>NC_069378.1:56552500-61552500 GCF_021730395.1 Mercenaria mercenaria
TTGTCAGCAAGAGGTGACTGTCACTATCATGCATTTAAGTACTGTTTGTATACCTCATAAGTGTCGTTATCGGAATCTGATGAAACAGTTTTGTCTTTGATGGCAGTCCATTCCGCAGTATCAACATCAATACCAACTAGGAGAGCATTTACACTCCGATCTAGCTCATCTTCCAGTAGTCCTTTATTCAACATGGTTCCCACCGTAGTGCTGTCATTAGAAACGCTTGATGATGTTGTAAACGTCATGTTTGTGACGCTTGTACTCTGGGTCACCTGTGTATTCGTCACTGAAGATGTCCACGTGTTCACTTTCTGTCCACTGCTTCCGGTTCCGGTAAACAGATTATTAGAGATGTCAACA
Source organism: Mercenaria mercenaria (assembly GCF_021730395.1). Taxonomy (NCBI): domain Eukaryota; kingdom Metazoa; phylum Mollusca; class Bivalvia; order Venerida; family Veneridae; genus Mercenaria; species Mercenaria mercenaria. The sequence goes on from NC_069378.1 coordinate 56,552,864, forward strand.
CTTGTCTCACTTCTGTCAGTCTTCGAGTCTTTCTTCTTTCTGGTTAGCTGCGCTGGTTGGTATTCAATCACGTTTTCTGCGCGCTCTGTTTGCGATTCTGTAAATTCTGCAGACTTCGGTTCTGGTTCAATATCAACATCTGCCAAGTTTTCAAAAGCTTTAATTGTATCATCGAACGACATTGCCGACTCGCTCATATCAAGAATGGTTTCTTTCATCGTGTCATCGGAATGATTACCATCCTTCAGCTCTGCTGTGCATGTCACGGTGTATTTTGCGTCAACCATTTCAAATCCATCTTCAGATTCCCTAACGTTTATATCTACAGACTTGCTTGTAATTTTCTTCTGCTTTTGCTTCTGAGTTTTGTTGACTTTTGCATATACAACATCTGAAGATGGCGCGGGTTGTTCATTCTGGAACTCTAGATAAATATGTCCCTCCGGTGTACCACTTGAAACATTAAACAAACCTAGGCTATCATTGCTTGCGGAAAGTGCTTCCTGTGCGCATGCGCCTTGAGTACTTTCTTCTGTCAGACTAAAAAGGCTATTGTCTACAGAATCAAGTGTTGACGTTACAGTTATGGTTGATTCGTAGAGATCGTCACGCGAATGAGCAGACTTTGAGCCATTTTTACCTGTTTTCCTACCACCTAAATTACGAGTCAAAGTACCATCAATGTTTGTTTCGGATGAATAACTTTCAAGTCTGTTGTATCCAAAATCGTTCTTTCCTGAGTTCGATGTTGTTTGTAATGATGATTTACGAAGTGAACTAAAAACTCCATCTTTGACTTTACCTTCTGAATGTCTTTTATTGCTGTTCGCACTACTGAATGAAATAGATTCAACGTCTGCGGTATAGCGAACTGTAGGAATATTTCCAGGGACAACTATCAAATTTGACTGTTGGTTTACATTATCACGTGATAAAGAACTGGTATGAACTGTCAAGTTTGATTGGTGATTAACATCACCACGTGACATATCTCCAACAACGATCATTGGTCGGACAAACATCACAGGTGGCGCTTGTTCGATAATCATATCTTCCGACCTGTCAACAAAACCTTGATCTCGCGCAGGCGCAAGAGCTGCTGAGTAAATATCAGAACGAGGCGGTGTGGAGGAACCTTTACCTCCGGAAATAATAATTGAAAGAACACTTGTATGCGTTGAAGGCTGTACTTGGTTAGATGCCACAAACCCTGATCTGCTATTAGCACTTCCCTTCACCTGGTTAGTAATAAACTCTAAAAGTTAGCTGTTCAATTTCTTCCTAAATAAACGCTGCATGCTGAACAAGAAACATAGCATTTCCATTTTCAATGTATGTTTTTAACAAAATGTATGTTCATGAAAATAAAAGCGAAGTGTTATGTTCTAAGAACCTTCACCTTAAGTAGTTTCAACAGAGAAAGTTCTCATGTAGCTTTTACAAAATGGTCAACTTAACATTCCCTCGTTAATTTATCACAGTAATAAATAAAAACAGAGACATTTCTTGTAAGAACGTATCTGTGCCAGGCCCGTAGCTACACTGAGGCACAGGGAGGCCGGTGCCTCCCTGTTTTTCTGCAAGATAATGAGAAGAAAAAATGAGGCATCATCTTATAAAGCGTATCCGAGCTGAGGCACTATTATCTAATTTAATTTTACATGTATTTTGTTTCAACTATTTTCTTCCATTTGTTTTTAATATCACGAATAATTGCACTACATAGCATAGTTTTCGTACAAGATATTCGCCCTTAGTTTAACTTAACTCGGAGGGGCCCGAAGCGTTACGATTAACATCACAACAACAATGGTTGACCTTGCCACCGAATATTAATACTATATTCGAGCTCATTCTCTCACTGCAAGTCGGTTCATGCTCTTGTGAAAGAAGTTTTAGCGCATTGGTCCAGAACTTCCATTGGAGAAGACCATCTAAATGGCATTGGGCGGCTCAGATGTTAAAGTCGACAGTCTTGAACTTCTAAAATTATGGAATTCAACTGGGCATAGAATAGTTTCATTAGCGTTGGATTAATTAAGTCTTTCTTTAATAAAAAGTCCAATAACTCTGACATGTAGTTTGACATGCAAGTTACTATCTCCAAAACTAATGCAGATATTGAATTGAAACTTCACTTGTGTCTTAGGGGTTATAAAACTACTTGATAGCATCAAGTCCCATAACTCTGACCTGCAGTTTAGCCAAATTACGTCCCCTTTTCGACTTAAGGCATATAGATATGAAACTTACTTTTTTTTTATTTTTCTAGATCAATACCCAACCTCACTGGGTCAATTCCCATAACACTAACGTATTTTAGGCGAAGTATGTCTCCTTTTGAACTTAGAAAATTTGCGTGCAAGTCACAATTTGCAGAATTAAACTGAAACTTCACATATGCCTTAAGGGTTATAAAAATAGTTGACTGCATTAAGTCCCATAACTCTGACATGGATTTTGTTCTCATTATGCCCCCTTTGGAACTTAAATCTTCTGGTTAAAGTTTTGCATGCAAGGTTTTTCCAAAACTAATTCAGATACTGGATTGAAACTCTTTAGATATTTTAACATTTAGGGTAATATTTTTCTGCTCCTCGGATAATAATTTGAATAGTCAAGCATTGGCTGTCTTACGAACAGCTCTTGTTTCTAAATTGATTCATTTTGACATTACAGCAGAATGGAGTCTTGGAATCATGCGGCTTTGTTCTTCGTACGACTTTGAACATATCATTTCTTATACGTACGGAATTTCAAAACTTCATTTTAAAGTTTCTCTCAAGAATATATCATGGTAACTTAGTATAATACTAAATCAATAGTTAATTAAGAACTTATATCAGACCAGACACACTTATTTCAAATGTTCGTACGTACCAGTATGCAATCTTACTGTGTATAGATCTACTTTTCATATAAATTTGTTACTTTTTAGATTTTGATTACCTAATAAGTATAATAACTTTATGACAACATTTGAACCTTTATGCTGCGTTTACACTTAGCCGCGATATCCACGATTTAAGAGAAGCGTGGTGAGCGTCGGGGCTCGTGGGATCGAATCGTGGTGATCGTGAGAGAACTAGATAGAATCGTGTTGATCGTAAGGATCGTGACGAAATTTTTGACAGTCAAAAATTTTGCCACGATTATCCCGATTTATCTTAAATCTTGAGAGAGCGTGATAGAATGTAGAAATCGTTTCAGAGCGTAACGCAGCTTAACAGACCTTAATGTAGCGCATCAGACCTTGATGCACGATCATATGGGGATCTTGGTGAACTTTGAACCACGATCCTAAGTACTACATCTGGAGGCATCCCTACATAGTTGACGTTGGAGTCTTCACGCCTTAGTTTTGTGTTGAAATTGTCCCAGCTGGTGCCTTCGGCTTCCACTTGACCATGGTCTCACCCAGCAGGTCTTAGGCCTTCTATTTCTTCTTCTCCTTCCTCTCTCTTCTGTCCTGCCCTGTTACGTCCGTTGTTGCTGCTGCCGACGAGTAACTATTATAGACATACACGAAAGTTGCAAATTCAGCATCTTGTTCAGCTCTTTGATGCATTATAGCTCGTTCCTCTTTGGAATCTCTGGAGAGAATGGCCAATGTCTCCTATTTATACTTTAATCGTGTTCAGAACGTGACAATCTTTATCAAATCGATCGTGGCCATATATCGTAGGAGAGCTTAACAAAACTTGATAACGTGAGGGATCTAAACAGAACGTGACAAAACGTGATAACATATCGTGGTAATCGTAAGAGAACTTAAGAGAACGTGATGAAAATCGTGGCAGATCTCGACCAGAATCGTGTTGATTTCGTAATAAGACGCTGCAGGTAGTAACAAAACGTACTGACAACGTAAGAACGCGTGGGGAAGCGTAGTAATACAAAATTCATGCAAATAAATCGTGGAGGTCCGAGCTTTTCTTTAAATCGTGGAAATCGTGGCTAAGTGTAAACGCAGCATAATACCTATCACACGCGCTATTTATCTAAGTATTAACCTTTATAATGTAGATCTTATATAACATACTTTAAGAAGATTGACAAAATATTATATGTATTTAGTATATTTGTAGTACATATCTGTATTTTATTTGTATATGATTAAACCATATTGCTTCTTTCAAATTTTTATTTCACGTCAGCCATGCTAAAACGTTTATAAATGAACATATATACTTAGTTCCAAACGAAAGTGTGCACTTTTTAAAAAATTCCCCGACGTTTTCAGGTATAACTCAAAATCTAAACTGCACACCAATTTGTTTACGAACTGATTTAAATTTTGGTACCAAACATTATTAAAGAAAACTAAGTGCACACTTTCTTTTGGAACTGAGTGTATACATTTATTCAACAGAAGATATAAGAACCAAGCAGGCATGACCACATGCATTTAAATCAGCGTTTTAGGTTGACAGTAATCACAAATACACTGGCTATTTCGAAATTCTTATATTCTGCCGTAGCGCATGTAACTTAAATGTGCGGGAATCTTTTTTACGTCATTTATTTTTTCCAAAATTGGTATCTTAGAAGTAACAAAAACATGTTTGAAATGCAGGAAAACGCACGAAATGGCACCATCGAAAAAAAAATTTTCGGGGCAGCATGCCCCCGGACCCCCCTAGGAAGTGCCTCCCTATTTTTTTAGCTCTGGCTACGGGCCTGTGTGCGGTCGAAAAATACGTCGAGTAAATTAAAATTCTACTTCCGTTTCCATTGTCCATTATCCTTTGCATTTGCTGCACCTTTTTACAACTAAATTACCTTTAACTTTTTTCGGCGACGAATTTAAACTTTCTATTAGAAATCTGTTGTCTATCTGCAAATCTGTTTTCCTGATAAACAGATCACAGTAAGAAATTCCATTTTAATTGAAATCTGATGTTGAATTTTAGTAAGAGAGAATGATTAAAAATGAACTTCAGCAGGCAAACAATGAAATTCAGTAGGCAAACAAGGTACAACAAATGACTGGTTCCTATTTTCTAAGGTTCATTCACCTTTTCCTTCTTCAAGCATATTACCATTTGATCCTTCTGCTATTTATAGAGTTATAGTACATTACTTAAGACATGTTAACTGTACTCATTCACTATCAATATTATTGAAACATCATTTTTCACTTCCCCACCTACTCTGAAATTAATTGGACATCACAAAACAAGGTGATCTACATACAGATACATTTTATATTCCTGTCATCAAAGATAACTATATATCATAAAAACTGAGTCCTGTGTTTACTGGGACAGCAATATGGTTAAATCATAGTTCCGTAACTGAAAATCAGACATTTTATCTAAAGAGCCTTACTAACAGTAACTTTAACTAAGAGTTAATGTTCATGTATATAACCCTTAACACTTCATACAAGTTTTCTAGGTGACGTAAAGCAATTTTATCAAACTAGTCGAACACAATGGCGGTGCATTTTAATGCGTTTAGACTCGTCAGAAAACATGTACATCTCTAAACTAATTACGAAAAGAACTTACAAGAACGATTTGCTTAAATTACACATCGTATTAAAATGTTGTAAAGACCGAATGAACTGAACATAAAACAACTATGTTAAATTCCATGCAAACAAGCTTTTTATCTCTCAACACATGTAGGAGGGTGAGGAGTACTGTTTTTTGTTATCTATTTTAACCTTTAGCCTGCTATCGGCAAGTGATCTTGCCTTTGCAACCAATGCAGACCAAGACCAGCCTGCACATCCGTGCAGTCTGAGCATGGTCTGCACTGTTCGCCATTCAGTCAGTATCTTTTTGGTAAGTACCCCTTTTAACAGATAATGGTACTGTCCAAACTGAAAGATGGACAAGTTCATTGTAGAAATTTAGCAGGGTAAAGGTTAAAGGTATATCAGACCCAAATTTCATATTTGAAAATATGAACAATTATTACATAAAGTTTGTGTAACCTTAAAATTATCAGGTTTATGTGTATTAACCTTACTATGCATTAGGTAAACAGTACACACTAAATACATAGCTTAACACAGTATAAATGTGTACTACCACTAAAGGGGTGTTTTATCAGACTGTAACCGCGAGATATTTACTTATGAGTGCAGCTTTATATAAATAATTGATTCATATATATTTGATGAGGGTTTTATACATTTAGAGTAGATATATAAAGATAAAATAGTTTGTGAAATATGGGCAATATACATCTTTAAGCCTAGTTTTCCTGGGAAAAGTATCACATACAGAAAACACACTGCTATCAGAGTAAATATTGTATAATATACACATACCTGGTAGTTGTAGTGGGTGTTTAAAGTAGAAGAGGAATAACCGGATTGCAGAGTACCAGGAACCGGAAGATCGTAATCAGGTATGGCGTCACCACCGGAAGTTGAAGACATAAACCGACTGAAGTAAAGAAAACAGAATATTTGCTATTACAGCAAGGAAAAAGCTGGGTCAATGTAAAGACTGGTTTTATGATGTTCAATTTTTGAACAGTGTAATTTCTCTACTGGAATAAGAACATAATTCTCCTAGACAGCTTTGTCTCGTTGTGTATGTAACTGATTACCAAAACCTCCCACCCACTTTTTGAAAAAAAAAATGCGTTATTCCATGCACATGTTAATGTGTCAGAGTATTTAAGAATTTATTTAAACAACATTTGTGTGAAAATGTCAGTTAGGCCTAGTTATTAGAAAGAGACCCAACACAGTTGGGACTGTATACTTGTAATATAACTTTTTTAATTAATGCAGGAACTGCTTCGTGTTACCCTAGTATACAGTCAAACATTTAGTCACTGAAGACATCACATAATTCAAACTGGGTGAATGAAGAGCCCCAGACGCTGCGTACCTGTCATATGCCCTGTCCATTGTCCCGCCCGCTGAACTACCATAGCTCTGCATTGTGTTTGACTGGTACCCTGCCGAATAGCCTGTAGAAGAGGAACCAAGGTGAGCTCGTTTCGCAGTAGGGGAACCAATAGCCGTGCCTTTATTAGAGAATGTGCCTAAAACACATAACAGTTAGTAGAAGAAAAAGCGAGGGAAAGAGAAAAAGAAAACCAAAAGGCGCCATCAGAATGATCCCAAATGCATTACAAAACTATTAAAGCGACTCGATCACTGAATTGTTGTGCAGTCTAGAACTGTTTAAAAGAAACTGTGTTTCAACTTACAAGCGGCCACTGAGATTTATTTTTCGAACTGACATACATGTATGATTAACACTTCCTGTTAGCCCATTTACAAGAGGATATCAGAGTAACATAATTGTCACTTTATACATATTGATCTTTGATGTCCGATTCAGAGTTAACGATTTGATTTTTTCAAATATTCTATTCCCGTAAGAATTCTATGATGCAGTGATTGACAAACTACGTAAAGTATGGTGAACACTTTCCACTCACCCATTTGCCTTAGGATATCATCTAAATCTAAACAGAGGCGTTACGGAGTATTATCGGAACAGCGTTTTGGTGAATTATAACAAGCATTTGTTGGAGATAGTTAAAAGGCTCATGGAATAAGATTCCATATATTATTCGTTACTGTTTTAAGATAAACAGATAGTTGTTTATTTGTTACCACATATTTATCAAAATGTTATGGATTTTGTTGTGTCCATGTTTGAAAACATCAAAAGCATTGACAATACTTAAAACAACTGAGCCGCGCCATGAGAAAATCAACATAGTGGCTTTGCGACCAGCATGGATCCAGACCAGCCTGCGCATCCGCGCAGTCTGGTCAGGATCCATTCGGTTCGCTTTCAAAGACTACTGTAATTAGAGAAGACATTAGTGAACAGCATGGATCCTGACCAGACTGAGCGGATGTGCAGGCTGGTCTGGATCCATGCTTGTCGCAAAGCCACTACGTTGGTTTTCTCATGGCACGGCTCAATTATCAAAATTCTGTAAGAATATTGGGATAATTACAATCTGTCTTTTATTCAGTCAACGAGTCGCTTTAATTAAAGCATTTGTCAAGCCCCCAAGAGTGCAAAAGTCAAACTTCAGAGTGAAAATTAAAACTTGATCATTGATGAAGACTGAAATTATCAATAAATGACTGTAATACAATTGCAATGGAATAAAGCAATAGCTTTTTCAGGATTGTTTCCATTAACGATTTATACATGTTGCTAATATTTCTCAATCATCGGCCAATTGTTTCTGTATATACATGCGTAGAAACACTTTCCTAACAATTTCAATCTTCATCCATGATTTACATAAAGAGACAAATGAAAATATAATAAAAAGACAAATAATAAACAGAGTTCTTTAACCCTTCCATAACTTGGAATGAATGCAATATTAGAAACAATATAAACAGCAAAACGTATGTTAGATAACCATGCCATGGTGAAAAAAAAGAAAAGGTAGTCAAAAAGGAGAGGGCACACTTCAAACGGTTCACTCCGTACAAATAGAGCCAACAGCAAACAAAATTTAATGATTTCATAAATGACATCGAGAGTTGTGTAAATGACGTCAGCAAAAAATAGAAATTATATATCAACTGAACTTGAACAGGTAGAACTTGAACAGGTCCTCCTTTTAAAGACTCTTACAAAGAAAGTGTTACATTAACAAAGCAGGTATACATGGCTTACTTTCATTCAGTAAACGTATCTTCTATAAAACTGGAGTTCACATTCACAGTCAACATGAGCTTAACGTTCAAAATGTTAATTCATCTCTGGATTTTTATATTACAGTATGATAAAAAGGAGAATTAACTGAAAATCCGAAGTTATTATGTAAGTATCCCTTTGCAGCCTTACAAACCGTGTTTATCCCTGAAATAGAAATGCGGTTGTTTGGATAATATACCTGTTGCTCTGAGAGTTGAGGAATCAATGGCGTCGGCGTGACCTCCAGCAACGGCGGAACCACCACCGCCGGCACCACCGCCGGCACCACCTACCGAGGTTGAGGTAGACTGGAAATATGACGTATAAGTTGAGCTTCCGCCACCGCCGCCACCACCGCCGGCACCTACAAGATATCCGACAGATTTGTCTAAAACTAAGATACTCCAGTTCAAAAACGGTGATGATTATCATTTATTATCATCATTATTATTATTATCATTATCATTTTAAGACTGCCATTATCAAGGAAGGTCGTTACTCTCATAGAATTGTACAGGTTAAGCCGTCGATTTAGCCTAAAACGCATACAGCTACTGTGTAATATTTTCAAGATCACAACTGAAAAAACAACAACATTCTGAACCTGAGACTGAACTGCGCTGACGTTCCATGTACATGCAATACCGGACAGTACTGGATAAAACCGAAACTGAGATTCAAACTTACCAGCAGCCGATCCGTTAACAACTGTCACCTTGGTTGCACCTGCTCCTGCCCCGCCAGCACCGCCGCCACCAGCACTAGCAGCCTGCACCGCACCCAAGTTCGAGGTGGCTCTTGGTGCGGAGATGCTCATACCAGTACCACCACCGGCCGAACCGGCGCCAGGGCTCATGATGGTAGGAACCCCGGGTTTCAGCTTGTACAGAGCCCACATGAGACTAGTCATAAATGCAAGTGTTCCTGAAATGTAAGATACTCAAGTAAATAATTTTTTTGTCAAAGACGAACCATTTTTATCTTCCACATTCTAATCTTCCAGTCTCAAAACACTCTCTATTGCGAATAATTAAACTAGTCAGTAAAACTCAATTTTAAAGTAAATTAAAATGAATGAATCAACGAGTTCCTTAATGCTTTTGACTTGAAGGTTTTTTATATCTCGTCATACTTCAAATTCATAATTTCTCCTACACATTTCCGCTTTACAGCTTATTTTCGACCGTATAGCACTTTTATTCACACCAAATTAAAATTCTAATGGTAAATCTTTAAGGTTGTGGACTGATATTGAGTATCGGGTTAGTCCGTTCAATTACGGATTCTCCGCACGTGGTTTCGTCATTCTCTGGTTGTTACGGAAAAGCAGTTTTCTGTTATGACCGAAGGATGCCGAAATAGCAAACGATGACACGTAAACGCACGAATATTGCCGGTTGACATTACACGTCCACAACCTTAAGGCTGAACACCACTAAATCCAGCTGTTCTTTATTTCATATAAAATCCACTCACTTCATAACGGTGTTTCGACATTTTCTAGCATATCAGATTTTCAGAGACTTATATTCCCATAAAGAACTAGATCGCTACTTCAGAAAAACAAAAAGAAAAGGGGGTGTTAACTTTTATATAAGAAACTACAGTTCGTTAAATACAACCCGCTGAATTTACTACTTTTCGCTTCTTTCATTTTCTCTTTTCGTGACATTAAATTCTTACGCCGCCATTTTTATCTAGCATGCGATAGGAACATGCCGATTTCATTAGAATGCAAAGTGATACATACTGAAACGCGGTAGGGTAAAAGTAAGCACGTTGCTGCCGAGAAAATGCACTAGGAAAGGAAAAAGATTATACGGATTTATATTTGCACTACTTGTGAATAGACCTGCGAGAGCGTAACATATCATTTGGTAGTGAATTCAGCCTTAAACAGTAAACTCAAGTAATGGTAAAACGATGAATATATTTTTTTCATTTTACAACAAAATCTTATCAGTAAATTGCTTAAAGTAAAATCATGAAAACATTTTTTTGCCTTTTTAAAAAGATAATGGGATATCATTTATCATTACTTCCACTGAACTAAAACAATAAAATAAATGTTGTTTAAAGTTGTCATTCCTACTTACCAAGGACTGTTCCGACAACTGCTCCGGCTCGAGCTCCGCCTGCCATTGCCGGGGGTGCTGGCCCAACCAGGGAAGATGCTAGAGGTACTGGCTCACCGACTACGTCGATACCAACACCACCAATAGGTGTAAGACTCCCACCTGGACCCCCTACACCAACAACATCTCCGGGTCCAGCCGAACCACCTCCGATACCTGGTCCAACCAAACCACCGCCGCCAATATCGCTAGGAAGTGGTTCTCCGACAGGAATAAATATATCTGGTGGTGCTGCCGTCGTCGGTTTTCTATAATAAATAAAAAGGAAATACCGATAAAACGGTTACTAGCATTTGTCATACTGCAAAAAAGCCTCATTTGGTCTGGTCAACCACACACTTAAAGTAATAGCTTCATTTTGGTCGTTGTATTCAATTTGACAGATTTTGCTAGGCCTTAACGCTAAACTGTAAAAAAAAACTTTTTATAATATACTTCCACCGGTTTAAGATATTTGTGAGTTCTTTTTTTTATTTTTAAAACACATGCCTTCTTTTTACAGAATATGTATGGGAATAAAATAAAGCAGTGTATTAGTTAGCATTGGACAGAGTTAAATCGGTGCCAAAGGCACATCATAACTCGAGTAAGTCCACATTATCTGACGCCAAGCTGCCTTGTAATATGCATACAATGTGGTTATTATAATTGCGCCGGGTGTGACCCGTCCTTGCAAAATCCACGAGAGCGATATAAAATTCTGGATCTAGCTACTGTTGTAATGACCCTTTTATTATATATATCCGCTCTTTTGTTTGTTGTTTTGTTATCAAATGAATTCTTAAATGTTTGTCGATGTTAAAATAGGAATCAGTGAAATATTTGTGTGCGCTATTAAATGAAAGTAGTCCGGCAAGGTACAATACGATTTTTTTTCAGCATGTTCATATTTACTTGTAAAACACATGCCGTATTTTTAACAGAATTTATACAGGCATATAATACATATTCTGGTACAACTTCAGTACAATTGTCATAAAACTGTTATTTCATTGTTTTTGTCTTCTAAAAGAAAAAAAATTCTTACCCGCCTGCAACAAGAAGGAATGGTCTGGTTAGTACCACGTCTCCACGTATCCTCACGAGTTTCCCGTGCAAGAGCTGTCCTGAGTGTTGCATATCAAACCATCTTTGTCCATTGTAGAATGCGCCTCCCATAATGCCATAGAAGTTGTTGGACAGGACGCCACCTTCACCTAGCTTACCACCTAGCATAACTCTGTAAACCTTGTTAAACAGAGTTGCGGCTCCTGAAATTGTTTTAAGTCAATCTAATCGGGTATAATGTAAAGATGGCCCTCTATTAACTATTACATTATGCGATCACCTGATGCTTGCGATCACCTGATGCTGAATAGTACAAGAGTTTGATTTTTCAAATATATTAGAAAAAAAATTATTAGATATCGGGTGACAAAATATTATAAATCTGGTGACGACAAAAGTGGAAATCGAGTAAAATATATTAGAAATAGAATATTAAAAACCGCGTAATAAAACTATCAGAAATTGGGTTACAGAAATATAAGAAAGCCTTGTTTCAAAACGTATGATCATTCTAGTAATTCTAATACCTGAATGTGCAACTGTCTGCATAGGCAGATTATTCACTTGTAAAGAACTGTTACGTCCGGTGCGTATGTACCTGACCACGTGATATTCGCCGTCATTGAACTTCCTGGCGCGTTCAGATATACTAATGAGTCCACTTCCGGTGTTCGATTCAGCAACGATAAAACCATTTTCCTGAAGGAAGGAGAACGTGCACAACTTACTATACCAATACTTTATAATTCCAAAAAAGCAAGGTGAATCTTTAATGAAAGTCAAATAATTCTATAACATAAAATATCGAGGACATTGGCAACTCCCTGCTTAATAGGCAACATCCACCGCCATATTTATACCACAGAAGGCTTGCAAAATTTCCATTTCTTACAGTAAATGACGAAATTTCTGGATTCGGCCCTAAACTCGTAATGACACCAGTTACCCCCCCCCCCCCCCCCCCGTCACCCATGCATCCTAAGGTGTTCTTCCTCGTCCCGATACGAGGGTGAGTTTCTACGACGTACATACATGTACATGTTTACCAAAATGGTCCATAACGGAACACGAAACCAACGTATAAGCCAGCAACATCTTTATATAATATATTACTTCCCTTATGTCGAGGCGCAAAATGATATTTACCATCTATATACACGTACTTACCAATCTTATTTCAATAAATTCCTTCGTGTCCAAACTATTCTCAATTCTGTATAATACGCCATTCTCTTCTCTCGTCATAAAACCGAACGCCAGTGTATCCTCGTCCGAGTCAAACTGTTTCGCGAACGGATATTCGTAAATAATAATACCCTTGCCACTATTTTTACCAAAATAGTATCCGATCGGCCCTGAAAAAAGAAAATATCCGGCTTAATACACGCTAGATCTAAACCTTATGCCTAAACTGAGTTGATACACTCTGATTTTTTACCGAAGCGTTAATCATCTATTTTACAATTTCTGTCATGCCGATTTATCAGTGGTTACCTTTCATTTAATCTCGATCAACTTTGGTTTCGTCTCAGATCTATACAAATATACTTTCTGTGAAGTACAAAATAAAAATTCTTCACATTTTCCTTGTAAGATCGTTTTGTTTTATTATTCATATGTTTTTTGTCTGTCCAAAGTGTAGAGACGCTTGCGTGAAATCCAACTTTAGTTCCAACGATAATCGACCTAAGGAAAAAACAGTATGATAGTATTGTGCTTAGTGGTACCAACTGTATAATTCCAAGGCAGCCGATACTAACAGACAAGAGTAAATGAGCCGTGCCATGAGGAAACCAACATAGTGGGATTGCGACCAGCATGGATCCAGACCAGCCTGCGCATCCGCGCAGTCTGTCAGGATCCATGCTGTTCGCTAACAGTTTCTCTAATTGCAATAGGCTTTGAAAGCGAACAGCATGGATCCTGACCAGACTGCGCGGATGCGCAGGCTGGTCTGGATCCATGCTGGTCGCAAATCCACTATGCTGGTTTTCTCATGGCACGTCTCAAATTATCATTATAGTTTTACCACTGAAAATTTCTTTTTCGCGGAACCGACAACTGTCAAAATTGTCCGAAACATTGAGTTCGATAAAGGATTTGATCATTTTATCGCAGTGCGTGTCCGAAACCTCTGTTGATTATCAGTGAAGCAACATAAGCTTCTGCGCAAATATGAATATACTTGTAAAATGACGCAGTTGAATAATCAGACAATCACTGAGCAACATGAACGGAAACTTACAGTCCGTGCATGGTGTTCCGACATATCCGGTCATATTACAGTTACACCAGTAATCATTGATCCCAGGCATACATACTCCCGTCCCACAAGCATTTGGTGCACACGTCATTTCTAAATCTGAATAAAAATGGAATCATTAACATTTTGGTAGAAAGATGTACATGTATTCAATATCATGTTGTATGTTTCGACATTTAGAATATTCACGGTATACTTCAAATTCAGGCTTTTTACGTTTGAATAGAAAGTCGTCATTCCTCATGCAAAGCATCTTTTTATTCAAATCAACTGGTTTTCTAATTCAGACAGACAGGTTCCTTATTTTTTTTTTCTCAAAAAAATCAAGCACATAGCAAAACGGTCTGAATATCTAATCAAGCGTGTTTTATTACCTGTACATCCGTTTAGTACACTTTGTCTATCGTTGGCAAACCTAAGTAGATCGGGCACTGCACCATTCAGATCCATGGAGGCGAGACAGCCCCTAAACCCTTTCTTCGACTCGATTAGATTATCAACTTTAGGGCTACTAAACATTGATGCTGGTAATCCTCCAATATACAGGCTCCTATAACAGTAATATATATAAACCAACACTTTTTACGTTTATTGCATTTCACATGCGACGCCATTAGCTCAGTTTTACAAATTTTACACCAAACTTGGTGGAACCAAGTAATTTTGCCTTTGTGACCAGTACGGACAGAGATCAGTCTGCATCTCCGTGCAGGCTAACCATGGTCTGCACCGTTCGTTATTCATTCGGTAAATTTTCATCGAACACCCGCTTCGAATAATAAACTGAATGAGGGACTAGTCCATTTTTGAAATTTTGCGGGTAAAAGTTAAAGTTGACAAATGTACATTGATTCTAAGTTCTTGAAGTGAACTTATTGGACATAAAATCATAACAAAAATATTCTCCTCCAAACTACAAAAAGTAAGGAATTAATATTTGACAAGATTATGCATCTGATATGATAACCAATGATATGATATACAAACCCGCTTAAATCAAGCCGCCTATCTCCGTCGCTAGTAGTGACGTCAATATTCTCGTTGTCGGCTCTAACCGAGAATTGGCCATTTCTCAACGAAACGATAACAGTATGCCACATATTGTCATTTAGCATCTTGGTCGGGACCACTGTGAACATATTCCTTCCACCAAGATTGAACGCTAATCGAACCTGACCATTACTCAGTTCAATAGCGATGACGTCATTTCCTTCGCCAGTGTGATACAGGATGAGACCGTTTGACTCGCGTGTTTTGAATTTGAACATTATTTTCATTGTGCGACTTTCATACAAAGTTGGTAACTGGAAATATGTTTCACTAGTAGTAAGTGTGACAGGTTTATAGGTCAACAATGGTAGTTCATCGATAGGCATATTAATGATCCATTTGGAATTCGAGTTTTGTTCCTTTAATTGACTAAACAATTCTTGGTCGTCATAAATAAAGTTTTGCATGTAGCCAATGTAATCATTTGCTTTTAAGGAGCCAGTGCTTCCGACAGCGCCGAACTTGATCTCGTCAATGAATAATTGATAGTTTTCGCCACCTATGACACCGACCATGTGCGGTTCGTCGTCAACCCAGACTTCAACATCGTCGGCCCGTCGACGGATGTAAAGTGTATGCCAAAAGTAGTCGTTGAGATTGTTACCAGTCACAAACGTCTGAAAGTTTGATTTATAGATAAGTATTGCTTACATCTAATGGAACAACCCTAACAGATTTTATGACAACGATCTTTCAGTTTCATTCTTACACTAGCTTACATTAACTAATTATCATTCAAAAAAGTGACATTCTTCTTTAAAAAAAAGATATATCTAACATTGGCAAAAGTCTAAACACAAACAGGAACTGAAATGAGGCTTTCATAATATAACTTATAATGTATTGCCTAATACTACTTACTCGTGTTTGGCCATCAACTTTAATGGTGACCTTGGCTTTACCATCCTCAAGCTGTGCTTGTATAAAATCGTCCTTGTTATCCGCCTCCGTTCTGAAGAGTATCGTGTCGCTAAGTGGAGTAAGGAACCGGAATGAGATGTCATTTGTATGCGTCATTTCCCGGTTTACAAAGGTGAAGGTCGTTGATAAAGTTCCATCCCATCCCGCAACGACAGCGTCTTTAGGGAAAACAAAAATATAGGTTATATAATGTGGGTGATATCACGCAAATGATCGGAAGTATTTGCTCACTACGTCATATAAAAAGAATGAAAGAATGGCATGGCTTTAACATTTTTCATTAATTGTCTGTTGGTATGTATTTTTTCAGTTTCTGCGATATTACAACCTTCAGAAAATTGATACGTTTCTCTAAATAAAACATAAATATTGTTGCGCCCGTATGTAATTCAACCAACAGTTCGTCAATTGTCAAATGTGCTTGCCAACTTAAGTGGCATACAGACTTGTTACTGTTTCAATCCCTTGCATAGTGAATGAACAATGAAGAAAAATACTGCGAATATTAATATTAACATTGTTTTATTTGTACAGTTATATCATTTTTAGTATAACCTTTACTCTATGTTCAGTTAAACCGTTTTCAAGGATCTAGTTTTACACGTACATGAAATAGAAGATTCAGACTAACCAGACTATGTCTACGGCATAGAAGAATGTAACATTGAAATATAACTAACACTTCCGGCTTAAGAAAACGATACCTAGCTAAGCTTGCGAGGAACTATATCTGGTAAAACTAATTTTTTAAGGCGGTGGACAAAGTATTCTTTAATAACATAAACTTTCAGTACAAAAGACACACTCTGGCATGTTTCCATCATATCTACACACTCACCATCGTTACAGTTCTGGCCAGTGTAAGGCGTATTAGCACAGTCGCACACATAGTTGTCCATCCGGTCCCTGCAGAATCCGCTGACGCATGGCTGAGTTTGACAGTATCGATTCATTGACTGACACCCTCTCTGGACTCCGCGAAGATTCTGGTTACTGATGAAAAGGTGAAGGTCGAATCCTAAAATCAAAAATAGAATTGGATAAGAATCATAGGTGTATTCTTATTTCGCAGTGTTATTGCATATTTCAAGAATCACGATGTACATGTTGTGTTATAGACTGGCACATAAAAGGTAAGGCAACCGATGAAAATTCGTTAGACAAAAACATTTTCGAATCAGCACATAATCATTTGTGCATTTCCGATAACTGTCAGAAATTTTCATATATTTTCTACATCTTATACTATTTTTTAAACAATCGTTTTAAATGGAAATGGAACTTTTTACAGTATACTAAATTCAGTGGTTATTGTGTTCAAAAACAAGAGGCTTACAATATTTGTTGTATACGTATAGTTTTCTCACCAATATCATTGATTTTCAGGGACTCCAGACAGCCCCGGTAGCCCTGTCTGGTGTAAAGAGGCCAAGGCGCTTTGGAGAAATCATCATACCCGCCCACAAAAAGTCGATAGAAGAACATTTTGAGAATATTTTGCTGTGAAACTTGTACACTGAAAGGCCGTCCATCAATAGACAATGTGATTCGATTGCCCTGGACCTTCATCATGACCTAAAACAGAAAATAAACATACATGTTTACAGAATAAAACTACCATATATGACCGCTGAAACATTGCTCACAATAAACAATAATAGACAGACTTTGAAATCAATACCAGCTCTACTTGAAAAGTTGGTTTTCAAGGCGTGAGAAATGATAAAACATTACGACGCGAAAATGAATACATTGTATTACATTTTGAGTACATGGCATAACGATTGTTTAACTTTTGTTTTGGTAAACCTGCACACTTTTTATCAACCTGCCTAACAGTGGAGCTAAGGGCTAAGTCCTTGTTCGCCAGGTAAATACATGTTCATTATCGGTTTTAACTTTTAGCGACTTGCGCGTGAAACCACACATGGCCAATCAAATGACAGTGTTTCAGCAGGGTAAGAAATACTTGCTGCTACACAAAATTTCATTTTGTAAATTATAACACAATCAATGTGAAGATTTTATTGTTTTTAAGTAACAATATCCAGAGGTTTTATACGAATTCAACAACAGTCACTGTGAAACATTCGCCATAGTATTTTACCTCGTGCCATTCGCCATCATCCACTCTACGGTCTGTGAATAATTTTCTGCTTGTCAAAGTGCCCAGGTCGTACACAAAATAAAGTAGTCCGTCAAATATCTCCATCGCGAAAAACGTAGGACTCTGAATGCTTCCACGCGCAATTGCCAGCAAACCACGTGGTTCCAATGTCCGGAAGCGGAAACTGAGAGATCCTCCAGTGCGCAGGTCAAGTGGGTCACGTAAATAAAACATAGAAGAACCGGATGTGAATGTGACGGGAGTGGGTCTCTGTAAAAATATGGATTTTTGTATTTATTGTACATGTTGATGAAAACGCAATGTCAAACAATTCAAGAAAATGTTGTTTAACTACTACGATAGTTTAATCATTTTTAGGTGCACAAGTATGTGTGTGTAAGTAGGAGCATTAATTTTCTGAAAATGTATGCAAGGTTCACCGCAAGTGAATTAATAAAGTTTCCTTCTAGTGCATACTGTTCCATGCTTCTTAAAATTGTGTGACATTTCTTACCGCGGGCGGTGGGGTGGTTGGTGGCGGTCGGGTAGTACCCCACTGGTAGGATCCATTGTTCCACTCCCAAGGAGGAATAATATTAATCGTTCCTGACTTGTCAGCGCCCTCTACCGCCTGCAGGAAACTTATTATCAGCTCATTAGATGGTCCTCTAACCTTGGTAGATTCCACCTGAAAAGAAACTATGAGTTATTAATATAACCAAGGCAAAATTCACCGCACATTCTTGCAGCAGCATTGTAAAATTTGCCACGACTGAAATGACAGGAATTGTAATTACTAATGCGCATGCCCTGAAAATAAAGCTAGGGGCTCCGTGGTCGAGTGATAAAGTCGCTGACTTCAAATAACTTGCCCCTCATCGATGTGGGTTCGAGCCTCACTCGATGCGTTGAATTCTTCATGTGAGGAAGCCATCCAGCTGGCTTATGGAAGGTCGGTGGTTCTACCGAGGTGCCCGCTCGTGATGAAATAATGCACGGAGTGGTACCCTGGGTTTTCCTCTACCATCAAAGCTGGAAAGTCGTCATATGACCTATAATTGTGTCGGCGCGACGTTAAACCCAATAGAATAAATAAATAAAAAAAGCTAGATTCATTGCAATACAGCGCAGTGATTTGAACAACCGCAGTGATGCAGCAACACTTACGTCAGTCAAAGCACCACCAAAGTTGGAGCTCGTAACGCCGCCTGTGTCAACGCCTGTCTGTTGTGTACCACCAAGAAAAACCTCACCACTACTGACAAACTGAACTTCTGACCTCGTCGTCATCTCGGAGGCATATGCATTATCAATATAAAATTTCAGCTGAAAATAAATAAAATATTTCAATACAATATTCTAATATTGCAAAACCATCTGAATTCGTGGGGAACTATTTATTTGGTTTCGCGGTTGCTTTCATCCATGAAATTATGTCCAAACGAAATAGCCTTTTTGGGCAAAACCATTAATTTTTTACGCCCATGAATATAAATGATTAATGGTAAACAATCACTAATAAAACAGGCGTTTCCATTTTAATATTGCCAATGCAGAACTTCAGTTGAATATAAATATACGTTCCAATATGATATTTAGCTGAAAATAAATGGACTTTTCAAAAAAATGGCAATATAGACTTCAACTGTAAATAAATAGGCGTTTCATATATATTATTTTGTAAACGTAGAACTTCAACTGAAATTAAACTGGCTTTTCCAAAACGATATTGAAATGACCAATAATAATGACAAGATAACCTCACAAAGACTCGAACAGGGATAAAATACAGACGTAATTTATAACGTTAAACATTGTTTACATGCTAATCTATACTGCATTCCAGAAGCTTCCTGCCAGGTGTAAAGCAGGTGTACGCGACTCTTATCCCGACGTTAGTTTTCTCAGTTCGAGGAGCGGGTTGGGGATCGAACCGATGACCCGTGGTTTAGCAGTCAGATAGCGGTAGGACTTGATTGTGCGCCCCGATTTCGCCCGAGTTTCGCGCGCATCAATGTGGTAATCATGAGGAACATGCCGAATATCACAGAACATTTCGGTGTACCAATCACGTGATCACCATTGTTGTATGAATTGAGCGTGATTAGTGTTACCACTTGATCGCTGCGCCCCGTTCTAACTGTCGGAAAGCGACTGCGTATTTCTTTATAAATCGAGTTACGGGACAACCTAAAACTTTTCTGGCGCAAAGCTTCAGCTTAACCCTTAGCCTGCTAAATTTCTAAAATGGACTGGTACATCAACCAATTTGAGCAATACCATTCATTATTCAAAGGGGTGTTCACTGAAAAATTACTGACTGAATAGCGAACAGTGCAGATCATGATCAGCCTGCACTGATCTCAAAGGCAGAACCTTTGCCGCCAGCAGGCTAAAGGTTAATTATATAGCTGTTGTATGCGAAATTATCACAACTGTACAACTTACATTTCGGCCGTCCTTGTCGATTCTAACTGTGTGCCACCTGAAGTCATTTAAAACTCGAGAATCCGGATGTCGTAAAATCGCCTGCTGCGGAGACCCTCGGCTATCATCGTAGGTAAAGATCAGGTAACCATCCTAACGGCAAAAGAAAAACACAATCGAATGAACAGTAAATTTAAGTTTCAAAATTAGCATTATTCAACATAATTCTTTTTAATTAGTGTTTTAATTAGGTCAAATGCGGCTACTTCGTTCAAATCAAGACTAAACAAGATGAAGACGCTCTCCTTTACTTCTTTATCGCAACACCATTCCTCTTTAATAAATCTCAAGAATAGGATGGCTCTTGCCGCCATGCTAAATCCGATATGAGCCGCACCATGAGAAAACCAACATAGTGCATTTGCGACCAGCATGGATCCCGTCCAGCCTGCGCATCCGCGCAGTCTAGTCAGGATACATGCGGGTGCGCATGCTGGTCTAGATCCATGCTGGTCGCAAATGCACTATGCTGGTTTTCTCATGGTCCTGCTCGTATATTTATATATAAATGTTGAAATATATACATTTCTGTATATTGCAAAGGTCTAAATAATATCTACAAACTGTTGTTTTGGACTTTCATGTCCATCAACAATACACTGTAACAGTGCCAAACATATTATAGATCTGTATCAATGGCCGATCATGTAACATGTTTATGGAGGAAATCATGTGAAAAGCAATTTCCTTTAGATTCTAGTTATCTTTGGTGTATTCGAGTGGAAATAGAAATGTTTAGTTATGCACTGAAAAATCCGAGCAGATCCGAATATTTCTTGCAGCTTAACTTGATTTTTTTTGGCAAAGAGTGGCATATTGTTCATTTGTAAAAACAAAACATACGTAATTGCATTTCCAGAAGTTCCTAGCAACATGCTTAGCAACAGAAAGTCCTGAAATTGTTCAGTGCATATTAATGAAAGTTATGATTACTCTTTCAAATGATTGTGTATATGAATTTTTTGTGATTTCGGTGGATGCAATGAAGATTTTACTAAAGGTGAGAGTATATGAATAAAATACGCAACTAAAAAATGACAAGGTCATCCTCCGTCGGTCCTGTTTGACCCGTGACGTCCCTAGACTATATACAAATAGTAACCCACCTTCTAAAAATGGATGAATCAAATGATCGGCAGTAGATTTACGACAAACAAAACCAGATATGAAAGAGAAATTATTTAGAAGATGGCAGAACTTTATACATGTTTCGGACTGGACCACAGCAGGTCTGTCACAAATCGGAAAAATTTAGAGTAAATCTTACCTTAAAAACTATATGCATCTTTTGGCCATTGTTTCCTTTGAATATCCACATCAGTCCCTCTTGGTCATAAGCCTGTGTGATGAACTGCATTGACATAGACTCTTTGTCGGTAGGCACAAGCATTTCCGCCGTAAGTACGTTGAGGTCATACCGGATGTAAGAGTTTCCGAGGAACCGGATGATGCTGGACGTTGTGTTAACAGTCGTTTTAAGAAGCCGGGTACCAATATTAACAAGTTGAGTATTTCCATTTTGCGGGAAACTGGTCACAAAAACTGAAAGACAAGCAAAACAAAACTAGAGTTGTCACAGGAGTGCCGAATCACACAATATGGCCTTGTCACAGAACTAAGCCAACGTCAAAGCTGAACTTGCTTGACCTTTGACCTACTGACCTCAAAATCAATAGAGGTCATTGGCTGGTCGCGATCAACCTCCCTATAAAGTTTCATGATCCTCGGCCCAAGCATTCTCAAGTTATTGTCCGGAAAAGATTTAAATGACCTTTGACCTTTGGAACCCAAAATAATTATGGATCATCTGCTGGTCATGACCAACATCCCTATTAAATTTCGTGATCATAGTCCCAAGCGTTGTGAAGTTGTTTTCCGAAAACCGTTTAAGTGTTCCGGGTCACTGTGACCTTGACCTGTGACCTGCTGACCTCAAAATCAATAGAGGTCAGCGGCTGGTCATAACCAACCTCGCTATCAATTTTCATGATCCTAGGCCCAGACATTCTCACGTTATCATCCGAAAACCGTTTAACTCTTTCGTGTTATTGTGACCTTGACCTTTGGCCTACTACCCTCAAAGTCGAACATGACCTGCATTTAATCATGTTACACCTGTGTACAAATTTTGAGATCTTAGACCCAAGCGTTCTCAAGTTATCATCTTGAAACCGTTTAACTGTTCCCAGTCACTGTGACCTTGACCTTTGACCTACAGACCTCAAAGTCGAACTTGACCTGTATTTCACGATGTTACATCTGTGTACCAAAAATTATGATCCTAGGCCCAAGTGTTCTCAAGTTATCATCCGGAAAGCATTTAACTGTTTCGAGTCACTGTGGCCTTGACCTTTGACCTACAGACCCCAAAGTCGATCTTGACCTGCATTTCATGATGTTACATCTGTGTACCAAAATATATGATCATAGGCCCAAGCGTTCTCAAGTTATCATCCGGAAACCGTTTAACTGTTGAGGGTCACTGTGACCTTGACCTTTGACCTATTGACCAAATTCGAATCTGACCTGTATTTTCTGATGTTACACCCGTGTACCAAAAATCATTCAAATCAGTCAAGGCTTTCATGAGTTATCATCCGGAACCCCACCCCCCAACCCACAAACTTCGTTTTGTGGGGGTATAATTAGTGAATTTGTATTCCTGTCTGAAAGATTTTAGAGCCCTTGATTTGAAAAACGACAAAAACTTCTGCAATATCACATTATGCATTTTAAGGTGGTAAAAATCCCCATGTGAATACATATTTGAAAACTGGATAATTTCTTTCTTGTACTCTGTCAATATTTTATAACAAAATGTGTGGCACAAGACGTTGGACTGACAAACTGAAGTGGCATGTCAGTTTCTAACACGCTATTGATGCATGACTTCAATACAAATGTCTTGTGCCTTCAACTTATTACAGTCTTAAAAGATCAAACATGTCTTATTTGAATTGCATTTTATTTAGAACATGAATGAAAACTGTTTTAATACGTCTAACACATTTACAATATAATACATTCCAATATAAGGTGATCAACATTACCAGGTACCTTGGGTGTATGACATGACATAGGTGTATGGTTACAATGGTAGACCCTGACCAAAATTAAATGGTCACGGGCAACATCTGATCCGCACGGGGTTCGGACACGCAATCTTTGGAAATGCCGTCGAGAGATAAACTTACATGTATAGCTTTCTGGCAGACTGGACTGGTTAGTGACTATCTAAAGTTTTAATTCTCGACATTTCTCACAGCCATTGGTGTGTATTGTAAGAAATTTAGATATAATGTTGAAAGTGTATAATGTACATAGACGTTACATAAGTTATGCTATTCTTTTATCTCTTGATATTACGAATCTATTGCCTTGGTGTTCTGAGAGAATGCCAAGTTGGAAGGCTTTCAAATATGTTAACAGATGTTCCTGTACGGGTGAATTATCATTCATGAGGATGTGCAATGTAACAGTTGATTCACACAGCAGTTTTCTTCAGAACTTCTCAAACAGGTATACCAATCCTCATGATTAGTAGTCAACACGTTTGTCATCATACCAATCCTCACAGATTGAAAGAAAATCTGATATCACCGGGCAAACTATCTTTCAAGTACATTTTGTAAAATATATATATATATATTTCTGAGCTAATACATCCTAGTTTATCTGAAAATCCAACTCCTGGAAATGGAACCAACAAGCTTGATGGCATTAGCATCGAAATAAGTTTTAAATTGCCAGAATCATACTATTGAAATTATATCAAGAGTAGTGCGTTTTACTACCCTTAGAAGATATTGTTTGAAATTCTAATATGTGTGGAATTTCACCTTTTTCCCATAACAGAGCTTGCATAACCTAATAATTATGCACACTCTTCTATCTTAAGTGTTCGTGAGCAGATCGTGGGAATATTTATACTCTTTTATGGGTTTTAACGTCATATGGCGACTTTCCAGCGTTTGATGGTGGGGGAAACGCCAGAAGCTCCTCCGGACATATGATCACGGGCGAGCACCTAGTAAGAACCACCGACCTTCAACAAGCCAGCTATAGAGGGCTGCCTCACATGCAAGAATTTTACACCCAATAAGAGGTTTCGAAGCCAAAGTGAGTAGCAAGATATTTAAAGTCAGCGGCCTTAAACACTTGGCCATAAAATCCCTGAATACTTTTACTACATACATGTATTGTATATGTATATATACAACCTCTGCATGTATTGCTTGTTTGTGCAATATTTGCAAATTACAAACGTAAGTTTCCTAATAGAATTGTTAACGTAATGTTAATGTACCCTTGGGGGAAAATGTGGTTGTGAAGTAGCTAGTACTTGTACAGGCCTTTGCAAACTGACTATATTTTGGCCGCACCTTAACGTGTTAAAACAGTATGATATATCACTGTGTTTTAGGCGTTGTACTTTTAACTTCATTCTGAATTTGATTTTGTTTTGAATTTTAGCTAAACTATCAACCAGAAGAAAAAATACGTAACGCTCGGCTTGCATAGGTTGGCGAATTTAAATATTTTAACAATAAACTATACCTTTCCTAAAGGTGTCGCTATAAAATATGTTTTAATCACATTATTTACATTTAAATTATTAGAACGTGAACATGTGTTTAAATGACAGTATCTTACAAACATCAACTACGAGTTAATGTTACAACATCTAACATTAAAGAGAAACGAGCAATTATCATAAGCGTCTCCACAGATAGTTTAAACGAACACGTTAAAAAGCTTTAGTAAAATCGATCTCTGAGAATTTAAACAATGCATATAATTCACGTGTAACAATAGAATCGTCTGTTTTAGCTGGTGAACTATGGATTTTCAAGGCAAATACATTCTATTCTCTAACTTTCTGCTTTTCAGACAAATATACATATGATGGTACAGGGCAGGTCATTAACCTTGCGGCGTAGCAAGTTAGGCATTTACATCTAAATACTAATTACATACTGCGGACTGCTGCTGAAACTTTTCTAGCTGATATCTTTTGTCTATGTTTTTTATCCATTAAGGTAGTAATCGGCAATATCCGTCCGTTTTCGTATTCTCCGAACGAGATTTCGGCATTCTTCTAATATTATTATAAGTAATGCTAACATCGCATACGGAGGACACCAAATATCATGGAAATAGCCGATTGCCATTTCGGGTCCATCATTTTAAAGAACTATCACTTATATTAACAGATATCTTTGCGTGAGCTTTGTGTTTTATTGCAGATATTTGAGCCGTATAATACCGTTATAATGTTATGCAGATGTGAGGTGAAGATAAGACAATATATAAATAGAAACAAAGCGCACAGTGCCAAATTCTAATGGAATTTTCAGAATGTTTCATATTCCTCTTTCGAGAGAAGGTAAAGAGAGAAGAGGAAAAAACGAGTTACAAAGAATGACGTTCTCTTTACGAAATGTCGAAAATTGCAGACATGAAATACAGGAAGAAAAGAAGACAAGTGGAAAGCATAATTTTACCGGGAAATGTCTATGACATAATTATTCATGGTCAAGATACAGATGTGATACAAAACAGCATATACAAATCGACGAAACAACAATTTAAATGACAAGTAGATTAAGTTGCAAGGGAACAGTTTATCGAGTATTAAAGAATGCCTTGGGACAATTAACTATTGGGAACAGATTATTCAATATCAGAACATGTGAAAAAAGGAATAACCTAATGTTGATCCATTTAACAGGAGCCTTTAAAAGGGAAAAACTCATTCAGTATCAATCTTAGTCAGACACAGAAAAGGGGAATTATTCATTAAATACCAATCAAAATCAGGAACACCAAAAATAGGGAACAGCCCTAAATGAGAACATGGCCAACATTCCAATACATTTACCAGTAGTACCGGCAAAAGTAGTCTCCCTTGGATAAACCCGATAATGTTTATCGATAAACAGTTTTGTTATAGAGTTGTATAGGAAAATGTATTTCAAACATTAAAAGCGTATGATAACGGATTTAAAATCGCTCAAAATTAGGCATCTTAAAAAGGGGTATAATTTATTTAATATTAGGAAACCCAAGTAGGGAGACAATTCAGTCAATATTGAGATACCTTATTTTAAAAGAGGTTGAATAACTCATGGTCAGATGCTATACTTTTGTTGAACTTGCAAGCATTACCAGTCCGATACAATTTTGATATATATCTGAAACCTTGTGTAATACTTACTTTATTATAAAATTATCGATGTTAAAATAGAACTGAGTGTAGATTTTGCGTTAGTTAAAGAACTGTCAGGATGAAAGTAGTCCGGCAACGTACAATACAAAAGGTATAATACGGATTTTTGTACCTGTTCGTAGTTCCTTGTGAAATAAAAACCGCCGTATTTTTGACAGAATTTATATAGGTATATGAGAAAAGTATATATTACTTAGTTGTACACATTTCATTATAGCAACAGAAGTGTGTAATGAAGACAGACGCGTGAATCAGTGAGATAATAAGGGATGATAAAGCACATGTTGTCAGATACAAGCATCACTTAATTAAACGCATGTCAACACATAATATAGCTTTGAGGTGATGGATTGCACCCATCTGTGTGATATACTGGAATGTAGAACAAAATTATATACATTTGTGTAGGTTTTCTCTATCTATATTAAAGAAACATTTTTTAATAAATCTCAAATATTAACTATTACTAAAATTAATATGTCTGTGTGTATAAATGTATAAACAAACAGTACTGTGTTCTAGGCCTAAAAACATGCACAGCTAAGCACAGTATGAATTTATACTATCACTAAAAATATGGAAATTTCTCTAACAAATGACTGATCTGCAATACGTAACTTTTAATTTTCTATGCAGCTCTGTACAATAAAAAATGTTACTATCTATATACATTTAGTCCAATTAAATTTATTTGATGATGATAAAGTAAATATATGAAAATAAACTATTTTGAATGATAAAGATCGTAACAAATGATATACCAATGGTCTGATAAGATGGGGGTCGTCTCTCTTTTTACAGATCTTTAATTTGACCTAAATATATTTACGATCATTCTAATGATTTGGATCTGTAAGTATATTTCTATATTTTAAAACCTGTTCGAAAAAATCAAGGCGATTACTTTTTGGGAAAACGTGCGCAAATGCACAGTGATTATCTCTATGATATCACCTTGCAACGGTTTCTCCTTTTTTAAAAAGTACTGCTCTGGTCCGATGAGGTTGGTTGTTTTAGGGCCCTGTTTGCATGATTTGGCTAATTTAAAAAAAATGTCCAGTCAGCAACTAAAGCCCTGTTAAAACGTTAAGCATAAGTAAAATATTGATGTCTCTTCGATATCGTAGACATTAAGGTAACACGTAATCCTTCGAATAGCATTAGACTTTAAAGGCTTGGTGTGTATCCTTTCAAATGTATACCACTTTCAAGATATTAATTTTGACCGAATACATAACAGAGAAACATCTGTTCATAGAAAATCACAAGACGTTCTTTATTAAATTTCTGAACCAGTTTCTAAAGCTGTATCAATTTAATCAAGGCTATATTATAAGTTTCCCTTAAAGCTGTTTTTCCTGACTTCAATATACTATTTCAGATGGAGGCTTAATTGTTTTGAACTAAATAAACTAAGTGAAAGTAAAAACTCGTGTGTAATACGATGTTATCATCCTTGCCTCGAGGACCTACTTACATTAATAAATTACTGGTATGAAATAATATCTATATTGTCAAGATATGTTTTGGATATTATTTACTACACGTCGTATTTTCCCAAAAATTTACATATCTCATTTTAACAAAATATTTACGGCTCATTCCCTACATATAATAATACTGTCTCTTCATTCATAGTGTATGCATTTAAAGCTACACGCCTCACATACAGTTTAAATAATTTACCTTAACTAGAGATGTTCTGACATACGAGTTTTTAAAAAAAAACCTGTTTCCATCCCACTTTTGAGATTAATGACCAAAAACTCAACCAGAACAACTCTATGGTACCTATCCCAGTTACTCGCTCAGGTAATGATCACCTGACAGCTACTCACTCATCTAGCCTTGTGTTTTCAATTTCTATATCTATTGAGTTTAGTCTGGCTATCGACTACATAAAGTTTTTTGTTTTTAATTTTTAATCATTTCTCTTATATGTTTTGAATTTTTATCACTTATTTATTACAAAGATAATACTTTATAGTTACTCCAAATAATAAAACGTGAACAAACTTTCCTGACACCCTGTGCATTACCTTTTTTCTTACTAATTATATATCTCTTGGCAATCGTACGTTCTCTTCTTTACGGTAAGGAACGTCATCCGTAATTTATCAAGGCTTATCTTTTTATCACCATTTCTATTACTCATCACTAAAATAATATATTAAGGATGTTATATTTTTTTCTGTAAAATAGATGACTGACAGTACAACAATACCGTTGAGACCAATCGTGTAACTGATATTATAAAGCAACAAAGAAATCTAGTTGTAATTTAACTGAATCATGGAGAGAACTAGACTAGCCACTAGACTGATAATAAATATATTTCTACATTTTTCCTTTTTTACGAATTCAATTTCATAGAGACAAAAGCCAGTCTATTTTAGAGATTTTTCACAGAGGAATGATGTTGAAATTATGATATTGGACATAGGATATAGACTGGCTCAGTTCACTACATTTAGTCATAAAAAATGTAAAAAAAAAAATATCATAGCCTAGCAGAGGACCTCCAGAGACAGGTGGAATCTTTATCTTCCTTTGTTTTAGCGTCTTACGTGTATTGACTACATGTAAAGGTTTGGGCAAAACTTTTATGCAAAAACCTTGTTAAAACTTTATTGCCTTGCAATATAAATTAAATTTTAAAAAAAATCATAAAAAAGTGTAACCAAAAATAGACTCACATAACAAGAGGAAAAGATAATCATGACATTCAACTTTTTATGATTCACTCTAAAGTTAAGATAGAACATGATTATGATAAAGTTTCAAAGAAATTCTGAACAGAGGTAAAAATAGCATAGATATGAAAGTCTTCTTGATGGAAACGGTTAACTTTATTATTGCCTTGAATGTGGCTGATAAGCAAGCAGCATTATCAGATAAGCAAGAAATTTGACGAGGCCATGTTAACCATTGAAACAGATGTTCTATTCAAATGTGCACGAGTTCATGTGCGTGCATTCTTGTATGGTGTTTATATTACTCCATATCTTTACAGTTTATAATATCTTCATATCGATATACACAGTTTTGAAAGTCTATCAAAAATATTCCATTATTTGGGGGATTGCCCATACCGACGTGAGAAAATGAAAATATCTTGGTGAAGCTGGGAATTCCTGCTAGACACGCCCCTAGAATAACTGCTGGAGACCGACCCACAAACAATCTAATAAAAAATGGTCCAGGTTCATTTTTAAATGAAATTTGCATTCAAGACGATATACAGTACTCTAATCTCAGCTGGTTTTTGTTTAGACACAAACACACTTGAATTTCATATATGCGTTTACAGTAGACAACATCCGAATAAAAGTTACTTCAATGAAACCTCTTAATTAACGTCAAAGGGGGCGTAGGTCTAGTGTTAAGGTGTCGACCGCTCAGTCCAAGGGTTGTGGGTACCATCTTACTGCAGTCACTATCACGCCTTCTCATATGACACCAATACTGGTTTTTAGAGAGTGTTTCAAATAAGCTTTAACCTTTCACAGTCGTGCAAAAATAAATTAGTATAAATGAAACTAATTAACGTGATAATAGGTTTCATCTAATTGCACTTTAATATAATTATATTTCACCGAAGGATAATATCATGGTTCCAATTACCCTTGATCCGATAATATCTGTGTCTGTAACAATAAAATCAGATACAAAAATAACGAAATTGTCTGAATAAAAAAGGTTAAACCATTACACCTATTCAAGTTTAATCACCCTTAAACAATTAGGGATAAGTAGCCGACTAAGTAAATACTACGGAGATTTTTTTCTCACGGTCGATGTCGCGATTATTGGTTACACTTGATCTGTCACTGTTGTGTGTGTCTCTACAGCATTTAGAGAAGGGGATAATTTGACTTTCTGGCCACTCTACAATAATGTGCAAGTAGGTCTGATCCTTCTTTAAGAGAAACGGAGAAGATTTTATTTTTTCTTCACATTTACGTTTCTAAAATTTTGACAGCCTGTCATCAAGGACATGTGAAACTTTCGATGTAAAATATGGTAATTAAACATGTTTTATTATTGAGACTTGTACTGGGTTTAAAAGACATTAGAAAGAATATTTGACACGCGCATGTATGCATAAGTGTTTGTGGAGTAGGTGGGGGTCCTGATCCCATGCTCTCAGTTTAATTAAACTTCACAAAAAAAGTTGAAACATGAAACAAAAAATGCATTTAACATTGTATTTTCCAATTTTAAACAGGTCTCAGTATGGGTATTCGTTATTGCAAAATGAGGTACACCGAATATTTCACAGGTGTTAGTATTACATGTATATTAAAACATAAATCTGTCCCACGCATACTGTATCACTGTGTGTGGTTTTGTAATCCTTTTATGGTATAAAATGTGCAGCCTTTTATGACTTATCCGAGCCGATTGAAAACAAATTATGGTCGCTGAATACTTTAGGATAGGCAAGAAAATATTTGTAAAGCCAGCAAAGAACAAATAACAACAGATATAGCTTTAAGTTTCAACTTTTGGCTTAAACTGACACAATGTTACATTTAAGCTAGATTAAGCGGAAGGAATAAAATTCATGTCCGTGATGTATTCATAATTTTGTCCCTATTTCATCGCTTCACTGAAACAGATATGTTTCTGACACGTAAATTTTCTTTGAGAGAGCGAACTTATTTTCCCTGGGACAGCACCTTCTCCCTGGGACAGCACGTTCTCCCTGGGACAACACATTCTCCCTGGGACAGCAAGTTCTTCCTGGGACAGTACGTTCTCCCTGGGACAGCATGTTCTTCTCCATGGGACAGCACGTACTCCCTGGGACAGCACATTCTCCCTGGGACAGCACGTTCTCCCTGGGACAGCTAAATCCGCATGATTCCCCCGGTCTTTATTCTTAAAGGCACCTTTGGTCTAAACAAGACATTTTAACGATGTTAAACATAACAAACATTTAATGAAAAGGATTATTTATTCTAGGCCATATACTTTTTGAGCTATGAGCATCACAAACACAAAATCCACTATTTTGGCTATTTCAAGGGCTGTAACTCTGTAATAAGCTCTAAGAGTCTCAAGAAGAATGCTAATTGTGCAAGGTCACATCATGATAAAGACTCACGCAAGGTTTTATGAATTTTCATCAAATACTTTTTGAGCTGGACACATAATTAGGTGAAAATGTGCATTTTTTTTAACTATTTCAGGGGCCATAACTTTAAAAATATGTGGTGGAGCCAGCCAAAATATAAGAGATATGAAAGTTGTTATC
Organism: Mercenaria mercenaria; assembly: GCF_021730395.1. Taxonomy (NCBI): domain Eukaryota; kingdom Metazoa; phylum Mollusca; class Bivalvia; order Venerida; family Veneridae; genus Mercenaria; species Mercenaria mercenaria. Next base: position 56,585,008 of record NC_069378.1, read on the forward strand.
ATGATAAAGACTTATGCAAGTTTTCAACCATTTATATTAAATACTTTTTGAGCTAGGTGCATCACAAGAAGAAAATGTGCATTTTTGACCATTTCAGGGGCCATAACTCTGAAAATAGGGAGGGGACCCAGATGAAATATAGAAGGTGCGCAAGTTCATATCAAGATAAAGACTCATGCAAGGTTTCATCAATTTATATCAAATATTTTTAGTTTTTGAGCTAGGCACGTCACGAACTTCGGACGGATGGACGGACGGACAAGAGCAAATCTATATGCCCCCACCACTCATGGGGTGGGGGGGGGGGGGGGCACAAAAATAACGACACATCTATTTCAAAATAAAGAAACAATGAAATTTATGGAGACTTTTGAATGCAACTTTTTAGGTCGGTAACAACAGCTTTCCTCAAATAACAGCAGGCTTTATTTTTCTTTTCCAGTTCATAAGGTGAGGCAATTTATACCTCTTATATTACTGATGTAGGTATTATCAAATAGCTAAAGTATTTTTTCATGTACCGACGAATACATTTAAAATACATAATGACATGAAGAAGTTAAACAGAGGTTATAGTTATATGATATGACAGGGTTTTTAAACAACTAAGATACCAATAACGAAGGGTAAAATAACTGTTGCTTAGTAATTAAGAAATAATTTACTTGACAAAGGTATATTCTTATTTGTCTATGCCTCACCCAGCAACCCACGGCGATGCTACATTAGTCAGTTTAATCCTTTCTCTTAAATATTTTGAACTTGATCTTTCTTGGCTCTCAGTATCTATGGCCTATTGGGCATAATGGTAAAACAAAACATGGGGGCTGAATACAGACTAATGCTCTATACCCAGTGGACATGAGGGTCGGTTGGGGCTGAATACAGACTAATGCTCTATACCCAAACATTGGACATGAGGGCCGGAACTTACAAAATTGGAAGCATTCGAGTATGTAGTACTCACAAACAGAAATTACGCATTTAATAACTAATATTTCATAAATTTTAAACATGTTTCAGACTACTGAACTCGTTGCTGATACATCACTCGGAAGAAAATTGCATATCGATTCGTTCAATGCATTCAAAAAAGACACGAACCGAACGTTATTTAGTTTAGCTACCATTTTTCGCTCCTAATAAACAAACCGGCTCATAAAATGACTCGGTAACAAGTTATGTAAATTAGGCTGAACATTAGCATATCATCTCTTTTGTCTCGGTGCAACTCATTGATAAATTGATGCTAAATAGATATAAACACAGGCCTGTGTCTGCTATGTTAACTGCACTCTGTATGCATGTCTTTTCATGTTAGAAAAATGTGCGCTTTTGAAAAACTCGGACTAAACAATGTTTGCATCTGGCCCACCTGTCTGCGTCTGTACCGCGTGTGCATGCGTGCATACGAGCGTGCGTGTATGTGTATGTTTACACGTGTATGTCTATATATATGTATGTATTCGCATCATAATATGATTGCACTATCAATGACTGAAAATCAGACCGCAAAACTACAAAACCTTTCATAATGGTCACCTCTTTCCAATGGCCATTCCATTTCTAGGACAAATATACTGTAATGATCATTTCTCTTTCTACAAATAAACTCATTTATCAACAGAAAAATCACAACCAAGCCGTATTTACTCCAGTACAATATTAACTATAAGTACATATTTATTTCTCATAATTATAAGTATACTTTCTTTAGTTTATGCATTCCACAACTAACGTGCACTTAGGAATGCACTTTTAAATTGTTCTATGTATATATTGTGCTATGTCTCTTACGCCTACGAATGTTAATATCAGTAAGATATTAAATAACTAATGATTTTAGACATGTTCATGAGATTATTATCCCCTCCCTAAGAAGTAGAACATGTTTGTGTTTAGAATAAACTGAGTGGCATTAAATGGTCAATTCAACAAAATATCTTTTTCGTGTATGTTTTATTCAGTTATTGCACTTTAAAGGCACACCGAGAACAGGTCTTTGTTTCTGTCATACGTTAATTAATTCAAATTAGATACAGGTACATGCGCACAGAATTAAATCGTTAATGATTAATTAACCGCTCAAAACAAATGAACCGCGCTGTAATTTTGTATTTGAGTGTGTCATGACCTTCACCTTGCTTGTCAAAGTCAGTCAATTATTGACAATATGTTATCATTATCAGTGACAAATGTCATATCGTCTTTACTTAATTAATTGACAATTTACCAAATATCAAAATATTTTGATTACATATATATAGATTATAAAAATTATTACTTTGTTCTAAATGTATCATTTACCATCCAAGTTAAGATTGCAGGAAGAAAATACATACAAAAGAAATAGAGAGCTCACTGGAAGTAAAAATATAGCTGACACGGTAGCTAATGTGCTAAACAAACATGAACTTCCCGATAACCTTTTGGTTTGTGTGTACATTATATAACACGTGCATATGATTAACACGTGCGTGCTGACCTGATCGCTCGGGTGATAAGGTTGTCTAAGGATGAGGTAGTTAATCGGGAATGATTTACGACATAATGATAACGAGATTAATACAAACCAGAAACTCTATACAATCACTGATGATTATCACCCAACCCGTAGAACTCACATGTACATGTTATATATAAAATTAGGCTATAATATAAATATATATTTTATATCTATTACCATCTTTAAAATGTTTGGTTTTACCTCTTCTTCTTTTGTTTCTTTGGTGCTTTTGTCTGTTTAAGTTCTTTTCTTTAGTTGTTGTTGTTGTTGTTTTTTGTTTTGTATGGGGATTATATAGGTGTGTGAGCTCTATCTGGGCAGTTTGAAATGTGAGGCAGGCAGAGAGCGGGGAGGGGGAGGGGGTTAAATTAGATATATAAACCGGTCACAATTTCTTCATATTTCTGAAATAGTCCTTTCCAGCATATTTTTGTTTTATATGTAAAACTCACCATAATTTATACACTCTCGGAAAACTACATTATTCTCTTTCTAATTGGAAAGTCCTCGATTAAACATTATAACAAAATCGATATCAAAATGTATTGTGTTATAACATCAAAGGAAGGTTGATTGTTGTAAACTGCCGTAAACAAAACTGAGTCGTGAATAAACCTTTGTTACATGAATTCATTAAAGCACAAATACAGTATGCTTTAAGTCGTATTTGCATAAATGGTCGTTTATATGTCAATGTAACCGATATATATATACGTGCGTAACGTGTCTTACTATAAAACAAACATTTCCTACTTACCAAGAATAAACAGAAATTGTAAGTATCCTTTCATTTTTAATTTATACGTTCATTTACTTCCAAAATAATAAACACCGGGAAAAAACTTCCACAAAGATTAAAGATTAAACCCACTCCAGTTTACAAACAGTTACTTTGCACAGTAAACTTTTGACGTTTTGAACAGTTAATCCTTTCATTCAAATATATTTGCTATCTAAAAGTTTTATCAATTCTTCAACCTTTTTATTAAGGTGTTTCTCGTAATATTTCCCTTTCACTGATATAAAAATACGATATAAAACAGTTTCGTTACAGTCTACACACATTCATCATTCATGTTTGAAGGTGTCTAGTTTTCGACTACCACATGTTAAGATGGTTTAAACACCTTCCTAAGACATAGAATCACAGAAGAAAATTCCTGCAAGCGATGACTCATTCAGCATATAAGTCTCAGAACAGGTAAACCCACATGTACCTCCTACAGTTCACCCCCTCGAAAAAATGTTCATCCCAAAATATTATTTTGTTCAGGTATAAATGTTAAACCCCTCCTGTAGTGAAATGGTTGACTGCCGTTGTACGCTCGGTTGTCTCAACTTATCGAAATGTTTATCATATATCATTTGCTATAAGATCGTATTTATACACTTACTTGCGGTCTGCAGTAGCATTAATTTGTTCGCAAAGTTATTTTACACAGCAATTATTGCCTTACAGACTCCTGTTGTTGAAGTACTCAGGCAAGACGTGAGTAATTCTTAAATATTACATGTTAATATTATTTCTATCGCACTGTTACAAATATTTACGACGATACGAGCGTTTATCCCCAAGATGTCAATGAAAATTAACAGTTAATATACAGGAGGCCTTTCTATACATGAATCGTGATGTGTTTTTGTTCATTTTATTTTCATTTTAACTGAAGGCCAAAGTTTTTGTGATAACCAAAATCACTGGACATCGTCGAGTCCAATAGCGTTAACCCAATCACGAGTAGCCGCAGCATCAAAAGACCCAAAGACGGTTGCTTGCATGGGCCGAAAGTCACCGGAAGTCAAAGAAGTTTTAAATGAACATAGTTGATAACATGAACAGTGAGAGTTCTTAGCAAATTGAGTTTACCGGAAGTAGTTACGTTGAAATATGGACGTTATAAGCAAGTCAGTAATTCTGCAATTTCTAAGCAATTTTCCGGAAGAACGCCAAGAGGGTCGACCGTGAAGTCTTCCGACTGATTTAAACGCTGTCGTACAACATAATATACTCGTGCACGAGTTTTTATGCGTATTCATTGTGACACTAACTTTGACCACTTACTTGATCGCAAGTTCCTACCGCGAAATTCCCTAAATTGAAATCATAATTTCGGCCGATTTTAAAAGCTGAACTCCCTATTAAAAAGAAATGGTACGTCCCAGACTGGAATCGCAGGATGCATTCTCCAAAAATAGGCAGGCAATATGTAAACAGGTAAACCTTCACTGGAAAAACAAACACATTGGAGCTTACAGGTAGTAGTAGTAGTAGTAAAAAAAAGCAGGTAAATTTGTGTAACATTCTTTCTTCTTCATTAAAAACTATCATAAAGCTGCTTATAGAATATGTAGTATCATAGATATTTTAATTGTTAGCTGCCACATCAAAGCAGGCCATTTAGCAGAACGACGCCCGAGTCGCTTAGAAATGACGATTAGATAAATTCAATTTTCGTTGAATCTGCCGTGGTGCCGTCGATGTTGCAATTTCATGTAGGGGTGGGGGTGGGGGTGGGGTTATGAACATGTATATACTTTTATCAGCTTAAAGTCATTATGAAAATATATAATTCCTCACAAAGAAGCTATTGCGTTTGAATCTGTGCAGTTTAAGTCTTAGTTTATTTTTTAATCAACCAGCCGGCCATGAAGGCTCATATTTATACCCAAACAATTGTTTATAGCTGAAGCACTGTAGAAGAATATTTTTTTGCTTTACCCCCGCCTAATCAATACGATCAACACTGATCAGTTATTGATCTATCAGTTTCTTGATCAGCATTTTATCGATCTCGTGATCAATATTCTTAATCAGAACCGCGTTGAAGATCAAACAAGCCGCGTCGCACTGCAATATATCATTTCAGTTGCAGTCGTGCATTTTGCACACTGGTTTAAAACTGCGTGGGCTATTTAACCTTGCACCTTGTCAAATATTGCGACAGAAAAAATGTTTCCTGTTAAATGGAATACTTTATCTTTCTAGTGGATCAATCTTGAAACCACATGTCATTACAGCACAAGAGGGCTTAAAATCTTAAATAATAATTGCATTTAAAGTTTAAGAAAAACAAACAATTAAATACAGTAACTAAAATTTCCTTTCTTTCTTATTTTTTTTGCTTCACGAAACTTGGAAAAATTATTTTCAGCGACACACGCGTCGTTTGTACGGGAAGAATTCGAGAAACATTTCTGCTAAAAAAAAGTACACTACACATTGCGACTTTCCTTCTGAAAATGAAACTACTTTGAAGCATATATAAATTTTTATGTTTAATGTATATTGTAGCGAAACTACTGGCGTAAATTTGAAATACTGTTACTGAATTTAAACATTAGCCTGCTGTAGGCAAGTGGTTCTGCCTAAGCGACCAGTGCAGGCCAAGATCTGCCTGCACATCCGTGCAATCTGATCATGGTCTGCACTGTTCGCTATTCAATTATTAATCTTTAAGTGAACACCCCTTCAAATAATAAATGGTACTGCCTAAATTGAATGATGGACCAATCCATTTTAGAAATTTTGCAAGCTAAAGGTTAAACAGTTACTATTATATGTTTTTACTGATAATAAAACGCATGCCAAAATGCACACACTTCATTAAACGAACTGAAACGTTAACCCGAAAGGTATATTAAATTACACAAATCCACTTTTACTTGGTATAGAGATGATAATTTAGTGTGAAACCCTGCTGATTTGTGTAAATGCGTCAGGTAACACCGCTACAGGTGGCTCAAAATTAATGAAAAGTTGAAATCGCTTGTGTACAATTGAAACCAAAATATTATGACACATAATTATATGTGTTTTTGACAATTACAGCAAATTTGTCTGTCTGATTTTTCTTTTCAAGTTAATAAATTGCTTTCCACTGACCGCAATGATATCGAAAACGAAGAAAAAGATCGGAGTATTTGAAAATGCAATACTTATACAGTAAAACCTGTATATATCGACCATTATGTTCAGGAATGAAATTAAAAAAAACGTGCATTTTATATGTACCTGTGGTCTTTCCTCACATGTTTAAATGTACTCAATATGTTCTATTTAAAACTCAAAGATGTGACTTATAAATACATGTGGTCTCTGTGCACAGGTAATCTTTGGTATGGGTTTGATTGTATCAGAGTTGTTTGTTTCCAATTTAATATTTACGTTTTTGATTTTGTTTTATTTGGTTCTAGAGTCGCACCAACATAACTTATATCATATGGCGATTTTGATGGTAGGGGAAAAACCCAGGTACGCCTACGTCCATTGTTTCAGGAAATAGGGGTGCAGAATCACCAACCTTCCGTAAAATAACTTCGCCACATGAATTACTCTATACACCAAAAGCGAGGTTTCGAATCCAAATCGCTGTGACGCAAATAATTCTAACTCGACGGCCTTAATCGTCCGGCTACGGAGGCCCAAAGTGCAATATTTAAGTTAACAAGTCTGGGTACATATTTAAAGTATCAATTTTATGATAAATTGTATATTGAAATAAAAAGTGATAAGGGAAATCATTTGTCAGTGTCAGCCAGTTTAATCGGGGTGCATTTTGTCTCATTTGTACAGAGATAAAGGTATTCATTACCCAAGGAAATCAACAATGTGCATTTTCAGAGTAAATAAATGTTAAAAAGAAAGCTAAACAAACATATTTTTTCGGTCATTGCCAATTACTTTAACAGCAATGTTATCAACCGTTTTGCTGACTTTTTTTCCCGTTGTGAAAGGAAGTTCTATTTTACATGCGATTCTTATATGAATACAATTCCAAAACTTGTCACGTTTTTGTAGGGTTGACCTTATTTTGATTTTCCACAGGTTATCTCAAGTTAAATTTTTTTTTGCATATTTGTTGCAGATTCAAACCATCGGCCGTATGAGTAAACATACATGAGTGTTGTCATTTACATACATTTAGTATGTTACTTGTTGCTAAAACATATGTTGGTACACTTGTTAAATACCGGTCATTTTCCTTAATTTTTCATGTTACTGTCGTTAAAACATTTGTAGGGACACATTTAACAAATTGTGGACCATTAGTTAACAGGCGTAGTGATAGTATGTCAAAGTTGGTCGTTAATTACAGGTGTCAAGGTAAAATGCACCTAGGGCTTTCGATGATTTCACACCCGCCCATTTTTGCGTGAAAAAGAAGATATATATCACATCGAGCCTTTTTAGAATGGAAAGGGAAAAAAGTCCGGTCATCGGCCGAATATTGTATACTAGTATGTGAATATGTTTTCCTTTCATTTAAAAAACTATGCAATGGCCTGCCTGGAGTTAAGTTGAGAATAGTCATAATACGTTTTTAAACCCACCGACCTCCATTTAAAAATGGCTGTATTTAAACTAATTGTAAAAAGACATTTTACGCAAATTTAGATCGAACCACTCGAGAACAAATCATTAGGCTGAACATGTGTATAGTTTGACTTGAAGGTATGGTAAAGCATTAAAGCTACTCGCCCACAGTTTAGGTGAATTTTTCCAACGTGTTCATTTCCACCAAGTTTGGCATAGAATATATAAATGATAAAATGGATTAAAATGAAAGTTAGATATTGGTAAAAATGCAAGAAGTATGTACATTTTTTGCATTATTTCGAAAGCGTTGCAAAGGTTTACTACATTCTGCACAATATGTTTGGTTATATAAGGAATATTTTGCAAGTTTGTATCACTAGTCACTTTCAAAACAATCACTTTTAATGGATTTTTGAGAGAAATCATTTTTCGCCTAAAATATGTGGGTTAGTCCCTTTAAAAGCGTTGTCCCTAAATAAATATGTTTTAGCAAAGTATCTACATCTGTTTATTGTTAATTTACACATGTTACTGATAACATTATTTGTTTAGATGCAGTTAATGCAGCTGTTAAAGTCTTTGTGTATAGGAAATTGTCGCTGCTTGTTTTTTGTTGTTTTTTTCCATAATTTTACCAGCACAAAGAGAACTTGATATTACTGTAATTTTCCTGCAGTAGAGAGCGGAAATAAATCCTTATTTACAACCAAATATTTATATATAAGGCACAATTGTACATACTTTTCAAGTGCACTTTCTCTGGTGACATTCGCACTAATTTGCGGTTATTTAGATATTTCGTGAATAGTACCTTCAGAATTAACTCCCCTGCCTTATGTTAAGGTCGCATGTAGACTGAGTATTTTAAATGTTTTACAGTTTCTATTTCCTTAAAGTGTAGAATTGACGGGAAAATCATTTATTGATAGGTTCGTGTAAAAATATGAATTTAAGCAAAGAGAATCGAACATCAGACAGGCCTGCCGTACGCAAGTATATCGTACCGATCGGCGATTGGTAAGAATTTTCCTTCTTAATTTATAACAGAGCAACCTTATGTTTTTATTTGCCGAGGTTTCTTTGTATATTCTGAAGAAAGAAAGATCAGGGTTTTTCTACATTGTAGAAAAAAAAATCAACCAAACATGCAGAACTACCTTAAAAATGTATGTCTGCTACAAAAGAAACGCTATACATGCTCACATTCAAGTCTGAAGGTTGGGTCATTAGTAATGTAGTTTACAATTTGACAAGTTTTCTAATACCTTGTGTTGTAGAATCGTCGGCACTCGGAGGCTGTAATGTGTTAATCTGCGTTGTTGGTAGAGCTGGTTTCGGAGTTGACTTGCCGCCGGGGTTGAGGTCTCCGCCGATACCCGACGAAGTACCGTCCGCCGTCAAGACATCCCGACGGACATTCCATATCTCAAAATTCTCAATTGTCGTATCAGCGTACCTAAAATGAACGATTTTTAGATTTCTAAATTCAGGCTTGCACCCTACAGAGATGAACAAAGAACTTTGGATGTTTTTTCTTCCTGTATAATTTGTTTCATGTCAAACATGACCTTATATGACTCAAGTTAAACGTGATAAAAATGTCGAAGTTAAGGCGACTAAAACTGGTTCAATGTACAATCATCTATGTATTAGCGGCTTAAGAGAGAAAAAACACAGTCACAAAAAAGTCTACACTGTCTGAAGTTATTACATAATTTTCAGAACGAATATCTCGTGGTTTTCTCCCCATCAACCGCTACTTATCAGCATAATACATTACCTTTCACTTCTCATATCGGTCATTGCTTTACCGAAGTAAGTGTTTCTATCGTAGTCATACACAGGTTCGATGTCAGTGCCGTGTGTCTTGTGTGCCCCGACTTCCTCATCATTAACATACATCGTCAGTCCTGTAAAGCATATAATTTAATGAGCACCATGAATTCACTCGCACAAATTAAAATAAAATAGAATTACTTAGATACAGAATCCTGTTCGGATCATGTCGTATGTCGTCAATCGCGTTTTGAGACACGACATGGTCCAAACAGGATTCTGTACATAGACCATGGTAATTTTTTTTTTGTATATCAGGGGAGATTACTACAAGCCGTAAATGGGAATATCGTATTGTCACTGCTCCCCCATTTGCTTACGTTGCATAAGCGTATTGCAAAACCTACTGAGCACAAGAAAAAGTGAAACTGATTTTTAAAGGGTCATACCTTCATATCGGCCTACGACAACAAGAGAAAAAAAATCAAGATATCAGGAATTCATTGCTGTATTTCTTTTGAAGGCTTTGAAACTTAGTTACTGACAGATTATATGTTATGGAAACACATTAAAATTAGTTGTTTTTACTATTTTTTCCATTCAAAATTGCTCTTGTCACGAGGTTGCCTTATGTAAACGGTCGTAAAGTAAGAATTTCTCCGTGGTATATTAGTCAAGATTGTAAGAAAGTTTGTATTGCCGAAGCAACCCAGGTTTAATTCCCGACTCAGACATAAATTTATTTAGCATTTATATTAGAATAGTTCAGAAACAAAAACTCATACTCTAACTTAAATTTTAATGAAAGACCATGTTTATAGAATAGAATACAGTACTGACTACATTGAATTGATTAGAATTTTAATACGAATACAATGGTTATTCATAAATGTGAAAAATAAGATAGATTCTGTATAGTACACGAACTTAATTTCTGTAATGATCTTGTCCATCTTTCAATTTGGACAGCACCATTAAATGTTGAAAAGGGGTTCTTACTAAAAAGATACTGACTAAATGGCAAACAGTGCAGATCTTGATCAGACTGCACAAATGTGTAGGCTGATCATGATCTACACTGGTCGCAAAAGCAGAATCGATCGTGTCCAGCATGACAAGGGTTAATTTTGTGCCGTGATTCATTTCTGTGAACTTACCGACTTCTGGATGCCAGGATACGTCCACAACCTGCCACTCGCCGGTCTTGAACCCTGGAGCCGCCACAGTCCACGTCTTTGTACTCGTTCTTATGGTTGCATATAACTTTCCATCACTACGTAAGACAAGAACATTGACCAACTTAGATAGTACTTTTTAAGGTATTATTTTTCACCATGGTCGCGAGGTTCTAAACAGTTCAGAAAGCATTTGAAGATATGAAAACGATAGTCCAGGGTCACGGTTTTTCATAAGCGTTTCACAAAAATCACTCAAAAGCCTTTTAACATTTTTCCTTCTGCTATTCCTAAAGCTTGTGCTGAACAAATGTTTCAATTGTTAAAAAAATATTTTTAGACAAAGTTTAGAAAACAAATAGAGAACAAAAATTATGATGTAAAATCCATACTTATAAGAAAATTAATGATGAAACTTTTGTGTAACAGGTCCCGGAACACTATCTCTTTAAACAACCTTCAAAGTGTGTTTGAAAATATAGAAATGTCATGGAATTCTAAACCATCACTATTTTCTGTCAATATTTTTACTGGTGTCAAATTAATAGTTGGCCGCAAATAATTACAGCAAGAAAAGTGGTTATCTAACAGCACCATAATTCTGCAGTTGGAAGAAAGTTTATAACATGTTTAATCCTTACCCTGCTAAATTTCTGTAATGCACTTGGACAGTACCATTAACAGATAAAAGGGGTGCTTACCAAAAAGATGATGACTAAATGGCGAACAGTGCAGACCATGACCAGACTGCACGGATCTGCAGGCTGATCTTAGTCTGCACTGGTCGCCAGCAGTCTAAAGGTTAAAACACTGTGTAAGGCCAAGATACAAGTCACTTACCGGTAAAATATAGACACTGGATAGCTGTCAAGATAGTACATGTTGGTGAGGAGTTTTTCAGGTTTGGCTGCGAAACGCATCGTGAAGCCTTGACGACAGTTGTCAAGGTTACCGCCGCACGTGAGGTTGTCACCCATCTCCATGTACTGACCATTGCCAGCAAGCCTGACGGTCAGAGAAAAGCACGTAATTTATAGTTTTATCGTGAATGAAAAGCCGGCGAGAAAACCTGTATGCACTGTTTCATTACATGAACAAAATAGATAATAACATAGGACCATATTTACCAAATATGGGCCAACACTGGCATACCAATCACAATATACATATAAGTACAACCTTTCTGAATAATAAAAAGTCATAATATAAGAATGCTTGTTTTTCTTTTTATAAAACAGATTGCCAAACATAAAGCATTAAAACAATTAACTGACATGCTGTACCTGCACCTGAGAGCAGAACCATGCTGGCCCTGCACCTGAGAGCAGAACCATGCTGGCCCCGTCACAATGATAAGAGTATGCATTTATACCTGATAGCACGTCCGTGTTGGCCCTGTACAACACTCGCGCCTCCTTTCAGACTTATCGTTCTTGTCGGCAACTTCAATATTCCACTTGACGGCATCTGACTCAGCGGTACAACTTCATGAATGCGGCCTATATAAAGAGAAAGCATCGTTAACTTGAGGTATTTGCAACTTCTCACCAAAGGTATTGTTTTAAGTTTCTAATGAGACAATACATGTAAAACTTTATTTTAGGCATGCATTTAGGCTGATCACTACCAAATAGAATGTAAGCCTCCGCAGGTCTAGTCACAAGTAGTCCAATATAAATAGTACTGATCTTTTTTCCGTTCCTAGTGCATTTTCTCGGCAGCAACGTGCTTACTTTTACCCTACCGCGTTTCAGTATGTATCACTTTACATTCTATTGAAATCGGCATGTTCCTATCGCATGCTAGGTAAAAATGGCGGCGTAAGAATTTAATGACCAGTAAAGAGAAACTGAAAGAAGCGAAAAGCAGTAAATTCAGCGGGTTGTATTTAACGAACTGTAGTTTTGTTATTTAAAAGTTAACACCCCCTTTTCTTTTTGTTTTTCTAAAGTAGCGATCTAGTTCTTTATGGGAATATAAGTCTCTGAAAATCTGATATGCTAGAAAATGTCGAAAAACCGTTATGAAGTAAGTAGATTTTATATGAAATAAAGAACAGCTGGATTTAGTGGTGTTCAGCCTATATATTCTTATGGGCTTTCATATGCTATCATATTTACAGGATTTCAGGTATAGCGGCTTTCCACTTTTAAAGTAAACTAATGTGCTTGCTCACCTCCGTTTATTCCTTGAGAGCGCAGTCTTTCCATATTAGCGTACCAGAACTGCACCTCATCCGCCATCATATTTGCTGTTCCATCAATGGAATCATCCGAGGGTTTCCCAATATACAAACTTCCGGTCTGAGGTTCATCACTTTGCATCAGGTCAGCTGGTTCCCTGTCTCTGTCCATCAGTCTATCGTTTAAGTACATTTTAAGTCCTTGTTCTTGGTCCCATGATAACATGATATTATTCCAATCATTCAGGTTTATATTTCCAGAGCTAACGGTCCACGCTTTATCAGACGACATAAATTTAGATTTAAGTTCTCCGTTATCAAAATATAGCGAATATGTTGGGCTGGATAAAAAGTACTGATCTGTTCTCAAACTTCGTGGATATAACCACAGCGATATTGTAAGTCCATGTTTACATTCTGCTATATTTGCAAAACATTTGTCCATGTGCTGCCCAAAATCGACGTAGTCTCCATTTCCTTGGAGGGAAACACCGTTTCCAATCTTACCGGGTACCAGCCTTGCGCCTCGTTCTAGAGTGACACGATAGTTCGGATGGTCAATGACGCCACCGGAAGCAGTTTCCATGGAGAATGACTCGTAGCCTACGTTTTCTGCGTAAATATTGGTCATAATTTTATTTCACCTGTATGTACTTTTTGGAGCATTTTATCAGTGTATAAAAATCTTATTTAAGTACGATATGGATAGCATGTGCAAATTATACAGGTGGTTTAAATAAGTATTTACGACTGTTGAAAGGGATGTTAAAATCAGGGTTTAGGAACAATTCTCATTCAGATAAGGCAACCAGGCGATGGTGTTTGGTATACGGATTTTTCAGACCTTCTCAATATTTTTATACAATGCGCCGATTAAATCACATATGGTTTTTAAATCATATGAACTTTATGGCAGGAAGATTTAGATTGTAATTGATCAGAATTTAAAGATGAAGGATAACAGCAGAAAAGGGATTAAGGGATAAAGCCAGAAATAAAAAAAATGTATAAGGATGGTATCATACCAAATTTGAAGGAAATATAAGGAATAACGTCATTCGTCCATGAAAACTGTAAAAATAAGAATCATAGATATATATATTCCATGCATAAAGCTTAGGTCTTAGAAGAAAATTTGAATGTTTATATGAATGCATTAAATGTACATCTTTTGTGAAAATTGCTAGATTTGCTAGGTAGTGGTGTTACATAGAAATCTATTTACGAATTTGTACTTTTTCTTATTTGAAAGCAGCTGCACAAATTTGTTTTGTAAGTTTGTAAAAAGTATTTCAACATTTTTTTCTTTTTCTTTCTTAGATAAAGTAGAAATTACAAACAAATGCTCGAAGTAAATACGGAACATGCGTAGTTTAGGTTAAAACAGTGGCGAATTCAGAAACCGTGCGATGAGAGTATACAGTAGGACTAAAACAAACATAATGCATAAAAGGAAAGGCAAAATGCGGAGGAGGCGGAGAAGAGTTCAAAAGGGATTTTCTTTCATGCACATTTACAATCCTGCAGGATAAAAAGGGGTAAGAAGTTCATAAAACATGCAAACCAAATCAAAACCGATAGTAAAAATGCACATGCCATCCGACATACATGCATAGAACAACAAGAAATTACTCTAGTCTACGATACAGAAACGTCCGTGAAGAGAGTAAACATATGAACTGAGCGCAAATATTACTCAATAAAAACATTCTAAAATGATGTGATCTACGACAATGACTGGTAAACATATACATATGTATACAATTTTATGTAGCACTTTAACATTGCAGAAACAGAAAAAAATATATATAAACTGGGGGACATATAAACAACGCAAAAGTACCTCTGACGATATAGTCAAAAGCTAACAGTTCCTCTCGTCTGCCATACCATATTTCGACTTCATCCACCGCCATATCGGCATAGCTAAATCGTTGACCTCTGACATCTTCTGTGTTTGGCGCGCCGATATAGAAATGTTCACTTCCTGTTGCACGTATTTCCGGTATAGAACGGTAACTCACGAGATCTTGAAGTTCGTTGTCAATATAAAAGCTTAGACCGAATTCAGGATGCCATGAAAGTTCTAGGAAATGCCATTCGTTCTCTGTAATTTCTGGAACACTCATTCTCCAAGATTTCCTACCATGGTCAACGGTGATATAAATGTAACCTCTGTTGTAGTACAGTTTAATGCCTTCTTCGCCCGTGGATAATAGGTACATGTTATTATCATAACTGTCAATTTTCACCCAGAAAAAGATGGATATACCAAAGTCACAGGCATCTAGATTAGTCAAGCAGGCATCAGTGCGTTCACCAAAATCAATATACTGACTGTTTCCGCTTAATTTCAACGCATTACCGAATTTTCCGGGCACCAGCAGCGGATATCCTTTTAACATAACAGGAAGTGACTTAAAGTCAATCTGCTTTCCTCCATCTTTGATTGCCTCCATGCCAATATGATAATTCGTTGGCTTTCCTAAAATGCAAATTATATTGAGCTCTTATTTTGTTAAAGACCAACAGCAAATGCTAATAAGTTTTGATTCTTTCTGGTACATCTTATATAGAAATAACTGAAGCTGAAAGCAGTTTGCTCCACAAATGTGTATGTAATCCTTGCAAAATAGATACTGATGTTTTACGTGGTTATGCAACATATCTTATAACATGATGCTACCTTCGAATTTTACAAAGACCTAAGCCTAAAGACCCTGCTTTAAGATTATTTCAACGAAAGGAATATTCTATCTAATGCTTCTTAATTTCTGAAAAGTCACCACTACATCTGATTAGGCCTATTTGAAAAAAAAACATCGCCATTGGTCAGTTTCAATACTGGCCTGATGAAGTAGAAGATATATTCATAGTTTTCAGGGTTTTGATAAGGGAGAGCTGGATAAAAAGTAGAAAGATCTGGCTAGTTGTGTTATGCCTGCTTACCTCTCTGAATGTAACCAAACGATAACAGGTAGTCACGTGACGCATACCAAAATTCCATTTCATCGAAGGTGGCAGCACCGTACAGACTTCCGCTTCCGGCGTCATTACTTTGGCCTATGATGAACTTGTCGGTGACTCTTGTACGTCCATCCCACTCCACTTCTAATATTTCAATATAACAAAAGAAAATCAACTCAAAATGATAGTTCTTGAAGGCGTTCGCTAATTTGAAAAAGTCACAGAATTCAGCTATATTGTCATTTTTTTCATATTGATAGGTCGTACTATAACTAATAAATACCTAAGAACATGTCTATTTCTTTTTTAATGCTAGGGGAGGGGGTCTGACATGAAAACAAAGTCGGCCTTCCGCGAGAATTTTCCTCTCCCTCGGGGTTTTGTTCTCATAAAAAAGACCCGCTTGGACATGTTGGACTTTCTAGTTTATTCAACGCAGGGACAAAACCCCACGACGATTTTAACTATGCTGGCATTAAAGAAAATCTTAGTGCTAAATCTGTTCAGTAACCTGTGGGGGAATATGAACTGTTTATAAATTCAATATAAAATAAAAACCACTTGTCGATCTTTTTGTACCTAATGCACAAAAGGAAAATTTCCATGAAAGATCTAAAAATATGATGTATACTATATAGATAAAGCGCGCACGTATGTGAAATGCTTCCACTATCAACAAAACTAAATCATTTTCACTGCTTACGAACAAATCTTTTTGCTGATTACCAAACATGTTTCATCCATTGGTGGTATTTCACATTACGTCTGATGGCGTTTAGCAGATTACTGCAATGCCGATGAAATTTGCTCATTTTTTCTCAGAATAAAATGCACCAAGATCTTACCAGTTGGATAACGGTCTCCCTCTATTAGCTTGTTGTTCACGTACAGTTTCAGTCCAACTTCTTCCGACCACGAGATTTCCATGAAATACCACGTGTTTTCTTTCAGCTGTGACATCATTAATTCCCATATATATACTGAATTAGAGATTCGGATCTTATACTTCCCATCCATGTAGGATAGATCTATTCCGTTCTTTCCAGTAGATAGGTAATACATGCCCTCTTTCGCTTGCTCTGGTCTATAGTACATGAAATGGAAGTTACTTCAGGCTTTATGAAGCGACAGTAACATCTTAAAATGAGCCGTGCCATGAGAAAACCAACATAGTGGGTTTGCGACCAGCATGGATCCATACCAGCCTGCGCATCCGCGCAGTCTGGTCAGGATCCATGCTGTTCGCTAACAGTTTTTCCAATTCCAATAGGCTTTAAAAGCGAACAGCATGGATCCTGACTAGACTGCGCGGATGCGCAGGCTGGTCTGGATCCATGCTGGTCGCAAACCCACTATGTTGGTTTTCTCATGGCACGGCTCAAATTCAAGATTCCCGATTAGTATGTTTATCACCGTTTCTTAAACATTGACAGTTAACCATTTGGAACTTCAACACTGTATTTGATATTGGCCTTTATTATTAGTGGGAGAATGAGAGATAACTATCAAAGCACATCAAGTACACTCGAAAATTGATTACCTCCCTTTCCCAATTGTTACAAATTCCGTGCTCCTAGATTGGCTATGACTGTTGCATAAACGGCATTATCGGAAGAAGAATTAATCAAGAATGTAATTTTGAATGTAAGTAAGAATATAAGGTAACGATATGATCAAGAGCAATTTACAATTTAAAGCTTTTCTTACCAAGTTTTTGCTACACAAGCAATGGAACGACGGGTCTTTCCGTCAGGTTCAAACTGAAACAAGTTGCCTACCTGAACCAAAATGACATTAGAATGCCATGTCTGCAATAATCTATGTTTCCGAGACAGTCGTCGCCATTGTCAAAATCAGCTTTCTGCTGGTTCCCGTTGAGTCTAAGAGCTTGACCTATCTTTCCGGGTACCAGCTTAGCATTTCCTTGAGTATCAATCATGATCGATGGATGCTTGATTCTTGAGCCGTCCATTTCATCGAAACCGAAGTACTGTTTCCTTGGTTTTTCTGTTTGTTTACAGAATAAAATATATATCTTTAAAAAAAAACCGTATGTATAAATTTCAACAGTTATAAATTACCATGAAAGGACAACAAATCAGATAATAAATAGAATTTATGAAAATCTCATGCTACGGATATTATACACTTACAGTATACTATTTCCTTAAAGCCATAAGGAACAAGGGTTAACAGGTTCGACTTTTGAACGACAAACCATTCAATAAATGTTTTATCACAGCAATGTCATCAGAAATAAATATTAAAGCTGAACCCAGCAAACCTGTACTAAACTATAAACCGGTCAGTAGTGCGCACTAATGACTGGCGAGTTATGTAATGAAAAAAAAAAACAACACTTTATCTAAAGATGATAGGAAATGTCATTTTTACAGTGAACGTCTTTAATAATACATTTATTGAAATCATATCAGCGTTTAATATACGCTATCAAGAGTGGAAATTTAGATTCGTACCAACTTTTAATTTCAGTTATTTCTTATTCTTAGCAAACCATGTTTTACCTCTATGAATAAAGTCAATTGCCAACAAGCGGTCAATGTCTGCATTGTAGATGCGAATGTCATCAAATTCTGCAGCCGCATATCTTTCATTGTACATTTTAGTATTTGCTCGGCCGATATAGAAGTTATCATTACTGGACGAAGTCACTTGATAATGGTTGCTTGCCGACTGTGACACTCTTAAAACTTGGTCAATATATATTTCCAAACCGGTAGTAGGATTCCACGTGATCTCAGTGAAATACCAGACGCCAGTCTCTACAGCGGAACCGGAAGCTTGGTACTGACGGTCGCCATATTGAACATTAGCATAAATGCGGTTTCCATAAGTGAAGATTGAAAATCCTGACCCTCCGGAAGCAATGTAATAAGTAGATCTATCACTTTCTAATCTGTCAAACTTAATCCACAACGATATTGTAAAACCATACATGCATAGACTTGTGTTCCCTAGACATGTATCGCCGAAGAAACCAAGGTCGATGTACTGGCCACGCCCCGGAAGTTGAACGGCTTTCCCTATTTTCCCGGAGACCTTTCGTAGGCGGCCTATTGTTCTTGGTTCCAGCGTCTTTGTAATGAGTTGCCCGTCTTGTAATTGGTCCATTGTAAGGTGATATTGGTAGATTGGTCCTGCAAATTTAATAAACTATATTATGTACAGCTCCTCTATATAGATACAATACCAATAAAATATTGCAAAATGAGTATTGCACACCGTAGTCAACTTCAATTTGAAATAGTGAAGAGAATTTGTTAATATTTGCCATGTACCATGTTAGCCAAGGAACTGTCTGCAACCAGGCTAGATAACTTTACGTATCACGTGACCATTGTTATTTTTCAATGTTAATCAAAATTAAGAAAAATGTTGTTTTACAAACTAGTAATACATATGAAATTAGGTTTATGCAGCTAAAGCAAATTATTATATCAGCTGCAGGCAGCAAAAGTTTATCGATTGAAGAATGGTTCTGAAAATAAATTATCATGATTGTTTTACTTTCATGATAAAACACGCCCACTCAAACTTCTTGGCATCACCACGAGAACAAGAATTTTGATCAGAATCGGATTTTCAGGAAACAAGACACTTTTATTATCTGCCAGGAACAACGTGAACAACAGTCGCTGTAACTAAGAGTTAAAGATAACCAGCAGGGTTTTCTTGTTCCATCTACGATGCTATTTCAAACATTCAATCTCCAATACAGAGTTGCCGTTCTTCCACTTCCGTCCAGAGGCGCTGAGAGTGAGATCAGGAACGACAACTTCGTAAAAGGATTGAGCGACATCATACCGTGCAGTCAGTGAAATACAAAGTTTGTCTCCACAGACCACAAAGTCGCCCACATGAGTCCTAACATAAACACATTCCCTTTGAAATGTCCTAACTGATATGAAAAAACATATACCAGCAAAATTTGACTATGTGGTTAGGCCCTATTATATACTTACTTTAATATCCTTGCCGGATTGTTCTTATACCCTATAACGCTTCAACGGTTTATGTCTACCGGACAGTTATAAATATATGTAATACTAACCCTTTTCCCTTAGAACTGTTTCACTTAAGCGCCTTGACCAGAATTGGAAATCGTCGACAGTCATTACGCCGAGGTCACGTGTTCCTGTCGCGTCATTTGATTGGCCAATTATGAAGTCATTGAATGTTGAGACGGTAGATTTACCGGGGCTGAAAAATACAAAATTTACAAATATTGAACTTTAGTTCTTTTCCCTGTATACAACATTTCACGGAAAAACGAATACTAAAACGGCATTTAAAAAAAGTTAAATAACAGTTACACTGTGTCGGTGCTGTGTTCGGGTAGACCTTGTAAGCATATCAACAGTTTACAGAGATATCTTACTTCATGGTGGGTGTGCTTCCCTGAGCAGCCTTGTTTCCGTTGATGTAAATGAGGAGTCCTTTTCTCTCTGACCACGTGACAGCAACGTGGTACCATCTTCGGGGTAAAACATTGTTTGCGGTGGCCCGCCATTCCTGTCCGGACTTCTTCCGGAATATCCACTGTATACTTCCGGTTTCATACAACATGGCAACGCCGTGTGAACTAGTTTCATGGCCGCCATTAGAAAGGTAAACACCTTTCCCTCTCCCAGTTCTGTCAAATTTAAGCCACAAACCGATCGTGTACCCTGAAATGCATACAACTTGTTAGCATCGTGATGTAAAAAACAAATGAATTGAGCATGAGCTAGTTAAAAAAAAATGAATGTTGCTATTATTCAGCGTATATATTTATAAACCATGTATATAGTTTTTGACTTTTACGATAGCAGCCGAAAATAGCCTGGTGCTAATTTCAACACATCGACATTTATAAGTGATAAAAAATTGACAGTTCCAATCATTTCAATGAGAACATACCGTCGGGACATTGACTTAGATCCCCAAAGCATTCGTTTCTGTGACCTGGTCCTGAAACCTTCACCTTTTGCCGCGCGCCATTTATTCGGAGTGCTTTGTACATGACACCGTTTACTAGCTGTGGACTTCCGGTGACCTCGGCATCCAGACCAGAAGGATTTGGAATCATATCGTTGTTAATAACGTCCATTGGAAGATGGTAGTACGTGCTACTGTCTGAAATAAACAAAAATTTAAAAAGATAAATTATCCCGGCCAAAAGTTATAAATACTTTGTAGACCAGTCTCGAAACAGCGGCATTTGATTGACTGATTCTTAACACCATATAATATACACCTGTGGGAACGTTTCCTACAGAGACTGAGTTCCAAATCAGATTTTTATTTTAGAACCAGAAAAACTGACCGTTGAAAAGAAGAAATACTGAGAAGCATAAATTCTTGCAACATAAAAGTTTTATAGATTTCTTTATGAGGGAAATCATACGTTTTGCATCTCTGTTGATTTCTTTGCAGAGTCTTACGAAAACAATTATTACACTTTTACTTTGGCCAAATTCCACTCTACGCTGGATGCAACTTCTTATATTTATGCATGACTTTGATATGTAGCCAATCGAAAAAAAAAGCAAATAAAATTGAACATTCTGACATTAAATGCATTTCAAATTTACTTTCTAAATAAGTATAAAGAGATAATTGTTTTTCATTGGAAAAAGACAGATTCGGGGGTCGATAAAATGTAATTGGAGGAAACACCCAGGGAATAGTTTTAAGACTTTTAAACAGTCCTTCATGGTTGTTTTTTACATGCAAGTTTTTGCAGGACTTATAGGAGAAGAAACGGAGAAAAATGGCATTAATAAGTTTTCTTTCGTATCATTTTTCTGTACTTTACACGGCTTTATTTTGGCAATCCTAAAACACTAGGCAAATACATCATGCATGTTGTAAGTGGGAGAAAATCACCACAACCATCCGTCCGTAAAAGGAAGGTGAACGTATGCAGCTCGAAAATGAATTAAGCAATCCACTTAACCTCATCTTCAAATAGATGCTTCACTTAACATTCTTTATAGTGTGACAGTAGTTGTATGTCTTTATACAGTGAATGATTATTTTTGTGGTTTATTTAAAAGCTATTTTACAAGTACGTGATTTACATTTTTTCCTATTCGGAAATGTTTATTACATTGCTATATCATGATAAAATCTTTACACTAATACGATTCATTTAAGAAAATTAAACATGAATGAAAGAGAAACCCACGCTATCTAATGAAATGTTTGGAGTATCTTCCACACATGAATACATGTATTTGTAAAGAAAACTACGAAATAAATGAATATTTTATATGTCATTCAGTCATAATAAATTATATGTCAATCTGACTAAAGTTCTCGATCTTCATAAAAATGTAGATCTGATGAAAGCCCATTAAAATTCATCTTTTGTATAATCGGATTTCCAATGTTACTATTTTCATTTCCACCAATCTATTTTTATTTTAACCAATCAAACGACTCGTTTCAACAAGGGACTGGGCTCAGATTTTGGATAAAATATTTTTTCTTTACAGTAAAAGTTTCATTATATTATGAATATAAGAACATGAGATTTTTTGTCCAAACTATCTCTAAAATGAAGCGAAATCAAGAGGAAATCACGCCCGAGTCGGGAATCGAACCCGTGCCGCCGCCGCAATAAATATTTTCCTGCCTTCTTCACCAATACACCACAGAGGAACATGTAGTTATGTACTTATCGATGGTTAAGCCCCATGTGGTTCTGGGAGGATCTGTGTATGAAAAGAATTGGAACCACTGCCTTACCCTTGGATGATCGTAAGAGGCGGCTAATAAGGTCTTAGCACTTGGTTTTGCAGTAACTCTGTGATTCCAGCAGGTATGCAAACTTTGACTCCATACCTCATGTTTTTATTTCGATGTAAATGAGATGTGGAACCAAAATTTGTTGTCCTGTTTGGCGCAATATAACCTATACTGTGTTGGTGCGCCGTAAAACATAAATAAATAAATCGATGGTTAAATATAAAGCGTTATCGTGAATTAAGTCAGTTTACCCGGGGTACCCCTTACAAACGATTTTCAATTTTGAATGGAAAAAAATAAGAAAAACAACTAATTCTCATGTGTTTTTATAAGTTTTCTTTCATAAACCTGTACATCGAAAACTGGAACCTCAGGTTAAATACTAGTATAGAGTTTTTAAAACTTCTACTTTCACTTTCAAAATATTGAAAGCAAGGACTCATACTGCCTGAATAGTTATACTTTTTCATTATCTCATCTTTTTAATACTACTAGAGAAGCGATTGACACCGCCCATCCCCACCCCTCCACCCAACCTCCAGAAAAATGTACTAGTAGTCAAGTTACGACTCAGTTTGTAGGTTTCAAACAAGACACATCAAATAAGAAAAACACGCGCATGATTTGACAGAGACGGTAGTCACTACTTGCTTTGGATTTTTAAATTACAAAACGACAGTCTAATATCATTCCAACCTGATCCATTTTTGTTTTGATATAATGAAAGAATTCAAACGAATCTACGAACTAAACAGAACTTTATTCAAAGTTAATTATTTTCGAAAACTTTCCATTTGGCAACAGACTTGGTAATTTAATTCCAGACACCGGCATATTCACGAGCAACTTCCGTGAACCGACAAACATGTCATAGAAAGTAAGAGCGAAAGTAAACAATCTGATGAAAAAATAACTGAAAATATACTGAAATTTGTTTGACTTAAGTAATTTTCAACAGTTTGCCAATGTAAGAGTAAGTAAGCTGAATTGAAACGGAAACTGAATTCGGTTCTGTTTTAAAGTAATTCTGACTCCATGATTTCGAAACAAAGGTTTTCGCAATAGAAGTTCAGTAGCATACGTCTACTGAAATAGCAAAGTGAAATATAGGCTAAAAAAAATGCTGTTTTCTTTTCGAGGTCAATATTCATTTTATATTCTCCAGTGCTTTCACAGAGTTTCTTTTACAAATCACGGTACACATAGAATTTACTCTTAAAGACGTCTTGCTGGAGAAAACGAAGGTGCATATAAGTCTTTAGAAAAACGACTGAATCAAAATGTACTGCAGTCATGAATGATTTTCATAAAAGACGGCTATCAAAGAGTACTTCAAAGACAAATTACCGCCTGTTACTATAAAACTGCTATGAGACGCCTTCTTTAATTAAATGCACCTTGGTTCTTCCTACAAAATATTATTCTTCCTACACCCAGTTGTTAATATAGTTATGCTATCAAGATCGTTTTGAGGTTTTATTGATACTTTTTTGTAATAAATTAAAATGTTTTTGTTCCAAAGACTGATTCATACTGAATAATATTGTACCGCACCTGTTTATTCAAATAGTTTTAAAACTTAAATAGTTTTCTAACAAACCTTAACGGCTTGATTTGTCTTGAATAACAACACCTGATAATATCTTTCAAAGTACTTAAGGCATTGTACTTTGGTGAAAGACAAAACTTTAATTCCTTTGTGAAGTTGTGCAATCATTTCAGGAAACATTTCTACCAAAATGTTGAATACAGACCTGACACCGAGCAAAAACAACCAACAAGATTTAAATCCGATTATTTTTTAACAAGCTGACTATTATGTGTCTGGTTACCTATTTATCATAACACATTAGGACTCAGAATATTATGCACATAGAACTTGGCGCCAAAATACGTTTTTATGATTTTAAATTTCTTATTTCTATCGTCACCTACAGCCCCGGTGGTCATGACGAAATAAGTCTTTCAAAGAACTGATTCTTAGATTGATTTATAGATACAACTGGAATTTTAAACATTAGTTTAAATAATTTATCTTAACAAAAAGTTTTAAAACTTCACACTTCACAGCTGTAAGCGTTTCATAGCATGTTAGTCTTAATTGAGCCGCACAATGAGAAAACCAACATAGTGCATTTGCGACCAGCATGGATCAAGACCAGACTGCGCATTCATGTGTTCGCTAACGGTTTCTCTAATTGCAACAGACTTTGAAAGCGAATAGCTCGGATGCTCAGGCTGGTCTGGATCCATGCTGGTCGCAAATGCACTATGTTGGTTTTCTCATGGTGCGGCTCAATTCTGTGTACCCCATCCCCGGCGCCAGAGACCGCCTTTGAATAAACATACATTCGGATGCAGTTTCAATAGAACAAGCTGACAGTTGTGCTTTATTAGCGCCATCTCATTGTGCAACTCATGCAGTAAGATAAATGAATCAATATATTATATACTTGCAAATTTTCAGTCTGAAAACTGAAAAAAAATAGCCTGTATCCCACTTAAAGAAAACAAAATCCTGTATTAAATTCCCATCGGATACGAAAAAAAATATTTAATTTTTGGGACTACTTGTGCTCCATGCGTTAAAATGTTTAACGTTTCAAATGAGTTTTCAGCCTCATTTTTTCTAATATAACAGTAGAAACAGTTATAAAAGGGTCATTGAAGTAGTAATTTGGATTTTTGCCATGCCGGATTATGCTCGATGGAAGCGCCTCGTAGGACCCATGCCTGGCAAATTCATTTCGAGCCGTATTACAACATTCCTGATCAAAGTACAATACTGTATATGGTAGAAAGAGGAATTAACCATGTTATAACTAAGAAGGGAAGTAACTTGACATAGAATTGCCAAATGTGCGGGCTGTGACTAGTTTAGATTTATGTAAAATATGATTCCATCATGAAGCAAAAGAAAAAATCTGCAAAAGTTTGAAATTCTTCATGTTAAATTCATTCTGATGCATTCCAGATATGTGTGATAAGAGTCTGTCAAAAGATATACTTGCCGATTTTTTTTAGAGAATGTTCAAGATTTTTGTTTGTAAAGTGTATGTTCGGGTTTAATATCTTTCTCAACAATTTTTCAGTCATATGAACGATGGTGTCTACTTGTAGCAGTGAGCACAATGCCCAACTTTATAGTGTTGCCTCACTGAAATATCACGCCGTAGACACGCAACTCATTTAAAAGTTTTTGTGGATAATGGGGATAAAAGTTAAATTATCACTTTGAAAATGCATTTTGCTTAAATATGGGTAAAAGAACTCATCCAATTAGTTTTTTAACAGTATCTTTCTATAGTATAAATCTATTTCATTGAGACTGAGAGATTTCAAGCAATATTCCCCTCAACCGTTACCAAGAAAGCTGCAACAAATAATAATTTTCCAAAATGCAAGAAACAAGAACAAACAAGAAAACATAGCATCAAATAAGATATTTAGAATTTTCAGATTTTTCCATGATGGGCATAATTATTCAACAATATGCAGTCGGATGCCGTTTCTACAGTAACTTGCCAATATGCAGTCGGATGCCGTTTCTACAGTAACTTGCCAATAAGAAATCGGATAGCATTTATTTTCTTACAGAATACTAGTCTGTCAGGATGAGACTTAAGTAAAGAAAAATAATTATATTAGTATAATCTGTGTTTCATAAAACATGAAAAGTAAGCTTTCTCTAGATCAGTTTTATTGCAATGATTGTAAGTTACTTTGAACCGCCTTTTTATCTTGGAAGACGAGTTTGATAGCCAAGCATCTTTTCAAATCCGCGCAATACATGTTTGATATAATCATTTTCATCAAAGCATAACTTTGTATATCCTTAATACCGGATATATATATAGCCCGGATATAAATAACATCTATACCGATGAATTTACCCCCAACTCCACTCCCCCATCCCCAGTAATTTCCATATTACTGAATGCAAGTTATAAATATGAGTCCATTTAAAAGTATGACCTAGAAAATTAATTTTACTGGGAGTTAGACACTAGTTCATCAATTTATGACGTCTTCACTGATAGAAGTAAACATAATTGAGCCGCACCATGAGAAAACCAACATAGGGCATTTGCGACCAGCATGGATCCAGACAAGGATCCATGCTGTTCGCTAACGGTTTCTCTAATTGCAATAGGCTTTGAAAGCGAACCGCATGGACCCTGACCAGACTGCGCTGATGCGCAGGCTGGTCTGGTTCCATGCTGGTCGCAAATGCACTATGTTGGTTTTCTCATGTTGCGGCTCAATTTTTTTATAGATAAAATGCCGCGCAATTATTTGGAACAAAACTCCATTAATTTCTATTAATTCTTTTTATCAGCTTTTATTTTCACTAACAACACCTTCTCATGCACGATTTTTACGTGCATTGCCATTCTCACACTCGTTTTTCTGTAATTAAGCAAGAACTTTGAAATTTAATTATAATTTATAATTGAACAGGTGTGGTTCAATAATTTTTGCATATCTTTCTCTGAACTTATAGTTTTTGGAACAAAAGGAAAAAGCGATATTGAAATCATTAACCGCGTTGATGGCTGGATGAACCAGGAAACATTCTGCCTTGCAAAAACCCGCAAAATGCCGTATGGTAGAGCGTCCGCTTCGACTATTGGAGGTCTGGGTTCGATACCTGGTCATGTCATACCGAAAAACGTGAAAAATGGTAAAAGCAGACCCAAGCAGACGGGCATCAGTCGTTAGAGTCATTTAAAATAAATATCATTATAAAGAAAGAAATAAACTTTATTACAGATTACTTGATCTCAACAGTAAGTCTAGCAGTCCCCTCGCTTGACGCTCAGCATGAAACGGGAAACTAGTTTCGCATTTTTCATATCCTCCGTCAGGCATCGATAGTGATTAATAAAATACAACGACCGACCTTAAATAAATTGTGATAAATCAGTTGCATTTGTATCCATCTATATAAGTAAAGTTGTATTTATTTTATTGCTATATTGGGATGTTTTTGTATCTTCAAAGAAGTATTTGACTGCCGCTTTTTATATATCCGTGTACTACATCTTATCATTTATAGATTTTTCTAAAGATCTAATCCCAGCTCCGAAGTTATATTGATTCACTAATCCTTCATTTACCATTTATACATTTTTTTATACAATTAAATATAAACATGGCACTGTGACAGGGTGTTGTGGCACTATTAACACCTGTCGACAAATTTTCCACCACCCCTATTATGCTAAACCCTAAACAATATTCTCAATACATACAGTAATCTAATCGCTAGAGAAAAAATAAACCGACCTGTTGAAAAGAAAAAAACCATAAAAGGGCTTTACAGGAGTCCAAGAGGAAAAGCTATATTTCAATTATGCTGCCACCCGGACAACATTCCGGATGGAAATAGCTTTTTCAAGAGATTCACAGGCAAGATGAAAAGCAATGACTTGAAGCATAACTCAATTTATTTTCCATTAAATTTTACTTTTTCCGACATCTCTACATGAGGTCATAAGTTTCTCGTGCATCTGTTTCTTAAGTATGTTGCCAATTAGAACGTTGAAATACAGTTAGGCTGCAATACTGAAAAGATACTTTGTGCGGCTTATGGCAGGAAGGTTGCATCTCAGAAATATGTCTGGAGGTAGGGGCTGATTAGCCGGGGTTTAAATCAACAAAGGATGAGGTGGGGTTGATCAACCATGCTTCCGTCAAGGAGGGAGGAGATGGGGACTTGTTAGCAGGGGCGAATATCTAGGAATGAGAGAAATGCGACTGATTAGGAACAGAAGAGATGGGGCGACACTTGAAGCAAAATTTGAGGTAAAAAATAACAACAAAAAATCCCCCAAAAACTCTGAATCAATTTGTAGGTTATAGGTTATTAAATAATACCTGGTTCAGTAATATCTGACAACCATTTCTAAGAAAGTGGCAACTAAAAGATTTTATGACAATTAATAGAATGGAGTTATATATAACTTCATGTCGCTTTACTGAACATTTTCTTGCATTTCTTTAATAAGAAAGTCACCATGCTATTAAGCTATTCTAGCAGACCATGTTTTCCTATGCTAGTTCCATGGTAGGACACTCGTTAACAAGGTTTGACGTGAATGAGTCCTAGGTCCAATTAGATTTGTTATCTAATCTAGTATACATATAGTTCTTTCACCATTAATTAGGAAAAGCCTTTTATTCAGTGCCACAACAGTCAAAAACGTGTAATATACTAAGAAACTCTATGCTGACGTGTTTAAAGAAAACAAAAACTTTAAGACAAAAAAAAAACGTAACTTTTCCCTGAAAATGAGACGGCGTTGTGCGGTTTTTTCTTCTTCGTTTTGTACCATACAGCTTGTGATTGGCGAGTATCAGACTTTGGGAATAGTAAAACAGTTCATTTTTGTTTTCATTTGGTTTTGAGTCAAACCGACATGATATAGGTCATGTTGCGGCTTTTTCCAGCTTTCAAGGAAAAGCTCAGGTGCCCATGCAGGCATTGTAACAGGCATGGGTAAAACCACCGATCTCCCATAAGCCAGCTAGATGGCTTCCTTATCGGTGGAGGGCAAAATTTTCAAAGGCATCGACATCAGCTACTCAGTCACGGAGATCCCAAATTGTAAAAAAATGAGTATGTCTTAAAGTAATTGTTACAACCACAGTAAAGCAAAACGAAAAGGAAATGCTTAAAGACTATATAAGTTAAAACTGAACTCATTTTTGTTTTTGTGATTCTGATTACCTCCACTGTATATAACTAATGTAACTGACCGGAACTGACCTTCAGGTAAGGCGGAGCTATCAAAATCGAAAAACCAAAGTGAACACTGACCGGTCCGCGTGTCAACCGTTGTTTATCGCTGAATAATACATAAGTTGGCCTTCTTCTTTATCTAATTTGCAATCAAATCGAGCCATATTACTTTGTTCGACTTTATATTCCACGGAGATGATGTCAGAACAGAACAGAACGATGATATATTAACTTACATATCTTGACACACTTAAAATGCAAAGCATTTTTCATAATAACGTCATGAACTCACAGCATATTGTTCACAACAAAGACAAAAGGAATTTCGTTTTCGGGGTATACAGTAACGAAAGTTATCTTATAGGTTATCTACCAGTGATTGTTTCAAAATGTGAGTAATCAGCACGAATATAAAAATCTCTCGCTAAAAATGCGCAGAGCCAGGTGTGACATACTTAGAACATCATTACTGTGTCGTTGAACGTGATGCACGTTCTATAACGAAGGCCAGGAAAAAGATTTGTTTTTATCTTTCATCATAAACGCGAGATAAGTACTGCAAAAAAGCAGCAATAATCAGCACGAGTAAAGTAGTAACGATACACTTCTGGTGTATTCTCACGTTTTGGTAAGTTACATGTGTAGTAAGTTAGAGATGCTGCAGAAATAGATCTATTATTGTAAGGAATAGTTCTATAAAACTATTTTCAATCAATCGGTTTGTAATGTTTATATATTTGGTAAAAACAAGGCCAGTGATATTTGATGACACCTTGCTGAGCGGCCAAAAATATCACTGGCTTTGTGGTAAACATCCTGTTCTACATATTTTTTATGAATTTTCACAAAGAAATAATTAGTGTAGCAAAGTCTGAAGGTCCACCATGTATTTAATGAAAAGGTAATATTTTTAAAATCACTAAGAGGAATTTACAATTCTGTGTTATCTCTTTTTGAAAAAAGCATGGACAATTTAGAAATTCAGATGCAGTATTTGTTTTTATTTATCTATGTGATAATCTGCGCAGTATCAGCGGGCGTCAAAATACATGTTTGAAAATGCCAACTGAATTGCAAGAAACTTTATCTGGAATTCAGTTCAGAATAAGAAAGTGTTACAAAACCCGAAACATTGTCTGAATTGTTGCTTGGAATGAAAGCGCTTTTAATTGATGTTTAGTCTTTTATATCAAACCAAACGTATGTAGCTGCACAGAACCAAATTGCATAAAAATCAGTAGAACTACGATAAAACAAGAGCTGTCACTAATGGTGACAAATGCCTTCGCAGCGCCTTGACCTTTGATCTGGTGACCCCAAAGTCAGTAGGGGTTGTGTACTCAATAGGTACTATCAGCATGTTAAGTTTGAAGGTCCTGGGTGCAGTGGTTCACAAGTAAAGTGCATTCATGCAAAAAGTTAATGTTGTGACGAACGAACGAACTAACAAACGGACGGACAATTGAAAACTAATATGCCTCCCTTCGGGACATAAAAAAAGCATTATTCAGAGTCTTAACCTTTAGCCTGCGGGCGGCTAGTAATTCTGCCTTGGCGACCAGTGCAGGCTGATCATGGTCTGCACTGTTCGCTATCCAGTCAGTAAATTTTCAGTGAATAATTTCGAATAAAAATGGTATTGCTAAAATTCAATGATGGACCAGTACATTTTAGAAATTTAGCAGGGTAAAGTTTAAAGATCGTTTTCTTTCATTTCCTCGAATTGATTTAGATTTGATTTATAATAATATTATTAAACTTACACTTTTTTATTGTTTGCAATGTCAGACACTCGTGAGCTAAAACAGGGAAAAACAACATATGGCGGAAACAATTGCGTATTTTTACTGTTCTTTAAGTATACAAGCGTACAACAGCTATTAAGTGTCTTAGTATGTTACGAAATGCTTGACTTTGTGGCACTGAGGCAAAGAAGATGTTTTCCCTAATTTATGGTGAAAGTACTTTATGTGTATACATAATAAGATAATTTATCTTGGACCAACAAGCCATTCAAGTCAAACATTACTGACAAGCATACCCCCAAGAAAGTAGCATAGCTAAGCATATTTCCCTGGAATAGCAAGGTGGCTTTCTTACAAAATAAAGATCAAGAAAAGAATGGTAAATTATTCATGGAATGACATGATTCATGTCATATCCCCATTCCATTAATCATAGTCTTTTTGGTGTTTTTGTTGTTGTTGTTTTGTTCTGTTTTGTTTTGTTGGGTTAAACGTTGAACCGACACAATTATAGGTCATATTGCGACTTTTCAGCTTGAATGGTGGAAGACCCCAGGTGCCCCTATGTGCATGAAAAAGAAAGACATTTAATGGAATGGGGATGTGACGTGACATGATACATGTCTTTCCAATAATTCTTTTCCATACTTTTCTTGATCTCATAGAATCAGTGATTACAAACGTCTGACTGTTTTGATTAAAGCAGGTACAATTTGATGAAAAGGTGATATCTTCCAAATATTAAAAGAATCCGGTCCCTGACTCAACAGACTGCAAGCAATGGCTCATTAGTTTCACTTGGCCTCTCTCCAATATATTCCTGGCTGATTAAAAGCTCTTCTGATGTAAGCCGTGGCTTATCAGTTTTCCACGCTACCCGCCTCTCTGACCAGTGAAGAGACTCGCCCTTCCTCAGTAAAAAAACATGGCTGATCATCTCCCTTCTCTAATGTACATTTGATACTCAGTATTTCGAATTTCAATTCATTAAGAGTTTTATTTCGAGATAACCGTAATTCGACTTGAAAAAATATAGCGGGGCGAAATTTACTCGAGATAGGCAATATTCCAAGATAGCCAGGAGTTGAGATAGCCAGGATTTCGAGATAGCCAGGATTCGAGATAGCCTGGATTCGAGATAGTCAGGGTTTCGAGATAAGCGAGTTGGAGTTATAGGGTACCAATCTTTTGATAGGACTCTTTGATAATGGTTATTTAACCTCACTCCATCCTATGTAAATATTTCTACCTGATTTTATTTATTTCACTTCGAGTCCGAAGTTCCGAAGTCCAAAGTCATAATGCTCAGGGACATAAGCTAAACTATCAGTTAGGCTAAATTTTGGTAGAAATTTAATCGCTTATCAAAATTTGAAATTAGCATATAAGCGAAATTTTATTCCCCGGTATAATGTTCGTTACCAATTTTCTCCTTGATATAAACCGTAGCTAATCAGACACAGTTGTTGCTGTCAGAAACCATTGAACAATTAATGTAAAACGCGTTCAATATGGCATCTTGATTCAAAGTTTACTATTTTAAAAAAACTTTCTAATTGGCAACCAGCTTAACGATTTAATCTTAGAGGCGAACAGATACACGAGAAACCCATGATATTCCACAAAGAAATATCTGACAGATGTCAGTGAAAATAAAAACTGAAGTAAAACTTTAAGGAGAAAAGAAAGAGTTATGTTTCAAGTAATTACTTTGCATTCTTCTACTGAATCTATTAAAAAAGATTAATGTAAGCGTTTTTAGCATCTTCATGTCAAAATACATTTTTTCTCAACAGAGTTGGCAATTTAACCAGACTTACATTAATGAAGGCACAGAATGTGATAGAGGACAAAGGGGTAACAGCACATTTCTGGATACTAGGCAAAACATCCATTTAAACCGTTTATATTCGATAGTTAGCTGTAATAAAGATGAAACCTGATAAACTCGGCACTGTGCTATCAAGAAAATTCTTAGTAAGATGTTATTCGCGGTCTTGAAAGATGTTAATGCAACAGATGACACTAGTTTTTATATGGGATGTAGGTAATAAAACCATACTCCACCCACTCAATATTCAAATACCAATATATACTGTGGAACGAGGAAAATCTTGAATATTAGGGGCTTTGAAACAAATGATTGTATCACATTATGCATTTTGCGGATAAATGATTATGATCAAAGATAAAATACTATTCAAAGAACATGCCATTATTGCAATAAATTGAATACAAGTATGAAACTCCTCGAAGGACTTTGCCAATCTGTAATAAAAATCAAAGTTTCCTATGTAAAATCAGTTAACAATTTAAATATATCTATTACTTTCAATTTATGTAGGGTATTGAAACGTTTTTGTTGCAAAAATACTTTAATATGGAAAGTGCTCTAAAACCACTACAGCTCATTAATTTAAGAGTCCTACATTCTAGGTTAATTTATAGTTACGATCAAAATTGCATCAGAACAATCTTTTCTGCAATAAGTCTTTTAAAATGTCTAGGTTGAAGAATTGCAGCTGAAGCACACGCCTGTTCATGTGCTTCCGTGTCGGTTTTAAGTTGCTTATTACAGTCTTCAGCCTTATTCTACCGCTGAATTTTCCTCGAACAAATGATAACTTGAAGAAAAAAAATAATTTGAAAAAAAAAATGGTTTAATAAAACTGTACAATGGTAAACAATATATGTGTCAAATTTGCAGAGCTACCTTGACAAGTCTGGTCATCATATTTTTGATAGACTCTACCGACTACTTCAAATGAAGCAAACGAGTTTTTTTGTATTTTTTTTCTCTCTGTGACAGGTCTACATTCCAGTACTGTACTTCCATCACTATATGAATACACAATATTTTTTTTCATGAAAACTCGTTGGTTGTCGTTCTCGGGATGGTGGAGGAAGGGTTGGGTATTTACTACTTAGTGTGCGTAGGGTTTCTATTTGAAACCTGATTATATCTTATTTTAGGAAATATTTTTGCCTGTTTAAAGTAGTCCGTCAGTCTGTCTGAAGCATTGTAAATATGTATATCACAGACTGCTTTATCCTTAGCTGATGCCGCTGCTTTGATGTGAACCAGATAACGTTTCCAATCATCGTTGATATTTACGAACACTTTGCACTTCACTGTGCATTTTCAAACAACGTGTTTTGTCGGCTGCTGACAGGCAACAGTCTGCGCAGACGATAAAATATTTTAACCAAAATATATTACATTCTAAGCCTAACGGGAACTTCCAAGCAATCTTTATACTTGGCAAAACCTTCTAATGAAGAATGATACACCGTTCTAATTGATTTTAATGTTGTATGTGCAGTTAAAAGCTAAAAAGAAATGGGTATTAAAATCGTAGATCTATGTGGCGTTTTACCCGAAATATTTCGAGACGTAAGCTGGCCAAACCCCGCTGTATTGCATAAGTGTTTGCCACTCAATCTTAGGACAACAACTTGTGTTTAAGTTGAGTTTCAAGTCTGGCTAAGCTTGAATCACGATATGTAATGTTCCAGTTTTGGAAAAAGTTTAAATGACCGAAAATCCACGAACCGTTTGTTTAAATCTTGACGCCGGTTTATACTTCTTTTCTGTTGCAAGAATTTTGCAACTATCACCGACAGATAAAAACATTTAACAGTTCTGCCACACCTATGATATTCTAGATAATTTATTAAGGAACGAAAACGTGAGGTTATTAAAAAGTGATAACATTTATCTTGGGATTAATACCGCCACTTATTGTAGTAGTTACCTTGCACTTACAATGATAGATATGAACAAAACATATTTCCTGGTTTTCTTTCAGAACGCAATCAAGTTCTATGGCACAGTAAAGATATTCTTGCGCGTCACACATGTGATTGCATGTTTTTCACGTGAGGTTTATATTCGTGTTGATTACCCACATTTAAAAAATAATATGTGAAATGCAAAGTCTACATAGGAACTTCCATTTGTATTTCATAATATTACTGGTCGGGGGCCACCAACCGGACACTTTTAGAGGTTTTTCGCCATTTTCTCTTTCATTA
The DNA here is from genome assembly GCF_021730395.1 of Mercenaria mercenaria. Lineage (NCBI taxonomy): Eukaryota > Metazoa > Mollusca > Bivalvia > Venerida > Veneridae > Mercenaria > Mercenaria mercenaria. Next base: position 56,620,209 of record NC_069378.1, read on the forward strand.
CCTTCATTACAACTGTGAAATTTCACATGAACATAGTTAGGTGCACCCTCAAGAAGAAGACTTAATTTGTTTACCCCTAACGAATGATTAATGCCCTTTCCAGGGCCGAATGTAGGGTCAACTAAACCACCTACTTTTACTGCTTGGCAGTACCATATATATGGACAGTTTTTTTACAACTTATGGGAACCTCTGTACTGATGACATTTTGCTATGTGATGTGAAAACAAGTCAAAGTATTCATTATTGGCCTGAAAGATAAAAATTTTGTTAAGATTTTTTTGTTTGGAAAACTGCTATATGATAGTAAGTAACACAGTGCGGATTTCCAAAATCCCCCATGATAGTTTCATGCTTCAGTATGAATGACGAAATCAAAAAATGAAATTTCCTCCTCAATAAGTTATTTTTGTCAGATATAATTCAACATCATTGTTAAAAAATCAGATGTGTGTTTGACTTATAAAAGATTGCTAAAAATACAGCAAAATTTAGCAGCTATGAAACTGTCCGGTTTGGTGGTCGTCCGGATTTGGTGGTCCTTAACCAGTATAGTGTGTGAAATAACAGCTGTAAGTCTATGACATGACCAAACAAACATTGTTTTTTGTATTGCGAGTAACAGAGACTGCATAGGCTTTGGCAATAGCTGATGATAGTTTTTTAGTCTATTCTGAGTATTATCAAAATGTGTGGATAAGAATTATTGTAAATCCTAATCCTGAACACTTGGTCCCTACATGAAATTGATAAGCTGCACCGAACTAAAGGCTGGACCTATGAAAATCGAAAAGACAATGCTTTAGTAGTTTTTAATAGTCTTGAGACGGTCTTTTTCTTGCAGTTTCAAGACCCGACCCGGTTGCATACATTAAATAAAGGAAATAAAAGCCACAGAACAATCTCACTGAAGATTATTTTTCTCTTTTAGAACATCAGCAAACAAAAGCAATACGACTCTTCTGTAGCACTGAAGCACGGAAGTTTTTCCCTACTTTATAGTGAAGGCTATATCTGTGTACACAACACTATCCAAACAGTCATCAACGTCAGATGTTATTGATAGAAAAATAAATCTGGCGTAATAATATTGACAAGTAATACCACCATGAAACTAGCATACCCAGAATTATATAGTAATTTATTAGCGTAGTGTTTTTTTTTTATAGGTAACAGATGAAGAAAATTATCAACACGTTGACACGATTGTTTACACATCCCTCTCCATTTTAATGATTGTCGTAGATTTCCATCAATTGTCTGCTCACTTGATATGGCTAAATCTTGTACCATTTGATAAGCGCATACTGTTTAGGTTGGTTTTACTTTACATTTTGGTTGACATTTCTGACTGACCCTTCCACACCCAACCCAAACCCCACCCCAAAAAATCGTTTTTTCTGACAGATCAAAAAAAATATCCACTATTCAAGCACTCTCAAATTTGTTAGTGTCTCTTGAAAAATAATGTATAGTCTGTTACAATATGGCATCTTTCTTCAACGTTTAGTATTTAAGAAAATATTTCTAACTGGTAACACAATAAGTAATTAAATCTTGGCCTCGAACAGATGCAAGAGAAACTTATGAACTCACAGTGATATGTCTCATAAATGTGAGGGAAAATTAAAACGAAAGTAAGATTTAATAGAAAATAAACTGACACGTTTCAACTAACTGATCCGCATTTCGCCTGTGAAGCATTTAGAATGAGGAAGAATAGATCTTACATTACAAACGTATTAAATTGTTAAACAAGTTGCTATTCTACTTTTAAAGCTTCAGTTATAATTCTTTATTCATTTAAAAGGCCGAGTTACATATCCGAGAGACTATCCGGTGGCCTGACTGGCAAGAAAACAACTGTAAAGGCTTAAAAAAATAATATCTGTAAACTCTATTAAGCCATCTTTCACGTTCGATTTTCATGAAGATCTAACGATCTGTACCAAGGTATGTTTACATATGTTTTCTTCGAAGATAAAAGTCTTTTCAAAAGGGCAATAAAAATAATACGGAAAATACTTTACGTAATAACACAGCATTTTTACCAATAAAACTGTTGATGTTTAAAAATCGCTGTTACTTTCATTTTTTTTAAACAAACTAAAATATGATCCTTTTTTGCTGCAAAACTACGTGTAACTTATTTGAAGTGCTGTTGCACACCTGTTCATTTATTTAAGATTAAACAGTCTATTAGAATCGCGTCATAATGCATTACATAGATCATGCACATTTGCTGGTAAAGGTAACTTAAACAACAGGAATAAACTGATAACTGACTTTAAAGTACAAGGTCAAGCAACTGCAGAACTTTCAATGTCTTCCTTGTTGATAGAGTGTCTGAGTCAAACAAGGATGATTTTCCTATTTCTAATTTATTTACAGTTAAGCACCACTACTATAAAAGCAGTTTATAAAGGGCCGCTATTTTATCTTACCGTTTAACTATAGATATGGTAATTTTATCTGTGTTGTGAGACCACCGGTCAACAATGACAACTTTTTCTCCCTTTTCTTTTCATTTCTAAAGGGTGGTTCTAGCCTGCTGGTGCCGACTCACCAGAATAAAAAGCGCACTAATACCAAAAATAAGGACTGGTATCAGTTAGTTTGTCGTTCTGGCGTCTTTGCGTGTCGGCTCTCTTCAAACGAAATGGCAGAAATCAGCCACCGTACATTTCCCAAAAACATTTTAAGCCAAAATTTTGTAACCCCTACCATTTTGTCTTGATATAAGTTTCAAAAAATTGTTAAATTTCCTTTAGCCACTTGCACTGTGTGATTTGTGAATTTATGCTGTTATGTGAATGAAGCAATAAAGTATTATCCGAATAAGAAAAATTATTTTAGCATTCGATTAGTATCCATTAAAATCTTTCAATTATGATTTCTCTTGCTTTACCAAAAAAAAAAAAAAAAAAAAAAAAAATACAAAAACCAGAATGAACTTTGTTTAACAAACAATAGGCAGTTAAACTAGTTGTAGTTTCAAGGTTGAAGTTTTTTTTATCTTTTTAAGTTTGCAATAAGTTGAAACGTTATTTGTTTACAATGGCTTGCTACAAGAATTGTACTACGTTGTTCGCTAATGAACCACACCTGTTCAAGCGTTTATGCCCAGTACATTCTGCAGTCGTATTTGCCAGTGAAGTGGGCACTTGTAAACCATAACAAGTGGTCTCTCTTGTCAGTTAAAATTCTACTGCAATGAAAGGTAAATAGAAAGATGTGACTGATGACCTTTCAATAAAGGTAAAATTCTACTGATTATAAAGTTTAAGTAGGAATACTTAATGATTTTTCAACATGGGGAATATCGAGAATGTTTTCTTTTTTCGGAGGTGGTCTAAAATGCTAGTTTAACTGTACCCATATTTTGGGTTACAAATTCTTGAAAACTCTCACAGTTATCAAATCTTAAAACTTTCTATATAAAAAAATCCTTGAAAAAAAATGTTTAAAATTGCAGTTTTATCTGTTAAAAATCTGAGAATCACTTTTCTTTTGACAGGCACTTATCGGCAGCCTGAAGTGTAGCGGGCGATTTCGATAGCATGAATGGTTTCTAAATTCTCAAAAGTTTCTGGCGCCTCGTAAATATTTTTCCATAACATTATATTTTGTTTGGTTTAAGGTCACATCGACACGACTATAGGTCAAATGTCGACTTTCCAGCTTTTAATGATGCCCATCCGTGCATTATTTCATCACTTGGGTAGAACCAACGACCTTTCGTAGGCCAGCGGAATGGCTTCCTCACAAGAAAAATTCAATGCCCCCAACTGAGGTTCCAACCCACATCGTTGAGTGATGGGCAAGTGATTTGAAGTCAACTACCTTATCACTGGGCCATGGAGACCCCTTCATGGCGTTTGACTCAACAACAATAATAAAGACTACTAAATGAAGTAGTGGCGTATGACCCAACTTACTACAAATTAGCCTTAATAATAGGACGTTTCTCTCCCGAGTGATGGCAACAAAATAGCAGATCATAAAATAAGCCATCACAATAAGCCGAGCAAGTAAGGCTAGGGCATAGTATAATAAATTATTATGTGTTTTTATTATTTCTATGTTTGAACCAAAATGTCACACAGAAATAATGCACATGCGAATTCAACGTTACGAGAAAGCACTAAGTAGCCAAATAACATGTATGCAGCACATAAGTCTGGGTTCAAATAGTTCTCAATTTGTTTGCATTGCAATATCTTGATGAATCAGGCACGTTTTGGTACCGTTCCACAAATAAGTAATATGAATTGATCAGCCAACACTACTTCAATTAGTAATGTATATCAAGAAAATGCAACGGGATTAAGGAGATAAGCTGTCAGAGCAAACAAACTAAGAACTTTGTGTGCTGTATGTGGTATTTAGTGTTTTAGTGTTTTTATAGCATGCAAGTGTCTGTCTGCATACCTGATTTACATATGTTGCATTTCTTGATAGGTCGTACAATTTGGAAGAATTATGTTTTGCATATTTCTTTTGGGTGAATACATTTATACAAGTATTTTGAAATAGCTTTTATCTTTAAATGATGCCGCTAATTTGATGAATTCCAAATAACATTTCCAATCTTCTTTGATATTTCCTAAATACTTACAATTCAGTGCACATTTTCAAAAATCTATTTTGGTCGTCTGCTGATACTCCGCAGACGATAAAATATTTTAACCCAAAGATATTGCATCTAAGTGTTACTTTTTAACTTTCTGCAATCTTTATGCATTGCAAAAAATATATTTTCAAGAGATGAATATCCCTCGTCTTGAAATGAAATTTTGAAATCATTTATATTCGTGAGACACTAATTTTCGTGGATTTCGTGGCTGCATTAAACCATGAAACTAAACCCCAACTAACAAAGAAACTACTTTTGTTTTACCATTATAAGCTGAAGTCCACGAGTTATATTATATCACCATGAAACAGCCGTTTTGGTTAAAACACGAAATTTCATGCCCACGAAACTAAGTGATTTCACAGTAAAGTGATAAAAGTTAGCTGCTTTTCTTTCATTCTGAAAACTAGTTGTCTGCAGTTTTATTTCTCTGCTATAAATCACTCATATATCAATGTTTATGATAATTCTATAATTCAAAAATGCGTTGATTGTGGCGAAATGGGCAAAATGTTGACCCGCTCAACTCCAAGTAATAGAGGAATTGATGGAAACGCTCATGTCAAATGCATATACAACGGGACCGTCTTATCAATATCGTAACTTTCTGGAAAATTCTCGTAAGTATTTTAATAAGACGGGTCCAATGATTGCAAGGAAAGAAGCCATTCAGTCAAAGACATAGCAAGTATATTTATTCGCTCAGCTCAGAACAGTGCAATATTACAAGGGTTTTAGCCACTCAAGCCAAAGTGAAACTTCGTCCGCTCGAACTTGAAGGAACAGACAAAAATAGTTCGAACAGTCGAGCTATCGGTAGTTCGAGCGTGAAAATAAACGTACAGCCCTATAAGATTGCTACTGCGTCGTTAAAACTGACATACGTTCTGACAGAATGTTTCATCATAAGCATAAGATAAGAACTGCGAAAACGAGAATGAGCACGTGTAAAATGTCATTGCTTATTAAAAAGCTCACGATTTCTTCCACAGACCAATTATCTAGAATATAGTTAGTGAAATAAATTTGTGTGAAATCATTCCATAAAAACTGTCAACATTAATTGGACCCGTATTATCTAGCTCGTAAAGAAAAGACAAATTCTAGACTTTACTTGAGCATTGGTGCTGAAGAAATCTGAAAAACGGACGAATCAACGTTTTTTTTCCAAAACCTTTTTAAGGAAAAGAGCGCACTGTCGTTCATGCCGAAAAAAATAGGACAATATAGTTCTTATGGTAAAAATCATTATGATGATCCTATTAAAACATGTCAGGTTTAATCTTTGCCATACACCCCCCCCCCCCCCCCCACCCACACACACACACACACACACACACACACACACCACCACCACCCCTTAACTTTATGATACGATAGACGAATTTACAACGACGTTGGTCGCCCTTTCGTTCAACCGGATGTTTTGATTCTAATGCGCATGCGTTCCTTACGTGTAGATAATAAGTATTTCAAACCCATCTATCCATTTTACCACTTATCACCCTGTCCTATAATTATGATGGAACACAACTATATATGTCTCGATATTAAGCTCGTGAAGTTATGCTTCGTAAAATTCGACAATTTAGTCTTCATAACAAGTTATAGTTATCATAATGCGACAGTATTGAAATGATTCAGACAAGTTGATAAAATCTTCGTTCTTAGTAAATAGTTATCAACGTCTCTGGTATTCTCAACTCTAAAAATACATTATGATATAAAAATCCCACAAAAACCAGAATGCTAAATTACCTTAAACTTATTTCCCTTTAAACACCATATAATGAGCGCAAACAAAAGTTATTCACAGACAGTAGGAGTTACTTAGTATGTAACCAAAAAGTCTTTTGACATACAGATATAAACAAGGCAGTTTAGCTCCTAATTTATGTTGAAAGCACCATCTAACGTTCAGATCAAAACAGCTGCTAGAGTAAAGAAATATGTAAACTTTATAAAAACAAATAATAATGTGAGTCAGGTATATTTATCTCGTTTATAGTTATTGTTACATTACGTTTATTTAAGACTTCTTTAATTTGAGACGTGTTTGTCGAGAAAATTTAAGTAATTCTGATATGTGTATTTTTGTATAAATGTTAAATTATAAATTGACTGTATGATTGTGTGTATGTGTGAATGTATATCAGTTGAAGGCCATACTGGAAATAAGTTGTAAAATATCTGTATTTGTACACTTTGTATGTCACCTTCAGAAAATAAAGTTATTATTATTATTATTATTATTATTATTATTTATAATTCATATAAATAATCTCATTTAAAAAGAAAAGAAAATAAAAGCGTTTTTTCCACTTATCACAGTAAAAGAGAAAGATCTAAAAGGTGGTTACTTTGATGTAGGAAATAACATTACCAGTAAGGTGAAGTAACACTGCAGAGAGCTGCAGACTGTTTGTTTTTCAGCTTTATTTATAGTCGCCACTACAAAACTCATATTCCTCCAGGATATAATGAGTAATTATATTTGAAAGATAGTGCAAAATACAGTAGAGGCTCCAAAATCAGAAGCTTCTCCGATTCTTCAGTGTGCCAGATATAAAACACCAATAATGATGATGATGATGACGGCGACGATGACAAGAGTAAATGTTAAATATCGTAGTTACTTTCAGTTTTTAAAACAAATTAAAATGTTTTCTTTTTTGCTGCAAAACTACTTATAACTTATTTGAAGTGCTGTTGAACCACACCTGTTCATCGTTTTTAAGATTTCAAAATTCTGGGTTTACTTGAATCACTTCCACCAGTAACCATTAAGAATCGTTCAATTACATTGTCTGTTACTTTACATAATTAATAGAATTAAATTTTAATTGTTTAACAAACAATAGGCAGTTAAAATTGTTAATGTTTTCAAGGTTGAAGTTCTTTTTATCTTTTTTTTTTATTTTTTGCAACAAACTGAAACATTATTTGTTTACAATGGCTTAAGACAAGAATCGTAGTAATGAACGACACCTGTTCAGGTGATTTAGTCGTTTTTAACATGATTTGAAAATGCATCCGAATACATTCTACAGTCAAATCTGCCTACGAAGAGGGCACTTGTGAAACTAACTCAGCTGTCTTTGTTAACAAAATTAATGGTCTCTCATGACAGATAAAACTACTGTTTTGTAAATAATTAGAAAGAAGATACTAGTGACCTTTCACTATAGGTAAATTCTACTATACTGATTTAAATAGGAAGAGATACTTATGACTTTTCTACACAGGAAATACTGAACGCTGTTCTTTTGGTCGGAGGAGGTCTAAAATGCTAGTATAATTGTAAGTCTTAAAACTTTCTTCATAAAAACAACATGTTGAAAAAAAAAGTTTAAAATTCTAATTTTATCCGTTTAAAATCTGAAATCACTCTGCTTTTGACAGGCACTTAGCGGCTGCCTGAATGGTTTCTAAATTCTGAAAATGTCCTGTCGCCTTTCTTAATATTCTTGTGGTAAACAATTTTGCCATTGTATTATGTTTTGTTTTGTTGGATTAAACGTCGCACCGACATAATTATAAGTTATATGGCAACTCTCCAGCTTTGATGGTGGAGGACGACCACAGGTGCTAGACGGTGCATTATTTCATCACGAGCGGGCACCTTGGCAGAACTAAGGACCTTCCGTAACTAAGCCAGCTGTATGGCTTCCTCAAACGAAGACTTCGACGCCCCCAACTGAGGTTCGAACCCACATCGATGAGGGACAAGTGATTTGAAGTCATGGAGGCCCATTTCATAGTAATAGACCCAACAATAATGATAAAGACAACTAACTGAAGTAGTGGTATATGACCTAACTTACTATGATAAATTATTATGTGTAATTATTATTTCTATAACATTTCTATTAAATAAATCCAAATTGTCATAAAGAAATAACGCACACACAATTTGCAACGTTAATTACAGTTGAGAAAGCACTAAATAACCAAATAACATGTATAAAGCACATAATTCTGGGTTCAAATAGTTCTCAATTTGTTTGCATTGCAATATCTTGATGAATCAGAGACGTTTTGCTATCGTTCCACAAATAAGTAATATGAATTTATCAGCCAACACTACTTCAATTAGTAATGTATATCAAGAAATTGCAGTGGAATTAAGAAGATAAGTTGTTCAGAGCAAACAAACTGAGAACATTCAAGTTCAACATTCAATGCTGTTGTATATGATATTTGGCTTTTCAGTGTTTTTATTACATGCAAGTGTCTGTCTGCATGCCTGTTTTACATATGTTGCAATTCTTAATAGGTTGCATAATCTAAAAGAATTATGTTTTGTACAATTCTTTTGGATAAGAATTCGTACATACTAGTATGTTTGAAATTGCTTTCATCTTTTAATGATGCCGCTAATTTGATAAATTCCAGGTAACGTTTCCAATCGTCTTTCAAACATTTATTTTTGTCGTCTGCTGATACTCCGCAGACGATTAAATATTTTAACCTAAAGATATTGCATTTAAGCGTTACTTTTTAACTTTCTGCAATCTTTATGCATAGCAAAAACATATTTTCAACAGATGAATATATGATATATCTCGGGCTGTTTTTGAAAATATTTGAAATCTTTTATATCCGTGGTGGGGAAGGTCTAAATTTGAATTTAGTAGATTTCATGGCGGCGTTAAACAACGAAATTAAACCCCAACAAACAATGAAAATCCTCTTTCGTTTTACCATCTACGAATTCATATTATATCACCAAGAAATAGCCGTTTTGGTCAAAACCACGAAATTCTATGCCCACGAAACTAACTGATTCCGCAGAAATGTGATAAATGTTAGCCGAATTTCTGATTTCTGAAAACTAGTTGTCTGCAGTTTTATTTCTCTGCTATAAATCACTCTTTTGCCAATGTTTATGATAACTATATAATTCAGAAATGTAGTGGTTGTGACGAAATGGGAAATATGTCGGTCATTGCAGAACGTCGCTCAAGTCAAGATATTGCAAGAGTTCAGTCGCTCAAGTCCAATGTATATAGAATGATTACAAGGAAATACGCCAGTCAGTCCAAGATATAGCAGTCGCTCATCTCTAAGTAGTGCAATATTACAAGGGTTTTAGCCGCTCAACCCAAAGTCAAACTTTATTCATTCGAACTTGAAGGGACAGTTCGAGTTATCAGTAGCTCGCAGAACTTTGCAGGGACCTGGCGATGAATTCGATCGAAGGGCGCTGTTCGAATTATTCGAGTTCGATCGAATTACGTTTAAGATAACCACGTCCTTAGCCGCTCAGTCAAAGTTATTGCAATACTGAAAGGGTGTTTGTATAAAAGCTTGTACCAGAACACTGCTGGTTAATACTTATAACTTTCTTTCTTCACTACATATATAATGTAAAAGATAAAAGTACATGATCACACACTCAAAATAACAAAAGCAGAAAACAAATGAATATTCAGTGGCTTATTGCTTGTTTGTGGAGAACAAAATAACGATATGATATTGTGTTGGTTAGGCACCAGTAATTGTTTCAAAATGTGTATAATTAGGCGAATATAAAAATCTCTCGTGACAAAAACGTGCAGCTCTATTAAGATTGCTACTGCGTCGTTAAAATTGATATACGTTCTGACAGAAAATAAGAAATACGTTTTGTATCTATGTTTCATCCTAACAGCAAGATAAGTACTGCAGAAAGCAGCGATAATGAGCACGTGTAAAATAATATTGCTTATTAATAAGATCGCGTTTTCGTCCATAGGACAATTATCTAGAATATCGTTAGTTACAAGTACTTTAGGCATACATTGGTGAGAAATCGTTTCATAAAAACTGTAAAACTTAATTGGACCCATATCATATAGCTCGTAAATATAATGCCACAACAAGTTCTAGACTTTAATTGAGAGGTGGTGTTGCAGAATTCTGAAAACAGAGCAGTCAACGTTTTTGTCAAAATTTATTTATGATAGATATGAACAGTTTTCCAGATGAACCGTTTCGAATGGATGGGTCAAATTAGTCTTTCAGATCAAAACCGCTGCTAGTATAGAGTTAAACCTTATAAAAATTTGCAATATGAGTCAGGTATATTTACCCCGTTTATAATTCATATCAACAATCTCATTTAAAAAGAAAAATTAAATAAGTGCGTTATTTCCACTTTTTACATTAAAAGAGAAATACTAGTATAATAACACTTCCAGTAAGGCGAAGTAACACTGCAGAGAGCTGCAGAAGCAAAATGTAAACTGTTTGTTTTTCTGCTTATTTACAGTGGTCACCGGAAACCCACATGCTTCCCTGATTCTTAATTGTGCCAGATATAAAGCACCTATGATGACGATGATGATGAAAATGATGATGACGATGAAACCGACGACAACAATAATGATGTTTACACTTATAAATAATTATGATGGCATTGGTGATGATGATAATGTTGATGGTAATAATGGTGATAATGATGATGACAGCTTTATTCAACAATTACTATTTGGAAAAAAACTTTCAAATTTGTAACACACATAAGAATTAAATCTTAGTCGCGAACTGTGCAAAAGAAACGTAAGAACTTACTGGGAGATGAATGACAGTGAAAATACTGAAAATAAACTGACTTCTGTTTCAAGTAATTGATCCCCAGTTTGCCCGTAAAACAGGTAAAAGACATATTAAATGGTTAAACAAATTGCTCATTTCATTTATAGTTCTCTATACAGATGTTCTCTTCGTTTGTATGACCTAGCCGGGCGGAGAGCGACTGTATAGCCAGGTTCACGTTTCAATACATTTATGATTGTACTTATAAACGTTACACTCGAATATCTAAACTTGTGGTTAAAATTATCTGCATCAATTATTGAATGATGTTTATATATGAAAGACTAATATCAAAATGTTCTTCAAAGATAAAAAGTTGCAACAAAATTAACATGGAAAATACTTTACGTGATACAGCGTTTCTACCAGTCTGTTATAAACTGAATGAAAACAATTAATGTTTAAAAATCGCTGTTACTTTCAGTTTTTAAAAGAAATTAAAACGGTTTCTTCTGCAAAACTACTTATAACTTATTTGAAGTGCTGTTGAAACACACCTGTTCATTTATTTAAGATTTCAACTTGAATTTTGGGTTTACTAGAATCACTTCCACAAGTACCCATTAAAAATCTTTCAATTACATGTTCTCTTACTTTACATAATAAAAAGAACGAGTTTTGTTTAACAAACAATAGGCAGTTAAAATCATTAATGTTTCCAAGGTTAAATACGTTTTATTTTTATTGCAACAGACTGAAACACTATTTGTTTACAATGGCTTAATACACGAATCATAGTACGATATTCTCTAATGAACGACACCTGTTCAGGTGATTCAGTCGTTTTCAACATGCTTTGAAACTGCATCCGAATGCATCCTACAGTCAAATCTGCCTATGAAAAGGGCACTTGTGAAACCAACACAGTTGTCTTTGTTAACAAATGGTCTCTCATGACAGGTAAAAGTACTGTTTTATAGATAAATAGAAAGAAGATTCTAATGACTTTTCACCCTATGTAAAATTCTACTGATTTTAGAGTTTAAATAGGAAGAGATACTTATGACTTTTCAACACAGGAAATACTGAAAGCTGTTTTCTTTATTCGGAGGTGGTCTAAAATGCTAGTTTAACTGTACTCGTACTTTGTGTTACACATTCTTGAACACTCTCACAGATATTAAGTCTTAAAAAACTTTCTTCATAAAAACAACTCATTGAGAAAAAAAGTTTAAAATTCCAACTTTATCTGTTAAAAATCTGAGAATCATTTTGCTTTTGAAAGCCATTTATCGGCTGCCTGAAGTGCTGAGGACGAATGTTTTCTAAATTCTGAAAATGTTCTGTCGCCTATGTTAATATTCTTGTAAATAATTTTGCCATTGTATTATATTTTGTTTTGTTGGATTAAATGTCGCACCGACACAATTATAAGTCATATGGCAACTTTCCAGCTTTGGTTGTAGAGGAAGACCCCGGGAGGCCCTCTATGCATTATTTCATCACGAGCGGGCAACTGGGAGGAACCACCGACATTCCGTAATCCAGCCAGATGGCTTCCTAACACGAAAAAATTTAGGCCCCAAATGAGGCTCGGACGCACATCAGCGAGCGGTAAGTGCTTTGAAGGCTGCAACCTTAACCACTAGGCCGCGAATGCCCTCTTCAAAGCATTAGACTCAACAATAATGATAACGACTTGTTACTAGGGTAGTGGTGTATGACCTATCTTACCATGATAAATTATTATATGTTATTATTTCAGCGTTAAGTAAATCCAAAATGTCACATAGAAAGAATGCACATAAGAATTCAACACTAAATAACCAAATAACATGTATCAAGTACATAATTTTGGGTTCAAGTAGTTCTCAATTTGTTTCGTTTGCATTTCAATATATCTTGATGAATCAGAGACGTTTTTGTAGCATTCCACATATAAAAGATATGAATTTATCTGCCACACTACTTCTATTTAGTAGTGCATAACAAGAATTTGCAGTGGAATTAAGGAGATAAGCTGCTTGCAGCAAACAAACTGACATACTCTATGCTGTTGTATGTGACTTTTGGCTTTTTATTTTTTCTATTACATGCAAGTGTCTGTCTGCATGCTTGTTTTACATATGTTGCATTTCTTAATAGGTCGTATAATCTAAAAGAATTATGTTTTGCATATTTCTTTTGGATGGAACACGTATATGAATATGTTTGGAATAGCTTTTATCTTTAAATGATGCCGCTAATTTGATGAATTCCAAATAACATTTCCAATCGTCTTTGATATTTCCTAATAACTTACAACTCAGTATGCATACTCCGCAGCCGATAAAATATTTTAACCTAAAGATATTGCATCTAAGAGTTACATTTAACTTTCTAACTTTCTGCAATCTTAATGCATTGCAAAAACACATTTTCAAGAGATGAATATCCCTCGTGTTGATTTTGAAATATCTGAAATGATAAATATTCGCGGGGAACTAGTTTTGGTAGATTTCACGGAGTTGTTAAACCACGAAATGAAATCCTAACAAATGAAGTAAATCTCCTTTCGTTTTACCATCATAAGCTGAAAGTCCACGAATTCATATCATATCACCAAGAAATAGCCATTTTAGTCAAAACACGAAATGTCATGCCAACGTTACGAATTCGTTTCGCAGAAATGTGATAAATGTTAGCTGAGTTTTTTTTTTTATTCTGAGAACCAGTAATCTGCAAGTTTTATTTCTCTGCTATAAATCACTCGTGTAGCAATGTTTATGATAAAACTATAATTCAGAAATGTACTGGTTGTGCCGAAAAGGGCAATATATCGCCGCTGAACCCAAAGTATTGGAGGAATTCAGGGAGTTGCAAGAGTTCAGCCGCTCAAGTCTTAAGTATATAGAATGACTGCAAGGAAATAAGCCACTCAGTCCAAGATAGAGAAAGACTTTAGTATGTTTAGTCGCCCAGCTCAAGGAAGTGCAATATTGCAAGGGTTTTAGCCGCTCTGCCCAAACTCAAATTTCGCTCTCTCGAACTCGATGGGACAAGCAGATTTTGTTCGAGCTATCTGTAGTTCGAGCAATCGAAAAATATACGTTTTATTGAAATTTTGCAGGGATCTAAGGATGAGTTCGAGCTAAGGGCTGTGTTCGGTTCTAGCGAAAAGTGTTTTAGATGTTTACATTCTTAGCCGCTCATTGAAAGGCTGAAGGTAAAATCTTGTACCAGAACATTGCAGATTAGTATTTATAAGTTTTCCATTACATATACATAGTGACAGATATGATTATATGATCACAAGCTCAAAATAACAAAAGTCGAAAACAAATGTATGTTCAGCAGCTTATTGTTTCATTGCGGAGAATAAGATCTCATATGATATACATACATTGTGCTGGTTATGTATCAGTAATTGTTTCAAAATGTGTATAATTACGCGGATATAAAAATCTCCAGTGAAAAACGTGCAGACCTATAATATTGCTACTGCGTCGTTAAATGAGAGAAAATAAGAAGTAGGTTTTTATATCTATGTTTCATCACAAGTGCAAGGTAAGTACTGCAAAAAGCAACGATACTGAGCACGTGTAAAATATCATTGCTCATTAATAAGCTCACGGTTTCGTTCATAGACAAATTATCTAGGATATAGTCAGTTACAGGTACTATAGAAAAAAAACTGGCGAGGAATCGTTCAATAAAAAAACTATAAAACTAATTTGACGCGCATTAGTTACCTTGTAAAGATAATACCACAAGTTACGGTCTTCACTTGAGATGTGGTGTTGCAGAATTCTGAAATCTGAGCATGCATCGCTTTCGTCAAAGCTTGCAAAAGAGCGAACTGGCGTTCAGGCCCATAAATGTAAGACAAAACAGTTCTTCATGGTAAAAATCGGTAAAATGTACCAATTAAAACATGTCAGAATTGATCTTTATCATTTTCATTTGCTCAACTTTATGACATAAAAGACGACTTTACAACGCCATTGGTTGCTTTACGTGTAGGTAATAAGTATTTCAAACTCATATCATTTTACTACATATTAACTTGTCATGTATGACGGAACACAATCATTTTTGTCTCAATAACAAGTTCGTGAAGTTACACTTTATAAAATGCGACAATACAGTCTTTATTCGCAAATTACAGTTATTATTATGCGACAGTACTGAAATGATTCAGTCCTTTTCATAAAATTTGCATTCTTTAATAGTTCTCATTTCCTTAGTTGTCTGTGAATAACTGTTTGCCCTCATGGTGTAGGAATAATTCCTATACCATGAGAGCAAACAAAAGTTATTCACAGACAGTATTAGTTACTTAGTATGTAACGGAAAGTGTTTTGACATTCGGGTACGAACAAGGTAGTTTAGCTCCTCATTCATGTTGAAAGTGCCAGTGATGTGAACACAGATAATTGATCTTGGATCATGGAGTCATTCACGTCAAACTTCATAGACAAGTATACCCCCACGAAACTTTCTATAAAGGTTTAGCACAGGTAAGCATATTTCCGTCGAATCATTACCCTAATCGACAGCACAACAAGTGCTTAAAGCTGAACATTTGCCATTTTCGTTTCGAAATTGAACGAAATGCTTTCAATGGTACGTGATTATAATAGAAAGAAATTCTAAAGTTATTATGTGTGTTTTAGGAAGTTTTTATCTATAAACACTTAATGATATATATAGAAAATTCTCAAAAGCATTAGTCACGCTATTGAATTTTTATATAGAAAAAAGGAGTAATTTAGACATATCATGCACACGCATAAAGAAATCTATATAAAAAAGCAACTAAAATATCAATAAAACAAATTAATATATCCTATCTTCCCAATTAAGGCTGACCACTACCAAATCAAATGTAAGCCTACGCAGGTCTATCATAAGTAGTCCAAATATAAATAGTCTTAATCTGTCTTCCCTTCCTGGGTTCCTTTGTCAATAACATCGTGTTTTCTTTTATTTTACTGCGTTTCAGTACAAATTGAAACCTGCGGCAAAGAATTTTATGTCTCGAAAAGAGACATTTAAAGAAGCGAAAAGGGGTAAATTTAGGGAGTTGTATCTAATAAATATAAAAGTTATCTTTCTATAGTAGCGATATAGTTCTTTATAGGATTGTAAATCTGATAATACTAGAAAATGTCGAAAAACTGTATCAAGTAAGTCGATTTTATATGAAATAATGAATACCCGTATTTCTTGTCGGGAAACTTATATGGGATGTGGCCGAAGTTATCATACCGGAAATTGTAGTCATTATAAATAAAGCGGAAATGATAGCCTCCGCGGATAGATAAGAACAGTTGTTTTTCAGATGAACCGTTTCGGATGGGTCAAACTTTCAGATCAAAACAGCTGCTAGTATGAAGAGATATGAAAACCTCGTAAAAACAATAAATAATCTGCAATGTATGTCAGGTATATTTAACTCATTTATGATTCATATAAATAATCTCTTTTGAAACGAAAAGAAAATGTGTGCATTATTTATCTATTTATTATACAAAAGAGAAATATTTGGAAGGCGGATACTTTGATGCAGGAAATACTGCAGAGATCTGCAGACGCATAATGTAAACTGTTTGTTTTTCAGCTTATTTATAGTGGTCACCTGACACTCATATGAGCGACCCCTACATAATACAGTTAACAATTTTAGTTGAATGGTGGTGCAAAATACAGAAGACGCTCCAAAATTAAATTACCTGATTCTTTCAGCACACCATATGTAAAACACGTGATCCGAGTGGTAATACTTTTAGTGTGAGGAGCAGGGAACTCGAGCTCAACTGCACATTCAGCTATTTTAATGGCTAATAAATAATGGCAAATTAAGAGTAACAGATCTGCATTCAAATGGGTATCCAAACAAATATAATGCTAAAAATGTTAATATGTAGACCACTCTATGATAATTTATGTTTTATATAGGTTAAAACGGGGCGGTCGGTCGGGGGAACTAGTGTATGTGGGCATCAGCGGAAAAGAAAACGTAATATGAGGGGTGTGAAAAAGATTTGGTAGGGCAGCAATCTTAAGACCTACCGTAACTGAGAATGATTGCTGTCTCTCTGTGTGGAAAACTAGCAGGTCTTAACTCTAAAATATAAAAAGCAATTCGTCGTTTACTGGTCCCTTGACTGAATGACATTGTGTTGAATTATGACTTTACTGTTATTGTTGTTGTTGTTGTTGTTGTTGTAAGGCTCGCAGTTTTACTTTCAATGGTGTGTTTAAAGAACATACAGAAGAAGGAACAGGAACAGGAACAGGAACAGGTGATAATAGTTACACCAATGTAAAGCAATAGTAAAAAAAAACCCAGATAACTGAAATGATTCTGGTGATGATAAATTAAGTTTAAAAATACTCCAATTAATAGCATACGTGTAGTCTGTGTTCAGACCTTATGTTTTGTTCATAGTAGATAACTCCTGAGGCTATTCAATTTTTGTATAATTATGTCCCTTTTCTTCTCAAAACATAATCAGAGCCAAGACTGGGGAAGATGTATCACGATTGTGGTAGTGATGGTGAAGATAAAAGAAAACCTGCTGGTGACTTTTGTTGCAATGATGATGATGATGATGATGATAACTATAATAATAATAATAATAATAATAATGATGATGATGATGCTTGTGCTGATGCTGCTGACTGTGATGATGATACTGACGGCAACCGCTGATGATGACCACACTTCTGTTGATACTGATGATGGGAATTGGCGATGATGATACTGATAATGAGGAGGATGATGATGATCATGACCATAATGATCATTATGAAAACGACAGCTATGACTCTACTACAACTTAACACTGCTATCTCTTCATTCATCTGCTACACTAAATTGTAATGATGATGACAAACAACTTAGATAACAACGACGTTTATTTAAACATTTCTCTGAGTGCTAAAATCATTACAGTTCAACATTTATGTCTAGTATTTGCATCACTATCATTAATATCTCAGTGGAATACGAAAATAGATAAAGTGCATATTTTCCGCAACCGTAAAACAGATTTCCCGTCGTACGGCCGTCTGCTGCAGTAGAACGCTAGCAGGTGCCAACACGCGCAACATAAATCAAAACATGACTGACTCAGTCTTAAAAATATCTTGTATTTTCATTCCAGTTGAAATCAAAGAAGTATTTCCGTGAGCCAACATTCCGGTAGGCTTGAAGAGTAATTATATTTATTGTTGATGGGTTTTTCTCATCACCCAAAGTCAAATAGTGCATACCTAGTTTCACACAGGTATTGACAACTTATTGTACACTGAAAATGCGAGGTGGTGATCTGGAATTAAAGTTTTTCGCTTTTGTTAAGGAATTCAATTTCGTTTGTTCATATTTTAAGCTTCAACGGTTGAGAAATGGGCAATATATTTTGCATAGATGCATAATCCAATAATTTTTCGGTGGCACACTGTTGCAGAATTGAAAATCTGACCCTTCCTTGGAGGACTGTTGGTTCGAAATAAAAGCGGAATTTGACTTGAATAATAATGGTCTTATCGTCAGATATATTGCCAATGCACGGGACACAGATCATACACCCTAAAAGAATTGCGTACTGTATAATGGGTGCAAAATTATTAGCTTTATCTTCAGTATGCGTAATGATCCATAAATACAAATAATGACAAAAAAAAAAGTAATTTTGCATTAAACTGCCAAATTGCATGGGATGTTGGGAATTACGATCGTGCATTATTTATTAGCGCTTATAAGACACGAAAAAACCCGTGCAGGATAATATTTATCTTAAACACGAGTATTAATTATACCTAGATTCTGATGCTGATGCTAAGTTACCTATCCCTTTATAATATAGCATTTGTCGTTATTTCCATTTGCACAACACGTTCTATTTTATCAGATAATTATTTCTGAGCCGCACTAGATATCTAAACTGTACCGAAGTCCTCGCCCGAAAAAAAAAAAAGTTTCAAAAGTAATGTATTTCCACTTACGTACTGTAATTTTCTAGGCAGTTTCAGCAAAAAATCAAATTCATGCTATGTTTGGTTACAGGCAAGTGCAGTATCTACGCTCACCACAATCATTTATTACTTTTTTTTCGACCCGAAATGCTCTGTTAATTTCTCAATACGAACTCAGAGTAATTTAGGGCATTTTAAAGATTTTTATGTAGGAGAAATATATATCGAAATAAAAAAAAAATATATCCAAACAATACGTAAGTTAAACTTAATCAAGGTTATAAAATGTGTTTGCAAATCGAGCGAATGACGTAATCAACTTTAATCTTGACCAATCGCAAGCTTTCGTTTTGAGACTGCCAGGCATGTTATTTTACTAGAGATCAACATGTAAGAGGCATTTTTCCAGTTTTTTTGGCTATCCATTTCTTAAACGTCTTCTTCAGAAATAAAAATGCAAAACAAGAAACTACTATTTTGATCTTCAGCTTTGTTTTATTACACGGTCTAATATGTTTTAATCTTCAGCATTGTTTTAAGAGAAGGCCTTGTATTTTAATCTTCAGCATTGTTTTAAGAGGTATTTTTATCTTCAGCATTGTTTTAAGAGGTATTTTTTATCTTCAGCATTGTTTTAAGAGAAGGCCTGGTATTTTTTATCTTCAGCATTGTTTTAAGAGGTATTTTTATCTTCAGCATTGATTTAAGAGGTATTTTTTTATCTACAGCATTGTTTTAAGAGGTATTTTTTATCTTCAGCATTGTTTTATGAAACGGCCAAACATTTTACTTAAGGATAACTATGTTTTTAGTTTATTTCTTATTTTATTTTAAAACTGTTCTACAATATGATTCAAAAGATATTTGAACAGAGGAGCTGAAAAAAAAATCGAATAAAACAACAAGAATATTTTGTTAATTATTTACCTTCCCTCTGCATGATTGTTTTCATTATTACAGCCTTATTAATGCATTTAATGTAGCCAAAACTTTGGGGTTTTTTAACTAATAAAGGTTTCGATATATGCGAGCAAAAAGTTTAGCAATCAGCTGTAAACATCTATAACAGAATAGAAAGTAAATCCAACATCTGCAATCACTTTGTTTATTGAGCTTTCTGGAATTCTCAGATGAATGGCAGATTTATGGTAAATTTCTGACTGTTAAAATAGCCAATACAGGTGGTCAGTTTGGCCGGGCAGTCTTAAAAATTAGCTCCAATCATTCCTGCACTGTTCTCAAGTACCCATTTAACTTTTAAAATTTGTCGTTAACATGCTGTGGATGAAAACTGTCGATAGCCACATATGCTCACTTTGACTATAATCTTTTTTGGCGTGTAAAAAAAATGACTTTTAATAAATATGCATTTATACTGTTATACCCTGACAGCCATTCTTTTATTAATTTCATTCCCTATCGTATCCTGTGATCTACCTTAACCATTTTCAAACACCGACTATGTATGCCTATTCGTCCGTCTCGATGCCTGTCTGTCTTCTTTCATTAATTTTTCGAACTACATGACTATATATAATTAAACAAAGTCACTCATTTCCTGTCCAGATATGAGAGCGTTTCTGTTAAATAAATAACCAAAGTTTCTTAAAAAGGGACAAAAGTCCGAAAATTATATAAAATAATAAAAGGGAATTACAATGTATTCTACATAGCTTTCCTCCGATAAATTTACCTGCAAGTTTGTTTGCCTACCTGTACTTTTATCTGGCGGGTTAAGGCTCACCCCGCTGATTCGTGCACGGGTTAGATCAGTTTCAATTTTAAACACATCGTAATAATGCAACATTTCACTATTCGTTTGGTGCAAGCTATTTATTGCCTGTAATAAAATGAATCAGTAACACTTCAGGCGTGAGAATAACCCTACATTAGCCAAGTTTGATTAAAAATATTTCGTTAGAAAAGTGTCGATTTCGTAATTTTCTCTGCTTTTTCTGAAGTAGGTTTAAAGTTGTTACTGGTACATTAGCGTTATGTTATGCCTTAAAATGGCAGCAACGCAATTTGACAGTGACAGCAAAATTCAACTGAAGTTTAGCAGCGAATACTAAATTGTGATTCTTCCATTTAGAGGCATAACACGCCTTATCACAACGCAATATTTGGTGGTGACTACGAAATTTAGCCGAATTTTAGTAGCGAATACCAACTGCGTTGCGTCCATTTTGAGGCAAAACGGCTGCAGTTCAGCATTACTATGATCGGTAGTATGGTAATTGACTACATAGAGAGCAGGAGGTCGGCGTAACTCCAAGATCATAACAATTGTATGTCTATATATCATATACAAACCTAATTTACGACTTTATTCCGTTAATCTGGTATAATTACCAATTGTTCAAAGTTATGCCAACTCTAACCCGCCCAGCATTCCCACTACGGCCGTGACATAAACGCACAAGGTCTTGAATTCATGTATTTGCGTGGAAAGCATTTGGTATTTAGACGTATAGATAATTTTTCGGTCCCTGGACAGGAGAATTTTCGAACTGTCATGTGGGGACTGTGGAGGACTACGATCCGCCGGCACCCGGCAATATTAAACTCTAATAGAACTTCTGACTTGGTGGCGGAAACAGACAGTAGATGAATGTTGGCACAGTTGTATTTGCATTTCTATAATGTTTGGAATAGATATGGGGTTGCAGAAGGTTCCGACAGTACAGAAACGGGGCTTGGAGTTGTAAGTGACATTACCTAGGAAAGTTGCGGGTTAAGGTGAACACATCGACTGAACAGTTTAATATTTAATCAAAATGGCAGGCATTTTCTTTCCCTGGCCAAATAAAAGAAAATGGCGGATTTAACCTTTATTAAGATGTTGATTTTAAAATGGTTTCTGCTAAACAGTACTTTGTAAAAAATGGCTACAGTAATTAACAGCGAGTCAATTATTTTAAAATTCAAACTGCCATTGCTTTTTCAACAGTGGTTCGATTTGAATAATATTTTTCAGCTTTATAAAAGGACTAACTTATTTTCAAGAATTCTTTCCTTTTTAAGATATTGCTCAAAGCCAAACTAAAAAATGAAAAGAATTCCTGATTATTGATGTTACTACATAGTATTTGAAAATATTTAGAACAATGTAAAAAACAGATTTCGCAACTACACGCCCCTGTGCAACCTGTTAAGTGCTTAATAATCACAGGTATTTGTAAGTTACATTATTAACATCACGGTGGAACATGGTTTTGATCTTCGGATAATTAGTTAATCAATGTCTGGAATTCTGATATACGTTACAGACGGTCAGTTTGCTTCCAAACTAATTTAGCTGAAGAGGTATCGCATGAATTGTTGGAATCATTTACGTACATAGTCAGGATTTTCATGCTTTTTCAGTGACAGTTTAAGGTTAAAAGGTAGGCCTGAAGCAGGTCTTTAAGCCACCAGACTTTGTCGATCCCTTGACTGGCTGTTTAAATGACACATCCTTTCTATATGACATAAAAGGTTCAGTGAGGCGAACATAGTACATATATAATTTAGATATTTCAGGATAAAACATAAACAAATCAAATCAGTGGTTGTTCATTTCTTTATCATCTGAAGTGGGTATATCGAAAACATCAATTAACTTTTTTTTATGATTTTATAGTCGTGTAGTTGATATCATTTTAAGGCATTTTCTTCTTTATTGTTAACTATTCATGTGCATTTCGCGTAAGATGAGTATCATTACCTTTTTCTACTGTTTATTAGTGCAACACATTTTCAATTGCTCAATCTGTATTTTTGGATGAAAATTGAATAATAAAAATAAGTTTTAAACCACTTGAACTTCTGCGAAATAAAATACAGGTTCACTAAAATGAGTGTTCTAAACACAAAAACATTGCGTTTCGATAACTGAGCCGCGCCATGAGAAAACCAACATAGTGCATTTGCGCCCAGCAGCCTGCCATGCTGTTCGTTTTCAAAGCCTATTGCAATTAGAGAAACCATTAGCGAACAGCATGGACCCTGATCAGACTGCGCGGATGTGCAGGCTGTTCTGGATCCATGCTGATCGTAAATGCACTATGTTGGTTTTCTCATGGCGCGGCTCATATGTACTTAGCCGCTAGGAGTTCTGCGAAAGAAAATACAGGTCCACTTAAAATGAGTGTTCTAAAAACAAAGACAATGCGCTTCGATATATCTATTGTTCACTATGATACGTATTTGGATATGTTTTATGGGGGAAATTATTTACAGAAAACGTAATTTGAAAAGAAACATAAATCAACAGAAAACGATTTTTCTCTGAAAGAAAACATTTACAGACTTTATTTTGGCAACACCGAAAATGTTGCATGAAATTCCAGTCCTGTTTAACTCAAATTTGTAAGAAATTTGAAGCATCTGCCCACTAACCCCCTTAAAAAGAATTACATTCTACTACCAAACTGTAATGCTGCTACTGTAAATGCCATTGCTGCCGATGATGATGATGAAGATGAAGATGATTTTAATGATGACTTTAATTGTGTCAGTGTGAAAAAATCAACCTTTTACAACAATCGTTGATGCACATTCAGATAATTATAATGATGCTGCTGCTGGTACAGCTGATGATGATTATGATGATGAATACTAAACCATTCGCCGATGATGATGATGGTGATGATGATGACAATGTTGCTCATGGTGATGGTGGTGGTGGTGATGATGATGATGATGATGATGATGTTGGCGAATACTATACCCCATTATGATGATTAAGAGGATTTTAAAATAACAATGATGTCGATGGTGATAATAATTAACGCAGCGATGATGATGACATTTATGACAATCTAAAATTTATGATGATGATGATGACGATGACGACGAAGATGATGATGATGATGAAAAAGAAAAATATGATGTTGATGATGGCGATGATGATGGTGATACTGATGATGACGATGATGAAGTTACGCCTATGCAGATATTGATGATTCTAAAATCAATGCTTTTATGATAAAGGGAAATCGCAATAATAATCAGTACTGCTATACTACTCATTCAACTGCTGATAGTTCTTACAATTATTCGTGTGAGAGTGTTCTGCTACAGCTAGTCATATGTTAATTGTTGAAAGGAAATGAGGCGATATCGATAATGTATACAGCAAAAGACTGGTACACATAGGAAAGTAATTACTGATGAGCCAAGTCTCGAAGTCATTATAATGGACTAGTGTGAAGACGTAGCAGAAAGTACAGATAGTGAAGCTGTGATAATAATTAAGAGAAGAATCCCTATAGCGACTGCTAATGAACCAAGGGTGTGTGAGGACTCTGTTAACTTGTATAAGTGATGGAAATGATTTTAGTCCTCGAGTAATAATAGATCTTAATTACTATATTTAGATTAGTTTTGTAGTAATTTGACAGAATAACTTGATACATGTACAAAATTGCCATTTTTTAGGTATTATATTTAAAATTTTAATGCCATGCGGGCTATAGTTAGATAGACCAGATTTTATTTACTCGACATTTTATGAAATTGACTACCACAGTATACGTTTGCAAAAGTGCATCACACGAGACTAAAATATATACACCGACTAGATTTTGACCTATTTGCACGTGCAATATACGTTGATATACTATAAAACTTACCCTGTGGGCAACTGAAGCCTAGACACTGGCAGCCTGGCCCATCATCCCCGCTTATACACAGGCATCGACCACACTCATTTTTCACTTCGCATCCTTCCATAGGTACACGTGAAATCGACTCCCCTTCCAGCATCTCTCCTCGCACGGGGCGGCACGAGCAGTTACCATAAATCACATTTCGTATATCTCCTTCAAGGCGCGGCTCAGCATAAACCGAGGGCAATGATAGTTTGCTTAAGGTACTTCTATAACTCCGAGGTAACCCACCAAAATATACAAAATTGTTTCTGCTAACATTTCCAAAATAGAAGTCGGAGCCAAACGCAACCCTGCTTTCGTGAAATTCATCCAGATATAACGTTGTTTCCATACGGTTTCTCTGAACTTCTACTCTGTGCCAACGTCTGTCGTTTACGTTACGTCCTAACGTTATTTCGATGCTGCCTTCATGTCCGTCAACGATATTCATACGTAAACGCACCGCGCCGCCGTGAACCATTAACTCGACGTAATCATAGCCACCGTTATCATCCGTATACATGAGCAGGGCCTTGCTGTTTCCAGTTTTAAAATCAAAACTAAATGAACTGTTGGTACATGCATTCCATTTTGGAAATTTCGCAAACGTTCTAGATGTTTTGGTGAAATGTAATGCATTAGATACTTTTATCACAGACAGAAATGGTACTATAAGAAAAATTAATACTATGCTCCGTATATACTCCATTTTTTTTCACTCCTGTGAAAAACCGACTGGAATAAAAAAATCTCAAAGCGGAACGGTAAAACGGAAAATAGGTTTAAATTCCTTGGAATGTAGGAAAACTTTCACCCTATGATCTCTTAACACCTGCAGAATTCCTTCCGTCTGTTTTTCATTATATTAAAACTTTTTTTTCTCAGTTTTTTAATGATCACTTTCTAATCCATCGTTAACTCTACACCATGGTCCGTATTGTGTTTGAACTACTTCGAAAAACTATCTTTCCTCAGGCCGATCCTCAAGAATTTTACTCATTTCCTACGATCAGTGGTTTTATTTGCACTGTAAATATACAATACAGAATAGATAAAATATGTATGCAATGATGCAACGAAAACGTATGTAAAATTTAATACATTACTATAGATATATATTCGTATAAACGCATCGTAATTTCTCCAATCAGTCGGAAAATAATTGAAAACTTTGCAAGCGTAGAATAAGTAGATATTACACGTCTGTATCATCTATTTTATATACGAGGTAGGAGGAGGGATGTAAAGTAAAATTATTTCTTTTCTTTTTTTCTTTATACATTATATAGGGTGTTTTTTCATTAACGTTTGGCTTATGAACGTTCAAAGAGATATGGGTTTAATTAATATGAACAATATGTATTTAGAGGAATAAAGTCTGAAAAAAAAGTACTTGCATTAGTTAAAGTTAACCACTTTGCAATGTAATTGCAAGGAGCGTGTTCAAAAGATAATCTTTAAACAAGAAGAGTTGTGACTTCGTTAAGTATTATGGAAGAGAAAATGTAAATTCAGTCGTATCATAAACAAGCACACCGGTTTCTACTGTATCATATTTACGATGGTATCACAGATAAGCATTGTTCACTAACGTAGCACAGACAAGCACTGTTTACTAAAGTAGCATAGAAAAACACTGTTTACTAACGTGACATATTAACAAGCAATGTTCACTAACGTAGCATAAACAAGCCCTGTTTACTAACGTAGCACAGAAAAACACTGTTTACTAACGTGACATAAACAAGCACTGTTCACTAACGTAGTATAGACAAACACTGTTCACTAACGTAGCATAGGAAATCACTGTTTACTCATGTGACATAAACAAGTATCGTTCACTAAGCTATCGTAAACAAGTGTTATGTATTGAAGTATCGTAAACAAGCAACCAAAGTAAAGTCAGTCCGCACGTATCAAAAATCAAGCACGTTTCGTAGACGTATCATAAACAAGTACCGTTTACCAGCGTATTATAATCATAAACAGACACTGTTTACTTACGTATTATAGAACGTATCATGAACGACCACTTCTTTACACATCATAAAGTACAGAATACTAACAGTATTAAACCTAAAAGTAATGTTAAAGTATCATAAACTAAACATTCAGATAATCCACGTATCATAAAACACATACCGAATAAATACAGCATAATATATTGCAGAAAATATAAAAACAATTAATCATGAAAACATGGATAGCTTACGTATTTTACAATTAAGACCTGCTAATTGTAAGGTATCATAAATAACGACAGAATGATTATGTATCATTAACTACAAAGACCGACGATTGTTTCAAGATTTGTTAAGATAATCAGATGAATGGTTCACTATTCCATGCATGCGTCAACGAAAGTGCATTTTTATGCGCACAATTAGTACTGTGCCAAGATTTATTCAACTAAACAAATACTTTCATTGTACTCAATTTTACATTCATTTTTGAACAATTTACGTGTCAGAGGTTGACATACTGAAAATGGTTTCACGTTTCGGGAAAGACTATCATGTAATCTTAAAGGTGAATCTTTATGCATAATACAACCTGTTTAAACAAATTAAAGTACACTCCTCAATCATTCAAGGTTGTGATAGTGTAGTTTTAAGAGCTCCTGTTCCGAAATTAATTTAGAAAACACCACATGCGCACTTATGTCACCTGAATGACGTTTAAAACACTGATATCAATGTCTAGACATATTCATACGAAATATTCATAGAAGAAAAAGTGAAATATAAGATACCACTATAAGTTTCATTTACATTCTTTTTTGTTAAATATTTTTGTACCAAATTATACATGTATCCAAAGCATGTCGTAAAATTCTCAAGTACATTGGTATATTCCGTCGCACTTTTTTTTTCGATCTGCTCATTCGCAATTCTATTAGGTAATTAGTGTGCACCTTTGCATCCTGAACGTCTGTTGCCAAACAAAAAAATAATCACAACAATAATTGTAAAACAATAAACGTCTAAACTTCCACGTGAAATAATTCCACACACACAGAGTAGTAAGTATTTCCAAAGTCTACTTCCTGAAAATTACCTAATTACTTTTACCAGTTAAACTCCATTTCTATATTGTGCTTGTCACATCTTCGGTGAGATAAATATCGCAGGAATTCACAGGTTAACATGCAAAAATATCTCACCAAGGAAAAAAAATACGATACTGTATCATTCATACCTATAACTTAAGTCACGGTGAACATCTATGATATTGTGTTACGGCCTACACTTGTATTTCTTGCCTACCTGTTATTGCAAATCGGACGTGAGTTTCCGATGTTTTAACGAAAATTTCATCTTTACACCCGAGGTGTATAGGGCCTGATGACTCTTATGCGGTAAATGTCGTTAATCAAAACGAATTACACTTATGTAATTATTCGTGCACAGTAATATTTATCTTTTACGTAAAATTGGATCAAACAACCAGTGAAAGATTATTATATATTTATTTTTTCTTCTGGGTAGAGACATTCTACAAGTGAGCACTATGACGTAATATCTTGATGTCATAATCTTTCGCAATTTGTATTTTACAGTATTTTCAAAAGCGTTGTAATGAGATGAACGTTGGACAAGAATGATAACCTAATACACATGCTTATGTACAGCCAAGATAAAAAAAACTCGCTAGCGCTTTGTTTCCACCGCCCGTTATACGGACTGGTAATAAAATCTACAAAAAGATCCTTTGGAAAAATGCAACCAAGAAGAATAATTGCAGACTCGGTTTGATTGAGTCTGTTCATGAGAGGTAATGAAATGTACAACGCCTCTCACGCCCCCTAGTAAGACCCGTACTACACAGGTAGGCATTAAAGACTTTTACAGTCTATAACAGGCGCTGCTTGGATTGTTTTAAAATACACAATACATACACATTTAAAATACACACTTTGGCCGCGATGCTTATGCTAGTCAGTGTCTAGATCCCCTCAATTTCAAAGTATAGTCCACCAGTCAGAAATGGCTAGAAATAAGACCAGAAAAAAAAAAGAATTATGTAAGGTGTTTCATGTTTGTAGTAGCCCTAATTCTCGAGAATATCTTTGTATTATCGTCCATAACCAGACAGCCGATCCTATTTGACATAACGATTTGTTGTTGGCTTATGAAAGGCAGCAATGGTCCACAACAACATCTTTACCACTGTGTTTAAGCATTTTACATACACCATTGGCCAATTTCTGATATTTACAAGCTATGTTACATAAGACAGTGTTATAATGATGATATTTAATGTATCAATTTATCTTCAGTCAGTAACTTCTCCATGTAGAGATTTAACCCAGTATTTGATTTATTATTATTTTTTATTAGGTATGATGATAATGATCAAGATTTATATGAGATAAAAAGAGACGTGTAACTAAATAGATGATAGCGCCACCACTTATACTGTTATATGCAGTACTTGTAAAAACGATTACCCGCCGTGTACAAAACGTAACTACTATTTTCCCGTACCTTCAATCAGCGCTGTTCGGATACTTCTTCCTGCCAATTATTCCATTGAAATATTATATTGTTCCTGTACAACAACTGTCAGACGCACCCATGAAACTGTAGAATCATGGTTAAACAGAAGTTGATAATATATGCGCATCTTCAGATAATAACAAGTTCAGATGAGCCAGATTTATCTTCTTTTAACGAGCTCCTATAGAAAGGTTCAAGCCAATATAACAATTCAGAGAAATAGTCTCTGAAACAAAAACTGCTTCTGATAGTTATGTCAGATTTATAACTGACATTAATTTTACAGTCATATAATGATGCCTTTTCCTCTAATTAAAAAGTTTATATTAATTAGCATTCGGTGCGGGGCCTCCTTGACCGAGTGGTTAAGGTCGCTGACTTCAAATCACTTGCCCCTCATCGATGTGGGTTTCGAGCCTCATTCGGGGTGTTGAATTCTTCATGTGAGGAAGCTATCCAGCTGGCTTACGGAAGGTCGGTGGTTCTACCCAGGTGCCCGCTCGTGATGAAATAATGCACGGAGTGGCACCTGGGGTCTACCTCCACCATTAAAGCTGGAAAGTCGCCATATGACCTATCATGTGTCGTATGACAAAAATCCAAAAAAGAAAACAAAAACCTTTGGTGCCGAAAATAATTAAACGCACCCGGTAAGCTGTTTCCCTCACATGACCGACCATATTACCCGCGCATGGAGTGATTCTATTGTTTTTCAACAAAAAATGCGTCTTGCCTAAAATGAACTAATGGAGAAGTTAGGGCTTCACATTCAACTTTGAGTCATTTTCATAATAGAAACTTCGTCTAACAGTGTTGACAGTACAAAAGTAAGGGAATTCATACACCCAGCTTCAGGTTTATTGAACTGTAGGTTTTTTTACAGGATGTTTCAAAATACATTCATTGTAAGCAATAGAAAAACAATTTCAGGAATAAAATAGTGGCTATATTACGCGGGTCGCGTATCAAAACGCAAGGTTTATGCGCGTCCTTATTTACCTGTTATTTTAAATTAGCATTGTTTTAGCATGTCATTTTTTTTTTCAAAAAAATCTTTTGCCAATCCCAGTTATCTAAAGATCCGAGATAAATGTACTTTGAACTTCGGTCGGCGCAACTTGAGTTTTCTGGGAGATTACCTAACTAAATCCATAGATTGATCGTATGTATAGATTAAACAATGCTAAAAGATGAGAAATAAACTTATCTATCTAAATTATTTATTATCAGATATACGATGAGATTCATACTTATCTGAACTCCTTGTGAAATGTTTTACAATTGTTATATCCGATACACACTTACAAAAATTCCGAATAGCCCTCAACGTTTCCGTGCGCACGAGTTTAAGTGGTTAAATTGACGAAGAGGGTTATTGAAAGAACATATTTTCGATGTTACAAATCAAGGATATTTGTTCCTTAAAAGTACACAAAGCGTGTTCCTTCCTTTGTTATATCAGGTATTTTCATGTAAACTATTATTTAAAAAGCAATTCGTCAATCAATGGTAGCTTTTTTAATGTGTATAAGAGCAAAAAATACCGTCTTTGTCAGGTTAAAACGTTAAACATTTATTAACTGAAATTCTACCCGTTTTATGAAAAGAACATACATATATTTTCGACATCATGAGAGAATAAATTAGCGTTTTTTAAAGGTACATGAATAATTGTGTATAGTTTGGGCACATTCAACTGTCATTTTGAAGTGTCAGGTGTATAGCAACTGACAGTAAGTAGAAGTAGCAGTAGTAGTAGTAATATTAGCAGCGGCAGCAGCAGCAGCAAAAACAATAATATTGTCAGTATTAGTATCATCATCACCATCATCAGCAGCAGCAGATAAAAACTGCAACAATAGCATTGTAAGTATTAGTGTCATCATCATCATTATCAGCAGCTACAGCAGCATTGAGCAGCATCTAAATGCAGGTTGAAGGCAATACCAGCAGTAATTCAAGTAGCAGTATATAACTACAGCAACAAAAAAAAAGTAGCAACACAATAAGCAGTAGTAACAGAAGGAAAAACAGTACCCACAGCAGTAGTAGAAGTATTAGCAGCAGATAGCAGTAACAACAGATGGAACAACAGTACCAGCAGCAGTAGTAGTATTAGCATCTGTTAGCAGCAGTAACAACAGAAGGAACAACAGTACCAGCAACAGTAGTAGTTTAAGCAACAATTAGCAGTAGCAACAGAAGGAACAATAGTACCATCAGCAGTAGTAGTATAAGCAGCAGTCAGCAGCAGCAACAGAAGGAACAATAGCAACAGCAGCAGTTGTAGTATTAGCAGCAGTTACCAGAAGCAACAGAAGGAACAGTTGCACCAGCAACAGTAGTAGTATAACCATCAGTTAGCAGTAGTAACAGAAGAACAACAGTACAGTAGCAGTAGTCGTTTAAGCAAACAATTAGCAGTAGCAACAGAAGAACAATATACCACCAGCAGTAGAGTATATAAGCAGCAGTCAGCAGTAGCAACAGAAAGAACAGCGGTAACCACCACAGTAGTATTTGTATTAGCAGCAGTTAGCAGTAATAACAGAAGGAACAACAGTAATCAGCAGCAGTAGTATATTAGCAGCAGTCCAGCAGTAGCAACAGAAAGAACCAGCGTACCACCAGCAGTAGTATTTGTATTAGCATCAGTTATGCAGTAATAAACAGAAGGAACAACATATCAGCAGCAGTAGTAGTATTAGCAGCAGTTAGCAGTAGCAACAGAAGGAACAACAGCAAACCGCAGCAATGTAGTATTAGCATTAGTTACCAGTAGTAACAGAAGTAATAGCGAAACCAGCAGCCGTAGTGGTACTAGCAGCAGTTAGCAGTAGCAACAGAAGGAACGATGGTACCACCAGCCGCAGATGTACATGTATAAGCATCAGTTAGCAGTAGTAACAGAAGGAACAACAGTGCCAGTAGCAGTAGTCGTTTAAGCAACAGTTAGCAGTAGCAACAGAAGGAACAGCAGTACCAACAGCAGTAGTAGTATTAGCATAAGTCAGTAGTAGTAACAGAAGTAATAGCGATACCAGCAGCCGTAGTGGTACTAGCAGCATTTAGCAGTAGCAACAGAAGGAACAACAGTACCAGCAGCAGTAGTAGTAGTATTAGCATTAGTTAGCAGTAGTAACAGAAGGAACAGTGGTACCACCAGCAGTAGTAGTATTAGCATAAGTCAGCAGTAGTAACAGAAGGAACAACGGTATCAGCAGCAGTAGTATTAGCATCAGTTAGCAGTAGCAACAGAAGGAACAACGGTATCAGCAGCAGTAGTAGTATTAGCATCAGTTAGCAGTAACAACATAGGAAACAACAGTATCAGAAGCAGTAGTATTAGCATCAGTTAGCAGTAGCAACAGAAGGAACAACGGTATCAGCAGCAGTAGTAGTATTAGCATCAGTTAGCAGTAGCAACAGAAGGAACAGCAGTATCAGCAGCAGTAGTAGTATTAGCAGTGGGAGCAGCAACAGTAGAAACGATATCGACAGAAGTAAAATAATATTAGAATAGTATTAGCAGCAGAATATTTAGCACTGTCAGCAGTAGAAAACGCAATATTAACATTTCAGCTTAAGTTCTTAGAAGAAGCATTATCAGAAGTAGGAATATCATTATCCACAGTTAGCAGCTGATACCAGCAACCCAGTACCAGCATGAGATGTAGGGTTACTAGGAATAACATCAAAAGTGCAATACGAAGCAGCAAGGATACAGGAAATGAGGAGGGGACTTGGGATGAGGACATGTCGGGTATATTCTATGCGATTTAAAAATGAAGATCTGAGAAACATTGGAACTTTGTAAAGAAAGATAAACCTTCTTCGCTTGCATCTTCTTCCTCTTCTTCTGAATACTACACTCCCTCATAATAATGAAGATTATGTGTAGCCGCTGTTGAATTTAAAACAACTAAAAAATATAGTGTACGTTTGTACATTTGAAATTTAACGGGGTAGAATGTGCCATTTTTCATAGTTTGCCTTCTTCTCGGGCGCTGTTTCAGTTTATCAGCACATCAAGACCATGAAATAACATTTCCGTTAAAACATGAGAGGTGACAACAGCGGATATAGTCTTTAGTTTAAGAATACTGCCTGTCAAACGTCACAACCTGCCCCGCGTCTGGGGGTAGGTTGTGATAATATTCGGGGTACCATTTGCGGGGTTCACCCTTACCATACAGTATAGTATAGCATTATAAAACTATATGGCAGTTAACCTTTTAATATTTCTGTAATCACGCATCTCAAAATGCTGAATTTCATAATATATCTTATGTCAATAAAAATACATAACTTAACTTAGTAACGTACTGTCAGAACACAAATGTGAAATAAGATCAAAATTTACTTATAGCGGTGCAAATTGGTTTTTTAAACACAGTTTCGTTGTCCTTTTGTTTACAATGCTTGTGCTTTCCAAGAAGTGTATTTGAAAAATGGCGTGTTTAAAATATTTGCCTATTCCGTCACAGCTCTTCAATTAAGATGGAAATTCACGTGTGGCACAATCAACCCGTTCAACCCCGTTCTCCCCTACAGGTGCTATTTTTATGCCCCCGAAGGGAGGCATATAGTTTTTGAACCGTCTGTCCGTCTGTCGGTCTGTCAGTCTGTCCGCAATTTTCGTGTCCGGTCCATATCTTTGTCATCGATGGATGGATTTTCAAATAACTTGGCATGAATGTGTACCACAGTAAGACGACGTGTCGCGCGCAAAGACCCAGGTCCGTAGTCTCAAAGGTCAAGGTCACACTTAGACGTTAAAGGTCATTTTTCATGATAGTGCATTGATGGGCGTGTCCGTCCATATCTTTGTCATCCATGATGGGATTTTCAAATAACTTGCATGAATGTGTACCACAGTAAGACGACGTGTCGCGCGCAAGACCCAGGTCCGTATCTCAAAGGTCAAGGTCACACTTAGACGTTAAAGGTCATTTTTCATGATAGTGCATTCGTGTCCGGTCCATATCTTTGTCATCCATGGATGGATTTTCAAATAACTTGGCATGAATGTGTACCACAGTAAGACGACGTGTCGCGCGCAAGATCCAGGTCCGTATCTCAAAGGTCAAGGTCACACTTAGACGTTTAAAGGTCATATTTCATGATAGTGCATTGATGGGCGTGTCCGGTCCATATCTTTGTCATTCATGCATGGATTTTAAAATTATTGGCATGAATGTGTACCACAGTAAGACGACGTGTCGCGCGCAAGACCCAGGTCCATAGGTCAAAGGTCCTAAACTCTAACATCGGCCATAACTATTCATTCAAAGTGCCATCGGGGGCATGTGTCATCCTATGGAGACAGCTCTTGTTCTTTCTTTCTTTTTACACAATTAGAATACTGCGGCCGCTTCGTGAGCTGTGATAGGCACTGTCTAACAGTCCTTGGATAGAAGGAGAATTTGTAGGAGTCTTTGCAAATTGTGTTACGAGTTAAAGTCTACATCTACGGGGATACTCCCAACAATCAATTTCTGATCATAACTGGGAGGTCGGGGCATTTATTAAAAACATGTTGCTATGTTACATGATACATGATATTCATGTGTTAAGAGAGTAAGAGCAGTAATATGTACAGCTTTGTTAAAAATAAAAACAGGATGATGACATTAGTACATATGCGAGTCTAGGTCAGATGTGAAGCACTGAAGGTTCACACTGTCCTTGATGTTATAAGGCAAGGCGTTCCAGTATCTGATCGTGCGGGGGAAAAAGGAGTTCAGTTATAAAGTAGTTATATTTATATTAAAGCAGTATTTTCCATGTTTTCCATGTAAAAGTTGTGTAAAGTTTCAAAAAAAGAGGACCCTAAAACTAAACACATTAGCTAAGAAACCCACATTTTCAAAGGCGATTTGGTGTTGTGTAGATCTACTTGCAACGAAAACGTATTATAAAAATAAAAAAAAAAGATAAAATTAGTTTATCAGAGACAAATAAAAAAATAGTGTCAATACCAGTGCTGCTTTCGGGAATCGAACCCGGACCCAGAAGGGGAAATTTTTGCGTACCTTTGATGACGTCTACAATGCGGAATACCGGAAGTTGTGTATCAATTACCGTGTCGTAGTTTTTCTTTTTATTCGTTTTTCTAATATTGATGCAAGAAACGGCGTTCAGGTGGAAGTAATCTCCTACTTCATAGGTAAATTAAATGTTCTTGATGTAAATTTGTAAGAATAGATTTTGAATTGTAAGATATAACCTGTTGTAATGGGTTTTCGCGATTATCTCAAAACTAAAAATTTGGATTTGAAGGCGTTATTTAGTTTCACTCTTGTTGGGTCTAAGGTTTGACAGTGCTAAATGTTCTAATATGATTTCTACCTCTAAATGACATAGAATAAAATAAAATATAGCTCATGACAGTAGACAAAATGATAATATAATGCAGAGTGGTGCAACCTATGCTCGCGGCACTGGCACTAGAACCGCAAATTTAGCTTTGAGTGGCCTATTTTCATAAATATGTGCATTATTTTTCAATTTATAAAGAAATATAAAAGAAATAGGGCCTTCTTATATATTACGTCCCACCCTCTGTTGCATTAACAGAAAATTTTTATACTGTTTTGTAAAGTTATCTTTTTTATCCAAAACATTTTTATTAGCAAGTCTATTCAAAGAATAGTCTAGCTATTCTACTCACCCTATCGTCAGCATCGGCGTCACACCTTGGTTAAAGTTCTGCATGCAAGTACATATGGCTATCATTTGAAGGCATATAGCTTTGAAACTTATTTTTTCTTTTTCTAAGTCAATTACCAACCTCATTTGGTCAAGTCCCATAACTCTGCATGACATGTATTTTGAGCAAATTATGCCCCCATCTGGACTTGGAAAATCCTGGTTAAAGTTTTACATGCAAGTTACCTTCTCCAAAACTAATGCACATATTTATTTTAAAATTCACATGTGTCTTCGGGGTTATAAAACTAGTCGATAGCATCAAGTCCAATATCTCTGACCTGCATTTTGGCCAGATTATGCCCCTTTTGGATTTAGGAAATCCTGGTTAAGTTTTGCTTGCAAGTTCATACAGCTATTACTTAAAGGCATGCATATAGATTTGAAACTTAATTTTTCTTTTTCTAGATCAATTAACAACCTCACTGGGTCAAGTCCTGTAACTCTGACATGTATTTTGGGCAAATTATGCCCCTTTCTGGACTTAGAAAATCCTGGTTAAAGTTTTACATGCAAGTTACTATCTCCAAAACTAATGCAGATATTGAATTGAAACTTCACATGTGTCTTCGGGGTTATAAAACTAAATGATAGCATCAAGTCCCATAGCTCTGACCTGTATATTGGGCAAATTATGTCCCCTTTTGGACTTAAAAAGTCCTGCATGGTTAAAGTTTTACGTGCAAGTTACTATCTGCAGAACAAATGCAGATTTTAAATTGAAACTTCACATATGCCTTTGAGGTTATAAAACAAGTTGATTGCATTAGTCCCATAACTTTGACATGCATTTTGTTCAAATTATGTCCCCTTTTGAACTCAAAATTTCTGGTTAAAGTTTTGCATGCAAGATACATGTACATGTACTCCAAACAGATACTGGATTGAAACTCTATAGATATTTTAATATTTAGTGTAATATTTTCCTGCTTCTGGGACAATATTTTGAATAGTTGAACACTGCATGGTTGTCTTACAGACAGCTCTTATTCAGTTTACTTGGCAGCTGATGGTAAATCAGAGATAGTTTATCAAATTTTGACATTATTTATATAAAAATGGATACTGACAGTCAGTTTTTTAAGGCATTAAAATTACTGAAAAATTGCATACAACATTGGGTGTTTTAAGAGTGTCAAGCAGACATTTCAAACTTATTTTTGCTTTAAAATATCATAATAGATTACAATCTGTACATTTTTCAGTTTAATTTGCATCGGGCTGCATTGATATATATACTATTTCTAACAAAAGCCTCTTTATTTTCAATTACAATTTAATTTAAAGATTGCATGTGCTTATGGTCTGTAATCAGTTTGCTGCTTATGGACAATTTGCTGAAATTTAGCATCTGTTTGACATTACATAGGATCAGTACTCTTATCGATTAATTTTCACACTTCATCAATAATTGTTACCTGTGTGTACGCTCAATAACATAATTTTCTTATCTGAAAATCAAGAGATGTCTGAAGGATACAACAGGTACACTTTAACCCTTACCAAGCTTTATTTCTATGATGAAATCATCCATCTTTCCATTTGGACAGTACCATTAACTGTTAAAAGGGGTACTTACCAAAAACATACTAACTGAATGGCGAACAGTGCAGTTCATGTCCAGTCTGCATGGATGTACAGGCTAATCATGATCTACATTCTAGTCCGCCCGCTTAGCTCAGTAGGGAGAACGTTGGTCTACGGATCGCGGGGTCGGGAGTTCGATCCTCGGGCAGGGCATATGCTCTCCATGACGATTTGATAAAAGACATTGTATCTGAAATCATTCATCCTCCACCTCTGATAATTCATGTCGGGAAGTTGGCAGTTACTTGTGGAGAACAGGTTTGTACTGGTACAGAATCCAGGAACACTGGTTAGGTTAACTGCCCACCGTTACATGACTGAAATACTGTTGAAAAATGGCGTTAAACCCAAAACAAACAAACAAACAAACATGATGTATGCTGGTCATAAAGACAGAATCAGTCGTGTTTTACTTTAGCATGGTAAGGGTTTAAGGGTGGGATTTAGCAGAAGATCAAAGGCAGATCAAAGGCAGGTCACAGGCACATTTTAAGGGCAGCGGGCGGCAGCGTAAACTGTAAAGGGGCAAGGTAGGGCGCTCCACTGCATCGCTGTAGGAATAACACTTTGACACTGGATACTCCGTCGAGTATTTTTCTTTTTTGTTTGCTGGGATAACATCCGCCATTAGATGAAATTGGCACTTCGTAATTAAATAAATTATACATCAACAAAACCGAATCTTCTTTGTCTAAGCTAGTTTTAAGTTAAAATTTAGTAGGTAAAAATTAAACTGGTTAAGAAGAAATTCAAGACATGTTAGAGAGTGTGATCTTAATGTCAACAAATTCGATGAAAATGTGTGAAGATGACTATTTATGTTTTCAACATCTGTTAACTCTTTTATGCCGGACAGATTGATTCTGCCTTTGCAACCAGTGTAGATCATGATCAGCCTGCACATCCATGCAGTCTGATCAAGATCTGCACTGTTCATCATTCAGTCAATATCTTTTTGGTTAATAGCACCCCTTTTATCAGTTAATGGTACTGTTCAAACCGGAAGATGGACTAGTTCATTATAGAAATTTAGCTGTTTAATGGTTCAGATGTAAATTAATTTACATTTATAAATACTTACAGCTTAGAAACTTCAAATTACCAGCAACTACTGAGATATAGCAGAAATGGATAATGATGAGAGAAGAAAGATGAAGGAACTGTTGAAGGAAAAAGGGTTAGTATTTTTATATGTTACACATATTTTATATTTAGAATACTGACTTATTTGTAACAGGATTTAAATGCATTGGACTTTAACCCTTATCATGCTGGACACAACTTATACTGCCTTTGCAATCATGATCTGCACTGCTCGCCGTTCAGTCAGACTCTTTTTGGTTAGCACCTCTTTTAACAGTAAATTTGACTGTCCAACTTTAAAGATGGACAAGTTTATTATAGAAATTTAGCAGGGTAAGAGTTAAAGGTCTGTAAAAGGCTAATATTTTATTTCCTAATAAGAAAAAACGTTGGTTTGAATAAATAAGTTTTAGTTGATTTGAAACTTAGTTGATGCAGGCCTAAAAAAAATCACAAATAAAAAATTTTATCATTAAATTTGCATGACTGAAATCTGGTTCACATTTTTATGAGTGCAATAGTGCACAAATGATTATAATTCCAGTCTGAAATTGTCTTTTATAAAAAGGACTACCAGTATAAGCAAATGAAAAAAACCCTTCCACCTTAGTACCTTAGTATAATTTTGTGAGCTGTTGTAAGTTGTTGCAAGTTTGATACAGTCTAGGCCCGCCCGCTTGGCTCAGTAGGGAGAGCGTTTGTCTACGGATTACGGGGTTGCGAGTTCGATCCCCGGGCTGGGCGTATGTTCTCCATGACGATATGATAAAAGAAATTGTGTCTGAAATCATTCGTCCTCCACCTCTGATAATTCATGTGGGGAAGTTGGCAGTTACTTGCGTAGAACAGGTTTGTACTGGTATGAAATACAGGAACACTGGTTAGGTTAACTGCCCATTGTTACATGACTGAAATACTGTTGAAAAACTGCGTTAAACCCAAAACAAATAAACAAATTGATACAGTCTAAAGATTTGTCATTTGATACAGTCTAAAAGATTTTGCAGATCACAAACAGGTATTAAATAGTTTTCCCTATATATTCTATATAAAACTGACATTTTTTAAAGAGCTACTAAACATAGCTAGACCGATTTCAGAGAACAAATCCTTACCTCATTTTAAAGAGTTACGATAAAACTGATATAAAATGAAGAGAAAAGTAGGGGTCATTTTCTTCTAAGAGAAATTTCTCTGGTCACATTTACTTACTGTAAAATCACATCAAAATCACACTGCTGTGACCTGGAAGTACTACTCATACTAAAATTGAGCTTCACTTCACCAAATACAACCTGCTCTCCAATTTTTCCTACCAAAATGTCAAAAATACATCCACAATGAAATTTCAACAGAGGCTTGCTTTAATTTAGACCTCTGTTGCCATGCCAAGTGAAAAATTAATGTTCAAATACCTGGCAGCCTGTAGAAAGTCTATTTATAAACAGATTTTGCTCAAACTTTACATAAAGTTTTAATGTTGAAATTTAAACTTTATAAATGTACAGGAAGGAAGATGAACCTTTACAGTGGATGTACAAGCAAAATAAACCTGACACAGAGGACTATCTTCTGGGAAAGAGACTGGACAAGTTTGAGGAGAAAGAAGAGACAAAAGAAGGTAAGTAACTCTGTATAGGGCAACTTCAATTATTTTTTTTTCTTGCCCAGTCCCAATATTTGCTTGCCAAAATTTAACATGATGATGTGTTTTTCCACTGTAAAGCTATCTCTGGTAAAAAGGGCAGTCTCAAAGTCAAAAAGTATTTGTTTTTAGCTCACCTGTCACATAGTGACAAAGTGAGCTTTTGTGATCACCCTTCGTCCGTCATCCATCGTTTGTGCATCCGTGCGTCCGTCCGTCAACAATTTCGTGTCTGCACGATAGTGGTTTCGTTTATGATTTTATTTTAACCAAACCTGCACACAACTTGTATCACCATAAGATCTCGGTTCCTTTTTAGCTCGACTATTCGAAGAATAAGTAGAGCTATCCTACTCACCACGGCGTCGGTGTCGGCGTCGGCGTCACACCCTGGTTAAGTTTTCCGTACCAGTCCCCTTTTTGACAAAGTCTTTTGAGATAAAGCTTTGAAACTTTCAACTCTTGTTTACCATCACCATGTCCAGTTATAGACAAGAGAACATAACTCCATCTACAATTTTGGCTGAATTATGGCCCCTTTTTGACTTAGAAATCTTGGTTAAGTTTTTAGTACCAGTCCACATTTTGACAAAGTCTTTTGAGATAAAGCTTTGAAACTTTCAACACTTGTTAACCATTACCATGTTCAGTTATAGGCAAGAGTACATAACTCCATCAAGGATTTTGGCTGAATTATGGCCCCTTTTGACTTACAGATCTTGGTTAAATTTTTTTACCAGTTCATATTTTGTGTAAAGTGTTTGACATATGGCTTTGAAACTTTTATAACTTGTTCATTATAATAGTCTCTATCAGTAGACAAGAGTACATAACTCTGTCATCAATTTTGGCTGAATTATGGCCCTTTTTGGATTTGGAAATTGGTTCTGTTTTCGTACATGTCCACATTTTGTCAAAATTATTTGACAAATGGCTTTTAAAAGTTTAAACACTTGTTTATCATCATGATTTCCATCTGTAGGCAAGAGTACATAACTCTGACAACTATATTAGCTGAATTATGGCCCTTTTTGAACTTTGAAATTTGTTCAGGTTTTCTTACAAGTTCGCGTTTTGTCAAAACTATTTGAACTGTGGCTTTGAAACTTTTAACACTAGTTTATCAACATGATTTCCATATGTAGGTGAGAGTACATAATTCTATCAACTTTTTTGACTGAATTATGGCCCTTTTTGGACTTAGAAATTGGTTAAATTTTTCATACAAATCCATATTTTGCCTA
Organism: Mercenaria mercenaria; assembly: GCF_021730395.1. Lineage (NCBI taxonomy): Eukaryota > Metazoa > Mollusca > Bivalvia > Venerida > Veneridae > Mercenaria > Mercenaria mercenaria. Next base: position 56,661,728 of record NC_069378.1, read on the forward strand.
ACTTATAACATAACATATTTTCTGAAAATCTATGGTAATATTTTGACCCCATTCTTCAATCAATTTTTCGAATAGTCGAGCGCGCTGTCATCCGACAGCTCTTGTTTGAACTGGCCAGATCCTGTTACAGGTTCCAGAGTTATGGCTCCTGAAAGGGCCAAAATTAGCTATTTTGACCTTGTCTGCACAATAGCAGCTTTATTTATAGTTTGATTTTTACCAAACTGGCGCACAACTTGTATCACCATAAGATCTTGGTTCCTTTCTGGAACTGGTCAGATTCCTTTATGGGTTCCAGAGTTATGGCCCCTGAAAGGGCCAGAATTAGCTATTTTGACCTTGTCTGCACAATAGCAGCTTCATTTATGATTTTATTTTAACCAAACTTGCACACAACTTGTATCACCATATGATCTTGGTTCCTTTCTTGAACTGGCGAGATTCCATTATGAGTTCCAGAGTGATGGCCCCTGAAAGGGCCAGAATCAGCTATTTTGACCTTGTCTGCACAATAGCAGCTTCATTTATGTTTTGAATTTAATAAGACTTGCAGAAAACTTGTGTCACCATAAGATCTTGGTTCTTTTGTTGAACTGGCCAGATCCCATAATGGGTTCCAGAGTTATGGCCCCTGAAAGGGCAAAAATTAGCTGTTTTGACCTTGTCTGCACAATAGCAGCTTCATTTATGACTTGATTTTAACCAGACTTGCACACAGCTTGTATCACCACAAGATCTTGCTTCCTTTCTTGAACTGGCCAGATTCCACCATGGGTTCCAGAGTTATGGCCCCTTAAAGGTCCAAAATTGGCTATTTTGGCTTTTGCAGCCATATAGAGACTTCATTTATGGTTTTATTTGATACAAACTTCCAAAATATCTTCAACAACAATAAATCTTAGATTCCATGGCAAATCAGATCCAATCGTAGGTTCCAGAGTTATTTTATATCTGATTACCTCCCCTGATTGTAATCAAAATGGATTTATATCAGTAAGTACTTATAGGACTTATTTGAAATTTCATTATTGTCATTAGTTGGACTGAGACAATCAGGGTAGGTAACTATGGACTGATTTTATGTCAGATTACCTGCCTTTATTTCAAATTAAAATGGGTATATCTCCGTAACTAAAGAAGATACTGATCTGAAATTTCATTTATGTCAACAGATTTATTTGGCAGATCCTTCTTTTGTTCACTTACAGTAAATTTTTTTTTTAATTACTTCCCTTTTACGTTACTATAAATAGCTTATTTTTAGTAACTTTTTTATTATTGGCCATAGGGAAAAACCGAGAGCACTTTTCTTTGGTACAATATGGATGGTACCTCCAATTTTTAGGTGTATTTTGACATATCTGTACCTTGTAAGATTTTTTTTTTCTTTTTGGTTAAATTTCTTCCCTTTGTTGTTACTGTCCTTTGGACTTAGATATTTTTTCTGAGGACCTTCTTGTCCTCAAGTGCAATGATAACAGGTGAGCGATATAGGGCCATCATGGCCCTCTTGTTTCCCAGTTGTGAATTGAAAGTTCCTAAATGATTGTTAATACATAAGGTTTTGCTGCTTTTAGCTCACCTGTCACATAGTGACAACGTGAGCTTTTGTGATCACCCTTCGTCCGTCGTCAGTCCGTGTGTCTCGTGCGTCCGTGCATGCGTGCGTCAACAATTTCTTGTCTGCACGATAGTGGTTTCATTTATGATTTTATTTTAACCAAACTTGCACACAACTTGTATCACCATAAGATCTCGGTTCCTTTCTTGAACTGGCCAGATCCCGTTATGGGTTTCAGAGTTATGGCCCCTGAAAGGGCCAGAATTAGCTATTTTGACCTTGTCTGCACAATAGCAGCTTTATTTATGATTTGATTTTTACCAAACTGGCACACAACTTGTATCACCATAAGATCCTGGTTCCTTTCTTGAACTGGCCAGATTCCATTATGGGTTCTAGAGTTATGGCCCCTGAAAGGGCCAGAATTAGATATTTTGACCTTGTCTGCACAATAGCAGCGTCATTTATGATTTTATTTTAACCAAACTTGCACACAACTTGTATCACCATAAGATCTTGGTTCCTTTCTTGAGCTGGCGAGATTCCTTTATGGGTTCTAGAGTTATGACCCCTGAAAGGGCCAAAATTAGCTATTTTGACCTTGTCTGCACAATAGCAGCTTCAATTATGATTTGAATTTAATCAAACTTGCACAAAACTTGTGTCACCATAAGATCTCAGTTCCTTTCTTGAACTGGCTAGATCCCATAATGGGTTCCAGAGTTATGGCCCCTGAAAGGGCCAAAATTATCTATTTTGACCTTGTCTGCACAATAGCAGCTTCATTTATGATTTTATTTTAACCAAACTTGCACACAACTTGTAAGTTGTATCACCACAAGGTCTTGGTTCTTTTCTTGAACTGGCCAAATTCCATCATGGGTTCCAGAGTTATGGCCCCATAAAGGTCCAAAATCGGCTATTTTGGCTTTTGCAGCCATATAGAGACTTCATTTATGGTTTTATTTGATACAAACTTCCAAAATATCTTCAACAACAATAAATCTTAGATTCCATGACAAATCAGATCCAATCGTAGGTTCCAGAGTTATTTTATATCTGATTACCTCCCCTGATTGTAATCAAAATGGATTTGTATCAGTAAGTACTTATAGGACTTATTTGAAATTTCATTATTGTCATTAGTTGGACTGAGACAGTCAGGGTAGATAACTATGGACTGATTTTATGTTAAATTACCTGCCTTTATTTCAAATTAAAATGGGTATATCTCCGTAACTAATGAAGATACTGATCTGAAATTTCATTTATGTCAACAGATTTATTTGGCAGAGCCTTCTTTTGTTCACTTACAATATTTTTTTTTAATTACTTCCCTTTTACGTTACTATAAATAGCTTATTTTTAGTAACTTTTTTATTATTGGCCATAGGAAAAAACCGAGACCACTTTCTATGGTACAACATGGATGGTACCTCCAATTTTTAGGTGTATTTTGACATATCTGTATCTTGTAAGAATTGTTTTTTCTTTTTGGTTAAATTTCTTCCCTTTGTTGTTCCTGTCCTTTGGACTTAAATATTTTTACTGAGGACCTTCTTGTCCTCAAGTGCAATGATAACAGGTGAGCGATATAGGGCCATCATGGCCCTCTTGTATAATAGTTTTGCTACTGTGATACCAGTATGTAATAAACAAAAGAATATATTTATGTCTCCCACCACACAGTGGTGTGGGAGACATATTGATTTACTCCAGTCTGTCTGTCTGTCTGTCACAAAGCTTGTCCGCACTCTAAATCGAACATTTCTCATCCGATCTTCACCAAACTTCAGTAAAATGTGTCTGCCAATAAGTGCCCGGCCAAGTTAGATAACTAGCCAAATTGACCTAGGCACTTCGGAATTATGGCCCTTGATTTACCAGAAACACTCAGATTACTTGCGCAGGTTTACCCCTAAACCGGCGCCTATACTACTAGTAGGCGTCCTTTTGATGTCAAGAAAGCGCATGCACATGTGGATTAAGTAAACAGTATATAAAGACTGACTTACTATTTAGATGATTAGGCAGTTGTGGGAGACATGCGCTTTTCTCAAAAGCATCTCTATTGTTTAAGTGTTATTGAAATACCATCAATTTACTCCAAAATGATATCTTTATACATTGTATGTATCATTGTTTCATTTGAATTTTTCCCAATTTGGATAAATTCTAGGACATTTTGGTGGCATTCCCAAAATTATTAAAAAAGGCTTGGCACAACAGCAATAAATATATTAGTGCAAGATATTTTGAGAATTATTTCTTGGGATCTTTCATATATTTTGCTTGCCCCAAGGGCAACTGAGTATGAATTTTTGCTTGCCAGCACTCTACTGTTACCTGCCCTGGACAGTTATGAAGATCTAGCCTTGTCAGTATCATGTTACTATATAGCTTATCCCGATACTGAAATATGAATTTTACTTGGTTACGGGAACAAGTTGATACTGATACAGAATTCAAGGACATTTGCAAGGACTACTGGCTGTCGTTTATATAACTGAAATACTATTGAAAAGTGGCATTGCACCCAAGTCTTATACATGTATGTTAATAATAATAAGTGTTTAAACTAAATTAAACAAATATTTACACATTATGTTGCCTTGTAATTTATTCCTGTGTTCTTATTTCTAGCTGATTGTTTCACAGTGTTTGACATGTATGCTTGTGTTGTAATACTTAACCTTTAGCATGCTAGATAAATTGTCATCTGCTGGAAATGTTGTCTGCTAAAATTGTAAAGTTCATTCAATTTGCTCCAAAATTGGAAGAGAGTAGCAAACAGCTTGTAACCTGATCAGACGCCGATTTAATCGGCATCTGATCTGGTTCCAAGCTGTTTGCAAAGGCTGTTAAATTCGCCTGCAGCAGGCTAAGGGTTAAGTAGTATTTATGTTTGATTTCAGACAGCTATGGAGCATTGTTCAGTGAGAGAATTCAGCACAACATTGAGAAGGATGCCCAGTCAAAAATGAGAGAGGACCCACTGTTTGCAATCAGGTAAAGTTTTTAGTCTTACATCTAATGAGAGGGGGTCGACTGTTTGCAGTCAGGTAAAATTTTGATAGAGCCCTTAGATTTATCCTTCATCCATCTGTCAGAATTTGTGCCATTCATATGGCAAAATAAGTATCCAGAGTCGTCAAACCTCACAGGATTGATGTTCAGCACAGGAAGCTGTGCAGCAGGGTTTGTTATTTGTAATGGCCATATGCATTTGTTGGTTTGTTTTGGGTTTAAGCCGTTTTCAACAGTATTTCAGTCATGTAACGGCAGGCAGTTAACCTAACCAGTGTTCCTCGATTCTGGAACAGTACAAACCTGTTCTCCACAAGTAACTGCCAACTTCCCCCCATGAATCAGAGGTGGAGGACTAATGATTTCAGACACAATGTTGAAAAATTTGCATAAAAGGGCCTAAAGGATCCTTTGTGTTGCGTGTATGGTATTTCAAGAAGTATTTGACCCAGATTATGAGACATTACAGGAATATTATTCAGCATGTGAAGTTGTGCATTTTGGGTTTTGTTAGAGATATCACTCAGTCAGACAAGAGTTATGGTCATGGACTTAGTCAAAAATATGTATAAATATCCATAAAGGTTGTGTCGCACATATCTCGGAAAGTATTTGATCTAGGGTCATGAAACATCATAGGATTATTATGCTGCATGTGAAGTTATACATCTGGGATTTCATTCGAGACTTATAATTGCAATAATTTCACACAAATGGTCCATGTGTAATCTCCACCAAGATTGTTATTTCAATTCATTTAAAAAGATGGTCCCCAGAGGGCGTGGTCATTTCCTATATTTCTATACATGTAGTGGAAACTTTGAAAATCTTTTTGTGTGAAACTGCCAGCCAGATGTTCAAATGATTTCACACAAATTGTCTTTGTGTGACCTTTTACCAAGATTGTTTTGAGTGTAAAAAAAAAACATGGCCACCAGAGGTCACTTATTCTCTATATGTTTATATTGGAAACTTTAAAAATGTTCTTGTTAGAAACAGCAGGTCTTATTTTACACTTTGTGTTTCTTAATTGATATTTGGCATGTGATATCAGCTTCTCTGAATCCATAATAGATAGAGCCTTAATAAAAGGTTTGTGGGCATAATATCTCAGCCAAGTTGATAACCAGCCAAATCGGTCAAGGCACTATTGGATTATGGCCCTTGAATTACACAAAATCTGCAAATTTATTCGTCTGCTCTCTAAGTTGAACAGTTTTTATCTGATCTTCACTAAACTTGCTCATAATGTTTGTGGGCATCTCGTCCAAATTTGATAACCAGCTAAATTGCTCCAGGCACTCTTGGATTATGGCCCTTGAAATACTCGAAATCTGCAAATTTAGCCTTGTCCGCCATCTAAGTGGAACAGTTTTTATCTGATCTTCACCAAACTTGCTGATAATGTTGGTGGGCATAATATCTCATCCAAGTTTGTTTACCAGCCAAATGGCCCCAGACACTCTTGGATTATGGCCCTTGAATTACTCAAAATCTTTTTATGATACGTAATTGTTTGTCTGAATATTTAGACCTGCATGTTTTGTGACAGGGCACTCTCGCTAGCTCATCTGATTTTTTCCAAAAAAAAAAAAAAGAAGATAAGTTATTGTCATCACTTGATTGGCGTTGGTGTTGGCATTGCCTGGTTAAGTTTAAATTAAACAATAATTTAATGTTAGGTTTCTCTCCATGTAGTTCTAATATTCTCCACAAACCTCAGTTGAGTATTAAATGTTCTATCAGTAATATGGGTTGCTGGTACAAGATCAACATGTATACCTCTTTTTCCTCCATATTCATTGCTATAAATGAACTGCATCTTATATGCCGGACCATTTCTGCCCGCAGATTCTTTAAAATCTAGTTCTCGTGTTGCACACGGAGAGGTATAACGTAAGGATTTGCAAACATAATTTTTGATATAAAAAAAAATGCTTGAAAATGTGTTCTTGCAGATAGAAGAGGAAGAATAAAGTCAAACTCATCTGGAAAGTTGTTCTTTGTTCTGTCATAAAAGCTACCAACCTTTATGATAGTGCTTTTGGTAGTTTGGTGATGTGCTAGTATCTGATCAACTAGATCCTGCACAAAAGTCTCTCTCCCTGTCTGAATAAACTGAACCTCTTCCTGTTCTATTTTGAAAACACGTTCCGTTTCATAAACATCATTCAAATACAATTCCAGGTTGCTTTGGGGTTTTTTATATGAAAGTAAATTCCCCATCTTAAAGTCAAGATTTACTATTTTATCTGATTTTTTAAAGACTTTTAACTAGTGTTATTTTTCCTTTAACACCCACTTTATTCTGTTTGATTCTGTACTTTCCTTTAGTTTGAAAATGTTATTTCCCCACAAAAGTATGCCTACTTTCAGCATACTTTGAACTTACTCTAGTATGATACTCAGTGTGTAATGTGTACTACTCATCACAGATAATATTGTTATAAAAAAGATAAAACCAACATTCTATATCAGGTCTCGTTGATCATACAGCCAAGCAAACAACATGTAGAATTTTAGTTTAACTTCACATATTTAGATATTCTTGACCAAATTGGTATTAGTTTCTTTCATATTCCGAGGATGTTGGTGTAACTGAACTCGGTGAAAAAGTTCTAATTAAACTTTTTCCATGCTAGATTTCTAAAATGGATTGGTCCATCCAATTTGCTCAGTACTACTTTTTTCAAATGAGTGTTTACTGAAAATTAGCTTGCTGAATAACAAACTACAGATTAGGATAATCTGCTCTGGTCGCAAACGCAAAACCACTAGCTGCCAGCAGGCTATAGGTTGAAATTTTCAGGCACTAGTTACAGGCATATTCTTTTAATTTCAATAAAGTGCTGCTTTCTTTGTATGCATTGGTCTGTTAAATATATTATGTGATTTGAACACTACAGTTGAACAGTTTCATTTGTTATGTTTAAACAGTAAGATCTGAGTTGTAGAATCTTTCTCTAAATCTGAAATGCAAAAGTTTCACAGTAGGTAAAATGAATATACAAGCTACTAAGACAGAGCAACTGCTTCAAGTGTGAGGGGTCATGGGTTTGGTTCCAGGCCATGTCATACCAAAGACATGAAAAATGGTACTAGAAGCATCCCACTTGACTTAAGAATTTCCTTACAGGTGTGTAATCCATAAACTGATCTTCGTGAAATTTAACACAATTATATATCACTATAGGGCAGTGATGCATGCACATCTTTCAGCAGGATCTCTTCAGTAATTACAGACTTATTGCCCTTTGATTCATCATAAAATCCCACAAAACAAAGTTACTCATTGATGGATTTTCATGGAACTTTGTTAATACAAATACATGACTTTTGTATAGATCACTATAAGGCAATTTTTAGCTCGACTATTTGAAGAATAAGTAGAGCTATCCTACTCACCACAGCGTCACACTTTGGTTAAGTTTTTCGTACCAGTCCACATTTTGACAAAGTCTTTTGAGATAAAGCTTTGAAACTTTCAACACTTGTTTACCATCACCATGTACAGTTATAGGCAAGAGTACATAACTCCATCAAGGATTTTGGCTGAATTATGGCCCCTTTTGACTTAGAAATCTTGGTTAAGTTTTTCGTACCAGTTCATATTTTGACAAAGTCTTTTGAGATAAAGTTTTGAAACTTGAAATCAACACTTGTTTACCATCACCATGTCCAGTTATAGGCAAGAGTACATAACTCCATCAAAGATTTTGGCTGAATTATGGCCCCTTTTGACTTAGAAATCTTGGTTAAGTTTTTTGTACCAGTCCACATTTTGAAAAAATCTTTTGAGATAAAGCTTTGAAACTTTCAACACTTGTTTTCCATCACCATGTCCAGTTATAGACAAGAGTACATAACTCCATCAAGGATTTTGGCTGAATTATGGCCTCTTTTGACTTAGAAATTTTGGTTAAGTTTTTCGTACCAGTTCATATTTTGTGTGAAGTGTTTTACATATGGCTTTGAAACTTTCATCACTTGTTCAGTATTATAGTCTCTATCTGTAGGCAAGAGTACATAACTCTGTCATCTATTTTGGCTGAATTATGGCCCTTTTTGGACTTGGAAATTGGTTCTGTTTTCGTACAAGTCTGCATTTTGTTAAAATTATTTGACATATGGCTTTTAAACTTTGAACACTTGTTTATCATCATGATTTCCATCTTTAGGCAAGAGTACATAGTTCTGACAACTATTTTGGCTGAATTATGGCCCTTTTTGGACTTGGAAATCAGTTAAATATTTCATACTGTTCCATATTTTGTTTAAACTGTTTGACTTTGAAACTTTGTACACTTCATTTCCATCATGGTCACATATTTCCATTTAGTGCAATATCGAAATCCACAAATACAGGAACATGGTTTGTCTAATCTATTTTTTTCTTTTGTCTGAAAATCTGTGGTAATATTTTGACCCCATTCTCCAATCATTTCTTTGAATAGTCGAGCGCTCTGTCATCCTACAGCTCTTGTTTCCCTTGATTTTGTAAATGATACATGTAGGTACCAAAAAACCATTGCAAGATCTTTTTGTACATGCCATTATGTATATCTGGAAATTAGATATCTTTCAAAATCAAGTCTCTCATATCATAAAACATCCTATTCAGAACTGAGCAGGGGATATAAATTCACTGAAATAGCTGGTTTTACTGTTTGTACAGTAGAGGGAAAGCAGTAGCTACTCATGTAAGGGCTGTAGATGAGATTTTGTCTCTTGATTCTAAGGCTGTACTTCCTTTGAGTCTAGAGTTGACCATGAACTGTGTACTCATTACTAAGTCAAAGCAATGAAAGAACCTAAGAATCAGTCATCAAAAGTTGATATTTAATATGCTTACACTTTTAAATAGTAAATCTTAAAACTTTACACCAGGTTTAGAATAAAATGGGTTAGATTCAAAGGCCAAAGGTTTTAGTGGTTTAAAAATTGTTACAGGCACAAAGAAGAAGAGGCAAAAAGACGTTTATTGGACAATCCGGTGAAAATGAAAAGACTACAGCAAGCAGTATGATTATTTTAATGTTTGATTTTCTGATTTAGTTGAAATTGTGCATTCTGTGCTCACCAGAGCGCAATGTGCTCAGTGTAGCTAATATCTAGTATGATCACCTACTGTCTGATGTCTGTCTGTCCAGCTACACTTTTCTGCAAATGACATCTCTGCTGAAACTAGTGGTTGGAATAAGATAAAACTTAGTAGCCATTTTGCTGTGGTCCTCTATCAAGTTCAAATGTTTCAAAAAAAATTTAAATGATTTCTTCAATTGAATCCCCTGATGGACATTTACCAACCTTGTGTGTAGAATAATTAGAAGGTCTTTTTCTGGGGGCACTTTGTCTCTGTCGGTTGCGACTAGAGCTAAAATAGAAATACCTTTAAAGGACTTCTTATGAATCTCTTGATCGCAGGGGCCACTAGAGCTGAAATTAAAAATTACGATTTTTATGCCCCCGAAGGGAGGCATATAGTTTTTGAACCGTCTGTCTGTCGGTCTGTCAGTCTGTCGGTCTGTCCGCAATTTTCGTGTCCGGTCCATATCTTTGTCATCCATGGATGGATTTTCAAATAAATTGGCATGAATGTGTACCACAGTAAGACGACGTGTCGCGCGCAAGACCCAGGTCTGTAGCTCAAAGGTCAAGGTCACACTTAGACGTTAAAGGTCCTTTTTCATGATAGTGCATTCGTGTCCGGTCCATATCTTTGTCATCCATGGATTGATTTTCAAATAACTTGGCATGAATGTGTACCACAGTAAGACGACTTGTCGCGCGCAAGACTCAGGTCCGTCGCTCAAAGGTCAAGGTCACACTTAGACTTTAAAGGTCCTTTTTCATGATAGTGCATTCGTGTCCGGTCCATATCTTTGTCATCCATGGATGGATTTTCAAATAACTTGGCATGAATGTGTACCACAGTAAGACGACGTGTCGTGCGCAAGACCCAGGTCCGTAGCTCAAAGATCAAGGTCACACTTAGACGTTAAAGGTCATATTTCATGATAGTGCATTGATGGGCGTGTCCAGTCCATATCTTTGTCATTCATGCATGGATTTTAAAATTATTGGGCATGAATGTGTACCACAGTAAGACGACGTGTCGCGCGCAAGACCCAGGTCTGTAGGTCAAAGGTCCTAAACTCTAACATCGGCCATAACTATTCATTCAAAGTGCCATCGGGGGCATGTGTCATCCTATGGAGACAGCTCTTGTTTTCTGATGAACCGCTAGATGGATCTTTATTTGACTTGAAGTTGTCCCCAAAATATGTTAAGATATTTAGTCCCTATAGCTAAAAATAGAAATGCCTTTGAATAAGTTCTACCTATGAACCAGGGGTTGTACACATCCATACTGTGATTATCTACCAGTATACAGGTTTATAGTGTTTACTGTATGAAATCTAATGCATAGTAATGGGAAGACACATTATTTGTTTGTTAACATAAACTATATGAAGTAACTTTTGAGGGGCCTCTGTGGCCGAGTGGTTATGGTCGCTGATTTCAAATCACTTGCCCCTCATCGATGTGGGTTTGAGCCTCACTCGGGGCGTTGAATTCTTCATATGAGGAAGCCATCCAGCTGGCTTACGGAAGGTCGGTGGTTTTACCCAGGTGCCCGCTTGTGATGAAATAATGCACGGAGGGGCACCTGGGGTCTTCCTCCACCATTGAAGCTGGAAAATCGCCATATGACCTTTAACTGTGTCGGTGCAACGTTATACCACACCCCCCAACCCCACCCCTCCAAAAAAGTAACTTTTTTTTTTGTAAACATGAGATTTGAATCTAATATACCTTTAAAGTCGCGTGTCAAATGATTCTCAAGGTTTTCTCAGACTTAAATTTTTGAAAAACAGAAGTCCATAGAATGGTGAAGGCTTGATACATAGTTTGATTTACTTCCTCTAGGATGTTCTTAACCCTTGAGAAAATATGGAGTGTGTAAATCCAGTATTGCATGATTTCAAACTTTATATAGCAGACTCCATGTTGTTAAGGTAGCTGACTTTGAATCACATGACCATTACCGCTTGGTGATTGAAATCTCCTTTTGGAGAAGAAGTATTCTACTTAGTTAGCTATTCAGCTAGTTGAGGGAAAGTCGGTGTTCTATTCAGGTGCCTGCCCATGCCTGACACAATGCTTTGGTGACACCAAGGGCTTTCCTCTACCATTAAAAGCTAGAAAGTTGCTATTTCACCTATACTTGGGTCAGTATGATGTCAAGTCAAGTAAAATAAACAACACGAATTTTATGTAGAGCGGGTTCGGGGTTATTTGGCCGTTTAATTAATTCAGTACCATATTAGGAACATTCTAGTTTCGATTTAGTATTCTAGTGAGTCTAAATATAGATCAGACTGTCCCACACATTTTCAGGGGTTAATTGTGGTAAAACATTGTACGAATTGATAACCAGTCAATGTAATTACTGTCCAGTGTCGTCGGTCCATGTTGGCCGTTTTAGGTGCTGGCCGGCCACACAGTCGGGTTTCACCGGCCGAGACAAAGTTTTTAAAAAGACAATGCTGTTTTGATAAAAAAATCGTAATAATTCTTTAATGAATTAAATTAAGCACTCAAAATTCATTTGAAACATATCTACGTCATAAATTTGCAAGAACAAACATGTAGAGCATGTCATATTCCGTAAATCCTTTAAAAATTAATGCAGAATCAATTTCAGTATTTAAGAATGTAGACAAAGTAACAGAAGTAGCATGGTCAGTATCATTAATCATTTAGGGTGATGACTATGATCTATGTGAAACTTTTGTTACTTTGTCTACATTCCTAAAATCTGAAAAATCTAATCCACAATAGTCACACACACATAGAAATCTAATGTTACCTGTTCATTAGTCAATTTCAAACATGCAACACATGCCCAGTGCCCAGTAAGCCCTGGAACACCAGATTGTTGGGTTAAACGTACGTCACACTGACACAGTGGTGACTTGCCTGCATTTGATGGTGGAAAAAGACCCCCGGGCAACATGGTGAAGGGCAAGTGGTTCTGTGTCAGCGACCTCAACCACTTGGCCACGGAGGCCCTTTTGGACACTGGCTACTTCTTAATGCCGACTCGTATACTAGTATAAAAGACAGAAAAATATTGAAATAGTGTTTTTGTAGAATTAGAGTTGTCCCAAAGATTAATGCGTTAGGCCCTCAGTGCCCACAAACGTATTATTAGGCTAAAGCTCACTTGTGTACATTTACAGATCAAAACACGCAAAGTGGAAGTTATAATATGTTTTTTCATATCTTGACAAAAATGTAGTTCTATATTTAATTTAGTCATAAGAAAATAAAATACAGCAGTTTTGGGTTCGAAATGAGATCGCCAAGATAACAAACAACACTGCTCTTGAAACAACTTTGCTCTTGAGTAACATGGGAATCCAGTCTGAAACTTTCATACTTTTTTTACTACCTGCAAATTGACAAGCTGATAATGATAATTGACGAATGAATGATAAACTTGATGGATGCCAATTAATACTAATTAGAGCAAATTTAGTGGGATCTTTATTAATGCGTGATTTCTTCTGATTTAAACAATTAGAATAGTTACTAGTATTTATATTTTGGTATATAACATTTTATTATAGATATCATTATAATATTATAAAGTCATTAGATCTAGGTCTCTGTACTTTTTCACTTAAATGATTTTTTGTGCAAGTGTCAAGAGTTGACAAGAATTGTAAAAATTTCGTCGGCCATCCTCGGCCACCCTAAAAATAGAAACATCTTCAACCTCCATCAAGCGTTTACGAACAGATTATACGATAACGATTTATAAGATTGTAAACTCGATTCCTCGAAACTACATTATTTTTTTACCTTGAAATTTTAATAAATTACACATGTCAAAATGTTAAATATAGATAAGTTACTGCTGCTAAAATTAAATCTGTCGCTAAAATACTAAAAACGTACTGAATTTCTTTGATTTTTAAATTCTTAAAAATGGCGAACTGGAAACTCCCGTATTTGCGCAAATTGACTTAACAATGGCATAAATAAAGGATGTTTCTGCGCAGTGGCCGGTTACTGTCGACGGCCGGCCAGACCCGAACCCGCTGTAACTTACAGAATTCATGTCTGTTGCTTATGAATTAATAGATTGTAGATGCAGTTTGATTCATGCTGTTGAACTGTAGTACAAACAGACTGTATACATATATATGTAGCATTTGATTTTCTGGTGTGCATTACCTTGTTGCTTTTATTTCTAGATTGAAAGACAGAAGGAGGGAAAGAAGAAAAAGTCAAAGAAGAAGAAACACAAAGCTAGAGACTCAGACAGTGATAGTGATGATGATTTAATGTCAGCATATCTTAATATTTTAAACTCTAAACATAAAGGTGGTAAATCAGTTGACAAGGGAGGTAAGTCTAAGGACAGGAAAAGACAAAGGGAGCTAAGTGCAGATGAAGGTGGTCGTAGCCATAATAACAATAAATCAAGGGAAGAAACCTATCGGCATGAAAGAGATAGAGAAGATTCAAGAGAAAATGAGAGGAGAAGAGGAAAATACGATGATAGGGACAGTGTTGATAATGATAATAGATACAGTGATAGAAATAGATATGGTGATAGATATGAATCAGGGAGAAAATCACATAGAGAAACTGAAAGTAGAGACTGGAGATCTGAACAAGGTAGAGGTGAAAGAAATAGAGTTAGAGCACATTATAATGAACAACATGATTCAGATAGGAAACACAGAGGCGATAAGTATTACAGGGATGATGGTAGGTCCTCTAGAAGAGATAGTGATAGGGAAGATAGAAGTGGGTATAGTGACAGATATAATGATAGAGACCGATATAATGATAGAGTCGAATTGGAAAGAATATCACATAGAGATGATAGGAATGAGGACAGATATTCTCGGTCCGAGAGAGATCGAAATGAAAGGGATGGTTACTATGACAGGGATAGACACAAAAATAACAGCAGATCTAAATATGATGAAAAACAGAACCAAAGAAATAGAGCAGCTTCATCTGATTCTGATTCTGAAACAGAGAAAAGATATAAAAGTAGTAAAAAGGCAGCTAGTTCTAGACATTATAGTGATAAAGGAGTGAAATCTAGACAGGAGAAATATTTAAGTTCTGATTCTGGCTCTGAGTCAGATAGTAAATCTGATGACAATAAGACAGAAAAAAAGTCTGTAAGAGGTGCTAGAAAATATGTGAGACATCGGTCATCATCGTCGTCATCATCAGAATCTGAAAAAAAGAAGTGTGTTGTTAAAGGTCAAAAGAAACATGATAATGTGGTAAAAAGAATACGACAGAACTCATCATCATCATCATCATCATCTTGTAGAAAAAATGTGAGATCTCAACCGTCGGAGAATAAAAATGGCAGACAGAATTCGCCAGCTGTAAATAGGAAGCAATCTGATTCCTCTTCAAGTTCTGATTCTCAGGAAGAAACCAAGATTCCCAGGAAAAAGATGATGGATTCGGGGAGTGATTCCGAGAGAAAAGAAAAGCCTAAAAACTATGGACTTGTAATCCTGGTTAGTAGTTTTACTTTTTAGCTCACCTGTCACATAGTGACAAGGTGAGCTTTTGTGATCACGCAGCGTCCGTCGTCCGTGCGTTCGTCCGTGCGTCCGTCCGTCCGTCCGTAAACTTTTGCTTGTGACCACTCTAGAGGTCACATTTTTTGTGGGATCTTTATGAAAGTTGGTCAGAATGTTCATCTTGATGATATCTAGGTCAAGTTCGAAACTGGGTCACGTGCTATCAAAAACTAGGTCAGTAGGTCTAAAAATAGAAAAACCTTGTGACCTCTCTAGAGGCCATATATTTCACAAGATCTTCATGAAAATTGGTCAGAATGTTCACCTTGATGATATCTAGGTCAAGTTCGAAACTGGGTCACGTGCCGTCAAAAACTAGGTCAGTAGGTCTAAAAATAGAAAAACCTTGTGACCTCTCTAGAGGCCATGTATTTCACAAGATCTTCATGAAAATTGGTCAGAATGTTCACCTTGATGATATCTAGGTCAAGTTCGAAACTGGGTCACGTGCCGTCAAAAACTAGGTCAGTAGGTCAAATAATAGAAAAACCTTGTGACCTCTCTAAAGGCCATATTTTTTATGGGATTTGTATGAAAGTTGGTCTGAATGTTCATCTTGATGATATCTAGGTCAAGTTCGAAACTGGGTCACGTGCGGTTAAAAACTAGGTCAGTAGGTCTAAAAATAGAAAAACCTTGTGACCTCTCTAGAGGCCATATATTTCATGAGATCTTCATAAAAATTGGTCAGAATGTTCACCTTGATGATATCTAGGTCAAGTTCGAAAGTGGGTCACGTGCCCTCAAAAACTAGGTCAGTAGGTCAAATAATAGAAAAACCTTGTGACCTCTCTAGAGGCTATATTTTTCATGGGATCTGTATGAAATTTGGTCTGAAAGCTCATCTTGATGATATCTAGGTCGAGTTCAAAAGTGGGTCACATGCCATCAAAAACTAGGTCAGTAGGTCAAATAATAGAAAAACCTTGTGACCTCTCTAAAGGCCATATTTTTCATGGGATCTGTATGAAAGTTGGTCTGAATGTTCATCTTGATGATATCTAGGTCAAGTTCGAAACAGGGTCATGTGCGGTCAAAAACTAGGTCAGTAGGTCTAAAAATAGAAAAACCTTGTGACATCTCTAGAGGCCATATTTATGAATGGATCTTCATGAAAATTGGTCAGAATGTTCATCTTGATGATATCTAGGTCAAGTTCGAAAGTGGGTCACGTGCCTTTAAAAAGTATGTCAGTAGGTCAAATAATGAAAAAACGTTGTGACCTCTCTGGAGGCCATATTTTTCATGGGATCTGTATGAAATTTGGTCTGAATGTTTATCAACTGGGTCATGTGGGAAGAGGTGAGCGATTCAGGACCATCATGGTCCTCTTGTTCTAAGAAGTTTTACCATTAATATAAGGAATGTAAGAAGTTACTGACTTTTAATGTCTTGCCCCCTCCACACTAAAATACTTTGTCTGAAATTATTGGTGCTCCAACTCAGATTAATGTGGAGAATTTGGCAGTTACTTGGGGAGAATAGGTCAGTTCTAGGACAGATACTTGAAACACTGGTTAGGATAACTGCCCATCATTGATTAACTGAAATAGTGTTGAAAAACGGTGCTAAACAAAAAAGCAAACAGTTATACTTTGTAGGCTGTTACATTGAACAGAAACATAAGAGGAAACTGAGATGTAAAAGTGACCTCTGATCAACATAGATAACTGCTTGAAAATATGTGTATACAACTACATTACCTAAACATAGCCATATAAAATATACGTAAGAAATTCTCATAACTGTGAAACTTTGAATTTTGCCAAAATGACTCATTGTTAGCAAACATGAATTTTATATAGAAATTATATGTGGAAAGTCGCCTTGAACTCGATTTAATGCAAATCCACTGAAATTGGTACTTGACCAACTTTATAAATGATTTCACGGGACACACTTTTTGATTTTTTTAGAATCCTGACATGGTACAAAGTCAAAAGTCACAGAATGCAAGAATGAAATATAGATCAAGTTCAAGTTCTGAATCACCACCAAGAAAAGCTAAACAGAGAAAAAAATCAAGAAGCAGGACACCACCAAGACAGCCAAAGAAGTAAAAGTTTAAGATATATGAGATAATCCCTTGAACAGACTCATTGAATCAGATATGATATGTTTTTATGTCCCCCCATGGAGAAGTGGGGGTTTATTGCTTTGCACCTCTTGGTCACGTCAGTCGGTCTGCAGATACAGTTTCTGCCCAACATCTTGAGAACCGCTTGAATCAGACCCTTCAAACGTGGTAACATGATTGAGCTTTTGAAGTTAATTACATAGCTTTTTAGGATCAGTAGGTCAGATGTCAAGGTCACAGGGCGAGGGGCCTGAAACTTGAAAACGGTTACTGCCCAATGACTTAAGAACTAAATATATAGAACCTTTAAACTTAGTAGCATGATAGGAATTCCCAAGTAGATGCCCCCTGTATTTTTTTATGTCAGTAGGTCAAAGGTTAAGACCAAGGGCGTCTGAACCTTGTAAACAGTTTCAGCACATTAACATGAGACGCATTTGTCTCAAAACCTTTAAACTTAGTAGCATGATTGGGCTAATAAAGAGGACAACCGCTACAGTATTTGGGGTTAATAGATCAAAGGTCAAGTTTGAAGGAGCAGGAACCTTGAAAATGGTTTTCCCCGAATAACTTGACAACCACTTGTTCTAGAACCTTCAAACTGAATAGCATAATTCAGGTTATGAAGTAGATGGTTAGTCAAAGGTCAAGGTCACATTTTCAAGGTTTTTGCCCAATAACTTTAGAATCGACCCAGACCCTTCAAACTTCATAGCAGACTAAGCATGATTTAGCTTATGGAGCAGATGGCCAACATTATGTAAGGGCTCAGTGGGTGTATGTTTATAGTCATAAGGGCCTAAACCTTGAAAACAATTTTTGCCTAATAATAACTTTAGAACAACTTGAGAACCCAGAACCTTCAAACTTTACAGCTTAATTATGCTTATGAAGGAAATTACTCCAATATTTTTTGGGTTATTTAATCAAAGGTCAAGGTCAAAGGGGCCAGCATCTCCGAAACGGTCGCCTGTCAGTAACTTGGAAACAACTTGACGCAGAACCTGTAAACTTTAAAGCTTAATTGGGCATATGAAGTTGAAGACCCCTCTCGTTTTGGGCGTCAGTAAGTCAAAGGTAAAGGTCATATAGACCTGAACATTGAAAACGGTGTCCGTGCACTTAAGAACCACCTGACCAAAAAGCCTTCGAAGGTTCAAACTTGGCAGTATTATTGTGCTTTTGAAGTATATGAGCCTATGGTTTTGTGGGTCAATAGATCAAAGATGAAGGTCACAGGGACCTGGGCATTAAAAACTAACTATTTCTAAACAGTTACTTTAGAATCACTTCACCAAGAAACTTCAAACCTGTATGCATGATTATTTTTGTTTTGTTTATAGTTCGTCTGATTTTTTAAAAAGAATTATACGGGGTATTGACGTCACTTGATCGTCGGCGTCGGCGGTGGTGATATATTTTGTTAAGGTCCAGCATTTTACAAAAACTATAAAAGTTGCAGCTTTGAAAATTTGCAAACATGTTCAGTGGACTATGTAGGCCGAGAAACATTAACTCTGAAATGGTGAAGGTCAAGTGATTCGAAGTGAGTGACCTTAACCGGTCTGCCCTGCACTTACGTTATGTTAAATACATATGCCGAAACATGGTACTTTTACAGAAAACTGACAGAGGAAGATAAGAAGAAAAGACTTGCAGAGATGATGGAGAATGCTAAATGGAGAGAAGAACAAAGAACCAGTAATGTAAAACGTTATGCCAAGGAAGAACAGATGGAAAAGGATAATCAACAGAAAAATTATGAAACTACAGGCAGCTCAGAATTTGTTAAGTAAGTCCTTTTCTTCAAGATTGTTCACTATAACAGCATTTTGTAAATGAATTCTGATGATCAACTTTGTTGCTGTGTAGGGCTATATATAGAAATTGTTGAAACTGGATCACTGGGTCAAATAAAAGACAGATTTTGTCAATGCTCATATTTATACCTGATCTTCATGTAACTTTTTGAACGTGTTTTGTGCTACATGATGGCATATTATGCATTTTGCCGTTTAAATTGTCAAGAAATCAAGATAGCATGTAACATGGAAAATAAAGTCTTTACTAATTCCCAGCTTGCAATAGAATTTCTATAGTAGGCAGACCTCGGTCTGGAAAAAATATGTATTAGTTGATGGAGTATGAGAATACCCGCCCGCTTAGCTCAGTAGGGAGAGTGACGATTTGATAAAAGACATTGTGTCTGACATCATTCGTCCTCCACCTCTGATAATCCATGTGGAGAAGTTGGCAGTTACTTGCGGAGAACAGGGTTGTACTGCTACAGAATCCAGAAACACTGGTTAGGTCAACTGCCTGCCGTTACATGACTGAAATATTGTTGAAAAATGGCGTTTAACTCCAAACAAACAAACAAACAATATTTGAAAGTTATGTAAGTGGTGTCAGTCATGTAATAATATGACTTAACATGAGCTGTTATTTTTTCCAGTCCTATGATGTCCCTTCATGCTGAGCACAGTTCTGTAGAGGATCGTATCAAACGGAATAAACACAATATATTACGTACAGCAGCAGATATGGACAGAGGATTTAGCAAGAAATAATGAAATAGATACTACAGCAACCGATATGGTGTAATGGGCACATGAAGAAAAAAAAAGATTTTTTTTTCAAGTAGAAGCAATTACAGTGAACTTCATTTTGAACAAAAACTTGCTAAACGTTATGGCATGTGCTTCCTGTAATCAAGTGATCAAATGTAGCAGATAAAATGGACACTCGGTGTTAAGAAAAACTAAAGTATTTATTACAGACTGAGAGATGTGTCAATAAAAATACCAATTTTTCTCACTGAGCCACATTTAGACAGAGAGTAGATATAAGCAAATTTACGTTGTAAAGTGCAGCATACATGTATCTCTAAGGGGGTTTGGAAAAAAAGAATTAGACAATATTAAACATAACTGAAATAAAAAAAAAAATCACTTTCATACATCATTGATTAGATCAGTAGGGAAAGTACAGATCTACGTATTCCGGGGTCATACATTTGTAAGTTTGATCCCCAAGTAAGGCGTTCTTCGTGACAAAATCATGAAAGATTCTGAAATTATTCGTCATCCCCTTTTAACTTATGTGGGGATGTTTGTGGGTAATTACTGAGAACAGTATTGTACTGGAGCAGAATCCAGGAACACTGGTTAGTTTAACTGCCTATCGTTACATAACTGAAAGTTATACCCAAAACACAACAAACCGATATGACTGACCAATGAAACAGGTTACTTTCGCTTACAAATTGACCCTCTCAATATTTGTTTAGCAGATCTGTGTTACAGCCTGAATGTTGAAGGATTTTTAGCTCACTTGTCACAAAGTGACAAGGTGAGCTTTTGTGATCGCGCAGCGTCCGTCCGTCCGTGCGTGCGTCCGTGCGTAAACTTTTGCTTGTAGAGGTCACATTTTTCATGGGGTCTTCATGAAAATTGGTCAGAATGTTCAACTTGATGATATCTAGGTCAAGTTTGAAACTGGGTCACGTACGGTCAAAAACTAGGTCAGTAGATCTAAAAATAGAAAAACCTTGTGACCTCTCTAGAGGCCATATATTTCACAAGATCTTCATGAAAATTGGTCAGAATGTTCACCTTGATGATATCTAGGTCAAGTTCTAAACTGGGTTACGTGCCTTCAAAAACTAGGTCAGTAGGTCAAATAATAGTAAAACCTTGTGACCTTTCTAGAGGCCATATTTTTCATGGGATCTGTATGAAAGTTGGTCTGAATGTTAATCTTGATGATATCTCGGTCAGATTCGAAACTGGGTCACGTGCGGTCAAAAACTAGGTCAGTAGGTCTAAAAATAGAAAAACCTTGTGACCTCTCTAGAGGCCATACTTGTGAATGGATCTTCATAAAAATTGGTCAGAATGTTCATCTTAATGATATCTAGGTCAAGTTCGAAAGTGGTTCACGTGCCTCAAAAAGTAGGTCAGTAGGTCAAATAAAGAAAAAACCTTGTGACCTCTCTAGAGGCCATATTTTTCATGGGATCTGTATGAAAGCTGGTCTGAATGTTTATCTTGATGATATATAGGTCGTGTTTGAAACTGGGTCAACTCCGATCAAAAACTAGGTCAGTAGGTCTTAAAATAGAAATAACTTGTGACCTCTCTAGAGGCCATACCCTTGAATGGATCTTCATGAAAATTGGTCAGAATTTTCATCTTGATGATATCGAGGTCAAGTTTGAAACTGGGTCACGTGCCTTTAAAAACTAGGTCAGTAGGTCAAATAATAAAAAAACCTTGTGACCTCTCTAGAGGCCATACTTTTCATTGGATCTGTATGGAAGTTGGTCTGAATGTTCATCTTGATGATATCTAGGTCGAGTTTGAAAATGGGTCAACTGCGGTCAAAAACTTTAAAATTAGAAAAATCTTTTGACCTCTCTAGAGGCCATATTTTTCAATGGATCTTCATGAAAATTGGTCTGAATGTTCATCTTGATGATATCTAGGTCGAGTTTGAAAATGGGTCAACTGCGGTCAAAAACTTTAAAATTAGAAAAATCTTTTGACCTCTCTAGAGGCCATATTTTTCAATGGATCTTCATGAAAATTGGTCTGAATGTTCACCTTGATGATATCTAGGTTAGTATCGAAACTGGGTTACGTGCGTTCAAAAACTAGGCCAGTAGGTATAAAAATAGAAAAACCTTGTGACCTCTCTAGAGGCCATATTTTTCATGAGATCTTCATGAAGATTAGTGAGAATGTTCACCTTGATGATATCTAGGTCAAGTTCAAAACAGGGTCACGTACCTTCGAAATCTATGTCAATAGGTCAAATAATAGTAAAACCTTGTGACCTCTCTAGAGGCCATGTTTTTCAATGGATCTTCATGAAAATTGGTCAGAATTTTTATCTTGTTGATATCTAGGTCAAGTTCAGAACTGGGTCACATGAGCTCAAAAACTAGGTCACTATGTCAAATAATAGAGAAAACGATGTCATACTCAAAACTGGGTCATGTGGGAACAGGTGAGCGATTCAGGACCATCATGGTCCTCTTGTTTCTCATATACATGTATATAAAGTGCATCCGTATTGTTTCAAATATTTTTGGATAGGTTTTGTTTGCACAGAAAATTGTTATTTGCAATAAAATAGTTGTTGAAATGATATGTTTAACAGTTTGTATAAAAAAAACTATCTTTGTTTTCCTTGCAGCTGCATAATCACTTACCGTATCATATTATTTTTGTAGAAAAGTTACTTTAAGTATCAAAAATGTCGAAATTTGTTTACAATATATGCCATCTTGGAAAAGATTATAAAAACTCTTCACCAGTCTTGAAATGCAATAAGACTATTGGTCAGTTTTAAAACTGTCCAGAACATAAATCGATGACCTTTCAAAGTGGTGATCTTCAACATCACCTATAGATAGACTACATTTACAAGGTGTTCAAAGCACATGACCCAGGTCACAATTGGAATTCAAAGTCAAATTTGACCCTCAAATTTTCTTTAGAGTATTATTTAATGTCTGTTCAAGGTACTGACTTCAGACTTGATATACAGGTAGATGGTGCTGGGAGAATGGGCATTGCATAAACCATGTCAGAAGGTCAGAGGTCATAGTTGCAAATGGGGCCTCAAATGACTATTTTGCCTATCATATTTTGTGTCCACAGCAAAATAATCAACTACCAAGCCTGGTTTTCTTTTATTTTGATGCGTGATCCTTCACTACAACAGCATTTTGTAAATTTATTTGGGTGATCAACTACTTATATATACTAGCAAATGTTTCTTATCATTTGATTTTTTTTATCCTCTACTTAAACAACATTTTGACACCTGCCAGGTTAGTTCAGTAGGTAGAGCGTTGGTCTACGAATCTTGGAGACGTGAGTT
Organism: Mercenaria mercenaria; assembly: GCF_021730395.1. Lineage (NCBI taxonomy): Eukaryota > Metazoa > Mollusca > Bivalvia > Venerida > Veneridae > Mercenaria > Mercenaria mercenaria. Next base: position 56,684,913 of record NC_069378.1, read on the forward strand.
CGATCTTCGGGTGGGGCGTATGTTTTCCGTGACTATTTTATAAACGACATTGTGTCTGAAATCATTAGTCCTCCACCTCTGATTCATGTGGGAAATTTGGCAGTTACTTGCGGAGGTTTGTACTGGTGCAGAATCCAGGAACACTGTTTAGGTTAACTGCCCGCCGTTACATAATTGAATTACTGTTGAAAAACGGCGTTAAACCAAAAACAAACAAAACAAATAAACAACATTTGGTACGTATATACGGGAGATTACTGTTTTATTAGCTCCCCTGTGAGCTTTTGTGATCGCCCTTCGTTCGTCGTCCGTTTAAAATTTATTGTGAGCACGATAGAAGCCACATTTTGCAATATTTTATCAAACTTGCACACAACTTTTATTGGCATAATATCTCGGTTTCTTTCGAAAACTTGCAAGGTCACTCAAGGTGACTTAGTTCCTATAATGGGTTTCAGAGTTATGGACCATAAAAGGGCCACAATTTGCTATTTTGGCTCGTGAACACGATAGAGGCCACATTATACAATCGAGTTTGATAAAATTTTCACACAACTGGTTTTGGTATATCTTGGTTCCTTTTGAAAACTGACCAGATCCCATCATGGTTCCAAGGTTATAGTGTCTTAAAGGGTCAGAATTTAATATTTTGGATTTTGCAGCTATATGGAGATTTCTTATGGTTTGATTTTAAACAAACTTGCAAAACATCTTTTAGAACAATAGATCTTGGATCATGACGAATCCGTCATATCAAGTCATAGGTTCCGGAGTTACGGACCCTGATTGACCCCCGAGGGAGCCAAAATTTATTTTTGTCTCTTGGGAACACGATAGTGAAATTTTACATTCGGTTTTAACCACACTTACACACATCTTAAGACACAATATGATCTCGATTCCGTTTGACAACTGGCTAGACTCCATCCTGGGTTCTATTTTGTATTTCTGTTGTTTATTTTCTTTTTTTGCCCATTTCAGCCATATAGATGTTTTATTTATGCTTTGTTTAGATACAAACTTGCACAGAAAATTTATCTTTATGATCTCTAGGCCAAGTTCCAAACTGGAGTATTTGGGGTCAAAATCTAGATCACCAGGTCAAATCAAAGGAAAAGCTTTTAAGCACCCTAGATGCCACATTTATGACCCTAATTAAATTGGAATGTTTTTTGTTGATGATTCCTATGCCAAGTTGAAAACTGGGTTACATGGGGCTAAAACCAGGTCACCCGCTCAAATCAAAGGAAAAGCTTGTTAACCCTCTTGAGGCCACATTTATGACCCTGTCGTTATGAACAAGGGGGGTATTCGATCTACTCCTTACCATGGGAATAAAATGGCGGCCAAAACTGAAAATGTGAGTTTTTCTTACATTTTTCCTTTTTCAAGGATATCTAGACAATAACACATGTCTATCAACCTGCTCCACTGTTTTCTCTATCTGCCGGTACCTTTCTTTTTGGAAACAGTACTGTAATATGTCTGGAATGCTGGACATGAGATTTGAATCGATGGAAAATCCTCCGGTAAACACGGGATAAGGAATAGTGCGACTTGCAAAAATGGTCTTTTTTTACCTAATATACCGCAGGTTGTAAGCTGTTTTTCCGATTTGAAGGAATATTTCCACATACTTATCTAATACTGTTGGTTTTGAGCAGATCACAGTTCGTATTTTCAAAAAAAAAACACAATTTTTGCCCAATGGTAAGGAACAGTGTGCGAAAATTAGAGGATAAGGTGCAGTGCAATTTTTTTCAAACGGATTTTACAGTTTTCTCTCATCGTTTCTGAGATAACCAATTGACATTTCTCTACTATGTAATAATTAAAGAGGTCTGAATCGTGACCCTGGCTGTGAAACTACACTAATACTGCAGGTGAACCATAGTTTAAACCCTTCCCTCGTTGAAAGTCATGACAAACAATCGAGTGTTCATTATCGTGGTCGTTTAAAAATAAGCTCCAAAAGCAAATTAAACATACTATAATTTCAATGAATACGTGTTTTTACTTGTTACCTAATGTCAATTGGATTTATCTGATCCATTATCCAAACAATTTACTAGAGACAATTTAAAATGATACATACGTTACTGATGCCATGCGCAAATGTTATGCAAAAATTCACAACGCTCGATCGCTTTTATAGTTAATGATGGATTTTTTAGTAAACGCAAAGAATACATATTCCCTAATTACTAATAACTGCATCATAATATGTATTTTTGAGTTAATATGATTCCTAAACAGATATGACGCCGATGAAGGGATACTTACGTTATGGATCTAATTCCTACTATGAATATATGAGCTTGACATACAAAGAATAGCGTTTTTATGTCTTTAAAGGTTATTTCTAGTTTTGTTTCAAAGATTCCACTTTCTATGATACAAACGTTACCTTTATTCTAAGACATTGAAAATCACAGCAATTCATGTTGAGCTAAGAGTAGTTTTTTTCACGCCAAAACAGTGCATGCATTTTCAATAAATCTATTATGAAGCAGAGGTCCTTCTTAATTTACATGGCATAAGAAATGGCAAAATGATACATGATTGTACAAATGTTACCAGTCTTATATAAAATAACATAAACAAGAAAGTGTCACTCAGTTTTAATTGACAGTGTCATCAGTTTGTATCGTCTACGTCTTAAGATGCAAATTTCACACATGTAATTGCACGTTTGTCCTTGAAGACGTGTTTTCTTTTTCTGAAAATGCTCAACGGGCTCCGCTGGTAATGTTCGGTTTATATAGGAAGCTAATTTGATATTCCTTAAAGTAAAACCTATTTGTGATTATATGACAATTATATTTTTTGTTTCAAATGAATTTATGTTGTTATACATATTGAGTACTCCATAAACACAGTACAAACTATTGATACATACGTTACGTGTGGTAACGTATGTATCCTTTCATACTTGATATCTTACTGACAGTCCATTTTATACAACATGAGGCTTCTTTTATTTTTTGAAGTCAAGGTTCTAAGATAAAACGCTCGAGCGTTTTAATTTGCTGAAAAGTTTTGTTTTTATCACTATTTTTGTTCAAAACATGTCATGCAAATTTTATTTTTTAAATCTGATAATATATGCTTTAATATTAATTTCTTGTTAAAAAGGTTTTGTTTACAGAATTGGTCGTATGTCAAAGCATTTTTATCATAAAGATAGATGTTTGACATTTTTTTGAATACAAAATGAACGGAAACAGCATACCCGTGGTACCCATAGCACAGTGATCGGTAACGTATGTATCAATGCATAGGTTATTGGTGTATGTGTGCGTATATCAGTAATAATAACTCACTGTTGACTTGTGGTGGGTTACTGTTAAGGTAAACATCTTCCAGTAAAAGGGCATAAAATTTTGTTCCAACCGTGATATATCTTGAAATATTTTTACAAAACTGTTAATATATTTGAAAAAGTCTTTACAGTAAAGACAGACTTAACAGAACGGTTAATTCTGAATGAAATTTTATATGTAGAATTGTCGGTTTGTGTTGATGCTTGGTTCATGAATGTGGTTGTACTCAAATAAAATGATCTTTTCTTCATTTTTTGGAAAAGTTCTGATACGGTGACTTGTGGTTACATTTGATTTTTAATATTTGAATAAGCACTTTTTATTCTTATATACAGCTTAATGTTGTGTGATTCATGGATTCAATGACAAAAGCACTTGTTATAAGGGCTGCCACGTTACAAATATGCAAGGGAACGAGGTTATCAACGCCGCCTTTGAAATTACGAATAATTAATTTAGCAATCGTAAGAAATAATTAATTTGAATAAAAAAGTATTTGTGCTTTTGATTTACAATGGTCGGCTTCAATTTGATGGCAATCTTGAACAAGAATTTTGATGCCCGAAAATGAATTGATTCGTTATTCTTAATTTGGGATACATACGTTACCATCAGCATATTCCTGATCAGATGGTTACCAAGATTGTACAGTCATATTGTGCATAAGATTATGCTGATTATATGTCAACGGTTTTACTACAAAGGAATAACCACAATATTTGTTGTTTAAAAGTATTATTGTAAAGCTGCATGTTTTATGTTTTGACAAGTTTAATACATGTTATAGTTGATTGACAAGTTTAATACATGGTAAATTATAGTTGATTGACATAAATGTTTCCAAGAAAAGCTTGATAATTAAATGAACTTAAATTTGTGGTATAAGATGCATAATGTTGGTAAATAATAATCATATTTGCCACATATTAAGCATTACTTGAATGTATGTTTTTTCATACCCATGTAATTACTTTGGTAGTGCAGCTTAAAATACAAGCAGGACACATAAAATATTCAAATTGCTCTTTCAAATGTATATGTTAATGGCATCATAAGAGTATATATATGATTTTATGAGCTAATTATGTTTGGGATTTACCATTTGTCAGTGTTTTTAAATATGTATTGTAACAGTTAAATGTTCGTTCAATAATCTACTAGCGAAACTTGCGAGGTAATATCCCTTAATAACTCTAAGCCAACGTAAACTTACAATATAAGAGTTAACCATAATTATGAAAAGTCGTATACATAGTTAAAGCTTCAACCACGAATAATTTCTTGTCTGTATGTATCTTTCAAATCGTGAATTAGTGCGCCTAAATGTCGCATAACGTGTATCTTAACGCAAAATTACACAGAAGAGCGGTATATTTCAACAATGCATAACGCCTAAACAAGTTAAGTGGTGTTGCTGATTTATCGCTATCTTTAGTAGAACATATTATATTTTAAGTAGCCTGTAGGTTTAACTTTTTAAAACAAAAATATTTCAACATTTTTGTAAGGCAAGTGTTTGTTATTAACGACTTTGGGCGCTATACCAAATAGAAATTTATAGATACTTAAATGTTGGCGAGGGATACTGTATTAAATACTTGCGAAACTTTTGGCTTTCAGTACATCACGTGTCTGATAGACAGGCAGATACCTTTTAAATCTTCCTACATTGAGCAAGAGATAGTTATAAATAATCACCAAAATATTATTGTAACAGAATTTTACTTGATTGTCTCTGAAAAGAGCGAAGAAAAAAAGTGGCTTGAAGAAGTGAACTGCACCTTATCCTCTTATTTTCGTACACTATTCCTTACCATCAGACAAAAAACTGTGTACTTTTAATCGGCTCCAGACTAACCATGATGGAAATATATATTGAAATTTTACTTCTTATCAGAAAAATAGCTCACAACTATTTGAATAATTAGGGGAAAAGACCATTTTTGCTAATCGCACTATTCCTTATCCCGTGTTTTCAGGAGGATTTTCTATCGATTCAAATCCCATGACCAGCATTCCAGACAAATTACAGCACTGTTTCCAAAGTTAAAGGTACCGATAGATGGAAAAAACAGTGGAGCAGGTTGATAGCCATGTGTCATAGTCTAGAAATCTTTGAAAAGGATAAAAAGTAAGAAAAACTCACATTTTCAGTTTTGGCCGCCATTTTGTTTCGGTGGTAAGGAGTAGATCGAATACCCCCCTTGTATGAATCTTGGTCAGAATGTTTATCTTGATGATTTCTAGGCCAAGAACGAAACTGGGTTATATGGCATCAAAAACTGTGTCACACGCTCAAATCAAAGAAAAAGTAACATTTTAGAGACCATATTTATGACACTTTCTTCATGAAACTTGAATGTTTATAATTAATGAGCAATGTTTGACACTCGGTCATGTTGGGTCAATACTAGGTCACCACTCAAATCAAAGGAATAACTTGTAGAGGCAAAATTTATGGTCCTATCTTCATGAAACTTGGTCAGAAATTTTGTCATGATATTTCAAGACAAAGTTTAACAAGTAAGCGATTCAGGGTCATCATTGTCCTCTAAATGTACAAATTACCTTTATGATCTTATTTTGTATTTTTTGTATAGGGATCAGGTACATAGAACTTTGAAAATCAGTTGCAAACTGGACCTGTCGCCTAAATATGTTCAAGAGACAAAGCATAATAATATCTTCCATGTTTTTAAGATAAATGCGTAAATTGTTCATTTAACAAATCTAACATCAAATTGAAGTGCTGGGAAAATGACTTTTATCATCTGGTGGCTGGTACCAATATACTCGGACAAAGGTAACCCCGAGTCCACGGTCTCTGTCTTCTGACAACTATCAGCTGTGGAGTAAACAAAATAATGCCCCTTTGTTTGATATAATCACTCAGTGTGAAAATTAAGTTTCTTAACAGACTGTATTGTTTTCTAACATCCTTCAATTGAAAATAGTTGGCAACCAGTGGTGTGATAATCGTATAAAATATATGCATTGCCAACATCTCCACGCAATATAAATTATACACATGCAGTTGAAACTCAATATCTGTAATTTTATGTTCTTAATTTACAACTATGTAAAAGGAATGTTCACCACCATTAGCTGACCCCGTACAGCAAGAACCTTAACTCCATCCTGCTTTTTGTAAGAATTATGGCCCCTTTTGGACTTAGAAAATCAGATTACTTGGTTAAAACTTGAGTTTAGGGCAGCTTTTCTCCTAAACTATCAAAGCTATTGCTTTAAATCTTGCAACACGTGTTCATCATCACAAGCTGACCCCATACAGCAAGACACATTACTCCATCCTGCTTTTGTAAGAATTATTGCCCCTTTTGGACTTTGAAAATATCATATTTCTTGGTTCAGTTTTATGTTTAGGTTAACGTTTCTCCTAAACTATCAAAGCTATTGCTTTGAAACTTGCAACACCTGTTCACCATCATAAACTGACCCTGTACAGGAAGAACCGTAAGTCCATCTTGCTTTTTGCAAGAATTATGACCCCTTTTGAACTTAGAAAATCAAATTTCTTGGTTAAAACTTGTGTTTAGGTCAGCTTTTCTCCTAAACTATCAATGCTTTTGCTTTAAAACTTGCAACACTTGTTCATCATCACAAGCTGACCCCATATAGCAAGAAACATTACTCCGTCCAGCTTTTTGTAAGAATTATGGCCCCTTTTGGACTTAGAAAATATCGGATTTCTTGGTTAAGCTTTTGCTTTGAAACTTGCATCAGTTGTTTACCATCATAAGCTGACTTTGTATATCCAGAAACAACTCCATCCTGGTTTTTTAAGAATTATTGCCCCTTTTGGACTTAGAAAATTATGGGTAGGACAATATTTCTGTTATACAGGGACAATCAGATGAGCGTCTACACCCGCAAGGCAGTGCTCTTGTTTAATGAGTTATGGCCCTTTGTTTATTTTGATTTCTAATACAATTTATATCCAGTGGCCCTCCAAGTCGTCAATTGGTTTTTAAGGCCTTAACTGTAGAACCATGTGGTTCTGGGCCGGTCTAATTTGAACCACTGCCTTACACTTGCATGATCGTAAGAGGCGACTAATAGGGTCTTAACACTTGGTTTTGCTGTAACTGTGATTCCAGCAGGTATGCAAATTTTGATTCCATAACTCATGTTTTTATTTCGATGTAAATGTAAATGAGGTGTGAAACCAAAATTTGTAGTCCTGTTTGGCGCCATATAACGTGTACTGCATTGGTGCGTCGTAAAACCCAAATAAATAATAAATTGTATCCATAATAAGAAAAAATAATAATAATGGCATATAGCTCATTAATGATGTCATCTCTCTTGTTTAGGATATGGGTTTAATTATTAGTTATAAAATAGATAATATACTGCAAATTTCCCAACATAAATTAGGGGAAGATAACGAATGATTTCAGACACAATGTCTTTCATCAGATCATCACAGAAAACCTACGCCACAACCGGGGATTGAACTCGACACCGCGATCCGCCTGTATGCACCCTCCCTATTGGGATATGCACGGTCAAAGATTTGTTCATTGCCTTAAGACTTCGATTTAACAGGTTATTTTACTATATATTACTAATGTAAAACGAAGCAATCACACCCACAGCAAAACCTGATATTAATAGATTTCATGGAGAGACAGAAAAACAATACATTAAAACATTATACTACTATCGCTGTATCGTACTTTGGTATTCTATGTGGGGAAATCCAGAAATAGAATAATGAAAATACTTGATCAAACAAAACCTTCAGACTATCATTTTCGTTTCAAAATCTCATTAGTGATCCTAACAATAAATACTGAAACTGGCCAATGAAAATTGATATAAACTGACCTTTTTTTACAATTCGCCACATCTGTTGAAATATTAGTCCCAATATACAATTTTAGTTAACTGGTTATGTAAACTCTTAATGTCTAAGTCCCTACAAAATAAACTCTTGTTAATTAAAGCATTTTTACTGTGGATTAACAATGAAAATGATTTCCTTGTGACATGATAATATTTGCCATGGCTTTTGTTGTCATTAATATTTGCGAATAATGCCATTTGCGAAATTCAAAATATTCACGAATATCTATATGTAGCATGTCCTAAGCAGTACATTACATAAATTCTTAAATGTAAACTTGGTCTGTAGCATCATTATATAGTCCTCTCCCAAGTTCGTTCAAATGGGGACAGTTGGCTCCTTTTAGGGGCCGCTAGAGCTAAAATTAGATTTTTTTTAAAATTTTATATAAAAAAATAATTCTTTTTTAATTATAATATTTTGTCACAAGCAAGATGCAATTAGTCAAGGTCGGCCTCAGGTGGGCGACTTAGGCCTGCTTGGGCCTTTTGTCTTATTTTGAGATGTGTGATCATTTACTATGCCGTCTGCAAATATGGGGTTGTGATGTATCAATAAACACCAACGCCTATCACTTGGTAATTGTAAATGAATTTACGACATGATGAGCGCATTGCTTAATTTAGCAATCTGTCGTCGTTTAATTGCCTAATTCTCGCTTATGTTGCCAGGTTACGCTCACTTAAGTATAAAGGGATGTACCAACGTCAGATTTGCGTCAGTATTGTTCACTGGCATTGCTCAGTAGCTTATGTGCAGAGCTATGCATATCCCAGAGGAGGAGGAAAGTTCAAACACTAGTTATTTTATCGTAAAAGAAATTAACAGAAACTAAAAGAAATAAGAAACGTTGCAGATAAATTATTTTTATTTAACGTTTATTTATGGTGAGAGAGAAAACAAAACTGGAAAATATTTGTAGTGAAAATAAACAGTAATTACAACTAGAAAGCGGACATTGTATATTTGTTAAAAAGAACCTGGATGAAGTGCTAATAAATATTTTCAGCTTACTTCGACGCGTACTGCGGACCACGGACTGCGAACTTACTATAGGGGTTTTCTCAGAATTGTATATACATTTTTATGCAAAACTAAAAGCGGCATATTTAGCATGTAATACTATCCGAGAAAAGACAGTTACTGTATAAGATTTATTAATATCCTTTCTAATGTATATTTGAATTACCGATTTACATGTATTTTGTCTTACAAGCATTCTTAACAGCGTGGGCGCATTAAAAAAATATCCTTTTATCTTTTATAGTCAATTCCGTGAGGTTCTAGCCAGTATTCGCTAGCAGTGAAAACGGCTGATTATTACATACTCTTCTATTCCCCGTTAAGTTACACTGGTACCGGTAACGTCAATATTTTTCCATACACTGACGCCTGAATTTCATATCGGGTGCGTGACGTAATTCAGTGTGTTGTTGCTCTATTTTTTTTCTATTTAGTTCAGTATTATCAATCCTGTTCAGGCTGTTGAACAAATTTATAATATTTGCATTATATTTATATTTACTCCTTAAGTCGCGCAATATTTCCACTGAAGAACTCGTGCATATTTCCCGATACAAAACTAATAACCTATAATTATTCAACGATCAACATATCTTTTATCCAAAGATTTGAACCAATGACCACCTGGTAAGGAGACAGACCCACTTCCCCTGTGCCGCAAGAGGTTCGTCTTTTTTTAAAATCAGGGAATCAGAACAACATATGTTACAAGTCATTTGAATATTTGGTATCAAAGAATGTATATAGTGATTTTGGAAACATAGTTTCGTATTATAGCACTCGTGAGTTTTCATGAGTTTAAATCTTTGTCCAAGTTCCCTAAAGCCGAGTATCTACACATATCATATGTATGCATGAGTTCGAAAAGGTACCCGACTAAAAAGGCTTTGTCAATAATGATAAAGGCTAGTCCCGACTACTTAAGCTGGTTGTATCATGATCAAATGACCAACCACACAGAATTGCTCAAATGGTGTCAAAAATATAATTTCGTTTACAATTCTATGCAAAATGTTCACAAAATAATTTTCGGTCTCCGCTGAGTTTTAGATCGACATTTTGACAGCCAGTTTTAATAGTACTTAAAGATTAAATTCCTGTAGAAACTGATAATCCATGCTGAGTAGTCACTTTAAGATAGTAAATTTTAAACAACTTTTAACATGCAATTCTGATATCAGACTATGTAAATACGAAGAGGCTATTTCCTTTGTTTATTTCCAAACATGCTGATACACTACTCATTCATGATGTTTTAGCTAAAATACGGTTCTTTATTGGGTCTCGTTTCGACGGGGTTGAAAGATACATGTATTAGAACTTCCTGTATGTTTAGACAAAGTGTTGAACTAAATCATTCAAGATATTTCAATAAAACTTCTATTTTATCAAACAGTAGATACAATTATCAAAATTAATGAAAAACTTTTTTCGTACAGAAGTCTACGATAACACGGTATTTATACTGTTCAACAAAAATTAAATTAAATGGACTTCCATTTCATTCAGAATGTTTTTTTTTTCTTCCACAATAATATTTTGTACCGCATTTTTTCTTATTTTGTTGTTAGGAAAAAATAGTTTAGGAATTGTATTGACGGACACATATTAAAACCAGGAATCGCCGTTATCTTAAAATCTATCATAGGTTTCAAGTTATATTTTAAATGCATGAACATATTAAGGTAAGGTATTATAGTAAAGTGGGTTCGAAACTTCGCATGTCATGTCGTTCGATTCGCGCGGAGGTTAACTAACGCCAGAAATGTCTCATAATGTAAAAACGAAATGTTAAAGCATACGGGTGATTGAAGATCCTGCTTAGCGCAAGTAAAATGCGACAGAGTATTTAGATGACATCTGAATATTGCGATTACGTGTTTTAAATGTAACCTATTCACTGTCCATATATTTTCAAACGTAGATATTGCATAATAGCAGATAATTATATCACAGTACACTAATTTGTACAGTGAAGGCAAAAGTTACTTCACATATAGGTAAAAGAATCATATATACTCTTAAGTATGTTTTCATTTTTGCGAACCTTTAAATATTTTGAGAAAACCCCTATTGTAAGTACGCAATCCGCTGTCCGCAGTCCGCGTCGAAGTAAGTTGAAAATCTCTAATTAAGATAGTGGCTACGTTACATCATAACTACTATGACTGTTTTATATTGTGTATTTGTACCACACAGGCTTTCTGATAGTTAACATTATCTTTTCTGCTTTACATGCAATTTGAGGGGCCTCCACAGTAATGCTGCCAAATCAGTTTAAGATTAATATATCAAGAAATTGCAAACACTCAGTTTATTTCCTTTCAAAAACTTACATAATATTTAACTTCATTTCATGTTTTTCACAGTGAACCCGGAACTTCAGAGAAAGTTCACTGTAAAAATATTATTAATGAATTTCACTGGTATGGAACTACAAAATAGGTTAAATTTATTTAAAATCATTGACAAGACATGAAATTAAAAGAAAAATGTTTTCAAGATCGATATATCTTGTACCACTTTCCACCAGATGTTACATTTTTAGTTGTGATTAAGCCGAACATAAAAAATTGCATTTCTGATGCACTTTCCATCTTACACTGAAAAATATATCTTCTACAGTTTTAATGTTTACTTTTCCAATTAAAAATGTGTTAGATTTAAGGTTTCTCAGTAATATATTTGTGTAAAATAAGTCTAACTGGACAATGAATGGATAAAGAAATATTCGATCCTATTCCAAAGAAGTTCAATTCAAGATGGACTTGCTTTGCAATAGCAAAATAAGCCAGTTCAAAACCTTTTTGATAATTAGTAATTAATAAATAATAAATCAACATCTGAATTTCATGACTTTTACAGTATATAGACAATATTTGGACTCTAAGAAGATTATGTATTTCATCTAGCTGTAACAAAATATGCAAAAAAGTGATTTTGTGAAAAAAAAAGAGATTTGGGTCTGTTTTGCGCTGATATACCACACTCCTACCAGATTTCAACTACAATATGGAACTTCATTTTGGACTAATTCACATATAACACTGTGTAGTCACTCCCTGTTTGGTGTAAACAATTCATAATTATGTCTCCCAACACACAGTGGTGTGGGAGACATGTTGATTTACTCTCGTCTGTGTGTGTGTGTGTGTGTGTGTGTGTGTGTCACAAACTTTGTCCGCACTGTAAGTCGAAGATTTCTCATCTGATTTTCACAAAACTTGAACAAAATGTGTTTGCCAATAAGTCTTCGGCCAAGTTCGATAACTAGCCAAATCGGCACAGGTACTTCGGAATTATGGTCCTTGAAACTTGTTTTTTTTGATAATCAAAGCACTGAAAGTCTGATAAGGTAGTTCAGGTCGTGGTGCATGAGTGGCTCATATACTACAATTCAGATGATAACGTAGTTGTGGCAGACATGTGCGTTTCTCAAAAGCATCTTTAGTTAATTCAATAATTATAGGCATGTACAGGTAATAACTGTTTTAAACTCGGTAAAATACCATTTTACCAGATTTCTACTACATAAACTGTAAGGTCAAAGATTTTATCTTCACGTTCAGGTCTGTTATGACAATGGAAAATGTCATGTGATTGTAAAATGTTAGATGAATATGAGATGTTTTAAATATCACACTAATCACAATCGCAGATTGTACAACTACATGTACAGTTATTATTTGTTTTAGTTCAAAACTGCTGTAAGATTGGTTTCATCATAAAACTGTAGAGTATATGCATTATGTGCCCTCAATCAGCACGTACAACACGTGCATGTTTACAGACTGGAATTTCATGCATATATTTAGCTGAAGGATGAAAAACCAATTTTATAGACTGTTATATCAACTGTTTGGCCGGCGGGCCACCAAAACATTATCTCGCCGTCTTACTCGCCGAATTAATAAGACTAGGAAAACCCATACAGTAATTACTGCAAGATATTTCCACATAGATTGTTCTTTCCGATACTTTCAGTAGGCCTACGAGAGATGTCTTGTGCTCTAGCGTAGTCAGCGTCGTATTGAATTTAGAAGTAAAGGTAAATCTTTCCAAATAATGTTTCTTTATTAAATGTACATAGCTAATCTTTTTTCCCAATTGTGTTATTGTAGGACCAGAATAATGACGCTAACTGGCGCTAACTAGTTATTATAGCTATAAAGATATTAATGATACTTAGGTGATTAGAATTTAGACCCAAGACTAACTAGAGGCCAGACTAAGGGACACGGAGACCTGATACCAGCCACCATTTACACACAGGTACCTATATTTAAAAAAAAACGTACAGGGAGAATCCTTAACCACCTCACAGTAGAGGGATACCCACTATGTATCTACCCCCACTTGGCACTATGTGCCTCGGCAATAACGCCTTCGGGCTCAACTTGTGCCCCAAAATAATTTTACGCGATTACGCCCACGAAATGTTATGCGTAACATTATGACGTCATCGAAACGTGATGACGTCAGTGCATCATTACGACGTATTAGAGTTCATGCTTATTGGCAAAGTTAGTAATTTTCTTTCAAAATATCTTTTTAAAGGAGATATATACTCGGTAAAATAAATCCTGCATAGCTTGATGTTTTCTTCGTTATAGCGCAAAATAAAAAAAATACATGCATTTTTGGATTTACCATAGTCAACAGATATCTGTAATAAGGACACCGGTCGAAACAGAATGAAAGTCAATACATAAATGATCAAGTTATAACAGTTTATATGCACTGGGGGTAAGCCTTCAAAAATGGCAGAATTAGCAGTAAATTTGAAAAGTGCTCAGAATAGTCTTGCTTGCATTCTTTCCTCACACACTGACCATACACACAGACAAAGTCCTAAATATCAGTAAGTTATTCTATTGTTGATCAGTCAAACACCTAGTAACTAAATTACTTTATTTGTAAAATGAATTTTATAAAAGAAAATAAACACGACCCATATTCAAAGTTTGGCCACTGTCACAGTAATGGCTAATCAACTACCATGGCGTCCGCTAAGACGACTAACTAATGAAGACCGGGCTAGTGCTCTGGGACATTTATAAGCTGGTATGCAACCCCAGGTGCAGCGATATTTGGAATTCACCGGAGTACTGTTGTTCGTCTTAATCAGCGGTATCAAGCAGTGTCACATTCAGCGTGGAGAATATACGCATTATTAGTGTTTGGTATTAAAACAGTGATTTAACCATTTTGACAGAGGACTCTTGGTTGGGGACTGCTTTAAGTTTATGGATTACACAAGAACGGATACTTGGATTTTTTTATTTTCGTTTTCAGTTCTGTGTTAAGCTTTGATTAAAGTTTAAATTGGAATATTCATGTTTGTTGTTTGTTATATAATAAAAATATAGTCACCCAAAACATCCGTGTGTGCAGAACTTTCTTTACCGAGTATATATAGGGAACTGCCTTGTATGGTTTTTGACAAGTAAGCCAAAGCAATTTTATTGTCTTGAATGTCATCCTGAAAATCATATGCTGCGAAGAAACAGTAATGGAAGAATCATCGGTAGAAACAACATCAACAAAATGATGCTTAAGCAGAAAATGTCAGGTCGAACGGTATATGGCCAGGGTTTACCTTGACATGAAAACGTACACATCATCTGTGGACGGAAAAAGTTTCTGTTTTTCCCGTACAAATGAGTATATAATAATGTACGTTATCTATCTGAGTCAGGCAATCTGCTAGTGGTAAATTATATCCTCTTTATATCTTTCAACCTCCTGACTGTTTTAGATAAAATTGCTCAAATATTTACCATCAAGAGACCGTTTGAAAACCAAAAGTCTAAAAAAGCTACAAACTTGCGAAATAGTTAATCCTTCCCGTTTGCCCCACCCCTCATACACAGACCTCATCACTCCACACTGACATTCAGGACACAGGGCACAAGTACAAACATCTTTTGAATATAGGTACTCCATTGATATTCAACATGACTTTCAAAAAGGTTGAGGATTTTATGAATACAAACAATATTTTGATAACCTTTATTGCATAATATGAAAAATGTGCCAAGTTGAAAAATTTTCAGTTGTACATTATAACATGTAAATTGGATATCAAAGCACATTGAAGTGGCTGAAACTACTAACTTGTAGTTCAGTACATAACAAAACTATTCCTTAATAACCTCAGATCCCCTTTCTAAATTCCAGTTTATTTAGTTCTGCTCATTGTTTTCTCGTTTAGGGCAAACCCATTATTTTAACTGGGGACGATATGCCGCTTTTCATGGAATTACACACTAGTGTAGCATTGAAGGTTCCATGTGCACCGCCGTATGAACACATCTGCGGATGTCTCTAAATTGTTTTTTTTTTTTTTTTGGTACTTTTAATATGTGTAAATGTTGAGTTATGCTCAACCCGGGGCTAGAGGGCGTGGAAGGTAGCATGCATTTCCACTACCGTCCATGAACAGGCTCAATCAAACCGAGCCTGCAACATTTTTGTTTTTGTTGTGTTGAGCGACCTGTGGAACTTCCACTTTTTCTATTTAAAAAAGATAATTTGTGCACGTGCTTGAAAATGTCCGCAATTTTGAGATTAGCATATTCAATATATCGAGTTCCAACTGTATATGTACATTCCATCGTTTGTCTAGGTGTATTCTTTTTACGTAGTTTTGAAAAAAAAAGAAGAAAAAGAAAACCATATGGTTATAGATTTAGTTTTTGATACTAGTTAAATTTCCTACATACTAAACATGAATTTAATAGACAAAGAGAGCAAGTATGCAGCCTTTTACAAAATAGTTTTTAAAATTTCTGTCTTAATAAAGGAAGGAAAATATAATCACTGTGGGGAATCACATGATCAAAATAATCTCAAAACCAAAGTTATATTTTGAAGAACATGAATAAATTTCCTGTCATGATAAGATATGAAATTTAAACATAGCCTATCATATGACTAATGAAAATTGTTAAATTATCACGGAGTTGACAATAATAATAGATATCCTGTAATTACAAACACTAAGGAAAATAAGAAATATCAGTTTCTTGAAGTGTTCCAGATAATCAGAAGGTGATTGTGATTGAAATCTATGTAGTTTTAAGATACATGTATGTTGACATATGATAGGCTATATTTTAGATTTACAGCAAAAGATTCTTCAATATTATCCGACATTATTCATAAGTTTATTTTGGTTTAGAGATTATTTTTATCATGTGATTCCCCGCAGTGGTATATTATGGTGGCAAGGGACAGTAAATTTGAAAACTCCACAACTCTGCGATGATACCGTTGCAAAATAAAAATTATAAAAAACTCCAATTTCGACAAATTCAAGGCAATTGTTGAGCGAATGTCTTGCATAGACATAGCACTTCAGTATGTGACATTTTCAGTCTGCCGATTCTGTTGCTTCTGTGATAAAAACGAGTAAAACACAGGTTTCAGGACACTAAATTTTTAGACAAAAATGGCCCAAAATGCACACCTTGCACGACCTGTACCGTATTATCTGCAAATGACTGACCTAAAACACATGCATATTTTTAAAGCATGTGGCCAGACGAAAATAATGGTGGGAAGAAAAGTGTCTCATAACCGTTTACTTTTTCCGCAAATTTGAGCTGAAGCTGGATGGATGGATGACCGTTTCCAATTCGTCTGATTCCCGTTACCTCAGGTAAAGTTTTAGACCCGGCCGTCTACATGGAGCTAGGAAAATCGATACATGCACATATTTATTTTACACAATAATCACTCGTACGCAGGAATCCTTAGTTCTATAAACATCATAAATAACCAGTTGAATATATATGCCTGTAAAGTACATATGTCTATTTTATTTTAAAAACGTAACCGGGCCAAATGCGAAACTGGCACCTGCCACTTAAACTTGAACCTGGAACTTTAAATGAAAAGAGGGCATAATTCATGACATAGTGGTGCCAGTATTATGCCCATGTGTCACATGAATGGGTGATGATGCGGAACAACCATTTAAGTATGGCAGTGATATGGTGAAAAAACATTAAAATTAAACTGAAATTCTGAGATAAAAAGAGGCATGATTTATGAAATATTCATGCAAGAGTTATGCCCCTTGTTTCATATTATGTGCATGATTATTTGGAACAATTATTTTATTTTTAAATCAAATCCATCAGATGAAATTGCACAAAACCTTTAACCAGAATTCCAAGTGAGAAGATGGATAATTCAGGAAATACTGGGGCAAGAGTTATGACCTTTGTGTCATATGATGTGGATGGTGATAAGGAACAATAATTTTAAGTTTGAATTACATCTATCAACTAATTATAGAGATATAAAGAAAGGGTATCAAAACTTAAAGATGCGGACGCGGAAGGACGCCGACGCCGGGCCGAGAAGGACAGCTATAATTCATACTTCGTATAGCCGAGCTAAAATACTAAGAATTACCTATTTTGAAGATAAAAGCTATTCATATTTGAACGGTAACTGACATGTAACGTCATGACGTGGATGACGTCAATATAAGGCAAGAATATTGCTGTGTTTCTGCAGTAATTAATTCATTATTTTAACATAACGCGATTCATTTCTCTTTTAAACAAAGAAGGCTAAAACTGTGTGTTATTATATAACAATTCATTTTGCTGACGTCACAATTGATTATGTCATAGTGTTAAACGGCATAACGGCCACTGGAAAAGTAACCAACAGAAAACAAGCAAATATTTAATGAATGACGTCAAGAATGTACTTTAAAATTCTTGGTAACGTGTTAGAATCGAAATAATGTATCTCATTTGGTGATTTGCTCTTGGATAAAATCATTGGTTGTCGTTCAGATGCGTATTATTAAATCATTCGGGCTGCGCCCTCGTGATATAATTCCTTCGCATCTGTACTCCAAATTATGATTTTATTCACCGACAAATCACCAAATGAGATATGTTATTTCTTAATTTCAGCATTATTAAACCAGTAAGCGTCAAATTTGGGACTGTACATGTTAATGAATTTATTTAAAAAGAATACATACACATATTTCATACAAACATACTAATTAACAAAATTAGTTTTTCATAAAGATTGTTGCAAATTCTCATGTTTGATTGTGGTTTGACATGCGCATTTTACAAATATTTAGGTATACTACCTCCTGAAACTAACATTCTACGCGTTGTTTGATTGGATGTTTTATCAATTACATGATTTGAAATATTTGTTTTACCATTTATCACAGTATTATCTGTGAGGAGCTTTATACTGATTGCAAGTTAGTTAAAAAATTCAAGTACGCGTACTTTTGTGTGTTAAACCCTATTTACAAAAATTAAAAAAAAAAATAGAAAGGAGAGTACGCAATCAAACATTGAAAAGTGGGAGCGAAAGGAAAATTAACACTTAAAAAAACCGATAAAATAGTAAAATCTTGACGTTATGATGGCGACTTTATATTCTCTGAGGAGTTCTAAACTAAAAACAAATTACATGTAGTTCAAAGTAAGCAAGTAGGCGTACATTTGAAGAAAAAAAACGAGGTTCCAATTTAAAACGGAAAGTACGCAATAAAACATTAAAAAGTGAAAGTCAAAGAAAAACTAACTCTTCAAAAATCGGATAAAAGAGTAAATCTTGACTTTATGATGGGGACTTTACTTTCGCGTAAACAGAAAAACAACCTGGAATTATATTTGAATGATGTTTATGAAAAGGAATGTGAATTCTAAATAGAACGGGAAGAAGTTGAGTTTATTCAGACAGGGATAGAGACTCTTGTACAGGATCTTGTTGATAAGATACTAGCAGATGATGAAAATGCCGTAGAAATATCTAACAAAATTGATGGTAGTAGTTTACAGAGAAGATTGTTTAATGAAAATAAATTAGTTAAGTTTATTTCCCCATTCAGAGAGACTGTTCTCTTTACAGGTATGTCGCAGGAAATAAAAGCTATGTGAAAACTGTCAAAAGCACTATCATAAAGGTTGGTAGCTTTTATGATGGAACAAAGAATAACTTTCCTAATGAGTTTGACTTTATCTTTCCTTTTCTAGGTATAAGACCAAACATACTATTTTATTTTATTTTTGACTTCAACAAAAATGTTTCAAAAGCAATTTCAGTACATGGAAAGACCTTGCAGTACAGTTGCCTGAGTGAGAAACATAAAGTAACACGGAAACTAGATTTTAAAGAATTTATAGACATACAAGGCCCAGCATGTAAGATGCAGTTCATTTATAGTAATGGATTTGGAGAAAAAAGACCTATACATGTTGATCTTGTACCAGCTTACAAGATTATTGATAGCGGTACTCAGCAGTGGTTTGCAGAGAACGTTAGACGTTCTGTGGAGCCAGAAACATTCCGAGAAGAGATTTTGGCAGCAGAGAGCAGCCTCTTTGTAGATGGGCAGATAGCATTTACTGAGATAGAGCAGCATTTCATGAAGAATATTTTATCAAAGAAACATGTGAAAGTAACCAGAATCTTGAAACATCTTCTGAATGGACATGGTGATGGTGAAAAGCTTGAAGAATACTGCAAACGACATTTCAGTCATAGAGAAGCTTATTATACATCTTACTGTATAAAAATACTTATGATATATCATCATGAAGCATGTACATACACTGACACAGATGACTTGGGACCTTGTGTTCTATAGGTGTTGAAGGAAATGAGTAAATACAAATTTAAGGATGAGTTTCCTAAGTTTAACCACTTCAGAGACAGTGAAATCTGCTTCAGCGTGTTTCCATACTTAATATCCACAATAAAAACTTTGCAATCAATGCAAACATCAGAAAATAACTACGATTATGATAAAGACAAAATACAGTCAGTATCAAGTCAATATCTGGACTCGATGTCTTTACTAAGTCTTTTCAAATTTAAGCGATTCTGTGTTATATTATAACGAAAAGATCCTTTGAGGCATAAAATGCAACCAGCAAAAATAATTACTGTCTTGGTTTAATGGTGACAATGAATAATACCACGCCTGTTCATAAATGAGACATTTTTTTTTTAAACAAGAATGTACTGTTTTATGTGATATTCCACTTTATTACAATGTTTCAGTAAATCATTGGAATATTAAAGTGAAGTATCAAATATAATGGTATTTCACTGAAAAGAAATACCTTTCACGTAACACATTATCTAACATTTTCACTCATGCCTACACCACTTGTGAAAATATTGACTCTGGTGTTCAGAGTGGACGCTATTTCACTCTTACTCTGAAACAATATTAACATATGCCTCAGTGATGTCATGTGATAAATTCTCAGACAAACAGATAAGATTTTTTGTGTTTTTGATTTGAAAAATAAAATCAGTTCAGGGTAGTACAATATCTTAAAGCCACTGTAACTGTTACGAGTGAAACTAACAATATTTACGTTTCCTTACCAGTAAATGACACCTTTATGTGAATAGAAACGTATTTAATTATATATTTCACCATCGTACCATCGCACCATCGCGATTTCATCATCGTGCCATCGCATTTTCACCATCGTACCATCGTTGTTTCATCATCGTGCCATCGCGCCATCGCGTTTTCGTCATCGTACCATCGTGCATCGCGGTTTAGTTTTAAATAAAAAGTCACGATTGTCCAAACGGAACCACTGGCGCCAGATCAGAAAGAAAATGCCTCTGTACATGTTATACCCTACCCCTAGGCATTATATAAAAACCATGGTCATGAACGGGAAAATATACTAACCCATTTCAATCGCGTATTTCATACCTAAAACATGCAGTTCAGTAAATGTGTACTATCGATATTAAACAAGCGATAATTTATCTTCCACCGTGCACCAGTCACACTGTCTCAATATTCCATATTGCAGAGATGCTCCATATATTTTACGCTTTAGTCAACGTTACAGAAAAAACTTGCGTGAACTCCCCTAATGAACATCCGGTCTAGAGGTCACGGCAGTGTGCACATGTTAAGCGAAATGTAAACAAACAAAAACAGAATGCAATATATACACAGTTTTACGATAAAACTCGAAATGATGAATGAAATTCATCTTGTATATGATTTTGAATTTGAAATCATACATTGGTATACATCTATTCTGTTTATTTAATTCATTTTGCACATTTATGCTGCATATAAACATTTTAGCGTACACGTGTAGTAAAATGACGACTGACATACATTTTCACATCAACCAATCAGAGTGTGTCTGTAATCTAGACCGGAACTTCACCAGGGAAGTTCAAGCAAGTTTTCTGTGTACCTTTGAAAAAACTGTAAACTACACGTTGTTTTTCTAAGATAAGAAGTATTGAAGAAATATGACCGGCACACAACGGAAGATAAATTACCACTTGTTTAATATCAATAGTACACATTTACTGAACTGCGTGTTTTAGGTATGAAATACGCGATTGAAATGGGTTAGTATATTTTCCCGTTCAAGACCATGGTTCTTATAGAATGCCTAGGGGTAGGGTATAACATGTACAGAGGCATTTTCTTTCTGATCTGGCGCCAGTGAACGGAACACCGTATTTTATGTATTTATACTGAAATGTTATGAGGAATGTAAGAACACGGGTGATGTTAACTAATGTTACTGGGAATATAGCTAGCTTAAACGTTAATTCTTACGGCCATTTTCAATATAAATTTAACAGCTTGACTTGCGGATGCGCAGGCTGGTCTGGATCCATGCTGGTCGCAAAGCCACTATGTTGGTTTTCTTATGACGCGGCTCATTTCAAGACTACCCTTGAGAATGATAATTGCAAGCACAAAATGTCAGATAAAAAGTACAGCTGTATGTATTTTAAGCTTTGAAATATTGTTGAACATATAACTTACTTTAGAATTAAAATGTTTTAAAGCTACATTAAACTAGAAAGCTTATGCTATTTATTTTTTCGCGAACAAATTACGATAAACGTTTCGACCAATCTGGAAACCCATACATGTAATTATTTTGGAAAACAATGAAAATGCTTATAATTCAAAAGCTACTATAATCGTTAAACCTCACATAAGTATTAATTTGTAAATGACCCTTGCTTACATTATCCCCTCGGTCCAGTCAAAGTGGAGCTTTTGTTGCTTTGTGTGAAAATATTGAAATAATTCTAGGTTTCTAGTTCAAAAATTATTATAATCAGATAGAATCACCAAACCACACTTAATGATTGATTTACGCATAACCTTTGTATCCCCTTTGACTTAGCAAAAGCAGTTCTTTCCCTTGATTTATTAAATTCTAATTTTACAAAAGTCAAAATTCAAGCAATATTTTTATAAGCACATGGAATTTGCTCACATGTTGTGGGCAGTGGTGAATGCACATCGTTCATCAGAATATCTTCAGTAATTGCAGACTTATCCCCCTTTAATGATTTTTAAGTTCATAGATTTCCTCAATATAGCTTTTATAAAATCTTAGCCATCATATTTATTTTTCATTTTTATGTGCTAGAATACAGCTGCAAGATAATAGTTGCAATGGTCTTCTATCAAGTTTGTTCAAATGTTTCAGCTAAATCCTTGTAGGGGCAGTCAGACCAAAAAAAGTAAAAATGTTTAAAGAGCTTCTAGTAAATCGCTTGATGGATCTTTATCAGTCTTTGTGTGTAGATCTAAGTAGGAGGTTCTCTTTCAAATTTGTTCAACTGGGGGTACTTTGCCCCTGTTAGTCGTGGCTACAGCTAAAATAGAATTACCTTTAAAGGACTTCTTTCCATGTATCTCTTGATAGCATTTTCAACTTACGGGGCCGCTAGAGCTAAAATTAGAAAGAAAAATCTAATGAACTGCGAGATGGTTCTTTCTTTGACTTGATATCTAGCATCAATATGATATCAGTATTTTGTAAGTATACTTGGTGTCCTACTACTTAGCCCGTACTTTTAATCATGTGATGCGTGATGCTCTACTATAACAGCATTTTTAAAGTATTTTTGGTGTACAACTACCTAGTCCGTTCTTTGAATCATGTGATGCGTGATACTCTACTATAACAATATTTGTAAATATATTTGGTGCCGAACTGCCTAGCACGTGCTTGAATCACGAGATGCGTGATACTCTACTATAACAGCCTTTTGTAAATATATCTGGTGTCCAACTACCTAGCTCGTACCTTGAATCACGCGATGCGTGATACTTTACTATAACAGCCTTTTGTACGTATATTTGGTGTCCTAGCCCGTACCTTGAATCACGTGATGCGTGATACTCATCTATAACAGTCTTTTGTAAATATATTTGGTGTCCAACTACCTAGCCCGTACCTTGAATCATGCGATACGTGATACTCTACAATAACAGCCTTTTGTAAGTGTATTTAGTGTCCAACTACCTACCCCGTTCCTTGAATCACGTGATGCGTAATACTCATCTATAACAGTCTTTTGTAAATATATTCGGTGTCCAACTACCTAGCCCGTACCTTGAATCACGTGATGCGTGATACTTTACAATAACAGCCTTTTGTAAGTATATTTAGTGTCCAACTACCTAGCCCGTACCTTGAATCATGTGATGCGTGATACTCTACTATAACAGTCTTTTGTAAGTATATTTAGTGTCCAACTACTTAGCCCGTACATTGAATCACGTGATGCGCGATACTCTTCTATAACAGTCTTTTGTAAGTATATTTAGTGTCCAACTACTTAGCCCGTACCTTGAATCACGTGATGCGTGATACTCTTCTATAACAGCCTTTTGTAAGTATATTTAGTGTCCAACTACTTAGCCCGTACCTTGAATCACGTGATGCGTGATACTCCACTGTAACAGCATTTGCAAATTTGTACACTTGGTGTCCAACTACCTAGCCCGTACCTTGAATCATGTGATGCGTGATATTCCACTGTAACAGCATTTGCAAGTACACTTGGTGTCCAACTACCTAGCCCGTACCTTGAATCTTGTGATGCGTGATATTCTGCTACAACAGCATTTTGTAAGTACACTTGGTGTCCAACTACCTAGCCCGTACCTTGAATCACGTGATGCGTGATACTCCACTGTAACAGTATTTTGTAAGTATACTTGGTGTCCAACTACCTAGCAAGTACTTGAATCATGTGGTGCGTGATACTCCACTATAACAGTATTTTGTAAGTATACTTAGTGTCCAACTACCTAGCCCGTACCTTGAATCACGTGATGCGTGATACTCCACTGTAACAGTATTTTGTAAGTATACTTGGTGTCCAACTACCTAGCCCGTACCTTGAATCACGTGATGCGTGATATTCTACTACAACAGCGTTTTGGAAGTACACTGTGTCTAACTACCTAGCTTGAGTTTCTTAACACATGTCTGATACTCCATTATAACAGCATTTTGTATGTATATTTGGGAGATTAACTACCATGGGTGTTTTTATATTGTGTATTTTGCACCCCACATTATTCTTACAACTTACACAATCGTGCACCTTTATGGTACTTTGTATACCATCTGATGTAAACATCTTGCTGAAGGTATTCAACAATGTCAAAAGGATGGCCCAAACTTTATTTCGGGCTAAGTGCCAGTCAATCTCTTAGGACATCTCCAGAATTATTAGTCATAGTTTCTGCCCCATCTAAACATTGACTCTATGGGTAGCAGAATGTGGAGCTACAGTACATTTAATTTAGCTAAAGTCTTCCTTTAAAGGAAGGAGTTCATATGCATTCAAATTCTTATATGAGGAGGATGGAATGGGAGGAGCATACATAAATGTGAAAGCAGTTTCAATATTTTTCCATAATTTAATATCATTACGTAAGTTCAAAATGGTCACTATAACAACAGAAATTGTACAAGTTAAATTTCCATGCACAACAGAAAATAAACACCCTTTAGTAACATTTGACATACATAATGCATACCTAACTGGAATGTAAATAAAACTAATAAAGACAAAATAATAAACAAAAAAAAACATGGAATAACCTAACAACAATCAGAATGTTATATTTTATCTGAAAACCTATTGCCCACTCAAGGAATGTCTATGTACTTTCCACATTCAATTAAATATTGTATTCCATGATAAAATGTCCAGTCATTTTATATTTTAGACAGACTAAAGATCTACTAAAGATAAAGCGAAAGTGTTATTTTTATGTAACAAATTGCTTAATCAATGCCACAATTGTTATTACACTGGTAAAACAAATAGATGAGATAATTTTCAGATTATCTGCTGGAACTACACTATCAAAAGATGAGATAATTTTCAGAATACATGGACACCTACTACATTGTATTAATAAATGAGATAATTTTCAGATTATCTGGACTCCTACTATTTATAGATTAATAGATTATCTAGGCTTCAAAAATAAAGCAATGAGATAATTTTCAAATTATTCAGACTTGCACTATAACAGCTGGCATAATTTTCAGATCATCTGGACTTTTACTACAAAGAAAGATATTGGGCTAATACAACTTATTTCATATTCAAAAATATAATCTGTGGTATTTTAATACCAACTAAAGATCTGCTGAAATTGCTTTTTACACATCTTACTTTTTGTATCTTTCAAAGACTTTGGGAAAAGATTAAAGCAAAAACTTTCAAAGCATTAAATCATATAATTTTTACAACGTTTGCAAGTTTTCGCCAATGAAACTTATTAAAAATCCTGTTTTTAAACTGCAGTTCTTAAGATATGGAAAGGATTCAGACAAAATGGGACTGAACAAGAATTACAACAACTAATAGTAATATACATAAAATATCTTGTAAAAACAAAGAAAATATATGAAAAAAACAAATGCATTGCAAATAAAGCTCTGAAGTAAATATTTATACTGAGATTTCTCTATCGAACACAGATGCAAACTGGAATTCGAAAATATGTATATAAATATATAACAATCACACATTTCTAATGTTCATATATGTTCTAACAACCTCTTTAACAGAAAGACAATTTTCCCATAGAAGCCTAGGATTATACAATATAAATATATATATTTCATTGATCAGGATAAATCCTGAATTGACAAATTGTTTAACATTTCATGTTCATTCTTAAACATATGTTACTAAAGAACAGGAACAGTCATTTTTTTTTTTACCAAAGAGACATGTACATTTCCGGGACTTGATGTCATTTTAAAGTGTGTATTTGCATTAAAAGGTTCAGTAATGTTAGTATCTTCAAACTTACACAGGCAAAGAAGCTTGTCTTTTATATATAGCTATTGCCAAAATTAGCACCTTCTTTTCAATAAACTCACTATGTAGTGTATTTTTACATTTCCCTTTTACTTATGTACTTATTTTTTTTACAGGTTTGTGCTTATATGTGCTATGTATGTACCGGTAAGTTTGAATTATAATCATTTTTAACCATGTCATTCTTAATTGCTTTCATTTAATTCATGTTTTAATATCCCTAATTTTCCCCTTATTTTTCTTTTTAGCCACTTTTATTTGTTTTTTCCCCGTTTTTTTTTTTGGGGGGAAATGCTCATGAGCTAATGTTTTCTGATATACTTTATCCGACGTAAAATAAAGATTCTTGTATCTTGTATCTAGTGAATTATCATTATACAACAAATAAAGTTATTACCCGTGCACTGTGATGTGGCCCCTTTATCGGAGAAGATTGTGGTCTTGAATTTAAGGGAAAAAATTTTGCTCAAAAAATGCACCATTTTCCTTTACACAATAATTAAAAAATTTGAGCCAGCATGAAAAAACCAACAGGGGTTTGCGACCAGCATGGTCCCCCAGCCTGCGCATCCACGCAGTTGGTCAGGTCCATGTGTTCGCAAAACCTTTCTCCAATTAAAAGGGTTTAAAAGTGAACAGCATGGCCACAAAACTGCACGGATGGCAGGTGGTTGGTCTATGGGTCGCAAACCCAAAATTTTGTTTTCTCATGGGCAGCTCAAATTTTACAGAAAAAATAAATTTTTGGACAAGGAAATCCTTCCCTTTGTTTAATCAATTTAAAATTTTGATAAATAAAAAAAGCCCTGGTTTTTTGGAGAATAAACCCAAAGAATTAAAAAAAGTACTTCAAAACAAAAAACTACATAAAAATTTGATCGGAGTGCCCAAAACGGGAAAAAGAGCTTATCCCTGTTTTAGCCCAAAGAAGGATTTTTTTCTAAAAACATTTAAAATATTAAAGTATATAGACACAAAAACCATCTTAACAAAGTTAACAAATTCTGAAAAAGTTTTTTTAAACAAAAATTTAACAAGTTTGTATTTTAGCAATACTATGCATTTGGGTTTAAAAATAAATAAATTTTTTTTCAAATATTCTAATCAACTAAAAATGTTATACATAAAAAAAAGGGAAAAGTTTTTTTTAAAGTCAATGTTTTTAAAATTTTTAAATGGGATTTTTACTTTTGAGGTACATGTACCTATCAAAATTAATAAAAATGGACAATGGAAAAACTTTAATTTTTTAAAAGTCAATGAAATTCTCATCCTCCCCAGAAACTGGTTTTAAAAATTTGGGGTGAAAAAAAGTTGTACGCGAATTATTGCATCAATTTTTTTCAGGGGTGAGCTAAATGCTTTTTTTCAGTTATTGCAAAATCTTGTTGAAAGTAGGGCAAAAATTTATTTGAAAAGCAAGTTGAAAATGCCATAAAGCAAAAATTTACCTCTCAAATGAAAAAAAAAAGTATCATTTCATTTTCACATGGGTTTTTATCAAAAATATAGTTGTTTTTTTCGCTTGGCTTGGCTGGTAGTGGTTGGTATCAAAACTTCAGACAATTTTCCTCTTTTTACTTTTTTTTGGGACCATTTTTGTTTTGTTTTTACACTTTTGGTTTCTAAAAAGTTAAAAAATTTTCCTAAACCGAAAACCGGGCAGTTTTCCCAAACCTCACTATTATCATTGCAATTTCACTTGGTTTTTTACTAACTTATAATTGGGTCAATTCTTAGAGAAACAACCTAAACTTAAAAATTCAGGTAAATTTCATGGAAAAAAAATATCTCAAGAAAAAAACATAAGGGAAAAATTGAGAAGATTCTGTTACTGAGACGAACAAAAAAGGGTCACAAATGACTAGTTAAAACCCTTATTTAAATTTTCTTAACAGAAAAAGGGTCGGGAAAGTTTAATAAAAAAGCAAATGATTGTGTTTGGGGAAAATTTTCACATGTCTTTGTTTCTCAAATTTTAATTAGTAAGCAAAAAGCTTTTAAAAGAAAACAATACCGGGTAATTCATGGTTACATGGGGTAATCTTGCTGTTTTAAATGCAACTTAAATTAAAGTAGAATTTGAAATTTGTTGTTCTTTTTTGCAAAAATTAGCAAAAATAAAACTATGTAAGTTTACTGAATCACGGTTTTTTAGTATTTTGAGAAGAATTCTTTGGGCCTCACAAATTCTAAAAAAAAACTGTAGAAACAATGTATTTTTATCATTTATACAAAATATTAAGTACAGTTTTAAAA
Organism: Mercenaria mercenaria; assembly: GCF_021730395.1. NCBI lineage: Eukaryota > Metazoa > Mollusca > Bivalvia > Venerida > Veneridae > Mercenaria > Mercenaria mercenaria. The sequence goes on from NC_069378.1 coordinate 56,713,542, forward strand.
ATTACATATTTATGGTGATCGGGGCTGTTGAAAATTGTTGTTATCTTTATTTAATTAATTTATATTGTTTTCCCATTTACCCCCTCAACTTATTTTTTCTTCAAAAAAAGTGTAAAATATCTAAAAAAAAATCTAGATTATTCACATATAATAAAATGTATAATAAATTTCATCCTTCAAACATTTTACAATATAAAATAATTATGTAAATAATTACACAGTTTATGTAAAGTAATCCATTTCAACACAACCATTTGAACAGTTATAAGTAACAAAACTCTGAGATTATCAACCAATATATAACAGAAGTAAAATATCGCTTGCACCAGCCTACAATTAACAAAAATATCCCCTAAATCTCGAAAAAAGTTGGTTTACTTTAAATTTTTCGTAGGATTTTGGTTATTTCAAGCCCATTTTTTTGAGTCGGAAAAAAAATTTTGAGTACATACATTCAGTTAGGGTTTTTTAAACCCCGGATTTTTTTGAGTCCCAAAAATTTAAAATACAGTGTCAATTTTTGTTTTTAAAAAAACATCGAGTCAGTAAATCTTTACTTCTGACAACCCATTTTTTAAACAATTTCTTATGAAAAATCCGATGCAAACAGAAAAATTTTTCCCTTTAAAAGTTTTTGTCTGGCCTAACAAACAAAAATGCACCTATGATTTAAAAAACCCAAAAAGTATAAAAACTTAAAAATAGTGAAAAACCTACATTGTGTTATAAAGACCGGAATTTTAATTAAGAAGAGTGAAAGGTTTTGAGCCCCGGAATTTTATTGTTTTAAATTTTTTAATTTGGGCCCAAAGGTTTTTAAAAATCGTTTACTTGCTTTTTTAAAGTTTTTTTTATTCCAAAGTATGTTTTTGCTTTTACGTGTGGAAAAAAAATTTGCATGTATACTGCGTTAACTTTTGCTATTTGTAGGGTGTCCTAACAAATTTTTTTGATACTTTTATATACAAAAAATGGTGGCTTATTTCGAGTGCGGAAAATTTTTAGAGACTTTTTTGTGTAGTGAAATTGGTTTATCTTCGGACGCTTATTTTCAAAACCAGTTTTTTCAGGATTTGGGGAATGGGGTCTTTTCCCGGGCTGTTTTTTTAAATAAATTATTTTTTTTTTCTGGACTGCTTAAAAGCTTTGATTTTTTGAATTAAAAATGTAAAATGAAAGTAACTCTCACAAAACAACCTTATTTAAGGGATTTCACAGAGGACAGTAAAACAATACATTAAAGCATTACACCATATACATAATATGCATTATGTTCTATATATTATACTATTGGCTTGTTAACTAGGCTTTGTTCCATGTAACCTTGTTTTTCAACATAATTAAGATTGCGTTAGACAGTCTGTTGACATCACTAGCATTTTTAAACATAAATGAAATATACAGGAAAAATAAATGTTGAAAATGGACAGTTAAATTGCACTACAAAAAACTTTTACATCTAAAGTGGCTTATTATTTTGCCATTTGTACCATTTAAAAAGAAGAGCAATAATTAGGACAAAATTTAAAACCAATTAAGAAAAATGCAACATTTTGTGTTCAGATCTCCCTTGTTAAGCAAATTCATGTAACAACTTTTTTAAAAGGTCATTAATACAATACCATAACAGTCTCCTACGAAGACAAAAACTTGGGTAAAAAAGATAACCTGAAAGTCCAAGCTTTAACAAAGAAATTATCATGTAATTTAAAGACTTTGATGAAATTACATTTTTTACACCCACAGACCACTATCAAAAACAATTTTGATCCCAAATAAAATTTTATAGTCAATTTTAAAACCTACACCACATTGACCCCCTCAAAAAACTTCAGTATCTTTGGAACAACCTCTAAAGGGAATTATTAACGAAAACCAACTTCAAAAAATTTTTAAAAACAAAACACTGTTACTTTTTTTTATTGGGGGTTTTAAAAAAACATTGCACCTTTATAGAATAGGTCTAGGGCAATTCTCCAGCTTCGATGGGGAGGAAGACTCAAGTTGTCCCTCGTGCTTATTTCACCGAGCGGGACCAGGCAGGGTTAGAGTCACTCCCTTTCCATAACCAGCGGTGATTTCCCTCATATGAAAAAATGTTCTGTACTTTGGTTCTCAAAACATATTTGTTAACCAGACACATGTATGTATGAGTAATTTTTACAGTAAGGAATGAAAGGGCGTTCAGCAATTTTAGGAATTATGAAATCTTTTACCGTTTTTCTTTTTTTTTTTCCTGTACTTATTTTAAACAACCCAGTCAGAATATCCGAAACAAAAACAGAAAAAACCAAATTAAGAGAATAATTACTAAAACGGGTCCACTCATTAAATATATCCTTAAATAAATTTTTCGACCCCAAATTTTTGGAAATTAATATAAATTGGCCTTTTCAATATGATTAGGTCACTTTTTATTGAAATTTTTGGGCCCCGAACACAATTTTACAAACTAACAATTCAAATCATTCCCTATAATCCAAAAACCCAATAAAATTTGTTACTGACAGCCGAATAATTTTATGATGAAAAAAATTATTATACAGTTGGGGAAACATTCGTCATGGTTTTATTTTCACCAGTATTTGTGAATATTGCTACTCACGAATTCAAAATATTCATAACTATCAGTCTGAATCATGTCCTTTTTCTGTTTTTGATGGTTTAAACATTGCACAGACACAGTTATAGGTGTATGGCAATTTTCCAGCTTTGGTGTTGGAAGAAGTCCCCAGGTGTCACCCCATGCATTATTTCATCACGGGGCAGGCACTGGTAAACCACCACCTTCCGAAAGCCTCTGGAGGCTGTCTCATAGAAGAATTAAAAACCCCCGAGTGGGGCCCAAAAACCCCCCATTGGTGAGGGGCAAGTGATTCAAAGCGAAAAACCTTAACCAATCAGCCATGGAGGCCCTGAATCATGTCCTAATAAACACAAATATTCACATTTTGTGAATTCTAAACATTGTGAATACGACTGTTAACCATGAAGTCGCTAAAAAAAGCATTTGCAAAAATTACCCTATTGGCAGTAATTATTTCGTTCAGCAGAAAATTGCTGTTAGTTACGTCCCTAACACACAATTGTACAGAATATACATTACGTACCCTCATAACTGTTACCAACAACACAACGATATTTACAGAATGGAATTTCATGTGTATATATCAAGCTGAAGGATGAATGCGACATTTATTATTTCTATCCAGATCTTTGGTCCCCATAATATAACAGTAGCTAATCAGTGTCATGTACTTTTTTATTTTTGTCCCCACAATAAGATCACTGTTACTCTTTAAGTTATTTATACGTATGACTTTGTATGTCCTATTTAACATTTATCCCATACAAGCTTCATCTGTTTGTTCAACTTTCTTGCCAACGGCATCAGGATCAGAGGGGTCTAACGGAAAACAGATTAAACCATGCTGAATGCAACTTTGTCCCTTAAAAATAGATAAAAAAAATTTAAACCATTGTCAACTTCACTTTAAATAGTTGTTCTTCAGGAAAAAAATTTTACAATTAACTTAGTATTACTAGTTTTTAAATTTAAAAGACACAGCATATCAAAGCGATTTTTTATAAACAGAGGTTTTTTCCCCCCGCCTTAATCGTTATTTATTTTAAAAAGATTTGTTTGTTGTTTGTTTTGGGTTTAAATCCCGTTTTAAAACCTGTTTCAGTCATGAACTGGGGGGCATTAAACCTAACCAGTGTTCCTGGTTTCGCCCGTAAAAACCTGTTTCCGCAAGAAACTGCCACTTCCCTACTGAAATTTTCGAGGAGGGGGACAAATGATTTCAGACACAATGTCTTTTATCAAATGGCCCCGGGGAAACATACCCCCACCGGGGTTCGAACTCGAACCCTGCAACCCCATAGATCAACGCCCCCCTAGGCTAAGGGCGGGCTTTTTTTAAAAGAATTCTCTAGACGCATTTGAAGAACTGATAAAAGAGTCCCATTTAAACTTGGGTATGTTTTCAGAAACAAGAAAGGTTTTGCTTTGCCCAACAATACCATACTGACTGATGTGAATGCAGATATTAAAATTACTAAACAGAGGGAAATATACTAAAAAGGGTCACAAATATGTTGTCTTAACAGTAAGTGGTCACTGTCGTTTCTCTTTTTGGGGGACTACTGTAAAATCTTTAAAAATTTTGTGGTTTTGACAAAAAAACAGAAAAAATTTGTAAAATATGAATTGTGTTTTAGCTTTTGAACATAAATAAAGGGGAATTTTACTGTTCTTGGGTTTTAAATTTGTGGATTGATCAACCACAAAATCTGAAAATTAGTCCCCCGAATTTAAATGATTTCACAGTTTTTGAAGACTGGTTGTTGATTACCTTTTTGGGTTTTTTGGCCTACCCCCCCATTTGTTTGGGCGGTTTCTCCCCTTCGTTGTTTGGGTTTTGTCTGGTGCCCAAAGGACTAGAACAGTCGTGGATTTTTTAAAATAAGACAGGACAAAAAATGTTAAAAAGAACTGTTTTTTGATCAAAAATTTACCCCAGGTCCTATAAAATATAACAACTAGGGTTGCTACATTAAAATACCAGTTTAAATCAATACTAAAAGATTAATTTAAATCAATTCGAAACAATCAATTTAAATCAATTCTAAAAGATCAATTTAATTTTTTTCTTAATTTAGAAATGGCGTCTTTTAAAAATTTCCCAAGAAAGAATTTTAAATGATTATGCACTTGGAAACCTTTTTCTAAAATAAAAACAATGCCTTTAAGTAATAATAATAAATTTCCAAGAAGTGTTTTATCATACATTTTAAACCCTTTACCTGCTTTATTTCTATAATGAACTTTTATTTTTTAAATTTGGACAATAAAATAAATGTTAAAAGGGGTGTTTACCAAAAAAGATCTCTGAAGGGGAAACAGGCGTCTGATCACTGATGGTGTGAGGTGATCATGTCTCCCGGGGTCCAAGGGGGCAGAATCAATCCCCCAGATGATAAGGGCTAAAACACCCACTTTAACAATACCAGTTTATCAATTTTTTTATATCTGATAATACTTCCTGTGGAGATTTTAATGTTGAGCTGGATGCCTGTCCCTTTAAAAAACTTTTGGTTTATCAAAATTTTATTATTCGCAGATTATAAAATTTTATTAATATATATGATAGACAACACTGTGGTTCTCTTTCTGTCTAACTTTGAAATTTGGAAAGGAAGCTGAACATTAATGATAATAATTCAAATTTTGAAAGTTTTCTTACATGAATTACCTATTAAAATTTTTTCAAAATTCTAAAATGTGAAAATAATATCATTTAATGGTTAATGATTTAAAAAAAATAATTTTTCCCTTGTGTTAACATGGGGTGAAAAAAATGGTTCTTGTTTGTTTTTTGTTTGTTGTGTTGGGTTTAATCCCTTTTTTCAACAGTATTTCAGTCACGAAACGGGGGCGTTAACCTAACCGTGTTCTGGATTCGTACCAGTAAAACCTGTTTTCGAAGTGATTGCCAATTTCCTAATAAATCAGAGGGGGGCCTAATGATTTCAGCACAAGTCTTTATAAAAAGCCCGGGGGAAAAATTATGCCCCGCCCAGGATCAAATCGCGACCTGGCTCCGTAGACCAATGTTACATGGCAACGGGTGGCCGAAAAGGGTATCTTGATTTTCATTTGGTTAGGGGTGGAAGGGGCTTTTCCACTGCTATAGGGGCCTAAAGGAAATAAAGTTCAAAAATGGGATCCCTGGACCCCCCTTTTTTAAAACTTTCTTATACTATACTTTATATTTCAGAAACCTGATTTTAGGAGATCCGTGCTTTAAGCAATCGAAAAAGAAAAAACAAAAGTGCTGGGGCCAGAAGGAAACTAGAGTACGTGCCCAGATTTCACAAAAAAACTAAAAAGTCATTACCCGTTGTCAGTTATTTTTAAAACTGTGCTTTGCTTAAATTGTTATTTAATGTTTTATTTTCTATAAATTTTTTTAGCTAAAAATTTCTATTTAGTTTAAAAAATAAATCCCTGAGGCATTCAATTCAGATCATAATTTGTTGGTTCAATCCCGTAAAACTGAAGGCATAAAGCCCGATGGTTTTTTTAAATGTCTGGCTCGCCAGGCTCAGTGTCGTACCAGTCCGGTGGGTATGACCAAACCAGCCGCCATTCTCGTGAGAAATCATCCTCCCCAGCTGCAGAAGGTGCGTTAAGGATTTCGTTCAATATCGTCATATCATCTTTCTCTGAATCGTCAACAATCAGATCATCTGACAACAGATCTTTCGGAACTGAAAATAGTAAGTTAAATTTTTGACACAAAAGTTACAGCCGACTTTTTACTAGAAGGAAGAACCAAAGGTGCTTCTCCAGGCATTATCTCAGGCACAGAAAGAATTTTACACCCTAAGTGAGGTTTTAAACCCACGGCAGTGAGGGTCAAATGGTTGGAAGTTGAGGACTTTAATCACTTGGCAACTGTGGCCCTGGATTTCTAGCACTTTTTAAAAAAAATAAAACTGTGTAACTAATACCCCTCTCCCGACCTTGGGGAATACATTCATTTCCACTGCATTTCTGAAATTTAGCACTGTTTCTATTTGTTTTGGTTAATTTTGTGGTGTCCCTTAAAAATTTTTTATTTTCCCGTACAGGCAACCCTGTAGGCAACACCTTTTAATGGAACAAAAAATTGATTTTATGTAGCTGTTGATGTTCTGGAGAGGTAATCTGTAGTTATTTCAGCTTAGAGAAACTTTATAGTTATTATAAGATTTTTTCTAAAGGAGGGCTGCCGGGGGGTTTTAGTTAAAGTTAAAACTTTTTTTCTGAAAACCTTAAAAAAAAGTCCCGACAACTTTTCAAAATGTGGTGTGGATTATAAAAAACGTCAGAAAGAAACCTTTCTGAAGTTTGAACAATGTTCTCAATTCATAGTCGATTCTACCTATTAGGAATACCCTAAGGGGGTTTTTTTCATATTTTAAAGGTTGAGAATCTGATAGATACTAGCCCGACCACTACTTACTGAGGTTACCCAAACAAGTGTTTTTGTTGTATTTAAATGGTTGCGAAAGGACTAGATAAAGCCCCCGACCACTATTATGAGGTTACCACAATGTTTTAGTTGATTTTAAAAGGCTGCGAAAGCTAACTAAATTTCTGTTTCCCCAAGGATGTACAAGAATTTTTTTCATTTAAGGGGCTAACCCACACATTTTAAGCAAAAAATAATTCCTCTCAAAAATGAGTGCTACGGGACAAAATTTTTTGGGAAAAAATAATCAAAAATTTTTGCAAAGGTATGAAGTTGCAAAAGTTTTTTAAAAAATGCAGAAAATTTACATTTTTCCCTTTTTTTTACCAACATTTAACTTCATTTTCACCCCTTTATCATTTTTTTACTGTCATTTACTTCTTGGCAAGGAGGGTTAAAAAAATTTCCCCAAACTTGGGCCCTAGCTTTAATCATTCAACCCCTTTTATTTTCTACTACAATTAAGAAAAAAAATCTGGCAAGTATTTTATATGTTTCTTTTTCAACACTGCAAAAAATTAAGATAAAATTGTTTAAACTTGTCAGACTTTATTTACTTATTTAAAATTGAACGTTATATATCTATCTGGTCAATTTACAAGTCTCTAACATGCTAATTTCGAAACCTTTTTTAAAACTGTAATGTGACTTAACACCAGCATTATGGAAATAAACCACTAATACATAAAACTCTTTCTATGAGAGACAAGTTTTTGTATTTCGACAAATAAAACCTTTGAAAAGATCAAAATCCCATTTTACCTACGTCTATATACACAATGGATTATGGATTATACCGACTACCGTTAAATACAGAAGGGAACGTGTCTCCCTATAATAGTGAAATTAAGCTATTGATAGGCAGGAAAAACAAATAATAGACCTCACCATGGTAAAGTTTGATGATTATTGGCGAATTATTGATATCATTATTCATTTTACTTCAGTCATAAAAGAAATTTAATGAAATTTGGTGGCTCATTTGTAACAGGCATTTTAATACTGTACCTCCAAGGTGAACCAGGATTATTGATTGACAGGGAAAATGATTTAATACAGTAAGTTATGATATATTTCATTCTAAAATTTTTTTTAATTTTTGAACAACTTAATATTTTTACATAATTTTAAAAAAAACATCAAAAAATTTCATCAGAAAGTAAACTATTATTTACGTATTTATAAAAATTTCAATTTTTTTTGTTTTTTTTCTATAATTTTCATTGTTCTAAGGATATAACAATATTTTTTACTGGGCAGCGAAAAAAAAAATAGCCGAAAAATAAAATACATTTCCTTTTGCCTTTTATAATATGCTTAAGAATTAAACAGCTGTATTACTGACTCTTAATCACCCTTGATATTTTTGCTACTGACCAGTCAAAAGTTTTTTTTAACAAAAATTTGCAGGGGTTAAATCAAAAAATGGAAACGGTGATTTTTTTGTTATGTAAGGAAGTGTGAATGTCCATACAGCTTAAATGGTTAAAACGCAGTACATGCAGTTTTCTAATACTATCAGGGTCCGAACCCCCGCACTTTGGTACCGACACACAGAGAAAATGCTCAATTCTTTTGTCTATTTTTCCTTTTTAAATTTGGGAGATTTTTATAAAACAAAGTGGTCTGAAATTTCTTCCAGACTTTTTTTCAAAACAATTGCCTAACAGTTATGCTTTTCCCGGATTTATGTGATTTAATACACATTTTACAGTTTTTTAGAAAATACATAAAAAGAATCAACTTTTTTTTTAAAAAGGGAAACCTTTTTGTTCTTAAACCCTTTTTCCCATTAAAATCCGTCAATCATAAGACAATTAAACAAAAAAGTTACTGAATCAGGTTTTCTCCGTGTACGTATGCAAAAAACATGTGAGTGGAACCCGTTTTTGTCTTTAAAATGTGCAGAATACATTGTAAAAATTTTTCTCTTAAATTTTTGCTCAATCTTCAAAGTAAAAAAATTTTAGTTGAATTTGAAGAAAAAATAAAAAAAAAGGTTTTACCAAAATAACAAAATATATATATACAGAATGATATCTTTTGTGTTTTCACCCTGATATAAGAAACAAGTTCAGTATTAAACTTTGAGACAGATAAAAATTTCTCAAAATGTTGAAAATTGTGGACACAGCAATGTTTCCTTCAGGTGCTAACTTTATAGGTGTGATACGTAACGTAATTCTATTGAATGCTATCCTTTTCAACAAAAAATAAAAGTGAAGAGCTTAAAATTTCTTTTCAATTAAAGGTTCAAAATGAAAGAAGTTTAACATACTTATACAAGAGGACCATGATGGTCCTGAATCGCTACCTGCCCCCCCAAGAACTGGTATAAGTCGTTTTTCTATTTTTGACACAGGACCTGTTTTTGAGCTCATGTACCCCCCCTTTTGAAAATTTACCTGATATCTCGAGATAAAAATTCGACCAATTTTTTTATGAAAATCCATTGAAAAATATGGCCCCTAGAGGGCACAAAAGGTTTTTTTTATTATTTTCAAATAACTAGTTTTTGAAGGGTGTGGGGCCCGTTTTGTATTGAAACCCAGATTCTCAAAGGGGAACATTTCACCCAAATTTTTATATGATTTGAAAAAAATTGGCCCCCAGAGGGTACAGGTTTTTTTTTTTTAACGTATGACCTAGTTTTGACCGCAAGTAACCAAGTTTCAAACCTGACCTAGACATCATCAAGATGAAAATTCAGACCCAAATTTCATACAGATCCCATGAAAAACTAGGCCTCAAGTGGTCACAAAGGTTTTTTTTTATTTTTGACCTACTGACCTAATTTTTGTTTCCCCATGTGACCAGTTTCAAAAATGACCTAGATATCACAAGAGAACATTCTGAACCAAATTTTTATGAGATCCATGAAAAAAAAGGCCCCCACAGAGGGCCAAAGGGGTTTTTTCCCCTTTTTTTGCTTATGACTAGTTTTTTGCTGCACTGACCCAGTTTCAAACTTACCTACATTCATAAATGAACATTCTGTCAATTTTTATGCAGATCCAGAAAAAAACGGCCTCTCAGAGGTACGGTTTTCTATTTTTTGACTACGACCTAGTTTTGGCCCCGACTGACCCCGTTTGAATTTGACCCGATACATCAAGATTAACATTCTGACCAAATTTTTTTCGATCCATGAAAAATATGACCTCCAGAGAGGTCACAAGGGTTTTCTATTATTTTTACCCATGACTATTTTTGTGGGAGTGACCCCGTTTCGAAAAAGACCCAGATTCATCAAAATGAACATTCTGACAATTTTTTTGAAGATCACTGAAAAAATATGGCCTTGGGAAACACAAAATTTTCTATTTTAGAGTATGACCATTTTGGACCGCAGTTACCCATTCGAACTTGCTAGAAAAAAATCAAGTGAACATTCTGACCAATTTTATGCAGATCCCATGAAAAAAATGGCCTCTACAGGGTCACAAAGGTTTTTTCTATTATTTACTACTGACCTAGTTTTTTTGGGCGGACATGACCCATTTCGAACCCGATAATACACAAGATGAACATTCTGACCAATTTTCAGCGATCCCATGAAAAATATGATCTAGAGAGGTCACAAGGAAATTTTTTATTATTTGACCCACTGGGGCTAGTTTTTGACCGCAGTTGACCCCCGGTTTCTAATTGACCCAGATATCATCAAGTAACATTTGATCTTTTTATACAGATCCCTTGAAAAATAAGGCCCCTTTGAGGTCACAGGTTTTTCAATATTTTGACCTTGACCTAGTTTTGGAATAGAGTGGTCCCCAAACAAAAAATTTTCCCCACCGCACGGACGGACTCACGGCGGAAACGGACGCTGGTGTCCAAAATACCTTGTCACTTTGTGAAGGTGTCTAATATAAGAAAAAAGCAAAAAAAAACAAAGGTTTAACATTCTCTTTAAAAACAGGGGTATAATATTTTCTATGTAATTTTTTTCCTATTTTAATGTGAAAAAGCGATTTTTTCCTACATGTTATATTTATTCAATGGGTTTAAATTTTCTCCCACTACTTATAACTTACACCTCCTCTGAGAATTTACTATTTCAAATCAATTTATAAAATTTAAATTTATTAATACACTTAACAAAAATTTAAACCCAATTTTACTTTTTAAAATTTCCGCTGAAATAAATTATCTTAAAAAGTTTTAAATTTTTTTTTTTTTTAAATTTTTTAGTTAAAGGTGTAGTACTGCTTTTAACTTCTTGTTAATCATGGTCAAAAGGGCTATAACATGTATATAGAATTTTATTCAAACTTGTGGTACACATGTATTTGTTTTTCCAGATTTGGCCCAAATCATAAAAACCCTGAAAGTATTCCTGCAAGTATAAGGAAATTTTAAAAAAACCATCAACTTTACTTTTTGGCTTTTAACCGCCCCTAAAAAATTTTTTAAAAGGACTGATCCACCTTTCAATCTGGGGGTACCACTTATAAAAAAAAGGGGGGTTCAATAAAATTTACTGACGAATAGCAAAAATCAGACCTGATCAGTTGCACCTTTGGGCTCACGGTCTTAAACAAAGCTGTCACAGGAGACAGCGCGCTCGACTATTTTGATTGGGGGAGTGAAACTGGGACATCTGAGGAAAATGAGCTGTCAAGGAGTGTTTAATGACTCCAATTGTGGAGAAAATATTTCACAATAGCCTGAGTCTAATCAAAAAATTTAACTTTAAGAAAAAGAGAGGTAAAATAAAATGTTCAAAAAACCATATAAAGTATATCCTAAGCAAAAAGGGGGATAATTATTAAAAAATTGGCGCCAGGTTATGAGCTTGTGTTTATATAGTTGGGTATGATGTTGAACAACTTTTTAAGTCTGAATCAAATCCATTTTTAAAACAAAACAGATAAAAGTGCATCAAAAATTTAACCCAAATTTAAGTAAAAAAGGGGGAAAATTAATGAAAAATTGGTCCAGAGTTATGCACCTTTCGTAATGGGGTGGGTGATGATGTTGAACAATATTTTAAGTTTGAATCAAATCCATTCAGTAATAACAGACAGAGTGAAAGTGCATCAAAACTTTAACCTAAAATTTAAAAAAAGGGGAAATAACAGAAAAATTGGTCCAAGGTTTGCACCCCTTGTTATACATAAGGGTAATGATGTTGAAAATTTTTAAGTTTGAAACAGATCCATTCAGTAATAACAGATAAAATGAAAGTGCATAAAACTTTAACCTGAAATTCCCAAATAAAAAAGGGGAAAAATTCATGAAAAATTGGCAGAGTTAACCTTGTGTAATATGGGGGGTGATGATGTTGACAACTATTCAATTTGAATCAAAAACCATTTAGTAATAACAGAGGTAGAGTGAAAGTGCCCAAAAATTTTAAACCCTTTAAATTCTAAGTAAAAAGGGGGGAATTTAATTCAGAAACAAGAAATGTCGTAAAAACAGCCAAGCTGATATTCGAAATATTGCCAGAAGCAGGGGAAAATTTTTACCCAAAAAGTTAAAATCAAAAGAGTTTTTAAATTCGAAAGGGGACATAATTTTACTAAAATAATATCAAGGGTTTTGGGACTTGATGTTTCAAAAGTTTTTTTTTAACCCAAGAAAAAAATGTTAAGTTTCAATTCAATATTGCATTAGTTTTTGGGGTGTAACTTGCATGTTAAACTTTAACCAGAATTTTCTAAGTCCAAAAGGGGGCATAATTTGCTCAAAATACATGTTAAGAGTTATGGAACTTGACCCAGTGAGGTTGGTAATTGACCTTGAAAAAGAATAAATAAGTTTCAAAGCTATATGCCTTTTGGTAATAGCTGTATGTACTTGCACGCAAAACTTTAACCAGGATTTTCTAAGTCCAAAAGGGGGCATAATTTGCCCAAAATACATGTCAGAGTTATGGGACTTGGTGCTATCAACTAGTTTTATAACCCCGAAGACATATGTGAAGTTTCAATTTAATATCTGTAGTAGTTTTGGAGATAGTTACTTGCATGTAAAACTTTAACCAGAATTTTCTAAGTCCAAAAGGGGGTATAATTTGCCCAAAATACGTGTCAGAGTTATGGGACTTGACCCAGTGAGGTAGGTAATTGACCTAGAAAAAGAAAAAATAAGTTTCAAATCTATATGCCTTTTAGTAATAGCTGTATGTACTTGCACGCAAACTTTAACCAGAATTTTCTAAGTCCAAAAGGGGGCATAATTTGGCCAAAATACATGTCAGAGTTATGGGGCTTGACCCAGTGAGGAAGGTTATTGATCTAGAAAAAGAAAAAATAAGTTTCAAATCTATATGCCTTTTAGTAATAGCTGTATGTACTTGCACGCAAAACTTTAACCAGAATTTTCTAAGTCCAAAAGGGGGCATAATTTGGCCAAAATGAAGGTCAGAGTTATGGGACTTGGTGCTATCAACTAGTTTTATAACCCCAAAGACACATGTGAAGTTTCAATTCAATATCTGCATTAGTTTTGGAGATAGTAACTTGCATGTAAAACTTTAACCAGAATTTTCTAAGTCCAAAAGGGGGCATAATTTGCTCAAAATACATGTCAGAGTTATGGGACTTGACCCAGTGAGGTAGGTAATTGATCTAGAAAAGAAAAAATAAGTTTCAAATCTATATGCCTTTTAGTAATAGCTGTATGTACTTGCACGCAAAACTTTAACCAGAATTTTCTAAGTCCAAAAGGGGGCATAATTTGGCCAAAATGAAGGTCAGAGTTATGGGACTTGGTGCTATCAACTAGTTTTATAACCCCGAAGACACATGTGAAGTTTCAATTCAATATCTGCATTAGTTTTGGAGATAGTAACTTGCATGTAAAACTTTAACCAAAATTTTCTAAGTCCAAAAGGGGGCATAATTTGCTCAAAATACATGTCAGAGTTATGGGACTTGACCCAGAGAGGTAGGTAATTGACCTAGAAAAAGAATAAATAAGTTTCAAAGCTATATGCCTTTAAATGATAGCTGTATGTACTTGCATGCAAAAACTTAACCAAGGTGTGACGCCGACGCCGACGCCGACGCCGACGCCGACGCCAGGGGTGAGTAGAATAGCTAGACTATTCTTCGAATAGTCGAGCTAAAAATGGTGCCAGAGTTATGCACCTTCTGTCATATGATGTGGGTGATGATGTTGAACAACTATTTTAAGTTTGAATCAAATCCATTCAGTAATAACAGAGATAGAGTGAAAGTGCATCAAAACTTTAAGCTGAAAATCTAAGTGAAAAGGGGGGATAATTCATGAAATATTGGTGCCAGAGTTATGGCCCTTATGTCAGATGATGTGGATGATGATGAGGAATAAGTATTTCAAGTTTGAATCAAATCCATCAAGTAATTACAGAGATAAGTTGAAAAAAGAGAAAGTGCACCAAAACTTTAACCAAGGTGGGGACGCGGAAGGACGCCGACGCCGACACCGGGGCGAGTAGGATAGCTCTCCTTATACTTCGTATAGTCGAGCTAAAAAGGCAAACTCACTTGCCACCAGCAAGCTAAAGGTTAATGGATATTCAGACACTTTAAGCCCATAAATTGACAACCATAATAAATATATCAATTTTCCCATCATTATTCTGTCCATAATATGAAAGTTTAAAGAACTGGTATACCTACAAGAAATGAATCAATTAAAAAAAAACCTTCACTAAGACTTTAAAAATAAATCAAACAGGCACAGATAAATCAAGCTGATAAAAAAATCTCGAATAAAAAATAAACATAAAAAATCTTAAATACAAAATAAATATTTAAATTCATTTGAAAATCCCCAGCAGATTTCCATATTAAGGCAAGATAGCTAAAGATGGCCATGTTGCTAGGGTATAGATAACTGGTGTTTGCTCGTAAGAGAGAAGATGTCCCATGTTTTATCAATGATTAATTATCCATAGTCGTTACTTTATTGATTATAGATTTGTTAAGTCAAGGTACATGCTCTTGAAAATTTATCTTAAACTCAGTCAATATATTGTTGTGTATTGGAATGTTGGAACTTCAAAGATATATTAGGTTAGATACCAGGTTTTTCTCTTTTTACATAAAATCACACTGTTTTGAGATGGTGCCCTGTTTAAGACATTCTAAGTCAGAACTAGATAAAAATTTAATGCGTCTAAATTTACATCTGCTTGTCTTTTCAGGCTGTGGTTTTAAAGTACGAAGATAAATTACACAGTACATGATTGGAACATTTTCTTCAAAACAATGTCTGGTACAGGTGCTATGGATAACAATATGCTCACTATTAGTGAACTCTTAGAGACTGGTTTCATCAAATGTTCAATCTGCAAATCAGTCTACCAAGATCCTAGACTACTTCCCTGTCTTCACACTTTCTGTCATAAATGCATACAAGGAATCACTGAAATTGAAAAGCCATCTAAATCTTCTAAGAACCAGACTGAAAGTCCTAACCAATTACAGACTGTGAATGGAAATGAAGAAGAAAATGAAACCAATGATGAGAAGAAAACTGGAAAGAAAATGAAACTAGTCTGTCCAGTCTGTGTGTCTCCGATTGAAGTTGGTATAACAGATAAGAAACCAAATGAATTTCCATCAAATACATTTATGAAAGATCTAAGTGACATGTTTGATTATAAACATGAGAAAGAAAGGCAATGTGAATATTGTAAATTTGATGGCAAGATAACTTCAGCAAGTTCACTCTGCTTGGATTGCCATGACAACATGTGTCAAGGTTGCACAGGAGCACATTTCAGAACAAAGGTCACAAGAACTCACAAGGTCATTCCTTACTCTCAAGTGCAGAAAGGTCTTTATGACACTGACATTCGGGAATACCAGACACCTACATGTACAAAGCATGCAGATGAGCCACTGAACATATTCTGTGAGAAATGTGAACTACTGATATGTAAAGAATGCAAAGTTGGTAACCATGACGACCACAAATGGTCAAGTGCAGATAAAGCAGTCCTGAAGTATGAGGTCCAGATGATAAACTTACTAAAAGGTATCCAGCAGCAAATTCCATCCATTCATAAATACGTACAGTTTCTGTCTAACTATGAAAAATCTATCGAAGGAGGTAGAGAGAAACTCACAAACAGCATCAAGAAACAGGCAGATGAGTTACACAGAATGATAGATGAACAAAAGGCCAGCAGCCTGGAGGCTGTGAACAATGCCTGTGATACAGAGAGATGCGAAATCCAGGTGAGGAGTTCGAATCTCCAAACGGCCGCAACCTCCCTGGAAAACAATGAAGAGTATCTGAGACAGCTGTTGAAACACGGCAAGCCAGAGGAGGTGTTAACACTACATAGGGAGATCACACAGCGGCTAACACAGCTTACACATATGCAAATGGATGGTATAACAGCAAGACTGAAGACTGATTTTATTCCTGGAAGCTCAACACTGAGGAACATACAAACTGTATTTGGGAAACTTTCTATTGATCATGTTCCTCTAAAACATTCTGAGAGTGGTTTGGCTTCTGGCAGTGCTCTTCAAATCTCCAACATGTTACCTAACGTACGGAACACACCAGAACTGATTCTAGAATTTAATGGTGAAGGTATGTCTGACACTAAAGAAGTATGGCCAACTGGTGTCGCAGTTACAAAAGATGATGAACTTGTTATAGTTGACAGAGATAATAAGAAAGTCAAAATTTATGAAAGAAATGGAAAGTTAAAACAGGAAATTCATGGCAAAGGGGAGAATAAGCTTGAAACTCCATTTGATGTTACGGTTCTGAAATCTGGGGATTTAGCAGTCTCTGACCATGAAGCTGAAAATGTGAAGCTATTCACTTCTACTGGGGAGCATACATTAACAATCACAGATGGAATAAAATATCCAAGGGGAATAACTACCAACACAAAGGGAGAAGTTATTATTCTAGATTGTCAATTACAACAAGTAACAGTTCATGACCCAAAAAGTGGGGCATTAATCAAAACAATTGAAGGCAAGGACACCAAAGGAATTAAGGTCCTAGTTGACCCTTATTACATCACTGTGACCCCACAAGATAACATTATAGTAACTGACACCGCATCACCAAATATAAAAGTCTTCAGCCCTGACGGGAAATACCTCGCAAACTATGGCCACTATGGTATGAGAAATGACGAAGTTCTTCAGCCTTATGGTGTTTGCTGCGATCACTATGGTTACATATTTGTAGCTGACAACCAAAATCACAGGATACACCTGCTACTGCCTGATGGAAAACTTTCAAAATTTCTCCTGACAAAGACAGAGTCACTATGGCATCCGATGGGTCTAGCTCTTACAGAAAATGGTAACCTTGTGGTAACTGAGGCTTTAGGAAAAGTGAAGATATACAAATATATATGATCATGAATAAAACTGTTAAGGATGTTATATAGGGATAGACTTATGCAAAACAGATTTACTATAACACTGTGATATCATTAATATCTGTGGGGGACTATTTTTAGTGGATTTCATCACTGTGTATCTATGAAATTAAATCCCAGCAAGCAAACATAAATCCAAACAACAATTCTAACTATAGATCTTTACAATCTGAAATTTACAAATTCAAGTCCCTATTTAATAGCCATTTTTGACAAATGTACAAAATTTTATGACAAAGTGTGTTATTTCAACAAAGTAGGAGGCTTACACTTACAGCAAGTTATTTTTTTAACCTGAAGAAGGCTTTCTAAAACATATATTTCATGGAAAAACACTTTTCCTTATACAGTCGAACATCTTTCCCTTTAACTTGACCAGACAAGAAAAATATGTTTAACATTAGTTTAAGCCATCGAAAAAAAACCCATAATATAGGGAATTCGCAGGAACCTGACAAAGAATACTGTAAAATCATTTCTTTTCACTGGCATGAAATTTCATGGCTCTGGTTGAAATGACTATCATACTGGTCTTTAAATTCTTTGATTTAAACTTGTGAACATAACATGAATAGGAATGTTGTTATTCACTGGGATTTAACCCCATGGATTGACATAACTAAATAATCCACACAAAAAATAGTCCCACACAAATTTCAATAATTTCACTGTTTTGCACTAGAATATGTGATAATAATATTTCTTTTACAAACTTTTCCACCTATGTTCTTAACACCACCAAAAATCAGTTGTGAAATAGGAAATATTTTAGCCAGTTTTTTTTTGGTGATAATCAAGACTGGATTTTGAGATTAAATAAGCCACAAAAAGAAGCACTTCTCGGAAGACTGTCAGGATTAATAATACAGCTGAACCTGTTAACAGAGGCCACATGTATTAAACAGCAACATGTCTTAAGCAGACAATCAGCTACTAGCAACTTCCCAAGACTTTTTGTTCTGTTTTCATCTTGTCAAAAAACATCTGCCTTTTACCTGTTTACCTCCCTTGGTTGGCTTTTAAATACAGGCTTGAATATATATGCAGTAGGAGTACAACAACAGCTGTCTAATGACAGCGCGCTTGACTATTCGAAGAATTGATTGAATAACGGGGTCAAAATATTAACATAGATATTCAGACAAAAGAAAAAAATAGACAATGTTCCAGTATTTGTGGATTTTGATAAGTCTTGCACTAAATGGCAATGTGTGAACCAATTTCAAAGTCCAAAAAGGGCCATAATTCAGCCAAAATAGTTGTCAGAGTTATGTACCCTTGCCTACAGAAGGAAATCATAATGATAAACAAGTGTTCAAAGTTTAAAAGCTATATGTCAAATAGTTTTGACAAAACATAGACTTGTATGAAAACAGAACAGATTTCCAAGTCCAAAAAGGGCTGTTATTCAGCCAAAATAGATGATAGAGTTATGTACTCTTTCCTACAGATATACACTATTATACTGAATAAGTGATAAAAGTTTCAAAGCCATATGTCAAACACTTTACACAAAATATGAACTGGTACGAAAAACTTATTTTAATACAAGATTTCTAAGTAGAAAGGGGCCATAATTCAGCCAAAATTCTTGATGGAGTTATGTACATTTGCCTATAACTGGTCATGGTGATAGTAAACAAGTGTTGAAAGTTTCAAAGCTTTATCTCAAAAGACTTTGCCAAAATATGAACTGGTACGAAAAACTTAACCAAGATTTCTAAGTCAAAAAGGGCAATAATTCAGCCAAAATTCTTGATGGAGTTATGTGCTCTTGCCTATAACTTGATATGGTGATGGTAAACAAGTGTTGAAAGTTTCAAAGCTTTATCTCAAAAGACTTTGTCAAAATATGAACTGGTATGAAAAACTTAACCAAGATTTCAAAGTCAAAAGGGGCCATAATTCAGCCAAAATCCTTGATGGAGTTATGTACTCTTGCCTATAACTAGACACGGTGATGCTAAATAAGTGTTGAAAGTTTCAAAGCTTTATCTCAAAAGACTTTGTCAAAAAGTGGACTGGTACGAAAAACTTAACCAAGGTGTGATGCCGACGCTGACGCCGTGGTGAGTAGGATAGCTCTACTTATTCTTCGAATTGTCGAGCTAAAAATCATGGGTCTTTATTTTAAAGAAATTTAGGCAAACTGTCTAAAGCAGCTAATGGCAGAATTGCAATAATGAAACTAACATATTAATGTCACTGGTTACTTTTTCTCTGAACTTTCATCATGCCACACATGACATCAATCGGTATATTTTTCCTAGGAAATGCATTTATTGTGTAGATTAAAAATAAAATACTTCATAAAGTATGCCTCTTGCTTTTAAATAACAGTGTACATGCATAATTCTATCCCTTACAGTCACAGATCGAGACATGGATAAATTCTAGGGGCAATGCCTCCTAACTGCTAATGCCAGATGATCCCTTTTACAAATACAAACCTATATTGACCAGACACAAGTTACTGAACTGGGTTATTAACTGTTCTTATCAACACCCCCAAAACTGAGCCCTCTGCTTGAAAATATATTTACTGAACTGACTGTTTAACAGCTAAAAACTCCCTGCAATCTCTTGTTTAGTTTTTGGTTTTGTTGGGTTTAGAGCCATGCTATAACAAATTAAGTCATTTTGAACAATTTTCAAGCTTTTGATGGTATACAAAGACCCCAGGTATCTCTCTGGACATTGTTTTAGGAATGGGCAGGTACCTGTGTAGAACCACCAACCTTTCTGAAGCCAGCTTAGTGGCTTCCTCACATGAAAGAATTCTAGATCTCAAGTCAAGTTTCCAAACTCGTATCAGTAACATGCAAGTCATTCCATATCTGTGACCTTAACCACTAGGCCACAGAAGCCCCACACTCTCTTTTGCTTACCTGTGCCCACTCTAGCAACCAATTTGAATACTGAAAAGCTTGTCAGAGATTTTACTTGTGACAGAAACTTAAAAAACTTCTTTCTCACAGACAAACATCTGTTAAGCAATGCAATTTGCAATTACCGAATTACAGAATATACTGATATCTTACAAGAATACATAAAATATGCATAATGTTATAATAATACTATTGACAAAATTCATGACAAAGTACAGACTGCATCCTGTTGCTAAAAAAGGCAGCTTGTTGGGTTGAGGCTAGGTAGCTAGACAGGTAATATAGAAAGAAAAGGCCCTGTATGCACTAATGTTTTCAAACCTGAATTTATACAATTCTTAAAACAAGAGCACCGCCTTGCGGGTGCTGACGCTCATCTGATTTTTTTTGTGTAATAGAAATATTGTCCTACCCATGATTTTCTAAGTCTAAAAAGGGCCATCATTCTTGCAAAAAGCAGGATAGAGTTATGTTTCTTGATGTTCAGTGTCCACTTATGATGGTGAAAAACTGTTGCAAGTTTTAAAGCAATAGCTTTGATAGTTTATGAGAAAAGTTGACTTAAACATAATACTCAACCAAGAAAATGATTTTCTAAGTCCAAAAGGGGCAATATTTATTGCAAAAAGCCGGATGGAGTTATGTTGCTTGCTGTACAGGGTCAGCTTATGATGGTCAACAAGTGTTGCAAGTTTCAAAGCAATAGCTTTGATAGTTTAAGAGAAAAAGTTGACCTAAACATTTAACTTAACCATGAAATCTGATATTTTCTAAGTCCAAAAGGGGCCATAAATCTTGCAAAAAGCAGGATGGAGTTATGTTTCTTGCTGTACAGGGTCAACTTATGATGGTGAACAAGTGTTGCAAGTTTCAAAGCAATAGCTTTGATAGTTTAGGATAAAAGCTGACCTAAACATAAAACTTAACCAAGAAAACTGAGTTTCTAAGTCCAAAAGGGGCAATAAATCTTTCAAAAAGCAAGATGGAGTTATGTTTCTTGATGTACAGGGTCTGCTTATGATGGTGAACAAGTATTCCAAGTTTCAAAGCAATAGCTTTGATAGTTTAGGAGAAAAGTTGACCTAAACATAAAACTTAACCAAGAAATCTGATATTTTCTAAGTACAAAAGGGGCCATAAATCTTGCAAAAAGCAAGATGGAGTTATGTTTCTTGATGTACAGGGTCTGCTTATGATGGTGAAGAAGTATTCCAAGTTTCAAAGCAATAGCTTTGATAGTTTAGGAGAAAAGTTGACCTAAACATAAAACTTAACCAAGAAATCTGATATTTTCTAAGTACAAAAGGGGCCATAAATCTTGCAAAAAGCAAGATGAAGTTATGTTTCTTGCTATACAGGGTCAGCTTATGATGGTGAACAAGTATTCCAAGTTTCAAAGCAATAACTTTGATAGTTTAGGAGAAAAGCTGACCTAAACATAAAACTTAACCAGGCAACGCCGACGCCGACGCCGACGCCGACAACCGCTCAAGTGATGACAATAACTCATCATTTTTTTTCAAAAAATCAGATGAGCTAAAAACTGCATATCCAAAGTAAAATCGTCTAATACCTATATGCTGTGAAATTATTTATATTTAGGGAGATATTTAGGGAGACTAGGTTTTCATACTGTTTCATGGTCAAATCAAACCACACATACAACTCTCAAACAAATTAAATCAACATTCATCTGACTTTCAAAACTGAAAGTCCACCTGTGGAG
The DNA here is from genome assembly GCF_021730395.1 of Mercenaria mercenaria. Taxonomy (NCBI): domain Eukaryota; kingdom Metazoa; phylum Mollusca; class Bivalvia; order Venerida; family Veneridae; genus Mercenaria; species Mercenaria mercenaria. The sequence continues at coordinate 56,735,529 of NC_069378.1, forward strand.
GTATATTAAGAAACAATATGGTGAAATACAAGAAACTGAAAAGAAAATGCGGAACTTTAAAGGCAGACACTGTCAATTTTCGCAATTTTAAGACATTCAAGGACCATAAATCAGGAGTGAGCAGGACTATACAGCTGGTTATCAAACTTGTCTGAGATATCATACCCATAAACATTGTGACCAAGTTTGGTAAACACTGGATAAGAACTTAGGTCTAAGTTAAGAGATCAGGCACTGTCAACTTTTGCACTTTTTCATAATTCAAGGGTCAATACGGACAGTTATCGAATCTGGTCCAGACATTATGCTCATAAACATTTTGACCCCGATTGGTGAATAACGGATAAGATGTTTGAGCCCTAACACTCACTTTTTTGCATTTTTTCGAAATGCAAGGGTTATTACTCCAGAGACTTGGAGGATCCAGTTAGTTATAGCATCATACACATAAGCATTGAGACCAAGTCTGGTGAATACCTGATGAGAACTAGAAAATGCTTTTGTAAAAAAGCGCATGTCTCCCCCAATGCAAAGTCCTATAGGCAAGAAGTCAATAGGGGTCAGGAGCAAAAGTCAAAGAGACACCGATGGTTGGCTGCAGTAGGGATCATCTACTTGGCATGTCCAATCATCCCGCTAAATTTCAACACTCTTGGCCTAGTAGTTCTCAAGTCACTGTTCAGGCTTCTGTGACCTTGACCTTTGATCAAGTGACCTCAAAATATATAGGGGTCATCTACTCTGCAAGTCCAATCATCCTATTAAGTTTCAACATTGTAGGTCAAGTGGTTCTCAAGTTATTTCCAAAAAATGATTTTACATGAACAGGCCACTGTGGCCTTGACCTTTAATAGACTGACCCCAAAATCAATAGGGGTCATCTACTCTGCATGTTCAATCATCCTATGAAGTTTCAACATTCTGGGTCAAGTGGTTCTCAAGTTATTGATCGGAACTGGTTATCAATGTTCAGGCCCCTGTGACCTTGACCTTTAATGGAGTGACCCCAAAAACAATAGGGGTCATTTACTGTGCATGAACAATCATCATATGAAGTTTCAACATTCTGGGTCGAGAGGTTCTCAAGTTATTGATTGGAAATGGTTTTGCATGTTCAGGCCCCTGTGGCCTTGACCTTGAACAGAGTGACCCTAAAATCATTAGGGGTCATCTACTCTGTATAACCAATCATCATTCTGGGTCAAGTGGTTCTCAAGTTACTGACCGGAAATGGTTTTCAATGTTCAGGCCCCTGTGACCTTGACCTTTCACAGAGTGACCTCAAAATCGTTAGGGGTCATCTACTCTGCATGACTAATCATCCTATTAAGTTTCAACATTCTGGGTCAAGTGGTTCTCAAGTTACTGACCGGAAATGGTTTTCAATGTTCAGGCCTCTGTGACCTTGACCTTTAATGGAGTGACCCCAAAATCGATAGGGGTCATCTACTTTGCATGTACAATCATCCTATGAAGTTTCAACATTCTGGGTGAAGTGGTTCTCCAGTTATTGATCGGAAATGGTTTTCCATGTTCAGGCCACTGTGACCTTGACCTTTGACAGAGTGACCCCAAAATCAATAGGGGTCATCTACTCTTCAAGACCAATCATCCTATGAAGTTTCAACATTCTGGGTCAAGTGGTTCTCAAGTTACTGACCGGAAATGGTTTTCAATGTTCAGGTCCCTGTGACCTTGACCTTTAATGGAGTGACCCCAAAATCGATAGGGGTCATCTACTCTGCATGTACAATCATCCTATGAAGTTTCAACATTCTGGGTCAAGTGCTTCTCTAGTTATTGACCGGAAATGGTTTTCCATGTTCAGGCCCCTGTGGCCTTGACCTTTGACAGAGTGACCCCAAAATCAATAGGGGTCATCTACTCTTCATGACCAATCATCCTATGAAGTTTCAACATTCTGGGTCAAGTGGTTCTCAAGTTACTGACCGGAAATGGTTTTCAATGTTCGGGCCCCTGTGACCTTGACCTTTAATGGAGTGACCCCAAAATCGATAGGGGTCATCTACTTTGCATGTACAATCATCCTATGAAGTTTCAACATTCTGGATCAAGTGCTTCTCTAGTTATTGATCGGAAATGGTTTTCCATGTTCAGGCCCCTGTGACCTTGACCTTTGACAGAGTGACCCCAAAATCAAAAGGGGTCATCAACTCTTCATGACCAATCATCCTATGAAGTTTCAACATTCTGGGTCAAGTGGTTCTCAAGTTACTGACCGGAAATGGTTTTCAATGTTCGGGCCCCTGTGACCTTGACCTTTAATGGAGTGACCCCAAAATCGATAGGGGTCATCTACTTTGCATGTACAATCATCCTATGAAGTTTCAACATTCTGGGTCAAGTGGTTCTCTAGTTATTGATCGGAAATGGTTTTCAATGTTCGGGCCCCTGTGACCTTGACCTTTGACAGAGTGACCCCAAAAACAATAGGGGTCGTCTACTCCAGCAGCCCTATAACCCTATGAAGTTTGAAGGTTCTAGGTCAAATGGTTCTCCAGTTATTGCTCGGAAATGAAGTGTGATGTACGGACGGACGGACGGAAGGACGGACGGACAGACGGACGGACGGACAGGGCAAAAACAATATGTCTCCTGGGGGAGACATAACTACTCAAGACAGTGGACATTGTCAATTTTCACAATTTTGAGTAATTCAAGGGCTTTAACTCTAGAGCTACCCTGTGAACAGTGGATAAGAACTACTGGTTAAAGAGCGGAAACTTTAATTTTTTTTGCAAGTTTTAGAAATCCATGGGCTATAACTCCAGAGCAATTTGGACAAACAATCTATCAGTGCTGGCCGAGATATTATGCCAATTAACATTTTGACCAAGTTTGGTGAACACTGGGCAAGAACTGCTCAATCAGAGAGCGGGCAACTTTTTTGATGTTGGCCGAGATATTATGCGAATTAACACTGCTACCAAGTTTGGTGAACTCTCAAGTCAGAGAGAGAATAACGCTTTTGGATGCCACCGGATTTCTGCCAACATATGTTCCAATAATATGTCTTGTTTCAAAGGTTTATAAAAAGCAGAATCAGGCAAACTGAATACTTTCAGGTAAACTGATTACAGTATTTCTCTTTGCTAGGAAAACTTACCATTTTTGGGTACAGGCTTTTTCTCTAAAGGTGGTATCTTTCCATTTATATCAAGATCTATTTGAGATTCTGTAACTTCTTCAGCAAAATCTAAGAAAGGCTCTGAACTTTCCTCCCCTGTTTTACTGTCTTCAGGAGTTACAGTTCCTGAAATCCAAACAACCTTTGTACAATATCTTAGGTAGATTCTTTCAGCAATGAACTGAGAAGATATGCAAAATTGACTTAAATGTTTTACAAGCAATGAGATTGTACTTTCATGTCACATATCATACTGAAGTAAAAACAAAGATCCTCTTTTATTACATGTTTTTTCAGATATTAGAGTAAAATATATCTGTTATTTTCACTGTAAAAAATATCAAATATATTTTTCACAGGTAAGAAACTATTAAATATGCCACTGGGTTAGTTTAGTCAAAACATGAAATAAAAAGAAAATTTGTTTGTTCTGCATGTAAGAACAAAATATCTTTCACTTATGAACTTCATATATTACATCTTTGCTTACGGCTATGATACTCAGATAAATATTTCATCTGGTGTTCACCTGTGAAAGATGTTTCCATCTTACACTGAAACAAACAAATATCCTATATAGATATCTTTTGTTAGCAGTTAGGTTTATCATATACAGATTATGTTCACCAGAATTCTCTTACCTTTCGTTAGACTGTTGGGTTTATCAGTATATAGATTATGTAGACTAGAATTGTCTTACCTTTTGTTAGACTGTCTGGTTTATCAGTATATAGATTATGTAGACTAGAATTCTCTTCCCCTTTTTCCTCTTCCGTTTCTTCTTCTAAAGTTATCAATCTGTAAATACACAAATCCATATCTTACATCCACCACCACAATGTCATTTTGAATTCCCTAAATCAGATTTTCTTCCATGATTTCTGAGGCAAAAAAAACAACCAACCATACTTTTTTCTTCTTTTATTTCTTTCTAGAATTATAAAATGTTTCCATATAATTTATTACGATTGCTTTTGTACCTTTCGAAAGAATGTGTATTACTTATTTATAATGTATTTCTGCTGAATGGTCTGTACGTATTCTGTTAAACTCATACAAAAAATGTGTCAGTAATAGAAATTAGTTTCTAACTACAAAACCTACACTATAAGAAGACCATGTACCGGAGAGGGGATATTACCGAAGAGGGATAACTTAAAATAAATGGGTTGATGTAGATGTAAGAGTTTCCTCCCCTTATTCTTCACCTATAAGTCTTTTATACATGGCATGCAAAGAACCACAAGAATGGACTGGAGTCCTCTGTATCTTGCTCTGTCCCATCAGACTTAGTAAAATTACTTATCTTTGAAGAGTTAATCCATCACCACAGGGCTACCAACGGTGATTACAAATGAACTTAGATACACCAAATATGAAATTTAGTTCTGATTTCTAAATCTGGGCTACTTAGTAACACAGGTTTGTTGTTTTAACTACATATGTATATTAAAAAGAAAATCAAGGTCTAGACAGGAAGCTGCTTATGCTGCCATTAAATAAAGAACAGCTGAAAAGTACAGCCATTACAGAAAATAATAACAAGGAGGAAGAATGACTAGATACACTTTTAAATCATTTTTATTTGAGAGAAACTAATTTTTGTTGATTTTGAGGTTGTGTCAATTCGAAAAAATAAAATGCAATGATTAAATAAAATTTTCGTTTTAATATTAATACATAAAACCAATAAACTCAATCCCTAACAAATATGGGTAGTTCTGTTGGCCACCACCATTAAAATTTTTTACAGCACTGCATTCAGTCAAATAGACATTAACCCTTGTCTAGTGGATTGAACCCCCTACCTCTAGAAAGTTACTTTTGTGCAGTTTTATCAATTTATGTTAATTTTCGTACTCTAACCATATATTACTTGTCGACTACAGTATAGTGTCATGTATATATACATGTATATAGGGACCCTTTATCCAGGTGAGATATACCTATCGTTGTCGTCATCATGGAAACCACCTGACTCCTCATCACTCACTGACAGCTCACTATCACTGCTATTTATAAAAATACTCACAAGGTACTTTCATTTTATATTTAATACTTTGTACTATAGTAGGTAAATGGTAGGCCAACCCTAAGATGTACATTATCCCTGAATTCTTAAAAACTGTGAATAAGTTCATTTTAACCACTGACAATTGCAATCTTGTTAAAGGGCATTATCTGATACCCTCGACCGATCTATTCCGTTACTCTCCATTCATAGTCTGTGTTGACAGATGAGTGAAATATAAGTAGGCAGTCGTGGGTATCCGACAATGATTAACGGGATATGTATAATAATTTTTCAAGAAATAAACCTATGAATTATTTATTCTACTTTACCTGGACAATTAAAGGAAACAGGAAGTGGATGTGTTATTGTCGAATTAAATCTTACACTGACAGTCACTATATAGACTTTATGTGTTGTGAAAATTTTGACAAATTGTAAAATCAAGAACTTGAGATAAAACTAAAATGATCCTACCTTTACAAATGATAAAAAATAAAAATGAGAAGAGGAATATGACATTTTACAGCATTTCTTAGGTGTTATTCTTATTTTGCATATATTGTCGAAGTTAGAAAATATCTTTTTTTGACTAAGCATGTCAGTCAAATGTAAGAAATATTGTTTCATGAAAAATAAACAGATTGCAACTTTTCTGCTTAAAAGCTGACTGCATTTTTGCAGTAGATACTTCTACTAAGTGATGTCCTGAGATATACTGATAAGGTTCCTTTTTATGTAAATTTTTTTACGCTGTCAATTTAGACTCACCATGTTAAATAATTTTTATTAATCTTTAATTTTTCAACCTCATGATTTTTGTTTGTTCCCAAAGATTCAAGGTGGCATGACCTTATATAGAGACCTGTCTCAGAATTCAGCTCTACTATTGTTCAATTTCAAAACTGAATCAACCAATCAGATTTTTTAGTTATGACACTGGTCCCCAACCTCAGTTTTATAACATTTGATCAAAGTTCATCATGTAAGATCATCCAACAATTTAGTCCAAAAACAACATTCATATTATACAAATCAGTATGTGTTTTAAGAAACTCACTTTTCAGGATCAAATTCATCATCCATATCTCTTTCAGCTGGCTCACGAGTTGTATCCGAAAGTTTCTTTGACGGCTCTTGTAATTCCTAAAATACATGCAGTTTTTTGTTCAGTACGAGTACTTTCTATTATTAAACTACTTGAATTGTATGTAGCAAGGTCAGAAAGGAAAACTGCTTTATCACGTAACCATAAAATTGCTGTACATGCAAGGAATCAACTCATACAATATTTTATATCTTATAAGTAACATTTACAATTGGAATCACTCTTGAATTGGTTTAAAAAGGACCCCCATTAATGCCATGCTTAACAGAAGGAATGTTTCAACTAAGAAAGCTTACATTTTGCATTCTAGCGAGAGAAAAATAAAAGCTATTAATTCCGCAAAATCTGATTATAAAATCTCCACTAGTACTCTACTTTTATTCATATGTCTTCGAATGTGATATCTATATCATACAGGATTTTCCACTGTTTTAATGAAATGTTCAGTGAAACATCATTTGTTCACGCAGCAATGACTTGTGCACTAGACCCACTCAAACAATTCATGTAGTCCCCTAGCCATATTCCTTATACATTCTAAGTTAGTTCCTTTAAAACCCTGGATTATTTGAGCAGTTTGGTCATCCCAATACAACTATGCCAAATTGGTGTTTCACTGTAGCATAATAATAAATAGTTTCTACCTTTATAATATTAAACTCGTAATACTGGTAGCCCTTGAAACTTTCTGCCACTGCCGTCATTGTGCGTGAAGTTTTCTCCCAGAAATGGAGCAAGGACGACTGGTAGTTGGCTAGGACGTGTGAGAACATGTTACATCGACTCGCGGCCAGTAGGTCCACTTTCTGCATTACGTCTAATTTTAACTTGTCAAAACGAGCTTTAGTTTTCTTCACTTGGGCTTGCACCTGTTTGTATCCATATGAAGACATTTAGTATATTGTTATTAACTTAAAGAAATGGACTTGGAAATTTCCGTCCCATTATGTATTCTCAGTATGTGACTTTGGCATTCATCAGAGTATGAACAGAAAGCCAGATGCTCCTATCAGCTACATTACTGTCAAGAGAATGCCAAAACCCTATACAAGAATACAAAATCTCACAGAAATTACCGACTGCCAAGAAAGGTCCTCTCCCTCAACGTCTTCATATTTAGAAGTAAAAACAACACAGTGGAGGTACTATACAAACAAGATCGCAAAATTTCTCAGATACAGAAGTGTATAACAATGTCTGTATACTTCCAGATATAGAACTTACATTCATATTTATTACAGATGTTTAACCTTGACGGACATCAGTAATGACAATAATGATAGGAAATTTTATGTTTTTTAATGGAAATATATTGACGTCTGCAATATCCCATTATAATCAAACAGAAATTAGTTTATATAGTATTACGAGTGGCTTTTCATATTGAATTTATTAAACAAGTTTAATAAAATAATACAATGCGAGGCTCTGCCGAGCATTTTTCAATTTTATTCAATGAGTTTAATAAATTCAATGTGAAAAGTCACAAATGTAATATTCTTTTTATCGCATGTTGGCCTTTCTTGTCAAAACATAAAAAATTCGACTTTCTATTATTATATAAACTAGACAATTAGACTATAAGTGACGTTGACGTCAAAGCTTTATTACACTAGTGTATTATCATTTTTATTTAATGGCTTTATTACACTCTCGTGACTTCAAACATGTAATAAACATAATTTATTTTAGGTCGATTGTGAAGGAAGTTCTACAACTTATATTAATCACTCTCGACACCACATTCCTGATGGAATCCATCGCCACGAGGGTGAGAGGGAAGAAGCCAGTTTCCCTTTTAATGCCGAGCTTCAAGCATGGTATGACGCTGCCAGGGATCAAACCCACAGCCTCCCGCACTCACCACTAGGCTATCGAGGCAGTTACATACAGAAACTGAGAATGAGTGCCAAATAATAATCACTACACTTCACACTAAATATCCTGGTTCAACAGAGACTACAAACCTTTCTAAATTTTTCCAGCTGCTTGTACGTGTCTGGATCTAGCTGCTCTGAGACATCTTTCATCCACAACAACGCACCACGATACTCTGTGCGCGCACTTTCCATTCTATTGATTGTCATGAGGGTATCGGAAATTGCTCGATATCTAAATGTCTCAACTTCTTGGTACAACCGCACTAGTGGAACTCTTAATGCCAACCTGAATTTATTACATGTGTTTATATATTTACATAAGTGCCGACACCACTGAGAATTTTTGTGATGTATCTCTTTTACAAATTTCTCTTCTAATAATACAATATACAATGCTTCCCATTAATGAAAATGTGTCAGTTCACATTTGGGTTAATTCAAGATCATCTAAAAAACAACAAAAATTGAAATGACACTAAAACATTTCATACTGAACATAAAATAAACATTGTGACTTTTTTTTCTTTTCAGACAGACCTATTTTTGATGGTGTGATAATTGTTTTTATGCTTGTTATGCATTCACTCATTCCTATTGTGCCACAATTTTCTCACAAATTTCCTTAAATAAGTACAGATGAGCCATGCCATGAGAAAACCAACATAGTGGGTTTGCGACAAGCATGGATCCAGACCAGCCTGCGTGGATCGGATCCATGCTGTTCGCTTTCAAAGTCTATTGCAATTAGAGAAACTGTTAGCGAACAGCATGGATCCTGACCAGACTGCGTGGATGCGCAGGCTGGTCTGGATCCATGCTGGTCGCAAACCCATTACGTTGGTTTTCTCATGGCATTTTCCAACAGTATTTAAAGCTGCTCCTAAAATGATTTGGTTCAAATGGATGAAGGCAAATAAAATGATGAAACTAACCTTTGTTGAGCGGCAAAGCTCTGTGATTTGCCTACAGCTGCCATCATTTTACCAGCTCTTGTTTTATCCTGACCACTGTTTGACTTCAAAAATCTTCCAGTAGCATTTTCTTCCATTGACAGTGCTGCAGGGGATTAAACAAATTTTTAGAAAGATCTGACATTAGTTAGAGGAAACACACATTTTCTTATTGATAGGAATTCCATTGTGACAGGATTTTTTAACTTCATGTTGCTAAACAAGTTAACATATTATATTTCCCTCTAGTTTATAGTAACAATTTCATAAAGGTTAAGTTTTACAAGTCCAGCTTCTGTTTTCTCTTCATAAAAGTGACACATTAAATTTTTAGCTAAAAATAATGTGCATCAATATTTCAACATTGCTCACCATGTGTCTTTTAAATGGTTTAACTTTATTTTTGGATTCTGTACATTTTTTTAAAAGTACAAATGTATATCAGTTATGCTAAGGTGGGCAGGTAACTTAAGTTTTCCTAGATTTGTACCTGGTCCAGAACTAACAAGTTTTCTCCGCATGAAGCTGTGGTGGAGGCAGCATGATGACAGACACGATGTCTTTTATCAAATCACCCAGGGCTATATCTCTTCTGTATATACTGAACTAAGCAAGTAGCCTCAAAATAGTCTAAATGTCTCTTATTCTGGGAAATCAAGTTCCAAATCAAATAATGCTCTTCTAATTAAAAGATGACATGTTTCACCCATTTCCGTTCAGGCACTTTATTTACACTATAAAATCAGTAACTTTTATTTGGGACTAATTATCATACATGTCCTTCTTGTGTCAGTCACCCAAAACAAGCCTAACTGATTTGCTATATCTTCAAAAGTTGATATTCATGAATTTGTATCCCTGTGAAACAGACATTTTCTCCAAAATGAAATAATTTTAAACCAACAAAATTTGACAACTTTTGACAGAAAAATTTAAAACAAGAAAACTTTAACTTCTTGTGAATACAATATTAACATACCACAAAGCCTGTCCTGATATTTTTCTATAGCTCTCAGTAATTCCATACATGACCGCTGAATTGCCTTGAACACCTGTAGTAAATATAGTTATTGTACAAAGTATTGAATACTACTGAACTATATATTTACATTGTTTTACCTTCACAATGAATACTAAAATCTGTGAAAAGACCGAAGCATAGAACGCAACCTAACAATACAGTAGCAGACTCAAGTTGGTCGAGTCTGTTTATGAAAGGCAATGAAATGTGCAATACTCCTGACACTAGCACTAGCATTGGCTTATGCAGAATTCTATTATAATAAAGATGAACCTTGTCAATGATCGCAATGGACCAGAAAATACAACACCACTGAGTCAAAGTAATGGGACATGTATTTTACTGAATGTAACCCATGCAACAAAAAAAAGCATTGTAACGTCATGTTTCTGACATTTGTCATTAAAAAAACCCAACAATTTTGCTGCTCAATGACATTCAGTTATGTCCTTGTGAATATTGTATTCTTGCTAAGGCGAAAAAAAAAAATTTCCGGTATCCTGACCTACCCTAAATTTTTGGCCCGACCCTAAATGTTTTTATGGCTTTGGTGAATATTTTTTTCAACAAAATTAATTTCTCCCGAAAAGTCTCTTAATAAACAAGAGGACCATGATGGTCCTGAATCGCTCACCTGTCCCCAAATGAACTGAGTGTGACATCGTTTTTTTTCTATTATTTGACACAGTGACCTAGTTTTGAGCTCATGGGACCTAGTTCTGAACTTGACCTAGGTATCATCAAGATAAAAATTCTGACCAATTTTTATGAAGATCCATTGAAAAATATGGCCTCTAGAGAAGTAACAAGGTTTTGCTATTATTTTACATAATGACCTAGTTTTTAAAGGCATGTGACCCAGTTTTGTACTTGACCTAGATATCATCAAGGTGAACATTCTCACTAATTTTCATGAAGATCTCATGAAAAATATGGCCTCCAGAGAGGTCACAAGGTTTTTCTATTTTTAGACCTACTGACCTAGTTCTTGACCGCACGTGACCTAGTTTCAAACTTGACCTAGATATCATCAAGATGAGCATTCTCACCAATTTTCAAGAAGATCCATTGAAAAATATGGCCTCTAGAGAGGTCAAAAGGTTTTTCTTTGTTTAGACCTAGTGACACAGTTTTTGACCGCAGTTGACCCGGTTTCAAACTTGACCTAGATATCATCAAGATGAATATTCAGACCAACGTTCATACAGATCCCAAGAAAAATATGGCCTCAACAGTGGTCAAATTTTTTTCTATTATCTGACCTACTGACCTAGTTTTTTACCACATGTGACTCAGTTTCAAATTTGACCTAGATATTATCAAGATGAACATTCTGACCAATTTTCATGCAGATCTCATGAAAAATATGACCTCTAAAGAGGTCACAAGGATTTTCTATTATTTGACCAACTGGTTAGTTTTGGGCCGGACGTGACCCAGTTTCGAACTTGACCTAGATATTATCAAGATTAACATTCTGACCAATTCTCATGCAGATCCCATGAAAAATATGACCTCTAGAGAGGTCACAAGGATTTTCTTTTATTTGACCTACTGACCTAGTTTTTGACCGCAGTTGACCCAGTTTTGAATTTGGCCTAGATATCATCAAGATGAACATTCTGATCAATTGTCATGCAGATCCCATGAAAAATACGGCCTCTACAGAGGTCACAAGGTTTTTCTATTATTTGACCTACTGACCTAGTTTTGGACCAGACGTGACCCAGTTTCGAACTTTACCTAGATATCATCAAGATAAACATTCTGACCAATTTTCTTGCAGATCCCATGAAAAATATGACCTCTAGAGAGGTCACAAGGCTTTTCTATTATTTGACCTACTGACCTAGTTTTGGACCGGACGTGACCCAGTTTCGAACTTGACCTAGATATCATCAAGACGAACATTCTGACCAATTTTCATGCAGATCCCATGAAAAATATTACCTCTAGAGAGGTCACAAGGATTTTCTTTTATCTGACCTACTGACCTAGTTTTTTCTCCGCAGTTGACCGAGTTTCGAACTTGACCTAGATATCATCAAGATGAACAATCTGATCAATTGTCATGCAGATCCCATGAAAAATACGGCCTCTACAGAGGTCACAAGGTTTTTCTATTATTTGACCTACTGACCTAGTTTTAGAACGGACGTGACCCAGTTTCGAACTTTATCTAGATATCATCAAGATAAACTTTCTGACTAATTTTCATGCAGATCCCATGAAAAAATATGACCTCTAGAGAGGTCATAAGGATTTTCTATTATTTGACCTACTGACCTAGTTTTTGACCGCAGTTGACCCAGTTTCGAACTTGACCTGGATATCATCAAGGTGAACATTCTCACTAATTTTATGAAGATCTTGTGAAAAATATGGCCTCTAGAGAGGTCACAAGGTTTTTCTATTTTTAGACCTACTGACCTAGTTTTTGACCCCAGTTGACCCAGTTACGAACTTGACCTAGATATCATCAAGATGAACAATCTGATCAATTGTCATGCAGATCCCATGAAAAATACAGCCTCTACAGAAGTCACAAGATTTTTCTATTATTTGACCTACTGACCTAGTTTTGGACCGGACGTGACCCCGTTTCGAACTTGACCTAGATATCATCAAGATGAACATTCTGACCAATTTTCATGCAGATCCCAAGAAAAATATGACCTCTAGGGAGGTCACAAGGATTTTCTATTATTTGACCTACTGACCTAGTTTTTGACCGCAGTTGACCCAGTTTCGAACTTGATCTAGATATCATCAAGGTGAGCATTCTCACCAATTTTCATGAAGATTCTTTGAAAAACATGGCCTCTAGAGAGGTCACAAGGTTTTTCTATTTTTAGACCTACTGACCTAGTTTTTGACCGCATGTAACCTAGTTTCAAACTTGACCTAGATATCATCAAGGTGAACATTCTGACCATCTTTCATAAAGATCCCATGAAAAATGTGACCTCTAGAGTGGTCACAAGCAAAAGTTTATGCACGCACGCACTGACGCACGGACGACGGACGCTGCGCGATCACAAAAGCTCACCTTGTCACTATGTGACAGGTGAGCTAAAAAAAATTCAAAAAAAAAAAAAAATTCCGACCTACCTACCCTAATTTTTTTCAGCATGTTACCGGAAACAAAGATTTTTTTTAGGCCTATTAAAGCAACTTCATATTTTTCGGACATAAATGCCAAAATTGGCTTTTTGTAAAAAATTTAAGTATAATGGGGCTTATTTCATACTGGTGCAAGAGCTTAGGCCCTGTGTCATGATGCAGATGATGACGAGGAACAACTTTTTAAGTTTGAAGCTAATGTATAAAGTAATAATATAGATCAAGTGAATGAGCATCAAATCTTTAACAAAGTTTTGATTGTGGACATGGAAGCAATGGTAACACATTTAGGTAAGTTCTCCATTATATCTCATAGAGCGGAGTTGTAATCTTTATGCACAAAAAATATTTTTTTATTTGAAATTTTCTCTCTTATTCAAAATGGAAAGCAGAATGTACCTCCAGTTTGGCATCTAGTTCAGCATCAGAAGCAACAACATGCTCATCTTCCTTCTTCCCGAGTTTTTGTATCACTGCTTGTTTCGTTGTCCAGAATGTCTCCTTGAACTTGTGTAGAGTCGACGTCTCTCGACGCTCAACAAACCTGTCATACTGACTACCAGAATACCCATGTGTTCTGTAAGTAATGGGGTGCCAATTTATGGGTATTAACTGACAAATTAATAAAATGTTTTATTACATGAAACTAGAAATGAATTTCAGATTTTCAGTCATAGAGGCCCTACTTAGTAAACTTTTGCTGCATCAATCTTGAAAAAGATGCATTATATAAACAGGAGTAAACTAAAGCATGTATCAAGCACATCTTTCAGTAAATCTAAAAAAAAATTTTTTAATCTTTTTTATAAAGTACTTACGACATGGCTGGCTTCACTTGATTCTGTCTTGAACCTGGGAATAACATAAACACAAGTTGAACTAACAATTTTTTTGTTATCTGAAATTTTCAAAACCAGTCTTTGAACAAATTTTTCCTTTTTCTAAATACATCGAGTGATGACTATAGTATAAGCTAAGTTTGTTTTCTATAACACCAATATTAGATTGTGACATGTAACCCTTATCAATATTCCTTGATTCTGTTTCATTACCTTATATTGTACTAAAGTTATATCCAGAAAGCGAAGATTGCCAAACAAACTTTAAGTATAAAAGGAGTATAATTCTGTCAAAAATACAATTAGAGTTATGGGGATTGTAACCACAGATGTAGATCGATGATGATTATAAAGATTTTTTTAAATTTCAAGTCAAAGATGTGTCTTTAAATGAAGCTTTCGAAAAAATTTAACATTGAAACATTTGTTTTGGGTTTAACGCCGTTTTTCAACAGTATTTCAGTCATGTAACGGCGGGCAGTTAACCTAACCAGTATTCCTGCATTCTGTACCAGTACAAACTTGTTCTCCGCAAGTAACTGTCAACTTCCCCACATGAATCAGAGGTGGAGGACTAATGATTTCAGACACAATGTCGTTTATCAAATAGTCACGGAGAACATACGCCCCGCCCGAGGATCGAACTCGCGACCCCGAGATCTGTAGACCAACGCTCTTACCTTCTGAGCTAAGCGGGCAGGCCTAACATGGAAACAATTCCAAGTATAACAACTTGGTGACCTTGGCCTTGGGTATAATGGGCCCAGCCCCTGCACATACTTTTTTTGCGTGCTGAACATTGTTATGTGAAGTTACAGTAAGATATAAACAATAGAAACAAAGAACAAAAGGGCCAAGATGGCCCCAGGTCGCTCACCTGTGTAACATACCATAACACTGTAAACATGTTTTACCTGGTGATTTCATGGAGACAAATATTCTGACCAAATTTCATTAAGATTGGACCAAACAAGTAGCTGCGTTCAATAAATGCTTGATGCCCCCGGTGGCATCCTTGTCGATACAAAGCATGTCCAAAACGAGGTCAAGTTCAAGGTCAAGGTCAAACTGAGGTCAGTTGATGTCTGAAGATGAGGAATAGTCACAGGTTACATCTGCATTAGTATCAAGTCATTCTAGTTAGGGGTATTGATGCTAGATGAAACCTTCTCATTTGGTTAACCTCGTATGGACGGACGAATGGACGGACAGGACGATCACTATATGCCTCCCGTATCTGTAGATGCCTTGGGCATAAAAACATGGCCTCTTGTGTGTAAACAAGCATTTTCTTTGTTTTGACCTAGTTACCTAGTTTTTTAACCTACATGACCCAGATTCAAACTTGTCCAAAACTTCATGAAAACAAACATTCTGACAAAGTTTTGGGAAGATTGGAGCAAAAAAGTTGCCTCCAGAGCATATACAAGCTTTTCCTATGATCTGAGCTAGTAATCTAGTTTTTGACCCCATGTGACCCAGATTTGAAATCATCCTAGACTTCATGATAACAAACATTCTGACCAAGTTTTATGGAGATAGAATATAAAATTTGCTCCTAGGGTGTAAACAAGCTGATTCTTTGATTTGACCTGGTGACCTAGTTTTTGACCCCACAAAACTTAGACTAAAAGTTCATGCGATATTTCAAGCAGACAAACAATCTGACCAAGTTTCATGAAGATAGGGTCATACATGTGGCCTCAAGAGTGTTAACAGGCTTTTCCAGTTTTCCTTTGATTTCACCTAGAAATCATCAAGATAAATATTCTGACCAAGTTTCATGAAGATAGGGTCAAAAATATGGCCTCTAGTTTTTAACAAGCTTTTCCTTAGATTTGACCTGATGACCTACATGTAGTTTTTGACCCGACATGACAAAGTTTAGATCCAGGCCTAGAGATCATCAAGATAATCATTCTGTGTAAGTTTGTATCAAATCAAAGCATAAAGGAAACCTTTATATGGCTGAAAGGTTCAAAATAGAAAATGTTGCCACTTTCAGGAGCAGTAACTCTAGAACCCATCTAGCCAGTGTGTAAGTGTGGTTAAAATCAAATATAAAATGTCACTTCTATCGTGTTCACAAGGTAAAAATTACCAAATTATGGCTCTTTCAGGGGTCAATCAGGGGCCGTAATTCCAGAACCTATGATTGAATCTGACAGATTCATAATGGAATCCAAGATTTACTGTGAAATCATTAATATTTGTTTGGGATTAATTTTCGCGGATTTCACAGTTGTGTCATCAATGAAATTTAATCCCAACGAACAAGTAAAATTCCCATTCATTTTATGTTCAAAAGTTGAAATCTATGAATTCATATCCCCACGAAATTGCCATTTTGATCAAAACCATGAAATTTCATGCCCATGAAATTAAATGATTTTACAGTATTGTTGTTAAAGATATTCTGCAAGTTTGTATCAAATCAACCCATAAATGAAGTCTCTATATGGCTACAAAAGTCAATATAGCAAATTTTAGCCCTTTAAGGAACCAATGATGGGATCTGGCCAGTTTTCGAAAGGAACTGAGATATTATGCCAATACAAGTTGTGTGCAAGTTTGATTAAAGTTCATTGCAAAATGTGTTCTCTATCCTGTTCACAAAGCCAAAAACAGCAAAATTTGGCCCATTAAGAGGCTATAACTCTGAAACCCATGATGGGATCTGGCCAGTTTTTGATAGGAACCACGATATTATGCCAATACAAGTTGTGTGCAAGTTTGATTAAAACTGATTGCAAAATAATGTGGTCTCTATCATGTTCACAAGCCAAAAACGGCAAATTTTGGTCCTTTAAGGGGCCGTAACTCTGGAACCCATGACGAGATCTGGCCAGTTTTCGAAAGGAACCGAGATATTATGCCCATACAAGTTGTGTGCAAGTTTGATAAAAATCAAATACAAAATGTGGTCTCTATCATTTTCACAAGGAAATTGTGGACAGATGGACAATGGATGAAGGGCGACCACAAAAGCTTACCCTGTCACTATGTGACAGGTGAGCTAAAAAAAAACAAAAGTTGTCGAAAAACTTAAACCACGAAAGGACATGCTGATGCCGGGCGAGTAGAATAGCACCCTTTTTTCTCTGGTTCTGTTATTAAAATTTTAATGTAATGCATTTGAATTTTACTTTAGTCTGATAATGTTTTATTCATTGCACATATTATAGAGAATTATAGCTTGGAAATCTCTTGTCAGTATTTCACGGCCTGTAAACACTGGCTCGTCCTCTTTGAGGAGATGAGTTGAAAAAAGAGCCAATGATACTTCCGAGGAGGCGCTAATGACCGGAACTTCATGCAGAATGTAAACAAAGAAGGGTGAGTTGATTGTTTCCTTTCTCCGATAAATGTAAGGCCCTATTTTAAAAAATAGCCAATGTAGTTCCACTCAGAAATGATTATACTTTTTATATATGCAGGCCATTTTGCAAGGTAAATGCATTCCTTGACGTGAGAACTTTTGAAAGTTGGAAAATACAGTAAGTCCAAACCAAAAGTGGACATTTTCCCATATATTTCACCCTTATTTACACAAATTTAAGATTTTATAGTCCCTGCATCAACCTTGCTGAAAAGCATATCTTACTACTGCATGACTTACGTGGTTTACTAGCGTGTTTATCCCGTACACGTGCATTTATCACCATCTAGAGGAGCCAACGCCGCAGAGGAGGCATTAAGAACCGGAGTGGGAGCCAAAGCACTTTGAAATTTAGTTTTTTTTAATGTGTCATCAATTCTCACATACCAGATCTTTATCATGATTTTCTTGGATTGTGACAAACATCTGATGGATGATGTTTTAACAACATCCTATTCATTTCCTTAGAATGTATTACGAGATATTTGCACTTCTCTTTTCTTTTGCACTTATCTAATGATGGGCTATCATGGCGTTATAAGTTGTATAATTATGATATTTTCTGTGAAAGGGACATTTCCTAACGCACAACGGTTTTCATGTCCAACGCATTTTGGATTTTTTAATAGTTAGTGTTAACTTTGTGGTAGTCTTGAAATGCAATTGCAATATGTGCTTCACTAGGTACTTACAAATGCTAAATAAATATAATTGTTTACTTGTAAATTGCTTAATTCGATTACATATACGTATATGAAAATGCTAACACTCAAAATACCTCTCCCAGCTGTTCTAACGATAACAAAGAAACTGAAAACGTTATATATTTATTCCCCTGTCGAACCGCATGTATCATACAGCTTTTGTCTTATCCTTGTCCGTTTGTCAGTCGTCGTTCTGCAGTCAAAGTCATATTAATTAGTTGTTATTTAGTACTGGGAGGGTGCCATCTGTTGAGGCAATATTTGATGTCAGATTTGTTTTTAACAAGCAAATTCGATGAATTGGAACCCCCCGCCGAAAGGGTCAGAGTTGAGGAACGGCAAAAAAATATATCCAGGAAAAAGTTAAGAATGTTACCAAGAAGCAAATAATTTCATTAGTCAAAATCAAATTAAAAGAAAATGAATGGTTTGTTTGGGTAGGGGTGGGGGCTGGGGTGAGGATACAACAGTTTACATGGTGATTATAAATATTGATAGAAAACGAAAAATGAAAAAAAAAAAAAAATTGGTGGGGGGGGGGGGGGGGGGTGACCAAGTGTAGGTACACAACATCACATGTTTATAATAAATGTTCATGGAAAAGAATGAAAGAAGTTTAATGAAATTCTTCGAATTGGTTGGTTTGTTATGTACAGATCTGTGGATTTTTAAACAATTAAAGGGCAATAACTATATGGAAAATTGACCAATTGAAAAAAAAAACTTGAAGGGCATCATCGCAGTATCTTGGTTCATGTCTATTTCAAGTTTGATGAAATTCTACCTGCTAGTTACTGAGAAATGGCTACAGACGGACATTTTTCATTAAATCAAGGGCAATAACTCTGAGGGAAATTGACCTATCAAAAAAAAAACTTGACAGGCATCAGCACAGTATCTTGGTTCATGTCTATTTCAAATTTGATGAAATTCTACCTGTTAGTTACTGAGAAATGGCTGCAGACGAACTTTTTTTATTAAATCAAGGGCAATAACTCTGAGGGAAATTGACCAATCAAAAAAAAAACTTGACGGGCATCATCGCAGTATGTTGGTTCATGTTTATTTCAAGTTTCATGAAATTCTACCAAGTAGTTACTGAGAAATGGCTGCGGACAGACGGACGGACGGACAACGCCATTTCAATACCCCCCTCCCGATTTCATCGGCGGGGGATAATTAATGCTACGTAGTAAGAATGGGTATTGACCGTTACTGAGCTTACAGTTACAGAATTATAAATACAGTTTTCTAATTTTACTTAAATAACGTTTGTAAGGAAACATGTATGTTGATACTTAATTTCCAGCTAGCGCGATTCACTGATTTGCCGATCCTATTCTGCAGAATATCGAAAAAAAAATCATTTCTTATATTTACATTATATAGTATCGCTGCCTTTCTCGATTTTATTTATGCTTTCAAATAACTCTTAAATAAATTGTTTCTAAATGAATTAGAAAAGACATAAATATATTGAAAAGATAAAAAAAAAAAAAAAAAAACAATTGAGCAAAAATATCGAGGGAGTTTTATAAATAAAGTGTACATTCTAACATGACCAGCAATGCTTAAATCGTCAAAACGATATTGTGTTCACGTCGCAGTCGGAGTCGGCGTCGCCATTGGAAATTGTTTTTTTATAAAGTCAAATATCTCTGTTACTATCAAAGCTATTGACTTGAAACTTAAAACAGTTATATTTACTATCAAAGTCTACACCAGGAGAAACAATCTCTATAACTCTGATTGAATTTTGACAGAGTTATGCCACTTTTTAACTTAGAGTTTTAAGTTTTACTGGCAAAGCTCTAATTCAGAGTCAAGTACTGAGAAAAGTCAAGTGGGCTGTCGTATGGACAGCTCTTGTTATTTTAGGTAGATTATGTGCATTTGGGTAGTATAATACAATTTCAAGCATCAAATTATAAACATTAAAACGGAATAGATATTACATTGCGAGAACGAAAACGCTTTATACGAGTGTTCATCACCTAGGAAATGAACTGGTCAGTGGCTCCGACTATGGACTTTTGTGCCTCCTCCAAGGCTTTGGCTCCTCCTCTTAGCCAAAATTGAGCATAGAGGGGTAAAACCCGCCGTTAAAACACATAAATAATACAGATTTAACATACCATTATGGGAAAAATTGGTACAATGTATATTTACTCTTATATGTGTAAATTGGGACAAAATATATGGGTAAATCTCCACTTTTGGTTCGAACTTGCCCCATTTTCCAACTTTCAAAAGTTCTCACGTCAAGGAATGCATTTACCTTGCAAAATGGCCTGCATATATAAAAAGTATAATCATTTCTGAGTGGAACTACATTGGCTATTTTTTGAAATAGGGCCTTACATTTATCTGAGAAAGGAAACAATCTACTCACCCTTCTTCTTTGTTTACATTCTGCATAAAGTTCCGGTCATTAGCGCCTCCTCGGAAGTATCATTGGCTCTTTTTTCAATTCATCTCCTTAAAGAGGATGAGCCAGTGTTTACAGGCCGTGTATTTGATATTTTACAATCTGTTGTTTTGTACAACATGAATTATTTACTGTGAAATCATTAATATTCGTGGGGGACTAATTTTCGTGGATTTCGTGGTTGAGTCAATCCACGAAATTTAATCCCAATGAACAAGTAAAATTCCAATTCATGTTATGTTCAAAACTTGCAATCCACGAATTCATATCCCCACGAAATTTGCCGTTTTGACCAAAAACCACGAAAATTTATGCCAACGAAATTAAATGATTTTACTGTATGTATTATAATACAACATATATCTTTTGAAGTTTGTTATGACTGTTTCTTAATCTGAACTAATCATGTATATTTTCTATGTGTAATTATATTGCTGTGCTGCCATATTTCTTACTTATTATTTGTAATGGCTTAAGGCAAATTGATATTGGCTGATTATGCCAATAACCTTGAAATTCTATATTAACATGTTGAGAGTAGAGTTTGTGAACTGATAAAGATATCAATGGACCCAGGTTTTTATTAAATGTCATTAATAATATGCCATAAAATTTATATGTTGAAGAATGGGATCTTTATTAATACTATGGTAAAGGGAGAGTTAAACATGAAAAAGTAAAGTTATTGGTATATCTGCGTTTTCCGGCCAGTTCTAATGAGACTACTTCGATGTCCAAAGATTAAGATATTCTTTAACGACCACACAATAGACAGTGTTGTGCCATTGATTAATTTAAGAGGTGTTAAACTATGTTATGTTTCAGACGACTGACACCTAATCAAGCAGACTGTGTAAATGTTTCTGATGATTATTAAATTGAACAAACCATATTATTTTAGATTAGTTACGAGTATTTAATTGTGCACAATACTAACAAACTACACACACACATCTTATATAATCTAATACTAAATGGCCTAACTCAGTAACAGCATTTCCTCAAAAAGATTCCCTAAATTGTATTTTTAGGTGTTTATAATTGTTCTCAGAAACTAGTCAAAGTAACATTGGATCAAAACTATATTTGAGGGGTCGAAATGTCATGGGGTTTAAATGTCTTTGTTTGTTTGTTTGTTTTGGGTTTAACGCCGTTTTTCAACAGTATTTCAGTCATGTAACGGCGGGCAGTTAACCTAACCAGTGTTCCTGGGTTCTGTACCAGTACAAACCTGTTCTCCACAAGTAACTGCCAACTTCCCCACATGAATTATCAGAGGTGGAGGACTAATGATTTCAGACACAATGTCGTTTATCAAATAGTCATGGAGAACATACGCCCCGCCCGAGGATCGAACTCGCGACCCCGCGATCCTTAGACCAACGCTCTTACCTACTGAGCTAAGCGGGCAGGCTTTTAAATGTCTTTGGGGTCGAAACGTCCAAATGTCTTTGGGGTCGAAACATCCAAGGAAATTCAATTTTGGGGTTGAACTTGAAGTGCCTTGGCATTGAAATGTCTTGGTGTCGAAATGTCTAGCATTCCCTTTAGGAAGTGGCTAGGGGTCCAGTAAAAACGAATTTTTGAAATCATCTCCCGCTTTTAAAGATAAAATATGGTCTCCTAGCTCTTTGCAAAAAAAGTTCAGTATTAATAGCGATTACTGGACCTCTAGCCTGCCCTTAAGGGTTGTCTAGAGGTCCGGTTACTGCACCCCCAGCCACTTCCTTCCTTTTTCGTAAAGGTAAATTTTATTTACCGTCACTTTGTGAAACAATTAACATAAGCTCTGTAGAGCCTTTGAGCAACCAGGCCTATTTTAAGAACAGTTAAAACCAATTATACCTTACCCCCAGCAATTTGCTGGTACCCATTTACAGATGCGTCGACTGAGGCAATCGTGATCATAAAGGTAAATTTTATTTACTGTCGCTTTGTGAAACAATCAACTTAAGCTCTGTAGAACTTTTGAGCGACACTATTTTAAGAACAGTTAAAACCAATTATACGTTACCCTAGCAATTTGCTGGTACCCATTTACCAGGTCCCAGAAAAGTCACAAATTAGCTATATAGCTAAATCTAGCTATATATAGCTAGAAGTAACTATAAAACCAATACCAATATGGCAAAATATGTCAAAATAAGATGCAAAATGGTCATTATCATGTCCAAAAGGTTTGTAAGATGAAAGACAATGACACAAAACCAAGATCTTTATAGTCACATTTTCAATAACTGCGGCAGTATTTTGAAATAAATCATTACTGAATTTTTCACTTTTGATAATCATTGTGTATATGACAAATTTATAAATGACTTATTGCAGAAATTCGCAACATGTATTCAGGGCCTCCTCTGGGTTTTTCATACTTGTCGCCAACCTTTTCGCCAATTTGAAAAAGTTGGAGCCACTTTAGAGCCATTTTTGAGCCAAAGTTCTGAGCCACTTTTATTTCTCTTAGTTGGCTGTCATAGTGTGCATAGAGAAATAAAATATTGTAAATAATTTCATTAGGAATAATAACAAGTTTTGAAGGTGCATTAGTTTATTGTAGAAGTAATTTTTATTTTTATAGCTCTTTGGTCAGAATTACCAATTTTTCATGACTCATTTATTTTCGGAAAGGAAAATTCGGATTTTTTTCTATTCTAAAAGGTCGAGTTGAACACTTGTCTAATGATTTTTAAGAAGCCATGGTAGCAAGTGATATCTTCCAGCTTCTGAAGATTTCAAAGAAATTAACCAGGTCCAGGATACAAATTGAGGTCGATGTGTTTTTGTTTTCGGATCCATCGTTAAAATCTTTTATGAAAACTGAGGAATTACAAAATTATCTTGCAAAAACTAACAAATTAAATGTATCTTTCGTACTTATTTAAAATTCGTCAGTCATACAACTGCATGCCACAAACATGTCGATCTTTTTTTTTTTGTAAAAAATCGCAACACATAAAGTACACCGTTATCGGCGTTAATTTTGGTGAATTCTCGGCAGAGGTCAAACATACAAGCTGGCAGATGTTTTGATTGCTGGTTAATCATCAATTCACACATTATTACGCAATTATCTTCTCAAAGTGTCAACCGACTTCAATAGTCCAATTGTCAACACCGCCTAGACTGGTTATCGATTTTATTCACTACCAGCCTCTAGGTAAACACGTGTATCGGGAACCAATTATTGGGCCGCTTATATCACTACGGAAAAAACTATGCGCCACTTATTTTTGCCAGTTCGCAAAATTTAGCGCCAAATTCTTAAAATTATCGCAAATGGCGACAATGGCGATCGACAGCGGAGGCCCTGGTATTGAAACTGAACAGATCTCCATTTTTTGTGATTGTCTTTTGTCTCATACTCCACTTAAATGGGATAATAACTATTTTATGTTTGATATTCACATATTTTGAACAATTGTTATTAGTTTTATAGCTAGAAATAGTTATATATGGCTAGATTTAGCTATATAACTAATTTGTAACTTTTCTGGGACCTGTTTACAGCTGGGTCGACTGAGGCAATCGTGATAAAGTGCATTGCCCAAGGTCACACCGCAATGGGAGTGGATTCGAACCAGGAGCCTTCACCTGGCTCCACCTCAGTAGGAAAGCATCTTAGCCCTCTCGACCAATGCGTCCACATTGGTATAAACTACAAAGTGCCTTGCCCAAGGACACACCGCAATGGGAGTAGCCAGGATAATTGGGTGAGGATAATTAGGTTCATCCCCCACAAGGATAGGCAGCGCCCCATTCATTTTATTGCAAAATTAGTACACGTAGACAAACCATTGTATTTTTCTTTGTTAAAACTTAACTCAGTGAACAATTATCACGACGTCCATCTGTCCGCTGTGGCAGTGAGACTGGTGCTGATTTTTTTTCTCACTTTTTTTGTGTTTCATACAAACATTTCATAAAATATAGATACATCTTGATAGGCAAAACATGTCAATGAAATATTATAAATCAAAAGCGTATAGAATTGAAAAAATGGTAGCATTATTACCAAAATACGTGGCAAAATAGCAACAAATTACAACACAGATGCTGCTACATCCGCCATATTTGTTATGATAATCAATAACACGCTTGTTTAAAAAAATATTGGAACATTTTCTACAGTTCTTAAGTTTAATCGAGCTCTGTATGAGAGCTATTTATGGTCAGTTTTACAAAAACATAATTTGAGGATTTCTTAAAAGACAAAAGAAAAAAAAAAGAAAAAAAAATACTTTGCATTCATCAGGCAATCAAATAAGAAGCTAGGTTCTGGACTTACATCACATTTTTTTCATAGCATATTTATGATAATTATTATCTCAAAATAGTCGTGCAAATTAAAAATATAATAATAATAATAATAAAAAAAAAAACATTTGGTTTCCAGTAAGTTTAAGTGCTCAACCACATAATTTTTATTTGGTCTGAGAACTAGATTCTCAGTTTTTCTTAATCAAATCATGATTTAAGCTTTTGAAATCTGGGCTGGCGGCAACACAAGAAGAATGTTTAGAGATTTTAGTTAACTATATCTTGGACAGATTCTATACATTTGCTAAGTGACATCTGACAGATATGTGCACTTTACTTCAGAAATGCATCAATAAAGGCACATTCTTATTTAACTATACTGAAGTTGAATTAAAGCGTTTCTACGGAAAACGTGACAAACTGTATTGGAAATTCAAAAGATCCCAATGCATTGGGGCTACACAAAAAATACCTATAACTCAAACATCTGTGCCGAAAAAAAAACGTAAGATCTGCATATTTCGAATATTAATAAGGTATCCTTTATACAGAAATACTGTTATACTGGGGATAAAAATAATTATTGTAAACACTCATTCATGGAGCACTCAATTGGAGTAGCATACCGTCAACGCAAACATGAGCAGGACGGTCATCAAAAATGTACTGAATATGCAATTTCAGCCTGTTTTCACCTTCTGTCAAATGAATATCCAAGAAAGTAGAGATGTGGGTTTATGCAACCTATAAAATGAAATACATAGTCATTATGCCCACTTGCATGAGATAGAAAATCAACTGAAAAATATCCACCCCGATAAGGCATCGTTGTATCCAGATGAAATTAGACAAACTGCATGAAAACCTGAAAACCGTGTACATGTGTAAGGAGGTATCCCCTATCCCGCTCCAATTGTCCCTAAGTAGTGGATATCAGCAAATGACACACTTACATATAAAAGGCGCGCGCCAAAACTGACCATGTGACTTATAGACCAATTTCATTACCCAATATCGTATGTAAAACCCTGGAACACATAGAAGCATATGCAAAGAAGCATCTATCATAAACAGATATTTCAATTAATCTCAATTGTTCTATGAATTACAAAATGTTTTTTTTTTCTCGAAAAACTGTCCTGTCAAACACACTATTTATGTTTCTTAAAGATCTTCTCAAGACTTGAAACAGCTAAAGTCAAATAGACAGATTTCTACTCGACTTAAGTAAAGTGTTTGACATGGTAAATCATGGAAAACTAGCCTCAAAATCACATTATTATGATATAAGAATAAAAACTCTCAAGTGAATCATATCTTTTCTAACAAAAGGACTCAAACTGTGGTATCAAATGGTGCTACATCAGAATCTGCCCCTGCTGCATCTAGCATTCCCAGGGGTTCTTTGTTGCTTCCTTTCATCTTTCTTATTTACATTAGCGGCTTGCCAAAACACATGATATATTCTAAGATTCTAAGGTAAGATTGTTTGCTGATGACACAGCGATGCACATCTCATTATCTGTTGCTTCAATGTTCTCCTTACTACAGCATGACGTAAGTAGAAATCTAGGAATTAATGTTGGACAAGAGTTTCAACGCTTCTAGTTGGCAGATAATTGATGTAAAATATAAGAAGGCCTATGTTAAATTTTGGCTACATTTGCAAAACAGTTGTTGTAAGTATTACGATTTTCCTGTTGCCGGGCGAAAATAAAATCCGTAATTTCAATGTGTACGTTTGAATTAAATTTCATACATAGCCACTCTACAGCCTTGAACGTTTACTCGATTTTCAAAAATCAAGTGTCAAATTTGACCAAATTTCTATGTGTAGAATAATACCAAAAATAAAAGGTAAATTAGAACTAAGACACAATTCCAACCTGTAAAGTCGCAGGAAATATTCTGTACACTGACGCCCCCCGCCCCCCCCCCCCCGCCACTCCCCCGGCCCCGAAGGTTTCTATATACCACATGTCACTACGAATACTGAAAATCAATTTTAAAAGTAATGGATTTCATATTTACATTTTAGTGTGTCAGTGCATGGATTTATAAGCGCTGTTGTATCTGCCATAAGTACTTTATAAACAGAGGTTTGACTTTTTAGGGATTACTTGCATTCCCGTTGTGCATGTTTGGCTTTTATTCCGTGGTGTCTGAATCCTAAGCATTATTTTTATTTGGTAACAAATTTCTTACACATTCCTGTTAATAATGCTTTCCACATCTTTACTACCATAACTGTAAAGGTTGGTGAGAAGGGAAATGAAAGACTGTTCGTGATTTTTATGCTGGAAAGTACAGTTTATATTATTCGGAGATGCATTATCTATATCTATCTATCTTCCATATATAGTCAAACCCCTGCTGGGGACCTAGACTTTGCGCGTCAACTAGCAAGAATGTTAAAACGAGTAAAAAAATAGTAGTAAAAAGAAAGAAGGAGAATGGTTAAAAACAAGTTAAAAATAGGACAGGTGTATTTAAGGTGAGATGTGCTCAATCTGGCTTACAGCCTGACTGAACACTAACCCAGACGAGTTGACAACATCTGAGGGCAAGGCATTCCAATGATATACTGTTCTAGGGAAGAATGAAAATTTATGATAGTTGGATGAGGGTGAAACTTGAACGAATGCCTGGGAATGAGTGGTTCTGGTTCTGGAAGATCTAGTGTTGGGTGTTAGGTAGTCCGGTAGTGGGATGGCGACCTGGTTATGGAAGATGTTATAAAACATAACCAGGCGCTGGTCAATGTGACGGAATGCAAGGCGTCGCCAATTTGGGGAAGTCAGCATGTTGTCTACACTGGATGTACGGCCGTAATCACGCTTGGTCCAGCACAGACTCAAGCTGATCAATAAGAGTTTCAGAGTGGGGGGGGGGGGGGGGGGCACACAGTGGAACTGTACTCCAGCTGGGGCCGTACAAGTGTTTTGTATGCCTGTGATTTTAACCCTTCTGAGTGCACTTTGATGTTACGTCTTAGGAAACCCAATGTTTGATTTGCTTTTTTGGTGATGTTGTCAATGTGGTCATTCCATGTAAGGTTGTGTGATATAGTTATGCCAAGGTATTTTGCAGATGGTACTGTTTGTAAGATGGTTTTGTGTTATTTGCATTTCTGCAAATAACTTTCAGTTACCCTTGCTTAAAAATTGTTTGCAGTGGCTATCGGATAGTATTTAGTAAACCTAACTTGCAAATTACACAAACAAAATGTAACGCATGTTTACATATTAGAGGAATGATGGTATATTTATTACTGCTTATGTAAAAGTGTCAGATTTATACAGCTCAGGTATCTTTTTTTAAAAAAAGTGTCGATTTCTGAAAGCTAACCTTTCCGTTCATTCCGTTTTATTCTACCCACTTTCGCAGGGTCCTGCAATATACCACTAAGGACCACTAAGGACCGCTAAGGACCACTAAGGAGGTACAAAGGACCACTAAGGACCTCTAAGTGAGCACTAAGGACCACTAAGGGGTGACTTAGGGTACAATAAGGGCCCTTAAGAAAAATCTAAGAAATAAATGTTAAAATAAAAAAGATATGAGTAAATTATTTCAGGCAGTTTTCCTAGCAAAGACCGCTAAGGAGGCACTATGGGCCACTAAAGACTATTAAAGATGCACTATGGACAAATTAGGGGCAATTACGATAATAATTATCGAAAGCAGTGCCAATAGATTGTATTACTTTAATTTTCAAGTTTAAATTTTAATTATAAGATAGCATGGCCAGCTAACAAAGTGCTTAAGTTATAAATGTCTCATGAATAAATATGCATTTTGTCTGTATCACATAACAACACAATCAAAAATTAGTAACTTTATTGTCTTCAATCTAAAATCATGAAATCTTATTTAACCTTATTTATCGATATAATAATTATAATATATTGATATAATGTACCTTAACAAATTCATATACTATATGTCTTATCAAAAGTTCTATATACATACATACTAATCAATTAAGTCAACGGAAATTTTAATTAACCTTATTTATTGATTTTTTAAGAAATCCATACTATATCATAATATTATGTCATATCAATAAATCATATATTATATATATTTTTACAGAACAATAAAAAACACAATTGCATTACTTATCAAAAGTTCTATGAACAAACATACTAATCACTAAAAGTCATTGAAAATTTTGATTTTAAAACCTTATTTTAATTTTGTACCTTAGTTTAACAAATTCATATACTATATTATATGTCATTTCAAGAAATCAGATATATATTTATAGAATATTAAACACACAATTGCATTGCTTATCAAAAGTTCTACAAACATACTAATCACTAAAGTCATTGAAAATTTTGATTAACCTTATTTTAATTTTGTACCTTAACAAATTCATATACTGTACTTAATGTCATTTCAAGAAATCAGATATATATTTACAGAAAAGTAAAACCATTATATAATATGCCCACTTATTTAGCCTGATTAATGTATAATAAACAAGATTATCATTATCATACAAATCTGTATAATCAAAAAGTGTGCCCACTTAATCAGCCTGATTAATGTGTGATAAACAAGATATTAAAGGGCAGTGCTATACTGCTACTTGATTATACAGTAGCAAAGTTTAAACATGCATCTAACCTAATCAAAGTTGACATGTGGGGAAAAACTTTTGTGTTCAAATAATTCATAATTAATATTTTATACAAATAAGGGAGAAGCTTTTCAAATTGTCAATATTATTTCGAGATTATTTTAAAATATCATATGTTAACTATAATGGGTTTAAATTAAATAAACTAAATTTCAATTTCATGTCAAGGAAATATGTGACAGATTCAATAATCCTTTACTGCTTATCAAGCAGATTGTTAAATTTACTTAGACTTTAACATTTAATTTGTAATTCTTTAAACAACGGACATACTAGAATATTCTGTTATATATATTTTTTGCATCGTTAATAAACAAAACATTTTCAGTAAAATCAAATAATATCAAATTAGTAATTATTCATACAATGGACATACTAGAATATTCTGTTATATTATTTTTTTTTGCGTCATTAAGCAGCATAACATTATTCTAGTAAAATCAGATAATATTTTATTGAACGGTCATACTAGAATATTCTGTTATGTTATATTATATATATATATATTTTTTATTTTCTGTTATATTATTTTTGCATCTTTAAGCAGCATAACATACATCTCTGAGTCTGTACACAGGTTTTTTTTACCTGGTCTTGCAGGCATAATGACAGATTTTAAACAGTAGTAACGCTCGAACATGTATATCATAAAAGATGATAAATTTAGGTGGAAATTTTAATATTATATACAAAATACAAAATCTTGCCAAATGAGTAAAGTCACCTACGTATATAACTGCAAATATCTTGTACAGACAATTTAAACATCCAAGGTGTGATTAACACTTAATCACATAGATAAAGTAATTTATTAGTCTAATAATTGCAATTGCAATTACTTACTTTGAGAAGGAAAAAAATGTGCAAAAACCATAAGTGTACCTACAAAGGACTAATTAAATATCATTTTCCACTCAATAGTTGTTTGTAACAATTTTTACAATACAACAGAGCAACAATTTAATATAACTGAAAGATTTTATCAAACAGACAGCTTGAATGGATGAAATCAAGAAATCTGCAAAATATATTCATTTCTTAGAAAGGGAATTATTTATGACAGATTAATTATTGATATTTATTTCTGTACAAATTTATCATATATGCTTCTATATTCGAAGACATATATTTTAGAATCAATATATTTAGATATTTCTTTTCACTTGATGGTATAAAGAAAACTGCCTGAAATAATTTACTCATATCTTTTTTAAAAATTTAACCATGCTATCTTATAATTAAAATTTAAACTTGAAAATTAACGTAATATAATCTGTTGGCACTGCTTTCAATAATTATTATCGTAATTGCCCCTAATTTGTCCATAGTGCATCTTTAATAGTCCTTAGTGGACCATAGTGCCTCCTTAGCGGTCTTTGCTAGGAAAACTGCCTGAAATAATTTACTCATATCTTTTTTATTTTAACATTTATTTCTTAGATTTTTCTTAAGGGTCCTTATTGTACCCTAAGTCACCCCTTAGTGCTCACTTAGAGGTCCTTAGTGGTCCTTTGTGCCTCCTTAGTGGTCCTTAGCGGTCCTTAGTGGTCCTTAGTGGTTTATTGCAGGACTGCTTTCGCAAGTTTGTTCCGCTTCTAATTAACTCCCTTACATTCACATCCACCATTTGCACAAGTCGATATAAATATTTCTTTAAGAAAGAGTATCGGCTCTGTATGAGAAATATATGAAAGAATAGGAGGCTGGACTTCTTTTCCGCTGAAGGTAACACATCCTCAAAATATTGAATACGAACTTCCATACTGGTTGTCGAGAACGACAGGTCAATATCTCCATGTACAAAGAAGGAACTTTTCTGTGGTGAACCTCAGTCCCGTGACGATTCTGCGTAGCGATTTTTAAATTACATTTTAATTATTTAAAAACAAAAATATTAATAAAATTCTAAGATATATCCATTATTTCCTCCCGTTCAGTTAAGTGTTTATGTGAATAAATGGCAAACGAGAGTTTTACACTGTTTTAAACAGAAATTATACAGGCTGACATCAATTTAGTCACGTCCAAAGCTACCCAAACACTTAACTTCATCAAGCGAAATATCCCATGCAAAAACCTAAAAGTTCGAGAAGTAGCTTGTAAAGCCCTAGTCAGGCCACAGGTAAAATATGCTAGCTGTGTTTGGAACCCTTATACCCAACAAAACATCTACTAGATTGAAATAATTCAGCGGAGGGCAGCATGATGGGTTAATCATGACTAATCCCCTTACAGCTATTTCAGCTGAGATGGCATACCCTTGAAGATAGGAGATCTGATTCACGCCTCCTTGTTCTACAAAATAGTAAATGGTTTGGTTGCAGTACCACTCCCTCCCTATGTCAGCCCCCCAATCCCGTCTAACAAGACATACGCATCCCCACTCCTGTACTCAGATCCTCACTCCCTGTAATTACTATAAGTACTCTTTCTTTTCAGCCACCATAGTGCTTTGGAATTCCCTCACAGTACAACTTGTGCAAGCCCCTACCCTGAACCAGTTTAAGCAGGGGTGTGACCAAACTTGCACACAATGCTTAACATGATAGACCTGTTTTTAAACTGCTTTTATTTGTAAATCCTTCTTGTTTTTTAAACTATCAACTGTATTCATGTTTGCATTGCACATCGTGTATTACTTTTATCCTCCTATCCATTCTACTTTTAAATTTCTTGTACAGGCGCGCAGCTGCACATAATACTCACAAAGAGGAGTGCTGCAGTATAAATAGATAAATAGATAGACTCGGACCATGGCTGATTCAGCCCAGATTTGCTTGGCTTATTCGGCCCATATTGTTTAAGTTTTCCTGACACTATAATATCATGAGTAAAAATATAATTTATGAGTATTAAGTTAAATTTCTGATTCAAAGAATAATTAAAGTGCTTATTTAAATGCATACATTATGCATTTTAGCTTGTCAAAACTTCTTACTTGCTTGTGTGGTGTATATTATATGGCCTTACTTCAAGTTAGATCCCTGTAATCAACATTATTTCCTGATCATTGCTGAATCATCCAAAATATATGGTCATTATTGACTCTTAAATCAAAGTTTGTGGTCCGAAATATAATGGTCACTATCTAGTTTTATTCAAAGTATGTGGTCCGAATCAGCCAAAATATTTGGTCCGAATCGGCCTGGGCTGAATCAGTTATGGTCCGAATCGACCTGTTTCCTTTTAAACAATGCACCCTAAAGTGTACACTCATATTACTGGCTCCGCTTCATGTCAAGACGAAGTGATCGATAACGGCCAACCACACTGTCAGCTGTACTGAGTGTAATGGCGTACGTGTAAATACAGCAAGGTAGCTAAATTAGTAGTGTTTACGCTTTTATTAATGTGTTTTACATAACAAATAATCAAGGCCTTCAAGTGGTTTATCGTCTAATATACCACAGTTAAGATGCGTAGGAATTGAACCGCAAGGGCATAAATACTGAAGCATCTAAACGATGAACTGTGGTAAATTAGACAATAAATCACAAGAAGGCCTTGATTATTTTCATTCTGACATGCTTATTGACATATTTTAATAAATATCATGCTGGACTTCATTTACCTGAGGAATAATGTATCGGACATCATGCAGCAATTTGACGTCACAGTTTACGTCATAATGATCTCTTTATGGTCCGCGTGTCAACTATTGTATATTGCGGAATATACAGAGCTTGACTCCCTTCTTTGTTTAACTGGAAATCAAATCGAACCATGTTAGAATGTTGTGTTTTAAAACCACAAATGACAACAAACATCAACATGACAAAACACAGTAAACTCATTAGTGGTAGGGATCAGTGACATAAAATATATTATGTGTACAATAAAACACTATGCCTCATGCACTGGTGTTGACCATATCACATGTCACAAACATCTTAACGTGTTTGCAGGGGTGTAGAAATGTTTTGGAGTAGCAGGAAAATCAAGCAAAGTAGAAGGAAGGGGGGTCTGGGGGTCCTCCCCCAGTAGGGGTCAAGGGGACAACGTCCCTTGTGGGGGGATCAGGGGGGCAAAGCCCCCCGAGCCGACAGTGATTTTTACCTCTCTGGAAGACAAAACTCGAGTCATCTGAGGCAGGTTTTTCATCATTTATTTGGCTTGTTGATGAATTTAATTATGTAAAAGGAAATTCAAAAAACATTTATAATTGGCACATATAATATTGACTAGTAGACACAATTTTACATTGACTAGAAAATGGCAGTATTTGGAACATCACCAACTGTTCTATCATTAGTCATCACTATCATAATCAGACTGAGAATCAGATTCATTCATTTCAAGTCTACATGATTTGTCATAAGCCAACAACTCTGCTCTAATAATATCAGAAATTTCTTCCCTGCTAATGACATTTTCAGCCACTGAATCAGTTTGAACCTCTGCTTCTGAAAAACATTTCACTACACTTGCAGTGGCTGTGCTTTTAGAAATTTTACCTGTAGGCAGTTTCTTTCTTTTTTTCTTTGATAACCAAAGCATGACAGAAGCCTTACAGACCTCATCACACTCATTACTTGAGACCTCTGGACCATTTATGCTAACATTCATTAGTACCTGAAGCATATCATTTTTCAGACTTGACCTCAGCCTAGTTTTAATTCGTTTTACTGCACTAGCTCCACGTTCAGGCCATGCATTTGAGACAGGGAGTGACAGTAAAATATCAGCAAGGTCACTAAGAATGGGGTAGAAATAGTTCAAACTCACTAACCTTTTCAGGCACTCATTTTGAGGTTTGACTTCATCCTCAGAGTTCCACCTTAACAAGTCATATTTTAACTTGCCCCATTCAGCAGTGAGCTCATCTTTGTCAAGATCAAAGTACTCTGCAATTACCTGTATATCCTTAACACCATAACTTTTGAATGCTGGATCATTTTTACCAGGAACCTTGTTTGCATCAATGACAGCCAAAGATGACAAAATTGGCAGAGTGTTGCCAAATCTGGCTTCAATATTCTTTTTTAATGCATCTATATATTTTCTACACAGATACTTCATGCCTGTAATGTCATGGTCCGAGGGTTGTAATTCTAGCATGTTCAAACAACCATCAGTTTCAAGATCTTTACACAGTTTTTCAACTGGGGACAAGCTGTCTGCTATTTCATCAAGCTTGTCATTCGTGTATTGGATGGAAGGGAGTACTTGACAAAGGCCTATGGTTCCTAGCTGAAAGGTCTTGCTAAGCTGATCAAGATGGGGCAAAACTTCTGCCAAGATATAAACAGCACTGACAAACTTGAAACTTCTGATTTTAATGAGTAAGCCAAGTGCAGCTGAATCACTGCTTTGCAGTTTGTTTAGAGTCTGCAACACAGTAGGATATTCCTTGAGGATAGCTTGTACTGAGCTATTAAAAGACAGCCACCTAGTCTGACAAGCTTTTTTCAGCCTATGCATAGCTACATTCTTACTTTTATCTACTGTAAACAGTAATGACTTCATTTCAGTTTGGACTTTGAAATACACAGCTAACTTTTTAGGAGAATTTTCAAATAATTTCCACAACTGAACTAGCCACAACTGAACTTGTTTAAAGTAGGTTGCATCTTCTAATGTGTCAGTACAAGCTAAAGCTAGCCTATGACAAATGCAGTGAATGCTAATCAGTTTAGGATTCACCTCTTTCTTAAGTCTGGCTGCAACCCCATTTTGCTTGCCAGTCATAACAGATGCACCATCTGAAACAAAAGATGACAGTTTTCCAATTTCAAGCTCAAAGTCTGTTAAAGTTTTAACAATCATCTGTGTTATAGTCTGAGCATTAGCAGAATCAGACTCTTCCAGCAAATTATCTATGGACAGAAATACTGTTTTAATATCTTTCTCAGCTCTGTCATAAAACTGTACAAATGTAACCATTTGCTCATAAACAGAAACATCAGTGACATCATCAACAAGTATACCAAAGTGTGGTGCTTTCTTTAGTTTTTCTAAAACAGAACACTCAAGAGCTTCACCCAATACCAAAAACATCTCTCTTAATGATGGCCTTGACTTATGGTCAAAATATTTCATTTCTTCTAACCCTAACTTTTCTATCAGTTGTATCAATGACTCGGCTTTTTTGTTAGGTATTTCCTCTTTAACAAGCCAGTAAATTGTTCTAAAAACCTTCAACAAAACTGTATCTGAGACTTTATCATGTTCATCTATTTCTTTTTGGAAATAGGAGACTCGTTGTAAAAGTTCAGTAGTTACAGCAGTTTTGTGCTGCTGGGTCATAACATGGTCATCCAATGCCTGTAAACGTAATCTTGAGCTGGCTTCCTTGTTAAATGTCTTGGATTTGTTCTGGGGATTGAAGCAGTCATGTTTCTTACACAATAAACAGTATATGCCCTCTCCTTCAACATAAGTAGCCCACCAAATACCTGTTTTGTCACAGTATGACACTTTTTTGTCCAACCAACTATGCTGAAACTTATATTTCATAGAAAGCATACGACTTTCTTCATTCTTAGAAAGGCTGCAACAACCCGCGAAACATTTATCATGATGGTGAGTAACTTTCTGTGCAAATAGATCATCCACTAAAGATACAACTTCAATGGCCTTAGGTACATCTGAGCTATCCTGTGACTTTGATACTTTAGATGATTCTGCATCAGGTCTTGCTTCACTTGCTTCATGACTTTGCGACTTTTTCTGCTCTGTATCATCAGAACCTTGAACATTAAAATATATGCATTCAGTCTTTGCTGATATAGGTTACCATATTACAGAGTAGCAGAAAAGAATATATATTTGTTGAACTGGTTTAATTCTTGATTATTTCTGCATGTAAGCAAACTTAATTATAAAATGTGTTGAAAACATTTTTGGACAGGTTCAGTCTTTGTACCTACCAGTACACTTGGGCATCTGACAGTTTTCTGCAGACTCTTTCAGTTTACTATCATCAGGAATGGAAGTGGCTTGACCTGGTTGATCAGAACCTGAAATTATTGACAAATTTAATTTTATTATAACTGATTAAATATTGAATCTGAAACACACTTACAAAACTTATAATTCATTTATAAATTAAAAAGTACGTAATCTATCATTTCAGTTTCACACTGCCAAATATAGACTATAGTTATGACAAACAGAATCAAAGTCAATTTATTATATATTTTTACTGTCAAAATCAGTATTAGAAAAATTCTATTTCAAAACAAATATCGTACATTTAGTTTTCTTAGCTATCTCTGGGGTATTCTCTGGGTCAGAATCATTGGGTTCTTCTGAAACAAAAAAAAGCAAACATTTATGAAAATCTGAACAATGTCCAATCATAATATTACAGATTAAATATTTAAATGAAATCTAAGTCAATATTTGAGGTTCAACACTCATAACAATTCCTCAAGACTCAAAGAATATTCTGCTTATCCATTTCAAGCCCCTCCCCCCTTAAAACAAAACAAAAATGCAAAATGAATGGTAATTAGTGGTCAAAAGTTCATACGAAAACAAAGCATATGACTGACCCACCAAACTTCTTCAAGAGAGTTGCTGTAAACCAGTGTCATATAATTACAACAGAGATTCACAACAGTCAACACGCAAATTCTAGATCTGGTTCTAATACACAAACGAGTTGTGTTTTGTGTACTTTATTAAATAAAAACTTAAATATCTTTGATTAAAAGTCAGATCTAGTTAATAAATAACGTGTGTGTGTGTATGTGTTTTTTGTTTTTGTTTATTTGTTTGTTTTTCGTTTAGTGACACGCTTGCGAGCCGCATTATGCGGCACATATATATGTACTTTCGTATTGTGTATTCCAGGTTTCCCGCGACAACAAATCAGTCTGTGAAAACAAAAACTTGTAGATTCAGTTGCATAAAACAAAAATATCGGTCTATCACGCTGGTATAAACTTGTAGATTCAGTTGCATGATATACGTTTTACTTACTACGCTTCCTCTGTGGTTGAAAAAAACAATCAAGTGTTTTTTGCTTGACCTTGTCACCCTCCATTGCGGTGTACACACCGTAAAATTTCACTAGAGGGATGCGACTAATGACGTCACGCACCGAGCTAATGCTGCAAGTGCGTGTTTAAAAATAGCAACGGGTTTTTCAGCGGAAGTAAACAAATTATTTACTCACCAGGTGGGTACAACTATAGATTGAGCCAATGCAGCTTCGTATACCATCAAGTTTCCGCGGATTTGAACACAAAATTGACAAAATTTATTTTCGATGTTGCGGAAAAAGTAGCCGGTGAGAATGCTCAAATAGCCGGTTGATTTTTCCGGCTTCCGGCCCATTTCTACACCCCTGTGTTTGTATTATTTCAGTAAATCATTACAAAATTCAATTTATTTTTCTGAAGAACTTTGAACTAGCTATAAATTAAAGCCTATAATAAATGTCTTATAATGCCTAATGCTCGATTTTTATTATATTTTGTTTGCAGATGCAGTGTTTCACATCATTCTGCAGACTTGTGAATCATGAGAGAAGTCGCTGAAAAATTGAATCGCTGACAAGCATACAACAAACAAATCAATACAGTATCTTCATCCAAAATTGAAGAATGCGACTGGTAGTTACAATGAAATGAAAGTTTAAAACAAAACCATACAATTAAATTCTGTAAATGCACTTAATAACAGAGGATTTTATAAGTTAGGCTTAGATGTAACAACCGAAACTAAATCCAAAGAATTTACAGAATAAATCAATTTGAATACAGGCAGTAGAGCAGATAATTGGAATATCAGAATGAGTTTTTAGTATGAGACAAAGTAAATACGATTTCAGAATGGATAAAAATGAAACATAGAAGGATATTACTATGGAAACGGTGAAGGTAGAAAGTTCTCAAAATTAAGAAATTTGACAGATGCTATAAAGGAAACCTTGATAACTCGGAAGACTTTTCGGTAGTTAAGTCTGAAAATGATGTAAATATTAAAACAAGTGGCTGTGTAAATGACCAGGGGAACCCGAAGGATTTAGAATTGAACGGGTATGTTAAAATGGAAGGAGAATTCGAACAAATAATTGTTGCTAAAAATGATTGTGTTTCACCTGAAATTACAGGTTCAGTCACTGTAGAAGTTAATGATTCTGGGCAAAACATAACTGTAAAAACTGAAACTGAGACTCAGCAGCAGACTGATGAGGCAGTTTTGTATCTGGATGAATTTTCACCAAATCTAAGTATGAAAACCGAGAATGAAACTCGGCAGCATACTGATCAGGCCTTTGTTTGTCAAGATGAATTTTCACCAAATTTAAGTATTACAGCTGAAAATGAAACTCATGAGCAGACTGGTCGGGCCTTAGTCAGTGTGAATAATTTTTCAGGAAATCTAACTATCAACAGTGAAAATGAAACTTGGCAGTCAACTGAACCGGCCTTTGTCAATGAGGATGAATTTTCACCAAATCTTTGTATTAAAAGTGAAAATGGAACTCGGCAGCAAACAGATCCGGCCTTTTTCATTGAGAATAATTTTTCACCAACTCCATGTATTGAAACTGAAAATCAGAATCAGGGGGAGGCTGATCCGATCTTTATCAGTAAGGATGAAATTTCATCTAATCTAAGTATTAAAGCTGAAAATGAATTTCTAGGAAATGATTGTCATCCAATTGAAAATTTTAACACAGCATCTGAATTGTCTACAAAGTGCCCAAGTTGTGAACATGAATTTGCAGATTATTTGCAGTATCTGGATCACCGGCTATTATGTGTAGCAGGGAAAGACCAGCTTGATGCTTTTGAAGTGAAGGTAGAGACAGATGATATTACAGAACCTGCTTTTGAATATATCATTCAGAACACTGAACATTTGGAGCAAAACAGAACTTTACCAGAGGTCAAACAGGAGGTTGGTAAAAGTTTGTTTTGATATTGGTTTAAAAGGGTTTCATAAAACTTGTGTAGCGAAGTTGTTAAAGTCATTTACTTTGAATTTTTCCACCCCTGAGACTGCTATAAGGATCTAGACTGTAATATTATTTCATTTCATTTGGTACATGCTTTGGGTTAGAGTTTTGATGTATTTCATTCTGTTAATTCTTGATAGATTTACTTCAGACTTAATATAAATGATTCAATTATCAACTACATTATTTGATTCTGGCAGCATTTTTTTTGCATTTATCCTTAGAGAACCAGGTTAAGGTTTTGATGCACTTTCATTTGAGCTCTGTTACTACTTGATAGATTTGCTTAAGTCATTGTTCCTTGGCATCATCCACACCATATTAGATCTACCCAATAGTCATAACTCTTGCAGCAATATTTCATGAATTGTGATCACAATTTTCTAAGAATTTCATGTAAAAGTTTTAATGCACTTTTAGTCTGTCATTGTTATAACATGATGGATCAGATTCAAACTTTAATTAGTTGTTCCACAAAAACACCCAACATCATATGACAAAGTCTATAAAGTATTGATTTGCATGTCATTTTTTCTGGGATGAATGAAGTTGGGGTGCTTATATACACCCATTTTCTTAATTTTTTATTTTTCTTCTCTGATTTGAACTTATCTCATCTATTCAGAAACTCGCACTCTTGTTTTGTTTCATCTGACAAGGTGGTATTACTTCAATGAAAGCTCTAGTTTCCTCAGATATACCATATTTTACTATGTAGCATTGAAATAGTTGAGCGTTCTGCCTTTTCGGATAACCGCGAACCCTTGTTAATTTCTGTTAGTTCATTACAACTTTATTTTTTTGCATTGCAGATTTATGAAACGGACTTCGAAGCTGAAAAGAGTAGTTTGGTTACTGAGCAACATGAAGCCACAGATAAGCTAAACATTCCAACACAAGCCGTACCTCAGTTGCTTGTACAGAACAGTGCTTTATGCAATAATATGCATAGTCCTAAAACTCAAAGTCAAGAAGATGAAGTTCTGATAGCATGTTTTTATTGCAGTGAGACATTTTTGCGTGAAAGCATGTGTATCAGATTTGATAAATACATAGAACACTTGCAAAAGCATCTAAACAAGATTAATAGATATGATACAATTGATGTGAATCATGAAGTTGAGCGTCTGAACAATTATTTAAGGAACATGTTTACCTTGAAGACTTGCAGAATTACTGCAACCATTTGTCAGAATGCAACTT
Organism: Mercenaria mercenaria; assembly: GCF_021730395.1. Classification (NCBI taxonomy): domain Eukaryota; kingdom Metazoa; phylum Mollusca; class Bivalvia; order Venerida; family Veneridae; genus Mercenaria; species Mercenaria mercenaria. The sequence goes on from NC_069378.1 coordinate 56,776,141, forward strand.
GTAATTACATATTTGTAGATATGTCAGCTGCTGAAAAACATAACCTAATTGTACATTTTGGTTTCCTTTATGTTTGCACAAAGGTTGATTGTCATAAAGTATTCCCTAATAAGGGTTCATTACGTTCACATGAAATTGTTGATCATGCAAAGATAGTCGATATTTACTCAGCCAAAAGACCTAAAAATGCAAAGACTAGAAGTGATACTAATGGCCTAAAAACTGCCTCAGTTGGTACCGTTATTGAAAAAGCAAAGTCGGTTAAGCGTCAAAGGGAAGTAACTAATACATGTAGAATATGTGGTAAAGAATTTTCAACTTCAGTAGGTCTGAAGTCACACTTGATCTGTGATCATCCAGGTATGACTCCAAAGCAGCTGGATTATTTTTCTGGCCATTGTGAAAATGAACTGCTAAAATTAGATGTCTCAGAAAAAGAGGAAGGTGTCATTGACAATTCTTTGAATCCAGAGAAAAAAAGAGTTAAGCTTTGTAAACCAGATTACGTACATTTGCTCTCAGAGGAATCAGAAAAACTAGACAAAGATGCAAGTAACTGTGCTAAAGTAAGACCATACAGAAATAGAAAATATATGACAAGGCAAAGAAAGCATCAGTTAATATATGACAGAAATGATCTACAGAATAAACTGGCAGTTTGTCAGACAGCAGCTAATATTGATCAAATGGGAATAACAGCAGTGACAAATAAATCATGTAATGGGGTTAATGAGAAAGATGAGGACGTAAACGTAATGATTAACAATATTCTAGACAATGCAAAAGACATAAATGATATCATGAATGTGGACGCTTGTAAAATGGATGGTACAGAGAGAGAACTTGGAAAAAGTGTTGCTATGAGAAAGCCGAGGAAACGTTCAAGGAAGAAAGTCAGACATAAAAAGAAATCAAAACTTGGGAAGGCGACAAGTTCTTGTAAGGAGAAGAATGAGAATGACAAAAACGATGAAAAACAGTGCGGAAAGAGCTCTGAAAGTGTTGATGAAGATGTAAAACATTCTGTTGAAAAAGACACTGTTGCAAACACTTTCCCATGCAAGTTTGGATGTCATACGGTGTTTTATACAGATAAAGATTTAATAAAGCATGTAAATAAGCAGCATGTTACCAAATTTCCATGTAAAAGTGCAGGCTGTAAAATGGTGTTTGGAACGACTGAAGAAAGAAGGAAGCATGTTAAAGAAAAACATATGTATTTTCATCCATCACTGGTTAAATATAAATGTACACATCCTGGATGTTTTAAAGGCTTTTATAGAAAATTTGACTTGCATGAACACTTGCGCATTTGTACCCTTGGTCCAAGTATAAATCCGAAGATAACTTCATCAGATAACGGTATTTCAGAATTAAGGAAAAAATTGTTAGAGGATGAATTAAGAATGGAAGAAGCTGACTCAAATGAGATCCAAGATGATGCAAATGTAAATGGCAACATCCGCAAATTGTGTTGGTATATTTGTCCTATGAATCAGTGCTATTATGGAAGTGAAGTGAAAAATAATATTTACGAACATTTGAAAACTGTACATATTTGAAATTCACGAAAGAATAGATAATGCTACCAAGAAGAAATTTTACTGTTTTTGCTATTGACACAAAATTTACTGATAAAAACAACCATTGTAGTGCTTGTTAGCTCACCTGTGCCAAAGGCTCAGAGTGAGCTTATGTGATCGCTCACCCGTTTGTTCGGCCACACTTACCTTTAAACAACTTCTTCTCCTAAACCACCAAGCCAATTTTGATGAAACTTCACAGGAATGATCCTTGGATGGTTTGCTTTAAAAATTTTCAAAGAATTGAATTCCGTAGAGAACTCTGGTTGCCATGGCAATAAATTTTTTTTTAAAAATCTTTTGTCCAAAACCACAAGGCCTAAGGCTTTGGTTATGTAGCATCATCAGTGGGCCTCTACAAAGACTGTTCAGATCATCCCCCTAGGGTCAAATATGGCCCCGCCCCGGGGTTCACATGATTTATATCGACTTACAATATGTCTGTAAATCTTCCAAAGGGAAGTATAGTACAAATCTGTGTTGAAATAAAGAGTAAAATATCAACATAGATATATATCGACTTATATAGGGAAAAACTTTGAAAATCTTCTTATCCAAAACCATAAGGCCTAGGGCTTTGATATTTAGTATGTAGCATCATCTAGTGGGCCTCTATAAAGGTAGTTCAAATTATCCCCTAGGATATAATATGACCCCGCCCTGTGGGGGTTACATGGTTTATATAGACTTGTGTATGGAAAAACTTTGAAAATCTTCTTGTCAGAAACAAAAGGGCCTAGGGCTTTGATATTTAGTATGTAGTATCATATAGTAGCCTCTACCAAGATCGTTCAAATGATCCCCCTAGGATGAAATATGACCCCGCCCATGGGGGTCACATGGTTTATATACACCTTAAAAATCTTCTTGTCTGAAACCACAAGACCTAGGCGTTTCATATTTGGTATGTAGCATCGCCTTGTGGTCCTCTATTAAGATTGTTCAAATTATTCCCCTGGAGTGAAAAAAGGCTCTGCCACGGGGTTCCCTAGTTTTACATAGACGTATATAGTAAAGAACTTTGAAAATCCTTTTGCCTGAAACTGCAAGGCCTATGCTTTTGATATTTGGTGTGTTGCATTACCTAATGGTCTACTACCAAAATTATTCAAATTATGCCCATGGGGTGAAAGAGGCCCTGCCCAGGGGGTCCCAAGTTTTACATAGACTTGTATAGGAAAAAATACTTTAAAAATCTTCTTGTCTGAAAGTTCAAGGCCTATGCCTTTGATATTTTGTATATATCATTACCTAGTTGATCTCTTACAAGATTATTCGAATTATGCCCATGGGGTGAAAAGAGGCCCCGCCCCAGGGGTCCCAAGTTTTATATTTACCTGATGACCCCAAGTGATAAGGGTCACCCGACTGTGACCTTGACCTACTGACCTACTTTCTTATTTTTATGCCCCCCTTCGAAGAAGGAGGGGTATATTGTTTTGCAGATGTCGGTATGTCGGTCGGTCTGTCGGTCGGAATGTAGACCAATCAGTTTCCGGATGATAACTCAAGAACGCTTGGGCCTAGGATCATGAAAGTTGATAGGGTGGTTGGTCATCACCATCAGATGACCCCTATTGATTTTGAGGTCTGTATGTCAAAGGTCAAGGTCACAGTGACCCTGAATAGTAAAACGGTTTCCGGATGATAACTCAAGAACACTTGGGCCTAGGATCATGAAAGTTGATAGGGAGGTTGGTCATTACCAGCAGATGACCCCTATTGATTTTGAGGTCTGTATGTCAAAGGTCAAGGTCACAGTGACCCTGAATAGTAAAACGTTTTCCGGATGATAACTCAAGAACACTTGGGCCTAGGATCATGAAAGTTGATAGGTAGGTTGGTAATGACCAGCAGATGACCCCTATTGATTTTGAGGTCAGTATGTTAAAGGTCAAGGCCACAGTGACCCTGAACAGTTAAACAGTTTCCGGATGATAACTCAAGAACGCATAGGCCTAGGGTAACAAAAGTTCATAGGGAGGTTGGTCATGACCAGCAGATGACCCCTATTGATTTTGAGGTCAGTATGTTAAAGGTCAAGGTCACAGTGACCAGGAACAGTAAAACGGTTTCCGGGCAGTAACTCAAGAACGCTTGGGTCTAGTTTCAGGAAAATTGATAGTTAGGTTGGTCATGATCAGCAGATGACCCCTATTGATTTTGAGATCATTAGGTCAAAGGTCAAGGTCACGAACAGTTAAAGCAGTTTCTGATCTTCTTGTCTAAAACCGCAGAGCTTAGGGCTTTGAAATTTAGTATGAATTATCATCTAGTGGTCCTCTACCAAGATGATTCAAATTATTGCCCTGGGATCTAATATGGTCCCGCCCTGGGGGTCACATGGTTTATATAGACTTACATAGGGAAAAGCTTTTAAAATCTTCTTGTCAGTAACCTACAACATCTAAATTTTGACCATATGTATGGTTTTGAGTGGCAAGATGAACCTTGACATGAGTTGACCTTGACCTAGTGACCTACTTTCACATTTCTGTAGCTACAGCCTTCAAATTTGGACCACATGCATAGTTTTGTGCACCGAAAACAATTTTGACCTTGACATTGACCTAGTGACCTACTTTCACATTTTTGAAGGTACAGGCTTCAAATTTGGACCACATGCATCATAAATTTTGTGTTCCGAAATGAAATTTGACCTTGATTTTGACCTAGTGACCTACTTTCACATTTCTCAAGCTACAGCCCTCAAATTTGGACCACATGGATAGTTTGACCTTGAAATTGACCTAGTGACCTACTTTCACACTTTTGAAGGTAAGGCTTCAAATTTGGACCACATGCATAGTTTTGTGTACCGAAAAGAACTTTGATCTTGAGATTGACCAAGTGACCTACTTTCACATTTCTGATTGTACAGACTTCAGATTTGGACTGCACGCATATTATTGTGTTCTGAATTGAAATTTGACATTAATATTTACCTACTACCTACTTTCACATTTCTCAAGCTACAGCCTCCAAATTTTGAAGCACTTGCATATTTCTGTCAACCGAAATGAACTTTGACTTTGATATTGATCTAGTGACCTACTTTAACATTTCTCAAGCCACAGTTTTCAAATTTGGACCACATACACATTATATTGTAACGAAATGAAATTTGACCTTGATTTTGACCTTGAGCTAGTCTTGAAATTTGGAACATTCAAAAATGGCTCAGTGGATGGGATCAGTATCACTTTGTAATCTCTTGTTAGGTTAAAGGTCAAAGTCAGATTAAAACAGAATTGTAGAACTTTAATTTACAGTGAGCATATAATTTCTGTTCCTTGTGCAATTACTAAATGCATCAAGGGGGCATTTCGTGTTCGACGAGCTCTTGTTTAAGATACAGCCTTGAAATTTGGATGACATGTACAGTTTTGCACACTCATCTTAAAACTGACTTTCAGTGACCATGAATATGACCTACTGACCTACTTTCTTGTTTTTTAAACTTTAGCAAAGAAATTTGTTCAAGCAAGCAACTCAGGTGAGCGATATAGGGCCATCATGGCCCTCTTGTTTTTGTTTTTTACCATAAATTTTAATTAAAAGTATTCAAGCTAGGCGTATTAGACTGAGTATGTGAATAGAGGTCAGTATGTAGATTACGCACATATATGACTTAAGCTTGTAGGTCATAGGACAGTAAAAATTGATTCCGCTCAATGACTTCTATATGCATCTTAGTGCTACACACAAACGTTCCCTATGATGAGAAAATGTGTCGAAACATGATCTATGCTTGTCGGTTAATAGTAAAAAAAAAACAAGGATGAATATCCAACAGGGAAAGCCACGTTCAAAAAACGCAGCCGCCCCAAAGACACACACGAGCAACTCCCGCACACCACACACAAAAATTAACACAAAAGGACAAAACAAACAAATACAGGAACACAGAGGGGCACCGCCTTGGAACGGTCAGTGGCAAAGTCACCACTGATGAGTTTAAACCAGTTTATGGTGCACCTAACCTCACTCTTACTGCCACTGTTTAAGGTCAAGTAAAAAATTGTTTCTGTTCCATAACTTTTAATTGCATTGAAAGGTCTGTTTTATTACTACACAGAAATGTTCCCCGTGATTAGATAATATGTCGTGCTCATGGCCCATGGTTATCAATCAAGGTCACACTATTGAAGGTCAAGAAAAATTGTTTCTGCCCTGTAAGTTTTATGTGCATTGATGGATTATCTTAGTAAGTTAGTACTGCATACAAATGTTCCCCTAGATGAGATATGTATGGTGTACATGACTTGTGTTTGTTAGTCCATGTCACTATTGTAAAATAAGTAAAAAGATTTTTGGTTGCGGGTTTATCCCGTAACCAAAGTTAAGTGTATTTCTGACAATCATGTAGCATCTTTATTTGATTCCAAATCACATCCAAAGGATATGTTCATGTGCTACACAAAGTAGTTCCATTCATGAACAATGCGGATGAATTATCAATCATCAAGTAGTTCTTATTCATCCTCTGTATCCATTCACGCTGGCCATTTAGATTAAATTAGATCTGTCAATGATTAGGAATTCCAGCCTATGGTTACATCACTGACTTCCAGCTGTTCATGTAAGGCCAGGCAGAGTTTATCTTAGATATGAGGCACATTAGTATTTGTTTCTTATACATGTATATTTAAAGATTGGCATTTAAAATGAAATTAAATCTAGCAAAACCTGCAACCATCAGACATCTCAAGGCTTTGATTTGTTTCTTAGCTCCTAAATGCGTTGAAGCAGTTTTAGTCTTACAGTGTTACCAGTAAGTACATGGAACGAACACTAACAAAGTTTTCCACAGGTAGGGTACCTGTATTGCCACTGTAATGCTCGGTCTGTTGTTGTTTTATCCATAGAATATGTCATATTAATTGACGAGGGCTGTACGAGCATAAAAAACATTTTTTGGATAATTTTAGATTGCATAGAATGTTTATACATAAATATTATACTTCATTTAAATTTCGTTTTACATGTGTTTGAAACATTTTCATTTTACATTTTATTTGTTATTATATGTGATTTGTATAATTGTATTTGTAGATTTACATTTACATCATGGCGGTTCTTTGGTTGAAATTTTAAGTAAGACCAAAGAGCTATAAAATACTTATGTTTATACCTCCTTGGTAGGACATAGTTCTTTAGAAAAACAAATGACTATCCAGAAATGCTGCAACGCTTTAGATTATTAATTTCATCATATAAATGACATTGTATTCCTTTATAAAATAAAGGTTTATTTCTGTTACTTTTCATGTACATGTAGTTTTTATATCACTTGTTTTTAGCTCCACTATTAAGAGAAAAGGGGGGCTATTCTACTCGCCCCGACGTCGGCGTCGGCGTGAGCTTTCTTGGTTTAAGTTTTTCGGCAACCTTTGTTTTTTTGATACTATTGCTTATATCTTGCTGTAACGTAAGGGGCGACTAATAGGGCCTTAACACTTGGTTTTGCTGTAACTCTGTGATTCAAGCAGGTGTACAGATTTTGATTCCGTACCTCATGTTTTTATTTCGATGTAAATGAGATGTGAAATCAAAATTTGTAGTTCTGTTTGGCGTCATATAACCTATAATACTGTGTTGGTGCGCCGTAAACCCAAATAAAAAAAGTAACTTCACATAAACATTGCCCAGCATAGAAACAAAGTATGTGTAGGGGCTGTGTCTATTATACCCAACGTCAGGGTCACCAAGGTGTTATATATAGGTTATTTTTAAGGTTAAAGTTTTTCGGCAATCTTTGTTTTTCTGTGATATCTTTGTTAGGCTTATATTTTACTGTAACTTCACATAAACATTGTCTAGCATACAAACAAATTATGTACAGGGGCTGGGTCCAACATACTGGAGGTCAAGGTCACCAAGGTGTTATACTTTAGGTTATTTTTAAGGTAAAAGTGTTTTGGCAACCTTTGTTTTTCTGTCATATCTTTGTTACCATGTTGCTTATATATTGTTATAACTTCACATAAACATTGTCCAGCATACAAACAAAGTATGTGAAGGGGCTGGGCCCATTAGTTGGCAAAGGACACTAAACCCCGCTCCTTTTAATGTCAGAGTTGCTAATATGTTTTGAAAGTGTGATGACTTTATCAAATTAATTCATAGCCTGTCCATGAAGCTTTAAAAATATTACAACTCGGGGTACACATTGAAAGAGATTGTAAGTAATTCTTACAATACGTAGGTTCCTGGCAAACTGGACAGAAAATGGACCATATTATGAACATTGTCCAGCATAAAACAAAGTATGTGCAGGCGCTGGAAACATTATACCCAAGGTCAAGGTAACCAAGGTGTTATACTTAGGTTATATTTAAGGTTAAAGTTTTTAGGCAACCATTGTTTTTCTGTCATATCTTTGTTACTATTACCAATATCTTACTGTAACTTCACATAAACATTGGCCAGCATACATACAAGGTATGTGCAGGCGCTTGGCCCATTATACCAATGGTCAAGGTCACCAAGGTGTTATACTTAGAATTATTTTCATGTTAATTTTTCGAAAGCTTCGTTTATAGACATATCTTTGGTACTTTAAAAGATAATGACTTGAAATTAAAAATATTTCTTTGAAATCATCATCTGCATGTGTGGTTACAATCCCCATAACTCTAGTTATATTTTTGACAGAATTATGCCCCTTTCATACTTATTTTTTTTTGGCAATCTTAGCTTTCTGGATATAACTTTAGTACAATACAAGATAATGACTTGAAGCTTAAAATGTATCTTTATTATCATCATCTGCATGTGTGGTATCAATCCCTATAACTCTGATTTGTACTTTTGACCAAATGATGCCCCTTTCATACTTAAACTTTTTGACAAACTTCGTTTTCTGGACATAACTTTGGTACTATATAAGATAGTGAATTGAAACTCAAAATATATCTTTACTATCATCATCTTTACCCATAAATTTTCATACTTTACCTTTAACCCCTCTGAGTAGTAGGGTCTTTTTAGCTCACCTGAGCACAAGGTGAGCTTTTGTGATCGACCTGTGTCCGTCGTCCGTCCGTCCGTCCGTTCATCCGTCGTCAACAATTTGACTTAACACTCACACAATTTTGACCTAAATGAAACTTGGTCAGAATGTTACCCTCAATAAAATCTTGGACGAGTTCTATATTGGGTCATCTGGGGTCAAAAACTAGGTCACCAGGTCAAATCAAAGGAAAAGCTTGTTAACACTCTAGAGGTCACAATTTTGGCCCAATCTTAATGAAACTTGGTCAGAATGTTACCCTTAGTAAAATCTTGTACGAGTTAGATATTGGGTCATCTGGGGTCAAAAAACTAGGTCACCAGGTCAAATCAAAGGAAAAGCTTGTTAACACTCTAGAGGTCACAATTTTGGCCAAATCTTCATGAAACTTGGTCAGAATGTTACACTCAATAAAATCGTGGACGAGTTCGATATTGGGTCATCTGGGGTCAAAAACTAGGTCACCAGGTCAAATCAAAGGAAAAGCTTGTTAACACTCTAGAGGTCACAATTTTGGCCCAATCTTAATGAAACTTGATCAGAATGTTACCCTCAGTAAAATCTTGGACGATTTCGATATTGGGTCATCTGTGGTCAAAAACTAGGTCACCAGGTCAAATCAAAGGAAAAGCTTGTTAACACTCTAGAGGTCACAATTTTGGCCCAATCCTAATGAAACTTGGTCAGAATGTTACCCTCAAAAAAATCTTGGACGAATTTGATATTGGGTTATCTGGGGTCAAAAAACTAGGTCACCAGGTCAAATCAAAGGAAAAGCTTTTTAACACTGTAGAGGTCACATTTATGACTTTATCTTTATGAAACTTGGTCAGAATGTTAATCTTGATGATCTCAAGGTCCAGTTTGAATCTGGGTCGTGTAGGGTCTAAAAACAAGGTCACTAGGTCAAATCAAAGGAAAAGCTAGTTTACACTCTAGAGGCCACATTTATGACCATATCTTAATGAAACTTGGTCAGAATGATAAGCTTGATGATCCATAGGTCAAGTTCAAATATGGGTCAGGTGGGGTCAAAAACTAGGTCACCAGGTTAAATCAAAGGAAAAGCTAGTCAGCACTCAAGAGGTCACAATTTTGACCCAATCGTAATGAATCTTGGTCAGAATGTTACCCTCAATAAAATCTTGGACCAATGTGACATTGGATAATCTGGGGTCAAAAACTAGGTCACCAGTTCAAATCAAAGGAAAAGTTTGTTAACACTGTAGAGGTCACATTTATGACTATATCTTCATGAAACTTGGTTAGAATGATAATCTTGATGATCCATAGGTCAAGTTCAAGTCTGGGTCAGGTGGGATCAAAAACTAGGCCACTAGGTTAAATCAAAGGAAAAGTTTGTTAACACTCTAGAGGTCACAATTTTGGCCCAATCTTAATGAAACTTGAACAGAATGTTACCCTCATTTAAATCTTGGACGAGTTAGATATTGGGTCATCTGGGGTCAAAAAGCAGGTCACCAGGTCAAATCAAAGGAAAAGCTTGTTAACACTGTAGTGGCAACATTTTTTTATGACCATATCTTAATGAAACTTGGTCAGAATGGTAATCTTGATGATCGTTATGTCAGATTTAAATCTGGGTCAGGTGGGGTTCAAAAACTAGGTCACTAGGTCAAATCAAAGGAAAAGCTTGTTAACACTCTAGAGGCCACATTTATGACTGTATCTTCATGAAACTTAATCAGAATGTTAATCTTAATGATCTTTAGGTCAAGTTCAAATCTGGGTCATGTGGGGTCAAAAATTAGGTCACCGGGTCAAATCAAAGGAAAAGCTAGTTAACACTTTAGAGGCTACATTTATGGCCATATCTTAATGAAACTTGGTCAGAATGTTGATCTTGATGGTCTTTAGGTCAGTAGGTCAGGAGAGCGATACAGGGCCTTCATGGCCCTCTTGTTATATCTTTGTGCATCTTCCTTTTGAGCCCCATGTGGTTCTGGGACGATCTGTGTATGAAAAGAATTGGAACCACTGCCTTACCCTTGCATGATCGTAAGAGGCGACTAATAGGGTTTTAACACTTGGTTTTGCAGTAATTCTGTGATTCCAGCAGGTGTGCAAATTTTGATTCCATACCTCATGTTTTTATTTCGATGTAAATGAAATGTGGAACCAAAATATGTAGTCCTGTTTGGCGACATATAACCTATACTGTGTTGGTGCGCCGTAAAACCCATATAAATAAATAAATCTTCCTTTGGAAGTAGAGGTCTCTTATTGAGACATAAATTCATTTTACTGACAAATCGCCGAATATTGGAGCGCGCTGTGTTATGGACAGCTCTTGTTATTATGCCTCCCACAACACAGTGGTGTGGGAGACAGTCAGATTGATTTACTCCAGTCTCTGTGTGTGCATGTGTGTGTCTGTCTGTCGCAAATCTTGCCCACACTCTAAGTCGAACATTTCTCATTGGATCTTCACCAAACTTGAACAAAATGTGTTTGACCATAAGTCCTGAGCCAGGTTCGATTACTATCCAAATCGTACCGGGCACTTCGGAATTATCGTCCTTCAATAACCGAAAATCGGCCTTTTTACTCTTGTCCGCGCTCTAAGTCGAACATTTCTCATCCGATCTTCACCATACTTGAACAAAATGTGTTTGACCATAAGTCCTCAGCCAAGTTCAATAATTAGCCAAATTGGCCCAGGCTTTTCGGAATTATGGCCCTTGAATTATTGGAAATTGGTCTTTTTACTCTTGTCTGCGATCTAAGTTGAACATTTCTCATCCAGTCTTCAACAAACTTGAACAAAATGTGTTTGACCCACAAATCGGCCCACTGGCAGGTACTTCAGAATTATGGCACTTGAATTACCGAAAATCGGCTTTTTTACCCTTGTCCGTCCGTTAAGTTGAACATTTCTCATCCGGTCTTCACCACATTTGAACAAAATGTGTTTGACCATAAGCCCGGCCTAGCCAAGTTCGATAACTAGCCAAATCGACCAAGGCATTTTAGAATTATGACCCTTGAATAGCCCAAAATAAGCTTTTTTTACTTTTCAAAGGTATATTTGTAGTTCAATTTAACAGTATATAAAAACTGACTTACTATTTAAATGATAAGCAGTAGTGGGAGACATGCGCTTTTCTCAAAAGCAGCTCTAGTTCTGATTAGAAATAAACAATACAGTTCCAACAACTTTGTACTTCTTTGAAAAGAAAAATTGAACAGAAATCTATCAAAGCTAAAGGGAATGTTCTGTCACAGAATATATATAATATGTTCAAAATAAGAATCGCTGAATCTGTTAAGTTCTTAAACACCCGCCACAATAGGGAGAGTGCCGATGCCCGGGCGAGGCGTATACTCTCCATGATATAGAGACATTTTGTCTTAAACTATTCGTCCTCCACATCTGATGCATGTTGGGAACTTGGCAGATACTTGCGAAGAACAGGTTTGTATTGGTACAAAATTCAGGAACACTGGTTAGATTAACTGCTTGAATTGCTGTTGAAAAATGGCGTTAAGCCCAATAACAAACAAAAAAGACCCACCACGTCCTAGTGACTTATTTATTCCACCAATATGACCTTCGTGAAAATCATTCTGATAAAACTGGTATAATACAGCTATATTTCACGATAGGCAGGTCATTTTAATTTTTGAAAAAAAATGTGATTGAACGCATTCCATCAAAAACAGGTCATATAGTTTTAATCTTGGGAGGAAGACACCAGATTACCCTCCCTGCATACTTTTTGGTGTGGAATAACTAATATATAAGGGAACGAAACAGAAAATGTCCTCAAAGATACCATGGCATATTTTAGTAAGTCCGTTTTGAAAAAGCGGACGTATTGTGTGATGGTGTGTCATCTGTCTGTCCGATTGTCCATCATAATTTGTGTCCGGAGCATAACTTTGTAAGTATTTAAATAATTTACTTTATACTTGGTATATACTGTGAAATCATTATTACTCGTGGGGGATTAATTTTCGTGGATTTCGTGGTTGAGCTCAACCACGAATTTAAGTCCCAACGAACAAATTGTGCCCACAATAATTTTTAATTGTACGCAAAGTCGTCAAAATAGTCACCATAGCCGTTCGATCTGATCCGTAGTTGTATGCATGTGGTAGTACTAACCTGCAGCTTTCGTGTAGTTTATGGAGGCTCCATCAACGATAAACATAGGTATGCGTGAAAACAAAACCGACTATTTCATTTAGAAATGTACCCGTGGTTTGTTTATGACATGCTTGTCAAAGTGAAAGTAGATACTAAATATAGAACTTAGACGTAGCGTCACGTGCCAACCGCACTATAATACGACTGTTCTTTGATTTTATCGGTTCCGCTATGCAATTTTTATACACTAGCCTTTATTTTTACTGACATGTAAAATACTACGACTTTGGAACTATTAAATATTATAAATTAATTTCTAGATTTACGTCCGATGCATTAATACCTATTACACGTTTTTCGGCAGGAAATAACACCTGCACAAGTTCAACAGCTTGTAATTTTAGATGCAGACGCGCATTCATTTTTCAAAAAAAATAATTAAAACATCGGACCAGTTTATAATAGATTGTGTAAGGATTACTAAAACTATAGTTACACTAGTACTACGGAATAAAAACAACATTATTTAAAGCTATAATAGTTTGTTTTAATTTGCAGTACAATAACAAATTTTTGTTTAAAACACGATCAAATGATCAATGATCAATTTTATATTTGTTTCAATTATGAATGCTAGTTGTGCAAGGTGCTACGGTTTTGACACTTTTTAATTGGCGCCGACTTTTCTTATTGAATATTTCACAGTTTTAAAAAGTTTTGCAAATTAGGGGTCGTATAATTATAGATAACGCGGTCGTTAATTGGCACATGATCACTCGCTAATCTCCCGCGGCGTAGATTGTAAATTCGGTAACCATGGTAGCGCTGTTTGACACGGGTAGGTTTCATATGTAAGGACAGAAGTACTAGTAGATCTATTCTTGTGGAAATTATGATTTGTTTTTGTTTTTTTTTTTTCAAAAATTGAAAATCCACGAATTTACGTCCCCACGAAACAGCCGTTTTGGCCAAAACCACGAAATTTCGTGCCGACGAAATTAAATGATTTCACAGTAGGTTGATGGGGATGAGAAAATGTGCAAAGCGCTGTCAAATGTCAATGTCTCCAATTGAGCTCAAAGTTCAAATCTATCTGTCATACTTCGTGCTCGGAGCATGCCTTATTAACTATTCAAGGTATTGACTTTAAATCTGGCATTTAGGTAGGTGTTGATAAGACGATGTGCAGAGAATATGAACCTGGTCTGTAGGTTTAAGGTCAATGTCACAGTTTGAGCTCATACGTCAAACGTGTCATGTGGGTAGGTAGCGATGAGACGATGTGCAGAGAAGATGAACCTGGTCTGTAGGTTTAAGGTCAATGTCACAGTTTGACCTCATACGTCAAACGTGTCATGTGGGTAGGTAGTGATGAGACGATGTGCAGAGAAGATGAACCTGGTCTCTAGGTTTAAGGTCAAGGTCACAATATGAGCTCGTAAGTCAAATCTCTCCATCATATTAACCATTCAAGGTACTGACTTCAAACTTTGGATGTAGGAATGTGGTGATGAGATATTCAGAATGCTTGAATCAGGGTTGTTGGTCAAAAGTCATTTCGTGTCCAGAACTTTAATATTTAGGGTATTACTTGAAACTTGGAATATAGCAAAGAAGTATAAAATTGTTGTTTTTTATAGCTCTTTGAATGTAGGTAGATAGTGATGAGTTGATGTGCAGACTGCAACAGTCTACATAATGTTTGATTTCTTAACATGATCTGACAGAACTTACATCCTGTCACTTACATGGTACTAGTAATACAAATATATCATTAAAAGTCAAAATTAGAAGTTTAATTAAGAGAATTTGAAGCATGGATTTAAAAACGGAGGATTTTCCCCTGGATCACAGATTTATTCCAACTGATGTATTGATGTATCTCCACCCCACACGAACATCAATAAAGTCCCTCCACAGTCCCCTATGCTAAATTTAACAAACACGGACAAAGTCCCGCCTTAGATTTAATTTGTATCCCAAATGTTGATCAATTCATTCCGTATTCAAAAAGATAATTATATCTTAAAATTGTTATTTTTTATTTCTATTGATTCTTAAAATTTTTAAGTTTTAGCTTAACAATATCAAAGTAGTGGGGATGGTGGCCGCAGCGGTCAAATGTAACAGAGAGGAGGCGGTTAGCAGTGAGGGGTGTTCTACACTTATATTCTTTATCTGTTCCAAGACGACGATCTTTTCTTTTAATTTGCGGAATTTAAGCCAAGTTTTTTTTATATCAAGTAATATAATTATTCTTTTAATTGAAGGTCGCGTGATGCATTTTCGATTAATTAAGGATATAACATGGTGTAATAGGACTCAATTTCACCAAAAGCGTACATACAACTTGATAATTTAAGCTTTAAAATGTCAAACGATAGAAATAAGGTGCATATTGACAAGTTATATAGTGACAGAAGTTCTCAAAAATTCCTTTAGATTACCTCCCCTGATAATTTTGGTTTTCATGAGTTATCTCCCCTGAAAACTAGAAAAAAAAATGATTTTCTCCTTTTCCCTACTGGTAATTTTAGATTTATTTTTTATATTTGTATCAGAAACATATAATGCAGCTTTCTACCGCAAAATTTACTCAAAACTCAAGTTTAGATTCTCATAATCAAAGAAATTATATAGTTCCCATAGACATCAATGTTAACTTCAATACCGATTATTTCCCCCCAAAAAATGATAAAATTTGAAGAATCTCTCGGTGAAAATTTTTTAATTTTGAATGTCTTTAAAGTGACCAAATTTCATTTAAATATTACCATCCAGTTACAAGATATGAAATATGGCTATTACACCATGTTATCCTTGAGAATATGAAAATGATCCTGCATATAAACATTTGAGATAGACATGAGATACATGTATTTAAGTATTTTCCTTCATTAATTAAATTTCAGTTGTAATTTAAGTCCTTGATTACGAATTAGATTTTATATCTAAATGAACATCGTTTTAAAAGGAAGTGTCAATCAAAGTTCCAAAGTATATATATTCTTATAGTTTTTAAATTTTTAGATATCCTGTAATATGACAGAAGTTTGGAAAAAACAACTCCTTTTAATGATAAAATGAAAGAAAATACGACATTTTTAATTGTAATGAACAAGTTTTATATTTGTATTGTGTGTGGAAATAGGTTTGTTCTTTTCTGACGAAAATAAGAATAAAGCGGTTTCTTAGGTATGATATGATTAATCAAAGCATTCCTTAGAGTAAATTGTTTGATTAAAATCATCTATATTGTGACAAAACAATTCGTAATGTAATGATGATAATATGTAGGTTTACTTATTGTTGAGCGTTCTTTTGCCGTGGACATGTAAAGAGCGCATGCTCATTACAATCAAAACATCCTAAAAAACAGCAGGAACACCCACTAGCATCGTAAAAAGGGCTTTAGCATAAATGTTTGTTTTTGGATATCAGAAAATAGATATTTCAAGATTTCTCGCAAGTACAAGTAGACTGCATTTAGTTTTTTACTGTCTTTACACCAGGCATGCTAAAGAACCAGAGAAGCTTAATTCTGGAGCATCTTCTGCTCAACCCGTGGCTAGAGGGCGTGGACGGTAGCATGCATTTCCACTACCGTCCATGAACAGGCTCAATCAAACCGAGCCTGCAACATTTTCGTTTTTGCCGTGTTGAACTATCTGTGGAGTTTCTATACTACTAGCACTAATATTACTTTCAGTCTTGTGGAGGAGTCGCCCGTATGTGTTACCGATGGCGACAGTAAATAAACTTAATATACAAACAATGTATACGATATTATTGATACTGAGGCGTTGGTGTTTATTGCCTCCGTCTTTTTTCCCCAGCTATTTAAATAACAAGCGTGTTACCCCTATTTCATATATTTTAAATTTGACATTATGCAATTTTGTCAGTTTTTGTATGAATTTTTTTTTACCTGTCACGATCCAGTGATATGATAATATCTGCATGGACGAATGCATTATTCCAATGTACAAATACTACCATTTATTAGAACTCCTTCCGCTCTTTCCGATTTATTTTGCCCATTCCGATTTTTACTTTGCTCCCTTTCGAAAGTGTTTGCATTAATTAACTCCCTTAGATATGTTATCACCATTTGTACTGCTGATGTTGTTACTAAAATTCCCAATCGTTTCCGAAGAATTATAGCTTTATATATTTAGATCTACATTAAGAGATATGTGACAAAACAAGATGCACTCTTAGTGGTAAATCAGATAAAGGTAAATTTTATTTACCGCCGCTTTGTGAAGCAATGGACAAACATGAGTCTTTTGACGATTTACAGTCAACTCGTCCCCTAGTCAACTCGTCCCCCAGTCAACTCGTCCCCGATTTGGTATTTTCGTCCCCCTCGGCGATTTCAAATTAGTCATTTCGTTCCCCCTTTTTCGGCCCCCTTTTTAACACGTATTTTTGAAAGAAAAAAATCAAAGTATGATAAATTATGCCTTGTCAATTCGACCCTTCCCGTGGTTTCGATCCCTTAGCATTTTCCGAAATAACGCACGAGACGCATCTGACATCAGTCAAGTACCGGTTATGTTCGATACGTCGAAGATTTACCTCAGCGTAAAATGCGAATTTATCACTCAACATGCGCAAAAGCAGATAAATCATCAAACAAATGGTTGCCACAGTATACATGTATATCCGACCTTAATTTCATCTAAATTCCCACATATTTGCCATTAAATCATTGTAGTTTCCATTTAATTTTCGCTAAACTTTCTTCCACGCAACCGGACTCTTGCAGGTGTGTATTGATTTTTCAGCCGGTAGTTGCTTCCCTTTCAAAAACCCCGTATTTTACCGTTAAATTCATACTTACTGGTCCGCCAATTTTAATGCAAAATGAGGCAAGTGGCTGACGATTTCGCGGGTTGTTGGGTCATGCAATTGTCCGCGCACCTGCTCTTTTGACTCTAAATTTCTTGATTTTGCTTTGAATCTTATTTAATAATACATATTGTTGCATAATGCCAGTATTTTTGATTTTTCAACCAACTAATTGGTGTCTTATAGAGGGTCAAACGAAATAAGGCTGCAGTGCCTAAAATTTTTTTTTTTTCGTCCAGAAACTAATCATCCAGTTGACATGTGTTTTTAAAAAGTTATACTTTCCAGTTTGTACATCGTTATTTTACAATTCTACATACAAGTGGCTTCAGGGTGGAATGGACAAAGTGAACTGTGCGGTAAATACTATTTTTTCACATTAAACAAGACTTTCTACACATACGCATTCAGAGGGTGCGAATTAACAAGAAAGCTTTTTAGTGATTCAGACCGATGACATGGTTGGTTTTATGTATGCATAATTTATATATTTAAATTTCTTTGTGTTTTAAGCTATTTATATATTTGGAGGAATGCCCAAAATATACTTTGACCTAATTTTGACCCTCGCACATGTCTTTGTTAATGCGCATACGCAGAAGGAAGTGTTAAGGGGATCGAAACTACAGCATAACAGGCTAATTCGTTTTTTAGCTCGACTATTCATAGAATAGTAGAGCTATTGGACTCGCCCATGCGTCGGCGTCCGCGTCGGCGTCCGCGTCCCGATTTTGTTAAGTTTTTGTATGTAAGCTGGTATCTCAGCAACCACTTGTGGGAATGGATTGAAACTTCACACACTTATTCACTGTGATAAACTGACTTACATTGCACAGGTTCCATAACTCTGTTTTGCTTTTTTACAAAATTATGCCCCTTTTTTGACTTAAAAATTTTTGGTTAAGGTTTTGTATGTAAGCTGGTATCTCAGTAACCACTTGTGGGAATGGATTGAAACTTCACACACTTATTTACTGTGATAAACTGACATACATTGCACAGGTTCCATAACTCTATTTTGCTTTTTTTACAAAATTATGCCCCTTTTTCGACTTAGAATTTTTTGGTTAAGGTTTTGTATGTAAGCTGGTATCTCAGTACTCACTAATGGGAATGGATTGAAACTTCACACACTTGTTCACTGTCATGATCTGACATGCACAAAGCAGGTCCCATAACTTTATTTTGCTTTTTTACAAAATTATGCCCCTTTTTCAGCATAGAAATTTTTGGTTAAGTTTTTGTATGTAAGCTGGTATCTCAGTATCCACTAATGGGAAAGGATTGAAACTTCACACACTAGTTCACTGTCATGATATGACATGCAGTGCAAAGGGTCAATAACTCAACTTTGCATTTTACAAAATTATGCCCCTTTTTGAACTTAGGAGTTTTTGGGTTAAATTTTTATATGTAAGCTGGTATCTCAGTACCCACTAATGGGAATGGATTGAAACTTCATACACTTGTCCACTGTCATGAGCTGATAAGCACTATGCAGGTTCCATAACCCTATTTTACTTTTTTACTAAATTATGCCCCTTTTTCGACTTTCTTATTCATTCAAGCGACAAGGCTGTTAAATAGTCGAGCGTTGCTGTCCTCCGACAGCTCTTGTTTTCTTTCAAATAAGTATATTTTGTGCTAAAAATATACATAAGTGTTCATTTGTTTTAAGAACTTTTTGCTTTAAAATTGATCGGTTTAAAAAGGAGGATTTTCTATTTGTTTTTTTTTTCTGTTTTATTTTTCTCTTTGTTTTAGTAAGTCTACTGGATGAGTGTTGTTTAAATGTCCGTATTTAATGCTGCTTATTTTCAAACATTTGAATAAGATTAAACTTTTTTTATAACAAATAATTTCCACACCCCAATCAACTATTAACACATTTAATTCTACTAGGGGAAAGTTTTGACACATTTCAATCGGTCAATCAACAACTTCTCATGCAATTAAATACCATTAACACCTCCCAATCAGCCCAATCAACGACTTTTAATGTGATTAATAACCTTTAACACCTTTCGTATCATGAGGGATATGCTCATTCTACTTTTTTAGAAACCACTGTCTCCCTACTTTTGAAGTATTTTTTTTTATTTTAATGACAAAAATGAATATAAAGCATGGTTGGTTATTTTTAGTAAAATATATGTAACAGATATTAGTTGTTTATTTATTCTTTATTGTATTTCTAATTAAAACTTTGTTTTATTATGACCAGGGGTAAGGATTTTTTGCTCTCTCTTTTCTTACTATGATTTTTAAAAGTTAATTAGATTTTCTATTATATTATATTTTAATACTAAGGGCATTGTATTTATTTTTTTAATTTTATTTCAGTTAATTATCTTATATTTTCAGTATATTCTTTTATTATTTTATCAAACCTAATTATTTAAAGTTAACTATTTCCAATATAACTCCTTCAAAACACACGATGATTTTAAATACAAGTTTTCAAAGTAAAAAATATCATAAAAAAGCAAAAATGCCTAAAGTATTAAGGGGGACAAAATTACCAAAAGGGGGACGAATTGACCAAAAGGGGGACGAGTTGACCAAAATGGGGACGAGTTGACCAAATTTTATCACGAGAGGGACGAAATGACCAATTTTGGGGGACGAAATGACCAAATCGGGGACCAGTTGACTGGGGGACGAGTTGACTAGAGGACGAGTTGACTTGATACCTTTTTGACCAACCCTGCTGTGCAATCTGACAATTTGCTGTTACCACAGTCACTTGAGGGTCAGAACCTGTCCCCCCTCCCAGTCCGCCCCTGCCAACCTTCAGCCAATATATTTTCGCCTTTCAAATCAAACTGAGCACAGTTGTCTCGATCATACAACAACTTCTGTTACCATTTCACTATGTTTAAAAAAATCTCCCATATACTATCAATGCTCAGAAAAACTAAAGACAACTTACTTTGAGTGTTTTCAACACAAAATAGCTTGTCCAAGGAATAGGAGAATATAGCCCAGCTTGATGTTGCGCAGTCAAATTTACTACACAGAGCCGGCACACAGACGATATCCTTAGTGGTTATAATAAAATACTTGTACATGATGCCAACTGCCGTAATGGCCGAGAGAGTACAGACTCTGGTTATGTGAGTTTTTTTTGGACAGGGCCGCGGGTTCACTCCGCGCTTTGGCCATTCTTTTGTTTTCTTTCTTTTTTTAATATAAAATTTTCATTTTCTTTTAGATAATATATTCTCAAGACAAAAAAAAAGCATTTAAAAAAAGAAAAAGTAAAAAAAGATCACCCATAGCGCGGAGCGAACCCGCGGCCCTGCCCAAAAATAGGCTCACAGACCAGCGTTTGTACTCTCTGGGCCGTCACGGCAGTTGACAATGTGAGCGAGTATTTTTATTATAACCACTAACGATATCTGTGTCTGTGTCTGTGTCCCAGCTCTGTGTAATAAATTTGACTGCGCAACATCAAGCTGGGATCTATTCTATTCCTTGGACAAGAAAATCGTGTTTACATTGCGAAGTAAGTTATCTTGTGCTTTTTTGAGCATTGATAGAATATGGGATTTTTTTTAAACATGTTGGTATGGTAACAGAAGTTGTTGGATGATCGAGACATGTGCTCAGTTTGTTTAAAAAAACGAAAATATATTGACTGAGGGTTGTCAGGGGTGGCCTGGGAGGGGGAGGGGCGCTGACCCCCAAGTGCCTGTGGGTCAGAGTGAAGCAATTCTACAAATATTCATATTAAGGTTTTTATTATGTCTCTCTTTTTACAACTTTTATTTAATATGTTATTACTGTTTCCATCATGTTGTAATAGTCGGTTCAAAAGCTCTTCAGAGCTTATGTTATAATGTTGCTTTCTTGCCGACTTTAAATAAAACTGACCTTAAACAGGCTGGTAACATTGCCTGATCAGGTTTTTTTCGACATAAAAACTAATATTTCTTGAAAAATAATGAAGATATTTCTGTCAAACCTGGTCCATTTATTAAGCATAACATAATTATGATGCATATTAGAATTAGGATAGAAATAACTTTGTTGCCTTCAGTTTTGTAAGAATTACTTCCCTTTTCAGATTTTTATGATACATCATTTTTGAAGTCCAAAAAATTATGTTTTAATGCAATGTTTAAAACAGTAAAGGGTTCAATGGCTTTCTGTTGCTCCAAACTTGTGCACCAGTACCTTTATTCTATATATTTAGGGCTAATACTTTGTTTCTATTGCAGATGTATGAACAATTTTTTTACAACCAACATTTTTTTTTGTAATGTTGTAAGTGAAAGCACAGTAGAATGTATACATTCATGTACTAGAGCAATGATTTAGAGCATTAGAAAGCCATTGAACCCTTTTTTGTTTTAAACTTAGCATTAGCATGATTAGAACATATTTTTTTGGACTTCAAAAATTATGCGTCATAAAAACCTGAAAAGGGGAAATAATTCTACCAAAACTGAAGGCAACCAAGTTATTCTTATTTTAATTTGTATCATATGTAATGCTTAATAAATGGACCTAGTTTGAAAAAAATATCTTCGTTATTTTTCAAGAAAGACTAGTTTTTCTGTTGAAAGCCCGATTGTGCAAATTTGTTACCAGCCTGTTAAAGTCTTTTTAAACCTCCCTGTTTTAGTTTTTAATGCCACTGAGTAGTTACGGGCCAGTTATAATCCTTTGATGGCTAGAATTACTTATAACTCTTTAATCCTGGGAAAACTATGATTGCAAAATTGATAAGTGATAAACCTTATTAGCAATTTTTATGACCCAAAGCAATGTCAGAAGTTATAGGTTAATTGAATAACTTACAGACTCATGTCCCTCTTGTTCCAAAATTTAGATAGAGTGCTTGTATGTTTTGCATTTAAATAATTTTGAATAAGAAGTAAGATTATAATGATTCAGTGATTCCCAATTATGCAGTTTTTGTTGTCAGTAAAATACCTAGCTCTGTTAGGTATTAGTCGGGCTAAAGAAATCAGCTGTGAAATGATTGGAAGAACATAACTTTACTTTTTATGCCCCCGAAGGGAGGCATATAGTTTTTGAACCGTCTGTCGGTCTGTCAGTCTGTCTGTCCGCAATTTTCGTGTCCGGTCCATATCTTTGTCATCGATGGATGGATTTTCAAATAACTTGGCATGAATGTGTACCACAGTAAGACGACGTGTCGCGCGCAAGACCCAGGTCCGTAGCTTAAAGGTCAAGGTCACACTTAGACATTAAAGGATAGTGCATTGATGGGCGTGTCCGGTCCATATCTTTGTCATCGATGGATGGATTTTCAAATAACTTGGCATGAATGTGTACCACAGTAAGACGATGTGTCGCACCCAAAACCCAGGTCCGTAGCTCAAAGGTCACACTTAGACATTAAAGGATAGTGCATTGATGGGCGTGTCCGGTCTATATCTTTGTCATCGATGGATGGATTTTCAAATAACTTGGCATGAATGTGTACCACAGTAAGACGACATGTCGTGCGCAAGACCCAGGTCCGTAGCTCAAAGGTCAAGGTCACACTTAGACGTTAAAGGTCATTTTTCATGATAGTGCATTGATAGGCGTGTCCGGTCCATATCTTTGTCATTCATGCATGGATTTTAAAATATCTACGCATGAATGTGTGACACAGTAAGACGACGTGTCGCGTGCAAGACCCAGTTCCGTAGGTCAAAGGTCCTAAACTCTAACATCGGCCATAACTATATATTCATTCAAAGTGCCATCGGGGGCATGTGTCATCCTATGGAGACAGCTCTTGTTTATCATATTAATTTATGAAATATCAAATTGAGTTCTGTTATTTTGTAAGTTTTGTTTATTACGTTTATATTGAATATGTTTCACTCTTTGTGTTTCTTTGATCCATTCCTTCGCTTAATTTATTTGCAGATGTTCAAAGACTTCCCCATATTCACTAAACGATCAGTTTGTGAACCTTGGATGAAAGATAGAAATATGCATTACTATCAAATGTTGTACTGTAGACAATGCCACTGATTGGTGAATCTCTATTTAGAATGGATGCAATGTTCTGAATCTGTGCTAGATATAACAGTCAAAACTCAGCCTGTGGTCTACAGATTGTACGGAGTTAAGAACATCGCTTAGAGTTCAGATCCAATGTATAGATTAAGAAATAGTAGAAACAGTTGACATGGTTGAAGGAAATCAAAATGACTTTTGCGCCAAACAACACCCCAAAAACAAAGTCAAAGTTAAAAATGGATACAAATGTAATGTATAGTGCCTAGAAATTAATGAAGAAAATAGAGCCTGACATATTGGTTGTACGATGACAGGAATATGAATATCTTTAAAAAAATCGACAATTGTGTTGGAAAGTGATATAACTAATGAAAGAAGTGGAAATGCAAATATCAAGGAGACCTAAGGCAAGTCATGTTTCTAAGAACAGATAATGCAAAGGAATTAGGAATGAAATATCGTGTCAAAATGGAAGAAGATTTCGCACAAACTACAGTAACTGTTGATAAAAGTGGTAATGAATCATATAAGATGACAGGTGCATTAACTGGAGAAGATAATGATTCTGTGCAAAACATAAGAATTAAAACTGAAAGTGAAACTAACCAAGTGACTGATCCAGTGCTCGTTAATCAGGATGAGTTTTCGTTAAAACTACCGATTAAAACTGAAAGTATAGTTCATGATTGTCCTGGGATTACAGATTCTGACTCAGAATTTTCTACAAAGTGCACAAATTGTGAACATTGTTTCACAGATTATTTGCAGTACTTGGATCACAAACTTTTATGTGTAGCAGGAAAAATCCCAGACAATAGACTTGAAGTGAAGACAGAGGCAAATGAAATAGCTGAATTATATTCTAATAACACTCTCCAAAGTGGGGAAAATGTAGAAGAAACTGAAACTTTGCCAGGGATTGAAAAAGCGGTTTGTACTAGAGTATTTAATTTACTTCTGTCTTTAGAGGTTTTAAGTAAAATAGAAAGTAGGGGTTAAGTAATGGAGAATAGTTACATCAATTAGCATAGCCTTTGAGAAATAACCTCATAATTCGAGTGGCCCCTGTCCTTTTGTTTTGTATCATGGTCCGTCAATATGAAAAACAATTAGGCTACCAAGTGTGACTGACAAGTTACCATTCCGTTTTAAGCAATGAAAGTACGACTTCACACTGCTAAATTATGTACGTTTATGCATATATTTGTTGCCATTTTGAGCTATTCTACTCACCCTGGCGTCGGTGTCGGCGTCGGCGTCACACCTTACCGGAAGTTAAGTTTTTGCATGCAACTACCTACAGCCATCAATTAAAGGCATATAGCTTTGAAACTTATTTTATCTTTTCTAGGTAAATTACAAACCTCTCTGGGTCAAGTCCCATAATTCTGACATGTATTTTGAGCAAATTATGCCCCCTTTTGGACTTTCGGTTAAAGTTTTACATGCAAGTTACTATCTCCAAAACTAATGCAGATATTGATTTGAGTCCCATAACTCTGACTTTCATTTTGGCCAAATTATGCCCCCTTTTGGACTTAGTAACTTGCATGTAATTTTGGTTAAAGTTTTACATGCAATTTACTATCTCCAAAACTAATGCAGATATTGATTTGAAAATTCATATGTATCTTCGGGGTTATAAAACTAGTTGATGGCAGCAAGTCCCATAACTCTGACTTTCATTTTTGGCCAAATTATGCCCCCTTTTGGACTTAGAAAATTCTGGTTAAAGTTTTGCGTGCAAGTACATAAGGCTATTCCTAAAAGACATGTAGATTTGAAACTTATTTTTTCTTTTTCTAGATCAGTTACCAACCTCACTGGGTCAAGACCCATAACTCTGACCTGAAGTTTGAGCAAATTATGCCCCCTTTTAGATTTAGAAAAATGTTGGTTAAAGTTTTACATGCAAGTTACTATCTCCAAAACTAATGCAGATATTGATTTGAAACTTCACATGTGTCTACGGGGTTATAAAACTAATTGATAGCAGGAAGTCCCATAACTCTGACCTTCATTTTGGTCAAATTATGCTTCTGGGACAATATTTCGAATAGTCGAGCTTGGCTATCTTATGGACAGCTCTTGTTTATGTAGAACATGTCAAATAATGTTTCTATTCTCGAGATAAATGTATTACCAACAGCATTTTTTTTTTTCATTTTTCATACTGTGAAACGTATAATATACGTTCATATTTTAATCACTGATGATTGCGTCTGTTTATAAACAAGCCTGAGTTGACGTAATATCAGACTGAAATGAAATGAAAGTGATATTGACATCACAAGCTGGACTAGAAATGGTGTAGCTTTATGTTATTTGATAAGTTGAACATGGCTGATCCTCTTCTATCTGAAGATGATATCCATCCAGCTTCCTTACAGAAGGTCGGTCGTTCTGGCCAGATGCCCATTCAAAATGACATAATACCCAGATCTGGCAGGTTTTTTTTATTCTATAGCAGAAGCCGAATATCGGCCTTGACCCCCATCCGACGGTTTCCCCCACAGCCAAGGATTTCCCCTACCGCAGTCCGAAATTCCCCTACGTCTGAAATTCCCCCTCTGAAATCGTAAACAAAGCAAAGGAGATTACTCCAAACGATTCTTGGTTGCGGGTTTATCGTATAAAAAAACCTGGATGGGCACCTAGGATCTACTTCAAAAGCTGGAAAATCAACATACGACATATCATTATGTTGATGTGGCGTTACCCCAACAAAAGAAATACAAAATGTATTAACAAATGGACATTGGTGATAGATAGTCGTCATATGGTAATATTTTGTTATAGGTGTATAAAACTTTTTTACTTATAATATGCCCCAACGATAACTTGATATTTACAAACATGACTATAAATAGATTAAAATGGAACATAGGGAATTCAACATTTTTATGCCCCCGAAGGGAGGCATATAGTTTTTGAACCGTCTGTCGGTCTGTCAGTCTGTCGGTCTGTCAGTCTGTCTGTCGGTCTGTCAGTCTGTCCGCAATTTTCGTGTCCGGTCCATATCTTTGTCATCGATGGATGGATTTTCAAATAACTTGGCATGAATGTGTACCACAGTAAGACGACGTGTCGCGCGCAAGACCCAGGTCCGTAGCTCCAAGGTCAAGGTCACACTTAGACTTAAAGGATAGTGCATTGATGGGCGTGTCCGGTCCATATCTTTGTCATCGATGGATGGATTTTCAAATAACTTGGCATGAATGTGTACCACAGTAAGACGACGTGTCACGTGCAAGACCCAGGTCTGTAGCTCAAAGGTCAAGGTCACACTTAGACGTTAAAGGATAGTGCATTGATGGGCGTGTCCGGTCCATATCTTTGTCATCGATGGATGGATTTTCAAATAACTTGGCATGAATGTGTACCACAGTAAGATGACGTGTCGCACGCAAGACCCAGGTCCGTAGCTCAAAGGTCAAGGTCACACTTAGACATTAAAGGTCATTTTTCATGATAGTGCATTGATGGGCGTGTCCGGTCCATATCATTGTCATTCATGCATGGATTTTAAAATAACTACGCATGAATGTGTGACACAGTAAGACGACGTGTCGCGCGCAAGACCCAGCTCCGTAGGTCAAAGGTCCTAAACTCTAACATCGGCCATAGCTATTCATTCAAAGTGCCATCGGGGGCATGTGTCATCCTATGGAGACAGCTCTTGTTCTAACATGTTACAATCTAAATATTTCTAGATTTTGTACCAATTGGAAATTAGCTCAGTGGTAAAGCATACAGTCCATGTTAAACAGATCTTTTGCCGTGTGGGTTCGAAACTCAGCATCGACATTAAATTTTTATTTCTATAAACATGTAGATTGCTTCATAAACTATGTGTCAACACAACAGAGAAGTATCTTAAGCCGATATGGCAGATCAGAAAAGTTTTGCATTATATTAAAGATGATGTTGACTAAATGCATGCATTTAAGCCATGCAAATAATAAACATACTGTTGTGTTATATAAAGGCATACATACAGATACTAATAAACTTTGATAATGTGGCAGTTGAGTCCAATAAGTCCAGAGGTGTTCAAAGATAAACCATCATGAAATTATCTTGGAGCTATATTGCAAAGCAATTATTAGTTACTTGTTTTGGAAAATTAACAGTGTCGATTGTATTGAGGTCATTTGTCACATTATCAAAGTTTATTAATACAAACCATCAAAGAAAGAAACAAAAATACGGAAGTAAAAATGAAAACGAAAAGAAAAAAAAAACACAAAAAAGACAAAAATTGAAAAAAAAAAACTCACGAAGATTCGAACCCACAAAATGATTTGCTTATGTTCAATTGTTATCTGCGTTTTACCCGACTGAGCTATGTTTCCATGTAATCATAGTATATTTAAGATGAAAGAAATACTAATATTTACTTAGAAGGTAATGTGTAAGCATTATGGGTTGGTATTTCATCGGTTATCATGAAATAGAATCGTCCTCGCGTTTCGGCAGGAACCTTGTTATCGTTGGGGATTAGTACGTTACGAGTTTGTTTATTGCTTTTGCAGGTTTACGAAACAAATTACAAAGACAGCAAATGCAGTTTGGCTACAGAGCAACATGACACTATTAGCAAGCACAACATACCAACACAAGCCGTGCCTCAGTTACTTATACAGAACAGGGCTTCGAAAACAGATATGCTTCGTTCAGA
The DNA here is from genome assembly GCF_021730395.1 of Mercenaria mercenaria. Classification (NCBI taxonomy): domain Eukaryota; kingdom Metazoa; phylum Mollusca; class Bivalvia; order Venerida; family Veneridae; genus Mercenaria; species Mercenaria mercenaria. Next base: position 56,804,373 of record NC_069378.1, read on the forward strand.
AACACAAGCTCAGGAAATTCTCATTACATGTTTTTATTGCAATGAGCCATTTTTACAGAATGACAGAGTACCATATATGCAGCACGTACAGAAACATCTGAACAAGGTGAATAAGGTTGCTAAAACAGATGTGGAAAATGAAATCAAGATTCTTAACGATTATTTTAGGAATGTGTTTACCAATACCGTGGAAATATTTGCTACAGTTTGTAGGAATGGACCTTGTAATTTTATATTTGTTGATAAGTCAGCTTCTGAAAAACATTACCTTATGGTACATCAGGGTTACCAGTTTGTTTGTAACAAGGTTGATTGTCATAAAGTGTTCCCTGACAAGGGTTCATTACGGTCTCATGAAATTGTTGATCATACAAAGGTAGTTCAAGTTTTTCAACGTGACGCTTTGAATAAGGCAAGTGGAAACAATCCAAAGCCTGCTTCTATTGTCATCGTGAGTTTTGCAAAAGCAAAGTCACTCAAGTCCAAAAAGAATGTTGAAAATGCATGTGGAATGTGTGGAAAAAAATTTCCAACTTCTGTAGCGCTAAAATCGCATATGATATGTAATCATTCAGTTATGTCAAAGCAGTGTGATAATTTGGATGGTAATGGTGCTGTCAGTGTTGCAAAAGGAGTAAAAGAAGACTGTATAAAGAATGACTATGAGCAGAGCAGAGATGGACAAGCAGATAAAACTAGCGGGTGTGATAAAGACAATTCTTTTAAAGTGATTCATGCAAATATGGAATATAGTGAGACACATGCTAGTGGATTACAAACTTGTAATAGAATGTTTTCACCAGTTTCAGGAAATTCTCTTAAAAATAAGAAAGAGTTAATGGAAAAAGCTGCAACAACTAGAAAAGCCGCCAGCATTTCAGGAACAATGATTGATCAATTTAAACAGAAAGGAAACAAGAATGTACAGAATGTTTGTCTAAGAAATAAAAACAAAGCTGTAAAAATGGAACACACTTTGGGGGAAATGTGTGTCAGTTTTAAAAATGCTGGTGAAGATTTTGATAATGTCAGTTTCAAAGACAACATTAAAGACAGAACTGACTGCTCACTTAGAAATAATGTAGAAACGAAGGGTACAAAAAGACACTCTTCTGTACGCTACAAGACATTTGAGCAAGCTGCATCTGCTGGTAAGATTAGAAAGACATATAAAATGACACGACAGTCCAATACCATGGAAATGTGTGCAAAAAATGGTACCGAATCAGGTGACTTTTCGGCAGATATCGGTAATAGTCTTGGAAAACCTGAAAACAAAAGAAAAAAACTGAATGAACCTGATTACTTACCCACAGCCTCAGAGAGCTTTGCGGTACAAAACAAAGTTGCAAGAAAATTCAGCGTACGAAATAAATACTTAGCAGTTTCTCAAAAACCTAAAGATAATCAAATAGAAATTTCAGCTGGGATGAATAAGTCATGTAAAGAAGTTCTTGAAAAAAATGATGACATTACCATAGAGATCAACGACATTCCAGATGCTGCTAAGTACATGAGTGATATTATGGATACAGACACCAGTCAAGTGGAAAGTGCAGACAATGGAAAGGGTGTTTGGGATCAGCGAAAGAATAATTCAAAGTTGGAAGTTAGAAATAAAAGGGAAATAGAAAACATTGGAGTAACAGGGGTGTTTGGAGACATGAATGTAAATAACAAAAATGATAAGCAGCATGATCGTTTGAAAGGGGATTATAGTTCTGAAAATGTCAAAGAAACTGAGTCTTTGTATGCTAAAAATTACAAGTACCCATGCATATTAGTAGGTTGCCATTTGCAGTTCTGTACAAATGAAGAAAGAGTAAAACATATAAATGAACAGCATGTTGACAAAGTCGTAATTACCAAAAATGAAGAAAATCAATGTAGCATGTTCCCATGCAAAAGTAAAGGTTGTAAACATACGTTTCTGACCAGTGAAGAGCGAAGAAAGCATGTTGAAGAAAATCATATGGCTTTTGATAGTTCTGAAAATGTCAAAGCAATTGAGTCTTTGTATGCTAAAAATTCCAAGTACCCATGTATATTAGTAGGTTGTCATTTGCAGTTCTGTACAAATGAAGAAAGAGTAAAACATATAAATGAACAACATGTTGACAAAGTCGTAATTACCAAAAATGAAGAAAATCAGTGTGGCATGTTTCCATGCAAAAGTAAAGGTTGTAAACTTATGTTTCTGACCAGTGAAGAGCGAAGAAAGCATGTTGAAGAAAATCATATGGCTTTTGATACATCACTAATTAAATTTAAGTGCACAACTCCTGGGTGTTTCAAAGGATTTTACAGGAGAAATGACTTACTTGAACACAGTCGGAACTGTACAAATGTGCTGAGTATAAAATCAAGGATTATATCATCTGATAATAGTATTTCAGCATCAGGAAAGATGTGCTCGGGACTAGAGATGGTGTTTTTAGAAAACACAACTGCTTTCATACTTTCCAGTGGACTTGATGAACTAAAAAATATCAGTGAAGCTGTAACGAATGCAGTTGATGAAAGTGTTAAAGGAAACTTATATGGCTATTACTGTCCAATATCATATATGTGTAATTATGGTAGTAAAAAGAAATCAGACATTTTTGAACATTTAAAATCGCAACACAATTTGGATTCCAAGAAAGAATGTCCCGATTCTTAGAAAAAAGGAAGGCAAATTGTTATTACCTTAACTGTTCCGAAATAGTTGTTCAGATAACTACTGCAGTGGATGTAAAGGCATTTTGCTAGAACTTAACAGAAAAGTATCTTTATATTATAGGAACTTCTGCATTTTATCAGGACGTAACGCTAATGTATCATTCTCAGTTAAGGAATTGTGGCCCTCTGAAATTCTATACAATGTTGCATATTGCACTTAACTAAAGTAAACATAGCCTTATATGGATAACATCCCATGATTGTGGTTCTGAGACGATCTGTGTATGAAAAGAATTGGAACCACTGCCTTACTGTTGCATGATCGTAAAAGGTGACTAATAGGGCCTTAACACTTGATTTTGCTGTAACTCTGTGATTCCATCAGGTATGCAAATTTTGATTCCATACCCTCATGTTTTTGTTTTGATGTAAATGAGATGTGATTACAGTGAAACTAAAATTTGTACTCATGTTTGGCGCCATTTAACCTATACTGTGTTGGTGCGACGTAAACCCCAAATGAATAAATAAATAATCTGTGTAACTTACAGTTTTTTAAGATTAAGATAACATATCATGAAATTAAGTCTGAACAAATATTAATGACTTTACAAAATTCTTGTATATAGGGTACATGTATGTATTTGATGTCAACCATTTAGTATATGTTGCACTTCAGGATAAAACAAGTTGCTTCAATTCAAGTCTGCTGTTACTTGTGTTGAGTCTCAATAACATTTGGCTGGCCCTGATCTTAATATGAAAAAGGCAAAGTCTCTGAGCGAGCGTAGCTAAAACGACAAACATTCACTGCTTAAAATAATTTTCGAGAACCTATTCACTTGAAAAGAAACAAAAATTCAGTGTCATTATACCTGTAACAGCTATATCATACGTTGCAATATTTATGGAAAGCCGGCATTGTGTACAGGACGGATTACACCAAACCGAAAGTGACTTCTCAGTGTTACATGTGAAGTAGTCCAAAATGTAGTTCCATGCTATGGATGAAATCTGGTACGAGTGACATGAGGAGGTGACAGTTAAATTTTTGGCTTATGTTTATTGCTTATAGTATTGAGAATAGATCTAGACCATTTTCATTGTAAATTTCTTGGAATAAGTTTTATTCTTTGCAAAAAATGTCTACCTACGCGTAACTGCTAAACGGCTGTTTTCATGGGGGCATTTTAGAGGGTGATGTTTCTCAGAACAGATTATTAGTCCCCTACTGGTTGAAAATGCGCTTTTCCGTCATTCCGTCCGTCTGTCCGTCCGCAATTTCGTGTCCGGTCCATAACTCTGTCATCCATAAAGGGATTTTGATATTACTTGGCACAAATGTTCCCCATGATGAGACGACGTGTCATGCACAAAACCAGGACCCCTAGCTCAAAGGTCAAGGTCACAATTGGAGGTAAAAGGTCAACAGGGCTTTTTTCCTGTTCGGTCCATAACTCTCCCATCCATGAAGGGATTTTAATATTACTTGGCACAAATATTCCCCATGATGAGACGATGTGTCATGCGCAAAAGCCAGACCCCTGGCTCAAAGGTCAAGGTCACAGTTGGAGGTCAAAGGTCAACAGGGCTTTTTTCCTGTCCGGTCCAAAACTCTCCCATCCATGAAGGGATTTTAATATTACTTGGCACAAATGTTCTCCATGATGAGACAACTTGTCTTGCGCAAAACCTAGACACCTAGCTTAAAGGTCAAGGTCACAATTTGAGGTCAAAGGTCAACAGGGTTTTTTTCCTCTCCGGTCCATAACTCTGCCGTCCATGAAGGGATTTTAATATTACTTGGCACAAATGTACCTCATAATAAGACGATGTGTCATACACAACTTCCAGACCCCTAGCTCAAAGGTCAAGGTCACACTTAGCAGTCAAATGTTAACATAGCATGAACAGGGTCTGTTTCGTGCCCGGTCCATAACTCTGACATTCATCAAGGGATTTTAATATTACTTGGCACAAATGTTCCCCATGATGAGACGACGTATCTTGCGCAAATTCCGGACCCTTAGCTCAAAGGTCAAGGTCACAATTGGAGGTCAAAGGTCAATATTTTTTTTTCCTGTCCGATCCAGAACTCTGTCATCCATCAAAGGATTACAATATCACTTGGCATAATTGTTCCCCATGATGAGATGACATGTCGTGCGCAACACCCAGTACCCTAGCTTAAAGGTCAAGGTCACACTTTGAGATCAAAGGTCAGTAGGATTTTTTTCCTGTCCAGTCTAAAACTTAGTCATGCAAAACAGGATTTAGATATCAGTTGGCACAAATATTCCCCTGGATGAGACAACATGTTATGCGCAGAACCCAAGCCCAGGGTCTAATGTCAAGGTCACACTTAGAGACCAAAGGTCAGACACAAGAATGACTTTGTCTGGAGCATTTCTTCTTCATGCATGGAGGGATTTTGATGTAACTTGGCACAAATGTTTACCAACATAAGACGGATTGTCGTGCGCAAAAACCAGGTCCCTAGGTCTAAGGTCAAGGTCATATTTAGAGGTCAAATTCAAGTATGACTTTGTCCGGAGCATTTCTTCTTCATGCATTGAGGGATTTTGATGTAACTTGGACCAAATGTTCACCACCATGAGGCACCCTTGTTTTTAGAATTACGTCCCTTTGTTATTACTATAAATAGATTTTATTGTAACTTTTTTATTATTGGCCGTAGAGAAAAATCGAGACCACTTTTCTGTGTTACAACATGCATGTTACATCCATTCTTTAGGTGTATTTTGACCTATCTCGACCTGGTAAAGAGTTTCTTGTGGACTTATATTATATAGATTTTTTTTAAGATTAATTTCCCTTTGTTGGTACTATAAATAACTTATATGATAACTTTTTTATAATCGGCAAAAACATTTCAATATGAAAACAACTGTGGGTTTTTATATATGCACATTTTAATCCAAGTGTGTTGTTATAACATATTGTATATAATAGTACAATATTGTTTATACATCATTGACAGATATCAGTTCATGTTATACTGCAGTAGAGAAAATTAAGTGCCTTCCAGTAGGGGACTTTGTATTGCATGGCAATACTTCATTCACTTGTTTTTCTTATATTCAACATAACATGTCAATATTTTTCTATTTTTGATTAGAAGACATGTTATACCAAATGACCATATATGGTTTTCATATCATTGAAATGCTCTAAAGTGCTGAAAATGAGGTCTGAATGTTTTGTTATTAATATGAAATAAATTAGGAATTGAATTGGTAGAATGTAACCTACACTACGGTAGCGCTTACTGTCCCACTGACGGAATGTGCGACATCAAGCTCTATGTATAGAATGGGAAAGCCTGTGTCACGGTGACATCATAAGCTGTTTGCCGCATTCTTGTGACTTTATGCTTAATAATGACATTTTATCCCGTTTTCTGGCCAATGCTTGATCTTTTAAAAGAAAATATTTTTTTCTACCAACAGGAAATCTTTTTTCCACTATTTTTGAGTGATGGATAATATTCAGCAATCAAATGAAGTTCTGTATTCACTGCAAACAAAGCATTTCCTGTGAGCAGTGTTTGGTTTTGTCCGCTAGGGACGCGCTTTTCATAAAATGAAAACAAAATTGAAATTATTTTGATAACATAACTTTTCAAAAATAAAGACACCTAAATGACACCTGTACTCAAATATGAAATTTAAAAAAATATCACTTGCCCATATGTTGACGAAATTTTTTCAGCTACATCACTTTGCCTCATTCAGCACACTTTTGTTATATTTGGCTTATTTGCCATAAGGCAAGCTACGCAAGTACAATAGTTAACTAATAGTGTAACTTACTGCATTTTGCTTCTTCCAGTTAAACAATATGTTCACTTTGGCAAGGCCTTCAGTTTTTGGTATATATATAGTTTAAGTAAATATAAACAAACTAAAATGTTGATGAACTTAAAACAAGTAGAGCACTTCTATTGTGCTAGTAATAATAAGTATGCATTTATGACCTAGATTACCTAAACAAATTATGAAAAATATAGGAGAGGGCACATTTTATAGGAGGGAGGATGTTAAGATATTAATATAGTACATTTTACTAGTTTGCCTCCTTCATAGTAAGTTTTAAACAATTCTCGTGTCAGTTCTTAATATTTATTATTGCAATCTGATATTTGTAATTGTCCTACTTGACCTAATTCTTGTAAAGGGGAAAAAATAAAAAAGTCTTGCAAACAAATTTTGAACACTTATCTTTTATTGTCAGGGGACATAGTGAACATACATACAACGATGTCCTATGTTAGTTTTTTATGAGCAGCACTACAAGTATTTGTACTGTCCATTCTAAATGAATACCTCTATAAAACATTTATGTACAATATTAAACTGATAAATATTTATACTTATTTTTTATGACCCCAGGTGTTATAATACTATATTTAAAATATAAAAGACAAAACTATCACAGATATGCAAATAAATTTTTGGCTATGCCACATCTATTAATCTGTTCTGAATAAAATTATTTACAGTTTTAATGCTTAAGTACAATCTATTTAAAAGGCAAAACAAGAAATCCAGTCTGAAACAAAACATTCTGGAAAAAAACTGACCCCCTAAACCACCCCTTACCCTTGCCTGCTTGACAGAGCCTTTATATACTAGGACCATAAGTGTATGACCTATATCACATTAGTGCCCCTAAATGCTGGTAATTGGAACTTGGGCCTTGTACAAAACAACCCTAATTTGTACAAAATGACATCAAGAGCTATTCAGGAATATCTATCTTTATTTCACTTTTAGTTGCGAACTTCTGTTGGATTCCCACCAAGTGTAATACAGTAATCAATTTCTATTACTGATCATTTGTAAGAGGGACCGCATGTCAGTTTTTCAACTAACCATTAGCAATGAAGTCTTGCAGACTTATGCCTGTATATTATGCAATTTAATTATATGTTATGCAGATTCACTAAAAGCTCCTTTAAAATTAAAAACATGAAACAATAAACATCTGTGTTGAAATTAAAACACTTTAAACCCATAGAAATTAGACTTGCTAATTTTCTAACACAAACATTTGTTTTCATCATGAAGACAAAACGGCTTGCTTTATCGAAAAGTAATCATAACTTTTAACATGTGTCATCAATAACATGTGATAGTGCAAATAAGTTCCATGTAAAAGTTCACTCAAAATGGAATATATTAACAGCAGCATGAAATACAAAAACATGTAATTTAAAAATATGAGTCGTATTACAACAGCTTAATGTAATAGCAAACAGGTTGTAACAGCTACATGTAACAGTACTCAAAACACGATGTTCCATTATGGAGACATCAACAAAGTTTACAAACAATTAAGGTATCAGTTACCATATACATGCATAGACTTTTTACTGCAACTTCATGCATTCCATAAATTAAATAATGATAATTTAGTAACGTCAAATTGGAAAACAGAGGAGCAGAAATTTGCAAATTTAGCAAACCAATTAACAAAAATATCTGTATATACAAACATTCAGTACAATTCAAATGAAGAAAACTTCTGCAATTTTAATAACTGAAGCCGGTCCAGTCCTTATAGTTTCTGTTGATATATTATCTTGTAGTTTTTCCAGCTGACAAATATAATAAATAAGTCAAAAGACAAAAAAGTAAAAAAAAAACATCAACCGAGCTTAACACAAGGATGTATTCAAGTAATTTTGCGGAACATTTATATTAAAATAAATTAGAAAATTAGGAGATTTCCTCTTAATGACTGATGTGTCTCAATGACTCTCAACTACATTATATTTATTGAAGATAACCATGGTATTATAGATTACATGGTTTGGCATGTTGTTGAACAAATAAATGTGTAATATATCTCTAAAGATTGTTAAATAATCCAAACCAAAACATTGAGAACTGTAAACCTGTAAAGCACTGCACAACGTGGATATTTATTAAAGATTACTATGTTACACTTTAAATAATACTGATGAAAACCTGTTTATTAAGAAAAAACTGGTTACTTCACCTAAAAACTTATTCTTATAATATCATTAACAACTAGGATCAACTTCTGCTCAAACTTCGCCTTGCAAGCATTTCGGTATGTATCTGGTTGATAGCGGTTCAATATTAGGCCAACATCTTCTGAGTTTTGCAAACCTGATGTTAATTTGGCCAAATATGGTTTCCAACAGATACTGATAGAAGGTAGAAATCGGTTAAATATATTGGCAGAATTTCGTACCTATATCATAAACATATATTATAATCCAACAAATACCAGTTATCTGTTTATGTTGGCAGAATCTCAGACCAGTATCATAAAGATATATTGTCCAATATGCCAATGTTTGCTGGGCTAGAATAACACTTGCCTTTGTCTACCACATGATTAAACTATGACCCCATCATATATCTAACCCTCTCTCAGAGGCTTATATTTGTATATATACAATTTCTTCATAAATTACTGTTAAAGCACATATTTTCGCTGGGTCAAAATTTCACAAATTTGAAATTATGAGTATGTTCGCGAGGTTTGATATTTGCGACATTGTAAAAATGATATCCTACTTGAACTTATATTATTTTATTATATTATTATTATTTCTAATGGTAAATATTCATGCGAATATCAATTTTCACGAGATACAAGGCCTTGCAAATATAACAAAAATTAAACTCTCGCGAAGATTTTTGCTTTTACAGTACAGTAAAGCAAAAACTTCTTGGGGTGACATGATGATGTGCAAACTGCTCTAGTAATTCAGGTTTTGGAGTGATCCAACATTACGAAATGTAATGAAAATGGCTGGGGTCTATATTGACTCAATAAGCAAGCACAATTGATACTCGAGCGAGTAGTATATAATGCATGCAAATCTAAGTTAATTGATAAGACCATAAGTGTGCGAGCAAAGTTAAATTCCATTGCACTGAACAAATACAGTCGAAACTCTATACCTCAAATTTCAAGCATTTTTGTTTGACATAACTGAAATTTGACTTTAAATTACTTTTTGTGCACATGTTTTCGGAACAGGACTTGAATATATCTTCAAGACAGCCGGAATACTGAGATAAACAAGTTCGAGATATCGAGTTTCAACTGTATTACACATTTAAATAAAATGTAGTTCCTCTGTTATACGGCTAAATGTCACTGATCAATGTGTATATACGATACAGGAACTACTTTCTTCAACATTTTATTTGACTCTACAGTCTAGTGTATTTGTGCCCATGTAATATTTGGAGTTATCAATAAGCCCTGATTTAAGAAGACACGAGAAATTTATTTCTTTCAACAAAAGCAGCACAGTTGCATAAAGTTATAGTTGTCTAGTTTATTGGAGCCACTATTTGCCGATGGGTCTCTATCCTGGCTGGTATATTCTTAAACCTGAAATAAAGTGAACGAAAAAATGAAAATGAATTTTACCACATCCCAGGGCAAAAAGGTCAAATATCACCAAGCTGAAATATTCACAGAAGGACATACGTGTATGACATTTTTTACATTTTAAAAATGTTAAATTCCATGACACTTATGCACTGAATTTGATGAAAATAAATACAAGTCATTTTTATGTGCCCGCTTAAAAAAAGGGACATGTTATGTTATATGCTGTCAGTCCATCCCTCAAAATTTTCAGTTTCCAGACTGCAAAGTAAGAAACTGCAAGTCACTGCGTTTAAACTTTACACAATGTTTAAGCGCCTCTTTAGGAAAATTTCTTAAGCTTTTGCGGGGTAAGTAGGTCTTAGATCAAGGTCACAGTGACCTCTAGACTGAAAATGTCATGTAATATAATAGCCGAGGCTTTAAAACTTAACACAATGACTGAGTGTCAGTACGGGAAGAACCCTACTGAAATGGAGTCAAGATCCATGTATATTAGAAATGTTAAAACTGGATTACAAGTTATAAAGCTGAGCTTTTATGTAGACCAGTCTAAAAGCTCAAACATTTGACTGGTTGTCCCTGCATACAATCTTGAAATTAACCAATGGCAATCTTCCATTTACAGACTGGTCTCCAAACAATTTATAGCCTGCAGAAAACTATAAATACTGAGCAAGCAAATTCTGCTAGTAAAAGAAGAAAACAGTAAGTAGTGTAAACCAACCTTGTCATTTTAAATGGATCTTTATCTACAGGTTTTTGTAATCTTGCTTCTCGTAACCTTTGTGTCTCATTTTGTCTTACAGAGTATCCTTGTTTTCCTTCAGAAGGCCTGGATGATTGCTGGGTTTCTACTGGCCTGAAATATTAAATTATTGTCAGTTTCATGTGAACTATTTGATTTAAACATCAAATTATGTAACAGCTGATTCTTATAAAATTTCATGTCTTAAAAGTCTGCATTTTTTGCTATACCATAATTCCGTAACAAAACTATTCTTTATAACAAAAAGTCAATAAACTCATTGAGCTATCACAAAACATACTCCCTTTTATACAATTCCAAACAAAATCAAGTCAGAATGATATTATGTTGTGCTAAAAGTATAATCTGTTTTTGGCCAATAATTCTCAAGAACTATAATATTATAAATTTAACAAGAGCTGTCCATAAGACAGCCAAGCTCGACTATTCAAAATACTGTCCCAGAAGCAGGAAAATATTACTAAAACTGTAAAAATATTAAGAGTTTTAAGTTCAAAAGGGGACATAATTTGACCAAAATGCATAACAGAATTATGGGACTTGATGGTATCGACTAGTTTTATAACTCTGAAGGAACATGTGAAGTTTCAATTCAATATCTGCATTAGTTATGGAGATAGTAACTTGCATGTAAAACTTTAACCAGAATTTTCTAAGTCAAAAAGGGGGCAAAATTTGCCCAAAATACATGTAAGAGTTATGGGACTTGAACCTGTTAGGTTGGTAATTGATCTAGAAAATGATAAAATAAGTTTCGAATCTATATGCCTTTAAGTACTTGCTGTATGTACTTGCATGCAAAACTTTAACCAGGATTTTCTAAGTCCAAAGGGGGCATAATTTGGCCAAAATGCAGGTCAGAGTTATGGGACTTGATGCTATCAACTAGTTTTATAACCCTGTAGACACATGTGAAGTTTCAATTCAATATCTGCATTAGTTTTGGAGATAGTAACTTGCATGTAAAACTTTAACCTTTTCTAAGTCCAAAATGGGGCATAATTTGCCCAAAATACAAGTCAGAGTTATAGGACTTGACCCAGTGAAGTTGGTTATTGATCTAGAAAAAGAAAAAATAAGTTTCAAATCTATATGCCTTTTAGTAATAGCTGTAATACTTGCACCCAAATCTTTAACCAGGATTTTCTAAGTCCAAAAGGGGGCATAATTTGGCTAAAATGCAGGTCAGAGTTATGGGACTTGATGCTATCAATTAGTTTTATAACCCTGAAGACACATATGAAGTTTCAATTCAATATATGCATTAGTTATTGAGATAGTAACTTGCATGTAAAACTTTAACCTTTTCTAAGTCCAAAAGGGGGCATAATTTGCTCAAAATACATGTCAGAGTTACGGAACTTGGCCCAGTGAGGTTGGTAATTGACCTAGAAAAAGAAAAAAATAAGTTTCAAAGCTATATGCCTTTAAATGATAGCTGTATGTACTTGTTTGCAAAACTTTAACCAAGGTGTGACGCCGACACCGACGCCAGGGTGAGTAGAATAGCTAGACTATTCTTTGAATGGTCGAGCTAAAGTCTGAAACTCTCTTCTATAACTCGTATAAGCAATTCAGAATAAAGTGAATTCATAATTACTGTAAATTCAGTCAACATGTCATTAAAAACAATGGGGATACCGTATATGTGGAAAAGTTTGTGACGCTAGAATACTCGTGAATTTTGGAAATTTAAAAAATTTAATGTGTGAAAATATCAGACACTCTCACCAAAACAAGTCATTATAGTCAAGTAAAGATAAACAAATTTGGCTTTGACAGTTCAATTTTTCGATGAAAATCAGCAGTTTCCGAACATTCTGACCCAGGAAGAAATATTACACGGTATGAATTTGTTCATTTCAATTTTGAATACAATGTTCACTGGAATTTAATTCTTGTGGATTTCATACATGAAAATTATTCTCTTACAAATATTGATAATTTCTCAGTAACTGGCCTAATAAAAAGCAACATATAATGGACACAGGAACTGACACTGAATATGTTAAAATTTGTTTTATATTTGAACTATTAAAGACATTAGTACAATCTTTATTTCTTTAATTTAGTTTTGTAAGTCAAATTCCTGCATCTGCTCACCTTTACAGGAGCGGACTTTGGTTAAAACTAAAATATTATGTGAACACAGAGGCATAAATGTCCTTCTGACATGTTTTTTTTTTTTTTTCATTTTTTCTTAGAGTCTTAAAGAGAATTCCTATAGTTTTTTTCCTTTCATAGAATTTTTTTAAATTCACATATATGATAGGAAAATTTGTGCTGAAAACAATGAACAAATAAAAACAATAGGTCACCAGGCTTGTTTTTGTGAAAAAATGTTTTGAACACACCCACTGTTGCTGAAACTGACAGCGATTTTTCAACATTTTCATAATTTTCTGCTTTTTTTATAAATACCAACCAATATATACATCCAGGCAGCACAATACGGTTTTTTTCTTTTTACAGATTTTATTATATACTTATTTGATATCATAGTCATATTTGTAATACTCTGTCCTTACAATAATGGGTACAAATGAAAAACAATATTGTTTCATATTTACTTTTGTGAACTTTTTTCAATGAAAAATACCCATGGTGAAGAATATTTTTTTTAATTTTGAAAAAACTCTTTCATAGAATTTTTTCTTTTTCTCCTTGTGTATAGATAATGGTATTGTGAGCATAAAAATGGCTAAAAATGTATGGGTCACCAGGCTAAATTTTATGTTAAGACCGCTAGAATACAACACCTGTTCGGACGGAAATGGCGCGAACCTGGCCAAACTGATTACATGTATGTCTGCTAAAAGTTAAAAAAAAGTTTTAAAAATTCTTAATTCTTTCTATAATTGAATACTAAATAATCTGAAAGGTGATATTGTCTTATCAGTACTAAGTCAATTATCTTACATTATATGAACAACACTGTCTTTGTACTAAAATGCGATATGAAAACACAACCACAAAAATAGCAAGATACCTAGCTGTCAGGCATGATACTTGTCAATACAACATAAACCGGTATCAACATTTGATTACTGATATAACTTATCAAAAATGTTATTTCATTCAAAATTCCTCATATTTAAGATTGTCTGTAACATGTTTCAACAAATGTTGACTTCAGTCCAGTTTTCCATAGAAAGTGTCGGCTGCGCAGAAAGATGCGCATAAAAAACTATAGGAATTCCCTTTAAGTTTTTTGTCATATGGCGTCTTTTCAGCTTCTGAAGTGTTTCATCACCTGTAAGTAGGTAGAATCACGACCTTCTGTAAGCCGGATAGATGGCTTCCGCGCATACAGAATTTGACACCCAAAGTCTAATTTGTACCCACGTTGGTAAGGGACAAGTCATTTAAAGTCAGTGACCTTTACCACTTGACCTAGGAGGCCCCTTTTAATGTATTACTTTATAGAACAAAAGGAATTGTTGGTCTAAACTGAGCGTCAATTGTTATTAAACCTAAAAATTCACATGCTAATCAAGTATTTTATTTTTAGTTATAATAAAGCATGTTGCGCAGCACTTCAGCTGAATTTCAACAGGTTTAAGTGAAAGTTTTTTTTATGTTAAGAAAAAAACACTGCTTCAAAGATAGTAGAAAATCAGTGGTCAAAACTACACATGTACTTTGAAATAAATAAATCTGTAAAAATATACTAGGCAGTGAAATCTAAGGGAGGTAATCTGTGAAAATACACATGGCAGTGCAATCTAAGGGAGGTGATTTGTGAAAAATATACAAGAAATATTGCAATCTAAGGGAGGTAATCAGGCAGGTAATTGATGAAAAAATACAGAATATCTCCAATCAAAGGGAGGTAAGAATAATGTTTAAAGCTGGAAATAAAAATGTGTATTTAACTTAAAAATCACAATGTATTGTGACAGAAATGTAATTTTCTGAATGTTTGACAATGTGTCAGAGTTGCTCCGAATAAGAGGGAAGAAATGATAAAGTGTTACTTTGTATTTTAGAAGTCAAACAAGGAGAACCAATGAAAAAGAAGAATTGTGCTACAGTATACTATATGTAGCAAAGTGAAAGGGCCATAAATCCAGGAAGAAATCATCAAGCCAGGATAACATGGTAATGTATAAGTCTCCTATTGGTAGTGCACCCTTTTTCAATAAAATCCCATCAATAGTATTGGAGAAGTATCTTAGACAAATTTTATTTTGAAAAAATAACATTAATGGGCCATAACTCTGCATTAAAAAAAAATCAACCAAGTGAAATGTAGATCTCTTAATAGTGGAGCTTCCTGTGAAGAATAAATGCATATCAGTCAGTGGTTTCTCAGAAACAGCATGGACAAAGTCAGGACATATGGACAGGCAAAGGAGTGACTATAATCGCAACTCCGAAATATTTTTATGAAGCATAAAAACGAGGGTTTATTTTATTTATGGCCAGGTTTTCCTTACTAAGGAGAAAACAGACCTTTTTTTTTTACTTTTGAATTTTAAATACAAAATGTTCTGAGAGAAATTTTATTAAAAAATAGGAAATTGCCAAAAAAAGGTTCTGTATGATTTTTTAACAGTAATAGCCATAACTTATGCGGTGAAACATACATGGGATGAATCAAAAACTTGATCTCACACACACACACAGATTGTACCATATACCTATTGAGATCTGAGTGAACAGCTGCTGAACGTTTTCCAAAATTAACTGTATACTCGGACTGTATTTTGAAATCATCCGTGTACGGAGGTATATTAGTCATCTGTCTGTGTTTGTTCCGGCCAATCTCCTGTTTCTCTTGCCACGTTTTCAGCTGGTCTTGCCACTCCCGTTCATATGCGTACCCAAGGATTTTACTGATCTTAGGTTTATCAGTGACTTCTGTTGTAGGCCTGTATGTAAAATATTAGTAGATCTATACTAAATAGTGCATTGGAATAAGTGCAAAAAAGTAAAAACTACTATCTGAGCATACCAGGGCAAAACAACATGTGCTTGCGACAGCATGGATCCAGACAGCCTGTATCCGCACAGTTGTTCGGATCCATTATTCGTTAAGTTTTCAATGCAATAGGCTTTAATGCGAACACGCACAGATCTGAGCCAAGCTGCACAAAACGCAGTGTTGGATCTGTGGTCGCGAGCCACTATGTAGGTTTTCTCATGGTGCGGCTCATCTATGCATTTGTCGTAAAAAGGTGAAGCTGCATATGTGACATATTCTATAAGTGACAAAGCATTCTATATAAAAACCAGTGTGTAACCATACACCAGTGTAAAAAAAATAGTAGCTAACTAGTGTAACAACTTGAAACAACTGTAGGGCGTTATGAAACAACACCCATTGTCCTTAATCTTGACCTTATCATTCACACAGACATTGTATGTTATAATTCACAATCATAATTCACACAAACACAAGTTAAAATTTGCAAAGATATTACAAGTCCTAATGCGCAAATATTTTATAAGTCATAATTCATGTAGATATTTTTTAATTAACCTAGATATTATAAGCCATAATTAACTCACATAGATATCAAACAAGAAGCTGTCCCATTTGGTTAACCAAGAGATGGCCCATATAAAGCAACCTAAGTCCAAAATGAGGTCAAGGTCAAGGTCAAACTGCGGTCAGGTGAGGTCTGAAGATGAGGAATGGTCACAGGTTACATCTGCATTAGTATCAAGTCATTCTAGTAAGGGGTACTGATGCTAGACGAAACGGTCCCATTTGGTTAACCAAGAGATGGCCCATATAAAGCAACCTAAGTCCAAAATGAGGTCAAGGTCAAGGTCAAACTGCGGTCAGGTGAGGTCTGAAGATGAGGAATGGTCACCGGTTACATCTGCATTAGTATCAAGTCATTCTAGTAAGGGGTACTGATGCTAGACGAAACGGTCCCATTTGGTTAACCAAGAGATGGCCCATATAAAGCAACCTAAGTCCAAAATGAGGTCAAGGTCAAGGTCAAACTGCGGTCAGGTGATGTCTGAAGATGAGGAATGGTCACAGGTTACATCTGCATTAGTATCAAGTCATTCTAGTAAGGGGTATTGATGCTAGACGAAACGGTCCCATTTGGTTAACCAAGAGATGGCCCATATAAAGCAACCTAAGTCCAAAACGAGGTCAAGGTCAAGGTCAGATTGCGGTCAGGTGATGTCTGAAGATGAGGAATGGTCACCAGTTACATCTGCATTAGTATCAAGTCATTCTAGTAAGGGGTATTGATGCTAGACGAAACGGTCCCATTTGGTTAACCAAGAGATGGCCCATATAAAGCAACCTAAGTCCAAAATGAGGTCAAGGTCAAGGTCAAACTGCGGTCAGGTGAGGTCTGAAGATGAGGAATGGTCACCGGTTACATCTGCATTAGTATCAAGTCATTCTAGTAAGGGGTATTGATGCTAGACGAAACGGTCCCATTTGGTTAACCAAGAGATGGCCCATATAAAGCAACCTAAGTCCAAAACGAGGTCAAGGTCAAGGTCAAATTGCGGTCAGGTGATGTCTGAAGATGAGGAATGGTCACCAGTTACATCTGCATTAGTATCAAGTCATTCTAGTAAGGGGTATTGATGCTAGACGAAACGGTCCCATTTGGTTAACCAAGAGATGGCCCATATAAAGCAACCTAAGTCCAAAATGAGGTCAAGGTCAAGGTCAAACTGCGGTCAGGTGATGTCTGAAGATGAGGAATGGTCACAGGTTACATCTGCATTAGTATCAAGTCATTCTAGTAAGGGGTACTGATGCTAGACGAAACGGTCCCATTTGGTTAACCAAGAGATGGCCCATATAAAGCAACCTAAGTCCAAAATGAGGTCAAGGTCAAGGTCAAACTGCGGTCAGGTGAGGTCTGAAGATGAGGAATGGTCACCGGTTACATCTGCATTAGTATCAAGTCATTCTAGTAAGGGGTATTGATGCTAGACGAAACGGTCCCATTTGGTTAACCAAGAGATGGCCCATATAAAGCAACCTAAGTCCAAAATGAGGTCAAGGTCAAGGTCAAACTGCAGTCAGGTGAGGTCTGAAGATGAGGAATGGTCAGGTTACATCTGCATTAGTATCAAGTCATTCTATTAAGGGGTACTGATGCTAGACGAAACGTCCCATTTGGTTAACCTGAAGAGGCCATATAGAACCAAGCAACACTGATGCTCTGTCAAGTAAACTGCGGCGGTATAAAGAATTGATGGATGGTCAACATGAGCTTTACATCTCAGTTAGTATTAAGCAAATTCCATTTCTAGTAAGGTGGCTATGATGCTAGACAAAGGTTCTTGTGATTACAAAGATCCTCATTAAAGACTAAGATGCAAATTGAGACAGGTAGTCAATATGCCTCGTCAAGGAATGAGGTTCTTAAGATGCAGAATGGTTACCGTTACCTAGCGTAGTATCAAGTATTCTGTTAAGTGGGTATATGGATACTAGAAACATACGTCCCAATGTTTAGCTTAACAAAATATTGCATTATAAATGCAACTTTCTAGTCAAAATACGTCAGTAGTAAAACTGCAGTCATATTCTATATACGTAAGGAATTGGCAACCGTTAAATACTGCCATTAGTAACAATCATTTCTAGAGGTTGAATTATACTAGGCACGGTAACCATTTGTAAGAGATCCAATAAGCCTATCCAATAGGTCAAGTTAAGTCAACTAGCTGTCATATTCTAATAATGAATTTATGGTACAATTTTACTTGCAATTTACAAAGTCATTATATTTAAGGGTAATGCAAACAAACTCCATTTGTGAATAACCAAGAATCCGTATAAAGCAACCAAGTCAAAATAGTTCGTCTAAATCAAAACTCTTGTTCTGTTTGATCTTAAGCTATGACTGGTCAATAACATTGCTATTCAATACATTCTATAAGTACTGACTGCTAGACACAAGTCATTTGGTTAACAAGAAATTTTGCTCTATTTAAAGCTTAACTAAGTCTAGTGAGTAATGGTCATGGAAAAACGTAGGTGATCTAAATAGGAATGACGTTACACTTGCATTTTCAAGTGCATTTAGTAAGGGTTGTACTGATGCTAAAAAGGCCCTATTTTCTACAAGGATGGTATAAGAAAAGTCCTAAAATATAGGTGGTAAACTGCGGTCAGGTGAGGTCTGAGTGGGTGGTCCTTTCCAGGATCAGTCTGCTGATGTGGTTTATTCTTCGTACCGTAATGGTTACACTACGAAACCGTCCCATGTTTTACTCAGGTAATTTAACTGTTTTGTCCAGTTGCAGGCATACCGGTTCCGTTCAAACACTGGACAGTTTGTCAAAGGATTGGTCCCGACGTGTTCGAATTCTCATTTTGTCCTCTTGTATGTCTCAGTACATGTATCTGGCCGAAAAAGGGCTATCTGTCTAAAAGATGAAGACAAAATTTTAACATTGTAAACCTTAAGTCTGCAAATTTCTAAATGGACCACAGGTCAATCATTCAATTTGGGCGTATTTAACGAGAGGCTGTCACTGATAAACATACTGAATAGGACATGAGACATGTCAGTACAGCAGTATGTGAGCTGATTACTGACGGTTGCTAAGGCAGCACAACTTATTCAGCACAAAAAATAGCTTAAATATTATGACAGTTTTCTGTCTATTCTAAAAAAATAATTTTAAGCTTCTTTTTTGATCCCGTTCCCTTGCACACCAAAAATTAACACCATATTACAGCTTTTTCAAGAGTGTTGATTACAGGATATTTTATACTGAGGGTGATATTTAGAGTTTTACTTTTTACAATAGAAATATTTTAACAGCATGTCTAATGAAATTTATAAAATGACTTTTCTGAAGAATTTGTCACTTTAAAAAAGAATGAAAATTAAAAAACATATGAACAATGACTAAAAAAGTAATGGTTTAGATTTACATTTCATTTCTTTGTTTTTCAGCAGCATCTTCCATGGCGTTATCCTCTAAATAGAACCACTCATTCCTTGGGTATCCCACAGGCTCGCGTTTCCCTGTTCCATTCTCTCTCATTTGTAACAAATCTGAAACAATGACAAATACCCATGTTAGACTAGCTCCTCTTGAAAACAGAAGAACGTGTTAACTTAAAACATTCAGAAGTTTTAGAAAACAAGGGCTGTCTCCATAGGATGACACATGCCCCAGATGGCACTTTGAATGAATAGTTATGGCCGATGTTAGAGTTTAGGACCTTTGACCTACGGACCTGGGTCTTGCCACGACACGTTGTCTTACTGTGCCACACATTCATGCGTAGTTATTTTAAAATCCATGCATGAATGACAAAGGTATGGACCGGACACGCCCATCAATGCACTATCATGAAATATGACCTTTAACGTCTAAGTGTGACCTTGACCTTTAAGCTACAAACCTGGGTCTTGCGCGCGATATGTCGTCTTACTGTGCCACACATTTATGTGTAGTTACTTAAAAATCCATCCATGGATGACAAAGATATGGACCGGACACGCCCATCAATGCACTATCATGAAATATGACCTTTAACGTCTAAGTGTGACCTTGACCTTTGAGCTATGGACCTGGGTCTTGCGCGTGACACATCGTCTTACTGTGGTACACATTCATGCCAAGTTATTTGAAAATCCATCCATGGATGACAAAGATATGGACCGGACACGAAAATTGCGGACAGACCGATAGACGGTTCAAAAACTATATGCCTCCCTTCGGGGGCATAAAAATAAGATTAACAGAATTGTTTTTATTTTCCACTAGTAACTTTCTTCAAATCATTATCAATATCAAAAGAAACTTAATAGTCAAAATGTGTAAAGAAGGAATTATGTTTGAACACAGTTTGGTCAGAAAAGTAATCTTTATGGACAGACTCTGACTTGCTGCTATCAACAAGTTTTATAACCCCGAAGGCACATGTGAAGTTTCAATTCAATATCTGCATTAGTTTTGGAGATAGAAACTTGCATGTAAAACTTTAACCAGAATTTTCAAAGTCCAAAAGGGGGCATAATTTGCCCAAAATACATGCCAGAGTTATGGGACTTGACCCAGTGAGGTTGGTAATTGATCTAGAAAAGGAAAAAATAAGTTTCAAATCTATATGCCTTTTAGTAATAGCTGTATGTACTTGCATGCAAAACTTTAACCAGAATTTGCTAAGTCCAAAAGGGGACATAATTTGGCCAAAATGAAGGTCAGAGTTATGGGACTTGCTGCTATCAACTAGTTTTATAACCCCGAAGACACATGTGAAGTTTCAAATCAATATCTGCATTAGTTTTGGAGATAATAACTTGCATGTAAAACTTTAACCAAAATTTTCTAAGTCTAAAAGGGGGCATAATTTGCTCAAAAAACATGTCAGAGTTATGGGACTTGACCCAGTGAGCTTGGTAATTGATCTAGAAAAAGAACAAATAAGTTTCAAATCTATATGCCTTTTAGAAATAGCTGTATGTACTTGCACACAAAACTTAACCAGAATTTTCTAAGTCCAAAAGGGGGCATAATTTGGCCAAAATGAAGGTCAGAGTTATGGGACTTGCTGCTATCAACTAGATTTATAACCCCGAAGACACATGTGAAGTTTCAAATCAATATCTGCATTAGTTTTGGAGATAGTAACTTGCATGTAAAACTTTAACCAAAATTTTCTAAGTCTAAAAGGGGGCATAATTTGCTCAAAATACACGTCAGAGTTATGGGTCTTGACCCAGTGAGGTTAGTTATTGATCTAGAAAAAGAAAAAATAAGTCTCAAATCTATATGCCTTTTAGAAATAGCTGTATGTACTTGCACGCAAAACTTTAACCAGAATTTTCTAAGTCAAAAAGGGGGCATAATTTGGCCAAAATGAAGGTCAGAGTTATGGGACTTGCTGCTATCAACTAGTTTTATAACCTCAAAGACACATGTGAAGTTTCAAATCAATATCTGCAATAGTTTTGGAGATAGTAACTTGCATGTAAAACTTTAACCAAAATTTTCTAAGTCCAAAAGGGGGCATAATTTGCTCAAAATACATGTCAGAGTTATGGGACTTGACCCAGAGATGTTGGTAATTGACCTAGAAAAAGAAAAAATAAGTTTCAAAGCTATATGCCTTTAATTGATGGCTGTATGTACTTGCATGCAAAAACTTAACCAAGGTGTGATGCCGACGCCGACGCCAGGGTGAGTAGAATAGCTAGACTATTCTTCGAATAGTCGAGCTAAAAATGGCAAATTAACATTTCTGCAAATTCTTACATCTGTCATTCTTATCCTTCAGTAAACTACATTTCAAATTAGTAATTTTTATTATTATACACAGAATGGCAACAGTCAACAGTCGAAGCTATGTGCCTGAGGTTCAAAGGACCAAAGGCTAATAAATTTAGCTGTGCCATGAGAAAACCAACATAGTGGCTTTGCAACCAGCATAGATCCAGACCAGCCTGTGTATCCGCGCAGTCTGGTCAGGATCCATGCTGTTCGCTAACAGTTTCTCTAACTGCAGTAGGCTTTGAAAGCGAACAGCATGGATCCTGACTAGACAGTGCGGATGCGCAGGCTGGTCTGGATCCATGCTGGTCGCAAAGCCACTATGTTGGTTTTCTCATGGCACGGCTCAATTTGGCTATTGAACAGCAAGCTATTCAATAACTGTATTATCAAATGGCATTAGAAATGAATTGCAACATTTTTTTTCTTGATAAAACCTGTGTTGAATGATAGACCTTTGATAGTAGTAACTATGGACCCGCAGTTTACAAATATAAGTAGGAATATTAAACAAGTGAAAGATTAAATGCCGTACTTGCTCTACCGCCTTGTTTTGCGAGTCTGATGTATTTTGTGTCTGTATCTCTGAACAGTGGTCTTGGAGGTTCCTCGGGAATTCCGTCATCCTCTGCCAGACCAGGAACCTGTGACATCGGAGGGTAAAGAACTGGCTCTTTTGATTGGCGACGTGCAGGAGCATGGTAAAACCAACCTATGGTATAGAGACAATCATGAATAGAAGTCTTAATGTGGTATTTCTAAATCCATGGGTACATTTTTACAATGCTTGAAGATTTAACACCTAAATTTAAACATACCTGTACTACCTTTCTTGTGACAAAAATTTTCTCTAGTTCATTTAAAATAGTTAAATACTTCCGTCTAAAATTCATCACTATTCTGGTTTTCTGAAACTTCGGTCTCCAGTTTATGATTTCAAAACAAAAAAAAAAGAAAAAATTAAAAAAAAAACACAGTCCTGAGGAATATTTCATATACAATGTATACTGATATTCATGTAGGACTAACTTTCATGGATTTTCTGGCTGCATCAACACATCAAATTGAGTATACCCAGGAATATCCATTTTTTTATCTACATTATTTTTGAATTTGAAATCACTGAGTTTATGTCCCCACAAAAAAGTGTTTAGTGCCACACTATTTTGTTTTTTCAAAAACAAAACAAAAATATCTTATTTCCAAGTCAATTGTTGTTGAAATTCTTTAATTGAAAGACCCATTAGATGTTACATTTTTCGTTCACTAGAAGCTTCATGCAAAACTGATAAAAAATAAGAGGCTAATATGTGGGGATATATATGGAAACACTGTAATTTTTAAGGATTTTGAAAAAAGTACAATTTTAGATTAGCCACTAGACTGATAATAAAGAATATGTAACAAAATTTCAACTTTTGCATTTTTTCTCATATTCTATGTGAAAGTTACAAATTCAAGTCTATTTTAGAGATTTTTATAGAGAACTGGTTGTGATATTATCATGGACATTAGATAATAGACTGGCTACATTCACATTTTTAAAAATAAAAAAAAATAAAAATATCACAGTCTAGGAGCTAGTCTATCAAGATTTATGTCCATAAATAAATTCTAAAGTGATAACTGAGAGTTCCTGAAAAAGTAACTGCAATCCGCTGTGAAAACACAGAAATATACTAACAAAATAGAGTGCAAGAGAATTATATTACACCCATAAGCCCCTAAATATATTAACATTAAACAAGCATGTCTTTTTAAAAAGTACAGCAACCCCAAGAAAATTTTCAGACTGACATTCATTAATGAGCCGCACTATGAGAAAACCAACAGTGTGTTTGCGGCAGCATAGATACAGACCATCCTGCGCATCCATGCAGTCTGGTCAGGATCCATACTGTTCACTTTCAAACCCTACTGCAATTAGAGAAACTGTTAGTGAACAGCATGGATCCTAACCAGACTTCACGAATCGATGCTGGTCGCAAATGCACTATGTTGGTTTTCTCATGGTGCGGCTCTTTTACAGACTACTGTGAGGCTGCAACAGTAAGTCAGAATGGAGGAATATCAGCTACAACATTTATTACGGATTTGTTTATTTCCATTCTGTTGGGTCTGAATATAATCCTTTGAGCTGTGCAGATGTCTTCACTGGGGTGATCCAGACTTACTGTGCACAGAAAAAAATTCAAAAACTGACAAGAAAGTTGTACAACACAGAAATAATATACCATAGCCCTTTGTGCCTGCAAATTAGACAAAAAAAGTAAAACACAGTTTTGATAAGATGATATAATAAACAGATTTAAAATACTTTTCACTGTATGATTTTTACAGTATAGCAGTGACATAAACAGGGTGCTGTAACGGAGATCACTTCCTGCAATTAAAATAAAGTTTAATGGGTAAAGTAAAAGTTAAGAATTTGCATTGCATGAAGACTGCTTTGTAGAAATAGATAGTAGAGGTCAACTGATAGAAATACAAAGGATTAGGAGGTCTTAAGCCCTGACTCAGATGAAAACTAAAGATCTAGCAAAAATATCAAATTCATTAAACACAAGTTTCTCTTGGCCCAATTAATTTCAAGCAACAATTTTTACATAAATTGCCATGACCTCCGACCCCTTTATTTCTTAGGCTGCCTCATCTGAGATTTTAAACTCTACCTGGCTGGTCATTATCATTATCTGAACAGTCCTCTACAAGTACAAAACAGAAATATACATTATCATAAACATATCATGTAACATTTCCTAGCTATGTTAGATGAAGCGTGGTATCTGCAAATGTTTAAGTTGATTTTTGATCAATAGTCTGATTTATAACTGGACTGTGTATAAAAAATGTACATATTTGTTTCACTAGATAAGATCACCTTTATCTAATGTCTGTTTTAACAAACAATATTAACATTACAAGCAATTTTCCGACAAAACATGATTATCCAGTGTGTCATTAAATTGATGAGATGTGTATGATTAAAATCTGCAAACCATTCCACCTTCTCAGTATTTGCACTAGCTATGTACGCATAAATTTGAACCCTGAGTTGCTGAAACTTATAATTAGTTTATATGTTCATCAATTAAGTAGTTTTGTGGGAAGAGCTTCGTCCATTTAAATTATGGAAGTGGCTATTCTTACAGTCCCATAGGAATAGCCTCGCAGGCTATTCTTACGGCTCTCCCGTAAGAATAGTGAAAAGTCCACAGGTGTCTATTCCTACGGCTCTCCCGTACGATTACTGAAAAGCCCGCAGGTGGTTATTCCTACGGCAAATTTGTGTTTTCAGATTAAAATAACTTTTTTAAAATGAATAACCGTTTTAAATGACATACAATTTTAATAGCGGCATAGTGATGTTCAAAACTTTTTAGAAAAACAGTGTAAGTTAAGCATTCATATTTAATCAATCTTATTTCGAAATTATAATTAAAAACAAGTAATAAATTGCTTGTTTTATAACCTTTCCATTGATCAAAAAATACTGGTTGATATAATTTTGGTTTTAAGAAAGTTAAGGATATTAGAAAAACATCCCTATTTATTAAAAACATAAACGTTCAACGGCTTCTGCCCATCCGATCAGTGGACTTTTCACTATTATTATGGGAGAGCCATAAGAAAAGCCACTTCCTTAAATTATGGTAGCTTGTACATATATGGTCCAAAAACAACCTATTTTCCATGGGTTGGTTTATTTGTCATCATAATTTGACATGTTAAATACATGGCGTTACCTGCCAATTGTTTAGCAGTAGTTAACCAACATTAAGTTGCACATCGAATATGTGTTATTCTTTGAAATACTTATTAAAGGTATTATGATATTGATAGGCTACATCATCGGGCATTGGGCAAAAAAATGTGCAATCACTTAGAGAGTCCAGGGTTGGAATCTGGGACCCCTTGACTATGCTAACTAGAAAACTGCGTTAGTGAGTGAGCTTACCAGCTGCCTAACACATATTATTCCAAAACGTGACAAAGATCGTACCGCGTAATGAATATTTTTGTTAGTCATTTTTGGCGCTAACCAAATTCTACCACACTTTTTCCGCTAACAGTTACTTATCTACCATTTCAACACACTAAAGGCTTTGCCATCTAAAATATCGAACAATAAAATCACCTGCTTCATTTTCATTCGGATTTGTCGCCATTTTTGCACCAGACTTTTAACTTTTATGTTTTTTTAAGGTCTGTTGTTGTTGTTTTCATGCAAGGATAGTTTGGACGTAACTTGGCAACGCAGAGCTAGTCTACCTAATCCGCAACTTCGGATATATAAATAAGTTTTGGACTTTAAAATTTAATGTTTAATTAGACTTTATTTCTGATTTCTTATCAGTATTGAGTTGTATTGAGTTGCATTTTTGTCACCTACCTAAATTCATCAATTTTTTTAATATTTTTTTTAAAACGAAACTAAGAAAAATAACGAATTAAAAAATTGTATCGTTATCATCAATCACGCTAGCCTTCAACTTCAACGAAGTACTCTCCAACGCCTCTGTGGACATCGACTGGAGACATTAGGTAAGTCTACCATATATGGCCTAAGTGTTTTCGAGACAACATCAAATCTAAAAAAACTAAAACTTGATGGAAAATAAACATGACGGACAAAAACATGACTACAGATTAGGATAAATAGTGTATTTTATTCTGATTTAATCATATTTTATTGCTAATCTAGAACATGCAATACATAGTACATACATATTTATAACACATTAAAACAAACAAACGTATGATGAAGATGATTTAGGCAAAAAGCAAATGGGTTTGGCCACAAGTTTTGCCAACATTAATGACGGCCCTCCCCTGAGATAAGTAATGTAACAAAATGATTAAAGTTGTGTTCAAGATAAATACATACTAAGTAAATGTTTTACATGCAATTTTCATATATACTTTTGGAAAAATAAGAAAAAGAAAACAAAGATAAGCTTTGAAATGAAACATTTATTTTTTTTAAAAAAGAGGAAAAAAAAACAAAGAAAAAAAAAAATAAATGTATGTTCTGTTCGCTCTCCACGCCCCCAATGCATCAATGATTATACAACAATATATTTGCTTGTTATCCCCTTAACTTTTGTAAAAGACAGCTTCACATGACTTAAATCTCTCGTATTCTTTATATAGTTGTGTAATTCACGAAAAATTATGGCGTTGACTACGTCAGTTAAATTATCCCAGCCAAAAAGTATTTTCTGGTACTTATGGGATGATACTGCCGCGTGTTAACAAACAATTGTCGACGTTGAAGCGCAAAATTAGGACATTTAAAAAAATAATGTTCTGCATCTTCATTAATATATCCGCATTCACAGACTATATTATCTCGTAAGTGGTTTGTGAATAAGTCTGCATTAAGATTGCTGCATTTATTTCGTATACATACGTGATGAATCTGTGGAAATCTCTCTCCGGAAATGAAAAAAGAAGGTACTAAATGCGGTTTGAATTTCTCTTTTAATTTATGCTTGAAGATTGATAAAGAATCGGAATTGCGTATCTGCTGATCAAGATTGTTCCAAAGATTGACAGATGAAGGTATAACTGAATTTGCATAAATTTGTAGCCGACGTGCCACAGTAGCGTAATCTGCATTGTTTCTTAATTCGTAAGTGTTAGTTTCGAATACGGTATCAGGAAATTGTTCTGTTAAATAATTTGGTAACTCTCCAAGACTATATTTATAAACCAGTATTAATTTTTGCATTTGTCTTCCGTCAGATAAAGAGACCCAACCTATTTCTTGAAGTAATCTTTCAATAGATACGGATCGAGTTAGACCAGTTACAATTCGCGCTGCGTGGTATTGAATTCTATCTAATAAATCTTTTTCGTAAATTGTACAGCTGTCCCAGACTATCGAAACATATTCAATAATAGGTCTTAAGTAAGAAATATATATTTGATTCAAAGTTTTTCGCTTAAGTTTGAATTTCAAAATTCTCATTGTTCCTAGAATTTTTGCTGCCGATGCAGTTATATTGGAAATATGATCATGCCATGATCCATTAGTGTATTTTATGATTTTATTAGGGACTCTAGTCTACATAAAAACATTTTAGTTAAAATTAGAAAGGAATTGTTCAAATATATTTTAAACTGATGTAAATTGTTTTATTTTATTTAACTTTATATTACTTGTACATTACATTTCATTACATTACAATGCGATGCATGTGTCTCCGACTGTGTTTATGGTGCTCTAGCTGTGCTTCCGGGAAATCTGCCCTTACCTTTTATTTTTCATTACACGAAAACATATAAAAAATATATTGTAACATCATGCATTTAGTATAACTTGGCAACACACATTAATTTTACTAGTTTAACCAAAGAAGTATAAAATATATATTTTTATAGCTCTTTAGTTTAACGTTTATTGTTAGCGACATTTTCAAACTACAGATATCGCTTATCTTGTGTGATATGAAATTCCCTGTTTACATATTTAACCCTTATCTTTTGAATATATATATTTCACATAATCGTGACTTGTGACCCAAAGAAGAAAGAGCTATGGTGTATACTTCTTCTCTCGGTGAGCATTATTTTCTGCTTACAACGCTGCTTACAGTGGTTAAGGTCGCTGACTTCAAATCACTTGCCCCTGATCGATGTGGGTTCGAGCCTCCCTCGCGGCTTTGAATTCTTCATGTGAGGAAGCCACCCAGCTCGCTTACGGAAGGTCGGTGGTTCTACCCAGGTGCCCGCTCGTGATGAAATAATGCAGTGAAGGGCACCTGGGGTCTTCCTCCACCATCAAAGCTGGAAAAGTCGTCATATGACATAAATTGTGTGGGTGCGACGTTAAACCCAACAAAATGAATAAATAAATAGAACGCAAAGACGTGGCGTAATGTTTTACGTTCCGCTAGATGGCGCTTTATTACGTCTTCCTGACCTTATAATGCCGTTTTTTTTTTCAACAATATTTCAGTTATGTAACAACGGACAGTTAACCTAACCTGGATCCTGTGCCAGTACAAACCTATTCTCTACTCGTTCTTCTAACTTCCCCACTCGAACCAGAGGACTGGTGGGGGACGAATGATTTCAGAAACAATGTTTTTAAACGTCACGCCCGGGAATCGAACTCACGAACCAGCGATTCGTAGATCTGCGGTCTCCGTATTGAGCTTAGTTGACGTACTCGTCAGTTTTACTGACAAATACGTTTTGCACTAGTCCACGTGTTACCATTTTAAAACCACTGATGACTGCCGCCGATGAATGTTCATATTTTAAACTTGTAACTTTTTACGTTTGAATTTGAAATTGTCAAGTTCACAAAATCTTTAATACTTTGGTGCTATGCATAGTGAAATTTATGCAGCTTGGCAAAATTTAGCGACTCGCTGGGTTCCAAGAGGAAAATATTGTTTATTGAACCTATATGCATGGAATACCATTTTGCAACTTGATATTTTTGTTTTGTTTGACGTTATGTTACACCGATAAAATTTAGGTCATATGGCGACCTTCCAACTTTGATAGTGGAACACGATTCCATATGCGCCTCCGGATGTTATGTCAGGGGCCTAGAGCGAGCACATGAGTGGACCAGCTGGACAGCTTCCAATGTAATACTAAACCATATCGGCCGAGTGTTTCTATTCCTTTTCGAAACAAATGTAACTCGGATATGGAGAATATAATAGGATTATTATAATAGAAGCTCGATCTGGGTTGCTGAGTTCAGCTGAAGTAGATTTTGCCAGGTCGGACACACGCGGCGCGCATGTTTGATCCGACCTGGCAAATTTCATGAAAGCCGAATACAAAATCCCAGAACTAGCTACTGTTATAAAGATCTTTTTATTCTATACCTTCACCTTTTAGTTTGTTGTTTTGTTATCAAACGAAATATTCAATGCTCGCTGATGTTAAAGTAGAACTGAGTATAGTTTTTGTGTACGCTGTATATAGAAAGCAATCAGGCAATATACAATACAAAAGGTACAATACGAATTTTTTTCTGCCTATTCGTATTTACTTGTGAAATACAAGCCGTATGTTTAACAAAATTTATATAGGTTTATCATAAACGACATTAATATCATTCATTCATTTACAGCGACGACTGTCGTGGTTTTTCTGTTGACTTGTTCGCGGGGATCCACAAACACAGTTTGTGAGGACATAGATCCCGTGGCATGTCGGTCTATGGCTCAACAGAACGCTAACATTTGTGCAGATCCAATCCTTAGCAAAACAGCATGTCCAAAGTTTTGCAACAACTGTCGTAAGTTTATTCACAGATATATTCCTCAATTTTTGTATAGTGCTCTTTGATATATTTTGAGAGAGCGTCGGTGCGTTTTATCTCTCCGCTTGGTGTCTACGGAAATGACATTTTATTATAAATACCGTGAATTCAGTACACAGATCACCATATCATTTATCTGGCTATATATAGGATAAGGAAAATATATGTTGATATAAAAAGTAGGAGCGTCAAAATTTATGCGAAAACTACACTTTCTTTCAGCGTTGACGTGTTTTAGCTGCAACTTAACAAGCAGCAAAGGCATTTGCAACGCAGTAGCATGTGCAGCTGGTGAGGTGAGTATGCTATTCTAAAACTAGAATTAATTAAGTAACATCTTCAAGTTTAGCCAAGTTATTGTGTCATACTTAAAATGATAAACAACGATGATTTTGCGGAGTTGTCGCCCCTGACCTCACTTTAATAGGCGGGTTCGAATTTTGGAATGAACCCTAGAAGTTAAACAACTCCAATTATCGGAATCACTTTTTTGACGATCGGAAGCAAAACATTAGCAGAGAGGTAATTTGGTAGAAGAAAAGATGGCAACATCCAGTAAAAAAGTTTCGCTAAACAAACTCGGCCAAACAACACTGCATGAACGGATTTCCTAAAATGTGCTGAGAAGCACGTACGTCCCTGAATAATACATTTTATCAAACGCGTTGGGGAAAAAGGTAAAATGGAAGTGGAAAAGCGATAAGCCTTTATGCATGTTTAATGGTGTCGTTAAAATGTTTCAAGGTGCAATGTTTTTGGTATATCTTCACTATCTAAATTGTAAATATGAAAAAAAAAATATTTGAAATAATTTGTGACATTATCATATTATGATTTCAGACATGTTTGACAGCTAGAGAGTCGTCTGGTGCCCAACAGTTTACTCTGCGTTGTGCAGAAAAATCGGTACATATAAATATTTTCAATATTAAGGTAGTGGAACCGTAATCGGCATTTTCCGTAAGCCGTTTCGGCATTCTCCGGTTCTTTACGGAAGGTCATGTGCGCATTCTTCAACAACATTTACGTCCAAAGACAATCGTGCAACATCGGGCATTTCCGTATTCTCCGGTAAATACACGTCTATTGCGTAGCATAAAGGCCGAGGTGATCAGATCGCGTCCGAAGAATGCCGAATCGCATAAAGAGAGTACGTAATCATACGGAAATTGCCGAGTGATATTACGGGTCCACTACCTTAAAGTTATTGAGTTGTTTTTAAAAAAAAACTGACACACAGAAAAATCTGCTTCAAAATCTAATACCTAGATTCTATGTTAATCAAGCTTAATTATCGGTTGCAGGCATATTTTGGCTCATACATTGTAGTTCTTACGTTTTAAATGCATTTCAGTTTATGTGTATGCATATTTTATATTTGCCTATGGTCCGTTTCAAGTTCCTTCTTGGTTCATTTGAGTTATACCATACATGTTAGCTTGTAGATCTAAGTGTAGGTCTTTCTACTGAACTGAACACCATATGTACAGTCGATGGACAATGTCTGTGAATGCCAGACATGTTTATTTAAATTATTTTCATAACATGTATTTATAGAATAAACATGTGATCAAATAATAAACCAGAAAGATCAAATTAATATTTAGTAAAATACATGTTATCAGAGAAAAGTTGGACTATAAAAACCACCATACTGTCCAACAGTGCATGTATATTTTATAGAGTAACCGCTTTTCCCGAATATTTGAGCTACAGCCAAGTCGCTTAAAGGAGTTGCAGAGGCTAATTAAGGTACCCTGTATGTTTTTGTTTTGTTTTTGCAAAGATGTGCGGAACTACCAGCGCGATCAAATGTTGTTCGCAGCCACTCTGTAACGACCCACATATTCTAATTACCAGGCCGACACCGACCGCCACCACTCCAACAACAACAACCCCGACCACCACGTCAACCACACCAACAACGCCTACAACAACCACGGCAAAAACAACAGCCACGACTACCACAAGGAAGCCTACAACAACATCTAAACCAGGTCTGAGCCAACGGTTATTTCATGTTTGACGTGTATGACCCCTAAAGTGACTCACTTTCAAGTATAAATGGATCTGTGAAGTTATAAACTGACCAATTTTTAACGTAGTTTAAAGGTAGAATCACTTGCCCGTCAAAGTTGTGGACTTGAGCCCTGCTCAGAATGTCTGTGGTTCTACCATTTGGATAAAAATTGCATTGTCCTACACAATTATTCATTTGCTCACCATTTGCTCACCAAATATACAAAATATACTTTAATTCTTAAATATGTGCGCACGCAGCAATATATTAATGGATGGACGGATAGCTCAGTGGTTTGCACACTGGCCTTCCAATCCTGAGGTCGGGGGTTCGATCCCCGGCAGCTACTCGGGAATTTTCAGTGTTTCCCACCCAACTAGAGGTGTACTGGTCAGGAACCCAGGCAATCCTTGCGTGTATCAGTGCTATTCACTGGGCACGTTAAAGAACCAGGCTGTCTATTCGAAACGAGCTAGGCTAAGTTAGCCGGACAAGCCTGTATCTGATTTCTGATCTCTCTGTCGTGGGGGCTTTGTCTCACTCTGTCCCTCTGGTCAGATCGCTCTGTGTCTGTACTAGTAGAGGATGAATTATGCGCCCTGTGTGGCTGCATTTGAACTATGTAAAGCGCCTTTGAACGTGAAATTGATCATGAAAAGGGCGCTATATAAATCTGGTATAATGATAATAATAATAATATTAAATATTTGTGTCTCCTTTTTGTTGTCTCCACTTATTATATGCGCACGTACTAGTTATGAAACGCGCACCTATTAGTTGGTACATGCGCACGTACTAGTTATGAAACGCGCACCTATTAGTTGGTACATGCGCACGTACTAGTTATGAAACGCACACCTATTAGTTGGTACATGCGCACGTACTAGTTATGAAACGCGCACCTATTAGTTGGTACATGCGCACGCACTAGTTATGAAACGCGCACCTATTAGTTGGTACATGCGCACGTACTAGTTATGAAACGCGCACCTATTAGTTGGTACATGCGCACGCACTAGTTATTAAGCATTATTAATCACATTAATAATTAGACATTATGTATAAGCTATGACGTGCGCATTTATTGCGTTTTAGTAAGACATGCGCACGAAATAACTAAGACATACGCTCCCAGTTGCACTACAATTGTTAAACATCTATCTACAAGATAACCCTATTTTTTGGTGATTCATGTTTTCGGTATCAATCGACTGTCAACGTGAATTTTATGTATGATCGTATATTTTCAGCGTGTTATAAGGACATAATATTTGTGGTAGATGAATCAAGCGCAATGTCTTCCCATTGGACGCACATGAAATCCTTCGTCAACGATTTGATAGACAGAATGCCGATCGGAGGTAGTCATGGGGCGAAGCTTTCTTTTACAACTTTTACAACGACCTACAAAAACAGATGGCATTTAAATTCGTAAGCAAAAATTACATTTTGTACTCTTAGTTAAGTTTTAGCACTGGTGAAAATAATACGGATATTGATTGCTCGACGAAATCAGTTTCGGCCTTCAAACAAATATTTATCATCTCTATAATATCCTATGGAGTAAAGCTAAGCTTTTTAGATATTATAAGTTTATCTTTCGCTGTACTATTTTATCATTAAGTATATCAACATTAGATATCAACTTTTAAGGGGTTTCCGTGGCCGAGCGCTTAGCATTAGGTCGATGACTTCAATTCACTTGCCCCTCACCGATTAGGGCTCGTTAGGACGTTTTTTTTCTCTTATCAAATGATAAAGGCCTTCAAGTCGTTTGTCGCCGGATTTATCACGGTTCAGATTTCAGATGTGTAAGGTCGTTAGCCCGAGTCGTTCAATATCCAAGCATATGAACGATGGACCGTGGTAAATTAGACGATGACTACTAAAATGCCTTGATTGTTTTCATTTTTACATGATTATGGAAATGTTTTGATAAAAAATATGCTGGACTTCATTTAACCGGGTAATTATTAATGAACCGGCGCCATTTGAAAATTTGACGTTTTATGTAACGTCAAAAGGTTCTCTTACCGGTCCGTGCTTCAACCGTTGTTTGTCGCGGGATATACACAGCTTAACTGACTGTCAAATCAAGTCATATTAGAATTGTGAATACGTCATGAAATTACTGCATCTGCATGGCTTTCACTTAATGAAAGGTATTTCGACTGTTCTTACATTTTTCAGATACAATGACGCTACGCATCTAAAACTTGCAGTATCCAGACTGAGTGCACATGGCGGTCAATGGGCAGACAATCTGATTGGTTTGCATTATCTAAACAACTACGCCCTCTCATCTTCTCACGGTAACAGGCATTCGGCTTCCAATGTTGCCGTCGTCATCTCCGAAGGTCATTCGCACTATATGAATCCATTTATAGCCAGCCAAGCAGAATATACGGAGATGTCCTCTCTACACAAACATTTCCACAACGTCATAGCTATTGGTATAGGAAGTTCTGTTGATTCGAATCAGATCTCACACATGGCGACCGGAAGTTCACAC
The DNA here is from genome assembly GCF_021730395.1 of Mercenaria mercenaria. Lineage (NCBI taxonomy): Eukaryota > Metazoa > Mollusca > Bivalvia > Venerida > Veneridae > Mercenaria > Mercenaria mercenaria. The sequence continues at coordinate 56,839,255 of NC_069378.1, forward strand.
AAGTTCTTAATACGTTCCGGAAGTTACCTCAAAGGCATCGAAAATAAAGTTTATTCCCTAATATGCGGGTAGTACAGCAGTTTGGACTTATACTTACTCATGACAACGGATTGCAAACACAGAATATTATCTGAAATAGTTTATTATGTAATGTTAAAAAGGGGACTGAATTAAAAAGATATTTTTCAAAAGTAATCACAAGACAATAACGTTTTGTCTCTGCAGTAAATATGACAGGCCAAAGGAATACAGGAGTAGAACTTCCAGTCCAGCATATTGTTCTTTGGAAAGTGGGTTCAATCGTAAAACCGTTAATTAGAATAATGATCTCCACCTCAAAACTATCCATTGGAAAAGTTGCAACAGTCTTCAGTCCAAATTTTAACCATTGGCTTTTCTTTCCTGACTTGATCTTAATACAAATGCTTTGTTCATTTATTAATCTACTGTCAACCAGGTATCTTTTATTTTACACCGGCCAGATAGAAAATTCTCACAGTTGTTGCTACCCTTTTTGACTTCTTTTTAGATTTTTGATAATATCTTGTGCCCTGGATTGTGGACACCAGTTAGATTCCGCTCTAACATAGGAGCCGGCTCCTTGTTCATTAATTAATTTAGTATCAATCAGGTATTTTTCATTTTACACCGGGCAGATAGACAATTTTCTCACAGTCGTTGCTATGCTGGATGGCTTATTTCTGGATTTTTGATGATTACTCGTGCGCTGGATTATGGACACCAGTCAGATTCCACTCTAACATAGGAGCCGGATCCTATACCTCTATGCATCCCTTTGTCGTGTGTCGACTTTAACTCCCGCCTGTGGATGAGCTCAATTAACCATTTGGTTTAATTGAATGTTGACCCTTGAACACACCCCATACAGAGATCTTAAAGCCAAACATATGAGCCGCGCCATGAGAAAAACCAACATAGTGGGTTTGCGACCAGCATGTATCCAGACCAGCCTGCGCATCCGCGCAGTCTGGTCAGGCTCCATGCTGTTCGCTAACAGTTTCTCCAATTCCAGTAGGCTTTAAAAGCGAACAGCATGGAGCCTGACCAGACTGCGCGGATGCGCAGGCTGGTCTGGATCCATGCTGGTCGCACACCCACTATGTTAGTTTTCCCATGGCGCGGCTCATATGTTTCAAGCGTTACTAGAAATGGAATGGACATGGTCAAATATGAGAGATGCGCACAAAAGATGTCCACGTGACTTCACACTGTGCACACGGACACACGACAAGACAGCAGTGGAATGTATAAAAGTTGTGCGCAACATCTTGGTCTTTCTGCGCATGCATTTTGGAAGACTAAGAAATATCGACACGAAAGGACGACATACTACCAATATTTCGTGTGTTTGGGTGGAGACACGAGGGCACGAAAAGACGACAAACTACCGATGTTTCGTGTGTTCGGGCGGAGAGATGAGGACACAACAGAACGACAAACTACCGATTTTACGTGTGTTCGGGCGGAGACACGAGGACACGAAATGACGACAAACTACCGATGTTTCGTGTGTTCGGGCGGAGAGATGAGGACACAATAGAACGACAAACTACCGATTTTTCGTGTGTTCGGGCGAAGACACGAGGACACGAAAGGACGACAAACTACCGAAATTTCGTGTGTTCCGGCGAAGAGATGAGGACACAAAAGGACGACAAACTACCGAAATTTCGTGTGTTCGGGCGGAGACACGAGGACACGAAAGGACGACAAACTACCGAAATTTCGTGTGTTCGGGCGAAGAGATGAGGACACGAAAGGACGACAAACTACCGAAATTTCGTGTGTTCGTGTGAAGAGATGAGGACAAGAAAGGACGACAAACTACCAATTTTTCTTGTGTTCGGGCGGAGACACGAGGACACGAAAGGATGACAAACTTTTAGTGTGTTCGGGCGAATACAAGAGAACACGAGATAAACTGCCGATTTACTATGTCTTCGAGTCATTTGGGTGAATACACGAGGACATGAAAGGAAAAATTACCGAGTCGTCGTGTCTTCGAGTCTTTGTGTTATTGGACGAAGAAACAAAGACAAAATAAGAGGTGAGCTTAAAACGCTTCCACGTGTTGTCACCAAACGTTATATATAGGTCACCCGTGACACACATTTTAAAGCTATTTTTATACACCTGTTACAGAAAGAATATTGTTTTAAGAGGAAGTACAATGTACAAGAAACTCATACTTGTTAATTTTTGAATTACTTCCCTTTATTCATACTTTCTTTTTGTACAGAGTATAAATCTAATTTCTATATAGAATTTTATTGCTCTCGACATGCGTATTTTGTGACTATGGAACCCTTGTTTAAACTTAAATTTAAAGGAAGGTACCCTTTAAATATCACCTAATTTTCAGAGTTTGACTTGTATTTCTTTCGAGGACCTTTTTTTTGCTGTATTGTTAAAAATCATTAACTTAAAACTTTATGTTGGAATTAGTTGGAGGTCCTGAAATAATTTCTAGTAAATTAAATATAACCAGCCTAAATGCTGAGCGGCAAATTAAAAAAAATGAAAACAGGTTTTGCTTTTATTTCTGAAATCACTTGTCAGTTCATTTACAAAGAACTAAATTTAGGACATTAGACACAAGGTTGTTGTGGTCATAATGAAGAATATCTTGAACGTAGAAATAATGTTGGTTATCTGTCGAAATGTGGTGCAGTTCGTTTTGGTTGGCTGCCCCAAGAGCTATGGCAATGACGTTGTTGCTTTTCTGATGGAGTGACTGGATGGCCGTGTTTAATTTATTTTGGCTAAACCAATGTGGCGTATGGCCTTCAGTGATGAATATGACGTCATCGGGTACTCCCGGTCTGTTGCCTTGGTAAAAGTTTTGTAGAACGAAATTCACGGCAACTAAATTGTTCGCATTTGAATCCCAATTTTGATGCGACAGTCGATTTACAGCTGATAAGACGCTGGCTTTATCCATGTAACTGAAAGTTAATTATAATTTAACACGCAATTCATGACTCTTGTTAAAAAACAAAATGATTTAAGCCCATTGTTATATTGCAAGTTGAGAAACCCACAATGCCATTACATACAAGCCAGAAGATGGATTCATGCAGGTTTCAAAGTCCTGCATTGGAAAACCAAATAGTGTTGAGAACAGCATGGATCCAGACCAGACTGCGCGGATGCGCAGGCTGGTCTGAAATCCATGCTGGTCGCAAATCCACTATGTTGGTTTTCTCACGGCGCGGCTAATGTACAAGTTTGAAAAAAACCACTAATTTTTATTACTGAAGCGCCGATTCATGTACAAAATTTGGTTTAAAACACTCACTAATATTCAACTTTTAATTTTGGAAAATTCCAAAACTCTTTATGTTTACTAACTAGTATCAGCCAATCAACGCTTCTAGGCCTACCTGTCCAAATCCCATTTCTTCGTGCCTGAGTGGGGACCGAATGTACCTAATCCAACTCTTGTTGCACCAGGACCAATATCTAGGTGTGAGATAACATGTGCTAGGGAGGACTTTACAACACCGTAGTACAGTGCCATCTCCAGACTGTCTTCAACCATAATGATGATATCTCGCTGGCACGCTAAACATAGAAAAAACTGGAGTAAGAAACGAGTCGGAATACTTAAAATTTGCTAAAGCAACCTATGTGAAAAATAAAAGGTTTAAGTTAGATTTTTCGGAAACAAAGAGCACACAAACGCAGTCATTAAGACATTTATCGCAATGTAGACCCGTAACAAAAAGAAACCGTGACAGAAAAAGGTGGTAGACGGGTTGCTTTAAAATCTAACAACAAGTAAATTTTCATTATACATGTATTCAAAATACAGAAAAGGGGATAAGAGGTAGATAGAAGGGTTGGGGAAAAAAGCAATGATGACAATATTTAATTTTCCACAATCTTCCTACACCGTATACCACAGTAGCGCATGCAAACATGCATGTACACATGACAAGCACATGCACACAACTGACAGTCACAAACAAGCAAGAAAATACAACACAATGGGGCACCGCCCAAGACACGCACACACGCATGCATACACACACATAACTGAAAGCACGCTGCCCCAGTATTACCTCAGACAAAAGTCATCATACTAAACCTTTACAGGCATTGTTTCATTAATATTTATTCAAAAAGCTAAATATAGTATGGCAAAGAGGCTTAAAAGTTATTATAAATTGACAGACAAAGTGTAGGAAAATGTTTTGCTGGGCGTAAGAATTGTAACTGACAAAAGCGCTCCTTGTCTAAATGTAAAGTAGGTTATTATTCATTAAATCATTTGATAAAAAATAATATATCGTGTTTTTCACTGGCACGTAGGTTTGAGGAATTCAGTTTTTTATAATTACTATTACTTGTGTCTGTGAAATAGAATGAGGCAATCATATATTTCACTTAATGAAGGAATACACTGAGTCTCACAGGCTGGTTGTTGTGTTGCATAGTGGTACACCGGTGTTTGACTGACAGTCAGCCTCGTTGTGGGAGTAGAAGTTGTTGTTGTTGTCGTCGTCGTTGTAATTGGTCTCGTTGTTGTAATAGTTTTCTCTGGACTATTACACAAGTCAGAATCACAGCAATGCAGATCTACTGATGCACCGCGTGACTGCAAACCGATGACACTCGAATATTGCTGATTTCTCTTTCGGTCAGTTGAACAGAACTGAAAATTAATCATTTGAATAACTTAATATAAAAAAACATGTTTTCAAACATGATTTTACTTTCTGCTTCAAACATTTATTTAATTTACCTTACTGCAGTTAGATAAACCTTTTTTTGGCAACCTGAATGAATGATTTTAACGAGTGTCAAGCTTTATCGTAAATTTGCACTGACAGAGTAAAAATAGAAATGCCACAAGCACTTTGCTTGAAAGTTTACATAGAAGAGCATTGCACAATGTTCATTGCCGAACCTGGTACCATATGACATTCATGAAACTTGATTTCAGTTTGGAATGACTTTTTGCTTATTATTATATTATCTGTTTTTGTTTGGAACTAGTCAGCATTATAAATACGTGAAGATACTTTAAACCTGTCGGTTTTGATATCATGACATGTATGTTACAAGTGAGACGTTGCCAAATATGAAATGAAAAAGGACCCTATTCTAGATCTACACACTTCTATATCAGTACGTAAATTAAAGAATTTCAAAAAGAAAATTTGATCAGCTAGCATGCAACACCCCTTCGACTACTTCAGTATATCTTACCAATGGAGCACCGCACATCATTTTGTATTTTTTAGCATTTCCTGACCCACTTACTGTCTTTAACAAGCACATCTGTAATAGTCATTGATATAGTGTAGTTCAACATGTGACAAAATAATATAATTCGTTGCGTGTCTGTATCAGTTATGTGAAAATGTAGACACTGAAATTTCACTTTCTATACTGATATGTGGTAAATACAAATGGTTCGAACTACTGATAACTCGAAGAAATTTTGCCGGTCCCGGTCCCACCGAAGTTCGACTGTATTTGGAACGAAAAATGTCAAGCTAGATGATAAATGTTTTTATGTGATAATAATGTAAAAGCATAATTCGTAATGGTCGTTATGTCATATATAGAATGTGTAATCACCTTCCTGGATAAATGTAATTTGCCTTTGGCCTTGACAGTGTATGACTTTATAGGCAAATTATGGACGGGTAAAACATAACTAGAATGCATGTTCTGTTCAGTCTTTTCTGTTCTAAAAAAAATCCATTTTATCATTTTCTGTAAAAACTATTTTGTAATAAGTTTTATCTTCTCTTAATGGTATAATTTGATAAATTGTTGACTTTAATTAGGGCTGAAGAATACCTATGTAATTGTATCACCTTGTTTACAAAATTATTGCAGTTAACTGTACAATGTACTTCTATATTTTAAACATGCATTTGGTCACTCTACTTTACATCTACCGAATATTTCATGTTTTTATGAACTAATAATGAATATTTACAGTCTAAATGTGTTTTCTTAGATATACACATGCGCAAACCGATTTTCAATAGATCAAGTGACTCTTAAGCTAGAGCATTCCAGAGTTCAAAACTATTTGCTGAATAATAACATCAGTAATTTGGTCATAACATGACATAAGACACTGCCTCAATCGGGAATCGATGCGACTGCCCCTATTTGTACTGGTGTGCAAGACGTTGCGATTCGGACAAGATATGTGGACGCTTATAAGGCCCAAAGAAAAAGCATATTCTTCCAAAAAATCCGAAGTCAGACGCTCTGTGCATGTGCCGGAAGTACACATTTTTTTAACTGGATAATAGATATCTCATTTGGTATATCGCATGTTACCGTAGAGGGATCGATCCCGATTTTCGTCTCTCGCTTCCCGACGAAAATCGGTAGGATCGATTCCCTATTAGTAAGAATATTTTCCACAAAACAGCCAATGGAAAGCATGAGTTATGATGCTACGTAGGAATTTGTACCTATTGGTCACTTGGCCAATTTTTGTCGCTTCAGAGATATTTTTACTTCAAAAGTATTCAACACTTAAATCACATAGATCAGTGCTAGAAAGAACATTAACCTGTAAATCTGATTGCGTAGATACATTGGGCTGTTTAAAGTACGCGCAAAGGCCTTTGGACTCGATCCACACACTTTAAACAACCCTCTGTAGCCCAATTCCAGATGGTAACAACTGTATCTTTTCTAATGTAAAATAATGAAATTGTTCTGACCTCCCCTTTTGCACACGTGACCGTGTTACATTGGCTGTGTTGTCGTATTGCAGTTGTAACATGTGACAGCTGAAATTAATACACACGTAGTTATATTACTATGAATTAAGGCAATGGATGGCAATTTTCGGCCGATTACGTATCCTCCATATACAATTTCGGAATCCTTCGGCCATTTTAATAACAACCGGAGAGTGCCGAAATGGCGTAAGGAGATTACTTAAACGACCGGAAATTGGCAATTGGCATTACGATTCAACTACATTATAGAAAACTAGCGATCCCATATGTGTCCGGTTGATACCTTATATATCATAGTAACAGATTGGTTTTGCCAAATTACACTCAACAAAAACGTCAAGAAGATGAAGTCGCTGAAATGCGTGTTGCTTTGCAGGTCACAGTTATTTTAGCTTATTGCTATTTCCTGCTCAATTCACGTGTCAGGTGTAAGATTAATTTCGTACTAATTTTCATGCAACACGCTTGTAGAGTTCCTAGATTTTTCGCAAATCTTAGAGTGTGTTTGTTTGACTGAAGAAAGTTTTCTGGTTGCAGATATAGTCGCCACTTTTCTTTTGAGTAGTCAACAAAAAACTGTACGCAGATATTGAGGAGGTAAAAGAACCCCTCATAAGTTTTATTTGCTTCTTTTTATATGGTTCATGCCGGTCGGTCTGCCGACAGATTTGGTTTTCATTCATTAACTAGAGAACACAAAGAGGATAGGTTTTAGGTGTTGTCTTATACCACTTACGGCAACTTTTGCAGTGTGCGGGGCAAGCCGTATTTGCTAGAATTTGATCAGAGCATAGTTGTGTATTTTGCCTGCTCATTGCCACGCATGCGTCGTGATCTATGTCTTGACATGCGCTTCCTATTCCCTCGACAGTCAAGAACGATGCAACTAGAAATAAACCTGAAATAAATGTTTACTTTTAGAAAATACTACCTCACTTTTCAAGTTTCCAAACAGATAAAATATATATGATTGCATCATACCCGAGTATCGTGTACAATGACTTTGAGATGGTAAGCGCACTGTGACTATTAAATGACGTGGTGTAAAGTGTACATTTCCCTGGTAGAATTTAAGACTGTCGATGCCTTTCATTTATGTTTTGTATCAGTACATTTTATTTGTTAGGGCATGTGATATGATAGCTGATTTCTGCCATGCCGAGTTGGTGTGTTGGAGAAGAATGTTCAACAACAAAAAACCACATATAAACAGCAGCAGCAGCAACAGCAACAGCAGCAGCAGCAGCAACAACAACAACAACAAACATGATGCTACTACATATTTAGTGTGAATAGATAAATGTACTCACCAAACACACAAAGAGCCCCCATTATTTCAGTCGGATCCTGTTAAAGTGTGCACATGTGGCTCTACCTTTTTGATAAGAGACGGCATGTCAAATGTGAACTTAGATAATAAATATGCAGTTAATAAAGTTATAGTAACAGATATTAACCTTAGTCAAAAGACATGTAGCTTCTATTTTTGGACTCTTAAATAACGTGTCAGTTAGAAGAAATTCGATGAATAAACATGGAGACCAAGCTGACTGCTGTCGCACTATCGTGCATCCATAATCTATGGTGGCTGATTTCTGTCATTTCGTGTTGTCGTGTCGGCGGGGCGAAAACACGACAACACGAAAACACGACAAATACCTAATTTGTCGAGTTTTCGTGTTTTCGTGTTGTCGTTTCGGCGGGGCAAAAACACGAAAACACGACAAATTTTACGCGAAAACTCGACGTTTAAAGGGCGCCGACACGACAGATTTATCTGTCGAGTTTTCATGTTGGCGGGTATAAATTTGTCGTGTCGGCGCCCTTTATTTGTCGTGTTTTCGTGTTTTCGCCCCGCCGACACGACAACACGAAAACACGACAAATACATTATTTGTCGAGTTTTCGTGTTGTCGTGTTTTCGCCCCGCCGACACGAAAACTCGACAAATTAGGTATTTGTCGAGTTTTCGTGTTGTCGTGTCTTCGCCACGCCGACACGACAACACGAAAACACGACAAATTCGTTTTAGACATCTCTTATAAAATGTAGAGTTATTCTGAAGCCAGTGGTAAAGGGTTTTAGAAGCATTTCTCTTTCTATTCGAACGAACCGCCAATTCGAAATTTATTTATATTCCTTAAAGCTGCATTAGGTGATTTGAGATTATAAAACAGTACAATAATATGCCAGATGTCAGTTATCATTTTAAGCATACGAAGTGTATGTATTACTGACCCGGTTCCAGAAATATTTCACTGGGGTGCGGGGAGCGGCAACAGTTAAAGAATGAAGGCGGCATCGGCGAGCCGAGTTGTGTAGGTTGGTCAGGGCGTGTCTACCTTTAAATGTTTGAAATATATATATAAAGTGTTGGCTTCTGCTGCAAATTTTAAAGTACGGTTACCCCCCTCCTGGCTGTGGAGTCACAGGGTCTTTCCCTTGTCATTTTTGAAATATAGGTATAAAATGGTGGTCACTGCTGCATTTTTTTCTCCAAATTTTGAGATACGTTAGGGGGTCATGCCCTCCGATTTAGGGGGTCAGAGGGTATCCTCACGGACATTTTTGAAATATAGGAATGAAATGATGGCCTCTGTTGCATTTTTGGGTCTAAATTGTGAAGAAAAAAATATTCTTTTGCCAAAACAGTTGGGTTTGGTGCAACTATGACGAGTACTGGTCACTTTGGGGGTTGAGGTTTGGGTTTGGGTTGAGGGATGGCACGGCCATCGGCCCCTGCCCAGGACCCGAGCCTGTACAAATAGAAAAATAATTACGTATATGCCTGGGCCTTAATGGAGATTAACTTATTCACACGAAATACCCAACCCCCGCACCTCAAAATTTTGGCTAAAAATGCAGCAGAGGCCACCATTTTATACATATATTTCAAACATTTAAAGGCAAATACGCCTTGACCCACCTAACATGAGGGTTTAACCCTTTCCGTACCTAACCCACTCGGCTTGCCGACGCCGCCTTCATTCTTTAACTGTTGCCGCTCCCCGCACCCAATGTAATATTTCTGGAACCAGGTCAATTATACATACACTTCATATTAGATACATTTTATAAGAGATGTCTGAAAAGAGAATTTGTAGTGTCTTCGTGTTGTCGTGTCGGCGGGGCTAAAACACGACAACACGAAAACTCGACAAATACCTAATTTGTCGAGGTTTCGTGCTTTCGCGTCGGTGGGGCGAATTTTCGTGTTTTCGCCCCGCCGACACGACAACATGAAAACTCGACAAATTAGGTATTTGTCGAGTTTTCGTGTTTTCGTGTTGTCGTGTTTTCGCACCGCCGACACGAAAACACGAAATGGCAGAAATCAGCCACCATAATAATCTGAATGTAACATTAATATTGGAATAATACATTTTTAGAGTTACCGTCTGCGGAAGCCCGCGAGATTTGTTCGGTCTCGGTCACTAACATATCCTAAGGGCGTCTGCATCCTAAGGGCTTCTGTAGACGTAGACGTATATTGTCGCTATTCTTGCATAAAAAAACATTACATGAAGGCTAAACGCACTGTGTTCATAGGAGATGACTTTACGCTTCCGGAACAATTTTTATTTACCATTCTTTTGTTCTTAGAAACGGTAAACATACATGTATTTATACAGAAATCTCTGTGAAACTGTGCCACGCCACATCAAGGTTTTAGTATGTATTTAAATCCCTTTTATTTGAGCTGCCTGAGACATGAGACACCGTCCATGTAAGATATATTCCTTGCGTGATTTCTGTTCTCACCAGATAGATGTTAATGATGCTGTATGTTTAAAATATATCCACGATGCTTGCGCATTTATACAGCAGGTTGTGTATTTTGTCACTACCATTGTGACAGATTTCTTTCTCTACATGTCTCCTGGACGGGGATACGAAGACAAGAGGAAACAGAATGGCGAAAACTGCTGATTTGTATCTAACAAGTTTTTAATAAAATGGCTTTTAGGATTAAAAAAAAATAAGCTCCGGACAAAACAATGTTGTATTTGAGGATGCCTTGGATTTCTCCTCAATTTGACTAGACAATGAAGATAAGTCAACGGATTATGTGCACTGCACCAATGTTTAGATAAATTCGGATCAGGGATAAAAGAAAGATATGGCTCAAGCACAAAGCTGTGGTAAGGACTTCTGCCGATTTCAGATAAAAGCAGAATAGGACTTACAAAATTTCGTCACTGACACGGCCAGTCAGACAGACGACAAGATAGAAGCAGAAATTGATAGCTATAAGGCAGACTATAAGGTGGAGCCCTCAAAGCAGAAGCAGAATCTCTGAAACCATTAAGCAACATAAACCCTACCGAAGCAACACTCCAAAACAAGAAACAGTGTCACAGGACGTAACTTGTTTTCACTTTAACTTTATTCTTTTTTCAAGATTATATAAAAGATGAAAGGAAAAAAACAAATAAAAATGGAACCAATTTGGCAGAAAAACATAAACAAACTGTAGTTTGTACTGATATATTTCAATTAATTTCTTTGGTTACAGCTGAATAAAAGCACTCCTGACACTTACTCTATGTGTCATAACTGTTTTCGTAATACATGTATTAATCGTAAATTTGGAGGGGCACTTGTTACGGTCGCTTAACCTGTACGCTTGAAGTCAATCTGATAACTGCGTCAGTGTCGACTCTTTGACTCAGATGTTAGAGTATTTCAGTTATGTAATGGTGGGCAGTTAACCTATCCAGTGTTCCTGGATTCTGTTCCAGTACAAAGCTATTCTCCGCAAGTAACTGCCAACTTCCCTACATGAATCAGAGGTGGAGGATGATTGATTTCAGACACAATGTCTTTTATCAAATCGTCACGAAGAGCATATTTTTCGCGCGAGGATCGAACTCACGACTCCGCGATCCGCAGGCTTCCGCTCAGCGGGTGGGCTAATGTTTTTTGAGAAAATTATACAACTATTTATGGTGGCTGTTTTCTGCCATTTCGCGTTTTCGCCCCGCGACCCCGCCGAGCGAAAACACAAGAATTTACAAGTTAAAATGGCGGGGGCGCGGGGTGAAAACTCGCTATTTAGCGTGGGCGCAGAGCGAAAACACGAAAATTAACAAGATAAAATGGCGGGGGCGCCAGGCGAAAACTCGCTATTTAGCGGGGGCGCGAAGCGAAAACACGATAGTTAGCGAAGTCGAGGGGCGAGATTTAGCTTAAACGTCGAGTTTTCGCACCGCGCCCTCGACATTCCAGTTCCTAAATCTCGCCCTCGACTTCGCTAACTATCGTGTTTTCGCTTCGCGCCCCCGCTAAATAGCGAGTTATCGCCTGGCGCCCCCACCATTTTATCTTGTTAATTTTCGTGTTTTCGCTCGGCGGGGCGAAAACTCGCTATTTAGCAGGGGCGCGAAGCGAAAACACGATAATTAGCGGAGTCGAGGGACTAGATTTAGGAACTGGAATGTCGGGGGAGCGGTGCGAAAACTCGGCGTTTAAGCAGCGCTAATTATCGTGATTCCGCCACGCGCCCCCGATATACCAGTTGCTAACTATCATCCCGCGACCCCGCTAATTATCGTGTTTTCGCTCCGCGCCCCCGCTAAATAGCAAGTTTTCGCCCCGCGCCCCCGCCATTTTAACTTGTAAATTCTCGTGTTTTCGCTCGGTGGGGTCGCGGGGCGAAAACGCGAAATGGCAGAAATCAGCCACCATAACTATTACATGTATAAAGTAAGGTCACTGTGTTAATAACTGAACATGCCATCTCTTATCAAATACAACCATCTTATCTCTCGCTTATTTTGTTGGTGTCCCCTAAACAGGCGGCATGGAGATAACTTGTTTGTTGTGTAAGTTATTGTCTTTTATTCACTGCATATATAAGCTGTATGAAGTAAGAATCCTATAGGTTAGAGGTATAGATTCAGCCAGTCCGGGCAAAAATGTCTACCATATAACATAAAGTGATTTTTTTTCTATAATTTTATGAATATTATTGTTCTTCTTTTTACAAAATATATCAGCAAAGATAACACTAGCTTAAACATTTAAATACTGGTAACATTTTGACAAAGAAGCCATTAGATCAATATGATTATCAAGCAGATATATCTAAACCGCTCTGCTCAATACCAAGCCAGTTAATACATGTTTGATTGCAATAAAAATAAAATAAAATACAATGTACACTGTTTGCGTTGTATTCGTTTGTAAAACTGAAATCGGGAAGATGAGGCGTTGTATTTCCAACTAGTATATAAGAGCGAATTTTCGTTTCAGGTTTATTGTTAGTAGTCTCGTTTTGGTCTGTCGATGGTACCGGAAGCGCATGCCGAGATTTAGACCACGACGCATGCGTGGCAATGGCCAAGCAGAATTCACAAATATGCTCTGACCAGATTCTGGCAAAGACGGCTTGTCCCGGGTACTGTAACATTTGCCGTAAGTAATTACAGAAATACTACAGATTTTTAAGCAAATTTGGAATTAGATAGTACTGTTCTACCTAAACCGTGTTCTATTTGAAGAGCGGACGGCCACATTACCAACTGATCAAGCTATCTGTCCTGTTCTATCTATATCACTATATTTTTATATTCTTAACACCGCACCTTGTAATCTCTATATCATTTTAGCAAATGTCACCAGACCTCCATATAATAATAATTGGCTATTATTGTTTCGGAGCATTACATAAATGTAAACGTCAAAAGAGTACATGACGTCATGCAAATTTCAATTTTCCCAAAATTTAGTTTAAGATATCTGTCTGATTTGTAATCACTCTGTCCCTATTTATTTTAACAAGAGCTGTTTGTAAAACATATATGCCCCAATGATGGGTTGCCCCATTTTCAGTCCCGTGATCATTATGACCTTGACCATTGACCAACTAATCCTTGGAACTGTAGGGGTCATCAACTTCATAAGCGCAAACATGTTATTAAGTTTGAAGATACTGTATCGAGTGGCTCTAAAACATTGAGCGGAAACGGGTTTCAAGGTCAAGTCCTCTGTGGACTATCAAAACTGCAGGTGGCCTCTGAAAGTTTTTGGTCAAGTCATTCTCAAGTTACCATGCAGCAATTGTTTTCAATTTTCAGGTCCCTCGGACCTTGACCTTTGACCTGTTGACCCCCAAAAATCATCGGGGTCATCTGCTTCATACGCTTAATAAGGTTAGAAGGTTCTGTGTCACGTGGTTCTCAAGTTACTGAGAGAAAACCGTTTTCAATGTTTAGGTCCCAATGATCTTGACCTTTGACCTATGATTTCAGAAACAATACAAGTCATTTACTTTATCAGTCGAATCATGTCTTCAGCTTTGAAGGTTCTTGGTTGTCTGGGTCTCAAGTTATTGAGCAGAGACCGTTTTAAAGGTTCAAGCCCCTGTGACCTTGCCTAAATACCTCAAGTCATTTAGCAGAAACCGTTTACAATGTTCAGGCACCTGTTACCTTAACCTTTGATCCACTGAACCGATAAACAATAGGTGCCATCTTATTTATAAGTCCATTCATGCCACCAAATTTGAAGGTTCTGGGTCGATTGGTTCTCAACCGTTCGGTAAACAGACAGACAGTCCAGTCGGCCGAATGGTGCAAAAGGTATACCCGCGCTTCTTTGAAGGTGCGGTTGGGGGCATACTAATCTTACTGTAGATAGATAATTTTCGCAAAACGTGAATATTTGGGTTTCCAGACACGATATTGACATATATTCACAAACATTTTGAGCTGCGACTGGTCTTGTTCGCAAATAATAGCTAAAGAAAAGAAATCCAGCGCGGACATAACCTGATAATACAATATTCTAATTTTTCTTTCCAGCTGTTACATGTTATAACTGCAACACCACAAGTTCCGACGTCAGTCAGTGTAACACAGCCACGTGTGCAAAAGGAGAAGTATGAAAAAATAATACTGCTTAACTAGTACTTATCTTGTAATGTGTGTGCGTGCGTTCGTGCATGCGTGCGTGCGTGCGTGCGTGCGTGTGTGTGTGTGTGTTTTGGGTTTAACGCTGTTTTTCAACAATATTTTAGTTTATTTTGGATTTCGTAGCAGTTAAAACCTGTTCTTTGCAATTTGCTGTCAACTTCCCCACATGAAACAGAGGTTGAGCACAAATGATTCAGACACAATGTATTTTTATCAAATCGTCACTGAAAACAAAAATACCCAAGGATAGAAGTCATGGCCCCGCAATCCGAAGATATGCGCCCCCGCCCCATATGGTAAAACACATTTTATCTTTTATACTGTTGTAGAATACATTATCAACAAGAAATATCTTTAAAAATGATGGTCGGCGAATTGTAATAAGGAAAGAAGTTTATGAATTTTTCATCTAACATTCATCTTTCATCTAACATTTTTCAAATTGCAGAACTAAACACCGCACTTTAACAATTTAAATGGTTCTCTTTTAATTTTTCGCCAAGGTTTCGTAGGGTTGCAATTTTGTTTCGTTTATCCTTAGACGAATAATTACAGCAGTAGTTTAATGAAGATTCATGAAGTGGTTCATGAGAAGAGGTCATTAAACGTGTTTATATTTTTAGCTAAATTGGTCCCTATCCCCATTTGTAACAAAATAGCAGGAGACCTTACGATATTGTTACACATCGAGTTTGATAAAAATCCATTACATTTTAGTGGTTAATGCGAAGAAAGGCATATCTACTTTTAGCTATAGTGGTCCCTAATAATGCCCAAGTTCCTATATAAATAAATTTGGAAGAGGACCTTATAATGATGCTCCAGATCAAGTATGACAAAGATCCACCAAGCTGTTCATGAGACGGTGTATAAAGGCATTTCTAGTTTTAACTCTAGCAGCCCCTAAAAGGGGTCAAATGTCCCAGCTGAGCAAAGTTGGCTGCGGGCCTAATAAAGATGCTACAAATCAAGTTTGATTAGAATACATGACAAAAAAATCAAAGGATTTTTTTATTTATTATTTTTATTTATTTCTAAAATAGGCCAACTGATCCCGCTTTAACAAATGCATATTCGCTATTCATGAATTTTTGGACAATGACGTCACACCTATAAAAAAGTGAAGGTCAAGCAAAACATACAATTGTAATTATTTCAATATTTCTGTTTCATAAGCAAAGTTTGACCGTAGTCATATCACAAAGCAAAGTTTGACCGTAGTCATATCACAGAGATAAACTGTATGCAGCGTACCTTCATTTCAGTGCAATGAGATTCAGTCATTATATAGCATATATATAATAAAACAGATTTCAACTGAGTTCAATATTTGCATACAATACTAAAGAAAAATATTCATATATAATAAATCAGTTAAATAATTTATAACAAATATATCAAAGCAAACAAGTACTCATTTAAATATGCAATCTGAATAAGTCACAAAAGCAAGAAACCTTTTCATATACAGACGACAATTGTAACAAGGAAAATCTTTTAAAAAGCACTTCTCTACATAAAAGACTCTTATCACACCCTTATTCATGTGATACGCAGACCGTATTCAGCTCTTTCTTTAATTTGATATATGTTGGTATTTGAACAGGTTTTTATCATATTTATTAAACTTACTTATCATTTTGAAATATATCAATATTCTTGCTAAATATACTGAGCAAAAGTTAGCTTTAAAACTGTGAACAGCGTCGTTTAGGATAAACGCTTTGTCTACATTTCACTCAGCGTAGCACAATCAACAGAGTGAAAGGAATTGACACTCTCGTCCAATCAGGCAGAGTGTTGCATAAATCTTCCATTTTGATAAATTATCTATAATGCGTTATCAAGTAGTTTGATTTGCAAACTGAAGTCACGTGGCATAGGTAACGAAAACGAATTTAGACGGCGTTCGCCGAAAAAATGAATAATTCCTGTTTTGGCGCCGTATTTCGGCAATGCCAAACAATGCCTAGCCGGTCCTACAACCCTTGAATGCTCCTTATAAATGTATATTTTGATTTAAAGATTCAGTGCAGTATGAAATGATTCTTATTTTGGACTACATAATTTAATAGGTAACTCGAGTCAAGAACTGCTATAATTTAAGGCAGCGGACTCTAACTGGCAATCGGCAAATTCCGTATTCTCCGTAATATCGACAGTTTCCGGTTTTATGGAAAGCCGTCTCCGCCGCTACTTTTACCATGGAGGTAATTTGGAGATTCTGTTACTTCCATGCTTTTACATCCGAAGAATACCGAATGGCGTAGCGTTAACGAACAAGACTGTCTATTCGCAAAGAGCTAGGCTAAGTTAGCCGGACACATCTGTATCTAAAACGTTCTCTCTGTCTGTTCTGGGGGCTTTGTCTCACTCTGTCCCTCTGGTCAGATCGCTCTGTGTCTGTACTAGTAGAGTATGAATTTCGCGCCCTGTGTGGCTGCGTTTGCTGTATGTAAAGACCCTTTGAACGAGTTTTCATAAAAAGGGCGCTATATAAATCTGGTATGATAATAATAATTGCAAGGCTTCGGTGGGAATGAAGCCGCTTATCTAAAGTGTATCAAGGAAAGCATTTATCTAACGTTAATAGATCTAGATCTATTTGCAACCTACAAACTGGTCAAATAAAGGATTCTCCTATTCAAATGTCTTACCAGAAAGTACGACAGTAGATAAATTAAAACATAACTGCAACTTGAAAAAAAAACTCAATTTTCATTTATCTGTACAAATTACAGATGTGTTTGCTAAAGACAGTGAGCAGGACCGAAAGTACAGATCTGTACAGCATGATGTGTGGACCTCAAACGGTAATATATATTGAAATAGCCATTTGATTTTGATGCATTATCTGATCAGTTAGAAGGATTATTACATGCTCATTTTGGGACTTTATTTAACTATGTTTGAAAGGGCCTTCGTGGCCTTATAGTTAAGGTCGCCGACTTCGAATCACTTGCCCCTCACTAATGTCTGAGTTCAAACCGCGGTTGTTGT
This sequence comes from Mercenaria mercenaria, assembly GCF_021730395.1. Taxonomy (NCBI): domain Eukaryota; kingdom Metazoa; phylum Mollusca; class Bivalvia; order Venerida; family Veneridae; genus Mercenaria; species Mercenaria mercenaria. Next base: position 56,856,914 of record NC_069378.1, read on the forward strand.
TTCTACTCAGATGCGCTCTCAGACCTGGAAAAATGCCTGGAGGCAGTTGCTCAGTCAGTAAAGATTGTTTCTTTCATTTAATTAGAGGTGAGCTTGTTTTCCCAAAATCTAATGTTTTTTCGTGGTAGGCTGTCCACAACTTCTTGATACAATAACTAAAATGAACTTCTACTGTTTTCTTTTCTGACGTCTGCGATTATGAACAGTATAAGGTATGAAAAAGATATGTATTGCTAAATTAAATGACGCAATTCGTCACATTTGTGTTTCTATCCTCATCAAAATTTGTGGAAAAAGTTGTATTCTAGCAGTCACAATTAAATTTAAGATCTGTTCAATTGGCCGAAAAAGAAATCAACATTCGGATGTCCTCGGTTTAAAATCACGTGACACGTCGATAGATCTGCATTGCTGTGATTCTGACTTGTGTAATACTCCTTCTCAACGTCTTCCAACAACAACAACAACTACTACTACTACTTCCGCTCCTACCTCGAGGCAGACTGTCACACAACACGCAACACACCATCCGACACACCCAACACACCATCCGACACACACAACACATCATCCGACACACGTAACACACCATCCGACACGTAAGTTTGTCCTTTTGTAAAGTAAGAATAGTGACTTAATTTCTTTGAAAGAACAGAAGAACATGACGCCTGTGCATTGCATGTTGGATAATTAGAGCGAATAAGTGTTTTAGCTCTCATTTGATTCTCAAAAGTGATATGTGAGGTACCTGCTGGTCGCAAATGCACTATGTTGGATTACTCATGGTGCAGTTCAAATGTCGTATAGGATCAACAACAAAACTCTTATGCGGCCAACATAGTATCCAATAACAGATACTTACCTATGATTATATCATGTTTTGGTACAACCCTTTAAACACCGAGTGCCAAGCGAATAAGTTACCAGTACCATTTTCATGCCTTTGGTATGACACGTCGGGAAACAAATGAGCTATTTGGATGGTGATATTTCAACTTGTTCGTAACTTCCAAGGCATTCATTTATTGTAAAATCATAACCCACATGCAATGTTTATAAGCGAAGAGGTCTCTGCCTTCATATTGTCGTCTGATATTCATTCTTTGAGTTTAAACAACACCAACATGTGTTGTTTAATCAGCTAAATCTTTGAAGTAAGTTGACATTGCCGCTCATATTCTTAAAAATTTAAATTAGTGGATTAGCGTAAACATGAAAATGTTTCCCTTTGCACTCACTGGGGTCTGTATCGAAAGTATTTGTTAACAATACGAAAGTAAAGTGATTCTGGATTAAACTTAACAAAAAGATGTTCCTTTGATTGCATTCATACTTTCAAAAGTTAAATCAAGACTCCTAGAGATTTTTCCAAGGCTCAGGGCAAAGGCCGAGTATAGGTAAGGGACACTTTCAATTTCTTAACCCTTACCCTGCTAAATTTCTATTACGAATTTGTACATCTTCCAATTTGGACTGTGACATCAACTCTTAAAGGGAGTACATAAAAAAAGATACTGACTGAATGGCGACGAACAGTGCAGATAATGATCAGACTGCATAGAATAATCGCGTCCAGCATGATAAGGATAAAAGACTGTTGTCGTGACAGTAAATGAAATCTGTAAGAAGATCGTTTGGAAACGCAAGTCGCGACATTTTTGCCGATTTGATATGTGTCAGGCACTTGCCTCCTTCAAAACTGTTGCAGAGCTTTATGACACCTTAAACATATACAGTACTCCTGCCATTTTCAATTTCTAGGGTCGCAAACCACCTTTAAGTGTATGCTCTAGTCACGGTTCTTAATAAAAATTATTCATTAACTTAGAAACAGGGAAATTAACAAACTGTCATGCATAATTTACAGTATTATGTACTTTTGCACTTGCAGCCTATCTAATGTATTACTAGGCCTGTGCGTTTGCATTTTCTACAAAGATGAATAGTGCTGACCATTGCAGTGTATGCATAGATATATACATTATTAAACTATACTCAAAATATATACACATACTATAACGTATATATACGTAATTATAACGTAGAAGAAAGAAACAGACAAACATCTGGGCGTCGCCTTAGGACTGTCATTAGCAAAACCACCACTGTGGTATAAACCTGTTAGTGCACACTGCAAGGTGATAAGGTGTTGTCCTGTAAAGCAAACACTATATATAAAACCTGTCGCTTAACGTATTTCCGGCAGATCATGGAACTATGCTTTCTACATGGATGTTCATTTGGACAAGCAAATGTTACATGTGTGGTGTGCGTCAATGTGTAGCGAATTGAAACAATATTCAGCATGCATTGATAATTTGCTCAGTTTTATCACATTTTTTTCTGGTCATCAGCAAGGATATGTGTTTATTCTTTTCAAAGTCTTGAAAAAGACTGGTTTCAAAATTGTTAGCAGTAATATCAGTTTGATAAAATACACTAGAAAAATTAGCATTCACATTGATCAACATATCAGAGTATTTATTTGATTTAAACCCCTATTCTATAAGCATACATTTAAAATAATCTAAAATAGATGCTGGAAGGCCGGAAGACATATTTGAACATGTTCCATTATAAAATATTAAGACATAACTTAGAAACAAACAATATTTTAAAATAAGCAGTTAAATGTGTTAGTCCAAACCACAAACACTTGTTATCCAAACCGTTACATTCATGTTTTCACCACACTATACGTTTTGTGTCCTTTTGAATTTTAGGTGCTTTGTACATATCATAGTTTATGCATACTAATACCAGAGATTACCATAAAGTATATTTACATCCATTTAGTCCGAATAGTTTAATTTTATAGATAATTAAAATGAAATTTTGGAACATCTGTATGATCTGACGCGAACCGAACAATTTCTATAATTATGTTTATAAGATTTTTTTTGCTAAATATGATTCCGATCATCATGTCAGTCCGGCGATATTTGGATACTTATTTGGACATTACCGGGGTTACTGAACAGAGTCAGAGTTTAGTAACGAAACGTAGCAAGACATATTAATATTTTAAAGAACTTACATGATGTTCCACTTTTTTTTTGCTTTGAGCGGCCATATTAGACAAATCCAAACACACGATTACCGTTATAGTTACCATACAGTGCATACACTCTCACGAGAACGAACGACCCTTTATCTACCCTTTATCTAGTGCCTAGTCTATACTTTCTTTCAGATGCCACTACAGCAGCGACAGCTTGTAAACATCACTCGTGTTATAATCACGGTGTGTGCAAACCTGCAACCAGCAGTTTAGGGTTCGTCTGCCAGTGTCCACTAGGATTCTCTGGAGCTAGATGCGAAAGTAAATACATTTGTACGCAACTTGACCCTGATGGATGACCTTTGTATTATAACACATATTTAGGCACAACCTATTATTGAAAATGTGTGTAAGTAAAATACGAGCTGCACGAGAAAATGGAAATATAAACTTGTGTGAATATAAATTAGTATATTAGAAAGTTTTAACTGTTCAAATGTAAGTATACATACTTTGATACTGTACTGTGTATAAACTAATTCCGTATGAATATACACGGCTACCCTAAACACCCCTTATTTCTGAAATGAAATAATCGATATGAATAATCAGTTTAAGGTCAACCATCGCGGTCAAGTTGCGACTACCATAGCAACTGTGAACAGTTTTGCACACTGAGGAATGTCGGCAACCTCCGCGCATGAATAAAAGCACGCGGCCTTAAAAGATGGCACGTTTAAAGACGCTTGGTTACTGACAAAAGCTTTCTATAATCTACAGAAAGTTGAAACAATTTCCACAATAAAACAGCATACTGAAAGTCAGCACTTTATAAATGTTTTCTGTAAACGGTTCAACAAAATCTTTCTCAAGGTAGGCCTGTACCTTTGAATAACTTTGGTCATCAGTGCCATAATTAGTACACACTCGAATTATTAGATCACTCGGCGGAGCTTTTTGTAGGTCAAAAATAGACATGTCACGTGATATCTAAAATGTCAGTTTCTTTGGATTTTTGATGGACATTTCCTTTCCAATTGATGTTCATAAAGATATAAAAATCTAAATTCGTAAGATCTGGATGAAATCAAGGACTTAAATTACAATTGCAGTTTATTTACTTAAGGAAAATACCTAATATATCTCTATTTTTTATATTCTGGATTATTTTCGTATTCTTAATATAATTGAAAATGTACCGTGCGCACAAAATCATTCACCTTTAGTTAATAGAATGATGATAATAAATTTGAATTGCGAGAAATAATAGGCCATGGTCTAACAACAGATAAAAATGTGAGTGTGGACACAGTTACCCGCCCCTCCCTGTTAAATATGACGGCTGTGGTCACCATCCCACCACTTTTATATTGTTAAATGAAAACAATTCTAAGATGGTAATTATCAGTTTGAATACGGAATGAATTGATCCCTATCTTGTTATTACGGGATGCAAAATCAAAGTCCTGAGCGATTTTTTCCGTCTTTGTTAACCTTTGTTAAATTTATGACTGTTGGGACTTTATATGTGTGCATGTAGTATGGGTGGATACATCAGTTCAAATAAATCTCTAAACCCGTAGAAAATACTCAGTTTTTGAATTTTTAAACTATACTTCAACTTTTCTTTTTTTTCTTAAAAAAATAGTCGCTCAAAAGCTCTACAGAGCTTATGTTCATTGTTGCGCAAAGCGACTGTAAATAAAATTTACCTTTACCTTTTACCTTAACCTATTAATTAAGTTTTTGTTTTTTTAAGTTCAACATTTAATAATATTATCATGTAAGAAAATTAAGACAGGTTGTTAGATCTGTCAGGTTCATGTTAAGAAATGTCCATACAATTATAAGTTTTCTAAAATGACGGAACATATCAATTTCTCATTTTTCTTTCACCTAAATTTGCTGAGATGACATATCAATATTAATGAAAAATAGTTTATTATGAATCCCTTATCATCAAATATAATGCGAATTAGTTATCTTATTTTGAGCAAAGCAGTAGTAGATGTGCAAAGATTTGCCCATGTTTTCCTTCGTCCTGCAGGCGTAATATATCATAATACAGATCTTATTGATCAAACAGATTGAAATGTGATAAAACTTAAACGTAGTTTATGTACATGTTGTGCGGTCAAGTCTTTTTGCCCTACGTAGAGTTCGCATGCTCCCGTTGCTAAGGATCGCGCAAGGTGTAAATCCATCTATAATATAATGTTGCCGTCAAACAGTCAGCAATACTGTCGTTCTAAAGGTTAATTTTGACAATGGATTCGTTTTAATGTAAAATAATTCAAAGAAAAATATGTAATCAGTAGCAACGTAAGAACTCCAACTGATTTTTGACAAATGATACAAAATTTAGCACATGGACCTGTACATTTTGTTTGGCCGTATAACTGAAAATAGGTAAGTCTACAAGTATGAATTCTTTCATTGAAATCTATATTGTGATTTTTTTCTATGCAAAACAAGCAGACGACCTTACCTTTCAATTGGCTGGATTTCCTACATACAATGTTGCTTTGAAAAAAATCTCAATATTATTTTGCATTGTAGAACAATATATGAGCCGTACCATTACATAACCACTATATAGTGCGTTTGCGACCAGCATGGATCCAGACCAGCCTGCTCATCCGCGCAGTCTGGTCAGGATCCATGCTGTTCGTTTCAAACCTATTGCAATTAGATGAATCATCAGCGAACAGCATGGATCTTGACCAGACTGCACGGATGCGCAGGCTGGTCTGCATCCATGTTGGCTTCTATGATGGTTTTCTCATGGCGCGGCTTATATGTTTCAAACGTGCAGAACTGTTAATAACTGTTAATAACTGTTAATAAGATGATCCTGAATTACCTTTTTCTTTCAGATAATACGCACTGTAACAGTCAGACGTGTCAGAACGGTGGAACATGTCGCACAACATCGCATTATCCTTACTATTCCTGCATCTGCTCAAGCAAATACTATGGAAGACATTGTGAACGTAATTACCTCAAGTTTACCTATTAGTTCAAATGTACATCAATAGGAGATAGAGATAACAACAAAACTTGATGGATTTTAGAAATGTCGCCAAATAAAAGACATCGAATGAGCCATACCGTAAGAAAACCAACATAGTGCAATTGCAAGGTCGGCTCACACTCGGTGCTTGCGCGCCTCGTGGGATCCAAATTTATATTTACAATGTTTGTAAATATATTTGGAACAAGAGTGCCAGACTGTCACAATATACGCCCGTCACAGCAAATTTCTTTACACTAGCACCTGTATTTGCAAATGGAATTTTAGTTTTGTGGTTGATTATTAATTATTGTAATTAATTATTAAGAAAAAAAATGAAAGTCCACACAAAAATTCTTACAAGGTAGAGATAGGTCAAAATACACCTTAAAATTGGATGTAATATGCATGTAGTACTACAGAAAAGTGGTCTTGATTTTTCCCTACGACTAGTAATGAAAAAGTTACAGTATAAGCTATTTATAGTAACAACAAAGGAGTTTTCCTAAAGAAGGAACCTGCGCATGAAACTCCATCTCATGATGGTGTACACTTGTGCCAAGTCAAAATCCTTCCAAGCATGAAGAAGAAATGCTCCGGACAAAAACATTCTTGTATCTGACATTTGGCCTGTAAGTGTGACCTTGACCCTAGACCTAGGGACCTGGTTCTTGTGCATGACACTCCGTCTCGTGGTGGTGAACATTTTTTTTCCGCGCAGAACATTTTCTTATTAAAATCCCTCCTTGCATGAAGAAGAAATAGTGCGGACAAAGTTTTCAATCTTGTATTCTTTGACCTCTAAGTGTGACCTCGACTTTAGGTCTAGGGACCTTGTTCTTGCAACTGACACTCAATCTCAAGGTGATGAACAGTTGAGCCAAGTTTTATCAAAATCCCTCTATGCATGAAGAAGGTATGCTTCGGACAAAGTCTGGGCGTTCCCGCAATACGTCCCGTTTTTCAAACGGGTGTATAAAGATTAAATTAGATAAAAAAGATAAGCGCGGTCATGCCCGGTCTCCAACAAATATCGTCCGGACCTAATTTAGTCTGTCTCCACAATGCAGTATCTCCATACTCGTGCTGATAAAACCAATCACAATAGCAACGGATATTGTCAATGTACAGTAATGAATGCAATTTATAAAGTCAACTGTAAATGATGAATAAAAACAAAAGTCTAAGGTATTACAAAGCCCATTTTCTGAATGAAAACTGACAGAATAGGCTTGAATATACTATGTTTAAAGTATGCTTGTCAGAATTAAGCGTGTTTCAATAAGTCAAATCAATAAAAAAAATTATGTACCAGCATTATGTTCAAAGCTGTTACTGCTAGGGCATTTTATAAATAAGCTTAGGGTATTGATTAAAATGATATTTTCTATTTTTCAGTTAAATTACTTTGTGACCAAAATCCATGTCAAAATGGAGGAAGTTGCTATATGTCGAGCCATAGCACGCATTACTATTGTTCTTGTCGCAGCGGTTACCATGGGTCAATGTGTCAATGTAATTATGCTTGTTCCTTTAACAACCGATCGTCTTAGGACTAAAGGAAAAGGACCCGTTTTGGCCATCAGCAATTCCATGGGATTACATACCTACTTTCGAGATCCTTCGGACACAACCGTAAATTGTTTTTCATAACCGGAGAATTCCGAAACCGCACTAGGAGAATAAGGAAATGAACGGAAATTGCTGATTGCCGGGTCATTAACCTTAACGCTTAGCCATACATATAAAAGAAGATGAAACAAGACCAAATCATAGAAAAAAGGTTGTATTTTTTTTACTTGAAAATTGAACCGAGTATAAAACAAGTATGTTACACTATAGAACAATTGTCAAAATACTGATGTATACTAGTACACTGAATTTCCTCACTCTCGGACAGTTCAGTGCCAGGAAAAACTCACCATTTTCAAAGTTTGAACTTTGATATATTTTCTTTTCGGTACATTTGCAATAAGGTCCCAATGCAGAAATTCATCAAACTTTACTTTCTTTTTTTTACAAATGGCATTCACTTTAAATACGTTTTCAGAATATTTTAAGCATCCACCGTATTAGACAATACGACAAAACATGAAATGGTATGGTTGATTGTTAGTAAAGACTCATTTCATTTTTTTTTTTTGTTCAAATGTGCATTTACACGTAGTAGAGATCACAACAGAACTAAATTGAAATAAGAATGTCGCCCCATAATTCTCTTGATAAAACAGACGCCGCAGGCAACTCATGTTGCCCATGTCTTGTAATAAAAAATCTTGTTTTGATGATATTTCACCTGTTTTTTTTTTTGTGACGTAACATATTATTTAATTCGGTAAAATAGTCTCATTCTGTTTATGAAAAGCAAGTTTAAGATAATGAGTCTTTTGCTTGAAAAAAATACCTGAATGTCCCGTTTAAGTTGCATAAAGTCAACTGTAAATGATAAATTAGGATAAAAGTCTTAGGTAATACAAAGATCAATTATCAAAGCAAACACCCCTTCCTGAATTAAAAAGTACAGAATACTAGTAAGCTTATTATACTCGGTATTATGTTTAAAGTATGCTTGTCAGAATTTAACGTGTTCCAATAATTTCAGATCATTCAAAGTGTGATACTAACCCTTGCCTCCACAATGGCCTGTGTTTAGATACGAGTACGAGAGACGGTTACAGATGCCACTGTCGATCTGGTTTCTCAGGAGAAAGATGTCAAGGTAAGTTCTTGTAAACTCTAAATAAAACCTTTTTAATTAAAGCATGTTAAATACGTGTAATAATTTTTCAAAGAGATTATAAACGTACTAAATGTTCTGATATTCAGCAAGCATAAGTCTCAATGACTGATTACTGATAAAGAAACAGTAATGTTGAATAAAATGTACCAGCATTATTATCATAGTTGTCATCGATAGCGCATTAAAAAAGTTTAAAGTATTGACGAAGAAGTTACTTTCTTTTTTTTCAGTTAATTCATACTGTGACCACCACCCATGTAAAAACGGAGGAGTATGTAATGTATTGAGCCATACACCGTATTACAGATGTTCTTGCCGCACCGGTTACAATGGATCTTCGTGTCAACGTAATTAGTCACTAATTATGCTAATTCGTTTTACAGCAGACGTATGATAATGTACCCGTAATGGCATTCGGCAATTTCCGTGCGATCAAACATCATTTCGGAATCCTTCGGTCTCAACAGAAAAATGTTTTTCACAGCATCCGGAGAATGCCGAAATCGCATACGGAGATGACGTAAACGAACGGAAATTACCGATTGTCATTACGGAGCCACTAGCTTAACGTCATGTTTTTGTGAACCATGCGCACATTCAGAATCTGTTTTTAGCCTCTGCCGAAAGGAGATACGTAGACGTCTAGCAATCTTCTTGTTTTTTCAATCATAATTCCATTCAGATGTTTTCTTTAGTCAATACTTTTGCAGTTCTCCCACTACGAACGCATCTTTTAATACTGTTTTGTATTTTCCCATACAAAAAACATTTTTAGAGCTATTCACGTCATCATTATTCCCTTAACATGCTAAATCTATTTTGATATGGTACTGCACCGAATGAAACCAGAGCTTTACTGTAACCTTTCAATGGAAACATTGCATGCGGGAAGGTCGGATTCGATCACAGACCAAGCCATGCTGAGAACTTTAAAAAATCATGTCAGTAGCTTCCTCGCTCGATGCTCAGCAATAAGGCACTAGCTCCGGGACTAGTTATAATGTGTCTGGGAGAAGTACCATGGCAAAGGTCTTGGGCGTGATAATTCGTCGAGACAACAGTGTAAAGTTGGGTATTGTGTTTACTGCTACAAGTAGACACTGCAAAGTAAACACAACCACTGACACATTAAATTCTTGCCCGTTCTGTCTAAACAATATGCCATTTCATTATACTGCAGTTTGACCTCCTTACACATACCGATGCACAAAATGTTTACAATATGACCTATATATGAGTCGTGTCATGAGAAAACTAACATAGTGGCTTTGCGACCAGCATGGATCCAGACCAGCCTGCGCATCCGCGCAGTCTGGTCAGGATCCATGCTGTTCGCTAACGGTTTCTCTAATTGCAATAGGCTTTGAAAGCGAACAGCATAGATCCTGCCCAGACTGCGCGGATGCGCGGACTGGTCTGGATCCATGCTGGCCGCAAAGCCACTATGTTGGTTTTCTCATGGCGTGGCTCATATATCGATACAAGTTATTGCATCTCATATTGCACCACTCTTTTGAAAACAGCAATTTATTGTGTATGGAAGCAAAATTATAGTTGATTATATTTCTAATAGATGTATCTTCTTGTCTGATTGTCTTACAGGTACTAGGAATGCGTCAGAGAATCAGAGTTTAACATCAATGTTATTGTCGAAGTTTTATGATGTTATGAATAAAATCTATATATAATGCAAAAAAAAATGTCATAAAACTTCGTAGTCTGTGAACTATTTCAGTACACTGGAAAATCTTAATAGTATGTCTGTTTCACGTTTTAGATGCAAGTTCAACAACAGTGTCTCCAAAGAAACGATTTTAGAATATTTTCTTTTTTATTGATATTTAATTGAAAGACAGAAACAGAAAGAAATAAATGTCATTAACTGAATGCTGTTTTTGTTACTTTATTTTGTATTTTGTCTTGGTATTGTTTCAAGAATTAGTCTTCAGTAAGATAAACTGCTTCCGTTTTTTGATATATTTGGACGAAAACATAGTGTCCGAAAAGTGGCAGTTTCTCCATGACGAGGCCGATTGCAGATCTTACATGTCAATTTGTCGGTTTGGCCAAAATTGCATTATGATCCAAACCCTTATGCACGCACACATTCTTAAATCATACATGTACACATACCTGTATACGTATTTTCATTGGAGAGGTCATCAGACTTCTACACTGTGCTTACGGTGAAAACAAGACTTTGTTTCAAACCTATATGACGACAGTCTCTTTTTAGCATAAATAACAGTGTGGCAACGTTAAATGTCGCAACGCCGCTAAATGTCGCAACCACCGTTAAATGTCGCAACGTTGACGTTAAATGTCGCAACCACCGCTAAATGTCGCAAAATCGTCTGCCGCTAAATGTCGCACCTTTAACATTAAATGTCGCAAAAATTTGCCCACCGTTATATGTCGCAACACCAACGCTAAATGTCGCACTTCCTGTTTGACACTATGACTATCAATTCCTTGTGTATATTTACTTTTTTGAGGGAAAAAAATTTACAGGTTTATGTAATACAAATAATTATCTTAATGATAAGTACTGTTACGTATAGCAACAAGAGGGCCTTGTTACCCCTAGATCGCTCCACTGAGTTCCACACCTTGCATGAACAGTCACGCAAGAAAAATATTTGTGAAATTATTTTGTAATAGGGCCAGTGTTTTAGGACAGAAATATTCTGAGGTTTCTTCTAACTAAATACGATTTGGTAATAGTGTTGTATGTTTGTGGGGGTTGGGTATGGGTGGGGAACGGGGTGAATAACGACACAGAAATCTAAGAGACAACAATTTAGTTCCACTCAGAAATCGGTATACATTTTATGTACCCAGGTCGATTTAAATTCAGTGTAAAAAGTTTTCCTTTATAAATCTGATTTCTTTTCGATTATAGACCGTGTTTTTCCAATCATTAGTTATTTATTATAATTGACGACAGAAGTAATAAAAAATGGCAATTTGATTTTTTTTTTTTTTTTTTTTGGCTGCTGAGTAAATTAAAAGATGAATCTCATTCAGATTTAAGGTATTTATTTAAAGCGGTTCTAAGTTTCTTGGTATAATTTTGTCTTATGTAAGAATTAAAAAACAAAAAATTATTTTACAGTTTTACAAATCATACATTCAGGCCAATTTTGCATACATTCATTTACACACTGAAATTCAATAGAAAATATCCATCTGATATTTTTAGGTTACAGCTTTAGCTAAAATAAAGGAATGACATAATTAAAATCGGTGCCTTTTAGAAAGTAGTACTGTACTTGTTATAAGTTAAGTCTTTTTCGGCGACGCCGTCTAAATTCGTTTTCGTTACCTATGCCACGTGACTTCAGTTTGCAAATCAAACTACTTGATAACGCATTATAGATAATTTATCAAAATGGAAGATTTATGCAACACTCTTCCTGATTGGACGAGAGTGTCAATTTCTTTCACTCTGTTGATTGTGCTACGCTGAGTGAAATGTAGACAAAGCGTTTATCCTAAACGACGCTGTTCACAGTTTTAAAGTTAACTTTGGCTCAGTATATTTAGCAAGAATATTGATATATCTCAAAATGATAAGTAAGTTTAATAAATATGATAAAAACCTGTTCAACTACCAACATATACCAAATTAAAGAAAGAGCTGAATACGGTCTGCGTATCACATGAATAAGAGTGTGATAAGAGTCTTTTATGTAGAGAAGTGCTTTTTAAAAGATTTTCCTTGTTACAGTTGTCGTCTGTATATGAAAAGATTACTGCTTTTGTGACTTATTCAGATTGCATATTAAAATGAGTACTTGTTTGCTTTGATATATTTGTTATAAATTATTGAACTCATTTATTATGTACGAATATTTTTATTTAGTATGGTATGCAAATATTGAACTCAGTTGAAATCTGTTTCATTATATATATGCTATATAATGACTGAATCTCATTACACTGAAATGAAGGTACGCTGCATACAGTTTATCTATGTGATATGACTACGGTCAAACTTTGTTTATGAAACAGAAATATTGAAATAATTACAATTGTATGTTTTGCTTGACCTTCACTTTTTTATAGGTGTGACGTCATTGTCCAAAGATTCATGAATAGCGAATATGCACTTGTTAAAGCGGGATCAGTTGGCCTATTTTAGAAATAAATAATAAATAAAAAAAATCCTTTAATTTATTTTTTCTCATGTATTCTAATCAAACTTGATTTGTAGCATCTTTATTAGGCCCGCAACCAACTTTGTTCAGCTGGGACATTTGGCCCCTTTTAGGGGCTGCTAGAGCTAAAACTAGAAATGCCTTTATACAGCGTCTCATGAACAGCTTGGTGGATCTTTGTCATACTTGGTCTGGAGCATCATTATAAGATCCTCTTCCAAATTTTATATAGGAACTTGGACCCTATTAGGGACCACTATAGCTAAACGTAGATATGCCTTTCTTCGCATTAACCACTAAAATGTAACGGATTTTTATCAAACTCGATGTGTAACAATATCGTAAGGTCTCCTGCTATTTTGTTACAAATGGGGATAGGGACCAATTTAGCTAAAAATATAAACACGTTTAATGACCTCTTCTCATGAACCGCTTCATGAATCTTCATCAAACTACTGCTGTAATTATTTGTCTAAGGATAAACGAAACAAAATTGCAACCCTACGAAACCTTTGCGAAAAATTAAAAGAGAACCATTTAAATTGTTAAAGTGCGGTGTTTAGTTTTGCAATTTGAAAAATGTTAGATGAAAGATGAATGTTAGATGAAAAAAATCATAAATTTCTTTCCTTATCACAATTCGCCGACCATCATTTTTAAAGATATTTCTTGTTACGAATATGTTGTAGTCAGCTAGAACTCTATATACAGACTACATCACCAAGACCAAGCTTTAGCAGCGTTTACATTATACAATCACAATGACTTAAGATCACATTGTTAAACATTTGACATGTCATCTCTTATCAAATAATACAGGTCAAATTTGTGTATGCCTTAAAACTATGTTCTTCTGAACGGTGTAATATTCAACGACCTTAGCAATGGAGGGAATTTGGGTGATAGGTTAGTAGTTATATCTATTTATATTTATCATTTACACGACCTTATCAATGACCTTATCACTCACGCTTACATTAACTATGATTAAAATGGAAAGTTCATTCCATAGGTCGAAAACGTTCGTGCTATGTATAAAATTGTCATCAACAAAAATATAAAAAGGACATAAGAGACAAAGTGAAATGGCTACTTCCTTTTTCCTGGCGAATTATATGACAACTATTCCTCTTGCTGTAAAACAATTGCATTCTCTTTAAGGTATCCGATTCTCAAATAAGTAAATTCTATATAACAGTGCTATTAAAATATATCAAATATTGATGCCTGGTAAACTCATAATTTTGTTATCATTTAAAAGTATATTGTCTACCCAAAAATATAGAAAATATAAACTATATGGCAAAAATATGTTACAGATTTTTTTGATTTTGATAGTTTTCAGCGATACTTCAACACCGGTTAATACAGTGAAAGATGTATCATTTCGTAGTCAAAAACATTACTGTAATGATTCTTGCACATTATCTATGGTCACCTCACCTTATTTAGTAAATCTTGTTCAGCACAACTCTTTCAAATGCTACAGAAAAAAAAACACAACAAAAACATGAGGCCACAGGCACCGAAATATTATCTATTTATGGATCGCACACATTAATGTACTTCACTTCCTGAAAAAATTGATAACAAACATGTCGGTTTTGACCTCCTAGATAAAGTTAAAGATGGTACATGTATACATTATTTATTGAGTAATCAAGACATTCACGTGTTTTATTTTCTGATTAACCGCGGTTCAGAGGTAAGGTGTCTGTGAGTCCAACCATAGTGGCGTTAGCTTATAGTTTATTTTCATTCTAAAAATATGAAAGAATCATTCTTAACAGGTCATAAGCAAGGTCATGATGTAATATGCATATTACCGTAGTTCACATTTTGGGAGGAGCAATATTTATTCTATAAATACAAATGTTCATTTCAGGTTTGTTGTTAGTAGCCTCGTTCTGGTCTGTCAATGGTACTGGAAGCTCGTGCCAAGATATAGACCATGACGCATGCATAGCAATGGGCAATCAGAACCCCAAACTATGCTCTGACCAAATACTCGCAAAAACGGCTTGTCCAAAATTCTGCAAAAAATGCCGTAAGTTGCTTTCAAAAATCAGCAACTTAATTTTAAGTAAATTTTGTATCTGATGTATTATGTTTCTTTTTAAGGTTTTTTTTAGTTTTTAAGTTAGCAAATTTTGATATTATGATATCATTGCAGGTACGTAGGGGCTTATGATATCTAGCTGCTTTATGCTACACGTTTAGTTTAAGAAATCTGTTTTATATCTCTTATCACTGTATTCCAGTTTATAAAAATAACTTTATAATAATTGCCAATTACAGCTGTCACATGCTACAGTTGCAATACGACAACGTCCGACGTCAGTAACTGTAACACCGAAACTTGTGCACAAGGAGAGGTATAAACAATCATTGCATTTATAATCAGTTTTTATTTAATTACCTAGGGCTGTGACCATATGTTGTTGAGATCAAACTAAGTCAAATCAAGATGAAAAAAGAAAAGAAAAAGATATCAATAGTCGATTATTTCAATGTGTAAAAGTACAAATATATACCTAGTATTTAAATTTAGAATTGGCAATCTGTAATACAGAGAAATAGATGATCACATTTCTGAATTCACTTACTATATATTGTGCGCCTATATTTATTCATTTTTTATTCATAATTATGTATAGTCATTTCCATTGGTTTTAACACAGTCTGAAGCCGTAATAGCGCCAGATGTAATCACTTTTCCCAGATCGATGAATAACCTATAAAACATTTGTTGAATATTATATAA
Source organism: Mercenaria mercenaria (assembly GCF_021730395.1). Lineage (NCBI taxonomy): Eukaryota > Metazoa > Mollusca > Bivalvia > Venerida > Veneridae > Mercenaria > Mercenaria mercenaria. Next base: position 56,872,592 of record NC_069378.1, read on the forward strand.
AGAATCTCGAGCTGTTGACTGGACGTTAATAAATCATTAAAGTAATTCCCTTATTGTTGATTGGAACGTTTTGTTCTGCTAATTGGACATTTGAACCACTGGCACCAAACCAGAAAAAAACATGTCACTGTACTTGTTATATCCAGTCCATAGGTGTATTATAAGAACCATGGTCACAAACGGGTAAAGATACTTACCTATTTCACCGCAGTTCGGTAACACAAGTAGCTATTTATTTTCCATCTTGCACCAGTCACACTGTCTCAGTATTTCCTATCACATAGACACTCATATTCGTGACTGGTGTGGAAAAATAAATCGATCGTTTCAACTACACGTGTACGCTAAAATCTGTATCATGCAAGGCGAATTGTTTAGATTGAATAAACAATACAAATGTGTTCAACTTTATTATTTCACATTCAGAATAATTTGTAAGACGACTTCTATTCATCGTTCCGGGCTTTCGTGTGTAGCTGTGTATAACGCCCATTCTGGTATAATATTATTTGTCGTGTGTACGCGGACGTGTTGTCTAGACCGAAAGTACTACTTGGCAATTTATCCAAGGTTAACAAATAAGAATACGCAGACTGTTTCTGTGATAAGACATATTGAGACAATGTCACTGGTGCATGACAGAAGATAATTTAACACTGTTCAATATGCATACTATCAATTTACCGAATTACGCGTTTAAAGTAGCTGAGAAACGCACGATTGAAAAGGGTAGGTAGATTTTGTATAACATGTACATTAGTATTTGACTAGTCTGGTGCCAATTTTTGTTTATACCACTTTTTTTCAATCGCTAGTGATTAGGGAAAATACTAGGATAGATTTTAAATAAAAACAGGAGCTCTTACATCATGGGATTGATGAAATCCGAAATATTAAAATAATAAAGTAAGGCACACAATTAGATTTATTAATGATGACATGTTGCAACATTTGGGTAATCATTTAAATGCAACAATTACAGATGTGCGTGTTAAAGACAGCGAGCACGGCCGGAAATGCAGATCTGTATAGTATGATGTGTGGTCCTCAAATGGTAAGAAAAACTGAAATAAGCCGTATATAGCAGAGGTTTTATTGTGGTTATGGAAACATAATTCTCGACAAAACACGATAATAGATGATTATTACTTTATAAAAAACTTATGTAATAACAGAATAATTATTTGACGCGTTTCGACCATGCGATCATTTAAATAGCACGAATATGAATCCATAGCTTTGAACTATTTCAAAGACTAATTATACCATATTGTAGTCTTATACATTTTCAAAATACAAATATCTGCCTGCGGAAGCCAAGTTTAAACAGTAACACACTGGAAACAAATTATGAATAGCTTCCAATGTGAAGATTCCAAAACATTCACAATTTCAGATCTGCTCGCTTGGCCGGAAAAGAAATCAACAATATTCGGATGTCCTCGGTTTGCAATCACGTGACATGTCGTTAAATCTCAAGTGCTGTGGTTCTGACTTGTGTAATAATCCCCAACCTGTACCAACAACAACAGTAGCAACGACGAAAACCACGACAACAACACAAAAACCAACAACAACAATTGCAACGACGAAAACCACGACAACAATATCACAACCAACAACAGCAAGTTCCGCTTCCACACCCATGCTGACTGTAAGTCAGACCCCAGTCACGCATCATGCAACACAGCAACAGACATGTGAGTTAACTAATATGAACTGATTCCTTTTTTCGATCACGAACAGACTCAATCAAACCGAGTCTGCTATTATTTTTCTTGGTTGTGGTATACACTTCCATAAGAGCTTCGTATAGATTTTGTGTACTGCATATTAACATTTTGCTGGACATTTGTTAAAGGAAATCGTGACATGGCAATCTGTCTCTTTAAATTTGCAACCCACGGGGTTGGCTTTGACCCACCATGAATGAACGTCGCATTCACTCATAGTTGAGAACATTTACGTCCGGAAATAAGAGAGGGCAAAACATTCCACATATCTGATCTTCGGCTACATCGATTAGCAAAATTTCCTGCTGAGTTATGAATAATGCCGTGCATGTTTTAAAGGTTAAAATTTATTTTGGAATTTCCTTGTAGTATTGCATAATATTTATAGATTTGGTATTTACTAAAATCATGGAGAAAAGAATAGTTTACTGTTCTGCTCTGGTGTCCGACCCTATTGAGATTATCCGCACGATCTTCTCTCCATCGTCGTAAATATTTACCACGTGACTGTTCCGTCTGCACCATGTTTATTTAGAAGCGATCCAATCATTCCGGAAAACTTCTTCCGAGTTTTAGTCTTCAAAACAATGTAACGGCTACACTCCTAAGGTTCTCAATTTGCATGTCTACCATGAAATGTCTTAATGCTTATCTCTCTATATTTCTACAATTATTGGTTTACTTGCCTTAAGGCTCACTTGTGTACATTTCTACTTTTCTTGACTTTGTTTGTTTACCCCTACGCCTTGTCTAAATTTGTACGATTCTAGCCATGCCTGTATAAATACAGATTACCAGCACCAAAAACGTCAAGCTGAATGTTTAATGTATATACATTTGTATTTGTACAATGTTATACAATAATAAATCCGAGCAAAACTATGATAATATTATACAAGTACTCTTTGTCTGTTTTAGCCGGATGCAAAAGGGACATCATCATTATATTAGATGATAGCAATCCAATGAGAGTTTTCTTTGGTGCTATAAAAGCTGTCCTGACAGACGTTATATCACATCTAGATATTGGCCCTGATGAAACACGGGTGGCATTAGGTACATTTAGTCGATATGGAACAAAGCAATGGAATTTAGACAGGTAACAATATTTTCAACCAGGTACGCTTAAAAACGGACCAAATTTGAGTTTCGACATGTAATACTTGAACATTTGACAGGTGCGCTTAAAAGTGTTCAACCCCTTAAACTTCTAGACAGGCAAGTCTGAAACGGTTCAACTTGGAGATATGAGACAGGTATTTAAGAGCGTTCACATTAAGCAGCTTTACAGTAATGCTACTAGTGTTCAACTTTGAAATTAAATAGGTAAGCATGAAATCGTTCAATTATACTGCCAACAGGTAAGGTTACAAATGTTCATTTTGAGTTAAGTCAGGTAAATATTAAAGCATTTATATCAGAATTGGAACAGAGTAACTTAAATACGTTCGTTACTTGATAAAAGACAGATGGTTCCAAAAACTTTCAACAGAATATTTGGTCAGACAGGCTCCAAATGGTTCAAGTTAGAATTAATTTTGGTGAGTCATTCAGACAGGTAAACTCAAAGAGTTCGACTTGGATTTGGAGAAGATAAGTCCATGGCGTTCAATTTGGACAGGTAAGTCTACGCGCGTGCAACCTGGAATTTAGACAGGACAGGTAAACACAGAAGCGTTCAACTAAGAAAATAAAAATGTATAAACGTTAAAGCATTCAGCTTGACGTTTTTGTTGTTGGTAACATGTATTTACACAGATATGGCTAAAATTGTACAAATGTTGACAGGCAAGTCTAAAGGCGTAGGGGTAAACAAACTGAGTCAAGAAAAGTGGGAATGTAAACAAATGAGCCTTAAGGCTTTTAAGGATAAACCAAAAATTGTAGAAATATAGAGAGATAAGCAATAAGGCTTTTGAGGATAGACACGCAAATTGAGAACTGTTGGAGTGTAGACAGATGAGCTCAAATGCAATTGAGATAAGACAAATAAGCTAAAGGCGTAAGAATGTAGATATGTTAGCCTAAAGGTGTTGGAGGGTTTACAAATAAGTTAAGAGACGTATGAATATAGAAAGACAAGATGGTAAACAAATATGCCTTTTAGCGTGGAAAAGTCAGATATGCCTTAAGGCTTTGGCGGGTAGGCAAGGAAGTTAAGAACCGTACGAATGTAGATAAGCAAGCTTAAAGATCTTGGGGTTGGTGAGAAAAGTAAGTCAAAAGAATAGAAATGTAGACAGGCAACTCTTAATGCGTTGGAATGTATGCAGGAAGTTAAGAAGCGTAGGAATTTAGGCAGATGAGCATGATGACATTAGAGGGTATGCAAGTATTATAAGAAGCATAGCAATGTAGACAGACGGGTGTTTGAAGGTACATGTATTTGAGTGAGCCAAAAAAGGCGTGAAAATGTACACAGATGGGCCAAAAAAAGCATTGGAAGACACACAGGTAAATAAAAAAGGTATGAAAGTAGACAGACGTACACGATATTGGAGGGATAACAAGTAAGCCAAGAAACGTAGGATGTAGACAGATGAACATATAAGCGTTGGGTATTGACAAGTTAGCTAAAATCATAGAAATCTAAACGGATGAACCTAAAGGAATATGAGTGACAAGTAAGTAAGCCAAGAGGCGCAAGGATATAGGGGGATGGGTAATGACAAAATGTGAAGAATAAGTGAACTGTGCATTTTCGATTTATCTCACCCATTAAAATTGATTTTTCAGTAGTTTTGCTTTTAGAGAGAAATTGCTGGACGGCAATTGTGGAACGTCGACATCATAATTTTATGTACCCGAATATGACAGTCATTAAGACTCCGTTAAACATGACTTTAAAATCAGATTTTCAGTACATTTTACTCAGTTGCACTTTAACAAAATAACAAGAAAATTTAAAATATACAATCAATTTTCAGTCATATGGACAAACCAAGTCTTCTGTCAGCTATAGATCACATTTCAAGTCATAACTGGGCTTATAATGCAAACAATTTAGTTGCCATTGAGCTTGCTCTATCCAGCTTTAGTCAAGGCAACAGACCAGCAGTACCTGATGACGTCATATTTATCACGGAAGGCCATACATACCATTTCTTCAGTCACAACAAAGAAAACATAGCAGTTCACTCACTTCATCAGAAAAGCAACAACGTTATTACTATTGCAGTTGGAGTGGCCAACCAAAACGAAATGCACCAAATTGCGACAGACAACAGCCGTTATCTCTATATTCAGGACTACGCTCACTACAATCACCAAACTGTTGTGTCTAAAATCTTAAGTTTGGTTTGTAAATGAAATGAGATGTGAATTATCTGATATATTTAAAAGCCAGATAATTACCTAACAGTCGGATTGTTTGTTTTATTAACAATATAATTTATGGGAGTGAAATAATATCATGTCATATTTGTTGTTCTAGATGGTTTAATCGTCACACCGACATACAGCAATAGTTATAGATTGTTACATTTTTATTGAGAAATATGCACGAGTTCTGCAGCGGAAATATTGCGCGACTTTATGAGCGCAATATTATTTCGCGAAAGAACGATTTACGGTTAATTCCGCGAAAGAGTCGGTTTCCAAATGTTACGGTTGTGTATGTTCACTATAATCCCCTAAAGTAACACATTTTTGCTGCTTTCAGTTCACACTTAAAACAGATATAGAATGGCACTAGACAATGCAAAATACAATAAAAACAGATATAAAATGGCATTTGAAAACGCAAAAACAAAACACACTTAAAACAAATATAGAATGGCACCGGACAATGCAAAAACAGACTTAACACAGTTATAAAATGGCACTAAACAATGCAAAAACAAACTTAAAACAGATATGGAATGGCACTGGACAATGCAAAAAACACATAGATGTAACACAGATATAAAAATTGACATTGGACAGTGCAAAAAGGACACTTAAAACAGATATAAATAGGAACTGGACAATGCAAAAACAAACTTAAAACAGATATAAAATGACACTGAACAATGCAAAAACACACTTAAAACAGGTATAAAATGGCACTAAACAATGCAAAAACACACTTAAAACAAATATAGAATGGCACCGGACAATGCAAAAACAAACTTAAACAGATATGAATGGCACTGGACAATGCAAAAAAAAAACATAGATATAACACAGATATAAAAATGACATTGGACAATGCAAAAAGGACACTTAAAACAGATATAAATAGGAACTGGACAATGCAAAAACAAACTTAAAACAGATATAAAATGACACTGGACAATGCAAAAACAAATATAAAACAGATATAAAATGACACTAGACTATGCACTTGAATTATCATGGCGTATTGTCACCACAGTAAATAAAAGGTGGGCAGGTTCCAGCTCGGCATAATCGTTACTAAATTGCTTGTTTAAAAGCTTCCCAAATCATTCAAATGTTAATGGTAAAGACTAGGTTTGTGTATCTAAAATGTGACGTGCAAATATTGTACAAAAATATACGACATCATCACCAGGACGCATCTCCATGCATCCCCGACGTCTAAAATGAATTTGTGGCCATTCTTAATCTATAAAGACTGCGAGCCCTTTTTACGCTATCAAGCTACTTCAATCCCAAAGCAAACAAGTATAATTTTTCTTCATTTCTGAACTGAAAATTTCCAAATGCTTGTTAACATGTAGAGTACTTGCAGTTTTATAATAGTTTTGCTACTTTGTGTGTGTGTTTAGGTGCCGAGTGCTATGTCCACTTATGATCGCAAAAAAATATAATAATTATATATATGTGGCTTTATATATTGCGTTGTAAACAAAATAGCTGGCCAAACTAGCTACGCTCGACATGCGAGTTTACAGTGTTTTTCTATGGCTTTCTGAAATACAGAAAAAAAAAATGTAATCGTTACATTATTATATCTTTTCTTCTTTTTTGTAAATTTACACTTTTGAACTTTAAGAACCAGTATTAATTGTAGTTGTACTTTAAAGTGACCTGGCGTTTTCATTTCGTTTAACGATTCAATAATAACCAAAAGACTGACCGATATATGCATAATAAAACATTTAAAACAGAAACATTACCAAAATATGGTTTTTAAATCAGTATTTTCGTTAAGTGATGTTGTATACAATACACTTTATGCTGCATTAGTTTCGAATTTGACGGCCAGATGTTATCGCCGCATATATCAACACTGCATAAATACACCATATTCCTGTAAGCAATAAAATATTTCACGCTTCTTGTGGGATGAGCTTGACCATAATAATTTTTTTGTGAAAGTATGTTTGTTTAGCTAAATAATATCATACCACTTGTATATAAAGCAATTTTCGAAATTTTTACATCATAGGGAAGGTTATTTCGAAAGGTGTGAACGGTGTGTTTTTTTCGTATTTTAATTACACTAAAAGAATATTAAATTCTTTTAGTGTTAAATGTTTGGAAAAAGGTTGCAATATACCAAAAAGGAGTTTCAGTGAAAAAGTGTATGTGTGACGTACTTTCATAAAGCGTCGGAAAAAACACCTAAAGGATGTAAATTAAACTTATAGAATGTCTGCATAACAAAAAAAAAATTTCTCGGCATTTCAAAAAACTCTATAGGGTAAAATGCTGACAAAACTGTAAAATTAGAAAAACAAATAATAGAACTATCCTACGACATATATTGCTAAAACTTTGCAAAGAAGTGAAAAGAACAGAAAAGAAAAAGGTCAAAAGGAAAGGGAACAAAAAGGAAATTAAATTACACGAATCAGTTAACATTTTTCTGAATCTTTGCATTCTGAAGCAAAATTTTGAATCACAGAATCAAGATATATGGCGATGATCATCATGTATGGATAAAGAATCTACATATGCTTGCTTATCTAAAAGATGCTCGCAGTTATACAGACTTTTGCAACTTTATGGTTGCTTTCGACCATTTCTTACGGTAAGATATAATTCAGTTTACTATGATGTATTTGTTTCCTGTAGTCCGAGCGATAATATAACCCCAGAACTCAGTAGTGACTGGACGGGAGGCTTGTACACCATACTGGTCACTTTACCTTTTTTATATATCTTTTTTTTCAGTGAAAAAAATCTAACTATAGAAATGAGAAATCACGTAGATTTCTTAAACAACGAATACTTCAATTGCTAGCATAGTCCATTGACGTTTTGATACGCTGTTTATAGGGACAAACGAAATAAATATATATATGTGTCTTCATCTGTTGACCTTGTCGACGTATTTCTTTAGTCTTTCAGATCAGTTGTAGAACAGCCTTTTAAATACTGCAAACGGTTACATGTACAGTCCATCCAGCAAAGACCAGGGGCCGTATCCATAAAGCATTTTAAGTATAAGTTTTGACTTATGTTGTAGATTTTACTTAAGTTTGTGGTGATATCAGCTTAAGTCTAAGTAAAAATCTTAAGTCCTATTCACAAAACAGCTTAAGATACGTAAGAAATGACTTAAGTCAGAAAACAAAATGGTGTCGTGAGTACGATTAAAGTGTTGTTTTTCAGATAAAAGCACTTTAAACATAATTGTGCATGTTGTATCTGTCTGAAATTAATGGGTTTTTTTTTTAATGTTTTCGTCCACAATAAAAGCCAAAAATTACTTATTAAGTTGTTTTATGAATAACAAATATACTTAAGTAAAATAGATTTCTTACCTAAGTAATACTTAAGTAAATAATTTATTTCTTATACTTATACTTAAGATGCTTTATAAATATGGCCCCAGATAGCAGCGACCGTTGACTAGAATGAAAGAGTAATTAAAAGGAAAATTTCGTTTGACGTTATTAACAAAATCTAAAACCTCAGAATTGTTTTATTTTTGGTATTTACTTTATATATGTATCCTACTTACATGCAAAAATAAAGGGTAAACAAGATCTGTAAAAAGATCCTTTGGAGTCGAAAGGAATAATAAATCTTACTTTTTCATGTCGTTGATGCAACAACATTTTGTCAGATTCCTTCATGACTTATTGTAATCAGGTGACAAGTTCTACATGTAATAAAATATGATTTACGGATAGAAAACGTAATAGTCGCGTGTAGGAAGTTCTTCGTTTATTCAATAAGTTCATTTCTGCTTTACATATCATATTAAATTGGCTTAATGTACCGACAATGGATCCCTACGAATGTATGTATGTTCTTGAAACTGTTGCCTAATCTGGGTAGTTTATTATAAAAGGAAAATAAAAAAATATATTGTAAAATAATCGATTCATATTTTGAAATATTCTGTATATATATATATATATATATATATATATATATATATATATATATATATATATATAACATTAAAAAGCTAACAACTCACGCTGTGACTGGGGTCTGCAGACCAGAACCTCCATATTAAGCCATGTGTAAAGGAGAAAATTTACGATTATGTATTTTATGTATGCGATTTCGGCATTTTCCGGTTTTATGAAAACAATAATAAATGGGCCACAACATGAGAAAACCAACATAGTGCGTTTGCGACCAGCACGGATCCAGACCAGCCTGCGCATCCCAGGACCCATGCTGTTCGCTTTCAAGCCTTTTGTCATTAGAGAAACCGTTAGCGAACAGCATAGATCCTGACCAGCCTGCACATCCGGATCAATGCTGGTCGCAAACGCACTATGTTGGTTTTCTCATGGCGCGGCTCAATTTTCTATTATGACCGTAGGATGAGGAAATAGCACACGAGAGTACGTAACCGAACAGAAATTGCCGATTGTCAATACGGGTCCACTTCCTTAATGTCATATGACACAACTGAAAGCAATTATTTTTTTATGGATGACTTACAGATGAATATAAATTTTCAATTTTTAATCAATGTAAAAGAAATGCAAGAGATTTTAGAGCTATTTCAAATTACCAAAAATAAGGCTGTGTATTTTTATTTCAAACTAATGCGCCGCTAAAGTAAATAAAGGATAGGTGTGTATCTTGTTGGTTACCATCTTTCGTGTGGGTGAGTAACATTTAAAAATGATTCTACAGGTTACAACATTCAAACAACTGTTCTTCATTAGCCTATTCTATATAATATTGACATATTTCCAATGGCTGCAGCACACAACAGGACCCATTTTAAATGTCTGTAACTTACATTTTCTTGAAGAATAGTGTTAGCGCAGAATAAAAATCAAAAGGAAAGTTGGGATCATTTTGATGCAAGAAAAATATTTCAGTCAAACACACAAACTGTAAAATCAGCTAAAAATGAGACCCCAAATTGTAGTAGTGGTGTATGATCTAAGTATCCGCGACAAATTTTGTCACGTTATTATTTCATTATGAAAATGCTACTTTCATGACAAGCATAGACCTGTCATGTGATTTCAGCAAAATAATTGCAAAGATAGTAAGGAAAATAGCTCTACAGAACAAAAACACTGAGGACTATTTGAATCCTTCATTATATGCGACTACCATTTTTCGCGCCGTTTTATTATTTAGTGTCTGTATGCCTTCATCAGATGACATGATTAATAGAACATAAGGATACTGTCTTTATTAGGCTAATCTTAGAAAACATTCAAGTCTCAGTACAGCCTGGCTTTGACTATTTTCTTCGCCTCGCCTATTAAATCTAAATCTAAAAATCTCTACCCTTGTTAAAGAAAAAAGTACGTACACTTTCCGTGCATACGTAACATAGCTAGATAATTCCTTTACTTTGTCAGGTAGACTTAAATGCTTTTGTGAGAAAGTTGATTTAAGCGAATAAAATATTTCTTTCATTGGAAAAATAATGCTCCACCGAAAATATATTTTCATATGCTTTGAAATGGAACTAGAACTGGAATTTCTTTAGTACATTTCAATTCAAACTGTAAAGCTGTTACTTTGCTAAATGTTTAAAATAGCTGACAATGATGATTATATTGATAATAATTATCATTTAAATAATGATGATAATAATGATAATGTTGATGATGATGGTTAGGATAATGAAAATGGTAGTAATTATTATAGTGTAACGGGCTTCGTACCATTTAAACAACGTCTTATTTATTTCATATATGCCTGGGCCACACTTTCCTAAACTGAAGTTTCACTCTATCGCAGATACTTTTCTCGATTTTTTCCCCGACTGATTTTCAAATCCGCTGTGAACTGTAATGAAAATATTTGACAGCTTATTTAATGCATGTAGAAATGCTAATATAAATATGAGAACTACACCCCATTCCTGATTCAGATCCGGTCATCTGTGCCAATACAAACCCGATTAGGGAATAGAAACACGTTAAGAGTGAAATACTTTAGTCATCCTACGACAACAAGTGGCTAATATAAGGCTACAAATGTCAAACGCACTTTTGTAATGTTGTTCTATTAAATGAAGCTGAAGAGGTTTTTGATGGCCATCTAAGTGACACATCAAATTTGTCAAATATAAATGATGCATTCCAAAAATATTTACCTGCCCAAAACTATTTTTAGACATAATCAAACAGTTTCTCAAAACCTATGTCAAAAAGTACAAAGTACAATAACTAGACAGAATGTAAATAAAACAAAGATTATTTATATTTTTTTTTACTATTTCTACAATTACTGTGCATTGATACACCATGTCATTCAATTTCACATTAATTGTAATAAAAACCGATTATTAATTCAACATTTTTTACTAATTTGTTCATTTCATTTTTCTGTCCACCATCAGCCACCATATCATTACAGTAATGTATTCTGTTGATTTGTCGTACTTGTGAGTTGCAAGACGTTTATAATTCCATAAGAATTATCATTTTCATGCCTTTTTATTTCACTGTTTATGTTGCCTGGTAAGAATCGAATTGTACAGTCATTTTGTTCAGAGAACCATATGTTAGACTGGTGATAGAGACAAATATTGTTAACAACGTTAAATAACTACCATTATAATAATTATTACCGTTTTCATTATCATAACCATCATCATCAAAATTATCATTATTATCATTATTATTATGATGATAATTATTACCAATATAATTATCATTGTTACTATTTCAATTATTATCATTATCATCATTATTTTGTTTGTTTGTTTTGGGTTTAACGCCGTTTTTCAACAGAATTTCAGTCATGTAACGGCGGGCAGTTAACCTAACCAGTGTTCCTGGATTCTGTACCAGTACAACCTGTTCTCCGCAAGTAACTGCCAACTTCCCCACATGAATCAGAAGTGAAGGACTAATGATTTCAGACACAATGTCGTTTATCAAATAGTCACGGAGAACATACGCCCCGCCCGAGGATCGAACTCACGGCCCCGAGACCCGTAGACCAACGCTCTACCTACTGAGCAAACCGGGCGGGCTCATTATTTTAATTATTACAATTATAATTACAGTTAGATTATTATTATTATTATTCGAATAACGTGAAGATGCTACACTCAATTCTTGATGCAGTAGGTAGAATAAGATCAAAGTCATTTTGTAAAATAGTGCCCTTAAGCAAAAATATGTAGAAGTACGCCGCTAATGTATTTAATACTTTCTGGACTAATAGCTTTTTAAAACTGTATCTCTATCAATATGTATTTAATGTACACTACGTTATTAGCCCAAGGTCCTGCATGCACTTAATAACACTATCGATATTTATCAAATGATTGGGTGAGCTGCAAATAAGAACACTTATTGTTTTTGCAATCTTAAAACTGGTTTCACTTTCATTTATCTTCTGTTATTCATTTTTTTTTACATTATTTAATCAAGTAATCAGTGTGCAAATAATATAAAATATTATGACATACGTGTGAGAGTATCCGAAATACTGTTGTGAAAAAAGAGTGTGAACATTACTTACTACTCAACATTGGTTTCTACTGCATACCAATATTCGTTCTGCGATTTGGTTATTCATTGAAATTACTATCTAAAACCCTGGGTTCTTTCTCCACCATCAGAAGTGTCAAAGTTCATCTTGTGAGATGACCTAAGTTGTGTTGGAGTGAATGTAACCCCAACCCTTGAAAAAGGAGAAATAAAACGACCACATGATTACAGTACAACCTCTCCAGAGCGGCCCTCTCTTAAGCAAAAACCTCTCTAGAACAACATCATCAAAATTTCCCTAAGCTGATATACTATCAAATTTACCTCTCCAGAACAACCTCTAAATAACAGTCAATATTTCTATCTCCCAAATGGGGTTGCTCTACAGAGGTTGCACTGTAATAATTTCTTCAATATCTTTCAGGAATTGTTAGTGCTTGCGAGGACGACCAGTCATATACAAGGAATGGGCTCGCATGTAGATATTTAATTCGCGAGTCGAGTCTGCACTTGTGCTACGACCCGGAAATATACCAGGCCTGCTGCTATTCTTGTACTGAAGTTAACATTGGAATTCCAGGTACTAGGAAGTTTTGATCTCTATTTTTGTCAACATTACGAGTCTAAAATTTATACTGACTTGAAATTCAGAGGTTGTTTTTTATTAATTTAATAAATACAATGCAAAGAAATAAGAATGAAGCTTCATATAGCTTTAGAGCTGCGAAGATGAGATCTATCACTTAAAAATCAAGAATACTGTGGATTCGAGCCTCGCTTGGTGCGTATCATAAGCATTCCAGTTGGCTTACGGAAAGTCGGTGGTTCTACCAATGGAATGCTGGAAAGTCGCCATATAACCTATAACTGTGTCGGTATGACGTTAAACCAAACAGATTTCTTTTTTTGAAGAAAACTGCATGTGTATATAATTCTTATTTGAACAATTTTATGAATTATATTTATTTACCTGCTGACATAAGTTAACAAATATGAAAACATATGTATTCATATAAATTTTAGACTCGGACGGAAATTTGATAAATTTCGTACTACATATTGTATACAATAATTTAGCATGTTCTATGATATAGTATTTGCATGACGATATATGAACTATCAAAATAATACCAAGTTCGTACGATGAAAAAAGTCCCTATATAAGACAGCCAAAATAGTATCTTGTGACTAAAAGAACATACTTGACCGAACCAGAGAACGTCCGAATAAGGGAACGTCTATGTACGAATGAGGGAAAGTCCTTGTCTGTACTAGTTAATGGTCCTTGTCTGATTATGTTAACAATTCCTTGATAATTATTGTAAAATCTGAAAAGGAATACAGAACACATCCAAACAAAATAATAGGTGACATCTAGAATGAGTATGTTTGCGGGAGGTAAAGAAATGTGCAAACAAACAAAAACAATAGCAGACTCTACATGTTCAAGTCCACACTGCACCGGCTTATTCGTGATTTTTGAAGGGTGGAGTGTGAAAAAAAATACGATTCCTATCTCCGCATTCAAAGCTCGGAGGAAATTGTTGTAGCTTAATGGGCGTTTGTCAAAGTGTTTAAATTAACAAGTTTGACAGGAGTGAAGATAATTCTATCATTACCCACAGGGTATAGACAAAGTATGAGGTATTCATATTAACCCTAAAAATACCCTGCTAATTTGTATAATGAACTTGTCCGTCCTTCAGTATCAACAGTACCATTAAATGTTAAAAGTGGTGCATAATAAAAACTTACTTCATGGCGAAAAGTGCAGGTCATGATCAGACTGCACGGATGTGTAGGCTTATCATGATCTGCCCTGGTCGCAAAGGCAGAATCAATCGTGAGTAAAGAGAAAAGTATATTGAATACGAGTATAAAAAGTAATCCGAGTTTCTAAATACATCTATGAATCATTTTGAGCATTTTCGGCTACAATGTTGTACAGGGTGTACATGTATAATTATTTTTGTGCAGGCTATGTACACTACTGTAGGTTTTTGCTTTAAAAGGAAATACGTGTTTATCTTTGATTCTTACTAAATATTTTAAGCTACTGCTTTTATTCATTACACTACACAGACAGACATAAAAAGTATGAATATATAAACAAGAGGGTCATGATGGCCCTGGATCGCTCACCTGAGTAATATGAGCTACATGTTTCAAATGTCAAACTGATGATAAAATATTAAAAAAGTCAGTAGGTCACATTCATGGTCAATGAAATTCAGTTTTACGATTTGTGTGCAAAACTGTGTATGTCATCAAAATTTCTAGGCTGTATCTTAAAAAACAAGAAAGTAGGTCAGTAGGTCAAGATCACAGTCAAGTGACATCATATTACTTGGGGTCATCAGGTAATAATAATTAAACAGTCTTGAAAATAGGATCAGATGATTTTTTAAGTATTTTTCCTATATAACTCGCATAATAACTAAGTGACCCCAGGGCGGGGCCTCTTTTAACCCCAGAGGCATAATTTGAACAATTTTGGTAGAGGACTATTAGACAATGCATCATACCAAATATCAAAAGCCTAGGTCGTATGGTTTCAGACAAGAAGATTTTTAAAGCTTTTCCTGTATAGGTCTATATAAAACTTGGGACCCCCAGGGAAGGACCTCTTTTCAACCAAGGGGTACAATTTGAACAATTTTGGTTGAGGACCATAAGACAATGCTACAAACCAAATATCAAAGGTCTAGGTGTTGTGGTTTCAGACAAGAAGATTTTTAAACTTTTTTTCCTATATAAGTCTATGTAAAACTTGGGACCCCTGGTGCGGGGCCATATTTGACCCTAGGGAGAAAATTTGATCAATCTTGGTAGAGGACCACTAGATGATGCTACATACCATATATCAAAGCCCTAGTCCATGTGGTTTTGTACAAGGAGATTTTCAAAGTTTTCTCTATATAAGTCTATATAAACCATGTGACCCCCGGGGCGGGGCCATATTTGACTCTAGGGGGATAATTTGAACAATTTTGGTAGGGGACCGCTAGATGATGCTACATACCAAATATCAAAGCCCTAGGCCATGTGGTTTTGTACAAGAAGATTTTCAAAGTTTTCCCTATATAAGTCTATATAAACCATGTGACCCCCGGGGCGGGCCATATTTGACCCTAGTGGGATAATTTGAACAATTTTGGTAGAGGACCACCAGATGATGCTACAAACCAGATATCAAAGCCCTAGGCCCTGTGGTTTTGGACAAGAAGATTTTTTTAAAAATTTCCTTTCGGTTGCCATGGCAACCAGAGTTCTGCATGGAATTCAATTCTTTGAACAATTTTGAAAAGGGGGCCACCCAAGGATCATTCCTGTGAAGTTTGGTGTAATTCTGCCCAGTGGTTTTCAAGAAGAAGATTTTTTTAGAAATTGTTGACGGACGACGCACGACGCACGACGGACGATGGACGACGCACATCAAGCGATCACAATAGCTCACCTTGTCACTTCGTTACAGGTGAGCTAAAAACAACTTATTCTTTAACATTTATTCAGCTAACATTCAGCATTTTCTAATTTTGGCATGTCTATATTATAAACATTGCATACTAGTATATAAGAACCAGTGAAAGCGGAAAAGGTATATTTTACAGTGTTGATTGTTTCGTCGAAAAAAGTACGTGAATCGTGACTTTTGTGCATCTTATTTATGGTGTGCACTATCTTTTGACAGTAAACTTGACGAAACATTTATGACTTGAAAATAATGACGTCAGTGTATTAAATGTATCTTTTCTGTTCACACTTAAGAACTGCATGAAAGATTGATCCATGATCAATATCCTTACGTATTTCCTCCTAAAAATATTCATTTATAAATATTATTATTTATTTGATTCTTATATACAATGTAACTAACTCGAAAAATAAAGGCAAACTTACCAACAGACTGCCCTTA
This sequence comes from Mercenaria mercenaria, assembly GCF_021730395.1. NCBI lineage: Eukaryota > Metazoa > Mollusca > Bivalvia > Venerida > Veneridae > Mercenaria > Mercenaria mercenaria. The sequence goes on from NC_069378.1 coordinate 56,889,031, forward strand.
TGGAGATCACAAGGTATGCCTACCGTTCCTGTGTTCAACCTACACCGACCCTACAGAATGTTGTCTTACATGCAGTCCATTTTCTACAAGCAGCTCGACTTCATCCACGTCATCATCTACGTCATCTACGTCATCATCAACGTCATCAACGACAGTATTATCTACGTCCCCTGTGTCATCTTCGACGTCTACAGGTTTGCTATGCAATTTGAAAATGAATTTTATAATATTTCAGTGTGATAGATCTAGATCTAAAATCTGCTGTTTTAGTTACAACAAACTTTAAGGCAGTTTTGCACCCCTCCAGTAACGGGTTGTTAATAAAGGTCGTTTTACAATTTTATATAGATCTACTGGACCATTAATAATTATTGCCAGCTGGCGCCCTTATTTCAATAAAATAATTAGATCTTGTAAAATATGTATTCTGAAACGTATCCATTTGTTGGAAGTAGTTGTCTCTCTTCGTTTACATTTAGAAACATCTTCAAAGTTCCTTTGTAACAAATTCAAATAAGTTTCTAACCAGATATTCGGCTTTTGGAATTGAAATTATACGGTTAGAAAATTAGGAGAGAAGGTTGAAATACTGATAAAAAGGTGGGGGGGGGGGGGGGGGGGGGGTGATTCTTGGGTATAGAAAAAACTTTGTTAAGTAGATATACTATAAAATTGATAACATAATCTTACCTGACTGGAAATACGACCTCAGCGTTTGCAATTCTGACGGCTGTACGGTGCTGTATAAATGACACGTAGAGAGAAAAACGTGTTGTATTTGCAGGCAATCTGGATGATTCTCGTGAAACTCTGGTCATTACAGACCCATTTTTTTGCATGCTGGTATAATAATGCATGGATGGAATGATCGTAATATGCCCTAATTATTGTAATCATGTAACAAAACGCCATATAGATCTAACAAAATTGTTCAGTTACTGTTTATCAAATTATACTTAAATTTCACAATACCTATACAATGAAATATGGAGAAATTGTCCATACACTATATCTGCGCAGGCATAAAATATTCCGCCTCACTAGCTCAATTTTAGTAGTGAGCTTTGCCGGAGTGCGGGAGGTCGTATAATTATATAAAAAATGGTACTGGTTGCTCCCTTGCTTGGCACTCAGCATTTGAAGGGTTGTACCAGGAGGTAAAATAAGCCCAGGTAAGTATCTGTTACTGGATACATAGTTTTGTCCCACAGGATCTTTGTAGCTCATTATGCAACGTTAAAGGGAATTCCTATAGTTTTTAATGCGCATCTTTCTGCGCAGCCGACACTTTCTATGGAAAACTGAACTGAAGTCAACATTTGTTGAAACATGTTACAGACAATCTTAAATATGAGGAATCTTGAATGAAATAACATTTTTGATAAGTTATATCAGTAATCAGATGTTGGTACTGGTTTATGTTGTATTGACAAGTATCACGCCTGACAGGTATCTTGCTATTTTTGTGGTTGTGTTTTCACATCGCATTTTAGTATAAAGACAGTGTTGTTCATATTATGTAAGATAATTGACTTAGTACTGATAAGACAATATCACCTTTCAGATTATTTAGTATGCAATTATAGAAAGAATTAAGAATTTTTAAAACTTTTTTTAAACTTTTAGCAGACATACATGTAATCAATTTGGGCAGGTTCGCGCCATTTCCGTCCGAACAGGTGTTTGTATTCTAGCGGTCTTAACATAAAATTTAGCCTGGTGACCCATACATTTTTAGCCATTTTTATGCTCACAATACAATTATCTATATACAAGAAAAAAAGGAAAAAAATCTATGAAAGAGTTTTTTCAAAATTTAAAAAAATATTCTTCACTATGGGTATTTTTCATTGAAAAAAGTTCACAAAAGTAAATATGAAACAATATTTTTTTTTCATTTGTACCCATCATTGTAAGGATAGAGTATTACAAATATGACTATGATATCAAGTAAGTATATGATAAAATCTGTAATAAGAAAAAAGCCGTATTGTGCTGCCTGGATGTATATTTTGGTTGGTTTTTATAAAAAAGCAGAAAATTATGAAAATGTTCAAAAATCGCTGGCAGTTTCAGCAACAGTGGGTGTGTTCAAAGCAATTTTTCACAAAAACAAGCCTAGTGACCTATTATTTTTATTTGTTCATTGTTTTCAGCACACATTTTTCTATCATATATATGAATTAAAAAAAATTCTATGAAAGGAAAAAAATTATCGGAATTCTCTTTAAATAAAGCTTACTTTACCTTTAGGCCTAAAAAGTTCTTTGTTTTCCGGTAACCTGCTCAAATCATTAAGGTAGTTAGGTCGGATTTTTTTATTTTTTTTGTGGGTGGGGGATTTTTCTTATTAAAATATTTTTGTGTCAAAAAAAAATGAATACAAATAAGAGGATTATATAAATGCCTTTTACGAATCAGCAAGTTAATTTCTTATATCACTGACCATGTTTAAAGCATAAAAAGTGCAGTTTTGCAACATTTTGTTACAAAACTTAAGAAAAAAAGATATTCTCCCAGGCCATAAAAACAATTAGGGTCGGGCCAAAAATTTAGGGTAGGTCGGGATACCAGAAACAAACATTTTTTACGGCTAACAAAACGGTTCAACGTTCCTCTGAATTGGGATGTTGTCTTTTAACGTGAGGGTTAAATCTCGCCGACATATTAATTAAATCTAAAAAGTTAGAAAATGTATAAAACCATAAACGTGCAGTGCATACAGTTAATGTGTATTTTGTGTATTGTATTTTCAAACAACAGAAAGACATTATATATGTACTATGGGAATATTAATACAAAATTATATTGTTTTAAACACAGAAGTACTGACAGAAATAGTTAAACACACCGCGTCCTTCTGTTTCAGTTCCTGATGACAACGCATGCGTAGATGATCCTTTGTTTACCAAGGGAGGTAAAACATGCAGTAATTTAGTGCGGGAGTCTACAACAAGCGAATGTTACGACCCGGCTGTAAATACAGCCTGCTGTTTTTCGTGTTCCCAAGTCAATATCGGAGTTCCAGGTAACCTATGCTAAGTAAGGGACTGTAATAATTTGCATGCTAAGTAAGAACATTACAGAAAGGAACTGTAATAATGTGCGTGCTAAGTAAGAACATTACAGAAAGGGACTGTAATAATTTGCATGCTATAAGTAAGAACATTACAGAAAGGGACTGTAATAATTTGCATGCTATAAGTAAGAACATTACAGAAAGGGACTGTAATAATTTGCATGCTAAGTAAGAACATTACAGAAAGGGACTGTAATAATTTGCATACTAAGTAAGAACATTACAGAAAGGGACTGTAATAATTTGCATGCTAAGTAAGAACATTACAGAAAGGGACTGTAATAATTTGCATACAAGTAAGAACATTACAGAAAGGGACTGTAATAATTTGCATCCTAAGTAAGAACATTACAGAAAGGGACTGTAATAATTTGCATGCTAAGTAAGAACATTACAGAAAGGGACTGTAATAATTTGCATGCTAAGTAAGAACATTACAGAAAGGGACTGTAATACACTTGCAAGCGGACGCCCTTATCGGTGCATTTTGTGCGCGGAGTTAGTACATAAGACAGTGGCATCCAAATGCACGGTTTCAACAGGGGTTATGGTCGCATCTTTATTTATCACCAGTTATGAAATTAAGTTTGGGGACAATACCTAATATTATCACAAATGAATCAATCGGATACCGACTTTCTAGACTCATCCCCAGACTCATTTAATATCTAATTCCCTGTAGTGGGTCCAGTTGTGTTTCAAATAAGTCACTCGAAGACATGAACAATAAGAGCATATGAAATAGAAAAAAAGTGAAAAACTACAGGTCGCCTAACACGACATAAATGGAAAAGTTGCAGCTTTGGTTTGACTGAGCTATGGAAATGCAAGCTTCATCAAAGACAACAACTGTCTGCATTATATTATTATTATGCACCCCCTACTCCCTCTTCAAAGAAGACATTAGCGGAAGCATATCGCTTTGTACATAGCGACCGCCTCAGTCGATCGGTATGTCCGGTTGTCAGTTAAGGTATTAGGCCCATGATAGAGTATCTCCTTTTTGAAGAGTACTCAATTTCTACACAAACCTACTTTGACTGCATTTTTCAGGGGGGCGTAGGTTCAAGCCTCACTGGGACCAATTTTTGTTTCTTTATTTTTCTTTTTTTCTAGTAAGTTTTTACTTTTTAAAGACTTGTTATTGATTTATTGTACAAAAGTGGAAAATATTCATTTGATAATCGATTTCTTGCTGTTCAAAGTGAATTTACCTCTGAAATAGAAGGGGTAGAGTTAGACATCTTTAAAAATACTGAGTTACGTGCGGTAAAAGTTCTCTATTTTGCCTTCTTTCTTAGATTACATATTGTGGAAGAAATGTAGGTAGGTGTTACCTCTGCCCCACGGTTACTTTTAAATGAAGTGAGCAAAATTCAAAACAGACCCACAGGATTCGACCTTAATTTTTCAATGTTGGAGATAGAAATCTGTCTCATTAAATCCGTTTACTTGAGACACCCTAGAAAAAATGATACTGACACTTTTATTTCTTAGTTTTATAATTGTTTATCAATAGTTTGGTGATTCTTTCATAAAAAATAATGGTATAATGTATTCTCTGCAAACGTTTTGGATAAAGGCCGCCACTTTTGAAATTTGTCCCTACTTGAGCTTGAGGAAATACCATAAATAACACAAAATTTATGAAAAACGGCACGGTAAAAGTTTTTAAAAATTTGCAACAAAGTGCAAAGCATGGTCAACTGTAAGAATATACCAAGCAAATACCATTTTTTAAACATTACTATTAGGGGCCTAATACCTTAAACGAACGCTTTCCGCTCAATAACTCGAGAACTACTTGACTCAGAATATTCAAACTTGATAGCATGATTGGACCTATAAAGTAGACGACTCCTATTGCTTTGAAGATGAATAGGTCAAAGGTCAATGTCACAGGGACCTGAACATTGAAAATGGTTTCCATTCAAACACTTGAGAAACATTTTAAACTTGATAGAATGATTGGACTTATAAAGATGATTACCTATCTTGTTTTAAGTGTCAGTAAGTCAATGGGCAAGGTCACAGGGACCTGAACGTTGAAAACGGTTTCAGTTCTAATAATTTGAGGACAACCAGGCCCTATGTTCACAAAACATTTTCAGTCTCAGCTGAGTTTGATAATGAAACTATCATTGTCATCTATATCTAAATTGCATGTTTAAAAGTTAATTTCAAGCCAACAACTATTTTCAAATGACTCTTCAGTAATGATAGTCGGCCTTAGTTGGAATAGTCTTGAAGTTTTAGGGTTTTTTTGTTTTGTTTTTTTCAAACTCAAACTCAGTTGAGACAGAAAAATGTTTTGTGAACATGGGGCCTGGTCAGTATCTTTACATTTTAAAGTACGGCTAGACATATAAAGTAGATGAACCTTATCTTATTGTTTATAGCGTCAATGGGTCAGATGTCAAGGTCCCAGGGACCTGAACATTGCAAACAATTTCTGAAAGGTAACTAGAATACCACTTGATCCAGAACCTTCAAACTTAATAGCATGATGTTACATATAAAGTTGATGACCCGTGTCGCTTTGGGGGTCAGTAAGTCAAAGGTTAAGGTCACAGGGCCTGAACCCGCTCAATAACTTGAGAACTACTTGTATCAGTATCATCAAAGATGATAACATGATTTGGCTTTTGAAGTAGATGACCAAAGTCAAAGGTCAAGGTCACAGGAACCTGAACATTGAAAACTACTATTGAATGGTTACTTGAGAAGCACTTGATTCAAACCCTGACAAATTGTTAGGATGACTGGTCCTAAAGTGTAGAGGATCTTTAGGCCCACCGCCACTCTTCGAAAAGCGGGGGATTCTTGCTTTGCACATGTCTCTTTGTCAGTCAGTTGCTATTTTCCCGTTTGTACATTGAACTAGTTTAATCTGAGTTACACAAATGACTTATTACACGGTTGGCAGTGTCGGGACTGACTCGATTGCAATAACAAACTGCCCGCCTGTAGGTGCGCATACATATTTTCCAAACGTCTTTTGTCAGTCAGATCAATAGATCAAACATCAAGGTCAGGGTTAACCTTGGGCATCGAAATGTTTTACTCGATATTTATCCACCTACCCCATTACTGAGTGGCCACGAAGGTTGGCATGCAAGTTCTTCAAACATCTCTTGTTGGGCTACATTTGCTGCCTTTCTGTGATAAAATCATGACCGATCCAATTCAAGCGTCTTTTTAAGGCAGTTTAAGAAGAACTTTTATAGCAGTAAATATCAACAAAAAAGGTTTTATCATTGTTTATATTGCTTTAATAACACGACTTCTCATTCATATCAGTTTTTACAAGAAGGAGATATTTAGCTTTCGTATTCTGACCGTCATGACGAAAATCAAGTTTAGTATTCAATGTACAATTACTCATACATATACCAAGAGTATACCTTAAGCTGACAAATTTCACTTAAATTTGTTGTCTGTCGCGAGATTTTCCGGTAACTGACGATCAATGGTGAAATTTTGCGATTCTGTCATTTATTTGTTTTATTCTTCGTAAATGGTTTCTTTATTACAGGCTGCCCATTTGGAGACCGAATTGTTTGCATACCATTCTTTTGTCATACATACGAGAACCCGGAGAGGGATTGCTGTCTCACGTGTAGTTCATTGTCTTCACCATCATCATCTTCATCGTCATCGACATCATCATCATCATCAACATCATCACCGTCACCAACAACAACAACTACTACACAGGCAACAACTACACATATAGCAACAACAGAATCTAGTCAAACGATAACTGAGCAGACGTCATCAACTACAGAAACCCAAACCACATCAGACACAACGACATCCGGTTCAACTACAACAGAATTGGAAACCACATCAGATTCAACGACATCGGGTCTTACTACAACAGAAGCGCAAACCACATCAGATACAACGACATCGGGTCCAACTACAACAGAAGCGCAAACCACATCAGATTCAACGACATCGGGTCTTACTACAACAGAAGCGCAAACCACATCAGATACAACGACATCGGATCATACTACAACAGAAGCGCAAACCACATCAGATACAACGACATCGGGACCGACAACAACGGAAGTGCAAACCACATCAGATACAACAACATCGGGTCCAACTACAACAGAAGCGCAAACCACATCAGATACAACAACATCGGGTCCAACTACAACAGAAGCGCAATCAACATCAGATACAACGACATCGGGACCGACAACAACGGAAGCGCAAACCACATCAGATACAACGACATCGGGACCGACAACAACGGAAGAGCAAACCACATCAGATACAACAACATCGAGTCCAACTACAATAGAAACGCAATCAACATCAGATACCACGACATCGGGACTGTCAACAACAGAAGCGCAATCAACATCAGATACAACGACATCGGGACCGACAACAACGGAAGCGCAAACCACATCAGATACCACGACATCGGGTCCAACTACAATAAAAGCGCAATCAACATCAGATACCACGACATCGGGACCGACAACAACAGAAGCGCAAACCACATCAGATACAACGACATCGGGTCTTACTACAACAGAAGCGCAAACCACATCAGATACAACGACACCAAGTCCAACAACAACAAAAGCGCAATCCACATTAGATACCACGACATCATCTGGTCCAACTACTACAGAAGCGCAAACCACATCAGATACAACGACATCGGGACCAACAACAACAGAAGCGCAAACCACATCAGATACAACGACATCGGGACCGACAACAACGGAAGCGCAAACCACATCAGATACAACGACATCGGGACTTACTACAACAGAAGCGCAAACCACATCAGATTCAACGACATCGGGACCAACAACAACAGAAGCGCAAACCACATCAGATACAACGACATCGGGACCGACAACAACGGAAGCGCAAACCACATCAGATACAACAACATCGGGTCCAACTACAACAGAAGCTCAAACCACATCAGATACAACAACATCGAGTCCAACTACAACAGAAGCTCAATCAACATCAGATACAACGACATCGGGTCCTACTACAACAGAAGCTCAAACCACATCAGATACAACAACATCGAGTCCAACTACAACAGAAGCTCAATCAACATCAGATACAACGACATCGGGTTCAACTACAACAGAAGAGCAAACCACATCAGATACAACGACATCAGGTCCTACTACAACAGAAGAGCAAACCACATCAGATACAACGACATCGGGTCCAACTACAACAGAAGCGCAAACCACATCAGATACAACGAGATCGGGACCAACAACAACGGATGTGCAAACCACGTCAGATACAACGACTTCGGGTCTTACTACAACAGAAGAGCAAACCACATCAGATACAACGACATCAGGTCCAACTACAACAGAAGCGCAAACCACATCAGATACAACGACATCAGGTCCAACTACAACAGAAGCGCAAACCACATCAGATACAACGACATCGGGACCAACAACAGTGGATGTGCAAACCACATCAGATACAACGACATCTGGTCCAACTACAACAGAAGCGGAAACCACATCAGATACATCGACATGGAAACCAAAAACAACGGATATGCAAACCACATCAGATACAACGACATCGGGTCCAATTGCAACAGAAGCGCAAACCACATCAGATTCAACGACATCAGGTTCAACTACAACAGAAGCGAAAACCCCCACAGATACAACGACATCAGGACCAACAACAACGGATGTGCAAACCACATCTAATACAACGACATCAGGTCCAACTACAACAGAAGCGCAAATCTCACCAGATACAACGACATCAGGTCCAACTACAACAGAAGCGCAAACCACATCAGAAACAACAACATCGGGTCCAACTACGGCAGAAGCGAAAACCACATCAGATACAACAACATCGGGTCTTACTACAACAGAAGTGCAAACCACATCAGATACAACGACATCGGGACCAACAACAACGGAAGCGCAATCAACATCAGATACAACAACATCGGGTCCAACTGCAACAGAAGTGCAAACCACACCAGATACAACAACATCGGGTCCAACAACAACAGAAATGCAAACCACATCAGATACAACGACATCGGGTCCAACTACAACAGAAGCGCAAACCACATCAGATACAACGACATCGGGTCCAACTGCAACAGAAGCGCAAACCTCATCAGATACAACGACATCGGGTCCAACTACAACAGAAGCGCAAACCTCATCAGATACAACGACATCGGGTCTTACTACAACAGAAGCGCAATCAACATCAGATACTATGACATCATCGGGTCCAACTACAACAGAAGCCCAAACCACATCAGATACAACGACATCGGGACCAACAACAACAGTAGTGCCATCCACATCAGATACAACGACATTGGGTCCACCTACAACAGAAGCACAAACCACATCAGATACAACGACATCTGGTCGACCTACAACAGAAGCGCAATCCACATCAGATACAACGACACCAAGTCCAACTACAACAGAATCTCAATCCACATCAGATACCACGACATCATCGGGTCCAACTACTACAGCAGTGCAAACAACATCAGATACAATGACACCTAGTCCAACAACAACAGAAGTAAAAACCACATCAGATACAACGACATCATCAGGTCAAACTACAACAGAAGCGCAAACCTCATCAGATACAACGAAATTGGGTATAACTACAACAGAAGCACAAACCACATCAGATACAACAACATCGAGTCCAACTACAACAGAAGGGCAATCCACATCAGATACAGCGACATCGAGTCCAACTGCAACAGAAGGGCAATCCACATCAGATATCACGACATCATCGGGTCCAACTACAACAGAAGCGCAAACCACATCAGATACAGCGACATCGAGTCCAACTGCAACAGAAGGGCAATCCACATCAGATATCACGACATCATCGGGTCAAACTACAACAGAAGCGCAAACCACATCAGATACCACGACATCATCAGGTCAAACTACAACAGAAGCGCAAACCACATTAGATATAAAGACATCGGGACCAACAACAACGGAAGTGCAATCCACATCAGATACTGCTACATTTGGTCCACCATCAACAGAAATAACACCTACAACAACAGAAGTGCAAACCACATCAGATACAATGACATTAGGACCAACATCAACAGAAGTGCATTCTACATCAGATACAACAATATCAGAATCAACAACAACAGAAGTGCAAATCACATCAGATACCACAACATCGGGTCCAACATCAACAGATATAACATCTAAAACCACAGTAGCGCAATCCACATCAGATACTACGACACTGGGACCAACTACAACGGAACCTCAAACGGCAACAATTGAATTCACATCCACAACCACAGAAACAGCATCTACAACAACAGAATCTCAAATAACATTAGATACCACTACATCCGGTCCTACCACAACAGAAATAACGTCCACAACCACAGAAACGGCGGTTAAAACAACAGAAATTCAAATCACATTAGGGACCACAACATCGGATTCACTTACAACCGAAATAACATACACAACAACAGAAGCTCAAACCTCAACAGGCACCAAGACGTCGGGTCCGACAACAACAGAATTAGCATCCACAACAACAGAAACTCAGACCTCATCAGGCACCAAGACGTCGGGTCCGACAACAACAGAAATAGCATCCACGACAACAGAAATTCAGACCTCATCAGGCACCAAGACGTCGAGTCCGACAACAACAGAAATAGCATCCACGACAACAGAAATTCAGACCTCATCAGGCACCAAGACGTCGGGTCCGACAACAACAGCAACAGCATCCACAACAACAGAAACTCAAACCTCATCAGGCACCAAGACGTCGGGTCCGACAACAACAGAAATAGCATCCACGACAACAGAAACTCAGACGTCGGGTCCGACAACAACAGAAATAGCATCCACGACAACAGAAACTCAAACCTCATCAGGCACCAAGACGTCGGGACCGACAACAACAGAAGTAGCATCCACAACAGCAGAAACTCAAACCTCACCAGGCACCAAGACGTCGGGTCCGACAACAACAGAAATAGCATCCACTACAACAGAAACTCAAACCTCATCAGGCACCAAGACGTCGGGCCCGACAAGAACAGAAATAGCATCCACAACAACAGAAACGGCATCTATAATAACAGAAGCACAAACCACATCAGATATTTCGGCACCCAGTCCGACAACAACAAATATAAAATCAAAAACCACAGACACGGTTTCTACAACAACAGAAACGCAAACCATATCAGATACCTCGACAGCTGATCCGACTACAACAAAAATATCACCAACAGCAACAGAAGAACAATCTACGCCAGATTCGACATCTCCTGGTCCGACAGCAACAGAAATAAAATCAACAACAACAGAAACAGAGCCTGCAATCACAACAAACCTAACAACGTCAGACGGTGGAAATGCTTCGTCTACGGACAGTGACGTCATTGAAACAGACCAGACGACATCAAATGGTAATGGCTAACCTTTTTACGCAGAAATTTCAGTATATAAAAAAAAAGAACGATGAGAAAATAAGTTAATCGAGTCAAAACAAATATGCAAAGCAGTATGTTTTACCAGGTAGTTTTATTACTCATTTACCTGATAATTATATTTCTTGTAAAAAAATTGATTTATTCCCGTATTTCAGATTTGGCAGTCATTCTTTCGTCGACGATTTGCGCTTTTCTTTTATTGCTGCTTTTGTTGGTTGGATTTGTGTGGTTTATTGTCAGACGAAGGCTAAATTTAGCAAAGGTTAGTACAAGAAATGAGAAAAAACGAAGAGATGTTAATTTGCTACAAAGTTTTCATCATAAGCTCTGGAGAAAAAAAGGTTAATTTGTGCAGAAACACAATATATACTAACAAAAATATAGTCCGCAGATATTGGAGACAAAAAGCAAAACTAGCTGAACCGTTTGCTTTAACTTTTTAAGATTTTATATGACGCTAGATCTAAGGTTTAATTAGCTGTTTAATACGTTGATAATGATCTCTTTTTTTGCAAAAGTGAAATTATAACTAATTTTTCAAATTGCTCTTGATATCGAGCAAAACATTGACACGTGTTTTGTTCAAATGACAGGGTAGACCTGTCCAAAAATTTCCATCTTTGTATGGCGTTGTGTATTAATATCCGAGTTACAGCTTATCCGAATACCTCAAAATTAAAATGGTGTTACCTCTGTGAGTGATCCATAGTTTGTGTTTACTGTTTTTCAGAAGTTATCAGAAAATTCTTCAGACTACAACCAGTTTACATACACAAGGCGATGGCTTCAAGAACCTGACAGAAGCTTATCAGATGCTTCCTACATGTACCCTTTTCGACAAAATAATTTTGCACAATATCCGGAACGTGTTGAAAATGGAGTGTACAACCAATGGAAACTGACTAGAAAACCTAGTTACGCGAGTTTCGGACTACGAACTGCGTATAGTTCTATACATGACTGGTACACATCACTTCCGTTCTTGAGACGTCACTTCCCGTCTTGAAAAGAACATTTTTAAGGGAGATCGTCAAAAACGACTTCCGGTAGTACAGGAGAAGATAACTCCAGAAACATTCGCAGAATCAATAGGAATGTAGCTAGAAATTGTTTACACGGATAAGACACGCTTATAAATGTCTCGTTTTTACTGAATGGGGTGCTAATGTGTCCTAGGAATATTAGTTCATGTCATAAACAAATCCAGTGCCATGAAAAAATTCCAAGAACCAAGATTTGACCTATTTTCAATTCTGGAATGGGGCGCTGTTGCCTGAATTATATATATGATTCGCCTTACTGACGTGCAATTATTAATATAGAAGGGTTTCACGACTATTTTATTTGTTTAGTTTGTTTTTATATATTTATTAAAAAGTACTCATTAGATGCTGTGTTGTTTGGTTTATACATGTGTATTGATACCTGTAAAAATATATTTCAAAGAACATGGAAAAATAAAGGCAGAACTACATTTCTCATTCTTATATACCACGCACGATTTTCTCGTATTTTACCTGTGCTTAAATATAAGAATTTTTCACCGGTCGAAATTGTGGGCTGAAATATCTGGATCGATGGTTATTGTTTAGGCGGTAACGAGCCTCTGCCGAGTAACCGCAAATCAGTTTATCGAGAGCCAGATATTTCCATCCACATCTTCAACCAGTGATATATTATTTCTTATAACATACCCGCCATACCGTATTCTTCTATTAATAAAAGAAAAAAGATAAATCGTTTTTCTGCAACATTTTAAAATAATGGCGTGCGAATTTACACATTCATTCTAAATTTACAGAAGGAGAGTCATTTTAAACACTGGGGTGTAAGACGAGTTATTCGTGCGTGCCGGGCAGGGTTTTCCCCGTGATTTTGCCGGTGCTCAGTGGAATATACAAATCTTTCACAGGTTGAAGATACAGATGGACAAATCTGACTCAAGGGTAACTGTTAAGGTGCTAGCGAGGCGCTGCCGACTTACCGCAAAACAGTTAACCAGTGCCAGATAGTTCCATCTGCATCTTCATGTACGCTCACGATAATGAAGAACCCCTGAGTGCAACCAAACTATAGAAAGGTCTGTAACAAAAAAGATTACTTGAAAGTGACCGTCCATATCCTTAGGACGGCCAGCACATATTTATGCAAAGTCGCCAGGCATATGTATGTTTTTGACAACACAGAAAATGACGTCACTCGACCTTCAGCTATTTCCGGAAGTAAATAAAATGAAAGTAGAAATGCTAAACTTGAAAACGAAAGCCGCATTTTGATTCGTAGGTAGTCAGGGGTCACGCGCAGGGGTCACCACCCCGTCTAAATGTATGCGCGTGGACTTTTTTTTTTTTTTTTTTTTTTTTTTTTGCTATTGGGGAGCCAATTTTCAGCACTTTATTACGAATTGAAATTATCTGGGCTTTAGTACAGCATGTCAGCTTTTAAACTATGAAAAAATATTTGAGCTCTGGATAAACAGAAATCCCACACGGGTCCGTAACGGACCAAGGGTACATTGATAATTTTGGAACTTCATCAAATCGCTCAAAATGTCATTTTTGATGTTGTCTGAGAGTGTCAGTATATGCCTCAGATGTAAGATATAACCATATTTGAGAGCTGCAGACCTAGACATTTCAGAAATATTTTCACAATAAGTTTCATGTAATAAATGTTGTCTCTACGGAAGCGTGAAAGGGCCATCAGACGCTAATACGTTTTAGTACGTCAAGGCTGCGGAAAGGATATATACTATAGGATATTTGTTGCAAACTGGTGTTAAATCTTTTGAATGATCAAGAAAAGGCTAGGAAATATACTTAGAACCTTTGATACATGCATGCGACATCTAAATGTTTCATTTTGCATTGTACTGTACTATGGAACGTCATTGCTGCCTTTTAGCAATGTACGGTAAACGTTTTAGCTGAGATTAAAAGTGAACCCTGTGTTTTGGCATTGACACATAGATTTTATATGGAACAACTAAATATTCTGATAATAGTGCACGACAGCATTGTGCATTTTTTTTTAAAGATCAACAACTTCTCAAGTCACATGCACGCATGTGCGCACGCACGCAAACAAACGTTTTCTTAGGCTGAAATTCCTGACAGAATACAGAGCATAGAATAGAAAATAATATGTTATTATTTCAAAATGGATCATATTTGGCACAACATAAATAACGCACACTCGTTTTTATGCCCATACACTATTAGCCTGATTTGCTTCAAACTTTCACAGATGAACAAGCTTGATGTGAGACGACCATAAAGAAAGACTATTTATACTGCAGGTATGGTCCTTTGATAGTTTTTCTATATAGAATATAGAGAAAAATCTTTTGTGTCCAACGCCTGAAACACTGAGAGTATGATAATTATGCTTGGAAGTTTCACAGACGAAGGACCTTCATGTGAAGATGTCCATAAATAATGGATTTTTTTTTCTAGAATTGTGGCACTTTATTGATCTCACAAAATAGGCCATAGTGAAGCTATATGGTGTGTTCAACTTCTAATACACATTTTGAAAGAATGGATTCAAAGTTGCGCAGATGCACAACCTTATTTGAATATAATTTTCTGCAAACGTTTAGTCGAAAATCCTTCATGTCAAGATGAGGATGGCACAGTATGTAGGGGCATCCGTGTCCATTGGAAACAATTCTAGTTTAAAAACTTATTGTAAAGGTGAAGAAACATACTTTTATTTGAATAGACGAACATAATAGAATGTAATTAATTTTAAATTAAATTTAATCGGACTGAAAAGTTGACATCTCTAAAACTTAAATCTGCACTAGACCTGACTTCTTTAAATTGCATAAAATACAAAACTAATACTGCCAGACTCCTTAAACTAGGTAAAAATTAAAGAGTAAATAGTTATTCTTAGGGAGCCTGTGGCTAGTGTTGATAAAACTTATAACCCGATACATTTGCACTCTATACATAAATATTGTACTAAACTATAAAATTGCAAAAAGGCGGCAGTGGCGCTTCGTAAATAATTATCAAAAAATATTTTTTGCCCATTTAAGAACATGATTTATTGACATCACGCACCTTGTCAAACTTTAAGCAAAAAAGTAGCTCAATTTACCTAGCATAATTTAACATGGTTTTGTATGATGTACGTGTTATAGTTGACAAGGTATCATTTTATTCAAATTTGGAATATTTCAATTAACGAAATGCATTGTTGAGGTTGTTTACATTATAGACTATATTAACTTTAAGTCAAGATAATTTTACGCTAAAAATACGCTAAGGATAGCCAAGTAAGTTTCATAACGTGCGATTATCATGAATGTGTCAGTTTTCGCGTCTTAAAATTAAATAAAATTTTTAGTTTGTTGGGAAATATAATTAGAAACTTCTGGAATTATATTAAACCTTGGTGTTATATAGAAACTGAATAGATATTCCTAAAAAAAAGTAAAAACATACGTGAACAAAATTACGTTGCAGCAAACTTGAGGATAACCCAGGGACATTTTAAGGTAAGCACAATTTCAGGATTTATTTAAAGACATTCAACCATTATCATGATTATGCTTTAAACGGTTTCCGCATGTAACAAAAAAAAAATGAATAAACAGAACAAATTGTAATTAAAAGCAAAAGTATCAGATGTGGTCAGTTTGAATAAAATGTACCTAAAAGTTTAAAAAAAGTACTAAAATTGTGCAGTTTGATTACAATTTTTGTAGTGTCAGTACTAGTCTGTGTTCAGACCCAATGTTTTACTTAAAGGAGATAACTCCTGAGGCTATTCAAATTTTGTATAATTATTTCCCTTTTCTTCTCAAAAAATTTGATAATCAGATCTAAGAAAGATCGGTCAGAATATTAGATCAGTAATGATTGAAAACAAAATTGAAAAAAAAAGATAGATTAACTTTGTCCTTCTAACAATGTTATATTAACTAGCAATATCGCGTCCTCGCAGTATCGAAACTGCAGCAATACTTATCTCGTCCTCGACCACAAGGGATCGAACTCGCAAAATCTCATCTGCGTATTGGGATCAAAATCACCCGCCGTATCTCGTTTCATGTAACCAGTCGGGATTTATATTAACGGAATGTCTTTGAGCTGGGATGGGAGCGGAGGCAAGGGTTGGAGTTTGAGCATAGGCGGGGGCGGGGTAAGGTATTTGGAAGACAACGGCTGAAAGATTTTATCAGGCAATCATTAATATCCCTCCAAATCAGCTTAGAATTCCCTGTAGATTTGATACGTTGTTTTACATCTTTTCTTTTAATTTGTAGTAAACTATAAAATCCTGTCAGTTGGCGCACATTTGTTACGTCAAACAACTGTATTTCAACAAAATTTATAAAAAAGGAAAGGTCGATAATAGCCGCCCTCTTTGACATTGTGAAAAACTAATGGTTGACATTTGTGTGAAGAGCGAATTTGAAAATAAGTCTTTGTTATTCCGCCGGCAAAGTCTTTTGACACTTACGTCTAAAATCAATGAATCTAACAATTCTATCGAGGTTATCAATTATGTAACTTTAACACATAATCCACTTGTCGAAAAGGCTAGATAAGTGAGGAGGAAGCAGGGTTCCTTCTACAAACCGCAATAGCGATGTCGCTCTTGCCAGAAACAGCCACGCTAAACCGTCCGAAAGTGATCCCAGTCAGTCTCTATTATGGCGTGGTCACACTACACGTAGTTAATCGCAGTAAGGAATGATCGTAGCTGATCGTAGTTGATCGTACTAAGCGTAGTTACACGTAGATAATCGTAGTCAAACGTAGTAATGATCGTAGTTCGAACTTATGATTTGTCCGTAGTAAGCAAATAATTTTTCGACATGTTCAAAATCTGACTACGATTAACTACGATGTTTTGACCCTACTGTGACCGTAGTTTGAACGTAGTTGATCTTAGTTAAACGTACTTGATCGTACTTAACAGTAGTGTGTATCGTTTTTGATCGTAGTACAAGAAAAACACATCGACAGTACGGTTCAACTACGACCAACTAGGGCTCCACTACGGCTAAACTAAACAAGGGCTCCACTACGGCTAAACGCTTTTCCGTAGCTCAACGTAGTTGATCGTAATTTGTCGTAGTTGTTCGTACTTCGATCGTAGTATATACGTAGTGTAACGTAGTAACTCGTGGTAAGACATAGTGATACCCTATTTAACCCTACCCGATTTACTCGTAGTTGAACGTAGTTGTTCGTACTTACACGTACTTCAACGTACGACAAACTACGTTTAAAATGAACTACGAACAACTACGTGCGTGAACGTAAATGTGACCATTGCTTTAGTATCAGGATAACTACTGGTTTTTAAACCAGTTTTTTTTTTCAATGAATTTACCGATGTTCTGAAACAACAGCCATGATCTTTCGAAATAAGAAACAGTCAAATTGTACAGATGATCTGATGGTAAAACTTGTCACATTAACTGTATCAAAATGTATATTTTCGTTATTTTGATAAATTCAAGCGCAAAGACTAGAGATACTAATCTCGTCAGACTGGTTATTGAATTTTATAGAGATACAAAAACTGTATAAATGTGATTTGATTCCAAAAGTAAATACTCTATTTATAAGTGAACACTGTCAAGTTTGAGAGTTATTCAATCACTATACCTTTAAAACAGCTTGTTATCGAACTTGTACGAGAAAGTATATCCATAACCATTCCGACGAAGTTTGGTGAGTACTGAATGAGAACTGCTCAAGTGTTTGAGCGGACGCAGTCAGTATTAACAATTTTGAGTAATTCAAGGGCAATAACTCCTTACAGATTTGGATGATCCAGTTGGTTTTTGAATTTTCGAATATGGTCGATTGTTATACCCATAAACAGTCCATTAAGTTTGGTGAACACTGGGTATAAATGCGCAGTATCAATGTTCGTTATTTTGAGTGCTTCAAGGGTCATAATACAAAAGGGACTTAGGGGATCCAGCTGGTTATCAAACTTTGTCCGAAACATTATGCCTATTAATATAGTTACCAAGTTTTGGTGAACACTGGATAAGAACTGTCTAAGTAAGCCTCGCGATCCCATAAACATTGTGAGCAAGTTTGGTGAACAGTGTTCATTTTGTTTCAAGGTATTATGGGATCGCCCATTTCTCTTTTCGAAGTACGTAGGCTCAAAAACTGCGGAGAATCCCAGGCGTAATCCCGAAATATACATCTTTATTTTTTGTTCTGTTGTTGGCAAATATTTTGTATTATGAAAGCATATAATTATACCAATCTTAATCCCGCAATATACTTCCATTTTTTCTGCTTTTGGCTAGAAGTTTGTACTGTGAAAGAATATATACCAATCGAGTTGTCGCATTTACTTTGTCGTTTTCAGATCGGAATTATGCAGAAGAAACAAATTATGTTGGGTTTATTTTGGATTCTATTACTGTCTGGAGGTAAGTTATGGTATAATTCTCTATTAACTTACTTGCATATAATTATGGCTGTAATCCGCGTATTATTTTACATTTTCCTGATATATTTTATTCAAATACAGATGTATTCAGTTAAAAGGATAGAGACCCATTAAAGTGTAATAAATGTCATAGCTTCCTTGTAAACGTAGTAATTGAAGAAAATTCGAACTTAATGCATGCGTTCATAACAACAACTTTTAAGCAAAAAACACAAATTTTCAGTATTCTAACACGAAATCTAGTAAGAAAATTTATACGCCGTATAAACATGGCCGCCGCAGCGAGTATGTCAATGGTCAACTGATTTTCATAAATGTTTCTTGTGCACGTTCAAACTGGCTCCTGATTTTACGGGGAGCTTTCGTGATTGTAAAGTCTAACAAACGTTTTGAGTTATTCTGTGACTCAGCTGCTGTTTTCAGTAAACTGCAACACGTGTGCAGATGATCCGAATTTTACAAGGGACGGTAACTCATGCGAAGATCTGGTGCAAGCGTCTACAAGGAATGAATGTTACGACCCGGATGTAGAAACCCAATGCTGTTACTCGTGCTCGCAAGTCAGCCTTAATAAAGCAGGTATATATTCTCGACAAAAATGAAGAAGAAACGCTATAACTCCATTTACTTTTATGCACATGCATTTCCAGGACGACATAAGTAAGATAAATGTCCGTATACAGAGTGGTTCAGGCAACTGGTTACATGTACCTTTTTATGAAAATTAGAGCAAAAAGATGAATCTTGTACTTGATAAAGCAGAAAGGGCAAACTAAATTAACACGTTGCTTGATTATGTAATGTAGTGACGTATGCCAATTTTTGATCATTTTTTTTATTCGGTACTACTGGATTCGTCTATTAGCTCCTGTTACTAAGTAAGCTTTATCATGCCACGCTGTACACATGCTTGACCGACACGTGTGCTATGTCATGGACATTCTTACTACAGCAGTAAGAATCCGATATGATAACGTGTTTTCATTTCCTGCTACATATATATTATTGTATGTCCCTACACTTGGAAATAATAAGCTATTTCCTTAAAATTGTGTGTCCTTTTTTTCTAAAACGTGATATGTCCAAACATAAATTCTGAATTGTCTAAAAAGTATAAAAGCATTAATTTCTATTATTCTGAAGAAATTTGGTGTATGTCAGGACATTTTTAATTCTTGAAATTGACAGTTTGACAGAAAGTAATGAAATGAAGGCTTCATAATCCTGGAATGTATTTTCTCAAAGGTGAAATCATGAAAGCATAGTAAAGCGATGAGATATAGATATATTAAGCTGAAATAAGAATTGGAACTTGAAAGAAAACATTAAGTAGTTGTAGTAAGATCCTTATTGAAAAAAAAATCTCTATTGCAATCAGTCAGTGTTATTGAGTGCATTAGTTGCGTCTATTTTCAGGGTGTCTTTATGGAGATCGCAACACGTGTTTCAAATTTTTGTGTCCCAGTTACACTGACGCTGAGATCTCGTGTTGTGAGACTTGTGGAATACAGTCCCCGACCACCACAACCACCACAGTATCCTTTCATGCAAATTTAGATGACTGCCATCAAACGGAAAACGCTCAGTTATTTCTAGATCAGTACGTGAAAAAAATCAAATCCTTTCCGTACAAAATGGTTCTTTCGGTTGCTTACTCGGAAAAAGCCTCCAAAAGCCTAAAATAATTTCGTTGTTGGTTTGAAAAAATAAGCATGCGCTGTGGGTCCTTTCCGGTATTTTCAGAATGGCGGAAGAGGATCGAATAAAGGGTGGGGGACGGCCAGTTAAAGTAGGATTACATGGCCATGTAATCGACGTATAATTAACTGATTGTTTAAAAAATGATGTCAATTTTTTTTCTTTCGAACGTAGATTTTAGGACCTACACAAAGTGTTCAATTACATTCTTTAACGCTATCACATAAGACCAGCTTACCTGTTACATCGTCTACGACATCTTCTACCAAGACAACAGCCCATCTGACTACAAAACCCACAACTTCTAAAACTTCAACATCTACAACTGACAAGCCAATAACGCTTACTACTACATCAGTTGTTAGTACCTCTGATAAAGTAACAACTAATGCCGTGACATCTGAAAAAGTGACTACTGGTGCCACAACATCTGACAAAGTTACAAATAATGTCATAACATCAGAAAAAGTGACAACTAATGCTGTTACGTTTGACACAACTTCTGAAATCATTACAGGGCCGACCACCGCTGTTTTGAAAACAACAGAAGCCTCAACGGCGAGTCCTGTGACCAGTAGCTCCACTGACATTACTACGACAACCACTGTCACTCCAGTTGTTACAACTAATAGCGAAACTACTTTAGCCATGACTACAGGTCCCTCAACTGTAAGTGATCAAACTTCAGGCGTAAAAACTGACACTACATCTACTGCAACTTCAAGTTCTGTATTGACTAGCACTCATACAACAGAGAATGTCACTAAAAGCCCCACAACTACTAGGAGTTCAACAACGGTCCCTAAAACATCGGAGGCCGCGACAACTAATTCAGTAACTACTAGTAGCTTAACAACTAGCGATGTTTCAAACGGCACTGTAACTGCTAGGACAACTACATCCGGTACTACAACCTCAACTTCTGCTGTCACTGCCGCCACTTCCGCTACTGCTAGTTCCACTGCTAAAAGCACTACCTCAAGTTCCGCTGCAACTACCTCCATTTCCGCCGCTACTACCTCTACTTCCGGTGTCACTCCTTCTCTTTCTGCTACCAGTACCACCACTTTTGTTCCCACTGTTACAACATCTGTTACCGAAACATCTACTTCCGATATAACGGACAACACTGTAGGTGTGACTACAACAAAAACAAGCGCAGCCACCACTGGTTCAACTACAGTTGAGACTGTAGCAACTAGCGCTACTACTACTACTACTACTACCACTACCGCTTCAACTACCTCTACTACAGACACTCCTAGAACCAGTTCAACGATTTCCTCAACAACTGCTGCTGCAACAACGGAAACCAGCTCTACTGCTGCAACAACGGGTACTAGCTCTACTGCTGCTACAATTGGTACCAGATCTACTGCTGCTACAACGGATACCAGACCTACTGCTGCTTCAACTGTCGCTAATACTTCTATTGCAGCTACATCGGCTTCCGCTACTACTGGTTCAGTGACTACAGACGCTACTCTTTCAAGTGTAGTCACCACTTCTGACACAGCTAGTAAAGCTACTACTTTAGCGCAAACGGTCGCAGTAACAAGTGTAACACATGTTACACCGACGCAAGATATTACCAACACAACAGTAGTTACAACACCTACAAAGGGTTTAGAAGATAAAGAATCACGTAAATTTCTTTTTGTCTGTTTCAGATACCAATTTCAAAAACGCCTTTACGACAGTCATATACACATTACGTATAAATGCAGCGGTCATTTTGTTTCTTATTACCAGGACATTAAAAACCAGGAACAGTTTTTTACATTTTGTTGCAAAGCCTGACAATTTATTAGAATAAGTCAGTGATTATATGAAAGGTTTTTTTTACATCTAAAGCTATCCGCGAAAACTTCGATACTTTGGACGCACTATCGGCGTTATCTGTTAGCCAAGTTATTTTGTCTTTTCAAGTAACAAATGAATTTGGTGGTAGAGAACGTGTATCTTTTCTACATTTTAGACATATTTATGTAGAAAATTATAAATCTACAAATGTAGATTACAAATAAATGTCAGAACTTCTTGTTACTGATCTTTTTCAGATCTTTCGCTTATAATATCATCAACAATGAGTGGACTCATTTTCGCCTTGGTGTTACTTACTTTATGCGCGTGGCTGATGTCAAACTCCAGGAGAAAGCACAGAGCGTTCCGACGACGGCGGAGGCCACCAGATATCGAGGTATGCCCGTGATTTTTGTTCATAATAGTGTTGTAAAAAAGAATTACCCAGCACACAAACCTTTTAGTGATAAATGACGTGTTTGCATTGATTTCATGTTGGTTTTGTTTTTGTAACGGACACAGTTCAACTTTTAGTACCTTTCAAGCTTTTGATGGTAGAGGAACACCCAACATTATACAAATGTACTATCGTTTTTATAGAAATGTCATTTTTTTTTTGTTTTCAGTGTAAAGATCTGAAAATGAATGAAAAAGAGTTTTGATTTTTAATTGAATATTTATTGGTATATAAACATTATACGTATAATTCTATATAATTTATGTGTATGTAATATTAGTTGCATGTTTTAAAATTTTTGGTCTTAAACATTGTTCATTTATATTCTAGTCCCTTCCGGAAGCTATTACTCCAACTTCCGCTAAGCCTCATTCGGGAGCACCGGAAGCTAGGTCATCACGAGAACGATCTGCTGTTGAACCATGTATAAGCATGAGGACTATGAACCCGAATACACCATACTGGTTCGACGACAACTCAAGACAGTTTTTGAAAGAAGAAATAGTTCCTTTTAGGGCTCGTGACTGGGACAGGCCCAGTTTTTCAACGATAGGATTAAGGGCTTCTTACGGCAGGACACATGGCTGTTACCACTCGGCTTTAGGACTATCATCACACAGAATCTGGGTCAGATGATTTAAGTAGAATTATATTATTTAAGACAGTTGAATACCGCCAGAAACTTTCATTTTATTTAATTTATTCTTGAATGCTCATCCGGGCCCTGTTCTACATGTCAAAGGTGTTATCCTGAGAGCTTTCAATATGAATGCCAGATTTTTATTTATTTCCCCGTGACTTTTAATGACTATATAGACAGAGAAATCTCTGATGAAAAAAAAAACAACAACAAAAAACAGAAAGAACAATATAAAATATGCAATAGCTACTTATTAAGATTTGATTACTGGTAGTCTTACAGTTTAAATTATAAATATAGCATAATAAAATTTAGCAATTTATTACCTCGAAGGTCGTGTACAGACTTTATCTAAAGATGTGGGATATAGTTAATAACAAGTACTAATATGGGTACACTTTTTGGGTTTAAACGACTGTTATATGATAGGAATCTTTTAATTATACAAGTTTAACGCACAAAAAAGAAAAATTTAATCTAAAGTTAAGGATTAATGTCAGGGCAATGACACTCTATGCATGCAGCGGGTCGGGAGTCAGGATTTGAGCTCAAGATCTTTGGGTTTTGAGTCTGGCGGAACGTTATCGACTGCAGTCGAGTGGTGTTTTTTCTTTTAGTTCAACAACCTTCGCCTGACACGTAGTCTTAAGCCCTCTACAGACGGTAGGTTTTTGTTGTACAACACCAATTAAATTTAAGATGTACAGCCAAATATTATCGTGTGTACGATGCTATTCCTTGATTTCGTAAATCTTAAGTCTTGACTTACAAAACATACACAGTTGTACATCAACCGCATCCGCATCGTTATTAATTTGACAAAACTGGGCGATACATGATACTTTATCTAGTGTCAAAAGTAAACTGTGAATGTTTTTTGTAAATTAACCGCAAAACATTGTCCCTTTTGTACTTTCAATTGAGGTTTTGCCCGAGTTAAATACCAGCTTTCAAATAGCCTATTGTTACATTAGAATTTGGGAATGAGAAAATATTTGACATTTTAATAGCTATTTCTAACACGTGTGTTACTTCAGTTATAATGATATTTAGTTAAATATCTATTTTGTACCTAATAATACCTGTTACCCCGATAAATAAATTCTGATACCTGCAAAAGTAAACATTAACACAGATGAATTGGAACAAAATCTCATCCAGAATTTTAAAGGGACATGCCTCTATATGAACAAAAAATGTGTATGTTTTCAAAATTACATGTCGAAAATGGTAGTGAAAAAAAGAGCATTGTTTATTATGCTGTTTCAATGTACATGATATCAAATTGCAGAAGCGTGACTAATATTTTTTTAAAGATTCTACCGACTACAAGAGTGTTCTTAAATCAAAAACTTCCTTAAACGTATGGAAGATATTTCTATTGTTATTACATACACATGATCGCATCTTCATGATTTCGAAAAATTTGAAATAAATCGGAAGACGTGCAGCTTTAAAATACAGAAATATTGTATAAAAAGTATGGAATCACGAAGGAGAAACTATTAAAGAAAAGATGACATAATAATAATCTTAAGGAAATTAAGAACATAATTATGTTTCTTTTAGTAAGATTCATTCTGAAATCTTGTTTGTGTGTCTTGCGTAAGCACACCTCGAGTAAATTGAAGAAGTTACAGCCTTTTCCTTGTTTTTTTTTAAATCTTTTTTGTATTTGTGCACAAATTCATGCGTGGCATTTTCAAGGTCATATTTATAATAGGCAAGTATTTCATATTTGTATAAGACTGCAAACATGCTAAGGTGTAGTTAATTAAGATACTTTCGGTTGCGTTTTTTTTCATGAAATAAAAACATTTTGTTTTATCAAAGGAGTTAATCTGATTAGTTTTTTATATTTTGTTTTTATGGCGCACCAACACAAAACCGTTACATTTGGCGCCATACAAGACAAAAAAATGGCTTCACATCTCACTGAAGTCGAAATAAAAAGTACAAGATATGGAATTAAAATGTTTATACCTGCTGGAATCACAGAGTTACAGAAAGACCAAGTGAGCCGCGCCATGGGAAAACCAACATAGTGGATTTGCGACCAGCATGGATCCATCCGCGCAGTCTGGTCAGGATCCATGCTGTTCGCTAACGGTTTCTCTAATTGCAATAGGCATTGATAGCGAACAGTATGGATCCTGACCAGACTGCGCGGATGCGCAGACTGGTCTGGATCCATGCTGATCGCAAAGCCACTATGTTGGTTTTCTTATGGCGCGGCTCATGTGTCTAGACCTTATTATTCTCCTCTTAAGATTAAGCAAGTGTAAGGCAGGGGGTTCCAATTCTTTTTATACAAAAGTGGTCTCAGAACCACATCGGATCCAGTCAACTTATAAAATGCCTGAAAGATTGTGAACTTCTGTAAGACAGAGGAATAAGTGAAAATCTACTTTTTAAATGGCTAGATAACCATAATCATGGCACACATTTATATGTTTCTATTGGAATAGATGTCTTATAGGTGATATTTCTATAAATGGGAAGTTCTTGTATACCTTATGTATGTAAAATAGTCCTAAAATACAGGAAATCTTGCACACACAAAAAAAGAAATAAAGGAGAAGAATATTAGGATACTCTAAAGGGACTTTTTACTAGATTTAAAAAATAAAGACATATTACACACGCTCCTTATAATACAAATGTACTACTGTATGGAGTTTTGAAGACTTTGGAATTTGTAACACAAAAATAGACATGGCTATATTTTAAATTTTCAGTTTTTGAATAAAGTGAAATACAGAACCTTTTGTTCAGGAAAGATATTTTAAGTGCAATCTAATGCAGGGGGAAAAAAAAACAGAAAAAAATCTATGAAACGGCTGCCAGTCTGGGGATTAAGTTTAACAATATTTTACTGCTTTTTGAAATACTACAAAGGGTGTCTGTTCTACGATGTGTTGTCAACCTTTTCTGTATGCTTTATTAACTTGTAATTATCTTCCATTTTAAATGTTCTTTACGATAAAGAAACAGCACGATTCTTTTTTGTAACGACTCCTAAACCCGCGACAAAGACGTGCTGTTTACAAAATTGGGTTCTCATACGTTCAAAGCAATGTTATAACTTAACTAAATCAGTAATGTTTACTTTCTGGGTGTAAAAAATTAATGGCTTTACCATTAGAAAGCAGTTTTCATTAAAGCCGAGTAAATAGAACAAACATAACATAAACTGTTATCTTCTTCAAATCCTATTAAATTGAACATTTTTCTCCAAATACTACTGGTACAGTTTTTTTTTCAAATGGACGTACATGGCGTTTTAATTTTTCACAATCATCAAGTTTCTCCCGTCATGTAGTGGTGGAGGGAGTGGGGGAGAAACATATTGATTTAGTGCTGTGCTATCTCATAGCTTGTCCATGCGAATCCTTCGACATCACAAGGCCGATTTACACCAAACTTCCTAAGAAAGCCTAGTTGTGCATGTTTGCTCATTTGCCTCGATTCATCAAAATTTACGTTTGTCCTTTTCTCTTATTATTGGACGGATTTCAACCAAACTGCACAAGAGTTATCTCTGTCAAGTATTGTGCATATTGACAGCATTTTCCATGTCAGTGATTTTCAGTGGAGTTATTGCCCTTGATTTCTCATATTTTACTTTGTCTGCGCAACTGCTGCAATAAATCAGGAGGAATTAACACTTAACTTCGTAAGTGACCATTGCAAAGCCTAGATGTGCATTTCGTAGACATGTTCCAGTGCAGTGATTTCCTGCAGTTATGGCCCTTGATTCTTCGAATTTCATGCATTCTGGCAGTGTAAAAGGTGATTAAAGCATCCGTATTTTTTTCATGACAAAGTACGATTTGGAAAAAAATCACTATCACTGAATCAAGGAAGCATATTTTTGACAGAATTACTGGCCTTATTTTTTGTAATAAATGTGTAACCCTAGAATATCCCTGTACAAGAGCTGTCACAGGAGACTGCATAATCGGCAATTTCGATGCTCGGTAGTGAAATTTGGCATATCTGAGGAAGCTGGAGCTGTCAGTGGAGTGTTTAATGTGGAGGAAGATATTGGACAATAGCTCAAGTCTGCCATATGATGTGGATGATGATGAGAAAGAACAACTTTAAGTTTGAAACAAATCCATCAAGTACAAAATGTAACTAGAGATGCTTTTGAGAAAAGTCAGTGCATGTCTCCCACAACTGCCCCATTGAAAAATGTTTCTCTCGATGGCTTTGATGAGTGGACACCATTGAAAAATGTCTAGTTGCTCTCTGTGGCTTGATGAGTGGACCCAATCAGTAATTCAAGGGCCATAATTCACAAGTGCCTGGGAGGATTTGGCTAGTTATCGAACTTGGCCGAGGTCTTATGGTCAAACACATTTTGCTCAAGTTTGGTGAAGATCGGATGAGAAATGTTCGACTTAAAGAGTGCGGACAAGCTTTGTGACAGACTGACACACAGACTGGAGTAAATCAATATGTCTCCCACATCACTGTGTGGTGGGAGACATAATTACTTTGATAAAGAGAAAGTGCCAAGGTTCTGACGTGGAAGGACGCCTGGTCACGTCGAACAGCTCTCCATACTTCGTATAGTCAAGCTAAAATGGATTGTCTTCATATATATGACAAAGACTACATCTTTCATTAATTTTATTTTATATCAAGTTAATAAATTACAGGTAGCACTTTTAGATGATGACATTTAGAGTGACTAACCACTCACAGACTTTTCAGATTTTTTAAAATACATTCCAGCAAGATGATTCTTTCCAAATTCATTAAGGGTGGTGATTTCTCTACCATTCATTACAAAAGGCATAATCTTTCATATACCCAAAAATTAATTCATTGTAAAAACTGAAAATTAGTAGAATTGTCGATTATTAGTAATTCTAAATTTTTACAGGTGAAAATATATATAGAAAACGTTAAAAAAATACCTAACAATCTAACCTTGTAAGAAAACTCTAACCCTGTTACCATTAACACAAAACACTACATTAAGAAAGAAAACTACCATTTTCACTGCCATTTTATGGAAATGGTTGCAACAATTAATACATAAGGCCAATCTTAAAAAAAACAAAACATTTGTTGTGCCACACAGATATTTTGAGGATGGACGGTAGGAGGGTGATTTTGTTTCCAGACTCGAGTCAATACAGAAAATGACAGTACTTCCACAGTTAACTGAACTCATTTTCGGGCGCAATCATTTTTTCACAAAACTTACTTTACTAATCAAGCCTTAAATACAATTGACAGAGGGTATAACAACAAAAAGGAACTGAACAGAAAGCTAAATATCTATAGTAGAAAAAATAAAACCTGCACAAGTATATATACATTTGTGTAGTGCCATTTTGGTGGTTCAATTTGAGCACATTCAACAAATTTTCTTAAAGGTGGCCTAAGTGATAAATAGTAATAAAAAAGTGTTAATTTCTGAATAATGTAGAAAAATCAGAAAAATCAAAACGCTCTGAATATATGCAACACATAAAAGATTTTCATCAACTGAATATAGAACTGAGATGTGGAGTTTTAATATACACGTGTATTCAGGTAGTCTAAGAAAATGGTTTTTCTTTGTGTAAAGTGAAAATCCCCTAGACAATAATCCAGCAGTAAGTAGGAGAAACAGCATGCAGACAAATCTGCAGTTAGTCAAGCTCCAAAGTAAGACTTTTTCTTTCAACTTGTCTTAAACCGCCACCTGCCTTAAGCAGTCAGAATTGTTCACTTTCTTTGCCGGCTGTTTAACACAAGTGACTGCTCAAGACAAGATGAAATTAAAACAAATTCAATTTTGTTACTTAAGTGATAGACTGCTTAAACTAAGTGGCCTCTTGAGACAGGTGGCTACTAAGACAGGTTCAACTGTAAGTAATTGTAGATATATGTTATACAGTATAAAGTTTTTTGATTTTAATGCTAAGGTTCCTAAAAATAAATAATTCTATACCACAATGAATTGCACATAAAAATTTAAGGCAACTGAGTATTTTCTTTTTTGGATTAAGTTTATATATTGTATGTTCTACAAATGTAACTACGCAAAAGGAATTTATCAGTAAAGAAACAAGAAGTCATTTTATATCAACTTAAAAAATTGTTGTCAGTAACAATTGTATTGCCAGCTGATCACATACATATTTTTATGTATTAAGTCAGTTTTTTTGTAATTAAAGGTAATGGGTCCACTCTTTTCAAAAATCACAAGCAATTGGTCCTCTCTCATCGAAAACACACTCTTAGATGTGTAAATATCTATATATTAGTAAAATGGCAACGTTTTTACAGTTTAGAGCCAGACTGGTCACACTGCAGTCAGGCAGATGGACGCTCCTTTAAGAAGCTGGTCACTTTCTCGGACTGGTTCTTCATCCATTGAGCGTTCAATCGGACATTTTCAACAGCCTGTTGTATGCTCCTCTCTGCTGCTGGGGCTGGGTTGGCTTTGAAAAACTCCTGAAGATAACGTAACAGAGGATTCATTTTGAGATGTCAAAACGTCAACAAATTTTACTGCAACTTATTCACATATTTTCGGCAAAAAGTTGTTTTTCTCAATAATCCATTTAACATGTGAACAATGAAAATGATTAGTGCTGCAAAATTATTGACATATAAATTCTTCACTGTATCCTAATAAATAACCAAAAATATTGTGTAGAAATGTGTAAACCATTGCAAGGCATAAAAAAATCATAATGAAAATGAGCAACACCATGAGAAAACCAATATAGTGCATTAATTTTGCGACCAGCATGGATCCAGACCAGCCTGTGCATTCCTTTTCAAAGCCTTTTGCAATTAGAGAAACTGTTAGCAAACAGCATGGATCCTGACCAGACTGGTCGCAAATGCACAAAGTTGGTTTTCTCATGGCGTGGCTCAAATCAATAGTCTTCTTGTCTTTTTAACTACCTCTACCACTTCCATACCAAACTTGGTGGAAATAAACATGGTGAAATTCAAATATTTCTCCCCAACTGTTGCATGTAGTTTTAAGCACCATATATTAAGAAGAATTAGAGATTGACAAAAATTTCCATGCTTAAATACTGGTAACAGGGTTATAGCCTCTTGTATCATATGCTGCAGGTGGGGGTGCGAAACAGTTTTTTAAAGTTTTAAGCAAAGCTATAAAGTAATAAAAAGGATAACTTGAAAGTGCATTAAAACTTTAACAAAGGTGACGACATGGACACCAGGACAGTTAAGAGAGCTCTCCATTCACTTTGTATAATCTAAACAAAAGCTATTGAATCCTATTTCATTCATAAAAAAAAGATTTAATAGTTCCAAAAATATCTACAAATAACACAAAAAACCTGAAAAAAATGAGCTGCTCCATGACAAAACCAACATAGTGCGTTTGCGACCAGCATGGATCCTGACCAGACTGCGCGGATGTGCAGGCTGATCTAGTTCGCAAATGCACTATGTTGGTTTTCTTATGGCGCGGTTCAAATACTAACCTCAATTTCTTTTGCTTTATCTTCTGTGACGAAATGTTCTGTCATACACTGCAAGAAAACAAACAACTTGTGTAACAAATCTGATGTATAAGAGTAGAATCAAAAAAAGGTACTTTGTTTGAAACTGAAAGCCAGCTCTCTGTTTTTCTTATTACCACAAAATTTTTGTCGATGAAAACTATTGACCAGGGATTTAAGAGTCCTGTATAAAATTTCCTGTTACTGTAAGGTTACATGCTGTAGATATAGTCTTTTTACCTGTAATTTAAAACATTATAAACAATATAGTTAATGTTTTTTTCTACAAACAAAGGTCAAAACTGTGCTACTGTGCAACAAAATCACTTTGTACGCCACAGTTATTACATCATAGCATCTATTGTCATAGTGGTGTGCTGGTGAAGAAAACCACACAAAACAGACGAATGAGCCACACCATGAGAAAACCAATAATAGTGCATTTGCATTTGTGCAGTCTGGTCAGGATCCATGCTGTTCGCTTTCAAAGCCTACTGCAATCAGAGAAACTGTTAGCAAGCAGCATGGATCCTGACCAGACAGCACGGATGTGCAGGCTGGTCAGGATCCATGCTGGCTGTAAATGCCCTACACTGGTTTTCTCATGTCGCGGCTCATGTATTTGGAAGCATCTCAAAGATGTACATAATAATTCTTGGTAACATGTAAAAAAGCAAAATATTATTTCTCACACAGCCATTTCCTCCTTAATAAAACTAGTATCATTAAATGCACATTACTGCATCACTCTCACTTTCGAACAATGATTTTATTCAATAACAAATCACTGTTTGGGATAATTTACACCAGTTTCTCGTATTACCTTTGTAATCCTTGACAACAAGAACCCTCCCTGGTATCTTTTGTGTAAAGCGTCCCAGTTCTGTTTAACAAATGTCCAACCCATATCCCTTCCTAGTTTGGATCCCGTCACTCCAGCTATTACAAACACTGTGTCCTGGGACCTTACTTTGTCCTGTAAATAAACAGTTATTTTACTGTAATTGACATTTTCAAGCAATCGAGCTATATAACTTATTCAGGCATTTCCTGGGAACTAACAGTAAGTCTGGCTAAAGGAAGGTATTTGAATTATCCGAGTTTGAGCCATTGAAGTTTGACTTTAATTTGAGAAAATTTTCGAAGTGAGCTAATCATAGCTAAGAAATATTCTATACTGTGAAATCACTAATATTTGTGGGGTCTAACTTTCGTGGATTTCGTGGTTGAATCAATCCTCGAAATTTAATCCCAATGAACAAGTATATTCCCATTCATTTTATGTTCAAAAGTTGAAATCCACGAATTTATATCTTCACGAAATTGCAGTTTTGACAAAAACCACGAAATTAAATGGTTTTACAGTATTTTGATCTTTGATATCCTATGATTAATAGGGTTACACTTTAAACACTAATTTTAGGAATTTTTTTGGAATTATTTCACCTTTATTTCAATAAAGTTACCCACAGATTGCCAATTTTCATTTCTGTATATTGATTTTTATTTTTGTTTGATTTAACGTTGCACCGACACATGATAGGTCATATGGCGACTTTCCAGCTTTAATGGTGGAGGAAGACCCCAGGTGCCCCTCCGTGCATTATTTCATCACGAGCGGGCACCTGGGTAGAACCATCGACTTTCCGTAAGCCAGCTGGATGGCTTCCTCACATGAAGAATTCAACGCCCCGAGTGAGGCTCGAACCCACATTGATGAGGGGCAAGTGATTTGAAGTCAGCGACCTTAACCACTTGGCCAAGGAGGCCCCACTTCTGTTTCTGTTTATTGGGTCCAGGCTTTATTCTACGTTATTTGGATAGTGTCATTTATCCAGTTTGTATATATGTAAGTAGTGTATGTGTTGTGTTAAGCAATGCAGACAACCTCGAATGGCTTATTAAATGACTAGTCAACTCGACTATATACCACTGAAAATAGCATGAAAAATAATGGTGCAGCCAACACTTCAATAACTTTTCAATATAGTAAATTCTTGATTCTTTTAAACCTAGGATAAATACATTTATGCCACTGCTTCCTGTTTAATAGACATGCAGAACTACCTTAAGTATGTTAAGGTGAAATTCAACCCTACATGAAATTTTTGTCACTTACATGTCAAAGGTTTATACTTTTGTTGCTATAGGACAAATCTAATTAGTACTGAAAATAAGCAAGACAATTTATTTCTGATTTAGGTACATTATCTTCATGTATTGAATTAAAAAATTCTGTTAATACCTTCCAACAATGTAAAAAGGTTTATGGACTTTCTAAATATAACAAAAATATACAAACTAAAGTAAGAGGTTATTCTAGCTAAGATTAAGTAACAGTATAGTGGTTAAGGTGGCTGCCATTAAACACAGAGGTCATGGCTTCAAACCTCTCTTTGGCGATGACTTTAAACCTCATATCAGTTAAGTTTATTCCCAGAAGATGATTTAAGTGTGGTTCACTACTACCAACTTTAATTATTAATAAGTATAAATCAAACGGTGGGGAAAAATGTCCCAGCATAATTTTTGGTATAGGTAAACTTGATATAATTCCTTCATGAAAGAATTAACATGTTCTGAAGAGGTACCCGATTTTTTACAATACTCAGTCATTAGATTAATTCTTATTTTTAGACATGACATTGGAACAAATGTTAACTTACAAGGCATGAGAAAGAAACCATATGTCAGACTTACAGACATGGCAAACTCCAGTGTTCTTTTGATGAGGCTTTCAGTTTTCACCTTACCCAGCAGTCTACTGATCCTGACCTTCTCCTCCTGTAGGTCCGTACTGTCATACAGCTGTAAAAATATACAAGTTATTCAGAATGTATCAAACTAAATCACTGACTGCTTGAAGATAAAAGAGGATGAGATAAAACATTTGAGTAATCCAAGAATCTGAGCAATTCAAACACAGAAAATATAAAGGTAACAGTGAGGGACTACAGATATCAACTGCTCAAGCCAGACAAGGAGAAACCAATTTCCTATGTCCCTATGCATTCGTTTTATTCAAGTTTAAGATGGACAATCATAAACATTTTTTTTTCAGTAAATTTCTGATTCCAAGACCGAGTGCAAGACATGATCCCAAAATTCTGAATTACTTTTTCTCCTAGATTTCCATAAACAAGAGGGCCATGAAGGCCCTGTATCACTCACCTGACCTATTGACCTAAAGATCAAGAAGATAAACATTCTAACCAAGTTTCATTAAGATATGGTCATATATGTAGCCTCTAAAGTGTTAACTAGCTTTTCCTCTGATTTGACCCGGTGACCTAGTTTTTGCCCCCACATGACCCAGATTCAAACTTGACCTTAAGATCATCAAAATTAACATTCTGATTAAGTTTCATGAAGATACTGCCATAAATGTGGCCTCTAGAGTGTTAACAAGCTTACCTAAAGATCATCAAGATTAACATTCTGACCAAGTTTCATTAAGATATGGTCATAAATGTGGCCACTACAGTGTTAACAAGCTTTTCCTTTGATTTGACCTAGTGACCTAGTTTTTAACCCCAGATGACCCAATATCAATCTCGTCCAAGATTGAGGGTAACATTCTGACCAAGTTTCATTAAGACTGGACCAAAATTGTGACCTCTAGAGTGTTAACAAGCTTTTCCTTTGATTTAACCTGGTGACCTAGTTTTTGACCCCACCTGACCCAGATTCAAACTTGACCTATGGATCATCAAGATTAACATTCTGACCAAGTTTCATTAAGATATGGTCATAAATGTGGCCTCTAGAGTGTTAACTAGCTTTTCCTTTGATTTGACCTAGTGACCTAGTTTTTGACCCTACATGACCCAGAATCAAAACGGACCTTGAGATCACCAAGATTAACATTTTGACCAGGTTTCATGAAGATACAGTCATAAATGTGACCTCTACAATGTTAAAAAGCTTTTCCTTTGATTTGAACTGGTGACCTAGTTTCTGACCCCAGATGACCCAATATCGAACTCGTCCAAGATTTTATTGAGGGTAACATTCTGACCAAGTTTCAATAAGATTGGGCCAAAAGTGTGACCTCTAGTGCGTTAACAAGCATTTCCTTTGATTTGACCTGGTGACCTAGTTTTTGATCCCAGATGACCCAATATCGAACTCGTCCAAGATTTTATTGAGAATAACATTCTGACCAAGTTTCATTAAAATTGGGCCAAAATTGTGACCTCTAGAGTGTTAACAGTCAAATTGTTGACGACGGACAGATGACGACGGACACAGGGTGATCACAAAATGCATAAATAATTTGTTTTGTTGGATTTAACTTTAAGCCTGCTAGCGGCAAGTGATTCTGCCTGTACAACAAAACTTTGTGCAGACCAAGATCATGATATGCACTGGTCGCTATTTGGTCAGTAAATTTTCAGTGAACACCGTTACAAATAATAAGTGGTACTGCCCAAATTGAATGATGGTCCAGTCAATTTCAGGAATATAGCAGGGTTCCATCCTGGCACAATTTTTTAAGCACAGGCAAAAAGCTGAATACTGCAAATCATCTGGATCATCACCAGACTTTCGCAAATGAAAGAATTCTACATCTAACCTATGCAAGGTTTCTCACTCACATCTGTGAGGGGGGAGTGATTAGAAGCCAGTGACAACCTCTCCACTATTGAGACCCCTTATGTATCAAAAAACAGCTAGTGAAATAAGATTCATAAATCTACTTACCTTGAGCATTTTATTGTATGTTTCTTCATTTCCGTTTGTTAATACTGTTGCGTATACCTGAAAAAACAAGAAAACCCAAAAGTGCAAACTGAACATTTGAGTTCCAAATATATTGCTTTATAAACTTTCTGAGTACATTAACCTTTAGTCTGCTGTCAGCAACTGATTCTGTCTTTTCGACCAGTGCAGACAAAGATCAGCCTGAATATCCATGCAGGCTGATCATGGTCTGCATTGTTCCCTATTCAGTCAGTAAATTTTCAGTGAACACCCCTTCAAATAAATAAAATGGTACTGCCAAAACTGAAAGATGGAACTGTCCATTTTAGTAATTTAGCAGGGTAAAGGTTAAGTCTGGGGAATATGTGACAAATAATGCAATAAATAATTTGATCAAAGTCTCCTTATTCAATTAGTGAAAAAAAATATACAGAAGATTTCATTCTACTGCAAATTTCAGGTTGAATTCTGACCATGTGCAGATAAACATATATATCAAGCTTGCATCACTTTAAACCTTATTCATAGCACAGCTAACACAAACAAATACTTTAATTTTAAGTTAACTGTTACGTGGTATGCAGATATTTTTTATATTTTCCAATATGAAATTTGGGTCTTGTACACTGTGTATCATGAATAATCAGAAATGAATTATTTCATCCATTATTTTAACTGAATCCCTTTGTAACTTTCACATTCAACAAATCTAAATAAAGGTAAAGTTACTTACAGTTGCCCGGAGATCTGCTGGGATTGTACATTTTCCTTCACAGTGAGCTTCAAATCGTTTGGTAGCCTCGGCAATTGTGTCAGGGTCACCGCTTCGACCCATTACCAACAACACTAGGTCACGTAACATTGCTGTCAACACACCTGGATAATTTGCAAATACCAGTGAAATCACTGATTAATATACTTTCAAGTTTCTTGCATTTCATGGTAAAGGTAAAAGGTAAAGGTAAGCTTTATGTAGCGTCGCATATTATCAACAGACAATGCGTGTGTTTGGATTTAGTGTTTTTTTCTCAACAGTTTTTCAGTCATATAGACAACAGTGTCTACTTGTTGCAGTGAACACAATGTCCAACTTTATATTAATTCCTCACGGAAATATCATGCGGTAGACATGTGACATAATACCCCATCCAGTCACATTACACTGACACTGGGCTGTGTGTGTGTGTTTGGGTTTAACGTCTTTTTCAACAATTTTTCAGTCGTCTACTTGTAGCAGTCAGCATAATGCCCAACTTTATAGTGCTGCCTCACTGGAATATCTCACCCAGTCACATTATACTGACACCGGTCTGACCAGTCCTAGCACTATCCTTTTAATGCTGAGTGCCAAGCGAAGAAGCTACTAGTACCGTCTTTTACGTCTTTGGTATGACATGGCCAAGGATCGAACTTACGATCTCCCACACTAGAAGCAGGCGCTCTAACACCATGCAACCGAGGCAGTCACAGGCAGCATTGGCTACAAAGTTCTTGTGCAACAAACATGATATCCAGTTATAAATTGGCTTACTGTAATTTAATTTCTTGGGCATGAAATTTTGTGGATTTGGTCAAAACTGCAATTTCGTGGGGATATGAATTCATGGATTTCAACTTTTGAACATCAAATGAATGGGAATTTTACTTGTTTGTAGGGATTAAATTTTTGTGGACTGACTGAACCACGAAAATTAATCCCCAACAAATATGAATGATTTCACAGTAACCCATGAAATTCTTACCCAACAAAAGCCAAAGTCCATTTAATAATATTTTTAAATTTCAAATGGACTTACCAAATATGCAACTAAACAGACATTTTGGCTTAAACCATGAATATAAAGTATATCTACAAAGGAAAGTAAGAACTAAGTAATACTTGTTTTAGTTGGGATTTTTTTGTAATTCTTGAAAGTGACTTATTCACACATTTCAGGTGATTTCTTTTCCTTTAAAAATCCATTAAATGCATGTTTTGTAAAAAATTACCAATGGAATAAACTTACTGACAAATATGTATGAATTGATCTTTGTAAAACATTCAAATAAACCACCAAATATTGTGCAGAAGGGAGTAACCACTGAATTTAGGTTTTGAAATAATGAAAAAAAATCAACATTTTTTCCTGCTTTTATTACCAATAACAAACACTCACTTTCAGTCACTTTACCATTTTTCCACATCACATACACATTATGCCAAACTTGATGGAAACGAACATGTTGAAAAATTTCAAGCTAAATATGAAAGAAACAAGAGCTGTCTCCATAGGATGACACATGCCCCCGATGGCACTTTGAATGAATAGTTATGGCCGATGTTAGAGTTTAGGACCTTTGACCTACAGAGCTGGGTCTTGCGCGCGACACGTCGTCTTACTGTATCACACATTCATGCATAGTTATTTTAAAATTCATGCATGAATGAGAAAGATATGGACCGGACATGCCCATCAATGCATTATCATGAAAAATGACCTTTAACGTCTGTGACCTTGACCTTTGAGCTACGGACCTGGGTCTTACGTGTGACACGTCGTCTTACTGTGGTACACATTCATGCCAAGTTATTTGAAAATCCATCCATCGATGACAAAGATATGGACCGGACACGCCCATCAATGCACTATCCTTTAACGTCAAAGTGTGACCTTGACCTTTGAGCTACGAACCTGGGTCTTGCGCACGACATGTCGTCTTACTGTGGTACACATTCATGCCAAGTTATTTGAAAATCCATCCATCGATGACAAAAATATGGACCGGACACGCCCATCAATGCACTATCCTTAACGTCTAAGTGTGACCTTGACCTCTGAGCTACGGACCCGGGTCTTGCGCGCGAGACGTCTTCTTACTGTGGTACACATTCATGCCAAGTTATTTGAAAATCCATCCATCGATGACAAAGATATGGACAGGACACGCCCATCAATGCACTATCCTTTAATGTCTATGTGTGACCTTGACCATTGAGCTACGGACCTGGCTCTTGCGCGCCACACATCGTCTTTCTGTGGTACACATTCATGCCAAGTTATTTGAAAATCCATCCATTGATGACAAAGATATGGACCGGACACGCCCATCAATGCACTATCCTTTAATGTCTAAGTGTGACCTTGACCTTTGAGTTACGGACCCGGCTCTTGCGCGCGACACGTCGTCTTACTGTGGTACACATTCATGCCAAGTTATTTGAAAATCCATCCATCGATGACAAAGATATGGACCGGACACGAAAATTGCGGACAGACCGACAGACTGACAGACCGACAGACGGTTCAAAAACTATATGCCTCCCTTCGGGGGCATAAAAAACCCACAGTTTTGTTTCCTGAAGACCTTTTTCAATATTAATTAATCTACATTTTTACCTTCATCTGGCTTACTCTCCCAGCCCAGTTTTTTAGCCACTGGTCCATACAGAGATCTAGCAAACTGTTTATAGGCCTCCTCAGCATCTGTGTACTGTATCATGTTTGATATTGTGGACAAGTTCATCGTCAGGTCTGACCATACAGTGTAATTGTCCTCATTCACATAGCCCTCAGCAACTTTAAGCACATCCACAGATGATGCCAGTCCTGCTCTTGCCTGAAAAGTCGATCGATCGATCAATCAATAAATTAATCAATAAAACTGAATCAATCAAATAATTTTTCCACAGCATGAATATTATCTAATCTACAGAACTTAGCAAAATGTTATAATCACTGATGACCTGAAAAATACCACAGACAGTTCAAAAAAGCAAGTGATAAACTCTGGAATAGGGTTTAAAAACATATTATCATTTCACTGCATAAGTATCAGGGTTGGCGACTACCGCCCGGGAAAACCCGGGTTGGGCAATACTCCTAAAAATGAATGAAGTGGGCAATACTGGGCAATAAGAAGTTTTTCTATTTCTTTTTTAACAAAACAATTGAGTTTCTATGTTATAAAATTTAAGCTAATTCTTACATTAAGTTTTACTTACTTTGAAACCATTGGTGAAGTGATAGGTAGCTGACAGAACAGTTTCATAAACAAAATTATGGTTTTTTACACAACAAAATATTTTTTAAGTAAACACCTTTCAACATTTTTAGTCAGGTCTTGCTAGGTCATACCTAGATTTTGCTTAACATATATGATAGTCTACCAGTCTAGTTCTTTATCATGAAG
Organism: Mercenaria mercenaria; assembly: GCF_021730395.1. Lineage (NCBI taxonomy): Eukaryota > Metazoa > Mollusca > Bivalvia > Venerida > Veneridae > Mercenaria > Mercenaria mercenaria. Next base: position 56,929,018 of record NC_069378.1, read on the forward strand.
CATTCTGTAACTCACTAACTGAATATAAGTTTTGCAGTTTTTTCAATCCCAAGTCTGTTTCTGAGTTTTGTCGGAATAATACCAAAATTTGAAAACACCCTTTCAATTGACTTAGTATAACCTTTCAGTCTATGACCTTTTTAGACTCTCAATTTTGGCACTAACCACAGTGCCACAGTCTTTACATTTTGCAATCTTTTTTTAATCATCTACAGTAACATTAGAACAATTCCACACAGCGTCTTTAGGTTTTATGGTTATATGATAGAAATGACAATGTGGTTTAAACTGATTTTCATGAGTAAAATGACTAGATTTAAGTTGTTCACACTTCTAACTTTAATCCCCTAATCTTGCTCAATAATTGTTCAATCATCATCATAATAATGACTATTCAATAGATTTTTACAGATATTCTAGGCATGCAGGTGTCACTGCTATCACTATATGGGCTGTTAGTCAACTAATGTTCAAATATATATTGAAGTTTGAACTTAAAATTATACTGCCCAGTATTGACCACTATTGCCCAGTAAAACCCGGGTTTTCCCAGTATTACCCACTGGGCTGGGCAATATGCTTAAAACCCGGATTTTTGTCAACCCTGATAAGTATAAAGGCAAAATACTTGAAATTCATTCGCACTTCCAATTACCTTACTGTTACTTTTGCAATACTTTAGTACCATTTTCAGGTTTTTATGACTTCAACATTTCTCATATTTCCAGCAAAAAATGGTTGTTTCAATCGGGAAAATCAATTTTAGATTACCTTTTTACCTGTGCATTTAATTTCTTGGATCAATGCAGCCACTACATGTATGAACAGTTTTTCCTAAAGAAAAGCAGCAATTTCACGAAAGATCCTACTTACCAGAGCAAACAGGTCATTTTGTAGACCAAGTCTATCCCTGGATGAGAGGGCTTTGTCCCTTACAGCCGGCACAAAACGATCCAACATCTCTGACGAATACTGTACTCGATATACTCCAACTGAACCTGCATTCAACTGTAAAAGAAAAACAGAAATTAGTCGGATAGTTTTAAATATTTCTTAACAAAACAGGCCAAAACAGATTCATGTAAAACAGGAGATTTCACCGAGTTTGCCTGTGCAAACATACCCATGCTTAATGTTGACAAGAGGGCCATAATGGCCCTATATCGCTCACCTGTTATCATTGCACTTGAGGACAAGAAGGTCCTCAGAAAAAATATCTAAGTCCAAAGAACAGGAACAACAAAGGGAAGAAATTTAACCAAAAAAAAAAAAAAAATTTTACAAGGTACAGATATGTCAAAATACACCTAAAAATTGGAGGTACCATCCATGTTGTACCACAGAAAAGTGGTCTCGGTTTTTCCCTATGGCCAATAATAAAAAAGTTACTAAAAATAAGCTATTTATAGTAATGTTAAAGGGAAGTAATTAAAAAAATTACTGTAAGTGAACAAAAGAAGGATCTGCCAAATAAATCTGTTGACAGAAATGAAATTTCAGATCAGTATCTTCATTAGTTACAGAGATATACCCATTTTAATTTGAAATAAAGGGAGGTAATTTGACATAAAATCAGTCCATAGTTATCTACCCTGATTGGCTCAGTCCAACTAATGACAATAATGAAATTTCAAATAAGTCCTATAAGTACTTACTGATATAAATCCATTTTGATTACAATCAGGGGAGATAATCAGATATAAAATAACTCTGGAACCTATGATTGGATCTGATTTGTCATGGAATCCAAGATTTATTGTTGTTGAAAATATTTTGGAAGTTTGTATCAAATAAAACCATAAATGAAGTCTCTATATGGCTGCAAAAGCCAAAATAGCCAATTTTGGACCTTTAAGGGGCCCTAACTCTGGAACCCATGAAGGAATCTGGCCAGTTCAAGAAAGGAACCAAGATCTTGTGGTGATACAAGTTGTGTGCACGTTTGGTTAAAATCAAATCATAAATGAAGCTGCTATTGTGCAAACAAGGTCAAAATAGCTAATTTTGGCCCTTTCAGGGGCCATAACTCTGGAACCCATTATAGGATCTGGCTGGTTCAAGAAAGGAACCGAGATCTTATGGTGACACAAGTTTTGTGCAAGTTTGATTAAATTCAAATCATAAATGAAGCTGCTATTGTGCAGACAAGGTCAAAATAGCTAATTTTGACCCTTTTAGGGGCCATAACTCTGGAACGCATAAAGGAATCTGGCCAGTTCAAAAAAGGAACCAAGATCTTACGGTGATACAAGTTGTTTGCCAGTTTGGTAAAAATCAAATCATAAATAAAGCTGCTATTGTGCAGACAAGGTCAAAATAGCTAATTTTGGCCCTTTCAGGGGCTATAACTCTGGAACCCATCATGGGATCTGGCCAGTTCAAGAAAGGAACCGAGATCTTATGGTGATACAAATTGTGTGCAAGTTTGGTTAAAATAAAATCATAAATGAAACCACTATCGTGCAGACAAGAAATTGTTGACGGACGCACGGCCTGACGACGGACGACGGACGAAGGGTGATCACAAAAGCTCACCTATGTGACAGGTGAGCTAAAAATACAATTGTACATGAAGGATATCTCAAATTGCATTAGTTAAAACTAATTTATTGAAGCAGACTAATTTGAACAACTTACTTTGACCCCTGTTTCTGGTTTATAATTTGCCGTGCTACATGTTTCATTTATAACAAACTATGACCCATACTTCTGGTTTCAAACTTACCTTGACTCATGTTTCTAGTAATAAATTTTGTTGACCCATGTTTCTGGTTTATAACTTACTTTGACCTATGTTTCTAGTAATAAATTTACCTTGACCAATGTTTCTATTAATATATTTACCTTGACCCATGTTTTTAGCTATAAACTTATTTTGACCCATGTTTCTGCATTATAACTTACACTGACACATGTTTCTAGTTTATACACTACCCTGGCCAATGTTTCTGGTTTAAAACTTACCTTAGACCAATGTTTCTGGTTTAAAACTGACCCTCACCCATGTTTCTGATTTAAAACTTACCTTGACCCATGTTTCTGGTTTAAAACTGACCTTGACCCATGTTTCTGGTTTAAAACTGACCCTGACCAATTTTTTTCTGATTTAAAACTGACCTTGACCCATGTTTCTGGCTTAAAACTGACCCTGACCAATGTTTGTGATTTAAAACTTATCCTGACCGATGTCTCTGGTTGAAAACTTAGCCTGACCCATGATTCTGATTTAAAACTTACTTTGACCCATGATTCTGATTTAAAACTTACTTTGACCCATGATTCTGATTTAAAACTTACTTTGACCCATGTTTCTGATTTAAAACTTACTTTGACCCATGATTCTGATTTAAAACTTAGCTTGACCCATGATTCGGATTTAAAACTTAGCTTGACCCATGATTCTGATTTAAAACTTAGCTTGACCCATGTTTCTGATTTAAAACTTACCTTGACCCATGTTTCTGGTTTAACATCATCTAGTTCAATAGTCATTTTGGCTTCCTCCAGTAATACTATCTTGACTGGTTTCTCTGGACTCTCTGATGTGCACACTGTGATGGGAACCAACCATTGAGTGCTCTCTCCTGTACAGAGAGAAAACTACTATTAAAGTTGGTAAACATTTTATATATAACTGGCAAATTAATTTTTATAAATTTATTGTTTCTTTTAGGAAAGATCAAAAAATGACTTTGTAAATTCACTGATGACTTTGAAAGAAATACTCTGCTGATGGTGCAATTATGATGGTTTATTTTGTATATCTGTTCGGTTAGCATTAAATCCTAATCAACACAGTTTAGGTCACATGACTTTCCAGATTTTAAAAAGTGCCCTCTTTTTTTAGGCTGTGATGGATACCTGGGTAGGAAAACCAACCCAAGTAAATGTGGCAACAAGTAATGTTGAAACATGATTTTATACAAATTCCCAGTGCATCTCTAATACTAAGCATATTACACAAACACTCAGAATACCTTCTTTAGTTTTCCCATCAGCATTAAACTTTTCCTGTGAAATCTCCAACACTCTCTTTGTTCCATCCTGTTTCTCTGATACCTGAAGTTTTCATATACCACAGATTTAATATACAATACCCTTTTCAAGGCAAACACATTCAATAGCCCTTTTCATGCAAAGTCAACCATGCACGGCTCTAACTTCATCCCTCGGCTAACTCCCTGCCCCATTTTAAGACTACCATAATGGTTTTTCAAGTGAGAAACAAAATTTATTCAACAAGTTTAATATCAGACTGTGTAGTTACTACTTACTTGTTTAACTGAAACAATCTTTACAGCATAGCCTAAGTTTTTACTTATCTAAACTAAAAAAATCCTTACCTTAATCACTGGGAATCCCATCTGCTTGGTCCATGTTGTCATTATCTTGCCGACAGGTTTACCGCTTGCTGTTCCTAGCGATGCCCACAGATCCTCAGTAAATGTGTTCTTGTAGGCAAACTCAGTCAAGTAACTATTCATTCCCTTTCTGAAATCCTGGAAAGTAAAAGCTTGCTGATAAGAGGAAAACCCTTACAACTGTTTTGTCCTGATGTTCCAGATGTTGTAGAGTACAGTTAAAACATTTATATAAAGACCATCCTTGTGGGAGGTGGTAAAATGTCACATGCTTGTGTAGGTTGCTAAAAGGTTGTCAAATGCTTATGGAAAAGTTTGTCATATCTTTGTGGAAGTTGCCGAAAGGTTGTCAAATGTTTGTGGGAGTTATCAAAAGGCTGTCACATGCTTGTGGGAGTTGCCAAAAGGTTGTCACATGCTTTTGGGAGTTGCCAAAAGGTTGTCACATGCTTGTGGGAGTTGCCAAAAGGTTGTCACATGCTTGTGGGAGTTGCCAAAAGGTTGTCACATGCTTGTTGAAGATGCCAAAAGGTTGTCACATGCTTGTTGAAGATGCCAAAAGGCTGTCACATACTTTTGGGAGTTGCCAAAAGGTTGTCAAATGTTTGTGGGAATTGCCAAAAAGGTTGTCACATGTTTGTGGGAATTGCCAAAAGGCTGTCACACACTTGGGGGAACTGCAAAAATGTTGTTCTAACTTGCTGATGATCTTTACTGACAGGTCCAAAACCTACAGCAAATGTTTAAATTGGTCTTCAGCACAGGCCTGACTGTAACAGTTTGTCACACCAACAAAATTATCGGTTATATAGCAACTTTTGAGCTTTTGATGGTGGAGGATTACCCTGGGTGTTCCTGCAGGAATTGTTTTATGCAATTGCCTCCACTTTGGTATAACCACCAACCTACGATAAGTCAGCTGGAATAATGGCTTCCTAACATGAAGAATTCTACATCTCAAGAGAAGTTTCAAACCCATATCAGTGAGGGGCAAGTGATTTGAAGTCAGCACCCTTCACATCTCTGCCATTAAGGTGCTACAATAGTTGGTATACAGGAAAACCCTTACAAATGTTTTGTCATAACGTGACAGGTGTTCGAGAGGAATGCTTAATCACTAATTCTTGCATGCATACAAAAGTGTAACTCTGTCACAATAATAAACAAACAGGACAGGCAGTACTCACTGCGTCTCCAATATAGTCATGTAACATTCTGATCACTGAGGCACCCTTGCTGTAAGATATGGCATCAAAAATTTCATCGACCTCATCTGGACTGCCTACGGGAACCTGTAGTATATACAAATACCATATTAAAGGGGCATAACTCCAAAATATACATTACAATATGCATATAGCAAAAATTATGATTTATATATCACAAATCTGTATCATTTAAGTTAATACCTTTCAGGTAAGCTGTAAAGCAGAATCAACTTCCTACAATTTTATGCCTCATTTTTACTGTGTGATTAACACAATACAGAGCTTTTCTACACATTTTGAAGACTAAAGTAATTTTTTAAACAAAGAAATAGATGTTACAGACTCCTTTTTCTTCTTCTTCACAATTACTTACAAATGAAACTATTTTTGAAATTAAAAGAAACAACAACAAAATCTGGAGAAATCTAACGTAAGTATTCCCTTAATGATAATCAGCATTTTCAAATCATTTCCATCATTATTCTTCACTACCTTAAAATGCAGAGGATGGTATTGTAATCCAAGTCTCGTGCTTAATAGCACGGCTCATTCACCTCTTTGAGAGGTAGCTCAATATAAAAACTTGCATGAAATAGTTACGCTATAAATTTATTACCATTTATTTTGCGTGTCATTTTTTTTTTTGCTTCTATTTAGTTTGCCTAACCCTTGAAGTAAGCAGTTCAAATTTTTTGTTTGGTTTAACACCATGACACAGTTATAGGTCAAATGGCAACAGGTGGACGGATAGCTCAGTGGTTTGCACACTGGCCTTCCAATCCTGAGGTCGGGGGTTCGATCCCCGGCAGCTACTCGGGAATTTTCAGAAACGCTTTTCAGTGTTTCCCACCTAACTAGAGGTGTACTGGTCAGGAACCCAGGCAATCCTTGCGTGTATCAGTGCTATACACTGGGCACGTTAAAGAACCAGGCTGTCTATTCGCAACGAGCTAGGCTAAGTTAGCCGGACAAGCCTGTATCTGATTTCTGATCTCTCTGTCGTGGGGGCTTTGTCTCACTCTGTCCCTCTGGTCAGATCGCTCTGTGTCTGTACTAGTAGAGGATGAATTATGCGCCCTGTGTGGCTGCATTTGAACTATGTAAAGCGCCTTTGAACGTGAAATTGATCATGAAAAGGGCGCTATATAAATCTGGTATAATAATAATAATAATAATATAACATTCAAGATTTTGATGATGGAAGAAGACCCCAGATGCCCCTATGTGCCTCATTGTTTAATCACAGATGGGCTTTGGATAGAACAATCCATTTTCCATAAGTCAGCTAGATGGCTTCCATAAAGAATTCAATGACCCAAGCAAGGCAAGAGGCAAGTGTTTCGAAGTCAGGGACCTTAACCACTCCGCCACTGAGGCCCAAGCAGTATGTTGCTTTTTCAAATTTCAGTAAAAAATCATAAATACCTCAATAGGATGGCTTGTGTGTAAGGCATCAAGTTCAAGTGCTCGACCAAGATCCTGGTTGACAAACTGTGTCCAGATATCAAACTCTGGGAAACAATGATCTACACACAGATATTCTATCCAAGACGCAAATCCCTCATTCAGCCACAGGTGAGTCCACCATTCCTGAAGGTTACAGAACAAGTTTCTGTAGCGAACTTAAAATTTTGATACACAGATGAAATGAACATCCATGAAATCCTGTTACTAAATAACGAGTCTGCTAAATATAGTCCAATAAATTGTGTTGATGCACATAAATGTACTATGGTTTTTACTACCAAAAAAGGTTTGTTTTGTGTTTTTTAGAAGTACCAATCAAAGGCTCTATGACAGTGGCCCAATATACGGTGTTATTGTAACTGTCACTAGGCACTACTTAATAAGAAATAATGTATCTCATCCAGTAATTTGGTGTTGAATAAAATCATTGTTTGGCTTTCAGGTGGGACGGATATATATTACAAGGGCGCAGCCTGAGTTATATAGTAATATGCATCTGAACTACAAACAATGACTTTATTCAAGAGCAAATCACTAAATGAGATATATGAGCCGTGCCATGAGAAAACCAACATAGTGGGTTTGCGACCAGCATGGATCCAGACCAGCCTGCGCATCCGCGCAGTCTGGTCAGGATCCATGCTGTTCGCTAACAGTTTCTCTAATTCCATTAGGCTTTGAAAGCGAACAGCATGGATCCTGACCAGACTGCGCGGATGCGCAGGCTGGTCTGGATCCATGCTGGTCGCAAACCCACTATGTTGGTTTTCCCATGGCGCGGCTCATATATTATTTCAATTCTAACATGCTACCAAGGAAGTATTATCCTTGACGATGTCCATCAAATATTTGCCAGTTTACAAGCAGGCCTTATTTTCATCAATTTGGGAATGCCACCGACACCGATGGAATTGGGGAAAATGCTCTCGGAAATTGTCTTAATTGGGATAATTTGCAAATTATCAAAATCTACATAAATGTGTTTTTGTGTGAAATATTAATGAATTGCATTTCAGTAATTGTTCAAAAGTATTATAATTTACCTAAATATACATACAAATTAGCAGCTTAAAACAGCAAAAACCCTAAAAGGTATAATCATTTGGGAATTTTAAATTCAACTTTGGGAAAAAAACATACTTTTTTGAACTGGGATTACCTCCTTTTACCGGAGGTAGACTTATAGGGAAAAAAAGCCCTGACATGTATGTTGGTTTCTTTTCCAACGCGCCTCTATACCATTTTACTCTATGAAGTAATAATTATGACATCAGAACAGTGAATTTTTTTTTGTAAAATAACACTGAACTTTCATTTTTTTTTGTTGAATAGGAAAATGCATCACGTCGTGTTAGAATAGTTCATAAACTTAAATATCATGAAGCCCAATTTTCTCAAAGTCTGTCATGACTATATAAGTTGTAATATACTTTCGAAGCCGATAAAAGAATATTCCCTTAGTTGGATATGGTTTAAACTGTGCAGTTCAGTTTATAGGCTGACTGTACCTTTTCTGGCAAACTATTAACAAGAGGGTCATGATGACCCTGAATCGCTCACCTGAGTAATATGAGCTACATGTTTCAAATGTCAAACTGATGATAAAATATTAAGAAAGTCAGTAGGTCACATTCATGGTCAATGAAATTCAGTTTTACGATTTGTGTGCAAAACTGTGTAAGTCATCAATATTTCAAGGCTGTATCTTAAAAAACAAGAAAGTAGGTCAGTAGGTCAAGGTCACAATTCAAGTGACACCATATTACTTGGGTCATCAGGTAATTATAATTAAATAGTCTTGGAAATAAAATCAGATGATTTTTTAAGTATTTTTCCTATATAACTCACATAATAACTAAGTGACCCCAGGGTGGGGCCTCTTTTAACCCCAGGGGCATAATTTGAACAATTCTGGTAGAGGACTACTAGACAATGCATCATACCAAATATCAAAAGCCTAGGTCGTATGGTTTCTGAAAAGAAGATTTTTAAAGCTTTTCCCTATATAAGTCTATATAAAACTTGGGACCACCAGGGCAGGGCCTCTTTTCACCCCAGGGGTACAATTTGAACAATTTTGGTTGAGGACCATAAGACAATGCTACAAACCAAATATCAAAGGTCTAAGAGTTGTGGTTTCAGAAAAGAAGATTTTTAAACTTTTTTTCCTATATAAGTCTATGTAAAACTTGCGACCCCCGGGGCGGGGCCATATTTGACCCTAGCGGGATAATTTGAACAATCTTGGTAGAGGAGCACTAGATGATGCTACATACCAAATATCAAAGCCCTAGGCCATGTGGTTTTGTACAAAAGGTTTTCAAAGTTTTCCCTATATAACACTATATAAACCGTGTGACCCCCGGGGCGGGGCCATTGACCCTAGGGGGAAAAATTGAACAATTTTTGTAGAGGATCACTAGATGATGCTACATACCAAATATCAAAACCCTATGCCATGTGGTTTTGTACAAGAAGATTTTTAAACTTTTCCCTATATAACTCTGTATAAACCATGTGACCCCCTGGGCGGGGCCATATTTGACCCTAGGGGAATAATTTGAAAAACCTTGGTTGAGGACCACTAGATGATGCTACATACCAAATATCAAAGCCCTAGGCCATGTGGTTTTGTACAAGAAGATTTTCAAAGTTTTCCCTATATAAGTCTATATAAACCAAGTGACCCCCGGGGCGGGGCCATATTTGACCCTAGGAGGAAAATTTGAACAATTTTGGTAGAGGACCACTAGACGATGCTACACACCAGATATCAAAGCCCTAGGCCCTGTGGTTTTGGACAAGAAGATTTTTAAAGTTTTTCCTTTCGGTTGCCATGGCAACCAGAGTTCTGCATGGAATTCAATTCTTTGAACAATTTTGAAAGGGGGCCATCCAAGGATCATTCCTGTGAAGTTTGGTGTAATTCTGCCCAGTGGTTTTCAAGAAGAAGATTTTTTTAGGAAATGTTGATGGACAGACGACGGACGACGCACGCCGGACATTGAGCGGTCACAATAGCTCACCATGAGCCTTTGGCTCAGGTGAGCTAAAAACTGACAGAACAAAATATTTAGTTACCATGGTGACTAGGTTACCAAACCATTGATGTGCCAGTTCATGCCCCACTACTAGAGCCACCCATTGTTTCGTTTTTGAAGAAGAGTTCTGTGGGTCGATCAACAGAGCTGTCTCTCTGTAAGTAACTAAACCCCAATTCTCCATCGCACCTAAAACAAGATAACACTTTAAATAACTTTTCACTTAAAAAAAAATTGAATAAATCAAAGATACTGCTTCCACCATGCCCATCTTGCGCATGTGTGAATATTATGTTGTTTTTTAGCTTTTAATATTGTGGAGTTATCCCCCTTTAGTAGAGTTATGCCCCTTTTGAAATTATACCTCTTTAGAGTTACTGAACTTTAAGTGTGGAGTCCATAAATCTGAAATTTTCACATTCTGTTTACTGTGAAACCATTATTATTCGTGGGGCATTAATTTTCATGGATTTCGTGGTTGAGCTCAACCACGAATTTAAGTCCCAACGAACAAATTGTGCCCACGATAATTTTAATTGAACGCAAAGTCGCCAAAATAGACAGCATAACCTTTCGATCTGATCCGTAGTTGTATGCATGCGGCAGTACTAACCTGCTTTCGTGTAGTTTATGGAGGCTCCATCAACGATAAACAAAGGTATGCGTGGAAACAAAACCGACCATTTCATTTAGAAGTGTACCCGTGGTTTGTTTATAACATGCTTGTCAAAGTAAAAGTAGATACTAAACATATAAGTTTGACGTAGCGTCACGTGCCAACCGCACTATAATACGGCTGTTATTTGATTTTTTCGGCCCCGCTATGCAATGTTTATACACTAGCCTTTAATTTTACTGACATGTAGTAAAATACTATGACTTTGGAACTATTAAATATTACAAGGGCACATCTATATAAATATAAAATGACCATCTTGTAAAATTTTGGTTGCAATGTCTGTTTTATACTGCCAAAAAATATCAGGTAAGTATTTACGCTAGTTATTTAACATAAATTGTTAAATCCAACAACAAATTAAATCTGTTACCTCTTTCAGTAGAGTAAATACAGCAGTAAGACATTGACCTGGTCGATCTATTATGATTCGATGTGTGAATTCCTTGCACATAATTAGAGGGTCACAATGGGGTTTGTTTTCACATATTAACCATGCATTTGAAAGTAACGATAATATTTGGTTGTTTACATTTAAATTTGCTGATATATGTCTATCTGGTGAATGTACACATGTTATGTTCAGGAGGAAATAAAAGAATCAATTAATCATCCTCGGGTTTAGTATTGTGTAATCCATGGAGTGGCCTCAATTGAGAAAGAATAGTTTAATGTCAGAGGTTATTTCTAAGGTCACGGAGTTTAATTGGCCAGCTTGTAATTACAACAGCTTTCGACATCAGTAGCTCAGTCAAGTGTGACTTATTGAATTAAGATATTCCTTAAATTAATTGCTAGATTTGCGACCGATGCATTAATATATAATTCATATTACACGTTTCTTGGCAGGAAATTACACATGCCAAGTTCAACAGCTTGTAATTTTAGATGCAGAAGCGCCGTTCATTTTGCCAAAAAACAAAAAATCAGACCAGTTTATAATAGTTTATGTATGGATTACTATGGTTATACTAGTACTACGGAATAAAAACAACATTATTTAAATCTATAATACATGTAGTTCGTTTTAATTTGCAGATCAATAAATAGTTCTTGTTTAAAACACGATCAAATGATCAATGTCAACTTTATATTTGTTTCATTTATGAATGCTACGGTTCTGACACTTTTTAATTGGCGCCGACTTTTCTTATTAAATATTTCACAGTTTTAAAAAGTTTTACAAATTAGGAGTCGTATAATTATAGATAACGCGGTCGTAAATTGGCACATGATCACTCGCTAATCTCCCGCGGCGTAGATTGCAAATTCAGTAAACATGGTAGCGCTGTTGGTTTTACATGTAAGGACAGAAGTACTACTAGCAGATCTATTCCTGTGGAAATTATTTTTTTTACAAAAATGGAAAATCCACGAATTTACGTCCCCACGAAACAGCCGTTCTGGCCAAAACCATGAAATTTCATCCCGACGAAATTAAATGATTTCACAGTATTTTACCTTTAACATGCTGGTGGCAAGTGATTCTGCCTTTGTGACCAGTGCAGACCAAGATCAGCCTGCACATCCGTCTGCACTGTTCACTCCTCAGTTAGTAAATTTTTAGTGAACACCCCTTCAAATAATAAATGGTACTACCCAAACTGAATGATAGACCAGCCCATTTTAGAAATTTAGCAGGCTCAAAGTTAATAGCATACCTGCAGAGAAATCAGCTATGGCTATCAGGTCTATTTTAGGCAATGGGTAAGCAATGTTAAAGTAGTTCTTGTAGAAAGGCAATGTCTTCACAGCTACCTGTAAGTATAAAAACATTTTTGGTTAATGATGTGCTATTTTTTATCCTGTCAAGTCTGCAAAAAAAGACTACTGCAGTTGACATAGCAACATTATTCTCACCTGAAAACATGTAAATTTCTAAAAATAGTATGTTTAGTGAAAAAGTTCTTTGTAAATATCTTAAGTAATTCTTTCTTGAGGAATGTAGTCCAAGAAATCCGTTCCTAAAAAGGGTCGAATTGTGCACTTTTTGTGAAAAGCATGAAACTTGGCATGGTAGTAGATAAATATATTACTCTTCATTTAAGAGTGGGAAGCAGCGTCTTAAATCCAAAATGGCCGCCAAAATCCAAGATGGCCACCATAATTCAAAATTTTATGAAAAAATTAAGGAAATCATTAAACAGCTATGTAAAACATGCTAAAAGCATGCACATGGGAATTAGTAAAATATCATAAATATTATACCTGGAATAAGTCTATCATTTGTATTGACAAATCCAAAATGGCTGCCAAAATAAAAGATGGCTGCCAAAAAATACAAAGCATTGTTTACTTTAGGTGGAAGTAATGCATTGTTAACAATAATACTTAATTGAAATGCTCTCTAGTACACAGACAAATAAACAAAACATGTTTTCTACCATATTTCAAGAACAAAGTAAATGAAAATGCAATTTTATTGAATAAATACTAATAGAACCTTTTATTGAAGTATACTACTAACAGAAATTTGTTACTGAAGTATACAAGAAATACTGTTTATGCTGTATGGATTCAAAATAAAAGTTAAATTGTTATATATCAACTATTTGATTTGATATTTAAAACAAATTTTTAAAAAGTTCCTTCCTTTTGTTTAAATGCATCAGTTATTAACAAAAGTTGCTCCCCTTTGTTTAAATTTAGCCATTTATAATATATGTCAACAACATTAATACTGACACATGTTCCCGCAATTCAAAATAACAAATATAATTTCTGTTTCAAGTAAATCTATCAAAGATATATCAACTGTTTATCTATACGTTTTAACACCCTGACTGTATAATTTTCACATCAGTCTAACATGCAGTGCACATAGTTCCATGCATTTCAGTATATGTTTACCTACTATAGCTCATGTATTTATCTGTATATATTCAATCCTTCATGTATGCTACTAACATATAGCACTCTACCCATTTGTTGTTTGGATAACTACAAACTGTAGCCTTAACTAGTGTTCATTTTTTACTTTCAGCATGAAACAATAGTAGTAGTAGTAGACCTAGTTTTTAGCTCGACTATTCATAGAATAGATGAGCTATTGGACTCGCCCATGCGTTGGTGTCCGCGTCGGCGTCTGCGTCGACGTCGACGTCCGCGTCCCGATTTGGTTAAGGTTTTGTACGTAAGCTGGTATCTCAGTAACCACTTGTGGGAATGGATTGAAACTTCACACACTTATTCACTGTGATAAACTGACTTGTACTGCACAGGTTCCATAACTCTATTTTGCTTTTTTACAAAATTATGCCCCTTTTTCGACTTAGAAATTTTTGGTTAAGGTTTTGTATGTAAGCTGGTAACTCAGTAACCACTTGTGGGAATGGATTGAAACTTCACACACTTATTCACTGTGATAAACTGACCTACATTGCACAGGTTGCATAACTCTATTTTGCTTTTTTACAAAATTATGCCCCTTTTTCAACTTAGAAATTTTTGGTTAAGGTTTTGTATGTAAGCTGGTATCTCAGTACTTACTAATGGGAATGGATTGAAACTTCACATACTTGTTCACTGTCATGATCTGACATGCACTAAGCAAGTCCCATAACTCTACTCTTTTTTTCAAAATTATGCCCCTTTTTCGACAGCAGTTTTTGGTAAAATTTTTGTATGTAATCTGATATCTCAGTATCCACAAATCGAATAGATTGAAACTTCGCACTCTTGTTCACTGTCATGATCTAACATGCACTGTGAAGGTCCCATAACTCTACTTTGCATTTTTACAAAATTATGCTCCTTTTTCGACTTAGCAGTTTTTGGTTAAGGTTTTGTATGTAAGCTGGTATCTCAGTATCTACAAATTGGAAAGGATTGAAACTTCACACACTTGTTCACTGTCGTGATATGACATGCAGTACAGAGGTTCAATACCTCTATTTTGCATTTTACAAAATTATGTCCCTTTTTCAACTTCTGCATTCATTCAATTGACAAGACTGTTGAATAGTCGAGCGTTGCTGTCCTCCGACAGCTCTTGTTGGTGGAGGTTATTACTGCATGTTCTTGCTATAGATTATTGCATTGTTGGACACATAACATACTTAATATGCTTATAAACTACTAACTTTTCAAATGATACCTCAAACACAGATAAGGAGGGTATTGAAATCAATTGGCATCTCTGTATCATATGCCAAGAAACTACAAGAGAACCCCTACAATGCCCTGCTAACCTTAACCCTACTCATCCAGGCTTTGGAAAGGAGTATACCTCATTTTGTGATAATATCTTCAAATTCATAGAACCAGGGGTTTGTCTTCCAGTACTTTTAAAACTGGAAAGTTTGAAAAGGGAAACATCCATAGCTGATACATTGACAAAGAACAAAGGTAAATGGCATGAGACATGCAGAGTAAAGTTCAGAGACCGAGAGCTTGATACGGCAACTAAGCGGCTGCATCAGTATACAGTGATGCAACACCTATGAAAGTTACACGGAAGAGCACTGCAAATGCAACTCTTCTTGATAATAACACATGTTTTATTTGAAATAAATGAAATGGGTCAACCTTGCATAAAGTATCTACATTTCGCAGTTCACTCAACAAGATTGAAAACTAGACTCATGGCACATTTGAAAGACATGCATGCATATAATGAAGGCCGAGAAGTTTTTTGGCATTTAATGATGATGTAGGATTTGCCTTGAAAGAAATCGAGGAATATATTGATTATGACAATGATGCATTGTTCAAAGAGTGTGTATAATTGCAATCAACGTGAATCACCGAGACTGACAGACCGAGATTATGAAGCTTATCCACAAAACCACGCTTTCTGGTCTCTGCATGTACAATGAGTCCTACATATATTGGTAGAGATGGTTCGCGTTGCTTGCAATTATACACACTCTTTGTTGTGTCTCTGCGACGAGTAGATGTGCTGTTAAATATCATAAGTTGTGCTCTGGACATGGCGGATTGAAACTCATCAACTTTCGATGTCCTAGTCTTAATATTTGAACTCCCTAAGATCATCTCTACAATAGTCTGTAGGAATTTTGGTATAGCCTTCTGTTAGCAAGTTTCTTGCAATGTTCCATTAAAAGCACAGTTTTTACTACTGAACATATCCCGGCGAACAATGTTTGCTGCTTTACATGATATGACTGCATCATTGTCATAATCAATATATTCCTCGATTTTCTGATATATCAATACTTAGTTGCTTGAAGGCAAACTTAAAGTGCACTGCGCTGTGTAAATTAAGTGGTGACTGCGAACAATAAATATCAAGGTCTGTTTGGTAGAATTGAAATGACACTTGAAATATGTAAAACATCAGTATGTATCCACTAAACGATGTTGTTTTGTAGTTTTGTTTTAACATACATACATATATATGAATGCATATAAAACATTCGATGGTCAGAACTGGTCCAGTGAACTTTGATATATGGCATTTTTTGGAAATGATAACTTTTCTGTAATATGTAAAACTACATCTATCTTTTAAGGTCGCCATTTTGGATTTTGTTTGCCATACTAATTGATTTTATTAACAAATGTTAATGTTATTTCAGGAGTGTACACTTATATGTTATTTCAGGAGTGAACACTTATGCATGAATTATGTACATTTCATAGATATTCACACAAAAAGTAAACCCCAATGGTTGCGTGATTCACTTATGAAAACATGATGGCAGCCATCTTGGATTTTGTCAGCCATATTGGACTTTTTTATTAATTTGTCATTCTTATTGGAAGCTGAGTATGATTGTATACAATTATTTGCCAAGTTTCAAGATAATTACAAATAATGCTCAATTGTAGTGCGTTTTTGTTTCGTAAACATAATATTTTGGCCGCCATTTTGGATTTTGGCAGCCATATTGGATTTTATTTTTGCTTTTACATCATGCTTATTTGATATTTGATATAATTATATAATAATATGCCAAAATATGTTATTTTAATGCTATCTTAACAGTCGTCTCAGTATTTTCCTATAGAACTGTAAGTTTTGGCGGCCATCTTGGATTTTTGCAGCCATTTTGATTTTCACAGCCCGCTTCCCACTCTTAAATAAAATGAAATATATTCATCAGCTAGCATGCCAAGTTTCATGCTTTTCACACGATGTGCACAATTATTTTACGAATTTCTCGGACTAATGGGACTTAAACATGTGACCCTTAGTTCTGTTACAACTCTACTTCAACTAGCTTTAACAATACCCCTTAAAGGCACTAACCCGCACACTTTAGGCGAAAAAATAATTTCTCTTAAAATTTCATGAAAAAACTTTGAAATTGCAAGATATTCTTACAAATAACCAAAAATATTGTACAGAAGATAGTAAACCGTTGCAATGCTTTTGAAACTAAGCAGAATTGTTTTTTTTACATTCTTCTGGCATTTTTGCCAATATCTAACTTTAATTTTCACCCAATTTATCAGTTTTCAGTGTTACACATATACATTCTGGTATGCTAAACTTGTGGACATGAACAAGATGAAAAATTTCACCCAAACGGTGAGGTAGTAGCTTTAAATAATGTAACTGTAGAAATGTATACATACATCAAGTGCAAACTGTCCTTGCTCTTTCTTCCCCACTGGTGTATAAACTCTGATCTTCACTCCATTTACATCCTGGCCTTCTACAAAATCATACTCGCCTACCACAAAAGCCAACAGGTATGTGGACATGATAGGAGATCTGTCGTACTTCACAACTTTATGATTACTGTGGGCGAGATCCTCGGTTTCTGATACTACAGGCTGTAATAAATTTACGACTTTTAAATTAACAAGTTAGAATGAAATTTTAAGACAAGCTGGAAGAAATTTACAATTATGAGAAGCTGGAATGAAGTTACTCTTAAGATGGGCACAGAGCTTTTTCATCAAGCAGTTGGGAAGAGGCCCTGGTCTTTTAAACTTGGAAACTTGTACATACATGTACATGTGTTTATTGCTCTTTTGGAAACGAGAATTTCATTGAAAAAGAGCCTTTCTTTCATTCTGCAAAGGAGTTCTGTAATGGCCAATGAAAGTTTGTGTTTTCCTAATCCTAAATATAAGCTAATTACTTATTTCTGAAATTCAAAAAAAAAAAAAAAAAAAAAAAATCTTTTTGGAAGTTTCTCTGCATCAAAGAGGAAAAATAACCTTTTATTTTCAACCAAAAAGTGGGCAAATACATGTATCACCCTCAGTTACATAAAGCTAAAAAGCCTTGGAGAAGGACTGGAGTTGTAACTGAGCAAGATGAATTTACAATACTGAGAGAAGTTGAACATAATAAAATACTAATAATTACAGACTGGAATGAAGTTTAGCTGTGACAGGTTGCAGCAGTGTTACCAAACAATGTTTGGTGCTTTGAAAATATATCTTTAAGGTTGATGCTTTGCAACTTACTGTGAAATCATTTAAATTTGTGGCTGTAAGATTTCAAGAGTAATTTTGCCCAAAACAGCTGTATTTCATTGTGATAGGATTTCATGGATTTCCAATTATCAAGATATCAAGATAAAAGGATAGGATAGCAGGGCTGGACAAATCCACTGGTCCGTTTGTAAATATGAGCAGATATTGGCTCAATGCGAGTGGAACTTGCTGTAGTACTTGTCCTGCAGCACGAGTGTGATTTTTGTCCACAAATATAATAAATCCAATCAAAATGGAGCCGTGAAGAAGCCGGATAGTTAAAAGATCTAAACAAAAGTTAATTTATTTCCAAACTCTAAAATCCACCTAATTGAATTATGATTGCATTAGCTAGACAGTCAAGAACAAGATTCCGGTACCGGTATGTACGATTTTTAACAGACTTTAAAATAGACGCTGTCTGTAAAATATCATTTTCTTAGTGAATTGAAGGACATGTACAAATTGTAGCAGGATGAATGACAATTCTTGGCAGCTGGTCCTGCAGGCTGAGGTACTTTCAAAGAATTTGTTGAGCCCCGGATTAACACAACCATAAAATCCATGAAAATTAGTCCCCAATGAATATTAAAGATTTTGCAGTAATCAACAGTTTAATATCCTTTCAACAGTCAATTTCATTCCCTAAATAGCCATTCATATCAGTCTTTGTCTATTTGAAATAAGACTATTGCTATTTAGCTAGAAAGCTTGTGCATGAATTAGGAGAAACTTAGTGTTTTTATTCCACAACAGGCGTCTACAATTCAATATGAAGACCCATAAATATCAATGCTCAATGGCACAGACTGTTTTTATTTAAAGCATCTTGGTGATCCAGATTAGTTTTCAATATTAAACCAGAAACGAAAATCTTTTGTCACTGTAACAAACCATAGGTTAACTGTTAACATTCCTGCTCAGTATATATTACAAACAGTCTGGAAAATACTCCAATCAGTGGCTTCAGTCTCCCACGCTTTTCCTCTCATATTAAATTTAATTTTTATTAGCTTCCTTGTTGGTTTGGATTTAACTCTGATTTTCAACAGTATTTCAGTTTTGGACCGGCAGCCAGTTAACCTAATCAGTGTTCCTGGGTACTATACCAGTACAAACCTGGGTGCTATAACAGTACTAACCTAATCAGTGTTCCTGGGTATTATACCAGTACTAACCTGGGAACTATAACAGTACTAACCTAATCAGTGTTCCTGGGTACTATACCAGTACTAACCATGGTACTATAACAGTACTAACCTAATCAGTGTTCCTGGGTACTATACCAGTACTAACCTGGGTACTATAACAGTACTAACCTAATCAGTGTTCCTGAGTACTATACCAGTACTAACCTGGGTACTATACCAGTACTAACCTGTTTTCTGCAAGTAACTCGCAACTTCTCTGCATGAATCAGCAGTAGGACAAATGACTTCAAACAAATTGTCTTCTGTCAAATCAGGAAGATCACTCATCTAGCCCGAGGTTCCAGCTCTCTTAATTCATAATGTTATACTCTACCCATTGAGCTAACCAGGCTTGCTATGTCATTTTTAGAGCACCTCAGTTAATCTCAATAGGGAGAGCGCAGATCTACGGAAGATGGGGTCGTGAGTTCATTCCCCATGTGAGGCTTCAGGGCCCTCGTTTGCCAATTTTTGGGGCCGAAATTTGCCCCGTTCCCCCCTCGAAATAGTATGTTTTTTCCCCCCCAAGTATAGAAAAATTCCCCCTTGAAAGAAAAAAATATTCAAGAAAAAAATCGATACCCGATAGTCTTAGGAGCGTCTCGTAACTTAATGGGCCTGATAAACTTTTACTGATCCGTATAATACGCACGTTTTTCAGTTCCCCGGATGCGTGTATGCAAAGTTACTTCCCTTTGAAAAAAAATATGTCGTATAATGCAAAATCATACCGTAAAAAGAGCACGGATGCAACAGGGGCAACATGCGCAAAGATAGATTTGCTTTTTAAGCAGCATGCCCTCAAAAAACAAACTACTGTCACGGACACCGCTGTTTCACCAGGGCCAGACATGCATGATCAGGTAGATACGATGAAGGGAAGCCCTGCTCCTGCTGCTGCTGAGACAATGTCCGTGGATACTGCTAGTGCTACCGATAATGACGTTGACGATAGTGTGAATAATTTTATATTAAACTCTGAATAATTTTTGCTAAGAAATATTTGACCTCAATTTAAATTTTTTTTGTGTTGTGCATAAAGTAAACCTCAGAGAAAATATCAACTTCAAGGGCAAAACCAAGCCAAGGATCGAACCAGTCAGTGTCGGTGACATTCCATGGTACACATGATCATCTTGAACTCTGCTATCATGTCTGTAGCAACGATAATGGCAAATTGGTTACATTGCCTCGTCTACCACAGGTGTGTATCATGATGTAGCAAGCTGCATTCAGAAGTTCCATCCTCGAAAAGTGTACTGGATGACTTCCATATATCCAGAATCAATTCCCCCCTCCCTTGAAAACGACGCGAAATTCCCCCCTCCAAGGGCCCCGGCCCCAATCCCCCAAAATGTAGAGAGGGCCCTGGGCTTAATATGTTCTCCATGAGATATAATAATATAAGACATTGTGACTGAAGTCATTCATCCTCCACCGCTGATTCTTGTGGAGAAGTTAACAGTTACTTGTGGAGAAGTTAGCAATTACTTGTGGAGAAGTTGGCAGTTACTTGCATAAAGCAGGTTTATACTCGTACAGAATCCAGGAACACTGGTAAGGCTAACTGCCTACTGTTACATAGCTGAGAAATTGTTGAATAATGGCACTAAACCCATAATAAACTGGAGTTGTCACAGGAGAGGCAAATTATACCCCCACAATATGGCCTTGTCACAGAAGTAACTTACTAAGCCAATATCAAAGCCAAACTTGCTTGACCTTTGACCTACTGACCACAAAATCAATAGAGGTCATCTGCTAGTCATGATTAACATCCCTATGAAGTTTCATGATCTTCCGCCCAAGCATTCTCAAGTTATTGTCCGTGAAAGGTTTAAATGACCTTTGGAACTCAAAATCAATATGGGTCATCTGCTTGATATGACCAACCTCCAGATTAAGTTTCCTGATCCTAGTCCCAAGCATTCTCAAGTTACTGTCTGAAAACTGTTTCAACGTTCCAGGTCACTGTGACCTTGACCTGTGACCTACTGACCTCAAAATCATTAGGGGTCATCTGCTAGTCATAACCAACCTCCCTATCAATTTTTATGATTCTAGGCCCAAGCATTCTCAAGTTATCATCCAGAAACTGTTTAACTGTTCCAAGTCACTGTGACCTTGACCTACTGACCTCAAAGTAGAACTTGACCAGTATTTCATGATGTTACACCTGTGTACCAAAATTTATGATCCTAGGCCAAAGCGTTCTCAAGTTATCATCCGGAAACCATTTAACTGTTCCAAGTCACTGTGACCTTGACCTTTGACCTACTGACCTCAAAGTCGAACTTGACCTGCATTTCATTATGTTATACCTGTGTACCAAAATTTATGATTCTAGGCCCAAGCATTCTCAAGTTATCATCCAGAAACCGTTTAACTGTTCCAAGTCACTGTGACCTTGACCTTTGACCTACTGACCTCAAAGTAGAACTTGACCAGTATTTCATGATGTTACACCTGTGTACCAAAATTTATGATCCTAGGCCAAAGCGTTCTCAAGTTATCATTAGGAAACCATTTAACTGTTCTGAGTCACTGTGACCTTGACCACTGACCTACAGACCTCAAAGTCGAACTTGACCTGCATTTCATGATGTTACATCTGTGTACCAAAATTTATGATCCTAGGCCCAAGCATTCTCAAGTTATCATCCGGAAACCGTTTAACTGTTCAGGGTCACCATGACCTTGACCTTTGACCTACTGACCCCAAATTCGAACCTGGCCTGTATTTTCTGATGTTACACCTGTGTACCAAATATTATTTAAATCGGTCAAGCCTTTCATGAGTCATCATCCGGAAACCATGCAAAACCAATGGACCGACTGACGGACGCCAAGCTCACTCCTATATACACACCACTCAAACTTCATTTTGTGGGGGTATAATAAACAAATGAAGTAACTTTTATCTGTGTAAAATACAGGCCCATGAAATTAAAAAAAAAATTGTTTTAGAAATTTTAAAAACTTCAACAGAAATATGCCTAGTTACCATGTTTGAATGTAGTGAGTGTGTTTGCAGGTTGTCTTTTTCAATATTTTTTCAGTCAATATACATGGGTGTCTACTTGAAGCAGTGAGATACATGTAAATGCCCAACTTTATAGTGCTACCACACTGGATTACCACATCAATGACATGTGACATGACACCCAACCTAGTGTCACAATATACAAACACCTGGCTGTCCAGTCTTAGAACCACCTTCATAATGCTACGCGCTAAGTGACGAAGTTACTTGGACCATTTTTCATGTTTTTGGTATGATGTTGCCAGAGCCTTTGGTATGATGTTGCCAGAGAATAAATCCACCAGCTCCCCCGCTTGAACGGGCACTCTATCATTTACATTATGCTACCAAGGCAGTTTGTTAAAAGGTAAATTTAAAGTACCAACATACATACCATATTAGACAGTGCAACTCTATTCTTTGGCACAATCAATGTAATGTCGAATGTTGCCTTCAGAGCTGGCTCATCCCAACAAGGGAAAGATCTGCGTGCATCTGATGCCTGAAATCACGTAACACAGAGTTAGGTAATTACATTTAGTAGCTGAACAGTAGACAGTTTTTCTGACAATCGTTTGAAAGCAGAATGTCAATTTTCTCTCAATCAAAAAAGGGAAAGACCTGAATACATTAGAATTCTAGAATAATGATATGTAGAATTCAGAAGACAGATTTGAATTTTTATCTTTCCTAGCATTTCATAGTGCTGTTAAATCATACATTAACCTTTAGCCTGCTGCCGGCATATGATTCTGCCTTTGCGACCAGTGCAGACCCAGATCAGTCTACACATCTGTGCAGTCTTCGAATAACAAATGGTATTGCCCAAACTGAATGATGGACCAGTCCATTTTAGAAATTTAGCAGGCTAAAGCTTAATTATTTTCATGCGCTGATGAAAAATATTCTAGAAAGCACTAGACCTATAGATTCTTATACCCAACGAGCCCAACAATGTGTACTTATATCTGAAATTCTAAGACAGAAAACTATTCAGAAGAGCCGAGCGTAAAAAATTAGACAGATTCTACCTCAAACTGTGTTACAGCAGCATATCTATCCTCCCCATCCGGTCCAGTGTATTTGCTTCTGTAGAATCCTTTCATACGATCATTTAACTCTCCAGTGAACTGTATCTTCAACAATCCTTTTCCAACCTGTAAAAATACAAAAATTGCATATTTTCTGATATGAATGCAGTCAGTATGTTTATCATATACCTAATATAAATCCTGTAAAAAATCAGCTTGTATTTCACAAGTAAATTATCAACAAGCAGAAAGAGTTCTGCATGTTGTATTGTTTGTGGCCGGACTACTTTTATTTATATGCTTGACCTGACAAAGTTCTATAAATAGTGCACATAAAATCTTTAGTTTATCTAAAGTTCCATTTTAACATTGGTATGTTCAATAACAAAACAACAAACAAAAAGGCGGAGGTATATCATAAAAGGTCATCATAACAGTAGCTAAATCTGGGATTCTGTATTTGGCTCTCTTGGATTTTGCAAGGTCGGATCACACTTGGTGCTTGCACTTCTCGTGAGATCTGATCTGGCAAAAATCCACTTGAGCCGAATACAGCATCCCAGATCGAGCTACTTTTATAATAACCCTATTCTATTTTGCATTTCTTCAGGGAGGCATCCAGGTTTGTGTAATTGAGAAAATACATGTACATAAATGCTCAAAATTTAGTGAAACAGTAACCTAAATCCTGTACTTTTTACTGTTTAATCTATACTAATTTATTTTAGGTCTGTCGAGAGGCAAGTTCTGCAAGTTATATTAATCACTCTCGACACCTCATTCCTGATGGAATCCATTGCCACGACGGTATGAGAGAAGAGAAGCCAGTTCTCCTTTTAATGAGTGTCAAGCAAAACAACAAATTCGTAGGGTAATATGAACGCCTCAGGCCGTATTTAAAGATTGTGGTAATGCGACCCAAAGTTTTTTGTGTGGGTAGGGAGGTAGGGAATTTTTTTTGCATCACAGTGTAGTCATATAGGGAAAACAATTTTCATTTGACTGGCCTGCAGAAAAAAGGCTGGGTTGCAGCAATTTTTATTGGTAGGTCGTGTTACCGCAAACAGATTTTTTTAAAGATAGCCCTATGGTTACATAAATGGAAATATTTCTTTGTTAGGATCAAATTTCATGAAATGACACAACCAAAAAATTCATGCAGATTAGTTTGCCCATGAATATTAATGATACTGTGAAATCATTAATATTCGTGGGGGTCTAATTTTCGTGGATTTTGTGGTTGAGTCAATCCAATAAATTTAATCCCAATGAACAAGTAAAATTTCCATTCAATTTATGTTTGAAAATTGAAATCCACGAATTCATATCCCCACGAAATTGCCGTTTTGACCAAAACCATGAAATTTCATGCCCATGAAATTTTACAGTACATGTTATATTTCTAATAGATCAATAATGATTTTGCTACATATAAAATGCAGAAGCTAAACAATAAATAATTCACTTCAGAACAGAGAATTTTTGGTGCTAAATTGGATAAACAATGGTTTGCCACTGGGACTGAATCCTTTCAGTACTATTTTACGAACAAAAGAAAAAACCATCGTAATGGAGACAGATAACATTTGACCTTTACTTTTTACAAATAGCTTTCTAAACCTGCATCACATTTTCATGTACCCAACCAGAGGCAGCCTGTCATAAGGATTTCATATAAATCGGAAATATATCTGATTACATTTAATACTTGAACAAACGTAACTGATTACACAAGATTACACCAGGTGTGACAAGAAGAACACTGCAAAATTGTCAGAAACACATACAAATATGGTAAACAAAAGCACCACAATGCGCAGCAAAATATGCCCGAAGGTATGACATTTGACCCCTAAGTGTGACCTTGACCTTGTAGCTAATCATCCAGAACATGTGCTCTGCACATTGTCTTGATGTGGTGAACATTTGTCACAATTTGTGTCAAGATTCTTTGAAATCATTCAAAGGGTTCAAGAGTTACAGAGCGAGGACCTTTGACCCTAAGTGTGACCTTGACCTTGAAGGCAGACATCCAGAACATGGCCCTCTGCAGGTCATCTCGATGTGGTCAACATTTGTGCCAAGTTGCTTTACAATCCTTCAAGCAGTTCAACGAGTTACAGAGAGGACACGAAACATACTCATATGACAATTGACCACTATGTGTGACATTGACCTTGAAGCAAGCTATCCAGAACATGCGCTCTGCACCTTGTACTGATGTGGTGAACATTTGTGTCAAGTTTCTTTGAAATCCTTCACAGGGTTCAAGTCTTAGAGTTAAAGAACTTTGCCATAATGAGACTGGAGTTTTTGGTTTGGCTGACGAACTCTACCCATTTACATCATACTTTGCAATTTACCTACCTTCAGCTCACTTGGGAAAGTGAAACTTGCAGTCTCATTTTCTTTCTTGTATTCGACAGCTCCGGTAACTTCACTGGTTTCTCCTTCTGCCAAGTACGAGACAGAACTGATCTCAATTTCAATAGAGTTCAAGGTCACCGTTTTAGTTGGTGATGACACCTGAAAAAAACAAAACAAGAATGATGTCAACAATTTTGAAAATATGTTGATCAGAAAAATAAAGGTAGAATAATGTAATGGTTGTAGGTAGGCTGTTAGGTTAACCCTTTAGCGACATGGTTAAGAGTGTCTGCCAATCAAAAGGCCCGGTTTTCAATTTACTACAATGGCGATGAGGATGTTTGATGAACACAAGTATTTGGATGAGGCTAGAAACTGAAAGGATGTGCACCATATTCAATGTTATAGAGGAAAGTACAGACCACCAGGTCCAGGGTCCGATCCTCGGTAGAGACTGAGGTATGTTACTACATATATCTGACAAGCGTGTAAATATCAAAATGTATATCAGTGGAAATCATACTTTGCATCATAACAGGCCATAATGTATAACAAGAGCACCGCCTTGCGGGTGCTGATGCTCATCTGATTTTTTTGTATAAAAGAAATATTGTCCTACCCATGATTTTCTAAGTCTAAAAAGGGCCATCATTCTTGCAAAAAGCAGGATAGAGTTATGTTTCTTGAACAGCGTCCGCTTATGATGGTGAAAACAAGTTTTAAAGCAATAGCTTTGATAGTTTATGAGAAAAGCTGACAAGTTTAAACATAATACTCAACCAAGAAAACTGATTTTCTAAGTCCATAAAGGGCAATAATTATTGCAAAAAGCAGGATGGAGTTACGTTTCTTGATGTACAGGGTCAACTTATGATGGTGAACAAGTGTTGCAAGTTTTAAAGCAATAGCTTTGATAGTTTAAGAGAAAAAGTTGACCTAAACATAAAACTTAACCAAAAAATCTGATATTTTCTAAGTCCAAAAGGGGCCATAAATCTTGCAAAAAGCAGGATGGAGTTATGTTTCTTGACGTACTGGGTCAGCTTATGATGGTAAGCAAGTGTTGCAAGTTTTAATGCAATAGCTTTGATAGTTAAGGAGTAAATCTGACCTAAACATAAAACTTAACCAAGAAAACTGATTTTCTAAGTCCAAAAGGGGCAATCATTCTTGCAAAAAGCAGGATGGAGTTATGTTTCTTGATATACAGGGTCAACTTATGATGGTGAACAAGTGTTGCAAGGTTCAAAGCAATAGCTTTGTTAGTTTAGGAGAAAAGTTGACCTAAACATAAAACTTAAGTTAACCAAGAAATCTGATATTTTCTATGTACAAAAGGGGCCATAAATCTTGCAAAAAAGCAGGATGGAGTTATGTTTTTTGCTGAACAGGGTCAGCTTATGATGGTAAACAAGTGTTGCAAGTTTCAAAGAAATAGCTTTGACAGTTTAGGAGAAAAGCTGACCTAAACATAAAACTTAACCAAGAAATCTGATTTTCTAAGACCAAAAGGGGCAATAATTCTTGAAAAAAGCAGGATGGAGTTATGTTTCTTGATGTACAGGGTCAGCTATTGATGGTGAACAAGTGTTCCAAGTTTCAAAGCAATACATTTGATAGTTTAGGAGAAAAGCTGACCTAAACATAAAACTTAACCAGGCAACGCCGACGCCGACACCGATCAAGTGATGACAATAACTCACCATTTTTTCCCAAAAAATCAGACGAGCTAAAAACAAGAGCTGTCACAGGAGACAGCATGTTCAACTATTTTGATGCTGGATAGTGAAATTAGGCACATCTCAGGAAGATGTAGCTGAGCTATCACTGTTTGATGGATATATTATTAATAAGGAGAGAAGTTGTAATGACAAAGTAGCAAAAACGTATTGGCGATGTGTCATACAAGAATGTTCAGGTCGAGCTGTAACATCAGGGAACCACCGAATACCGAAGATGCCCCAGGAAGAAAACTCCACAACCATGCTCCAGATCAGGCATTCATTGAGGTAAGAGACTAATACTCCAGAGCTTTGAATTTTAATTTCACAATATCGTCTCTGTACGTTGCACTTAACAATCGATGTTATATTTCAGACTTAAAAAAGCTAGGAGAGACTTAAGTAGGCGACGATGGGTCATGGGATGACATCAGTGATCATTAACTAAGAAATCACAACCAAGATAGTCCCCTCTACCCAGGGTGACTTGCCTAAAGAGCGTCCATACGCAGACGTGTTCAGCGGGAATGTCGGCGGAACTTCCTGAACAAAACATTAAAAAATGCAATTTACAAAAAGAGGATGTTATTAAATAAATATAACAAACACAAAACATCGAAAAACTGGGAAAACTTTAGAAAACAGAGAAACCTGGTAACTAGCATCAGGAGAAAATCCATGAATAAATATTTCATTGATCGTTGTGTGGGGGGCTGTAAATCTTCTAACTTTTGGTCCACTGTAAAACCTTTCTTAACAAATAAGGGAAATGCAACTCAAAAAGATACTATTTTAAGTGAGGGAGGTAATATAATTACAGACCAACAAGAAGTATGTAATATTTTTAATCAGTTCTTTGTAAATGTTGCCCAAAATATTGGAAATGATACAATAACAGTAGATGAAAAACACTCTAGTATAACAGCAATAAAATCAAATAATAATGTTCAGTCAGAACTTTGCTTCCATTCAGTTGAACCTTCTTTTGTAGATAAACAAACAGATAAACTAAGTATAAAAAAAGCCACTGGCATTGATGGTATCTCCACAAAGTTGCTTAAGTTATCAAAGCAAACTGTCTCAAGCCATATTACCTCTATATGGTAAATAAGTCCTTTGAAACATCAACATTCCCAGACAATTTAAAAATAGCACAAGTGACACCTTTTCATAAGAAAAAGAGTACTTTAGACAAAGGAAATTATCGTCCAGTCAGTATACTACCTGCTATATCAGAAATCTTGATTGTTAGCTATCTAAGTGAACGTAAACAGTGTATCAAATTAGGTCAGGTCAAAAGTGATTTTCAAGAAATATATAAAGGGGTTCCTCAAGGCTCAATATTAGGTCCTGTGCTTTTAAATATCTTCCTTAATGACATATTACATTTTGTTCAAGATAGTCAGCTTTATAATTATGCTGATGATAATACGTTATCCTTTGCAAATCATGACCTAGACACAGTTAAATCCACCTTAGAGCGTGACAGCACATCTTTGATAAAATGGTTTTCAAATAATAAAATGCAAGCCAATCCAGACAAATTTCAGGCAGTAGCTATAGGACCTAAAACTAAGAAATGTAATATTACTTTTGATTTGGCTGGAAATAAAATAAACTGTGATGATGAAGTAAATCTGTTAGGTGTTACTATTGATTTTAGGTTAAACTTTGAAACTCATATTTCAAATATTTGTAAGAAAGCTTCCAGACAATTAAATGTTTTAAAACGTATTAGTAGGCATCTATGCAAATTAGGGAAACTAAATATATATTATTCCTTCATTCTATCAAATTTCAACTTTTGTCCTTAAACATGGCATTTCTGTGGGGAAGTAAATACCAAAAAGATAGAAAGCATTCAGAAAAGGGCCTTAAGATTCATCTACAACGACTATCATTCAGATTACGAAGAGCTATTAAGTAAATCCCAACTCCCAACTTTAAAAATTAGACGTCTAAGATATATGGCTATAGAAACTTTCAAGATTATTAACAAGCAGTCACCATCTTATCTTCATGATTTAGTTAAAATAAAAAGTAATTCTTATTCTTTTAGATATACCAACACTGCTGAAATTCCACAGGTAAGAAGCACAAGATATGGTCTCAAATCTTTCCATTCCGCGGCACCCAGACTCTGGAACTCATTACCGCAACATTTCAGAGATGTTACGGGGGTAAATCAGTTCCGGAGTCTGATTAGCTCGTGGGACGGGCAGAATTGTAGATGCTCTTGTTGCTCTAATTAAATTATATTTGTTATTTTTCAGTTCTTGCTTTTTCCGCCCTCTGCAAACCAATATGGTTTGGTTCTTGTTTTTCCTAGTGTGCTTAGTATTATGCATGTGCTGTTTGCTTTGTTCTTGTTGCTCTCATATAGTTTCTATTATGTTCACTATTGCTTTTTACGCCCTCTGTCAAACATGTTGTGTTTAGTTTATTCTATAATTCAGTATTATTAATGTGCTGATTGCTTGTATTTAATTATGTATGTTTTAGTAAGTTGCTCAGTGTTTTGTTTTATTTTTGGTCTGTAGCATGTTTGTCTGCTCTTAAGTAGTCCTTAAGTTTCTTTTATTGACTTCTGAAATACAGCTGTTAATCAGTCCATAACAAATCTGATTTGATGTGGTAGATGTCTTAAACCATTTTCTAAAAATGCATTAGTGTTCTTTTTCAGTTCAGTGTTTTACCATCTTTTGCTTTTAACTAGTTCTTAGGCCTAGGCCAAGATTAACAAATGTATTTCAGGTTTAACCAATTTGTATGTATAACTCATGTACTATTTATAAACTTGATTTGCTAATTGTTGTAACTCTTTTAATAGGTACATTTTTATTATGTTATTAAATATACTATGTGTTATTTATGTCGGTCAATAGCTATACTTAGCTAATGTTGTCTGTATATTAACACCGACTTTAAATAAATAAAATTTGTATCTTGTATGCACACCCAAGCCAAACTGCTCCGCCCTGCATGAGCTCCAAGGGTGAGCATCCCGGACGAGCCCCCAAATGTAAGTCTCAGGAAAAATGTGCAGCCCTGAGCGGGATTTGAACCTCGGACCTTCAGCTTACCGTGCCAATGCTCTACCAATTGAGCTACCGAGGCCACCCGATACGAGAACCGCTACAACCATATCTTACCTCGATATTGATGGATTCAATCCCCTCAAAGACGAAGGTCTTCAAGTTTGGTTTAAGCTGAATATCATAGTTCACTGGCTTCACAGTTGTTGGAAGACGCTGAAATGGTTCTTTTGAAGGCATGGTTGAGTTAACTCTTCTGCTGATAATTTGATAATATAGAAAAGACTTTGTGCGTGATTGTACTGTGACAAGTTTCGGCCGGGTGGAAATGTACTTGCACACCGCTCTACACAAATGCGTACTGACCGGGTATAACAAGCGAGATTTCGAATAAAGTTTACAGGTTCTAAAGGTGTGTTTAGTTGTCTTCGATAAATTACAAAACAATGAATTCATCAAATTCAAATTATTGAATTCAGAGAAGTTCTAAAAGAGGTTTTCCGTGCCGTTTCGGTTTCGAGTAGGAAATGCCGACGGTGTTGCACAAAGACTAATGACTGTTACAAATACACCGATTAAGGTATAAACACACTAAATAATTCGGTGTGCCTTAACACAGTAATGTATATTTATGGAAGGAATGATGCAAAATAGTTATATATCAGAGTTTATCTGAACAAATGCTACCTTTACTTGTATAGTGAAAACTGTATTACAGATAATGTACTGTTTAACAATTATTGTTACTGTCTTCGTATTTCATATTGATGTTTTGCAAATTGTTAACTGTGTTTATAGAACATATACATATTTCACATTTCATTATGAAGAATATTGTACCGACATTTCTTATTCATATTTCAAGAAAATAACGTATCTGAACAATTGCTATCTTTACACGTTAAGTGCGTATTTGTATAGTGTAAACTGTATAACAGACAGACAAATGTATTGTTTAACTATCCTTTGTACTGTGCTTATATTTCATATTGATATTTTGAAAATTGTTAACTGTGTTTATGTAGCATATACATATTTCATCATAAAGAATATTGCACTTATATATACGATTTGTCAAAAATAAACTTGAAACTACTATATAATTATTAGTTTTGTTTATTGCTTAAAGAAAATTTCTTTGATAAAATGGTTGAACAAACATTACATTGACTATTCTATGGAATGCATTAATAAAATAAGTCAATGTTTAAGGATTTATCATTGGTATTCAATTTATATATATACATTACGCCTCTACCAGTCTTACGGCCCATCATTACGTAGATATGAGGTTATTAATAAAACCCGGCCCAGCCCGGCCCGGCCCAAACCACGGAAATAGCCGATTCCGATTGTACGGAAACCACCGGAAACTTACGGACGGAAGGCTAATATAATTACGAATGGTGATACCGTCATCTTTATCAAGGCAATTATGTGTATTTTATTTCATTATTACAAAAGTAGAAGCAAAGTATTTAATATTGATGATACGTATGTTTGATGAAGTATTGCACTTGACATAAGCAAAGACCTAAAATAACAAGATATTTGAATCACACTCAATCAAAGAAGTAATACGTTCGACAGTCGATGTGTCATTTTGTGTACCTGACAGACACGAGATAGCAGTTTGCAGGATACTTTCAACAGAACTGGACAGGCTAGTTAAATGTACGTCGTTATTTCACACCTAACGATGTGACACTAGGTTGTGTAGTAAGGCGAAGGGGTCTATACCGTGCACTGGAAGTATTTATAAAATTTGTTTGCCCGACCAAGATAGCGTTTTAGCATATTAAGTATTAATTTAATAGAAATATCTTGCCTTAGGGAACATATAAATATAAACACTCTTATAATAAGTTTGTCAAAGATTTGCATTGATAAGTACACATTTTGCGAAAATTAACTAGAAATGTAAGTTTATGAAATTATTATTAGATCTATACTCCTCTTGCCTATCTCGGTTGCGCAACCAAGACAGATCGAAAATAGATGAACATCGAAGCTATGCGCTGATTTCATACTTGCCATTTGTTTCAGGTTGTTGAGGTATCAAATTTGAATATAAAACTATAAATTATATCTAAAGCTAAAAAATAGTCCACTTTTTACATTTTTTCATATTAAGGGAGGCAATTACAAAAATTTCATAAAAGTGTCAAAGTAAACATTTCCAAAGAGGTATAACTCTGTGTAATAGGTCTTTGTTCCTGAAATACAAGAAAACTGAAAAAAATATCATAAAATGTTGCTCAAATGATAATCATATGATTTAGCTTTAAACAAAAACGGGTGATATGTATCATGATACCTGGAGTTACAGTAAGTTGTAGAAATGAATAAACTGGAGTATAAAATATGAAAGAGCGGTTGCAAAGTTTCGACCCGGACCCCGCACCCCCTCCCTCCTCCCCCCACCCCTCGAAACATGCCCGCTCAGCGCTCAGTCTGTTTAAAACAAACAATAAAAAAACCGGTAAATATCTAATATTGATAAATGGGAGGGTAGTGATAGCAATGAACTTTCGTGTTTTAACAATTTACTGCTAACGTTATTTTTGTTTTTAGATTATTTAATTTTGATTTCTCTTTCTTTTATATTTGAAATAATATAGCATATCTTTTTAAACACAGAATTAAAAAGAAAACCCGGTCCGGTCGGACTACGAACTATGCTTTTGCTATATGCTTATACAACTATTCACACAATGTTAACTTTTTTGTTTTTAAAATGAACATTTTAAAGCATGGATTACAAATGTGTGCAATTCAGATATTAAATTATTATACCCCACACAATGTCAAATGTACTTTCCCATTAGTTTAACTTGAATAATATTCATATAGCGTTTTAATATCTCGTGCGCAAAATCGTTATTTTCAATTTCTGCGCATGTGATATTATACAATAATTGCCTTTTGGTGAGGTCGATATGAGCCACGCCATGAGAAAACCAACATCCGCCCAGTCTGGTCAGGATCCATGCTGTGCTAACGGTTTCTCTAATCGCAATAGGGAGCGGTGGTTTATGGATAAGGTGTTGGCCGCTCAATCCAGAGGTCGTGGGTTCGAGCCCCACTGGGGTCACGACCATGACTTTCATATGACACCAGTACTCGTTTTTT
This sequence comes from Mercenaria mercenaria, assembly GCF_021730395.1. NCBI lineage: Eukaryota > Metazoa > Mollusca > Bivalvia > Venerida > Veneridae > Mercenaria > Mercenaria mercenaria. The sequence continues at coordinate 56,962,664 of NC_069378.1, forward strand.
CCAGGAAGCGGACTCGAGAGTGGTTACAATAAGCTTGAAGCTTTCATCACAATCGAGCTAAAACAAATTTGTATAAACTAAAAACTAATCGCAATAGACAATGTTGGTTTTCTCATGGCTTGGCTCATATGTGGATTTATCGGCCTGATAAAAGCAATATCAACCTCGAGCGAATTTATGGACTTGATATCGCTTTAACAGGTCAATAAATGCACATATAGACCACACATAAAAACGACAATTGTTTTATTATCAAATCCCGCCTACTCATAAGTATAAACATTAGATACAAATGTCTGCAGCCTTAGGTCATCTTTCGTGGTTAATTGTATACGGCGTCGCATTGTTTTAACGTAATAACGCGTGGACGTCACAGCTGGAGATCAATATGTGTGTTTGGCTCCGCCTTCGAGAAAATACGATTTTTTATCGTTGAACATGTGACTACATCTAGAACAATGGAAAGGACTATAAATATAGATTTAATGATAAAAACAATAATTTCATATCACATGCGCAACAACGCTATTTTGTTTTTCTGCGCATGTGATATTACATTTTCATGTCTCCCTATGAGAGATCGATACTTTCGTACTGATTAAAAGACGATGCGCTTATTTATACATCGGATTAAATTACTTTATCTTGTGTGTTCATACATGTGTGAACCCGGCCTATTTTTCTTTTCTGCTTTTGAATGATTTGTTCTACATGCAACATTTTGAAAACAATTTTTCATCAAATATCAAACTGAAACAATCACCATCAGATTGGAAATTAACTAACTACTAACTACTAAGAAATGAGTGCTTCATTATATGTTCCTCTGTCTTCATTATTTGGTACGTAATAACTTTTTTAATGTTAAATAAATCATTTCATTATTTTTCGGTATATAAAATAATAATGTATTCCTGAGAGAGTGATCCCTCGAAATAACTCTATCCGTGACTAATATTTTTCAATGCGACAATTGTAATGTTACTTGAAGAAGAATTTAGTATTTAAAATGTAAATGTATAATAAATGTTGACGAAAATGGGCTTAAAATCCTAAAGGCCACAACAGGAAATAATTCTTCCGGCTAATTCTGACTTTTAAGTTAGTCGGGACTTTGATATGCACAATCAAAATTTTCCTAGCACCACAGCATAAAAATGAACCTGATAGTCATTTTATAATTTTATTTCATTCAAAAACATTCAGGAACTTTTCAGAAAATAAAGATACATACTAAGTGGCGAACGATCAGTAAAATGTTTAATAAGAACATGGAGGTAATATAGAAATGAATGAACTGGAGTATAAATATGAAGATCGGTCGCAAATTTCGAACCCGGACCCCCCCCCCCCCCCGCTCAGTCTGTTTAAAACAAACAATAAAAAACGGTAAATATTACCTCCATGATAAGAAGTACTATATTATGTTTTTCATTACGCCGCTTTTGTGTGTAACATGTATTCAGGATACACGCGTAAATAAAGATCGGAAAGAAATCGAAAATGGCTAAGAAAATAAGAATATAATTAAATGAAATTTATGCTGTTGTAAACTTTTTTGTGGTGATTAACTTATTTTTCCCTTAGATACAAGCATTGTATGTAAATATGAGTGTGCAATAGCTGCGGCGTGAAAATAGGGTAGGAGAAAATTAAGACAATACCGCGAAAACGAAGGAGATCCCTGTTTATTTTTCGTCATATTACAATTCAAATTTTTTTTTATCATAATTGTATTTGTGAAAAAAGAACACGCTACTTAGTCATTCCATTTGAAAACATATAGTTTAATGGGCCTGTTATACCAAATGAAACATAATTACTTTTTGGATATAATGGAAACCCAAAAAATAAATTAATCTCCGTAAACAGAAACGTCACAACTATATATATTTAGGGTTGAGCTAAAATGTGATTTCTCGACGCGATTTGCGTAAGGAGTACGAATTTTTCCTTTTCAATACAATGTAATATCGGGTGAAGATCAACTTTTACTATTATTTAAACAAGTTATGAAGGATGCAAACTTGTATTTGGATAATCCCGCTCATTACACTTTCTTTACCGTATACGTAAAGTTGAGAAAAAAAAAATTGTAAGGTTAAAACTTTTCTGAGATGCTTTATGGATTTGGCCACACATGGGCAGTTTAACAAACCAATTATAACTGAAGAATTACACTCAGATCTTTCGTAAAAAACTGCAAACTATCGTACTCGGTATATACAAAAGAAGAGCAACAGTTTTATTTGCATAATTACAATAGGTTTGCTTCTACCAATGAAAAACTCGCAAAACGTAAGGTCTCAGAATGCGATCCATGTACAGTTCACTTCCGGTGTGGTCACGTAACCATAGTAAAGTAAGCAGTGTTAGAGTAAATCGTCTGCAGTAAATTGTGATATTGATAAATTTACAAAAAAAAAAATCTTAATGAAGAAATTTGTGAGATTTGAAGAAACAACATCCGATTCAAAGTTTATTTCGCTTTTCCCGAGACTGTATTGTAAATTATGATTGCGCGGCTCAAACGATTCTTCAGTTGTTCTGTATCAAAAATGCCGAGCACTAGCAAACTGACTGAAAAGGCATTCTGTATACAATAATATATCAAATCAACCTAAATAAATTGCAAAGTTTTGCAAGATATGTCTAACCATTGAAGTTTAATTTTGAAGTATCTAAATGCATAATCTGAAAGTGTAGAGCATTGGTAAATATCCAAACGAACCTTAACAAGTTTTTATCTGGTCTTTTTTCACGAAACAGTGTGAATCGTTCTGTATATTGAGTGCAGTTAAAATGGTAATTTTGTTCCCATTTAAAAGATTCTTTTTCGCGTCGAGTTTTGGTTCACCAACTAATGTGAAATACACTCGATGACTGCTTCCTGGAAAGTAACCAGTACTCGCACCGAAAGAATGGACTGTTGGAGTCACGGTCAATCCCTGACAGGATTCGACCCGCGACCTCCGGTTTACGAGACATCTGTACAAAAATGAAAAAAGGTAAAATTTGTATCTCGATTCTACTCTATATAGTTTTGAACTTATTTGAATATAACTTAAGTAAGTCAGTTTATTCAGAGATCACTTGCAAACTTAAAAAAAAAATATGTTAAAACATTATAGCAACCTGCCGAATATGAAATCGATTATCGAAAGAGCAAAGGCTATGCCACAAACTGCAATGTACCACAATATATTCAATTTGTGACTTTCATCGTACGTCAATTCAGTCGACTAAGTTCAAGAGATACTCAGAATACTGCGTGAACAAACCTCTCAGTATTTGTTTCTATATATTTATACAGTAATATTTTAAAAATATGGGGTACCGTGTGTAAAACTTTTCAGTATTCAACGCTGCATTCTTTGAGCGTAATCGGTATCCCGACCTATCCTATTTTTTTTTACATGACCCTAAATGTTTTATGGTCTTTGAGATTTTTTAAAAACTGTTTAATAAAAAGTTTTAAAAAAACTGCTCATTCTATTCTTTAAAAATTGTCAGTGATATTAGAAATTATTCGTATTCATTTTTTTGACATAAAAATAATTTCCGTAAAGTCTCATTGAACAAAAAGTATAAAAAAAAATCCTGCCTTTTTACTACCTATTTTTTTTAGGCATGTTACCGGACACAAAGAATTATTTAGGATTTGGGAATGCACAGGTGAAACAAAAACTCTTTGAGGCCCGAGAGGAATTATAACAACTTTTTGGACAAAACGTGATTATAAAATAGTATATAATGATAACGATACAAAATATCGGGAACTAATTAGAAGGCTCGTCAAAACAACGCTATGTATAACGACTTCCTGTGTACAAGTTTACAAATTATATGAAGACGTTTTTGCAACCAGAAAGAACACGCAGTTTTAACCCATTCATCAAAGAAGTTCCTCGCGGGCATCATAAAGTTCAGTGGTTTTTTTTTTTTACTAAATTCTAAATATGTAAGTTGATATCGACACGATATCATTCGTAATTATATTAGCCTTCCGTCCGTAAGTTTCCGGTGGTTTCCGTACAATCAGAATCGGCTATTTCCGTGGTTTTGGCCGGGCCGGGCCGGGCCGGGTTTTATTAATAACCTAGATATGAGCTTTAACTGCTAACTAGGTAATGTGTTTTTACCATTTATTAAATAATATTTCTCCACCATCTTACTAGAAATATATAATCTTTATTCCATAAAGATGTTCATTGTGAAAGTATTTTATCACTAGTATTTAATTTATACATACATTACTCTTCTACCAGTCTTACGGACCATCGATTACGCCGCTATATCTTTGAAGGCTACATTGATAATGTGTTTTACCATTTAAAAAACTGATATTACTGATTCATTAATGAAAGATAATTATTTATATTCCATAAAAGATGTCATTTTGCAAGTATTTGATCACTGGTATAAACGTTATACTTGCATTACGCTTCTAGCAGTCTTACGGGCTATCATTACGTCGGTCTGAGCTTTGAAGGCTACATATATATTTTGTTTTGCCGTTCATAAAACAATATTTCTGATCCATTATTGAGAGATAAGGATTTATCTTCTACAGAAGATGTCATTTTGTATGTTTAATATCACATGTATTTAATTCATACATACATTACGCTTCTATCAGTATTACGGGCCACCATTACGCCGACTGGAGCTTTGAATGCTATCTAGATAATGTGTTTTACCATATATAAAAAATAAAATCTTTTCAAAATATGATAGAAAATGTTTTATATGCAATAAACTATGCCACTCTTCAAGTATTTTTGCCATAATATTAAATTTATATATACATTACGCCCCATTTTGCACTATTACGCATCATTTTGCTACATTACTGTACATTACTGTATTAAGGCAGACCCTAAATAATTGACATAGGTTGAACACCACTAAAATATGCTACACTATATGTAATTGTATTCGGATGCTTATAGATTGATAACCTCCTATTGTAATATGAACTTAGGTGCTACCTAGAAGGCAGAGCTCCCTTGAAAAATCACCAGTGCCCCTTGAAAATTAAAGGAGTGCTGCTGGAACTATCTGGAATTATGGATCCGTTTTAAGAAGTTTATGTTCTTTAAGATCTATTAAAATTTTAAGAATTGATGAAAATTCATGATTTCTGAATGAATGACTTAGAATGCATTAAGATTAAATCTTGACATGCGAAAACTCTACAAATATGCTATATACGAACTAAAGAAAGTTACGGTTCTTTTTAGAAGGAAGAATGTGTCCAACTTTAAGGCAAAAATACTGCTATGATAGACGTCTGGTATGGGGGAATGAAAATCATTTACATGTTCAAAGCTTGTTTAAAACCCAAACGACTAGACATCTTTAAAAGTTAGTGATGAGAATTTTACCCAGAGAAAATCACTGTTTGCCGAAATTCTCGAAAACTCCTGTTTTATTTACTGAACTGCTAAGTTAACAGTCTATGACAATTTTATGGTTAATCTTTTAGCTCTACTGGTATAGAATAGGAATGGTAGTAGGAGCCTTTTAGATGTTTATTGATAATTCATAGCAAATAGTTTTTCCTAGTAATAAGTCAGTGATTGTTAAGCTTGTGGATGAAATATATGTGAACGGAGAGAAGAGCATTATGTGCTTTTCACAGTTCAATGTCTGTATATTTTGTTCCCAAAACCTTTTTAAAAAATAAGTTTTATCTACAGACAGTACATTGGAACCTGACATCACTAGCAAAACACTTGTTAAATTTCACATGAATGACTTTATTTTTTACAATGCTTTCAAAACTCATAAAAAGACAACAACAAAAAACACTGAAATAAAAAAGAAATTAAAAAAAAAAATGACTACCGATGAGAATCCAACTCCCGACCTTTGGTTTTCAATGCGAACTCGGTAACCACTGCACCAATCTGAAAGTATGACGTCATCTTCACAAATATAAGTATACAAAATAAATTTCAGTTATGGCAGCGTGACGAAAATCGTTTCCCATTGAAAATATTGTATTTTATCTTTTTTTTCTTCGTAGAAAATGTATTTAGCACTAAATTCTTATTATCAGACGCTCATTTACATTTTTATTCAACGTTCAAAGCAGTAAGCGAAACGCTTTTGTCAACCGTAAACAGCAAGCGTCTACTGACGTCTTACTGATTAATTACTATGAGCATTGTGTACTGGAAGAAACCCGAACAACACCAGTTCCAAAAAAGTACCACGAATTTTCAACTCGATAGTAATTCTATACACAGTTTTATTCATTTTCTTTTTCACACGTTTAATCGTAATGCGACGCTTTCGCGGCGCCGGTAGCTCTGCTATGAATAAATTATGGGCCAACAAAGCTACAGGCCTTGATTGAATTTCTGCACGTTATATTAAAGATAGTGAGCATATCATATAGAGCTAAAATTATATATATATTTTATTTTGCAATTACATAAATCACAAGCATTAGCACAAGTATAACAAAATAAAATACTTTTAACAAATAAAATAGATTAGATAGACATTTAAATAAGATAACAGCATTTCTATAGCACGGATTAAATGTGATAAATTGCAAATTCAGCATTCTTAAAAACAAGAGTAATAAATAAGAGAATAACTACTTAAGAGCAATAAATAGGTTAAGAGCATATTTTCGTATTGTGCTTGAAAAACTTAGGTAATATAAATATGATCTATGGTTGCATGGATAACCCTTTAAGCCCGAAAGCTTATTTCCAGTGGAGTCCAGTTTATCAAAAAAAGAATAAGATTGAATCAGAGAAGTAACGAAATCTAATTTAGTAATTCATAAATCATATACCTATGACAATAAAAGTCATATGAAACTAAAATTTTAATATATATATAAAAAAAAAAAAAACATACGCTCTAGGTATGAGATGTTAACTACAGACTAGTAACACTATCACAAAATGTTTATATTATATCACAATTAAGTTAAGAAGCTAGTGTCAAACAGCCATAAAATTAGAAATATAAAAAGCAATCTTCAGTTTGTGCTTTCCATTTGGTTGCAAGGTGGCTTTTGACATAGGATTTAAACAAGAACGGATTTCTAATACACTTCGCACTATCTGGCAAATTATTCCAGTCTTTTGCTTCATCTGATAACGTATTCTCAAAATTCAAACCTAGATATTTGACTTGCTTTGTAGTTTCTAAGGTATGACCGTTACAAACAATGTTAAAATGTTTATTTTTTCTTAGTTTTTTCTTGGGTCCAAAAAGCATACATTCTGTTTTTCCAAGATAAGTCGATAACTTATTATTAACAAGCCAGTCTGAACAGGATTCTAGAACTTTGCCTAACCTATTAGAAATAATATCTGGATCTTGATGAGAGAATAGTATAGTGCTGTCATTAGCACAGAAAATAAGCTTACACTCTGGATAGATACTAAATAGTGATCAAATCATTCACAAGAAGAGTAAAGGGCCTAAGATACTGCCCTGAGGAACTCCACAGGTGACTGTTGCTGGAGATGAAAATTTGTTGTCAATATTTACAACTTGTTTTCTGTTTGTAAGGTATGATTTAAACAAGTCTGTGTTAGTAATTCCCATTAGATTTAATTTTCCACATAATATAGTATGATCAACAGTATCGAAAGCTTTCTGTAAATCAATCATTACCATCCCAGTAAATAAACCTCTGGAATTGTTCATTCTATTATAGTCTAAAAGATGAATAAGACAGGTGTCGGTAGAGTGTAAACCCCTAAAACCCGACTGATGTTAGTACAATAAATTATTTCTAACTTAATACATTTTCTAACTGCGTGTATACAGCTCTTTCTAAAATCTTAGAAGTAATACTTAAAATGCTAACAGGTCTGTAGTTACTTACATCAAAAGTACTATTCTTTTTGTACAAAGGGTTGACCCTGGCAAATTTCATTTCACCAGGAACAGAATTTGCAACAATTGACATATTGATAATAAAAGTAACTGGTAATTTTAAAAAAATCAGCACCATCTTTCAAAAATCTAGCAGGTATTCCGTCAAGACCTGTACTTTTACATACATTTAAATTCAAAAGTTCTTTATATATAAAATTCTCAGACACAGTTTCCAAGTAAAAAGTTTCCCTATTCGTGCAAGAATTAGAATAAATTTCTTTCACAATACTAGAATCCAGAGTATATTTGTTTTTTCCAAGTGGAAGCTTAGCTACTAATTTCGAAGCTACCGCTGTGAAAAATTCATTGAAATGGTTAGCAACAGATGTTGAGTAATGACAATGTTCACCATTAATACTAAGTACAATGCTTGGACAATGAATTCTGCTTGTTTTTATAACCAAGAAATTTTAAATTTTGCCATAACTTTTTGGGACAAAATTTATTCTCTTCAACTTTATTAGAGAAATAGTCAGACTTTACTTTTCTGATTTCCCTTTGTAAATTGTTTCTTAGTTCACAAAACATTTTATAAACCTCTTTACGGCCATTCTTTTTAAATTTGTATAAGTAGAGGTCTCTTTGCTTAATGTGTTCAATAATATCTGAGGTCGTCCATGGTTCAGTAGATTGCTTAAGTTTAATTTCTTTAATGGGAGTAACAAAATTTAATACTTTCAAGAAAATGTCTTTAAAAGACAGCCAGGCCGAGTTTACATCTTTTGCTAAAAACAAGCATCCCAATTTTCACTGGTCAATTTATAGACAAAATCTTCTTAATTATAAATTTTTAGCGATCTCAGTTTAACAATATTTTTTAGGTATCTTAACCGACTTTCGAGTACAAAAAGTGAGGAAGTGATCACTAATTCCAACAGGGATAGTTCCTGACTGGGAAAATTTCTCAGAAGTATTACAGATAACATGATCTAACAGACTACTAGTAGTATCTGTAATTCTTGTTAGTTCAGAAATAATCTGCTTAAGATCAAACATTCTTAAAACATGAGAATACAATTTAAAAATATTGCTTGATTTCTTTTTAAAACAAATGTTTAAATCACCTTGAATTATGATTTAACAATATGACCTTAACTTAGACAAAGTACTTTCAAAATGATACAGAAAGTCTGTTTGTTTGTGTGTGTGTGTGGGGGGGGGGGGGGGGGGGGGGGGGGGGGGGGGGGGGAGGGGGTCTGTAAATTGTACCAACAATGATAGGTTTTGTTCTTGGAAGTAAAAGTTCGAAAAACAAAAATTCATTAGATGTATCATTTAAATGATGTCTTGTAGAGAAAGCAAGATTATTACGTACGGATGTATGTACAGACTCCTCCACCATTTCTATTTCTGTCTTTGAGTAAAACAACATAACTATCTATGTGTATTTCCCCATCAGTTACTGTACTATCTAACCACATTTCGGTTATAGAAAGAACAGCGGCATTAGTTTTTTTGAACGATATATTTGACTTCAGACATTTTTGATACCAGAGATCTACAATTCATATGTAAAAAATGCAACCCCTTACGAGAAAAACATTGAAAATGGACAGTATTTGCCTTTGAAGGTAAAGTGTTGGTAAAAGTAGTTGAGCTTTAAATTCATACTCAAAATTATAAACATATATATCTGGAAGTTCAGAAAAGGTACACTTTCTACAAGTAAAATCAAAGTCTGTATTGTTTTGTACAATACATAGCTAAATCCGTCACCCATATAATTAACTTGTCCATTATTACGGGTTCTGTTCCCGATGACCTTAAATCTGCCCGTGTTGAGATTAGACGGAAACAGGCAATTACCGTCCAGTGTCAATTTCAAGTGTTGTGTCAAAGGTTCTTGAAAGAATAATATATGCTCAGGTTGAGAGCTGTATTTAACTGAAAATAAGTCACTCTATACTCATCAGTCTGGTTCTAGACAGAAATATTCCACTGTTACCTTTCACATCTTAATGATTTTATTAAATTTGAACTGGATAAAGACAATTTTGTAAGGATGGTCATTTTAGACTTACAAAAGGCGTTCGGCACTGTCGAACGTACAAGATATTTTTCTAATAACACTTGGTGAAATGGGCTTTTCAAATGATGTTATTCACTGGTTGAGATCTTACATATCAAGCCGCAAACAAATGGTCAATGTTTCTGGTGTATTTTCATCTTGTGTCAAGGTCACATGCGGAGTCCCCCATGGTTTAATCCTTGGTCCTCTCCTATTTTTGATTTATGTGAATGATATGGAGGCCGCGATGCATAATGAATTACACCTGTTTGCCGATGACTCGGGTATCTTAGCAGCAGGTAAAAACATTGAGTACATTAAGTCTCAGCTTACTAAGTCTTACAAGTGTAAGTAATTGGCTTACTGATAATAAACTTTCATTCCATCTCTGTATGACCGAGTCCATTTTGTTTAGTTCCAAGCCCAAATTGAGGTTATGTGAGATTAAAATAGAAACTGTATACAAATAAACTTCATTTATTACCACCAAACCTGTCAAATACCTAGGTGCGGATCTTGACCAAATCTTTTCTGGCGAGTCCATAGCCAATGATCAGGTTATTAAAAAGGCCAATGTGAAGCTAAAGTTCTTATCAGAAAAAGTAAGTTTTAAATAGGTATACTAAACAACTCCTGGTTTCTTCATTAATTCTGTGCCAATTCGACTATGCTTGTGCCTCCTGGTATTTGGTGTTGAGTAAAAACCTGAAAAATAGACTTCAGGCAACCCAGAATAAGATGGTAAGATTCATATTTAATCTTAGTCCTCGAGGCCATTTCGAGGAAGTTGGCTGGTTACCTGTTCGTTTGAGGGTTGATCTTTTTATACTTAGTCACGTTCATAAGATACACTATATAATAGTGCACCCAGCTATTTACATGAGCACTTTAATTTAGCAAGCAATGTTCACAATTATTCAACTCGTTTTAAGGATAGTAACAGTTACTTCTTTCCTAAGGTTAATGGTGTTGAGAAGAAATCTTTCGCTTATAATGGCTGTCAGGTGTGGAACAGATTACTGTCAAGTTTTAGATCTATACATAATCTTAATATTTTAAAAAAGTTGTGAAAAGTTGTGAAGAAAAATATTATGCAAACTGTGTCAGTCTAATCTTTTTATCTGGTCAATATTTTTACTTATTTCTTAAGTCTAATGTATGAGTCTTAATATTACCTGTTCAATGTCTGTGATTTTATAATTTACTATGCTCTTCAGCTAAATACTGAAAGTATCAGTGAAATAAAATTGATAATTTCACTGTTTCAAGTAGTCAAAATATCATTCTTTATTTTTCACTTTTACGGAACTAGATTACAATTGAATGCGAAAGAATATGAATTATAAATAATAGAAAATTCCTTGCAAAATATACTTCAGTAAAGATACAGATGTATCGAAATACTAACACAATAATAAATATATACATTCAAATGTAAAAGAAATCAGGAAACGTAATAGAACTATTCACAGTTTTTTCTGCAAAGATATCATGACATTACGACATTATGACGTCATGATGCGATGCACGTGACGTTGTGCTGACAAAGTTGATACAAATTGGTTAAAATCATTAAAAATACTTATCACATGTTTGACGTCGCGGGAGTGTAATAATGTCATTAAATAAAAACGATTATTACATACCTAAACTTATTTTCCATTGAGTTTCAATGGACCGCGATCGTGTAATATTTTTCCATACTGACGTGGAACGCTTTCATGTCGGACGTGGAATGTTTTCTTAACGTTGTAATGGAAAGAATCGCGTGACGTCCATTGCGACAACAAGTTGACGTCATTTTCACAAGGAAAGTTTGGTGATGGTGTTATAGAGAGACTTTCGCTTGAGAGAGGACCGCTCTGGAGAGGTTGTACTGTATAAACAAGTCAATTTGACCAACGTTTTCTATACTATAAACTATGTCGACGTCAAAGCTTTATTACAGTAGCGTATTATTATAGGTTAATAACTTTGTATGTGGATATATGCACGAGTTCTGCAGCGGTAATATTGCGCGACATTAGGAGCACAATATTATCCGCGAATGAACGAGTATTACATACCCACTATCAAATAATCAATTTATGTCTAGAATATCGTTCTGTAACGAAAGACATAGAAATACGAAAGGAATTTCTCCGAAAATGTAATAATCAAATGAAACTGATGCGCATTAACGACTGTCTAGATTTTCATTATTGAGGAAGTCTTCAAGTGGAAGTGGCACTTTGATTATTACTTCAGATATGGACCGTTACTTTGGTAGAAGATAAAATCGGTAAAAAAAGATCCTTTGGAAGCAAAGAATGCAACCACGAATGATAATAGCAGACTCTGTTTGACTGAGTCTGTTCATGAGAGGTAATGAAATGTGCAACACCTCTCACGCTCCCCCCACCCCACCTCTCCCCCCAGCCCCTAGCACCGGCTTTAGCTGAACTCTATTAAACAATTAAACATATGTTGAATGGACTCCATGATCCCTATAGGACCAGAAAATATAAAAGCAAAGCACACCGATTCGCAATTTTACTGGGAAAGATTTTGAAATCTTAAAACCAAATCATCTATAAAATCCGCGAGACAAAAAAACAGCACATTGACAACCAAGACGCAAAGTCAAAACAAGAAAATCGGAACGCCATGAGTCCGTGGACCTATCTTGAATCCAATGATAAATTCATGACAGAGGCTGGCTTAGAATCCTTCGAGAAAAGGCGATACAAACACAAACTCTTTTTCTTCTTTAGTTAGCAATGGGCATCGATATCCACTTAGGAATGCAAACGACACGCGAAATATTCAGCGAATGCTAAATAATGCCTTACTATTTATCCTAGGGAGCTTCAGTTAATTAAAACTAACAATTCGGATACTGATGCCTCATTTTTAGATTTACATCTCTCTATTTATGACAATATTATACAAACCAAAATTTATGACAAGAGGGATGATTTTAATTTTAGTATTGTAAATTTTCCCCATCCCATTTGGATGGGGATGTACCTCAGGCTACATCTTATGGGGTATATATTTCTCAATTAATTCGGTTTACCAGAGCGTGTAGTCATGTCAAGCATTTCAATGAACGTAATCAATATATTACAAGTAAACTTCTTCAGCAAGGCTCCCGTTATTACAAATGGCGTAAATATTTTGCTAAATTTTACTATCGTAATTCTGATTTAGTTTTAAAATTCAATAGTAATTCAAAGACACTTCTGCGAGAAGGTATTTCTAAACCCGTTTTTATGGGGATGTGGTTTACAAACTTCGTAAGATCTTGGATCATGGTAATTTTCCAAATGTATTTGGTAAAATTATAAAACGTTTTGTTAAAAGAGGTTACGACCCAACTGTTTTGAGACATACCGCATGTTTAGTGTTAAACCCGTTTACAGTTGGACACTACGCTTCCCTTTTTGACTGTATCTGACGGAAGAGGGGGAGGACTCTATGATAAGCAGGTTTTAAATCCTACCAGGACTGAACTGTTTTGATATCTGTCTTCTGGCCTGTTTCGTCGGGCCCTTAAGGGTGTTTCTCTTGTTGCTCTGTCTTCTGAAAAGTCATTGAGTACATACGTTTTTGGTTCTAAAGGTTTGCTTTTTATATATTTATTCACGAGCATTTTTGTGATTTACATGCCATGCCTTTTTGTTTCCATTACGTGTGTTAGAGATTCACCTGGAGGGGATTACTTTTATTTACACTGTCCCGTGTCTTTTGAACATGGTGGGGGTAAGAGTGAGGTTTGGTGCGCACCATAAACCGGATTAAGCTCCCCAGTGGTGTTTTTACCACAGACCGTTCCAAGGCGGTGCCCCACTGTGTTCCTTTGTTTGTTCGTTTTGTCCTAATGTGTTGGCTTTTGTGTGTGTGCGCGTGTATGTGTGTGTGTGTGTGTGTGTGTGTGTGTGTGTTTGTGGTGTGCGCGTCTGCGTGCTGTGGGGTTCGTGTTAGGGAGGCTGCGTTTTTTGGTACGTGGCATTCCCTGTTTGATATTTGTCTTTGTTTTTTTTTTCCAAATGTTCTGAGCTTCTTCTTTTCTGGTGACTGCAAACTGAAGATCCTTCACTCACTGCAGCTCTCTTTCCTCGGACTTATTTAAGAAAAATATTATTGACTCTACGACCAAATCTACGACCTGAACTAATTACGACTATTTCCCAGTATTGTAACCCTTCTATCAATGTTATCTTAAACGGTAAATGTTTCATTATCTTTCGATATTCGAATATAACAATCTTTAATGGCTTTAAAAATACATTATAAATAAGATATAATGTTACATAGATTGTAAAACTATATACATGTCATATTGCATAAGACCTTACCTAGACATGTTGATTATTTAATTGATTCAGCTATTTTTTACATTATACCATTGTCGTTCATCCCTTTGTCTTTTCTTCTTACGTGTTTAAGTTTGTACTATTCTTTATTAATTTGGTGTTTAATTATTACATTTTATTATTGAAAGATGCCAATCCTTCTACGTTTTTCATAGAATACTGCCTTAACTGGTAAATAATTATGCCATAAAAACATGTAATTCCATGCAATAAGAAAAGAACAGCTGTGATCTAATACGGCTTTCTGCCCATTTCCTGAAATGTTATATTGTAAATATTTCATGATTTTCTGAAAAAAATATGTTTAAACTAAACTAAATGCGTGCGGACATGCAATAATCTGTTTGTTTATTTTGCTGTGCGCTTCGACTATAATCACATCTGAGCATGCACAGTAGACCGCCCGAGGTCTTTAATGAGATACATCGAAAAACAACAACAACAACAACAACAACACCTCCGTATTTGAGGTTTTGTATCACTACAGAGAATAATGGGTGTAATCACAATATTCACATTTTACGCAGGTTAATAATTTTCTCTACATTCTACTATGATGCCAACTTTCATTAAAATGAAATTTATTAGAAGCAAGGAACACAATCCGAACCGCATGTCCGAACGAATCGCTTTATTTAATTCACTTATCAAAATCCCAGCATTGATTAAAACAGTAATGAATACAAATGTGTCTCATTTCTTTTAAATCTGAGTTTACGGGAAAGAGTTACTTACTATAGCTATATGTCATCGCCATGCAGTTAAACCTAGAACGCTTTTGGTGATTTCGGGTAAGAAAATTGTCTGTTTGATTTATTTAGAAATTATTATCAAAGACAACATACAGAGCAAAATGTGCTCCAAAGACAACATACATCGCAAGATATGTTCCAAACATTGCGGAATACTCGTTACTATTCGTTTTTCAGCAAATCTAAGCATTTTTCTCAATTAATTCGGTAAATTCTCATTATACGGAAACTTTCATTGAACAGGGAACCCAGCTGTATGGCCACAGTGTTTTGATCACCAACCAACATAATGTACACATTAAAAATCAGCACTGATTTAAAGTTCATAGATAAATTGAAGCCATCCTGTTTGTTCCTCTATTCAATTTTCATACACTTCAGTTTAGTAGCAACATATAATGACGTTACTCTTACCAGAGTGGGGCGTCAAACATCTTTTTTTTTGGTTATATTGTTCTTTGGCTTGCCACTACTAATCACTGTTTTGATAGATAAAAAGATAGATAGATTAAAAATTCTGGCGAAATCCTGGATAAATTTAAAATTAATAATTACAAAGTATCTACAGTCAGTACATACGATTTCTCTACTTTGTATACAACTTTACCACATAATTTGATATATGACTAACTTACTGTCGTTATTCAAAATACCTTTCCCAGGGAGAATGCTACATTTCTCGCATGAAATTTTGATAAAGCATTTTTTACTAGCAGTATTATTAAACATCAAACAATGTGGACCTGTGACGAAGTTTGTAAAGCCCTTTCCTTTTTATTGAACAACATTTACATCAGGTTTGGAAATGCAGTTTTCAGATAAGACATAGTAATTGATATTCCCATGGGACCAAATTGTGCATCCCTTGTCGCAGATTTGTTTTTATATTGTCATGAAAGAGATTTTATGTTGAGCCTTTCTCCAGATACGCAGGCAGACATTATAACTGCATTTAATAATACCTCACGCTATCTCGATGATATTCTTAATGTGGATAATCCGTTTTTTGGTCAATTGGTGGATACTATTTATCCTAGTGAGCTTCAGTTAAATAAAACTAACAGTTCGGATACTGATGCTTCAGTTTTAGATTTACATCTCTCTATTTATGACAATAATATACATACCAAACTTTATTACAAGATGGATTATTTTAATTTTAGTATTGTAAATTTCCCCCATTTGGATAGGGATGTACCTCAGGCAAGATAATTTGGTTTGCCAGAGCATGTAGTTATGTCGAGTATCAGTGTTGTTATATTTTGTTTTCCTTTGGGATCATGGAGTCCATTCAACATATGTGTAAGCCGGTGCTAGGGGGCGTGAGAGGTGTTTAACATTTCATTACCTCTCATGAACAGACTCAATCAAACTGAGTCTACTATTATTTTTCTTGGCTGCATTCTTTGCTCCTAAAGGATCTTCTTACAGGTTTTATTTTCAATGAGCGTAATCAATATATTACAAGTAAACTTCTTCATCAAGGCTACCGTTATTACAAATTGAGTAAATATTTTGCTAAATTTTACTATCGTAATTCTGAATTGGTTTTAAATTTTAGTAGTAATTTAAAGACACTTTTGCGAGAAGGTATTTCAAAACCCGCTTTTTATGGGGATGTTGTTTACAAACTTTATAAGTTCTTTGGTCATGGTAATTTTCCAATTGTATTTGGTAAAATTATAAACCGTTTTATTAAAAGGGGTTACGACCCAACTGTTTTGAGACATACCGCATGTTATGTGTTCAACCTGTTTACAGCTGGACACTAGGCTTCCCTCTTGGATTATATCTGACGGAAGAGGAGGAGGCCTCTGTAATGAGCAGTTTTCAAATCCAACCAGGACTGAAATGTTTTGATTTCTGTCTTCTGGCATATTTCGTCGGGCCATTAAGGGTGTTTTTTTTCTTGATGCTCTGTCTTCTGCAAAGGCAGTGTTCAAGGTTTTGGTGCCGCACTGTGTTCCTTTATTTGTTTGTTTTGTCCTCGTGTGTTTGCTTTGTATGCGCGCGCGCGTGCTTGCGTGCGTGTATGTGTGCCTGCGTGCGTATATGCGCGCGCGCGTGTGTGTGTGTGTGTTTTGGTAGCCTGCGTGCTGTGAGTTTCGATTCGGGGAGGCTGCGTGTTTGGTACAGGTTGTCTCTGTTTGACATTTTGCCTTTGTTTAGAAAAAAAAATTCTACAACCTTTTGAAAATGTAGCAAGGTGTTTCACCCTTTAAAAGCAGGGCTATTTGGAGGGCAGCACTCAAGACCACATTTTTCCTTCTTCTCGCTGAAGTACTCATAAAACACTCGTAACTGATCCGGTTTTTCAAAGTAGCGGTTGGACACGAAGAAACCTAGCAACATAATAGCAGGCTATGTTTGAAATAGTTTGTTAATGAGTGAAAACAGGTAGAAAACGCAGACTCAGTTTATGGCCACAACCGAGAATGCAAGAGACTTATGCCAATTTGACTAAAGAGGTTTGTTTTATTTCAATTCGTATTTATATATTTTTTAAAAAGCTATGCTGCATGTGTTGATTAATGTATGTACAAGATGATGGCACAATACTTAGAATGAAAGCATATTGCACTTTTGCTCACGGAAAGAAAAAGAAACAGGTTGAAACTAGTTTTAAGAACGGATGAACAATAGCTGGTATGGACCTTCCACTGATTTGTGTTCTCACCTCTGATCATGTCGCTGCTGTGTCCCAGTATTTCCCCTAAATTGTTGGTTTATTCCTGGTTGTAAAATAAATATTTGTTTCACATTGTTTAGATGTCAGCCATCCTAACAATGTATTTACACTATTCACTATCAGTCTGTAAAGATAATATGTATTAAATTCACAACTTAAAAAACATTTTTAGTGCAAAGATAGCAGTCATGTAGGACACTAAATTCCATTAACAGGGCGATTTTTGTAATCCAGGGAGTCAGGGTCCTGGTTGTAATAAAGGACAGAAGGAAAAGAAGAAATATCACAGTTAGAATCCATTTATTGTTTAAACTATTCATTTTATTTGGTTTTGACTGGGTTTTGTTTGACGTACTTTCCCATAGACACCTTTAAATAGCATTAGCATTCTTCTTCAAATTGTAAGAAGAAAACGAACAATAAGAAAAAACTGCCGTATTCCAATATGTTTCAGACTTCACATATTGCTATACATACTTGTAATAAGAGACTGCGTCTGAAGAAACATGATGATGGTAATACAGAATTATGTTTAATTTAAATATGTTATTGATTCAGGAGCAAAGTGTAATAGATACCTAGACGACGACAACTATTTTAACGAAGATATATTTACAGTCTAAGAATATACGGTCGTATACAAATATTGTACTCAGCTGAGACAATATGACATTTCTAGACACTATGGTATTTTTTAAAGAAACAGACTTTTCGTTCTTGCGCGCCAATTCAATGACCGAGGAATCCAATTAGAACATTCACAAATCTCTTCAAACAAAAGGTTATAATGGTATTTGGAATTAATCACGAATGTTCATGTCCACCAGTATATGAAACACGCTATAGTTTATTAAAGTGTTAAAGACTGCTGTATCATAACAGTTTGTTAGATTTAGATCTAGTTTATAGCCGTCTTTTTATCCCTTCTAAACTAAAGTTGTATAGAACTAACAGACTAATCTTCAGCCGTCACAAAGTACAAAACAAAGACATTAACAACATCAAATCGGTAATTTACTTTGAATCCAACTATGCATCGTGTCGGCATACATGTAGGTCATGTGACTATGCTATGAGTAGTCGCAACTTGACCGCGATGGTTGACCTTAGGCTGATTCTTCATATCGATTATTTCATTGTATTCTTGCATAAAAACTACTTTTTTTCACTGGATCTGCCCATGTATTAACGGGAGAAAAATCGTGTGCAAACTAGGCAATTCACGTGCTGTTAATACCCGATTTTTATTTTTGAAATGCTTTGCCAGGGACATATGTATGTATTTTTGCGCACACTGATATTTGGCATCTGCGTCTTGGTTCTTCCATAACAACCTCTTCTTGTAGCATTATAGATACAATGTAATCCATAGTATGTTTAGCTGTATCAGTTTCCAACCCCAAACGTACTGCCCCCATCAATGTACGCACTAGCTTCTCTTAGAGCTCACTCCCTTTATAAAGCGTCTGTTCAGTTATTGTAAATAACTGTGAATAAATAAGTATCGCGTGTACCTTGTGCTATTGCTCGTTTTTAGGTATTATATTTATGATTTTTGTTAGTATCAGTCGGTATGTTTTTACCTGATTTTTCGCAGAATTCATATAACAAAACTTGAAAGCTAGTCACTACCTTCGTACTCGTCCGTACTCTAAATGCGTTCGTACTCAAAATAATTCGAATGTAAATTTATTATTCTTAAAATTGTGTTCCTGTTAATCAAATTTTTAAGTTATATGCAAAATTATGGGTAATATAACGTTTGTAATAACTAGAAATAAAAATAAGATGCTGAAAAACCTTCAAATCACGCTTTGGTAGTGCTGTTGATCTGTGTGCCCTGGTTATGGATATTTAAAACATGTTTACCGTTTCCAAGAGCAACCGAATGGTAACTAAAATGTACCGGAATCGTAAAGTCACCACATATGAAAACAATGCATTAAGTCGTCGTGTAATGTTTTTCAATGCAAGAATAGCGACAATACACGTTTGTTTTATGTATTAACGTCTGCAGAAACCCTTGGGATATGTTTATGACCTCGACCTTCGGTCCCGGTCACAAACAATCCCGCGGGCTTCTGCAGACGTTAATACACAAAAAAACCGTGTACTATCCCTACAGAAATATGGTGTGCATAGGGTAACCGTGTATTTAAATTTATGATTGCAATGAGATGAAGCGTTTTACGTACACTCCTTTTAAATAATAGGTTGTGCCTCATTACGTATTATAATACAAAGGTCAACCATCGGGGCCAAGTTGCGTCCACTATACATTGTAAATAGTATACATCTTATGGTATTAGCTGCCTAATAGTAATGTTTACAAAATGGCATTTGCTTGGTTTATTCTTAAAGGTGACCGTGTTTTGCACTGTTTTGCAATTTTTAAACAACTTTTACCATGCTTTTACTTATAAATTTTGTATAACTTATGGTATCTCCTCAAGCTCAAGTAGAGATAAATTTCAAAGTGATGGCCACTATCCAAAACGTTGCAGAGAACTCATTTTACCATTAATTTTAATGAAGGAAACATCAAACTATTGGTAAAAATTATAAAACACAAAATAAAAATGTCAATGTCATTTTTTTAGGGTATCTCAAGTAAACGGATTTAATCAGACAGAATTTCAATATTGGAAAAATAAGGTAAAATCATGTGTTTCTGTTTTGAATTTTTGCTTACTTCATTCAAAAAGAACCTTTGGGTAGATGTAAAACCTACCTAAATTTCTTCCACAATATGTAATTTAAAGAGTGAAAGCAAAATAGAGAACTTTTACCACATGTAACTCAATATTTTTAAAGACGTGTAACTCTACCTCTTCTGTTTAAGTAGTAAATTCACTTTGAACAGCAAGAAATCGCTTATCAAATTATTTTTTTTCATTTTTTGTACAATAAATCAATTTTATCACATGTTTGACGTCGCGGGAGTGTAATAAAGCCATTAAATAAAAATGATAATACATTAGTGTAATAAAGCTTTGACGTCGACGTCATTTATTGTATAAGCGACGTCGGTCAAATAGTAAAGGAAAGTCGAATCTTTGATGTTTCGACAAGAAAGGTAACATGTGATAAAAAGAATATGACATTTGTGACTTTCCACATTGAATTTATTAAACTCGTTGAATAAAATTGATAAAATGCTCGGCAGAGCCTCGCATTTTATTATTTTATTCAAATCGTTTAATAAATTCAATATGAAAAGACACTCATGTAATATCCTCTATATAAATCTTGAAAGGCAAGAAGTAAAAACTTACTAGAAAAAAAGGAAAATATGGGGAAAAAAGATTTGGTCCCAGTAGGGCTTGAACCTATGCACCCCCCCCCCCCCCTCGAGAATTGCAGTAAAAGTAGGTTTATGGTAGGAATTGAATACTCGTCAAAAGCTTCTAATACCTTAAAAATACCCGGGATTAAAAACGGTATCTCAGTTGTCAAAAAATCAATTAACTTATTTTCAGCGTAGTTCTCCAAACGTCATTTGATCATTTAGATATTTTCTTTCCCACAGTTCGACTGAATAAGCTTATCTGATGAACTGTGAAAAAGGCTGATAATCAGTAATGATTCGAGTTATAAATTGCATATTCAATGTTGCTCTTCTACTGACTTTGCGAGTTGAAACAACACTAGTTTACATACACCAGAACAGAAAAATGGTAAAATCCCCGTAAGAAAAAATGCAAGATTTACTGTATACCTCACATGTACACGGACCGACTGCTGATTGTACTAAGATAATGTTAACATATATAGAATCGGTATTGGTGCCTGGTAATAGTAAAGTTGTATTTTGTTTTGTTAGTCTCTGCTGACTGTGATCAGTTGTAATGAATCTGATGCACTGAACAAAATCGTGGTCCGAAAACTATGCATGATGTGAAACATAAATTTTCATTTCTTTAATAACCTGTTCCATTCTTCCTTGAATAATGTGCCGCTTACCAAATACAAGAGAAAGTTAAAAACATAGTTACACAGGCCACAGTTATAACCTATCCCGTAATGGAAAATGTAAAAAATTCCCACAAATAGAGATTACATAGAGGATAATTGTTGGTTTCGGTGTAATATCACGTTATAATTTCACCGAGTGGGCATCAAAAGTGATATTTTCACGAGTGGCGCAGCCACGAGTGAAAATAACAACTTTTGGTGTTCACGAGTGAAATTACCGTGATATTACATCGATACCAACAATTTTTCTGTTTATTTTATGTCTAAAACTCTACTTTTGTTGTGTTTATTTCAATAAAATGTCGAAATTTGCGGGAAATTTTATCGGGAAGCATCGCAAAGATGACGTCATTTTAACGACGTCATCGTCATATTGTTTCCGGCTTTCAGTACGCTCGGTAAACTTTTTGACGTTAATCCGGGTATCAGATTTGATAATTTTCACTGAGTGGCCAGTGAGTTTATCAGGATATAATTCACCGTTATATTTCGATAAACCACCGAAAAACATAAAATAATTGTATGTTTATTGTTATTAAGGAGGGTTTCGTGGCCGAGTGAATGACTTTGAATGACGTGTCCCTCACTTTGCCTATAGAATCCGTTTACGCCAGGAAGTCTCCTGGCTAGTTTGCGAAAAGTCAGTAACTCTACCCAGATGACCGCCGATGTAGGAAATAATACTCGGAGGGGTACCTGAGGTCTTACCCACGAAAAGCTAGAAAGTCGCTAAATGACTATTTATTTAAATATTGTTTCAAATCTAAAGCATCTCTAACAGGACGTACATTCTTGAGATAAACAATTGTTAACATTTATAGATAGAAAAAATGAAAACAATATGTTATTATGAAATAAAGTAAACATAGCTATGTCTAGTTCTTGTTCACATTACCTTCGAAATTGAATATTTTGTTCGGTGTACTAATTGCAACAATTTCGAGGCACAACCAAATTATTATAGAATATATACTACGCAGCGAAATCTTAGTCAACCAAACATACTGTGAAATTTAGATTCTACTTCCCGCAATAACTTTTTCCATTCTTGCTTGAATAAAGTTCCGCTAATGAAATACAAGAAAAAGTTGAAAGTGTAATTACACCATCCACATATAAGTGCAACCACTGTTATAAGCTGTCATCTAGCAACTTCTCTTTCGTTAAGCTCACCAAGTCCCGCTTTTAGCACAAGCATATAGTGTACGGAAATGTTGTAACTATGAAGAAGATAGTTAGAGTAAACAACATACGAGCTGGAGAATGTGACTTTTTCACTTTCATCGTTGTTGCAATGGGTCTCGTACTTTCTAGTCTTGTAGAAGTAGCTGGCTGGGCAATTTCTCGTGGAAAACATTGGTTGTCCTAGCCAGCACTTGTATGCTTTGCTGGCTCAGCCACTGCGGTTTCTTGCCGAATGATTGACACATTACTGTGGTAAGAGGACAACGTCTGAGCAGGACCTTCATTACTGGCATTAGTCTTTGATAATTCAAATGTTGCTGTCTGCTATTGCGTTTCCGATGATTGTTGATTTGTAGGATTTACCCTGTTAAGTCGTTTCTTTCGCATCACGATATCAACCGCTATAATTACATTTCCTTTCACAATGATGGTGACCGGTAAAATGTTGAACACTATAAGAATTATAAGTCCCCAGGTACCTGTGAAAAATATCATATACTCTCTTGTTGCATAAGTGCACGGAAAATGCAAATCTTGGGAAAGCTTCTCCCCGAACTCAGTTTGGATTTCTTCTTTCGACAAATAGGGTTTAAATCCAGTAATGCAATGAATGTTTGCAAGAACCAGTAATAAGAAAATTGTCATGGAAACAACAAAGGACGTCTTCGGAGTTAATTTTGTTCTTGCAACAAAAGGTGCCTTTGTAAACAAAACACGTTCTATAGTTAACATAACTAAAAGACAAACTGAAAATGGTCCAGATATGTACAATATCCACAATCTTATTCTACAAAAACCTTTGGAATAATCGGCAAATTTAATATCTGTGATAGCATAAACTGTGTCCGGCAACAGACCGAATAACAAAAATACAATGTCAGTCCCAGCCAAAAAGAGAAGATACACAGCTGTAGAATGTTTGCGCATGCGTTTTCTTGATAGCTCTAAGAAATTTAAAATATTTCCAAATAAACCGATCGCGAGAAGAGTAAACGGTATCGTCCTCCATAACCAATAAGCAATCTTACATTCAATGTATACGGTACCTGTGCAGTTAAAATAGTATTCATCTAAAACAGCAACATCTGCCATCTAAAGAATTGAAATAGTGCAACACTGATACTGAAAAATAAACTTGAAAACCAAACATTTACCGAGTTAAAGAGTTTGATATTCAAACACGAGAACTAAATTCACTTTTGTCTGAAATATTCCAGCCTAATTTTTATGCTTTCCCTTTCCACGTCCTGTTGGTAACTTGTGCATATCTATATACGTTTATGCATTGATTGATATTTAAAGAAATATTTGTTCGAACTTCACATTTTGTTGCACTATTGCTTATTTTCTCTTCAGTTCCAGTATTACTGAAATGTATATGAATTATTTCTTCCACTTTCTGTTACACAACATTCTGAAAGCATTATTCCACGGAGGTATTAGTTGCCAATGCATTGTCGATATCAAACGATGAGATGTGTGAAAGGCGATACAGGATTCTTTTTGTTGAATACTAATTATGATTTTCATATGCTTTGCATGTTTAAGAAACGCACATCTTCTTCTTGGATGCATAACGTAAATGCGTTATTTTCTTGCGTTTTCTAAATTCTGCCTACACTGGCAAAGTTAAAATATTACATAACATTGCTGAATATTTGTTTTCTTTTATCGTTTCATTCAAATGATATAATTCCAAAGATTTGTTAGAACAATTCTCTAAATCTTTTGGCAAGTTCTTTCCGGCTTTAAGTCACGTTTCAATGAATCCTGCAACAGTTGAATCATTGTTATTGCTCTCGAAACATTCGTTTCATTTACAAATAAAGTTCTATGAGTAACAGATATGTTATCATGTTTAATTATCAATAAGGTTTTTCAGGATCGACTAAAAAGCGGCACAATAGTATATATATATATAGTTGTGTTAAAACATATTTACAGTTTATAATATCTGTTTCACGATATAAAGAAACAAATTGTCTGAGTAGGAAGAGCTTTTGTATGCGTTTTTTTATTATCCGATCCATCGGGATCCATTCAATCAACACCTGTCTTCACTGTGGTTACTTAACGTTGTCTAAATTGCATATGCAATCAGAAACTTTTATCATACTGTCAATGGAAGTCATCATGTATAGAAAATGTCAAAGAAACAGATTCAGAAATCTCATCCGTGTTGAGGCATCCATTAACAGGACCACTATACATTTTCTTGTCCCTAAGCAGATTTTCAACTTTTAGAACAAAAGTTACCATATGCAAGATCTCGTTTAAATACCACAGCAATAATTAGTTTATTTTATAATTTTTACCATATTTTTTCATCCAAAAGAAAATATCTAGGGAAATATCCAACAACAGTTCAAAAGGTAAACTTACATTCATTACGCCGTAATCGGAAGCGTTTACTGTTTTTCTTGTATTTTGTTTTCTCGGAACTGATAAATTCATGATGAATTAAAATAATAAACTTATTTTTCACTTAAGTATTTAAGACATGTCATGGATTTTGCACATAAATTGTTGAAATTGTTTTACTGCTTGAGTAAATAGATAAAGGTAAGCCCAGGTGTCTAGAGATCCTGCAGTTAATATATATGTAATATTATGAACTGTTATATAATACCAGTTTATAAGGTAACTGCCGGTAAGGTAAATGCTGGTAAAAGTTATGATTGGTTGTTAAAAGTTGCCTTTATTACATTTATTTTTGTAAATTTTTTATGTATAATTAGCTTTTACTCGGGTTCAATGCATACTGAATATGAAATTTTAACAGCGATTTCCGGTAGTCACCGCTATTGATCACGAAAACGGGAAAATGTCTTTATGGCCTCGGCGGTTCGGGGTTCGAT
Source organism: Mercenaria mercenaria (assembly GCF_021730395.1). NCBI lineage: Eukaryota > Metazoa > Mollusca > Bivalvia > Venerida > Veneridae > Mercenaria > Mercenaria mercenaria. The sequence goes on from NC_069378.1 coordinate 56,988,403, forward strand.
TCCCGACGCGGTCATCTTTTTTTTCTTGATTCGGAACTTTTGAAATATTTTAGAAACAAAAGTTCATATTCTAATGATATGACTTCAATCTGAAAGAAAGATTATTTTTACCCAAATCTGGAGGGATGCTGCTTTAAACTCATATGATAAATTCAAATACATGATTGTTTTAAGTAAACTATTGTACATTTTCTTTCTGCAGCTTTATTTGAAGTATCAGAAATGATTTCTAATTCACCAGCTACAAAAAGATTGAGCTCTAAATTTTGAAAAAGAAATGTGTTAAAATTGATTTACAAATTCATATCTTTATTGAGTGTAAGGGTACATTTATCTATTTCTTACTTTGTCTGAAAATTTCATGGTTATGCCAGATTTTTGCTTGCCTGCTTGTGCATTTTACTTTTTTTGTATATAGATTTTGAACTGTCTTTCTGGGTCGTTTTGGTATTGTCAATTTTATCACTTAAAGCAGCATGCCTCCAAATCGTTCGACAACAAACAAAAAAATAAATATTTTGCTTAGATATCTTGAAATAAATGCTATACTTCTTAAGAAGGCTTTAAAAAACAAAGACAAATATCAAACAGGGAATGCCACGCACCAAAAACGCAGCCTCCTCAAAACGAAACCCACAGCACGCAGACGCGCGCACCACACACACACGCACAGACACACAGACACACAGACACACACACACACACACAGCCAACACATTAGGACAAAACGAACAAACAAAGGAACACACACACACACACACAAAGCCAACACATCAGGACAAAACGATCAAACAAAGGAACACAGTGGGGCACCGCCTTGGAACGGTCAGTGGCAAAAACACCACTGGGGAGCTTAAACCGGTTTATGGTGCGCACCCAACCTCACTCTTACCCCCACCATGTTCCAAAGACACGGGCAGTGTAAATAAAAGTAATCCCCTCCAGGTGAATCTCTTACACACGTAATGGAAACAAAAAGGCATGGCATGTAAAACACAAAAATGCTCGTGTATAAATATATAAAAAGCAAACCTTAAGAACCAAATTAATTACTGACAAACTTTATGTTACGGAACACGGGGGAGGAAGTGTCACACGAAGGATGGCGTTCTTCTGATAACCTGTCATATTTTCTTCTGATAATTGTTACGGAGTGCCTGGAAAACGTTACAGAGTTCTTCTGATGTCTGAATGACGAGCCAAGTAATCGGTGGATAAAATGGTAATTATTTATCTTTAAATAAAGAGAATGGGGTGTAAAACTAAAGTTTGATGATCAAGGTTGCTCTGATGTCTTGTGCTATACGTCGGAAAAAAACTGTTTAGTCTAACAATCAGCGCCACTTCTTTGAAATGAAGACATTTTGAGTAAAATATCGAAATCGTTTGCTTATTCATACATATTGTTCTTCTTTTTCACGTTCTTCATCCTCTCCACATGCAATTGTATAATTTTAGTGTAAAGATGCAAATATAATCCACTTTTTAACAATTTCATGCCCGATTTTTCAAATGTTACGGAATTCATGCGATAACTCTGAAGATGTCACAGAGTTCTTATGATACTTTTTATTACTACCAGGGTGTTTCTTGAGCTATGTTAGGATATTTTTTGGCTAATTTTATTATTTACAAAGGGCGTTAATGATCTTCTAACGTAATATATTTATCCAAGGCACAGTATTGTGGCTATGTAATGTACGGTATGAGTCTTTTGTAAAGTTTAAAACAAAGTGCAATATAATGACATATATAGTAAAATACGAATAGATAACATATTCAGTAAATTGTATTTTTATCAATGGATGTGCCAATGTTCGTGAACAACGGTTATTGGTTTCCGTTTTGATTGATCACTGAATTGAAATCAAATCCGTTATCTTTAATTTAGGGCACATCTAATTGCTGCATTTGCAGAGGCTGTCTTTTTCTGAAGCGGTTTATCGGATTAATATGTATGACTGTGGCAAATTTAAAACACGGACGTTTGATTTACTAGGATAAGACATCGGACAGGACGAATCAAAAATATCCTATGATGAAGAAAGTGGTTTGATACAAGTGTTGACGAAAGATACTACAGAATGCCCTGTACAAAAATAGAAAAGAATAAATACACCAACCAAGACTGTGCATAAACAGTTGTTTTAAATTTGCCACATGGCCTCAATGTTGTAATTGCGACTTTCCTTTCAGGATGAATATTTACAACATGAGCAACTGCTTCAGACGTCAGGAATCTTTTGTGACAGTATTTACATCTGACTGTCGCATCCTGAAACAAAGGACAATTATCTAAAGCTTTACCTAGCATATTGGCCTTTTCAACCTACCACATATTATCTCAACGTAAAAGTCATAATATGAATATGCATAACTACACAAGCAATTGAATTGCATGCGATGACAACAGCAGTCATATATATTAATCTGATAAACCGCCTCAGAAAAAGACAGCATCTGCAATTAGATGTACCCTACAACGGATTTGTTTTCAATTCAGTGATCAATCAAAACGGAAACCAATAACTGTTGTTCACGAACATTAACTGATAGAACGAAAAATACAATTTACTGCATTTGTTATCTATTCGTATTTTACTATACATGTCATTATACTGCACTTAGTTTTAGACTTTACAAAAGGCTCATACCGTACATTATATAACCACAATACTGTGCCTTGGATAAATATATTACGTTAGAACATCATTAACACCATTTGTAAATAATAAAATTAGCTAAAAAGTATCATAACATAGCTCAAGAAACACCCTGGTAGTAATAAAAGTTATCATAAGAACTCTGTGACATCTTTAGAGTTATCACCTGAATTCCGTAACATTTGAAAAATCGGGCATAAAATTGTTAGAAAGTGGTTTATGTTTGCATCTTGCACTGAAAGTATTCTATTGCATGTGGAGAGGATGAAGAACGTGAATACGAAGGATATTAATATGTTTGAATAAGCAAACGATTTCGATTTTTTACTAAAAATGTCTTCATTTCAAAGAAGTGGTGATGATTATTAGACCTAACAGCTTTTTTCTGACGCATAGCACAAGACATCAGAGCAACCTTGATCACCAAACTTTAGTTTTACACCCCATTCTCTCTATTTAAAGGGAATTCCTATAGTTTTTTATGCGCATCTTTCTGCGCAGCCGACACTTTCTATGGAAATCTGAACTGAAGTCAACATTTGTTGAAACATGTTACATATGTTACATATGAGGAATTTTGAATGAAATTACATTTTTGATAAGTTATATCAGTAATCAAATGTTGATACTGGTTTATGTTGTATTGACAAGTATCATGCCTGACAGGTATCTTGCTGTTTTTGTGGTTGTGTTTTCACATCGCATTTTAGTACAAAGACAGTGTTGTTCATATAATGTAAGATAATTGACTTAGTACTGATAAGACAATATCACCTTTCAGATTATTTAGTATTCAATTACAGAAAGAATTAAGAATTTTTAAAACTTTTTTTAAACTTTTAGCAGACATACATGTACCAATTTGGCCAGGTTCGCGCCATTTCCGTCCGAACAGGTGTTGTATTCTAGCGGTCTTAACATAAAATTTAGCTTGGTGACCCATACATTTTTAGCCATTTTTATGCTCACAATACAATTATCTATACACAAGAAGAAAAAGAAAAAATTCTATCAAAGAGTTTTTTCAAAATTTAAAAAAAAATATTTTTCACTATGAGTATTTTTCATTGAAAAAAGTTCACAAAAGTAAATATGAAACAATATTTTTTTTTTCATTTGTACCCATTATTGTAAGGATAGAGTATTACAAATATGACTATGATATCAAATAAGTATATAATAAAATCTGTAAAAAGAAAAAACCGTATTGTGCTGCCTGGATGTATATTTTGGTTGGTATTTATAAAAAAGCAGAAAATTATGAAAATGTTGAAAAATCGCTGGCAGTTTCAGCAACAGTGGGTGTGTTCAAAACAATTTTTCACAAAAACAAGCCTGGTGACCTATTGTTTTTATATGTTCATTGTTTTCAGCACAAATTTTCCTATCATATATGTGAATTTAAAAAATTCTATGAAAGGAAAAAAAACTATAGGAATTCTCTTTAAAGATAGATAATTACCATTTTATCCACCGATTCATTGGCTCGTCATTCAGACATCAGAAGAACTCTGTAACGTTTTCCAGGAACTCCGTAACAGTTATCAGAAGAAAACATGACAGGTTATCAGAAGAACTCCATCCTTCGTGTAACACTTCCTCCCCCGTGCGGAAACACATGAGAATTTGCTGTTTTTACTACTTTTCACGATGAAAATCGAAAAGCGTTTGTCACGCTTTTACTCCAGGTAAACTGTCTCGATTATAAATTTCTATAGTTTGAAGACAATATTCACTACTTCAGCTATAGCGCTATTGGTTACGACGACGCGAAAATGTCTTTATTGCCGCGGCGGTCCGGGGTTCGATTCCCGTCGCGGTCATACTTTTTTCTTGATTTGGAACTAAAATATTTTAGAATCAAAAATTCATATTCTAATGTTCATAATATGACCAAACTTCAATTTGAAAGAAAGATTATTTTTTAGCCAAATCTGGAGGCATGCTGCTTTAATCTGTTTCCAAGTCACTATCCCAATCGAAACTGTGAGCTTGATTCACTTGAATCAACATGTAGGCCTAATTCTTTTGTATGTTTGATGACTGTTTCCTTAACGATTTTGATTTCCTTAAATCTGCAAAATGTTACAGAGAAACGGATGCATACACGGACGTACAAAGACAAATATCATTCGTCAGAGATAACATATTGCTATAAATTACTTTTGATAAGAGATTGTGTCTCTGTGAACATGATAATGTGTAGTACTAGTTTTGCAGCATAATGTTTAATTTTAAAATGTTAACTGTTTTCGAAGCAAAGTGTAACTGATATCTAGACGACAATTATTTTAATTAAACAGACTTGCGACGATATCTTTTCATTTTGAGAATCGACAACCTTCTATGCAAATACTGTACTCAGCTGAGGCAATATAACATGATTTATTTCTAGACAGAAATTAATTTCCTATAGAAAAACACTTTTCATTCTTGCGCGCGAATTCAAATGGATGAGGAATCTAATAAGAACATATATTTTTCACAAATGTCTTCAAACAAAAGTTTATTTTGAACAATCACGAATGGTCATGTCTGCCTCGAAACACGTTATAGTTTACTAAAGTTTTAGAGACGGCTGTATCAACAATATTTGTTAGGTTTAGATGTAGTTTATGGCAGTCTTTTTTTTCCTACTAAACTACAAAACTGAGAGGCCCATCTTCAGCCGTCACAAAAGTATAAATTTAGACATTACCCCTTAGCCTGCTGGCGACAAGTGATTTTGCCTTTGCGACCATTTCAGACAATATCAGCATGCACGAATGTGCAGGCTGATCATGGTCTGCACTGTTGGTTATTCAGTCAGTAAATTTTCATTAACACCCCTTCGAATAATAAATGGTATTTTCCAAATTGAATGATGGACCATGTGGGTCATGTGAATATGCTACATCGTAAATAGTATACATGTTTAAAGTACCTGGAATAAACAGTATCCCGGTTGTCTAAAAATCAATAAACTTATTGTCAGCGTAGTTATCCAAAACGTCATTTGTTCATTAAGACATTTTCTTTCCCACTGTTCGACTGATTAAGCTTGTCTGCTGAACTGTGAAAAGGCTGATAATCAGTATTATTTCAGTTATAGATTTCAGTTATAAATTATATATTAATTGTTGCTCTTCTTACTGACTTCGCGAGTTCAAACAACAGTTTACATACAACAAAACAGAAAAATGGTAAAATTCCCGTAAGAAAAGATATAAGATTTACTGTGTATCTCACATACACCCAGACAAACTGCTGACCATGATTATAAAATGATTTAAGCATGTGTATATCCGGTATTTGTGCGTGTTTACATCAAATTTGTATTTTTCTCGTTAGTCTCATCTGACTGCGACCAGTTATACTGAACGAAATCTTAGTTAACAAAGCATGCTGTGAAACATAAATTTTCATTTCTGGATTCATTCTTGAGTAAACTACCGCTTACACATTACAAGAAAAAGTTGAAAGCATAAGTACACAGTCCGCAAATAAGTGCAGTTACAGTTGTAAGCCGGTCCGTAATGAAAATAAAAAAAAGCAAACCGTCAAGTTGAGAGAACTTGTATGTTTTTCTTTATTAAGCGAGGCCTTCGTGGCTGAGGGAATTATGTCGATGACTTTGAACCACTTGGTCCTCACTTGGAGAATAGAATCCGTTTACGTGAAGAAGTCATATGGCGCTTTACGAAAACTCGGCGGCTCTACCCAGATGACCGCCGATACCGGAAATAATGCTCGGGCGGTACCCGAGGGCTTCCTTTACCACGGAAAGCTTGAAAGTCGCTATATGGCCTTTTTATTTAAAGATTGTTTTTGAAATTTTATGCATCTGTAACAGGACATGCATTCTTGAGAAAGACAATTGTTTACATTTATAGATAAAAAAAATTGATAACAATACCTTATTATGATATACAGTAAATATAGCTATGTCTGGTATTTGTTCACATAACCTTCAAAATTGAACAATCTTGTTCGATGTTCTAATTGCAACAATTTTGAGGCACAACAAAATTATTATATAATATATACTACCAAGCAAAACCGTAGTCAACCGAAAATACTGTGAAATTTAGTTTCTGCTTCCCGCACTAACCTTTTCCATTCTTGCTTGAATAAAGTTCCGCTAATGAAATACAAGAAAAAGTTGAAAGTGTAATTACACCATCCACATATAAGTGCAAACACTGTTATAAGCTGCCATCTAGCAACTTCTCTTTCGTTAAGCTCATTAAGTCCCGCTTTTAGTACAAAGCATATAGTGAATGGAAATGTTGTAACTATGAAGAAGATAGTTAGAGTAAACAACATACGAGCTGGAGTATGTGTCTTTTTTACTTCCACCTTTGTTGCAATGGGTCTCGTACTTTTAAGTTTTGTAGAGGTATCTGACTGCGGAATTTGTCTGGGATAACATTGGTTGTCTGTGTCAGCATTAGTAGGCTTTGTTGATACAAACCCTGTGGTTGTTTCTTGCCGATCGATTGACCCATTTCTGTGATAAGAGGACTGAGTAGGACCTTCATTACTGGCAGGACCTTCATTACTGGCATTAGTCTTTGATAATTCAAATGTTGCTGTCTGCTGTTGAGGTTTAAATGATTGTTGATTTGTAGGATTAACCCTGTTAAGTCGTTTCTTTCGCATTACGATATCCACCACTATAGTTACATTTCCTATCACAATGATAGTGGCCGGTAAAATGTTGAACAGTATTAGGACTATAAGTCCCCAGGTTCCTGTGAAAAATACCATGTACTTTCTTGTTGCGTAAGTGCACGGAAAATGCAAAACTTGCAAAAGCTCCTCCCCGAACTCAATTTGGATTTCTTCTTTCGACGAATGGTGTTTAAATCCAGTAATGCAATGAATGTTTGCCAGAACCAGTAATGAGAAAATTGTCATAGAAACAACAAAAGACGTCTTCGGAGTTAATTTTGCTCTTGCAGCAAAGGGTGCCTTTGTAAATAAAACACGTTCTATAGTTAACAAAACTAAAATCCAGACTGAAAATGCTCCAGATACGTATACAATCAACAGTCTTATTCTACAAAAACCTTTGGAATAATCGGCAAATCTGACACCTGTGATACCATAAACTGTGTCCGGCAACGGACCGAATAACAAAAATACAATGTCAGTCCAAGCCAAAAAGAGAAGATACACAGTTGTAGAATACTTGCGCATGCGTTTTCTTGATAGCACTAAGAAATTTAAGATATTTCCAATTAAACCAATCGCAAGAAGTGTAAACGGTATCGTCCGCCATAACCAGTAAGCAATTTTACATTCTGTGTAAACGGTACCTGTGCAGTTAAAATAGTATTCATCTAAAACAGCAACATCTGCCATCTTAAAAATTAAAATAGTGTTATAATAAAACTTAAAACAAAACTATTATCGAATTATACACTTTGATATTCATACACGAAAACTAAATGTCAATTTTTGTACGTAATATTCCAACTTTAATTTCAGCTTGTTGCATTGGTTGATATCTAAACAAATATTTGTTCAAACTTCATATTTCTGTTTTCAAAAAGTCCTTAACGCAATTTCTCACTCGTTGCACGATTGCACAGTTTTCTTTTTAGATCCAGTATTTCTAAAATGTATAAGACTTTATTCCTCAACTATCAATCACACAGCTGATTGAATCAATTTAATACCTTATATGCCGTTAAGCTGAGAGCGTCATTTCTTTGCTGAAAGCAATAATTTACTTAGGTATTAGTTGCCAACGCATTGTCGGTATCAAACGGTGAGATGCATTTTTCGTTTCTTTGAAATGATACATGTCCAAAGATATCTTAGAATAATTCTCTGATTCCTTTGATATGTTCTTTTCGGCTTAAAATTGTCTTTTAATGAATCCTTGAAGCAGGTAAATCTTTGTTACTTCTCTCCTAACATTCATTTTTTTGTTACAAATAAAGCCTTATGAATAAAAGATATGATATCATGTTTAATCTTTAATACGGTTTTCTGCTCTGTATTACAGAATCCACAAAACGACACTGTAGAAATCTATATTAACATGTGCTCAAGCATCATATTTTCAGTTTATAAACAACATATACCATATATGGATATATATTATTTGCGCAAGAAGAGCTTGTTGTTATGTGTTACCCATCGGGATCCATTCAGTGTGTTTGTATATTAATAGAATTAGGTTTAAACTTGTGGTAGGTGCCGTTAGTTCATTATCCTTTTTCCTTGCATTTGCAACCCCTCTCCTATTACTATGAGTAAATCGTGCCCACCATAATTTTGGCCGCCAGCCGTCCTTAGAGGGTGTCCAACTGTTGCTTTTCCTAATTGTGTGTGTATGTGTGCGTGTGAACGTGTGCTTTTGCCGGTGTCCCAAAGTGTTGTTTTATCTTACTTGTCTGTTTGTTTATGTTAGATACATGTATGTGTTTGTCTTTTGTACGTGGGTGTCAGCTCTGCTGTGGTTTTCGTTGTAAGGTTACTGCGTTTAACGAACGTGGCTTTCCTTTTTGAATTTTGAATAATCAACCTTACTCAACTTTCCCCCGACATCCGAACCCATTCTTTTTCTACCCCTTACCCCTTCACCCCTTTTTCTGCATTTAGCATATGATTATAAAGTACTTGTTTGATTTTTGAAGCAGCCCGTCTACAATATTTTTCTGTTGGCTGTGGGCCTACTTTGCGACGCATTTCTCTATTGGCTGTGTTTTGGGTGCTCTGTGCTTCCGGGAAATCTATCCTTATCTAAAACTTTTATCGTTTTGGGCGACCGAAGTACGTCTGCAGAAGTCAAAAGCATTGTCTGTGAACGTGGCCGAAAGTCGAGTTCGCCAAATTATCTCTTGTGTCGAATCAAACTTTAACATACAACACAAACTTTAATGTTATGATAATGTATTCTCTGGTAGTACACTGACGAGATATGAAAACGCAACAACATGGTCGTTGGGAGGTGATTTAAAAGCTAATTAAACAACACTAATAAACTGGGAATTTATTTAATTTGCAACTTATCAACAATGCATTTGAAAAATATAACGATGATAACATTCTCCATTATTATGTAATCACGCTAAATTCCACGTCCGTAAGCTTAAACGTTAATACCGGGTATGTCCCCCATTTCTCCTGATCACTTCCTGAAGTCGAGAATGTATTGAGCGACACAGATTTCTGTAAATTCGACGCCCCAAACCATAACGCTGCCGCCGCCGTAACGCTTATGCTCCACAACACAATTATTTGCAAAACGTTCATTACTACGACGGTACACACGTATCCTTCCATCTGTGTTGAACAAATTGAATCTACACTCATCAGAAAACAAAACCCTATTCCAATTCACGTTGTTGATGTTGACACGTGCCTATTGGAGTCGTTGACGTCGATGACGTACAGTGAGCACGGGAACTTTCGCTGGCCGCCAGCACCGTATACCGTAATTATGTAATCGTTTAGTCACTGTGTTTCGATGGATTGGTCGACCTCTTGCCCCAACGACTAAGTTCGCAGTAGATGCCGCTTTAAGTAGATTACGTTGACGAATGTAAACGTCCTGACATGACGTCGTTGATGGCGTTGCCTCTGGTCGTGGACTGTCCAACACGGAGCCAGTACGATTGTAACGCTGAATCAACCGCGAAATTGTCGATTTGTTGACGTTAAAACGTCTAGCGACCGCTGTTTGCGTAATTCCAGTTTCTAAAAGTCCTAGTATCCGATTTCGATCTGCGTTATTTAACCGCGGCATCCCTTTAATTTTATAACTTTCCAAAATTATATTGATTTTTTAAATTGTAGGTGTGTTATGTCCGTTCTCAAATGAAATTTAAAACGATCTGACCACATGGTAAATTTGCACGGAGCGCACGAGGAAAAGTTGAGGTAAAAAACAATGGTAATTTTACGGTCTATTGTGCTTATTAAATTTGAACACAATGGGTAGAGAGTATCGAGATATGTATGTGCTGAAAATTTTAATGTGATTTTTTGTAATAAAAAATATTCAGGCATATGTTTGTTGCGTTTTCATACCTCGTCAGCGTATTTATCTTGGTGAATGTTAGAGAATTATGATAAATCAAAGTTCTGACAACTCTGTTTTGAAAAGGACCTATTATGTGACCCACATTGAAAAAAATCAATACAACACAAAGGACGGGTTTAGCTCGATTTTCCGATAAAAAAATCAAAAAATCGAAGGTCTCCAATATTTTTTGTTTGATGTTGATTGTAATATAAGTATATCATGTAAAATCATCAGCGAGTGGATATATATGCAAATTATGAATCTCTGGGATTGTTGTATCTATGAAAGCAGGTGGAAATATAAGACCAGACCTTTTCAATTCTATTCTTTTTTGTTAATATTGAAGGTGATATTGGGATGTGGTATAAATCTTCCGGCACCTATATGTCCCAATGCTTAAATTACACAATTTAACTGCTATTGTAACACGATCCGTAGCATTTGCTAATTAAACATATAGAGAAATCGCCTATACATGAATCTACCCTAAAATACAGCTGTTCCACCCTATAATTGTAATTGTGATATTTTAATCTGCTTCCTTTCTATACTGACTAAAAGCTCGACTTTTTTTCAGTGCTACGTAGTACTTAATAATAAAACGTACATCAAATTTCCTGAAACAAACAATTTCTTACTGATGAATTTATTTGTATATATTTTACCGTTAAAAATGTTTTAGCCAGTTTACACAGTACCGGTAAGTTTCAACTTCAACATCAGCGTATCTGCCATGGTAGTCTAGATTTACGTAGTTTACAATTTCTGCGTTGTAGGCATCAAAAATGTCAACTAAATTCTACTTTGACAGTAAATAAATTATAATTCATGTTCCAATCTTCCAGACTCGAATGTTTACGTGTTTATATGCGTGTATGTTGCAGTGTCATCATATGTGACGTGTACTTTTTTTAGAAACTGCATAGATAAACTTTAAAGTATTTACTTCTGATCCTTTCTGACCTAAGATGAATAACATTTTCACAACTTACTGGCTGTTTAAAATTTACTGAATATCGGAAAATTCCGTTATGCAACGCTTTCCAATCGTGGGGAGGTTTTTATAATAGCTTATGACCAGCCGAATGATGCGAAGAATTTGTGTGTTTAGAATCGAAATAATAAATATGTTCCGATAATTTTATCAGTTCATAAAATATGGGCAGTCGTTCGGATGCGAATATTAAGATATTAGAAGCGTAAGGAGTACCTCCTTTTTGAAGAGTATTCAATTCCTACCATAAACCTACTTTTACTGCAATTCTCAGGGGGCGTAGGTTCAAGCCCTACTGTGACCAAATTTTTCCCCTTATTTTCCTTTTTTTCTAGTAAGTTTTTACTTCTTTCAAGACTTATAATTGATTTATTTTACAAAAATGGAAAACAATTAATTTGGTAAGCGATTTCTTGCTGTTCAAAGTGAATTTACTATCTTTAAAAATATTGAGTTACATGCGGTAAAAGTTCTCTATTTTGCTTTCACTCTTTAGAGTAAATATCATGAAAGAAATTTAGGTAGGTTTTACGTCTGCCCCAATGTTAATTTTTGAATGAAGTAAGCAAAATTCAAAACTTAAACACAAGATTCGACCTTGCTTTTTCAATATTGAAGTTAGAATTCTGTCTGATTAAATCCGTTTACTTGAGGCACCCTAGAAAAAATGATATCGACATTTTTATTTTGTGTTTTATAATCGTTTACCAATAGTTTGATGTTTCTTTTGTTAAAATTAATGGTAAAATGAGTTCTCTGCAAACGTTTTGGATAGTGGTCATCACTTTGAAATTTGTCTCTACTTAAGCTTGAGGAGATACCATACGTTATACAAAAATTATAAAAAAAACGGCACGGTAATAGTTGTTTAAAAATTGCAAAACATTGCGAAACATGGTCATCTTTAAGAATAAACCAAGCAAATACCATTTGGTAAACATCACTATTAGGAATCTAATACCTTAAATCACTCGTGCTGCGCACTTGTGATTTAATTATTACGCATCCGAACTCCTGTCCGTATTTTATAAAATGATAAAATATAGGAACATATTTATTATTTCTTAATTAACGTACTTTTCAGGGAGTCAGTGGCGCAGTGGTTAGCAGGCTAGAGTACAACACTAGCGGTCCGGGTTCGATTCCCGGTTGCAGCTGATATACCCACTAGAGTTCAATGCTGGGTGATTAACTTAAATTGGTACTGTTTCCAGCAGTATCGGCCTAGACTAAATGCTGAAGGTAAATATGATACCTGCCGTGGTGTCGGCTGGGAAAAGTTGTTCCAATCATTTCAGGTTGACTACACGCATTATACAAGAACCTTTCTCAGCAATTTCGTTACAAACTGCATTCATCTTTAAAGGGCAGCAAGTTTTTGGAAGTACATTAAGTATCTAGTCGTATCCGGACAGTAAGGTACACATATCTCGGACAGGTACATTGCTGGTAAAGATGTTGTTCATTTACCAGGTATTTCTGATATACTTCTTAACATTCAGCATGTTTCCGCTTGAATCGATTACCACAGCATAGAAATAATTTATAATCAACAAGAATGTTGGCACTGTTAACATTAAATACTGCACACTTTTTTACATTTGATACCGTACGCTTGTTTTTTAAAATCTAATACTATACACCTGTTTAACTCATATCATCTATGAGAGAAAAAAAAATGTTTTCATATAAAAATATTCATTGACAAGCAATAAACATAAGACAAGATCTCGACATACAGAATTGTTCAATCCCAATGCTAATCAAATAGCAGGATTAAATATACAGTTACATAAATGGAAGGTTATTCGATCATCATTAAAGATTTGTCTATTCCTTTACGTAATTTGATAATTAGGCTCGAAAAGCCAGTGTTATGTTTTGATCCTATTACAAATATGTTAAGTCTCTTAGTATTGACGTCCGTTGCCAATTATATATGCAAATATATAATAACTGTTTTTTCCCACTTTAGAATCAATCATCATTAAAAAACATTACAGGATTTATCCGAATGAATACGAGAGGAGCCATAAAATTTTGAATAGATCTAATATAAATGGCAACAACAACAACAATAAAAACAGCAACAAAAATTCCCATGTATTTAACTAAAATATATCATTACTAAGAAAGAGAACAACGATAACAACTTTTATTTGCAATATCGGCAATTACTTGCCTTTTGCTATAAAGTGTATATCGGAAAAGGTATATTTAGATCAAGGACAGGTGAATATATATTTATTTTTCCAATGTATTATTGTGACTTATTAATTCTACAAAAAATGCGTAACTGACTGTGGTTGAAAAAGCACATACTAGTTATCGGAAAGTAGCCATGAAATTAATATAGTATTTAATATTTACAGTTGGAGATCTAAGCTATTCACTGGACAGTTTATCCGCTGCATACGGCTTTGAACAAGGCACTCATGTAGTGATTTATATACAAATACGCATCCAATCACATGTGTTAGGAATTCTATCCTCGTATCCTCGGTCGGATATTGCATAGTTCTATCTACTCTCTATGCAGGCGTAGCTAATAAATACAAACTGAAATAATACGAATGCGTTTCCTTAGATTAAACAATATACAGCTGATTCATACAAATTCAAATGAATTTTGTGATCCCTAGAGCGGAACATTTCTGAGTCATTATGTCGGTGTAAGAAAATGTGCATATGACGGAAGCTGCGCATTGAACGTGCGTATTGTAATGCGACGTTAGAGCGTTTGCTATTCCAACAGCCACCGTTAGCTGACGATTGTACACTTACAAAGATCTATATTTTTAAAACAATGCAGCCCTTGATCACGTAAATCCATGTGAAAGAAATGGAATAAGACCTACAGATGTAAGCAATAAATTGTGGTTATGTAGTTCCATCTTGATATCATATGCATTGGACTATTTAGAGTACACGTGCATGCCTCCCGCCTTCACCTATTTTAAACAGTCCTCTGTATTCCACACCAAGGTGGTATCTACATATACTCACTTTATTCCTTCAATGAAATGGAGAACAGCCATTTTTCTTGATATACAGAAACAAACTCGAACATGATAATGGCCGAAAAGTAGCCCCTTAGAACAAAACGTTAGAATTCAGTTCCAGTATGTTATTGCAACGCTTCGTAAAATTCGTGGGCAATATAGAATATAAATATATAAATATAGAACAATTTAAAATAAAGACGCCAAAGTGACTCCAAACTAATCTCATTCATCAATCAGTCATAAAACATTCTTACATTTCCTCTTCTTTCCATAGAAGAATGTGTTGGTCAAAACTAGTTATGGCCTTAGAACTAAACTTTAGCATTAAAGATGTTTTAGCAAATTCATAATCAAACGCTCTTGAATTTTACATACTAGTTATCGAATCGGCAAGGTCGGCTCTATTTAATAACATAAACGTTTAAATGTCTTCAACAATTAGACAAAACCTATGCACCACGATATTGCTACATTTAAATGTATATGCATATGGTACCAGATAATCACATAACTGTCAACAGATATGCTATTTGTGTGTAATATATCTAAATAAAGGTGTAAACTACTGAAATGTAAAAAATACTAACAGCTCACTTGTGAAAGATCGAAATAGTCTATATTGATATTCATAAGGATAATGCTGTGGGTGGGTGCGGAAAAAAAAAACCTCCAATAACTATTTCAGACAATTTAAATCCGTGATCGCGAATGATAAAAAATTATACAATACATCAAGAGTTATTATGATAATGTTGGAAAAATCATAGATAAGACCACATTATTGCGAGTAGAAACGTTGATTGAAAAAGAAAAATATGATATTACGTTGGAAATTTCAGTCTTTAACGATGTCATTTTAAAAATGTTTTCCGCAGACGGTAGAAATACATAACCTCACCGAATTACTATTTGCAATAATTAGATGTTTATTGTTGATTTTCTTTGTTTCGATATGTTTTATTGACCAAATTAACGTTTTATAGCTCGCGGGTACTTGGTATAGGTAATGTATCACATGTTTAGTCGTGGTATTTTAAACATGCTGGGCTTGTTTCAGTTGCTGGAACATAGTTATTTCATACAGCTTAACGAAGCACCACAAAATAACAAATGCGCGCATTTAACGTTACAGTTTGAGGACATTATAGAGTTTGAGATTTCAACATTCGCCTTCCCCTTCAACGTCTCTTGCGAAGGTAACGTATGAAGTTAAAGTTCGATTAACATTCTTTGAGATTTCAAACATTAGAATGAACCTTACTTCTTTAAACCCGCCCATTCAATTAATCCGTAATTATGATCGTTTTTTTTTTTCGTGCATTTTGATACCAATTGTCCGAAAGGGCAGGAATTTTACAAGAGGTTTTAAAAATGAAAAAAATGAATATTAAATAAAAAAAAAACAACATTTTCAATAAATATAATCATGGCATGGATATTAGAGCGATTACCAAAAAAAAAAAAAAAAAAAAAAAAAAAAAATACACACGATAAAACAATGTGAACAATGTAAAAACTCGTTAGTGTTGCTCCAAACATTTAGGTTTTATATAAAATTATGTCAGTATAGTCAGTATACAATGCACGATTGTAAATCATACATGAGAGGAAATAAAAATGATTATTACATACCTAAAATTATTTTCCATTGTGTTTCAATGGACCGCGATCGTGCAATATTTTCCCATATGACGTTGAAAGCTTTCATATCGGACTAGTCCCAGTCCGTGATTCTAGTTACCTCTCCTGACGGTCCGTCCATTGCGGATCTCGTTTCTTTACATTTTTGTTGCTATTGTGTGTTTGTTTAATTTGTAATTTATGCAACATTTTGTTTACTTTTACACTTTGATTAATCTGGCCTATTAGATACTGGCACGTAGTAATTTATCAGACTGAAATGAAATGAAAGTTATAATTACGTCATGAGTTGGACTAATATAGGACGTGGAATGTTTTCTTAACGTTGTAATGGAAAGAATCGCGTGACGTCCATGGTGTCCACGCGCACGTTGCGACAACAAGTTGACGTCATTTTCGCCGAAAATATTAATGCACGTCAGTTTGATTTGTTTATTGCGTTTTCGGAGATTTTTTTTCCTTATTTTTTCCTGTCTTTTTAGATATAAATCAATCATTTGATAGTGGATATGTAATGAAAAGGTTATCAACTTTGTATGTGGATATATGCACTCGTTCTTTCGCGGACAATATTGCGCTCCTAAAGTCGCGCGATATTACCGCTGCAGAACTCGTGCATATATCCACATACAAGGTTAATAACCTATAATGATCATATCTACGTGATAATGACACTCTGTATGACTCTGTATAATGCCAAACTCTCAGACAGCACAATTAAGAAATAATTTATAGCAAAACAACGCTTTATTTATACACGATGGGTGGTTATACGTCGGGCGTAATAATTTCACAAGAGCGCAGCCCGAGTGAAATTATTTCGGACGACGTATAACCGCCCGAGTGTATAAATAGTAATAAAGCACTGTTTGCTATAAATTATTTTGATTCTGATATGTTCTTTATGGTAAAATTTATATCAAATACGATGGAACTGTTTCTTCGCGCAAGCATGGCGCCAATAGTAGGTATTTGTTAAAACACGCCAGAACGGAAACGGTAATACGTCTTGCGGCAGAATTCAGTTCGAGCGAACATTATTGCGAATTATTCTGCAAAGCGAATAACTAATTGAGCATGATTATGAATTAATCAAATTTTTTGTGCAATGTGACATTCCGTTTAAAACATGTTATTAAGTAAAATATTTCATGAAATTTTAAAGCGCTATTTCTTGATGCGTACATGGCGCTAAATACCACATTGACGTGACGTCAACATAATATCGTTGTGATGATTAAAGCATTGCTAGCCATATTAGAATATGATTTTAATATACTATTTTATAAGTAAAGCATCTGCGGATCCAGGAATTTTGGTTAGAGGGACACCAACATTAAAGAGGGGATCGCCAATTTCGGGGTAGGGTGGGGGGGGGGGGGGGGGGGGGGGGGTAGGGGTCGGGTAGGGTCACGCCGAGTCTCAAGACCTTCTTTCTTTGTAAAATACAAGATTCAAAGGGGGAATTAACCCACAATGTCCCTCTGCCAGGCTCCGGTTCCGTGCATTTAAAGAATGGAGTTATCCCATACGGCTAACAGGAAACGTCTCTCATCATGATATCATAGATGTGAAATTGTCTGATACTTCAGAAGAATTTTCCGTCTTACTAGTACCATTTTATGTTTATAATTAAAACGCAATTGTCGTATTAAGTGTCCGATAGAAACATATAAAATGTTCCACCAAATGATAATCGCGCGTAATTATTTATTTTTCAAGTAAAATGACGGTCATGCCATGTGCCTCCATCCAGATTTCAGTCTTTGATGCCGAGTATGTGGACAGAGTAGATGTAAAAAGAATGAAGTTTCGACTTTCGTGATACCCCATCTTCGGACGTTCAAAACTTCACTTCATACGACAAATAGGCCCATCTGGTATAATCGATACCGCCTGGGGACACAAATATGCCGTAGAAGTTAAAGTTTGAACAAAATCTCAAAGTTTCTCAAAATCAGTTGATAACTTCATACTTCCAGGTTCAATTCAATGTATTTAGTTAAAATCATTAGCCATACAAAACTTCATTATTCTTATACCTATCGATAGTGTTTCGCATCAAATTTAGTCTAATTATATATATGGATAATCAAATAACTTAATAAGCAGAAATCCTGAAACTAAGCTTTTTATTTCGCATAGTAATAAAGAGAAGTCTTAGGCTTACGTGATATTACATGGAAAACTTTAGTAGCAACGCGTGATATAAATAAAATACACGCATATCGGTGACGTTTTACCCAAAATATATATGAGAGACTTTGAAGGGGAAGGTGAAGTTTGAAATCTCAAACTCTCTAATAACTCCACATTTACGTCAATTTTGGCTATTAACACTCCAATCAGTTTGTAATTGAAATCAAAACTACTCTTTTGACAATAAATCTGAAGACATAAATTATTTTTATAAAATGGAAAGGATTGAGTGTTTCTATTCTTTTGCGTAACATTAAAATCGATTCTAGGAATCCAGCTATTCCTCGTGACAGTGTAGCACATGTAACTGACTATGCTACATCGTTAATTGTATACATGTTTAAGGTACTCGAAATTAAAAATAGTATCCCGATTGTTTAAATATGAATACACGTTTTGTCAGCGAAGTTCTCCTAAACGTCATTTGATCATTAAGACTTTTTTCACAGTTTTGAATTCGTTTTGTAGGTTTCAGCTTGATTATAAAAAAAGAAAGAATGGAATTTGTAAAGAAATAAAAATAACTAAGATCCACCTGGAATGTCTTTTCTCAGAGACAAAAATGCAACTTCATCAAAACGAGATATTTTAAAACAACCTTTAAAATGGTGAGTTTTTAAAAACATTGAACTCTCCGAAACTGTGGCACCGTTCCTGTAGTCCTTTTCCAGGATTCTATGTATATATCAGTAAATTAAAAATGGTTTAGCAGAGTCTTAGCAGGGTGAATTATGTCATTGATTATGAATCACTTGTTTCTCACTTGGAGTATAGAATTTGCTTATGTGAAGAGAAAGTCATCTGACTGACTTGCGAATGCTTGGTGGGGCACCCGAGTGTTTTCCTAGACCACGGAAAGCTTGAAAACCGCCATGTGACCTTTTTATATTAAAGTGTTTGATATTTTATGCATTGCCACAGGATGTGTACTCTTGACAGTGACACTTCTTTGATTGACTAGTTTGTTCAGTGTCCTTATTACAGCAGTTTGAAGAAACAACCATATTATTATTTGACATGTCCTATCAAACAAAGTCTTTGTCAACCAAACATACTGTGAAATTTAGATTCTGCTTCCCGCAATAACTTTTTCCATTCTTGCTTGAATAAAGTTCCGCTAATGAAATACAAGAAAAAGTTGAAAGTGTAATTACACCATCCACATATAAGAGAAACCACTGTTATAAGCTGCCATCTAGCAACTTCTATTTCGTTAAGCTCACTAAGTCCCGCTTTTAGCACAAAGCATATAGTGAACGGGAATGTTGTAACTATGAAGAAGATAGTTAGAGTAAACAACATACGAGCTGGAGAACGTGACTTTTTCGCTTTTATCGTTGTTGCAATGGGTCTCGTATTTTCTAGTCTTGAAGAGGTATCTGGCTGGTCAGTTTGTCGTGGAAAACATTGACTGTCTGTGTCTACATTTATATCCTTTACTGGTCCAGCTACTGTGGTTGTTTCTTGTCGATCGATTGACACTTTTCTGTGATATGATATCGACGTCTGAGCAGGACCTTCATTACTGGCATTAGTGTTTGATAACTCCAATGTTGGTGTTCGCTGTTGAGTAGCTGATGACTGTTTATTTGCAGGATTAACCCTATTAAGTCGTTTCTTTCGCATCACAATATCAACTGCTATTGTTACATTTCCTATCACAATGATCGTGGCCGGTAAAATATTGAACATTATAAGGACTATAAGTCCCCATGTTCCTTTGTAAAATATCATATACTCTTTTGTTGCGAACGTGCACGGAAAATGCAAAACTTGCACAAGCTCCTGTCCAAACTCAGTTTGGATTTCATCTTTCGACGAATGGTGTTTAAATCCGGTAATGCAATGAATGTTTGCAAGAACCAGTAATAAGAAAATTATCATGGAAACAACAAAAGACGTCTTCGGCGTTAATTTTGTCCTTGTAACAAAGGGTGCTTTTGTAAACAAAACTCGTTCTATAGTTAACAAAACTAAAATCCAAACTGAAAATGCTCCAGATATGTATAAAACCCATATCCTTGTTCTACAGAAACCTTTGGAATAATCAGAAAATCTGAAACCTATGACAGCATAAACTGTGTCCGGCAACAGACCGAATAACAAAAATACAATGTCAGTCCCAGCCAAAAAGAGAAGATACACAGTTGAAGAATGTTTGCGCATGCGTTGTCTTGATAACACTAAGAAATTTAAAATATTTCCAAACAAACCTATCGCGAGAAGTGTAAACGGTATCGTCCGCCATAACCAGTAAGCAATCTTACATTCGATGTAAACGGTATCTGTGCAATTAAAATAGTATTCATCTAAAACAGCAACATCTGCCATATTAAGAACTGAAATAGTGCAACACTGATGCAGAAAAATAATAACCTGAAAACAGACTTTTACCGAATCAATTCGATATTCATACACGAGAACTAAATTCACTCATGTCTGTAACAGCCAGTCTTATTTATATGCAATCCTTTACTTCCTGTTTGTAATTTGCACTTTTCTGTATAAGTTTTAGCATTGACTGATATTTAAAGAAATATTTGATTAAACCTCACATTTCTGTTTTAAAACAGTCCTTTATGCGGTTTTCCATTCGTTGCACTATGTCACTGTTATCTCGACAGATCCAGTATCACTAAAATCTATGTGAAGTGTCTCTTCAACTCTCTGTTACACAGCTGATTGAAACAATGGAATACTTTATACGGCGTTGAGTTGACGCGTCAGTTCTTCATAAGAATAATCTTTCTGAGGGAAATATTCCACGTAGGTATTAGTTGCTAGCAGATACAGATCATATATCGGATAAGAATAAGATTACTTTTGTAGAATATTGATTTTCATAATTATGTTTTGAATGTTTAAGGGGACGCATATTGCTACATTCACAATTCATACCGCAATGCGGTAGGGGTGCATATTCAAGAAATCGATGGTGGGAAAATAAAAAACATATTCCTAAGCTGATATAATACTGATGGACACCTGTAATATTCAGTATTTTGTGGATAAGGATGTGGTACTATGAATGTAATAGGAAAACAGAGGTCTTTGTGAAAGTACATTCAACACAAAATATTAAGCTTTTGTATAAGGAAAATACAGGTTTTTTACAATAACAGTGTTCCAAATAATGTTGAAGGGATGAGATTTTCTTTCTAACACACCAGGTTTGCTTAAACATGTAAAAATTTAACGCCACGTCTGTTAATCTCGGGATGGACGCCATATTTCTCATTGATAAAAAATGTAAACAAAAAAATCAGAGTGGGATTAGCATTGCAAGGGCATAACATGACATTCTACACAATGAATACCTTAGAAAAGATATCTAAGATGCTACACAGGTCAGGCGGGTTAAATGCATAATGTCGATCACTTGAAATTCATCTTGAAAAGGTGGTTAATTTTACTTTGTTTACATGGTTTTTAATTTTCCCACGACTTCTCGGCGATTCACTGCAAATGTATTACTGCGTCTGACGAAAGGTAACTCTAATAAACAACGGGAGACAACTTAGGTGTCAGCACGTGTACGATTTTTAAAAAAACATGTCGATGATTATAATTTCTTATCAAATAATGAATCCTATTCAGATATTCGTCTTTAATATTAGAAAATTATTAATATCTGTGGACATTTGTCAAAAAATATTACTTACAGTGGACTACTTTGCGCATCAAACTGGTTTCCGCTTCAGTTGTGAGGCACTTCCGTTATACTTTTTGACAACAATAACAAAACACAAAATGAATCAATAAAGTCACTTATAAACCGACTGCTACTTAAATCAGTGTAAGTAAAGTTGTTGTTACAACATTATACATGTTCGTTACGTTATGAGATAAACTTTATCTTGAACTGCATAATCCATTAATTACGTTTAGATGATATTGCATTTACAACTTATTTGACCCCGTTTTTTTACGTGAATGACAGCATTCTCGTGCAACTCGTGCAAACAGAGTTATGAAAAGTATGGTGGAGAATTCAAGGACAAATTATAAATGACATTAAAGTGAGGATAACTGTATATTCGTCCAGTTTTGATCATTGACATTCCTGCTGTGTATTAGTAACTTTTGTGAACAAGATAAGAATGTTGCTTTTCCACATATACACATTGATTGGACCTCTCAACCAAATTTCATACCTTATTTTAGGGATTTTTAAGACAATACATTTTCAAAAGTTTGTTGAATGTGTTTTGATATTTAAGTGCATTGTAGTTCATTAGTTAAAAATTACTAATGGCAACATTTGCGTCTAGGCCTTTCATTGTAGGCACTGAACTTTTTGAACATAAAAAAAATGATAATAAAGTACTTACCATGCTACTTAAGTTGTAGAATTTTTGCATTACTACATTATCAGTTCGTTTCTTATGCATACTATTTAACACTAACATTAATGAGTTTAGCTAATATGCATAAAACAAGACATTGAACCTTATTTTCTTACACATTCTCAATCTTCAAAAGTTAGAAATATGTGGACATGAAAATGTATAATGACATAAGTGGATAGATATATTATTTTGCATCAAACAGTCTCATGTGTTATTGAATTTGTAACAATAGAATGTCTTATTTTCACATATAACTTGATTGTTCCAAATTTCATTTTATTTTAGGGATTTTAAGACTATAACAGTTTGAAAAGTTTGAATTTCTTTATAAACATTGTATTTGTCAGTTAAATTTATATAATAGCACATCCAGCCTTTTTTCTAATTTCAAAGTATGCGTCCCCTTAAGAAACGTACATCTTATTCTTGCATTATTTTACATATATTTCCAAAAAGAGGCATAAAAATGCCTTTTGATGGCATTTTTTTTTGTAAATGCTCGACAGCCATGTTCAATCTTAACTTTATAAAAATTGGGAAAGTTGAAGGGGGAGGCTGTCGACCTCTACCGATCATAGTAAGGTCACAGCACAAGGTCAAATGTCATTAAGTGCATTTTTGTTATAAACTTCAGAATTTGGCCAGTTTAGCTTCTTTTCAAGATAATCTTGTGATTCTTCGGTGATAATTATGAATTTGAGGAGTAAAATAAATTACGTCGTGTAGATCTATTAAAATTGAGACTGGCAAAATTCAAAATTACTTAAGATATTTTTATAGAATTAGCTAAACGTTTCGTAAGCACTGTCAATTTGTTAATATACAGAAGCTATCCTTCAAAAACTTTCGTTTTTAGGCTAACAATTTTAAAAAGGCTTGTTTGTCGTTTGTATGAACATTACAAGGTAAAAAATCTACTAAGTGTATTTTACTAGTACATTCAAACTTTGTTTGCTCGAACTCGAATAATTTGCTCATTACCCTGGCTCGAATGCATCGTCCCGGCACAATATCTATATATTGTATATTTTTCGTTTGCTCGTACTTCTGATATCTCGAACAAATTTTGCTTGTCTCGTGGAGTTCAAGCGAACAAAGTTCAACTGTACTATTTATTGACAGAAATAAAGATACCACTGGGAAGCATAAAATTAAAAGCCTGTTCTTAAGATAGTAAAAGGCCTATGTCGTCTGCTCTGTATCGTTAGTGTGTGTGTGTGTGTTCAGGTTTTACGTCTTTTTCAACATCTTATTCAGTCATATAAACGACAGTGTCTACTGGTAGCAGTGAGCACAAAACCCAACTTTATAGTGCTGCCTCACTGGAATATCACTGATATAAATATATGATTCTCACCATGAGAAAACCAACATAGCGCATTTGCGACCAGCATGGATCCAGACCAGCCTGGGCATCCGCGCAGTCTGGTCAGGATCCATACTGTTCGCTAACAGTTTCTCTAATTTCAATAGGCCTTGAAGCGAACAGCATAGATCATAGAGCGGCTCATATATTATACAATAAATTATCACCAGCATTGAAATCATTTCTATAGATGCTTAGATCTGTGCTGTCCTTATTGAGCTAAAAATACTTGGTTGTATACATAATACATGATAGTAAAGTGATTTTAACAGTTTATATGAGAAATCTTTTATGTTTATCTATAATTCATTTTCCGTCGTAGTCTTCTTCCTCAAAACATAATATATTATACCTTTCGCACAAATTTCTCAAAAAGTGTGCTAAAAGTCAACTTTCTTTTTGTAATCAGTGCAAAGCTTAAATTAAATTTTTATATCTGCTTAAAATGCAAGAAATGCATTAAATTTTGCAGTGTCATTTTATGATAATACTATTAATATACGACCTGTCTGTGGCCCTGAAATGATATTTAAATACTAGTAACCCATGGATACGACAATACTAAAAATATTTCTGCAGTTGATCCATATATAAAAATTAACATACATGTCAAGTATAACACACTTTGCCATCGCATGCCATTTTCCCCCAGAAATAATTTTATATAGTATACTATATATCATATATAATATATACAATAACTTTTCTTGATACTATTATCAATTTTATTAATAAAATACTTAAGGGCGTTTGACACAATATTTAAACAAGCAAATTCGATGAATTGGAATCCCCCGCCGAAAGGGTCAGAGTTGAGGAACGGCAAAAAAATATATCCAGCAAAAAAGTTAAGAATGTTACCAAGAAGCAAATAATTTCATTAGTCAAAATCAAATTAAAAGAAAATTAATGGTTTGTTTGGGTGGGGTTGGGGGGTGGGGGGGTTGAGGACACAACAGTTTACATGTTGATTATAAATATTGATAGAAAATGAAAAATAAAAAAAAAAAAAAAAAAAAAAAAAAAAAATGGTGGGGGGGGGGGGGGGGGGGGGGGGGGGGACCAAGGTAAGGTGGTGACCAGGTGTAGTTACACAACATCACATGTTTATAATAAATGTTCATGGAAAAGAATGAAAGAAGTTTAATGAAATTCTTCCAATTGGTTGGTTTGTTATGTACAGATCTGTGGATTTTTAAACAATTAAAGGGCA
Organism: Mercenaria mercenaria; assembly: GCF_021730395.1. Lineage (NCBI taxonomy): Eukaryota > Metazoa > Mollusca > Bivalvia > Venerida > Veneridae > Mercenaria > Mercenaria mercenaria. Next base: position 57,013,853 of record NC_069378.1, read on the forward strand.
ATAACTATATGGAAAATTGACCAATCGAAAAAAACCTTGAAGGGCATCGTCGCAGTATCTTGGTTCATGTCTGTTTCAAGTTTGATGAAATTCTACCTGCTAGTTACTGAGAAATGGCTGGAGACGGACATTTTTCATTAAATCAAGGGCAATAACTCTGACGGAAATTGACCTATCAAAAAAAAACTTGACGGGCATCAGCACAGTATCTTGGTTCATGTCTACTTCAAATTTGATGAAATTCTACCTGTTAGTTACTGAGAAATAGCTGCAGACGGACATTTTTTATTAAATCAAGGGCAATAACTCTGAGGGAAATTGACCAATCAAAAAAAAAACTTGACGGGCATCATCGCAGTATGTTGGTTCATGTTTATTTCAAGTTTCATGAAATTCTACCAAGTAGTTACTGAGAAATGGCTGCGAACGGACGGACGGACGGACGGACTGACGGACTGACAACGCCATTTCAATACCCCCCTCCCGATTTCATCGGCGGGGGATAACAAATTTAGTGGGTTGTATTAAAATAAACGAGTACACATCGGCATAGTCTATTTCTGCTCATTTGCATGCACTCATTTGACCCTTTTATATTGTAATGAGGAAATCTAGAAGGCGAAAACCCCTTTTAAATTTCGTGTGTGATCATAAGGACCACTTTTATACTGATATCCGAGCATTAACAAAAATGTCATCAGAAGTCGCATTTTCCTCAGATATTCGCACACTATGTTGTCATATTTTGTGATCTATCGGGAGACAATTGAAGTATTTATATAAAAAAAAATATGTTTAAGCTTGTAGTAAATGCCGCTTGTTCATTACTTTTCGTGAAAACAGTATCAAACTGAGTTCTTGGTTGTACCCTAGATTTCCAAAGGATCTTCTTATAGACTATAATTTTTTAAAAAGTCGTTTAATATTAAAAAATATTAAAGGCTGAGAAATACAGAATCTGCATGTTTGTGTATTAAATAAAATAAAGATTATAAGAGGAGCAAATATGTATCTTTCTCTAGTTTTACGTCGGCAATAAGATTGAACTATATGAGCCGCGCCATGAGAAAACCAACATAGTGGCTTTGCGATTAGCATGGATCCAGACAAGCCTGCGCATTCGCGCAGTCTAGTCAGGATCAATGCTGTTCGCTAACAGTTTCTCCAATTCCAATAGGCTTTAAAAGCGAACAGCATGGAGCCTGACCAGACTGCGCGGATGCGCAGGCTGGTCTGGATCCATGCTGGTCGCAAACCCACTATGTTGGTTTTCTCATGGCGTGGCTCATAAATATTTTTCATTTCCTTTATGTACCATTTATGTAGGTTTGTATCTACGCCTGTCTTTACTGTCTTAAATTAACGTTGATATTTCACCTAATTGCATACGCATACAGACATGCAGATAATATATTGTCAGCGAAAGTCATCATGAGAAAAAAAGGAAAAATGTCGAACAGGGATGTAAAGGTTGATAAAAAAAAATACTACTGGAACTGCATATTATCCCTTACCATGCTGGACACAACTGACCAGTGTAAAGCATGATCAGCCTGAACATCCGTGCAGTCTGATCATGATCTGCATAGTTTGCTATTCTGCCAGTAATTTTTGGTAAGCATCCCTTTTAACATTAATGGTACTGTCCAGATTGGAAGATGGACAAGTTCATTATAGAAACGTAGCCTGGTAAGGTTTATAATCGGATATTTACGACTTTACCTACATATCGAACTTTCTGTACCTAGCAGAACAGTTTCACTGACACCACACAAGACCAGAAAGAAACGGCAACTGTTTATGTTTTACCGTAACGCTCGTATACTGTAAGAACCATGGTCAAGAACGGGAAAATATACTTACCCATTTCAATCTAAAGCGCATGGATTCTATTGTACTCAGTCACCAAGCGGCAATTTATCTTTCATTGTTAACTAGTCACTTTGTGTCACTAATTCCTTTCACAGAGACACTTCGCGTATTCTTTTTTCGGCAACGTTTCAGAACTTCTCTCTTGAATTTCCAATCTAGAAAATATATGTCAGTCGTAGTTTCAACTAGATTTGTACTCTAGAAAGTGTTTGTGCAACATAAATGGGCAATGCATAGTTTGAGATTTATTTAATCTAAAACATTGCATTGCACATGAATAACAAAACAAATGTGTACCATTGTATGATTCGCGTTCAGAATCATTACTAAGAAAACTTTCCTTTCTAATTTGAATATTATTGTATAAGTAAGAATAATGCACTTTTCGTTTTTATTGTTTGCATTTCGCCTTACATGCACACACAGCATTGTCGTCTAGACCGGAAGTACACTGGGAAGTTTATCAAACTTTGACGAAAACTAACAAACTCCCCGCAGCGATTACTTCCGCTTACAGTACATTAAATCACCCTAATCACGAGTTGTTTTAAACAAATTTAGTTAACAGAGCAGAAGAAAAAATAGTGAGTAATAATAAAAAGCATACATCACAACCTAATGCTCTAGATAACTTTTGAACCTAAAGTTTACAATATTCATTTTGTTGGAAAGTGTATTTTTCTCATTATTCTTCCAGCCCACAGGCGCGGAGTATTTGTGATGGCATATTGTACGTGCAGTGTATGTCGTAAATGACGATTTTTTTTCTTTCGATTTGCAAAGTTTCAAGTTCTTATTTTTAATGTCTAATCTGGCCCATTATAAAGTCGTCAGATTTATCAACACAAACGAGAAAATTAAGTTTCACTAAGAAAGGGAAGCAGGAAAGAAATCAAAGAGCAGAAAATAAAGAAATCTGTCTCGGACATCGCGTGAAAATCTCTTTTTATTCTCAGTTTGAAGAATGCGTCAGAAAGAAGGTTACCTTTTTTGTGTGTAATAAGTATAGTTTTTATTTTATTTTAAATGTTGACTCGTTAAATTGTAAGCATTGTTATTTGCCACATTTATTTTACACTTAACAAAATTTCTAATTGGTCACCCTAATAGTTTTAATAATTTGAAAACGTGAAAAGATAAATTTATGAAATTATGTACAGTTATTTCTTAATTTACACCCTATCATTCCCCATAGTTAACATTAGTGTGTCGCCATTAAGATCATCCACCCGTAACGGGTGATGAATTTAACTTTTAGAGCCCGTGAAACTCGTGCAGGAGCTTTTTGCGATACACGGGTGTATACGTGTAATGCGGTGCAATATTGAAAGCCAAAAAAAAAACAAAAACCCATAAAAATATGGTAAAAATGACAATAGAAGAGCGGAGTCGAGCAGTTGGAATGCTAGAGGCAGGCACTTCTGTAAGGCAGGTAGGAATCAGTTCCTAGATTATGTAATCTGATCAATAATTTCTGTTCAAATGTCATACACTTATCATTCGCTTCATTGTTTTATTTTCTAAATAACATTCTATACATTTCTTTCAGGTCGCTCGTGCATTTAATAGACGGGTATACACTATCAGCGTCTCTGGCTAAAGTTTAATCAAATCGGAATTGTAGCTGACCTTCATTGGCAACCTAAACGACCTGTAACTACAATGCGACAGGACAGGTACATCATTGTATCGCACCTACGTAATCGATTTGTCCCCGCAACAACGACAACCAGACGAACAGATGGACGACAGGGTGTTACTGTTAGTCCCCCACACGATCCGAAACCGCCTACGCGAAGTTGGATTGCGTTCCCGACGACCCAGAAGGGATGTTACACTAACTGTAAGACACTGCCAGGCCCGTTTGCGTTGGGCAAGTCAACATTCAAGACATACTAGGGCCGACTGGGCTAATGTTTTGTTTGTTGATGAAACTCGTGGGTGTTTACGTTGTGCTGACAGCCGTACCCGTGTTTACCGTCGTCGGGGTGAGAGAAATGCGGCTAATTGTGTGCTTGAAGCATATCGTTATGGCGGAGGACCAGTTATGATTTGGGCTGGCATTTGGATGCACACAGAAAGCGATATGGTTATTGTGGACGGAAGCCTTAATGCCAGGCGCTAAGAGTTAGAGCTAACCGTGGCATGAGCTTAGTGCAGGACAATGCAACTAGTCACCTAGCAAGGACCACGCAGCAGATGCTCCAAAACAACAACATTCGTGTGTTGCCATGGCCCTCAAAAAACCCAGAACTTAATCCAATTGAGCATGTTTGGGTCCTTTTAAAACGCAAAGTAAGGAAGCTCCCTGAGCCCCTTAGCCTCCGTGATCTTGGTGCTTTGATCATACGGGCATGGAATGGGATCCCCCAAAAGAAAATCCAACGCCACATTACCTCCATGCGGTCCCGATGTCGGGCAGTGATTGCAGCACAAGGCGGTCATACAAGATATTGATCTTTTGTGACTTTTGAAGTGAAGAGGAGGTTAGATAAAGCTGGTGTCAATTCTAAACTATTGGTGAGAATGAACTGAAATTTGCTGAACGTTAACCAATACAAATAATATTTTCTCTGTTGAACTGTTGCTTTTTATTGTTGAGATATTTCAATAAAATATAGGTGACCAATTAGAAATTTTGTTAAGTTATATGATAGGGGGTATAAGCCTTTTATTTCAACCGAAATTGCAAATACTGCTTTGTACATTAATTTATGCCATTTTTTTATAAGTAAGTTTTAAGTAAGTTTTATGCTACTACTTCTGTATAAGCATTTATTAAGTATTGTTGTGCATTTGTTAAGGATTGATGTTGTGTATCGTGTTGTTGATATGTCGTTGTTTCTATGTTTTAAGTTTGTAACTCACTCTGCAAATCCTTAAAGGTACAGGACACCGTCATCTTAATGTAGGTATAGTTATGCCCATCCATCTTTCGGTAATCAACACCAAACTTATTACACAGTATGTTCCATAAACAGTGTCTTATATTTTTAGTTTTATACTTTAAATATTTATGTGTTAAATGTTTGATATGCATAGTAATTGTCAATTATTTTTACAAATGTCTCCTAACAATAAGGCAAAAACTGGCCTTTGCTTTGAACCAAGGTGACTTGCATTTTAAAGTATTCTTGCTCTATTATCTCAATGTAGGTTTCTTACAGGCTAATCTTTAGAAATATCTGAAAAAACGTCTTTCTTGAGAGGTGGTTGATTGCACAACAATGACTGTTTGTCCTTCCAAAATACCGTTTGATCAGTATATGGCTGTATGTAGTAGTGAAGATATTTATAGTATAGGGCATTTTATTCGACCTAGCGGGGCAGAGTTAATGTCTAATATATGCAAATAATGGTAATCTAAAAACGAACAACAGAAAAACACAAAACAAAAACCATGCAAAATAGGTAGAGCAAACCGATGAATAAAAAATCAACGCTAGATTGGTTACAATGTAAGGTTGATTGCCACTGAATTAGAAATCAGGTTGCCAAATATAGTACATATCCTACACAATAATACAGTGGACCGCCGCGAAACCCCGCCCGTCAGGTCGATTAAAACGCGCTATAGTGAACAGTTACTGTTTAATCAATATTCATTTCTGGGTATTCATAAGCTGTTCTCCTGAAGAAAGGTGAAAAAGCAACAACAACAACAACAATACCCTCTAAGTACATACATCAACGTAATTGTCAAAATATAACACTTGGGTTATAATTTTATTGTTGTTTTTTAACCGGTGAGTTTCACACCCCTAGGCGGGATAAAATGATGTTTGTTATGTTTCCTTCATTGTACAGCTTTGTCCTTGCTCATCATTAAACTTGAAATTATCACATAGAGCCCACATTCCTGATCAGATATTGATCAGAATAATGGCCTTGATAACATCTGAGCTAAGTTTGAAACTTTGTCATTTCGGATAAACACCTACGTAAGTCTGAATTTAAGCACAGTGTTGTATATGCCATATACCGAAACTTAGAGGTCAATTTCGCATATAGGCCATGATCAGTCAATAATTAGGTCACTAAATACAACAATTAACATCCTGCTCAAAGTACAAAGGCAATGTTTTTCCCCAACATTCATGAAACTGCATCAGACCGTCTGTTTGCCTAGGGTCTACAACAAATACACTCTATAACAAAGACACCGGTATCGTTATATCATCTCCTGTTCTATCAGTACTACGTACACTGCTTTGTTTGGCGCGGAGTTTCCCTTTTCTGCATCTTGCTTGCTTTTGAAAATAATTATTTGCAGTGTCATATGACTCTCATCGTCACGTGGTAATTTGCAAATGCTTATTTCACCGTTCCTGACTACGGTTCTTACAGTATTACCAGGGGTAAAGTACAAAATATATGATGGCAATTTCTTTGTCTGTTCTGCTGTGAGTGGGCAGGTTATAGTCAAGTTAAAAAATCAATAATCCAACAAGTAATCCGGTCATACAGAGAGTACATAACTAGAAAATTAGAGCATGTGTCTTGTAATAAACAAGTACGCGGCTAGTCTCGGCTTCTAATTACAAAATCATCGCATTTATATATTTATTATCTGGATTATATTCTGTATATATGATTAATACATGATTTGACATGATTATTACATTGATGCAATGATAATGAGCTGGAATGCTTATATCAATGAAAACTTCTGTTGTATGTTTCCTGTTCTGTCTATATAGTGGTTATATGCATTTTTGTAAGTGAACGTCTACAGAAACCGAAGAGATTGTTAGTGACCAGTTAACGTCTGCAGAAGTCAAAGGCATTGTCTGCGAACGTGTCCGGAAATAGAGATCGCCAACCTATCTCAGGGCTGAAGCACAAATGCACAAAACTAGCTACGAACTCAAAGTATATTTTGGCAGTGTCTCTTTTATTTGGTGAATGCTAGACGAATGTGATGAGATAAAGTTCTGACTGTTATGTTTGAAAACGACCTATTATGAGTCCCACAGTGAAATATCAGTTGACACAGAAGATGTTGAGGGATTTTCAAAAAAAGATTAAAAAGAAAGATTTTGAGAGCCTCCAATTTGTTTTGTTTGATGTTGATTGAAATATAAATATTATCATGGAAGATAAATTATCAGCGAATTGATATATCTGCAACCTATGAATCCCTGGGGAATTTGTATCCATGACAGCAGGTCGAAATATAACACCTGCCGCAGGCATTAGGATAGGACCGTTTCAAATTAATATTGAAAGTGATATTGGGCTGTAGCATAATTTGTCCGACACGTGTGCTGAAATTTCACAATTTGAATAGAGGATATTACGTGAGTGTCTTTTCATACTGAATTATTAAACCAATTGAATTAAATATTAAAGGAGTTTATATAAAGTCAATGTGGAAGGAGACAAATGTAATTTATTCTTTTTATCTCATATAAGCTTTACCAGTTGAAACATCAAAATTTCTTGTTTCCTTACCTATTATTGACCAAGTAAATTCGACCAACTTCTCCTATCAATAAACAACGTATTCGCCCAAGCTTTATTACAGAAGAGTATCATAGAATTTATGTAATTGCTTTATTTCACCCCAACGACGTCAAACATGTGATAAACCTGTGTTTTGTGTTTTACATTTAGTACTGTACACCTGTTTATTGCTTTACATTTAGTACTGTACACCTGTTTATTGTTTTACATTTAGTACCGTATACCTGTTTATTGTTTACATTTAATACTGTACACCTCTTTATTGTTTACATTTAGTACTGTACACCTGTTTGATACTGTAAATCTGTTTATATTCAATTCTATACACCTTTTAACATTTAATACTTTAGACCTGTTTATTCTTTTTACATTTGATATTGCACACATGTTTGATACTATACACGTGTTTTTTATATTAAATAATGTACACCTGTTTAATTCATTCTGAAATGTTATCTAAGAAAAAATATTTTGATATAAAATATTTAAGGAGTAAACATCTAGACAAGATCTGCCCATTAAGAATAGTTCAATCCCTATAATTACAGTGCTTATTAAAGCAGCATGTCTCCAGATTTGGCTAAAAAATAATCTTGCTTTCAAACTGAAGTTTTGGTCATATTATGAAAATTAGAATGTGAATTTTTATTTCTAAAATATCTTAAAAGTTCCAAATCAAGAAAAAAATATGACCGCGCCGGGAATCGAACCCCGGATCGCCGCGCAATATAGACATTTTCTCGTCGTCGTAACCAATAGCGCTATAGCTGAAGTAGTGAATAATGACTTCAAACTTTAGATATATATAATCGAGACAGTTTACCTGGAGTAAAAGCGTGACAAACGCTTTTCGGTTTTCATCGTAAAAAGTAATATTCAAAGTACTGAGAGGACTGATGGGGGCAATGCTTTGCAGTGTTCAATACACTTCTATATTTTGTTCAAAAGGTAAAGATAAAAAATCTAGTCTTGATCAATAGCAGCTGTTCATCGACAAACAAAAACCTTTCATTGCCAGGTTTGATAAAATGAAAAAAGATAAAGCTATACAATGTACTTCAATTTCTTCAATACATCTGTTTGCACTCTATGTCTTGACATCATGTGTTCTTGACAGTCTAACAGTCTAACAGAAACAGGCAAACTTTGTAACACTTTATGAAAGTTTGGAAAGAAAGTCAAAATATTCCAATATGTGAAAGTTTAAAGAAACAGGATTTCCTTGAACTGACATTGAAAAAATCTAGGCTATGTTTTTTAATGTGTACAATACTTATCAATTAAAAACATCAGGAATGTTTTTTCTTACAAATAAGCATCATTTTAATAAGGAGTCGTCATTAGTTAACACACAAACACCTGTAAAAAATATTTTTTATAGATCTACCTTTTTTCCAACTTTTGCTAAAATTCAGTAACTGTTTTCTTAAAAACATACATGATATATGATTATTATTATTATTATACCAGATTTATATAGCGCCCTTTTCATGATCAATTTCACGTTCAAAGGCGCTTTATATAGTTCAAATGCAGCCACACAGGGCGCATAAATCATCCTCTACTAGTACAGACACAGAGCGATCTGACCAGAGGGACAGACTGAGACAAAGCCCCCACGACAGAGAGATCAGAAATCAGATACAGGCTTGTCCAGCTAACTTAGCCTAGCACGTGATCAAATCAAGCATATTTATTATTCTTACGCTTAAGAAGATCTATTATAATTTATATTTATAATGCAGATTTGTTTTCTTTACATACTGTTGTTGATATAAAATGTGTAGATCTATTTAATCATATCTGGATCGAAAATATAATTGCAAAATGCAATATGAAAGTTATGTTTGGTAAATACTTTGGAACTTGTTTTCTGTGTGTTGTCAGTTTGGTCATAAGCACGCCAATAAAATTGAAAAACGGTTTGTTAAATCTGGGGGCATTGCCCCCAAAAACAGCAAATTCTCATGTGTTTCCGTAACAAAAAGATTGTCAGTAATTAAGTTTTAAAGCCTTCACTAGAAACATAGCATTTATTTCAAGATATCTAAAAAAAATATATTTCTTTTGTTGTCGAACGATCTGGAGGCATGTTGCTTTAAATAGCAGTATTAAAATATACTTAATTGACACCATTTGATGGACCGCCAGCCATTTACAGAAGTGGTCATCTTGATGCTGATACCATTCTGTTTGTTTTTTTTTTTTTGTTTTTTTTTTAATTGATAATTAATAATGCTATATTTTGATCCTATTACAAATATATCAAGTATCTTAGTATTGACGTATAAAGCCAATTATATATGCAAATACAAATGTATGTAATTACAGTTTGAACCGTGTAATCTCGGTTACATAAATTTTGTCACGATCTTCGGCTTTATTTTGCAATTATACATCATTCAAAAGGGTTCCGTGGGTGGTAATAGGATTTTTGAAGAATGTCGATTCATTTTATGGCTAAAGTGTATTTTTCCAACTTTAAAATCTAGGCAAAATCACAGTTTCGAAAAATATCATTTGCATGAATTTTTCAAAAATATTACGTTTTGATATATCATTTCTTGTTTATTCACATCAATTTGTGTAAACGGAATTAGTTCAAAAATGTTTTACGAGGATTGTTCAAATATGAATGCATCTAAGCACATAAAAATGTATCCTTGATAGATTTCAATGAAAATTTTCTTTGGTCCACTCGAAGTAGGTATACTATGAAGACACTGGAATATTGCAGAACCGAGGTGTTTGCGCTGCACAAATTTTCGACCAGAAAGGTATTTTTGTAGCATGTCAGTCGTTGTATTTTAAACATTCTGGGCTTGTTTCGTTTGACCGTCTTGCTGTTGGATCATAGTCATTTCATACAAATAACGGAGCACCACAATATAACAAATTTGCGTACTTAACGTTACATTTTGAGGGAAATAACTCCTCATATACGTCAGTATTAGCTGATAAACACTCCAATCAGTATGTAATTAAAATCAGAAGTTACATGGTAAATAGTATACATGTTTAAGGTACTCGAAATTAGAAACAGTATCCCGATTGTTTAAATAGAAAAAAAATGTTAAAAACAATACGTAATTATGAAATAAAGTAAACACAGTTATGCCTAGTACTTGTTCATGATACCGCTAAAATTGATTGAATATTTTGTTTGGTGTCCTTATTACAACCACTTGGAGACACAACCATATTATTATTATCATTAATACCAACAAAATCTGTATTAACCAAACATTTTGTGAAATTTTATTTCTGCTTCCCGCAGTAACGTTTTCCATTCTTGCTTGAATAACGTTCCGCTAATGAAATACAAGAAAAAGTTAAAAGTGAAATTACACCATCCACATATAAGAGAAACTACCGTTACAAGTTGCCATCTAGCAATTTCTCTTTCGCTAAGCTCACTAAGTCTCGCTTTTAGTACAAAGCATATTGTGTACGGAAATGTTGTAACTATGAAGAATATTGTTAGAGTAAACAGCATACGTGCTGGAGAACGTGACTTTTTCACTTTCATCGTTGTTGCAATGGGTCTCGTTCTTTCTAGTCTTGAAGAGGTATCTGGCTGGTCAGTTTGTCGTGAAAAAGATTGACTGTCTGCATTTATATCCTTTACTGGTCCAGTTACTGTGGTTGTTTCTTGTCGATTGGTTGATACTTTTCTGTGATAAGAAGACAATGTCTGAGCAGGACCTTCATTACTGGTATTAGTGTTTGATAACACCAATGTTGTTGTTCGCTGTTGAGTATTTGATGAATGTTGCTTTGTAGGATTTACCCTGTTAAGTCGTTTCTTTCGCATCACAATATCAACCGCTATAGTTATATTTCCTATCACAATGATTGTGGCCGGTAAAATGTTGAACACTATAAGGACTATAAGTCCCCAGGTTTCTTTGTAAAATATCATATACTCTCTTGTTGCGTAAGTGCACGGTAAATATAAAACTTGCAAAAGCTCCTCCCCGAACTCAGTTTGGATTTCTTCTTTCGATGAATGGTGTTTAAATCCAGTGATGCAATGAATGTTTGCAAGAACCAGTAATACGAAAATTGTCATGGAAACAACAAATGACGTCTTCGGAGTTAATTTTGCTCTTGTAACAAAGGGTGCCTTTGTAAACAAAACTCGTTCTGTAGTTAACAAAACTAAAAGCCAAACTGAAAATGCTCCAGATATGTATACAATCCACAGCCTTGTTCTACAAAAACCTTGGGAATGATCGGCAAACCTGATACCTGTGACAGCATAAACTGTGTCTGGCAACAGACCGAATAACAAAAATACAATGTCAGTCCCGGCTAAAAAGAGAAGATACACAGTTGAAGAATGTTTGCGCATGCGTTGTCTTAATAGCACTAAGAAATTTAAAATATTTCCAAATAAACCGATCGCGAGAAGAGTAAACGGTATCGTCCTCCATAACCAATAAGCAATCTTACATTCAATGTATACGGTACCTGTGCAGTTAAAATAGTATTCATCTAAAACAGCAACATCTGCCATCTTAAAAATTAAAATAGTGCAACACTGATGCAGAAAAAATAAAACTGAAAACAGACTTTTACCGCATCAAATCGATATTAATACTCGAGAACTAAATTCACATTTGTTTGTAACAGCCAGCCTTATTTTTATGCCCTTCTTTTCCACTTCCTGTTTTTAACTTGCACCTTTCTGTATACGCTTTCGCATTGATTGATATTAAAGAAATATTTTATTAAACGTGAAGTTTCTGTTTTCAAACTGTCCTTTATTCAGTTTTTCATTCGTTGCACTATTTCACTGGTATCTCCTCAGTTCCAGTATTACTAAAATTTATGTGAAGTGTCTCTTCAACTCTCTATTACATAACTGATTGAAACAACAACGCGTCATTTCTTCATAAGAATAACCTTTCTAAAGCAGTATTGTTGCCAACACATTGTCTGTAAGGAGATTCAAATTTTGCCTTCACTTACAAAGTTAAGTAATTACATAACACTGCTGAATATTTGATGCTCCCTTTTATCATTCTTTCAAATGATATATTTCCAAAGATATGTTAGAATAATTCGCTGAATCCTTTGACAAGTTCTTTCCGGCATAAGTTACTTTTCAATGAATCCTTGCAACCGTTGAATATCTGATATTTCTCTATTAACATTCATTTTAGTTTCAAATAAAGCTTTATGAATAAAAGATACAGTATTATAATTGAGCCGTGCCATGGGAAAACCAACATAGTGGGTTTGCGACCAGCATGGATCCAGACCAGCCTGCGCATCCGCGCAGTCTGGTCAGGCTCCATGCTGTTCGCTTTTAAAGCCTACTGGAATTGGAGAAACTATTAGCGAACAGCATGGATCCTGACCAGACTGCGCGGATGCGCAGGCTGGTCTGGATCCATGCTGGTCGCATACCCACTATGTTGGTTTTCCCATGGCACGGCTCATATTATGTTTAATAATTAAATAATACGGTTATTGATCGATACTACAGAATCGATTAAAAGCGGCACTTCACTTATCTATAAAACATTACATTTTCAGTTTATAAACACAATTTTAACAGATATGTAAATATATCTGTGGATGAAAAGCTGTTATATATGTTGTCATATTTTCTATCTGGAGACATTCAATGTATTTATATAAAAATACCAGTTTAAGCATGTAGTAGATGCCGCTAGTTCATTACTTTTCATGAAAACTGTATCAAATTGAGTTCTTGGTTGTACTCTAGATTTCCAAAGGATCTTCTTATGGACTTTATTTTTTTACAAAAAGTTTAATATTAAAAAAAATATTAAAGGCTGCAAAATACAGAATATGCATGTTTGTGTATTAAATAAAATAAAATCTATAAGAGGAGCAAATATGTATCTGCCTTTAGTTTTACGTCGGCAAACCACGAACGATTATATATTTTTCAATTCCTTTATATATATCTTCTTAAGAGGTTTTGTATCAACGCCTGCCTTTACTGTTTTACATGATATGTCACCAAACTGCATACGCATACAGACAAACAGATACTATATTGTCAGCGAAAGTCATCATGAAAAAAGAGAAAACAGTCGAACAGGATTGAACAGACTGATAAAAAGAATTACTACTTGAACTGCATATTATCCCTTACCATGCTGGACACGATTGGTTTTGCCTTTGCGACCAGTGCAGATCATGATCTGCACTGTTTGCTATTCTGCCAGTATCATTTTGGTAAGCACTCCTTTTAACAGTTAATGGTACTGTCCAAATTGGAAGTTGGACAAGTTCATTATAGAAATTTAGCATGGTTATAGCGAAAAGGCAACTGTTCATGTTTTGCCTGAACCCTCGTATACTGTAAGAACCACGGTCTAGATCGGGAAAATATACTTACTCATTTCAGTATAAAACGCGTAGTTCGGTGAATGGGTTCTATTGAACTTGTAATTTATCTTCCAATATTAATAATCACTTTGTATCACTATTTTTTTTTCGCAGTGGCACTCAGCGTATTCTTTTCTCCTTTTTTTGCGGCAACGGCTCAAAAGACTTGGATGAACTTCTCTCTTGAATTTCCGGTCTAGATGATAACATATATTCTGATTGGCTGATAAGAAAATTTATGTCAATCCTAGTTTCAACTAGATGGATACGCTAGAATATGTGTGTGCAACATAATGGACAATGCATTTTTTAGATTTATTTAATCTAAAACATTGCATTGCACATTAATAACAATACATAGAGGGTATTTGTTTGTTTTGAGTGAATATGGAATATATCTCACTGAGAAGTGAGAAAATTTCACATATTTTCACGAGCGCGTAGCGCGAGTGAAAATGTAAACATTTTCTCACTTCGAGGTGAGATGCATTAAATATTCACGAAAAACAAACAAATTTTCTTTTTATTTTATGCTCAATTACGTTGAGATGTGCATTTTGCAACAATTTTTAATCTTAGCGCGGGAAACAGACGCGCGTAAACAGACATGACGTCAGACGTGTTGTGACGTTAGAAAGACGCACAAAACATAAAGTTCCATTTTATTTTATTTTTTTGCTGCATAACGTTATGAAATTCTCATTTAGTAAAATAAATTGAATCGAGAAATATACTATAAAGAACAAAGTACGACTACAATTTCCATCCTGTTTTAAGCAAATAGTTAAAAATTCATACACAATGTATGAGGGGCGGAGCTATATCTCTCACAGTGTGAAAATATAGATTTCATATTTTCACAGTGTGAGTGATGAGATATAAAATTATTTAACTGATAGAGTACAGTATTTCATTAGTTAGCATAAAATAAAAATATATACCACTGTATGATTCGCGATCAGATTCATTACTAAGAAAACTTCCATTTCTCATTTCGAAATTACTGTTTAAGTAAGAATAATGCCCTTTTCGTTTTTATTGTTTGCGTTTCGCCTAACATGCACACACAGCATTGTCGTCTAGACCGGAAGTGCACAGGGAAATTTATCAAACGTTGCCTAAAACTAACAAACTCCCCGCTGCAATTACTTCCCCTTACGGTACATTAAATCACTTCAATCACGGGTTGTTTAAAACAGATTTTGGTTAACAGAACAAAACAGAACAGAAAAAATAGTGAATGATAATGAAAACACACATTATAACCCAATGCTCTAGATAACTTTTGAACCTAAAGGATACTGTATTCATTTTGTTTTACTCATTATACTCCACACCCAGAGGCGCGGAGTATTTGTAATGGCTTATTATGAGTGCAGTGTATGTCGTAAATGACGATTGTTTCTTTCGATTTGCAAAGTTTCAAGTTCTTAGTTTTAATATCTGATCTGGCCCATAATAATGACATCAGATTTAACAACACAAACGAGGAAAATAAGTTTCACTATAAAAAAAGAAGCAGGAAAGAAATCAAAAGACAGAAAAGAAAGCAATCTGTTTCGGACATCACGTGGAAAATTCCTTTCATTTTCAGTTTGATGAATGCGCCAGAAAGGAGGTTACCTTTTTCATGTGTAATAAGTATGGCTTATATTAATATCGATTTATCATATTGTACGCTTTGTTATTTGCCTCATTTATTTTATATGATAAGGGGTATAGGCCTTTTATTCCAACCGAAATTCCGGATACTGCTTTGTACATTAATTTATGCTAGTTTTTAAACCCACTTTATTGTGTTACTTTTATTGGTATGTATATAAGTAAGTTTTATACTACTACTTCCGTATAAGCATTTGTTAAGGATTGCTTTGCATTTGTTAATGATTATCGTGTTGTTAATATGTCGTTGTCCTTATGTTTTAAGCTTGTAACTCACTCTGCAACTCCTTAAAGGTACAAGGCTCCGTCATCTTAATGTAGGCATGGCTATGGCTATTCCTCTATCGGTAATCAACACCATTATTACACAGTACGTTGGACTGGAACAAACATCCATAAACAGTGTTTTACATGTGTTAAATGTTTGGTATGCATAGTTATAGTCAAAAGTTTTACAAATGTCACCTACTAATAAGACAAAAACCGGCCTTTGAACCAAGGTGACATGCATTTTAAAGTATCCTTGCTCTATTATCTCAATGTAGGTTTCTTACAAGCTGACCTTTAGCAATATCAGAACAATGGTCTTTCTTGAGAGGTGGCTGATTGCACAACATTGACTGTTTGTCCTTCCAAAATACCAGTTGATCAGTATATGTCTGTATATAGTGGTAAAGGTATTTGCAGTAGTGAACAGTTACTGTTTAATCAATATGCATTGCTGGGTATCCATTAGCTGTTTTCCTTACGACGGTGTGTAGAAAACAACAACAACAACAATACTCTCTAGGTAAATACATCAACGTTATTGTCAACATTTAACACTTATAATTTTCTTGTTCCTTTTAAACTGTGAGTTTCACGCCTCTATGCGGGATAAAATAATGTTTGTTGTGTTTCATTCATTGCACAGCTTAGTCCTTTCTCATCATTAAACTTGAAAGTATCATAAAGAGCCCACATTCCTGATTAGACATTAATCAAAATAATGGACTTGATAACATCTGATCTAAGTTTGGAACTCAGTCATGGACAACTACGTAAGTCTGAATTTAAGCACAACCTTGTGTATGTCATATACCGAAACTTAGAGGACAGTTACGCATATGGGCCATGATCAGTCAATAATTAGGTCACTGAATACAAAAATCCTACTCACACTTTAAAGGCATTGTTTTTTCTCCAACATTCATGAAACCCCATCAGACTGTGTGTTTGCATAGGGTCTACAACAAAGACACAGGTATCGTTATATCATCTCCTGTTCTGTCAGTACTACGTACACTGCTTTGTTTGGCGCGGAGTTTCCCTTTTCTGCATCTTGCTTGCTTTTGAAAATAATTATTTGCAGTGTCATGTGACTCTCATCTTGTGAATGCACATTTTATCGTTCTAACAGTATTACCAGCGGTAAGGTACAACATATATGGTGGCAAAATCTTTGCCTAGTCTGCTGTGAATGGGCAGTTTAAAGCCAAGTTAAAAAAATCATTAATCCAACAGGTAATCCGACTATACAGAAATTACATAACAAGGAAATTAGATTATGTGTTTGGTAATAAACCAGTACGCTTTTAGTCTTGGCTTCGAATTATGAAAATCAGCTCATTTATGTATTTAATATTTGGATTATATTTCACCTCACATGAATAATACATGGTTTGATGTGATTATTGTATTGATGTAATGTAAATGAGCTGTAAAGCTTAAATCAATAAAAAATTCTGTTCTTTTTTTTCTGTTCTGTCTATATAGTGGTAATATGCCTTTTTTGTAAGTTAACGTCTACAGAAGCCGGAGAGATTGTTAGTGACCAGTAAACGTCTGCAAAGGGATTGTCTGTGAACGTGGCCGGAAGTCGAGATCACCAACTTATCTCAAGGGCTGAAGCAGACTTTAATGCACAAAACAAACTTGTAATGTTGCGATACAGACTCAAAGTATGTTTTGGTGTATTTTTTCCTGGGTGAGTGTTAGAGGAATGTGATTAGACAAAGTTCTGACAACTCTGTTTGAAAACGACCTATTACGAGTCCCGTCGCGAAAAATCAATACAACACAGAGAATGAGTTTATCCCGATTTTCAGAAAATAGATTTTAAAAAAAATATTGAAGGTCTTTAAATTTGTTTTGTTTGCTTTTGTTTGTAATATAAGTAATGGAAGATAAATTATTAGTGAGTGGATATACATGTATATGCAAACTATGAATCCCTGGGAATGTTGTATCCATGACAGCCGGTTAAAATATATAAGACCTGTTGCAGGCATTTAGATACAGGACTTTTTCAAATCTTTTCTTTTTTATTAATATTGGAGGTGATTTTAGGATATTGTATAATTCGTCCGGAACCAGTGTGTTTCAGTGATAAAATTTCACAATTTAGCTACTTTTAACGTATTTCTCAGCAACTGTTTATTCTTATTTCTCATTTTAAAGGGCGACACCTGAATACATAAAGTATCCAGTCGTACCTCAAACAGTATGGTGAGACATTATATTGGACGGGTAGATTGTTGGTAAAGATGTTGTTCGTTCACCAAGTACTTCTGATTTACTTCTAAACTTTAAGCATACTTCCACTTGAATCGACTGTCACACCTTTAATTCTGTACACCTGTTAATTAATTAATAATCAATTACATAAAGTAATCCGGTTATCATTAAAGCTGATGTCATTCCTTTTTGTAATTTGATATTAAGGCTTGGAAAGCCAATGCTATATCTTAATCCTATTACAAATATATCAAGTATCCCGGTATTGGCGTATGAGGCCAATTATTATTATATATGCAAATATATAATAACTGTTCGAACTATGTAATCTTAGTGACTGTGATAGATTTTTGTCACGAACTTGTGGCTTTAGTTTGCAATTATACATCATTCTAAAGGTTTGCGTTGGTGGTGTTAGTATCATTTCTTCAAATACAATGTATCTTTAAGAATGTCGACTGATCATATGCATGGCTAAAGTGTATTTTTCTCACCTTAAAGTCTAGGGAAAATTTTCGAAAGTTTCGAAAAATATCATTTGTATCGATTTTACAAAAATTTTGCATTTTGTTACATCATTTATTGTTTATTCGTCTTACATCAATTTGTGTTAAGAAAGTTGTATTGAAATGAATTAATTTTTTGCCTTTTGTTGAAGTCCATTCAAAGATGATTGCCTTTATTTTTCAAAGCTCAGTTAGATATTGTGATCGTGGCATGTCTATCTGTCCGTCTTGTAATTTGAACAGGTCAATCGTGGTGTTTTATATATAGTAATTTAAACGAGGAGCACCACACATTTCTTGGTGTGTCACAGGTCAATCATAGTGTTTTGAATATTAAAATTTAAAGATGGGACACGCAAAATGTTTTGGTGTATCACAGGTCAGTCGTGGTGTTTTTGATATAGTAATTTAAACGAGAAGCACCACACATTTCTTGGTGTGCCACAGGTCAATCGTAGTGTTTTGAATATTAAAATTTAAAGATGGGACACACAAAATGTTTTGGTGTATCACAGGTCAGACGAGGTGTTTTTAATATTGTAATTTAAACAGGGAGCACTACCCATTTCTTGGTGTGTCACAAGTCAACTATGGTGTTTTAAATATTGTACATGTATTTTAAAAGCAAGACACAAACATTTCTTGGTGTATCACAAGTCAGTCGTGTTGTTTTTGATATTGTAATTTAAACGAGAAGCACCACATATTTCTTGGTGTGCCACAGGTCAATCGTAGTGTTTTGAATATTACAATTTAAAGATGGGACACACAAAATCTTTTGGTGTATCACAGGTCAGAAGTGGTGTTTTTAATATTGTAATTTAAACAGGGAGCACTACCCATTTCTTGGTGTGTCACAAGTCAACCATGGTGTTTTAAATATTGTAATTTAAAAGCAGGACACAAAAATTTCCTGGTGTATCACACGTCAGTCGTGTTGTTTTTATAGATATTGTAATTTAAATGAGGAGCATTAAACATTTCTTAATGTGGCACAAATCAATTGTGGTGTTTTAAATATTGCTATTTAAAAATGGGACACTACACATTTCTTGGTGTCAGTCGTGATGTTTTAAGTATGTAATTTAAACGATGAGCGCCATACATTTCTTGCTGCGTCACAGGTCAGTCGTGGGGTTTTAGATATTGTTCTTTAAACAAGGATGCTTGATGTGACACAGACCAGCCGTGTTGTCTTAGATATTATATAATTTAAAAGTGGAGCACTACACTTTCCTTGGTGTGTAACAAATCAGGTTGGGTGTTTTAGATATTGCAAATAAAATGTTCCGCCTTAAATATGACATTAATTGAATGCATAATCACATTGAATAAATAAATGGGTGCAAAAACGGAGACGATATGCATTATGGCAATATATTTGTCAGTAGATTCACGTAGAGTACAAAGTAACACAAAGTACGGAAATAATGTTGTTTCAAATATAGTGCGCTTGGAGACTTAGAAACGTAAACGTGTTCACATGGCTGGTCGAGGCCTTGCCACTTTCCCTATATGTATATAGTAGACAGTTTAAAATTATTCTTGTCAGACACTGCTTCTCCGATTTTAAAATGATTTAACACAAATGTCTTTTTGGAAGACACATAACAACGGTTGTTCAAATTATTCCAATTCCAATTATTCCAGACCTAAAAATACAAAAATTGAACTTTCAAACGCAATCTTCTCCTAAACCGCTAATAATTTGTTCAAATAATTTCAAAGAAATGTTTTTAGGGTACGTTTTGTTACTGCCTATGCCGGATACTCTCATCTGAACCTTAAACCAGCGAAAGAATCTTATAGTGTTTTTTTTATCCAATAAGGGATTCTTTAATCGTTTTCACGCCGATGTAGGCTACAAGACCTACCCACCGATGAATGGTTTATCCATCGATGTATGCTAAAAGGTTTACACGCGATGTAGATTTAGTCTATTAGCTTTACCAGCCGATGTCTGCTTTAAGATTTACCCTCTGATGTTTCCTGTAAGATTTGCCCGCCGATGTCTGCTGTAAGATTTACTGGCCGATGTCTGCTGTAAGATTTACCGACCGATGTACGCTGTAAGATTTACCGGCCGATGTCTGCTGTAAGATTTACCGGCCGATGTCTGCTGTAAGATTTACCGCGATGTACGCTGTAAGATTTACCGACCGATGTCTGCTGTAAGATTAACCGGCCAATGTACGCTGCAAGATTTACCGGCCGATGTCTGCTGTAAGATTTACCGACCGATGTCTGCTGTAAGATTTACAGACCAATGTCTGATGTAAGATTTACCGGCCGATGTCTGCTGTAAGATTTTTCCGGCTGATGTCTGCTATAAGATTTACCGCCGATGTACGCTGCAAAAATTACCGGCCGATGTCTGCTGTAAGATTTACCGACCGATGTCTGCTATAAGATTTACCGACCGATGTCTGCTGTAAGATTTACCGACCGATGTCTGCTGTAAGATTTACAGGCCAATGTCTGCTGTAAGTTTTACCCATCGATGTATGCTGAAAGGTTTACACGCGATGTAGATTTAGTCTATTAGATTTACCAGCCGATGTCTGCTTTAAGATTTACCCTCTGATGTTTCCTGTAAGATTTGCCTGCCGATGTCTGCTGTAAGATTTACTGGCCGATGTCTGCTGTAAGATTTACATTACATTTGTTTTTTCATTATGATCTCTTTTATTAAAACACTTACTTAATTGTTATGGCTTTGGATTCAGAAACGAATAGAAAAGAAGCAATAAGTTGACTGAAAAAATACATTTAGTTAGTGGACCTGAAATGCTTATAGGCAATTTCCGTGCAAATTTGTACCCGTGTCTGTTACACAACCGGGGAACCTATACATTTACCAAATATCACATGGAGAAAATAATGCATAAAACATGCCAAATTCAGTTCAATTCAATGCGAATTCATGCTCAAGATCAAGAAAATAGTGAAAGTTCACCAAAATTTTAATAACTAAAAGTCATATACACAGAGTCAACATTAAGATAATACACTTTTGCAAGTGCATATATACAGTTTAAATAAAAGAATAAAACATTTTCACATTCCAATTAACATTTTGATTGATATTGCATGCTGTTCTTCTAGTTCTCATTTTAGACATTTTGATTGTCATTTCGGGAACGGTTACCGGTACATTGTACATATAGCATTTCGTATTTGATCTTTTTAAAAAATCGTGGAATGATGTTGTCCTCTTTATCAGAAAAGTTGAAATGAATTTGATCACAGATATTGGCAAAAAGTTTCCTATAAAAACTTGTTCCTGATTGAATCTTATTATTGAATTTGCAATTATTTCGATATTTCCAAATAGCCCATTTCGTTTCAAAAATGACATTGTTTATTAGTAAAATAAGGTTTGTATGTTTTTGTTCATATAATCCAAAAAGTACTGCGAGTTTAAAACAAGTGATATCAATATTTAACTGTATTAAGGTGTTTTTCAGCCTTTCTTCTATAAATTTCCAAACATTTTCTGCAAAGTTGCATTCCCACATTAAATGAACTAACGTTTCTTCGTATATATGTTACATATGCAACATTTTCCGTCGGACAGATTCATTAGAGAAAGTTTGTGTTCTGTAAAAACAATATTGTGAACAAATTTCCACTGAAATTGTTTGGCTTTATTAGATGCGAAAGAATTTAAAATCTGTACCCAAACATTTTTCCATGGCAACGTGACGTTTAACTTATTTTCCCATTGATATTCTACCTTAAGTTTTGATTCTTTCTGGTTCCAAATATTATAAATTAGTTTTATCTTAAAATGTTCCGGTTTTATAAAGTGTCCAGTCTTGGAACTTAGCTCAGTGCAATTTAGGTGAATAGGTAAAATATTCTCAATATTGAAGTTATTTTCCTTCAAAGCATTTATGTACTTTTTGGGGATACTACATTTGATAATTTGCCATTCAGCGATCCAGTTTCGTTTATTTTCTAACATATTTAACAACACGTCTGTACTAACGAAAGTATTGCGCTCAAAATCCCAAATATCTTTTAAAAACAATATGTTACTTTTTATGTAAGAATTAAAAAATAGGGGTTTATTTCGATACTTGATTTCAGAATTACAAAATATGTATGTATTTTTAACATCAGATATCGACAGTGGTTTGAAACAGTTTCTAAAACGGACCTAATGTTCAAGAGCGATTTTGTAAAAGTTACTTATTTTCAATTTGTAAGGTATGTTTTCAAAAGATGAGCATTTGCAAAGAAAATAATTTCCATTCACTTTTCGATCATAAAAGCGTAAGAAATATTTCCCTATAGCATTCCAATTTTGTTCCTTTGAGTTTAAGACCTCCGTCTAATTGAGTTAAAAGAATAGTGGTTTTGGACACTAACGGCCATTTGTCGTCCCAAAGAAATTTGCTCATGATAGATTCAAGTTCTTCATTGTACTTTGTTGGAATCCCTCGTGTTTCTATTTCAAAACTGATAATTGACATTACATATGTTTTTAATATAAGAAGCTTACCTTTAAATGTCAGTCCTCTAGACTTCCAAATTTGAAGACAAATTTTTATTTTATTTATTTTTTCCATCCATATTTCATTTGTGTCAATATTATAACCATGGCAGATACCTAATGTTTTAACGTAATTTTTTGTCCACTTAATGTGTTTAAATTTTGGTGTTTTTCCTTTTGATTTACCGATAAAAATACCTGTTGTTTTATCTTTGTTCATTTTTGCTCCAGATGCTTTTTCATATATGCACAGATTATGAAATATTTCAGAAATTGACTCTTCCGTTTTACAGAAAAATTGCGTGTCGCTCATACGTAAACCTTGATTTTAATTGTGGTTGCTTGGGGGGGGGCGAATAGTGTTTAAGCCGTTTTTGTGTTCTAGGGAGATTGAATCCTTTTATTTTAAATCTTTCCTGCGCTTCTACTTATGCATTACAGCCGTGGGTTTCGACTTGTAAAATAATAAAGGAATTTGGCGACGATCGGTGTATCTTGTCATGTCCTGAATAAATCTATTTGCATCTGAAATTTGACGTCCTTTAATAAAGCCTTTTTGATCATTATGTATCAGTTTAGATAACATAGGTTTAATTCTTTCTGCTAAACATTTTGCGATAATTGTATAGTCCACATTAAGGAGTGTTAATGGGCGCCAATTTCTTAGGGTTTCCCTGTCTCCGCTTTTATACAGAAGCGACAAAACGCCTTTATATTGTGAATCCGACAAACAAAAGAAATCGAGTATTTCCGAAATGACATCAAGAAAATCTGCCTTTATCAAATACCAGAATTTCTGGTACCATTCTGCGATTATTCCGTCTTCCCCAGGTGATTTTAAGAGTTTAAACCCCATTATTACATTTTTCACTTCGTCTGAATCTAATAAGATTTTTTCGTTATGATTTATGCTTGTATTTAAGTTGGAAACAAGATTTTTTGCAGACAAAAAATCAATCCCTTCAGATGTGAATAGATGTTTATAGAAATTACACTGTACATTTAAAATTGAATTGATGTCATGTTTTACCAAACCTGCTTTTGATCTGATTTGTGCCGCTGCGAGTTGTTTCTGGTAGTAGTAACTTAGTTCATGTGATAATTTAATGATTTCAATATCGGACCTATTGTAGTTTGAATTTTTAAGTTGTTGATTTTTTTCTTCTAACAATTTAATTTGTTTATATGGTTTTGACTTACTCGTTGAAAACTCTATCGAAATATTTTTAATTTTATGTTTTGTCATGTCCCATCACTCCCGTTTTGACTTAAAATTATCTTTATTCTTTGACCAAGTTTTCCAAAGAGATTCTATCATTTGCACATATTCATTATCATTAAGACAACTTGCATTGAGTTTCCAAAGGCTGGGCCTCTCTGCACATTTTCTGTACTTAAAATAAATGAAACTACATCATGATCTGAATATAAAAAGTGAGTTATCTTTACATTACTTATTTCGTTATCTACGAGTTTTGAAGAAAGGTAATATTCAATACATGACTTTGACTCATTACGCAAAAATGTGAACTGTTTTAACGACGGATTACGTTTTCGCCAAATATCTTGAAGGTCTAGTGCAATAATCAGTTGCGATAGTTCATTTAAGCCTTCGTCTACCTTACATAGATTATTAATGGTACTATATTTTCTATCCATTTTTGAATCCAAAGTACAGTTATAGTCACCGATAAGATGCGGATCGTTAGAAGTTTTCAATACGCTCTAAATTGTGTTAAAGAATTTTTTCCGCAATATTCCATTGTTCGGAGCATATATATTTGTCAAATTATATATTTTTTCGTCTGCATGCATTTTTACTGAGATAAAGCGACCTTCATTATCCTCTAGACAATCTTTTACCGAAATTTTTAAATCGGGTTTAATCAAAATTGCAACTCCGCAAGTTGCATGACTGTTATTATTCCAGAAAGAGTCCCCTCCCCAATGATTACCCCATACCTGCCGGATTCAAAGGCATTCTTACAGTGGGATTCCTGAATAAATATTATTTCAAATGATTTCTTTTTTAGCCACTGAAAAATGAGAGATCGTTTCTTTTTATCTCTCAACCCATTAACATTGACAGTAGCAATACTACAAGTCATAATAAAACATAAACAAAATAGAATATTTCAACTCTAGACATATATAATCAATGTTAATCTGCCGCCGGCGGTATTTACGGATCAGTATGACCGCGTTTACTCAACGATATGGTCGTATTTTCCGGGCATACAACATCCTCATCCGACATTCCGTCAATGAGAAACGCTGTCATGTTTGAATACAGTTGATCCGCACCCTCGTCGGAAATATGTAAACCTGTAGGATCCCCAGCATCATACAGAGAATGTATTGGCTTATTGTTTTTTAGGAAAATGTCATCATTGTCTAAATAATGAAAACCATTGCCTTTACAGTAATCAAGGATTTTTTGTTGACATATCTTGCGTCAGAATTCATACGTTTGACTGGAGCGCTACTGCCTATTCTTGGCATAATGCTGGAGTAAGCTACAGGACATTTAGGCCTTTCTTCTGGCTAAAACAAGAGCACGCTTTGCTTTCTTCGCAACTTTGTTTTTCTCATGCCTTGTTATATCGTTTGTCCCTAAGTGGATTATTATGCCACTTATAGCACTATCCTTTGGTGGAATAACTGACTCAATTACACTTTCACAATTGTCGAGAGATAAACCTGGAACAGATTTATTTTGATTTTTTTCCCTAATGTGAAGCCTGTTCGTGTTCGAATCGCCAATTACAACGAAAGTTTCCTTCTTTGGTGTGTCATTTAACGCATTCGTAATAATGTGGGATGGTGCATTCTCTAGTAATGACGGAGATATTGGCGTTTTATTCAGAAGAGTCTGCGTAAGAGTTTCAACAGTGCGTAGAAAATATAGCTCCTCAATGAGCTAAAATTTTATCGGAAACATTGCTCTCAACGTTACATTCATCGTACGACGTCCTAAGAATAGTTCATGAACGGTAATGCACGTAGAACGTGTTGAAAGTGGGTTTAATAATGGGTAGTATACTTTGGTTTTAAAAACCATTGGATAAAGATATTGAGGGGAATAAGTAGATTATTTGGTTTTTGTTTTACAACACGTTTATATCTAATACATGGTTAAATTTCTACATTGGAAAATATACCTATGTATTTATACCGTTTCTCTCTTGCCAAGGCCACTCGTGAAAACATTGCACATGTAGAAAATTATTGAAAAGCACCTGTATATAAAATAATTTAATATCACACGAAAGAGTGAAGACCATTGAAACTAATAAATGACATTATGATGACTTTCATTCGCTGACAGTAGGTGGCGACACCAACTGCCTAGATACAATTCAAAGAACACTTCTGCTATTGTAAAAAAGAGAAGTAGTCAGAGTGTTAACAGTATTTGGAAAATTATTTTAATTCTAATAACTCTTATCATTTTGGATTAGTATATGTTGGAAATATAAACTACAACAAAAGATTATTAAGTAGGCCTATAGTGAACAATGAATTGAACGTTGATGATATAAGGCAAGCGAGATCATACAGTCTTCATATCTTTCGCATTTTTATAGCAAAACAATTGATAATCCGGTTTCTTTTGGAACTTTCCAGTTCAGTGCGTCATTATTCAAGATATTTTACAATCATGTATTTTATTGGTTCCGTAGATTTTTACTTTGCTAACTGCACTATTACAGACTTTTTAGAATGTAAAATTGCTTACTGGCTATGGCGGACGATACCGTTTATACTTCTCACAGTAGGGTTGTTTGGAAATATATTCAATTTTGTGGTGCTGTTAAGACCGCGCATGCGCAAGAAATCTACAAGCGTTTATCTTACATTTTTGGCTTGGAGTGATGTGTTATTTCTGTTGAGTAACATGTTAGTACACACCGTGTACAGCATTACCGGGAAAATGGTCATTAATTATTCCCATCTCATCTGTAGAGTTGCGCCTTCGCTTGTGTTCACGTCTGCAGGATTTTCTTCTTGGCTGCTTGTTTTATTAACTATCGAGCGACTACTTTTAACAAAGATTCCAATGGTTGCGAGAGCCAGACTAACACCAAAGACTTCTCTTGCGTCGTCATTGTTGATTTTATTGATTATTGCAGTTACAAATAGTCATGCTCTTATAGGTATTAAACATCATTCGTCCAGAAAAGAAACGAAGGAAGAATTTGGTACAGACCTGCTTTCTTTTCCATGCTTTTTTGCTTCAAGCTCGTATATGTCATTTTTTACAAAACCTTGGAGTCTTGTAATGGTTATTCTTTACAACATTATACCCGCCACGATCCTGTTGATAGGAAATGTTACAATAGCGGTTGATATTGCCATGCGAAAGAGACGCCTTCTTCGAGCAAGTCAAATTCCACATGGTACTCAAAGGACGAAGAACAAAGACTTTTCACATATGCGAGAAAGCTCGTCTGTATCAGTTCTTGGCCAGGAATTGCAGTTTAGTGGACAAACAACAAATAATAACGTCCAATCCACAGAGCAAATAGCTTCAAGCAAAAACTATCAAAATATGTTGCATCAATCGAATGAACCAAACACTGGTACATCTCCTAAACTACATAACACAAGATCGATCACCAAAGCGGACAAATCAAAGCCGTCACCGAATCGCATTTTGTTCACACTCACTACGTTTTATTTCGTCACAACAGTTCCGTATTGTATATTTTGGGTTTTTAGGGATAGAGTAGTTGATTTAAATGAACATGACATTGCTATATGGCAGTTAATAAATATTGTTGCACACATTTCGTTATGGAGCAATTTCACATTCAACTTTTTTCTTTATTTTATTAGTGGAAATTTATTTAAAGAAGAATGGAAAAAAATATTGCAGGAAGGAAAAGTTAAACTCAGCACCGTTTTTGGTTGGCAGAGAACTGCCAAATAAATTTAGACATATTCTGAATGTGACTGTTCTGTAATGTACCGGTTTGTATAAAGAGCATTGCAAATTTAATCATAAACGTGAAACTATTTACCTGGCCTTGTTATCACATATATCTCAGACTATAAAATTGAAAATGGTAATGAACTAGCGTAGACTATTTATTTTATCGTATGTTGTTCTTTGTATTATATAACGTATATATATAAGGATATATGACGATGTTAAAAAGTGATCACTCTAAAATTTCTAAATTGTCAAATGTGTAAATGTATACTATGTGTATGTATGATACAACTCATTAGATTTTGTTCAACTTATAATATGATACGACGATGAGTTGTATGCTTAAGACAAAATATACATGACTTCTGTTCTGTTAATAATTAAGTTAATGACACAGTAATTCATGTACAGTTCCCTGTTAGACAGGAAAAACGTTTATTTGGCCTTACCTTTTTTTGTTAATTCTGTTTGATTTAGTATGCTTGGTTCAAGGTTGTGGAAAGAGATGGATTACTGCAGTTTGGGAAATATTCGCGATGATTTTTTCGAGAATAGTGTCACTCGTGTCTTCGAAATATTCGCGAATTTTAGTCTGCAGCAGTAAACACAAATGCTTAAGTTTCGCGAATTTTCAGCAACGCGAATAAGGTTGCTAACAATGAATTTGCTAAATAAAGCATACGCGAACATTATCACATCTACAGTGGTAATTATTACTAACAGACTCGTTTAAACCGAGTATTCTTGTTTTGTTGGTTGCGTTCTACGTTAATAAAATCTATTTATCTATTTACCGATTTTTTTATTTCTGATTCTTTGCGTTTGGTAAAAGCAGTGTTATTTAATTTAATCTGAGATTTTAATAGCCCAACTTTTACAGTTGATCGCTAAACTTCTGCTAAGTAAATGTAAATAATTTAAAACAAGAACAAATGTCCAACAGAAAAAGTTGCATTTAAAGAATGTCGTGGCCCATACAGAACTTCACATGGAAACAGGGATACGTGAATCTATATACATCAGCACATGCATGCTAACCCTAATATTCTAATATGCTTGTCTCTGTCAATACCCCAGTCACACATACGGCGCGGATAGCTACGTCTAGCCACGGATAGAAACGTAGTAATCCGTATCGATCCGTACCTGAGCCGTACCTTAAAGTAGTAACCCGTATCAATCCGTACCAATCCGTACGGCTCAGGTACGGATCGGTACGAATTACTACGTTTCTATCCGTAGCTAAACGTAGCTATCCGCGCCGTATGTGTGACTGTGGTATAAAACACTCTTACGCTAGAATGACGTCACGTTAACGCGCGGTGACGTCAGAGTTTTTGTTGCGACCAAGAAAGAGCGCTTCTATATTTTATCTACTGTTAAATTAAGGGCATATGAGAATCGAAATAATTTATAGCATACGAGTGTTTTAACACTATTTATACACTCGGGTGGTAATACGTCGTACAAATAATTTCACTCGGGCTGCGCCCTTGTGCAATTATTACGCCCGACGTATAACCGCCTAGCGTGCATAAATAGTGTTAAAGCATTCTTTTGCTATAAATTATTTCTTAATTAAACTTTACTATATGTAAGTTTAAATTACAAATAATTGGTAAAACAGTATGAAATCGTAGCGTCAATAATTTAAAATCTGTATTTTTAATTAGTATCACGGATGTCTGTTACCATATGACCTTTACCCTTTAACCTACTACCGGCAAGTAGTGATGGGCCGACAATCGGCGACAATCGAATAATCGTCGGCGTTGCATTCATGAGCGCGATCGCCGACTTCACTTTTCCCTGACCGATTAATTATTTGGCACCCTAAACGGATAATTTAGTTGTTTCTGACCTCTTTCTTTCTGGTATTTATGGTTCTTTGGGGCAATTACGCCAAAGGAAAGTACTCTACCTAAAATGGCATCCTCCAAAGTCTCGAAAGAAATTGAGGTCATCTGTGATCACCCAGATTTTGGAAGATATATGGCTTTTACAACATTAAGCCGGGAAAACCATCAACCTAAACTCTTGACATTAGTATGGCAGTATGCATAGCATGCCGTGAGACCTACCCAAGCATATTAGCAAAGGAATTTTCATTTTTTTTTTGATTTTGTGGGATTGAAATCATTCCAGTCATAAACTAAGAATTAATAAATCATTAATACGTTTTTTGGTCCAAACAATTTTAATTTGATAACACAATATCACTGGATAAGTGCCTTGTGAAATAAGACAAGTACCTGATTTGAAGTTTACTATCTTCACAAATATTTTACTTTTATGCTGTTAACTTACTCATGTTTATGAAGGGATACAATAGAAATAGGATATTTGGCGTCTGTGTGGCTCATTTCCTTAGTAATGACATAAAACATACACTGTGAGATGGCCCTATAGATATGCAACTAGACTAACCGATTATTCGATTATATACGATTAATCGAATCGGTTGGCTTGTCCGATTATGCCGATTAATCGATTGGCAAATCTAACCGATTTGCCCATCACTACCGGCAAGTGGTTCTGCCCTTGCGACCAGTGCAGACCAAATGCAGGCTGATCAAGGTCTGCACTGTTCGCTATTCAGTCAGTAAATTTTCATTAAACACCCCTTGGAATAATAAATGGTACTGCCCAAACTGAATAATAGACCAGTCCATTGTAGAAATTTAGCAGGGCAAAGGTTAACTGTAACCGCAGCTTTGCACTGCTAGTTTATATATTTATCTAAGTGAAACAAATTTTATAAGAACTAAATATAAATTAATACCTTATGATAATGACAGTTAAAAGAAAGATAAGCATTGTACATATTTAATATAATTTTGCATGCTTACATCCATGTGTTTTTAAAATCATTTTATGCGTATTTCAGTTTAATAAAACACTGTTTGCATAGTGTAGGTTTGTAAAATCTCTGTATGTATACCTAATTTTTGTAAGGGTTGTAAAATCACCATTAACGTAGATAACTTGAAATTGTGCTGTACTGAATTTCTTTTTTTTTTTATTCTACTTTTGTTTGCAATATGTTTCTATATATTTTTTGAAACATTGTACACACCATGTGTGATTTCTGTTTTATCAGATTGAATTTATTGATGACTTATTACAATTGCTATATGCGTGGTGTTTTATGTTGTTGTTTTTTTTAAAAAATCTTTGTGTATTTTAGGTTGAACTTCGTAAAATTACTGTATGCGTATTGCATGTTTGAGTAATTAAGGTTTGTTAAATCACCTTTAACGTAGATAGCTTGATTTTGTACTGTACTGAATTTCTTGTGGGTTTTTTTGTCTCTTTTTTGTTTGCAATGTGTTTTATGTGTATTATATAAAAAAGAACATATCATGTGAGTTTTCTTTTTTATCAAATTAAATTCAGCACATCATTTTTAGAATTCCTGCATGTATGTTTTAATGTGTAAAATACCTGCTTGTGTAGTTTAGATTTGTAAAACGGCTGCATACGTATTGTAGGTTTGTACAATTACTGAATGCGTAATATTAGCCTGTTTAATGATGGTTTGCGTGTTTTAGGTTTGTTACATGACACGTATGCGTATTTTAGGTTTTAGGTTTGTACAATTACTGAATGCGTAATATAGGCTTGTAAATTGATGGTATGCGTATTTGAGGTTTGTAAAATCACTATGTGCGTGTTTTACTAGATAACTGTAGCTGTACTGAATTTCTTGTTTATATTTTTTTGTAATACTGTTAAAATTTCTTATGAAAAAGTGTACATATGTTGTTTTTTTTCTGCTTAATTAAATTCGATTTATGTCTTAAATTTGTTTTTATTACGATTTTATCATTATACATGGACAAATACTTGTGAAAGTTGTCTTGACACGAGTAATAGTAAAAACAATCTTTATATATACATAATCAATGAACCGTATAAAAATCTTTCAAAAAACTACTTGAACCTTGTAAATTGCTTTTATAAGTTAACTTTAAGTTATAGCAAATAACAATAACACAGTAAGGCATAACCGGAGCACGCCAACGTACAACAAGTGACGTCATGATAACGTTAAAGATTCAGTCACACTGTGTCACCGCGGATTTAAATGCATTTTCTATGTCTCTGTAACCATTTAGCATAAGTATCGCTGAACCAGTCACTGTTGTATGACGAACAACATTGTGTGTATTCATACGAAAATTACTGGCGTCCTGAAATCGCACGTCTCGTAGTGCTGTGCATTGATCTCCGGGAAAGTCAAACGGGGCAAGATCTGGACTGTTGATTTCAAGGAGGGTTGAGTTAGCCCTGTGTCCTGGCTCTATATCTTGGTGGAATATTATGCGCCGCT
This sequence comes from Mercenaria mercenaria, assembly GCF_021730395.1. Taxonomy (NCBI): domain Eukaryota; kingdom Metazoa; phylum Mollusca; class Bivalvia; order Venerida; family Veneridae; genus Mercenaria; species Mercenaria mercenaria. The sequence continues at coordinate 57,045,991 of NC_069378.1, forward strand.
CGGGGTCGAGATTGGGGCTTTCCTTCTTCAATGCCTGCATCAAGTCACACCTGAGAACCAGAAGTGATAAATTCAAACTTATAATCGTGACAGTAACGCCAAAACAGTTTATTTCTAAGATATTAATAATTTTTGTAAACATTAAATTCACATATATGTAAATATTTAGAAAGTAGATCTAGTTAAAATAATGTTTAAAATGTTAATCTGCTTACTTTCGAATAGTAACGGTAAGGGTTTCCCACTCGTGATCCTTAAGGAGTCGCGCACATCAAGCGCCCGCACACTTTAGACATGCCTAACTCAGTTTTCAAAATGTCATGCACTGTAAAAGTGGAAACATATAGTTCAGAAGGCAAACTTCTCGAAGTGTGTTGCTTGTCAATGTACACCATATCTTTCACTTTCTTTGAAATCGAACATTTCATCTTAGACAGCCGGCCACATCGATGATCGTCTTCTATAGAGCATTGTAGGACCACATTTGTAACAGATCGCATTTGTAACAGATTTCGTACGTATGCGATCGCATTCGTAACAGGTAAAATGTGTTACGAATGTGTTTGTCCAACATGGGGGTTGACATGAGAAGCACATATGTATCATGTTGAGTTTTATACTGCAAATGTTCAATGAGTTGGTTGTCATCGCAACATCATTAAATGACTGCCATAAGCATCACAAGTTAGCGTCGTCGTCGTCGAGGTCAATGACATCATAAAATTATTTGAGCCTCATCATGAGAAAATGGGCCTTCGGGAATCTTCGAGGCTTTGCAACCAGTGTGGGCCCAGAACAGCCTGCGCATCCGCGCAGTCTGATCATGGCCCACACCGTTCGCTGTTATTTCAAAGAAGGCTTATTCTACCTGAATATGAAACTTTCTGACCCTGATTCAGATGCATAAATGCACAGGTCAGCCTAAATATAGACTTTTCGGAAATTCACGAAAATGTCCGAATACCAATTTTTCCGTGACGTGGCTCATTTTTTATAATCATTTCTGCATCCACAAACACTACCACTTTAATATGATTACAACTTCAGCTACTTCTACTGTTACCTCGACTTGCTGAAATGTAGACCCACATGCCCAGGTCACTGGTTCGAACCCTGTGGCGACATACATTTGTAGCTGTCTTTCGTCATCCGGAGCTGTTTCAAGTTGGGTGACAAACAGGAAGTTGCTATGTCACGGGACATATTATATACAACTTGTCATGGACCGAGTCGTTAGCCTTAAGTCTAGGAGGGCCCGATCTTGTGCTGCGAACTAATGTCTATGGGATTTTAAGTGAATACACCTTATTTTCTAATTACCCTCACCCCACTGAGTCCGTCTGTGAGGTACATGTAATAGGCCTTCTTTTATTATAATCCCGCCGGGAAATAGAGGAGGCTGTGCGTTCGTGCAGTTATATATATAAGTTCATGTCCTTGGTATAACTTGCCCATTCAAAGTCAGATTTTCAAATTATTTGGTACAAATGATCAGCATGGATAGAAGGTGTGTTGAGATCATGATCCTTGTTGCTACATGTATAAATCCAAGAACAAGTTTACAGCTTTGAACTTAGATTTGTGTTGTAATATATATGTTTGTGCCCGGATCATAACCCGCTTTAGTCAGATTTCCAAATACTTTGGTACAAATAACCACCATTTATTGACAATCTGTAATGATCATATTACACCTATTACTGCAAACGTCTCAAATTTTGGGACCCTGTAGAATGGTTTTGATGAACATTATCTTTGTTTGTTGGATTCAGAGCGCCTGTTTTCAACAGTATTTAGGTAATACAGTTTCGGGCAGTTAATCTTACCATTGATCCTAGAACGGACCAGTCCAAGATGATGATGATGATTATTATGATGATGCTGATAATGCTAATAAAAATGTCAGTAATATTAAAATCAGTACAACAGTATCTTTATATTAGTAACCGACAACGTCCCAGCTTGAAACAGCACTGAGCGGCGAAAACAGCAACAGATACGAGTAGTTTTCACCCGGTCTCGAACGTGTGTCCCTCGACACTCTAGTCGATGGTAAGTTCTTCCCATTAATTTCAATTGAAATTATACCCTGGCTCATATACGAGTTTACACTCATATGTTCCTTTACAGGTCTGGTAAAACGCACCTATACACGTAAGGTATTAACTGGGTGGATGAGAGACACAATATCTCTGGAAATTCCGGCCCTGACTAGGAATTCAACCCGCTCCGCTTCGTAATCTGCAAAACTATCCACTGCACCAGCTTCACTCGTGCCGTTCCTATAGAGATACAAAATAAGAGTGTTTCCATACGAATGCAGACACCAGGCCTGGCAAGAAAACTCTCATAGTAAATATAATCCAATAAAGTTCACGTCAGGGTTTTAAGTTGGACATATTTCGTTTGTCGTCAGTTTAAGTTTTTTATGTTTAAAGTAATGCGAATTGACAAAGATAAACAAAACGAAAACGAAAAACCTATCTTGCAGCGAACCCGCGGACACCGACGACACCAGGATCAGAACAATAGTCATTAGCAGTCCTCGAATAGTCAAGCTAGTCACTATTTTTAAGTATATGTAGATGTATATATACCCAGTGTTCAGCTTTAACAAGACTTTCTATGCTAGTTGAGACTGCCTTGATCTTGATTTTCGATCACTTTATTTGTTGTTGAAGCGATACAACCAGCGAATTGTCGATTAAAAAAGTTGAACAGGGATTGCATGTGGTGTATCTTACCCTTTAATCATACATATTCATATACATGTATTCATGTATTTAATAAAAATAAAATCTTACAAACCAAAACCTATATGGGAAATTTGTAAGTGACATGTACATGAAGTACTATGAACAGACCAGTCATGATAACTGTTCGGTATTCATGCCAAGTTTAATTGCCAGATAACCAACCAGTACCAAGACCGGAAAATCCCTCTATCAACAAGAGGGTCGTCATGGCCCACTATCGCTCACATGAGTAATACTACACTATACATGTTATTAAATCTGCGATTTTGCCATTTTAGGGGTCATAATTCTTAAGACAAATAGCGTGATATGGCTACTCTTCGAGGAAAAAAGATATATAATTCCTACGATATATAATTTCTAGGCAAGCTTGGTAATAATCAAATCATAAATGTGATCTCTGTCATGTTCACAATGCTAAAATCAGCCGGGTTTCGTAAGGAACCGAGATGTTATAGATATATAACTTCTCTACAAGTTTGGTCAAAATAAAATAATAAATATGGCCTCTATTGTGTTCAAGGAAGTGATATCCTATATAAGTTTAATGAAAATCAAATAATAAATGTAGTCTCCACTGTGTTCACAAGCAGCATTTCATCAGGAAGAATTGACCTCATGACCGATATTGCAGAAAATCGATATCAGGGGAGACAACAGTTATATGGTATTGGTAACAGGTGACCGATATTCCGATGTTGATATTTATTGCTTCCGGGTATTGTCAATTGGATGTTTATTTCAATATCAAGTGTTATAAAAGAGAAGGTTTTCCGTAAGATAATTAAACAAGCTTAACTGAAATGTCACTTTAGTTACAAACTATGGAGATGGTATGTTTTACCAAATCAGGGACCATAACTCGAAGTCAAATAAATGGTGCAATACGGTTGTCTTTGAAAGGAACCGAGATCTTATAGATATACAAGTTGTATGCATATTGAGTCAAAATAACAAAACATGTGGTCTTAATCGGGTTCACAAGGCTAAAATCAGTAATTATTGCCATTCCAGGGGCCATAACTCCTAGACGAATAAGGTGATATGGCTGGTTTTCGAAAGGAACCGAGATATAGATCTATATTAAGTTCTATGCAAGTTTTGTCAAAATCAAATGATAAATGTTGTCTCTGTCATATTCGCAAGAAAAATGAGAACGGACGGATCATCGCAATAGCTTACTTTGTCACTTCCTACAATGAGCTAAAACATGTTACAAATGTGTTTCAGATGTAAAAATGCACTTTTTTGTTCATTTTTCCGATTGAAAATGACATGTGACAAATTAGATCAGATGTCACATCAAAAATCGGCATCGATCACATTCGTCACAAAAATTGTTACATATGTGCTTGATTTCTGTTACGTATGCGATCTCATTTGTAACACGTGTTACATATGCGATCTCATTTGTAACACCTGTTACAAATGCGATCTGTTACGAATGTGGTCCTACAGAGCATCTACCTTCCTGAAACCATGGATGACACTTAAAAACAAGCGCCTTACTGCATTTCCTGGTCGTACAGGAACTCTGTAGCATCTTTAACGTTTCACTTGGTGTCTTGTCTAATCCTACGCAAAATTTAAAGGCTGCTCTTAACTTGAAATCGCCAGTTGAAGTCATGGTTTTGAAATTTCGGTTATTGACAACGCCGTTAAAAATGTTTATATCTTTCAACCGGCAAAACCCACACAAACGTCAACATTTCCGGTAATGACGTTATAAATGACGTTGGACAGCACACGATTTCATGGAGTCGTAAGCGAAAGAAAACGCTTTCCAATGCGGTAGTAATCAATTTAAAAAATTGCTGAAAAGCTCCGGGTATGCCAATGCGCTTTGCTATTGACACTGATAATTAAACGAATAATATAAAATGCATTTGTATTTCAACTGCACGCTTATTAGAAAATGTTAATCATTTTTTTATGTTTCATAATATGCGACAAATGATAAGGACATTATAAGAATATTCTACGAATTCCCGATCGCCGCTCGTTTATTCTTTGGTTGTATAAAAATGAGCAACCAGAAAAAGTTTAAGAATGTTGCGTTATTGAGATACGATTAATAGCTGAACCCACAGAAAACGGTTAGATATTCCCGTTGAAACTAAATTAACATTGAATTTTTTTAGAGTGTGATGCCTTTGATGAGTTACCTCCTTCCGTTCCAAATAAAGTTGCCACATGAAACCTTTTACTAATGCCATTTTGAACAGTTTTACCTTGTACATGTGACAGCTCTCTCTACTGCCGTATTTCCTATTATAACTACACCTCTGACAAAAAGGGGTGCATCTTCAAAGAAATTTTCTAACGGTTAATGTGTCAATATGCAATACCCTCGAATATAAGACATGCATGGAAATGTTTCTTCAAACCAAAATAACACATGTGACTGGTGTAAATGATCATCTTTCTTGCTTACAACTGAAGCTACTTAAAACATTACGCTTGCAAATTTTACGTTTATCGGTACGTTATATAGTTAGAGCAAAATCGACGTTCATAAAAACTTACTATTTTCTGTTAAAAATTAAACGAAAACAAATTTCACCACGTAATATTATTTATTTGATCTGACTGTGAAATTAGTCTGTCACTTTCAGAGAATCAAAGTATACTCAATATGCTCTTTGCTGGTATGGTGATTTTCTGTGATTGCTTTGGGAAACATTTACTTTTAAATTATTTAGCTAACAAATATAAACGTATTAGTTCATCATCTGAACGATACTCTCGTGTATATTCAACAGATTTAATATTAAACTGGTAAGCAAATACATTAATGAGCTGAGACCAATATGCGATGAACAGTTATTTTCATAATACCTCAACCTCAACAGTGGTACTTGGCAAAATTCCATCAAAGACAGTTACGCCAATAATGTAGACATTGATAACATCATAATTATATTTGAGAAAACCAACTGGGAAATGTCACTCCTGCACAGCTAACAAACGATTTCTGCTGATCACATACGAGATACAAAAATGGGGATGTCGTAGGGAAATTGGTGGGGTGTTTGTGGAAGGGGAGAAGCAAGGATGAATATTTAACAGAGATAGCCACACTCCAAACTTTCTCAGACCACAAACCACACAAGATTAATACACACACGCGAGCGAGCGCTCGCACGCACGCAAAGCAGACATGTAGATCTAAAGGAACAAACAAAGGAACATTTTGCGGCCACGCTCAAGGTTGCAAACGACCGGTTGCAAAATCACCAGTCGGGAGCTGTAGCCAATGTATGATGGGTATTTAACCCCGCTCAAAGGAGAACAGGAGAAACACCACAAAGGCCTCGAGGAAACAGGCGACAAATACCAAAACAGGCAAGTTCTTCAGTATATCAAAGAGTACACCATCTGCAATTTCATACACATGATAGGGTGACAATTAGAGCATTCTAAAAGTTGTACCGGACCCAATTTTTAACAAAGCAAGTTATATACCAAAATGTCCGTAATGGTCTGGAGTTTATTAAACTGTCGGCATAAATTGGTATAAATGGTGGCGATCTCAGAAATCCAAGATGGCGTCTAAGATGGCGGCCACAAAAGTAATGATGACTACAATGTTTACACACACCATCATGTCTACATATTCATATAAACTTTAATTATTTTCTGTTTAATATTTAACAACGATATGTCAGATTTTATGAGTATGTTTTGCACATAAGCTGCCTAAAATAATTATGCAGATTAAAAGTCAAAAGGTCAAATAATTTAAAACTCAAATATCGGATAGATAAAAGCATATATTTAGTATATAATTTCAGTTCAAAAGTATTTATGCAAAAACATGTCCTTAAGTTCATTCTCGGTGAGCAGTACTCGTAGTACCGTAAATACTACTCAGTTAGCAGTACTCCTGGTGCCGTGAACACTACTCAGTAAGCAGTACTCACAGTAAATGTAAACACTACTCAGTGAGCAGTACTCACAAAGCCGTGAACACTACTAAGTGAGCGGTTTACACGGTAATGTAAACACTACTCAGTGAGCAGTACTCACGGTAATGTAAACACTACTCAGTGATAGTACTCACGGTGCCGTGAACACTACTCAGTAAGCAGTACTCACAGTAAATGTGAACACTACTCAGTGAGCGGTATATACGGTAATGTAAACCCCACTCAGTGAGCAGTACTCACGGTAATGTGAACACTACTCAGTGAGCAGTACTCACGGTGCCGTGAACACTACTCAGTGAGCGATATACAGGTTAATGTAAACACTACTTAGTGAGCAGTACTCACAGTAAATGTGAACACTACTCAGTGAGCAGTACTCACGGTGCCGTGAACACTACTCAGTGAGCGGTATACACGGTAATGTAAACACTACTTAGTGAGCAGTACTCACAGTAAATGTGAACACTACTCAGTGAGCAGTACTCACGGTGCCGTGAACACTACTCAGTGAGCGGTATACACGGTAATGTAAACACTACTTAGTGAGCAGTACTCACGGTAATGTGAACACTACTCAGTGATCAGTACTCACGGTGCCGTGAACACTACTCAGTGAGCGGTATACACGGTAATGTAAACATTACTTAGTGAGCAGTACTCACAATAAATGTGAACACAACTCAGTGAGCAGTACTCACGGTGCCGTGAACACTACTCAGTGAGCGGTATATACGGTAATGTAAACACTACTTAGTGAGCAGTACTCACAGTAAATATGAACACTACTCAGTGAGCAGTACTCAGGGTGCCGTGAACACTACTCAGTGAGCAGTACTCACAGTAAATGTAAACACTACTCAGTGAGCAGTACTCGCGGTAATGTAAACACTACTCAGTGATCAGTACTCACGGTGCCGTGCGACCACAAACACGCACCACAAGACCGATGCTCCTTTCTCTAACGAAAAATGGGCGATATTTTTGTCAACCCATATCATATACCCTTCTTGGATAGGCTACCAGTCAACTTTTAAACAAGGGGTTTGTAGAAATAGTTAACCTTATATATGACATATTTCTTACGTTTAAGCAGGGTAATAGTGTCATTTTTTTCAGTTTTGATATCTAAAACCGAAGATGATTATACAATTTTTTGGAAAATATGACGATGATTATTTTTTCAGCTGCTGTAAAACTGATTTATTAGACTTTTAGTTATTTCAGTGACATTGTCGAAACGTTTTAAAAACGTTTGATAATATTCTATCAAGGTGCATATGTTTCAAGTTATGCAAAAATATACCCTTCCTCGAGGCAATATGCGCAAAATAATTCAAAAGCATTAAAAACATGTCTACGACATTATCCGTATCCATGATAACAAATATAAATAAATGTACTATTATACAGAATTTAAAACAATTACCGTAAATGAACCAAATATATAGCTATTCTGATGTTCTGACCTCATAATGGATAAAAATCCCTAATCTTGGGGGAATACAAAACATAAAATAGAACTAGAAACTGACCACAAAATTTGTTTTTCATACCTTTTGCATAACTTGAGCAAGAAAATTAGACACATATATTAATATGTATCAATTTCTTCAAGTACTTTTCTGTTTGTTTTTCTTTTCTAATTGGACACGTGAAGTTCTTCGGGGGTGATGTGGTGTGGGTAGGGCAAGTCAAATTTGTGGATTTGGGTTTGTTGTTGAAAGGGTGTCCCGGTTGTACATCTGGATGGTTTCTTTTGCTGTTCAGTATATTATTATCATTATTATTATTTTTTAAAGTCCACCTTTTTCATTTTATGGCGGCAATCTTGGAAGCCATCTTGGATTTCTAAGCTCGTCACCATTTATGCCTATATATGCCGGAACTTTCAAAATGTACAAACTTTCACAAATATTTCGGTATATAACATGCCTTGTTAAAAATTGGGTCCGGGTTACCCCTAGAAATAGAGGACTTTCTAACCCTACCAATAATCAAAAAAAGACAATTGAAAGTCAAACAGCAAAAGGGCTGAGCATGACAAAGAAGCTATTTGCAACATCTTTTACCATCGATGCATTCTATCGGGACAATAATAATTGTAATCCAGCGATATTATTATCTATCGTTACTCTTCTATTAGAGACATGATTACGTCATGATATATGGCTTCTAATTCTATTAATTCTTTTCTGAGCGCAACATATGATATAAATTCTTAATGCGCAATAAGTCAAAGCTTACTTTATTATCAAACTTATTACGGTGGCTAATTTAGGACATTTCATTATGTCGCGTTGGTAAGCGCGTGGTTTATTAAGCACTTTTCCTTGTGGTGTCATGGTGCGCGTGCAAAACACATGATAGCAAAATTGTTTTGTATGCCGTTTTGGGGCGCACACTAACGCGACGGAACGAAGTTAACAACGAGACATAATGAAACACATTTTATTTGGCTCTGACATGCGTCATCAACAAAATCTCGTGTTGGCGCGTTGTAGCGCACACCAAGATGAAATTAAATGTATCGTTGTTTCTGATTTTCGTGCGTGCCAATAACAAATATTTTGATCTGGCGTGTTGGCGTGCGCTCAATGACGAAATAGAATGTTTAGTTGTCTCGCGTTGGCGCGCCCTATGACAACATAACGAAATATGCTATGTAGGCGCGCGCATCAAGACGCGCGAACTCCCCAAACTAAATCTTTTTCTAATGGCGCGCAAAGCAACGCGAAATAAAATTCTTCGTTCCATTGCGTTTGGTGTTCTGTTATGTCACGTTGTTAGTTTCGGTTTCTCGCCTTGGCGCGAGCTCCAAAACGGCTCACAAAACTTCCAAAATTCGTTATCGCGCGTTTGTCATATTTATTTAAACGCCCCTGTAGATTCACTTCATCTATAAAGTATTCAAAAGCATACATGGAGTATCGCGTTTATGATCAGAAAATTAAAACAAGGGAATCGTTCAAAGTAATACTTAGGTTATCATTTTCCATTGACATTTTACTTGTCATCAAAAATGTATTTATTCTCAGACGAAAAACAATTTGATTTGATGTTATTTTGATATTAATGACTAGTATGGGCTTTCATCGCCTATATAATACAGCTTTGGTATCTCTTTTAAGTAAATTGTTTAATTAGGAATGAGCACATAAAAGAGCTTTAATCAGTGTGCAATAATAGTTATGCAAAGTTTAATGCCTTCTGGTTTGACTATTTAAATATACCGGTGTGTTTCAAAACTATTACACATTCATATTCGAAGTCATTATTTTACCGGAACACAGTAAGAATAAATACACGGGCGAATATAAAAATATACGCTCCGTCGTAAAAGAAACCTGGAAACCCTCATAGAGTGATTTGACATTTTGTCAACATACATATCCTGACGTCATTAAGTATTTTGACGTCATGACGCAATGCACGTGACGTTGAGCGGGTTAAATTAGTATATTTCGGTAAAAACCATTCAAAATCATAAAATAAGTATAAAATGTGTTTGTTTCACTGTTTGTGCTTTTTATGTTTGTAAATTCACTGTCTGCGTATTATAGGCTTGTAAAGTCGCTGAATGCGGATTGCAGGGTTGTAAAATTACAGTATGCGTAGTTTAGAGTTTTATAATCAGTTTGCGTATTATAGGTTTTTAAATTCATTGTATGCATATTTTTTGTTTGTAAAATCACTCTATGCATAGTTTATGTTTGTAAAATCGCTCTGTGCTTATTTCATGGTTGTGAAATCACTGTATTCGTACTTAATGTTTGTAAAATTACTGTATGCATATTTTAGATTTGTAAGATTACTGTATGTATATTTTATACGTATTTTAGGTTTGTAAAATGGCTCTATTTGTATTTTAGTTACCGGTCTGGCACACTTCAGGATTTACGCAGATAACTTGGCCTAGTGCTGTATTGAATTTCTTGTTTATTTTTTGTTACATTTTGTTTATTTATATTTCATGAAAAAAGATGTAAATGTGTATTTCTGATTTATCAAATAAAATAAATTTTGTAAATTTGTACACGATTTTGTTGTTATGATTTTATGATTATATTTAGACAAGTACAAATTTAAGTTGTCTTGACGTGGCTAATTGCAACAAAAAAAAAAGAAAGAAAGAAAAAAAACTATTTTCATGAACTGACTGAAAAACTGTTTCCAAGAACTACTTTAACCTTTTAGCTAGGAGGATCTACATTTCGGTCTTACATTGAAAAACAATAACAAATATCTTCTATAACAATACAAACAAACAATACAATACAATATAGGTAAACATTATTTGAAACGCACCCGTATATAATATAGTTTTAATATCACATTAAAGAGTGAAGCTCAATAAGGCAAATAAGTAAATTTATGTTCTCTTATGAAATAAATTGTTTTAATTTTGGTGGGTATCGTCTTGTCTAACATAACGCCTCACTGCTAATCCGCACCTGTATTTGTATTTATAGTCGTATCAATTCAAATACTAGTCTGACAAGTTTTAATCCCACGGGATTTTCATGGGCAAATTTAGTGCAGTGACAAGTACATTCTTTATCGGAAATCCGTAGAGGACAGATCGTTTACAAAAATTTAAAGAAGATAACGACGGAAAACTGCAGCGCTACTGTTTTGAGAATTCGCAATTGAGATGAGTATACATTATATATTTTCTTTAGATGTCTGCGCTTATAATTTTGATTGCTGAACTTCCTGTTTATACGGCATTTGAATATGTCCTCTGGAAAGTAATGGAGACACGTGTTCATCGTACAATCGGCAAGATATTGGTTATTTGGTTTTATTCAATCACTGACTGAATCAGTCTGAAGTGAATTTTAGTTATATAAAAAAAAATAAAAAATAAATAAATAAAATTAACAGACATAGTGAGCTGACAAACACTCACAGGTAAAACATGGGTGTGGTCGAGCGTTTTTGTTTTTTTTGTTTGCATGTACATGCGCAAAAAATGCAGTACGTTAGTTCCTGTACATTATTCTCGGTCATTATTATTTATGGACTTTAATCATATGTACAATATGCATGTACTGGTTTCACCCGAGGTGTATTGAGATTTACGCATTTCTAACGTACATTGTTGCGGAAATATTTTGTAACATGATTTAGTATCGCTGGGATTAATCAAAGAATTTTGCTTTGTAGCCTAATATAATTTCAAAAAAAACTATTGTGTCATTAAATCAAATAGAAATATACATTTGGTTGTTTCTTACCAATTGTCAAATTATACTTTAAATATCTTGCTTCAAATGATAAAAAGCATGCTGCATAGTCTAGTTACAGCTTAACAGATCCGATGAGAAAGGAGCGACATACAATTAATTGGTTCCATGCCATTTTCAACAGTATTTCAGTCAGATGGTTGAAGTGTTCGTAGAGACTGCACATAGGAAAATTGGTATGTAATAAGGTAATGTAACCTTACGCTTTTTACATGTCCAGGAACGAAATTGGCTATATTAACTTGATTAGCTATACTGGCAAGAGAGCGTTCAAGTTGGGTTCGTACCATGGCATGAAACATTAACAGCTGACAAGAAAGATACGTGTATATTGGATGTTTTCATAATGCAACATATTGGTTAGCTGCTGTTTGTTAGATATCGAAAGAAATGTAAGATATATTTTCATTTTATACATCAGCAGTGTAACTTAGATCTCAACTGTTGTAATGTATAACAGTAAATGATAAGTGATGCTTATGAAAATTAATAACATACTGTCACAATTCTAAGTCGTAGAAATATTTCTTAAAGCACGAAAGCGTCATGTTTAAATTAAATAATTCACGGATTTATAGATATATTATTAATTCATTGTAATGAAATTACAAAGCTCTTTCAGAACTGTTAAACAATATAATGCGGACATGTTCGAAGTAAGGTAAGATGTGCTTTTCATACTTAAGTCTGGTTACTGTTTCTGGGAGTATTTTACATAAGAATAAAATCCAGCAAAACAACGAAACTTATGGAGAACGGTGCTATAGAAATAAAAACACAAACATTCTGAGCTAAATGGAATAAGCCACACTATACTTGGGAGTGCCACGAGTGATTTCCCTTGAACCAAGTTAATCGAACCGAATCTGCTAATACTTTGCATGGTTCCGTTCTGCAAAAGATTATCATATACAAGGACTTATATAAATTAATACAGATTATTGTTATATTTTGAACAATATTCAGCTTTAAATGTATTTCTTAATGACTAAAATATGGATTTGGTTTATCAATTTTGTTACACGCTAATGAAATGCATACACATTATTTTAGACGCTGCTTTAGCCTGTACGCTTTGATGCGGATAATCCATTACGTCAGCAACTGTAACACCAGCATTAACACGGTCAGTCTCTGGTATAAGGGGCTGCAGAAAACTAATGTCGTCAACCGGCTATTCTCCTAATGACTTTAAACAGTTTAGCTACAGGAGCGGCGTGGCATGGTCGGGGTCGGCAGCTATTGAGGCACCTTGTGTTGAAAGGTAACTGCTGTACCTGGTTAATTTTATTAGATCCGATTTATCTAGGTCCGTTGCATGCATTACTTAACTGCCTGATTGTAAAAGAATAAGTTATCAAAAAGCATTGATATGGAAAACGAAATAATCAAGAAATATCGAAAATAGGTGTAAAACAGAATTGAATCAATTATGAGAATAATGTTAATAATAATAATTATAATGTAGGGATAACGCATGTTTTTTCGTGTTATAACATCTGCAGAATCCCGAGGGATTGGTTGGTGCCCGAGCCCGTTAGGGCGAGGGTACCAACGTATCCCGAGGGATTCTGCAGATGTTATAACACGAAATCAACATGCGCTAACGCTATTCTAGCATAAAACGCGTAAAAACTGATAAATGAATACATTGTCACTCAGCGTCATTAAATTTCCACGAAATGCGCGGGAATGTCTGTGTTGTTTTTTTACGTTGACGTCATTTCGTTTTGAATTATCCGTTTTGGGGCCGAATGGCGTTTACGCTTTTCCAAGGAACGCGCATATATAAAAAGGTGTTATAACAGCACGCGAGCGCGAGAATCTCCTTGTTAACACACGTTTTCTCTCCTGTTAAAACACCCCCGAAAAGTGAAAATAAAAGCAGTTTTATGCTAGAATAACAATAATTATATGAATAATAATTTCAATAATATGAATGCAAAGAAGACGTCACAGGAAACTGCTCAAGCATATTCTGTTTATGACGTAACAAGTCAGTGACAGTAAGACTCTTCTTATTGAAAGTCTTATGGCTAATGGTTTCCTATTCGTCCGCCCGTCCGTCCGTTCATCTGATGTTCGTTCAAAATAAATAGATAATACATTTTGACTGAAACCTCAGCAAAAGGTTTCATGATGACCCTGGCTTATAGTAATCGAACTATTGGATAATATGTATATGTACATGTACCTGAATGACATTGTAACATTTAAAGATATACAATATGTAAAGCGTGCAGCGAGTTTCATAGATTTTGATACATCTTAAAAATTAAGGTACATAGCAAAAGGGAATTTCCAGCTCTAGACTTTAACTGTTTGTCAATGACCTGCTGTACCTATTGAGTAAACGTGTATTCACTGCATACCTCGTTTTGGCGAATTTTATTTTCATAAAATGTTGAGTGGCCCTCAATACACGTAATGTGCATTTCGGTATGGCATATTGTAAATCTTATTAGTACTAAAATCTAAAATGCATTACATTCGTTGAAATCTATAGTTATCATCTTATATCATAGAGATCTCTGAGAGCATCTTTGCCTCGTTTCTCATTAGTGCGAAGTACTAGAACCTACAATTTCCTATTAGGTCTGGTATGTTTCTGCGCTTATTTTCATATTTTTTCTGCACCTTCGCGCTGCTATGTTGCTTCCAGGCATTTTAGCTGGAGCTTTGTCTTTCATATTTTCTCATCATTTTCATATATACCATGCTATATATTTACAATATGCCATAATTTTCATTTGAAAATTTACAATAAAGTCACGGCCTTATCCCACATAATTTTGTTTTGTTTTTGCTATATTACTTGGTACATTCACCTTTGTCTTAGAACCGATGAACTCCCTTATGCAGTCAGACCCGTACTGTAGACAGCCTCCAAAAATTATAACCTGCTTACCATGGTCACACGTCACCTGTCTTGAGAAAATATAGTTTTCACAAATCCCGGGCATTTTTCAGTCCCCAAGGGAGGTTCTGCAGCCGGGTTTGACTGTATAATATATAAAATACCCTAGCACCCACCCATAAATTAAGTAAATTTATGTTCTCTTATGAAATAAATTGTTTTAATTTTGGTGGGTATCGTCTTGTCTAACATAACGCCTCACTGCTAATCCGCACCTGTATTTGTATTTATAGTCGTATCAGTTCAAATACTAGTCTGACAAGTTTTAATCCCACGGGATTTTCATGGGCAAATTTAGTGCAGTGACAAGTACATTCTTTATCGGAAATCCGTAGAGGACAGATCGTTTACAAAAATTCCCTCCCACCCTTCCCATTACAGTAACTTTGTTGTTTTTTGACATATTTCTGCCGCCAAGTTTAATCTGTTTCAGGGTCACAATGGTGAACCATACTGCTGAACCCTGCCACAAAATGTACTGCTGCACCAAACATGTCACGTCGCTTCTGTAATCTATGGTCTATTGGAGAACAAACTCTTTACAGTGTGTGTGTATAAACTCAATTTTGCTAGTATGCTTCTGTTGGTACATTTAATCATCATGGAACAATACGGTTGAAGAATTTTAGCACGAAGATATCATGAATTAGTGCGGGTTTACTACACAAAGCGATAGCATGCAGGTTCGCCAAATTCTGGCATTGTATTTGCAGAAATATGAGGAGATGGTCTTAATGTCATTTATTCTGTTAAAAAAAAAAAACATAACTGAAATATTTTTGTAGGACATCGTTTTGTACATCGATTTATAATTCGATGACAGCTCATGAACATTACCCAGTTTTTTTCGTGTTGTTTTTGTTCTGTTTAGCACATTTATTTTATCTACTAGAAACATTGATGATAGTAAATACTCGGAAAGCAGGGGGTGGAGAGAGCCTTTTCGCTGGTCAGAGCCTCGGATTCTCCCTACCTCCCCCCTCTTATATAAAAATATCATTAAAAAAAGGAAAAGAGTTAGGGTTGGGGCAGCCGGCTCGCAGCATACGATTAACCTGTCTTTCTGGGTAGTTTTAGATGAAATTAAAACAAAAAATAATAATTATAATAATAATAATGCGTAAAGATTAAGATAACATGACAAGTATTTGTCATATTACATATGAATTGTCCATTCTGTATTCTGTCTTACTGCATATGTTCATAAATAGTCCGGTATATTTTATGTTTCTTTCGGCATATTGATTGCTTAAGTACATGCATATTTGGGAAGAATTATGATATTTCTGTCTATATATATTTCGAAGGCGTTCTACTGATGCATTGTGTTATTGGGATATTGATTGTTATATGAACAGTAGTTAACCACCATCTTTGAAACCAGTTTAAATTGTTTGTTTGGTATTAGTTATATAGTAAAGGAAAGAAATAAGGCGTGTATGCGTATATAACTTGATTTTATTAGTAAACATACATTATTTGCATTGATCTAATTTCATCAATTTAGAATTATTTTATTGTCGTGACTTAAATGGCGCTTACAAATTGTAATCTTTATACGGGGTACAGTAAAGAAAGTCTTCTTTATTAAAATGTTTGGCTCAAGTCAATTCTAATTTCATTTTAATTTTTGTCCGTGCTGTGAGCAATTTTTAGTGATCCACAAAACATTTTATTCTTGTATACTACGGCAGTATCAAAATAAAAGCTCACTTGTCTAGGTTGACCTTCTCGTATCTGCAACCTCGCGCTCGGTTGGTCATCTCTTATTATTGGTGTTATTGGGCGGGCGCTCTTTAACCGTTAGAGGGGGCCTTGTACCATGTGGTCGGCCATTCACCTGGTCCATGGATTGACTGTGTCTTATATAAACAGGGTTGTTCAACTTATCGGCCATACGATTATTAGTGATCAGTCGAAAGTTGCATCTGTTATATGTACGTGTAGGTCCGTACATATTTTTATAATTTGTGGATCACTTTGCTACAAACCTCTAACACATGGGTTATGTTGAAACAGACATGTAAATCCCCCCTGTTTTCTTACGTTTCCAGTCTGCTGGTTAGCTCAGTCAATCGCTTGGATGGATTATATTATTATTGTAGCATAATTTGCTATAACCATTCCCTCGCACCGGTCCGTTTGTTCATATATTACATTGAAACAATTTTTTCAATATTTTAATATTTTTCTGCGTTTGTTTGCTGAAGACTTTCTTGACTTACGTCAGATTTTATTTTGATCTTGGTGTTATGTTTCATTTCGCATTTTCTTAATCAAGGAAGAATATTTTTGTTGATATATCATCTCATGTCATAGAGATCTCTGAGAGCATCTTTGCCTCGTTTCTCATTAGTGCGAAGTACTAAACCTACAATTTTCTATTAGGTCTGGTATGTTCTGCGCTTATTTTCATAGTTTTTTTGCACCTTCGCGCTGCTATGTTGCTTCCAGGCATTTTAGCTGGAGCTTTGTCTTTCATATTTCTCATCATTTTCATATATACCATGCTATATATTTACAATATGCCATAATTTTCATTTGAAAATTTACAATAAAGTCACGGCCTTATCCCACATAATTTTGTTTTGTTTTTGCTATATTACTTGGTACATTCACCTTTGTCTTAGAACCGATGAACTCCCTTATGCAGTCAGACCCGTACTGTAGACAGCCTCCAAAAATTATAACCTGCTTACCATGGTCACACGTCACCTGTCTTGAGAAAATATATGTTTTCACAAATACCGGCATTTTTCAGTCCCCAAGGGAGGTTCTGCAGCCGGGTTTGACTGTATATATATATAAATACCCTAGCACCCACCCATAAATTAAGTGATATCAAGATTACTTGCATTTGCTGGCTATATAGGTTGCGACACCGACTGCCTACATTCGATTAAAAAAATACCACGTCTGCCGTTGTAAAATAGAGAAGTAGTCAGAGTGTAAACAGTATTTGGAAAATTATTCTTTTCATATCTCTTTTCACTTCGGATTATAATATCTTGTAAAACAATCAACTACGACAAAAGTCTATTCTGTGGAGTGAACAATGACAGGAACGTTGATGATATAAGACAAACGAGATCATAAAGATTTCACATCTTTAACATTCTTGTAGCAACACAATTGATGCTTCGGTTTCTTGAACCTCTTACTTCAGTGTGTCATTATTTGATATTTAATAATCATGAAAACAATTGTTTCCGTAGATCTTTACTTTGTTAACTGCACAAATACAGACAATTTAGAATGTAAAATTGCTTACTGGCTATGGCGAACGATACCGTTTACACTCCTCACAGTAGGGTTGTTTGGAAATATTTTAAATTTTGTGGTGCTATTAAGACCACGCATGCGCAAGAAATCTACAAGCGTGTATCTTTTATTTTTGGCTGGAAGTGATATGCTATTTCTGTTTAGTGACCTGTTTCTAGACACCTTGTACGTCATTACCGGGACCAAGGTCATGAATTACTCCCATCTCTTCTGTAGACTAAGGATGTGGCTTTCATACACGTCTGGATCATTCTCTGTTTGGCTTCTTGTTTTATTAACTATCGAGCGGCTACTATTAACAAAGATTCCAATGGTTGCGAGAGCCAGACTAACACCAAAGACTTCTCTCGCGTCGTCAATGTTGATTCTATTATTTATTGCAGTTACAAATAGTCATACTCTTATAGGTATTAAACATCATTCGTCCAGAAAAGAAATGAAGGAAGAATTTGGTAAGGAGCTCCTTTCTTTTCCATGCTTTTTTGCTTCAAGCTCATATATGTCATTTTATACAAAGACTTGGAGTCTTGCATTGCTTATTCTTTACAACATTATACCCGGCACGATCCTGTTGACAGGAAATGTTACAATAGCAGTTGATATTGCCATGCAAAAGAGACGCCTTCTTCGAGCAAGTCAAATTCCACATGGAACTCATGGAAAGAAGAACAAAGATTTTTCAGATATGCGAGAAAGCTCGTATGTATCGGTTATTCGCCAGAAGGAATTGCAGTTCAGTGGACAAACAACAAATAAAAATGTTCAATCAAAAGAGCATCAATCGAATGAACCAAGCAATGGTACATCTCCAAAACCACATAACACAAGATCCATCATCAAAACGGAAAAATCAAAGCTGTCACCGAATCGAATTTTGTTCACACCAACTACGTTTTATTTCGTCACAAGGGCTCTGTTTTATATGTTTTTGGGTTTTTAAGAGTAGATTAGTTGAGTTAGATGAGAATGACATTTTTAAGTGGCAGTTAATATATGTTGTTGCGCATATTTCGTTATGGAGCAATTTCACATTCATTTTTTTTCTTTATTTTGTAAGTGGAAGTTTATTTAAACAAGAATGGAAAGAACTATTGCAGGAAGGAAAAGTTAAACTCGGCACCATATTTGGTTGGCAGAGAACTGTCAAAGAGATTTAGACATAGTCTGAATGTGACTGGACTGTTCTGAGTACAAAGTAAATAGAATGCTATTTGCTATACTAGTGAATAGATGAATTGTTTTCTTTTCCAACGTTCCCTGAAAAAAAAATCAGGGGAAAAAAAACTTATTTGTTTCTTCATTTTTGTCTGTAATGTGTTTTGATATATATTATATATGAATAAACAGTTCCTATGTGTTATCAAATTAATTTATTTGGGGGAATTTGCACAATTTTTTTAGAATTCCTGTACACGTGCTTTAACTTTTGTAAAATATCTGCTTGTGCATTTAGGTTTGTAAAACGGCTGTGTACGTGTTGTAGATTTGTAAAATCACTTTTTGCGTATTCTAGGTTTGTGCAGCTACTGAATGCGTAACATAGGCTTATAAAAGGATAGTATGCGTATTTTAGGTTTGTAAAATCACTATATGAGTATTTTAGGCACCAGTTTGGCACACTATATCATACATGTAAATAGCTTGGCATTGTGCTATACTGAATTTTTTTGTTTATTTTTGTACTATTTTAAAAATGCATATGAAAAATTGTAAATATGTTTGTTTCTTCTTTATCAAATAAACTTTATTTTCTAAAATTATAAATGCGTTTATTGTTACGATTTCATCATTATATATGTCAGTTGTCTTGACTCGGCAAATAGTAAAACTTTCTGTAAATATGTATAATCAATTAACTGTATAAAATTAATCTTTCCAAAGCCTACATTATCCATATTAATCGTTTTTTATGGGTAAACGTGTTTAATTCAAATTATAAGATGCCTTTTAACAAGAGATACCTGTATTATGGATAGTTTATAACAGTTGGTCGTTACCAAACATTACAGAGATGTTCTTCACTCCGCTGTCTATGATAAATATCAAAGATATATAGGTTTTGGTTGCGGGTTTATCCCGCTATCAAAGTAACAAGTATATTTCTGACAATCATATAGCATCTTGATTTTATTCCGAATCACATCCAAAGGATGTTCATGTGCTACACAAAATAGTCCCATTCATGAATAATGCGGATGAATTATCAATGAACAAGCAGTTCTTATTCAATCTGTATCCATTCACACTGACCATTTAGATTATATAAGATCTATCAATGATAAGGTATTCCAGCCCATGGTTACATCACAAGCTAGGTCAGGCAGAGTTCATCTTAGATATGAGGCACATTAAATTTGTATTTGCTTCTCATTCATGTATATTCATAGACTGTCATTTAAATAGAAAATAAATCTACCAAAAACCCGCAACCATCAGACATTTCAAGGCTTTGATTATATTATGCTAGAGAGCCATATGTTAGGCTTGCTATAGCCAAATATGTTATACTCTTTAAACAAAATTATAGTTAATATTATTTATTATCATTATTACTATTACTATTATAATTATTATTAATATCCATATTATTATAACACTCAATTAAATTACACCAAGGAATAGTTGTAAGGTAGGTGGATAACATGTAAAAGGCTGGCAAGATGAATAGCTTATTTCTTAAATATCGAAATGCAAAGAGTGATGAAACATTGTCGGCAAGCCTGGTATTGTTACTATATCTGTTCAGTAATTGACATATTTAAAACCAAGATAACGCATATAACTGGTGTGATTTAAGCGTTGCTTACAACTGAAACTACTTAAAACATTACATTTACAAATTTTACGTGTATGGGTAAGTTATACGGGGTTGAAGCATCATTTACGTTCATTACCACTCATTACTTTCTGACAACGAATAAACTAAAACAAAATTCAACACGTAATATTATTTATTTGATCAGACTGTGAAACTGGTAGTCACTTTCGGATAATCAAATTATACTTATGTTGTTTGTTGTTAATTTTCTGTGTCACTGCTTTGGGAAACATTTCTTTCTATATTATTTGGATCAGAAATATAAACGTATTAGTTCATCAACTGAACGATACTCTCGTGTATATTTAACGTATTTAATATCGTTTAAAATGTCTAAAACTGGGAAATAAATACATTAATGAGCTGAGACCAATATGCGGTGACAATCATTTTCATAATAATCTAGACACTGATAACATGTTAATTATACTCGAGGAAAACAATTGGGAAATTTCATTGCTGCCTAGCTAGCAAACGGTTTCTGGTGGGGTGTTTTGAAAAGGAGAAAAATTAAGGATGGATATTGAACAGGAGAGAGATGTTTTGGTAAGGAGAAAAATTAATGATGAATATTTAACAGAGAGAGCCACACTCCAAACACGTTACTTCCCCAGACCACACGCAAACACGCACGCACGTATCAAGATCACTAGTTGGGATCTCTAGCCAGTAGGGTACTTAACCTCACTCAAACTAAAACAGGAGAAATACCACAAAGGTTCCAAAAGAAACATGAGGCAGCATGCTAATACCAATACATCAAACATTGCCAGCCATAGTAAACATCTGCTGCGCTTCATCAGATGAAATTGGTCTCACCTTGATAATACGCTAATCGGCGTTATATACCACTCTGTAGATGCTAATCGTTTGCATTTAGTATTGCTATTTAAATAGAGTATGAGCACAATTAGCACAAAACAGTCAGGCGTATATCAAAGTGTACACCATTTGCAAATCAAAACACAACCAAAGAAGACAATTGAAAGTCAAACAGCAAAAGGACTGAGCATGACAAAGAAGCTATTGGCAATATTTTTAGGATCGTAGCTTTTACCATCGATGTATTATTCTATCAGGACATCAATAATTGCAATCCAACGATATTATTATCTTTCGTTACACGTCTATTCGGGACGAGATTACGTCATGATATATGGCTTCTAACTCTTTTCTTAGCGCAACATGATATTAGTTTTAATGCCCACAATTAGTAACAGTCCCATTCTTATAGTCATTCAAATACTTTGATAGAACATCAAGAAATGTGTTTTAAAGCGTATTAGTATAGTGTGGTGGCCAATTTAGGACATTTCGTTATGTCGCGTTGACATGCGCATGGTTTATGAGGCATACTTCATATTGAGAGTACTGTATGTCGTTTTGGCGTGCACACTAACGCGACGGAATGAAATTAACAACACATGTTATTTTGCTCTGACATGCGCCACCAACAAAAATATCGTGTTGGCGCGTCCTTGCACACACCAAGATGAAATGAAATGAGTCATTGTTTCTCGTTGGCGTGCGTGCCAGTAACAAATATTTCGACTCGGCGTGTTGATATGCGCGCCATGACGATACAGAATGTTGAGTCGTCTCGCATTGGCGCGCCCTAGGATGACACAACGAAATACGCTACGTAGTCGCGCGCATCAAGACGCGCGAACTCCCAAAATCAGGTCTTTTTAAATGGCGTGCAAGGCAACGCGAAATAAAATGCTTCGTTCTGTTGCGTTTGATGTTCCATTATGTCACGTTGTTAGTTTCATTTTCTCGCCTTGGCGCGCGCCTCAAAACGGCACACAAAACTTCCAAAAGTCTTTATGGCGCGTTTCGCATGCGCACCAGGACAACACGGAGAAATGCGCTACAAAATCCACGCGCACGCTAACGCGACGTAAACATGTTTTAGATCACCCACCAAAGAATGGTATATGCTCAAAGTTAGACATTGCTACCAGCTAATAAATTTAAACGATTATATATATATTATATTATCAATACTGATTGCTCTGAAGTACGAGACGTGTTCAGTTTATTATGAAACAGTTTTAAACAAAGCTTAATTATTTACTCGCATACGTTTTATTGCAGCAGATGCTCAATCTGGGATCCATGGCAATAGTAAATCATTCTGCACCTTCTAGGCCAGCTTTCTAAAGTCCGGTTTATGCACGACTGCTCAAGTTTGTTCCATTCGTCTTTAAGAGCCTTTTTAAGACCAGTCATGGTATAGATCTTACGCTTTTGTAGCCTACGTTTCAGTATGCCCCAAATACCAAAGTCCATGGGAGCTGCATCTGGGCTTTTTGGCATCCATTCTGCAGGAGTTTTATAATTTACTTTGTGTTTGTTGAGAAAATCAATGGTCATTTTAGCAGTGTGACTAGAAGCCGAGTCTTGATGGAACACGATATCATTCTCTCTTCCAGGAAAAAGGCGCGGAACATCTTTTGTTTCAGAAATGGCTTAAGAACCTTGCCTATGTAATACTTTGCATTGACTTTCACCCCTTTATTGATAAAAATCAAAGATGGTTTGCCGTAGAAACTAACACCGGCCCAAACCATAAATCCATGTGCAAATGCATCTCGTTTTACGAACTTCAGTTTGTTTAGGTCTGTCTCATTAGAACGAACGTAGCAAACACGACGTCGACCATAACTACCGCCCATACAGAACATAGCCTCATCAGTGGTGACTACGTTTTTCCATTTTCCACTTTTTGGTCTAACCATATTGAATTTTGAATTCAAATGTATTGAGTATGTGTACGATACACTACTTTACATGAATTAATCGCTTTACACGAGGTTTTGTATGCTGAAAGATCTTATAGGTGTGTTTTGATAGTGTTTCATAATAAAATGAACACCTCTCGTATTAGAAGTGTTTGAAGATAGGGTCATTAAAATAAATGTGGTCTCTAAAGTGCTAACAACCTTTTCCTTTGATTTGACCTGGTGACCTAGTTTTTGACTCCACATGATCCAGTTTCTAGCTTGGCCTAGAGATAATCAAGATAAACACTCAGTACAAGGAAACCTCAATATGGCTGAAAGGGTTAAAATTGAAAAATTTGCCCCTATCAGGGGCAGTGTCTCTAGAACCCATGATAGAATCTAGCCGATTTTCAAAAAGAAACAAGATCTTATTGTGTATGTGTATGTTCGGGATTAACGTCTTTTTCAACATTTTTTTCAGTCATATGACGACGGTGTCTACTTGTAGCAGTGACAATTCCCAACTTTGTAGTGCTGTCTCACTGTAATATCACGCCGTAGACACGTGTCACGATAACCTACCCAGTCACATTATACTGACACCGGGTCGCCCAGTCTTCTTAATGCTAAGCGCCAAGCGAGGAAGCCGCTAGTATCATTTTTAACGTCTTTGTTAACTTGGCACACTTATTAAATGCGAAATCTAGCTTACGGTCTACATGCCAAATTGAAATTGACGATATTCTTGTATGCTAAACAGGTTTAACAGTAACAATGCAAGATATGCAACAAAATCCATTCGACACTATTCAATTTATTAGGGAACAAAACGAATAGGAACGAATTTATTACACGCCCTTTAGATTGCAAAATATGCTCTCAAGAAATTGTGGACGGAAGACGTACCACGTGACAGGTGGGCTGACAAAGGAATCAGTTGTTAACGAAGACTCAAAGTTATACTTATGTTACCAATTGACATTTTACTTCTCTTCAAACATATATTTATTTTCAGATGAAAAACAATTTAATTTGAGTTTCATATGAATATAAAGGGTATATTTCTCTCTAGGGATTTCTTAGTGTATATCATAAACTTGATAACTCTTTTAAGTAAATTGTATCAATTGGAATGAGCATGTATAAGAGCTTCAATCATTCTGCCGTCAGGGTTATTAATTTTGATTTTCGTATATAATGATTATTAAAACTCACAGGAACAAGCACAAGCAAAGGCAAAAGCACTTGCTGCCAATAGGCTTAAGGTTAATTTGTTGAGCCGCGCCGCGAGAAAACCAACATAGTGCGTTTGCATCCGCGCAGTCTGTTCAGGATCCATGCTGTTCGCTAATGGTTTCTCTAATTGCAATAGTATTTGATAGCGAACAGCATGGTTCCTGACCAGACTGTGCGAATGCGCAGGCTTGTCTCATGTGTCTGGATCCAAGCTGGTCGCAAACGCACTATGTTGGTTTTCTCATGGCGCGGCTCAGTTGTTCATTTTCATGTGAACTGTAATAAATGAACGACGATGTCGTATAATTCAAATTAAAAATTTTTATTGATGACGAAACAAACGTTAATTATTCATTCAGCTTTCAGTAAAGTTTATGGAAAACAAATTGATATGCGCATTCAAATAGACCTTTGTTATGTAAATAATGTAAAATGAAACTGAACGTGTGCAACAAAACGGAAATTCAACACTGGGATAACTTTACTTTGAAAGAAATGATAGAAGGACATAGCAAGTATTAATTGGTTACATTATTTAAATACATTTCAAGAATGGGCTAAACTAACTGAACCGATCGCAGAAATGTAAAGGAACGAAGTAAAAATAAATAGTCGTATAAAATTATGAAATATGGATACACGAACATTTGGTTAACATGCAAATTGTATAAAAACGCGTTAATATTGACGACGATTTTTTCGTCCTTGTTGCATTGTGTTTTCGCACTTTGACGCAATGGGATTCTAAAAAATTCAAAACGTTTTTTAAATTAAGTGGATATAGAATTGTCTTAACACGCAAAATTACAGTACCGAACTAACAACAAAACTGTACTGTTTCGGCATAGTGAAAATCACTCCCGAATACAACGGCTGGCTTCGATTCACCTATTTCGACGGAACAGTTGGACCTGGTACAGAACTGAAGTTTAGTTTTGCATTTCTCTTCCTATTTGTGATATTTAGGAATTCGATCTGACCACAGCCAATGTGATTAAAACTGGAGTAATCGGAAGTATTATTTAGGAATATTACAACCTATTATTTACTTTACAGGCCCTTTAAACATGTACATTGATAGTGTGTATAAATAGAAAAAAAAAAGTTTTCGTGTGCAATATTCTCGTGTATATGAAATATTCCCACTAAACAGCAAATGAATAAACGTTTCTTTAATTCACGGACAGACATGAATGTGTTATGGAAGCAAAAACCATCATACTTATTTTCTAGGGTACAGCTCTAACAGATGCTACCTTTTGGGTGATATCTTTGGAAACAGATGAAAAACTAAATGAAAGAAATATTTATTGACTCTAAGGACCTATAGAAGAACTGTTGAAGAATACTTAGTTTTATATTACTGACTTAACAGATTGCGTAAAAAAGCCGAAAGAAATAAAGCTGATTTTAATTATGAGAAACACAGTTTTCATAGATTTATATCACGCCAACTGCACTGATACAGATGGCGGACGGTACCATTTACACTTCTCACCATCGGGTTGATGGGTAATATTTTGAACTTTGTAGTTCTATCGAGGCAGCGCATGCGTAAGTATTCTACAACTGTGTATCTTCTATTTTTGGCGGGAAGTGATATAGTATTTTTATTATCTGGTGTGTTGCCAGACACAGTTTACGGTATAACTGGATTCAGGCTTACCGATTATTCCATTTTCTTCTGTAAAATAAGGTGGTGGACCGTTTACACAGCCGCAGCATTTTCGGTTTGGCTTCTGGTTTTATTAACTGTGGAACGGTTGCTGCTAACAAAGGCGCCATTTGCCGCAAGGTCAAGGCTAACACCGATGACGTCATTTGTAGCCTCGATGTCGATCCTTGTGTTACTCGCAGCTGCAAACATTCATACAATCATTGGTTTTAAACATTATTCGTCAGAGGATGAACTCAAAGCAGAGTTTGGGGTTAAATTGCTCAAACTGAATTTCCCATGTAATTATGCATCGCGAAAATACATGTCATTTTTCACCGGTATATATCAACCCTTAATGCTTATTGCTTACAATGTTATACCTGCCTTGATCATTTTAACAGGAAACGTGAATATAGGAGTTGCTATTTTAATTCAGAAAAGACGGCTAAATAAAGTTCATCCATCAAGTCGAACGCCATCCGAAACAAATAGGTCAACAAGATTTGAATTATCGACGGTAAAGAAAATAAAAGATTTTCGTCTTTTATCAACACAGACAAAGCGGCTGCAGACGAATCAGCAAACTACAGTAACTGTTATATCAAGGAAATGCGTAACGGATCAGTCTGATCCTAACGGAACGAATCAAGCAGGCACATCTGCCAGTGAACATAACACAAGACCCACTCCAAACGCAAACAGAACAATAAAAACGTCTAATTCCCCAGCTCGAATGTTGTTTACGCTGACTATATTCTTCATCGTCACAACGTTTCCGTTTTGTTTATATTTTGTTTTACAAGGGAGACTTGGAGATCTCAATGACAAAGATATTGCAAAGTGGAAACTGATCACCGTTGCTCTACTTTGTCTGGCATGGTGTAATTACAGTTTTAACTTTTTCCTTTATTTTGTGAGTGGAACCTTATTTAAAAAGGAATGGAAAAGAATATTGCAGAAGGGAAAAGAGAAAATTAGCAGCATTTTCGGTTGATCCGGATTCCTGTTATTTAGATTTACAGATTAAGCCGTTACTAATGAATTTGCCATTTTCTATTTTGTCATGTGGATCAGTTGGGTAACATTTTCCACATTTTATGCTCGACTAATACGAGAAACAGCTTTTCTTCATTATTTAAATTAATTGATGAGTGTTTATTTGTCAAAACATCAAGTGAGTGAGTGAGTTGGGTTTTACGGCGAACCGACACAAAATGGTCATATATCGCCGAGGCAAAACACCAAGGCCTTCAACATCAAGGCCTTCGAGCGGTTTGTCGCATGAATTACTACAGTTTGGAGTTTTGATGCACAGGAATTGAACCAAGAAAGTGTCATGGGAGTGAAAAAGCCATACAAAATTTTAGTATTAGATCTACACTAGTAATAAAAGCTTTGACATCGACGCCGTATAGGAGACGTTGGTCCATTTGACGTGGTTTATAACCCGCGTTATGGCCAAAATGTTTCGGAGGAGGGGTAATTCATTCCAAGACAATTTTAAAAAGGATGAACATTATGTAAGTTTGACAAGTTTTAATTACAGAATTTCACTTCTTTTGTTAATTTAAAATATAACAGACGACTACGAGTATATGAACAATTTTCACAATAGTGATAAAGTGAATGCTAGAAACTTTAACTAAACGAATCTTTATTAAATGGACACAGAATTGTATAAACTTACTTTGTTTTTAAAATATGCTCATAACTTGACTCTTGTTTTACAAATAATGTTATTATTTACGATTTGTTTCATTCGAATTTTCATATTAACCCGTATACGTACTTTAGGTCATATGGCAGTAATTCGGTAAAAAAGTGTAGCCGAAAAAAGTCCATAATAAATAGATCCTGATTTTTATTTCATTTTTGAAACAAACAACGATTTCTTATAACCTAAAAGTTAAGTTGCATCATAAGGCTTGTTAAAGACGGTCTTTAAGGGTACATGAGTCAACTCGACTTCAGATTTTACACGCCGACACTTACCTGTAAAAAATGTCCTACACATATTTTGTGTAATATGTACTGTGATTCGGGTTACTCAACATTATATGATAAAGGCCACGTGCATGACACAGTATGTCTTTATATAGTATATATTTGGTTCTATTTTATGTAACCTGTCTCATCAATACGCCATGACGTCATATTATGTTTAAAAACTGGTATGATGTGAGCAAATCAAGAGTCTGCAAAAAGGTTTAATATATCAAAACACTGCATATAATGTTCTGAATGTTACATAAACAGTGGCTTTTCATATTGAACTTAACAAACGAGTTTGATATGTCAGCTGAGAATTTTGTAATATTTGTTCAACTAGTTTAATAAATTCAATGTGAAAAATACAAACTTAAAAGCTTCTGTTCCTGTTACATTGAAATTTCTTCTTTCCTAGTTTGCGTAGGCAAAATCAACTCAACCAGCGACTTTTATACTTGAATACGTCAAAATGTTTTTACACAAATGTAATACCAAAAGATGACATAGCGTTATTTCACTTCTATGATGTCAAACATGTGAAAAACACAATTTTCACACCACAAACCAGATGTTGTTTTTTTTTTTTCGTGTAAATCCGTCAACATTTGGTAATCTTACAACTTTCACACCACAAACCAGATGGTTTTTCCCCCATTTAATCCCGTGTACATTTGGTAATCCCATTACCTGAGACAGGCAAGCGTATGTACAACGTTGCTTATATAGTATCGTAAATGTCAAATATTATGTCTAAAATATTATGTCGAGAAGAAATATTCAGCAAATAGTCTTTAATAATTAAGAACACATTAAGTCCTAAACTTGATGTTCTTCCATTGTTGAGCCATCTATATTTTGTTTAACGAGAACGTTCGTGTCACTCCCGTGATCCTCTGCGGCGTCAAGATGTCGAGGTTCACTTCCGGCGACTAAACCGGCAAAATCAGAGTTATTTCCCGCCCCTGTAGCTGTTATGTAGGGATCATCAATGCCTTGGTTAACGCTACAGAAAAAAGAATAACTTTGATATTAACCATTATCCTGCTAAATTTCTATAATGAACTTGTCCATCTTTCAATTTGGACAGTACAATTAACTGTTAAAAGGGGTGCTTACCAAAATGATACTGACTGAATGGCGAACTGCAAGTAATGTTTTTGGTAAGGTTTCAACTGATGCTAGTTTTATAAAAACAATCTTCCCAGTAGTTAAGAAGATATGGGGCGGACACAATGTTAGAGTATTTGAATTTCAACCTCCAAGTGTGACCTTGACCTTGGATTTGATTACCTGGCTTGTGTGCTCTCACATTCACTTATTAGGTTAGCAATTTGTGCTGTGTAAAAGTATTCCTAGCTATTTAGACGATATGGAGTGGGTGGAGTGACTGACCTATGGAAAGCCGGACATGCGTGCCTCCAATGTAGTCCCCATATACTATGTCTCCGGGAATATACGTAATTAAGAAAACGCATTTAAGATAATTATATTTTTTTTTCTAATTCAGGGCCACCCTGGGAAAAACAAATCATGTACACATAGAAGATCAAAAAATATTTTAAAACACCGAACAACTACATCTTAACCACTAGGTAATATCGGTAAAGGCATAAAACAAAACACACACACACAAGTGTTCAAATATAATCATGTAATACAGTGTAACTTCCGAAAACCGGACCTTCTGAAAACCGGAAACCTTTGAAAACCGCACGAAACTCAAGGTCCCGATTTTTTCTGTTCTTATTTCTATTTATTTTTAACTTCTGAAAACCGGAACTTCCGAATTCTGAAAACCGGACGATTTTTGAAGGACCGTTTGTATTTCAACACTAAAATTGACTTCCGAAAACCGAACAGCAAAATTTTTGCTGGGTTAAAATGTCACCTGTTAATCCAAAAACGCTGTCAACATGTTCTTTTGTTTATCTATCAGCAGCCCGCGTTTATTTTGACACGCTAGATAATCACAATGATCATTTGATACAAAAGTAAGCAGTAATCAGTGATTACTTTCATTTGTATTCATATTATGAAAACGTGATAAATTAAATATTTTAGTGTGAAAAACGTTTTTAATGTTTGAACGAAAGAAAGATAGGTGTTTTAGTTCATTTAGTTACATCGATTAAACTATGCATTGTCAACATTAATGAAATGTTGACGAACTCCAAACTCCAAAAATGGTAAATGTAGGTGAAAAATATTTGCGTAAATGCTATTATTTAAGATATGTTGTTTCTTTTTATATTTGTTATTTATGTATTTATTATCCTTAATGTTTGTAATTAATTAATAAATATATTAATTATTTACTTTAATTAAATTGTAAAATTAAAAAGGATAATAATCTCCTTCATCCTAGGTGTAAGAAAACATAACTCTTGTGCACCAAGTTCACTTCGCCTACAAACTTTCAAACTTCTGAATTCCGGAAACTTCCAAAAACCGAACTTTTAGGCTGGTCCGGAGGTCGTTCGGTTTTCGGAAGTTACACTGTACTACAGGACATTTCATATCTTAAATTATGTCCCATTTTGTAAGAAATGGTCTCATTTCTGTCTTGAACTACACAAATGCTCTTTTATCTATGCTGCTTAAAATCTACATACCTCGGGTATATCGTGGTCACACTTCCGGCGGAAGCATAGTGATCTTCATCGTGCACGGAAATTTCTTGCACACCTTTCATAAACATTTTCGGATCGTCACCATGACACGTTTCATACAATGGATTACAGAAATTGGTTGGTGATGGGTCATTCGAAGATGCTTGTATCTGTGAGTATTAAAATTCAATAAATTTTGCTCCAATTTGTTTCAAATCAATAAACAATTGCAAAAAAATGACTTGTGCTTTATTCCAATGATATATCATAATAATTATAATAATATTACATAACAAAGCAGAATTCATATATTGTTGAAAATATTTAAAAAACACCTAAAATATCCTTTCCCCTGAACAAAGCTAACTTACGTCTGCCGCTTCCGGTACAGAATACGACGTCGGGATTTCTACGTTTTCACCGTTTGTATAAGCTACAGACGCTCCAGACTTCTTCAGGCTTTAAATATAAAGTAATTCTTTATTTAACGTAACATGTAGGTAGCATAAAACAAGAGCTTCAAAGCTTTTGTGCGAAAAATGAGATATCCAGTAACAGATCCTAAACTGGGCTTATTTTATCCCGTGGTTTACCCAGGAAACACTGAGTTCCAAGCAGGGGAACTACCAGTACCATTTTTTTTTATATCTTTGTTATGACGCGGCCAGGGATCGAACCCCCGATCTCACGCACTAGAGGCAGTCACTACCATTAAACTATTGATGCGGTGTGGGACCGGATGTAAAACGGTTATTAATGTATAAACGAACTTCCTTCAAGACGTCATTTTCTTTTTTCATGAATTAAAACTCTCATGTTATAGAATGAAATTTTGATATGCAATGTATCCTATATAAAAGATAAACTTGTGGCCAATTTAGTGCACAATTTAAGTCTATAGTGCAGTTATTGCATAAAAGTGATAAAACAAATACTATTGGTAAGATTTAGACATGAAATGCCTAAATGAACGTGGCTCAGAAAATAAATCTACTATAAATTATATACTTACCCTCGCCTTTTGAATATAAATATTATTACAACAACCAACACTACCGCAAGAAGAAACACGACTACTGTGGGTATTACTATAGCCAGCAACTCTGAAATGTAAAAAGCTAGATGTTTTATTTACAGTAACCCGAACCATAGACAGCTGAATAAGAGAACGGCCTGGCGGAGCATCGTGCACCTGCCGCACTATTCCTTTTAAGGATTAGAATATTAAGTAAATGCATGCTGAAACTAAATTGTAAACTTATACGGCTGGATGATCTGCACAATCACAATATACTTCTTCGCATAATGAATGTTCATTTTTTAACAATGACTATAATCTTAACCTAAGACTCACTGTCCTAAAAATCAGTACAGATTATGCACTGCCCATGACCAATATGCTTGCCAAGATTGAGAGTCGTATGTCAAGTCATTCTAACAATATTTAGTGAAAATGTTTTCATACTAACAATTACTGTGAGTTTGACCTTTGACCCAATAATTTCAATGGCAGCACAGTTCATCTATTGTACACTGAAAATGTACTAGCAAAGTAGGTGGTAGGTCGAATCGATGTCAAAATTTTGAGAAGAAACGTTTTTCGTGTCAGTATGACTTTAACCTTTGACAATATACCCTAAAAGGCAATAGGGGTCATCTACTGCCCATGGGAAATACCCCTGACAGGATTCAATATCGTAGGTGAATGGATTCTTAAGGCCTAAAAAAAAATTCTTTGTTTCCTGTAACATGCTCAAAAAATTTAGGGTAGGTAGGTCGGAATTTTTTTTTTTTTTTTGGAAATTTTTTTTATTAAGGGAGACTTTTCGGAAATTATTTTTTTGTCAAAAAATGATTACAAATAAGGGGGTTATGCCTTTAGAGCATCAGTAAGTTGATTTCTAACATCACTGGCCATGTTTAAAGCATAAAAAGTGCAGTTTTGCATCTTTTTGCTAAAAAGTTGAAAAAAATATTCTCCAAGGCCATAAAAACATTTAGGGTCGGGCCAAAAATTTAGGGTAGGTCGGGATACCGGAAACAAACAATTTTTTTTACGCCTACGATAAAAAGCGGTAAAGGCTTTGGCACACTGGCCTCAAAATCAATAGAGGTCATGCTTTGTTCATTAGCTATGTGCACATGAAAACCTTCAATAAGCTAGTTGGATACCGGTTACGTCAAGTGAAAAATACAACACCTTTAGCAGGTTTCGAACCTACTTTAATGTGATGCGAAGTCAGTGACTTTAACCACCTAATCACTCTAGTGAAAAAGAACTAGTTGAGGGAGATCTTTAAGTACCAATTTACAAGTAATAGTTTTATTATAAACATAATAATGTTAAAGATGCAGAGGAGGGGGAAATTACAGTCACCATAAAACGAACAAAGAATGAATTTATAAAAATGTATTTTTTGATGCCGTGTAATGCCAAGCTTCCTTACCCGACATATCCTCTTCAGCAGTCAGTTTCTTCGGTTCTACGTGCTCACACAGGTTGCCACTGAAACCTGAAATCAAACATTAGAAGTATCTGGTTTAACAACTCCTTTATAAGTCGCTTCTTATTAACTAACATGTTTCCTTAAACACACGGTACGAATAGATATTTTTCACATTTTTATTTAAGAGTAGCTTAACACGTTCGGATCACTTTTTTCTGCAATGCAGAATTAGATTAAAACCAGATTTTTAAAACTTAGTAACATACACATGTACTTAGAAAACTTGGTAAATAAAAAAGACGAGTTCGTGCGTTTGAGTTTTTGCTAAATCATATCTAGTTTTCTTGTATCTTTATTCTAATGGTTTCTCCTTTACTTTCTGTAGCACAATTTACACTCGATCAGACATTTGTTGGAAGAAAATAATAGAATAGTGCCTGTCTCATTAAGAGTGTCCTGGGTTTTGGAAGTCAATTAAGAATGATATCATTAAAAGCGCACTATCTGACTTGAGTACTCGATCTTCCTAAATGTATATGTAGAGTTAATAGACATGATTTTAATCAGATGGTAAACCGATACACAAAACAGACAATTCGTAAAAAGTGTTTTAATTTATGCATGTTATAAAGATATTTTTGTAGACTACCGAGATATCGATGTTTACTTGCACTATGGTGATAGTAACTGGATCGTCATTGTTCAACATCGATACACACCGCCGGCAGTCGAAACCCACCGATAGTTCAACCCATCTTAATACTTGTAGTGTCAATCTTTATGTAAAGAAACGTGTTTGTTACCTGATAAACATTTACAAATGCTTGTTCCATTTTCAAGTGTGAAACATTCTCCACCATTCCAACATGCACACATCTGCGGGGCGGATTTCGCTACCTCAGAGGCTAGTAATGATATACGACAACTTTCATTTTGATTCGACGCACATCATAATTTTTATCTCGAAAACGACCATTTCGTTCGATAATTTAAATACACTTGGCACGTTCTAAAACAACATATTAGTTTGACTTATAGTTTAAATACATTCTCGATCAAGTAGATCTGTCAGTCACTTGTTCAATCAGTGGTTTTAAATAAGTACTTATATACGTTACCATGGTTACAACTACTTTTAGTCTACTTATAGTATCAAATGTAGAAAGGGTTATGCAAATCTACATTAATCAAACATGTGCTTAAAATGCACTGCATAATTCTTCAGCTAGCCAATAACAGTTTTCGAAATGTTTCTTTTTTCATAAAATTAACGTTTTTTCTTCATTTTTTTCAGCACTGTTACATGACCACTGCGACTTTGACTCAAAACATTGTCATCCACCTACCAGCATCACATATATAGCTATTGTCTCCCTCGAATGAAGTTCCATCTGGACATGCACACGCGTAACCGTTCGGTTTCAACAAACATAAATGACTGCAAACATCCCCATGTTTCGGACATCTAGGCTTAACTGTAAACAATAAAAGTTATGACGCAAACTTTGTAAGTCATGACGTAAAAAAAACGTCATCATTGGCTTAAATGTATTATGGTACTGCTACTGTAGGGATACCACCTGTTTTTGTTATAATGTTATAATGTCTGTAGATTTTTCAAGAACTGGTTGGTGCTCGAGCCCGTTGCGCCGAGGATATCAACGTACCCAAAGCTCTGCAGATGTTATAAAAGAAAACAAGCATGCGTTAACGCTAATCTAACAAAAGCTTGTAAAAGCTAAAATTACTGAATATTATGTCAATAAGCATTCACGTTTTAATTAAGCGTTTCAGGGCCGTAATATGTATACGTTTCGCCAAGGAAAACGCATATATAAAATGCGTTATAACGGAAGTAGATCTGCTTGATACACAGCTTTACCTTCAAGTTAAAACATCTCTCGAAAACGACATAACAGCGTTTTAACACTAAAATGTTTTTGAAGTCACAATTGCTGATTCTGTCGCCAGGTTTTCTTTACCGTGGTCTACAAATGTAAATGGATATATTATCAAAAGGCTGGTCAGCTGACTGGAAAGACTAGAGGATGATTCTGTGCAAAAAGTTATTCCGCGCTATAATTGCATTTATTCAGTAAAGCTTTATCGTGCAAATCCTATTGTTATATTCTCCGGGTTCCAATTCAAAATGTCTTACTTTCCAGATCTTTCCTTAGCCTGTGGAACAATCTTACTCCGCTAGGATATATGAGTCCTGTCTGAAGGACGGTGGAGTTCCCAAAGCCAAATTTATCCATGTAATGCGCTGTTCCATTCCGTTGTGAGACCCAGTAAATCTTCGACTCGAACACGTCCAAGCTGACTGGACTTAAAACTGTAAAACATTTAGAATTTCTGCATGCTTTTGTAGACTGGACTGCAGCAGATATCTAATATGAACGGTGTAGAGGAAATAACGTATGGAAAACCAGAATTAAACAGAAATTGTCAGAAAAGAGTGACTGCGAAACCAAGTTAAAAAAAAGACAAAAGATGCTAATATACATCTATGATGCGGCTCAGCAATGATAATAGACAATAGCATTAATTTGCAAATATTTAAACTAAGCGTCAAATTTAAATGGACAGTGTGTATCACATCATTATAGCTGGTAAAAATGATCTGACGTCCTGATAGCTAGTCAAAATTATTTCACGTCCTGATAGCTGACGTCCTGACAGCTTGACCCAACGATTTGACGCCTTGATAGCTTGTCAAACATCATAGTATCTCAAAAAGATTTGACGTCCCGATAGATTATCAAAAAGATCTGGCTTATCAAAAAGATTTCGCGTCCTGATAGCTTATCGAAAGGATATGACGTCCTGATAGCTTATCAAAAAGATTTGACGTCCTGATAGCTTATCAAAATGATTTGGCGTCCTGATAGCTTATCAAAAAGATTTGACGTCCCGATAGCTTATCAAAACGATTTGACGTCCTGATAGCTTATCAAAAAGATTTGACGTCCTGATAGCTTATCAAAAAGATTTGACGTCCTGATAGCTTATCAAAAAAAAATTGACGTCCTGATAGCTTATCAAAAAGATTTGACGTCCTGATAGCTTATCAAAAAAGATTTGACGTCCTGATAGCTTATCAAAAAGATTTGACGTCCTGATAGCTTATCAAAAAGAATTGGCGTCCTGATAGCTTATCAAAAGGATCTGACGTCCTGATAGCTTATCAAAATGATTTGGCGTCCTGATAGCTTATCAAAAAGATTTGACGTCCTGATAGCTTATCAAAATGATTTGACGTCCTGATAGCTTATCAAAAGGATCTGACGTCCTGATAGCTTATCAAAATGATTTGGCGTCCTGACAGCTAGTCAAAATGATCTGACGTCCTGATAGCTTATCAAAAGGGTTCGACGTCCTGATAGCTTATCAAAATGATTTGGCATCCTGATAGCTTATCAAAATGATTTGACGTCCTGATAGCTTATCAAAAGGATTTGGCATCCTGATAGCTTATCAAAAGGATTTGGCGTCCTGATAGCTTGTCAAAATGATTTGACGTCCTGAAAGCTTGTCGAAATGATTTGATGTCCTAATAGCTTGTCAATATGATTTGTCGTCCTGACAGTTAGTCAAAATGATTTGACGTTCTGATTTGATTAATTTGATTCTGAGACATTTTCGTGCTGGGTCCGAGTCCCCAATAACTATCTTAACTCATAATATTATATGGTTAGTTGGGCTACAGTTAAAGCCTGTCAATACTCGGTGGTCGCCGGCAAGCGCCAGAATATTTTGTATCTTGCAAGCGAGGTATTCAACGAAGTGGTAGCGGAGATAATTACTTTCGATTTCTCTTGCGAAGATGTTTCTTAAAATTTGAAAATTAAATCATTTTAGTTTTTCCTTCCAAACTACATTCAAAAATAGATTGTCAGTACAGTACATGAATAATTTATATTGTTATATGTACCAACCACTATATACCTTTCCCAACAATCAAAGCTCTTTCAGTTCCATCGAAGTTCATTGACTCTATGACACCGGTTTTATAATCTGCCCAGTATACTCTGTTTGACATAATGAAGTCTATTGTCAGAGCTGACGGATGTATAAGACGCTTGTAAACAAGTGTCTTTCGTTTCTCGCCGTTCATCCAAGACTGCTCTATGCGCGGATGTTTAGAATCAGCATCCGTCCAATATAACAGTCTGAAAGAAGAAAAAGAAATTATGCGAAAAAAAAACGAATACAATAATAGAAGAATGAAGTATGCTTAAACGTAATCTTAACCAGTAGAACAGTGTGTCAGAGGAATTATTCATGCTGAAAGCAAGACATTGATAGCAGAGAGAATCACGCGTTAAGACAAGCTTGCATGTAATCCTGAGCAAAAATATCATGATTCTATTAATTTGACTGACCTCAAACCATGACGATAGTCTCAAAACGGGAAAGGTTAGGGTCCTAGCATATATTTGGATTTAATTTTCTACCAAAAGAAACCTTAAGCTGTTCCTTTGATAAAATGAATAAGAAGGTCCCTAAAAAGCACAGAATGCAACGGAAATAATGTTCTACTACTCACTCAAGTAAAGGACAATTACCGACAATAACCCTGCTAATTACAAGAGGTTAGAACTGAGAGCAATTGCTAATGGTTCTTCAGGCTTGGGGATAATGTTTACTACTTGTCCAATTTTAGGACATTTACTTAAAGTTTTTCAAGGCTGAACAATAATGTCGCACTACTAACTTAAGTTAACTAGGATTTACAGCAATTGCAATCGTTTATAGTTCCTCACAATTAGAGAATAACGTCTTAATACTTACCAATGTTTAAGATTCACAGCAATTGGTAGTAGTTTATGGTTCCTCAATGTTTGGCAATAGTATCTTTCTACTTACCAAAGCTTAAAATTTACAGCAATTGCTGTAGGGTTAACGCACGTTTTTTTGTGTAACAACATCTGCAGAATCCCAAGGGATTGGTTGGTGCACGAGCCCGTAGGGCGAGTGCACCAACATAGCCCGAGGGATTCTGCAGATGTTGTTTCACGAAACAAACGTGCGTTATCGCTATTCTTGCATAAAACACAACTTAAGTGCTGGAAATATCGAAAAAACAAGACTATCCAGCTGACATTAGCCGATCGAAGTCGGCCGTTTCAGGTTGTTATGGACACATGTTTTATTTATGCATTTCCAGGGCATACAGAAACAGTGCGTATTTTATACATGTCGAACGGACATTCTTGTTGTGGTAATTTCTTTTATATTAAATATATGTAAAATAAGCATGACTTCCCCTTTTGCCGATATATCGGTAGGAACTTTAGCTTTAGAGGCTCGGAATTATGAGAAAAGGGCATAACCCTACACGGCATCCTGTCTACACAATTTGCAGGTGAGGTGCCGACAGAACACAATTCTGCTTGGTTTAAATTAATAGTCTGCCCCTTACGCTTTTTAAATGTAAATATTATCGTTTAATAGAAACTGGTATCAATACCTATATTCTTCATGTCGTTAAGAATGAAATCTCTAGGCCTATAACTAGAAAATTTTGCTTTGCACCCCACCCCATCGCGATCAAAGTTTGATAAACACAAAAATTTGAATTTTTCCAACATCGATATAATCAACTTAGATTGGATTTATAAACTCAAACATGGTTGGTGAGATCTACAAATAAATTGAAAAATATATAATAAATACCTTCTGTTCATCAAATGTTCATTAACTGTGGAAAAATCCTTCAAACTTTACGCTTCGTCATGTTTATGCTTTACATTACACACCATCACTGTATCAGTAGACTGCATAGATGTGTAAAGTAGACACAAACATTTTTTAAAAGTTTTAGTGTAAGATTTAAAGTTAGCATGTCAACTTTCTCGACTCAAATTAATTTGGAAAACGAAATTGTATTTTTGTACATTATTGTTTGCCTATCATTTTCAGGGATTAAATCGCGGCGTGTAAACTTACTTTGAGTCTAATACGCGTAATAATACAAAAATAAGGAACGTCAATTCAGTCGCGTATCAAGAGAGGTAGCGCTTATTACAAGTTAAAGTAAAGTTAGGTTGAAAAATGATATTTTTAATAAATATGCAGATGAAAAGATTTCATAAATCTCGGACCTTTCGACTTCGGCCAAAATTGATTCGGGATCCATAATTTGCTTACGTTGGACCCACAACAGCATATTCAAAACGTTCACCAACAGCGCGTGCTCACGAGAATCTCCTTGTTTGTACACGTTTTTTCCCTGTTTGTGCATGCCCAAAATCGGCAAAAAACAAAGGTTTTATGCAAGAATAAAGGTCTGGGATAATTTCCTACTACTTTCCTAAGTTTAGGATTAGAGCAATTGCTAAAGTGGAACGACTATACCCTACATATTACCTAGTACGTCAAGGCTGATGAAAAAATATCCTACTGCTACCAAAGTTTAGAACTTACATCAATTGTTAAAGGCTCTTCAACTTTGCAGAATGATGTCCATCTGCTTACATAAGTTCAGGGTTTCAGCAATTACTAAAGGTTCCTCAAGGTTGTAAAATAATATCTTACTCCTTACCTAAGTTTAGGATTTACAGCAATTGCTTTAAACATTGCTAAAGGTCATAGAATAATGTCATAGAACTTATCCCGGTTTACGATTTACAGCAACAGTTACTGCCAAAGGCTCCTCAAGGTTGTAAAATTATGTCTTACTACTAACCCAAGTTTAGGATTTACAGCAATTGCTAAAGGCTCCTCAAGGTTGTAAAATTATGTCTTACTACTAACCCAAGTTTAGGATTTACAGCAATTGCTAAAGGCTCCTCAAGGTTGTAAAATTATGTCTTACTACTTTCCTAAGTTTAGGATTTACAGCAATTGCTAAAGGCTCCTCAAGGTTGTAAAATTATGTCTTACTACTAACCCAAGTTTAGGATTTACAGCAATTGCTAAAGGCTCCTCAAGGTTGTAAAATTATGTCTTACTACTAACCCAAGTTTAGGATTTACAGCAATTGCTAAAGGCTCCTCAAGGTTGTAAAACTATGTCTTACTACTAACCCAAGTTTAGGATTTACAGCAATTGCTAAAGGCTCCTCAAGGTTGTAAAACTATGTCTTACTACTAACCCAAGTTTAGGATTTACAGCAATTGCTAAAGGCTCCTCAAGGTTGTAAAACTATGTCTTACTACTAACCCAAGTTTAGGATTTACAGCAATTGCTAAAGGTTCCTCAATGTCGGAGAATAATGTCCGTTGATATCGGCCATCAAATAGAGAAACGGAGATACTACGTTTCTTCACATCTGTCCAATATATGTTACTGCAATAGATATAGGGAAATGTAAATCCAATATAAAGGGCATATATAGTAAATAAATTGAGCCGTGACATGTGAAAACCAACAAAGTGGCTTTGCAACCAGCATGGATCCAGATCAGCCTGCGCATCCGCGCAGTCTGGTCAGGATCCATCCTGTTCGCTAACGGTTTCTCTAATTGCAATAGGTTTTGAAAGCGAACAACATGGATCCTGACCAGACTGTGTAGATGCGCAGGCTGGTCTGGATCCATGCTGATCGCAAACGCACTATGTTGGTTTTCTCATGGCGCGGCTCAAATTAACTTTAATCAAAGCTTGATCAATTAGTGGAGAAGTATTAACTATGAAACGAAAATAGATAATCTTACAAGAGATTTGTTGTTAAATTGCACTGAACTAATATTTAATATTTAAAGTGCATACCCTTAATTCAATCTTTAAGCAAGTGCTGTTGAAACCAACAGGATTTAACCTTCTTTGCGGCAAAATAACTCAAGTTTGAGAATCTTGCAAGACATACAAATTAAATGACCTGTAAAATTAATACTGTTAATAAACGAAGTAATAAGTATGTTTTTATTTCATTACTTTTCTATCCAGTCCACAGCTATTCCATACGGTCCGGGTGCACGAACGCCAATATTTTGAGGCAGCCCTAGACGATCTTGTTTATTTGTTATTGGTGCGCGGAATATCTCACTGAAATAACGTATGATTATAAACTACAATAAAAAAAAGTTACTATTAGATTCAGCAAATCAAGAACATGTGATTTTCACGAATCGCGGTTTTATGATTCAAGGTTCAGATATATATGTTATACATAATCTTAAAGAATTTCGTGATATTCGTTTGAAAATGTCTATTTTATGGCCAAAAATTAAAAAATATAATACCTGTGAAAATGTAAATTTTATGGTCAAAAATGAAATTTTACTTGTCTAAAATTCCGGCTCATGAAAATTATGAAAAATTTCTTCTTTTTGACATTTTACAAATCGTTTGCATGGAAATGTTTCTGTTATGCTAACTAAGATATCCTGAAAGTTTAGTTACACTCCATCTACAAACAAAACAAAAATGAAATTTTAAAATATTATGATGTCAAAAATGTTTGGCGAAACTTTGTAGCTGAAAACAATTTATTAAAATCGTCTGTTTTGACAATCGATTCCAATCCAATCAAGATATTTTGAAATTCAGAAAGTACAACTTTGAAATGCCGGTATTTAAAACGATGTAAACAAGAATGATTTTGTTTAATCTTTAGAGAGAACTTGAGGAAATATCGTGTTACAGAAATGGTAGATCAAAGAGTAACTTTCAACATTATTAATTCGTGTCCTTTTTGCCACACATTGTAATGCGCATGCGCGAAAAATCAAAACATCCGCTTTATTTCCTTAGCGACCAGACGCTGTGTAAAAAGGTCTATAGTGTAGTGATACCTTACAGTTCATTGTTGGAAGAATTTGTGTTAATTTTTTCTAACAACAAAACGAGTACTTTGCTTAATCGTGTTTTTATTAGGAGTTTGTTAATTATTATATGTCTTTTGTTATTTAAAATCTTACCCATTTCTTTGGTCGGTCCAGTACAAAAGTCTTTTTGCAATGTCAAGGTCAATGGATGTTATGTAACTGCCAGAAATTACTGCCCCTGAATACTCTTTTTTATCCGGCTGGAATCGTCGGATTTCCGTTAGAGTGGAAAAGAAAAGTGACCGACTAACTGCTGCTCAATAAATATAGATAAAAGGTTAAGATTTCTATTATAATTTTGACACATCACATGAAACGCAGAAATAATATCCGCATTATTTT
This sequence comes from Mercenaria mercenaria, assembly GCF_021730395.1. Taxonomy (NCBI): domain Eukaryota; kingdom Metazoa; phylum Mollusca; class Bivalvia; order Venerida; family Veneridae; genus Mercenaria; species Mercenaria mercenaria. The sequence goes on from NC_069378.1 coordinate 57,088,718, forward strand.
CACACATACTCCTAAAAACTTCATATATAAAATGTTAACTGAAGACATACAGTCACAGGCGACTCCTAACATCACCTCAGCGGTCTACCATTTTGAAGGTAAAACTGGCCGCTGGTTCTGTAACACTTCTGTTTTAAAATACATTATTATATCTAGTAGAAATTGCACTACATGTATTAAAAACTACAATTTTATTGCTACAATCTGTATTTTTATGTATTTTCATCAATAAGTTTATTCATAGATAATAAATATCCAGTTGGTAAAGTTTTATGCAACTCGTCCAGTTGGGCTGCCAAAGAAACTTCCTCAAAATATAAAGTTCGTTAGTGTAGCAGGCACAGTTTTAATTCGTTATTGGTATGCAAGCACCCTTGCTATTACTCACTGGCATAAATATATGCTTTGCCTACACACTTTAACATATGACATGTTAACACATATAAAATACATGAAAATAAAGGTCCATAAAATAAATCAGATATGAAAGTCTCAGAGGACATAAAGTCAGATCTCCCATAACCTCGTGTCAGGCAAATGAGATCTCGATTATCGATGAAGACGCTTCCTTTACTCATTACTTAAAAGCGTCTGTGCAAATTATGTGTTTTTTAAAATTATACTGGTACGTAATTTAAAAAAAAAACAACCAGATTAAATTCTGTTGTATACTATTTCTTTGATAAAAAGAAAAACAACAAAAATGACACTACAACTACAGAGCAAACCTATTAAAATTCTGAAATTCTCATTACCTTTACCTTCCGGTTTACAATCGTGACCTTGACCTTTTACATCTTTAAACCCAGCCGCACACTGGCACTTAAATGATCCTTTCACATTGTTACACAGCTGTGGACAGTTATTGCCATAAACGGAACACTCATTTACATCTGCAAGGCATAAAATGCAATATCGAATACAAAAGTTTTGCGCGCCTCGTGAGATCCAACCTTGCAAAATCCACGATATCCGAACACAAAATCCCAGATCTAGCTTCTGTTATAATGACCTTTTTATTATATACCTCCACCTTTTTGTCTTTTGTTTTGTTATTGAACGAATTCTTCAATGCTTATCGATGTTATAATGGATCTTAGTGAAGCTTTTATGGGCGCTATTTGTGTCAGGTCATGCATATTAATGAAAGTAGTCCGGCAACATACAAAACAAAAGGTACAATACGGAATTTGTTTCTGCCTGTTTATATTTACTTGTGAAATACAAGCCGTTCTTTTTTTCAGAATTTATATAGGTATATAATAAATTGTTTTATCGTATCGTATTATCGAATGTTAGTAAATTTAGCTGCTGAAGCGAAGGTCGAATTTACGATCCTTGGTTTCGTAGTCAGACATTGTTACCACTGTACCACGTCGTTTGCTCTTAGCTGTTTAAGCAAAAAATGATAACACTTTTATACCTTTGCAAGATTTCCCGTCAGTTTCGCTGATATAAAAACCGTTCCAACAGGAACAATAAAATCCGTCCTTTACATCGGTACAATTCTGTTCACATCCCCCATTCTTCACAGAGCAGTAAGATTTTGCTCCATCTTTTGCTGAAATCAAACAAACGACATAATATTGAGCCGCACCATGAGAAAACCAACATAGTGCATTTACGACCAACATGTATCCAGACCATCCGGCGCATCATCATACGCAGTATGGTCAGAATCCGTACTTTTCGCTTTGAAAGGCTGGTCTGGTTCCATGCTGGTCGCAAATGCTCTGTGTTGGTTTTCTCATGGTGCGGCACAATTATTATTACATCAAGGCTTGAACATCTAGCGTTTTTCATAACTTTGGTACCTGTATAATCTGGAATACGACAGGAAGTAAAATGTTTACATGAAAGTTAATTTAGTTTTAAACCACGTGAATATAAATAATGTCTAAGCTTTCCTTGTTTTATAAACCAATAATTCAGACAACGTCTTCTTTCGCATCACTTAAAATCATGAAATCAGCTGGAACTTATTTCTATTTTGTAAAAGTTGAAAAATATTCATGATGGGTTTAAAGTCAAACTGACAAAAATTGAGCCGTGCCATGAGAAAACCAATAAAGTGGCTTTGCGACCAGCATAGATCCATACCAGCCTGCGCATCCGCGAAGTCTGGTCAGGATCCATGATGTTCGCTAATGGTTTCTCTAATTGCAATAGGCTTTGAAAGCGAATAGCATGGATCCTGACCAGACTGCGTGGATGCGCAGGCTGGTCTGGATCCATGCTGGTCGCAAAGCCACTATGTTGGTTTTCTCATGGCGTGGCTCAAATGTTATGTCAAATGGCGATTTTTCAAACTTTCGGTAGTGGAGGAAGATCGCATATGCCAAGCAAGGGCGGACACCTGGGTAGAACCATCGACCTACAGTAAGCAGGCGGATGCTTCATCACGTGCAAAAATTCAATATCCCAAGCGAGGTTTTGAACCCACATCTGAAAGGGCAAGGATTCGAAGTTAGCGACTTTAACCATTAAGCCACGTTGACCCCCACGTCCTAATAAAAGAAAAAAACATGACCATCTCATAAAATGATGTTAAAAGCATCTGGACACATTTCTCATTTGATGATTAATTTAAAAAGGAATGAATAAGTCAGAAAGTGAAAACGAATGTATTATTATTGCAAGTATACACGGAAAACTTACAACAGCCGATCTCGTCTGATGCGTCCCCACAGTCCTTGACATTGTTACAAACTCCGGAAGTAGATATACAGCCACCATCCGAACACTTGTACTGGTCAGCCTTACATGGTTCAGGTTCCTCTGGTTTACCTGTATGTTATTTTTGAAAATGACATTCGTGATATGATTTAATAGTTATAAAGTTTTGCTTTATAGTTTAGTTCATGTACTTTTACTTTGGCATATGATTCTTATTGTCTTTGAGGTGATGAAAAATATTAATCAACATTTTAAATTTGCGTGAACATTACGTCGCTAAATGACTCTGATTTGTCCTATTTCATACTGCGAAAAAAAAAGTTAATATACGGGAGTGTACGGGATTCCGTATATTACCCATATGCGGAAAGAAATACGGGAAAACTAAAATACGGGCGTGTACGGGGCTTGTATATTTTAAAGTCCGTATACTAATAAAATACGGATACGTATACTATGAAATACGGAATTCTTAGTATACGATACCCGATACGTATATTATTGAAATACGGGAATTTTTAGTATACGATACCCCGTATATTATTGAAATACGGGAATTTTTAAAACGGGTTATCGTCTGATCGTATACAACACCGTATATGTCTGGTGCACTTGCCATTAAAACATAAGCTGTCTAGATCAAATAGTTTCGTTCACATTTGTCGTCTGCTTTGACAACTCCATTTCAAATATAAATTCGAATATAAATGTCACTAACAAACAGTTTTATTGTTTTCATCAGATCCGTCATCACACTGAGTGATATTGTCACAAAGCTGCCAACTCAAGATGCATTTCCGGTTATCACACCGGAAGTGTGTTTCATCTGGACACGTGATCTGGTCACATGTTTCAACTTTTTCGTCTGTTTGGTCGCCACAATCATCATATCCATCACAACGCCAGTGTAAAGGTATACAAATCTTTATAAAATAAACATGATAAAGATAAAATAATATTTGTCTTATAGTAAATGTCCATAACAGATCTCAGATCTACTTCAGCAAAGGGATATCCAAATGTTCCTAAACAGAAGACGACGCATAACCCAGTCAAATCTTTCCATTTATCATTTCACAGGATAAAACATAAAAAAAGTCTAATTTGTGAACTTATTCACATCAAGTGAACAGTAGCACGTATCATATGCAGGTAAGTCTGCAGCATACATGTATATGACAATGAACTGGTTAAATTCATTACGTTCTGTGCTATATAAAATATCTATTCGAACAAGAGTTGTCAGAGGGCTACAACGCTCAGCTATTCAACATCCTTTTCAACTGAACGAATATTAAAGTCTTAAAAGGGGCATAATTTTGTTGAAATGCAAAGCAGAGTTACAGAACCTGTACAATGCAGTACAATTTCAGCTAATCTCATCACAGTAGTGTGTGAAGTTTCAACTCATTCCCACAAGTGGTTACTGAGAAATCAACTTGCATACAAAAACATAACCAAATCGGGACGCCGACGCAGACGCAGAAGCCGGTGCGGACACACGTGCGAGTTCAATAACTCTACCTTCATTTTTGTGTGCTTCGCATAGTCGAGTTAAAAGCAGATGTTACAAAAATATTAATAACAGAATATAATTACATTGTTATTGCACTGGAACTTTTCACCAGGGCATGTCCGGCCGCGTGGATAAACGCCGGTACAGTTGGCTTCGTCCGAAAGGTCCGGACACTGGCCTTCGCCGTCACATCGGAAGACCTTGTCTAAACACTGTCCTGTCAAGCACTGGAACTGCTTACGGGAACATACAGTGGGGTCTATAATAGATCAATACAAATAAGTATTGCGGAAGTCGCTGTATATTTGTCATTGTATTTGTGTAACATTCAATATATTAAGGATGATATCATAATATCACTTTACAGTTACGTCAATTTTCACGACAGCACGAATGTCTTATCAATTACCTTAAATACATCACATTTTTTAAAAATAATTAAACCAGCAAGATGAGTATTTTAAAGGAAAACATTGTTTGTTTCGTCTGTCAAAGTAAACACCATTTTTAATTGTATTTCAGTTATACACGATACGAGCTCTTAATTTCAAATTTCCAGTATCTCGTGAGTAAGTGTTTTCAGCTCTTAGTATTATTTCCAGTTTTAAGTTGTTTTCCTCGAGTAACTGACATTTCTCCTTTTTTATTTTCTGTCTTTTCCACAAGCAACTAACCTATACTATGAAGTTTGTACGAAGTGACTCAAGGCGTTCTGCAGTTAATGATCGAAAACTGAATGGTTTATCCACCGGTAGGCGGATAAATCACACAAAAAAAGCAAAACAAATGCTCTTTCTTCTTTTAAGTAGGGGCATAAAAATCTGTATGGTACAAATCCACCTTGACAAATTTGTTGTACACTGCGAACATGAACACTGTTTTGCTCCTTGACACATAAGCTATCATTCAAACTAGAAACGGATCTTAAAAATGTCCAAATCAGCTCAAAGAATCAAACAACTTACATTTACAAATAGCAGGATCTTTGTCCAAGTTATCTATGCAGTCGCTACCACTTACTACGTATGCATTTCTGGAGATCGTATTCAGAGACAAGGGAAATAACTTACATTTACAAATAGTAAGATCTTTGTCTGAGTTATCTACGCAGTCGCTGCCTCTTACTAAGTATTTCTGGAGATCGTATTAAAGAAGAGAAATAACTTACGTTTACAAATAGCAGGATCTTCATCTGAGTTATCTCCGCAGTCGTTGTCATAGTCACACTGCCATTTGCTGCGTATACATTTTTGATTCTTACATCTTACTTCCGTCTCAGAACACTGCCGATACAGCGGTGCTGGAAATATTGAAATTCTCGATGAATCAAAGCCTGAAATGTGCTGAATGAGATGGGCTTTACACCAAATGTATCATTTAAGTGATAGTTTATGCTCATGCGCAATCCATTTCATACAGCAAACCAGATCGTTCAAACACTTTAGGCAAACCTTACACGTGAAGCTAACAGTTTCTGAAAAGGGAAGTTTTTAGTACAAACAAGAGCTGTTTGTAAAACACGTATGCCCTTCCACCGTCCCTAAACGTGTACGTCCAATTTTCAGTCCCGAGATAACTATGACCTTGCCCTTAGACCTGCTAGCCCCAAACAACAAAGGATTCATTAACTGAACGCAGGCAATCGTTCTTTGACGTTACTTGACTGTAGGCTAAGCATATAAGTTATCTAGCTGAAACTGTCTTCAGTGTCAAAGGTCAATTTGACCCACTGACCACCAAAACAATAGAGGACATCCACTAGTCTGGCAGTAGGTAATCATCTTATGAAAACAAATCAAGGCCATTTTGTTTTTTTTTTGTTATTCAACGGGGACCATTTTCGGTGTCAAGGTCACTCTGACACAAAATGAATAAGGTCATCTACTAAACACTGGCATTCATCCTATGAAGTTTGAACATCCTAGGCTAAGGTATTCTTTATTGAGTCTAGGGACACCCAAAGTCTTTCCCCACCATGAAAAAATGGAAAGTTGCTGTATTATCTAAGATTGTGTCAGTGTGACCTTAAACAATGGACCCGTGATCAATATCGGTAGTTTCCGTGTATTTACGTATTCTCGGCATTCTTCGGAATTCCCTGTCTGGTTGCTTATACGGGCTAAATTTGCAGCCGGAGAATGCCGAAGTAACATCGGTGGATTACGTAATCTGACGTTTATTGCCGACTGTCATTAAGGGTCCGTTACCTACAGAGCAAAAAAAAAAGTCCTTAAGCTTGAAAAACGGCATGGCTCACCACACATGGTTGGATTTTCATCACTGTTATCTCCACAGTCATTATCAAAGTCACACATCCACCGTTTTGGTACACATCTGAAAAAAAAAAATATATATAAATAAAAATCTAATATGAAAATCCTTTAGAAGCATTGAACGCAACCAAAAAATATAAAAGCATACCCAGAGCTTGACTGAATCAATTGGAAAAAGCAATACTTCTTTACGCCTAAGGCTTTTGTGGCACAAGACAGACCTCTGCAAACATATTTCAAGGCGGGCTAAGTTCACGATTTATATAATTTTATGAGATACATAGTCTGTGTTCAGACACAGGAAATAACTCCTGAGGCTATTCAAATTTTGTATAATTATGTCCCTTTTCTTCTCAAAAACACTGTACATAATCAGAGCCAAGAAAGATCGGTCAGAATATATAAAAAAAATGATAAGAATAATTTAAAAAGATTATCTAGTCGGTAGCCAGACTAGGCGATACCCTGCATTTAATAAAGTGACTATAAATCCATTAATGCATGAAAGTATGAATAATTATTTATCTATCACTTAGATATTACAGCTACAGATAAACAAATTCTGGGTCTGGTCGAGTTTTATAAACTGGAAATTGCGACATTCAGCTAGTGAGTTTTCTTAAGTAAGAAGGTATTTAGTAATACCTATTTGTTATAAATTTTATTAGACAGAACAATTTAAATTTTCACAGTCAAAATCATGACGACCTGTTACTCTTAAACCAAGAACTGTTTATCAAATTTTAAAGTTATAGTTTATACGCCTGTAAAACATTATAATACATTTGATTCCGTTGTCAACTCACAAACATTGGTCAAAATGATATTTATATGGCCTAAAAAAAGGAAAAAAAAAGATTTTTCTGTATCCCAACCTATTCTAAAAATTTGCGCGACCCTAAATGCTTTTTATGGCGTTGGCATTTTTTTCGATATTTTCGCAATTTTTTATACTTTTCTTTTTGTATTGCCTTTTCTTCTTTGTAGAATAAAATCCAAAAAGAATTCCTACACACCTACCCTATTTTTAGGAGGGGGTGGGGGCATGTTACTGGAAATAAACATTTTTTAGGCCTAAGTTATTTGTATTTACCGTTTGTTGGCACACTCGAAGTCTCCTGTAGGGTGACACTTTGGACAGTTGGCTGTTTCTTCATCAGAGTTATCCCTACAGTCGTCCTTACCGTTACACCTCTGCCAGTCTGGGATACATCTGTAGTTCGAGCGACACTTCCACCATCCCTGCTTACACGTGCGATTACCTGAAAAGAAAACATCCACTTCAGTCATAACGGTACTCGGCAAATAACATATTATCGCTGCCCGTGTGCGTTCTTGGAATTTTTCTAGGTGTTGTGTTGTTTTTTTTTGTTTTTTTGTTTTTTTTTTTTTGTTTTTTTGTTTGTTTTTTTTTCTGCAAGTCATATGCGTATTCAGCTATATTTACGGGTACTCAATCAACCAGGATAACAGATATAAAATATGTGATATCTTGATACCTGTGCGATTTCCAAAATAATGTCTTACACAAATGGTAAAAATAAAACGTTTGTTACAAATGAAATGAAATAGTCTTAAGTGGGTATGTTGAACAAATCATAACCCAGAAACTCAACTAGACAGTCTATGGCCTATATTGCCTGAAAAAAAGCTTTTTCCTCATACGTATTTAACTTAAATAATTTCTCTAAACTATATAAGGTAGTGACCCCCGTTATCAAACAAAAAAAAAACGATAGTCATTACAGGTCCACTACCTTAATTTCGTACATAATCTGATTTCACCAAAGAAACGGGGAGAGTAAAGTTGTTTTTAGAGTGCGAGAGGTTAATCTAATGAAAACGCTTACACTCCTTAAAGTATTTTTTGCTAAGAGCGGCATTTCAATGTGTATCCATATATTTGATTTCTGTACTAACTTTGTCATGTTATGAATATTTGTGGTTTTGCAAATTCGTTCTATTAACCTCTATCCCCTATGCACTTTTATACTGATTTTACCCCCGATCCCCTTCCCCCACCCCAATCCACACGCCATTTTTATAATGTTTTTATCACGGCTGTAAAGTATCCAGCAGGCTGTAATTTCTCCGTACGTAATGTGACTTAGTTAGATCTGTATTTTGTTACTGCTGCGTCACAGGTGCTGAACTATGAGAACTATATAATTATGAAATCGAGCTGATAGTTTTGTTTTACCACAAAACTGTCAGAATACGTATTTTAAAGACAGAGAAATCAATTAAATACAAAATGTCGTGCATCAGGTCAACAATCTCACTGTCTTATCAAAATACTGTTTCCATAGTAACAAATGCTGTTTGTAAAGCAAATATTTGCCATATTTTAAAATTCAAGAGCAAGAATACATAATACAATATTGTGTATTATGGATCTATAATTTTCAACATTTAGTAACGCTGTTGCCAACAACTGACAGACTGAGTCAAATACTTTTATATAAAATCACCATAAAACAGTAACTTGGCTTTTGATCGAACCCAAGACCGCAAAAGTGGAGCAGTTTGACCAACCTGCGAACGGCCTGGCACTAATTCTCCCTTATACCGTATGCTTTTAACGTCACTTACTAGGATATACAATTATTTATCAATTACTTATGTTAACAATTGTTCCCGACTAAATTACACATAAACCATTCTTCAAACATCAGTAACATAAATAATAAAGTGTGATGTTACACCTGATCATGCTGGACACGATTGAGTCTGCCTTTGTGACCAGTGCAGATCATGATCAGGTGCACATCCGTGCAGTCTGATCATGACCTGCACTGTTCGCCATTCAGTCAGTATTTTTTGTTTGTGTTTTGGTGTGCATCCATTTTCAGTATTTTTTTGTATGCACCCCATTTAATGGCACTGTCAAAGTTCAAAAATGGACAAGTTCATTATAGAAAATAAGCAGGATAAGGGTTAACTCTATGACTGCTGGCTTATACACGCTTGTTATGGTTTTATGACATGCAGTGTACTTCTATGGCTGGATTTTATGCCATACAAGTATAGCAGGTTTTCCGCCACTGTCCCATAAATAAGTGAGGGAGATGACTGTATTGTATTTGGTTTGATCAATCGTACTACCTCTAACGTCCAAGAAATTAATCACGGGATGACTTTTATTATATGAGCCGCACCGTGAGAAAACCAACATAGTGCGTTTGCGACCAGCTTGGATCCAGACCAGCCTGCGCATCCGCGCAGTCTGGTCTGGATCCATGCTGTTCGCTTTCAAAGCCTATTGTAATTAGAGAAACTGTTAGCGAATAGCATGGATCCTGACCAGAATGCGCAGGCTGGTCTGGATCCATGCTGGTCGCAAATGCACTATGTTGGTTTTCTCATGATGCGACTCAATTATCTAGTTTGATCAACGTTGATTTCGATAATAACATTACAATTTGTCATTTGAAAACTACTGTTCATTCCAGACAAGAAATATGAGAGTACTTAATAATATATGATAACTGTTTTATGTCTACAGACATGCGCGTTGGGCGACATTCTGCGATACGCGCGTCATTATTTCAATTAACTGATATTTTATTTACAGTGATTACGAGAGCTTTTATAGATTATTTCTACAGTATATAATATGTGAAAAGATGTAAATCAAATAACAGAAGAAACAGAATTCTGATGTGTCCGTCGGAAACTATAGTTTTAAATGAAATAATTCTATAATGGGTGCAACAAACATTCTGTAATATCGAGGATGAAAAGCTTCTCTAGTGTATTCTGTGACAAAAACTGTAACAGAAAGAGTAGAATTGATACATAATACATTAACAACAATGCAATAGATAATTTTGCCAAAGAGATCGTTTAGAAGTGTGATTAACACATATCTTGTGTGAAACATTATCAAATAAAAAATAATGTAAATAAACAAAAAAGCAAAATAACACACTAAGAATAAAGATCGTGGTTTGACAGATAGCTCTCTTTGTGATTATCATTTAGGAATACAGAAAAATTTAACTAAATCAGAAACGGAGTTTATAAAATATTAATGAAATATTCTCTGAAGGTACAAAACTTGATGCTGCATGGAAAATGTTTATCTTTTAATTCTGCTGTGATATTGTTACGCAATTTACATTTTTACTACATATGAGAAATATAGTTTCTATAGATTTATATCATGTCAACTGCACTGATACGGACTACACAGAATGTAGAATTGCACACTGGCTATGGCGGACGATACCGTTTACACTTCTCACCATTGGTTTGATCGGGAATATCTTGAATTTTGTGGTGCTATCAAGGAAGCGCATGCGCAAGCATTCAACAGCGGTGTATCTCCTTTTTTTGGCGGGAAGTGACACAGTATTTCTGTTGTTCGGTCCGTTACCGGACACAGTACACGGCATTGTTGGATACAGATTATGGGATCATTCCACTGTTTTCTGTAGGACAAGGAGCTGGATTATTCACACATCCGCATCATTTTCTGTCTGGCTACTGGTTTCAGTAACTTTAGAACGTTTTCTGTTAACGAAGGCACCAATTTATACCAGAACAAAACTGACACCGAAAACATCTTTTATAGTTTCCGTAACAATTCTTTTGTTACTTACTGTTGCAAACAGTCATAGTATTGCAGGATATAAGCACTATACTTCAAAGGAAGAAATTATAGAAGAGTTTGGAAGTGAATTATTACACTATCCGTGCAATTATTCCTCTAAAGAATACATGAAATTTCACCAAGAGACTTGGGGAATCATAGTCCTAATTGTGTTCAACATCATCCCTGTCATTTTCATTCTGATAGGAAATGTGTATATAGCTGTGGCTATAACGCTTCAGAAGAGACGGCTCAATGTTGTTCATCCAATGTGCCAACAATCTTCATCAAAACCAACGGAAGGAAAACCACCATTGAACAGTCACACAGACAGAGTTATTGAACTTCGTGAATTTCCGCGGGGACAAACGGAACAAAAAGTCGATGAGCACACGACAAACGTGTCTCAGAAAGCCAACCTTGCGGCTAAACATATCGAAAGCCAAGGTATCTCCCAGCAAAGAAATCGGCCAGAGACAAATACCGGTCTAGAACGAGCTAGACCTACAACAACCAAGACAAAAAAGTCATTTTCGCCAACCCGCATGTTGTTCACGCTGACCATATTTTTCACTGTAACGACATCTCCGTACTGCCTATATGCGGTGTTTAAGGGCAGATTAAATGAACTAGATCAAAGAGATGTTGCAAAGTGGCAACTTATCACAATAGCTGTACTTATTTTTGCATGGTGCAATTACGCTTTCAACTTTTTTCTTTACTTCATGAGTGGGACTTTATTCAAACAAGAGTGGAAAAGGTTAATGCAGGCTGGAAAAGTAAAGATTCGCAAACTTTTTGGATAACCAATTTGAATTTGGATAACCAAACTGTTTTCAACACTGATTTTTTTTTTTGTGATTCTCGACTCAACCGATGAGCGAGATGCTAAAGGGTTTGGTTTTATGTCAATATGTATAAACGTGTATAGTTCAAGAGATAAATATAGTATCATCTTGAAACATGCTTCGAGCCAGATACAAAAACCGCTCGTAAATATGATTACTTCCCCTATCTGCATAGTTTAATACCAAGTGATATTATCTCTTTATTATCGAAGTTTTCAAGTTTTTTAGTTAAAAACTGACCACCAAATACTGAATATATTTCAAAATTGCAAGATTGAAATATCTTTACGAGTGAACACCAGACGCAATAATTATTTTTACGAGTGGCATAGCAACGAGTAAAAATATTAGATATGGCGCTAATGAGTTAGATATAAAGACAGTTTGATCTTACATGTAAAACAAACAAACAAAATCTTTTATTTCATGTTTTGACGAAATTTACCTATTTCATATTATCATACCCATGAAAACTAGAGCTATCACTAAAGGTGATGAATGTACCCCCCCCCCCCCCCCCCCCCCCCACACGCATGCACTGACACAGTACATTGCAATTTGACGCACACAAGATTGCATAATTACGTGGACTGTATGTATATAGACTGTATGTATACAGTAAAGTAACAAAAAATAAAGTCCCATAACTATGCAGAATAGTTATCTAAAAGAATGTAACATGCACCATGCACAACTAGGGTTGGTACTGATCACTTGTGTGAAGTTTCATTAAATTGTGTGTAAGGGTTTGGTAGATTAGGCATGCACAAGATTGCATATGCAGACTGTATGTACATAGTATGTTAACAAGAAACAAAGTCCCATAACTCTGCAATTTTTGTCGCTGAAAGAACCTAACATGCCCCATACACAACTACTGTTGATACTGATCACTTGTGTGAGGTTTCATTAAATTGTGTCAAGGGGATGAGGAGAGATGGTGCGCACAAGATTGTGTCTATGTATATAGTATAGTAACAAAAAAACAAAGTCCCATAACTCTGCAAAAAAATTTTCTGAAAGAACCTAACATGCCCCATGCACAACTACTGTTGTTACTGATCACTTGTGTGAAGTTTCATTAAATTGTGTCAAGGGGATGAGGAGAGATGGTGCGCACAAGATTGTGTCTATGTATATAGTATAGTAACAAAAAAAACAAAGTCCCATAACTCTGCAAATTTTTTTTCTAAAAGAACCTAACATGCCCCATGCACAACTACTGTTGTTACTGATCACTTGTGTGAAGTTTCATTAAATTCTGTCAAGGGGATAAGGAGAGATGGAGCGCACAAGATTGCGTCTACGGACAGACGGACAGACAGACAGACGGACAGACAAACAGACAACATGAAACCAGTATACCCCCCTTACAACTTTGTTGTCGGGGGGGGGGGGGGGGGGGGGGTACAAATATACAATGTATTTGATACTTTTACTGTGAAAATATTAGGCTGAACACCACTAAATCCGGCTGTTCTTTATTTCATATAAAATCCACTTACTTCATAACGGTTTTTCGACATTTCCTAGCATATCAGATTTTCAGAGACATATTTCCACTACTTTTCGCTTCTTTCAATTTCTCTTTTGGAGACATTAAATTCTTACGCCCCCATTTTTGCCTAGCATGCGATAGGAACATGCCGATTTCAATAGAATGCAAAGTGATACATACTGAAACGCGGTAGGGTAAAAGTAAACACGTTGCTGTTGAAAGAAGGCACTAGGAAAGGAAACAATTTATTAGATATATTCCACTTTTATTTCGGTAATTTTCTGAAAAAGCATATAATAAATATATTTTTTTGTGAGTTTCTACGACAATAATTATAAATGATATTTTGAAAACTGAGAAATACTGGTATCTTCTTACAAATTATACTGAAGACAATTGACTGAATTAGCAAATAAAGTGGAGAAAACATATTCATTCTTGCAGGGCCTTGGAGCTCATAGAAACATGTACGTCAGTGACGCAAAGGAAATTCATAATTAGAATGATTTACAGCCTGCTGTGTCTTAGTTGTGACAATAAACTTAGAAAGTACCATAGTTTGTTTTTCTCAAATATTTTAACCCTCTGACCGCAAACTTATTAAGGCGCATCAAATATAATTGCAATACCTCCCTATAGCAACAGCTGTCGTTATTTGCATTCAAAGAAGTAATAATTACCTAAAAAAAATCAATTTTATATATTAGTAAATGGCTCTTTTTTATACAACTGGGTTTGACTACGTATTGTCTACAAATTTATGAAATATAACATGTATACCAATCATGAGAAGAAATATTAGACCTTTCAAGTCATCATTTTTTCTTCTTACTTTTATATATAAAGCGTTGAAAGGCAGTCATCTTGTTAACCCTTACCATGCTGGACATGATTGATTCCCCGTTTGCGACCAGTGTAGATCATGATCCGTGCAGTCTGATCATGATCTGCACTGTTCGCCATTAAGTCAGTACTTTTTTTGGTCAGTTAATGGTACTGTCCAAATTGAAAGATGGACAATTTCATTGTAGAAATTAAGTAGGATCAGGGTTAAGCTATTCATATAAGTCAAACGAATAGGCATTAATTTTGTGTTCAACGTACACTTTCATACACCTTTGATGTGTTTTCACTGACTTTACGAAAGCGAAAGAGTTACAAATATAAAACAGGAAATAGTCTGTCTGTCGATTCATTATTAATTTATCTTCAATATTTAGTCAAGTGAAGTATTTCATACAAGCATTTCACTATTAATTCATATCAAATGTGTATAAATGAGAACATCCTTTGAATACAGAATTTCAGATAAGAGCACTGATTCCATACACTCTGTTAGATAACTAAGCCGCACCATGAGAAAACCAACAAAGTGCGTTTGCGACCGGAATGGACCCAGACCAGCCTGCGCATCCGCGCAGTCTGGTTAGGATCCATGCTGTTCGCTTTCAAAGCCTATTGCAATTAGAGAAACTGTTAGCGAACAGCATGGATACTAACCAGACAGCGCGGATGATAAGGTCGCTGGCTTCAAATCACTTGCCCTTCACCGATGATGGAGAGGCACCTAGGGTCTTCCCCAAAAATCAAGGCTGGAATGTCGCCATATGACCTGTAATTGTATCGGCGCGACGTTAACCCCATCAACAAAAATCTTTTACTTCTTCTTGGCGTTCACCATCAACAAAAATATAAGTACTGTTGGATTTAATGAAAAACCGGCAAATGTACAGGTCATATGGTGACTCTCCAGCTGTACATGACCCACTGCAGATGCTTCTTCGTGTATTGTAACAGACACGTGTGGGCACCTGAGTAAAAACCAACGACCACCCGTAAGCCAGCTAGATGATTTCCTCACATAAAACGATTCTTTTCCCCAAAGCGAGGTTCCCCGCCCACAACGAGAGGGGCAAGTCACTCAAAGTCAGTGGCAATGATAACTCGGCAACGTAGGACCCGTTTCCAAGTTGCATACAAAATGTATATCACAATATGTCAAACCACACCGCCAAATATATGTCAATTATTTTCTATTTGCATACTGTAGAAATAGTACCTTAAGTTTAAGTCATAATACATGATTAAAAGTTTAGAATCCACAATAAAGAAAATTACATAGAGATCTAGATCTAGCAATAATTATTATAAAAAAGAAGGGAGCGGTGGTTAAAGTGCCGGCCGCTCAACCCGAGGGTCGTGGGTTCGAGCCCCACTGGGGTCACGACCATGACATCTCATATGACACCAGTACTAGTTTTTCCAGGAAGCGGACTTGAGAGTGATTCGAATAACTTTTCAGCTTTCATCCCATCGCACTAAAATGAATTTGTATAAACTAAACTAATAACAAAAATATAGATCTAGTTTGTATTGAAGATTGTTCATAATGGTTCTATTGTACCACAAAGTATCACACTGCAATATTTAGTGGCAATTCTATTAACAAATATCTAATAAAACGATGGAAATACAAGAGGCATAAATCTGATTAAGAAATTCAATCTCATAAAATCACTTAACAGTTCTCAAAGCGTCTCGTCTTGCCAGAATAATTTGTTTCTGAAAACGATTAAGAAAAGTAGGAGTCTGGTATAGTTAACAAATGGCTTAGCATTCAAACCGCATTCATAAAGCAGTTTAACAAAGGGGTTTACTTAACGAAGTAATGACCATCTCGTCAGGCAGGGATTAATCGATTTCCTTCTTATATTACTGAATACAACGCATCTGGTCAAATGATTTTAATTTTGCCTTCAGTTTGTTCACGTGTTTATTAATTAATATTAATTAATTTTTTTATTTTTATTTGAGCCGTGCCACGGGAAAACCAACATAGTGGGTATGCGACCAGCATGGATCCAGACCAGCCTGCGCATCCGCGCAGTCTGGTCAGGATCCATGCTGTTCGCTAATAGTTTCTCCAATTCCAATAGGCTTTAAAAGCGAACAGCATGGAGCCTGACCAGACTGCGCGGATGCGCAGGCTGGTCTGGATCCATGCTGGTCGCATACCCACTATGTTGGTTTTCTCATGGCACGGCTCATTTTTATTTGATTCTCCACTAAACATGCAAATTAGTGAAAATCCAGTCCCACGTGTGCATTTGCTAATACAACTGTAACAATGTGTTTAAACTTTTATACATGTCAAACTATTGTACAGTAAGTAGAATCATATCAAATTATAATGTGTTTGACATATTTGAGCGAACTACAACTTCATAATGAGCTTCATATGGACGATTTTGCCTTGTCCCCCGCTCGGATGCATACATTTGTGCTGAAATAAAGTCACTTAACTCTTACGTATGACAGGCAATAAGCTAAATTTTCCTACCTATTTGTTTCAAAAATTGAGTGGAAAGACATTTTACCTGTGTAAAAGGGCTTTTGCATAGTGTGGCTGCTAAACTTTTGTCCCTTGAAAATCAGATAGATACGTTACCAAACTTCGGAGAAGCCAGAGAACCACATGCATGCTCCTGATATGCTTTAATTTTATGTTTTCAAATCCATAAGTTGTTATATTCCTCCATGTAATAATCAAACTGTTTACCATGCAATTGCAAAAGCAATGATATTGTCTATCAGGCGACATTATATGAATAATTATTTAAACCGAAATAGATACGTTACTACGCTTTCCAACCAAGTATCATTTACCATTAAAAGTCCATTAGAATATTGAGTTTAATCGCTTAAGATTAAACTGTTTATCGAGCACAAAAGAATAATTAATTTTGTTAATTGGTTTTTAATTAGATGACGTAATATAATGAGAAGATGAGCACGCGCTTAGAGCGCCATCTATAATGAAAAGATAGCACACGCTTGGAGCGTCCTCTTTCTCGCTGGCTTCCAACGAAGGTAGACACGCTTTTGGTGCTCTGTCAAAAAATTTAATTTAAGTCTCTAAAAAACACCACCCACCCTCCCCCTCTTGTTTTCAATAGTTTGTTATCCTCTTTTTTTGTATATTTTCAGCTCCAACTCCACTTTGTCATGGCTGTGGATGCGTTATGGAAATGCATACTTCCTGAGAAGATACATACATGTACTTATGGAAGAATTGGAAACAATATATACAGACTATTCACTATATAGTTCAATTGTTTTGCTACCGTTGCCGGAGCAAAAAGCTAAATCTTAAACTTGAAGTGTGGAAGTGTTTTTACATAAGAACAATAGCTGCAAGAATTATGACATTCGTTGGCGTTTTTAACGCATAAAAAATCGCTCTGCTACCGTTGCCGGAGCAGAAGTTTTAAATAAAAAGACTTATGGATTATCATCAATGCATTTATTTATAAATTTATCAAAAATTAATATATATTCACAGCCATGGCCAATATATGACCCTATCTAAAAAATAAATTTCATCAAACTCTATTTGTAGTTTGTTTCTTTTGTTGCTGGATAAATATTGATACACATTAAACATTCATACATTTTCTATGTGACTGAAGGTCTTTTTTTGTAAATGTGACAGTAAAAAATGGATCTTTAGATTAATTTTTCTTTTTTGCACAATAGATACATTACAGACAGATACGTTACCGATTTTTATTGATCGAGCCTTTGGTTGACTTTTTCACATGCTTTAATGATGTTGTGTGAGTATCTATCATTTATTGTAAAGCATCTGTTCCATATTAAGTAGTGTGCTTTACAACAGGATACGACTAGATATTCTTATTTATTTTTGCATAGATTATAAAACTTTTAACAGTAGATAAATTTCTAATATCCGTTATATCTTTGAATCAGAAGCAGGGCCGTGTTAGAGGCAATATAACCAATATACATGTATATAAATACATATAAATACATAACCATTCTATGCATCATAATGTTATTATATGCAAATAAAAGAATAAACCAAATCGAATTTCAAACATTTTCATAAAAATGGCGAACTCAGAGTCGAAATGCATTGGCCGTGCCATGAGAAAAAGAAACAATTAAACGTCACAAATCTACATCAACTAATGGTTTATATATAGGAGGTCATGAAATGTGAAATTTGCGTCATTTCTTTAGCTGATATGGTCATCAAGCATGGTGTGAAGTATAAGTAGCAAAAACTTGCTGACGACTTGTGGGTTACATTAAATAACGACATTTGTAATATAGAACCTCTACATTTATTGGCAGATCACAAAGGACCATGCATTTGAACTAATTGGAGCTACATTAAAATTTATGCCAAAATAGACAATAGATACGTTACCGCCACTTAAAACATTAAAATTGAAAGTATGTGTCCGTTTTACAATCTAAAACTACTTTTAAACACTTACATTGAATATTCTTATAGTGTTAGCAAGTAAATTTGTTTTCATTGTTCATGGTTTTAATATTTCATATCTTTCTAAATTAATATTATTATTTGAATAGATACGTTATCATTGTAATGACCTTTGATTACAAATAGTGATTTGAAGATTAAATTATGTCAGCATCAAGACATTAAATGTTGGTTGTATTATTGTATCTTAAAGCTTTCATTTGTACATATTAAAACAGCAAAGAAGGCACTGATCAATTTGAAAACTAGATCTTAAACATTGTTTGGTATACAGAGATAAACTGAAAATATTCTTCAAAAATGTACACAAGTTCGTCGATTTAGCAATTCCTTAAGCAGAATAGTTGTGTGAATGTAAATCACAAGCTAAATAAGACATGTATTTGCTCATGTTATAAAACAGGTGCTTTTAGTTAAACAATAGATTAGTAACGTATTTATTTAAAATGAAAGTAAGTATTTAGGATGACTTGATTTCAACCTAAATTCCGACTTTGTCTACGAAAGCTAAGAAAATCTAGTATTCATTCACTGTTACTCAAACATTAAACCTCAAAATAATGTGCTTCAACGTTATTTTGGCCAAAGTTCATTTTTGAGTTTTCTGACATTTTAATTAACATGTTTAGTGGAGAATCACGATATTAAGTGCTATAATGATCCTTTTATTACGTCCATAGTCCTATGTCTAGTGTTATTTCTGCCACCATTGACTATGATTTAAGACAAATAAGATTAATCAAAGGCCTGAAGGGCCTGAGAGTCGGCTAAAAATGTTGAAAGTACAAACTACAATTTGACAGGTGACACTAAGATACTTCCCATGACTATAAATATTTTTCCAGTAAACATTTGCCTCCGGCATTACCAAAACAGGCAATTATCGGCTGGTATATATTCGCACATGATAAAATTTGAATATGAAAATTTATATATTGAAATTTTATAGCGCGGATTGCCACATACAATTTGTAACGGATGGACGAAAGAACTGTTCAGATATTTTACAGATAAGGGGCCTGGCAATAACCGTGTCACACGCTAGGTATTGTTCAATCATATTATAAGGGATGTGAATTTAAAGTATACTTACTTTTGCGTTTAAAGATATGTAAATGTTGCTGAGTGTCAATATATAGTGTCATAAATGTTTACACTGACAGGAAAATTGTGCATTCGAAACTAAGAGAAGTTACTCGGACGAGCTACCAATTTCGGAAAAGATAACCAATATTAATAAATGCAGTTCTTTTTTATTTTAAAACCATCATTTATTCTATTTCAGACCTGTTAACCCCTTCAAAACCATGTCAGTAGTCCCAAGTCTATGTACTTTCAATTATCCGTTTTGATTCATGTAGACAGACAGACCCAGACTGGGCTGAAAAATGTTTGAGCCATTTTTCCGTGGTCGGTAGCAGGGTGGGTGTTGTGAGGGGTGTTCCTTCCCGCTTTGAACTGCAGTCAGATTTTGAAATGGGCATTGTGGCAGGTGGTAAAAGGGCAAATGTATCAAACTGTAAAGTGGCAATATGGGGGGAGGGTGTGGGAGGATACCCCCTCCTGCAAGTAGGGTTTGGGGTATCACCACAAGGAAATTTTGAAAATGTAGACCCTTGATACAGCCTTTGGTGCGATTTCTAACTGAAAATTTTATGTTTAAATTTCTAAATATTACCCAGATTCTTTTTAGTATTACAATATTCAAAGTATGAATGACTGTCACTTCATATTTTTACTTTCAGGTCATGCCTCAGCACTAGAATATAAGTCTGATATTGATTCTATGTATGTATTATAAAAATAAATTCTAGAATCATTTCTGTTACAATAATATCTATCATGTCTGTTACTTTAATGTTTAAATTTCATAACACAGCTCGATATTTACCCAAAATATTATATCCGGATATGATTACACTTTCTTTTATACTGCCAGTTTCAATAATATGTTCTACAAATTGTGATGATATGAAGACAGTTTAGCAGCAATTGGCAGTATCTGATATTGAAGTTTACGGTGAAATTATTTAAATCATTTCATACAAAAAAATTGTTTCGTTTTGTCAAAGCACTCTAACATAGACGATCTACTTTCGATTTCAAAAACTACAAGAAAATACAATTTAATGTTTCGCCGATTTGTTTATTTCTCGAAAAATAAGAAATAAAATCATTTTTAAAGTCAGTAGTAATTAAACAAATCAGTAAGAGCTCTTTTAATAATAATTTATCCGCTTACTGACTGCAAAAGTCAAGACATGTGTCATCATGAAAAGCAGAATGGGTGACGGTTTCATTTTTTTGCGAACCTGAATCGTAAGCAAATTATCCAAACCAGTCAAAATTCCAGAAAGGTTACGATCTAGATTCTTTCTAGTATTACAATATCCAAAGTATGACTGTCACTTCATCTTTTTACTTTCAGATCATGCCTCAGGACTAGAATACGAGTCTGACATAGATTATATGTAGGTGTAATAAAAATAAATTCTAGAATCATTTCTGTTACAATAATATCTATCATGTATGTTACTTGAATGTTAAAATTTCATAACACAGCTCGATATTTACCCAAAATATTATATCCGGATACGATTACACTTTTCTCCAGTTTCAACAATATATTTTACAAATTGTGATGATACGAAGACATTTAGCAGCAATTGGCAGTATCTGACATTGAAGTTTACGGTTAAATTACCTCTTATTTAAATCTTTTTATAAAAAAAGTTGTTTCGTTTCGTCAAAGCAGCCAAACATAGACTATCTACTTTCGATTTCAAAAACTACAAGAAAATACAATTTAATGTTTCGCCGATTTGTTTATTTCTCGAAAAATAAGAATGAATATCATTTTTAATATCAGTAGTAACTAAACAAACCAGTAAGAGCTTCTTCTTCCGATAATTTATCCGTTTACTGACTGCAAAATTCAACCCACGCAAAGTCGTAGAAGCATTGTTATAAACAGGTCACGCGTGTTCGCCGAGAAGTGTCCAGAATGTAGTTAGGATTCATCCGCGAAGTCTCGCGGAAGAATTAACGTACTGCACATATCTTATTCGGGTCATTTAAAATGAAGCTGTCATAATTTAATTTCATCGATGTGGTAAACTCTTTGATAAGAGACTTTCCAATGCTTTCAGAGGTACCCACTCAATAAAATACTAGCAGTATGTTCTGGAACTACATTTTGTCTTTCGCTGGATGTTACGCAAGCTTTGTAAGTTTTCGCGCAACTCATAAAATGCACAGCACAATAAATTTGTTATTTGCGCAATGATTTTAAAGATTATTTTTTGAAACGGACAGGGTAACAAATGGATAATTTGGCTAATAAGTTAATATGCAGTTTTTATTTGAATTTGTGAACATCATATTTGCTATTTTGTGACAAAAGGGCATAAAATTCGTCACCATAATCATATGCGCAAATGTATTACCAAACCCCGCAGAATCGTTATGCGTGTTTACGCTTAATGAGTTACCGCGGAAGAAAAAACGTGGCTTTATTCGAGTATTGTACAATTACAAGTCATAAATATGACAGATAACATCGTATATTGGCCATAGCAAATAGGATTAACATAAATGAACTTCATTCGATCAATGAACTCTTTGAAATTAGAGACAATCCAATGGAACTACATCACTTCGCTGTGTTGTGAGGCCATTTAAGAATGAGAAATCGTGCGATAGCAAGGACTCGTCAAACGCTTGACAGCGTTTAGCCGACTCAAAAACTCATTTTAAAAGGTTTTTAACGCATCGAGACGCTATTATTACGTCATTTCTGACTCCTTTTTGACGTCACAACTAAAGCAAAAAGTCTCACAATTGCATAATGCGTAGGCCTACCCAATGGGAGTTGAGTAGAGGGTTTTGTTCCTATTAGTAAAATATATGCTGTATTTCAGACAGAAATTTCGTAGGCACATTATAAGACTTACTGCATCCGAATTCCGGTTTCTCATCGCTGTTGTCACCACAGTCATCATCGAAGTCGCACTGCCATGACAACTGGATACATCTTCCATTGTCACACATGAATTTATTATCTTCGCATTTTCTTTTATCTGAAGTAGACAAAATATACAAAGGAAGTGACATAAAGGTCTTTGAGACAGGGTCATTATAGTTAATCATATATATGTTATGGTCTATGAATAATATAACTCTCTAATTAACACGTTTCTTATCATATTTGAGCCGCGTCGTTTCTATGACTGGAAAATTGTTGAAAAAGACGTTAAATCCGAACACATACACACATACAAACTGTAAGTAAAGGGTAGCACAGAAAGTTGATGCTACAAATAATAGTTTAGCGACAATTTTAAGATTCAATACGAGTAGCTTTGTTTACAAAATAAAGCATTTCCAAAGTGAAATTTATTTGGTATGTAATGGAAAGCAAACGATTAACATGTCGACAAACTACTTCAATAAGGCAACAAGGAAGAAACAAACAAAAGTAACGCAGTATGACACCGCCTTGGAACAGTCAGTGGTCAATTGGTAGATCTATATAAATAATTTAATTGTGCGCATCAAACCTTAGTCAATTACAGGATAGTGTAAAGGAAAGTTATCCCGCCATGTGAATTCCTACCACACGTTATAAAAACAAAAGGCATGGAATGGAAACTACGAAAATTTCATCTGAAAATTTACCTCCCCCACCAAACTTCTGACATATAAAACACAAACTTGTCTGAAGAACAATGCATGTACGTAATGCCTCTGCAGAAGTCAGAGCAACAATGGAAACACCATTCATTACTTCGTGCTTGGCATTTATTTGCATATAACCAAAATCTTTGACAATAAATTGAAACATATGACTCGTTATTACGATATATGCTTTAAAAAACGTCTATCACGTGTTAGTATTATCTAATGGCATATTTCTGTAATATTTAACTACAGTGTACTTATCTATGTTAAAAGTTATCACCAATTAGCATAAACTTACGGCATATGTTTGTAGATTCGTCGCTATTATCCCCACAGTCATCCACCTCGTCACATTTCCAACCTACGTAAACATATAAACATAAAGATTTATTTTCACAGAGGACCAGCAATCGCTCGTTACAGGGAAACAAACAATGGAAACCAAATCAAAAATAGAAACACTCTAAAGATTGCTTAATGTTCTACAAAAACGATGCATTCTCCATAGTTTTAATATCTGTAGACAGGTTAGGATGACAAACGGCGATATGAGCCGCGCCATGAGAAAGCCAACCTAGTGCGTTCACGACCAGAATGGATCCAGACAAGCCTGCGCATCCGCGCAGTCTGGTCAGGATCCATGCTGTTCGCTAATGGTTTCTCTAATTGCAATAGGCTTTGAAAGCGAACAGCATGGATCCTGACCAGACTGCGCAGATGCGCAGGCTGGTCTGGATCCATGCTGGTCGCAAACGCACTATGTTGGATTTTCTCATGGCGCTGCTCATATTACGTTTTTCCATTGATCCAGCATCAGGCAGATGTAACTGGATACTTAACAGACCACTCCAGTGTCATTTACGATCCGCTTTGTAACATCTTCTAACCAAGCGGAAACACTCAGAAAAAAACGTCAAGAAAAACAAAGAAACATAATTATACACAGAACGACCTTTAAGAGGAATTAAATACGTACAATAACTGTTTTGATATGGTTATTGTTACTGTTTCAAGATACGCGAAGTGAAATGAAAAGACATTATGGAAGGCCGGTGCGCCATGCTAAGTACCAAATACCAAAAATTTAACGCTAAATTCTAATTACTTAATGCTAAATGCCAACTATTATACGCTAAATGACAATTACTTAATGCTAAATGCTACGCATCGTATGCTTAATACCAAATACTAAATGCCAAATAGCTAATGCTTATTTCTAAATGATAAATGCTGATCGTCAAATTTAATTAGAATTAAAACAGGGATCGCCTGTCCGGTCGTCCGAATAAATGTATTTTTTTTATTATTTAAGACTATTTTTTTACTAAGCACTAAGCAATTACCATTTGGCATTTATTGTTTCGCATTAATTTTCTCAATTAACAATTAGCATTTATCATTGATATTACCGTTTGACAGTCATTATTTGTAATTCAGCATCTGGGAAATAGCGTTTTCATTAACTATTTATTATTAAGCATTGGCAATTAGCATGACGCACCGGCCTTCCACAATATACAATAGTTGTGTTTGCAAAAGAATAAGAATAACTATGGAGGTCGGTTTGTCAAGCTAATTGTCAAATACTAAGTGCCGAATCTTTAAAGCAAAATACTATTTACCAAATGCTTATTGTCAAATATTTTTCATCATACGGGAAATGGTAAATGCGAAACAATAATTGCCAAATGCTTACTGCTAAAGGCCTATTCCAATAAACAGCTAAATATATCAGTCAATGAATGCATATCTTGAACAGTCATTGGTCTACATTACATAACTTTGTCTTTATTAAAAACTTTATCCTCTGCTTACATAGTCCTATGTTACAAAGTCGTCTGCTTATAATAGCCGATTCTTATCAGACGATGAATTTGACCAATGGCAGACATACCTTTAGGGATACATTTGTGATTTTCACATTGGAACTGCCACGACTCACACTCGTGTTCTTCACAACCCTCTTCGTCCGAACCATCTCCACACTGGTCTATCAAATCACATGTTTGAAACCCATAAACACATTTGTTATTACGACACCGGAACTGCCCCGGCGAGCACGTGGTGGCAGCTGCAAAAGAAAGATCACTGTATGTCAAAATGAGCAACACTATTCATGGAAAAATAAAGAAAGTTACGATGAATGCATTTAAAACCAGAAGAGATGTTCTGCTAAATTATCAAAAAAAAAAAACCCACCATAAATATGGGTTTTCGACCTTTCAAATTTTTACAAACTCTTTTTTTGGCTTGATCCTTAGGATTGATCTGTTCTCAAACATGCAATTTGAAAACAAACCAGAGCTCCACAACCTAGAGCAATACGCTTGGCCCGAATTTCGCAGACAAACTTAAGTAATTTCTTAGCTCAGTCTGTTATTATGCACCCCTTCGAAGAAGGAGGGGTATATATTGTTTTGCAGATGTCGGTCGGTCGGTCGGAATGTAGACCAATTCGTTTCCGGATGATAACTCAAGAACGCTTGGGCCTAGCATCATGAAAGTTGATAGGGAGGTTGGACATCACCAACAAATGACCCCCATTGATTTTGAGGTCTATATGTCAAAGGTCAAGGTCACAGTGACCCAGAATAGTAAATCGGTTTCCGGATGATTACTCAAGAACGCTTGGGCCTAGGATCATGAAAGTTAATAGTGAGGTTGGTAATGACCAGCAGATGACCCCTATTGATTTTGAGGTCAGTATGTTAAAGGTCAAGGTCACAGTGACCCTGAACAGTAAAACGGTTTCCGGATGATAACTCAAGAACGCTTAGGCCAAGGGTCACGAAAGTTGATAGGAAGGTTGGTCAGGACCAATATTGATTTTGAGGTCAGTATGTTCAAAGGTCAAGGTCACAGTGACCAGGAACAGTAAAATGGTTTCCAGGCAATAACTCTAGAACGCTTGGGCCTAGTGTCAGAAAGATTGATAGTTAGGTTGGCCATGAGCAGTAGATGACCCCTATTGATTTTGAGGTCATTAGGTCAAAGGTCAAGGTCACATTGGCCAGGAACAGTTAAAACGGTTTCTGATCTTCTTATCCAAAACCATAGGGCCTAGAGCTTTGATATTTGGTATGTAGCAAAATCTAGTGGTCCTCTACCAAGATTGTTCAGATTATTTCCCTGGGGTCAAATATGGCCCCGCCCCGGGTGTCACATGGTTTATATAGACTTATATTGGAAATAACTTTGAAAAAAACTCTTGTCCAAAACCACAGGGCCTAGGGCTTTGATATTTTGTATATGACATCATCTAGTGGTCCTCTACTAAGATTGTTCAAATTATTCCCCTAGGGTCAAATATGGCTCCGCCCTGGGGGTCACATGGTTTACATAGACTTATATAGGGAAAAACTTTAAAAATCTTCTTGTCCAAACCAAAAAGGCTATGGCTTTGATATTTTGTGATGTAGCATCATTTAGTGGTTCTCTACCAAGTTTGTTCAAATTATCCCTCTAGGGTCAAATATGGCCCCGCCCCAGGGGTCATATGGTTCATATAGACTTATATAGGGAAAAACTTAGAACCTTCATATCCATAACTTACATCATTCAGATTTGGACCACATGTATAGTTTTGAGTGGCAAGATGAACCTTGACATGAGTTGACCTTGATCTTGACCTAGTGACCTACTTTCACATTTTTGAAGGTAAAGGCTTCAAATTTGGACCACATGCATAGTTTTTTGTTCCAATATAAATTTGACCTTGATTTTGACCTAGTGACCTACTTTCACATTTCTCAAGCTACAGCCTTCAAATTTGAACCACAGACATAGTTTTGTGTACCGAAATGAACTTTGATCTTGAGGCTGACATAGTGACCTACTTTCACATTTCTCAAGCTACAGCCTTCAAATTTGAACCACACGCATAGTTTTATGTACCGAAATGAACTTTGATCTTGAGGTTGACATAGTGACCTACTTTCACATTTCTGAAGCAACAGGCTTCAAATTTGGACCGCATGCATATTTTTGTGTTCTGAATTGAAATTTGACATTGATTTTTACCTATTACCTACTTTCACATTTCTCAAGCTACAACCTTCAGATTTGAATCACATGCATAGTTCTGTCTACCGAAATGAACTTTGACCTTGAAATTGATCTAGTGACCTGCTTTCACATTTCTCAAGCCACAGCTTTCAAATTTGGACCACATACACATTGTTTTGTACCGAAATGAAATTTGACATCGATTTTGGCCTTGAGCTAGTCTTGAAATTTGGAACATTCAAAAATGGCTCAGTGGATGGTACCAAGATCACTGTTAGTTGTTAGGTTAATAGGTTTAAGGTCAAGGTCAGATTAAACCAGAATGGTAGAACTTTTGTTTACAGTGAGCATATAATTTCTGTTCCTTGTGCAATTACTGAATGCATGAAGGGGGGCATTTCGTGTTCGACGAGCTCTTGTTTCAAATGCTTGTTTTTGCCCTTTATTCGTCTTCAATGCTGACTTTTTATATCTTATATCAGAACCGTATATGTCAATTTCATAGATCAAAACACAACAATTCTGAATTTTGCAGAAAACGAAGTAGAGAAATAGCAAATACTTACGTCATATTAGCGTGACAGAAACAAGCACTGCAGACAAAATTAATACCTCTAACCATAGTATAATCTAGCTATAGAAAAAGATCACGATTTTAAAATAACAGACTTAACTAAGTAATTACTTAAGTTTTTCGTGAAATTGGGGCTTGATGTCTTAGGTCAGAGGAGGAGGAAGTAAATTTTACAAAATATTTTGGGGTATTTGTGTATTTTACAGAGTAGTAACGCACACTAATTTGGTAGGAGTCGTGGGGGCGGAAGGTTAAAGTAGGGGTATAGGTATGGGAATAGTGTAGATTGATGATGCACTCGACTCAACACTAACCAAATATATTCCTAGTTATAAGTCAATGCCTTAATAGGTTTTAAGTTGTGCTCAGGACACAAAATATGACGGTTATTTTTGACATTATAAATCAATCTGTGACCTTGACCTTGACCTACATACTCAGTTCATGGGCTCTGCATACCTACCTATATGCCTAGACTGAAGTCAATACTTTGATAGGTTCTTAATGTACCCCTTTATAGGACATGTGACAGCTCAGCTTGACCTTTGACCTATCAACCCGGTTCGTGCTGTATCGCAACATCAATACCTTAAATGGTCAAGTTATGGTGCAGCAGACGGACGGCCATACAGACGAACAGAAACACGCGTAATGACTTTATACGTCCGTTATTCCAAAACATGCGGTATAATAAAGTATCGTTAAATCATATTTACGACATGTATCCGGTTCATCTGCACCATCTTTGCAATCACGTGACCCGTCACATTTCCATATTCTAGGTATACACCTGAAAAAAATCATTAAACATACAATACAGTAATGCCATGCGAATACAGTGGTATGAAATTAATGACTGAAACCTTAACATATAACGTGTGTTTATGATATGTAGCACTTAAACTGGTTTTACTAAATACAAATGGCTAATAGACAAATGAAATTAAATTTGCTTAAGGTTGCCTTTGGCTTCATAGCTCGCAATCAATAAGAAAACTGGTACAACTGCTTTCAATAACCTAAAAGCTTTTCAGAAAAGTGGCATAACTTTTTGCCAGCCTCAAAATGACACAATGACACAATTCCTTCTTTAGAAGGTAAGACGATACTAGCTGCTGAAGCGTAAAAAACCGCTTTTTCAGTGAATACGATAATTTATGACTATCATCTAAGGAAGTGTTTCAATTGTATGTATCCATAGTAAACTTGCAAGTTAGTAAAGATATGACCCATTTCCTTGTTCTTTTGTGGCTTTGTCGACGGGTCCTAAATAAATCAAGAATACTAACTGTCTGGAAACCGTCAAACACAAATGGAACGTGATGTAAGTGAATTGTATGGCACTCTAATAAAAATAAAACAAATTTAACAGTTGTGAAATCATTTGTGAATTACCTGTCATTGATAGCCCCACATCTTATCTGAGTGATAGAACAGTTCGCTTTGCACGTGTGCATGTCCTTATCCAGTTCAAACTGGTCTGGGCATGCGCAAGTAAAGTTAGTGCCACCTGGTTGCAGAAGACACAAATGACTGCAGCCGCCATTTTGTTTGCCACATGGATTCTTTCCTGAGAAATTCGAAATTACATTACTGCGATGAATAAATATTCCAGTATAGAGAAATTGGAAACATATCATAAAGCCTAAACGACAAATACCATCAGCATAGAATATTATCTGGATATTGTTCTGATTTATTATCGGTTTCGTGTACACCTAATTTATAATATCATAGCTTAATTTAGTCAACGGTCAATTTATTTTAATGAACAGATGTTTCTGAATTGTCTGACCTAAAAACATACTGCGTAGATAAGTGTGTAAATAGACCAAGGATACATTTCTTAAATAACATTAGTGTTTATGCTATCTCATGGCTTCCGCTTATCATTTATAACCAAAAATATTATTTTCAGCTAACATAAGGTACAATTTACCTAGCTTCTGTTTCAGAGGATGAAAAACGTGTATATCCATCGGTCTATGCGTTGTATTCAGAAGGGTTGTGTGATTTCCGCCGGTGAATTTATTGCATTTCTCTATAGTAAGGTGATTCCAGTCCGTCCAGTATACCCAGTCTTCGAACACTGCTATCGCAAATGGGTGGGGTACATTACGTCGAACCATATGTCTGTTGGTTCCATCTACGTTTGCATATCTTAGATAAAAGAGATTTTAGTAGACAGCAGTGGAGTCAGACAATGATACTTCGGTCATTTGTTTAAACAGTAACGCATACAAACCTATACATCGACGGCAATGACATTCAATAATGTTCTGTAGCGTTTCTGCGGTAATTTATTCATTATTTCCGTATTATTAAACCATTAAGCATCAGATCAGACACAGGTTAATGTTTTTTTTTTTGCAGAATAATAAATATAAAAACACATTTAGTTTGTCGTAAACTTTTTCGTAAATCCTCACGATAGCTTCCTGTTGGGCATGCGCACAGACAAATATTAAGTCATCAAAAGCAAATTGCCGACTGTCATTACGGATCTATTACTTTAAATATTATATAGGTCACAAACAGGCAAATAGTTTTCCCTGTATATGCTATATAAAACTGACATATTTTAAAGAGCTACCAAATACATGGCAGCCATTACGCGACTAGACCAGATGGCTCCCACGCTGGTTCCTTTACTTTAGTTAGGCATATAGCTTATTGCATCAATGTTAACTGATAAGTGGTACTGAAGTGTAATACAAATCATGGAAATATATAACGTAAAGATGAAATACTTGGAACAAAATAGGATTTCTTTGAAAGGTACAATATTAACGACATCCGAACAATGTACCGGTTTGAAAATACAATAATCCGGCAAAAACATGCTTAGGTAAAGTAAATAATATATAGCTGAAAACAAACCAAGAAACCAGTGTGTTCAAATA
Source organism: Mercenaria mercenaria (assembly GCF_021730395.1). NCBI lineage: Eukaryota > Metazoa > Mollusca > Bivalvia > Venerida > Veneridae > Mercenaria > Mercenaria mercenaria. The sequence continues at coordinate 57,119,596 of NC_069378.1, forward strand.
TAAATTCAAAGACATCCATTATTTATATTTGCAAATACGATAAAAAAACAATTTATTGGTTAAAAGGAAAGTGTAAACTTACTCGATCCAGTCTAAATGTGCGTCCGCCCACCACAATCCGTTGGTCTCATAGTCCATTGTAAGCGCGTTGGGCCAGCCGAGTTTTCGTTTAATAACAATCTTTGGGTCCGACCCGTCTAGACCCATAGAACCAATGTAGGATTCTTTTGACCAGTCTGACCAATAGGCATAGCTGTAACAAATAAAACGCTGTTAACCAATGGGGATAGTCATTACAATTCAGATATATCTCTTCCAATTAGCATAGATTTGAAGAACAATCTGACAGTAACGAAGAAAGTACATTTGAAATTAAGAATTCTTAACACCTGTAAAACTAGAGTGGTATTATTTTTGATGCATCATTTGTGTGAATATATAACAATATTCAGTAAATACCCGGTAAATGGATTGAGAACCAGTGCACGTGGACGTCGCAGAATAGTTTTCTTCAATAAAGTTTTCACACTGGTTCCATTCAGCTCTGATACATACATTGCCACTCTTTTCGCATCGATCCAGTACAGCTTCCTGCAAAGATTATAAAAAAAAGTACAAAAATTATTACAGGTCAAGATCACACGAAAGGCGCAAAGGTCAAGTATGGTCTGGTCTTTTAAAATCCACAACAGCTCAATACATCCCAGATCAAGCTACTGTTATAATGACCCTAGGGCCTACAGTATACCTTCATTGTATTTTTTAATATTCTAAATATGGCTACAAGTGCTTCTGAAAGGAAGAATAATTTATTTACTGGGGTATGAATATAAATGAAAGTAGTTCAGGCAAATTATCAAATTAGATTTCTACTTAGTGCAGTGCGGATTTTGACAGTTCGTATTTAATCATAAAGTATCCGCATTTATACAAGAAATATGATTTACACAATAATTATACGTATTAAATTAACATTTGTATAGAATTTCTTCAAATGACATAACTTTAAGTACAAGGAATAAAGCAAACATATCTCGAATAAATTTATACCTAATATATTAGTTATAAACCAATAATGATAACCCTTTTAAGTATACACATTTACAATTGTATCATTTACCGTTCCCACATCCCTCTATGACGCAGATGAATTAAAATTAAGGTAAGCCTCACGAGAAATTTTGTTAATATTTTTTACTTACTAAATGACAGAAAGAATGCCAACAGGCAAGATAAAAATTCTCGGTTTGATTAAGTTTGTTCGTGAAAGGCAGTAAAACAATGTAACACCTCTAACGATCCCTTCTACCGGCTAAAGTGGAACTCTATGGAACCTCCTCCTCAAAGAGGACCGGAAGTAGTACTAGCAGATAACATATTTAAACTTTCAGTCTTACATATATTTGCTATGCTAAGAAATATAATTGAATTTCATGTGTTTTAATGCAGCAAATATTTACCTTCCCACCCAATCAATCGCAAGCCCTTCTGGAGACTTAATTCCATGGTCGATTACTGTCTCCGTTACTGACCCATTGATTGTCATTCTCTTTATCTGTTTCGCCGTCACGTCGGTGAAATACAACATGTTCTCGTCGTATAATATGTCCATAGCAACAGCGTTCCCGAAATCATCCGCTATTTTCTGGTAGCTTTTGCCGTCGGTGGTAATTTCTCGAATGTAGTAACGGTTTGTAAATATCAACCACGGTGTTATATCTGAAAATAAAACACGTTACGTAGTTCATGATAAACAAGAGCTCGTCGAACACGAAATGTGTCCCCCTTGCATTGATGCATTCAGTAATTGCACAAGAAACAGAAATTATTTGCTCACTGTAAACAAAAGTTCTATTGTTCTGGTTCAATGTGACATTGACCTTTGACCAATTGACCTCAAAATCAATAGGGGTCATCTGCTGGTCATGATCAACCCCCAAATTAAGTTTAGTGATCTTAGGCCCAAGCGTTCTTATGGTATTGTCCGGAAAGGGTTTAACTGTTCCGGTTCAATGTGACCTTGACCTTTAGCCTACTGACCTCAAAATAAATATGAGTCATTTACAGGTCATGATCAACCTCCCTATCAAGTTTCATGATCATAGGCCCAATCGTTCTCAAGTTATTATCTGGAAACGGTTTAAATGTTCCTGGTTACTGTAACCTTGACCTTTGAACTACTGACCTCAGAAACAAAAGGGATCATCTGCTGGTCAAAATGAATCTCTCTGTCATCTTTCATGACCCTTGGCCTAAGCGTTCTCAAGTTATCGTCTGGAAACCAGTTTACTGTTCCTGCCAATGTGACCTTGAACTTTGACATAATGACCTCAAAATCAATATGGGTCATCTGCTGGTCATGACCAATCTCCGTATCAATTTTCCTAATCCTAGGCCCAAGCGTTCTTGAGTTATCGCCCAGAAACCGTTTTACTGTTCCTGGTCACTGTGACCTTGACCTACTGACCTCTAAATCAATAGGGGTCACCTGGTGGTCATGATCAACCTCTCTATCAACTTTCACGATCCTAGGCTCAAGCGTTCTTCAGTTATCATCCGGAAATCGTTTAATTTTTCAGGGTCATTGTGACCTTGACCTTTGACATACAGATCTCAAAATCAATAGGGGTCACCTGCAGGTAATGACCAACCTTCCTATCAACTTTCATGATCCTAGGCCTAAGCGTTCTTGAGTTATCGTCCGGAAACGGATTGGTCTACATACAGACCGACCGACCGACCGACATCTGCAAAACACTATACCCCTCCTTCTTCGAAGGGGGGCAAAATTAAGCATGTTCAGCTATTGATGCTTGCCTTTGGTTTCATTGTAGGAGTCTAAGCCCTCCTATATATCTTCTAATGGACTTTTTCAATATGACATTTCAATTTTATCAGGCATGTATTTTGGAGAAGAGTTTTTCTTTAATCTTCCGTTGATTTCAAAATTTATGAATATAAGGATGTCATGTAACTTTTGCAGTGGCTGTGTGGTATAAGTTTTAGCACTGTTCGTATAAAAGGCAAAACTGACTTATTCAATATTTGCGCAAGCACAAAAATGGCAACTATTTTTGTAATGTTTGTAAATGCGCATATATAAAATAAAACTTTGTGATATCTGTTTATGAACAAAGTTTGATATTTGTATATATACAAATGGGTGGTACATATAGTTCTGCAACATTTTCTGATGAGAAGATTTTCGAATATTTGTATGTTCAACTTTTTATTCTACATTAGTTAGAAAATATTTTTACAATATGAATTTTTAATATGTACAAAAAAAAGATCGCAAACACGTTTGCATTATGTGTCGACAATATGCACACTATAATTGCAACGTTCCAAATGACAACCTGTCCGTTCACGATATCGCATTTGTATGTATGTTTAGATTTAATGTCTTTTTCAACATTTGTTCAGTATATAAACCACGGTGTCTAATTATAGAAGTGAGCACAATGACAGACTTTGCTGACACATTGGAATATCACGACCTAGACACGTGAAATGATACCCTGCCAAGTAACATTACAACAATTTGCCAATGTGAATACATGTTAGAGAATAACAATATGAATATATTATCATTAACATCTACAATACTAATATTCTTCCTATTTGAATAGTTTCCAATTAACTTTTACCCTACTAAACTTCTAAAATAGAGTGGTCCATCATTCAGTTTGGGCAGTACCATTTATTATTTAAAGAGATGTTTTACTGAAAATTTACTGACTGAATAGCGAACAATGCAGACCTTGATAAGCCTGCGTGGATGTGCAGGCTGTTCTTGGTCTGCACTGGTCGCAAAGGCAGAATCACAAAAGGCTAAAGGTTAATAACAATTACAAGCCAATTTTTACATGATTTCCATTGTATTAATGCCTTTGCACAGAGTTGTGCCTATTTCTAAATCAAGCAAATAACTAGAGCTTCAAGTAAAGACAATTACATGTATTCACAGGAACACGTCTAAATTCTAGAAAAAGAGTACAACTGAAACTTACTATCGATTCGTTTGCATGTCTTCCCATCTATGCGTTTCTTGTAACCCTTATTACATTTACACGTATAGCTTCCCTGAGTGTTTATACAAACTTGGCTGCAAACTCCAGGAATCGCCAGACACTCATTTATATCTGCAAAACAATTGTTCTTTTTTTAATTATACATGTATAAGTGTTAAACGAAGCTGTCTGTCATCATAACTGGAGTTACTGCCACTATGAATGCCAAATTACGTTATGTATAGATTCTTCTTGGCGTCAAAAGTGAAATGTTTCAATCTGCCTATACTGCACCTTACATATATGAGCCGTGCCATGAGAAAACCAACATAGTGGGTTTGCGACCAGCATTGATCCAGACCAGCCTGCGCATCTGCGCAGTCTGGTCAGGATCTCTGCTGTTCGCTTTCAAAGCCTGTTGGAATTAGAGAAACCATTAGCGAACAGGATGGATCCTGACCAGACTGCGCGGATGCGCAGGCTGGTCTGGATCCATGCTGGTCGCAAAGCCACTATGTTGGTTTTCCCATGACACGGCTCATATTACAATATATCCATTTTTGTAAATATTTTAGGTTCACGTGTTAATGAAAACTGTGAAATTTTGGTGACTTATAGGCCCGTTGGGCCGGGTATACGTGTATTACTGTATATATACGATATACACATGTAAAACTATTAAACTATTTACTTACTTTACTTTCTTCTATCATATTATATTAAATCATATCATAAATTTACAACGATCTGAAAATATTATATTCAACATTGGTTAAAAAAAACTGTTGACTTCGATTTAAGACTTGGATATAGTAAACATGATATACCCGTGCATGATATTTTATCATCCAGGAGTTTATATCCATTATTGCACTGACATGCATATCCGGATTTCAGATCAACGCATTTCTGGGAACATACTGACGTGTTCGAAAGACATTCATTTATACCTGCAAATAATTGAAATTTAATTGAAGATTTACGCAATATCCAATATTAAAACTATGTTTAACATCTATGCGAATAAACTTCTCACGTGGGGGCCTTCGTGGCCGAGTGGTTAATGTCGCTGACTTCAAATCACTTGCCCCTCATCGATGTGGGTTCGAACCTCACTCGGGGCGTTGAATTCTTCATGTGAGGAAGCCATCCAGCTGGCTTACGGAAGGTCGGTGGTTCTACCCAGGTGCCCGCTCGTGATGAAATAATGCACGGAGGGTCACCTGGGGTCTTCCTCCACCATTAAAGCTGGAAATTACGTGTAGACATTTCATACGATTTATTTCAAAATCTTAAGAACAGGTATATTTTGAACTGCAACAGCAGTGTCCAGGAAACAACTTTTAGTGTCTGTATATAGTACTGAAGGAGTTGCATATCTTTAAATAGAATTAATTTGAAAACGAGCCATGCAGAATAAAGCAGATGTTAAACAAGATTTTAACAAAATTTTGTACGAAATATATATGCGGTTTAAATTCCCTAAAAGTAAATGACAAAATATTTACCGTCAGTCCAATCTCAACGACTGCAGTAAGTTATAAAACTAAAACTTCATTCTCAACTTAAAACCAATTAATACAGTCTTACCACAAAGTTTCTCATCTGACCAATCACCGCAGTCGTTTTTCTCATCGCAAACAGCTGATTGGCTGATACATGTACCGTTATGGCACTGGAACTTGCCCTCGTCGCATTTGGCAGCTTTCTTTGCTACATGATATTTAAAATGTATACACTTAAATACGCGTATTTTACAAGTTAAAGCATAGCTAAAATTCCTTCTAGGGCACATCGATATAAATATAATATGAAATTAGGTGCTACCTAAAAGGCAGAGCTCCCTGAAAAATCACAGTGCCCCTTTGAAATTGAAGGAGTGGTGTTGGAATTGTCTGGAACTAAGGATTCGTTTAGGAAGTTTATGTTCTATTAGATCTATTAAAATTATAAGATCCGAAAATATGATTTTTCTAAATGCATGTTTTAGACTGCATCAAATTTAATTCTTGACATGTGAAATATTCGTAAGATATTCTGTATATAATTTAATGAAAGTTTGATATAAATTAAAATCTGCACCAAGATAAAGAATGTAAATGTTTGGCAATAAGGACTTAATGTAAAAAGTTAATGTTTCAATTCCAAAGTTAGTTGAAATTACAATTTATGTACTCCTGGAAATGACTATTGTAATTCTTTTAAATGTCATTATTGTCAAATTTTGGTTCTTTCTGAAAGGAAGAATGATTGTGTCTTCCTTTCAGTCAAAAATACTGCTATAATAGACGCCTGGTATGGGAAAATTACAATCATTTACATGACTGTACAGAGCTTGTTTTAAACCCAAATACTAGCAATTTTTAAAAGTTAATGATCAGAATTTTACCTGAGAAAAACAGAGTATGCCGAAATTCTTAAAAAACCCTGTTTATTTACTAAACTTCTAAGTAAACATTTCTATGGCTTTTTATGGTTAATCTTTTGGCACTATAAAACAGGGGCGGTAGTATGAACCTTTTTGATGTTTATTGATCATTGATCGCCAATAGTTTTTGTTTTTTAGGTAAACTCTGGTCAGTGTTAATGCTGCCCACATAAGTGGGACTTAACATTTGTTTGAATAAAATTGAAACTAAACTTGTTTTTAACGCTAATGGATGAAATATATGCGAACGGGGAGAAGATCATTATTTGCTTTTCACAGTTCAATGCCTGTATATTTTGATTCTAAAGCTGTTTTTGTTTTTAAAGTTATGTCTACTGACTACTGCACAAGCACTACACTGGAGCCTGACATCAAAACTAAACACTTGTTAAATTTCACATGAATGACTTTAGTTATACAATATTTTCAAAACTCATAATAATAGAAAAAAAACTGAAATAAAAAAAGGAATTGAAAAATTTTTTTTGTCTCGGTGAGATTCGAACTCATGACCTCTGGTTTTCAACGAGAACTCGCTAACCACTACACCAATGTGGAGTTATGACGTCATAATGACAAACATAAGTATATAATTATGATAAAGTTTGGTCATGGCAACGTGAGGAAAGTCGTTTCAAAATGAAAATATTGTATTTTATTTCTTTTTTCTTCGTACAAAATGTATTTAGCTCTAAATTTTTATTATCAAACGCGCATTTACACTTCTTATTCAATATTCAAAGCAGTAAGCGAGACACTTTTATCAACCGTAAACAGTAAGCGTCTACTGACGTCTTTACTGATTAATTACTATGTGCATAGAGCACATGAAAAAGTCCGAACAACACCGATTCCAAAAAAGTACCACGAATTTTCAACTCGATAGTATACACAGTTAGTTCTCTCTATTCTTTTTCTTGTTCATAAGTGTAACCGTAATGCGACGCTGTCGGCGCCGCTCCGCGGCGCCGGTAGCTCTACTATAATGATCATCTGGTAAAAGTTTGATTGCAATGTCTGTTTTAAATATTGGTCATCAGTGTGTGGAACCCCGGGATTGGACGCAAGGACAAGACCATTCCGAAACTGAAACTGCTTTATTTGATTAAACATCTAATTTTACAAGAGTATATTCACTGGCGTTGTACATTAGATTAACAAAAATATAGTTAGATATATACATAAAGGTATCAAACAATGAAACACGAGATGTTTGACAAAATTATTACAATGTAAATTACAACATTGCGTAAACGTCGGTCACACTATATAATAGAGTATACTCAGCGTGTCTTCCATATTCTATCTTATTGATATATTATATATATTCGCTTTACTTTTCCTGTTTTTTTTCTGTTTAACATCCTAATTAACTGTTAAAAAGAAGTGTTTACCAAAAAGATACTAGATCTTGATCAGACGGCTGATCATGATCTCAGTCCTGGCCAGCATGACAAAGGTTAACATGTTTAAACGCGGGTTGGGGCGGCCAACTTCACACTAAATAGAATATATAAGTTGCTGTACAAAAGCAGCGTAAAATATAACTTACAGCACATTGATTTTTTCTCATCTGAGAAGTCCAGACAATCGTCCTCTTTATCACAGACAAAATGCTTTGGAATACATATCTTGTTATCACACATAAACTCGTCTCCTTTGCATGTACGGTAATCTATAGAGAAAGAAATCTTGTTATCGTACATAAACACGTCTCCTTTGCATGTACGGTAATCTTATAAATCGTCCTATTTATCACAGTCAAAATGCTTTAGAAAACATATCTTGTTATCACACATAAACTCGTCTCCTTTGCATGTGCGGTAATCCATAGACAAAAAATAAATCGTCCTCTTTATCACAGACAAAATGCTTTGGGATCTTATCACACATAAACTCGTCTCCTTTGCATGTACGATAATCTATAGTCAAAAATAAATCGTCCTCTTTATCACAGACAAAATGCTTTGTTATCGTGCATAAACTCGTTCCCTTTACATGCACGGGTAATATATAGACGCAAATTGTCTCATAAACATGTTTGACAGCATCATGTGTTTGACAAATTTCTTACTATAATATAATCGAAATTCTATTCAGTGGAGCAGACCAAAGAACAATTGCTATGATCTTGATTTATACAATCGTATTTCAATAGTTTTAGCATGGTGAAATTTGTTAAGCTAACATTTAGAGATATCCAGTTGTCGGTTGTTTATTGTGTTCAAAATTGTTGCTTATAACCAAAAATTGAAGCTAAGCGATCATTATGCATGATTTTTCTATAATAAAACTATCCAGACAATTTTGAGCTAAAACTTTTAATCAAACGCGTTTTTTTTTTCAAAAAATACATCGCTGACACCAAGTCTCAAGAGGACTATAAAAGAAACTATCGCTATGTTATCTTTCGAATTAAAGATGACTTAATGTACATTTCTTTGGCTACCTCACTACTAGAACTTAATAGCAAAACAAGCTGTTGTAGCACAATTAAAATAGTGTTTCAGCCGAGTGTTCTATTGGCTGAATATGATTGTGAATTCATCCGTACCGCATTTTTCTCCTTCGTCAGAACCATCCGGACAATCGTGTACGTGGTCACAGCGAAACCTGTCAGGTATACACTCCCCGGAACTGCACTGGAACTCGGGAATGTCGGGATTGCATGCTGGGCGTGAGCAATCTCTCTCATCCTCGCCATCCGAACAATCCGCTGTTCCATCACATACCTTGGGAGAAATAAATTGTGAATTTGTTACAGTATTTGCTTCACATATTCTGATGATACAATTGTGTGCATTTTGTCAACGTGTGGCCACGTAATTCTTTAGAACGAGAAGGTAAATAATCGCAAAGCGATAACTTGTTCATTGAGAAAAAGTACCTGTGTTCTGGGAAGTCGACATATGACTGTGAACTTTAACTGTGTCGAAGTGACAAGAAACCGAACAAAAATAATTCACGAATAAACATGTAAACCTGGGATATAAAATGAAATTTTCAATATCAGCTAACGAGATATATGTCCATGCATATATACCTGCTTGCTGAACGTCAACATCAGCTAACGAAATATATGTCCATGCATATATACCTGTTTGCTGGACGTCAACATCAGCTAACGAAATATATGTCCATGCATAAATACCTGCTTGCTGGACATCAACATCAGCTAACGAAATACATGTCCATGCATATATACCTGATTGCTAAACGTCAACATCAGCTAACGAATTATATGTCCATGCATACGTCAACATCAGCTGACGAAATATATGTCCATGCATATATACCTGCTTGCTGAACATCAACATCAGCTAACGAAATACATGTCCATGCATACGTCAACATCAGCTGACGAAATATATGTCCATGCATATATACCTGCTTGCTGGACGTCAATATCAGCTGACGAAATATATGTTCATGCATATATACCTGTTTGCTGGACATCAATATCAGCTAAAGAAATATATGCCCATGCGTATATACCTAATACCTCCTTGCTGGACGTCAGTATCAGCTACTGAAATATTAGCCAATGCATCTATACACCTGCTTGCTGAACGTCTATGACAGCTAACAAAATATAAGCCAATGGACGAATACATGCTTGCTGGACGTCAATATCAACTAAATAAGATATTATGACATGAATACACATTGTTTGCTAGATAAACATGTAAAATGACAATGCCAAGCTATATGAGGTATTAATCCATAGGTATACGTAATATTCCATAAATACACTGACGAGATATGAAAACGCAACAAACATATGCCTAAATTAATATATTTTTTTCTACAAAAAACATCTCTTTGAAATGTTCAATACATACACATCTCGATACTCTATACCCACTGTGTTCAAATTTAATCAGCACAACAGACTGTAAAATTAACTCAATGGGAAAAAGAGTATCGAGATGTGTTTGTGTTGAACATTTCAAGGTGATGCTTTTAGTAGTAAAAATATATTCAGGGATATGTTTGTTGCGTTTTCATATCTCGTCAGCGTATAAACCTGTTTGCCGGATTATAATAATTCTAACTAACTTGGTATGATATAATAAAATTTCATTTTATATTATTTTTATTCAATGTATAATCAGATAAAACAGTGGCCCTGAACAAATTTTCAGATGTACAGAAATGCCTACTATACCTGTTTGGCGGATATACAGGGATAGCGCCCAAGTCTGCGGTTTGCTTCACAAGAAAAGGAATCCTTTTTGCATGTAGCTGTGTACGAATCTAAAACAAAAATGGTTAATTATTATAAATAGTGACCTAAATGCCACTTTAAGCATTATTTTTTTCAGACAGAAGATTATAACAAATATAAATACAGCTAAAATAAAGTATAAACTGCCAACAACTGGGCATGTAATCATGTTCATTTGCTATGGACGAACAAATTAATTAGGAGATAAATCTGTATTTAGGCGGTCGTAAAATGTCGCCACGTTCTGTGACTTCGCATTGCAATTTTCTCAAGTTATTTTTCACCAAGTCCAGTACAATAGAATTCCGCTTAAACTGATGTAAGGGACATGACGAATGATGTATATTACATTATCTCTCGTGGAAAGCCTCTTCCAAGTCCGCTTAGTTGCGTTCGAGTGAGTGAGTTGGGTTTTACGGCGAATCGACATAAAATGGTCATATATCGCCGAAAGTTGCTTTCGATGCTTTCAATTCATTATCAAACTGTTTTTCTTTGTTGTTGTTGTTGTTGTTACACAATCCGTGTGATTTTTGTGATAATAGTTGTTTATCGACATGAGATAACATTTGCTCATTTTGAGCGCCTTTACCTGATAATCTTGTGAAATAATATACACAAAAGGTGTAGACATCATACAATTAAATCCGAGCCCTGCCGATGAGCTACGTATAAGACAGTAAGTTAGGTGCCTATTTTTAAATGTATAATATAACAACTTGGGTATATACAATGTCTTGAAACTCGTTCGTTTTTCACTAATTCATGCTATGAAGTTGTAAAAAACAAACAGTCATGTGTTTGCAAAACACAATTATGCCCTGTATGTGTCAAATAAATGTTATTTTCAGTCTCAGTCAATGTAAAACTTGACTTAATGATCCTAAAACCAATAGCAGTTATCAGCTGGTCTTAGGCAAATGATTATTGCTGCGGGCCGCGACTCGGGGATACTGTTACCTTTACCTTTGACCTGCAGACCCTAAAACATTATGGGTAATTTACTACCAACAGACAATATCCAGAGTCACTAAAGGTCATAGAACTAAGCATACTGTAGTTATTCATTATAGAAAACATTACATAAAGTGGGATTTTATTAAAACTGCACTCGCAAAATGAAACATAGAAAAGGACATACCACAAGGAAGATTGTACTTTTCGTCACTCAGATCACCACAATCGTCAGACCCATCACAAACCCATGACACAGGAATACACTTGTTGTTGGAGCAACGGAACTGTTTATAGCCGCATGACATATTCTTGAAACTTGCTACAAATATTTGTTAAGGCTATATAATGTCAATTTCATTGGTGCAAAACCTATTTGCTTTTAGAAATAATTTCTGTGATTGGACTTTGACACTGCTTTCGTAAAAAACATACAAGAACACACATTATAACACTTTATATGTGTGATACACAATAAATGCAAAATAGCATGTGAATTTTTAAACTCCTTACATTAAAATCCAGAAATATCTATCAAAGATTACATTACATTGTCTAAAACATGATATCAAGGTTTTGTAAAAGCATCTGCCTATGTGACTGACGCTCCGGCCATTTAAAAATGCATTGCTCGCATAAAAGACGCTTTGGACCATACAAGACTATTGCCCAACGGCATGTAAATTACGCCCTGGGCCATATAAAACTGCAATGTTCATGTAAATAACGCTGCATTGTCCATGTTAATCATGCTCCGGGTCATAAAACTGCACTGTCCGTTAAAATGACCTTCCGGGTCATAAAACTGCACTGCCCGTTAAAATGACCATCCCGGTCATAAAACTGCACTGCCCGTTAAAATGACAAAACCGGGTCAAAAAAAATTGCACTGCCCGTTAAAATGACGCTCCGGGTCATAAAACTGCACAGCCCGGTAAAATGACAAAAGATTATGGATAACATTTTTAAAATCACAAAACTCATTCATACTCACTGCAGTTTGCCTCGTCTTGTTGTCCCTGGATACCGTTACAGTCTGGTTCACCATCACACAACCATGACTTTGGTATACACTTTGCAGAGGAAGGACTGCTACAGGCATATTCATCTAAAAAATTCAACATAAAACATATTTTTTAAAAGCTTTTAAGCATTCTCACAACACTACAGTAAATATCATACCTGGAAATAAATGCTACAACAAAAGTTATCTAAAAGGTTTAACACTGTATAAATACGTGGACTACTCACCTAGTATTTTTATTTACGTCGCCTTGTAAGCATGGGGACTGAGTGAGGATTTGGTCACAATATTAACCAATTGCAAATTATGCTCTCCAGTGGCGTTCAAAGCCTTTATTTCTGTGTTCTATCCTTTTCATTATTTAGCCTATGTATTTTTATGTACATGTTTATAATCTACACCATCAATCTATACCCACACTGCTGTAGGCCTTCCTTTTGGGGAAGCTGCATCTTTTTTAAGATGACTTCCGTTAGAACCGTCTCCCATATACAACGTCAAATTTTTCATTAAAGGTATACAGATCCAAATTTCATACTTAAAAACATGAACAATTACTTTATATAGTTTATGTTAGCATAAAATTAACAAGTTTTTATGTATTAACAGAATTATGTATTAGGTTTAAAATGGTTCGTACTGTATACATGTATATATAAACACAGTATAAATGTGTACCAGCACTAAAAAGAACTGGCTGCCTTTCTTAACAATCAACTGTTACTGTTTGACATGCAGTTACGATTGTAACTCGTATATGCAGACTTAATTTTTATATTAAGTAACGTTAAATATATTTGATAACGATTTTATACATTTGAAATAAATATCTAAATATAAAATATTTTAGTGAAAGATAGCCTTTGAATATTTTAATATACTGTTAAATTTCCTTTTTCACGATTTAATTAGATATTAATTTTTATAAGAATCAAAGACAAAACCTTTTCCACAATTATGTTGATTGCAGTAGACGCCAACTTCATCTGCACCGTCCCCACGGTCGTCATCCCCGCCCCACAACGGTGGTCTCCTTATACATTTCGTATTGGACAACTTTTTTGGGGTAGCAATTACTGTGGGTTGAAGCGAATTATTTGGGATCCGTAATGACACTTCGGAATTTTGGAGTACTTTCTAATTCGATTTGCTCATTGCAGAGAGGGGCTTTGCGCATGTCGGAGTGAATATCATTGGATGGCCAGAATCCAATTATGCATTCCGCGACATAGTGTATCTTGTATAATACTACACTGACTAAGGTCTAAGGTTGTTTAGGCAGGGGTACATAATATTACGATTTTATAGATTCTTTCATTTAATGCTGCATCCCAATTACCGAGTCTGAAGTTTATACAGCGACTCAGGTCCGTGAGTCCATGACTTAATAGGCTTTCGGCATTCCTCGGACATAACGTAGTCAACAGTCACAAGATCAAGACTCCCAAAGGGGTATAGCAATTAGTATTCATGCAACAACATCATCGGGCGTGAGTTGGCGTACAGCAGTAGCAGCGTAGGGCATTAAATGCTGCTATGCCAGCAGTTATAGCAGTAATCTCCTATGCCAGAGTTTCAGCTTCACGCCCGTGCCAAGTTTAAGCAGTTATGGTCGCTACTGCTAGCATTACAGCAGTTAATAAGCTGTTTACTAGTTGATGAGTTGCTGACTCAAGTTTTTGTGTAATAAACTTCACTTCTTGCAATATACATCCTCAAGTAATCCCTTATTAGTTCAGTCAGTGCATCTAATGTTTCTTTTGTACTGTTATTTCAAGCCAAAAGGGAGAGGGGTGCACACTGCCCCTTCCCCCTAACCTCCCTTCTTGTTTCTACGCTAGGTAAGTAGTTTCGTGGTGATGTATCCCTGATTTGCTCGTTATGAAATGAAGTGAAACGCGCGCTTTTCTAGATAGGTACATGTATGATCAATTATGTTTCTAAATAAAAGGAGTACGTCTATTTAAGGCATTTATTCAATGAGTTTTTAAGTTTGACGTGAGATAGGAATAATATTAAAACAGTTGCTTCTGTGGAATCGATCGGTCTCCGAAAGACACTAACTAGGTTTTAGGACTCCATCTTCGCATTATTTTGTAGTGTGTGCGTGTCGCGCGCGCGCTTGGTGTTGTGTGTTCGGATTACGTCTTTTGCAACATTGTTCAGTAAAGAGGGGTGTCTACTGTACCCAACTACACTGTGAGCACGCCCAACTTAACTGCTTGCTCTTGGAATATCCGGCCCGTAGGACATGGCATGATTTCCCACTCGTTCACATTATAGGGACGGCTGACCAGACCTGCACTTATATTAAAGCGGAAGCTGCTAGTACATTTTTTCTCTTGGGATGACGCTGCAGGGATCGAACACGACCACCGCTTCTCGTGAGCGGACGCTCTACCCTAAGCTGGGAGGTTCTTATCGATCATTTAGATATGGTAAAGCGAATGTTTGGGGGTCCCCAGCTCCGCCCCAGACCTTGAGTTTTGGATCGGACCGGGTGGCCATTGTAGAGAGGGTTGTCCCCCACCAGGCACGGGTGGCCGCCATTCCGGGAAAACTCTTGTTTGGGAGAAACCCGGGTCGAGGTGTGAGGCGGGGGTGGGTCGGGGGTGGCCTAAAATCGTTCCAGCAGTTAATAGGAGGTCCCTATGGGATCCTGAGTTTGGGTTGAGACCGGGTGGCCGTTGTAGAGGGTGACGGTTTATGGGTGGCCAGCATAGTGGCTATTCCGGGAAAACTCTTGTTTACTCGTGAGCGGGTCTCAAAGTTGGGTTTAGGTCATTGTCGGAATTTTTCGTTTTCTTCAGTTTGGGCGCCCCCAGCTCCGCCCCAGACCTTGAGTTTTGGATCGGACCGGGTGGCCATTGTAGAGAGGGTTGTCCCCAGGCACGGGTGGCCGCCATTCCGGGAAAACTCTTGTTTGGGAGAAACTCGGGTCGGGTGTGGGCGGGGGTGGCCTAAAATCGTTCCAGCAGTTAATAGGAGGTCCCTATGGGATCCTGAGTTTGGGTTGAGACCGGGTGGCCGTTGTAGAGGGTGACGGTTTATCGGTGGCCAGCATAGTGGCTATTCCGGGAAAACTCTTGTTTACTCGTGAGCGGGTCTCAAAGTTGGTTTTAGGTCATTTTCGGAATTTTTCATTTTCTTCAGTTTGGGCGCCCCCAGCTCCGCCCCAGACCTTGAGTTTTGGATCGGACCGGGTGGCCATTGTAGAGAGGGTTGTCCCCCACCAGGCACGGGTGGCCGCCATTCCGGGAAAACTCTTGTTTGGGAGAAACCCGGGTCGAGGTGTGAGGCGGGGGTGGGTCGGGGGTGGCCTAAAATCGTTCAGCAGTTAATAGGAGGTCCCTATGGGATCCTGAGTTTGGGTTGAGACCGGGTGGCCGTTGTAGAGGGTGACGGTTTATGGGTGGCCAGCATAGTGGCTATTCCGGGAAAACTCTTGTTTACTCGTGAGCGGGTCTCAAGGTTGGTTTTAGGTCATTTTCGGAATTTTTCATTTTCTTCAGTTTGGGCGCCCCAGCTCCGCCCCAGACCTTGAGTTTTGGATCGGACCGGGTGGCCATTGTAGAGAGGGTTGTAGGCACGGGTGGCCGCCATTCCGGGAAAACTCTTGTTTGGGAGAAACCCGGGTCGAGGTGTGAGGCGGGGGTGGGTCGGGGGTGGCCTAAAATCGTTCCAGCAGTTAATAGGAGGTCCCTATGGGATCCTGAGTTTGGGTTGAGACCGGGTGGCCGTTGTAGAGGGTGACGGTTTATGGGTGGCCAGCATAGTGGCTATTCCGGGAAAACTCTTGTTTACTCGTGAGCGGGTCTCAAAGTTGGTTTTAGGTCATTTTCGGAATTTTTCATTTTCTTCAGTTTGGGCGCCCCCAGCTCCGCCCCAGACCTTGAGTTTTGGATCGGACCGGGTGGCCATTGTAGAGAGGGTTGTCCCCCACCAGGCACGGGTGGCCGCCATTCCGGGAAAACTCTTGTTTGGGAGAAACCCGGGTCGAGGTGTGAGGCGGGGGTGGCCTAAAATCGTTCCAGCAGTTAATAGGAGGTCCCTATGGGATCCTGAGTTTGGGTTGAGACCGGGTGGCCGTTGTAGAGGGTGACGGTTTATCGGTGGCCAGCATAGTGGCTATTCCGGGAAAACTCTTGTTTACTCGTGAGCGGGTCTCAAGGTTGGTTTTAGGTCATTTTCGGAATTTTTCATTTTCTTCAGTTTGGGCGCCCCAGCTCCGCCCCAGACCTTGAGTTTTGGATCGGACCGGGTGGCCATTGTAGAGAGGGTTGTCCCCCACCAGGCACGGGTGGCCGCATTCCGGGAAAACTCTTGTTTGGGAGAAACCCGGGTCGAGGTGTGAGGCGGGGGTGGGTCGGGGGTGGCCTAAAATCGTTCAGCAGTTAATAGGAGGTCCCTATGGGATCCTGAGTTTGGGTTGAGACCGGGTGGCCGTTGTAGAGGGTGACGGTTTATGGGTGGCCAGCATAGTGGCTATTCCGGGAAAACTCTTGTTTACTCGTGAGCGGGTCTCAAAGTTGGTTTTAGGTCATTTTCGGAATTTTTCATTTTCTTCAGTTTGGGCGCCCCAGCTCCGCCCCAGACCTTGAGTTTTGGATCGGACCGGGTGGCCATTGTAGAGAGGGTTGTAGGCACGGGTGGCCGCCATTCCGGGAAAACTCTTGTTTGGGAGAAACCCGGGTCGAGGTGTGTGAGCGGGGGGTGGGTCGGGGTGGGCCTAAAATCGTTCCAGCAGTTAATAGGAGGTCCCTATGGGATCCTGAGTTTGGGTTGAGACCGGGTGGCCGTTGTAGAGGGTGACGGTTTATGGGTGGCCAGCATAGTGGCTATTCCGGGAAAACTCTTGTTTACTCGTGAGCGGGTCTCAAAGTTGGTTTTAGGTCATTTTCGGAATTTTTCATTTTCTTCAGTTTGGGCGCCCCCAGCTCCGCCCCAGACCTTGAGTTTTGGATCGGACCGGGTGGCCATTGTAGAGAGGGTTGTCCCCCACCAGGCACGGGTGGCCGCCATTCCGGGAAAACTCTTGTTTGGGAGAAACCCGGGTCGAGGTGTGAGGCGGGGGTGGGTCGGGGGTGGCCTAAAATCGTTCCAGCAGTTATAGGAGGTCCCTATGGGATCCTGAGTTTGGGTTGAGACCGGGTGGCCGTTGTAGATGGTGACGGTTTATGGGTGGCCAGCATAGTGGCTATTCCGGGAAAACTCTTGTTTACTCGTGAGCGGGTCTCAAAGTTGGTTTTAGGTCATTTTCGGAATTTTTCATTTTCTTCAGTTTGGGCGCCCCCAGCTCCGCCCAGACCTTGAGTTTTGGATCGGACCGGGTGGCCATTGTAGAGAGGGTTGTCCCCCACCAGGCACGGGTGGCCGCCATTCCGGGAAAACTCTTGTTTGGGAGAAACCCGGGTCGAGGTGTGAGGCGGGGGTGGGTCGGGGGTGGCCTAAAATCGTTCCAGCAGTTAATAGGAGGTCCCTATGGGATCCTGAGTTTGGGTTGAGACCGGGTGGCCGTTGTAGAGGGTGACGGTTTATGGGTGGCCAGCATAGTGGCTATTCCGGGAATACTCTTGTTTACTCGTGAGCGGGTCTCAAAGTTGGTTTTAGGTCATTTTCGGAATTTTTCATTTTCTTCAGTTTGGGCGCCCCCAGCTCCGCCCCAGACCTTGAGTTTTGGATCGGACCGGGTGGCCATTGTAGAGAGGGTTGTCCCCACCAGGCACGGGTGGCCGCCATTCCGGGAAAACTCTTGTTTGGGAGAAACCCGGGTCGAGGTGCGAGGCGGGGGTGGGTCGGGGGTGGCCTAAAATCGTTCCAGCAGTTAATAGGAGGTCCCTATGGGATCCTGAGTTTGGGTTGAGACCGGGTGGCCGTTGTAGAGGGTGACGGTTTATGGGTGGCCAGCATAGTGGCTATTCCGGGAAAACTCTTGTTTACTCGTGAGCGGGTCTCAAAGTTGGTTTTAGGTCATTTTCGGAATTTTTCATTTTCTTCAGTTTGGGCGCCCCCAGCTCCGCCCCAGACCTTGAGTTTTGGATCGGACCGGGTGGCCATTGTAGAGAGGGTTGTCCCCCACCAGGCACGGGTGGCCGCCATTCCGGGAAAACTCTTGTTTGGGAGAAACCCGGGTCGAGGTGTGAGGCGGGGGTGGGTCGGGGGTGGCCTAAAATCGTTCCAGCAGTTAATAGGAGGTCCCTATGGGATCCTGAGTTTGGGTTGAGACCGGGTGGCCGTTGTAGAGGGTGACGGTTTATGGGTGGCCAGCATAGTGGCTTTTCCCGGAAAACTCTTGTTTACTCGTGAGCGGGTCTCAAAGTTGGTTTTAGGTCATTTTCGGAATTTTTCATTTTCTTCAGTTTGGGCGCCCCCAGCTCCGCCCCAGACCTTGAGTTTTGGATCGGACCGGGTGGCCATTGTAGAGAGGGTTGTCCCCCACCAGGCACGGGTGGCCGCCATTCCGGGAAAACTCTTGTTTGGGAGAAACCCGGGTCGAGGTGTGAGGCGGGGGTGGGTCGGGGGTGGCCTAAAATCGTTCCAGCAGTTAATAGGAGGTCCCTATGGGATCCTGAGTTTGGGTTGAGACCGGGGGCCGTTGTAGAGGGTGACGGTTTATGGGTGGCCAGCATAGTGGCTATTCCGGGAAAACTCTTGTTTACTCGTGAGCGGGTCTCAAAGTTGGTTTTAGGTCATTTTCGGAATTTTTCATTTTCTTCAGTTTGGGCGCCCCCAGCTCCGCCCCAGACCTTGAGTTTTGGATCGGACCGGGTGGCCATTGTAGAGAGGGTTGTCCCCCACCAGGCACGGGTGGCCGCCATTCCGGGAAAACTCTTGTTTGGGAGAAACCCGGGTCGAGGTGTGAGGCGGGGGTGGGTCGGGGTGGCCTAAAATCGTTCCAGCAGTTATTAGGAGGTCCCTATGGGATCCTGAGTTTGGGTTGAGACCGGGTGGCCGCTGTAGAGGTGACGGTTTATGGGTGGCCAGCATAGTGGCTTTTCCGGGAAAACTCTTGTTTACTCGTGAGCGGGTCTCAAAGTTGGTTTTAGGTCATTTTCGGAATTTTTCATTTTCTTCAGTTTGGGCGCCCCCAGCTCCGCCCCAGACCTTGAGTTTTGGATCGGACCGGGTGGCCATTGTAGAGAGGGTTGTCCCCCACTAGGCACGGGTGGCCGCCATTCCGGGAAAACTCTTGTTTGGGAGAAACCCGGGTCGAGGTGTGAGGCGGGGGTGGGTCGGGGGTGGCCTAAAATCGTTCCAGCAGTTAATAGGAGGTCCCTATGGGATCCTGAGTTTGGGTTGAGACCGGGTGGCCGTTTTTAGAGGGTGACGGTTTATGGGTGGCCAGCATAGTGGCTATTCCGGGAAAACTCTTGTTTACTCGTGAGCGGGTCTCAAAGTTGGTTTTAGGTCATTTTCGGAATTTTTCATTTTCTTCAGTTTGGGCGCCCCCAGCTCCGCCCCAGACCTTGAGTTTTGGCTCGGACCGGGTGGCCATTGTAGAGAGGGTTGTCCCCCACCAGGCACGGGTAGCCGCCATTCCGGGAAAACTCTTGTTTGGGAGAAACCCGGGACGAGGTGTGAGGCGGGGGTGGGTCGGGGGTGGCCTGAAATCGTTCCAGCAGTTAATAGGAGGTCCCTATGGGATCCTGAGTTTGGGTTGAGACCGGGTGGCCGTTGTAGAGGGTGACGGTTTATGGGTGGCCAGCATAGTGGCTATTCCGGGAAAACTCTTGTTTACTCGTGAGCGGGTCTCAAAGTTGGTTTTAGGTCATTTTCGGAATTTTTCATTTTCTTCAGTTTGGGCGCCCCCAGCTCCGCCCCAGACCTTGAGTTCTGGATCGGACCGGGTGGCCATTGTAGAGAGGGTTGTCCCCCACCAGGCACGGGTGCCGCCATTCCGGGAAAACTCTTGTTTGGGAGAAACCCGGGTCGAGGTGTGAGGCGGGGGTGGGTCGGGGGTGGCCTAAAATCGTTCCAGCAGTTAATAGGAGGTCCCTATGGATCCTGAGTTTGGGTTGAGACGGGGGCCGTTGTAGAGGGTGACGGTTTATGGGTGGCCAGCATAGTGGCTATTCCGGGAATACTCTTGTTTACTCGTGAGCGGGTCTCAAAGTTGGTTTTAGGTCATTTTCGGAATTTTTCATTTTCTTCAGTTTGGGCGCCCCCAGCTCCGCCCCAGACCTTGAGTTTTGGATCGGACGGGTGGCCATTGTAGAGAGGGTTGTCCCCCACCAGGCACGGGTGGCCGCCATTCCGGGAAAACTCTTGTTTGGGAGAAACCCGGGTCGAGGTGTGAGGCGGGGGTGGGTCGGGGGTGGCCTAAAATCGTTCCAGCAGTTAATAGGAGGTCCCTATGGGATCCTGAGTTTGGGTTGAGACCGGGTGGCCGTTGTAGAGGGTGACGGTTTATGGGTGGCCAGCATAGTGGCTATTCCGGGAAAACTCTTGTTTACTCGTGAGCGGGTCTCAAAGTTGGTTTTAGGTCATTTTCGGAATTTTTCATTTTCTTCAGTTTGGGCGCCCCCAGCTCCGCCCCAGACCTTGAGTTTTGGATCGGACCGGGTGGCCATTGTAGAGAGGGTTGTCCCCACCAGGCACGGGTGGCCGCCATTCCGGGAAAACTCTTGTTTGGGAGAAACCCGGGTCGAGGTGTGAGCGGGGGTGGGTCGGGGGTGGCCTAAAATCGTTCCAGCAGTTAATAGGAGGTCCCTATGGGATCCTGAGTTTGGGTTGAGACCGGGTGGCCGTTGTAGAGGGTGACGGTTTATGGGTGGCCAGCATAGTGGCTATTCCGGGAAACTCTTGTTTACTCGTGAGCGGGTCTAAAATTGGTTTTAGGTCATTTTCGGAATTTTTCATTTTCTTCAGTTTGGGCGCCCCCAGCTCCGCCCCAGACCTTGAGTTTTGGATCGGACCGGATGGCAATTGTAGAGAGGGTTGTCCCGCACCAGGCACGGGTGGCCGCCATTCCGGGAAAACTCTTGTTTGGGAGAAACCCGGGTCGAGGTGTGAGGCGGGGGTGGGTCGGGGGTGGCCTAAAATCGTTCCAGCAGTTATTAGGAGGTCCCTATGGGATCCTGAGTTTGGGTTGAGACCGGGTGGCCGTTGTAGAGGGTGACGGTTTATGGGTGGCCGGCATAGTGGCTATTCCGGGAAAACTCTTGTTTACTCGTGAGCGGGTCTCAAAGTTGGTTTTAGGTCATTTTCGGAATTTTTCATTTTCTTCAGTTTGGGCGCCCCCAGCTCCGCCCCAGACCTTGAGTTTTGGATCGGACCGGGTGGCCATTGTAGAGAGGGTTGTCCCCCACCAGGCACGGGTGGCCGCCATTCCGGGAAAACTCTTGTTTGGGAGAAACCCGGGTCGAGGTGTGAGGCGGGGGTGGGTCGGGGGTGGCCTAAAATCGTTCCAGCAGTTAATAGGAGGTCCCTATGGGATCCTGAGTTTGGGTTGAGACCGGGTGGCCGTTGTAGAGGGTGACGGTTTATGGGTGGCCAGCATAGTGGCTATTCCGGGAATACTCTTGTTTACTCGTGAGCGGGTCTCAAAGTTGGTTTTAGGTCATTTTCGGAATTTTTCATTTTCTTCAGTTTGGGCGCCCCCAGCTCCGCCCCAGACCTTGAGTTTTGGATCGGACCGGGTGGCCATTGTAGAGAGGGTTGTCCCCCACCAGGCACGGGTGGCCGCCATTCCGGGAAAACTCTTGTTTGGGAGAAACCCGGGTCGAGGTGCGAGGCGGGGGTGGGTCGGGGGTGGCCTAAAATCGTTCCAGCAGTTAATAGGAGGTCCCTATGGGATCCTGAGTTTGGGTTGAGACCGGGTGGCCGTTGTAGAGGGTGACGGTTTATGGGTGGCCAGCATAGTGGCTATTCCGGGAAAACTCTTGTTTACTCGTGAGCGGGTCTCAAAGTTGGTTTTAGGTCATTTTCGGAATTTTTCATTTTCTTCAGTTTGGGCGCCCCCAGCTCCGCCCCAGACCTTGAGTTTTGGATCGGACCGGGTGGCCATTGTAGAGAGGGTTGTCCCCCACCAGGCACGGGTGGCCGCCATTCCGGGAAAACTCTTGTTTGGGAGAAACCCGGGTCGAGGTGTGAGGCGGGGATGGGTCGGGGGTGGCCTAAAATCGTTCCAGCAGTTAATAGGAGGTCCCTATGGGATCCTGAGTTTGGGTTGAGACCGGGTGGCCGTTGTAGAGGGTGACGGTTTATGGGTGGCCAGCATAGTGGCTATTCCGAGAAAACTCTTGTTTACTCGTGAGCGGGTCTCAAAGTTGGTTTTAGGTCATTTTCGGAATTTTTCATTTTCTTCAGTTTGGGCGCCCCCAGCTCCGCCCCAGACCTTGAGTTTTGGATCGGACCGGGTGGCCATTGTAGAGAGGGTTGTCCCCCACCAGGCACGGGTGGCCGCCATTCCGGGAAAACTCTTGTTTGGGAGAAACCCGGGTCGAGGTGTGAGGCGGGGGTGGGTCGGGGGTGGCCTAAAATCGTTCCAGCAGTTAATAGGAGGTCCCTATGGGATCCTGAGTTTGGGTTGAGACCGGGTGGCCGTTGTAGAGGGTGACGGTTTATGGGTGGCCAGCATAGTGGCTATTCCGGGAAAACTCTTGTTTACTCGTGAGCGGGTCTCAAAGTTGGTTTTAGGTCATTTTCGGAATTTTTCATTTTCTTCAGTTTGGGCGCCCCCAGCTCCGCCCCAGACCTTGAGTTTTGGATCGGACCGGGTGGCCATTGTAGAGAGGGTTGTCCCCCACCAGGCACGGGTGGCCGCCATTCCGGGAAAACTCTTGTTTGGGAGAAACCCGGGTCGAGGTGGGGCGTTGTTTCCAAGGATAACTCTTGTTTTTAGGAACTCGGGGCTGAATTCCGCTTGAGTGGTTTTCTTTCAGCAGTAAATACACCAGAAATATATTCGAGACTGGTAAATTGCTCTCGTTTGCCGTAACAGGAGCCTTGCTTTTTGCTGTCATAAACATTTTACTGCTAGCAGTAAGAGGAGCCTTGTAAACATTTAATCGCTGGAAGTTACATGTAAAAAAAAGCTGGTATACTGGTCTTATAAACCATTTGACTGCTGCCAGTAACACAGAGAAAACTCTAAAACTGCTTTCATTGGTCATTTCACTGCTGGAAGTGACATGCTCTCATTACGGTGTCCCGTTTGGACAATCGCGACATTTTATTGAATCCTAAATCGCGATGTACGATAGTACGATGACGAAAACGCGATAGTGCGATGGCACAATGATGAAACAACGTTGGTACGATGGTGAAAACGCGATGACACGATGATGAAATCGCAATGATACGATGGTGAAATGTCGATGTAATATCGCGTTTTCACCATCGTATCATCGTAGCATCGCGTTTTCACCATCATATCATCGTACCATTGCGTTTTCATCATCGTACCATTGCGTTTTCGCCATCGTGCCATCGCATTTTCATCATCGTACCATCGCATTATCACCATCGTACCATCGCGTTTTCACCATCGTGTCATCGCGTTTTCACCGGTGGTCATGCGCAGTGGTACAGTTTATGTGTCAGTAAAATACAGGCTTGATACAATTTCATTTTCACATTGCACTATATAACTTCTACATCCTAACAAGAATAAGATGAGTTTGAATAATATCATGTGACTATTACACCCAGCTTTTTATTTACTTTCATGCATACATAAAATACAAAGGACGTGGCCTTGAAGGTTTTACACAGTTTTAATGAACTGAGCACTGAACATTTTGTAAAACATATTGCAAAACAGCAGAATCTAAATGGTAAATTTCTTCTCACAAAGTACATCGAGATACATTCATCTATTGTTGACAAAAGTGCAAGTGCATGGGACTACGCATTTCCAGCCGGAAGGCGATGGTACGATGGTGAAAACGCGATGGTACGATGGTGAAACCACGATGGTACGATGATGATAACGCGATGGCACGATGGTGAAAACGTGATGGTACGATGATGAAACCACGATGGCACGATGGTACGATGATGACAACGCGGTGGCACGATGGTGCGATGGTGAAAACCCGGTGGTACGATGGTGAAAACGCGATATTACATCGACATTTCACCATCGTACCATCGCGATTTAATCATTGTGCCATCGCGTTTTCATCATCGTACCATCGTTGTTTCATCATCGTGCCATCGCGCCATTGCCTTTTCGTCATCGTATCATCGTGCATCGCGGTTTAGAATTAAATAATAAGTCACGACGGGAGAGACTTTTAAACCATTTAACTGCTGGTATTACATAGTTTGTAGGAGAATTTAAGGGCAAATGGGACAATTTCCTTGATAGGGCAAAAACTTTTCCTACGGGCAGAATCTCTTTAAACTTTGTATACTTACTGAGAATCAAGTTTAGAACAAAAATATGTATTAAAATCATAGGTATCCAGGCTTGATCCTGAATTTTCTGCCCTTGAAAGTCAGTTTCAAGGGCAGATAATTCATGATAGAAATAGATTAAGAACGCTTCAATGATCTTTAAACGGTACGGACAAATGTATAAGCGAGAAGGGCAGGTTTTACGGCCTATTACACATCTGAAGGAAACTTGTAAAACTGATTTTAATAACACAATTTAACTGCTGGCAGTATTATATGTAGGACACTGACAAAATAAATACCTTATGCCATTCTAATCATCTGGTAATACAGCTTTATTAACTGTTATAATTGCTGGCAGTAGTAGCAGTTAACTGGTGCTAGTAAACACGATCAACTGCTGTAACTAGTGGTAGTTAACTGCGACAGGCAATAAACTGCTGTTACTGCTGGCAGTAGCAGCAGTTAACTGCTGTAACTGCTGGCAGTAGGAGCAGTTGACTGCTGCTATTGCCAGCAGTTACAGCAGTTAACTGCTCCTACTGCTGCTACTGCTGTACTGCCAACTTCACGCCGATCTAACAATCGGACGAGGAATTAACCTTGAAAATTAATTGGTAAACATTTACACTGACTGATATATGAAATCATTTCATGAATGACAGACTGATTGTCTGGAATCTCGGGCAGACGGATGAACGGACGGACGGATGGACTGACATTCTGATCCACCCTTTAAATAAACTCGTTTTGTTACAGAGAAAAAGTCATAATATCTTGTTGACAAGTATATCTTAGAAAAACATATTACCTCTATTTGGACGATATATGGATTTTCGTACATTTTGCGCCGTTTTCACTCTAAAGAAGGCTGCGATTATACGCTTCTTTTATTAACCGAGTAAATAGTTTACAGATACTATTTTGTTTTGCTTTTTTTTAATGTCCCTGTATTTTCCAAATAACTTGTTAAACACTCACGGCAATTCGTCTCATCTGATCTTAGTCCATCTCTGCAGTCATCGACGCCATTACACTTCAGTGCGTTATCGATGCATCTTCGATTATCACACTGAAACATTCCCTCTTTGCACGCACGGGACACTGTGGTGAAAACAAGAGCTATCACTGAAGCTGATTAATATTCAACCAGCTTGGCTTTGTCAGAGTGAATTTTTTTTTTACTTAAAGTCAAAAGTTACTTTACAAAATGTTAAAAGAATAATGAAAAAGGGACAGTGATAACATTATGCGCAGGCAGGGTTACTGGATACCTGTGCAAGTCATTTCTACTTATTGCAGTTTATCATTGATTTAATAACATGTAATTTTCTCAGTATAAAAAAAATATTCAAAAGTAAATAGTAAGAAGAGGGAGAAATTTTATTTTTTAGGATTTGATCATAAAAAGTAAAAAACAAAGGACTTTAAACAAAATGCAATCGCCTGAACATCGCAAATCATAAAACGCCTCGTGCGCAAGGGTCGTACTCTGCACGTGCACTATCCCAGTCTAATTCAGAGGTCTAACTGCAGTAGCAACAGACTTACCACAATCCTCCTCGTCCTCTCCACCAGGACAGTCCACATCATAGTCACACCGGAAGTATAACGGTAAGCATCTTCCACTCGTACACCGATATTCTCCGGACCGACATTGTCTGATGGCTGTTGAATATATAATGCTAACCCGTTAATATTCCATAAGGCTTAGAATTACAAAAAAGTAAAGCAACTGTCCATATAGAGAAAATTCATAATTACTTTCGTAAAAATCACTTCTTTAAATATTACCCATGAACTTATTCAGTTAAAGCAATAGAGGGAGGTAATCATAAACAATAGATTCACTAATATTTTCCACAATGTTTATAAATATTCAAATCTTTGGCAACTACATCGGAAAACAATTATCAAAAATAAGATTTAAATAGGAACAGACATTTCTGGTCATAACCAAAAATGTTGCAGCCATATTATAAACAAAGGACATTATTTTTTTATTTCACAGGTTAATATAAAAGTTTAATATTACTGTTTTAATTCAACTGTGTAACAATATTTTTTGTGTCACGATTGAGTCCGATTGCATTCATCTTTCTTCTTGACTTCCCGAACTATAATATTTGAATTATTACGTAGAATTGCCTTTTACATAACACGGACATAGATATCGCCGCAGGATATAAGCACAACATATCGTTTAAAAATAACCATTGCAGTCTGAGGCAAAATAGTTTTTGCAACAGCTGTCATTTACCCATCAATATCTAAAGTTGTTTTAATAAACGTGTCTTAATACATTTCATTATGTTTCTCATTGTATCAAAAAGAAAAAAAATTATAACTCCTTATATAATTCGCCGGTCAATAGTTTGTGCTACTCACCGGTTTATAGTTCAAAAGTAAATTGGCTTAAGTAAAAACTTGAAGAAGAAATATCTTTTAAAAGAACACAACTATTTAATGGGTCAGACTGTCAATATTCAATCTGCAATGAATATTATGTATAACTTCTGCTGAAAATGTCAGTCTGAACTCAACTGTACTTACAAGTCAATTAATGTTTGGCCATATTTACGGATTGCGGCACAATGTATGTTGATACCATATAACACGTAAGGGTGCGCACCCCAACTGTTCTTATGTTTATGTATTGTGCTCTAAAATTGAACGGGTAACAATGTTCTAGTTCATATATTACATTGTTTTCACGAAACATACTTACCACAATAATATTCACTTTCGTCTTCCGTTTTCAAATCAGATGATTGCAAACAGTTTGGTTTTCCATCACATACAAATGTGGAGCTGAATAACAAACAACAAATATGTAAGTCCGACAATAAGCAACATTCTGAGTCTAAAATAGTGCCATTTACTATTAGATATTTACCAAGGGGGCCTCAATAGCCAAATGGTTAAGGTCGCTGACTTCAGACTACTTGCCCCTGACCGATGTGGGTTCGAGCTAAATTCTTCATTATAGGAAGCCTTCCAACAAACTCACCATTTTAACTGTTTCTTATATGTTCGAAAGGCACGCAGCATAAAATATACTTAGTATCATTAAATAAAATACATTGTGAACCTAAGAATGTTTTCTAAATTTCAATCGATCAAAATTTCTTTAAATATTTATTCATTTTTACTTGAATTCTTAGGCATCGGCTCTTTTGATAAAAGCAAGTAAAAGATGGTGACTTTGTTTCCCGAACTTCATTAATATGAAGTTTCCCGTTCCGGAAACAGGGAATCAATAGAATGTTTTTCCTCCGCTGATAACCTTCATTATTATGTGCTTAAAATATCATATTAGCCATAACTCTTTCTGTGGTTATTCCTCAACATCCTATGAACTGAGGTACGAGTACTTTTAACCAAGACATTCTAAGCCAATCCTAGTCTAGTATATTCAACATGTCATAACTGCTAATGAAATGTATTTCGAGAAATCATTTTGCCGTGTCTCTAACGTTTATTAGAGTTTTTTTTTCAGATAAAGTATCAATTACATAGCTAAATAAAGTTAATATAGAAATTAATTTGCAATATATAGTAGCTACTTTGCTTTGATACCACAGAAAATTGTATATTACCAGCAGCTCTATTTTCTCTTAGAATACCGCGTTCTGTGATAAACTTATTCGTATTAGCATTATTTGCATATAATTATGTAAATGAATTAGCTTATTGAATACATAGAGCAACAGAAACACACCTGAAAAAAGGCGAAAATGAGTTAAGAATAATTCACGATACTGGCAGTTCATGTAATACGTATATAAAGTCAGTATTTTTGATATCCGTTTGACTATTGTCGCAAAGATTTTTTTTCTTGAAAACTTCTTTAATTTCTTCTTTTTTTTTTAATCACTGGATGTGTACTCGTAGTTTCACGAAACTAAGTTTTTCGTCAAACGATTTTTAAAAGTTTCGCAATCGTATTAGCTATGGGAAGCAGTCTTTTAAAATCTTCTTTTTAATAAGTAATTTACTTGTATAGCTATTCCGACCGTAGGTATTAAACAGAAATCGAACTTAAAGGGTTATCAAGTAATTTAAAAATTATACCCCCTATCTTCGTGATGACATAACTGCATCATGTTTCAAGATGATTATGATTATAAACTTTGATTTAGATTTTATTAAATATTACAGGATAATATCTATGTCTCGCAGGTGTTCTGGTATGTTTTATTTAACTACTGTTCTGAATGATAAAAAATATAGACATAATATTAAGTCATTTTACTTTAATTTACAACATCTATAAAACCAGCTGACACATACTCGTAGCATAAAATGTTATATTAAATACTTAATATCTGATAAAACTTAATACATCCTCCAAACGACAGATGTCTCTGTGGTGCAATCGGTTAGCGCGTTCGGCTGTTAACCGAAAGGTTGGTGGTTCGAGCCCACCCAGGGACGTTAACTTTTTATAATATTTGAAGTAAAATAAGTTAATATGTAATCATAGTTGAAGCTAAAAGTCAATAAATTGGCCTCTACTGACAAAGAATTTCGGGCTCTATTGACAAACAATTTCTATCAAAAATTTTAAGGTACTAATAAACTTTGATAACGTGGCAGTTGGCCCCAATACAATCAACACTTTATTTTCCAATACAGGTAAATCCAACGATCGCTTTACAATAGGTCTGTGACGGATTATCTTTGAACACCCCTATACTTACTGGACTCAATTGCCACATTATCAAAGTTTATTAGTATACAGTAAAAGTGCCTTTATATAAATTATATAAACAATACTTATAAAAATCGTAAAAATATATTTGTTCATAAACGTGCAGTCAGTGTTACTGGAATATAACATAACTGGAAAATCAAATTACTCTGTTCCAGCAGTAGCCTACCCCGACATTTAGTTACAAGTCTGTATTTTATGACAAATTGTGTACAAAATATTAACATTTTCTGGTATGTTTTATTTAACTATTGTTCTAGATAATAATAAAAAATATAGACATAATAAAAATGTTAAGACATTTAACTTTAATTTACGACATCCGTAAAACCAGCTGACACACCTCTCATGGGATAAGTTTATATCAAATACTTAATATCTGATAAAACATCATACATCCTCCAAACAACATCTGTAAAACTAGCTGACACACTCTCAGGAATTTGTTTTTATTAAATACTTGATATCATATCGTCCAAACCGCAGATGTCTCTGTGGCGCAATCGGTTAGCGCGTTCGGCTGTTAACCGAAAGGTTGGTGGTTCGAGCCCACCCAGGGACGTTAACCTTTTTATAATATCTGAAGTAAAATAAGTTAATATGTAATCATAGTTGAAGCTAAAGGTCAATAAATTGGGCTCTATTGACAAACAATTTGGGCTCTATTGACAAACAATTTCTATCAAAAATTTTAAGGTACTAATAAACTACGATAACGTGGCAGTTGACCCCAATACAATCAACACTTTATTTTCCAATACAGGTAAATCCAACGATCGCTTTACAATAGACCTGTGACGGATTATCTTTGAACACCCCTATACTTACTGGACTCAACTGCCACATTATCAAAGTATATTAGTATACAGTAAAAGTGCCTTTATATAAATTATATAAACAATACTTATAAAAATCGTAAAAATATATTTGTTCATAAACGTGCAATCAGTGTTACTGGAATATAACATAACTGGAAAATTAAATTACTCTGTTCCAGCAGTAGCCTACCCCGACATTTAGTTACAAGTCTGTATTTTATGACAAATTGTGTACAAAATATTAACATTTTCTGGTATGTTTTATTTAACTATTGTTCTAGATAATAATAAAAAATATAGACATAATAAAAATGTTAAGACATTTAACTTTAATTTACGACATCCGTAAAACCAGCTGACACACCTCTCATGGGATAAGTTTATATCAAATACTTAATATCTGATAAAACATCATACATCCTCCAAACAACATCTGTAAAACTAGCTGACACACTCTCAGGAATTTGTTTTTATTAAATACTTGATATCATATCGTCCAAACCGCAGATGTCTCTGTGGCGCAATCGGTTAGCGCGTTCGGCTGTTAACCGAAAGGTTGGTGGTTCGAGCCCACCCAGGGACGGTAATTTCTTTTAATAATATTTAACTTAAGTAAAATAAGTTAAACTACAAACATAGTTACAGCGAAAGTGCGCAAGTTCATATCATGAAAAAAAACTCGTGCAAGGTTTCATCAATTTATGTCAAATACTTTTTGAGTTAGGTGCGTCACGAACTTCGGACGGACGGACGCACGCACGTACAAGACCAAACCTATAAGCCCCCACCACTCATGGGGGCACAATAAAAATATTAAGTCATTTAGCTTTAATTTACACCGACACTAGCTCATACGATATAAATGTGATAAAGTATCAAGGAACGTCGAAAGCGCAGATGTCTCTGGCGCAATCGGTTAGCGAGTTCGACTGTTAACCGAAAGGTTGCCAATGGACGTTATTTTTTTTTTAATAATATTTGAAGTAAGTAGTTAAAATATAATCAGATATAGGGAAAACTTATTAAATTTGGGTCTTATTGACAAACACTATCTGCCAATATTATAATGATGAAACAAGAGCTAAGGAATGCTGTCTTTTGTATTTTTCTTAAGTAATTAACTTATGTAGCTATTCCGACCGAAGATATTGATAAAAATGTAGCTTTTAAGATGATAAAGTAGAGCTAGACATCTCTAACTTTTAGTAACACCTGTGTATTACATATTTAAGTTACGAATAGAATGCTAACATTCTTCGATCTTTTTCCCCCGTTTATTGGTTCCTGCAAATCTCATATAATTATATGATGTTTTAATGTCATTATGATTATACATTTTGATTTAGATTTTAAATATTACAGGATAATATCTATGTTTCGCAGGTGATCTGGTATGTTTTATTTAACAATTGTTCTAAATAATAAAAAAATATAGACTTAATAAAGATGTTAAGTCATTTAGCTTTAATTTACAACATCCACACACACTCATATAATTTTATATTAAATACTTTATATCTAATAAAACACCATACATCCTCCCAGCGACAGATGTCTCTGTGGCGCAATCGGTTAGCGCGTTCGACTGTTAACTGAAAGGTTGGTGGTTCGAGCCCACCCAGGGAGGGTAAAGTTTTTGTAATATTTGAAGTAAAATAAGTTAAACTACAATAATAGTTTATCGATCACGATAAAGACACATGCATGGTTTCGTCAATCTATGCCAAATACTTTTTTAGCTTGTCGCGTCAAGAACTTCGGACTTTTGTTCTAAATAATAAAAAACATAGACATAATAAAAATGTTAAGTCATTTAGCTTTAATTTACAACATCCACACACGCTCATATAATTTTTATATTAAATACTTTATATCTGATAAAACATCATACATCTTTCTAACGACAGATGTCTCTGGCGCAATCGGTTAGCGCCTTCGGCTGTTAGCCGAAAAGTTGGTGGTTCGAGCCCACCCAGGAACGTTAACATTTTTATAATATTTGAAGTCAAACTATATATAATCACAGTTATGGTGAAACAAGTGCATACCAGTAAAAGTGTCTCTATATTTATATACACTACTTACATAAATGGTAAAAAATATTTGTTCATGAACGTACAATCAGTGTTATTAGAATATAACATAACTGGAAAAAAAAATTACTCTGTTCCATCTACAGCCTACCCCGACATTTCAGTTACAAATCTATATTTCATGATAAGGTTGTGTACAAAATACGAATACTCTACTCTAGAAGTGTGTTCTAGGTCTCATGATGTTTTACAGTGATACACATACATTTACATTAGATTTTAAACATTACAGTATATATATATTGTTCCTTAAGTTCTCTGAATATTATAACATTTTCTTTTTTATTTAAATGTTACATTATTACATCAGTTTACTTAAAATTTCATCTCTTAAGTTTTTGTGAAATAAAATATAAAACTTTTGCGAGGGTTTTGGCTAAGGAACAGTCTTTTATATTTTCTTTAGAAGTTTACTTATGTAGCTATTCCAACCGAAGGTATTAATAGAATAGTAACTTTTAAGGTTATAAAGTAGTTAAAAAACATCCCTAGCCAGACATCTCCCTAACGTTTTAGTAACAATTGTGTATTACATATTAACCCTGATCATGCTGGACACGACTGATTCTGCCTTTGCGACCAGTGTAGGTCATGATCTGAACTAGGGGTGGAACAAGCCAAAAAACAGAAGATGCGCAAGTTCATATCGTGATAAAGACTCCAGCAAGGTTTCATCAATTTATATCAAATTCATTTTGAGCTAGGCGCGCCACAAGGTGAAAATGTGCACTTTTGACTATTTCGGGTCCGTAACTCTAGAAATAGAGGCGGAGCCAGACGAAAATATAGGAGGTGCGCAAGTTCATATCATGTTAAAGACTCATTCAAGGTTTAATCAATTCATATTAAATACTTTTTGAGCTAGGCGGGTCACAATGTGAAATTGTGCATTTTTTACTATTTCATTGGCCATAACTCTACAAATAAGGGATGGAGCTAGACGAAAAATAGAATGTGCGCAAGTTCATATAACGATAAAGAATCATGCAAGGTTTCATCAATTCATATTAAATACGTTTTGAGCTAGGCGCGTCACAAGGTGAAATTGTGCTTTTTTGACTATTTCAGGGGCCATAACTCTAGAAATAAGGGGTGGAGCCAGACGAAATATAGAAGATGTGCAAGTTCATATCACGATAAAGACTCATGCAAGGTTTCGTTAGTTTATATTAAATATGTTTTGAGCAAGGCACGTCACAAGATGATAATGTGCATTTTTTACTGTTCAAGGGACCATAACTCTGGAAATAGGGTTTGGAGCCAGATGAAAAATAGAAGGTGCGCAAGTTCACATCATCATTAAGACTCGAGCAAGGTTTCATCAATCTGTATGAAATACTTTTTGAGCTAGGCGTGTCGAAAGGTGAAAATGTGCATTTTTGACTATTTCAGGGGTCATAACTCTGGAAATAGGGGGCGGAGCCAGACGAATGATAAAGACTCATGCATGGTTTCATCAATCTATATCAAATACTTTTTGAGCTAGGCGCGTCAAGAACTTCGGACGGACGCACGTACGCGTGCACGTACAAGACCAAACCTATATACCCCCACCACTAATAGGAGGGGGGTGGGGCACAAAATATACACAATAGAAATTTTAAGTCGTTTAGCTTTAATTTACACCGACACACACTCATAGGATATAAATGTGATAAAATATCATAGAATGTAAAATGGCGCAATCGGTTAGCGCGTTCGGCTGTTAACCGAAAGGTTGCCCGGGGACGTATTTTTTTTTTATAATATTTGAAGAAAGTTGTTAAAATATAATCGTATATAGTGAAAACTTATTAAATTTGGGTCTTATTGACAAACAATATCTGCCAATATTATAATGATGAAACAAGAACTAAGGAATGCTGTCTTATATATTTTTCTTAAGTAGTTTAATTGTGTATTTATTCCGAATCGCAGGTGTTCTGATATGTTTTATTTAACTACTGTTCTGAATAATAAAAATATAGATATAAGTCATTTAGCTTTAATTTACAACATCTGTAAAACTAGCGGACACACTCTCAGGAATTTGTTTTCATATACTTGATATCATATCCTGCAAAGCGCAGATGTCTCTGTGGCGCAATCGGTTAGCGCGTTCGGCTGTTAACCGAAAGGTTGGTGGTTCGAGCCCACCCAGGGACGGTAATTGTTTTTATAATCTTGAAATAAAATAAGTTAAAATATAATTATAGTTATAGCGAAAACTCAGCAAACTAGGTTTTACTGACAATATCTGCCAATATCATAACGATGAAACAAGTGCATATCAGCAAAAATAGTGAGTAGGTTATAGGAAAAAGATGTTTCCTTTTTGTGAAGAAAGCACCAAACTTTGTATGCAACTATTTTGAAGTATGCTGAATCCAAAAAAAATGAGGAAACACGTAGTTCGCAAATCCCAACTAGCTTAAAATGAGGCCCCAAAAAGGGTCCTATATTTCATTTATTTTAATCATATATTTTTTAAAGCAATGTCCAAAAGGTTAATTAATAACCTAAATAAATATCTATTATTGACATAATTTTTAATTAGTTACATTTTAAACACATTTAATATATAGGACACTGACAAATGACATAGATGAGGCCCTAAAAGGGGGGAAATTGTTTAAAAATTTCATTTATTTTTAAATGTTTATTATTTATTTATTTCAGTCTCTTCCATTTACAAACAATAAGTATATACAAATATACAACACAACATTACAACATATGTAAATGGCCATTCAATTATAGAATTATAAGAGACATAAATATGAATATTATATCACTCAGGTAAAGCTTTACAAAACTAATTTTAGTATTTAATTATATCAAAATATTATTTAAACATTCTTTACATTTTGAGGTTCATTAAGAGTATCTTTAAAACAAGTTCACATATATATTTGTACGTACATAATTCATATAATCGATTTGACAGTATTTATACTGTACATGGGGTACCGATAGTTCGACTTCCCTATGAATATTATTATTAAGCATTCAAAAGAGCAGATAAAGCAGGGGTTATTTTGTGTCTTTCTTGTATTTCAATATCTAATTTAAATGCAGTCATGTATAACATATTATACAAAACATAATTTATATGTTTTTTCAAGACAATTAATGACTTCAAGCTAAAGCATACGATCATCCTAATGCTTTCTTTACAACAAAATGGAATGTGAACTAAATACATTGATGTATTTATTATTGCTAATTTATACTATATTCAATGATACTAATTTAGTTGAATTTGATTCAGATTTCAAGTTTTAGAATCAGTCTAAATTCCGCTTTCTTGAAAAGAGCACTTGTATTGTATGATAGATTAACCTTTGTACGGTTTGAACCAACGACCTTCCAATTGATCAGACAACACCTTTCCCACTAGACGGTCTCTCTTACTGAACCCCTCCACAGCGCTTATAACTATAAACATTTGCAGTGATTCACTGCAGACGCCCCAAGGACGCAAATACTTGTTTAAGATGAAACAGAAATAATGAAAGTCATGCCAAATAGAGTTGGTTATAATTATTTTAAGGTAAAGATTAATCGATTTGTTTATGTCTCCTTAAAATATACTGAGCTACAGTTATCTTGCATGTTAAGCCTTTGACAAATAACGAAATAGTGCATTTTCTGTATTAGGTTTCAAATCGGCCTATATAATGATATCATGTATCTGATCGATAGCATATATCTGATAAAGAAATTATAATTCAGAACATTGTACTTGTGGGTCAGAGTTGAGTATGCTCTGCATCTCGGTATAGCCGATGGAGCTCATTCAACATGGGTAAAATAACTATTACAGGCCGTCTAGTTATAACCATATTTTTCCAGTACAGTGTTAGGAATACCTCTCAGTAGCGCAATTATAAGTGCTAGAATAATTGCTTGTTTAGGGTAATGTCCCAAGAATTTTTCGTCAACTTACAGAAGTTTAGAGAAAAGTTACGATCAGGTTACCCTAAACAAACAACTTCTAATTTTAGGCGTAACAATCCTTTTAATATTTAACTAAAACTGTAATAGGTTTGCCTATTTCACTCACTAGCACACATGTCTTCGAAATGTCTAAGTATACAGGATCGGTTTGATATATTTATATCTGCCTTTGTATGTATTCTTGTAGTTACATTGATGATTTTCCTCCAACTTATAGCAGCTAATTATGAAGCGTATTACATAATCAAAGCCAAGTACCAGTTCTCTTGACCATTTCCAGTTGACAGCATTAGCAATGTCAATGTATGCTATAAATGCCTGTTTACAACCTGCTTGATACAATGTTATTTGCAACATACGTAAACATCTCTTATAGGGTTGTTTTTAATACGTCTAATTGCTTAAGAAAATATATTCTCTGGCCTCATTTTGATATTACTTCTTTGCATGATAGAACAACCTATCCTTCCCTTCCAGTTGTCATGTCTTGCAAACGTATTGAGACAGTATCACAACCAGATAATGCATTATAATGAATTTTAGCTTTAAGTCTACGTTCTTTGATTTGTCTTTTCTTGTTGGATTTTTTTGTCCTTGTTTTTATGCCAAAAAGACGGCTTACTACGGAATTAGTCAGCATGTACCAGAACTGTTTTGAACGGCCGAATTAAGCCACAGCTAACAACTAGCAAACTGTTCTACTGTAGAAAATAACAGTGTGTATAAATGTTGGTTGCTCGTAACATTATCCCTTTGTGGTCTTGTTTTATGCATCTGCAGCAAACAAATGTGTACCATGTCGCATACAAGTTAGTGCACCACATGTAATTTCAAACTTTTGGAACAATACAATGAATATGTTCCGTTATATATTAAATACTTAATATGTGATAAAACATAATACATCCCCTCAAACTGTAGATGTCTCTGTGGCGCAATCGGTTAGCGCGTTCGGCTGTTAACCGAAAGGTTGGTGGTTCGAGCCCACCCAGGGACGGTAAAATTTTTATATTTGCAGTAAAATAAGTTAAAATAATCAGTTATAGCGAAAACTCAGCAATCTAGGTTTTATTGACAAATAATATCTGCCAATATCATAATGATGAAACAAGTGCATACCAGCAAAAGTGGTTTTATATTTATATACACTACTTACAAAAATGGTAAAAAATATTTGTTCATAAACATGCAATCAGTATTATTGGTATATAAAATAATTGGGAAAACAAATTACTCTATTCTACTCTAGAAGTGTATGCTTTCTTCTTTTCTAGGTCTCGCGATGTTTTACAGTGATACACATAGATTTACATTTAAATATTACAGGATATATATTGCTCCTCAAGTTCTCTGAATATTATTACATTTTCTTTTTTATCTAAATGTTAATTATTACATCAGTTTACTTAAAATTTCAAAGTGTACTAATATATAAAACTTTCGCGAGGG
Organism: Mercenaria mercenaria; assembly: GCF_021730395.1. Taxonomy (NCBI): domain Eukaryota; kingdom Metazoa; phylum Mollusca; class Bivalvia; order Venerida; family Veneridae; genus Mercenaria; species Mercenaria mercenaria. The sequence goes on from NC_069378.1 coordinate 57,157,598, forward strand.
TTTTGGCTAAGGAACAATGTCTCTTATATTTTTCTTAAGCAGTTAACTTATGTAGCTATTCCAACCGAACGTAATAATAGAAATGTAACTTTTAAGGTTATAAAGTAATTAAACAAATTCCTAGCTAGACATCTTCCAAACTTTTTAGTAACAATTGTGTATTTCATATTAACCCTGATCATGCAGGACACGATTAATTCTGCCTTTGCGCCCAGTGTAGATCATGATCTGCACTGTTCGCCAGTCAGTTAATATCTTTTTAATAAGCATCCCTTTTAAAAGCTAATGGTACTGTCCAAATTGAAAGATGGACATGTTCGTGATAGAAATTTAGCAGGGTAAGGGTTAAAGTTACGAACAGAATGCTTATATTCTCTCTTTTTTTCTGCACAATTTCTATAGTTACATAATTGCAGTATGTTTCAAGGTGATTTTAATTACAAACTTTCATTTAGATTTTAAATATTACAGAATATATCTATGTCTCGCATGTGTGTTTTATTTAACTACTGTTCTAGATAATAAAAATATAGACACACTAAAAATATTGAGTCATTAAGCTATAACTTACACCGACACACTCATAGGATATAAATGTGGTTAAATATCATAGAATGTCAAGACGTTAGATGTCTCTGTGGCGCAATCGGTTAGCGCGTTCGGCTGTTAACCGAAAGGTTGGTGGTTCGAGCCCACCCAGGGACGTTAATTTTTCTTTATAATATTTTAAGTAAGTAGTTAAAGTATGATCATATATAGTGAAAACTAAGCAAATTTGGGTTTTATTGACAAACAATATCTGCCAATTTTATAATGATGAAACAGGGCATACTCATAGCATATTTTAAATTTTTAATATCTGATGAAATATCAGGGAACGTCAAAACCGTAGATGTCTCTGTGGCGCAATCGGTTAGCGCGTTCGGCTGTTAACCGAAAGGTTGGTGGTTCGAGCACACCCAGGGACGTTAATTTTTTATAATATTTGTAGTAAATAGTTAAAATACAATTATAGTTCAGTAAAATGGGTTATATCAATATAATAATGATGAAACACGGGCATACCAGTGAAAGTAACCCTGTCCTTATATTTATATACAATACTTAAAAAAATGTTAAAACACATTTGATCATAAACGTGCAATCAATGTTACTGGAATAAACATAAGGCCTAAAAAAATCTTTGTTTCCGGTAAAATGCTCAAAAAAATATGGTAGGTAGGTCGGATTTTTTTGGGGAGATTTTTTTTGAGACTTTCCGGAAATTATTTTTGTGTCAAAAATGAATACAAATAAGGGGGTTATGCCTTTAGAGCATCAGTAAGTTGGTTTCTAACATCACTGACCATGTTAAAGCATAAAAATGCAGTTTTTCAACTTTTTGTTAAAAAGTTGAAAACAATATTTTCCAAGGTCTTAAAGACATTTAGGGTCAGGCCAAAAATTTAGGGTAGGTCGGGATACCGGAAACAAACCATTTTATTTTTTCGCCTAAAGAAAAAAAATTACCCTGTTGAAAGACATTTCAGTTACAAATCTGTATTTGTGTACAAAATACTAATATTCTAATCTAGATGTATGTATTGTTTTTTGTTTTAGGCATCAAAGTATTGCATGAAGTTTTACACATATAGATCTACACATAGATTACATTTAAATAATACATGATATATATCGCTCCGCAAGTTCTCTTGATATTATTACATTTTTGCTTTATCTAAATCTTAAATTATTATATCAGTCTACTTAAAATTTCAACAGGTAATAAAATTTGACAGCTATTATTATCTATTCAACTTAAAGTAGCTGTCACACGTTGAAAACCGACAGGATAAACTTGACATAGATAGATAAACTAAATGTGAAATACAAATTGTATGGATGTCTCTGTGGCGCAATCGGTTAGCGCGTTCGGCTGTTAACCGAAAGGTTGGTGGTTCAAGCCCACCCAGGGACGTTCTTCCTTTTTATTCTATACTGTATTTGTATCAAAACTTACAAAGGCAATAATTAAAGATATCCAATGGCCACCTTACATTAAAACATTTTATTCATATTAGATATGGACTTCAAATCTAGAAAACCCCAATCAAATGTGTTTAACTTCACTAAGTATATAAATACTGTTTGTCATGCAGTCACAGCTGATTGTTTAAAAAAACTGCCAGTTTTTTAGTGGCAGTACACATTTATACTTTGTCTGTATATACATGTACATGTATACAGTGTTTACTATTAAGTTTAAACCTAATGCAAGGTACTATTAATACACATAAACTTGTTAATTTTTCGTTTACATAAACTATATAAACTATATAAAGTAATTGTTAATGTTTTTAAATACGTTTTGTATTAAAGGATTTGGATCTAATACCTTTATTATCGGCTTAATTTTGCAATCATTGTACTGTAGTTCGTTTCGCTGTTGAACAAAGATAGCCAAAATAACTCAAAGACAGACACACCTCCAAATATTATAAAATACTTCGTACGTACATTTTTTCTTATATTAAATGTGCATTAAAGCAAAATGTATTATTACATAATACTTACCCTACACAATGTCCATTAGTGCATGCGAACTGGTCCTCCCTGCACGTGTTGTTCTTCCGCTCACAGGTTTTACCATTCTTACTCAGGACTGTGTTTTTAGTATCGTTACACGAGCACACAGCTTCCCTGTTGGTACCCGGCGTGCATACTTCACTGCACCCACCGTTATCATAAAGACAGGAATTAGCATGGCCTAGAATAAATCAATTAAAAATTCTCTCTATCTAAAGGAAATTAAGAAAGATTTTTACTACATTTGGTATTTCATAATTATACGTTTATTCGACGTTTTTCTTTTGTTTGCTATGACAGTCGCAAGTGCAGTCACGCAAAAGTGAGAAAGGTTCTAATAAGCATGGTTCAAATAAAGTCTTATATGGGGATAAGGAAAAGGGCAAGGAGCAAAATTGTTCAAACAAGTTATGAAAAGAAAATTTGTTTGCGGTGAAAGATAGACATACAATAACAGCATACGACTGCAAAAAAAAAAAACGCACCAGCACTGCAGGAAACACCTTATATTCTTCCTTAAATGCAATTCTAATTCTTTCAACGTTTTCTACAACTAATGAACAGAAATAAAATATTTATAAATACTTACAAGCGTCAGATCTGTTTCTATAAATAGCAATTCCAAATATGGTTCCCGTGGTCTGAACAACAATCTCATTGTTTGCTCCTGTGAGCTTGTCTGCTCTGAATATCATATCTGTGGCGGAAAATTGAGCCGCACCATGAGAAAACCAACATAGAGCGCTTGCGACCAGCATGGATCCAGACCAGCCTGCGCATCCGTGCAGTCTGGAAAGGATCCATGCTGTTCGCTAACGGTTTTTCTGATTGCAATAGGCTTTTAAAGTGAACAGCATGGATCCTGACCGGACTGCGCGGATGCGCAAACGCACTATGTTGGTTTTCTCATGGCGCGGCTCAACTGATGTAACATATATAAAGAAGAGTTGTTAAGCATGTCGATAATTCATTTTATATGACATTGGCACTTTTAACTACACAAACGGATGTTATGAAATAAATGTTTGAAGTCAACAGCATTTTTTTACCAATAACTACGATCATGACTAAAACAACTGGCTAAACAAAATTAATATGTAGAAAATATTCGAGTTTTAATCTCTGACTATGACCTTGAAGTTGACTGTTACACTGTTCCATTGTGGCTAATAGTTAAGTTGGTATAACAATCATTAAAATTCTCAAATGCTGTTAGGGTAGCGAACCCGTAATGGTATCCGGCAAATTCCGTCCGATTACGTATTCTTATACGATGTTTTTCATTACAGATTTGGTGCAGCCGTTCTGCGCATGCCCGAATGATTATCAATTTGAGCGCACGGCAAAATCACGCATTTTGTTTTGCACGTCCGCACGCATTTAGTGTATAATATGCATAATGTACTGACTAAAGGTTAGAGTTAATATCATCATGGTTATAAGATATATACATTCAAGATATTTTTCGTTCAATTTGCTTGAATCCGGTATATACCGGAGTCTGTAATATATCACAGGCGCACCAGATCTGTTTTTTGGTAGCAGGGTACACTTAGATTCGAAAATTTTGGGCAAGACCAGGCTTACATGTAGCGAGCCGCAATATTGCACTTCCCTAATGAGCAGAATCAGGGTGGCCAATTTCTAAACTGCGTGCATGTTTTGTGCTTTTAAATAATGGCACGATCGGTACTCTCATACAAGAATACAGAAAGTTATCAAAACGAAAGTTTTACACCATCCATTAAAATAGCATGCCAAAATCATCAATTTTGCACTTTTTGAACCTTTTGCAGAAACAATGCCCAATTTTATTGCATTTCAGATTTCTCAATTTAATAGTCCCTACTCAGCCTACTGAACTACAGGATATAAACGAAATGGGGGCCCATCCAGCTTGTTTGTTCACAAAATAGCGGAAAATGTTCCCGATCAACAAGCACAGAACCCTTCCGTGATTTCAGTTTCCCGCGCCAAGGTGACTCATCGATTCGTACAAAGCTAGCAGCAGTAAGTTTTGCAACTGACATCAGAATTTTTCATGTATCGGCTGTTTAAATGTTGTAAAGAATTAACAATCATTATCTCTCGCCTTAATTTACAGACATCCAAAATCACAAAGTTCTATTTATAACAAATATTGACGGGGGCCAAAATTCGAAGTGTACCCTGCTACCTTAATTTAGTCACAGCCATTCTCATATCTGTCTTCGGTACTCTTCGGTCATTATCGTATCTTACACACGGTCACGTGGATTTCCGTCACAACCGGTGAATGCCGAAATCGCATACGGAGAAACACGTAACTGAACGGAAATTGCCGGCTGTTATGATGGGTCCGCTACCTTAATTGACACATATTAAGCGTACACATATATTCTTACTTGTATTAGTGTCTGTGTAATATATATTTTGCCGGAATATGGCAATATCTCTTGGCTCAGTGTACACTGTAAAATAACTTGTCAGACCTTTGCCATTGAAATCGCAGTGGTAGATACGGTAACTAACGAAAAAAAGATTAATCGTCAAATCAAAGTTTGCCTTTCTTATGTTGACAAGTAAAACGCATTTATTTAACTTCCTGTTCCTGGGAGGACAAAGGTACTTGCATAGAAACAGTGCAGAATTGCATATAACGATACAAAACTACTTTTCAGTTGTTCATGGTTCAAGATACATGTAGATAAACGATTAATTTACGTTGTACGTAAACATTATTCGTCTTTGAAAAAATCTTACTTAAAGATCACGGTCAAAAAGTTTAAAAGTAGTTAAGTTATTATAATGCCAATTTTATCGGTACATCAGAACAGAACAACAAATACACCACTTAACATGATAAAACAAATTTAGGAGGATACGTCATTTGTCATTTGAAGATATTTCTATATATTTCTATTTGGCAGGCTTTTTGGCGAAAAAAAATATCTTTGATGCCACACTTTTTGACAAATCATAAAAAATGAATTTTTGACCAATTAGAAAAATAATTATCTTGGAAGCCATGCTTTTTGACGAATCTGAAAAAAAGTATCTTGGCGGCCAAGCTATTTGAAAAATCAGAATAAATGAACTTCTGATGAATGATGAAATAATAAATTATATTCATTATTGACGGCCAAATTGTTTGACGAAAAAAAAGAAAAGAAGAAAAAAAAAGAATTATATTGGCCACCAAGCTTTAAGAAGCAAACGTTTGGCAATGTAAATATTCAGTTAATGTCTCTTCAACATATTACTAATAATGTCGTTTCTTTAGACATAGATCAAATCTGAATTGCCTTATATCATCTTACATACTTATTTCTGTCGACAAAATACAGTCTCTCCTCCTCGTAATCAATTGCCAATCCCTTAGGTCGTATTGTCATGGATCTCAGGATAGTTCTCCTGTCGGACCAGTCTGTGTTCATCCGGACTATCTCTGCTATGGCCGTTGTGTAACACCAAAACAACAACCTGCGCAATTATATAAAAAAAATCAATAAAATAAAAGACACACTCAGCACTACCGTAATACAACCGTATGAAATTAAACTTTTTGGTTGCATACAAAGTAGGAAGATTTAATACAAGGAGTCATAACTCTACCTTAAAACATTCTAAAACCAAAATAAGTCTTGGTAATTGTGTAGGTCAGTACATTTAACATAAATCGGGCTATACACGTATATCGTTATATATTCTGTTCATTGCCAATGAAGTATCCATTTGTTGGCTCGGACAGAAAGATGAACGAATGCTCGGACAGAAAGATGAACGAATAGATTGACAGGTACCGCAGGACAAAATACGTTTTATTTCTTCATTATCTGGACATCTTCTATTTTGTACGGGTTTTTTTTCTGACGAAAACGCGTAAATGATCGAAAATGGCCGACTGTTATGACGAGACCGCCACCTTAATTGACAAATATTAAGCGTACACATATGTACTTACTTGCATTAGTGTTTTTCTGACGAAAAAAAAGTCAAAAGTAGTTACAATGTTTTCTCTTAATTGTTTTTTTTTCATTATTATCCACATTTTGGGAGGCAGACAAGTCTGCATATATGGAACAAAGACCGATAACTCTTCCTTCATGTTGTTGGAAACGAAACCGAAACAAAGAAGATTGGGTCATAAATATGGTTTAGGTTCAAACAAAAGTGTTCCCAGTAGTGAACTGGTCTGATTTATTCTAGATACAAATCTTGTGTGGAGCTATCCAGCTGGCTTACGGAAGGCCAATGATTCCCCTTGCCTGCAATAATGCCCGGAGGGGCACCTGCGACTTATACTTGTTTCAGTGTTGGTGAGTCACCAAGCCCCTTTCGTCCAGCGCCACCCTACACACACCAAACAAAAACTTGTGTGTACGTTTTGGTCCTAAATCCAAGTTCCACTTGCATCTACTAAAGGTTGATGTTATGTCTGTATGTTCAACACATTTTGTTAGGAACATATTTTCAAAATGTAATATAAAAAATAAAATTCAAGTTACGGACATACCTTCTACACGGATACACAACGATATCAGTTATCGGTATCCCCCCTCGGTATCTGTACAGGTTTGACCCGTTAATATTCATGCTAAACACAGCCATCTTCAATGTATCTGTCCAAAATATTCTCTTTTCTATCCAATCATAGGTGATACCATCCCCAACGCCATTTGTGAAGATTTTTCGATCTGAAATACAATATTTATTATTGCATGACTCTTTATAGTGTTTTTATAAAACAGCATGTTAGATAAATGTTCATATTTTTTCCTTCAAGCTTTGATGTTAGCCAAGCTAAATTTAGAACTGAACTATAGACCGGCCAGTAGCACAGTTAATGAACTAGAAATTTATATAAACAGTCCTGTTACAAAAGTTAAACGGTAGTCTTTTGATCCAGTTAATTGAATAGGATCGTCAATTATCATGACATCAATATCTCGTATACACCTTGTGCATCCTCATTGTTAAATTTTAATGAGGTTTATTTTTCAGTGGCAAACTTGCACCATACCCGCATTCACGTTATTATTTCGAAAACAATCTGACAGAATTTACTCAGACTGCAAAATTATTTTATGGAACTGTTCAAAACTGTAATATCTGATCATTCTCATTTTTTTATTTAAAAAAAAAATAAATAAAAAATTTAATTTTCACTGTGCGCATTACACATGATACATTTTTAAAGGAAATACTTTAAAAACTCATTTTTATCCTGGTTGCCCAACAAAGATAGAGTTATTTCATCATGCGCATGCGTATAAATTAATATTTTCACTCGTAATGACACTCGGCAATTTCTGTGTGATTACGCACTCCGGTGCCGAAGAATGCCGAAGTAGCATATGGAGTATACGTACTTTACCAATTGTCATTACGGGTCCAATGTCTTAACATTTTGTTGTTAATGTACATCTAGAGGAATGTACTTTTAATACAAAATCCATGACATTTTTGCTAAGCTACCCGTTGCACGATACTCACGTGGATGATCAGAAGTTAAATTCATATATTCTTGTATCTCTGTACTCTTTGACGCTGTTGTATTAACTTGAAAGACCGCCCTCTTCAGTCCATCAGAGTAGAAGATCATTCCCATCTCAAAGTCGAAATCGATGTCCAGCGGACTCCCTTCGTTGTCCTTTGGAGCAAACGGAGAGGATTTCACGGAGGCGTCCAGGTACGCGCTCATTACTTTCTGGTCCGCAGTGAATATTAGATATTCTGATTTTGTTTCTGTAAAACACAATTAAATATATTTGAAAATCTGAACATTTTTTATAAATATTAGCATGCAAATAAAAGCCGCGGAAACCCCATCAACTAAATTTTATTTCCTGTCCAAAGCGGCTAATAGTAGTTGAAATCAAACTTATTTGACTTAATCATCTCGAATATACGACTATGGACGACTGAAACTCCTGGGTAAATATTTCAAAGGTCACTGTATCCAATTAATTTGCCTACCCAACATGTATACGAAACCTCGAGAATATGACATTTTTTTATCAAATAAAAAAACTAAATGCACGTGTTTTCTGTGCCAAATAAACACTGAAAGGTATTTGCTGACAAGCCCAACAAGTATCTTAAGTGGTTACGAAACTCTTTAAACGATGAAAAGACGGATGCATATTACCTCCACACGTGCGGTTGTCATTTTTCAGTTGACCTTTGCTGCATTTGCACGTGACGTCGTTACTATTAGGTAGCGCAAAGCACAACTGATCGCAGCCCCCGTTGTTTAATGAACACGGGTTCGTAACTGAAATTTGTTTGTGCATGTATTAAGAACAACGTAAACTATTAAATATTTTCTCTAAGACATTACACTTAAAAACCTGTAAAATTATTATAAGATAAGAGTATGGAATGTAAGCCGTAATGTTCAAAGAGATTTGCTAGTAACAACTGCAGAATGGATGCATATAATGTTCATAGAATGCTCCATAAGTCGTAACAAACACAATTTATGGATCGGACACTATAAATAAAATCTTGCCACTGGTAAATCTTAAAATTGCGCTCAAACTGTGCCAGCCTTATACTCTACTTTTGTTACCAGTTACAAAACTAAGCTCTAAGACCAGAAACTCACCGTTTTTATAGAGCTTGCGGACAATTTGCCCTTGGCAGGCTTCGAAAACGTGACATATCGATTATTGAACGATAGATACTAGCTCTACAACACATGAAGAATAGACTGATTGAAGAAACGAGATAAAGAACAAAATGGCTACAACTTGTCGTAAAAGCATTGATCTTAAAGAAATCATTTTTTCGTTTTGTTTTGGTACGAGTCAAACCGAGCCAGACCTGTCTAGAACACTGACCGTTCGTAAACCAACAATTATTGAAAAACAAAAAAAAAACAAATAAGAATTACTGAACAACATCACAAAGACCTCTTCAGTTCAAAGACATCTCAGAAAATCACATATTTTAGATGATTACATACCATTTGGTTGCATTCTTTTGTCAAATATTGCCAAGCCCATTACATGATGTAGACCGCCTTTCAGAGTTTTGGCGCGAATATCTGACTCGGATTTGTCAGCTTTGTATAAAATTCCTAGGGACTGATCCAACCAGTAGATATTTTGCTGTAACACCGCTATCCCTACCGGAAATGGCAAATTGCTGCGGACGTATTCACGTCTGCTGCCCAAATAATCCATCTTCTACAAAACAAAATCTTCATTTACCACCTTGAAATTTCAATATAACAGGGACCCTCAAACGGTTCCAGTAATGATTTTTTTCATAGTGTAGATAGATTCTTGTTGTATAAAATAGTTTATACTTAACCTCCTTATAATGTCGTGAAATCGGTATCTTTGGCCAAAACGAGGTTTAAAAAGTTTAACCCGATAAAATTGATACATATGTTCCATATGAACCTCTGTCGGGTTACTGAAATTGAAAGTGTAATACCAGCCAGTGTTTTTAAACTTTGACCTTTGACTTCATAAATCCCAAAACAACAGAAGTAATTTGCTTCACGACTGTAGGAATTAGTCCCCTTCAGTTACAGATAGGAAACGGAATACAGCGTCAAGGTCATGTTGACCTTAACTTTTGACCTACCGACCTATCGTACTACTGGTCACCTACTGGCCACATGTAATCGTCCTTCAAACTTTTATGACGTTATACCATAGCATTCTCCGCTAACTGAATGATTCGGGATTAATGTGTCTTTTCCCTTTGACCTGTTTATACCTTAAACGATAGGGTCAGGCTTCATATCAATATATATATATAATTAATTTGTAAAAGTCATTCAATTGTGATTCACAACAAACAGTTTTTCTATCTTATAGCCTTCATAAAAAGCAGCAACCTTGCAACAATTCAAATTCTTGTTACAGTTTATCTGATGAACTGTGCACCGAAATCCATAGGTTGTTCTTTGGGATGAATGGGTGACGACTACAAAATGTCACATTAAGGTGTCAATAGAGATGGTTCTGTTTGAGCTCGACAATGATATGACAGTACCTGAATAGCATCGACGGCGGAATCGGTCCAATATACATCATGAGTGAAAATATCAACAGTTATTCCACTTGGTTTGAGTACGCCATTTGTAATTATGGCTGTTCTGTTTGAGCCGTCTAGACAGCTCCGCTCAATCTTTGGAAACTGTCCCACGTCCAGCCAGTATAGGTATCTGTAAATATTGATTATAATCTCATGTATATGAATCATTTTCACTACGTGTTTATGTCCATTCCTTGTAATTAAAAATCAAAGGCCTGAATGGCCTGAGTCGGCTAATGATTGACGTACTGACAGTATAGTCTACCAGTTTCAGTTTGTTTTTAGTTTTTTTCTTAAAATTTCATAACACAGCTCGATATTTACCCAAAATATTATATCCGGATACGATTACACTTTTCTCCAGTTTGAACAATATATTTTACAAATTGTGATGATACGAAGACATTTAGCAGCAATTGGCAGTATCTGACATTGAAGTTTACGGTTAAATTACCTCTTATTTAAATCTTTTCACAAAAAAGTTATTTCGTTTCGTGAAAGCAGCCAAATATAGACGATCTACTTTCGATTTCAAAAACTACAAGAAAATACAATTTAATGTTTCGCCGATTTGTTTATTTCTCGAAAAATAAGAATTAAAATCATTTTTAATGTCAGTAGTAACTAAACAAACCAGTAAGAGCTTCTTCTTCCGATAATTTATCCGTTTACTGACTGCAAAATTCAACCCACGCAAAGTTTATAGAAATCATACGATGCGTGTTTACGTTCAATGTGGGAGAATTAAGGCTGATCGGCTATGTTACCTAACGCATCCAGACGATTCAGATTTTGTTTTTAAAAAAAGCATTGTGTGCGTTTCTGTAATTTTATATAAGTTTTTATACGCTTAGAAATTATTAGACATGCGTATTTGCATTATTTCTATACGTAATTTACGCTTATACGCATCTTATCTGGAGCCCTGTGGAACTATTTTTTTGTCTTTCGCTGGATGTTACCCAAGCTTTGTAAGCCTGCGCAATTCTTAAAATGCACAATTATGCTTAATGAGTTACATTCGAGAATTGCACAATTACAAGTCATAAATATGACAGATTACATCGTATATTGGTCATAGCAAAGGGAACTGACACAACTTAACTTCATTCATGCAGTGAACTGTTTGAAGTTTGAGAAATCTAATGGAACTACATCCCTTCACTGTGTTATTTGGTCCATTTAGAGAATCGTTGGATAGCAAAGACTCGTCAAAAGGCTTTCAGCCTTTAGCCGACTCAAAAAGCGGTAAATGTAATAACTTAGTAAATCGACCAACGTATTAAAGAGCCAATATTAAAATGTTTTGTTGTGGTTTAGGCCTTGGATTCCAAGAATTTTTAGAAGCTCTGAGATTGTCTAATTATCGCTAACATAGTTTCAAACTTCACTTGTTGTTCTTTTGAAGTATAACTATGGGCGTACACGTAAGTAGGTCAACCGGAAATGCCATCATATCTAAAACATTCAACATTGCCGAGACTCCATCAGTAAACTTTGATTCGAAGAGCGAGTGATTCAAAATAACTCGGAGTAGAGTCCCTCCATTAGATTCGAGCAAATTATCATGACAAATTTCGTAAGAACTTATTGATAGCTTACCGTTTAATCGGGTTGACGGCAAGTTCTGTCGGAGAGTTCGCTGGGTCGGAGATAAGAACAAGTCGATTTTGACCATCCATGCGTGAGACCTCTATATATGTTTCACTTGGCATCACATTTGTAAAGTAAAGATTACCTGAAATAGATGAAAAGCCTGAAAGTGTGCATAAATAATGAAAATCTACTCTAACCCAGTGAAAACAAACCTCTGAGCTCTCTTCCTTCTAAAAATAAGGTATCGAGGTGACATTTTAGGATATATGACAATAATAATGAATAACCGGACAAAAGTACCTTCTCGAAAAATACCGTTATGCAATCTCGACACAATTTAAAAGACATATATTGGAGATTAAAAATACCGAAATGAAAGACTGTAATAAAACTTCAACTGATTTCATACTACATGCATTGGCATGAAGACTTCAAATCATTTCAGGAATAAGAGGGTGAACTTCATCTCGTTTTAAATAGTAACAGGCAGACATCGGATATAGACATACTGAGGCGAAAGTAATGAGACACAGTTTTGAACTGGGCTGAATGTCAATGCTGATCTTAGCAAATTCCCTCTAGTGTATGTTACATAAAAACGACAGTTAAGCTTTTAAGTAAACAGTTAATAACAAATAATTCAGTCACATGCGCATATCGCACCGGATGAAAGTAATTTTTTCATACACTAGTATTGCTATTCTGTGTTCAGACCCAGTATTTCGTTTACAGGGGATAACTACTGAGGTATTTCTTCTCAAAAAGAGCCAAGAAAGATCGGCCAGAATATATAAGAGAAATCATTGTAAAAAAAAATAAAAAATATTATCTAGTCTGTAGCCAGACTAACTGTTGTCTTCCAAATATAAACAGATATATGGTATTGTTATGATTATTCAGAAAAAGTTAATAGACTTATTGGCACTATTTTCCTATAGATAATAACACCGATGAACTATACCAGCTATCCAATCCACAGCAATTCCTTTGAAACCGGTGGCCCCGGGCTTTCCGAACGAACTTCCAGATACCACGCGTCCGAATCCACTTCCATCCGGCCTCATCCTGTATATACCCTCTGGCATAGGTGAGCCCGGCAACTCCACCCAATAAATATGTTTGCCTACCATGTGAACATCCAGTTGGTAAATACTCCGGTCTGAAAGAATAAATGACTTTCTTTAGCGGGTGTAATAAAATCAGATAAATTTACTCAGATAAAGGAAAAGCTGAAAATAGTCCTCTGCATTGTTGACAAGTTTGTTTTAAATATATATCAGAAATGGAACCACGTACTTATCATTGTGTTAGGAGCCTCCTTGGCTTAGTGGTTAAGGTCGCTGACTCCAAATCACTCGCCCCTTACCAATGTGGGCTCGATCAATGTGTAGGGAGTAGAATTCTTCATGTGAGGAAGCCCTCCATCTTGATCCAGCTTACCTTATGCGCTTTCCTGGACATTTTATCAGTGCAGTAGTGTAATGTACTCCTCAAGAAACTGACAACTTCCCTATATGAATCAGTGGTGGAGACTGAATGGCCTCAGACGCTTTGTCTACAGTCAGTCATCACGGAAAGCAATCGCGATCTCGTTCGGGATCCGAACCCGGGACTTCATGGTATGAAGTATCACACTCTACTTGTTGAACTAACTGGATAGGCTTTCTCCTGAATCAGCTGGATACATACATTGTACCCAATATGTGATCCACCAAATCCTTGACGTTGTTTTACGCGATTTATGGCTTTATTATGAGAGTTAGATCACTATCTCATTTTCAAGTTTACATGTATACATAGATTATTCTCAAGGTACCCAGGTCCTGTATTTTGATCTTTTTGATTCCTTAAAATGTCTGATACTTTTTGTACAATGCCAGTAAGAATGAAAAGCGGTAGGGCAATCGATCAACTATCATAATCTGTTTTGGATATGAATTTCAAAACCACTAAAAGGTGTATGAACATTAACTTCATGGAGGTTCTTTAAAATAAGGTAGGCCTATGATATGAATGGTAGTGTCTTTTATCTTCTTTTATTTGGACAGAAACCAAGGTAAAACCTTGTTTTGAAAGAAAGATGGAGAGACATATATGGAAAAAAATATCAGAAACTACCTGGACCACCTATAGGCGATAACGCCTCATCGTGGCTCCCCCGGTCCAACGCAAACCCTCTTACGTACGCTTCGAATGAAACGAGTACGAACGATTCGCTTGACGTACACGATCCGTTCTCAGCCTTATCGTAACCAACACCACAGGCACAAACGGCCGTTGTATGACTAGTTGGAAGACAAAGTTGTTCGCAACCACCGTTGTTTAAAGCACACTTGTTTTTCTCGCCTGAAGAAAGAAATTATATTTCAAAACTTTAAAAGAGTCAACTGTCCATCATACGCGTAAGCTATGTCTTGGTTAAAATCAACATAAGATAGAACTTCAGTGAAAGTCAATGTAGAAGAGAAAACTAGCAAAGACGGTATAGAACTGAACATCACTCACAGCAATTTTTGTTCAAGTATTTGAGCTAAGTTACACGCCAGTCACACAGTGAAGTCACTCGTTACCGTCAGCCAAATCAAAGCCAAATACTACTTTTGATGTCTATATACAGTCAAACCTGTGTTAAAGACCACCTTTGAACAGAGACCACCTGACTCTAAAGACCACATGTTTCGTTCCAATTCTAAAATTTACAGTGTATTTTAACCTGTGAATAAAGACCACCTCCCAATAAATACCACATCTTGGCTCTCCCAAGGGTGGTTTTTATAGACAGGTTTGACTGTATTCAGTAATCGCAAAAATACCCAACTTATACCGGAACTCTATTCCAAACCATTTTTAAAAAAAATAAGTATGAAAATATAATATCTGTAAAAATAACATTTAGAAGTTTGCAAGATTCCAGATATTCAAATAATAGGAAAGCTAGGACGTTAACGTAAATGACCAACTTCGGCAATTCCCGTGTGATTACGTTCCTCCGTATGCGATTTCGGCATTCCTCGGCCATTTTCAAAATAACCAAAGGATGCCGAAATCGCATCGGATATTACAACCTCCGCGCAGGAATATTGTCAAACAATCATCCCTGCCTTCAAGTAAATCATGTGACGATGGTACAACCATTTGATCCTAAAATGGCGGCGCGCTTGGCAACGCCGGGTAAATCAAATGCTTGTCTTAATCGACAGTCAAATTGACATTTATTTCATAACCTTTAAGATCATAACGGAAGTATTTGAAATAGTTATATGTTGCAGTACGCCACTCGTCAAATTCTCTTACTGTACTCAAAATACCGTCAAGTAATTTCATTGTTTACATTTTTAGCAGGTCCGCGTCACAACACCAGAAAAGGAAGTAATTTTAGTAATACTGCATTATTTTTTAGTTTTTTTTGCTCGTTTTACAAACAAAATATATAATATTTAACTACTGAGATAAAAACTTTGTACAACAAAATTAAAATAAAGAAAAATATAACCCGGCTGAAATTCAGCCCAATTTATACGTGGTGGCAGTGTCTACTGTACCAATAAGGGGAAGTAACACTGTGTTGGAGTTTGTGTAAATACGTAAACAAACGGAAATTGGCGATTGTCATTACGGGTCTACTACGGGCACTAGTTCAAGCAAAGCTGATATTCATTTCTTGTACAAATGAGCCATGCCATGGGAAAACCAACATAGTGGCTTTACGACCAGCATGGATCCAGACCAGTTTCTCTAATTACAATAGACTATACTTTTAAATGTTTTTGTTTTCGCCGGAGCCGGCAAACGTCATCACTGATATCGTCAGCTTAGAAATAACTCATCCACTTACCTTTAACATTTCGGTTATGGTAGACGGTAATTGCCTTCACTTTTCTTACATTCTGCTTCAGAACTGTCAAATCACCGCCTCTACGAAGTTCTAGCTTGTTGAGTGTTTGCTGACTGTTGTCTGCGTAGTATAAAACACCGCCAAAAAGCGCAACGCTATTTGGTTTGCCTACGTTATCCTGAACCACGAACACGCGACGAGTCGAAAATTCCCATTTAACGATCTGAAATTACATGTGTATACTTATAAATCGATAAAAGCTCATCTTTATCAAATAAATGATTATTAATAAGATGATGAAATACATAACTTGTAAATATCAACTGTAGTGTTCTGAGTTACATTTTGTCGTGCTATAAATTAAACAGAAATACAACTGAATACAAACAATAGCTCCGTCTAGCAAAGGGAAAAAACACATCCGTCCACAAGCAGACAGGGAGGGGGCGGTAAAATGTAATAAATCAGTTGTGAGAAAGGAGGGAAGGGGTGGAGAGGGCGAGTGGGACGCTAAAACATTTGAGAAATACAAGAAACTGCAAGTAATAAAAATAGAAATAACTCTCGTTTTAATCTTGTTTGGGGAGAGGGAATACAGCAATAAAAACAAGCGAGTGAACTGAAAGTAAAAAATAAATTTAAAGGCGGGCGCGGGGTCTGGGGCTTAGGTTAGGTTGTGTGTGGGGGCGGGTGCAGGACTGCAGGATGTTGAAGAAGGTTACTATAAAACTATCATTTGAAAATGAAATGGAAAGTAAAAATAAATACTAGGGAACGTGTGTATGTAAAGAATGAGTATCGCCATTACATAGTACGTTCCGTCTGTTCAAAACGGGCGTATGAAATTTTCATATGTATAATTTCTGTTTGAATAGCATAGTGTTACATTTATATTTCTCTTGTATCTTACCATTTTTTATTCAAAAGAGAACAAAAACAAACAAATTTTGTATTAAAAGTTGAAGTCAAATTAATAATAAGTAGATTTTGGCACCTGTTGTCTTCTTCCTTCCGTCCAATAAAGATCGTTGGTTGATGGGTCACGTGACAGGGAAGTGGGTGTGTCCACACGTCGTGCATGGAGTACCTGCCTTCTTGTACCGTCCATTAACATAGATGCCAACTTAGGACGCAAGCCGTGGCCTCCGATATCTATCCAGTATATATACCTATAAAACAACATTTAGCGAGGGTTGGGAAATAATTTTGGTTTTGCGTGCTTTGCTGGCAAATAAAACACGGTGTTGAGTTCAGATGTGTAGTATTATAATCTACATCTTTGATAACATCAGGCAAAATATTGGACTGCATTGTACCGTATTCTTATCTAGCGCACTGCAAAAACTCGTGACTCCAAAGACGCGCCTGAGTGACAGGCACATTTTATTACAAAGTATTATAAGTTCCGAAACAGAAATCTTTTTAACAGTAACAAGAATAGCAGGACATTTTAAAGCAGAAAAAAGAAAATTGGCACATAAAACAGTTTGAACAAGTGCCCACCGAGGCGCATGTAGACTAGTATACTTATGGTCAGTATCACTGACTTAGAAAACATAAACAAAAGTGTGCCAACTTCAGACAACGGTGTGACACAGATTATCTGCCTTCCAATGCAAGTGGAGGTATATCCCTACCCTCATGAAAGATCTATAGATACTGCCACTGACTAAACACACATCTATCTGTTTCCCATGCAAATTCGAGTAAAAACCTACCCTCTCGAACGATTAAAGATGCTTCCACTGGTGAAGCACTATCCGTCTTCCCATGCTTTTAGGGGTATGTACCTAAATTCCAGAAGGATCTGAAATTAAGCCACTGATTCAACACAGTCTGTCTTCCCATGCAAGTGGAAATAAAACCCTACTTTTTAGAAAGCTCTGCAATTACTTCTACTGATAAAACACAATTTGTCTTCCCATGCAAGTGGAAGTATATACCTACCATCTAGAAAGATCTACAGATACTTCCACTGTCTATCAGGTTCCCATGCAAGTGGAAGTAAAACCCTACCCTTTAGACGGATCTGCAGATTCTGCCACTGGTTAAACACAATCTGTCTTCCCATTCAAGTTGTAGTAAATACCTACCATCTAGAAGGATCTACAGATACTTCCACTGGTTAAACACAATCTGTCTTCCCATTCAAGTTTTAGTAAATACCTACCATCTAGAAGGATCTACAGATACTTCCACTGGTTAAACACAATCTGTCTTCCCATTCAAGTTGAAGTAAATACCTACCCTCTTGAAGGATCTACAGATACTGCCACTGGTGTCACACAATCTATCTGCCTTCCCATGTTACTCAAAATAACTTGACGATAAGGAATGTCACCGGTCATCCGCATCACTTCAATAGTACCACTCACAACTGTTAATATAACATACAGTTTAACCTGTATTAGCCGTCAACTGTATATACCGTGATACTACTTAGTACGGTCACCTTTGGTCAGACTGTTCGGATTCTCTACATAATGAACCTTAATATAGTGTGACCCTGTCTAAAGTGGTCAGCGGCCAGTAGAAAAATAGCAAAATGTACCATAATGGTCACTAAAACCTTTATTCGATGAAATATACTACAAAACTGACCTATAGACTAGGCCCAATCAATTACATCACAGCGTTTCTATATATTGTTTTATATAAGGTACAATTTCGTTCTATAAAATTATTTTGATATGCTGCAAGTATGCATCAGAGTCACAAAACGTTTTTCGTACTAAGAGCAGTGAAGTAGTACACGGATACAACGATCATGTCTCAAGAATGATAAACATAAGTCTTGGTACAAGTTTATAAAACTCAGTTAAAAGACAAGCCTCAGAATTCAGCCTTGCCATTGGTCAATATCAGGAGAAAGCTCAAAATCAAAAGATCAGATACTGGAGTTTGAAGACTGGTCTCAAATCTTGGAGCATACTCACAATCAGCCCAGAAGAGGTTTTTTGAGACCCAGTCAAATGCAATGCCAGCAGGGTTACCAATATATGACGTAGGTGCCAGTAAAGAAACGTTTCCTGAGAATAACTTCATTGTCTTCAAAGTGGTCTGCAAATATATAGTGTTCATTTCATATACGGTAGAAGATTTCCAATTTTCTATGTGATGTCCTTCAATATACCAGCGATATTTTGTCTGTCCTGGATAGTCTTTTAAGGCAATATGCAAAATGCGTCGTCAATATCATATACGTATACCATGCGAATACGGAATGTTGAAAATTACAATTTTTCATTTTTAAAGTGGCGTGCAAAATATGGCTTGAAGTTTACATAAGGCACCAGCTCATTTTCTGATAAGAATCTCACCATAAGGTTCAAGTCCCGTTCTGACTGTATATTATCTAAGTCTTTGTAAAGAACACTGGTATTTAAATGTAAAAACGTCTCCGTATCTACACATTAACTGTCCATAAAAAATGAAAAGCAAAGTAAACACTGCGGAAATGTCTAAAGATTAAAATAATACAATTATATATAAACATATTGTCTATATCTTACATTTCCTCTACTCGTTTCTTCAACAAAGAAAAGTAATTTATTCCGGCTGTCGAAGTCCATACTGACTACTTTCTTGCTCCTTGCCAAGGGAAAGTAACTCTCATTGCCTCGTCTAACCGGAAGTTGCAAAGCGGAAATCCCGTCCGCGTGACTATACATAATATAGTCTGTAATATCTAAGAATAAAGAACAAACGCGTGGTAAAATAAATTTAACAAAAGGGTTAGTAAAAATCCCAACTTTGATTAACGCACTATGGAAGCTTATTGTAACAGATTATTTAAAAAAAAATGTAATTATCCTTGATACCAAGCAGGCTGTGTTGTTTTGGTGCATCTAACACAAAACATTAAAAAAAAGAAAATAACTCTTATTTCACTTGTACAAATGTATTCATATACATGAATTTCATTTGACTGTGCATACCTACATAAAGTTAAGAATCGTATGAACTATTTACTCACTAAATTGACATAACAAGAGCTTTTTTATTCAACAAACTTGGCCTTCTTTCGACACAGCACAAATCGGTCGAATTCTTACTAGGCATGCGCAAAAAAAAACAATACTACCGAGATATAGTAAAACATAAAGCGTGTAATTATCACACAATCACCGCATTAATTGGCTCTTCAGCAAACGGCGGGTAAGAAAATGATAGACATTTGTTTATTCATGCAATCTGAGGTTTACTGATGGAGTTAAGCAAAAAATATTAGTGTTTAAATACATAAACGTCAAAACTATCTTATGACAAATGTATCTCGCTGGATTGTTAAACAAACATGGAAAAACAGCCGAATTACTGGTTCAGTCCTTACCGCAGGAATCTCAAGTCATGCATTGTTACCAAACAAAACCCACTATAACAGGTATTAAGGTAATAAGCAGACTAGAAAATACAGAACTTGTTTTCTAGGCACATTATGCTTACCTTCGACACAGAGATGAGGTGCAGACTGAGACAGTCGCATTCCCATTGGGCATGCGCAGACGAATCCACTTGCACTTACAGGGGAGAGCAAACACAGATGGCTGCAAGAAGCTAGACTGCATGGATTTTTATCTAACGGAGAAAGAATTAAACATTTTAATTATTTGGTCTTAACAGTAGGTTAATTTATAAATATAATTATACGTACAGTTATCAATTACTTTGAAATGTTTTACCGCATGGGTTAAATTGACACGAATATGATACATGTACAATAAAAGACACTGCAAAATACAGAACATTATCAAAAAAGAATGCTTTTTTTTCATTACCTAAACATAATAAAACTCGAAAACTGGTACACAATGTCAATAACAAAGTCAGCAATTTGTTTTAATTATTTTATACTCAACTTTCTTTTTTTTTTCATCTTACATAATTATATGGATGAAATTCGATATCTCGAACTTGACAGCTTTTTAAAGCTCCGTCCCAAAAACGTGTGCACAAAGTATCATTTTCAGACGAATGTCGGCTATCTCAGAACTAAAAAGCTCGATCCATTGGTATTCGAAATACTGACTTTCAACAGTATTTTCACGGTAGTCAATGGGGGTTATAGTTATCCGGTTTCGACTGTTTACAATGCACTTTTTTATTAAGCACTAGTTCAAGCAAAGATGATATTTATTTCTTGTACAAATGAGCCATGCCATGGGAAAACCAACATAGTGGCTTTGCGACCACCATGGATCCAGACCAGCCTGCGCATCCGCGCAGTCTGGTCAGGATCCATGCTGTTCGCTAACAGTTTCTCTAATAATAACAATAGACTTTGAAACCGAACAGCATGGATCCTGACCAGACTGCGCGGATGCGCAGGCTGGTCTGGATCCATGCTGGTCGCAAAGCCACTATGTTGGTTTTCTCATGGCACGGCTCAAATGTTGTTGCTCTGTGTGTTTGTTGGGATTTTATATTATACAGCAACTTTAAACGAATTTTAAACGAACATGAAAGACCACCACGTGTCCCTCCTGGCGTAATTTTAGGTGTACGGAAGGCACTCAGGTAAAACCAGCAACCTCCCGATCCCGACAGCCAGTCGAATGTGTCCCTCACATGACAGAATTCTACAGCTCTTGCACCATTTCGAACCTACTGTAGCGGGGGATATGATACTCGAAACCACCGATTTGACCCCTCGGTGACGGAGCCAGGGTCATTTTACTATGACGCTATTCTAAATAGACAAGGATAAAATCTAACAATTTTTTTTGGAAAGTAGTTATACAAACCTTTAGGTTGTCTGGCAGGGTGAAATACTGTGACACCAATAGGGTTGTACAAGCGGTCCTGGTTCGTAAACAGGTAGGTACAGTTATACTTTAAGCACATAGACACTGTCTCAGTCTCCCGGTCTGTCCAGTAGATAAGGTCCGCAAACACGACAATATCGTGCGAATGTAATAAAAACTGAAATAGAAATATTTCTGTGAAATATCATGCTAATGTAATAAAAACTGAAATAGAAATATTTCTGTGAAATATCAGGTGAATGTCATAAAAACTGAAATAGAAATATTTCTGTGAAATATCAGGCGAATGTAATAAAAACTGAAATAGAAATATTTCTGTGAAATATCAGGCGAATGTAATAAAACCTGAAATAGAAATATTTCTGTGAAATATGCGAATGTAATAGAACCTGAAATTGAGATATTTCTGTTAAATAACAAACCTTGTCAAATTCAGACAGAAAATCAATAACCTGAACGTGACTTATTTTTATTTTGTACTTCGTTCAGGACACGTTTTGGTTTGGTCTGGCAACAGTAAAATACCAATACTTTTGCTGAGCTTCGACGTTGAACATAATGTTTTTGAAACTGTTGTTTTTGTGTTAGTTAATGCGGTGACAGCGAACAATAAGCACAGTTCCGTGTATTTTTTAGTTGCGTTTAGATGATAACACCACCGGAGTACACTCAAACTGCTGATTTTTGAAATTTTCTTGTCTTCATGTGGTGGGTGGGGTGTGTGGGGGTCTTTTTATATATATATATACTTTTGGTGGTTTATAGACAGAATTTAAGGATCCTCTGATTATAACAAGGTCGTCTGGTTCATGTCATAGTCCATTATACCCACAGGATTCGCACTTTTGTGGCCTAACATCACATAACAGGGACAACACTAGTTACACAACCCCTCCTCAACAGTAGACATTAGACAAGCGTACATTAAATCTTTTATCAAAGATCTCCTGCATTAACTGATATTTTGTTAAACAACATGGAATATTACGTGACGTAAGTAATTATGTGTACAGATTTACTAGTCACATGCATAATTAACATGTTATGCAAGTTATTATATTTACGTGAGTTTCCATATTAAATATCATATTGTTACACAAAGGTACATTTACAGAGTTATAAAAGTAATTTTCTATTCGCTAATTACAACAGAAGAGAGAAAATTGAATTTAATGATTCAGGATAGTCCCATCTTATCTTAAACATTTTGAAAAGGAAAATGCTCCCCGTGTTATAACAAGCTTTTGTCATGCAATACAATTATCATGTTTAATATTTCTGTACAATAATTATCCAAAGCATTTGAGAGGGATGAGATGAATTTGCGCAATATTCTATTTTTACTTTTTCACATTTTAGGTGTAATATCACAGGGTAACCTGCCTGCCTAAAGATTCCAGCAAAATAATCACAGTGATGTGTTACTTAAGGTAAAGTAAAATGAATTCCGTCACCTACATTACATAGTTTGGATATGTTCATTACCGTAGCGGGGGGGGGGGGGGGGGGGGGTGTGCAGCAGGCCCCATCCCCGCTAAATTTTGAGGGGGTGGCAACATATGCTTGATTCATGTAGAATTGGTTAAGCTATTTGGTGAAGTTTTTTGTATGTAAGCTGGTAGCTCAGTAACCACTTGTGAGAATAGATTGAAACTTCACACACTTATTCACTGTGATAAACTGACTTAAATTACACAGATATTTCATACACAGTTTAATTAAAATTTCATTTTTGACGTCTTTCATAAAACAGCTGATAGGATCGGCGATAGTTTAAACATAATTTCTTCTTCAAATATTTTATGAAAATCAATTTTTATTTGAAACCTTCACTTAATTTTAGATACCAACTTCTACCGACACTGCAATTTTGAATTAAAATTTTTATTCTTGTAATATTCATACAACTATTTCTTGATACCTTAGTTAGCATTTAGGCATTCAATCTAAAGAAATTAAAAATCTACTTTCAAAACGGCGTTTTCTTGTCGTAGAAGATATCTTTTAAAATGAATATTACATGTGAATTTGTTAAAATTGGTTCTGTAAAATTCCCGAACAATTAGTTTTGAAGAAGTGGTGGTCATACTCATACAGGCAGATATCTTTGTTTTTCACCCACTATAAACAATGCACAGCATGTGGATATTGAACTAAGAAAAAAAACAACGACAAAACTTCCGGCATCACCTGAACAAATATTAGACGGTTTTGTATTGACAAAGGATTCAAATGTATAAATGCGCTTTGATGAAAATAAACCAGTACTCAGTGCCATATACACTCACCTTTGTATGGTAATATATATTAATAATCAAATTATCTAACTCAACATTCTAAAATTTGCATTAATGTTACTTATATTTCACCTTTGTATGATCGATTACCGCTCCTGTCGTCATTTGATGAAACCATCTTGCTGGTCTGCCATAGGTCGGTGGTTCTACCAAGATGCATGGAATTAACGTCATGTTAACCCTTACCACGCTAAATTTCTATTATGGACTGGTCCATCTTCCAATTTGGGCAGTACCATTTATCATTTGAAGGGGTGTTTACTAAAAATTTACTGACTGAATAGCGAACAGTGCAGACCATGATCAGACTGCACGGATGTGCAGCTTGATCTTGGTCTGCACTGGTCGCAAAGGCAGAATCACTTGCCGTCAGCAGGCTAAGGGTTAAAGCACCTGGGTTCTTTCTCAAAGCCATAGAGGTGACAAATATGGTAAAATATTGCCCATACCAAAATGGCGGGAAATCTGTTATGATTCGTATAGTATATAAATGATTGTTAGCATGTATTTCACATGTTTTATGATTACAACAAAAACCCACCAATAACCGACACTTACGTTAGGGCGAAGAATAATCTTCCGGCGGCCTGATCCGTCGTAGTTACAAAATTCAATAGAATCTAGTTTGGCGTCAGCAAAGTATAATCGACGTGTTGGATAGTCTATTGAGAGACCATTCGGCCAGTACAAGTTTGTAGACACAATAGTAGTCCGACCTGACCCATCCATACCCGCGCGTTCGATCCTAGGATACTGTCCCCAGTCTGACCAAAATATATAACGAGCACTGAAAAAAAACGAAACATTGGGGTTTAGTGTGTGTACGTGTACGAGTATATCAAGAATTACCTATGCCATGTTACGCGTACGCTCATTTTATCACATTCATCTAGACGCTTAATAGAAACAGAGAAATTCTAACGGTACATGTGACCGTACCCGCACGTGACCTTTTATGCACATTCTTAAAATAGCTCTATTATCATGAAATACTAAATTATCATTATGAAATGGATCACTAATTGATTATAATCGAATGCAGGGAAATATGAAACTTTTGTAGAAGTTAGTTAAATAACAATGGGTGTTTTCGTAAAATATTAGGAAAACATGTACGTTTTAAAATTGGAATGAATTCAAACCAGAAGCTTGTGAAAATGTGACAATTTTAAAGGTAGTTACTCCTTCCTCGGATCGAGTTCGATTCCTCTTGGACGAGTTACATTTTCACTGAAGAGGACCATTCGGCTGGAACCATCAAGTCGGGCTACTTCGACTGTCTCTAAAGTATAGTCATTCCAGTACAAATTGCCTGCTAACCAGTCTACGGCAATATCCTCAACTACGTTGATTCCAGACGAAATTACCTTCAAACGAAAACATCAAGAAAGTAAGTACAACTTTTTTCCCGACCAAATAACCTAACAATACGTAAACATGCAATGGAGACGAAATAATCTGGTAAAATAACAAAATACAGACAGGTGGAACTGGAATTAAAGATAAATGACCCTCATAGGTAGACAGGTTTGTTTTCCCTTTTTCAGTTGTTGGATTTAGAGTCATGCTGATACAGTTTAGGTCATACGGCGACCTTCCCGGTTCTGATGGTGGATGAAAATCCCATGTGCTCCTCCGTGCAATATTTCATTATGAGGGTGGACCTATGTAAACCACCAACCTTCCCTAAGTCAGCTGGATTCATTCGTTACAAGACTCCTATACACCCCAAGCGCGGTTCTGGCGCCACAACGGTCTGGGCCAAGTGATTCGAAATCAGTGACCTTAACCACTCGGCCGCGGAGCCCCAAGACAAACTTCGAAAGTCAGTTTGAATAAATTAGCAGCACACAGCAATTCAGTTATGTGGCTTGAGCCGACTGCAAAATTAAACAAATGTACAAGTGCTGATTTTTACCCAGTAAGTTACTAACAACTTCCACTAATGAACAAGAGAATCAAAGGTGAAGGGCGAATGGCTTCAGATGCATTGTCCTCTGCTAATTCGTCACGCCTAAACATTGGAGTTGCTGGAAATCAAATTCGTGACCGTTCGATTCATAGCACTGTCACATTGTGCTATCCCCTCTAAGCTTACACTAGTATATCGGGGTGTGGGTAGGTGGGGATAAGGATTTGTGTCATACTAGTCAGTGGTATTAAAATAAGAAAATACATCTGTGTATAGAAAAGACGCTATACTGATTGTAAAAGAAAGGAAGTCCACATGCCTCTGTCAGGTTGCTCCCGTTCACTGACATACTATAAATCTTCATTGTCCTCGAGTCGCTGAAAAACAGTTTGTTCTCTTTCATATACACGTCAATCCCGGCGAGCGACGCCGTGTCCTTGACCGGTATAGTTGTCCACTCATGGTCGTATATCGATAAATGGTTTCCGAATGATATTTCATGTCGTGTAGTAACGACAACTCTAGCATCGCCTGTCGATTAATATTAAAGAATCAAAACACAGTTGCATACAGATAACCTATATACTGGTGCAACATCTTCATTCAAAATCGACCACTACAACATTAGGATTTTTACTGACCCTTTTTAAAAAAATCGCGACACCAAATAATGTGCTTAAGTTATAAGGAATGCTGGTATGCTGTGAATACTGAAGAGAACAATCAGTAATAATTTGTTAAGAAAACAGTGACACTTTTAACATTAAACGCTGTATTCTATGTTTGTTTTTCAAATATGACGTCTCAGTGGTTTGGCACCGTTTTTCGGCCATTTTTCAGCAACTTCTTCTCATGAAATTGACGAATCAGATGTTAGTGGAGGACGAATGACTTCGGACACACCGTCTTCAATCAACTTGTCACGGAGTACTACATGTTCGAAAAAAGCATTCGCTGGATTCGGTTTCTTTTTGTTATCTGCCTACAGAGTACTGACTAACCGGTCGGGCAAGTAAGGCACAAACAAGATTATTGATGTACCAGCAACGGATTGTGTCTTTGCGGCTAGCACGGACCAAGATCTTGATCATGGTCTGGATTGTTCGCAATTCAGTCAGTAAATTTTCAGTGAACACCCCTTGGAATAATGAATGGTTCTACCCAAAATGAATAATAGATGAGTCCATTTTA
This sequence comes from Mercenaria mercenaria, assembly GCF_021730395.1. Taxonomy (NCBI): domain Eukaryota; kingdom Metazoa; phylum Mollusca; class Bivalvia; order Venerida; family Veneridae; genus Mercenaria; species Mercenaria mercenaria. Next base: position 57,184,793 of record NC_069378.1, read on the forward strand.
GAAATTTAGAAGGGTAAAGGTTAATATACCAATAGCACGACAACCCTGACCGTCGGTTGAAGTAGTTTTTTCATATCCCTCTTCGCACAGACATTTGAACGAACCCTTTGTATTGATACATATCTGGCTACAACTGGTAGGATCCTCACATTCATTTGTATCTAAAGACAACAAAAAAGAACTTATTTTTTAAATGTTTTCGATCTATGGTAAATAATATTATGGCGTAATTATTGGGGGAAAATCCGAACAATCACGCCAACAAGAATAATTCGTCGGTGCCGTCATTTCTTCCATATTCAACGTAATTAATTGTGGACATGTCATGGACATTGCGACCAGACTAGCTCATCTTTTCAACTTTTCCTCAGATGCGCAACTTATAATATTGAAGAATATTTCAGGACAGTGTTATGACGCTAGATCAAATACTTTTTGCGATATGTGTAACAAACCATTTCTCTGATGAACAGCCGGATGGACAGACAAATCTAAATCTTATCCTGTGCGGTGGCATAATAAGCCAGACCTTACCATCATCATAGGAATATTTTCCTACCGCCGCGATATAAACTGATTATTTAAAATCATGTTGAGACGGTCCCCTTGAAAAATCGATCGTCTTAGGTGTCCACAGTCCACGTAGACTTAATTCGCAGGATTAAAAAGACAGAACTGTTCAAAGATTATCGACCGCTGTTACATAATAAATATATTTGTTCTTTGAGAAGTATATAAAATTTTAACCACCGTAGTAAGTGCGGAATATATAACTAATTTGTATATTGGTACGCAAATATGATTTAATTGCGCAGTAAAAGTCAAGTCATAGCAGACTGTGTTTGATCGCGTATAGTGCTGATGCGCCGCTAAACAACACTGTAGTATTTAAATGCAGCATATAATTGTGTGATTATTACTAATTTGGCTTCAGTGGTAGATACGCCGTTAAAACTGTAACCATCGTAAACTTCTACCGCTTTAGACTGCGTAATAAAGACTAGTGCCGAGGCGCCGAAATGCTGCGTATAATTGTGTTATCATTACTACTTAGGCTTCAATCAAAATGTAGATACGCCGTTAAACTGTAACCTTTAGACTGTGTAATTATGACTAGTGCCAATGTGCCGTTAAACAATAGAAAGGTGAAATGTTGCGTATAATTGTGCGATTATTATTTGACTTTAAATTGCCGATGTACCGGTAAACGGTACTTCTGGGTTAACAAAAGAGGTTGTCTACTGGGAAGTTCTATATCTTAGGGCGACACGAAGTTCAAAAATTAACTTCGGATTATTTTCAGAAGTTTCAAAGACCGATTTTTCGTGTAGCGCTAAAACATTGAAAATTACGGAAATAATTCAGAAAGAAATTCACTTTGCATTCTTTCCCTTACCTACACATATTTTAGTTCCGTTTAACTGTTGACCTTGAGGACAGACACACTGAGGTCCCTGCGGGGTTTGAATACAACCGTAGCTGCACCCGGCATTACCAATGGCACATTCGTTCCGCTCTTGTTGCAAACAGAGTAATAAACAAATAAATACATATAAACAGAAAAATAAAAGCAAAAATAATGAAAACAAACTTTGAAAAATGCATATTCTAACACGATCCGATTTATTTTCCTATTAAACAAAGAAGGCTGGAAACAGTGAATTATTAAACAACAATTCACTGTTCTGACGTCACAACTATTACGTCATAGCGTCAAGCGGCGTAGCGGCGCGCTGGAAAAGAACCCGACTGAAAACGGGCAAATATTTAATGCATGCCGACAAGGGTGTACTTTAAAGTTCCTGATAACGTGTTAGAATCGAAATAATATATCTCATTCAGTGATTTGCTCTTGAATAAATCACTGTTTGTCGTTCAGATGCGTAGCATTATATCACTCGGGCTACGCCCTCGTGATATAATTCCTTCGCATCTGAACTCCAAACAGTGATTTATTCAGCGACAAATCACCGATGAGATATATTATTTCTTAAGCAATATATAACAGAATTAAATAAAAACGTTTTAACTGCTGCGAATTAAAGAAAAAAGTTTGTGCCCCGGGTGAGGATCGAACTCACGACCTTCAGATCGCTCTGTTTTAAGTGTGATTATGAGACTGACGCGCTGCCTACTGCGCTACCGAGGCACTTGCTACACAATGGTTCGTGTGTTTATATTGTACTCAATAATACAATACTTCCTTTAAAATAATATTTTTCATCTTTTTTTTTTCGAAGTACTAGATACCAGAAAATATTGTTTCGTATATTATCAAAAAAAGAATGTATATATATTTTCTAAATGTATTGTCATTGTAAAACTTCTGTCATGAATGCGTGTATTTCCTACCTGATCTATTTTTAACATAATAACATGCTCATTAATATTCATATCAAATATAGCTGTCGAAATATTTGCTATATGCTAACGTTATTTCTGTCATGCTTGTCATAAAAATATTCAACTAATATATATCAATGCATTTCTTCGTTAAAAACGTTATTTTTTGACATAGATTAAATTGATATTTTCTGTTTGGTCTATTTTTAACCGTCACGCATAATGAAGGACATCTATTTATAACCATAGCAGGCCTAATTTAAGTAATAATAACTTTCCCCTGCGATAATGTTCTTGATATTTAATTACCTCAATGTTTTCATATCAATCTTTTGAAAATAAAAACCTAAATGCATTATTAGAGCATCACACAGAAATACTCATATTTATGATATATGCAAATATCAGTAATTTATCAAATCTATTTTTAACCATACATTATGATATGAAGGCCATCTATTTATAACCGCAGCAAACAAATACCTGATTGTACATCAAGGAAAAGGAAGAAGGAAAGAAAAGTAAATAAATGTGAACAAAAGTGAAACACGAAGAAGCAGATGACATTGTTTTTGCTCCTGAAACAAAGAAACTTTAAAATAAACAATGTATGTCTCTTAAATGATAAAAACCTTGTTCTGAATCTCAAAAAAGTTTGAAATAGAAGTATTATTTCTTAAAATAGAAAATATGGAGAAAAACTATAAATATGTATCTTTAAGAAAATGTAGCATATATGCAACACTGAAATTAGAAACTTGCTAATGACCAACTATTAGCAGCGCGCGGAGGCATTAAAATTACATCTACAGTTTCCGAAATAATCAATTTATTTATTATGTGTATGTGTGTAATTTAAGACTTTTTTCTATCATTGAAATCAGATATTGATGTTCACCTGATATTAAATATCAGCGCGGAGGCATTAAAATATAGCTATGTACAGCTTCCTAAATGATCAATTTATACATTGTGTATGTATGTTTTGTCCGTGTAGTTTAAAACTTTTTAATGTTGAATTGTTTAGTTATTTGATGTTGACCAGCTATTAGCAGCGAGGAGGCATTAAAATATATCTACAGCTTCCGAAATAATCAATTTATACATAATGTGTATGTATGCAAATGTGTTCGTGTAGTTTAAAACTTTTTTTTCTGTTGAATATTGTTCAGTAACTTGATGTTGACCAGCTATTAGCAGCGCGGAGGCATCAAAATACATCTAAAGCTTCCGAAATGATCATGCAATTTATACATTATGTGTATGTATGCAAATGTGTCTGTGTAGTTTAAAACTATTTTTTCTCTTGAACTGTTTAGTAATTTGATGTTGACCAGCTATTAGCAGCGCGGAGGCATTAAAATATATCTCAGCTACCGAATGTGTATGTATGCGAATGGGTCTGTGTAGTTTAAAACGTTTTCTGTTGAATTGTCTAGTTGTAGTCATTGAAATCGGAAACATAATGTTGACCAGCTACTTGCAGCGCGGAGGCATTAAAATATTTCTACAGCTTCCGAAATGATTTATATATACATATATGCAACAGTGAAATTAAAAACTTGCTAATGACCAACTATTAGCAGCGCGCGGAGGCATTAAAATTACATCTACAGCTTCAGAAATAATCGATTAATACATTTTGTGTATATATGCGAATGGGTCCGTGTAGTTTAAAGCGTTTTCTGTTGAACTGTTTAGTCAATGAAATCGGAAACTTAATGTTGACCAGCTATTAGCAGCGCGCGGAGGCATTAAAATTACATCTACAGCTTCCGAAATAATCGATATATCTATATATAAATACGTTATGTGTATATGGTCCGTGTTATTTAAAACGTTTTCTGTTGAATTGTTTAGATATTGAAATCGGAAACTTAATGTTGGCATGGAGGCATTAAAATATATCTACACTTACTGAAATAATCGATTCAAATCGATTATGTGTATGTATGCAAATGGGTCCGTGTAGTTTAAAACATTTTTTTGTTGACCTGTTCAGTCTTCAAGACAAACGCATCGTTGCACATGACAGTGCTAACCTTGTAAAAGTTAGAAGCTTTTCATATTAACGTTAGACGAGGCATTCGATATTAAAATTATCGGACAACTTTTCGCAAACGCATATTCTACGTGTAGAATTTTACGAATACTCGTGCGCTTGAAACATCGGATAATACCGAGACTGAAATCTCATACTCGTACATGTAGATACATATTGGATTATATTTTTTATTGCTTTATAACTATATATACACGTCTTACCACAAGTTATATCTTCGTCTAGCCCTCCTGGACAGTCCTCTTTACCGTCACAGACAAGGGAGCTGTTGATACACTTAACCGTCGCCCCCGGGCACTCCCACTCACCCAGGGGACATGCAAATGGTGGTGGGGCTTAAAAGATGAAAATAAAATCAATATAACCAATTTCATCATCTACCATGAGGACACGCTAATAAAATAAAAATGAAAGGATATTAAAACCACTTCCCCCACCAACCCCCATAAAAAAGAAAAATGGTGACAAGGCTTGAAACAGGACGGCGCTGATGGAAACAGGTTTTGGCAGACATTTTTGACTTTGTGCCTAAATGCTGTTCTTTGATAGTTTAAATGAAGCAGGGAATGACTGCACTGACAGTTCGCCTTAAACAAATCCATGTGAGTTGTACAAAATACAACTTCTTTAAAAGTGCTTTCAGCACAGATTTTATCTAAAACAAAGAGATGTGCCACGCGGGGCTAAATACGCTCAAATGGTTACATCAGAGGAGGAGGGAAGTAAACTGTGAAGAAAAACCATATGTAAAGATTTTTTTAGTTTGGTGAGGCATATGAGGGGTGGGAGGGGAGTGGGGGCAGGGGGTGTGCGCGCAGTGGTGATTACAGCAGACAGGATACTAAAGAGGGCAAAAAACTAAATGAAAAAAATGGGTTGGGGTGGGGGGCGGGGCGGGGGGAATGCAATGTAGATTGTTGCGGTCTGTATCAACACCTACCTATATTTCAATACGCTCTGCACATCATCTCATCGCCACCTACAAACAAGCCAAGTTTGAAGTCAATACCTTGCATGGGTTTTTAGTTATGCTCCGGACACGAAATATGATGGCAATTTTGACCTTTTACCTCAACTTGTTACCTTGAATTTGACCTACAGAGTCCGTTCAAGCACTCTGCACATCGTTTTCATTGCCATCTACCTATATGCCAAGTTTAAAGTCATACCTTTTGTGGTTATAAAGTTATGCTCTGGACATGATGGAAGATGGACGGATGCATGCGCCATCAAATAATACGTCCATTTTCCAAAACGGTCGTATAATAAGAAACAAACAGATTAAAGGTAAGACAAGAGGGTCATGATGACCCTGGATCGCTCACCTGAGTAATATGAGCTACATGTTTCAAATGTCAAACTGATGATAAAATATTAAGAAAGTCAGTAGGTCACATTCATGGTCAATGAAATTCAGTTTTACGATTTGTGTGCAAAACTGTGTATGTCATCAAAATTTCAAGACTGTATCTTAAAAAGCAAGAAAGTAGGTCAGTAGGTCAAGGTCACAGTCAAGTGACATCATATTACTTGGGGTCATCAGGTAATTATAATTAAACAGTCTTGGAAATAGGATCAGATGATTTTTTAAGTATTTTTCCTATATAACTCACATAATAACTAAGTGACCCCAGGGCGGGGCCCCTTTTGACCCCAGGGGAATAATTTGAACAATTTTGGTAGAGGACTACTAGACAATGCATCATACCAAATATCAAAAGCCTAGGTCGTATGGTTTCAGACAAGAAGATTTTTAAAGCTTTTAACTATATAAGCCTATATAAAACTTGGGACCCCGAGGTCAGGGCCTCTTTTCACCCAAGGGGTACAATTTGAACAATTTTGGTTGAGGACCATAAGACAATGCTACAAACCAAATATCAAAGGTCTAAGTGTTGTGGTTTCAGACAAGAAGATTTTTAAACTTTTTTCCTATATAAGTCTATGTAAAACTTGGGACACCAGGGGCGGAGCCATATTAGACCCTAGGGGGATAATTTGAACAATCTTGGTAGAGGACCACTAGATGATGCTACATACCAAATATCAAAGCCCTAGGCCATGTGGTTTTGTACAAGAAGATTTTCAAAGTTTTCCCTATATAAGTCTATATAAACCATGTGACCCCCGGGGCGGGGCCATATTTGACCCTAGGGGGATAATTTGAACAATCTTGGTAGAGGACCACTAGATGATGCTACATACCAAATACCAAAGCCCTAGGCCATGTAATTTCGTACAAGAAGATTTTCAAAGTTTTCCCTATATAAGTCTATATAAACCATGTGATTCCCGGGGCGGGGCCATATTTGACCCTAGGGGAATAATTTGAAAAATTTTGGTAGAAGACCACTAGATGATGCTACACACCAGATATCTAAGCTCTAGGCCCTGTGGTTTTGGACAAGAAGATTTTTAAAGTTTTTCCTTTCGGTTGCCATGGCAACAAGAGTTCTGCATGAAATTCAATTCTTTGAACAGTTTTTGTAGAGCTTCACCCAAGGAACACTCCTGTGAAGTTTGGATGAAATTGGCCTAGCGGTTTATGAGGAGACGTCGTTTAAATAAAAGTTTACGGACGACGGACGGTGAGTGATCACAATAGACCTTTATAACGGACACGGACAATGTAATCGTACTATGTACTATGGTCAATATCTGGGGAAATTCTCAAAACACAAAAATTGTAACCACAAGAATTCGTTTTTTTTAAAGATAATAATATAATAAAGGTTTTCGCGTAATTATAATTATCAAGGCACAATATATCTTTATAATTCTTGGCTGCGCTCTCCTTTGCTGCGTATAAATCTTGTCCTCAAGGAGAACACAAATGAACAATTTGTATCTACATATACGTCAGATGAAAAAATACAATGTTCAGTTTAATTAAACGTCACATACTTGTACTTTTATTTATTATCTGCAATTTTATAAAATGCCTTTTTTTTTCCTTTTGAAATTTTTGAGTGTTATTTTGACAGTCTATCGGTAAGCAACGCAAATACAACAAATTTCAGAGAATATATTTTGAACTAAATTCATTGGACGGTAGCTGTTTTTTTTTTTTTTTTTGTAACTTAGGTGAAACAATTCTGAACTTAGCTCAAACAGACCATTGCTAGGTCTTTTCACTCAAATAAGTATAATTTATGGCAGAATATTATCTTTTAATTTAGATACAGCGATTTTGATCCAAACAGCTGTAATACAATTGCAAGCTGATGTTTTTATAACTATGTTATTTCTCATGTTTGGTGATAATATGTCATTCTAAACTCTTGACCGAAAACCTTTGTTTCTATTTTTAGTAACAAACTATCAGCTACCCCATATATATCCAAGCCTTTCTATACTGGAAAGCTATCTATAAACAATGTTTTGTCGTAACATGTCGTTGTTACTTACTGTAATTGAGCTCAATCAATTTAAGCGAATAAGGATTTCTATAATATGTATTCACACTGACGTCTGTGTCCGTTTTGCTCTTTGCTGTCGGGTCAAAGTTGGCCGCCTAAATTTTTCTAGTAACTGCCCATATAATCATTCAACCTCATATTTTGTAATAGTGTTGGTTCAATGATTAAGTCAACCTTTTCAATGCCTTTTTAGTTATAATCACTATAAATAAAAAATCATCATTTCTTAAGGATTGATCTTGTTATTTGTAAATATCTCATATGCTCCAACCCTTTACGCCTGTACAGTGGCTTCATCTCATCTCTCAAAAGTGTATATAGACAAGTAAGTACAAAAAGTTAACCATATTATTTATTTTGTAATAAAGTAAGCCTCTCAAATAAATAGGTATAAGTTTAGTGTTCTTCTAATTTTTAAATATTCTCCCAAACACCAAGATCCTTAAACCACCCAATTACACTCCTACACCGACCGTCAGTTATCTTTGTAATTTCTGTTCATATTCCTTTTTTAGCTCGACTATTCGAAGAATAGTCTAGCTATTCTACTCACCCTGGCGTCGGCGTCGGCGTCACACCTTGGTTAAGTTTTTGCATGCAAGTACATACAGCTATCATTTAAAGGCATATAGCTTTGAAACTTATTTATTCTTTTTCTAGGTCAAATACCAACCTCTCTGGGTCAAGTCCCATAACTCTGACATGTATTTTGAGCAAATTATGCCCCCTTTTGGACTTAGAAAATTTTGGTTAAAGTTTTACATGCAAGTTACTATCTCCAAAACTAATGCAGATATTGAATTGAAACTTCACATGTGTCTTCGGGGTTATAAAACTAGTTGATAGCATCAAGTCCCATAACTCTGACCTTCATTTTGGCCAAATTATGCCCCCTTTTGGACTTAGAAAATTCTGGTTAAAGTTTTGCGTGCAAGTACATACAGCTATTACTAAAAGGCATATAGATTTGAAACTTATTTTTTCTTTTTCTAGATCAATTACCTACCTCACTGGGTCAAGTCCCTTAACTCTGACATGTATTTTGAGCAAATTATGCCCCCTTTTGGACTTAGAAAATTCTGGTTAAAGTTTTACATGCAAGTTACTATCTCCAAAACTAATGCAGATATTGAATTGAAACTTCACATGTGTCTTCGGGGTTATAAAACTAGTTGATAGCACCAAGTCCCATAACTCTGACCTTCATTTTGGCCAAATTATGCCCCCTTTTGGACTTAGAAAATTCTGGTTAAAGTTTTGCGTGCAAGTACATACAGCTATTACTAAAAGGCATATAGATTTGAAACTTATTTTTTCTTTTTCTAGATCAATTACCTACCTCACTGGGTCAAGCCCCATAACTCTGACATGTATTTTGGCCAAATTATGCCCCCTTTTGGACTTAGAAAATTCTGGTTAAAGTTTTGCGTGCAAGTACATACAGCTATTACTAAAGGCATATAGATTTGAAACTTATTTTTTCTTTTTCTAGGTCAATTACCTACCTCACTGGGTCAAGTTCCATAACTCTGACACGTATTTGGGCAAATTATACCCCTTTTGGACTTAGAAAATTCTGGTTAAAGTTTTACATGCAAGTAACTATCTCCAAAACTACTACAGATATTAAATTGAAACTTCACATGTGTCTTCGGGGTTATAAAACTAGTTGATAGCACCAAGTCCCATAACTCTGACATGTATTTTGGGCAAATTATGCCCCCTTTTGGACTTAGAAAATCCTGGTTAAAGTTTTGCGTGCAAGTACATACGGCTATTACCAAAAGGCATATAGCTTTGAAACTTATTTATTCTTTTTCAAGGTCAATTACCAACCTCACTGGGTCAAGTTCCATAACTCTTAACATGTATTTTGAGCAAATTATGCCCCCTTTTGGACTTAGAAAATTCTGGTTAAAGTTTAACATGCAAGTTACTATCCCCAAAACTAATGCAGATATTGAATTGAAACTTAACATGTTTCTTCGGGGTTATAAAACTAGTTGATAACATCAAGTCCCATAACTCTGATATGTATTTTGGTCAAATTATGTCCCCTTTCGAACTTAAAACTCTTTTGATATTTAACATTTTGGGTAATAACTGCTTCTGTGACAATATTTCGAATAGTCGAGCTTGGCTGTCTTACGGACAGCTCTTGTTTTTTAAAAAATCCTTGTGTATCTTTTAATTGTTTTAGAACACCACCATCCTTTCCCAAACAATTACAAATACGTCAAAGATCACTGTGTGTTTTTGTAAGCATGTACAGTAAGCAACTTAACAGAATTAAACTTCACCTCTACACAATTTAAAAGACAATGCGCTGTAATTATAATTATACATATTATCGATATACACTAAGCACAATATGTTACCATTTTCTAATAACATGTTTGAGAAAACCCCTCAAATTTGACCATTGTACAGAGTAAGTTTACATTTACATTTCCATGTCCGTGTCCGTGATAAAGGTCTGATAGCTAATAAAAAGTAGCAAAGACAGCCTAATAACTGATTATCCACAACTCCGAAAATGTACGAATGTTGTACTAATACAATTTAATTTTAGTTCATTGTAACACGTGAATGTCGTGCATTTTTTATAAGTGTGCACATGCTTACGACACGTTTTACTTTGATCCTCGTCGCTGTTATCCCCACAGTCATCTTGTGTATTGCACACAAGCTCGCTGGATATACACTTCCCATTCTTACACTGGAACTCACTCCCGGAACAGGTTATCTTATCTGAAAGGGGGAAAAACATAAAACATTGACGGAGAACGGGATAGACAATTTCAACAGAAGCAAATAATAACTGAGGACAACTGCACCTAAAGTTAAGAACAAGATTTGTTCACCTTGGGCTCAGAACAAAACTATCTTGTTCTTGATTATATGCTGTTAAAATAGTTTCGTGTTGTGCCCTCGATCTGCTGTGTTGTCCGTAGAATCCGTAGAACATAAGGTTGAACTTAAAACCACGTAACGAATTTACTTTTATATGGTACCTTCAGGACGTAAACTGATAAAGTGGTTATTCCCCTAATTAAGTTGTGCAAAGATGACAAAGATTTTAAGCATTAAAAATGAACATTTATACAAATACAGCATTTACAAAACAAAAAAAAAAGAAACTCTACCATTCAAAAGAAGACGATTATGTCAAACAGTATTGCCATCTGACAGTATTAAATATGACACGAGTATAATGAAGGAGAAATTTCACATTAAACAAAATGAAATGCTAGAGAAAGGGCAAAGTTTCAGAAACTCAGTAAAATCATGCTTAGATATTAAAAGGGTTGAAAAGAATATCCGCCCACTTACCGCATCCACTTTCGTCCGTAGAATCGGAACAATCGGGTTGACCGTCACACTTCCACTTGACAGGTATACAGCCACCGGTGACGCACTTTAACTCGTGTTTGAAACAACCGTCTTGTGGTCTTGCGGCTTCAATGATATACGGCAGGTAATAGAAATAGGAAAATGTTTACATTCGATTACTCGGGTTCAAGACATGCCAGCCATATACTTCACACACCCGGAAGCGTCAGATAATTTCGCTACATAGTGAATATGTACCGAATTGTACTAAATATTAAACCACTCTCATTGTTGTTAAAGACTAGAAACTTAAGGTGCCAAAATTAAGGTAGTAGATCCGTGATTATTATAGTAATTTCTGTCTGGCAGCGTATTCTTCGTATGATGTCGTTTCGGCATTTCTCGGCAAGTATTACTGTACCGCCGAAGAATGCCGAAGTAAGATACGGACGAGCGTCAGTATACAAGGGCAATAAGAGATATTGAGCCGAAAAATATGGTTCTTTCAGCACATGAGGACTATTTAAGTGAGGATAAAAGTAAGAAAGAATGTAGTTTTTGTTGTGTTGAATGTAAGAAGAGCGAGGATGGTACACTTACTACAATTTTCTTCGTCTGTATTATCTCTGCAGTCCAATGCACCGTCACAGCGGTACTGTATAGGCACACACTGCCGCACTGTTCTACATCTCCAGGAATCAGCTTTAACATAAATCAAGCAGAACCGTTAAATCTATTTAAAGAGTTGAACTTGTCGAAGATCCTAAATAATTAACTAGGATCATCCACTAACTAGTGACATCCTTCCTAATAAAATAATATTTGCATGATAATATACTTTTTACATTTTAGGCCTTCATAGAATCGACAAAATAGCTTCTAATTCTGTGTTATGTGTGTATCTAAATTATCATCGATCTAATTAATTTTCACAATGCATTTTAACTTTCCCATGGGAAAAAATACTTAATATAGGTCTATCTATGAGCAATTTCTAAAATTTCCACATGGGAACATAGTATCCCCATCGGTAAGAATATTTCAGAAAAAAATTACCATGATTTACGTCATGGAGCCCAGTAAAGTAATTCTGTAACTACTGCCAATGTTGGACGGTAGTAAATCGACGACCTTGCGTACTTGCTGTACTCGTAAGAAGTTCCAGACTATCAAAATAGTCCCAAGTATTTCCAGGGTTACGAACATATTTCAATGGTAGATTCTAGTTATTACTCGTTTCATCACTAAATATGCCCTTACAGAGTATTTTAGAAGTGGCAATTTTATTCATTTAATATATATCGGAGTGGTAAACTATTATTTCAGGATGTTGCATAGTAAACACAGTGGACCCTGGTTGGCGGAAAGATACGTGGTTCACGAACGATGATGTCAATAAAAGTTAGCCGGTGCTATTGCATTATATTGGACATGTTTTATACTTCAGATAGTATTTACAAACTTTAAGTATATACATGTAGTCTAACAACTACTGAAATAGTAAAGCAATAAAAACTCTGAAGATGTCAGCAATTTAAGATGAAACAAAGAGCAGATCTAACTAGTATCATGAAACCTTTTTTGGACAGTAGAGTGCATGATCTTAGTACCTGGACACTTTAATGGCGGGCAGTCTTTCTCATCCTCGCCGGTGTAACAGTCTTCTTCGCCGTCGCATTTTAATCTCTCTGCAATACACCGTTTGTCCGCACATTGGTAATGACCGGGCTGACACACGTGGTCTTCTACAGAAAAAGCAAAGCCAGTAATTAACACATGGTTTGCATGCTTGAGCATGCTTAATCACGTGGATTTTTAAAAACAAAGAAGTGTGTGTTTAGTAAAATGTTTACAGTCGCAACTTCAAAACACTCCTGAAACGGTGTAGGTTTTGGCACGGCATGTCACGTAACTACACCAATAAAACACTGCGTAGAATTTCGGTCACCAAGGGTTCTATCTAGTAAGAACAGCCGGAAAGACGACATCTCCAACGTTAACATTTTAACCAATGGATTTCATTGCAATTACGTATCCTTTTAATAGTTTATACGACTCTTTTCCATACGCTTCCGAGTCACTGCGGTTATAGAGTAGGTATTTTTGAACCTACTAGTAGGTCTACTCTATGGAATGTTTTGTATGGAATTTTCTCGTTGTTTATTCCTCCTGCGTATACTCAATTACACTTCAGTCACATTAGCTTGTTTCCTATACAGTCAAATATTCAGCTGTGGTTTAATCATAAATAATTCTAACACGACCCGATTTGTTTTCCTATTAAACAAAGAAGACTGCAAACTGTGTGTCACATACACACATACACAGTCTGAACGTTACAGCAGCGCGCGCTAGAAAGGACCTCGCGTAAAACAGACAACTATTTGGTGACACAAGAAGAAAATGTCACTTACCACAAAAATCGCCTTCGTCTGACCCATCTACACAATCGTTCTCTGAGTTACATTTCAGTCGTATGTGAATACATAATGTGTTGTTACACTGAAACTCCTGTGGTTTACACTGTTTGTTTGCTGAAATAGTGAATTACATGTTGTATATATGATTTAATATACGGATCTTATAAGTTTGAAAACTCAGTAATTGCAATGCAATCGATCCTACTTCTTCATCAAAGCAAAGAATCATTTCCTCTATATAAGACTGAGATTGCTAAACATTTTGTTTATTGACGTACGTACTGTATAAATATTTCTTCATATTTCCATTCCGAAAGTTTAACATAATTGTGATTAAGTCTTAACTCTGTAAATCAAGAGTGACAGTTTGGTTGTGACTCCCGTCGCATGTTAACCCACGGATCTGGGGTTGAGAGACTGGCATTTGATGTAATGGACCCGTAATGACAATCGGCAATTTCCGTGCGATTATTTTTTATAATAACCGGAGAATGCCGAAATCCCATACGGGGAATACGTAAACGAACGGAAATTGCCGACTGTCATAACGGGTCCACTACCTTAACACATTATACTGTCGTTCCCTTAAAACATATCACATTTAGACCTGACTATACTCACGGCATTGGGATTCGTCGGACATATCACCGCAGTCGTCCTGACCGTCACATTTCCAATGATAACTAAGACATTTTCCGTTCTTGCACTTGAACTTGTCTGCTGGGCATTCTTGTACTGAAAATTTGAACTATTTGTGTTATTTATCTTTCGAAAACTTGAGCCGATTTTCAACAATAACTGTCACGTTTCCAACAAAATAAATAAACTTGAAAATAGCGAAAATGGTGATCTGTGTTTTATCATGAAGAATATCTTTGGATACAGGTAATGTTTGGAATTAGATCAGTCATCGATGTGATGTAATAAAGATCATGTATATACATGCATATCCGAACGTTATTTGCGCAAACCTTTTTTATTTTTGTTTGGTAAAGTAGTTGTATTGGCTGGCTTTATCTAAAATAATAATCCTGTTTACATTCTAGTTAATACCTTTCGGGCACTTTTCTTCGTCGCTGTTGTCCATACAGTCATTGTCACCATCACATTTATAAGTGGACGAAATACACCTCCCTGACTTACACTTGAACAAAGAGGCGCGGCTACATGCTGAAATGGAAAATACATTTGAATTTATATAATTCTTCTCTCACTTGCATTTGAATAAGGAAGCGCAGCTTTATGGTGCAACAGAACATATTTTGAATAATTACATATCACTGACTTACACTTTAGCAAGGAGGCGCGGCTACCGCTGAAAAGGAAGACAGCGTTGAGAAATTACACCTCCCTAAAGGAGGCGCGGCTACCGCTGAAAAGGAAGACAGCGTTGAGAAATTACACCTCCCTAAAGGAGGCGCGGCTTGCTGGATACTGAAATGGAACTAATTGAATAAATACACTTTCCTAATGGAGGTGCGGTTAAATGTTGAAGCGGAGGACGGATCTGAATAATTACACGTCCCTGAAAGAGGTGCGGCTGAATGCTGAAATGGAAGATTAATTTCAGTAATCACATCTTCCTGAAGCAGGCGTGGGTGAATGCTGAAATAGAAAATTGACTTGAACAATTACACCTCCCTAAAGGAGGCGTGGCTGAATGCTGAAATGGAAGATTGACTTGAATAATCACACCTTCCTAAAGGAGGCTTGGCTGAATGCTGAAATGGAAGATTGACTTGAATAATCACACCTTCCTAAAGGAGGCTTGGCTGAATGCTGAAATGGAAGATGAATTTCATTACAATGCACTCACGGAGACTGAATGCTGAATTGGAATATTTATTTGAATAATTAAACCTCCTTAAAGGAGGCTCGGCTGAATGCTGAAATGGAAGATAAATTTTATTACATTCCACTGAAAAAGACGCGACTGAATGCTGAAAGGGAATATTGATTTGTATAACTACACCTCCAGACCTTTATTTCAATAAACTGAAGTAATATCCAAACCATCAAAACATCTTACAGTTTTATGAGTTGAAAACATGTTTGAGTCCAATTATATTTTTGATTTTAGTACAAAAATAAACTTCCTAGGTTTTTCTTCAAATACATGTTCATATCATCTTTGCAAACTATGATTTGCTTTGAAATCATACCCACCTTTTGTAGGTTTCTCTGCCTTATTTTCCTCACAGTGTAGATTGTCTGCTCCTAGTTTCATTCCAAACGGGCACCCGCATTGTTTCTGTACAGTTCGGGTACCAGCGCTTGTGGTGCCTGGCATCGGGAAACAGAAATGCGAGCAACCCCCATTGGTCTTAGTACACGGGTGGTCATCTAAAAACAGTAGAAAATATTATCTTTTTAAAGTTGTCTTACTGAGTGAAAAGAAAAATATTATCATGGAACTGGTATTCAGATTCAAGAAATGAAGACGCTTACAAGCGCAATTTGGATACGAACCAAAAACAAAATGAAAACTGCCATTGGCTTACTTGTTTTTAAGTTAGTACGATTTTTTTGATATCGTTACTGTTTTGTTTTTTTTGTAAATATATTTGAAAGGACTGCAATAAAGTGAAAAAAATATTTTGGTAGGATTTTTTTTAATTCATGGACGCTTAAAAATGTGCTGCCAAACGTCACTTTTATAAAATACAGTTTTTTATTACACTGAGAGTTCGAGAGTGCTGCAACCAGCAGTGACTTATTGTCTTTTGCTTCAGATTTATTTTAATTTTCACTTTTATAATGATTCGAGCTATCTATATGTTTATCTTATATATTAATTTAACAAATGGACTTGTTTTTGACGACGACAACATCGTATGTATATTATGTTTCTAGCTTTTCATAAATAGAATTAACGATAGATTCGAATTCTTGTTTCTGAAATTATTTATTAACTCACAATTTAGATAAAGATTACGACCGATCCATTAATCAATGAAGCGTTCTTAACTGAGAAAAGACGATTGAACTCGGTATTATCAAAATTCCGGCTATCTCAAAGACATTTTCAAATACCACCACGAAAACACGTGCACAAAATACCATTTTAAGTCGAATTTCGGTCATCTCAAATTTAAACACTCGATCCCCTTGGAATTCAGGATCCCAAGTTTCAACTGTAGATATACGAGTATATCATCGGTCAAGGGGCTAGCCCGAGACTGGTGAGAAGGTAATTCACATAGTCGTCTCAGTCTGAAGAAAACGATATAATTATTTCAGGTTTTTGGATGGTCGAGCAAGATACAAGCGCTTAAATAACAGACACGTTCCCTGTTTTTAACATGTAAATTGTAAAGCACCTTGTTCTGGATCTGTAAAAAAGTCATATCCGAAAGACTTCAAGTAGCTTTTGTTTTTCAATCCTTGACGAAGGAAGAAAACAAACAAAAAACTGCAAATGTCATTTGACAACAGGATAGCAAAGTCGCCAATCTGGAAGCAAAGGTACAGCAACTGACTAAAGCGCTGGCTGTGTCACAAGGCTGCTGTGTAGATTTTTGTGGTGAGTGATGAATTTCCTTAGCTAATTAGAACTATTTTAACATTTTTCGGGACCCGCTGGGGTCACGACTATACCTCATAAGACACCAGTACAGCTTTTTCAAGAAAGCAAACTCGAGAGTGAATCAAATTAGCCTAGAGTACCTGCCCTTTACCTGCTACGCAGTGGTACTATTAGTACACGCCGGGAACCAGGCTAGATTCAAATGTGCTTCAAGTAGGTAACATAAATTATTATCAAATAAACTAACTTTCCTTTCAACTTAAATTAAGATACTTATTTAAAATGCCAAAATCCTAATGTCAGTTCACATTCCCTAAATCTCATCTAGCTGTCCAACATGTTTAATTAAGGTAGTGTATCCGAAATAACAGTCGGAACTTTACGTAATTGCACGGAAATTACCGATGGTCATTATGGGTCGACTCGCTTACTTGTTCGGTAAAAATGGATTTTTTCTCTGAAAAATGTTTAAGCTTTATTTGTGAAAGACTTAGAGGTGTTTTTTTCTCTTTTTTTGCGAAGCATTCCTGTAAAGTACTTTAAATCTTTGTCTTATAATGAGCAAAGCGTCAGAGACTCTTTGGAAATGATGAACCGTATCATTATACGCTAATATTTTTCAAGAATTTTCAGCACAAGGTTAATTTCCTTTGTTTTTACTTGATGTCATGCAGACATTTTACATCTTACTGTGAGCATATGAAAAATAGTTCACCAATATGTCATTATTCTAACCAATTAGCTTTCAACGTTTATTTCATATTCTAAGAAATTCACTGGACAAAGTGGTCGGCATGGACTTCACGGTCAAAATGCACCGGACAGTGCGGCTCTGGCTATGAGCAGACTAGAACACGGACACACACATGCATAGATCAAGTTTCCAACACACAGGGACTTCAATGCACTGGTGATTCCTTAGAAACCGATAGAAGACCATGCAATGATGTGGAATTCTACGGTAATGTCCATTTTCCTTTACTATATGCTATAAAGCATCCCGCTTAAACGTATCTTCAAGACTTAAGTGTAAGCGGCCGCAATAAGAAATATCTGTATTCCTCTAGGTTCATGTGTTAAACAATAGAATGTATTAATGTTTAAATTGCGATATATCAATGTCCATGTGTCTTTGTAATATTATATATAAGAATAAAGCATCAAATAAAAACTAAATAAAAGCAAGCTATTCAAGGCGTTTTATTACATTACATCGGAAATAAATCTATAATTCTTTTTTGATAACTTTTTACTTCAGCCCTGCAAACCTGTGATGAACTATCAACAGGTCAATATCATGAATTATGGACACGCATTTTATACAATGATTCATGTAGTAATAAATAATGTGCATGTCGGTATAAACATCCACATGCAAGAAAGACCGTAACAAAAACACTTTACAGTAACAAATACTAGTAGATTAAACTAAAATCTACTCTATTGGTTGTCTGAACTCTACGCAGAACACAAACAAGCCATACTATGGCCTGGTCCTTAATTTCTTTGACGAGCTCGCGCAAAGCACGTGCACTGCTGCTGTGAAAATTAAGCCGCTCGCGCTCGCATTAAGACGGAACTGCCAAGGCGGAAATTCACCAGACTGCGCACAAATCTGCTCGAACGCTGGGTATCATAACCCTTCATTATTCTTTTAAATTATATTTAGTTTTACATTGTCTATTCTTACGTTATCACTTTACTGTTTAAACGATTGTCTTTTATTTAGAAAAAAAATATATTCTTGACTGGAAATACAAACACTTTGGCGTTTCTTATTAAAAGTAACTTATTCAATTATTTTATGAACATGTTTGATATTTAAGCTCAGTCAGAGAAATAATAAAAGCTGCGAAACCCCCGCAACGGACATAAAATACCTAACAAGGTCGCTCAGGCGAAATCCAGTTACCGTATCCTACTAGGAGTGTGCTTCTTTTCTATGTTCTATTTTAGTTACTTTCGTAAAGTCATGTTCTTTTTAGATTATGCAACCTTTTTTTTTAAAAAAAAAAATAGAAACATATGATGCGTCTGTTTTACTGTGATATTCTGTCTACAAAAACGTCTTACACTCTTTTTTGACACTGTTTCAGTGTAAGACTGAAATAACTTTCATGGGTGAACAACAAATGCAATACATAGCCAAGTGGGAAAAAATGTTCTTTATGAGTGAAAGACATTTTGATTTAACATTTAAAATAAACAGTTTTTCATTCTATGTGTTGACTAAAATTAACTATTTTATAATTTCTTACCGGTGAAAAATATATTTTGTACTTTTCAATGTGAAAATACCAGATATATTTCACTCCATTATTTCGATAGTTCACTGAGAAACATGTAATAAAATGCAATGTGCAGACTGGTTCATTTTTACTCGCAGATACACCTGTTTTGATGAGCTCTATGTGTACCAACCTAAACACATTCTTAAACCGGACATAGAAACAGATGAAGGCATGCCGAGACTCATGATCTATCGCTATTTTGGCTGTACAGTTCACGGCGGTGGGGCGATATCGGTCAGTTAATTCCCCTGATAAAACAGGTGCGCGTATAGGTGGCGCTACATGCGAATAGGTCCTAGAAAAGTTTGTATACATTATTTACATCGTTATTCAGTCGCTGTCACTTCAAAATATTAGTAGATTTGGAAAGTATCCGACAATGTCATCAAAGTTCAGCTGTTAATCACTTGAGCAAAATTTGAGTGAAGAGCTTTATTCATATCTATTGATATTCTATGCTTTGAAAAATAACAGACTTGGTAGCTGTACGGACTGTTTTAAAGTGCATTTTTCTGTGTGTCAGTTTATTTATAGACTGTATTATTGTCATATTTGTTAATTGTGGCAATAAATGCTTTATTTAGCTTTTAAGTATTTTTTTCAATATTAAATGCCCTCCTTGGAAAATCCTTTTATCATTTTGCAAGTATTCAGAATATATTCTTTTAAATAAGGATCAGTATAGGAGAGATCGTGTTTGTATACAAATTCTATTTTTAGAACTGATAAGACAGTGATCGGGTGGGCAGAAGCCGACCGTCCATGTTTTTTGTAAACAGTGATGTTTTTCTAACGGTCTAAACTTTCTTAAAACACAAATTACATAAATAATTTTTTGATCAATGGAAAGGTTATAAAACAAGCAATTTATTGATTACTTTTAATTGTTATTTCGAAATAAAATGGATTAATTATGAACGCTTAACTTACACTGTTTTTCTAAAGGTTGTGAAAATCACTACGCCGCTTTTAAAATTATATGTCATTTAAAACGGTTATTCATTGAAAAAAGATATTTGGATACAAAAATATGAAGATTGTTAGTATTTCAAATCTTTTTGAATTTTGAAAATCCATAAATGAGCAAAAAAGTTATTAAAAATTAAAAATTCTGATTCAATACGCAAACGGTGTTAAAATCATTTGTTTTGCCAACCACCAGATAAACAGATGTTAACGCGTGACGTCACGGCGATCTCTCGACAGTATATATTAAGTTACAATTTAATCGGAAAGATCTGCATACACAGCTTAATGCAATGAGGTCTTGAATAATATAGAAATTATAATAATAATTACTGTAAAACGTTAAAATATATGCCCTTGTGATAAGATGTCCCTTCAATTTTCCATCAGCCCAGTTAATTATTACAGCTGTTTTCTCATATATTTTATGAAAATATCATCCATGAGGCATAAATGATCTCTATTGAAAATTAACATATCTCGTGTTAATTTTAATTTTATGGGCTGCCTCTTTAATTTTCAGTCAGTTCAAATTCACAGCAACTTGCCCACATAAAGTGAAATACAAACTTCCAATAAAATGGTCATTGGTTCAATCTCAGATTTTTGTCAGGGCTAAAGCATCGTCTCTTGAGATAACACCCCAACAATTAGTTGAAATGTTTTTAATCAACAAAAAAACAGACACGTTTGTTTCTTAACTATAGAAAACAAAGTAGAAATATTACAAGAATGTCAAAATATGAATCTTTACATATTATAAAAACACCCGGAGGATTTTTAATATACAGACCACAGACTGCTGTTAGTCATAAAATAGCACTAAATTTTGGTTCCTTGAAGTTATAATAGTTTTATCTTTAGTCATTCACTTTTAAGGATGTACAAGCGTTGTTTTTTCAGGATATCCGCCATTTTGAAAAAAAAATGTTTCTTTGAATATTTCTTTCTAAGAAAACGTATGACGAAAATAAATGCTAATAAATAAATAATCAAAATACGGCTTATGATGTACCATTTTACCAAACAGATTCCACTTGTTGCGAAAGAAAAATCACCATTATTCTCTGCCAGCGTTTGCCATAATCTGATGTAGGATGCACCATGGGGTAGAGATCGGTACTTGAATTTCAAATACCTGTTTAAGCAGATCAGTTAAGGTGATGTAGTTATTTATGTAGAAACAATTCTTCTACTCTAGCTACACGGTTATGTAAGAGAACGCAGTCAGTCCTTACGATAATTCCGACATGTTGTCGACATAAACCTCAAAACAAATTGTTGCTCTAGCTTTAATTGACAGTGAACAATGTTTTGTATTACGAGTATTTTTGTCTTTGGTGCTTGTGTTAGCCTAGCATGTGGAGTTCTTCTTGAAGACACTGTAGTACGTATACAGTATGTATTTTTGTCTAGAAAATTGAGGAATTTTAAGTGAAAATGTCGTTTGAAAAATGATAGGCTGAAATGTCTTTTTTATACGCCCGAAGGGACGTATTATGTTATGACGCTGGTGTCCGTCTGTCCGTCCGTCTGTCCGTCTGTCCGTTAGCAATTTCGTGTCCACTCTGTAACTCTTGAACCCCTTGAAGGATTTCAAAAAAACTTTACACAAATGTTCACCACACCAAGACGATGTGCAGACCACATGTTTTGGATGTCTCGCTTCAAGGTCAAGGTCACACTTAGGAGTCAAAGGTCATATCAGTTTGTTTCGTGTCCGCTCTGTAACTCTTGAACCCCTTGAAGGATTTCAAAGAAACTTGACACAAAAGTTCACCACACCAAGACGACGTGCAGAGCGCATGTTCCGGATGACTTGCTTCAAGGTCAAGGTCACACTTAGGGGTCAAATGTCATATCAGTTTGTTTCGTGTCCGCTCTGTAACTCTTGAACTGCTGGAAGGATTTCAAAGAAACTTGGCAGAAATGTTCACCACATTGTAACGATGTGCAGAGCGCATGTTCCGGATGACTCGCTTCAAGGTCAGGGTCACACTTAAGGTCAAAGGTCATATATGACTTTGCTTTGTGTATATTGCTCTGCATTGCAGTGCTCTTGTTTTTATTTGGCAGATCTCTTTTTTGTACTTACAATATTTCTTTTTTTAGTTACTTCCCTTTTATGTTACTATAAATAGCTTATTTTGAAACTTTTTTATTATTGGCCGTAGGGAAAAACCGAGACCACTTTTCTGTGGTACAACATAGATGGTACCTCCAATTTTAAGGTGTATTTTTACATACCTGCACCTGATAAGATTTTTTTTGTAGACTTTGAATATTTTTTTTGTGGACTTAGATTTGTTTTTTGAAGTTTTCCTTTTGTTGTTCCAGTCCTTTGGGGCTACAACAGTCAAGTTCTTAAAATTTTGCTCCCATCCTATGATGTAAGCCTTCGGGCGTATATTGCCCCGCTTGGCGGCGCTTTTGTTTTTACTGGCAAAGCTGTAATTCAGAGTCAAGCACTGAGAAAAGTCGAGTGTGCTGTCTTATGGACAGCTCTTGTTTTCATGTTAACGCGAAACATGGTTTTTAAATGAGTACCGTGTGAGTACCATTGTCCTATTCCTATTAAAACAGATGACATAATCCACAAAAAGGTCATGACAACGCGCAAATATTTTCAAAAGAACAAATTAAACACAACAAAATTTTACATCTATAAAGAGAAGTGACCGTTAATCTATATATGATGGTGCAAAATTATATATTTCATATTTAAAAATAGGAAAGCAGATTGGCAAGTTTGGAAACACAGATGGAACGTGTGGTAAAAGAGTTGGCGGTAGTACAGGGATGTACTTCCGATTTTTGCGGTAAGGACTTTATAAATACAATTATGTTTTGACTTGATTTTGAACCAGCAGATTATGGTAGTGGACCTGTAATGCCAATCGGCACATAACGTATTTTCCATAAACGATTTCTGAATTTTGCGGTTTTTAAGGAAAGTCATGTGCGTTTTGAATTTTGTACACGTACGTCCGAAGAATTTCGAACTGACCAACGAGAATACGTAGATACACGGAAATTGTCGAGTGCTACATCGGGTCTACTACCTTAAATCTCAACTTCATAAAACGTGTGCAATTATTATGTCGAAATCTCTCTCATAAAATCATGATTTTACAACTAGTCATACATGCCATATCATTTATTTGTGTAAATGACACATAATCGAAGTGTATGTATTCTAAGATATTCATTGGACGAAATGGGCAACTTGGAGCTCCTGGTCAAAGTGTACGGGACAATGCAACCAGGGATATGGATCTAGCAAGCAAACCAGAACACGTACACGCACGTGCATTGGGCAAACTCCTGACACCCAGGGAGTACAGTGCACTGGTGATTCAGTGGAAACTGATAAAAGACCATGTAATGCCGTAGAACTCTATGGTAATGAAAAATGGTTTTGTTATGAAACAGAATAACTTTGATATAATTTAGATACGCATTTCTCTAGGCTTTTAAAAACACTCCTTTCCTCCAACAATTTCATATGGTGGCATATAAGCAGCACTTTTGTAACATTATTTCATAAATTATTACCCGTATAATCTCTTCAACCGTTGTTAAATATGCTATTTTTGTCGGATTAAGCAAGTCCAGTTACGTACCATAATTTGAGCCGCGCCATGAGAAAACTAACATAGTGGCTTTGCGACCAGCATGGATCCAGACCAGCCTGCGCATCCGCGCAGCCTGGTCAGGATCCATGCTATTCGCTAACGGTTTCTTTAATTGCAATAGGCTTTGAAAGCGAACCATGCTGGTCGCAAAGCCACTATGTTGGTTTTCTCATATTATCTAAAGTTCACAAAACGTTTTTTTCCTCCATAGCCTAACATGTATTCTCATAATTTTTTAAGTAAAACTAAATTTTACATATCTCACCAACATTCAAAACAATTAGACATAATGAGAAAACAGTTATATTTTCTATCTATATGTTTTAGTTATATTAACTTTTCATCAATAAAACATACTTTTGTATATCTACAAAGAGCAACAAGTTTGAAAATTCTACGGTTCGATTGACATGAACGGAAGGAATACGTTATGAAAAAAAAGAAAAGATTTTAGTTCACATCACTAAATTGGCATTACTCAAAGTCTTATATTTATGTCTTTCCGTAGCACTATTCATTACTCAGTGCAGTCAAAATAATTAAATATTACCTGCACTGGAAATAACAGTTTAAAGGTAAACGTTTCAATGAATTTACAGGTTGTCTAAATTCTGCACAGAACACGAACAATACATATGGAATGGTATACAATTTCTTTGACGAGCTCGCACAAAGCGCGTGCACTGCTGCTGTGAATACTGCCTCGCACGTGCTTGCGCTGAGACGAAACTGTAATACTGGAAAAGCACCACAGTGTTCTACGATCTGTTCAAATGCCGGGTATAAATTGTTGTTGTTTTTTATTTACAGTACCTTTATATTAGCATAGAGAACAAATACGCATGATCTAACTATCTTATGCACTTCTGTCTAGAAATCAAGATAGATTTCGTCTTTACCAGCAGATACGCATGTACTCTTTTCGAACGTTCTTCTTGGAAATGTGTTCTATACAAAGCGGATACAGTTTCCCTTGCAGATATGATCTTGTCTTTATTTTTACTTATAGGTACCACTGTTTTGACGAGCTTCATGTTTATCCGCCTCACAATATACTTAAGCCAGACGTATATACAGATGAAGGGAAACCGGGATTGATGATGTATCGATATTTTTCATGCACTTGGAGCACCGGCAGTTGTGGCCCTAATTACTGTTGTTGCAACTACTAGTATAAGATACTTTTCCTTGTAGGAAAAAAAAAACATTTACGGACTAACTGCCTTGTTAATGAAGACTGGAAGTGTCATTTTCTTCTGACCTGTGGATGTTTTCCTCTCGATATCTTAAAGTGTTGTATATGTTACATTTGAGAATTTAAAAGTAAAAGCATCGTCTTGTCAGAGGCTTAAATAATGACAGTGAATTTTCGACGCTGCATCCTCACCCTCAAACAAAATAAATCACAGGTCGGATAGAATTTCCAGAAAGTGATTATGTAATCAGTAAATCTATAAGAAGAATATTTGGAAGTAAACCATATATGTACACTTATAATAAAGTAAGCATGAATTCGGTAGCTGCTGGAATAAATGGTGTAAAGGAAAACGGGGTTTTGGGTATTAACTTTTGGTATTTATATAATTATATAATTGTTTTTAGGAAGAAATATCCAAAGAAACAGTTTTGAAAATAGTATACTTAAGAAGTATATGCTTAAGTGCAACATGTCCAGAACACTGTAACTTAACATTCTTGCTTATTTTTTTCAATGGATCTGGGCAAATTTATATTAACGGGAGAAAAACCGTATATTTACAAGGGAATTCATTTGCAGTTAGTATCTATTTTTGAAATGCCGTTTAAGAGCCGAATATTTATTCTTGCGTCACAGAAGCACATGCGCGGATCGTTTACTCCCCCTTGTTTACTCACTTTCGATTTGGATGAAAGGAAAAAAAGTTCGTAGATAACTGTAAATGTATTGAATCGCATGTAAACTGATTGTTTATTCATATAGGTAGCAGGACAACGCGTTCGAACTCGTATTATCTCGTTTGTAAAATAATTATCCTAAAAATATGTCCCTTTTTACCGAATTGTTGAATGATGTGCAATGTGGCATTGGTCTGTTGATGCGTCAAATGTGGTGTGCTGCGTGTTGTGTGCTTGTCACCTTCCGCTTTCAGCCTCCGCCGCTGGCTAGCCTTCTGGTGAAAAAAAGAAGCCGAGTGCGTAAGTCTTCCATGCCAGTACATAGCCTCTCTACAGACAAGCCCTTTGGCAGAGCCTTCCAGTAGGCACCACACGGTAACTAAGCACCTTGCGGCCTCAGGCAGAACTGCAGGGGACTTGGAGGAGGTCTGCCCCAGGACATGTGGCATGTCAGGCCCACCGGTGTGTGGACACGCCCTGGTGCCTATGAACAGACCCCAGCTATGGGACAAATAGCCCCTGTGTTCCCAGGGTAAAGTATTAACTCGGAACGAAGGGTGAGGTAACACCGACAGAAACCTAGAGAGTTAAAAACAGAGATGGCCATTGTCACTCTCTTAACGAACCACAGCATCATGAAATATCGCTATGACTACACAGCCATCCGGTATACAACAATGTGGTGCTGAATCTCTGAGGTCCCTCCAAAGAGTTTCAGTGCCGGGCTCTGAGCCTCAACAGAGTCCACCTACAACTAGTAGGGGTCCCTCCTTCAATCCAAAACATGCAAAGAGAAGAAGGAGGAACATACCAAGGAGGAGAATTGGAATGCGGAGGGTGTCTTCAACAAGAAGGCTGAACTTGAGCATATCCTCCATGAGAAAGACATCAATGTCTGTTGCATTCAAGACACTTACCTACAACCAGAGAAATCTTTCAAAGTCAGAGGATACCAGTGTTTTCGCTGTGACAGAATTGGTAGACGAAAAGGAGGCATCATGACATTGACCAGGAACAACATCAGTGCTGTCCAGACCAACATACATTTGGATGACTCTGAGTTCCAAGTTCTGAGCCTCAGAAAAAACGAGTTCAACTTGAAACTTGTATATATATATTCTCCAAGTGACAAAGCTCTGTCCCTAAACAAAGTTACAACTGATGAAACCAGGTTCATAATTGTAGGAGACTTTAACAGCCACCCACAAAGCTGGGAATATGACCACCTGGATAAACCTGGAAAGGAAGTGGAGACCTGGCAAGATGATAACAAGCTTAACCTCATCAATAAGCCGGACGATCCCCCAACTGTTTACTCCAGAAGCTGGCGAACAACGTCAACACCTGACCCTCCTTTATGCACTGATGATATACATGGCCATGTCAAGCGGAAAGTTGATGAGCAACTAGGAGGTAGCGACCATCGCCCAGTCCATCTTACTACTTCACCTAACATCCCCAGATGGAACTACAAGGAGGCCAGATATACCTTTTACCAAAGTCATGAGCTCTGTAACATCAGAGTGGAAGGTAGAGATATTAACAGGGTTGTCAAAAGACTTCAACGCCAGTATACTAAAGGCTGCTTACAAGGCCATTCCAAGGGCAGCAAGAAATGACTTTAAGCCCTTCTATAGTGATGAGTTAGAGAATCTACAGGCAAAGCTATCAGAAGCCAGGGAGGAAGCAGAAAACAATCCCTCACAAGAAAGTAACCTTTCTCTACAGCGTGCCAAGGCTAAATTCCTCAGACACAAACTGAAAGCACAGAGGAAGAGCTGGTGAAACAAACCAGCCTTACTCGACCTAGAGCGAGATGGACGAGACAGCTGAACGATGAAGACACAGGCCGAGGCTACAACTACAAAGATGTTTCCAACATCCCCATCAACAGGGAACGGCAAAGGGAAGCCCGAAGAGGAAAAGGGAAAGGCAGACAGGTCAAGTGACATCCGAATGCATGAAACAGAGTCTTAAAGAGAATTCCTATAGCTTTTTTCTTTTCATAGGTTTTTTTAAATTCACATATATGATAGGAAATTTGTACTGAAAACAATGAACAAGTAAAAACAATGGGTCACCAGGCTTGTTTTTGTGAAAAATTGTTTTGAACACACCCGCTGTTGCTGAAACTGCCAGCGAGTTTTCAACATTTTCATAATTTTCTGCTTTTTTATAAATACCAACCAAAATATATATCAAGACAGCACAATAAAGTTTATACTTATGACAGATTTTATTATATACTTATTTGATATCATAGTCATATTTGTAATACTATATCCTTACAATAATGGGTACAAATGGAAAAAAATCTTGTTTCCTATTCACTTTTGTGATTTTTTTTTTTAGTAATGAATTTTTTTTTTTAACTTTGAAAAAACTGTTTCATAGAATTTTTTCCTGTATTTCTTGTGTATGAATAATTGTATTGTGAACACAAAAATGGCTAAAAATGTATGGGTCACCAGGCTAAATTTTATGTTAAGACCGCTTGAATACAACACCTGTTTGGACGAAAAAATGGCGCGAACCTGACCAAATTGATTACATGTATATCTGCTAGAAGTTAAAAAAGAATTTTCAAAAATTCTTAATTCTTTCTTTAATTGAATACTAAATAATCTGAAAACTGATATTGTCTTATCAGTACTAAGTCAATTGTCTTACATTATATAAACGACACTGTTTTTGTACTAAAATGTGATGTGAAAACATAACCACAAAAATGGCAAGATACCTGTCAGGCAGGATACTTCTCAAAACAACATTAACCAGTATCAACATTTGATTACTGATGAAACTTATCAAAAATGTTATTTCATTCAAGATTCCTCATATTTAAGATTGTCTGTTACATGTTTCAACAAATGTTGACTTCACTTCTTCACTTCAGTTTTCCGTAGGAAGTGTCGCCTGCGCAGAAAGATGCGCATAAAAAACTATAGGAATTCCCTTTAAACTACATGAGTTACAGACAGCTCTCACGCAGTTGAAGACAAAGAAGTCTCCTGGACCAGATGGAGTCAAAATGAAATGCTGACCAATTTAGGAACTGCAGCAATTTGCAAACATCTGGAAATTTACAACTAGCTTGACACAAGGACTACTTCTACAGATATGGAAGGAGGCAGTCATGATCCTATTCTATAAGAAAGGGAAGGATCCAAAGAAGGCTGCAAGCTATTGTCCAATCAGTCTAACCAGCTGTGTTGGAAAGACCATGTAGAGGATTGTGAATGCACGCCTGAAGTGGTACATGGAGACTAACACAACAAGCTGGCTCCAGACAATTCCGCCCTACTGAGAACCAGACTACTTACCTATCGCAAGAGATAGAGGACGCCTTTCAAGAGCAGAAAGTCGTGCTCATAGCATGGATTGATCTGCAGCGAGAAGTCTGGACTGATGGACTCCTGGTCAAACCGATGAGGAGTGGAGTAAGAGGTAACATGCTGAGGTGGATTAAAACAAAGAAAAATATCAAACAGGGAATGCCACGCACCAAAAGCGCAGCCTCCTCAAAACGAACCCCCAGTCATACTTCTACCACAGGAGAGCAAGAGTCAGCTTAGAACATGCCAACAGTAGGAAGTTTCTGTTGCGTCATGGTGTCCCGCATGAGAGGGGAGTCTTATCTCCTACACTCTTCCTGCTTTTCATAAATGATCTGGTGTCTGAACTACCAAAAAGAGTGTTAAGGCTGCACTCTAAGCTGACGACCTGGTGTTATGATGTTAGGAAGAATATGCAACAACACCACACACAGGATACTAGAAGACATCAACAAGCTTTCAACTTTGGCTGAAGATTGTTGTGTCTCGATTAATACAGAGAAATCGTCCACCACACTATTCTCCCTGTCGTCAAAGCAGAGGGCCGGTAAAGTCAAGATGGGAAATACTTCGCTGACTGAAGCAGACGAGGCAAAATATTTTGGAGTGACCTCTGACAAACGACTAACCTGGAGACCCCAGATTAGTCAAGGAGAAAGGAAGGCCTGAAGGAAGCTTGCCATGATGCGTAAACTTGCTGGAACAACGTGGGGAGCAAATAAGCACATACTCAAGACAATATATCAAGGAACAGTAAGACCAAATTAGGAGTATAGCTCAACTGCCTAGTCAACTACTGCCAAAACCAACAGGCTCTAGACAAGGTTCAAAACCAAGCACTGCGGATGGTGACAGGTGCTACAAAGTCTACACCAATCTCCTTCATGGAGAAGGTAACAGTCGTTACAAGATAGGAGACATGCAAAGATCCTGCTTCAAGCAGAGCAGTTGAGGGTTTTTCAAGACCATCCCATGAAAGCCAAGTTGGACGGCTACACAAAAAATTGGCTCAAACGTAGCAGCTTCGTTCACGAGCCAAAGAAACTCAATTGAGAGTTCAAAACTGAGCGGAACATACCAATTACTTCCATAGGTAGAGAAGACATTATAAACCCTCGAGCGAATGATCTGTCCTCAGTGACTGTGAGACTTGCTGTTCCTCATCTTGACCGCGGGAAGCAAGAGGATGAAGGTATTCGGAAGAGCCTCACACTGGCTATGATCAATGAAGACTACCCTCCGGAAACATGGACTCATGTCTATACAGATGGATCAGCCTCATGCGCCGTCAAAGATGGAGGAGCAGGAGTTTTCATTCAATACCCAACAATAATGCTCCGCAGCTAGCCAGGAGAATGCAGAGCCTGAGTATAACCTGCAAAGTAGCATTTCAGTGGATTCCCATTGTTGACTTGCAAGCAATGAAGAGGCAGACAAACTGGCTAAGCTAGGAGCTCGGTCAGAACAACCAACAACACCTGTGAGCTACAGGGAGAAATTCACCATCATCAAGGCACTAACGAGACCATGGATAGAGGGAGATACTTTTCATCTCCTTGGTCGGTCTGAACAAGTGAGGCTGATCAGGCTTCGCTCAGGGCACAACAAGTTCAATGCTCACATGTACAAAAAAATACAGACTGGCAACATCACCAACCTGTCTATGTGGTGAAGAAGATCAGACTACGGAGCATATACTCCAGAAATGTAAAAGGCACGACCAGGATCGAGCTGCGAATTTGCCGATAGATACCATAATCCACTAGAGACTGTATGGATGCATTGAGGATCTGCGGCAAACCACAAGTTTTATCGAGGCTACTAGTCTGAGAGTGTAGTTGTGTACGAAAAAGAAGAAGAATGATATGCAAAAGATGTTCAACGTTATGTTTGTAATAACGAGAAATAAAAGTAATTGCTTAAAAACCTTTATGCGTGCCTTTTTAAAGTGTTGTTGATTTGTAAGCTGTTGGCCGTTTCCAAGAACAACAAAATGGTAATTTAAAAAAATATTGAATCGGAAGTCATATGGTAGGCGAAAATGGCTACCAATTTTTTACATATGTGGTTTTCAAATGGCTATATCTTTTTTGTTTGTAGTGCGGTTTTGTTATTCTTTCGTCAATGTTAATGTTTCACCATATAACATGTTGCCAAAAACTGAGTATTCCCCTTTAACAACAATCTGTAAACGGAAAGCGTAATCTTGTTTTTCAATGTTTTATACCTAATATGTCTGTCTTGTATGGTTATCTGTCTGTAATGGATTTATTTGTATTCATATTTCTTTATTGAAATGCAGTTTTATTTATTTCTAATCGTTTCTTATAAAATATCTGCTGCCAGGCAGCTGCGAACTTGTATAATAAATATATACACGGAGAGAGCGCTATATCAACTCTTACCCTGCTTCATTTCTATAATGGACTTGTCCATCTTTCAATTTGGACAGTACCATTAACTGTTAAAAGGAGTGCTTACCAAAAAGATACTGACTGAATATGGCGAACGGTGAAGATCATGATCCACACTGGTCGCAAAGGCATAATCAGTCGTTTCCAGCATGGTAAGTGTTAATTAACGTGGTATAACTGTAATAATAATCCAGTTAAGGTGATGTAGTTATCTAGATGCAATTCTTCTACACTAGCTACACGGTTATTTAAGAGTACCGCAGTCAGTCATTAAAATAATTCGCCATTATTGTCGACATAAACCTCAAAACAAAGTGTCCGTGCTCTAGCTTTAACTGACAGTGAACAATGTTTGGGATTATGAGTATTTGTATCTTTGGTGCTTGTGTTAGCATAGCACGTGGAATTCTTCTAGAAGACACTGTAGTACGTATATGTATTTTTGTCTAGAAAGTTGATGAATTCATAAATGAAAATAGATAGGCTAGAATGTCTTTCATGTTAACGCGAAACATGGGTACCCTGTTATTACTATTATCCTACGTATTTGTTTAATAAATGAAATAAACCCCAAAAAGGCCATGCCAACGTGCAAATATTTTCAAAAGAACACAACAAAATGTTACATCCTTGGGGAGAAGTGACCGTTAATCTATATGGATGGCGTGAAAATGTATATATTATATTTAACAACAGGAAAGCAGAGTGGCCAGTTTGGAAACACAGTTGGAACGTGTGATAAAAGAGTTGGCGGTAGTGCAGGGATGTACGTCCGATTTTTGCGGTAAGGATATGTTACGACTTGATTCTGAATTGGCAGATTAAGGTAGTGGACCCGTAATGAAATCGACAAACCACGAATTCTCCGTAAGCGATTTCGGTATTCTCCGTAATCGATTTCGGAATTCTGAGGGTTTTTTTTATGAAAGTCATGTGCGTGTTAAGCTATATGTACGTCCGAAGAATGCCGAACTGCCTAACGAGAATACGTAGTCACACGGAAATTGTCGAGTGCCACTCCGGATCCGTGTGCGCATTGAGCTATATGTACGTCCGAAGAATGCCGAACTGCCTAACGAGAATACGTAGTCACACGGAAATTGTCGAGTGCCACTTCGGATCCGTGTGCACGTTGAACTATATGTACGTCCGAAGAATGCCGAACTGCCGAACGAGAATACGTAGTCGCACGGAAATTGCCGAGTGCCACCTCGGGACCACTACCTCAAATTTCGGTT
Organism: Mercenaria mercenaria; assembly: GCF_021730395.1. Lineage (NCBI taxonomy): Eukaryota > Metazoa > Mollusca > Bivalvia > Venerida > Veneridae > Mercenaria > Mercenaria mercenaria. Next base: position 57,217,650 of record NC_069378.1, read on the forward strand.
TTAAAAAACGTTATTTGTGCAATAATTCCGTCGAAATATACATGCCCTTTCATAAAATCATCTCAATGTTTACCACTAGACCTGCATGCAACATCATTTGTTTGTGTACTAAGTCAAACTAAAGAAGTTTATGTTTTCAAAGATATTCACTGGACGAAATGGGCGGCTTGGAGTTCCTGGTCAAAGTGCACAGGTCAATGCAACCAGGGATATGGATCTAGCGAGCAAACCAGAACACGTACACGAACGTGCATTGGCCAAACTCCTGACGACCAGGGACTACAGTGCACGGGTGATTCTGTGGAAACTGACAAAAGGCCATGTAATGCCGTAGAACTCTATGGTAATTATAAATGTTTTTGTTATAAAACAGATATATTACTTTGATACAATTCAAATACGAATTTCTATGGACCACCGCAGCTGTCTTAATTCGGAATATTTCATGTTATCATGTCAGAATGTGTTCTTAACTTTTCAAAACAGTGTCTTATTATGTTAAAAAAGCTATGGTATCATGTCAAAGTGAAAGGTTAACTTGTCCAAATAATGTCTTATTATGTCAAAAAGATGTGTTTACATGTCAAAGTACAGTGTGATCTTGTCAATAGAGCATGTTATCATGTAAAAAAGCTAGACAAGATCAAATGATACTTTAACAAGATAACATAGCTTTGTGACATAATCATTCACTGTTTTGACAAGTTAACACCATATTTTGACACAATAACATGATTAGTTAACATAACACTCTTTGACATGATATTATAGCATATTAACATAATAAGACACAGTTTTGACAAGTTAACACAACACTTTGACAAGATAACATAGCTTTTTAACATAATAGCACGCTCGGTAGACAGTATCACATGGTATTTTGACATAATAACATAGCATTTAAGATAATAAGACACTGTTTTGACAAATAAACACAACACTTTGACAAGATAATATGCCTAGTAAACCTAATAAACACTATCTGGACAAGTTAACATCAAACTTTGACATAATAATATAACGTATTAACATAATAAAACACTGTTTTGACAAGTTAACACCACACTTTGTCAAGATAACATAGCTTTTTTATCATAACAGCACGCTCGGTAGACAAAATCACATGGTACGTTGACATAATAACATAGCACTTAACATAATAAGACACTGTTTCGAAAAGTTAACACCACATTCTGGCATGATAACATCGCACTTTGACACGATAAAATTGCATTTTACCAAACTAAAACACTTGTTTTGACAAGTTAACGCAACACTTTGACAAGATAACATAGCTTTTTAACATCAAAATCACACGGTACTTTAACAAGATAACAAAGATTTTAATATAATAACACGCTCTGTAGACAAAATCACACGCTACTTTAACAAGATATCAAAACTTTTTAACATAATAACACTCTGCAAACAAGATCATACTTTGACATTAAAACATGACTAGTTAACATAAAAAGACACACTTTTGACAAGTTAACATCACAGCTTAACATGGTAACATAGCTTTACAACATAATAAGACGCTGTTTCGACAAGTCAACACTATGCATTGACAAGTTAACATAGCTAGTTAATATAATAAAACACTGTTTCGACAAGGTAACACTACAATTTTACATAATAACAGAACTTTTTAACATAGTATTTAAGGCACTGTTTTGACAACTTAACACAACGCTCTGACATGATATTAACATGAAATGTCCCGACATAAGACAGGTACGGCATTCCATAAATTTCCCATTTTATTTAAAGTCCACAAAACGTTTTTTCCCTCATAGAATTGTGTACCGCCGTAAAATCTCATCCGCGGATGTCTCTAAATTATATTTTGTACTTGAAGCATGTGTAAATAGGGCGTGGACGGTAGCATGCATTTCCACTACCCTCCATAAACAGACTCAATCAAACCGAGTCTGCAACATTTTCGTTTTTGTTGTGTTTGGCGACCTGTGGAGTTTCCACTTTTTCTATTACATGTATTTTTCATATTTTTTTGTAAAAACTAAATTTTACATACCTCACCAACATTCATAAAAACTAATATTATGAGAAATAATATATTTATCTATATTTAGATATTTCATTTTTTTCATCAATATCACTTATTTTTGTATAAAAAAAATGACAATGATAAACGGAAGGAAAACGTGATTTTTTTTTTTTAAAAGCATACAGTAAAATATTTCCACTGCTCAACATCTTAAGATTTATGTCTTTTTATAGCACTTCGTAAGACATTACTCGTTTATAACTTTGAGAAATTCACATACGAGTACTCTGTGATGTGAGTGTTAGTTTAAGAACAAAGTTAAAAACTGGATTTTGAATTTTTGATTTAACATTGTACAAACGTTATACTGCGTCAGATTCATCACTTCTACAACTGTTAGGATGCTATCCATTTTCTGAATTATCACAGCTACCATTGACGCTGCTGCCATTAAAAAACTGTTACTGAGTATCGGACTGATAACTTCCAGCTTTTTAAAACTGCCATTTTTTGTCCAATCCATCATTTCCTCCATCGTAAAAACTGTTCTTTAGTGTGTGTCGATTATTCGTAAAACCCAACTCACTCACTGTTCTTTAGTGTTGGATTCATCACTGCTACCACATCCAAAACTCATATTCAGTGATGGATTTATCACTCAAGATTGCACTAGTGCAAGTTATGACTGTGTCGTCATTATGTAAGTTTTAGTATGGAATGAATTTAATGAAACAAATACATTCAAAATAACTTCATATAAATTTAATCGGAAATGACAGTTTAAAGTAAACGTTTCAATAAATTTGCAGGTTGTCTAAATTCTGCACAGAACACTAACAATACATATGGAATGGTGTACAATTTCTTTGACGAGCTCGCACAAAGCGCGTGTACTGCTGCTGTGCGTACTGCCTCGCACGTGCTTGCACTGAGACGGAACTGTAATACAGGAAAAGCACCGCAATGTTCTACGATCTGTTCAAATGCCGGGTATTAACTGTTTGTTTGTTTTTACGTACAGTAGTTTTATAGCATAAAGAACAAATATGCATGACATAACTACCTTATGAACTCGTTTCCAGTATTTAAGACAGATTTTGTCTTTCCTAGCTGATACGTATATGATCTTTTTGGAAAACGAGTTCTACATATAGCGGATATATTTCTTCTTTATAAACAAAGACTGCTTCTTTTTAATTTTTATTATTGCTTTTATGACCTGTGGTATGCAGAACTCTACATAAATTCATCTAATGTAGTATTTACACAGAAATGGTCTTTACTGCCGTGTATTTAACAACTGTTTCCTATTTATGCTGTGTTCTATTTAGATATACTTCATGTCAAGTATCACAGTGTCCACTTTGGACCCGTGACTTGTCATTAGTAGATACAAGTAATTTCATGTCCTTAAAAATCTCTTCAAGTTTAAGTAATTTACTTGCATATACATTACATGTTGCGTTTTAAAGACTAAGTGAATGATTCGTGTCCATTAGGAATCATTTTAATACTGAGTAATTCACTTGCAAGGTACAATAAATACTGTGTTTTACAGATGAATTGAATGACATACTTTCAGATAAATTACTTTAGTGTTAAGTTATTCATTTGTATATACAATCAACATTGTATTCCAATAGAAGATTGAATGATAAGTAATTTACTTACATATACAATCAATATTGTAAGTATATACATAAGTTTGATCATTTCTTGTAGATAATTATGATTTTGTCTTAAATATCTTTACTTCAAGATACCACTGCTTCGACGAGCTTCATGTTTATCCGCCGCACAACATTCTTAAGCCAGACGTATATACGGATGAAGGGAAGCCGGGACTAATGATGTTTCGATATTTTTCATGTTCATATGGCGACGGAGGATGCGGTCCTAATTACTGTTGTTGTAGCTACTAGGATAGCATTGAAAAAAGTCATATTTGTTATATTCACTGTTAGTAACGGTTAAGAGTGTCATTTTCTTCCGAACAGTAGGAGTTTCACTTGATCTTCTTAGGTGTTATATATGCAACAATTAATAATTTGGAAATAAAAGCATCGTCTTGTCACAGACTTTAAATTTTTGTTAATTATAATATTCTGCTATATATGATGTAAATGTGTTGACAGCATGTTCCAGCTTGGAATACATATCTTAACATTTTTCTGCCTAGAGTTTATGATCAGGTTCATGAATGATAAAACACTCAATGTCTCACACCATCAATTGGAGTCGGTTGATTAGTTATAGCGTATAAGGTCTATTTTCCAGTCAGCAATGTTATTGTCAATAGAAATCGTTTCACAATGGAATGTTTTCAACTGTTTCAACATGAAACTCGGTGTTGTTTTGGTACTGATATACTATTAAGCTTGCATGATAATACTTATTTAAATGTTACTTACAATACTTACAAGTCGTATGAATAAAATGTAGATATTGTTAATGCCGGACGATTTGTTTAATTTTGTTTACACAAACACCTAAGTTGACAGATTGAATGAGTAATATGACAGGTGGCGAATATGTACTTCATATGCAAACAATATTCGCAAATGTTACTACTCCAGCAACATAATTATTTAAGATGGCTTCAACCAATACCGCTGTGATTGTTAAGTCGACACAAACCTCGTTCAAACTCATCTGTACTCCATGTGAGGTGTCATAAGTTCCATTGTTGGCAGTCAGGTCTTATAATTTAAATATCTGACATTGAAAAAAAAAATGTTCGGCATAACATGCATTTGTATGCTTGGTGCTTGTGTTAATCTGGCACGTGGGATTACGTTCGAAGACAATGCCATATGTATATGTACTTTGACTAGAAATGTGATGAATTTATAACTGAACATTTTCTTTGACTAAATGCGTTAAAAAGGGTTTTACTTCCGAAGAGAAAGAAATGAGACGGTAATTAAACATATAACGTGCATAAATATATTTGTTTGTTCAATATTTAAGTTCAAGGTATTTACAAATATATTTGGTTTAAACATATTTTTATTTCCCAATATGTACATTTCAAATGATTATTTACATACATAAATTCTGGATTGGACTGGAAGCCAGTAGGCTTATTGAAGTCCTCTCCATACATATATATTTCTGAACATTTCAGGGAAAGCCTCAAACACGTTTATTTTCTGTTTATATAGATGCTTTGTATAAACGTTCAATTTTTAGCTCGTCTGATTTTTGCGGAAAAAAAAACAACATAAAATCAATCAACTAAATATTGCCGTCATTTGATCGTAGGCGTGGGGTCGGCGTTATTTCGGTCCTTACTTTCGAAAAAAATAGCTATCAGACTAAAACTTTAATACACATTGGTAAATACAGAAGAAAACTGACCGAACTTTAACACATTGTTTTGCAAAAATAGTTTTATTTTTACAAACGGAAAGCAGACTGGCAAGTTTGGAAACACAGGTGAAACGTATGTCTAAAGAATTAGCGGTTGTACAAGAATGTAGAATATACTTTTGCGGTGAGGAATGTTTTATATCTGTGTCTCTTTACTTGGAGCTACCGATTTTTCGACGAGCTTCACGTATATCCGCCTAAAAACATACTTAAGCCAGACGTATATACGGATGAAGGGCAATCGGGACTGACGATGTACCTATACTTTAAGTGCACAAACAGCAACGGAAAATGCGGTGCCAATTACTGTTGCTGCAATTACGTTTAATAGCTTTTGAAAACAGACACAATCACTTGCAATCAACCGGATAAAAATACGTTTGTGAACTGTTAAATTTAAGTATCTTAAACATTTATACTATACAATAAAATGCACATCAACCACCATTTTCATAGATTAATTAAAAATCATTACCAGTGATGAGTAACATAAATCAAATGCAGTTTTGCGCAACTTGGTTACAGCTGTTTCGAAACACTGATCTGATAATTGTACGCAAATTCATTAGTTTAGATATGCATCTTCATGAGTTTTAAATTACAAATGTATCTTTAGATGTTGAAAAACCTCTACATATTTTGATATTTCTTGAAGTTTTGTTTCGATCCTTACCGTAAATTATTCATTGCGCAGATTTCTTTGTTTTCCTTATTCTCCTTGTTTGGTAAATTGACATATAATTATGCCTATTAAACCTGTACGTAAAATTGCTGTCTTACAATATCCCTCAAGTCATATACAGATGAAACTCGATTTCTCAAACTTGCTTATCTTAAAATTCCAGCTATCTCGAAGGCACTTTCAAGAACCGTCACAGACACACGTGAACATAATAGCATTTTAATTCGAATTTCGGTTATTTCGAAATAAAACGCCCGATCCCTTGAACTTCGAGATACCAAGTTTAAACTGTATTTAAAATGGACTTTTGCTAGTTTTCAGAAATAACACCTGTATTAAAAATATAAAGATGATTTTCAGAAGTCTTATCATAGCCCTCTTTAAAAGATGTGGTTTATCATAAATGCGCTACGGACTAATACACTATCAACTTTTAAGAATATTTTATCAATGATGCGTCAATAGGGTCAACCTACTTGCAGATACCCCGATTCAAATACTGTATGGTTTAATCTCAAACTTAACATTCATTTGCTTCAGTGTAGACCCTAGCAATATATTTTCTTTTGGGTTTTATGTGTGTAATTACATGGGAATAATGTTCAGCTTTGCTGCGTGTATATATATATTTGGAGTTTGGGTTTGTCTGGCTCGCGGACTTATCCTTGACGACAATAGTCTTGTACGTACATTTATATATGTTTTGTAGTGTGTTTTTTTTTACCTAGTGACCTAGTTTTTGAACCTAGATGACCCATTTTCGAACTCGGCCTAGACTTCATCAAAGTAATCATTCTGACCAAAATTCATGAAGATCAATTGAAAAATACAGCCTCTATCGCATACACAAGGTTTTTTCTTGATTTGACCTAGTGACCTAGTTTTTGATCCCAGATAACCCATTTTCAAACTCGGTCTAGATTTCATCAAGGTAATCATTCTGACCAAATTTCATGAAGATCAGTTGAAAAATACAGCCTCTATCGCATACACAAGGTTTTTTCTTGATTTGAACTAGTGACCTAGTTTTTGACCCCAGATGACCCATTTTCAAACTCGGCCTAGATTTCATCAAGGTTATCATTCTGACCAAATTTAATGAAGATCAGTTGAAAAATACAGCCTCTATCGCATACACAAGCTAAATGTTGACGGACGACAGACGACAGACGACGGACGCCGGACATCGAGCGATCAGAAAAACTCACCTGAGCATTGCTCAGGTGAGCTTAAAATGTCAAAAAATTCTGTTATACTAATGAGTGGAGCAAATAGTAAGCTCCCTGATCGCATATTCTTTATTAAATAATGGTCACATTTTTCACGACTCTTTATATAAACTGCCTGGTAAGTGTTTGTGCGAATGACCGGTCAAAGGTTCAACACAAAAAACAAGACCCAAAGAAAATAAAGCTGTTGTCATGTAATATGGACTGTAGGTCAATAGTCAAATCTTTTCAAAGTTTAGTGTTTGAATAGTTCTAAATATTGAGTGGCAAGCTTTTCAATATGTATATATATTTATATTAATGTTTATTTGCAGTTCTACGTGTTTCGACGCGCTGCACGTGTATTCACCACACGTACTTCACCCAGCTATACAAATGGATGAAGACAAAAGGGGTCTCATTATGTCCCGATACTTTGGAAACAGATGTTCTTACAGGCCGTGCGGCCCCAACTACTGTTGCTGCCATTACTAAATGCCAGGCTACAACTTTTGTATACAAAACAATAAAACAAAACTATTTCATTTCATCTTTCTAAATTTTTTTCTTGTTTTTTTTTCATGTCACACGCATTATTTAGGACATAGGCCGTATAAAAACTTACTGGCTTAAATGATGAAGTAGTAACCAGGCACTCATCCAGACATTAATTCAGGCTAGAATGGAGATCTCGGTGTAACCAGCCTCTGAAGACTGTTTACTCCGAATAGGAAGTGACTACTCAGTGTTTGCAAAATGTAGTTCCATGTTGTAGATAAAATATGGTATAATGAATCATACAAAGATGTGGGAGTTATATCTTTGGCTTAGTTTTATTGCTTATTGTATTGAGAATAAATCTAGACCACATTTAATGTGAATGTGTATGTTATAGTTTAATTCGTTGAGAACATGTCTACATACGCTCATCTGAGACCGGCCCTAGTTCATACAAGATTAGTAAACGCCCCTACTCAGAAAAGCATAATGTGATTATCCGAGATGAATGATGTAGTTATAAGATACATTTAACGTACAGATGTGCACACTGTCGAGCTCGAAATGAAAATAAATATCCATCCGGTTATATGAAAGAAAAACACTGTAAACGTTTCTGTTGAAATGTCTCATAGTCTACATTTTACATTTCTCCACAGCAAGTTTTACAGGGTGTTGTTTTTTAAAACATATTATTTTTTCTGATAAAATCTATGTGAAATAACATCTCAATATATTTTTTTTAATTTTGTAAGAAGACATGTTATACATAGTTTCACATATCACTGAAATGTTCTAAAGTACTGACAATGAGGTCTCAAGATTTGATTTTTTTTTTATGAAATTAAGAAGTAACTGATTTTATATAATGCAACCTTCTGACAGATTCCTCCTTTGAACAACTGTACTTCCGGTGTAAGATTTTTTAACAAAATTACGTACAAAAGAATTTATTCCTAAATCATCAAAGAAAGAGACTTTTAGTAGTTGTAAATGTATGTTTATATATTGTGTCATTGTTCATGTATTTTATCATTATTCATGTAATGTATCAACGAATTATGGGCTTCAGTAGTGTTATGGTTGTCAAATCTTGACATTCTCATGCAAAAATATTGCATTTACCTGTAGTGATGTGGAAAGCATTTATTGCTGCAAAGGAATATCTTAAGAACAAAATGGAGATAACTCTAATAAAATTACATACAGAGTCATGGTTCTAACGCTCAACACTACCATTGTGTCACATTATCTTAAATTAACTACAGTGGTGCCAAAGTTAGTAACAGAAGAAATTCTAGACGTACGGATGGACAGATGGACAGATGGCCAGGTCAAAGTGATTCTAATATAGCATCCCCCACCAACCCCCGCGCAAAAATCTCCATTTCTTGGGTGTATATTTAATATGAACTAACTGTATTGTGCATGCTCACTTACCTGAGACCTTCTGAAGATCCTTAGCAAATATTCTCAAGCTCCGTAAAAGCTCTACTCCCTGTAGGAGAACAGTCTCTTCATCACCAGTCATTGTCACACGTGTAATAGATTGCAGTTTCCAGTCTGTCAGATAGATGTAACCTAAATACATAAAAATATGTCATACAATCTTGAAATAAATAAGCCCCAGAGCTTATATTTCTAATTTATGATTACGTAAATTAAAAAATCAGCAAAGTCTAGTAAAGAAAACAAAACACATTTGACCAAATGGATTACATTTGTCCGAAAGGATTTACATTTGCGGGTTCCGACACTATGTTAACTGTTACCTAAGCATTTAATAACGTAAGATTAATATTGACGGGTCGATATTATGATTGGACTTTTGCTTGAAAATATTGAAAAAGACTGAAGTTTTCGAAAACAGTTACAGGTCGTTGATAGGCTATATGTGTAAAAATTAAAGAAAACACGCTTGTGGAATGATATTATCTAAATCGAAACGAAACTTCCTCTCAAAAATGAGTAAGATTGTTGTATCATATTTTTTTATTAATTTTGTCAAAGTGTTTATTTACTTTAAGGCTTGTTATTTTTGCCGTTCTGCTTGTCCAGACACTGTTCAAAATTAGACCATAATCTCTGATTTTCAGCAATGGCATGATACAAATGGAACCCCAGAAGTAAGATTCGTTGTTTATAAACAATTATTTAGCTGCAGAACGATGGTCTGTTTACGTTAAACAATGCATTTAGAGAAACAACGCAGATGTCGAATTTCCAAAGAAGCTTGTTTTTAACAACGTTTTTCGTCAGTTTTTCGCCGTCCGTTAACCTTAAACAGCTAATAATTGCTAAATGTCATTTATGAATGAAACATATAGGCTTAAACAGATTGTCTTGAAAAATATTCTTGTCACTGACTACATAAATGACTTTTGGTTTGGTAATTACGTACGTTTACACGCATGCGCATTAAAACCAAACAAACAAAACAAAACAAGCAAGGGGAATATAAAAAAAAAAACAACCTCTGTCCTTAGGTTTTAACTCGACTCGTCTATCGTATAAACAGCGTTGGAATAATTTGCAAAGCACATTTGTCCAAAAGGATTTACATTAATGGGTTTCGAGGTTTCGACACAAACCTACAAAGATTATGACATATGAATTCAGATATAAACAGTCTTTTAAAAGTTTACTACTGTCAATAACAGAATGAACAAACTGAATCCTTTCAACAACAAATCTTGCGTCAATGCTGAACACTCCCCTGGTGAATTACCATAGAAGTTGCGACTTTAATATTTTACCTCTGAACACAGCCACTCCAAACGGATGCACTATCTTAATTCCTTGAGCTGTCTGTAAGTCATTTCCGTCCAGGTCTGTATGCTGCAACCTGATAGAAAACAAACACGGGCTTGCATGTGTACACTTTCAGTTTCATGTTAAAGATGTATTCTGCTCATCTTCCAATGAAATATTTTATATAAAGATATTTACTTCAAATGCAGATAATCCTCATCAAATCTATTCAACTTCACTAAATATATAAATAAATTGTCTATACTGAGCTACATTTATAATCAAATGTCATGTAGTAACAGCTGATTGTGTAAAAAACTTCCAGTTTTTTTATGATAGTACACATTTATATTACTTTCAGCTGTACATGTATACAGTGTAAACTATTATTAACCAAATTCATCAGTGTAAATACACATAAGTTTGTTTATTCTATGTTTATATGAACTACTGTTAGTATCTGTTCATGTTTTCAAACATGAAATTTTGGTCTAGTATACCTTTAAGTTTTCAGAAGGTATAACTTTACTGTTGTAAATAATATGTAACAATTAGGTTACTTTGATAGAATTGTGTTGTACTATTCATTCAGGTAAACATGTCAGATGAGCGAATTTATATAAACATGTTTATTACTATCAAAATGTATTAAACAATTATTTTGACATGGTGGCTGTTTAAACAAAGATGGGAGTCCAACGTTGTATAATCTCTGATAAACAACGGTTGACGCACGGACCGATGAGAGAACATTATGACATCGATAGTGTGGTCAAATAGCCACTTGACGTTCTCTTCATTATTACTTGAATGAATGAAGTTCATCATAAATTGTATCATCATGTTTAATGAGCAAGGTAGAATGAAACCAAACAATCAACTCTAGTGATTTATCGTCTGATATACTACGGTTCATCATTCAGATGCTGATATTCTCGTTTTTCATGTCATGTGTATCTAAACTCTGAAGCATTGTTAATCTGACGAACATCTTTTCATTCATTATGAACATTTCAAAACAGTTTCTTACGCAGTTTAAAAATAAATAAATAAATAAAATTCCTCTTACTTTTTCGAAATTTCGAAAGTAGAGGATAATCACCCATTCAAGCAGGTTTCTAAACTCATTTTTATAACCTTGGACATTGGTAAGATAGCACAAAATTGATCAGTAAGCCATGTTTATGCAATCTTGATGTGGAATATACTGATTTAAAAAACATAAAAAAAAAAAAAAAATAAAAGTCTACCTGTCGAAATAAGCGTCCACCCAATACACTCTATCTTGATCGTAGTCCACACACATTCCATTGGGCCAGCCAAGCTCATACCTATGAATCTTAGTCATATTGCTGCCATCTCCATGGCAACGACCAATGAATGGAAAGTTATTTCCATCTTTCAGCCAGTCAGCGAAGAACACATATCTGGATGACATAAGAATAGTCACTGAAATTTTTTGTCAAAACAAAAGCAAAATTTTTAAAATCAAACCTTGTATGAAACAATTTACAACAATGGAATAAGAACTGATTCCAATATCATATCTTTTAACTCATGCGCCAAAGAATAATCATGCGCATGCGCCAGTCCTCAAATACGACAAAATGCTTAGAACATGCATAAATCTCTAAAGACCTCACATAACTAAAGGCACCTTATTCATTTCTGTCTAGGAGCACTTTTTTCTTTTCTTTCTTTCCGCGTCATTGAAGACTTTTTGTTCATAAATGATGTCTGTAATCTGGTGCCATGTCCTATCATGGTTCCCATTCAAAATAGCAGATTACGGCTGCTTTAAAAGACCCGCTTTTATTGGTTACTTTTCAATAAGCCAATCACCTTTCACCTTTTATGTTAGATTGTGTTTAGTCGCCGGCTACATGTTTGTTATGAAAGACGAAGCTAAAAGTCATTAATTTCCTTTTTTTACAATGTTCGGAGCTTTTACTAATCCTTTCGCAACAGCTTCTCAACGAGGCAAACACTTCAGTCCACCATTATGAACGGAAGCCATTTCGAGTGATCTAAGAATAGAACTGCAATGGGACTTTACAGTCAAACGTCTTGCATTGACCCAGACAACAATTGTGCGAAGTTTGACAGTTTTTGCCTAGTATGTCTAGACTATTCGATATTAGTTTTAATTCATCACGAAATCAAACATTTTGAAAGAACATAAGACTCAGAGTATATTCATACTACATGTACAAATACTGTATGTTTGACGGAATCATACTAGCTAGGCACCATCATGATCAAAGTCGCCAGCGCATTACTTGAGATCAGTTTCCCGTCTATGCTACGAAATATTCGGATATGGATCACATTGGTAGTTTCGTGAATTCAAACATGTTTCTTTTGGTAGTTATTTGCCTTTAGACATACTGTTTTTTTTCTGTATCGGCTGATATACAGGGCTGAGATTAATGAAGCAATAAGCTTTTCAGGGCTTATTTCATTTGTAAATGTCTTACTGGCTCAAAAATAAATCTATCAGTTTCTGTCTATTACATATAAAACAAAGAACCAAACCAGCCGCATTCTTGCTTTTTAAAAGCTAATATTGTATTTATAGTAATTTCTCTTACCCCCGCGCTGGATGTACTACAACTGAACGTGGACTGCCTAAACCAGTCAACAACACTCTTCTTTGATCTGGGTCATCCAAACGTACAACGGACACGGTCTTTGCGAAAAAGTCCGTAAAGTATAAATTACGTGAGATCCAGTCTAGACTTATTCCTTCTACAGATCGAATATCATTGGCTAGGACATGTGTCACTTCTGAAAAACACGAAGGTCATATTCCTTTGACAACTCCCAAAAATTCTGCAATGGAGTGAAAACGAGTAGTGTTCCGGGGTGCGGACTTTTCTAAATAAAACCTGGTGCAGATAGAACTGTCACGTGATAATTTTACGACAATTGAAAGCGGGATAATCTCAACAGTGTTGCGTACAAGATCAGAAAAGAAACCTATTCTATTCCTTTGAAAACAACTAGAATATTAATCTAAGTCGCCATATGACCTATCATGTGTCGGTGCGACGTTAAATCCCCCAAAAAAAGAATATTAATCTACATGTAGAATCTTTAGAACATTATTCTGGTTAGTAAAAGAAATATGGCCGAACAACCATTACTCGTGTTATAGGTATGACGGTAGTAATGCGCCGGTATTCCTCCGTGGTCCACTCGAATGTAGTCCCTGACACTATATAGTTGAAATTTATTTGGTGGTAAAAAAGGCATTTTCATGCTAGCTATTGCTTTTATTTTCAATTTAATCAGTAATAATATTCTTCTAGAGTATTTTAGAAGAGGTCAGATATACGGAAGATGGTTATATGTAGTTTTGTGATGTTGCTTAATGACAGCTGAGGATGCTGGAAATGTTTGCGGAAGAATACATTGTTTACAATAGTGATGTCATTCGAAGTTAGCCGGTGCTCTTGCATTATGGTCAACATATTGTTTTTTTCTGTGCTTTCAATAGGATTTGGATTATTTTATACAAGGAATATGGTCTGGCAACAAGTGAAAGAAAGGAAAAGTAAAATAAAACATTGTAGACTTTGACAATTTAATATGACTCAAAGAAGAAATGTTTTTAATACCGTCATACCTATACTTTCTTGAATTATCCTAGATAAGGTTTATCGTTAAAATATCATCTTTAAATCTATACTTTAATATCTCATACAGTTAATAATGAAAATGAAAATATTTGAGGTACCTGTTGCATCTATGGGCGATTTAAATATGGCTCGATTGTAGATGTCTGAAAAGTATAGTTCTTTTCTGGTAGCGTCGTAATCGACGGCGACAAAACTGTTTCCCCGTCGGGTGTTTGTCAATCCTACCACAGGCTTCATGGCATCAATAGATCGTGTCTTGTCTCCGTCCAGTGGTATTGCACGGACTGAATGCTTGGTAGCGAAAATTATGAACTCTTCAATACCTAAAGTAAGATTTTTATGGACTCATTTAAATTTCATGAAACTCAACATTTTTTTTTAAATGTCTGTCAAATTTAGTACATGGGAAATATTGTACAATAAACTACAGATTAACACTGACGTCTACGGCGTTTTTGATTTTTAGTACCAACGAACTCGGCTATCTACCTATATGTACTGTAACTTGTAGTGTCATGAAATCATTTTCACCGTGCTCAACCGGCACTGACGAATTCCGTAAACAACAGCAACCCGCTCCCAGAAAAGACTGTAATTCGGCGTTACATTTAAAGTAAAAACTTACCGCGTATCGACAACACAGACTGAACACCTTTCATTTTCATGCAATAATGTGGAAAGCCTCGTATTATGTTTTTAAACAAGTCACATACATTGTCGTTTTGATGAAGAATACAATACTTAAGATAAATATGTCTGTATTGTGATGGGCTCCAGGTCTTATAACCTTCTTTTTTCGAATACGTGTTACAAGTTTAGCCACTACTTACTTCTACATGAAAATCCGTCTTCATTCAGTTGGTATCCAGCCTCACACACGCACCTGTATCCTAGTCCGTCGTTATCAGTTACATGGGTCAAAACGCACAAATGTTCACACTTTGTCCTTAGGCAAGGGTTGGTTACTGGACATAAATTGATATTACATGACTGGTAAATTATTTGTACTTAATATGTCAGTAAACCTGTTAAATGACTAACGACTATTCTTTCTGGAACCAAGTTGTCCAGCATTAACTACAGTTTGCACGTGGTCCGTCCAGTTTCCTCCCTTAGATAAAATATATATTTCAAGTAACAGCTATGTACATGTATTTGTTCTAAACATTGTTCTTGAATTTAAACAAAAAATAAACAAGTACGTATCAGTTTTTGTTATAAAAATTGATGGAAGTTTTCAAGGGTAGCTGGTACCTGTGTCTAGAAGAAAACAGGGTCTGGTATCAAACTTTTTCTTTGCGCTGGCGAGTGGGGGGGTGGGGTGGTGGAATAGCGTGTATATAAACTTTATGTGGTAAAATGTTCTTTTCTTACTGTATTTTAATAAAGTATATAGAAGAAATTTTTCTCTAAGTAGTGTTTATACCGCCCTTGTGAATTGACAGCTTCAGTCAAATTAGACCGTCTCTCATAAATTTTAATTAGACGACAAATTACAATACAACATACTTCTGTTAGTGCGTCTTAGCACCGCGTGTTCTATCTTCAGTGACGTCAATACCGTTTTGGTCCGCCATATCTGGGTCACGTTCCTACTTTTATCAAATTTTCCCACTTTTAGAACTGCCATCTTTGTGACGTCAGCCCAGTATATCTCGTTCTCAAACATCGCGAGACTTACAGGTGCGGGAATATTTAGACTTCCAGAGATAATTCTTGTCCTAAATTAACAAAAGTTTTATAGTAGCTTGCAAATATTTTTCAGTCATATTTCAGATAGACAGAGTTCAAAATATTTTCATTCGATGCACAGTTAACTTTTATGTTTATTTGTAAGTTTTTGAAACGGGGATGTGGTAATAAAATGAATAAAATAATATCTGTGCATGATTCGATATTTTTGAAGTTTCCATATGTTATTACCAATATGCTGACTTTAATTTCGTTAGATTTTAAAAACGTACTTTCAGTATTTTTTTAATTATTTTGGCACAATTGTAAAAGGCTTGTTTGTTAAGTATGTGGTCTGATAACTAAATGTGTAAAATTACCTGTGCAAGCCGTCATATGTAGCAGTTTCAATCACATCTAATTTAGAATCTGTCCAGTAGATACGCCTGAAAATGAAAGAAAAATGAAACTGTAGAAGCAATTTTTTTTTGCTATTAAACTTTAGAACACTTCCATAAAGTACATTGTAAGATAGCTGCGATTATCTCCCTTGGCGCTACATGTCTTCACAAATAGTGCTCGTACCCATGAAAATCACAACCGTTTCAAAAAGAAATTCGATTACAATTTTCTTATTTTCGATTTAATTTCATCATTTATTCTAACACGACCCGATCTATTTTCCTATTAAACAAAGAAGGCTGAAAACCTGTTATTAAGGGGACGCATACTTTGAAATTAGAAAAAAAGTGGGTGGGGTATTATAAAATTTATCTGCAAAAAAGTACACGGTTTTGGTAAATGAAATGAATACTGTTTCAACTGTTATAAGTACACAAAGGATTGCTCACTAAAATAAAAATGAGAAAAACTGAAACAAGAAAGTTATTGTTGAATTACATAAGACTTCTTGTGTACATTCAAAGTCAACAATTAAAACTTTTTGGTGCGAAAATAATAGTGCTTCACTTTGTCCAAACATTTATCAATGTCCTACAGATTCTAATTTAAAGAAAGAATGTGAAATAAGTTCACTGTCTTGCTTTTCATTTGGCATATGTGAGCTAAAACACATTATTTAGTTTGTTTACAAAGTAGTGCATAAGAAAAGATACGGTGGTCAAGGAATGCCACATTACAAAACTAAAAGAGTATATTCCCCTTAATACATTAAACATTTATCATTACAGAAGTCTAGTGGCTTACAATAAAGGCCTAGAAATGTTGCCATTATTAATTTTTAACTTGGTATTCATGAACTGCAATGCACTTAAATATCAAAACACATTCAACAAACTTTTGAAAATCTACTGTCTTAAAAATCCCTAAAATAAGGTATGAAATTTGGTTGAGAGGTCCAATCAATGTGTATATGTGCAAAAGCAACATTCTAATCTTGTTCACAAAAGTTACTTAATACACAGCAGGAATGTCAATGAATGATCAAAACTGGACGAATATACAGTTATCCTCACTTTAATGTCATTTATAATTTGTCCTTGAATTCTCCACCATACTTTTCATAACTCTGTTTGCACGAGTTGCACGAGAATGCTGTCATTCACGTAAAAAAATGGGGTCAAATAAGTTGTAAATGCAATATCATGTAAACGTAGTTAATGGATTATGCAGTTCAAGATAAACTTTATCTCAAAACGTAACGAACATGTATAATGTTGTAACAACAACTTTACCTACACTGATTTAAGTAGCAGTCGGTTTATAAGTGACTTTATTGATTCATTTTGTGTTTTGTTATTGTTGTCAAAAGTATAACGGAAGTGCCTCACAGCTGAAGCGGAAACCAGTTTGATGCGCAAAGTAGTCCACTGTAAGTAATATTTTTTGACAAATGTCCACAGAAATTAATAATTTTCTAATATTAAAGACGAATATCTGAATAGGATTCATTATTTGATAAGAAATTATAATCATCGACATGTTTTTTTAAAAATCGTACACGTGCTGACACCTAAGTTGTCTCCCGTTGTTTATTAGAGTTACCTTTCGTCCGGCACAGTAATACATTTGCAGTGAATCGCCGAGAAGTCGTGGGAAAATTAAAAACCATGTAAACAAACTAAAATTAACCACCTTTTCAAGATGAATTTCAAGTGATCGACATTATGCATTTAACCCGCCTGACCTGTGTAGCATCTTAGATATCTGTTCTAAGGTATTCATTGTGTAGAATGTCATGTTATGTCCTTGCAATGCTAATTCCACTCTGATTTTTTTGTTTACATTTTTTGTCAATGAGAAATATGGCGTCCATCCCGAGATGAACTGACGTGGCGTTAAATTTTTACATGTTTAAGCAAACCTGGTGTGTTAGAAAGAAAATCTCATCCCTTCAACATTATTTGGAACACTGTTATTGTAAAAAACCTGTTTTTTCCTTATACAAAAGCTTAATATTTTGTGTTGAATGTTCTTTCAGAAACACCTCTGTTTTCCTATTACATTCATAGTACCATATCCTTATCCACAAAATACTGAATATTACAGGTGTCCATCAGTATTATATCAGTTTACGAATATGTTTTTTATTTTCCCACCATCGATTTCTTGAATATGCACCCCTTCCGCATTGCTGTATGAACTGTGAATGTAGCAATATGCGTCCCCTTAAACAACAATTCATTTTATCATTACGCCACAGCGCCAAACGGTATAGCGGAACGCTGGAAAAGAAACCAACGGAGAACAGGCAAATATCTAATAAATGTCGTCAAGGATGTACTCTAAAATCCTTGGTAACGTGTAAGAATCGAAATAATATATCTCATTTAATGATTTGCTCTTTAATAAATTCATTGTTTGTCGTTCAGATGCGTAGATCTATTATTATACGAAAAATACTCAAAACAATGTCAGTAACAAAAGTGTAATATCAAATAATGAAGAAAAAAAAAAGAATTCTGTACAAACCTTGCAACATTATCGACGCTGATACTGCTTGGGGAGACAAGTTTGCCTAATTTCAGGTCTAGAATAGAACTGCCATCCATAAACGTTCGAACAATACGTGGTAAAAGCCGTGGTTTCCGTCCGTAATCCGTGTAGAACATGTAACTGGAATGATAACACTAACATGAAGTTTAACGTTCTGCAAAGCGAATCAATAATATGACTTCTTTCCGACCACAGCAGTGTTCTGACTCATTACCACCAATAGAGCGACATACTGATCTGAAGTCAGCAAAGCTTTATCTTACCGGAAATGCACCCGTCAATATTTTGCCCGCCCGGGGGAGCGGCGGGCATACACGGGACTTTAGACAGAAGACCATTCCCGACAGGCGGGAATTTGACAAAACATTTGATGTACCAACCAGGCTCAAGGGTGGGATTTAGACAAAAAAGGTTGTCTCTGGGGTGGGGATTTAGACAGCAAAATTTTTGAAATGTCAAATTCCCCTGGGTCAGCCCCCCCTCCCCCCAACCGGACGGGCAAAATATTGACAGGTGCATAACGGTAATCACTCCAGAGCCATGTTTTACAGGCCTTTTCACATATACACCGAACCTTTGCCACCGTATCGCCAATTTTGATCCGAATCTCTGGGCAAAAATGATGTGCATGAACTTACCCAGAGCAGCCAGAGTAGCCATGGTTAGGGTTAGGGTTAGTGTTAGGGTTGGTTTCCTGTTTTCATTTCTAACAAGGTGTATATATTGCTGCACTTACTCTCTTAACAACATGAATATCATGTATCATGTAACATAGCAACATGCTTTTAACAACTGCCCTGACCTCCCAGTTATGATCAGAAATTGATTGTTGGGAGTATCTCCGTAGATGTAGGTGTTTCTGGCTACTCTGGGTGTTCTGGTTGCTCTGGCTAAATTTCCACACCCGCGAAAATGTGTAAATCGATCGACTTATGGAAAAGTGCGACATTTTCACCTATGCTGCCAAAGTTGGTACTAGGATTTCAATTTGTTCATGTTTTCGGTTTTACTTTTCGGTTCGGCTTATAAAAATGGCCAATTTATCATAATGCATTCTAATACTTTTGTTCGCTTTCGGTTGGGAGCATATGTAAAATGTCCTTTACGGATGGCGATTTTTGGCTGAGATAAAAAAAGCTATTTTTTATTATTGTCAATGAAATTTACCCTGTTGTCGGATCTACAGCGACAGCCCGGCAATTTTGTATACCGTCGTTGATGATGTTCTTTTGCCGTTTACTGCGTAAATTATAGACAGCTATACGTTTGGCCAAACAGTCGACAATATATAAGTTGCCACCTATCCAGTCGTAGGATAAACTGCACGGTTTTGGCATGCTTTCCAAACTTAACTCTGACTTCCCTACATCACCACTAGTAGTCTGATAAACCTGTAAACACAGAACAAATTTCAAAATATAAGAAACAAAGGCTTTCACCTTGACCCAGCTGGTCATGATAAGCAATTCGAGCCTTGATTTTTCTATAAGCTACATATGGACCAAATATCATTCTAAGTACATGAACCAAATTCAAATTATATATTTTCAGCAAATGTGACTTTGGTTTTAAAAAAACTGATCCTTCCCTAAACCTAAGATTCACTGATTTACTATATCTAATTTGAGTTACCCAGCATACACATAGATACATGCTCAACAACTGTGTCCTGGACCTTGATCCCACAGTTCAACGCGCAGAACAAATATATACGTACATTAATATAAACTAATTATAGGCATAATTTCTTTGCAAAAACGAATACCAATCCAACCTCAAGATATTAAACGGACAGGTGGTGTTTCACTCTTTCCGCTCTCCCTCACAACAAACCGATCTGCTTAAAGTAACATCAATTTAATTAATTATCACTTTTAAATACACGAAAAAGGCAATGTACAATGAATATAATTTTGTTTATATACTACCTATTCATTTCACCGTAGAGAAAGCAGAATTCGACATTCATTAGTAAATATCATTACCTTATTTTCACTTGTGTCGATAAAGAATATGGTTTGAGCGGCGAAGTCAAGATCAAAATCTCCAATGTTTCCAGATACCACTAGTTCCGATTCTGTTCCGTTCATGCGCATGCGCGTTATGTTATATTCCGTGCCAACGTATAACTTTGCCTCAACTCCTGTAAAAAATAAAAAAAGGTAATACAGTAAGTTTATTACACTGGTATAGTTTAATATAACTTTAATAACTGAACAGAACTGTGATAAAATGTTTAGTAGTACATGTATTTCAAAATACAATTAAAAGGCATTTATTTGCGAAGTTGCTACTGCAGGCAACAATCAAGATATAGATATCGCCAAAAACACTAACTCCGCCTGTGACCACTCCCTCGTATATATTATGGCGGGCATTGTTAGGAAACACCGTTATTGTTTATAAAACAAACGTCAGAAATTAATACAAACAGAACTTAGCTACCAAGACGGATTTATTTGCAGTTGCGTAGAATTATGGATTCTTGTCTCTGTTACATGTATTAAGTGTTGCTCATAACAGGCTGGTAACGTTTTAATGCAACTTCTGCTAGATGTAATTGTTTCTTTTTTGTCACATATGAATAGTGAACAATGCAGACCATGATCAATTCAGGCTGATCTTTGTCTGCACTTGTCGCCAAGGCATAATCACTTGCCGCCATCAAGTTAAAGGTTAAGTAAAGAAGTTCATATTTGAAGTTTATTTTATAACATTATCTTAATTTATTTTTATTATTGTGTTTAATACATAAATAGAACAGTAACGTTGATCAAAGCAACGCAAGGCAGATCAAAATCTTATCATTATCAAAAAGGTCATAGCCTATTTCCTAGGAAGTAATAATGTCTCGAAACACTTTGATAAAAAATTCATGTTTTTTTTGTTGGCTGTGTTTTGTTGTGTTTTTGTTTTTTGCTTACCACTGTACCCATATATTTCCACTTCACAAAACTGTAAATATTCTGTAATGCCTTTTAACGTGAGCTTGACGTAACGTGCTTTGACGTTGTTTAACGTAACTGACTTGAAATTGCCAACCTTGCCGTCATCGTATGCTGCCCTGGACCATTCACCCTTAGTTACCGCTGTAGCTATCTCAAGGTTCCGGGCTCGACCAGCTGTTAACAAACAGACAACTTACAATCAAGAACCGTATACAAATAAAAAACATTCAGTCGTGAACTATTTTATCCTGGATCCTTGGCTACATGGTTATCTTTTAAATACTGCAAACATTTAATAAATTTTAAGCCTCTTAAATAGCACATTTTATCAGATGGCTAGACCATACGTACATGTAGACATTTATGTATGAAATATATGCCTAAGAAACGTTTTAATGCCAGTACGATATCGTCTTTATATTACCAGCAGACACACGTTTTAGCGATATAACTTGAACAACACGGCATTAAGATACAGTTGTAACTCGGTATCTCAAAATCCAAGGGATCAAACGTTCGAGTTAACCGAAATTCGATTTACATATAAGCTATATATCGAGTTTCAACTGTAATGGCTTACTGCAACAGTCCTCCCTGTTGTACAAGTCCACTCGTGTAATGATATACACAGACTGAAGATCGACCATCCACCAGGGCTCAAACGCAGTTTCTGTGTGAAAACAATGACCATTGAACATGTCGCTGTCACGGTTGCCATCGTTACCCTTATCAGCGTCCCAGTCTGCCCGGTTGTTCCATAAGTTTGTCTGGCTTGACGGTTTCCCAAGGGCAAGGTTGACTGAAGTTGCCGCAGCTACAATAAACATTATGATGTGTCACTTTCAAATGAATGCTTTATTTGGCTGATTTATTTAAAATTAGAAAGTATACGTAGAGCGTTTATTGTAGTATGTATTATGTGCAATGTTTATGACTTCATGTTAGTTGTAAATCTGTGCAATCTGTGTGACATTATGCAGAACTTTCATTGTATTACTAAATATGTGCGATCTTCGTGGCATTATACGTAAAAAGTATATTGTAAAATTGTAAATATGTACAGTCTTTACGAGATTATGCTGGACGTTTATCGTACGCATGTGCAGTCTATATGACATCATGTAGAATTTTTAAAATAATAGTATGACAAAATATGTGCAATCTTTATGACATTATGTAGAACATTTAGCGTACATATGAGCAATCTGCATGACATTGTGTAGAAAGTTTATTGAAAATATTTGCAATTTGTATGACATTATGTAAAACTTTTCTGATATTGATAAATATACGCAATCTTAATGACATTATGTAGAAAGTTTATTGTGAATATTTGCAATCTTTATGGCATTATGTAAAACTTTTCTGATTATACTAAATATATGCAATCTTAATTACATTATGTAGAAAGTTTATTGTGAATATTTGCAATCTTTATGACATTATTTAAAACTTTTCTGATACAAAAAAAATGTAAAATTACTAAAATAAACTTTCCACATAATGTAATTAAGATTGCATATATTTAGTAATATCAGAAAAGTTTTACATAATGTCATACAGATTGCAAATATTTTCAATAAACTTTCTACATAATGTCATGCAGATTGCTCATATGTACGATAAATGTTCTACATAATGTCATAAAGATTGCACATAATATTTTGACATATAGCTTGCAAATATTTACAATAAACTTTCTACACAATGTCAGTTATTGTAAATAATTGCAATCTGTATGATATTATGTACAACTTTTCTGATATTGATAAATATATGCAATCTTAATTACATTATGTAGAAAGTTTATTGCAAATTGTGATTTTATGTAAAACTTTTCTGATATTGATAAATATATGTAATCTTAATGCATAACGTTTATTGCAATCTTCATGACATTGTGTAATTGTTTATTGTAACTATATACAATCTTATGTAGAATGCTATGCGCATTCTCTGTTGCATTATATGGCATATTTGGTGTAGTTCGTACATTCTGCCAGTCCACGAACTTTTAGTTTAAAACACGTATACACATGTATTATAATTTACATTTCAAATCATTTATAATAACAAGCACGACTTTTCCAAGTATAAGGATTCTTGCTTCCTAACATTCATATGATATTCCTACGCTACAAAAAAGCACCGTAAAATTGCATCTTACACTAATTAACTCCTTTCATTTTTGTGGTTATGTTAAGAGAAATCGTGAAATGGTTTCGGGAAATTTTACATGCTGTCAACACTTTTCTGAAATGTCATAGACGTATAATTTGTGGTTATTCTAGCAAGATGATTTATGACTATAGAAATCATGAGACGTGTCCTTTTTGTCTTTTTTTTTTGAAAATATAACATAGGGTATTTAACGTTATGTTTAATAGTCATTTGGTATCTATCTGTACACAGGTATCTAGTATAAAGACAATTTATAAACAAGAGCCATGTCAGACATGGCTAATCCCCCCACCGGGCATATCATAATTGAAGGATGTGGTCCGCATCAGGGGTTTTAAGATGTGGAAGAAAGAATAAGTCAGTGGTGAGGTGGTTTACTGCTAAATTTTATTAATTTTCATGAAGAGTATAACTATGATGTTTTTCTATATGGCTACTGTAAAAAGAAGGAATGGAAAGCTAACAGGGAACAAGAGTGCCAGAATGTCACAATATATGCCCGTCAAAGCAAATTTCTTTACTCTAGCAGCTGTATTTGCAAATGGAATGTTAATTTTGTGGTTGTTTAGTAATCATTGTAAGTCTTTTGTTTTTTAAAGTCCACAAAAAAACTCCTTACTAGGTAGAGATACCTTATATATAATAAAATTAATAAAATACACCTAAAACTGGAGAGTAACATCTATGCTGTACCACAGAAAAGTGGTCTTGTTTTTTCCCTAGGGTCAATTATAAAAATGTTACAATATAAGTTATTTATATAGTAACAACTAAGGGAAGTTAATCTTTAAAAAAAAAAAAAAAAAAAAAAAAAAAAAAAAATTGCAAGTCCACACAAAAATCTTTATCAGGAAGAGACTGGTCAAAATACACCTCAAAATTGGATTTAGCATGTTTGTTGTACTACAGAAAAGTGGTCTCGATTTTTCCCTACGACTAGTAATGAAAAAGTTACAATAAAAGCTATTTAAAGTAACAACAAAGGGAAGTAATTCTAAAGAAGGGAACTGCGCATGACACTTCGTCTCATGGTGGTGTATAATTGTGCCAAGTTACATCAAAATCCCTCCATGCATGAAGAAGAAATGCTTCGGACAAAGTCATTCTTGTATCTGACCTTTGGCCTCTAAGTGTGACCTTGACCTTAGGCCTAGTGACCTGGATCTTGCGCATGACACTCCGTCTCGTGGTGGTAAACATTTGTGCCAAGTTATATCAAAATCCCTCAATGCATGAAGAAGAAATGCTCCGGACAAGGTTTTTATTCTTGTATCCTTTGACCTCTAAGTGTGACCTTGACCTTAGACCTAGGGACCTAGTTCTTGCGTATGACACTCCGCATCGTGGTGGTAAACATTTGTGCCAAGATATATCAAAATCCCTCCATGCATGAAGAAGATATGATCCGGACAAATTTCTTTAAGAAAATATGATAAAGGGGAATAACTCAAAAAATAGGCAAGGTAGAGTTATTGTTCTTGCACACTGCACTTCCTCCCAATGTGTTCTATCAGTGTATGAAGTTTGAAGAAAATCCCTCCAGTACTTTTCGGGTTATGCTCCGGACAAAATGTTTTAAGAAAATATGATAAAGGGGAATAACTCAAAAAATAGGCAAGGTAGAGTTATTGTTCTTGCACACTGCACTTCCTCCCAATGTGTTCTATCAGTGTATGAAGTTTGAAGAAAATCCCTCCAGTACTTTTGGAGTTATGCTCCGGACAAATTTTTTTAAGAAAATAAGATAAAGGGGAATAACTAAAAAAATAGGCAAGGTAGAGTTATTGTTCTTGCACACTGCACTTCCTCCCAATGTGTTCTATCAGTGTATGAAGTTTGAAGAAAATCCCTCAAGTACTTTTGGAGTTATGCTCCGGACAAATATCGTTGCGGACGCACGGACGGACGGACGGACAGACGGACGCACGGACGGAGAGCATTTCTAATATCCCCTTCACCTTTGGTGGGGGGATAAACAAGTAATAGCACCTTTATTACATAGTGAGTCGTTTCGCGTGGATGATTTTGTCTGGAAATTTTACTATACTTAAAACTTAAGGCAGTGGACCTGAAATGACATGTCGTAATCTTCGAGTAATTTTTGTATGGAGTTTCGGCATTATTCGGACAATATTCTAGTTCATACGGGCACCTGGTTTTCCGTTTCTACCGAAGAATGCCGAGATCGTATAGTATTACGTAATCAAATATCGTTATGGATATACGAACTTATATCTGAAATGTCTTCAAAAAGTCTGAACAAATATTTGTTAAAAGTATTCATAGAATTAGTCGTCACCCGCTGGCAAGAAAATTTTCCATATCCAGATTTGTCTTTGAATGCTAGACTATACTAAAAGGTGCAAAGGCGCTTGATTTATAAACGGTCACGGATCCTTTTAGTAGTTTTTGTCTTTGTTGTTGGTTTTAATTGACGTTGAGATTACACCTCGACTTTTATAAAAAGAACATGAAGAATGGTACCTCCAATACTTCTACAGGTCCCTTTATCTTCTAGCGTGTAGCCCTCTGCACACAGACAACGGTAACTGCCAGGTGTGTTCACACACTTCTGGTCGCATACTCCAAACTCCTCACATTCGTTATAATCTAAAGAAAAATGTTTATATTCAAAAATGTTAGTAGGTCATCTTGTCTGTTTCACCGCCACTATCTGTAACAGCTGTCGGTAAATATAACACTATGTGTTCGTCTTACCGGAAGTTACGATCGTTTATACAGATCGTGACGTTGCACCAATACTCCATTGTCGTAGTTAACAATTAAGGCTTTATATAAGATTTTTTGTTTCAATTTTATTTGGTTTTTGCATCCATTGTCAAGATACGTCTACATGTATTTCATAACCATTGCAAAATATGGAGAAGTAAACATATGATACAGATCATCCCCTAGTTGAAAAAAATGCAAAATAGAGCCCCGTATAAACAATTTCTTGCATTTTATCATTCTACATGTAATTATACCGTTTTGATTCAGGCTGCACGCATGTACGTGTCTCGGAATTTGTTAATTCCATTAGCTTCAAGTCATTTACAACGTTAAAAGAGGACAAAAAGCATCTGTAGGGTTCCTAAAATCGACAAAAATATGTCTATTATGGATGAAAACTGGGCCTATATTTCAAAGAAATGATTTTTTGAAGGGTTTCACACAAAAAAAATCAGTAAATGTTTTTTCTGATAGTGGACCCGTAATGTCATTCGGCAATTTCCGTAGGTTTACGTATTTTCCGTATGCAATATCGGCATTCTCCGGCTGGTTGAACTACATGAGTCAGAGTGTGCCGAAATACCTACTGTCAACAGGGGTCCATTATCGATTACCTTATCACAAAAGACATGGCATGCTTTTGAGGACTTTTGTGCAAGGTTTATACATTGTACAATAGTAACATCACTGTTGGAAACAACACTGACCAACGATAAAATATAGTTCATTCTTGGAAACACCATTGATTCGATTTATTGTGTAAAGCCGCGTGGTTCTCTCAGTGCAACTTTTTTTTTCTTTTTTTTTTTTTTTTTGCATTCAAAACAAATTTTAGTTTCAAGAATTCTGTTATGTTTCGTTTTATGGTTACAACTCCTGTAGCTGCAAATTTGTTTCGACTCGGTTCATATAATCTGATGATTTGTGTATTGTCTACACGTATAAATAACAGTTGCATTAACTTATATCATTACTAAACATCGATTCATCATTTTCTCTTTATTGTCTTTAATTTTTGAATAAATTAAAGTGTCAACAATACATTGCTGTTTATTTGTTTATTGACTTGGGGCTTTGTTCACTAATTGTATGATCCATTACAAATCACCGAGCGACCAATTTATTCACGAAAATTATTCCAACACATCCTACGACAGTCGAGAAAAAAAGTAAAGTAATGTTCTCTAGTGCAGATATTGTTCTAAATTTAAAAGCCTGATGCAACAGAGACAGTCGCGTAATAAATATCTAAGACAAAGGAAGAGCAAGTTTGCTTCCTGTTCACTACAAATAATCGCAATAGGACTGCATGGGTAACAGGGTACAATGTAATTCCTTTGACAACAGTTAAGAAGAGTACTCTGAAATCTGAGAACACTGTTCGGAACAGTCAATATGGCCAAAGTTATTATGCAGGGTTTGACCGCTGCATAACATATTAAGCTCCTTCTTCAGCTACTATTATTTGCATGGTTCGGATGTAAGCTTATGTATAAAATGCACCAGGTATACATGTATGTGACAAATTCATATCTTTGAAACATAACCGCACTCGTTGTTGTTTAACAGAGGTTTTTGCTAAACTGAGGTTGTTGCTAAACAGAGGTTGTTGCTTAACAGAGGTTTTTTGGTGACAGAGTTGCTGTTGAACAGAGGTTGTTGCTAAACAGAGGTTGTTGCTGAACAGAGGTTGTTGCTTAACAGAGGTTACTGTTGAACAGAGGTTGTTGCTTAACAGAGGTTGTTGCTAAACAGAGGTTGTTGCTGAACAGAGGTTGTTGCTTAACAGAGGTTGCTGTTGAACAGAGGTTGTTGCTGAACAGAGGTTGTTGCTTAACAGAGGTTGCTGTTGAACAGAGGTTGTTGCTTAACAGAGTTTGTTCCTAAACAGAGGTTGTTGCTAAACAGAGGTCGTTGCTGAACAGAGGTTGTTGCTGAACAGAGGTTGTTACTGAACAGAGGTTGTTGCTTAACAGAGGTTGTTGCTGAACAGAGGTTGTTACTGAACAGAGGTTGTTGCTGAACAGAGGTTGTTACTGAGCTAAAGTACAGTTGAAACTCGATATTTCGAACTCACCTATCTAAAAAAAGACATTTTCAAGTCCGGTCCCGAAAACACGTGCACAAAATATCATTTTAAGTCAAATTTCGGTTATCTCGAACTAAAAGACTCGATCCCTTTGATTTCGTTATACTAACATTCAACTGCATTTGCTTAATTAGGATTTATGTTTGAAATTTTTCTGTATGTTTATTTCCACCAAGTTTGGCACGGAATGTAAATGTGACATAAAGGTGGGTGACAATAAAAGTCAGATATTGGTAAAAATGTAAGAAGAATGTAAATTTTCTGCATTATTTCAAAAGCGTTGCAACACTTTACCACCTTGTGCACAATATTTTTGATTATTTATAAGAAAATCTTGCAAAAAACTTGTCAAAAAGTTTTAACACCAGTCATTTTCAAAGTACTCACTTTTTATGATTTTTTGAAAGAAATTATTTTCACATACAATGTGTGGGCTAGTACCTTTAATGAATCACTTGGCAATGATTAGACATGTTATGACTGGATATTTTATGCAGAATGTCTGCTAAAAACATGTGACCACTGGCACAAGTTGTACTCTATTTTATGTTTTTTAATATTCAATGAAATTAATACACTTATTTATTGACAGACTAATTAATACACTTACCAACGCATTTGCTGGTGTCATTTTCATCTACCATATAACCTCGTTTACATATACACACAACTTCCACGCCATGTTTGTAGTTTCCATGCAAAGAACATACGTATTCCGATCCTCTTAGACAATGACCATTTTTGCATGTCGTGAAATTACCTACAGAATAGACTTGGATGTTTTAATTCGCTTAAACGGTTCATTGGTAGGGCGACATTTTTTTTTGGATTTAACGCCGCACCGACACATGATAGGTCATATGGCGACTTTCCAGCTTTAATGGTGGAGGAAGACCCCAGGTGCCCCTCCGTGCATTATTTCATCACGAGCGGGCACCTGGGTAGAACCACCGACCTTCTGTAAGCCAGCTGGATGGCTTCCTCACATGAAGAATTCAATGCCCCGAGTGAGGCTCGAACCCACATCGATGAGGGTCAGCGACCTTAACCACTCGGCCACGGAGGCCCCTTCGGCGACAATTAGGCCATTCAAAAAGTTGAACCAGGACCCAATATTTAACAAAACAAGTTATATACCAAAATGTTCGAAAAGGTCTGGAGTTTATCAGTCTGCCGGATTAAACTGGCAAAATGGTGGCGATCTGAGGAATCCAAGATGGCGTCTAAGATGGTGGCCACAAAAGTAATGATGACTATAATGTTTAAACACACCATCATGTCTACATTTTCATATATATATTTTTTTCTGTTTAATATTTTACTACGATATGTCAGATTTTATGAGTATCTTTTTAACATAAATTGCATACAATTATTATGCAGATTAAAGGTCAAAAGGTCATTTATTTATTTTGTTGGGTTTAACGTCGCACCGACACCATTATAGGTCATATGGCGACTTTCCAGCTTTGATGGTGGAGGAAGACCCCAGGTGCCCCTCCATATTTCATCACAAGCGGGCACCTGGGTAGAACCACCGACCTATCAAGCCAGCTGGATGGCTTCCTCACATGAAGAATTCAACGCCCCAAGTGAGGCTCGAACCCACATCGATGAAGGGCAAGTAATTTGAAATCAGCGACCTTAACCACTCGGCCACAGAGGACTTAAAAGGTCAAATAATCATAAAACTCAAATATCGGATAGATAAAAGTATATTTTTAGAATATGATTTCAGGACAATTTTCAGATTTCAAAAGTATTTATGCAAAAACATGTCCTTTAGTTCATTCTCGGCGAGAAGTACTCATAGTACCGTGAATGCTACTCAGTAAGCAGTACTCACAGAACCGTGAACACTACTCAGTGAGCAGTACTCACGGTGCCGCCAATACTACTCAGTGAGCAGTACTCACGGTGCCGTGAACACTACTCAGTGACAGTACTCATAGTGCCGTGAACGCTACTCAGTGAGCAGTACTCACGGTGTAGTGAACGATACTCAGTGAGCAGTACTCATGGCGCCGTGAACACTACTCAGTGAGCAGTACTCATGGTGCCGCGAATACTACTCAGTGAGCAGTACTCACGGTAATGTGAACACTACTCATTGAGCAGTACTCACGGTAATGTGAACATTACTCAGTGAGCAGTACTCATGGTAATGTGAACTGTACTCAGTGATCAGTACTCACGGTGCCTCGAACACTACTCAGTGAGCTGTACTCACGTTGCCGTGGACGCTACCCAGTGAGCAGTACTCACGGTGCCGTGAACGCTACTCAGTGAGCAGTACTCATGGTTCCGTGAACACTACTCAGTAAGCAGTACTCATGGTAATGTGAACACTACTAAGTGAGTAATACTCACGGTAAATGTGAAAACTACTCAGTGAGCAGTACACACGGTGCCGTTAACACTACTTCGTGAGCAGTACTCATAGTTATGTAAACACTACTCAGTGAGCAGTACTCATGGTAATGTAAACACTACTCAGTGAGCAGTACTCATGGTAATGTAAACACTACTCAGTAAGAAATACTCACGGTAAATGTGAACATACTCAGTGAGCAGTACTCATGGTGATGTAAACAATACTCAGTGAGCAGTACCCATTGCAAATGATTCTGCAAAACAATGCATGCCGTTAACACTACTTCGTGAGCAGTACTCATGTTTATGTAAACACTACTTCGTGAGCAGTACTCATGGTTATGTAAACACTACTCAGTGAGCAGTTCTCATGGTAATGTAAACACTACTCAGTAAGCAGTACTCATGGTAATGTAAACACTACTCAGTGAGCAGTACTCATGGTAATGTAAACACTACTCAGTAAGAAATACTCACGGTAAATGTGAACATACTTAGTGAGCAGTACTCATGGTAATGTAAACACTACTCAGGTAAATGTGAACACTACTCAGTGATCAGTACTCACGGTTATTTTAACACTACTCAGTGATCAATACTCACTGTAAATGTGAACATACTTAGTGAGCAGTACTCATGGTAATGTAAACACTACTCAGTGAGCAGTACTCACAGTGCCGTGAACACTATTCAGTGAGTTGTACTCACGGTAAATGTGAACATACCCAGTGAGCAGTACTCATGGTTGTGTAAACACTACTCAGTGAGCAGTACTCATTGTAATGTAAACACTACTCAGTGAGCAGTACTCACAGTGCCGTGAACACTATTCAGTGAGCAGTACTCACGGTAAGTGTGAATATACTCAGTGAGCATTACTCATGGTAATGTAAACACTTCTCAGTGAGCAGTATTCACAGTGCCGTGAACACTATTCAGTGAGCAGTACTCACAGTAAATGTGAGTACTACTCAGTGATCAGTACTCACGGTAATATGAACACTACTCAGTGATCAGTACTCACTTTAAATGTGAACATACTCAGTGAGCAGTACTCATGGTAATGTGAACACTATTCAGTGAGCAGTACTTGTAGTAAATGTGAACACTACTCATCGAGCAGTACTCACGGTGCCATGAACATTACTCAATGAGCAGTACTCGCGGTAATGTGAACATTTCTCAGTGAGCAGTACTCACGGTAATGTGAACACTACTCAGTTAGAAATACTCACGGTAATGTGAACACTACTCAGTGAGCAGTACTCACAGTAATATGAACACTACTCAGTGAGCAGTACTCACAGTAAATGTGAACACTTCTCAGTGAGCAGTACTCATGGTAATGTAAACACTACTCAGTAAGAAATACTCACGGTAAATGTGAATACTACTCAGTGATCAGTACTCACTGTAAATGTGAACATACTCAGTGAGCAGTACTCATGGTGATGTAAACACTACTCAGTGAGCAGTACTCATTGCAAATGATTCTGCAAAACAATGCATGCCAGCAGCTTATTTCATCAAAAGTGAATGAAGAAAATTCTTTTTTTAAAGCACCTTTTTCATTTTATGGCGGCCATCCTGGACGCCATCTTGGATTTCCCAGCTCGCCACCACTTATGCCAATTTATGCCGGCACTTTCAGAATCTACCAACTTTTACGAACATTTCGGTATTATAACATGCATTGCTAAAAATGGGTCAGGGTTACCCCTAGAAATAGTGGACTTTCTTGGCCGAAGTCACGCTACCACATGTAATGCGTTTCGCTTTCTTGTTGTGGGTTTAGCACCATTTTCAACGGTATTTCTGATATTTAACTGGTCAGGTAATCTATACAGCAAGCACTAGCAGTCTGGATTCAAGGCTAAACTTTGTTACCAGTAATAAAGAATTGAGCCGCGCCATGAAAGCCAACATAATGACTTTGCGACCAGTATGGATCTGCGCAGGCTGGTCAGGATCATTGCTGTTCGCTAACGGTTTCTCTAATTGCAGTAGACTTTGAAAGCGAAAAGCATGGATCCATGCTGGTCGCAAAGCCACTATGTTGGTTTTCTCATGGCGCGGCTCAATTAAAGAATACAAAATTTTAATCGAATCATTATATGGGTAAAACAAGGAGTATAATATAAATACAACTATACCGTGCTTTGTTTAATTGGTTTAACGCCGCTTTTCAACAGTATATCATTGTTACTGACTTGTTCTCCACAAGTCAGTGACAATTTCTCCACATGATTCTGAGGTGGAGTTACGCTGTCTTCTGTTAAATTGTCACGGAGCTATGTAGGCACACGAGGACAGAACCCGCGACCTCTCAATTTTTGATACGACTATTTCTTATTAAGGGTCTGCGTTCTTCATATTGATTCTCTGCCCTTGTTTTTTTCCTAATCATTCAGTAGCTCTACATGACTGTATTTTATTTTCATTTTTTTCTTCTTAAGTTTTCCACGTATTTGAATATGTTATGATACAAAAACAAGACTGCGGTTAAATATCATCCACAAAAAAATGCAAAAATGTTTGTTTTATAAAGTTTACATAATTTGCAAATATAATAAGCCGTTGTCGATCATAAATATATTTTGTGACTCTAGTAGATGAGTAATGTGAAATATCAAGGTTTTTTTTACTGATATAAAATGTCCTTTTCTCTTTTTATTAGATATACCGGAATTAATACAGCCATGATTTTTGTCTTGTTTATTTCACTGAATAAACATAGAAAACCTAAAATAGATGACAGTCAATTAAGGCCGTTTTCTGACAATATATGAATTCGCAAAAATATAATTACTAAAAGTTCTAACATGACCAGCAAATAACCTACATACCTGTAGAGCAAAATCTATCTCGGGTTATTCTGCAATAAACCACTCGCGTGCAATGACGTCATCCGATCCAGGTGCGTAGCACGGTCGTAAAAGTAGTTACCATTTTTTCTAACACTGTTGAACTAGTATGTCGTGTTAGAATCGAAATAACAAGGTCCCGAGTGTGATTTATCGTAGAATAAGCCGAGTTTTTCGTTCTTACGCGAAACAATATATCACTCAGGCCTACTTATTATTTCTTCAATATAATTATATCAAGATTTGATTTTCATATTTAGAAGAAAGTAAACCATCGTGTCAAATATAGCATTTTTTTACTGTATGGCCATAGCTCTAGTACTCTGAGCATTTTTGTTCGATTTGAACTTGTTTGAGACCTTTAGGTGATATGCTCTCCGTGCCAGTTTTACGAGAAATACTCAAGAAATAATGTTTTCTAACTGTGTTATCAATATAAAATATGCACAATTTTGACTACTTCAAGGAACACAACTCTTGTGCCAAAATCAAAATTATCCGAGAGGTAACAAGAAAACACTTACTCATGTATTCTGCACAAATAGAAGGCTTTCCCTCAGTACCACACGTTAGATACCCTCCACACAACTTTGACAGGGACAAACACTTGTTGTTTTCTGGACACAAGTACTCGGTAGCCTTGCATGTCCGCGGACTGTCCGCTAAAAGAATATTCACGTTTTAATATGTTGAAATGCTATCAGAATAAAGTTTTTCTATTAATACTTAATTCTATTTGCAGGTATTCATGTATATATGAAAGGTTCTTTACAATTCCTAATTTTATTCTGTTTTATAAAAAGTCTATCAACATAATAACCCCTAGCTTTAGTATATATTGCAGAATATGAAACAGCCCTAAATGGAAGGGAAGTAACTCACCACAGTGGACCTCGTCCGAGTTATCTGTACAGTCATTTGATCCGTCACAAACCCAGTTTTGAGTAATACAACGCTTATTGTTACACCTGAACTCATTCCCTTTGCAAACTTTGAATTCTGTGTATAATAAAGTAACAAAAATCTATTATATATTTTTTATGGAGAAACGCTGTCATCAGTGGGGCCACTCCTGTTGTTCTTTAATTTAAACTACCTCCGTCTATGGAAGTATATGGTACTTCGCATACGAGTTTCCCAGAGTATTACAGGTGGTAATTTTATGGCACTTCGCATACGAGTTTTCCCGCATAATGCACAAGGTTCAAACCCCACCGAAAGGCAACGCTGATGTGGTTGTTTCATCGCGTGATCCACTGAACTTTTCGGCGGTACACACTAAAGAATGTGTGCCTGCAGACCCACCCCGGTCATTTACCACAATTTGCAAAACTCAAAGTAAACTTTTTGTTGGCGCAGCCAAGTAAGTAAACTATGATAATAACACAAATAACATAGACGAAACATCACAGAAGGCACCGCCTTCAAACTAGAGCAAAATCGCCACTAGTTTACTTAAGAAATAATATATCCAAAACAGTGATTTGTCATTCAATAAAATCTGGAGTTTAGATGTGAAAGAATTATATCACGAGGGCGCAGGTACACGACAAAACAATGATATTATTCATGAGAAAATCACTGTTTGTACCGTACTGTTTGAGATATATTATTTCGATTAACACGTTATCAAAGTTTATTATGTACGTATTTGCCTAATTTCTGTTGATTTCTTTTCCAGCGCGCCGCTGTAGAATCTACCGTCTAACGCTATGACGTAATAATCACGACATCAGAAAAATGAATTTTTGTTGAATAATAACACATGTTCAATAGGAAAACAAATCGGACCGTGTAAGAATTATGCTTAACCTCACTCTTTAAGCCTGACAAAGTTCTAACATTACAAAACGAAACATAACTAAACGAAACATAACAGAAGGGACACAGATGAACAGGGCACCACCTTGAAACTGTTGAAAAACTGCAACTAATTTACTGGTGCTTAACCTCACTCTTTAAGCCCGACAAAAGTTTTAACATTACAAAACGAAACATGACGGAAGGGACACAGCAGAGAAGTGCACCGCCTTGAAACTGGAGAGAATTTTAACATGCCACTAGAACATGCCCGACAAAGTTCCAAAATTACAAAACGAACATGACAGAAGGACACAGCAGAGCTGGGCACCGCCTTGAAAATGTAGCAAAATGACCACTATTTAACTAGTGCTTTACCTCACTCTTTAAGCCCGAAAAAGTTTTAAAATTACGAAACATGACAGAGGGGCACAGCAGGGCACCACCTTAAAAATGTAGCAAAACCGCCACTAGTTTAGTGATGCTTAACCTCACTCTTTAAGCCAACCGCTGCGGTAGCCTAGTGGTAGAGCGTCCGCTTCGAGTGCGGGAGGTCGTGGGTACGATCCCCGGCCGCGTCATACCAAAGACGTAAAAAATGGTACTAGTAGCTTCCTCGCTCGGCGCTCAGCGTTAAGAGGATAGTGCTAGGACTGGTCAGCTCGGTGTCAGTATAATGTGACTGGGTGGGGTATCATGCCACGTGTCTATGGCGTGATATTCCAGTGAGGCAGCACTATAAAGTTGGGCATTTTACTCACTGCTACAAGTAGACACCGTCGTTTATATCACTGAAAAATTGTTGAAAAAGACGTTAACCCGAACACACACACACACACACACACACACACACACACACACACACACACACACACACACACATACACACACGCTCACTCTTTAAGCCCGACAAAGTTCGAATATTACAAAACGAAACTTGACAGGACACAGACGAGCAGGGCACAGCCTTGAAACCGTAGCAAAACCACCACTAGTATAGTGCTACTTATCCTCACTCTTTAAGCCCGACAATATTCGAATATTACAGAGGGGCAGAGCAGGGCACCGCCTTGAAACTGTAGCAAAACCGCCACTAGTTTACTGGTTCTTAACCTCACTCTTTATGCCCGACAAAGTTCGAATATTACAAAACGAAACATGACAGGACCAAGATGAGCAGGGCACCGCCTTGAAACTGCAGCAAAACCGCCACTAGTTTGCTGGTGCTTTACCTCACTCTTTAAGCCCGGCAAAGTTCTAATATTACCAAACGAAACATGACAAAAGAGACATAGCAGGGCAATGCCTTCAAAAAGTAGCAAACCTACCACTAGTTTACTGGTTCTTAACCTCTCTCTTTAAGGCCGGCAAAATTCGAATATTAGAAAACGAAACATGACAGGACACGGCAGAGCAGGGCACCGCCTTGAAACAGTCGAAAAATCTGCCACTAGTTTACTTCCTTCGGCCCGACAAAGTTCGAATATTACAAAACGAAATATGACAGAAGGGACACAGCAGGGCACCGTCTTGAAACTGTAGCAAAACCGCCACTAGTTTACTGGTTCTAACCTCACTCTTTAAGCCCGACAAAGTTCTAATATTACAAAACGAAATATGACGGAAGGGACACAGCAGGGCACCGTCTTGAAACTGTAGCAAAACCGCCACTAGTTTACTGGTTCTTAACCTCACATTTTAAGCCCGAGAAAGTTCTTATTTTACAAGAGGAAACATAACGGAAGGGACACAGCAGAGCAGGGCACCGCTTTGAAACAGTAGAAAACCGCTATTAGTTAACATGTTTATAACGTCACTTTTAAAGCCCGACACAATTCTAATATACTTAAAATGAATATGACAGAAGGGACTCAACAGGGCACCGCCTTGAATCTGTAGCAAAACCGCCAATCGTTTACTGGTTCTTAACCTCACTCTTTAAGCCCGACAAAGTTCTAATATTACAAAACGAAATATGACAGAAGGGACACAGCAGGGCACCGTTTTGAAACTGAAGCAAAACCTACCACTAGTTTACTGGTGCTTAACCTCACTCTTCAAATCCGAAAGTTCGAATATTACAAAAAGAAAACGATGGGACACAGCAGGGCATCGCCTTGAAACTGTAGTAAAACTGCTTAGTTTACTGGTGCTTAACCTCACCCGACAATATTCTACTATTACAAACTGAAACATGACAGAAGGGACACAGCACAGCAGGGCACCGCCTTGAAACTGTAGCAAAAACGCCACTAGTTTACTGGTGCTTAACCTCACGCTTTAAGCCCAACACATTTCTAATATAACAAAACGAAACATAGCAGAAGGGAAACAGAAGGACACCGCCTTGAAACTGTAGCAAAACCGCCATTTGTTTGCTTGTGCGTAACCTCACTCTTTAAGGCCGACAAATTTCTAATATTACAAAACGTAACATGACAGAAGGGACACAGAAGAGCAGGGCACCGCCTTGAAACAGTAAAAAACCGCCACTAGTTTACTGGTGCTTAACTTCACTGTTAAGTCCGACAAAGTTATAATATTACAAAACAAAACATGTCAGAAGGGACATAGCAGAGCAGTGCACCGCCTCGAAACTATTAAAAAGACATCACTTGTTTACTGGTCCTTTACCGCACTCTTTTAGCCCGATTAACTTCTAATATTACAAAGCAAAACATGACAGAAGGAACAGAGCAGAGCACCGCCTTGAAACTGTTGCAAAACCGCCATTAGTTTACTGTGGTGCTTAACCTCTCTCTTTAAACCCGACGAAGTTCTAATATTACAAAATGAAGCATGACAAAGGGACAGAGCAGAACATCGCCTTGAATCAGTAGCAAAACCGCCATTAGTTTACTGGCGCTTAACCTCAGTCTTTCAGCCCGACAAAGCATGTTACAAAACGAAACATGACAGAAGGGATACAGCAGAGCACGGGCCTCCGTGGCCGAGTGGTTAAGGTCGCTGACTTCAAATCACTTGCCCCTCATCGATGTGGGTTCGAGCCTCACTCGGGGCGTTGAATTCTTCATGTGAGGAAGCCATCCAGCTGGCTTACGGAAGGTCGGTGGTTCTACCCAGGTGCCCGCTCGTGAGAAAATAATGCACGAAGGAGCACCTGGGGTCTTCCTCCACCATTAAAGCTGGAAAGTCGCCATATGACCTATCATGTGTCGATGCGACGTTAAATAAAAAAAAAAGCAAAACCGCAGTTAGTTTACTGGTTCTTAACCTTACTCTTTCAGCCTGACAAAGTTCTATTACAAAACGAAACATGACAGAAGGGATACAGCAGAGCACCGTCTTGAAACAGTAGCAAAACCGCAATTAGTTAACTTTACTTGTCACTCATTCAGCCCGACAAAGTTCTATTACAAAAGGCACCTCATGTTTCGAACAATATGAAAAACATACTGCAATTTTTAGGTTCATCACTGTTATCCAGACAATCGTTCACATGATCACAGACGAAGGATTTCATAACACAGCGACAGTTTGTACACTGGAATTGATCATCACTGCAAGGGGCACAACTCACGCTCATTGGTATCGCTGAAAGAAAGAATAGAATATGTATAGTATATAATCTGATGCCCTTGCACCGATGTGGGTTCGAACCCTCGATTGGGGAGTAGAATTTTTTTCATGTTAGGAAGTCAGATGGCATAAGGAAGGTCTGTGGTACTTCAAAGGTGCCCGCTCGTGCGTGAAATAATGCACTTGGGGGTATCTGGCCTTTTCTTCCGCCATCAAAAGCTGGAAAGTCGCGATACGACGTTAAACAAAATCTGAGTACTTGTCACTACTTAATAAGACAAGAAATACTGAGGAAAGAAATCAGCATAAATGCAAATGGGTTCATTTGTTTCTATTCCCCGGAAGGTCGGAATGGTAATTATTATCGCACTGACTCTTAGTGTGTCCTGTCCTAGTGTCGTGTCAGAATTTCCAAGGTCAATGCCAAAGGCATTGAAGTTTCATGCAAATTTATATAATTATGATTCTCGTGTCTCAGCCATAAAATTTAAAGTACTGAAAAAAATATCAGTTAAATTTTACACAAATGTAGATCTAACGGGCGGTGTGATGGTGTGTCGTGCAAAAATGTCAAGTCCAGTCTTCGAAGGTCAAGGTCACAGGCAATGATGCTTATAGCTGTTTATTTACATAGTATTTCTTGTCAGAAGCAAAATGTTTAAATAATCAAAGGCATTTACATGAAGTATAACAGACATATCGACAAGATGAGGTCTGTTGTGTGCATGAGTCAAGTCCATACCTCCAAGTTCAAGGTCATTTCGCCGCTTAGTTAGTCTTGCCAGTAACGTCCTAATGCACACAATTTTTGTTTAATAAATGCATTATTATACATGAATGGTGTGTATATGAACGCTTTAAATACGGAATAATTAGAATGGTAATTTTCATGTCCTCGTTAAAGAGTGGAAACTTAATGCAAACATAATTATAATTGATTGTAATATCTGACAAAAAGATTGATAGTTGTAACAGTAGTTCAAATGTACGTTTATAATCTCTAATATACAATTAAGATATTTACACGAAGGTAAAGTCGGCTGAAGCGTAACGAACTTTTTGTATGAAATTTATTCAAATATGTCATAAGTTTGCAATAAAACGTCAGTTTTACTCATCTAGTTTTCTTATTTATGCATTGTTTTTGCTTTAAAATGATCTTAACTCGCAGTGTGTGAAGCGATTTAATACATTTTTCAAATGACAAGTCACGTCACAAATGTAAATATTTCTTTTAAATCAAAATTTTGAATAATTCATTTGTTTTTCATTTGGTGTATTGTGTTAATAAATACTCAAAGTTTACAGTTATAATGGTAAAATATTTTAATGAAAATATGAATATCTAAGATAATTTTTCCATGAGTTAAGGTGAATTTGATCTTACATATCAATAGGCTCATGACTGCATCACAGGCAAAGTTGTGCTAAGACGTCACAAAAGCAGCACCGCATTACATTCATCACAGGCAAAGTTGTGCTAAGGCGTCACAACAGCAGCACCGCATTACATTCATCACAGGCAAAGTTGTGCTAAGGCGTCAAAAAAGCAGCACCGCATTACATTCATCACAGGCAAAGCTGTGCTAAGGCGTCACAACAGCAGCACCACATTACATTCATCACAGGCAAAGCTGTGCTAAGGCGTCACAACAGCAGCACCACATTACATTCATCACAGGCAAAGCTGTGCTAAGGCGTCAAAAAAGCAGCACCACATTACATTCATCACAGGCAAAGCTGTGCTAAGGCGTCACAACAGCAGCACCGCATTACATTCATCACAGGCAAAGCTGTGCTAAGGCGTCACAACAGCAGCACCGCATTACATTCATCACAGGCAAAGCTGTGCTAAGGCGTCACAACAGCAGCACCACATTACATTCATCACAGGCAAAGCTGTGCTTAGGCGTCACAACAGCAGCACCACATTACATTCATCACAGGCAAAGCTGTGCTAAGGCGTCACAACAGCAGCACCACATTACATTCATCACAGGCAAAGCTGTGCTAAGGCGTCAAAAAAGCAGCACCACATTACATTCATCACAGGCAAAGCTGTGCTTAGGCGTCACAACAGCAGCACCACATTACATTCATCACAGGCAAAGCTGTGCTAAGACGTCAAAAAAGCAGCACCGCATTCTGTTATTATGACAGCCAATAATTTTTAGATCCGTGTTTTGTTGCACACGTATTCAGGCTTAAAAGCTGTTTGCTTCCGGTATCCCGACCTACCATAAACTTTTGGCCCGACCTTAACTGTTTTATGGCCTTAGAGAATTTTTTTTTTCAACTTTTTAACAAAAAATTTCAAAACTGCACTTTTTATGCTTTAAACATGGTCAGTGATTTTCGAAATCAATTTTCTGATGTTCTAAAGTCATACCCCTTTATTTGTATTCATTTGTTGACACAAAAAAAAAATTACAAAAAGTACAACTTAATTTAAAAAAAGATAATCCTGCCTTACCTAATGTTTTTAGCATGTTACCGGAAACAAATAATTTTTTGGTTAGACCTAAACAACTGATACAATATTTAAAGAATCTTGTACGAGTGTTGTGATAAAATGTGAGAGATAAATGTTGCATCGGATCAGCAGTGACACCTAAATGTCAGCTGTGTATTATATAGAGACACTTCATACTTTCACTTTCGGTAAAAACAGTCGTAAATAATAATCTCATGTTGCCTCCAAAATTCGTTCGCATGTCTGAGGCGACAATATTCCCCCACCCAGGAAGAAATTCTTTGAATTCAGTAATTTATTTATATATACAATGTCATTATGACATTTAGAATGTATCAAAGGATATAGCATCACAA
Source organism: Mercenaria mercenaria (assembly GCF_021730395.1). Lineage (NCBI taxonomy): Eukaryota > Metazoa > Mollusca > Bivalvia > Venerida > Veneridae > Mercenaria > Mercenaria mercenaria. The sequence goes on from NC_069378.1 coordinate 57,259,796, forward strand.
TTGGAGAAAATACATGTGGTATAACAGCGTAGAGATCAGTGTTAAACTGAAAATTTTGGATTTAGATATTTGAGTACGGACAGGTTGATGACCTCGTTTCTGTCATAACAACAACCGAAAGTTAACAGTTTTAAGATGATTTGAGCCGTACCATGGGAAACCCAACATAGTGGCTTTGCGACTGCAGTCTGGTCAGAATCCATGCTGTTCGCTAACAGTTTCTCTAAATGCAATAGGCTTTGAAAGCGAACAGCATGGATCCTGACCAGACTACGCGGATGCGCCGGCTGGTCTGGATCCATGCTGGTCGCAAACCCACTATGTTGGTTTTCTCATGGCGCGGCTCATTTCTAAACCACATCACCACAACTTCGGCTGAAATCTTTCCCTGAAACGTGCATTTTTTTTTACTGATTTCGTATTTGACTGGTGCACGTCGTGCACGAGGCACAGTTGATACCGGACTCGTTATACAAGGACCAAATATAGTGTACCCTGTCTTAATTGATGAATCACATTAAGGCTGTGGAGTGCAGTTTGTTATACTTTATGTTTCAAGTTTATTCAAATATATTCCACTGGACTTTAAGCCCATGATGGCAAACACTGTTTTACATTATATATATGACGAATAGTGAAATATATATAAGTGGAGAAGGTATGGCATATTACATTTTGACATAATAATACAACTACAATTCATATTATAGATCAATCATTGCAAAGGATGTATATCTGAATTGTCGGACAATATTTCTCACTGCTGAGAATATGGCTAATTACGCTATACCTTAACGAAACGCACTGGTAAAAAATTACTGTAACTTAAAATTTATTTACTTATGTGCTAAAAAAGACATATAATCAGCTGTGTCACATTTAATGAACTTCATTTATGATAGATACCATTTTATGAATCACATTAGAACATCACCCTGCCTGAATCACATTATGATATTACCCTAGGATATCACCCTGCCTGAATCACATTAGGATATCACCCTGCCATAGTTAGAAAATCAACAACTGGTTGTCTACATTAAAAAGTCACGTTATCGTGTAAAACATCAATATTCAGTGAAGTATATTTAGATTGAATGAATAAAACTTTAACAAAACTGAAGAAAATGGGAGATATCTAAGGCAGAGGTCTCGTCCTAACTATTTCGTTTGTTTAGAATTTATCGCTGTTTTTGTAAATCGTAGTTCAGTTATGCAACGGGGTGCAGTCAACCTAGATTCTGCGCCAGTACTAACTTGTTCTCCGCAAGTAACTGTCAACTTCTCAGCATGAATCAAAGGCGAAAGACGAACTGAATTCAGACAAAATACATTTTATGATATTACCAAGGAGAACATACGCCTTGTCCAAGGATCGAACTGACGAAATCGCGATCCGTAAATCTGCGCTCTTCTTGTTGGGCTAAGCGGACAGGTTATCTCTTGATTGAATTTTTTTTAGGATAGGACACTGCATTAGACAGCTGTTTGTTGACATTTGATATCTGTTCATCTTTGCTGCATTATAATAACTAATACACAACTATTGTACAGCGGCCAACCTTCTCTGCAAATTTATTAACAATAATATACTGAATATATATGCTGCTCACCCACTACAGAATTATGCATAATCAAACTTGTGTGTTTTCAGATTAGAAAGAAGCCTTGAAGAAGACATAAATACGTACAGAATGGACTGTCTCACAGGAAATGACGAATATAAAACGAATTATTAAAATTTGAATACCGACCTTTCGAAGGACATGATACAAGCAAGCGCGAGAGATAATTGGTATGAACTAAAACACAACTTACTTTTTCTGATAAGTTCGGAGAAGTGAGATCCAGTAACTACCGGAAGTAAAACTCCAATAACAACAACAACGTGAGCACCTGTCATTTTCACTATCTATATCCAAAACCTGTGTGACAAAATCCATGAACAAATGAAAAAAATAAAATCTCCTTGCTTATCTGATAAACTGATGTTATATTTCATCCAAAATGATACTACACATTCCTACAGTGTCATAGTAAACACGCGCTTTTTTTCTTTTTAGTTTCTTTTTCTACCACAAAACAAAGATGCTCAATTATTCCTTCCTCCTTAATCGATAATTCCAAAATTGGCAATACAAGAGCGGGAAATTGCGGGAATTTCCCGGTTTAAAAGATGCATTATGGTAAATTATAAAACGGTGTTGTTAGATTATGCTCGTTGATTATTAAAATTCATGAGACAAAAACAAGAGTTGTGAAATTAGAATGAAAATAATTAAATGCGTTACGCATATGAGATAGGACAATAAATATCGCGCTTGGATGCACGTGGAGATATTCTTATACTATTATATATGTATGTTTCTTATATGGCGAAAGAGGGATAAACATAAATTTTCGCTAGCAAACCTTGAACTTTAGTCTTACGTCCGCTAGACAAAACTAGTAAATTCAATGAATTATTACCAACCGCGAATAGTACGCCTGGTGCTAATCACTTAAAAGAAACTGTCATTGCTGATTAAAGATAATTAAGATTGTAAAAAAAAAGTTGTCTTTCTTTAATAAATGTTTCAGAGGCTAAAACTTTCATATTAATATGACAAGTGAGATGACATCTGCTGTGATATATTTGCTAGTATATAAAACCATTCATAAAACACTGCAACCTACACCAGATATAGCCATAAAAGTTATAAATTATACGAAAATTCCGTCATATTTCTCCCCAAGAGATTACATATTGTTGTACCTACGCTTATATACCGTATTCAGAATTGAAAAAAAAATGCTTTTTAATAGTTGAACGCTAAATTTGTCTTTTGACGCACTATTGAGATACTATACAATACATGTGGCCTTAACCGTTCGGCTACGGAGGCCCAACTCGGCTACACATTTCACTAATTAGATATTTAGTACAGCTGCACTGTAAGTCACATAGTCTTAACATATTCCAGTGCACCCGTCGGCATAGATTTAAGAGACCTCCTTTTTCCGAGTGGGTAAGGTAGCTGGCTTCAAAGCACTTGCCTCTCACCGATGTGGGTTTGAGCCTCGCTTAGGGAGCAGAATTCTTCATTCTTCAAGCTGGCTTGCGGAAGGCCGGTGGTTCATCCAAGATGATCGCTCCAGATGAAATAATATCCGGAGAGCCTCCACCAGGAAAAGCTGGGAAATCGTTTGTATAATGTACAATTGTTTCGATGTGCCAAAAAAGAGAGATCAAGATAAGAAATATTTCAGAAATTTCTGTTTCTAAGAAATCTTAAAGTGGCATTATGCGCATCTAATAATGCATATAGTGTGTTTTGGGCGAGTGTTCTATAAAAGCAATTTTCGGTTGCTGTGCATTTAGATGTGTTAAATTAACGATAATGCCGCATTAGTATTTGAAGTTGATGCTTTAAAAATAAAGAAATCGGACGGATAAAATAATAGATATCTTTTTCAATCTTCTGCGCAATGATCTCCCTTACCTGAAAATTGAAATTTCTGAAGTAGAAGGGAAGCAACTCCTGCTTGCATTTTGACGTTTTTTAAAAAGACTGCCCCAGTCAAAATAAGAAAAGTCATATTTGGAAACTTATTATTTTGTACTGGTAACAGGAAGAGTTTGGTATGTTTGGTTAAAAGCTATAATTTTCTCCATCCTTTTTACGTGCACATCTATTTAAGCTTGACTTTTACTTGAAAAATGCATATAATTCCACTTTAAAGATAAATATTTTTGTAAATGTACATATTAAAAGTAAGAAATATCCATAGTAGCCAGTAGACTGCTCACTACAAGCTGAAATGTAAGCCTACGCAGGGATATCACATAATATTATAGTCTAAATATAAATACCCAGTAGTCCTTATCTTTCTTCCTTTCATCGTGCCCTTAAGTAAATTTAAGTAAGTTTTATTTGGCACAAGTGTACATGACATCAACATCATCGTGTTTTACTCTATTGCGTTTCAGTATGTATTTGCAAGCTTGTTAAAAATGCCGGTGTAAGAATTCAAGATATTGAAAGAAGTGGAAAGGGGTTATATTTATGAAGTGTAACACCCCTTTTTTTCTTTTTCTATAGTAGCGACATGGCTCTTTAAGGGAACATATAGCCGGATTTAGTGGTGTTCAACCTATTAATTTTATAATGCCTTTACGCAAGGTTATCTAAACTAGGTTATAACGCGCATGACAGCGTTTAGCGCTACCTTCCATACCAACGTGCACAGCTACCTTAAAAACTTGGGTGAGGTTGTTTTAACGTTCTTAAATCTTATGAAAACTGATGATTTAAATCGATTGCACGTGCCCAGCTTACGTTATAACCAAACACGTAACATTTTGTTGTACAGGAAAGATTTATATGGCCGAACATGACAGCCGTATCATAAATTTAAATGCCACTAAGCGAGAAAAGTTTGTCACTATAAATTGCTGCCATTTTCTGAATGTTAACTAGTTATATTATTTTATGCATGTGAACTGTAACGCGCAATATAATGCGTTACTAAATAAATGATATACATTCAACATTAAAAAAAAAAAAGTTTTAAAGTCTTTATGATGCATTGCATCTCAGTCTTTCACCATTACGTACGGGATGTGCTGTAGTCCATAAAACTGAGTATGCTATACAGATTAATCTGTGAGAACGGCAATGCTTGTTTGATATAAATGTTATGTTGTTAATATATATATAATTTAGACATCTGCCTGTCGGTCTGTATGCCTGCCTGTCTGTATGCCTGCCTGTCCGTCGGTCTGTTTGCTTGCCTATCTGCCTGCCTGTATGCATGCCTGCCCGTCGAACTGTTTGCTTGCCTATCTGCCTGTCTGTATGCCTGCCTGTCCGTCGGTCTGTTTGCTTGCCTATCTGCCTGCCTGTAGGTCTGTTTGCTTGCCTATCTGCCTGCCTGTAGGTCTGTTTGCTTGCCTATCTGCCTGCCTGTATGCATGCCTGCCCGTCGATCTGTTTGCTTGCCTATCTGCCTGTCTGTATGCCTGCCTGTCCGTCGGTCTGTTTGCTTGCCTATCTGCCTGCCTGTATGCATGCCTGCCCGTCGAACCGTTTGCTTGCCTATCTGCCTGTCTGTATGCCTGCCTGTCCGTCGGTCTGTTTGCTTGCCTATCTGCCTGCCTGTAGGTCTGTTTGCTTGCCTATCTGCCTGCCTGTATGCATGCCTGCCCGTCGATCTGTTTGCTTGCCTATCTGCCTGTCTGTAGGTCTGTAGGTCTGTCTGTCTGCCTGCCTGCCTGCCTGATTACCTACATACCTGTATCTACCGTTCTTTCTTTCTTTCCGTCTTAAATAACTTATTTCTCTCAGTATAGTGTATATATTAATGGGCACGTATTCAGATGTATCGATTGGACTCGGTCTGCTTGCAAGGTAATAAAATATGCATCTACTTTAACGTCCATTAGTTAGATGTAAAGTCTATTAAACCTATACAATGAATGAATTCCTATGATTTCAAGTGACCAGAAAGTATAAAGACACGAAGTCCAAACTTATTCTGTTATTATTTTGCTTGGTTGCGTTCTATGCTTTAATCCTTAGCATGCTTGCGACAATTGATTCTGCCTTTGCGACCAGTGCAGACCAAGATCAGCCTGCACGTCCGTGCAGTCTGATCATGGTCTGCACTGTCCGCCATTCAGTCAGTATATTTTTGGTAAGCACCCCTGTTAACAGTTAATGATACTGCCCAAATCAAAAGATGGACAAGTTCATTTTAGAAATTTAGCAGGGTAAGGGTTAAAATTCTATAAAGATTGATCAAAGACGATGAAGCACATGCTAAAGAGATGTCCCTAAGTTCTGCAAAAAGACGTGCAATACATAAGAAATTCCCAATGATATCATTCATGTGTACTAGAGAAACAGAGGGACGTGGAAAGAGCATAGGGACACCTATACGTTGACACAAAGAGCATCTGGCTTCTGGTTTCAAAACAGACTAGTCACTAGACTGATAATAAAGATATTTCTATTTTCAAAATAACTCCTTTTAACATTACTTGAAATCAAGGCCTGAATAACAGCAGATTGGTTATTATATCATGTTTTGATTTGTTGATATCCAAGTCATTTATCACGACTTTAATTTCAAATTCTTGTTTCAAGTTGATTGACGAGGTAACGTATTATCGCGCATGAGCGTTGTTCATTCATCGGAGAATTAAACCGACCTGTTCCGTCAGGATTATTGCAAAAACAAATTCCAAAAGGATCCGGATGCAAAGGGTATATGTAGAGTTTTAGAACTTCAAGTCGTTCAAAAGGCCTTTTTTGACGTTGTCTAAAAACTGCAGTGTATGCCTCAGATGTCACCTATTTCCGTACCTGAGACTGATACCTGCTGACCTTGACATTTCAGCAATATTTTCAAAATTACTTTCACGTAATTAATGTTGACTCTGCGAAGCGTGAAGGGCCATCAGACGCTAAAATTTACGTTTGATTACGTCACAGGTGTGGAAAGGATATAAAAGTTATGACAATGGTTTAGTTTAATTACTTATAGCTCTGTTGTGCGTAAGTATTGACCTAGCACTCATGAATATTCCGTATATTTACGTAAATTAATTTTCGGTGTCCGAACATAAATAGCCATATAACTATTACATATAATTATAATTCTTAAATGATATACTGCAGGTAACTGTGCGGACAAAGCGTTTAGCTGCCAATATCAGGGTTGTGGGTTCGAGTCCTACGTCTGGCCATTTTTTTCACCAAATTTTATAGCAAACCTACCACTTATTTGATCAAACGTATCGTGATATTTATTTCAGTTATCAAAAGTTGTCATATTTACCCGTTGAAAAAAGGTGGAATAAATTGTTTTAAAAGTATGATAAAAAAAACAATTACCCGTCACCACCGTTCAGGAAAATAAATACTACAAGAGAAAACAATTAAAATTCATGAAATATGATACATTGAAAATAAAACAATTATCGATAACATTACATTAAAAATGATCTAAGTGATTTTGAACCAGAGGTAACCTGCGTGGAAGTCAGACACCTTACCACCTTACCACTACGCGGCCGTGCCATTGGTTAACTGTAATTATGTTACTTTAGAAAAAAGATATTTTCAGGATACAAATATTGCGTAAATTTACGAAAACGCCCGAAAATATTGGCGAAGGTTAATGAGTACTTACGGACAATACTATAATTAATTAAATTTGTAAACGACATGTATAGTTTCCTTCCAAGTTTTATTTGGCAAGAACCGCGATTCGAACATGGCAAGATCGCCATCAAATTTAGTAAAATGTGGTGTTACTGTTTTTTTTATCTGAAATCACTGTCGACAATTCAGAAGCGAAATAGTTACAAGTCCACACAAGAGTTGTCTTTCTTATGGGTTAGATTTCGTCCCGTTTCCACATATTTCGTCTAGTGTTTTCACAATTCGTCTTGTATTTCCTCTGTGGTAATGTCTTTTTAACGGATAAACTTGGTATTGATATTTCAACACTTGTTAATAATTTAAATTTTCTCCATTTAGCTGCTTTTGATGTTTGTCACTTCAATGCATTTCTAATACATATATCTCTTTTCCACCACCGAAACCATTAAGAAAATGTCAAATAAAGTAACCGACTACGTTGAAATTTTCATTGTTTTCTAGGAAGGCGACAAGGTACTGATGGAATTAAACGCTAGTTAGAAAACAATGTTGAAAATGAAATTTCGGAGATTTTACCTTCTTTCGCTGGTTTATTTGATAACTATCCTTGGATTTTGCCTTATGGACGTTGGCGCACAAAAGAAGTATTTCGGACGAAAGTTTTCAGGACGAGTCATTAAGACTCTTGTTTCAGTGAGCCTGGAATCGTGTAATGATGCGTGTAACATTAGGACCAGTTGCCGGTCTTTCAATTACCACAGATTAAAGCAACTTTGCGAACTACATTCTAATTCGTTCCAGGACAAGTTGGAATTGGATGTCACCCCTGGGTATGTGTTTCAAGAGAAGTCGGTGGAAAACATCAACCGTTGTAGTGGCGATTGTCCTTCGGGCGCGTTGTGTGAAAATACCGGTAACAAGCAATGTGAGTTCGCCGAATGCTGGAAATTGCACGTAACAAATGGCATCACTGTTGGAAATATGAACAACATTGGTTCAAAGTTACTAGCAAAATGCCACGAAGGTTACCTTATGGACCGACGCTTGGGTACAGCACAGTGTGAGAGATCGGGGAGCTGGGATGTTGAAGGCGAAATTGTTTGTAAACAGATATGTGCAACACCTGAAAACATCAATGGTGGGAAGTGGGTCGAAGCTGTCATACAAAGACCGTATGGAAAACGCTTCTATAATGTTGATAACATCACAGGTGTATTGGAAGATGAAATCCTAGAGGGATCTAGTCTAACCTTCTCATGCGAAGATGATCTTCAGATATATGGTTTACGGACGATATTTTGTGAAGCGGGAAAGTGGATGAAACCTCCAGTATGTTTCTACAAGTACTGTGGTAAAGACAGAGTCTGCTCTGAACCTAAAAGGATTTGTTCGAACAAAACATGTGATTGTAATGCGGGTAGTGTTAGTTTTTCTATGAAACTTTGCGCTGAAACCTGCCCTGATATTTTATCAGTAACGACCCCAGAATTCGATGACACATTCAACCAATCGACAAGCAATAAAACAGATGACCACAGTAACGAAGAGCAGATAATGTCTGTGTCAGCCGAGAAGTGCAAGGAGATATGTCTTCGGGCTCAAGATTTTGCCTGCAAAAGATTCTTTTACAGGCCTTCCACTGTCGTTTCTGATAATGCCACGTGCATGCTGTGGTCTGTTAACTTGGAAGACCGCACAGATGAGAATGCCTTAGACAACTTGAAAGACTGTCTATATGACTCTGAATGAACATACAAAAATATAATTACGTATATTTTCATGTAATAGTGGTCGGTCAAACTAAACTTACAAAAAATAATATTTTTTCGACTCTAGAAAGTTTTGATATGTTTTTGGGATTGTAAAAAAGAAACTCAACAATATATATAATTTATGTACAAGTGTAAACTAACAACTGAGCTCAAAATAGCTGATAACTTATCTGTTGTTTTTCTTAATTTGATTTTGTGATCATTCAAAAGATTCTTCATCACTAATGTTCAAAAGTTTATGCTATTTCGTTATTTCGTTCTGTCGCCCGCCGAACGACGTTTTGGCACACCGACAAACGTCGCCCCGCTTATCTTTGCCCTGACAAACATCGACGGACAAAAGGTTGCACCGCCGAATGTCGCCCCGCAAAACGGTTTGTCGTTGTGTCGCTGCGACAGAATGAAATGGAACAATTATATCAGACATCACAAAAGGCCTCTGTCGTAATATACATTGAATAAATAAATTAAAAAGTGGCACGTGATTGTTACTGCCGATTCTTTAGGTGCAGCTACTCCAGCTAACAAATTTACAGTTTAGCCCTAAGCCTTATGGCACGCCCATTTTTTGGAGTTACGGGCCTTTGAAATTTTACAAAATATTTAATTTGTAACTGGCAGTTTTCTATTTAGCGAAACTTATTCATATTGCCAGCATGCCGAAGTTAATAAGTCCTGTCCCTGTGAATTATTACCACATACCAGTTACATTTGTAGTTGTTTTTCAAATATGTTTACGTTTAAAAGATAGAGCTCATACTCATATATCTTCCTAGTACAAAATGCACAAATTTAAACGCTTTCATACAAACATCTGATAAAACAATTCGGCGAAGCCATTTTTGTCATGGCCAGCTAGGTATTGAAGGGCGTGGGTCAACATGATACATGCGCGTGAAAATGACCAAAAAAGAAAAAAGACAAGATTAAATGGAACTTTATTTCAACTCCAGTAATTACTGACATGCAGAGTATATAAAATATCAAAACTAAAATGAATACATTTTTGGGACTCTTAGACTAGGCCTCCTTCAGAATGGAAACCACTGCGCCAAGGGGCTAACTAGCCCGTCAAATCAAAGTACTAGTAAGTTTAAGATACCTACACACTAACAATACACGTACGCTGATTGAACTGATTTTGGAACTCTCTCATTATTGTTTGTGTGTGCATTGGTTTCTTTGTTTTTGTTGGGTTTAACGTCACACGGACACAGATATAGGTCATATGACGATAGTCCAGCTTTTCATGGAGGAGAAAGATCACAGATGCCCCTCCGGGCATTATGCCATCACAAGCGGTCACCTGGGTTAAACCACCAACCTTCCATAAACCAGCTGGATGGCTTTCACAGACAAAGAACTCTATGCCCCAAGTACGGCTCGAACGCACATTGGTGAATGGCAAATGATCTAAAGTCAGTGACATTAACCACTCGGCCACGGAGGCCCGCATTGGCTTCTGTCTGCAGGAGCTAGGTCCGCATGTTACTGCATGTTTCTTGTGGAACGGGCTTTATTTTGAATATATTCACAAAGGTTTGTAGATCGAGCCCGGAAGTAAGGATTATAATATATATAAAAAAAAAAAAAAAAATATATATATATATATATATATGCGTCTTCTGCAGCTGGGGCTTACAGTTGCTCGCTTTTCATTAGTAATCATTTTATCCCCTGTTCCCTTTTTCCCGTCAGTTTGGGATAGAACTTACTGAAGAAGTACGTAAAAGTAACATTCGCTTAAAATGTTAGTTCTACGGTGGTCGTGCTTTATAAACTTTAAATGTGCAAAACATGAAAGACTTTTCGGGTAAACTAAACATGTTTAGAAAATCCAATCTTTTGAGCCGCACCGTGAGAAAACCGACATGCTGCATTTGCGACCAGCATGGATCTAGACCAGCCTGCGCATCCGCGCAGTCTGGTCAGGATCCATGCTGTTCGCTTTCAAAGCATATTGCAATTAGAGAAACCGTGAGCGAACAGCATGGATCCTCACCAGACTGCGTGGATGGGCAGGCTGGTCTGGATCCATGCTGGTCGCAAATGCAGTATGTTGGTTTTCTCATGGCGCAACTCATTTTGCTTTCACAGACACCACTTACAATCAAAACAATCAAAGGCCCTGGTAAATACGGCTGACAAACTGGCACCAGACCGGAGAGAAAATGCCTACGTTCACGTTACACCCTACCTCTATGCATACTATAAGAACCATAGTCATGAACGAGGAAAATATACTCGTCGCGCATTTCTGACCAAAACGCGCAGTTCGGTATATATGGGTTCTATGGATATTGAACAAGTGGTTCTTTTAGTATACCTAGGGGTAGGGTATAGCAGATATAGAGGCTTTTTTCTTCCTGGTATGGTGCCTGTTGGGCTGACAGAGGACAATTTATGAGGCCGGTATGAAAGCGCTTGATTAACAGTAATTTTATATTTCAACTTCGTAATGCTCGCTGTAATTAAACGATCAAACTGTTTGACTCTCGTACTTGCCTTGTTTTTCTCATATTGGCTTAAATGAGTTTGGTATTTGCTCAATCAGTTTTGTATGATATGTACAGTGAATGCAATAAAGTTATTGTCTCGGATATTGTGTCAAATTCTGAACAACTGAATATTATTGTATCAAACTTAAGGCCTACTTCAAATGTGTCATAATTTATGTTCATTAACATTTTAAATAAAGGACTATCAAATGTCTGACAAACTTCTTTTGTACATAGGCGAACATATTTAAATATTGGAGACTGATCCTATGCCAAGTAAAATTTTATTAATCAAGTGATTTGAGACATTGTTATTTGTCCAAAGGTTGTCGTATCCGTCTCTGGCCTAGTTTTATTCTTATCCGAAATTGTTTACAGTACCTTAACACTTAGACCTGACTCTGTGTATAAATCCTTTTCCAAGCGCACAAATCACTGTTGTAATTTCACACACCATCCACACTGTCAAGATGTCTGTTTATGAGAAATGTTGTCCTTTTAATTAGTCCGAGTTTAACATATTTACGAAATATTTTCCTAGAAAATTGTCAAACTTGCAGTCTGAAAAGTACTACCGAACTGAGCCAAACGTATCGTTATCATCTACATGTATAGCTTCTTCGACATTGTATGTCCGCTCAGTCACACTGGTTATTACATGATTCTGTTTGATAACATTATGTCAGAAATATGATGTATTTACGTAAGACAAAACGGTGCCATTAATAAAAATGTAACTGAAACATTTCTCCATATTAGCTTTCTCGGAACCAGTCAAAATATTTAACTAGATGGTCTAAGGGAGACACCAATGTATAGCGTTGATCTCGATAAACAAGGAAAGATAATAGAATCGATTTTTGCCCAATTCTTCAGTATGCTTAAATCCCATACTGACCTCGTTTTCTCGTATTGGCCCTGATTTTGTCAAACTGGCTAAGTTGGCTCGAGTATAAGCACAATATGTCTCAGATAATCTGCACAATTTACCTCATATCGTGTCCAATGTTTCTTTATTGAATAATAATGGACATTGTCTGTAAAATATAATCCGGAAATTACTCCAAACTGTGGATGGAATTGAGTTTTTTTGTTTACCGTTTTGCTCCAAATGTTCTTCATTTACTTAAATTATTAGTATCAAATAACGTTTTTGTGTGTTCACATTTTTACTTGCGCTCTTGAAAATATAGAGTCTCACTTTTCGGTAAGGTTATGTCCAATGTCAAATTTAAAAGAAATAACAATAATTACACAATATATATAGAAACACAAAATAAACGTCATATTTGTATCTATAAACATTTAAACCTTACCCTACTAAATTTCAATAATTAACTTACCGATCATTCAACTTGGACCGTACCATTAATCGTTAAAAGGGGTGCTTACCAAAAACTTACTGACTGAATGGCGAGCAGTGCAGATCTTGATCATACTGCCCGAATGTGCAGGCTGATCATGATCTACACTAGTCGCAAAGGCAGAATCAATCGTGTTCGGCATTATTAATTTTTACTACCACTAAATAATTGGTAGTTTTTTTTTAAACAAATCAATGCTATTCAATGACATTAAATTTCAGTTGCAAGCATGCTCTTAAAGTCATACACATGTAAATTTGTATTTGTATTCAGCCAGGTTAAGTACACTTCAAGAGGATCTCTAACTGTCCCCATGTTCATTACAGAAAATTATCTTATTGCATTATTGCTAACAAAAACCCACACTTTATTTACTTTATTCAGTCATACTGTTACACTATTTGACCTGACTTAAATAAAAGTAATTGTTGTTGTTGTTGTTGTTGTTGTCTATAATTACAGCAAAGTCCCTGCAGCGTTAACTTCCCCTTACGGTACATTAATGTTTAACTAGATTTGATTAAGTTTTCGCATCTAGATGGTAATATTCGCGCACATAATTGTTCAAATAACAAATTGAGGTGAGTTTGTTACTTAGACGTCTCTGCTAGTTTGCAGTGTCAAGTGACTTGTTATAATGAACGCAAGGGAAGGTAACCGCTGTTAGGAGCTTGTAATGACAGGGGTGCACATGCTATATCTTTAAAAGTTAGGCTTATTGCCTATATGCATGCAAATGTGACAAACGCAATGAACGTTGAAGCTGTGTCTGCTTTAAAGATCATATTCACACAATGGATATCTCGGGTACTCTGTGCAGGACTGAGAAACCCATTGCCATTTGAACGGCGCTGTTTCTTCGTACTTATACGCGGCACAATCGAAGCCTCCTTTTGGTTCTAGACTGGCCCAGTTTTCGTATACAATGGGCGTAGTATAATCGGACAGGTACCAATTTCCATCTGTAATGTTGCGCACGACACCAACCCAGTAACGTGTAGCAGCAACGTTTGCTAGTTAATAAAAATACAAGACAATATAAAATCAAGAAATATATATTTGATTAATACTCCCGCACGATACAGAGATAGACCCTAAAATTTTTGATGATAGTTACACATTAAATAAAGTCTAGAAATTTATTTCAAAGTCCTTGAAATAACCAAAATTAATTTCACAAATGTGAAGATTATGATAGTTTTGTTAATATCAATAACAGAAGATTTAATTTTTAATTTAGAGTTGTGATCCACAAAGAATGACAACTCTTGCCTTGGGCTAGTACTTATAAGCAGAGATATCTATTAGTTTACTTCCCTTGCAATTACTGTAATTATTACACAACGGAGTGGAAAATGAAAACTGTTTAACCCATAATATCATACTTTTTTGCACAACAAAAACATTTAGGATTAGTGAAGGTGCAATTATATTGATCTCTTTTTCCTATGCCTACACAATAATTTTTAACGACAGCATGTTTATATTATCGTTTGTTATGGTTCTCAAGCATCGTTGAACTCAAAAAGGCTGTCAATGACAGAAGTTAAGTGCATACTGTAATGTTATACAAAATATTTTATGTATTGAAACATTTTAATGAAGACAAATCATAATAACCAAACATGTTATCGTTTGAGTTATCGTGTCGGATATATAAATATTCATATATTTATCTGCAATATATAGCACAACTCGCGAGTATGAAAAAACCCCCAAAAATACCTGTAATTCATCAACAAAAAGTGGGACAACTTGACATTCGTGGATGGTTTCCAAAAACATGTTCACCACCCGTTGTACTCAAATGGGTTACAGAAAAGCAAAAAAAAAAAAGAAAAATAAAAAAAATAAAGAAAGAAACACTTACATGGTTTTGACAGCCGACTTGTAATGTACTCGTGTTCTGCCTGAGACGTCACATGAATCACGTGACCACCGTTTACTGCGCAATAAGCCTGCAAGATGTAGATGGATGTATAAAGTCTTGATTTGACCACTGAAATACTTCTGATGTCATTGAAATAACTATTCTGTTGTAATACTACTGGTATTGCAGTACATTATTGCAATACTACTGAGATTAAGGAAAGGTCTAAACAATTGTTATACTGTGCGTATTGCAGTACATTATTGCAATACAACTGAGATCAAGGAAAGGTCTAAACAATTGTAATACTGTGCGTACTGCAGAACATTATTGCAATACTACTGAGATCAAGGAAAGGTCTAAACAATTGTAATACTGTGCGTACTGCAGAACATTATTGCAATACAATTGAGATCAAGGAAAGGTCTAAACAATTGTAATACTGTTGGTACTGCAGTACATTATTGCAATACAACTGAGATCAAGGAAAGGTCTAAACAATTGTAATACTGTGCGTACTGCAGAACATTATTGCAATACAAATGAAATCAATGAAAGGTCTAAATAACTTTGATAATATTGGTACTGCAGTACATTTAAGCTCAAGTAAAAAAGTCTAAACAATTTCATACTGTGTGTACTGCAGTACATTATTGCAATATTACTTAGATCAAGGAAAAAAGTCTAAACAATTTTAATAGTGTGGTTACTGCAGTACACCATTGCAATATTACTTAGATCAACGAAATATCTAAACAAATGATACTGATATTACTACAGTACATTATTGCAATACTACTAAGATCAAGGAAAAAAGTCCAGACAGCTGTAATACTGTTGGTACTGCAGTATATCATTGCAATTGATATTTATATACATACGGATGCGTCACTGAACGTTTTCTTTAGACTAGTGCTTGTAACAACGAAGTAACAGGACAGTCCCCACTCTGTACTTCCGACTACAGGACAGGCTGAAAAAGAATGTTGCACACGTTTTGAAAAACATCAGCGTAGCAAGCCTATCTGAGCCGTGCCATGAGAAAACCAACATAGTGGCTTTGCGACCAGCATGGATCCAGACCAGCCTGGTCAGGATCCATCCTGTTCGCTTTAAAAGCCTATTGCAATCAGAGAAACTGTTAGCGTACAACATGGATCCTGACCAGACTGCGCGGATGCGCAGGCTGGTCTGGATCCATGCTGGTCGCAAAGCCACTATGTTGGTTTTCTCATGGCGCGGCTCGCTTTAATTGTACAGCACCATGCTTCTAGATTTGATGACAAGTGTAGGCGTTACCCAAGCAAACGAAATTTTGCCATAGTCTTTATTTAAACTTTAGTAGGAATGAAATTAAGACTGCTTACCTGGTCTGGCACACGGTATCATGTTGTGAATAACTGTGATGTTTTAGTTCAATAAAAAGAACATGTATGTTTGTTTTCATTTTTATGCGCATGTTGTCTTAGGCCCTATTTTGTCTCCAATTTGAACATGCTACATGCCTAAGATATATATGTATGGCAGGACGAAAAGTGATTTACGAATGTAAACTATTTGTGAACTTCCCCAGATATAAAACTACACAGTTATACGAATATCAACAGTGTAAAGTTACCAGTGTTACACTTCGGCTCATTTCCGCTCCACGTGCCGTTTCCCTGACACACGCGAGTTAACTCCCCTTCCGGTACATACCCGTCCTTGCAATCACAGCGAATATGACGACCTACTCTAACGTCATTGCCAAGTATCTTCCCATTGGCTGGATTGTTCGGCAAGACGCATTCTGTTTTGAAAAGCAGAACAATTCATGCTTTATTTTTTACACAAAAAGTAATGGTAATCGAAGACTATTTTGTACAACAAGGGCCTGCCCCTAGGGACACCTAGTTGGTGGTTCCACTCAGGTGTCCGCCTATAATAAAATATGCCCGGAGGGGCACTTGCGGTCTTTATCCGCAATCAAAAACTTGACAGTCGCCACGTGGCCTATCATACCGACATGTACCGTTGAGCGTCATGAATTTATAGCTTAAACGTGACGCCAACTTCACGACTGTTGTGACACATGTCCATACATGTAAAATGCAGATAGCTGTAACTTGGAAACGACTTAATTTTTCAAACTGAAGTTCTAACAGATAAAGTTGCTAATAACACATAGTGCTCTTGAAGAGAATATCAGGCATCATGTTCCACGAATTAATCGGATTTAGCAGCACCATTACGTTAATGGATAAATCAAGTTAAACATTATTCGCAGGACATTATATTTCAAATTTCTAAAGCAGTTCAATGTTTAACCGTAATTCCTGCTTCGTTGGAAATAGGAGTTTCTTTCATTAACAGAGAATATAAATCAAATGTGCTAATTATGAGGACTGACAAATTCCGAACTTTACACATGATTTGCTTTGCTATAATTCGTACAGGCTACAGGTAGAGCCTGATTCAATTTTTTCTTAATTAGTGACAAAGATTGTACACACAGGGTCCCGTTTAACATTTATGGGCATTAAACCTTTTTTTTACGAAAATCCTTCCTACTGTATAAAGATGACTCGTTTATCATTGATTAGTAGAACATTTTCAGGATACCCTTGGTAGCATAAAGATAGCAATAATTGTATATCGTCAACAGTAACAATAACTAGATATCATAAAGAAGAAATTATTTGAAGTATTTTTTTGCTGTTTGTTAATATGATATGCCGCGTAGCATGTTGTTGACTTGATATAAACCTAAGTTTGACGTTTCTACAGAATAATATTCTCTTAATGGGATGCATCAAACATATTGTTACATACTCGCTTTTATTCTCTGTTTAGTTTTAATGGATCCAGACACGTCATTATTTTTTATTATAAATCTACGAATTTTCTGTCTGAGTACATAATGTAGGGATAGAGCATGTTTTTTTCGCGTTATAACATCTTCAGAATCCCTCGGAAATCGTTGGTACCCTCGCCCTAACCAATCCCTTGGGATTCTGCAGATGTTTTAACACGGAAAGAACATGCGCTAACGCTGTTCTAGCATTAAACGCGTAAAAATCAAGTAAATGAATATATTATCCCACAACGTCATTACATTTCCATGAAATGCGCGTTATAGGTCAGAGACCACCAATTCAAAAAAGTACAGGGAACTTACTGGGAAAAAGGTAAGTGTATACCTGGGAATAAGGTAACGTCTGTGCGTTCTGATTGGTCAGTCATGTAAACGAACCCAGGAAGTGATTATTTTTTCAAAATTGATATTTTTTCACTGCATTTACAGTATTTTACTATACATTTTGACACAGTTTGCTACATTTTATGTGTATTGAAAAAAAGTTTTATCAAACGAATTTCTCCCGCCATGTCAATGATGTAAACAGGGGGTCATCTCATTCACACGAAAATTACTTAAATAACGTATCACTATTCATATGTTTTTCGTCCGATATTTTGGTAGAACTAAGATAGTTCTTGAAAAACTTGTAATAAGATATACATGTTTCGATGTATGGAAGGCCGTACACGCCATAATGTTACAATGTAAGTCTATGGGAAAACAATTGGTGGTCTCTAACCTATAATAGAGCTAAAACATGACTTTCGTCGGAAGCTATCACAGGTAATGTAAATGGCCACAAATCTGTTGTAAATGATGTAGAAAGACGTTTTCGTGCAAAAATAAGCGTGATATTTGACATATATTTTTTTTAATTTTGGCCTAGCTCTTTCTTAACAGGTGTGCCCATTTTTATCTGAGCTTTTGGGCCAAAAAGGATTATTTTTATCTCTGTAATGTTAGAGAATGATCAAAATTATTAGACCTTATTTCTGTTTTTTACGGAATGAATCGTATTTCAGCTTCCAAGTCAAATCAAATGCAGAAAACTGAAATTTTCACGAAAAATTGCAATCTGACGACGACAGGGACTGAGTCTGGGCATATAAATCGACAGGGAATGACCTCAGTAAACTGTCCACATCTTTCTTAAAACTGAACATTTCTTGATGAAACTTTGTAAGACATTTGGTATTGGATCATTTTTCACAATACCACTGTAAAAGTGGAAAATGTGATACGAAACTTTCATCTATAGGTCAGAGACCACCAATTCAAAAAAGTACAGGGTACTTACTGGGAATGAGGTAAGTGTATACCATGGGAATAAGGTAACGTCTGTGCGTTCTGATTGGTCAGTCATGTAAACAAACCCAGGAAGTGATTATTTTTTCAAAATTGATATTTTTTCACTGCATTAACAGTATTTTACTACACATTTTGACACAATTTGCTACATTTTATGTGTGTTGAAAAAAAGTTTTATCAAACGAATTTCTCCCGCCATGTCAATGATGTAAACAGGGGGTCATCTCATTCACACGAAAATTACTTAAATAACGTATCACTATTCATATGTTTTTCGTACGATATTTTGGTAGAACTAAGATAGTTCTTGAAAACCTTGTAATTAGATATACATGTTTCGATGTATGGAAGACCGTATACGCCATAATGTTAAATGTAAGTCTATGGGAAAACAATTGGTGGTCTCTAACCTAAAGTCTATGTTGTTGTTTTTTTCACGTTGACGTCATTTCCTTTTGAATTATCCGTTTTGTGGCCGTAATACGTTTACGCTTCGCCACGAAACGCGCATATATAAAAGGTGTTATAACAGCATGTGAGCGCGAGAATCTCTCTGTTAACACACGTTTTCTCTCCTGTTAAAACACCCCCGAAAAGGGACAATAACAGCAATTTAATGCTAGAATACCATATAAATCCTGCATTTAACTCCAATCGGGAACGGTAAAAAGAATACTGTCGAAAATAAAATGTATCATCAGTATCAAACAAATTAAATAGTCAGTGACACTTTGTACCCGTGTGTAAACATAGATGCACGTGTACTTTAACACTATAGGAATGATGATAGAAATAAGGGCAAAAATGTCAAAATGTCAAACCTTTTATTTCGCAGTCAAAGCCAATGTTATTTTCCCTTTGTACACAGACTTGTCCCTCTGTACATGTACAATCGTTAAAACTTGTCTGAAACAACAACAACAACAAAAAAACACGTGTAAGAAAATAGAAAATAATTACGTAAAACCCTCTTTACCTTAACTTTGTGAGTCCATTAAGGAACTGTCTGTCATAATTTGTTGAAGATCATAAAAAATAGATATACTGAAAATTATGGTGGCTGACGTAGGCCATTTCGTTATGTCGCGTTAGAGTGCGCGCAGTTTATGTAGCACATTTCGTTTTGTCGTCCTAGCGACGAAACTTTGAAAGAATCTGTTGTATGTGTCGTTTAAGCACGCGCGCGCGCCAAAAAGACAAAAGAAAAGTAACAACGCGACATAACAGAACATAGAAGGAAACATTTTATTTCGTGCATCAATGAAAGTTTCGTGTTGAAGCATTGGCGCGTACGTTGTTTCGAGTTGGCGTGCGCGCCATTAATAAAGATTTCGCGGGCCATGACAATATATAATGTTTCCTTGCCTAGCACTGGCGCGTGCACCATAAATATGCTACATAGCCATGCGTCTATATTAACCTTCGTCCTATGACCTAATACATACTAGATTTGATCGAGCTTTTAGCCACTATAGGCAGGCCACTGCCGTTTAATAAGTGTATATAATAATGCAGATTCAATTCTTATCACAAGAGCAAATTTACCATGTCCCATTCCTCTTTCCTGGAGTATAAGAATCCAGCACATGTGCCTACAGCACATTCTTCCGTGTGTAGCCGACACATCCAGGATAAGCGGTTGTAGCTATAGGCTTTGCATGCAGGCCGTTCCTTACAAAGTCCGGTACACAGATAATAAGTGTCCGCTAAATAGATAATATCCTTCGGTCCACTGCAACATTTTCCAAAGGCCACATTTTCAAATTTCTGATTCGCTAAAACTTTGATTATCACATTAGCTAGAATAATCAAATACAGAAAATACAAAGTTGTAGATTTCAGCTTTGCGAAATCCATTTTAAAGAGTAAAATTTCAATCCGGCGCCGAGTGAACAATTACTCTTGCGTTAGTTAATTGTTTTGGTGAGGATATTGGTGTCCGGTTCATTAAATCATCATGTTATTGGGCCAATCTGAATGTATCGACAGGCGTTTTATCGTTTATCATTTCATCAAATCAATGTTTTGTTTCCAGGCACAGAAAAATAAACAAATATCCATTACCTTAATTAAAAAAATGAAAATCTATTCATTGAATATCAATTCAAAGTTCTTTTAATATTTACAATTGAGAGCCTGCATAAAATACACTGCTCATTTCCGGTTGACTTCAAAGTGTCGGTACAGTAGGAAAATACGTTTTAATTCATAAAAGGCATTTCCGTCGCACGTCACTGCTATACTGCATTTTGTAACAAATCTAAGAGTATAAGTGTCCGGTTTTCGAAAGTGGTGTTGAATTTATTATAGTTGAATGTGACAGCGTTCTTAACGTTTTAAACAAAGAAACAAACAAATAGACAAATAGACAAATGTTAAGGGAGCACCGTAGATCCTATGTATTCACTATAGATACTAGTGTACAAACTAGATAAAACCGTCCGGCTGGCCCTCAAAAGAATCTCACAAGTTTATTACCAGGCGAGATGAATGATACCGGAAACAACTCTGGCTCATGTGGTTCATGTGGGGCGGATGCCAGATTCTTTTAGAAAACGAATCAGAGGATGTATTTATTTAAGTTCACATATCCATGTAAAACAATAAAAAAAATAAACACGGTTCACCAACATCATAAAAAGCACTTTTTAAAATATTTGTCAGATCGTCTGCCGTGGTAAATTATACTGAAGGCACACATCAGCTTTTGTCGATATAGTCATCAGTTTTGCATAATTGTACCAATACAAGTAAACTACATCCACCCCTTGTAATAAATGATGTAACTAATAAATCCAACCATCATTTAGCATAAAATTAAAAGATTTTTCCAATTAGATTCTATTTATTGGTATTTCTTCCATATATTCCAGAACATTTTCAGTTTGCAGATATCGATCTTTGACAAATTCTTTCATCAATCACTCTTACTTGTAATATCCTAACTCTCTACCGGCTTTCAACTTTCAAATGCAGGTTAAATATTTATAAACTTTTCGCTGTTTCCTTTTCTTTTTTCTTTGTAATGAATACCTTTGTTCTAAGATGCTTGGAGATTTAAAATACCATTCAAAAACGTGTAGGTCTATATACGTTGTAAATATAATAGAAAAGATGTACACTTTGAAGATTTTAGCGAATGAAAAATATATGCCGTGCCATGAGAAAACCAACATAATGTGTTTGCGACCAGCATGGATCCAGACCAGCCTGAGCATCCGCGCAGTCTAGTCAGGATCCGTGCTGTTTGCTTTTAAAGCCTACTGCAATTAGAGAAACCGTTAGCGAACAGCATGGATCCTGGTCTGGATCCATGCTGGTCGCAAACCCACTATGTTGACTAAGCCACTCATGGCGCGGCTCAAATAATCATTTCAAAAAAGCAGAATACACGGTCTTTAGCCATTATCAAAGATTTACTAAAGAAATGCCAGAATAATAAAAGGCAAATTCATTTTCAAAAATTACAAAGGAAAAAAATAGGAAAAATGTTTTCACATGAAAAAAGTATCAAATGATCTTTAAAAAAGACAAATATTTACAATTGTCTTTATGCTTGAAATCGTGGGTATACAAAATTATACATATTCTCTTATTTTCTTGAAAAAGGAATTCACCACAAAGATAAAGAAAATGTCAAGATTTTGTAACCAGATACCGCGTTTTAAATAGTTCTGACGGGAATTGTCTTTGTTTTGTAGAATATCTTCCGTTCCTTTCATTCTAATTGCCGTAGTGAAACTTCATGACAGGTCAATAATTGAGCCGCGCCATGAGAAAACCAACATAATTGCATTTGCAACCAGCATGGGTCCAGACCAGCCTGCGTATCCACTAATTGCAATTAGAGAAACCGTTAGTGAACAGCATGGATCCTGACCAGACTGCGCGGATGCGCAGGCTGGTCTGGATCCATACTGTTTGCTGACAAAGCTTATTGCAATTAGAGAAACCGTTAGCGAACAGCATGGATCATGATCACTACTGTGCGGATGTCCAGGCTGGTATGGATCCATGCCGGTCGCAAATGCACTATGTTGGTTTTCTCATGGTGCGACTCAGTTGGTATTTTGTGGTAGAATTTGTGGTAACATTTTTCGCTATGACTGAAATAAATGGACATTAGAATTCAGGACTTAAAAATTTAATTAAGTTGTATATGATAAAAGTAAATTTTAGCTTATATTTGACTGAAAATATTTTTGCATCAAAATTAATCCCGTCCTTTTCCTGATTAATTTTGCAGCACTGCTGTTGTTCGCGAATAAAAAAGCAAGTGAGAAACATTTCAAAAATGTCCAAGGTTTAACATATAGAATATCCTAAGGCGTTACCAAGACACCAGAGCAACTAGACGATGTGGAATTTCCAGAACTGTTGCCAACCACGTATACAGTAAAGAAATGTCTTAGCTAGGCGCAGCCCCTACCTCTGAAAGACTCACTGGCTGACATTTCTCCGCCAGTTTCAAACTTGTCATCTGTATATAGTATATAGTTGTCGTTGTACACTTTCGTATAAAGAATAGAATAACAACAAAATAAAGCAGTAGAGCATGCGATCGTACGAGGCGCTGTACGTGTCCCCGTGGTTACCGTGCACGTCTAGAAATTTCAGCATTGATTCATTACCTGTGTTTGAAACAGAAGTTGTTTCAATTTATTCTTGTTATGCACCTTTTGAAGTGTTTTGCACCTGCCTGTCCCCTCGGTCGGTATGCCAATCAGATACAATGAATGAGCTTATGAATTAATGCCTACTACAGTTTTTGTGGTCAGTAGGTCAAAGGCCATGGTCACAATGACCTGAACCTAAAAAACGGCTTCCATCCAATAAGTGGAAGGACTCTTGACCCAGATGCTTCAAACTTGGTAGAATAATTGCGCTTTAAAAGTAAATGACCCCTAACGTTTTAAAGGTCAGTCGCAAAGGCTTGAATCTTTAAAACGCTTCCGCCCAATAACTGGAGAACCACTTGACAAAAAGCCTTCAATCTTGATTTCATGATTGGGCTTTTAAATGAGATGACCCACTATAGTTTTGAACTTAGAAGGTCAATGGTCAATGGTCAGGCAGGGTCACAGGGGCAAAAACCTTGAAACCGGTTTCTACCAAATAATTTTCTGAACCATTTGACCACAGAACCTCCAAACTTGATAGCATGATTAGGCTAATAAAGTAAATGATCCCCTGGCCACGTGTTCACAAAGCATTTTTCGATCTCAGCTGAGTTTGAGTTTGAAATTTTATTAACAGTGTTACTAAAACTTCAAGACTTAATTCCAGATGAAACCGATCATCAATACTGAAAAGTCATTTGAAAATACTTATTAACTTAAAATTTAGTTTTTAACATGCTATTTAGCTATAAGTGACAAATAAAGTTTCATTATCAAACTCAGCTGAGACTGAAAATGTTTTGTGAACACGGGGCCTGATTGCTTTAGGTGTCAGTAGGTCTAAAGTCAATGTCTAAGGGTCCTGAACCTTGAACGATTTCCGCTTGATAACTTGAGAACCACATCAACTAGAACTTTAAAACTTGACAGCATGATTGGCCTTATAAATTAAATAGCCCATATTAACAAATAAACTGTTCCTTTCCTATGAATTTTGATGTAAAAATGTACAAACATAAGAATCAAAACTGTACCTCACTACCTGCTTTCAAATGTTCCAGTAGTAACGCGTTTATTGGTCAATTATGGACGATGGAGTTGGCTCCCTTTCAAATAATATGCACCATAGGAAATAATAGATTTCTATAATGCTACTTGTTTTTTCCGGTCAATACCGGTAGGTCAAAGGTCAATGTCATAGGGGTCTGAAATTGAAAACGTTTCCCACCCGATAACTTGAGAACCATTCAATTTAGAACCTTCAGACTTGATAGCAAAACTTGATTGGGCTTACAAAGTAGATAACCTCAATAGCTTTTAGGGCCAGTATATCAAAGGCCAAGCCCGCCCACCCGCTTAGCTCAATTTCATTTTCATTTAAATTACTAGTACCCTTCAATTGTTCATGCCTTGGTATAGTTCTTTTTTTAGTTTTAAAATAAATCATGATAAAAGTGACATCATTTGAATAAAAGAAAAGAGATATGATTGAAATAGAAATGTTTACGTTATAAAGGAAAAGAGAAAGAAAAAAACTATTCACATGTATTAGAAGTTGCACAACAGATTAATACATTTTTAGGAAATAGAAAAAAAGAAAGAAAAAACTTCTATGAAATGGAAATGACATAATTGTAGGGATGCAGAAAGAGTCTTAGACAAAGGAAATAACCAAACGTTGCAGACATTTTCTGTGTCCCGTCTATACGATGGCTATTGAAAAACATCGTCTCATTCTTTTATGAATTTTAATAGATACAATATCACAGAATAGATAGATTAAATGCAACAAAAAGAAAAAAAACGAGTGATACTTTGGTTCAAGTATGAATCAAGATATTTAAAGTGTAAATAAAAATGCACTACAGCGTACCTTTTAAGGACTCACAGCACTCAAGAAGTATCTGTCAACGATAAAGCACTTTGCAACATGCAAAAACTATGTATCGGTGTATCAAACACTTCAACCTGTTTCATAATATCTCTGTGAACTGTACCCCATATAGTCATTAAAGTAAAACGAATGTTGGGTTTTCGATGCACCTTTGTACAATATACGTGTGTTTTTATTTTATTGTTTTTATGGACTACTCTGGAACCACAGTCATGCCGATAATAATATACACTTATTGAATGACGTGCCGGGCAGTAGTCGCACTATTGCTCGAGGTCCGAAGGAGGGCAAATAGTTTGGACTATTGATCGGGAAGCCATTCAATAATTATAGGTTATTAGCTTTGTATCGGGAAATATGCACGTGTTCTTCAGCGAAAATACTGCGCGACTTTAGGAGCGTAATATTCTTCCGCTGAAGAACGAGTGCATATGTTCCGATGCAAAGATAATAACCTTTTTATTACATACTCATCTACACGTATAAATATAATGTAAATATCATAAATTTCTTCAATAGCCTGAACAGGATTGACAATACTGCATAAAATAGAAAAAAATAGTGCAACAACACACACTGATTACGTCACGCACCCGATATGAAATTCAGGCGTCAGTGTATGGAAAAATATTGACGTTTCCGGTACCAATATAACTTAACGGGGAATAGAAACGAGTATGTAATAATTATTGTTTTATTACGTATCATCACAAGTAAGTTTTCATATATTATTTTTCTTCACGTTCTGACTGAAGTCCAGCAGAAATTTGTTGTTGAATGTAGACCTGTCTAATAGATGGACCGGTTATTTATATAAAAAGTCGTTTAGTAACCCTTCAATCAGAGATAATTAAAAAGAAATTATCATACTTCGTACTCCTAGCTCAACTATTCGAAGAATAGTTCGAGCTGTTCCTCTGACCCTGGCGTCGGCGTCGACGTCACACTTTGATTAAAGTTTTGCCGCATGCAAGTATTTAGTACGAATATATAACTATCATTTAAAGGCATAAAGCTTTGAAACTGGTAATTTCCTTTGCTCGAGAACAGTGTGAATTTCAGAAATTCTTTAATGCAGTTACATTTTGTCCTTTGAACCCTTAATTACCATGCTAAATTTCTAAAATAAACCTGTCCATCTTCCTGTTTGGACAGTTCCATTAACTGTTAAAAAGGTTGCTTACCAAAAATATACTGCCTGAATAGCGAACAGTGCAGATCATGATCAGACTACATGGATATGCAGGCTGATCATGACCTTCGCTTGTCGCAAAGGCAGAACCAATCGTTCTACCTATGCTTGACCAGATTTACATGTATTTTTCTCAGAACAAATTAAAAACTAACAAGTTTGTGTTTCTGAAGTGATCTACTTTTATTGATAAATTTCCACCCAAGCGTTTGACTGAAATTGATGAGGATAAACTATTAACAAAACATATCGTCAACTGCCGTATGAAAAAATATAAAGTTGTACCATGATTGATCTCTGTGTTATTAATATTTCTGATCCTTCCTTGATTATGGAGTCAGTATGATATGGCGCTTAAAGGTGTTCAATCACATTTAAGCAACATTTTATAATTTGTTCATTTTTAGTATATTCTGTTAGAAATTTTTTAAATGAACAAACGGAAAAATTACATAGACTTAGATCCCTGTAAGAAATGTGTGTTTTGTTATTTTTATGAATTACTTCCCTTTAATATGAGTGGACTATTTTATTTGATTTTCATATAATATCTCGTTTGTCCTTTGCATTTGATAGATATTAGATAGTTCAATAACCTTAACCAAGTTGCAACTTTTAAAATTAAAATCTGTCGTGGTTGCGCAAACAAAATAGATAAGGGGAGGTAATATTAAGGTTACATGCTTTTTATAATGAATTTCGGCTTAATATAAATGTGATAATGTTAATCTTTGACAAATAAAATAAACAGTTCTTATATTCATATCATTCCTTGGCAAAATATGTTCTTTAAATTTATACATATGTTAAAATAACTCTATCTTTGCTGGACAATCATGATAAGGAAATCATTTTTTTTTAAAAATACTTCCGCAACGAAAATTGAACATGTATTACTAGTAAACATTCTTTGCGTCCAATGGATCTTACATTTTTCATTGAGAAAGAGACGTTCTCTATATATGTATTAGGAGCGGTCCCGCACCAGTGCATAAGTATTTCACAATGCCCTTCGCCTTGAAAACAATGATAGCTCATCCGCTTTATCAATTAACTTTGTTCTAGTTTTAAATTTGATATACGATACGTGACAGGATTGGTAGGATATTTGCGGCTGACAAAATGACTGACTAATCATTTTTATGTTAATAAAAATGCTTATAGTAAACTATACTGATAGCTTAATTACATCAAAATGTATATAACATGTATATACGGTTATATCACCGTTTTGACTTATGTAAGAGAATATATAATAAACATTGCTCGGGAGATTTTTGTAAACTGAATATGAACAAATTAAAGAAATAAATATTCAGGATCGACTAGCTTTAATATGAACTTAGAATATTGTAAATATAACCCCCTTTTCATTAAATACAAAATAGGGTTGAATGTCTTGTAATTATTGAATGAAATAAAACAGGGTACATTGACTTTGAATGTTTCGCTGTGGTCGCTACAAAACAACTGGCATGCAGAAAACAAAAAATTACTTTTATAATTCAACAGCTTAAGAGGAGCAAAATTTTTGGCGGTCAGTATATTTTTGTCCATACATATTTTATTATCATGTTAGTGTCTCATTGATAAAATAAGTCATAAGTATCTACCTTAATATGTCAAAGAAATTTCACATAAGTACGCAGGAGCGGATTAGGATGGTGTACGTGTGTGAGATGGGTGGTGGGGGACTTCATAGCCTTTTTGCCTTTCATTTGTGTTTCGCCATTTCTTGTCCTGGCGTGTACAAACAAAGGAACTTGACGACCTACCATTTGGCGCCATACATGCGCTAAGAAACAGTTCTATCTTATTTGATCTAAATTTTACAATAAAATACATATAAGAATCGAACTAATTTATAGCTAACCGTGTTTGAACACTACTTATACTCTCTGACTAGAATAGGAGGAGGATAGGATAGTAGGACAGTAGGAGGGTAGAATAGTAGGACAGTAGGAGGATAGAATAGTAGTACAGTAGGAGGGTAGGATAGTAGGAGGATAGAACAGTAGGAGAGTAGGAGGGTAGGAGAGTAGGAGGGAAGAATATTAGGAGTGTACGATAGTAGGAGGGTAGAACAGTAGGAGGATAGGATAGTAGTACAGTAGGAGGGTAGGATAGTAGGAGGGTAGAATAGTAGGACAGTAGGAGGGTAGGATAGTAGGAGGGAAGAATATTAGGAGTGTACGATAGTAGGAGGGTAGGACAGTAGGAGGATAGGATAGTAGTACAGTAGGAGGGTAGGATAGTAGGAGGGTAGAATAGTAGGACAGTAGGAGGGTATTATAGTAGGGGGGTAGAATAGTAGGACAGTAGGAGGGTAGGATAGTAGGAGGTTAAGAGGGTAGGACAGTAGGACATTAGGAGGGTAGGATAGTAGGAGGGTAGGATAGTAGGATGATAGGAAGGTAGGATAGTAGGAAGGTAGAATAGTAGGACAGTAGGAGGGTAGATCAGTAGGAGGGTAGGATAGTAGGAGGGTAGGATAGAAGGAAGGTAGGATAGTAAGAGGGTAGGATAGTAGGAGGGTAGGAGAGTAAGATAGTAGGAGGGTATGCTAGAAGGATGCGAGGGTAGCGACAGAAGGATAGTGGGACGGCAATATGTAATCCTGCAATCCTAGCATAGTGCTTTGATAATTCTGCGAGGAGCGATGGGTAGATTTTAACAAAACAGTATTCCATATCGAGGGTTCAAAGGTAAAAGGTGATAACTGCCATTTTTGCCGAAAATGACATTTTGGAATTTTTCAAATGTACTTAGTGTCCTTTATATCTGGCAAAATTTTTGAAGTAAACTTCAGTCCTTATTTGGGCATAAATCAAAGAGGTATTTTGTGATAACTTCTTTTCAACAAACTTTGTACAGGTAAAAAGTTGAAAGTGTACTTATTACCCTCCATTTGACAGTTGCTGAAGAATATGTAGTGGGAAAAGGTAATAACTGATTTTATTACCTTTTACCACTGACAGAATATTACATTCATACAATCCACAGTGCACTATCTGCTATCTCTTTTTCCCATGAAATTTCTCGGTTATTATGTAAATGTTTGAGTCGTAAACGTAGTGTTAACAGACATTTGTGGAAAGCAAATATTAGAAAAGAGCAGCGGCCGAAAGGACAGGAGTACACAAGTAAAACTAGGAAGACAATCAGAGCGAGAAGATTGCTCTAAGTGCAGATTCAAGTGTAACAAGAATATAACCGAAAATGAAAGACAGTCAATATTCAAAACATATTGGTCAATGGGTGATTATACAAGTCAAAGGCAATTTATTTGTTGTCATGTTGCCAACAAAGAACCAGAAAAGATTTCAAAAAGGAGAACAAAACAAAGAACTCTTTCAAATTCTTTTTTCTTAATTGTTGATGACAAAAGGGTGAGGGTGTGCAAAGACTTTTTCCTAAAGACACTAGATATCGGCAAAAAGTTGCAAACGCAGTAAAACAGAAGGCATCGGGGCTATTTGTTGGAAATGACAAAAGAGAGAAAGCAGTACCTGGAAATAAAACCTCAGAATATCACAGACCATTTGTAAAAAGCATATCGAAAGCTTTCCAACTGTTGATTCTCACTACACAAGAAAAGACTACAACAGGAAATATTTAACACAGGATTTAAGTGTAAGGCAAATGTACTTACTTTATGTAGAAGAGTGCAAAGAACAAAACAGAAGCTGTGTTTCTGAGGCTGTGTACAGAAATATTTTTTGTACAGAGTACAACTTGTCTTTTTTTCACCCAAAGAAAAATCAATGTCCGGTCTGTAAACATTATGACACTTTGAAGCTGGAAGATAAACTAGATGATGCAACAAAAACATAATATCACGCACACCAAGAAAGGAAAAGAAAGGCCAGAAAAGAGAAAGAAAGTGATAAAGAAAGTGATAAAGAAAGATCCAAAATTTTTTGCGTCAGCATTTGACCTCCAGGCTGTACTCACAACACCGTGCAGTTTAACTGGAGAACTTTATTACAAGAGAAAATTGTGTTGTTATAATTTCCCATAAAGTACACCGACGTCACAGACTACAAGTGGAACAAAGACCAGAACTTTTGCTCCATGAAAACCGACGTTTATGATGAACGTGTTAATTGGCTGAATATAAAATGGATACAAGTTCGCAAAGACAGTGGACAAAGTATTTTTGTGAACTATGGATTTGATCCAAGTGATTTCAAAGAAATAAAGTTGATCCAGAAAAAGAGCAAAAGCAAAGAAATTTTTTTCAAGGCGCCACGAAAGGCTTACAGAAAAAGCTTCCAATATCCGCTACAAAAAAGGCAGATCTGTTATCACTTGTTGCTTCCGGGACGATTCCAAAAGAATATGAATCATACTATCTGTCATTACCCTGCAGCAAATCTGTGAAGGACAAACTTCCGTTACCTTCTATTAGTGAGAGTGAAGACAACGCGTGAAGTTCATGAAATTTAGAAACAATAGTTCCCCCATCCAGTTGCACGATTGATATTATCAAATGGCAACCATTCTATCAAAGACTTGTGTGAATAGCATGCACTTGGAATTGATAAGTTCTGTCTGATTATATTAATGAACGGTGTAAAATTAAATTTTTAAACCTTATGAAACTTTATATGAATGAGGTGTTTTTTGAGTAATTGACTTTGTCAATCATTACTGGTGTACTACAGTACTGGTGTTTGTCTGACCTCAAAAGTTTAATACTATACATTTCAATTACACTGTTCAATTAAAACTTTGTAAAACTTTATTGTGTGTGAGGTTTCTAATAAGCTAATAATCATGTATTTAGAAAGTAATGCTTCGAGTTGGGGAATATTTCTGTGAATGAGAAGCATTAGGTTGTGTTCAAGTTTTAGTTTATTATTATGTTTTGTGTTCTTAATGACATTACGGAACATTGTACCAAGCAGTGACATAATCATATCGCAACAGTTATAACAACATCTTAATAATTCACAGTGGTAAAAGGCAATAAGTGCACTTAACACCTTTTACCACAATTTATCTAGAACTTTCATTGATACCACTTCAAAGGTAAAAGGTGCTTCCGAAATTGTGGTTAGTCAGGATCTAAGTACACTTAGAACCTTTTACCTCTGTAAAATGCCACTATTTTATTTTATAATTTCCAAACAAACACTAATTATCGTTTGCAAATCATACCCTGCAAGGATAGATTGTTGTCATGTTGTAGCCCATGCTCCTCTCACCCACCAAACTTTACTCCGCCACCCAACTTTACGCATACGCTCCTACTCCACAAATAGTCGGTCAATGATACCAGACTTTAAACGTGTTCAACGTTGGTTTTGACATAATTTGATGTGTAGACGGGTACATTACTAGTATCTCCGAGTATCGAGTAGTTTATTTGTACAGCCTCTTTAGTATCGAGATATATCGTGTTCTCACGTGAGAACTTTAATCAAATAAACGCACCTCCCGCTGTCTGCCGTGTGTCACGTATTATTCAATGAATGTTAGTTCTGTACAGATCTTTTTTTTATAGGT
The DNA here is from genome assembly GCF_021730395.1 of Mercenaria mercenaria. Taxonomy (NCBI): domain Eukaryota; kingdom Metazoa; phylum Mollusca; class Bivalvia; order Venerida; family Veneridae; genus Mercenaria; species Mercenaria mercenaria. The sequence goes on from NC_069378.1 coordinate 57,291,811, forward strand.
TGAAGGTGCGGCTCTGGCTCGACGGTAATATTAGGCCGAGTGACCGCAAAACAGTTACCCGAGAGCCAGATATTTCCATCTGCACCTTCAGCTAGTGATATATTCTTTTTGTTGCATGCCGAATTAATAAAAGAAATGAAGTAAAACGAACGCTTTTATTTAGCACAATTCTGTTATAGAAGCTTATGAATTTACGCATTCATTCATGAATTGCAGCACGTGAGTCGTCTTACACCCCAGGGTAAGCTCCGGCAAAATCTCGGGAAAATCCTGTCTGGCATGCAAGAAGAGTATATATATAATGAACAAAATCTTCTTTTTTTGTCTCATGACAATGAACTGTTCACACTAGGTACACATGCGGCTACAGATGTCTGTGTAGCAAAATGCGATTTTATTTGTATAAATACGGTAACGTGAATTTTAAATTGTAATGTTACACGTTCATTGGGAAATAGTTGCATCCGTCTTAGGTCCCATAGTTTGTCTACCATTTTGTTTCTACAAGAAGTAATTATTATTTACGGATAATGGCTCAGGTAAATTTTACTGGTTGCTTAGTTAAAAAAATAAATGACACAGGAATTTGAAATCAAGGACTTCGCTTCGCAGTCATTAGTAATATAATATACATTTGTATATGCGTGACTTGATTTTATGTCGTAACAGTACACGTTAAAGGGAAGTTTTTTATTGTCGATATTTAACCATTTTGGATTATGGCGCAGCCGCAGGTAAAATTTTCATTTTTCCTTTTTTGATAGGGTATTACATTTGTACAGAGCAAGGTCTTTGCTTACATAATACTGTTACCGCCCATCAAGTTTTTCACCTCACAGATTGACGACAAATTACCACTTGTTAAATTAATGTTGCTTTTACTAAATGTTTTGTCTTACCTGGCATTCCATATAGAGTTATCATTTTCCACTTCTGCTTCGCAAACTTGTGGGTGGGTGAAGATATCGTCTCAATTTTTACTTACGCGGAGGAGAGATATAGTTTGTCTGTTTGTTTTTGGGTTTAACGCCGTTTTTCAACAGTATTTCAGTCCTGTAACGGCGGGCAGTTAACCTTTAACCAGTGTTTCTGGATTCTATACCGGTACTAACCTGTTCTCCGCAAGTAATTGCCAACTTCCCCACATGAATTATCAGAGGTGGAGGACGAATGTTTTCAGACACAATGTCTTTTATCATATCGTCACGGAGAACATACGCCCCGCCCGGGGATCGAACACGCGTCCCCGGGATACTGACCTGTGCAAAAATTATCACAATATCGCGACTCGCGTACAATTAGTTGGGCTAGGTAAGGGTTAACTTTTTTCTAATGCATCTACGGCGGAAACATTGACTAATTTTTTTTTTATTGTTTTGAGATGTACTTAAATTGAAGGATTGTCAACGTTTTTATATGTTCTATTAAATAGATGTGTGTTATGTCACGGTCGGAGAGTCTCTATACGCATAAACCAATCCCAGTCTCCATACAATTATGATGAAAAACACATTCACATGTATTTAACTTGCCTTAAAATCTTGAAAGACCGATATACGGTACACGTAGTTAAGACGACCTATATTTGAGATATAAAATTTCTCATATACGATGTCAAATATATATACATGAGTGTGATAATTATGCAAACAATTAATCTTTAGCTTGCTGGCGGCAAGTGATTCTGCCTTTGCGATCAGCTGCAGGTTGATCATGGTCTGCACTGTTCGCTATTCAATCAGTAAATTTCAGTGTACACCCTTTAAATAAGAAGAAGTACTACCCAAACTGAACTTTTAGAAATTCAGCAGGGTAAAGTTTAACAAAATAGTGAATCGATTTCATCAACGCTAGAGCATAGCTTTCCAAGATACCTTGTGGGTGGTTACATAATGTGAAAGGTGACCCTTTGAAACATAGCCAGCTTATAACGAGAAATATCTAGCTTTCTCTCCTTTGATTATCGATTGTGTTAAACCAGTTTCCTCTGATTGAATTTTCTCCCTTATATTAGCTAAAGGTTTTGCATATATGACCTAAGACCACAATTATTTTTACTGTATGTTCTATATAGACACTGGACACTATTGCAATTTTGCATGCGTTCCAAATCCCCCTAACAATACCTGCACTCAACAGAACTATTCAAGAGAAAAAAATCAAGCCGCAATAAACATGGGGTTGACAGGCTTTTTTCTACCATTTTGAACCAAATCACGTGCGTATATACTCTCTTGATGGCCGCAAACAGGCAAAATTGGCCCTATCGAAAAGTCATGTTATGCATATTCTGACATTCTCACATTTTGTCAGATTGTACATGTACTTACTACTTCATATCGCCTTTATTCAGTTATGCCATTTGTGCAGGTCTTTCACTCTAAAATTTCATCAGTATTCAACATCAAACAGAGGAACTATTTTCCGCGTAACCACTTCCTTATTGTGGTCAACCAAGCGCAAATAACTGTGGTCTTGTGCCTGTTTATCGTGGTATTGCTTTGGACAGTACTAGAAAGCAATATAACCTTCTGCATTTTAGAAAAGTTTGCTGTGGCCTTGTTCGGTATAGATCCTGTTGCTTAATAGATTCGTATGAAAAAATATTTATGTAAAAACGTAAAACATTTTAGTAAAAACATTTAAAAACATTATGTTAGCTTGTGATGTTACGAAATTCGTGTTTTCAGAAAATGAATAGCTTCAGACAAATTTATTTCCTTTTGTTTTGAAACTAAATTCCGCCATAAAAAACAGCCAAATATTTCGAAAACAACAACAACAACAAAAACATGTACTTAATAAAACCGAGACTAAAATAATGTCACTTTACGTGCATATATATAGAGGTTTTCAAGTTTTGAATTTCCGGTAAATGACAAAAAAAAAAAAAAGAATATTCAGTTCTCTTTCTAAAGATCGTTATGTTATGATTCAACCAAATAATTTCCTTTTCCCACCAGAAAGGAACAATTTTCATATCTTAATACAATATCGATGTTTGGTACATTTATTACATACAATAAACTAAAACAACAGAAATTCTTACGTGACTTAAGTGAGCTCAACAAAGCAATTTCAAATATTTAAATATTGATATGGAATGTGAAATAAGTTACACACTACAATGTCCTACTTATATAGTTACTAAAAAATGCATATGCATAATGGAGAGATTAAAATATTTTTGACAGATTGCGAAAACTAATGACAATTAAATTTTTACACATGACTCATAACCTAGTTTAATGTTTGCTGTTTTTTCTACCGGCCGGTTTGATTTTCTGAAAATGGCTCTTTTATGAACATTAAGGCAAGAAAACCTACATATGTGCTAATAAGGTGTCATATTTGGAAAAACATGAATTATTTGCTTCTAAAGTGAAAGAAATTGTAAATGTTAGTGATCTTCACTGTATGCTCAATGTAAGTTTTTTTACATCAAATTGAAGAAGAGAAATTGATGTATACTGTCATATCTGCTATTTTAAGAAATATTTTAAATTAACCATTGAAACATTTTTATACGCCCGATTGAAAAACGGGACGTATTATGGGAACGCCCCTGGCGGGCGGGCGGCGTCCACAGACTTTGTCCGGAGCATATCTTCTACATGCATGAAGGGATTTTGATGAAAGTTGGCACAATTGTTAATCATCATGAGACGGAGTGTCATGCGCAAGAACCAGGTCCCTAGGCCTAAGGTCAAGGTCACACTTAGAGGTCAAAGGATACAAGAAAGAAAACTTTGTCCGGAGCATATCTTCTTCATGCATGGAGGGATTTTGATATAACTTGGCACAAATGTTCACCACCACGAGGCGGAGTGTTATGCGCAAGAACCAGGTCTCTAGGTCTAAGGTCAAGGTCACACTTAGAGGTCAACGGATACAAGAATGAAAACCTTGTCCGGAGCATTTCTTCTTCATGCATAGAGGATTTTGATATAACTTTGCACAAATGTTCACCACCACGAGGCGGAGTGTCATGCGCAAGAACCAGGTCCCTAGGTCAAAGGTCAAGGTCACACTTAGAGGCCAAAGGTCAGATACAAGAATGACTTTGTCCGAAGCATTTCTTCTTCATGCATGGAGGGATTTTGATGTAACTTGGCACAATTATACACTATCATGAGACGAAGTGTCATGCGCAGTTCCCTTCTTTAGAATTACTTCCCTTTGTTGTTACTATAAATAGCTTATATTGTAACTTTTTCATTACTAGTCGTAGGGAAAAATCGAGACCACTTTTCTGTAGTACAACATGCATGCTACATCCAATTCTGAGGTGTATTTTGACCAATCTCTACCTGGTAAAGATTTTTGTGTGGACTTACAATTTTTTTTGGATTTTTTTTTTTTTTTTTTTTTTTTTAAGATTATCTTCCTTTAGTTTTACTATAAATAACTTATATTGTAACTTTTTTATAATTGACCGTAGGGAAAAAACAAGACCACTTTTCTGTGGTACAACATAGATGTTACTTTCAAATTTTAGGTGTATTTTAATGTATCTCTACCTCGTAAGGAGTTTTTTTGTGGTCTTAGAAAAACAAATGACTTACAATGATTACTAAACAACCACAAAATTAAAATTCCATTTGCAAATACAGGTGCTAGAGTAAAGAAATTTGCTGTGACGGGCGTATATTGTGACATTCTGGCACTCTTGTTCTCTATATAATCCATTGCTCGTAGGTTTATCAATTGAATATAGGGGAGAACCTACTATGATATGACAGTTCAAATATAACAAAAGCTGGGGATGAAAGTACCTGGATATGATGACTAAACATACTGTTAGTTGTACCCATTATGAACGGGTGGCCACTTGAAACGATAGATTGTTGACATTTGATAAAGAAGTGGGCAGTTTGTGCGAGGGTTGATACATGAAAAGATAACCGTGCACTTTATTATATGAGCCGTGCCATGGGAAAACCAACATAGTGGGTGTGCGACCAGCATGGATCCAGACCAGCCTGCGCATCCGCGCAGTCTGGTCAGGATCCATGCTGTTCGCTAACAGTTTCTCCAATTCCAATAGGCTTTAAAAGCGAACAGCATGGAGCCTGACCAGACTGCGCGGATGCGCAGGCTGGTCTGGATCCATGCTGGTCGCAAAGCCACTATGTTGGTTTTCTCATGGCACGGCTCATATACAGTTTCAGTTTAAGAGGATCGCACATTTTATGTGTTGTTGTTTCTAAGTCTCTCGAAATAGTTAAGGTGGTCGCATGGTAATTTGAAACAAGGGTGTCCAGTTAATATTGAGGGGGCCTCCGAGGCCGAGTGGTTTAGGTCGCTGACTTCAAATCACTTGCCCCTCATTGATGTGGGTTCGAGCCTCATTCAGAGCGTTGAATTCTTCATGTGAGGAAGCCATCCATTTGACTTACGCAAGGCCGGTGGTTCTTCCCAGGTGCCCATTCGTGATGAAATAATACACGGAGGGGCACTCCGGGTCTTCCTCCACCATCAAAGCTGGAAAGTCGCCAAATATCCTATAATTGTGTCGGTGCGTCGTTAAACCCAACAAGATAAAAATAAATTAATAATCAACATTGACCTAGCCATTTGATACGAGTGTTGATATGAGAGTTGTCACTACGGTTATTTAATGCAAGTGTGGTCGCGTCAAACAAACGACTGATACAAGGTTAATGATGTGGGTATATATTAGTAGATGTGAGGCCGATTGACGTGACGAGGTTGGTCATTTTACACGATGGGCTGACACTCCATATGTTGAGACTTAGTTCGAGGGTCGACTTGAGGTTGGTTATCACTTAATTCGAGGCTGGCCATTCAACACAACTGGCCTGTACTTGATTTAAGTGCCGTGTAGCGGCTGTTAAAAACTCCCCCCGTACTATGATTCAGTGTTGTTATACTTTCTGTCCCTTTTAAAATTATGGAGTTCATACAGGTTTACTACTATAATATGGTTCCATTTAAGCAGGTAGTAGGGGACGTGAGGGGTATTACATATTTCATTGCCTGTCATGAATAACCGAAAAAACCAAGTCTGCTTTTTAGCTCGTCTGATTTAAAAAAAAATTCTACGAGGTATTGTCGTCACTTGATCGTCGGCATCGGCGTCGGCGTCAGTGTCAGCGTCTGCATGTTAAAGTTTTTGTTTAGGTCCACCTTTTCTCAAAAACCGTAAGAGCTAAAGCTTTGAAACTTTGCACACTTGTTTTTCATAATTAGGTAATTTAGTAGGCCAAGAACCATAACTCTGATATGCATTTTGTCAAAATTATGGCTCTTTTTGTACTTAAAAATTCTGAATTACGAATGTATAACACTTTTCTTTCATACTGACCAGCACTTGCAGACGAGCGATGGCACCCGTGCGTGGGGCTATTGTTTGTTTGGTTATGTTCTACACTCCAAAATTTTAACGATCTTTTTTTATAGATTTTATTGTCACTTGATTGAAGTGTTACACTTAATACATCTGTGGTCTTGTACAGCAAAATGAAAATCGGAGGTGTAGGAAAATTGTGACGTTCCTATAGACATTAACCAATGGCTCAAATGCAGAAAAAGTTAACGTTCATTTAATTTAAAGATTTAATGTGAGAGTGGGCTATCGAGGACTGTGAAACGTTTCTATGTGAGACGCTAAGAGAATAGCATGTTTATTTTGTATTCGTTTCTGCTTTCAGGTCGGTCAGTGGTCCCATTCCCTGTTTGGATGCTTTGATAATTTCGGGACATGTATTATAACGTACTTTGTACCTTGTGTGACCTTTGGTCAGACTGCGGAGGCAATCGGTGAGGGCAGCTGTGTTACATGCGGTAAGTTATCAAGTCATATATTTAATAGAAAGACCACATGCTGTAAACTTAAGATTTTCTTCAAGTTGGGTCACTTTCGGTAAGTTACAGATCTATACAGCAGGCCACTTGCTGTAGGTTATTGTTGTAAGTTTAAATATGTGCCATTTGCTGAAAGTTATAAATCCTTAAGAAATGCCACATGCGATAGAATTGGTCACTCTTAGTAAAAATAAGTCTATAAGATAGGCAACTGCTGTGTGTTTACAGGCATCAAAGATATGTGTCTCTTACTGAAACTTCAAGATCTATAAAGATTAGCCACTTGCAGAAATCTTATAAATTGATAAAACAGGCAGCATGCGGTAAGTTTTACTAATAAAAAAGATCAGTTTAAGTAAGTTAAAGATCTTTAAGAAATGCTTCTTGCTGTTCTTTATTATTATTATACCAGATTTATATAGCGCCCTTTTCATGATCAATTTCACGTTCAAAGGTGCTTTACTTAGTTCAACAGGGCGCATAATTCATTCTCTACTGGTTCTTTAACGTGTCCAGTGTATAGAACTGATACACAAGGATTGCCTGCGTTCCTGACCTAGTTGGGTGAGAAATACTGGAAAGCGTTTCTGAAAATTCCCGAGTAGCTGCCGGGTGCTGTAGGTCGAACCCCCGACCTCAGGATTGGAAGGCCAGTGTGCAAACCACTGAGCTATCCGTCCCTCTTTATTGATTTATTACATAGGCAGCTTTTAGTAAGTGATAGTATGCTTTCAGTAAGTTATATGTATATTAGATATGCCAAATGCTAAAATTATACATCTTAAAGATTGGCCACTTGCCGTAAGTTATGAATTTATGTTAGGTCTGTTTCGGTAAGCGATATATTCAAAAGTGATATAATACGTAGAGAGACATTGCTTTATAGATTTGTATGATAGATAGAAAAAGCTGTATTTCTTTCGTTTCGTTTAAGTTTTGAAATAATGAAAAAGGAAGTTAATATGATAAAGCTCGAAAATATCACGTCCTTTATAAAATTCTTGCCTGATATTTAAACGAATCTTACACTTGGCGTGTATATTTAGAGCGTGTCCGTTTAAAATACCTGTTGATGATAATGCATTTTAGTTTAGTGTGAGGCTACTTTTGCTCAATCCTTAACATGCTGTACACAATTGATTCTGCCTTTACGACCACTGTAGATCATGATCAGCCTGTACATCCGTGCAGTCTGATCAAGATCTGCACTGTTCGCCATTCAGTCAGTATCTTTTTGGTATACTATGCACCCCTTTTAACAGTTAATGGTACTGTTCAAATTGAAATATTGACAAGTGTATTGTTGAAATTAAGTAGGATAAGGGTTAAACGCTTGATTCACAGTTTGGTATTCTTTATATGCGTTTATCAAATTCACGCTCAATATTTCTTATCCAGGGCTTGCTTATTTCGTGCCGATACTCAACATCATCACATGGCTGAATATCAGAGGAAAGATAAGGGAGATGAAAGGTATAGAAGGATCCACAGTCAATGACTGTCTGACCATATTGTGTTGTCCCCTTTGCGCACTCGTCCAGGAAGCACAGGAAGTGCAGGGAGGCGGTCCAAGCGCACAGAGCATGTCAAGAGAATAACCGGAACCGGAAGTTGAACACTCATTTTGTAAAATAACCATTAGTTTTTTTAATGTGTTATTTGCAGTTGTTATAATGGTCGCACGATAAATATTTCCATTAACACCACAAGAGACTATCGGATTTTCTTCCGGTCTTAAGTTACATTTTTCAGTCAATGACTCTGAACATTACCATGAGAATTATTGATGATATATATATAACAATCATGTTCTCGCCATTTTACACTGAGACTTCTGACACTGTTAACCTTGCTCATAATCGAACTATGCATGTATTCTTTTAGTGGAACGCTTGTGTGTGTATGTGTGTGAAAGCTGTATAAGTGAAATAGTTTCACCATGAATAAATACATTCCCCTTGAGCATCATGATTTCAAATAAAATTGTTTAATAATGTATTTTAAAGTAGTATTTTGTATAAATAAAGCATTCCCATGAGTGTTATGTGACATTTCTCAATGCCGAGGAATGTTTAAGGTGCTAGACGATATATTTCGTGTTTTTTTTCAGTTATGCTACATAATATGTCATTTAAACAAAATCTCAATATGTTTAACTTTCATGAAAGATGATCCCCCAGTTAAACAAAATCACAAGATTGTTTGATAATGTGTTGTGGTGTACCATCATACAGGTGACCTATATTCATGCGAAACCCGGAAGATTTACCTGCTCGTTTGTACTGCAAAAAGAAAAAGAAATTTACCTGATATGAAAATCAAACATACTGAGAAATTTTCCTCACTTATCAGGGGAAGGAAGTGTGCAAATACTACGATTAAGTCAGTTTCGCTGTTAGCGTTTTCTCCCCTTAGCGCTTTGATAACTCTTATCTCAAACAGTGATCAAGTAACAAGACATCATCTCTTACATGCTTGATTGTCTGTATACATTCAATTAATATAAATGAATAGCATTCTTTATTCGGAATGTGAATGTTGTGACTGATGTTTTTCTTTAAACAAAATATTTTAGCAATTTATTTTCTGTGCTTTGCACGAAACAATGGATACTTTTTCGCACCTAATACGCAAGTGTTTCATTAGAAATTTATTCGTTTTATAGATTTATAGATTTCTGATCTGAAATTTTAATCCAACAAAAGTATTTAAACTGTACGAGAGGAAAACATTTCAATACAAGATAGTGATATGTTTTGTGATAGTATTTATTATCAGATCAGAAATCAGATTTTTTTTAATAATTGATGTATTCTTCAGACTGAATGACAAGCGGATAGATCTATCAAGTTTACCAAATCTATTCAATAATTTCATTGCACATCTTTTAATAATATCATGTATTGGTATTCAAACAAATCAAAGTATACATGTGTATGATGTATGGATGAATGGCTATACCCTGTTTTAAATGTACGCATGCAGCTATGATAAAACATAGAGTTCTTATGAAATTTGATAATATTGAATTAGGTACATTATATAAAATATCTGCACATCTGTTTATAATATATCATCTCCAACACCATTCCCCTTATTTTCAGAGTCCTTATCTTTGCATCATCTTAACACACACTTATCAGTAAGCATCAGTAGCTTTGCGGAGTAACTTTTGTAGTGATTCATAGTGATTTCAGTCTTGTTTTAAGTTCTTCCGTGGTCATTTCACTGGCGGGTTTTTCATATTTTTTTTTCAAATTGCCATAAATCTCAATTACTGACAAACTTTATGTTATGGACACGCATTAGAATTTGCCGTTTTTAATGCTTTTTACGATGAAATATAAAATATAATTCCTTGTGCTTGTATTTGTATCTATAGTTATATTATTTTATGAATGTTTGCCCGGTCCTGAAGATTTTAAACGACATTTTGTAGAACGGAACGTAGAAGAATGGTCACCACAGTAGAGTTTTTCGTTGATAAATCATGATAAGTGTGACACGTTTTCCGTCTTTTACAGAAAAAAATATATAAAAAAAATTGTCAGACAGATGACTCGAACACACTACCCTGCGGTTAGTGGCAAAACGCTTTGTCCGCATGATACATGATGGTATATAATTAGCATTTCAATAGTTGTATCGTTGTTTAGGTTCGGACACCGAAAATTTATTTACGAAAACATACGGAAAATTTATGAGTGCCAGGTCAATACTTACGGACAATACGTAATTATATTATATAGTTTAATTTGAGAATTATTTCTTTCCTTGTTACTTATTATTTTTAATAAAGGGTAAAACATGAAAAAATAATAAAACCTAAAATGTTGGCCCAAATGAACACAGGTGGTAATTATTAGTTGTCGATTCTCCATTCATTATGAAACACATGTGCATCTGTCCACTGTTAATTACATCTAATTAAGAGATAAACATCTTTTTGGCGTAAAACGGCACGCACTAGAAAACTGCTATCAATTTAGTAATCATATTAATTCTTTGAAAGGCATTTAAGTTTAGTACTACACTGTCAAAAATTATAGCCATTTAGATTTCGAAAAATGTAGGAACTTTTCAACTCTTTCTTTGCGAGATTTTTTTTACATCTGGTTATTCCATTTAATTATTGGAACATTTTACAAGGTGCGTATAAAAAAAACCCTACAAATCATAGCTAATATCTTGTCAATTTTCTTTTAATTCTAATTCACTGATATAATCCGGTACTTTGACATAAATCACGCATTTAAATTCAAATACTTATGTCATACATCGGCACGTGTCACGATGTTATACCTTTCATTCATACATGCCGTGATTCGGATGGTAACATACGTGCTACTTTAGAATATAATTAACATAATTTAATTTCTGCGTACACTGATTTAAGGCATATGACCATAAAGTTTATAATGCTAATATTTTGTCAATACAATACGCTGTCCCGTGCCACGATGATATTATACATGTATACAAGAAACAGGATGCTACCTGACCAAAATGACACCAAATTTAAATTTGATAAATAAATTAATTAAATAAAGTTTAAATAAACTAATTTACTGAAACACCCAGTCATTTTGTCAAAATAAGTCATAATAAATATATTGTATTATTTTGGTTATTACTGTAATGCAACTACAGAGCTTATTTCACTTTTATTTTCGATTTTTTAAAAACATACATCAGTATTTTCAAAGGAAAATGCCACGAAAACTTTAAAAAGAAAAAAAAAATTTAAAAGAACATTTGTCAGACGGAACGCACCTAAAAATCATGCTAAACTCTGTTAAATAATTATATAATCATGTATTCCTACTCCGATACGGCTCTATCTTATCGTAAAACTTAGCACGTTTTTGTCAATATACAGAAAGCGCTGAAACTCTGTTTTTAAACTAATTTAGAAGCAAGAAAGAAATAACTTATTTTATAATAAAATATATGTCTAGAATGTGCATGGCGGGAACTTCCCAAATATATCAGGGATGGAAATTTAACTTTAATATTTCCATCAAAAATAATCAGTAAAAACAGGGTTATCGTGTAATTCTGCTAAATATATATAGGGAGTATATTGAATTTGAGAGACTTTTTTCAAACGAATTTAGAAGCAACCAAATATTGACTTATTTTGAAGAAAAATATACTATCGTAAAGGTACTGAATTGTTTTTTAAGGAAATATCAGGGATGGTATAATAGAATAAATAGAAATGTGTAATTTATGACATTTTCTATGGTAAATGTATCATTTTCCTATATAAATCAATGTAAGTTTAGGAATAGGATTTATCAGTTGCGCTGTCTGGTGGCTTATCAGAATATGTGCCGTAGATGCACTGATAAGATCGCCAAAGAGGAGAATAGTTCCACATGAAATATAAGAAAATAAATGTTGTTTTTTCCCCCCTAATGTCTATTTAATCACGTAACTATTTAGCTTCAGCTTTAAGAATAATATAAGATTCGTTCACTATTTATAGTGCAGGTGGGAATATCCGGCTTGGGGGTAACTGTTCAACCTCCGCGCAGGAATATTGTCGGCGCAGTAACACTGCGGTGGAGTTTGGTAAATATTTAGACGTTGACGAGGCTCTGCTGTGTTACCGCGTAAACAGTTACCCAGGAGTCTTCTATCTTTCACTTTACCTAACTTGTATAAAAAAAACTTAAGACTTTTAACAAGTAATATAAAGTACATAGAAAATTCTGATTATCTCTGATTTGAGTGCAATTATAAGGGTATATGGTCATGAATGTAACTTAATCCAGATATTTAGATTTACAAATCTTCCTGTATGTAATTAAGTTTACGACAGTTTAATTCTTTCATCTTTTTAGATTTAAACACTCAAAAAGGTAGGTCATGTATGAAACTTAATATTTTACTAGATTTACAAATTTACCAATATTTAATTAATTTACAAGAACTGTATAGTATTTTTGAAACGACATTTTAGGTATAGGTTAGTATTTATTAGTAAGCATAAATTTTGTTATCAAATTAAATTGGTCTGGCATGGCGCAGACTATAGTCAAAGTGTCAAGCACTATTTTACTAAACATGTATTATTATTTTACTGCTTTCTCTGTTTGTTAAACAAATAAAACTTGCACAAATTCTAAATGGCCATTTTTTGGGCCATGCTATTAAAACATAACTGACACTTTTACTCATATTTTTTCAAATAGATCTAAATGATGAGCACCCTTCTATGAGAAAACCAACATAGTGTGTTTGCGACCAGCTTGGATCCAGATCAGCAGTATGGTCAGAATCCATGCTGTTCGCTTTCAAAGCATATCGGAATTAAAAGAAACTGTTGCGCAGACTGGTCTGGATCTATGCTGGTCGCAAACGCAATATGTTGGTTTTCTCATGGCGCGGCTCAATTGTTAACAGTAGTAACATGTACCACAACTATTTGTTTGTCTGGGTTTAGTTATGCTTTATAGTTTCAAAACCTGAACTTTGTCAGTGTTCATGAATTATAAAGTTTATTTTTATAATTGCAAAAAAAGATATATGTTAGTAAATTTATTGAGAGTAGGAAACCATTTGCACCTAAGCTTTCATATTAATGGTTTTATCCAAAAAATACTTTTAAGTAACACATGTATGATAGAAAAAGAAGGGGAAAGATAACGAGATGATGGCATTAAACATCATGGTAGGAACGAATCAAAAATAAAAATAAAATTTAATTTAAATGATTATAAAGTCTGCATTACTTTAGTAGTATTTGTTTAATATATATCCATTAATGACAGTTTAGACAACTTTAAATTCTTTTCCTCACTTTTATTAACGTAATATTTAGATATTAAAAACATAAGAAACATGGAAAAATTAAAGTAGCAGTGACTTAAAACATTAGTTTGTACTCTATATTTTGACTTATGTGGTTAAAATATACCCGGGGAAAATTAACAAATGTTAAATTGAAAACCAAAGTACTTCATAAATAAATATAAGGTTTAATTTTTTTTGTATCTGTTTTCTTAAGCATATGTATGCATGTTAACACAGGTAAAAGAGTTTTATTGTTCTTTACACTTTTTAAACATTCGATCCCTACATGCAGTAGTCAACAAATATATAACCACTAAAATATACGTTCATCAGATCATAGTTTTTCTCTAAATCTGTTTAATTCTAAGGTCAGAAAGAGGTTGCACCCTGGTCATCGTTCTTTTAACGCTTTTAATACACGCACACTAAGCGAGAACAGTTGGCGATTTTTATTATTAAAGACAAAAATATCGACATATGTTTTGTTACACGAAACACAACTCGAAAATAAAATCAAGCATGGCAGTTAGAACAGGGTTCTGAAATACACTTTAGTGGGTACGTGGGGGGTGGAGGGGGGGGGGGGGAGGATTCCTTCTTCGATTGAGTTATAAGTACAACGGAAAAAGAAAAGGGGAGGGCGCTCACTTTAACCATTATCTACTTAGTAACACAGATTACAGTAAATAAATATTTATGGGCCACACAGAGACGAAACCTCTTCATTAAACTTTCTGATTATTTAAACAAAAACTTTATACTAAGAAGTGATTGGAACTTACCTTTAAATCAGGGGAAAACTCTAATGAATTTTGCAGACGAGTGTTAAAATCAATAATTGATGACACATGGAGAAATTTTAATTCAAACGAGAAAATATTTACATCTAAGCATTAAAATCAGAGAACAGTACTATTTTTTCATATCTAAATTATAACATTTTATTTATAGCATACAAAAAGAAATAAACTAGAGCTGCTTTTGAGAAAAGCGCGTGTCTCCCACAACTGCTTAATTTTAATCATCTGAATAGTTATGTATCCGAGTCAACCATGCAACAATGACTTAGAGTGCGGATACTGGCATCAACCATGTACCAATGACCTAGAGTGCGGATACTGGCATCAACCATGCACCAATGACTTAAAATGCGGATACTGGAATCTGTGTACAGAGCGATTTTCGGTAATTCAAGGGCCATAATTCTGAAGTGCCTGGGCCGATTTGGCTACTAGTCGAACTTGGCCGAGGATTTACTAGTAATGTCAAACACATCTTGTACAAGTTTGATGAAGATCGGATTAGAAATGCTCTACTTGAGTGCGGACAATGTTTGTCACCGACAGACAAACTCACGGACACACAGACAGGAGTAAATCAATATGTTTCCCACCAAAAATGGTCTGACATCAGGCCACTCAAATGTTAGAATTTTATTAAAGGTTTAGAAAGTAATGGGATGCGAAAGGATATTTAAAACCAATAACACCGTATATCAATACCGGAAGATAAACGATCCGAACATAGATCTACAAATATTGTTGAACAAATAAAAGAAACATAAGAAACGAGACATTCAAATACTGCATCAGCCAATGGAAAGCAGAAAATAAAAGAATACAAGAGCTGAAACGTACGGTATGAAATAAACAAATTAATGACATATTTTACAGAAAGTAAGGACGAAAATAATTTACAAGAATTAACCATAATTTAAACTCAGAGCAAATCTATGAAAGTCATATAAATGGAAACATCACAATATTTTTACGCCGGCGGAAATAGCCTGCCAGTCCTATGAAACAAGTTGTACGCTCTAATGTTGAGTATCGTGAGCTCTTCTTAGATGTACTTTTTTCTCATGTAGGTATTTGTAAGGGAGGTTGTGGTCAGGATAGGGCAACGAAGGAGGCAAGGCAGTGATACATTCAGACATCTCATTTATTCACATAAAAAGCATCATAACAAACATCGCCAATATAGTCATACATACAAGGGACTATAATTACATAATTTTTTTATCGCCCTTTAAGAGCAAAAAAGGTGTCTTAACCTTCTCTAATTATCAGCACACGGTACCTTTTAGCTTTAAGTGGGCGATATAAGTTATATCCAGAAACCACTCTAGTTATGGGAACTGCCTACTTCTTTAATGTAACTTGCATGTTTATATCTAGGATCTTTAACACTATTTATAGTGGACAACTGTTTCTGTAAGATATCCAGGTAGCGTCTCTGAAGTGGACAATAGAATTGACAAGATCCTAGAAAATCTGGGCTATTTATAAGAAAATGTCAACAAGAAACGTGAAAAAACAAGTCTATCCATATGACGTCACAACGTGTCCACCTAATCGAACCCACAGTCTCCCACACACGAAGCCGGCACTCTACCATTAGGCTACAGAGGCGGTTTATGAAAAATGGAAAACGCCTCGGAACAGATGGAACAAGAGTTGTCACAGGAGTGACTGACAATACCCCACAATATGGCCCTGTCACAGAACTAAGCCAATGTCGAAGCCAAACTTGCTTGAACTTTGACCTACTGACCTAAAAATCAATAGGGTCATTCTGCTGGTCATGATCAACTTCCCTATGAAGTTTCATGACCCTCGGCAAAGAGTTCTCAAGTTATTGTACGGAAAAAGTTTAAATGTTCAGGGTGACTTTGACCTTTTGAACTCGAAATCAATAGGGGCCATTTGTTGGTCATGAGCAACCTCCCTATTAAGTTTTGTGATCCTAGGCCCAAGTATCTGAAGTTAATGTTCCAGATCACTGTGACCTTGACTTCTGACCAACTGACCCCACATGCATGCATGTAGACTGTATGTATACAGTATTATGAAAAAAAAAACAAAGTCCCATAACTATGCAGAATATTTGTCTAAAAGATTATCTCAAACTTGGCCTGTATTTTATGATGTTACACCTGTGTACCAAAATTTATAATACTAGGCCTAAGCGTTCTCAAGTTATCATCCGGAAACCATTTAATTGTTCAGGGTCACTGTGATTTTGACCTTTAACCTAATGACCTCAAAGTCAGACCTGTATTTTCTGATGTTACACATGTGTACCAAAAATTATTAAAATCTGTCACGCCTTTCATGAATTATTGTCCGGAAACCATGAAAACCACCTGGCCGACAAGCTCACTCCTATATAACCCCCAAAAAACCTTCATTTTGTGGGGGTACAAAATATGTAGAATTGTATAAAATATTTTGTATTTAAGATGACCTTTTAAAAATCATTAAACCAATGTGTAAATATATGTAAACTTTGGAGAAAAATTGTACGAAATATTTTGTAACAAAATTAAAGATGATCCTTTAAAAATCATTAAATCAATGTGTAAATATATGTAAACTTTGGAGAAAATGTAATTTTACAAGAAAAATAAAATATGCAAAATATCATAACACTCATGGAATGCTTAATTGTGACAGCATATCAAAGTATCAATAATACATTCATTCACAAACTTGTTCCAAAGAAGTATAAAATACATTCATTTTCATAGCTCTTTGTTTCTTCTATTGTGGAGAAAAAAAATAAAACATGGACATAACAGTTTATACTTCAACGATGAGTTGTTTGTTAAACAATGGATTTATATCAGATTTTCTTTTTCAAAACTGAAAGGGGAGTTAAACGAGGATGCCCTCTATTGCCCTACATATTTATTTTAACGATTGAACTTTTGCCACAACAAATTCGACACAATGAAAATATCAAAGGGCAAAAACGATGTATGAACAAACTTTTGTCACGCAACAATACTTTAGATGGAAATGAACAGAATTTCAACAATACAATACACATTTTTGAAAATTTCAGAATGATGTCTGACCTTATATACTATAAATGAAGAAAAATGAACAGTTCTCAAAATTGGACCTCTAAGAAATTAACATGATCTTATTTATTCAAGGAAAACGGATATGAAATGGGACCCTGAACAAGCATATTCCATTCAAATCCAAAACCAGGGTTCCCACGAGCACAAAGCAGAGAAAATAAAATTCCCGGACTTTTCTCTGACCAAAGTCCAATCTTCCCTGACCAAAACGCTTCATGTTCACAGAAACTTAGCTGATCATACCTCAATAAATGTTGGCCTCAATCCTCCCTATCAGCTAAATTTTACCACCTTTCTTATTATAATGTTAACAAAGGTGTAAAGAAAGTTTGTTGCAGTTAAAGAAACTGCTGTATTGTTTTAGTGAGATGTAACAGACAATAAGAAAGGTCCATACTATGCACTGAAATACTATACCTATGATCATTTTTCGGTTTATTACTGGATAAGTTCAGACAAATGTATGGCATTCTGTGAAAATTTGCCCTCATTCATACATCATTAAACAAGAGGACCATGATGGTCCTGAATCGCTCACCTCTTCCCAAATGACCCAGTTTTGAGTATGACGTCGTTTTTTCTATTATTTGAAATAGTGACCTAGTTTCTGAGCTCATGTGACCCAGTTTTGAACTTGACCTAGATATTATCAAGATAAAAATTCTGACCACTTTTCATAAAGATCCATTGAAAAATATGGTCTCTAGAAATGTCACAAGGTTTTTCTATTATTTGACCTATTGACCTAGTTTTCGAAGGTACGTGACCCTGTTTTGAACTTTACCTAGATATCATCAAGGTGAACATTCTCACTAATTTTCATGAACATCTCATGAAAAATATGGCCTTTAGAGAAGTCACAAGGTGTTTCTATTTTTAGACCTACTGGCCTAGTTTTTGACCCAGTTTCGAAACAGACCTAGATATCATCAAGGTGAACATTCAGATCAATTTTCATGAAGATCCATTGAAAAATATGGCCTCTAGAGAGGGCAAAAGATTTTAATAATTTTAGACCTCATGACCTAGTTTTTGACCGCAGTTGACCCAGTTTCAAACTTGATCTAGATATCATCAAGATGAACATTCAGACCAACTTTCATACAGATCCCATGAAAAGTATGGCCTCTAAAGAGGTCACAAGGTTTTTTTATTATTTGACCTACTGTCCCAGTTTTTTAAGGCACGCGACCCAGTTTCAAACTTGACCTAGATATCATCAAGGTGAACATTCTGACCAATTTTTATGGAGATCCATTCTAAAGTATGGCCTCTAGAGAGGTCACAAGGTTTTTCTATTTTTAGACCTACTGACCTAGTTTTTGACTGCAGTTGACCCTGTTTCGAACTTGACCTAGATATCATCAAGATGAACATTCAGACCAATTTTCATACAGATCCCATGAAAAATATGGCCTTTAGAGAGGTCACAAGGTTTTTCTATTATTTGACTTACTGACCTAGTTTTTGATGGCACGTGACCCATTTTCGAACTTGATCTAGATATCATCAAGATGAACATTCAGACCAACTTTCATACAGATCCCATGAAAAATATGGCCTCTAGAGAGGTCACAAGGTTTTTCTATTATTTGACCTACTGACCTAGTTTCTGAAGGCACGTGACCCAGTTTCAAACTTGACCTAGATATCATCAAGGTGAACATTCTGACCAATTTCATGAAGATCTCATGAAATATATGGCCTCTAGAGAGGTCACAAGGTTTTTCTATTTTTAGACCTACTGACCTAGTTTTTGACCGCACGTGATCCAGTTTCGAACTTGACCTAGATATCATCAAGATGAACATTCAGACCAACTTTCATACAGATCCCATGAAAAATATGGCCTTTAGAGAGGTCACAAGGTTTTTCTATTATTTGACCTACTGACCTAGTTTTAGAGGCACGTGACCCAGTTTCAAACTTGACCTAGATATCATCAAGGTGAACGTTCTGACCAATTTTCATGAAGATCTTGTGAAATATATGGCCTCTAGAGAGGTCACAAGGTTTTTCTATTTTTAGACCTACTGACCTTGTTTTTGATGGCACGTAACCCAGTTTCGAACTTGACCTAGATATCATCAAGGTGAACATTCTGACCAATTTTCATGAAGATCTCATGAAATATATGGCCTCTAGAGAGGTCACAAGGTTTTTCTATTTTTAGACTTTCTGACCTAGTTTTTGATGGCACGTGACCCAGTTTCGAACTTGACCTAGATATCATCAAGATGAACATTCTGACCAACTTTCATAAAGATCCCATGAAAAATGTGACTTCTAGAGTGGTCACAAGCAAAGTTTAAATTTACGGATGCACGCACAGACGGACGGCGGACACCGCGCGATCACAAAAGCTCACCTTGTCACAGGTGAGCTAAAAATCATAGAAAATTTTTCACTAAACTGCAATATGTAAATATATCATTTAATATGATTAAAAACTAGACATGTCTTAGTTTTCCACTATTTCTAAGCAGACAGAACGATTATAAGCTTGCTTAAAGAATTATATTCTATAGTCTTAACTTTTCAGTTAAATTTCTACACAAGATAGGTAGACTATAATTTTCGATATGTAATACAGAATATATTATAGTGGTAACTGAAATATTTGTAAAATGCCAGATTTAGACCAAAATTTAAGAAACTGCCATAGCCTTTTATTACTGTGAAATCATTTAAATTCGCTGACATGAAATTTCGCGCAAACGTGAAAAAGGACTGTTTCGCGTGGGCATTAATTCGCGCATTTTCAATTTTAGTAATGAAAAATATAATTAAACAAGAGGACCATGATGGTCCTGAATCGCTCACCTCTTCCCGCATGATCCAGTTTTGAGTATGACGTCGTTTTTTTCTATTATTTGACATAGTGACCTAGTTTTTGAGCTCATGTGACCCAGTTTTGAACTTGACCTAGATATTATCAAGATAAAAATTCTGACCAATTTTCATGAAGATCCATTGAAAAATATGGTCTCTAGAGAGGTCACAAGGTTTTTCTATTATTTGACCTATTGACCTAGTTTTTTAAGCCACGTGACCCAGTTTCAAACTTGACCTAGATATCATCAAGATAAACATTCAGACCAACTTTCATACAGATCCCATGAAAAATATGGCCTTTAGAGAGGTCAAAACGTTTTTTCATTATTTGACCTACTGACCTACTTTTTGATGGCACGTGACCCACTTTCGAACTTGACCTAGATATCATCAAGATGAACATTCTGTCCAATTTTTATGGAGATCCATTGACAAGTATGGCCTCTAGAGAGGTCAAAAGGCTTTTCTATTTTTAGACCTACTGACCTAGTTTTTGACCGCACATGACCCTGTTTCGAACTTGATCTAGATATCATCAAGATGAACATTCAGACCAACTTTCATGAAGATCCATTGAAAAATATGGCCTTTAGAGAGGTCACAAGGTTTTTCTATTATTTGACCTACTGACCTAGTTTTTGAAGGCACGTGACCCACTTTCGAACTTGATCTAGATATCATCAAGATTAACATTCAGACCAACTTTCATACAGATCCCATGGAAAATATGGTCTCTAGAGAGGTCACAAGGTTTTTCTATTATTTGACCTACTGACCTAGTTTTTGACGGCACGTGACCCACTTTCGAACTTGACCTAGATATCATCAAGGTGAACATTCTGACCAATTTTCATGAAGATTTTATGAAATATATGGCCTCTAGAGAGGTCATAAGGTTTTTCTATTTCAAGACCTACTGACCTAGTTTTTGATGGCACGTGACCCAGTTTCGAATTTGTCCTAGATATCATCAAGATGAACATTCAGACCAACTTTCATACAGATCCCATGAAAAATATGGCCTTTAGAGAGGTCACAAGGTTTTTCTATTATTTGACCTACTGACCTAGTTTTTGACGGCACGTGACCCAGTTTTGAACTTGACCTAGATATCATCAAGGTGAACGTTCTGACCAATTTTCATGAAGATCTTGTGAAATATATGGCCTCTAGAAAGGTCACAAGGTTTTTCTATTTTTAGACCTACTGACCTAGTTTTTGACCGCACGTGACCTAGTTTCGAACTTGACCTAGATATCATCAAGATAAACATTCAGACCAACTTTCATACAGTTCCCATGAAAAATATGGCCTTTAGAGAGGTCACAAGGTTTTTCTATTATTTGACCTACTGACCTAGTTTTTGATGGCACGTGACCCAGTTTCGAACTTGACCTAGATATCATCAAGGTGAACGTTCTGACCAATTTTCATGAAGATCTTATAAATATATGGCCTCTAGAGAAGTCACAATGTTTTTCTATTTTTAGAACTACTGACCTAGTTTTTGAAGGCACGTGACCCAGTTTCGAACTTGACCTAGATATCATCAAGGTGAACATTCTGACCAATTTTCATGAAGATCCATTGAAAATTATGGCCTCTAGAGAGGTCACAAGGTTTTTCTATTTTTAGACCTACTGACCTAGTTTTTGATGGCACGTGACCCAGTTTCGAACTTGACTTAGAATTTACCAAGATGAACATTCTGACCCATTTTCATAAAGATCCCATGAAAAATGTGACCTCTAGAGATGTCACAATGAATAGTTTACGGATTGACGCACGGATGACGGATGCTGCGCGATCACAAAAGCTCACCTTGTCACTTCGTGACAGGTGAGCTAAAAAAAATAGTAATAGCGCGATCTTAAATTCGCGCATCGGTCCTAGCGTGAAATACGCGAAAATTCGTCCTAAGCGAATAAAAATGATTTCACATTCTTTATGCTTTTTACAAACTTATTCCTCAATCCTCGACCTCTAATTCCAAATTCCCTGACTTTTGTCAAATTTCCCTGACCAATTACAAAATTACCTGACTCTTCCCTGACCATGGGAACCCTGATTTAAACTAACAAACGATATCAATTATGAAAGTAAATTTAAAGACTAGTGGGAAAGTTAAACACAACATTAGTATTATTATTATTATTCTTTCGTATACATATTCTGATGGTACAAATTATACATACTGTAAGGTCAATATGGGATGGCTCCCCGACCCATACTGACCAGCTGACGGGGAGAATAAATGGGGTTACCCTATGTTTGCGGTCAGAAATGGAAAGGAAATTTATCTGATAGCACAGTCTATTTTTAACAAGTCATTGTTTTGATCATATAAAAGTACTTAAAGTAAGATACAAACGGCGAGTTAGCTGTTTTGTTCAAGATTTATAGATATAAGCAACACGGTCATGGCATTACATTAAAATCACTTCAAGTACAGTTGGAATATAATAGTCTGACAAATATGTTATGGCACAACACTTTTTTGTTTGGCACTTTGACAATAATGTGCATTAATGCACCTTTAAGTTGAGTTTAAAGTCACACCGACAGAATGCGGGGTCATATGGCGACTTTACCTGCTTTTCATGTTGGAGGAAGACCCTTGTGCTCCACCGGGTATTGTTTCAGACGTGGGTGGGCACCTGGGTAGAATTATCAATTCTAGACACAAAACAAATTCTGAACCCTCAGTGGTAAGGAGCAAGTGATCTGAAGTTAGTGACCTTAACCTTTATCATGCTGGACACAACTGATTCTTCTTTTGCGACCAGTATAGATCATGATCAGCAAGCACATCTGTGCAGTCTGATCATAATCTGCACTGTTCGCTATTCATCCAGTATCTTTTGGGTAATCACCCCTTTTAACAGTTAATGGTACTGTCCAAACTGGAAGATGAACAAGTTCATTATAGAAATTTAGCAGGTTAACCACTCCGCCACAGAGACCCCTGTGTATTAATGTAATTAAATCCTATCATTCCCTACTTAAAATATTTCAATTCATGGGAGTAATCTTTATCTATCCAGATTTTAGTTCATTGGCAATGTAAATTAATCGTTAATCCTTATCTAATCCTTCAGATTTCAATTGGTCGATTATTTTAGATGTCAGTTTATTTGTAATCATTATCTATTCAGATGTCAATTCACTGGTAATCATTATATATTCAGATGTCAATTCATGGTAATCATTATCTATTCAGATGTCAATTCATTGGTAATCATTATCTGCTGGAAAGTCAATCAGCACAGAACACTATTCAGGATATCAGCACGATCCTATAACATTTCATTCAGAGTTAATATGACTACTCTACCATATGTTAACATGCCTAAGGAAAATGTCCAAAATATTCATCTAAAAATATATTAGAAGTATAGAGGCACGGAAATGTAAGCTTCACCCAAAACTTCAAAAGGCCACAAAATGATTTTTTTACTCTACAAAATGTATAAGTGTATACTTCATTAACATATTATCAAGATAGAGGGTCGGGACCTCTGTGGCCGAGTATTATTATCATTATTATAATCATTATACCACATATATATAGCACTCTTTTCATGCACAGGTTCAAAAGTGCTGTGCTTTACATAATAAATTGCAAACAATACAAATAAATGGGCATTCAACACAAACAAAACATGCATTCCAAATTAACAAAAATCATGAAATTTAAACATATAGATAAAAGAAGACAAAAAAACACACATATTAAAAGTATTAGTGACCCTAGGATAAAATACTGTTCTACGTTGTTTCATGAAAAGAAAAAAATGTATCGGTCAGTTAACGAAATGTTGTACAAAGAAGTGGGTTTTTAGCAGGCTTTTGAAAGCAACTAGCGTGTGAACTTCCCTGATCTTGATGGGAAGCTAGCAATACCTTTCAACCCTAACTCCTTAGACATTTCGACCTCATTCTGTGATATACAAAGTAGGTTAAAAGATGTTAATTTAGTTAAAAAGTGGTGTATTTATTTATCCCTTCTGGAGATAATTATTCAAGATGTTTCATGAAGATCCACATAGAAATTCTTGAGAAGTCACTTAAATTTTTTTTCTTCTCAATTTTAGCACTAGCAACCCCTACTGAGGGCCTCATTTGAACAAAGATGGGAGGTGACCTTAATATAATCACTACAAGGACATTATGATGAAAAGCCCTAAGTCGTTCATGAAAAGAAGTTATTTAAAGAAATTTCTATCTTTGGACCTTACGGCCGTTATAAAGGGACCAAATTCCCCATTTTGAATACATATGGGAGAGGACCTTAGGGCTTTTCATATTTCTAGCTGCCTCTAAAAAGGGAATAGATGAGCCATAAAGTGAACTTGAGAAGGGACCTTGCCAGGATGCTATAGACCAAGTTTGGTGTAATCCTGACAAAAGACAATGGACGGTGGACGCTGAACCTTTCACAAATACTTATAGAGCACCCTGAACCTGCAGTTCATGTGAGCCAAAACAGATACAAATCTGACGATTTTAACAAGGAAAATTTCATAAACAGTCATACTCAACCCTTAAAGTGGAATTATATGCATTTTTCAAGTAAAAGTCAAGCTTAAATAGATGTGCACGTAAAAAGGATGGAGGAAATTATAGCTTTTAACCCAACATACCAAACTGTTACCAGTACAAAATAATAAGTTTCCAAATATGACTTTTCTTATTTTGACTGGGGCAGTCTTTTTAAAAATCGTCAAAATGCAAGCAGGAGTTGCTTCCCTTCTACTTCAGAAATTTCAATTTTCAGTTAAGGGAGATCATTGCGCAGAAGATTGAAAAAGATATCTATTATTTTATCCGTCCGATTTCTTTATTTTTAAAGCATCAACTTCAAATACTAATGCGGCATTATCGTTAATTTAACACATCTAAATGCACAGCAACCGAAAATTGCTTTTATAGAACACTCACCCAAAACACACTATATGCAGTATTAGATGCGCATAATGCCACTTTAAGGTAAATAACATTATTAAATCATTTTAACTGAATATAACAAGTATGTACAAAACATTTTTGATTTATGATTTGGGCTTTAGCCTGGACAAAGTGACAGACGAGTTAAAATCAATTCTATATCACAATTCTTACGACTTTTAGCTGTAACAAATCAAAGAGCATAGCATTTTTATAAGGAATCATACAAACTGCCTGTGGCGAGATTCGAACCCAGGTAGCTCAAGTGCTAGTCCAATGCTCAAACCACTGAGTCAGAGTAGACTCCCTGAAGCAATTGTTAGATTGGCTTTAAATGTACAGGCTATGCGTAAGCGAACATGATTTTATTATGATTCTGTCAACTTTTTTTAAAAACTGTTACTTTCAATATGCTTTCCATAAAAACAGCACTAATTTCTATATCAAACTGTTCCATCAACTTCTATATGTTTTAATTTTTTCATCAATTTTCTGTCCACAGACAAGACAAGTAACAGCATTTTCAGCACAATTTTCACATAATCTATGGTGTGTGCAGGGTAGAAACAGAATATTTGAATCATTTTCCTCACATTCCATACACTTCAACATTGCTTTAAGCTGGCGGTTTTCTTCTTCTTCGGGACCTTAAATAAAGATACTTATTTTTTTCACTTTGTCAAATGTGTATTTTCTATACTCAGATATATAATAACTTCATATCCAAAGATTTTACTGAAGTTACTGAAGAAAGAAATTTATATGCATCAGAAAAATAAATTCAATCCTTACAAATAGAAATACATGTAGAACTGTACATCAGTCGCTCATGGTATAATCAGACATGGGGGTATTCATGGTATATTCTAACACGATCCGATTCATTTTCCTATTAAACAAAGAAGGCTGGAGACAGTGATTTATTAAACAACAATTCACTGTTCTGACGTCACAACTATTACGTCATAGCGTCAAGCGGCGTAACGGCGCGCTGGAAAAGAACCCGATTGAAAACAGGCAAATATTTAATGCATGCCGACAAGGTGTACTTTAAAGTCCTTGATAACGTGTTAGAATCGAAATAATATATCTCATTTAGTGATTTGCTCTTGAATAAATCACTGTTTGTCGTTCAGATGCGTAGCATTATATCACTCGGGCTACGCCCTCGTGATATAATTCCTTCGCATCTGAACTCCAAACAGTGATTTATTCTGCGACAAATCACCGATGAGATATATTATTTCTTAAATCAGACATGGGGGTATTCATGGTATAATCAGACATGGGGGTATTATCGGACATGGGTGAATTATCGGACATGGGGGTATTACCGGACATGGGGGTATTATCGGACATGGGGGTATTATTGGACATGGGGGTATTACCGGACATGGGGGTATTATCGGACATGGGGGTATTATTGGACAAAAGAATAGCAATTATGATGTTTGGATTCTTCCTTTTTGATTGTCCTGTTACACTGGACCATCTAACACCTCACCTTGAGTCTTTGGTTCAGGTTAGCTTAAAGGTATTCAGCAAGATGAATTCCTTACACCATGTGTAACTAATGACATTCTTCATTTTTCTAAATTATTAGAAGTAGGGCAGTTTATATATCAGGACTGATGAACAAAACATGCATTCTAACACGATCCGATTCATTTTCCTATTAAACAAAGAAGGCTGGAGACAGTGATTTATTAAACAACAATTCACTGCTCTGACGTCACAACTATTACGTCATAGCGTCAAGCGGCGTAACGGCGCGCTGGAAAAGAACCCGATTGAAAACGGGCAAATATTTAATGCATGCCGACAAGGTGTACTTTAAAGTCCTTGATAACGTGTTAGAATCGAAATAATATATCTCATTTAGTGATTTGCTCTTGAATAAATCACTGTTTGTCGTTCAGATGCGTAGCATTATATCACTCGGGCTACGCCCTCGTGATATAATTCCTTCGCATCTGAACTCCAAGCAGTGATTTATTCAGCGACAAATCACCGATGAGATATATTATTTCTTAATTAGTCATCCATTCTTTAAGTGTAAAGCCAATGCTTTTAATCGATACTTGTGCATACTTCCAATTATTTATTTCAACTTAAAGAGGATTTTACACATGAATGAATAAAGATAAAAATCTCACTAGGACAGGCAGCTTGCGCAGAATTTGCTTCTTCTCTATCTGGAGCATATTGATGTCTTGCTGATCTGTGACTATAGCCAAACTTTTCAATTGCACCTGTGCAAGAGAAAATTGAACAAGGTAACTACCTTTCTTGACAGAGTGAAAGGGCATACTTTAGGGATAACGTATATTTTTTTCATGTTATAACATCTGCAAAATCTGGAAGGATTTGGTAGGGTCTGAACCAGTTACGGTAAGGGCACTTACGTATCTCAAGGGATTTTGTAGATGCTATTTACAGATACAAACATAACGAGATCGCTCGCTTGAGAAGAATTGTGACCATCTGACTTTAGATCAATTAAGCAATTCATTATAAGTTATTTAAACTTTAATTTCTAGCTTTTTTGTGCCTCACCCCCCTACCCCAAATATTTTCTTTTTTTCGGGGGGAGGGCACTTAAAAAGTTGCTCTTGTCCATCTGTCTGTCCATCTAAACTTGTGTCATCCATAGTTTAACAAGAGCTCTGCCAAGCGTGCCAATATAAGGGTTACCAGTATACCAGAGGAGAATCAAAGCAAAATGTAAAGAAAAAGCAAAATTTAGAGATCTTTTTTTGATGGGAAATGTGTGTGCAAAGGTGGTGACAGGATATTAAAGAGCAAGAAATTAAACTAGAATATGCTTTTGTAGGAAAGCGCAAATCTCCCCCAGTGCATAGTAGTAATAGGTAAGAAGTCAATAGGGGACAGGGGCAAAAGTCCAAGAGACACTGATGCTTTGTTACAATACGGATCATCTACTTGGCATGTCCAATCATCCAAAGAAGTTTCTACATTCTGGGCCTAGTGGTTCTCAAGTTATGGATTGGAAACGGTTTTCCATGTCCTGGCTCCTATGACCTTGACCTTTGATTGAGTGATCCCCAAATCAAAAGAGGTCATCTACTCTGCATGTCTTATCACCCTATGAAGTTTCGATATTCAGGGCCAAGTGGTTCTCAGGTTATTGATCGGAAAGTGTTTTCCATGTTCAGGACCCAATGACCTTGACCTTTGATGGATTGACCCCAAAACAATAGGCGTCATCTCCTCTGTAAGTCCTATCAACCTAATAACTAAGATTCTGGGTCAAATGATTCTCAAGTTATTGACCAGAAACAGTTTTCCAATTTCTGGCCCGTGACCTTGAACTTTGATCAAGTGACCCAAAATTCAATAGGATCATCTACTTTACATTTCCAATCATCCTATGAAGTTTCAAAATTTTGGGTCAATAGGTTGTCATGTTATTGATCAGTAACAGTTTTCCAGGTTCAGGCCCCTGTGACCTTGACCTTTGATGGAGTGACCTCGAAAACTATAGGGGTCATCTACTCTGTATGTCCTATGGGGTCTTTTACTCTGTATATCATCCTACTAAGTTTGAAGGTTCTGGGTCAGATGATTCTCAAGTTATTGATCAGAAATGAATTTCCATGTTCAGGTCCCTGTGACCTTGAACTTTAACAGAGTGGCCATGAAAAGCCAACAGAGTTCATTTACTGTGCAACTCCAATCATCCTATGAAGTTTCAACATTCTGGGTCGAGTGGTTCTCAAGTTATTGAACGGAAATGGTTTTCTATTTTTCCATGTTCAGGCTCCTATGACCTTGACCATTAACATAGTGACCCCTAAATCAATAGGGGTCATCTACTCTGCATGTCCAATCAAGTTCATCCTATGAAGTTTCAACATTCTAGGTAAAGTGGTTCTCAAGTTATTGATTGGAAATGGTTTTCAATTTTCAGGCCCCTGTGACCTTAATCTTTGATAGAGTGGCCCCAAAAACAATAGGGGTCGTCTACTCCATGAGCCCTTCCACCCTATGATGTTTGAAGGTTCTTGGTCAAATGATTCTCCGGTTATTGATTGGAAATGAAATGTGACAGACTGCCCAACAGGGCAAAAACGTGTTTCTCCCAGTGGGGAGTGGGAGACATAATGATTTTTTTTTGGTGTTGGGAGGAGGGGGGATGGGGGAATAATGTAGGATGTAGCAGTCTGCACACTTCCTGCCTATATCGAAAGTTTCAAGTCTATACCTTTAATATCTTTTAAGTTATGCTCTGGACACGAAATATGATGGGTAGATTCGACATTGACTTTTGACCTACCACCTTGGTTCATGCATTGTCTCTACCTACATCCCAATTTCGAAGTCATGACCTTGAATAGTTATGCTCCGGACAATAAATATGATGGACAGATTTCATCTTTGAGCTCAAATTGTGACCTGATCTTAAACCTACAGATCCAGTTCATGTTCTCTGCACATCATCTAATCACTACTGACCTACACACCAAGTTCAATTTTGTTGTTGGGTTTAACGTTGCACTGACACAACTGGTCATATGGCGACTTTCCAACTTAGATGGTGGAGGAAGACCTAAGGTGCCCCTCCGTGCATTATTTAATCAGGGGCGAGCACTTGAGTAGAACAACCGACATTCTGTAAGCCAGCTGGACTGCTTTCTCACATGAATAATTCAACGTCCCCAATACCGCTTGATCCCATATCAGTGAAGGGTACGTGAATGGTAGTCAGCGGCCACAGAGGCCCCCTTTGTTGGGGGTCATATAGAGATTTTCCAGCTTTGGGATCGTATCATCACCATCTACCTTCATGCCAAGTTTCAATTCAATACCTTTAATGTTATGATGGATGGATGTACAGACGCAAATGCCATCACATAATACGTCAGTATTTTTCAAAACAGGCATATAATAAGAGTGCCAGATTGTCACAAAATACGTTTGTCATCGAACTTGCCCTACTTCAAGGGCCAAAATCCAAGAGTGCTTAGGGCAATTTGGCTGGTAATCAAACTTGGCCGAGATAATATATGCCCACAAACATTATCTGCAAATTTGGGGAAGACTGGATGAAAACTGTTCGACTTAGAGAGCAGACAAGGCTAAATTCGGAGTTTTTTTTAAGTAATTCAAGGGCCATAATCCAAGAGGGCCTGGGGCGATTTGGCTGGTTATCGAACTTGGCCGAGATATTGTGCCCACAAACATTGTCACAAAGTTTGGTGAAGATTGGATGAAAACTATTTGACTTAGAAGGCGGACACGGCTAAATTTGCAGATTTCGAGTAATTCAATGGCCATAATCCAAGAGTGCCTGGGAGATGTTGCTGGTTATCGAACTTGGACAAGATATTATGCCTAAAAACACTGTCACCAAGTTTGGTAAAGATAAGATGAAGACTTAGAGAGCGGACATGCTTTTGGATGCTGACCGCCCACTGCCCGCCCACCCACCACGAGTGTTCACATAATACGCCCTGCTCTTTCAGAGACAAGGGTAAAATAAGCATTTGACTCAAGAATCATCAAACCTGACAGAAATGTTATTCACACCGGAAATGGTTAACAATGTTCAGGCCCCTGTGACCTTGACCTTTGAAGGAGAGACCCCAAAAACAATAGGGTCATCTACTCCGAAAGCCCAGACACCCTATGAAGTTTAACGGTTCTAGGTCAAATGGTTCTTGAGTTATTGATCGGAAATGAAGTGTGACGAACGGACAGAGCAGGGTGAAACATACTTATCCAATACTTGGTATAGACTGTGAATGTAAAGTCTGCATCCATGATTTTGTAAATATAGCAAAAACATTAACAGTAACAAAGGAAGTTAAATTTTTCAAAATTAATGCTGACTAACCACAGAGCCGAGAGTATCGGAGCCTGTTTGCTAGGCGCTTGGTACAGACAAACTGTTCCAATTCTTAATGCCTATGCCCCCATTCACGTTCAGTAGGTTAGAAAGCATGCAGACTAGTAATCGACAATTATCTAAAATTTTAACAAAACCCTACTATTAATCTTGTAAGAATCGTATACATTAACTTAAAGCACTCCTACGCTGCTAATGTAAAAGTATTCTAAACATCAGGACCACTAACTTGTGTAAAAGTCTTTAAGTGTGTTTGTATAACATAATGGTATAAGTATGGACGGACGACAGACGAAGGTGTGACAGGTGAGCTAAAAATGACAAACTAGACTTTTCTTACTATATTATAGGTAAACATGTTTACAATAAACAGGTATTTAATGATAATGGCTCTGGAAGAATATAATATCACCTTGCCAAGGCCATTATTACTCAAAGGCACCACTCTCCAATTTATTAACCTATACTTACATGCCTGGCAGTCAAGAGTAAAAATACCTCCTTCAGGTGGTGTGTCTGGTGGGAGGACCCGTCCTACATCTTGCCTCTGTGCTAAAATAAAATAAAATAAGATAACATGATTATTCAAAAGACGGCAAGATATAGTAGTTCTTACAACAGTCTTGTTTCACCTCTTGGTTAGGCGTAAAAAAAAAAATTGTTTGTTTCCGGTATCCCGAACTACCCTAAATTTTTGGCCCGACTCTAAATGTTTTTATGACCTTGGAGTATATTATTTTCAACTTTTTAACAAAAAGTTGAAAAACTGCACTTTTTATGCTTTAAACATGGCCAGTGTTGTTAGAAATCAACTTACTGATGCTCTGAAGGCATAACCCCCTTATTTGTATTCATTTTTTGACACAAAAATAATTTCCGAAAAGTCTCCCTTAATAAATAAACAATAAAAAAAAAATATTTTTTTTTTCCGACCTACCTACCCTAATTTTTTTGAGCATGTTACCGGAAACTAAATCAACCTATAGTATGAGCCGTTGTTTCTGTTTATCAATTTACAATAAAAAATATACAGTCGGCTTGCTAATGCTGGGGCCAAGTTGAAGAGAATAATTCCTACTGTAATAAGTCCTGGCAATGGCCTGAAGCCTAAACTACTTTGCGATTCAAAAATGATAAAGCCTTCAAATATGAACCAATGGTGCTTAAAAATAGCACAATAGCACAGCCAACAAGGGAAATAGTAACAAAACTAACACAAAAGCTGTCACAGGAGACAACACATCGACTATCGATGCTGGATAGTGAAACTGACTACATCTGAGGAAGCTGGAGCTGTCACTGGAGTGTTTAATGACTAAAATGCGGATAAAGACAATCGGTATAGAAGGAACATAATTCATGCAAAACTTTTGCAAAAGTAATGCACCATGTGTCACATCATGTGGCCAATAATTTGGAACAACCATTTTAAGTTTTAACCAAATCTATTTAGTAATACTGGAGATACAGCAAAAGTGCATCACAACTCAAATCAGAATTTCTATTAGTACAAGAGATCACAGAGTGATCTTGGCGCCCACCAATGTGCCATTTTTCAGTGTTCTAAATTTCTAGACTTACTGACTAGCTCAAGGTAAAATTTCATTTCCGTACACAACACTGTGCATGTGGTCCAAATTCGAAAGCTGTAGCTTGAGAAATGTGAAAGTAGGTCACTAGATCAATTTCAAGGACAATGTTCTTTGTACATAAAACTTTGCATGTGCATCAAGTTTGAAGGCTGTAGTCTGAGAAATTTGAAAGTAGGTCACTAGGTCAATCTTAAGGTCAAAGTTTATTTCGGTACACAAAACTATGCAAGTGGTCCAAAATTGAAGGCTGTAGCTTGAGAAATGTGAAAGTAGGTCACTAGGTCTAAATCAAGGTTAAATTACACTTCAGAACACAAATCTATGCATGTGGTCCAAATTTAAAGCCTGTACCTTCAAAAATGTGAAAGTAGGTCACTAGGTCAATGTCAAGGTCAAAGTTTGTTTCGGTACACAATCCTATGCATGTGGTCTAAATTTGAAGCCTGTAGCTACAGAAATGTGAAAGTAGGTCACTAGGTCAAACTTAAGGTCAAAGTTCATTTCGGTACACAAAACTATGCAAGTGGTCCAAATTTGAAGGCTGTAGCTCGAGAAATGTGAAAGTAGGTCACTAGGTCAATGTAAAGGTCAAAAATTGTTTCGGTACACAAAACTATGCAAGTGGTCCAAATTTGAAGGCTGTAGCTTGAGAAATGTGAAAGTAGGTCACTAGGTCAAAATCAAGGTCAAATTTCATTTCGGAACACGAAACTATGCATGTGGTCCAAATTTGAAGCCTGTACCTTCAAAAATGTGAAAGTAGGTCACTAGGTCAATGTCAAGGTCAAAGTTTTTTTTCAGTGCACAAAACTATGCATGTGGTCCAAATTTGAAGGCTGTAGCTACAGAAATGTGAAAGTAGGTCACTAGGTCAAAATCAAGGTCAACTCATGTCAAGGTTCATCTTGCCACTCAAAACCATACATGTGGTCCAAATTTGAATGTTGTAGGTTATTGACAAGAAGATTTTAAAAGCTTTTCCCTATATAAGTCTATATGAACCATGTGACCCCCAGGACGGGGCCATATTTGACCCTAGGGGGATATTTGAACAAACTTGGTAGAGAACCACTAGATGATGCTACATTACAAATGCCAAAGCCCTAGGCTTTGTGGTTTGGACAAGAAGATTTTAAAAGTTTTTCCCTATATAAGTCTATGTAAACCATGTGACCCCCGGGGCGGGGCCATATTTGACCCTAGGGGGATAATTTGAACAATCTTAGTAGAAGACCACTAGATGATGTCACATACAAAATATCAAAGCCCTATTTATTGATTTATTTATTTGGGTTTTACGGCGCACCAACACAGTATAGGTTATATGGCGCCAAACAGGACTACAAATTTTGGTTCAACATCTCATTTACATCGAAATAAAAACATGAGGTATGGAATCAAAATTTGCATACCTGCTGGAATCACAGAGTTACTGCAAAACCAAGTGTTAAGACCCTATCAGTCGCCTCTTACGATCATGCAAGGGTAAGGCAGTGGTTCCAATTCTTTTCATACAGAGATCGTCCCAGAACCACATGGGGCATCAAAGCCCTAGGCCCTGTGGTTTTGAATAAGAGGTTTTTCAAAGTTTTTCCCTATATAAGTCTATATAAACCATGTGACCCCCGGGACGGGGCCATATTAGACCCCAGGGAAAGAATTTGAATCATCTTGGTAGAGGACCACTAGATGATGCTTCATACCAAATATCAAAGCCCTAGGCTCTGTGGGTTTGGACAAGAAGATTTTCAAAGTTTTTCCCTATATAAATCTATGCAAATTATAGAAATAAACAAAGGGCCATAACTCACTAAACAATTGTTGAACCAGTCTGATTTTCAGGGGGATATAACTAGGGTACCAATACATCATTCTGACAAAGTTTGGTCAAAATCCCCCCAGTAGTTTCTGAGGAGATGCGATAACAAGAAATTGTTAATGGACGGACGGAATGACGGACGGACCACGGACGCAGAGTGATTTGAATAGCCCACCAACATAATGATGGTGGGCTAAAAATGAGGGCTTAACTCAAATTTTATTGGTGCCAGCATTATCAAACTTGCGTTGTCTGATGTGAGTGACGATGTGGAACAACAATTTTAAAGGCGCTCGCTACAGTTTTTCCGGACAGGTCGATATTTACCCCAACACCGTGCCAATTTGGTTGTGTTTCTAATCGATGTAGCTCACTACAGAGTTGGAGCGGTTTTCTGCGCATGCCCGGAAGTGATTATTTAATGTTGCGTACAGCAAAAATTCGCAAATTATAGTATGTTCGCATGCATTTAATGTAAAATATGTATAATATACTGACTAAATGTTAGGGTAAGTATCACTATGGTTACAAAATATATACATTTAAAGTACATTTAGTTCATATTGCTTCAATCCGACATATACTGGAGTCTGTAATTTATACCAGCGCTCAAACTCTGCATTGAGTCACAGCTGTTTCTAATCCCGTACCGTACCCATACCGTACATCCGTATTCGTAAACTATAGGTTTTGTTCGGAAAAAGGCGGAAACTTGCATCGTTCTATGACATCAAAATGCTTCAGAAACATCTTAAAATCCGCTTATTAAGAAATCTGTCGTTTGATACTAGTCATTTGATATATTTAATTCATTTGCTCAAACACTGAAAGCGTATTTCGTACCAACCTGCATTGTATATATGCCCGCCACACCCCACCTCGTTGTAATTTGATTTAAGCGAAATCTGATATGGTGACCTATCAATTTTCTTTTTGTTTTAGATTAGGTAGACATTACCAAAGGTATGTGCAGAGTTTGATTGAATTCTATTATGTGAAACTCAATAAAATAGCAAAAGTACCAACTTAAAACTGACAAAAATATGCAAAAATAGCCCTTGGGTCTGCTGAACAAGTATTCCTTTCTTTACAAAATCATTTTCTTTTGATTTCTCTGAGCATGTTTCAAATAGATAAATTGTTTTCCGTTATAAAAATGCTTAGATATCAAATTTATGCTGTTTATTGTACTTTACTGAAATATATTTTAGGATTATAGAAATTTTGAAAAATGTTAAAAATAGCACCATATCTAGTGGCAAATTAAATTGATACAAAGCTGGTGACCTAGTATTTTTATTTCATTTTTCAATACATCATAACATGATCTTTTAATACAAAACATTTCATCAAAATCTATTATTGAGAAAAAAAATTACGAAACTGTAGCGAGCATCTTTAAGTTGATTAAATCCATTAAGTAACAGTAGAGATATAAAAAACATTAAAATTAAACTAATTCTAAGTAAAAAGGGGATACAACACATAAAACATTTGTGCTAGAGTGACTGACCTTAAGCCATATGATAGGATGATGATCTGGAAAAACAAATTTAAGTTTTAATCAAATTTATTAAGTAATGACAAAGATATAGTGAAAGTGCACAAACATTAACCTGGAATTCTAAGTAAAAAGGGGAGTATAATTCATGAAATATTGGTGGAAGAGTTATAGCCCTTGTATAATATGATGTGGATGATGATGTGGTTCAACTAATCTAAATGGTAATAATTTGGTCCATTTGGTAATAACAGAGATAAAATGAAAGTGCATCAAAAGATAATAGGTAAGGGTAGATTTCTTGGAAGCACGGAGCACTAAAAACACAGCTTCAGAGCCATGCATTTGCAAAGTAGGCCCACAATAAAAAGAAGCTGTAACAGTAACGGAAAAATATCACAGACGGGTTGCTTCAAAAATCTACCAAGTACATATAAATTTATGCCAAATATAGAGGGGGAGGAAGTAGAAAAGGGGTGGGGGGTGTAAAACTTTAACCTGAAATTGTTAGTACAAAAGGGGGATAACTCATAAAACACAGGTGTCACAGTTATGGCCTTTGTGTCAAATGACGTAGTTGGTGATGATGAACAATTATTTTAAGTCTGAATCAAATCCCTTGTGAGATAAACGAGATACAGTAAAAATGCATCAAAATTAACATAAAATTCTATGTAAAAAGGGGGCATTATTCATGAAAATTGGTGCCAGAGTTATGGACCGTGTGTCATATGATGTGGGTGATGATGTGGAACAACTAGTTTAAGTTTGAATCAATTCCGTTTAGTAATAACTGAGATAAAGTGAAAGTGCACCAAAACTTTAACCTGAAATTCTAAGTAAAAAGGGGGAATAATTCATGAAATATTGGTGCAAGAGCCCTTGTGCCATATGATGTGGGTGATGGTGAGAAACAACTATTTTAAGTTTGAAGCAAATCCATCAAGTAATAACAAAGATAACGTGCATCAAAACTTTAACCAAAGTGCGGACGCGTAAGGACCCAATGCTCTAGCTGAAGACTGAGCACCAATAAAAAAGAAACACAATTATAACCCCGACAAAAGAAGCCAGCTGCAGGATGTCAAAAGACGTAATCCACAATAATGTGTACATGACATGTTTACATTTCAAAATGCTTTACTGGTAAATGTGTGCAGTACTAACACAAATATATGAATTATAAACTTTATCTTTTAGATCCTTTGGTTTTTAATAACATGCATTGACTAATTGTAATTGCAGGTCAGAGATTAGAAGAATGAAGCTCCCTCCAGTTACAGGTCATAATGTGATTTCCAGCTTCTGACTGAGTAGAAAGACCCGAAGTGCACTACTGCACATTATTTAAATCACCGGCGGTCACCTGAGTAGAACCATCAGCCTTCTGTAAGACAGCTGGTTTCCTTACATGAAGAATTCTACACTCAAAGTGAGGCTAAAACCAAAACTGGTGAGAGGCAAGTGAATTGATGTCAGTGACCTTAACCACTCGGCCGGTTAATGGAGTCATGTGTGCCGAATAGCAGTAAATCAAATGGTGAAATCTGCATGGAATAAGAGCAGGTAAGAAATCCTTCCAATATCGGAGCTACTTTATAATACAAATTGAACAAGGCAGTCTGAAAGACAGCTATATCCCCTACCGCTGTTATGAATAGTGAAAGGGTTGATGGTACCGGGTGGAAGCATTGACATTGTTAATACAATTCTATAGTCCATGTATGTCAACATCAATGAATTTGAAAATTCTTCAAGGGGTTAAGGGATAAAAAGCGGACACAAAATGGAAGGCTCAAACCTTTGACCTCGAGTGGTGACCTTGACCTTGAGCCGGCATAGCTGACTCATGAGTTCTGCACATTGTCTTGATGGGGTGATCATTTGACCTAAGTATCATGAAAATCCTTCAAGGGGTTTCGGAGATACTGAGTTAAAACCTTTGACCTTGAGTTGTGACCTTGACTTTGAGCCAACATGGCTGACTCGTGAGTTCTTCACATCGTCTTGATGTGGTGATCATTTGACCAAAGTATCATGAAAATCCTTCAAGGGGTTTAGGAGACACAGAGCGGACATTAAATGGAAGGCTCAAACCTTTGACCGTAAGTTGTGACCTTGACCTTGAGCCGACATGGCTGAACCCCGAGTTCTGCGCATTGTCTTGATAAGGTGATCATTTGACCCGAGTATAATGAAAATCCTTCATGGGGTTTAGAAGATATAGAGCGGACACAAAATGGAAGACTTAAATCTTTGACCTCAAGTTGTGACCTTGATCTTTAGCAGACATGGCTGACTCATGAGTTCTGTACATCGTCTTGATGAGGTGATCATTTGACCAAAGTTTCAATAATATCCTCCAAGAAGTTTAAGAGACACACATCAGACACAAAATGGAAGGCTCAAACTTTTGACTTTGAGTTGTGACCTTGACCTTGAGTACTGCACATCATCTTGATGAGGTGATCATTTGACCAGAGTATCATGAAAATCCTTCAAGGGGTTTAGGAGATACAGAGCGGACACAAAAAGTTACGGACAGACGGAAGGACGGATGGAGACCATTCCTGTAATTCCCCACCTCTCATGGGGAGGGATTAATGTAGTACCTACACAGAGCAAAGAGAATGGATAATACTACCACACAGTAATTGTCATTTGTCTTGAAAAGGGGCTGTTTCCTCAAACATTCATGAGGAACAGGTTGAAAAGTGTTTTTAGTGCATCGTTTCTTTAGAAAAGGATTTCTTACCTGTTTCTTGTTTCATGTTTGAGGTCAAGTTTAAAAGTATGCAACAACTAAATCCATAATAATTAAAACCTTCATCATAATTTTAATCTTGGAAACCTGTGTTTTCCCTTGTACCTTCAGCAAGTGTGTTCCTCGGAAACTGTCCTGGCTGAGGAATTGTACCCACAGGATTCTGTAACAAAAGAGTGGCAAACTGTCAAAATATACATCCATCAGAGCAAATTAATTCTGACTAAAAATATACTCTACTTGTAGAGCAGAAAAACTGTCTATTTCTCAATTTCACCTAATTCAAGGGTCATTAACTCCAAAGCGATATTTATTGAACTTGGCCTTGATAACATGCCTTTTAGCATTTTCACTAATTATGTGAACAATGGATTAGAACTGCTTAGTTTATCAAGTCGTCAGTTTTCGCAATTTTATTTGGTTTAAGGGCCATAACTCAAGAGTGACTGGGAGTCTCCAACTGGTTATATAATTTGTCCGAGATATTATGCCAATAAACTTTGTCATCAAGTTTAGTGAACAATCGGTAAGAGCTACTCAAGTTAAGAGTGCAGACACTGTCAACTAGCACAATTTTTTGTAATTCAAGGGATTTAACTCTAGAGCTACTGGGACATTCCTGCTCGTTATCAGACTTGGCTGAAATATGCCCACAGAATTGTGATCAAGTCTGGAACATTGGATAAGAACTGCTCAAGTTAGAGGGTGGACAGTTAATTTTTTTAACTTTTGCAATTTTGAGTAATTCAAGGGCGTAACTCCAGAGAGACTTAGAGGATCCAGTTTGTTATCAAACTTGGCTGAGATATCGTGTTCATAAACATTGTGACCAAGTTTGGTGATTATTGTATAAAAATTACTCTCAAGTTAGGGTGGATGCTGTAATTTTTTTTTACAATTTTTAGTAATTCCAAGGGCAATTACTCTTAAAGCTTCTGGGACAATTCATCTGTGTATCAAACTTGTCCGAGATATTATGGCCATTAACACTGTGACCACATTTGGTGGAAATTGTATAAGAACAGCTCGTTAGAGACAGGACAACATTAGTGGATGCTACCTGCCGTGGCATGTGATCACAGAATACTTCCCTTGCAAGACACGTATAATCTAAACTTGACCAAAATAAGTTTCTACAAT
Organism: Mercenaria mercenaria; assembly: GCF_021730395.1. Lineage (NCBI taxonomy): Eukaryota > Metazoa > Mollusca > Bivalvia > Venerida > Veneridae > Mercenaria > Mercenaria mercenaria. The sequence goes on from NC_069378.1 coordinate 57,331,775, forward strand.
CAAGAATAGTTTTAAACAGGCGTTAAAGCATTCTTAGAAGTAATAAAATATTCAGACTGACCTCTTCTTCCATAGCTTGTGCTGCAGCTTGTTGTACCATATTGATGTATTCCTGCCCCTTAACCTGCCTCACATACGTACAGTATGGGAACCTGCGTGCATGTTCTATCCATGGGTTGGCTTCTACATCCCATCGCTGCAGCCCTCCATCACAGGTGAAACAGCGACATAGGTCATTGAATCCTGCATGAGATTAAACGCATACTTGAAGATCAACTCTAACTAGCTCTACAAGAATGCAAATTTTAATTAAGTAGTGTATTAAAAGTCTCCATAGCATTTGAATCTTTTCGCTGGCTAAGTGAAGTAACACAACATACTGTGCGAGAAATTTTCATTTATGAAGAGCATGAAATTGTTAAACCAAGACAGTTTGAATAGACACTTGAAGGGACAGTCTGTAGATGTCTATTGGCTATGGTTGGTCACAGGTTCCAGCTCAGCCGGGATCAAAACTGATTTTTTTTACATTGCATTTTTACTCGATCTCTATTTTGAGCAACATGTTTACATGTAAAACTTAGCTAAAACATGTAAAACACATATATGCCCACCCCCATGATGGCCTGTCAGAAGCCAGTGGGTATGTAACTTTGTATGCTGTGACTTTAACTTTTAGCCAAAATGACCTCAAACAAATCAGGAGTCATTTACTGACTACAGGCAACTTTCCTACAAAGGTTGACAGTCAAAGTGGTTTGTAATTATTAAAAGGAAACTGTTTTCAGCCAAGAGGGTCACTGTGACTTTGACCTACTGATCCCCAAAACAATAGTGGTAATCTACTATCCAAAAGCCTATCAGGTTTGATGGTTCTAGAACAAATTGTTCTTTAGATATTGAACAGAAATCATTTTCAGTCTAGAGGTAATGGTGACATTGACTTTTGACCTACTGACCCCAAATTCAATACGGGCCAACTACTGACCACAGAGAATCATTCTATTAAGTTTGACCACTCTAAGAATAATCATTCCCTAGTTATTGACACAAAACCAACCGATTTACTTCCCAACTGACAATGAGCAGAACAATATACCCCTTTGTTCTTAGAAGGGAAGACAGAACATGCCATTACTGTGACAAAACAAGTGAATGAAGTAATGCCATGCAATACAAAGTCCCCTACTGGAAGGCACTTTCTCTATTGTTATTTATAGTAACAACAAATGGAAGTTAATCCTATAAAAAAAATCAAAAAAAATCTATATAATGTAAGTCCACATATAACTCTTAAACCAGGTAGAGATAAGTCAAAATACACTTAAAAATTGGATATAACATGCATGTTGTACCACAGAAAAGTGGCCTCGAATTTTCCCTACAGCCAGTAATAAAAAAACTTACAATATAAGCTATTTATAGAAAAACAAAGGGAAGTAATTCTAAAAACAAGGGTGCCTCATGATGGTGAACATTTGTACCAAGTTACATCAAAATCCCTCCATGCATGAAGAAGAAATGCTCCAGTCCTTCTTGTATCTGACCTTTGGCCTCTAAGTGTGACCTTGACCTTAGACCTAGGGACCTGGTTCTTGCGCAAGACGATTCCTCTCATGGTGATGAACATTTGTGCCAAGTTACATCAAAATCCCTCCACGCATGAAGAAGAAATGCTCCAGACAAAGTCATTCTTGTATCTGACCTTTGGCCTCTAAGTGTGACCTTGACCTTAGACCTAGGGACCTGGTTCTTGTGCATGACACTCCGTCTCATAGTGGTGAACATTTGTGCCAAGTAATATTAAAATCCCTTTAAGGATTGTTTAGTTACAGATAGGGCTGTCATCGATAGAAACGATATCGATGTATCAACGATATTTTTTGGTCGATTGATTAATGATTCCCATTTTCAAAAATTGATATTTTACAGAGAAAAAAAAGGTCTAGTTTAACTCTCAGACCATCTAAAACAACTTTTTCTGACTGCATAAATGTACCATAAGTATCGGAAGTTGTCAAAAAGGTCATGTCTAAACTTGTACCGTAGCAGTCTTTTCCCACTAGCCGGCACTACCTGTATGGGTAGAAGTAACAAGGGCTCAACTTCAGAATCTATTTGCAAAAAGTTTAGTTGTCCTGTTTGTCCTGTCTTGAAAGGTCGCTCCGTTGTTTGTGCATATAAAAACATATATATATAGTGTATATACTGTTTCTATGCCAATCTCGGCTTTTTACTTGTTCGCGTATAGCTGATCAAACTCAGTAAAAGGTACAGAATTTAGCTAGTGCCCGTAACAATAACAATCAAAGATGGCCGAAGAGGAAGCCGTCGCCGGCTAGAATAGTGGAAAAAGAGTCAGAAGACAGAAAGAAAAGCTTTGTTTGGCTTCCTAGAAACACAGAATGTTGTTTAAATATGCCCTTCAGTACAAATTTGAGGGCCCATCGAAAACTTGGGCAGTAGTTAAAAAAAACGCGGTGCCAGCACTGAATTTAAGTGCAGGGTAAAAATTAGACAGGGTATGAAACAAGCTAACAAATAAATAAAAACATGTAAATAGATAAATAAATTAATTTAATAAATAAATATATATCTGTGGAAGAGAAATGCAGAATGTTTGCTGTTTGAAACCCGACTCCAGTGCCTAGTATTATAAGTTCACAAAGCTGTAAGTAGAACAAATGCAAAAGAGGAGTGATGGCAAAATACAGATGAAAGATTTTATTAATTTTCATTTATTTCATAAATACAAATACAACACAATCAAACAGTAATATGAAAAGAAGACAATAAAACTAAACCGACAACATTAACAAGAAGGTATAAAGCATGCACATGAACAAATAGGTTGTTAATCTAACTTAATTATCGATATATCGATGTATCGTCGATATTTGTCTTCCGATATATCGGTATCGTTGATATGCATAAGACCCAATGAATGACAGCCCTAGTTACAGACTGGACAGGAAAAAAAGCCCTTTTGGCCTTTGTCTTACAAGTGTGACCTTGACCTTTCATGTATTGGCCCGCGTTTTGCGCATGACACATTATCTCATCCAGTGGAGTATTTGTGTCAACTGATATTTAAATCCTGTTTTGCATGACAAAGTTATAGACTGGACATGAAAAAATTCCAATTGACCTTTGTTCTCCAAGTGTGACCTTGACCTTTAAGCTAGGGTTCTGGGTGTTGCACATGACATGTCAACTCATTATGGGGAACATTTATGCCAAGTAATATTGTAATCCCTCGTTGGATGACCGCATCGGGAAAAAACCCTGTTGACCTTTGACCTCCAATTGTAACCTTGACCTTTGAGACAGGGGTCCGGGTTTTGTGCATGGCACGTCGTCTCATCATGGGGAATATTTGTGCTAAGTAATATCAAAATCCCTCCATGAATGACAGAGTTATGGACCGGACACGAAACAGACCCTGTTCATGCCATGTAAACATTTAACTGCCAAGTATGACCTTGACCTTTGTGCTAGGGGTCTGAAAGCTGTGCATGACACATTGTCTTATTATAAGGTATATTTGTGCCAAGTAATATTAAAATCCCTTCATGGATGGCAGAGTTATGGACCGGACAGGAAAAAAGCCCCATTTACATTTGACCTCCAATTGTGACCTTGACCTTTGAGCCAGGGGTCATCTCATCATGGGGAACATTTATGCCAAGTAATATTGAAATCCCTTCATGAATGACTGAGTCACGGATATGGACCGGACACGAAATTGCGGACGGACAGATGGACGGACGGAATGACAGAATGATGGACGAAAAAGTGCATTTCTATAGTCCCCGAAACTGGTTTTCAACCAGTAGGGGACTAATAAAAGCTAGAGTTATATAACTTGTGCTGTGATTCATCGCATGATGTGGATGACATGTGAAGGTTGGAAGTATTTGGCCCAGTATGTTAAAGAGAAGCTTGCTTACATGAAAGACGTTTGTGAGGCAGCAGCAAAAACCTCTGATACATAATGATTTATTTGAATAATATTCACCTGACGAGCAGAAAATCTAGATGCATGGAAAAGGTATTGGGACCGGCAGACAAGACAAACTGACCACAAACTCAGGGATGTGATTGCCCACTGACAAACACGAGGAAATAAGATAATACCTTTCAACAATATTACAATTTTTGCACTTGTCTTGCCAAATAACAACTTTTTTAAAAATGTTTTTGCTCAAAAAGGAGAAATCAGCTGAAAAGAGGAAAAATTGCATACCTGAAGCTATATTATAGTCACTGAAACTTGTTTATTCATGGTTAATTACAGAAAAGAATATGAAGAACCTGCTTGAGCAGGAAGCATGCAATATAAACACATGACGACCATGTAGGTCTTTTTACACACATACTGCGAATTACCTGTATAGAAAAGTCCAGCATCAACCAAAGCCTGAGGTCTCTGTAATGAGGATGCAGGCCATTTGTCAAAGGAACGTAATCTGGCTTCAGGCTCAGAGTACTCTGGGTTTCTTATTCTTCCAAATCTAGGACCCAGGTTTCCTAAATATATAAGATTTAAGCAAAAAAATATGTTAATCATTTCAAAGCTTCATTTTCAAAGATAGTACAAAATTTTTACATATTTGCAGTATTAGCTTCGTGCTCCAGTGAGCTAAATATATAGCAACAGATAATCTCTCTCTAGTGATAGTATGGGCATCCTCTAGAATGCAAATAAAATACTATCCCTACACATGTAATGAGTGCCTGCAGAGCACCTGATGAAATTAAATAGAATGGCTACAAGATCACATTCTCATTCATAAAAAGTTCTGTTCAGTTTCAAAAAAATGAACATGCATAACATTGTAATGAGGAGCAATTTCGAAGTTTTCTGTTCTAGATATCAAATTTAAGGAGGTAGGTTACCTTGTTACAAGGGTAAATTCAAATTAGTTGAACCGCAGCATTTTTTTGTATTTCATGCAATATGAAGTTTTAAAAGTTACAATCTCAATTTCGTTTGTCTCTGTCCCTTCAAGCTCAATTTTTATCCAGGTTTGAAGAACATGACCCTCCAAAGGTATTGAAGGAAAATATGGATATTTAACACTTTTCAGTGTATTTTAGTTTCATTGATATCTGTAGAAGTCTGCATAATTGATAATTTTACTTATATGCACGTTAGCTTTCCAATATAAGCTTAAAATGTATATGTTGCGGGGCTCTTGTTTCCATGGTAACGCATTTTCTCTCATTTTTAAACAACTATGTATAAAATAGTGGTTTTCGACTGCTTCAGTGCCATTCTGTTAATGACCAACATGAAATATTTGGGTGATATTATTAGCAAAATACCAAGCACTTTACAGGGTACCCTATTTTTCTTAAAGTTTAAAGTAACCATGGCAACAGAGATGTTTAAAATAGCTTATAACTTGCTTTTTGTCGTAATTTCTTATAAAAAGTATTGAATAAGATTATCTTTCTAGTTGATGTAGCCTTAAAACATATTATTTCTAATGTAAGTTATTTTTTCGTGTTATCTGCATTTATTCAAACAAATTTCACAGCTTAGAATACTTACAGCAGAACCCCTCGTCTAGAATTTTTTATGGAAAAATTGTTCAGCATTCTGCTATTATTCTCATGGATATTGTTGAAATGAAAATAAAAAGCCGAAGCTGTGTTTCTTAAATAGACCAGTGTCAACGCTTTTAAATTTTACATTTAGATACATAGGTCATGGGCTTCGTTTCCATGGTAACATCAATTCAATTCAAGAAACCACAATTTTCTACTGAAATCTGAACAATTTTAGATCTTAGTTTTAGTACATAAGTAACAAATTATCAACGGAACCTGAAAAATAGGTATTACAAATCAAACTGCTAGATTTTTTATTTGAATATGGCCGTAACAAGTAACCTTTCACCCAACTATATTCCAAATAACATTGCTTATCATCATCCATTTTCTTACATTCCGCATAACATTTCAATATAACTACATAAAAGAAGCAAAATACTGATTATTATTCAGAGCAAAAGACTCATAAACAAGAGGGCCATGAAGGCCCTGTATCGCTCACCTGACCTATTGACCTAAAGATCACCAAGATCAACATTCCGACCAAGTTTCATTAAGATATGGTCATAAATGTAGCCTCTAAAGTGTTAACTAGCTTTTCCTTTGATTTGACCCGGTGACCTACTTTTTGACCCCACCTGACCCAGATTTGAACATGACCTATAGATCATTAAGATTAACATTCTGACCAAGTTTCATTAAGATATGGTCATAAATGTGGCCACTATAGTGTTTACAAGCTTTTCCTTTGATTTGATCTGGTGACCTAGTTTTTGATCCCACCTGACCCAGATTTGAACTTGACCTATGGATCATCAAGAATAACATTCTGACCAAGTTTCATTAAGATAGGGTCAAAAATGTGGCCTCTAGAGTGTTAACTAGCTTTTCCTTTGATTTAACCTGGTGACCTAGTTTTTGACCCTACATGACCCAGATTCAAACTGGAACTTGAGATCATCAAGATTAACATTCTGACAAGTTTCATGAAGATATAGTCATAAATGTGACCTTTACAGTGTTAACAAGCTTTTCCTTTGATTTGACCTGGTGATGTACTTTTTGATCCCAGATGACCAAATATCGAACTTTTCCAAGATTTTATTGAGGGTAACATTCTGACCAAGTTTCATTAAAATCAGGCCAAAATTTTGACCTCTAGAGTGTTAACAAGCTTTTCCTTTGATCTGACCTGGTGACCTAGTTTTTGACCCTAGATGACCCAATATGGAAATAGTCCAAGATTTTATTGAGGGTAACATTCTGACCAAGTTTCATTAAGATTGGGCCAAAATTGTGACCTCTAGAGTGTTAACAAGCTTTTCCTTTGATTTGACCTGCTGACCTAGTTTTTGACCCCAGATGATCCAATATCGAACTCATCCAAGATTTTATTGAGGGTAACATTCCGACCAAGTTTCATTAAGATTAGGTCAAAATTGTGACCTCTAGTAGAGTGTTAGCAGTCAAATTGTTGACAACGGACGAAAGGACGACGGACACAGCTCACCTTGATGCTTCGTGCTCAGGTGAGCTTAAAATATTTCAGCAAATAATGGTTATTTGAAAATAGTTAAAACAAGCAAATTCGATGAATTGGTATCCCCCGCCGAAAGGGTTTGTGGTGAGGAATGGCAAAAAGATATATCCGGCAAAAAGTTAAGGATGTTAATAAGAAGCAAATAATTTCATTAGTCAAAATCAATTTAACAGAAAACAAATGTTTAATTAAAGAGTACACAATAAATGTATGATACTTTGATCCGGACTAAAGAATTTATTTTGAATGGGATATGCTTACTGTAATAAGCTTAGCTTTTAAAATTAAATGCAGTTAATTGAAATGTGAGCTTGAAGTTTAACTGGAATGAAATATTGTCTTTGAGTGGTTTGGCACCAGGTGTTGCTGTTTTACATGTACATTTGAACTTAAAAGATCAGATGTCCTTAAGAGAACACAGGTAAGATATCTTGAACATGGCTGAGGGCAAGGTTTGTGCAGTCACAACTTAACATGTTGAAGGTTTGAACATTTAAAAAAAAAAAAAAAAGGATGGAAATATATATATCTATATATAGATATATGTATATATTTATTTTTTTAGGGGGTGGGGGTGCAGGAGAACGGGAGAGGAAACAAAATTCACATGCTGATTATAAATATTGCTTGAAAATTAAAATGAAAAAAAAAAAAAAAGAAAAAAAAAAAAAAAATAACGGTAAAGGTAGAAGTGGAGGGAGGGGGGGGGGGGGTGGGGGGGGGGGGGGGGGAGGGGGATGGGGTGGGGGGGAGAGGTGGGGGTGGGGGGAGGGGGGGGGGGGGGGGGGCGGGCGAGGATGCATGATCAGTGGTGGGCATGACTGGGTGGAGAAGTGAGGTGGGGGAATAGTACAACTTGGAAGGTTTGAAAAAATCTAAAATAAATGAAAAAAAAATAAAAAAAATTTGGGGGGGGGGGGGGGGGGGGGGGGGGGGGGGGGCGTGGGGTTGGAGGGGGTGTGACCAAGGAAAGTGGTGACCAGGTGTGGGTGCGCAACTTCACATGTTTATAATAAAGTTCACAGAAAAGAATGAAAGAAATTTAATGAAATTCTGCCAAATGGTAAGTTTGTTATGTACAATTATGTGGATTTTAGACAATTAAAGGGCAATAACTCTGAGTTACAAAAAGAAATCCGTACAAAATTGTCTGTGCACAACCACATTATAGTGCTCTAAATTCTGTTTAAAGTTTCATAGTTCTAGGTCAAATATATCAAAGTTATGATGCAGAAATTGGCATATCTATAGATCTATAGTACCCTATATAGTTAACACTAGAAACTGTCTAAGGGCCATAACCCTGGTGTTACTTGGGCAATCTGTCTGAAACTTGACGGGCCCCATAATCTCATAGTGGGAACATGTATATGAAGTTTGTTTGAAAAAAATCTAAAATAAGGAATGAATTTTTTTTTTTTTTTGGGGGGTGGGGTGGGGGGTGTCGGGGGATAGGGGGGGAGGTGTGTGATCAAGGTAAGGGGGCGACCAGGTGTGGGTACACAACTTCACATGTTTACAATAAATGTTCATGGAAAAGAATGAAAGAAATTTAATGAAATTCTACAAAATGGTAAGTTTGTTATGTACAAATATGTGGATTTTTATACAATTAAAGGGCAATAACTCTTAATTTACAAATAAATCCAAATGAAATTGTGTGTACACAACCACATTACAGTGATCTTAATTCTGTTTAAGTTTCATAGTTCTAGGTCAAATATATCAAAAGTTATGATGCAGAAATTGCCATATTTATAGTACCCTATATAGTTAACACTAGAAACTTCTAAGGGCCATAACTCTGGTGTTACTTGGGCAATCTGACTGAAACTTGACGGGCCGCAAGAACTCATTGTGGTGAACATGTATATGAAGTTTTAAATAAATATTCCCAACCATTTCCTAGATATGGCTCCGGACGGACGGACGGAAAGACGGACGGAAGGACGGACAACGCCAAAACTATATCCCTCCGACTTTCGTCGGGGGATAATAAAAAAAATGCACAGAATTACGTACTTTCAAAAGCTATTAATTTTGCGCGGTAACTGACACGTAACGTCATGACATCAATGACGTCATTTTAAGGCAACATTGTTTTGAAGCATTTTTGCGGCAATTTATTCATTATTTCTGCAATATTACACCATAAAGCATTAGATCTAAGACAGGTTCATGATTTGTTTTCGGAAGAATGAATATACAAACACATTTAGTTTGTCGTAAACGTCGTCGTAAATCGTCACGTTAGCTTCCGGTTGGACATGCGCACATACAAATATGAAAGTAACCTACCTCCTTAAGCAGCATGCCTCCAGATTTGGCTAAAATATAATCTTTCTTTCAAACTGAAGTGACAAACGCTTTTCAATTTTCATCGTAAAAAGTAGTAACAAGAGGACTATGATGGTCCTGAATCCCTCACCTCTTCCCACATGATCCAGTTTTGAGTATGACGTCGTTTTTTCTATTATTTGACATAGTGACCTAGTTTTTGAGCTCATGTGACCCAGTTTTGAACTTGACCTAGATATTATCAAGATAAAAATTCTGACCAATTTTCATGAAGATCCATTGAAAAATATGGTCTCTAGAGAGGTCACAAGGTTTTTCTACTATTTGACCTATTGACCTAGTTTTTTAAGGCACGTGACCCAGTTTCAAACTTGACCTAGATATCATCAAGGTGAACATTCTGACCAATTTTCATGAAGATCCATTCAAGGGTATGGCCTCTAGAGAGGTCACAAGGTTTTTCTATTTCAAGACCTACTGACCTAGTTTTTGATCGCAGTTGACCCAGTTTCAAACTTGACCTAGATATCATCAAGATAAACATTCAGACCAACTTTCATACAGATCCCATGAAAAATATGGCCTCTAGAGAGGTCACAACGTTTTTTCATTATTTGACCTACTGATCTACTTTTTGATGGCACGTGACCCACTTTCGAACTTGACCTAGATATCATCAAGATAAACATTCAGACCAACTTTTATGGAGATCCATTCACAAGTATGGCCTCTAGAGAGGTCACAAGGTTTTTTCTATTTTTAGACCTACTGACCTAGTTTTTGACCGCACATGACCCTGTTTTGAACTTGACCTAGATATCATCAAGATGAACATTCAGACCAACTTTCATGAAGCCCGCCCGCTTAGCTCAGTAGGTAAGAGCGTTGGTCTACGGATCGCGGGGTCGCGAGTTCGATCCTCGGGCGGGGCGTATGTTCTCCGTGACTATTTGATAAACGACATTGTGTCTGAAATCATTAGTCCTCCACCTCTGATAATTCATGTGGGGAAGTTGGCAGTTACTTGCGGAGAACAGGTTTGTACTGGTACAGAACCCAGGAACACTGGTTAGGTTAACTGCACGCCGTTACATGACTGAAATACTGTTGAAAAACGGCGTTAAACCCAAAACAAACAAAAACTTTCATGAAGATCCATTGAAAAATATGGCCTTTAGAGAGGTCACAAGGTTTTTCTATTATTTGACCTACTGACCTAGTTTTTGACCGCACATGACCCACTTTCGAACTTGACTTAAATATCATCAAGGTGAACATTCTGACCAATTTTCATGAAGATTTCATGAAATATATGGCCTCTAGAGAGATCACAAGGTTTTTTTATTTTTAGACCTACTGACCTAGTTTTTGACCGCACGTGACCCAGTTTGAACTTGGCCTAGATATCATCAAGATGAACATTCAGACCAACTTTCATACAGATCCCATAAAAAATATGGCCTTTAGAGAGGTCACAAGGTTTTTCTATTATTTGACCTACTGACCTAGTTTTTGATGGCACGTGACCCAGTTTCGAACCTGACCTAGGTATCATCAAGGTGAACGTTCTGACCAATTTTCATGAAGATCTTGTGAAATATATGGCCTCTAGAAAGGTCACAAGGTTTTTCTATTTTTAGACCTACTGACCTAGTTTTTGAACGCACGTGACCCAGTTTCGAACTTGACCTAGATATCATCAAGGTGAACATTCTGACCAATTTTCATGAAGATCTTGTGAAATATATGGCCTCTAGAGAGGTCACAAGGTTTTTCTATTTTTAGACCTCCTGACCTAGTTTTTGACGGCACATGACCCAGTTTCGAACTTGACCTAGATATCATCAAGATGAACATTCTGACCAATTTTCATGAAGATTTCATTAAATATATGGCCTCTAGAGAGGTCACAAGGTTTTTCTATTATTTGACCTACTGACCTAGTTTTTGACCGCACGTGATCCAGTTTCGAACTTGACCTAGATATCATCAAGGTGAACATTCTGACCAATTTTCATGAAGATCCATTGAAAATTATGGCCTCTAGAGAGGTCACAAGGTTTTTCTATTTTTACACCTGACCTAGTTTTTGATGGCACGTGACCCAGTTTCGAACTTGACCTAGATATCATCAAGGTGAACATTCTGACCAACTTTCATAAAGATCCCATGAAAAATGTGACCTCTAGAGTGGTCACAAGCAAAAGTTTACAGACGCACGCACGCACGGACGGACGACGGACACCGCGCAATCACAAAAGCTCACCTTGTCACTTTGTGACAGGTGAGCTAAAAACAGCAAATTCTCAAGTGTTTCCGTAACATAAAGTTTGTCATTAAGTTTTAAAGCCTTCTTAAGAAATATAGCATTTATTTCAAGATATCTTCAAAAAAAATTATTTTTTTGTTGTCGAATGATCTAGAGGCATGCTGCTTTAACATTTCAAATTGAAACTCAACTTGTAGCAAAATTATTGCCCATTTTTTTTCTTCTTTATAGATTTTTATAATACCTGCAATTGCTGTAGCTGCATTGTGTGTGGTACAAGTCAGTCTGCTGGCTGTAAGACTTTGCTGAAATTTAAGAGAAGCATATTCAGTTTTTGCTGGTTTTTTTTGCCTCTTTGTTTGACAAATACCCCCTTAAAATACTTGATAGAACAATAAATAGTCCACATCAAGGTCAAAACTCCAGAATAAATAATGGGGACATGAATGTTGTAATAAATTGAGCATGTTCACTTCAAGTTGATGAAGTATACCATGTTCCATTTCAAATGGATGGAGACTGTAGGATGAGTTGAGTACACAATGTTCTCATTAAGGTGTAATATTTCAAAGTTAACAAGAGCTTTCACAGGAGACAGCGTGCTCGACTATTTCGATGCTGGATAGTGAAACTGGGCACATCTGAGGAAACTAGAGCTGTCACTGGAGTGTTTAATGACTCCAATTGTGGATGAAGATATTGCACAATATCCTGAGTCTATGTCAAAAATATCAACTTAAAGTAATAAGAGAGGTAAAGATAAAATGTATCAAAACACTATATAAGTATATCCTAAGCAAAAAGGGGCATAATTCATTAAATATTGGTGCAAGAGTTATGCAGCTTGTGTCATATAGTGTGGGTGATGATGTTGAACAACTATTTTAAGTTTGAATCAAATCCATTCAGTAATAACAGAGACAGAGTGAAAGTGCATCAAAACTTTAACCTAAAATTCTAAGTAAAAAGGGGGAATAATTAATGAAAAATTGGTGCCAGAGTTATGCACCTTGCATCATATGGTGTGGGTGATGATGTTGAACAACTATTTTAAGTCTGAATCAAATTCATTCAGTAATAACAGAGACAGAGTGAAAGTGCATCAAAACTTTAACCTAAAATTCTAAGTAAAAAGGGGAAAAAAATCATGAAAAAATGGTGCCAGAGTTATGCACCTTGTGTCATATGATGTGGGTGATGATGTTGAACAACTATTTTAAGTCTGAATCAAATTCATTCAGTAATAACAGAGATAGAGTGAAAGTGCATCAAAACTTTAACCTGAAAATCTAAATGAAAAGGGGGGATAATTCATGAAATATTGGTGCCAGAGTTATGGCCCTTATGTCAGATGATGTGGATGATGATGAGGAATAAGTATTTCAAGTTTGAATCAAATCCATCAAGTAATTACAGAGATAGGCTGAAAAAAGAGAAAGTGCACCAAAACTTTAACCAAGGTGGGGACGCGGAAAGACGCAGACGCCGACGCCGGGGCAAGTAGGATAGCTCTCCTTATACTTTGTATAGTCGAGCTAAAAATGGACCATAACTCCAGAACAAATGATAAGACACAAAAGTGTAATTAGCACTAAGATTCTCAAGAACAATGTCAAGTGTGCAGGGTCACATCATGATAAAGACTCAAGCATGGTTTCATGAATTTACATCAAATACTTTTTGAGCTGTGCACATAATTAGGTAAAAATGTGCATTTTTTACAATTTCAGGAGCCATAACTTCAAAAATAGGGGGTGGAGCCAGCCAAAAATATAAGAGATGTGCAAGTTTATTTCATGATAAAGCAAGTTTTCAACCATTTATATTAAATGCTTTTTGAGCTAGGTGTGACTCAAGGTGAAAATATGCATTTTTGACTATTTCAGGGGCCATAACTCTGAAAATAGGGGGCAGACACAAATGAAAAATATGAGGTGCACAAGTTTATATCATGATTAAGACCTATGCAAGGTTTCATGAATCTATATCAAATACTTTTTAAGCTAGGCCTGTCACAAGGTGAAAATGTGCATTTTTGGCTATTTCAGGGGCGATAACTGTGAAAATAGGGGGCAGGATTAGACGAAAAATAGGAAGTGCGCAAGTTCATATCATGATAAAGACTCATGCAAGGTTTTATCAATTTATATGACATACTTTTTGAGTTAGGCTCGTCCCAAGGTGAAAATGTGCCGGAAATTTGCCGGTTTGTCGGTTTTGGACCGATTTTTGACTTTTCAGACCGATTCATGAAGTGAAAAAACGAAAAAAATCGGTCCCGTAAAAATGGAGAAAAAGTATAAATTTCAGTCTGATATCTCAATACACAATCACCTGCCAAGCAGGAAATTGTTGGTCGCACCCTCATGCCTGGGCAATTTTATCCCTGCAAGTATTTTCTCGGAAAAACATCGAAATTTAAACAAAGTAACTATCACATATAACACTGAATGACTGTTTACACTGTATGGTAACGCATGGTGACCGGTAAATCATTTTTAATACATGACATACTTATTTCTTTACTCTTTCACGTTTTACAAATATGGTATATTGGTAATACAGTGGGTGGGGTAGCGCCGATGTCGTGATTTTCGTTTCGGACCGATTGAGTTCTCAAAATTTCCGGAGCCCTGGTGATCATTTGACCCAAGTTTTATAAAATTCCTTCAAGGGGTTTAGGAGATATAGAGCGGACACTAAATGGCAGGCTCAAACCTTTGACCTTGAGTTGTGACCTTGACCTTGAACCGACAAGGCTGACTCATGGGTTCTGCAAATTGTCTTGATGAGGTGATCATTTGACCCAAGTTTCATGAAAATCCTTAAAGGGGTTTAGGAGATATGGACCGGACACGATTTTGTTACTGACGGAAGGACGGACGCAGACCATTCCTATAGTCCCTCCCCCATGGCGGGGGATTAAAAATAGGAGGTGCGCAAGTTCACATCATGATTAGGACTCATGCATGGTTTCATGAATCTGTATCAAATACTTTTTGAGCTAGGGGTGTCACAAGGTGAAAATGTGCATTTTTGACTATTTCAGGGGCCGTAACTCTAAAAATTGGGGGCGGACCCAAACGAAAAATAGGAGGTGCGCAAGTTCACATCATGATTAAGACTCATGCAAGGTTTTATGAATCTATATCAAATACTTTTTGAGCTAGGCGTGTCACAAGGTGAAAATGTGCATTTTTGACTATTTCAGGGGCCATAACTCTAAAAATAGGGGGCGGAGCCAGATGAAAAATAATAGGTGCACAAGTTCACATCATGATTAAGATTCATGCAAGGTTTCATCAATTTATATCAAATACTTTTTGAGCTAGGCGCGTCACGAACTTCGGACGGACGCATGGACAAGACCAAATCTATATGCCCTCCACCACTCATGGGGGGCACAAAAAAGAATGGTCTGAACAATCTTGCAAGAGGACCATTTGTGTGAAATTATATTAAAACTGGGCCTGCAGTTTCATACAGTCAAGCAGATTTCAGTTTCCAGTATTTACATAAGGAAAGGTGACCACGCCCCATGGCAGTCATGCGTTTTGATGAAATGGGATCACTTGAGAGAGGGTTACATAAGGAACATTTGAGTGAAGTTATTTAAAAATCCAGCCACCGGTTTAGGAGATGTTGTTTGAAGATTTTTCTATTTTTGGCTCTGGCGGCCAAAATGTGCAACCAAGCAGAACTGTTTGAACAACTTTGGAAGATGATCACCAAAAGAAAATCCAGACCAAGTTTCATCAACTTCCACCAAATGGTTTCAGAGGATATGTTGTTTAAAGAAAAGTGTGAACAGACAGATGACGGACGGACTGACGCAACACATTGAGTGATCACAATAGTTCACCCAGAGCACTTCCTGTTCGGGTGAGCTAAAAAATAATAACCCAACACAAAAGTCCCAAAAATATGCACAGGTCCACTTCATGTTAGTGTGACAGACTGACAGCTCGAAGTGGAAAACAGGTCTTCAACACCAGAGACATAAAAACAAAGTGAGTGCCAAATTGTCACAAAATACACCCTAAACTAGAAAATGCTTTTGTAAAAAAGCGCATGTCTCCCCCAGTACAAAGTCCTATAGGCAAGAAGTCAATAAGGGTCAGGAGCGAAAGTCAAAGAGACACTGATGGTTGGCTGCAATAGGGATCATCTACTTGGCATGTCCAGTCATCCCGCTAAATTTCAACACTCTTGGCCTAGTGGTTCTCAAGTCACTGTTCAGGCTCCTGTGACCTTGACCTTTGATCAAGTGACCTCAAAATAAATAGGGGTCATCTACTCTGCATGTCCAATCATCCTATTAAGTTTCAACATTGTAGGTCAAGTGGTTCTCAAGTTATTTCCAAAAAATGATTTAACATGAACAGGCCACTGTGACCTTGACCTTTAATAGACTGACCCCAAAATCAATAGGGGTCATCTACTCTGCATGTTCAATCATCCTATGAAGTTTCAACATTCTGGGTCAAGTGGTTCTGAAGTTATTGATCGCAACTGGTTATCAATGTTCAGGCCCCTGTGACCTTGACCTTTAATGGAGTGACCCCAAAAACAATAGGGGTCATTTACTCTGCATGTACAATCATCCTATGAAGTTTCAACATTCTGGGTCGAGAGGTTCTCATGTTACTGATTGGAAATGGTTTTCCATGTTCAGGCCCCTGTGGCCTTGACCTTTAACAAAGTGACCCTAAAATCGTTAGGGGTCATCTACTCTGCATGACCAATCATCCTATGAAGTTTCATCATTCTGGGTCAAGTGGTTCTCAAGTTACTGACCGGAAATGGTTTTCAATGTTCAGGCTCCTGTGACTATGACCTTTCACAGAGTGACCCCAAAATCGTTAGGGGTCATCTACTCTGCATGAACAATCATCCTATTAAGTTTCAACATTCTGGGTCAAGTGGTTCTCAAGTTACTGACCGGAAATGGTTTTCAATGTTCAGGCCCCTGTGACCTTGACCTTTAATGGAGTGACCCCAAAATCGATAGGGGTCATCTACTTTGCATGTACAATCATCCTATGAAGTTTCAACATTCTGGGTCAAGTGGTTCTCTAGTTATTGATCGGAAATGGTTTTCCATGTTCAGGCCCCTATGACCTTGACCTTTGATGGAGTGACCCCAAAATCAATAGGGGTCATCTTCTCTTTATGACCAATCATCTTATGAAGTTTCAACATTCTGGGTCAAGTGGTTCTCTAGTTATTGATCGGAAATGGTTTTCAATGTTCAGGCCCCTGTGACCTTGACCTTTGACGGAGTGACCCCAAAAACAATAGGGGTCGTCTACTCCAGCAGCCCTACAACCCTATGAAGTTTGAAGGTTCTAGGTCAAATGGTTCTCCAGTTATTGCTCGGAAATGAAGTGTGACGTACGGACGGACAGGGCAAAAACAATATGTCTCCTGGGGGAGACATAATTACACCTTTACAGTAAAATTATCTTCAACTTTTAAGATACTCTACTCATTAAGCAGAGTACATGTACTTGTCAATTTCTGAATTTTGAATAATTCAAGGGCCATAACTCCAGACTGCAACTAAGACTATCTTGCTGGTTATTGAACTTGGCCAATAAACTTTCCAAGTCTGCTGAAATTTGATAAGAAGTGTTGAAGTCATTCATTAAAGACTGTTAATTTTTGCAACTTTTACTAATTCAAGGGCAACAACTCTACAAACTTTGTATAAGTTTAGTTTTAGTTCTGATACAAAATATTCTAGTTATTAACATGATTAAAGGTCCATTACTAAGGGAAAGTGAGTTGGCAATTTTTTTCATAGCCAGTGCATAGACTTCTGCAAGACACTAAATAATGAAGATTGGCAGGTCAAAATTTACAGAAGGTCTTTGGAACTCAAAGAAATGTATGTGCATTATGTTGAAATTTCAATGAATCGACAGAATGACCCCCCAGGTCATTTTAACTTTCTTCATACTTCACAGAAAAATAATTGTACATATACTGCGATTTATTTCGAATTTCTACATACCAACTTTCATTTTCCAATAAAATGAAATACTTTCTATGCTTTTTAAAAGAAATTACAATGTTCACTTTCCTTAGTATTGGACCTTTAAGCAGACATCATTTTTTCTGTCCGTCTGCCAGGCCATAACGGGCAAAAACGTATACATTCCAGTTTTCAAATGGGCATATAAAAACAACAAGATTGGTCTGGTAAATGGACGTCTTCAATAAAACCATGTTTTTTGATGAAACAGAACAGTTTTTATTATCTGTGTTAATAGTTACTCCAGGAAAAAATTAAAATTGGGCCAGCAAAATTTAATATGTAACATGCATGTTGCACTACAGAAAAGTGGTCTTGATTTTTCCCTACTTCCAGTAATAAAAAAGTTACAATATAAGTAAGCTATTCATAGTAAAAACAAATGGAAGTAATTCTAGGTTCTTGTGCATTACACTCCGTCTCATGATGGTGAACAATTGTGCCAAGTTACATCAAAATCCCTCTATG
Organism: Mercenaria mercenaria; assembly: GCF_021730395.1. NCBI lineage: Eukaryota > Metazoa > Mollusca > Bivalvia > Venerida > Veneridae > Mercenaria > Mercenaria mercenaria. The sequence continues at coordinate 57,349,946 of NC_069378.1, forward strand.
CATGAAAAAGAAATTATCCTGACAAAGTCATTCTTGTATCTGACCTTTAACCTCTAAGTGTGACCTTGACCTTAGACCTAGTTCTTGTGCATGACTATCTGTCTCATTGTGGTAAACATTTGTGCCAAGTTACATCAAAATCGCTCCATGCATGAAGAAGAAATGCTCCAGACAAAGTTGTCATTCTTGTATCTGTGACATTGACCTTAGACCTAGGGACCTGGGTCTTATGCATGACACTCTGTCTCATGATGCTGAACAACTGCGCCGAGTTACATCAAAATCCCTCCATGCATAAAGAAGGGATGCTCGAAACAGTCATTACTGAATTTGAACTTTGACCTCAAGTGTGACATTGGACTTTGAGATAGGGACCTGAGGTTTGCATAGGACAGTCTGTCTCGCTGAGGTTAACATTCATGCCAAATATAAACAAGATTGCTCCATGCATGTCAAAGTTATGGTCCGAAAAAACGAATCTGGATGCACGCACGCATGCACTGACACATGCACATACATCGAACAGCCATTTGGATGACAATGTCTTTGCTTCCACAAGCGGGCTTGACAAAAAAAACACTGCTAAAATATAAATACAAAATGTATAGGGAAAAATTACTAAGCACTCCTGCAGCCATGTTTTTTTGACAAATCAGAATAACTTTAACAATCTTCATACAGGGTCCCCTAAGGAACATCTGTGTAAAATTATTTTTCTAAATTTGGTCAGCTATTTTTTAAAGTTAGGAAGAGTGACGACACCCTCTAGTGGACATGGTTATTTTTTGACAAATTGAATTTGAACAATCTTGGTAGATGGTCACAAAAGGACCATTTGTGTGAAATTATTCTAAAATCGGGCCAACAGATTCATATAAGAATTTTTTTTAAAGTTTCAACTGTAGGGAAAAGTGACCATGCCCTCTGGTGGCCCGTATTTTGATGAACTGTAATAATTAGAAAAATCTTGGTAAAGGATCACAAAAGGACTATTTGTTTGAAATTATTTTAATGTCAGGCCTGCAGCTTCAAATAAATTTTTACAGCTTCCATTATATACATATAAGGAAAAGTGACCATGCCTCCCTGGCGGCATTGTTTTTTGACGAAACTGAATAATTTGTAAAATCTTGGGAGCATGTTACATATGGAACATTTGTGCGAAATTATTTCAAAATCAGTCTGAAATATTTCCTTTGCCAGAAAAGCAGAAGTTACCATATAATTCATTAATTTAAAACAAGCAAGATTAATATCCAGACATTCTTTAATTTCAAAGCTGAGGAAAGTGCTCAAAGTATCAACCTACAGGTAAATACCAAAACTTTTTTTCCTTCATACTTTTCTCTTTGTGCTTGGGGCCTCCGTGGCCAAGTGGTTTAGGTCGCTGACTTAGAATCACTTGCCCCTCATCGATGTGGGTTCGAGCCATCAAAGCTGGAAAGTCGTCATATGACCTATAATTGTGTCGGTGCAACGTTAAAACCAACAAAAATATCTCTTTGTGCTTACTATATATGCATCGAGTAAATCTTGTCCAAGAAGATCCTTCAGAAATTGACAATCTGGTGAGTGCTTTATATGTTCAAAGAGGGGCTCATCTGGAGCTGACCAGTTCTTCAAACCAATTCCACATTGGAAACATCTTACCAGGTCATGTCTCCCTAAAATATAAAATCATCATATACACCAACTTTTCTGTTATTAAAGCATGTTTAAGAATAATGATTGAAAGGAAGTATTTTTTAGTAGTTTTTATTTAATATATCAATTTAATTTTTACCTATTTTTGTAACTTAACATACTCATGGGGTCCCTTGATCCAAGTGGTAGAGATTTCTGACACAGCCGTTGTATACAGTGTACAGCTCCCATGTTTACAGATTTTTGTAAACATTTATACTACCTTTCAAACTCAAAACGATACCAATCATTATTTATGACAAACAGCAGACTTCTGGAAAGTCGTCGGTCTGTCGGACATGACCGCAAAATTTTGACGTGGTCTGCCATTTTTTTTTACCCAGATGCAGTCTAACTGACCCGCATTAATTGTGTCCAGAGAACCACAACATCTCAGACAAAAAGGCGTCTTTAAAAAAAATACTGCTGCAGAATCCAGAGTTTATTGAAAATACACGCCTGCCGCAAGTACAGAAAGCAAAAACAAGTACGAAATGAAATGATAAATGGCAAAGATTCATGCCTAGCTTGTAAAACTGCATGTTAAACTAGTAGTTTAAAGAGGTTTTTTTTTTTTTTGGTCAATTTTTGGTCTGGTGGATTGTTTTTCAGTCCGGCAGAGTTTTTGATATCGCCGAACATTCGGTCTAATGTCCGGCCATATTTCCCAACTTTCCAGAAGTCTGACAGTCTTTGATTTATACCAGAAAGTATTTACTTTACCAATTCTCCCAAAGAATCACCTTACTTTCAGTAAAATTATGAAATCAAGTGTGGGGATCATTCCTTGGGCCAATGGTATCTGGACATCTGTATGTCATATCCATACATGTGCATAGGGAAAAAAGGCTTCTCCCTCACTTCCCAGCACCCTCCACTCTCCCTCACCCCAAAAAAAACACATAATCCTTTTTGAAACATTAACATGTAACTTTAAACAGAACAATGTATGCAAACCTGTATAAAAGAATCCATAAGCTGCCATTCTAGATGGATCGTGCCCAGTTGTGGAAGGCCAGTTTGAGAAGGACCTCTGTCGTGAAGGTTGATCAGCATACTGTCCGTGTCTTGGTGGTGCCCGGGGTTGGTTGAATCTGCTCTCAAGTAACCCTCCACGATGTCTATTTAATAAACTCCTCTCTTCATCTGCAGTTGCCAGGTTTGTGGTTGGGATACAAGAATCTTGAGTAATGTTCTGAAATATTGAGCCTGCTGATGTCTGGATCTGTCCAGATACTAGGTCATTACTAATTTCGGGATCAGGCAGGTTCAAGACTTGGAAATTGTCATTCGATTCCTGTGTTGGAGGCAGCACTGCGGCAGGTTGTTGGGTTTCATCATCAGACTGATTTGAAATTTCTTCAGCATCCTCAATTCCAACATCTTGCCGATTATGAGATGCCCTACTTTCCCTTCCTCTTCCAGCAGGGTATACATGGACAATTACTTCGAAGTGCATTTCTGAGAGGGGTAGGTCAGTTAAATCTCTCAACTGCATGACAGTCTCTTGACTACATATTAAGGTCCTTTTTCTCAATGATTGCTTTAAGAACAAAAGTTCATCAAGGTAGTACCTTTGCTTGAGACCATCATCAGAATTGTATGACAATCCCTTTTTCTTGTACAGTTTTACAGCCTTTTGGTCATTCAGCCTTTTCTTTATATTTGCAACTTTTTTGTTACTTCTACTTGTAGACTTTTTCACATTTTTCTTACTCATTTTCTCTCTCTTCTTTAAACCTTTCCCTGGCGTTATTTTCTGTTTTACAACTTTTCTGGACAAATTACCTTTAGGTGTAGATTTTTCCTTTCTTTCTGCTTTCTTACTTGTATCTACAGGTAATTCACCCATTTGTAGAAATGTAATTTTTACAATTCTATATTTCTTTTGGTCTTTTAATAATTTTCTCTTTGTTATTCCTAAGCTCTCTTGAGATTGTGTAGAAAGATCTCTAAATTTAACCCCTAAATTGAAGCCAGTCTGCTCTTTCAGTTCAGGGTCAAGATCCAAACATGGTAATGTTGTAGCTTCATCTGTCTTCACATTTCTGCCAAAATATACCGGTACATTACAGACTTGTTCAACTTCTTGTTCTCCTAATTTTTTTTCTTTTGGTGCCTCCACTACCAATTTATATTGCTTTCTTGCAGGTTTACATCTCGAAGCATATCCATATTTGATTTTTTTGCCCATTGTTCCAAACAATCTGAGGGCTGGATCTTCTGAGATATTAAGCAGGCTTTTACTAGTTAACAAAGAAATTGTAAAAGGTTTGTGGCAATTCATGTTATCATTAATACATATTTTGTTTATTTCACATTTCAAACCATCCTTGGTATTTACATACTTGGTAACTTCAGACTTCAAGCAATTCGGGCTCAACTTAAGCAAATCTGTATACTCTATTCTTCTTCCTCTGCCTTCTGGGAACATTCTGAAAAATTCCCCTTTATTTTTACAAACCAATATATCTCTACCATCCTGTACTATGAAGTGTTCATATAATTCAGGATCACTGTTCAATTCTTTTCCTTCAAATAAATTGGAAGTTGAACTCTCTCCTAGAAACTTGAAGAAAGCTTTGTCATCTTTATAATGGACAAACATCTTTTCTCTTGTTTTCTTTGACAATCTCTTTATTCTCTGCAGTGATGTAAGTCTTGCAGTATTCTTTGGAATATCTACTGTAAACCACTGAACACCATCCTCCTGTTTATTTTGACTAATCATTTCAATATTCCTTTTGTGCAACAGCAAGCAATCACAATCTAAAATGAGAAAAGGAAAATGACAATCATATAACGTAAGCACGGGAACAAAGAGGACTTATTTCACAACAAGAGCACCACTGTGCAGAGCATAATAATCCTGTAGTAAAAAGCCTATAAGTTTGAGAATCATAGCCTATTAGGTCAGAGCATTCTGAATTTATTAGCTCAAACTAAATTATAAACAGATTCCTGAGATGGATGGATGACCATCACCATCACATGAAACGTCCATCTCATGAGTCATCACTTCGCATAACAAGAAACTTCATCATTGGTGAATGTTCTTTTTTAACTAATGGTCACTGTGATCTTAACTACATACCGCCTGACGAGAAAATCATTATTATTTAGGGGGAATTCACTCACCATAAGCATTATGCCCAACAAGTTTGAGGGTCCTAGGTCAAAATATAGAGCCAAGAACATTGTTGTACTTATAGCTACTTTGACCTTGACCTTAAAATCAATAGGATCATCTACTGCTGCTGTAACTTATATAAAGACCAAGATAATAAATTATAATGTTTCGCGCAGAGCCCAAGAAATGTTATTCTTGTTCTTGACTTAAAGACCAGTTGCACTTAATAATTGTATCAATATTTAAGGTAGTGGACCCGTGACAACATTCAGCTATTTCCATGCAATTATGTATCCTCTGTGTGTGATTTTGGCATCCTTTGACCATGGAAACTGTTCATAAACTTTGTAGTGCAACTTTATTATTGACTAAGGGTGTAACGATATATCGTTGGATGGTATGGTGTACGATACGATGCATGTCCCTGTATGGTACAACACGGTACAGCTTGGGGTATCAGGCCTTTTTCTGTCTATTTTGGGGAAAAGTACCTTGGAAAATTGGGTTTTTTCGCATCGTAAAATTGGCCGAATTTGGACAATTATTCATCCATAAATTCATCATTTTGGGAAATATTTCTCCTAGTGAAATTGAATTATTTACCTTTAAAAGTTGCCAATAAATGCATAATAGAATGTACACAATAATGTTCTGTTATAATTATTTATTGCTGCAAACCCAAATATGAATGATATTTCTAAACATGTACATAGTCATCATGGCATGAATTGCTAACCATTCTTTCAACAGAGTATCAATCTTACTCTAAGATCTGTTTTAATCATCACTAGTCTAGATCTACAATGAAAGTTTTCTAGCCTTGGAATCACGGAAAGTGTTACACATCCATTCTAAATCGGGAGATTCAGCATCGATTTGGTTTATTTCAGTAGACTTACTAGTATCTTTAGACCAAAGAACATTGAGTGTTTTCGAGCCTTTGGCATCAGTTTTCCGTATATTATTTCTATAATACTTCCAACTGTGAGACATTTTAATGCCTATAATGACTCTCTACGGTAGTAAATAAACGTTCTGAATTCCATTTCTGTTTCCAATGACCAAGCTAAAACCCGGCATGTGCCGTATCGAACCGGTTGCTGTGATACATGATTTTCATGACAGCTAGTTCAGCTGTCTACTGGGATTTTTTTTGGAAATTGGGGAAAAATACCCATATTTGGCATTGTGGGAATGGGTCCGAGATTATTATTATTATACCAGATTTATATAGCGCCCTTTTCATGATCAATTTCACGTTCAAAGGCGCTTTACATAGTTCAAATGCAGCCACACAGGGCGCATAATTCATCCTCTACTAGTACAGACACAGAGTGATCTGACCAGAGGGACAGAGTGAGACAAAGCCCCCACGACAGAGAGATCAGAAATCAGATACAGGCTTGTCCGGCTAACTTAGCCTAGCTCGTTGCGAATAGACAGCCTGGTTCTTTAATGTGCCCAGTGTGTAACACTGATACATGCAAGGATTGCCTGGGTTCCTGACCAGTACACCTCTAGTTGGGTGGGAAACACTGAAAAGCGTTTCTGAAAATTCCCGAGTAGCTGCCGGGGATCGAACCCCCAACCTCAGGATTGGAAGGCCAGTGTGCAAACCACTGTGCTATCCGTCCACCAGATTAGCAGAAGAAAGCCTGCATATTCCCATTCTCTGATTTAAGGGAAGTAAAAATCAACAATCATGGTATCAGCCGAATTAAAATCACCACCTGCGACACATAAATAAACAAGAGATCACAGAGTGATCTTGGCGCCCACCAATGTGCCATTTTTGAGTGTTCCAAATTTCAAGACTTATTGACTACCTCAAGGTCAAATTTCATTTCCGTACACAACACTGTGCATGTGGTCCAAATTCGAAAGCTGTAGCTTGAGAAATGTGAAAGTAGGTCACTAGGTCAATATCAAGGTCAAAGTTTGTTTCGGTACACAATCCTATGCATGTGGTCTAAATTTGAAGCCTGTAGCTACAGAAATGTGAAAGTAGGTCACTAGGTCAATCTTAAGGTCAAAGTTCATTTCGGTACACAAAACTATGCAAGTGGTCCAAATTTGAAGGCTGTAGCTTGAGAAATGTAAAAGTAGGTCACTAGGTCAAAATCAAGGTCAAATTCTATTTCGAAATACAAAACTATGCATGTGGTCCAAATTTGAAGCCTGTACCTTCAAAAATGTGAAAGAAGGTCACTAGGTCAATGTAAAGGTCAAAGTTCATTTCGGTACACAAAACTATGCATGTGGTCCAAATTTGAAGGCTATAGCTTGAGAAATGTAAAAGTAGGTCACTAGGTCAAAATAAAGGTCAAATTTTATTTCGGAATACAAAACTATGCATGTGGTCCAAATTTGAAGACTGTACCTGAAAAATGTGAAAGTAGGTCACTAGGTCAATGTAAAGGTCAAAGTTCATTTCGGTACACAAAACTATGCAAGTGGTCCAAATTTAAAGGCTGTAGCTTGAGAAATGTAAAAGTAGGTCACTAGGTCAAAATCATGATCAAATTTTATTTCGGAATACAAAACTATGCAAGTGGTCCAAATCTGAAGCCTGTACCTTAAAAATGTGGAAGTAGGTCACTAGGTCAATGTGAAGGTCAAAGTTTTTTTCGGTACACAAAACTATGCATGTGGTCCAAATTTGAAGGCTGTAGCTTGAGAAATGTGAAAGTAGGTCACTAGGTCAAAATCAATGTCAAATTCCATTTTGAAACACGGAACTATGCATATGGTCCAAATTTGACGCCTGTACCTTCAAAAATGTGGAAGTAGGTCACTAGGTCAAAATCAAGGTCAAAGTTTTTTCCAGTGCACAAAACTATGCATGTGGTCCAAATTTGAAGGCTGTAGCTACAGAAATGTGAAAGTAGGTCACTAGGTCAAAATCAAGGTCAACTCATGTCAAGGTTCATCTTGCCACTCAAATATATACATGTGGTCCAAATTTGAATGTTGTAGTTATTGACAAGAACATTTTAAAAGCTTTTCCCTATATAAGTCTATATGAACCATATGACCCCCGGGGCGGGGCCATTTTAGACCCTAGGGCGATAATTTGAACAAACTTGGTAGAGAACCACTAGATGATGCTACATTACAAGTATCAAAGCCTTAGGCTTTGTGGTTTGGACAAGAAGATTTTCAAAGTTTTTCCTTATGTAAGTCTATGTAAACCATATGACCCCAAGGGCGGGGCAATATTTGACCCTAGGGGTATAATATGAACAGTCTTAGTTGAAGACCACTAGATGATGTCACATACAAAATATCAAAGCCCTAGGCCCTGTGGTTTTGGACAAGGGGTTATTCAAAGTTTTTCCCTATATAAGTCATTATAAACTATGTGACCCCCAGGGCGGGGCCATATTTGACCCCAGAGAAATAATTTGAATCATCTTGGTAGAGGACCACTAGATGATGCTTCAAACCAAATATCAAAACCCTAGGCTCTGTGGTTTTGGATTAGAAGGTTTTCAAAATTTTTCCCTATATAAATCTATGTAAAATATAGAAACAAGAGCTGTCACTAATGGTGACAAATGCCCCCGCAGCACCTTGACCTTTGACCTGGTGACCCCAAAGTCAGTAGGGGTGGTGTACTCAATAAGTACTATCAGCATGTGAAGTTTGAAGGTCCTGGGTGAAGTGGTTCGCATGTAAAGTGCCTTCATGCAAAAAGTTAATGTTGGCCCCTGTGACCTTGACCTTTGACCTGGTGACCCCAACGTCAGTAGGAGTGGTGTACTCATAAAGTACTATCAGCAAGTAAAGTTTGAAGGTCCTGGGTGAAGTGGTTCGCGAGTAAAGTGCCTTCATGCAAAAAGTTAACGTTGGCCCCTGTGACCTTGACCTTTGACCTGGTGACCCCAAAGTCAGTAGGGGTGGTGTACTCAATAAGTACTATCAGCCTGTAAAGTTTGAAGGTCCTGGGTGCAGTGGTTCACAAGTAAAGTGCCTTCAGGCAAAAAGTTAACGTTGGCCCTTGTGACCTTGACCTTTGACCTGGTAACCCCAAAGTCAGTAGGGGTGGTGTATTCAATAGGTACTATTAGCACGTGAAATTTGAAGGTCCTGGGTGCAGTGGTTAGCGAGTAAAGTGCCTTCATGCAAAAAGTTAACGTTGGCCCCTGTGACCTTGACCTTTGACCTGGTGACCCCAAAGACAGTAGGGGTGGTGTACTCAATAAGTACTATCAGCATGTGAAGTTTGAAGGTCCTGGGTGCAGTGGTTCATAAGTAAAAGACCTTCAAGCAAAAAGTTAACGTTGGCCCCTGTGACCTTGACCTTTGACCTGGTGACCCCAAAGACAGTAGGGGTGGTGTACTCAATAAGTACTATCAGCATGTGAAGTTTGAAGGTCCTGGGTGCAGTGGTTCGCGAGTAAAGTGCCTTCATGCAAAAAGTTCACGCTGTGACGAACGAACGAACGGACGGACGGACAGTTGAAAACTAATATGCCTCCCTTCGGGGGCATAATAAACAAAGGGCCATTACTCACTCATAAATTGTTGAACCAGTCTGATTTTCAGGGGGACACAACTAGGGTACCAATACATCATTCTGACAAAGTTTGGTCAAAATCCCCCCAGTAGTTTCTGAGGAGATGTGATAACGAGAAATTGTTAACGGACGGACGGACTGACGAACGGACAGAACCACGGACGCAGAGTGATTTTAATAGCCCACCATCTGATGATGGTAGGCTAAAAATATGGTATCATTTTGGATTTAAGACTGTAGGAAAGGATGGCATTAAGACAACAGTTAAAAATTTAACAACCTGCCAACGTTGTTATGCTGAAAAATGCAAAACAGGGTTATGGAACCTGCACAGTGCTTATCAGCTCCTGACAGTGGACATGTGTGTGAAGTTTCAATCCATTCCCATTAGTGGGTACTAAGATACCAGCTTACATATAAGAATTTAACCAAAATCTGCTATGTTGAAAAAGGGGCATAATTTTGAAAAATGCAAAGCAGAGTTATTGAACCTGTTTAGTGCATGTCAGATCATGACAGTGAACAAGTGTGTGAAGTTTCAATCCATTCCCATTAGTGGTAACTGAGATACCAGCTAACATACAAAACCTTACGCTTTAGGAGTTTTTGTAATGATAAAGTTTATATTACTCTACAAAACAAGCGTCAGTATACTGATATAAATGTCGTAGTCCAAACTGGAATCTAGGCAGATCCGAAATCTGCCTAGACCAAACTAGAATTCCAGTTTGGTTTAGATTGATTCCAGATCTGCCTAGACCAAACTAGAATTCTAGTTTGGCTAGACCAATTCCAGATTTGCCTAGGCCAAACTTGAATCTTCTTGAAGATTATTATCCATAAGTTCACTGAATTTTTCTTTTTGTTTTGACATTTTGTAGCCAATAAGACTCTCAAACTTGTATTACATCATAAATTGAACATAAAATTTATGCAATATGTGAGCTTGAAAGTATACGTGGGCAATATATATGATTACATCTTTGTTTATTTTCAGCGCCTTAATTGGTAATTATTTATTTTACTTAACCAATTAAGGCATTTATATTTATCTTTTGTTCTTACCGGTATTCTTCAATGCTTTAATGCAAAAAATATAAACCACAAGAGTGCCAGAATCACTCTATGCATGAAGAAGAACAAAGTTTTCATTCTTGTATCCTTTGACCTCTAAGTGTGACCTTGACCTTAGACCTAGGGACCTGGTTCTTGCGCATGACACTCCGTCTCATGATGATGAACAATTGTGCCAATTTTCATCAAAATCCCTCCATGTAGGAAGAAGATATGCTTCGGACAAAGTCATTCTTGAATTTGACCTTTGACCTCTAACTGTGACCTTGACCTTAGACCTAGTTTTTGCGCATGACACTCCGTCTCATGATGGTGAACAACTGTGCCAAGTTTCATCAAAATCCCTCCATGCATGTAGAAGATATGCTCCGGACAAAGTCTGTGGACGCCGCCCGCCACCCGCCAGGGGCGTTCCCATAATACATCCCGTTTTTCAAACGGGCGTATAAAATGTTACAATATAAGCTATTCATAGTAACAACAAAGGGAAGTAATTCTAAAGAAGGGAACTGCGCATGACACTTCGTCTCATGATGGTGTATAATTGTGCCAAGTTACATCAAAATCCCTCCATGCATGACGAGGAAATGCTTCCGACAAAGTCATTCTTGTATCTGACCTCTTGCCTCAAAGTGTGACCTTGACCTTAGATATAGGGACCTGGTTCTTGCACATGACACTCCGCCTCGTGGTGGTGAACATTTGTGCCAAGTTATATCAAAGTCCCTCTATGCATGAAGAAGAAATGCTCCGGATAAGGTTTTCATTCTTGTATCCTTTGACCTCTAAGTGTGACCTTGATCTTAGACCTAGGGACCTAGTTCTTGCGCAGGACACTCCGCCTCGTGGTGGTGAACATTTGTGCCAAGTTATATCAAAATCCCTCCATGCGTGAAGAAGATATGCTCCGGACAAAGTTTTCTTTCTTGTATCCTTTGACCTCTAAGTGTGACCTTGACCTTAGATCTAGGGACCTGGTTCTTGCGCATGACACTCCATCTCATGATGATGAACAATTGTGCCAACTTTCATGAAAATCCCTCCATGCATGAAGAAGATATCCTGCGGACAGTCATTCTTGAATTTGACCTTTGACCTCCAAGTGTGACCTTGACCTTAGACCTAGGGACCTGGTTTTTGCGCAGGACACTCCGTCTCATGATGGTGAACAACTGTGCCAAGTTTCATCAAAATCCCTCCATGCATGTAGAAGGTATGCTCCGGACAAAGTCTGTGGACGCCGCCCGCCCGCCAGGGGCGTTCCCATAATACGTCCCGTTTTTCAAACAGGCGTATAAAAATATCGATTTTCATCTATTACAAATAATTTTTTTAAGTTCATAACAAATATCCCAGTTTGGCCTAGGCAGATCCGGAATCAGTCTAGACCAAACTGGAATTCTAGTTTGGCCTACACCAAACTAGAATTCTAGTTTGGTCTAGGCAGATTCCGGATCTGCCTAGATTCCAGTTTGGACTACGACATAAACATTGAATTACGGAAAAAGGACAGCCTAAAGGAGCCCCACTTCTGGACAGTAAAACGCCTTTAAAAACTCACCATTTTCAAAGAACTGTTACACATTTGCAATAGCATGCGAGTGTTGAAATTTCACATAACTAGGTGGAACACAGTTTTCAGCAATAGTTTCTTTTTTATTTCTTTACTAATGGCATTCATTTTCAAAGGGGGACAACTTTTTCAGAATATTTTAAGAACAGGACAGTATGGCAGAACATGTAATGGTCAGGTAAAATATTGGTAACGATGTTGTTTGTTTATAAAATATTTCTGTGTTTTGGTGATATACTCCTAAACCTTAACCAAAAATTTCTAAGTCGAAAAAGGGGCATAATTTTGTAAAAAAGCACAATAGAATTATGGAACCTGTGCAATGTAAGTCAGTGTTTATTACAGTGAATAAGTGTGTGAAGTTTCAGTCCATTCCTGTAAATAATAACTTGTGGTTACTGAGATACTAGCTTACACACAAAAACTTAACCAAATCAGGACGCCGACGCCTACGCACAAGCGAGTCCAATAGCCTTACTATTCTATTAATAGTTGAGCTGAAAAAGTAGAGTTATTGAACTTTTACATTGTAAGTCATATCAGGACAGTGAACAAGTGTGTAAAGATCAATCCTTTCCAATAAGTGGATACTGAGATACCAGCTTACATACAAAAACTTAACCAACAAGAGTGCCAGAATGTCACAATATAATGCCCGTCACAGCAAATTTCTTTACTCTAGCACCTGTATTTGCAAATGGAATTTTAATTTTGAGATTCTTTAGTAATCACTGTAAGTCTTTTGTTTTTCTAAGTCCACAAAAAAACTCCTTACCAGGTAGAGATACCTTAAAATACACCTAAAATTGGAAAGTAACATCTATGTTGTACTACATACCACAGAAAAGTGGTCTTGGATTTTCCCTATGGTCAATTATAAAAAAGTTACAATATAAGTTATTTATAGTAACAACTACGGGAAGTTAACCTTAAACAAGAGTGCCAGAATGTCAAAATATATGCCCGTCACAGCAAATTTCTTTACACTAGCACCTGTATTTGCAAATGAAATTTTAATTTTCTAGTTGTTTAAAATGTTGTTTGTTTTTTTTTAGAAATTATTGTAATTCTTTTATTTTTTTAAGTCCACAAAAAAAATCCTTACCAGGTAGAGATACCTTAAAATACACCCAAAATTTGAAAGTAACACCAATGTTGTACCACAGAAAAGTGGTCTTGGTTTTTCCCTACGGTCAATTATAAAATAGTTACAATGTAAGTTATTTATAGTAACAACTAAAGGTAGTTAACCTTTAAAGAAAGAAAAAAAAAAAAAAAAAAAAAAACAAATTACAAGTCCATACAAAAATCCTTACCAGGAGATAGCTCAAAATACACCTCAGAATTGGATGTAACATGCATGTTGTACTACAGAAAAGTGGTCTCGATTTTTCCCTACGACTTGTAATGAAAAAGTTAAAATATAAGCTATTTATAGTAGCAGCAAAGGGAAGTAATTCAAAAGAAGGGACCAGTGCATGACACTCCGTCTCATGATGGTGTACAATTGTGCATCAAAATCCCTCCATGCATGAAGAAGAAATGCTCCGGACAAAGTCATTCTTGTATCTGACCTTTGGCCTCTATGTGTGACCTTGACCTTAGACCTAGGGACCTGGTTTTTACACATGACACTCCGTCTCATGCTTGTGAACAGTTGTGCCAAGTTATATCAAAATCCCTCAACGCATGAAGAAGAAATGCTCCGGACAAAGTTTTCATTCTTGTATCCTTGACCTCTAAGTGTGACCCTGACCTTGCCCCTAGGGACCTGGTTCTTGCGCATGACACTCTGTCTCATGATGGTGAACAATTGTGCCAAGCTACATCAAAGTCCTTTCATGCATGAAGAAGATATGCTCCGGACAAAGTTTTCATTCTTGTATCCTTTGACCTCTACGTGTGACCTTGACCTTAGACCTAGGGACCTGGTTCTTGCGCATGACACTCCGTCTCATTATGGTGAACAACTGTGCCAAGCTACATCAAAATCCTTCCATGCATGAAGAAGATATGCTCCGGACAAAGTCATTCTTGAATTTTTCATTCTTGTATCCTTTGGCCTCTAAGTGTGACTTTGACCTTAGACCTAGGGACCTGGTTTTTGCGCACGGCACTCCGTCTCATGATGATGAATAATTGTGCCAACTTTCATCAAAATCCCTCCATGCATGAAGAAGATATGCTCCGGACAAAGTCATTCTTGAATTTGACCTTTGACCTCTAAGTGTGACCTTGACCTTAGACCTAGGGACCTGGTTCTTGCGCGTGATACTCTGTCTCATGATGGTGAACAACTGTGCCAAGTTTCATCAAAATCCCTCCATGCATGTAGAAGATATGCTCCGGACAAGGTCTGTGGACGCCGCCCGCCCGCCAGGGGCGTTCCCATAATACGTTCCGTTTTTCAAACGGGCATATAAAAACAAAAAATCCAAAATAAATTGTAAGTCCACACACAAATGTTTACAAGGTAGAGATTGGTCAAAATACACCTCAAAATTGGATGTAGCATGCATGTTGTACTACAGAAAGTGGTCTTGATTTTTCCCTACAACTAGTAATGGAAAAGTTACAATATAAGCTATTTATAGTAACAACAAAGGGAAGTAATTCTAAAGAAGGGAACTGCGCTGACACTTCTTCTCGTGATGGTGTATAATTGTGCCAAGTTACATTAAAATCCCTCTATGCATGAAGAAGAAATGCTTTGGACCAAGTCATTATTGTATCTGACCTCTTGCCTCGAAGTGTGACCTTGACCTTAGACCTTGGGCCCTGGTTCTTGCACATGACACTCCGTCTCATGGTGGTGAACATTGTGCCAAGTTATATCAAAATCCCTCTATGCATGAAGAAGAAATGCTCTGGACAAAGTTTTCATTCTTGTATCCTTTGACCTCTAAGTGTGACCTTGACCTTAGACCTAGGGACCTGGTTCTTGCGCATGACACTCCACCTCATGATGGTGAACATTTGTGCCAACTTTCAGCAAAATCCCTCCATGAATGAAGAAGATATGCTCCGGACAATGTCATTCTTGAATTTGACCTTTGACCTCCAAGTGTGACCTTGACCTTAGACCTAGGGACCTGGTCTTGCGCATGACACTCCGTCTCATGATGGTGAACAACTGTGCGAAGTTTCATGAAAATCCCTCCATGCATGTAGAAGATGTGCTCCGGACAAAGTCTGTGGACGCCGCCCGCCCACCAGCCCGCAAGGGGCGTTCCCATAATACGTCTCGTTTTTCAAACGGACATATAAAAACTGCTAAGTTTAAAAAGGGGCATAATTTTGAAAAAATGTAAAGTAGAGTTATGGGACCTGCACAGTGCATGTCAGATCATGACAGTGAACAAGTGTGTGAAGTTTCAATTCCCAGTAGTGAGTACTGAGATACAATATCAATTAGTCTAAATAATGAGACCTCGGGTAGACCGATTTTACATTCTGATATTTTATGTTGTCTACCTTTTTAACTGCCACAGTTTGAAAGTTTCTCAAGATATCTTGGTAATATATACATCATTGCATACATGTCAAGTTTCCCGGATTGTCCGGGAGTCTCATGGATTTTTTGTCCATTTCCCGGACATACGGAAATCAATCATTTCTCCCGGAAATCCAGAATTCCAAGCTAATGGTTTCCTGTATCAAACTTAATCCCTTATTACACACTGTGCCTGACGTAATTTATCACTCTACTGATATTATGGGCGCATTCGTCATACAAACCTGTGTAACTCTGACTAGATCACTCGAGTCCACCTGAGTGACACAAGTAACAATTGTAGTTTGAACGCTTTATCCTGTAACTGAACGTTACCTATATGCTAATAGTTTAAAGGTTTCTGAGCTGTAACAATAATAAAGAATGGTTGCTACTTTTGACACACAATGACTTCATTTTCCAAAATAAACAGCTAATAAGACGAGACAGTATCAATCGTATCAGAAATTATGTTGAATCAGTGGACAATAGGTTTTATGTTTGCGACATAGTGCTGTTAGTTGATTACATTGCCGCTGCGTGTATCTTACATTATGTTTGCATTTTCAATGACAATGAATTAAATGATTTTTGTGAAGAACCTAATATAGATACGTTTGATAACCATAATGAGGACAGACAGTCTGGTATCGTTGTTAGAAATGAAGTGGTACAACTTCTGTCAGAGTGAAAAATCAGACTGAATTATTATCAATCGACATTTCAGATTCTGGGATCAAGTAACATTTGGAAAAAAAATGTTCAGCCCATAATGTTATAGACTAGAAATTTCTATTTTATGTTAATTTATACTTTAAATTATTTCCGAAGCAAGAGCTACAACTTATATTAATCCTCTTATGTCTACACATGACTCTACTACCCCGAACCATTTCAAATTAAATGGGTGTTTGGTATAATTAGTTCTTTTTTTTTTCATTGTTGTGACTGAAATTCATTTAAGGAAACAGCGGAGACCCTGATCACATGATCTGTTTTGCGGTGTTCAATCTGCACTGTTTGCCAAGACCCATTTATAGGACACTGGGCATAATAATCACTCTGGATGGTAACCATTGCCACGCAGGTGTGAGAGAAACAATTTTCCATATTTGAGCTGAATGCCAGGGACAGCTGCTGATACATTTACCATTTTTCAACTACTTTTGTATATCTTGACAGGTGATCGAATCCACAAACTTTAGCCAGGGACGTTGATATCACTTAGCCATGTCCATTGAAGAAATGTTACGAAAATGAATAAGCTCAACTGTGCTGTCTCTATTCCCCCATGCTAATGAATTTCTTTCTTTTTTGAATGAAAATGTCAATTAGTTTAAAATGACATAACTGAATTCACCATGCTCACAAATAGCACATAACAAACAGTATGCTTTTTTTCAAACTTTGTATGTAGCACAGCCATGAAATGTGCCAAATGCTTGTTTGACTTTTAAAGACCAAGTACCATGCAGTTCTTGATGTTGTTCAATTGGGTTCAACACCATTTCCAACAATCTTATTGCCATATATGACTGACAGTCACTAATGGTAACAAATGTTCACTCTTCCTGGCAAGCTTAGCACCCTAAGTGGCTTACCAGTACACTTTCAAAAGGAACTGACAACTCTACATTCGTATGAACTGAGGTAGACTGCAAATGGCCATGGAAGGAATTTATTCGCTAACCGTATCAAACCCGTGACCTTTGGAACGGCAGTATAGTGCATCAACTACTGAGCTAACTAGAAAACAGTACCATATGTGTCTGTGGAAAGAAGGTTTGTCGGCAAGTGGGGAGGTTGAATGTCTTACTTATAACTTCAACATGTGTGGCTTCTTTTGTGGATTATTTGTCCTTATCACTCATTATGTGTCCTTGAGCCTAGATGTTTTTTCTCATAGTTGTCCCTTGTGAACCTAGAGAGAAAACTTACAAGCTTTAAGAATCAGATCGAGAACCTCCAAATATGCTTGACATGGATGTTGCTGTAAGAAGCAGATTTCTCAACCTTTGTGCTATTCAGCAGTATGTACAGATGGGGGCATGAATGCCAAAAAAGACATTTCGAAGTTACTCTACATTTAGAAGATGGTAAAAGGTTTTAAAACAAGAGGCCCATAAAGGCCCTGTATCGCTCACCTGACCTATTGAACTAAAGATTATCAAGATTAACATTCTGACCAAGTTTCATGAAGATACAGTCATTAATGTGGCCTCTAGAGTGTTAACAAGCTTTTCTTTTGATTTGACCTGGTGACCTAGTTTTTGACCCCACCTCAACCAGAATTAAACTTGACCTAAAGATCATCAACATTAACATTCTGACCAAGTTTCATTAAGATATGATCATAAATGTGGCTTATACAGTATTAACTAGCTTTAACTAGTGTTAACAACCTTTCCTTTGACTTGACCTAGTGTCCTACTTTTTGATCCCAGATGACCCAATATCGAACTCATCTAAGACTTTATTGAGGGTAACATTCTGACCAAGTTTCAATAAGATTGGACCAAAACTGTGACTTCTAGAGTGTTAACAAGCTTTTCCTTTGGTTTGACCTGGTGACCTTGTTTTTGACCCCGGATGACCTAATATCAAACTCGTCCAAGATTTTATTGAGGGTAACATTCTGACTAAGTTTCATTAAGATTGGGCCAAAATTGTGACCTCTAGCCTGTTAACAAGCTTTTCCTTTTATTTGACCTGGTGACCTAGTTTTTGACCCCAGATGACCCAATATCAAACATTTTGACCAAGTTGCATTAAGATTGGACTAAAAATGTGACCTCTAGAGTGTTAACAATCAAACTGCTGACGACGGACTGACAGACGGACCACGGACACAGGGCGATCACAAAAGCTCACCTTGAGCACTTCAAACAATAACAGCATGCTCCACTATTCAAAGGCAATTGTCAATATGAATGAATTTCGGTTCTTGAACTGCAATAATGATTCAAGGATTATTTGACTTGATTCTATGATCTCGCTTTAAAACACAATAGATATAAGAAGTTTTCAACCCAGTACCGCCCTTAGTTTTGACAAGAGCCACTTGATGGTAAAATTTTAACCGTCATTTTCTTACTACAAAAAGGGACATAACTTTGCCAAAATTAAAGTAAGTGAACTTGATGCTTTTACCTTGCTTTACAGGCATACAGACACTAAATAGCCTGAGCACCTATGAAAAAATGGTAGTCGCATAATGGCGGATTCAAATAGTTCTCAGTTCTTTTTGCTGTAAGAAGGATTTTTCCTTGAAATCATTGTTATATATTGGTTGAAATCATATTGCATGCCTATACTTGACATACTGGTAGCATTTGCATGTTGAAACAAGAGCCGGGCATATTATAACTGAAGGCTAAAGTTCCTGGCAAGTTAGTGTCTGAAAGTATTAATTTTGGGGAAAGCTTTGAAGAACCGTTTAGTTGTGGTTCGCATCAGGGGTTTTAAAGATGTGGAAGAAAGAATAAGTCAGTGGTGAGGTGGTTTACTGCTAAATTTTATTAATTTTCATGAACAGTACAGCTATGATGTTTTTCTATATGGCTACTGTAAAAAGAAGGAATGGAAAGCTAACAGGGAACAAGAGTGCCAGAATGTCACAATACACGTCCGTCACAGCAAATTTCTTTACTCTAGCCGCTGTATTTGCAAATGGAATATTAATCTTGTGGTTGTTTAGTAATCGGGTGAAACACAATATAGGGAGCATTTAGAATATCGCATTGTTATACATGGTTTTCAAAAATTTCCTAACCCTTTATTGCAATTTAACATTTACACTTCATAACACTAAATATGAAGAAGTTCCGTGCCAAATTTTATTGATCTAGCTCAAATAGTTTTCAAGCAGTGGCAAAAAACGCATCTAGAAAAAGTCATTTTTGAAGCGTTATGTTGTTGTACTTAGAAATTTCCATATTTTCCAAATAAAATATTGGTATGATATTATATATTTCCATGTAAGTGTGTGTTATCAGCATAAAGACAATTTTTTAAGGATTATTTTGGTGTTTGATTTATTATGATCGGATGAAAATTGTTGAAGCTGTCGAGAAAAATGTGAAATGGGTAAGATGTTATGCAGTTTTTCACCGAAATTCCTTCCTTTTGTTATAATGATTAATTGCAATGTTAACATTATTTTTTCTTTAATATTTTGGTCCAGAATCATTTCTCTGTTGTAATAGTACTTAAAGAAAAAAAATCAAAATCATGTATTTCTGAAATTTATTTGTATGAATTTTTAAAATTGAAAATCAGGTTTTTATGAAAAGATGTAGAGTCCGTAACCAATTGTATTTTATAGATTTGTAAGATATTATGAGAGTCTTTATTGATTTTTTCTTATCATATTTAACTGTTGACATTAAATTTTTATGCTATTTCCTTTATTGTTAACTACATTTTTGCTCTAGCACCACTAATATGGTTACGGACACTACAAAAACCCTGTAGTGTCCGTAACCTGTCTTTCAACGTTGTAAATAAACATTTTAAAATTTTTTATTTATAGCTGTTCTTATGAAAGTAATAACTGATTTCACAAGTTAATTAATCAACTTTATTTTTCATCAACTTGTTGATGTTGCAACCACATTGGAAAACCCTTATTGCGGCGTCTTTATATACAGCATCATTTTCTGTTGCTGCAGCATGAAATTGAAAGATGTCATAGCAAACATTGAAGCGATGAGAGATAAAGGGTCACTACTTTTTTCAATTTGGAAGGTTCACTGATGACAAATTTAATAAAGTCTATTAATAATTTCACTACAAAAGGTAAATTTTGTCTATTTAATAATGCTACTTGAAACTGTAGTGTCCGTAACCAGAGCTGAAAAAATTAAAACTTGCATCTTTTTACAGAAAAAAGAAAAATTATCATTTCAAATTTTATTAATATTGAGAAAAAACAAATATATGTATTTGTTGAGAAATATTTTAAGATATAAAAATATAGATACAGTTCAAAAGTGCTAAAAATCATGTTTATCA
Organism: Mercenaria mercenaria; assembly: GCF_021730395.1. Lineage (NCBI taxonomy): Eukaryota > Metazoa > Mollusca > Bivalvia > Venerida > Veneridae > Mercenaria > Mercenaria mercenaria. The sequence goes on from NC_069378.1 coordinate 57,370,431, forward strand.
TCTAAATCGCACAGATTTATATTAATAATGTAAAAGATGTGATAATGATAATTAACAGTTATTCACTTAGACAAATTCCTTCAGGAGCATCATTGTTAAGATAATTCAAATTCATGTAGCTTACAATAATGTTTCTTTTCAAAATGTTTCAGAGGGGCGGTGTTATCTGGTTACGGACACTACAGAAATTAAAACAATGTAAAAAAACATCCAGTATTACTGAAATTTTTGTTTGGATTATTATACATCTTACAGTTCAAGTGAATAAATCTTTACAGTATTTATGATTAAAAGTAATATCTAAAAACTTGCAAATGAAAGAAAAATCTCTTCAAGAAGTACTAAGTACAAACCATGTGATGACAGGTACATGTATATTCATTTAGACGAGATATTATATTTATGTGATGGGCATATAGTGTTGCTGCTCTATGTATGTACGTCCGTCAGTCCGTTCAAAATATTGTGTGTCCAACTCCTCCCACCATTAGATTGCTCTGCTTCAAACTTTCATAGATGAACAACCTTGATGTGTAGATAACCATAAAAGAAGGAATTTCTCAGTGACTATTTTAACCACAGTTATGATACTATATTTTTATATAGAAATATATCTAGAAAAATCTTTTGTGTCCAACTCCTCCCACACTATTAGCCTGATTCAAACTTTTCATAGATGAACAAGCTCAAGATGTGTATATTACATTAAAGCGATAAATTTTTTCTGTGACTATTTTACTACAGTTATGGCCCTTTGATAGTTTCTGTTTAATCATAAGGAATATAGAGAAACATTTTTATGTGTCCAACTCCTCCAACACTAGTAGCCTGATTTGTTTCAGATTTTCACGGATGAATAAGCTTGATGTTCAGATGACCGTAAAGGGAGAAATTCTTTCTGTGACTGTTTTTACTCCAGTTATGGCCCTTTTTTTTGCTATAGGAATATAGTATGATAGGGGAAAATCCTGTCAACGATTCCCAAACTTTTAGCCTGATTTGCTTCAGACTTTAACAGATGAACAAGCTTTATGTGCAGATGAAGGGAAGGAATCTTCTCTGTGTATATTTTTACTGGCAGCAGTTATGATCATTTTTGCTTTATAGAGAATGGGCAATGGCATGTGTACGTGTGCACATCTGTGTCGTATGGTTATAATATCTAAATTTATATTGCAATTCAATTGCTTTATAATAAAGTAAAAGTATGTCTGATTTCATTGTGCATTTTTGATTCAGATATAGTTTTGATCTGATGAGGCAGCTGCAGTGCTGAAACTTTAAAGGCACAAACATGCTGAATAGGTTAGAAGAGGTTAAATGGCAAGAAAGGCAGAAACTCAATCCAGACCAATGTGAAAATTAAAAGAAAAATGAGAGAGAAAGAAAGATTGTAGAAAGAGACAAGAAGTAGGGAAGAATAACTCAAAACTAGATTAGTTAAGAAAGCAGAACTAATATCAAAATCACATGACGAAGGAAAAAAGAGTAAAAAGAAATTTATGTGTCTGCACAAACAGGATCTGTCATAGGAGATAAGAGACAATATTGTTGCATTTATAGATGAATCTACTATGACTGATAATAGGGCTACATTTTCAACACCAAGACATCTGAAAATTTGAAACAAAAAGTTACAAAAAGATTATAGATATGTGTACTTTCGTTAGATAATTCATATTGTAGTGTCCGTAACCATGAACTTAATTTCTTTTTTCTGGTTACTGACATTCTTGAGTAAATAAGTGTAAGTGTTGTGTGATATGAATACAAAGTATTGATAGTAATGTATCACTTAGAGAACTTTATATTGCTTGTTAAGTTATAAGATTTCATGAAAAACAGGAAGTTTTCAGATTTTGTTGTTCTGTTTTCTTTTTCATTGACCTTAGACCTAGGGACCTAGTTCTTGCGCAGGACACTCCGCCTCGTGGTGGTGAACAAGCCAAGATATATCAAAATCCCTCCATGCATGAAGAAGATATGCTCCGGACAAATTTTTTTAAGAAAATATGATAAAGGGGAATAACTCAAAAAATAAGCAAGGTAGAGTTATTGTTCTTGCACACTGCACTTCCTCCCAATGTGTTCTATCAGTGTATGAAGTTTGAAGAAAATCCCTCCAGTACTTTTAGAGTTATGCTCCGGACAAATTTTTTTAAGAAAATAAGATAAAGGGGAATAACTCAAAAAAATAGGCAAGGTAGAGTTATTGTTCTTGCACAATGCACTTCCTCCCAATGTGTTCTATCAGTGTATGAAGTTTGAAGGAAATCCCTCCAGTACTTTTGGAGTTATGCTCCAGACAAAGATCGTTGCGGACGGATGGACGGAGAGCATTTCTAATATCCCCTTCGCCTTTGGCGGGGGGATAAAAAAGACTCCAAACTGATTTAACATGTGAAATTCATTCATACACCCCTACCCTAAATTGTGATTGTCATTTCAGTGTAAAAATTACGGTGTGTCCATTTGACCAGAAATATTTTTCTTGCATCAAACATGACCCCTACTTTTCTTTGGATATTTTTACAGTATAAATGTTGCTCTACAAGAAAATGTAAGTTAAAGAAATTTAAAATGGGTCTAGGTGTGTATTGCAGCATTGTGAAAACTTGTCATTTTATATAGAATATATAGTGCTGGCTATTTAGTGTGTTATAACCTACAACCCTGAAGACATGCGAGAAATTTTAACCCAATGTCCCCATTAGTATTGGAGATAGCAACTTGCATGCAAACACAACAATATCTATGCACAAGAAAGAGGGCATAACTTGTCCAAAATTAAGGTTATGGGAATTGATGCTTTGACCTTTCTTTACATCACTGGAGACATGTATGGAAGTTTCAATCCAATATCTGCATTAGTTTCCGAGATAATAACTTGCATGCAAAACTTTAACCAGCTTTTTCTAAGTTCAAACAGTGGGGCATAACTTGGCCAAAGTTAAAGTAAGAGTTATGGAAGTTGATGCCATGTCCTTTACAACATGGAAGACATGTATGAAGTTTCAACCCAGTATCTGCATTAGTTTAAAAAATTTGCATGCAAAACTTTAACTCTAGAAAGGGGACGTAAGAGTTATGAGGTTTGTGATATGTTGATATGACCTTATTTTACAGACCTGAAGAAATGTGTGAAGTTTTAACCAAAAATCTGCATTAGTTTGGATATACAGTGAAACACCGCTCGCTCGAGCATCAATGACTCGAGCACCCGGGCTCGCTCGAGCAATTCATGTGGTCCCGGCCGATTTCCTTCTATTTTCTACGTAAAATTACCATGGCTGGGTCAAGCATCGATAACTCGATCGCTCGAGCATGACACCTGGTCCCTGTGTATTAATTTGCTCTTTGTTGCTTATGGCAAACTCGAGCAGAGGTGTCAAAATTTTTCACACCTTCGGCGGTCAGAATGTATCGGTTAATTTAAAATTTTCGCACGTCGTGAGAATTGCATGGTCTATTCCCCGACTATCTTAAATGTTTTTTCTCGGTATATTTGATCTGATAATGAGCTTAATTATTGATGAAAGGTGGAAGAAAAATTTTACTGATCAAAATTGTTATTAATTATTACTTTTTTCTGCGGGATCGAGAAGATAATTTTGAGATCTTAATATTTTAATCAACAGTTGTTTGCATGCAAATAAAGGAAATAAGATAGCCTTGAAATCATAAAATTGAGACGATAAAATGAGATCTTAATTTGGAGAAGAAAATTGCGAATTCGATTACACAGTATTTCAAAAAAAAAATGTCTTAGCTGTTTCTTCACATGTGCCATTTACGATCTATCATAAATAACGTTAACTTTGTAATACCTTTTTTTGAAAATGTCACGAGTGTGTTATTATTACGCATCACCCTTTTCTCTGCAAATGGTCTCGATGACAACTGGTAAAACAAACTTCAACTTTCTTCGTATGTTGTTCAATGTTTGGGTCGCTCGAAACCATGGATAACTCGAGCATTTTGCTCATCCCCTTGCGACCTCGAGCGAGCGGTGTTTCACTGTACTAACTTGCATGTAAAATGTCCAAAAGGGGCATAATTTTGTCAAAATACATATTAGAGTAATGGGACTTGATCATCTGCGGTTAGATAATGACCTTAAAAAGTAAAAATAGGTTTCAAAGCAATAAGTTTATAAATGAGACCCATAATTTACATAAGATTCTATCAAGGAACTTAATTATTTTGGTAGGTCTGATGAGTGGAAAGACTTGTTTGAAGTTTCAATTCAATATCATCTGTGGTTTCTGAGATAAAGCCTTGATAGTAATTGCACCCCAAATTTTAACAGTCTACAAACGACGCCATATTTAAAGTGTTAATGCATTCGGATACGATCACCTGCCTTTCCCAGCTTCAGGAGGTGGGTAGAATTCGGGTGACACAACTACTATCGCCCGGGTTACACGAGTTATACTTGAGTAATACCCAGGGTGACTCGGGTTAGCTCGAGTATGTATGCCGAACGCGCCCATCGATAAGAGTTTAACAAGGTCACGCACTGATGACATTCTGCAAACAGGTGTGTACTGTGCTATTTTTAGATTGTGTTAATTGGCGAGTGGTGATACTGACATAATATGATGATACTGCCAATTTCAGAATAGCTCGTCGTTTCAGTGTTTGCATCATACACTTGTAGTCACTGACTGATATCGATTTTCTTATCGTGAGTGGCTAATTTTGTAACCTTCATTTACATAAACTCCGCCCAAGTCGCAGGTCAAGTTATGTGGGTTTTTCCCATTAATTTGTCTTAACAACACATAAATTGTCAGTCATACAATGTATTTATGGTTTTAAAACTTGATGATATTACAATTTAAGTCGTATCTCAGAATCAGTTTCAAATCAAACATTTTTTACAATCTGTGACTGATTACAATTATGTAAAACTGTCCCGATACGTGTCGCATTATCTAAAAGTACTTAATTTTTCTGTCACCGATGATAAAAATCATTAATCCATTATAGCCTCACTACAAAATGCAAATTAAGTCAGCGCATAAAGTTTATACATGTAAAATTACACGTGTTTTTATCACTTGGTCAGAGATCTAAGTTTACAATAGTAAATCATAGCCCGATTGGCATCACTTTTCATGTCAAAAAAGTAAAATATTTAATTTAAACATAAACTCCCTGTTTAGATACGTTACTCAAACTATATATAATTAAGTTTCTTAATTTCGTTTAGACAGTCGAACAGCGGCGCCCCTCTGCAGTGCCTTCCTGGCCGTCACGTGACTTTCTAGGGGTTTAGAGTTTTAAGACCTTTCAGCCCAGTTTATGTTTTACGTGCTAGCGCTCCGCATGAATTTTGATAGTAAAAAATTACACTACCTACCCTCTTTTAATTACCTTACCTGTAAGTTTTGTGCTGCTCTTAGACGATACTTTTTATTGATCATCACATGTATATTATATTTTATATCGGAGGGTAACATGTATTTTATAATTATTATTATTATTATACCAGACTTATATAGCGCCCTTTTCATGATAAACACGTTCAAAGGCGCTTTACAGCAACTGCAGCCACACAGGGCGCGAAATCATCCTCTACTAGTACAGACACAGAGCGATCTGACCAGAGGGACAGAGTGAGACAAAGCCCCCACAGAGAGATCAGAAATCAGATACAGGCTTGTCCGGCTAACTTAGCCTAGCTCGTTGCGAATAGACAGCCTGGTTCTTTAACGTGCCCAGTGTATAGCACTGATACACGCAAGGATTGCCTGGGTTCCTGACCAGTACACCTCTAGCTGGGTGGGAAACACTGAAGAGCGTTTCTGAAAATTCCCGAGTAGCTGCCGGGGATCGAACCCCGACCTCAGGATTGGAAGGCCAGTGTGCAAACCACTGAGCTATCCGTCCACCAAATGTTGTGTAAATTGAAGTAATTTGCTTTATATACTCTTCCCATGCTTGGTTATGTATTATTACTTAATTAATGATCACTGTCTTGTGCTTCATGCTTTTGGTTATGATATAATTATTTGTTTAATAATTATACATCTGTTTGCGCATTATTGTTTATGAATTCACATACATTGTATATGTATTTGGCACGCTGCGCATATTAGTTAGAGCTGTAGTTAGTTTTAGGTAATAATAAAGCTCTCAGTACCCCCTTCACTTTGTCGTTGTTTGTTTGTTTAAAAAGGTAATAAACAGTTCTGTGAGTTTGAGATTCTACCAAATATTGGCTTGAATTAACTGAAATATAGCCGTGGTACATGGGAAGAACCTCTGCAAGAAATGTCCAAATTTCTCAGATAAAGAGATATGATCGGTAGCAAGGCTGGAACCCATGCCCTCCCCACCCACCCAATTGACCAAATCAGAGGTTACGGTGATTTCAAGTTAGCGACTAACCACTTGACTACAGGGATAGTCACATGATGGATGGATACTACAATTCCTAGTTTAGAAATCACACGGGCACATTATTGCAATAAAGCAGAAGTCAGCATTGACTTAGGGTAACGAGTTAGACTAACAGCTTATTTTTACATCTATTTTTTCCGTTTGACTAAAATGTTCATGACATCACATACTACTTGGTTTCTGTATGCAGTAATAATTTGACGGATTTCTATGAAAAATGTATAATTTTTGATACAGAAGACTTTTCCAACGAAATTTCAATCGATGACAATCCTTTGTTTTAATATTTTACACATCACGCGTATATATATACAGAACTTATGTGTCTCAAAAGTGGACTCGTTTGAGAGAAAATATCGGTAAAAGTATTTTATCTTTTCATTTAAAACTGTGATAGTAGAATTTGAATTGTAAAAGGCGATCTTGCATAGACTTTATTCACCGTTAGATTGCCTGTCACAAATACTAGAATTTAACGACCGTACCATTTGACAATAGGCCTGGTGCACAGTAAAGTGCCCAATTCAGCAAAAAATCATGTACATAGCCCCATCTTTCAAACAGTACATGATAGAACTATGAAATAAAGTTTATAAGTAAGGTATGATACAGATGTAGATGTGGAGGTGAACATTTATCATGAAAATTTAGAAATAAAGTAGTGCGACAAGTTTAATTAGGCAAAAATTAGCCATTTTTGCATGTAACGGGTTAGCATCTAAAATTTCATCATTTTTGTAAGCTGTCTCACAGAAATTCTGTTCTTTTTTACATCTTCACTATTAAATTTTGTGAAAGAAAAATATCTTTGCTTTCATTTGATATATAACATCATGTTCTTCTGTATTTCTTGTTCTGAGAATCATGGTTTGAACCAAAGTTGTATGGATGTAACGCCCTAGAAATCTGAAAATGCTATACTTAAAAAAGTGAAGAAAAAAGTAGTATCTTTTGGTGCTAGAACAGGTGGGATGGCCTTGAAAAGTTTGAAAAATATGTAAGTTGAAATAGTCAAAGTATCATTTCTGTACATCAAGTCTATAAATAAATATAGCCGAATATCTCATCAAAAGTTAGTTTGTGACAAAAAATCCGTAATGTCCGTCCCCCTACCATAAACTTCATTAAGTGTTATAAAACTAGAAATTTGCAGCACATTTTTATTACATATGATGACATGAGTAACATTTCCAAAAATTGTTGAAATCTATCAAGCAGTTTTTTAGATATTGACAAAAGTGTAAAAGTTATATGTAATGTCCGTCCCCGTAATGTCCGTCCCCACTTATCATTGATTTTAAATGTTGTATATATATTGTTATTTTCTATCAAATTCAATTCCTTTTATTTCTGATTTACCAATAAGAACTGAAATTTTTAAAAAAATGCATTTAAAATCAGTAAAATACATTATTTTGTGACATTTTTTCTTAAAAACACAGTGTGTGTAAAAAAATGTCAAAATTTGTTGAAATCTTCAGCAAAATGAATCAGTTTCATACATGAATTTTACTTTCATATAAAGAACTCATGAAAAAACATGAAAAAAGACTAATGGGTATATATATAAAGTAAAACTTTGCCAAACATTATCTATAAGCACATTTAAAGTGTTGGGGGACGGACATTACATTTTTGTACTAAAACTACATGTTGAAAAAAGTAAGTAGAGTTTTAGTCTTCTGTCTTCTTGAAATTTGTAGTGTTGTAATTTATAGGTTTTAACATCATATCCAGAAAACTATGCCCCCCTTTTGTCCCTTAGTAATTACAAAAACGTTTTGAAATGCTACCATACTGTTTAAACACTTGATCCCCCTCTCCTAGTGCCCTACTGTATATTTCTTATCTTTTATATTTTCTCTTATATTTTCATCAACACAATAAAGGGTCATAAGATGCATCAAAAACAACATAATTAATTAGTGACCTATTGAGATGGCAACAACATGCCATAAAACACAGGTGGCCATAGAAGATCACAAAATCACACTTTCTCAACAGGGTGCCAATATACAAGGGACCATAAAACCCCTAAACTTGATCTTAATTGATCATTATGGAATCTTTACCTAAAACAACACTCTTTGATGTAAGTGTGATAATCCAGTGTATTGTATAAAATTAAAACCCCTAGTAAGGATATATTTTGCCTTTTTTGCCAAGGACTTCCCCCTTTAAAAAAAAGTATTATATTAAATTAAACCGTGAAAAATAAAATACTGGTACAAGTATACAAACAAGTATACAAAAAAAAAAACTATGTGTTGAAGTGTTATATTTTTTCAATCATAGACAGAACATTATTATGTTATCATTATTTCTTTTTGTACCATTAACACAGCAGTGACAGCACTGATAGAAAGCTAAACTGATACAGTAATGTTATGGTCATCTACATTTAATATGTTTGTATTCTACTGGAAGGTTGTTAGATATGGATTATTTTTATGGGAATGCGTGTACTGCATGTATGTTTTTTTCTTTGAAACAGAACAGTACTTGCATATATATGATAATATGCAGTAAAGAATTGATTGTAAAGCTGATTTTGACAAATACTGCTTAATACTAGCAGAATACTTTTTTAAAATTAGTAAAAATGAAATTCTTCAATCTTGCTCGCTTTTTAACTGCTATTTGAATGAATGTCTGAAATGAATTTCCTTTATCATTTAGTAAAACCATTTATTATATTTATAGACATATTACCTATTGAAATGACACAAATGTTTCCTTAGTTAAGAAATTTGAATTGCAGAGTAATTTATGTTCCAAAGTAGTTATAAAAGCTGAACCAGTCATTTTATGTAATGTCCGTCCCCCGTTTCCGGCACTATTTATTTATGATATTTTCTGCTTAAATGTAATATAAATAAGAGTATTTATGTTTCTACTTCGTTGTTTGTATTAATTAATTGCTTTAAAGGTGTTTTCCTGCTGTAAATGTTCCATTTTCCAAATTTTATATTAAAGTGAATTTTACAATTAACAGAAAATAATCGTAATTTCAAAGAAATTAGCTATTTTTTTTTAAAAAAATGGAAAAGCAAAGAGTTAAGGCTTATATTTTCTTTATCTGTGACCTCAAACTATTAGAAAATACACATAAAAGAAGTGGTTTTGCATAAAACATTTACAGTAGGAATCTAATTTGAATGACAGTGTAATGTCCGTCCCCAACCCGACATGGCAACTTAAATCCACTTTTTTGAAAAAAATTCCCAAAAAGTTATCTATTTGGGTACTGATCCTTGTGCACAACATGTTGAAGTGTAGAAAAAAGGTATTTTTCAAGGCAAAGTAAAAACTTTATTTTATGACTTAGATGCTAACCCAATTGGGCACTTTACTGTGCACCAGGCCAATACGCAGTTAATCAGAATCACATGTGCTTTTGAAAGTTTAAAATCATAACTATAGTTTTCCTATCACATCTTGTCCAACTTCGATAATTCTGGGCGTCAAACTTTGAAATAGCATTTAGACACTAGACCCAGATAGACGTATAATTATACTAGTAGTGACCGCATCATATTGTACTAGTATTTTACCGACAATCGGATTACACCTCATCTTATTACATACTCGTTTCTATTCCCTGCGTATTTTTTAAAGTGCTATTACTAAAACATAATTGAGCCGCACGATGCGTTTGCGACCGGCATGAATCCAGATCAACCTGCGCATCGGTGCACTCTGCTCATGATTCTTACTGTTCGCTAATAGTTTCTCTGATTGCAATTGGCGTTGAAAGCGAACAACATAGATCCTGACCAGACTACAGACGCACTATGTTGGTTTTCTCATGTCGCGGCTCATATTTTTTTTTGTATAAGTAAATGTTTCCGTTGTCATTTAAACAATGAGATTTAATAATGATAGGTTCTTCATGACATTTAATTTGACAGATTGTATATATTTCAATATAAATTAACGGATATCTAAGCTTGTGAAATGTAAATATTTATTACTACGTCGTGTGTTTCTGGAAGTGACTGATGAGCCCCGTTAGGCTAGGTTTCGTAATTGTATATTCAAACAGCCTTTTGATTTGCTGGGCCTTTTTTGCGTTTTCATCGTTCTCAACAACATGTATTAAAGAAAGAACATAATATATTTTTCCAAAATACCTTGCACAAATATGAACTTCCGCTTTAACATGACACTTATCTTACGTTCAAATTAATTAGATATTGAAAATTTATCATCTAAACTAACATTATGAGGCCTTGAGAAACACTCAAGGGTCCCCAGGACCTCCCTCAACAGTCACGCACTCTTGAGAGTTGGCTCGACTGTCACTCACCTTTATGAATACAAATGGAATGTGACCGTTAGGCAATTTATTTGAGTGTACTCAATGAGTGGCGTTGGAGTATTGTATGTATCCTTGATAAGCCCAGGGGTGTTGAAAGATATCCGTCATAAAATTACCTTGGGGCTATATTGCAACCTGTATTTGAAAGTAAACGGTGTCGATTGTAAAGAGGTCAATTGCTACATTATTAAAGTTTATTAATAGTCATTAAATTTACAAATGATTGAAGTGATCGTTTACAAGAACTAGGAAAACAAATGATGAATTGTTTATGTTGGACTATATAAGGAGAGTTGTCATTCTACAATTTCGATACTTGAACTGTGCTTATGTAATACATCTGGAATGAACATTGAAAATGTTGACACATGATTAGATTGAAAGACACATAGATCTAGTTTTTAACAGACTGAAAACTTTTTACACAAAACTTTGTTTTTTAACGATATAGTGACACTGCTATAGGTATATTTGTAAAGAAATAGTGTTATGGTATAATACACAATACGAGACTGTACCTATTCAAAACATTACCGTGTTTTGTTGTTACTTCTCCGAATGATTTGGTTTGAAAGAATCGAACTAACAAATAATAAGTTTTGTTGTATTTCGTTTAGAGTACATCAGTGTCAATCCTCAGACAGTTCAAATCTTTAATCTAAATAATTTTATGTGTATATGCTGCGGACGTGTCATGCACATGTATGTACGCATTATGCAGGATTATCTTGAAATAAATTCCCGCAATATTTTACTTTTGTACCTAACCCTTTACATCGTTTTTTGTACATTTTAAACCACTGCGATCGATAGAAATACACTTTTGGGTGGAGCAAACTACACGCGTGATCCTCTCACTGATAACTAGAGTGACAGCTACATCATTTACTACATGCGTTTGATGTAAACGCCCATTCAGCGAGCTTTTCTGAAATTGGCAGTAAGACAGGAACTTGTTTATTGAGTGAAAAGATATATTTAGGGATACATTTGAATAGATAAAGAGCCAGCCTTTATTGGAGTGATGGCAATCATTACCACTGATGGCATAATTGAGAAAACAACTAGAGATAAGTTTTAACATTCTTTTAACACTGCTATGATTTTGTATTTCATTTTGATGAGTAAAAAGCATTTTTCAGTGTAGATTTAAAACAGTGAAATAGATTTATTTCCAATCTATGTTACTTTCTGCTCATTTGCAAAAAAATCTAAGAATGTAAAAAAAAAAATAAATAAATAAAACCTGCAGATTATTCACATAAAAGAAACTTGCAGTATAAAATTTCATCCAAATTCCTATTCCTCTGCTCAAAGAATACTGTAATAACTAAATAAAGTTATTATAAACCTTCGTTTTTTTTGGTTGGTTTTTTTTGTTTACATTGCAGAATTTCTAAAATTTTCATTTTGGACAGTACCGGTATCTGTTAAAAGGGGTGCTTACAAAAAAGATACTGACTGATAAATGGCAAACAGTGCAGATCATGATCAGACTGCATGGACAATTTACACTGGTTGCAAAGGCAGAATCAATTGTATTCAACATGATAAAGGTTAAAATGCTTTATAAAGCAACTTAAGCACCTAAAAACCTTGCCAAAATTGGACCTAATCTGTTACATAGTATTATATTCGACCAAAAATTTCCTAAGAAATGTTCGTTGAGAAAAATCTCCTGGATTTTCATCAAATATCCTGGAAAATTGTCCATGGAACTTGACATGTATGTCATTGGAAAGGAAAAAAATACAGGCTTCCTATGTATGTATTTCTTTTTTTGATCTGTCGCTTTATTCTAACATAATTCCCACCCAACGGATTCCATTCAATTTGGGTATTACATACACAAAGAAGATGACATTGCCAACAAATTTTTTACCTTTTCTAGTTTGTACTTGGAGGCGGATATCGACAAGTCAAAACAAGAAGCTTAGTTCAATAATGCGTAAATACTCAATTAAAATTTGCAAAATACCCAATAGATTTATTTTTAATAAGTATCAAAACTCAAACAAAAACCCAAAATACCCAATGCTCATCCAGATGTGTGTGTATCTTTGAAATACTAAATGATTCGTCCACATATGTCTACTGTTCGAATAATTGTACTTTTGTCAGCTGTATCAGTCTAGGGCACTCGATAACAACAGTGCAGTCTCTGTTAGCAAAATGGCGTTAAGTAAAACAGAGCTGGAAAAAAATCCAGAGGAATTAAAGCAGTCTAGTGTGATAACCAATTTTTTCCTGTCTGAATCAGATAGGGAGAAGTATGTTATACGTATATTAAATGATAATATTTGTAGTTGTTCAAGTTACTCACCTGTAAATGAAATAGTGGGTGATCTACTGGACCAACTACTGTGTTAAGCGCAGTAAACAATAATTCTTATAAAAATTTACACATTCTGGCAATCGTATAAAAAACAAGAGATCACAGAGTGATCTTGGCGCCCACCAATGTGCCATTTTTGAGTGTTCCAAATTTCAAGACTTACTGACTAGCTCAAGGTCAAATTTCATTTCCGTACACAACACTGTGCATGTGGTCCAAATTCGAAAGCTGTAGCTTGAGAAATGTGAAAGTAGGTCACTAGATTAATTTCAAGGACAAAGTTCTTAGTACACAAAACTATGCATGTGCATCAAGTTTGAGAAATTTGAAAGTAGGACACTAGGTCAATCTTAAGGTCAAAGTTTATTTCGGTACACAAAACTATGCAAGAGGTCCAAATTTGAAGGCTGTAGCTTGAGAAATGTGAAAGTAGGTCACTAGGTCAAAATCAAGGTCAAATTTCATTTCAGAACACAAATCTATGTATGTGGTCCAAATCTGAAGCCTGTACCTTCAAAAATGTGAAAGTAGGTCAATAGGTCAATGTCAAGGTCAAAGTTTGTTTCGGTACACAAAACTATGCAAGTGGTCTAAATTTGAAGCCTGTAGCTACAGAAACGTGAAAGTAGGTCACTAGGTCAAAATCAAGGTCAAATTTTATTTCAGAATACAAAACTATGCATGTACCTTCAAAAATGTGAAAGTAGGTCACTAGGTTGAAGGCTGTAGCTTGAGAAATGTGAAAGTAGGTCACTAGGTCAAAATCAAGGTCAAATTTCACTTCAGAACACAAATCTATGCATGTGGCCAAATTTGAAGCCTGTACCTTCAAAAATGTGAAAGTAGGTCACTAGGTCAATGTCAATGTCAAAGTTTGTTTCAGTGCACAAAACTATGCATGTGGTCCAAATTTGAAGGTTGTAGTTACAGAAATGTGAAAGTAGGTCACCAGGTCAAAATCAAGGTCAACTCATGTCAAGGTTCATCTTGCCACTCAAAACCATACATGTGGTCCAAATTTGAATGTTGTAGGTTATTGACAAGAAGCTTTTCCCTATGTAAGTCTATATGAACCATGTGACCCCCAGGGCGGGGCCATATTTGACCCTAGGGGGATAATTTTAACAAACTTGGTAGAGAACCACAAGATGATGCTACATTACAAATATCAAAGCCCTAGGCTTTTTGGTTTGGACAAGAAGATTTTCAAAGTTTTTCCCTATATAAGTCTATGAGCAATCTTAGTAGAAGACCACTAGATGATGTCACATACAAAATATCAAAGCCCTAGGACCTGTGGTTTTGGACAAGAGGCTTTTCAAAGTTTTTTCCTATATAAGTCTATATAAACCATGTGACCCCTGGGGCGGGGCCATATTAGACCCCAAGGAAACAAGTGAATGAAGTATTGCCATGCAATACAAAGTCCCCTACTGGAAGGCACCTAATTTTCTCTACTGCAGTATAACATAATGAACTGATATCTGTCAATGGTGTATAAACAATATTGTACTATATATACAATATAATATAACAAAGCACTTGGATTAAAATTTGCATATATAAAAACGTACAGTTGTTTTCATTTGGAATTTTTTAGCCGGTCATACAAATGTTATCATAAAAGTTATTTATAGTAACAACAAAGTGAAATTAACCCTAAAAAAAAATCAAAAAAAAAATCTGTAAAATATAAGTCCACAAGAAACTCTTTACCAGGTAGAGATAGATCAAAATACACCTAAAATTTGGATGTACCGTGCATGCTGTACCACAGAAAAGTGGTCTCAATTTTTCCCTACGGCCAGTAATAAAAAAGTTACAATATAATCTATTTATAGTAAAACAAAGGGACATAATTCTAAAAAAAAGTGTGCCTCGAACAAACTTGGTAGAGAACCACTAGATGATGCTACATTGCAAATGCCAAAGCCCTAGTCTTTGTGGTTTGGACCAGAAGATTTTCAAAGTTTTTCCCTATATAAGTCTATGTAAACCATGTGACCCCCGGGGCGGGGCCATATTTGACCCTAGGGGGACAATTTGAACAATCTTAGAAGAAGACCACTAGATGATGTCACATACAAAATATCAAAGCCCTAGGCCCTGTGGTTTTGAACAAGAGGTTTTTCAAAGTTTTTTCCTATATAAGTCTATATAAACCATGCGACCCCCGGGGCGGGGCCATATTAGACCCCAAGGGAAATAATTTGAATCATCTTGGTAGAGGACCACTAGTTGATGCTTCATACCAAATATCAAAGCCCTAGGCTCTGTGGTTTTGGACAAGAAGATTTTCAAAGTTTTTCCCTACATAAATCTATGTAAATTATAGAAATAAACAAAGGGCCATAACTCATTCAAAAATTGTTAAACCAGTCTGATTTTCAGAAGGACATAACTAGGGTACCAATACATCATTCTGACAAAGTTTGGTCAAAATCCCCCTGGTAGTTTCTGAGGAGATGCGATAAAGAGAAATTGTTAACGGAAGGATGGAAGGATGGACGGAAGGACGACGGACCACGGACACAGAGTGATTTGAGTAGCCCACCATCTGATGATGGTTGGCTAAAAATGGCGTCCCATAAAGCAAACGCTGACGATATCGTACAGAAATGCCTTTTTTTTTTTCTTCAAGTATATTAAAGTGTGTGACAAGAGATGACTTGGACAATGCCTGTCAATCCCTAAGTCTGTGATCTATGACATATTATGAGTAACTGTTGAAACAGCAGAGAAAAAGTGGAAGCACCATGTGGGTGTTTCTGATAAAAAAGAAGCATCACTTGCAGTCAAAATATCACTGGCTGTTGATAGATCACAGTGGTCAGTAACTGAAATTAAGATGTTGTGTAAGATGTAGTGTATGCAGTAAACAAAATGTTAAAACTATCCGAATGAAAGCTCAAAAAATATTCAGGAAAACAGCACTGATCGACAAAGGCACTTCAGCAGAGCACATGAATTCCGGAAAATTATCCAAACAAACAGTTATTATTATTACCCTTTAAACGATTTCGAGGACTGAAATACCATTTAGAAATTCTAAAAAACCCATTTGAAAAAAAATCTAGGGGGTAAAATACCCTTTAACCTAAAATCTTATCTGGAGCTCTGAAGTTTTATTTGAATTTTAATTTGGTATTGGTATCGTTAAAAACACCGTATCATTTCGTATCGTTGGTATCGGTATCGGACCGCTTCGTCCTTAACGATATCCGACCCTATACTTTTATGGAAATACCGAAATCGGAACCTGTTCTTTTACGAAACGGTATTATACCAGTACTTTTCAAAGTGATTATTCGGTATTGTACCGATACCGGGAACTAGTATCCAACCATAACTGTACTGAATACAAACCGCGAGATGACCATGTGTCAATCGGCGCGTGGCATGATCAACATCTGTTAGCAGCTAATTAACATTATGACGCTCCGCCTACTGCCATACTTTTGCTTATGACAGCGAACAATATTGAAATTGACTGGGATTTTGATTTACAAGGGGCAGAACTTCCAAACTCAAGACGTATCAAAGAAAGTTTCCACGAGTCAACCCGACGCACGGGGCTTATTTTGTGCGGGTCAAATACGAGGTTTTCTTGATTTTCACGGGTCAAAAACCAGGGACATAGGGTCAACTGAATGCCCTAAGATAAAAGAAATGGCTGAGTATTCCCATTCAACTGAATGCCCTGTTTCAAGGGGGAATTTCTTTCTGTGGAGGGGGAAAAAAGGATACTATTTTGGCGGGGTAAGCAGCCGATATTCGGCAGTAAAAACTGCCGATCGAGGGCCCTGACCCCAATCCAGAAAAGCCAAGGAAAATCCCTGCAGCGATGAAAATTTCATCGAAAATTGCTTCAACTATTTTGGTCTTTCAAGTGTTTGACGCGAGTGGGGATACTGTCCATATGAAAAAATATCTCAATATTTCCTACAATCGCGTCAAATTAGTTGGAATAGTCCAATTTTTACTGTCTGAAAACTGCTCAGTTTAGAGACGCTTTCTTACTTTGTCCACGCATTGGTCGAGATGCTTTAGATGCTTTCCTACTGAGGCGAAGGCCTCGGGTTTGATTCCTGAATACTCCCATTGCGGTGTGCCCTTGGGCAAGGCATCAGGATTGCCTCAGTCGGCCAGACTGTAAATGGGTACCAGCAAATTGCTGTGGGTAAGGTATAATTGGTTTTAATCATCTTTAAAAATAGGGCCGCTCAAAAAATATAAATTAAGCTCTACTAAGACTACAGGGCTTTCGTTTCACAAAGCAATGGTGTGGACGCAGTGGTCGAGAGGGCTAAGACGCTTTCCTACAGCGGTGAAGGCCCCTGATTCGAATCCTGGCTACTCCCATTGCGCATTGGGCAAGGCACTTTATCACTGGCGCCCCTTTATCACATTGCCTCTGTCGACCTTGTTCTATAAATAAACGTCGGACTTCAATATTTTATGACTTTGACATTTCATATAGTCCGACACAAGGACATGTTGAACATCCAAATATTAAGGCGCCCTGTGCAAGTTTAGTGTTATTGTTCAGGGCTCCAGATAAAATGCGTATTAGCGTAAATTATGCTTTGAAATAATGCATATACGCATGTCTGCTAATTTTTTAGCGTATAAAAACGTACATAAAATTACAGAATTGCATGCAATGACTTTTTACAAGCGTAAACAAAATCTGAATCGTCTGGATGCTTTACATAACAGTGCACGACTGGCATTCATTGTGCCACATTGAACGTACACAGGCACTGAATGGTACTCTATAAACCTTGGTTAAACTATATTATACACTCAATGGGTGTGTAAATCAAATTGTTGGGAATTAATATTGATGGTAAGGTAGTGTATTTTAAACTATATTATACACTCAATGCGTGTGTAAATCAAATTGTTGGGAATTAATATTGATGGTAAGGTAGTGTATTTTAAAGCGGTGTCGATTTAAAATATCAAATTCCGGTGTGGAGTAAACAACAACATGTCTCTTTCTAAGAATGTATGAAGTGAACAGACGTGCTAAGCATTCTTTTAACCAACAAAAAATGATACCCAAAACATCGTTAAAGGTATATTGAATAATCTACTGGATTTGGCAGTGAGTGTGAAGCCAAAGCAAGCCAATGGAGAAAAAGAAGCAAAAACTTGAATGCTGAATTGAAACTGAACTGCAAACAAATTCATGCAGGGTTTTTTTTCAGCTGTTTTTATCGCCGTTATTCGGCTATATTCCCAATGCCAAGAAGTATGTATTTTTCCCAAAATTAGTGCAAAAATTCCCAATCTACATTCTGAAAAAAATTTCATCAAAATTGCACAAACATTGACCAAATTATGGACAATTTTGTAATGGCAGTATGTTAAAGAGGTTGTACAATGTGAAACAAGTGTATGAGAAAGTGCATAAACACATCTTTACTATATCCTATGGGACTAAACATTTCCCAATTTGGAACATTTACGCATCAAAATTCCCAATTTTAGGGGTATAGGCTATGTTCCCAAATTAGCTAGAAAAAACCCTGTCATGGGTGTTACACCCAATAAATATGTTATAAAACTGATTTCTATTTTTTTTCTCATTTACAAATATTCAGGAGTAAAATTACCCCTAGTCAATTTCAGATTTTAC
This sequence comes from Mercenaria mercenaria, assembly GCF_021730395.1. Classification (NCBI taxonomy): domain Eukaryota; kingdom Metazoa; phylum Mollusca; class Bivalvia; order Venerida; family Veneridae; genus Mercenaria; species Mercenaria mercenaria. The sequence continues at coordinate 57,389,139 of NC_069378.1, forward strand.
CATTTTACTCATTCACAAGAATTATGATGAGTAAATACTCACTGGCCAAAAAAATTATCTGGAGCCCTGATTGTTATTACTACAGTCGACCAAAGAGCTATAAAACAGGGTTTCCTCTGGGTCTTACTGACTTTGCGCCAACAAATTCGCCAATCAGAAAAAGTTTGCGCCAGTGGCTCCAAAGTTGGAGCCAATAGTCTATGAGAGGTGACATACTATTTTTGTCAAGATATAATAACAATTTAAGGCAGTCAGTAACAAACACATACATATTTTTAAAAATTTATTTCAATAACTTAAGTATCAGTTAATTAAAACAATTTATGAACTATTTCTTAACTAGCATTTAATATAAACAAGCACATATGTTCTTCAAAGAAAAAAACAACTTCACAAATATCAGGTCATATGTATGCACAGAAATGTGTCTGTAAATATCATACCTTGAACATTCTTTCTCTTTAGCTTAGTGTTACTTTGGCTAATGGATAGCTGTACAGCACATAACATAAAGTACAATATATTTTGTTTTGAAAAAACAAACAAAACAGAGTATGAAATCAGATTTATGAACTATTTCTGAACTAGCACATAATATAAACAAGCACATGTTCTGAAAAAGAAAAACCTTCACAAATATCAAGTCATATGTATGCACAAAAATGTGTCTGTAAACATCATATCTTAACATTAAGTACATTATGTTTTGTTTTGAAACAAAAGAGTTTGAAATCAGATACACAACCAAGTGAACTAATCTTAGACTGAAAACATCTTATCTTGAACATCAATGAGTAAAATCATTTACAAGTAAAAAATGCATGTTTCTTATCTTTTGCTTAGTATCACTTAAGCTAACTGATAGCTGGACTCTACTTTAAAATTCTCCTGTCCTTTGAAGCCCACTTCTTGAATGCCTTATCAAAAGGAAACTGACTAATTTCTGGACCTTCTACAGATATTCTGATTAACCTGTCCAAACACATAGCAGACATTCTACTTCTCAGACATGTTTTAATTAGGTTCTGTTTACTAAAGCCCCTCTCGCAATCAACAGTAGAGACTGGAGCAAGAAGAAATCTCTCTGCAGCTTCTGCAGCTGAAGGATAGACATCTTTCTTCCTGATTGCCAAGTTTGCTACATCCCTGGGCGACTTTACAGACTTATTGCCTTCTTTGATGAGAGAATGAGCAAATCTGAAGAACATGTCTACATCATCTATACTACACTCAAGACCAGCCTCACCTAGGTACTCTACAATAACCTCTGTATCATCTACTTTACTTTCCCTTTCTAAAACTGGATTAAAAAAGTTGCTCAATGCTGACAACACTGTACTGTCCTCATTATCACAAAACCTATCATTCATAGATCTAATCATACCTGCGACAAACTTATCACAAACACTGACTGCATCCTGTTTTTCTCCATCCCTAATGGTATGACCCTGGTACTCGAAAGTTGTGAGACCATCCTCACCTACCTGTGGCTCGTCTGGCACCTGTGATATAAATCCACTCAGGTAGGTGCCATCTTTCTTGGATCCAAGATGTTCTACTCGGTCAATTGTCGAGTGTAGCATGGGCATAACTTCCGAAAAGTCCAAGTCGGATTTCTGGAAGGTTTTAGACAAGGCAGCTAGTGGTTTCAGGAGATCACACAAGAAGTGAACTACATATAGGAATTTATAAGAAGTGATGGGCTTGTACAGACTTAATGCCTTACCACTACTTTCCTCTAGAAATACTGACACTAAATCACTATAGTTTCTCACCATGGCTTCTACAGAACCCTCAAAACTCAGCCATCATGTATGGAATACCTCTTTGAACTTTAGACATTTGCCTTGTGAATGTTGCTGGATAGATTCTAGCATGGCCATATGCTTTGGTGACAGGTGAAAATACTTGTACACACTGTTTAAAATTTCCTGCACCTTAACTAAGTATGGTATTGTGTCTGCTCCACTACAACAGCTAAGAGCTAATCTATGTGCTATACAATGTGTAGCTAAAACACCTGGCACTACTGCCTTAAGTCTAGTTACAACACCTGACTTGTTTCCTACCATCACAGATGCACCATCTGTGCTAACCCCACAGAGCCCGGACAACTGAATTCCTTTCTGGCTAAGAGTACCTAATACTTTTGCATAAATAAGACTCAGCATTAGCACGTTCAATACTGTCAATTGAAAAAAAAAAGTATTTGGATTCACAACACCAAGGCAGTCAGTTTCCAAAACACGTATATACATGATTAGATTCTGATGAACTGAAATGTCTGTACTTTCATCGAACATTAAACTGTATTTGCCACTCGATTTAACTTTCTCTAAAATCTCATCCTCAATCACAGCTGCAATGCTGTCTTGAAACTCATTCGTAGAATCTGAGTGTTCGTAAGTAGTGTGTTGGTCAACCTTAAGATTTGCCAACTGGGATACACCCTGCAATTGTAAAAGAAATGCTCCTAGACAAATTCAGTTAATTCAGATGTTTAAGCTCGAATTGGAATTTTTTTTTCAAAATATATCCAAAATTTTTTAAGTTAAAGCACTTACTGTCGGCATAAAATAACTAATTTTTACTTTATATTTAAACATTCATAAAAAGATTTAAAGTTCTCTACTGTCGGCATAAAATAACTAATTTTTACTTTATATTAAAACATTCATCAAAACATTTATATCAAATGGGCATAATAATTTTCCTGTATGTATAACATCATAACTTTCCAGCACACTTCTTTACTGCCTTAGTTTTATAAAATTTAATTGCATACTTAGTTATTGCATTTTATTTTAAATACCTGGTATAACATGTGACTGTTAACTGTAGCCAACATGGAGCTGGGGAGATCTTGTTTCGCTAAGAAATATACGTTAGCCATGGCAGTTCTAACAGCTGTTTCACTCCAGTGATTTTTTTACTTTTTTTGGCAACAGCCCATGCCTTTTCAATTGGGAATTTTTAGCGCGATAAACTTCAAAATTGGGAAAAAATAACAAACCTTAATAAAGGAATCATTTTAAAAAGTTTTATTTTAAGGTAAATTTATTTCATTCAAATATGCACTGAGGTTGAACACACAGGACAGACAGGTTATTTTCTGATGTCTGGGTCATTTTGTGGGGACTCGGATTTCTTGGACAGATCACTTTGCTTTTCTGACGTTTGATTTGAATTCAATTTCTCTTTAACTTTACCAAAAGATGTTCGAATGTCCGGAGTACCGTTGGCGTGTTTAAGTTTTATTTTAATTCTTATTATAATATTTGGAATTATGCGACATTTTTTCGATAATTGTGGTAAGTTTCTAACAATTTTTTTTCCGACTCATTTGACACATGAAAAAGCGTTTAGCGACCGTGATGAAAGTCATACTAAATGCCATACTATGCCGTGACACGTTTTAATTAAACAACGCGCTTCGAGTTGGCAACAAAATTCTGCGAATAAACCATAATTAGAGTCGGAATTTTTATGATTATTTGCATCGTTTTAGTTCAGCTTTCACAAGAAATCAATCTAATTGGGAAAAATCATCTCGTTTTTGGGAATTTTTAAGTATTTTTTGGGAATTTTGACCATTTTTGTCAATTGGGAAGACGCCGAATTTCGGAGTCAAATCGGCGCAAAAAAAATCACTGCACTCTTACTGACAAATGCGACTCGAGCAGTTTCCATCTGAGCACGCAGCTTTCCAGCATCCACTGCATTCTGGTGATCTACAGATAAAAATAAATAAAATCATTACCTTGTTTTCTCCATGTACATCCATATAATCCACAGTAAATTTTCAAATTTAATCAAACCGTTAACACATCCACAATGCAGTTTTAATTTAGAAATTATTTCAAAGTTATCGAACTATTATACCTTTAGTTTTCATGTGTTTTGTGATGGATTCTTTCTTCATTACATTACATCCAGAAGTGAAAGTATTGTCATATTGACATTGCACACACAATTTACAGAACATTTCTTTTTTGTTTCCATCATAACTCAAAAATGGAAATTGTGTCAACCAAGATTCTTGAAAGTGCCTAACAACTGGAGAATTTGCAGTTTTAGAAATTTTAGAAGGAGGTGTTCCAACGGAACCCTCATGTTTACGTTTCATAGATTTACTAGGTGTCGACATTTTGTGACATTTGATGGCTGTATACGAAAATTATTTCCATTATATAGCGGAGTTGAAATACCCAATTAACTGAATTATCAGTATTTCATAACCATTTTAATTGATGTCCATTCAATTAATTCAAACTGTAAATCACAAATCACTTACCATGCTTTTAATCTTTCGTACATGAACAGTAACATCGGCGACATCACAAGCGTTAATTTGCTACAAACGTCAGCAAACGTATGCATAATTATCTAATCAGCTGGATGATTAAAGTTATCTCGTCTGCTAATCCAATTAGATAATTAAACTGACCCCTTGCATGTCAACAGCTTCTCAAAACAATCATACAGGTGATATAAACAAACACATCCTGTAATCGATCACGCGCGACCTTTACCTTGGATCGATTTTCCAGTGTATGGGATAAGAATTTCACGACTGAGAAAAAATTTCATCGTCGATTTTTTGTTGCTTTTTTTTTGTTGGCGCCACTAAAATTCGTTAATTGAAGAATTTTAGCGCCAGAATTAATTTTCTGTCGCATTTGGCGCCATTGGCGATCGACAGTGGGAACCCTGTAAAAATAAATACAGTGTTCGCGTTTTCTGAAAATTTCACTGAGTCCCTGGGACTCAGTACTCCCAAAAATGTTGAGTCCCAGCCAAATATGGTTGAGTCCCAGGTTTTGCAGCTACAATACTGACAAATGTCCATGTTTTACAATAAATAACACCTCTTCTTTAACTTCATAAATGCCTTGCAGTTCTGATAAGCATAACAGAGGTATAAAAATATTAGAATCTACAAAGTTACTTCAAATATAATGGGTTTGACCTTCTAATAGTTACTTTAACAGGTTTAAGCACAAGATTAAGATTTTACGGAAAAAGTCACTTCTTTGTTTAAATCTATTAAATTTTGTTCAAGTCTATCAAATTATAAAACAAAACAACTGAAAAGGTCAGTGAATCTGCTTTCTTATCCTTGTTAATCTTGTGAATTTATATAATGTGATTGTAATACTAAGTATTTTTTAAAGTTAATTTCCTTATCACTGCCAAAACCAAACACCTTTTAGTTAGATCTATGAATACAATTTCAAAACAGTTTGATCATTTCATATTCTAAAATTAGCCCAGCAAAAATAAATCAAGCTCCTAGTGCAATGTTTAGTCAAAACACTAAAATCTATAAAAGCAATATTGTACTAGAACTGACTGTGTGAGTTAAATACATGCCATCATGACATCAGCAGCAGTGACATCACACAAAGAGTAACACGTCCTTTTGATCCCCTAATGTGGGCACACATCAAAAGAAAAAGTTGTCAATCATATTTAACCCAGTTTCTGCAGCAGTTGTCAGAAATTTGTGTAATTTTCAGTAAATTATTTTCGTCACAGAAAGTGTCAGTGATATGTTTCTAAGTTCGGAGTAAAATGATTCAAATTACGTGGAATTAAGGAAATTATTCAAGGTAAGATATTTTTTTGGAAACGTCAAAGGAGAATGTACAAGTTAATGTAATATAGAGCGCTCTAAATCCCTACTGTTTAGTTTATCAAATCAAAGGTGTCAGCGACCATTATAATTGCTTTCAAACTTCTCTGTATCAGGAGACAGGCGAAATTATGCCATGTGTATTCGAGTAAAGTGTCAACAGGCTGTACCACAATAGGCTGTTAGTGGATGAATAACAAAAATTGGGCAACTTGAATTTCACTCATGTCGACCCCTAGCTAAAGCCCTGCTTTGAAAAATAAAACCAGTGTTTGCGTTCGCCGGAGACTCCATCTTACTTTCGGTTTGCAATGCAAGAAGTAATTGGACTGTTTCCATATACTTTACATCGATAAGTAGAGATTTTGATCAATACGCTAAACCAGTCTAAATACGTCACTGAATGACTACAGGATACGTCACTCTGTGTTATTTTTAGAAAATAATGCTGCTGAAAATGAAATTGGGATTCCGACAGCGTGATTAGTATTTGTTGTCTTTAAATTAAAACATCCAGTTCCGTTTTTACTTTGCGTCCCATGTACGCAATGGTCTTGAAAAATCTGCGTACCAACCAAATTCGTTGCGTATTTAGATACTTTTACGCCGTAAACGCGAACACTGAAATAGATAGGCAACTTGAAAGGCATATAGAGCAAATCTTGCCAACATCCCGTGATAACTGAATGAGATCTCGTTTAACGGAAGTGACACTTTCTCCACTAGTCGAACTAATCCGACGTATACAGTTTGTTTTATATTGTGACGGTCAAACTGTAACGTCGGACCAAAATATGCCAAAAACCGAGTGGAAATTGAGTTTTATGAAGTTTGCATTTAACACCAAATTTTCACATTTTTCTGCACTCTACTTGTTATACATAATAAATACAGACGAATACCTGATAATCTTGCTTGTTTCTATAAGTAAATCGGTAAAAAATATGTTAGTTTCAAAACGAAACGCGTTAGCTGAAATCCTATGTAAACAACCGCCTAACTGTGGTGAAATATGTACCGCGTCAAATCGCCCTACCGGTGAACCGGTCAATTTCGTCTCCCGTTTTTTTTTTTCGTAATGCACCTCTTACATGTTTTGAATTTGTTGAACGTTAGTGAGTATTGTAAAATCATTTTTTCTCCATGTTTTTTTTTGTATGTTACAATGAAATTAATAGAAATCTTCTAAATTCACAAATGTATTATCGTTCCAAACAACAAAATGTAAAAAAAAAGTCAAAGGATCCATGCATTAAATTTGACATTATGTTTAGCTTTGTTTTGTTTTTCTTTAATAAATGTTTTATTTGCAGGGTTTATGACTGAATTTAACCACATACAAACGTATAATAAAATAATTGATTTTTGAAACGAAAATAAAGTATGTTCGCGCAAAATGGTCTTATGCGAAATTGAAATTCGGTGAGCGCCAGGAAATTTCCATAACAGTAATGCAGCCGTTTTTTTTAAGTAAGTGGTATTTTTGTTGGCTTTATGACAAAATTCATTCGTATATAACATGAATATTTGAAATAAAAACGAAAAATGAAATATATGCATACAAAACGTTTTTTATAACACATTGAAAATCGGCGAGCCTAAGGAAAATATGAACTCAAATTACCTAAACTTCTCTTATATAAACAACTGTTTTAATTATTTTTTTGGAAGATCTATAACCCTGTTCAATCAGAAAAAAATAACTGAGAGAAGTTTATTAAAAGTTATTTCTGTATACGAGATTTACGGAAATAGTGTTCGCGACATAAGAGTAGATATCTCCAAGAAATAAATGTTTATTTCTGATCATCATCTTGACTACTTGGGTTTACTTTGAAAGATTTTTTAATACCCGTCACATGCTTTTTTAGTTAAATAATGTATTGATACCGGTTACAAGACCGATTCCAAATCGGCAAATTCTTTGGAAAGTTCGAAGCATAGATTTTTTTTATTTATTCTAAATAATTTTTATTACGTTTTGAATATTAGATAATTGTAATTAATCGTCTGTCACAATCAAATAGATTACCAATAATAATTATTGCAACAGGGGTGCAAATTGATATAGTAAGTCTTTTTAAGCTGAATTTGTTTGCAAATTAACTGACATCTCGTTTGCAATAAGTTTTACTTCAGTAAATGCCCTTAGATTCTTCGGACAACAAAATAATTATTTTTTTAATTAATAATGAAAAAACGACTTCTAACAACGCATTGTTGGCGAAATATTGAATGTCGCAAGTTTTCTTTAAATATAGTCACTATGCCGATTTACAAAAGATACGCATATTACGCGAAATATATAATTTGTAAGTCATTATATTTATAAGAAATATAACCAGGCATAGTTATTTGATTTTGTTATCTGAAGAAAAAAACTAAAATATGCATAAGTATTACTGTGCCCATGTACAACAGAAAGGAGCTCGTTTGTTAAGGTCCGTCATACATTATACAGTCAACAATATAAAATGAAGTTGATTAGAGGCATACACTGATAACACTTTCAAGTTATCAAAGGAAATACGGTAGATCTAATGAAATTTCCCGCGCGCTTGCCGAATTTCAATCTCGTATAAAATATCATTTTTTGTGCTAACGTTTTTTTTTTATATTCTTCTCGAAAGTAAATTATTTATGAAAGTATTTTATTGAATTCTCTCAAAAATTCAAAACTAACTTAGTTAAAAAATAAAGGTGTAATACGGTGAAACGTGTGATCCCTTCTCAAGTCTGAAACCATGTTACTTCTTCCCAGGACGACACCTACGCACATGTCATCCCTACTTAACTGGTCTTAATATTTGCTTACGCAAGAAATTTAGTAAAATATTTTACTGACATGAAAACAATCACGGGATCTGAAAACTGTTTGAGAGGGCCGTTCTGGAAAAAATATGTACAGTAACTTTACACACCGTGGACAAAGTAGACAAAGTGACTTTTTTATATTCTCTAGGCTGTTTTTATGTATATATATTTTTTCTGTATGTTGTTCATACGCTTTAAATAATAAACAACACAGTATACATCATATTTCGTGTTCATTTCTTTTAAATTCATAATGACGTAAAAAACAAGAATTCAGCGTACAGGTTTCCAGATTCTCCAATACTTGAAATGTAAATGCTGTAAGGTGCGCGTTTTCTGATTGGTCGATAAGGATCAAAACAACGCATCATAAAATATCATGGCTGAAAAACAAGGTCAATATTGCGGGATAGCTGTGGATTTATGGCCGGTATAAAGTAACGCTGTGTATTTCAAGAATATCATTGGTGCAGATCGTGAGAAAAAGGGTCTTTCTTTGTGGACATGGTATATATTTCATAGTGTTTAACAATTTCCATTCATGTATTTGAGATGCGAGCAAATATTGCTCGCAGCAGATCCCAGGTTTCTGACATACTTTGGCTTGTCGCGGTGGCTGCAAAAGTCAGAAATTAAAAAGCAGCCACTCAGCGACAGTAAGCTTGTCTATTTCTCCACGTGCCAGCATTTTGTATGCGAAAGCAATTATTCATCGGTAAATTATCACCACATGACCACGCTTCTTTAATTTGATGGCAGGAAACATGTACTTTGTATCTTGAGACTATTTCACATTAAACTAATGTTGTTTTAGAAGCTAACATGTATTTTAAATGCAGCGTTAATGGTACAAATTGTAACTCCATGCTCGCCGATGTTTGTTTTACTAAGATAACGCTGATTCACGCTCTGACACGAGTTCACGCAAGATTACAGCCAGTGGCAGTTGCCATTCTGTGTATTTCATACTTCTTTGAGTCGACCCAGCTGTAAATGGGTACCAGCAAATTGCTGGGGATAAGGTATAATTGGTTTTAACTGTTCTTAAAATAGGGTTGCTCAAACGCTCTACAGAGCTTATGTTAATTGTTTCCAAAAGCGACGGTAAATAAAATTACGGCTTTAATAGTGTAAAGATTTACCTTTATCATTAATGTGCGTCTGGCGGATAATTTTGACTCCACAGTTATCGCTATTTTTACACCTATTTCCCGCTGTCAACCTGGATTGTCGTTTTAGTTAGTAAGTATAGATTGTACTTGATTTATTTCAATCACTGTTGTCTTTCAATTTAGACTATTTATCATGGAAATCAAGATCAAACTCCCTGCCCTCCCAAATACTTATGCGGTTCCGTGACGTCACATAATCATGCTGTACGGAAGATACGGCTTGCTTGATTTTAAACAAACATCGCGGCACAGGAGCTCGAGGTCGGGAACGCAGATTTTTCTGCCTTATCCGGCCTTTATATAATGACACAGCTTACGGCCTTTACGAATAATTATATGATCCAAATTTTCCATAATCTCAACTTCTTAAAATTACTCACAAATAATAAAAATCTAAAGGAGTGACATCCGCCGTTCGGTTAGAGTAGCGGCTTGATTTTTATTATATTTTGGTTCCCGATTTTATTGCCCGGAGTATTATTAAACCGGAAACAAGAGTATTACACGGTGCAGCGCCAAATTCAAATAGCATTAGTAAACAAACGTCGATTTTTTTTAACCACCATGGAAACTAAAGTAAATTTGGTCAAATGTTAAGAAAAGTCAAGGAGAAGGGATTGGGGAGTTTATTGATCAGTTTGTACTGTTTTATGCATTAGATTATAACCTCATCTTAATGTCCACGCATAGAAAACATTCTAAATCATCATGATAAAGTTTACAAAAATTCACAATTTGGGTCCATACAGTACAGCAGTTTATTTGGTATATTACATTACAGATGAGAATAATATGAACTAAGGCAAAGCCTCTAAGCGAGCTCAAAGAAATCGGATTTATCTAAAAATATTATGCATCATTTATTTGTCACAAAGAAACTATTCACTAGTCACAAGAATTCAGGAGAACCTATTCACTTGAAAAAGACTACATTTTAACAGTGTCACCATGCCTAAACAGTAAATATCATAGGTTATAACACACTAAATAGTTGTTGTTCTTTATTCTATATAAAACTGACCTATTTCCAATGACCGCAGCACACATCAGGACCCATTTTAAATTTCTGTAACTTACATTTTCTTGAAGAATATTGTCAGTGCTAACTAAAAATCAAAAGAAAAGTGGGGGTCATGTTTGATGCAAGAAAAATAATTTCAGTCAAACACACAAACTGCAAAATCAGCTAAAAAATGAGACCCCAAATTGTACTGGTGGTGTATGATCTAAGTTTCCATGAAAAATTTTGTCATGTTAGTTTAAACATATTTATTCCCAAAATAGAGTACATTATATTTATACGTATCACATACTGTAGTGAAGACAAAACAGGAAACGATAAGAATGGAAGACAAGTCTTATAGAATTCTTCTCCTTTGCGGACAAAATATAACTGTATGGGCATATCGAGCTTCAATCTGTAATGGGGCTAGGAATATAGTCTTAAGATATGAAAAAATAAATATATGAAAAAAAAATTTTTGAGAAAAAAAAAAATAATAATAATAATAAATCGCTGTGAATGTAAAAAATGGAAAGGGGACAATGTATATGGAAGAAGGAAAGTATTCACATAAATGTAGAGATTAGAACAAGTCAAAGGTAGAATAGAAGAGAGAAAGTGGGAAGAAATGGGAATGTCTTAGGGTTGCTAACCAAATCTCTTACTTTCGGAAATGTATGCCTGTACATGAGTAAATATAGTCATGTTATCCTGATCAGATAGGTCTGGGTTTCCAAACAGAATAGTATCCAAGTCAATTTGAAATTCCGCAGATTATTAAGAAGATCGTTGCGACAAAGATCGAAATTTCTGCATTCAAAAAAGAAATGGAAATTAGTTTCCATCTGTCCACACTGGCATAATGGTGTAGGAGAAATACTTTTTAGGTAAAGATGTTGATTCAATGCACTGCACTTAGTTCGTAGTCGTGTATGGAGCACCTGGAGTTTTCTAATTCCGGTGTAGTAATAGGCTGGAGTACGCTTCTTGTTTTTATTTAGATTACTTTTAAATGATGAAAGTGTTTCCAAATTACGGATATCTGGTCTCAATAAATTCCAATCACGTACAACGGAAGGCAAAAAAGAATTGAATATAAAGATGTTCTTGCAGGTACACCATGGATATTTTCAGAGTTTCTTAGGTTGTAGCGAGTATCACCTGAGTCAGGAACTAGAGAGGATAGATATGCTGGAGTCAGATTAGATTTCATTTTAAAGAACATAAGAAGTCGATGTTTGTAACGTCTATCGGAAAGTGGCTCCCAGGGTACTTCTCTCTTTAGGTTTTCCAAAGAAACAAGTTTGGTAGCTCCGGAGACTATTCGAGCACATTCATTTTGAATTTTGTCAAGTTGATCCATTTCATACTTTGTACAGTTACCCCACACCACGTCTGCATATTCGAGTATTGGCCTTATGAAAGAAATATATATAGTTTCAAGGGAGCGACGGTCAAGTGAGAATTTCAATTTACGCATTATATTAACCCTCTTCCAAGCTTTTGCTACAATGTAGTTGATATGAGAATGCCAGCAACAATCATTTGACAGGAATACACCAAGATGTTTATGTTCGAGTACCTCTGGAATAATCTGGTTAAACATTCGAAGAGGAGGGTGTAGTTGAAAATTTCGTTTTCTTGAAATTAAGAGTGCTTCTGATTTGGAGGGATTAAATTTAACAAGCCATTTTTCTGCCCAAGATGAAATTGTTTGGATATCAGACTGGAGAAGATTTGCCGCAATGTCCGGTTGCTGAACTATAATGTAAAGACTTGTGTCATCAGCAAACAAGTTGATGCATGATCTAATTTCATCAACGATGTCATTGATAAAGATAAGGAAAAGAAGAGGCCCGAGAATTGAACCCTGTGGAACTCCAGCTTTGAGAAAAGCCCAGTTCGATTTGACACCTGGCAGTACAACACGTTGACGTCTATGTAAGAGATAATCCTGAAACCACATATGAAGAGTACCTGAGATTCCTGCGTATTTTAATTTACATAGTAATCCTTTGTGCCAGACTTTGTCAAAGGCCTTACTTATATCGAAAAATACCGCACGAACCTCTAGACCGTTATCTAGAGCTTTACAGAGAGTATCGTATATGAAAACAATTTGATTAACTGTGGAGTCGCCCGGAATGAAACCAGACTGTACAGGAGTTAGAAAGCGAGAATCATGAAGATGGTTATAAACATGCTTGAAAATAAGACGTTCAAGAACTTTTTCAATAGTGTTTAAGAGTGATATTGGACGATAGTTATTAGGAAGAGTGGCATCATCTTTCTTAAAGATTGCGCTAACATGGGCTTCTTTCCATGTGACTGGAACAGTAGAAGATTGAAGTGAAGCATTGAATAGGTCACAAAGAGGAAAAGATAGTTCATGAGAAGCCTCAAGTAGAATTCTGTTACTTATACCATCAGGACCTGCGGCCTTGTGAACTGGTAGAGACTTCAAGACATCTTCAGTTTCTGCCGGAGAAAGATGAATTTCATTTAAAATAGTGGTAGAATTCGTTAGACCAGGATTAGGTATCTCTATATTTTCGTCATCAATGTATGTCTGCTCTTGGAAGTAATCATTTAAAAGGTTAGCTTTTTCATAATCAGAAGACGTAGTTTGTTGAGTGTTGGAGTTATATAGTGGAGGAATAACATTGTTGTTCGTCTAGAGATGAAGGATTTTAAGGTGGTCCACCAATCTTTTGAAGAGAATGATCCGTTTTTAAGTTTGTCTGAAAGTTTGATGAAGTATTGTGATTTGGCTTCACGAATGAGCAAAACAGTTTCATTTCGGACTTGTCGAAATTTTTGCCAGTGATGAGGTGAGTTTGTTCTCTTAGCTTTTCTGTAGATACGCTTACGCTTTCGTATGTTCTTCCTTATATTATTGTTCATCCAAGGGACGTCTGAGGGTCTAATTGTGACATTTTTATTAGGAATGTTATGTTTTGAAATGACTGTGATTTGATTGGTTATATTGGAGGCGTATATATTGATATCTGGATTGATACAGCTATTCCAATTGAAGTTGTCGATTTCTGCTCTTAGGCTATCGTAGTCGCCCCGATCATATTCCCATATCAGTCTGTCAAAGCATTTTTGTTTCAGTTTATTAAATTTGAGAAGCCCGAAGATTGGAACGTGGTACCGTTGGTCTTGTTCAAGAAAGTGTTCCCCAACACCTGAAAGAAGAATGTTATTTCTGTTTGTCACGAAAATAAGGTCTAGAATGGATGTCGAGTGTTCAGTGAAATGGGTTGGTTCTTCAATAAGCTGTTCTAGATTAAATTGTTGCGTGATGGAAAGAATGTTTCTGTGTGGAGTTGGACATAGAGCATTGTAGTTGAAATCTCCAGTGATTATTATATCCGAGATGTTTGTGTCAACTGCAAGACCAATAGAATCTTCAATCAGGTTATTGTATATGGTGTCAGAACTAGGAGGTCGGTAGAAGACTCCAAATAGTATATGTTTATTATTACAAAGAACTATTTCCACCCATAGACATTCGAGACGATTGATCTCAAGGTCTGATCTACGCAGGTAATGTATATTCTCTCTAACATACAAAATAACTCCTCCATGAGAATCACCATCACGATCTTTTCGTTCAGGTTTATGATATGAGTGCAGCACTAAGTCTTCAGAAGTAATTGAGCGATTTAACCATGTCTCAGAAAAGGCTAAGATATCAAATTCAGAAAGTTCTGCGTATAAGATATCGAGTTTGTGTTGTATACTCTGAACGTTTAAATGTATGAAAGAAAGATGGTTTGATATCGCTTGTGCATACGGTGATGTATTTGACTGAGATGATACAGAAGAAGTTGATTCTGGACCTGGATTCCTGTGGACATCTCCAGCGGTAAGTAGGAGGCATACAAGCCATAATGTGAATGTGATAAAAAATAAGGAACTCAAAGTATGCACAATGAACAGGCGATTATCATGTAGTCGGTTCATGTTCGGCTGTATGGTTCTTCGAGGATATTTTATATCGTTGCAGATAAGAGCATTCGCTAACAAAGAGTTGTGCAGTGACAGGACGTACTCCGGACAACTATAAATACTTACGAATAGAAGGAAGTGGGATAAAACAGGTAGGAAACCGTGGTATCGATACGTGTACGTGACGGCATGTTTTGGCAATAATTTAGTGGTCATGTGATTGAAAGGGTGGATAGTATGAATTCAAGAAAAGCCGTCATAGGAATGTGGATGAAATCAGGATAACTTTTATAGTTTACAACCCCGAATGAGACATAAAGGATAAGAAAGCATGGGACAGGAGTTATGTACCTGAGGCAAGTAAGAAAAAGTGTACAGAAAAATAGAAGCATATTTAGAAAGAAGTAGTAGATGAGATGTTATCAGTGAGGAAAAGTCTAGTATTGAAAGCAGGCCTCCTTGAAAACGTCATTTGTCTTTTTAGCAAAATGGTAAGGACAATTTTGTTCAGACTTATTATCTGGTCGCAATGTTATTGTTAAAGTGAATGCTGTTTCGGCATACGTTTAGATTGAGAAGAATTCTATGGACAAATTATGAAATAACATATATAACGTACAAATAAAGTTTCACACAAATCATAAAAGTGAACATATTTACATCCACATACAATCTTGAAAACATTCTTATTCGTGTGAGGAAAGACGGTAACTAACAATCAACATTTACATTTGCTATCATATAAGCTAGTTAAAGGAAACATATATTTTAAAATTTGTCAATATTCCTAATGGTAACAAATTAGTGTGTAGCATAGTTTAGATACAAACTTGTACGCAATGTTAGTTTTTAGGTTTTTCGTTTATAATTTAATATAGATTGTTTTGGAGTGTTTAAAAGTTCAGTTATAATTTTAATATAATGACTTCATTTAAAAGCAGAACTTATGAAAACAGGAACAGAACTACATACATTACTTGTCAAGACTGAATGTGGAAGAGACAGAAAAACAAAGTCATTACATGCAATATCTAGGTAGTTTAACAAAAAGGAGGTCTAAAGTAAACCAGGCAGTCTTATAAATGTGCATTACATAAATAATTTGAACTGTGAAGCGACACTAGAATTTTGCTGGATTTTCGTCACTTCTGATCGTAGAAATAGTCGCATTGACTGTGCAATGTATAGGAAAAATAACTGGGTATCACTAAATCGTGCATATGCAGTTTAGTAAATCAAATTCTATTACACGCAAAAGTGAAGTACTACTTAAGAGAAAATGAAACCAAACAACTAAATCCTTATGAAAATATGAAACAATTGTTCAGTTTAGTGTAAATACGATACGCCTACTAATCTGACCTCTGGGTATTTCCAGTTTGGTTTTCACGTTCTAAAAATAGCACCGATTATCAACAGTTTTACGCATAGTACATATTTCAAACGTGTAGTTCTATTTAGTAAAGAAATCATAATTCGAAAAGATATAAGGATTATGAGTAAAATACTACTTAGAGAAAAAAGAGAAAAAGTCACACAGCACAAATACCAAATAGATCAGATATAAGGATTTTGATAATTGTTTACTTGTTTACCTGGCGAGTGTAAACTTTGACCGCCTGTTATTTCAGTTAGGCTTGATGTGCTAAAAATAGTTCATTAATCCATAGCCAATCAATAAGCATGATTCAGCAAACGCTTGAACAACGTTTTAGACAAAAATACAGAACAATATTCGACGTGTTTAACAATGAGCAATTACGAAATTACATTCCAGAAAAGTTTAACAATGAGCAAGTACGAAGTTATATTCTATATCTTACAGGTAAGATTAATCAGTTTTAGTAAGATAAATGCTAGAATAAACATTTATTTGAGAAAAAGAAAACCCGTGAGTTGCATAGTAAAAAATCAAACAAACATATCTATATATGTGTTTAGCCTTTGTAATATCCTGCATACGTAAGATTTATTAGTTTATTTAAGTTACAAGAGAATATAAGCTCTAGTACATATACAGTTTTAAAACCGAAATCATATAGGTGTATGCTACTTGAGTAATGAGGATTTTTACAAAAGCCGACACGCAGAAAAAACAACAACAGAGAATCAAAACATACAAACATTTAGTATAGTATGGTGCTTGGTAATACGCAATATCAGTAAGTAAATTTTACTAGAATAGGCTAATTACGATTTTACAAACTGAATCGACAATGACATCGTTTCAAACGTCTGCTACACCGTATAAGCTTACACAAGTACATATACATATATACATTTATTAATTATCAAAGTTTCAAGTTTGAAACTTTGAAACTTTATTAATTATCAATAAGAAATAAGTACGGTGCATGTACATATTAAAAATTGTTTCAAGTGTCAGTTCAACATATGCACTTTACTGTCGATGATGAAACTATACATTATTTCCATACACGCTTCTATAAAAAAGTGAGGTGATTACCTGGATAAAGTTATTTTGTGTTTGTATTTATTATATTAAGAAAATGAAATATAGTCTTTTATATAATTTAGTATTTAAATGAGGAAGCTCCGTGTTAAAAAAAAAAAAAAAGAAATCTAACACTCTGGGAAAAAATAGCAATATATAATTTAGTATTTAAATGAGCAAGCTCCGTGTTAAAAAAAAAAAATGAAATCTAACACTCCGGGAAAAAATAGCAATTTAATACAATGTAATGATTGCACGGATGAACCATGCTCCAGGTCGCCAGTGGAAAGCGTGAACCTGTTTGACAGGTTGCACGTGAAAAACAAAATAACAGTAGATCGTTAATTTTTGTGTCTCCAGTCACAATACAGGTCTATACCGCGTGAGCAAACTTGTCAATATAATATGTGGGTCACTATGTCAGATTCTTTTAACGAAGTTTGTTTATATTTCAGACGGTGTAACAAGACGCACATGGAACACAGAAGGCATGAACAATACGAAGTCAGTCAACACCAGAGGTGGCATTAGACTCATCAGCACTATACGAAATAAAGGGTCCAAGGTCACGTTTACAAAAAATTCTATGGACGCTGGTTTTCCTGTTTTTACAGGCTTTTATAAGCACAACTCCATCTGACGACCAGGCACCGATAATTTTCTTGGATTTAACCATTTGTCTGGCTTCGAAAAGAAGTTGTGACCTGTATTTAGTCAGATCTTCATTGATGAAGGTACCTTTGAAGCCGTTAGATTTTAGCGATACCCTCTTTTGATAGAATGCATTTCGTGATCGACGGGACACAAATTTCACTAGTATATCCCGTGGCTTGCCAGAAGCTTTTGGTTTACCGACTCGGTGCGACACAGCTATATCCTTGAGCGTTAACTGAACACCAACAGCGGAACTGATGTTAAGAACATGCTGATCAGTGTCTTCTTTGTCAGACTCGGCAATGTTGTTATTTCATTATGAAAATGCTACCTACATGTCAAGCATAGATCTGTCATGTGATTTTAGCAAAAAAAATGCAAAGAAAATAAGGAAAATAGCTCTACAGAGCAAAAAAACTAAGGACTATTTGTGTCCGCCATTATGCGACTACCATTTTTTTTCGCGCCATTTTTCTATTTAGTGTCTGTATGCCTCATACGTTGCAAAATTTATGGGAAGCCGGTGTCACGGTGACGTCATTACCGCGTTCCCGTTTTCTGGCCGATGCTTGATCTTTTAAATGCATATAATATTTTTTTCAAACAACTGGAAATCATTATTTCATTATTGTTGAGTGATGAATAATTTTTAGCAATTGAATGAAGTTCTGTATTCACTCCGGAAAGAAGTACTTCCTGTTAGCACCAGTCCGCTAGGGTGCGCTTTTTTAAAACTTCCGACGAAACTTTTCAAATCCATCACCAAGTGTGAAAGTATACTTGCGTTACCGTAAAGCTCGATTTTCCAGCAGGCCCTTTGGGCCTGCTCTTCGAGCTCACTATTATGTCTTTTTCTTGACTTTTTCTTACCATTTGACCAAATTTACTTTAGTTTTCATGGTGGTTAAAAAATCGACGTTTGTTTACTAATGCTATTTGAATTTGGCGCGGCACCGAGTAATACTCTTGTTTCCGGTTTATTAATATGCCTAGCGATAAAATCGGGAACCAAAATATAATAAAAATCAAGCCGCACTGAAGGGACGCTACTCTAACCGAACGTTGCGGATAATAGCAGCGTCCTTTGGAAAGGAGGAAAGGTACTTACTACAGCCAACTAAAACTGTTGCGTTGAAGTTAAATTGTTCTAAACGAAAAATAAAAGACTCTCTGAATGAACAATGTTTCTCTATGAATGACGGTAACTTAGCAAATGTCGATTCGGCTGTGCACCTGGGTATAACTAGAACTACATCTGTACGAGAAACCGCCGAAAATAATACGATGGGTAATATTGTCAAAGCAAGACGCGCCATGTATAGCCTTATGGGTGCGGGTTTGCATGAACACAATGGACTGGATCATGAAACGTCAGTTACTTTGTATAGGGTATATGTTCTACCAGTGTTAACTTATGGCATTGAACTTTTTACTCCTAGCCAAAAACAGATTGAAGTATTGGAACGTTTCCACAAAAAGTCGTTAAAACAGATTCTATCTCTTCCCATGAATACCGCTGACCCAAGTGTCTATATTTTATCTGGTTTATTGCCAATGGAAGCTTTATACCATCTGAAAGTGTTGATTTTTTTCAATAATATATGCAATCAGAAATCTGACAGTACAGAAAGGGAAATCTTTGAAAGGCAGATCATGGTGAAATCTAACAAGTCAAATTCATGGGCATGTATAATTAAACCAATTCTTAGCAAGTACGAACTGTCTGAGGTCGAAACTTATTTGAATTCACCAATGACTAAGAATCAATGGAAAAGTACTGTTAATGTCAAGATCGTTCAGTGGTGGAAGAAAAATATCGAGTCACGAACCGTTACATACTCATCTTTAAAGTTTATGAATCCAGTATATACTCCTGGCAAGTTCCATCCAGTGTTACGTGTTGGCTGTTCATCCGTACTAGAGGCTACACGCATTCCAGCAAGACTACGACTTCTTACTGGTAATTACATGCTGCAGTCCAATCGCCATAAATTCAATCAGAATGAGGTTTCACCAGTGTGTCGTCTTTGTGTATCCTGTGCAGAAACTGTTGAACACTTTTTGTTATTGTGTCCGTCTTTAGAGAGTGTTAGATTGCCTGGCATGAATGAAATAATCAGCATCCTAGAGGAGACAAGTTATACTCATCTGTTCCAGACTTACGACCAACAAATCCAGTTATTGCTAGACTATTCTTGTGTATTGCCAGAGAAGGTATGGAGTGACGAGTTTTTCACAAGATTGGAGTTATGTTAGAAGACTTATCTTTCACTTGCATACCATGAGATATAGACTGTATAGTAACTTACACTTATGGCCCTCTTGGCTGACCACCTGTTATGTAATGTGTGGTTCCTAGAACATTTCAGTGAATAGACAGTGTTTATTAGTGTATATAAATTCTCGTTTGTGGTGTTGGATATTTTTTATCGTCGACAACTCAGTCATTACCCGGTTTGCAACTGGGGTTCGCCATTGCTGGCGGGAATAGAAGATACAGTTACAGACAGATATGGCGGATGTCACTCCTTTAGGTTACATTCTACCAATTCAGTTCCTTATTTATGTCATGATTTGAAATAAGGCAAAGCCTCAAAGCGAGCTCAAAGAAATCGGATTTAGCTAAAAATATTATGTATCATTTATTTATCACAAAGAAACTATTCCCTACTCACAAGAAATCGGGAGAATCTATTCACTTGAAAAAGTCTACATTTAGTGTCGCCATACCTATAATAGTGAATATCATACGTTGCAAAAATTATGGGAAGCCGGTGTCACGTTGCCGTCATTACCGCGTTCCCGTTTCTGCTTATTAATGACATTTTTTCCATTTTCTGGCCGATGCTTGATCTTTTAAATGAAAATAATATTTTTCAAACAACTGGAAAGCATTCTTTCATTATTGTTGAGTGATGAATAATTTTTAGCAATTGAATGAAGCTCTGTATTCACTCCGGAAAGAAGTATTTCCTGTGAGCACCTGTCCGTTAGGGTGCGCTTTTAAAGAACTTCCGACGAAACTTTTCAAATACATCACCAAGTGTGAAGGCTGAACACCACTAAATCCAGCTGTTCTTTATTTCATATAAAATCCACTCACTTCATAACGGTGTTTCGACATTTTCTAGCATATCAGATTTTCAGAGACTTATATTCCCATAAAGAACTAGATCGCTACTTTAGAAAAACAAAAAGAAAAGGGGGTGTTAACTTTTATATAAGAAAACTACAGTTCGTTAAATACAACCCGCTGAAATTACTACTTTTCGCTTCTTTCAATTTCTCTTTTCGAGACATTAAATTCTTACGCCGCCATTTTTATCTAGCATGCGATAGGAACATGCCGATTTCATTAGAATGCAAAGTGATACATACTGAAACGCGGTAGGGTAAAAGTAAGCACGTTGCTGCCGAGAAAATGCACTAGGAAAGGAAAAAAGATTAGTACTATTTATATTTGGACTACTTGTGACTAGACCTGCGGAGGCTTACATTCTATTTGGTAGTGATCAGCCTATAAGAGAAATATTTTGTTTGATTTTTCCATGAATTTGCATTCATTCTCAAGGTACGCCTATTTCACAATGATTCTGCTTTGTTTTGGTGCAAAATATTGAGAAAATATAGAGAAATGACAATTCATTACAGGTCACCCCCATCCCCAAAAATATGCAAAATTTAGCCCTGTGCAAGCAATATTTCAATTAATTTTACCTTATTCGTGGAATTTACATTTAACATCCATTTAATCGTTACGATGTTTGTCATTTTCATTCAGAAACATGCTAATTTCAATATTATTTAGACAACTGAAGTGCTAAAATGCGAGAGAAGACATTTACTAGGTCCTAAAACGAACCAAAATAGTGCCACCTGGTCGAAAATTCGATCTAAATTCCAAAAACACAAGAAATTGAAGCGTTTTCAGCCATTTGTTACCGTTTTACATCATAAAGAATAGATTAATGGCATTTCCATTCATTTTCGAGGGGTTTCAGAAAATAACATGTATTGCCCCTTATAGGCTGAACACCACTAAATCCAGCTGTTCTTTATTTCATATAAAATCCACTCACTTCATAACGGTTTTTCGACATTTTCTAGCATATCAGATTTTCAGAGACTTATATTCCCATAAAGAACTAGATCGCTACTTTAGAAAAACAAAAAGAAAAGGGGGTGTTAACTTTTATATAAGAAAACTACAGTTCGTTAAATACAACCCGCTGAAATTACTACTTTTCGCTTCTTTCAATTTCTCTTTTCGTGACATTAAATTCTTACGCCGCCATTTTTATCTAGCATGCGATAGGAACATGCCGATTTCATTAGAATGCAAAGTGATACATACTGAAACGCGGTAGGGTAAAAGTAAGCACGTTGCTGCCGAGAAAATGCACTAGGAAAGGAAAAAAGATTAGTACTATTTATATTTGGACTACTTGTGACTAGACCTGCGGAGGCTTACATTCTATTTGGTAGTGATCAGCCTGAAAGTATACTTGCGTTACCGTAAAGCTCGATTCTCGAGCAGGCCCTTTGGGCCAGCTCTTCGAGCTCGCTATTAATAACAACACATTCAGACCTCATTTTCAGCACTTTAGAGCATTTCAATGATATGAAAACCATACATGGTCATTTAGTACAGGAAGGTCTAGTACGGGGAGTAGAAACTCCGTATAAATCAATACATTTATCTGTATTATGCTGTCGTCCATACTTGTAAATATCGACCAGTTGTTAGCGATCGATACTTTGTTTTCGCCACTATCGATTAGCGCGTAATTAGCATATTACCTCATGTTAATCATGGAGCTATAACACTTATTGTTCAAAGGGTTTACCAGTCACATGTTAAGTGGCGATAATTGGATGATCAGAGATTGATCTAAAGGGATTCTGAAGCAAAAACAGCATGCGACTGCATGTGGTGATATGCTTAATTATTATGAATTAACTCGAGCTCACTTCCCTGAAGAAATATTTTACCACGTAACTTCAAACCTTTATCAAAGGGCCGATTTTTGTTGGATTTGAATTTTAAAAAAATGGAAAATAACAAAAAGCTTACACTTTTCTTAATCTTGTAGAGCCATAATTATAATTATTGTTTATAATGTCAGATTTCTACATACAGAAACAAACATTCTTCTTGAACGTAGGGAATGTTTCAAACGAAATTGTTGTTTAAACTCCAAAAATTAGTTAAATAAATTTAATCTTAAAACTGATGTGTGAAAAATACAATGTATTTAAATTAAAATAACAATATTTTTTTTTTTAAATAAAGGCCAATAACGAAGTTACATTTAGTATTCAGAACTTTTAGATAAAACTGCAGAAAATCATCTATGTTTAACACGCATTTAAATGGTGAAGAACAGAGCAATATCATAAACAAATATTTTCAGGCAACAGTTTACAGTTTTGACTTGCTATTTTCATTAAAATATGTCCTATTTTTTTGTTCTAAATACTCTGAATCAACAAGGCAAATATCATGTAAAAAACGATATCTTTCTCTCTGGGTAAGACAAGTCTAGATTTAGCCATTTTCACAGGGCGAAAAGTAACATTAATGTAGATATTTTCCATTTAAAAACAGATGCAGGCAATAATTTCATGGCAGAACTTTTGTTTTCAACAAAAAATTCAACAAATGCTTTCACAGATTTTCACTGAAAGGACGAGTTAAACTGTAAGGCGTAAGTGTTTGAGTAATAGCAGAATAACCTACGGCATACGCTTCGATTGGACGACAGCATAAGATAAGATAAATGCCGGTTTCCAGTCCCCTTATCAGTTCCAGTTTAGTATAACATGTCTTCTTATCAAAAATATAAAAAATATTGACATGTTATGTTGTATATAAGAAAAATAATCTGTTCTGAGAAACATCACCCTCTAAAAATGCCCCCATGAAAACAGCCTACACCAGATTTCATCCATAGCATGGAACTACATTTTGGACTACTTCACATGTAACACTGAGTAGTCACTTCCGGTTTGATGTAATCCGTCCTTTAGATTTTTTAGTATACCCGTGTTTGTGAGTAATTTTAAGAAGTTGAGATTATGGAAAATTTGGATCATACTCGTAAAGGCTAAATACCAATAAAAGAAATTGTTCTTTGTTTCATATAAAATTCAGCTACTTCGGAACAATTTTGTTACAGTTTCTAGATTTTCACTCCGTCGTAGACCTATTTTCCACAAGATATCCATACATTTGCTTCAAGAAAACGATAAGAAAAAGGGGTGTTGAATAGTATGCAGTGAAATGCAGGTCAACTAAAGTCACCCAAACAAAAAAAAAAGGCCCAATAAACACTGTCAATAAACGCCATTAAAACCATGATCCGCAAGCGAGTTGTTAATCCAATAAACATCATCAAAACCGTGTTCCAATTTCACATGCAAATGAGCTAATGGATCGCTAATTAACATAAATGTGTCATTTAACAACACACTAATGGAGCGCACAATAGATCGCTCAATGGAACGCATAATAGATCGTATAATGGAACGCATAATAGATCGTATAATGGATCGCTTAATGGATCGCATAATGGATCGCTTAACGGAACGCATATATAATAGATCGCTTAATAGATCACTCAATGGAATGCGTTTCATCAAACTGATACATTCCTAATCACAGGCTGTATTTAATTGAAACCTGATGCATTCAGTTTTGGCAAATTGTCTATGTGACTGGGTATAGCCTGGATTTGCAGAGATATGCAGTAACTGTTGAAAAGGTCTTTCTGTTAAAATTATTGAAATATTAATTTGTTAAATAATGTATATATATATGATACAAATTTAGCAATCATTCAACATTTTCATGATCATTTGGATGCAGTTTTATACAAATCATTTGATAAATCATGCAGCTAACAGAAATTCCATCTTAAATTTTGTGAAATATGGATAGACAAAGAGAAACATTCATTTATTAACTAGTTTCCATATAAGAAAGTATACAAGTCATTTGAATCAGCATTTCAAAAACTATTGTGTTATGCATTTGATAAATCTTTGAATTCTAACATACACTTATTTTATTGAAATCTATAAAGAATCACAATGTAAACATGCATTTATTTATACTGAATTGTAAGTACATGAAAATACCTTTAGTTGTAAATCATAGAAATTAAATGAAATAACAACCACCATTTTCTCTTCAGTGAATCTATATCATATCCAACCTCTACACTTATTACTTACAAAATGCACTAATTTCTGTCCCTCTATATTATACCTTAGATAAGATTACATAACATAACCTAGCAACTAGAAGATCTGCTGTTACAGTACATTGGATGGATTAAAACCATATGTTTCCTGATAAAAGAGGAGAAAGCCTTCTGAATGGCTCTGTAAAATTAATAACTCGCTTCAAAATCGCGATCCATTTAATGGAACACGTTCCATTAGCGATCCATTGCAACCATTTCTTGATTGTTTCAATGGATCACTAATGGAACGCACTAACAAACACCAAAAAAGCGATTCTGATAGTGTTTATCAGGTGTTTTTATAGTGTTTATTAGAATTTTTTGTTTGTTTGGGCAGGTACCCTCATATTGCCGCATTTCAGAAAGCGGTCCGCAGAATGAAATTTTATGTAAAATTCATTCCACGAGTGAAATAATGCCCATTTGGCCCCGATTTACGCGCAAATGCGCGAAAAATGGAAAAATTAGGATCTATTTATTAGGGACTTCTTTCTTTATTTAGGGACTTCTTTCGACTACACCACGGAAGCACATTTTTGACCGAATTACTGCATTATGACCTAAAGGCCGTAAGCTCTGTCACAAGTTTAGCTTTTAAAGGGAATTCCTATAGTTTTTTATGCGCATCTTTCTGCGCAGCCGACACTTTCTATGGAAAACTGAACTGAAGTCAACATTTGTTGAAACATGTTACAAACAATCTTAAATATGATGAATCTTGAATGAAATAACATTTTTGATAAGTTTTATCAGTAATCAAATGTTGATACTGGTTTATGTTGTATTGACAAGTATCATGCCTGACAGGTATCTTGCTGTTTTTGTGGTCGTGTTTTCACATCGCATTTTAGTACAAAGACAGTGTTGTTCATATAATGTAAGATAATTGACTTAGTACTGATAAGACAATATCACCTTTCAGATTATTTAGTATTCAATTATAGAAAGAATTAAGAATTTTTAAAACTTTTTTTTAACTTTTAGCAGACATACATATAATCAATTTGGCCAGGTTCGCGCCATTTCCGTCCGAACTGGTGTTGTATTCTAGCGGCCTTAACATAAAATTTAGCCTGGTGACCCATACATTTTTAGCCATTTTTATGCTCAAAATACAATTATCTATACACAAGGAAAACAAGAAAAAATTCTATGAAAGAGTTTTTTTCAAAATTTAAAATAATGTTCTTCACTATGGGTATTTTTCATTGAAAAAAGTTCACAAAAGTAAATATGAAACAATTTTTTTTTTCATTTGTACCCACTATTGTAAGGATAGAGTATTACAAATATGACTATGATATCAAATAAGTATATAATAAAACCTGTAAAAAGAAAAAAACCGTATTGTGCTGTCTTGATGTATATTTTGGTTGGTATTTATAAAAAAGCAGAAAATTATGAAAATGTTGAAAAATTGCTGGCAGTTTCAGAAACAGTGGGTGTGTTCAAAACAATTTTTCACAAAAACAAGCCTGGTGACCTATTGTTTTTATTTGCTCATTGTTTTCAGCACAAATTTTCCTATCATATATGTGATTTTAAAAAAATTCTATGAAAGGAAAAAAACTATAGGAATTCTCTTTAAAAAAGCTAGAAAGTGGCTCGCTTAGCTCTTGTTCTAACAGGGCAGTTATGAAGCACAGTGATATACCAGTGAAAATTATAGGGTCTGTGATGCCTGGATAGGTCAGTGGTAGAACGTTTATTGTGGGTACACAGGTTATGTGTTCAATGCCTGAACGTGAGGATTTTACCAGAAATTCCCTTGCTTTTTGCTTAGCATAAAAAGAAAACCAACTTCCTCTCTCTTGTACATTCATGGCGATGGATATCATATAGCGTAATATAAGTTACAGCTATGGCGATGAGAAATTATGTCTTGCACATCTACAGGCTTTCAGTTTTAACCGACCATGCTTGTGTTGATTACTGAATGTTTGCTATTTTCATATGAGAAAGTATTCAGGATCAAAACGTCGTGAGTGCAAATCCTTTGATAGGCGAGATTCTTTCACTTCTCCAATCCCTAAATAGGCGGGCGTATGGAAGCGGTCATCAAGCGTGATTAATATAAGTTGTAAGAACTTGTTTGACAATCAATGTAAAATAAGTATGGTTAAACATTACTTATATAAAGGAAGAAAGAAGGAAAGGCATGGATATTTTTCAAACTTTATTTAACAGAATTTAAAGTTGGTATCACAATAACTTTTGTACTGGCCAGTTAGCCTTTTTGGCATATCACAATAACTTTTGTACTGGTCAGTTAGCCTTTTTGGCATATCACAATAATTTTTGTACTGGTCAGTTAGCCTTTTTGGCATATTACAATAACTTTTGTACTGGTCAGTTAGCCTTTTTGGCATATCACAATAACTTTTGTATTGGTCAGTTAGCCTTCTGGGCATGAATGTAGGTAAGTAAAAACAGGAAAATATAATAGCACATATGGAATTTGGTTTCATGCAAAAACTGAAATCTGTGACAACTGAAAAAACTAACATGTCTGAAGTTTAAACATTAGTTACAACAAAGAAAGCAATCATGGTAGTTGACACATACCCTTGAACATGTTATCATGACAATTGTAAAGTCTTAAAAGGGACCATAATTTTGACGAAAAATGGTTTAGAATTATGGAACTTGTACTTAGTATTATGCTGATGATGAAAAATAAAAGCTTGGAAGTTTCAAATCTATATCTGTCATAGATTAAGATGGAATCTAGGGTATTTCTTAATATGAAAGTGAGTAATTTCGATGAAGTTGCATGTGCATGGAAGATTGTATTTTTCTGAAACAATTTGTGCGACTTTTAGTACTTGCAGCACATAAGAACATTGCTAAGGTTTGTGAGTGAATGTGTGAATGTGTGAAGTATTAAATATTA
The DNA here is from genome assembly GCF_021730395.1 of Mercenaria mercenaria. Taxonomy (NCBI): domain Eukaryota; kingdom Metazoa; phylum Mollusca; class Bivalvia; order Venerida; family Veneridae; genus Mercenaria; species Mercenaria mercenaria. The sequence goes on from NC_069378.1 coordinate 57,416,969, forward strand.
AAAGTAAGTTTTTTGTAAACATTGAACACTGACAGATATGGTGAATACTAGATTCTGACCATCAGAGACATTAGGTGTTTAAACATTTACATACAAGGAGCATGTCATATAAACAAAGATAAACAATAATAAAAAATGCAAAACTGAAGCGATTCCAGCATTCATATGGAAGTAAAAAAAGTATACAAAGCAAGCATTAAAGTAGAAAACATATTTTCGTATTTCAGACATGTCAGTTAGCCTTTTTGGCATGATAACATAAACAGGAAAATACAAAAACCCATGTAAATATCAAATAAGAAATTTGGTTTCATACCCAATTATGAATTTTTAAATCTGTGACAACTACAGAACTGACCTGTCTGAAGATTACACATCAGTTACAACACAAGCAGTCATACATGTACCCTTTAACATATGGATTGACTTTAGCATGTGAAGTCTAGCAAGGACCATTGGTATATAACTTGTACTTAATATTATGGTGATGATGAGAAATGGAAGCTTGGAAGATTCAAATATATATACCTTTGATAGTTTACATGTAAAGCAGAATGTGTTCTTAATATGAAAGTGGACAGATATGATGAATACTTAATTCTAACCTCGCGAGGCAATAAGCTTTTAAACATTTACACAAAAAAAGCATGTCGTATAAACAACATGAACAAGAAGCAAACAAATCAGCAAATACAGAAAAAATTCCAGATCCACACGGAAATATAAAAGCATACAAAGCTAGAATTAAAGTATAAAACATATTTACATCTTTCAGACATATCAGTTTGCCTTTTTAGCATAAATGCACGCAAGTAAACGCAGAAAAATACAGAAACACGTATAGATATGTAACTCGTAAATTTGGTTTCATAAGCAAATTTGAAACCTGTGACAAGTGCAAAACTGATATGTCTGAAGTTTATACATTAAAAAGAGATAACATTTGCAGCTAAAAGAGATAACATTTGCAGCTTAAAGAAAACATTGTATTCAGACATATACTGTGAATACTTAATGTTGACCTTTAAGAGGCATTAAGTGTTAAACATTTAAATAAAAGAAACAGGTCAAATAAACAAACATGAACAAGAAGAAAACAAATCTACAAAAATGGAGGAAATTCCAGCTTTTTGCAGTCTCTTAAAGAGAGAGCGTTACTAGATGTCTGATGAAAACAGAGCAAGTGGGATAGAGATGGGAGTGAAATCTACAGCAATAAGAAATCCCAGTCAATTACCATGCTTCCTCCATTTTGGTTTCTTAATGCTGAGGATTTGACTTCATAGCTTCTTTCCTTATTTAAACTTTGATTGTCTATGACATTAGTTTGATTGTCTCATGATATTTATTGATTGCCTCAAGGGTCTTCAGTTTGTCACCATCAGGAACGTAGGATATTTTGATTGGCAATTTCTCCTTAAGTTTATTACTAAGGTCATCACAATCTGCCAAATCCAAAGACTTAAGAAGTGAATTCATAGCTTGAGTGAAGAAAGTGTACATTTGGAATTGGCCATCCCGTTCTACCAGGATGTTGGCAACATAGCCCTTTCCAGCACTTGTGTCACTGTACTGTACTGCGCAAATTGAGCATTTGTTGTCTGTAGTGAGTTTCTTCAAAAGGCATCTAGAGTTGATGCATGCTCTGAAATGAAAATGAAAGAGATTGTTTTATTTTGTTGGCAAAACACATGCTACCTGTTATAACCATGCTTTACTATAGTATCAAAGCAATTAAAAAGTTTATTAGTTACAGCCATTTTTAAGCCAGAACATGTTTACAAATGGAATTATCTGTACGAGTATCTGCATTTCTGGTCTTCCGATTAAACTGAATGTGTTTCCTGTGATATGTGCACTGACTGACTATAGGACCAAATGGTCCTTGGTCCCTCTCCTAAGGAGATACTGTTTCACTCTAATACTGTACATGATTTGGCTTCAATCAGGTGCTACAGTGCACATAAACTTGAAGAAAAGCATACTTCAGAGTACTCTGGAATGTCAGTGGAATTTCTTTTAGAGTTAAATAAAGGACAAAAGGACATGGTAAAAACAATAAGTGTAGCACATTTAGACAGCATGAGATTCGGAGCAGGCTAGACAGGGAAGAAAAAGCTAGAAGGAAGTACTTACTTGTAAGTTAAGAAGTGTTGTATTCCAACAAGAGAACCAGTTGTTTTGGATGTGAAATCATCTTCAAAGTCACTGCAGTCTGATGATAAGTCATCATTCTTAACAGGAACAGGAACAAACTGTAAGGAATGAAACTTGTTAGTGACATGCTGTGCATTTAAGACTAGTACTAGTTATCTGGTAGTGTACAGCAGAAGACATTGGAAAATGAATGAAACTTCAATTTGTCTGCCTACATGCAGGAATTGAAATGGCTACTGTAGGATTAGATGTTCTGTATTTACATATAGGCACAATATTGCAGTTGATTAGCAATTTATGGCAGTAATGCATCTGACACCAAGAACAGAACAGTATGTGTGCGTGTTTCTTTAATATGCCTGTACTTAATTATAATGCGCATGACCTGTTTCACAGTTTGTGCACTGTCTCAAACCAACAGAAGGCACTTGTGAATTTTCAAATGCCACAACATCAGTATACTGTATAATGTTCGAGCGGAAACCGTTTTCAATGTTCATGTTCCAATAACCATTGACAACAAAAATAACAAGGATCATCTACACATCAAGGCCAGCAACACTGTGGAGTTTCAAGGTCCTAGGTGAAATAGTTCTACAGATATTGATCAGAAATGAAGTGTGACAATGGACGGACTGACATGGCAAAACAATATGTTATTATTTGCATTTTCTTCTATTCCCTACCTGTCTTAAACAGCCACTAATTGTCATTCCCTTGGTCGGCTGCCTAACACAGGTTTGACTTTATAGAAAATCTCATTTCTGAAAGCTCGTGACAATCAGTTATTTTAATGTTTTTGAGACAATGATTAATACATTGAGCCAGGCATTCCAAGTTTGAAAACTGGCAAAAAGGACTGTTACCTTGACAGACGAGTTTTTTCTTTGATTCGCTAAAACCGGTAGCTGCGTTTTCTTTTCATTATGGAATCTTGATGTTACATAGAAATTCTGTAACTGTACATAATCTCCTGGTTTGACATTTGTACTGCCCATGTCTCGCCATAAACCAACCTCTACAGTCCCAGATTCATCCTTCAATTTAAGTTTTTTTAACGTAACCTCTCCTTCTACAGATGCCAACCGTTTTCTACATGCGGGGGAGGCCTGAAATATTGATAATGAAATGTAAGTTATGAACAGCTGTTAGAATTTTTGAGAGACTCGTGTTTACATGTACTTTGAGCTAACACTGAAAGGCAGATAATACCCAGCTGCCATTACACTATATCGTATACCAACTATAAATACCTTTATACCTCGACTTGAAATATAGATGTACTTGTATTAAGTTTTAAAGCAGCGTCTCAAATGCATTGTATTTATTGACAAAATTTCATGTCACTGAGCACGTGGATTTTGAGCGAGGGAAAGTAAATGTTCAAAGCACTTGCTTAATGGGACAAATTCATCTTACATTTTGTGTAGAGGCAAATAATCATCCATGCAGAGAGGTCATTAGTTTTGTTAAATTAAAAAAGGCAAAAAGTTTTACAGAAGTTCAGTGTTTAGAAAATGACAGATAAGGCAAATCATGCAAATTATAAGTGTCTGAGTAAGACAACGGTTTCTAGCTGTTGATTTAATTTAAATGTACAACATACACAGCGACTTTATGAATAGTTGCTATGAATTAGTATGTACCTTCACTACTTTTCCTTTCACTGTGACAACTGATTTCTTTGGTGACAATGAAGCATCTAGTATGCTGATGGTTTTGCCTTTTGTGGCTTGCTTTCTGATACCATCTGGTATCACTACCATTCCTGGTGAAGTAGTAAATACTTCTGTTTTTGAGGTTATTATGACTGTCCTGAAAAATGACATAAGAAATAATACATGTAAGACTGGAAATGTAACTGATGACAAGCACTAAACAAATTCAGTGCTGGTACAGTTGTAAGTAACATTTGTAAGTGCACATCATGTCCCATGAGTATGGAATTGAGTTCACAGAAACTGCTTTTACAGACCATAACAGACCATACATGCGTAACATGTATGCTAGTTATGTTGCTATGATATTCCATGAACTGTGTGCATTGCTTACCAGTAAGCACTGCTTAAATAAGCATACTCTATTCTTCCTTCTCTTCAAGATTTGAATCAGAAAACCAAACGACCATGAAGAAGATGGGCTATATGTCTGCACTTAACATTTGTGAGGTGCATGTACATAAATTCCTTGACACTGGAAGTTTCAATGCAAATTGTGTGTAAATCTTGTTCTATTGTTCTGTCTTGTTATGCACTTGATAAGCTTGATCAGTTAACGGTACATTTAATTCAACTGTGCCTAGAGGACTCCCTTACATTGCAAAGTAACCAGAACAGGATGCAACACAACACACTAGGCGAGACAACATTTCTGTGACTGTCATTTTTTTAAAATTTGTTCCTGACTGACTCCCAATTGGTCTGAGAGTATTAGTGGAAATAATGTTTGGAAAACACTAAACAATAAATTGACATGATGAAATCAGGTGTTCATGTTAAAAGATATAAATGCATCACTGGAAATAGCAAACAAGGATGTGCAAAATTATTTGAATTACATGTATTTAAAGTATTGAAATTAATCCAGGCAAACAGTTTACAGCATAGGCATTAGGCAACCTCAATTTTAATCGGACAGAAGAATCAAGAAGATATACTTGACTATACTTTAACTTACCCATCACTTTTTTGATAGCATTCGTTATGATTAATGTTTTTTCTGCCTTGATAGCTGGAAATTTTCTTTCGTCATATGCGATAGCTTTTGTGAAGAAAGTTGCGTCTGCTATTATGAACTCTTTCATTGTTGCATCTCCCGACTTATTTTTGTACTTGACAACTTCTAGAGTGGCCAAAACCTTAACTTTCAGAAGTTTAACATTAGCCTCACCCTTGTCAGATAAGGCTTCCACAAGAGTGACAGACTCTGAAATAAAAAGACATGAGCATGAATGACAGTACTTAATCAAGATGTACACATAGTAAGTTATCGCAGTGAATATCTGAAAATGCTTAAAACATACATGCATCACATGTTGAATAATGAATACGGTACTGCACACGGACAAGTTACAATTATAGCAAAACTGGACATGAGCGTCTGAAATTTAAAGCTGATTTCAAATTTATCTCTTGGCCTTTGCATTTAGGATTTATGTATCTCATATATTTCATAGCATGTTTAGCATTTATTTCTTCGTTATCTGACTTGCTTGTAAAATACTGTGATATATACAGTCTAAACTTGATAACTTGAAGTCGGCGGGACCACCAAAAATGATTTGACAATGAATCACTTGGCTATACAGATTCTCTTAGTCTCTCAACTCAGTTCCTTATTCATGCATAATAAAATCTGGATGTAACAAGAACATTTTAAAGGTCTCCAGCAGTTCACTATAACCAGAGTTTACCGTAATTGTAATAGTTCTATTTAGGCAAACAACTAAATGTACTCAATGAGAGATGCTGATTTAAACATTCCATAACGTCAGCATATGCATGCTAATAGCACAAACATACCTTGAATCAAATTGATTGCTACTGTATTCATCTTGCAATAAATTCAAAAGTAAGAAGTTCAGGTCCTTGAAGTTGCTGAATGTGATGAAGCATTATATACAAGTTGCATGTCACAACAGAAATTGCAGAACACAAATGTGATGGCAAATGCCAGACGAGAGTAAGTTCAGGTGATTGCCAATGGAAAGCAAGGAAGAGATGTAGCATGAAAACAAGTAGTGATATTAATGCAAGACCAAATATCAACCTTTACTACTTGTTTTACATGATTGAATGCCAAGTTGAAGGCTAGTTCAAATCATAATATTCTGGAAAGAATTTCTAGTTACATGGAACTGCTATGCACAACAAAAATGTACAGTCTCACATGTATAAAAGATTCTGCATGTTACAAATACACACAGGAACATGTAGTGATTGTGTATTAATGAGTATGTCTAAAATACAAAGCAGAACAGGAGCAATATTTACAGACCTTCAATACGTATATGGCCAGAAATTATTGATTCTTTTAAAGCCAAAAACTAGATAACTGAGGACGACAGAAGACAGTATATTATGATCAGTGAGTAATAAAAATAATGCAAACTGACTAGGTGTCATTCATAAGCAAGAAATGAAAATAGACAGCTGCTATAAAAAGCCCTGATGTGTCATTCTTATGTATTTGACCTAGTAATTGTATTCGAGACATTTTTTAGAATAATGGTGAAGTATTTGCTTTTTTATGTTACAAGTAATAGGTAGGCTATAAACCAACTCATATCATACAAAATGTCATCAAAATTTCTGAGCTCAAGACTTGAATGACGAAACTTTTTTGTAAATTTCAGACCAACACAATGACAAGGAACAAGGATTTTAGTTTTTTGTTTAATATATCTGCAATATAAAGGAATAATTAAATCAACCGCAAGAAATGTTTTTGAAATCTCAATAATTTTTGGCCATACTATCAATGTATCATGGACACGTGTATAAAGACGAAACAAAGTGTTTTCATATCATTGAAAAGTAGAACGAAGATGACGATAGTGTTCAACAACTGTTGGATCAGCAGTGATTTTATGTATGTTTAAGGCCAACAGATGAAGCTGATCCAGACTTGTAACTCTACTCAATGCAACGTACGCTTGCCCATGCTGGAATATAGCTTCATCAATGCACACTGCTGCAGTAGGCAGTGTAAGACCTTGTACTTTGTGAACAGTTGCTGCCCAACATGGTACCAAAGGAAACATTTCACGAATTATATATCTCCCATTAAATAAGAACTCCTGCCTGTAAACAGAAACAGACACTGTATTGTCATCTCTACAAACTCCTACAGGAATTTCATCTTTATGGTCAAGGAGAACATGTATCTGTTCCAATTTGTTTGTAATTGAATTTATATGAAAGTCAGTAATATAGCCTTGTGCACCATTGATTAATTCATACCTGACACATAGATTCCTGAGTAGCATAACTCTTGTACCAGCAGAGAAAGTAATAAAAGAAGGCAAGCCGCCAGCATCTCTATCGTCTGGTGGGATAAGTGATGTATTCAACACAGGTTGGTTAGGTTGTAAGTCATGTTCAGAGAAAAAATGATCAGCATAGTAAGTGATAGAGGGTGTGTTAAGTGTTGATTGGATGTTAGTGTTGTGATCACGTACACTGTCACGTGTTGGGAAAATATGCAAAATTTCCTGCTCAACACTGTGTATACTAGTCAAGCGAGACTTCAGTAAAGCAATATCAGCTTGATCTATAAATCAAATGCGCAGCCTGCCTAGAAGGTCTGAAAACTGTAAATCACCACTTTGACGAACGTTTGTATTTCAAAAAAAGGGACGGAACAATAGCCACAGTGTGTTATGACTGAACGCAAACTGGCCACGGACAGGCCTAAGTTGGAAGAAGTCACCCACAAAATAACATTTAAGCCGCCAAAGGGTAAATCGCTGTTTTTAATTGCCTGCAAGCGCAAGTGGATGTGTTCAAGCATTAAGGCACTAACCATGCTAATCTCATCTATAAGTATTGTGTGAATGCTTTGAAACTCAGAGCGAACTTGCTTAAGGGACTTTGCAGATAGTTCAGAATAACTTGTGGCATAAGCATGTTGCACTGGAAGCCGCAGCACTGAATGTATTGTTTGTCCTTTAATATTGAAGGCAGCTACACCGGTTGGAGCCATAACACAAATTCTACTAAAACTTTAATTAAAAAGCTCTTTCCTACTCCACCTGGACCAGTAATGAAGATGTGCAGAATTTGCTTACCAAATGTATTTTGGACATACTGAAGGACCCGCTGCTGGTCAGCTGTTAGTTTTGTACAATGTTCATAGTATAATGACATATTAATGCCTGTACTGAAGGAATGCCACTGCTGTTCAATGAATTGTACTTCATCCGCAGATTGTGCATTGCTGTTATTCATTTCATTAGCAGCAAGACAAGAATTTCGTGTTACAAGCTCATTGTTTTCAATCGACACTGGTTCATTACTGTTTTCTACAGTATTTGGTGCAGCCAAAGCATCTGCCTCAACGTTACGTAAATGCAATGAAGTAATAATTGAATCTATCTCCTCCATACGAAAGCCAATGTTCACAGCAGAGCTGTCAAAGTGTTCATGCTTAGCTAGGAATGCGTCCTTTGGGGTTGTAAATGGTTGCAGGAGCTGTTCAGGAGAAACATGAGAGACAATTCCTATAATTCAGATGGTCAAAATGCATGTCAGAGTTATTGGACTTGATGCTGTCATCTAGTTTTATAACCCAGACGACACATGTGAAGATTCAATTCAATATCTGCATTAGTTTTGGAGAGTAACTTTTATGTAAGTCTTTAACCAGGATTTTCTAAGTCAAAAGGGCGCTTAATTTGGCCAAAATACATGTCAGAGTTATAAGACTTGACCTAGTGAGGTTGGTAATTGACCTAGAAAAAGGAAAAATAAGTTTCAAAGATATATGCCTTTAAATTATAGCCTTATGTACTTGCATGCAAAACTTTAACTAATGCGTGGCGCCGACGCCGACGCCAGGGTGAGTAGAATAGCTAGACTATTCTTTGAATAGTCGAGCTAAAACGAATGGTATCTCAATTAATTTAATGCAATAAATGAGATGTGTAAATGTTTGATGATACACAGGCCTTTTCGAACTTTATTACCGGACGTCTAGACAAATAAAACAGGTTAGGTCCGGTCACCGGACACATAGCCAAAATGTGTAGTGTCGTATTTTTTCCGCGGAAGCTTCCGAGCACGAATATAAAAGCGCTCTCTGGTATCATAATGAGAAATGTACATTATGGTAACCTCATTATGCTTAGTGCTATGCTGCATTCTGCATTGTGACAAGTGAGATTGTGTTTGTTTAAAACTTTGTTAGCTGTTCATGCGTACGAGTAAGCACATTCAATCTGTCCAGGAGCCACTTCTGACCATATCATCAGCATATAGACAATATAAACACATGGGGAAGGTGTGTCTAGGTTAACCACAAACTAATACACCGAGTGATGTATGTCACATTACAGCATGACCGAAAGCAAGATAATATCATAGACTAATGAAGAAGTAACCATGATATTAAAATGAAACAATTAAGCATGTATGAATGTTAGAAAGGAACACGTAAACATAGGCTGCATAAATGGTCATGTAACTATGCAAAATGGGATGTCCGAAGGAAGCATGTGAACATGAGAATAACGAATGCATATATGTAAATAGCAAGATTGGATATACGAAAGCACAATGCAGTTTTTGCCCTAATTCTGTTCCATAATGCTAGTTGAACATGATTTTAGAAGTTAAAAACAACTACTATTACATTTACAGGAAATTAAGCGTGCATTAATGGTAAAAATGGTGTTAACGTCCATCATGGACGACGTCTTGTATGAGAAATAGAGTCCGAAAGTAAGACACAGAACTGCATCCTCGCTTTATGTTTTCATGTTGTTGTCCGCAAAAAAAAAACTGTTTAATGTTAGCGACTATAACAGAGTAAAAGTACAATAGATTAGAAATGGCGGGATCATTATGATGATAAAGAACGCTCTAAACGCTCGAAACTGCGTTGCATTAGGTCTTCGGCCGATTTTTCAGAAACAAACCCTAATAATTCCTTGAAAACAAAACACAGGCTTTGTTTTAAGAGGCAGCCCTTTACATCAAAAAGTGTTTTAATAACTATTTGTTCCCGATAAACACTATATTTGATGCGATATTGTCAAATATTGCAAAAAAAATCATTCCCCCGCCGGACTGTACAGAAGTGTAAACGGCACAATTCTCAGCTAAATGAACATATGTGCTAAAACATGGACACATTTGCGCTTCAGGTGCACCCATCTTTTTTACTTGATTCGTTATCTAACGGGTAGAAATTCCTTTAAATCATACTTATAAGACCGGAAATTTATAGTATCGGCCATATTTCGCCATCTGATCTGCGTAAAATTCACCGCTCAAACAACATTGGAACCATTTGGTCTGATAAACTATGGCCAGTGTGAAAGTTGCAGTTGATAATATTAAATATGCAATGCGCGCGTTTTTTGTTGTTTTTTTTTGTGTACTTAACGCCTAAATTTCGTGGTGTAATCACCTAATAGTATTTTGTTTTCTTCCTGGTGTATTCTGGTTTTGTACTGTACATCGCCACTAGTGGACTTTCCTATGGTGGCCTCTTTCATATACCTGGTGTCCCGGACCGTGCGCAGTATACCACCATAGCTCCCTAATACATACATAAAAGAATGCTGGCCTAACTTTTAATGTTTATTTTGTAATGCTCTTAATTGTGTAAAGTAATTTTTGAGGGAATTTCTATTAGTTTTATTTAGATGAAGGTAGTTCTGCACGCTTGGATCAATTTTTTTCTACAATGTAGAATTTGATTAAACTCTGATTTTTCAAAACTTCAGAATATACCTAGAAAATTCAGCAAATAAAAAAGATAGGCCGTCTGCTTGATTTTTTTGCTAGATTGATTTGAAAAATATGGACCTCACGCAATATTTCATAATGCGAGCCTATGGGAAAATCATAATTTTCATATTATTTTCGCAAAAAGAATTTTTTCTACAATGTAGATTTTGATGAAACTTCTTATAGTTGCAAATAAGCACGTGGCCTATAATGTATAGATCCGTGTGCTTATTTTTGAGATAGTTGACCATAATTAAAGTGAAGTGGACATTTCAGGACATTATTTTGAATCTTTTAATGTGCCATATGTTTTAATAACATATTTTGACTTCAGAAATATAGCAATAGTGCCATTTTAATAAATTTTCTCACGGGTTTCGATTAATTCATAAAATGATTTTCATTTACGTACGCCGAATCCAGGCTTTATTCTACGTTTTCCGTATGCCATCACTTCCGGTTTATCAAACGTGCAGAAATACCTTAATGATAAAATTGGTAAAATTTGATAAAATCAGAGTCAGCCTTTGCCGAAAAAAGAAACGAAAACACAAAGACTCAGATATCCTACTTTTATTTGTGCCAAAATATCTTTAAAATTTCGTTCTAAAATTATAATTAAAAATAATTTAGTAAAAACCGGTGACCATCCTTGCCGAAATGTAAAGTGGGCACAAGGATTTGTGTCCTAATCTTTAAAATTATGGTCTAAAATTGGCCTATATATGGCTTTAAATTTGTATAGGTTTTAAGCGATAATATCAACAATAAGCGCTTGAAATATTATTTAATTTTCTGCAAACTATTTTTTTCGCAGGAGGTCTTCGTCCCCCTGGTCCCCCTACCAGGGCTCTGCCTTGGACCCGATGGGGACCTAAGCGGTCCCCATACCCCTCGCCTATTTGGTAAATCCACTTTTTAAGGTCTTCATACGCGCCTGGAAAGCTACATTTGCGGTGTAGGCCTATTTATTTAATGTTTCGGCCAGAAATTGCATATTTATTTTCTCTCTACTCCTCGAAAATCTGGCCATGCTCTTCGCCTTAGAAGCGAAGTGCTATCACAGGTTTTAGAAAAATCCAGGCCCGGTTCCAGAAATTTTTGACTTGGGGGTGGGAGCACCAGTCTTGAAAGAAGACGTCACCGCCGAGGCGCATAGCGAACGCTGAGAGCGGGTGGGTATTGGAGGAGTGCCTTTGCCCATGTAATGGGGGTCAGGGGGTCTTCCCCTGGACTTTTTTGAAATAGATCTACAGACCTATGAAATTATGGTAGCCTCTGGTGTAGGCCTTTTCATTTGTGGCTGTAGGCATACTCCCTTCAATTTATGGGGGTGGGGTCAGGGGGTTGTCCCCCTGGACAATTTTGAAATATATGTATGAAATGGTGTCCTCTGGTGTGTTTCTGGGTCTAAATTTTGAGAAAAAAATATTCCTTTGTCAAAATAGTAGAGTGCATCTTTGATGAGTACTGTAGCTCTAGACCTATAGGTCACTTCTCAGCCAACCGGGGAGTGGGGAGTGGGGGCACGAGCCTGATATTTCATGAACACTCTTCACAGTCATCTCCCTAAAGATAACGGGTGCGTATATTGTACGGTAAATATGACGTAGTGTGAATAATGTTAAAGGTTATAACACACTAAATAGTTTTTGTTCTTTATTCTATATAAAATTGACCTTTTTCCAATGGCCGCAGCACACATCAGGACCCATTTTAAATGTCTGTAAACTACATTTTCTTGAAGAATATTGTCAGTGCTAAATCAAAATCAAAAGAAAAGTGGGGGTCATGTTTGATGCAAGAAAAATAATCTCAATCAAACACACAAACTGCAAAATCAGCTAAAAAATGAGACCCCAAATTATACTGGTGGTGTATGATCTAAGTTTCCATGAAAAATTTTGTCATGGTGATATTTCATGATCAAAAGGCTATCTTCCAGTCAAGCATAGATCTGTCATGTGATTTTACTAAAAAAAATGCAAAGAAAATAAGGAAAATAGCTCTACACAGCGAAAAAACTGAGGACTATTTGTATCCGCCATTATGCGAGTACCATTTTTTTCGCGCCATTTTTCTATTTAGTGTCTGTATGCCTAAAGAGCCTGATATCATATTGGAATGTCTGAAAATCGTAAAAAGACGCGCCGAAAGACAGTCCTAGTCAACTTCACTTTCATCTATTTTATCATTGCACCGTTAGCGCGTGACGGAGGACGTCATATGTGATGTCACATAAATACAAGTTGCAGAGGTCACAAAAAGAAACAGCATGGTTTGTAATTTTTAAATGTGCTTAGATAGAAAATGTCTAGTTAAAAAAACTTGATATTGATTGTGAGCTTTTGTCTTAAAGTTTACTAGACAAATTTTGTGACCCTAACAATGTGATGATCTTAACTTAAAAAGGCTTTTTAGTGCCAGTTTTTCAGTCAAACAAGTCAAGACTTAGCTAGAGGTCATAATTATTGATTTCTTTAATATTAATAATAAAACCCAGTTGCAGTGCATAAAAACGGTTATTCTAGCATAAAACTGCTGTTCTTGTCACTTTTCGGGGGTGTTTTAACAGGAGTGCAAAACGTGTGTTAACAGAGATTCTCGCGCTCGCGTGCTGTTATAACATCTTTTTATATATGCGCGTTCCGTGGCCAAGCGTAAACGTCATTCGGCCCCAAAACGGATATTTCAAAACGAAATGACGTCAACGTAAAAAAACCAACTTAGACATTCCCGCGCATTTCGTGGAAATTTAATGACGTTGAGTGACATTGTATTAATTTATCAGTTTTACGCATTTTATACTAGAATAGCGTTAGCGCATGTTTATTTTGTGTTATAACATCTGCAGAATTCCTCGGGATACGTTGGTACCCTCGCCCTAACGGGCTTGGGCACCAACCAATCCCTCGGGATTCTGCAGATGTTATAACACGAAAAAACATACGTTATCCCTACAAAGTCATTCTGTGTTTCGAGTAATAATTTGCTGGACAATATTTTAAATGCCAGAAAATTATTAGATCTGCACTTAAGGTATTGGACCCCTATTAATAGCAATGTTTAAAAAATGGCATTTGTTTGGCATATTCTTAAAGTTGACCATGTTTCGCACTGTGTTGCAAATTTTAAACAACTTTTACCGTGCCTTTTTTGTAAATTTTGTATAATATATGGTAGATCTATTTCCTCGAGCTCAAGTAGAGACAAATTTTGATGTGAAGGTCACTATCTAAAACATTTCATTTGCAGAGAATTCATTACAGCATTTATTTTGATAAAAGAAACATCAGACTATTGTTAAACAATTATAAAACACAAAATAAAACTGTAAATATCTTTTTTTTCTAGGATGCCTCAAGTAAACAGATTTAATGAAACAGAATTCTAACTCCAACATTGAAATATTAAGGTCGAATCCTGTGGGTCTGTTTTGAATTTTGCTCACTTCATCCAAAAATAAAGTTGGGGCAGAAGTAAAACCTACCTGCATTTCTTCCACAATATGTTATCTAAAGAATGAAGGCAAAATAGAGAACTTTTACCGCATGTAACTCAGTATTTTTAAAGATTTCTAACTCTACCCCTCCTGATTCAGAGGTAAATTCACTTTGAACAGTAAGAAATCGCTTATAAAATGAAAATGTTCCACTTCTGTACAATACATCCATAGGAAAATATGAAGAAAAAAAATTGGTCCCAGTGGGGCTTGAACCTACGCCCCTGATAATTGCAGTAAAAGTAGGTTTATGGTAGGAATTGAATACTCTTCAAAAAGGAGGTACTCTATTACGGGTCCAATACCTAAATTCAAATTCGTTAGGTGGATCTACTGTACTGACTTGTGCAGTGCCAGCGAAAGTTCTATCGTATCAGTCATGGTGATACCAGATTTGACTCTACTTGATCTAGATCTATAAACATTTATTAATGAATCATCCGTTTAACTTTATTGAGCTTTCAAAGTGTAGAAAAAAAAAATGCCCCATGTTCACAAAACATTTTTCGGACTCGGCTGAGTTTGAGCTGGAAATTTTAATAGATCTATCAATTTTATTAAAACTTCAAGGTTAAATTCCAACTGAGACTGACCATCAATAGATGCTACTAAATAGCCACTTGAAAAGAGTTATTAGCTTAAAATTTAGTTTTAAACATGCTATTTAGATATAAGTGACATATAAAGTTTCATTGTCAAACTCAGCTGAGACTGAAAATGTTTTGTGAACACCAACAGAAGTTGTCTTTTTACTGAAATCGTTTCAAAACCTGATTTAATTAAGTAGTTTTCAGCAGAGATAGACATAACACATTAAATATGTTAACTCTTATCATTGTGGCAACGTTAAATGTCGCAACGCCGCTAAATGTCGCAACCACCGTTAAATGTCGCAAGGTTGACGTTAAGGGGGAATGGTACTTTGTCAAAATTTAAGATTTGCTAATATTCGTATATATCAAAATAAACTTGAAGATATTTCAAATTTGTATCATCATCTTTTAGAGCGATAAACATGCGTATGACGTTACCATGACGTCGCAAACATGACCCGTTTTCGCGCTTTTTACGTCCGTTAATGGTAATACTAAAATGGTATAAAACTCGATACTACAAACGTATTGTTGGCGTCAATGCATTAGATTATATATCAAACGACAGAATAAAGCAATTTCTTAGTGATCATTAACATGAAAAGGTATTTTCTATCCGAATTTTCGAAGGAGGTGCGAAAACAGACTTTTGGTTGTTTAAGAAAATTCAGGAAAAAAATCGCTTCTGATCCATTTTGCAAAAAAATGGCCCGTGGAATTTTTGCCAAATTTTTGTATGTAAAAATTCATTATGTTGTTAATGGCTGTGCCAAAATAGAAAAAAGTTCACCGAAGCGTTTTTCTAGTACAACCGTTTAAATTAGAGTATTGTGACGCAATAAACAACGTCGCTTAAGACATGACGTAAGCACGTGAATATTTACATTATTAGCCTTATTTTTACACCAGTGGCTGCAAAGATGGTGCTCTCCATACATATGTGGAACGATGCTTTCTAGCGCCTGTATTAATTCAGCTTCTCCTTTTTGTTTGTTTTGATTGACAGCGTATGTGAAATTTATAATGAATGATGATTTCACTTTTTCGGTTAATGATGGACAGGCTCGACTAATCTTTTCAAGTTTATTTCCTACGATCCGTTTTGTATGTGCTGGATCTGAAAATTTTACAATGTCAGAATTAACTTTCTCCCTTGTTTATTTCGTTGCTGTAGAGTCATCGTCCTCTATAATATGTGTGTACATCAGTCCAGATTGCTTGCCTCTTTATGCAATTGAGCACGAATATCGGGCTCCATAGCTTTTACAGAATTACTCCAATTTTTTGGCATCTGTGAAGTTGACCATATTTAATTGTTTTCGTGTAAACTTTGATAAGTTTTCACACAGTTATTGTTACTTTCAAACATTACATATATTGCAACAATATTTGTTACTTATTTATAAACTTGAACCCAAATAATAAAACAGTTATTGACTGTTAAGCCATCAGATATGATGTGATATTCAACGGAGGAGGACAATATTGACCTCTTCCAGTGAATACCATAGCATATCCAATGGCTCAAGGGTCAATAATAATATAATTTTCAAAACGAAATTAACATAAATAATTGACAGAAAACTCAATAAAAATATTGCTCTTTTTCACTCTAACTTTTAGAAAATTATTATATTTATATAGCAGTCATAGATAATTATCACTCACACGGGTGTGTTAAATTTGCATATGTATTATTTTTGTATGTGTATTTATTTTATGTAATAAGTTGTTTGGAAACAAACATAATATTTTGATGGCAAATTTATATTTATAGATAGATTTATTGATAATATTTCTTTAGTACTAATATTTACGAGATTATCCCATTTTTGTTTTCATGCAAAAATAAAGCCAAGGGAGACAAACAGATACCGATTAAGTACGGCTGTTATATACATTCTTATTACAGAAACACAACCTAAAGTATAGATTTGTACCAGCATCGTGTTGACTTGTCAGGAAATTATCAGTAGCGCGGTATGGTGACCTCGGAAAAGGGCGCATACCATGCGAGATTGTCGGCTTATATGGAAATTCCAAATGAATTCATATTATTATTTGTTTTGATTGATAGAATCCTGTTTTACGGCCCTTTCAGTATTTCAGTTATGTCAGGCAGGTAGACAAGCTTACTACCGCTCATTGGCTATTTTTTTATTAAAAATATAAGCATTCTTAATTTATTAAGACTTATTATACAGCCATTCTATTCAAACTTATTCTTTCTATAATACGTGTAAAATAAAAGCTCAGTACATAATCCAGGATCGGGAACGGATTTAGCATCTTTTTGAGTGACCGTTCTCTAGTGTATACTGCTAGTTTCTATTTGGACCAACATTGCAAACTTTAATATATTTTTTATTGAATTGTAGGAAAGACAATATTGTGAAACAAGCCGCGAAACAAACGGCATCTGGACGAACATTCACCATTCTATATCGTTATGTCGTCATGTAAACGGAAGGGGCACCTGTACGTGATGGCATGTTTAAAATTCATAATTTAGTCGTTTCTATTCAGGCTTTTTCCCCGTCCTGTGCAACAAATAACAAATAACAGAAATATTTAAATGAAATGAGCCGCGCCTTGTGAAAACAAACATACGGTGGCTTTGCAGTCTGGTCAGGATCCATGCTGTTCGCTAACGGTTTCTTAAATTGCAATAGGCTTTAAAAGCGAACTACATAGATCCTGACAAGACTGCGCAAGCTGGTCTGGATCAAAGCTAGTCGCAAAGCCACTATGTTGGTTTCTTCATGGCGCGGCTCAAATAACATATGTTAAAACAGGTAGAACGGTAACCATTTATGTAAATGTTTTGACGTGTAATCTTTGCAAACAGTACACGGCGGAATCTTAAAATTCATACGTAACATTCGAATTTTAAAATTCCGTTGTACTGCTTGCAAAAGAAAAATAGCGTATATATATAAACTGTCAACTTTTAGGACTGCCTACGTGGTCTGATTCAATGAGATATCTCACTGATGGGGGACTGTAAGTTCGAGCCCCGCTACCGAACATGGCTCTTTATGTGAGAACACTTGGTAGTTTGTGTCGGAGGTTAGGGGTTTAGTACTGGTCGTTCCCAGGAACAATGTTTAAGGAAACTATCCGCCATACTGTTGAAACGAGCGTAAAAACTTGATTCAGAAAATTAATCAACTTTTTTAACAGTCTTATTACTGTAGTACTTACTTAAATTCTATAAATCTGCCTTTAATTGTATCATTAATACAATTTAAACGAAATTCACATTCGGATAAAACTGTGCGGAAATGTTTGTATTTTAATTATCCCATGCTTACCTAATGCAGCTGTAACGTTTATTAAATAGGGGTTCCGTAAAATGCCATAGCATTTTAGATTTTACATTTTAAAATGTAGTACACTATATAGACCATACAGGGCGTCAAGTTACCTATATTTACCTATATTTTCCTATATTTTAGCCCTCTACCTATAATAACCTATAAAATCCTATATTTTGCCAAAATACCTATAAATACCTATAATCTGGAAATTTTGTGGTAAGCAAGGGATACAAAGGTCATTCAAACCATTAAAAAGAAGTAATTCTATGATAATTGAGTTTATAAATATGCTGTTACCTTTTAGGCATTGAAATTTGTATTCCTTTCAGGTGTAGCGACCCTGCCCAGCCCAGCTTTAGGAAAGCTTTAAGTAATGGAAGTTCTTTTTTCAGTTGGAATATTTTCCATTTCTTACAGCTTTCATGTCTGTAATTGATGCTGAAATTTTGTCCAGGGAGATGCATTTTGATGAAAATATGACTGTTAATATTGTGGATGAATGGAAGGTATATCAAACAGAAGAAGATTTGAAAGAAGAAGATAGAATTGACCATTATTGGAGACAAGTGTTTGTGAAGAAGCATGATAGTGGGCAGCTCAAGTACAGATTTTTACCCCAACTTGTCAAGAAAGCTCTGGTATTACCACATGGAAATTCAGAGGTTGAGAGAAGTTTGTCAGTGAACACTAGTGTAGTGACTAAGGACAGAGTTACTGCCATCAGAACTGTGAAGGACATAGTTAAGTTCAGTGATCCTGTAGATGAGCAACCTCACAAAATACCATTAAACAGTGAAATACTTCTGGCAGCAAAAATGGCCCATAACAAGTATAAACAGAGGATTGAGACAGAAAAAGAAGAAAGAGAGAAAAAGAAACAGAAGAGAGAGAAAGAAGGGCTTGAAAAGAAGAGACTGGAAGAACTTGCAACAGAAGAGAAGAATAAGACCTCCTCCATGCTTGAAAAAGAAAAAGCACTGCTCAAAAAAGAAATGGAGATTCAGACAAGGTTGACAGTAGCAGAGGAACTGTTAAAAGATGGGAACAAAAAGCTTTCTAAAGCGGTTGAAAGTAGTGACATGAAAGGTGCTTCTGTAGCACAAATGATGATAGCAACAGCCACATCAAAGATAGAGGGTATAAAAAAGGAAATGGACAGGGTACGTGAAAACCAAAGGGAAGTTGAGCAGCAAAAGAGACAGTTACTGGTTAACAGACTAGATAAGTGCAGTTCTAAATCATCAGGCAAAGGAAAGAAACAAGAATCAGCCATATCAAGTTCCAAAAGCTCTGCCACTGCTTCAACAAGACCTTCAAAATCTGAACCAGACAAGCAAGCTGCCTCTTCTTCCAAGTCAAGTCCTTCATCAGAAAAGCATTTATTCAAGAGAAAGAATAAAGATAAAGAAACAGATGCTAAATGTCGCAAAATCGTCTGCCGCTAAATGTCGCACCTTTAACGTTAAATGTCGCAAAAATTTGCCCACCGTTATATGTCGCAACACCAACGCTAAATGTCGCAATTCCTATTTGACACTATAACTATAAATTCCTTGTGTATATTTACTTTTTTTGAGGGAAGAAAAATTAGCAGGTTTATGTAATACAAATAATTATCCTAGTGATAAGTGCTGTTACGGATAGCAACAAGAGGGCCTTGTTGGCCCTAGATCGCTCACCTGAGTTCCACACCTTGCTTGAACAGTCACGCAAGAAAAATATTTGTGAAAATATTTTGTAATAGGGCCAGTATTTTAGGACAGAAATATTCTGAGGTTTCTTCTAACTAAATACGATTTGGTAATAGTGTTGTATGTTTGTGGGGGTTGGGTATGGGTGGGAAACGGGGTGAATAAACGACACAGAAATCTAAGACACAAACACACAGCACCATAAGAATTAATAGAAAATATAAATATTTACATGTTTGAAGGGGTGGGGGCGGAGGGAGAGGGGGTTATGTGTGGGTAAGCGGAAAAGTAGGATAATGAGGGGAATGAGACTAAACAAAACAATTTTAAGAGACTAAAAGTAAAGTATATCAAAATTCCCTGAAGGAAGGGCCACATAGGATCTTTCTCCGCCATTGAAGCTTGATAGTCACCTTATGGCTTTAAATGTAAACCTCCAAACAAAGAAATAGAACCCATGGCTGATTAATAGAAAATCTTCGTTTTCTACAGCTGGTACAAAACACAGTCTTCGTGTCGCGTAGTTGAACATCCTGTTGTGTAACAGGCCTGGACTGTTGCACGAGCCGATTCCTCCACCCCAAACCCCACCTTTGTAGGCTTACTAGTGACTTACACTCATCAAAGTTGCACCCAACTATTTTGGAAATAATATCTTCTCAAAATGTAGACCCAAAACGCCCCAGAGGCGAGCATTTTATACTTATATTTCAAAATTCCCCAGGGGGAAGAACCCTTGACCCCTTAAAATGGGGGGAGTACCCCTCCAGTACCTTAAAATGAAGAAAAAAAAATGCACCAGAGGCAACAGTTTATACCTGTTTTTCAATCTTTCCCGGGGGGAGACCCTGAGGCCTCGAAATTGACAGGGATAACCCCTCCCATACACCGAAATTTTGAACAAAAAATGCAATAAAAGTCCAGCATTCCATACATGTATTTCAAAACTGTCAATGGGAAAAGACCCTAACCACCTAAAATAAGGGGAGTGCCCCTCTAGTACGTACCTAAACAAGACGACCATGATGGTCCTGAATCGCTCACCTGTCCCCACATGACCCAGTTTTGAACGTCTGACGTCGTTTTTCCTATTATTTGACACAGTGACCTAGCTCATGTGACCCAGTTCTGAACTTGGCCTAGATATCATCAAGATAAAAATTCCGACCAATTTTCATGAAGATCCATTGAAAAATATGACCTTTAGAGAGGTCACAAGGTTTTTTCTATTATTTAACCTAATGACCTAGTTTTTGTCGGCACGTGACCCAGTTTTGAAAATGACCTAGATATCATCAAGGTGAACATTCTCACCAATTTTGCATGAAGATCTCATGAAAAATATGGCCTCTAGACAGGTCACAAAGTTTTTCTAATTTTATACCTACTGACCTAGTTTTTGACCGCACGTGACCCAGTTTCGATCTTGACCTAGGTATCATCAAGATGAACATTCAAACCAACTTTTATAATACAGATCTCATGAAAAATATTACCTCTAGAGAGGCCACAAGGTGTTTTTATTATTTGACCTACTGACCTAGTTTTTGACCGCAGATGACCCAGTTTCAAACTTAACCTAGATATCATCAAGATGAACAATCAGACCAATTATACAGATCCCATGAAAAATATGTCCTCGAGAGGTCTCAAGGTTTTGTATTATCTGACCTACTGACCTAGTTTTTAAAGGCACGTAATCCAGTTTCAAACTTGACCTAGATATTATCAAGATAAACATTCCGACCAATTTTCATGAAGATCCATTCACAAGTATGGCCTCTAGAAAGGTCACAAGATTTTTCTATTTTTAGACCTACTGACCTAGTTTTTGACCGCACGTGACCCAGTTTCAACCCTGACCTAGATATCATCAAGATGAACATTCTGACCAATTTTCATAAAGACCCCATGAAAAATGTGACCTCTAGAGTGGTCACAAGCAAAAGTTTACGGACGGACGCACGGACGACGGACGCTGCGAGATCACAAAAGCTCACCTTGTCACTTTGTGACAGGTGAGCTTGAAATAGACAAAAATGCACCACAGGCCAAAATTTCATACCTGTATATAAAAAACTTTCCCACAGATATGGACAGAGGAACCCCTACTTACCGCAAGTCGCCGGTGACGCTTTAGTTTTAAACTTGTGCACCCCGCCCCGCCCCCCTTCACCCCACCCCAATCAACAAGTCTGGCCCTCGGCTTGTTGTGGAACGAAATTCAGGTCGACTAAAGACATGCAAAACAACGCGCGACAATACGGAGCGCGGGCGAGCTTAATGTCTCATCAGCTAAACAGGACTCCATAGAATTACATAGTTCAGACCTGGAGTAAATCTAGTACTGTGGCGAGTACCACGTTAGTGTTCAAACCTGTTGATATTAAATATATAACGTATGTATGGTGCGGAACCACTGAAAAGCAAACGTGCAGATTAGAGTGAAAGGTCAATTCAGCCCTTCCCAAATCAAGCATGCATTACCCAGTCTTACTTCTAAGTTATAAAGACTGTTTAACTTACCTTATTTTGCTGTGCGACATTTAGCGTTGGTGTTGCGACATATAACGATGGGCAAATTTTTGCGACATTTAACGTTAAAGGTGCGACATTTAGCGGCAGACGATTTTGCGACATTTAGCGGCGGTTGCGACATTTAACGTCAACCTTGCGACATTTAACGGTGGTTGCGACATTTAGCGGCGTTGCGACGTTTAACGTTGCCACAATCATATTTAGCTCTATTTTGAAGCGTACTACTACTTGTCAATTATGATTTACACACCTCGAGAATATTTTGAATTCCCCGCAATTACTCACATCGGACGGTGCAATTTCCATTATTAATGTTATGTAGAATCTACATGTAAAACTAAATTTCATTTTAATGCGACCAAAATACTGTTCATAATGCTTCATTAGCGGTAAGTTTCGCAAGCTTCCGCACTAACTTTTTCTAGTCAAAGATAGGTTGTACTAAGTCTTAGATATTCCTGACAATAATATGATCTATAGCTGTATTTTCTTTTGTTTTCGTTTTAAATATTGAAATCATAACTGTGATAATATACAGGACATACCGTTTTTAGATAATATGTTTTCCACTTGTACACGATTTGTTTACTTATAAATTAATAATGCTTATGGATTTTAATTTTGAAGAACATACTTATCATGCTTATAAATTACATACTTATTGAATTCTCTATCTCTGTTATTACTACATAAATAATAAATTTGACACAGCACTTTTAAAAGCTATGTCCATTATCGTCATCTATACTGGAGTAATTAAACACTCCAGGGACACCTCCAGCTTCCTCATGCTTAGTTTTCTAGGTCTAAACAGACAACGTATTATACGCAACACCCAGACCCTAGCTCAAAGGTCAAGGTCATATTTGGAGGTCAAAATCCATAAGTTTTTTTTCTGTCCCTGTCCGGTCCATATCTCTGTAATTCATTAAGGGATTTTATGATAATAATATTCACACTGCATAACCGGCTATCCTGACGCCCGCTGGACAAAAAAAAACCGAAAAAAAAACAAAAAAAACGCTGGAAATGTAACCCAACTGAAAAAGTTTATCACCTGGCTTAACAGATGTGTCCTTTCGGGACTCGGTAAGTAAAGTTTTTCATTTATTTCTATTGAAACGAAATATGTGTCCTTTCGGAACACTTGTGTGAAGTTTCAGGGTTCTACGTTATTTCTAAAAAAAATATATTAGCCGTTAAATAGGCAGTCATTTTTTTTTCGACCATGCCTATTTAACGGCTAATATATTTTTTTTCAGAAAGAACGTAGAACCCTGAAACTTTACTTACCGAGTTCCGAAAGGACACATCTGTTAAGCCAGGTGATAAACTTTTTCAGTTGGGTTACATTTCCAGCGGTTTTTCATAGACTGTTCGTAAAAAAAAAAAGACAATTTGAATCAAACTTTGGGTTTTTGTTCGAGTTTTCAAACTGAAAAGATTGTTAGCGAATTTCTAAAAACATAACGACCGCTTTTGGCCCAGAAATTGTAAATGCAAACCATGTCCATTCCTTGACAAAACTGCCAAGTTGATTTGCAAGAATTGGCTTCGTTTCAATAGAAATAAATGAAAAACTTTACCTACCGATTTACAGCTGGGTTACATTTCCAGCGTTTTTTATTGTCCGGCGGGCGTCAGGATAGCCGGTAACGGTTATCCAGTATGATATTGCTTGGCACAAATGAGTCGGTCGGTTAATAATCAAAATTATTTGCCCGAAGGAAAAAAATCTTGCCAGCTGATTCTAGTTTTTAACATGGTATCATTTCTTACTTTCACTCAATCGGTCCTGACAGACAGGCTGGTACCTATGATAAATTGCCAGGGCCGGGAGCATAGTAGAAGCTACTGGCCCCCGACCTAATATAATTTGCTATATATTAAAATATACAGTATTTTTAATTTTTATAAACTGTTTATATTTTCAGTCTGGTCAGTGGTCGAAATCGTTGTTTAGCTGCTTTGATAATTTTGGCATCTGTGTGATAACCTACTTTGCGCCATGTGTAACGTTTGGCCAGACGGCAGAAGCCATTGGAATGGGGAGTTGCGTAGCATATGGTAATAATGATTCTCTTTTGTTTAAGTCATCCAATCAATGCGACTTTCTAGCTTTTGCCGACGGGTTCCTCCAGGTCATAATTTCAGGAAAGAACGTTCATACACGGCACGCGTTTCCGCAACGGCTTGTCAGACATTTATGCAAATTCACGAGGATTTATATTGGCTCATTTTTGAAATGTATTGACGAACGAACTCGCTAGAACAAGTGTTCACAACAGAACTAGACATTATAATTTTTGTCGTGTAAGCACCACCGACAGCAAGAGAACACGTCTGAAGTAGGGCAACGAAACGACTATTTTTCTCTCGTGTAGCTTTACTATTTTAACGTGTCTTTGTGCTGGCCGGAGCGCCACGCGACGGTCAACGGGGACACGAGAACGTGACATTTTTGTCATGATGACTGGGTTGACAATACGAGAACTCGACAGATTATTCTGTCGTTGTTTTTTCTTCCTATTGACATGCACAGGAGGGTCTATATATCACCCTGATAACAACAGAGAATAACTTTGTCCGTCTACCTCTGTCCGTCTACCTCATAACGTAGGGTACCTAAGAGGCGCGTATCAAGTTTCATTTTCATCCATTCATGGAAAATGCATGTATCATGTATTTTAACTGCGTGCACATGTTAGCCAGAAGGCAATACAAGTCAAAATAATTTGTAGTGCCCTATTGTGTGAGTATTGCGCTCGCGAGCACGACAGAACAACACAATGCTACCTTGTCGTGTCCTCATGTTGCCGAGTGCCGCTATCGCCAGCACAAGCACACGGCAGAATAGGGCGCTAACACAATTAAAAATTGTCGTGTTGTCGCCCTACTCGTGCTTTCGTGCCGACTGGGCACCTAGACGCCAATTTGGGGAAATTACGTTTTCAAGGGCAGATAACTGTTTCTAGCGTACGCCTTTAAACCACTTATCCATTGAAGTCCTCGTGCATAACACATTAAATTAATATCAATCTAATAGTATGTATTGCATGTAGATTAGTGCATCTAGAAAGATGTATGGTTTTCAGTTGCACTTTAGATGTTTCATATAGTGTTATGTCACTCCAGTTTGGGCATCTTAGAAAATGAAACTTTCACTGTCATAAATATGAAGTGAAACGTTTGTTTAAAACATAAAATATACAAACAGGGCACTTTATTTACGAACGTATTGTATGCATGTTTGCTAATACGGTTTTTTAAGCTGAACTTTTTATACAAATATAATGTATTTCATTTAAATCTTGCATATATTTTCTATGAAATGAACATAATTTAATAAAGAATTGAAATATTTTTATTCAAATTGATTATGTGTGAAAGCATATAAACGGAGGCTTTATTACCCATTCAAAATACGACGGGGGTGTGCTAATGATCTCCATGTGTCCGTCTGTGCGGCCCACTTATTTTCCGGAACATAACCATAACGCTACTTGCTACTTTTTAAATGATCTCACTTTTAACCCTTTGTCTGTCCTATTGTAGGGGCATTGTTAAAATTCAGAAAGCATTGTGAGGAAGTACATTTTAGTATTAAAGAAACAAAACTCTATCTTCAAGTGGCTTCCTAGCTTTCTTGATTATTTCCCTTTTTAATTACACTTAAACACTTTCGTCCGGTGCATAACTATAAAAGTATAAAAGGGATATTGTTAAAACTTTAAACAATGACAAGATATCATATAGAGTACCATAACTCTGCCTTGCTTACTTTTTAATTATCTTCAGGTATTTTATTTGCGCATGGAAATCTTGCCCAGCGCAAGCACTTTATCATAAACATCATACAATAAGAGACAGTAAAGACGAAGTGCAGCATATGAACCATAATTAAATTGTGCTTACTTCTTAAATCGTCTCCCCTTGTTAATATATTTGTCAGAAGTATAAACCGTCAAAGAATTGAAGAATTTTACTCAAACTGCATACAAAGATTGAACGTATTGATGGGGTTCAAGAACCATAAGTCTGGATAATGCCATTGCTTACATTTGGAATTACCTCCATTCCTTTAAATTACTCGTTACACTTTTGTTCTGTGGAAACACAGATCTCTATTTTAAACACCACGATCCCACTTGGAGGTAAAAAACAACAACAGGATGTTTTCCAGTCCGTTCAATAACTCGACCATTCATCATGTGGCAGATCTCTAGCAAAAAGGGCGAGGTCACTCATTCTTTTTGGTCAAAGGTTCTCTTTTATTTCCGATCTACACCTCTGCCATCTTTAAGCGTATTTCTATATTACTTTATACGTATGTTTCCCACGGATAATTAACTATCTTGCACGAGACCCAGACCACTAGCTTAAAAGTCAAGGTCACACTAAGAGGGAACAATGTTTCTTACCTGGTTAATTACATCGCACAGACTGACACCCGAATAACCTGGCACACATATTAACCTTAACAAGATGAGGTTTCACTCGCAACTCCAAGAATCCTAGCATGAAGGTCAGTTTCACAGTTTTGACTTTTGAGGTAAAATATAAATAAACAGTGTTTGTATTGTGCGTCACATCCATAACTCAAAACTAACCTTGCAAGGGTTTCTCTGATGTTTGGTCAAATAGATTTTTTTTCAATGCATGTAGGGGACACAATAGTTGAAACAGAAAATAAGTTTACACGATGAAATTAATGAACAATTTTATAGACTTAAAACTTTACGAATCTTTGTCTGTTCGCATATGAACATCTATTCCCGCTGTCAGATGTTTTAATAACATATTTTAACTTTAGAAAGATAGTAACAGTGCCATTGTAATAAATGTATTCACAGGTTGACACTAATTCATAAAATGATGTTCATTTCCGTACGCCGAATCCAGGCCTTATTCTACATATTCCGGATAAATGATGTTACGCCATCACGTCTGGTTTATCAAACCTGTAGAACTACCTTAAAGCCTTACTGAATGATTTTTTCTTGAATGCAAACAATAAATATAAAAAACTTTTTAACAATTCCCATTTTGGATTTTTAACGACGCATTTTCCCAAATAGAAAAGTCCGACCCCTTTATATACGTAGCTGTGTCTCACACTTCTTTTTTCATATTTTCTGTCATTAATTCTCCGTGAAATTATTTTTTATCCTTTCAGGAGCCCTGATGTTTATCCCCATAGTAAACCTCGTCATGTTGGTCAAGATGAGGGGTCAGATCAGGGAGATGCACCGAATTCCAGGGTCTGCGGTTGGTGATTGTTTGACCACCATGTTTTGCGGAATCTGTTCTCTGTGTCAAGAAGCACAGCAGGTGCAGGGAGCCGGGACTACACCCGGGACTCAGGCCATGGTGAGGGCCTAATGTCTATTTCTGGACCTAAAATATATAAAAAAAAAACCAAACTTTTTTGTGTGAATGTTTTTATCTGAAGAAAGACTTTGTAAAGAAGACTTTTATAGATATATTTGTCAGTTATATTCAGTAACTTATTTAAAGTGTTTGTGTTTGAAAAACGTAAATAAAAGTGAAGAAGTCATTAAAGAATATCTGAAGTTTTATAGAAGTTGCTTGTGTATTGTTTTAAATCATTGTATTTGTCAGTGGATATATATTATACCAGAATTATATAGCAACCTTTAAAAGATAAACAATGTCAAAGGTGTTTTTATATACCAAGGCACCCACTCAGGGCGGCAAATTGATCCGCTACAGCTATTTTTAATCCCCAACCATGAGTGGTGGGGTTATTATAGGAATGGTCTCCGTCCGTCCCTCCGTACCATTTCGTATCCGCTCCATATCTCCTAAACCCCTTGAAGGATTTTCATGAAACTTTGGTCAAATGATCACCTCACCATGACGATGTGCAGAACTAATAAGTCAGCCATGTCGGCTTAAGGTCAAGGTCACAACTTAAGGTCAAATGTTTCAGCCTTTCATTTCGTGTCCGCTCTATATCTCCTAAATCCCTTGAAGGAATTTTTTATAAAATTTGGGTCAAATGATCACCTCATCAAGACGATGTGCAGAACCCATGAGTCAGCCATGCCGGCTCAAGGTCAAGGTCACAACTGTTTGAGCCTTCCATTTATAACTTATAAGTCAGCCATGTTGGCTCAAGGTCAAGGCCACAACTCGGGGTCAAAAGTTTGAGCCTTCTATTTTGTGTCCGCTCTGTATCTCCTTATCCCATTGAAGGATTCATATGAAGCCTTGGTCAAATGATCACATATCCAAGACGATGTGCAGAACTCATGAGTCGGCCATGCCGGCTCAAGGTTAAGATCACAACTTGGGGTCAAAGGTTTTAGCCTTCCATTTTGTGTCCACTCTGTATCTCCTAAACCACTTGAAGGATTTTCATGAAACTTTGGTCAAATGATCACCTCGTCAATACGATGCGCAGAATTCATGAGTCAGTCATGTCAGGTCAAGGTCAAAGCTCAAGGGCAAAGGTTTACCCTTTCACTATCCATAACAGTGACGGGGGATTAAGCCGTCTTTCAGACTGCCTTGTTTCGACTATACGAAATATGGAGAGCTATCCTTCTGGACCCGGCGTCGGCGTCCGCACCTTGGTTAAAGTTTTGATGCACTTTCCCTTTATCTTTGTTATTACTTGATGGATTTGCTTCAAACTTAAAACAGTTATTCCTAATCATCATACGGCACAAGGGTAATAACTCTGGCACCAATATTTCATGAATTATCCCCCCTTTTTACTTAGAATTTCAGGTTAAAGTTTTGGTTCACTTTCACTTTATCTCAGTTATTACTAAATGGATTTGATTCAAACTTGTCCCACATCATCACTCACATCATTTGACACAAGGGCCATAACTCTGGCACCATTGTTTCATGAATTATGCCCCTTTTTGCATAGAATTATATGTTAAATGTAATGCATTTTCACTACATCTCCCTTATTTTAGAAGAGATTTGATTCAAACTTGAAACAATTGTTCATCATCATCACCAGCATCATTTGACACAAGGGCCATAACTGTGACACCTGTATTTTATGGCTGATTCCCCTTTTCACTTAAAATTTCAGGTTAATGTTTTTATGCACTTTCACTCAAATATCTCTGTTATTACCAAACAGATTTGATTCAAACTTTAAAC
Source organism: Mercenaria mercenaria (assembly GCF_021730395.1). Taxonomy (NCBI): domain Eukaryota; kingdom Metazoa; phylum Mollusca; class Bivalvia; order Venerida; family Veneridae; genus Mercenaria; species Mercenaria mercenaria. The sequence continues at coordinate 57,446,369 of NC_069378.1, forward strand.
AGTTGTACCACATCATAACCCGCATCATATGACACAAGGATTATAACTCTTGCACCGATATTTTAATTATCCCCCTTTTTGTTTTAAATTTCAGATAAAAAGTGTTTTATGCGCTTTCACTTCATCTCTGTTATTACCTAATGGATTTGATTCAAACTTAAAATAGTTGTACCACATCATCAACCACATCATATGATACGAGGGCCATAACACATGCACTAATATTCCATACATTATGCCCCCTTTTTACTTAGAATTTCAGGTTAATTGTGGTGCACTTTCACTATATCTTTGTCATTACTTAATGAATTTGATTAAAATTTAAATTAGTTTCTCCAGATTATTATCCTCATCATATGACACAATGTCAGTAACTGGCACAAATATTTTATGAGTTATATCCTCTTTTTATTTAGAATTATGTGTTTGACTATAAGTTCTCGGTCATGTTCGATAACTAGCCAAATCGGACCAGGCGCCATTGAATTTCCGAAAATCGGCCTTTTTTTTTTACTCTTGTCCGTGCTCTAAGTCGAACAGTTCTCATCTGACCTTCACCAAACTTGAACCAGATGTTTTTGACCATAACTCCTCGACCAAGTTCATTAAATAACCAAATCGCCCGAGGCACTTCAGAATTATGACCCTTGAATTACCCAAAATCAGCCTTTTTACTCTTCAAAGGTATATTTGTGTATGAAATATTTGTGTGTGAAACTGTATGTAAAGACTGACTTACTATTTAGATGATAGACTTGCGCTTTACTCGATAATGCTGGCACCGGTACGTTCTGAGTTATGCCCTCTTTTTACTAATACAATTTCCGGTTCAAGTTGCGATGCACTTTTGCTGTATCTCCAGTATTACTAAATAGATTTGATTCAAACTTAAAATAGTTGTTCCGAACTGCACGATATGACACATGGTGCCTTTTTTTGTAGAAGTTTTCCATGAATTATGTTCCTTTTATACTGATTTAATGTTCTGAAACTTAAGCTATTGTTCAATATCTTCATCCACATTTGAGTCATTAACAGCTACAGCAACCTTGTGTGCCCAGTTTCACTATCCAACATTGAAATAGTCTAGTGTGTTGTCTCCTGTGACAGCTCTTGTTATTTAGGAGCCCAGACAGTTGAAAAATAAATGTTAACCATTAGGTATATGTGCATTTTCTCCAACAATCAATTGAATTTAGGGGCCCAGCCCAAAATCTAGGGGTCATGAGCTACTGGGTCCCTGCTAATTTATATCCCTTTCTACAGGTACAGACACAAAACGATCTGACCAGAGGGACAGAGCAAGTGAAAGACCCCCAGAACAGGGAATTAGGGAACTTTAGATATAGGCACTTGTCAAATAGACATCCCGACACCCCGACTCTAAGATATTTGATACGGAATATGGACATACTCGCAGACCATAATAGTGACTTGTGTGGAAGTACAAAAACGTGAAAAATTTTATGCAATATTTTTTAAATTTTTTAAAGAAATTCGTCATGCGTAAAAAGTTCGACCGACCACCTTTAATAACCAGATTAAGTTATTGCACTGTTATGTTTAATATATGGGCCATTCGGATGTACTTTTACGTGTATAATACAATCCTATAAGTGGTCAAAACAAATATTGATTGTATATTAGATAAGTACCTAAATTCTTTGTTAAATCCCGTGTCAAGGATTAAATAATGTACGAATGGAGTAATGTACTTTTCCCCGATGAAAGAATTATAAATAAAAATAGAGTCATAAATATATTTGATCATTTCATGTTATTATATGCATTTGTCACTGCGAAGGAAACCTTTTTTTCAAACTTTGCATAATCCATTCCCATTAGGACATTTGTTTGTTTTGAGTTAAACGCCAATTTTCAACATTCTTTTAGTCATGTAACGGCGGGCAGTATAACCTAACCTGTGTTCCTGGATTAAGTACCAGTACAAACCTGTTTTCCGTAAGTAACTACCAACTAAGACACAATGTCTTTAAGTTATCAAATCGTCACGGAGAACATACGCCTCGCCTGGGAATCAAACGACCCTTCGGTCGGTAGATCTGTGCTTTCCCTGTTGAGCTAAGCGGTGGGACCTCATTACCACTGGTACGGCATTTAAAGCAGCATGCCTCCAGATTTGGCTAAAAAATAACCTTTCTTTCAAATTGAAGTTTTGGTCATATTATGAACATTAGAATATGAATTTTTGATTCTAAAATATTTTAAAAATTCCAAATCAAGAAAAAAAGATGACCGCGTCGGGAATCGAACCCCGGACCGCCGCGGCAATAAAGACATTTTCCCGTCGTAACCAATAGCGCTATAGTAGTGAATAATGACTTCAAAATATAGATATTTATAATCGAGACAGTTTACCTGGAGTAAAAGCGTGACAAACGCTTTTCGATTTTCATCGTAAAAAGTAGTAAAAACAGCATTTATTTCAAGACATCTAAAAAAATATTTTTTTTTGTCGAACGATCTGGAGGCATGCCGCTTTAATCATTTCACTGATATTCTAGTTGTTTTACACTGATATTATTTATATTAGGTAGTGCAAAGACTTTTAGATTTAATATTGCAGAAAAACGTTTCGGTATCTCTCCGACGATTTTTCAGGTATTTAAGTACAAGTTCCATTTTTTTACAACAAGCCAACTGCAGAAATAAATCAGCACGACCAAACCAAAGTTAAACTATTTCTCCATTCTACCAAGTTAATCCTTACCCTGCTAAAGTTCTATAATGAACGTGTCCATCTTTCAGTTTGGACAGTACTATTAACTATTAAAAGGGGTGCTTATCAGAAAGCGAATAGTGCAGATCATGATTAGACTGCGTGGATGTGCAAGCTGATCATGATTTACACTGGTCGCAAAGGCAGAATCAATCGTGTCCAGCATGGTAAGGGTAAATGTTCTTTTCCTGATCCTTCATCACAGGGCGATGATTCTTCTTCTTACCCATCATTATCATTGTTTTTATCAACATCATCACTATAATTATTATTCTCATTATTAAAGTAATATTTTTGAGTCCTATTTTTTGTATTAATGAGACGTCAGAAACTTGTTCAACTTTTGAGCCGCGCCATGAGAAAACCAACGTAAGTTGCGTTTGCGACCAGCATGGATCCAGAACAGCCTGCGCATCCGCGCAGTATGGTCAGGATCCGTGCTGGTCGCAAACGCACTGTGTTGGTTTTCTCATGGCGCGGCTCTTTTACATTTAAGCTACTGTTTGCTCCACCTTTTTCATTAGAATGGTATTCTTTGATTTCCCTTTAAAGATATGACAATACAATTGATATTTATAGATACTTTTTAAGAACTCCGGAGGTTGTAATGATAGTTTTTTTTTCATATTTAGCATTTCATGATTAGTTATTGGGTGGGGTATTTTCCATTGTAAATTGCAGTCATTTTGAATGCCAAAGAAAAAAATCGAAAATTTGAATTGTTGCTTTATTGCAGCATCATTGTTACAAAACTTTTAGGATATCGCAAGTAGTTAGCATAAAAACAACATTTTCAGAACAAAAATGATAAAATTTCGAAAAAAGATTAGAAATGGTGTGATTTAGACCCAATTTTAACATAGAAAAAAATATTGGCAATAAAATTAACATTTTAAAGGTATATCTTAAGATAAAAATATCCTACGACGACCGTCGGAAACATTTAGATTCAGGTATGTTTTACCTAGATTTTTCAAAATAAATCCGCGCATAGTTTACGAAAACCATTGTTACAAATCAGGCGGATCGTCCTGTAAAAGAAAATAAAAGCACATGTTATTCTTGTTGCTATTATTGTTGGTTTCAATCAATTTTATGCAAATTATACACTCTTCTAAACAATGCTAGTACTATTATATTGACAAAAAGCGCAGTATTAAATATTTATACAATTATACCTGGCAACAGGTTTACTTTAGAACAAGATCAAACAATTTCAGACAACTTTGTAACCTGAATTTGAACTGTGAATGCCGTTGTTTGACAATATTGCGTAAAACCGCTTTGAATTATTCATCACAGTTTTCATCGATCAATTGGAAATTTGTCAATACCGGTCTGAATTAAAGGTAGTCAATCGCAGTAAAGAAATATTCCGTGAATTTCTCAGTGTTTATATATTCAGTTAGTAATTTGACTAAGGAACAAAAAAATACCTATACAGAGTTTGATAAAAAAACAAACAAACAAAAAACAACAACATATGCTTCATTGTATTTAATAAAATCTTATAAATACCTCCCATTAGAGTGAAACCATTTTGAAAATTATGCATGTATTCTAAATTTTGTAGAAACTTACACATTCCTATATTTCGTCAATCTGCATCAGTTGGTACATGTTAAAACTGCTAGTGGCTTAACTATTAAATTTATTTTCAACCTATTATCGTTGCGAAACCATAATGAACAAAAAAAGAAGATTTATATCATTTTAACAATTTCATTTCCGGTTCAAATGCTTTAACAATTTCATTTCCGTTTCAAATGCTTTTATATATACATGTATTTTCAATGCAAATCTTTTACAACAATGATAAAATCTGGATAATATTTTTTTCTAAACTTGCATTGCATAGGATGCGTTCAAGCTTATCTATAGTCGCCACAAGTAACCCATATGGGCGACTCAGATATTTTAGTTCAAAGGATATAACTAAAATCGGAGTCACAACCTTTAAACCAGGGAATCCGATTGGGTTCAATAACTATGAAGGTATTACGAAACAAAATGGACTTAGTGGCCAGAGATATTTTGATTTTTAGCTCGACTTTTCATAGAATAGTAGAGCTATTGGACTCGCCCATGCGTCGGCGTCCCGATTTGGTTAAGTTTTTGTATGTAAGCTGGTATCTCAGCTACCACTTGTGGGAATGGATTGAAACTTCACACACTTATTCACTATGATAAACTGACTTACACTGCACAGGTTCCATAACTCTATTTTGCTTTTTTACAAAATTATGCCCCTTTTTGACTTAGAAATTTTTGGTTAAGTTTTTGTATGTAAGCTAGTATCTCAGTAACCACTTGTGGGAATGGATTGAAACTTCACACACTTATTTACTGTGATAAACTGACTTACATTGCACAGGTTCCATAACTCTATTTTGCTTTTTTACAGAATTATGCCCCTTTTTCGACTTAGAATTTTTTGGTTAAGGTTTTGTATGTAAGCTGGTATCTCAGTACTCACTAATTGGAATGGATTGAAACTTCACACACTTGTTCACTGTCATGATCTGACATGCACAAAGCAGGTCCCATAACTTTATTTTGCTTTTTTACAAAATTATGCCCCTTTTTCAACATAGAAATTTTTGGTTAAGTTTTTGTTTCTAAGCTGGTATCTCAGTATCCACTTATAGGAAAAGATTGAAACTTCACACACTTGTTCACTGTCATGATATGACATGCAGTGCAAAGGGTCAATAACTCAACGTCTCATTTTACAAAATTATGCCCTTTTTCAACTTAGGAGTTTTGGGTTAAATTCTTATAATTTTATTATGTAAGCTGTATCTCAGTACCCACTAATGGGTATGGATTGAAACTTCACACACTTGTCCACTGTCATGAGCTGATAAGCACTATGCAGGTTCCATAACCCTATTTTGCTTTTTTACTATATTATGTTTTTTTTTCGACAAGGCTGTTGAATAGTCGAGCATTGCTGGCCTCCGACAGCTCTTGTTTTACATAGATGTTGTCACGGACATTATAGCCAAAGAACTATAGAATAAATTTATTTATACTTCTTTGTTAAAGCATAACGTATATAGACAGGAGTGAAGTAACATCGTTTTAAAAGTTCCGGGAATTAATACTAGTTAAAAAAAATGGATCCATCAGCACCGAAACCAGAAGGACCTATTGTAAGTTTGTTGTTGCTGTTGTTTTGTGAATCTCTGATGGTGTTATTAACGTTTTGTCGTGGTATTTTTTTTATGTATTCATTATCAATGCATTAAAATATTGTATAATCAGGGATACCTCAGAAACTTGGATTAGTTTGTAAAAAAGGCAGTTTTGATGATTTTCCTTATAAATTTCGATCATTTTCAATTTTGGGTCATAAATTAAGGGGGGGGGGGGGGGGGGGGGGGGGAAAAAAATGTACAAGTATATGCCTACATGTAAAATTTTATTAGATTTATTTCGAAATTTTTAAGGGCAAAGAATTTACGTGTTCCTCTATATTGACATTTTAAAAGACACATCTGACAGTTTTCTATAATGTATATAGGTAAAAAAAAAATCCCTATAGACAGAATTTCTTTAATCAAGTTTAAAACGGAAATATGTATTAAAATCACAGGTACCGGTACTTGATCTTGAATTATCTGTCCTTGAAAATCAGAAAATACTAAAAAATCTAATTTCCAAGGGCAGATAATTCAAGATTAAGGCAAGGGAACTGTGCATTTTAATTTATTTTTCTGTTTTAGTCATCATTTGCATTCAGTATACAAAGTTTAAAGAAATTCGGTCCATGGGAAAGACCAGGGCTTTGAGGTATCATTTTGTCATGTTCATAGTTAAGGACATTTGCCACAGTGTCTATATTGACATGGGGCAAAATTTTCCTACGGACAGAATTTCTTCTTTAAACTGTGTTTACTGACAGAGAATTAAATCAAAAACAGAAATATAAAATAAAGCAAATCATAGGGACCCCGCCTTGGTCATGACTTGTCTGCCCTTGAAAGTCGGAAAATACTGAAGAAAAAAGTATTTTCAAGGGCAGATAATTCAAGATCAAGCACCGGTACCTATGATTTTTAATATATATTTCCGTTTTGAACTTGATTCTCAGTCAGTACACAAAGTTTAAAGAAATTCTTTCTGTAGGAATTTTTTTGCCTATATACATATAGAAAACTGTCAGATGTGTCGTTAATAGGAAGTTGCTGGTTTCAAGCTCGCAGGAGCGATCATAACGCCCCCTAATGAGATTTCTTGTTAAGCTGCGATGACTTATAGTAACAACTTTTACTAGCAATTCACTTACTTAACCAGTAACAGTTTTTACTTTTACTTTGTTAAATTTGGAGGCAAAATCGATCCAATTTGAAATAAATTCTGTTCTGCAACGTGAGAGCAATTAGGACTTATTAATATTAAATGATGAAACGCTTGAAATTTAATTTTCTTTTGATATTCGCAGAAGCACTGAACTAATAATTAAGTACTATCTTTACAGAAACAAAAACCAAAATTTTCAAAATTAACCGGCGAACGGCCATTCCGTTTCGGCAGTATTTCAGTTTTCAGTGACAGGTTAATCTTAAAGTTTATTTTATGCTTATTGGTGAAATACTGGAAAATAGCAGTGAGATATAAATCGATATCACTCACAGTGCCGAACTTCTTTTTTCCAGATAAATTATCTCCCTTGAAATATATTCTTTAATTACCTCCCTTTGCTGCCTTTAAAATTACTGGATTATACTAATATTCAAGCCATACACGAGGCATGAACTGCTAGACAATCCTATATAGAACTGGCTAACTGAAATTAAATTTGCAAAAGAAATAATGTTACCTTTGTCAGCTTGGTTGCTAGGCCTTGCCATTCATGTAGCTACAGATGAATACAGGCTGACTCGGACCATGGCTGATTCGGACCAAATTTACTTGGCTTATTCGGCCCAAATTGTTTAAGTTTTCCTGACACTAATGTCATGAGTAAAAATAATACTTATGAGTATTAAGTTTAATGTCTGATGCAAAGAACAATTAAAGTCCTCATCTAAATGCATAAATGATGCATTTTAGTTTGTCAAAACTTCTTACCTGTTTGTATGGTGTATATTTTATGTCCTTACTTCAAGTTAAACCTCTATATAAGCTATAATCAACATTATTTTCTGAAAATTGCTGAACCATCCAAAATTTATGGTCATTATTGACTGTTAAATAAAAGTTTGTGGTCTGAATCAGCCAAAATATATGGTCATTATCTACTTTTATTCAAAGTATGTGGTCCGAATCAGCCAAAATATTTGGTCCGAATCAGCCATGGTCCGAATCAGCCGCGGTCCGAATCAGCCTGTTTCCCTACAGATCTGTTCCCTCTAATTTTTTTCCATTGGTTCACTATCGTATGGTAGATTTTACTGGCGACAGCACATTTAGTTGGTTGTTGTCTTAGTTAATTATCACAAGACATCAACTCAACCTTACGTAATATGCCAGCATTTTCGTCGAAGTACTTTCCCACTCCAAGCCCAGCCAGTTGTGTTCCAACTTCCATCAATTTGTTATGCTATACAGCTCCTAGATCAATATTTCCTAGCTATTTCCATTGAATCCATGATGATATTTAATTCTGCAGCTTGATATTCCAAGGACTTACGCATATTCCACAGTTTTTTAGATTTTTCGTGTTCTTTTTTTAATCTGACCTTCAGCGTGTGTTTTGGTAAACAAAGCAAGCTTCCGGTTATTCAACGAACTGACGGATTGACCCGAAAAGTTTTAATTATGCTTCTACTTAACTACCGCATTTGTCAATGTCTCTGTTAGCCGCAGTGTGTATTTTTTACACAAAATATTTAAATGCAGTTTTTGTTTTTAAAAACAAAATGGCGTCGTGTTGATTTAATGAACCTAATCACCAATATTCGATATTAATGTGCCTAAGTGTCCATGGTAATTTAGCGGATATATCATATGTAACACGGTAGCTTAAATAAATCCGAATTTCGTCACGAAATATTGGATTTATATGAACATTTATGCACATAATAAACAGAAAAATTCGTTGATCTTCACAAACTAGCATAAAATAAAAAGAAAATTTGTTTGTTTGCAGTGAGATATCGAAATATATCATCACCGATAAGGGAGACAATTCTGATATTTTCACTCAGGCTCCGCCTTCGTGAAAATATTCAATTGTCTCCCTTATCGGTGATGATATATTTCGATATCTCACTGCAAACAAACAAATATCCTCTATATATATAGCCCTGGCTTCTCAATGGTGTGTGGCTTCACCTCGTGGATCTTTTGCTGGAACATTCGTACTGTGTTGATTGAAACCGAAAATGGGATAAGTCCATTTTGTGTTTTACAGACTACCGCTGACGGGAATATTCTGCCCCCTATTGTCTTTAACGAGCTTAGAACTGTTAAGAAAACTGTAAGAAAAATACCACGCTTGCTATAAATAAAACACTCATTTACCTGATTACGAGTGGTATATTCTGGTATATTTATGAAATGTAAAAGGATTTTGTTAAATGAACTTTGACTTATGACAAATTTGCCCAATATGTAATAAAAATGTCTTTTTTAGGGAGCAGGAGGATGGAAAAACCATCTGTTTGGATGTTTCAACAACTTCCAGATTGCTATTACAACGTTTCTACTTCCGTTTGTAACATTTGGTACGACAGCCGAGGCGGTTGGTGAGGGCAACTGTATCGTTTGTGGTAAGTACGGTAATAGGATACCTGATGTAACACTATAACCTGCTAGATTCCTAAAATGGACCGGTCAGTCATTCAGTTTGGGCAATACCATTTGTTATTCGAAGGGGTGTTAACTGCAAATTTACTGACTGAATAGCAAACAGTGCAGACCTCCCTCCGATTCTTCACTTTCTAGATTCTGCTTGTCTAAACTCCGTATTTCTTACAAAACCGGAAAGGACCCATTTCCACGGAAATATCAAAAGAGTATGGTAAAATGTGATCAATATGTTTCTCGTAGAATAGTCAGTGTCGTTTTATATATTAAGTAAAAGTGACTTTGTTGATGTAAAGTAAAAAAAAAAGTAGAACGTTTTATTAAAAAAGTGCTTAAGGACTTTGCACTTCAAATGTATATCATAACTTATAAACAGTACAGTTTTTTTGTTTTCCTTTTAAATTATGGTTTACTCAATGGGAGAGTAAGAAATTGCTTACTGGTATCTTCTTTGTGAAAGGCAAAATCTTAAAACAATATTTGTTACTTTTTGTTTTCAGCTGCAGCCTTCTTCATACCCTTTTTCAATTGTTATGAATGGGTAAAAATTCGAGGAAAGATTCGAGAAATGCGTGGCATTCCTGGAACACCCACTCAGGATTTGGTCATCATTCTATTCTGCAGTTACTGTGCGCTAGCCCAGGAAGCCCAGGAAATGGATACACAATCACCAAGTGCACAGAGCATGAGCAGAGCATAACCAGAACCGGAAGTGCATGTAATATTGAAACCAGAAGTAAATATAGATTCGTGTAAAGCAATGTCTTATAAACTTATTTAGATGCTCGTTTTAAAAGAGAATATACACGAGACAGATAATGTTTTAAACTGTGATATTTTTATTACAAATGAAAAAGTTAGAGTTTTTGTACATTCATTGTCAGATTTAATTAATTTATGACAAATTCTCCGCCGTCCAGTTGCAACTTTAGGGGGAGCGGAAGTATGATGTCATCCGATTAAAACATGTGTTGTCATTAGATGTTTGAAATCCTTGTAGTTTATTTATATTAATATATGTTATATTTATTACATTGATGTTGTGTTATGATAATTTTGTACGTTTATTGCCATCTTTTTATAAACTTTTATGAAATTCTGATTGTGAATAAAATGTAAATTATAAATATTCACTTATAAATGACTTTTTCATATATTTAGTTTGCATGGTTTGTTTTGTTTTTGTTGGGTTTAACGCGCAATAATACAGTTATAGGTCAAATCACGTCTTTCCAGCTGTTGATCCCAACGTGCTCCGCCACCGGCTATCTTTGCAGGTATGACTGTAGTAAAACCATTGTGCTTCCGTAAGTCATTCGGGTGACTTCATCACATGAAATAATTCTACATTCCAAGCAAAGTTTCCCACAGTTATGGAACGGCGGAACTGTCTTTTGTAGCCACGGAAAACAATAATAATGTGTGTGTTTCGAAGAATAGTCCGAGCTCACCCTGGCGTAGGCGTCGGCGTCGGCGTCACACCTTGGTTAAAGTTTTGCATGAAAGTACGTATAGCTATCATTTAAAGGCATATAGCTTTGAAACTTATATTTCTTTTTCTAGGTCAATTACCAACATCACTGGGTCAAGTCCCATAACGCTGACATATATTTTGGCCAAATTATGCCCCCTTTTGGACTTAGAAAATCCTGGTCAAAGTTTTGCATGCAAGTTACTGTCTCAAAATTTAGTGCAATATTGAATTGAAACTTCACACGTTTTCGGGTTTATAAAACTAGGCCATAACATCAAGTCCCATAACTCTGACATGTATTTTGCAAACTTATGTCCCCCTTTGAACTTAAAAACCTCTGGTTAAAGTTATGCATCCTAAACTAATGCAGATATTGAGATATTTTTACATGTAGGGTAATATTCCTGCTTCTGGGACAACAATTTGAATAGTCGAGAATTGATTGTCTTACGGACAACTATTGCTATGATAATGTTAATCATTGATGTACCAAGTTCTTTACATGTTGTATAAACATGTTTGTTATGTGTGTATATCGTTAATCATATTATCTTGTACTTTTGTACTTGTATCATGACATTTTTGTTATACTATGTAAATATCATGAAATAAGTACAAAAGCACAAAATGTAACGATATTCGCACATGACAATGGCATACCGCGCGCATAATAATTTATTTTCATGACTACAAAAGACAGTGCCGGCGTTCCATACATAGTGGTAATATAGTTCGAAATTGGCGCACTTAACAACTAGACCCCTGTACATTGAATGTAGAAAATTCTGCCATATTTTAGTAAGCTCGATAAGCGTTTATCTGGGAATAAGGTAATGTTTGTCCGTTCTGATTAGTCAGTCATGTATGCAAACCCAAGAAGTGATTTTTTTTTTCAAAATTTGATTTGTTTACTGCATTACAGTATTTATATAAAAGTACATTAAAAGTGTACATTTATTGTATTGACGCTATGCAACGTGTACATGGGCCATCTCATTCACACGAAAATCACTTAGGTAACGCATCACTATTCATATGTTTTTCGTCCGATATTTTTTGTGGAACTAAGTTCTTGAAAAAAAAATAGTGATTAGATATATATCTTTCCCTTTATGGAAGGCCGTACACGAAAGACTCTTTTTCATTGAAATGTTCTTCATTATCACGGTGTAACTGCTCGATACTATACCAGTTTTATGTACTTCACAGATCTTTCAGTCTCTGTCATGTTGAGCACAATAAATGGGCTGCTAAATAGCTTATACAGAAAGCTAACCTTCACCTTATTCTCGAACTAATCTGTCCCACTCACACCTGTTGGCTTAATAGGTATTCATAATTTTAACATGACATCAGGAATTCTAAATGTCCAATCAGATAGCTGCATTTTCAAGTACCTGTCAGTTTCCACTTGGTTAAAACGGAGCGTATTCACAACGAACATAAACAGATTTTAGAAATAAGTATCCGACGCTCACTATCAAATTCAATTTTTAAACCACACGTGCCTTGGAAGAAAGTTCCATTTTAATATGATATTGATTAAATACTTTGATTTTGATTTGAAGATTGAGTTTTTAAACATAGGTTCTATGATAAAGTCTGAGTAAATTGTTACCATTACCCAAGTGAAATTATTATCATTTCGCAATACATGTATTTTGTAAACGCAATACATGTATTTTGGAGATATTAAAGTTATGAATAGCACAGGACTATTATTCAAAAGGTCGCTAGTTAAAGTCACAGGCGAAAATGTTCTCAGTGACGAGTACATCTGCAATCAGACATCTTCCACCTCTGAGTTAAGTTACTTGCAGAGAAATAGTAAGAACTCTGAAAGTTGAAAAAAAAAATTATCGAAGGAGGGGAAGACAAATATTCATTCAGAAACGAATTAATGATTAAACTTATGATCTCCTTTTACAATATTCGTTATTTAAGAAAATAAGTCCATTTATCATTTAATTCGTTCTAAGAAGGATGTAAATGTATTTTATACGAACAATTACACATTGAATACCGGCTTACGAATATCTGTTTCTTGCACTCGCTGAATCAAAAAGGCTATACTCCTTTGACTACTAAGAACAGTTTTCTAAAATTTCTAGAGTAATCATCTAACTGTGTTCTGCGCTGGTACCCGGCACTATTGAGATTATCGAGGAAAGACGTGCTTTACGTTGTCGTAAGTATTTTCACGTGACCGTTCTGTCTGCAGCAGATTTTATCTAGAACAGTTCGCAGCATCTTCTAAGCATTCCGGAACACTACTCTTTTTCACTCCAATGTGTGCCAAATGTTTGGAGTAGTCAATAGAGACCTACTGGAGACCATTGTTAGTGTTTTATTGATAATTCTATGCATGGGCCTATGCATGGGCCAGTAGTAAAAGGCAAAAGTTAGTAAGAGGTAAGAAATTAGGTAAAAGTCGCAAGAGGCAGTTTCGTATTGCGGCCTAGGTACGTTTACCGAACATACATTGAAAACTACTGTCACTTTTGTTTTAAACTAAACCCATTTGTTCAGTTTTTTGAAACCCTACTCTAATAACTGTGCTTGCTTTACTCGTAACAAAACTGTATTATTTCCACGACAATTTCATCGTCGTCGGACTAACACATCTTAGGCCCATTATTCATTACGAATAAACAATGATACAATACATACTCAGAACAATTCTTCCTGTCATATTTTATTCTAATTATATATTTCAAATGAAAATCATGACCGCAATTATTCTCCTGATTTGGAAGTTTTTGTCTAGCTGTAAAAGTGCACATATTGCATGCTTATAACTGACAAACAGTTAAAAGCCAGGCGGCGCAAAGTAATCATGGCAAACTCAGTTCAAAGATGTCGACAGAAGCAATAAACCACTGACCAGGAGGAGTTGCGGCGTAAGGACAATGTCACCGACACAAGAGAATGCTGCTTTATACGGTATCCCGTCAGGGCCATGGCCGTATATGGTGAAGCAGCAAAAGTACGATACTACGATGTTGAAAAGTTTAAATAATGGAACTACAATGGTGAATTTTCGTAGTATTGTTCTTTCTCTGTTTCGTGCTCAAATATGCGGCGATGGCCCTAACGGGACACCGTAGATTTACAGAATTACACTTTTGTAACCATAGAATAAATGTACATTCTCGCTGTCGTTGTAACATAATGTGGCTTTAAACGACAATAAACGAAAAAAAAATCCAATATTCTTCAAAGGGCGCTATAATAAATCTGGTATAATATGAATATAAATAATAAAATGGAATCAAATTTCTTCATCCAAAATTTCGCCTCTCCATTCCTCCTCCGAGTTTCTTCAAAACTGATCACGATACACCCCCTGTCCTGTATGTCGGTCGTTGAAATGTCTTAAAGGAGCGTTCACTGCAAAGGATATTGGTACTGTTCAACACAGGTCAAAATGACAAATGATTTTAAGACATCACAGTATACGCAGAATTTTCGAACCTTGTTAAGGTAATGAACCCGTAATGATAATCGGCTATTTTCGTTACATTACGTATCCTCCGTAAGCGATTTCGACATCCTTCGGCCTTATCAGGAAATGATTTTTATAACCACCGGAGAATGCCGAAATCGTATACGGAGAATGACGTAAACGAACGGATATTTCCGATTGTCATGCGGGTCCATTACTTTAAGTTGTGCATAAAGCCCTTTTTTTTTTATTTTTTTTTTTTTTTGACGTTGTGTAAAAGTGTCAGCGTTTGCCTCAGGTCTCTGATATTTCTGTTTTTCAGAGCTGCTGGCACAGACACTTCACCTTTGCTCAGTAACGAGCCCATGTGAGCTTTTTTGTGTGTTTTTTTTTTTGCGTTTTGTGCAGACCAATATTTGTATGCATAGATTTAGACCAAATCAAAACAATATACTAAATGTATACACATGGAAAGTTAACTCCAAGTTAGAGCTAAAAGCTATGACAATAATATTATTCTTAAAAATTTGAACTTTCATACATCTCTTATATGTAATGTTCTTCCATCACATATCTGCATTTAAAAGTGATTCCGCCTTTGCGACCAGTGTATATCATGATCAGCCCTCACTTCAATGCAGTCTGATCAAGATCTGCACTGTTCGCTTTTCAGTCAGTAACCTTTTGGTAAGCACCCCTTTTAACAGTTAATGGCACTGTACAAATTGAAAGATGGACAAGTTCATGATAGAAATTTAGCAGGGGAAGGGTTAAGAAAAACAAATCATTGTTCTTGAAAATATTCAAAATGTTGAAAGAGCTTCATGAAAAAGTTCATTAAAATCAGCTAATTGAAACACCCATGAAATCATAGAAAGGAAGCCATATAGTATAAAATCACCGAAGTACCATGAAAGATTACAAACCTTGTTAACTTTGTACCTCAAAGATTGTTCATGAAATGTTACAAGCTATAATGTTGTATTACATTATTTACGCGGATAAAGTTACCCTTCATCCATGTCTTTTCCGCAGTATTATTGCTGTACATAAATCAAGAAAGCACAGGGCTTAATGTCAAAAGCTGACCGAATGACAATCTCCCATGCTGCAGTGTTAACAATGAGCCTCATTTCCACTTCAAAACAAAATGGCGACATGTCTCGTTTTGATACGATTTATGTGGTTTTACACCTATCGAGGGAATTCCAAATATTATGCCGCATTTGTGTGCAATTAATTGACTGGAGTTTGATTCAGTCGCAAGCATCTTTGAAAGCTTTTTCACATTTATTGGGTAAATACCGACATATCTACATAATTTTGAAGATCAACTTGGGAACGCTTATCAGCTGGATTTGTAATTTAATTGTCTGAATAATGTTGGAAGCCGAACAACAAGAATGGAAAGAAAATATCGCAGTTATTTCAATCAATTAATGCGAAATCGTTATCGTTTTGTATCTGTGAGGTTTTTTTTTCAAACAACATAAACCTTGTGTGATTTGAAGGTGTGCCACGTCTTGCATTATTTAGTTATTATCCATGTCAGGATTGTTATATAGTAATACTGACTACCGGGGTCAGGCTTATAATGGTCGTGCAGAATGAGCAGGGCAAAAGCAGTTTAACTAATTGCCAGGACAGAGATTATAATTGTTCATTTTGCTATATAAGTGGGAGTATTTGATATTTACGTGACATGCACCCTTCATGAACTCTCAGAATTAATCTGTCTGTAGACTTAAGTAACCAATATAGCTGAATAAAGCATTTTTTTTTCAATTTTGATTAGTCATCAATTTAGATTGTAACTTTGCAGATAGATATAACATAATGCTATTATTTAGTATCAACCAAAAAGCGCAAGCACGAGTGCAGGTTAGTAACCAAATATTTACCCGATTCAATCGGGTTAGTGTTTGAATACCGACCTGCGCTCGGGTACAGATCAATTATACATGTATAAATAGTCCCTGCAGACAGTGAATTACTTCGAAAAAATGGAAACATATTTAACACTTACCATGCTGGACACGACTGATTGATTTTCAGTTTTGTGACTTTTAAAAAAAAATAAGTAGCGGTATAAAATTAAATGAAATACAGCCAAACCTGTCTATAAAGACCACCCTTGGGAGAGCCAAAATGTGGTCTTTATTGGGAGGTGGTCTTTATTTACAGGTTAAAATACACCGTAAATGTTAAAATGGGGAACAAACATGTGGCCTTTAAAGCCAGATGGCCTCTGTTCAGAGGTGCCTTTAATACAGGTTTGACTGTACATCTAATGTCTTTGCACTATTCAATATTATTGAAATTTTAATATATTGTTAATAAATACTTGCCTAAATGTGCAAGTAATTTCATAAATTTACTGTCGGGAATTATCAAAGATATTGCCAAAAGACGTCGAGGGGGCGTTCGCAGTTTCAGATTAGCTTCTGAATTTATTAATAATTTAGAGGTAAGTGATTTAGTGAGCGGAGCTCTCCAGATTATGATGTTGTGGTAGTAATGCAGTATTAATGTGGCATAAAACAGAAAAAATGACTGCAATTTACCTCGAACTTGTAAAATGTCAATTTTAGACGAAATGACTTTGCGTATCTTACTATTATATAGACTTTGATATGGATGGTAAATAGTTTGAATATTGTAATATACGTCTTAACCCTTAGCCTGCTAAATTTCTAAAATGGACTGGTACATTATTCAATTTGGGCAATACCATTTATTATTTGAAGGGGTGTTCACTCAAAAATTTACTGACTGATAAGGTATTATAGCAAACAGTGCAGACCATGATCAGCCTGCACGGATGTGCAGGCTGATATGGGTCTGCACTAGTCGCAAAGGCAGAATCACTTGCCTCCAGCAGGTTAATGGATAAGGTAGTTGCATAGCTGACATGGAAAGTTATAAAAAATATATGCTCGAAAGATTTGATTTAATTGTATCGATTAGAAGAAAATGTTTTTTCTTCAAGGCAAAAGGTTACGCAGGCATATATAAATAAATTTCCTTGAACATTACAATGTTAGACCTATCTCGGATCTACTAATCGGAGTATATAAAAGACAATTGAAGAAAAGATCATTTGGAAAAGCTGAAGCTGCAATTTTTAGTGTAATTTACTACAATGGTAAACGCAGAAATTAAGACTTACGCGTTTCTATATAAGGCCCGCTTTATAAAATTGCCAAGCCGTCCATTCTTGTTCAGTGGTTCTATATTCCGCAAGAGTTCTGGCCGGTAACCTGGATAATTATATATATAAGACTCATGATGCCACTTACCAGGTGCATAAAAGGGTTTGAAAGCTTCCCAGTTATTTTCTGCATTTACTAACATTGTATAGTACTTTGTATGTTTTACTCGAGACTAAAGATGCCATTAATAGGGTACGGTAAAGGTATACACTTAGTGAATGTCTTGTCGGTCAATAGTTTTGACGATTGACTAGCGACCAAACAAATAAGTGTTTTACTAACGAAATTAGAATAAATTTCATTTAGTTACTTTTTATTTATAAGTTTTGACTTAAGTCCAGCAAAAAATTAGCTTTGAACTATAGACCGGTCAGTAGCACAAACTATTAACTGGCGATTTATACACGGAGTCATATAATAATTAAGAAATCGGAATAATCTGCGCAATATGACCCGTCATACACAAAAGCGTACACACATAGGGGTTTGTGGGGTCCGACTCCTAGGCATTGGCAGAGAATACCGGAAACCAAAATATAACTTATTCATCTCAGTTGATGTCCAGTAATGGTTATTGTTGTTGTTGTTGTTGTAGTTTTATTACGTAATTATACTGAAGCGTGTATTGGGGTGGGGGTGTTTTACGAAACAAACCTGGGTAAGACTGTCCAATTTCCGACCATCTCCATATTGAAAACTCTTCTTTACGGTGTGACGCAGCTTAAACAAAACTTTGAAACTTTTGACATGCAGAATAAAACCTTCAAAATCCAGATCTGGTACGTGAAATGCAGAGATAGAGATGGACCAGTACCTGATTTTCTACGTGACAAAATGGCTTTTAGACTTGTCCGGAGAAATACTACGCCTGCTTGGTATTATTCTGATATTCTAAGAACATAATATGACGATGTGAAGGAGATTATAAGGTATCTTATACTCCTTGTCTGTCAAAATGATCGACTAAAATCCTGGAATTACAAAACCCAAGACTTATCAATACATTCTCTGTCATTTGATGAGAAAATTCCCCGCACAACGTTCAATGTTTTTTTAAGCTTTACATTGGAATACTTGAGTTTTTACTGTTTTTAAAATCATGCTTCCTACAGGTATGAGAAAAAAATCAAAATGATTTGTAAGAAATGACATATATGAAAAAAAAATATCACGAAAGTATGTCTTTCGTTTACTGGATGCGTTGCCATTTATCCTCCATCTTGCTTGTCAATAATAGTTTTTGATGTAAAATAAATTGATTTAATGAAATCTCCCTTTTCTTACACAGCGATAAACACATGTATAAGCGAAAACCGGAATTAAATACTTAAACCACGTCGAAATTCTTATACTTTCCTTTTTTTAGTTTGTTCTCAATTTACTAAATTCTTTGCAAAATTTGGTATGTTAATACTTTTTTCCAACCGTTGGACAATCCAAAACGCCAGGTTCACTAAGCAGACTGGTGGTATTTAACTTTTACCCACCCCAACCATACCACTCTACACATCAACGTAACATCTTGTGAGCATATCACTTTCAAAATTTCCATTATCATTTTTTTTAAATAATTATGTCAAAGCGAACGCCGGGTTATGAAACAGTGAGTCTATAAACTTCTCCCTCTGATTGGTTGATTCTGGACTCAGGTTGGAAATTGGCCAATCACAATGCTGCTTTCTGAGACGGGTCTCCGTTATCAGTTTTATAACAAGAATAACAACAACCGTAGAAACTCAACAACAAGGATTCATTAGCCAATGTTAAAATGTGTTGTAGTTTGAAGAATAATTTTCAAGGATATTCCAAATAATACTTGGTTTCAGTATACTTGATGTTTGTAAATATGAAAGAAAATATTCTTAGAGGCAACGGTCTCAAATTGAAAATTTAATCCAAAACAAAAAACAGCGTATAATTCACAACTTAACCAGCTTTGTAATGAGAACAGCAAAAACTGGCTCAAGTTTTATATCGAGCATATTTCGACATGATCTATTTTTAGGGTTTAATATCTTAAAACGGAACTATCTGAAGTATTATTCGACGTGGTTTATGAAATTAAATTATGAGCGAAAAACAAGTAGCTTTTACTAAACTTTCTTTTTTATCGGGAGGGTGATACAATAACCATTCCAGGAGTTGGTTTGCGGCAAAAGTTTTAAAGGCTTTGGGCGCTGATCGCCGCCAACAAACATTTTCGTAATTACGGAATGTTATTATCGTAATGCCGTAACTCTATATTCAGTGAGAAAAAACCGATTTATATGTAACAGGAAAAACAAAGTACTATTTAAGATATAAACAGTCGCTGAGTGGTAACGGAAATAACCTATGAAGAGACATTAATTCTTCGATCGATTAAATGACAGCACACGATATCTCAATGCTTGTCATCTCGCGCACTTTGGTCAGTAATTTATACCGAACCTTTGATAATTTATTGACGACTCTCTCATTGGCCAACAGACGCACATCAGCCCGCGCAAAAAAGCTAAAATAGGAAATCAGCAGATTTCTTAAATGAATGGTAATTCTGTATAGGATGATAAGGAGTAGATCTATTTTCATCGGTAAAACAAAATATTAAAAAAAAACTACGTATTAGAGAACAAACATATTTATTTCCGGATTTGTAAATACATTCAGCAAAAGGTATGTAGATTTATGTTAAAAAAATTTGAAGTTATTTTAGGATTTTATTCTGTTCAAGGTAAGTTCCTCTTTTATAATTTGCTCCCTTTACGTTTTCCGTATAAAACATTTGAGGAAAACGTTATTGTGGGTAAGGTAAGACGAGAAACTACTAAATAACGTTTATTATGTTTTCATTTTATTGCTATCCAACCGAGTGAAAATAATGTTAAAAAATCTTATTATGGAAGAAATGAACTTTAATACATCGTTTTGACACATTAACAATCCCGTGATACAACGATAAGTAAAATTGCTAGATAAATGTCACTTTGCAACTTTGAACGAGTTAAATTAATTCTGACCGAATTTCGGACATCCGTCACTATTTTCCGACGTATTTTTCTATTCTTTTTAGAGAATTTTCCACGAATGTGAAACGATTTACGCGTGTTTTTAACGTGGCGTTCGATGTAATGAAGCTCCATTTTTTGAAAATACCAGGAACAACGCTCTTCTGTTTCCTTTTCCAGTTTTTCTTTTTTATTATTTAAAAAAAAAAGCTTTATTATAACTGCAGAAGGTGAAAAAAAACGGATTCTCTTGTGTAAATTATCTTTTAATTAAAGATGTCAAACCGCTCCCGCAAAAAGCCCTGTCGCCGGAATGAATCCTGTGGATATTTTATCATTATTAAGCCATCAAATTTATTTTTCAGCGTGCTGTTTTAATATGCTTTAAAGAAAAACATTGAAACAGAAATAAGGAGTCCATTAAACTGAAGCTTGCGGTGCTTGCGAGCTAGTTTGTATAATTCTAAAAAAGGTTCTTTACAGTTAGTTAATATTTTTAGTACTGTCTTCTTGTGCATACTTCATTAATTTATTTTCTAAAGTTTCGTTAGTTTTGGTCAAACATGGCTAATTCGGAGATACATAAATTTGTTGATTTCAAGTTTAAAGATAAATACTTGATATATTTTTATTTCTTGTTTTAATTTTTTAGAGTTGACCTCAAAATTTAATTGCCCATGAAAAGAACATATAGGAACTGTCATAAAATTGAAGCGGTTTTATATTATAGTAATTGAATCTTCTTTTTAACAGTCCTGGTCCTAAGAAAGACACCATTGATATTTGCGATTGTCAGTGGGAGATCCTAAAATATTTTTAGTAAAAAAAGGCCATGTCTAACTTACAAGCGATACAATCCGTATTCCTAAATTAAGCAAAAATTGTGGAAAATGTTATAATTGTACGGTGGCTAATTACGGCGTGGTGGCACGTTTGTATGACGTCAACACGTCAGAACGATAAACAAACGCGCCAATTCGACAAATTAGATATTTGCCGTTCTGGCGCGCGTGCTAAAAATTTGTCGTTCAAGCATGTTGACGCCTCGCCGGCATACCAAAACGGCAACACGCGTAGGGACAGGCATTGACTCAAACCAGTCAGCACTGCGGTTTGCATCTTGTCAGAAAACGTTTCACTTTCAGCAGCAGACTGTTCATTGGTCAAAGAACAATGTGGAGCAACATGCTTTAATGGTACATTATTAAACCATCGAAAACGAAGTTTAGCGGGTCTTTAGCAGACATCTTACGGTTTGATGGTTGGTTGGCCGGTCGTTTGTTCGGTCCCTGGCAAAACGTTGGTGGATCGAACCACTTCCATCTTTCTAAAAGGATTTCAAAGAAACTTTATACTCACGAGCGCCATGAAGCGGACAGAGGCGATGGTTAAGGAACCAACGTGACCTTCTTCCACTCCTCAAACAATTCTTCTTTCTCTGAATAGCTATGTACGTGTATATGATATTTTTTTTCTGATATGGGAACAGCAATACCCTTATCATCCCTCACGTTTGTTTGGTAAACATCTTGGACAGTTTTAGATGGATTCAAACGAAACCTCGTACATATGATCACCATAAAGTTTAGATTTGGATGACATTTTATTCTTGGGATGGCAGAAATGGAGGCACATATGTCTCCTTCCTCTCCCGCCTCTTCCAAGATATTTGAGCCGCGCCATGAGAAAACCAACATAGTGGCTTTGCGCATCTGCGCAGTCTGGTCAGGATCCATGCTGTTCGCTAACAGTTTCTCTAATTCCAATATGCTTGAAAGCGGACAGCATGGATCCTGACCAGAATGCGCGGATGCGCCTGCTGGTCTGGATCCATGCTGGTCGCAAACCCACTATGTTGGTTTTTCCATGGCACGGCTCATTTTTACTTTACAAACATAGATTCATAGATCCATCTGTTTATTTTATAAGGGACGGGGTCACTTGGTTTACCCCTACCAAAATCCCCGAATTATTAGTTTCCTCAGACAGCTTATTCAGTGGTATTAAAAGTGATAGCTCTAGTTTATCATGCAAATATAATTGCACTACTCTGCATTATTGTAAATATCACGCAAGCCTTGAAATTGTAGGACACCTGTATTCTTTTTAGTGATATTTCAGAATATCATCTCGTGCCTCTTAATTAGACTGCTTTTAAACTCTTTTTTTTCGTTTCGTTTTTTTTCTATTTTGTTTTACGAACGAAAACAAATGATTACGGCAAGTGTCACTTATTATCCATTTCATGTTTACAAGCTTTTTTCTCGTTTCTGTGTCTTCGAAAAATTGATATGTTATAATAATAATAATAATAATAATAATAATAATAATAATGATAAAGAACATTGCGCATTGTTACACCTCAAAATGGTAGCAACGCATTTTGGTAGTCACTACCAAAATTCGGCCGAGTTTTGGTAGCGACAAAATGTGTTGCAAGGGTACATATGATGCGTTAAGGATCATGGAATGGAACGTTCTTTGGTAGTTTTTTTTTCTTATCTACATCAGGGGCTGTGCCCATTTTTACATTACGCACAAAAGAGAGTTCCGCTCCCGAGATATGGTTTTCGTATAAAAACAACTAAAATTTATATTCCTGAGCGTGTGAAAGGGGCCTCAAACGACGCTTCATATGCAGTAACATTGTATTGTTTTGTTGTTTTAAATGTTGTGCTAGTGTTGTCGGAGGGATTGTCCACTGAGATATTTTAAATCACGAACATGATGAATTCTGTAAAACGAAATATAAATGTGAAGATGGCACGCGAGAAAAGTTTTTTCTCTTTAAAGGTGTGGGTTTCGGGAGTCCGCCGTAGATATCTTTGAAACACAACGTAAAAGAATGGTAAAATGTGGGCGTGGGCTTACTGGAATAATTTTCCAAAAGCTTGATTCTCCGTCATTAGATTTACAGATTCTATTTTTGGTGGATAAAGGTTGCATGTCTACCTTGTATATACTTTTAAAGGTATTTTACAACCTGTCTTATGTGACCTCTTCTCGTGAATCTCCTGAATTTTAATCTCAAACAGTCTGTACTTACTTACGGGCGTTTGTGAAACCTGTCACAGGGTCATGCGATCGACGCATCAAATAATTGTAGTGAACATTTGTGCCAAGTTCCGTCAATACCTCTCGATGTATGTCAAAGTTAAGAGTTGCATTGACCTCTCACGTGCGTTCCAATGGTCATGCTTGATTGAATCTAGAGCAGTTATATTTTCAAGGTCAAAAGGTCAAGGCCGAATGAGCGACTAAATTCCATTATGACTCTCTTTGAAATAATATTATCCATTCGTCACAAAATATTCTTTTTGTAAATCATGAGATTATTATTAATACCGTTTTGCGTTGGATGTTTACATATCAAACTCATTTTGGTTCTACATTTTTGTAAACTTCCAAATTGCGTTGAGTGTAACGCATTTTGGTAGTGATTAACAAAACTCGGCCGAATTTTGGTAGTGACTACCAAAATGCGTTGCTACCATTTTGAGGTGCAACAGCGCATATTTTTCAAAGAGCTGGTAATGACGAATTTATAGGCAATATTTAACAAGCGCTTTAATGTACTGTATTACCATTTATTTCCCAGATCCCATTTTCATAATTTTATTCAGGATTCCTTACACTTTCATATGTGACATATGCGTTTGTAAAAAAAATGGTTAAGGAGAAAATTACATTTCTCACAGATTTTTGCATGTCTTTTAGTGTTGCAACGTTTTCATGGCATCATCATCATCATCATCATCACGACCTTCATCATCATCATCATCATCATTTTCATCTTCATCATCATTTTGAGAGGCAGATATATAAACATCATTGTTTTGCTTAAGACGCCTGGAGCTGGATGTGAAAAGCTCGGCCATACCGCGTTGGGATGATGAAAAATTAATACATGTTCGAGTTTCATGAAAATTCTTTCAGAGGTTTGAACACGAGACATAAAAAAAATATTGTTTTTTCTTTTTTTCTTTTCTTTTGTTTTTGTTGTTTACATCAGTGTGTGACCTTGACATTATCCCGAGATGGCCAAAGCATGCGCATAGCACATCGATTTCGTATGTGGATATTTGGGGCAAGAAAAAAAACTCCTCTTTTCGCCATAAAGTTTCAGTTAAGATCCGAAATCATAGAACACGGACACGCATCATACCACAATTAACACCAGTTAAAGTTTATTTTCAAAATAGCTGGAATCGAACCCGCATCGCTATACGGCGGCAGCGCCTATCGGCAAGAAAGTCGGCGTTGCTACCAAGAACTTACAAAAAAGTTTCGGCAAGTTAACTTACGTAAACCCTTCCTGACGGATCATTTTTCTGCGGGAACGGATCTAATAGCATATGATTTCTGGTAAAAATATTTCAGAGTAACCCGGGAATGCAGTTCATTGTAAAATGCTTTAAAAAAAATATAATAAAAAAAACTTGCGCATTCATATCAAAATTGATTGAAAGAATGCGATTTTAAGAAGAATCAAAAGCTGCACCAGTCACTGCGTTGTTTGCAAAACTAAGATCGCAGTTTTCTCATACGTAATGAATAGGATCTTATTCTTCACACGTGTGAAAAAATATGATCTTTCTTATAATATTTCCATACATGCATGCCATGAGGTCTAACTGCAAGTTTACAAACTGTGCATGCAAACATGCTAAATTGACCGAAGTTAATTGTTATATAGTACCAAGTAAAGATCGAGTTCTTTCATATTTATAATAGTAACGTGTCTATCCGTACTTTTTTGTGAACAAAATACGATAAATCATGTTCCGGGCCATACACAACGGATAATGGCGTTAAATATGGATCCGATGACGTCACAGAACGAGAGAATTACGAGACAATGCCGAGATTCGGGTGCAGTCATCTGTCACTTATTACTGAACACTTTGGTCAATATGAAATAGTTCATGGCTATGAGTTGGACACTACTAAATCAGACTATTTCTTTAATTCATATTCAATAGACTTATTTATAACGTTAATTCTGCATTTTCTACAATATTAGATTTGCCCTCATGTGATATATGTCTACTATAGGAGAAGGAAAAAGAACAGCGGTCAGGGCCTTTACGTGAGCCAGTTATATTTCATTAATTACACTTTTCGACCCCTTGTGACTAAAATTTCATATAGGCCCAGATACAAATATCTCCAACCCACTCCGCAGGAGTATGGAGAAAGGTGTAAAAATGGTTCTTCATCTATCGACTATTTTCGTTCGATGTGCGATTTCGGCCATAACAGCCATACTTTTCATAATAACCGGAAAATGCCGAAATCGCGTACGAGGATTACGTAAATGGACGGAAATTGCCGATTGTAATTACGGGTCCATCGCATGGAATAATTTATCCTAGTAGATACAGATATCCTGTATAGCGCATAGTTGAATATTTTCTCATATTTCAAGAAGTGTATATAATTAGAAATTAGCTCTTGGTATATAGTTGTTTCAATGTGGATTACTGTAACTTCACGTAGAAATATCGCTAATTGTCTGTACCTAATCGGTGCGTATCATGTAAGCAAATGATTTGGTTTTTCATTCAAAAAGATACATATTTGTGGTCACCTGTATCGAGCAGATATCTGTCTCTTGTAGAATTAACTAAATATGCAAGTAATTAAACCACGCACGCACGCACGCACGCACGTAAAAAGCACACTTATAAAATGAAGAAAAGTCGTTCAAACTTATCATTGACAATTGTTTAATAAAACACTGTTAACTTTTTATTTTCATTAGATATTAAAGTACAAAATAATTAATACTTTACGGCTAAAACGAGAATGTAAACTTCGATTTTCCCGCTCGTTAATCTTTATGAAATATTGTTTTCATAACAAACAGGACATAATTACTCATTAGAATAAATTAATTACACAATATTTGCAAAAAAAAAAAAAAAAAAACAAAAAAAAAAAACAAAAAAAAAAAAAAAACATGCGGAAGTTATACAAGGATAAAGTCGATACAAAGAGCGTTGTCAAGAAGTTTCAGGTACATTTCATTAAAATCTTCTCCTATTGATGCTACAGATTGGAACTGAAGACAAGCTATTGGGACTCGCGTCCACCAATCATAGCCTTACTTTCAACATTTTGAAAGCGAACGTAGTATATTTAACCTGGGATTCCAGTTTTCGATATGTGATTATTGTACGGGTTTATAATTCTAACAAGTTAAAGCATAACAAAAGTTCCTTCTGGGGCACATCTATATAAATATATAATGATCATCTTGTAAAATTTTGGTTGCAATGTCTGTTTTAAATATTGGTCATCAGTGTGTGAAACCCCATGATTGAACACAAGGACAAGACCATTCTACCTTATTGACATTCCGTATCCCCCGTTTAATCGAGGAGTCAGTTGCGCAGTGGTTAGCAGGTTGGACTACAACGTCAGCGATCCGGGTTCGATTCCCGGACCCGGATCGATTTCCGGTTGCGGCTGATATCCCGACTAGTGTTCAGTGCTGTGTGATTTACTTTAATTGGTACTATTTCCAACAGTATCGGTCTAGAGGTAGGTAAATATGACGCCTGCCGTGGGCTCGGCTGGAAATAAGTTGTTCCATCTATAATATCCATTACAGGTGGGGACTTTCGTCGACTACCCACGTTAAAAAGAAACTTTACTTATTTTTAAGCGCCCCTGGGGGTGTTACATTTTGCACAAAAGTTGCGTTAATTTCTGTACCAATATTAAAAAACCCCTAAAATTTCAGAAATGTTGTTTTATATTCCCTAAAAATGTCAAGTAAGCATTTACGCTAACATAAATTGTTAAATCCAACAACAAAGTAAATCCGTTACCACTTTTAGTTGAATGAACACGGCAATAAGAATACACCGGCTATACACGTTGACCCGGTCAGAAGTGTACCATTCGATGCGTGAATTTGTTGCGCATAATAAGAGGGTCGTAATGGGGTTTGTTTTCACATATTGATCATGCATTCGAAGGTAACGATAATATTTAGTTATTTACATATAAATTTGCTGATAATTGTCTGCCTGTTTGTACATGTGTTATGCTCTGCAAGAATGGAAAAAATAAAAGAATCAATCAATCATCCTCGGGTTTAGTAGAGCGATTTCAGTCAGAGAGTCGCCTCAATTAGGAAAGAATAATTTTAACGTCAGAGGTTATTTCTAAGGTCATGGAGTTTGATTGGCCAGCTTGTAACGACAACAGCTTTCGAGGTCAGTTGCTCAGTCATGTGTGACTTACCAGCGCTAAGGGGTACCGGAGGTAAACTATCTTAATTATAAAGCTTTATATTTAACCATCGATAAGTGGTGTACTGGTCAAGAACGCTGGAAAATATTTACTGACGCGGCGGCCCGGGGTTTTATTCCCGACTCGGGTGTGTTTTTTTCTTGATTTCATATTTTTTAAGATAGCTTAGAAACAAAATATCATGTTCTTATGTCTATAATGTGACGAAAAATTAATTCTAAAGAAAAACTATTTTAGCAGACTCCAGTCCCTTTTAGCAAAACGCTTGTTGAATAGTCTGATTGGTTCAAATAAAAACAGATTGGTAGAAATAAAAATAGTAATATTGGTAATCCGATTGAATTTGAATGGGCTGTCATCAGACCTAACATTTAGGACATTTTGGGTTACATTCAACTGATATCCCGTTTGTTTGTTCAGTTTTTTGTTTGTTTATATGTTGAACGTTGTCAGACAGTTTCAAGTAAGTAAGTATTGACCTGGCACTCATGAATATTCCGTATGTTTTCGTAAATCAATTTTCGAAGCTAAATAACAGATATCAATAATACACATTTCATAATTTTAAAACACCGTCATTTCTCATGTGCAGATATAGCTGTGCGAAAAAGAGCGTTTAACTACTAATCTCGGGGTTGTGGGTTCGGGCCCTATGTCTTACCATATCATTTTTTATCCGTGAATTTAACAGAAGGAAAAGTGGTCACACTTACCGCGAATTATCGTTCATTTATTGAACGGAATACTTTATTATTAAACAAAAAAAGCATACCTGATGATACTAAAATCTCAATTTTGTCAAAAATGGACATACGTCATACTCGAATTTAGGCAACGAAGTGTTCTTTTATTCCACAGACAATTGAAGAAACTGTTTTCAGTACACGAGAAAAATGAAATGTTTCATAGAATAATGAAAGTTTAAAAGTAATATCGATAAAATCACAACACACTGAATTTCAAAACAAAATGGTCTGAACTGAATTCGAACCCATGGTAACGTGCGCTTACCACTACTCCACTGTACCTCTACGTCTGCTATTTTAATTAATGTAGATATTTACAGAATACAAATATCGCGTAAAATAACGAAAACGCCCAAAAATACAGGCGAAGATTAATGAGTGCCAGGGCCAATACTTACGAACAATACCGTAAATTGATATCCTGTTTGTTTTGCTTTTCTTTGTTAATACATTGAACGTTGTCAGACAGTAAAGTTTCAGGTTACCGTAAATTGATACCCCGTTTGTTTATTTTGTCTTTCCTCATTTAAATATAGAATGTTATAAGGCAGTTTCAGATATGGTAAATTTATATTCCTCTTCCTGTTTTATTTATATAGAACCTTGCCAGGCAGTTTCTGATTACAGAATACTAATATCCTGCTTTTTTATTGTTTACATGTATTTTTTTTAAATATTATTTCAATTTGATCACACCTGGATAGTTGAAAATGGTAGGCTCTATGGAACTTTTTTCTTGATACATGGCTAATTACAAATCGTTGCGTGAATATAGAGTGGGAGAGGGGGATGGGGGTTGCTATATCGCAAAAGAGATATGTCATAAGTTATAAATATTGTTAAAAACAGTTAACTAAAGCTAAACGAAATTGAACCACTCTGTGATTTCAGATTCTGAATGGGTTCATTCATTATTTCAAGTTCTATTGTGAAACCTGCATATTCTGCTTATTGTTTATTTACGTTTTGCCTACATGATTGTGCACACAACAGTGTCATCTTGATAATCAATTGATACTAAAAACCGTTTATAAATATTTAAAAAATGTAAAACATTGTTCTAATACCTCTAGCGCAATAAATATATGTTATAAATGGTTAACAGATCTGTGTCTTCATCTTCGTGTTTGAATATTTTTTATCTCAGTTTTTAATTGTTCATATTTGAAAATTAAAGCGGTCCGCTGTTAGGCTTAAAAAAATATTCGTTTCCTCTATCCCGACCTACCCTAAATTTTTGGCCCGACCCTTAATGTTTTTACGGCCTTGGAGAATTTTTTTTTCAAAACTTTTTAACAAAAAATTGCAAAACTGCACATTTTATGCTTTAAACATGGTCAGTGATGTTAGAAATCAACTTAGTGATGCTTTAAAGGCATAATCCCCTGATTTGTATTCATTTTTTGACACAAAAATAATTTCCGAAAAGTCTCCCTTAATAAAAAAAAGAAAAAAAAAAAACAATTCCGACCTACCTACCCTAATTTTTTTAGCATGTTACCAGAAACAAAGAATTTTTTTAGGCCTTATAAGTCCACAAAGGTTATGAATCAAAAACGAGTTTGAAACAGCATCACTAATGTTATATTGTTTTTACTGAATAGTTTGCGATTCATTTCTCTGAAATTAGGTAATTACTCAAGAAAGTTTGCTATCGACGTTGTTTCTTTTCAAGAACTTTCTAAGGCAATGCTTATATTGATTTAAGGACATGCAAACGATGTTTCTAAGGCCATACTAACTTTGATTCAAGGATATGCAAACGATGTTTCTAAGGCCATACTTACGTTGATTCAAGGAGATGCAAACGATGTTTCTAAGGCCATTTTACGTTGATTCAATGATTTGCAAACGATGTTCCTAAGGCCATACTTATGTTGATTCAAGGACATGCAAACGATGTTTCTAAGGCTGTACTTAATATGTTGATTTAAGGACTTGCAAACGATGTTTCTAAGGCCGTACTTACGTTGATTCAAGGAGATGCAAACGATGTTTCTAAGGCCATTTTACGTTGATTCAGTGATTTGCAAACGATGTTCCTAAGGCCATACTTATGTTGATTCAAGGACATGCAAACGATGTTTCTAAGGCCATACTTATGTTGATTCAATGACATGCAAACGATGTTTCTAAGGCTGTACTTAATATGTTGATTTAAGGACTTGCAAACGATGTTTCTAAGGCCAAACTTACGTTGATTCAAGGACTTGCAAACGATGTTTCGAAAGCCATGCTTGAGTTGATTTAAGCACTTACCAACGATGTTTCTATATGATTATGTTTGTTCAAAGACTTGCTATCGACGTTTCTAGACTATCAATTCAGTGTCTTGCACATAACTGATGTCCCCTTGTGATATATAAACAACACATTTAAAAAGCATAAAGAATCTGCGTTAAAATGAAACCAAATCTTTATACAAAAATAATGTTAATTTTCTGTGATTCCTATCGACACAATTATAGGTAATTTTTCATGGTGCGGGCAAAATATTAGGCACCTTGGAAAACCAACAACCCTCCATACGTAAGCTGGATTCCGCTTCTTCACAAAAGCGGAGAATTTAATCACCACCTTGAAAGGTCTTGGCTTTTTTTTGTACTAAAGTCATTACTGACGTAAAACGTTGTTAAGGAATATGGAGCCCGCACAGGTTTAAAATATGAGTTCTTAATCATATTTGAAGCAAATTGAAACTCCATACTGATTTGATCTTTGATATTTTTTTCTTTCAGATCGACATTACAAGATGAAAGTGTGGAATTCTATGAAATTGACACTTTATTACGGAATCTGCTTGACATTCGTAAATGGAAAAATATTCTCCCACAAACAAAGGTCACTTCCATTAAGTCGTGTATCCGTCGGTGTACCATCCGAAAGTTATGATACTTTAATTACTAATCCGAGGCAATCCGATTTTGTCAGTCATTCGGATTTATCAGATAAAACGGTTCTGTCCGATGTTGTAACTACAAATATTGGAAACAAATTACTCGTCCGCAGAAATGTTTTGAACACTAATGCAAATCAACGGAACGCCAACAATAAAAAGGATGAAAATTGGCTTAATGGCCTGCGTGATAATACAATTATAAAAAATGGAAAACAAATTGAATTAAAAGGTGAAACATCACTCATTTCGGATCAAGACAGTTCACCGGTGAATCGCTTACGACGAAGTGATAATTCTAGATTTTCTGTTGAAAACCTGTCATCAGATGATATTTTCGGGTTGTTGACCGCAGCAGTGCATATAAATGACGAACTGTCAGAAAGGGTGCCATATAAGGTTGATAAAATTCATCCCGGATCTCTACATAGCGCCTCATCAAATGATGCCTCTTTTCGTCGGAACAGAAGGGGTTTTCGCTCGGCAGTTGCCGACAGGATCGCCCACGGTTTCGGAAAGCGAACGTCAGCGTATGGCTCGGACCACGACCGACTTCAAGAGTTACTTCGTCAGTCGCAGCTTGATCAGGCTGGAGAAATATTAACGATTCAGCCAGACGATTTTGATGAACTAGAGTCTTTACTAGAATTGTATGATAATCTGCAAGACAAACTCCAGACTTCAAATAACAGGTATAAACAGGTCATTCCAACTTAATGCTCTAATATATTAAAGCTAATTTGCGAAGCAGCGCATGGTTTTTCATATATGTTAAAGACATTACTACATTCTCACCGTATTGTGAAAGACATTTACTTGTAGAAGTAGTTCGTCTCTTAAGTTTTAAGATACAGAGAATAATAGTATAAGGAAGAAGAAATGTGTTTTAGGCTATATGAGGCTCAACTTTATCGTTTCCTAGGCAACGCGCTAACCCCGTAAATCTATTAATATTTTGGACTACTCCCTTTGTACATTATCCATGAAGCGTTTTTTTTTTTCAACCTGATAAATGATGTAAGATTTTCTCATTTTTTTTTTTTTTAGTATCATGCTGAAATCTAAAATAGTTGCTTTCTAAAACAATTAAGAAAATTACTGGAAACATTTGTCCACGTGCAGTAAACAATGTGGGAATATTTACAACCTGCTTTTTTACATTTTTTTTTGTATAACACACCAGTTCTTAATAAGTAAAAGTCTTAGAGCGAGGGTAAGATAAATACAAAGCAGGTATTAATTCATTAATGTCATTAAATTGTCTGATAAACACGATAGGAAGGAAACAATTAATCAAAATGCGCCGCAGTAGATGACAAACTTTTCCCAAGATGTGAGATACCGTGTGCAACACCTCGAGGGCTTAATCAGAAATATGACTTGGCTCCAGTGAAGTCTGCAATAGGTCTTGAGGGACTTGTATATGCTTTAAAAGTCCTCTAAGTTTTTTTTATAAATTTTAATCGCGTAAATACTCTGTGAACGCCCATGTGGTTTGGTGAAGGTCTGAAGGATGTAATTATAATTTTTTTGTTGCGTTTGAAAGTTCAAATCGTTTGTGATAAGCTTTTATGAGATTTGACGTAGCCTCGTGGGATGTTTTCGCAATCATGTTTTAGTGTTTACAAAATGTTTTTTTTATTATTTATTTAAAGGGAATGCCCATTAAGGGGTTGTCTCGGTCCTCAATACACGACTCAACTTGTTATAAATTTAAGCATAATTTTAATCATAATATTTAAATGAACGTACTAGAATGAATAGATATATACAAGGCCAGCTTGTGGTTCGTAGGTTGATTTCTAGAATTTTTATTTATAGTCGGTTCAAACGAAATTCTGTGCAGCCATTGAACATTTCAACGTCGATTTAAAGTACTCATTCGGAACAATTTAACAAATAATTCATTGACTTTTGAACGAAATGAAGTAACATATATGCTGGAATGAAGGATATATCAGTATCTCCCAGATTTGATATCAAACATCCTAAATAATATTTTATATGAATAAAGACAATTCCGAAAAAAAAAACACCCTCTTTTTTCCTGTTTAAACCGCACGAGAAATAACTAAAAAACTGGAGATTATTCCTGTTCGGAATTAGGAAGTAAAAACGTTTATAAAGCCAAATGTGTGTTCAATACCACCTGTAAACAGAGATCTATTGGCTGTAACGACTACCATTTTCAACTTCATTTTTAATATTTTCAGTGTATTTTACTTGTACAAAAAACAACAAATAACTATCATTTAGAAAAAATTTCTTTAGGTTTATATATTGTAATGCCTGGTTCTGAGCTTTCAAATGAATTGCAAATAGCTCAAACAAAAAGCCAGATAAAAAATCTCCATGTTGTTCGTCAGCTTTGGACTTTTCCGTTGTTTTTAAACAAATATCCTTGCGTAATACAGGACCGTCTATAGACGGACCGGAAATAAAACCTTCTGCATATAAAAACACTTCGGACTTTCCCAAACGTGGGCTGTGAATACAGGTATGACTGTAGTTTTGATGAAAGGTCTTTACGTGGTCCTTTAATAAAAGCTTTATTTTAATTGCTGATTTAGGTATGACGTAGTGTCTGAAGACAAAGAGTCCATGGGTGACATCTACCGGAAAGTGTTAAAAGAACTACAAGGTTAGATAATCGTCATATTTGATAATTAGAGAACGTTTGAATTTTTGCTCTCTGAGTGAAATGGTAATTTTGTAGCATCGCTTACTTAATGGTTGAATGCTACGAGTGCGTTTCTTGGAAGGTTTTTCTGAAATTGCAATGTATAGGTTATACCTGTCTAAAACATAAAAAAATATTCAACACTTATACATGTTATATTTACATTTACAGTAGCTTGATACAAAATATAATGAGCTTTAAACAGGAAATCTTTAGTAATGTTGGAAACATTTAGACTAAACAACCAAAACTGCCTAACTTAAGTTAAAGAAAAGCTTAAAACCTTTTTTTTCAGCGATATCTATTTATAGTACATGTTCACCCATTTTTTATTTTATATTGCAGGTTTCAATGACGATGGCGCGAGACCGTTCCGAGATGATTCTTACGACAGTAGGAAATATCGACGATAACAATTCTTATCGATATATATCGATGATAACAATTCATATCGATATATATTGATGATAACAATTCATATCGATTATGATGACATTAATTGGTTTAGAGTGCTTTTTCTTCTAAAAATGTGTATATTTATCATATTTATTCAAACACTTGTAAAAAAATCTGCAATAAACTTGTCTAGAAAATAAAAATCGGTTTAGTAAATTTTAAGTGTACTGAAATAATGTCGTTGATGACTTCAATAAAGGATTTATTTGGAGTTCAACAGCGCTTAATTTCAGCTGAGAAGCTCGTATGTGACCTAAACAACTTCAACAGTGTTAGGATCCGGCTCTACCGTGGGGAAAATGACATCAGTATCAAGTGATGTGTTCACAGAAATAGCATAAATATGTTGTTTTAACCAATTTTACGACATAATGCATTACCGAAAAATGACATCAATAACAACTGTTTTGCCTCATGTACCCGCACAGTAGATTAATCCGTTTTTATAATATGATACTAGCAAAGGAGAGTGACGTCAGTACGAAATGTTTTGTCCTTACAAATATAATACTTTATAAGAAGGTCTTAAGTAGAGCTCATATATCTAAAATACCTCTCATTTAGTAGCCTAAAGCCGATCCGTGTCTTGCAGAAATTCTCCAGCGCTTAGTAGTGATAACTTAAAGCGATTTTTCTATGGGAGAATTGCGTCAATAATATTTCATACCTAGTTTAATGTCTTAAAAACGATAGTTCATTTGCAGTAAATCTCTTGATTAAACATTAAATGCCCATCGTTTAGTGGCTTAATGGAAACCTACCCAAGAGGAGGATGTCAACTATATTTAATAAACTATCGTTTAGTAGGTTTACTGATTTTTCTCTTGGACAAAGGCTTCAGTAGAATTTAACACCTATCGTTTAGTAGCTTAACGATTCCTGGGTAAGGTTTCAATAATATTTAATCATTTAGTAGCTTAAACAATATTTTTCCCTTAGGAAAGAGCTTCAATAATATTCAATACCTGTCGTTTACTAGCTTTACCAATAATTTCCTGGGAAAAGGGCTTCAGTTAAGAAATGAAATGATTTTTTTCGGTCTTCAGGCAAAATGAACGATAGAATAGGATCGGCAAATCCATGAATTGCGCTAGAGATTCTTGTTTAATTTGCCGATCCTATTCTGTCGTTCATTTCGCATGAACACCGAAAAATATAGTTTCATTTCTTTTATTTACATTACATTTCCTTTCCATTTGTAAACAAGATAATATTATAAATTGCACATACTTTGTGGCTTTTAACATTAAAATCAGCTTCCCGACCATTCCGTTCACCAGAGGGAACAACTGCGACGTCATCTAAGGAACGTTCTCCCTGACTATACGCGGATGTCGTCAAAACTGCGGTCGGTAATCACTAAGCAGCGATGACGTAACTTTCGCGCCTTTCCTTTTGCTGTTCATACGAAATGAACGCCATAGTTTTCAATGGAAAAGAATAGGGTGAATGTAAATACTAATATTTAATACCCGTCGTTTAGTATTTTAACCAATAATTCCCTGGGAGAAGGGCTTCAATAATATTTAATACCTTCAGTTTAGTATCTTTACCAATAATTCCCTGGGAGAAGAACTTCAATAATATGAAACACTTGTCGTTTAGAAGCTTGACCAATAACCCCTTGGGAGAAAGGCTTCAATAATATTTAATACTTGCCATTTACTAGCTTAACCAATACTTCCCTGGGAGAAGGGCTTCAATAATACTTAATACCTGCCGTTTAGAATCTTAACCAATAATTCTCCGGGAGAAGAACTTCAATAATATTTAACACTTGTCGTTTAGAAGCGTGGAGAGAAGGCCTTACCTGCCGTCAACTAGCTTAACCAATAATTTCCTAGGAAAAAGGCTTCAATAATTAACAAATATTGTCGTTATAAACCATACTGAAGCCATAAGAAGTTGTTTGGCTCGGACACTGAAAACAGTATGGGCACTTACTCAAGCATACCATGAGCAGTTTGTCTTTATCCCAAACGTCATAAATTGATGTAAACGTCAAAGCAAGGATTTTGTTTTCCTTTCTCCTCTTTTGGCGATTCTAGGCCATTTTCGAATTGTTTCAATAATATTCAATACATTCCTTTTAGTAGCTTAACCAATGATTGTCTGGGAGAAGGATGGCAAGAACAACAAATATACTGTCCGTATTTTAGCTTAATCGATATTTTCTAGGAGAAGAGTTTGAAAAACTTAACCGATTTTACCATGAGAAAAGGGCGTCCAAAACAGTAAAAAAAAAGCTTGGAATTTACTTTTTAATTGTTTGATTTTTGTTGCATGTCGTATTTTATCAATATTCTAGTTTTCGAAACGGCACCCAGGAATCTTACCCCTATATCAATGCACAGATGTGTCAATGGATATGTATGTTCAAAAATAAGGTAAACTTTGCTACGCTCTCTTGAAATTATTCCGTGGGCGTATATATATAACCTCTTTGCGTGTATTTATAACGTTAAAACACGGGTTTTCTATTCATTATTTCTTATATAAACCATTTCTTAAATAAACCATACTGAAACCATAAGAAGTTGCTTGGTTCATACACTAAAATCTGTGTGGGCACTTACTTCAAGCATACCATGAACAGTTTGTCTTTATCCAAAACGTCATAAATTGTTTTTAACGTCAAATCACGGAGTTTTTTTTTTTTTGTTTTCTCTCGCGACCTTCGCTATCTTTTGCCAATTCTAGGCCATTTTCGAATCGTTCGTGCCACTTTAAGACCAAGACACAGTGATTAAACATTGTTATAGCGTCTGCTTCATTAGTTTATAAATTTCAGTTGGTGCTTGCCTAAATCTCTTATATAGGATTCTCTATGCGAACCGATGACGACATTAAATGCATTATAAATATCAATACTCACTTAGTTCAAATTTTTTTTCTCCACTTCCCAAGTCCGAATGACACCATGATTTCGGAGTATTTCACCCTGACGTGGGGTTGCACTTTGACTTATTTTCAGGAAAACAAATATACTTTTATAATATTAGTGTTCGAATTCAAATCATGACAGATGAAAAGGCGTCTGCGCCGGTTATGCGAAGCTATGGTAATTAGAACGTTTACACGCTTCGCATGTCAACAAAATGTTACAAGAAATGTATGACCGAATTACGCAAAGATTGCGAACTACAATCATGTATCTTACATTACAACATACACAAAAGGCGGTACTTGAGAGCAAAAGTCTACGTTATTTTTAAACAGCCCTCTAAACACTGTTTTACTATAGAGCAGGACCATGTTTAATACATCTCAAAATACAAATCGGTTATACACCGCGTATATAATTCACTCGAGCTACTCCCTTATGATGTCATTCTACACTCGTATATCCTCATTGCATTGTTTCAATAATCAAAGTACATGTTTTACTATGAATCATTTCTTAAATAAAACTGAAACACTTTGATCGTTATATCCGAGGATCTAAACTATAGAACGTTTATATTCATTCTGATGCAGACAGATTACATTTTGCTATTGTTATTTTTCATTCTTTTGTTTTCTTTTTACATTATGATGTGATAATTGTTCATGCTGATGTAATACGATGATCATTTGATGTCGTCGGCTTGCATTGCGCTTGGGTTAAATCCTGTTCTGACGTCTTAGATTCTCATTTTGAAATTTCACGTTGCCCGGGGAAATTTCCCGGTTCATACACTTCACTGGTAACAGAAATTACAGAGTACATTAAGTCACACCATATAACTGATGGTCAAGCAATACCAATTAAAATTTCTGGCGATGGAACAAAAGTCAGTCGCCTGTCAAGTTTTGTGACAATTTCAGTAAGTTTTCTGTGTAGTAACTCGGAAGGGTCAGATTTGAAAACACTGGCTATTTTGAAATGCTCAGAAAAATATGAAAACTTAAAGGTTTCATGTGAACCTATTTTTCAGGAATTCAATGATTTGATTAAAGAGCTGAGGGTGTTGTTGTGGTAGGTGATAAATCCTTTCCCATAAAAGTAGTGTTTGGCGGAGACACGAAATTCATTCAGCTGTGTCTAGGGTTAAATGGGTCTACTGCTACATACGCATGTCCGTTGTGTGTTGTCACTAAGTCTGAAAGGGCAGATTTGTTAAAAGGTAAAGATTTCTACGAGGCCCTCGACAAAAAAAAACGTTCACTAAAATCTCTAAAAACAAACGCATCAGCCGGTAAATGTGGCTGCATACACACTCCCCTGCTTTTAATAGAACCAGACAATGTTGTTTTAGATGAACTTCATCTTCTGATGAGGGTATCTGATGTGCAGCTATCAAATCTAATTGATGACTGCAGGCAGTTGGATTCAAAATTAAAGGTTAAAGGTGAAAAGCCCCATTATTTGTCCGACTTAGAAAATAGAATTAGAGACTGTGGTGTTGAGTATACATGGGTTGAGAGAGGTTCAACTGATCTAAAATGGACATCATTATGATCGGCACCTCCCGTGATGCGATGAGCGGAGATAGCCGAACCATAACGGTCTGCCACACTCGCTAAAAATATGAGATAGTAATCGAGACGGTCTAAGGGAGACAACAATATATAGCGTTGATCTCGATAAACAAGGAAAGATAATAGAATCGATTTTTACCCAATTCTTCAGCATGAAGTGAATTTTTGTCAGACGCATTACCCGTTGACACATTTTTAGCTCGACTATTCATAGAATAGTAGAGCTATTGGACTCGCCCATGCGTCGGCGTCCGCGTCGGCGTCCCGATTTGGTTAAGTTTTTGTATGTAAGCAGGTATCTCAGCAACCACTTTTGGGAATGGATTGAAACTTCACACACTTATTCACTGTGATAAACTGACTTACACTGCACAGGTTCCATAACTCTATTTTGCTTTTTTACAAAATTATGCCCCTTTTTCGACTTAGAATTTTTTGGTTAAGGTTTTGTATGTAAGCTGGTATCTCAGTACTCACTAATTGGAATGGATTGAAACTCCACACGCTTGTTCACTGTCATGATCTGACATACACAAAGCAGGTTCCATAACTCTGTTTTGCTTTTTTACAAAATTATGCCCCTTTTTCGACTTAGAATTTTTTGGTTAAGGTTTTGTATGTAAGCTGGTATCTCAGTAACCACTTGTGGGAATGGATTGAAACTTCACACACTTATTCACTGTGATAAACTGACTTACATTGCACAGGTTCCATAACTCTATTTTGCTTTTTTTACAAAATTATGCCCCTTTTTCGACTTAGAATTTTTTGGTTCAGGTTTTATATGTAAGCTGGTATCTCAGTACTCACTAATTGGAATGGATTGAAACTTCACACGCTTGTCCACTGTCATGATCTGACATATACAAAGCAGGTTCCATAACTCTATTTTGCTTTTTTACAAAATTATGCCCCTTTTTCGACTTAGAATTTTTTGGTTAAGGTTTTGTATGTAAGCTGGTATCTCAGTATCCACTAATGGGAAAGGATTGAAACTTCACACACTTGTTCACTGTCATGATATGACATGCAGTGCAAAGGGTCAATAACTCAACTTTGCATTTTACAAAATTATGCCCCTTTTTAAACTTAGGAGTTTTGGGTTAAATTCTTATATGTAAGCTGGTATCTCAGTACCCACTAATGGGAATGGATTGAAACTTCACACACTTGTCCACTGTCATGAGCTGATAAGCACTATGCAGGGTTCATAACCCTATTTTGCTTTTTTTAAATTATGCCCCTTTTCCAACTTTCGTATTCATTCAGTCGACAAGGCTGTTGAATAGTCGAGCGTTGCTGTCCTCCGACAGCTCTTGGTCTTATTATAATTCGTGTAGAAATAAGGAAATTATTAGCAGACTTCCCACGTTTGAGTGTCGAATGCCGAACACTCGATTCATTGGATGCACTTGACATGTAATGGACGAAGTAGACGGGAATATTTATTTTATTCCGTCCCTAACATGTGCAATAAGGCAAGATTTGTTTCATACTTCATCAAAATCGCCTTTGTTGTTACCAATTATACCCGATTTTGTTGTATGTTTCTACCAAAACAATATGGTGTTTTACCTTTCATCTTTTTAAATTTAATGATTTAGAAGAATGAAGAGCTATCTTTTTCCGTTGAAGATAAACTGGCAAAAACGTGCGCATTTCATTATTTCAGAAGAAATGACTTCGCTTGAATTCACTGCCGTAGTTCGAGATTCCAACGGTCATTATAATGGTTTTGCACAAAGTGTAGCATATAAGTAACATTGTTTTATTTTTGTTGGGTTTAACGTCGCATCGACACAATTATAGGTCATATGGCGATTGTCCAGCTTCAGTGGTGGAGGAAGACCCCAGATGCCTCCGTGCATTAATTCATCACCGGCGTGCACCTGGGTAGAGCAACCGACCTTCCGTAAGCCACCAGGATAGTTCCTCACATGAAGAACTTGTAGTAAATATGCGACATTGTGTGTTGCGCGAAATATAGCATATATGTAACATTGGGTGTTGCGCGAAATGTAGCATATATGTAACATTGGGTGTTGCGCGAAATGTAGCATATGTCCAACATTGGGTGTTTGCACGAATTGTAGCAAATATGCGACACTGTGTGTTGCGCGAAATGTAGCGTATATGTAACTATGGGTGTTGCACGGAATGTAGCATATATGAAACGTTGGGTGCAACGTGTAGCATATATGCAACGTTGGGTGTTGCACGAAATGTAGCATATATGCAATTTTGGGTGTTGTACGAAATCTTCAGTTTTAATGACGTTGAATATGAAAACACACTAATTACCTTCACCTCAGATTCAGTTTAAATAAAATGCTTTGAAAGTCATTCAATCAGGGCTGTTATATTTCGATCTTCTCAGATTGTTGAGCACGATATTTATGTTGTGCTGGTGGTAGTTCATAGTTTCTTCGCTTGAATTTCAGTTTGGGTTGAGGTTTTTGTGTGAGATTGAGCGCACAATAAACCGGCTTATGCTCCACAGTGGTGTTTTTGTCACTGACTATTTCAAAGCAGGGTCCACTGTGTTCTTTTAGTTGTTCGTTTTGTTCTTATGCGTTTGCCTTGGTGTTATGCGTGCTGCGTAAAAGTAAAACCTGCAAATTTACTCAGTGACTCAAACATTTACCAAAAAGATGCGCAGCACATGGTCAGTTTCGTTAAAGGAAATAAGTTGTCATTCCCTTGCAAGTAACGAACACCAGCTGATACGAAAGGTTGACAATAACCTTCAGTCAGTAAATTGTACACTCGTGCGTACATCCAACAGGTGTGAATTAATGTTTGAATATAATGAACCCGGACTATCGGTAAGGTACGTTAGCATAAAGATGGTGTAATATTCTTAGTTTATATCAGTTAACAACCACAAGTAGTTTACATATCTTTTATTGAAAACACATAGATTAAGCATATATATATATACAAAGCTCAAAACTAGTGTCTCAAACATTCTTATACAGGTAAAAAACCCTTAATAGTATGAAAGTATAGTTTTTCATTCAGTCTATAGAAAGAAGACTTGAATGTTTAATAGCCATGCGCAAAGTTAATGTCATAAGTATGCAATCAATTTGCTGTATGTATTATACCTACTTATTTGGTAAAACTTGGGTTAAACAACAAAATTATCACAAATACATTGTATACCATACCGCTCAAAGGATTGTCCCCATCCCAACCATGATGATCAAACTATTTTTAGTTCTTTGAGAAGTGAACAATACGTAAAGCACGTAATGATTAATCAGAAATCCTTTGTTCATATTTTATGGTTTCGACATTTGTAATCATGACTGTAAAAAACTTAAGAAATAAAATGTTCATAATGCAAAGTACACTGTTTGGCGGTTGTTCAATTCAGTCATCATTTCATTTTATTCAAAACGCGGTCTCTTTTATATTTATATGTTTTGAAACAAAAATTTACCAGTGTACTATTGTAGACTGAAAACTTTCAGTTGGTCACAATTGTTACCCATTGTCTCATTGTATTCCTTACTGTCCCCTATACCCGTACATGTATCCGGTATGTACTCAAGGTCACACGTCGTATGCTTCATTAACATACAATTAGAACAGCCTAGCTCTTCATGCTTCGGGCAAAAGAACTTGATGACTTCATTTCTATGAGTTGTACATCTTTCAGTGCACACATCCGACGTTTGGCCAGTTGTGGCATGTTTGTCCACTTTATCTATATCAAGCAATTGATGATGTTTTGAGGTTCTAGTTTTCTTGTGGCAATGCAAACAGTTTTTACGTAAGTATTCCTGGCAATCCACATAAATTCCATGAGCTTCTACATGTTGGTCATCAGATAGACAAGGAACACAGCTATACGCGAAGTCCTCGGCTGAACAGATTGACAGTGAACCTTTGAAATTCGATATTTTACGTCCTGAAACTGCCATTTTTTATACGTATGCTTACAACTTCAAGTTTTGTTTTTTTCAAGATAATATTTTCGTAGAGCTTACTCACTTCAAATAAAGCCTTTACACATTCCTTAACAGCCCCTTTATTCCACAAACAATTTAATGCGTGTTAGTTCAACCTTACTAATTTATTTCTAAAATATAACATCTAAAATAACCTATAAATTCCATAATTTCATAATAACTAAATTTTAATCTGTCAACAAGTAGTAATATTGTTTGTTTCTAACGTTTCCTGTAATTAAAATACTGATTTTTTAAATTCTTTTCTATCTACTTCCTTTTTCAGAACATACACAGAAATTGTCTATTTATATTTGACCTGTCCTACTTTTCAACCACGCTGAAGATATCGGATACAGTAACCGATTTCGTTGTGTCCATATCAAAGTATCGTTTGCTTTAACAGTGGAAAAGTTAAGTTATTACATACTTTCTGACACTATGTTGTAGAAATGTATTATATTGATAAGCAACGATGACAATCTAGCTTTATTACCAAAAGCACACACTTTTTGAAATAACTGTATCTGTTTCACCAAAGCTTTATTCTATAAAATGACAGAATTAACCATCCCGAGTGTCGCCAAAATTCAGAGGTCCGATGGTCGACCACCAGAACTACTCGGCCACGGATGACCTTCGCCTCTTATACGTCTTTTATTAATAAG
Organism: Mercenaria mercenaria; assembly: GCF_021730395.1. Lineage (NCBI taxonomy): Eukaryota > Metazoa > Mollusca > Bivalvia > Venerida > Veneridae > Mercenaria > Mercenaria mercenaria. Next base: position 57,490,109 of record NC_069378.1, read on the forward strand.
GGGGGGGGGGGGGGGGGGGCTCTGTGGCCGAGTGGCTAAAGTCCCTGACTTCAAATCACTTGACTCTCATCCATGTGGGTTCGAGTCTCACTCGGGACGTTGAATTCTTCATGCGAGGAAGCAATCCAGCTGGCCTACGGAAGGTCGGTGCATCTACCTAAGTGCCTGCTCGTGATTAAATAATACACGGAGGGGCAACTGGGGCCTTCCTCCACCATCAAAGCTGGAAAGTCGCCATATGACCTGTAATTTTGTCGACGTTAAACCAAACAAAGTAAATAAATAAATAAACACTTTCATTGATAAACGACCTAACTTAGACTTACATAATGTTCACAAACACAAAAGACAAAATCATATTTCAGTGTAAAAATTAAATTTCATTATTTGACATATTTAACATAAACATATTTCCAGTCGGCAGTCAGCAATAGCAAGCAGTTTCTGACAAAAATAGTTCTTACTATATGCATATAGAGAAAACTAATCAGGCCATCGAAAGGCCATAATTTTCGACGAATTGGAATAATTTAGATGACTTTGATAGATGATCACCCAAGGAACAAATTTTGTCACGTTGTTTTGAAATGGTTTCTGACACGACGATTTTTAAAGTGTTTCTTTTTCTTTTCCATAGGAACCAGGGTTCTGTATGGAATTGTTAAATAATTATGATAGAGAACAATCCGAGAAACATTCAGGCCAAGTTTCATGAACTATCAACGAGTGGTTTCAGAGGAGATACCGTTCAAAACAATAAAAAGACAATTGCAAATGAATTTCTTATATCACTTTTTCCTTATAGTAGCGCATTAACAAAGCGCGGGAACTTTACGTCCGTAAGCAGGAAGTACGTAATGACGTTACAAAGACGAAAATAACGTAATAGTTCCAGTTTTGTTTTATCATCTCCAGTAAAACATTGTTTTCTTTTTTCCCGCTAAATGGTGTTTTCTGAATCGAGAAATACGTTATAAGGAACAAAGACGAACTGTCAAGGTATTCGATTTTATTCCCGTTTTACGCAGAACACAATTATTACTATACAGGTGTAGTTAGTTATACGCCATTTACAGCACGAGGGTCGTCTTAAGATGGAGTTTTCCAGCACCGGTGAAATCACTAGAAATCCCAGTCTGGTATGCAAGAAAAAGCTTTATTACACTAGGGTTATATCAAATTGAGATTGCCTTGTTTTATTTAGGATAGTACATAAATTAATGAGGTTACTACTAAACAAAAGATATAGGCTTCTGATTTTGACGAAATTCTTATACAAATGTTTTTCTTATTGCACATAATACATATAAATACATAAATAATGTTCGAATAAAAATGTATGTTATTGCAAGGTGAATTTAAACGATATTTTACCGATTTTATAGCGAGTAATATGCTTTAAAAGTCGCACATTCAGTCACAGCTGTTTATATCGTTCAGCATGACATTTATAAAATAAAGTTGATAAAACCAGTAACAGATAATACCAAAGGGTGGAGGCAGGGGTCGAGGAGGTTATTTTTTAAATGCAATAGATATGTATTAAACAAAATAGACAATGGCGTTCTGGCTTCTGATTAGTTAGCACAGATCACCTGACCAAAACACTGATCTGCGCCAGTAATCCCAAAACAAATACCTTAAATCATTTTATATATATAAAACCTAGTTATGTTATATTGTTTCCTCAAAGGTAAATGGTGATAACACTCTGTATAGAAAACACAACAAGTGGTATAGATTTGACGACCTGTGGAATTTCCACTTTTTCTTATCTCAAGGATTGAAGGATTGATTATGCTACACATTTCTGAAAACAATAGCAAACAAACAATTCGGGCGGAACAGCAGGACCTATAGCTTAACTTATCATGGTTATTCTTTACGTGTGATTTGTCGCACTACTAAGGGCTGTCCTGTTGAATATATTTTTAAAATCTATAGTATTTTCAAACAAATTTATAGGCACTTGGTGTTTGTTTTGATAGAGGACAAGCCTAAACTCTGTTTCTCAAAACGTGAATTTTACAATGCTACTTTATTTTCAAGATATGCCCATTATTTTTTAAAGTGGCAACGCTTTAAAATGCTATATGAAATAAAGTTCTTACGTCTGTGACAAATTAACAAAATATCTTTTGGGAGATTTATAATCACTCTAACAGTTACTTCCTCCAACTTTTAATCTGAACACAAACTAATTTTTTATCGAATAACAGAATTGTTCACGAAGTAAAGGGACACAACTTCAGCAACACTAGACACGTGTCTGTGTTATTACTTTCCCTTTCTGGCTAGTTTGATAGTATTTTATTGTATATATAATTGATATGTTCACATATTCAAAAACAAAACAACTGCAATATAACAAACACATCTACGTTTGAAACTAATACAGGATTAGTAAACACCCTCACAAGAAAAAGCATGTACATGTATTTATCCAAAATAATGATGTACTTTTAAGATATAGTTAACGTGTAGATGTGCACACTGTTGGACTCGAAATGAAAAAGTATCTATCAAGTTGTTTTTTCAAAGGAAGCTTTTTAAAAAAAATATATATAATAGTATACCTATGATTTAAAGCTCTTGGGCCAGCAGAAGAAAAATAGCTTGTCCGTGAATAAATTATAATCGAACAGCTCAAAATATTGCAAAAGAGTTACAGCTTGGCACATTTATTTTAATATTAACTACAATAAATATCACCAAATAATACCTGTTTCCACAGTTGTATTTAGCTTTTAATTAAGAAAAGTATCTCCATATAATAATATTCAGAACAAACAGCCAAAGGAAATGTATGACCGAATATATAAAAAAAAACGTATTGGAAATTTCTGATAGCCATGTGCAACGTTAATGTCAAAATAATTTGTCATTTGTCATGGAAGTAGCTGGATTAGTTTAACTTCATAACTACTCAGTTTAACCGGGTTTAAACAACAAAATATTATAAATACATGTATGGCATACCGCTTAAAGAAATAAATTAGGTTTTTGAACATTTATCTCAAAAACCTAAGAGAAAGATCAAATTGGAAAACCCATTATAGGAATGCAGCACCCTCAAAACAAAATCCTTCAGTTGTATAATAGACTAGTTCATGATTGGTATGGACATACAAATAAACAAAGTAAAAAACAGTCATAATGAGTATATTGTGACACAGCCTTGAAACGACAGTGGGCCGAAACACAACAGGGATGAGGGTGTAACAGTGCGATACAAATCCTTATTCGTAACTCCCAACATTGTCCGAAACTCACAGTGTAAATATACGTTATTCCTATAAGTTGAATCCCTAATATACGTAATGATACAGAATTCATATATTACAGCTATTATATAATAAACAATTTGAAAAAAAGAAAACAATAGATAGATACATTTGTAGTAAATTAATGCAATGTGTTCAATGTTTCAACATCATAATCGCAATAGACTACAAAAAAAAAACAGGATGGAGTTGTGTGTCTTTGCTGTACACAGTCAGCTTTTGATGGTGAATAAGTGTTCCCAGTTTTAAAGCAATGACTTTGATAGTTTAGGCGGAAAGCAGACCTTAACACAAAATTTAACAAAGAAATCTGATTTTCTATATCCAAAATGGGCCATTATTCTTGCAAAAAGCAATGCAGAGATACGGTACTTGCTGTGCAGTCAGCTTTTAAAAGCAAATAACTGCTCCAAGTTTAAAAAAAAATATCTTTCATTGTTAAGGAGAAAAATGGACCTAAACGCAAAACTTAATCTAGAAATCTGATATTTTCTAAGTCCAAAAGGGGCCATATTTTTTGCAAAAAGCAGGATGGAGTTATCCTTGCTGTACAATTCACGGTAAACAAGTGTTTCAAGTTTTAAAGCAATATATTTGATAGTTTAGGAGAAAAGCTTACATAAACATCAAACTTAACTAGGCAACATCGACGCCGACGCCGATTAAGTGACAATAACTCATTTGTTTGTCAAAACATCAGATGAGCTAAAAATGGCGTTAAACCCAAACCAAACAAACAAATTTGAAAGATATGCATAATTATGACTTCTTCAATTTGAGTAAGCAACAACTCTTAATTCTTTGAGAAAAAAACGATACGTTCGACACAACATAATTAGACAGAACTCATTCGTTCAGTTTCTACAGTTTCGGCGTTTGTAATAATGTACAAACATCATTTCAACAAATGCAATGCGCTGTTTTCTTTTATACTAGCATTGCAATGATTATAACACTTGTTTGTGATATACACATGTAGGTTGCAACCTTGACTGCCAACATATACCTCACTTTTCTCAGGATTACAGTATATTGACAACAGTTGAAATACACCAGTCCAAATTTGCTGGCTTTGTTTAAATTTCGCTCGGAGTCGATAAATGCTACTGTTCTTAGAGCTACATACCGGGAGGGATCCGCTAATTAGGATCAACAGTCCCCTAGGTGTAATAATATCACTGTATTTCGCAGACACTTCACCTTGTACCAGTAGAAGTGAGAAATTCTGATTCGGTAGACACTTTTAAGAAAAAGCTCAAAACACTGTTTTTTGAAAGCTTTGAATCATGGTTATGATTATTTCTCTGTTGGTGGACTGAATATGGTAGAGATGCTGAGTATACTCTAGTATGTAGTGTGATCGACGTATGTTTTATACGCAATGTTGTAATTTGCACTGTACAGTAATTTTGTCAAGTATGTCGTGTTTCATTGTTTGATACCATTATGTAAATAATTTATCATAAATTTTCTTCTTTTTTTTTTATTTAATGTACAACGCCAGTGAATATACTATGTGTAAAATTAGGCGTTTAATCAAATAAAGCAGTTTCAGTTTCAGTTTCTTGTAAGGTAAACTTTGCCGATAAGTTACCCGAATTATATCTGATAAAGAAATGTGCATGTCTTAATTAAGCTAGATATAATTCAAACAGCTAATATTAGTCAGACATCTAAAGTTCAATTATCTCTTCTTGAAAAATCAATCAAAAGAATCATGAGAAAATATAGTTGAAATTTTCTTAACGGTACATATATGTCAAAATACACCTATAAATTGGAGGTACCATCCACGTTGTACCACAGAAAAGTGGTCTCGGGTTTTTCCTACGGCCAATAATAAAAAAGTTACTAAATAAGATATTTAAAGTAACAGGGAAGAAATTAAAAAAAAATATTGTAACTGAACAAAAGAAGGATCTGCCAAATAAAAACAAGACCAACGCAATGCAACGCAAAGGCAGAGCAATATACACACGAAACAAAGTCATATGGCTTTTGACCCCTAAGTGTGACCCTGACCTTAAAGTGAGCCATCCGAAACATGCGCTCTGCACATCATTTCGATGAGGTGAACATTTGTGTCAGGTTTCTTTGAAATCCTTCAAGGGGTTCAAGAGTTACAGAGCGGAAGGGAAATTGCTAACCAACAGACAGATAGAAAGACGGACACCGGGGCAATAACATAACATGTCCCTTCGGGCGTATAAAAAGGAATCGAGATCTTATGGTGATACAAGTTTTGTGCAAGCTTGGTTAAAATCAAATCATAAAAGAAGCTGCTACTGTACAGACAAGGTCAAAACAGCTAATTTTGGCCCTTTCAGGGGCCATAACTCTGGAACCCATTACGGGATCTGGCCAGTTCAAGAAAGGAACCAAGATCTTATGGCGACACAAGTTTTGTGCAAGTTTGGTTAAATTCAAATCATAAATGAAGCTGCTATTGTGCAAACAAGGTCAAAATAGCTAATTCTAGCCCTATCAGGGGCCAACACTCTGGAACCCAAAAATAAATCTGGCCAGTTCAAGAAAGGAACCAAGATCTTGTGGTGATACAAGTTGTGTGCAAGTTTGGTTAAAGTCAAATCATAAATGAAGATGCTATTGTGCAGACAAGGTCAAAATAGCTAATTTTGGCCTTTTCAGGGGCAATAACTCTGAAACCCATTATGGGATCTGGCCGGTTCAAGAAAGGAACCGAGATCGTATGGTAACTCAAGTTTTGTGCAAGTTTGATTAAATTCAAATCATAAATGAAGCTGCTATTGTGCAGACAAGGTCAAACTAGCTAATTTTGGCCCTTTCAGGGGCAATAACTCTGAAACCCATTACGGGATCTGGCCGGTTCAAGAAAGGAACCGAGATCTTATGGCGACACAAGTTTTGTGCAAGTTTGATTAAATTCAAATCATAAATGAAGCTGCTATTGTGCAGACAAGGTCAAAATAGCTAATTCTGGCCCTTTCAGGGGCCAACACTCTGGAACCTATAATAGAATCTGGCCAGTTCAAGAAAGGAAGTAAGATCTTGTGGTGATACAAGTTGTGTGCAAGTTTAGTAAAGATCAAATCATAAATAAAGCTGCTATTGTGCAGACAAGGTCAAAATAGCTAATTTTGGCCCTTTCAGGGGCCATAACTCCAAAACCCATGACGGGATCTGGCTAGTTCAAGAAAAGAACCAAGATCTATCTTATTGTGATACAAATTGTGTGCAAGTTTGGTTAAAATAAAATCATAAATGAAATCACTATCACTATCGTGCAGACAAGAGATTGTGGACGGATGGGCGGACGGATGAAGGGCGATCACAAAAGCTCACCCTGTCACTATGAGACAGGTGAACTAAAAAAAAACGGCTCAAAATATATAGGACTGGATTTGATACTGTTTCTTACGTGCATACACTTTTATAATCACTAATTTTGAATAGCTTGGGATTATTTGGTATTTGATATTTGCTGACTCTTAAATATTATCTTTATTGTTAGTATGTATGTATGTTGGTATGCTCATTGTAATGTGAAAGAAGTTGTATATATAGCAGAGCATTGTGATATTTTGAAGTCTTCAATTCATACAACAGGTTAGTCTCTTTTGTTGAAGATATCAGGCATACAGCAGGATAGTCTCTTTTGTTTAAGATATCAGGTATACAACAGGATAGTCTCTTTTGTTTAAGATATTAGGCATACAGCAGGATAGTCTCTTTTGTTTAAGATATTAGGCATACAACAGGATAGTCTCTTTTGTTTAAGATATTAGGCATACAACAGGATAGTCTCTTTTGTTGAAGATATTAGGTATACAGCAGGATAGTCTCTTTTGTTTAAGATATTAGGCATACAGCAGGATAATCTCTTTTGTTTAAGATATTAGGCATACAGCAGGATAGTCTCTTTTGTTTAAGATATTAGGCATACAACAGGATAGTCTCTTTTGTTTAAGATATCAGGTATACAGCAGGATAGTCTCTTTTGTTTAAGATATTAGGCATACAGCAGGATAGTCTCTTTTGTTTAAGATATTAGGCATACAGCAGGATAGTCTCTTTTGTTTAAGATATCAGGTATACAGCAGGATAGTCTCTTTTGTTTAAGATATCAGGCATACAGCAGGATAGTCTCTTTTGTTTAGATATTAGGCATACAACAGGATAGTCTCTTTTGTTTAAGATATTAGGCATACAGCAGGATAGTCTCTTTTGTTTAAGATATCAGGTATACAGCAGGATAGTCTCTTTTGTTTAAGATATTAGGCATACAGCAGGATAGTCTCTTTTGTTTAAGATATCAGGTATACAGCAGGATAGTCTCTTTTGTTTAAGATATCAGGCATACAACAGGATAGTCTCTTTTGTTTAAGATATCAGGTATACAGCAGGATAGTCTCTTTTGTTTAAGATATTAGGCATACAACAGGATAGTCTCTTTTGTTTAAGATATCAGGTATACAACAGGATATTTCATGCACATTATAAAGATATTTCTATGCATACACGTAGACAACGGTCTGGCAATCTAGAGTACGATAATTCGGTCTGCGGGTAAAGAAACACGGAACATCAGGATGGAACGTGAACATTAAAACATTGTAATATCCTTACTTTAAATTATTAAATAAACACAAATAGCTTACATACCTTTTATTTAAACACAAGCATATAAATGTAAAGCTCAAAACTAGTGTAGTCAACATTTTTATAAAGATGATACGTTAAGGAGGTACGAGCGTTTTGTTCGGGATATCCGCCATTTTGAAAAAATGTTTCTTCGAATATTGCTTTCTAACAAAGGTTTTGCCAAAAGTTAATGATAAATAATTAAAATATGGCTAATAATGTACCATTTAACCAAATGGATTCTACTTTTTGCGAACAAAAAATGTTCACACTTATTTTCGGCTGGCATTTGCCTAAAATTGACGTAAGATTTACAATGGGGTAGGGATGGGTGATTTCAAATATGTATTAATGTAGGTCAGGTTTAGTTTTGATATTTTCCTGACTGATACATATAATAATAAGCTATAATTGAAATAAAAGTTTCCAAGATAGCACCTTTTTAATAAACCTCATAGATGCACGGTGACCCCAACTATATTCTTTCCAATATGAAGAATTTTTGTTTGTCATTAAAGCAGCAAAATATTTTGAAAATCTTAACGTCAGAATTTTTTTTTGTAGACCTAAATACGTTTTATTTTTCCATTGAAAATAATGTGGGTGGGGTATTTATGTCAACATGTAAAAATGAAAGAGATTTGTTAGTGACATTTATGCTAATATAATACTGACATCACCTTGTTTTCATATTAACCTGTAAGACCTGAAATCCCTATAACATTAAGTGGAATATTATATGTTTTATAAAGTACCACCATTTTTTCAATTTTACAAATTTACAAAAATGCTTAAACAGTGGGTGAAGAAAATGCCCTATAAAATCAAAACGAGTTCGGTACCGAAGTTTTTTCTTCTCTTGTTTGTCTTGGAAACTAATGTTCTTCAAGCTCACTGAGTATGAAAAAATTCTTAACGTTAGAAAAAAAATACGTTCCTACATCCTTAGTAGTATGAAAGTTGTATTCATAAAAAGTCTTTCTAATCTAACTACCCGTTTGCAAAGATAATTTGGAATCAATTTGCTGTAATGTTATATCTACATATGCGGTTTAACCAGGATTAAATAACAAAAGTATCACAAATACGCCGAATGCAATATGGTTCAGAAAATTGTTTTCGGTTTAAGAGTTATAAATATACCCCATCCCCTTAAAATTATATTGAAAAAGCCTCGTTCTAACAACGCAGCGCCATAAAAACAAAATTTTATAAGCAATATATGTGTTGATGTGCACATGAATAATATGTACACAGATACACATAAAGTGTAAGCAAATGGCAATATACAAAGAGGCCTAAAATACAAATAAAAGAACTTATTCGGACATCGCCTTGCAAACAGGACAGTGGTAGGGGTGTAACTGTGTGCAAACTCATTACTCATTATCTCCATCATTTTCTTAAGTTAAAAGTGAACCCCTAACACTCGCAACCAAATAGAGTTATATGTAATATTTAAACAAAGAGCAACTAGTTACTAACGCCAATATTCTGAATGTCTCTGCATCAAGACATTTTGACACATAATTGAAGTAATTCCACAAAAGTTTTCATCATTTAAAGCGTTCTAAGCATATCTATATTATTTCCAAAACAGTATTCATATTTATAATATTTTCAGTTTCGATAATCAACCACTTTTATTTCTTTGAAAAGTTAACAATACGTAAAGCACGCGATAATCAATCAAAATACTTTGTTAAGTTTTGTACAGTTTAGATATTTTAATACTGTATAAATCCTAAGAAATAAAAATGTTCATAATGCTTATTACACTGTTCGGTGGTTTTGAATTCAGACATCATTTCGTCTAATGTCCAACGCAGTATCTTTTATAGTTAAATGGTTGTAACACTGTTTGCAATTTCAGGCTTTAACAATGTACTATTGTACACTGAAAACTTTCAGTTGGTCACACTCGTCACCACCAACATATAACTCTCTTTTATCAGGACTACAACATATAGACATTGGATTATTTAAAAAACCATTCCCTATTTGTTGGCTTTGTTTGAAGTTTGCTTTTAGTCGAAAAATACTCTTGTTCCTAAAACTACACACAAGAAGGGATCCGTCATCTAGCTTCAACAGTCCCCTAGGTGTCCTTACACCGTTGTATTTAGCGTATATTTCACCTTGTAATGTTATACTTCCCATTATGCCAGATACATCATTACTGATATAGAGCAGTTGGCCATCCTGACTGAGCTCAATGTAACATGGTTTTACAAATCCAGTTTTATCTTCAAGAGAAAGTGTGCTCTTAACATTGCCTTTGGTATCCAATATAAGAATGCATCTAGGATTAGTGCAAACCACATAAAGGTGGTCGTGATGATAGGTTATACCTCTACATTGTCCTTGAACTTTAATACTGCGGGAAATTGCCAACTGCCCTGCTGTTGTCACAATCAATATTTCTCCCTTACCTGGCACTGTCACAGCAACCTGATTCTCGGGAAGAACGGCCACATCAAATGGATTAGAGACTAATGATTTCTCGTCAACTACTGCCTTCGCCAATGTACTAGTATTTACAACTTTCAACTTTCTATTGTTATAATCCGTTAAAACAAGTTTATCAGATGAAAGAAGGACACAACCAAATATACTACATGGTTGACTATCCGTGTCTGTTTTAATATTTATATCTTCTTTGTGAAATAATAAAATGTTCCTTTTTGGAGCATGTAACAGCTTGGTAGAACTGGTAAGCATCTTAAAAGCTGAAGCAACACTAGTTGAATGTTCAATCAGTTGACCAAAGCTTTCTACTGATATAATATTTTTAAGAGCTTTGTTGCATTCAAACCGCGGACTAATTTTCTTTCCAAGGATATTCTCAGCCTGTTTCACCTCTTCTGAATGTAGTGATAGTTTCGCCCGTTTAATTGCTATAAAAAGGTCACCACTTTGTTTTGCCGTTTTGTGCTGATTTAAACTGGACTGTATTTTTTTAATGTTAGAAGTAAGTGTTGCGCATACATCGAGAACGGCATTTACTTCCTGATCATCTGAGGACTTTCGTTTAGCAGCTTCTTCCTCAATCTTTTCTTGCAATGCGTCTAAATGATCATTTATTTCTTTTCTGAATTTTGTTATATCTCTTATCACCTCGTCATGCCAAACATGTATTTCCTGGTTTCTTTCTATAACTTTTTTACTAATATCGTCCGCTTCTTTAAGTTTGTTCGCCAGTGTATCCATTGTCTCTTTGTATTCTTTACTGTCCCCTATACCTGTGCATGTATCTGGTATATAATCAAGGTCACAGGTCCTATGCTTAATTATCATGCACTCAGTACAGCCTAGCTCTTCATGCTTCGGGCAAAAGAACTTGATAACTTCATTTTTATGAGTTGTACATTTTTCAGTGCAGACATCTGATGTTTGTCCAATTTTGGCATGTTTGTCCACTTTATCTATATCAAGCAACTGATGGTGCTTCGAGGCTTTCGTTTTTTTGTGGCAGTGAAGACAGTTTTTACATAAATATTCCTGGCAATCAACACAAAATCCATGAGCTTCTACATGTTGGTCATCAGATAAACAAGGGACACAACTATGCGTGAAGTCTTCGGCTGAACCTATTGACACTGAACCTTTGAAATCCGATATTTTACGACCAGAAACCGCCATGTTTTAAACGTATGCCTACAAAATCCAGTTTCGTTTTTTCAAGAGAATATATCCATCTAGCTTATTCACTTGAAGTATAGAAATCATAACATATGAACAAACTACGTTATCTATAAACAATTTTATGCATGTCTGTGCGTGTTTGTTAGTTTATCATAACTTAACTTATTTGATATAAATTAATTTCTTCTAAAATCAATGATAAATTCCATAGTTCTCTAAAGACTAAATCTTAATTTCACTAAGTAGTAAAACTGTTTGTTTTAAACTTTTCCTGCAAAGAAATACTGAAAATTTTATCATATTCTATCTACTTCGATTTTTAGAACATACGCAGAAATGTCTGTCTATATTAACTGTCATACGTTTTAACCATATCGACTATATTAGATAACAGCTTTCTATGTGTCACAAAGTACAAAGTATCGTTTGCTTTAATGGTTAATCAGATTTTTATCATTTACCCTTAACATCTGTGTTCAAGGATTACTTAATAGAACTTAGATTTTCATTGGAGGTGTTTTTATTTAAAATCCTGTTTGTCCAACTTTGGTAGATTTATTTTAGCATATATATAAATTTATTTGACAAACTTTGCCAAATTTATGATATAAATATAGCAACTATTATATTATATTTGTCCAAGATATATATCTAACCGAAATTCATTAGAAATGCCAGTTTCTAGATTTGTTATTACCTCCTTACTTATCTTGGATACTCAAACAGGATAGATTTGAAATACATGAATTCGGAAGCTAATCCCTGTTTTAAAACATACCTTTTTGGCTCAGACTGATAAAATATCCCAGTACCAATCAAATGCAATTGCATACCTTTAAAAATTTCAAATATATATGCATATATGCAATCTTCCGGTTTTGATAAAATAAAAAACAAAAATTTTGATGTCTTTGAGAAAATATCAATACGTAAGACACAAAATAATTAGACACAACTCCTTCGTTCAGCTTCTACAGTTCTGACGTCTCTAATATACTGTACAAAGATCTTATGGCATGAAAATTTTAATAATGGAGAGCACAAAGTTTGGCGGATTTTATTTCACATATCGTTTCAACAAATAAAACGCGCTGTTTCTTAATAATAATAAGGCTCTTTGTGAAACTTGTTATAGACGGAAAACTGCCAGCTAGTTGCAACCTTGACTTCCAACATATACTTTACTTTTTCAGAATTACAACATATTGACAATGGTTGATATAAACCCAACTCGCTGACTTTGTTTAAAGTTTCCTCGGAGTCGATAAATGCTAGTCTCCTTAGAGCTGAACACCAGAAGGTTATTGTTATTTAGGATCAACTGCCCCGCTTGGTGTAGCAGTATTTCTGTTTTTCGCGGAACCTTCACCCTGCTACTAAGTTACCCAAATCATTACTAATACAGAAATGTTGCCTGTCCTGATAAAGCTCAATGTAATCCAAACAGCTAACATTAGTTAGACCTTTACTTGATAGTATTCCCTTGACATTGCCTTTGGTATCGAGTGTAAGAACGCAGTAAGAACAAACAGAAGCCTCATAAAGATGGCATTGATAATATGTTGTACCTCTACATCGTATTTCGTGTTGAGCGACCTGTGAAGTTTCTACTTTTTCTATTTATCTTTTTCTTATTCTTATTCATTGCTGGAAGTTGCCAGCTGTCCAGCTGTTCTCATAATCAATATCTCTTTGCTTTATAGCATTTTCACAACAATCTGATCCCCCGGAAAAACAGCTGGATCAGATGGAAAAGAGTTGAACTTCTTCTCGTCTCCTCGTCAACCGCTGTCTTCATGGATGCATTTACAACTTTCAACTTTGTATTGTTTTAATCCGTTTGAACATATTTATTCAGTGAGAGGAGGACACAGCCAGAAATAACACATCTGTTTCCGATCTTACAGTGATTTTAGGAAAGGGAAGAACGACCAGATATCGCAAACAGTTTGCAAAAGGGCTCTTTACACATTTTTTTTTAAATTTCAAAGGCCCTATTGTGCAAATACCAAGCTCATCCGGCGGATCTATTACTCGACATTTTACAGGTACTGGTCTAAAATCAGTTAGGAAACATTTCGTTAAACGTCGCCCACGAACTGATTTACAGGATATCTGCCTATTTTATGACAATGCATCTATACACAAGAACAATATTGTATAATGGTTTTTACAAGGCCAGCAGATCAAGCAATTGCAGCACCCTTCATATTCTGCCGACCTAAGTCCTGGTGATTCCGCTACAATTCCCAAAGCGCACTAGAAGCGCAGTGTATCAGTGTTTGCATAGTATACCAAGAGCAGACTACTCTTTGGCATTCAAGTTGTTATATTTTCTGGTCCTTTGACTTTGGTATCATGGAGTTCATTCAACATATGTGTAATAGAGGGCCACTTAAGCCGGTGCTAGGGGGCGTGAGTGGTGTTGCACACTTCATTACCTCTCATGAACAGGCTCAATCAAACCGAGTCTGCTATTATTCTTTTTGCTTGCATTCTTTGCTTCCAAGGGATCTTTTTACAGATTTTAATATAGATATCCCGGATAGAAAATTGCGTATCTGATTATGGTGAATATTTTTAGAGGCTGGTTTAAGCATTATGCTATGAAACATGTTTTTTCTATATTTTACATGGATAGCCTCAAAATTTTCTGAATACGCCACGAATTATTTTACCATAACTTAATTCTTAGTCTATTTCATAAACATTTCTTCTAAAATAACTTACAAATTCCAAAGTTCTATCATGACTAAGTCGTTTTTTTTTTGTTTTCTACCAACTTCCCTTTTTAGAACATACGCAGAAATTGTCTATTTATATTTAACCTGTCCTTTTCAACCTCGCCATGAATGTCAGATAACCGATTTCTGAGCGTATCGTTTGCTTTTAACGGTGGAAAACACGTCATGTCTACATACTTGAAATTTATAAAGGTTAATATTGATAAACGACAATGACATGCTACTTTTATTACCAAGAGAGCAAACACTTTTGTTGTACCCATACTGCGACTGAATTAACTATCATGAGTGTCGCCTGAATCGAAAGTCACGATGGCTATTATTTTTCTGAAGTCAACCTGTTGGCTACGAAGGACCTTCCTTTCTCAGAATTTATGTCTTTAATTATAAAACCACATCACTGGGACTGATACAACTTCCACCAAAAGTCAAACACATATTTCGGAAATTAAATTGAAATACATGTATCTATTTTGGAAAAAGATTGCTTACGTTAGCACTAGATTTTTTATGCATGTTGGATTTAAGGTATCCGATCCAAAGATCCAAAAATAGGTAAATTTTGAGCCTGGTGACCCCAAGATGTTTTTGGTATCATTTAAAAGGGGTGTGTCTGCTGATCAAGAATTTGTAAATAAAATGACTATAAATAATATGCACAAATCACTACAGACATGTTACACCTTACAACTTTCAACGGTCGGAATAGCCTGAATAAAATTGAAAATAAAGACGTAAATAAATTAAAAAAAAATAGGAAAAAGAAAATACAATGCAACGACGCACATTAAAATGAGAACACGTACCCAATATGAAATTAGTTTAGTTTAGTTTTATCTTATATATCTAATATGAAATCCAAACGTCAATATCGATATAAATGATGTTTTCGGTTCATCTGAACGGTATGTAATCGAAACCTTTCTAAATAACACCGTGACAAAGACCAATTAATACAAAATTATCTGCATTAATACCTGTAAGAAAAAGGGACAAACACCCGTTTAATCACCTTATTGCAATGTGTTCAGGTGAGCTAACAAACATTCTAAACTATACTACCGTGTATTGAGTTACGTTGCGAAATTTACATTGGGAAAACGCTTTGGCCTTTTAGATTTATCGGGTTGTCCTATGAATCTTAAAAGATGACATACACTATAGTAATCATCAGAGAATATTGATCATTTCTTTTACACTGTACTGGAACTTTTTATTATAACTGAAAAGTGAAACGCAAACTTGAAACTGACGTGGACAAAGAAAAATAAAATATGAGCTTGTGTTGCGAAAATTAGTATATTTTGAAAACTTAACGACAAAAATACTCGAAAGTTTCGTAGTGGACTCTGACGTCATTTCAAGACTAATTTAAACAGATAAGTTTTATGAGAAAAATACATATTGTCTGAATGCGGACAAATGGGAATTTTCTCAGAAAGATCGATAGTCAATTCAGGTCAATGCAACCATTCGTGAATACATTAAATAATGTGGTTACTATTTCACAACAGATTTAAGGCTCGTATGTTAAGCAACAACATGATTATAACAAAATTCTTACATATATGCTACTTTATTTAAAGATCGTAATGCATATAATATATGCATAATGTTCGAATCAAAAATGTATATTCTTGAAAGATCTCTTTAAACGATATATCACCGATTCTATACCCAGTATACATACATATAATCATAACTGATTATGCAAAACGTGTCTACTTTCTACTTTCTTTTTCAGAACATATGCAGAAATTGTCTATTTATATCTAACCTGCCCTTCTTTTCAACCACACTGAAGATATCAGATTGAACCGCTTTCTATATGTCAATAACAAAGTAGGTTAATCTGATTTTGACCAAGTAATGGATTTGATCGAAGATTTAACAAATCATTATTTACACTTATCAGTGATCAAAGATTGCTTATTTTTAAAATATGATTTTTGGTGGCTGCTGCCACCAGTGTTGAAAAGAATACTCAGTTTGAGAAATCTTGTCAGTTCTTAAGACCATCCTAACAACACAACCAAAAATAGTTCCAAGCTTTCCAGGTAAACAATTATCTACACAACGTGCTGAATATGCAAAGCTACAATATATGCCTTAATACCATTTTTAATGTAAATTCGGCGACTAAAATCAATAAAAACTGAAGTCAACGTTTTAATTAAAACAACCACGTGTATGAATACAAATATGCAAATTTATGGTCACGTGAATAAACGATGACCTCATATCACCTGAACTGGAGCGATGATATTGATTAGCTATTGCATAGTACTGCCCCAGAGGTCACGTAGCTTATAACGTAGAAAAGGTAGCTTATATATATAGAAACCTAGCCTAGGAATCCAGACTGACAATTCAAAAATGTTTCCTAACCGTAGTGTCACATGTATAACTCCCGAAATTTAAGGCTTTATTTGATAAAGAATAATGACTTCTGCTAGCAATAATCCGCGGCTAAAAATAGAAACGGAATTTCAACGGAAAAGTTTCCAAACATTTCCGGTCCATAGACAATACCAGTTTGTACCTCTGATAGCTTTTCCAGCAAGTTGTAACACTTTTCAAATATGTCAGAACAAACTTAAATGTTCGTCATAGCTATCAAATTGTAAGATATTATATTAATGCAACCCTAGTGATCTAAGAATGTTACTTAATTTTCGACTGCATTGTCTCGTTTTCGTTTCAAGCACGCAAAAATATGACCACATGTTAATTAGGCTATTTATAGAAAATCGATAATCAGCAGTGATATGGATTTCCTCGGGCGTTGATACTGCCAATTAACACTAATTAGCGCAAATTTAGTGAGATGATTTATGAACAGGACAGTAATTTATGGATATAACTTGAATATGTACAGTTCATCGTTATATCAAAAACAAAATATACTAAAACATGCTTAGCAATACGAGAGTGAACAAACATAAAAGAACATTCACTTAAAATTCATTCGATATTGTTTGCAATGTGAAATGCCGTGAGAATGAAAGACATGCATGTTTTCTAAATAATATTCCCAGCTCACGGATAATCTTCCTTCAGCAAATGTACAATATAAGATACTATATGTATGCATAGATACACATGTGTGTATAATAATTCATGACAGACACTGCCCAAAAGCTTTAAAAAGAAATCTTAAAAGCTGAATGATTTGGAGAAAAAGCTTGTATTATTTATTCATAGTAAAACATCTTCGATGCAATTTATGTTGTAGTTTTCGTCACAAATAATCAAAAAGGATCAAAACTGTTCGTTAAAGACTGAATCAGTGTGTATGTAAACAATGACTGGCAGTGAAAAAGGATTAATTTTGAAACCAAAGCCGAATATTAAAAAAATGCAAAAAAAAAGTTCTTATAGTTTATATTAACAATTCCTCAGTTGTCGCTTTCTTTGTAATATTTTAAACATTGATTAGCAGCCACCATCAGCGCTTTGAGCGCTTTGATTATCCTTGTTGCCGAACCAAGATAGAGTTATTTTAGCATATGTTTAAATTTATTGAATTACTAGTAACAATATAAATATAACATGCGCGGATCCAGCTAATTTTCTCTGGAGGGAGAGGGTGTCGGCCGAACCCTTACTATGTGTCTTTATATACTAAGGGGGTCTGGGGACATGCCTCCCCCCCCCCCCCCCCCCCCCGTCCCACACAACCCACCGGAAAATTTTGAAATTCAGCGCTTCATTTCCTGCATCCTGGGGGCATTTTAGAACACTTTTTTCCACTGCAATTTCATATATAATATACCCCTTATTTTCACATTTTTATTAAGTCGCCAGTTAAATTAGGCAAAAATAATAAAATTAAGTTTAATTAAAGGTAAAAGTCTTTGTTTTTTTTTAGATAATTAACATAAATGTGAATTACGTCGGGTCGTATGTAGTTTACATTGACAAATATATATCTAGTCGAAATTCATAAAATGCAAGTTTGTAAAATCTGCCAGTCATTACCTCCTTTACCTATATTGGTTACGCAAATAGGATTGATTTGAAATAATGGATTTTGAAGCTACACACTGTTTAAGATTTTACCATTTTGGCTGAAATTGTTATAATATCCCAGTATCTTATCGATACAATTGGTGCAATTGTAAAATTAATACATTGTATTGAAATCAAACGAAATATTGAAGATTTACCATTAAAGGGGAGCAATTACAAAATTAAATAAGAATTAATAAATGGTACATTTCTTATAGGGAACTAACTCTATGTAATACCGAAATACCTTTCTGCAACACACGGAGTCATTAGCATTTACTGCCAATCAGTATTATGACGAAGATAGACTGTCATTCATTGATTCCTAAAATTATGGACAGAGTCCGTTGTTATTTTACACTAGTCTTTTAAACGTAACCGATGCACTTGTAAAATCCATTATATTTCGAAAAATCGAAGTAAGCGAAGAGCTCTGGTACGGTATCTATAAAATGGAAAATGTCCTAAATATTACCAAAATGTTGTGGGAAAACAAATCATTGATGCACACTTTTTATTTAAAAGTATTAATGTTTTATATTGATAAGCAAAAGAGACATGCTACCTTAATTACCATGAGGGCAAACATTTTTGTTATATCCGCTAGTATTGTCAATATATTGTTTGTTTCATTCAGGCTTTATTTGATCCCGAGTGTCGCGTGACGATGACCATGTTTTAGAGGCCTTACCTTAAACGCTTGGCAAAACTGTAACTGCTGACAAAACCTTCACCAACACAACAAAAACATATTTCAGTGTAAAAAATAAATTGCATTATATGACATAGTTAAAATGAAGCTGGCCGTCAGCGTTAGCAAGTAGTTTGTGACAAGAAGTGTTGAAAAGTTCTCTGTATATACATAAAGGGAAAAGTGACCACGCCATCTAGCGGCCATGATTTTCGACAAATCGGAATAATTTGAAACATTATTGTTGAGCGTCACCCTAGGAACATTTCTGTCAAATTATTTTGAAATCCGGAAACCTGTTTCACTTCCATGGGCCAGAAACACTGTATACCATACCGCTCAAGGTTTTATTATCCAATCCCCTAAAATTTAGAAAGATTATAAGTTATTTAGTGTACATAAATAATAAGTACCCAAAAATTCATAAACAAAGTAACAATTAGCATTATACATAGACCAAAACATACAAATAAAAGGACATATTTGGGCATCTCATTGAAAACACAACAGGGGCGGGGTGTAACTGTGCAAAATTTGAATTTAAATGCTTCGAGAACTTGGCAGCTGTGCAACTGTTCTCAGTATCAATTCTTCCCCGACCTCTGACATTGTCGCTGAGATATGATCCCCTTGGAGAAAAGTAAAATCAATTTTTCTTCATCTGTTGTCTTCCACATCGTTTTTACAATTGTCACGTGTTTATTGATATAACCAATAAGAACAAGTTTAAAAAACAACAAACAAAAAAAAAAACACAACAAAAAAAAACAACAACAAAAAAACGCAGAACATTCTGTGATCTCACACGCTGTTTAATACAATGAGTTACACACTTGCCTTGCTTCTGGATCGATGCAGACATTCAAAAATTTACAAATTGTGACATGTTTGTGTATTTAATCAATATCCGTCAGCTGATTGGTATTTGAGCCTTTTGTTTTCCTATGGCAGTGAAGACAGTTTTACATAAATATTCCTGACAATCTACGTAAAGTCTATGAGCTTCTAAATGTTGGCCATCACATAAAGAAGGGACACAACTTTGCTCAAAGCTATCGGCTACACGTCCACAATCTATAATATTAACTCTTAGTAGCCATCAGCACAAAATTGGCGACATTTCAGATTTGATATTTTAAACATCATGATCGGTTATATGGAACTCCTTTTTAAGTTACATTGTTTTAAACAAATATGACAGACATTGGACGACCATTCTGAAAAGTATTATCAAATATCTTGATATTACATACCACACAGTATTATCGTACTTTCATTCTTCAAATTTTGTGAGTAAGTATTTGCCTGGCATTTATGAATATTCATGATACGCGAATGTTCTCTGGTACAAATGGTGAAAGAAAATACTCTGAGGTTATTCGTCCACCACTATTCATTCATTTGGAATTTACATGGAACAAATTCAAACAATGCACCTAGTCTTAAAAGTGAAACCTACATATTTACTCACTGACTCAAACAATAACAAAAAGATGACGCAGTTAATTGTTAAATTGAAGCGCAGCACACGGTCAGCTTTGTGACGGCAAGTATGTTGCCACTCCCTTGCAGGAAACGAACTGCTACTGGTTCTGAAGGTTGTCAGTATATTGTATACTCTCACTGTGTGTGTACATCCTTAAAATCAGTTAACAACCACAAAAAAAAGTTTGCATACATTTTTATTGAGAGATAACATAGATAAAGCATATGTACAGTTTACAAAGTTGACAGCCGATGTATCAAGCAATTTATGGATACGAAACATTAATTTTAATCTTGTAATACTTATCTTGGTTATTCGTTATGAATTCATTTTAAGTACATGTACTACCTTAGCAATGGTAAAGCAGTGGGGGAAATACATGTATTTGTCGCGATAATAAGAAATGACATGTTGAATTTATATCAGTGTGAATTTTGAAAGTCTCTAGTATTCTATTGAATATTTGGTGTTTGTTTTCCCTTAAACCTAAAAACACGTGTAAACAATTACAGTGCAACATTCCAATAAACTGAAATAGACCCATTTTAAAGTGACAACAGTTTTATTTTCTATACATAATTAATTTTCTACACAGAATAAAATCCATACGTTTGCGACAAAATTAACAAATTATCTTTGTGAAGACTTATAATCACTCTTACAGCCAATTCATCTATTTAATCTGAACAGAAAACTAATTTTGTTTCATCTACGAATATCGTTCTCGAATTAATGAGAGACAACTTTTCCCCTTTCCGACTTCTATATTCCTAACGTAATTCAGTGTGTGTTGTTGTACTATTTTTATTTTTTTTTACTTAGTTCAGTACTGTCAATCCTATTCAGGCTATTGAACAAATTCTTGATATATACATTATATTTATACGCGTAGATGCGTATGTAATAAAAAAAAACATATTCCCCGATACAAAGCTAATAACCTATAAATATTCTGTGGTATTCTGTGGTATGACTACTTATTTTAGTTGCGACGTTCCAAAGATGTGCCAAAGAGTTAACAGTTTAAAAATATTGAATTGAATTTGGCTCTCGTGGATTTTGTGTAAGCACCTCGTGGGATCCAGGCATTGAAAATGTAAACAGAGCCGAATGCAGCATTGCAGATCAAAGTATTGTCATGATAATAAGTTATCTAAGTTTAATAAAACAATTAGAGCAAGTGTGATTTGATATACATTACATATCATCTAATAATACTTGTGTTCACAGTATTAGTATTTAAGTTTGAATTAAGAAAAATAGTTTCATATAACATTCAACACAAAAGTCTATAGATATAATATGACAGAGTTCCGAAAACTAATTGGCAATAGTCTAATAGCCACGTCCAAATCTGAAGTTAATAAGGAAATAATTTGCCTTTCTTTTGATTGTCCTATAATTAGCTGGGTCAGTTTATACCTACATGTCCGGTTTAACCGGGATTAATCAACAAATATATTACAAATACATGTATAGCATACCGCTCAAAGAAATAATTTTGGAAAACTTCACACCCATAAACTACGAGAAATATCACAAAGGAAAAACACTTTATAGTAACACAGCACCCTTAAAACAAAATCTTACTGAACTGTTCATGATTAATATGGACATACAAATACACAAAGTAAACTAAAAGGCACAGTGAGTATATTGTGACGACAGTGGGCCAAAACACTGAGCGGTACAAACCCTTCCTTACTCATAATGCCCATCATTGTCCGAAGCTATATAGTGTAAATAAACGTCTTCTTTTTCCTATTTGGTGAACCCCTAATATACACGTAATGATACGGGATAATATATCACAATTATTAGGTAATATACAATTTGAACAAAAGAAAAACTAATTACATTTGTACTAATGCAGTATGTTCAATGTCTCAGCATAAAAATTGTAGTAGGCTACCGTTTCCAAAATGTTATTTTTTTATCATTCAACGCGTTCTTAGCATTCCTTTAAGAAAAATCAAAAATCAAATATATATGTATACTTGTTAATCTTTCATCTTTGATGAAATTAAAAAAAAACTGATGTCTTTGAAAAAATAACAATACGCAAGACAAAAAAAAATAGACAAAGTTTGTACAGATTCAGGTCTGTACAAAGATCTTATGACATGAAACTTTTGTTAAAGCCCTGCTCCGCGGTTATTCAAATTCTTTTGTGTGCATGCAACCCATGATTACAATAGGTAACAGTTAACGGCCACGTGCCACACTTTAGCACGCAAAACCACAGGCATTTCATATATGGCCAGTTTTTCAACTATTAAGTAATGACTTAAGCTCTGACTTAAGCCGTGTCGGGTATATTTACAACGATTTAGTCAGCACGTGAATAACGGGACTCGACAAAAGTTAAACCTTCAATTGGATTTTTCTACTTTGAGCGGTGTCAGCAATGGCTTATCTTTCTATTGTTATTTTAAACCTGGGGCATAGGTGGTTTAAGAAAAGATGCAGGCGGAATATTTAGACATGGAATTAAATTTCCAGTATGAAGTTAAAACAGAAATGTTGAAGAGGGAGGGAATGATACGGGACTGAGCAAACCCTTCCGTTATGTACGACGATTTGGACTTTTGGACATATTTTTTCTCAGTGAAGCTAGTATTATATATGTTTTACTTTATATAGAAGAAAAACTTAAACCAACGGCGACGGCGACGCCGGCGCCGACGCTGGGGCGAGTGCAAAAACTCTATTTTTTATTCGAAAAGTCGAGCTAAAAATGTAACACATTCAACTCTTCCATTTTAACTTTACTAAATTCGCTACGTTTGTACACGTTTCAAAATATACGTGCAAGCATAAATATATAAGTGCATGTAATTAATTATAAATACATGTAACGCACAAATATGTAGGTGAACATATATATATAAAAGTTCATGGATACGCACGTCTGTATATATACGTCTCCTTTCAATGACGTGTGGATTTTGAAATTCATGCATTTGCAAGTGTAATTCGAGTACCTATACTATTGATTTAAATTTACAAATGCATTCCCAATTTCAAGTGCATATTACACGTGTTTTGTACATGAAAGGTGGAACATTTAGGAATAATGAAAACAATAAGACAATGAGGAAACATAGGAATGCTTGTAGTCTTACCTTGAAATAAATTCACCTTTTTTCCCAGCAATTTTTTTTCATTCATTAGACGGGCGCTAGTGCTTTTGTGTTTTAATGTGTCTTTGTATTTTCTATGCGAAGTAGTAAATCACCAAAGTAACACGTTTTATCTATAAAAACGTACAGCGAAACAGTCCGATGACTGTATCTACATCTTCATAGTGTGTGACCAAGGCTTAGCTAATACATCGCAAAAATACCCGCCGAGTATTAGTAAAAATCCGTTAGAAAACAAGGTTGAGCGATGGCTTAACTAATACTGGTTTGAGCCTTTCTTAGTGATAGAGTTGAAAAACTGGCCAATAGAATTTTATACAATCTGACTAAAGTACATCTCCTATTACGCTACGCATAGGATCTGACAACGAGCTATTGATGGCCTCGTTCTGACAACCCTTCCGCTAGCCAATCAAAAGCACACTTACATCATTCTGCAAGCTTTAAAAAGCCTTGGTTTTTGATATCAACAATTTTTATTTCGAAAGATGTCAGATAGCCGGTTAGCTCAGTCGGTAGGGCACTTGCTCTGTAAGCGAGAGGTCCCGGGTTCGAGCCTTGGATTTTTCTTACTCTTTGACATTCGAACAAGTTGTCTGATTGGTTCAAACAAAAATAGATTTGCAAAAATAAAAATAGCAATATTGGAAATCCAAAATATACAGAAGACGAATGTGAATGGGTCGTTCTCAGATCTTCGTTTAGAAGATCAAGTACTTTAGTCAGATTGAATTTTATATAAAATAGACTCTATTTTGACAGGCGTCACTGTTCATAGTCAGGATTTTCATGCTTTTTTCAGTGACAATTCAAGGTTAAAAGGTAGGACGGGAGCATGGCTTTAATGCAAATCACAAAGTCTGGCGGTTTTTAATTCAGATATCGTTTCAATTGAATGATTATAACACTATTTGTGATACAAAGATTTAACCATGTACTATCATAGACTGAAGACTTTCAGCTGATTGCAACCTTGACCACCAACATATACCTCACTTTTCTCATGATTACAGCATATTGACAACGGTTGAAATAAACCAGTACCAACTTGTTGGCTTTGTTTGAAGTTTGCTTCGAGCCGATAAATGCTATTGTTCACAGAACTGCACACCAGCAGGGATCCGTCATTTAGGACCAACAGTCCCCTAGGTGTAGTAATATCACTGTATTTAGCGGACAGTTCACCTTCTAATGTAAACTTTGCCACCAAGTTACCCAAACCATTACTGATATAGAAAGTTTGGCTGTCCTGGCTAAGCTCAATGTAATTTAATTTATCCGTTTGATCTTGACATGATATTATGTTCTTGACATTGCCTTTGGTATCCAGTATAAGAATACAGTTAGGAAGAACGCAGGCCACATAAAGATGGTCTTGGTGATAGGTTATACCCTTACATCGTCTTTGAATTTTAATGCTGCGGGAAGTTGTCAGCTGTCCAGCTGTTCCCATAATCAGTATCTCTTCACTTTCTGGAATTGTCACAGCAATTTGATCCTCCGGAAGAACAATAACATCACATGGAGTAGCATTTAATGTTTTCTCGTCAACCACTGTTTTCAGTGATGTATTAACAACTTTCAACTTTTTATTGTTATAATCCGTTAGAACAAGTTTATCAGATGAGAGAAGAGCACAACCAGAAATAACACATGGTTGACTATCTGTTTCCGTTTTTACATTTATATCTTCTTTAGCAGACAATGGACTTTTTCTTGCTGGGGCCGTTAACAGTTTGGTAGGACCAGCAGACCTCTTAGAAGCTGAAGCAACACTAGCTGAATACTCAGTCAGTGTTCCCAGGCTGTCTATTGATAGAATATTCTCTAAAGCTTTGCTGCATTCAAATCGCCCAGTTTTTGTCTTTCTAAGGACAATTTCAGCCTGCATTGCCTCTTTCGATTGCACTTTTAGTTGTGTCCGTTTAATTGCCATGAAAAGGTCAACATTTTGATTTGCTGCTTTAAAATCAATTAAATTTGACCGCATTTTCCTGGTTTTGGAAGTAAGAGCAGCACAAGCATCGAGAACGGCATCGACTTCCTGTTTATCTGAGGATTTCCGTTTTGCAACGTCTGCCTCAATCTTCTCTTGCAGTGTGTCTAAATGATCATTTATTTCTTTTCTGAATTTTTTTATATCCCTCATAACTTCGTCATGCCAAGTATCTATTTCCTTGTTTCTTTCTTTTGCTTTTTTGCTTATACCATCTGCCTCTTCAAGTTTCTTCTCCAGATTACTCATTATTTCTTTGTATTCTTCACTGTCTCCTATACCTGTACATTTATCAGGGATATACTCGAGATCGCATGCTTTATGCTTCATCGTCATGCAATCAGTACAGCCCAGCTCTTCATGATTCGGGCAAAAGAACTTGATGACTTCATTTCTGTGAGTTGGACATTTTTCAGTGCAGATATTTGATGTTTGATCAGTTGTTGCATGTTTGTCCACTTTATGTATATCAAGCAACTGATGGTGTTTCGAGGCTTTCGTTTTCTTGTGGCAATGAAGACAGTTTTTACATAAATATTCCTGGCAATCCACACAAAATCCATGAGCTTCTACATGTTGGTCATCAGACAAACAAGGGACACAACTATGCTCAAAGTCCTCGGCTGAACCCACTGATATTGAACCGTTGAAATCGGATATTTTACGACCGGAAACCGCCATGTTTCCATAGAGGTTGCACACTTAAAATCAAGTCTTAATAACAGATACAACAATTATTTTGTCCGAGAAACAACTCTATACATGTATGTCTGTGCGTTTCTGTTAGTGTACCATAACTTATTTCATAAACACTACCTTTAAAATAACTTAAAAAATCCATAGTTCTATTATGACTGAATGTTAATCTCTTCCTGTAGCTTAACTTTCTACTTCCTTTTTCATACGCGTAAAGTAAACAGTCTATTTATATTTAACCTGTCCTACTTTTCATGATAAGTATGGAACGTCGCAGCTGTCCTATGTAGGGACACTTCATGTATGTCGTGTTAACTTGTCAAAACAGTGCCTCATTATATATATACTAAAAAGATATGTTATTTTGTCAAGGTGTGGTGTTAACTTGTCGAAACAGTGTCTTTTTATGTTAACTAGCCATGATATCTTGTCAAAGATAGTGTCTTATTATGTTTAAAAACTATATTATCATGTTTGGGTGTGATGTTCACTTACCAGAATAGCGTCGTATTATGTTAACTAGCCATGTTATCATGTCAAAGTGTGATTTTGTCTGCAGCGTGTGTTATTATGATCGAAAGCTCTGTTATCTTGTTATAGTATCTTTTCTACAAAGCGTGTTATTATGTTATATATTTATGTTGTCATGTCAAAGTACTACGTGATCTTGTCTACCAAGTTTGCTATTACTAGTATGTTAAAAAGCTATGTTATGTTGCCAAAGTGTGGTGTTAACTTGTCAAAACAGTGTTTTATTATGTTAATATGCTATGGTATCATGTCAAAGTCTGATGTAAACTTGACCAGATAGTGTATTATTATTTTCAAAAGCCGTGTAAGCATGTCAAAGTGTGGTGTTAACTTGTCAAAACAGTATGTTATTATGTTAAAAAGTTATGTTATCATGTCAAAGTAACATGTGGTCTTTTCTACCAAGTGTGTTATTATGTTAGAAAAGCTATGTTATCTTGTCAAAGTGTGGTGTTAACTTGTCAGAACAGTGTTGAATTATGTTAATATGCTATGTTATCATGTCAAAATGTGATGTTTACTTGTCCAAATAGTGTTTTATTTTGTTGACTGGGCATGTTATCATATCAAAGCGCGATGTTAACTTGCCAGAACTTAGTATGTCAAAAAGCTATGCTATCTTGATAAAGTATCATTTGATCTTGTCTACCTTCTTAACATAAAAACATGCTCTGTAGACACGATCACGCTGTACTTCGACATGATTACATAGCTTTTTGACATAACACACTACATGTATTTGGACAAGTTAACATCGCATTGAGAAAATAATTTGACTAGATATCTTAATAAGACACTTTTTGACAAGTTAACACCACATTTTGACCTGACAATATAGTGTTTTAACATTATACGACACTGTATTGACAAGGTAGCACCACACCCTGACATGCAAACATGCAATTGCCCGACATAAGACACCTACAGCGGTCCGTAGATAAGAGAAAATGTCATGTTAACTATATATTACCAAAAGGGAAAACTTTTTTTGTTGTCATAATCATAATGCCAATATACATTGTTACTTTATTTGAGCCGCGCCATGAGAAAATCAACATAGTGGCTTTGCAACCAGCATGGTTCCGTTAGCGAACAGCATTGATCCTGACCAGACTGCGCGGATGCGCAGGCTGGTCTGGATCCATGGTCGCAAAGCCACTATTTTGATTTTCCCATGGCACGGCTCATTTCATTATCAGGGCCTTTCTGTCCGGAGTAAGAAAGTCACGTTATTTATGGTTATATTACACTTTTGATCAAAATTTTGTTCAGTGTATACCGTGATTTTTCCAAATTACGAAATTCAGCAATAAACAAATTATAGGGTATTATGCTGATGTTTTGCTAGAATGATTTGAAAAAATTTGGACCTCACAAATTTCTATTTGAGAGGAGTGTAGTGGTTGTAGAATACATGTATATAAATATATGCCACTTCCAACAACCTTACTGTTACGTTAACCCTTCATATCAGCGACATGGTCAGAGTGTCCGTCTACAGCTCAAGAGGTCCGGGGTGCGCTCCTCGGTAGAGACTGGGATATTTTCTCTTCGAAAATATTACAAGTATCAAACATCCGCTAATTGAGACTGACAAAGTCTCCACCAACATTAAAGACAAAAACACATTTAAGTGTCAAAAGTAGATCAAATATAGTTACATAAATCTGTTTCCCGTTAGGTTCTAGTGTTAGCTTTATTAATAAAATATATAAAGAGTATCCTTTGAAAGCATAGAATGCTACCAAGCAAAAGACAATACAGCACGCTAAATTTTACTTAAGAAATAATAAGTTCCCAAACGTGGTTTATCGTAGAATAACCCGAGTTTTGAGTTCTTATGCGTAAGAATAGATCACGTTTCGCATAAGAACAAAAAAAAATTCGGGTTATTCTACGATAAATCACACTTGGGAACTTATTATTTCGATTCTAACACGACATACTAGTATCAACAGTGTTAGAAAATATGGTAATTACTTTTAACGACCGAAATACGCCCCTGGATTGGATGACGTCATTGCACGCGAGTGGTTTATTGCAGAATAACCCCAGATAGATTTTGCTCTACATTTTGCAAGTCGTGTTAAAATAGTAGATTTTATATCACATAAGCCTACATGATTTTATTTTGTAGCCTGTTCAATGTCCATATTCACTGAAACGTTCACTTCCAAACAACGTATACTAAAAAAATATTTTTGTTCTGTAATTATCGAAGTGTCGATTGCAATGAAACTTTGCATGAATGTGTATATATTCGCAGCAACAAATCGTGGTAATTTTGGAGAAAGACGTTGACGACTGTGGGCCCAGGAGAGGTAATGAAATATGCACTTTCTCTCACACCGGCTCCAGCGGGGCTCTTATCACAAAACTACACTGAACAGACTGAATGATCCCAAGTATCAGAAAGAACAAAAACCGATGTACCTTACACATTCTTGTGTGTTTTGAGTTAATTTTAAGCGACGTTCCGTTATGTAACGGTTTTTGAGGGGTGGGGGTAAACGTCGCGTCGATACAACTAGAAAAGATAATAGGTTAGAGTAGATTTCTCGGAAGCACAGAGTGAAGCTGTAAAAGTCATACGGCTTTCCAGCTTTGATAGTGGAGGAAGACCCCAGGTGCCCCTCTGTACATTATTTCACTGGATAGAACTATCGACCGTCCGTAAGCTAGCCGGATGGTTTCCTCACATGAAGAATACAACGCACCGAGCGAGGCTCGAACCTACATCGGTGAGGGGCTAACGATTTTGTTAAAGAATATTTATTTCCAAATATGAATTACATACAAACATATATTAATGCCTAAGCTACAAGCTCAAAACCGCTTTCCCCGAGTGATTTGAAGTCAGTGACTTTAACCACTCAGCCACTGAGGTCCCTAGTTATGTAATAATGAGTAGTTAACCTAACTAGTATTTCTGGATTATATATTGATACTGACCTGTTCTCCACAAGTAACTTCTCCACACTAATCGATTAGAGGTGTCCAACGTGCATGTCGTAATAATTTTGCAATTTCTTTCATTGAATTCAACATACCTAACAACCTTAGATTGATTCAGTGTCAGACACAGGTGAAAAAATCTGTTTCAGTCTATATGTGAGCTTTATTTTTCTCAATCTCAGTTACATTTAATCATAAACATAAAAAGCAAAAACAGTATAAAAGGTTTGGCGTTTCTTCATTCAAATTCAACCATGTTTTAACGAAACGTTTATAGCTTGAAAAGCGCATGATTTCATTTTATAGCTTGCAAAGTCCGTGCTTTCTTTTTATAGCTTCATTTTACAGCTTGCAAAATCCGTGATTCATTTTATAGCTTGCAAAGTGCGTGATTTCATTTCACAGCTTGCAAAGTGCGTGATTTCACTTTAAAGCTTGCAAAGTCCTTGATTTCATTTTATAGCTTGCAAAGTCCGTGATTTCACTTTAAAGCTTGCAAAGTCCGTGATTTCATTTTAAAGCTTGCAAAGTCCATGATTTCACTTTATAGCATGCAAAGTCCGTTATTTCATTTTACATCTTGCAAAGTCGGTGATTTCAATTTATAGCTTGCAAAGTCCGTGATTTCATTTTACAGCTTGCAAAGTCCGTGATTTCATTTTACAGCTTGCAAAGTGCATGATTTCATTTTAAAGCTTGCAAAGTGCATGATTTCATTTTAAAGCTTGCAAAGTCCGTGATTTCATTTTACAGCTTGCAAAGTGCA
Source organism: Mercenaria mercenaria (assembly GCF_021730395.1). NCBI lineage: Eukaryota > Metazoa > Mollusca > Bivalvia > Venerida > Veneridae > Mercenaria > Mercenaria mercenaria. The sequence goes on from NC_069378.1 coordinate 57,520,680, forward strand.
TGATTTCATTTTACAGCTTGCAAAGTGCATGATTTCATTTTAAAGCTTGCAAAGTCCGTGATTTCTTTTTACAGCTTGCAAAGTACGTGATTTCATGTTATAGCTTGCAAAGTCCGTGATTTCATGTTATAGCTTCCAAAGTACGTGGTTTCATGTTATAGCTTGCAAAGTCCGTGATTTCATTTATAGCTTGCAAAGTGCATGGGTTTCATTTAAAGCTTGCAAAGTCCGTGATTTCATTTTTATAGCTTGCAAAGACGTGGTTTCATGTTATAGCTTGCAAAGTACGTGATTTCATGTTATAGCTTGCAAAGTGCGTGGTTTCATGTTATAGCTTGCAAAGGTGGTTTCATGTCAGCTTTGCAAAGTACGTGATTTCATGTTATAGCTTGCAAAGTGCGTGACTTCATGTTATAGCTTGCAAAGTGCGTGTTTCATGTTTAAGCTTGCAAAGTGGTGATTTCATGTTATAGCTTGCAAAGTGCATGGTTTCATGTTAAGCTTGCAAAGTCGTGTTCATGTTATAGCTTGCAAGTACGTGACTTTCATGTTATAGCTTGCAAGTGACGTGATTCATGTTATAGCTTGCAAAGAGTGATTCATGTAGCTTGCAAAGTGCGTGACTTCATGTTATAGCTGCAAAGTTAGTGACTTCATGTTATAGCCTGCAAAGTCGTGACTTCATGTTATAGCTTGCAAAGTGCGTGACTTCATGTTATAGCTTGCAAAGTGCGTGATTTCATGTTATAGTTTGCAAATTGAGTGATTTCATGTTATAGCTTGCAAAGTTCGTGATTTCATGTTAAAGCTTGCACAGTTCGTGACTTCATGTTATAGCTTGCAAAGTGCGTGACTTCATGTTATAGCTTGCAAAGTACGTGACTTCATGTTATAGCTTGCAAAGTGCGTGATTTCATGTTATAGCTTGCAAAGTTCGTGACTTCATGTTATAGCTTTAGCTCGCAAAGTGCGTGATTTCACGTTATAGCTTGCAAAGTACGTGATTTCATGTTATAGCTCGCAAAGTGCGTGACTTCATGTTATAGCTCGCAGAGTGCGTGACTTCATGTTATAGCTCGCAGAGTGCGTGACTTCATGTTATAGCTCGCAAAGTGCGTGACTTCATGTTATAGCTCGCAAAGTGCGTGACTTCATGTTATAGCTCGCAAAGTGCGTGGTTTCATGTTATAGCTTGCAAAGGTGGTTTCATGTCAGCTTGCAAAGTGCGTGATTTCTTGTTATAGCTTGCAAAGTACGTGGTTTCATGTTATAGCTTGCAAAGGTGGTTTCATGTCAGCTTGCAAAGTGCGTGATTTCTTGTTACAGCTTGCAAAGTACATGGTTTCATGTTATAGCTTGCAAAGTACGTGGTTTCATGTCAGCTTGCAAAGTGCGTGATTTCACGTTATAGCTTGCAAAGTACGTGATTTCATGTTATAGCTCGCAAAGTACGTGGTTTCATGTTATAGCTTGCAAAGTGCGTGATTTCATGTTATAGCTTGCAAAGTGCGTGGTTTCATGTTATAGCTGGCAAAGGTGGTTTCATGTCAGCTTGCAAAGTGCGTAATTTCATGTTATAGCTTGCAAAGTTAGTGACTTCATGTTATAGCTTGCAAAGTGCGTGACTTCATGTTATAGCTTGCAAAGTGCGCGACTTCATGTTATAGCTTGCAAAGTGCGTGACTTCATGTTATAGCTTGCAAAGTGCGTGATTTCATGTTATAGCTTGCAAAGTGCGTGATTTCATGTTATAGCTTGCAAAGTTCGTGACTTCATGTTATAGCTTGCAAAGTGCGTGACTTCATGTTATAGCTTGCAAAGTTCGTGACTTCATGTTATAGCTCGCAAAGTTCGTGACTGCATGTTATAGCTTGCAAAGTACGTGACTTCATGTTATAGCTCGCAAAGTTCGTGACTTCATGTTATAGCTTGCAAAGTCCGTGACTTCATGTTATAGCTTGCAAAGTGCGTGACTTCATGTTATAGCTTGCAAAGTACGTGACTTCATGTTATAGCTTGCAAAGTGCGTGATTTCATGTTATAGCTGCAAAGTACGTGACTATGTTATAGCTTGCAAGTGCGTGATTCATGTTATAGCTTGCAAAGCGTGACTTCATGTTTACTAGCTCGCAAGTCGTGATTCACGTATGCTCGCAAAGTCCGTGACTTTCATGTTATAGCTCGCAGAGTGCGTGACTTCATGTTATAGCTCGCAGAGTCCGTGACTTCATGTTATAGCTCGCAGAGTGCGTGACTTCATGTTATAGCTCGCAGAGTCCGTGACTTCATGTTATAAATCGCAAAGTGCGTGATTCACGTTATAGCTGCAAAGTGCGTGATTTTATGTTAAGCTCGCAAAAATTCGTGACTTCATGTTATAGCTCGCAAAGTGCGTGACTTCATGTTATAGCTTGCAAAGGTGCTTCATTATCAGCTGCAAAGTGCGTGATCTCTGTTATAGCTTGCAAAGTACGTGTTCATGTTAAGTAGTTCGTGAAGTGTTTCATAGCTTGCAAAGTCCGTGATTTCATGTTAAGCTTGCAAAGTGCTGATTCATGTTATAGCTGCAAAGTACGTGGCTTCATGTTTTAGCTTGCAAAGTGCGTGATTTCATGTTATAGCTTGCAAAGTACGTGACTTCATGTTATAGCTTGCAAAGTGCGTGATTTCATGTTATAGCTTGCAAAGTACGTGACTTCATGTTATAGCTTGCAAAGTGCGTGATTTCATGTTATAGCTTGCAAAGTGCGTGATTTCATGTTATAGCTTGCAAAGGTGGTTTCATGTCAGCTTGCAAAGTGCGTGATTTCATGTTATAGCTTGCAAAGTTAGTGACTTCATGTTATAGCTTGCAAAGTGCGTGACTTCATGTTATAGCTTGCAAAGTGCGCGACTTCATGTTATAGCTTGCAAAGTGCGTGACTTCATGTTATAGTTTGCAAATTGAGTGATTTCATGTTATAGCTTGCAAAGTGCACGATTTCATGTTAAAGCTTGCACAGTTCGTGACTTCATTTTATAGCTCGCAAAGTGCGTGACTTCATGTTATAGCTCGCAAAGTGCGTGACTTCATGTTATAGCTCGCAGAGTGCGTGACTTCATGTTATAGCTCGCAGAGTGCGTGACTCCATGTTATAGCTCGCAGAGTGCGTGACTCCACGTTATAGCTCGCAGAGTGCGTGACTCCACGTTATAGCTCGCAGAGTGCGTGACTCCACGTTATAGCTCGCAGAGTGCGTGACTTCACGTTATAGCTCGCAAAGTCGTGACTTCAGTTATAGCTGCAAAGTGACGTGATTCAGTATAAGCTGCAAAGTTGTGATTTCTTGTTATAGCTTGCAAAGTTCGTGACTGCATGTTATAGCTTGCAAAGTACGTGACTTCATGTTATAGCTCGCAAAGTGCGTGACTTCATGTTATAGCTTGCAAAGTACGTGACTTCATGTTACAGCTGGCAAAGTGCGTGATTTCTTGTTATAGCTTGCAAAGTTCGTGACTGCATGTTATAGCTTGCAAAGTTCGTGACTTCATGTTATAGCTTGCAAAGTGGTGTGACTTCATGTTACAGCTTGCAAAGTTCGTGAGTTCATGTTATAGCTTGAAAAGTGCGTGATTTCATGTTATAGCTTGCAAAGTTCGTGACTTCATGTTATAGCTTGCAAAGTGCGTGATTTCATGTTATAGCTTGCAAAGTTCATGACTTCATGTTATAGCTTGCAAAGTACGTGACTTCATGTTATAGCTCGCAAAGTTCGTGACTTCATGTTATAGCTTGCAAAGTGCGTGACTTCATGTTACAGCTTGCAAAGTTCGTGATTTTTATAGCTCGCAAAGTGCGTGACTTCATGTTATAGCTTGCAAAGTACGTGACTTCATGTTATAGCTTGCAAAGTTCGTGACTTCATGTTTTAGCTGGCAAAGTGCGTGACTTCATGTTACAGCTTGCAAAGTCATGTAAGCTCCATGTTATATAGCTTGCAAATCGTGATTTCATGTTACAGCTTGCAAAGTTCGTGATTTCATGTTATAGTTTGCAAATCGAGTGATTTCATTTTATAGCTTGCAAAGTACTTGATCTCATTTTACAGTTTGCAAAGTGCGTGATTTCATTTTATAGCTTGCAAAGTGCGTGATTTCATGTTATAGCTTGCAAAGTGCGTGAGTTCATGTTATAGCTTGCAAAGTCCGTGATTTCATGTTATAGCTTGCAAAGCGTGTGATTTCATTTTATAACTCGCAAAGTCCGTGTTTTCATTTTACAGCTTACAAAGTCCTGGATATCATTTTATAGCTTACAAAGTCCTGGATATCATTTTACTTAGTCCTGGATATCATTTTACAGCTTGCAAAGTCCGTGATTTCATTTTACAGCTTGCAAAGTTCGCGATTTCAATTTACAGCTTGCAAAGTCCGTGATTTTTTCTACAAAGTAAATACCAGTAGTTCTTTCAGTTATGTATGTGTTGAAACTGTTCGGGTTTAACGTCTTTTTAAACAAGTTTTCAGTCATATAAACGACGGATAATTCTTTCAATGCTGCTGAAAGTCAATCTCCTGCTCCGTAGGTGGGATAGTAAAAATGAGCAAGAAAGTGATATTTAAGCATCTTTTTATTTATCAAGACATAAATTGTAGTGTAAACAAGGATGTTTTGCATGTAGCTTATTTGCACTACTATAAACCACTATCTTAAAAATCACATACTAGTACTTGAAAATAGTGTGTACACAACTAAATTTGATTCTTACTATAATAAAATCTGTATAAAAGTCCTTAAGAAGCATGGAACACAACCAAACCCAACTATAGCGAGTCTTTTCGTAAGAAGTAATGAACTGCGCAATACCTCTTCATGCCTCAACAAGTCCCAAAGGACCAGAAAATGAAAATACATTAAACCTTTTGTATAAATTATAGTTTTGTAGCTATTTTTTTTCTGAATAAACTGGGTCTAGCTATTTTTCCTGCGTAAATTGAGTCCATAAAATGTTTTTTTCCAAATTAGTTCTACCACAGAATCAATACTATTTTACCTGCATAAAATGGGTCCATCAAATTTTTTTTTTTCAATGAAGAAGAATTACCACAAACATAATAGTTAATTAAAACCTAATTAGTCACATTCTTGTGACAGCATCGTCCTAACCAAATTACAAAACAAGATTTCACTTGATTTGGCAATTTGTTGTTATGAGGGTTTTATTTTGCACATTTTTTTGTTTCTGAAAACTTCCCCTATGCAGCAGCAAAACCTTCCAAAATCAAAAATAAAATTTCTGCACTAAACAACCAAGAACTGTCTAATGGTAGCATGCTCGACTTGTCCTTTCCCCTTATACTTGCTTACATACAATGTTTGCAAAATTTTCAACGCTCTCGTATTTAAAGTTTCAAATAGTAGTGCTTAAACCTACTTTTATTTCAGAGTGCCTCAAGTTGTTCATCCTTGTACAGTGATTTTTTCTTTTCATTTTTCATTACATTTATTAATGTGGTATACCTCTAAAGTTTTTCTATTGGATTTCCTAACCACATCCCCACTTTCTACCACATCCCAGTCCACCATTATTTTATAAATCTCTTATGAAAGGACCTAGGCCAGAAACGTATCACATCATCAGGGCTCGACCTGAAGGACTGCCCTATTGCCAAGGGCAGGTATAAGTGGACTGTGGGCGAGAGAAAGTCATTCTAGGGCATGTGAAATACACGTATATGAAATATCAAAAAAAAAAAAAAGACTTCTCTGAAAATCATGTATTACTTTTTTATTGCTATACAACGTTGCAAATATCTCATCACATGTCATAATTTGGCAACCAGAAATTGGGTTGAGGCAAGTAAAAATACAGTTGAAGTTGCCCTATAAGCAAGTACTGTACAGAGTTAAAAGTCAAGCCCAGATCATTTAATTTCACAACACTCCCCACGCTGCTCCTGATGGCTGAAGCCAATTAATACGTTTACAGGTATTTTCAATTATTCACAATCCAGTTGATATGGACTTTAAATACTTTACAAATACAAATAATGGGAATATTGTTAAATGTTTTACAAGGCCAATCGATGGTCATCTGATAACTTAAATGTTTTACTAATAAAATTAATTATGATATCTTTGTTGATTTACAAGTTAAGTTAACATGAATTTTTAATGCTACGGGGATTTTAAATGTTTTACAATTTAAGATTTGTGGATATGTTAAAAAGACTTTAAATTGATTATCAATAAATGTTTACAGGGATTTTTAAAGTTTTTCAATTTACTGGTATATTCATGCAGACATTAAATGTTTAAAAGTAAACTTTACAGTGATTATCATTGTTTTACAAGACTAGTAAAGTTAAAAAGACTTCAAAATGATTTACAAGAAAATTTTATGGGTATTTGATATGTTTTAAAATTTCAGTGCATCTGGATATTATATGTTTAACAAGTGAAATTAAAAGGGATTTTTAACTGTTTTACAATTTAAGTTTATGTGGATATTAAATGTTTAATAAGTAAAGTTTACAGGGCTTTTAAATGTTTTACAAATAAAGTTAACGGTATTTTAAAATGATTTACAAGAAAAATTTACGAGGATTTTAAAAAATTTACAAGGATTTTAAATGTTTTACAATTCAAAGGGACTGGACTCCAGTTTTTGCTAAAGATGATTTTTCTTTGAAATTGGTATTTGGTCATATTATGAACATTAGAAAATGAGTTTGTTTGTTTCTTAACAGTTCTAAAAAGTGTTTTATCAAGAAATCTTTCCATGAAGCAAAGCCTGGCTGCCTTGGACGTAAATACTTTCCTACCATGTTGACCAATACACCACGGAGGAATTTGTATTTAATGACCATTTGTATAAAGCTTTATAATCCTTGCAGTTTACCTTCTGCTTCATATCACAAACACTTTTCAATGTTTAAAGGAACAAATAGTAAGAACAACTAATTCAGATATGAGCCATGCCATGTGAAAACCAACATAGTGGGTTTGCGACCAGCATGGATCCAGACCAGCCTGCGCATCCGCGCAGTCTGGTCAGGATCCATGCTGTTCGCTTTCAAAGCCTATTGCAATTAGAGAAACCGTTAGTGAACAGCATTGATCCTGACCAGATTACACGGATGCGCAGGTTGGTCTGGATCCATGCTGGTCGCAAACCCACTATGTTGGTTTTCTCATGGCGCAGCTCATATGTGTCCAAAATATACAATCTGTCAGTAACGATCTGGAAGTCAGTCCCTTTAAGTTTAGTTAAACCAATGAAGTTTACTGGGAGATAAATAATGATTAACAAGTAAATTTTACAGGGGAAATTTAAATATCTTATGATTTAAGTATATGGGGATATTAAATGTTGAACATGATTACATGGGTTTTAAATGTTTATCAAGAAACATGATAAAAGGATTTACTGGGGATTATAAAATAAACTGTTACAAGCTTTTAACTGCCCTCTCAAAAGGAAAAGTATGACCCTTGGCTCTCATGAGCTAAATAATTTGAATAGTAGGGCTATGAGTAAAAAAGATCCTAGTTGAAAACCTGCCGTAACAAACCTTTCCCAGGTCACATACAGCTCACTAAAAATGTACAAAGAGATATGAAAACTGGAAGTACACAATGAGATTTTCTAGCACACTCAGTAATTGCTTTAAATACCCTGCACAAACAAAAATGGGCAAATACCATTCTACGAGTAGCATATTGTAAAAGCAGAAATTTTCGCGAAGGTTTAATTTTCACTATATTGGCAAGGCCCTACATCTTGCAAAAATTAATCCTCGCATAAATATTCACCATTAGTATAATTCAAATTCAAGTACGATACCATTTTTCCAATATTGCGTATATTAAACCTCGAAAACATACTCAAAATTTCAAATTTGCGAAATTTTGACCCTGTGAAAATAAGTGCTTTTACAGTAATGTTTTAGACAAAACTGCAAAAATGTGAAGCACAAACAATAAGCAAACAATTTACTCAAAAACAAGAACGCTTGCCCTATTAATGTTCTAATAACTTCTCTTTAATAGATTTAAGTATTGAAAGTCCACTAGTCTTTTATCTAATTTAAACAAGAGTGGCAGACTCATAAAATACGTGTCAAAAGCATGTCCGTCAAACGCAAAAAGAGTGCCTCGGCGATTTTGCTGGTTATTGAACTTGGCCAAATACTATGCCCACAAACATTGTCACCAAATTTTTCAAGATCGTATGGAAACTGTTTGACGGACATGCTTTTGGATGCTGCCCGCCATGGGTGTTCACATAATATGCCCTGCTCTTTGAGATACGGGCATATAAAAAGAAATGTTCTGTTTATATAAGCTGCTCTGAAAATATTTGGAAAATGAAATATTATGGACATTAACAAAATGACACTACTATGATAAATTTTATTTTGAATCATTTCAAATATTCGGCAAATTTATTAAGCCATCTATCATCTTCCCCAAAAAACAAAGAAAAATATAAGAAGGTTTAGCTCAAAAAAGAGACTTGGCTTTCCATGCAAAGCCCAGTCTGAAAATCAACTCATAAATGCATTTTTTCTTTTAAACATAGAATTTCGTAATACTTTTAAACTTGGCGTTAATACAAGATTTCATAAAATTCTCATTTAGCAACTAGTGATGGTCAGTAATTGACCAGCCTCTATGTTCTTTATGGAGAAAAAAATTGATCTACGTTTTCCATTCAAGGGGACATGTAACGCTTTATGAAATTTTATTTGGTACAATCACAAAATGTTTTTACCTTTTTTTTATATTTAAAAAGTATATAAACCTATACATATTTAATGAGAGCAACTTTTAAATGATGTTATGTATTTTTTTGTGGATATATAAAATATGAACTGGGTAATAGCCTTAATTCAATGAACAGCTATACTGCATGCAACAAAAGCTCACAAAATGGTATCTCACTATCTGTAAAGTTGGCGAGGAAAAGTCTTAAACTCGTACCTGTAGATTGGATATTCTTCACTTGGCTTTTAATTTCACAGTTTGACAGTGAACACTTGTAGCGTTTTGATTAAGGTAGTGAGCTTGTACAGGCATTAGGTAGTTTCTGTGCAATAATGTATTCTTGTATGGAGTTTAAGCATTCTTTGGATGATACTGAAACTCATACGAGTACTTGGCTTTCCGTTTTTACCAGAAGTACCAAAATCCCAGGGAATGTAGTAACAGAATGGAAAATTACCAAGTGTCATTTACAGCCAACCACTGCCTTAATTTACTGATCATACAATCCTAAATAAAAGATTAACGACCTATTCATCAGCAAAAACATTTCAATAAATTCTGACATTTTAGCTGTGCTCTAAATTAATATAATTTTTCCATTTTCCTAATTATTAAATTCCGTATATGGACGGATATGGAACATAGCAAAAACATATCCGTTTGGAAAATTTCTGGTAAAAAGTACATATTTTGATATCTGCAACTTGGTTTAAACATATTCATTACAAACCAAGTGAATACCATCCAATCTACAGTATTAAAACAAAGCAAATTCAAACTCCATATTTAGAGCAGGAAATATCTTTTCCTTTTCGAGCGAAAATTTCACTGATATTCTGGTAACATTTAAAGAACAAATAAAACATAAGAATACCATAAAACACATATAAAAAGCTCCCTAACAATATACTCACAAGTTGTCTTACAACATACAGTAATATATATATATGAACCATCATGTTAAAAAATGGCTAAAAAATTATTTTTATTCAAAATTTAAGTTTGGTCAAATTATGAACAATAGAACACGAGTTTTTGTTTCTTTACTATTTTAAAAATGTCAAATCAAGAAAAGGAAACATGCCCTTGATCGGAATCGAATCAGCATCAATGTGGCAATAAGCTTTTCTTGCAGACTTGACCCGTACACCATGGAGGAATATATGCTTAACGGTCGTCAAATAAAAAAGCTTTATAATTTAGGCAGTTTACCTCTGGTACCCTGTTTCAAACGCTTTTCCATTTTGAATGGAAAAATTAGTAAAACAACTAACTGTAATGCATTTCCTTAATTAATAATCTGTTAGTAACTAAGTTTCATGGCCTTTTTCATGAATGTTATATAGCAATAATTTTCTGACAACTGAATTTTTTATATTTCATTGTTTTGTTGTTGAATGATCTGGAGGTCAGTGCCTTTAAAGTCCTGATTTTGAAAAGTTATTATTACAATATTTGCAGATGGTTACTTTTTAACATGATGATTACATATTCACAAATTCACTCTGACTAAAAGCTTAATTAACTTCCTCAATAGCATCTTCAAAACTTTCTACATTTTCATCTGCTTCTTTACTTTGCTTTTCCAAAACAGCATCCACTTCAACATTTCCATCTGTTCCAGTACTATCTTCTACCTTGCTATCCATTGCACTAACATCAGAAGTGACCTGTTCCACTTCAGTTTTTGTATCAGGTTTACTAGTTTCAGTTTGTTCTTTATCTGAAGTGTCTGGTATTACAGTGGATACAGATAAAGTTGGAGTAAGCACATCTGTTTTTACAACAAATGTTGAACTCCTATTATTGTCTTCTACATTAGATTGCATACTTGTTGTATCTAAACTTTCAGTATTTTCTGTAGGCTGTTCTGCAGAATCAGCTAATCTTTCTTCTGCACTGACTGAATGTTCCTCAGTTTTTACAACATCTTCACTACTTTTAACACTTCCAAAAGAGGTTTCCACTACACTTTCAAGATCCACACCACTTGTCATTTCTCCGTCATTTCCAGCGGTTTCATTGAAACCAGGTTCATCAGATTCAAAACTATACTGTTCTTCATCATTTAATTCACTTTTTGACTCCCTAGTATCATTAATTTCTCCAGGAATACTGCCAGATAAATTTAATTCGCTTTCCAAATTTTTTGGCTCCTGGGTTTCATTAACTTCTTCAGTTACAGCTTCCTGGTGTTCTTCAATTTGTTCTAAGTCTGCTGCCAACCTAGATTCTTGACCATCTGCCTCAGTAGAAACAAAACTTTCATCAAAATCATCTTGTTCTTGTTTCACTTCCTCTTCTTCGTATGATTCAGAAACTTCTTGGTATGTATCTACATTATCGTCTTCTACCTCCTTGGAAGAATCTGTTTCCTTTTTCATATCCTGAAAAGAAACATGAATTTTGTACTATATTTCACCTCTAAATTACAAGATGACCTTGGACTCTCAATGCTTTAGGAATCACTTGCTGCTAATTACTGTGGGATTACGAGGCCAAAATGAAAGCACCCATAGTTAAAACGGCATATATAACCAAACGTATATGATATCTTTAACCTTAATGAGATATCATAACCATAATAATGTCAGTTTAACTTTACGCAAAAGTCAAATCTTTAAATGCTGAAGAATTCCAGTCCATTATTAAATATCTGCAATAAGTAGACACAATTTTTTTAACCGACAGTTGAGACAAAAACCAGAATATGACACTGATATCATTCAATTTCCTTAGCATAAAATTTTGTTGGTTTTGCCCAAAAAAACAACAAAGAAGCTATTTCTGGCCAACCTTAAAAATATCTGTTTCCCATCTTGCAACAAATGACATTAAAGGTCGTTTATCATGCAGGTATGTAAAATATATTTTATACAATTCTTCCTTGTTTCAACAAACATCTAAAATATATAATGTGTGATATAAACTATATAGTCTTGGTCTCCTGCATATTAATAATAACACCACTTTTTTTAGCTGCAAATTGCTCTGAAATCTTTATCATCAGTTTGATTTTAAGTTACAACTCTTAAAGAGAATTAGACCCACACATCCTAAAAATAATAATTCATATTTTGGATAAAATTTGGAACAGTTTTTATGGGAAGGCAGCAGGAGGGGAAACAATTTTAGGCCTTGTCTGGACATAAATGGGTGGATTTCAAACTTTAAGAATAAAATAAACATTAACATATTTGTCTTTTGAGATAACCATAATAGAACTTATTTGTTTGTTTAACGCCATTTAGGTGAAAATTCAATAAAAACATTTAAAAAGCAAGATTACCTCAGGGTTGACAATTGGCAGAGGAACTTTCGGTCTCCGTACTTGTACTCTGTTCTGTTTTGCTACCTGCATCTCTGGTGAGTAGTATGTGGTACCTGGCGAAGCTGCATTACCAGCCGTGGCCTGTGAATAGTATGTTGTCCCCCCTCTCACTGTCTCACCTGGATTGTGTGACTATAAAAAAGGTAACAAAAATTACAGCAGCGTAACCAAAAAGCTCTACTATGGATAATACAAAATACCTAAGACAAACTCCAAGTATTTTTCCAGAACTATTTTCAGGGACTAATTTTTTTTTTTTAATTGTCTCTAAATCTTAGTCCTAACACCTGTTATCAACTATAATTTTGAACTGATTTTATTCCATCATTTATTGCAAAATGTAAACTTATTTAAAAAGATTACCAGACCCGGGTACAAAAAACAACATGACCAAAATTTGGACCACAGAGTTCTGCTATTGCTATGGCTTATCATCACATTTCCCCACTCCCATCTCCCATTACTGTTTTCAAATGACGAGTAGACCTATTTGTTTTATGTCAGCTTAAACGGCTTTAGCTGACCTCCCATTTACTGCATTGCACACACCTATTTTCCAAACCATCGAAATTTTGTTACTTATTTAATAAAATATTGCGATAATAGCTTTAGTTTTGAGGAATTATGTCAGTAATTTGATAAAACAAGAGGACCATGATGGTCCTGAATCGCTCACCTGTCCCCGCATGACCCAGTTTTGAACTGAGTATGACGTTGTTTTTTCTATTATTTGAGATAGTGTCCTAGTTTTTGAGCTCATGTGACCCTGTTTTGAACCTGACCTAGATATCATCAAGATAAAAATTCTGACCAATTTTCATGAAGATCCATTGAAAAATATGGCCTCTAGAGAGGTCACAAGGTTTTTTATTATTTGACCTACTGACCTAGTTATTGATGGCACGTGACCCAGTTTCAAACTTGACCTAGATATCATCAAGGTGAACATTCTGACCAATTTTCATGAAGATCCATTCGAAAGTATGGCCTCTAGAGAGGTCACAAGGTTTTTCTATTTTTAGACATACTGACCTAGTTTTGACCACAGTTGACCCAGTTCGAACTTGACCTAGATATCACCAAGATGAACATTCAGGCCAACTTTCATACAGATCCAATGAAAAATACGGCCTCTAAAGAGGTCACAAGGTTTTTTTATTATTTGACCTGCTGACCTAGTTTTTGACGGCACGTGACCCAGTTTCAAACTTGACCTAGATATCATTAAGGTGAACAAGCTGACCAATTTTCATGAAGATCCATTCAAAAGTATGGCCTCAAGAGAGGTCACAAGGTTTTTCTATTTTTAGAAATACTGACCTAGTTTTTGACCGGAGTTGACCCAGTTTCGAACTTGACCTAGGTTCAATCAAGGTAAATATTCAGACCAATTTTCATACAGATCCCATGAAAAATATGGCCTCTAGAGAGGTCACAAGGTTTTTTTTTATTATTTGACCTACTGACCTACTTATTGAAGGAACGTGACCCACTTTTGAACTTGATCTAGATATCATCAAGGTGAACATTCTGACCAATTTTCATGAAGATCAATTCACATGTATGGCCTTTATAGAGGTCACAAGGTTTTTCTATTTTTAGACCCACTGACCTAGCTTTTGACCGCACGTGACCCAGTTTCAAACTAGACCTAGATATCATCAAGATGAACATTCAGACCAACTTTCATATAGATCCCATGAAAAATATGGCCTCTAGAGAGGTCACAAGGTTTTTCTATTATTTGACCTACTGACCTAGTTTTTGAAGCATGTGACCCAGTTTTGAACTTGACCTAGATATCATCAAGGTGAACATTCTGACCAATTTTCATGAAGATCTTTGAAAAATATGGCCATTAGAGAGGTCACAAGGTTTTTCTATTTTTAGACCTACTGACCTAGTTTTTGACCGCACGTGACCCAGTTTCGAACCTGACCTAGATATCATCAAGGTGAACATTCTGACCAATTTTCATGAAGACCCCATGAAAAATGTGACCTCTAGAGTGGTCACAAGCAAAAGTTTACGGAAGGACTAACATACGGATGGTCGACGGATGCTGCGCGATCACAAAAGCTCACCTTTTCACTTTGTGACAGGTGAGCTAAAAAATGTGCACTCATGGTGTAGTCAGAAGAAGTCTGAAGGAAATAGATCCTGATTTTTTCCTTTTTGCGCAATTCTGTGTAGAATGGGTGCTTTAATCACACTTTTTACTGCTAGAATGCATTCTGCAAGAAATGAGACAGTTTTCATGTTTATGTTATACTCAAATGGCAAATTTTACAGATTGAAACCAAAAGTTGTGTTTTTTGTGCAGACAACAGCAAATATGCACCTTTTTCAGGGTAGCAAACAACCAAAGGTCTGTGCGAAACCTGTACAGTGTGAATCTTTCCAAAGTTCATTACACCGTGAAGATATCCCCTGGGTTGGTAAAAACACTGGACAACTGAAAATTCAAGGAATATTTTCTAATAAACAAGAGGGTTGTGATGATCACTGATCACTCTTCTGAATTTCCGAGCTCCACAGGTTACGCTTTTGGTAGATAGTTATCCAAGAAACATTTTTGTAAAATCAGAGAAAATTTAAGTTTTCCAAAAAGCCAAATAGGAAGAAAAAGCAAATTTTTACCCCAAGCATCCATGTTTGTATTTTTGCCCCAAGCATCCATGTTTGTTCACGAACCAAGAAGGCTTTAAAAACTTTAGTAGAGGGTCGCCAGTGGAGAATTTCTGTGAAATTAATTAAAATTCAGACATGTAATTTAGAAGGTTACCCAAGGAACATTTCTGTGTAACAGTTCCAAACTCAAAACTAGCAGTTTAGGAGATGTTGCAGGAAGATATTCCTATTTTTAGTTCTGGCGGCCAAGCTTTTTGACCAATCATCACAATTCTAACAACATTGGAAGATGGTCACCCAAAAAACATTTGTATGAAATTATTTTGAAACCGAGCCAACAACTTATGACAAGTACCCATTATAAACATAATGAAAAGTGAACAAGCCTCCCATGACTATATTTTTTGACAAACTGGAAAAATTTGAACACTACTGGTAGAGGGCCACCCATGGAAAATTTGTGTGAAAATATTTCAACATATCACACAAGTGGTTTAGGTCGAGGATTTTTCTGCTTTTTGCTCCAGCAGCCATGTTTTTTTAATGAATCCAAATAACTTGAACATATTGGTAGACCTAGCCAGTGTTACTGGATGCTGTACCAGGGAAATATGTATATTACTGTTACAGAGAAAGCGGCAAAATGTCAACTCCCTCAAAAAAAAACAACTGCATAACTTACCTCAGGCGAAGCTGAAAATTGAGGCACCGGAACCTGGTATGCTGGTGGTGGTGCTGCGTAAACAATTCCTGCAGGATTTATGAGCGGCGCTGCAATCACAGACACAGCAGGCATGGCACTGGTTGGCAGAGAACCAGACGGAAATACAGGCGGAGGTGCACCAATACCCTGAGGGCTTGGACCAGCTGGGGGTGGGGGTCGCTGCAGTCTGACCTGTGGGGGTGGCACCTGGCTACTGACCGGAATCATAGACTGGGGCGGAGGTACACGTGGTATCACCAATGTGGGACTGCCGACCGTCTGCTGCTGGGGCGGTGCTGAAAACAAACATGTCATAAAAGCATAATTTTTTTCCACAGCCAATCTATACATGACATACTGTAAAATCATTTAATTTCGTGGGCATGAAATCTCTTGGTTTTTGTCAAAACGGCAATTTCGTGGGGATATGAATTCATGGATTTCCACTTTTGAACATAAAATCAGTGGGAATTTTACTTGTCCGTTGGGATTAAATTTCGTGGATTGACTCAACCACGAAATCCACGAAAATTAGTCCCCCACGAATATTACTGATTTCACAGTATACAACATAGCTGCATGCTAAAAACACTTTTGCAAACTTTTTTTTAACTTAAAAAATTCCCCTATCATTTCAAAAACTTAACCGTTTTAATGCCACCATATTGTAACACTTCATGTACACTTCATGTACCAAGCAATAAAAAAACATATACATTGTAATGTACAAATATTTCTAAACTTCAACCTGGTACATTCAGGCACTCATTACAACATGCCTCCAGAAAAAACTGCAGTCAACACTTTTAACTGACTTACCGGTCATTTGTGTAGCTATAGTAGGTCTAACTATGACAGACTGCTGTACAGCGCCAGCTGGCTTTGGCGGACTGAAGTCTGAAATGCAAAATGAACAAGTACAGTCAAACCAGTATTACATAAAGGACATACACAGATGGAGTCCAACAATCTTCATTTTTATGTTATATTTCTTCACAGGTTAAAATACTGTGTACATTTTTAGTTCTGAAACCAATCTAGTGGTCTTTGGCACAAGGGGACTTTGTAAGCAGGTGGTCTTTGGGGCATGTGTGTTTATTTACACATCCTTTCCTTACATTTCTTACAACTTTTAAAAAAAATATTGCTCAATGACAGCCTCCAGTTTTTCTAACAAGTAACTACATTGCAGGGACCTCTCTTCACTTCTGTTGAATGGGGCCACTATGTGGGGACTTTTGCAAGGAAAATGATTTTTTGTTTTTGTGTTTGTTATTGTTGGGTATACAGTCACACCAGTGCAGCACAATTAACCCTGACCCTTCTAAATTTCTGTATTGAACTTGCCCATCTTTGAACCTGGACAGTACCATTAACTGTTAAAAGGGGTGCTCACCAAAAAGATACTGACTGAATGGCTAAAAGTGCAGATCATGATCAGACTGCATGGATGTGCAGGCTGACCTTGGTCTGCACTGGTCACAAAAGCAGAATCACTTGCTGCCAGCAGGCTAAGGGTTATGTCAAATGGCGTCTTTCCCAGCTTTTGACAGTGGAGGAAGACCCCAGGTGCCTACCCACCATTCAAAAACCAGCTGGAAAGATTTTAACCTAGTGGAGAGAAAAAAGTATGTTCTTAAGGCCCTGTAATGATAAGACTGTGGTCAAATTCTGTAATTCCACTCCAACATTATTTCATAATAGGGCAGTGCTAAGAAACGAAAACTACTGTTTACACATTATTTACAGAGAAAATCTAACAGGTAACAATAATCAAGTCTTTTGAGGATTAACTACATGTAAATCACCCTTTTTATTAGAAACTATTGGCACTAACTTCTCCCACAGTAGATTTATTCAACATCTGTAGAGGAGCTGATCTGTTTTCACAAAATGTGAGAATAGTCTATGCAAAGATGTTCTTTAACTAAGTTTGGAGCATATCCATAGAGGGAGCCATTTGAAGACCAGACCCCGGTACCCGATAAACTACATATATACCTAACAGTGAGCCTTCTCCTGAGAGATTTAGCAACTTACTTGGTTGGAACTGCTGCTGTAGAGGTGATGTCACAATTTGTTGTGGAGGCTGTGAAATTTGGGGTTCCGAATACCCAGGACCCTCTGGAACAGCCCTCTGTCTCTGAGAGGAGTATCTCTTGTTTGATCTACTTTGTGTAGCATCCTGTTTATCCCCCATAACTTGTTGTTGTTGTTGTTTCTGTCTTTTACGCTCCTGTTGTTGTTGCTGCTGCTGGAGACGGGGCGGCAAAGTCGGCTGATGCTTGTTTTGACCAGATGTACCTACAGGAGATTTTAATTTGATCTCTTTTATCTGTTTTGAGTTGACAATGTTCTTCAACAGTTCTAGTTAAATAACTTAGGTAAGTTAACCAATGTTCTTGGAATTTGTTTTTTTTTGTTTTGGGTTTTACGCAATTTTTAAACAGTATTTGTAACAGTTTTAATCTCTTCTCAGCAAGGAACGGCAAACATCTCCATATGAATCCCGAGGTGGAGAATGAATGATTTCAGACACAACATCTAAATCAAATCCTCACGGAAAACAATGTTAAACCCTGGTTAATACTCACGACCCGGCATGCCATAGACATGCACACTCTACTGAACTAAGTTGGCAGGTGTGTGACAAATTTGATCTTATAATAGAATATTCGTATTTTGTTACATTTTATTCATTTGTAAACACAATATATTGTACAATTTTCTGTTTGCTGCGTTTATGTCATATTCTTACAAATTTTTCAATAAAATCCTTTAAAAAAACAAGGTATTAAAAGCTCTCCAAATCTTCAGCACTGTAAATGCAATAAAAACAAATATACGACCCACTTACTGGGTCTTATGCTCTTATCTTTAAATTTAAATCTCCAACACAAGACATTCATGCATGCAGTCCAAAGCAAATTCCCTCAAAAGTATTGGGTTGTTTTTTTTGTGTCAGAAGAACACATCTACAATATATTTTTACCATGTGAAGGACCTCCATCTCTTCTCTCTTCCACAGAACTTTGTTGAACATAATCCTGAGAAAGAGAAATCATCAAAATATTTTTTTCAAAAAAAAAAAAAAAATTAAAATGACTAAATAAAACTAAAAATATTATTGAAAAACTTATTGATGACACTTTTTTGCACAGAGGATGTAAATTCCTTTTAACAAGAGTCTATCATAATTCTAAAGGTCTTCTTTGTAGAATTTTTTGCAAAAACCTGTTTAATAAGATATTTTTGTGAGGCTAAAAGTTCACTTATTTGAAACTGAATATAGTTCGCAAGGTAGAATATTCACATTATATGGAAAACGTTTAAGCATAAAGGTCAATTTATAATAACAGTAAATATTAAATTTCGCAAAAACAGACCTCCGATACAGCAAATATAAATTTGTTGCAAAAATGTCTGAATTTACAGGATTTTCTGGTGGTTAGATTTCTTTTGAACTGGTACAAAAAAAAGAGTTATTGTAAAACAATTTGTATGTTTTAATACACTCTGAACTATTTCTTAAAAAGAAAACAATAATAATCTTACAAAACAGACATTTTCATTTTACTTTCAGAGTTTACTTTAGCAAATCAATAATGAATAACCTGTGATCGTGGTGGTCGAGGACGATCTTTATTGAACGATCTCCTTTCACCAGTTACTGTCACATTCAGGTCCTGAACTCCACCTTTAGCTGGAGGTGAATATTCCACATCCTCCATCTCCCCGAGTTTTTCATCATCTGTCACCGATAGGGTGTAGTACGACTTAGGCGTTGGTTTATCAAATGACCTTGCAGGAGGTCTTTCTGTCAATTCACCACCCCTATACCTGGTATTTTCCTGCTGCGGAGAATCTGGTTCAGTCCTTGATTGTCTATTACCGCCCTGTCTTCTAAACTGGTTTTCCCCATCCCTTCCACCACTGTTCTGTCGTTCATAGTTTTGTCCATCTCTTCCACCACTATACTGCCTCTCGTAGTTAGCATGTTCCCTGTTTGATCTACCTCCACTTTGCTGATCTACGTTATCGCGATTTCCAAAATCCCGCCTATTTTCCCTCCTGTTGTCCTTAAATCCGCCTCTGCCACGCCCCCTAAAACCACCCCTACCCTCTGAACGATCCTGATAGTCTCTTTTTCCTCTTCCTTGAGAACTTTCATCATATTGTCCCCTATTTCTGTAATTATCCCTATCTCTATTTCCATAATTATCTTGATCTCTATCTCTATTCCCATGACTGTCCCTATCTCTATTCCCGTAGTTGTCCCTATCTCTATTCCCGTAATTGTCCCTATCTCTATTCCCATAATTATCCCTATCTCTTTTCCCAAAATTATCATGATCTCGGTTTCCATAATTATCTTTGTTCCTGTAGTCATCCCTATCTCGATTTCCATAACTGTCCCTATCTCTGTTTCCAAAGTTATCTCTATTTCTAAAGTCACCATCCCTACTATCTCTTCCTCTGTCAGAGAAACCTCTATTTCTAGGAGCTCTGTCTTCCTTTACATCAGAATATCCCCTTCTAGGTGCACCTCCTTCAAAGAAAAGATTTATTTCTTTTTTAGTTATAAACATAAAATATTCAGTGTAAAACTCTAATTAGATCTCAAGTCCTGAACTGATTATTCTCCATGAAATGGTGGTCAAATACAAATGATTTTTTCAGTTCTGTCAACCACTTTCCCTTAAACTATAGTTCATTCTGACATATGATAACTTGATTACAGAAAGATGCAAAACTGGCTTGACAGCTAGCACCTCAAAACTGTGTGTTGGAAATTATAAATTCTTTCATTTGATAAAACCATGAACCATGAACTTGCAGGTCAGTGGTTCAAACCAGTAACCTACCAATACCCACAGGCCTAACTCTACAATCAAAGCTATACTTTCTCCACACGAAATAAGCTTCTTGTGTTAACTTCAAAGTAACTGTATACTGAAAGAAGTCTAAGTTAATTTACCCTCTGAACGCCTTTGGCCTCTCCTACCCCGCCCACCTCTATAAGGAGGTGTCTCTGATTTAGACTGACGTGGACCTCTATCATCATAACTATCATCATCGTATCTTTCTCTGTTAGACCTGTAATTTGGTCTTCCTTTATCACCGTCGGGTAGAAAATCCTGAAACTGCGGCTTACGATCCCTTCTGCCACCACGTCTAGAGAGAAATACAGAAAAAAAATCCATTTTTTAGGTGTGTTCTATCCAGTATCTATAAAGTAAATATAACTCTGTGTTTCTCACTTTTCCTTTGACATTTAACAGTGGTTGTAATCCAACTGTCAATGAATTACATTAACCTTACATATTGTAAATCATTAATTTTTTGTTGGGGTCTAATTTTCTGGGATTTCGTGGTCAATCCGCAGTAAAAAATTCCCATTCATTTTATTTCAAAGGTCAAAATCAAAAAATCATATCTGCAACAAATTGGGCCAAAACCACGAAATATTGTGTCCACAATATTAATAGTGTTCACAGTATTCAAGTCAGGAAACTTGAGTAGATACACCCATTTACTTGCGTAATTAAATCATGTTATACACATCAGATGTGGCAAAGTAACCTAGGCAAGGAACCGGGGCCTATACACAAACATCTATCTACATTAAAGTGAACACTATTAAAGCCAATGTAATTCATTTTCAAATGAAAACTACAAACCTGTGATTCAGTCCTCAAATTTATGAGGTTTATTACAGTGACTGGTTTAAAGGAGTTCAATATAAGGATCAGCCTTGCCCGCCACTATCACAAGTTATACCTCAATGGTTTGCTGAATTAAGACTATTTGCGCTTAAAACTCTCACCTAGATCTTCCAGACATTTTCGGAGGTTCCTCAGGAGGCTGATCATACTGTGTTATGTCATAGCCGTACATTGTGATCAGTTCTTGTCGTGACTTTGGCGCCTGATCGTACTGTTCAAATCTGTCATGTAACCATTTAGACTCGTCCTTCCACAGCTTGCCTTTACCTCTGAGAAACAAGTTGAATGTAGAAATTTTCACAATGTTTTGTTTAAAGTTTAACATCATTATAAAATAAGGAATATTTGCAAGGGATATATGTGCTAGATGTATAATTATAGATCAAAGCATCAGTGGCTTGTGACTGTTAAGTGTCCCAATAGTATAAGGAGGCCATTTTAGGCTAGTAGCTTTAGAACTTTGTACTGTAAATAGTTTCACCTACCGTCCCTCTTCCCTTTGTTGATCACCCCCTTCTTTGCCCTCCTCTTCAGGATCCAATCTCATATCATGCTCATAGAACGCCCCTCGTTTAGGAATATAGGCAGGGTTTTGTCTGTCCTCGTCAATGTCCAACTTTGGCTGCTCCTGTAATTAATAAGACAGACAAGGGTATGGTATCTGCTGTTCTATCAAGGTGTCATATGGCCAAACCCTGACAAAATAACAATTTTAAACAGGGTACAGTCCAAAATGATAAAAACCTGGATGTTAAAGGTACCATTCTTATTAGAATCACTTTTGATTTGTTGGCTTTAACGTCATACTGTCATATGGCGACTTATTGGGTTTTCATGATGGAGGAAGACCCCAGCTGCCCCTCCAGGAATTATTTCAGACACAGAAGGACACCTATATAGAACCATCAACTCTGCACAAAGTCAGCTGGATGACTTTCTAAGTTCCTCACATAAAAGAATTCTTCATCCCAAGCAAGGTTGCAAACTCACAACAGTGAGGTACAAGTGATTTGAAGTCAGTGACATTAACCAGGTGGCCTAAGAATTATATGTAAGCCTACGCCAACCATCCATTACGGTTTTTCAGGAGGAAGTTGACAATCCTCCAAAGTGTAATGAGTCAGCCAATAAAATTTATGGTACTTGTACTGCGGTTTTTTTTAATAGCTTAAGACCAGAAGAAAACAACTGGTCTGACCACACATTGGGGCAGTGTCAAACCCACATAAATCAAAAAGTTAACATACTCTCTTCTACTACTACTACTGCAAGTTAACAATTCACGCCCAAATCAAAATAGGCTCTTAAGTGGGTATCCTGTTGATTGTACTGGTCAAGAAGAGGCTAAAATATAACCGGCTTACTCTGATTGCTGCCAGGTCACAGTCATACCATCTAATTAGACTCACCAGGTAGTTATCACATTTCCCTCAGGCAGTTAACATATTTCTTTCAGGCAGTTATTACACTTCCTTCTGGCATTTACCACACTTCCCTCTGGGATTTATCACACTTCCCTCTGGGATTTATAACACTTCCCTCCATCAGATATCACATTTTCCTCCATCAGTTATCACATTTCTCTCAGGCAGTTATCACACTTCCCTCCATCAATTATCACATTTCTTACATTTCACTCAGGCAGTTATCATATTTCCCTCCATCAGTTATCACATTCCCCTAAAGCTGTTATTACATTTCCCTCAGGCAATTACTGTGAAATCATTAATATTCGTGGGGCACTAATTTTCGTTGATTTTGTGTTTGGGTCAATCCACGAAATTTAATCCCAACAAACAGGTAAAATTCCCATTCATTTTATGTTCAAAAGTTGAAATCCACGAATTCATATCCCAACAAAATTGCCGTTGGACCAAAACCACGAAATTTCATGCCCACGAAATTAAATGATTTTACAGTACCACATTTCCCTCAGGCAGTTATCACTTGTTGTACTGTTTGCTTTGCTGGGTTTTAAGTCAGAGCAACACAGGTAAATATCATAAAATAGTGACTTTCCATCATAGTGGAGGAATACCTCTTTGGGAATTTTTAAAGGCATCAACAGGAATCTGGGTAGAACCACCATCTCTCTGCAAGCCATGTGCAATATGTCTGTTATCAACTGAGTATTAACCTTTACCCTGCTAAATTTCTAAAATGGACTGCTCCATCATGCAATTTGGGCAGTACCATTTAATATTCAAAGGGGTGTTCACTAAAAATTTAATGACTGAATACAGAACAGTGCAAAGGCAGAATCACTTGCCGCCAGCAGGCTACAGGTTAATATTCAACTGGTCGTATTAACTCCATGCTCCGAGACCTGACTACCATTAATTACTGCCATTTCCTAACCTTTAGTCTGCTGGCGGCGAATATTTTTGCCTTTGCGACCAGTGCAGATCAAGATCAGCCTGCACGTCCGTGCAGGCTGATCATGGTCTGCACTGTTTGCTATTCAGTCAATAAATTTTCATAAAACACCCCTCCAAATTATAAATGGTATTGCCTACATTGAATGATGGACCAGTCCATTTCAGAAATTTAGCGGGATAAAGACTAATCATAATCTAATACAAGTAGCAGGATCAAGATCAGAAGTGATATCGTGTTGATGATGATAAGATATCACTGATTTTTCCTTGAGGAAAACTTGCAAATGATTCAAATAAGCTGCAAATTGTCTTCATAACAAAATTAATTATAGGTAAAAATATAATCCAGTAAAAAAGAAAACCAGACTGTGTTTGTCTGTTTTGGGTTTAACACTGTTTCTCAGCAGTATTTCAAATATGTAACGATGGGCAGTTAACCTAACCAGTGTTTCTAGATTCTGTACGAGTACAAATTTATCTGTTCTCCGCAAGTAACTACCAACTTCCCCACATGAACAAGCAGTGGAGAACATATTATTTCAGACACACTGTCTTTTATCAAATCGTCATGGAGAACATTGGCCTCGCCCAACGATCGAACTCATGACCCCGCGATCAGTAGATCTGCGCTCTCCCTACTGAGCTAAGCTGGCTGGAAACAAACTACTACAGGGTACAAGACACAGCATTGAAACCAGTAACAGAGCTTTATTTTAAGCTGTTTTTCCTTTTCTTTAAAAACAAAAAGTGTATAAAGACAAAGATTTAAATTCCCTTAAACCATGCTAGAAAACAATCTATAATTCTACTGTAGTCCATTCACAACACAAAAAGGATAAATAAATCAAAAGTAAGATAAAATACTTCATATGGTTTTGATAAAGTTTGAAAAGATCTGCCATTACCTCTCCATCACCGCTCTGCCTTTCACCGTCAACTACTCCACTTTTGTCTTTGTCCTCATCTTCTTCCTCTTCAGCTGTTTCTTCTTCTTCTGTCACATATTCCTCTGTGTCAGTATCTTCCTCTGTCTCCTGTAAAACATCATGATCATCAGGAACTTCAACAGAAAATTTAGACGCTGATGCACCCTAGTGCCTTCCCAGTGAATAAGCAGTTTCTGAGTTCCTCAATGTATGTGAGTTTTATTAAATTGTGCCAATTTGTCCAAATTTTCAGTAATTATTCTGGTCTGTCTTGATGGATAAGTATTAGTCTGTCTTGATAGATAAGTACTAAAATAGGATTTTTCTTTAAAAACAACGAAAAAGACCGAGGCTTTCCAATTCCATGGAGGCGTTTTTTACCCTGCTTTCTGCATGAGCAAATGCAAATGCTATAGCAAAGTGGGAACCAGCTGTTCGGTCTCAGTTATGTTAAACATTAGCATAATAAACGAGTCAATAACTAGCTTTTACACACACTCGACAGCTAAACCTTTTAAATCTTTTACAATGACTTTGTCTAAATGAACTCACTGGCAAATCTGGAACATGTTTTTGCGACAAGAATGTTGTGCATTAGTGTTAACAAATTACAAGTTTATCTGAAATAAAAGAATGAATAACATTAATTTCCAAAAAAAACAACAAGAAATGTTGAGTTATCCAGGTTAAAAAAAACTTACATCAACATCTCTGCTATCATCTGCGGTGCTTTCATACTCAGATAATACAGGTTCTGAAAAATAAGTAAAATTTATTTTAAAATTGAATAACAGTGACTAACTTCCTTTGAATATAAACATCAACTCACCAGTCTGGGGTGTAATTGTTTTAAGTTATGTAACCTATTTCAGTTACTTTTTCAAGCATTTTATAACCTGTATTAGTTATAAAATATAGTTAACTCAGGTAAGTTATTCAAAAAAAGACTTTTTGCTGTTCTCACAAAGTGACCTTTAAAGTGAAATTAGTAGCAAACTGTGGTTAATCAAATTCTCTTTTAGTCTGATCATGACCTGATAAGCATAATGGGATGTTAAGAGTTTTATAGCTTTAAAACTTTGGGGTAAAACTTTATCAGCCTTACGTAAAAAAAATTACTGCATAGCTGGAAAGATAAAAGTTCAAGGATTCAGGAAATAATTGCATTAGTCTCATCCAAAATGAGGAATTGGCACAGGAGGGCTTTGTAATATTTTATGATAACTGAAACAAGTTATGAAAGTATAAGCAATAACTCAGATGGGTTATAAACTGCGATAACTTGAAACAGTTACACCCCTGACTGCTCACTGAACTGTGAAAAAGTATAATATACACTCTAACAATATCCAAATAAGACAATAATAAAGGGTGAAAAAATTCAACCTCTTAATGAAAACATAATCAATTTCAATTGTTCTTGTTATTTGAAAAGTAGAAATGGATACATTGGATATGTATCCCCCTCCCTCACTCCCTGTGCTATGTGATGTTATGACATGTAATGTTTGTATATAAGTGTGTGTTCTACGAGTAACAGAACATTTCAGCTGAACCATGATCTTGACCTTTGAACTTTGGGGGTCAAAGTCTTGCAGGAGCCATATCACCTTGTTATTATAGTGAATTAAGACCACACAAGAAAACTACGACCAGTTTAAATATTTTACCTGCAAATGTAACTCTGGTCTACTCTTAGACATGGCACATGGTCTTGTTACGCTTAGCGGAGAAAAAAAAAGACATCAAATGTTGAAGGCTTCTGGGTCTTACACTTGACTCATTGACTTGAATGTTTGAATATCCATCTGTGTATACGTCTGTGACCTTAACTTTTAAGCTAGTCTTTGAAATGACACATCATTACTTGTGGTGAATGCTGCCATTAAAGTAATTTGAATATGCAGTCATTCATACAAAAGGCAGAGACTGGACATGAAAAACTTATGTAAAGTCTTTTGACGTCCAAGTGTGACCTTTGAGATTGGGGACTTGGTCATGTATAAGACAGACATACTGATTTGGTGATTGTTTGTGCCAAGATATATTCCATTTTTTTTCTTTTTCAGTTTTGGGAGAATGGTGACAGGGCCGGTTAGGAGGATAAAACTGCATCATAACAACAAAAAAGGGGAAAATATCATGTCGTAATAAAAACAGTATTTCTAAAAATATGTAACACTCAAAAAGACAATGACTGAAAAGCACATTGTCTTCTGTTTATAATGGTATGGTTAACTTTACTTTGTAGATCTACTTACAGATTTGGAAATATATTTTAGCTAATTTTTTGTCCTTCATAATTAATGGCAAGGGCATACAAACCTTGTACATAAATTTTCTTTACATTTATATTAATTTATATGTAATATACCATAAAATTTGAAAGTACACAAGCACAACATTAATTTATACAATTTCTTAGCTTTCAAAGCCATGCATTGCATGCATGGTGACAGGGTATACAACTTAACATGGTAAACATAGAAAACAAAATTAAATTGTAACATACCTGCATGCTCTGTTTCACTTTCCTGAAACAAAAATAGAAGTCAAAATGTTAAAATTACAACTAAACTATTAAAATAAATGTAAATTTGTATTTTTAAATTCCTTTTCTAGTTGGTTTAAATATATTTTTATTTCCCAATATGTACATTTTAAATAATTAGTTACATACATAAATTTTGGATTGGACTGGAAGCCAGTAGGCTTATTGAAGTCCTCTTTTCTAGTTAACAATCGCATATGTATATAGTACATATAAGTTCTATACCTACATACATCTCTGATGATTGCATACTACTGAACAGCAAGAAGACAGAATTATAGGTATTACTACATGTATGGTTGTTAAAAGGTGTGTATGTACTATGTACAATGTTGTATTTTATTTGAACAAGCCTTTCCATGATTGTTACAAGTAACACCGCCAGCTGATAAGCCTAGACAGTGGCGTATCTACTAGAATTTTGCCAATATCAGACGTTCACTCCAGTTATTTGTTCATAAAATCATTATTTATAGAGATAACAGAATTGCATCATATACCTTTAACAAGAGCACCGCCTTGCGGGTGCTGACGCTCATCTGATTTTTTTTGTATAATAGAAATATTGTCCTACCCATGATTTTTAGTCTAAAGGGCTACTTCTGCAAAAAGCAGATGGTGATGTTTCTTGATGTACAGTGTCACTTTATGATGGTGAACAAACTGTTTGCAAGTTTTAAAGCAATTGCTTGATAGTTTATGAAGAAAGTGTCTAAACAAAATTATTCAACAAGAATGATTTTTCTAGTCCAAGGGGCATTAATATTGCTAAAAGCAGGATGGAGTTATGTTGCTTGCTGTACAGGGTCTACATGATGGTGAACAACAGTTGCAGTTTTAAAGCCATAGCTTGATGGTTTTAGAAAAAGTGACTTAAAATAAAACTTGACAAGAAATCTGATTTTCTAAGTCCAAAGGGCATCATTCTTGCAAAGCGGTGGAGTTATTTTGTTTTTGTGTACGGTTAGTTATGATGGTGAACAAGTGTTGCAAGTTTTTTAAAGCAATAGCTTTGATAGTTGGGATAAATTTGACCTAAACATAAAATTACCCAAAAAACTGATTTCTAAGCCCAAAGGGGCAATAATTCTTGCAAAAAAGAAGATGGAGTTATGTTTTTGATGTACAGGGTCTCATGATGGTGATGAACAAGTATTCCAAGTTTCAAAGCAATAGTTTGATAGTTAGGAAATAATGTTGACCTAAACATGAAATCATTAACCAAGAAAATACTAGATTTTTAAGTACCAAAGGGCCTAAATCTTGCAAATGCAAGATTGGAGTGTATGTTTTTGTATACAGGGTCAAGCTTATGATGGTGAATCAAGTTATTCCAAGTTTTCAAAGCAATAGCTTTGTATAGTTTAGGAGGAAAAGCGACCTAAACATAAACTTACCAATCAACGCGACGCCACGCCGACTCGCTCAAGTGATGCAATAATCATCATTTTTTTGCAAAAAATCAGATGAGCTAAAAAGCTTATAAAATTCTCTTTCCTGTGATATAAATTACTAAACAGGCACTTGTATAAGTTAAACCACATGGCTATATAAACACATGGTGTTGACCTGTTTATTGCACCTCAATATCGAGATCAAGGACCGAGATGCAAAGTACATGTATACATGTTTTCCCAAAACATACGGTTATCTAAGACCAGAATTAATATTTAGATTTTTTATGTTACAAGAAAACAGTTTGTTTGACCTTTCAGTAGAAGTTCGATTTTTTTTGTGTGGGTTGACTCAATGCCGAGATATAGTTCGGTGAAAATTTTATTAAAATTACAACTCTCGCAAATAATTTTTCAGAAAGTCTTTATATATAATTAAAAAAAATCAATCTTTTATCTTTAATTTGATATAAAAACATGTTTCAACACCTATTCTAACTTCTAAATGCACCGCAAATTGATTTGAAAAGTACGACCATTGACCCTAATCACATGGAGGTAAACAAATCAAGTCAAAAGGGTGGCCGATAAAATTGTCCAGATAGCGGCAGTAGATAAAAAGCTTCGTATTAAACACAATGTAAAAAACATCATTGCCACCCTAAATCAGTATGCGAGTGAATTATTTTGTACCGAAATAATTTTTTTATTTTGTACTGAAATAATTTTTTTTAACAAAACACAACTTATCTGTGAAGTAGAAAGGGAAATTTTGTGGTTCAACATTCCTTGCTAAAATTACATGTCAGTGGCATCTTAAATTTCTGGTGTGACCACTTTCATTATAGTGTGTTGTAAATATTAGGATAAAAGGATTCGGATAACTGGCAAGCTGTGAATACGTTCAGCTGATAAACATGTTAATTTTTGGGTGTCATACATGTCTGCTGTTGATACCATTGTTGAATATGAAAATAATTATAAAATAAATTATTTACATTAATATCATTTTTGAATTTTCAGACAAAAGATGGCAAAACTTGGCCTTGGGCTAACAGAAACCTCACTTGCTGATGGAGATATACCAGTTTTTTACAGTATGTGGCTCTTGAACTGAAAACTTATTACAGAGTAAAATAAAGTGTTATCTTAGTATTGATAGGACATATAACAATACAGCATTTCTAAGGGAAGTACTAGAGGGGTTTGTCACGATGATAAAGTGGCAGGGGCCAGTTTTGTATTAATGGCCCGGTCGATTTTTTAAATAAATTGGGTAGGGGTGTTTAATATGAAAATAAATTAAAGTGGTAATAAGTAGTTAATATATTTACATATATCCAGAATGAGAAATGCATGCTGCATGACATGACATGGTGGATTAGCTTTATTTGCTAGCTCCGGAAATAGGTTAAAGGTTAATTACATGTGCTTTTGAAAGTGAAAGTTGCTCGTTTATGGTGTTTACATATGATACAGGCAGGTAATTCAGCAAAGTTTTGTGAAAAAAGTAAACGGTTAAGGGGTACTTTTCTAAGCGTTTTTACACTAGTCAGGCATCAAACTTTTGCATTACAGTGTTGAAAGTGCTGATTCATTTGCAGGTAATATGCGAGAGGCTTGTAAATATACCCATTTTCGTCTATTTTTATCCGATAATTTAGGTCAAAGCGGGAGTTTTAAAAAGACATCATATATGCAAGTTATACATATTTCTTTGATATATCCTGTTTTCTCATATTCTCGGGGGCCTAAGGGGTTGTTTTTATTCCCAGTAACAGATTAACCATTCCATAAACAGCATTTGGGTGTTATTTTGTAGAAAATTCACTTGTCTTTCAGATAGAGTCATAAAATGTTACTGAAATTATCTCATTTAATTATTTTGTTACTGTATTTGATACCACCCTCACCCGCAGAAATGGACCAAGAGTTTCTCGTATTCCTGTGGATTTAGATTTGACTTTTCATCACAGATAAGTTGTAGAATTTAAAACATTAAAATTAGCATTGTGTTATAAAATGATATATTCTGTAGTAAATATCACAGGAAATATTACAATTAATTGCATAATCAATAATTTATGGCAAATTTGCTGACACCACCAGAAAAAAATAAGGATTTTTTTGAAAAATGAGTAAAATGCCGATAGTTTCGTCAATATGCATTCAAATCACTTGAAATTTTCAGTGTGTCAGTTTTGTACCATTCCTGTCTAGAAAATAACAAACATTAGATTATTTGACAACTTGAAGGTAAAAAACGAGAATATGAGAAACAGGGATAGCCTGGTTTCTCATGATACTGGGGACCTTAACATGCGCAAAATGAACGAAAACTAAAGAAAACAATTCACCTCAGTTTTTTATTTCTTTGCTGCTTCCTACATCCTTCCTCATTATTATAATGAATTGAAAACTTTAATAATCTGGTTATTGTTTATTAATTCCCGACGAGTATGATGCCATGTTGAAATCTGACAAGTCAAAGTTGTTTCCCATGATACCGGTGTAATCATAAAAAGTGTCAACTATGGAAAGCCTGATACACAATGATATTAATATTTCTCAATACTTCAGGTAAGTTTACAGTCTATGATTTCAGACAAATTTCAAGTTTTTTTTTCAACACAAAAAGAACACTGAACAATCCTACATTTAGGGTGCATATTACCAAAGATATACTTTTTCCAAGTGATATCTAGATCTTTTCTTTTAGACCTAGATCTATCTAAGTCAAAAATTTTGGCAAGAATTTCACCAGCTACCATATTAAAGACTAGCAAAGTTATCTTGTGAGAGTATACATTAAAATCTTTTTTAAATGACAGACCCATATATATATCAACTGGGGCTTAATTGGGTATCATTGTATTTTGCATATTACTGTAATTCCATTAATTTTGCCTTAACAGCTTGCCATACTTTCATTTCTAAGAAATGACCTAAATATAAAAACAACATGGCTTCCGGTTTGGTGACGTCATCAGCATTCTGTCAGACGATATTTTCGCTAAAAATTCAAGATGATAAACATTGTTTACAGGAGATATAGATGTTTTTTTGACACATGGGTTGGGGACCAAAGGTGAAAAAATCATGTTTTAGATGTTTTTTATTACTTCTTCTTCTTCCCGTTAAGGTACTTCACATTTAATAAATGTATTTTCGTACCGGCGCAAATGTGGTATTAAAAGGTAAATAAATCACCAGTAATCCTTCCATTTTCACAAAAAAAATGTGCGACATGGAAGAGTGGCTTCCGGTTTACTCTGCTAATTATGTCAACATCCAGTAGGTGGGGCTAACATAAAAGTCTCGCGAGAAAACTGTTTACACCGGTATCATGGAAGCCCCGGTACCATGAGAAAGGAGTATACTGGTTTCAGAAAATAGAGACGGGTCTATAGAGACGGGTCTATGTAGCAATGCAAACTCCGCTAGGTGGCGCTGGCGTAGTGTTTTTCCCGTACTATTTTTGGCTGACCTCATTTTTGGTATCATTTCTTACGGTCGATTTCGCTTATAAAACATGCAAAAAGCTGGGAACCACCGTGCCATATATGGAGAAAAAAGAAGTCCGCAGCGGGAAATGGTACCTCTTTGTAAATTATTGCGCAAAAACATAAACAAATCATTATATAAAGTTTTCATCAAGTCGGAAATTTGTGAAAACTGTGCCTTTCGCGGAAATTTCTGGCTTTAGGAGGTATATCGATCATTGTTCTACTTAAAAAAACATAGTTTCCCAACGGAAACCACAGTAAAAGAGTAGTATTTTGTCATTTTCTGAAGCCTGTGCAGATAGCCATGAACGGCAACTCTTCATGTTCCGAACGTAAAACGCGCACCTGCTACTGACACCGGTACGATTAATTTCGTAACATTGAATCGAGTTTGCAGTATTTTATACCATTCAGAATTAGTTGTAAGTGTTTTTACTGGAGTTGTAAATGCAAGTGTACATAAATTACACAATGCAAATAGAAATTAACAAAGTAAACGAGAGAATGCAACAAAATCACGGGTAGAAATTGTCGAGTTGTTTCGTCACCATAAACTTTCGTTCCCATTATGTAACAACTACGCCGTAGTAAATATTTACGTTTTTTACAGCTTTCATGTAGAGTAGAAGCCCAGAACATCATTAGATGTTGAGCGTTGTCGCTTCTTAGACCCATTTGTATTTGTTTTCCCAATTTGGTACTAAATTATTTTAATTTTGGTTATTATGAATTATCTTTATATTTATTCTATTCCATTTAATTGTCATAATATTGGTATGTACATTCTGACATATATTATATTACTACTATTTACAGTTAAAATTCCTTATAATGGTGTGTTCTTAAAAAGTTAAAAAATCACAGCTATTTAGCACAGTCTATACAATATATACTTGTGTATGTACTATCAATTGCGTGTTTGGGCACAGTATCCATTGCTTGAATTAGACTGCGTTACATTTATATAGTAAAAACAAGTTATTTTGGTGTTTGTTTTTGTTGTTGTTTTTTTTAAAATAACATAATTTATCTTCACAGTCATATAGTCTAGATTTTACAAGTTAAGACCATAGCACCTATGCTTGGGTTCAGACTGGCCTGACATTTAAAAATATCTATAAATAAAATTTCTAAAAAGGAACATTGTTCCCTAGCACAGTCTTATCACCCTTTATGTCAATATACAGAACTTTTACTGAAAGGGGCTGTAGCACTTAGCTATGAATTTTGACCGCCCTGACCAGTGCTTATTTAGCCTTGATTTGAATTTGAAACTGTTGAGAGTTGGAGCTTCAATTGTACTGGAGGGGAGTGCATTCCATGTGTCAATTACTCTGTGACTGAAAGTATTTTTTTTGTGTTAGAATTGGCTCTAGGCTTGAATAATTTCTGTGTGTTCCCCCTTGTATTAGTATTAGTAAGTTCTAACAGTTAGCAAGTTTGTGGAAGTTTTATCTAGTTCATTCTAGCTTAAACAGTAATAACAACGCATAATACATGGAAGACTATTTAAAATGTTAAATACATCATGTTTTTTACATTTAATTTTACCTTTTTCAGTGACAATAAATTGAAAAAATGTTGTTCCCAATCC
Organism: Mercenaria mercenaria; assembly: GCF_021730395.1. Taxonomy (NCBI): domain Eukaryota; kingdom Metazoa; phylum Mollusca; class Bivalvia; order Venerida; family Veneridae; genus Mercenaria; species Mercenaria mercenaria. Next base: position 57,554,169 of record NC_069378.1, read on the forward strand.
ACACCCCGGCCCAGTCTCATAACACTCTCACTTCAGTGACTGCATGACTCTGTCTGGTATGTGTTATATCATGAATCTAGCATGACCCAGTAATGAAGCCATTTGTGAAATTTACTGAATGTTATGACAAAATAATAAGGTTCCATTAATGTCAAATTGTTAAAATCTTTATCGACTGTTGAAAGGAACAAGAGCTGTCGGATGACAGCGCGCTCGACTATTCGAAGAATTGATTGAAGAATGGGGTCAAAATATTTCCATAGATTTTCAGACTAAACAAAAAAATGGATTAAACAAAAAATGTTCCTGTATTTGTGGATTTCGATTAGTCTTGCACTAAATGGCAATGTGTGACCATGATGGCAAATATGTTAAGTTATATGTTAGGCAAACCATGGACTTATATGAAAAATTTAACTAATTTCTAAGTCCAAAAAGGGCCATAATTCAGTCAAAATAGTTGACAGAGTTATGTACTCTTGCCTACAGATGGAAATCATGTTGATAAACTAGTGTTAAAAGTTTCAAAGCCACAGTTCAAACAGTTTTGACAAAACGCTGACTTGTAAGAAAAACTGAAGAAATTTCAAAGTCCAAAAAGGGCCATAATTCAGTCAAAATAATTGTCAGAGTTATGTATTCTTGCCTACAGATGGAAATCATAATGATAAACAAGTGTTTAAAGTTTAAAAGCCATATGTCAAATAGTCTTGACAAAACATGGACATTTACAAAACAGAACCAATTTCCAAGTTCAAAAAGGGCCATAATTCAGCCAAAAAAGATGAGAGAGTTACGTACTCTTGCCTATTGATAGAGACTATTATACTGAACAAGATATAAAAGTTTCAAAGCCATATGTCAAACACTTTACACAAAATATAAACTGGTACGAAAAACTTAACCAAGATTTCTAAGTCAAAAGGGGCCATAATTCAGTCAAAATGCTTGATGGAGTTATGTACTCTTGCCTACAACTGGACATTGTGATGGTAAACAAGTGTTGAAAGTTTCAAAGCTTTATCTCAAAAGACTTTGTCAAAATGTGGACTGGTACGAAAAACTTAACCAAGATTTCTAAGTCAAAAAGGGGCCATAATTCAACCAAAATGCTTGATGGAGTTATGTACTCTTGCCTACAACTGAACATGGTGATGGTAAACAAGTGTTGAAAGTTTCAAAGCTTTATCTCAAAAGACTTTGTCAAAATATGAACTGGTACGAAAAACTTAACCAAGATTTCTAAGTCAAAAGGGGCCATAATTCAGTCAAAATGCTTGACAGAGTTATGTACTCTTGCCTATAACTGGACATGGTGATGGTAAACAAGTGTTGAAAGTTTCAAAGCTTTACCTCAAAAGACTTTGTCAAAATGTGGACTGGTACGAAAAACTTAACCAGGGTGTGATGCCGACGCCGACACCGACGCCGTGGTGAGTAGGATAGCTCTACTTATTCTTCGAATAGTCGAGCTAAAAATGTATTAAGAAATGCTAGAATCAAAATATAGCATGACATAAAGCCATATTAGAATAATCTGTAATACATAATTTTAGTCATTACATTTTCAGCGCTGTTCAACTTGTTCTAGTTGAGTTTTTAATACAATCATTTTTGTTCATGTTACAAAGCATGCATTTTCCATCAGTTCCAGTTAAAACAATTCTTACAGTCAAACCTGTGCTAAATACCACCCCAGAACAATAGCATCTTTCCAGAAAGACCACTCTGAAAGTCTCCCTGAATATTACTCTTCAGTAAGTTATACTGCATACACAATATATACAACAGTCTGGCTCTTTTAGTAGTTCCCAGGGTGGTCTTTAAAGACAGGTTTGACTGTAAATACATTGGATAAGATTATAATTTTCTCAAGAGTTACTAAATTAACCCCTCTATTGAAAACTGGACTTAAAAACTTAGTTTTGGCTGTGATTGTTTCATCAGATTTTCACACATAAAAAAACACCATAATTTTATATAATTTCCTATGATATTTATTGATAATGCAGCAAATAAAACCTGATCTTAGACAATATTCCAATGAAAACAACATTCAATAGTTAGTGATAGAGTAACTTTTTTTGGGATTTACTTGAATATTTGTGGCCTACTGAAAACACGTTGCAGGCCTTTTTTTATGCTGATTTTAGGGCCGAAATTCGGCCCCATTCCCCAATCTAAAAAGTATACTTTTTTCCCCACCTTGGCCAAAAATTCCCCATGCAAAAAAAAATGAAATTAGTTTTGATTTTCAGTCCTGATTTTAACAACTTTTCAGCAAATATATTCCTCCAAACAATGATTTTGCGACGTAAATTTCCCCTCCAAAAGGGACCTGGTACCCTTCCCCAAATTTACAAAAAAAGGGCTGCGTTGTCTGATACACTATATTTGTGACCGGAATACGACCAAGGAGTAACAGAAAAGGCCTAGGTATATAGACTTTTAGTGCTCTCTTATACTATATATACTACTGGGGTCAAGTGTGATTGTTTTTGTGTCAGATTTTTATATAAATGTCATTGTTTTGGAATCAGGTTGTTTTCGGGCTAAATTTTTGAAAAACGGCTTTATGAGCCTTAAAACGCCCATATTTGCATGTATATATTTTTTATAAGTATTGTGGTAACTTTTTTTTTTTTCACTTCCATGTTGTTCTGGGGTACAAACTCTTATGAAAAAATGACATTTTAAGTGTAAAAGTCTGGTTTATAAAAATCTCATTGCATTGCTAGTCTATGAAACACGTCCACGCAAGTGAAACATAGATATTTTAAGGAACTGATTTTTAGTGATTTTTTCAGCCCTTTCGGTTGGTTGTATTTTTTTCCTTCCAGATTTACTGTCCCTTGCCCCCATAAAAAAAAAAAACATCGCGAAAACTAATGATAAGAAATTTTGTCTAAAAATAAAGGATGCAAAGGCATGCTACTTGAAAGTTTTCTTTCATAAAAGTATAAGCTACATTTAGTTTTCTTCTTTGGACGTTGAATATGTATGATTAATTTTAAGCCATAGTCCAAGTTAGTGCATAAAGCAATGTTTTTCTTACACATTCCGTGCTTCGCCTTCGTCTTCTCTCCGCCATTTTGTTTAGCACAGGTTATGGCGCGACATTTTTTTTCAAGTATACGGGACTTCCATGTTTTAAAGTATCAAAATGCACTGAACTAACTTCAATTTTCTTGACTAAACCATTTTTGTTCATTTAAGTATTGTCTTTGAAAAATGAAAAATGTCTCAAACGTTGTTCAAACTAACTAATATTATATTGATGTTAACAATGATCAGTACCCCTGGACTGTATATATACGTACGACGCAGCCACTTTAATCAACGGCCAGTCTTCTTCGAGCTTATTCAATTCCTGCACTACCTTAATAAAAAAGAATATTTATATTGTTCGGACTTTTGCGAACGGTTCACCTTGTAAACAGTTTGAGTGGTTGTTACAAAGTTTTTTAACTATGTTAAAACTAATGCTATCAAATAATGTTTTGGGGACGTACGTGTCTTTTGTTTGATGATGGTGTTAGTAACTATTTTAATTGTCAAAATCCGGCACAATACCCCTGATGATTTAAAGAAAAAATGTCTTCTGGTCTCTATAGACTGTCCAGGCTGACTCTTTGCAACATATTAGTCACACAGCTATCTTCTCTAAAGCTGTAATTTTTAATGATTCAAAATTTTGAGGCATACCACTGAATCGTCTCAAGAGAGTTATATCATACTTCTATTGTGTTTCCCATATACGACCCTTTGATAATGTTAAACTGAGGTAATTTAAGGGGTTGAGTTCACTTATTGTAATACGGTTTTATCTAAATTCATTGAAGAAATTAAACCTCTGACGAACACTTAAAATATAACATTGCTTGGCATTAAAGTTCATGCCCCAAAGGTTAGCCCACTTTTCAGAAAGATGGAAGTAATTTTAACGATCAATAGGTCTGTTTAATAAACAGTCATCAGAATTAGCAAATATTTATTAGTTCTTAGCTAAAGAAATGTCATTTGGTACGGCATTAAATCTAATACAGATATTTTGTTTGCAGATAACATAAAATCTAGTTCAGTCGCAAATACATATTGTATTGGTTAGTGTTAAAACTCTAGCTAATTACGTATTTGATTTTGAAAATCAAAGAAAATAACTATGCATTAATTTGTACAAGGTACAGATTTTTATTTATAGTCTTGTAGCTCAGAACAACAGTGCTATTCAGTTCAAGTTTATCATAGATCGTCTCTTGCATGTGAGCAACTTGAAATTTACCTGAAATCTTGCTGTTATTGAGACGGCATTTTTAGTAAGCCAGTTTTAGTTTGCGAATATTTATGCTCATGCAAGTTTATCAAATATTTTTGATAACCACTGGACCAAAGACACAGTACTGTAGCTTCAAGGGACCATTCCTTTTATGTATATGCTGCTGGCATAAGTTTGCTTGTTTTCCAGCCTTCTGGTCTATGTATTCCATTTAACGAATAACTTAAATGAATGAATAAATGCAGCTGCATATGTTACCTGTCGTCCCAGACCACTTATCTATCGCAAGAGATAGAGGACGCCTTCCAAGAGCAGAAAGTTGTGCTTACAGCATGGATTGATCTGCAGAGAGCGTTTGGTTTGACAAAGTCTGCACTGATGGACTCCTCGTCAGTCTGATGAGGAGTGGAGTAGGAGGTCACATGCTAAGCTGGATTAAGTCATACCTCTACAACAGGAGAGCAAGAATCAGTTTAGAACATGACAGAAGTAGGAAGTTCCTGTTGCGTCATGGTGTCCCACAAGCTAGGCGGAGTCTTATCCCTTACACTCTTCCTGCTTTTCATCAATGATCTGGTGTCTGAACTACCGAAAGGAGTTAAGGCTGCACTCTACGCTGACGACCTGGAGTTATGATGTAAGGAAGAACATGCCACTACAGCCACACACAGGATGCAAGAAGCCATCAACAAGCTTTCAGCTTGGGCTGAAGATTGGTGTGTATCGATCAATACAGAGAAATCGTCCACCACACTATTCTCCCTGTCGTCAAAGCAGAGGGCGGATAAAATCAAGATGGGAAATACTTCGCTGATTGAAGCAGACGAGGCAAAATACCTTGGAGTGACCTTTGACAAACTGCTAATCTGGAAGCCCCACATTAGTCAAGCAGAAGGGAAGGCCCGTAGGAAGCTTGTCATGATGCGCAAACTTGCTGGAACAGCATGGGGAGCAAATGAGCAAATACTCAAGATAGTATATCAGGGAACAGTGAGAGTATTTAGAGTATAGCTCAACTGCCTGGTCCACAACTGCCCAAACTAACCAACAGGCTCTAGACAAGGTTCAGAACCAAGCATTGCGGATCATGACAGGTGCTACAAAGTCTACACCATTCTCCTTCATGGAGAAGCTAACAAGCACACAGCCGTTACAAGACAGGAGACATGCAAAGGTCCTGCTTCAAACAGAGAAGTTCAGGTCTTTTCAAGACCATCCCATGAAAGCCAAGCTGGATGGCTACACTAAAATTCGGCTCAAACGTAGCAGTTCAAAACTGAGCTGAACATGCCAACGACTCCCTTAGGTAGTGAAGACATTATAAACCCACTAGCGATTAATCTGTCCTCAGTGACTGTGAGACTTGCTGTTCCTTGTCTTCTTTCCAGATTTTATTTACTTCACAACAGCGGGTGTTAAGCGCTGTGTGGCGGCCGTAAAACGTCGCCCCGACTTCATCTCAGTGTTGTTATATTTTCTGGTCCTTCGGGACCATTGATTTCAATTCATGTAGATTTGAAGATTGAATACTGCTTAAGCCGGTGCTAGGGGCGTGGGCAGTGTTGCATTTTCCATTACTGCTCATGAACAGACTCAATCAAACCGAGTCTGCAATTTTCACTGTTTGCCTTGTTCTCGGTGCTTCCGAGGGATCTACTTTCCAGATTTTATTGACCGCGGGAAGCAAGATGATGAAAGTATTCGGAAGAGCCTCACACTTGCTATGATCAATGAAGACTATCCTCCGGAATCATGGACTCATGTCTATACAGACGGATCAACCACATGCGCCGTCAAAGATGGAGGAGCATGAGTTTTCATTCAATACCCATCTGGCAAGAGAGAAACACTACATGCAGCCACAGGAAAACACTGCAGCAATTACAAGTCAGAGACTGAAGCACTCATGAAGGCCGTCTCAGTGGTTGAATACTCGGCCGAAGAAAGCTCCCCAGTCGTCTTTCTCACAGATGCACTGTCTGTCATGGAAGCTCTGATCAACAATAAAGCTCCGCAGCTAGCCAGGAGAATGCAGAGCCTGAGTATAACCTTCAAAGTAGCACTTCAGTGGATTCCATCCCATTATGGACTTGCAGGCAATGAAGCGGCAGACAAACTGGCTAAGCTAGCTCAGTCAGAACAACCAACAAAACCTGTGAGTTAAAAGGAGAAAGTCACCATCATCAAGGCACTAACGAGACCAAGGATTGAGGAAGATGCTTTTCATCTCCTTGATCGGTCTGAACAAGTGGTGCTGGTCAGGCTTCTCTCAGGGCACAACAAGATCAATGCTCAAATGTACAAGAAATACAGACTGGCATCATCGCCAACTTGTCCATGTGGTGAGGAAGATCAAACTGCGGAGCATATACTTCAGAGATGTAAAAGGCATGACCAGGAGCGAGCTGCGACTTGGCCGACAGATACCTCAATCCAACAGAAAATGTATGGAGGCATTGAGGATCTGCGGCAAACCACAAGTTTCATCGAGGATACTGGTCTGACAGTGTAGTCGCGAACGAGAAGAAGAAGAAGTTAACTGTCGTTTTATGAATAACACAGTTTTGTGACAAGCCGTTTTATGAATAATACAGCTTTATATGTGACCAGCCGTTTTATGAATAATACAGCTTTATATGTGACCAGCCGTTTTATGAATAATACAGCTTTATATGTGACTAGCCGTTTTATGATACAACTTTATATGTGACCAGCCGTTTTATGAATAATACAGCTTTATATATGACCAGCCGTTTTATGAATAATACAGCTTTATATGTGACCAGCCGTTTTATGAATAATACAGCTGTATGAGACTTTATAAAATATCTCCTTAAATTGTCTGTTACTTTTACGAGTTAAGGAATGTGCAAAAAGTATTGCTCAAACGCTATTGACCGCCTTTAACATAGCTTGATTATCGGTAGCACGCAATAATTTACCTTGTAGTTGTGCTACAGCCAAACATTTATAGTTTATTACGCTTTGAAAGATATCATTTTACTTCCTTTTTTAAAAATCAATTTTATCGACATATCTAGTGTGAAGAATAGGCCTACGACGTAACGATTAGAATGCGTGTGAATATAATAAGCTTTTAACGAAGTGTTTATTGTGATTTTAACATACAAGTGCATAACTTTACTTTGTAATATTTACGCTTTGTATATAATTATAAATCTTATTCTTTGGAGGCGTTCACTTTTTTTAGATTTGACTAGGGAAATCTAAGGATATTAGCGCGATGGCGTCGAGTTATAGGGTATGTAAATAACTAAAAGATCTGACAGACATAACACTATATTATCAAATGAATTTTCTTAATACCACAGTCACACATACGGCGCAAATAGCTACGTCTAGCTACGGATAGAAACGTAGTTACCCGTATCGATCCGTATCTGAGCCGTACGGATTGGTACGAATTGATACGGATTACTACGTTAAGGTACGTCTCAGGTACGTATCAATACGGATAGATACGAATTACTATATATACGTTTTTATTCGTGGCTAAACGTAGCTTTCCGCGCCGTATGTGTGACTGGGGTATAATGGTATGTAGTTAACGTTATGGTATATTTAAATCAAGCCGGTAGCATTCAATGTGTATAAAAGCTACGGTTATCTTAAATGCCAATTTTTGTTACAATATTTCGAAAAGCGAAAAATGCACAATCCTCGATTCATATTTTTTTTTATCTTTTCAGTTTCATTTTATGATTCCATTTATTCAATGTCTCGTATTTATAAAGTTCTATCACTAAGTGGATGCTCCCTTGTTCTCTTAGTAAGCCATGGTCTAATGTTTCGTCAGACGATACTTGTAAAATGCATGTAGTTTACGTCATGACGTTAGCTTTTAAAACAAACTAGACCAATCGAGCTCCATGACCTCTAAAAATATCCGCCTTTATGGCCACTGTAGAATTAGCCTTTCGTCAAATGTTATCTATTATCAAACGATGCCAAAAACTGAAAGAAACAATAAAAAACAATCGCATGTTCGAAGTACATTTTTCAAACATATTGGTTTATAGATATATTGTATACGACAGGTATCCATACAGTACAGGAAAATACTGATTGCACACACTTCATGAGTACGAAAGTAATGAATGACTTGTCACAAGTTATGCAAAATTATAGTAGATCTAAATTTGGTCCTGTTAAGCTTTCTATTCAAAGTCAATGATTTCAAGGTATTTAACCCTAAACGTAAATTCAATGTAACTCTCTACAAAATAGCTAATGGTTTCTGTTTTCTTTATTCAGGTCGGAGTTTGGGCACATGACCTTTTCGGGTGTTTTGATGACGTTAGTACGTGCTTATCTACCTTGGTTTGTCCATGCGTAATGTTTGGGCGAACGGCGGAAACGATCGGATCTGGAAATTGTGTTATATGTGGTAAAATTTATACCTTAACTAACCCTTATCATGCTGGACACGACTAAGTCTGCCTTTGCGGCCAGTGTAGATCATGATCAGCCTGCACATCCGTGGGACTTGGGGTAGCATATACTTTCGCCCCCAACTATAAGGTCCCCAAACGGATTTTAGTAAGTAATAACAGCAGGTAAAGGACAAAAGCCAATTTGAGACAGTATTTAGATATACTGATACAGATTTGGTGTCATGCCTGTTGTCAATAGGCCTCGATACCCTATCTACTAGTGCTAGAGCGTCTGCTTCGAGTGCGGGAGGTCGTAGGTTCGATAAGACGTGAAAAATGGTATCAGTAGCCCCCTTGCTTGCCGCTCAACATTAAAAGGGAAACTGGCTTCTTCTCTCATACCCACGTTGCGATGGATTCCATCAGGAATGAGGTGTCGAGAGTAATTAATATAAGTTGAACTTACTTCACAATCGACCAAAAATAAATTATGTATAAACTGATAAGCGGAAGAACAGTTTGTCATTTTTCCTTTCTTTTTCTTTTTTATTTGGGGTGGGGGGGGGGGGGGGGGGGGTAAAAAAATAGGGAAAGGCTGGTCGATCCGACATTATTGGCCCCTCCAACACTGAGATCGCTCCTACGGCAAATCAACAAGCAAGAGTATGATTTAAATTAAAACAACAAATTTTAAGGAAAATGTAAATACATATAAATGCGGCTGTCATACATATATTGTAGTTTTCAAGGAGAGGTTTTCTACTTCCGGTGAGAAATTCTGTGCCAACATGTGCAGGTCGTGTGAATTGACATTGTCTTTTATTTCTTTTGTAGCTGTATCGCTGTTGGTCCCGCCTGTCAACTTCGTCAGTAGAATGATAGTACGGGGTAGAATTCGAGACAGCAAAGGGATTGACGGCAGTAGTGTTAATGACTGTCTACTTATTTTATTTTGTCCGTTCTGCTCTCTAGTTCAGGAGGTACAAGAGTGTCAAGATATGACACCATCTGCGCAGAGCATGTGCAGAACCTAACCAGGAAGTAGAATGGTAACTTTACGGAAATGGAATGGAAAACACAATAACAAAAATCACAATCATATTTATAGATGTTCTATTTTGCATCGTGAAAAAAGACGTGGAGCACTATTGGTTACATTAGGACTGTTATTGTCGCAAAGTTTTTATTAAAAACTATATTGATAAGAATGCTAGTAGACAAAAAAGAGCACGATTTCTGCATCTAAATATACACTTGTGTTATTTTTGAAATCCAGAGGTCCACTGTGATTCCCCGTATCTGCACAGAACCTCTGACGGACTAACCGGCGTATTGTGGCTCTTTTCGCGAATGCGCTCCGGTAACTTTTGTATAGTTAAATTCCGTGAGTCGAATTTAGATCGTTTCCCTTACCTGGAGCACTTCGGTAGATACAATTATATAATTAACTTGCTTGACCGCTAATAAGATACTAGAAATTAACACGAATATCTATCTTGCTCATTGTTGGCTATGACTAGCATATACCCATGATACCCATAAGTGATACTTCAGACATCGAAAATATGAAAAAAAATATATTGTAATTCTGTAATTCAGGGGTGGTATAGTACGTCATCAACAGGTGCGCGCAACACTTCCCGATGCGGCTTTTTTATGTCAAAACACCTCGATTCGGTGAGTAAACTTGCAATTATTTCATTGGTAACGAATAGATTTGGAAATGACATATAGTCTAAAGTACCCGCATGTGCCTCTAGTTTATCACTGACTTTTGCATTTTTCAAGAAAGTCTTACGTTTAAGAGAACATTCGAGCACAATGCATTTCATGGAAACACTTCCCCATTCACCACACCATATTATATCGCATAAAAAGAGTTTTCATGCATTTCTAATGACTAAATGCCTTGACTGGTGTTCTTTTATGGCAAACAGAGGTCAGTGATACCTTAATTAATTATTGGAATCTATAGTTTCAAAGAAATCAGTAATATAAAATTTCGTCTTCCCGGTTCACCAGGTAAAACGATGCACTTCCCGGCTCACCGTCCGTGTGGCATCGTGTTTGACTTAATTATATGTAGCCTTCAATTTATTTTGACGCATGGTACTTCGGTTGCAATACCAGCAAAACTAGTATTTAGCAATGAACGTTTATGTCAGTAAAAACAGTGCTTAATTTACTTTCAAGGGCTATATTATGACAGATTTACTCTTTCTTTTTCAGATCACAACAGAAACACCTGAGATATTCTGTTCATCAGAATTAAATTATGAAGCTAAACACTTGGGGTTCAGCAGTATGATATCCGTAGACAGATGAACATAAACTGCATATAGTAATTCATGCATTTCTCGGGAATAAAATGACACGTCAAAAAAGATCAGAATTGTAGAAAGAACAATACCCGCTTGTTGCGGATGTTTGTGAAAAAGTCAGAAATGAAGACCACAAAAGTAGTCGTTGTTTGAGGTTCACTCACCGGCAATATGTGCAAACACCGTTTAAAACAGCTCAGTGTTACGTGTGACCACTACCGTACAATATTTAGCCATGAACAGCTTTTTAGAACGGAATTTAATGTGATTTTGCGTGACTTCAAGCAATTGTGATGTTTTATTGAAACATGTTTTGTTTTGTCTGTCTGTTTTGAAGTCACAGAGTATTGTCAGTGCCTTCTAAATAACATTTGACAGATTTTGATGAAAGGCAACAGCAGTATTAAACTTTGTATGAAATGTAGTTGACACTAATGCTCATAACGGGTAAAACACAACAATGTAAATATTCTTGTTATCTTTATGTTTCGGTCAATGAACCTTTACAGATTATACTACATTGCCACTTTATCAATTTTTGTGTGTTTTTGATATAATTAGTGTAGTTGCGCAAAACCTCAACATTTTCCAGTTTAATGGTTTCAAGAGTTATTATATTCTGATTTTTGTTGATTTTGAAGTTTAGGTTATAAAGAATTACATCCAATGTTAATGAAACGTTATCATTATACTTGTATAAATGTGTATAAAATTTAGAATTGCTACATTAAAGTAATAAATCTACTTTCGTTAATTTGTGTAAATATATAACATTAGCTGATAAAAAGGAAGATGTGGCTATGTCTTGAAAGTGTATGTCCGTATGTTTGTGTCACAACGGCTTCCAGAGGTAATGGTTTAAATAAAAAATCAGTAAAATTTCCTATTTTAAATAATCTTTTATACAACAATATTTTCAACAACTAAACAGTTTAAGAAAAGCAAAATAATTTACATTGCAAGTAAAATTGTTCTACCACTGTTCAAGCACACTTCAAGATTTAACATGTAATTGGGTGCACTAAGATTTGCAAGCAAAATCTGAACATTTGTCAAATGTTAAATCCTGAACCGCTTTCTAGTGTAGATTCAAACGATGTCTCATTCTACTACATGGTTATTATAATTCGGTTGCAGTCACTCTTGGTCTTTCCCTACGCACATCTAAAACTCCTTAATAAGAACTTTTCGTTGGCGCGATACAGTAGTTTCTCATTTTTCCCGAGCAATTGTGATGATCACGGGGCCCTGAAACATTAAACAGAATTAAATAGTAGCATATTATTAAAAACTAAACTGAACTGGTGCGACTTTATACCTTTAAAAATATATTAAAAGGTTGCTCCTTTAAAAACAGCACATGATAATAATTTAACTATATAATTTTGCTTTACTTAGCATATTATCAATGCATATTCTTATTTGTCTCATCGAGTCTTGCCTTAAACTCAAGTTCGAAATCAAAGCCATCATACTCGTCTATTTTCGATGACACACCATATATAGTTATCATGAAAAAATAATTAGAGTAACAAGTTAACTAATGGTTTCCAAAATACTTTCTATTTATAATATCATGTGTCGAAGTGCCTATCTAACTTTACCCCTTATTAAGGTTTATCTACTGTAACATTATTGAAATTAAATCAGTCATTTATATCCATACCTTCTAACAGACATAGTCGTGACAAAGTTTGGTACGACGACCTAGCTGAGCGTTGAAATCCTTGCCTGGGGTCGTTAGGGGATGTTCTCCACTTCTCAAATATTATGTCGTACAGCTTTTGGAAAATATAATACGTCAATTATGTCTTGCATGTCGATCACTCAGCAATCCTTTTTAACATATATTGACAATTCCATTGATGCCGACTAGAAGTTTTGTTTCCTTTTTCATCTTTCATGTACCTAAAATAACAAATATAAGGACATGGTAGAACATAATTATATCATACATATACACGTTTATAGTATACAACATATGTTCAAGATATGCCTCGTTCTTTCAATATTATCTTCAAATGCTTAAATGAAGTTTACGGACCATCTAGTGCAAGCACTCTAACAATTAATTATTCGAGTTAATAGAACTTCCAGGCAAGCGTGATCACATTTACATGAGCACCAGCCCGATGTTAGTCATGCTGGAAATTGGTGAGCCGGGAAGGACATCAATTCAGTTGGTGAACCGGGAAGGCGAAATTTTAGTTTACTGATTTTTCGGAAAGTTTAGATTCCAATGACTAATCAAGGTATCACTGACATCTGTTTACCATAAAAGAACACCCGTCAATGCTTGGATTTATCAGAAATGCATGTAAACTCTTGTTATGCGATATAATATGGTGTGGTGAATAGGAAAGTGTTTCCACGAAGTGCATTGTGCACGAATGTTCTGTTAAACGGAAGGCTTTCTTGAAAAATGCAAACGTAAATGATAAACTAGACGCATGTGCGGGTACTTTCGACTATATGTCATTTCTGAATCTATTAGTTATCAATGTAATAATCGCAAGTTTACTCACCGAATCGAGATGTTTTGACACAAAAAAGCCGCATCGGGAAGTGTTGCGCGCACCTGTTGATGACGTACTATACCACCCCTGAATTGGATGTAAGCAAAGTAATTGATGTTTGGTTTGCGGTTAATATATATAACCTGTTTTTCTCAGGTGTTTTGGTACATCAGTTTAACCAGTGTTAATACATTCTGCATTAGTATTGTTTTCTTTTCTCCGTAAGTAACTAGCAACTTTCTCAAATGAAACAGAGGTGTAGGACACATTGCTTCAAACATTTTGTCTTCCGCAGAGAAAGATGTTCTCACCCGAGGATTGAAATCGTGACCAGGTCTGTGCTGTACATACTAGGCACTGAGGCAGAGTGTTAAAGAGTACTTAATTTTCTAATAAAGGTTTTGAGTGTTTTGTTCTGCCCTTACAATTATTTCACATAGTGAGAAAATATCTTTGTTTCTGTTGCTGTTGTTGTTTTAATTGTTTTTATGCCCCCAGCATCTACTGATGTGGGAGGCATATAGTGATTGTCCTGTCAGTCAGTCCGTCCGTCCGTCAGTCCGTTCGTTCGTTCGTTCGTCCCTCCGTACGAGGTTAACCAAATGGGACCGTTTCGTCTAGCATCAATACCCCTTACTAGAATGACTTGATACTAACCCAGATGTAACCTGTGACCATTCCCCATCTTCAGACATCACCTGACCTCAGTTTGACCTTGACCTTGACCTCATTTTGGACTTAGGTTGCTTTATATGTGCCATCTCTTGGTTAACCAAATGGGGTCGTTTCGTCCAGCTTCAATACCCCTTACTAGAATGACTTGATACTAAAGCAGGTGTAACCTGTGACCATTCCTCATCTTCAGACATCACCTGACCTAAGTTTGACCTTGACCTTGACCTCATTTTGGACTTGGGTTGCTTTATATGGACCATCTCTTGGTTAACCAAATGGGACCGTTTCGTCTAGCATCAATACCCCTTACAAGAATGAATTGATACTAATGCAGATGTAAACTGTGACCAGTCTTCATCTTCAAACATCACCTGACCTCAGTTAGACCTTGACCTTGACCTCGTTTTGGACTTAGGTGCAAAATCTATCGACAAGGATGCCATTGGGGGCATCAAGCGTTAACTGAACGCAGCTCCTTGTTTCGTTTTAATCTTTCAAATGAATCCATTAGAAATGAGCCGCACCATGAGAAAACCAATATAGTGCGTTTGCGACCAGCATGGATCCAGACCGCAGTCTGTTCAGGATCCATGCTGTTCGCTTTCAAAGCCTATTGCAATTAGAGAAACCATTAGCAAGCAGCACAGATCCTGACCAGACTGCGCGGATCCATGCTGGTCGCTGACTCACTATGTTGGTTTTCCCATGGCACGGCTCAAATCGTGACCAGATCATTTCTGTTTCTACTGTGCTGTACATACTAGACACTGAGGCAGAGTGTTAATGAGTACTTAATTTTCTAATAAAGGTTTTGAGTGTTTTGTTCTGCCCCTACAATTATTTCACATAGTGAGAAAATATCTTTGTTTCTGTTTCTGTTGTTGTTTTTATTGTTTTCCGTTTTAATCTTTCAAAGGAATCCATTAGAAATGAGCCGCACAATGAGAAAACTAACATAGTGTGTTTGCAACCAGCATTGATCCAGATCCGCGCAGTCTGTTCAGGAACCATGCTGTTCGCTTTCAAAGCATATTGCAATTAGAGAAACCATTAGCGAACAGCATGGATCCTGACCAGGCTGCTCGGATGCGCAGGCTGGTCTGGATCCATGCTGGTCGCAAATGCACTATGTTGGTTTTCTCATGGCGCGGCTCAAATAAGTATTATTTTTTATATACATCATGTCCGCATTGAAAACGTGTACTGTGATATACTTGACTATAAAAACTATCAGACGTCGCTAACTGTGAGCAAACCCCCATGACGTTTGTATGAACGCCGCCATCTTGAAATGGACGTAGCGTCATTTTACAATGCAAGTCTATGGGGAAAAACATAAAATCTTGATTTTTAACTTCATTTTACATTTTTTCAAAAAAAAAAATGAAAAAAGTGCCTAGAGATATTAACCTTCTGGTATTAACGATGTCATTTTTGACAATTTTATATACAGTATAAATAAATCATCGGAGGTCCAAAATTAGGTGGGACAGACTATAGTTTATATTTATTTTAATCCAGTACGTAGTGTGAAACTTTAATTTATTCTTATTGTTCGGTATGACTGTGTATTTTTGAATATAATATGTATACAAGCATAATAAATATATTTGTCTAGCGATTTTCATAAGCCAGTTTGTTATATGTTTTAGAAGACGATTAGTTATTGGGGTCCTATGGATAATTATTATCTGAAAGACTTAATAATGCTTTTATTAACAATGAGATTGCCATATGTTTTATTGTGGCTATAAATTATATCAATTCTATGTTAAATCCTTTTTGGAAAATTGTTTTCTCGTGTGTGTTGACCTAAGCTTTGAATACTGATCAACATTGTAGAAAATGTAATTGAATTCATTTTTAATGATTATATTAAGGGGATATAGCCTCAAGAAACATTTTGTATAAAGGATTCATCTCGTGTTCTAGGCCATATACGTTTTGAGCTATGAGCATCAAAAAAATAAACAAAAATCCACTGTTTTGGATATTTCAAAGGCCATAACTTTGTAATTAGTGCTTATATCTCAAACAGAATGCCAGGTGTCCAAGGTCACATCATGATAAAGACTCATGCAAGGTTTTATGAATTTACATCAAGTACTTTTTGAGCTAGGCGTGTCATTAGGTAAAAACGTGCATTTTTGACTATTTCAGAGGCCATTCCTTTTGAAATAGGGGTATGGAGCCAGACGAAAAATAAGAGGTGCGCAAGTTCATATCATGATAAAGATTCTTGCAAGTTTTCATTAATTTACATCAAATACTTCTGAGCTAGGCGCGTCACAAGGTGAAAATGTGCATTTCTGACTATTTCGGGGGTGGGGCGAAAAATAGGAGGTGCGCAAGTTTATATCTTGATAAAGACTCGTGCAAGGTTTCATTAATTTATGTAAAATATTTTTTGAACTAGACGCATCACAATGTGAAAATGTGAATTTTTCACTACTTCAGGGGCCATAAATAGGGGCGGAGCCAGACGAAAAATAAAAGTTGCGCAAGTTCATATCATGATAAATACTCGTGCAAGGTTTCATCAATTTATATTAAGCACTTTTGGAACTAAGCACGTCACATTTTTTTTCCGGACAGACTAACACACGGACGGACAAACGGACAAGACAAAATCTATATGCCCCCACCACTCATGTGGAGCAAAAAACAGTTAAGTTTTTGAAGAGTGTTAAATCAGCTATGTTTAAAAATAAGAATAATGTACAGTGTGCTAAAATAAGGATACAGACATCAGGGGGAATAAGTGGGATACTCTATTGGGTATAAGAACATTAATTCTAACACGATCCGATTCATTTTCCTAATAAACAAAGAAGGCTGAAAACAGAGAATTACTATACAACAATTCACTGTTCTGACGTCACAATTAAATATTACGTCATACCGTCAAATGGCATAGCGGCGCGCTGGAAAAGAAACCAATTGAAAACGGGCAAATATTTAATGAATGCCGTCAAGGGTCTACTTTAAAGTCCTTGGTAACGTGTTAGAATCGAAATAATACAGCTCTATCTCATTTAGTGATTTGTTCTTGAATAAAATTATTGTCTTTCAAATGCGTATTATTATATCACTCGGGCTGCGCCCTGGTGATATAATTCCTTCGCATCTGAACTCCAAACAATGATATATTCAGCGACAAGTCACTAAATGCGATATATTATTCATCGGATACAGTAAAATACTCTGTCAGAATTGACGTACTGATGACGTCTCTACATTTTATACGCCAAAAGGTTAATCGTTTCAAACGAATTTTCAGTCTTACTTATCTAAAATGATAGTCAATTCTGATTGTCCTAATATTAGAAATAAGTGTATTGTTACGTCTGAGGGTAACGATTGCTTGTTACTTAGAATATTCAAGGTAGCAGAAAAACAAAGCAGCAACTGTTACCAATAACAAAGTTTATTATGATAAGTAACAATTCAAATACCTTAAAAATGTTAACAAGTTAAAATCCAGTTATAATACATAAGAATAGCCCCCAAGTCCTGTCCTGGTCAAATTTAAATCCAGTCACTATTAATTCCAAACATTTCATAATAACTCCAGACTGAATTTAGTATAGTCAAAGAATATAACTCCTCTCATATAAAAACTTTTTTTAAAAATCCACAAGGTGAATGTACATGTATATCCATAAAATGTTTTAAAAATGTCCAAACTGGAAATATCTTGCTACTACGAAAAACAAGAACTGTTTTCAGTAAGATCTTACTTTAGGTTCTACCTGACCTCAAACGGCTTCCTATTTGAAACATCATGGAAGGTTCCTTTCGATCAGAATTTGTGACAGAACATTCTAGAACACAATAGAATATAAATAACTTATTGACATACGTAATGTCTCAAAACTAGGTCAGGCTTCACAGTAAACAATGAATCATCAATGCATAAGGGCAAATGACATGCACATAAATGTATATATTAAAAGGATCATTAAAACAGAACATTTATCTGCAATGATGTATTCGTTCTCGTGGATTTTACCAGGCCGGATAACACTCGATACAAGCGCTTCATGGGATCCAGGTCTGGCAATTTCAACTCGAACCGAATACAACATTTCAGATCAAGGTACTGTTATAACTATAAGGATCTTACATGCCTGCCTGTGTAAGACGGGGTTTTCCCTATCCGAGGGACAGTGTGGAATGGAAAACCGAGCGTTAGCGAGTTTTTTTTATCCATGCTGTTCCGAGGGAAGGGAAAACAGCTGTCTTACACAGGCAGACATGTTAGATCATTTTTCTTGCCTATCATGTTCAAAATAGATCGTGGAGACAAATAGGTTTTTGGTATTTCCTGACATTATTTATAAAGTTTATGACGTCACAATGGTACCAATACTATGTGACGTCAACTTAGTGCACGCTATTTTAGACAAGGTTTTTCCCTAGGGAAAGACAGGAATATCTATCCCCGGCGCGTGATCTGATAAATGTATACTTTCCCGCTAGGTAGGCAAGAAAAAGCTATCGTATCGGGTGATTTTGGTGATTTTATATACGAAGATAATAGAGTTTTGTAATACAATGTCTGCTGGAGCTCTTGAAGCATCTGGGTGGTACTATTAGTAAAATTATATTACAAACATATCTATCAGCAGCTCTCTGCTAGTAAGGCTTTTCGGGTAGATGTGTCAGACGACGGGAGGAGAAATACGAGTACTTTAACCGGATTCTTCAACATGTTTTATCTGGTTTGATGAATGTTAAAGAGTTATTTGCCTTTGTTGTTACATTTTGTTGTTTTGTTTGGGTTATTTTTGTAGCTGGGTCCAGTTTAGAACTTGAGAGATCGTAATACCAAGGTATTTTGTGGAGTCGGTTGTTGTTCAGTACCGTGGATGATGTAACGGGATATAATTGAGATTTTGGTTGCGGGTTTATCCCGCTACCAAAGTTGAAGTGTATTTCTGACAATCATAGCATCTTTATTTGATTCCAAATCACATCCAAAGGATATTCATGTGCTAACAAAATAGTCCCATTCATGAACAATGCGGATGAATTATCAATGAACAAGCAGTTCTTATTCAACCTGTATCCACTCTCACTGACCATTTAGATTATATAAGTTCTATCAATGATAAGGTATTCCAGCCCATGGTTACATCACAAGCTGGGTCAGGCAGAGTTCTTCTTAGATATGAGGCACATTAAATTTGTATTTGTTTCTCATTCATGTATATTCATTGACTGGCATTTGAACAGAAAATAAATCTATCAAAATCCCGCAACCATCAGATATTTCAAGGCTTTGATTCTTTCGGGTTATCCTCAGCACTTCACATTTATATGAGTTAAAGTTTATAGCCCAGTCTATTTCTCAAGAAAGCAGAGATAGCTTTGTAACGGTTCAGCTTCCGAGCTTCCGTTCGAGGGTGAATGATTGAGATCATTAACTTTTTCTTAAAGTGGAATTATATGCATTTTTCAAGTAAAAGTCAAGCTTAAATAGATGTGCATGTAAAAAGGATGGAGGAAATTATAGCTTTTAACCCAACATACCAAACTCTTCCTGTTACCAGTACAAAATAATAAGTTTCCAAATATGACTTTTCTTATTTTGACTGGGGCAGTCTTTTTAAAAAACGTCAAAATGCAAGCAGGATTTGCTTCCCTTCTACTTCAGACATTTCAATTTTCAGGTAAGGGAGATCATTGCGCAGAAGATTGAAAAAGATATCTATTATTTTATATTTTTAAAGCATTAACTTCAAATACTAATGCGGCATTATCGTTAATTTAACACATCTAAATGCACAGCAACCGAAAATTGCTTTTATAGAACACTAACCCAAAACACACTATATGCAGTATTAGATGCACATAATGCCACTTTAACACATCATCGTGAACACAGAATTCATCTGGACACAAAATAATTGTCGTATGGCAAATCATGTTCAAATATACATACATGCTATATCTACAGATTATGCTCTCAGATCTATGTGCCGTCCATAGCGTTCTGAAATACTTTTTTCAGTTCAAATATTACATAGTATTTTCCATGGCTGAACATTTCTTGACAGCTGAACAAAATGATTAAAGAGAAACTTTAGACAAAATTCGCGAGTGTGTACTAGTATTTAATAGATTTAGGGACAATTTAACATTAAATGTAAAATTATGTTCATACTATTATTATCAAATAAAAAAAATAGTTTCAAGACGTTACTTTGGCGGAGAAATAATACAGAATAAAGAGATAGACGATATGCATGGAAATGCTATCAAAATTGATTATATGACTGGACCAATAATACGTCAGCAATTCAGATATTTTTAAACAAATTAAGATCTGCTTGATTTGTCACATTGTTTAAAAAGGCAAGACGTTCGCAAATTAACCGGTATGAATGTTCATATGGTGTTTTCTATGTTTTCTTCAAGTACCTTTTGTTACGTCGCGCTGCACGTTCCATAGCGTTACCCGGCATTAAGTACCCGGTACTATCAACGGACATATGTCTAGGGACAGTAAGCATGTTACTGCTGTACGGGTCACTTGTATTTTGATATGCGTTTGAAACCTTTCGGTTTTCTCCTTGTCCGACTTCTGTGCTACTATCAAACACAAAAACATTTTCCTGTATGTTACTATAAGTAACGGTGCCATTTTTAGTAGTTGCGGTCCCTGTTGGCGAGGCAGATTTGGGCATCGTGACGTAAGGGTTATCAATGGTGAGCACGGACATTCTCTGCGATTTTACGTCATCAATTTCGTCATATACGTGAACTCCACTGACACCCTGGCTGGAGAAGGAAATAACAGATTCCTTCTTCCTGAAAATGAAACGTTTTATTTCTGTAAAATTTCACCAAAAATGAATGCAATTGAATCTAACACCTGTCTCAAACAAAATGTCATATTTATACCTGTGTATAACAATGTGACATATGGCTTTATGATCTTCTCGCATAAAGGTTCTATGTTAAATTAAATCTAATCGATAGAAAACTTAGAGACAAAATGACCCATGCAACATGTGAAGATTGATATTAAAACTGAACGGTCTCATTTGAAATATAGTACTTTTACTATAGAAAATTTAAAACGGTGTTCGTGATATTGTTATTATTGCTTGTGGTGCTGAAATGTGGGGACTTTGAAACTTACCCTCTGTATGCGTCCTTCGATGAATTAGATCTTTTAACAGAACCTAAAACAAATAATCATAGTAAATTACATAATATTAGGTATTATACCAATTACACATATATATTAACCTTTACCTTACTTAATTTGTAAAATGGACTGGTCTTTTATTCAATTTGGGCAGCACCATTTATCATTCGAAGGGAATTTCACTGAAAATTACTAACTGAATAGCCATCAATGCAGACCAAAATGAGCCTGAATGGATGTTCAGAATCATCTTCGTTTGTGCAGGTCGCAGAGGCAGAATCACTTACACCAAGCAGGCTGAATGTTAAATGTATTGCTGTCATAAGTGATTTATTGTTTAGGTGAATTTGATTTTAGGGTTAACTTTTCACATCAATTCACATCAGATTGTCGCCGTTATCATGTCAACATAAACATTATATCCAAGTTGTAAAGTACAGTTTTCATCATTTGTGTTAACTTTACAAAAAATGAATGATACGAATACAAAGTAATTGCATTGTATGATTTACATTGACATATATTTAACCGAACGTCTTTAAGAGATGTGAAGCTGTAAATTATCATTTGAGCCGCGCCATGAGAAAATGCGTTTGCGACGATCATAGATCCAGACCAGCCTGCGCATCCGTGCAGTCTGGTCAGGATCCATGCTGTTTGCTTTAAAAGCCTATTGCAATTAGTCTAGAAACCGTTAGCGAACAGCATGGATCCTGACCAGACTGCTGGTCGCAAATGTACTATGTTGGTTTTCTCATGGTGTGGCTCATTTCATCTCTTCGCCTATCTTGGTTGCACAACAAATATAGATTGGAAATAAGCGAATTTAGAATTTTATCAATGTTATAAGCATTGTCCTTTGCTTCAGATTGAGGAGCCAACCTTATATCTATCAGATGTTAAACTAGAAAATATATTAAGATCATAAGAAATAGTCCACTTTTTCAAAACTTACATATTATAGGGGAGTAATTACAATTTTCATAAAAAGTAATAAAACAAACATTTCTAATTGGGATCCAACTTTATGTAACTGGTGCTTTTGTTCATTAGATAAATTTCTAACAGAATATACTAAAATGAAATATTTAGGTTGATTAAATCTGACTGACCATCTTCAGCTATCAATTTCAATTCTAACTGGGAACCAACTTTATGTGATTGGTGCTTTTGTTCATTAGATAAATTTCTAACGGAATATACTAAAGTTAAATAGATATCTATTTAATAAAGGTTGACTTAATCAGATTGACTACCAATTTAAAATCTAATTGTGTTCCAACCTTGTGTTACTTGTATTTTTATGCATTAGATAAATTTTTAACAGATATATCAAAATGAAATATTTCATAAAGGTTCGTTCAATGTCATTGACCATTTTTTAACTTTAAATTTAAATTCTAATTTGGATCCCTCCTAGTATTATTTCAGGCATAGAGACGAGCACCTGGATAGAACAGCCTATCTTCAGTTGGTCAGCAGGATGGCTTCCTGGCCTGAAAGAATTCTACACTCAATGCGAAGTTTCGAATCCTCTGCGATCAGGGGCAAGCGATTTGGCTTTATCTACCCGTATTCTTAAACTAAAATGAGTGTCTGTCATTTGTGTATCATAACGAATGCCCTGTATGCCTTCAACTCACCAGTTTTGACTATTCCTAGCATCTCCTTCTTCCTCTTCAGTTTTGTAACGAGCACGCAGATAACGATAGCTAGAATAAGAATAAATACACCAGCACCGGTTCCCACAATTCCAGACAGCGGAAGCTGTACAGTATGGTCGTTTGCTTTTAGCTTGCCATCTTCGGTACTAGTACCAACATTTTCTGAATAAAATATTAATAAAATAGTTTTGTTGCATTTCACCATGTCAGCATGTCATTTTAATGGAACTTATTTATTTCAGCATTTCAGAATTTACAAAAACATATTTCGCCGATCCTATACGAATTAATACCAAGGATCTACTGATGGACCAAGTATGACAAAGCATTTGAAATTGAACAGTTAACTATGGCACAAAACAAGATTTACTTACTTTCGCATGCCGGTATGGAACAAGTTGTGTTTTCCGTTGAAGAACCCATGCATCTTCTGGCATCAACCTCTTTAACAGTATCACGACATCGTCTTTCGCGCGTCTTAAACCCTGATCCACACGACAAACTGCACGCAGTCCATGGTCCCCATGTCGTCCATTGATCTAATGTCGCTGAGATGAAACATGTGACAGAAGGAAAATTTTCAGGTAACAAGATGTGTACAAGACATAGAATTTAAAATATATGAAAAGATAACGATGAATAAAAAGAAATGTTCTATCAATTTAAAGTATCTGTTTTAAGTAACAATATGATTCTCTATTTTCGACAAAAACTCACCAAAAAGAAAAAGGGCGACGATGATTATTAGGGCTGTCATCGACAGAAACGATATCGATGTATCAACGATATTTTTTGGTCGATCGATTATCGATTCCCATTTTCAAAAATCGATATTTTACAGAGAGAAAAAACAACTGTCTGGATAAACACTCAGACCCTCTAAAACAACTTTTTCTGCCTGCAAAAATGTGCCGAAAGTAACGGAAGTTGTCAAAAAAGGCCATGTCAAAACTTGTACCGTAGCAGTCTTTTCCCACTAGCCGGCACTACCTATATGGGTAGAAGTAAAAAGGGCTCAACTTCAGAATCTATTTGCAAAAAGTTACGTTGTCCTGTCTTGAAAGGTCGCTTCGTTGTTTGTGCATGTAAAAACATAGAGTATATATACTGTTTCTACGTCAGTCTCGGCTTTTTACTTGTTCGCGTATAGCTGATCACTCAGTAAAAGGTACAGAATTTAGCTAGTTCCCGTAACAATAACAATCAAAGATGGCCGAAGAGGAAGCCGTCGCCGGCTTAAATAGTGGAAAAACAGTCAAAAGACGGAAGGAAAAGCTTTGTTTTGGTTCGTAGAAACACAGGGTGTTGCTTAAACATGCCTTTCAGTACAACAAACAAACAGTCAAACACTACAAATTTGAGGCCCATTGAAAACTTGGGCAGAAGTTAAAAAAGAAAAAAAACAAAAAAAACACGCGGTGCCAGTACCTAATCCGAATGTAAACTTGTGCAAGGTAAAAATTAAGACAGGGTATGAAACAGGCTAAAAATAAATAAAAACATTGTAAATAAATAAATTAATTAATTTAATAAATAAATAGATATCTGTGGAAGAGAA
Source organism: Mercenaria mercenaria (assembly GCF_021730395.1). NCBI lineage: Eukaryota > Metazoa > Mollusca > Bivalvia > Venerida > Veneridae > Mercenaria > Mercenaria mercenaria. Next base: position 57,578,732 of record NC_069378.1, read on the forward strand.
ATGCAGAATTTTAGCTGTTTGAAACCCAACTCCAGTGCCTGGTATTATAGTTTACTAGGTTGTAAAGTAGGATAAATGCAAAAGAGGAGTGAAGGCACAATGAAGATCTATAAAAGATTTCATTAATTTTCATTTATTTTATTTATTTCATAGATACAAATACAACACAATCAAACAGTAATATAAAAAGCAGGCAAAAAAAAAAGACATAACATTAACAAGAAGGTATATAGCATGCCCATAAACAAAGAGATTGTTAATCTAACTCAATAATCGATATATCGATGTATCGTCGATATTTGTCTTCCGATATATCGGTATCGTCGATATGCAAAAGACCCAATCAATGACAGCCCTAATGATTATTAAAAAGAAGAGGAAGCGAGAGAACTGGAGCGAAATAAGTATGAAGATGGTGGTAATAATAACTAGTAGGGGAATTCTGATGTAAAGAGGTGGAGTTCGAGGAAGAAAATTCTGACAACGAAGAATAGAAGGATAATGATGATGTGGAACAAGGTACTTTGATTTGGTTAGTACATTTTGAGTGTACATGTACACAATTATTCATAAGACCCGGTTTTTGTTTTAGATGCTGATTTGTATAGTTTTCAAGTTGAATACATTTGTTGTTTTGGCTGTTTTTCTTTAAACAGATTAAGAGATCTTTGTATGTTACATGATCATCTGCGTTGAATGTAGATGGTTTAATCTGAGCTTTTTTCTGGCTGTTCTTAATGATTGTTTCGTTTGAATAAAGCTTGCAGAGCGTAAGTGTTAAAATACTAGCACTATTTTGTTTCTCCACACTTGCGTATATGTGATTGAACTTCTTGTTCAAGCAGATTTAACTAACTTATATGTAAATAATGAGTTTTCTGTGCGGTATGACACGGTTAGTAGTAACTTGATCTGGGATGCTGTATTCGACTCGCTTTTTGCCAGGTCGGATCACAGATCTAGCTACTATCATAATGACAATTTTATTATGCACCTCCACCTTTTTGTTTGTTGTAGGCTGATCACTACCAAATAGAATGTAAGCTTCCGCTGGTCTGTCACAAGTAGTCCAACTATAAATAGTACTAATCTTTTTTCCTTTCCTAGTTCATTTTCTCAACGGCAGCTTGTTTACTTTTACCCTACCGCGTTTCAGTATGTATCACTTTGCATTCTATAGAAATCGGCATGTTCCTATCGCATTCTATGTAAAAATGGCGGCGTAAGAATCTAATGTTTTGAATTATTTTGCTAATGACAGACAAACTTGTATCCCTCATAATACTTTTCAGAATTCTAATATGGCGAATTTTCAAAATCTAATGTGTAGCACTGATAAAAACAACTTGATTAAGTTAGCTCAATTTGTTAAATTAATAATGCTGAAATTTTAATGAACCATCTTCCTTATATATTTCAGTTAGCTGTAACTAAAATCTTTGACACTCTGCAGTTAATATTTAGTTAGTATGTTGTAATCATGGTTATCCTGTATTATTACTGTCATATGCAGATTTACTGTATGTAGTGAATTCGGTAAACATGAATAATCCAAGCGGTAGCCTTGAATATAGTTATTTGCAAAATCTTTATGAAGTTTTGTTCTCGACATGTTTTGTCATATCATTTGTCCTATGTTTGTATTCTCTTCTGCCCTTTCGGGCCATGAGATCAAATAATAAACTTTGAAACTTTGAAACTTTGAAAAGAGAAATTGAAAGAAGCGAAAAGGAGTAAATTTAGCGGGTTGTATTTACCGAACTGTAGTTTTCTTATACATGTATAAAAGTTAACACCCCCTTTTCTTTTTGTTTTTCTAAAGTAGCGATATAGTTCTTTCTGGGAATATAAGTCTCTGAAAATCTGATATGGTAGAAAATGTCGAAAACCCGTTTTAAAGTAAGTGAATTTCATATAAAATAAAGAACAGCCGGATTTAGTGGTGTTCAGCCTGTAGTGTTATCGAACGAAAGTCGATGTTAAAATAGAATTGAGTATAATTTTTGTGTGCGCTATTTATAGAACTGTGTCAAGTCATTCATATTACAATGTAAATGAAAGTGGTCTGGAAATATACAATACTATTGTGGCATATTTCTGCATATGATAATCATAAAGTTTTCATGAAAAGTTTATGAACTTTCGCGAAAAAACAATACTTTTCGCGAAAATTTGAACAAACTTTCGTGAAAGTAGGAGAAAGTTTTCGTGAAAGTTTTATCTGGTTAACGAGACAATATGTCAAAGTAGTGCCCTGAACTACATAAAGATAACCCAATAGTCCCCTCTACGGAATGAAGTGTGTTATATGCACCTCAATCCCCGACCACCACCCCTAAGAGTGTCTTGAACTTATAGATATTTAATTATAACATTCAGATGGGTTTCAAAATCATCGTATTTTTTTAACTCCCTTTATTATTTCTGTTCATTCCGTATTTGTTATCGTATGCAGTAGTTGGCACTATCGTGAATTTTTTCCACTTAGATTCTTTTCGTGAAAAGTTTGTAAATGTTCGTGAAAACTCTATACATTTTCGTGAAACTTATCTGGTTATCGTATGCAGAAATATGCCACCATACAATACAAAATGTACAATACGGTTTTATCTGCCTGTTCGTATTTCCTTGTGTAATACAAGCAGCATTAATAAAGAATTTATATAGGCATATGAAAATAATAATTAGGAAATGCCTACGTTCTCGTGAACAAGTAAAATACCAAGAAAATATTGCAGACAACTAGAAAAATACAACTGCTTGCATTTATTTTAAGGGTAAAGATTAGCCATGAGCAAACAGCCTCCATAATCCAAGTTAGTAATCCACGGCGTCATCTAACTCCTGGGGAGAAAGGAGAAAGATGTCTACTGATAAGAGGATTATGTCACAGAGTAGCAAGACAAAACGGTGGATCATAGGGGAGAACATTCAAATGAGGCAAACATGAATTTTGCATCTAAAGTTATCAAGTGGCAATAAATCGATTAATAGTCCTCAGTAATCTGATTTGATCATTAAATATGCCTTCTTCTGATTACAAAACTAGATTGCAATTATGATTATTTTATGATACCTTTAAGATTACTTTTTGTTTCTATTCTGTTTTGTACCAAAAAGATACTTAAATAAATGGATACATAATTTTAGAAAAATATCGACACTTTCCTTTGTATGCTTAATTTTCACACCATTTCATGGATTATGATGTATTTTTTATCTGTTAAGAAATGGTCCAGTATTTATTGATACAACGGTTTTATCAAAAAAAGCTGTAGTCAGATTATAAATATTAATATAAGATAATCTTTTAATATCCTGTCCATGGGTTTTAAACAATGTACAATGTAGCAGTAGTCCCATGCCTTTAAGTCCTCCTGGTGCAATACAGAAATATTGTGCCAATAACATTTACTGGAAAGGTCACTGTGGATACTACAATACGATCTAGCAATCGCTACTACTAGACATTTGCGAATTAAGTCTACGTGGACTGTGAACACCTAAGACGATCGATTTTTCAAGGGGACCGTCTCAACATGATAATTTTAATTTATGTTTGGTAGGAAAACATTCCTATAATGATGGTAAGGTCTGGCTCATTAAGTCACCGAATAGGATAAGATTTGGATTTGTCTTTCCGTCCGACTGTTTACCAGATAAATGTTTTGTTATACATATCGCAAAAAGTATTTGATCTAACGTCATAACACTTTCCTGAAATATTCTTTAATGTTATAAGTTGCGCATCTGCGACAAAGTTGAAAAGATGAGCTAATCTGATAGAAATGTATCCGTATTCCATCGTCGTCGTCGTCCGACATGAAAAATATCTAAACTGGGTCAGCTGGGATCAAAATGTAGGTCAGTAGGTAAATCATTGTGAAAACTGTAGAAAACATAATAGCTTGCGTCTCTATTCCTCTGTTGTTATTATACGCCCGATGGGACGTATTTTGGGATACCAAATGCGTTAATCTGGCCGTCTGTCAGTCTGTGTGTCCGTCTGTCCGTTAGCAATTTCGTGTCGACTCCGCTCTGTAACTGGTGAACCCCTTAAAGGATTTTAAACAAACTTGATACAAATGTTCTCCAAATCAAGACGACGTGCACATCGCCTGTATCAGGTGGCTCGCTTCAAGATCAATGTCACACTGAGGTGTCAAGGTGTCAAGGTCATATGACTTTGTTTCGTGTCCGCTCTGTAACTCTTGATCTGTTTCAGGGATTTTCAAGAAACATTGTACAAATATCCACACATCGAGACGCATGGTTTGGGTGGCTAGCTTCAAGGTCACTGTCAGACTTAGGGATCAAAGGTCATATAACTTTTTTTCAAGTGCGATGTGTAACTCTTGAACTGCTTGAAGGATTTTAAAGAAGCTTGGCACAAATGTTCACCACATTGAGACGACGTGCAGAGCGTATGGCTCGCTTCAATAATTTTGGCGATATGTGTAGCATACATCTCTCTGATGGACAGAAACACAGAACAAGAGCTTTACACAAGACAGCGCGCTCGACTTTTCTCAGTGCTTGACACTGAATTAGAGCTTTGCCAGTAAAAAATCCAATTTAAAACGGACATAACTCTGTCAAAATTCAAATCAGAGTAATGGGGATTGTTTCTCCGCGTGTAGACTTTATTTTAAGTTTCAAGTCAGAAGCTTTGATAGTAACAGATATATTTGACTTTATCTAAACTTTTAACAAAACATTCTTAGTGAAAAGGGGGCATAATTCTGTCAAATTCAAATCAGAGTTATGGAGATTGTTTTCCATGGGTAGACTTCTACAGTAAATAATTGTTTTAAGTTTCAAGTCAATAGCTTTGATAATAACAGAGATATTTGACTTTATCAAATGCTTAAACCAAAAATTCTAAGTTAAAAAGGGGCATAATTCTAACAAAATCCAAATCAGAGTTTTTGGGATTGTTTCTCCTGGTGAGGCCTTTGATGTTGAATAAGTACTATAAGTTTCAAGTCAATAGCTTTGATAGTAACAGAGATATTTGACATTATTAAAAACCAGATAGTCTAAGTTAAAAAGGGGCATGATTCTATTAAAATTCAAATCAGAGTTATGGGGATTATTTCTCCTGGTGTAGACTTTGATAGTAAATAATTATTGTATGTTTCAAGTCAATAGGTTTGATAGTAATAAAGATAATTGACATTATCAGAAACTTTAACCAACGGCGACGCCGACGTCGGAGCGAGTGCAATAGCTCTACTTTTTCTTCGAAAAGTCGAGCTAAAACAGGCACATCCGAATTTATATCACCTACCGCATAGTGATGATATAATAACCCAAATCATATTGTCGTTATAAACCCTTTTTCTTTCCGCGCATAATATAATCAAATTATGTTGAGACGGTCCCCTTGAAAAATCTATCGTCTTAGGTGTCCACAGTCCACGTAGACTTAATTCGCAAATGTTTTTTAGCATGTATGCTAATTTTTAATTCCATGTTTTACTGGGAACATTGCAAAACATTGGCATCTGGATATATCAGATCAAGCTCAAATTTAGTAATGTTATTAGAATAGGCATTGCATTATTGAAATGATAACACATTCTTAGCTCTGTGTTCAGCCTTTTAAAAAAATGAAAGTAATCAGGTTGCATAAAAACAATAACACATTCTCAGCTCTACGTTCAATGTGTTATTTAAAAACAGAAAGTAATCAGTGGTCACAAGATGATCATTACTTATGATTATGATTACTTTCATTGAAAATAATCATAATAAATCGATTACTTACACATTTTGCAATAATCGTGAAGTGACAGATTTCTTAAAAGTGCAATCATTTATTTAGTCGATCCCATATTTGTAATGAGGAGAGAGAAAACTAATATGAAATAAAGAGTGAAAAAAGAATGAGAACTTTAATGAGAAGAATAAAAAATGAATTAAGAGCAGAAAAACAATGATATCAAAAACATGTTGAAGATAATGCGTAACATACTGAGGAGGAGGAAAAACAAGATTCTAACAGAGCAGAAACAGAATGAAAAATATCAAAAGGGCACTGATTAAGAGTAGAAAGGGAAAGATAAAATTCACTAATAAAGAGGTGAAAGAGAATGAAAAAATCAATAGGGCACTGATAAAGAGTAGAAAGAGAAAGAGAAAAAACACTAATAAAGAGTTGAAAGAAAATGAGAAAGACAGAAAAAATAGTAATAAAGACTATGAAGAAAATGCGAAATATTATGCGGATGAGGAAAAGTAGGATTCTAACAGAGTAGAAAAAACAATGAGAAAGATCGAAAAGACTAAAAAACAGGTGAAGGAGAATGAGAAAGAAACTGAGGAGATAATTTTTAAAAAAGTACTAATAAAGGGTAGAACGAGTATGGCAAAGATAAAGAACACTAACAAAGAGCAGAAAGAGATTGAAAAAGATAAAAATTGGCACTCATAGTAAAGATGATCAGCAGAAAAAAATATATCAAGATAATGAGGAAGAGAAATAGGTGGCTACTGATGTCGACGACGGTGATGATAATTAAACTTACGTTGTCTAACATTTATGCAAGGCGTCATAGAACACTCTTTGTTTTCATAATAATCCCCGCTGCAATGCTCAGTCGAAGCTCTTTCTACTTTATTAAGAAGACAATAGCGTTGTCGATCATGTCTTCCGCCTCCACATGTCAGACTGCAATCACTCCAATGACTCCAGCCAGACCATTCTTTCAAAATAAAAAAAAAACTTATATGAGTATTGGTATTTGAAAAACGAAGTTAAAAAACGTACTTGGCATGTATTACAAAATAAAAAGACATGAACAACAAAACTATTGACTATGCTGTTAATAATAAACACTAAAAAAACTAGTGAGTCTGATACAAATGACGTTATTACAAAGTTCGGGTTATTTTAAACGCTACAGAGTTCGTTTCCTTTGTCGAACATTCTCAGGCTATCACTTTACATCACGTGTTGCAATAAAAAGAGAATACCTGCCTTTCATAAGCATATATAGCCGATTTGGACAGTCGAGTACAGTAATACATTTTATATAGGTAAGTCTAATATGACTAACAATGCTTTAATCATCAAAACGGTATTATGTTGACGTCACGTCACGTGATATTTGGCGCCATGTACGCATCGAGAAATAGAGCTTTCAAATTTGATCGTTTCTGTTACATGTAAATAAAATAACTGTCTTAATTAATTTACACACACACACGGAGTAGGTTATTAGCTGTGCAGAATAATTCGCCATCATTTGCGCCCTAACGGAACTATTCCCCAGACGTTTTACCATTTCCGGTCCTGACGTGAATAAACAAAAATGCGTGACAACCTTCCATTTGGCGCCACACATGCACCAAAAAACAGTTCTCTTATATCTTATCCAAATTTTACAATAAAAGATATATTAGAATCGAAATGATTTATAGCAAAACTGTGTTTGAACACTATTTATACACTGTGCCCTTGTGAAATTATTACGCCCGACGTATAGTGTTCAGACAGGGGTATGCTATGAATTATTTCTCGAATATTTATTGATATATTTCTCGTACCATAAATCTGTGTCTCGCACTGTTTGTTGTCTTCGCATGCTTTTGTTTCACGATTATCTCCATCGTAACAGAATGTTGGAATGGAACATTCTCGCAAACGTACCCTAGTTGCTGCACCACAAGTCTTGTCACAACTGGACCAGTCTCCCCAACTCAGCCAATATCCAGTGCTTGGCCCTACGAAACAATGTTAATTTAGCACTAAAATTGCACATCGCTATCATTCTTGTGCGAAATCCTACGAAGGCTAACTTCCAGATTCAAGTATATCATGATAATTCATACAAAGAAAAAGACAATAACATATTAGAAACTATTAAAGAATATATCTATGGTGGCATATTTCTGCCACGGGATAGCTAGGTAGCTATGGTGATAATACTGTAAACTTACTAGGAAATTCTTTTCCAACAAACCATAATATTTTCCAGATATTTTTATTTGATTCCTGAAAATATTTTAGCGCGGAATTTCGCGTAAGTGCTTGAAACTGCCACGAGATACTTGATAGCTATCACGATAATATTCTTAACTTTCCAGAAAAGATGTGCATTTCTTAAAACATTATCGCAATAAATTATTGTTTTCAAGATATGCTTTTCTATTTGTTGAAAGAATAATGGACCTCACCTTCAAGAAAACTAAAGGAAATCACTTACTATCTCTCAACACCGTTAACTCGAATTTTCTCCAACACAAATCCGGGCTTTGTCCACCTGGCTTCACCAGGTAAGTCCCCTCATCGCTGTACTGAACACGGTGAAGAGTGAATAACAATGTTCCGTTGCTAAGCAACATACTAGTGCTTCGATCTGCATACTTGCTGCCAATAGGAGTGTGTGACATATTGTATACCATGACGACATGGTTGTTAGTTGGATCGGTCAAACTGTACCCACCACATTTGGATACGTCGGGCAGGTGGAAGTGTATGGCTGAACCAATCCGTGCGCTTAAGTCTACTGCGTCCCCTTTGGCTGCAAAAGTTAACACAGAATGTAATGATCTTACACTTCAAACTGTACCAAATTATTTTAATCAGTAAGTCCCTTCTCAAGTCACCAGAACGGATACGATATGACCTTGACCTCAAAATGGGACCTTGGTCGTAGAGATTGGGCCTTAGTCAATAAGAATTGACCCAAGCTTACCCTGTTCCGACCTTTTAAGTCAAATGGGTGCACATGCAGGACTGTTGGTCTCTGTTCTATAACTCCCTTCATGGATATAGAAGCTTTACGTGTGGAGTGTCCACTTTCGTTGTTTTACCGACCGGAAGCGAAAAATGACATTAGTTCTAGGGACATGGGACTTATAAGACACTGATCACTTGTCTGAAAATATTTCACAATCTCTATGTGTAATAAAAAGTAACAGGATTCGAAATATGGCGTATTCATTATATGATTTTAACCTTTGAAATATAACATGGGCTTGCAGTAAAGCAATACTGGTTGTGGTCCAAAGATATATCATCCTTTCGTAAGCCTCTGATATGGCAGAGAGGAAATCTTTTAAATAAATAAAGCTGACTCCGTTCTTTAATATGCTACTGAACCTTTTGGAAGTCATAAAGTGCATACATATGAAATCAGAAAGCTTTGTTTGTTTTATTGAGCAGTAGTTGATCAATTAAATTGACGGTATGGTAAAGCTTTCGGAATTTGATGTATAAGAAGTGTTTAATTGATATGAAGTGTGGTATTTCTAGGAGACACTTAGGCAAGATAGTTCAGAAGGCCCCCACGCGAATGACCAAATGTAAACTGCGGTTCGGTTCGTGTGCAACTATTGTAGTGTCTGCGAGAAAATGAAAAAAATTAAGGATATATATCAAACAGTGAATGTCACGTTCCAAAAACGCAGCCTCTCAAAAGCACGAGGATAACAAGAACAATTAAAGGAACACAGTGAGAAAATGCAACACTTTACATCAAATACCTCACTCTAGACACCACAGATAATAAACTAAAATCATAATCTCAGGCCTCTAGCGCAGGTCAGTTTCAAAGAAAAATACCACAACTATGAAATAAACAGCAAGTCAACAACACAGAATTAGACAGAGAATATCTGTATGTTTGAAATATATATGCGTCGGGATATTAAGTTATGCACAAAAGTTTAACGTGAAAAGCATGTAATATAACGCAACTTTGCATCGTTTGTTGTCAAAGCACGTTTGCTATACATTGTCCGCCCCTTTTCCCCCAATACACTCTAGTATGCGGGGCTTTAATGATTATCTGTCACTTCATGTTAGTAATAAGCACTATGTCTGAATGTCTCTTTGGAGCCAAAATGCAGTTGGTTTTTTTTCTCGGCGACATTGTTTGCAGTCTGGATTGCCTTCTACCTGTTAGTCGTAGTACCTCCAATACCCAAGGTTGCCAGCATTTTCCGAAGAGACAGCGCAAGGAATAATCTTGAATCTACATGTACTAATTCCACTGGAAAAAGCCACGCACTTCATTGGTCGAGTTCATACATGATTATCTTGAGAGGAATAAATCAGATCTGTAGACATTTGCAAGGTCCAACAACAGTACTATTAGGTTTGTGTTGTTGTGTGCCTTTCTGATGCGCTGTGTTTTAACAGATGTACACGTGTGTCAAAGGCACCCTAGTAACCAAGGGACACATCTCTTTTGGACTGAGATATTGATAAAATTGTTGTTGCTGGTACCAGTAAAATATGTAGATATCTTCTTTGGTTTCAATGTCAGTATGTCAGTGTATGTTAACTATGTAAAACTTAATTTGTTTAAAACGTTATTTAACAGAAAACTTTAGTTTGTGAAGTAAAGCGGCTCTACAATTTACATTTTAAAGCTGTTACGCACAAATTCACAGATCTATATTTATATATATATCCCATGTTATTAATGCTCTACCAAAATTCATTACTTACAAAACAACACAAAAGACAATACCTGTATGTAGTCCTGACAAAGTTACTTCCAATAAAGCAAGTAGAAACAATTTTCTTTTGACTAACAACATGTTCTGTTGTCAGAACTTTAACTGTGCGCGAAATGTTCTTGTCGCATAAGTTGCAAGTTCAAAATTGCCGAATAACTTGACCTCTTGTGTCGAATAACTTGGTCTCTCTATCTTAAATGTTTTTAGCATTAATACGATATTAAATTTGCAGACTGTTGGTAATGCATCACTTAACCGATGCATCACTTGTCGCTTCATTACAACAGAATGTTAGAGACACACTAAGCATTGTCTTAAATATCAACAACTCCAAAATGACTGTGTCACATCACACGTGTTTTAGCATAGCTATTAGCGAATAAAGTTGTATCAATTAAAAGATATCCGGTATCGTGTCTTAAATGTAAAGAACTTCAAAATCTCAGTACCCTAATTCTGAAGCAGTGCCTAAGATTATGAAAGTTTCAGAATGTCAGATCTGGCACATAATTTTGAATCACTTCTTATCATTTTTCTTTTATTTGTGTCTTGTAATGCACAAGTATAATTCTTTAAACACACAGCACATGATATATTATCACATAGAAAAGTTATACATACTAGTAATCTAAACATTTACACAATGACCAAACAAACAGAATAGGTATATTTTCTAACTATACTAAACTTTGTTATATCTATCTTTCTATCTAACACCTTCCTGTGTATTAATTGCCTTTATTGTTTCTTTTAAATAAGTTGTGAGTGTTTTATTCTCTATTTTTAATCGCCCCTTTTTATATTCTATACCATGTTTTCACAGATTTAAATTCCGTTTCAAAAGCACGGTATCATTTTCATATAGTTCGGCTTTTCAGGAGGATTATTGTTAGTTTTAGGAGGAAGATGTAGTTACCATTGGTATAGTGAAAACTGTACTTAACACCGGTCCAAATTAAAGGTGAGTACAGTAAACTCTGTTTACAAAGGCCACTACTTTTGCCTTCCAGTCTGACCATAACTAGTGTATATTTACCTCTGCTGAGAAACAATCAGACGTTCCCAACACAAAGGGTGGGTTTTTTTTTTTTGGGGGGGGGGGGGGGTTGTTGTTGTTGTTTGTTTTTTCAGACAGATACTAATAAACTTTGATAATGTGGCAGTTGAGTCCATTAAGTCCAGGGATGTTCAAAGTTAATCCGTCATTATACGGTCATAGATCTATTGTAAAGCAAATATTGGATTTACCTGTATTGGTAAATAAACAGTGTCGACTGGATTTAGGTCAACTGCCACATTATCAAAGTTTATTAGTAGTATATGCTTAAATTTGATAAACAAGACATAGTATCCTAGGTTTCGAAGCTAACTTTGTAGACCATATCCGGCATGCAAATGATTGTTTCGGAATACATTCTTAACATTTACCAACAGCTACAAACTCGGTTTGTTTACTTCCTAGGATCATATAAAACTATGTGTGCAGACCAGTCCCGAAGCTTCAGCATCTGATTGGTTAACTGTGAGCCTAGTGTAGAAATTGATCAATGACAATGCTACATTCTGAAGTTAGTTTGCTAATTCAGTATTTTCATTTTAAGTTACCACCTACGTATGGATTTTTGCAACACGTTCTCGTATAGGCTATAATTCATGTTGTCCCAAAATTGTGTCCTTGATTAAACATTTTGATGTAAATTAAACATCTTTACCTTATTTGAAATTTTGTTCAAAGTAGCTTCGTGAAGCAGGCCACGGACAGCAACGGGCCAAAACTAGAAAGATGCTTCGTGAAATGGGCCCAAGTCAGCAAGATGCTTCATAAAACGAACCCCAGGCACCAAGATGTTTCGTGAAGGGGGGCCCCACGCAGAATGATGCTTCTTTCAAATACTTTCTTGAAAAAGAGAAATAATTACAAAGTAATAATTACTGTGTTAGCAAAGATTGGTACCAACCAATAAGTAGTTTATATTTATTGTTAGTAGTAAACAGCAATTGACCTACATCTTGAAAATCAAACCACGAGCGGCTCTGAAGGGTGGCGTTGCTTTAAAACGAAATTAGAGAACATATAGATCTGGTTATACTTGCTTTCTTAAATTTATATCTGCAATTATGCCGATCCGTTTCAACAGGACGGTATAGCATAGCCTTGTTCCCGGCGTGTACTGCGTAGCAGTTAAGGGGCAGGTAATCCAGACTAAGTGGCAGGGGCCAGTTTCGCGTTTGGCCCGGGTACGTGTTTTAAATAAAATAGACAGGTGCACTTTAAAGGCATTTATATTCAACTGGTTATTTATGATGTTTATAGAACTGATGATTCCTGCGTACGAGTAGTTATTGTGTAAAGTAAATATACTTGAATCGATTTTCCTAGCTCCGTGTAGACGGCCGGGTCTAAAGTTTTACCTGAGGTAACGGAATTCAGACGAAATGGAAACGGTCATTCATCCATCTAGATTCAGCTCAAAATAGCGGAAAAAGTAAACGGTTATGAGACAATTTTCTTCTCACCATTATTTTCGTCTGGCCACATGCTTTAAAAATATGCATGTGTTTCAGGTCAGTCATTTGCAGATAATACGGTACAGGTCGCGCAAGATGTGCATTGCCTCAAAATTTAGTGTCCTGAAACCTGCGTTTTACTCGTTTTTATCACAGAAGCAACAGAATCGGCAGGCTGAAAATGTCACACAATGAAGTGCTAAGACTATGCAATACATTCACTCAACACTTGCCTTGAATTTGTCAGAATTGGATTTTTCATGATTTTTTTCGCACTGGTATCAGCGCAGATTTGTGGAATTTTCAAATTAACTGCCCCTTGCCCCCACTAGGTATAGCATGTCTTGAGCCATATTCCTTTTGACTACTCAGAACTGAGTTCAAAAATTCTATAGCAATGTTCTAACTGTTGTCAGCAGTGTTCTGCTCTGGTACTCAACACTATTTAAATTATCCGAAGTCGATAGGAAGCAAGACCTGCTTTCCGTTGACATGTATGTTCTGTCTGCACAAAATCTTATTCAGAATTGTCCTCACACGTTCTAACATTCCGGAACATCCATTGACTAGAAGTGTGACTGTGCAGAATGTTCCAAGTAGTCAAAGGGTTATAACCTTGGAACCAGCTAACCTATCGCATTTGACCCAAACTGTCGATATGGTATGCAAAGACATATGAGCTGTTCTATGTGTTTTGATATTACTCTAGCAGTTAATGAAAATTAGATTTAAATCTAAATCAGGCTAGAGCTGTCTCTTGTGTAACATATCAGTTTTAAGCCACGAATGGGTATAATTGTTTTTGTTTCTATCAGTTTGGCGCGATAATTTATCAGCTATATCTGCCATTTCCTTGTCTTTGAATAAACTTCCGATATTGTTCAAAGGTCATAGCCACAGATAGTTCTGAATAGCAGCATTAAAATGAGCGGACCGCTTACTATCTTTTCCAAAGGCTAACCTTATTCATCTTAGAAGAGAGGGTAGATATGGAAGAAGAGGTCATACGATGATATATATATGCACTCAATCTTGTAGTTAAGACAACCTTCGAAAAACAACAGAATCGAAACTACTAAATCTGCTTTGAAATGGCGCCCCTTTTTTCTCCAAGTTTCTGAAGAAACCGTGTAGCTTTGCCTGTTATTCTGAGAGTTAACCTGCAACCATGTTATTTACTGTTTCCTATGGAATTTAAAGACTGTATCCATTTATGACGATTCAAAAACAGCACTCTGTCAGAAAGAATGTTCTTTTGTTCCGCCTTAGCAGGTTGGTCCGAACTCTCGGATATTCGGTTGTTTGCATGCAATTTTCAAGAGGGTACCGCATAAGTTTAAGACTTTGAGCGTGTTTAGCTCACGGACTAGGATTACTCATATAACTATTAATCATAACTTCCTCGTAGAAGAGCTGAGCTCTACAAACTCCACTCAGAGGCAGAGTTGGCTGGTTCCCTCTGCTTATAAATGGTCATGCAGCATGAGAAGGCCTAAAGCGGTTTTACTTACTGCCAGCCTCAAGACTTGAATGGTCAGTTACTTTATAGGCGGGGTAATTATATTGGTGTGACAGTTTACACTTCCCTCGAATTTCAGACCTGAAGTCGAGGTGTGTACCGGCTTTTGAAATTGTAGAATACTACATTTTATTGTGACGGGGCGTTTTGAAGTATGAATCTCATTGTAAATGCATGGAGATGTTAATTTTAAAATGTGTGTTGAGTCCGAAGAAAGCTTTAAACACCTCCAAGTATTTCGTGCTCAGATGTTATTTTCAAGCCACGATATACAGTTCTATTCTCTGTTTCTCAGATATTTTTCTGATGGTTGTTGCCGTTGAAATCGTTTAAAGTCACCTGTATGAGTAAAGTTCAATAAAATGTACGTACATGTACATGTATTTCATAATTATGGCGATCAATCGTTCCAGATAGAGCGCTGTGACCTTTTGAGTGATTCCACCTAATTTAAAATCAGATTCTTGGACGACCTTTTAACCAGATAAATCTTTCTAGCGCATTGCAACAGTTCTGCTTTTCCCGATTATTGTGAAAACCTGTTTACCTACATTTATTTCGAAACTGTTCAATATAAATTAAGTTTTAGGTTGTTGATATTGTTGTAAACCTTTTTGAAAGTTTAAACCCTTGCTCCGACCCTGATTAAATCACCCGGATATGACAATTAAAGATAACAACAGTCAAACAATACAAAGTTATTTCCTGTACGAAGTGGACCTACGCAGTTGTTAATTGCTTTAATATCATGTAACACAAAGTGGTAAATATCTATAATAATATGTAAACAAGAAGAACCTATGTCCAGTGTTACCAGAAATTAGTATTACAATAATGTACTACCTAAAAGCATTCTTTTGTAAATAAAAAATAATTTATATGCAGTATTTCATTGTATCCATGTCTATTTTAAACGTATTCGTACAGTTTCGGTTTTGTTGACACATTTTGAATTAGGTTCGTGACAGAATGGTTAAAATCGCTGACTTCAAATCACTTGCCACACATCGAAATGTGTTCGAGCCGCACTCGGGGAAGCCATCCATCCGGCTTACGGAAGACTGAATGTTCTACCTAGGTGTCCGCTCGTGATAAAATCATGCTCGGAGAGGCACCTGGGGTTTTCCTCCACCATCAAAGCTGGAAAGTCGCCATATAACCTGAAACGTTAAACCCAACAAAATAAATGAATAAGATAAATAATTCTGAATCATTAGTATGAGAAACAAGCTGAGACGCTGAATTAGTCATAAAGTACAAAAATGTACTTTCAAGATCAAAAGTTGGACTCTCATCCCTGGACAACTTTTCAGTACTAGTTCAAAGCTTATGATGATGCAATGGTCGTGCTACATAATTGGATAAAGTTTGTTTTTGTGGACAACTTGTTAACAGACTGTCTGTAGTGATTCATTGAAATTGGTACATATATGCCTGAATTTTATGTCACTGTTTTGTTTTTACAAATAAAAAAATACGTAGTTTATAGGCTTTTTGTATTGTTTGTTAAAGTGTTTGCTTTGTTGTTTTGTAAGTCATTTTTGCAACATTATTTAAGCTTTGGCTTAGATGCAATTAAGTGTCACGTTAAAAACTTCATTATAAAATTTGGGAGAAAATTGATAAGCTGTCCGGTTGCAGAGGTGGCATTCGAATTTTCAAGGAAAGAAGAATGTTAAATCAGTGAGCCAAAATGTTCTGAAAGTTATCATTTTAAAGACGCGCCCATGACATAACTGTACTCTTTTATATTTCGATGATGGTATTTATACATGCTTTGCGTGAAAATAAAGAGAAATAACTAGTACCTATATATAGTTACAAATTGAAAGTGACGTTATATAAGGCCAAGACAATGTGTTTAATGTCTAAATATATTATTAAATTAATGTTAATTCATGAAAAAGACTACGATAAAATTAAGATTAAATTAATGTATAGAGTTCGAGATCTGTAAAAAAAGTTCTGAATGACAATTTAACATTACATTTTCCTCCTTCTGTATTTGCGTACATTTTACTTAAAATTCCAACACTTTTAATATTTCTTTTATATAAATAAAGAAGAATTTTACCGTGTATTGTCTTGTCGATAAAACAGGTTTCGCAAAATCATGACCTACTTTTGGCTATTCCGCATTAAAAAGGATCCCCTCCTGGTGTAAGTAGAACGTGTTAGAATGGATATAGATTTTAGTTTTGCGTGCTTTGTTGGCAAAAACAAGTTTTTTTTTTCGTTCAGATGCGTCGTAATTAATCAATCGGGAATTAGATTATTACGCATTTGAACTAAAAACTGTGTTTTATTTGCCAACAGAGCACACAAAACTAAAATCTATATCAAATTAACAAACTTCTGGGCGACACTATTTTCTTCAAATAGAATTAATACATGTCATTGTGTTGTACTCCTATTAGCTCACCTGAACTTTGATCAGTGTAGGCTGTTAGCATTATAGGTGGTTGATCAAACGCCCGCCGCCCTATGTCCTTCGTCAACATGTTCACTTTAAATCCCTTCTGAAACCATCTGGTGAAAGTTGGTCCTCTACCATAAAATGCTCAAATAATTCCATTACTTGAAGAATTCTGGTAATCATAGCAACCAGATGGTAGGTTGCGAAAAGTGAGAAAATGTCGGAAATGATTGTAAATTCAAAAGAAAACGCTGTTTGTTCAGACGAAAATATCGGTAATCTGAGTGATAATTGATACAAAGACAGGCGTTAGAAACTTAAGATACATTAAGATACAAGAAACTTTATTTAACATCGGATATTACATTACAAAAAAACATTAGCTTAAAGCTATTTCCCGACAAACAGTGGTAAAATAATAACAACTGAAAACGGCTGTAAAATAAAAGCATACGGTTAAAGCAAAGCATAAAAAGGTATGGAAAGTACCCCTGTTACAGTATATATAGTATCACTGACATGGTTATTCCCCCGTTACGCAAATAAGAGGAAAAAACATACATGATATACATGCAAGTAAAAACAAGTCAATAGACATTAATAAGAATTAGTAGTTGACAGTCGGGTAATGTGATAAGTGTGAGATAAAAACCCAATGTTGGGCCAACTGCAGACTCTTCGTTGGCCCAACGAAGAATACCAACGTTGGCCCACTGCCATTTTGCTAATTGGTGCAACGTTGGCCCAACGGTCGGTGAACCGCTAGTCCAACGAACGGCATCCTACACGTAAACCGATTTTTTTTTCGTCTGGCCTGGTTGATCCAACATTGGGCCAACTCCATTTTTTCGTTGGCCAAAAGAAGGATGCCAGCGCTATCCCAACGATTACGAATTTGAAAAAAAAAAACAAAAAAAAAACACTAAACTAATGTTATTTAGTGCATATGTTATTTTCAACTAAAATTCACTTATTATATATCAAAATTCTGTTTGAATGTTTTCTTTTCTCGCTGAAGTTGCAGCTTTCTATCTTTTCCTTTTTCTTTTGCTCCTACTTCTACTTCTACGGGGTTACTCCCAACAATCGTTTACTGATTATAACTGGGAGGCCGGGGACAATATCTGTTAAAATAGCATAGGCCTGACATAAGATTTGTATGCTGTTGTTTCTTTATACAACATTACAGTACTAGGCGCTCCATGATTACTCTCTTGAACTGTACCATGTAAAAAAATCGAAAATCATAATGTCGATTAATCTATCTACATCAAATTGATTGGAGCTTATAAATCATACATGTTAAAAATAGAAGTATGTACGGTATTGATCGGAGAAGATATAGGATTTATCTAAGGTTTAAATTACCTCCCTTACAGGAAGCGGTCAATTCAAAGATGAATTTATAAACAAATGCAAAATGCCTCGCACAAATCAAACTAAAGAAAAAAATAACAATGCAACTCCTCAGTCAAGAAGAAAAAGTTCGAACCCAGCACGTAGAAGTCAAAGAAGTGATGGAGAGACTTCGAGATCAGGAGGTAAAATGTTGCAGAAGTTTATTCGTTCTCGTATCGATTCGAACCCAGGGTTCTCGCCAGGCTCTTATCGCCTGTCGCGTGCGACATGCCTTCAGTCTTTGAGTTGTATATTCGACATCCCTTATTTCCCCCATCATCCCTTAATTGCCGAAGCGACATGTCATAAAATCCAATAAACACCCCGATTAATCCGTTAGTGTATTCGAAAAGCTTCCACGTGCTTACCCGATAGTTTAGGTAAAGCGATGCCAGTTAAGAAAACCGATAAACCAATGACAGCTTCCTATGTGGGACGTGTGACGTAAATTTCATCGTAGCTCCGCCTTTAAATCCTTTGACAGGCGGTATCTTGTGATGTTTACATGAAAGTGACTGTTTTCGCAAGTTTTAAGATTATACATGTCATTAGATGTAATGTAGGGCTGTCATTGATTGGGTCTTAAGCATATCGACGATACCGATATATCAGAAGACAAATATCGATGATACATCGATATATCGGTTATTAAGTTAGATTAACAACCTATTTGTTCATACATACTATATATACCTTCCTGTAAATGCTATTTTTAGTTTTATTGCCTACTTTTCATATTACTGTTTGATTGTGTTGTATTTGTATTTATGAAAATAAAAGAAACAAATAAAAATTAATAAAATCTTTCATTTTTATTTTGCCTTCACTTCTCTTTTGCATTTATCTAAATTTACAACTTTGTAAGCTTAATTGTTTTTAAGGGTCTGAGTGTTTATCTGGATAGTTTTTTCTCTCTGTAAAATATCGATTTTTGAAAATGGGCATCGATAATCGATCGACAAAAAAATATCGTTGATACATCGATATCGTTTCTATCGATGACAGCCCTAATATAATGACAGATGATTCAACAATTATCGTCCGAATATTTTTCGCAATCAAGGAAAGACAATGTAAGGAATTAAGTCAAAAATTGTGCAACACGGTAAAATGCTTTGAACAATTATCGCCGTAATATTAAAGTAAATGTGTTTTCTCGGGCGGAATATCGAAAAGACAATGCAAGAATTAATGTTTTCTGTCGTCACTTTTCATAATCGTAGCCACTGCTATCCCTGAATAGGGCTGTCTATAGGTCCAGTAATCAATATAGGTACTGAGAATGGTACTTTAACTACTTATAAAGTTCAGGGTTCTAGCCATGTATAATCTTAAAATTTGCGAAAACAGTCACTTTCATGTAAACATCACAAGATACCGCCTGTCAAAGGATTTAAAGGCGGAGCTACGATGAAATTTACATCACACGTCCCACATAGGAAGCTGTCATTGGTTTATCGGTTATCTTAACTGGCATCGCTTTACCTAAACTATCGGGTAAGCACGTGGAAGCTTTTCAAATACACTAACGGATTAATCGGGGTGTTTATTGGATTTTATGACATGTCGCTTCGGCAATTAAGGGATGACGGGGGAAATAAGGAATGTCGAATATACAACTCAAAGACTGAAGGCATGTCGCACGCGACAGGCGATAATAGCCTGGCGAGAACCCTGAAGTTATATAGAGCAGGCAGACTATAGTTTAGCTATTAAAAGTAGGAGATGATTTCAAAAGTTTGCTTTCATTTTTGATTTAAAAACAGGAAGTGGTTATGGATCCAGTAACTTCCTGTTTAAATATGAAGTAATTTGGCACTGTGTCTGTTGTTACAGTCATGTATATCACTTGACCCATTAGTTCTGTTGAAAATTATGACGTTCATTTTGTATGAACCGCAAAAGGAAAGGCAAACGCTACTTAATGATGAGGTGCTGCTGTTTTGACGATTACCTCGTGTAGTCAGGGGGAGCGTTCCTTACATGACGTTGTAGTTGTTCTGTTACTACTTACTAGAACAGAATGACCAGGAAGCTGATTATAGTATTAAATACAGCAAAATATTATATGCAGTTTACAATAAAACTTTGTTTACGAATGAAAGGAAATATGTAAATATACAGTATATGTATGATTATAAATTTATTTATTTCAGAGTTCATGCAAAATGAATGGCATAATAGAATCATCAAATTAAACAGGAATCACATGGATCTACCAATCCTATTCTGTCGTTCATTTTGCGTGAACTCCAATAAAAATCATTTCTTAAAAGTATTGATCATTTATTATTTCAGGGGCAACAAGTCCAAGAAAAAGAAGATATAGGCCAGGAACGAAAGCTTTGTTGGAAATAAGAAAGTATCAAAAGTCAACAGATTTACTTCTAAGAAAAATGCCATTTGCAAGACTGGTTTGTATAATTGTATACTGTTGGGTGTAATATTTATATCTCTTCTGGTTATGTAGTACCCCCCTCAGGGATGAAGCCCATCGCCACTTGGTATGTAGGTACCAAATAGCGATTCCGGGACGGGCTCCTATGGAAAACTGTTCAGTTGTAGAACAGCTATGGTGCATTTTTAGCTCGACTATTCGAAGAATAGTCTAGCTATTCTACTCACCCTGGCGTCGGCGTCGGCGTCACACCTTGGTTAAGTTTTTGCATGCAAGTACATACAGCTATCATTTAAAGGCATATAGCTTTGAAACTTATTTATTCTTTTTCTAGGTCAATTACCAACCTCACTGGGTCAAGTTCCATAACTCTAACATGTATTTTGAGCAAATTATGCCCCCTTTTGGACTTAGAAAATTCTGGTTAAAGTTTTACATGCAAGTTACTATCTCCAAAACTAATGCAGATATTGAATTGAAACTTCACATGTGTCTTCGGGGTTATAAAACTAGTTGATAGCACCAAGTCCCATAACTCTGACCTTCATTTTGGCCAAATTATGCCCCCTTTTGGACTTAGAAAATTCTGGTTAAAGTTTTGCGTGCAAGTACATACAGCTATTACTAAAAGGCATATAGATTTGAAACTTATTTTTTCTTTTTCTAGATCAATTACCTACCTCACTGGGTCAAGTCCCATAACTCTGGCATGTATTTTGGCCAAATTATGCCCCCTTTTGGACTTAGAAAATTCTGGTTAAAGTTTTGCGTGCAAGTACATACAGCTATTACTAAAAGGCATATAGATTTGAAACTTATTTTTTCTTTTTCTAGATCAATTACCTACCTCACTGGGTCAAGTCCCATAACTCTGGCATGTATTTTGGCCAAATTATGCCCCCTTTTGGACTTAGAAAATTCTGGTTAAAGTTTTGCGTGCAAGTACATACAGCTATTACTAAAAGGCATATAGATTTGGAACTTATTTATTCTTTTTCTAGATCAATTACCTACCTCACTGGGTCAAGTTCCATAACTCTTAACATGTATTTTGAGCAAATTATGCCCCCTTTTGGACTTAGAAAATTCTGGTTAAAGTTTTACATGCAAGTTACTATCCCCAAAACTAATGCAGATATTGAATTGAAACTTAACATGTTTCTTCGGGGTTATAAAACTAGTTGATAGCATCAAGTCCCATAACTCTGATATGTCCCCTTTTGAACTTAAAACTCTTTTGATATTTAACATTTTGGGTAATAATTTCCAGCTTCTGTGACAATATTTCGAATAGTCGAGCTTGGCTGTCTTATGGACAGCTCTTGTTACACTCTTTGGAGATAAAATCTTACTTATTTTGAAATTAATAACATAATAAAATAATGCTAGTGAAAATCATTGAAAATACAAAAAAAATGATAGAAGAAAGAGGAATACAGAAAATAGTTCAGATCTGAGCTGCAACTTTTATTTATGATCTGTTTGAGAATTTTTAGTATTTTGACAAACAGGTAAATCTTAAGTCAAGCTGTTTAAATATTCAAGCAAACATTCATTAGATACAATGTATTGTAATTATGTAATTTTTTCATTGTTTACAGGTGAGAGAGATATGTTTAGCCCTTTACCCAGATAAACGACACTTATGGACTGCCCATGCTTTAATGGCTATTCAGGAGGTATATTTCTCTGTTTTATTACAAGAGCTTAACCTCTAATGTGACAGTATTTAAATTGTTGAACTCCGTGGGTCTAGCTATGTGTGACAGCTTTTTGAGCACTGTCCATTTTATATAAAATATGTAGGGAATAATATTTAATATAGTTGAACTATAAAGGACCTAAAAGTTTGTTTAGCACTTACCTGAGAAAAGTTTTTGTTCTAGAACCATGAAACTGTAGGAATGTTATTCAACATGTGAAGTTGTTTATTTTGGATTTACCCTCCCAAAAACCCCATCACCTCTAGACATAACTTTTCCAGTTTTGATTTCCTATCAATGAAGATAAATGGCTTAATCTTGCATTGTCAGCAAGTAATATATAACCATACAGTGACAGTAAGTGGGGACACCTGTGAATATATCATATACAGTGACAGTAAGCGGGGGCACCTTTGAATATATGACCATACAGTGACAGTAAACGGGGACACCTGTGAATATATGGCCATACAGTGACAGGTAAGTGGGGGTACCTGTGAATATATGACCATACAGTGACAGTAAATGGGGGCACCTGTGAATATATGACCATACAGTGACAGTAAATGGGGGCACCTGTGAATATATGACCATACAGTGACAGTAAGTGGGGGCACCTGTGAATATATGACCATACAATGACAGTAAGCGGGGACACCTGTGAATATATGGCCATACAGTGGCGTTAAGTGGGGGCACCTGTGAATATATGACCATACAGTGACAGTAAATGGGGGCACTTGTGAATATATGACCATACAGTGACAGTAAGTGGGGGCACCTGTGAATATATGACCACACAGTGACAGTAACTAAGTGGGGGTACCTGTGTCCTATGGATGCACATCGGTCATAATTTTTTCACCAATAGTAATGCTACACTAGGCAGTTTCTAACAAGAAGCTTTTATAAGCTGATGACATGGGATGTATTATTTTGTGACCTACTAAAAAAGTATGGCCATTTTTGTACTTAGAAAAAACTAATTCTTGGTTAAATTTTGTTTGTGTTATAATCTTGAAATTGTGTACATCATCATAAATTGAGTAAGTAATACCATAATTCTGTGATGCATTTTCAAATATTTCCCAAATTTTGACCTCTTTTTTCGACTTTGGAAATCAAATTTAAATTGATTGGTTATGTCCCCTTTCAGTTAGAACTGTAAGAGCTGTGGCTTTGAACCTTTGGCAGTGTGTACTTAACATTGAAAAATGAGAGAAGTATATCTCTGTCATGCATTTTGTTAGAATTATGGCCCTTTTTGTAACTTTTTAGCCCATCTGAGCAAAAAGTGCTCAAGGCGAGCTGTTGTGATCAACCTGTGTCTGTCTTCGGTCGTGCAGTATGCGTCATCCATTGTCTGTTTTTAGCAGTTTTACTGCTAACACTTTAGCGGTCCCAGTGTTGTCCAAATCTTCATGAAACTTGGTCAGAATGTTACCTCAATAAAATCTCCGATAAGTTTGAAACTGGTTCATCTGGATTGTAAACTAGGTCACTGTATGGGTTAGTTAATAGAAAAAACCTTTTAACACTAGAGTCAAATTTTCTATTTTATCATCATAAATTTTTGTCAGTTTGTGTCCCAGGTATCTCAAAAAGTAGTTGACCTAGAGTCATAAAACATAAGAGGATTATTATATAACATGTGAAGTTGTGCACTTAGCCAGACCAGAGTTATGGTCCTTGACTAAGTGAAAAGTACACATTAAGTGCTTAAAGGTTTATGTTGCATACATTTTCACCTAGAATCCTGAAACTATGTACAGTGACAGGAAGTGGGGGCACCATTGTTCTATGGACACACATCTAGTTTTATTTTGGAAACGAATGAACCTGTTGCATTTCACAAGAAACAGTTTCACTAAAACTTTATTGGACACAATGCTGTTTAAGTCAAATATTTAGCGCCAACATAGGCAGAATCTTGACTGAAATATTTTTTTTTAAAAGTGACTGTAGGAGTTGTGTTTGCCACAATAGGGAAAAATTAGCGAAATATAAAAGAGAATTCACCGAATTTCAGTCTCTGTTAGAGAGGGGGAAAAAAGCACGTGCTACATTGGTTATTGTTCTTTTTAGCTCACCTGAAACTACATTGGTTATTGTTCTTTTTAGCTCACCTGAACCAAAGGTTCAGGGTGAGCTATTAGTATAGGTGGATGGTCCGGCATTAGTCATCCGTCGTCCACATTTTCACTTAAACATCTCCTCTGAAACTACTGTTGTCAGAATAACACCATATTTGTACTGTAGCATCCTGGCGAGGTCTTCTATCAAATTTGTTCAAATGGGGGCAGTTAGCCCCTATTAGGGGCTGCTAGAGCTGAAAATAGAAAACCTTTAAACAACTTCTTGTCATGAACTGCCTGATGGATCTTCATCAAACTTGGTCTGTAGCATCATTATATGGTCCTCTCCCAAATTTATTCAAATGGGGGCATTTGGACCCTTTAAGGGGCCGCTAGAGCTAAAAATAGAAAAATCTTTAAAAGTCTTTTTCATGAACCGCTTGATGGATCTGGATTTAACTTTGTCTGTAGCATAATTATATGGTCCTCTCCCAAATTTGTTCAAATGGGGGCACTTTGACCCTTTTAGAGCCGCTAGAATATAAAATAGAAGAAAAAAACTAGCTAAACTGTAATAAATGCGTATTGAACAAGGGAGAAAACTGCTATACTACATGTATGTACTGTTCTTCAGAGTAAGAATTAATTCCCTTGAATAAGCATGAATTACATGTTCTATACAACTGTAATGTCCTGGGCTTATAATTGCCATGTAGCATTATGTAGACACCCTTTACCAAGTTTTTTCAAATCATGCCCCTGGGGCTCATTGGTTTTACATAGAATTATGTAGGAATTTTTTTTTTCAAATTTATTTATTTTTTTGGAATTTTTAATTTTATTTTTTGTTGAAGTTTTAATATTTTTATTTTAGCTTACCATCAACAACAATCAATCAAGTGTCTTCAAAATCAGTCATGGACCAGTTAATAACCTTTATGAATGTGATTAAAACTTTGTCACAAGCAAGATCTAATTAGGTCAAGGACTGTCTCAGGTGAGCGACTTATATATTCTACCAGAGGCAAAATGGTACTTTGTATTACTTTATTATCAAGAAAAGAAATTCACAACATAGATTTAGGGGATGAAATATTTATTATTATCATTGCAGGCTGCGGAAGCATACCTTGTCCACTTATTTGAAGATGGAAATCTATGTGCTATACATGCAAAACGGGTAACTATAATGCCAAAAGACCTTTATCTGGCACGACGTCTACATGGAGGAATGTATGCGCCACCAGCATTTTGAAATTTCTGTTTTGTCATAAGTTATTGTTGAAGTTGCCAAAAGATGTTATAGATCTGGAATGGAATCATCAGCTATATCTGGAAATTTGTGCTCAGCTTTTGTTTGGAAACAACACCATGGTGATATAAAAGAGAAAGGGATTTGAGGATTCTTTCTTGCAAGCTTGAATTGCTAAGATTAGGAGATGATCAGAATGTAGTTATGGCAGAATTATACCTAGATTAAGTTCCAATGTATTTTATTTTTTGTTTTTAAATTTCAGGTTTAGAAGTGTTTAAAAAAAATGAAATTAATTGACATTTAGAGTGATAAAATGTCTAGGGTGGTTGAACTAATGTTGACCTATTTTTGGGCTCACTACAAATCTAGTGTGAAAGAAGCATGTTTATATACAATGTAATATTTGCAATTTATAACTGTGTCCCACTTCAAGGAAGAGGAAGTACGTTTGCTTATGTAGGTTTGTCCAAAGGTGGAAGTAACGCACCTAGAGAGATTTATATGACTAATGACTAATATGTCAAAAATAAGGTCACGGGGAAACGTTTTAGATCAATAACTGTAGAACACATGGCCATATTGTAATCAAACTAGAACAGTTTTTTAGCACGACTTTTTGAAGAAAAAGAAGAGCTATTGCACTCGCCCCGGTGTTGGCGTCGCCATTGGTTAAAGTTTTTGATCCAAGTCAAATATCTCTGTTACTATCAAAGCTATTGACTTGAAACTTAAAATAGTTATTTACTGTCAAAGTCTACACCAGGAGAAACAATCCCCATAACTCTGATTCGAATTTTGACAGAATTATGCCCCTTTTTAACTTAGAATTTTTGGTAAAAGTTTTTGATAAAGTCAAATATCTCTGTTACTATCAAAGTTATTGACTTGAAATTTTTAAAATACTTATTAACCATCAAAGTCTACACCAGGAGAAACAATCCCCATAACTCTGATTTGAATTTTGACAAAATTATGCCCCTTTTTAATCCACCGCCACAAGTGGTGGGGGGTTATAGGAATGGTCTCCGTCTGTCCGTAACATTTTGTGTCCGCTCCATATTTCCTAAACCCCTTGAAGGATTTTCATGAAACTTGGATCAAATGATCACCTTATCAAGACAATGTGCAGAACCCATGAGTCAGCCTTGTCGGCTCAAGGTCAAGGTCACAACTCAAGGTCAAAGGTTTGAGCCTTCCATTTTGTGTCTGCTCTATATCTCCTAAACCCCTTGAAGGAATTTTATAAAACTGGGGTCAAATGATCACCTCATCAAGACGATGTGCAGAACCCATGAGTCAGCTATGCCGGCTCAAGGTCAAGGTCACAACTTAGGGTGAAAGGTTTGAGCCTTCTATTTTGTGTCTGCTCTATATCTCCTAAACCCCTTGAAGGATTTTCATGAAACTTTGGTCAAATGATCACCTCATCAAGGCGATGTGCAGAAGTTATGAGTCAGCCATGCTGGCTCAAGGTCAAGGTCACAACTGAAGGTCAAAGGTTTGAGCCTTCCATTTTGTGTCCAATCTCTATCTTCTAAACCCCTTGAAGGAATTTTATAAAACTGGGTCAAATGATCACCTCATCAAAACGATGTGCAGAACTTATGAGTCAGCCATGCCAGCTCAAGGTCAAGGTCACAGCTTAGGGTCAAAGGTTTGAGCCTTCCATTTTGTGTCCACTCTGTATCTCCTAAACCCCTTGAAGGATTTTCATCAAACTTGGGTCAAATGATCACTTCATCAAGACATTGTGCAGCATTCATGAGTCAGCCATATCAGTTCAAGGTCAAGGTCACAGCTAAAGATCAAGGATTTACCCTTTCACTATCCATAGCAGTGGCGGGGGATTTAGCTGTCTTTCAGACTGCCTTGTTAACTTAGACTTATTTGTTAAAATTTTTGATCAAGTCAAATATCTCTGTTACTATTAAAGCTTTTGACTTGAACTCAAAATAGTTATTTACTATCAAAGTCTACACCAGGAGACACAATTCCCATAACTCTGATTCGAATTTTGACAGAATTATGCCCCTTTTTAACTTAAAATTATTGGTTAAAGTTTTTGATCAAGTCAAATATCTCTGTTACCATCAAAGCTTTTGACTTGAAACTTAAAATACTTATTTACCATCAAAGTCTACACCAGGAGAAACAATTCCCATAACTCTGATTTGAATTTTGACAGAATTATGCCCCTTTTTAACTTAGAATTTTTTGTTAAAAAGTTTGATAAAGTCAAATATTTCTGTTACTATTAAAGCTTTTGACTTGAAACTCAAAATAGTTATTTACTATCAAAGTCTACACCAGGAGACACATTATTCCCATAACTCTGATTTGAAATTTGACAGAGTTGTATCCCTTTTTAACTTGGAATTTTTTTTACTGGCAAAGCTCTAATTCAGAGTCAAGCACTGAGAAAAGTCGAGTGTGCTGTCTTACTGACAGCTCTTGTTATGTGGACAGTGACTGACCTATATTGTTGTTTTTTGGCAGTTGTTATGTCAAACTATAAGGCCACAATGACGTTAAAGTAAGTGAACAGTTTCTGATTAATAACTAAAAAGCAAACATACATGCAACAAACTTCCTGTTATAATTGCCTGTGGTCAGTAAGTGACCCCTATTGACCCTGGGGTTACTATTCCAAAGGTCAGTATCAAAATGACCTTTGAGCAGAAAATAGTTTCCTATCAAGATAATGACTGGAGAAGGGTTGAACCAAAAACAGTTTAGTTTAATATGATGCTATTGTGTTTTCAGTTTGTGTGTCACTAGGTCAAAGGTGAAGGTCATAATATACTTGACAAATGTTTATAATTACAAATCCACTTACCTCAGACAGGCTATCATTGGAGGTGTATGCATTTTACAAATAATTCCTATTTAAGCATTCTGTTACATGGCTGATACCTTAATCTATTTTAAGTGTTAAATGAAAGAAGGACTAGTGTTTTATGTTAGTAGATTTATTTACATGTTTATTTAAAATTTCCTGGTCACAAAGCAGTATCCTTAGAAGTAAATGTTTGATTATGGTAATGGACTCGTAATGACGGTCAGCAGGTAATTGAGCCACACCATGAGAAAACCAAAAAAGTGCATTTGCAACCAGCATGGATCCAGACCAGCCTGTGCATCCGTGCAATGACCATAAAGGAAGGAATTTTTCCTTTGAATATTTTCTTAATATTTTTAGGTACAAATAGATGTTGTCTGCCTCCTCCATTATCATAACCCTGCTTATATATGTAGTTTTTGTCCTAAAGATTATTTTTATATCCACCAGTATCACTTGAACTTATAGAAGAATTTTTAGCTGTACAGTAGGTTGTTTTAATGTAATTAAGTATGTTTTATTCAATAGAATTTTTAAAACATAAAAATGATTACACAAAATATATGTCTCTTTTTTATGATTTATTATCCCCTATATACTTGGTGCTTAAAAACAGTTTTAATTTCTTGTGAAAGTCGAACCCGCTGCAAACAAGGGCAGTTTGATTTGAAGTCTTAACTACTCAAAGTCGGAGGTCTCGTTTTGGCGAATTTCTACAAGAAATCGCAGACATTTCCCATGGTAAGCTGAAAGTCTGGAAATGTAAAATTGACGATTTCAACTTGAAACAAAGTAGTGGATGAATCTTGCAACAATTTAGTCAGGCCCGTGTATAATATGGTTATTATAACAGTGACGGATGAAAAAAAAATTGATTATATTTGGATACTATGTAATGAGAACAAATAGGAAAGGAATAGTCCTATTTTTAGCTGCTGTTAGTATAGGTGAATTGTCCAGCGCCAACAGTTTTACTTAAAGATCTTCTCCTCTGATACTACTGGTCAGGACACCAAACATGGTCAGTAGCATCCTAGCATGGTTTATGCAAGGGGCTTCCAGGGCTAAAATTAGAAAAACCTTTAAAGAACTTCTTTTCAAGAACTATTTGATGGATCATCATGAAATGTGGTCATAATTGGGTTCGCTCCCAATTTTATTCAAATGGGGGCACTTGGACCCTTTTAAGGACAGCTAGTGCTAAAATGAGAAATACCTTTAAAAGATTTCTTTTCATGAAACACATGACGGATCTTCATCAAACTTGGTCTGTCGCATCATTATAAGGTCATCTCCCATTTTTAGCTCGACTATTCGAAGAATAAGTAGAGCTATCCTACTCACCACGGTGTCAGCGTCACACCTTGGTTAATTTTTTCGTACTAGTCTGCATTTTGACATAGTCTTTTGAGTTAAAGCTTTGAAACTTTCAACACTTGTTTAACATCAACATGTCCAGTTATAGGCAAGAGTACATAACTCCATTAAGGATTTTGGCTGAATTATGGCCCCTTTTGACTTAGAAATCTTGGTTATGGCTTTGAAACTTTAATCACTTGTTCAGTATTATAGTCTCTATCTGTAGACAAGAGTACTTAACTCTGTCAAGTATTTTGGCTGAATAATGGCTCTTTTTGGACTTGAAAATTGGTTCAGTTTTCATACAAGTCACTGTTTTGTCAAAACTATTTGACATGTGGCTTTGAAACTTTAAGCACTTGCTTATCATCTTGAGTTCCATCTGTAGGCAAGAGTACATAACTCTGTCGACTATTTTGGCTGAATTATGGCTCTTTTTGGACTTTGGAAGCAGTTAAATTTTTCATACCAGTCCATATTTTACCTAACCTGTTTGTCATATGGCTTTGAAACTTTGATGACTTGTTTACCATAATAGTCTACGTTATGCAGACAAGACTTTAAACTAGACCAAGGACTTTAACTCAGTTGAGCCCTTTTTATACGCCCGTTTGAAAAACGGGACGTATTATGGGAACGCCCCTGGCGGGCGGGCGGGCGGCGTCCACAGACCTTGTCCGGAGCATATCTTCTACATGCATGAAGGGATTTTGATGAAACTTGGCACAGTTGTTCACCATCATGAGACGGAGTGTCATGCGCAAGAACCAGCTCCCTAGGTCTAAGGTCAAGGTCACACTTGGAGGTCAAAGGTCAAATTCAAGAATGACTTTGTCCGGAGCATATCTTCTTCATGCATAGAGGGATTTTGATGAAAGTTGGCACAATTGTTCATCATCATGAGAAGGAGTGTCATGCGCAAGAACCAGATCCCTAGGTCTAAGGTCAAGGTCACACTTAGAGGTCAAAGGATACAAGAATGAAAACTTTGTCCGGAGCATTTCTTCTTCATGCATAGAGGGATTTTGATATAACTTGGCACAAATGTTCACCACCATGAGGCGGAGTGTCATGCGCAAGAACCAGGTCTCTAGGTCTAAGGTCAAGGTCACACTTAGAGGTCAAAGGATACAAGAATGAAAACCTTGTCCGGAGCATTTCTTCTTCATGCATAGAGGGATTTTGATATAACTTGGCACAAATGTTCACCACCACAAGACGTAGTGTCATGCGCAAGAACCAGGTCCCTAGGTCTAAGGTCAAGGTCACACTTAGAGGCCAAAGGTCAGATACAAGAATGACTTTGTCCGAAGCATTTCTTCTTCATGCATGGAGGGATTTTGATGTAACTTGACACAATTATACACCATCATGAGACGAAGTGTCATGCGCAGTTCCCTTCTTTAGAATTACTTCCCTTTGTTGTTACTATAAATAGCTTATATTGTAACTTTTTCATTACTAGTCGTAGGGAAAAATCGAGACCACTTTTCTGTAGTACAACATGCATGCTACATCCAATTTTGAGGTGTATTTTGACCAGTCTCTACCTGGTAAAGATTTTTGTGTGGACTTACAATTTTTTTTTTGATTTTTTTTTTTTTTTTTTTTTTTTTTTTTAAGATTAACTGCCCTTAGTTGTTACTATAAATAACTTATATTGTAACTTTTTTATAATTGACCGTAGGGAAAAACCAAGACCACTTTTCTGTGGTACAACATAGATGTTACTTTTTAGGTGTATTTTAAGGTATCTCTACCTGGTAAGGAGTTTTTTTGTGGACTTAGAAAAACAAAACACTTAGTTATTACTAAACAACCACAAAATTAAAATTCCATTTGCAAATACAGGTGCTAGAGTAAAGAAATTTGCTGTGACGGGCGTATATTGTGACATTCTTGCACTCTTGTTTGATATAGAAATAAGTTTAGTTTCTCATATCTTTCCATATTTTGTCTAAACTGTTTGATATATGACTTTGAAACTTTGTACACTTCATTACCATTATGGTCACACATTGCCATATAGTGCAAGACTTATCCAAATCCACAAATACAGGAACATATTCTGACCAAGTTTAATGAAGATACAGTCATAAATGTGGCCACTAGATTGTTAACACTCTTTACCTTTGATTTGATCTGGCAATCTCGTTTTTGACCCCACCTGACCCAGACTGGAATTTGACCTTAAGATCCTTAAGATAAACATTCTGACCAAGTTTCATTAGGATGTGGTCATAAATGTGGTCTCTAGAGTGTTAACTAGCTTTTCTTTGATTTGACCTTGTGACCTAGTTTTTGATCCCACATGACCCAGATTCCAAAATGACCTAAAGATCATCAAGATTAATATTCTGACCAAGTTTCATGAAGATACAGTCATAAATGTGACCTCTAAAATGTTAACAAGCTTTTCCTTTGATTTGACCTGGTGTCCTAGTTTTTGACTCTACGTGATCATTTCTATGAAGTTTAGTGTAAATCTGCCCAGTGGTTTTGAAGAGGATTTTTGCAATATAGCCATATATAGGGAAAATAAGCCCCGCCCCCTGGCGGCCATGTTTTTTAAGGAAACAGAATGGCTTAGGCAATTTTGGTAGAGAGTCACCTAGAGATCATTTCTACAAAATATTTTTGAAATCCGGCAAACAGTTTCTGACAAGATTTTCAAAGTTTTTCCTTTTGGTTCGGTTGCCATGGCAACCAGAGTTCTGCATGGAATTAAATTCTTTGGGCAATTATGAAAGGGGAGGACCCAAGGATTATACCTGTGAAATTTGGTGTAACTCTGCCCAGTGGGTCTGAAGAAGATTTTTTTTACAAATTGTTGACACAAGACGGACATTGAGCGGTCACAAAAGATCACCTTGAGCCTTTGGCTCAGGTGAGATAAAAATGCAAAACGGGGTTATGGAACCTGTGCAGTGCTTATCAGCTCATGACAGTGGACAAATATGTGAAGTTTCAATCCATTCCCATTTAGTGGGTACTGAGATACCAGCTTACATATAAGAATTTTACTAAAAACTGCAAAGTTGAAAAAGGGGCATAGTTTTGTAAAAATGCAAAGTAGAGTTATTGAACCTTTGCACTGCATGTCATATCATGACAGTGAACAAGTGTGTGAAGTTTCAATCCTGTCCCATTAGTGGACACTGAGATACCAGCTTACATACAAAAACTTAACAAAAAGCTGCTAAGTCGAGAAAGGGGCATAATTTTGAAAAAAATGCAAAGTAGAGTTATGGTACCTGCACAGTGCATGTCAGATCATGACAGTGAACCAGTGTGTGAAGCTTCAATCCATTCCCATTAGTGGTTACTGAGATACCAGCTTACATACAAAAACTTAACCAAAAACTGCTAAGTTTGAAAAGGGGCATTATTTTGAATAAAAGAAAAACAAAGTAGAGTTATGAGACCTGCACAGTGCATGTCAGATCCTAACAGTGAACAAGTGTGTGAAGTATTAGTGAGTACTGAGATACCAGCTTACATACAAAATCTTAACCAAAAATTTCTAAGTCAAAAACGTGCCATATTTTTTTTTTAAAAGCAAAATAGATTTATGGAACCTGTGCAATGTAAGTCAGTTTATCACAATGAATAAGTGTGAAGTTCAATCCATTCCTACAAGTGGTTACTGAGATACCAGCTTACATACAAAAACCTAACCAAATCGGGACGCCTGCGCACAGGCGAGTCTAATAGTTCTAGTATTCTTTGAATAGTCGAGCTAGCAATCGAAATACCTTTAAATTACATCTTCTCGTGAATTTTCATCAAACCTTATTTTCAAATTTGTTTAATTAAGGGCACTAGAGCTAAAAAAGAAACACCTTTAAAAGACTTTTCCTAATGAACAGCTTGATGGATCTTTATCAAATTTTGCCTGTAGCATCATTATAAGGTCTTCTCCCAATTTTATTAAAATTGGGGGCATGTAGCCCCTTTAAGGGGGTACTAAAGCTGAAATTAGAAATATTTTAAACGACTTCTTCTCATGAACAACTCGATGGATCTTCATCAAACTAGGTCTGTAGGATCATTACAAAGTTCTCTTTCAAATTTTTGCAAATGGTGCAGTTGGCTCCTTTCAGGGGCTGCTAGGGCTATAAATAACAAGGGCTGTCTGTAAGACAGCCAAGCTCAACTATTCGAAATATTGTCCCAGAAGCAGGAAAATGTTACCCAAAATGTTAAATATCAAGAGTTTTAAGTTAAAAAGGGGACATAATTTGACCAAAATGCATATCAGAGTTAGAGGACTTGCTGCTATCAACTAGTTTTATAACCCCGAAGGCACATGTGAAGTTTTAATTTAATGTCTGCATTAGTTTTGGAGATGGAAACTTGCATGTAAAACTTTTACCAGAATTTTCTAAGTCCAAAAGGGGGCATTATTTGCCAAAAATACATGTCAGAGTTATGGGACTTGAACCAGTTAGGTTGGTAATTGATCTAGAAAATGAAACATTAAGTTTCAAATCTATATGCCGTTAAGTAATAGCTGTAAGTACTTGCACGCAAAACTTTAACCAGGATTTTCTTAGTCCAAAGGGGGCATAATTTGGCTAAAATTCAGGTCAGAGTTATGGGACTTGATGCTATCAACTAGTCTTATAACCCCGAAGACACATGTTAAGTTTCAATTCAATATCTGCATTAGTTTTGGAGGTAGTAACTTGCATGCAAAACTTTAACAGAATTTTCTAAGTCCTAAAGGGAGCATAATTTGCCCTAAATGCGTGTCAGAGTTATGAGACTTGACCCAGTGAGGTTGGTAATTGATCTATAAAAAGAAAAAATAAGTTTCAAATCTATATGCCTTTTAGTAATAAATACATGTATGTACTTGCACGCAAAACTTTAACCAGGATTTTCTAAGTCCAAAAGAGGGCATAATTTGGCCAAAATGAAGGTCAGAGTTATGGGACTTGGTGCTATCAACTAGTTCTATAACCCCGAAGACACGTGAAGTTTCAATTCAATATCTGCATTAGTTTTGGAGATAGTAACTTGCATGTAAAACTTTAACCAGAATTTTCTAAGTCCAAAAGGGGGCATAATTTGCTCAAAATACATGTCAGGGTTATGGGACTTGACCCAGTGAGGTTGGTAATTGATCTAGAAAAAGAAAAAATAAGTTTCAAATCTATATGCCTTTTAGTAATAGCTGTATGTACTTGCACGCAAAACTTTAACCAGGATTTTCTAAGTCCAAAAGGGGGCATATTTTGGCCAAAATAAAGGTCAGAGTTATGGGACTTGGTGCTATCAACTAGTTTTATAACCCCGAAGACACACGTGAAGTTTCAGTTCAATATCTGCATTAGTTTTGGAGATAGTAACTTGCATGTAAAACTTTAACCAGAATTTTTTAAGTCCAAAAGGGGGCATAATTTGCTCAAAATACATGTCAGAGTTATGGAATTTGACTCAGTGAGGTTGGTTATTGACCTAGAAAAAGAAAAAAATAAGTTTCAAAGCTATATGCCTTTAAGGAGGTAGGTTACCTTGTTACTAGGGTAAATTCAAATTAGTTGAACAGCAGCAATTTTTTGTATTTCGTGTAATATGATGTTTTAACTGCTACAATCTCAATTTCGTGTATATGTGTCCCTTCAAGTTCAATTTTTATCCAGGTTTGAAGAACATGACCCTCCAAAGGTATTTTATATTGAAAGAAGAAGGAAAATACGGATATTTAACACTTTTCAGTGTATTTTGGTTTCATTGATATCCGTAGAAGTCTGCATAACTGATACTTTTACTAGTATGCGCGTTAGCTTTCTAATATATGCTATAAATGTATATGTCGCGGGACTCGTGTTTCCATGGTAACGCATTTTCTCTCATTTTTGAACAACTATGTATAAAAACGGGGTTTTCGACGGCTTCAGTGCCATTCTGTTAATGACCAACATGGAATATTTGGGTAATATTATTAGCAAAATACCAAGCACTTTACATGGTACCCTATTTTTCTTAAAGTTTAAAGTAACCATGGCAACAGAGATGTTTAAAATAGCTTATATCTTGCTTTTTGTAGTAATTTCTTATAAAAAAATATTGAATAAAATTATCTTTCTTGTTAATGTAGCTTTAAAACATATTATTTCTAACGTAAGTTATATTTTCGTTATATTTGCATTTATTCAAACAAATTTCACAGCTTAAAATACTTACAGCAGTACCCTTCGTCTGGCATTTTTCATGGAAAAATCGTTCAGTATGCTGCTATTATTCTCATGGATATTGTTGAAATGAAAATAAAAAGCGGAAGCTGTGTTCCTTAAATCGACCAGTGTCAACGCTTTTGAATTTTACATTTAGATATATAGGTCACGGGCTTCGTTTCCATGGTAACATCAATTTAATTCAAGAAACCACAATTTTCTACTGAAATTTGAACAATGTTAGATCTTAGTTTTAGCATATAAGTAACAAATTATCAACGGAAACTGAAAAAATAGATTTTACAAATCAAACTGCCCAATTTTTATTTGAAAATGGCCGTAATAAGTTACCTTTCACCCAACTATATTCCAAATAACATTGGTCACCATCGTCCATTTTCTTACATTCCGCATAACATTTCAATAAATCTACATAAAAGAAGCAAAATATTGATTATTATTGAGAGCAAAAGACTCATAAAAAATATTTCAGCAAATAATGGCTGTTTGAAAATAGTTCAAATAAATAAAATGCACAGAATTACGTACTTTCAAAATAAAAGCTATTAATTTTGCGCGGTAACTGACACGTAACGTTATGACGTCAATGACGTCATTTTAAGGCAACATTGTTTTGAAGCGTTTCTGCGGCAATTTGTTCATTATTTCTGCATTATTAAACCATAAAGCATCAGATCGGAGACAGGTTCATGATTTGTTTTCAGAAGAATGGATATACAAACACATTTAGTTTGTCGTAAACGTCGTCGTAGATCGTCACGTTAACTTCCGGTTGGACATGCGCACATACAAATATATAGTCGAGCTAAAAATACCCTTTAAAGAATACTTCTCGTGAATGGCTCAATGGATCTTCACCAAACTTGGTTTGTAGCATCATTATACGGTCCTCTCAAAAATTTGTACAATTAGGGGCCACTACAGTTAAAAATAGAAATGCCTTTAACTGACTTCTTCCCATGAACTGCTAGATGGATCTTCATCAAACTTTTAACTGTAGCATCATTATAATGTCCTTTAACAAACTTTTTAAATTGGAGACACTTGGTCCCTTTTAGGGGCTGTTGCCCCGTGTGGTTCTGGGACGATCTGTGTATGAAAAGAATTGGAACCACTGCCTTACCCTTGCATGATCGTAAAAGGCGACTAATAGGGTCTTAACACTTGGTTTTGCTGCTACTCTGTGATTCCAGCAGGAATGCAAATTTTGATTCCATACCCCATGCGCCGTAAAACACAAATAAAAAAATAAATTTTAGGGGCTGAACTTCATCAAACTTGATTTGTAGCATCATTATATTGTCCTTTACCAAGTTTGTTCAACTGAGGGTACTTGGCCCCTTTTAGTGGCCACTAGAGCTTAAAATAGAAATACCTTTAATGTACTACTTGATGGGTCTTCATCAGACTTAGATGATAAACATCGTTATAAGGTGTTTTGCCTAATTTCTTCAAATGGGGCACTTTGGCACTTTTAGAGGGCACTAGAATTAATATAGAAATACCTCGATTTCTTCTGATGGTTCTGCATTTTTGCAGTGTTACAGCAAAAAAAAAAAAAAAGAAAAAAAAACGTGTTAAATAACTTTTGTTTTAATGAAAGGCTTAAAGGATTTTCAGCAAACCTAGTTGGAAGCAAAGTCAGATGGTTAAGGTTTTCTTCAGGTGAGCGACTTAGGTCCATTTGGGCCTCTTGTTTGGAAAACGAGGTAAATGATAAACTTGGATATCTGCTTTGTGCTTCAGTAATCATTTGCTAATCAACAGCCATCTTACATTGTCATTCATTGATGAAAAATTAATTTCAATGAATTATCTTAATCAGACCCAGAATCGACACTGGCAGTTATTCAACTACTCTTTCAACTGTGTTGCCATCCGTCTCACACCCTCTTCGAACACCCCCGCCCCACACTTCCAAAAAACAGAATTGTATATAATCGCGGGGAGATACAGTATGGCGAAGTCCTACGTAGTGATCTCCCTTGTCGCTTGGGAAAATGCCGTTTTCAAGGACAGATAACTCTTTCAATACCGGTGACCTATGATTTTTGTCGCATATTTTTGTTTCTTAGATGATTGTCCTTCAATATTCAAAGTTTGAAGAAATTATTATTTGGATTTTTTCCCCGAATTCTAGCGTTACCTTTAAACGGAACACACATGGCGGAAACAGGATTCGAACAAAGCGTATTGCACCTGAGACAACTGATACAGGTATGACATTTGTTATGGTTTTCTGATACTTATGAAAAGAAACCAATTTCTTATGGTTATTTTTTTTTTTTTTTGATTGAGTTAATTGTTTTTGCTTGTAGTTGGATGTAAAGCAAAATTGGTTGCTAATATAAATAGTGAATGTGAGACAGACTATATGCACTGACAAGAAAACAACACATTCTTTTAGAAAAAAAAACGAACGTTGCATATATGACTATAAATGGTTCACGATTAAAGTAGTTTAAAAGTCAGACCATTGTATTCTTGGATTTTATGGTAGAAATTCTGCTCTCAGAGACAAGAGATGTACTTGTTAGTACTATTTTTTTCCATTCAAAATTGAAAAACGTTTGAAACGGAGTTCAGGAGGTGAACTGCCTTAATTATAAAGGTTTACATTTAACGTTACAAATTCCTCCGTGGCTTTTTAGTCAAGAAGGTAGGATTATTTTACTAGTGAGACTAGCACTTTCTTTCTTTCCGAACGGCTGGTTTTTATTACAGTGAAACTCATTTTTATCAATTTTCAAGAAAGTTCTGTGGTGCTGTAAAGTTGTCAAATTTTGAAAGAATGTTTTTGAGGATTTGTGATGGGCGATTTTATTATGTTACTAATAGAACTCTGTTAAAAGTTTATGCTGTTTATTTCTTCTTATTAATTGAGCATTTTATTAGATATGGTCATTTTGATACCCAGTCAACATTGGTGATATAAGGCAAAATACAGACTTGCAAATTAATAATTATTTATCTTTAGTTTTTCTTTCTTTTGGCAGAGAGCATTTTCCCACGAAAAACTTTGGGATCATCTGTCAAATTTTGAGACATAATTCTGTGAAGCGGTCTTAAACTGTGTTGAACTTTTACCGATTTACCGATGGTTGCTTAGCAAGTTGGGATTTTTTTTATCTCTCATAGAAGCGATGGCAAGGCTGTCTATGTAATCTGAAGAGACATTAAAAAGAGCAGAAAGATTAAGTGATACTATTTGTTTCGAGTTGCCAACGACTTTTGGCGCCTATTCAAGTTTTGCTACTTATTATGTATTTTTAAAGTACTGCACCTGCGATAAGTCTCTTTCTCTTTGATATCTTTCTGATAGTTTTGTTTTGATCAATATAATCTCAATGAGTGAATATCTATCAGTAAAGAATATCAATGCTATGACCTCATGAGCATACAATAAAATACGGAGTGGAGTCTTTGAGTGGATTTTAGAGTGACATTGGAGTCTAAGTTTGGAGCAGCATACTTTGACTGAACAGCATCTATCAAATATTTCAGCAATTACTAGTAGTGAATATTATGATGGTTTTGAGACATCTGACCTCATTTGACCTTTTGACCCTCGGTCCAAACTGACCAATGCTGGACAATTTAAAAAATAAGAAAAAAACAGGTTTTCAGGTTGCTTTAACTTGACAAAACCTTACCAATTAACAAAAATGAGAACAAAATCTAAAAATATTAAAAATAATTAACTATAAAATGTACCTCCTGTAATATTACTTCCGAATTTCTTATTTATATACTAACTATTATACCGCAGTTAAACAGACGATTTATTGTCGCATTCCTTTTATCAGCTGTTATTTGCAATAATCAATAAAGCGGCACCGGTGCATTAAACCAATATTTGTTTAAAGTTGTTGATATTGATAAACTTGAAAATGACACCGGTGTTGATAAATAGTTTTTGTTGAAACAGTTTATTGAGAATTACGCTGTAATCCATCTGCACTTAATGACCTTAGTATAGAACGTTTCGCAGACGACATATGTGTCAGTTTTTGTTGAAACAGTTTATTGAGAATTACGCTGTAATTCATAAAAATTTTTAAAAACATTAAACGTATAGATTATAGCTTTGTAATTTGGTGACACACGGTGTGTTTACAATCAATATTATAAGTTAAACAGACGATTTATTGCATTCCTTTTAAGATAAACATATATCGAGTTTTAATCCAAAAGTCTGTTTATACCATGGGATACAGGTTCGTCCGATATGTAGAATCTGATGTAACTATTTTTTAAAAGCATAAATGTTAATTCTGTAGATTCCGAATCGTCATAAGGGTGAATATCAAACATTGTTCCTTGTTTTAGATAAATTTTAATTTTTTTCTTATACATAGATATTAACTTATCAGTGTCAAAGTCCTCAGCTGCCTCAGCTGTTATATTTACATTATCAAATATATCAAAAAATAAAATATCATCCTGGGGCCTTGGATTCCGCCACCTAAATATAAAATGTGATATTGGGCTTTTAGTCGGTTTATACGGTTCACCTGGAGAGCTCGCACCCTTTAATAAAATCTTAATATCTATTATATAAGTTCCGGTTTTTCCGACTATAAACACACCACTCAAAAGCATATCTAGTACATCTATTTTATATTCTTGGTT
The DNA here is from genome assembly GCF_021730395.1 of Mercenaria mercenaria. Classification (NCBI taxonomy): domain Eukaryota; kingdom Metazoa; phylum Mollusca; class Bivalvia; order Venerida; family Veneridae; genus Mercenaria; species Mercenaria mercenaria. The sequence continues at coordinate 57,619,510 of NC_069378.1, forward strand.
TGTGTTTATAAAATCTTTATAATCTACGAAAATTCCAGGTCTTATTTCAAATATATTTAAATAGTTCAGATCAGCCATATTTTTATATGTTGAATGTATCCAGGCACCACGACGGTCAAAATACTTTTTCATTTGTATGTAATCAAAAGTATGATTATAATAGTATTCAAAGAGAAACACTTCATGTTTTACTTCCTCTACCCTTTTTTCTATTTTCCTGTCTTTCTTTTTAAGTTTAAGAATTATTTCAGCTAAATCATCAACTCGTTTTGTTGTAGCAACTTCAGAAGCAGATAAATTGTCAACAACGCCTTTTGTTCTAGCTAATTGTGTTTCTTGTTTTAAGAAAACATTTTTTACTTTTGTAATTTCTTGGGTATTAGTGGTAATTTCTTCAACATTAGCGGTTATTGCTTTAGTATTAGCAGTAATTACTTGGGTATTAGCAGTGATTGATTCTCCTTGTTTATCTGATATTTTAACTACAGAGTTCAAATCATTTATTATTTTTTTAATTTGATCATTAATTATCTTAATTGCTTCAGTATTAGCAGTAATTAACTCTCCTTGTTTAGCTGATATTTCAACTACAGAGTCCAGATCATTTATTATTTTTTTTAATTTTATCATTAAATTCATTAATATCTTCTTGTAATTTTTTTGTAATATTACTTAATTCTGCATATTTTAAATTGTGACGGTTGTCAACAATACTAATCCAATTTCGAATTTGTTTTTTAAAGTCATCTATTATAGAAATATTTTCTTTTTAAGGTTATCTAATGCTGTATCATGATCATCACCTCTTTGTGAAGCTGCCTTTTCCAATTCAGATTTATATTCTGCAAATTTATTTGAAAATGTATCGAGTAAATCTTGATTCCCTTTTGCCATTTCAGTATTTAGTTTATTTATTTCTGTTCTGATTTCTAACTGATACATATTTTGTAACTTTTTCTCAGCTTCAATAATCTTGTCTTTTAGCTCTTCATGTTTAATCATACTATCTTTTAATTCTTGAACTTGAGTGTATAAAATGTTTAAATTGACTCGAAATACTTCTTTTATATTGTCATCTGTCAAATCAGATTTCTCTTCAAGTTCTTTAATAGAATCAGTCATAGCTTTCATTTCTTCTTCAATTTTACCTTGTAATTGATTAATTAATAATGAATTCTTTTTAAAATCTTTTGTTAATTCTTCAATATTCTTTACTTCTTCTTCTAGTGTTTGTTTTATAGATTTGATATCTTCAAGATTATAGTCATCTATTACACTTTGAACTTTTTTAAACATAAATCGTCTTGAAACTGCATCGTTGGGTTTATCTGGATTTCCTAGGTTGATTATTTCATTACCTCCCATATCTAATGCTCTGTTCATTGTGTTATCAAGTTCCTTATTTCTGTGAAGATACGATTCCGTTTCCTTTTTAAGCTTTTTGAATTGTTTTTTAGTAGCATAATCACTTAAATCAATATCAAATTTAACTTTACTTATACTGTCAGGTTCACTTATTTGTTTTACATCATTAAAAACTCCCATTATATAATTATTATATATTACCAGTAAAGTTTTTTCTTAAAAACTTCCTTGGTTTGTCAATATATAAGAAATCATATTTTTGATTTGTTGCATTAGCAAAAGTATCACGATCTATATTTTGTTCATTACAAATCATATCATTTTCTCGTTTACCTGGACTTTCAAATAAAATATAATGTGAACAGTTAATTCGAATATCTTTTGGTGTTTTATAGTAAGACTGACTTAAATAAATAACACAACAGTTTTTGTGACGTCCTTGAATAAAGTATTTTGTTATTTCATTTTGAACTTTTTTATCTTCACATACAAAATCATCAAATATTACTACTTTTTGTTTTTCTGATTCAAGATTCTCACAAGGTCCAATTTGGTTGGGATCAGCTGAATATTCAAGTATTTCATTTGGATCTACTTTAATTTTTTTTGCAATTTGGTTTAAGTTGTTAATTAAATCTTGATATTTAGATTGTTCTAAGTTTTTAGCATATAAGTATAATTTATCATAATATATAAGAGGTTTTCGAAGTATATGCATTAATGTATTTGTTTTTCCAGATCCAGAAGATCCACATATTAACATTCTAAAACATGAATCTGGCATAAAAGGATAACGTTGTTTAAAGTTATTGGATTTATCACTTTTTGTATCATAATTTGGAATTTCCATTTATATATAATAATACATTATTTTATATTATTTTACATTATCTTACATTATCTTACATTATTTTACATTATTTTACATTATTTTACATTATCTTACATTATTATATAAATGCAATCAAAACTTAATGAAATGATAATAAGAAAAAAATTAGTTGGGCAAAAGATGAGAAATCTTAGAGAAGAAATAATGAGAGAAAAAATAAGAAAAGCTACAAATCGGGATATGTATACTGAAATTTATAAACCAATTACTGAAAAAATAGAAAGTCAAAAAGAACAATTATCAAGTCAGTTAAAAGCATTACCTGGAATTAAGGAGCAATTAGCGTTACTTCCAAAAAGTTTTGCTGATAAGATACATGAAATAGAAAATCTAAAAATGGTGACAAAGTTAATGGAAAAACTACCCCCTCCGGGACTACAACAACCTTTACAACCATTCCCGTCGGAAGATATTTTTTAAGACATTCCGGAAAACCAACACGATTTACCGCCGAAAATATAGGGGTTTTGGAGGAAAGATGATGTTTGAAGACACTGAAAAAAATTTCTGAAAAATCAAAAAAAATTTTGAAAAAATTTAGATGTAAATATTGATAAAGAGTTTTTATAGAAGGGGGTTTTACTGTTTTACCCAAATTTTAAAATAAACAAAGATAAAGAATTGGATAAAAACAAGAAAAGGGGTTACCAAAAATTTAAAGAGAGTACCCTAAAAAAATAAACAAGTAAAAAATATCCAATAAAATATTAAATTTCAAATCAGAACCTAGGCTGCGGGTGAGTATGTTTCGGAGTTAAAAAATCAGACAAAAAAAAATTTTAAAAAATATTGGTAAACCCGTATCAAAAAATGATTGTGACTCAGATAATTAAAAAAAAAAGGAATAAAAATCAAAACCCCTTTAAAAAGTTTCCCCGAGGGAAAATTGGTTTTTTAATTATTAATTTAAAATAAATTTATTCAAAAAAAAATTTTAATGAAAGTAGAAAATGGAAAGAATAATTAACAAAAAGTAATGATGTTTTAATTTGTTTTGATTAAAAAAAATATAACAAAAAATAAAAAGCATTAATATTCAAAAAAATTTTAAAGAATTTAACAAAAATCGGGTTTTACTATCTTTAAAGATCTATAAATTTTTAAAAAAGTAATTGGGGGACAAGGTTATGACATTTGTCAAAAATCCAAAAAAATTTGGTTAATGACTTGGAGTTAATTTGGGGGTTAAATTAATGGGGAAAAAAAGAAGAACAAAAAAATGAAGGTATTAGAAAAATTGAAACTTTTAAAAATAAAACTTTGGTTCCCAGAACAACATAAAATGTTTTTTAAAAAATTTTTTTCTTGTTTTAAACTTAATTTAAATTTTAAATTATATATAAAGGGAACAAAAAATATATTAATCTGAAACATTTTAAAGAAATAAAATATCCGATGTTTTTAAAACAGTTTAGTCGTTCTTTATTTAGATAAAAATAAAACTTATGTTTTTTTGGGAAATTTAACACTATGCCCATTTTTGGGCAAAATATTGGGATGAAAGACAAAAAAAGAATTCGTTTTAAAAATGGTAAGTTGGGAAAGATTTTTTAAATTTAAAAAATGGTTCTTACATTTACACAGATATTAATAATTATTTTGGGGAAAAACATTAATAAGAATGGTGATTATAAATTTTGATAATCAAAATTTTCCCCAATAATTTTGGAATTTTGTTTTAAATAGTTTAAAATTTTGTTTTTCAATTACGATAATTTTATTGGTTTTGGGAAATACAAATTTCTACATTTTTGGATTTGAGAAAAAAAATTAAAAAAATGAAGGGGGAAACTACAACCCCAAAATATAACTAACCTGGGGGTACAATTTACATTCATTGGCTTATTGATAATTACTTTTTTGATGGTAATTTAGTGATATATTTATTTTTAAGTACTCAATTTAACAAGAGTTATCCATTTACAAAAAAACCACAAAGATTGATATTCTGAAATTAATAAAAAAATTTTAAAAATTTAAATTTAGATATATTTTACAGAGTTTTTGGTAGAAAAATTTAATTTTTAATGAGGTTGAAACAATTTTACAAATTTAAAAGAAATTTAATTTAAACTAAATTTTTAAAACTTTTATTAGAAATTAAAAAATTTAGTTTTATATAATGTACAAGAAAGTTTTTGAAAAAAAAAAGGGAATATTTTTTTATGTTGTGCCAACAAGAAAAAATCATAACGGACAGGACTTTGACACTTTAACGAAATTGTTTTCAATTTACCCGCATCTTCAATTAGCAACTAAAAAAAAAGTTTTGGAAAAGGGGAAAACAGCACTTAAAATAAAAACAAAAAAGGTTGGGAACAATTGGGAAAATTTTAGCGCAGTAAATTGTTTAAAAACTTAAAAAGAAACCTCCCGGCAGTTGGAAATTTAATTGCAAAGGAATTACAAGAAAAAAAATAAAAAATAAAAAAATAATAAAAAATAAATGGAGGATATTAATTAAGTTAAATATTTTTAAGGTTTGGGAACTTTCTGTTGGAACTTCCCCCCCAACCTATTCTTTAATTTTTTGTTTTCAGAAAAAAAAAAAAATAAAAAAATATAAAATATATACATTTAGAACAAAAGAATTTGAAAAAGATACAAAAAATCCTTTTCTTTAGAAACACTTTAAATCGCCCTAGGAAAAAGTAAGCAAAAAAAAAAAACGGATATCATTTTACAATTAATATAGAATTCAATTTTGATTTTTTTTAAGGGTTTTTTTGAAAAAGTTTTAAAGTAAATAAGCGGAGGAAATAATTATGTGAAAGATAAAAATTGCTCTAATTTAATAATGAGCTTCTTTAAATTGACAGTTAGGGGTTTTTAAAAAAAATAAAAAAAGTTTGATGTAATAATTTATCAAAGTATAAATGTAAAGAGTTTGGTTGAATTGTCTGGGTTTGCAAAATCAACTGGAACAAATGATTTATTTTTTTTGAAACGTTATTGCTGCTGCGATAATAAAGGTTTAAAATTTAAAAAAGAATTAATCAAAGTGGTAAGAGTAATGCTAAATTCCCATTAAAAAATTTTTCTTTTTTTTCAGGTTAAAAAACAAATTTTACCCCAAGTAAAAATTAAAATAAACTAAGCTCAGATGTTATGAATTTTTTTTGAGCAATGTGTGATCCAGGTAGGAAATTTGTAACAAAATAATTTCTAGGGGTTCCCACGTTTAATTTTTAATAAATTTTGGTTTGATCTAATTATATAAAAGATTTAAAAAAGAAGATGGTATACTTGGGGAAAAATGTTGACGCAATAAATGATACACAAAAAAAAATAATATAATTTTTAAAAAAAAAAATTTTGGTGTATAAAACCACAACCTATTTGTTTTTTTAAAAACGACTGAAAAAAGAATTCACAAGAACATAATCCACATTTATTAGAAACTTTTAAAAATTTAATGCAGAAAATGAAATTGCATTTGGCTCTTGTCGTTTTAAAGTTGGAAGGGGTTTTTTTTTCCGGGAACAGAATACACAATATATCAAAAATATATGATGATTAAAAATTATTTTTTAAAAACAAAAAAACAAAACACGGAAGTCTCTTAAATAGATTAATTTTAAAAGTTTTTTTGGAAATTATTCTTTTTTAATTTGGGAATTTAAAAAAAGGGAAGTAACTACAGTGACCTAACCCAATTTTACAAACAGCTAATTAAATTTTCCACCAGCAGCCAATATTCGTTTTTATAAATTGTATGAGAGGAAACATTAAAATAAATACTTTTGGGAAAGAACTTTTATTGTTAAAAAAATTTGTTTTGTTTAAAAAAAAATAAATATAAAATTTAAAAATTATAAATTTTTAAAAAAGTCATCAAATTATATTGAAATAAAAAACCCTTTACAGAGGGAAAAAAAAATTTTTAGCCAGCTTTAAAAATAGAACCGCTACTTTTAGATTAAACAAAACAATTACAGGGAAAACTTCCCTTTATTTTTAACAAAAACACAATAATCAATAAAAAACTTTTAAAAATAAAAGGGATTAGAATTACAATTCGAAAAAAAAAAATTTCCAGTCAAGGCAAAATGGTGGTTTTTTTGGGACTTTAGTGGTTTGTGGGAAAAACAATTCTTCCAATGGCAGCAAAAAATGCCCCAAAAAATATAGCCCCTTTGGGCTTTGGTGCTTTTTGGGGCTGCCAGTACTGGTTTTAGAAAAATATTTGGAAATGGTATTATTTCAGTGTAATGATAAGAGAAAATGATATCCCAAAATCTTACACCAAATAAAAGAAAGAAAACTAGTAATCTGGAGGATTAATTAACAAAAAAAAAAAAACAAGACGGTTTTTTTAGGTATGTTGGTCTTCTAGGAATCCCTTTGATTACATCTTTTTTAAGGGGAAAAAGGCATGGTCAGGGTATACAATTGATTCACAACGGCCCCTTCAGACGAATTCCTATAAAAAAAAAAAAATAAAATTTATAAAAAAACCTTTTTCAAATTTTTAAAATTAACAAGGGGTAAAAAAATTTTAAAAATTTTAAAAAACTTTAGGGGTATTTAGTAGAAAAAATTTATTAAAATTAAAAAAAAAGGGCGGTGGGGAATTATAAATTTGGATGACTCTTTGGTCCGGAAAACACATGGTTTTTTTATGTAAATAACATGATTTCGATATTTGGACTTCCTCCCCCAAAAAAGAATAATTCAGTATTCCAAAATGTAAAATACAAACAATTTTCAATATAAAGACAAAACAAGTAACTCGCGGATTTTATTGTTTTTTTTTATTAAATGTTACAAGAAAAAGTACCTTTTGTAGATTTATGTATAAAATCAAAAAAATTCATAATCAAAGAAAAATGAAAAAAACTTTAAAAATTTTTTTTAACCAATAAAAAATGAAAATTTAACGGGAAAATTAATAAATGGGAATATTCAAAAATAAAATGAAAAAGTAAAAAAATAGAAAAACAAATAAAAAGGGAAATTTATAAGAAAACCCCCATTTTTTTTAAACTTTATCCCCAAGATACTGATAGGGGATTATTTCAATGGAAACTGAAATGCTAGTCCTGGTTTAGTTAAAAAAGGGTAATATGTAACAAAAATTTTTTAATTGCTTTTTAAATTTTTCTTGTTGATGCAATTAAATTAGATAAAGGAAAGCAAATTACAACTAAAAAATAAAAAAAAATTTTTAATTCTTCAAATTTATCTTTAAAAAAATAACAGAAAAAAAGAATTATTTTATTAATTATGCAAATAAATTTAAAATAAATGATGTTTTTATATTAATTTTTAAAACGTTACGAGTATTCATTAACAATTATGGTTCTAAAATTTTAAAAAAAAAACTTAAATTTTAATAAAAACTTTAAAAAAAACTTTAATTAATTTAAGAAAAAGCTAATGTTAAATACCATTATAGAATTATCTTTTTTCTCTAACATGAAAAGAGTTTTATTTTTAACATACGAAAAGAGCTTTAAAGTATAACTTTAAAGGTGGATTACTTTGGTTAATTTAAAAAAGTATCTTATAATTTTTTTGAAAATATTTTTTTCTTAACAAAAGTTTTTTTTTTTTCCTTTAAATTTTTAAAATTAACTTATTTTTTTTAAAAATATAATAATTTTTCTTTTAGTCCCAAAAAATTCAACAATTACTACACCCCAGTTCATCTTTTTAAATTTTTTCCAATTACTTTTTTTATTAACAAAATAAAATTTGAGTTGATCAAGTTCTAGCTCAGTATAAAGGTTGGGATTATATATGGGATAAAGTTCAAGCTAAGTATTAAGGTTTGGATTATATATCAAGTTCAAGCTCAATATAAAGGTTGGAGTTATATATGGGATCAAGTTCTAGCTCAGTTTAACGGTTGGGATTATATATGGGATCATGTTCAATCTCAGTATTAATGTTGGGATTATATATGGGATCAAGTGCAAGCTCAAATTAACGGTTGGGATTATATATGGAATCAAGCTCAAGCTCTGTTTAAGGGTTGGGATTATATATGGGATAAAGTTGAAGCTCAGAATTAAGGTTTGGATTATATATGGCATCAAGTTCAAGCTCAGAACAAAGGTTGGAATTATATATGGGACAAAGTTCAAGCTCAGTATAAAGGTTTAGATTAGATCTATATATGGGATCCAGTTCAAGCTCAGTATAACGGTTTGTATTATATATGGGATCAAGTTCAAGCTCGGTATTAAGGTTGGGATTATATATGGGATCAGGTTCAGGCTCAGTTTAACGCTTGGTATTATATATGGGATCAAGTTCAAGCTCAGTTTAACGGTTGGGATTATATATGGAATCAAGTTCAAGCTCAGTATAAAGGTTGGGAATATATATTGGATCAAGTTCAAGCTCAGTTTAACGGTTGGGATTATATATGGGATGAAGTTCAAGCTCAGTATTAAGGTTTGGATTATATATCAAGTTCAAGCTCAGTATAAAGGTTGGAGTTATATATGGGATCAAGTTCTAGCTCAGTATAAAGGTTTGGATTATATATGGGATAAAGTTCAAGCTCAGTATTAAGGTTTGGATTATATATGGGATCAAGTTCAAGCTCAGTATAAAGGTTGGGATTATATATGGAATCAAGTTCAAGCTCAGTATAAAGGTTGGGAATATATATTGGATCAAGTTCAAGCTCAGTATAACGGTTGGGATTATATATGGGATAAAGTTCAAGCTAAGTATAACGGTTGGGATTATATATGGGATAAAGTTCAAGCTAAGTATTAAGGTTTGGATTATATATCAAGTTCAAGCTCAGTATAAAGGTTGGGGTTATATATGGGATCAAGTTCAAGCTCAGTATAAAGGTTGGGATTATCGTAAATAATCTTTAAATGGATTTAAAATTACTAAGACAACACATTCTTTACTAGTTTCGACCTTTATGCCTTCGTCAGAAATAACAACGTACAATACAAACGACGTCACGTCCGTTTGACGCGAACGGCAACGTGACAAAAAGCGCAAATATAGATTATATTTGTATTAATGCACATATAGATACGGATCATAATGATACGGCGGGTATTTATCGAAAACATATTTCTTTAAGGATGACTACCCGTAATAGACCTCAATTTCACCAAAAGCGTACATACAACTTGATAATGTAAGCTTTGAAAAAGTCAAACGATAGAAACAAGGTGCAAATTGACAAGTTATATACTGACAGAAGTTCTCAAAAATTTCCTTTAGATAACCTCCCCTGAAATTTTTGGTTTTCCATGAGTTATCCCCCCTGAAAACTAGAAAAAATAGAATTTTCTCCTTTTCCTTACGGGGAATTTAAGATTTCTTTTTGATATTTGTATCAGAATAAAAAAAATGCAGCTTTCTACCGCAAAATTTTCTTGAAACTCAAGCTCAGATTCTCATAATCAAAGAAATTATATATTTCCCCATAGGCATCAATGTTAACTTAAATACTGATTATCTCCCCCAAAAATGATAAAATTCGAAAAATCTCTCGGTGAAACGTTTTTAATTTTGAATGTCTTTAAAGTGACCAAATTTCATTTAAATATTACCATCCAGCTACAAGTTATGAAACATGGCTATTACACCATATTATCCTTAATATGAAGTAGAGAAAAAATAAAACCCAACATATCTACATGACAAATTTTGTATACATGTGAAGCATAAGCGAGAATTAACAATAGATCTGCTTAAATAATCTTCTTAATTAGAACATTGTACCCTAGTGTAATCCTCTTGAGCGTTTAGCCACATCTACTTTTTATGCTGTGGAAAGGAATAGCAGTGATTCAAACCCACTGAGATCCACTTTTGTGTCAAGGTCAATGTAACAGTTACTAAAAATGGATTTATTCTCAATTTGATCATGAAAATGTGGTTTTCGGTTCATAATTTAGGTTGGACTTATCTACTGTCACAAAACTTAGCCTCTGATGATATTTGGAGTCGCTCTCACTGTTACGAAAAAAAGTAATGGCATCCACGCAATATTTTTAGTTTAGGTGCACTTATATCATCAGTAACTTAGTTTGCATTGATGTTTAGAGGTTAAACTTAGCTTATATGTAGCTTATAGAAACATCAAGGTTGGCATTGTATATGGGGTCAGTTGGGTCAATTTCAAGGCCAAAAAAATCTTGCTTGATATTCATACTCAGTAAATTCAACTGTGGTGCAGTTGTCTTAAGCGTTGGGCAAAAAGCTGCTTTTTATGCTGTGAAACAGAAGGGCGGCGCTTTATTAAAATCCCAATGAGATTATTATTTTTGTGATAAAAAGGCCATTTTAATGTAAATGGGTCAAGGTCATATTTACAATAATATTTTTTCTCAATTTGACCAATTACTTTTGATCAATTACTGTCACCAAAGTTGGTGTCCATCAAGCTGTTGTGAAGATTAAGCTTTGGATATTTGGGGTCACTTTTACTAAAAATAGAAAAATGGCTTCCATTCAATATCTTTAGTTTGGGTAGTTTTTATCGACAAAAAAAGGTTGGGAATATACGTGGTGGTCACTTGGGTCAGGGTCAAGGTCACTGTAATTAAAACTAGAAAAATGTTTTCCGCTCAATACCTCGAGCTGCCTTTGAAAGTGATGAATACATTTATATAATTAGTCAAACAAATCCATACAAATGAGTTGAGTCAAAAATTATTCCAACATTATATAGGGCGCTTCCAAGACCAAACGAAGCCGTGTTTTTATTTTAAACCCGGTTACTAGAACTTTGTAAAGTGCTTTATTAATTCGAAAAAAACAACACCTGATGGTTTCTAAGAATTAAGCAGAACGTTAAGATATTTTCCGAGAAAACTATGTGTAAATACATTCCAAGAATGCTTGTTGTGCAAAACATCAGCGTTATTTTGAAGGATTTCTTATTCATTTGGCAAAAGTTCAATTGCAACATTTCCCAGATCCGGCTTCAAAATTAAAAAACATCAAAAACATGCGCTCTCGTATTCTATAAATGAAACACAACACAGATATACCATGATGAATGCGCGTCATGTTAATTCGTATCACATACTCTTGTACTGATAATGGAACGGTTTTGTACAAAATAGGATGATATATCCTTGACAAACGTTATTAAAGAGAAGAAAACGTCATATTATGTGTCTGTTATTTTTCTTTTTATTTTCTTTTTTTATTTTTACGAAAGGGAACTACAAATATCATTTTAAGAACTTTATTTGGTACTTTTTAAGTACTACATGCCACCACAGTTCTAACATTTATATAGATTACAGTTCATCGCTTCGGTAGCCTAGTGGTAGAGCGTCCGCTTCGAGTGCGGGAGGTCGTGGGTTCGATCCCCGGCCACGTCATACGAAAGACGTAAAAATGGTACTAGCAGCTTCCTCGCTTGGCGCTCAGCATTAAGGGGATAGTGCTAGGACTGGTCAGCCCGGTGTCAGTATAGTGTCAGTATACTGTGACTGGGTGGGGTATCATGCCACGTGTCTACGGCGTGATATTCCAGTGAGGCAGCACCATAATGTTGGGCATTGTGCTCACTGCTACAAGTAGACACCGTCGTTTGTATGACTGAAAAATTGTTGAAAAAGACGTTAAACTCGAACACACACACACACGCACACACACACACACACACACACACACACACACACACACATGGCGGCGGACAGACTGTGACATAGATCCTGTCAGGTTTTACCGATTAGCATTTGGAACTAGAGCATTGTGACAGATTTTGTGTTTTAAAAGTAAACATGTAACAATATATGAAACTAAAGGGTGAAAAAAACACTTTAAATTCGACAAAAATACAACTTTTATATGGGAGAATGCCGCAATAACGTACGAAGAATTCGTAAACAAACGGAAATTGCCGAAATGGCAATCGGCTATTTCCGTGAGATTAGATGTCCTCTGTATGCGATTTAGGCAAAACCGGAAAATGCCGGAATCGCGTACGGAGATACCGGAAAAGAACGGAAATTGCCGACTGTCATTACGGATCCACTACATTTCCTGTATCATCTAGAGTGAGCGGAAATGAGTCTAAAACAACATGAAATTTACCAGAATAAAGCTATAAAAGATAAATCATAGATATAATTTAAACTGTTTTTGCAAGGTCCTAGGAAAGACTTTTATTACATGTTTGACGTCCCGGGAGTGTAATAAAGCCATTACATAAAAATGATATTCTAACACGATCCGATTCATTTTCCTATTAAACAAAGATGGCAGAAAACAGTGAATTATTTTTCAACAAATCACTGTTCTGACGTCACAATTATTACGTCATGGCGTCAAACGGCATAGCGGCGCGCTGGAAAAGAAACCGATTGAAAACGTGCAAATATTTAATGAATGTGATCAAGGATGTACTTAAAAATCCGTGGTATCGTGTTAGAATCGAAATAATATATCTCATTTAGTGATTTGCTCTTGAATAAATCATTGTTTGTCGTTAAGATGCGTATTATTATATCACTCGGGCTGCGCCCTCGTGATATAATTCCTTCGCATCTGAACTCCAAACAATGATTTATTCAACGACAAATCACTGGGTGAGATATATTATTTCTTAAATAACCTAATGTAATAAAGCTTTGACGTCGACGTCGTTTATGTCTGTTATTATTCTTTTGGGTTGCATTCTATGCTTCCATAGGGATCTTTTTACATATTTTATTTATTTCTCATACGTATGTATGCCATTTGATCAACGTAACAGTCGTTTTTATATCATAATTCATGCTTAACATTTTACTATGATATTTTATACTTTTAATATGACGTATGAAATTCTAGTATCCGGGTTTAGCCAAGAAACAATGTAATTCTTAAATTACGTATGCAATTTTATTATATACCTATATAAATTCTGTAAAAATCTGCTTGTATTTCACAATTGAATATGAACAGACAGACAAAAATTCCGTATTGTATCTTTTGAATTCCGTATTGTACCTTCCGTATTGTATGCTGCCGGACTATTTTCATTAATATGCATGGCCCGACACAATTCTACAAAGAGCGCATATAAAAACTTCACTATGTTCCATTTAATATCGATAAACATTGAAGATTTCGTTCAAGAACAAAACAAGAATAAAAATGGTAAAAGTATATAATAAAAGGGTCATTATAACAGTAGCTAGATCTGGGACTTTGTATTCGGCTCTCGTGGATTTTGCAAGGTCGGATCACAATCGGCGCTTGCGCGCCTCGTGAGATCCGATCTGGCAAAATCCACTCGAGCCGAATACTGCATCCCAGATCAAGCTACTGTTATAATAACCCTATTATATAACCAAGAAACAGAGAATTTTATGACGGACGAAATTCTGGTAACGGGGTTTGAACTGAAATATAATGATTTTTAACTTTGATAGAAAGACACGATTTGCTCTAACATTAATCTGCATATGATTTTCGGTGCAGTACGGATCATTCAGGCAAAATTAAACATCTCAAAGTGGTAAACACTAGAAATTAACATAAATAAGAATCAACACTTGACAGTTGAAAAGACTTTTAAAACTGAAAAAAAAAGCTATTGAATCGTAATATTTTTGGAGTTTTATCTGTAGATATAATAAATTATTAAACGTTTATAAAAATGAAGATATCGTAATACCGCTGTAACTGTTGTAACCATTATAATTATATTATATTTTTAGTAGAAAAAAAAATGTTAGATTAGAGGCTGGAACTGTAGTATGTCATGTGTTTCATGCCCACTATCATGCTGCTGAAGACAATAGTTGGCAAAATAAGAAACTTTGTCATTGTTTTTTCAAGCAACGGTAGGCGACTTGTTATAATCGTTTACCTGCTTTAAGTTAACAAGGTTACTTCGTCAAAATAAAAACAAATATATTATTCGAACCCATAATGAAGTAAAGAAAAGTGATTCGAAATCAGTGGGTGGGGGGTTCCATTTTAACGTTGAGGTTTGCCAGCTCTTCTGAAACTTCTACTCAAAATTATGCTAAGTTGACAAATTCCCCTTAGGAATAGGGAGTTGTAATATGATACCAGTACAACAGCTTTGTGAAGTTTTACATATACCTTAGGGAGAGACCCCTAAACGTACAGCCCGCATTATATTTCTAGGGCACATTTTATTTTTTAACCAGACATATCTATCAATAGATGTTAAACATGTTTTATATGGTATTTATATCAAAATTGTTTAGACCAGAGAGCATTTATACACATAATGGAGGCAGCTTTTAAAAACTAAATTAAAATCCAGTCAGGAACATAATTATGCTAGTGCGTTTCGTAAAGATTCATCATTCTTGCACACCAGATAGGCGCTTCCGATGATTTTTCACATGCCGACAAAACACGTCTGGCACCCCCATGCCAGATGACTCTCGTGCTGTTAATGAGAACTAGCGATTCATGCATTTATTATAAAATATTATTTATGTAAAAAACGTAAAATCAGGTACCTTGACAGTTTCTCTCCGTTCCTTAAAGTATATTTTTTATTAAAAATAAGTTATTTTACGGTTAGAACATACCACGACGCTACAAACGATGACACTAATGTGGAACTTTGCTTTATTTATTCTATTATATGCAAGAAAAATAATCTGTCACAATAAAAAGCTTACATGAATACGGTATGCAAGAAAATATTATCAGTAAGCAAGCCTCGTTACCGCCCAGTTCGCAAGTGACCTAGGGACGGATATTTCTATCCGATTCGTAAACACAACTTACAACTTTACAACTTTATACTTTATTAAAGTGTCACATGTAAAACATGCATAGCATTTTACAAAATGTATAAAACAGTCACGTTAAAACAGTTATACATCCAGCCATTACTGACTTATGAGACACTAAAACAGTATAAAACATGAATTTGTACATCAAGATGTTTAGTTTGGAAGTATCCATATTGTTGACCATCATTTACCCCAAGGCGCCCACGCCACCAACACAAAAGCAGTGACGTAACCAAAGCATCGACGGGCAAATCAAACTCAACAGCATCGAAACTTTCCATTGACGTAACAGCGATCTACCCATATAAAAAAGTAAAATGTTTTCTATATGTAAGTTAAAAGGGACTGACTGTCTGATAGGCAAAGACGAAAGAATTATCATAAAACTTTAAGTGTAGGTATCTTTTACTCAGGCTATATGAACTTGTTAAGGTTATCTGTTATTACCGACACAATACCTTTGTTTTTGCATTATGGAAAAGGGAATTGGACGATTTTTTCTCTACAAAATCAAAAACATATATGGCTGATAATTGTTCCAAGAAATCGTGCTAAATGAAAAAAAAATAAAAAAAGTAAAAAAAGTAAAAAAAAAATAATTTCTGCTTAATGATATAAGTGTACTTATTAAATGTTAAGCATATATAAACTGCTGAATATTATTTAACGTCTTATTTGCATTTCCTTTCAACCAGGAAAGGGTGCATTATCTGACAATCAGTCTCTTCAGATCACATAGCTTTCACATCAATATCGTTTTTCTACAATTTAGTACCATAAAACAAGATAAAATGACTTATTAAAACTAAAAATAACCATTTCAGATTGTTTGCGAGAAAACTAATATTTGGGGCACAACAACCTGGATTAAGCAGGGCCAACATTTCCAATGGCCAAACAGACAAAGGCTAGTACCAGATGAATAGACCCACAAGTTAGTTTTCATCTAGCTTGGTTAGTGTAGTTGTATGTTACAAGACATTCACATATTTCATATTGTCCTGATGAATTCACTTAACACCGGCAATCTGATCTACATAGTGAAATACATTCCGTGCCACTGCCTGTTAATCAGTGGGATATGTATTAAATTAATATGATGGTAAGATAGACAAGCTGCCGAGCGAGTTGCAAATCCAAGGACTAAAATGCAATTAAAACTAAAAGTTATTTGTATCCTAAGTTAAAATAAAACATAAGTGATGCTACAAACTACTGTGTAAGTAGCAAATCAATGGACTAAAATTCAGTTACAACTTAAAATCAAGAACTGTCCGTAAGACAGCACGCTCGTCCTTTCTAAGTGTTTAACTCTGAATTAGAGCCTTGCCAGCAAAAGGGGCATAAAGCTGTCAAAATTCTGAACAGAGTTATGGGGATTGTTTCTTATTGTGTAGCCTTTGACAGTAAATAACCACTACAAGTTTCAGATCAATAGCTTTGATGGCAACAGAGAGATTGGACGTTAAGCAAAAGTTTAACAAAAAAATTCTAAGTGAAAAAGCGGCATAACTCTGTCAAAATTCAAATCAGAGTTATGGGTGTTATTTCTCATGATGTAAACTTTGATAGTAAATAACTATTTAAGCTTCAAGTCAAAAGCTTTGACAGCAACTGAAATATTTGACTTAATCAAAACCTTTAACCAAACAATTCTAAGTAAAAAAGGGGCATAAATCTGTCACAATTCAAACAGAGTTACGTGGATTCTTACCTGGCGTAGACTGTGATAATAAAGACCTATTTCAAGTTTCAAGTCAAAAGCTTTGATAATAACAGAAATATTTGGCTTTATCAAAATTTTTAACCAAAAAAAAAATTATAAGCTAAAAAAGGCATATATCTGTCAAAATTCAAATCTGAGCTATTGGAGTTGTCTCTCCTGGTGTAGACTGAGGCTATCAGCACGACGGTCGTGCCGATAATTTTCCTTATCCGCACGCCGTCGGGCCGATTATTTTCGTTATTCGCACGACGGTTGTGTCGATTATTTTCGTTATTCGCACGACGATCTGCTGACATAACTGGAAAGTCATGTCGATTATTTTTGTTACTGATACAACTAAAAATACTGTATACATATGTGAAATTTAGTTAATCTTTTCTGTGGTTTTACCTTTTTTCCTAAGATATTTTTTTTTTCAACTTTTTAACAAAAATTTGCAAAACTGCAATTTCTATGCTTTAAACATGGTCAGTGATGTTAGAAATCAACCTAATAACGCTCTAAAGACATAACCCCTTATCTGTATTCATTTTTGACACAAAAATAATTTCCGAAAAGTCTCACTAAGAATGAGTGACATTACGTCTGCAAAAAAAATGTGAGGCACTTTCTGTTTTACTTTAAAAGAAGTGATGCATTGCTAAGTTTGCATTTATTTGTTTCATTTATTTATCAGTTTATTGCTTTATTATGTATATTGGGGGAAAAATGTACCAATATTTGAAGATATGATTCAAAACCGTAGTTGAGTGTAAAAAGAGCGAGCGATGTTACTAACTACATGTGTACTATACTTGCATATATTCGGGGAGATGGTTTCTGTTTCACCTGGTAAAATAACAAATCAAACAAAATTAACAAAATGTTGACTCACTAATAAGATATTATTATGATTTTACAAGAAATTTGTAAGCTAAAAATAAAATGTGCCATCAAGAACACATTTATTTTACCGGTTATTTTTAAGTTTTCATTGATTTAAATGAGAACTTTTAAACTTGTTTCTCAAAAAAAAAACGCCTGTTAGTTATTGTCATCTTGGATCAACATAGACTCGCATTGTAATAAGATGACACGACTGTCTTTTTAAAAACTAAAATCTTGTTATAATTTCTTCCTTCTCACTTCTGGATTTAGAATTTCTGCTTCTTTTCAATCTTTTAAGTCCTAATAAAAGCAACATTTTTCAATTAATTTGCTTAGTTTCATCTATAAATGTTGGTTAGAAATACCATTAAAAAACATGTTAATACTGTTTTTTTGACATTTGGAAAATCACATATAATAGAAAAGGAATTAGCTGAGAAACACGCGTTTTTTTTTAATAATTTTAGTTTTCGTAAAGCTGTGTTTATCACCTTTTTAAATAAATATCTAGACATGAACTTATATTACAAAGCAAATGAGTCTTGTCATGAGAAAACCAACATAGTGGCTTTGCGACCAGCGTAGATCCAGACCAGCCTGCGCATCCGCTGTTTTAAAGCCTATTGCTATTAGAGAAACCGTTAGCGAACAGCATGGATCCTGACCAGACTGCTGGTCGCAAAGCCACTATGTTGGTTTTCTCATGGCACGGCTCAAATATGCTTGTTGTTCATTTATTCTGTTTATGTCTTGAATGTGTGATCAATAATTCACTGGCATAGGATTTTTAAAATAGACTTAGATAATTCGGAAAATGAAAAATATAGAGTCATGTGCGTGATTTTCAATAGACTTAGTTTTATTGGTGGGAGTCTATGCGAAGATGACCTTTCTGGAAAAGATAACGTATCTGCAATGTAGATATTGATGAAACTTCTCTCAGTCGTAAATAAACACTGTTTGCGAGAAATTACGTAATTATTCGAGTCAACAGTTCCTCTATCTGTTTTGTATCATGGAACAACAAACATTGATTGGCATTTTCAAACTTCTGTCACGTTAATGAGCGGGACAATTTAGCTAGCTCCTTTATTTGTTCGATATTTTTTGCGCTGGTACGCGCTGGGCGGACGTGACCGAGATCTAGTACAATGTACATCTTTGCCTGCGCTAAGAAGTCACCGCCTGCATTCTCAATTCACTTTTGTCAGTGGCTGAGTTGATGAAATAAATGGGTTTGTGTGCTTGTTTTTTATCTGTCTGCCCATGAAAATAAAGATTTGCACATTTCAAGATAGTTGTAAGACTGGAATTATTTAACTTGTCAAACTTTTTAATATCATAATTTGTATTTAGAAAGAAAGCAACGTTGCCGTTTTAATAAAGTTACCCACAGGTTGTCATTAATTCATAAAATAATTTCGTTACTGCTAATATTTATTCTACGAGATTCAGATATATGACAATTAATATTGTCGGATTATGCTTACTTTATACTATATTTTCAAGTTTTATATTCATATGAAGTTTGAGAGAACACAGTCGATTCCATGCATTATTTACTGAATATGTCTGCCTGTAGTTAATGATATACTGTAAAATCATTTAATTTCGTGGGCATGAAATTTCGTGGTTTTAGTCAAAACTACAATTTCGTCGGGATATGAATTCGTGGATTTCAACTTTTGATCATAAAATGAATGGGAATTTTACTTATTCGTTGAGATTAAATTTCGTGGATTAACTCAACCACGAAATCCACGAAAATTAGTCCCCCACGAATATTAATGATTTCACAGTAAGCGGGTAAAGTAGTTTGCAAAGATCTCGCTTGAAGCAATTTATTTCACAAAAAAGTAGCTGGATTCTTACGGTCTATAGCAATTACATTCATCTTAGTTGTTTTCATTTTATAAAATATATACAAGATATCATTGCTGTCGCGGAAATCCCTATTTAACTCAGACCTCCACTATTCTAACTATAGTTCGTTTTCCAACACGTACAGAGAACACAGCTTATGTCTTTTGTTCTCATTCTGACTGTAAAATAGAAAATCAATTACATCAGTATTTTCTGGTCAGAATGATCTAAAAGTATCTTCTTGTGATATAAGTCTGAAGTACATGTATATGTTTTTGCTATTTTATCGTAGTTTCATTTCAGTAAATTTTATGTTGTGGAAATAATCTTTCCACGCAGACCACACAATACATCCCGCAAATGTACTGCATCTTGATTGTGTACGATATAAACCGTTCAAGTGTGAAGCAAAGCAAGCGTTGAACCACCATGCACCATTCCAGCTGGATGCACAGTTACCACTACTCCATTGGTCATTATCCCTGTCCTTTGTAGAGAACTGCATTCCGTTATGTATGTGACCATTACTACCAGGTTTGAACAGCGAGTCACCAGCATCACCGGAATAACCACTCACTTCAAGCTTGTAGTTTGTGCTCTCTGGACCTACCTTAAATTTACTATATTTTGCATAGGCACGGTTCCCTTCATGGTCTTCAAGATCAATCCTTAGCTCATGTGTTTCATCGTCATTGGTAAGAATGTTAACGTACTCATTGCCAAGCCAGAATTCACCATCCAGTTCGCCGAATCCGTATTTATAATCATTCCAGTCACGATAAAAGTCGACAGATCCATCTTGACGTCGTTGGAATACAGTCCAACCTCCACTGACAGTGGTCATGTCGCAGTAAACTGGTGCCACTATTTTATCATTTTTGGATTGATGTATTTCTATGTCGAAAACTCCATTAGACTTAAAGCCATTATTGTATAAATCCAAACACGATTTGTACCGTTTGACTGGTTGAACACTGGTCACCTCTAGCTTTTCCTCAAGTGCATTGCCGGGACACGTGTTTTGAAAATGTATACCGTTTTGTAGGTTTACCGATATATTGGCAATCTGTTCTTTAAGGGTTTCAACATTCAATGAAATCGTTTCAACAGTTTCTTTCGTAAAGTTTACAGGAGGCCTCAGGTCTTGAATATGTTCTTCTATATTTTGTCTGAAATGCTTTGCCGTTTCCTTTGAATCAACGTGTTGATTTACTACTTCCTCTTTTAGCAGTTCAACCTCTCTTGAAATATTATTCAGGCTGTTTTCATTACGTTCATAAGCTTTCTTTAGGTGTTCAGTTTGTTTGTGCATATCGTAAGATATTTCTCGTCGAAATCTAATGTTCTGAACTTTTTCTTCCTTGAAGGCGTTAAGTAATGTTTTCATTTTGTCACCAGATACAGTTCCAGTTTCGTCTTTAAATCTAAAAGTGTCACTTTTTGTTTCTTTCATTTCAATCACGTCATGCAGCATTGTTTCAATGTGTCCAAGTTTGTTCAACAAAATATTGAACTCTTTCTTTCTGACTTTACTTTCCGCATTAAGCCGTGAACTTTCCGCGTTAAGTCTGTCTTCCACGTAATCTAATCTGTCCATTGTATGTTTTAATGTATATGCCAGAATTTTGTCTACACCAGAAAATACTATGAACACGAAATATATCACAAGTTTCTCCATCGCTTCCTACTGTATGCTATTACATGTATATACAGCCACCAATTATTCTAACATCTGAGCAAAATCACATCATGCTTGCATATTATAACATTTTGGCAACCATGATCGAAATCAGGATGAATAATCACCTAAACCTGCAAAACAGACACGTTTTATACTGGTAGAGAAATACGAGGGCTGTTCAAAAAAAAACGTAGACTGGTGCTACAGCTTTGTTCTCATTATCTGTAGTTTATGGTAACTGGTACCGTTATAACCAGTAACGTGTCTCCTAGCAACAGTATATCATAATTTTAAAACAGAATGACGACACACAGGGTGAAGTTAGAGATTATTTATTAACAATGGGACCTCCTCAGGAAGTCAGTGGCGCATTGGTTAGCAGGCTTGACTACAACGCCAGCGATACGGGTTCGATTCCCGGTCGCGGCTGATATCCCGGCTAATGTTCAGTGTTGACTGATTTACTTAAATTGATGCTGTTTCCAGCAGTATCGGCCTAGGTTGGATGTTGGGGAGGTAAATGTGACACCTGCCGTGGGATAGGCTGGAAATAAGTTGTTCCATCCATTCCAGGTGGGGTCCTTCGTCGACCACCCATGTTAAACAAGAAACTTTAATTTTCTTTACTTTTTGCCGTGGCCGATGAGGTGCTGAGACTCACTCGGGGCGTTAAATTCTTCATGTAAGGAGCCATCCAGCTGGCTTAAGAAAGGTAGGTGTCCCTATTCATGTTCAATAATGCATGGCGGGGCACCAACCATCAATAACTGCAAACATTTCTGCAATAGAAAATCACCTCAACTTCGGGAATATGATTAATAACATTTAAATGAAGTCTCTATAAATGTTAAATGAGTTTTGTCTCGGACAGCCACACAAGATCTGACTTAAAAATGACATCACAAGAGCATCTAGAAATCTTAGCGAAACATTATATACTGCGTTAACTTGGGTAAACACCGACAGATACTTCTGAATTTGTGTAGAAAAACAAAACTTTAAGTTTACCTACCTTGAAATATCGCTCAACCATCAATGATCAATAATCATAACTTGATAAGGCATAATACACCTAAAGATAGATTGTGTTATGATTTCCAGAGAAATTAAATGTCAAATTTCTACATGTTTCATCTAAATGTATTTTTACGTTATAAACCGAGATTGTTATGTTGCTGAAAATGAATATTTGTATTCTTTAAATGATACCCTGAATTATAATGAGAAAAGATGGTAAGTATGCTTATATAAATAAAAGATAGAAAAAGTATTGTAAAGTGAACGTTATGAAGCGCCTCTGGCGTGGGCCGCTATGCGTATACCTTAGGCTACTCAAGATACATTATTTTTCAAAAATGCCTCAAATTTCAGACGTCTTTTTTCGCAAGTGTCAATAGGATCAGTCTGTATACTTTGTGAACAACCCTCGTATATTGACGATTAGGTATTTTTCGCGTCTGCGTTTTGTGAGGAAGTTACACTCATAAGTTATGTAGGAAACAACTCTAGATTTCGTTTTAGATTCCATCTTACCCCCTACCTGGTTGCCTCCTCCTACACCCCCCGTTTGACCACACACTGTTCCCCTCCCCTAATTTGCATGTTACATTTTCTACGCCTATTTATATCTTGCATCTCATATGGTATCTTCGTTCCCCTCAAACATCCCGCCGCCAGACACGTACACACACACGCGCGCGCGCGCGCGCGCACGCATGCACGCACGCACGCACCCACGCACACACGCACACACGCACACACAGACATACATAGATCCCCCCACACACATACAAACATACACATTTCCAAGCTCTCATCCCTTCAAAATGTTTCTCGGCGAATGCCGTACTAAAAACGAATCGTTGACCTTGACTGACCAGTGACTTAAGTTTGCAAACACATTATAGATAATTTGTCAAGATGAAAGATTTGTGCAACACTCTGCCTGATTGGAAGAGGGTATCTATCTTTTTCACTCTGCTGATTGTGCAACGCTGAGTGAAATGTCAGACAAAGCGTTTATCCTTATTGACGCTGTTTACATTTAGCAAGAATATTGATATATCTAAAAATGTAAAGTTCGTTTAATAAATGTAATAAAAGCCCGTTCAAATACCAACATATAATTATTTACAGAAAGAGCTGAATACGGCCTGTGTATCACGTGTGGACTAAAGTCTTATAGGTAGAGAAGTGCCTTCCAATCCATTTCTGTAATTATTCGTTGTAGAATAATCGAAACAAAATTGCACACCTGCGAAACCTTTGTAAAAAATTAAAAGAGAACCATTTAAATTGTTCAAGTGTGGTGTTTAAGTTTTGCTATTTGCAAAATGTTACATAGATGATAGAATAACACAAATTCAATGAAAAAACACATAAACTTCTTGTCTTACTACAATTCGCCGACCATCTTTTTTAAAGATGTTTGTTTTTATTACATATATTAGTTTTTGCATTTATCACACATATCTCATAAGGATTCCTACAATCCGTTGTGCGTAAATGTACTGTAATAGCCGAACTAGGGAGGCTGCGGTCTAAAACATGCCTTTGCTGTTAGATATTTATACTCGTATTTTTTAATCAAACAGAGCCTTCTAATACATTTGCTTGGATACTTTATATTCTTGAAAAGAATTCTATTTTAAAAAAAAATCTGCATTATTTATCATTTTAACCTTCTGCAATGCAATTATTTTACATTTGGTTTTGTTACCTTGAAACATGTGCAAATGATTTCTAAGAATAGTGCAATACGTTAGGCGAACAGCTTTTTTTCTGAGAAACTGTTTGTATATAGATTTCCAAGAACTTTTCTTGTGCGTAATTTAGTAGGACCTTTTTATTTTCTAGAACAGGCTTAAAAATGTTAGAACAACTAAATATCCACCGATTTCTATGGAAGAGCATTAGCGTAAGATGTGTTTTATTTATTAACTCGACATGTCGAGATATTTAACTCGAAATTTATACGACTTCGTATCAATATCCGGATTCCAGCCCCTTTAAAATAACCATATAAAAAGTAAAACGTCCCGTATTATTTCCCTTACTTTCTTGAAATATGATACATGTAAGTATAATTTGAGCCGTGCCATGAGAAAACTAGCATAGTGGCTTTGCGACCAGCATGGATCCAGACTAGCCTACGCATCCGCGCAGTCTGGTCAGGATCCATGCTGTTCGCTAACAGTTTCTCTAATTGCAATAGGCTTTGAAAGCGAACAGCATGGATCCTGACCAGACTGCGCGGATGTTGGTCGCAAACCCACTATGTTGGTTTTCTCATGACGCAGCTCATATGACCCATTTATCCAGGTAGCACTTTCTTTCCGAACGGCTGGTTTTATTACAGCGAAACTCATTTTTATCAATTTTCAAGAAAGTTCTGTGATACTGTAAAGTTGTCAAATTTTGAAAGAATGTTTTTGAGGATTTGTACTGGGCGATTTTATTATGTAACTAATAGAACTCTTTTAAAAGTTTATGCTGTTTATTTCTTCTTATTAATTGAGCATTTTATTAGATACTGTCCTTTTGATATTCAGTCAACATTGGTGATATAAGGCAAAATACAGACTTGCAAATTAATAATTATTTATCTTTAGTTTTCTTTCATTTGGCAGAGAGCATTTTCCCACGAAAAACTTTGGGATCATCTGTCAAATTTTGAGACATAATTCTGTGAAGCGGACTTACACTGTGTTGAACTTTTACCGATTTACCGATGGTTTCTTAGCAAGTTTTTTTATCTCTCATAGAAGCGATGGCAAGGCTGTCTATGTAATCTGGAGAGACATTAAAAAGAGCAGAAAGATGAAGTGATACTATTTGTTTCGAGTTGCCAACGACTTTTGGCGCCTATTCAAGTTTTGCTACTTATTATGTATTTTTAAAGCACTGCACCTGCGATAAGTCTCTTTCTCTTTGATATCTTTCTGACAGTTTTGTTTTGATCAATATAATCTCAATGAGTGAATATCTATCAGTAAAGAATATCAATGCTATGACCTCATGAGCATACAATAAAATACGGAGTGGAGTCTTGGAGTGGATTTTAGAGTGACATTGGAGTCTAAGTTTGGAGCAGCATACTTTGACTGAACAACATGTATCAAATATTTCAGCAATTACTATCTGTCGTCCATCATCATTAACAGCAGCAGCTTTTCCATCAACATCCTCGTTCCGCTACTTGCCTTCTTTATAACCTTCATCATATAATCATCATATCGGATATAATAAAAATAAAACATTTTAATTTTACTCTAAAATCTCACTCCCATTTTTAATTCCAAGGCCACTCCAAAATCTCACATCAGACTCCACTCCAAGAGTCCACTCTATATTTTGTAGTGTGCCCGTCATAATGGAGGTTTCGGAAACCAGTGCCGTTTAAATGTGCAGTGTCGAGATTTGGCAGAATCGTTGTTGACTGCCAATACAGCAAAAAGAAGACTACATAAAATAAATTCATAATATTTTCCACCAAAATCATTTGTAGAATAATTATGATTTATGAACTATTGCTTTTACGTCTTTATACGCTTTTTAAATCAGATTTATAATGCATTTGTTTCCACAGAATCAAGAAATAATTTGTAGAATATACTGTAATTGTTATGAAATCTGCTATTACCAATACTGTTTGTTTTGTTTTGTTTTTATGCCCCCGAAGGGAGGCATATTAGGTTTCAACTGTCCGTCCGTTCGTTAGTTCGTTCATTCGTCACAACGTTAACTTTTTGCATGAAGGCACTTTACTCGCGAACCACTGCACCCAGGACCTTCAAACTTCACATGC
The DNA here is from genome assembly GCF_021730395.1 of Mercenaria mercenaria. Taxonomy (NCBI): domain Eukaryota; kingdom Metazoa; phylum Mollusca; class Bivalvia; order Venerida; family Veneridae; genus Mercenaria; species Mercenaria mercenaria. Next base: position 57,645,418 of record NC_069378.1, read on the forward strand.
TGATAGTACTTATTGAGTACACGACCCCTACTGACTTTGGGATCACCAGGTCAAAGGTCAAGGTCACCAGGTCAAAGGTCAAGGCGCTGCGGGGGCATTTGTCACCATTAGTGAAAGCTCTTTTGTTTTCTTTTTTTGTTTGATTTTTTTTTTCAAATTGATAGATTTTTATTTCAAATTCCTTGTCACTATTTCGGATCTTTTATTTCAAATTTCAACTTTATATTCAATATCGTGTATTTCTAAATTCTTTGTCACGATTCTGAATTTTTTATTTAAACAATTCTTGTCACTTTTCAATATCAATATTAATATATCTAAATTTCTTGTGAAATTCATGTATAATTTATTTCGATTCTCTATCCTTTTAGTGCGAGATATGACCTGTTAATGTTCAACATCATTCATTTCTCAGTAACTAGATACCTTGCCACTATTCGATACCACTTATTTCAAAAGTCCTTGCCACTATGCAGTCAAAATTGTTTCTGTCTAAATATGTATGAACACCAAGGAATGTGGCCTGCTGCGATCATTGAGGTGACAGTGTCTAGCCGACACTGTCAAACGTCAGAACTGGTCAGATTTAGAACTCGGAGTCATTATTTTCGGCAGCCAAAAATTTAGATGGGGGCCCAAATTAATAAAATTATATTGATATATTATACGATATTCTGCGTCGTTACTCATAACATACGAGAAACGTGGAAACTCCACGAAAACTAGGTTTTTACAGTGCACCACTCTATCATGTTCTGTTTAAAAAAAAAAAGGTGTCTTGTTCTGTTATACATATTTTGGCTGCATCCAATCAAGCGATTCAGAAATAAAGATACAATAAGCATAATTATACGTCGAAGTTCCGCCATGGCATAAAATGGAACATACTAATTTAAGACCGTTGATTATGGTGCACAGGATGCAGCCAGCTAAAATATACCGACACACATTCCTCACAATTGTTACAGGCGACATATAGGTTGCAAACCTTGCTGACAATAGTTGTACCTAAACCAAAGAAGTATAAAATATATATATATTTTTTATAGCTCTTTGCCTAAACTAAAGATATTGAACTGAAACCATTTTGTTCTATTTTTTGGTGACCACAAATACGATTGAAAGACAAATCTGAATACTAGTATAAGCTTGCTATACACCAAGTTTAGGGACAGTAAGTCAATCCTTACAAAAGTTAGGTGGCGTCTCTGTGGTCGTATGGTAAAGGTTGCTGACGTCAAATCACTTGCCCCTCACTGATGTGGGTTTGAGCCTCGGTGCGTTGAATTCTTCATTTGAGGAAGCCATCCAGCTGGCTTACGGAAGATCGGTTTTATTACCCAGGTGCCCGCTGCGTGATGAAATAATGCACGGAGGGGCACCTGAGTTCTCCTCCACCGTCAGAGCTGGAAAGTCGCCAAATAACGCACCTGTCAATATTTTGCCCGCCCGGGGGAGCGGCAGGCATACACGGGACTTTAGACAGAAGACCATTCCCGACAGGCGGGAATTTGACAAACATTTGTTGTACCAACCAAGCTCTAGGGTGGGATTTAGACAAAAAAGGTTGTCTCTGGGATGGGGATTTAGACAACAAAATTTTTAAAATGTCAAATTCCCCTGGGTCAGCCCGCCGCCCCCCCCCCCCCCCCCCCCCCCCCCCCCCCGGACGGGCAAAATATTGACAGGTGCATAACCTGTAATTTTGTCGGTGCGACGTTAAACAAAAACAAAACAAAATCTACCGAGATACTCATCCATGCTAAGATTAATGGAATAATCACATATTCTGGCCATTTTACGGTGTTCCGTTTGGACCATCGATATTTTTATTCCTGAACACCATACTTCAAAAGTCGAAATCACGAAACTACGATGATGAAAGTCGAACTCTCGAAACAACATGCGTAAAATAGTGGGAAAAATATGTAGAAATATGAGAAAACCAAAGAAAACCATTCAGGACTATTCGAAGCTTGACTGTGTTATCCTGTATAGCAGGTAACATAGATAGCTTACTTTTCCATTACATTGATATAACTTGGACATGATTAGGATTGTAAAACGGTGTTCATTCAACAATGTCACTCTATAAACAGATTGTTTCTCTTGTGAAAGTCTCTACAATGAAAGAGATGGTGATACTTAGGCGTAAACAAAATGTTTGTTTCCGGTATCCCGACCTACCCTAATTTTTTTTAGCCCGACCCTAAATGTTTTCTGGCCTTGGTGAATAATTTTTTTAACTTTTTAACAAAAAGTTGCAAAACGGCACTTCTTATGCTTTTAACATGGTCAGTGATGTTAGAAATCAACTTCCTGATGCTTTAAAGGCATAACCCCCTTATTTGAATTAATTTTTTGACACAAAAATAATTTCCGAAAAGTCTCCCTTAATAATAATAATTAAAAAAAATCCGACCTACCTACCCTAATTTTTTTGAGCATGTTACCGCAAACAAAGAACTTTTTTAGGCCTTATAGAACTGGAAGTGAGAAGATTTTCAGTTAAAATAAATATTTTTACATTAAACTGGAGAGGAGAAATCGATGTCTACTGTCATAATTGCTAAAACATTCACAAATTAAAAGAAATATTTGAAATTAACCATAGAAAATAGTTTCACTATATAATCTATTGCTCAAAATTTTATCAGTTGAGATATCAATATTGATTATCGGGTTACTTTCAAGGGGGACAACCTACAATGATATGCCAGTTCAAATATATAAAGATAAACAGTGCGTAAAATGAAATAAGGATATTTCAGTTTAAAATAAAAAAGAAACAGAACAATATAAATATAATTATTCAAAGTATCGATTATATATATATAACATTGAGGCGTTCTACACAAAACATTTATTCAAAAACATATATATACAAATCATTTAAAACTTTTCTAAGCGGATATACACTTTCAGCAAACATCTCAACTTTACAATATATATCAAAGTATACGCAAATAAATCCATATGGTCTTGGAGTTTCATGTCAGCATGTCAGCAAATTTCATAATTATGTAGTTGGGAAGGTTTTTGCGCCAAACCATCTATTTATTGAATATCTAGCACACCTCCAGTTGTGGTAATCTATTTTTCATATCCAGACAGCGTAACTAAAATATTATGGTTTATATATTTTCTATCGTATATCCACTTCATGTTGTAACTGTAATTGTTCCATTCACTTCAGAGGATACAGCTGATTATGATATATACCCCTCAAATGTGAAGCAAAGCATTGTGGTTAAGCAACCACATACCGTTGCAATATGTGCTGGGGTTGTTCTCCAAATCCTTTGGAGAGAATGTATGTAGTCAGATCCTTTTTCAAAAGCGAGTCTCCACCGTCCCTGATATAACTATTCATTCAAGTGTATAGTTTGTTTTCTCTAGAATAACCTTACGTTAATTATATGTCGGATGGACACCATTCACTCAGTCACGGTCCTGAACTCGTGGTAAAGAAGTTAATATACTATTTGCCAAGCCAGAATTCTAAATTTGCAATTATTTCAACTTATTACTACCTGGTATATATTTATTTTTGCAAAAATCAAAACATGACCTGTGCTTTTTGACAGGCTGAGCGGTTGGCGGCTCTTTAGACAATACAAGTACCATGCAATAATGGACTGAAATGCGAAATGGTCTTTAAGGTTTTAATTTCTTTTTTTCATTTTAATGCAAGGCCAAAAAGATGTAATGAAAGTGAAACACTGATTTATTTCGACGCATCCTTGATCTTTTATTTACATGTTCTACTAGACTGAAAAGGTCCAGCACATCTCAATACGTGTTTTATAAAAAGTAGAAACACATTTCATCTGAATTTCATTTCAGTAAATTTCAAGGAGTACGACCAGCCTTTCCAACTTTCCCAAACAATACATTTAGGATATGTTTTGCATCTTGATTGTTTATTATATAAACCGTTCAAATGTGAAGCAAAGCAACGGTTGTACCACCATGCATCATTATAGATGGATGCACAGTTACCACCGCCGTATAAGTCATTATCCCTGTCCTTTGTAGAGAACTGCATTCCGTTATGTATGTAATCACTATTACTAGACTTGAACAGCGAGTCACCAGCATCCCCGGAATAACCACTCACTTCTAGCGTGTAGTTTGTGCTCTCTGGACCTACCTTAAATTTACTATATTTTGCATAGGCACGGTTCTCGTCATAGTCTTCTAGATCAATTCTTAGCTCATGTGTCCCGCCATCATCGCTAATAATGTTAACGTACTCATTGCCAAGCAAGAATTCACCATCCAGTTCGCCGAATCCATATTTATAATCATTCCAGTCACGATAAAAGTCGACAGAACCATCTTGACGTCGTTGGAATACAGTCCAACCTCCATTGTCAGTGGCCATGTCGCAGTAAACTGGTACCACTGTTTTATCAACTTTAGATTGATGTATTTCTATGTCGAAAACTCCATTAGACTTAAAGCCATTATTGTATAATTCCAAACACGATTTGTACCGTTTGACTGGTTGAACACTGGTCACCTCTAGCTTTTCCTCAAGTGCATTGCCGGGACACGTGTTTTGAAAATGTATACCGTTTTGTAGGTTTACCGATATATTGGCAATCTGTTCTTTAAGGTTTTCAACATTCAATGAAATCGTTTCAACAGTTTCTTTCGTAAAGTTTAATGGAGGCCTCAGGTCTTGAATATGTTCTTCTATATTTTGCCGGAAATGCTTTGCCGTTTCCTTTGAATCAACGTGTTGATTTAATACTTCCTGTTTAAGCAGTTCAACCTCTCTTGAAATATTATTCAGGCTGTTTTCATTACGTTCATAAGCTTTCTTTAGGTGTTCAGTTTGTTTGCGCATATCGTAAGATATTTCTCGTCGAAATCTAATGTTCTGAACTTTTTCTTCCTTGAAGGCGTTAAGTAATGTTTTCATTTTGTCACCAGATACAGTTCCAGTTTCGTCTTTAAATCTAAAAGTGTCACTTTTAGTTTCTTTCATTTCAATCACGTTATGAAGCATTGTTTCAATGTGTCCAAGTTTGTTGTACAAAATATTGAACTCTTTCTTTCTGACTTTACTTTCCGCACTAAGACGTGAACTTTCCGCATTAAGCCGTGCACTTTCCGCATTAAGCCTGTCTTCCATGTAATCTAATCTGTCCATTGTATGATCTGAGGTATAAGCAAGAATTGTATGTGCACCAGAAAATAATAAGAACACGAAATATATCACAAGTTTCTCCATCGCTTCCTACTGTATATTACATATATATATAGCCACCTATTATTCTAACATCTGAGCAAGATCACATCATGCCCGCTTATTTTAACATAACAGTTTGGCAACCAGTTGAATAATCACTGAAACGTGCAGAACAGATACGTTTTATACTAGTAGAGAAATACGAGGGGTGTTCAATAAATACGTAAACTGGTGCTACAGCTTTTTTCCCGTTATCTGTAGTTTATGGTTACTGGTACCATTATAACCAGTAACATGTCTCCTAGCAACAGTACATAATAATATTAAAACAGAATGACGATACACAGGACAAAATTAGAGATTATTTGATAGCAACGGGACCTCCTCGGGGAGTCAGTGGCGAAGTGGTTAGCAGGTTGGACTATAACGCTAGCAGTCCGGGTTCGATTCCCGCTCGTGGCTGATATCCCGACTAGTGTTCAGTGCTGGGCAATTTACTTAAATTGGTAGTTTCCAGCAGTATCGGCATAGACTGGATGTTTGGGACACCTGCCGTGGGCTCGGCTGGCAATAACTTGTTCCATTCATTCCAGGTGGGGTCTTTCGTCGTGTTAAACAAGAAACTTTACTTTACTTTACTTTTACTTCCGTGGCCGAGGTGGGGTTGAGACTCACTCGGGGCGTTAAATTCTTCATGTGAGGAAACCATCCAGCTAGCTTAAGAAAGGTATGTGTCCCTAGTCATGTTCGCACCTGTCATCAATAACTGCAAACATTTTGCAATAGAAAATCACCTCAACTTCGTGAATATGATTTATAACGTTTAAATGAAGTCTCTTTATATGTTAATGTCCATCAAGTCTGAAATAAGCGGTGTTTTGTCTCGGGAAGCCACACGTGATCTGACTTAAAAATGGTATCACAAGAGCATCCTGAAATCTTAGCGAAACATTATATACTGCATTAACTTGGGTAAACACCGACAGAAACTTCTGAATTTGTGTAGAAAAACAAGAATTTAAGTTTACCTATCTTGAAATATCGCTCAACCATCAGTGATCAATAATCGTAACTTGATAAGGCATAATACTCCTATTTTAAAGATAGATTGTGTTATGATTTCCAGAGAAATAAAATGTCAAATTTCTACATGTTTCAGCTAAATGTATTTTTACGTTAACCGAGATTGTTATGTTGCTGAAAATGAATATTTGTACTCTTTAAATGATACCCTGAATTATTATGAAAAAAGATGTTAAGTAAGCTTATATAAATAAGAGATAGGAAAAGTATTGTAAAGTGAACGTTATGATGCGTCTCTGGCGAGGGCCGCTATGCGTATACCTTAGGCTACTTAAGATACGTTATTTTTCAAAAATGCCTCAAATTTCAGACGTCTTTTTTCGCAAGTGTCGATAGGATCAGTCTGTATACTTTGTGAACAACCCTCGTATATTGACGATTAGGTATTTTTCGCGTCTGCGTTTTGTTAGGAAGTTACACTCATAAGTTATGTAGGAAACAACTCTAGATTTCGTTTTAGATTCCATCTTACCCCCTACCTGGTTGCCTCCGCCTACACACCCCGTTTCAACACACACTATTCCCCTCCCCTAATTTACATCTTACATTTCCTACGCCTATTTATATCTTGCATATCATATGGTATCTTCGTTCCCCTCAAATATCCCGCCCGCCAGACACGTACACACACATACACACACACGCGCGCGTACACACGCGTACATACAAAGAGAGACATACATAGCCCCCCCCCCCCCCCCCCACCCCCACACACACACTTGCAAGCTCTCATCCCTTCAAAATGTTTCTCGGCGAATGCCGTACTAAAAACGAATCGTTGACCTTGACTGACCCGTGAAGTTTGCAAACACATTATAGATAATTTATCAAGATGAAAGATTTGTGCAACACTCTGCCTGATTGGATGAGGGTATCTATCTTGTTCACTCTGCTGATTGTGCAACGCTGAATGAAATGTCAGACAAAGCGTTTATCCTTATCGATGCTGTTTAATTTTGGCAAGAATATTGATATATCTAAAAATGTTAAGTTCGTTTAAGGTAACAGATCACTAATACAGAACCTACTTTTTGAAGAGTATTCAACTCCTACCATAAACCTACTTTTACTGCAATTCTTAGTGGGGCGTAGGTTCAAGCCCTACTGGGACCAAATTTTTTCCCTTATTTTCCTTTTATTCTAGTAAGTTTTTAATTATTTCAAGACTTATTATTGATTTCTTGTACAAAAATGGAAAAATATTAATCTTATAAGCGATTTCTTGGTGTTCAAAGTGAATTTACGACTTAAACAGAAGGGGTAGAGTTACACATCTTTAAAAATATTGAGTTACACGCGGTGGAAGTTCTCTATTTTGCTTTCACTCTTAGATTATATCTTGTGGAAGAAATTTAGGTTGGTTTTACGTCTGCCCTAAGGTTATTTTTAAATGGAGTAAGCAAAATTCAAAACAGAAACACAGCATTCGACCTTATTTTTTCAATGTTGAAGTATGAATTCTGTCTCATTAAATCCGTTTACTTGAGGCACCACAGTAAAAATGATATTGACATTTTTATTTTGTGTTTTATAATTGTTTACCAATAGTTTGACGTTTCCTTTATTAAAATTATTGGTAAAATGAGTTCTCTGCAAACGTTTTGGATAGTGGCTATCACTTTAAAATTTGTCTCTACTTGAGCTTGAGGAGATACCAAAATTTATAAAAAAAACGGCACGGTAAAAGTTGTTTATAAATTGCAAAATAGTGCAAAACACGGTTACCTTTCAGAATATACCAAGCAAAGGCCATTTTGTAAACATTACTATTAGTGATCTAATACCTTAATAAATGTATTAAAAGCCCGTTCAAATACCAACATATAATTATTTACAGAAAGAGTTGAATACGGCCTGCGTATCACATGTGGACTAAAGTCTGCCTTCCAGTCCATTTCTGTAATTATTCGTCGTAGAATAATCGAAACAAAATTGCACACCTGCGAAACCTTTGTAAAAAATTAAAAGAGAACCATTTAAATTGTTTAAGTGTGTTGTTTAAGTTTTGCTATTTGCAAAATGTTAGATAGATGATAGAATAACACAAATGCAATGAAAACCTCATAAACTTCTTGTCTTACTACAATTCGCCGACCATCTTTTTCAAAGTTGTTTGTTTTTATTATTTGCTTTTGCATTTATCACACATATCTCATAAGGATTCCTACAATCCATTGTGCGTAAAGTTACTGTAATAGCCAGACTGGGGAGGCTGTGGTCTTTAAAACATGTCTTTGCTGTTAGATATTTGAGCCGTGCCATGGGAAAACCAACATAGTGGGTTTGCGACCAGCATGGATCCAGACCAGCCTGTGCATCCGCGCAGTCTGGTCAGGATCCATGCTGTTCGCTAACGGTTTCTCTAATTGCAATAGGCTTTAAAAGCGAACAACATGGATCCTGACCAGACTGCGCGGATGCACAGGAAATCTATATACAAACAGTTTCTCAGAAAAAAAGCTGTTCGCCTAACGTATTGCACTATTCTTAGAAATCATTTGCACATGTTTCCAGGTAACAAAACCAGATGTAAAATAATTGCATTGCTGAAGGTTAAAATGATAAATAATGCAGATTTTTTTTAAATAGAATTCTTTTCAAGAATATAAAGTATCCAAGCAAATGTAATAGCATGCTCTCTTTGATTAAAAGCATACGAGGATAAATGAGCCGCGCCATGAGAAAACCAACTGTTTGTATATAGATTTCCAAGAACGTTTCTTGTGCGTAATTTAGTAGGATCTTTTTATTTTCTAGAACAGGCTTAAAAATGTTAGAACAACTAAATATCCGCCGATTTCTACGGAAGAGCATTAGCATCAGGTGCGTTTTATTTATTAACTTGAAATTTTAAAATGCTAACTCGAAGTTTCGACTTACTAACTCGACATTTCGAGATATTTAACTCGAAATTTAATCTTGCCCTTTTATTCGCAAAATGTGAACGTCTGTCCGTCTGCCAAAGGCCAAAAATGTAATCTTGGCCAGGACCTATACATCAACGTCAATTATTGTAGTATATAAGTCGAAATGTCGAGATACGTAAATCGAAATTTCGACTTAATAACTCGAAATTTCGTCTAAGTAACACGAAATTGCGATATACGTTACTCGAAACTTCGACTAAGTAATTCGAAATTTCGAGATACCTAACTTAAAATTTCGAGATATTAATTTTCAGATAATAAATAACATACACCTGGAACTAATGTTCTTCCGTGGTTTCAGTTAGTATAAGTTAACACGATCGTCAGATTTGTCTTGGAATGATTTCAAATGGTAAATAAGTTTAGAAACGAGAATGTTCCACTGCCAGTTATTGTAAATGGGCCGCGTGCTTTCCTCGTGATAATATTCACATATGTTTGAGAAACTAGTGTACAAATTAAATGTAGCCTTGAATGTTAGCGATTCTTTTTAAACGCTTATCTACTCATTTTTCAGAAACTTTTTGTGGCTTATCAAGATGTTTTCAAGGTTATTTCGAAGGTATTGTGGGATCCCTAATGTATCTCAGGCGCTAACCTAAGAGCTTACCAAACTATTTTGTAAGCCGAAAATTACAGCTCTTTTTTCATTTTTGCTGGAATAAATTATATTTATGTGCAAACATCAATTTATATATAATAAAGTTATTATAACAGCACCTTGGTTTGCAATGTTGTATTCGGCATGAGTGGATAATGCTAAGCCTGAATCCCAAGAGGCGCTTCCGCAGATTGTGATCTGGCCAGGCAAAATCCACGACAGCCGAATGCATCTCTGGAGATAAAGATACTTTTGTAATGACCCTTTTATCATATACAAATATTTATTTCTATTTCATATCAGTCAAATCTTCAACTATAATGTTAGATCAATAAGACTATTAAAGTGATAACTCTTTTGAAACGGTGAACTTTATGACGACGCCATTAATACGTCATTTCCGATTGAATACAGGGCTTTGTATTCAATAATGAAATACAAGCTGTTTTTTGAAACAGAAAATCCTTAATTGATAAGAGTATAATAAATAAAAGAACCATTAGTTCTCAATGTTCTTATAAGTACAAAAAATATAGTGCAATATCCTACATATTTATATTTATATATATATTAAAGCCGTGTTTTAGTTTAGTCACACTTTTAACCAGGTTTACGAAAAAACTGGTTACCGGTATCAGATTTTCGAATGTCGTTGGGCGGGCGTGCGGGCGGTCGTGAGCCGGGGCTCTCGGCAGCGTCAAATTTTGATTTCCGCTAAATAAATTGAGTTAAAATTGACTGATTCAATTAAACTTGGTAAGTAGGTAGCTTGCGTAAAGTCGGAGTTTGGGGTTGTATATGGGGTCACTACGGTCAAGGTCAAAGTCGCTGTTGCTAAAAGTAGAGAATACGGTTTCCACTCAATAACTTTAGTTTGCATTGATGAAATAACAAAACGTGCATATTTCTCAATTAATTCGGTTTGCCAGAGCGTGTAGTCATGTCAAGCATTTCAATGAACGTAATCAATATATTACAAGTAAACTTCTTCAGCAAGGCTACCGTTATTACAAATTGCGTAAATATTTTACTAAATTTTATTATCGTAATTCTGATTTAGTTTTAAAATTCAATAGTAATTTAAAGACACTTCTGCGAGAAGGTATTTCTAAACCCGTTTTTTATGGGGATGTGGTTTACAAACTTCGTAAGATCTTGGGTCATGGTAATTTTCCAAATGTATTTGGAAAGATTATCAAACGTTTTATTAAAAGAGGGTACGACCCAACTGTTTTGAGACATACCGCATGTTTAGTGTTCAACCCGTTTACAGTTGGACACTACGCTTCCCTCTTTGATTGCGTCTGACGGAAGAGGGGGAGGACTCTATGATGAGCAGTTTTTAAATCCTACCAGGACTGAACTGTTTTGATATTTGTCTTCTGACCTGTTTCGTCGGGCCCTTAAGGGTGTTTCTCTTGTTGCTCTGTCTTCTGAAAAGGCATTGAGTACATACGTTTTTGGTTCTTAAGGTTTGCTTTTTATATATTTATACACGAGCATTTTTGTGTTTTACATGCCATGCCTTTTTGTTTCCATTACGTGTGTTAGAGATTCACCTGGAGGGGATTACTTTTATTTACACTGTCCCATGTCTTTGGAACATGGTGGGGGTAAGAGTGAGGTTGGGTGCGCACCATAAACCGGTTTAAGCTCCCCAGTGGTGTTTTTGCCACTGACCGTTCCAAGGCGGTGCCCCACTGTGTTCCTTTGTTTGTTCGTTTTGTCCTTGTGTGTTGACTTTGTGTGCGCGCGTGTGTGTATGCTTATTGTTCGTCTTGTCCTTATGTGTTGGCTTTGTGTGTGTGTGTGTGTGTGTTGTTCGTTTTGTCCTGATGTGTAAGCTTTGAGTGTGTGTGTGTGTGTGTGTGTGTGTGTGTGGTGCACGCGTTTGCGTGCTGGGGGGTTCGTTTTTGGGAGGCTGCGCTTTTGGTGCGTGACATTCCCTGTTTGATATTTCTCTTTGTTTTTATAGGTAGCCTATAGAAATTCAAAGTTGGGATTGTATATGTGGTTAGTGTAGTCAAGTTCAAGCTCAGTAAAATTCTACCCCATGGGCGATAGTCAAGAGCGTTGGGCCAAAGCTATTTTGTTTTGCTGTGGAAAGGAAGGACAGCGGTTCGAACCCCGTTGAGATCCATTTTTTGTGTCAAAGTCAATGTTACATTTACTATAAATAGATTTGTTTCTCATGTTGATCATCAAAAATTTGGTTTCCGGTTTATAAGTTTAGTTTGAGTTTACTTAATGTCATCAAACTTAGCTTTGGGTGATATTTTGTGTCACTGTTACTAAAAATAGAAAATGGCTTCCACTCAATATCTTTAGTCTGGGTACACTTATTATCAGTAACTTTAGTTTGCATTGATGTCTTGAAGTTACACTTATCCTATGGCTTACACGTAGCTTATAGAAAAATCAAGATTGACATTGTATATGGGGTCAGTAGGGTCAAGTTCGAGGTCAGCAAAACGTAATTAATTTTCATACTTAGAAAATTCCACTGTGATGCAGTTGTCATAAGCGTTGGGCCAAAACTACCTTTTGTCCTGTGGAACGGAAGAGCAGCTGTTCAAATCTTTACAAGATTATTATTTTTGTGATAAAAAGGCCATTTTAATGTCATTGGGTCAAGGTCAATGTCACAGTTACTATAAATAGATTTTTTCCCTCAGTTTGATCACTTACTTACTGTTACCAAACTTGGTGTACATCAAGCTTATGTGTGTTGTGTAACATACCAAGGAACACAACAATGCTGTATCAGCAACACTATTAGGATATTGAGTTATTGTTATCGTGTTATATAATAAGCATGTTCCATTGTCTAAGTATTCAGTATTGTCGCTGCACTTGTATCATGTAGTTTAAAATGTAATAACATTTGAATGTTATTCGTATTGGGTCTCGAACCCTAATTTGGTATATCCTGACAAGTAAATGACATAACAATGTGAAGACTAGGCTTTGGATATTTGGGGTCACTGTTACAAAAAGTAGAAAAATGGTTTACATTCAATATCTTTAGTTTGGATACACCTATTATCAGTAAATTTGGTGTGTAGATAGCTTTTATCAAACAACTTGAAAAGGTAAAGAATGTTTGTGTTGGTCACTTGGGTCAGGGTCATGGTCACTGTAACTAAAATTAGAAAAATGGTTTACACTCAATACCTCTAGTTAGGAATGAGATAACTTAATTAGTCTGCTGACTTTGAAAGTGATGAATGCATTTATACAACCATTCAAACAAATAGATACAAATGGGTTTGGCCAAAAATGATTATTCCAACATTATCTAGGGCGCTCCCAAGACCAAACGAAGCCATGTTTTTATTTTAAACCCGGTTACTAGAACTTTGTAAAGTGCTTAGTTAATTCGAAAAGCATAAACTGATGGTTTCTAAGAATAAAGCGGAACGTTACGATATTTTCTGAGAAAACTATGTGTAAATACATTTCCAAGAGTGCTTGTTGTGCAAAACATCAGCGTTATTTTGAAGGATTGCTTATTCATTTGGCGAATGTTCAGCTGCAACATTTCCAAGATCCGGCTTCTAAATGTTAAAACATCAAAAGCATGCGTCATGTTAATTCGTATACTGTAAACACACATATTTTCGCGGGGTTAAAATTTCACGAATTTTAAATTTTTAGTATGCTCGCGAGTTTTAATATTCGCGAAATTGTTAAAATTGTATCCTGTTTGAATTAGAATTATACTAATGGTGAATATTTACGCGAGGATTAATTTTCGAGAGATGTAGGGCCTCGCAAATATAGCGAAAATTAAACCCTCGCGAAAATGTCTGCTTTTACCGTAACGTGATCTTGCACAGATAATGGCATTTTTTGTACAAAATAAGAAGATATGTCCTTGATCAAACCTGATTAAACAGAAAAAAACGATATATCTTGTGGGCTTTTTTTTATTTTTATGAAACGAAACTATAAATGTCATTTTAAGAACATTATATCAGATTTTATCTGGTAGTTTTAAGTACTACATGCCACCATAGTTCTAACATTCACGCAACGGTTACAGTTCATAGCGAACAGACTGTGACCTTTTTGCTGCGATATCACTCTAGTCAAGTTTAACCGATTAACATTTGGAACTAGAGCATTGTGACTGATTTTGTGTTTTAAAAGTAAACATATCACAATATCTGAAACTATAAAAGGGTGAAAAAAACTTTAAAATCGATAAAAATACAACCTTTACATGAGAGTATGCCGAAATCGCCTACGGAGAATACGTAAACGAAGAACCGTGCATAATTACCTAATCCGAATTGCCTTTTACGGAAATTGCCGATTGTCATTACGGTTCCATTACCTTAACTATACCATCCAGAGTGAACGGAAATTGCCGATTGTCATTCGTCCTACCTACTCCATCCAGTTGACAATTGCCGATTGTCATCGGTCATACCTTAACTGTATCATCCAGAGTGAGGAGAAATTACCGATTGTCATTAAGGGACCGTTACCTTTACTGTACCATCTAGAGTGAGCGGGAACTGCCGATTATCATTACGGGTCTACTACCTTAACTGTATCATCCAGAGTGAGCGGAAATTACCGATTGTCATTTCGGGTCTACTACCTTAACTGTATCATCCAGAGTGAGCGGAAATTACCGTTTGTCATTATGGGTCTACTACATTAACTGTATCATCCAGAGTGAGCGGAAATTACCGATTGTCATTACGGGTCTACTACCTTAACTGTATCATCCAGAGTGAGCGGAAATTACCGATTGTCATTTCGGGTCTACTACCTTAACTGTATCATCCAGAGTGAGCGGAAATTACCGATTGTCATTTCGGGTCTACTACCTTAACTGTATCATCCAGAGTGAGCGGAAATTACCGATTGTCATTACGGGTCTACTACCTTAACTGTATCATCCAGAGTGAGCGGAAATTACCGATTGTCATTTCGGGTCTACTACCTTAACTGTATCATCCAGAGTGAGCGGAAATTACCGATTGTCATTTCGGGTCTACTACCTTAACTGTATCATCCAGAGTGAGCGGAAATTACCGATTGTCATTTCGGGTCTACTACCTTAACTGTATCATCCAGAGTGAGCGGAAATTACCGATTGTCATTACGGGTCTACTACCTTAACTGTATCATCCAGAGTGAGCGGAAATTACCGATTGTCATTTCGGGTCTACTACCTTAACTGTATCATCCAGAGTGAGCGGAAATTACCGTTTGTCATTATGGGTCAACTACATTAACTGTATCATCCAGAGTGAGCGGAAATTACCGTTTGTCATTACGGGTCAACTACCTTAACTGCATCATCCAGAGTGAGCGGAAATTACCGTTTGTCATTACGGGTCAACTACCTTAACTGTATCATCCAGAGTGAGCGGAAATTACCGTTTGTCATTACGGGTCAACTACCTTAACTGTATCATCCAGAGTGAGCGGAAATTACCGATTGTCATTACGGGTCAACTACCTTAACTGTATCATCCAGAGTGAGCGGAAATTACCGTTTGTCATTACGGGTCCATTAGCTTTACTGTACCATCCAGAGAGACCGAAAATTGCTGATTGTCATTGCGGGTCCATTACCTTTACTGTACCATCCAGAGAGACCGAAAATTGCTGATTGTCATTACGGGTCCATTACCTTTACTGTACCATCCAGAGAGACCGAAAATTGCTGATTGTCATTACGGGTCCATTACCTTAAGTGTCCCATCCGGAGTGAGCGGAAATTACCGATTGTCATTAAGGTACCATTACCTTTACTGAACAATCTAGAGTGACCGGAAATTGCCGATTGTCATTACGGGTCCATTACCTTAACTGTATCATCCAGAGAGTGACCGGAAATTGCTGATTGTCATTGCGGGTCCATTACCTTTACTGTACAATCCAGAGAGTGACCGGAAATTGCTGATTGTCATTACGGGTCCATTACCTTAAGTGTCCCATCCGGAGTGAGCGGAAATTACCGATTGTCATTAAGGTACCATTACCTTTACTGAACAATCTAGAGTGACCGGAAATTGCCGATTGTCATTACGGGTCCATTACCTTAACTGTACCATCTGAATTGAGCGGAAATTACCGATTGTCATTACGGGTCCATTACCTAAACTGAATCATCCAGAGTGACCGGAAATTGCTGACTGTCAGTACGGGTTCATTACCTTTACTGTACCATCCAGAATGACTGGAAATTACCGATTGTCATTACGGGTCCATTACCTTAATTGTACCATCCAGAGTGACGGAAATTGCCGATTGTCATTACGGGTCCACTTCCTTAACTGTACCATCCAGAGTGACCGGAAATTGCCGATCGTCATTACGGGTCCACTTCCCTAACTGTACCATCCAGAGTGAGCGGAAATTGCAGATTGTCATTACGGGTCCATTACCTTAAGGCCTAACTAAAGTAAGGGAACCAGCGCAGGAGGCATCTGGTCTAGTAATGGCTGCCAGGTATTTTAACACTATTTTTCTCTTGGCATGGCAGTTTCTGTTTAAATTTCATTGTAGATGTATTTTTGTCATTTTGGTAGGCAAAATGGCACAGCAGGTTGTATTTGGTAAAGTGAAGCTCAGTTTAAGAATGAGTAGTTCTTCCAGCTCACAGCAGTGTGATTTTGATGTGATTTTACAGTAAGCGAGTGTGAGGAGAGAAATCTCTCTTAGAAGATACATGACCCCTACTTTTCTCTTCATTTTATATCAGTTTTATCATAACTCTTTAAAAGGAGGAAACGATTTGTTCTCTGAAATGGGTCTGGCTATGTTTGGTAGCTCTTTACAAAATGTCAGTTTTATATAGAATATATAGGGAAAACTATTAACCTGTTTGTGAGCTGAACTGTACCATCCAAAGTGACCGGAAGTTACCGATTGAAATAACGGGTCTACTACCTTAACTGTGCCATCCAGAGTGAGCGGAAATAGCCGATTGTCATTACGGGTCCACTACCTTAACCGACCATCCAGAGTGAGCGGAAATTGCCGATTGTCATTACGGGTTCATTACATCAACTGTGCCATCTAGAGTGAGCGGAAATTACCGATTGTCATTACGGGTCCATTACCTTAACTGTATCATCTAGAGTGAGCGGAAATTGCCGATTGTCATTACGGGTCCATTACCTTAAATGTACCATATAGAGTGAGCGGAAATTACAGATTGTCATTACGGGTCCATTACCTTAACTGTACCATCTAGAGTGAGCGGAAATTGAAGATTGCCATTACGGGTCCATTACCTTTACTGTACCATCCAGAGTGAGCGGAAATTGCCGATTGTCATTACGGGTCCATTACCTTAACTGTACCATCCAGAGTGAGCAAAAATTACCGATTGTCATTAAGGGACCGGTACCTTTACTGTACCATCTATAGTGACCGGAAACTGCCGATAATCATTACGGGTCCATTACCTTAACTGTACCATCTAGAGTCAGACGAAATTGCCGATTGTCATTACGGGTCCATTACCTTAAATGTACCATCCAGAGTGACCGGAAATTGCCGATTGTCATTACGAGTCCATTACCTTAACTGTACCATCTAGAGTGACCGGAAATTACCGATAGTCATTACGGGTTCATTACCTTTACTGTACCATCGAGAGTGACCAAAAATTACCAATTGTCATTACGGGTCCATTACCTTAACTGTACCATCTAGAGTGACAGGAAATTGCAGATTGTCATTTCGGGTCCATTACCTTAACCGACCACCCAGAGTGAGCGGAAATTGCCGATTGTCATTACGGGTCCATTACCTTTACTGTACCATGCAGAGTGAGCGAAAATTGCCGATTGTCATTACAGTTCCACTACCTTAACTGTACCATCTAGAGTGAGCGGAAATTACCAATTGTCATTAAGGGTCCATTAGCTTAACTGTATCATCTAGAGTGAGCGGAAATTGCCGATTGTCATTACGGGTCCATTACCTTAACCGACCATCTAGAGTGAGCGGAAATTGCCGATTGTCATTACGGGTCCATTACCTTAACCGACCATCTAGAGTGAGCGGAAATTGCCGATTGTCATTACGGGTTCATTACATTAACCGACCATCTAGAGTGAGCGGAAATTACAGATTGTCATTACGGGTCCATTACCTTAAACGTACCATATAGAGTGAGCGGACAATACAGACTGTCATTACGGGTCAGTTACCTTAACTGTATTATCTAGAATGAGCGGAAATTACCGAGAGTCATTACGGGTCCATTACCTTAACTGTACCATCTAGAGTGAGCGGAAAATGCCGATTGTCATTAAGGGACCGGTACCTTTAATGTACCATCTAGAATGACCGGAAACTGCCGATACTCATTACGTGTCCATTACCTTAACTGTACCATCTAGAGTGAAACGGAATAGCCGATTGTCATAACGGGTCCATTACCTTAAATGTACCATCCAGAGTGACCGGAAATTGCCGATTGTCATTACGAGTCCATTACCTTAACTGTATCATTCAGAGTGACCGGAAATTACCGACTGTCATTACGGGTTCATTACCTTTAATGTACCATCGAGAGTGACCAAAAATTACCAAATGTCATTACGGGTCCATTACCTTAAATGTACCATCTAGAGTGACAGGAAATTGCAGATTGTCATTACGGGTCCATTACCTTAACCGACCACCCAGAGTGAGCGGAAATTGCCGATTGTCATTACGGATCCATTACCTTTACTGTACCATCCAGAGTGAGCGAAAATTACCGATTGTCATTACAGTTCCACTACCTTAACTGTACCATCTAGAGTGAGCGGAAATTACCGATTGTCATTAAGGGTCCATTAGCTTAACTGCATCATCTAGAGTGAGCGGAAATTGCTGATTGTCATTACGGGTCCATTGCCTTAACCGACCATCTAGAGTGAGCGGAAATTGCCGATTGTCATTACGGGTCCATTACCTTAAACGTACCATATAAAGTGAGCGGACAATACAGACTGTCATTACGGGTCAATTACCTTAACTGTACCATCTAGAGTGAGCGGAAATTGCCGATTGTCATCACGGGTCCATTACCTTAACTGTACCATCTAAAGTGAGCGGAAATTGCAGATTGTCATTGCGGGTCCATTACCTTTACTGTACCATCCAGAGTGACCGAAAATTGCCGATTGTCATTACGGGTCCATTACCTTAAGGAGGTAGGTTACCTTCATATTTGTATGTGCGCATGTCCAACCGGAAGCTGACGTGACGATTTACGACGACGTTTAAGACAAACTAAATGTGTTTGTATATTCATTCTCCTGAAAACAAATCATGAACTTGTCTTCGATCTGATGCTTTATGGTATAATAATACAGAAATAATGAATAAATTGCCGCAGAAACGCTTCAAAACAATTTTGCCTTAAAGTGACGTCATTGGCGTCATGACGTTACGTGTCAGTTACCGCGCAAAATTAATAGCTTTTATCTTGAAAGTACGTAATTCTGTACATTTTCATGATTTTGACTATTTTCAAATAACTATTATTTGCTGAAATATTTTTATGAGTCTTTTGCTCTGAATAATAATCAATATTTTGCTTCTTTTATGTAGCTATATTGAAATGTTATGCAGAATGTAAGAAAATTGATGATGGCAACCAATGTTATTTGGAATATAGTTGGGTGAAAGATTACTTGTTACGGCCATTTTCAAATAAAAAGTCTAGCAGTTTGATTTGTAATACCTATTTTTCAGGTTCCGTTGATAATTTGTTACTTATATACTAAAACTAAGATCTAAAATTGTTCAAATTTCAGTAGAAAATTGTGGTTTCTTGAATTGAATTGATGTTACCATGGAAACGAAGCCCGTGACCTATGTATCTAAATGTAAAATTCAAAAGCGTTGACACTGGTCTATTTAAGAAACACAGCTTCGGCTTTTTATTTTCATTTCAACAAAATCCATGAGAATAACAGTAGCACGCTGAACGATTTTTCCATGAAAAATGGCAGACGAGGGGTACTGCTGTACGTATTCCAAGCTATGAAATTTGTTTAAATAAATGCAAATAACACGAAAATGTAACCTACGTTAGAAATAATATGTTTTAAAGCTACATCAACTAGAAAGATAATCTTATTCAATATTTTTTAAAAAAAATTACGAAAAACAGCAAGATATAAGCTATTTTGAACATCTCTGTTGCCACGGTTACTTTAAAATTTAAGAAAAATAGGGTACCATGTAAAGTGCTTGGTATTTTGTTAATAATATTACCCAAATATTTTATGTTGGTCATTAACAGAATGGCACTGAAGCCGTCGAAAACCCCTATTTTTATACATAGTTGTTTAAAATGAGAGAAAATGCGTTACCTTGGAAACACGAGCCCCGCGACATATACATTTTAAGCTTATATTAGAAAGATAACGTGCATACCAGTAAAATTATCAATTATGCAGACTTCTACGGATATCAATGAAACTAAAATACACTGAAAAGTGTTAAATATCCGTATTTTCCTTCTTCTTTCAATATAAAATACCTTTGGAGGGTCATGTTCTTCAAACCTGGATGAAAATTGAACTGGAAGGAACAGAGACAAACGAAATTGAGATTGTAGCA
Source organism: Mercenaria mercenaria (assembly GCF_021730395.1). Lineage (NCBI taxonomy): Eukaryota > Metazoa > Mollusca > Bivalvia > Venerida > Veneridae > Mercenaria > Mercenaria mercenaria. The sequence continues at coordinate 57,665,825 of NC_069378.1, forward strand.
GTTAAAACTTCATATTGCACGAAATACAATAACATGCTACGGTTCAACTAATTTGAATTTACCCTTGTAACAAGGTAACCTACCTCCTTAACTGTACCATCCAGAGTGAGCAGAAATTACCGATTGTCATTAAGGGACCGTTACTTTTACTGTACAATCTAGAGTGACCGGAATTTGCCGATTATCAATACGGGTCCATTACCTTAACTGTACCATCTAGAGTGAACGTAAATTGCCGATTGTCATTACGGGTCCATTAACTTAACTGTACCATCCAGATTGAGCGGAAATTGCCGATTGTCATTACGGGTCCATTGCCTTAACTGTATCATCCAGAGTGAGCGGAAATTACCGATTGTCATTAAGGGACCGTTACCTTTACTGTATCATCTAGAGTGACCGGAAATTGCCGATTATCATTACGGGTCCATTACCTCAACTGTACCATCTAGATTGAGCGGAAATTGCCGATTGTCATTACGGTTCCATTACCTTAACTGTACCATCCGGATTCAGCGGAAATTACCGATGGTCATTACGGGTCCGTTACCTTAACAGTAGCATTCAGAGTGACCGGAAATTACCAGTTGTCATTACGGGTCCATTACCTTTACTGTACCATCCAGAGTGACCGGAAATTACAGATTGTCATTACGGGTCCATTACCTTAAAAGTACCATCTAGAGTGACTGGAAATTGCAGATTGTCGTTACGGGTCCAGTACCTTAACCGACGACCCAGAGTGAGCAGAAATTGCCGATTGTCATTACGGGCCCATAACCTTAACTGTACCATCTAGAGTGAACGGAAATTGCCGATTGTCGTTTCGGGTCCATTACCTTAACTGTACCATCCAGATTGAGCGGAAATTGCCGATTGTCATTACGGGTCCATTACCTTAACTGTATCATCCAGAGTGAGGAGAAATTACCGATTGTCATTAAGGGACCGTTACCTTTACTGTACCATCTAGAGTGAGCGGGAACTGCCGATTATCATTACGGGTCCATTACCTTAACTGTACTATCTAGAGTGAGCGGAAATTGCCGATTGTCATTACGGGTCCATTACCTTTACTGTACCATCGAGAGTGACCGGAAATTGCCAGTTGTCATTATGGGTCCATTATCTTAAATGTACCATCTAGAGTGATCGGAAATTGCAGATTGTAATTACGGGTCCATTATCTTAACCGACCACCCAGAGTGAGCGGAAATTGCCGATTGTCTTTACGGGTCCATAACCTTAACTATACCATCCAGATTGAGCGGAAATTGCCGATTGTCATTACGGATACATTACCTTAACTGTAGAACCCAGAGTGAGCAGAAATTACCGATTGTCATTAACGGACCGTTACCTTTACTGTACCATCTAGAGTGACCGGAAATTGCCGAATATCATTACGGGTCCATTACCTTAACTGTACCATCTTAAGTGAGCAGAAATTGCCGATTGTCATTACGGGTCCATTACCTTAACTGTACCATCGGGATTGAGCGGAAATTACCGATCGTCATTACGGGTCCATTACCTTAACAGTACCACTCAGAGTGAACGGAAATTACCGACTGTCATTACTGGTCCATTGCCTTTACTGTACCATCGAGAGTGACCGGAAACCAATTGTCATTACGGGTCAGTTACCTTAAATGTACCATCTAGAGTGACCGGAAATTGCAGATTGTCATTACGGGTCCACTACCTTAACCGACCACCCAGAGTGAGCGGAAATTGCCGATTGTTATTACTGGTCCATTACCTTTACTGTACCATCCAGAGTGAGCGAAAATTGTCGATTGTCATTACAGTTCGACTACCTTAACTGTACCATCTAGAGTGAGAAGTATTAACCGATTGTCATTACGGGTCCATTAGCTTAACTGTACCATCTAGAGTGAGCTGAAATTACAGATTGTTATTACGGGTCAATTACCTTAACAGTACAACATGTATCTTCTAGAGTGAGTGGTAATTACCGATAGTCATTACGGGCCCATTACCTTCACTGTACAATCCAGAGTGAGCGTAAATTACAGATTGTCATTGCGGGTCCATTACCTTAACTGTACCATCCAGAGTGAGAGAAAATTGCCGATTGTCATTGCGAGTCCATTACCTTAACTGTACCATCCAGAGTGAGCGTAAATTACCGATTGTCATTAAGGTACCATTACCTTTACTGTACCATCTAGAGTGAGCGGAAATTGCCGGTTGTCATTACGGGTCCATTATCTTAACTGAACCATCTAGAGTGAGCGGAAATTACAGTTTGTCATTACGGGTCCATTACCGTAACTGTACCATCCGGATTGAGCGGAAATTACCGATTGTCATTTCGGGTCCTTTACCTTAACTGTATCATCCAGAGTGAGCGGAAATTGCCGATTGTATTTACGGGTCCACAACCTTAACTGTACCATCGAGAGTGACCGGAAATTGCCGATTGTCATTACGGGTCTATTACCTTAGATGTACCATCCAGAGTGACCGGAAATTGCCGATTGTCATTACGGGTTCATTTCCTAAACTGTACCATCTAGAGTGAGCGGAAATTATCGATTGTCATTACGGGTCCATTACCTTAACTGTACCATGTAGAGTGACCGGAAATTGCAGATTGTCATTACGGGTCCACTACCTTAAATGTACCATCTAGAGGGGGCGGAAATTACCGATTGTCATTGTGGGTCCATTACCTGAACTGTACCATTTAGAGTGAGCAGAAATTACCGATTGTCATAATGGGACCATTACCTTAAGGCCTAACTAAAGTAAAGAAACCAGCGTGGGAGCCATCTGGTCTACTAATGGCTGCCAGTTATTTGAACACTATTTTTCACTTGGCATGGCAACAGAGGTCAAAAATAAAGGCAGTTTCTGTTTAAATTTCATTGTGGATGTATTTTTTCATTTTGGTAGGCAAAATGGGAGAGCAGGTTGTATTTGGTAAAGGAAAGCTCAATTTTAGTATGAGTAGTACTTCCAGGTCACAGCAGTGTGATTTTGATGTGATTTTACAGTAAGCAAGTGTGACAAGAGAAATCTATCTTAGAAGATACATGACCCCTACTTTTTTCTTCATTTTATATCAGTTTAATTATAACTCTTTAAAATGATGAAAATATTTTTCCTCTGAAATGGGTCTGGCTATGTTTGGTAGCTCTTTACAAAATGTCAGTTTTATATATAATATATAGGGAAATTTATTAACCTGTTTGTGACCTGAACTGTACCATCCAGAGTGACCGGAAATTGCAGATTGTCATTACGGGTCCACTACCTTAACTGTTCCATCCAGTGTGACCGGAAATTACCGATTGTCATTACGGGTCCACTACAAAAACTGTACCATCCAGAGAGAGCGGAAATTGCCGATTGTCAATACGAGTCCACTACCTTAACTGTACCATCCAGAGTGAGCGAGAATTGTCGATTGTCATTCCGGGTCCACTACCGTAACTGTGTCATCCAAAGTGACCGGAGATTACCGATTATCATGACGGGTCCACTAGCTTAACTGTGTCATCCAGAGTGACCGGAAATTACCGATTGTCATTACGGGTCCACTGCCTTAACTGTGTCATCCAGAGTGAGCGGAAATTACCGATTGTCATTGCGGGTCCATTACCGTAACTCTTCCATCCAGTGTTACCGGAAATTACCGATTGTCATTACGAGTCCACTACCAAAACTCTACCATCCAGATTGAGCGAAAATTGCCGATTGCCAATACGGGTCCATTACCTTAACTGTACCATCCAGAGTGAGCGAAAATTGCCGATTGTCATTACGGGTTCACTACCATAACTGTACCATCCAGAGTGACCGGAAATTACCGATTGTCATTACGGGTCCACTACCTTAACTGTGTCATCCAGACCGAGCGGAAATTACCGATTGTTATTACGGGTCCACTACCTTAACTGTTCCATCCAGTGCGAACGGAAATTACCGATTGTCATTACGGGTCCACTACCAAAACTGTACCATCCAGAGTAAGCGGAAATTGCCGATTGTCAATACGGGTCCACTATCTTCACTGTACCATACAGAGAGAGCGGAAATGGCCGATTGTCATTACGGGTCCACTACCATAACTGTACAATCCATAGTGACCGGAAATTGCCGATTGTCATTACGGGTCCACTACCTTATCTGTGTCATCCAGAGTGAGAGGAAATTACCGATTGTCATTACGGGTCCACTACCGTAACTGTGTCATCCAGAGTGACCGGAAATTACCGATTGTCATGACAGGTCCACTACCTTAACTGTGTCATCCAGAGTGACCGGAAATTACCGATTGTCATTACAGGTCAACTACATTAACTGTGTCATCCAGAGTGAGCGGAAAATACCGATTGTCATTACAGGTCCACTACCTTAACTGTACCACATAGAGTGAGCGGAAATTACCGATTGTCATTACGGGTCCACTACCTTAACTGTACCATCCAGAGTGACCGGAAATTACCGACTGTCATTACGGGTCCACTATCTTAACTGTATCATGTAGACTGATCGTAAATTGCAGATTGTCATTACAGGTCCATTACCTTGAATGTACCATATAGAGTGACCGGAAATTTATGATTGTCATTACGGGTCCATTACCTTAACTGTACCATCTAGAGTGACCGAAAATTGCCAATTGTCATTACGGGTCCACTACCTTAACTGTACCTTCTAGAGTGAACGTAAATTGCCGATTGTCATTACGGGTTCATTACCTTGAATGTACCATCTAGAGTGACCGGATATTGTCGATTGTCATTACGGGTCCATTACCTTAACTGTATCATCTAGAGTAACCGGAAATTACCGACTGTCATTACGGGTCCATTACCTTAACTGTACCATCTAGAGTAACCGGAAATTGCCGATTGTCATTACGGGTCCATTACCTTAACTGTACCATCTAGAGTAACCGGAAATTGCCGATTGTCATTACGGGTCCATTACCTTAACTGTACAATCTAGAGAGACCGGAAATTACCGATTGTCATTACGGGTCCACTACGTTAACTTTATCATCTAGAGTGACCGGAAAATACCGATTGTCATTACTGGTCCACTACCTTAAGTGCATCATCTAGAGTGACCCCGGGGCTTATTATGATATTGTGATAATGCATGACGCAATGCGATAATGGGATAATTTTCAGCACAAATGTGTTACTATTTATGGGTACTCATGTAATAACTCATGCAATTTCTCAACACGCCATTTACTAAAATGAAGCTACGGTGGAATAGGAATCATCCTAAATACAGGAAGTAAGCTGTGTTTGGCGCGAACGTTATATTTTGTGAACCTGTATGGGTGCTTTACACTTAGCACGCTAAAGATCTGGAATTAGAGCGTCTTATGTACTCTCCTTCTAACAGAAGTAACGTTCTTCTAGAGACTGATCTTGGTTTAAGGCAAGACTTAGTTCTGAGATTGATCCTAAAACCTCAGTTTTGTCATTTCTACAGTGTGCCCAATCACGTGATCGCGCTACGTCATTTTTAGCTCGAACGCGAGTGAAAGTAGAAAGGTAAACAAACATTGAAAATCGGGGCGTAAGTTTTTTATTCTATGTATTGTGTTAATATCATGCACATGATTCGAAACCTGTCTTAATGTGCTACCCCCGGTACTACGATTTCCCCACCAAAAACTTCTCGTTTAAAGCTATTTAAAGCTATTCCTGTTCAATCACTTTCAACATTGTGCGCTAATTGTGCCGGTCAATTGAACAGGAATAGCATTAAAACGAAAAGGTTTTGGTAGGGAACTCGTAGTACCGGGGAAAGCATTTTCAAATAGGTTTCAAATCATGTGCTTGATATTAACACAATATAAAGAATAAAAAACTTACCCCCTGTATTTTATTTTTTGTTTATCTTTCTCCTATCTATTTCGAGCTCAAAATGACGTAAAGCGATCACCTGATTAGGCACACTGTTCTATACCAAATATTTTTTCGTAATTCATCATATATTGACAACACATAGATATTTAATGGAACAATAGTCATTTCATATGAAACTAAGGTATAATAATTCAAACAATAAACCCACATCAAACACAGGGAAGGCACGAATTTTAATATATGTCATTGTTCTTTATCATCCAAACTATTTTTCGTCATTTTCCTAATGTGCTCGCATATTGTATGTACAATTTGTAGTCTTCGACTGATTTCATCCGACGACATCTCTATAATGACATCAACCACGAGCCCAAAAAGATATAGTCAAAGTCAAGCACTGATTAATTTAGGCACATCCTCAATCTTTTATTTACATGTTCTACTAGACTGAAAAGGCCCATCACATCTCAATACGTGTTTTATAAAATACAGAAACACATTTCATCTGAATTTCATTTCAGTAAATTTCAAGGAGTACGAATAGCCTTTCCAACTTTCCCAAACAATACATTTCAATTTTTTTCTGCATTCTGAAATAAACCGTTCAAATGTGAAGCAAAGCAACTGTTAAACCACCATGCGCCATTCCAGTAGGATGCACAGTTACCACCTGTTTGGTCATTATCCCTGTCCTTTGTAGAGAACTGCATTCCGTTATGTATGTGACCATTAATACTAGGCTTGAACAGCGAGTCACCAGCATCACCGGAATAACCATTCACTTCTAGCGTGTAGTTTGTGCTCTCTGGACCTACCTTAAATTTACTATATTTTGCATAGGCACGATTCCCGTCATGGTCTTCAAGATCAATCCTTAGCTCATGTGTTTCACCATCATTGGTAAGAATGTTAACGTACTCATTGCCAAGCCAGAATTCACCATCCAGTTCACCGAATCCATGTTTATAATCATCCCAGTCACGAAAACAGTTGACAGAACCATCTTGACGTCGTTGGAATACTCGGTACATCTTTGCCTGCGCTAAGAAGTCACCGCCTGCATTCACAATTCACTTTTGTCAGTGGCTGAGTTGATGAAATAAATGGGTTTGTGTGCTTGTTTTTTATCTATCTGCCCATGAAAATAAAGATTTGCACATTTCAAGATAGTTGTAAGACTGGAATTATTTAACTTGTCAAACTTTTTAATATCATAATTTGTATTTAGAAAGAAAGCAACGTTGCCGTTTTAATAAAGTTACCCACAGGTTGTCATTAATTCATAAAATAATTTCGTTACTGCTAATATTTATTCTACGAGATTCAGATATATGACAATTAATATAGTCGGATTATGCTTACTTTATACTATATTTTCAAGTTTTATATTCATATGAAGTTTGAGAGAACTCAGTCGATTCCATGCATTATTTACTGAATATATCTGCCTGTAGTTAATGATATAAGCGGGAAAAGTAGTTTGCAAAGATCTCGCTTGAAGCAATATATTTCACACAAAAAAAGCTTGATTCTGACGGTCTATAGCAATTACATTCATCTTAGTTGTTTTCATTTTATAAAATATGTACAAAGTCATTGCTGTTGCGAAAACCCCTCTATTTAACCCAGACCTCCACTATTCTAACTATAGTTCGTTTTCCAACACGTACAGAGAACACAGCTTATGTCTTTTGTTCTCATTCTGACTGTAAAATAGAAAATCAATTACATCAGTATTTTCTGGTCAGAATGATCTAAAAGTATCTTCTTGTGATATAAGTCTGAAGTATATGTTTTTGCTATTTTATCGTAGTTTCATTTCAGTAAATTTCATGTTGTGGGAGAAACCTTTCCACGCAGACCAGACAATACACTTCCGTAATGTTTTGCAGTTTGGTTGTGTATGAAATAAACCGTTCAAATGTGAAGCAAAGCAACTGTTGAACCACCATGCACCTTTATAGCGGGATGCACAGTTATTACCTGTTTTGTCATTATCCCTGTCCTTTGTAGAGAACTGCATTCCGTTATGTATGCGATAATTATTACTAGGCTTGAACAGCGAGTCACCAGCATCACCGGAATAACCACTCACTTCTAGCGTGTAGTTTGTGCTCTCTGAACCAACCTTAAATTTACTATATTTTGCATAGGCACGGTTCCCGTCATGGTCTTCAAGATCAATCCTTAGCTCATGCGTTTCACCATCATCGGTAAGAATGTTAACGTACTCATTGCCAAGCCAGAATTCACCATCCAGTCCGCCGAATCCATATTTATAATCATTCCAGTCACGATAAAAGTCGACAGAACCATCTTGACGTCGTTGGAATACAGTCCAACCTCCATTGTCAGTGGCCATGTCGCAGTAAATTGGTACCACTGTTTTATCAACTTTAGATTGATGTATTTCTATGTCGAAAACTCCATTAGACCTAAAGCCATTATTGTATAATTCCAAACACGATTTGTACCGTTTGACTGGTTGAACACTGGTCACCTCTAGCTTTTCCTCAAGTGCATTGCCTGGACACGTGTTTTGAAAATGTATACCGTTTTGTAGGTTTACCGATATATTGGCAATCTGTTCTTTAAGGGTTTCAACATTTAATGAAATCGTTTCAACAGTTTCTTTCGTAAAGTTTACAGGAGGCCTCAGGTCTTGAATATGTTCTTCTATATTTTGTCGGAAATGCTTTGCCGTTTCCTTTGAATCAACGTGTTGATTTACTACTTCCTGTCTAAGCAGTTCAACCTCTCTTGAAATATTATTCAGGCTGTTTTCATTTCGTTCATAAGCTTTCTTTAGGTGTTCAGTTTGTTTGCGCATATCGTAAGATATTTCTCGTCGAAATCTAATGTTCTGAACTTTTTCTTCCTTGAAGGCGTTAAGTAATGTTTTCATTTTGTCACCAGATACAGTTCCAGTTTCGTCTTTAAATCTAAAAGTGTCACTTTTAGTTTCTTTCATTTCAATCACGTTATGAAGCATTGTTTCAATGTGTCCAAGTTTGTTATACAAAATATTGAACTCTTTCTTTCTGACTTTACTTTCCGCATTAAGCCGTGAACTTTCCGCATTAATCCGGGCACTTTCCGCATTAAGCCTGTCTTCCATGTAATCTAATTTGTCCATTGTATGATCTGATGTATAGGCAAGAATTTTGTGTACACCAAAAAATACTATGAGCACGAAATATATCACAAGTTTCTCCATCGCTTCCTACTGTATACTATTACATATATATATAGCCACCAATTATTCTAACATCTGAGCAAAATCACATCATACTTGCATATTATAACATTTTGGCAACCATGATCTAAATCAGGATGAATAATCACCGAAACCTGCAAAACAGACACGTTTTATACTGGTAGAGAAATACGAGGGCTGTTCAATAAAAAATGTCAAATTTCTACATGTTTCATCTAAATGTATTTTTACGTTAACCGAGATTGTTATGTTGCTGAAAATGAATATTTGTATTCTTTAAATGATACCCTGAATTATTATGAGAAAAGATGGTAAGTATGCTTATATAAATAAAAGATAGGAAAAGTATTGTAAAGTGAACGTTATGATGCGTCTCTAGCGTGGGCCGCTATGCGTATACCTTAGGCTACATAAGATACATCATTTTTCAAAAATGCCTCAAATTTCAGACGTCTTTTTTTTGCAAGTGTCGATAGGATCAGTCTGTATACTTTGTGAACAACCCTCGTATATTGACGATTAGGTATTTTTCGCGTCTGCGTTTTGTGAGGAAGTTACACTCATAAGTTATATAGGAAACAACTCTAGATTTCGTTTTAGATTCCATCTTACCCCCTACCTGGTTGCCTCCGCCTACACACCCCGTTTCAACACACACTATTCCCCTCCCCTAATTTACATCTTGCATTTCCTACGCCTATTTATATCTTGCATATCATATGGTATCTTCGTTCCCCTCAAACATCCCGCCCGCCAGACACGTACACACACATACACACAGACGCGCGCGTACACACGCGTACATACAAAGAGAGACATATATAGTCCCCCCCCCCCCCCCCTCCCCCCACACACACACTTCCAAGCTCTCATCCCTTCAAAATGTTTCTCGGCGAATGCCGTACTAAAAACGAATCGTTGACCTTGACTGACCCGTGAAGTTTGCAAACACATTATAGATAATTTATCAAGATGAAAGATTTGTGCAACACTCTGCCTGATTGGATGAGGGTATCTATCTTGTTCACTCTGCTGATTGTGCAACGCTGAGTGAAATGTCAGACAAAGCGTTTATCCTTATCGATGCTGTTTAATTTTGGCAAGAATATTGATATATCTAAAAATGTTAAGTTCGTTTAAGGTAACAGATCACTAATACAGAACCTACTTTTTGAAGAGTATTCAACTCCTACCATAAACCTACTTTTACTGCAATTCTTAGTGGGGCGTAGGTTCAAGCACTACTGGGACCAACTTTTTTCCCTTATTTTCCTTTTATTCTAGTAAGTTTTTAATTCTTTCAAGACTTATTATTGATTTCTTGTACAAAAATGGAAAAATATTAATCTTATAAGCGATTTCTTGGTGTTCAAAGTGAATTTACGACTTAAACAGAAGGGGTAGAGTTACACATCTTTAAAAATATTGAGTTACACGCGGTGGAAGTTCTCTATTTTGCTTTCACTCTTAGATTATATCTTGTGGAAGAAATTTAGGTTGGTTTTACGTCTGCCCTAAGGTTATTTTTAAATGGAGTAAGCAAGATTCAAAACAGAAACACAGCATTCGACCTTATTTTTTCAATGTTGAAGTATGAATTCTGTCTCATTAAGTCCGTTTACTTGAGGCACCACAATAAAAATGATATTGACATTTTTATTTTGTGTTTTATAATTGTTTACCAATAGTTTGACGTTTCCTTTATTACAATTATTGGTAAAATGAGTTCTCTGCAAACGTTTTGGATAATGGCTATCACTTTAAAATTTGTCTCTACTTGAGCTTGAGGAGATACCATAAGTTATACAAAATTTATAAAAAACGGCACGGTAAAAGTTGTTTATAAATTGCAAAATAGTGCAAAACACGGTTACCTTTCAGAATATACCAAGCAAAGGCCATTTTGTAAACATTGCTATTAGTGATCTAATACTTTAATAAATGTATTAAAAGCCCGTTCAAATACCAACATATAATTATTTACAGAAAGAGTTGAATACGGCCTGCGTATCACATGTGGACTAAAGTCTGCCTTCCAGTCCATTTCTGTTATTATTCGTCGTAGAATAATCGAAACAAAATTGCACACCTGCGAAACCTTTGTAAAAAATTAAAAGAGAACCATTTAAATTGTTTAAGTGTGTTGTTTAAGTTTTGCTATTTGCAAAATGTTAGATAGGTGATAGAATAACACAAATGCAATGAAAACCTCATAAACTTCTTGTCTTACTACAATTCGCCGACCATCTTTTTCAAAGATGTTTGTTTTTATTATTTGCTTTTGCATTTATCACACATATCTCATAAGGATTCCTACAATCCATTGTGCGTAAAGTTATTGTAATAGCCAGACTGGGGAGGCTGTGGTCTTTAAAACATGTCTTTGCTGTTAGATATTTGAGCCGTGCCATGGGAAAACCAACATAGTGGGTTTGCGACCAGCATGGATCCAGACCAGCCTGTGCATCCGCGCAGTCTGGTCAGGATCCATGCTGTTCGCTAACGGTTTCTCTAATTGCAATAGGCTTTAAAAGCGAACAACATGGATCCTGACCAGACTGCGCGGATGCGCAGGCTGGTCTGGATCCATGCTGGTCGCAAACCCACTATGTTGGTTTTCTCATGGCGCGGCTCATTTATCCTCGTATTTTTTTAATCAAAGAGAGCCTGCTATTACATTTGCTTGGATACTTTATATTCTTCAAAAGAATTCTATTTAAAAAAAAATCTGCATTATTTATCATTTTAACCTTCAGCAATGCAATTATTTTACATCTGGTTTTGTTACCTGGAAACATGTGCAAATGATTTCTAAGAATAGTGCAATACGTTAGGCGAACAGCTTTTTTTCTGAGAAACTGTTTGTATATAGATTTCCAAGAACGTTTCTTGTGCGTAATTTAGTAGGATCTTTTTATTTTCTAGAACAGGCTTAAAAATGTTAGAACAACTAAATATCCGCCGATTTCTACGGAAGAGCATTAGCCTCAGGTGCGTTTTATTTATTAACTCGAAATTTTTAAATGCTAACGCGAAGTTTCGACTTACTAACTCGACATTTCGAGATATTTAACTCGAAATTTAATCGACTTCGTATCTTGCCCTTTTATTCACAAAATTTGAACGTCTGTCCGTCTGTCGAAGGCTAAAAATGTAATTTTGGCCAGGACCATCAACGTCAATTATTGTAATAAGTAATTCGAAATGTTGAGATACGTAAATCGAAATTTCGACTTAATAACTCGAAATTTCGACTTAATAACTCGAAATTTCGTCTAAGTAACTCGAAATTTCGATATACGTAACTCGAAACTTCGACTTAGTAATTCGAAGTTTCGAAATACGTAACTTAAAATTTCGAGATATTAATTTTGAGTTAATAAATAACATACACCTGGCACTAATGTTCTTCGGTGGTTTCAGTTAGTATAAGTTAACACGATCGTCAGATTTGTCTTGGAATGATTTCAAATGGTAAATAAGTTTAGAAACGAGAATGTTCCACTGCCAATTATTGTAAATGGGCCGCGTGCTTTCCTCGTGATAATATTCACATATGTTTGAGAAACTAGTGTACAAATTAAATGTAGCCTTGAATTTTAGCGATTCTTTTTAAACGCTTATCTACTCATTTTTCAGAAACTTTCTGTGGCTTATCAAGATGTTTTCAAGGTTATTTCGAAGGTATTGTGGGATCCCTAATGTACCTCAGGCGCTAACCTAGGAACTTACCATACCATTTTGTAAGCCTAAAATTACAGCTCTTTTTCACTTTTGCTGGAATAAATTATATTTATGTGCAAACATCAATTTATATATAATAAAGTTATTATAACAGCACCTTGGTTTGCAATGTTGTATTCGGCATGAGTGGATAATGTTAAGCCTGGATCCAAAGAGGCGCTTCCGCAGATTGTGATCTGGCCAGGCAAAATCCACGACAGCCGAATGCATCTCTGCAGATCAAGATTCTTTTGTAACGACACTTTTATTATATACATATACTTATTTCTATTTTATATCAGTCAAATTTTCAACTATAATTTTAAATCAATAAGACTATTAAAGTGATAACTCTTTTGAAACGGTGAAATTTTTGACGACGCCATTATTACGTCATTTCCGATTGAATACAGGGCTTTGTATTCGATAATGAAATACAAGCTGTTTTTGAAACAGAAAATCCTTAATTAATAAGTGTATAATAAATAAAAGAATCATTAGTTCTCAATGTTCTTATAAGTACCAAAAATATAGTGCAATATCCTATATATACACTTTTAACCAGGTTTATAAAAAAAAAACTGGTTACCGGTATCAGATTTTCGATGTCGTTGGGCGGGCGTGGGCCGGGGCTCTCGGCAGCGTCAAGTTTTGATTTTCGCTTAATAAATTTAGTTAGAATTGACTGATTCGAATTAAACTTGGTAAGTAGGTAGCTTGCGTAGAGTCGGAGTTTGGGGTTGTATATGGGGTCACTACGGTCAAGGTCAAAGTCGCTGTTGCTAAAAGTAGAGAATACTGTTATCACTCAATAACTTTAGTTTGCATTGATGAAATAACAAAACGTGGCTTATAGGTAGCCTACAGAAATTCAACGTTGGGATTGTATATGTGGTAAGTGTAGTCAAGTTCAAGCTCAGTAAAATTCTACCCCATGGGCGATAGTCAAGAGCGTTGGGCCAAAACTACTTTTTTGCTGTGGAAAGGATGAGCAGAGGTTCGAACCCCACTGAGATCCATTTTTTTGTGTCAAAGTCAATGTTACAGTTACTATATGGATTTGTTTCTCATGTTGATCATCAAAAATGTGGTTTCCGGTTCATAATTTTAATTTGAGCTTACTTACTGTCATCAAACTTAGCTTTGGGTGATATTTTGTGTCACTGTTACTAAAAATAGAAAATGGCTTCCACTCAATATCTTTTGTCTGGGTACACTTATTATCAGTAACTTTAGTTTGCATTGATGTCCTGAAGTTTCACTTATCGTATGGTTTATACGTAGCTTATAGAAAAATCAAGATTAACATTGTATATGGGGTCAGTAGGGTCAAGTTCGAGGTCAGCCAAACGTAATTAATCTTCATACTTAGTCCAAAAGGACCTTTTGTCCTGTGGAACGGAAGAGCAGCTGTTCAAATTCTAATGAAATTATTATTTTTGTGACAAAAAGGTCATTTTAATGTCATTGGGTCAAGGTCAATGTCACAGTTACTATAAATAGATTTTTTCCTCAATTTGATCACTTACTTACTGTTACCAAACTTGGTGTACATCAAGCTTATGTGTGTTGTGTAACATATCAAGGGACACAACAATGCTGTATCAGCAACACTATTATGATATTGAGTTATTGTTACTGTGTTATATAATAAGCATGTTCCATTGTCTAAGTATTCAGTATTGTCGTTGCACTTGTATCATGTAGTTTAAAATATAATAACCTTTGGGTGTTATTCGTATTGGGTCTCGAACCCTAACTTGGTATATCCTGACAAGTGAATGACATAACACTGCGAAGACTAGGCTTTGGATATTTGGGGTTACTGTTATAATAGGTAGAAAAACATATAGACATATTATGGAAAAATAGTTATTTCATATGAAAAACAGATTGAATAATTCAAACAAACCCTCTTTATTTTCAATGGGAAAAACGTATTTAGATCTACAAAAAAAAAAATCTGACGTTAAGATTTTCAAAATATTTTGCAGCTTTAATGACACACAAAACGTACTTGGATACAGTGTTGTTATATTTGCTGGTCTTTTGGGATCATGGAGTCTATTCAACATATGTGTAATAGCGTTCCACTTAAGCCGATGTTAGGGGGCGTGAAAGGTGTTGCATATTTTATTACGTCTCATGAACAGACTCAATCAAACCGAGTATGCTATTATTCTTTTTGGTTGCATTCTTTGCTTCCAAAGGATCTTTTTACAGATTTTATTTCCATTCAATATCTTTAGTTTGAATACACCTATTGTCAATAAACTTGGTGTGTAGATAGCTTTTTATCAAACAACTTGAAAATGTTGGGAATATTTGTGTTGTCACTTGGGTCAGGGTCATGGTCACTGCAACTAAAACTAGAAAAATGGTTTCCGCTAGAAATGAGATAACTTAATTAGTCTGCTGACTTTGAAAGTGATGAATGCATTTATACAATCATTCAAACAAATACATACAAATGGATTGGACCAAATACTACCTATTAACATTATGTAGGGCGCTCCCAGCCGTGCTTTTTGTTTTAAGCCCAGTTACTAGAACTTTGTTAAGTGCTTAGTTAATTCGAACAGCACAAACTAATGGTTTCTAAGAATTAAGCGGAACGTTAAGATATTTTCTGAGAAAACTATGTGTAAATACATTCCAAGAATGCTTGTTGTGCAAAACATCAGCGTTATTTCGAAGGATTTCTTATAAATTCGGCGAAAGTTCAACTGCAACATTTCCAAGACCCGGGTTCAAAATGTTAAACCATCAAAAACAAATAAAACGCACCACAGATATACCATGATGCAATGCTCGTCATGTTAATTTGTATCGCGTGATCTTGCACTGATAATGGCATTTTTGGTACAAAATAAGAAGGCATGTCCTTGATCAAACCTGATTAACACTTACTCTGCTACTGCTAAATTTCTAAAATGGACTGGTCCATCATTCAATTTGGGCATACCATTTATCATTCGAAGGGTGATCACTGAAAGGTTAAAGGTTAAACAGAAGAAAACGTCATATCTTGTGTGTTTTTTTTTATTTTTACGAAACGGAAGTATAAATGTTATTTTAAGAACAATTTATCTGGTTTTATCTGGTAGTTTTAAGTACTGCATGCCACCATAGTTCTAACATTCACGCAACATATAGTGAACAGACTGTGACCTAGTTGCTGCGATATCACCCTAGTCAAGTTTAACCGATTAACATTTTGAACTAGAGCATTGTGACCGATTTTGTTTTAAAAGTAAACATATCACAAATTATGAAACTAAAGGGTAAAAAACACTTTAAAATCGATAAAAACACAACTTTTATATGGGAGAATGTCGGAATAGCCTACGGAGAATACGTAAATGAACGGAAATTACCGATTGTCATTTCGGGTCTACTACCTTGACTGTGTCATCGTCATTACGGGTCTACTACCTTAACTGCACCATCTAGAGTGAGCGGAAATTGCCGATTTTCATTACGGGTCCACTACCGTAACTGTACTATCTAGAGTGCCCGGAAATTGCCGATTGTTATTACGGGTCCATAACCTTAACTCTACCATCTAGAGTGACCGGAAATTGCCGATTGTAATTACGGGTCCCTTACCTTAACTGTACCATCTAGAGTGATCGGAAATTGCCGATTGTCATTACGGGTCCACTACCTTAACTGTACCATCTAGAGTGACCGGAAGTTGCCGATTGTCATTACGGGTCCACTACCTTAACTGTATCATCTAGAGTGACCGGAAATACCC
Organism: Mercenaria mercenaria; assembly: GCF_021730395.1. Lineage (NCBI taxonomy): Eukaryota > Metazoa > Mollusca > Bivalvia > Venerida > Veneridae > Mercenaria > Mercenaria mercenaria. Next base: position 57,682,386 of record NC_069378.1, read on the forward strand.
GATTGTCATTACGGGTCCACTACCTTAACTGTACCATCTAGAGTGACCGCAAATTGCCGATTGTCATTACGGGCCCATTACCTTAACGATTGTCATTACGGGTCCATACCTTAACTGTACCATCTAGAGTGAGCGAAAATTACCGATTGTCATTACGGGTCCATTACTTTAACAGTACCATCTAGAGTGAGCGGAAATTATCGATTGTCATTACGGGTCCACTACCTTAACTGTATCATCTAGAGAGACCGGAAATAACCAATTGTCATTATGGGCCCACTACCTTAACAGTATCATCCAGAGTGACCGGAAGTTGCCGATTGTCATTACCGGTCCATTACCTTAACTGTACCATCCAGATTGAGCGGAAATTGCCGATTGTCATTACTGGTCCATTACCTTAACTGTATCATCCAGAGTGATCGGAAATTGCCGATTGTCATTACGGGTCCATTACCTTAACTGTATCATCCAGAGTGAGCGGAAATTGCCGATTGTCATTACGGGTCCACTACCTTAACTGTACCATCCAGAGTGACCGGAAATTGCCGATTGTCATTATGGGCCCACTACCTTAACAGTATCATCCAGAGTGACCGGAAGTTGCCGATTGTCATTACCGGTCCATTACCTTAACTGTACCATCCAGATTGAGCGGAAATTGCCGATTGTCATTATGGGTCCACTACCATAACTGTATCATCCAGAGTGACCGGAAAATACCGGTTGTCATTACTGGTCCACTACCTTAACTGTATCATCCAGAGTTACCGGAAATTGTCGATTGTCATTATGGGCCCACTACCGTAACTGTATCATCCAGATTGAGCGGAAATTACCGATTGTCATTTCGGGTCAACTACCTTAACTGTATCATCCAGAGGTAGCGGAAATTGCCGATTGTCATTACGGGTCCACTACCTTAACTGTACCATCAAGAGTGACCGGAAATTGCCGATTGTCATTACGGGTCCACTACCTTAACTGTATCATCCAGAGTGACCGGAAGTTGCCGATTGTCATTACTGGTCCACTACCTTAACAGTACCATCTAGATTGAGCGGAAATTACCGATTGTCATTTCGGGTCAACTACCTTAACTGTATCATCCAGATTGACAGGAAATTACCGATTGTCATAACGGGTCCACTTCCTTAACTGTATCATCCAGAGTGACCGGAAATTGCCGATTGTCATTACGTGTCCACTACCTTAACTGTATCATCCAGATTGAGCCGAAATTACCGATTGTCATTTCGGGTCAACTACCTTAACTGTATCATCCAGAGTGACCGTAAATTGCCGATTGTCATTACGTGTCCACTACCTTAACTGTATCATCCAGATTGAGCCGAAATTACCGATTGTCATTTCGGGTCAACTACCTTAACTGTATCATCCAGATTGACAGGAAATTACCGATTGTCATAACGGGTCCACTTCCTTAACTGTATCATCCAGAGTGACCGGAAATTGCCGATTGTCATTACGTGTCCACTACCTTAACTGTATCATCCAGATTGAGCCGAAATTACCGATTGTCATAACGGGTCCACTACCTTAACAGTACCATCTAGATTGAGCGGAAATTACCGATTGTCATTTCGGGTCCACTACCTAAACTGTATCATCCAGATTTACAGGAAATTACTTAACTGTATCATCCAGAGTGTCCGGAAATTGCCGATTGTTATTACGTGTCCACTGCCTTAACTGTACCATCCAGAGTGACTGGAAATTACCGATTGTCATTACGGGTCCACTACCTTAACTGTATTATCCAGAGTGACCGGAAGTTGCCGATTGTCATTACTGGTCCACTACCTTAACTGTATCATCTAGATTGAGCAGAAATTACCGATTGTCATTTCGGGTCCACTACCTAAACTGTATCATCCAGATTGACAGGAAATTACTTAACTGTATCATCCAGAGTGACCGGAAATTGCCAATTGTCATTACGTGTCCACAGCCTTAACTGTACCATCCAGAGTGACCGGAAATTACCGATTGTCATTACGGGTCCACTACCTTAACTGTATCATCCAGAGTGACCGGAAATTGCCGATTGTCATTACGGGTCCATTACCTTAACTGTATCATCTAGAGTGAGTGGAAATTAGCGATTGTCATTACGTGTCCACTAACTTAACTGTACCATCCAGAGCGAGCGGAAATTACCGATTGTCATTACGGGTCCAATACCTTAACTGTATCATCCAGAGTGAGCGGAAATTGCCGATTGTCATTACTGGTCCACTACCTTAACAGTATCATCCAGAGTGTCGTGACCGGAAATTGCCTATTGTCATTACGGGTCCACTACCTTAACTGTATCATCCAGAGTGACCGGAAATTGCCGATTGTCATAACGTGTCCATTACCTTAACTGTATCATCCAGAGTGACCGGAAATTGCCGATTGTCATTACGGGTCCACTACCTTAATTGTATCATCCAGAGTGACCGGAAGTTGCCGATTGTCATTACTGGTCCACTACCTTAACAGTACCATCTAGATTGAGCGGAAATTATCGATTGTCATTTCGGGCCCACTACCTCAACTGTATCATCCAGATTGAAAGGAAATTACCGATTGTCATAACGGGTCCACTAACTTAACTGTATCATCCAGAGTTACCGCAAATTGTCGATTGTCATTACGTGTCCACTACCTTAACTGTACCATCCAGAGTGACCGGAAATTGCCGATTATCATTACGGGCCCATTACCTTAACGATTGTCATTACGGGTCCATACCTTAACTCTACCATCTAGAGTGAGCGGAAATTACCGATTGTCATTACGGGTCCATTACTTTAACTGTTCCATCTAGAGTGAGCGGAAATTATCGATTGTCATTACGGGTCCACTACCTTAACTGTATCATCCAGAGTGACCGGAAATTACCAATTGTTATAACGTGTCCACTACCTTCACTGTATCATCCAGAGTGACCGGAAGATGCCGATTGTCATTACGGGTCCACTACCTTAACTGTATCATCCAGAGTGACCGGAAATTGCCGAATGTAATTACGGGTCCACTACCTTCACTGTATCATCCAGAGTGACCGGAAGATGCCGATTGTCATTACTGATCCACTACCTTAACAGTACCATCTAGACTGAGCGGAAATTATCGACTGTCATTTCGGGTTCACTACCTCAACTGTATCTTCCAGATTGACAGGAAATTACCGATTGTCATAACGGGTCGACTACCTTAACTGTATCATCCAGAGTGTCGTGACCGGAAATTGCCGATTGTCATTACGTGTCCACTACCTTAACTGTACCATCCAGAGAGACCGGAAATTACCAATTGTCATTACGGGTCCATTACCTTAACTGTACCATCCAGATTGAGCGGAAATTACCGATTGTCATTACGGGTCCACTACCTTAGCTATATCATCCAGAGTGAGCGGAAATTACCAATTGTCATTACGGGTCCATTATCTTAACTGTACCGTCTGGAGTGACCAGAAATTACCGATTGTTATTACGGGTCCACTATCTTAACTGTGCCATCTAGAGTGAGCGGATATGTGTCTAAAGCAACATGAAATTACGTTTTTCAGAAGCGAAGGGATATAATTTTAAAATTTTTAGTAGCCTCATGAGTTATCTCCTGTGAACAAAACATAATGTCTAAACACAGAATGTATTATCTAATATACTATATGCAAACGGTCATTTACTAATTAAAAATGAAACTTAGGTGGAAGATGACTTATCTAAAACATAAAAAATGAGCTGTGTTTGGCTAGTTAAATTTTTTGAAATAGATTATTACTGGTGGAGATATTTGCTTCTGTAAAGATATAAGCCGCAGTGAACTGGTTAATGTATGTCTGTTTTGGAATTTCCCGGGGAAGCATGCCCTCCTGATATACCGGGGTGGTTGTAAAAAATGCCCGGCATCTGAAAGGTGTAAGGAAAGACTTAGACTAAGAATGGTCTTAAAAACTCAGTTTTACCATTTCAATGCCAAATAATTATTTCGTAATGCATTTTTTACTCACAAACATATAGACATATTATGGAAAAATAGTTATTTCATATGAAAATAAGATTCAATAATTCAAACAAACCCACATCAAACACAGGGAAGGCACGAAATATAATATGAACCATGCCATGAGAAAACCAACATAGTGGGTTTGCGACCAGCATGGATCCAGACCAGCCTGCGCATCCGCGCAGTCTGGTTAGGATTCATGCTGTTCGCTTTCAAAGTCTATTGCAATTAAAGAAACTGTTAGCGAACAGCATGGATCCTGACAAGACTGCGTGGATGCGCAGGCTGGTCTGGATCCATGCTGGTCGCAAACCCACAATGTTGGTTTTCTCATGGCACGGCTCAATTATATGCTTTATCAGCCACACTATTTAGGGTCTTTTTTTTTCGAATGTCCTAACATATTGTACTTGAAATCAAATCTACTGATTTGATCCGACGACATTTCTATAATGATATCGGCCGCGAAAAAGCAACAACATGTATTTAAATCTGTCCATTGTTATGACCAGTTAAGTTTATAGACTTTGATATCTGCATCTCGGCAACCCACCCATAAGTAGTCCTCCTTGTCGACAGAGACAGAATAAGGGCCGTATAGTCCATCCGCTTCTGTGACCACATTGCGCATGAATTTCCCAGTGTGCTCCAACATATGAATGGCGTGATTCGCGCTATCCGCCACGAATATATGCCCTCGATTATCGCAAGCTATTCCTCGCGGTTCGAAAGAACTTTTCTGTTCTTGCTCGGAGGTATTGCCGGTATACTCTGTTTTGAATTCGCCAGAAGACTTCACAATCACTACGCTTTGTTTACGACTATCTGAAACGCAAATATCTCCATTAACGTTCACCGCTACTCGTAGAGGGTACATGAACAGTTTGCCGTCGGCTCCGTATTCTGTTGTCATTTTCCCGCTCGCATCCATCTTTACGACTTTGTTTTTATGTGTGGGACGGTAATCTTGAAAAGCAGCCGACTGCGCTAAGCAGATGAGAATATCGCCGTCTGGAGTCATGGTCAACCCGCGCGGATGATACCCCGGAAATGACGCAAAGGTATCCAAATTAAAACCTGGTCCAGGTTTTCCGACCATTTTCTGTTCGTTACTTGACATTATTAAGTAGTTATCTGCATCTCTTGTAATGAAATCGATAGTCTTGCTGACCACATGTGTTTTGACCTTGACCCCGTGGCGGTAGAAGAGATGCACATCAGCAGTCCAACCCAGAGCGATCCAGGCCGTACCTTCATCTGTTGGACAGACGCTGCTTACAGCTTTGAAACTGTTATCGACCGAGAACGCCGAGAATTCCTCCACCTGAAATAGAAATTAAAAGAGAGATTATATACACGGCTACTAAACGCTAGCGCCACCACCAAATTGTGGTGATAAGGAAAAGAGCTATCGACATTTCCGTGGTGCAGCTATCGCCCGTTTCTATTTGTAAACACGTGAGTAAAATCAATATTTTATCTTATGTTTTTATTGATAGAACTTTTTTCGAAAATCGGAGAATGTAGTTCCGTGTAACAACACTTTTACTACAGGTTGGCTGTTATTTCATTAAAATATTATGCAAATTGTGGTGTCAGGAGCTTTTCTCCCGAATCTGACTGTGGCACATTTTCATATGGGCCAGTATTCGAACACCATTCCGATGAATAGACACACTGTAAGAACATACCTGCGCATGCAAATGGTGCAGAAATGATAAACAATTATATGCGCACACACCATGAATAATAGAATCTCGGGTTAGAAGAAATATACCAGGATTTTTAAAAGTGGTGGCGCTGTAACTCTAGTGGTGGCGCTATACAGTAGTGGTGGCGCTGTTACGACATTCAATAATACGAACTGCTGACGCGTTCGGAACAAAACAAACACAATATTCTCTAACTGATAATTTTCCTGCAAGGAATTATGTTATTAAAGAAAGAAAAACACGATCATAGTTTATTTATTTTTATGAAACATTCTCTATCCAAGAAAAAAAAAGAACAAAATACTCGCAGACCATTGGGACTCTTGTAGTCAAAGTAAATATTCTCCTTTGTTTAAGGTAACTTGACATGGACAACCAAGATGGCGTCACGAATTGAGGTTGGTCACATTATTTACTTCTATAGACGACATGCTGCTACAGAGGTCTAAAGATCATTTTAATCATTTAATACAACACTATACCATTGTAAAAATGCATTTAATTTATAAAATTATAAAATCAAAAGTTCTAAAACTCACCATGAAAACAAGTCAATTTTTGTGCACATTTTGCGGAAACGTTATGTATCCAAACTGAAAACAATTTATATCCTCATATCTTTGAATATGTCCTTCAGGTGCTCCAGAACAAAAGAACTTATCCACTGAGTTTTATGCTATTTGCTCTGTTATTTCATTAGTAAATTATAAATTTCAATATTTTTTTTTGGCAAATAAATCCAGTAACAAGGGGCTATGCAATTCCAAAAATATGTTTATCGTAAAACTCTCCCAGTCCTATGAACAGAAAGGGAACCCAAACATAGCTGATTTTGGGTATATTACATTATGTTTTATGACCCTTGCATGTTCAAATACAGAAATCCTCATCTAAACTGACTCTATATTTCTTGGGCCGGGGGGGGGGGGTGGGGGGCGGGCAACAGAAAATCAAGAAACTGTACTTTATCAATTACATTAAACATACATTAATTTAGAATGGCCTAAGATCCACACTTTCCATGAGATTTCCATGCAAGTCAGTGAAAATTTGACATTGAGGGTTATTCAAACAGAAGCAAACATATTTGAACTAGGACACAGATTGAAAAGATTGTAAACATTTCATAAAATTAAAATACAAACAATGCAAAATTACTAAGAAATGAACACATCACTCAAAACTCTTAATATGTGAGGATGTAAAGTCTCAGAAATATGGACAAAGTAAACTTACATGTACTTTGAATTTTTTAACGACCCTCATACTGCAGGCAGGTTTCAACTTTTTAGGGTGTAAAATATAGAAAGTTATAATTTACTAATGAAATTACTGAGCAAATAGCATAAAACTCAGTGGAGTTCTTTTGTTTATAAGTGGAGCACCTGAAGGACATATTCAAAGATATGAGGATATAATTTTTTTTTTTCAGTTTGGAAACACAACTTTTCCGCAGAATGTGCACAAAAAGTGACTAGTTTTCATGGTTAGTTCCAGAACATTTGATTTTATAATTTTATAAATTAAATGCATTTTTACAATTGTATATGTGTGTATTTAATGGTTTTAATGCAATTTAGACCTCTGTAGCAGTATATCGTCTATACGAGTAAATAATGTGACCAACCCCAATTTCGTGACGCCATCTTGGTTGTTCATGTCAAGTTACCTTAAAATGTTAATGTAGAATTATTTCTAACCTTTAAATATTGTACTTAAATACAAACATAAGTGTACTTTAATTCGGGTCAAGAAAAATAGTAGCAACACCTTTATTTCAAACGAAGATCTTTGTCCAGGCAATAATTCGAAGATAGTGAAGAATTTATTTTTATATTAATATTCTGAAAGTTACTTTCCTTTGTTTTTATACGTCGTTTGCATGTCATTGTAAACAAAAGACCTTACTTTCACAATTCTTCTAAAAAGTGAATACAGTACATTTTCAATTCCAATCGATTAATATGATTAATCAGTAGAGCTTAGATGTACAATCTGAATCCATATATATATGTAGATTGTTTATGTATGTATTTTGTTGAGTAACGTAATTTTAGTATAGTGTGGGATAGGTTGATACCATTGATTATTGTAGAAATTTCCGTGGCTTGCAGACAGACATTTTCATATATTAAAATTGAATATATCATATACAACAGCGCCACCACTACAGTATAGCGCCACCACTTGAGTGACAACACCACCACTTTCGAAAATAGTCGTGTTTTAACTTTTTACTGTGTTTTTCGTAATTCCTTTATGTATGGGAATACGTGTAATTCATTTCTACATCATTTGCATGCGCAGGTATGTTCTTATAGTGTGTCTATTCATCAGAATGGTGTTCGAATACTGGCCCATATGAAAATATGCCACAGTCAGATTCGGGAGAAAAGCTCCTGGCACCACAATTTGCAAAATATTTTAATGAAATAACAGCCAACCTGTAGTAAAAGTGTTGTTACACGGAACTACATTCTCCGATTTTCGAAAAAAGTTCTATCAATAAAAATATAAGATAAAATATAAATTTTACTCACGTGTTTACAAATAGAAACGGGCGATAGCTGCACCACGGAAATGTCGATAGCTCTTTTCCTTATCACCACAATTTGGTGGTGGCGCTAGCGTTTAGTAGCCGTGATATAGAGATTAGAATTATTTCAGTTTTACAGAAAAATCAACGGAAGTCCACGTTACGTAATAGGTAAACCAAACACATTTATGACATTTTTTTCACAGTTTCATTTCCTAGAAAAAATATACAGCTTTATACCGTAACTTCCGTTGGATCCCGAATTTTCTTTAACTGGCCAATCAGTTCCGAGAAGCTAGGCGATTCCATGCTTGAACTTGGTATAAAGTCCATTCTTAGCCGTATCATATCCGATGGAGTTCTACAAAATATAACAGAAAAAGCTCCCTTCAGCACACATTAGTACATATTCAGACATTTTAAAGAAATATACAGGTATATTTTCATCGATTTTATAGATTAGACTTTGAACGTTTAAATCATTTTATCGAGAGAAAAAAAGAATAAATCAGAAGGAAATCGGGAATGAAAAGTCCTTATCATTGAGTCCGCCACGTTTGTTTTTACCGTTTATTTGTAATGCATTTAACCTACTGCAGATTGACAAACCCCTTAAATGTAACTATAGCAGTACATACATACACTCAACAAAATTTCTAATCTAATTTCTAATTTCTAATATTTGTATTACTATTTTGTTAATAATACATGTATTTACACGAAATTTTACATGCCGACATTTGAATAGGTACTGCGGCTAATTATTAATTTATTTTCGGCCGACTCACAGCCAAAGTAACCGCATTAGGCGTTTTGACTAATATTTGATATTTTGCACGTGCAGGGCATGTGCACCAACATGCACGTGTTCGTTTACACTTTTGGCATGACTGACGAAAGTCCTACTAGAAAAACACATATCATGGTGAAATTGACAGAAGAGCAACGCGATCTAACTGTCCGAATGTTGCTAGCCGGGACACATTTACGACACGTGTGTAATTATTTTTGCAATTTCAAAAGAATCTGTTTGTAGCTGTTACTTAAATGATTATTTTCATGTTTAACCTTATTTCCGTTTACAATAACCTTCAATCGTTGGTTATCTACCATCCGCGCTCTTTTGGTGAAATCTAACCCAAGTACAATTCATTGAAGTGACCGATTTTGAATTTTGTTGTATTATTCCGACAGCCCGAGCGCGTTGCTCTTGAGTCAATTTCACGATGGTATGTGTTTTTCTAGTAGGACTTTCGTCAGCAATGCCAAAAGTATTCATTAATACGTGCATATTGGCGCACATGCACTGCACGTGCAAAGTATGCTATATTGGTCAAAACGCCTAATGCGGTAACTTTTTTGCCGCGAGTCGGTCAAAAATAAATCAATAATTAGCTGCAGTACCTATTCAAATGTCGGTATGTAAAATTTCGTGTAAATACATGCATTATTATAAAAATAGTAATACAATATAAACCGACCGATTAGGAATTTTGTTGAGTGTAGTTTCACAAAAACTGATTTAGCAAAATTACCAAGAACGTTGATGGACACAAGTGAAGATAATAAATTTGCACCTGACAGCTAACGGTAGGTAAGTAAAGACAAAACGTCACCTTGTACGTTCAAACAAAAATATATCTGCCTGACAAACGCATCTTGCATAACTTAAGTTGCAGTACATCTATACACAACTTTTACCTCATTTTGGCCATTTTCTGAAGTTGTTCTGCTAAATTGTCTCGGTTCCAAGCTATGTCAGCGTCGGACCCATAACACACCACCTGAAGTAGGTCAATATCTCAAAGTCAAAGCTACTCAAACCAGACATTTTTACAAAACAATGCAATACGGGATTTGACATGTTGTCCCTTATGCGGGGTCATTTGTCCCCAATGTGGGGTCTTTTGTCCCTGATGTGGGGTCTTTTGTCACCGATGCGGGACATTGTTTCAAACGAATATTACTTTCTGACAATAAAACGAGTTATAACGACCGTTTAGTGTTCTGCAGAGGTTTAGAGCTATAAACTATAGATGTTTACAGATTTCATCCTCAAGCCAGAACTTGAGGCACTGTATAACTTGTAACGACTAACCTGATTGGCTGAATGCAGCTGGGAGGAAAATGACGTTGTCCTATCGCTGATCATGTTACGTCTTGTTCCAAGACGAGCCATTTCTACGCAGTACTCGTCTTCAACGTCGGCAACCATCTTTCTAGAGAGCTCTTCAATTGTTTCATGGAGCTTCTTTGTCTGTAAATAAGGTCAATGATGATTTTTGAACAGTCTTTGCGCATTTTGTTAAAGACTTTTATTTTTGGTAAAATAACACAGAAAAACAACTTTTTGGATCAACAGCTCCATTCCACGGTGTCATAGTCTGAACAAAAAAGAAGAGGAACTTCCCGTTCTTCATTAAAACAGATTGGAATAAATGAGAGTAAATTTAATTACAAAAACCAATGTTACACCCACTTCCCCCGGAAACACTACAAGTGTCTTAAAATCTTAAAAAAATGTTAGAACATATCATTTTTTTTTTAAAGAAAAGTCTATCCTTTTACCGAAACCCTGCAGCCGACGAATGAAATATGGATTTTCCTGTCCAAATTTATGGACATAATATATGTAATTCTGAAAAGTTGTAACATGTAGACCTGCGTCTTTCATTTATTTAATTGAATATCAGTATTACGCCCTACACGGTTGAACCTGATTAAGCTGTCACCTGTATTTTTGCCTGAGGCAGTCAGTCAGCTAGCTTTCCAAACTTAATTGCCGCTCTAATTTCAACTCGTTTTAAGCAGTCATCTGCCTTTAGCAGCCAGAATGTAGCAATCGCTTTGATGGCTGCTTAATACATGTTTGACTGTATACTAAAATGATTCACAAAGAATTTGTATAAGAAGGATAACTGGATATGTTTCTACCTGTTGAAGGATTTCATCCCGAAGTTTATCACGTTCTTTCTCCAGGTGGTCGCTGTAGAATGTGACGTCATTAAGCTGACCGTGAAACTTCGGCAGGACGTTCTGTGCGCCTTTCAGCATGTCGGTTAGTAAAACACGGATCTCGGCTGCGACGTCCGAGAGGTCCTCGCTCGTGTGCTGTTCGTGGATGGTTACTTTACAACGGAGACAGATTGGGATCGCACATTTTCGGCAATAGAAACTTAACTCATCTCCTGCAAATTTAACTTCAGACATGTAGTGCAGAACAGAAATTTATTTTTGCTCTAATACTTCCGGCCTTAGCAAACATATATATACTCGACAAAATATTTTTACACATGCACCTTCGAATAAGATGTAAAAGAAACTGACATATATCAGTACACATATAATGTTTTAAAGAAATAACTAAATTAAGTTTCGTTTATGAAAGAACGTAGCGATCGACATCATTAAAGCTTCATTTTCAGTAGACATTAGAATACAGTGTAACCTCTCCAGAGCAACCCTCTCTATAGCAAAAACCTCTCTACAACAGCATCATCAAAATTTCCTATAGCTGAAATTTACTATCAATTTAACCTCTGTAGGGCAACAACCTCTCAACAGAGGTCAATATCTGCAGCTCCCAAAGGGTGTTGCTCTGCAGAGGTTGCACTGTATTGAATTGGTTTCGAGTTGAACTGGAGTATTGCTTCTAAGTAAAATACATCATTCTAAGTTGAGAGTAATATCCACAACATAGGGAAAAATAAACTCATATGTATTTTTCACATAACTCATGTTTCCTCCCAAAGTTTAAACACTACTCATATATGTTTCCGGCTAGAAAGATGTGAGGCTACAGGACATGTTTGACTCTATTCAAGTGTCACCAGTTTACGCGTCTTTGATATGACGCGGCCAGGAAAAGAACCCACGACCTCCCGCACTCGAAGCGGGCACTCTACCATTAGGCTAGGGGGTGAATATTGCACTACGATTTTTAACAATTTGATGCTATTTCACTTCGGGTCCGATATTTACCTTTGTGCTTCTCGCAAAATGACTTGCTTGCAACTTGACCTTCACCCGCATGCGACTTTTCTTTCAAGGACACGAGATGATGGTCACGTGACGACTTCATCTTAAGATGGCTTCTGCTACAGTTCTGACATAAATTCTGCTCACACTCCAAACAATTTCTCTCTGCGCGTGATCCATCATCACAGACCTACAAAATGTTAATGTTGAAGGAGATTGTTTCTTTTCAAACTAAAAACAACTACTAGTGTTTGAAATCGCAATTTAGCGAAATACTCATTGCTCATAAAGAATTTGGCGATTTGAAATTCTTAAAAAAGTCTTAGGCCGTCGATCCATTATAAATTGAAATAACTGCATGGGTATACACTGTTAACAAAATATATCTGTACCAACAAATGTTAACGAAAGGAGACCGGCGTTGATCTAGTGTTTACGTTGTCGACCACCCAAGCAGGAGGTTGTTGGTTCGAGCCTCACTTCGGTCACGAATTCGTGCTTCCTCCAAATAAAAGTCAAACTTTAATCAAAACTGAGCTGAACAGACCTTGCATAAAAGATAAGTAAAGTATTCCGTAGAGAGACATATAGACCTAGTGTCACCTCTCTCTAATGGTCAGCCACCCAAATCATTATATTTAATGCTAGGCATCTGGTATATAATAATGCTATCGGTAACCTCTCTTTTTCTAGCCAGCGACTCACGAACCGGTCACATTTGAATGTATTCCACTGGTGCCCGAACCGCCGTCCTCAAGTTCCCGAGGCCGGCATCTCAACCACTAGGTGACAGTGTACGGTTATATGAACTAAGGACTAGACCATCGGTTGCCTTAGAGATTGATCGTTGTCAACATAAACTTTTTGTATCTATAGGCTGACCACTACCAAATAGAATGTCACAAGTAGTCCAAATATAAATAAATATATGCAAAGTCTTACCTCACATGGACTGTTAGCGGCAATACTTGATTTCGTCTGCGCCGCTTTAATGTAGAAGTTCGTCTGCAATTCATCCACGCCCCCTGGCGGAATTACGCACTCAAACGCGCACAATGGACATGCAAACTTCTGGTTATGTGCGTTTGCTTCAACATAAGTGGTTATACACTGAAGGCAGTATGTATGGAAGCAGGGAAGTATTTTGGGATTAGTGAAAGATTTAAGGCAAAGGCTACAGTCGTCAGTTTCCTCGCTTTCCTTCAGTGTCTTGTTTGCCACCCGGGGCGATATCATTGCTTTATTTGTGCTCCGGGATGTAACCAAGCTCGTGGTGGAAGTAAATGGTGACGTCAGTGGCGCTGTCATTTTGTTCTGAAGAACAAAGTATAAAATTAAACAATTCATTAAAAAATTCGTTTTGAACCAACTGAAATTAAAGATTAAACAAGAATAAAATTAAAAGTAAAGTTATTATATGTTTCATGACCAAAAATGTTATGCCTGCAACATTTTTTGCTGACCAGTTATGCAAATGTAATAAGTTTTTTTAGTTAAAAAAGTGCCATGTATTGTAAATAAAAAAATATAAAATTGATACTTAACAAAGTTAAAAATGTATAGAAAATATCATTATTAATTGTTGAGATAAAATTATCATGAAAGTAGGACAAACAATTAAAAAAAAAAACAACAAGTAATTGAAATTTATGATTTATTGACGTTAACTTCGTTGGGCATACCTTTAAAATAGACTGGTTATTTTAAAGGTAGTGCTCCAGTAATGACACTCGGTAATTCCCGTATGATTACGTATTCTCGTGAGGTAATTCGGCATTCTTCGGCCATAAACGTTGCTCAACGCGAATATGGTTCTTGGTAAAACCCGGGGAATGCCGAAAAGATACAAAGGAGTCGAAACCACTCCCTTTTACCTTCACGGAGCATAAATGTGCCCAATCCGGTCTATATTTAATGTAGTGACACATAAAATGCGTCGAAACCAATGAATTACTTCGACAACATTGTCTTTAATGTTAGCGTTAAAATGTTAAAATTAAAATGTTTTATAAGAAGTCATCTTTTATATAATTGTAAAATTCAGAGTTAAATAGACTGAGCAAAGAAAGAAAAAAATGAAAAGAAACGAAATTGTTCCAAACCTTATTTACTCCACTTAATCATTAATTAAATCGTATTTCAAATGTTGAATAGTTTACGCCACTAAAACTCGCGACGGATCAAAGCACATAATGAAAGCTCTCTCGTGTAAAACAAAAGGTTGTCAAATACAATGAAAATTTAGTAGTCTCTGGTTACATATAAGTAGTTTTTTTTCTTTTTTTCATGTTTCTTAAAGCTTATTGTAAAACATTATTGGTCGTATAAAATGCATCAAAGAATTCTTGTTTCGTGATTTTGAATTCTGTACATTTACTTAAATCAGTTCAAATGATTCATAGGAACCTTTAAAGTTTGTAAAGGTCAAATATTGGACCTGACCAAAAAAAAAGGCAAGTCACCCATGAAACATCACGGACATGTTCTTTGAGTGATTATATATATTCGAAAATGATGAACAATTCTGATATAAAAACTCTTAGCATATTTACGTCAAAACACGCCTTTCGGATTTGACGTCACAACTGGATGTAAGAATAAAATGCGTATATAAAGAATAAAGACGTATCTTTAGAAAATAACCAAAAGGAAATTACTTACTGTTTTATCAACCTCATCCGTAACAGGGTTTTTGCGAATTGCGAAATTGCAAGCCTGTCCAGATATAAACTATGTGTCCCAGGGTGCTAGTCGTATGTTTTGGAAATTTCAAATATCTTTAATATTGTCGATTTTATGGCCAAAAATGTTGTGTTTTTTTTTCATCGTAGAATTAGGAAAAAATCGCAACTTTGAAATGTTCTTTTTAAAAAGTTCACAGATTTTTTGCATGGTATTGTTGCTTTTATGCTAACTGAGATATCCTGAAAGCTTTACAGCCAGCTATTCACATATAATGTCAATACATTTCTAAGTTTTGGTGTAAAAAGTGGCTAAAATATCCCCATCGAAATCTCTTTTTTTACGACAGATTCAAACTTTGAAATTTTAAACTTAAAGTCCTTTAGAATAGTGTACAGTATTAATAGTGTTATCTTACAATTAAAGAGAAATCAGGGGAATATATTGTTATAGATAAAATGAAGCAAAAAGTAGGCAGGAACATCCCCAAACCTGCATGCAAGCAAGAGGTTTAGTATGAGACGATACTACATGCAAGTTCGGGACATACGAAACTATGTGCAACTGAAGGGAGGGAACTGCAGCAATCTTTCTGATTATTAAGCATGTTGGTTTTATTTTCCTTTGACTCAATTGAACCTATTTTTAAAAAAATTCAGAATATACTTAAAAAATCGGCATATAAAAGAGATATGATCGTGTGCTTGATATTTTGTTTGACTGATTTGAAACAGATGGACATAATACAAGTTTTCATTACGGGAATCTATGGAAAAATCACAAATTTGATGACTAGAATTTTTTTTCTACAATATAGGTTTTAAAGAAACTTCAGATGTAAATAAAAATGTATTGGTATTTTTGTTCTTGTTTATGAGAAATCTGCACGTTTCAAACTGTTTTAACACTTTATCCGGCATTATATAACGTGACAAACCTTTTTAATTTAATATTTTGTCTTTTAAAAGGTTGTAACGTTGTCGTCTTTGATAAATTTACTCATTGATTCAAAAATTGATTTGTTTCCGTATGGCAGGCTTCATTTTATGTTTTATGGATAAATAAAGTTACACCATCACTCCCAGTGTTTCAAACTTAATTCCGTGTAAGATTTCATTTTTTTCGCCAATTGATTAAATATCAGTGAACTATACTCAGTACCAATCTAAACAGGCATGACAAAGTTCTTGTTTATGTCATTGTTTTTTTTTTCTTTCTTTTTTTTTTCTTTTTTTCTGTTTTTTTTTTCTTTTCTTTTTTTTTCATAAAATAAAAAGGAAATGTGTGTGTTTTTTTTTTTATTGATATGAATATATCTCATCACAGATTCATATTTCCTGATAAAGTCCAAGTAGCCTGCATATTAAGGAAGTATAACCATGTTTGTACTTTTTCATATTATCTGCGAGAGATCTTCCTTTTGTGTTTTTCAGACTGGGGTAGGGGTGCCTTGAAGAAGCATGCACCCCCAAAACCTAAAATAATTAACATTCTTCGTGGGGAGTCGGTCATACAGTATATAGACTTAGAAAAGAGAACTATGGATGGCCGGTGCTCCATGCTTATTGCCAAGTGCTAAATGACAAATACATTGTATTTAATGCTAAATGCTATTCAAATATTGACACGGTAATTGTCAAACGATAAATGCTAAATATTAAATTCGAAATGCGAAACAAAAATTGCCAAATGATCATTGCTTTGTGCTTATTCAAATAAAGAGCTAAACACCAGTGAATACGTCCTGAATGCATGGCCTTCATTACATAACTTTGTCTCTGTTAAAAACTGTATGTCTAAACATTTTAGATTAAGGAGGTTTGGTCCCATGTTCCCATGACCGGTTGAACATGTATGTTTTCAAATGATTGAAAGTTACATTATACAGATAGTTAACTCGTAATGTTAAAGAAGTTGGCGATTTAGGATTAAGTATATGGCATATGGCATTGAGTATGTAGCATTTAGTACTGATATGTAGCATAAAATAATTGGCATTTAGAATTACATATTTGTCATTTAGCATTTGGCAATTAGCATGGCGCACCGGCTTTCCATAGTGAATAGAATGTATTGAATGTTACAGAGCTTTTCTATCCGGTGATGTAAGCATTGATCATTTAAATGTATGAAGTATACATGGTTAAGTCTGTATTCTTAAAATTGTCTGGGACATGCTAACATTTTTCAAAATTCAATTTCTCAAGTCAGTGTAGATAACTCTAATAATTGTGAAAGACCCATTGACCGTGCCAACTGCCAAATGCTGAATACTTAATGCTTTTAATGCCAAATATTTGTTGTTAAATACTGAATGCTATAATATGCCATAATACTCAATGCTAAATGCTAAATACTAAGTGTCGAATGCTAAACATCTCAACAAATTATCTTGTCTATGAATCTCTAACTCGAATCAATAAAGGTAACCATACTTATCTACCGGTATAATCAGAAGCTAAAGCATGTTCTGCCGGTCACGCAAGCATGGGATCGAAAATGGTTCAATGTGGCAGCTGGGCGAATGGCCGTTAACATGATTACGCTTGTGTGTGCATACTTCTTCTATGATAAGGAACCAAAGAAACAGGTTTAATATTTTTAAATTAAACTGACAACCGAGATACTTCGACGAATAGAAAACTCTCTATTCTGCTATAAAATTTGTGCACAAAGGAGTTTGTTATCATATCACCGGATATACCTGTATGGTATGAAAGAACAATTGAAATGGATTTGATTGTATACCCTGATTTTGCCCTTTGCGCCGTTTTGGCTTGATGCTAACACGAATCTTATCTGGTTGACATATGGAACAGTCCGAATACTCTAATACAAATATTCTCTTTTTACATAACTAGCAACACGGAACTGGCATGTTAACATAGGTAAATGGTTAACTTAATTGCTGTCAGTTCTGGTCAATCTTCCGGTAAGTATATATTATATACATGTACATCTGTTGATTAAACGGACAAACATATAAAAAAAATCTCCACAAGAGAGAATTATTTGTTATATACATGTATATACAAGGGCATAGGTACTTTTTACAGGGAAAAATCGGATTCAAAATGAATATCTGATTGGCTAACATGTTAAGTAGATTAGTGGTTTTAATTGCTCCTAAAGCAAATTTACTTCTATAGCCTTCTATCTTACCCATTTAATTCAAGGACATGTCTAATAAATATTTTATTGCAGAATAAAGTCGTTCTTTTAAAAGCTCATAATGCCTTTATCTAAAACGTGGCTGCCACTTTTTCCGTTATGAACATCAAATGCATTAATTTCTTGTTAAATCCTTTTTCTGATTATTACTTTCTTTAACATTTGTCAAAGGTTTGCGTATTGCTAAATACACTAGAATGTTTTACTGAAACTGTTGTTTTTTTATTACCTCCCTTTACGGTACTTACTATAACTTCATGGGCAATATTAAATTTTAAAGTAGTGCTTTTTTAACCATGTAGTTACGCATAACATGTATTTGGAAAGCTGTTTCATCTATTTTTCAAGATAAAAGTTTAAAGCATTATGGATGATGAAACAACGGTGGTACGATTATGAAAACGCGATGGCACAATGAGGAAATCGCGATGGTACGATGGTGACATGTCGATGTAATATCGCGTGTTCACCATACCATTGCATTTTACCCACCGTACCATCGTACCATCGCGTTTTCATCATCGTACCATCGCGTTTTCACCATCGTGCCATCGCGGTATCACCATCGTATCATCGCATTTTCACCATCGTACCATCGCGTTATCACCATCGTGCTGTCACGGTATCACAATCGTACCATCGCGTTATCACCATCGTGCTGTTACGGTATCACAATCGTACCATCGCGTTTTCACCATCGTGCTGTTACGGTATCACAATCGTACCATCGCGTTTTCACCATCGTGCTGTTACGGTATCACAATCGTACCATAGCGTTTTCACCATCGTGCTGTTACGGTATCACAATCGTACCATCGCGTTTTCACCATCGTGCTGTTACGGTATCACAATCGTACCATCGCGTTTTCACCACCGTGCTGTTACGGTATCACAATCGTAGCATCGCGTTATCACCATCGTGCTGTTACGGTATCACAATCGTACCATCGCGTTTTCACCAATACCATCGTACCATCGCTTTCCAGTGGCCATGCGCATTGGAACAATATTTCTTAAACAAGGATGTCGTCTGATTCTGATCCGAAGTGTATTTTAAAAACTCTCTAAATACTAAGTCTTTGTCTTTATAAAAATAATCTCTCACAAAATACAATGAGATTCATTCATCCATTGTTGATGAAAATGATGTGAGCAGAACTAAGCATGCCTTTCGGAAGGCGATGGTACGATGATGATAACACGATTGCACAATGGTGAAAACGCTATGGCACGATTATGTTATGACAATGCAATGATATTTCACCATCGCATCATCAAGATTTTACCATTGTGCAATCGCGTTTTCACCATCGTACCATCGTTTTTTATCACCGTGAAATCATGCCATCGCATTTTCACCATCGTACCATCGTTTTTTCATCATCGTGCCATCGCGTTTTCATCATCGTGCCGTCGTTGTTTCATCATTGTACCATCGTGCTTTCACCATCGCACCATCGCGATTTCATCATCGTACCATCGTGTTTTCACCATCATACCATCGTTTTTTCATCATTGTGTTATCGCTTTTATATCATCGTGTCATCGTTATTCCATCATCATGCCATCGCAATTTCACCATCGTACCATCGTGTTTTCACCATTATACCATCGTTGTTTCATCATCGTGCCACCGTGTTTTCACCATCGTACCATCGCTGTTTCATCATCATGCCATCGCGCTTTCATCATCGTACCATCGTTTTTCCATCATCGTGCCATTGCGTTTTCATCATCGTGCCATCGTTGTTCCATCATCGTGCCATCGCGATTTCATCATCGTACCGTCGTGTTTTCACCACATCGTACCATCATTGTTTCATCATCGTGCCACCGTGTTTTCACCATCATACCATCGTTGTTTCATCATCATGCAATCGCGCTTTCACCATCGTACCATCGTTGTTTCATCACATCGTGCCACCGTGTTTTCACCATCGTACCATCGTTGTTTCATCATCATGCAATCGCGCTTTCACCATCGTACCATTGTTGTTTCATCACATCGTGCTACCGTGTTTTCACCATCGTACCATCGTTGTTTCATCATCGTACCATCGTATTTTCACCATCGTAGCATCGTTGTTTCATCATCGTGCCACCGTTGTATTATTATGGTGTCATCGTGCCATCGCTTTTTCATCATCATACCATCGTGTATTTTTCACCATCGTACCATCGGTGTTTCATCATCGTGCCATCATGCCATCACACCATCGCGTTTACATAATCGTACCATCGTGCATCGTGGTACAGGAATAAAAAGTCACGATTGTCCACACTGAACACCGTTCACAAAGGTATAGGACAATCTTACTTAAATTACAAATGAACACATATTATGGTAACAATTAAAAACTGTTAGCTTAAATAAATATAAAAAGTCACATTATGAACACTACACCACACACGTTAACCAAACATTTACAAAACCTAAAGAAATCGAACATTATTACTGGATTTTAAGACATTCTAAAGCTGTGGCTAATATTGCTATATAAAGAATTTGGCTGCGAACTCTAAAACAGTGGGAAAATTTTCAATTTTTCATTGTTCATTCTTTATTCTTTCTTCACTCACGGAAAAACATACAGCGGACAGAGAAGCTGTTACTGAAGACGGACTTAATGCGGAAAGTAAAGTCAGACAGGACGACTTTAATACATCGTTAGCATGGAAACAATGCTGCATAGCGTGGTAGAGAAGAAAAAAATCACAAAATAACACTTCTAGAATTAACGGACTGATAAAAGCTGTATTTGATGAAAAAAATCAAAACATTCCTTAATGCTTTCATGGAAGAATTTCAAGAAATGATGAAAGAACAATTTAAGAACATGCTTGTCGGCCTGCAAGACGTGATAAAAAGACAGTAAACATCTGTCTCAATGTTATCCGGGATCGTACAGAGAACATAAAAACACACCAAAATCAAAATGTACAAGTTATGTTTGGATCAACATGTCCACTGACGATGGAGGTTGGACTGTTTTCCAACGACGTTGACTTTTATCGTGACTGGAATATGGATTCGGCGAACTGGATAGTTAATTCTGGCTTGGCAATGAGTATGTTAACATTCTAAAGCTACAGTCACACATATGGATGTGTCAATGCGTTAGGTACGGTGCGGATGGGATTGGTCTGTGGTGGGGCGGACACGGATAAGTAAGGAGCAGTACGTCTTAGTACGGGGAAAATAGGGGTGTGGGAATTTAGCCAGAGCAACCAGAACAGCCAGAGAAGCCATAAACCATAACCCTAACCCTGGCTACTCTGGCTGCTCTGGCTAAGTTCATGCACATGAAAAGGAAAAAATGGTGAGAAACGGGGGAAGCGAATAAGTACTACGTTTTACTGCGCCTGGCAACTTGCCCAGCGCGTGGACTTGTCTGCGGTGAACTACGTTGAACTACGCTTTAGTACGAGCAGCCTCGGATAACTACGTTCAGCTACGGATCAATACGGCAAGGTACGTTTCGGTACGGATAACTACATTTTATTACGTTTAACTACGGATGAATAAGTTTCAAACAAGTTGGACTAACGTCACGCAGATCGCTCAAACGTTTGTGCTTGTTCAAAATTTGGATAAACTTGCAAGTTTGGGATAAGTCTTGAATACGTCTTGACCATGTGTTGTTACGGATTGATACGGATTACTACTTTGAGATACGGCTCAGTTACGGATCGATACAGATTGATACGTTTCTATCTGTGGCTAGACGTATATCCGCGCCGTATGTGTGACTGAGATATTATCGATGACGGTAAAACGCTTGAGCTAAGGATTGATTTGGAAGACCATAGTGCCTAACTTTACGGTAGGTCCAGAGAGCATCCTAGGAAGGATTACGTTCACAGTGGAATGCCATTTACGACAAAGGACAAGAATAATGATAAAGAAAGTAATTGGAAGTGTGCATCTTGGCTTAATGGTACGTGGTGGTTGAACAGTTGCTCTGCCTCACATTTGAACGGCTTGTATTATAACCAGACTATTTGCAAACGCACGTCAAAACGTATCATCTTGAGCGAGTGGAAAGGTTTCTAACACAACTTGAAATTTACTGAAATGAAGCTTAGATAAATCACAAGTATATGAGCCTTGCCATGAGAAAACCAACATAGTGCGTTTGCGACCAGCATGGATCCGCGCAGTCTGGTCAGGATCCATGCTGTTCGCTTTCAAAGCATATTGGAATTAGAGAAACTGTTAGGCTGGTCTGGATCCATGCTGGTCGCAAACGCACTATGTTGGTTTTCTCATGGCGCGACTCATATGCTAAAAGGATGCATCATACGTTATTGTATACAACAGAAAAAAAACGAAGTCTACTGAAATGGATCCTTTACATAGCGATCAATATTTCAAAAGTACCCTACAGTAACAGCGATTGAGAAAAGAAACAACGAAAGTCTGTTTCTTCATGCGGCGGTTTCTCTTCTACCTGGGGGAAAACAAATATTTTCTCACCGACAATGTATTTTTTAATCGATAGAACTACAGATAAATGCCTAGAAATAACTAATCTGTATTATCAAGACGACATTGATTTTCTTATTTCTTAACCCTTACCCTGCTAAATTTCTATAATGAACTTATCCATCTTTCAATTTGGACAGTACCATTAACTGTTAAAAGGGGTGTTAACCTAAAAGATACGGACTGAATGGCGAACAGTGCAGATCATGATCAGACTGCACAGATGTGCAGGCTGATCATGATCTACACTGGTCGCAAGGCAGAGTCAATTGTGTCCAGCATGATAAGGGCTAAAATGTTATCAGAAAACCAACATAGTGCATTTGCGACCAGCATGGATTCAGACCAGTCCCCACAGCCGCGCAGTCTGATCAGGATCCAAAACCTATGGAAAGTAGCGACACTGTTAGTGAACAGAATTGATCCTGATCAGACTGTGTGTATGCACAGGATGGCCTAAGTCCAAGCTGGTCGCAATGCATATCAAATTAAAAATATTTTATGTCGGACACATCCAAAATTTTATATTTCAGTATTGTCACAGGTCTTCCAGAGTCTAGTTCACATCTGTGGCCAAGTCAACATGAAAGAGGTGGAGGACCAATTGAGTACGTTGTATCTGCACCTCACCCCTTGGGAAAATCATTGAGGAACATTCTGATAGGCGCAACTTTGTAACTCCAGTAATACAAAACCAAATGCGCATTACTGTAAGTACAATTACACCATGTACACTGAAAATGAAACTATTTCTTTTCACTCACTTTAATTCCATTTTGTACCCATTTGCTTACGTTCAAATGTTTTTTGTTTCTATTTGCAGGGTGAGCGTTCTGGTGAGAGAACACCGCCGATAACTCTTGCGACAATGCATGGTCAGATTGATACACCGGGCTAGCGACAATGCATGGTCAGATTGATACACTGGGCTACAAGTCATGCATACCATGAACTATAATGTATCGATTTAAAATAATAAAACATTTATAATAGATACGTGCTCTGTTCTGCTGCTTTATTCTCTCTGGAAGTCACTTTCCTGATTGGGAAAGTCACTTTCAAGATCTGGAAAGTAAATTGCCAAAACGGGAAGGTGATTTTTAAGGCTAAATATGTTAGAATCTAGACAATAATTAAAAAACAAACATTTTGAACAGTAGGATCTTAGATATACCCTTTGTGATACGAAGCGTGCATTTAGATCATCTCTAGCACAAATATCCTTATGCACAGGTTACTCTTTCTAAGGTATATTGAAATGGACAATTTTCTTGCCCGATCTGGCAACTTTTGTTTTGGCGCAAAATTTCCCGATCGGGTGAATCCCCGAATTGCCAGATCGGACAATTTCCCCCACTGATTATTATGGTCATCTTATCTACTAACTCTTGGACAGCAGACACATCAGATCTCTTTCAAATTATACCCCGCCCCCCCCCCCCCCCCCACCCCACAACACACACACCAAAAAAAAAACCCCAAAAAACATTAGGTCACCAAGTATGAGCCTTTTGGGTACCCACCTTGCACACACTTTCAATTATTTAAGTGTTTAGTCAGAATTCGTGAACAATGCCCGATGGAATGCACACTGATTCAACTATTTGAGGAACTGTATCCCGAGTCTTAATGCAGATGTTTTAGGGCGCCCTACACGAGGTAAATCTTGGATTCTAGATCCCCACTTATTAAATACCCTCACCTACCTATAAACAGTGGCTTTGGTTAACACTTTTGAGTTCTTGCAGAACCTACTTTGCTGATATAATCAGAGAACAATGCAAGCCCGCTCGCTTAGCTGAATAGGAAGAGCGCAGATTTACGGATCGGGGGTGAGGGTCGTAGGTCCGATCCCCGGGTGGGGCGTGTGTTCTACCTGACGATGATTTATTTGGGGAAGCTGGCAGTTACTTGCGGAGAACAGGTTTGTACTGATACAGCAGAATCTAGGTACACTGGTCCGCCGTTACAGAACTGAAATACCGTTGAAAAACGGCGTTAAACACAATACACATACAAACAAAACAAAGAACAATGCATCATTATTTAACATGCTTACCATAAATTAACACCATATGATACGAGTGTGGTGTGTTAAAACGCTTGTAACTCAGTTACATGTAAAATGAAACCAGTTGTGCTGAAATATTTTGAATGGTCAGAAGTATATACTGTAAATAGTGTACTGAAAATACAATCTGACTGTAAGAAACTATTTTAAAGACGAAACAGCGGGTGTGTTCAAAGAGATTTGTTTTCAGATTCGTTACGGCACAGCACGACAAGCCTGATCTGGGCGCTACATGACTCATGCGAGGCACCGAACCTACTCTGATCATTAGACGTCTCTTGCGAGGCACCAAACCACTTCTGTGTACTATATGGCTCATGCGCGGAAACAGTCCTGTTTTGCGTACGACATGGCTCGTGCATGGCACGAAGCCTTTTCTTGGTACATGCAGTACATGGCTCATGCGAGGCACCAAGATTGTTTTGGGTACTATACGGCTAGTGCAAGGCACCAAGCCTGCTCTGAGTACTGCGTGGCTCATGTGAGGCACCTAGCCTGTTCTGGGTTCTATATGGCTAGTGCGAGGCACCGAACCGGCTGTAGGTGCTGTATGGCTCATGCGAGGCACCAAACCTGTTCTGGATTCTATATGGCTAGTGCGAAGCACCGAGCTCGTTCTGGGTACTATATTGCTAATGCGTGGTACTACATTGCTCATGTGAGGCATCGAGCCTGTTCTGAGTACTACATGGCTTGTATACACCAAGCCTGCCGCTCTGGGTACTACATGACTCATGCGCGGCACCAGTCATGTTCAACACGGCTTGGTTCCATGCGGCCCATGCAAGGCACCAAGCCTGCTCTGGGAACAATATCATGACCAAGCCTGTTGTGGGCACTATATATGGCCCGAGCCTGTTCTGGATACTGCATGGCTAGTGCGATGCACCAAGCACGATATTTCTTACTATTACTTCCGTATGTATACAAAGACATCCAACTCTATATCACCAACCACAGTGACCGTGGAAATAATCTAAATTCTTTCAACAACAAACGAAATACTGGCGAATACTGCGCTTTCCTGTCTTACACTTCCAATTACATGTAAAATATAGACTGCATTACTTTTGGTTACTCTAACGAAGAACGCTTTATTTTATCTTTACTTAATTTTATATTGTTTATATATGTATTTATGCTTGTCTCGTTTGGTTATATCTACAAGTTTTATAAGCATGTTTCAAATGAAATGAAAATAACGATAAAGAACAAGAAAGAGCATTTTTCGTTTGAATTGAATTTGTATTTTTTTTTTTTCCATTTTTTTTTTTTTTTGCAATGTATGCTGTGAAACATATTTGAACGTATACTGGTACTGATGATAAACCCGAACAGAAAATAAGGTTTTTACCTCGATCACACGAAGTGAGACCCTGAAAGGGGTTTGTAAAATGGGGACTGTATGAACTTTGACTGATGATAAATTCGACCACTTTGTCATTTACAAAATTTTCTTTGTATTATTATATTGAAACTTTCTCAAAAAGCTGCAACAGTCATTCCTGATCAAGTAATAAAAAGTGACCCAATGTCAGGCTCAGGGTTGGCATGGTATTTACCGGTGCGGTAATTACCGGTGGTAATTCCCGGTAATTCCCGTACCGGGAAATACTCCTAAATATTGCAAAAGTGGTAAATACTGGGAAATACTCAAATTTTCAGCAAAAAAACAGTTTATTTTGAGAAAAAAACCCACAAAATATCTGTTAAATAGCTAGCATTTGCATGCACACATACACTATGGCAAAAATCATATTATATTCCGCTGTCAGACCCCTGGTGACCATGAAAGTTCCTTCATCATCAGTCCAGTTCCTCTTTGGACCTTAACATGCGGACGCAAAACACCAGTTTTGCTGCTTTTTTCGCTCCAAGATAACTTAACATGGTCAATATCAGTATTTGGCTTTGGAAGCACTTTGACACATTTAGTTCTATGAGTCCTTAATCTGTCACTCTTTGCACTGACAATACATCCACAGTCTTTACACTTTGCTTTTTGTTTTGAACCATCATCAGATTCTATGATATCATAAAAATTCCACACAGGATCTTTGGGCTTCATATTAATGCTAACTGTCACAGGATGAAAAGCGGAATGAAGTACTTTTGAAAAATAAAAAGCAATTACATGTATTTTGAGAAAGTGAATACATGCTCAGAGGTTTGCATGGTGAATTTCTTTCACTGTTTTGTGAAATCACAGTGGTGGGAATTATTTTACAGCAAAGTATTGTTACTTTATTTGCAACAAACATGTGCAATAGGATAGTTAAATATAGTGCTTGGGACTGTACTGTATATTCTGTATCATTATAGAATCTGTCAATAATCCACCAATTAGCAGTAACACCTCCCCTGTATTTTGGAGTGTATAATTGGACTATTTGAAAGGAGTGTAATCTTGTCTGAAGTTAGTAGGATAAAATTTTTGGGTCAAATTTACAACGAATGTAAGGCCTGAAGAGTATTCCCCAGTATTTCCCGTCTTTTTGCCAACCCTGGTCAGGCTTTCATGTTTCGGCAGTGAGCATACACAAAAACACCCTCTTCCCCCGTAATTTTTGGATAAACATTTTTTATACAAATAAATGCAAGTCATTTATTTATAAATACAGAATATTTACCAATTTTGTTTTTGTTTACACCAGTTGGTGTTGTAAGTGGTTGCTATTAGATGGTGTGTTCAATTTAATAAATAACCGATTGCAATTGAAAATTTCCAAGGTGGTCGACTTTATCATCTATCCGGGTTTATCATCAGTACAATGTACCAGTACGGGTGCATGAAGAGCGATATAATAATAATAATAATAATAATAATAATAATAATAATAATAATAATAATATATTTCCTCATATACATTACAGTATATATATCACTATTTCATAAATGTTAAAATACTTCTTTTCGACCTTTGTTTGAAAATAGAAAACTTCTGTTCAGCACATTTCCGGACCTGAACACTCTCTCCACCCATGATGATGGCATCCGTGCCCAGCTTACTCAAGTTACTGTCGCTGAGTGCCACCGTGTCACAATGTAAACTGTATGCGTCTGATAAGTTCGACTACACCACTACCAGGAGGGTAGGAGCACCCCATCTACCTATCCGTACCCCAACTACCAGGAGGGGTCAGTCTGTTTCCACACACTCCCTCAAAATCGTTCAAAGATCAAACTTAAAGAAAACAGTATGGTAGAGCATTTTGGATTTTAAGATTTTTAAAACTACTTTATACCATAATTTAAAGTGGAATACCTTCATCATGAATATTTTACAATGATTATGATTGATTTTTTATGAAAGTCATCACTGATTCCAATTCAATGACATTTTTTTAAAAAAAAAATTCTAATCTAAAAATAGCCTACTTTCGTTTTACAGACACATTTACGAAATTCGCCGAAGGTTACCGAAAATGTGTTGTTTCAATGGCGGATGAGTAATCGTAAAACAAAGATGCTGAGAATTAGCGGATTATTGTGCGAAAATGTGACGTTTTAGACATGAGCTCGACGGATCAGTCAGGAGATTCTTCTAGTGACAGAGATGTTGAGTTTTATTATAGGCCAGGTAATGGAGATTCCATCGAATTTAACCGTAAAAATTCGATGTCTTTGAGTGATGCTGATTATGAGATAAATTTTATCCCTGCACCGGTTCCAAAATTGGTCCAGATAATATTTTTCAAAAATAATTCCAAATTGATGTTAACCAAGAGAGAGATTTATTGCTGAATTCGATCTTGGTGTTGTTCTTGTAGAAATAAACACTCGCGAATAAGTCTTAGCTGAACAAAGCAGAGATCTCAAATTTTCTAAGTCACACTAAGAGTTAGAGTGCCAAATTGGTCCAGACTAGATACTTTAAATGTAATGACCATTCTAAGTATGATTTGCCAGAATTTCAACTGTTGCATTTATATGTGAGGTTAATGAAGGCCAAATGCTAGCACAATCATTCTGCAAGTGGTTCATTGCTGCTTTGAAATTTATGACATAACAGTGTGGCATTAATAAACTGCTGCTCGAGGCTATCTACATGACAGTCGTGCTGATAATTTTCTTCATCCGCACGACCGTAGTGCTGAAATTTTTCGTTATTCACATGACGATTGTCTCGATTATTTTCATTATTCACTTGATGATCATACCTGGAAAGTCGTGCAGATTATTTTTGTCGTAGTCCAAACTGGAATCTAGGCAGATCCGGAATCAGCCTAGACCAAACTAGAATTCTAGTTTAGCCTAGACCAAACTAGAATTCCAGTTTGGTGCAGATTGATTCCAGATCTGCCTAGACCAAACTAGAATTCTACTTTAAATATAAGAATATAGACTTTCATCTATTACAAATATTTTTTTTAAGTTCATAACAAATATTCCAGTTTGGCCTAGGCAGATCCGGAATCGTCTAGCCAAACTAGAATTACTATAATATACACATGTCAAATTTAGTAAAGCTTTTCTGAAGTTTTTCCTTGCTTATTAGATCTCCATAGTACTGATTTTTTGACAATTTCTAGCATGCACCTTTTGTTAAGTTAACTACTCCAGACAAGGTGCGATTACAATGAGCACATACAATTATCATGTTGAATAACTTAGTCTAATTTACTGAATTAAAAACATTTATGTAAAAAGTTATAAACACATACTAAATAAGGTATAATAATAAACTAATGAAGGTATGCTGATATTAGTTTTCTGTGCATTCTTTTGATTTTCTCTTTTGTAGTTACTATATGTAATATTATCATTTGTTTTGATGTTGTTTTAATAGCCAATTAATGTATATATTGATTTAATATCTTAACAATGAACATGATGCTAATACTGTAATAGTCTTTTTAACTAGGATATACCTCACTTCAAAAATAGAAATGCTACTGAAACACCCATGGAATTAGAAAAATAATCGGCCCGACCGTCGTGCCGATAGACACTGATTTCCTTAATAAACATGGCAATGGCTAGGGATATGGTGGCTTTACTCATTTGGCCTATTGGGATGGCTTATTTTATAGTTAGCATCCCTTTAAAGCCTTACCAGTGTCTGCATTTTATTGTTATGAAACGAAAATATTCAAAAATCCAAAAGTCACAAAAT
This sequence comes from Mercenaria mercenaria, assembly GCF_021730395.1. Taxonomy (NCBI): domain Eukaryota; kingdom Metazoa; phylum Mollusca; class Bivalvia; order Venerida; family Veneridae; genus Mercenaria; species Mercenaria mercenaria. The sequence continues at coordinate 57,712,162 of NC_069378.1, forward strand.
ACTAGTCAGACTTGCTCCAATACTTTAATTTACAATGTAAGACATAGATACTCATGTAGAACCTTTAGATTGTTGAATTTAATACATAATTTTAGGTAAGAGGTTTCAGTCTTTGGAAATAATTTGTGAACAGGTACAAAGGGGATATCTACCCCTTCTTTGGATGTGAGGGGACAACAACAGTCAATATCACGTTGTCACCAAACGTCTTTATATCTATTTATTTATCTATATAAGCGATAGCAGGTTTGTGGAATTCTCAATATTTCCAATGACAAGTGAGACTTAAAAATCCATTTGTCTGCAGTCAAATTCACTTGTCCAGATTTTCAACATTAAAAGCTGCATTAAACTGCTACTTCGGACAATGATCTACAGGACTGGCAGTAACTAAAGCAAACATAGTACAGTTTATTACTCATATTTACTGCAACTGTGACAAAAAGTAAGCTATCAACACTTTTTTCTATATACAAGGCTGAATAAAATGAAAATGCCATGGCCGAATTGTTGCTTGTGCAAGCCAGCTGAACTCAGAAAATCAAGACTCTTGAAATGTTCCGTCTTGTTTTGAATCATACTTGTGATTTCTTAAATTTTGCTTTTTACTTTCTTTTCTGCGGCCAAAGTTCTAATAACAATGTCCAAAACTTTGCCAGAATTGTTCACGTTTTCTGTTTATATTCGTCAAGTTACTGTGTGCAAATTCATTCGAGATTGAGACCAAGAGCCAACCAGAACGCAGAAACTGATGATAAATTTAGATGAAGTATTATGCTTTTTCCAAAACTGCAGCAATCGAGTTCCCCTGGTTGGTTTAACATTAATTATTTTATCACCTCTTCTAACTTGAAGCAACAGCATTATTCTTCAATTCTCATGGACAAACAGAATGAAAAAATACATTCGTCGACTCTCAGAAAAACCCGAGTCTGACAAGTTATACATAGTCATTCAGTTACTTTGTTTCCATTTAGATTTTACACCAAAATTGCTTTAACAAGTAATAGAGTTTTCTGTTCTAATTCTATTTTAGCTTATATAGCCATTATAGGTTTTCTCCATGTTCTGTTTTAGGCGTTTTTGCAACTCATGATGATAAAGGCGGGATTGAAGCCGTACTGTACAGTACATACGTTTAATCTACATTTTACTTTACTGGTTATAGGAAGGAATGGTCTCCGTCCGTCTGTCCGTAACACTTTCATGTCCGCTCCATATCTCCTAAACCCCTTGAAGGATTTTCATGAAACTTGGGTCAAATGATCACCTCATCAAGGCGATATGCAGAACCTATGAGTCAGCCATGCCGGCTCAAGGTCAAGGTCACAACTTAAGGTCAAAGGTTTGAGCCTTCCATTTTGTGTCCGCTCTATATCTCCTAAACCCCTTGAAGGAATTTTATAAAACTTGGGTCAAATGATCACCTCATCAAGACGATGTGCAGAACCCGAGTCAGCCATGTCTGCTCAAGGTCAAGGTCACAACTGAGGGCTGAAGGTTTGAGCCTTCCATTTTGTGTCCGCTCTATATCTCCTAAACCCCTTGAAGGATTTTCATCAAACTGGGGTCAAATGATCACCTCATCAAGGCGATGTGCAGAACCCATGAGTCAGCCATGCCGGCTCAAGGTCAAGGTCACAACTCAAGGTCAAATGTTTTAGCCTTCCATTTCATGTCCGCTTTATATCTCCTAAACCCCTTCAATGAATTTTATAAAACTTGGGCCAAACGATCACCTTATCAAAACGATGTGCAGAACTTACGAGTCAGCCATGCTGGCTCAAGGTCAAGGTCACAGCTTGGGGTCAAAGGTTTTAGCCTTCCATTTTGTGTCCACTCTGTATCTCCTAAACCCCTTGAAGGATTTTCATCAAACTTTGGTCAAATGATCACCATATCAAGAGCTCATGAGTCAGCCATGTCAACTCAAGGTCAAGGTCACAACTCAAGGTCAAAGGTTTGAGCTCTATATCTCCTAAACCCATTGAAGGATTTTCATGAAACTTGGTTCAAATGATCACCTCATCAAGACGTTGTGCAGAATTCATGAGTCAGCCATATCAGTTCAAGGTCAAAGTCACAGCTAAAGGTCAAAGGTTTATCCTTTCACTATCCATAACAGTGGTGGGGGATTTAGCTGTCTTTCAGACTTCCTTGTTATTACCTGAAAAGGGAGAGCTATCCTACTCACCACAGCGTCAACATTGGCGTCGTACGGTACCTTGGTTAAATTTTTCATTTTGACAAAACTTTCAACACTAAACTGTCTTGTGTAGTATGTGTACCATCACCATAGTCACCATGTCCAGTTTTAGGCAAGAGTACATTACTCTGTCAAGGACTTTGACTGAATTATGACCCCTTTTAACTTACAAATCTTGGTTAAGTTTTTCATACCATTTCATATTTTGTGTAAACTGTTTGACATTCGCCGCATTAAAGCTACCAAATGCTGATACATTTGTAATTAAAGAAGGGTACCTTTTTGCATTAACATGATTAAGGGGACGAATTATGGGCCAGGCTTTGAATCTTTATCTCTTGGTTATTATAATAGTCTGTATTTGTAGGCAAGAAAACATAACTCTGCCGATGCTTTCCATCATTGTCTCTATCATAGTCTATGTGTAGGCAAGAGTATCAACTTTCGCTACTCTCAACCATTTAGCTAGACCATTAAAAAAATGACTAGGAACCCATACTTCAATCAGTTCTTCGAATAGTCGAGCGCACTGTCAACAGACAGCTCTTACAATGATATGTATATAATAGGAATTTATAACCTTGGCATTCAGTTCACCATAATTTAGTACCACTTCATAAAAAAAATGCAAGTCTTTTCAACCTGATTAATATCATACATAATTTGGGGGTATGGCATATTGAAGTATATTGTCAAGTTGCCCAAAATGGGTCACTGTATTTTTCTCTCATTTTTGAGATTGGAGGATGAAGTCAATGTTTCAGAGGAGTGTTTCAATCTTAGAACTTGTTTTGATGCACAGTTAAGAGGGAGAATGTTCAAGCAGCCCAGAAGCATCTTAACAATGTTCTGAGGCCTTGGGTTTTAGTTAAACTGCCATGTGACAGTTAAAATCACATGACCATTGAAATATTGAAATTAAATTCAAATTTCAATTTCATCATGACTGTGTTTTTTTTTATGCCCCCACTTTGGGTGGGAGGCATATAGATTTTGCCCTTGTCTGTCCATCCGTCTGTCCATCCGAGAATGTTGTGTCGTGCCTAGCTCCAAAAGTATTTGACATAGAGTCACAAAACTTTACAGGAATGTTGGTCAGCATGTGTAGTTGTGCACCTGGGGTCTTGTGTCCGGATTCATTCAGTCATGTAGGAGTTATGGCCTCTGATTTAGTAAAAAATTGGTCATTTTAATGTTGTGTCACACGTAGCTCCAAAAGTATTTGACCTAAAATCACCAAAGTTTACAGGAATGTTGGTCAGCATGTGCAGTTGTGCACCTGGGTTTTTGCGTCCGGATTCATTCAGTCGTGTAGGAGTTATGGCCCCTGACTTAGTAAAAAATTGGTCGTTTTAATGTTGTGTTGTGCGTAGCTCCAAAAGTATTTGACCTAGAGTCACCAAAGTTTACAGGAATGTTGGTCAGCATGTGCAGTTGTACACCTGGGGTTTCGCATTCCGATTCATTCAGTATTGTAGGAGTTATGGCCCCTGACCTAGGAAAAAATTGTCAATGTTTTGTCGCGTGTATTGTTTTCCAAAAGTTGATCTGTGTCCTTTGTCATGTAGTTGGGGCATCTGTGTCCCATGGACACATTTCTAGTTTCATTTTTTTTTTCACCTTAGTCCTACATTTGCTTTAAATCTCTAAAAAAATACTCAAAACTATTTTAATGACTAAAATCTAATATCAGAAGATGAAAACAAAACAAGTTATCAAAATTTTGACAAACATGTTCGCAACAGCATTCGGTCCCAGGTTTTTGTCCCAGTCTAATTTTACTTACAGTCCATAAAATAAACAAACGTATTTGTAAACAGGATAGTTGATGGCAAAATACAATACAATGTACATATCTGTAGCTCTGACCAACCTATAAACCGGGCATCTCTATTCTATAGGTACAACAACATTGTTGGGCATCTCTATTCTATAGGTACAACAACATTGTTGACCCAGTTGAACAAGCTGTAACTGGTAGAGGTGATTGGCTCGATCTACATTGATGTATTGTGATCGTTTTTATCTTTAATAATAGGTATGCAACAGTGGTGAAAGTTAAGATCCATCCCAACATGATTTGATCTGTTAAATTAAACAAAGAAAAAAACCAACTGTAGCTTAATGTACAGTAAACAATAGTTGACATGCATTCTGGTGAGAGAGAGAGCATTATGACATTAATTAAGATGTCTAAATGCAGGGTTTTTTCTTGCTGTTTTGGGAACATAGCTTATATGTTTGGAATTGGGAAAATAGCCGAATAACAGCTGTAAAAACAGCCAAAAGAAATGAATTGCTGTATTGACTTCTGGAGAAATAGGGAGAAGTTCTGAAATTTAGGGAGAAGAGCTTACCCAAACATCAAAAATTTCTGATTTAATTTGTAAAGTAAATCGAATGGAGGATAAAGTCCTCCCCCCTCCACCCACCCATCCCGAAATTTTATTCTAATAGAGAATTTAAATCACTCCTTTGTACAGTTTTGTTTGTATTTTTCCTGAATTAGAAAGTCAATTCATCAATTCAAAAATACAAAAAAAAAATCTTGCTGTGATTCTTTCAAGAGAACAATATTTGAACTGCGAAAACTTTGTTTATATTACGTTCAATAGTTATCAATTTTTACAATGAATCATTGTGTCATTACTCAAATTTATTATGTTTGTCTTTATCGTGTAAACGCTAGTTAAATGGCCATGGACACAACTGAATCAAATAAATCGTTCTTGTGAAGTACGTTGTAACTATGAATGTTGAACATTGTTAAAGTATGTCCTGCATTATAATGACATTGTACAAGATGTCATCAATCCGAGACATTTTTTTCTGTTTTTACCTTTTCAGGGTTTTTCTTGCTGTTTTGGGAACATAGCCTGTACCCCCAAAATTGGGAATTTTGACGCGTAAATGTTCCAGACTGGGAAATATTTTGTCCCATAGGATATAGTAAGGCTGTGTTTAAGCACTTTCTCATACACTTGTTTGACATTGTACAACCTCTTTAACTTACTGCCATTACAAAATTGTCCATAATTTTGTCAATGTTTGTGCAATTTTGATGATTTTTTTTTTCAGGATGTAGATTGGGAATCTTTGCACTCATTTTGGGGAAAAACATGCTTTTTGGCATTGGGAATATAGCCCAATAACGGCTATAAAAATGGCCCAAAAAAATCCCTGCCTTTTGAAAGTGACTTGGATTGTAAAAAATTGTCTTGTCTTTTACATTTGGAGAATTAAAATTTAGGAAAATTTAAGAAAAAACATTTTTAAAGCTGAATGCCTCCAGATTTTTATGTAAAAAAAATTAGACTTTAATAACACTACATTTTAGAAAGAAAACTTTAAACCAATTCCATTTAATTTTATTTATATATCTTTTCAAAGCTTTTTGTTTGTATTTTTAAGTATTTTCTTATATATTGAAAATTTTACAACATTTTTTCATGAAGATATTTTTTGCCTTCCTTAATAAGTTATATATCATTGGTTTGCATTTTTTTGGCATGTGTAAGGTCAGAAAATTAATTTCCTCCAAAAATACAATGGGATTGTATGTAAATAAATTGATCAGGAATTCAGGATCAAGTAATCAAAGGTGAAATGTTAAATAGAATTTATAAAATTATAGTTAATCCACCAGTGTTTAGATTAAGACCACACTTGGTTAAAAGAAAGTATAATTACAATTTTAAGCTGAATTAATCTTGTTAACTTTATCACTGTAAATGTAATAAGTTTAGCCTTTTGTAGAAGCTACTGTAGTCAGCGGCCCATATATTGTGGTACTGTTCAACTTAACCAAGACTGAAGAGTCTGGCTATAACCTCATTTTGAGCAGTGCCTGTAGTCACTAAATGGCATAATTTGATAGTCACAAAGTAAACACCTAAACCAAACTAATAAAAAAACAAACAATAAAAATAATGTGGGAATCCAGAGGGGGAATGGATCCAGAGTGGGGGTGAAAGAAAATGTTTTTTTGAGGAGGAAGGCAACATTATAGGACCGCATTCAAAGTGTATGTGGCTGCTGCTACATACGACCTCGACGTAGTAATACTAATTCATATTTATATTCATGTTAATTATCTCAAAGAGACAAAGATTTTTACCTTAAGAAAACTTAGTTTTATTATTTTTCCCAAATTTAACTAGTGAGCTCGGAAAAATGTGAAAATAAGGGGTATTATATATTGTATATAAAATTGCAGTGGAAAAGGTGTTTCTTAAATGCTTAATATGTAAACGGCTAGCATCCACAAAAGTCACATCAAATTATTTAGTGTATACAACCGCATGTTTGTCATAGTGAGGGTTCAACTTGCCAGTTGCTCACTGTACAGAAAGGAAAGTTAAAAAAGAACTTCATGGTACTGGAAAGCTTTTGTCTTAACAAAAATCCTGTTGTAAGATGGGCACACTTGGGGCAAATTCTTGCATTTTACAAAGGGGCCCACTTGGAAAAAACAAGACCACCGCCTGCAGGTGCCAACGCTCCTCTGCAAGTGCTAGACAGTATGCAAGAAAAGAGTTATAGTTCACATTTTCTAAGTACAAAAAGGGCCATAATTCTGACAAAATATACGTTATGAGTTATGGTTCTTGGCCTACAAAGCCCCCTAATGATGATAAAGAAGTGTGCAAAGTTTCAAAGCTGTATAAGTTCTGATAGTTCTTGAGAAATGGTGGCCTAAACAAAAGTTAACCAAGAAACTTCTATTTTCGTAGTACTAAAAGGGCCATAATTCTGATAAAATGCATGTCAGAGTTATGCTATTGGCCTACGTAGTCCCCTATTGATGATAAACAAGTGTGCAAAGTGTCAAATTTAAGCTGTAGCACTTAGGTGGATCGACCTAAACAAAAATTTTAATAATAACGCCGATGATCAAGTGACAACAGTACCACCTAGATTTTTTTAAAAATCATACAAGCTAATAGGTGTTGTGAGTAGGCAGTAAATCAAATTTATAATGAATGAAGTTCTTAGTAACAATAATTACATTTCATACATTATATTGTCATATTCACTGAAAATTTATATAGAAAAAATGAAATTGAAACCTTACCTAATAATGCTCCCCTTTTGCAAAATGTAATGCTTTCAGGGCATTTTGCAGGGATATAAGTTAGCTATTTTTATTTAGGGGCCCAGACTGTCAAAAATGAATGTTAGGTATACGGGCATTTTCTCCAATGATTTAGGGGCCCAGCCCAAAATCTAGGGGCCATGGGCTACTCGGCCCCTGCTAATTTATATCCGTGTTTGGGGATACAATGTGTATGGTACCGTACTTTAGGGCCATTATTCATAAACTCTATAATTTGACCACAGTAAGAGTTTATGAATAGTTCATTAGAATGTACAAGTATTTATCATTTTTGGACAGAATGAATTGTGATCTCCAGAATTGGCTAAAATAGTTGTTCCTTCAAATTGAAGTTTGGTCATATTATGAACATTAAAATATGAGTTTTCGTTTCTAAAATGTTTTAAAAATTCCAAATCAAGAAAAAAAGATGACCACGTCTGGAATCGAACCCCGGACTGCTGCGGCAACTAAGACTTTTTCCCATTGTCATAACCAATAACGCTAAAGCGAAATTAATGAATTATGACATCAAAATATAGATATTTATAAGCAAGACAGTTTACCTGGAGTAAAGCGTTTCAAACACTTTTTCGAGTTTCATTGTAAAACAGCAAATTCTCGTGTGTTTCTGTAACATATAGTTTGTCAGTAATTAAGTTTTAAAGCCTTCTTATGAAAATTACTAAGATATATCATTCATTTCCAGCTCTTAAAAAAACATAATTTTTTTTTTTTGGTTGCCGATCAATCTGGAGGCCAGTCTCTTTAAACATATCTTGTAGAAATGTTCTAGAACCGGTCATTGTGGGTCTTTAACACTTTCTGATGAAATAGAATAATTGATATAAATGTCAAAATGTTTTTCCAGTCAATTAAGAGAATCAATATTCATGGAATATAACTCTGGGGCCTTATTCAGCTCTGGGCCGTATTCAGCTACATTTGCAAGTATTTCCCTTTTGTAATATCCATTTGTTTGCAGATGGTATCAGTCGTGAATTCATTGATATTTATCGTGGACCTACTTTTGCAGATTTTATAGTTGGGTCATTCCATGAAATGAAATCCCAGGGAACAACTTAATATGTTCCCCATTTATTTAACCCTTACCATGCTGGACATGGTTGATTCTGCCTTTGGGGCCAGTGTAGATCATGATCAGCCTGCACATCCATGCAATCTGATCAAGATCTGCACTGTTTAGTCAGTAAATATGAGTGAACATAAATGGTTTTGCCCCAATTAAATGATGGAACAGTCCATTTTAGAAATTTAGCAGGCTAAAGGTTAATGTTTTAAATTTGAAATCTAGAAATTCATATCTCAGTGAAATAGGAAGCTTATTTTGAAAGCACGAAATTTTATGCGAAGGAAATTAAATGATTTTACAGTACATGTATATTTCAGTGAGAAATTGATCACTTTGAATTGAAGTTGCAGATTTTAAAGCAGTTTACCTGTTCTTTTTATCATACAGATTATAAAAACCTGAAGTTAAATTATATTGATATATGAGCCGTGCCATGGGAAAACCAACATAGTGGGTTTGCGACCAGCATGGATCCAGACCAGCCTGCGCATCCGCGCAGTCTGGTCAGGATCCATGCTGTTCGCTAACGGTTTCTCTAATTGCAATAGGCTTTGAAAGCGAACAGCATGGATCCTGACCAGACTGCGCGGATGCGCAGGCTGGTCTGGATCCATGCTGGTCGCAAACCCACTATGTTGGTTTTCTCATGGCATGGCTCATATTAATTTGAGATTTGCTTTATTGAACATTATTGTCTGTTTCAAAATTTAGAAATTTTACTATTCATCTGTATACATGCCCCATTAACACATAATTATCAAATTTATGCGAATGGATGATTTTATTTCACAAAGTCTTACAGCAAAAAGCAACTGTTTTTATTTCCTTTCATGTGAGTTAAAAAGTTTAAAAAATCATGGAATCTAGTTTCATGACAAAATACCCGAATGCCCCTCTAATCATGTTAATTGCCCAAGATTCAGTTTTCTTTCATAATGTAACTTGATTCTTGTTGCATGTTAGGTAATACTGTTGATGTATAAAATATTGCTCTTTTTTTCTGTAATTGACCTATTGAAACAAGTTCATCTTTTTTGGATTTCATTCAAATTTACTCTGTAACAATTGTTTTTGTTCCTTGCCATTCAATGGCAAGTGTACTTATAATACAGTACAAAATGATCTTTTAAGCAAGGTTCAGTTTTATATTCGTGGATTTTTAATAGAGTACATAGGCGTAAAAAAAAGATTGTTTGTTTCCAGTATCCTGACCTACCCTAAATGTTTGGCTCAACCCTAAATGTTTTTATGGCCTTGAAGAATTTTTTTTTCCAACTTTTTATGCTTTAAACATGGTCAGTGATGTTAGAAATCAACTTACTGATGCGTTAAAAGCACAACCTCCTTATTTGTATTAATTTTTTTTTTTTACACAAAAATAATTTCCGAAAAGTCTCACTAAAAAAAAAATTATGACATACCTACCCTAATTTTTTGGAGCATGTTACCCAGAAACAAATAATTTTTTTTAGGTCGAACAGTACACTTGAGGATATAAATGTACACTTTACTCCAAAGAAAGGGGGCATCTGCGGCTGACTGGTTAAGGTCAATGACTTCAAATCACTTGCCCCTCACCGATGTGGGTTCGAGTCTTACTAGGGATGTAGAATTCTGCATGTGAGAAAGCCATTCAGCTGGCTTACGGAAGGTCGGTGGTTCTACCAAGGTGCCCACTGGTGATGAAATAATGCTCAGAAAGTTGCCATAATTATGACCTATTACGTGAAAGAAAAAAATACTGCAAAGAAAATAAAAATTACCTAGAATTACCTCATCAAAATACCTTATCATCATCTGATACAGTTTTAATAGATAATATTTCCTACAAAATACCTTGTAACAAACAAAACAAGAATGTTGACCTTTAACCTGCTGATGGCAAGTGATTCTGCCTTTGCGACCAGTGCAGACCAAAGATCAGCCTGCACGTTTATGGTCTGCACTGTGCTATTCAGTCAGTAAATTTTCAGTGAACATCCCTTCAAATGATAAATGGTACTGCCCAAATTGAAGGATGGACCAGTCTATTTTAGAAATTTAGCAGGGAAAAGTAAATATAGAGATGAAAATGGCTGCCAGCATAATGTATCAGATACTGATAACGCTAATTGCAAACTGTTTTTAGTTTTGACTTTTGTCTAGTTTTTTTCTAGGTAACTCCTACATCTTACCTGGATTTTACTTTGATAAATACAGCTGTTGTCTGATTAACTTGGTACATTTATGTCTGAATTGTTTTACATAAAATGCAAATGATCTGGTTTTCAGGAGAGATATTGGCTTGGTCCTATTTGTACATATTCCTGCCTTTTAATATTATGAAATGCCCTTTTTTAGGACAGACATAAGAGTTATCATCAAAGAGAATGTATCTCCCCCCCCCCCCCCCCCCCCCCCCCCCCCCACCACCAGCTGGAGAAGACGTCATATGACCAACATTATGTTTGTGTGACATTTAGGCTAACAAAAAATATTGATAAACCTCTGCAGATCAATAACCCCTGTACAACAAACAAAAGTTTCCCGTCTTGCTCTATAAAGGATGTATTTTGTGTTTGTTTAAGAGTTAGGTCCATGTTTTGGAGAAATAAGTTTGAACATCACCAAATCATAGAAAGGAAGCATTGTTTTACATGAAAATTTAACAGCATATAAAACGTGTATATTATTCTACAAAACCATTGTCAAATTACTCATATTTGTATTGAATTCCGGAAAGGGAGTGCATAAAGGGACCACACTTTTGGACAGTTCGAGAGCCTTTAAAAACACCATTTTTAAAAAGCTGTTATATTTCTTCGTTTTGATGCATTTGCAACAATGTGCCAGTGGTTAAACTTTAAACATAACTAGGTAAAACATTGTTTTTGACAATTCACTGTCAATTGTTTACATTTAGTAAAACATGTATTGGACAGATAAGTTGTTTGTCAAGATGTTGTTCATTTACTAATAATTTCTGTTGTAACACCCAATCAGATGCTGGAGTTTTGAGACTGGTTCTCAGTTTTATAATAATTGTCAGTCAGAAACTGGATGACAGTCTGTGAATGCATCCTTGCAATTGGTCAGATTCAAACTGGACTTCTTAACAACCAATCAGATGCTGGAGGTTTGAGACTGGTCCTTTAACTTAATAATAGTCAATCAAGGACTGGATGACAGTCTGTGAGTGCATCCTTGTCATTGGTTAGTTTTAAACTTGTGGTCAGAAAGAACCAAACAAACACATGAGTATTGAGACTGGTCTTACAACTTAGTTTTAGCCCAGGATCGGTAAAGTGAGACTTGACACCATTTTCAAAATTTATGCATTAACTGATGCAGACCAGTCTGGAAATTCTCCAGTTTATGGGAGGTTCTCTCACCTTAATTTAACTTGTATGTGACTACACTTGTATCAGGAGTCAAAGCCTTAACCCCAGATCCACTGCCTCCCTTAATATTCAATAATAATATGATGTTAATCTGTTTTCAGGAGGAAGAAGGACGGAAGGTTTAAAGGCTGCCGATATTGTCCCCCTCCTGAGGGAGAGGGTTGCCTATCTCTCAGGTAAGTTGGTAGTTTGCATCTCCTGAGGGAGAGGGTCGCTTGTCTTTTTGGGTGAAATGATGTGTTGTCCCCCTCCAGAGGGAGAGGGTTGCCTATCTCTAAGGTAAGTTGATATTGTCCCCCCTCCTGAGGGAGAGGTTTGCCTATCTCTAAGGTGAGTTGATATTGTCCCCTCTCCTGTGGGAGAGGGTTGCCTATCTCTAAGGTAAGTTGATATTGTCCCCCTCCTGAGGGAGAGGGTTGCCTATCTCTAAGGTAAGTTGATATTGTCCCCCCTCCTGAGGGAGAGGGTTGCCTATCTCTAAGGTAAGTTGATATTGTCCCCTCTCCTGAGGGAGAGGGTCACCTTTCTCTAAGGTAAGTTGATATCGTCCACATTGTGAGTGAGAGGGTCGCACATGTCTAAGGTAAGTTGATATCGTCCACCTGAGTGAGAGGGTTGCCTATCTCTAAGGTAAGTTGATATTGTCCCCCTTTTGAGGGAGATGATTGCCTGTCTCTCTGGTAAGGTATTATTAAGTAGAGATGTAATTTTCAAAGGGTATTAGCAGGAATCCAGACTATATGGGGAACATTAGCTTGTTACTTCCCTTGATTTGTTGTATGATAAAGCGCAAGGATAACCAAATATTACATTGGTCCCTTTCAGTTGGATTCCTCTGACTTTTTCGTTATAACCTTTACCCAAGATGTTGCGGTTGGTCAAAATTAATATGCTTTTTATGAGTAGGTTTCTAAATAAAATGATTAATCCAACCTAAATTTAACAGAGGGCCACTACAAAAAAACCTGTCCTTAATCATTTTCCAATCCAGTGAAATTTAGTATAGATATTGCTTTTGAAAATTAAAAAGAAGTCAATGATAAAAACCGCAGAAGGACCAATCTACTTCTTGGACATAATCAGGGGAAGTAACTGACTAATGTTCCCATTCAATTTCAGTAAGATATGAGCTAAACAAGTCTGTATTGTACAGGGGGCCTCAATATCTGATACCATTTTGTATGTCTGTATTTTCTATAAAGATTTTTACATTAAAATTTGTGTTTTGTGTACATTTTTCGTAATCAGGGAGTCTTTTTTAGAGAAGGTCTTTCTGAAAAGTAACATACTATATTCTACTATAATATTTCTGAGACAAATATTTGACGACTGTCTTGTCAACATTTTAATACTAGAAAGTTCCTGGTATCCAAGTTTATACTTCTTGTACATGGCTCTATTATAGCAGTTGTTTTATGTTGCAGGAGGCAGGGACAAGCGTGGAGGACCCATTCTAACATTTCCCTCCAATACACACCCAGAACGGTTGAAATATGAAGATTTACGCAGACTTATGACATATCTAGCCAGTGTTCCAAGGTATGAATTATGTTTTTTTCTTGCTTGAATTTGTTAGAGGGCTGTTGTGTTTCCCCAAGTGCTGGCATTGTTGGTGTCAAGCCTCACTTCGCATTATGGCACTACTTGGTTCCATTGTTGGCTTCTTAACTACCAGTACTGCTTCTGTTGTCAGCAAATCTTATAAATCTGTTGGTCATCTCTGGTTAAGAGTACAATTGTATCACCCATAATCTGACCATTGTCTGACAGTTATTTTTGTTTGATCCGTGCTGTCTGTGTTAAAAATTAATAACTTAAATAAAAAAGAAATTTGGACTGCGACATTGTCAGTTGTTATCCTAACCTGGCCAGCCTAGTAAAATCACGAAAGTTGTGGTGAATAATAACGTGATGGAAAAAAAACAGTGATGACGCATATAAGATAATATTTCCTGGAGTGTAAAACATCAATGTAAATTACAGGTTAATATTTAAATTTTTGCAGCTGAATGATATAAATTGCATGTAAATATTTCATGTGTAAATATTTCAGTGAAGATGTAAATCATTTCATTGAAGATAAGAATATTTCAGTGAAGATGTACAAGCTATAGTGAAGATGCAAAATATTTCAGTGAAGATACAAATATTATAGTGAAGATGTAAAATATTTCAGTGAAGATGTAAAATATTTCATTGAAGATATAAATATGACAGTGAAGACGTCAGATATTTCAGTGAAGATGTAAAAGATTTCAGTGAAGATGTAAATATTACAGTGATGATGTGATGTACATAATTATAATGTACATAATTTAATAAAAGCAAATATTTTGTTGTGATGAAAACTAAATGTAAATAGTTTAGTTTTGTTGTAAATTATTTACATTAATTTTTACAGTGATGATGTGAGGGAGAAAGGTTTTACAGTGATACTGGACATGCGGGGGTCAACTTGGCAGAATGTCAAACCGATACTGAAAGCTATGCAGGTTTGGTTTAAGTTTTGATTATTATGTCTCCCGCCTCACAATGGTGTGGGAGACATATTGATTTACTCCCGTCAGTGTGTCTGTCACAAAGTTTGTCCGCACCTTAAGTCGAACATTTCTCATCCGATCTTCACCAAACTTGAACAACGTGTGTTTGACCATAAGACATCGGCCAAGTTCGATAACTAGCCAAATCCACCCAGGCACTTTTGAATTATGGTCCTTAAATTACTGCTGGATCCACTCGTCCAGACCATCAAATTGGATCCATGCGTCTGGACCATCCAGGGAAACTAGACATTTTTGATAGGGGCAGTTTTGGGAGACATGCGCTTTTCTCAAAAGCATCTCTAGTTTGTATCTGATTTTCAGTACAGCTGTCCTAACCCGCCAGCTTAGCTTAATATAGAAAGAGCAAACCTATAGCTTGTAGAGTTGTGAATCCCTGGGCGAGGCGTATGTTTTCCTTGGCGATTTTATATTATTTTTCATCAGCCTTAGATTCTTGTGGAGAAGTTGTAATTACATGTAGGGAATGTGTGAGTACTAGTACAGAATCCAGGAATACTGCTTAGGTTAACTGCCAACCATTTCATAACAGTTACTGAAATGCTGTTGAAAAATGGGCAGAATAGACAGATCATATGAGCTTTAATTGATGGCTAAGTAAGTATCAGAAGAGCTAGCTCCCTAGGCTGGTTAGTTCAAAACGGAGTCCTAGAGCTTAGATAAATAGGAAGAGAGCAGATCTATGGATTGTTGGGTCATAAGTATAATCCCTGGGCGAGGCATATGTTCTCTGTAACACTTTGATAGAAGATGTTTTGTCAGAAATTATTTGTCCTGCACTACCTCTTACTCGTATGGAGAAGTTGTCAGTTACTTGTGGAGAACAGGTTAGTATTGTTACAGAAGCAAAGAACACTGATTTGGGTAGGTACCGGCCATAACGTAATTGAAATGCTATTGAAAAAATGACACCATACCCGAAAGAAACTAACAAATTACTTGCACCTGTTTTAATGTGAAGGATTTGAAAAATGGTATTAAACAGAACAAACAAGTATACATATAGTAACATTAAATGAGCCGTACCATGAGAAAACCAACATAGTGGCTTTGCAACCAGCATGGATACGCACAGTCTGGTTAGGCTCTATGCTGTTTGCTTTTAAAGCCTATTGGAATTGGAGAAACTGTTAGCGCACAGCATGGATCCTGACCAGACTCTGTTGGTTTTCTCATGGCACGGCTCAAATATAATTTTTCCTGAAATGGCCACTATGAGATTTGTTGTAGGTCTGTTGAAAAAGATATGTTTTCAAGTAGAATTTGTTTTATGCAAAAAATGTGCTGTTGTTTTTTCAGGAATGTTTCCCTGGCAACATAAATATTGCTTTTATTATAAAACCGGAGAAATTTTGGGAAAAACAGAGAACTAGTCTGGGTAGCTCCAAATATAATTTTGAGGTAAGAAGTTCTTGAGTTTTCTTTAAAGGGGCATGCATCCAAATACAATTTAAAGGCGCATGTGTCAAGATTCACGTTACAATATTGAAATTCTTGATAAAAGATAGCAAGGTCTGTAAAAAAACATAATTTGGTATACTCTAGAGTAAACTGCAGTTTTGGACATAAAAGATTTACTATAAATTTTAGTTGTGGTAAAATCGTCAATCTGCTGGCGTCCACAGTTTTTCTTGACAGATTTCTTCTCAGGAACTTAATGGATTGGTTTGGGCATGGTTTGGTTGATTTCAAAATATTTAAAATGAAATAAAGAGGAATTTCATGTGTTTCATTTAAAACTGATATTTATGAATTTTCACAACTGTGAAGTCCATGAAAAATTATCCCATACAACTTGTTGCAGCTTGTTAAAAGTCAGGGACTTGGTAAAGGTACGGAGATTATAGTATATATAAATATATATATATATATATATCTTTTTATAGTAACTTTATAAGAATAAAAACAGTGTGGATGTGTTTTCTCTGTTTCAGACCCATATGATATCAGTGGATAATCTAGTGAAAGCAGTCGACCGAAGTCAGTTGACTCGGGAATTTGATGGCAATCTTGAGTATGAGCATGAACAGTGGATCAAGCTTAGACTGGTACCTCATTTTGACAATATGATTTTTAAAGACTGGTTACTCATTTGGGCAATTCAATTTTTTTTAAAAGGCTTGTTACTCTTTTCATCTGTATGATTTTTAAAGTCTTTTACTGTTTGGCAAAATGATTTTAAGGACTGGTTTCCCTTTTTAGCTGTATGAATTTTAAAGACTGGTTACTTTTTTGGCTGTAAGACTGTTTGAGTAAGGTCCAAAGCGCACATAGATCACCAAAGTTAAAAAAAAAAAGAAGAATCATTTTAAAAGCCTTTCTCTTGAAGTACTTGATAGATGTTCTCATGCTTGGTATACATTATCCTGGAAGTGACCTCTCAGATTTATTTAAATGGTTCTGTTCCACAGCCTGTTTTTACCTGCCCAGAAATTAGATAACCCTAAACAGTTTCTTCTTATGGAATGCTTGTTCAAATGAAAAGTCCCTAAGACACCTCATGAATAGGTTAGTTATCACAACTTAAAATGGTACTGTGGTATATCATAATATTTTGGGCAGTGCCATAGTACATTCAGTCAAAGCTAAGGCTATGGTACAATATATTTTGAAGTTTTTCCTGCTGGATTTAAAACGGCCCAAAAAAAATGTCTGCCTCCATGTTGACAGTCTTTTTATAGAAATTACATAATTTAACCAAATTATAGACAAAAACAATACTTTGTTGTTAATACAAGTATTTCTTTAAAAAAGGTTTGAAATTACGTATTTCCTTACTTGGACGTATACTCGCAATAAACCAGTACAAACGATTGGTGTCACAGTTTGTATCTCTATAGACATAGCATTCTTACTTGCAAGTTATATTATGGTTCTTGAAAACTTCCTCAAGAACAAATATAAACTTGCATAGAACTTTGTCAACTTATTTAAATGCCCAATTAAAGGCCACTTTTGCCCTTGTGGCCCCATGTCATGATGTGGTCGTGGGACGATCTGTGTATGAAAAGAATTGGAACCACTGCCTTACCCTTGCACGATCGTAAGAGGCGCCATATAACCTATACCGTGTTGGTGCACCGTAAAACCCAAATAAATAAATTTGCCTTCGTGTTTATTTCGTATTCCTTGAGCAAAAGTAAGGCTTTCAGTTAATCCAAATGTTATGAATTTTTCATTGCCTCAGTCGATCTCCTGCTATTTTGTCAATCTTTTTTTTAAACAGATGTTGGAGGAATTTATTTGGAAGGCCTTAGATTTGTTGGACAAGTTGGATGAACTGAGTAGTATACTTACCAATCCTGATCTTCCGACGGACCTCAATGAGGCACAGAAACGTCTCGAGGACCATAACCACTTGAAGAAAAGGGTTACAATGGCCCCTGTTGAGCAGTTGGGTCGTGAAGGTCAATATATATTGTCGAGTATTACGGGTGAAGGCTTCGACCAAGCAGGTAGGATATTTTATACAACGTATTGCTTTATTCCAAGCCTTTCATTGGTTAGCAGAAACATGACAGTAGAATATTTACTGATGTTCCTGTTTTTCAGTGATTTATGTGAAATATTACAGTAGATTATTCACTGATAAACTAGAATTATGGTCCTTTCTTAATTTCACAGAATAGGCCATAGTGAAGAAATTTGGTTTGTTCAGCTCTGCATACACTTTTTTTTTGAAGGAATGGATTCAGATTTGCTCAGATGTGCAATCTTATCTGAATACAATTTGTTTCAAACTTCTAAATTAAATCATCCTTCATTTAACAAATAATCAAGGCCTTTCAGTGGTTTATCGTCTGATTTACCACGGTTCAGAGTTCAGATGCGTAGGAATTGAACCACGAGGGCGTTAGCCCTCGTGGTTAAATACTGAAGCACCTGAACGATGAACCGTGGTAAATTAAACGATAAATCACAAGAAGGCCTTGATTGTTTTCATTCTGACATGCTCATTGATATATTTTAGTAAATATTTTGCTGGATTTCATTTTCGCAAGGAGTAATATATCGGACGTTATGCGGCAATTTGACGTCATAATTGACGTCATAATGCTCTCGCGCATCAAGCGTTGTTTATCACAGAATATACAGAGCTTGATTTTCTTCTTTGTTTAACTGGAAATCAAATCGAGTCATGTTAGAATGAAGATTCAAGAACCTTTGCTTTTTAGAGGATGGCACAGTATGTAGAAGAGCATCTGTGTCCATAGAAACAATCCTAGTTTGAAAACTGAAAAATATATAGCTTTGAAACTTTTGTTTATCATCATTTGATGAGTAAGTAGGTCAAGAACCAAACTCCTGCATTTTGCACTTTCCAGTCTACCGTGGCACACAACAGTGGTTCTCTTGATATTTTCCTTCAAAAATTGACTTGCACTTATATCTTCCATTGTTTTCAGGCCCAGGAACAAGGTTTGTTATTTCTGGGAATGCCGATTTTCAGAGTGCAGTACCTCAGATATCACAACTATTGGAGAATCTCCACTCTACAAAACAACATTTAAACCAGTTATGGACAGTAAAAAGGTCTAGACTGGAGCAATGTCTGCAGCTGAAGATATTTGAAGATGATGTCGAAAAGGTAAGTCACTTCTGGTCAATGTGAGGAAGTTGTAAGCTGCTTACACAGAGCAAAAGAGACTTTGTGGCTAAGGCCGCTGAGTTTGAATCACTTGCCCTTCTCTGCTGTTGTTTCAAAATCTCACTTTGGTTGTAGAATTCTCTGTGTGTGGAAGGTATTAGCTAGCTAATTGCAGGTCAGTGATTCTACCCAGAGTTTGTTCGTTCATGTCTAAAAGAATGCCACTAAGGCACTTTGGGCCTTTCTCCATCATTGAAAAGCTCGAAAATTACAATATAACATTTGATTCTGCAAGATCAATGTTAAGCCTAACAAAAAGGTAAGTCACCTCTGATTAATGTTGGGAAGATGTCAGTTACTAAAGAGGAGTATTAATACAGGGCCTGTACTCATCAATACAGAAAATTTTAGACTAATACTTTTAAAGTTCTTAACTTTCATTTTTCTCTGCCGTTATTATATTAGCACGAATAGTAATGAAACTTTGCACAAATGGATATTATGCACCTAAAGTATTTCATCAGTATGAATTTCTAGCATTAACATTTCTTAAAAGAATGCATTGGAATGGTACTCTAGAGCTGCAGTACTCGGCTAGGCAAGTTCTGTTGATGATTCAGAATTTTAGAGTAATTATTTTACTGTGGAATCAATTTAATTCGTGGGTATGAAATTTCGTGGTTTGGTCTTAAATGGGTTATTTTGTGCATTTCAACTTTTGAACATGGAATGAATCGGATTTTCCCTCATTTCAAGATTTGTTTTGTTGAGATTTGAATAAGTGGATTGATTCATCTATGAAAAAATAGTCCTTCATGAATATTTCTCATTCTACAGTATGTGCTATGAATAAAGTTACGATCAGTTGAAAATATGGCGTTCTTAATTCTGAAGATCTTAATTTCATCAACTTTTTCATTTTTCTTGAATTTCCCTTTTAGTTGTGAGACAATACCATTGACATATTACACCATTTTTATGAACTTTGAGAATGGTAATAAGAACTTTTTAAGTTATCTGAAATATCTCAAAATACAGTTTTGATTGAGTATTTACCATTTGTAAATCCGTTACCCATTTTCACCCATTTTGGATGCCAAAAACTTTTTAATTTCAGTTTTGACTTGATTTGTTGATCAATTTTGATAAAACTTTCAGAATTCAAATGGCACACATAATGCACAAGTAGACTGTAGCAGTTACTTCCCTTGTTTTAATAACAGTTTGATTCTAGCAGTTACTTCCCTTGTTTTATTTACAGATGTTTAACTGGATATACCATAACCGTGACATGTTCCTTGTAAACTATACAGAGATAGGAATGTCACATCAGTTTGCTGTGGAGTTGGAGAATGAACACAGCCAGTTTGCTAACAGTGCCGTGGTAAGTATAACTGTAGAGATCAAGCAAACAAAGTTCCATTGTATATACTTACATACATCACCTGTCTAAGGGAAAGCTTCCAGGGGGTCAGATACTATGATTTTGTTCTGTAGCCTGAATAAATTGATAAAAGTGACGTAAATAAAAAAAGAGAACTCAGCGTCAATTAAAACAATATCACGCTTCCGATATGAAATTCAAATGACAATATGGAAATGAAATATGTTGATGTTTCTTGTCCTATTGTAACTTAACAGAGAATAAAATGAGGATTTAATAATCCTGATTATATTGAATTCGCCCAGTCTGCAGCATGTAGTCACCTTTGAGTTTAGATTTGTAATATAGGCAACTTTAATAATCTTCTAGAATGTTTATGTCAACATCACTCGGATTCTCAGCATGGCTCAGAGATTGTGTGATGCCGGACACTATGCTCAGAACTCTATACGAATACAAGCGGCAAAGTTAGAACGGGAGTGGAAAAGTCTGGCCGCGGCACTGGACGATAGAAGTACCGTGCTCAGCATGTCAGTAATGTTCCACAAAAAAGCGGAAACAGTGAGTTTCTTTATTATATTTCAGTGGGTTTTTTTAGCTCACCTGTCACATAGTGACAAGGTGAGTTTTTGTGATCACGCAGCGTCCGTCGTCCGTGCGTCCGTCCGTCCGTGTGTAAACTTTTCCTTGTGACATCTCTAGAGGTCACATTTTTTGTGGGATCTTTATGAAAGTTGGTCAGAATGTTCATCTTGATGATATCTAGGTCAAGTTCGAAACTGGGTCACGTGCCATCAAAAACTAGGTCAGTAGGTCTAAAAATAGAAAAACCTTGTGACCTCTCTAGAGGCCATATATTACACAAGATCTTCATGAAAATTGGTCAGAATGTTCACCTTGATGATATCTAGGTCAAGTTCGAAACTGGGTCACGTGGGGTCAAAAACTAGGTCAGTAGGTCTAAAAATAGAAAAACCTTGTGACCTCTCTAGAGGCCATATTTTTCATGAGATCTTCATGAGTATTGGTCAGAATGTTCACCTTGATGATATCTAGGTCAAGTTCGAAACTGGGTCACGTGGGGTCAAAAACTAGGTCAGTAGGTCTAAAAATAGAAAAACCTTGTGACCTCTGTAGAGGCCATATTTCTCAATGGATCTTAATGAATATTGGTCAGAATGTTAACCTTGATGATATCTAGGCCAAGTTCGAAATTGGGTCATGTGGGGTCAAAAACTAGGTCAGTAGGTCTAAAAATAGAAAAACCTTGTGACCTCTCTAGAGGCCATATTTTTCATGAGATCTTCATGAATATTGGTCAGAATGTTCATCTTGATGATATCTAGGTCAGGTTCGAAACTGGGTCACGTGGGGTCAAAAACTAGGTCAGTAGGTCTAAAAACAGAAAAACCTTGTGACCTCTCTAGAGGCCATATTTCTCAATGGATCTTCATGAAAATTGGTGAGAATGTTCAGCTTGATGATATCTAGGTCAGGTTCTTAACTGGGTCATGTGCGGTCAAAAACTAGGTCAGTAGGTCGAAAAATAGAAAAACCTTGTGACCTCTTTAGAGGCCATATTTTTCACGAGATCTTCATGAAAATTGGTGAGAATGTTCACCTTGATGATATCTAGGTCAAGTTTAAAAGTGGGTAACGTGCCTTCAAAAACTAGGTCATTAGGTCAAATAATAGAAAAACCTTGTGACCTCTCTAGAGGCCATATTTTTCAATGGATCTTCATGAAAATTGGTCAGAATTTTTAGCTCACCTGTCACAAAGTGACAAGGTGAGCTTTTGTGATCGCGCAGCGTCCGTCGTCCGTCGTCCGTCCGTCCGTGCGTCCGTCCGTGCGTGCGTAAACTTTTGCTTGTGACCACTCTAGAGGTCACATTTTTCATGGGATCTTTATGAAAGTTGGTCAGAATGTTCACCTTGATGATATCTAGGTCAAGTTCGAAACTGGGTCACGTGCCTTCAAAAACTAGGTCAGTAGGTCTAAAAATAGAAAAACCTTGTGACCTCTCTAGAGGCCATATATTTCACAAGGTCTTCATGAAAATTGGTTGGAATGTTCAACTTGATGATATCTAGGTCAAGTTCGAAACTGGGTCACGTGCCGTCAAAAACTAGGTCAGTAGGTCAAATAATAGAAAAACCTTGTGACCTCTCTAAAGGCCATATTTTTCATGGGATCTTTATGAAATTTGGTCAGAATGTTCACCTTGATGATATCTAGGTCAAGTTCGAAACTGGGTCACGTGCGGTAAAAAACTAGGTCAGTAGGTCTAAAAATAGAAAAACCTTGTGACCTCTCTGGAGGCCATATATTTCACAAGATCTTCATGAAAATTGCTCAGAATGTTCATCTTGATGATATCTAGGGCAGGTTTGAAACTGGGTCACATGCCTTCAAAAACTAGGTCAGTAGGTCAAATAATAGAAAAACCTTGTGACCTCTTTAAAGGCCATATTTTTCATTGGATCTGTATGAAAGTTGGTCTGAATGTTTATCTTGATGATATCTAGGTCAAGTTCGAAACTGGGTCACATGCGGTGAAAAACTAGGTCAGTAGGTCAAATAATAGAAAAACCTTGTGACCTCTCTAGAGGCCATACTTTTGAATGGATCTTCATAAAAATTGGTCAGAATGTTCATCTTGATGATATCTAGGTCAAGTTCGAAAGTGGGTCACATATCGTCAAAAAGTAGGTCAGTAGGTCAAATAATGAAAAAACCTTGTGACTTCTCTAGAGGTCATATTTTTTATGGGATCTGTATGAAAGTTGATCTGAATGTTTATCTTGATGATATATAGGTCAGGTTTGAAACTGGGTCAACTGCGATCAAAAACTAGGTCAGTAGGTCTTAAAATCGAAAAACCTTGTGACCTCTCTAGAGGCCATACCCTTGAATGGATCTTCATGAAAATTGGTCAGAATATTCACCTTGATGATATCTAGGTCAAGTTTGAAACTGGGTCACGTGCCATCAAAAACTAGGTCAGTAGGTCAAATAATAAAAAAGCCTTGTGACCTCTCTAGAGGCCATACTTTCATGGGATCTGTATGAAAGTTGGTCTGAATGTTCATCTTGATGATATCTAGGTCAAGTTTGAAACTGGGTCAACTGTGGTCAAAAACTAGGTCATTAGGTCTAAAATTTGAAAAATCTTTTGACCTCTCTAGAGGCCATATTTTTCAATGGATCTTCATGAAAATTGGTCAGAATTTTTATCTTGATGATATCTAGGTCAAGCTCAAAACTGGGTCACAGGAGCTCAAAAACTAGGTCACTTTGTCAAATAATAGAAAAAAACGACGTCATACTCAAAACTGGGTCATGTGGGAAGAGGTGAGCGATTCAGGACCATCATGGTCCTCTTGTTTATCTTGATGATATCTAGGTCACATGTGCTCAAAAACTAGGTCACTATGTCAAATAATAGAAATAACGACGTCATACTCAGTTCAACACTGGGTCATGTGGGGATAGGTGAGCGATTCAGGACCATCATGGTCCTCTTGTTTGAGTTTGTCACTGAATCTGCATGTTCATTTGAGAGATTTGACTGGTTCCTGACAGTCTGTATCCACCTTTGTTTTGAAGGCAACCTTCAAATTTATGTTGTTATGCAATAGAATGATGGCTTCCATCTACCAGAATCAAAATATATTGGTGATAATAGAAGGGGTTTTATGATAGTCAGTGCCCATCACTAAGTCTTGGCAGATACTATTAAGTTTGGACAGATTCAGTATTTGAGCCGCGCCATGAGAAGACCAACATAGTGCGTTTGCGACCAGCATGGATCCAGACCAGCCTTTGCATCCGCGCAGTCTGGTCAGGATCCATGCTGTTCGCTTTCAAAGCCTGTTGCATTCAGAGAAACTGTTAGCGAACAGCATGGATCCTGACCAGACTGCGTGGATTCGCAGGCTGGTCTGGAGCCATGCTGGTCGCAAAGCCACTATGTTGATTTTCTCATGGCGCGGCTCATTTGATTTGAACAATTATGTTTTCTTTATCAAAGTTTATTGTTTGATTATAATGTCAAAGCTTTTACACGCTTATGGCAGAAAAGTGTATATTAATATATTTAACAAAAGACAAACGATTTGACCTTGTTTGTATTTTCAGTATCTAGCTCAGGTTATAGGTTGGCGACAAGCCTGCGAGAGTCCTAATATTCCGACATCGATCGAAGAGCTTGAAGATTCTCTACAGCAACACCAGGCACTGATTGAATCAATCAGCCAGGCATACGCTGAAGTGTGTGGGGATGGTAAAGCTTTGCTTGATACGCTACAGACACCCGTATCGTCTGGAAGTTCAAATTCTCTGACAGCAAAAGCCGACTACTCGGAAGCTGCCGGACATGTTCTTGATGTCGTACATGAGGTAGAGTTTTAATTTAAAACATTTTTGTTTATTTGCTTTTCATACTTGAAGAGTTTTA
Source organism: Mercenaria mercenaria (assembly GCF_021730395.1). Taxonomy (NCBI): domain Eukaryota; kingdom Metazoa; phylum Mollusca; class Bivalvia; order Venerida; family Veneridae; genus Mercenaria; species Mercenaria mercenaria. Next base: position 57,736,929 of record NC_069378.1, read on the forward strand.
CCTCCTGTATTTTCTGTTACAGAACCAGTCAAACAATTATAGAACCAGTCAAACAATCACTTTTACCCCATCCACTTACCCCACCCACTTACTGTTTAAGAAATAATGTCATGAAAATATTTTTATCCCACTTACTTATTGATATAGAATCATAGTGACTGATAGTCATATGAAAGCTTTACTCCACGCACTCTTTGGTGAACCAGTGTCAGTTAAGTAGTTTTAATCCTCTAATTTAATATGAAAGAAGCCAAGTGAAGCATGGATTTTACCCAACCTTTTTTCACAAAAGTGAAAGTCGAGCCAATAGTTCGACAGTACTAAATAAAAGGTCAACTTAATGCTGATAATGTCAGATTTGAACGCAGCTGTGTCATAAATTGTATGTAACTGGATAATGTTGGCTTCTGAACTTTATCTTATCAGTGTAGGAGAAAATTCAAGACCTGTCATCTTTCAAGCATTGGTCTTGTTGTATTACTTATAGAATAAATGTAGTCATTGAGTATTTACTTATTTAACATTGTAATTTGCATGAAATTTCCTATCGTTTTTATCAGGCTTTTTGTGTGTTGTTGTATGGCTAGTAATTTTAGAAATATATAAATTATATTTACTCAGTTTTTTTTTTCATTTTTAGGCTGTTTAACTAAACTGCAAGTAAATTATACAACAAAATGTGAATGTTACTTAATAACAGTTTGAATTTCAAGCTTTCTGTTCTGTGTATGTTTCAGAATACGTTACTATTTTCTTTGACTGTTCTGTCAAGAATTCTGTTGTTTGTCTAGAAGTTATGTTAATCATTCATTTACAAGTTCTTGCATTAGAATCTGTAACACTATTTGAATGTACCATAAGAAAACCAACATAGTAGCTTTGCGACCAGCATGGATCCAGACCAGCCTGCGCTTCTGCGCAGTCTGGTCAGGATCCATGCTGTTCGCTAACAGTTTCTCTAATTGCAATAGGTTTTGAAAGCAAACAGCATGGATCCTGACCAGACTGCACGGATGGGCAGGCTGGTCTGGATCCTTGCTGGTCACAAAGCCACTATGTTGGTTTTCTCATGGCACGGCTCATTTCTATGAGGCCAGTACTGGTTCTTTCCAGGAAAGACAGCTTCACATGTATCCTTGCTACTGACTGGGCATAAAATATGTTTTCCTTTCAAATGTTTAGATGAGATTACTTTTCAGATTTTACCATTACACACTTTTAAAATATATTCTGTTCAGATTTTGTTCAGCTGGTCTATTTCTGCTCAGATTTAAACATTATATGGAATATGTTTTTTTTTCTGGTCCATTACTGGTCAGTTTATTTAAAAATTTGATGTTCAGAGTTAAACTTTACATAGAAAATATTCTGTCGGTACATTAACTTTACATAGAAAATATTCTGTCGGTACATTAACTTTACATAGAAAATATTCTGTCGGTACATTAACTTTACATAGAATATTTTCTTTTAGTCCATCAGTGCTCAGGTTTAAACATAACTGTTATGTAGAACATGTACTGCTGGATTTAAAGGTTACTTGGAACATGTTCTGTATGTCCATTTCTGTTACATTTAATTATTTATTATGCCCCCCTTCAAAGAAGTGGGGTATATTGTTTTGCAGATGTCTGTCTGGCGGTCGGTATGTAGACCAATCTGTTTTCGTATGATAACTCAAGAACGCTTTGGCTTAGGATCATGAAAGTTTATAGGATGGTTGGTCAAAGACAGCATATGACCCCTATTGTTTTTAAGATCATTAGGTCAAAGGTCAAGGTCACAGTGACCCAGAACAGTTAAACGGTTTCTGGAAGATAACTCAAGAAAGCTTGGGCCTAGGATCATGAAAGTTGATAGGAAGGTTGGTCATGACCAGCAGTTGACCCCTATTGATTTTGAGGTCAGTAGGTCAGAGGTCAAGGTCACAGTGACCTGGAACTGTTAAATGGTTTCTAGATAATAACTCAAGAACGCTTGGGCCTAGGATCTCAAAAGTTGATAGGCAGGTTGGTCATGACCAGCATATGACCCCTTTGAATTTTGAGGTCAATAGGCCAAAGGTCAAGGACACAGGGACCAGGAACAGTAAAACCGTTTCCAGACGATAACTTGAGAACGCTTGGGCTAAGGGTCACGAAACTTAATAGGGAGGTTCATCATGACCAGCAGATGACCCCTATTGATTTTGAGGTCATTAGGTCAAAGATCAAGGTCACAGTGACCTGGAACAGTTAAAATGTGTCCAGACAATAACTTGAGAATGCTTGGGTCTAGGATTACAAAACTTTATAGGGAGGTTTATCATGACCAGCAGATGACCCCAATTGATTTTGAGGTCAATAGGTCAAAGTTCAAGGTCACTTTGACCAAGAACAGTAGAACTTTTGTGCACAGTGACCAAATAATTTCTGTTCCTTGTGCAATTACTGAATGCATCAAGGGGGGCATTTTGTGTTCTACGAGCTCTTGTTAATATATGTTCTGTTGATCAGTTACTGTTCAGATTGAAACATTTTTTCTTAGAATATGTTCTGGTGCTCCATTAATGTTCAGATATAAATATTTCATTAAATACGTTCTATTTGTACATTACTGTTCAGATTTATACATCACATAGAAAATGTTCTTTTGGTCAATTACTGTACAAATTTAAACATTATAATAGAATATGTTCTACTGGGTCAGTTATGTTCAGATTTATTTCATAGTATTATGTACATTACTGTTCAGATTTAAACATGATTACATTGAGTATGGTCTTTTGGTTTTCGTAATGACATTAACCTTTAGCCTGCTGTCGGCATGTGATGCTGCCTTTGCGAACAGTGCAGACCAAGATCAGCCTGCACATCCGTGCAGTCTGATCATGGTCTGCACTGTTCGCTATTCAGTCAGTAAATTTTCAGTGAACACCCCTTTGAATAATAAATGGTATTGCCCAAATTGAATGATGGACCAGTCCATTTTAGAAATTTAGCAGGCTAAGGGTTAAATATGTCAAAGCTGGCCCATTTCTGTTCATATTTAACCTTCAGTCTGCTGGCGGCAAATGATTTTGCATTTGCGACCTGTGCAGACCAAGATTAGCCTGCACATCCATCGGCACTGTTTTGCTATTCAGTCAGAAAATTTTTGATGAACATCCCTTTGAATAATAAATGGTACTGCCGAAACTGAATGATGGACCAGTCCATTTAAGAAAGGTTAAACATTATGGCGTTTCTGCTAGTCAAGCAGGCTTTTTCTGTTTATGTATTTTCAGTTAACATTGTTGCACTATTTTCCCAGTGCTACCCACATTTTCTGTTTTATATGAAGAAACTGTGCCATTCTTTAAGCTTTTTCTCTATTACTGTTGACATGAGAGACCAGTTTAATGCAGCTGTTATATGTACACGTTACAAGCATGCTGTGTTTTTGTATATATAGTTGTTATGTTAAAAAGGACTATGTTTCATAATGGTTTTTGTTTTGGAAATTTTTCAGATATGACTTTGATTCTTCGATTTAGTTGTACTAAGAAAAAACTGCCTAAAAAAATACAAAGATACCTACTTTTCAATTAAGGCCATTTCACATGTACATTGAACAATGGACAATAGACAATTTACAGTTTACACCTTCCAAATTCATCATTTTAGTAACTTACAGGTGTCTAAAATGAAAAAAAATACAAATGCCTTGAAGATATTTTCTGGAGGCCACTTCACAAAAATACGTACTAATTTCATTAAACAAAAATTTGAAGTTTTCGCAACAAGAATTTTGAAAAAAATTGTATGAATGGTTCTTTTTAATGTTACGACTAAACATACTTATATTTGCTACAGAAGTTTGCTTCATGTATGAAATTACTTTATATATGCATGCTAAGTGTGACGTTAGCCTGTGTGAGGTAAGCTAGATGGTCTATGGGAGAGATGTGGGCAAAATAAACATCCGTTCCTGAGGTGATAGAGACATATACCCCTCCCACTCAGTTATACATAGATAACATAAGATTTCATATACTCCACCCACTCAGTTATATTTGGATAATAAAGATTGAACCAATTAGATGAGAAAAAAAAAATGCTATTTTTTTCTCAATAATATAATTTTGATAAAATGATAAAATTATCTTTTATAATCATTGATTATTGTAATTGCAATTACAGTCATTATGATAAACATATGGTACTTGGAAACCATTTAAATTGTTGGGATAAAATTTACTGGTGGCAAAAATATTTCACAGATTTCAAAATTGAAAAAAAAACCATAAATGGGAATTCTGTTTGGATTTTGTGGATTAACACAGCCTTGAGATCCGTGAAAGTAAGTTGTCCGTGAATAGTACTGATTTTACAGTATATACTGTAAGTTTTTTTTCTTCATGAATTGGTTCAGTTGATTATAAGTTATTTAATTTTGTAGCCTTAATACACTTAAGTGTCCACTTAAAGTTGAGAGATCACCACCTTGGCGCTAAAAGATGGATAACTTATCATTTATGTCAGTGCACTTGTCCATTTTTAGCTCGGCTTTTCGAAGAATAGTGTAGCTATTCTACTCACCCTGGCGTCTGCGTTGGCCTTGGTTAAAAGTTTTGCATGCAAGTAGATTTGGCTATCACTTAAACTTATTTCTTCTTTTTCTAGGTCAATTACCAACCTCACTAGGTAAAGTCCCATAGATCTGACATGTATTTTGGCCAAATTATGCCCCCTTTAGGACTTAAAAATTCCTGGTAAAGTTTTACATGCAAGTTACTGTCTCCAAAACTAATGCAGATATTGAATTGAAACTTCAGTGTGTCTTCGGGGTTATAAAACTAAGTGGTAACATCAAGTCCCAGAACTCTGAAATGCATTTTGACCAAATTATGCCCCTTTTTGGATGAAGAAAATCCTAGTTTATGTTTTGCATGCAAGTTCTTTCTCCAAAACTAATGCAGATACTGGATTGAAACACTATAGATATTTTAACATTTAGGCTGATATTCCTGCTTCTGGGACCACAATTCAAATAGCCGAGCATTGGCTGTCTTATGGACAGCCCTTGTTTATGTTGAAGTGACCACTGATGTGGTAAATTACCACTTTTGTTATAAAGACAGGTTTTACTTACGAATAGGCATAGTTTTAGACTAAGTTGATATTTTTCAAAACACAGTAACAAAAAAGTTAATTTTTGACCTTTCAGTTTCTTGAAAAAAAGAGTTGCACTGAAAATTTAGGTTGTATCATTTAAATAGAAACTTAGGATTACCAATGTAGGATACACATTTATACAATAGACACATTTTAAAAGAAACACCAGACATTTATTACTATTTATGGGTGACAAATTTAATAGAATTTATGGTTGTGTCAAATTGCAAAATTACGAAAAAAATAATATTTCCTGTACTGGAGAATCTTACGTATTTTTTAAACATTTTACTTAAACTCTTATTTGTTTTGCTTTTACTATTTCAGCAATGTTCCGTCTAAAATGTTTCTAGAAGAAAAGGGACATAATTTTACAAAATTTAATAGCTGCTGGAGTTATCTCCTTTGGACAAAAACAAGTACCGTATAACCCCGTTTAAACGCCCCCGGGGGCGATGCATTTTACGAAAAATTTGATCCGAACAATGTCAGTAACTCGTATAAACGCCCCCCTGTTCATCCCAATTCATGCACTGACATAACCCGATGCGTAATCGTACTGGGAATCTGTGTAAAGTCGCGCGCTCAGGTGACATCATCCGAGTTAAATTCGATCAATACTGTAGCGTTTATAGCGTGGCATATTCAGTACTTTAATACACACAGTAGATTTATTTGTGCCATGCCTGTTGACGTGTTTAAAAGTTTGTGTTAATAAAGTGTGGTTTTTTTTTTTGAAATTCATTTGTATTGTTATGGAATTGTTATTATCTGGATATTATTGTGTTGGATCTAGGACCAATTTTTGAAGGTAAAATTTTTTTATTTTCCCCAAAAAACGTGGGGGGGCGTTAATTAGAGGGGGGGCGTTAATACGGAGTTATACGGTAGGCAGAAAAATTACTCACCTTTAAAATTTCATGTTCTCCATGAAAAAGATGTTTTGGGTAGAATAACAGAATTTCATATCAGCAAGATTAAATGATTTACAATAAAGATTTTAAAAGTTATCTGTGTGTGGGTTATAAAATGTTTTACAATTTCATGTTTAAAGGCTTATAATGCCTTTGTTTAAAATTTTCCGTTAGGAGCATAAGAATACATTAATTTCTTGTAAAATCCTATTTCTGATCATTATTTTTTTTTAAACATTTGTCAAAGGTTTGAATATTGCTTTATAAGCTAGAATGTTTTATTGGAACTGTTGTTTTTATTACCTCCCTTTATGGCTCTAAGTGTAACAGTTCATGTGCAATATTAAAACTAGTGCTTTTCTAACAACTAAGTACGCATGACATCTATTTGGAAAGCTTTTTCATCTGTTTTAAGATAAAAAGTTTGAATTATTATGGACCTTTAAGGAGGAAATATTTTTGTGGGAATAGTGTATGCAGTGAACATGTAAATGACTAATATAGACCTATTCCTGCCTTTTTACTTGTCATGGAAAACAGTGTTTAGTCTGCCAGAATTTTTAGGTGGTATATAAAGAATAACTTGAAATTCAGTAACTAGAAAATACTTTGAATCTTGAGTTACTCCCCTTGTTTCCACAATTTTATCTTTTTCGTTTGGGATAGCTTTGAGAATTAAAAACACATAGTTTAGAGCATAACACGTTTAAGAAATAATATATAGCAGAATCATGTTTTATTATATTTAAACATGAAGAGGTTTTATGCCTGAGGAATAATTTCATGAGGGCATAGCCTGAGTGAATCTGTGTGGAGTGTTTAAATATATCAGTACAATGTCCACAGGGATTCTGTTTCAAAAACTCTGCTCGATATTTTGGCATGTTAAGTCCTCATGACCTGAGTGTAAAACAAAGTCATTTTTTCCCCGAAACTTTGAAGAAAAGTGTCATGAAATTGAAATATATAGTAGCATATTACATTGTGTTGTGCAGTTTCTAGTTTCAGAAGAACCTTTTTTCCATGACAAGTCATATACTTCACTCATTTTGGGCTTTGATTGGTTTAAATAGAAAGAAATGTATTTTATTTTTTATGTGAACAAACTTTTAGCAGCAACATATACCATGATATATTATATTTTGTGATTAAGAAACTAACATACTACAATGGTGTAGAAATATTAGATGAACTCACAGAAATTGAACATTTGAAATTTTGGAGTGGGTAGGGGGAACTTAGATTTGCCCTTGTCTATACATCCAAACTTGTGTTTTGCATAATCTCAAACATATTTGACTTAGAGTCATCAGACTTCAGAGGATTGTTATTTAGCATGTGAAGTTGTGCACCATGTATTTTATTAGGGATTTAGCTCAGCCAGACAAGAGTTATGGCCCTTGACTTCAGAGGAATATGGCCCAGTGTCTTCTGAACACACATCTAGTTCAATTTATTATTGTATTTCTGAAAATGTTTTGTCTACTGTGGTCATATTGAACAGGGGAAAATTTTGTCCTCTATTCACAAAAACTGTCTTATTCATGAGTATGGTTTTATTTCTTCACCATTGTATTTATTTGTTAACAAATTATTTAATTAGAATACCATATTGATTCTTATTAGTGCTACCCCTCTAATATAGGAACCGTGGGTGTTTTTACAACCAAAGATCTTACCTGGCATTTAAATGTTTGTAAAGATGTACAAAATTAAAGATGATTGCCTTACACAAAATCAGAATTCTAAGAACAACAAAAATGGCATGACTTTGGCCAGTTTGCATCTAAAATTTCAGGGATCATCTCAATTTTATTTCAGGGATCATCTCAAATTTCAGGGATCAATACAGAAAATACATATTATTGTGATGGCATGCAAGAGTGTTTTCAGTAGGCACACCCTATCCAAACTCCTACTTCATCCTTCTTTTGAACTTTTCAATGTTCTTTGGAGCATTTATAAGAACCAGTATGGTACATTATAATCAGAAGTTATAAGCCTGAGATACCAGCAGCCCTTAGTCCTCCTCTGATTTAACTGGAAAAGTTGACAGTAACTTGAGGTGAAGAGGTTATTACTGGTACAGAACCCTGGAAACTTGCTTGCCACTACCTAACTAAAATACTGTTGAAAAATGGCGCTAAACCATAAATAAACAAAGTCACCGTTTCAGAGACAGTAGCCTACTTGTGGACAAACATATTTTTATATTGAAAATGATTATTTTGTTGAGACTTGATGTTAAAAGTTCAACAATTTTTTCTCCATGATTAGATTCCTAACAATAACCTTTAATTACCTGTTAAGTCATTCGTTTTCCTTTAACAAAAACATTAAAAGCATATTTATCACATATCCTCAAAAATCAATTGTTTTTTTTGAGGTTGACCTCATTGGTTACTAACAGATGTTTAGGTTATTATGTAATACATATATATGTTTATTTTAACCAGGTTTTGGCCCACCAGCGCCACCTAGAACAGTTATGGCATGGGAAGAAAGTGAAGTTACACCAAAGACTGGGATTGAGGCTCTTCCAGCAAGACGTGAAACAGGTACAAAATTGCAGTGTACTCGCTAGAATCATAACAGTTTTCAATTATTAGCTCACCCCAAGCACTAATTATAATCACTCACTGTCCATCTGTGTGTCCGTCTTCCGTCCATCTACTTTCCGTCCAAGCCCGCCCGCTTAGCTCAGTAGGTAAGAGCGTTGGTCTACGGATCGCGGGGTCGTGAGTTCGATCCTCGGGCGGGGCGTATGTTCTCCGTGACTATTTGATGAAGGACATTGTGTCTGAAATCATTAATCCTCCACCTCTGATTCATGTGGGGAAGTTGGCATTACTTGCGGAGAACATGTTTGTACTGGTACAGAATCCAGGAACACTGGTTAGGTTAACTGCCCGCCGTTACATGACTGAAATACTGTTGAAAAACAGCGTTAAACCCAAAACAAACAAACAAACAAACTTTCCATCCAAACTTTTCTCAGATGAGATCTCTTAAATTACTGGTCAGCATTGCAACAAACATGGTCAGTAGCATCCTGGCATTTTCTTCTGTCAAGTTTATTCAAATGTTTAAGCTTGACCTTTGACCCCACAAGAGCTCAATAGGGGACAACTTTAAAACAACTTCTTCTCATGCACAGCCTGATGGAACTTTACCAAACTTAGTCCGTAGTGTCGTTATAGGGTCCCCTCTCTGAATTTTACTCTAAAGGTGGCGCTAAATCCCTTTTAATGGCCGCTTGAGCTAAAAATTGAAAAAATATCAAATGGTATAATGAGAGAATATAAAAAGAAATAATCTAATCACAGACAGTTTAACCTTCCCTTAATTGCTAGTTAAGCGAGGTGTAAAAAGTTCACAATCGAAATATGCACACTGATTTACAGTAAATGGATAAGATTCACACCTTTTGTTGTTGGAGCAATAAGATGTCATCTGCACTTGAATATAGTCAGCTGTATTATTTAAGAGTTCCAGCCGTCCATGTTTAACTATTTTTATGCCCTCGAAGGGAGGCATATAGTTTTTGAACCGTCTGTCAGTCTGTCGGTCTGTCCGCAATTTTCGTGTCCGGTCCATATCTTTGTCATCGATGGATGGATTTTCAAATAACTTGGCATGAATGTGTACCACAGTAAGACGACGTGTCGCGCGCAAGACCCAGGTCCGTAGCTCAAAGGTCAAGGTCACACTTAGACATTAAAGGTCATTTTTCATGATGTGCATTCGTGTCCGGTCCATATCTTTGTCATCCATGGATGGATTTTCAAATAACTTGGCATGAATGTGTACCACAGTAAGACAACGTGTCTTGCGCAAGACCCAGGTCCGTAGCTCAAAGGTCAAGGTCACACTTAGACGTTAAAGGTCATTTTTCATGATAGTGCATTCATGTCCGGTCCATATCTTTGTCATCCATGGATGGATTTTTAAATAACTTGGCATGAATGTGTACCACAGTAAGACGACGTGTCGCACGCAAGACCCAGGTCCGTAGCTCAAAGGTCAAGGTCACACTTAGACGTTAAAGGTCATATTTCATGATAGTGCATTGATGGGCCTGTCCGGTCCATATCTTTGTCATTCATGCATGGATTTTAAAATTATTGGGCATGAACGTGTACCACAGTAAGACGACGTGTCGCGCACAAGACCCAGGTCCGTAGGTCAAAAGTCCTAAACTCTAACATCGGCCATAACTATTCATTCAAAGTGCCATCGGGGGCATGTGTCATCCTATGGAGACAGCTCTTGTTATTTAGAGATTTTCCTGAGACTGGAATTTAGTTTTAGGGAAGGAAAGTATTTGAGAAATCGGAATTTGAGCAAACTATAATCTGTTTATACAAGGAACACTTGCCGGATACATCATTTTTACTGAGGAGGGGTAATATGAGATGGGGTTGTCATACATGCCTGTGTCATATTTCTGGTTATTTTCAGGTGATAGACTGGCTGGATAACCATGGTGATGTCTTCCTCAAGAAAAATACTTCCATAGGTCGCAGCTTACAGAGGTCAAGGGCATTACAGAAAAGTCATGAACACTTTGAATCTGTTGCCAAGGTAACATTATGTTGTGTTTTGTTTAAAATCTGTACTTCAGAAAGATGTTAAATTGAGAAATTAATGTTAGCAGAATATTTGAAGGCTAAGTTATATCCCAAGGTACAAAGTATATGTGGACTATATAGGAGTCATAGAGGTCTATCCTTCGATCCATAATTTGAGAGGGCTCTTGCCCTAAAATTCTTCTGTCGCTCTAAATATGTCAGAAGGACATTTTAACTGGAAAGTAGCTAGCAATTGAAAATGAAAGGCTCTATATATAGATTTTTTTTTTAAAGAATAGCCAGCTACTAAATTCTTGTTAGTTGAGATCATTGTAAAGTCTTGCATATCTTTGACAGAAAACAAGCATTTCTGACGGAGAAATCTTAAGAAATTTATATTTTATTGCTTATCTATCTCTGGACATATGATAAAAATGGAAAAAATAATAGGCCTTTAGAATGCCTTTAAGCTTTTTTATTTATGTTTCATTTGGTATTCTTCTATTTTCCAGAACACGATAACAAATGCTGAAAAGCTTCTTGCAGCTGCAGATGAATTGGCCCAAACTGGAGAATGTAACCCAAAGGAGATATATAATGAAGCTCAAGAATTAGAGGAAAGAATGTCAAGTTTTCTGGCTGCACTGGCACGGCGGAGATCTGCACTAGATATGACTGTTTCTTTTTACTCACATGTTCACGCTGTAAGTGTCTTTAGCGCACTTGGTCTCTCTCTGACTTAAGATCCAGCCTTTCAGCTATGGTATAGATATAGCTGTGTAGAGAACAAACAAAAAAATACGCTTTTCATCTCAGAACATACAGTTGAAACTCGGTATCTCAAACTCGCTTAAATCAAATTCAGGCTATCTGGAATACATCTTCAAGTCCCATCCCAAAACACACAAAATGTCATTTATAGTGTGATTTCTGTTATCTTGAAGTAAAACTTTTGACCTGTTAGTATTCATGTTATCGAGATTCAGCTGTATTTAAATTCAGCACAGGACTGAATCTAGGGATCACCAGATATTCAATAATCTCTGTAATAATTTATCAGAAGTCATTTCTTCACCTGTTACTCATGTGGAAAAGTTGTTTAATACTTATGTAACACAAGTCAGTATTGTGAAAGAATCATGGAACAGGTTAAGTTAACTGACAGGCATTTTATTACTGAAATACTTTGAGAAAATCAAAATTCTGTTGAATAATGGCACTAAATACTTCCCAAAATTATGTTAACTTTGTGGAAGAAGGCACAAAAAGCTGTTAAAAATGATACTAAATCCAAACAAGGGTAGTAACTACTGTGAATTCATTTATTTTTTTGGGCATGAAATTTATGAATTTGGTAAAAAGAGCTATTTTGTTGAATAAAATTTACAGATTTAAACTTTCAAGATAAAATTAGGCCTAGATAAAATGTATGGGAAATTTTTATATTTGAACGTTTAGCCTGCTGGCTGCAAGTGATTCTGCTTTTGCGACCAGTGCAGACCAAGATCAGCCTGCATGTCCACACAGGCTGATCATGGTCTGCACTGTTCACTATTAAGTCAGTAAATTTTCAGTGAACATGCCTTTGAATGATAAGTGGTGGTGCCCAAATTGAATGATGGACTAGTCTGTTTTAGAAATTTAGCAGGGTAAAGGGTAATTGGAATTCAGTTTTTTTGACTGATGCAACCAGCTACGAAACCACAAAAAATAATTCACCCACGAATATTGATTATTTAGAAGTAACCAAAGTTTTGTTCTTCAGTTGACATGCTGGTTGGAGGAACTTCAGAATGAATTACAGAGTTCGGAGATAGCGGACACCGTTGAAGGAGCTGAACAACTTCTTGCTCAGTTTAATCAGCAAAGGGAGACTACTCTTGATGCAGCGCTCAACACAGTTGGGGAGGGAGAAAACCTTTGTGAACAGCTCAGGTAGGCTGTTACGTTTTACTCCAGCGTCCTTATAGAAATACTGTGCTTTATAAATCTTTAGAAAATAAGTTTTTGTTACCATGACAACTGCGTATGATTGCTGTATAAGTTCCAAGTCAGAAATACAGCCATGTTTGCATGTTACAATGGTTTAGATTTGACCACAGGGACAAGTATGAAACTCCTTTTTTGGGGAGGAAACTGGCCTATATACTATATCAGAATACAGTTTTGTTAAAATATACTGTAAAATCATTTAATTTCGTGGGCATGAAATTTCGTGGTTTTGGTCAAAATAGCCATTTCGTGGGGATTTGAATTCGTGGATTTAAAGTTTTGAACATAAAATAATGGGAATTGTACTTGTTTGTTGGGATTAGATTTTGTGGATTGAATCAACCATGAAATCCATAAAAATAAGTTTCCCATGAATATTAATGATTTCACAGTAAGCCATTTCCTCCCAGAAAGACTACTGGGGCAAGTATCAAATGAAAATGGCCTGTATATATTGAATCAAATTCTTTTTAGAAGGAAAATTGCCCATATGTATTGTAATTTTGTATATATAAACCATTTTCCTCAAAAAAAAAAAAAATTGATACTTGCCCCTGTTAATTTGTTTAGACTAACTAGCAAGACTAAAATTTGTTGTTCTTTCATGATTTGTCTATATATTATATTTAATAGAAATCTTTGCTGTACACTGTATTTATGATGAACTTTGTAATTATTGAAAACGGAAACCAGTCTAGGGATTTAATGAGACTGGACGGTATGTTTGAACAAAGGTTGTTGTTTGAATTATCAGAGTTTGTGGATGAAGTTCGACTGTAGTTGAGTCAAATCATAGAAAAATTTCGTAAACCCTGTAGATGCCATATTTTCTACCAAATCTTATAATAAAACCTAGTCTACTATAAAAACAAAATGGAAGCTTAAAAGTTGTTGTGACAGACCTAATACTAATTATTTCTAACACATCTATTTTTAAAAGAGTTGCTTAAACAATATTCTTTCACTACAGAATGTATTTTATGTAGATTATGATGCTAACCATGTTGAAATTACATGGTTCGCACAGGTCCTTGAAAGTCCTTGAATTTGATCCTAAGTCCTTGAAAAGTTCTTGATTTTTTTCTTCCAAAAATCCTCTGAAAAAGTACTTGAATTTTGAAAAAGAAAAATAAGTCAAAACGAGCGAAAAAACGGTGTAAAATAAAAATACATGCACACCCACGGAGGGAACGCTAGTTGAACACCGTTTCGGTACGGAAGTTAGATACGGAATAGCGATTTTCACAACGTTAAAATATTATGCGCAAGGTCATTGTAGCGTGACTTATCAACAACAACAATGAGTGGCCCAAAAAATAAATGTAGTTTCGCCAATAAATGGCTTACACAGGATGATTATTCATCGTGGTTAAAGGAGTTTAAGTCAGACAAGCATAAGTGTATGTGATAAACTCATTGATGTCGGAACTATGGGAGGAAGTGCGTTGAAATCACACGCGAAAACAAGAAGTGAAGTCCCTTGAGGACAAATTGAAAACTAGTCTTGAGAGCTTGAAAGACTTATAAGAAACATGTACTAAGTATGTATACAGGCAAATATAGCTCATAAAAGGTAATCCCATTGAAGATCTCATAAAGGTTAAGATATGCTATTGAAGCTTATGGAAAATAAAACTGTTCTGTAACTTTTCTTCTGTCATAATGCCTTATGAAGAGCCTAAATGGTTTTGTAATTTAAGATTTAAAGCGATTAAAATAGTCCTTGAAAATCGATAAAAAGTCCTTGAAAAGTCCTTGAATTTTTTTGGCCAAGTCCTGTATGAACCATGAATTATGTTTTTCAAGTTTGGTACCTTAAAACAAAAACAAAAAAGGATGTATTTTATGGCTCTAAATACTGTCAAAATAATGCCCTTCCTCCCTACACTGCACACCCCTATAACTGTCTTGAGTGTTTCATTCCAAAGGTAGATGTACAGTGATAAATGAAGGTATGAAGTTTGGTGTTGGAATGTTATATTTTAAGTATATGAATTTATTAGGGAAGTGGTCAAAATCTATATGAAATAATTTTTTTTGTGAACTCTAACAAACAAAGTTTACCAGCAGTATTAATATTTATTTAGTTAGTCATTTATTTGCAAAACAAAATTGCGGGTTGAACTACTTGCTAACATATACCTGACTGCTGGAATATAAACTTACTAGTCTTCAACCGTTCAATATGTCGTGTTGGAATGTAAACTTACTAGTATTCAGCCTTTCAGTATGTCCTGTTGGAATGTAAACTTCCTAGTTTTCAGCCTTTCAGTATGTCCTGTTGGAATGTATACTTACTAGTATTCAGCCTTTCAATATGTCGTGTTGGAATGAAAGCTTACTAGTTTTCAGCCTTTCAGTATGTCCTGTTGGAATGTAAACTTACTAGTTTTCAGCCTTTCAATATGTCCTGTTGGAATGTAAACTTACTAGCATTCAGCCTTTCAATATGTCCTGTTGGAATGTAAACTTACTAGTCTTCAGCCTTTCAGTATGTCCTGTTG
Organism: Mercenaria mercenaria; assembly: GCF_021730395.1. Classification (NCBI taxonomy): domain Eukaryota; kingdom Metazoa; phylum Mollusca; class Bivalvia; order Venerida; family Veneridae; genus Mercenaria; species Mercenaria mercenaria. Next base: position 57,752,045 of record NC_069378.1, read on the forward strand.
GAATGTATACTTACTAGTTTTCAGCCTTTCAATATGTCCTGTTGGAATGTAAACTTACTAGTTTTCAGCCTTTCAGTATGTCCTGTTGGAATGTAAACTTCCTAGTTTTCAGCCTTTCAGTATGTCCTGTTGGAATGTATACTTACTAGTATTCAGCCTTTCAATATGTCGTGTTGGAATGAAAGCTTACTAGTTTTCAGCCTTTCAGTATGTCCTGTTGGAATGTAAACTTACTAGTTTTCAGCCTTTCATTATGTCCTGTTGGAATGTAAACTTACTAGTTTTCAGCCTTTCATTATGTCCTGTTGGAATGTAAGTTTACAGCCTTTCAGTATGTCCTGTTGGAATGTAAACTTACTAGTTTTCAGCCTTTCAATATGTCCTGTTGGAATGTAAACTTACTAGTCTTCAGCCTTTCAATATGTCGTGTTGGAATGTAAACTTACTAGCATTCAGCCTTTCAATATGTCCTGTTGGAATGTAAACTTACTAGTTTTCAGCCTTTCAATATCTTACTAGATTTCAACTGTTCAATATGTCCTGTTGGAATATAAACTTACTAGTACTGCCTATTGGAGTAAGCTCCCTTACATCAGTAATGTTTTTGTGGTTTGTAGATTTGCACATTACTGCACAAGAACGTAAATTGATTTATGATTGAAGTTTGTGGTTTGTTTATGCAGATGTTTGTCTTGTGGTAATTGGGTTTTTTATGTCATCTGTGTATACTTTCCTTGGAAAATCATCATGCCAGGTTTTGAAGGATTGATCTTTTTCTGATTACTGATATTGAATACCGGTATTGCACAACCTCAAAATCTGTTGAATAGTGAAATGTCATTTGAGCAGCCAGTTACACGGTTGAACCTGCTTTAGTTGCCACCTGTATTGAGCAGTCACCTGCCTTAAACAGCGGATCAATTGTCTCCACATATTGACCTCTTGTTCGTATTTTAAGCTGTCTTAAGCAGCTAGATTGTGTTGCTTCCTTTCCTTTTTTGCTTCCCATAGATTCTGCCATGTTTCACTGTATTAAAGCTGTATGTACAGGCAAACCTCAGTAAACAGTGCAGCTGAAATCCAAATAGTTCAGACCTTTATATTAAGCAGTCAGCCAAGGTAGTAACACATTCTTGTTACCTACGGCAGATGTCTGCTTAAGACAAGTTAAACATAGAGCATGAAGTAATATTGGGAAGTAAGCAGAAGGTAAACAGTTGCTGCATACAGCTGACCGCTAAGGCAGGTTCTAATATATATAACTTCTTATGAAGAGCGATATTTTATGGCCAAGTAAACCAGTTTCATAGCAAAACAACCTGTATAAAAACAAGCTTCCTGCTACAGATCTTTGTAATGTCATTATACCAGGGTTGCACCATAGTCATACAAACTTCCCTTGACTGAAAAATGTAACTCATCCAAACTCATATAATTGTCAGCAAATGTCTAGCAGATATGAAGTGCAGCTAATGTTTTTATGGCATTCCAACCACAGCTTTGTCATATAATAACTTCCATTGATTTTCCAGCATGTCATAAGTATATATTATATTTCGTGGGTGGGATCAGAGCATATAGGTAGAGAGGCCTTTTATGTTATCATTTCACCTGTCAATCAAAATTAACTTCTGCTGCTGTTTCTTATTTGTCTTAACTTTATGGAATTTGTATAACAAGTACATTTATGTAACTGATATATCTAAATGAAATTATTTTTTTAGCTCCACTATTCAGAGAAAAGGGGGGCTATTCTACTCACCCCAGCGTCGGCGTGACCTTTCTTGGGTAAAGTTTTTCGGCAGCCTTTGTTTTTCTGTCATATCTTTGTTACTATTACTTGTATAGTACTGTAACTTCACATAAACATTGTCCAGTATACAAACAAAGTATGTGCAGGGGCTGGGTCCATTATACCCAAGGTCAAGGTCACCAAAGTGTTATACCTGGGTTATTTTTAAGGTTCAAGTTTTTCGGCAACCTTTGCTTTTCTGTCATATCTTTGTTACTATTGCTTATATATTACTCTAACTTCACATAAACATTATCCAGCGTACAAAAAAAGTATGTGCAGGGGCTGGGTCCATTATACCCAAGGTCAAGGTCACCAAGGTGTTGGAACTATTTTCATGTTAAATTTTTTAATTGTATTTTTGACAGAATTATGCCCCTTTCATACTTAATGTTTTTTGGCAATCTTCGCTTTCTGGATATAATTTTTGTACAATATAAGATAAAGACTTGAAACTTAAAACGTTTCTTTATCATCATCATCTGCATGACGTGGTAACAATCCTCATAACTCTGGTTTGTATTTTTGACCAAATTATGCCCCTTTCATACTTAAATTTTTTGACAAACTTCGTTTTCTGGATATAACTTTGGTACTATTTAAAATAATGACTTGAAACTCAAAATATATCTTTACCATCATCATCTGCATGTGTGGTAACAATCCCAATGACTCTAATTTGTGTTCTTGACAGAATTATGCCACTTGGTGTATCTTCCTTTTAAAAGTAGAAGTCTCTTATTGAGACATATATTCATTTTACTGTCAGATCGCTGAATAGCTGAGCGCGTTGTCTTACGGACAGCTCTTGTTTAATAATTATACACACGTGTAGGAGAATGGGGAGAAGCTTTGCAGCTACTACTAGTGAAAACTATGAATTTTCACATTTTCACGGTAGGTGGTTGTTTGGAACACAATTTCACAGAGACACAACGAACATGAAAGTTGCTAACTTAACTAGCGCTAAACCATTTCTAGGTTTGCATATGATTTTATACAATAATGTTCCCTGTTGTATGGCTCAACAGAGTTATATAATTTTTTACAAGAATGTTCCATGCAGTGCTAGCATGCTGTACAAGATTGTATGATTTTGGACGAGAATGTTCCTTGCAGATCTGCTCGCAAGAGTTATGTATATTTAAGAAATGAATTTTTTTTTCGGTGTTCATGCGAAAAGAACAACAGAATAGGACCGGCAAATACATGAAACATGCTGGTGGTTCATGTGCGATTCATGTTTAACATACCGATCCTATTCTGTCGTTCGTTTTGCTAGAACACTGAAAAAAAAAAAGTTTCATTTCTTATATTTACACTATATTTCCTTTCCATTTGTAAACAAGATTGATTTTTAAGTTGAACACATTTTGTTGCATTTCACATTAAAATCACTCCCCGGCCATTCTGTTCATCAGACGAAACAACAGTTACTGCGACGTCATTTAAGGAACGTTCTCCCTGACTATATGCTGATGTCGTAAAAACAGCGGCCTGTTACCACTAAGCAGCGTTGACGTAACTTTCACACCTTCCCTTTAAAATTTGCTATTCATATTAAATGAAAGTCATGATTTTCAATGAAAAAGAATAGGGGCGAATGTAAATATTTTGATATGGTGGTGCTTTACAGAGTTACATGTGTTTTTAGAATAATATGTCAGAGATAAAGTTTCAGGGCTATTAAACCCTTAAGTGTCACTGGAAATGGAGCAGATCAGTTATGAAAGACAAAACATCAAAACATGTCAGGAAAAGCTGTATGAACTTACATATTCTCAGAATTTGTTTTCAATTTATGAGCCAGAGTTTAACAACAGAAATATATCATGATGGCATCTTTCCCAGAAATTTACAGGAAAACTATCATTTCTTCACTGCTGAAAGATTCCCTGAACTAGGGTGTGAAATCCCACTGAAAGCCTGAATTCCTGTTTGCTCATTTTGTTAGAGGCTTCTGAAAGAATACCTGAGTATATGAAATAGTAATTGTCTGTAAAAATTGTACAGTAATGAAAGCAGATAAAAACTGAGTGTTTGTCTGCATTTCCAAGCCCCACACAGTTAGGATAGAGTGAGACTGGTACCCATCTAGAGGTCACCACTTTAGTTTCTGGGCAAGGCTGGTTCCTATCTAGAGGTCACCAGTTCAATCTCTATGCAAAGTTTGTGGTTTGGCATAAATTTAAAGTGCCTGAACATGTGAAATTATATTGTCCTCCATCCAAGATTCATGTGTGGAAGTTGTCATTTACTTGCAGAGAACATGGACTCCAGAAGCACTGGTTCCTAAATTTGTTCAGTAATATCATTAATATGATGACCTATCCAACATATGTTCAAAATCCTTTTAGGGGTCCCTAAAGCAGAAAATAGAAATACCTTTTAAATGACTTCTTCTCATGAACTGTTTGAATGGATCTTCATGAAACTTTTTCTGTAGCATTGTTATAAGGTCCTTTTCCAATTTTATTCAAAATAAGAGCACTTGGCCCCTTGTAGGGGTCGCTTTAGGTAAAAATGAAAATACCTTTAAACAACTTCTAAGGAACTGCTTGATGGATCTTCATTAAACTTGGTCTACTGCATCATTTTAAGGTCCTTTGCAAAATTGTTCCAACTGGGGCGCTTAGCCTCTTTTAAGGGGTCATTAGAGCTAAAAAATAGAAAAACACTTAAATGACTTCTTCTCATGAACTGCTTTGTGGATCTTCATGAAACTTTTTCTGTAGCATCATGTAATGTCCTCGGCCAAATTAGCTTTTCAAATCGTGGCACTTTTGCCCCTTTTAGGGGCCACTAGTTTATACTAAACACAGTTGTTACCATTTATGATTCAATGTGTTGTAGCTATATTCAAGGTCAAACTGTCAAGGTCAGGGGAGAGAACTAGGACCACTATGGCCCTCTTGTTAATTTAAGTTGCATGATATCCTAGAAGTATGAGAAATTTTAACAAAATGCATTTTGTCCCATTTATTCAAGTAAATAACAGGTGAATATATAAACAAGTTAGGGTAAAATTGTACTCCATTTATTTGCCGATGCCAAGAACACTTAGACATAATCTGCACTGGAATAGATTCTGAATTTGCTACAGTTTTATGTATACACTACTCAGCGAAAACACATTATTCGATGGAATTTTTCTGAAAAGAAGTGATAAATTTGTTTGTGCTGTGATTCAGGTTGTTTTTATATGCTTTTATCAAACTGCTCAAATTCATAAGATAAACTTGAGTTTTCTCCCTTCTTAGTTTTAAGGTTGATTGGCTTGAAATGTCATGTCTAATTCCAAGTTTTGTCTGTGTCAGATTATGATCATAATCTTTAAAAAGATGATATTCTAATCATCAAGATCCTGGGCCGCAATAGTTATCGTTACTAGTGTGATTATCATCACCAACAATACAACTCTACCATCCTTCTCATCGTCGTTGTTACTGATGATGATGATGACAACTGATGATGATGATGATGATGATGACATTGATCATTAACATTTTTTGCTGACTTTTCCTCCTCCACAACATCATTATCAACAGTAGTATCATTATCACAACTTCACTTGTACAGTCATCATCATCATCATCATTTTCCTCCTCCATATATCATTATTAGCAGCAGTAGCATTATCCTTACTGTTGCACCTCAACCAATGTCATCATCATTATTGACCATTTCCCTTCTCCACAACATCATTACCAGTAGTAGTAGCGTTGTAACCTCGAGATCCATCATCATCATTGTCTATTTTCCTCCTGGCAACATCATTATTAGCAGCAGTAGCATTATCATTACAGTTGCATCTCAGTCATCATCAACATCATCATCAACTTCAGCATTATCACTATTGTTGTAGGGCTAAATCGTCATCATTATCATCATTTGATATCATCATCTTCTTCATCATCATTATTGATTATTCATCAACAAGACAAGTCAGTTGATCAAATTAGAACACAAAGTTAATTAATATTCATCCAACACCTGCATTTAATGAGAGAAAAGAAGGTAAATCAGATTTCAGTACAAAATCCAAGGATCATTTTATGTTTCCAATCAATATTGGGCATTAGGCTCAGGTTTTCAATCAATACACAGTCTATTTACTATAGAATGTTGTATAGTGAGTAATACTTGTACCGTGTGTGTGCGCTCGTGGGAAAAACCCAGATTCTTTTTTATTGTACTGTGATATAAAATGTATGTTTTAAGGATTTATTAAAGATATGTATATGGATTTTGTATAAAAATAATATGGAATTATGAATAGAGATCTGATTTGGATTACTAAAAAAAATCTGTGTTGAAAATAAAGTGTGTTTATTCAAATGGAAATGACAAAAGTTGTGCACAGGAGTTAAAATAATAAGATATATGTTTCAAGGGTGTAAAATAAAATGAATGGCTTTAAAATGTCAAGTGGTATTAAGATGTGTGTTATATTATTGGTACAGAGTATACTATACTTGATTGTTTAGATGGATTTGAAGATGTATTAAGTTGTGTCCCATCACATTTTTTCTTGTCTAGCCATTGTTAGTGAGGTTTACATGGTATATTATAGTATTAAGTATGGTTGAGTAACAGTTTTAACTACTCTCTGACATACAGTCAAACCTGTCAGGAAAGGGTCCCCTTCTCTATCATTGAAAGAAATGCACTAACAGGTGGTGTCAGACAGGTAAAACCTGTGACCTCTTCAGAAAGGCTTATGTAGTTCTGATCTGTATTTGAAAGTGTTCTTTGGTACAAGTTGACCATTACCCTGCTAAATTTCTATAATGAGCTTGCATCCATCTTCCAATTTGGACAATACCATTCACTGTTAAAAGGGATGCTTACCAAAAAGACACTGGCTGAATAGCGAACAGTGCAGATCATGATGAGACTGCACAGATGTGCAGGCTGATCATGATCTGCACTGGTGGCAAAGACAGAATTTATGGTGTCCAGCATGATAAGGGTTAAACTGTAATGAACTGATGTGACGTAAACAAACATCAAACAAACATCACCACTGTAAATACTTCTTGCCTGATCCAAAATCATACTATATTTGTTGTAAATCAAAACACGTTTAAAAAAGATGTCTTAAATCATATTTTCTTCTTAATATGAAAGTTATATCCAATTAAAATGATATACATCAAATCATATTTTTCTCTTAAATCAATATATCTATCTAAAATAATATGTCAGAAATCATATTTTCTGTCTAGATCATAATGTTCATCTAAAACTTAATCATATGTCCATATTAAATGATATGCCCCAAACATTACATTTTTCTTAAATCATGTTTAGATCTAAAAAAAATGATATGTCCAAGGGCACAGTATTAATTGGTGCTTAAATACTTTTTTTTCTTTATCACACTCAGTACCCCAGATGCAACACCCACTTGTTTATAAGCCTACCCAGCACCTACTTGTAACATATATACAATACTTACTTATTTCCATTATATTTTACTGCCACTGCTGACATAATTTGTCAATAACAAAAAAACTCTTGTTCACCTTAATGAAGAAAACGAAGGTATTCCTCAGGTAAATCAATTAACAGCAGTACACAGTCATGCTTTGCACAGTTATTACAAAAATTGTGTTTACATTTTTTGCGGAAAAACCCAGAAAATCTCGTTTTTTAACTGCAGTATGCATAATGTGACATCATTACGGAATATACACATTTCGATTTTATCCATTCACACAGGAATAAAATTTATTTTTACAAAACCAAGTCTTTATTTTTTGTGTGGGAAAACCCAGAATATTGTGTTTGTTCAACCACTGTATGCACATGCAACATGCATCAGGCTGTAGTCACAGGATAAATGCATTTCGATTTAAACCACTCAGATGGGATGGTTGATTTCATAAAGGAAAATATAAAAAAGATATATGGCTTACAGGCTTGGATTTAAATGCATTCTGCATAAGTTTTCGATCTTAATCTTGAAAAAATTTATAAAGCGAGTTATGCGAATGCATAGAATTATACATTATTATGGAAAATACGATGTCTCGGATATATCATATGATATTTTAATGAAGATGAAGTGTATGTGAAATTACATAAAGTAAGAGTATATATATGGTGATGAATTCATTATTTTATGAGGAAATTAAATATTAAGTGAAGAAGTGCTTTGTGAATATTATAGTGAACATATTGGAAACTTTTTTTTATTATTAATTATAAGATAGCCAGTATAAGTGGATTTTATTTTTTGAAATTTAGGAAAATCTCAGAAAGGATATAATCATAATGCTCTGCAGGTGTTATTGTTGTAATATTTCTTGGTAGTGTTATTCATCATGGAACACCTTTTGTCTTTTCTTTCTCTGTTTCATTAATCTGTCTATCTATTTTCTTCTCTCACTCTCTCATTTCTACCCTGGTCTATTCCACTTCTGTCTTCCCAAATCCATGTGCTCCTGCATAGATTGTAAAGATGAGGGAAGGAAGGACTATAGGGTTAAATGATACTTAGATATATGATTGGGAAAATATTTGAATCAATATGTTTATATCATTATCATCATAATTATCATTATCATCATCATCATAATAGTAATAATAATAATAATGAAAGTAGTAATATTGATAATGATAATATTAATGATAATAATAGTAATCATCATCATCATCATCATCATCATCATCACTGCCACCACCACAATATCTTCATCATCCTCATTCTCATTCTTCTCCTCCTCCTCCTCCTCATCATTATTTTCATCATCATCATCATCATTAACAACATCATCACCACCACCACCATCATCATTTTTTTCTTCACATTATCATTATCATCATTTTCTTCATCTGAACTGTTATAATCTTCATCATCATCACAATCATTATCATCATCATTATCTTAACCTTTCATCATCATGCTCATCATCTGTATCATCATCAACATCTAAACTGTTTGATTTAGAATGCTGTGAGCAGTAACTAAATGGACAGGAGATTGACCCTAAAAATGCTATCTTTAAGACTTTTAACATGTGTAAATGTTGAGTTCTGCTCAACCCGGGGCTAGAGGGCATGGACGGTAGCATGCATTTCCACTACTGTCCATGAACAGGCTCAGTCAAACCGAGCCTGCAACATTTTCGTTTTTGTTGTGTTGAGCGACCTGTGGAGTTTCCACTTTTTCTACTTTCTATTGACTAAAAGCATGAAAAGAAATGAATGTTCTAAGAAGTTGTGACAGACCTGATGGCAAAAAATCTCTTACTGGAATAGAGATGAAGAACTGCATATGGCTTATAGTCAGTAAATTTGAAATGAGGCAGAAATAGAGCATCTTAGGTGTCAGTTTTGGTGTCCTGTATCTGGTGTCAAGTTTAACATCCCATATTTTTGTGTCGGTTTTGGTGTCGTATTTCAATGAAATAATAGCTCATGCAAAATTTTCTCAATTTGCATCCAAATCTCTGTATTTTCCTGCAGATGATCTTCATACTATGTGCCACGGTATTTAATATTTCTAATTTCCTGGCTTTAGATAGGCAGTATCATCAAATTCTAGTGTTCTTTGTACACATAATTATGTTAGTGATATTCTGTGGTATCAATTTGACATTTTTTAAAGGTAATAATAGTATGTTATTAATTTTGGAAATACACAGGCTGACATCAGGCTGACATCAGACATAGATTATGAACAGGTAGCTGCAGTATGCAAATTGTCAGAACTCTTTATCAATATGATGAGGTCAGCTAGTTTATATTTCATGTCTACCTTGCTGGTGTTTAGCTTGCTCCAAGTTTGAACCCCAGCAAAACCCATCATAGGACCAAGCTGTACCAGCATGCAACAACCTATGTACAATAAACTCATTAGCTTGGTTAAGTAACCACTGAAACTTCGCACACTTATTCAGTGTGATGAACTGACTTGCATTGCTCAGGTTCCTTAACTCTATCATGCTTTTTTACAAGCTTATGCCCCCTATTCAACGAAGGAATTTCAGATTAAGTTTTTGTACTTAAGCTAGTATCTCAGTCAGCCACAAACTGGGAAAAATTAAAACTTCACATACTTCACACACTTGTTCACTGTGATCATCTGACATGCAGTGCACAAGTTCCATAACTCTACTTTGCATTTTTGTGCCCCCACTATGCATCCGTCTGTCCGAACATGTATGCGTCGTGTCTGTCCGAAAAAAGTTCGTGACACGCCTAGCTCAAAAAGTATTTGATATAAATTGATGAAACCTTGCATGAGTCTTAATCATGATATGAACTTGCACACCTCTTAATTTTCATCTGGCTCTGCCCCCTATTTCCAGAGTTATGGTCCCTGAAATGGTCAAAAATGTACATTTTCACCTTGTGACGTGCCTAGCTCAAAAAGTATTTTATATAAATTGATGAAAACTTGCATAAGTCTTTATCATGATATAAACTTGTGCACCTATTTTTTTGTCTGGCTCCACCCCCTATTTCCAAAGTTATGGCCCCTGAAATAGTCAAAAATGCACATTTTCACCTAGTGACATGCCTAGCTCAAAACCTATTTGGTGTAAATTCATGGAACCTTGCATGAATCTATATCATGATGAGACCTTGCACACTTGGCATTCTTCTTGAGATTTTACTGCTGATTACAGAGTTACAGCCCTGTAAATAGCCAAAATAGTGGATTTTTTGTTTATGATGCTCACAGCTCAAAAAGTATATGCCTAGAATAATGAATCATTTATAAAATATTTGTTGCAGTTATACCCCCATAGAGTGTAAACATTTGAATTTTTGCCCCTTACTTGTGACAAACGTAACAGTGGGGGCACATCCTGTGTCCTACAGACACATTCTAGTTACAAAATTAGGTCCCTTTTTCGACTTTTGATATAGGTTAAGGTTTTGAATGTTAGCTGGTATTTTACTATCCACTACAGAGAATGGATTGAAACTTCACACACTAGAGGTAAAGACCGCAGAAGGAAAAGGTGGAAATAATCATCTGCCATATTTTTGCCTTTCCAATGGTGTTTGCTTAGAGAGGTTGGTCTGTAATACACTGTCTAAACTCTTCCGCATAATAATGTAAATCCATCTTTAATTTATATGATTCCTTTCATCTGATGAGGCAGACTAGAAAGATTGATTAGTGTATTAATATAGGTATAGTTTAACCCAGTTTCATTTTTTTGCAAAACAACCAAAGTTATTTTGTCTAGTTTCATTTTTGGGTGACACCAGTCTTAGGATTCGAAAAAAGGTAAAAAAAAAATCTGTTTAAAATTATATTTCACCTTGGTTCTGATTTTGTAGTAAAAGCACCAGAACTGCTTGCAAATTTTTAAGCTCACCTGTTCACATGTGCTCAATTTAAGATATAGTGATCAGTCAATGTCTGCCATCTGTCCTTGTGTGTCCTGTTGTTGTCAACAATGTATTCTTAAGGTCCAAATTTTGCCCAGTCTGTATGAAACTTGGTCATAATGTTTTCTATCAATTAAAATTGATGAGTTTGATGCTCGTTTAATTGGGTTAGAAAACTAGGTCACTAGGTCAAATTGTATAAAAACCTAAAAGTCTTATTTTCAACTTGATTTTGATGAAACTTGGTAAGAATGTTTGTCTTTGTGAAATTTGAACTAATTCTCAGATATAATAACTAAGTCATTGGGTCAAATGATAGAAATCCTTGTATATACCTTAGACGCCATATTTTTGTCTGGTCTAATGTTTGCCATTATAAAATCAAGCTCAAGTTCGAAACCATCTGCAGTTCAAAACCAAGTCTCTTAGTCAAATCATAGAAAGACTGTGCACATTTGCCAAAAGGTTTCATTTTGTACCAAATTTACATTTTCTAACTATCTAAGGTGAAATCTGCCAGAATACTTGTTTTGATCAAATCAAGGTCAAGATTGAAAGTGGGTCATTTAGGGTCAAAGTCACTATCATCAGAAATGCTGCAGAAGGCGCATTTACTAATTGCCTTTATATCCCTATTTTTCATGCCAGTTTAAATCACTTTAAAAATATTATGATAAAAAATTTTGGGTCAATATTATATGATATGATCAGCTCTTTTTCTGTCTAGGGTTTAAGTGTGAGAGATATGTGTGTGGTGGAGAAGATTGAGGGGAGGGGAGGGGGAGGGGATGTTGGAAACTGTTCAACAAGCTCAACATTTTTTCCCAATCTTCTAGTGAGACTGTTAAAAGAAACTAGTTAAAAGACTGATTGTTTCACTTTGTTTTATTGATTGACACCATGAGGGATTAATATGGTTGAGAAAAAGTCATGGTGCTCAAAGAAAACTGATATCCCACAGTTCACTGTAAGGTCATTTACTGTCTGAACATCTTAACCTTTAGCATGCTAGGTAAATTGTCGTCTGCTGGAAATGTCATCTGCTAAAATTGTAAAGTTCATTCAGTTTGCTCCAAAATTGGAAGAAATATTGTCAGAGTAGCAAACAGCCTGGAACCTGATCAGACGCCGATTTAATCGGCGTCTGATCTGGTTCCAAGCTGTTTGCAAAGGCTGTTAAATTCGCCTGCAGCAGGCTAAGGGTTAAAGTCCCAAATAAGGTTTCATTTAGTTGCTTCTGTCATTGTGGGAAGGGTGTAAATCATAATTCTAATGGAACTGATCATGTAGCTTATCACTATAGGGAATAAAAATTCTTGCTCAGTATTCAGAGTGTAGATAATTATTCCAGACTCAAGCAAAATGTAAAGAAGATTGTTGAATATTTCGACCATATCATAAGCTTACTGATGTTGTTGCTGGAAGTCAGGTGACTTAACCTCAGGTCACATGACAACAGGGGAATGTCATAAACATTGTCAGATGATTTCCAAAAAGGTTGTTGAAATATATTCAAAAATTGCTCTAAGTTTGAAATGAATTATATTAGAAAATAGAGATATTTGTTTACATTATATTTAAAGAAGCACAGGAATTGTGTCAGATACCAAAAGTAATTTTTGACTCTTTGACTGGATGTGATCATAGTTACTGATTGAAGTATTACTTCCATTCTTGCAAATGTTTATCAGGGATCTTTTGAAGTTGGTCTACATTAGTTCAGTAGGGAAAGTGCAGTTTTATGGATCGTTGGGTTATGTGTCAGTGATTTTTTTGCCCTTTTGGGAAAAGGTCTGGTACCGGATAAATTTGGAAAAATAGCCGGGTTTTTACTCAGATTGGGAATTTTTATAGTTAATTAATAACATCATTTAGAATGATTCTTCCTTAAATTCCATGTAAATATCATCAAACAAACTGTTTGAATGGTTAAATCATGGTGAATGTCAATGTAACTAAGTTTTCTTTCTGCAATCATCAAAATGCAAACTTAATTTGGTCATTTGGGGGAATTTTTGGATGATAATTGGGAAAAAAGATTGCATTTTTCAATTGGGAAAAGGTCCTTTTAGGGGTACTTTATAAAGAAGGAAAAAAATCCCTGTGTGTTTGATCCTCTATTGAGGCTTATAGTCTCAGTGACAATTTGCTAGGAGGTAGAAGACATTGTGATCAACATATCATTTGGCCTCCACCTCTAATTCATGTGGAGAAGTTGGCATTTATTTGTGGAGATCAGATTACCTGGCTGGTGCAGATTCCAGAAATGCTGCTTGTGATTACATAAATAAAAGTTTGTAAACCCTGAAGAAGAAGTGTGCATACTTAAATCATTTTCTAACCCTTGTCATGCTGGACATGATGTATTCTGCCTTTGCGACCAGTGTATATTATGATCACTCTGCACATCTTTGCAGTCTGATCATGATCTGCACTGTTCGCCATTCAGTCAGTATCTTTTGGTAAGCACCCCTTTGAACAGTCAATGGTACTGTCTAAATTGAAAGATGGACAAGTTCATTATAGAAATGCAGCAGTGTGAGGGTAAGCTAGCTCTGATAGAAATAATATTCAGCTCCATGTAGGTCTACAGTCCTGTGTTATGTATGTTTTTGTAAATGCCAATTAGTTCATAGAGTTTATCAATTGTTTATTTCCCTACTGGGTAATTGCATGGTGGTCTGTCATTTTCTGACTGGTTTGCCAGACTGTGTCTAGAAATTTATATTTTAATTTGATTGCTTTTCAAATGTTTTGTAATTTTTAAGCAATTAATGAAGTGCTACAAAGATCCTGTCTGTTGTTTCCAAGCTTTAAGTAGGATGTAATTGATAATCTTGATAAAATGTCATAGAGAAAATAGTTTTGACATTTTGTATAAAAGCTGGTAAGCTACTGTGAAGTATATGTGTCCAAGGGAGATAACTCCTGAAGCTTTTCAGATTTTACATAGTTATGTCTCTTTCCTCATAAATAACTTATAATATAGAGCCAATGTAATGGATTATGATATTTGTACATAAAATTAGTTCACTAGGATTTAATTTTATTGATTGAATCAACCACGATATCCACGAAAATTAGACCTCCGCAACAAATATAATTATATGATTATGCGGTTCTGGTCGTGGAAGCTCTTTTTTACATAGATATTTAATGAATTCATGAGATGTAAATATTCTAAGCTTAAAATCTTTTATGTTTATTTTGCCCTCTAATTGTCATTTTGAATAAAGCACTAAATTTGTTCTTTTTCATGTCTTGATAAAATGTGAGAAAATCTAAAAGTCGTAATTGTGTGTACAAGTAAAGATAACACTGGTTATTGTTTAGACATTGGTAGCTTACTTGTTTTCACCACCGATTTACCATGAAACACAATCACTGATTTGTTTTGTCTGAAACAGAAATACAATTGAAACTCAATATCTCAAACTCATATACTTATTTCAAAAATCCCCCACCCCCGCCGAAAACACAATGTCATGCACAAAATATCACTGTATTTATTATAAGTCAAATTTTGGTTATCTCAAAGTAAAACGTTCATTCACCCTTGTAACTGAAGATTAAAAATCACCGCCTCGATAGCCTAGTGGTAGAGCATCCGCTTCGAGTGCAGGAGGCCTTGAGTTCGATACCCGGCCGCGTCATACCAAAGGCGTGAAATATGGTACCAGTAGCTCCCTTGCTTTGTGCTCAGCATTAAAAGGGAAACTGGCCTCTTCCCTCGTGGTGATGGATTCCATCAGGAATGAGGTGTCCAGTGTGATTAATATAAGTTGTAGAACTGGCTTCACAATCAACCGAAAATAAACTAGTATATATAAACTAAAGATACCCAGTTTCAACTGTATACAGGAATTATTTGCGCATTATGAACATGACTGCATATTAATGTTTCTCCTCGATATGTATATAGGCCATAAAAGATTTATGAGCAACATTTTACCCTGTCTACTTGGGGTAGTAGACATCAGCTGTAGAATGCAGTTCCAGAAATTAGTCGTGTCTGTAGGAATTTAGACATAAAACTATTTGAGAAACAAATCTTATGTACTGAAAATAGCCTAAGTCCTAACTACTGAAAGTTTTTCTTCTAGAGCGCAAGTCTGAAATATTTATGATTTTGAAATTTTGCATAGTGAAGCCTATCTTTAAAGACCAACCTTAGAAATGGAAAAATGTGTCTTTGTAAACAGCGGGTGTTTCAAAATATGTAAATAAAATATGAACTATTTCAAATGGAGGAGAAAAAAAAAGAACTTTCAAAATCAAATATTGTTGTAGTTATTGGTTGTTGTTCTAGTTGTTGTTGCATTGTGGTCTTCATTTAGAACTGGTCTTCAATAAAGGGTTTGATTGTATCAGGGTAGTTTGGTATTTTGAAATTGACGTGTAATATTGTTCCCATTTTTCTTTCTTCTGAAGTATATACAACTCAATTTCTTGCACCGATGAATTTCAGGTTTAAGTAATAGAGCTTGTCAGTCAAGCATTAATTGCAACATTTGGTTTGTGTTTTGATTTATCTTTTTTTTTTCTTCTGTGTGTTTTTCAATTGCAGTTTTTACTTTTTGTTGAGGAACGGCTTCCATTCAGTCTTATTTTCTTGGAAGAATCTGCAAAAAAATAGGATCCTGGAGCTCTATTCTAAATGAATTATCTTCCTTTTCCCAGCTGTATTGTGTAAAAATCATATCCTGCTTTAGTACTGAGATCTGATTTAGTGAATTACCTCCCTTTACTCCTTGTATAAAATTATAGACTATCAAAATTATTGATTGGTTGAGCAAACTATTGAAGATTTATTACTGGATTCTAGCTTTTGAAATGGCAGACTGGCAGTGAAGCACTCATTTTGCAATCCATTGCACTTCATATCTGTGGCCGAGTGCTTAAGAGCGCTGACTTAAAATCACTTGCCCTTCACTGATGCGGGTTGGAAACGTTGCTGGGAGAGTAGAATTCGGAATGACTTTTTGTGAGGAAGCAATCAAGATTTTACCCACGTGCCAGCCAATGCCTGTAATAATGCCCAGAGGGGTTTTGTCGTATATTTGTCAAAGGTTTGAATATTTATTGAACTTAATAAAATGTATTGTTGATCCATTTGTTTCTATTATCTCCCTTTACGGGTCTGACTTATATGCAATATCTAAAGTAGTTCTTTTCTAATCCTGAAATTATGTATATTATCTGTTTAAACAGCTACTCTATCAGTTTTTAACATAAAATTAAAAAACCTGACAGATCTTTAAGGTGTACTGTTGCACTGACATGTGCTGTTGGCAAGCATCATCATAACTTCATGATAAATTAAATTCTTTGAGAAAATTGAAATCAAGTGTTAGCAGATGACATGCAGAAGCTTGGTTGTAGAGATATATAATCAGTGTTTTGATATATTATGAGGTGTTTCATGAAATATATTCCATTTGCATACCAAGAGAGTTTTTATTAATAGTAAGATGACCTAGGTTGCTCAAAACTTTTAATCAAGAGGTTGACTTTTTATATGCCTGAAGGGACGTATTATGTTACGACGCCAGTGTCTGTCTTTCCGTCCGTCCGTCTGTCCGTTGGTCCATCGGTCCTTTAGCAATTTCGTATCCGCTCTTTAACTCTTGAACCCCTTGAAGGATTTTGAAGAAACTTGACACAAATGTTTACCACATAGAGATGACGTGCAGAGCGCATGTTTAGGATGGCGCTTCCAAGGTTAAGGTCACATTTAGGGGTCAATGGTCATATGACTTTGTTTCGTGTCCGTTCTGTAACTCTTGAACTGCTTGAAGGATTTTAAAGAAACTTGACACAAATGTTCACCCTATCGAGATGACGTGCAGAGCGCATGTTTTGGATGGCTCGTTCAAGGTTAAGGTCACATTTAATGGTCATAAGACTTTGTTTCGTGTCAGTTCTGTTACTCTTGAACAGCTTGAAGGATTTTAAAGAAACTAATTGGCACAAATGTTCACCACATGGAGACGACATGCAGAGTGCATGTTTCGGATGGCTTGATTCAAGGTCAAGGTCACACTTAGGGGTCAAATGTCATACCTTCGGGTGTATATTGGTCCGTATTGCGGTTGTCTTTTTGAACTTTAGAAGGCAGTTGAAAGTTTGAGGATGCAATGGCTAAGGTTATTTGTTCTACACCTCTTATACGTGTAATAAATGTAGGGAAGTTGTCAGTTACGGTAAAATTATTAACCTTTAGCCTACTGCCGGCAAGTGATTCTGCCTTTGCGCCCAGTGCAGACCATGATCATCATGGTCTGCACTGTTCGCTATTCAGTCAGTAAATTTTCAGTGAACGCCCCTTCGGGTGATAAATGATACTGCCCAGATTGAATGATAGACCAGTCCATTTTAGAAATTTAGCAGGGTAAAGGTTACTTTTCTTAAGAGACTTATTTTCATGGATTTCTTGGTTTTGTCAATCCTCAGGCTAATACTGATATGGAATCCAGTTAACTGATACTGTATATTCATTGAATTTTGTGGGCAAAAAATTTCATGGTTTTGGCAAAATCGACTGTTTCTTTGGGACTTATGTTTGTTAATTTTATTTTTTTTTAAGGACAAATTTTCATATTTATTAGCTCATCTGATTTTTTGAAAAAAAATGATGAGTTATTGTCATCACTTGAGCGGTTGTAGGCGTCGGCGTTGCCTGGTTAAGTTTTATGTTTAGGTCAGCTTTTCTCCTAAACAATCAAAGCTATTGCTTTGAAACTTGGAATACTTGTTCACCATCATAAGCTGACCCTGTATAGCAAGAAACATAACTCCATCTTGCTTTTTGCAAGATTTATGGCCCCTTTTGTACTTAGAAAATATCAGATTTCTTGGTTAAGTTTTATGTTTAGGTCAACTTTTCTCTTAAACTATCAAAGCTATTGCTTTGAAACTTGGAATACTTGTTCACCATCATAAGCAGACCCTGTACATCAAGAAACTTAACTACATCTTGCTTTTTGCAAGAATTATTGCCCCTTTTGGACTTAGAAAATCAGTTTTCTTGGTTAAGTTTTATGTTTAGGTCAGCTTTTATCCTAAACTATCAAAGCTATTCCTTTAAAACTTGCAACACTTGTTCACCATCATAAGCTGACCCTTGTACAGCAAGAAACATAACTCCATCCTGCTTTTTGCAAGATTTATGGCCCTTTTGGACTTAGAAAATATACAGATTTCTTGGTTAAGTTTTATGTTTAGGTCAACTTTTTCTCTTAAACTATCAAAGCTATTGCTTTAAAACTTGCAACTCTTGTTCACCATCATAAGCTGACCCTGTACAGCAACCAACATTACTCCATCCTGCTTTTTGCAATAATTATTGCCCCTTTTAGACTTAGAAAAATCATTTTCTTGGTTGAATATTATGTTTAAGTCAACTTTTCTCATAAACTATCAAAGCTATTGCTTTAAAACTT
Organism: Mercenaria mercenaria; assembly: GCF_021730395.1. NCBI lineage: Eukaryota > Metazoa > Mollusca > Bivalvia > Venerida > Veneridae > Mercenaria > Mercenaria mercenaria. The sequence goes on from NC_069378.1 coordinate 57,770,633, forward strand.
GCAACAGTTTTTCACCATCATTAGTGGACACTGTGCATCAAGAAACATAACTCTATGCTGCTTTTTGCAAGAGTGATGGCCCTTTTTAGACTTAGAAAATCATGGGTAGGACAATATTTCTATTATACAAAAAAAATCAGATGAGCGTCAGCACCCGCAAGGTGGTGCTCTTGTTGAGATTTAATTTCATGTTGACACTACTACTAAGATTAGATGAAAATTTGTCTTCCACAAATGATTAATTAGTTCATAATAACTATGAATACATGAAAAACTGTTAAATGAAATACTACTAAAACAGCTCAGAAACGAAACAAAGCAAAAAATACACAATTTCATTGCTCTCAGGTTTGTCATTGATCTAAATGCTTTCAGGATTTAACAATCATAGATTTTTCTTTGGCAAACATTGAAATGCATTTTGAAGTTTTAAGAAATGTTTCTGGCACAAATCTAAACATTTTTGGCACTTCTAGATCTGTGTACTAGGAAATGACCTGCTGAACCAGGAAGTTCAGATATTGAAATTTGCTGTAGACTCAACTTTGCTGAGAAGATCCTTTTGGTATTTACAGTATACATAATTTTTTCAGCAGTATTTCTGTTACTGTAAAATCATTTAATTTCGTGGGCATGAAATTTCTTGGTTTTGGTCAAAACAGCAATTTCATGGGGATATGACTTTGTGGATTTCAACTTTTGAACATAAAATGAATGGAATTTTACTTGTTTGTTGGGATTAGATTTTGTGGATTGACTCAACCATGAAATCCACATAAACTAGTCCCCCACAAGTATTAATGATTTCACAGTATATGACAGTCGTACAGTTAATCTTACCAGTGTTTTTGGATTCCTACAAATACTGATATGTTCTTAGCAGGTTACTCAGAGGCAGAAGAAAAGTAAATCTGGACAGATGGTGTTCTGTTAAAATGTCACAGAGAGCATTTGCTAAGCATGTGGAGCAAACTCCCTGAGGTCTCGATTTATATATTAGCCCTGAAAATGACAGTCTTTTCTTTATAATATTGTCATTGAGAAGAATGACCTCTGGATTTATAATTTTGTCATTGAGAAGAATGACCTGGATTTATAATTTTGTCCTTGAGAATATCCACCTCTGGATTTATAATCGTGTCTTTGAGAACAATGACCTGGATTTACAATTATGTCCTTGAGAATAACCACCTGGATTTATAATCTTGTCCTTGAGAATAACCACCTGGATCTGTAATATTGTTCTTGAGAATAACCACCTGGATTAATAATCTTGTCCTTGAGAATAATCACCTGGATTCTTAATCTTGTCCTTGAGAATAACCACCTGGATTCTTCATCTTGTCCTTGAGAATAACAACCTCTGGATTTATAATCTTGTCCTTGAGAATAACCACCTCTGGATCTATAGGCTTGTCCTTGAGAATAAACACCTCTGGATCTATAATCTTGTCCTTGAGAATAACCACCTGGATTTATAGTCTTGTCCTTGAGAAAACAACCTCTGGATTTATAATCTTGTCCTTGAGAATAGCCACCAGGATTTAAAATCTTGAAATTGAGAATAACAACCTCTGCATTTATAATCTTGTCCTTGAGAATAGCCACCTGGATTTAAAGTCTTGTCCTTGAGAATAACAACCTCTGGATTTATAATCTTGTCCTTGTGAATAACCACCTGGATTCATAATCTTGTCATTGAGAATAACTACCTGGATTCATAATCTTGTCCTTAAGAATAACAACCTCTGGATTTATAATCTTGTCCTTGAGAATAACCACCTCTGGATCTATAGTCTTGTCCTTGAGAATAACAACCTCTGGATCTATTGTATTGTCCTTGAGAATAACAACCTGGATTCTTAATCTTGTCCTTGAGAATAACAACCTCTGGATCTATAATATTGTCCTTGAGAATAACTACCTTGATTCTTAATCTTGTCTTTGAGAATAACAACCTCTGGATTTATAATCTTGTCCTTGAGAATAACCACCTCTGGATCTATAGTCTTGTCCTTTAGAATAACAACCTCTGGATCTATAATATTGTCCTTGAGAATAACTACCTGGATTCTTAATCTTGTCCTTGAGAATAACAACCTTTGGATTTATAATCTTGTGCTTGAGAATAACCACCTCTGGATCTATAATCTTGTCCTTGAGAATAACCTCCTCTGGATTAAAAATCTTGTCCTATAGAATAACCACCTGGATTCATAACCTTGTCCTTGAGAATATCCACCTGGATTCATAATCTTGTCCTTGAGAATAACCACCTGGATTTATAGTATTGTCCTTGAGAATAACCACCTGGATTTATAGTCTTGTCCTTGAGAATAACAACCTCTGGATTTATAATCCTGTCCTTGAGAATAACCACCTGGATTTTTAGTCTTGTTCTTGAGAATAACAAACCCTGGATTTATAATCTTGTCCTTGAGAATAACCACCTCAGGATCTATAGTCTTGTCCTTGAGAATAACAACCTCTGGAACTATAATTTTGTCATTGAGAAGAATCTCTTGATTTATATTACATACCATCATGTACTAATTTATTACTTCTTGGAGCTGAATTTGTTTTGAAACTGGTTTTGCTGGATATTAGAGAGGTAGTGCTCATGCAAGGGTTAGTTATCCAATTAAAATCTTCTAGAGTGTTTTCAACTGCCCAGACATTAGATGGTAAGCTCATAATAAGGGCATCTTCCAAGGTGTTTGTAAACAGAGATTATAGTGTATGGTGATATTTTAGAAGTTTTCACTTTGTAACCTGAAACCAAAACTACTAGGGTACATTAACATTCATGTTTTTGCATAAGTATGTAAAATTTACATCTACCCACTGCTGCGTGGGCCGGTGACCAGATGGGTTGAAGGTACATATATTCAGGTCATTTGTCACATTTAATTGCTTCACCTTAACATCTTTACATAAATGCTAACAGGTATCTTGTCTGTCACAACCTCTGCCAAAAATTGTCATTTTTACATTAAAATTGCTGGTGTGACGTTTAAAAGATGAATGTGAAATGTTGGATATAACTTTATATACATTTTAAGAAAAGGATTGAAGACAAACACATTTAAAATCTAGATGTTTAGTCTTAAAGTGTTTGGTTTATTGACAATTAAAGTAACAATTTATTAACGACAGCTAAATAATAAACTTTTCATTGACAGTTCATTTAATTTAGCTATTGAATCATATATTTTCATTGACAGCTAATGTATCTTCATTGACAGCTTAATTAGGAAATTTACATTGACAGCTCAAAAATAACTTTTTTATTAACAACTGCAACAGAAATTTGTCTTCCACAGCTAATAAATTGGATTTTATTGACAGCTACTGAATAAATTTGTCATCGACAGCTACAGAAGAAAATTTAAATTTAATTAACCCTTATCATGCTGGACACTAATGATTCTCCCTATCATGCGACCAGTGTAGATCATGGTCAGCCTGCACATCCATGCAGTCTGATCATGATCTGCATTGTTTGCCATTCAGTCAGTATCCTTTTGGTAAGCACCCCTTTTGACAGTTAATGGTAATTGTCTAAATTGAAAGATAGAATAGTTCATTATAGAAATTTAGCGGGGTAAGGGTTAAAGCGAAAAAATTGTCCATTGGCATTCTGCAATGAGTCAGAAAGAATTGGCAGCTAGATAATTATTATTATTATTATTTACCAGATTTTTATAGCGCTCTTTTCATCTATAAAATAAAGAATTCTTTATTGACTCATAAGTAATTTCTGTTTTCATTGACATGGATAGAATTTAATTTTAATTGACACCAAAAGAATAAATTTTTTGCAGAGAGTTCAAGATTTTTTTTTCATTGCTACCTTAACAATCCTCATTTCTCTTACAACAATATAAATCGTTATGTGAGCCGTGCCATGAGAAAACCAACATAGTGGCTTTGCGACCAGCATGGATCCAGACCATACTGTTCGCTTTCAAACCCTATTGCAATTAGTGAAACCGTTAGCGAACAGCATGGATCCTGATCAGACTGTGCGAATGCGCAGGCTGGTCTGGATCCATGCTGGTCACAAAGCCACTATGTTGGTTTTCCCATGGCGCGGCTCATGTAATTTTAACCATGCCTTTGTTTGTAAACATGATATGTGAGTAAGTAGATCTTTAAGTCTAATTTCCTTGGAGATATTAAAGAACAATTAGTGTAATGTGTTTTTTTCTGTGAGGTTTTCTGCCAATAATGAATCTCTCTGTAAATGTAGATAAGCAAAATGTCTGCCGAGTATACCGTAAAACTTTACACCTGCTTCTGTTGCTGTACTATGTACTTTCTGTATTTTGTGGCGGAAGAGTCATGATTTTTCATAATTTTTACTTTTTCAAAGTTGGCATTAGCTTATCTGTATCTGTTTTTGTTTGAAATCACTTACGAGTTCACTTTGTGTAAATCTCAATACAGATGTCAGTGAATCGTGTGAGAAGGTGTGGTTGTAAGCAGGAGTTGGGCTTGAACTCATAACCTTAGGGTTGAGAGGACAACATATTTACCGCTAGACCACAGTCAGTATCTGCGTTGATTTAGTAAATAAGTGATTGATAATGGTAAAAGACTTTTTTTAAGGGGCAATGCAGTCAGGTAAAACCACCTTCGAAACAAGTCAACAAAATTAAGGCAATGATATTGTATAATATTGGGGATGGGGAAAGAAGTGGTTTAACTAATAAGGCATCGATCTGCCACTGAACCCAAAGTGTGCAGGTTTGAACGTACCCGTGACTGAACCCAAAGTGTGCAGGTTTGAACATACATTGTGAAAATAAACTGCCCCTGATGAGGCAACTAAGCCGGCTATTCCCAGAATGCAGAATTGTCAAGTCAAAGTTCTGCAACATCTAAGTGAATATGAATTATTTTTGACAAAACAATATTTTGATATTTTTTTTAAGAAAAAAAAGAAAGAAAAATAGTGCTGTGCCTGTCAGTGGCAAAAGGGATACAGTACAGAAATTAACACAATTTCTTTGACATAACAGAATTCTTTCATAAAAAAGAAAATTGTGTAACATCAATTTTTTTTTTTATGTTCAGGTATATTAATACGAAGCTGTGAAGAAAATTAATGAAAATACCAGGTAAAATGCCTCTTTAGCACCTCCCTACAGTAAACATATCACTTTAAATGAAATGAAGAGTAATAAAGCAGCATGAAAATACTTGTAAAATGTTATCTTCTTATAAAAGTGTTTACAACCATTCAAATCAGGTTGAAGAACTAATGAATATTTCATAGTAACCTTTGATAGATATTGCACTACCCCAAGTGTTCTTCACACAATAGATTGTTCACTAGGTGAAGCACAAAATGTCAGGAGTGCAAATCTCCATGCAAGAGTGGACTGTGTTCCTGAAGTCATTTGTCCTCCTTCAGGGTCCAAGTTTATGAAACTTGAGTTTGAAAACCTGTCTCAAAACTCCATCATCTGATTGGTTGTTTCTAAGCACAAATTTTGAGACTGGTACCAAGACTCAATTTTATAACCTTGAAGCACCTGCCATTCATGTCAGAAGACATGCATATCAACAAAATCAAGCAAAAATGAATTAGTCTAAACTTAGAATACTGTTTTTTTTGTGTGACCAGTCTTACATTTGATCTGATTGATTGCCTGTGATTTCAGTTTTAAAATTGACCAGTGACCTGATTATTTTTAGACTGGTCCCCAAATATTTATAATAAAAATTCAGCGATAGAATTTTTAGCAGAAGAATATCTTATAGTCATATTCTGAGTACTTGATTAACTGAGTTTAAATAAAGAGATTCATGAGATAATTGAAATTTAAAATGGTTTCAGTGTGAAAAGTGGTTATAAAAGAGTAGTCTCTCTTAGATTGTGAAATAAAACACAAGAGAATTTTGTGACAATGGAAGGAACAATGGAGAAAGCTAAGACAGTTGCAGACTGTGATAAAAATAAAAAGCAAGCTGCTCTTGGAAAAAATAATTCTGAAAACTGTGGGAAAGTAAAACCTGCAAAACGTAAAAAAGTTGAAACAGTGAACTCAGATGAATTAGCTGGTGCAACCGGTATTACAATGTTGGAAACTGTTAAAGGTGCTCAAAGTGATGAACAGGACAGCTCTGGGGTTCGTCATAGATTTTATGCCAATTGTGACCCTGCATATCGTTCCTCGTGGCATGGAACAATGTGTGATCCTGAAATTGAGCAGGAAGTTGCTGGAGCAAGTGCTTCTGGGATACCTGTAAGGTCAAGTAGTCAAGGTAACCTGCGGCAGAAGTCAAAGTTGAAATTTTTTAAACGTAGAAGTTATCCAGTTAATCCCTCACCTACATCTTCCCCATCAAAATCAAGCCAATCAGGATTTAAATCATTGTTTCAAAATATTAAAAAAAGTAAACAGACAGCCAGTCAGAAAGAAGCAGCTAAAAATAGGAACAGTTTAACAGTTGTTTCAAGGGAACAGTGGGAATTAAACACTGAAAGTGATTCCGACCAAACTAAACGAAAGAGAATACGGACAAGTCCGGATATAGACTTAGGGGAATCAGTAACTTCGTGTAGAAATAGAACTTGCCTTCCTTCGAGTGCAAGCACAGGTTCAGTGGTCCAAGAAGGAACTGGTATGCAAGCACCAGTAACACAAAATACAACTAACCAATCAGAAGGGCCAATTTTAAATAACAGCCAATCAGAAAGCTTGCTTTCAAATTCAAATCTGACTGGTTCTAGAACTCATCCAATTCATACATTCCAACTAATATCGTCTAGAAACTCTGTGAACCAATCTATGAGAACTTCATCTTCCATATTTGGAAGAACTCGTTCAAAAAAGTCTGTGATAAAGGAAGTTGAAGACAATTTGACTCATCCTGGCATAATAGTTATACTGTCTGTGATAAATTTTATTTTATGGATGTTTTTGTTCTTCGTGAAAGTTCTAAGGTGTACAGCAAAGGCTTCTATATGGATATGGTTGAGACTAGTGTACAGTTTTGAATTTATTGTAAAACTTTTCTGCAGGATATTTAACATTGACCCTGAGAAGACGAACCAGAACAGCGACTATTCTCATATTGAAAGTAAGTAAACATTTTGTTTCTTTAGCATTGAACGTCCATGTAAGTATAATATACTGTAAAATCATTTAATTTCGTGGGCATGAAATTTCGTGGTTTGGGTCAAAACGGTAACTTCGTGGGGATATGAATTTGTGGATTTCAACTTTTGAACATGAAATGAATGGGAATTTTACTTGTTTGTTGGGATTAAATTTCGTGGATTGACTCAACCACGAAATCCATGAAAATTAGTCCCCCACAAATATTAATGATTTCACAGTATAGGAAGATCTTATGGAAGCATAGAATGCAACCAAGCAAAATAATAGCAGGAAAGGTTTGACTGAGTCTGTTTATGAGAGGTATTGAAAAGTGCAACACCCCTTAGCCCCCTAGCAATTCGGTATAAAGGGATTTCTGTTACACAGGTATTGAATGGACTCCATGATCCCAAAGGCTGAGAAAATTTAAGAACACTGAATACAAGACTAAAATTTGTGATGTTTCGGAGAAGAATGATCCCTACCCCATTAATGCACCAATGTGATTTGTGCATTTTTCATGATTTAGAATGTTATTTCTTGATAGTGTACTGTTATGCATGGTGCATTTTAATAAATTAAATACTGGTAATGATTTAATGATAAATCTATTTTAAGTGTCACCTGTTGCCCAGCGGTTCAAAGCCACTAACTTCAGATCCGTTGCTACTCCTTAGTTTTTTGTTTGAGCCTTGGTAGTAAAGAACTACTCCATGTGAGCAAGTTATTTAGCTGGCTTGTAAAAACTTCATTTGTTCAAAGTAGGTGCCTGACCATCACTGACGGTACTAGTTTAATTCGGAATGTTTTGTGGCATTAAGAGTTTGTTTTCTCTAGTTAAATAGTTCTGTATGTGCTGTAAGAGTTATTGTTACATTGGCTGCATTTTTTTCCCATGTTTTTAAATCTGAAAGGTGATTTTAATTGAAATAATAATGTTGTATTACGATTGTTCCAGGTGTATTGCGGCAGCTGAATGAAAGTAGATCTGAGTTGGAGGAACTATGGGCAGCACGCAAACTCAAGCTAGACCTGTGTCTTCAGTTACGTTTGTTTGAAAGAGACGCTTTAGAGGTAAGACAATTTGAGCCGTGCCATGAGAAAACCAACCTAGTGCGTTTGCGACCAGCATGGATCCAGACCAGCCTGCGCTTACGGTTTCTCTAATTGCAGTAGGGTTTGAAAGCGAACAGCATTGCTCCTGACCAGACTGCATGGATGCGGAGGCTGGTCTGGATCTATGCTGGTCGCAAAGCCACTATGTTGGTTTTCTCATGGCACAGCTCATTTTAAACAATTTATCCAATCATAGCCTTCATGTATTTATAGAAGCACACTCTTGATCTGAAGGTAATGAGATTGAATCGAGGGCTTGGTGCAAAACTATTGTAAGTGTATATAAATAAAGAACAAGATACAATAGTTTTGCGCCAAGCCCTCGGAATACTGTGAAGGAATAGGAATCAAGTTTGCAAATTTGTCAGAAGATCAGGAAGTACTCTGGTAGAATTACTGTAAAATCATTTAATTTTGTGGACATGCAATTTTGTGGTTTTGGTCAAAACGGCAATTTCGTGGGGCTATGAACATGTGGATTTTAACTTTTGAACATGAAATGAATGGGAATTTTACTTGTTCGCTAGGATTAAATTTCGTGGATTGACTCAACTGCGAAATCCACGAAAATTAGTCCCCTACGAATATTAATGATTTCACAGTACGTTAGGATCATGTTTTTTTGCCATCTGATCACTTGGGGTCACAAGATAAGGAATACTGTTTACTCTAAACCTTTACTATGAAAATACAGTCATGATGATGGCATTGGTCAAGGTCAAGGTTAGAGTTAGTATGAATTGGAAAAAAAAACAACAACACAAAAACAGTGTTTCCTGGATAACTTTTGTTTTGGTTGACCTAACAGCAGGCTTTAATTGAGAGCTAGCTTTGGAATGTATCTGGGGCCACTGGGTGCTCAAAAACCCAAATTAGGAATGAGATTTTGAAATGAAACTTGGTATATAGATTGTTTGCCAGTAGGGAAAGGTTATGATCACATTTGGGGCTACTTGGAACAAGGTCAAGGTTGATATTACTAAAATTAGTTTCCAGCCAATATCTTGAGGTTTGATTAACATGTTGTCACTAGACACAAGCTTAGGCAAAGACGTCTTAAGTTGTACTTTGTACTTCTGGACTAGGGTCAAGGTCACTGTTACTAAAAGTAGATAAAAAATAGTTCCACACAATAACTTTTATGAGATATTTCTAGGAAACCTGGTATGTTGGCAACTTTCAAGGAGATAAATGTCTGGATTATATTTTTGGCCACTTTGGTCCATTTCACTGTTGCTGAAAATAGAGAAACAGTATTCAGCAAATAGCTTTAATTTGGAATGACCTCTTCTAACCAAACTTGGTGTTTAGCAAGCTTATTCAGAAACCAAGCTCGGGGTCATTTTAGGTCAAGATGAAGTTTCCCTAAAATACAAAAAAAAAAAAAAATGTTTCGGCAAATAACTTCAGTTCAGATTGACATACATTGTCACCTAACTTCCAGTATGATAAGCTTAAATGAAGACGCAGCACAAAGTGCCTTTGGGACCTTTAGGGTCAAGATCAAATGATGAAAATCTGTGTTGCTTTTTTTTATCTGGACAATATAATTATTTTGGCTGAAACCACCAAAATTAATTGATTTCATAGCATGCATTCTGTACCAAATTTACTAGGATGAGCTATGCAGGATTTATTTCATTTGTTCAATCTGAATGTCTGACTTCCAAGACATTTAAAAAACAAAATGCGCCCTGTTACATTATCTTAATTAAATACACATTTTCTATCAGATAGTCATACAGTTAGAGAAAATATGTGATATGTTGAAATAAGTTTGCTGCAGAAATATCATGAAAATTTTCTGATTAAAATAAAAGAATTGTCTGCAAAATTTCAAAAATGACTTTTATGTAGGTGCCTTTTTACTTAAGAAAAATCATTATTGAAAAATGGGTTACATCTTCTCACAGTAACATACCAGTGTTGTTGATTTGAAGGATAGAATTTGTACTGTGAAGAAAGGGGGAAAAAGTTGGATGAATTATTACAAGTGGTATGCTGTAAAATGATTAGAAATCTAATTCTAATTAAAAGGATCTTTAATTTTACAGTGTTTTTCATATTTCTTTAAAAGGGTGTATAAATAATTGTTAAAAAGTGATAAAAATAAGAAAAAAATGTCTTTCATAACATGTTGGTAGATTAACTTAGAGGGTTTGTAGTTTAAACCACCTTTTAATCTTAATACTGGATCTAAGGTTACAAAACGAAGTGTGTAGACCAGTCAAAAATTGCTACCTTTTTATTGGTCAGTTTCAAAATGGAGCTCAGAGTCAACCAGTCATATGCTGGATGTTGCAGACTGGACACAAAATTCTGATTTTATAGCTTTTTCACCTAGGGATTATTTCTCTGGATTCTATGCCAGTATATAGAAGCACCTGAATCAGAGGATATTGACAAATGACATTGGACATACTGTCATCGTTGAGCATTGAGGTCAAATCTTTGACCCCTTGATCAGTAGTCTTGTACACAGTCAAGGTAATATAATGTATTATTACAAATCAACATCTTGTAATATCTTACTATAGGAAGAAATTTTCCATTTTGTTGCAGGTTTCATCTCAACTAGAGCTATGGGCTGAGGAACTTCAGCACCAAGAACTGGTTACCGATGGCAACAAGGCGGAGCAAATGTTGGTCATACATAACGAGAGTGTTTTACACATGCAGAATTGTACATTTGAGGTGCTACAGAGGGGTCAGGAATTGGCGCAGGTAAAAAAACTCTTGGTGTCTTATTTAATGAAAGTGTTTATGATGCTGATGTCCGTCTTTCTGTCTGTCTGTCCATCCCTTCGTTAGCAATTTCGTGTCCACTCTGTATTCAAAGAAATTTGACACAAATGTTCTCTACATGAGACAACTCGCAGAGCACATGTTTTGGATGGCTGGCTTCAAGATCACCCTTGTGTTGGAGTTGCTGTGAGTGACATAATTGTTCTTTAGGATACCGTATTTTGGTGTGTATAGGTCGCAGTAATGTATAGTCCGCATCTAATTTTTGCTCTGGAAATGGTCGGAAAATTTAACTTCTAGCGTATTAGTCACAGTTAAATTTCGGATTTTTTCCCCAGCAATATTTAATATTTACCGGCAAAATTATGGCGGCGGCCATATTGATGCCGCGGACTGAATCATTATCAGAACCTGATTGGTGGAAATCGGACAGTGTTATTTTCGTTCCCAACCGTTTCGTACCAACAGTAGTATCGGTAACAGACTACATCAAAGAAAAGCGGCTTTTTGACACTAATTGGCAGCAGACGGTTTGCGTTTACATTCTGTTATCATGCAAGTTTAAGTGTGAATTGTTTGCACAGCAATTATAACACCTTTCCGTGTCATGTAATTAACCGCGTTCTTTTGATTCTGAGTAAAAAGATTAACAAAATATCTCTGTTTGGTTTTATTTCTTTTATTTAAAAATCAAAAGTAAAAAATTATCTTTCAAGTTTTTTAATACGCTAAGAATTAGTATAAACAATGTTTGGAATGGAGGACGGATCTGTCCGGATTTTATCCAACCCGGAGTACATGTCTGTATGGGTTATTTACGATATATTTTATTGAAAGTAACCGCTATTGGTTGAAAAGCCGCCGATATTGATATTTTTTATCCATTTTGTTCGTTCGAAACAGATGCACGTAATTTTGCGAGAGCTACGGTCAGAAAATTGTCCCGAAAAAAACTGCTGGCAATGTTCTGTCGTATAGGTCGCAGGAACTTTTTCAGGCAGCAAAATGGGTAGAAAAAGTGCAACCTATATACACCAAAATCGGTATTTTGGATTTGTCAACTTGTGAGTCGTCATGTTGTTAATTTGAGTAGAAACCAGCTGTGGGGAACTAAACTTGCTGTTCTACTTGTCCTGCATGATGAGTGTGATTTTTACCCAAAATGTGATATAACCAATGAAAACAGAGCTGAAGAGAAGCATGGAGTAACTCAGCGATCAAAAACGGAAGTTTATTCATTGTTTGCAACTTTAAAATCTGTCCTTTTCCATTTAATGGAAGTCTGTGACAAGATTTTGGTACTTACTCTTACATGCGACTTTAAAATGATTTGATTTGTTGGATTTAACGCCGCACTTAGACGACCATATTATGTCGTATAGCAGCTTTCCATCTTTGGTGGTGGAGGAAGACCCCAGGAGCCCTTCCGGCATTATTTCATCAAGGATGGGCACCTGGGTAAAACCACTGACCTTCTGTAAGCCAGCTGGATAGCTTCCTCACATGAAAAATTCAATGCCAGCAATACTGGAACTGTGAACAGTCTCCCCACCCCCGGCGTGAAGATCAGTCGAAGGTTTATACATTGTTTGGATATCTTAGTCATCATAAAAGCAACATGTGAAAAATTTTGTATAACTTGCAGTGCATTTTAGCCATTCAGAAGTTAGCTTTGTCTTATTTAGGGAGACTGTTAGAAACATTTTTAGCTCGACTATTCGAAGAATAAGTAGAGCTATCCTACTCACCACGGCGTCGGCGTCACACCTTGGTTAAGTTTTTCGTACCAGTCCACATTTTGACAAAGTTTTTTGAGATGAAGCTTTGAAACTTTCAACACTTGTTTACCATCATCGTGGCCAGTTATAGGCAAGAGCACATAACTCCATCAAGGATTTTGGCTGAATTATGGCCCCTTTTGACTTAGAAATCATGGTTAAGTTTTTTGTACCAGTTCATATTTTGACAAAGTTTTTTTAAGATAAAGCTTTAAAACTTTCAACACTTGTTTACCATCACCATGGCCAGTTATAGGCAAGAGTACATAACTCCATCAAGGATTTCGGCTGAATTATGGCCCCTTTTTGACTTAGAAATCATGGTTAAGTTTTTCGTACCAGTTCATATTTTGACAAAGTCTTTTAAGATAAAGCTTTGAAACTTTCAACACTTGTTTACCATCACCATGGCCAGTTATAGGCAAGAGTACATAACTCCATCAGGGATTTTGGCTGAAGTATGGCCCCGTTCGACTTAGAAATCTGGGTTAATATTTCGTACCAGTACATATTTTGACTAAAGTCTTTTGAGATAAAGCTTTGAAACTTTTAACAACTGTTTACCATCACCATGTCCAGTTATAGGCAAGAGTGCATAACTCCATCAAGGATTTTGGCTGAATTCTGGCCCCTTTTGACTTAGAAGTCTTGGTTAAGTTTTTCGTGCCAGTTCATATTTTTTGTAAAGTGTTTGACATATGGCTTTGAAACTTCTATCACTTGTTTAGTATAATAGTCTCTATCTGTAGGAAAGAGAAAATAACTCTGTCATCTATTTTGGCTGAATTATGGCCCCTTTTGGACTTTGAAATTGGTTCTGTTTTCATAACAAGTCCATGTTTTGTCAAAGCTATTTGACATATGGCTTTTAAACTTTGAACACTTGTTTATCATTATGATTTCCATCTGTAGGCAAGAGTACATAACTATTTTGACTGAATTATGGCCCTTTTTGGACTTTGAAATTCGCTCATATATTGCATTTAGTGCAAGACTTATCGAAATCAAAGTAATACAGGAATATTGTTTGTCTAATCTATTTATTTCTTTTGTCTGAATATCCGTGGAAATATTTTGACCCATTCTTCAATCAATTCTTCGAATAGTCATCAGACAGCTCTCGTTGTGCTAGTACGTTTATAACATAGGCTACTTAATTCAAATACAATTTTTGATTTAATAAAAAAAAAAAAAAAAAAGTCCAAAAAAAAATGTGATCAACAAAATACCTAATCCGTCAGTTTATTATGCCCCCTTCGAAGAAGAGGGGTATATTGTTTTGCAGAAGTCGGTCGGTCAGTATGTTGGTCAGTCAGTTGGAATGTAGACCAATCCGTTTCCGGATGATAACTCAAGAACGCTTGGGCCTAGGATCATGAAAGTTAATAGGGAGGTTGGTCATCACAAGCGATGACCCCTATTGATTTTGAGATCTGTATGTCAAAGGTCAAGGTCACAGTGACCCTGATTAGTAAAACGGTTTCCGGATGATAACTCAAGAACCCTTGGGCCTAGGATCATGAAAGTTAATAGTGAGGTTGATCATCACAAGCAGATGACCCCTATTGATTTTGAGGTCAGTATGTCAGAGGTCAAGGTCACAGTGACCCTGAACAGTTGAACGGTTTCCGGATGATAACTCAAGAATGCTTAGGCCTAGGGTCATGGAAGTTGGAAGTGAGGTTGGTCATGACCAGCAGATGACCCCTATTGATTTTGAGGTCAGTATGTCAAAGGTCAAGGTCACAATGACCAGGAACAGTAAAATGGTTTCCGGGCAATAACTCAAGAACGCTTGGGCCTAGTGTCAGGAAAATTGATAGTGATGTTGGTCGTGACCAGCAGATGACCTCTATTGATTTTGAGGTCAAAGGTCAAGGTCACATTGGCCAGGAACAGTTGAATGGTTTCTGATCTTCTTGTCCAAAACCACAGGGCCTAGGGCTTTGATATTTGGTATGTAGCAAAATCTAATGGTCCTCTACCAAGATTGTTCAGATTATTTCCCTGGGTCAAATATGGCCCGACCCCGGGGGTCACATGATTTATATAGACTTATATAGGAAAAAACTTTAAAAAGCCTCTTGTCCAAAACCACAGGTCCAAGGGCTTTGATATTTGGTATATGACATCATCTAGTGGTCCTCTATTAAGATTGTCCAAATTATTCCCCTAGGGTCAAATATGGCCCCGCCCTGGGGGTCACACAGTTTACATAGACTTATATAGGGAAAAACTTTGAAAATCTTCTTGTCCAAACCACAAAGATTAGGGCTTTGATATTTGTAATGGAGCATCATCTAGTGGTTCTCTACCAAGTTTGTTCAAATTATCCCTCTAGGGTCAAATATGGCCTCACCCCGGGGGTCATATGGTTAATATAGACTTATATAGGGAAAAACTTAGAATCTTCATGTCCGTAATCTATATCATTCAAATTTGGACCACATGTATTGTTTTGAGTGGCAAGATGAACCTTGACATGAGTTGACCTTGATCTTGACCTAGTGACCTACTTTCACATTTTTGAAAGTACAGGCTTCAGATTTGGACCACATGCATAGTTTTGTGTTCCGAAATGAAATTTGACCTTGACTTTGACCTAGTGACCTACTTTCACATTTCTCAAGCTACAGCCTTCAAATTTGGACCACATGTATAGTTTTATGTACCGAAGTGAACTTTGACCTTGAAATTGATCTAGTGACTTACTTTCACATTTCTGAAGCCACAGCTTTCAAATTTGGACCACATGCACAGTGTTTTGTACTGAATGAAATTTGACCTTGATTTTGACCTTGAGCTAGTCTTGAAATTTGAAACGTTCAAAAATGGCTCAGTGGTGGGTGCCAAGATCACTCTGTGATCTCTTGTTAGGTTAATAGGTTAAAGGTCAAGGTCAAATTGAACCAGAACGGTAGAACTTTTGTTTACAGTGAGCATACAATTTCTGTTCCTTGTGCAATTACTAAATGCATCAAGGGGGGCATTTCGTGTTTGACGAGCTCTTGTATTGTATTACTTTTTTGTTAATAATGCATGTATTCAAAAGAAATATCACATACCGACATTTGAATAGGTACTGCAACTAATTATTGATTTATTTTTCAGCCAAAGTAACCGTATTAGGTGTTTTAACCAATATAGCATAATTTGCACGTGCAGGGCATGTGCACCAATAACCAATATGCATGTGTTAATGAACACTTTTGACATTACTGACGAAATTCCTACTAGAAAAACACATACCATAGTGAAATTGACATAAGAGCAATGTGTCTTGGCTGTCGGAATTTTACAACAAAATTCAAAATCGGTCACTTCAGTGGATTGTACGCGGGTTAAATTTCGCCAAAAGAGCGCGGATTGTAGATAACCAACTATTGAACGTTCTTGAAAAACAGAAATAAGGTTACAAATGGAAGTAACCATCAAAGTGACAGCTACAAACAAATTACATCAAAATTCTTTTGACATTGCAAAAATAATTACACACGTGGTAAATGGCCCGGCTAGCAACATCCGACAGCTCAATCGCATTGCTGTTGTGACAATTTCACCATGATATGTGTTTTTCTAGTAGGACTTTTTGTCAGTATTACCGAAAGAGTAAATGTGCAAAATAGCAATGTTGGTCAAAACGCCAAATGCGGTTACGTTGGCTGTGAGTCGGCAAAAATAAATTAATAATTAGCTGCAGTACCTGTTTAAATTTCGGTATGTGAAATTTCATGTGAATACATGATTATTAACAAAATAGTAATACAATATAAACTGACAGATTAGGAATTTTGTTGAGTGTACATAAAAGAAAAAATTCATTTCACTTTTACAGACAAAAAATTGTAAATTTATGATGAAGGCTTCTTTAATAAAATACATAAAAATGGTATTAGATAAAAATGTTAAAATCTTTGAGAAAATTGCTTTAATCATAGAATATGCTGACTGGAAAGAGAGAGTTACAACAAGACAGTTCCGAGTCAATTTTAAACATCTGGCAGCTCCCTTAATGACACTCGCTCTTTGATGTGCAATAGAATAAGTTAATTGTGTTCCCTTTGTGAATATGAAATTGATATAGAACATACAGTATTTTGTCTGGGAATTCTTGCAGGATTTTTATATACAGGTGTAGTGAGATATGTTGCTGAATTTTTTGGAGTTACATAATTTGAGATTAGATATATTGGTTTGGCTCTTTAGTTTATTTTGATGTTGTCATATTAATTTGAATTCATGCTTTTGTTTATTTTGAAACTGTCATATTGGTTTGAAGTTTAGTTGTAGGGTGGGGGAGTTTTGTGTGACTCTCTATGTGCCTGGCTCTATTTTTATGTGTCTGTTTTTCTGTGTGTTTGCATGTGCGTATGTCTGTTTGACTTTTCTATATATTTTAGTGCACTGTATTTCTGATGTTTGTCTGTCTGTCTGTTTGTATATTTGTAGTTTTCAGTGTTTGTTTATTTGTGTTACTATATGTTTAACTGTTTATGGCTTTGTATATGGGTCTGTCTTGTCTGTTTTAGTGTTTGTGTGTCTTTGTTTCAGCCTGTCTGTCTCCCTTTTGTTTGTCTGTCTGTCTGTCTTTTTGGATCTATGTGTCTATCACCGTGACTGTCTTTCAGTTTGTCTGCGTTTATCTGAGTATGTATGTGTCGGTCTATTTATTTGTCTGTGTGTCTGTATATTTGTGTGTCAGTAAGCTTGTTTGTCTTTCATTTAGCCTTCTTTATTTGTGTATGTGTGTTATTAGTTTGTATATGTGTGTGTATTTCAGCTTATCTGTCTTTCAGGGTGTCTTTCTATATGTTTCTGTCTGTCTGTCCATCTGTCTGTCTGTCTTGGTATTGGTATTCATTTATGTAACTAATTATTCAGCTGTAAGAAGCTATGATACAATGACATTGCAGACATGTATTTTTTCCTGATCTCGGGACATTGTGTAATAAATAATGAAGATGTTTTCTGCTGCAGGAGCAGTTCAGCCAATAATCCCTATTGTGTGGATTCAGGCATCTGTTTTTTGTCAAAACAGATTTTCATTGTAAGGCATTTGGTCTGTATTGACTTGTTAGTAGAATGTGACCTGTCTCCAGACTCTAGCATGTGATTGGTCAAGTTCAAATTTTGAAAATTGACCAATGGGAAGGTTGCATTCTGATTTGTCTCCAAACTTAAGCATGTGATTGGTCAATTCTAAGTTCAAATTTTGAAAATTGACCAATGGGAAGGTTGTATTCTGATTTGTATCCAAACTTTAGAATGTGATTGGTCAATTCTAAGTTCAAATTTTGAAAATTGACCAATGGGAAGGTTGTATTTTGATTTGTCCCTAGACTCTAGCATTTGATTGATCAATTCTAAGTTCAAATTTTGAAAAATTGACCCATAGTTTGCATTCTGACTTGTTTTCAAACTCTGTTGAAACTTGTGCTAGTGTTAAGTTAAGACAGGTATTTTTATAACAAAACAGTTGTGTATGGTGTTTAATTCTAAGTAGCTAAAAGTTCAAGGCTTGAAGTCAGTTTGCCATTTTTGTTAGGTTTTTGATGTCTGCTGGAAAGAGATGGCCTGGACTGCTGGTCAAAGGTCTTAAGGTCATCTGACAATTTATTATTCAGGTAATAACATTGAAACTGTTGAATTTTGAAGTTTCGAAAAAAAATTAATCAGTTAACAAACGAGAACGAGTCCGTATGGAAAGCAGGATAGGTCAGAAACTGTTTTTGTTTTTTATGTCACTTCAGTGTATTTGAATCGGTTTTTTTACCAACCAATTTAAACGAATTGTAAGGACATCTGCTGTCATTTTATTTTTGAAAAAAAAATATTATAATCAAACATTGGGGAAAAAAGATTGTTCAGTTTGTTGATTTTGAATTGCCAGTTAATTGCTTTATGCTTAAGCAATTAATGTTAAATTCTTTACAAGAATGTGGTTGGGCGATTATTTTCCAAATACACTTGGCTTCAAGTTAAACAAACAAAAATTTGATCTGTGAATGCCTAACTTCATTATTTTTCAGTTATTTGAAACTACTGGTGTTCAACTAATGGCTGACTCACACTACGATGCTCCAACTCGTATTCAAGAGTTGCTGGAGTATTTGCACGAGCGAGAAGTGGATTTAGAGACCCTTGCGGACACAAAGAGGAGTCGGCTAGAACAATGTGTACAGCTGAGAAACTTTGAAGTTGAAGCACGACAGGTTTGTAACAGTTTCACAATACGTGGTGATGGTCTCTGTCTCTGTTTATAAATAACATGTACCAATCTCATTCTTGGACCGAAATGTCAGAGCCTTAATATATCCAAGCAAAAGATATTATAATCATTTATATCAAGGTTATTTCACTTGTTTTCATATTTATATGCTGTGCAACAGCTCATTTGCACCCATAAAGTCTGACTAAAATCTGCATGAATTTGAAAACAAATCGCCGATTTGATTCAGTTTCATTCCGGTTTTGTCATTTGTATAAAACAGCCCTTGTTTTCACAATTTGAAACACACAAATTTATCTCATTAACCACACAGTTTTATGCCATCCACATTGAACGATTTCACAGTATCTTGTAGATGAAGTTTGAAATCTTTTTCCTGTCTTCAGTATAAAATTGAAAGCATTATGGGGCTTTAATACATTATATTATTCAAAATATTCACACAGAAACGAATTACAATTCTCAGTTATGTAGTACCTGTCACTCTGTCTTTACTCTAACAGCTGTCTAAAGAATACCCGAATTGTTTCTGCATCTAAACGATATGTTGTTTATGTTTTTTATGCGAACAATGGAAGCACTTGTTTTAACGTTAAGTGCACTCTTCTTGCAGAATAGATAAGACTCTCAAAATTGAGCAGGGTCGTAATTAGGGCATAAATAATACACACACTTTAAAAACCACATGTGAAGAAGGGCCAACGACCTTAGGAAAGGTCCTTGTGTTTCAGTTTTTAATTTTATTTTTTTTTGATGTGGGTAGTTGAAAGAGATCTAAATGTATATATTTAAAGGAGGAGATACTCTTCTTCTGCTTTCACCCCTCAAAATTAAGTTATTTTGCTGGCATGTGATAATATGCATTTTCAGTAAGTATTCATTAGCATTTGAAGCAGACAGAATTTTTTTTTTTTGTACTTTTATAAAGGAAGTGATTAAGATAGCCAGTACTTCCCGTACATTATTCCCACTTTAACAGTACTGACCACTAATTCTAGAGTAGGAAGTACTTCTAACTTTTCCTGTCTCATATTGAATCATACACACAAGATAGTGATTTGAAGAGGGTACGTGTTTCTCGTCTGGACACACTTCTGGTTAAAGATTATGATCTGAAAGTTTTGATGTCTTTGAATTGTGTTCAGTTAATTTGAATGTAATTGAACATAAGCATATTGATTTGAATGAGTGTTGAAATAATTCTTGGAAATTTAACACATACTTTTTGAATGTTTTTTAATAATACAGAGAGATATCTGTGATAATTTCGGGGTAAAAAATTACAAATATGTTTTTAACTGGTATGGAACTATGAAATAGATAAAATTTGATTAGAAACATTGTGCAGATATGAAATAAAAATAAAATTTACTTGTTTTACATGTTAGATAAAAATATTTTTTACTTGTAAACACTGGACCTTCGGTTTTCTCTTGTGGCTACACCACTCATGAAAATACTGCATCTTGTGTCCACTATATAGTTGGAAAATATTTATACATTACTCTGAATCAAAGAAATACGTTCTGTATATTTTGTAGGTAATATCGTGGATCAGGAACGGGGAGTCGATGTTGAACGCGAGTTTTATGTGTCCCAATGCCTTAATGGAAGCAGAGCAGTTGAAGAAGGAGCAGGACCAGTTTATGATGGCAATAGAGGTAGGTTAACTTTTACTGCAGTAGGCTGTAGTTTATGATGGCAATAGAGGTGGGTTAACTTTTACTGCAGTAGGCTGTAGTTTATGATGGCAATAGAGATGGGTTAACTTTTACTGCAGTAGGCTGTAGTTTATGATGGCAATAGAGGTAGGTTAACTTTTACTGCAGTAGGCTGTAGTTTATGATGGCAATAGAGGTAGGTTAACTTTTACTGCAGTAGGCTGTAGTTTATGATGGCAATAGAGGTAGGTTAACTTTTACTGAAGTAGGCTGTAGTTTATGATGGCAATAGAGGTAGGTTAACTTTTACTGCAGTAGGCTGTAGTTTATGATGGCAATAGAGGTAGGTTAACTTTTACTGCAGTAGGCTGTAGTTTATGATGGCAATAGAGGTAGGTTTACTTTTACTGCAGTAGGCTACAGTTTCTTCATTGGCAAACAATAGTTTATACTGATTTATTTTAACTCGATAGTGATTGAAGCTTGAAGCTGATTTGTATCACTTACGCTTGGAAAAATCAGTACTGCTGTGAGAGTACTGCTGTCATATGAGAAATCGTGGTTGTCAGACTGGGCTTGAACCCATGACCTCAAGGTCGAGCAGCCGACATCTTAACCACTGGTTAAAGAAAGGACGATAGGCCAATTTTACACATGCTCCTCCCAGACCTCTTTCTGCTACCCCACCCCTCTCCAAAAGAAAAATACAGAGAGGCTTTTATCTAACCACTGTACAAAAAAAAAAAATGAAAGACTGTTGAAGAATATCATTTAATTCAACATAATTGAGCCGTGCCATGAGAAAACCAAGTTAGTGGGTGTGCGACCAGCATGGATCCAGACCAGCCTGCGCATCCGTGCAGTCTGGTCAGGATCCATGCTGTTCACTAACAGTTTCTCTAATTACTATAGGCTTTGAAAGCGAACAGCATGGATCCTGACCAGACTGCGCGGATGCGCAGGCTGGTCTGGATCCATGCTGGTCGCACACCCACTATGTTGGTTTTCTCATGGCACGGCTCATATAAAAACAATTTGAAAAACTAGAAAACCTTACTGATGAGGATGGTGCAATCATGATAGTTCAGCATGTGAAGGTACAAGATATTAGAATGATATTATATCTCTTGCCATAGTATAAAATTGCTGAGTCATTCAATATTATAGAAACTTGAGATATTTGATGATAATGTAGTGTAATGTATAAATAAAGCAGGTATGCTTAGAAGACATGTTCAGAAACTAGAACAAGCAACTTTACAACCCACCCACCACATTTACTTTTCTTCATTCTAAAGTGGTACTTCTGTTAATGAAAACCCCCGTTAAGGAAACCCACTCATAAGGACACCTCTGTTGAATGACTTCCTTCTTTAAACGTCACCTCCGTTAATGACATCTTTATGACACCTCTGTTAATGACATCTCTATGACACCACTGTTTATGACATCTCTGTAAAAACGTTTCTGTTTATGACACTTCTGTTAGTGACATTTTTGATAAGAAAACTTCTGTAAAAGACACTTCCATTCAAGACATCTCTGAAGAATAAGCACTTTTCTTCAATGGCAGATATTTTCTCTGGCTTCAGTGTTACAAATGCGAGTCTGGACATCTGTCTCAGAATGCAGTTTGGTGATTGGTTGATATCAAAATTGTTCCCAGAAAGTTCAAATCAGATTCTAAAGATTTTAGACTGGTCTCAGAATGCAGTTTTGTGATTGGTTGATTTCAAAATTGTGCTCAGGAAGAACCAGTCAGATTCTAGAGATTTTAGACTGGTCTCAGAATGCAGTTTTTTTTATTGGTTGATTTCAAAATTGTGCTCAGGAAGAACCAGTCAGATTGTTGAGATTTTAGACTGGTCTCAGAATGCAGTTTTGTGATTGGTTGATTTCAAAATTGTGCTCAGGAAGAACCAGTCAGATTCTTAAGATTTAAGACCGGTCTCAGAATGCAGTTTTGTCTATTAAACCATTGTGCTGAGAAAGAACTAGTCAAATTGTAGAAATTTGAGACTGGTTTCAAAACTCAATATTACAACCACAGACTGCGAATCCTTAGAAAAAACAAGCAAATTTTAATCTTCTCGGTGGTTCTACTCCAAAAATGTTGAATTCAAACCAAATGATTTTTTTGCTTTTCAGAAAACTCACTACAGCGTAGTTCAAGTTATACAGAAGGCAGAGAGCATGATAGGAATGCAGCATTACAACTCGGATCTAGTACGAGCGATCGCCGAGAACGTAACGCTAGCCTGGAACCAGCTCCGGAACCATTCAGAGGAGCGACACAAGCTTGTCATGGCATCAATGACGTGGTATAAAACTGCTGAACAGGTATGTAAAAGAAAGATTAAACATTATCTGTTCCTGGATTGTGACAGAAAGATTTCTGGAATTTGATAGTCCATAGGTTAAAAAGATGAAATAGAATGCAAAGTTTGAACTTTAAGATTGGCTTCTGTACGACTTCCTTTTTAGCTCGACTTTTCGAAGAAAATGTAGGGCTATTGCACTCGCCCCGGCGTCACCGTTGGTTAAAGTTTTTGATAAAGTCAAATATATCTGTTACTATCAAAGCTATTGACTTGAAACTTAAAATAGTTATTTACTATCAAAGTCTACACCAGGAGAAACAATCCCCATAACTCTGATTTGAATTTTGACAGAATTTTGCCCCTTTTTAACTTAGAATTTTTGGTTAAAGTTTTTGATAAAGTCAAATATCTCTGTTACTATCAAAGCTATTGACTTGCAACTTCAAAATAGTTATTTACTATCAAAGTCTACACCAGGAGAAACAATCCACATAACTCTGATTTGAATTTTGACATAATTATGCCCCTTTTTAACTTAGAATTTTTGGTTAAAGTTTTTGATAAAGTCAAATATCTCTGTTACTATCAAAGCTATTGACTTGAAACTTAAAATACTTATTTACTATCAAAGTCTACACCAGGAGAAACAATCCCCCGTAACACTGAATTGAATTTTGACAGAATTATGCCCCTTTTTAACTTAGAAATTTTGTTAAAATTTTTGATAAAAGTCAAATATCACTGTTACTATTAAAGCTTTTGACTTGAAACTCAAAATAGTTATTTACTATCAAAATCTACACAAGGAGACACAATTCCTTTAACTCTGGTTTGAATTTTGACAGAAATATGCCCCTTTTTAACTTAGAATTTTTAGTTAAAGTTTTTGATAAAGTCAAATATCTCTGTTACTATCAAAGCTTTTGACTTGAAAGTTAAAATACTTATTTAGCATCATAGTCTATGCCAGGAGAAACAATCCCCATAACTCTGATTTGAATTTTGACAGAATTATGCTCCTTTTAACTTAGATTTTTTTGTTAAAAATTTTGATAAAGTCAAGTATCTCTGTTACTATTTAAGCTTTTGACTTGAAACTCGAAACAGTTATTTACTATCAAGTCTACACCAGGACACACAATTCTCATAACTATAATTTGAATTTTAACAGAGTTATGCCCCTTTTTAACTTGGATTTTTTTTTAAGCTCACCTGTCACAAAGTGACAAGGTGAGCTTTTGTGATCGCGCGGTGTCCGTCGTCCGTCCGTGCATCCGTAAACTTTTGCTTGTGACCACTCTAGAGGTCACATTTTTCATGGGATCTTTATGAAATTGGTCAGAATGTTCATCTTGAGATATCTAGGTCAAGTTCGAAACTGGGTCACGTGCGGTCAAAAACTAGGTCAGTAGGTCTAAAAATAGAAAACCTTGTGACCACTCTAGAGGTCACATTTTTCATGGGTATCTTCATGAAAGTTGGTCAGAATGGTTATCTTGATGATATCTAGGTCAAGTTCGAAACTGGGTCACGTGCGGTCAAAAACTAGGTCAGTAGGTCTAAAAATAGATAAACCTTTTGACCACTCTAGAGGTCACATTTTTCATGGGATCTTTATGAAAGTTGGTCAGAATGTTCATCTTGATGATATCTAGGTCAAGTTCGAAACTGGGTCACGTGCCTTCAAAAACTAGGTCAGTAGGTCTAAAAATAGAAAAACCTTGTGACCTCTCTAGAGGCCATATATTTCACAAGATCTTCATGAAAATTGGTCAGAACGTTCACCATGATGATATCTAGGTCAAGTTCAAAACTCGGTCACGTGCCATCAAAAACTAGGTCAGTAGGTTAAATAATAGAAAAACCTTGTGACCTCTCTAAAGGCCATTTTTTTCATTGGATCTGTATGAAAGTTGGTCTGAATGTTCATCTTGATGATATCTAGGTCAAGTTCGAAACTGGGTCACGTGCTATCAAAAACTAGGTCAGTAGGTCTAAAAATAGAAAAACCTTGTGACCTCTCTAGAGGCCATACATTTCATGACATCTTCATGAAAATTGGTCAGAATGTTCACCTTGATGATATCTAGGTCAAGTTCGAAAGTGGGTCACATGCCGTCAAAAACTAGGTCAGTAGGTCAAATAATAGAAAAACCTTGTGACCTCTCTAGAGGCCATATTTTTCATGGGATCTGTATGAAAGTTAATCTGAATGTTCATCTTGATGATATCTAGGTCAAGTTCGAAAGTGGGTCACGTGCCATCAAAAACTAGGTCAGTAGGTCAAATATTAGAAAAACCTTGTGACCTCTCTAAAGGCCATATTATTCATTGGATCTGTATGAAAATTGGTCTGAATGTTCATCTTGATGATATCTAGGTCAAGTTCGAAACAGGGTCATGTGCGGTCGAAAACTAGGTCAGTAGGTCTAAAAATAGAAAAACTTTTGTGACCTCTCTAGAGGCCATACTTGTGAATGGATCTTCATAAAAATTGGTCATATGTTCACCTTGATGATATCTAGGTCAAGTTTGAAACTGGGTCACGTGCCATAAAAAACTAGGTCAGTAGGTCAAATAATATAAAACCTTGTGACCTCTCTAGAGGCCATAATTTTCATGGGATCTGTATGAAAGTTGGTCTGAATGTTCATCTTGATGATATCTAGTCAAGTTTTGAAACTGAGTCAACGCGGTCAAAACTAGGTCAGTAGGTCTAAAATTATTAAAATCTTTGACCTCTCTAGAGGCCATATTTTTCAATGGATCTTCATGAAAATTGATCTGAATGTTCACCTTGATGATATCTAGGTCAATTTCGAAAGTGGATCATGTGCGGTCAAAAACTAGGCCAGTAGGTATAAAAATAGAAAAACCTTGTGACCTCTCTAGAGGCCATATTTTTCATGAGATCTTCATGAAAATTAGTGAGAATGTTCACCTTGATGATATCTGGGTAAAGTTCGAAACAGGGTCACGTACCTTCCAAAACTAGGTCAATAGGTCAAATAATAGAAAAACCTAGAGACCATATTTTTCAATGGATCTTCATGAAAATTGGTCAGAATTTCTATCTTGATAATATCTAGGTCAAGTTCAAAACTGGGTCACATGAGCTCAGAAACTAGGTCACTATGTCAAATAATAGAAAAAACGACGTCATACTCAAAACTGGGTCATGTGGGAAGAGGTGAGCGATTCAGGACCATCATGGTCCTCTTGTTTTTTACTGGCAAAGCTCAAATTCAGAGTCAAGCACTGAGAAAAGTCCAGTGCGCTGTCTTACGGACAGCTCTTATTGAAATACTCCTAAAAAGTAATGAATATCTATCTGGACTCCAGATGGACGTGTATTTTGCTGAATCATATATTTGATAATTTTTGCCTTTTTACTTTGTACTCTTTACATTTTCTGACAGCAAATTTGAGATTTTTAGGGGATTTGTTTGAACCATTCATTACTATATTCTGTTTCATATTGTAGGTATGGTCGGTGTTAGAGAGTTTAGATCGGGACTATAAACGAGACGAGGACTGGTGCGGCACTGAACGTGCAAACACATCGGATAAACCTAGCTACATGGTGCAACTTATTAATAAACATAATGAACAGAAAGAGGCTTTTCTTAAGGTAATAGAATTGAAACTCTATATGAGCCGTGCCATGAGAAAACCAACATAGTGGGTATGCGACCAACATGGATCCAGACCAGCCTGTGCATCCGCGCAGTCTGGTCAGGCTCCATGCTGTTCGCTTTCAAAGTCTATTGCAATTAGAGAAACTGTTAGCGAACAGCATGGATCCTGACCAGACTGCGCGGATGCGCAGGCTGGTCTGAATCCATGCTGGTCGCATACCCACTATGTTGGTTTTCCCATGGCATGGCTCATTTTATTTAAACCATCTTTAAGAAGAGAATACCAGTAAAAATTTATGATAATATCAGTCATAATATAGATTTGTAATAATTTTATTATATAACATTATTGTGAATGATGGTATTTACCTATGAGATATGTAAAATGAGAGAAATATAAAAGTCTCTTATATTTCTAAATCAGAATGGTTACATACATGTGTTTGATATATATGTATTTGCGTGTTGTGTATTATTGTATGGTATATAATTGAGACTATAATAAAGAATAAATATATAATAATGATAAAGATAACTATGACAATGATGATAATGACAATAATGTTATTTATGATGATAATTATTATAATAATGGTAATGATGATAATTATGATGGTTATGATAATTATGAAAATGCTGATTATGATAATATTGATAATTATAATTATAATAATAATGATAATAACTTTGCGTCTTTATTGAATGAGGCAATATGAGGAATCCCAGTCTTCTGTATGAGCCATGGGAGAGTTATATTTAGAACTTTTAAACTGATGTTGAAACGCTCATTAGAAATGAGCAGTGCAATAGCAAGTATTTTCACATGCCTAAAAGTAAAATAAAGACATGTCAAAGTTCAAAAACAAGTTTTTCGATATCCTTCAGGCATGTACGTTAGCTCGGCGGACGGCAGAGAGCTTCCTGAAGTATGTTAACAGAAACCTACACACCCTCGGCATGCAGATGAAGTTTAGGAGTACAGAAGCACATGTTAAAAGTAAGTTTTTGGTTGTTTTTCTAAATATGTGGGGAGACAATATCCCCTGTCTTGTCTGTGTTCACGCCCCATGTGGTTCTGGGACGATCTGTGTATGAAAAGAATTGGAACCACTGCCTTACCCTTGCATGATCGTAAGAGGCGACTAATAGGGTCTTAACACTTGGTTTTGCTGTAACTCTGTGATTCCAGCAGGTATGCAAATTTTGATTCCATACCTCATGTTTTTTATTTCGATGTAAATGAGATATGAAACCAAAATTTGTAGTCCTGTTTGGTGCCATGTAACCTATACTGTCATGGTGTGGCATAAAACCCAAATAAAATAAAATAAATTGTCTGTGTTCAGGTACAAATAAAATACATTGTGTGTTTTTACATCGCAGATTCCCTTGCACAAACATGAAATTTTGTGATTGGTGTTTTACTGGTATATTGATATAGTAGTCATGTTTGGTACCAATTAACCTGTACAGTGTTAAGGTGCCATAAAACACAAATTGAAAATTTTTAAAAAGGAAAAAATCATTTTTTTTGTCATTTCCTACTCTTAAAGCTGTACATATTTCTGTTTTAGAGACCCTAGACTCCTTGTTACAACAGGAGAATATGGTGATAGAATTCTGGACAGTGAAGAAAAAAAAGTTAGAACAGTGTCACCAGTATGTTCTCTTTGAGCAGAGTGCTAAACAGGTATGAAAATATATATAGCATTTTCAAAAAAAAAGCATGAATATTGTTGTGAAAATGTACATAGCTTTTCCCATAAATAGACATGAATACTTGGAAACAGGTATGACGAAACAGGTATGAAGATGTACATAGCATTTCCCATAAATAGACATAAATACTTGGAAACAGGTATGACGAAACAGGTATGAAAATGTACGTAGCTTTTCCTATAAATAGGCACAAATATTGGGAAACAGGTATGAAAATGTAAGTAGCTTTTCCCATAAGTAGACATAAATATTGGGAAAACAATTAAGAAAAAGTAAGAAGCTTTTCCCACAAATAGGCATAAATACTGGGAAACGGGTATAAAGATGTAAGTAGCTTTTCCCATAAATAGGCATAATTATTGGGAATCAGGTATAAAAATGTTAGTAGCTTTTCCCATAAATAGGCATAAATATTGGGAAACAGGTATAAAAATGTTAGTAGCTTTTCCCATAAATAGGCATAAATATTGGGAAACAGGTATAAAGATGTAAGTAGCTTTTCCCATAAATAGGCATAAATATTGCTGAACAGTTACAAACTACTTTATCTCTCATGATCACTGCAGTGAAAAAAACTGTATTTGTAAATTAATCATGTGTTTAATTAAACATAATCTTCCAAAATGTGAAAAACATGTTTTATGAAAAGTATAAAAAAAACAACTAACTTTATAATGACTGAAATTGTATCTGTAATCTATTGATAGGTACTTGAGTGGATCAAAGATTATGGAGAGTCGTACCTGAACACACATCAGAAACTGGGTTCTACTCAACAAGAGACAGAGGCTCTGTTACGGGAACACCATGATTTCCGTGCAAGGGCGAAGGTATGTTGAAAATACAAATTTAAAAAGAAAATGGTAGGAGAATGGTGATGGGCCACCTTGGTTGAGTGGTTAAGGTCGACGACTTATAGTTACTTGCCCCTTACCTCTGTTTGTTCAAGTCTGTCTTGGGTTTTGTCAAGCTGGCTAGCAGAAGCTCTACGCAGATGGTTGCTTGTGTCTAAAATAATGTACAGATATGAATATGTTGCTTGTTGATCAAATTGCAAAATATTATATTGATATATTATCATAAAAGAAAAAGCAAAATTTCAACCTCTAACACTGGGTTAAGAAATAATTAGATTTGAGTAGCTGTGAATATATTTATTAATTCATTACATTTTTAGGAAAACAAGGAGAATGTGAAACTCTTGCTCTCATTGGCTGATGGTTTTGTTGCTAAGGGCAACATGCATGCAAACAACATCCGAGGCTGGTGTGCGGCTGTTGACAAGAGGTATAAGGAATTCTCAGTGAGGATGGAGAAATATCGAACACGGCTTGAGGAAACCCTTGGAGTTCACCAAGAAGAAGAGGTATTTTTAATCAGCAAAAGCAATTTTGTTAAAAAAATTTCTGTCACATATTTACAAATGTTGGCCTATTTATACACAATGCTCAGTAGATTAAAATAATTAACAGTAATGATACATACCGGTAGTACATGTATGTGGTAAATGTGGCACTATACAGCAGTAAATTAAATGGTGATATCTGCATGGCATGTGAGTCCGGTAAGAAGTCCTTCCGACAGAATTGAAAGGGAAGTTACCGGTATGTACAAATGGTGAAGAAAGGATTGCAGATCAGTTTGACTTGGGAAAGGGCTGTTTGCTCAAACATTCATGAGAATTATATGGGAAATTATATAAATGAAACAAAAGGGGTGTGAATTTCGAATTTCAGCCGCAGAAAGAGGAGGATACACAGAGACACAGTGACTCCTCTTTGGAGGAGAAAGTTTTCAAACAAGCACCTAAAGAACTGACCGAGGAGAAGAGAAGATCTGCAAGAAGGCGAGAGTAAGTCAGTTATTTCCCTTAGCCTTGATACTGATATTTGGAAAAGTTATCATCCTTAGGCTTGCTAAAGGCAAAAATAATTCTGTCAAGAGTTACTGTCCTTGGGCTTGGAAGATTTATCTCCAAACTTGCTAGAAAGCAAGGGTGAATCTGTCAGAGATATGCCCCTTTTGCTCTATAATTGATATCTGAAAGATTAACCACCATTACGCTTGTCTGAAAATTGTCCATGAGTTGCCACTATTAGGCATTCCTTAGCCTGAATCTTGGACGTTTCGACCCCAAGACATTTCGACCCCAAGACATTTCAACCCCAAAATTTAATTTTCTTGGACAATTCGACCCCAAAGACATTTCGACCCCAAGACATTTCGACCCCTCAGAAATAGTTGTATGTTTTCATTTTATATTTCTTCCATTTTACATATTTTAGAAAATATGAATATATAGATCTATATAAATATTCTATTTTTAAATACATGTCAGTGAATAAACCGCGCTGGTCGGAAAGGATCGGCCGTATATTTATTATTGGAACTAATTGAGTTATTTCTTCATGTTATTTTGATAATCTAAGAAGAAAATATATTATGAAAAAACAGTTTTTAAAAGAATTATATCATGTTTATATATGAATATAAAAACGTTTACTGCATTATTGCCAAAGCACGAATAATGTCCTTTGATTAGTCCTGATAGAGTTTGATTGGATTATCACCCTATTGATTATATCAATTAATCAGTATATTTGTAAGCACACACAAGTGACATGTGACAAACAATGTCTAACAAGGTAAGTGCAGTTAAATATGATAAGCTTTTATTTAATTCAAAGCTAACAAAATTATGGTGATTGTGGTTCATCCATGAGTGCGCAAATTTCCCGTGCGCTCAACAAATTTTCAACTTCGTATAAAAAACGTTTTGTGCATTTATTTTCCTTTTGTAAATTAATTATTTATTTGAGATATGATTGAATTCTATCATAAACCCTAAAAATACGATTTATTAAAGAAATACCTGTGTACATTAGAATATTTTAGGACATGGAAATTCCGAATGTACAAATTTCCAGTGCGCACGCCGATTTTCAATCATGTTACAAGACGTAACGGGCAAAAGTATTTTAATTTCCTTTTGAAAAATAATAATTTATGATCTATATGTTTGAATTCAGTCATAAATCACTTCAAAAATACCATTTGTTGAAGAAATACGGGTGTATTTCAGTTATGGCAATTTCCCGCGTGGTCGCCGAATTTCAATCTCTTATAAAATCGTTTTGCTTAAAGAATTTTATTTATCCTTCTGAAACTTATTATTTGCATAATACACGAATGATTCTGCAATAAACCCTACAAAAATACCATTTATTAATAAAAAAAAGGGTGTATTTCAGTAATGGAAATTTCCCGCCCGCGGGTCGCCGAATTTCAGTCTCGTATAAAGTCATTTTGCGTGAACGCATCTATTTTCCATTCATATTTATTCATTTATGATATAAATGATTGAATTATTTAAAAAAAAAACTTCAAAAATACCTTTAACTTACAAAATACAGATGTATCCCGGTTATGGAAAATGTATTCCGGCGTATCCCGGTTTTTTAGGTGGATTCCGGTTTAATGTGTGACCGAAATCGCTTGAAGTTGCTTAAAACATACTTTTAAAATCATACATTAAATCACGTGTATTTGCTAAAATATTAATATAGAAAAAAGTAATACGGCTGTCACATTTCTTTACAGATATGAAATATCATAATAATTTTTCTCCCCGTTTTTAACAGAACAGTACTCACATATTCTTACATTTTGCAGAAACGGGGATTCGTGTTTGATATTTTTCAACTGGAAGGAATGTCGTACATAGAAAGAAAAGAGCAGTTTGTAAAACACGAAAATCATATTCTGTAAAGCAAATACTTTATGTGTGCGTTAAAATCGCGTACGAAAATAACATTAAATGCGAAAATAGCATATATGTTATTTAATTTCCTGTTGTTTTCTTTACATTTTCGCCCAAATTAAAGATAATGTTGACACATATGTTTATAAATATCCGATGTCACCACAATCGCTTGTTAATTGCAATGCGCACTGCAGATAAATGCACACCTGCTGTATATCAACAAACAATTAATCAACGTGTGATAATCCAATCAAAAGATACGTGTTCTGATTATGATTTTAAATATCAATATAATGAAGATGATGACATCTTAAACTTCTTTGAGTTACATTATAATTATTTATATTTGGTTGAATCCCATAGAATGAGATGCATATATCTTTCGAAAAAAAAAGTCAAATAAAAATAAATAAATAAAGAGGTATTAAAGATGTGACTTTATTAAAGTTATTTTCATAATTAAAATCGGCGAAATCGGCCCATGATTTAAAAATCTTTTCTTTTTTTTTTTTTTTTAATAAGCCGTGTACTAAAATAGTCTTTAAGATGATTTGAACATATAATAAACACCAAGTATGAAAATATTTATATGAAGGTTATTTTAAGATAGATAATCAGAACGATTTGTTCATAAATTATTTACGTAATAAACGCGGTTGATACATAAATCCCGTTATTTTAATAATTCATAAATGATGATTATTTCGGTATTGTTCGGTATTGTGAGATAAAAATCACTCATTTTTAGCTCATCTGATTTTTTGAAAAAAAATGATGAGTTATTGTCATCACTTGAGCGGTTGTCGGCGTCGGCGTCGGCGTCTGCGTCGGCGTTGCCTGGTTAAGTTTTATGTTTAGGTCAGCTTTTCTCCTAAACTATCAAAGCTATTGCTTTGAAACTTGGAATACTTGTTCACCATCATAAGCTGACCCTGTATAGCAAGAAACATAACTCCATCTTGCTTTTTGCAAGATTTATGGCCCCTTTTGTACTTAGAAAATATCAGATTTCTTGGTTAAGTTTTATGTTTAGGTCAACTTTTCTCCTAAACTATCAAAGCTATTGCTTTGAAACTTGGAATACTTGTTCACCATCATAAGCAGACCCTGTACATCAAGAAACATAACTCCGTCTTGCTTTTTGCAAGAATTATTGCCCCTTTTGGACTTAGAAAATCAGTTTTCTTGGTTAAGTTTTATGTTTAGGTCAGCTTTTATCCTAAACTGTCAAAGCTATTGCTTTAAAACTTGCAACACTTGTTCACCATCATAAGCTGACCCTGTACAGCAAGAAACATAACTCCATCCTGCTTTTTGCAAGATTTATGGCCCCTTCTGGACTTAGAAAATATCAGATTTCTTGGTTAAGTTTTATGTTTAGGTCAACTTTTTCTCTTAAACTATCAAAGCTATTGCTTTGAAACTTGCAACACTTGTTCACCATCATAAGCTGACCCTGTACAGCAAGCAACATAACTCCATCCTGCTTTTTGCAATAATTATTGCCCCATTTGGACTTAGAAAATCATTTTCTTGGTTGAGTATTATGTTTAAGGCAACTTTTCTCATAAACTATCAAAGCTATTGCTTTAAAACTTGCAACAGTTTTTCACAATCATAAGTGGACACTGTACATCAAGAAACATAACTCTATCCTGCTTTTTGCAAGAATGATGGCCCTTTTTAGACTTAGAAAATCATGGGTAGGACAATATTTCTATTATACAAAAAAAATCAGATGAGCGTCAGCACCCGCAAGGCGGTGCTCTTGTTTCATATGAAGGCATGTACTAATACAGACTTTAAGAAATTAAAAAAAAGAATTTTA
This sequence comes from Mercenaria mercenaria, assembly GCF_021730395.1. Taxonomy (NCBI): domain Eukaryota; kingdom Metazoa; phylum Mollusca; class Bivalvia; order Venerida; family Veneridae; genus Mercenaria; species Mercenaria mercenaria. The sequence continues at coordinate 57,804,543 of NC_069378.1, forward strand.
GAAAATAAAGAAATTTAGACAAATAGATCTATGGCTCATTTTTGTAAAAAAATCTTATTTTCGCGAAAATAACCGTATTTTAACATTTAAATTAAATTGGTAATTAAGCGTAATTACATTTTGAAATTGCTCAATTATCTATAGATTAAAGCTTAATTATAATAATGACGGCATTCTTAGATGTTTTCAGGCATATCATTGAATGGGGTCAAATTGTCCAAGGAGTTGGGGTTGAAATGTCTTGGGGTCGAATTGTCTCTTGGGGTTGAAATGTCTTGGGGTCGAAATGTCTTGCTAGCCGCAGCCTTACAACCCTCAAATGTGATTGAGTTTTTTTATCACTTATAAACTGGTCGGAAGTGTAAAGTTTTCACTCTGCCTAAGGTCTGTCAGGAGTAAATGACCTTACAGATGTCTGAAGTCTGTCAGTAGCTACTGATCTTGGACATGTCTGAAGATGATCATCATCCCTGAACACTAGCAGGTAGTCAACGTTAGATATGTACATTATGTATGTTGCTGACTTTAAACAGTTTATCACATCAGCCATTAATACAACCACCACAAAATCCACAACAATAAGTTCCCTGCTACAAATAATAATGAAAGCAATCAAAATCAATATTTTTATGCTCTACTCCACCCACCTGTAATGACATGAGAGGGAAAATATAGGCTGATTTTTGCTCTATACAGAGAAGCCAGGAGGAGTTAGTTCCCTTCATTCAAACATGTTCTTTCCACAAATGATGTATACTTGTTTCTTTTCAGGTTTATCATGGCAGAGCTGTTACACACAGAAAGAACATATGTAAATGATTTAGAGACCTGTGTTAAGGTACATAGATTACAGTTCAGATTTAGATTCTGAATATAATTATTCTTGTTACAAAACTTTCTCTTTTTTGGATAAAGTGCTGCTTGAAATAGATTGTGATTTGAACTTCCAGACATGAAAGTTTTTCATTTTGAATAAGTTTGGGTTGCTTCGAATGGGTTTCAGTTTTGAATTAGCCCACTAGAATTTAAATGTGCTCAACACAAACTTTAAACATATGTACTATTTGTATGTTTGCTGTAACTTTAAAGTGCCAGAACTTTAAATTTTATGGTAAAGACAGAAAAAGCAGCTGTGTAATTAAAGAATAATGATGTGTAATTAAATGGTTAGAAAAACAATACTTCCAATATTACACATGAACTTATGATACAATAGCCCGTTGGCTTAGCTCAGTAGGGAGAGTGCAGATCTATAGATCACATTGTGTCACACATCATTCGTCCTCCACCTCTGATTCATGTGGGGAAGTTGGCATTTACTTGCGGAGAACAGGTTTGCACTGGTATAGAATCCAGGAACACCAGTCTAGTTAACTAGTTAACTGCCAACTGTTAATAACTGAAATACTTTTGAAAAACAATGTTAAACCCAGAACAAACAAACAAATATAATACAATAGCCATAAAGGGAGGTAATGAGAACAGTTGATTCAATAATACATTCTACTATGTTAAACAAATATTCAAATCTATGAGAAATATGTGAGAAAATAATTCACAAAAAATGGAATTAATATGAAAAATAATTAATTTTATATTCTAAACAAGAAATGTGGCAGTCAGGTTTAAAAGAAAGGTATTATGATCTTTTGACATTCACATATATTTCATGTATTTTGAAAATTAAAAAGTACTTTCATTTGTAAAATGATAAACATAAGCTCTGTGGAGTTTTTGATCAATCCAATTTTAAGAACAATTAAATTGATTTATACCTTACCACCAGCAATTTGCTCATAACTATTTACAGACAGGTCGATCGAGGCAATCGCGATAAAGTGCATTGCTCAAGGACTTACCATAGAGTGAGTAGCTAAGATCCGAACCTGTTATGCTACTGTGTTTTCAAATACAAAACTTTGGTCTAATATACCTTTAAAAATGATAACTTGTTGCAAATCTTATATCTGCAATAATATGACAATTCTATTCTGATTTCAGTGCTACCTGAATGAGATGCAGGATCCGGATAACTTCATGCCAACTGGTATTCAGAACAGACATAAAGTTATCTTTGGTAATATGGAGGAAATATACGAGTTCCACAAAAAGTGAGTGATATCATTTTTAGCTCATCTGATTTTTTGAAAAAAAATGATGAGTTATTGTCATCACTTGAGCGGTTGTCGGTGTCGGCGTCGGCGTCGGCATTGCCTGGTTAAGTTTTATGTTTAGGTCAGCTTTCTCCTAAACTATCAAAGCTATTGCTTGAAACTTGGAATACTTGTTCACCATCATAAGCTGCCCGTATAGCAAGAAACATAACTCCATCTTGATTTTGCAAGATTATGGCCCCTTTTGTACTTAGAAAATATCAGATTCTTGGTTAAGTTTATGTTTAGGTCAACTTTTCTCCTAAACTATCAAAGCTATTGCTTTAAAACTTGGAATACTTGTTCACCATCATAAGCAGACCCTGTACATCAAGAAACATAACTCCATCTTGCTTTTTGCAAGAATTATTGCCCTTTTTGGACTTCGAAAATCAGTTTTCTTGGTTAAGTTTTATGTTTAGGTCAGCTTTTCTCCTAAACTGTCAAAGCTATTGCTTTAAAACTTGCAACACTTGTTCACCATCATAAGTTGACCCTGTACAGCAAGAAACATAACTCCATCCTGCTTTTTGCAAGATTTATGGCCCCTTTTGGACTTAGAAAATATCAGATTTCTTGGTTAAGTTTTATGTTTAGGTCAACTTTTTCTCTTAAACTATCAAAGCTATTGCTTTGAAACTTGCAACACTTGTTCACCATCATAAGCTGACCCTGTACAGCAAGCAACATAACTCCATCCTGCTTTTTGCAATAATTATTGCCCCTTTTGGACTTAGAAAATCATTTTCTTGGTTGAGTATTATGTTTAAGTCAACTTTTCTCATAAACTATCAAAGCTATTGCTTTAAAACTTGCAACAGTTTTTCACCATCATAAGTGGACACTGAACATCAAGAAACATAACTCTATCCTGCTTTTTGCAAGAATGATGCCCCTTTTTAGACTTAGAAAATCATGGGTAGGACAATATTTCTATTACACAAAAAAAAATCAGATGAGCGTCAGCACCCGCAAGGCGGTGCTCTTGTTATATTTGAGCCGCGCCATGAGAAAACCAACGTTGCGCATTTGGGACCAGCATGGATCCAGACCAGCCTGCGCATCTGCGGTCTGGTCAGGATCCATGCTGTTCGCTTTCAAAGCCTATTGCAATAAGAGAAACCGTTAGCAAACAGCATGGATCCTGACCAGACTGCGCGTATGCACAGGCTGGTCTGGATACACGCTGGTCGCAAATGTACTATATTAGTTTTACATGAGATCCTAACAAAGAAATGAAATTCCCTTTCATTCCATGCCCATAAATTTAGATGGTTTCGCAGTAATTGCTATCAGTAGAGTATAATACAATAATTTCTTTATATAGTAACGTAAGAATAAATTCACTAGCATTCATAACTTTATCATGACATCACAGTACATTAGGGGTTCTAACTGACCAATCAGAGAGCTGCATTTTCGAGTACCTGCCAGTTTCCACTTGGGTATAACGAAGTATATTTACAATGAACATATAGTGAGTCTAAAAATAAATATCACACTATTTTAGAAATCAAATTAAGATTTTTCACTGCACATGCCCAAGATGATGCTACAAACAACAAAACTTTGAAGTTTCATTAAATGTTTTATCAGTTTAATATCTTTATTTTAGTTTAAAGTTTGAGATTTTACATAGGGAGTCTATGATAAAGTCTGAGTAAAATGTAATCATTACCCAAGTAAAATTAGTATCATTCCGCAATGTTTTGGACATGTTAAAATTATGAATTTCTTTTTGTTTCCCTAAAATCTTGGAGGGACGTATTATTTTTGGTCTGATTGTCTGTCTTTCTGTCTGTCTGTCTGTCATGAAATTGTATCCACTCATTATCTTTTTAACCCCGAAAAGGATTTTCAAATTACTGGAACAAATGTTTCCATAGTAAGAAGATATGCAGAATGCCACTTTTATATATTGCCGGTCAAGGTCAAGATGGCAGTTCTGTTATTCCATCTTCCTATCTTTCTAGCCTTTTTTTTCCGCAGAATTATTTGATAATTATGCCATAATGCACATTTTAATGATGTCAACACATAATTATCTTTGTGCTATGACTTTATGCAGTATATCAGCAAGCGCTCATTTACATTTAAAAAGACATTCTTTTATTCTAATGAAACTTTTTGTTTCATTTACTTTTCTTATGGTACAGTTTAATCCTTGCTAATAATACTCTTGAAAAACAAATACCTTCATTAAAAGTTAGATATTTGACTTTGTCCTTCAAGAAAACTTTCTCAATCTCTTTATGGAGGTTATACTGTATTGATACACACCAATCCAAAGTATTTTACTGCTACTGTAAATCACATAATAATGCCATTCAGCTATTAAACTTGCCAGATTTTTTTTAAATAAGATTTAAAGTTCTTTTATGGGCAGTAAAACTGATTTTTTCCCCCAGGATTTTTGGCTTAAATCATCGATGCATGTAGTACTGTGGGGCGCATTATGCATGGGTTTAGAGGCAGGTGGTTTCTGTTCACAGGTGGTCATTAGCTCAGGTTTGACTGTAGATGCACTATGACGCATTTATGATTTACAACCATATCTGTTTTTTGTTTTCAGTGTGTTCTTAAAGGAGTTAGAAAAGTATGAGACAATACCAGAAGATGTTGGCCATTGTTTTGTCACCTGGGTATGTGTAACATTTTCTGGTTGTTCTTAACTCTGGTCTTAACCCTTAGCCTGCTGGCGGCAAGTGATTCTGCCTTTGCGACCAGTGCAGACCAAGATCAGCCTGCACATCCGTGCAGTCTGATCATGGTCTGCACTGTTTGCTATTCAGTCAGTAAATTTTTAGTAAACACCCCTTCAAATGATAAATGGTACTGCCCATATTGGAAGATGGACCAGTCCATTATAGAACTTTAGCATGGTAAGGGTTAAATAGGACTAGGCTGATTTTCCATGTCAAGAACCACCACAGCCAGGTACTGGACAAGCTTACTCTGTTGTTAACCTTTAGCCTGATGGTGCTGAGTTATTCTTCCTCTGCAACCAGTGCAGGCCAAGATTAGCAAATCATGGTCTGCAATATTCGCTATTCAGTCAGTAAATTTTCGGTGAACACCACTTTATATAATAAATGGCATTGCTTAAATTGAATGATGGACCAGTTCATTTTAGAAATTTAGCAGGGCAAAGGTTAAAAATCGAGCTTTCTCTGTTACAGTAGTAAAAAACATGATAACTAGGGCTGGTGCAAACTCATCCTCTGGGCCATATTAATGCAGAAAGGAGACAAGTGCCTTCTTTATTCATATGCAGATGTCACCTTTCTGCCTTAACCCCTCGATATATGATTTTGCTAATCTGTTTTATGAACTACGTGATGTCACATTGAATAAAGAGAGAAATATGCTAATGAACTATAATTTATTCCAGTTTAGAATATTTAAAAAAAAATATCCCTACAAAAACTGTAAAATATTATTCATACAATATGCAAACCAGTCAGGTGACCAATATTGGGTCACGACGGGCCTCTTTGTTTGATAAATTCATAAATGTCTATTTTTCAGGCTGAGAGGTTTTCAATCTATGTGACATACTGTAAGAATAAACCAGACTCTAACCAGATGTTGGTGGATCATGCTGGAACTTTCTTTGAAGTAAGCTCTATATTACTTATTTGTTTGTGGCTCTGGGATAACAGGGTCTGAAAAAGGGTCTGAACACTTGGTTTTGCTGTCACTCTTTAATTACAGAAGGTATAAAAGCTGTGATTCCATACCTTATATTTTTATTTTGATGTAAAACAAGATTTTAGTCAACAAGTGGACCTGAAAGCGAATGTATTCCATATGAATGTCCAGATTTCACATCAGGGGCAATCAGTGTGTTGATACTCTCAAAAAAGTTCAATAATGACTGCATTTTACTATGATTACTTACGATTATAAAGCTGTCTGCAAGTTTTTGACAGCATAGGTGTGTTGTAATAGGAATCATGGTGACTTGAAATTTCTGAGATTTAAATTATAAGTCTCAATTTCAAACATAGAACGTTGATAAACATGTTCCCAGTTTGTTTAAGGTAGTGGACCCATATTGACAATCGCCAGTCTGTACGATTGCATATTCTACATATGTGATATTGGCAAAATTCAGACATCACAGAAAATTCTGTTTCATAAGGTAGAGAGAATGCTGAAATCACATACATAATCAAATGTGAAATGCAAATTATCATTATGGATGCGCTACCTTAAATGTAACAAATGTCCATGAGCAGTAAAAAGAATAAAAAGCAACCTATCAAGACTTTATAGGTCTGGGGCAATGATTCAGAAATGTTGCAATAAAGAGGGACCATTTAAAATATAAAGAGCAACCAGTCATGAAATATTAGATGAAATGCAACCAGTCGATGATCTTAAAATAAAGGGCAATTATTAAAGAATGTCGGGATATATAGGAACTGCCTAAAAAATGCAAAATAACAAAAATTTCAAAATGGAGAGCATCTTCTCCTGACTTCTGAAATAAAGAGTAGGCAGTCAAGATTAAAACAAGGATAACAACCAGTCCATGTTGGTATTTATTTTGTGCGATAAACAGCCTCCATTGCAGATTATTTTACAGGTTTATTTCGCATAATTTTAGGAAATGCAGAAGAAACATCAGCTGAACGAGCCAGTGTCTTCCTACCTGATAAAACCTGTACAGAGAATCACCAAATATCAGCTGCTCCTTAAAGATCTGCTCTCATGTTGTGAAGGTCATACAGGAGAAATTAAGGTAAGAGTCATCTTCCCGCAAGTAATGGTACTTTGTCTCGGCTTATACTCTCTGTCTGTTTAAGTGTTTGGTTCCCGACCACACCACACATAATATGAAGCCCTGCTTTAAACCTCATACTATGATTTCTCAATTGTTTAAAAAAGTGATGTCCTTGATAATGAAGTAAAGAAATTCTAATAGAAGAACCAGTTAGAATTTATACTCGACAATACGTAAAATATTATAGAGCTATCAACCACATTGACAATTATGGTCACACCTTTTAGTTTGTAAATTACATAGCTAGAGTTTTCACATGTGTTAATCAAGGGTGACATATTTGAATAACTCAATACTTTGTGTGTGATACCCTTTTTTGACTAGAAATCTCTGTTAAGTTTTTCGTAACAGTCTAACACTTTTTGAGTAACCTTTTTGAATTAAAGTTGAATTCAAACTTGTTTACCATACCAATGTTTATTTAGATGTAAAACAAATCTTATCCAAGTGATTTATGCTGAATTATCTCTTTGAACTTTCACAATCGGGTATAGTTGTTGTACCAAGTTTGACCATTCTGTGTAATAAGTGTCTGCAAGGCTTTGAAGCTTATAGTTGTTTATAAATCAGTCATCTATTTAATTAAGCTAATTGCAACATACTTGTAACATTTTTGGTATGAATTAATGCCCTTTTGTATCTCTTGGAATTGCAAATTTCGTACATCCACAGATTTGTTTCAAACTAATGAGAATGTGTCACTTTAAATATTGAAATGCAATTATCAGCATGATTACCTTATGTAGCAAAGTAGAGTAAATTAAAACGCAATATCAAGACATGTCAATGATTATAATGGTGAATAAAGGGACCATTTTTTAAGTTATTACGTACAACACAGTTATGAATATAGATGAAATGCAGTCCATGGCTTTCAGCTAACAATTTAAGATCAAAATAAACTTCGTCCGTTAAGAAAGGGCAATAATTAAATTGAATTCTTCGACTTTTATAAGATAGGCAGATCTTGTAACGTCTGGTTTAGGGCTAAAGCCCTTGGATTTTTTGGGTTGTTTTGCTTTGTTTAGATGAGATCATCAGTTGCCTTTTCACCATAGCCCCTGTACAGATGATCACCATTGCTGCCCTAAACTAGCCTCCAGTGTTGTGCATACCAGTCATACAGAGCAATGGTGTTCTTCCCAAAAGGTCCTGTCTGTTAGTCACCACGTCCTTTAAGGTTGGTTACCACACCCCACAAAGCCCCACCAGTCTCTGAACCACAGCCCCTCATGCATTAAAGATAATCAGGTGGACCTCTTCTAATCGCTTTGGACAATAATCTTCATGTGCAGGCTGAATCATTGTCTGCACTGTTCGTATTCAGTAATTAAATTTTAAAATTGTATACTCACTTCCTAATTATAAAGGTTTTACCCAAATTGAATGATTGATTGGTCCCATTTTTAAGAATTTAGCATCTAGTTTTCAAGTACATTTGAACCTGAATAATTTAAAACCTGTGATTTCATTCATTCCTATTGGAAGAGAATATCATCAAATTTTGTGCAAAATTATCTTTTATATAAAAAGGTTTGTACATGCATCGTGATTAAAATGTTTATATTAGGTTGAAACTTTTCAGTTGTTAATATAAATAGATTACTTAAAGTCAAAACAAATACTAAAAATATTTGTGAAATGGTTTTGATGAAATTAGTACAAATTTCTAAGTCCAACGTTTTGTTCTGAATTTATTTATTAGGCAATGAATTATGAGACATGCATCACATGATTTTCATCTGTAACAAGATTTCTCAAGGTAGAAACCCTTCAATTATTGGCTGTTGGCTTTTGTTAGTTTTGAAAGGGTCCACTGTTTATGGAAAATAAATGTTGATAAAATGGCTCACTATAATTAAACAATAACTACTTTGTATGAGAAATCATAAAGTAATTTTTCGTTTTTTAATTGAATTCATGTTTGTTGTTCACAGCCATTTTTTTGTGTGTTGTTAGCTCTCTGAATTACAGTGTTACTGAGTGTCATACTGAGAATTCTTTTGTAAAAAGCCCTTACATTTTCATACACAGTGCTACAGCACCAATGTTCTCACCAGAGAGTACCTTATTACCCTCCAATCCTCTTTAGTTGCTATACACCTTACGTAATCCCACCCAGTCTCTACCAACCCTCTGCACTTATCAGTTTCAGTATTTCTTAATTGCTTTGGCATAATCTTTTCTGTGCTGGCGATCATTGTCTGCCTGTTGCGCTAGTTCAGTCATTAAATTCAGTGTACACCCCTTCTAATAATAAATGGTTTTTACCCAAAATTGAATGATGGACCAGGTCCATTTTAAAATTTAGCAGGTTAAGATATTTACCAAATAAAACGATTCAGCTTTTCTGGAAAAGAAATTAAATTATATAGGGACTTAAATTAAAAGGTTGTATACCAGATATGTACTATTGAAATAAGTCATGTATTAAAAAGAAAGTAATCAAAAAAAAAAAAATGGTATAATTTTGAATTTATGAAAGTAAATAATTAAATTATGAACAGTTTATGAAAAAAATAATATGTAGGAGCCAGTATTGAACTTTCATGTTGGAACAGTTTGTTCGCTTGAACCATTAACTACTACTGTTGTTCGCTATTCACATGTTAGACTTTAATGAAGCACGTTCTATAAACGTAATGTACTTGAATTAAATGGCACTATTAACAAACTTTGAATGGAGGTTAACATACAAGAAAATGTTTATCATTTCTTTAATAAAATGGCATGTATTGTTATAAACCCACTTTTATGTACACTATAGAATTAAGTACTGATGAAATAATCTTTAAAATTATTTCTGGGGACTATTTACCCATGGATGGTTAAATCAATCCACAAAATTATTTATTCCCTATGATACAATAATTTCCATATCATTTTTTTGATTTCAACAAGTTTAAATCCAAATTGTATCTCCCTGCAAACCGTGACATAGTGACAACCTAAATAAAATGTATGCCAAAATTGAATATGGACTCTTTTAGAAATTTATCAGTAAGTTAATTATTAAAAAAAATAGGCAAGGGTTAAAAAGGAATTAAAATATGGTTAGAAAAGTTTAACTACTATTAAGAATAACAAGTCATTACTAAACATAAGATTAGACAAACAGAACTTAAGATATAGAAACCTGTTGAAGTAAATTCACCATATATGATTTGTGAATAAAATTTTGGAACAGTATTTTAAATGAGTACCAGACGTTTGTTCTGCCTTTGCGACCAGTGTAGATCATGATCTGCTCTGTTCGCTATTCAGGCAGTATGATTTTGGTAAGCACCCCTTTTAACAGTTAATGGTACTGTCCAAATTAGAAGATGGGCAAGTTCATTACAGAAATTTAGCAAGGTAAGGGTTAACATAACAAGGAAAATGTTTATCATTATTTGTAACAAAAAAGTGGCAGTCATGTTATAAATCAAGGCATTATGACACTATAGATATAAGATACTGTGAAATCATTAATATTCGTGGGGGACTAATATTCATGGATTTTGTGGTTGAGTCAATCCACAAAATTTAATCCCAATGAAAAAGTAAAATTCCCATTCTTTTTATGTTCAAAAGTTGAAATCCACGAATTCATATCCCACGAAATTGCCGTTTTGACCAAAACTACGAAATTTTATGACCACGAAATTAAATGATTTTTCAGTAATACCATTTATCATACATCATTATAAAATAAACTCAAAGGGTTAAAAAGGGAATTTTAAATTTACAAAATATCTAGATCTTTTAGAATAAAAATGCAGTTCACGAAACTCCATTTACAGATTTGATGGACCAAACAGTAACTTAATGAATATAAGGACCAACCTGCCTCAAGTTGCACCATATTGATTTGCTGGTTACAGAATTTTGTAAACAGTCTTTCTAAATGGTAGTATCAGAGTGACCTTCACTTTTCCAACAATCATGTTCAGTAATAATGCTGGTGTAATTCATACCTTAATGAAAAACACAAAAACTGGTTTCATTATTTAACTTCAATAGATGTTAGTATGAGGAAAAAGTCTAAGGTAGGAGTTAATGTGCTGGAGATAATAATGACAGAAAACACTACTTGAATAATGATGGAAAACACAACCAGAACAAGTAACTAGAAAACACTGCCAGAATAATTAACGAGAAAACATTACCTGAATAAGTAACCAGAAAAAAACACTACTTGAATTATGACAAAAACACTACCTGAATAAGTAAAAAGAAAACACTACTTGAATAATAACGGGCAAGACTACCTGGATAAATAACCAGAAAACACTACCTGAATAAGTAATTAGAAAACACTACTTGAATAATGACAGGCAAGACTACCTATATAAGTAACCAGAAAATGCTACCTGAATAGGTAAAAAGAAAACATTACTTGAATAATGACAGGCAAGACTACCTGAATAAGTAACCAGAAAACACCGCCTGAATAAGTAACCAGAAAACACTGCTTGAATAAGTAACCAGACAACACCGCCTGAATAAATAACCAGAAAACACTACCTGAATAAGTAACCAGACAACACTACCTGTTAAGGTAACCAGACAACACTACCTGAATAAGTAACCAGAAAACACTGCCTGAATAAGTAACCAGAAAACACTACCTGAATAAGTAACCAGAAAACTCTGCCTGAGTAAATAACCAGAAACAATAAGTAACCAGAAAACTCTGCCTGAGTAAATAACCAGAAACAATAAGTAACCAGAAGACACTACCTGAATAAGTAACCAGAAAACACTACCTGAATAAGTAACCAGAAAACTCTGCCTGAGTAAATAACCAGAAAACACTGCCTGAATAAGTAATAAGAAAACACTGCCTGAATAAGTAACCAGAAAACACTACCTGAATAAGTAAACAGAAACACTACCAGAATAAGTAACCAGGAAACTCTGCCTAAATAAATAACCAGAAAACACTACTTGAATAATGACAGAAAACACTGCCTGAATAAGTAACCAGAAAACACTGTCTGAATAAGTAACCAGAAAATACTACCTGAATAAGTGGTCAGAAAACACTGCCTGAATTAGTAATTAGAAACCACTGCCTGAATAAGTATTTACAAACCACTACCTGAATAAGTGATCAGAAAACGCTACCTGAATAAGTAATCTGAAATCTACAGTAGTTTTTTATGTCATATTTCTCAGCAATGTGTCAACTGACATGTGTCTTAATTCACATATGGGACAAAATAAATTGGGCCTGTTGCTGCAAATTCCAGTGTTAGAAGAGATCAATGTATAAAGAATAAGTTGAAATGGAGCTTGAAAATTCAGCTGCTAATGAAAAAGAAACTTTTTTTTAAAGGGAGCCATTAACATAACTGTTTTCCACTATATCTATCATGTTTAACTGTATCTTAACTATATCTTGTCATGTGCAAGGGGGGACTAATTTTTGTGAATTGTTTAGATATGTAAATCCCAACGAACACATGTATTTCCAATTCACTGTGTCTTCAAAAATTGAAATTTATGAATTCACATCCCCAAATATCTGTGCCCACTAACTTTAATGATTTTACAATATCTTATCAATTTTATAGGATGCACTTGAAGTGATGTTGAATGTTCCAAAGAAAGCGAATGATGCCATGCACCTGAGCATGTTGGAAGGTCTCGAGGACAGCCTTGAAGCACTGGGTGAGGTCATTCTACAGGAGAATTTTACCGTCTGGGACCCCAAACAGCTGATAAAGAAAGGTCGTGAGAGACATATTTTCCTGTTTGATATGTGCCTCATATTTGCAAAGGAGTCAAAAGACAGCAACGGAAAGACTAAATACATGTACAAGTTCAAACTAATGGTATGTATTTTGTTTTCAAATTATAACTAAGAAATTTGGTATGTGAACAGTGAAACTGGTTCAGAAATTTAACAGAATTGAATAAGTTCTTTTGTTTTCAGAATAACCCCACTAAACAGGAATCCCCTCTAAATAGGAAAGTTGTCAAAAGAGGAGACCCATCTGCACTGAACTTTTCCTGTAGTCCCAAGGCTACTAAGTTTTGAGGGGCTCCAGTGTATTCAAACAAGTGTCGCAAATGTACAGCTTAGACAAGTACTCTGATAATTTGCAAGTACCACTTAAGCAAGTACTCTGATAATGTACAAAAACCACTTAAACAAGTACAGCGATAACGTATAAAGTAATAATGTACATACACCACTTAAACAAGTACTCTGATGATGTACATACACCACTTAAACAAGTACTCTGGTAATGTACAAAAACCACTTAAACAAGTACAGTGATAATGTATAATGTAATGTACATACACCACTTAAACAAGTACTCTGATAATGTACAAACATCACTTAAACAAGTACAATGATAATGTACAAGCACAACTTAAACAAGTGCTCTTATTATGTACAAAAACCACTTAAACAAGTACAGCGATAATGTATAAAGTAATAATGTACATACACCACTTAAACAAGTACTCTGATAATGTACAAACATCACTTAAACAAGTACAGAGATAATGTACAAACACCTATTAAACAAGTACTCTGATAATGTACAAACACCATTTAAACAAGTACAGTGATAATGTACATACACCACTTAAACATGTACTCTGATAATGTACATACACCACTTAAACAAGTACTCTGGTAATGTACATACACCACTTAAACAAGTACTCTAATAATGTACAAACACCACTTAAAATGTACTCTGATAATGTACTTGCGACACTTAAAAAGTACCCTGATAATGATAATGTACATACACCACTTAAACAAGTACTCTGATAATGTACATACACCACTTAAACAAGTACTCTGATTATGTCCAGATACCACTTAAACAAGTACTATGGTAATGTACATACACCATTTAAGCAAGTACAGTGATAATGTACAAACACCTTTTAAACAGGTACTCAGATAATGCAAAGAACAGTGATAATGTACAAACACCACTTAAACAAGTACTCTGATAATGTACATACACCACTTAAACAGATACTCTGATAATGTACAAACACCACTTAAGCAAGTACAGTGATAATGTACAAACACCACTTAAGCAAGTACAGTGATAATGTACATACACCACTTAAGCAAGTGCAGTGATAATGTACAAACACCACTTAAGCAAGTACAGTGATAATGTACATACACCACTCAAACAAGTATAGTGATAATGTTCATACACCACTCAAACAAGTGCAGTGATAATGTACATACACCACTTAAGCAAGTACAATGATAATATACACACACCACTTACAGTGATAATGTACATACACCACTTAAGCAAGTACAATGATAATGTACACACACCACTTACAGTGATAATGTACATACACCACTTAAGCAAGTACAGTGATAATGTACACACACCACTTAAGCAAGAACAGTGATAATGTACATACACCACTTAAGCAAGAACAGTGATAATGTACATACACCACTTAAGCAAGTGCTGTGATAATGTACATACACCACTTAAGCAAGTGCAGTGATAATGTACTTAAGCAAGTGCTGTGATAATGTACATACACCACTTAAGCAAGTGCAGTGATAATGTACATACACCACTTAAGCAAGTGCAGTGATAATGTACATACACCACTTAAGCAAGTGCAGTGATAATGTACATACACCACTTAAGCAAGTGCAGTCATAATGTACATACACCACTTAAGCAATAAAGTCTGTAGTACATACATAGACAACATTAGCTATGTATTGCTATTGACCTACATAATGTGGATAAAAGAGGTTTAGATTTCATACCTGGAACAGTATAGAGACATTTTGGATTTCTGAAGCCACGGCAACTTCCATGTAGCAATTTAAGTTCTAAATGAGAGGACCCATATCCCCACTCTTCTTTGCAACTTCTGCCTTCTACTTCAGTAATTAATGAATACCCTAATTAATGAATACCTTGCACAGGTTGATATTCAGGTTGCACAACATGCTTTTGAGACAGCCAAGTACTTAATGGAAAAAGGATGTAAAGAAGTGGAAAAACTGTCAAATTTGACAGAATTTTAAAAGTATAAGAACAAAATGTTGCTGCAAAATGAAGCAAAAATATCGAAAGTAGAGCACTTGCCTTTTGGTGATGCACCTACATGTAAGAAAAGAAAAGTAAATTTATCTTATGCTAACTGGCGAAATGCTGAAAGTTATCAGTGAGATATTTCCCAAGTGCCTGGGCTTCTTTTTTTTTCTGAGAAAAATTATCTCCCTTTGGAACAGGTTCTTTAATTACTTCCCTTCGATACTTTTGAATGCACATACACTACTGAATGCATTTATATATGATTAAGATTAGGAGAGAAAATTTAAGATATGGTGTTCAAGAGTGAAAGATATTTTGATCTTACAAAATTTAATGATCTTTTTGTTTCATGTTTTGACTAAATTTACCCATTTTATTGTTGCCTACCAGTGAAAAAGTATAGTTATTTCTCACTGTGAAAATACCAGATATATTTCACTCTAATATTTTAATAATTCACTAAAAAACATATAATAAAAATGATATTCAGTATGCAGTTATAACCGATCTATATTTTACATAACATAAACTTAATATCCCTTTAATTGTATTATAACAGTGATAAAAATCTACATCTGTGAAATTTATGTGATATCTTACTATTAGAACATCATATCTAGAATGTCTGAAGGCAAAAATGAAATAAAATCTAATTATCTATTTGGTTCATCTTGCTAATAAATAAATTTCATTATTTATGACAAAGCAGTTTTTGAAATGTGGGAATTAAAGACGTTGTTTTGTAAAAGTTGGAAATACAGTCGAGCCTGAATATAAAGACCACACAGTTGGTGTTGAACAAGATTGATTGTTATAATAATGAGCCGTGCCATGGGAAAACCAACATAGTGGGTTTGCGACCAGCATGGATCCAGACCAGCCTGCGCATCCGCGCAGTCTGGTCAGGATCCATGCTGTTCGCTAACGGTTTCTCTAATTGCAGTAGGCTTTAAAAGTGAACAGCATGGATCCTGACCAGACTGCGCAGATGCGCAGGCTGGTCTGGATCCATGCTGGTCGCAAACCCACTATGTTGGTTTTCTCATGGCATGGCTCATATATAGGTGGTCTCTTATCACAAGTCTTACTGTATAGTGCATCATCACTCTTATAGCTAGGTCTTTGAAATGGGATGTGTTATGTGTTCTTGCCTACTTAGCGGGGAAAGTACACGTGTCCGAGCACGCGCAAGGGATAGATATTCCTGTCGTTCTCAAGGGAAAAACTTTTTTCTAAAATAGCATGCACTTAAGTGATGTCACATAGTACTGGCACTATTATGACATCATAAAGTATATAAATAATGTCAGAAAATACCCAAATCTATTTGTCTCCAGGAGCCATAATGAACATGATAGGCAAGAAAAATGATCTAACATGTCTGCCGATGTAAGACCGCTGTTTTCCAAACCCTCGGGACAGCTTGAATAAAAAAAACCTCGCTAACGCTCAGTTTTCTATTCCACACTGTCCCTCAGGTAGGGAAAAACCCGTCTTACAGTGACAGGCTTGTAAGATCCTTATAAACACTTCTGGGTTGCTTGCGGTGTCCAGTAAAGTTGCTTGCTGTCTTGAATACTTTCGATCCTGTGTTCACCAGACCTGCAGGTCATAATGTTTACAGGCAGGTTTTACATGATTGGTCTTTGTTTGATGGTGGTCTTTAGCACATGTTCGCCTGTATTGCTAAAACACAAGGAAATACTTTCTATATCCTAACAAAAAGGCAAACAATCGGGGCCAAAGTGCTATGTCTGCCCCGGCATTCCTGTAACAGTTATGTTCTTGCATTGTACTGTAGTCAACCTTTGACCGCTCTTCGCTTTCAAGAACTCATCATCAGGGCCAGGGAAAATCTCTATATAGTCATAATAATATTGTAAAATTTGTTTGATGGCTTGCACTACTCAGGGAACTCAAATAAATTTTGATGGTCCTGTTGAGTGGTGAAGGAAGTTCGACTGTACTTATTGCCACAATTAGATGTTGGTTTTTTGTTCCCTCAGAAAAGTCATTTTTTTCCGGCAGTAATTATAGATGTTTTATTTCAAGCACTTGCTGTCATTTTCTTCTTTGCTATTAGTAGCATCTTTAACTTCATGTCCCATTTACTCGTTTTTTAACATTGAAAACCTGAGTTATTAGATTGGGGTATGTTGGTCGGGTGGGCGGGCGGGCGGGCAGCGTCAAACTGGTGTTTCCGGTCAATAACTTTTGTTTCGGTAAAGACATTTGAATAAAACTTGGTATGTATGTATCTTACATCAAGACAAAGGCTGGGATTGATTTTGGGGTTTCTGGGGTCAAGGTCAAGGTCACTGTTACTTAAAATAGAAAAAGGGTTTCCGGTCAATAACTTAGGAATGAGCTTTCATGATGAAACTTGGTGTATAGAAAACTTATATAAAGTTGCAGCTTGGGATTGATTTCGGGGTTTCTGGGATCAAGGTCAAGGTCATTGTTACTAACTAGGTTAGTGTTGGTTGGTAAGAGTTGGTTGGGGTGCTTCAAAGGGTTCTGGATCAGGTAGTCTTGTTACTAATTAGGTTAGGTTAGGGTTAGGGTTAAGGTTAGGGTTAGGTTAGGGTTAGGGTTGTGCTTCAAAGGGGTTTCTGGGATCAAGGTCAAGGTCATTGTTACTAATGTTAGGGTTAGGGTTAAGAGTTAGGGTTAGGGTTGTGCTTCAAAGTGGTGCACTGTGATTCAGTATACTTTTTTATTCTTATGAAAAGTGTTGAAAACCTGGTTTCGTGGCATTGCCTCGTTTCTTGTTTGAATTTATTGCTTCATAATTGTCAGTGGACAGTAAAACCTGTTCGGGCATATCTTTGTGTCTTGTTTTGTTACCTCATTTGTTTTCATTACGTTTAATTTTATATAATGAGAATATACTTGCTGGGCTTTTAAACTTTAATCACTCAAATAATGTACCAGATTGCTTTATTGGAAATTTATAGCAGATTTCAATTGCGAAAGTTAAAAAGTGGTTTAGCAAAGAAATGGAATTTGCATTTCTATCAGATTATGTAATACATTTGGACATGTACCAATTTGTACCAATTACAAAAGCAAATTGGACGAGCTGATAGGATAGGTTTGAGTCCAGATAGATCCCAAAATGTTGAAGAAAATGGTAAAAAACCTTTCTATTCTCTGTACAAAAAGAAAAAATAATATGAGCCGTGCCATGAGAAAACCAACATAGTGGCTTTGCAACCAGCATGGATCCAGACCAGCCTGCGCATCCTTGCAGTCTGGTCAGGATCCATGCTGTTCGCTAACAGTTTCTCTAATTGCAATCGGCTTTAAAAGCGGACAGCATGGATCCTGACCAGACTGCGTGGATGCGTTTTTCCATGGCGCGGCTCATATAGATGTGTATAATCCTGACTATATTCCAAGTGATCTGATTGACTGATAATTAAAACACATACAAATAGGCACAATGTGTCATTCTTTCACCATTAAAGCTAGAAAAGAGTCACCATACGGGCTTTGTTGTTGTTGTGACCATCAACCTAAATATAAAAGAAACAACAACAGAAAATCCAGGTAGATAAGTAAACTGTTATAAGAGGTCAGACATTAATTTAGTTAATTGAATTTTGATCTGATGGATTTTACATTAGATAATCACTTTGATAAATATATCCGAGACAGAAAAGTTTTAAGCAACTTGGTTAATAGCACTGATGTGCCAAAGCAGTTAAAAGTACAAAACGCCATTAGCCTGTTTTCTTCGAATTTATTTCTCAAGGTTTAGGAGTATATCATCACAAAATGCAGAAATATTTGGTAAACCAATAACATCTTTACCAACAATCTACCTGACCATTACATGCGGTACTGTCCTGTATGATGGATACTTAAAATAGTCTTAAAAAGTTATCCCCCTTTAAAAATGAATGCCATTTGCAAAGAAATAAAGATTAGCAATTGCTGAAATTTAAGTTCCACCTAAGTATGTGAAACTTTAGCACTAGGACATTATTACAAATGCATCAAAATGAAGATTATGACTTGTATCAGTTCTTTGAAAATGGTGAGTTTTTAAAAGCGTTGAACTGTCAGAGAGTGTTGCTCCTTTATGCAGCCCTTTTCCGGAATTCAATGTATATATCAGTAAACTGTCAATTGTTTTGTGGAGTAATATAAATGAAAATCGAACAGCATATAAAACATATTTTGCATGATTTGGTGTTGACTGAATTTTGTTTGCAAAATGTAAGGCTAAGCATTAAAAAGAAAACAAATTCCTATGTTTACTCAAGTTTATTAACCCTTTGCATGTTGGCGGCAAGCGATTTTGCATTTGTGACCAGGGCAGACCAAGATCATGGTCTGCACTAGTCGCTATTCTGTCAGAAACTTTTCACTGAACACCCCTTTAAATGATAAATGATGCTGCCCAAATTGAATGGTGGACCAGTCCATTTTAGAAATTTAGCGGCGTAAGGGTTAATATGACGAGCAGAAATAAATTTTTCATTATATTTAAAGCATGTACATATCATTAATTTTATAAGTTTTAAGTGTTCATTCATACAAATGAATAAGACATTTTTCTGATATTAATACATTGTTGTTAAGGTTACGAAAACAGAATACTGCATTTGGGAATCATTTTCTAGATGTATTCACACCTTGGAGTAATTCATGAACCTCTTACATAATGCTGGTTCCCGTTTGAAGTGCCACTGAGGTATTTCAATTGCTCGCATTAATTAATAGATGTTGTGAGGAAATGCTAATAATTAGATATTACAGAATCAATATTTTTGGCGATGTTTTTATTTCGCGTTTTAATTGTTGGCTGTCTTATTTTTTGCATTGGTAAGAATTCCAGATTCACAGCTTGTTTATGTATACTGCCAGACTTAATACGGGGGTTTATTAACCAGGTTTTCAACGAAAACCTGAGTTATTAGATTGGGGTAGATGTCGGTCGGGCGGCGGCGGCGGCGGCGGCGGCGTCAAACTGGTGTTTCCGGTCAATAACTTTTGTTTCGGTAAAGATATTTGAATAAAACTTGGCATGTATGTAGCTTATATCAAGACAAAGGCTGGGATTGATTTTGGGGTTTCTGGGGTCAAGGTCAAGGTCACTGTTACTTAAAATAGAAAAAGGGTTTCCGGTCAATAACTTTTGTTTCGGTAAAGATATTTGAATAAAACTTGGTATGTATGTAGCTTATATCAAGACAAAGGCTGGGATTGATTTTGGGGTTTCTGGGGTCAAGGTCAAGGTCACTGTTACTTAAAATAGAAAAAGGGTTTCCGGTCAATAACTTTTGTTTCGGTAAAGATATTTGAATAAAACTTGGTATGTATGTAGCTTATATCAAGACAAAGGCTGGGATTGATTTTGGGGTTTCTGGGGTCAAGGTCAAGGTCACTGTTACTTAAAATAGAAAAAGGGTTTCCGGTCAATAACTTAACTTAGGAATGAGCTATCATGATGAAACTTGGTGTATAGAAAACTTATATAAAGTTGTAGCTTGGGATTGATTTTGGGGTTTCTGGGATCAAGGTCAAGGTCATTGTTACTAAAAATAGGGTTAGAGTTAGGGTTAGCATATTTTCTACATGCATGGAGGGATTTTGATGAAAGTTGGCACAATTGTTCACCATCATGAGACGGAGTGTCATGCGCAAGAACCAGGTCCCTAGGTCTAAGGTCAAGGTCACACTTAGAGGTCAAAGGATACAAGAATGAAAACTTTGTCCGGAGCATATCTTCTTCATGCATAGAGGGATTTTGATGTAACTTGGCACAATTATACACCATCATGAGACGAAGTGTCTTGCGCAGTTCCCTTCTTTAGAATTACTTCCCTTTGTTGTTACTATAAATAGCTTATATTGTAACTTTTTCATTACTAGACGTAGGGAAAAATCGAGACTACTTTTCTGTAGTACAACATGCATGTTACATCCAATTTTGAGGTGTATTTTGACCAATCTCTACCTGGTTAGGATTTCTGTGTGGACTAACAATTTTTTTTTTTAATTTTTTTTTTTTTTTTTTTTTAAATTTTTTTTTTTTAAGATTAACTTCCCTTAGTTGTTACTATAAATAACTTATATTGTAACTTTTTTTATAATTGACCGTAGGGAAAAACCAAGACCACTTTTCTGTGGTGCAACATAGTTGTTACTTTCTAATTTTAGGAGTATTTTAAGGTATCTCTACCTGGTAAGGAGTTTTTTTGTGGACTCAGAAAAACAAAAGAATTACAATGATTACTAAACAACCACAAAATTAAAATTACATCTGCAAATACAGGTGCTAGAGTAAAGAAATTTGCTGTGACGGGCGTATATTGTGACATTCTGGCACTCTTGTTTATTCTTATGAAAAGTGTTGAAAACCTGGTTTCGTGGCATTGCCGCGTTTCTTGTATTCACTCTTGTTTTAAATTAGCGAGTTGCATTGTCCATAATTTTGATATTCACAGTCTGTATTAAGCAATATGCTGCTAATGCAAAGCAATCCTTAGTCTGTGTTCAGACCCTGTGTTTTGTCCACAGGATAATTAACTCCTGTCGCTATTCAGATTTTGTATAATTAGTCCTTTTTCTTCTCAAAACACTAGATAATCAGAACCAAGAAAGATTGGTCAGAATATACAGTACAACCTCTCCAGAGCGGCCCTCTCTTAAGCAAAAACCTCTCTGTAACAACATCATCAAAATTTCCCTAAGCTGAAATATACTACCTCTCCAGAACAGCAACCTTTACATAACAGTGAATTTTTCTATCTCCCAGAGGGTGTTGCTCTACAGAGGTTGCACTGTATAAGAGAAATTATCATAAAAAATTTAAAGAAGATTATCTAGTCGGTAGCCAAAAAAAGCAATTCTAAATGAATTTTGTGAGCCCCAAAGGTGAAGCAGTCTGGAGGGGACAACAAATCAGTTGGTATTTACAAAATTCACCTCATAATGAGAAAAAGTGTACATTTTCCTCAGAATTTGCCCAATGAAAGTGTGTGTATAGTTATGCGGCATTCCAACATTCACCGTTTGTTGACGATTTTGTCGTTTCAGGTATCTGTTACTTTTTACATCAAATAAAGTCATTGGGCAGAAAAAAGAAAAACAAAACTCTAAATTTAAGAAATGAAGTTAGGTTATGCATTCACCGTCTTCATATAAAATATATTGGAGTAGTAAAATGCGCATGAAGGCCAAATTTTGTACTTACATAACCACAATAAAAAATAAAAAAAAATATGAATTTTATCCACTGTACAGTAATAGAATTAATAATAAATGTGTAGAAAATAAGATATGTACAGGATGAAATGAAAATTTGGCAGTACTGCAACTCCATATGCGCCTAGCTGTGAAACTGAGTAAATTTTTCTTTTATCGTAATTTACTACAAACCGCAGGAAATGCACATTTAAGTAGCAACTCTTGATGCTGTTTACATTTTATAGGGAAATAAAGGTTTTATTATTGTTCTTAGTGCTAAAAATATATTAAGCCATTAATTGCAACCATCATAAACATAAGCAAATATTGTGGTGTTGTGGCATGTTACATATTTTGTAACTTTCTGTCAGATATTCACTTGTCAGAAAAATTCTGTTGGTGGTTAAAAAGTATGATTGCAACCTGCATGCTTAGCTCAGTGCCAAGATCTATGGATCATGAGGTTTTGAGTTCAGTCCCCTAAGTAAGGCATATGTTTTTCATGGTGATTTGATAAAACACATTGTGTTTGAAATTGTTTGTCCTCCAGCTCAGATGGATGTGCAGGCTGATCATGACCTTAGTAACATTGGTCGCAAAAGCAGAATTAGTCGGTGTCCAGCATGATAAGGGTTAATATACTAATATAATTATGATCATGAAATGGGACACAGAGGAAGACTATCCATGGCGGGGTGGACAGAAGGCATCCCGAAAAGTCTTCCACTTGCTGATTTGAGCAGTTCTTATTCAAGATTCACCAAACTTGCTTCAGACTATCCCAGTTGCTCTGGAGTTACGGCCCTTGAATAACTCAGAATTGCACAAAAAATTTACTCCATCTGCGGGACTGACAAAAAGGAATTGATTCACACAGTAAAGGCTTAATTTTTGTTATCATCATTTTCAGGTCATGAACTCTTCTAATATTTAGCACATTCTTTCTAAAAGAGAATACTTCTATCACATAAAAATGACAGAATTTACGTATCTGACAATATATAACAGATAAGGATTTGCAAGAAAAGCCCCCAGTATGATCTGCAATCAATGTCAGATTGTTTGATAAGATATCTGCACTTTTATCATGTAAAACAGATGTTCAATCTCAGATCTAAAACAGTTTTAGACATAACAAATAAAATATGTCAGATAATTTATTTATATTCATGGCAATTTTATAAAATTCAAGAAGTGGAGGGGTAGATAATTTGTTTTTATGCATGGGTTTTAACACCACTTTTCAACAGAAAGTTAAAGGGGAGCGGTGGTCTAGTGGACAAGGTGTCAGCCCCTAAATCCTGGGATCATGGCTTCGAGCCCCACTGGGGTCACGACCATAACTTCTCATATGACACCAGTACTGGTTTTTCCAGGAAACGGACTCGAGAGTGGTTCCAATAAGCTTGAAGCTTTCATCACAATCAAGCTAAAACAAATTAGTATAAACTAACAAAGTTATTTTCGTCACAACAGCCAGCTGACATTTGTTTCAGTATTCTGTTCTCCACAAATTAGTGACAACTTTTCCACATGAATAAGATGTGGATGACGAACAAGTCTTACGTACCTACATTGATTGTCTGACCATTGGCCACGATGTTGTTACAGAAATTTGATGTCATCTTGTTTGTTTTTGAAGTCAGCCAGGGAAATTTATGGGAAAAAATTATTCACCAGGTCTTGTTTTGCTTTTTGCTCAGCTTAAAGCCAGGAACATTAACTCTCTGGTCTTACCATGCCTTGGGCCGTGCAGTGTCAAACCAGCATAAACTACACTCTCTCACATTCCCACTTACAGTGCCAGCTTACAATTTAACCTTTAGCCTGCTGGCAGCAAGCGATTCTGCCTTTGCGACCAGTGCAGACAAAGATCAGCTTGCACTTCCATGCAGGCTGATCATGGTCTGCACTGTTCTTTGTTCATTCTGTAAATTTTCAGTAAGCACCCCTTCAAATAATGAATGGTTCTGCCCAAATTGAATGATAGACCAGTCCATTTTAAAATTTGGCAGGGTAAAGGTTTAGTAGGGTATTGTTTTCTATCAAGTTGCCATAGAGGTAAGACTTGAACTTGCAACCTCTTAGTTTGCAGTCTTCTTCCTTCTCAAAGTTTCTATATCTCCTTACTTTGGTGTTCCTTTTCTGGACAGGCAGTAGGCAAAGAAATCGATAACTTATAAAAAAAGAAAAAATGAATGCAAAATTATTAAGTATATATTGCCAAAGCATTTCATCTCTAGCAAAGTTTGCATGACTGACGGATATTTAGAACTTCTTTTCATTTTCTTAGAAGAACACAAAGTCCCTGTGGGATTTATATATAAAAGACAATTCTAGGCTTGATTTCTGGTTTTCTCACCAATAGGTCAAGACCATTTTCAGCTACAGTCAAACATTTTTCGCTGGATCTCGACGGAAATGGCAAAGTTTCTTCGAGTTACCTGTAGTTCGAGCAGTGGAACAATATACATTAAAAAGGGACTTTGATTGAACCTGACAAGAGTTTGGGGGAAGAGCGGTGCTTGAATTATCCAAGTTTGACAGAACAAAGTTTGACTTTAGTTTTATTTTGACATGTCAACCTTATGATGTATTTTGTCACTGATAAGGAGCAACAAATAAAATTAAACAGCTCCCAATCAAAGATTCATGTATCCAAGGCTATAAAGAGGCGTTTTGAGACCTGTCTTAGAACGCAGGCGTTCCATTGGTTAATTTCAAATTTTGTGCTTAGAAACAACCAATTGATGATCAGTTTAAAGGAGGAACAACTTCAGTCCAACAATTGCTGATCTGAGCCATGTGACCTGGGTTATAAAACTGGGTTTCAAGACCTGGCTCTAAGAATCCAACCTTGCCATTGTTCAATTTCAAATTTGTGTTCAAAACAAGCAATCGAGTGATTGTTCCACGTAATGTTTCATCCAGATGATCAAAGTATTTGTCGCATTTGCTAGGGAATAATATTTTTGCTACCAATAAGCGCAAGGTTGGAATGTGTATGTTGGGAGGCAGGGGGGGTTGTGGCGGGAGAGGCTTTACTAGCTGCTATACATCGAAAGGATCTGTGAAAAATCCTGAAAAATAAACTTCCTCCAAATGTTAATGTTTTTGTATTGATTTTCAAAATTCTTTTTAATTTACAGCTGTAGAAAGTTTGACATATTTTCTTTAAAAAGTTAGATAAATCTCTTTCATACCTTTAAATGATCGACTTGTTGTATTATTCTAAGTTACAGATGTGTGAAACAGTAATTTCCTGTTGACTTCCTTCACTTTCAAGCTTCATTTCACCTACTTCACTTCTTTCAAAGAAATTTTTTTCCTTTTTTTTTTGTGGAAAATATATTTTATGATCAGTTTTGAGGAAACCTATTAAACTGATGTTCTCAAATTAACTTGCAGTTTTACCCAAAGGTTTATGATTTGTTCTGGCTTTAGGATAAAGGTTTTGAAGGTTCTGACAAGTGTTTTCACATAAATTATATTTCAATTTTCCTCATGCTGCTGCGAGAGATTAGTTAGGCATAAAACCCTCCAGTTATGTCTCACAAATCAATCTAGGGAAATGTTTTACTGTCAGTTAATCCACTGTGTAACTGTCATATGCTGGCAAGTCCTGACTGCTGCACTTTCACTGCCAGTTGCCACTTGTTGTGTTGTTGAATTCCTGCAGCCGACCTTGACCTCCTGTTCATAGTTTTCTTGATTTTCTAAGCCTTGTTTCCGTGTCTGTGTTGGAATTGGGGATTTCACAGCTTGTTGTCGTATTTTGTTTCACAGACTATTTAAACTTAAAATTTTCTTCCAGATTTCATGGCCTGTGTTGGTATGAGAGATTTCAAGGTGGGTGTTGGTAAGAGATTTCATGGCCTTTGTTGGTATGGGAGATTTCATGGTCTGTGTTGGTATAAGAGAATTCATGGCCTGTGTTGGTATGGGAGCTTTCATTGTCTTCAAGGTGGATGTTGGTAAGAGCTTTCATAGCCAGTTTTGGTATGGAAGCTTTCATGGTCTGTGTTGATATTAGTGATTTCATGGCCTGTTTTGGTATGGGAGCTCTCATGGTCTGTGTTGATATAAGTGATTTCATGGCCTGTTTTGGTATGGGAACTTTCATGGTCTGTGTTGGTATTAGTGATTTCCTAGCCTGTTTTTGGTAAGGGAGTTTTTATGGCCTAGATCAACGTTAAAGAATATAATGATTTGTTGCATATTTTCAGATATCCAAGATCAACATTACAGAGAATGTACTGATTTGTTGTATATTTTCAGATATCCGAGATCAGCATTACAGAGAATGTACTGATTTGTTGTATATTTTCAGATGTCTGAGATCAACATTACAGAGAATGTACTGATTTGTTGTATATTTTGAGATATCAGAGATCAACATTACAGAGAATGTAAAACATTACAGAGAATGTACTGATTTGTTGTATATTTTCAGATATCCGAGATCAACATTACAGAGAATGTACTGATTTGTTGTATATTTTCAGATATCCGAGATCAACATTACAGAGAATGTACTGATTTGTTGTATATTTTCAGATTTCTGAGATCAACATTACAGAGCACATTGAAGGGGATGCGACCAAGTTTGCACTGTGGACAGGGAGAGCTCCAATTTCTGAATATAAGATTGTTCTCAAGGTAACTCCTTAATTTCATAAATAGGCAAAATGTATATAATATTATGAAGGACAAACAAAAGAACCACATGGATGAAAGTAGCACATAAAGATGAATGAAACCAAATCCTGGGCAGTCTGATGGGTAATAAAGGTTTCCCTTCCAAGAACTTTTTCTCCTGAACTCCTTTAAGATCTTTGAATGAAGTGTTCACTTGTTTTTAAGAATTGTACAAAATGATAGCCCTTAGCCACATAGGTGTCAGAAAGTCTGAAATCAAAGATGTATTAAAGATTTGCTCTGGAATTCAACAAAATTTAGTTCGTAGATAACACATTTTAAACCATTTTAAAATGAACTTGATCAATTGGATATGAGCAGTTTAAGACTACTGGCTCTGTTGTCTTGAACACCTTGTGGGTGGGTTTGGGTCTAGTTAGGGATTATCTATTGAAATAATAATGTAAGGGGAGCGGTGGTCTAGTGGTTAAGGTTTTGGCCGCACAGTCAAGGAGTCGTGGGTTTGAACCCCACTAGGGTCACGACCATGACCTCATATGACGCCAGTACTTGATTTTCAAGAGCGGACTCAAGAGTGGTTCCAATAAGCTTGATGCTTTCATCACAGTCAAGCTTAAATAAATTAGTATATGGATGCAGTACTATATGATGTCAAAGGTCATGGTCACATTGATGCAGAACAGTAGAACTTTTTTTGCCAAATAACTAGAGAATGCTTTGGTTTAAGATTACTTTTGATACAGAGGTCACTTATGACTAGTGAATGACCCATAATTAGCTCACCTGAGCCAAAGGCTCATGGTGAGCTTTTGTGACTGCTCAATGTCCAGCGTGCGTAGTGCGTCGTCCGGCGTGTGTCCGTCAACAATTTCTAAAAAAATCTTCTTCTTGAAAACCACTGGGCAGAATTACACTAAATTTCACATGAATGATCCTTGGATGGCCCCCTTTCAAAATTGTTAAAAGAATTAAATTCCAAGCAGAACTCTGGTTGCCATGGCAACCGAAAGGAAAAACTTAAAAAATCTTCTTGTCCAAAACTACAGTTCATAGGGCTTTAATATTTGGTATGTAGCATCATCTAGTGGTCCTCTACCAAGATTGTTCAAATTATCCCCCTGGGGTCAAATATGCCCCGCCCTGGGGGTCACATGGTTTACACAGAATTCTATATGGACAACTATGAAAATCTTCTTGTCCAAAACCACAGGTCCTAGGGCTTTGATATTCGCTGTGTTGCATCATCTAGTGGTCCTCTACCATGATTGTTCAAATTATTCCACTAGGGTCAAATATGGCCCTACCCTGGGGGGTCACATGGTTTACATAGACTTATATAGGGAAAAACTTTGAAAATCTTCTTGTCAAAAACCACAGGGCCTAGGGCTTTGATATTTGGTCTGTGACATCATATAGTAGCCCAGTAGCAAGATTGTTCAGATTATGCCCTTGGGGTGAAATGAGGCCCTGCCCCAGGGGTCCCAAGTAAACATATACTTGTATAGGAAAAAAACTTTAAAAATCTTCTTGTCTTAAACCACAAGACCTAGGCCTTTAATATTTGGTATGTAGTATTGCCTTATGGTCCTCTACCAAGATTGTTCAAATTATTACCCTGGAGGAAAAAATACTGTAACAATTTTCTGATCACATTTCCTAGACTGTTTAATTATGATTACCTGATGACCCAAAGTAATTAGGGGTCACTTGACCTTGACCTACTGACTTACTTAAAACCTTGAGATTTTGATGACAAGTACAGTTTTGCACACTGATCCTAAAACTGACTTTCAGTGACCATGAATGTTACCTACAGACCTACTTTCTTAATTATGTCTCCCACCACACAGTGGTGTGGGAGACATATTGATTTACTCCAGTCTGTGTGTGTGTGTGTCTGTCTGTCACAAAGCTTGTCCGCACTCTAAGTTGAAGATTTCTCATCCGATTTAACTTAACAAACTTTAACCAAACTTAAACAAAATGTGTTGGACCATAAGACCTCAGCCAAGTTTGATAACTAGCCAAATCGGTCCAGGCGTCTTGGAGTTATGGCCCTTGAATAACCAAAAATCGGCCTTTTTACTCTTGTCTGCACTCTAATTCAAACATTTCTCATCCAAACTTGAACAAAATGTGTTTGACCATGAGACCTCGACCAAGTTTGAAAACTAGACAAATCGGTCCAGGCATTCTGGAGTTACGGCCCTTGAATTGTCTAAAAATCAGCCTTTTTACTCTTGTCCGCACTCTAAGTCGAACATTTCTCATCCAATCTTCACTAAACCTGAAGAAAATGTGTTTGACCATGAGACCGCTGCCATTTTCGATAACTAGCCAAATTGGTCAAGGCGTTTTGGAGTCACGGCCCTTGAATTACCGAAAAATCCGCCTTTTTACTCTTGTCCGCTCTCTAAGTCGAATATTTCTCATCCGATCTTCACCAAACTTGAACAAAATGTGTTTGGCCATAAGACCATAGCGAAGTTCGATAACTAGCCAAATCGGCCCAGACACTTTTGATTTATGGCCCTTGAATTACTGATTGGATCCACTCATCCAGACCATCTAATTGGATCCACTCGTCAAACCATCTAGAGAAACTAGACATTTTTCATAGGGGCAGTTGTGGGAGATATGCGCTTTTCTCAAAAGCATCTCTAGTATTTTACCATCAGTTTGATATTTGAAACATGTAGCTCATATTACTCAGGTGAGCGGACCAGGGTCATCATGACCCTCTTGTTATTTATTTGAGGTCAGTACGTCAAACGTCCAGTGCACAGTGACCAAATAATTTAGTTTCTTGTGCAGTTACTGAATGCATCAAGTGGGGCATTTCATGTTCTACAAGCTCTTGAAGATTTTGAGATCAGTAGGTCAAAGGTCAAGGTCACTGTGACCCAGAACAGTTAAACAGTTTCTGGACGATAACTTGAGCATGCTTGGGCCTAGGATCACAAAACTTAATAGGGTTGTTGATCATGACCAGCAGATGACCCCTACAGATTTTGAGGTCAATAGGTCAGATATCAAGGTCACATTGACCCAGAACAGTAGAATTTTTTTGCCAAATAACTAGAGCTTTCTATTCCTTGTGCAGTTACTGAATGCATCAAGGGGGGCATTTCATGTTCTATGAGCTCTTGTTTGAAAGTGTGTTCTGAAGAAAAACATAGAAGTTAGTAAATAATACCTATTATTGTCAAGTCAGCTGAATTTTACTTGATTGATGAATATAACAGTTGTATTGTTATCTTTAGGTATAGACTTCAAATATAATACCAGTGAGTGTCTAGCCAACAGCAGGCTTAAATTCAACTTGATTGACAATTATAACAGTTGCATTCATATTTTTAGGCACAGACTTTGGATATAAAACAAGTGTGGGTGAAGAAATTACGAGAGTTGATACAAGAACGTATGATGTATATTCATGAAGCTTTCAAAGGCAAACAACCAATTGTATTCAAGGCTGCACCAAAGATCAGTGTCCCGAGCCGAGTGAGCAGGTAATGTTCTCAGATTTTATAAATATTAAAAAAAAAAAAGAGCAAAAAAATGATACCCTTAGGTTTTAACCCTTATGATGCTAAACTTGATTTATTCAGCCTTTGCGACCAGTGTAGATCATGATCAGCCTGCACATCTGTGCAGTCTGATCATGATCTGCACTGTTCGCCATTCATTCAGTATCTTTGGTAAACACCCCTCTAACAGTTAATGGTACTGTAAGCACCCCTTTTAACAGTTACTGGTACTGTCCATATTGAAAGATGGACAAGTTCATATTAGAAATTTAGCATGGTAAGGGTTAAGGTGACAGAAGTATTCTTGAATGTTCTTGTTGTTGTTATATTTTTCTTAAAAAAGTCAAGGTCTAACAGTCAGTTGTATTCAAGGTTGCATCAAAGGTCAGTTTTGAGTATGTGTGTTACTTGCTGTAAGACAGAATTTCAAGGTAGTGATAAAAGTAAGGTTTCCATGATTAGGCCTAAAAAAAAAAATTCTTTGTTTCCGGTAACATGCTCAAAAAAATTAGGGTAGGTAGGTCGGAAAATGTTTTTTTTTTGAAATTTTTTTTATTAAGGGAGACATTTCGGAAATTATTTATATGTCAAAAAATGATTACAAATAAGGGGGTTATGCCTTTAGAGCATCAGTAAGTGATTTCTAACATCACTGGCCATGTTTAAAGCATAAAAAGGGCAGTTTTGCATCTTTTTGTTAAAAAGTTGAAAAAAATATTCTCCAAGGCCATAAAAACATTTAGGGTCGAGCCAAAAATTTAGGGTAGGTCGGGATACCGGAAACAAACAATTTTTTTTTACGCCTTATATACATGTGCCTCAATGTTATATTTGTGAAATGAAGGTACATTTCGCCATGTGAAATTTTTTTTTTTTTTTTTTTTTTTTTTTTTTTTTTTTTGGTCATTTTTGTTAGAAAGGGATTCAGACAATAAAATGACATTCCAAAACGACTGCAAAAATCTGGTACATGTGTATGTGTATAATAGCTAACCAGGCATTTGTTCAATTTTAACACAGTTGTTTGATTAAGTCCTTGAATTAGAAGGAAACAGCATCTGTATGGATTTTATAATTGTATTTCTAAACAGAAATAAGCTTCGTAACAGCTGTGTTGTTAAATGTTTATGAAAAAAAAACAAACAAGGAAAACATTAAATCCCACTCACTGTTAATCACGTTTCAGTTTTTCGCATAGCTTTGAGGAAAACTTGTTTTAACACTTACGAGACAGTGAAAAGCTAATTTATCTGAGATACCCGATTATTTTAAAGATTTTCTTACTACCTGTATGCATTAAAAAGTCATTTTGAGCGATTATGTCATTGGCTGTTGTGATAAAGTATGTTGAGCTAGATTGAAGAAGGCATTTGATGAGCATTTTTGCTGAGTCATTCGTTAATTGATTGCAAAATTGTAGAACTGAGGATGATGGAGGTGATGGTCTGGAATCTTTCACGATTTATACCAAAATACAGTTAAATGTTTTTATTCTAAAACGGCCCGATTTATTTTCATATGAAAGACATGCTCCAGTCCTAAATTGTCACTGAAAAAGCATGAAAATCCTGACTATGAACAGTGACGCCTGTCAAGATAGAGCCTATTTTATATAGAATTCTATATAAAATACCTGTGGTTTTGCATGCTAAAGTATGGCGCATGGCCATTAAATGTTACCTATTGTAATCATGGGTTGCATACACACAACAGAATTTGAATAGCCGCGGAGCAGGGTTTTAAACGAAGGAGACTGAAACTGTGTGCTATAATGTAATTATTACATCATAGTGTCCAACGTCATAGTGGCGCGCTGTAAAAGAAAACCACACAGAACAGGCAGATATTTGGTTAATATCTTGAAAGTTAGAGTGGAAATGATACATCTTAAACAGTGATTAAATGATTGTTTGTTGTTCAGGTGCGTATTATTATATCATAATTCCTTCACACCTGAACTCTTCAACAATGACAAATCACTAGTTGAGATTTCTTAAGTAATTGACAACTTTCTCAGAAGCAGAAATGGAGAAAAAATACATAAAAGTGAAACAGGATTAGCTGCAGTTTCAATGGCTCATTCGAACAATTTTATGGTTCTTGACTATTTTCCTAATACTTTTCTACGTTTGGATCAGACATAGTCCTGGATAGTTCAAGCATTTTGCTCATTCATGTGCAGCCTTGTGGAGTCAGTGTCTTACATTGTATGGTAATTTTGTGGGTTCATCATCTTAATACTCCTATATATTGGGTTTCAATTAACAGCTTCTGGTGCAAGGTATTAGAGAGGTATCCAGATGGATTGAACAAAACACAGTAAAAGTGATCATTGACTGGTATTCATCAACATTTAAGTCATAACTTTGCTTATAGCCCACCTGCTTAGCGCAATAAAGAGAGCGCAGATCTACAGATGGCAAGGTTGTGAGTTCGATCCCCAGGCAAGGCTTGTGTTCTCTTTGACGATTTGATAAAAGACATTGTGTCTAAAATCATGTCTCTGATTCATGTAGGGAAGTTAGGAGTTTCTTGCGGAGAACAGGTTTGTACTGGTACAGAATCCAGGAACACTAGTAAGGATAACTGCCTGCCGTTACATAACTGAAATACTCTTAAAAAATGGCGTTAAACCCAAAACAAAACACACAAAAATATAATTTATGCTTATGCAAGTTTGCTTAACTGTATGCAATAATATAAAAATGTGCTTATTTAACGACAGAGCAAAAAGGAAATTTAGCAGATGAATATGGGCAAAAAAAAAATACAAACATTTAAATTAAAAAAGGTTTCAATATATTGTGTTACTATGGTTACAGGGATCTGGAAAGTGACTATGATGAGTTACCGATGGATCGTCGAGGATCGCTGACCAGTATGAATTCGGTTGCGACAACCGCTACCACCGACAGCAGCAGCAGTGGCGGCAAGGTAGGAAAATTATTTCATCTATCTGTCTAGGCAATGAAGGTATTATTAGGAAAGATAGAATATTACTGAATTTTCCAAGATACGAATTGTTTCTGTATTCCATTTCATCCCCATGTGTATTAGTTGATATATAGAGGATATTTGTTTGTTTTGAGTGAATATGGAATATATCTCACCTCGAAGTGAGAAAATTTCAAATATTTTCACGAGCGCGTAGCGCAAGTGAAAATGTGAAAATTTTCTCACTTCGAGGTGAGATATATTCCTTACTCACAAAAACAAACAAATTTTCTTTTTTTTTATGCTCAATTACGTTGAGATTTGCATTTTGCAACTATTTTTAATCTCAGTGCGGGAAACAGACGTGCGTAAACAGACATGACGTCAGACGTGCTGTGACGTTATAAACACACATACAACATAAAGTTCCATTTTATTTTATTTTTTGCTGCATAGCGTTCATAATTCATAATGTAATGAGGGGGTGGAGCTATATGTCTCACAGTATGAAAATATAGATTTCATATTTTCACAGTGTGAGTGATGAAATATGAAAATATTTAACTGATAGAATACAGTATTTCATTAGTTAGCATAAAATAAACTTTTCTTTTCAAAGTCAAAGTTTTCAAGTTTCAAGAAATGTTTTGCATTTATAGAAGTAAAAATGTCTGTATTCTGAATTTTGATAAGAATAATTTAGAATAAGTAGAAAGTTGAATATTTTCCTGCAGGATGGGTTTTCAAAAGTAAAAATCAGTTAACTTAAAATGTGTGATACTTTGAGCGAAAATTTCTGGAAGTCTGAACAATGAAGATTTACTAGTCTTCTTGAAATATTGAAAATTGCAATAGTTTTGTTTCTTTTAAAGGCATATCTGATAGTTTTAGTTGCACATCTTTCTGCTTAGAGTGTTTTTCCTATTATTGTACTTTAGCCAGGAGTAACTGCAAATGGCTTAGAAGTCAAGTGCTTAAAAAAACAATGGTGGGTGGTAAATCTAGAGTAACAAAGTTGTCTCTTATGCACTGCAACCTAACACTTAAATTGTTGATATTTGACAACTTTTCATAAGAAACCTGTCTGTTAGATAGAAACTACCAGATGTGCCTTTAATTGAAAATAGAAAAAGATATGAAAAGAACATATTATGTCATAGACAAAGTTTAAAAATACGATACTTGTACATTCATTTCAGATATTTTAGAGCTTGTGTGAAGAATATGAAGAAATATGTGCTTAAATTTATTTGTTCATTTTGATATGTATTTTCAGTTTCAGGGAAAATGCCAGCCATGTTTACATAAATATATTTTCTTGAAAATTTAGATTCTTAATTATGTCTCATATTGTTTTTGCCTTCACTGTCTGTCCATCCGTTCGGCTTTCACAGGTCAAACTGCTGGCAGATTTTGACGAAACTTCATTGGAGTGATCAGTACCAAGCCTAGTTGTGCATATCGCCTACATGTTCCGCTTCTCTTCACAAAATGGCCACCAGAACTAAAAGTAGAAAAATCTTGTATGGCTTTTACTGGTCAAACTGCTGGCTGGATTTTGACAAAACATTACATGAGTGATCAGTACCAACCTAGAAGTGCACATTCTGCTTTGCTGCACAAAATGGCTGCCAGAGCTAAAAATAGAAAAATCTTGTCCAGCTTTTGCAGGTCAAACTGCTGGCTGGATTTCGACTAAACTTCACTGGATTGATCAGTACAAAGTCTAGATTTGCATATCACTGGCACGTTCTGCTTCGCGGCACAAAATGGCCGACGGGGCTAAAAATAGAATATTCTTGTCTGGCTTTCACAGGTCAAACTGCCAGACAGATTTTGATGAAACTTCACAGAAGTGATCAGTACAAGGCCTAGTTGTGCGTATCGTCTACATGTTCTGCTTCATTGTTCAAAATGGCCACCAGAGCTAAAGGTGTACATAGGAGAGTACATAATATATGCTTTTGTGACTAAAACACCCCCTAGTTAAAGAATGTCTATCATGGCTATTTAACTCAAAATGATTTTTGATCAGCCTAAAGAACTAAAGTCTTAATTAGAACGCCAAGGTGGCTCTAAAATTCCTTTTTGAAAAATGGAGTGTATAAAAACAAACACAAAGTTAGTAAGTTTTTGTGAAAGGCTAGTTCAAAACATTACAAACTTCTGTGAAATGGATCTGAGACAGGTTTATGGAAGCAAGGCTGAGTGATTATTGTTTAAATCATTGTTGAACTTCTGTGAACTATGTTTACTTTATATTTATGTACAGGTATAGACACTGCTAATGAAGTTTGAGTGATAGAGATTTCACCTACTGTCAGTATTATGATATTTTATTGCCTATTTATATATTGATGTATCAAACTATCCAGTCTAGCTTGGAACAAGGCCATGTTTACCGTAAATTTAGAACTTCAGAATGTCCGTGCACTTAGGTACAAATTGAGATATATTTTTGTCAGTCTTTGGTTCTGATGTTTTGGAAACCCGCATTTATTGTAGGTAGATGGAAATTGTAGGTTTAAAAATTAGTGTTTACTAGAAGAAAATACTTTTTTGTAGGAAAACGCAATGCACAGAAATCTATGCGTAAGTGATAGTATAAGCAGCAGTTACAGCTTATTACTGTCACATCATTATTATTGTTTGGGGACTATTTTTTATGGATTTGATGCTTTCATTACTCAAAGAACATAATTGAGCCATGGCATGTGAAAACCACATAGTGGCTTTGCGACCAGCATGGATCCAGACCAGTCTGCGCATCTGCGCAGTCTGGTTACGATCCATGCTGTTTGCTAACAGTTTCTCTAATTTTGCAATAGGCTTTGAAAGCAAACAGCATGGATCCTGACCAGACTGCATGGATGCGCAGGCTGGTCTCCATCCATTCTGGTCGCAAACCCACTATGTTGGTTTTCTTTTTTGGTGGGCTCAATTCTAAATGATCAAATATAAATGACATTCATTTGATCTTCAAAAGCCATTTTGGTAAAAACTATGAAATTTCATATGCACAGTATGAAACAGTTTCATTGTAGTACATAAAATATGTTATACTAGACCCTATAGGTTAGACTGTAGAAGATACATGGTGTAACGTGGCTACAAATATCCAGTTTACAAAGGTAAGATATAAAAATAGGAGTCAAAAATGCAGTTTTAAAAGTTATGTTGTTGAATAGGTATATCTTTAAGCAGTAATATTTAGAAAGAATGATACTGAGTGACAAAGTTCCATTCCTTGTATGAAGAAGACGGATATTCGCATCACTTTTCGCAGTTTTGGTGTGAGGTGCGTCGAAAAAAGTGAGGTGTGTCAAAAAGGTATGGTGCATCAAAAAAGTGAGGTGTGTCAAAAAGGTATGGTGCATCAAAAAAGTGAGGTGTGTCAAAAAGGTATGGTGCATCAAAAAAGTGAGGTGCGTCAAAAATGTATTGTGCGTCAAAAAAAAGAATTTGTATGGTATTATTTTTATACAATAAAAACAGAGGGTTAGCAAGCAGTTCAGGAAAAGGAGCAACATTTCTTCATAGAGTTACCTCAATATTTTGTATATTGAGAAACTATTTATAGGTAATGGCTGATTATTTTTCTGTTTATTACAGTAGATAATGAAGTTTTATTGGCAGAAAATCTCACTCTTTATGAGGAGTTATCAGTTCATATACAATTTAATAGACCTCTTTCTTTTCATCAGTCTGACCTATGTTTAGTGGGAATATGCTGTATGGCTGTTTGATATTTTGAACTCTGTCAGAAACATATTTAGTTTAGTAATTACTGGAAGTACAGGTATTTTTTTTTTTTCATGGGATAAAATCTCTATTTTTGTACCATTTTATTTAAAAGTCTTTTATGCCTTAATGCTTTAGCTTAAAAACAGATGAAACAACCTATGCGTACTTACATGGTTAGAAAGCACTACTTCTGATATTGCACATGAACTGTAATAGTTAATGCTATAAAGGGAGGTAATGAAAAACAATAGATTAAATAAAACATTCAAGTATATTCAGTAATATTCAGATCTTTGACAAATGTTAAAGAATGTAATTATAAGAAATAGGATTTAACAAGAAATTAATGTATTTATGTTTATAAAGGAAAATGTGGCAGCCACATTTTAAACAAAGACATCTATATTATGTGCCGTTAACATGAAACAGGTCTGTTTATGGTAACAATTACATGACAATGACTACAGAATTTTTTGTAGATTTTGTTGGGTTTGAAGAAGTGAAAAGGAGAGAAATACATATGCCAGTACTTCTTAATTGGAAACATTTTTGCATCACTGAATTCACGGGTGGTAAACGCGCAATCCAATTCCCGCCGGGAATACGCTTAAAATGGGTTGCGCAATGTCCGGTGCCGGTGTTGCGCATAAAAAAAGACGAAACTGAGGTATGTGAAGTTATGATTTTGCTTAGTATGAGACAAGAATAAATTTTCTCGATAAAAGCAAAATGCTATTCGACACAGATATGATAATACATCATATGTGTAAAATATCTGGTTTGTAATTTATGATTCGGCTCTATTATCACAAAAACTCTGGCGACACGAAACGTGAAAAAAGTATGAAATCAACAAAAATGGCAGTTTCTGACCTCATATGCCTAATCTGAGGACATCTGATGCTTTTTATGATAACTCAACTGTTATAAATTAACGAATATCAAAATTATTTGTTTCAAATCCTGCTTACGGGGACATAATTGACAAAATAATCATCGGGAATGGGGTTGCGCACCGGGAATGGAGTTGCTCATATACATCATAATGTGTATAATGTATACGCGCAACTCCATTCCCGGGGCGCAACCCCATTCCCGATTATTTTTTGCCAATCTTTCCCCCAAAAGCAACATTTCATTTAAGTGAATGTAACATTCATGACTGTTTTACACGTGTTTGATCATTCGAAGCGTCACATTTCCAGAAAGAAGGCACAAGAGTAAGAAAATTTGCATGTTTCATGATTCCATGATTTTTTTGACAGCTCGAGCCATGAGAGTTTTCGTGATAACAGAGCCGATTCTTAAATTAATAAGTTGGTATTTCACACATATGATCCTTATTCATTTTTGTGTCGAATAGCATTTTGCTTTTTTTCGAAAGCACTCGTAAATGTGCAATTATTTACAAAAACAAAAACCCACCTACCTCGATTTTGTATATATTGATGCGCAACACCAGCACCGGAAGTCACGCAACCCATTTTTAGCGTATTCCCAGTGGGAATTGGATTGCGCGTTTACCACCCATGTGAATTACAGCGCAAATTTTAAGTTCTATATATGAGCTGTGCCATGGGAAAACCAACATAGTGGCTTTACAACCAGCATGGATCCAGACCAGCCTGCGCATCTGCGCAGTCTGGTCAGGATCCATGCTGTTCGCTAACAGTTTCTCTAATTGCTATAGGCTTTGAAAGCGAACAGCATGGATCCTGACCAGACTGTGCGTATGTGCAGGCTGGTCTGGATCCATGCTGGACGCAAAGCCACTATGTTGGTTTTCCCATGGCGCGGCTCATATTAGAAATAGATAAAGCTGCTGTCCAGATGGAATGGTATGTTTATTTACGTAGTTAGAATATGGCTATGTTCAGTGTTGTACATGAAATTATACTTTTAGAGCAATAAAGGGAGGTAATAAAAACAATGGACTTTTAAGTACTGACCTCCAGATTTTGGCTAAAAATGATCTTTCTTGATTTAAAATTGAACTTTGGTCATGAACATTAGAAACTGAAGTTTTGTTTCTAAACTATTTTCTTAAGAAATGTAGCATTAATTTTCTGATAACTTAAATTTTTATCTTTTGACTGACCATTGTAATGATGCATAGCTGATTAAGGGTATTCTCAGCTAACTCCAAAAGGAAAGTTACAGTATCTTCCTACTGTACAAAAAAACAACAATAAAGCCTAAAAAAAATTGTTTGTTTGTACACCAACCTACCCTAAATTTTTGGCCTGACCCTGAATGGTTTAATTATGGCCTTGGAGAATTTTTTTTTCAACTTTTTAACAAAACATAAGAGTGTAGAAATCAATTTACTGATGCTCTAAAGGCATAACCCCCTTATCTGTATTCATTTTTTGACACAAAAATAACTTCCGAAAAGTTCCACTTAACAAAAAAAAAAAATAAATAAATAAATAAATAAAAAAAATTACCAACTTACCTACCTTGATTTTTTAAGCATGTTACTGGAAACAAACAATCTTTTTATTTAGGCCTAAACATCATATTTTTTCGTCAAGAAAATTCAGAAATGAGGTAGGGATTGATAAAGAAAGACTAGCTCTCCCTTGCTATATGCCTATTGTGTCATACTTTTACAGGAGTTGGTGTTCAATTAAACAGAAAGAGATAGTTTGATTAAACTGGAGTGATAAATTATCATGTTACAGGGGGCAGAATGAGACAGATTCATTGTAATCCTGATTGACTGGCAAAAAATGGTCAAGATTTATTCATTCTGGTCTCCCCCTGGAAACTGTTTTTCTGTCTGGAATTAGTTTTTTTCAGCAGTTACGAGGACTGTAAATCACTGCAATTCGCTAGTTTTTTGTCCATTTAACGTTATTGGATCCACAAAATTCTGTTTAGTTTACCCTTTAATGTATGAAGTCCACATATTTTTGTCGTAACAAAGCTTTAAGATGAAACTATAAACTTATAAAGGGTCCACATTTGAGCCGTGCCATTAGAAAACCAACATTGTGGCTTTGTGACCAGCATGGATCCAGACCAGCCTGCGCATCCGCGCAGTCTGGTCAGGATCCATGCTGTTCGCTTTCAAAGCCTATTGATATTAGAGAAACTGTTAGCGAACACCATGGATCCTGACCAGACTGCGCGGATGCGCAGGCTGGTCTGGATCCATGCTGGTCGCAAAGCCACTATGTTGGTTTTCTCATGGCATGGCTCATTTTATGTTATGAACTTAAATTACATTAATTTCTTGTTCAGTTTTACTTTCATTTAATTGTTTTCTTATAATTTTGAAAAGCTTTGGATATTGACCTATGTAGTAGAAATTATTATTGAGTTCATTGTTTCTGATTACCTCCCTTTATATGTATATTATTGAGTTCATCGTTTCTGATT
Source organism: Mercenaria mercenaria (assembly GCF_021730395.1). Lineage (NCBI taxonomy): Eukaryota > Metazoa > Mollusca > Bivalvia > Venerida > Veneridae > Mercenaria > Mercenaria mercenaria. The sequence continues at coordinate 57,844,975 of NC_069378.1, forward strand.
ACCTCCCTTTATATGTATATTATTGAGTTCATTGTTTCTGATTACCTCCCTTTATATGTATAAGTTCATGTTTAATAATAAAAGTAGTAATTTTCTGACCATTTAACCCTTACCCTGCTATATTTCTATAATGGATTGGTCCATCTTTCAATTTGGACAGTACCACTTATTACTCAAAGGGGTTTTCACTGAAAATTTACTGACTGAATAGCGAACAGTGCAGACCATGATCAGACTGCATGGATGTGCAGGCTGATCTTGGTCTGCACTGGTCGCAAAGGCAGAATCATCTGCCGCCAGCAGTCTAAGGGTTAACTATGCACATCATCTTTTTAATCAGGTGCTTTATTAAAATTAAAAGCTTGGTGAAGCTTTAAGAATTAACTGCCCGCACGGTATACATTCAGCTTGAAAGTGTTCTTGTTTTAGAAGAATATAAAGAAATAGTTCTTCAATAGCTGTTTGAATTTGGACTGCTTTGATTTTGCTATCAGAGTTATGTCAATTCAAGTTGTTCAGTCAAATCAAATTTATTATAGAAGATATAGATTTGTATACTGTCACATGTTTTGACATTATGCATTTAATTTATGGGTGATTTTCTCTTGTTATGATGTAAAATATGGTAATTTTGAAAATTACATTGTTTGTTTGTTCTTTTTGTGTGATTTACATCATAAATTCGTCATTCCGACGTAATTTGCGAATGTCTCTGCCTCCACAGGGTTGCCGTCATCCTCGATATGCCGATAAATTCTGGAGTTGATATTGATGTCATAATTGGCCACATGAGCTTGTCTTTTGTGTCCTAACCCGAGAAGAATTAGTTTCATTTAAATACGTTTACAGGAACGAAAATAATTAGTATCCAATATTAGCACAAAAAATGAAAAGATTGAAATTTTCTCTGAAATAGAAAAACAATTTCTAAAGAAATGAGTGGGCAGTCTTTAACCCTTAGCCTGCTGCAGGCGACTTTAACAGCCTTTGCAAACAGCTTGGAACCAGATCAGACGCCGATTAAATCGGCGTCTGATCAGGTTCCAAGCTGTTTGCTACTCTGACAATATTTCTTCCAATTTTGGAGCAAATTGAATGAACTTTACAATTTTAGCAGACGACATTTCCAGCAGACGACAATTTATCTAGCATGCTAAAGGTTAAAGTATATTATTTATTACTTGCTAATTATAAAGCTGTAGTACTGAAAAAAAAACCCCACAGTGTTATATATAACTACAAAAAGCATAAGTCGCTGAACTCTCTTTGCTTGTACACGTGGGCATCAAAATCACACTGGCATTATAATACACTGACAACTCAGGGCAACACACATAGCTTGTATCCTGCAAACCATGACACCAATAGGGCATCAAAATCACACTAAAGTGACATTTTTTTTTTAGATAAATCAGAAAATCTCAATGGAAGAAATCTAAAATTTAATTAATGACCATAGAATCTTTAAAACAATGAAACATGTTTTCTTTTGTGATACCTCTTGAGCAAGACAAGAAATTTGTTGTTGTTAAAACACTGTTGAAAGCTTGAGAGTGTTTTTGGACTAAAATTGTCAGCATTTTGTCACATTCTTCACAGAATTGTCCATTTAATTCTCTGCAGGGAGCCTGCTATCACAGCAGTTTGATCAGGAGGTAGGTAGATGGTCAGAAAATCAATACGCTGCCCATTAGCACATTGGTCATAATGGTTTGTGACAATTTTCATCCTCTAAGGTTTAATAGTTGAGGATGTTGCTGACCATGAGCAACCTGACAGAAAAAGAAAATAGCATTCAGCTTCATATCTTATGCTTCTAACCTTTACACTGCTAAATTTCTTAAATGGACTGGTTCATCATTCAGTTTGGACATCAAAGGGTTGCTCTATGAAAAATTACTGACTGAATGGGGAACAGTGCAGACCATGATCAGCCTGCACGTGTGCAGGCTGATTTTGGTCTGCACTGGTCACAAAGGCAGAATCTCTTGCCGCCAGCAGGCTAAAGGTTAAGCTCACCTGAACCAAAGTTCAAACAAAACTGATCCATGGTCCGTTGTCAGTTGACCATTGTCTACTATATCTCTTTTCTTTTTATCCCCTAGATGGATCTTCACCAAACTTGGTCAGAAGCACCTGGTTGCACAGACTTCCTTCAGGCTTTTTCTTGTGTTTATGCCTGACTGCTTTCAGGGGCTGCAAGAGCAGTGGTCCCTTGCACTGAAATGGGAGAAATAAGATAGTCCAGATAAAGAGTATGGAAAGTTAGATAAATTAAAGAATTATGTTTGAAAAAATTAATGGTAGAAAGATTTAAAAGCAGTCTAGAGATCATAGTTTATATCTTATACCCAACACCTTACAGAGGTCACACAGAGAATGACTTAGCGCATGTTTCCGTGGAAATCAGAACTGGGCTAGACTAAGCTTTTGCAGAACTCAGCAGCAGCAGCAGCATCTTAATTAATTGTTCAAATATATCAGTTAAGGGGAGGTTAGCCAGCCGCTGAACCTAGGATCGTGGGTTCGACCCATACTGTGGTCACTACCGAGCCTTATCCCATGACTCCAGTTTTGATTTTGGAGGAAAAGCGGACTCAATAGTGGTTCAGATTACCTTGTGAAGCTTTCTTCACAATAGCGCTAAATCAAATTGGTATAAAGTGCCCTTTACCCTGCTAAATTTATATAATGAACTTATCTGTCTTTCAATTTGAACAGCATCATTACTTGTTAAAAAAGGTGCTTACACTTTAAATTTCTGGTCCTCAAGTTCAAGACAGAAAAGCTACTTGATGGGTGTCTTGAAAAACTTTAAAGTCTACGAATATGGTTTCATATTCCTTTATACAGACTAGTTGATGTTACACAATTTTCAGGGATGCATTCTCAATCAAATTTTTTCTCTATTCAATTTCAAAGAAATTTAATTTATAAAATTGCAGCCTTGGATTTAGTTATTATTAGTGTAACTTATCGGTAATGGCCAATCTTGACTTTTACTTGATGTTTCCTATATATATATATATATATATATATGGAGGTTGATAAAATCTTAAATGACTTTGTGATATACGAGGAAAAATAGCCAATGGCCATTGTACGTGAAAATCAATATAGAATATTTTCCCCGCTAAACTAGTTAACGGGTTTCTCTCATATTTGATTATAGTGTAATAATCGGAAAGGTTGCGGAAAAGGGTAAATGGGAAAGATAATACTGTGATAAAATAATCGTGATTGATGTTTCAATATTGGTTATGGATATACGTATTATATGATTCTCTGTTATAATCTAGTGATTTACAGTGCTGGTGAAAATTCATTAACGGATTTCAGTATTTTCGTTGAATGTAATTTTTTTTTTTTTTTTTTTCCAAGACCAAAAAAAAAATTTTTTTTTTCTATTTTGTATGTTAAGGTTTTGCATCCCATTTTAATCAGTATGTGTTGGAAGATGGATTTTAAGTAGTACAAAGAAAATAAGGATGGATTGTGATTAAAGTGAAATATTTTATTTAGATTAAGAGAGAAAGTTATGAATTTTATTTTAATTCTTTTTTCACATGAAAGGATTATTTTCAAATACAACATAAAATTTACTAAAAGAGGATTTACTTATTAATAAATAAATCAATTCTGTGTAAATTTTTGCTAATATATTAGAAAATATTATGTTCAAATTAAATTTAACTGTCCTATTATACATTATACAGGAGTGTTAATATTAAGTATTGAATTAATTGATCATTTCCTTATATACATTACAGGATACGATGTCAGTTATATATGTCTAGTTCCTTGCAGTACAGTTTTGCCCACCTTTAACGCAACAAGTTTTTTTGCCCATATTTCTCATTAAATATTATGATAATAATCATGGATATTAAATATTAATCTTAAAAAACTCCCTGGGGGGTAATTTGAACTTTTTTAACTTCTTGAAATATTATCTTGATTAGTTTTGAAGTTTGATTTTCAGTAAATTATTTTTAAGGTTTGTTTAGCAGTTTTTGATAAAAAAATCCTTCTTTTTTTTTGAAAATTCATGTGACAAGTCTTTTAGTTGTCATGGATATCTAAGTTAACAAAAAAAAAACAACAAAAAAAACTGTGTTATTTCCACACAAGGGTTACCTGTGAGTGGTGACTATAAATAAATTTAATATACATACAATAAAGGGACATTTCACTAAAAGCCCAGTTACGGATAAGATAGATCAAACAATAGGCATTTTAATACGCAAGAAATTATTTTTTTAAATACTAGAGAAAAATCTGAAAGCTTAGTAATATAATGTAATCTTAAAATTTTTTGCTCACAAGAAAATATATATTGTTGAGAAAAGTTTTATATTTTAAGAATTGAAAAGAAATAATAATAATAAAAATTAGGCTAGAAAAAAATACCAAAGAAATAAGAAAACTTGTTTTGTAAAAAAAAAAGTCAGGAAAAAAAGTTGAGTAAAAGTTACAATGCAATGCAATACAGTTCAGTACATTTGATGCAATACTATACAATTCAGTACATATTCAATGGAATGCAATACAATGTGATACAATTCGGTACTATGTAATACAATTCAGTACAGTGTAATACAATTAGGTGCAATACAATTCAGTACAATGCAATGCAATGCAATACAATTCAGTACAATGTAATACAATTCAGTACAATGCTATACAATTCAGTACAGTGTAATGCAATTCAGTACAGTGTAATACAATTAGGTGCAATACAATTCAGTACAATGCAATGCAATACAATTCTGTACAATGTAATACAATTCAGTACAATGCAATACAATTCAGAACAATGCAATGCAATTCAGTAGAATGCAATACAATTCAGTACAATGCTATACAGTTCAGTACAGTGTAATACAATTAGGTGCAATACAATTCAGTACAATGCAATGCAATGCAATACAATTCAGTACAATGTAATACAATTCAGTACAATGCAATACAATTCAGTACAATGCTATACAATTCAGTACAGTGTAATCCAATTCAGTACAGTGCAATGCAATTCAGTACAGTGCGATGCAATTCCGTACAATATTCAATGCAATTCAGTACAATGCTATACAATTCAGAACAATGCAATGCAATTCAGTAGAATGCAATACAATTTAGTACAATGCAATACAATTCAGTTCATGCAATGCAATATAATACAATATAATGCAATATAATTCAGTACAATGCAATCCACTCCAGTCCACTCCTACTCCCACTCCCACCCGCAACCCACCGCACTGCACGGCTGCACTGCAAGGCAATGCAATAGCAAAGACATCTAACCATATTTTTTCAAGTTGATTGGTTAACATAATTTTGTTGTATTGAGATAGCTTTATGCAGTGTAAACACAATAACTATATTGGTCTGTTACATTGTAACAAGATAATATTTGCACTGTTTATGAGAAGCATTTTGGCACCTCTTTAATTAACTAATTTTCCCGTTTATGACCAGACTTGTCAACTGCAGATTATTTTGTTGCTTGGTAACTTCAAGGAAATACTGTGTTCTGCATCAAATTTATGACAAGTTTATTAGGTTCTTGATCAGGGGAACAGTCTGAAAATGAAGCTTTGTCCTTGGTTGGTTTAAATTTTGAGCAAAGAAACAGCCAATCAAATGCTAGTGTGTAGAGACTGGTCTCCAGACTGAACTTTGTAACTTTATACACTTAAGGCGGAAGAAGTTGTCATTTGTACTTGCAAGGGAATGGCAGAAGACAACTATGCGGTGAGCCATTTAGGGATTTGAACTGACTGTCACATCAAAATCTCCTTGAACACTGGTTATCACTTGCTCGTCATAGGTATGGGTTCAAAACATCGCTTGGGAAGTAGAATTTTTCATATAAGCCGTGCCATGAGAAAACCAACATAGTGGGTTTGCGACCAGCATGGATCCAGACCAGCCTGCGCATCTGCGCAGTCTGGTCAGGATCCATGCTGTTCGCTTTCAAAGCCTATTGCAATTACAGAAACTGTTAGCGAACAGTATGGATCCTGACCAGACTGCGCGGATGCACAGGCTGGTCTGGATCCATGCTGGTCGCAAAGCCACTATGTTGATTTTCTCATGGCGCGGCTCATTATCAGGAAGCCATCTAACTGGTTTACAGGGATGGGGGTGGTGGGGTTGTCTGTTCTACCCAGGTGCCTGCCTATTCCTACATCATTGCCCAGAGGGGCACTTTGGGCTGTTTTCCCTCCATCAAAAGTTCGAAAAGTTGCCATATTGCATAAAATTTGGGCTCTTCTCCCTCCATCAAAAGTTCGAAAAGTTGTCATATGGTATAAAATAGTGTTGATGTGTTTAAAATGAAACAAAAAATGGAACACTGATCTCAACTGAAAAATACTGTTGAAAAAATAATGTGTATGTGCTATAAAGTATATGACATATAAGATTTAATCATACATTTTAACACCACATCGATTATCCCAGAAATGTAAATATTTCTTTTTTCGCACCATCTGTTTCAGCTTGGGGTATTTTAGAGTCATTGTTATGAAAAGTAATAGGGAGAAAAAAAATGTTTTCATTAACAGAGATTGTCTATTCCAGATACTGTGATACTGGCAGCATTACAGTAATATACTTTGATCTTTTGCCATAATTTTTCTGATTTCATTGCAATTAATTGTTCAGAGGCTTAATTATATGTTATAAGATCAGTAAGAGCAGTCTTCTCTTGGAGTGAAGAAGAAAAAACTAACAGCATTCTGATTACAACCAATTGTTAAGAAAAGAGAAAATGATGTCAAATTACTTGTTTTTTTTTGGTCCTTCTAGGAGTTTATTCGATTAAAGAGGCTTGCATCCAGATTTATGTTGAACTTTTCATAATTTCTTTTTGTTGTTTAGTGTTGAAAAGTAAAATCAGTATAGGATATGCAAGCTGTAGGAAAAAGAAAATCAAAACGGGGTGGGTGGGGGATGGGGTTGTGAAACAAAGACGCATAGAGTTTTGATTGTCACTTAATGTATAGCCTGGCTTCCTGGCTGCATGGTTATTTTTTTATATAAATACTGCAAGCAAAATGAGAAAATCTTAAGCCTCTAAAATAGCACATTTTATCTGATGGCTGAACCATACAGCCAGGGGCAATAAAAAATGTCAATGTAGAAACAACCTGCTGGAGTTACTTCCCTCTTAATGAATAAACTTATATAAATGTAAATAAGAACAAACATAGGGACGGGAGCCAGTCTACTTAATGTAGATCAGATGATATTTGCGATAGTTTTACTTTTGCTAATGTTAAAAAAAAAAGAGAGATTCCTAAATTCAAAACGATGCGTACTATAAGGATCATGAACATATTTCAGGTAGTGGACCTGTAGTGATAATTGATCATTTCCATTCGGTAACATTTTCTCCGTATGTGATATCAGGATAATCTCCGACTGTCACGGAAACTTTGATCATATGAGCTACATTTACGACCAAAGGTCTCCAAAAGAGTTAAGACGGGAATTCAGAATTTCACAGAAATTACCGATAGTCACTATTACAGGTGTACTTTATAATAAGCAGTGATATTAATGTTATCATCTCTAGTACCTGAGTGATGGAGCTATGATGTGCGAATTCTTAATAGCAAGGCCAATTTGTCTTTCATCTTTCGAACTGTGAAATAAAATAGATGCAAAATATACACATTCCACAGTAAATTGACTTTCTCATTCTGTAAATTATATACAATACTGAAACTGAAGGGTTTAATAAATTGATTGTTCTCATTATATATAGTGTTATCATAGTTATTATAGATATTCTGCCGAGAATGATTATAGGTATTGCTTCAGAGGAACAAATTGTTTTGCGAGAATATTATTCCAGATTATTATTCGCAGTCAGATCAGAAATAGTTGTTCAACTTCCGACTTAATCGCAGCAGGTCAAGGCATTTTATTGGGGTGATGTTCCGGGAATACTAAATAGTTGAGAATATAATATAAAGAATTTAATCTTGCCAAGGCATTATACCAGGTTGATTCGCTTGATTGACCAGGTTTTTAACTGTATTTACAGTCCCCCTGTGAAAAAGGTCCATGAACTTCATGAAATAGTTCATGAATTAATATTCATGAGAATCAAAATTTATGTTCCATGAATTTCGATATTCATGAACTTGTTCATGAATTTAAAATAATACATGAACAAGTTCATGAATATTGAAATTCATGAAACATAAATTTTGATTCTCATGAATATTTATTCATGAATTTTAATTCATGAACAAATTCTCGAATATTGAAATTCGTGAAACATAAATTTTGATTTTCATGAATATTTATTCATGAACTCAATATTCATGAACTATTTCATGAATTGAAATTCATACATGACTTTTAACTAATGAATATTGAAATTCATGAAACATAAATTTTGATTTTTTTTTATGAATATTTATTCATGAACTATTTTTGGAACAAATTCATGAACTAGTCAAGGAAACCTGGTAGGAGTGTAACACTATGAAACCTGAGAGATCTGCATGTAATGGAATTCTTGTAACAATTTCGGTAGAGCATGATTCAATAAAAAATCCTGATGTAATGTTGTTCAGTTAGCCTGGCCAGAGACTGTTTTTTTTAGTCTGCTGAGTCACTGTGACAATGACATTTTCCACCCTCGACAAAGGACATGTTGAGTAAAACAGTAAACTAGAGTGGGATTGGGAGCATAATAATAAGTAAACAATTGCTGTATAAAATACAAAACATTAACTTAAACAATGTATAATTTACTTTAATCTCAAGATTGAAATTCAGATAGTAGCTTTGTTTCAGGGTCGTGAAAACTTGTGACATTGTAAAAGGATTTTATTTTTTTTAAATGAATGATTTATGACAACACCATAATTACTTATTTGATTTTCAGTATGCTCATGTTCCTTTTAAACCATTCTTAACTGTAGTATGATAATTATTTCCTTCTTATTTGCTGCACAAACTTCTCAAACATTGCTGAATCATGTGCAAAAAAATTCCCAGCGTGCAACAAAATAATGGAAACTGGTCATGTGACATTATGAATTTAATGTTCATGAACATTCATGAACTTATTCATTTATTGTAAAAGGTAATAAACCTAACTTTTATGTTTAATGAATGAACAGTTCAGAAACTCACAATTTGGTTCAAGAACTGGTTACACTGAACAGGAAAAAGGTTATGAATTTTAGTACTTTTAATGAACCTGTGTTCATGAACAATTTTGGTTCTTAGTCTTAGTCTAGACCAACAGTAACTGTTCAGGAACTGGTAAAGTTCTAAAAGTTCTTGAACTTTTGCAGTTTTTGAACAATGTTCAAGAACTATCATTGTTCTAGAATCAAAGTCAAAGAACTGTTATGCTGGTTCAAGAACAGTTCTCTAAGTTCTTCAGAAGTTCTTGAATGTTCAAGAAGTTAATACTACTTCTAGAACATTTTTAGCTCATCTGATTTTTTGAAAAAAAATGATGAGTTATTGTCATCACTTGAGCGGTTGTCGGCGTCGGCGTCGGCATCTGCGTCGGCGTTGCCTGGTTAAGTTTTATGTTTAGGTCAGCTTTTCTCCTAAACTATCAAAGCTATTGCTTTGAAACTTGGAAGACTTGTTCACCATCATAAGCTGACCCTGTATAGCAAGAAACATAACTCCATCTTGCTTTTTGCAAGATTTATGGCCCCTTTTGTACTTAGAAAATATCAGATTTCTTGGTTAAGTTTTATGTTTAGGTCAACTTTTCTCCTAAACTATCAAAGCTATTGCTTTGAAACTTGGAATACTTGTTCACCATCATAAGCAGACCCTGTACATCAAGAAACATAACTCCATCTTGCTTTTTGCAAGAATTATTGCCCCTTTTGGACTTAGAAAATCAGTTTTCTTGGTTAAGTTTTATGTTTAGGTCAACTTTTCTCCTAAACTATCAAAGCTATTGCTTTGAAACTTGCAACACTTGTTCACCATCATAAGCTGACCCTGTACAGCAAGCAACATAACTCCATCCTGCTTTTTGCAATAATTATTGCCCCTTTTGGACTTAGAAAATCATTTTCTTGGTTGAGTATTATGTTTAAGGCAACTTTTCTCATAAACTATCAAAGCTATTGCTTTAAAACTTGCAACAGTTTTTCACAATCATAATTGGACACTGTACATCAAGAAACATAACTCTATCCTGCTTTTTGCAAGAATGATGATCCTTTTTAGACTTAGAAAATCATGGGTAGGACAATATTTCTATTATACAAAAAAAATCAGATGAGCGTCAGCACCCGCAAGGCGGTGCTCTTGTTTTACAGGGTCATAACCCTGTAGTTCCTGAATCACAATTTCAGTTATTATCCGAATTTCATTTTCAAGTTCATGAATTTCTTAAAACATTTAATGGATTTTCTGAAATGTTCATGAACTACATTTACAAGTTCATGAAATGAAAGTAATATTCTTGAACTTGAGACTTCATGAATTTAAGTTAGTGAACTTTTCCTTGTAGTTCATGAACTTTTTTGATAATTCATGAATTCTTACAAATTCATGAATAAATTCATGAAGTTCATGAACCTTTTTCACAGGGTTCATGCAGTGACAAACAGTTAACCTAACTATGTGTACTATTACTGACTTGTTCTTCACAATTAAGCACATACAACATGACACACATGCACACGCACAGCAAGTGAGCCACATAGTAGTTGTTATATGTTTTTGAGTTGTCATGAGTGAATTTCATATGTTATTTTGGAGAAGGAAATGTTTAAGTGCATTCTTAGGAAATGTGATTTATAGCAGTATTGACTTACAGATTGCAACTCCCCTTTTGGCATTTATTTGGGTGCACATTTATACAGTGTACAAGAAATGTGTGCAAAAGCAGGGAAGATCCAAGCACAGAATGTATGACAAAATCCCACCCCCCATGGACAAAATCCCACCCACCATGACAAAATCCTCCTTGCTCAATTTGACAAAGGTAAACAAAATCCCCCCTGCTCTGAATTCCACAAAAGTAAACAAAATTCCCCTCTCCCCCCCTCCCCCACCCTGCTCAATTTATAAAGTAAACAAAATCCCCCCTGCTGAATTTGACAAAGGTAAACAAAATCCCCCCTGCTCAATTTGACAGAAGGTAAACGAAATCCCCCCTGCTCAATTTGACGAAGGTAAACAAAATACCCCCTGTTCAATTTGACGAAGGTAAACAAAATGCCCCCTTTGATTTTGTTTGATAAAAGCACTTAACATCAAAAAATGGTTTACAGCAATTGGAAATGAAAATTTGGATATAACTGGAAAAATTTAATTGCAAATTTAAGAAGTTTGTCAGTTTGTTCTCCAATTTAATAGGGGGATTTTTGGGGTGTGGGAATTTTGTCTGTATTCCTTTTTTCTAGGCAATAAATGATAGTTCAGATATAAATTCACAGAAGTTGAAAATAGCCATCAGTATTAATTCCAGAAGACATAAACAATAGTGATTTATTAATACAGAAGTACCTCTTCATTTTACAGGAAATACAGCAACTCCCAGGCTTCAAAGTCTATCACATTATCAAATATCTCAAAAGTCGTGACAAGCTTTTATTAACACAAGTGTTTTTGTCTTTACTTAACATGAAACATTAGGTGTTAAATCATGGAAAGAAAAATATTGATTTTGGCTTTGAGAACAAAAAGCATAACAAAATATTATGATTTTGTTATTAATAACAGCAATAGAAAACACAACAAAATGATGACTGGCATTGATAAAGGCATGATGGCCTTGAAAGTTAAGAAAATTTTGACAGTAACTGCAGTTATTTTGCTCATATGCCCTTCACAGTGAAAGTTGTTGCATTTCGTCTTTTAAATGCTAAAAAATTGTTTTCTTTTCTTGCCTTGGAGAATCGGGTGATTGTATTATTATGCCCCTCTTCGAAGGAGGGTTATTTGCTGATGTTGGTCAGTCTGTAGACCAATCAGTTTCCAGATGATAACTCAAGAGCGCTTGGGTCTAGGATCATGGAAGTTAATAGGGAGGTTGGTCATGACCAGCAGATGACCCCTATTGGTTTTGAGATCAGTAGGTCAAGGGTCAAGGTCACAGTGATCCTGAACAGTAAAACTGTTTCCGGACGATAACTTAAGAACACTTGGGCCTAGGATCACAAAACTTAATAGGGAGGGTGATCTTGACCCGGTAGATAATCCCTATTGAATATGAGATCAGTTGGTCAAAGTTCAAGGTCATAGCGACCAAATAATTGCTGTTCCTTGTGCAGTTACTGAATGCATTAAGGGGGAGGGGGGGGGGGGGGATTTCGTATTCTACGACCTCTTATTTGTACGTAAAGGGTGAATGAGGCACATCAGCTGGCTTGACATAATTTTTCTTTAGAAAAATTTTATTAATATCAGAATTGTTGTCAAGATGGCTTAAATGTCAGAAGTTGTATGTTAAGCTGTCTTGACACGAAAAATTGCAGACAGTCATAAGGCAAGCTGGCTGGTCATTTGAAACATATTTTGAAGGATATCTTAAATAATTATTATGTATTGACGTTGCCCAACATACAAAAGGTGCCAGAATTCAAATTCTGTATGTCAGCTCTCAGCATTTCAAAATCAGCCAAAATTTGAACTTTGATTGTTGTATGTCTAGCAGGCTTGATATAAAAAAAAACTGCCAAAATTTGAATATTGTGTGTCTTACATCAAACTGGCTTGACTTTAAGAAAATTGCAAGAATTTGAATGTCGAGTGTCATGTGACATTTACCTGGTACATAAAAAGTACAGAAATTTAAATGTCACTGATTAAAACTATCTGATTGAATTGAAAATATACCATGATTTACTAAAGATAATGTCAGACTGTTTAAAGGCTTTAATTTTTATTTTTTGGCCGAAATAACATACTTTGTGAAAAGACTTAAAAATTTAATTTTCCGGAGATTTTCCGGAGATTGTAAATGGTGTTGATAGGTATTGGAGATTGTATTATCAGGTTTTCTATGATTGGAAAAATGACGGCAGATTGGCAGATTTTCGTGTTGTGCTGTAGAGCTGTATTAAACAGCCAGGGAAATATGAGTGAGAAGAACCGATAGCTACTTGTTGTGTAACGTGAAATAATAAAATGAAATAAGAGAATTTTGGGAATATTATGAATTGTGAGATGTTTTAACTCATGGAGTTTTAATGTTTTAATTTTATTCAGTTTTGTTGGATTTTATTATTGGTTTAATGTTAACTTAATAATTGGATTTTCAATGTTCGAAATATAGAATTAAAACACTTTTACATTTTATTTTATTGTTATTGATTCTTAAAGAGTAATGCGATTTTTTATTATTATTTATTATTATTTCTAATAAATCTTTTGAGATCCAGGAATTTATTTTCTGACTTCTGTAATAGATGCGAATAAGGTATTTACTGTGCCAATTTAAAGCTATGCAAATTACTAAGTCAGATTTCTACCTTGATTACTCTGCTTGTAACTTACAAAACCTAATTAACCTTTCATTGCTACAAAACTGGGCTTTTAATGGTACCTTACATGTTTATATTTATTGCTGGGAGTTTAAAGTGAAAGTAGACTGGTTATTTACATTTTATAGAAGGTCTTACCCTTTTATTAGAGGGTGTAAAACAATAAAAATCTGCAATCAAGGTCACAGTCATGAAATGTTTAAGGTTGTTCGATATCTCAGAACCAATGCAATTTCATTTAATATTTGGCTTAATGGTATGTACATTTAACTGACTGTCAGAATATATATACTGTTTTAGAGGATTTGATTGTCAAGTATATAAAATAATTATGAAATGAGGGTAAAGTATAATAAAGTTATGATTGCGTAAATTATAAAAACGCTTTTAAGGAAATGAGGGTAAAACCATAAACTTGCGAGGCCAGGGGAAATGTGTCCGGTTTGCAGATAAACTTGTGACTTTAGAGGAAATGAATGTAAAGTACATAAACTTGTGACTTTAGAGGAAATAAGGATAATTTAAACCCATCAACTTGTGACTTCAGAGGAAATAGGAGTAAAGCACATGAACTTGTGACTTTAGAGGAAATGAGGGTAAAGCACATTATTAAAAATTGTGACTTTAGAGGAAATGAAGGTAAAACACAAACTTGTGACTTTAGAGGAAATGAGGGTAAAGCAAATTATTAAAAATTGTGACTTTAGAGGAAATGAAGGTAAAGCACAAACTTGTGACTTTAGAGGAAATGAGGGTAAAGCACATAAAATTGTGACTTTAGAGGAAATGAAGGTAAAGCACAAACTTGTGACTTTGGAGGAAAAGAAGGTAAAACACACAAAATTGTGACTTTAGAGGAAATGAAGGTAAAGCACAAACTTGTGACTTTAGAGGAAATTAGGGTAAAGCACATAAAATTGTGACTTTAGAGGAAATGAGGGTAAAGTACATAAACTTGTGACTTTAGAGGAAATGAAGGTAAAGCACGAACTTGTGACTTTAGAGGAAATGAAGGTAAAGCACAAACTTGTGACTTTAGAGGAAATGAGGGTAAAGTACATAAACTTGTGACTTTAGAGGAAATGAAGGTAAAGCACAAACTTGTGACTTTGGAGGAAAAGAAGGTAAAGCACACAAAATTGTGACTTTAGAGGAAATGAAGGTAAAGCACAAACTTGTGACTTTAGAGGAAATGAGGGTAAAGCACATAAAATTGTGACTTTAGAGGAAATGAAGGTAAAGCACAAACTTGTGACTTTGGAGGAAATGAGGGTAAAGCACATAAAATTGTGACTTTAGGGGAAATGAAGGTAAAGCGAGTAGAGCAGAAACTTTTGACTGTAGAGGAAATGAGGGTAAAGCACATAAAATTATGACTTTAGAGGAAATGAGGGTAAAGCAAAAACTTGTGACTTTAGAGGAAATGAGAGTATTTTTAAGCACATAAATTTGTGACTTTGGAGGAAATGAGAGTAAAGCACATAAAATTGTGACTTTAGGTGAAATGAGGGTAAAGCACATATTTGTGACTTTAGAGGAAGTTCTAGGGGTAGAGTAAGTGTAAAGTACATAAACTTGTGACTTTAGGGGAAATGAGGGTAAAGTACATAAACTTGTGACATCAGAACATAATTATAAACTTCAACTTTAAAGGAAACATTCAAATAGATGACATTGTTTTCTCATGCAAAATAATAAACAAAAATAGCTGTGACGTCATGGAATACAATAGGTGTAGTTTATTTTAACCCATTTATAATACTTCAACTGTATAAGGGTAAGAAATTTAACTTACAATAGGTGAGTGACCACTAAATTTTTACAAAACTAACTGCAATATCTGTTCAAATGTTCTTGTTACAGTCAAAGGTAAAACTTAACTGCAATTTGTATAATTGTTGAGATGAAAATGGTCTTTTTACTGAAAAATGTAGATTTTTTTTTTCTTTCCTGGGTATACAGATACCTTAAGTAAGCACACACACAGCTAGAAGGATGAAAATATGGTCAATTATATCAATAAAAAAAAAATGTAAACCTGGTTATAGTTAGGTATTACATGCTGAAATCAAATCAAGGTTAACTACATTTATTTTGCTACTTTTATATGTTATATAATGCTTTAATTCTTTGTTACAAAAGATTTCGGGTAACAAGGAACGTGAGAAATAATTTGAAATTGGGAAAAGAATTTTCCTAAACACTTAATTTTGTGATACAGAAAATGTGTGCAGTAAAAGCAGGAATAATATTGTGATCGTGGAATTCTAGGAATGGATTAACATATTTTCGTGGATTATATCTTTACACGTAACATTGCAAGAAGATTTTTATGTAAAAAAAAATGGCATTTCAAACGTTTAGCATGATGATGGTACGTCTGGCACATTGGCGACGATACAAGGGCAAGAAGGGAAAGGTACGGTGATATCTGTCTTATATCTGTTCTTGTGCGAAATGAATATCTGTATTTATTTTGTCATTGATGATTTTTGTGTAATTTATATGTTCTGTTTTGTCCAGAATTTTTTTATATCTTTAGGGTTGTTTTTTTTCCGGTGCTATATCATGTAGTTTACATATATACTACCTCTCTCTTAAGGAAAGAATTTTGGTTAAATGTTGAAAATCTAATGTATTTAAACATGTACAATTAGTAAAGATTGTAGTGAAAATCTTTCATGATTTTTTTTTTTTTGACTGAAAATACAAATTCTCTTAATTTAAAGCACGAATTGAATTATTTTAAAATGAAAATTGAATTATTGGTTTTAAACTGAAAATGAGCCATGCCATGAGAAAACCAACATAGTGGCTTTGCGACCAGCATGGATCCAGACCAGCCTGCGCATCCGCGCAGTCTGGTCAGGATCCATGCTGTTCGCTTTCAAAGCCTATTGGAATTTGAGAAACTGTTATAGCGAACAGTATGGATCCTGACCAGACTGCGCGGTTGCGCAGGCTGGTCTGGATCCATGCTGGTCCCAAAGCCATAATGTTGGTTTTCTCATGGCACAGCTCAAATATTTGTGGCCTATAATTACAGCTCATGTATTTTGCATGGAAACATTATCATGTTATGAATTAACGGAATTTTCTGTCTTAATTTTGATTAATGCAGCAATTTTCAGAAGTTGCTAATTGCAGAGTTACAAATGGAAGCTTAAAATTTGAAATTGAAAGTGTTTTTTTTTTTTTTTCGAATATCACTCTACATGCAGAATTAGACTTGTATTATTTGAGAAAATTGGCTTCAATCCCGGGTGAGTTTGAGGTGGTGATGTTGTGATGAAACTGTCTATCTGTGTATTATTTGATCAGAGACCTGTCATCAGTTTTTCTCTTGAAAGTAAATGATTTTGGAATATAGGTGAGACAGAATGTTTATTTTGAATTCTAACTTTATTAACTGGATTTTGGTCTTACTCAGAGGCTGGGGGGTTTCCCTTGGTTGAGCTGTGAAGGTTTCTGACTTCTAGTCACTTAATTGCACCTAAACCTTGGTTTGAGCTCTCCTCGGCTCGGCATACAGAAAGCCATCTATCTGGCTTAAGAAAGTTTGACGCTCCTTCAGGCATTGCTCCCAGCAAAGGCAGGTACCTGGATAGAACCATCAACATTGTGTAAGCCAGTGCTCTGTAAGCCTGCTGGATGACTTCCTTTACATCCCAAGCAGAGTTTCAAATCCACAAAGGTGAGGGGCAGGTGCTTGGAATTAAGTAGCATTTCTTAAAGTGCTAATAGGATATCAACTCTTGGAGTGATGGTTATGAAAGGATCAGTATGTCTAAACAACAAAAAGTAATATCACTACAATCATCATTACTATCAGCAGCAGTAGCGGCAAAGTCATTTTCTATGTCTACATTACAGTCATCATCACCTGCATCACCATTAAGATAATGAGTTTTTCATCATCACTGTCCCTTCATCATCATCATCACTAGCATCATTATCATCCGCATCATCATTATCATCATCACTATCATCAGCAGCAACAGCATCATCATCATCATGTCTGTCATTTCTTGTTGCCTCTGAGAGCTTCAAGTTTTGATCTTATTTTGCAAGAATCTACCCATGTCATTATAAGCAACAAACACAAAGTGTCGAATGAAGCTATACCTACTAGATAGTTAGAGCTGTGATAGAGAGAATTATTCCAATGGTTTTTGAAGGAAAAACAATGTTTTATCATTCGATCAATAGCTTGAGTACATGAAATAAATATTTCCCCATCTACTTTAGTAAATTGCAGTCTGATAAGAAATTGAAAAAAAAATGTTGGGGAAGTGAAACACTGATTTCTTTCATCTAAAGCTACATGAGTGAAAGCTTTATGGCTACACTGACATGTGGGAGAAAGAAGGAGGGCTTTGTTTCCCTAAATTGCAACTGGGAGGCCTTAATTATTTCATAACATGCAATGGAAAAAAAAGAGGTTGACATAATTAAAGAACAAAACTAAAAGATTTGTTTACTTTCTGCATCAGTTTATGATAGTAATTTTAAAAGATTAAAGGATTAGCTTCTCATATTTAACATATTTTAATGGAGTCTTTGCAGCTAGCTATAGCCTCTTGTATTTAGACATATTTAAGGGACTTCCTGCAGGTAAAAAAAAAACAGTTTATGCCTCTGATATTAGACATATTTTAAGGGACTTGCCTGACATTACCTCTGGTACTAGACATGTCCCAATCCAAAATGGCAAGCTTAATTAAGCTTGCATTAAGGCTGCAGCAAGATTGCAGTTGCAATCTTAAGAAGTGTGCGGCAAACTTGTTTCAGCGTGCAGCATTTTTTAGATTGCGATTGGAACTATTGCAACCGTTGTTTAAGCTTGCTCAAACTAATTCACGCGCTTCCTGCAACCTATTTAAAATCTTGCAAGCTTGTAAGGTTGCGCACGCTTGCGATTTGGAACCCTAGTGATCTTAATTGCGACCTTGCAAGGTTGCACAATTATAACAATTGCCAGCTTGCGCAGTCTTGCAAACTTACGCACACATCTATGAGTGTGGACAAAAAACGCGAGTTGTATTACCTCCCTTTTATACATATCATTGAACTAAAAGAGTTTTAAAAAGGTTACAGGATCGCAAGCTTAGTCGCAATCTAGTATTAAGTATTGCAGGATGCTCGCTGCAAAGCAAGACTTATCCGCAAACTTAATTTCTATGCGAGCATCTGCAAGCATTATAATTATTACATGCATGACGGCAATCTTTTCAATCTTTTTAAGATTGCAGTAAACTTGCGCAAGCTTACAGCAAACTTCTTACAAGCTTGCTGCATGCTTGTTGTTTGGTTTGGGGCATAAATATTAGTTCAAGTCTCATGCCTTTATCAAGTGACTAGCCTCTGACTTGATTTTGATATTAGACATATAAAATAAGGAACTTGCATCTGATATTGGACATATTTTAAGGGACTTGCCTCTATTTTAAGGGACATGCCTCTGTTTAAAGTTACATGCCTCTGATATTAGAAATTATTTAAAATATTTGCTTCTGATATGAGACATATGTTAAACCTTACCCTGCTAAATTTCTATAATGAACTTTTGATGTTTCAACAGGAATTTAAGCTTACATCTGATAAAAAGAAGTATTTCCACATTGAATAAAATAATAAAATGCAAGGCGCTGCGGAGCATTTCATCAATTTTATTCAACAAGACGTGTAATATCCTCTATATTGATCTTTAAGGGACTTACCTAGGATCTTTTACGTTTTCTAAGTGACCTGCCTATGATGTTTGAAATTTTCTAAGGGACAAACCTATATGATATCAGACATATTTAAAAGCTATACACAGGACTTGCCCACTGTTTAATGAAACTTGTCTTTAGGTTATGTCAAATATTTTTACACTGTGAAACTTCATATTAATAAATGAGCCGCATCATAAGAACCAGCATCCGCGCAGTCTGGTCAGGATCCATGCTTTTCGCTAACAGTTTCTCTAATTTCAATAGGCTTTGAAAGCAAACAGCATGGATCCTGACCAGATTGCGCGGATGCGCAGGCTTGTCTGGATCCATGCTGGTTGCAAAGCCACCATGTTGGTTTTCTCATGGCGTGGCTCATATATTGATGGAATATTTCAAAAATTGAACTATGCATATGGACTGTAAATATTTAGTACTTAAATTCCAACTAAAATTCTTGAAACAACAATATTAGATCTTTATTTCTTGATGATGTATTTAGCTGGAGGAGTCTTTCATATTTCTAATCAGGTTTCCTTCCGGGCTTTATTCCAATTATTGTCGCAATAATGCAATTATACAGGCAGTTTTAGGTTGCATTTTCCGATGATTCCACCCCCATGCCAGTACTTAAACAACCCATGTTATATCATTTCTACATACCAAACTGTATGAACAATTTGCTTGTACTATGATAGTTTTCAGTCTCCTGGCACCAGTTACGAAGAAGGGCATTAGAACACTGTAGAACAAAAAATTAGCACACGCAGAAACAAAAAATGGTGACACAAAGAAGACGTCAAAATGTGGCATTTACTGTATACAGTTAGTAGTAATTTTGGTTTGACGCAAAAATTGCAAATGTACTTAAGCTAGCATTTAGTTACGGGCTAACTCAAAAATTTCATCAGGAGATATGATGTACTGCATCATTAAAACTGCTTTTGTATACATTAGAGATATTTTTGTGAACAAAATTCAAATGATATATAGAGAGATTCTATTTTCACTAGGAATAATCTTGATGCCGTTGATCTAAGCCATAAATATTTCCCTTTAAAGTTATTTAAGTTTTTGTGAGAGATATTTCTTAGAAAATGTTCATAAATACTAAGTTAGCAAAATGTTTTTTAGAAAATGTTCATAAATACTAAGTTAGCAATGTTCATAAATACTAAGTTAGTAAAATGTTTTTTAGAAAATGTTCATAAATACTAAGTTAGCAAAATGTTTTTTAGAAAATGTTCATAAATACTAAGTTAGCAATGTTCATAAATACTAAGTTAGCAAAATGTTTTTAGCTCACCTGTCACATAGTGACAAGGTGAGCTTTTGTGATCACGCAGCGTCCGTCGTCCGTCCGTCCGTGCGTGCGTGCGTAAACTTTTGCTTGTGACCACTCTAGAGGTCACATTTTTTGTGGGATCTTTATGAAAGTTGGCCAGAATGTTCATCTTGATGATATCTAGGTCAAGTTTGAAACTGGGTTACGTGCCTTCAAAAACTAGGTCAGTAGGTCTAAAAATAGAAAAACCTTGTGACCTCTCTAGAGTCCATATATTTCATAAGATTTTCATGAAAATTGGTCAGAACGTTCACCTTGATAATATCTAGGTCAAGTTCGAAACTGGGTCACGTGCCTTCAAAAACTAGGTCAGTAGGTCTAAAAATAGAAAAACCTTGTAACCTCTCTAGAGGACATATATTTCACAAGATCTTCATGAAAATTGGTCAGAACGTTAACCTTGATGATATCTAGGTCAAGTTTGAAACTGGGTCACGTGCCTTCAAAAACTAGGTCAGTAGGTCTAAAAATAGAAAAACCTTGTGACCTTTCTAGAGGCCATATATTTCAAAAGATCTTCATGAAAATTGGTCAGAACGTTCACCTTGATGATATCTAGATCAAGTTCGAAACTGGGTCACGTGCCTTCAAAAACTAGGTCAGTAGGTTTAAAAATAGAAAAACCTTGTGACCTCTCTAGAGGCCGTATATTTCATAAGATCTTCATGAAAATTGGTCAGAACGTTCACCTTGATGATATCTAGGTCAAGTTCGAAACTGGGTCACGTGCCTTCAAAAACTAGGTCAGTAGGTCAAATAATAGAAAAACCTTGTGACCTCTCTAAAGGCCATATTTTTCATGGGATCTGTATGAAAGTTGGTCTGAATGTTCATCTTGATGATATCTAGGTCAAGTTCGAAACTGGGTCACGTGCGATCAAAAACTAGGTCAGTAGGTCTAAAAATAGAAAAACTGTGACCTCTCTAGAGGCCATATATTTCATGAGATCTTCATGAAAATTGGTCAGAATGTTCACCTTGATGATATCTAGGTCAAGTTTGAAAGTGGGTCACGTGCCATCAAAAACTAGGTCACTATGTCAAATAATAGAAAAACCTTGTGACCTCTCTAGAGGCCATATTTTTCATGGGATCTGTATGAAAGTTGGTCTGAATGTTCATCTTGATGATATCTAGGTCAAGTTCGAAAATGGGTCACGTGCCATCAAAAACTAGGTCAGTAGGTCAAATAATAGAAAAACCTTGTGACCTCTCTAAAGGCCATATTTTTCATGGGATCTGTATGAAAGTTGGTCTGAATGTTCATCTTGATGCTATCTAGGTCAAGTTTGAAACAGGGTCATGTGCGGTCAAAAACTAGGTCAGTAGGTCTAAAAATAGAAAAACCTTGTGACCTCTCTAGAGGCCATACTTGTGAATGGATCTCCATAAAAATTGGTCAGAATGTTCATCTTGATGATATCTAGATCAAGTTCGAAAGTGGGTCACGTGCCTTCAAAAAGTAGGTCAGTAGGTCAGATAATGAAAAAATCTTGTGACCTCTCTAGAGGCCATATTTTTCAATGGATCTTCATGAATATTGATCTGAATGTTCACCTTGATGATATCTAGGTCAGTTTCGAAAGTGGGTCAAGTGCGGTCAAAAACTAGGCCAGTAGATATAAAAATGGAAAAACCTTGTGACCTCTCTAGAGGCCATATTTTTCATGAGATCTTCATGAAAATTAGTGAGAATGTTCACCTTGATGATATCTAGATAAAATTCAAAACAGAGTCACGTACCTTCGAAAACTAGGTCAATAGGTCAAATAATAGAAAAACCTTGTGACCTCTCTAGAGACCATATTTTTCAATGGATCTTCATGAAAATTGGTCAGAATTTTTATCTTGATAATATCTAGGTCAAGTTCAAAACTGGGTCACATGAGCTCAAAAACTAGGTCACTATGTCAAATAATAGAAAAAACATCGTCATACTCAAAACTGGGTCATGTGGGAAGAGGTGAGCGATTCAGGACCATCATGGTCCTCTTGTTTAGAAAATGTTCATAAATACTAAGTTAGCAAAATGTTTTTTAGAAAATGTTCATAAATACTAAGTTAGCAATGTTCATAAATACTAAGTTAGCAAAATGTTTTTTAGAAAATGTTCATAAATACTAAGTTAGCAAAATGTTTTTTAGAAAATGTTCATAAATACTAAGTTAGCAAAATTAATCACTCACTAATAGTTCTTATCTTACAGTATTGAACTGTAGGTTTCTGTTGTGTCTGTTTGATCCTTACAATCTGACCTGCTGCTTGTTAGTCCCCTACAAATTGTCAAAAAACAGTGCATACGGTCTAGCTAGCTGTCTGTCTGTCCGTTTTAAAATATAGATCCTGCAGTGCATGCCACCTGTCTGTCAGTCCATCACAGAATGTGGATGCTACAATAAGTTAAACAATGCATGGGATCTGTCTTTAAGTCCTTCAAGAACTTTCAATACTAAGTGTATATGTAT
Organism: Mercenaria mercenaria; assembly: GCF_021730395.1. Taxonomy (NCBI): domain Eukaryota; kingdom Metazoa; phylum Mollusca; class Bivalvia; order Venerida; family Veneridae; genus Mercenaria; species Mercenaria mercenaria. The sequence goes on from NC_069378.1 coordinate 57,867,995, forward strand.
ACCATGTGCACACCATCCGCCTGTCTGTCAGTTGTCCATCACAAAATATGGATTCTGAAATAACTTACAGTGTATGTGCCCAGGCGAAATGAAGGTCATATGACCATGGACTACCATGGTCTACCATGGTAGTTCATGGTCATATGACCATGGTCGACCACGTTTTGTTAAATGGCACCACGGTTTTTGATAGTCAATAATCACCATGGTCGACCATGGTTGTGGACCATGGTCGACCGTGGTTGACCATGGTTGTGGACCACGGTCAACCATGGTCCATGACCATGGTCGAACGTGGTGATTATTGACTATAAAAAAACTGTGGTGCCATTTAACAAAACATACACAGGGATCAGTCTTGACAGATACCGGACGGACAACTATGCTCATGGAGAGAACCAGTCCTCACATGAGGTTAAAAATGGACAGAAATAAAATCAAGTGTATATCTGACTACTAAAATTTAATTCCTTTTATCGACTTGCAATTTTTTTTACATTTTAAAGAAGTATGCAATATGGAGGGAAGCATCTCTCAGATTGTTGATACCTTGTTCGATGATATTATAATTTATAATGGAACATTGTAAGTGGCTAAATTTTGATAAAAGAAACTGACTGTTCCATAAAATCATATTGGAGAAAATTTCAACATTCTGAGAGACCGTTTCTTCGGTGGTAGTTACTTATGTAAATATACTGAAAATTTGGGTATATTATGTGAAAAAATTACTTTGTAACGAGAAATCAAAATACACTATTTTGATATATCTTAAAATCAGTATGTTTGAAACAATGTTCTGCACTTTACAAATTATAAGGTTTGTTTAAAATATATCAAAATATTTCACCAACACAGATAAGTAATTAAATGTTTAAATATAAATTTGAAAGGGTCGTGAAAATACATGACAATTTCAGTCTATATATATTTTTGCAAGTCACTCATTTATTTGTCATAAAATTGCTTAGATGACAACAAATTATAGTCAGACTATGAAAGTTTACCTTTGAATCTACAGTCTATAAATGCAGGAAAACTATTCTATATCTAGGATGTTTTTGGAGCCAAAATGCAGTCAGGCATCTTTGGTGCATTGTAAAACTTGATAATTGTGAAAATTACAAACATGACCATGGTCAACCGTGGTTGAAAAAAGTTGACCATGGTAGACCATGGTCAAACTGTTGATTGTCATTTCTGACCATTGTTGACCATGGCTGACCATTGTCGACCATAGTCGACCATGGCCAATCTTATATCACCATGGTTGACCATGGCCGACCGTGGTCCTGACCATGTTTTCACCATGGTATTTGATGGTTGACCACGTTAGTTCATGGTCAACCATCAAAAACCATGGTCAACATTTCGTCTGGGTGGTCTATCTGCCAGTCCCTCACAAAATGTGGATGCTTAGGTGACTTTTAAACAGTGTACTTGTATCAGACATTTGGCAGTAACTTCAAACAGCACAAGATGTTTCTTTATGAAACTCAGTGTTTCAGTCAGTGCTACCCATACCAACAGATAGGTGAATAAGGAGTGTGAAAGACGTCAAGTTCAGTGCCTTAATTGCCAGAGTTGTATTCAAATATTATAGTAAGATATCTAGTTATCACAATGCATACAGGCGCTTTCAGAATTTCTTTTCATGCTGGCTTGATTTCAAGTAGTTAGGAATATTACTGCAGTTAGTAATGGAGTATATGATTGCAAAGATCACTTAGTCAGGATTTCAAAAACTGTAGATGGCTATAGTAGACTACTCAACTCTTCCTCAAGTATGTGATGCAACTATTTGAAAACACCCTTGTTTTACGATTTCTGCATTCCAAAATATATTGGGATTATTGCATAATCAGGTTAGCCAAATGCAGTACATTTATCTATGATATTAAAAAATGTATTCTCAAGGTTGAATTCTTGAAGCCTAAACAACATTCAGTGCTTGCAGCAAAGCATCCATGTTTTTTTTTTTAGTTCACCAGTGTAGTGATAACATGAGCTTTTGTGATCGCCTGTCGTTCGTCGTCGTCTGTCCACAATTTCTTGTGAACACAATAGAGACCACATTTTGCAATTGATTTTAATCAAATTTGCACACAACTTGTATTGGCATGATATCTCGGTTCCTTTCGAAAACTGGCCAGATTCCATCATGGGTTCCAGAGTTATTGCACCTTAAAGGGCCAAAATGTGCTATTTTGGCTTGTGAACATAATAGAGACCACAATTTGGAATTGATTTTAATCAGACTTGCACACAACTTGTAATGGCATAATATCTCAGTTCCTTTAACAACAATAGACCTCTGATTGACCCCTGAAAGAGTCAAAATTTGTTAATTTTTATCTTGTGAACATGATAGAACCCATGACATTTTACATTTGATTTTTACCACACTTACACACAACTTAAGTCACAATAAGATCTCAGTTCCTTTCGAAAAACGGCTAGATTCCATCATGGGTTCTAGAGTTACTGTCCCTTATATATATTTTTTATTTTGGCCCTTTTAGCCATATAGATGTTTCATTTATGCTTTGATTAAAAAATGATACAAACTTGCACAGAATGTTTATCTTGATGATCTCTAGGCCAAGATCGAAAACTAGGTCACCAGGTCAACTCAATGGAAAAGCTTGTTAACACCCTAGAGGCCACATTTATGACCATATCTTCATGAAACTTGGTCAGAATGTTTATCTTGTTGATTCGAAAGTGGGTCATGTGGGGTCAAATACTAAGTCACCCGCTCAAATCAAAGGAAAAGCTTGTTAAGACTCTTAAGGGCCATATTTATGATCCTATCTTCATGAAACTTGGTAAGAATGTTTATCTTGATGATTCCTAGATGAAGTCTGAAACTGGGTCATGTGGGGTCAAAAACTAGGTCACCACTCAAATCAGTGGAAAACCTTGTTATCACTGTAGAGGCATCATTTATGACCTGTCATTATGAAACTAGGTCAGAATATTTATCTTGATGATTCCAAGGCCAAATTTAACAGGTGAGCGATATAGGGTCATCATGACCCTTTTGCTTAAATTATAGAAAAAAAATCATAAGAGCTAGCAGAGCAAAGAACCAAGTGCAAAAACTATAACTCTATATTCAATAGAAGGAATAGCAGAGTGCAAGAACTACAACTCTATATTCTATAGAAGGAATAGCAGAGTGCAAGAACTATAGCTCTATATTCAATAGAAGGAATAGCAGAGTGCAAGAACTATAGCTCTATATTCAATAGAAGGAATAGCAGAGTGCAAGAACTATAACTCTATATTCAATAGAAGGAATAGCATAGTGCAAGAATCATAACTTATAATATTCAATAGAAGGAATAGCAGAGTGAAAGAACTATAACTTTATATTGTATAGAAGGGATAGCAGAGTGCAAGAACTATAACTCTATATTCAATAGAAGAAATAGCAGAGTGCAAGAATCATAACTTATAATATTCAATAGAAGGAATAGCAGAGTGAAAGAACTATAACTCTATATTGTATAGAATGGATAGCAGAGTGCAAGAACTATAACTCTATATTCAATAGAAGAAATAGCAGAGTGCAAGAACTATAACTCTATATTCTATAGAAGGGATAGCAGAGTGCAAGAACTATAACTCTATATTCAATAGAAGGAGTAGCATTCAATAGAAGGAATAGCTGAGTGCAAGAACTATAACTCTATATTCAGTAGAAGGAATAGCAATCAATAGAAGGAATAGCTGAGTGCAAGAACTATAACTCTATATTCAATAGAAAGAATAGCAGAGTGCAAGAACTATAACACTATATTCCATAGAAGGAATAGCAGAGTGCAAGAACTATAACTCTATATTCCATAGAAGGAATAGCAGAGTGCAAGAACTATAACTATATTCTATAGAAGGAATAGCAGAGTGCAAGAACTATAGCTCTATATTCCATAGAAGGAATAGCAGAGTGCAAGAACTATAGCTCTATATTCTATAGAAGGAATAGCTGAGTGCAAGAACTATAACTCTATATTCAATAGAAAGAATAGCAGAGTGCAAGAACTATAACACTATATTCCATAGAAGGAATAGCAGAGTGCAAGAACTATAACTCTATATTCCATAGAAGGAATAGCAGAGTGCAAGAACTATAACTCTATATTCAATAGAAGGAATTAGCAGAGTGAAAGAATCATAACTCTATAATGTATTATAAAGAATAGCAGACTTTAAGAATTTTAACTCTGTATTCAATACAAGAAGAGTGCAAGAATAATAACTCTACCTTCAAAAAAATGTAGAGCACAGTAACCATGACTTGTTGAATAATTTTCAGTTTACTTCCCTTTCATTCAACTTACATGTGGTACTCGGATTATTCTTAAAATTTAGTCTTTTTCGCTTGTTTCTTGAGAGCTTAATTAATGTGGGGGCTGTAGAATTGCAGTGTTAATCACAGTGCTGCTGTATTCATATGTCTTGTATGTTATTATTACAGTCTAGACCATTCAGCATTTCTTGATGTTTGTGATTACTCTAAGGTCATTTGCAGCTTTAAATGATCATGTGATAGTGTATCAGATTCATCAGGGACAGGTGCAGTGTTTCTTGTGTCATTCTTGCTTAGTTGTCAGGGACACTTGTTGTCAGGAATAAGCCAAATAGTTAATCAGAGTGGGAGTCTAGGCAGCAATGTTTTATTACTGGAGTTGGAAATCAAGCACTGTCAACAAGAGGTCCATATGTCTGCAATAAACTCAGAAAAATGTTCTGAAGAATGTTTCCTAGAATCTATTTGGCTTATTCCCTGCCAAAAAGTGTCCATGAGAGGAAGCCAGCAAAGTTTGTCATGAAAAATGATGTCATTCACATGAAGTTATACAATGCTAGAAGACTGAATGTTTTGAATAGGAGTCTGTGAGTAGGAGTCTGTGGGTAGGAGTCTGTGAGGAGGAGTCTGTGAGGAGGAGTCTGTGAGTAGGAGCCTGTGTTCTGATGTCCAAATGTAGGATTCTCCCACATGTATGTATAATTGCCAGTATAGCGCCTTGCATGATCGTAAGAGGCGACTAATAGGGTCTTAACACTTGGCTTTGCAGTAACTCTGTGATTCCAGCAGGTATGCAAATTTTAATTCCATACCTCATGTTTTTATTTTGATGTAAATGAGATGTGTAACCAAAATTTGTAGTCCTGTTTGGCGCCATATAACCTATACTGTGTTGGTGCGCCGTAAAACCCAAATAAATAAATAAATCAGTTTGATCCAAATTTTTTGGCATAATAAGCAAATAAGTTGCCTTCTGCCATAATAATGGCTACGTTTGCTGTCTAAGAATCACTTGTCTCTCTTCTATTAGGGCTTATTCCCTGCTTTGGTGGTCAAGCCCTAGGCTTATTCCCTGCTTTGGTGGACAAGGTCTAGGTTTATTCCCTGCTTTGGTGGTCAAGCTCTAGGTTTATTCCCTGCTTTGGTGGTCAAGGTCTAGGTTTATTCCCTGCTTTGGTGGTCAAGGTCTAGGTTTATTCCCTGCTTTGGTGGTCAAACTCTAGGTTTATTCCCTGCTTTGGTGGTCAAGCTCAAGGTTTATTCCCTGCTTTGGTGGTCAAGCTCAAGGTTTATTCCCTTCTTTGGTGGTCAAGCTCTAGGTTTATTCCCTGCTTTGGTGGTCAAACTCTAGGTTTTTTACATGCTTTAGTGGTCAAACTCTAGGTTTATTCCCTGCTTTGGTGGTCAAACTCTTGGTTTTTTCCCTGCTTTGGTGGTCAAACTCTAGGTTTTTTCCCTCCTTTGGCAGTCAAGCTCTAGGTTTTTTCCCAGCTTTGGTGGTCAAACTCTAGGTTTATTCCCTGCTTTGGTAGTCAAGGGCTAGGTTTTTTCCTTGCTTTGGTGGTCAAGCTCTAGGTTTATTCCCTGCTTTGGTGGTCAAACTCTAGGTTTTTTCCCTGCTTTGGTGATCAAGCTGTAGGTTTCTTTGGTGGTCAAACTTGAAGTTGTTCCATGTTTTGTGGTCAAACATTTGGATTGGTTCTCCGCTTATGCGGTTACATTTTAGGTTTGTATGCCGCTTGGGTGGTCATGTGAGCAACCTGTGGAAGGTTGTTTCTTTTACCCAGGTGGCCTGCCTGTTCCTAAAATAATGCTCAAATGGGCACCTGTGGCTTTCTCCCATAATTTGAGGATAAAAGGTTGCCATACCACTTTTAAATTGTGTTGATGTGACTTAAAAATACAAAAAAACAAGAGAGTTAACAAATCTAAATAGCTAACATAACCTGTTTTGAAACAGGTGTCTGTTAAAACACATGTCTGTTACAACAGGTGTCTGTTATTGAACATTTTCCTTTTTTCTTGAGTATAAGCAAAAGAATTGAATATAAACAAAAGAGCAGAAAATAAGCAAAAGAAACAAGCCTATGACATTTGATAAATCTTACTTGATATGTTGATGTTTGATTCCAAAGCTACAATCAGGCAACAGAATTATGTCTAGACACTTGATGTGTTAGTTTTTGCCTGAGCGCAGTCGTAAAAGACGCTGGTGCCATATCCTGCCAAAACTGAGTGACAGCTATAAGTGTTGGAATAAATTGTTTGCTGAAGTGTTAAATAAAACTAATTCATTTAATGTGTGTAATTTAGCCACATTTCTTTATAGATAGCAAGAGAATGTCAGAAAAGTGGGAATCAGGGGAGAAACACTCTTTTTTTTATGTCTCATGTCAGATTTATGTTTCTAGATTTCGTTAATTTTTGTCAACGTTTTGCAGGACTTGTACCTCTTCAAAGCACAGATCTACGGGTTGTGGGTTCGATCCGATCCGTAGACGAGGTGTATGTTCTCTGTGATGATTTGATAAAATACATTTTGTTTGAAGTCATTTTGTTCTCCACCTCTGATTCATATGGGTAAATTGGCAGTTACTTGCGGAGAACAGGTTTGTACTGGTACAGAATCCAGGAACACTGGTTACGTTAACTGCCTGCTGTTCCATAACTGAAATAGTGTTGAAAAACTGTGTTAGACCCAAACAAATGTTTTATTTTGACAAACCTTTGCAGAAAGGATCAGTGCCAAGCCTAGCAAATGTTTTTCACGTCATGTGGGGGGGGGGGGGGGGGGGGGGGGGGTGAAGATTGTAATCATTTAGGCTTGCAGACAATTTAGAGCCTGATTGATAGGCCATAAAACACAAAACACAATGGTTTTTTGGAGTAATAAAGTCTAGACTATTTGCATGGATAGAACAGTAAATGAGCTGTTATGTTGCACCCTGCAAAAAACATTCTTTGTAATAGAAGCAGTGCAACTGACTGTAATTATTCATTTTTTCACTTCTGACATGTCAGGGAAGTGTTTAACTCTTCAAAAGTGTTCAAAGACCAAAAGTATCTGTTTGTAAGCTTCAGTTAAGAGGGAAATCAATTTTGCGTTTTTTGTACACCCAGCCATCAGTTTTCTTTGTCCATTTTTAGCTCACCTGAATCAAAGGTTCAAAGTGAGCTATTGTGATACTGTCTGCCAATGTCGTTGTTAAAATGTTTACTGTTAACTCTTCAGAGGTCATAGTTTTGGCCCACTGTTAGTGAAATTTTGTCACAATGTTACCCTCAATAAAATCTCGGATGAGTTCATTTCCGGAATTTCTAGGGTCAGAAAAACTTGCGAACGCTCTGAAGGCCACATTTTGTGTCTCATCCTCATAAAACTATTGAAGAATGTTTGTCTCTATGAAAACTGTGTCACTAGGTCAAAACATAGAAAAAACTTGGTGTACACTGCAGAGGTCACATATTCTGCATGATCTTCATAAAACTTTGTCAGAATGTTTATCTCAATGAAGTCTAGTTCAGTTCCGAAACTGGATTACCTGCGGTCTTAAACTAGGTCACTATGTCAAATCATAGAAAAGTCTTGTTAACACTCTAGAGGCCAAAAAAAACAAAAACAAAACAAACAAACAAACAAACAAAAAACACATTGAGTATTTTTGTTGTATGATACTTAGTCTTAGAGTAAGGTAAATTAATTGCACTTTGAACTTTCAGATGATTGACAGCAATCAGCTGATAAACATTATATACAGAGGTCAAGGTCAGTTGCTTGTTTCCATGGCAAGTTACTTTGCGTAAAAGTCAATGGCTAAGAAACAGTCTATTATTTATGTTGTATATTTATACTTTCAGAGTGATGTAACTATTGTGGTTGATGACTTTGCTGCAAGCAATAATTCTGAGCTTACCGTGCACAGAGGTCAACAGGTCGAGGTCATTGATCTTTCACCAGGTCAGCCAAACTGGTGCTACGTTAGGACTCTACAAGGGGACAGTGTAGAACAAGGTCAAGGCCTTGTTCCCACGGCAACATTGAAGCCCATACCTCGATTGTTAGGCCCAGGGTCAAGGTCAAGTCTGGAATTTGAAGGTAACTTGTTTTGTAATCTGTAGACAGTAATGTTATATGCTTAACTGTGGTCCAAGGTATAAGGTGACAGTTTTACAGCCTGGAATTTGTGTTGGAGCAATGCTTTGGTAATGACCTTGCAACCCCATTTTTCAGGAAATAGAGTAAGATGGTTCCTGTATCTTAAAGATCTAAATAAGCTATGGTCCTCTTCAATAAACTAAAAGTAGATTGCGGGGAAGAATACGTTTGTAATGCAAAGACAGAAGTTTATAAAAATGCACAGAAATTCAAAAGTATTGGAGATGAAATCTAAATGAGGTGCAATAGCACTTTGTAACAGTTAATACAACATAATTATATTGTTCTTAACAGATAGGTTGACATACTCTCACAGTCAGTTCTATTTATAGAGACCATTAAAATATCATATACAGCTAAAGAAAAATCAGTCTATAAACATAAAATACTACATTCAAACCTGTATATAAAGCAGGTCCATCACATTCAAACCTGTATGTAGAGGCCATGAAATTCTAGGTACATTTGCAGTAAGAATCTTTCTATAAATATCATGAAATACCAGGCACTTCTACAGTCAAACCTTTCTATAAAGGTCGTGAAGTACATTAGATATATCTTAAACACCCATAAAATACAAGACATATCTACATTTAAGTCTGTCTTTAAACACTTATAAAATACCAGACACTTCTACAGTCTAGTCTGTCTTTAAACACTGTAAGATTCCAGACACTTCTACAGTCAAGTCTGTTTATTTAAACACCCATAAAATGCCAGACACCTCTACATTCTAGCCTGTCTTTAAACATCCATACAATACCAGACACCTCTACAGTCAAGTCTGTCTTTAAACACCATAAAATACCAGACACCTCTACAGTCAAACCTCTCTATAAAGATCATAAAATACTAGACACCTCTACATTCAAACCTCTCTATAAAGATTATAAAATGTCAGACACCTCTACATTCATATATGTCTATAAAGATCATAAAATACCAGACACCTCTACATTCATATATGTCTATAAAGATTATAAAATACCGGGCACTTCTACAGTCAAACCTGTCTATAAAGACCATAAAATACCAGACACCTCTACAGTCGAACCTGCCTGTAAATGTTATAAAATACCAGACACCTCTACAGACAAAACTTGTCTATAAAGACCATAAAATACCAAGCACCTATACAGTCAAACCTGCCTGTAAATGTTATAACATACCAGACACCTCTATAGACAAAACTTGTCTATAAAGACCATAAAATACCAGACACCTCTACAGACAAAACCTTTCTATAAAGACCATAAAATACCAGGCACCTCTACAGTCAACATTCCTGTAAAGGTCATAAAATACCAGACACCTCTACAGACAAAAGACCATGAAATACCAGATACCACTACATTGAAAACCTGTCTATAAAGACCATGAAATACCAGATACCACTACATTGAAAACCTGTCTATAAAGACCATGAAATACCAGATACCACTACATTGAAAACCTGTCTATAAAGATCATGAAATACCAGATACCACTACATTGAAAACCTGTCTATAAAGACCATAAAATACCAGATACCACTACATTGAAAACCTGCCTATAAAGACCATGAAATACCAGATACCACTACATTGAAAACCTGTCTATAAACACCATGAAATACCAGATACCACTACATTGAAAACCTGTCTATAAAGACCATGAAATACCAGATACCACTACATTGAAAACTGTCTATAAAGACCATAAAATACCAGACACCTCTATAGACAAAACCTGTCTATAAAGACCATGAAATACCAGATACCACTACATTGAAAACCTGTCTATAAAGACCATGAAATACCAGATACCACTACATTGAAAACTGTCTATAAAGACCATAAACTACCAGATACCACTACAATGAAAACTGTCTATAAAGACCATAAACTACCAGATACCCGTACTACATTGAAAACTGTCTATAAAGACCATAAACTACCAGATACCACTACATTGAAAACCTGTCTATAAAGACCATAAACTACCAGATACCACTACATTGAAAACCTGTCTATAAAGACCATAAACTACCAGATACCACTACATTGAAAACCTGTCTATAAAGACCATAAACTACCAGATACCACTACATTGAAAACCTGTCTATAAAGACCATAAACTACCAGATACCACTACATTGAAAACCTGTCTATAAAGATCTTGAAATACCAGGTTCTACTGCACTCAGACTTGTCTGTCAAGAAAGTAATTAGGAGCATTTATACTGTAATCTACATCATGTCCATTTTATCTTGTTAATAAATGATGATATTGATTAAAAAAGTACAAAAACTGCAACAAATGAAGACCTTTTAAAACATACAACATTCAAGTTAATTTTACAAGAAGAATAGTTTATAAAAAAGATACGGATTAGAGTCAATATAGATTTCTACCACTGACAAACTGTAATACAACAAATGACCAACAAATGCATTAGAAAAATAAATATTCTCTTTTTTTGTACTCATTTTATCTTTTTGTCCTTGGAGACGTTTTATCATAGGTCTATGGAATCTCAAGTATGGAATTGTTTTCCATTTGATGTTGCTAGAAAGCCTATTTTGTATGACCCTCATGTCTGCATTCTCTGTATAAGCAGTTTTAAAATTCTTGACAGAGGCAATAAATGTCACTTTCCTGCCTTAAACAGCTTGTCTTTAAGATAAAAAACCCTTGGAATTAGTGGAATAGATTGGCAGACGCTAACTGTAACTGTCAGTGCTTGGATGTGGAATTTTTGTAGTTGAATATAAATTTGGTTGGGGTATTTGTAGTCATGGATGAACCAGTCACAAAAACTCTAGCATCTGATTGGTTGTTATTGAGCACAGTCTAGAAACTGAACAATCAAAAGGTTGCGTTCTGAAGTTAGTCTGCATCATGGATGCTTCAAAGTTGAACAGATAATTAATGAATGCTGTAAGATTTTATTTTGCTTGCAAAAGTTTGGCAATAAAAGGAATGTAATTAGAAATAGGCACTTGAATAAAACTGCTGAATTCTTTGGGTAAATATTCAGTACATTTCCAAACTCTTTCAATGTGTTTTCAGATGCAAGTCTTATAATATTTCCATGAACTTTCATAGAAGTCGTAAAAATTAATTCTAAAACTTTTAAGATTTTCTTTTAATGTAAACAAAGGATTTTAGTGATTATTAATATTGTCTCACCCACAGACTGTCTTATTGATTAAAACATGTTTCACAAAATGACCTACTTATGTCTATATAGCCTAAATATGGATTCCAGATTAGTATCTCTTCCTGATGTGATTCAAACATGTGAGAATGGAAATAGATTTTAGTTTTGCGTGCTTTGTTGGCAAATAAAACACAGTTTTTTGTGCAGATGTGTCATAGTAAGTCACGAAGGCCTTTGATTAGACATATTGACTCGCACAAAAAAGTCAGTCACAAATAATAACTAAACATACAGTAATAGATATCTGCTGGTATAGAAGGCATTGACTGAAATGTTAGATTAGTATCCAGACAGCTAAGACAGAATATATCCTGCTTCAAGACAACCTGTGACATACAGATTAATGTCCTTTTATTGGTCTGCTTTATGCAGCTTGGAAAAAATGGGAAATTTCTGTGAAATCATTAAATTTTTTGAGCATGTAATTAAGTCATTTCTACCAGAAAGGGTTTTTTGGGGGTGGGGGGGGGGGGAGGGAGGATATTAATTCATGGATTATTACTTTCGATGATTTATTGAATGTTCTTTGGGATTTTATACTTTTGCAGATTCACAAAATTCACAAGAATTAGCTTCAGATGAATTTGCTCCTTGCAACATTTATTGTTGAAATATCGATATCTGATAAAGTCGATATTTTTCAACATTGTCATTCATTCATAATCAAGGTTTTAGCCTATTCAATCAAGTTCTATTACTGCTGCAATCTGTTCATTTTGTAATACTCTTCATTTTGAAAGTTAAAAATGGCATACTCTTCATTTTGCAAAATAAAAATAGCACACTCTTCATTTTGGAAGTTAAAAATAGATATATTGTATAATTTTCAAATTTGAACTATGCTATTGATCTGCATAATTTTGATTTTACAGGAATTTGTATCTTGTTAGACCTGATTATTGCAAACTATTGGTTGTGCATATGAAAAATAACAAAAATGAACCCTCCTTGGGAAGTACATTACTCCATGTTTGTGCTGAAGTAGACAGAAATAGTTCTTAATATCCCCTGGTGTGGTGTTTATCCTCACTCAAAGAATGAAGTGCACTCCAAATGTTTTATGTTTGGATCCAGACATTGTAGAACATCTTCAAGGTGTAATCTGCTTCCTTTGTGGAAATACCATCTTAACCCTTAGCCTGCTAAATTTCTAAAATGGACTGGTCCATCCTTCAATTTGGGCAATACCATTTATTATTTGAAGGGGTGTTTACTGAAAATTTACTGACTGAATAGCGAACAGTGTAGACCATGATCAGACTGCACGGATGTGCAGGCTGATCTTGGTCTGCACTGGTCGCAAAGGCAGAATAGCTCGCCGCCAGCAGGCTAAAGGTTAATTCCACCTCTTTATTTATCATCTGCTGAATGTAAGCTCACCTAAACCTTATATTTAAACTTTTTTGTACCCAGAGACACGTTTTGAATAGTGAAATTGGTCCACTTGAGCAAATATTGAATCTTTTGTGTAGTGGACTGGGTCAACTTGAGCAAATTTTGACCGATCTTGAGATTCTGTTAGAACAATGTCAAAATTGAAAAGCTGAGTGTGTAAACCAGTCAAAAATTCTTGTATCTGATTGGTTGATTCGGAGTTCAAACATGAAATTGTCCAATGATAAGGCTGCATCTACAGACTGGTCTCCAGATTCAGTTTTAAACCTTGGCATCCTGACAGCAACCTCCATTTTGTCTTACTTTCTGTTAATGACAACTGTCTACTGTTAAAAATGCCCCCGTCATAAACTGGGGTGGGGGGCATATAGTGTTACCCCTGTGTGTGTTTGTTTGTGTGTGTGTTCGTGCTTTTGTGTGTTCGGGAAAGGGTGGTGTTCGTGTCTGGGCCATAACTTTGACATGCATGGTCCGATTTCAAAATTATTTCACACAAATGATATGCATGGATAACTGATGTGTCATGCGCAAGAACCATTTCACTAGCTAAAAGGTCAAGGTCACAGTCTTTGGTTGAACTTAGCCAACTTTCACTACATGTTAAACTGATAATGTGGTCTTCGTGTCCGGTCCTTAACTTTGACATACATGGTCCGATTTTAAAATAATTTGACACAAATAATAAGCATTAGATGATGTGTCATGCACAACAACCAGATCCCTAGGTCAAAGGTCAAGGTCACATTTAGAGGCCAAAGGTCACAATTACCAGAATAACTTTGTCCTGAGCATTAATTCTTCTTCAAATAGCTTATATTGTAACTTTTTTATTACTAGTCGAAGGGAAAAATCAAGACCACTTTTCTGTAGTACAATATGCATGTAACATCCGATTTTGAGATGTATTTTTACCTGTCTCTACCTGGTAAGGTTATATGGACTTAGGAATTTTTTATTTTTTAAGGGTCCTTCTTTTAGTTTGTGAGCAGTACCATGCCTGTGACCTTTCTCATGTTGCGGGGGCTAGTTGGGATATTAATTATAATGTCTTCATTTTTCCACCAACATTGAACATTTGTCCTTACGATTAGGTACATAGGAGCATTTTGTCCTCTTCACATTTGTAAGAGTAAGTAGCTTGAAACAAATACAAAAATGAAATCCTCAGATAATTTCTATCCATATATAAGTGGAATGCAGTTATCGTAATCTTGCATCTTGATAGAAAATGTTTTTCCCAGTATGATGGAATACTGGCTATTAACTGTCAGATTACTGGGGGTTCATATGTAGACTCTTGATGGGATCTTTATTTAGATCAGTTTAGATATTTAAATTGCTTTATTGCATCTCAATCTTTTCAAAGACAAGGAAATTGATCAAAGTTCTGCAACAGTTTGAATGATGTTTCTTTTCTTTTTAGCTCATCTTGATTTTACAAAAAAATGTATTAAGTATTGCCGTCACTTGATTGCTGGTGTTTGCGTTGTTTAAAGTGTTTGTTTAGGTCCACCTTTTCTCAAAAACTATAAGAGCTTCAGCTTTGAAAGAAAGCCATTATTTAGCTGTTTTATTTTTATACGCCTGTTTCGAAAAAATGGGATGTATTATGTATGGTGCATCATGTGTGCAGCACATACTTACTCTTAATTTGAAGAAAAAAATAAATATGGAGTTATGCCCCTTTAAAACCTTGTTCTATGTGTTGATATAATGTTGTATAGTGCATAGCAATTTGCAGTTTCTGTACTGTAGAGACATTTTGAACTTCATGCCAATTTCCCATGTAGGCATATCACCTTCTGATTATGTTCTCCTCAGAATAATAGACCTTGTAGATCTAGGGCACATACTTAGACGTACAAAAGACATAGTTAGACATAGAAACAGTTGGAACTTAGTTGAAACAAAAACAAGAGCAGTAATACATTCACAGCATGAAATACAGACAATTGTGGAAACTAAATGATATAATACAAATGTAAGATTGCTAGACTGTCTACATAAATAGTTCTGTGGTGATTAAAGGGGCATGTATCGAGACATAAAAAATCTAAAGGGCATGCATCCATATATAAACATTTAAAGGGGCAGATTTCTAGAGGAAATACACATTAAAAAGACGCATGCATCCAGATGAAAGCATCCAGATGAAAATTAACATCTAAAGGGGCATGGATCCAGAGGATCAATATGATAAATAAACTTGACGAAACTCTTATTCACATTTATAAAATTTTTAACAGAATTTGCCATACATCTGACGATGTGTGATTTTAAAGAAGAAGAAAACAAAGCCTAAACATATATATCAAATGTAATGAAAGTAAAATGCATTAAGTAATGTTATAACAGTGTCTGAAACATAACTTCAAATGAAATGCATACAATCTGGCACTGTGTTTTGGAGGGGGAAAAAAACAACAGAATCCAGTATTTTTAGCTCATCTGATTTTTTTTAAAAAAATGATGAGTTATTGTCATCACTTGAGCGGTTGTCGGCGTCGGCGTTGCCTGGTTAAGTTTTATGTTTAGGTCAGCTTTTCTCCTAAACTATCAAAGCTATTGCTTTGAAACTTGGAAGACTTGTTCACCATCATAAGCTGACCCTGTATAGCAAGAAACATAACTCCATCTTGCTTTTTGCAAGATTTATTGCCCCTTTTGTACTTAGAAAATATCAGATTTCTTGGTTAAGTTTTATGTTTAGGTCAACTTTTCTCCTAAACTATCAAAGCTATTGCTTTGAAACTTGGAATACTTGTTCACCATCATAAGCAGACCCTGTACATCAAGAAACATAACTCCATCTTGCTTTTTGCAAGAATTATTGCCCCTTTTGGGCTTAAAAAATCAGTTTTCTTGGTTAAGTTTTATGTTTAGGTCAGCTTTTATCCTAAACTATCAAAGCTATTGCTTTAAAACTTGCAACACTTGTTCACCATCATAAGCTGACCCTGTGCAGCAAGAAACATAACTCCATCCTGCTTTTTGCAGGATTTATGGCCCCTTTTGGACTTAGAAAATATCAGATTTCTTGGTTAAGTTTTATGTTTAGGTCAACTTTTTCTCTTAAACTATCAAAGCTATTGCTTTGAAACTTGCAACACTTGTTGACCATCATAAGCTGACCCTGTACAGCAAGCAACATAACTCCATCCTGCTTTTTGCAATAATTATTGCCCCTTTTGGACTTAGAAAATCATTTTCTTGGTTGAGTATTATGTTTAAGGCAACTTTTCTCATAAACTATCAAAGCTATTGCTTTAAAACTTGCAACAGTTTTTCACAATCATAAGAGGCCACTGTACATCAATAAACATAACTATATCCTGCTTTTTGCAAGAATGATGGCCCTTTTTAGACTTAGAAAATCATGGTTAGGACAATATTTCTATTATACAAAAAAAATCAGATGAGCGTCAGCACCCGCAAGGCGGTGCTCTTGTTTCTTTTCATATGCGTATTATCAGATGATTTTCTGAAAAATTATCCTTTGTGAAAATGTAAGAGTTTACTGTACATGTTCTTTTACAGTTATACATATGAGCCGTGCCATGGGAAAACCAACATAGTGGGTGTGCGACCAGCATGGATCCAGACCAGCCTGCTCATCCGCGCAGTCTGGTCAGGATCCATGCTGGTCGCTAACAGTTTCTCCAATTCCAATAGGCTTTAAAAGCGAACAGCATGGAGCCTGACCAGACTGCGTGGATGCGCAGGCTGGTCTGGATCCATGCTGGTCGCAAACCCACTATGTTGGTTTTCTCATGGCACAGCTCATATTACATGTCATATAATGTTTCAAGAAGTAGCTTAACATTGGAAAATAATTAACTGCGAATATTCAGCAATAGATTACTAAATATCTGCTAAAAATGAAATATTGTCCAAAAATATCAAAACTACTTAACTTCCTCAACCTTTATACATCTATGTTTAGTTGACAAGATCTGTATATATGATTGTTCATTTGGACAAACAATAAGTAACTTTGTTGACTTTCTTCATACTTTACTTCAATGTGTTTAAATAGTCTGTAAGAATGGGGAATTGTATTAAGCGAAAAATTGGACTTGTTGTCAGTCAAGGTAAATGCCTTATTGCATATTTGATATACGCTATAAGTGCGATATTGCATATTTGGTATACACTGTAAGTGCCATATTGTATATTTGGTGTAGATTGTAAGTGC
The DNA here is from genome assembly GCF_021730395.1 of Mercenaria mercenaria. Taxonomy (NCBI): domain Eukaryota; kingdom Metazoa; phylum Mollusca; class Bivalvia; order Venerida; family Veneridae; genus Mercenaria; species Mercenaria mercenaria. The sequence continues at coordinate 57,885,258 of NC_069378.1, forward strand.
CATATTGCATATTTGGTGTACACTGTAAGTGCCATATTGCATATTTGGTGTACACTGTAAGTGCCATATTGCATATTTGGTGTACACTGTAAGTGCCATATTGCATATTTGGTGTACACTATAAGTGCCATATTGCATATTTGGTGTACACTATAAGTGCCATATTGCATATTTGGTATACACTGTAAGTGCCATATTGCATATTTGGTATACACTAAGTGCGATATTGCATATTTGGTATACACTGTAAGTGCCATATTGCATATTTGATATACACTGTAAGTGCCATATTGCATATTTGGTGTACACTATAAGTGCCATATTGCATATTTGGTATACACTTAGTGCCATATTGCATATTTGGTATACACTATAAGTGCCATATTGCATATTTGGTATACACCATAAATGCCTTATTGCATATTAGATATATACTATAAATGCCTTATTGCATATTAGATAGTTACAAGCTATATATGTAATCTACATTTTGAGTGTTAAACGGAAGAAGTTCCAAAAACCTCTTTGGTTAAAATTTATTACTTGTGGTATTAGTATGGGACAATATTTGATGGTCATTTGCGTTTTAATGTGCTGGATGGAGGGCATATGCAGAAGAGATAAACATTAAATATTGTAACATAATAATATTACTGCTTTTATTTTCCAGACTCCCCAGAGGCAAGTCCAAGTACGTCAATGGCAAATCTGAATTCATCGTCACCGGTCGTGAAGAGGCGGAGCAGTGGAACAAGTTTCAGGTAAGATAGATGTAAGAGAGGGTGAGGTATCAGCCTGGCCAGTTAGCTCAGTAGGGGGAACGACGGTCTAGCGATACCGGGGTTGAGCTCGATCCCTGGGCATGGCGTATGTACTTTGTGACAGTTTGATAAAAAACATCGCGTCTGAAATCATTCTGTGGGTAAAATGGCTTTTACTTGTGGAGAACAGGTTTGTACTAAGGTACAGAATCTGGGAACACTGGTTAGGTTAACTGTCCCTGATACATGACTGAAATACTGTTACAAAATGGCGTTAAACTCAAAACAAATAAAACAAAATTAAGTTTATATAGAATATAGGGATTTTTAATAGAGTTATGGCCTATTGTTTAAACTGTTCTCTTACACTATGTTCCTGATTTTAATGGAACAGTATAGAAATGATCAAGACCAAGCCTAATTAAGATATAATGAATTTAAGTAGAGTTATTGGTCTTTGAAATATCTCTTGGGTATGTACATTTTGTCTTGACTGCTCTCTCTGATACTGTTGAACAGATTCCAACAAAATTTTGTATAATGGTTCAGCATAATTCACAAAAAATTTGTTCCATTAGGGCTTGAACCTATGTCTCCAGAAAAATTTAAGTCAAAGTATTTTTATTGTAGGAATTGAATACTCTTCAACAGAAGGTACAGTATTCAATGGGTCATACCTTAAATGGGAGGAGCTTATTTGATAAATCAGGCAGATCTATACATTAATATATATGTTAGAAATATTTATTTTGATTTCAGGAAATGGTTAACTAATCCAGTACGAAAACTGAGCACAAATAAGATAGAAAAGGGGACAGCACCTGTATTAGAGGGACAGAAGGGAGATTATATAGAGAGACAAGTGGCCGGAGCGCTAGGGGCATCAAGGGTAAGCCTGTTTGTTGGAGGCGGACAAGTGAATATTTTCTTGAATTCTCAAATTTTAGTTTCAAAACATTTTAGCATTTTCATTACAGCAGAATATTGTCTTTAATGTGTGCTGTAAAATCTAATACACCAATGGGGAAAATATTCACTTCAATGTAAACAAAAGATTTGTAGGTAGATGTGCTTACACATTCTCATCATATTGTCTTCAAATATTTTTGTAACCAGTACAATAGGAATTCTGTGTTTTTACTGTCATCAGCATAATTAATGTGCAGGTACACCCATCGAAAAAAATTTCATAGAGAATTGTGAACTGTATACTGTAAAATCATTTAATTTCATGGATGTGAATTTCGTGGTTTTGGTCAAAATGTCAATTTTGTGGGGATATGAATTTGAGGATTTCAACTTTTAAACATAAAATGAATGGGAATTTTACTTGTTCGTTGGGATTAAATTACGTGAATTGACTCAACCATGAAAATTAGTCCTCCATGAATATTAATGATTTCACAGTATTGCTGATATTTTGAAAATTCATGAATTTTATTACAGTTGCAAATACCTAGTATTAACCAACCTAATCTTAAAGGTGTGATACATTAAGGTAGTTCTGCACGTTTGGATCAAAGTTTTTTCTACAATATAGATTTTGATGAAACTTTTCACAGTTGTAAATAAACATATGGCCTATAATTTGGTGAAATAAAATGTATAGGTCCTTGTGCTTATTTTTGAGATATTTGACCAAGATTAAAGTGAACCGGATATTTCACGCTAATTTTAAGACATTTCTTGAATGTTTTAATGTGTCATATGTTTTAGTATCATATTTTGACTTTAGAAATATAGCAACAGTGCCATTGTAATAAATTTACTCACAGGTTTCGATTAAATCATAAAATTATTTTCATTTCCATACGCCCAATCCAGGCTTTATTCTACGTTTTCCGGATAAATAACGTAACGCCATCACTTCCGGTTTATCAAACATGCAGAACTACCTTAAACTAACATATAACATATGGACTCAGTTCTTGATAGTTAGTATAAGGCATTTTTTTAAATCAAATTGTGAAATAAAAGCATTGCCAAAAATATCCAATCTACGGTACGATATTCCAGTATTTTCTTCCCAGTTTGCTTTAGAGTAGGGTTGAAAAACGGGAAATAAGTATTTGTTTAAGCTGTATTTAAGGTAACTTTAGAAAAAAAATAAGCATCTGTATGCTTTCATGAAAACTTTTTTTTTTAAAAATGGAGATACGGTTGTGGTTTTGCAAATAATATATACTGTGTTTTAATTTTTGTAAAGCTGTCAAAAGCTGCTTTTTAATCTGTAGACAATCTTGATAAGGCTCTCTATGCAAAACTTGTAAAAACCACTTTGTCACGAAAATATGCAAAAACACTTTCTTCCTGTATGTAAGATCTTGCTCATAACATTGGTAGCAGACCAGGTTACCTCAGTGGGAAACGCGCCAGGGTAGCTCAGTGAGTAGGCATGCCAGGGTAGCCCGGTGGGTAGCACGCCAGGATAGCTCAGTGGGTAGCGCGCCAGGGTAACTCAGTGAGTAGGCATGCCAGGGTAGCCCGGTGGGTAGCACGCCAGGATAGCTCAGTGGGTAGGACGCTAGGGTAGCTCAGTGGGTCGGCATCCCCGGTTAACTCAGTGGGTAGAGCCAGAGACTTAATTAAAGGTCAAGAGTTTGATCTCCATTAGAAGGCAGTGTCCCGTGTGATGATTTGACGTAAAGTCATTGGACCTCCACTTCTGATTCATGTAGAGAAGTTGTCAGTTCCTTAAGGACACCAAGTAAGTGCTGGAATGGAATCTGGAAACACTGGTCACTGTAATTGAGCACTTCTACGTATCCTTTAGTCCTTAAGTTGAAAAAAAAAAACGGCATTTAATACCTGCCAAACAGGAAGCAATACCAGCTAGTGTATCTTACTGGTGCACACACAGGATTCTCTAAAGTTTAATAAAATCTGTATGAACTTTCTTCTGTCTCTCCCATATTGTAGACTAAACCTGCATATTATATAATCATTGTCCATTTCTCTTAAGAGTTGCTGTAAATAAGTACTCCAGTGTAGAATACAAAAAATGTATTTAGTCTGGCAGACAAATTCACTTAATTAGAGCTTGGATATATACTGTGGGATCATTTTATTACGTGGCTTTCAACAGAATAGCTTCTTCACAGGGATATGACATTGTCAGTTTCAACTTTTGAATATATTATTGAAATGAATGAGAATTTTATATGTTCATTGGGATTTAATTCTGTGGAATAATGCATCAACAAAATCAAAAAAAAAAAAAAGTCCTCCACAAAAAATAGTCCCCCAGAAATATCAGTGATTTCACAGTATATCAGAAAAGTGCAAGTACTCAGTGTTCTGTTATATAAATGGCATTGTATAAATTGAAAGAGTGCACCTATTCATTACAAGATTTGGCCATTCCTATAGCAACAGAGAAAAAAAAACAGCAACAAATACATTAGCAGTTATGTGTGGAAGTTTTTCCTATATTGTCAAGCCCTAGAAAATCTGACAGCAGCTGAAAAATTTCAATGCTTTTATATATTGAGATAACAGACACTGTGTTCAAGTTTCATTTCATTATACAGTATAACCTGCCTTAGTGACTCCTCAAATAAGCAAACACCCAACCCACACGTCTTAATGTATATTCCCTATTTTATGCCCTCGCTCATCCATATGTCACGGTATAGAACTTGAATATTAAAACGGGGAGAAAATGTGTAGGCGGCCGGATAGCTCAGTCGGTAGAGCATCGGAACGGTATTCCGAGGCCCCGGGTTCGAGTCACGGTCTGGCTGCACATTTTCTCCCCATTTTAATATTCAAGTTCTATACCGTGACACATATTTTCCAAAAAAACAATAATTGAAAATTTTAAAAAAAAAAATGAAAAAATATAATTAGGTCAAAAGTAGCAATACTATATAGCATTATGATGGTGTTTAAATGCTTTAGAGTTGTTCACACTAAGGGAGGTTCCACTTTATTTATGATTTTCTGTGTACCTGCTTTTACCAACAGTCTCTAACAGAAATGGAGTTTAAATTACAATATTTTCAGGCAGATCATTAAATTTTGTTTGTTGGATTTTGAATACAGAATTTTCTCAAATAAGTACTTTAAAAAAGGACAAAAAAAAGATGCGAGTCACAGAAAATTCAGTTGGAGGCTGTTAGTGAAAGATCATAAGTAATGAAATAGAATTTTTGCTCTTTCAGAGATGATAGACCAAAACTGAAATAATTATTTTGTTTATCAAAATGTGTCTAGTATTCTAGGCACAATGACCTGTCATAGATTCATCCTGATTAAAGTTATGCTACTTATAATTGATGTTTTATTTCCAGATTTATTATTTTGTATTGATAAAATAGTACTTTAATACCTGTGAAAGTGCACAAATTACAGTGCATTTTCTCTGCCATTTCAGGTAACTCTTCACCACATTTCGATTTTAAGCTTGTCAGAGTTGAGTACTTTTAACAAATATAAGAAAGACAACTCTGGTGTCATTTTAAGCAGTGTTTACCAAGAGTGACATTTCCTGGATGGAAATATATATATTTCCTGTATTTGAAATCAATATCGTTTGAGAAACTGTCTGACTCTATTCTTAGACAGTATAGTTCGAGGTCATTGCAAAGGTACATAATGGCTGTTACACACGTCTAAACACATGTCATAGCTGTCAAATTGAAACTGACGCGCTCAGTAAAAATCTGCGATATTTCAAACTGTGTTTAGTTTAATGCATTTTAGTGTAGCATATGTTTTAAGAAAAGATATTCATTCAAAGTTGTTTCTGTGTATCCAAAACTTGAGAAATTTAGTGGCATTGTGCCTTTTTCCCAGCAGTTGCAGACAAATAATTCATAAATTACAATATTTCCCCACCTAGCAATATATATATATATATATACTGGCAAGAATTTTGTATGATGTGGTTTTCGGAAATGACATAGATATCACACTGCTTGTTTTGCAAATTATTCCTAAGCCTGCAGGCATACTCAGTCAGTTTGTCATTGCAATACAATCCTCGGTGCTCATGATGTTAAGGTATTACCTGGTGCTGGTTTATTGTTCGTACTTGCTGCTAGTGCAAATCAAGTGCACAGGAATATTTTCTGATATTACCATAATAAGTATGGTGTAGAGGTAGAAAATATGCACTTTCAGTGTAATTTGTAAAGAAGAGGAATTCAAGCTAGATCCCATAGTTGAAGTAACTAGTCTCCCAACCCATTACCCTAATCTGCTAGTGGTGACAGCCATCTTCAGCCATCTTATATCCTTTTAATCTCTAGGTCATTTATATAACTCCAGTCTTCACTCCTTTACCCTAATCTAATACTAGTTCTACCTCTCATCCCTTTTACCCTAATCTGCTAGTGGTTCTTTTCAACATCTACCCCTTTACTCTTACCTTCTGTTAATTATACCAGCCATCTACCCATTTGTCCTAAACCCCTAGTGCTCATATTCAGTGTCCACCCATTTAACATAATCCTGTAGTTGTTACACCCAGACTCAACCTCTTTGCCCTTATCCACTATTGGTCTTACCCAGCCTCCACCTCTTTGCCCTAATCCCCTATTGGTCAGCCTCTACCTCTTTGCCTTAATCTCTTGTAGGTCTTACCCAGCCTCTATCTCTTTGCCCTAGTCCCCTATTGGTCTTAACTCAGCATCCACCCATTTACTGTAATCCTCTTGTGCTCATCTACCCCTTTTTCCTAAACCCTTATTGCTCATGTTCAGCCTCCACCCATTTAACATAATCCTGTAGTTATACCCAAGTTCCACATCTTAATTGCCCTAATTCCTATATAAGGGGAGTGGTGGTCTAGTGGATATGGTGTTGGCCACTCAGTCCAGGGGTCGTGGGTTCAAACCCCACTTGGGTCACAACCATGACTTCTCATATGACACCAGTATTGGTTTTTCCAGAAAGGGGACTCGAGAGTGGTTCCAGTTGGCTTAAAGCTTTCATCACAATCGAGCTAAAACAAATTAGTTATAAACTAATTCCTATATTACCCAGCATCCACCCATTTATGGTAATCCCCTTGTGGTTATACCCGCCCTCTAACTGCTAAATGTTAAATGTAGCACTGTTAGCTATAACCTAAGAATACTCTGTAATAAGACATACAGTGAAAATCAATACACGGAATTGTTTGACGGTCTGCTCAGAAAGGATGGCTTGCTCTCGAGTCTCACAGATATATTGACATATTTTCTCGTCTAAATATAAACCGTCATTTGACTTGTATCGTGACGCAATTTTTCCCTATTCTTGTATCGATTGTTATCCATGCTGTCTATCTTTAAGATGTCCATTTTTTCAAAGTAAGCAAAATTAGAAGTCTTGATCTTTTAAGAGAAGGTTGTTTCATTGCCAGGTTGAATATTGCAATTAGGAGTGTAAGTTGCAGCTCCTTCTAGTTAAAATTATTCAGACTTTCTGATTAATTTTCTGTTTTGCTCTGTCAGCAGTAAGTGAAAAATAAGACACAGCTATCTTAAAAAGCATTTGTTTTGAAAATAATTAAAACATGTAGTATTTCTTGCCACAATAGTGAGTGAAAGGGAGATAACACTTTCATTTTATTTATTTTTTTTTTCTTTCAAAAAATTAGTTTGGTATTATGGATATTTAATTAGAAATCAAAGAAAAACCAGTGATACCTTCATTATCATCAGGGAAATAGTTAAATCAAAATGTTAGACTGTTTTTTCCTAGTATCAGTTACAGAAAACATCAATAATTGAACTTCAGTATCAGTGCTGGGACTTTCGTGGCGAAGTGGTGGAGATCCCAGACTTCAAACCATTGCCCCTCATGAACATGGGTTGGAGCCTTGCTCGGGGTATTGAATTCTTCATGTGAGGAATGTACCTTCCAGCTGGCTTCTCACTCATTTCAGCATGGGCTGACCAACCACCCTCCCCTTTAAACAATTATACCCCCCACTCCTGCCCTGCCCTCCCGCATTTACACATTGTTTAAATACTGAATAAGAAATGAAATCATGAATTTAGGTGTTAACAAAAGTTCGGTGAGTGGAATTACATGTATTAATTTAAGATTGAGCATAATTTGTTTAAGAAAAAAAACTGGATTAGAAGTATTCTCAACATTATTATGTAAAAATTAGTTTGGTAGGGAGCAGGGGTAGGGTGGGGAACAGTTGTTACTTGGATTTCTTCTCAATATCAACAGACAACTATGATTATAGATTACTTATTTAACGGAAATTGAAACTGGATTTTTCTGAAAAATTGGCAAAATAAGCTCAGTTTGTATATATAAACAGTGGAAGCTTACCTTTAAACATTATTGTTTGTTTTTGTGAGAATTCAGAAACCTGGCAAATTAGGATCATTGAACCGAAGGCAACAACAGATTACTGTCGACTCCTGGTGGGGAGGAAATAATAAACAAATCTGCCCTAGAAAAATAAACTTGCTGAGAAATTTTAATGAGTAACCAAAATAAAACACAGGGCAAAACACAGGTGTATTGAGCCGTGCCATGAGAAAACCAACATAGTGGGTTTGCGACCAGCATGGATCCAGACCAGTCTGCGCATCCGCGCAGTCTGGTCAGGATCCATGCTGTTCGCTTTCAAAGCCTATTGCAATTAGAGAAACCGTTAGCAAACAGCATGGATCCTGACCAGACTGCGCGGATGCACAGGCTGGTCTGGATCCATGCTGGTCGCAAACCCACTATGTTGGTTTTCCCATGGTGCGGCTCATATATTTCTGAGGGTAAACTCAGATTTATCAATTACAGCAGTAAATTTTTTAAGCTTTAATAAGTTTTTGAATTTTATTGTTCATACCTAGTTCTTCAAGTTCTGCCAATCATGTCAAATGGTTGCTCTTCTATATTTGTCTGTTTGTATTGGGTTTAATGCTGTTTTTATGGCAACCTGCCGGCTTAGCTCAATCTAGGGATTGCGGGGTCTTAATTGAGTTTAATCCTCGGGTGGGCCAGGGAACAAAATAGTATCATTTTCTTTAGTGTTGATTCAGTGGGCCGGCTACAGAATCCAACAATATCTGTAGGGTTGGTAGAGTAACTGTAAACATGCAATTCTTAAAGTTTAACAGAACATTTTACACCTAGATACCAAGGAATTACTAAGGTCAGAAATGTAGTAAAATTTACATTTTCCTGGTTACATACCCAGCAAGTAGACTGCAAAACATAAACCTAGCCACATGCATGCATACACATGAGTATTTCATCATGGTGTAGATGAGGCTTTATCTCCCATAAAACAGGTAGTAGTCCTACATTCTATGTTATATCTGATTGTATCAGACACTTTATGTCAAAATATGTCTCTCATAGATTGATGAGATATAAACCAAGCTGTTACACATTCTACACTGCAATTTCTATAGAAGTTAGCATTGTCTGATAGCTACAATTGATTCATGTTTTTTACCTATAATTGATTCATTGTCTGATACCGAAAATTGATTTTTCATCTTATACCCATGATTGATTTATTGTCTTACATCCATGATTGATTTATCACCTGATACTTTTACTATTAATTCATCATGTGATACTTATGATTGATTCATCACTGATACCTACTGTTGATGCATCATCGTATACCCATGATTGATTCAACATCTGATACCTACTGTTGATGCATCATCGTATACCCAATGATTGATTCAACATCTGATACCTACTGTTGATGCATCATCGTATACCGATGATTGATTCAACATCTGATACCTACTGTTGATGCATCATCGTATACCCATGATTGAGTCAACATCTGATACCTACTGTTGATGCATCATCGTATACCCATGATTGATTCAACATCTGATATCTTCACTTGATGCCTGATCGTATACCCATGATTGATTCAACGTCTGATATCTTCACTTGATGCCTGATCGTATACCCATGATTGATTCAACGTCTGATATCTTCACTTGATGCCTGATCGTATACCAATGATTGATTCAACGTCTGATATCTTCACTTGATGCCTGATCGAATACCCATGATTGATTCAACGTCTGATATCTTCACTTGATGCCTGATCGAATACCCATGATTGATTCAACGTCTGATATCTTCACTTGATGCCTGATCGAATACCCATGATTGATTCATCGTCTGATATCTTCACTTGATGCCTGATCGAATACCCATGATTGATTCATCGTCTGATATCTTCACTTGATGCCTGATCGAATACCCATGATTGATTCATCGTCTGATATCTTCACTTGATGCCTGATCGAATACTCATGATTGATTCATCGTCTGATGCCTAAGATTGATTCATTGTCTGATACCTAAGGTTGATTCATTGTCTGATAAGCATAATGGATTTATCATCTGATACCTACTTTTGATGCAAAGTCATATACCCACGATTGATCAATCACCTGATAACTTCAATTCATGCCTCATCATATAACCATGGTTGATTCATTGTCTGATACCTATGATTGATTCATCGTCTGATACCTATGATTGATTCATCATCTGATACCTATGATTGCTTCATCTTCTGCTACCTATGATTGATTCATCGTCTGATAAACTTATTTGATAAATCATCATACACCCATGGTTGATTCATCATCTGATGCTAATGATTGATTCATCATATGATGCCTACAATTGATGCATCATTGGATACCCATGAAATGCCCAGGAATGATTCACATCCTCAGGTATCCACAATTGCCTGATACCAATGATTGACCTGTTACCAGATATCTCCGACTGATGCTTGGCATACCTACTGTTGCTGCCCATCTTATACCCTTGAATGATGTTAACCCTGGGCGTCTGCGATTGACAAATTGTCAGGATCCTACAATTGACATGTCTTCTGATACCAGCAACTGAGGTATCTACAGATACCTGCAACTTATGCATCATTATATACCCACAAGAGATGCATGGATACCAATGAATGACATGAAGCCTTGGTTACAGGCAATTAACAGATCATCAGAATCTCTCAGTTGACACATCTTTGGATACCAACAACTAATGCCAGAGCCTCCGTGGCCAAGTGGTTAAGGTCGCTGACCTCGAATCACCTGCCCCCTCACTGATGCGAGTTTGAGCCTCACTCAGGGCATTGAATTGTTCATGTGAGGAAGCCAGCTGGATGGCTTACAGAAGGTCGGTTGTTCTACCCAGGTGCCATGGTCCGTGATGAAATAATTCACTGAGGGGCACCTGGGGTCTTTCTTCACCATCAAAGCTGGAAAGTCACCATATGACCTATAATTTTGTTGGTCGACTTCTAAGCCTAAAAAATAAAAAAAAAACATCTGATGCTGAATTCTTCATACGAGGAAGCCATCCACCTGGGGTTTTCCTTCACCGTCAAATCTGGAAAGAAGCTATATAAACTTTTTGTGTGTAAGCTTATTTATAGTCACCAACGGTAACCCATATCTCCTCCAGGAGACTGTTACTTATGTTAGCAGGAGGATAGTGCAAGATACAGAAAACGCTCCAATTCCAGAAGCTCCCCTGGTTCTTTAGCATGCCAGGTGTAAAAAACACCCTTACAAGGGACTCTTATCCCAATTTTAGTAATTTTTAGTTGGAGGAGAGGGGGCTGAAACTCACGATCCCTGGTTTTGTAGTCAAATAGTGTTACCTCTGGACCACAGCGTCCACTCTATTAACCCTTAACTGCATCGTTGCATGCAATGTTAAACCCAACAAAAAATAAATAAACACAGGCAGTGAATGAATAATACCATATACAACTCGTTCAAATGGGCCAACCGTGTTGTTGTACTTATAAAATAGACTGGCCTGGTTTATAGGTTGGTCAGGGCTTCGATAGGTATTGTATTTTACCGTCAAAATATTTCTATAAAATGCTTCTTCCCCTTCCGTTTGGATCCGTCCCTGTATACCATTATGTTTGTTTATTTTATGGACTGTATTGCCCTGCCCGTAAGTATTGACCTGGACTCATGAATATTCCGTATATTTCCGTAAATTAATTTTCAGTGTCCGAACATAAATAGCGATATAACTGAATATTACATATATCGTTCTTATTTGATAAACTGTCACATGTGCAGGTAGTTGTACAGACAAAGTGTTTACCTGTCAGTATGACAATACCAGGATTGTGGGTTCGAGTCCTACGTCTGACCATACCTTTTTTCCCCAAATTTTCTATGCAGACTAACGACTCATTTGATCAAACCTATCGTGATATTTATGGTTCCTTTATTAAGAGTAATTATATTTACCTATTGTAAAAAGTGGAATAAAATTGTTTTAAAAGTATCTTAGGTAAAAAAAAAAAGACAAATTACCTGTCACCAGCGATCCAGAAAAAAAAATAAAACAAGAGAAAACAATTAAAATTCATAAAATATGATACATAAAATAATGTAAACGATAACATTACAAAACATTAAATTGAAAAAAAAAAAAGATATATTCTGTAAGTGATTTCAAACCCGTGGTAACGTGCGTGGAAGTCAGACACTTTACCTCTACGCCACCGTGTCATCATTTAGCTTTACATGTTACTTTAATAATATAGATACTTTCAGGATACTAATATTGCGTAAATTAACGAAAACGCCCGAAAATATTGGCGAAGATTAATGAGTGCCAGGTCAATACTTACGGACAATACACCCTGTCTTTAGCAACCAAGGTGACTTTAACACCTAAAGTGTACAAAAAGAAGATTATTTTTTATCAGGTATGCAGAGTTTTGTTTATCACATCAGAAGATTAACTTCATTGACAGTTGAACCTCTTTGATCTGAGAAACCACAGTACCAGCCTATGGCAAAACAGATGAAAGATAAGAAAAACATGACTGCCTTATGTAATCTGTTACCTGAAACAGAGGGGCAGTTGTTTTTTCTCTTACTCGGTGCAAGTAACAGTTAAAAGTATTTGGAACATGGAACTGGTGTATATTTATACAATTTAGCACAGAAAAAATGTATTTGGACACCGTGTCACATTATACAGTTTAGTAGAGATAAAAGTATTTGGAACCTACGTGTGTCACATTATTCAATTTGGCACAGATAAAAGTATTTGGACATAGTGTCACATTATACAATTTAGCAGAGACAAAAGAATTTGGAACCTAGTGTGTCACATTATTCAATTTGGCACAGATAAAAGTATTTGGACATCGTGTCACATTATACAGTTTAGCAGAGATAAAAGTATTTGGACATTGTGTCACATTATACAATTTAGCAGAGATAAAAGTATTTGGACATCGTGTCACATTATACAATTTAGCAGAGATAAAAGAATTTGGAACCTCGTGTGTCACATTATACAATTTAGCAGAGATAAAAGTATTTGGAACCTAGTGTGTCACATTATTCAATTTAGCAGAGATAAAAGTATTTGGAACCTAGTGTGTCACATTATTCAATTTGGCACAGATAAAAGTATTTGGAACCTAGTGTGTCACATTATTCAGTTTGGCACAGATAAAAGTATTTGGACATCGTGTCACATTATACAATTTAGCAGAGATAAAAGTATTTGGAACCTAGTGTGTCACATTATTCAATTTGGCACAGATAAAAGTATTTGGACATCGTGTCACATTATACAATTTAGCAGAGATAAAAGTATTTGGAACATAGTGTGTCACATTATTCAATTTGGCACAGATAAAAGTATTTGGACATCGTGTCACTTTATACAATTTAGCAGAGATAAAAGTATTTGGAACCTAAGTATGTCACATTATTCAGTTTAGCATGGAACCTGTGTGACCACCATGTACAATCTTAAAGAAATTTGTGGAAAGTGATAGCAGCTATATGAAGTATAGCCATTATCAGGAAGTTTTTATACCTATCCAGTGATTTCCACATATTCTATCTAAGGCTATGTTCTCAACATTTTTGTTTTCAAATGTGAGAAAATTGTGAAACAAGTGGAACAAAGTTGTCATATTGTCATTTATTATACTGAGATAAGTGAAGTATTTTAGCCGGAAAAATTGTCATCACATTAAAAACACCATATCCCTTTAATTCAGTCTAGGCTATTCTAGTAGATTATTATAATCATAGGCAAGGTTTTACACAGTCGCATTGATTTTTCCTGCCAGAGAGTGGAGAACTCTGTGGAAATCAGCTGTTTGACAGACTGGTAAAGAACTCATATGCTAACAATAACCTTATATGGAATAGAAAACAGAAATTGTGTTGTTTTTTTCCACATAATCTATTCATTTTGGATGTGTGGAGTACATTTTGTGTGGAATACATGCAGGATTCTATAAAGGGTTTTAACCACATTCTTTTTAAGGTATTGGATATTTAATGTATGAGTTGTTTGATTGATTGAGAAACATGGTGGGAATATAGTACTCACAGGAAGTACACAGATACGAGTTAAAGATTAAGGATAAAAATAAAAAGTTTCGAAAAGAAGAATTCCTTAGAATATAATATATTATTGTTGAATTAAAGGGTTGTTTTGTGGTAGACCTTTATCGAGACTTTTATGCAGATGTAATGAATACATGTGTTGCACGTTTTCACAGAAACTAGGACAATTGACTTAATGGTTTTCCTGTTTTGTATAAGTACGTGTGTAAGTGGTCCGTATGTCATGTGGTTTAAGCCAGGACTTTTAAGATTTAATGAATTATATGAACTTTGATTAAAAAGATTGTAAAATAAATATAGGATGGGATGTTGAATTGTCTGGCCACCCTCTCGCCTCATCGCCAAATGTGTGTACCTGCTAGGGTATAAAGTGTGTATCCCACCACACAGTGTTGTGGAAGACATATTGATTTACTCCTGTCTGTGTGTCCGTCTGTCTGTCACAAAGCTTGTCCGCACTGTGAGTCAAACTTTTCTCATCCAATCTTCACCAAACTTGACAAAATGTGTTTGCCAATAAGTCCTCGGCCAAGTTCGATAACTAGCGAAATCGGCCCAGGCACTTTGGAATTATGGCCCTTGGAACATAAATACCGATACAGAGTTGTAGACCGGTTACTCCTACTCCAACTCCAACAGATACCAATAGGCTGCAAACAGTATATAAAGACAGACTTACTATTCAGATTGTTAGGCAGTTGTGGGAGGCATGAGCTTTTCTCAAAAGCAGCTCTAGTTTGCCTTGATTTCAATGTCCTTTGTTGGTTAACTTTGTTTGTTTAATATGCTTAGGACAGTTTAATTAAGGCTTAGGACACATTGTTTAAAACTTATAAGCAGGCTTAAAGGTTAGGACACTGGGTTCAAAGCTTCGGAGCTATAGATAATTTCGCTAAGGTACTGATTTTAAAGTTTCAGACAGTGGGTCTAAAGCTTAGGACAGTTCGACTTGAGCTTATGACAGTTTGATTAATATATAAAGCTTAGGACAGTATGTTTAAAGCGTAGAACATTTGGCTTAGGACACATGTTTTAAAAGCTTTAGACACTGGGTTTAAAGCTTACGATTCTCGTATTAAAAGCTTAAGAAAGTGGGTTTAAAGCTTAGGACAGTTGGATTAAAGCTTAGGACACTAGGTTTAAAGCTTAGGACATCAGAATTAAAGCTTAGGACACTAGGTTTAAAGCTTAGAGCACTGTGCTTAAGACACAGGTTTTAAATTAAGACACTAGGATTAAAGCTTAGGACATTCATATTTAAGTTTTTGACAGTTGGCTTATATTAAGCTTAGGACACCCAGGTTTTTAACCTTAAGACATACAGATTAAAGATTAAGGCCGTGGATTTAGAGCTTATGACACTATTTTTAAAGCTTAGGATACTGGACTTAAAACTAAGGACACCCAGGGTGTAGAGCTAGGACATTGAGTTTAAGGCAATGGGTATAAGATGTAGAACAGTGAGTTTAAAGCATAGGGCACTGGATATAAAGCTTAAGAAAGTTGGTTTAAAGTTTAGGACACTCAGTTTAAAGCTGAGGACACCTGGTTTTAAGCTTAGGTCAGTGGTAAGTCTTACTGGATATTAGATTTGAGTGGATTTGTCATGTGTTTAAGGTTGCGTGTATAAACTCAGATTGTAGAATTCTGTCATCTTAGAAAACTTTATAAAGCTGGCTATAAATACAGAAAGTTGATGGCTGTACCTCAAGGTGCCTGTCTAGGACTGAAATAATGGCTTTTGGGGTTGAAAGATTAGGACGTCAGGTTGAAAACTGAGACGGGACACTGTGTTTAAAGCTTAGGACAGTCTCACCAACAGAACACTCACTGTGTACAGATATTAGAGTTTGGGCATCTGTTACCATATGTTTAAGGTTCTCCATATCAGTCAGGTTGTAGAACTCTTGTCATGTTAGAAAACTGTTGAGCAGGCTTTCCAAAGGTTGATGGCTCTACAAACATGAAGCAGTGAGTGGGGGGGGGGGGGGGGGGGGGGGGGTGAACCTTTCATTGTTAAATGCTAGAAAGTCACCAAAAGTCCCTGAATGAGGTGATGTTCAGAGTCAGAATGGGTTTTATACAGTAAAAGTTAGATATAGCAAATGTGCATGTAACAGAATCAAAAAACTTGATTTTGCTCTTTCTTATTTATTTTAGCAAAATATTAAAACTGCTGTTCTTTTCACTTTTCGGGGGCGAGAGAAAATGTGTGTTAATAGAGAGATTCTTGTGCTCACATGCTGTTGAAACACGTGTTCCGTGGGAAAATGTAAATGCCCCAGTCGAAATTGACGGTGTATTACATGGTAATTCATGGTTACCATGGTAGTTCATGGCCACGGGACAATAGTTGACCATGGCTTTGGTAATGTGCACCACAGTTATAAAACATGGTATAGGACCATGGTAAAAAAAAAAAAACATGGGTGACCATGGTTGTGGACCATGGTCAACCAAGGTCCATGACCATGGGCTACCATTGTGATTATTGACTATCAAAAACTGTATAAGTATGAATTTGAAAGTGTCGTGAAAATACATGACAATTGCAGCTTATGTCTATTTTGCAAGTCGGTCATTTATTTGTCATAAAATTGCTAAGATGACAACAAATTATAGTCAGACTATGAAAGTTTACCTTTGAATCTGTCTATAAATGCAGGAAATAATTCTATAATTAGAAAAATGTTTGGAGAGGCGTCTTTGGTGCATTGTAAAACTTGGTAAGTGTGAAAATTACTAACATTACCATGGTAGTCAATGGTCAACCGTGGTTGAAAAAAGTTGACCACAGTAAACCATGGTCAAAATGTTGACTGTCTTTTCAAACTGTTGACCGTCTTTTCTGACCATCACTTGCCCCTCATCGATGTGGATTCGAGCCTCACTCGGGGCGTTGAATTCTTCATGTGAGGAAGCCATCCAGCTGGCTTACAGAAGGTTGGTGGTTCTACCCAGGTGCCCGCTTGTGATGAAATAATGCACGGAGGGGCACCTGGGGTCTTCCTCCACCATTAAAGCTGGAAAGTCGCCATATGACCTATCATGTGTCAGTGCGACGTTAAATCCAAAAAAAATAAAAGAATAATCTGACCATGGCCAACCATGCTCCAGACCATGTTTTGACCATGGTATTTGATGGCTAACCTCTTTAAAACATGGTCAGCCATCAAAAACCGAGGTCAGCCATCAAAAACCGAGGTGACTGTGGTCAACCATGGTCATCATTTCGCCTGGGGCATTATGGCCCCAAAACAGTTCATTCAAAAGGAAATAATGTCAACGTAAAAACAACGCAGATATTCCTGAGCATTTCATGGAAATTTAATGATGTTACAGGATATTATATTCATTTATTATTTTTTATGCGTTTTATGTTAGAATAGCGTTAGCACATGTTCATTTCATGATTTAACATCTGCTGAATCCTGAGGGATTGGTTGGTGCCCTTGAATTACTCAGAATTGTAAAATTGAAGTGTCCACTTTCTGACGGGTGCAGTTTATGGGCACAATATCTCAGCAAAGTAAATTTGTACGGTTGCCATCCAGATTGTCTCTGTGCCTCTGGAGTTGAGGCCCTTGAATTACTCAAAGTTATGAAAATTGACAATATGCTCAAACATATTACCTAATGTTCAACAATATTGTTCTCAGCATATAGGCATAATCACAGTTTGATGATCAGCCAGATAGTTTTTGTCACTCTTTAAGTAATAGCCCTTGAATTGTTTACTTAAAATCGCGTACGTAAACAATGTGTGCACTCTAACTTAAGCATATCTTATCCAGTATTCACCAAACTTAGCCAGAATGTTTCTTGGCACAATTTATCTTAGCCAAGTTCAATAAAGAGCTGGTTAATTTGTCTTTCTCGGGTTATAACCCTTTGATTTAATGTAGATTGAATTGAGAAAATTTAGTGTTTTAAAATTCAAATGACTGTATATTGTAGCAGTTTGGCAGTTTCTTTTTATGCCCTCCTTTGAAGGAGGGGTATATTGTTTTGCAGATGTTGTTCGGTCTGTCAGTCTGTCGGTCTGTCGGTCGGTATGTAGACCAATCAGTTTCTGGATGATAACTCAAGAATGCTTAGGCCTGGGATCATGAAAGTTGATAGGGGTGTTTATCATGACTAACAGATGGCCCCTATTGATTTTGAGGTCAGTAGGTCAAAGGTCAAGGTCACAGAGACAAGGAATAGTTAAACCGTTACCGGACACTTGGGCCTAGGATTGAAAGTTGATAGGGATGTTTATCATGACAAGCAGATGACCCCTATTGATTTTGAGGTCAGTAGGACAAAGGTCAAGGTCACAGTGACTCGAAATGGTTATGCAGTTTCCGCATGATAACTTGAGAACGTTTTGGCCTAGGATCACAAAACTAGATAAAGAGGTTGATCATGATCAGCAGACAACCCCTATTAATTTTGAGGTCAGTAGGTCAAAGGTCAGGGTAACATTGATGTGGAACAGTTACACAGTTTCTGGATGATAACTCAAGAACGCTAAAACTGGGCCTAGGATCACGGACCTTAATAGGCAGGTTGGTCATGACCAGCAGATGACCCCTACTGATTTTCAGGTCAATAGGTCAAAGGTTAAGGTCACATTGACCCAGAACAGTAGAACTTTGTGTACAGTAACCGGATAAGTTCTGTTCCTTGTGCAATGACTGAATGTATCAATGGGGGTATTTTGTTTGCTAACATCAAATAGGCAAGACATTATAGTCCTGTTTAAGTAAGATTAGTAGAATTAAATCTGAAAAAAAAAAAAGCAATATCGATGATATACTGCAGTACAAATTGAACTGTGACAAACTAGGCTCTTTTCTAACCAAGATTGTATAGTACAGTATGTGTTTTTATCTGCTGTGAATTATTGACTGTAAAATGCTTTGTCCTATCTAGTGATAGGAAACATTGATTTTCCTAGAAACAGGACTTGTGTTAGCTGATCTGGCATGACTCTCTGATCTGTCTGTATGTATTCTCATTTCTTATGATTGATGTAAATGAATGAACCAAAGAAAACAGTTTATGTGTATGTTATTAGACCAAAGAAACTTTGTATTTTTGTGTACATGTGTATGAAATGGATAAAGTATCTTCAGATCTATAGGTATACCTGCATGAAAGGATAAAACGTTCAGGTTTATTTATATGGTTATGAGGTTGTTTTTTTTTACTTTGTAAGCCCAGAGTTATGGCCCTTAACTTAATCAAAAAATAAAGATTGTGTCCCATGTATCTCAAAATGTACTTGACCTGGAGTCATAAAAGTTCAACAGTACTGGATTGTTACAGGTAGCGTAAGATGTTTAATGCACCTGGTGCTCGCTCTTTGGGTTCCACTCAGCTAGGTCAGAGTTATGGGCCTTCACTTGGTGAAAAACACAGATAAAGTGCTTAAAAATTTGTGATGCATATATCTTGAAACATATTTCACCTAGAGTCATGAAACCATGTATAGTACGTGACAGGTGTGGGGGGCACCTGTGATCCATGGACACACATCTAGATTTGGTCTTATTTATGCATAATATTTCTGACATTTTTAATAAGGACATTTTGTCAGAAATTTCATAAACTGTTCCTGTATTGTTCGTTTTTATCCCCTGCCGATGAAATTGGGAGGTGGGTATTGAAATGGCGTTGTCCGTCCATCAGTTCGTCAGTCCGTCTGTCCGTCCACAGCCATTTCTCAGTAACTAGCAGGTAGAGTTTCATGAAACTTGAAATAAACATGAACCAACATACTGTGATGATGCCCGTCAAATTTTTTTTTGGATTGGTCAATTTCCCTTAGAGTTATTGCCCTTAATTTAATGAAAAATGCCCAAAAATGTCCGTCCGCAGCCATTTCTTAGTAACTATCAGGTAGAATTTCATAAAACTTGAAATAAACATGCACCAACATACTGCGATGATGCCCGTCAAGTTTTTTTTTGGATTGGTCAATTTCCTTTAGAGTTATTGCCCTTGATTTAATGAAAAATCCACTTCTGTAGCCACTTCTCAGTAATAAGTTGGTAGAATTTCATGAAACTTGAAATAAATATGAACCAACATACTTCGATGATGCCTGTCATTTTATTTTTTCAATTGGTCAATTTTCCTTAGAGTTATTGCCCTTTAATTGTTTAAAAATCTACAGATTTTAACATAACAAACCAACCAATTGGTAGAATTTCATTAAACTTCTTTCATTCTTTTCCATGAACATTTATTATAAACATGTGAAGTTTTGTACCCACACCTGGTCACCACTTTGCCTTGGTCCATGGTCACACCCCCCCCCCCCCCCCCCCCCCCCCCCCCCCCCCCCCCCCCCCCCCCCCCAAAAAAAAAACCTTATTTCTTTTCAAACCTTCCATGAATATTTATCAGCATATAATCAACATGTGAAATTTTGTACCCTCACCTTGTCACCCCTGCCACCACCACCCCCGACCCCCCCACCCCACCAAAAAAAAAAAAAAACATTCATTTTCTGTTAAAATGATTTTGACTAATGAAATTATTTGCTTCTTAGTAACATCCTTAACTTTCTGCCGGATATATTTTTTTGCCATTCCTCACCACAAGCCCTTTCTGCAGAGGATACCAATTCATTGAATTTGCTTGTTTACACATATTCTTCTTTATACATGCATTATCAAGATTACAAAATTTGCCGATTAAGTATGACAACTTTTGAACATTGTGGATATTATCTCAAAGTGCGATAAGACTTTACATGATTTTTTTTACATAAATTGGACAACCAATTTATCATGCATTATTTTATGGGTTTTAGACAAGACTTCAAAAAGTGCATTACATTTGTAATATTTGAAAGGACTTTATATTTTTCATGTGAATATTTTTAGAAGCTGAAAGGAAAAATAATTTATTTAATGTGTCTTGTTGTAACGTATGTCTTGAAATGTAAGGTCACATACTGTTTGTAGTAAAAGTCTCTACAAATTTATGGACTGAACACTTTGTGTAACTTAAACAAAACAGGAAAATCTTAAAACTGGACTTCTCTTAGCAAAGTCATTTGGAGGAAACTGACACTCAACTTGAGTGAAAGAAGTGAAAACACTATTTATACAAGGGCTTCACTTAAATTACACGTGTTTTTAAACTTTTCTAGTGTGTTTAAGGGATAAATTAATCGGGCAAAAGAGTAGAAATTCGTCAAAAAATAAATAAAATTGTGAAAATCGAAAAATGAGGAGCGCTAGACTTACAAAGGAGAACACTAGCGATACAACCGGTTACTATGGAAATGAGAAAACACCATAGACGAGCTCGACGAAAGTTGCCGTTCTTGAAATTGTGTTCATGTATGACTTCTGAACAAGAAGATTTTCCCGATTCCGCTAGACCATACGTAAAATCAGAAGTGACTTCTTCATCCACTTCGTCGCCACCCGTTTCATCATCGGTAAGTTAAAGCATATTATTGTTCAACTTAAGTCAACGGCATGTTCAGAGGACACGTCTATACTGTCGTGAACAACATAAATGTTTTTCCCCGTTACAGAAAATCCATTAAAATAAATTAATGACAAAGACTTTATTTCAGTCTTCCTTAGTTAGTGGAATTAGCTTTATCGTTACACTGAATGGCGTATAAAGTTCTTTTGGCTTCCATGATTTAGATTCTGGAAAAAACAAATTGTTGCAGAGAACAAAAATCATTTTTATATTTCATAGATCTGTTTATAAAATAATGCGTAAGGATCTTAAAATCATTACTGAAGTTGCATTTTGTTGCCTCAACTTGATTTATAAAGGTTTATTATGAAAATAAACGGAAAATAAACATACTAAAGATTAATTTTTATTACTCATAAATGAGTATGTATACACCAATAAATAAGCATTACCGTGTATTCCCTAGACAGTGAAGTAGCTGAAGATACAGATCTCTCCCAGTCAAGTCTGTTTGCATAATTCACAAGTTCAGGTTTGTTTTTGGTAATGCTGATTGGTTTTGCAATATACAAGGGCCTTGATGATGTTTCCAGTCTACGGAAACATAGTGTGAGCTTTGTTGATGAAAGAAAACAGATCATGAGATATACAGATAGGTGTATTGTGGACAGTCAGGCGGAATGGTTTGGAACAAGTTTTCATGAAGTCTGTTGATTTTACCTTTAGTAGTTGAGAAGGTTGTTTCTGGTGTTTTTTCTGATGTATAAAACAACTTTTTTTTTTCATAACTTAAGTTCAGGTTGACCTTTTTTGCCAGGAATTGTATGTGTGTTTGTGTGCATTCGTGCATGTGTGATTGTTTATAGTTGCCACAAGTGGCCATGATGGGTGACTCATCCAGACTTTTAGCAAGAGGATAGTACAAGTAATAGAAGAGGCACCAATTCCAGAAGCTTCATTGGTTCTTTTGAGCACCCATACACAAAATTCTTACCCAAATGTTAGTTATGTGTCGCCCCCACTAGGGGAGACATACTGGTTTTTGCCCTGTCCATCATTCTGTTCTTCACAGTTCATTTCCGATCATCCATTTCAGGTATAGAACCTTAAAACTTCATAGGGTGATAGGGTTTATGGAGTAGATGACCCAAATTGTTTTAAGGGTCATTCCATTAAAGGTCAAGGTCACAAGGACCAGAACATGGAAAACCATTTCAGATCAATATCTTGTGAACCTTTTGACCCAGATTGTTGAAACTTCATAGGATGATTGGACATGCCAATCAGATGACCCCTTTTGATTTTGGGGTTACTCCATCGAAGGTCAAGGTCACAGGGGCAAGAACATGGAAAACTGTTTCTAATCAATAACTGGAGAACCACTTGTCCAAGAATGTTGAAACCTCACAGGATGATTGGACATGCAGAGCAGATGACCATTAATGATTTTGGGGTCGCTCTATTTAAGGCCAAGGTCACAGAGGCCTGAGCATGGAAAACCATTGACAACTGTTTCCAATCCACAACTTAAGCAACTTGACATAGAACATAGAAACTTCATGGGATGAATAACATGCTGAGTAGATGCATTTCAGTCACTAAGCCAACCATCAGTATCTCTTTGATTTTTGCCCTGTCCCCTATTGACTTCTTGCATATTACTACTATGCTTTTGGGGAGACATGGGCTTTTCTACAAAGTTGGCAGTCCCAGCAGGGGCTTCAAGTAAATGACCCCAGGTTTTATAATCAGACAGTGTAACCACTGGACCACTTTGCTCAGTAGCATGTGTATATCTAGACCTCTGTAGGAATTACATTTCAAGGTCACTTGGTTCAAGGTCAAGGTCATTGTTGCTAAAATAAGAAAAGTCCAGCATGCTTTCAGTTACGTATTATGGATAAATTTGGTGTTTACATAGTTTATCAGGAGAGTATTGTTGGTATATATTATATTTTGGGCTGCTGGGGTAAAGGACACTGTTGCTAAAAGTAGAAAAACAATTTCTGTCTGCTAACCAGTTTAGAAATTGTAGTCTGTTCTAAACCAACTTTTGGTATAGCAAGCTTATATGGAGATCTGGCTGCATTTTTGTCGCAAAGGGGAATGTCAAGGACGCTGTTACAAAAATAGGGAAAACACACACATTTCTGCTTTGCTATTACAAAATATTGCAATGAAACTTGGTATGTTTGTAGCTTAAGAAGACAGAAAGGTAGGGCTTGTATTTTTGACTAACTGAGTCAAGGTCAAGGTGACTTCGAATTTAAAGAAGTGTTTCTGGCCAATTGATACCTTTTCTTCAGATTGAATTAATGTTTCTAAAGTTGGTACCTACTTGCAAATATATTGAGGTCAAGGTTAAATGTTGACAGATTATTAATCCTTTCCGACATATATCTTTGACAATACAGAAATATTTTAATTTGATATTTTAAAAAATAAAAGAACAGCTGCTGTAGGTCACTTTATGAACTGATCTGATGATGATGATGATGATCTATTCATGCAAATTCATGAACCTTCAATCATCTGGTAATGCCTCGTATTTTCAGTGCTGTTTCAAAGATATTTATCAGTTATTTCTAAAAAAAAATATAGTGTAGATGACCAGTTTAGATTTCTTTCGAAAATTGTCAACAAGAATTTGTTAAATTCTTGTTCAGTAACATATAACATCACTTGGCATGCTGAAATTCCAGTTTTGTATGCTGCTGATCAATCTATGCCATCTGTGTGACAGATGTTTTTATCAGGTAACAATATCACCTTGAACAATTAATTAACTAAGATATTGTACTTGACATTACAGAAGATTTGTTTTAGCCATGAATTCAGTATGTCATATCCGGCTCATATTTTACCTTTTGATAATGTATTTTTTCGCTATATCAGCAAAATATAGTGCAGATTGATTATGACAAAACATACAGTTGCACATAATCTGAGTGTTATGATGTCCGGCAGCATCCAGTGTCGCGCCGTCCATCAACATTTGCCTTGTTAACACTACAGAGGTCACAGTTTTGTCTCAATCTTTATGAAATTTGGTCAGAATGTTTGTCTTGATGATCTCTAGGTCAAGTTCGAAACTAAGATAGAATAATAGCTTTCTGGAACTAAGAAAAATATAGTTTAGCATAAAACTAAAAGCATTATGGAAGTATTAACTATATAAAAAAAAACTGAACAAAGAGCTCTGTTTTGAGCTCACTAAATTATTACATGTGTACCAATTTGACATTCAATTTAACTTCAGGTTATCTTGAATGAACTTTGATAATCTGTGAAATTTACAAATTTAAGATGTTTTTACCTCATTGGTGATATTATCAGTAAGTTTCTGATAAGCTCAGAGCAGGTATCAGCCCTAGATAAAAGTTGATTGGGTCACAAAAAGTTGATTTTTGTGAATTTTTCAAAATTTGTGTAAGGGAGCTTTAATAAGGGAATATTAATGATACATTAATCTTTATAATCTGATACATACTCTTTTGTTAATGGTTCAAAATCTGATAGATCCAGAATTTTCTTAACAAGAGTGCTGTTAGATCATTAAACCCTTCCTGCAGTCTGATCAAGATCTGCACTGGTCGCCATTCAGTCCATATTTTTTGGTTAGCAACGGTAATTTACCCTTATAACAGTTCATGGTACTGTCCAAATTGAAAGATGGACAAGTTCTTTATAGAAATTAAAGCAGGGTAAGGGTTGAATTTGTGGACTGTTTTTGGAGTCATTTTAGGTATGCATTTAAGGGACTAACCCACATTATTATTTTTGGCAAAAACATAATCCATAAAAAGTTGCAAGGTTTTTGAAGTAATGCAGAAAATTTACATTCTTCTAGCATTTTTACCAGCATTATTTTCTCCCACTTGATCAGTTTTAAATTTTGTTTGATACCGTATTTTCCCGTATTAACGCCCCCGGGGGCGTTACATTTTCCAAAGAGGGGGCGTTTATTTGAGGTAAAAAAATAAAAAATGAAAATTTTTTACAAAACTTAAAAACATCGTTCAAACTAGCTGTAAAGTGTTTCTGTGTTGTTTAATCCCCCAAAAACGTAATTATTTGGCATCCAATTTAATGCAGTGTGTCTTTTATGCATTTAAATACGGTACCTCGTGTATTTCATGTCTGGCTTTTTGACACGCTCGCGACACTACACATTACGTCATGACCCAAACAGCTGTGTACTCCGATAACATTTTCCTTAGTACATGCGGGTAGCTAATTGCGCAATACACAATGTCAATGGTTTGACACGCTGCTGTGCCTGCTTTTAAATTAAACGTTCTTAAAACTGCCGAAGAAAAGGGTATATCGTAAACACATTGCTGCAAGTTTGTTTAAAGTCGGCAGGAAGCGTGTGCGCGAGTGGTGTAAAAACAAATCAAAAATGTATTTACCGTTTAATTTTCTGTTACGTACCGTACTTAGTACAAATGTTTTGGACTTACGGTACATGGACTGTTTAAAAGTGTGTTTAATTTTTAATACATTGGACTTCAGTACTGTAAATTACTTATTATGTGGACTTATAAAAATGAGGTAGGTGATTTTTTCCCGTTCTTGTTGACTTTTTTCCCCTCCAAAATGGGTGGGGGGCGTTAATTAGAGGGGGGGCCTTAATTCGGGAAAATACGGTATTATACATTCTATGGTAGAAATGAACGTGTTAAAAAATTACACCTAAACTATGGGTGAGTTCATAGCTTTAAAGAAAGTACATAGTTGATCATATTCACACAAGATTTTGATGTTGGAAACAGGTAAATGCCCTTTGATTTGTAGCAGTTAGCCTTCATTAAACACACTTGAAATAAAATTGATAACGATTTAGATAGTGTTGCATGCTGATATTCCTGGAACAAGGATGCAGCATGAGGACATGTAAGAAATGGAATGAAATTAATAGAGATTAAACTAGCTCTTCAGTTTCAGAAAAGAATTAAGAAGTTTTCCTAGGAGTCCTGAAAGAGGGGCTCAAAACAAGCGGAAATAATTTTCTGGCCTGATGAAAAAAGTAGGAAATAAGTATTGTCTAAAATCTTTATAGAACTTCCTTATAAAGGTTTCATCTACCCTCTTTGCTTTTTGATTCTCAAAAAAAAAAACAGCAAAAAAAAATAGTTCTTAAAGTTTTGTATAAATTGTTTTTGAAATCATTCAATAGTAGTTCATATTTATAAGGTATTGACCTGCCTTCTCTGCATGTATTATTTGCATACAACATTCTTTTAAAGACACTTGCTGCACATTCTTGTATGAGAGATACCTAGGGCAAAAATTTCCCAATACCATGCTTGTTTAGGAGTTATCTGCCCTTGAAACTTGATTTTTCTTCAAATTTGCATATTCAAGAGCAGATAACTCTTGAACAAACATCATGTGACCTTAGATTTTTTTTTCATAATTCTGTTTCTAACATGACACTGTGTTCTATTTCGGGGATTTTTTTTTACCCAAAACTACAGCAACCATCAGTCTCTGCAGTAAAACGTTATTGATGCATAATTCAGAGACTTGATGATCAGTTTTCTAATTTCTTTGAGCACTTAAAACCCTTGAAGTTTATAATTAATCGGTCTAATTTACAAACTAATGATGGCGTAAACCGCAAAACATGTTTAATTGCCTATAAAATCTTTAGGTGATAATTCTCGAAAGTATGAATTTTAAATTGATCTTAAGAAACTTAAATCTGATTATTTACATAAAGCGCGCTTGAATCATTACTTTCTTAGATGTGTTGAAAATTTATAAACATTTTGATTTCCTTTGCTAATAAGATTCTAAACAAATGTTGATGTGAGCTGTAATAGACATTTTGCAATAATTCTAGACATTGAAACAAATTTTAAGGCTTAATGAAGACACTAGATTGGCTCTTATAAGTTTTAAGATGTTTTTTAGGCTTTTATCATTTACAAAGGAAGTCAACATGAATGAAATTTTTGGTCAGCATTTTGGTCAGAAGAAATTGATTAACATTACAGACTTTTAAATTGATCCCCTCCCTCTCTCTCCTGTAATTAAAGTCATGTGACTGGTTTCTGGTCATTCTGACTATTATCAGTAGCTGTCGCAAAGCAATGACATCAGTTCCTCCAAAAGAATAGGTCTTTGAAAGTTACAATTAATGCACAACTTCTTAAGATTTTTTTACAAGACATGTGAATGGTCATACATAGTTGTGTGACTGTTAGACAACTGAAAAGTTCCATGATCATCCACAACAGGGCAAGACCACTAAAGACTTATAGCTGGCTGGCACAACTGTTGACGATGTACCTAAGACCAGCTATACCAGCTATTGCAGGCAGATTTTTGAATATGATTAAAATCTCCTCTTGACCAAATTCTTTTTTTGGGACTACTCAAGACAACCCAAAACCACATAGGACTTACGTGGCAAGACTTGCCTGTGATTAATTCCTTGCAATTTTCAGTTGTAGATCATGTCAAAACCTGTATCTCTCATTATGACTGGATTTTAATTAACCAAATTCAGTCGAAATTGATGGTTTATTACCATGGTAATTCATTGTTTTACCATGGTAGTTCATGGGCATAGGACAATGGTTTACCCTGGTTGACCATGACTGTGGTAATTTGCACCAGGGTCATAAAACATGGTATCAGACCATGGTCGACCATGGTCAACCGTGGTGATTATTGACTATCAAAAACTGTATAAAGATGAATTTGAAAGGGTCGTGAAAATACATGACAATTGCAGTCAATATCTGTTATTGCAAGTCAGTCATTTATTTGTCATAAAATTGCTAAGATGACAACAAATTATTGTCAGACTATGAAAGTTTACCTTTGAATCTGTCTATATAGGTCACCAGGTCAAATCAAAGGAAAAGTTTGTTAACACTCTAGAGGTCACAATTTTGGCCCAATCTTAATGAAACTTAGTCAGAATGTTATCCTCAATAAAATCTTAGACAAGTTCAATATTGGGTTATCTGGGGTCAAAAACTAGGTCACCAGGTCAAATCAAAGGAAAAGTTTGTTAACACTCTAGACATTACAATTTTGGCCTAATCTTAATGAAACTTAATCAAAATCTTACCCTCAATAAAATCTTGGACGAATTTGATATTGGGTCATCTGGGGTCAAAAACTAGGTCACCAGGTCAAATCAAAGGAAAAGCTTCTTAACGCTGTGGAGGCCACATTCATGACTGTATCTTCATGAAACTTGGTCAGAATCTTACCCTCAATAAAATCTTGGGACGAATTTGATGTTGGGTCATCTGGGGTCAAAAACTAGGTCACCAGGTCAAATCAAAGGAAAAGCTTGTTAACTCTCTAGAGGTCACAATTTTGGCCCAATCTTAATGAAACTTTGTCAGAATGTTATCCTCGATAAAATCTTGGACGAGTTCAATATTGGGTTATCTGGGGTCAAAAACTAGGTCACCAGGTCAAATCAAAGGAAAAGTTTGTTAACACTCTAGACGTTACAATTTTGGCCTAATCTTAATGAAACTTAATCAGAATCTTACCCTCAATAAAATCTTGGACGAATTTAATATTGGGTCATCTGGGGTCAAAAACTAGGTCACCAGGTCAAATCAAAGGAAAAGCTTCTTAACGCTGTGGAGGCCACATTTATGACTGTATCTTCATGAAACTTGGTCAGAATGTTAATCTTGATGATCTCAAGTTTGAATCTGGTTCATGTAGGATCAAAAACTAGGTCACCAGGTCAAATCAAAGGAAAAGTTTGTTAACACTGTAGAGGCCACATTTATGACCATATCTTAATGAAAATTGGTCAGAATGTTAATCTTGATGATGTATAGGTCACAATCAAATCTGGGTCAGATGGGGTCAAAAACTAGGTCACTAGGTCAAATCAAAAGAAAAGCTTGTTAACACTCTAGTGGCCACATTTATGACTGTATCTTCATGAATCTTGGTCAGAATGTTAATCTTGTTGATCTTTAGGTCAAGTTCAAATCTGGGTCATGTGGGGTCAAAAACTAGGTCACGGGGTCAAATCAAAATAAAAGCTAGTTAACACTTTAGAGGCCACATTTATGTCCATATCTTAATGAAATTTGGTCAGAATGTTAATCTTGTTGATCTTTAGGTCAGTAGGTCAGGTGAGCGATACAGGGCCTTCATTGCCCTCTTGTTAAAAATTGAAGCAGTTCTTATGCAGTGTTCACCAAACTTAGTCAGCATATTTTCTGACCCGCCCGCTTAGCTCGGTAGGTAGAGCGTCGGTCTACGGATCGCGGGGTCGTGAGTTCGATCCTCGGGCGGGGCGTATGTTCTCCGTGACTATTTGATAAACGACATTGTGTCTGAAATCATTAGTCCTCCACCTCTGATTCATGTGGGGAAGTTGGCAGTTACTTGTGGAGAACAGGTTTGTACTGGTACAGAATCCAGGAACACTGGTTAGGTTAACTGCCCGCCGTTACATGACTGGAATACTGTTGAAAAACGGCGATAAACCCAAAACAAACAAACAGCATATTTTCTTGGCAAAGTTGGATAACCAGCTGGATAAGTCTTTGTCACTGTGGAGTTATGGCCCTTGACTTAGTCAATTGAAAAAATTAAGTACTAATATGCTCAGATAGCTACTAGTAGAGTATTTTAAAAGTTAAATATAATTTGCTGTGACAGGATATGTTGTGATAGTTTGCCACTTTTGTGAGGTTTAACAGTAGCTACAGTCCATAAAATAAACAAACATATTTGTAAACATGGACGGATCCAAATGGAAGGGGTGGAAGCATTTTATAGAAATATTTCGGTGGCAAAATACAATACATATCCGTAGCCCTGACCAACCTATAAACTGGGCCAGTCTATTTTATAAGTAAAACAACACGGTTGACCCATTTAAACTAGTTGTATTGTCCAATTTATTTGATCTGTCAAAAAATGGACCCGGCTTTCATTATATTCTGTTCGAGCCTATATAAGATTAACATGAAAGCCAGGAACATGTTTTGACAGGTCAATTAAATTGTACAATATTAAGCTTTAGAATAAAGAAATTTGAATTTTTTTCAATAGAAAAACAAACAAAAAATCAATTAAAATAATTTGGGTAGAGACTGAAATTGGGGCCTCTGTGGGCCAACTTCGAATCACTTAATACTCACTGCTGAGGGATCAAAACCTAGCTTTGGGTGTTGAATTCTTTCATATGAGGAAGCTATCCAGGTGGAGTTTGGAACATCTGTGATTTTACCCAGGTGCCTGCCCGTGCCTGAAATAACACCTGGAGGGGCACCTTGGGTGTTCCTCCACCATGACAAGTTGAAAAGTTACCAAGTCACCTATAAAAGTGTTGGTGTGATATTAAACCCAACAAAAACAACAAAGAAAGACACTGAAATTAATTTGATTCAAGAAACTACAGAATCTCTTGAATTTGTTTTGCCTAGACGATAGTTGATTGTTTTTAAGTTTTCTGCCAATGTAATCTAAAATAATGTGTTTTCCTTTTAATCAACCATGTCGCAAGTGTTGTTTATTGATCATGAACCACAAACCAATTAACATTATTCTTACCTATATTATTGAATACTAAAATGTGTAGACTGAAAGTGATATATAACTGGTTATTTTTGCATCAGTTGGATAGATGCTGGCCATATTAAATAATTGAGCGGCGCCATGAGAAAACCAACATAGTGCGTTTGCGACCAGCATGGATCACAATACCTGTTGCAGTCGCTGTTCGCTTTCAAAGCGGATGGGCAGTCTGGTCAGTGGATCCATGCTGGTCACAAACAAACTATATTGGTTTTCTGTTGGTGCGGCTGAATTGTACTTGGTAGTTAATTATTTGTACAGTTTTAAATACCGTGCTCATTTCAAAGATAAGTGAGAATGGATATATAAGCAAAAATGAACTGGTCAGCCAGTCAAAACCTTTACAATACAGTTGAAACTATCGACTTCCAAGGAATCGAATGTTTAAATTTACTTTAAGATAACAAAACGTTGACTTAAAATGATATTACTTAAAATGATATTTAATGATAATGAAACAAAAGAATACTAAGTCTAGAAGTTATTAAGCAAGTTAATACTTCCGACGTCTACCTCTGATTCATGTGGGGAAGTTGTCTGTTATTTACAGCACACAGGTAAATATAACAATGGAATATATCAGGAACACTAAGATTGACAAAAAAAAACTTGCATTGAAATAGTTTTATCCCCAATCCTCCAGACATAATTATATCATTGAAGCAAGGCTGGATGCTGTGAAAATTGCAGTCATGTTTGCATATACCTACAAAAAAAATCACATGAATTTAATGAACAAGGTATTGCCGGGAATGCAGATGATATAACATGATATAATAATGCTACAGCAACAACTGATTGTGAAATTATAATGTTGATGATATTCCTAGATAATCATTATCTGTCAGCATTCCTCAGTTAGGCTAAACAAACATTTTATATACTTCTCAGGTCCCTGTTTGCATTGACAATCGTAAAACATTATTGCAATTATTTGTATTTCAAAAATGCTTCATACAAGTGTAGACTAGCCACTAGACTGATAATAAGTAATTTGTGGCAAAATTTCAGATTTTTTTATTTTTCTTTTACCTTATATGATTATATATTGATAGATGCCAGTCTATTTCACAGATTTTCTTAGAGAACTGATTTCTGATATTGTCATGATATAGGATCTGGGGAAATAAACTGGCTATATTCATAACTTAAAAAATGAATGTCATAGTCTTGGAGCTAAGTCTAAAAGGAAGCTGACAAAAAAATGTGGGTAAATAATACATTATATAAAAATAAATATAAATATATAATAAATATATATATATATATATATATATATATATATATATCATAGTATAGGAGCTAGGCTAAATAGAATGGAAAGACAACACAGCATTAATCTTTAAGTACCTATGGCCTTCACAGCAAGTTTTATTCGGATTAGGAAAAACAGACTATAGTTGTATTGACTTTTCTAGCCGGCATCTCTCACAGAAACTGCTATTGAACTTTCTAACTAATTCATACATCAGTGTAATTCTGCCACTGGATCTACCTCTGCTGCCAGTCGTCAGAGAGAGAAAATACACTGATACAGTCCTTAGTCCTAAAAAATTATCTATCGGGAAGTTGGATCAGTTGCATTAAATATTTGTTCTTGTGGAAAAACCAAGTGAATGGATTTGTCAACTTTTTAAAATGCGGCTTTTTTAAATGAAAATGTGTACAAAGTGATTTTTTTTTCTTTTTTTTTTTTCTTTTTAACAAAAAGGAAATAATGGGAGAGATTCAGTCGAATCTCGGATCGAAAGCTTCTACGCCAACCTCAACGCCGTCGGAAGAAGGTGGACCGATTTTATTTGTAAAGAAGGTTTGTAAAATTGCCAGTTTGGTTCTAGTTTTTCTTTACGTTATGTTAATGATATGAATTTTGGTAAATTATTTTCTGTGACAGATTTCTGTGAAACAAAGATTTTAGATTTTAAAGCCAGCATCGGAGACTAGTAATTTAAGTCCCAAAACTTGAGTATCTGAATGTTTCTGTCAGTAACACTGAAGTCCATTAATGGCTCGGGTTCATCATTCTGTGCCCTTGGGCCCAATCTAAGAACTGAAGAATCATACACAGTTACTGCAGTTTCTTTATTTTCAATATAGAGGAAGTTCTAACAACTTGGGTACTAAACTACGCTTGATGACCAGTTGACCATTTCCTACCTTGATCTTACCTTGGAAATTGATTGTGGAGACACTGATCAAATTCCACCAGGATTCAAATCTGTAACCTCAAGATCACTGTGCCTCCCATTGACAGTCTGACACTTAAATGAATAAATCTTGAAAACAGTAACCTTTATCATGCTGGACATGACTGATTCTGCCTTTGCGACTGGTGTAGATCATGATCAGCCTGCAGTCATCCGTGCAGTCTGATCATGATCTGCACTGTTTGCTGTTCAGTCAGTATCTTTTTGGTAAGCACACCTTTTAACTATCAATGGTACTGTCCAAATTCAAAGATGGACAAGGTCATTATAGAAATTTAGTAGGGTGAGGGTTTAAAAATAGCAGCAGATGGCTATCAGCAGAGTGTTAATTAACTTGTTAATGAAGCACCTGTTCAAGTCAAGTTGAGTCAAGTCAAGTAATATTTATTTTAAAAAGTCGGGATAATAACACCCGTACATAGGACACAGAAAACACAGCTTAGTACACTGAAAACACAAGCTCTGAAGAGCTTTTTAAAGCCAACTTGTTAGACAGACTTTAAAAAAAAACAAACAACCAAATATAAAAAACAACAAGAGCAACAACAAAAACTTCTTTTAAAGTGTATGGTAAGCTGATTGATCATGGCAGTTGAACAATTAACCCTTTCTCTACAAAATTTCTGTAATGAACTTGTCCATTTTTCAAGTTTGACAGTACGATTAACTTTTAAAAGGGGTGCTTACCAAATATATGCTGACTTGAATGGCAAACAATGTAGATCATGATCAGACAGCACAGATGTGCAGGCTGATCATGATCTACACTGGTCGCAAAGGCAGAATCAGTCATGTCCAGCATGATAATGGTTTTGAAATTATCCAAAATAAGTGTTGTATATAAAAAAACAACATTTTTTTTGTTTGAATTTATCAATATTGAATATTATCCTGGATTCTAATTTTAGAATTCATTCCTTAATCAGTCTTCACAGTATTTGCAATCTTCATTTTGTCACAAGGTCACAAGTAAATCTTTAGTCTGCTGGTGGCAAGCGATTTTGCCATTGCAGCCAGTGCTGACCAAGGTTAGAGTGCAGGCTGATCATATAGAGAATAATAGGTTTGTGCCGTAGATGAGAAAGTTTATCTGGCGAGGTGGAGGAGGTTATCAGGTGAGCCGAAGGCAAACCTGATAACGTTCGGAGCCGAGCCAGATAAACTTTCTCCATCTTAGGCACTAACCTATTATTCTATTTATCTTGTCATTACTTCATTTTCCGATATTTAGCAATTTATTTTACAAAAATAAGTGTGCGACAACCGCTTTAATGACGTCATATTTGTAATGGCGTCACTTATATAATGACGTGATTACCGGCAAAATCGCAATAACTTCTTCATTTTTGAATAAAAGCTCATTATTTGACCACTTATTTTCTTAGTTCGGACATTTCCAACACAATGGTGACGGTTTCGTTGCAAAATTTCTTATGACAACAATATCGATCATAAGGTCACATGATCAACTGCCCGTATATCACTGGTCACATGATCAACTGACGGTATATCAAGAAAGATATACGGCATCCCTGATATCGGGTCGAAAATAATGCAAGTGACAGGATAAAAGTCTACAATATGTTCGCTATTCAGCCAGTAAATCTTCAGGGAACACCCATTTAAATAATAAATGTTGCTGCCCAAATTGAATGATGAACCAATCCATTTTAAAAATTTATAAGTTTGTTGACATGAAATTTTGTGGGTTTTGGCCATAGTGGCTTCTTTGTGGGGTAGTAGATTTTGTGGAGTTTGATATGTTTGTAGGGATTAGTTTTGTAGATCGATTCAACTGTAAAATCCACAAAAAGTAGTCCTGATTTTAGTTTTGTGTATTGATTTCACTGTAAAATCCACAGAAAGAGTCCTCCAAGATATCACAGTTTAAGTAAAGTTGCCAGTTTCCAAATATTCAGACTAAATTTAATCAGCAAGAAAAACATACCTGACTTCTGTTTAATATACAACCTGGGCTCTGCTTTGTGTACAACCCTCGGGTTGAAACATTGAGACAAACAGACTTGCAAGAATAACAAATAATGTTCGCAACTTACAAAGAAAAACAAATTTGACTTTTGTTTTACATTGAATTTTAGCTCTGTTTTGTGTTAAACTTAGGTGCGAATTTCAAGACATGCAGAATCTGACATATCTTTGATCACATAATCAATTTATTTTGGCTGAAGCAATATTTGGACACTGGCCTAAAAGCCAAGAACTGAATAAGCTTGCTGAAGGAGGTGAATCATGAACAGTATTTCTTTTGTAATTACCTCCCCTGATAACAGAAAATAATTTCTCATGTTGTTACCTCCCTTAGTAGAACACTATTTCTTGTGTAATAACCTCCCCTGATTTCAGAACATTATTTCTTATGTAATACCTTGTCAAAAAATCAAAAACAAAGTAGGAAATACCTCTTGCCAGCTTAATAAAATTTAATGCAAGGAATTAACAGTATTTCTCATGTAATTACCTGTACCGACATTTTGTCAAGGTAAAACAAGAAGCAGGAAGTGCCCCTTGCATTTAAAGGAAATGATGTTACCTCCCCTGATAGTTAAAATGAAAGTAGGAAATACCCATTGCAAAGGACAAGCTGCATTATTTCTAAATATAGTGTAATTATCTTCCCTTATTAACAAAAGTAGGAAATGCCCTTTGCATTGCTGAAATGTTAATGAAAACAATGTACATCTATGAAGTCCCAGGCAATGTTGAAAAACTTAAAAAAGAAGAAAGGAAAAAAAAATCCCTATCCATTTTATCTCACTT
Organism: Mercenaria mercenaria; assembly: GCF_021730395.1. Lineage (NCBI taxonomy): Eukaryota > Metazoa > Mollusca > Bivalvia > Venerida > Veneridae > Mercenaria > Mercenaria mercenaria. The sequence continues at coordinate 57,921,378 of NC_069378.1, forward strand.
TGTTAAAAAACGAAATTTGTGATGTTCTGTTTCTCGTAGCAAATAAAAAACTGACTGAAAAATTGTAAAAATGATGCTTAACTTGAACACACATACATAATGCTGGTAAAAGGTTTTGATTTTGAGAGTTTTGAAGGCACATTAGTGAAATATTCCATTTGTTACAATTATTACGTTTACATTCTTCATCCAGTCAACACAGCGGCAGATGCTTTTCATGCGGTCTGAAATTAATTGTACACAGAAAAACGTAAGAATAAATTGCTGTTTTTAATACATAACAGATAGTAATGGTATTTTTTTGTGGAAATAATTACCTGAGACTTAATGACGATGAAACTAATGTCAGTTTTACCAGAAGTCGGTTATACTCATTATCGGTATGTAGATGACATGTCATTATGGGAAGTATATAAAGATCTATCAATTGATTTCCACTGCAAACCACACTTTCAATGTAAATAAATGATATTGTATGTTTTATATGTTTTATACAGACTTGATGCAAGTTTTCACCATAGGTTTTTTCCCCACCAGATTTTTATCACCAGGCTTTTTGCCAGACTTTTTTTCCACCAGGTTTTTTCACGATTTTTTTCACCAGTTGTTTTTTTGCTCCAAGTTTTTGTCATCAGATTTTTTCACCAGTTTTTTTTTGCTCAAGATTTTTGTCATCAGATTTTCACCAGGTTATCCATCAGGTTCCACCAGGGTTTTTTTCCATTAGATTTTATCACCAGGTACTTTCACCTTACGTAATCATTGGTCTTTTAACTTTTAACCAAGTGTTAAAGAATAATTTATATTTGTCATGTATAGAAGTAAGGATCATTCTTCTCGGGGTGGGGTGGGGGGGGGAAACATACTTTGTTCTTATTATTATATTCAATGTTGCATTCAACCCTCATAAAATTATTCTTCTGATTTTTTTCTGAACTTGTACTGAATTATGTCAGAAAAATTAAAAAATGAATTCAGAATAGTTTCAGAAAATAATGGTATATCTGACAAAATAAGAGCTGCATATGGCAATGGTGGCCATTTGACCAGTATCCAGTGTTACTTTATTTTTTGCCAGTACAAACTGTTTTCCACAAGTAACTGACTACTTATCTGTATGAAACAGGGGTGGACACTTGACTTCACAAATACTGTCTTCTTTCAGTTTGTCCCAGGAAAGCAGTTAATTTGCAGCACTGGTGGATCGAACCCGCAGTAGCTTTTATATTTGATATTAGTAGTTTTCTTGCACTTTAAATACCTTCCGAGTATACACTGTAGCTTTGCTTGAATTAAGCTTGTCTGAGTAAACTTTGTCTGTCTGGAATATCAATAAGTGTTGTTATGCAAACATTGACAGTAGACAGAATTTTCTGATTCTCAAGAATTTCTGTTTTTGATGATTTTTTCTGTCATTTTAACCTTTAGCATGCTGGTACCAAGTGATTCTGCCTTTGCGACCAGTGTAGATCATGATCAGCCTGTACAGCCATGCAGTCTGATCATGTTCTGCTCTGTTCGCTATTCAGTCAGTAAATTTTCAATGAAATCCCCTTTGAATTGTAATAAGTGGTACTGCTCAAATTGAGTAATGGACCAGTCCCCTATTTTAGAAATATAGAAATGATATAGGTTAACCAGTAATACATAAATAGGTCACTAGGTCAGATTAAGAGTGAATGACCTGTACAGTATGTGACCATGTCACTATGAACCTTAATGAGATAGCCTTCATTATTACTACATTGCTTACTAATGCAACCCTGTAGAGAATGTTTAAAGACATTATTGAGATAGCCTTAATTATTACTACATTGCTAACTAATGCAACCCTGTAGAGAATGTTTAAAGACATTATTGAGATAGCCTTAATTATTACTACATTGCTAACTAATGCAACCCTGTAGAGAATGTTTAAAGACATTATTGAGATAGCCTTAATTATTACTACATTGCTAACTAATGCAACCCTGTAGAGAATGTTTAAAGACCTGCTCCAGTCCTACCTTTTAACCTTAAATTGTCTCTGAAAAAGCATGAAAATCCTGACTATGAACAGTGACACCTGTCAAAATAAAGTTTTTTTATATAAAATTCTATATAAAATACCTGTGGTTTCGGTGCTAAAGTGTGGCACGTGGCCGTTAATTGTTACCTATTGTAATCATGGGTTGCATACACACAACAGAATTTGAATAGCCACGGAGCAGGGCTTTAAGTGATTCTTTGTTGTATTCAAACTTCTTGTTCTTGGTAATTCTCTAAAAGCCTTGGAGATCATGTCAGTGCAAATTTGCTACATTGTTACCTAAATTATCAATTCAGTGCAATTCTGACATGTTAGCATCAATTATCATACCAGTAATTATAGTAACTACTTTTAGATTTTATTGTCACTTTTACATATTATATATATTATATTATTGAAATTGCAATCTTCTAGTCTTAGAGGTCATTTCAGTGAAGAGGTGCCAAGTGGTTAAAAAACCACTGGCTTCAAATCAGTCTTGCCCCTCACCGATGTGGGTTCGAGCCTCACTTAAATTGAATTGAATTCTTCATGTGAGGAAACCATCCAGCTGGAATATGAAAGGTTAGTGGTTCTACCCAGGTGAGATCACGATTAGATACGTGTAAAGTTGTCACATGCCTGCTATAATTGTGTTGGTGCAACGTAAACCCAACAAAACAAAACATTTGCAGAGCTGTTTGAAAACTCGAATATCATTTTAGTGTAACAGCCCAAGAGCTTCCTTTAATTTCAGTTGAGCACTTTGTCATTTTTGTGCTGCAGTTCTACCTTAAAACAATATTTCAATTTTCGTTTTAATAGTGCTTCCATAAAACTCCTTTTGATGCATTTGCTCGGTGTTTCAATAGATATGGTGCAATTTTCATACATTTGTTTAGTTAATTGCTTTAAGTAAATTTACATACATTCAAACTTTCAGATTTAAGTTTTACAAGTACATTTTGAGTGTACATTGCAAACTGTACGTTCTGAATTTTTACACCTCAGACAATTTCATCATGCAATCCTACACTTTCAAGTATGGAATGAATCTGCCAGCTTAGCTCGAACAGTAAGGCAGAGTGCAGATCTATGGATCATAGGGAATATAATATGTAAATAGAAGACATCAGTGGTCTCCAACTCTGGTTCATGTGGAGAAGTTGGCCATTACTTGAGGAGGTACAGAACTCAGCAAGACTGGTTGGCGTATCTGCCCACATTTATGTACACTATAAACAAACAAAAAAGAAATTCAGAAGTGGAAAATGGTAACTCACTCTTCCCCCATATTTTAGCATCTAGGCCTTTAAGCCCATTAACTTTTCTGTACTGTCCTAATTATCGGATTCCAAACAAAACAAACTTGATACAAAACATTGTTAGCATAGCACTTAGTTTATTGTTTGACCCAGTAATGTAAAAGGATTGTGCATAACACTTGTACATTATTCTGGAGGAAAAACAATAAGGTTGCTTTATCAGATGATCTTGCCATGAAGGCTGTCTACCCAGATATTAATTAACAGCATTATTAGGATATCTGCTACAGATAATGCCTATCCGTATGAGAAACATGTACCCTGCTAAGCTATGAGAATGATGCAGGACTTCCTACTCATATCTTTGTACATCCCACTCATTGGGAGCTGCTGCAAGTATTGCCCCACTCGGTGGGAGCTGCTGCAAGTATTGCTCACTCAATGGGAGCTGCTGCAAGTATTGTCCCACTCAGTGGGAGCTGCTGCAAGTATTGCCCCACTCAGTGGGAGCTGCTGCAAGTATTGCCCCACTCAGTGGGAGCTGCTGCAAGTATTGCCCCATTCAGTGGGAGCTGCTGCAAGTATTACCCCACTCAATGGGAGCTGCTGCAAGTATTACCCCACGCAATGGGAGCTGCTTCAAGTATTGCCCCATTCAGTGGGAGCTGCTGCAAGTATTACCCCACTCAATGGGAGCTGCTGCAAGTATTACCCCACTCAATGGGAGCTGCTGAAAGTATTACCCCACTTAATGGGAGCTGCTGCAAGTATTACCTGTTGGAATAAGAGAAGTGAACTAATTTATAGATTAGGGAGTTACTACAATGTAATATTATAATTATACCATTCAGGTATGAGAGAAATTGAAAGCTACTACATGTAATGACTGTTGGTATGAGAGGGGTGTACTAAGGTATAAAATAGTAATTTGATACCGTAAATAATTTATGTAAAAGCTACTATGTGTAATGACTGTTGGTATGAGATGGGTATACTTAAGTATGAATTAGGAATTAAAACTGTAAAGAATGACTGTTCAGGTATGAGAAGGGTGTACTAAGGTATAAATTGAAAGCTACTACATGTAATGACTGACCAAGTATGAGAAGGGTGTACTAAGGTATAACTTGAAAGTTACTACATGTAATGACTGTTTAGGTATGAGAAGGGTGTACTGTAGTCTGTGTTCAGACTGTATGTTTTGTTCATGGGAGATAACTCCTGAGGCTTCTCAAATTTTGTATAATTATGTATAACATATAGATGTTTTTTCTAAAAAAAAAGGTTAACTAGTCGGTAGCCAGACCAGGTGTACTGAATAAGGTATTAATTGAAAGCTACTACATGTAATGACTGTTCAGGTATGAGAAGGATGTACTAAGGTATAAATTGAAAGCTACTACATAACTATAATGACTGTTGGTTTTAGAGGGTACTGCACTCAGGTATAAATTGAAAGCTACTACATGTAATGACTGTTGGTTTGAGATGGGTGTACTAAGGTATGAATTGAAAGCCATTACAATTACTGTAATGTCACTTGGTTTGAGATGGGTGTACCAAAATTGTTGAACACTTTCTGTAATATTCCCAGTGATGATTTGATTAAAGACATTATGTTTGAAATCAAACATCCACTGCATCTGATTCATACATGTTGAGAAGTTGGCAGTTACTTGTGGAGAACAGGACTATGAACTAGTACAGACTCTAGAAATACTGGTTAGCTTAACTGCTCATCATTACATAACTGAAATACTGAAAAAATGGGCTAAACCCAAATCTGTCAGCTTCCCCAGGAAAGTCCCCATGTGACCTCAAGTGTGTCAGTGTGACTGTAACATGGAACAACACAGATACAACAGTCTCTCTGTTGTTGATGATTTGAAGGGAACAAAACAAAGGATGATGTACTGTACTTGAGATATTTTGCCTCGGCATGACTGACATACTGTTGGCAGGGGGTGAATGTGGCGCTGTTCCTTTTGTGTTATATTAACGTCTTAGAATAACACTAAATAGCTGGAAATTCTCCATCTTTCATTCCGTCTATCTATTATTGTATATTTAGAAATGTTTTAGAATTTCTTTTGTGTCCTGCCTTGTTCTTTCCTTCTATTTATCTTTGTGAGATGAATAATTGATAACAGTTTTGTCTGGGAATCATATTATGAAATTGTTGATTAGAAAATAAATATTGTATAGTGATTGAGAGCAAGTCTGTTGAAGAAATTTCAAGCTCATAATTTATGTCTGGTAGTGTAAAACTGAGTTAGGAGACCAGTCTAAGAATAACACCCTTTCATTGGTCAGTTTCAAAATTTAAATTAGAATTGACCAATCAGGAGTAAGAGAGTGTTTTGACTGGTTTGAATCAGTCTGGTTTTCAACATAGTTTTGGAATCCAACTACAGTACATGAAAACATTATTGTGAAAAATTATGGATTTTTTAAGTTTATCACGATAATAAATATATAATTATGTAATGAAGCATCAGATCAGGCATAATGCTTGGTGCAAATCTCTGTTAATCTTATATTGAACTAAAATGTTTGTTTTGTTTTGTTAGGTTTAACATCGCACCAACACAATTATAGGTCATATGGCGACTTTCTAGCTTTGATGGTGGAGGAAGACCCCAGGTGCTCCTTTGTGCATTATTTCATCACGAGCGGATACCTGGGTAGAACCACTGACCTTCTGTAAGCCAGCTGGATGGCTTCCTCACATGAAGAAGTCAACGCCCCGAGTGAGGCTCAAACCCACATCGATGAGGGGCAAGTGATTTGAAGTCAGCGACCTTAACCACTTGGCCACGGAGAGCCCCTTGAACTAAAATGAGATCTGCATTCAGGGACATGCACAGAAATATAAGCATTCTCTGATATGACCAGAAATGAGGCAGAACCGTTTTAGGAATGTCTCAAACATAACCAATGTTATGTCTTGAATGTATTTGTCAAATAATTACAGGTGTGTACACTGCTCATTCTGTTTACAACAGGTTTAAGCACTAATATCCTTCTCATGATGGACATGACTGATTCTGCCTTTGGGACCAGTGTAGATCATGATTAGCCTGCACATCCATGCACTGTCTGATCATGATCTGCACTGTTCGCCATTCAGGCAGTATCTTTTTGGTAAGCACCCCTTTTAACTGTTAATGGTTCTGTCCAAATTGAAAGATGGACAAGTTCATTATAGAAATTTAGCATGGTAAGGGTTCAAAATCGCCTTGAAGCAGACTCAAAGGTCCAAGCTTCCTTTTAACAATTTTTAGGGGGAAAAATGCTTTGAGATGAAACTGAGTCTACTGTTCTTTGAGGAAAAAACACCTTTTTGATGTCATACAAATTACCTGGAAAAACATTATTAAAGATAAGAATTAGCAGCTCATTAATAAGTGGAATGACCACCCAGCAAAAAGGAACCATATAGATAATATGGGTGATATAAATACGAGCATTCTGGAGAGATTTATTTGGAAGTGTAAATTCATTAATCTTGTTGATGTACTCTTAATTACAGTTTGTTGGTGGGTGCATTTTGTTTTCCAACATTTTCAACTTATTGTTGTCATTAAGGTGTTTGAATCAGCTGGTCCAAGCACTGGAAATTTTCGAGATGCTCTCAAGTGTTTCCCACCTAACATAAGGCCAGTACTGATTCTTCCCAGGAAAACTGGCTTCGCATGTATAATGGTCCTTCATACTGGCACGTTAAAGAATTTACAAAGAACTAGTCCTAAAGTAGCTTATAGACATGTCCGTATCTAGAAGATTTCTCTCGCTGTCTTTTCTTGAGACATTCTCTCACTCAGTCCCTCTGGTCAAACCACTCTGTGTCTGTACAGGTAGAGGATGATCTGGCGCAATGAGTGGCTAGCTTGAACATGTTTGCCATTGAAAAGGCGTTATATAGATTGATATTATATATCTTCATGATCACATGTTCTCTACACGGGGAGTGATGTCATGGAAATTTGAATGATCATCACTTACTAGAAAGAAAGAAATCTGTGACGGTTGGGAGGGGCGAGGATGGAGTATGTTAGGGAGGGTCATTTTCACAGGGTTATACAGCATTCTAAGGTAGCAATTTTTAACAGCTTTAAGTTGAAATAGTTTTCTGAAGATTTCCTGCATGATGACAGGTCTTTAATTACCCACTTAATCTGTCATAACTTTGACCACTCTTGCCAAATTGCTTCCTAATTTACCTGTCAGTACAAATTATCTGTTTTTTAGAAAAAACAAAACATGATATAAGTAGGAGCACTGACACAATGGTCAGGTATTTGGTAAGGATTTGTGCCAAACAAAATTAGTATCTTTCTTCTAGATAATTAAGAGTCCTGTGATCTAGTGGTTACTTTACCTCAGACAGGCTTGCTAAAAAAAAACAAGAAAGCTTCTTGAGTTGGAGCTTCTTCTCTATGTACTATATACTTACAGAGGAGTCTTTTTTGGTGTACCAGTGATAACTATAAATATATAACACAGAGGAATTTTAAGGTTGTAGTGGAACCTGTATCATCCAGTATTATAATGAAAGCCTAAATTATACAGAAAATATTGATATATATGATATCGAGAAAAAAATAAATCAATTTACAGTTAAGAAAAAGTATATGGATAATAGTGTGTATCTCAAACAGTGATTTTGTTCTTAAATTAAATCATTGTTTTGGTGTTAGAGGAAAAGGGGTGCAGCTATTAAATCATTGTTTTGGTGTTAGAGGAAAAGGGGTGCAGCTGACATGATTCTTTATAATAAGCATCTGAACAATGGCTGTTTGAGATGTATTATTTTTATTTTAACCGGATATCAAGGATTGTTATCTATGTTCTTGATGACATCCACCTGTTTTTTTGTGAGCTATGCCATAATAACTGTGATGTTGTTGCATGATGCTACTACAGACTAACACAACTGGTCAAAGGTCGTTCTAGGACTGCTCAGTATGGTGTCCATAGATTGTGACTGGGACGATTACTCGGTTAATCGGATCCGATTCGATTACTAGGTGAAACCGATTTCAATTTTGCAAAACTGGTAATCACTCTCAAACAATAAACATCATGAATTGTACTCTATCTTTATACAGTTCTTTGACCAGAACATAGATCCACAGTATAATTCCGCTTAAACACATCAACTGAACATTATCAAAAGTCTCGGATTTGCATATCGTGATATATTTGAAATAAAATACACCAAAGTATGACTTATTAATTGTCACACTGCCTGCAAACGGTAAAGTTGGTAAATTTCTAATGAAGTCAGCTGCTGAAGTACGTTGATACGGTCGTCAGGAAAGAAAACAGCAGTTTCAATATGGCGGCCGATTAACTGGTTCGATTCGATTTCAAACAAAAGATTAACCGGTTTCAAAATTTTGAAATTGTCCCAGCCCTAGTGTCCATATATTGGGACTGGGTAGAGTATCACTATTCTCTTTGCTACAAACACTGTTGTTTATAGGACTGAAAAATAGTATAACAAGACAATAAACAAGACCTTAAACCAAACACAGATAAGGTGAACAGCTACCTTAATTAGCTGTCATTCAGATTCCAATATACTTTCAATCAATCAAGACTCCGGCTACCTTAATTATCCATGGTCAGATCACTGTTTAGGAATGCAGTATCATTTTCTACTTTATCACATGTATAAACTGACCTATCTACCTACAGACATGGTACTGAGATAGCTGGTTATTGCACAAAGTATTGTATGCACAGGTTAATGAGAAGTTTGACATATGTAATAGATTCTCTCTCACCTTGCTCACTACTGGGTATTTCTGGATTTCCTTCTGGTTACTGTATAGCAGAACATATTGGTAAAGTGAAATTTTGGGATCTAAATATGTTATTATTGATAAAATTGTCTCATTTGATCTAAAAATAGGCATGAGACAAAATTCTGTCTCATCTTGCTTTTCTCCCTTGCTCCTTGGTGTTACAGAATGACTTCCAGTTTTGAAAGGAATAGATATTTTTAGGTGCCATGATATAGTTTACAAAATCTAATTGTCTGTTATCAGGTTAAAGACGTCCAGTTTTATCAGTAAATTGACAGGTAATATATAAGTTAAAAATAGTAACAATTTGAATAGTCAGTGCCAAAGTAGGAAATTGAAAATTGAATTGTCAGTTATCAGGTAAAAGACATCCAGTTTTATCAGTAAATTGACAGGTAATATATAAATTAAAAATAGTAACAATTTGAATAGTCAGTGCCAAAATAGGAACTTGAAAATTGAATTGTCATTTATCAGGTAAAAGACATCCAGTATTATCAGTAAATTGACAGGTAATATATAAGTTAAAAATAGTAACAATTTGAATAGTCAGTGCCAAAATAGGAACTTGAAAATTGTATTGTCAGTTATCAGGTAAAAGACATCCAGTATTATCAGTAAATTGACAGGTAATATATAAGTTAAAAATAGTAACAATTTGAACAGTTAGTACCAAAATAGGAACTTGAAAATTAAATTGGCTTTACAGTAATTACAAAGCACTATGAAAAAAAATGGACACTTGATAATTTATATATCTACATATACATTATTTGATTAAGATAAGGAAGACTAAACCAGATTGCATAAGGAAGGTTTTTTTTTTTTCTTTCTTAAAAGTGACCAAAAAGGAATTATTGATCTTAAAGTGAGACTTGTGTAATTAGTGTTTACACTTAATAAATAGGCAGCTCACAGTACAAATGAACACTCTCTTTGTATGAAAAAAATTGATTCAAGTGTCAAATACTTGTGTCATTACATTGTATAAGTGGACCATGTTTATGTTATGAATGTAGTTGGACATATTTTGTGTAAAAAAAAAACAAACAGGAATTTTTTACAGCATTAAATTCTAATATTTTGACTTACAAAGGAGAATTTATTGTGATATTTGGATAAGTTTGAGTGGAATTCATATATTTAAGTTCATTTTTTTTTAATTAAGTTGAAAAAAAAAACAAAAAACAACACTACAGTCTGTTCTAAAGGATCCGAGTGACTTATTTAGTGAGAAAAGTATGTGAATCAGTGAAAGGGAAATTAATAGTTCACTTAGAATAAATAACTTGAAACATGTTGATTTGTTTGTTTTCATAAAAGAGGATTATTAGTAATTAAAAAAAAATAAAAAAAATAATAATAAAAACATTATGTTATGCTGTGGCTCTGAATGCTGCTATATATGGCACCATATATTATGACCTAAATTGAGTTTTATTATATAATACTTAGGATGAAAATGGATTTTATATAATAAATGGATTTGTATGTTATAAATAGATTTTATAAATGGATTCTATATCATAAATTCAAATAAATGAAGAAAATGATTTTCGACAAAATATATCAACACAATTAATAGAACATTAATTCATTAGACAGAAAATCTAAAAAGGAATTTCAAATTGAACTGGGGAGGAGTACACACTCAGTGACTAAAGTATTTCATGGTAAAACATGCATCGTCTGGGATTCAACAGGAAAGTACTTACCAAGAAACCAGTATGGTTTGGCAGAAAATCTCGAAAGGTAATTTTATGAGATACCTAATTATTGTAACAGACACCACTTCAAAAATGTTGTCTACAACTTACATAAATTTACTTCTAATGCTAAATACACATTATTTATTATCTCCCTTTATTGTTTTCATTCCGTTAAGATGGGTGACCATTATGTTATATAAAGACATTATTGTGCAACTGCAAACCATCAAAGAAAGAAATAAACAATACCGGGACAGAATATTGAAAACGGATAGGAATCCCCCAAAAACGTATTGAAAGAAAAAGTTAGAATCATCATGAGAAATTAAACAACATACAAAAGATTTGATGATTTGCTATTGGTATCTGAACTTTACCCAACTGAGCTGTTTTGTCATATACTTACTGGACAGTTAAAATTAAACATATACTGATATTTACATGTCAATATTTTATCTATTATCGAAAAATGGACGTGTCTTGCATTTGCACGGGGTCAGTCACATTATCATTTGGGATTAGTACTGTGTACTTATTATGACATATTACAGGTGTGTTTCCAAGAGTTGATGGTTTCTCTAGATTGTTGGGCCATTGAACTTGTTGTTAATTGAAAATCTTCCAGATTAATTGATGGTACTCTTGCTGAGATATCTTATACACTACACTACAGAAGTTTCTACCCATATTGTTAGTGATGGTAGGAAATAAAGCCCTAAGTTACGGGATTGGGAATCCCGCCTGACAGCTTCCCAGAAAGTCCTTCTGTATTAATTGCAATAGTTATTCCCCTTTGTAAACTTCTTAGAACAGGAGTCTGCTACACAAAGCATACTGAACTTGTGTTTAAGTTGTTTCAGGAATATTATTTTAATAGGATTTATTTAACTTTCAAGAAGTTGAACATAACCTTTAGGTAGCTGGCAGCAAGTGATTCTTCCTTTTCGGCCAGTGCAGACCAAAATCAGACATGCTGGGTGATCTTGGTCAGCACTGTTCGCTAGTCAGTCAGTAAATTTTCAGTGAACACTCCTTCAAATCATAAATGGTACTGCACAAATTGAATATGATAGACATGCAGTGTATTTTAGAAATTTAGCAGGGTAAACTTTAATATGGGAGGGGAGAACTAAAGATGAAACTTCCATACTTCTGGGAAACAGGCTCCAGATTTCTATAAAACAAATATAAAACAAATATATTTGAAACTGATTATAATGTGAATTTACTTTCTACAGAACAAATATAAGTGAAAGTTCATTTTGAAACTGACTATAATGTAATTTTACTTACTACAGAACAAATATAAGTGAAAGTTCATTTTGAAACTAACCATAATGTGAATTTACTTTCTACAGAACAAGTGTAAGTGAAAGTTTATTTTGAAACTGACTATAATGTTAATTTTACTTTCTTCAAAACAAATATAAGCCCGCCCGCTTAGCTCAGTAGGTAGAGCGTCGGTCTACGGATCGCGGGGTCGATCCTCGGGCGGGGCGTATGTTCTCCGTGACTATTTGATAAACGACATTGTGTCTGAAATCATTAGTCCTCCACCTCTGATTCATGTGGGGAAGTTGGCAGTTACTTGCGGAGAACAGGTTTGTACTGGTACAGAATCCAGGAACACTGGTTAGGTTAACTGCCCGCCGTTACATGACTGAAATACTGTTGAAAAACGGCGTTAAACCCAAAACAAACAAACAAAAACAAAACAAATATAAGTGAAAGTTCATTTTGAACTGACTATAATGTGAATTTACCTTCTACAAAACAAATATACGAGAAAGTTCATTTTGATGAATTTACTTCAATAACTTTTTAAGTGCTCTGTAATTTTCTAAATAATTTTTCATCTCTTTCAATTATAGAACACTAGATTATCCCCCAGTGACCAGATTTATCTCCAGGATTAATGGATTTCCTGTGTTTCTTCTGAAGTACATGTAGTAATGTTGTTTCATGGTTTTACCAAAATAACAGACAAAGTAAGATGTCAGTTTGTAAACTACCTGTGATAATGAAGTAGACAGGTTTTCTGACCAATGCTCATTTATGCTAGCTGTTCTTCCAGATTATCACTATTTTTAGCTTGTCTGATTTTTGAAAAATCTATGAGGTATTGTCGCCACCTGGTCATGTGGCGCCGGCGTTGCTTAAATTTTTTGTTTAGGTCCAACTTTTCTCAAACGCTGTAAAAGCTACAGCTTTGAAACTTTGCACACTTGTTTATTTTCATTAGGGAACTATGTGGGCCAAGAACCATAACTCTGATATGCATTTTGATAAAATTATTGCCCTGCTTGAGTTTCTTGGTTAAAAATTTTGTTTAGGTCAACAATTTCTCAAAAATGTAAAAGATACAGCTTTGGAACTTTGCACACTTGTTTATCATTACTAGAGGACTATGTAGGCCAAGACCCATAACTCTAGTATGCATTTTGTGAGAAATATGGCCCTTTTTGTACTTAGAAAATTTGAATTTCTTGGTTAAAATTATTAAAAAATTTGTTTAGGTCACCTTTTCTCAAAAACTATAAGAGCTTCGCACACCTGTTTATCAGTATTAGGGGACTATGTAGTTCAAGGACAACTCTAACCTACATTTTGTCAGAATTGTGCCCTTTTTGTACTAAGAACATCTGAACTATAACTCTTTTTCTTACACATTGTCCAGGGCATGCAGATGAGCGATGACACCCGTAGGCTCTTGTTTATAAACAGTTACAATTTAACACAGCTGATCTTGGATTTCTTATGATGTTGTTTTATAAATGGATGAACTACACGGACAAGTTTATTGTTTCTGAAGTGTTCTTGTATTTCTTAACCTGTACCTTCTCTCAGCAAGTATTTAACAACTTCCCTATATGAATCAAAGGTGAGAGACATCTATAGCAACAGTTGTTTTACATCATTTTCATGCATAAATTGCTTAAATAATGATCATTTATAAGTCAACATAAATGTTTCATCTGGTTGATAACCAAACTCGTAGGTCAGTATCAAATAAATATATTATTTCATATCTAATACCGTATAATCAATCACTGGTGTTAAGTATATAGGAATGAGATAAAAATTAATGTAACCTTATTTTTCTGCAGGTAAATAGTCTACATATCTTTCTGACTAATGAGTTACTTACCATAGGTAAATAATGTTTAAAGGTATGTTATCAATGTTTGGCCACTGTTTTATCTCTCCTCTTATCATATTTGAGAATTTACTTTCCATGAACTAAGAGTCTAAAATCATTTGGCCTGAAAAAAAAAGTGGCTGAGAAAATAATAAATTGTTGAAATAAATTACTTAAGTAAGTGTTCTTGAAAAATCATCTTAATCAATGATGATGATGATGATGATGATGATGAATTAGACTGGTTTAGACAGGAAGTAAATTATTAAGATTTGACAGTCTCAAATAATTGTTAGAGTTGGTCTCTGATGATGATGATGATGGGTGTGGTGGTGATGATGATGATGATGATGATGATGATGGTGAATTAGACTGGCTTAGGCAGGAAGGAAATGATTAAAATATGACAGTCTCAAATTTTTGTTAAGAGTCGATCTCTGATGATGATGATGATGATGATGATTTGTAAATTCAACTCAAGACTGGTTTAAATATAACTTGCTTATAATTTAGCAATCTCAAAATTTTATTACAGCCCCTCTGGCTCTTGGTGGATTGTACACAAAGATAAAGGGTAGGCACTTTGAACAGTTTGTGCATTGTTTATTTAATTAGAGTAATTGACAGTCACAACATAGGAATGTGCAAATACAGTGTTAGAAGGTAGTCATTAGTGGTTAAAGGTACACAGCCAAATACTTATTAACTGGGCATTGAAATGTAAAGGTTCAATTACAGACTGTGAAGTAATTTATTTTCCGGGCATAAAATTTAGTGGATTCCACCCAAAATGTCAGTTTTATTGGTGGATGAACTGTTTTGATTTAAACTTACAAAAACAGAATAATGTTTTGTTGGCAATTGATTTAGAGGATTTAATAGCATGAACGTCAGAATTCATTGAACTGTGCAGATCCCTGGCCTTCAGCTGTCTGTGATGATTTGGCAAAAGAAATTACAGCTGAACCTGTTTTTAACGGCCACCTGTATTAAACAGTCACTTGTCTTAAGCAGGGAATCAGATAATTTCCAATATTGACACTTTTTTGTTGGTTTCTACTTGTCTTTAGCAGCCACCTCCTAGAAAAAATGGTAAAAAAAGTTAATGAGATAATAATGTGTTCAGTTTTAACGGTTGTGATTATTTAAAATTATTTCAGCTTAAAATGATTGAAGAAAATAAAATTTCAGATGATTTTAAATGAATGTCGAAAGCAGTTTACCTATTACAACAGTACCTTTAAAAAGTCATCTTTACAACTGTGTGACCTTGATCTTGGCTGGTCTGAATCCAATAAATTTTGTATTAATTCAATACATTTATTTTTCCCTGCCTTTGATGGATTAAATTCATGAAGTGGATGCAAAGAATAAATAAGTGGAAAAAAGTGAAAAGTTCAAATTAATATATTAACACTGTTCTAAGTGATAGTGAATGACTTATACATATATTGTGATATACGTGATATTAATTAAATTTTCAGAAAAACAAGATGAGGCTATGCAAATGACAAGTTTATTTCTTCGTTAATAAAGTGATTTCATGATATTTTAATAAGAAGATGTTCTAAATTAAGAGTCTGCAGTGACAGTGAAATACTGAAAATTTTGAGCTGGGTCATGGGAAAACCAACGTAGTGGCTTTGCGACCAGCATGGGACCAGACCAGCTTGCGCATCCGCGCAGTCTGGTCAGGATCCATGCTGTTCGCTCACAGTTTCACAAATTACAATAGGCTTTGAAAGTGAACAGCATGGATCCTGACCAGACTGCGCAGATGCGCAGACTGGTCTGGATCCATGCTGGTCGCAAAGCCACTATGTTGGTTTTCACATGGCACGGCTCAAATATTTCTCAAGAGTAACTAATTTTTTAACAGAAGTTTTGTTTTATTATGATTTTTACTTCTCAAAACAAAACTTTGGATTTCAGTGTAGTGGTGGGGAGATGAGAGAAATGGGTGTGCAAGAACAACAAAACAAGTTTGTACGTTTGTGTTATAGCTAGATGATAAAAAAAAGTTCCCCTGTGCTTTTAATATCACTGTAAAAACAGATAAAACAGCTGTCCAAATAGAGAGTAAGCATATCTACCTAGTTAGAAAAGCACTTTTTTCAATTTTGTACATGAGTTTAAACTGTCAATGCCATAAAGGGAGGTAATGACAAGAATAGATTCAATAAATCTTCAGACTATGTAAATCAAAATTATAAAACAATGATAAATGTTTGAAATAATAACAGTCAAAAATAGAAAATAACAAGGAATTGACATAGTTTTTGATCATAAAAACATTATGTCAGCCTTGATCATTACAGCTAAAGTCAATATGACTCTTTAAGGTCAGTAGGACAGACGTGCTTATAAAGTCCAGCCTTGGTCGCATTGTTAATGGGCTTATTAGTATCTCGAACATGTCTGATAACTAGCAAGATACTTCCTGTCACTCCTGGTCGATGAACTAGGATTGTGAAAAATGACAGTGTATACTTAATAACTTCAGTAGTTCTTATCTTAGAAACATGCATGTATAATATATAATGCTCACAAAATTTAGTCCAAATCTTTTCATGCATATTATCTTAGCCAAAATCGATAACGAGATCTTTTTTGCTCACTAGTTGTCTTCCTTGAATTATTTGAAATTGAGAAAATAGTTGACACTAATTTCTGTGACATGGGTATATTTTGACAGTTTGCCACTCTTGTTGCAAAGTTGGTCAATTATGAAACAGGTGGAAAATTTATTCAATGTGGAAAAGTGGAAAACAATTATTTTATCACATGCTTTTCATTTTTATCTCATCTGATTTTTTGAAAAAAAATGATGAGTTATTGTTATCACTTGAGCGGTTGCCGGCGTCTGCGTCGGCGTTGCCTGGTTAAGTTTTATGTTTAGGTCAGCTTTTCTCCTAAACTATCAAAGCTATTGCTTTGAAACTTGGAATACTTGTTCACCATCATAAGCTGACCCTGTATAGCAAGAAACATAACTCCATCTTGCTTTTTGCAAGATTTATGGCCCCTTTTGTACTTAGAAAATATCAGATTTCTTGGTTAAGTTTTATGTTTAGGTCAGCTTTTCTCCTAAACTATCAAAGCTATTGCTTTGAAACTTGCAATACTTGTTCACCATCATAAGCAGACCCAGTACATCAAGAGACATAACTCCATCTTGCTTTTTGCAAGATTTATTGCCCCTTTTGGACTTAGAAAATCAGTTTTCTTGGTTAAGTTTTATGTTTAGGTCAGCTTTTATCCTTAACTATCAAAGCTATTGCTTTAAAACTTGCAACACTTGTTCACCATCATAAGTTGACCCTGTACAGCAAGAAACATAACTCCATCCTACTTTTTGCAAGATTTATGGCCCCTTTTGGACTTAGAAAATATCAGATTTCTTGGTTAAGTTTTATGTTTAGGTCAACTTTTTCTCTTAAACTATCAAAGCTATTGCTTTGAAACTTACAACACTTGTTGACCATCATAATCTGACCCTGTACAGCAAGCAACATAACTCCATCCTGCTTTTTGCAATAATTATTGCCCCTTTTGGACTTAGAAAATCATTTTCTTGGTTGAGTATTATGTTTAAGTCAACTTTTCTCATAAACTATCAAAGCTATTGCTTTAAAACTTGCAACAGTTTTTCACCATCATAAGTGGACACTGAACATCAAGAAACATAACTCTATCCTGCTTTTTGCAAAAATGATGACCCTTTTTAGACTTAGAAAATCATGGGTAGGACAATATTTCTATTACAAAAAAAAAATCAGATGAGCGTCAGCACCCGCAAGGCGGTGCTCTTGTTATCATTATTTAGTTTGCTGAATGATTTCTTAAGTTTAAAGTTTGTCGATTTATCGAGGTGTTTATTCTGATAAGCAACCTTTCGTTTTGAAATGGGTTAGTAATAATCTAGTCATATATATATATGCATGTATTCAATAAAATTTATTATGTGCCAAGTTGATGACAGAGCATAGAAAATTTATTACCTACCTGTGCAAAACTCCTGATTGTATTAGGAAGTGTTCTAGATTTGATATTCTTTATGCGAATGAGGAATTTTACCCACATTCAGATGGAGATTTGAAATTTTTTTAGAGATTATGTAAAAATTGTTTAATTTTCTCTTCTTTGGAATGAATATATATACACAGTGATATTACAAGTTTTAAAAAATAGGAATTGCACATTAATTGATACTAATTTAGAAGAAAAAAATGCTGGAAGATAAACTGTGCCATTGACATAAATTTTGTGATTCCATTTTATGTGGTTTAATACTGTAATGGTGACATGCATTGAAAAATGAATACAATAATTTTTTATCGTAACATGTTTAAAAGCCAAAAGACGTCAAATTGCCATTGCTTATTTCATTTTTTGGGGTACTTTTTAACAATGATCAAAGAGTATCGCAGTTGTGTCTGAGAGGAATACATTACAATGTATCTTATATCAACGTATATTCGAGGACCATACCTGTTGATATATATCTCTTTATATGACATTATGGCTGTTGCTTAGAAACATATTCGTATTGCTATTGAATATTTTCTCCATGAAGAGGTATTCTTGAATGTTATCACTTTGGATTATATGTTACATGGCTTACTTGTTTAATTTGATTACAGTACAGGAAACCGTTCTGATTCTTAAGTTTTTGTATAGTACAGGAGAGTCTTTTAAAGCTTGGGAAAGGAAGTTTCTAAAAATTCTGTAAAGTAAGGTATTTTGATTAATCAGGAAAGAAGGCATATGAGGTACAGGAGAGTATTTTGATTTATTATATGGAGAAGGGAATGTACACAGTAAAGGACAGTATTTTGATCCTAATGGAAAGGGCTCTTGTGTACAGTGTAAGAGAGTATTTTGGTTATTAGGTACAGTACAGGAGAGTATTTTAATTGATGAAGAGAAGTGATTGTATACAGTACTGGAGAGCATTTGGCACTTCTGTACAGTGCAAGAGAGTATTTTGATTCATAAATAGAGGTGATTGTATACAATACAGCAGAGTATTTTGATTTACCAGGAAAGCAATTGTCTACAGTACAGGAGAGTATTTTGATTTAGGCAAGTAATTGTCTACAGTACAGGAGAGTATTTTGATTTACCAGGCAAGCATTTGTCCACAGTACAGGAGAGTATTTTGATTTACCAGGAAAGCAGTTGTCCACAGTACAGGAGAGTATTTTGATTTACCAGGAAAGCAGTTGTCCACAGTACAGGAGAGTATTTTGATTTACCAGGCAAGCATTTGTCCACAGTACAGGAGAGTATTTTGATTTACCAGGAAAGCAATTGTCCACAGTACAGGAGAGTATTTTGATTTACCATGCAAGAATTTGTCCACAGTACAGGAGAGTATTTTGATTTACCAGGAAAGCATTTGTCCACAGTACAGGAGAGTATTTTGATTTACCAGTCCACAGTACAGGAAAGTATTTTGATTTACCAGGAAAGCAATTGTCCACAGTACAGGAGAGTATTTTGATTTACCAGAAAGCATTTGTCTGCAGTACAGGAGAGTATTTTGATTTACCAGAAAGCATTTGTCTACAGTACAGGAGAGTATTTTGATTTACTAGGCAAGCATTTGTCTACAGTACAGGAGAGTATTTTGATTTACCAGGCAAGCATTTGTCCACAGTACAGGAGAGTATTTTGATTTACCAGGAAAGCAATTGTCCACAGTACAGGAGAATATTTTGATTTACCAGGAAGCATTTGTCTACAGTACAGGAGAGTATTTTGATTTACCAGAAAGCATTTGTCTACAGTACAGGAGAGTATTTTGATTTATAAGCAAAGGCAATTGTCGACCATACAGGAGAGTATTTTGATTTATAAGGCTAGGCAGTTGTCGACCATACAGGAGAGTATTTTGATTATAATGAAAGGCAATTGTCTACCATACAGGAGATTATTTTGATTTATAAGCAAAGGCAATTGTCGACCATATAGCCCTTTTCGGAAACTGCATTTATCCGCCCTTAGGTACTCTTCAAAGGAGATAAGAATAGACGCGCAAAACGCACACCTGCACTTCCGGGTAGTATATTGCTGAATACAGAACGTTCTAAATTATTATCGATAAATCGACAAAAGCAGACATGCCTTCACACCAACGATACTGTTGTATATGTAAAAACTACGGCGGAAAGGTAGTTGATGGAAAGAAAGTGTCAATGCATCGATTTCCAGCTGATTTGCGTGTAAGAAAGGTGTGGATTCAACGTTGCAAGAACACTCGACCTAATTTTGTGTTTGTAAATAGTGATCAAACCAGGATGTGTGCTGTGCACTTTATCGGACGTTGTGGGCCAACAAAAGGAAATCCTCTTCCTTGTTTCTTCCCAAAGGCAGAAGGTGGTGAAAAAGTGTACAAGCTCTCGGTAATAATTTTAAAAAGTTGAATTTGTTTTCACAGTTTTGTGATTTTTTATGTGTTAAAACTTCAACTGTCTTGTATATTTATCTGAGTGGAATAAAAAATATATCTATGCTTGCCTCATCCAGACCTGTGGTCGGGACCTCTGTGTGGTTAAGGTCACGGACTTAAAATCACCTGCCCCTCATCGATGTAAATTCAAGCTTCACTCATGTGGAAGCCATCCAGTTGGCTTACAGAAGGTCGGTGGTTCTACCCAGGTCAAATAATAATGCACGGAGGGGCACCTGGGATCTTCCTCCACCACTAAAGCTGGAAAGTTGCCATATGATCTAAATTGTGTCGGTGCAACAAAACAAAAATGATTTAGACCAGAGTAATTTTTATCGGGTTGGTTAATACTGTAGTACTAAACACTTAAAAATGTACAGATTCCTATAAATAGTAAATCGAAAATTATTCGTACCTTTCGAAAAGGTAATTCAAAAATATTTCAATATTAACCTTATGTTACTTAAATAACCGTGTCAGGCTAAATATCTTGATAATTATATTGTGTGAGTGAAGATTTACTCTACTGAACAGTGATTTTTATTTTGTCGTTTTCTTTTTTTAGACAATGGAGAGTGTTGCAGACATAGACTTAGTGACAAGCACTGAAGAAAATAACGACACTTCCGAGATGGAGCTGACAACTGACAACCGGTCACCAGACATGAGCTTTGAGAATGACGCTGATGGAATACCAGTTGAAGGCAACGAATCAATACTTGATATATCACTAAGGGTAAGTCTTGTTTGTTGCATTTATCTCTTACATAATACTAAAGACTGTAAGCGTAATGTTTCTTGTTAGACGTGGGTAGTTGACGAAAGTCCCCACCTGGAATGGATGGAACAACTTATTTCCAGCCGAGCCCACGGCAGGTGTTATATTTATCTCCCAGCATCCAGTCTGGACAGATACTGTTGGAAATAATACCAATTTAAATATATCACCCAGCACTGAACACTAGTCCGAATATCAATCGCGACTTGGAATCGAACCTGGACCGCCGGCATTGTAGTCCAAACTGCTAACCACTGCGCCACTGTTGAGTAAGGAACCGGACGTTCTAATGCTCTCAAACGGTCCGCATAGCAACCATTACTTAGTGCAGAACAGATATAGTTTGATCTTATTTTTGATTAACCATGTTAACTGGAAATCAAATCGAGCCATATTTTTTTTGAAAAAAGCTTTAATTGTTCTTTTTAAAGAAAGTGCACATGAAAGTAATTGCAGCCGAATTTTATTGTCTTATAAAATTAATTTAACATTAAAAGACTTCGTCTGTAAGGTATTATTAAAATATTTCAGCTCCATGACTATGGACAGTTCAGACCAGTGCCTTCCATAATTCGCCATCAGTGCCAACAGGCACAGCCACATACTGTTTCTGTCTCCACGCAGACAGATGAAACTAGAATTCCAAAGACGACATCAACACAGACTCCATTAGTGGAAACTGCTTCTAATGGATGTCAGGCGACAAGACCAGCATTCACTTTTGAAGATGTTACAGACGACAACAGTAAAGTCCTGTTCTTCACTGGAATACCAAACGCGGGAACTTTTAAGTGTTTGTTTGATGAACTTGAAAGTGGTATGAAAGTAAACAACTTAGGCCGACCAAAGTCTTTGAGACTTATTGATGAATTTTTCTTGGTTTTAATGAGACTCAGACTTGGACTTCTGCTTGAGGATTTGGCTTTTAGGTTTCATATATCTGTAGGAACTTGCAGTACGATTTTTAATCGTTGGGTGAATTACCTTGACACAAGCTTGAGTTTTCTCGTGAAGTGGCCAACACGCAAGAACATAAATGACACTATGCCTCAAAGATTCAGTCGTAAATATCCAAAGTGCCGAGTAATAATAGACTGCACGGAGATTCGAACAGAAACCCCATGTTCCTTGCAGCTTAAGTCGCTTCTATACAGTGATTATAAATCACACATGACCTGGAAGTCATTAATCGGAATAAGTCCATCGGGTATTGTGACTTTTGTGTCGGATTTATATCCCGGTAGCATTAGTGATAAACAAATAACTAAAAAGTGCGGCATTGTTGACTTGTGTGAAGAAGGTGATGCAATAATGGTAGACAAGGGTTTTCTTATTTCAGATTTAACCACACCTAGAGGTGTAGAACTTATAATTCCCCCCTTTAAAAAAAAGAAAAAGCAGTTTTTACCACATGAAGTGGAAGCAACAAAAACAATCGCAAACCTTCGTATCCATGTTGAAAGAGAAATGGAAAGGATAAAAAACTTTCGAATTGTTCAAGGCACAATGCCAATAACTATGTCGTCGCAGGCAACTAAAATCTGGAAAATTTGCGTAAGTCTGACAAATTTTTTGCCACCCTTAGTGCCAAATAGGTGAAAGCAAAGAAATGTGCACATTTCAGGACTGCAAATATGACATGTTTATGTAGTAATACTAGACAAATTATTTACTTTTATGAAGTGGTACTAGAAATATTATGCATTGATCTTGCAGTTAACATGGTTAAAGTGGTTATCTTTTTATTTATGTTAATAAATTTATTCAAAATTTATGTTGTTTTCTTGCTCTTACAATGTTGGTGCTCTGTATATGGTAGATTGGAAAGAAATGTGTAAGCCTATGTACAGTGTAACATTAGGCCTTAAAAAATTGTTTGTTTCCAGTAACATGCAAAAAAATTAACAAGTAGTACTTTTTTAAAATTACTTTTGTGCTGTTAACCCTTACCCTGTTGAATTTCTGTAACAAACCTGCCCATACAGCAAGAAAGAATGATAAAGTATTCAAGTCAAGGTCACTTAAAAAATAGTAATTTTTAAAAGTAGTTTTGGTAAAGGTTACCGTAAAAGAACAACTTTTAGGCCGTACTTTACAGTAAATGCACCTGACATAGCTGACTTTAGCTCCCAAAATTTTAGACCTTCTATTTAGGATGATTTTAAAACCAAACAGCTGTTACCTACACCTATAAGGCCATAATTAAAAATTGCTTGTTTGCGGTAACAGAACCCAATGTTTTTTTGTGTGGGTTGGTTGGTAGGGAATCTTTTCACTGGTAGGTCGTGTTACTGAAATCAATTTTTTTACTCCGTGGCAATCCTTTGCCCATTATTTCTTATATATTGGTGATACCGAAGAAAGTCAAATGTTCATATTTAAGGAATTGTAAAACCATGTAGGCTCTTTTGTGTATTTACTTCAGGCTGAATCAAATAAAATGTTAGATTCTCATTGTCTTAAAAATATTTGTATGGTATCAAAATTTATTGTGTTATTACATTGGGCACTAGTTTTGGACAAATTCTTATTTTCCAAATTGACTTTTTGGCTAACATTTAAAAAGCTTAAACATACTGTGTCCTTTGTGAATGTGGAGAATCTAACATTTAATTCAATCATGCCTAAAATTTTTACATAAAATAAAACATAAGAAAAAGCAAATTTTTATGATTTATACACAGTCAATAACAAACAAAATTATTAGTAAAAGGCTGAATATATATATAAATAATTATCAAAAAATATATATGTTTGAACATAATATTCAGTCAAACCAGTACCAGTAATTAACCCTTACTCTGTTAAATTTCTGTAATGAACTTGTCCATCTTTCAATTTGGACAGTATTATTAAATGTTAAAAGGGGTGCTTACTAAAAAAATACTGACTGAATGGTAAACAGTGTAGATCTTGATCAGACTGCACAGGTCGCAAAGGCAGAATCACTTGCCGCCAGCAGGTTAAGGGTTAAATTACAAATGTATTAAATTATTCCGCTAAAAAATGTTTTGCCTGGCTCAGGGTGGGGGTGGAATGATTTCTGACAACAAACCAATTACTTTAAAGTGAATAAATGTAATTTTAGACTTGGTATCTCTTTTCAATTTATAATTACAGATCTAAGGGAATCAACTGTATGAGATATCATATTTCAACATTTATAATTTCAAGAGGTAACACTGAAAACTGGAAGATTTTCTATTGATCATTGATAAGTCCTGATCCTAATATAGTTTTTAACTTGTTCATGCACAATTCATTAGGCAAGTTTCTGACTTAAGCCTAATAAAGTTTCAATCCACGTTGTACCCTTCTTGAGAACAGTTCAGGTAAAACAGCATGCTGGTAAAAGTCCTTGAGTTTAACTAACATGCCCAACCAACATTCCTCATTGAATTCTATTCTTTCAACCGACATGCCACCTAATGTCCAGATCACAAAATCGCACCATTTCATGCCGGTCAGTGCCATCTGGCCCTGAACCTGGTAATAATACTTGTGACCGGTCTTTAAATGACACAAACCAGTTACTGGGTTCGACACACAACAGAAATCTGGATCTTTTGCACAGTCTGTTGGGTGCAGATTTCTCCATCTGTCCGATGCTGGACACTTAATTTCCAGAACACCAGTTTCCATCTGGCCCTGTGAAATGTAGGTGACGATTCCGTCAGGACTTGCACCAAGGTATGGAGTGTCTCCTTTCACGTACAGTCCACACTCTGACACTTTAAAGTCTTGGTATGTTTTTTTCATCGTCATCTCGTATTTTCTTCTAGCCGCTGGCTCATGCTTTATCCCCCATGTCACATATTTGTTTGTAATGTTAGAATACATTATTCTTTTTATTGGTCCTTCACGAGGTGTCTCGGATTTCAGTGACATCACCTCACCAAAGTTTGATGCGGTGACTCTCATTTTTCTTTCATCTTCCCACAAAATGTTTTTTCCTTGACCTCGTGTTAACCTTTCAACTGTCTTACAGTCTACATCACTCATTTTTAATTCATTAAATTTTGTGGTGATTGTCTTCTGTACATCAGCACATGTTAGGTCGACACTATCCTTAAAGTTAAAAGTTATATCAAGAAACTGGGGAACCTCCTCCACTGCTTTGCTCTCAACAAAGTTAAGAAGCCAGCCTGCAGCCGGATTACACTTTTCAAGACTTAACCGAAACCTGTCCTCATCTACAGAATTTATGAATAGTTCTTTTCGTGATTTCTTTTCTACCGCCTCCAATTTAGAATCAAATGTATATTTCCTAAATGTTAATTCACTAGATTTTTTTGGAGTAAGTTTTCTTTTCCGTGGATTGTTAAACTGACCCCATACACATTTTTTTGAAGTCGACGCCAGAGTTCCATCCTTCTTCTTTGCTGTTAGGTCAGCAAGGGCGTACATCAGAGCTCCAATGTGATTACATGCTTCCCCACTCCTGAAAGTTAAGAAAAATTGATTGGTTTAAGAATTTTTGTACAAGAAATCTGAACTAAGAAAATAAAATTCTAACAGTGCTCCCAGTACACCATATACGTGTGTAATGTACATTAAAAGAATTAGGAAAAAGTACGCGAAAAAGTAAAGTTTCTGCAACAAATCATATATATCACCATCCTTAATGTGTGCGTACATGTGTAACATAACTTTTTTATTGTGAATATATGATTTAAATTGGGCCAACACAAGTTTCAACTCAGAAGACGGCTATCAACATCAAGGTAAATCAAGGCAAGGTAAATAAAATACTATGTTAACCTCAAGTTATATGTCAACCGGTTGAGAGAATCCTTGAAAATAAATCGCAACTATCAACTAAAACCAAATTCATTTTTAAAGCTTTAAGATTATTTTTCGACGATGTATTATATTTTAATATGGTGTATAAGTGAATGAAATGAGACAATGCACTCACCCCGCTGTACAATCACATTCTGCAGAATGGACCTGACCAGTAACTTTTGACAGGCAAAGCCAAACATTGTGATCTGGATTGTCTTTTACATTGGCACTTGGCAAGGATGGCAGAACTTTACATTTGACAAAGCAGTGTTCACATTTCTCGTTAATGTCATGGTACAATATGCTATGTACATGTCTATCTGCGTAGTACACTTTGGATCTCAGCTGTTTCTTTGTTTTCATTTTTAATACAAAATAATTGTAAATATCTCCATCACTGAAGTTAGGAAATTCCATTAGATCATTACTCCACGTTTTTAATGTCTCTGGATTCGGTAATTTCTCACCGAGCGGTGTTACAAGTTTCTCAGTTTTTCTTTTTTCAAAATTCACTTCCGCGTTCCTTTGTTCCTGCTGGAGATCGTTTAAGCCTAACTTCTGTACACCTTTAGCTCTTAAAACAAGTTCATTCTTCTTCCCCGACACATACTGATTGTGAAACCGTAAATAATCTTTCAATTGTGACACATTTAACTTGTCAATTTCGATGTCTGACAGATAAGGTTCGTTTTCTTTGTTTACATTCGCCATTTTATCGGAAAAAAATACTACCCAGTGCCCGAAGCAATCCGATTTCAGGAGAGTTGAAAGGGGAGATAACCTACTTTCCGAAAAGGGCTATAGGAGAGTATTTTGATTTATAAGGAAAGGCAGTTGTCGACCATACAGGAGAGTATTTTGATTTATAAGGAAAGGCAATTGTCTACCATATAGGAGAGTATTTTGATTATAAGGGAAGGCAGTTGTAGTCCATACAGGAGAGTATTTTGATTTACAAGGAAAGGCAGTTGTCTACCATACAGGAGAGTATTTTGATTTATAAGGAAAGGCAATTGTCTACCATATAGGAGAGTATTTTGTTTATAAGGAAGGCAATTTTCGACCATACAGGAGAGTATTTTGATTTATAAGGAAAGGCAATTGTCGACCATACAGGAGAGTATTTTGATTTATATGGAAAGGCAGTTGTCGACCATACAGGAGAGTATTTTGGTTTATAAGCAAAGGCAACTGTCTACCATACAGAAGAATATTTTGATTTATGAGCAAAAGCAATTGTCGACCATACAGGAGAGTATTTTGATTTATAGGCAAAGGCAACTGTCGACCATACAGAAGAGTATTTTGATTTATAAGCAAAGGCAATTGTCTACCATACAGGAGAGTATTTTGATTTACAAGCAAAGGCAATTGTCGACCATACAGAAGAGTATTTTGATTTATAGGCAAAGGCAGTTATCGACCATACAGGAGAGTATTTTGATTTATAAGGAAAGGCAGTTGTCTACTATACAGGAGAGTATTTTGATTTACAAGCAAAGGCAATTGTCGACCATACAGAAGAGTATTTTGATTTACAGGCAAAGGCAGTTGTCGACCATACAGGAGAGTATCTTGATTTATAAGGAAAGGCAGTTGTTGACCATACAGGAGAGTATTTTGATTTACAGGCAAAGGCAATTGTCGACCATACAGGAGAGTATTTTGATTTACAAGCAAAGGCAATTGTCGACCATACAGGAGAGTATTTTGATTTACAAGCAAAGGCAATTGTCGACCATACAGGAGAGTATTTTGATTTATAGGCAAAGGCAATTGTCTACCATACAACCTACAGGAGAGTGTTTTGATTCATAAGCAATTTAGACAATTGTCTGCTGTGCAGGAGAGTATTTTGATTTATAAGCAAAGGCTGCACTGTCGTCACAGTGAAGGGCAGTGTGATTTAATTGGTGTTACAACCACATTGTTTGAGTGCTAGTTAACAGCACATACGACTTCTCATTTTAAACAGAATGTGGAAAAAAAAGATGGGTCTCTTAATTTGATGTAAAGGGTGAAATGCAGTTTTTCTCTTGCATGTCGCAGTCTCAAATGTATTCACATGAAAACTGTTAGTGGCCATCTGTAAGGATTTGCTTGATTTAATACTTTTCCTGGATATACATGGAAGATGTAACGATTAACGACTTACGCCATGAACAATCAATACCTTAGCTGTGACAGTGCCGTCTAAAGAAAACTTCTCGATTCATTTACTTGAAGAAACCGATATTGTCTCAAAAGATTTTCGTTACTTTAACCCATATTCGTTTTATAGTGACAGACTTTTCCTGTGCAACTTTTGTGAACAATTTTGGATACCATATTGTGTACATTTTGTATATGAAATTACATGCATTTATTTTACTCTAGCCATAGGGTACAGAAATCATCTCAGAAAATTTTCGTTACTTAAACTTACATACTGGTTCTTAGGTTTTTGCTTTTTTGTGACTTGTGTATCATTTTGGATACTGTATGTGTGTATTAAAATCAGTGCATAAATTTTATATAAGAGGAAAGTTAATTTATGCCAAAATCCAGATTTTTTTTTTACCTCATCTTGGTTAATTTGCTGTGGTTGGTGGGGTCAGTCATTTATGTTAGGTAGTTGCAATTTGTTACTGCTGTGAAACAGCTTTAAACCACTGTCAAACAAACAAATACTGACTTTCTGACTTATTTTGGCAGTTTAAACAGCTCTGTTTGAAATTTAAAATTTCCTGTAGTCATTAATAATTCAGCCCCCCCCCCCACACACCCACCTTTTTTCTACTGAAAACATGTTAATATTGTTTTGCACAATTGGTTTAAGAGTATCATTTTACAGTGGTAGGAATAGGCGAGTAAGATTGTAGAGTAAGATTGTACACTATTTTCAACAAAAACAATAGGTTGTAAAATGTGTCAGGATAATTTGTACCTTAAGTGGATGATATTAATTGGAAAATTGACTAATTAGGTAATAATTGTGGTGTTTCTGATTACTTTATGATTCTCTGTGACAACTTTTATGCAGTTTAGGAGGTGCATTACTGTTTTATGTGAATGGGACATTTTGTAAATTGGAGTGTTTACTCTTTATTTGTGATCATTTTGTCTTCTATAATTACAAGTCGCTTAAAAAGTTAATTTTGGTCGATATATTTGTGTGTTGGAATGTGTAAGGAGTGAAAACTTGCAGTTAACATTTGAAAATGTGTCACAATTCATTGGCTTTAATGGCCATTGAACTTAAATTTCCTTTTACCTCGTTTTCTGTACTGAAGAAGGAAATATATGTTGATAAAAGAAGACGTTTTCTTTTATAGCAAAATTAAAGAAGAAAAGTCGATAAAAATCAAAAGAAATAATGTCTTGTATTTGACATGTTGAAAAGAAATTTCGAATAAAAGCAGTTGGATAGATTTAAGTGATTACATGTGGTAAAATTAATATGGAATTTCATTTGACAAATATAAAGTGAACACATGAATTGTAGTAAAGAAACAATTTGAAAGATGAATAGCGCTGTGTAAATCTGTAAATACTCCCTATGAAATGTGTAAACGTGTAGATACTGTATAAATTACTATAAATTATTGTGTAAACGTGTGGTTACTGTATATATTACTATAAATACTGTGTAAACGTCTAGATACTGTCTATATTACTATAAATACTGTGTAAACGTCTAGATACTGTCTATATTACTATAAATACTGTGTAAATACGTGGATACTGCATGAATTACTATAAGTACTGTGTGAATGTGTATAGATACTCTCCATGAAATATTGTGTAAACGTGTAGGTACTGTCTATATTACTATAAATTACTGTGTGAATGTGTCGATACTGTCTATATTACTATAAATACTGTGTAAATACGTGGATACTGCATGAATTACTATAAGTACTGTGTGAATGTGTATAGATACTCTCCATGAAATATTGTGTAAACGTGTAGGTACTATATGAATTACTATAAATACTGTGTAAACGTGTAGGTACTATATGAATTACTATAAATACTGTGTAAACGTGTGGATAATGTCTATACTATAAATGAGGACTACTGTGAACAAATGGCACTGTAATATTGATGGAAGGCCTGGGTGATAAAGACGTTTCAAGTCTGTCGTATCAAATACTGAGTTACTTATGTCCATGCAGGAGACGCTCCAAATACGATCTTAGAGCTGCGGTAAATTTTGAATACTTTATTATTATTTTTTTTTTTTATATACTTTTTATTTATTTCATCCATAGTTGAAGTAAAGATTGAAATTAAGCAGTAAATCTACTGTGCACTTTCACTGGATTAAGTTGTCAAAATTTTATTGTAACCATAAGACACTATCATTCATTAAACGTCTGCCGATTGTTACCAACATTAGATGTACTTACAGGCTAGATTTAGGCTGCAGTGTCAGATATTGGTAGCTATAGAAACCCTCCCCCACCCCCCACCTCGACAGTGGATCAACATCAGAAATAAGGACTTAAAATTTGAATCAGTGTTATCTAACCAACATGAGAAAAAGTCTTCATTTTCCATTTGAATCCAACCTAAGGTCCAGTGTCAGGAACTGACGTTTAGCCAACATCTGACAGGCTTGCCGGAAGCGATCAAATGAATTAATTTATTAAACATAAGCTTCTTTCGTTTGTTTTCAGCAGTATAGCTATGTATAATCTTGTTTCCAATGATTTCAGGACAGGCTGTTGCCCATTCTTACATATAGCTGATGTTCTTACTTTAGAATATATTAACTTATATAGATGAGGTCGAGTCAAGGCCAAATGTAAAAATGGCTAGACGCACACAGGAATTATCAGAAATTTATTTGTTTTTCAACAGTTTTCATTTCAGGAGAATAAATTTTCAGTGAACTCCCCTTCGAATAACAAATGGTTTTGCCCAAATTGAAGGATGGACCAGTCCATTTTAGAAATTTAGCAAGATAAGGGTTGAAAATGGCTAGACACATAGGAATTACCCAGAATTTATTAGTTTTTGTTTTCATTTCAGGAGAACCCCGAGAGTAGTCTAGAAGACCAGATTATTGCGCAAGACGTAGCAACATTCACACAGAAACATAACCTTGAGAATGAGGAGGCGCTCGAAGCAGCAGACGACATCGAGATCCCCCCACCCATGCCAGTACAGGACCAGAGTCATATGTTAAACCTTGGGAAAAATGATGGTGCCGATAATATCTCAGAAAAATTTGTAAGTATATTTACATTTTTTTTTTTTTTTTTTGACAAAAATATAAAGGTGTCTTTTCATGTCTATTTTTAAGGCACCTGGCAGTTTCTTAAATCTTCAGTGTGAGATAAAATTACCTCGCACATCTTTACAGTTAGTCAAAGCAGAATGCACCATATGTGTCATCTGTGATCATAAAAGTCAAGTCGAAAGATGCCATTAAATACAGATAATTACACATGGGTAAACATAAGTCAAAATTGAAATACATCCAGCAGTAGGTTATACCTTAGCCGAGGTTAAGATGAACAACATTATTATGATCATACCCAAGCCAAGGTTGAAATACACCTAATACATAGCCATACCTCGCACCAAGGATGAAATTCATCTGACACATGTTCATTCTTCAGTAAGTCATAAGTCATACTTTAGCCAAGGCTGAAATTTATACACTTAAAGACACAGTCATACTTTGGCCAAGTAAAATATCAGTTACACTGTAGCCAAGGTTTAAACACACTGAAACATGGTCGTACCTCAAGCAAGGTTAAAGTACAAGTTAGCCATGCAGAAATATGTTTCACCCATGGACATACCCTAATTATGCTACAACATTATGGTCACGCATTTTGTCTAGTACCTGATATTATGATCATACCTTAATTAAGCAAAACAACATATCTAAAATTTACAATTCATTTGCAGTGTCAAAAATATAACCATCACATGGTTATACCTAAACACAGTTCATAATGACCTTACACATGATCTTACTTTTATATATACCGTGTTCAGACTACGTTTTTAATCCTACATTAACCTGGGTTTATTTTTTAAACTCGTTTGCGTCCACACTATATGTGGTGTAAAACGTGAATTTTGTAAAGGTCAAGTGGTTTCTGTAATGTAGCATTAAAACTACCTCGGGAGGTGGTTTTAATACTACATTAAAAGTAATGCTACATTATTTTACAAATGTGAACGCAAATGTGGGTTATAACTGGTTTTACAATCCCAAATCCACAGATCTTACCTTTTGGAGGAAGAATACCATGTGTTTCTCTTTTGTATCAAACAATTGATGCTGTGGCTGGCAAAAGTAATTGGACTGTTGTTGAAACAAAAATATTAAATTGCGATATGGAGTCATGCTGACGCTCAAAATGGACAATAGATGGAATGAACAGAAATTCTTAGATGAACACAGAAGTTTAAATATTGATGACCCCTTCTTGTTTCTGTTAGCCTCAATTCTTTGTAACCTTTTTTGCTTATTGCAAGATATTTGTTAACTTCCAACATTGCATGTATATATTTAAACCACATTTCTTTGCCTAGTGTGGACGCAAACTAGATTATATTTTGATGGGTTTTGAATGTCAAATACCAATTATAGCCAATTAGTGCCTAATAAAAATAAAACCGTTCTGCTAGTGTGAACACGGTATTAGTCAGTTTAAAATACAAATATCAGACAGCCAGAGTCCTTAGCCAAGTTGAAATATGACATTCTTATAAAAATGTAATGAATCATTACAGAAATTTTCTGAAATAAACTATACAGAATACACATGCCGACAGTCACTGTCAAAAATAGCAGCCATGTAAAAATCTATTTTTGGCACTTAAAATGTACTCTAGTGTCCCCATCAATATGCAGATGAGGTTCTGGATAAAGACAAAATCTTTTTCCGGCACATCTGAATGAGTTTGGAGCCTGTATAAATCATAAGGTATGTTCTATCAGAGATGTATGAATAAATCTACATAAAATGTACCCAAGTAAAGATGGAAACACCAGTGACTAGACTGAGGTTAGAGTAGAGGTTAGGATGAAAAGACATATTTGTATTTGAACTTCTTTGTAGCTGCTGCTGGTTACCTATATGGGCAAATGCTCCGAAAGGCTGTGGTTCATTAGCATACCATATATAAAATATTCATTTGTCGGACTGAATTTTTTCGAGCAGAGAATCGAACTCGTGACTGTTTTACCACAGGACTACAGCGCCTGTTGTATGAATGACATCTAGGTCCAAAGCTATTAAGGTTCAGTTTGTCCACCAGTCTTTGAATTTAAATATCTGACCGGCTATTTGAAATTGACCAATGTCAAGGTTGTATAATTTGGAGATAAAAATCTCCCTTATTCTCACTTAAATCTCCCTTACAAATATCCCTGTCGGACTAAATATCCCTATTTTGAAACTTCTGAAATATGGTCGTAATCACTCGAAAACTGAACTGTCTGGTGTCACAGTGACTCAAAACCCAATGTACTGTTGTCATAGTGACATAAAACCCAACAAACTGTTGTCATAGTGACTCAGAACCAAACAGTCTGGGGTCATAGTGACTAAAAACCCAATGTACTGGTGTCATAGTGGCTCAAAACCCAATGTGCTGGTGTCACAGTGACTCAAAACCAACAAAATGGTGTCATAGTGACTTAGAACCAAACAAACTGGTGTCATAGTGACTCAGAACCAAATGTGCTGGTGTCACAGTGACTCGAAACCCAACAAACTGATGTCATAGTGACTCAAAACTCAACAAACTGGTGTCATAGGGACTCTAAACCCAACAAACTGATGTCATAGTGACTCAAAACCCAACAAACTGATGTCATAGTGACTCAAAACCCAACAGAGTGGTGTCATAATGACTCAAAACCCAACAAACTGGTGTCATAGTGACTCAGAAGCCAATAAACTGATGTCATAGTGACTCAAAACCCAATAAACTGGTGTCATAGGTACTCAAAACACAACACACTGGTGTCAAAGTGACCTAAAATCCAACAAACACATTGTGTCATAGTGACTCAAAACTCAGCAAACTTGTGTCATAGTGGCTAAAAACAAACTGGTGTCATATTGATACAAAACCAAACAAACTACTTAAAACCAAACAAACTTTGTCTCAGTGATTCAATACCCAACAAAGTTTACAAAGTCCTAAAACCATTGTTTTTGAATGAGCACCGAGTGTGATCAGCTAAATAATGTACCAACTCGGAGACAATCATTGATTTCTCTTACCTTAAATATTTTATTTCCCCCGCCTACAATTGTCATGAAACATGATGTTTTGTATGTTATAAATGTCATTTGTTTGTAGGGAAATCATGAAAATGTCATGAATTGTAGATGTTATTTCCGTGTTGACTTCAAAAAATTGATTCAGTCACATTTTCCAAAACATTTCTGTGATAAATATACTCTGGTACTACTCTCACACGATAATTTAAACCACAGCATGTTTATATTATTGATCGTTATGGTTCTCATGCATTGTTGAACTCAAAAAGGTTGTCAGTGATAGAATGTTATACAAAAATATTTTCTGTATTGAAACGTTTTGATGAAGAAAAATCATAATTATCAAACATGTTTATCGTTTGAGTTATCGTGCGGGATTTATATGTAAGGTCTCATCTGGTGAGTGATTTTATGATGTAAAGGCTGTAATTCTGTTTCATTATTATGATTGTTTGAATTATATTTTATTACATGTGTTTCAGTGAATTATTGAAATATTACAGTGAAATATATGTGATATTTTCACATAGTTCATATATCAAATATATTTTTCACGGGTAAGAAACTATAAAATAGGTAAATTTAGTCAAAACATTAGGTTAAAAAGAAAATTTTTTGTTTTACATGTAAGATCAAAATATATTTCACTCATGAACATCGTATCTTACCTTTTCACTGATGGGCAATGCCACTTGTGAAAATACTGCATCTTGTGTTCACTTGTGAAAGACATCTCAAACAAATGTCTCCTATATAGCCTTATAGTTAATAGGCATTATGTTGTTTAAAAATGTTATGTATCTCATTGATCTTTCAACATCATGTTTCCAGATCAACATGAAAATTTCATTTTTTTTAAACAAACAGCAGGTGAAATTAGATGTTGAATATAGGAAGCCAGTATTAGTTTAATAGGTATTTTAATGTGTATGACACAATTTACAGATAATTTCTTCTATTAGGTCCAATACTAAGGAAAGTGAACATTTTAATTTCTTTTAAAAAGCACAGAAACTATTTCATTTTATTGGAAAATGAAAGTTGGTATGTAGAAATTCGAAATAAATCGCAGTATATGTACAATTATTTTTCTATGAAGTATGAAGAAAGTTAAAAAGACCTGGGGGGTCATTCTGTCGATTCATTGAAATTTCAACATAATACACATACATTTCTTTGAGTTCCAAAGACCTTCTGTAAATTTTGACCTGCCAATCTTCATTATTTAGTGTCTTGCAGAAGTCTATGCACTGGCTATGAAAAAAATTGCCAACTCACTTTCCCTTAGTAATGGACCTTTAGTCAATTTCTTTAGTGTGAGAGTTTTCTACGTATTTTATTGGCTAAAAAGTATGCTATTGAAGATAACAAGTTCATAAAATGCATGGAATCACTTTATGTCTTTCTATTGCAATATCAAAACTACAAAAAAATTTTTTTTCAAAATTTGGAAAAATTTGACATAAATCTGGAAGCCTGCAGCTTTAAAATCAGATAATCACATAATTAATGTCAGAAAATGAACATTATTAGATTGCTGAATAATTAATACTGTTTGGTTCTAAGTCACATAAACACAAATTAGATCATAATTATAGCAACTTTCAAGCCTTTTAATGGCGGAGGAAAACCTCAGGTGCCCCTCGGATGAAGACCTAAGCTGCCCCTCTGAGGTCCGTTTCAGGCAAGTGCTCGTAGGCAACTGTGCAGGAGCACCTAAAAGAACCACCACCTAATAGAACCACTGGCCTTCTGTTAATTAAGTCAGCTGGATGGCTTCCACTCATTAAAGAATTCTGCATCCCTTGTGTAGGCTCAAAAACAGGGATGAGAAGTAAATGATTCAAAGTTAGTGGCCTTAACCAATCATCCTCAGAGGCCCCTCTAGTGGACCTGAATAAAATTTTAATCGCTATATTTTATCATAATACAAGATTAGTTAGAAAGTGATAATCCTGTTTTTCTGAGGCTCTATAATGGTAAATGTTTATGTACACTTACTGTACATTTGATACACACTTATTTTGGCTGTAAAAAGTGCCATAAAGCAATATATAATCATGTAAGCTATACTGCTTTTTGTGGAAGTCACATATCTAGGCCAGTCAGATGTGTTCTTTGATAAATAGTTATTATATTGCTTTATTGAATTAAATAATCATGCTTTTATGTTAAATCATATCAAATTTTATCTTGTTACAATTAAGGTTATTAGATTAGCACATTTACAAGTATTGTAGTACTTTAATTATTTCTTGATACAAAGATAATAACCTTTTTATAACACATTGCACATACCTTACATATTTACTCAATACCACAACATTGAATCAATAAAAAAAGATAAACTCCATGAATGGAGATATTTTTTTTCATCTCCTTCCACCTGGTTAGTAAACAGAGATTGTAAATGAGTGTGTAACAATATATCATATCATATCATATCATATCATATCATATCATATCATTTCTTGTATCATATTTTATGTAAAAATTGATAGTTGAGAACTTGAGATATGACTTTTCTACAATATCACTTATCCATAAAGAATTTTTGCAGGGAATAGATAATATTTTCGCCACTCTTTCTTCCATCTGTCTGGTCGTTCCTTGATATGTGACAAAAAAAGAATATTTTAAAGGGGCCATAATCCTGTGGCCCTTTGTATAATCCCCAGAGTTTATAATGTCTTAAATATGAGTACGATATTATGAAATTATTAATTCCAAGGATTTGCCCAGATTGGTACAGTGTAGATCTTGATCAGCCTGCACATCCATGCAGTCTGATCAAGATCTGCACTGTTCGCTGTTCAGTCAGTATCACTTTGATAAGCACCCCTTTTAACAGTTAATGGTACTCTCCAAATTAAAAGATGGACAAGTCCATTATAGAAATTTAGCAGGGTAATGTTTAATTAATTTTGTGGATTGATGCTACAAAAGTACTCACCAAAAAATAGTCCTACCCTCCTTGAATATTAATGATTTCACAGTATCAACAAAACTTTTAGGGACAGACTATTGCTTTAAGTTTGCACTCATGTCTTAATGCAAGACGCATATCTAGTCATGTTATTAGGGCTGGTCATATATAAAATTAAATGGCTGCAATTTACCTCTGCAATAATTTTATGATAAACATGAAGTTACTTTATATTCTTGACCAATATTTCAGGCCTCAACTTTGTCCTTGAAACCTCAGCCAGAAAATTCTGTTGACCTAGCAACTGAAATAGAAAATCTTGTTAAATTGAAAATGGTGAGAATCTATTTCCATGGCAACCCATTCAGCATGATTGTTGTTATTTATATATTGAATAGTCTGGGAATACAATGTCATTTTAGTTCATATATGAATAAACCCTGCATGTTTTATTTGTGTTGTTAAGTTTGTTTCATTTCAGACGGTTGTAAGAAAAGTATGTTTTATTTGTGTAGTGACATTTTTTATTTGGGACCTATGGTTCCTGCATGACTCTTCGGTTAAATATTATTTGGTTTAATTTGACGGATATTTGTTAGTTAGCATCTTAGCATGGGTGACTTACTATGAACAAATATTGGTCCAGGGATTTGCATTGACCGATGTAAGGAAGAACGAGAACTTTGCCAGCCAAGTTGCTTCAGTGGGTATAGAATAAAATTATCAGTCTAGAGGATGCAAGTTGGATCCCTCAGCCCGATGCATATCTTCCTTCACTATCACATAGAAGGCAGCATGTCTGTATTAATTTACCCGCACCTTGAATATGGATGTGGAGAAGTTCTCTGTTACTAACTTGTGGAGAACATGTTAGTACTGGTACAGAATCTAGAAACGCAGTTCATGTCACCTGATTGCTTGTAACATGACTAAATAACTGTCAAAAAAAAAATGTGTTTTATCCAGTTTGAACAAAATATGTGTATGCACCATCTGTTACAGACATAAAAAACAACAGAAAATCCTTAATGTATACAGCCTTTAGATAGCTTTCAGAAATAACTACAGTTTTGTTATAACCTTATGAACTGTTCATCTTTAGTTCCGTTAATTTCAAAATATTGTTGTTTCAAAGTTAAGACATAATTAACTGTGCATAGCAGTTTTATTTGATAGTTATTTTTTGTTGCTTTTAGTTGTTCATTACACGTCAGTTGTTTTAAACCATGTTTGATACGTCTTACAAATGTTTTGTCGGAAAATGACACAAAATATTTGCATGAAATGAGTTGTTAACTTCATTTTTCATTAAGATTTTTGTAAAGTTCTCTTCACAATGTTTATTTTATCGTATTTATAAGAAGTTAAGGATCCATTAGCCACCATTTAAATGCTTTTCCAGTTTCAAGAGTCATCTCAGGTCATTAATTTAGTCATAAGTTTTCATTTAATTAAATTATTTATCGGTAATTATATTACATTTTACTTTCATTAAAGGATTCATCATAAAGCAATAACCTAATATTCTATATTTAGTAACATCATTAGGTATTCATTGGATTCTGTCTTTGACCTATCCTCTTGAATCTATATTTAGTATCACCATTATGTACTCAGTTGATCTGTTTTTGACCAATCATTGAGAATCTATATTTAGTAATAGCATATTTCTATTTATAGGATCCACCACCTGACACAGGTCAAGGGTCAGATTCAGGAGGAGAGGAGGACAAAGAGATAGAAAAAGAAAAATATCTACAAAAAAGAAAGTAAGTTTAGACTTATTTATAGTCACCTTCAGAAACCCATACGGGTGACTCCTCCAGAAGACTGTTAGTTATTGTAGAGGGAGGCCAGTGCAAAATAAACATGGAAGCTTGCCTGGTTCTGTAGGTTGCTAGGTGGAAAACACACATACACATACACAGTATGGAGAATCTTGTAAGAAGTAGTTGGATGGAGAACAATGTAAGAAGTAATAGAATGGAGGGTCTTGTAAGAAGTAACAGGATCGAAAATCATTGTAAGAAGTAATAGAATGGAGAATCATTGTAAGAAATAATAAGGTGGAGAATCTTGTAAGAAGTGATATGATGGAGAATCATTTTAAGAAGTAATTTGAAGGAAAATCTTTTAAGATGTAATAGGATGGATAATCATTTAAAAAAGTAATAGAATGGAGAATCATTGTAAGAAGTAATAGGATGGAGAATCATTTTAAGAAGTAACAGAATGGGGAATCTTGTAAGAATTAATAGGATGGAGAATCTTGTAAGAAGTAATAGGAAGGAGAATCTTGTTAGAAGTAATAGGAAGGAGAATTGTGTAAGAAGTAATAAGAAGTATCATTGTAAGAAGTAATAGATGGAGAATCATGTAGGAAGTAATAAGAAGGAGAATCTTGTAAGAAGAAGTAGGATGGAGAAATTTGTAAGAATGTAAGAAGTAATAAGATGGGGAATCTTTTAAGAAGTAATATATAATCTCGTAAGAAGAAGTATCATTAATAACCTTGATTCAGTATAAACCTTTAAACTTTTGAATGCTATCTGTTATTTAACTATGCATACTTGGTAGTAATGACTTAATTCCGGTTAATTTATATTTTTATTGACTGAAGTACTACATTTAGTTTATACTAGTGTATTTTAGCTCGATTGTGATTAAAGCGTCAAGCTTATTTGAACCTATCTCCTGGAAAAACTAGCACTGGTGTCATATGAGAAGTCATTGTTGTGACCACAGTTGGGGCTCGAACCAACGACCCCAGGGTTGAGAGACCTTGACACCTTAACCACTAGACCACCACTCTCCTTTATTTACTCACTGAATTTCATAAGAGTATCCTTGTATGATAGTCCAAACCATACATTGAAAGAAAATCACCTTTCCTAGAAAGTGTAGGAAATCTGTCATCATTGAAAGTCCGTGATTTTATCAAACTTGTGTTTTCTTCCTTATTTACTATAAATATGCTTTAAACATATGTTTTATGTAATTAACAACAAACTTGTTTTCTTTTACAGGTATGTTATAGCAGAGTTAGTGGAAACAGAACAAGATTATGTGAAAGATTTAGGGGGTGTGATTGACGTAAGATTTTTCTTCATATCTGTTTTTGTTCATAGTTTTTGCTCATAGTCTTATAAATAATAGGATGAAAGTTATTGTGCTAAACGACTGTGTTGCATGGATGTCACAGATTCACGTATTTTGGTAAAAATACCATTTTTCAACAGTATTTCTGTGACATACTTAGGTTTTATACCAGAACTTTTCCAGTCCCTGCCAGAAACTTCCAACATCTTTGTGTAAAGAGATGAGTGAGGAATGACTGTTTTCAATTCGTCATTAGTCTAATTACTAAGGAAATCCCCTATAAAACTTATATTGATGGTCCAGAGTTAAAAAGCTGAGATTTGGGACCAGTCTCGAAACACTGAAGCAATCTGATTGGTTGATTGTGAGAACAAACATTGAATTTGACCAATGGCATGGTTGCAATTGCAAACTGGTCCCAAAACTCAGGCCCTGGTGATTGGTAGTCCTGTCTACTCCCAAAAGCCGTTCGAACTTCTATGACAATATAGAAACAAAATCAAAATTTTGTCTGAAATTCAAAGAAAGATAACTACAGACTAAAAAGGGCACCTGTGTAGAGCCAGGAATTCCATACTGAGGCAGCCTAGTGGTAGGATGCCATTCTGAGTGTGGGAGACCATTAGTTCTCTCCCTTGGCAGCATCATATCATTGGCAAAGATTTAAAAAAAAAACCCACTAGCATTAGCTTATTTGAGATGCAGTCGGAGTTGGAACTGGAGAATGACTTTCCTTTTCTCATACACTTGGGATGATGTCGAGAGTGATTATTAAATTGAAGTTGTAGAACTTTTTTCTGTCATCTAACAATAAAGTAGTATCCACTTACGTCTGATATTTTCAAAGGACGTTTGTAAATAAAGTTTACCTCAGAACAACAGAAATATTTAAGTCCATTCTCGCATGATGTTGCTTAATAGTGAAGGTGTATTTTGGCATTTAAGTAAAAATTGCTTGAAATAATTTTCAGACAGTAAAACCACAGTTCCTGACACCTGGTTAAACCCCCTCCCAGTACTTAAATACATCTCCAAATTGAAAAATACTCAATGAAAAGTCCTTGTTAATAGTTCTATTAAACATAAGAACAGTTAAGCCATAGCTCTTGAAAAAAACATCCTGATTTTTTCTGTACCATAATTACTTTCAGATAGGCTGCACAGGCATACAAGCCGCACCTATCCAAAAAAAAACTTACTGTGTTTTCTTTTTAGCTCACCAGAGCACAAAGTGCTCAGGGTGAGCTATTGTGATCGCTCACCGTCCGGCGTCCGTCCGTCGTCCGTCCGTCCGTCCACACTTTCCTTTAAACAACATCTCCTCCTAAACCAACAGGCCAATTTTGATGAAACTTCACAGGGATGTTCCTTGGATGGTCTTCTCTAAAAATTGTTCAAAGAATTGAATTCCATGCAGAACTCTGGTTGCCATGGCAACCGAAAGGAAAAACTTTAAAAATCTTCTTCTCAAAAACCAGAAGCCCTAGAGCTTAGATATTTGGTGTGAAGCATTGCCTAGTGGACCTCTACCAAGTTTGTTCAAATCATGACCCCGGGGTCAAAATTGACCCCGCCCCAGGGGTCACTTGATTTTACATAGAAAAATCTTAAAAAATCTTCTTCTCGAAAACCAGAAGCCCTAGACCTTAGATATTTGACATGTAGCATTGCCTAATGGACCTCTACTAAAGTTGTTCAAATCATGACCCCGGGGTCAAAATTGACCCCGCCCCAGGGGTCACTTGATTTTACATAGGAAAATCTTCAAAAAATTTCTAAAAATAAAGCAGAAGGCCTAGGTCTTAGATATTTCACATGTAGCATTGCCTAGTGGACCTCTACAAAATTTGTTCAGATCAGACCCCCGGGGTCAAAATTGACCCCGCCCCAGGGGTCACTTGATTTTACATAGGAAAACCTTAAAAAATCTTCTTCTCAAAAAGCAGAAGCCCAAGAGCTTAGATATTTGACATGTAGCATTGCCTAGTGGACCTCTACTAAAGTTGTTCAAATCATGACCCCCGGGGTCAAAATTGACCCCGCCCTAGGGGTCGCTTGATTTTACATATGAAAATCTTCAAAAATTTTCTTAAAATAAACCAGAAGGCCTAGAGCTTAGATATTTCACATGTAGCATTGCCTAGTGGACCTCTACAACATTTATTCAAATCATGACCCCAGGGTCAAAATTGACCCCGCCCCAGGGGTCACTTGATTTTACATAGGAAAATCTTCAAAAAATTTCTAAAAATAAACCAAAAGGCCTAGGTCTTAGATATTTGACATGTAGCATTGCCTAGTGGACCTCTACAAATTTCTTCAAATCATGACCCCCAGGGTCAAATTGGCCTCGCCCCATGGGGTTACTTGATTGTACATAGAAAAATCTTCAATATTTTCTAAAAATAAACCAGAAGGCCTAGAGCTTAGATATTCGACATGTAGCATTGCCTAGTGGACCTCTACAAAATTTGTTCAAATCTTGACCCCCCCAGGGTCAAATTGACCCAGCCCCAGGGTTTACTTTATTGTACATTGGGAAATCTTCATAAATTTGCTTAAAATAAACCAGAAGGCCTAGATCTTAGATATTCGATGTGTAATATTGCCTAGTCGACTTCTACAAACTTTATTCAAATCATGACCCCCGGGGTAAAATTGGCCCCGCCCCAGGGGTTACTTGATTGTACATTGGAAAATTTTCCAAAAAATTTCTAAAAATCATCAGTTTGACATTTGAAACATATTACTCTGGTGAGCGATCCAGGGTCATCATGACCCTCTTGTTTAAGCTGCATTCTGTTCGCAAGAAAGTAGTTCTATTTGTTTTCCAAATGTGTAGTCTGGAAGCAAATTGAAAACGATTTCAAAGGTACTTTGCTAAATCTCTTGTGTCACATGACCTGCCAAGTTTGCTCCATAGATAAAGCATCTAAATACCATTCCAGCAGCCAGTGTTTGAAAAGTGATGCAAGGAAAATGTTCTCCATGACAATTTAAGAAAAGACAATTGATCTCAAGGTAGATGTCCTCTTCCTTTGATCTACAGTTGAACTTACCTTTGTGGTTACCTGTATTAAGCAACCACTTGCCCTAAGCATCCATTCCACTTACAGTCAAACCTGTCTATAAAGACCACCCTTTGAACAGTCAAAAGGAGGTCTTTATTAGGAGG
The DNA here is from genome assembly GCF_021730395.1 of Mercenaria mercenaria. Lineage (NCBI taxonomy): Eukaryota > Metazoa > Mollusca > Bivalvia > Venerida > Veneridae > Mercenaria > Mercenaria mercenaria. Next base: position 57,964,769 of record NC_069378.1, read on the forward strand.
TGGTCTTTATTCACAGGTTAAAATACACTGTAAATGTTAAAATGGGAAACAAAACATGTGGTCTTAAGAGTCAGGTGGTCTTTGTTCAGAGGTGATCTTTAACACAGGTTTGACTGTACTTCCTAAAGAGATATTTTGCTCTTATTTCCACCTGTCTTGAGTAGTTACCTGCCTTAAGCAGCCACAGTTTCTCACTCCAAGTTGGTTGCTTATTACAGGTTTGACTGTATGCGAGGAAGTTACTTATGTAGAACAAAGATTAGTTCTGGTGTAGAATTGAGGATTTCTGGATAGGTTGTCTGATTGCCATCATACATGTATAATTATATTGCATAACTGAAATTCTGTTGTAAATGGCATTTAACCCATAAAGTAAACAAACTTCTTTGAAATTTGTTTTTGAGTGTTGATATGTCTGTATTTCAGGGTAATATATATCTACATTTCAGGGTTATATATATCTACATTTCAGGGTTATATATATCTACATTTCAGGGTTATATGGCCCATTTAGCAGAGTGTGATATTACAGATGAGATGAAGGAAAAATGTAAAATAGTCTTTGGAAACATTCATCAAATATACGACTGGCATAGAGAGTAAGTAATTAATTTTCTATTCATATATGAGCTAGCTGCGCCATTAGAAAACCAACATAACCATATAGTTCAGTCTCGGTATGTCAAATTCCAAGGGATTAAGCATTTTACTTTGTGATAACTGAACTTCTACTTAAAATGGTATTTTGTGCATGTTTTTGGTATGGGATGTTAAAATGTCCTAGAGATAGCAAGACTTTTGTGATAAGTGAGTTTAAGATACCTTAAAATGTTTCAGCTGTATTTGGCCAGGTCCAATTATTATTATTATACCAGATTTATGTAGCGCCCTTTTCATGATAAAGACGTTCAAAGGCGCTTTACATATAGCAAACGCTGCCACACAGGGCACGAAATTCATCCTCTACTAGTACAGACACAGAGCAGTCTGACCAGAGGGACAGAGTGAGATAAAGCCCCCAGAACAGATAGAGAGAAATCCTTTTTAGATATAGGCTTGTCTGGCTAACTTAGCCTAGCTCTTTGCGAATAGACAGTCTGGTTTTTTAACGTGCCCGGTGTATAGCACCGATACACGCAAAGCCGTCTTTCCTGGAAACAACCAGTACATGCCTCTAAGTCAGGTGGGAGACACTTAAGAGCATCTCAGAAATTTCCAGTACCTGAACTGGGATTCGAAACCTGGACCTCTGGATTGAAAGTCAAGCGTGTTACCACTAGACCACGGGCCCACCAATTTTTCAAAAAAAATTGGTACATTTAAATTTCACCTTTAAGGAGGTGTGGTGAATTAGGTCAGTTAGTAAACGCTTTAAAAATTAGTCAAAAATACAGCTCTCATAGCTTTGAATTATGCTTATTCATCAATTTTGATTGAATCTTGCTTTATGTTCATCTTTCATTATACAGTCAAATGAAAATTACAATAAACGAAATTGCATTTGTTAAAACTTCCATGGGGCCTCTGAGGTGGAGTAGTCACACTGTTCTAGAATCAATTGCTCCATGATGTGCTTAATTTGAAACACAGCTTAGTTTTTTAGAATTCCTGTAAGAAAGCCATTTGGAATGCCAGTTAAGTCAGTGGTTCTACCCAGTTTTTCATTTGTGCTTGCAGCAATACCTAGGGTCTTCCTTCAGCATCATTAAAGCTAGAAAATTGACATTTGATCTGTATTTGGATGTGACCTAAACTGAACAAATATTTCGAATTTTTAAATTCTCCCATTCGCTGTATGTTGAATCTTGTTTCATTTTCAGAACATTTTCAGAAGAAATTCAAAAATGTTTAGAAGATCCTGACAAACTGGCTGGCCTTTTTCTACGATATGTAAGTATAGTAAACATCCCTATGCCCACTAAGGGAGACGTGTAGTGTCATAAAGCTCTTGTATGTGAGATTGTTAGTGATAGTAGATTTATAGGCCACTTTTAACAGCCTTGCTGTTTGGTTAATCCTTCAGCAATGTGGTTAGAGTGTCCGCCTATGGTTCACAAGGTCCTGGGTTTGGTCACCAGTAAAGGCCTTGGTATTTTCTTCTCAATATTTACTTTAGATTGTTAAGTCATCCTGTCTCAGCTTTAACTTACAAAACAGTTCAGCAGCTTTCAGTGAAGCCACACAGGTGTTTTCTATGAGTAGAAAGAGGTTTTCATCATCCAGGTTCCAAAGTAATACTACTGAATTTTTTAAACCAGTCTAGAATCTGCAACATGTGATTGGTCAGTTCTGAGCACAGTCTGGAAACTGACAAATGGCAATGTTGTATTTCTTAGACTGGTTCACAAATACAAGTTTTATAGCCTATAGCTAAAGCTTATCAATTTTAACAAGCAGCTTGCAATTTTCTGTCACAATTCGTTTAAGGTCATTTTATTTTAAAAACAGATAAAGAAATTAGCTCCAGATTAAATTATTCATTTTTGTTTTGCAAAACCATAGAGGGAAATACATAACACAATAACAGACATATTAACATTTTATATCAGATTTTGACATTTTGTTCATTGACAATTTTTCTGTAACTTTACAAAGAAACAATAGTTTACAAATCTAGATCTCATAAATAAATAACTAAAATTTTGTTGAAATATGTTGTATTCTAGGTTTATGAAAATGATGTTTATGCAAAAGGTGAACTTTAATCAGGTCTTAAATTTGCAATAATCATGTGGGAAATGACAGCAAACAGGAAATGTAGAGATGACAAACTTACAAAGAACTCATGCCTTTACCTTTGAAATTTAGAATAAAATAGAAAAGATGCAAAATATTCGCATAAAGATGTCAAAACTGCATACTTTGAAGGTTATTAATTATCTATGGAAGGCACAGTGATATAGGGGGTGGGACTTCTGATCTGAAAGTTGTAGGTTTGAGTCTCTGTGAGGTCATTATTATTAAGTACAGGTTCTACCGTCTTTTACCAAAGTATGAGTACTGTCAAATAACCTAGGAAGCTCAACAAGTGTAGTAAACGTAGGTCTGTGAATGTTTTGTGCAATAACATAAATAGGTTTAAACATTACATCTGGTAAAATTTCTTTATTTACAAACTTTTCAAACTGTATAAAAAGAATGTTGAAACCAATAAACACATTAACAAAATGCAAGAATTTACAGTGAAACACAGCTTGCTTGCGCCCAGGGCTCATGAAAGTAAAAACAAACTTTCTGATATTTTCTTAGGCCGCTCCAAACCCTGGTTAACTCCAGCATTTTGGTCATCTTGTGACCACAAGTGTTCAGCTTTTTCATTTTCATGAAATAACTGTAACCAAGTAACCATTAATTATATATAATTATATAATAATTATAATATAAATCTAGTGAGTGAGTGAGTGAGTTGGGTTTTACGGCGAATCGACACAAAATGGTCATATATCGCCGAGAAGAAGTCATATTGCGAATGCCAACTGTAAATCATAAACATTTATGTAAAAATGTAAAACGTACCTAAAAACATCCATGTAAAAATGTAAACCACACTGCATAATGTAAAGCATATCTAAAATCATCCACGTAAAAATGTAAAGCATATCTAAAAGCAGTTATGTAAAATGTATATACATATGTAATATAAATCTAGATGCAGAGAGTTCAGTCTCTGGACTAATGTTTGACAGTTTGACACAACTGATATTTCCTTAACCTTTAAGGTAGTTCTGCACGTTTGGATCAAAATGTTTTCTACAATGTAGAATTTGATTAAACTGATTTTTCAAAACTTCAGAATATACCTAGAAAATTAAGCAAGTAAAAAAGATAGGGTCGTGTGCTTGATTTTTTGCTAGACTGATTTGAAAGAATTGGACCTCACGCAATTTTTCATAATGGAAGTCTATGGGAAAAACATAACTTTCATAACATTTTCGTGAATAGAATTATTTCTACAATGTAGAATTTAATGAAACATACCACAAGTGAACTGCACTTTTCACGCTAATTTTAAGACATTATTTTGAAATTTTAACGTGTCAGATGTTTTAATATCATATTCTGACTTTAGAAAGACAGTAACAGTGCCATTGTAATAAATTTACTCATAGGTTACTATTAATTCATAAAATGATTTTCATTTCCGTATGTCGAATCCAGGCTTTATTCCACGTTTTCCGGAAAAATGACGTTACGCCATCACTTCCGGTTTATCAAACGTGCAGAACTACCTTAATTCACGCGTGGAAGCTAAGTTGCTAATAAAAAGTAAGTTGGAAATGGTACAGAATTCAGGAACTGTACTTGGGTTAACTGAGTGTTATTACATAATTACATTACTTGTAAAAGTGATATTGAATGTATATCAAGCATCTAAAAGGTACCTTCAATATCTCTTCAACTCTTCAAGTGAATCGGAATGGAAGTGCATTTGAAAGAAAACAGGACCTCCCGCTTGGCGTCGTATAAAAATTTCTATTATTCTAATGATCCCGTAAAATATTTCAAGGAGTCTTCAAGTGGGTTTAATCAGTCTTTTAAATGAGTGAATTTTCATCAAATTACTTCTAACTTATTTGATTCACTTGCACTTGAAATAGATGTGTATTTATAAAAGCTAAAGTTTTAACATTCCTCAAATTGAATGACGTTGAATGATACTGTAAAGTGTTTGAGATAGTTTATTTCTTGTGTAAATAAATTTACCTAAAATTAAGTTCTAATGTGTTCCGCAGGTAATTATCTTATTTTGAGCGGTTTTCGTCATAGAACTGTTATCTTGTTTTTTGTTTGCACTTGATAAATGCAAAAAAAATAATTCATGATCAACCTTTTATAGTCGCATATTTATTATATAGGTTAATTGTTAAGGTAAAAAATTCAGTTCTGGGTGGCCATAAAGAATTTTACCCAGTCAGTAATGAATTTTCAATTTGATTTTTTTTTTTTTGCTCAGTTATTTTTTTTGCCGCATTTTTGTTTGCAAGAAATCTTCATTTTCATTGGTCATAAATCTTGCGGTGTCAATTTTGATGTCTGTTGCATTGGCCAATGAACTGCTTTTCATCACAGAATAGCAGATTTTTTTCAAAAGTATTGCCTGTTTTGGATATACTACTTTGCTTATGCCAATTGGTCCCTTGCTTATACATATTGGTCCATTGCTTATACATATTGGCTCATTGCTTATACATATTGGTCCATTGCTTATACATATTGGTTCATTGCTTATGCATATTGGTTCATTGCTTATACAATACAATACAATACAAATTTTATTTATTGTCGGTATGGCACAAAACAAATCAACATTAGCTATGAATAGCTATTGACCGACTTATTTAACAAATATATAACAATTGATACACAATTTTAGTATGGTTAAAAAAGCATTTGCACACATATTATTAAAACATCATAATGAACAGCACATTTACATATAAAAAGAAAAGCTGAGGTACTGGTGCTAATCTTGACCGTAGCCTAAAGATGCCTAAGATAAACATCAGATAAAAACTGAAAATAAAAGACAGCACAAGTGTGTTTGATTTACTAAAACACCTATAAGATAGAATTAATATTGGTCCATTGCTTATACATATATAGGTCCATTGCTTATACATATATAGGTCCATTGCTTATACATATTGGTCCATTGCGTATGGCTATTGTTCCATTGCGTATGGCTATTGTTCCATTGTTTATGCCTATTGGTCCCTTGCTTATACATATTGGTCCATTGCTTATGACTATTGGTTCATTGCTTATACATATTGGTCCATTGCATATGGCTGTTGGTCCATTGGTAGATTTGTTGTTGGACTGTATGGTTTACAATGAACCAAGAAAGCTTGGGCAAATGGCAGTTAAATCTCATGTGAGGATTACCTGTGGTCAGATCACCCCTGCAGCTTTAGTGGTCAGTAAGTTTGGTCAGTTGATGCTTGGCTGTCGTAAGGCTCAAGATAGGTTAACCCAAAACTTCTGTCCCACAGAACTCTTGTCTACCTACCCAAGTGACTATAACAAGACCTTCAGTACTTTGATTTCGATCTGATTTAACAGACCTTGTAACTTGAAGAAACATTAACCCAAAAATTTAGTTCCATAAGTCTTGTCTACCTACCCAAGTAACTAACAGGACCTTCAGTACTTTGATTTTGATCTGATTTAACAGACCTTCTACTGTTATTAATAATTTGAAGAAACATTCTTAAGTTTTCCACAGATTTTATGAGTTTTTAACTAGGAGTTTATGGCCTACAGACAGTTTAATTGGACTTTAATTGTTTCTAAGGGTGAATGGTAGTGAAAACTGATTTGAAAATTAATAAGCAAATGTTGAGTTAATTTGGTAACTTGGTGCCTGTCAAGTTTGAGGTAAATGAACTCATAATAAGAAAACATGGGTTTCCTTTAATTTTGAAAGAGCATGGCTTTCATTCAGGTGTTGTAAAAAGCTAATGAAAACATGTGTTTTTATATACCTTGGTAAAACCATTCATTAAAGACCTACTCCAGTCCTACCTTTTAACCTTAAATTTTCACTGAAAAAAGCATGAAAATCTCTACTATGAACAGTGACGCCTGTCAAAATAGAGTCTATTTTATATAAAATTCTATATAAAGTACCTAACTGTTACCTATTGTAATCATGGGTTGCATACACACAATAGAATTCGAATAGCCGCGGAGCAGGGCTTTAAAAGGATGTAATGTACTAACCCAGTTAAAATCACTTGAAGTATAAGCATGGATATCACCTATTCAACTCAAACTACTCTTAGCTTAAGCATGGATATCACCTATTCAACTCAAACTACTCTTAGCTTAAGCATGGATATCACTTGTCCAACTCAAACTACTCTTAGCTTAAGCATGGATATCACCTGTCCAACTCAAACTACTCTTAGGTTAAGCATGGATATCACCTATCCAACTCAAACTACCCTTAGCTTAAGCATGGATATCACCTATCCAACTCAAACTACCCTTAGCTTAAGCATGGATATCACCTATCCAACTCAAACTACCCTTAGACTAAGCATGGATATCACCTATCCAACTCAAACTACCCTTAGGTTAAGCATGGATATCACATATCCAACTCAAACTAGTCTTAGGTTAAGCATGGATATCACCTGTCCAACTCAAACTACTCTTAGGTTAAGTATGGATTTCACCTACCCAGGTCAAACCACTCCTGGTACAAAAATGTGTATCACCATCTCAGTTCAAACCACTGTTAGTATAAGCATGGGCTTAGCATGTATGTAGGTCAAATCTATCTTACTGTAAACATGGCTTTAATCAACTCCGCTTAGATCACTCTTAGCATTAGCGTGGGTTTCACCTACTCAGTTCAAATCACTTTGTAAGTATGGTTTTTACCAACCAAAGTCAAATCACTTTTAGTAAAAGCATGGATTTTACCTACAGGGCTCAAATCACTTTGTAGGCATGTGTTTCACCTAAGTATGGGTTTTACCTACTTTGCTCAAATCACTTTGTAGGCATGTGTTTCACCTAAGTATGGGTTTTACCTACTTGGCTCAAATCACTTTTTGTAAGCAAGGGTTTCACCTACCTAGGTCAAATCGCTCTTTTTGTAAGTATGGGTTTCACCTACCTAGGTCAGATACCTCTTTTGTATGGGTTTTACCTACCCAGTTCAAATCTTTCTTAGTAAAAGCATGGGTTTTCCTCAAATAACTTTTAGTTTAAGCATGATTCAGATCTTACCTCTACTAGGTCAGATCAGACTTAGTAAAAGTATGGGTTTTACCTACCCAGATCAGCATGCATTTACCTATCCAGGTCAGATCAGACAGAGTATAAGCATGCATTTACCTACCCAGGTCAGATCACTGGTAGTAAAAGCATGCATTTACCTACCCAGATCAGATCAGACTTAGTAAAAGCATGCATTTACCTACCCAGGTCAGATCAGACTTAGTAAAAGCATGCATTTACCTACCCAGATCAGATCAGACTTAGTAAAAGCATGCATTTACCTACCAAGATCAGATCAGACTTAGTAAAAGCATGCATTTACCTACCCAGGTCAGATCAGACTTAGTAAAAGCATGCATTTACCTACACAGATCAGATCAAACTTAGTAAAAGCATGGATTTACCCTAGCCAAATCACTGTAGTAATGACATGAATTGTCTCTGGTCAGATCACTCCTGTGGAAAGCAAAATATAACATTTCTTGGCAGTGAGCAAACAGGATCTAAAATACAAAATATAGTAGTCAAGAGTGTAATGTTGTTGCCAATTTCTCTTGTAAAAATTGTCAGTGGAATTTTATCAAAATATGAGGTATTTGCAGGGTATTGTGAAAAAATCAAATTGGAATGATAAATTGTAAAAATATAATTCATTATAGAGAGATCTGCACTATAGAGCCGGAACTTTTAGCAGAAGTGCATTAAAGCAGCTTGCCAGCAGATAGGCTGCAAATCATTTAATTGAGAGGGTAATTTTAATGTTATACCTAAAAAAATAAGACAGTTGAAGAATCTGTGTACAGTTAATTTTAAAAAGTTTTTTGCTCTTTTATTACATGTTATTCAGTAAATTATTTAAGAATATTAGATTGAAGTAGCCTCTTTTTATTAAACATTTTTACAGTGAGTTACCGTATTTTGTTGTGTATAGGTCGCACTTTTTCTACACATTTTGCTGCCTAAAAAAGTTCCTGCGACCTATACGACAGAACATTGCCAGCATAATTTTTTGGGTCAGTTTTCTGACCGTAGCTCTCGTAAAATTACGTGCACCTGTTACATACGAACAAAATTGATAAAAAATATCTATATCGGCAGCTTTACAACCAATAGCGATTATTTTCAATAAAATATATCGTAAATAACCCTTGAAGACTATTAAAATTAAGAATTACTTTAATTCAATAATGTTTTTGCTGTTTGAATTACGTTTGTTTCTACTTTCGTTTTAATGGATGCCATTGACAGTACTCCGGGTTGGATAAAATCCGGACAGATCCGTCCTCAATTATAAAACATTGTTTATATTAATTCTTAGTGTAATAAAAAACTTGAAAGATATCTTTTTTTTTACTTTTAAATTTTTAAATAAAAGAAAAAAAAACATCCAAAAAGATATTTTGTTAATCTTTTTACTCAGAACGTGGTTAATTACATGACGCGGAAAGGTGTTATAATTACTGTGCAAACAGTTCACACTTAAACTTGCATAATTGCAGAATGTAAACACAAACCGACTGCTGCCAATCAGTGTCAAAAAGCCGCTTTTCTTTGATTCTAGATAGTCTGTTACCAATACTACCATTGGTATGAAACGGTTGGGATCGAAAATAACACTGTGCGATTTCCACCAATCAGATTCTGATAATGATTCAGTCCGCGGTATCAATATGGCCACCGCCATAACTTTTTTGCCGGTAAAATCCGAAATTTAACTGCGACTAATATGCTTTAACAACACAGTATTTACCCTGAGGGGTACCAAATGTTTAAAGACTCTATAGTTCTCACTATGTTTTATTAATGTTTCGGCCATAAGGTCTTATGGCCGAAACATTAATAAAACTGAGTTAATAAAACTGAGTGAGAACTATAGAGTCTTAAATATGCTTTAATTTTCCGGCCATTTCCAGGGCAAAAATTAGATGCGAACTATCCATTACCGCGACCTATACGCACCAAAATACGGTACCAAGTATTTGAGTGAAATACCCTCTTTTTATTCCATTTTTTTTTTTGCACTTAAATACTTGAAATTTTAGAGCAAAAAATCTATTTAAGTAATTTTCAAGTGAAAAATATATTTGATAATTTTCACTGTGAAATTACTAGATGTCATTTTGCAAAAGGAGGCACATTTAAGCCCTCTACAGACGGTAGGTTTTTGTTGTACAACACTAATTATCTCAAAGATGTACAATTTTGAAATTGTACATTTTTCACATACAGACAGTATTCAATTCCCATATAAATCACAGAGATTTACCTAGTAAACATAGTGCACCAAGTACTGAAAAGAATGTAACCATTAATAATAAAAAATAATATTCATCTTTTTATGTCCCATGAATATGATTACGCATGACACAAATGAGCCACGCCATGAGAAAACCAACATAGTGGCTTTGCGACCAGCAGCATGGATGCAGACCAGCCTGTGCATCCGCGCAGTCTGGCCAGGATCAATGATGTTTGCTTTCAAAGTCTATTGCAATTAGAGAAACCGTTAGCGAACATCATGGACCAGACTGCGCGGATGGTGGTCGGAAACGCACTATGTTGGTTTTCTCATGGCGCGGCTCAAATCATTTAACTTTTCAGTGTCATCCTTTTTCCATTATGCATTAGAAGCCATTTTATATTCAGATTTGTGTTTATTTTTTGGGCAGTTGTTTCTGGAATTTCATTCACTTGCCTCTTATCAACTAATTATTTACCAATTTGTTGCTTGTCAACGTGGGTGGTACGTAAGGCAAAACTTACGAAATAGAACATGTCCTAATCTGTAAGTCAAGACTTAAGATTTACGAAATCAAGGAATAGCATCATACACACGATAATATTTGGCTGTACATCTTGAATTTAATTGGTGTTGTACAACAAAAACCTACCGTCTGTAGAGGGCTTTAGTCAGGGAACTAAGTTTTAAATTTTGTTAATAATTATAACCATAGACAAGGCTTATGATCAATCAATGTACTAAATTACGCACTAGATTTATGACATAAAAAAAAAATATTTTTATTTGGTAAAAAGGGATAGGGAGTGGGGCAATTTCTTAAGCTTATGGGGTCAGTACAGTAATAATGATGTTTTCACTTCTATTGTTATTTTCTCAAATATAAGCTATAGAATCTGATGTTATTTGAAAATATTTGTCAAGAAGATATTCAAGTTTTCACCCAATATCTGAGCAAGTTGCTTTAAATATGTTTCTCCACGGACAGGCATGCTGCTTTGATAGGTGACTGAGTTCTGGAAATATCTGGTATCACTGAATTATTTTGCTATACTATATATAATTAGATATAATTTCAAGTAGTAAGATGTACCTTAATGTTTTATTAAGTTTCTTTTAATACCACTTAACTTTCTAAAAGCTATCTGTAGAAGCCTCTCAGTTGCTTAGATTCTCAAATTGAAGAGTTTAGGAGTAGAAAAAAAGATCTAATGCTCTCGGGCAATTTTTATGAGTCATGCAGTTTTCATTACCTTTAGTTAAAGGTTGATTGAATTCATTAATTGCAATTTTTGAACAGAGGTGTAGTCATCTCACAATATTAGTCTGCAGTACCAATGTATGTCAGGGGCGTTTCTCAAAATTAGTCATTGTTGGAAACTATGAGTAAAGTAAATCTTTCTCAGGTTTGGCATTGGTGGAGTCTATTAGTAAAGTAAATATTTCTCAAATTTGACATTGATGGAGTCTATAAGTAAAGTAAATATATCTCAAATTTGGTATTGTTTGAGACTGCAAGTAAAGTAAATATTTCTCAAATTTGGCATTGTTAGATAATATAAGTCAAATAAATATTTCTCAAATTAGACATTGTTGAAGACTATAAATTTAAGTAAATATTTCTCAAATTAGGCATTGGTGGAGATTATAAGTAAAGTAAATATTTCTTAAATTTGGCATTGTTTGAGACTGCAAGTAAAGTGAATATTTCTCAAATTAGACATTGATGGAGACTGTAAGTAAATATTTCTCAAATAAGGCAATTTGATGGAGACAGTAATTAAAGTAAATATTTCTCAAATTAGACAAAGGTGAAGGCTGTAAGTAATACATAGATAGACAGGCTTTAAGTAATATATAAGGTAAGACAAATTGTAAGTTGAATCATGCTGAGGGTATAAGTAAAGCAAACATCCTAGGACATATGTGTACGGAAGAATTTGGAAGCCATAAAACATTTAGGTTTTATTCAGTTTTTTGTAGGAGCTAGTCGTCTGGGATCAACTGAATTAAGTTTTTTTTTTTTTGGTCATTTGTCCGAAATCTTTAGACAGAATAAAAGTTCCCATTTTCAAACTCTCCACAAATTGTGTAATACCTAAAGGGAGCTTTGGCAGTGTGACATGAGGTATATAACTGGGCGTCATAGCCCTGGGAACATCTTTAGATAGATTCAGATGTTTTTCCTTTAAAATTACATTCAATTTTTAGCCCACCATCATGATGATGGTGGGCTATTAAAATCACTCTGCGTCCGTGGTCCGTCCGTCCGTCATTCCGTCCGTCCGTCCGTCCGTTCGTCCGTTAACAATTTCTCGTTATCGCATCTCCTCAGAAACTACTGGGGGGATTTTGACCAAACTTTGTCAGAATGATGTATTGGTACCCTAGTTGTGTCCCCCTGAAAAACAGACTGGTTCAACAATTTATGAGTGAGTTATGGCCCTTTGTTTATTTCTATAATTTATATAGATTTATATAGGGAAAAACTTTGAAAACCTTCTTGTCCAAAACCACAGAGCCTAGGGCTTTGATATTTAGTATGAAGCATCATCTAGTGGTCCTCTACCAAGATGATTCAAATTATTTCTCTGGGGTCAAATATGGCCCCGCCCTGGGGGTCACATGGTTTATATAGACTTATATAGGGAAAAACTTTGAATAACCTCTTGTCCAAAACCACAGGGCCTAGGGCTTTGATATTTTGTATGTGACATCATCTAGTGGTCTTCAACTAAGATTGTTCAAATTATACCCCTAGGGTCAAATATGGCCCCGCCCTGGGGGTCATATGGTTTACATAGACTTATATAGGGAAAAACTTTGAAAATCTTCTTGTCCAAACCACAAAGCCTAGGGCTTTGATACTTGTAATGTAGCATCATCTAGTGGTTCTCTACCAAGTTTGTTCAAATTATCCTCCTAGGGTTAAATATGGCCCCGCCCCGGGGGTCACATGGTTCATATAGACTTATATAGGGAAAAGCTTTTAAAATGTTCTTGTCAGTAACTACAACATTCAAACTTGGACCACATGTATATTTTTGAGGGCAAGATGAACCTTGACATGAGTTGACCTTGATTTTGACCTAGTGACCTACTTTCACATTTCTGTAGCTACAGCCTTCAAATTTGGACCACATGCATAATTTTGTGCACTGGAAAAAACTTTGACCTTTATTTTGACCTAGTGACCTACTTTCACATTTTTGAAGGTACAGGCATCAAATTTGGACCATATGCATAGTTTCCTGTTTCAAATGAAATTTGACATTGACTTTGACCTAGTGACCTACTTTCACATTTCTCAAGCTACAGCCTTCAAATTTGGACTACATGCATAGTTTTGTGTACCGAAAAAAACTTTGACCTTGACATTGACCTAGTGACCTACTTTCACATTTTTGAAGGTACAGGCTTCAAATTTGGACCACATGCATAGTTTTGTATTCTGAAATAAAATTTGACCTTGATTTTGACCTAGTGACCTACTTTTACATTTCTCAAGCTACAGCCTTCAAATTTGGACCACTTGCATAGTTTTGTGTACTGAAATGACCTTTGACCTTTACATTGACCTAGTGACCTACTTTCACATTTTAAGGTACAGGCTTCAAATTTGGACCACATGCATAGTTTTGTATTCCGAAATAAAATTTGACCTTGATTTTGACCTAGTGACCTACTTTTACATTTCTCAAGCTACAGCCTTCAGATTTGGACCACATGCATAGTTTTGTGTACCGAAACAAACTTTGACCTTTTCATTGACCTAGTAACCTACTTTCACATTTTTGAAGGTACAGGCTTCAAATTTGGACCACATGCATAGTTTTGTATTCCGAAGTAAAATTTGACTTTGATTTTGACCTAGTGACCTACTTTTACATTTCTCAAGCTACAGCCTTCAAATTTGGACCACTTGCATAGATTTGTGTTGTGTACGGAAATGAAATTTGACCTTGAGCTAGTCAGTAAGTCTTGAAATTTGGAACACTCAAAAATGGCACATTGGTGGGCGCCAAGATCACTCTGTGATCTCTTGTTTCTGTAAAATGTAAAGATCTATACTACAACAAGGTTTATTGTTCCTGAGCTCTCAAACAAAAAAATAATTCCAATTCAGCCTCGGATAATCTGAGAGGGTTTTAGTTTGGTATAAGATCTTTGTTTGTGCAGTCTTTTTTGTTATTGCTTATAAAACATCTTGTCTACATTTTGCCTGCAACATGTGCAGAAAATGAGCATTTTCTTACCCTAGCTTGTTTTATAGGCAATTAAATCAAATTGATTGCATATGAAACTCTTTAGGTTGATTGAAAACAAAACTACAAACAAGAAACACCTTGGTTTGGCAGGAATGGTAAATCTTTTAAGAGAAATAATGCACATTACTCTTGAACTGTCTGTATAATTGTATAATAGATGTGATAGTGAATGGGGTTCAATGTCTCATAAATTATCCTTGCTTTCAGACTGCAACTTTTAATGATTTCCTATTAGTGCAAATTGGAAAAATTAGAAACATCCCAAGGTAAAATTCATTTAGGTGTTTTAAAATAAACACCCAGTAATACAAAATTTAATGTTTCAAAGAAACATAATTATATATCCTTCAATACAATGTAAGAAAATCTAAATATCCCTTCATTCATTGGAGTAACTTTAGGTATATTCTACAGGAAACCTAAAACATTCCTACATTAAAGCCTTGCATTCACAGATGACCTTTTAAAAAATCCAAAGTATGACTATATACAGTCATTTAGAAACCCAAGATATCTTTGGAAACACAGTTAGAAAAATGCAAATGTATTCTTATGAAGTTATGATATCTGTAGAAACATACAGAAAATCTAAATAAGTCCTTCAGTATATCTATGGAAAAGTTTAGGTACATTATCTGAGAAACGCAAGTTATCCTTGGAAACATAATCATAAGAGAATCTCTGGATATCCTTTGAATCCTCAGTTGCCGGGTAGTTAAGGATTTTGACTTTGACTCGATTCTTCTCTGTTGCTGTTCAGGTTTGAGCCTTGCTTAAGTATCACATTCAATATTTGTAAAGGTGGCTTGCAGAAAGTCCACTGTGAGTTTTACCCAGTTGTTGGCTTATGCCTGAAAAATATCTAGGAAGGGTCATCAGCCATTATGATATACAAACAAATTTGGAAGAAAACCAACTACATCCTTAGAAATATTGTCAGATAGAGGAAATTTCATTATTTGAAGATGACAGTTTCAAGAAATGGTGTTTTTGTGTATTTTTCAGGAACGAAGACTTGCGATGTATATAAAGTATTGTGAAAACAAGCCAAAGTCAGAATATATTGTATCAGAATATATAGACACCTTCTTTGAGGTAAGTGTACTGCATGAAAACACCCGAGGTTGACGTTTTATTCTGTATTGGAGTCATGATCATCTTTCTCTCTATCTGTCCATTTGTCAGTCTATTGATCTGTCATTCCTTCCTGGAAGATCAAAACCGTTCAACTTTTACCCTGCTAAATTTCTAAAATGAATTAGTCCATCATTCAATTTGGGCAGTACCATTTATTAAAGAAAAGGGTGTTCACTGGAATAGCAAACAGTGCAGGCCATGATCAGCAGGCTGATTTTGGTCTGCACTGTTCGCAAAGGCAGAATCACTTGCCGCAAGCAGGCTCAAGGTTAATGGGTTTCTGAAATGTTCACTATCATAATAACAACAATCCAGGTCACTAGATCAAAGGTTAAGGTCACACACTAAGGTCAGAGATCAAATAGCTTGTTTGAATGGCTGTTTGAAAGCTTAAAAACCACTGGAAAGATTTTCATAGTTGTTTTTGAAATTTCCAGTTTTGATGGATTAATATAAAACTTACAAAGTATCTTAGTTCTTAGTTGGCACAATTACAACAAAAAAACATGTTTTTTCTTACATCGGAACTTCACAAGTAGGTTAAAAAAATTCTTCCTGTAACACATGGCGACCTTTAGAATTTTGAAATCATGCAAAAAGAATCATGAAAAACTCTGTTACAGACATTGTGGAACAGCCAGTATAAATGTGTTCTTTTATACAGACACTTTTTACTGCTCAAAGGAATTACATGTATGCACAATGAATTCCAGAGCTCTTTGATACAGAATGAAGGCAGGTTGTGGAATAAATACAAAACAATGAGATTAATTACCTATTACTTCATTAAAGTCTGTACAGGTATATAGGTAAATGATCTCCTCAGGGGGAAGGCTATTGTAACTGCTTTCATGTTTAAATATAGTTACAACAGTTTTATTCTGAAGTTACAAAATACCACGCAAATCTGTAGCTATTTGTATTCCCCCTTTGAAACTGGGTTAAGGATGTTTTTGTTTTGTTTGTCGAGAATGACAGAAATAAGTGAGACTGGATATAAACAAAATTGAACGGGTCAACAAATCAAAATTTTTAAAGATATTTGACTGACCAGTGATAGGTTGCTAACATGCATGTACTTATCATGTTATACCATATTTCAACATGGTTCAGTTTATTTGTCATTTGAATAAAGAAGGAAGTAGATAATTGTTTATTCTGTATTGAACAACAGTTGAGGCGTGGATCCCATACTAACTTTTACCCTGCTGGCTTCAAGTGATTCTGCCTTCGTGACAGTGCAGGTTGATCTTGGTCTACACTGTTAGCTATTCAGTCAGTAAATTTTCAGTGAACGCCCCTTTGAATGATAAGTAGTGCTGCCCAAAATAAACAATGGACCAGTCCATTTTAGAAATTTAGCAGGCTAAAAGTTAAATATTCATTGCCTCTAAATAAAATATGCCTGAAACTTGGCATGGTGCTCCACCAATAATGTGAAACTTGTAAATGGCAGGAAAAAAGTCCGTAATTTTCATGTTTAATACATCATTTTGTACGATAAAAGAAAAATTAACATCCTACAGTTTGATGTCCTGAATATCTATCATTTTCAGATTTTTGTTGAATTATCTTGACATAATGTTAGTTCATTTTGTTGCTAAGCAATAAATCTGGGAATTTTTTTGTTGAAATAAATTTGCAATAGATAAATTTGAAGTAGAATGTTTCTGCACTTTATGATTATATGAAAATAGAATGAGATAATTATATAAAAATGCAGTTACTGCAAACTTTCATGCAGGCCGTTCTTTTCCTACTGTAAAATTATTTCATATTTCTACTTAAGAAATAAGTTCCCAATCGTGGTTTATCGTAGATTCTAACACAATCCAATTCATTTTCCTATTAAACAAAGAAGACAGAAAACAGTGAATTATTATACAACAAATCACTGTTCTGACATCACATTGGTAACGTGTTAGAATCGAAATAATATATCACATTTAGTGATTTGCTCTTGAATAAATCATTGTCGTTCAGATGCATATTATTATATCACCCGGGCTGCGCCCTCATGATATAATTCCTTCGCATCTGAACTCCAAACAATGATTTATTCAAAGACAGATCACTGGATAAGATATATTATTTCTTAAATAATCAGTGTTTTGAGTTCTTATTTGTAAAAATATATCATGAAGGTCATAGGCCCGAGTGATATATTTTTTCGCATAAGAACGAAAAACTCAGATTATTCTACGATTAATCACACTTGGGAATTTATTATTTCGATTCTAACACGACATACTAGTATCAACAGTGTTAAAATTAAATGGTAACTACTTTTTATGACCGTGCTACGATCGGATGACGTCACTGCATGTGCATAGGTTATCACAAAATAACTGTTGACTGATATTCTTCTATGTGTATAGGTCATTTGCTGGTTGTGTTAGAATTATGTCTCCCACCACACAGTGGTGTGGGAGACATATTGATTTACTCCAGTCTGTGTGTGTGTGTGTCTGTCTGTCTGTCTGTCTGTCTGTCTGTCTGTCTGTCTGTCACAAAGCTTGTCCGCACTCTTAAGTCGAACATTTTTCTTCTGATCTTCACCAAACTTAAAAAAAAATGTGTCTGCCAATAAGTGCTCAGCCAAGTTCGATAACTAGCCAAATCGGCCTAGGCATTTTGGAATTATGGCCCTTGAATTACCAAAAACACTCAGATTTCTTGAGCGGTTTTGCCCCCAAACCGGCGCCTATACTACTAGTAGTATAGGCGTCCTTTTGGTGTCAAGAAAGCGCATACACATGTGGATTAAGTAAACAGTATATAAAGACTGACTTACTATTTAGATGATTAAGCAGTTGTGGGAGACTTGCGCTTTTCTCAAAAGCCTCTCTAGTTTTCCTTGACTTACTGCTGGTTTGGAGTTTATAAAACCAGTTTGGAGACCTTAGTTACAGTGTGTGTAAATAGAAGTTGCAAAGTGGAGGGTGGTCTATGACTGTATCTATATTTAGAACTTGACTTACTACAGGAATAGTAGGCGAGGTTTCAGACCACTTAGCGGGGGAAATCCCTCTCCCCCAGGCCTTCATGAAACCCCCTTATTGTATTTTCACATTCTTTGTTCTTAATACTGCACAAAAACAATGTGACCTAATTTATTTTCATTCTTTTTCAGGAAATCCGACAAAAATTGGGTCACAGATTAAATCTGGCAGACCTTCTCATCAAACCTGTACAAAGAATTATGAAATATCAACTCATTTTGAAGGTAAGTATCTATCAATGGGTTCGTACCAGAAGGTAGTAAGTGCCTTCTTTATTTATAATGTACTTAGTACCTTTTGTCTCTAAACTTTTGCTATGTAAAGGAGTAAAGTCAAAAACTGTCAATTCAGCTTCCGTGAAATGGGGGCCTAATTTACATGGATTTCATGGAGTTAACCCGCCCGCTTAGCTCAGTAGGGAGAGCACTGGTCTACGGATCACAGGGTCGCGAGTTCGATCCCCGGCGGGGTGTATGTTCTTCGTGACGATTTGATAAAAGACATTGTGTCTGAAATCATTCGTCCTCCACCGCTGATAATTCATGTGGGGAAGTTGGCAGTTACTTGTGGAGAACAGGTTCGTACTGGTACAGAATCCAGGAACACTGGTTAGGTTAATGTTACATGACTGAATTACTGTACGAGCTGCTGTATTGATCGGTAATAATTTGCTGGAAATAAAGAAATAACAAACAGTCTGTTTTAGTTGCAATTTATTTGAGCATCCTTGAAAGATAATGATTTTAATGATCAAACACCTACCACCTGGAACCGCGAAATTTTGTATTTTGCCTAATTATATATACGCTACTTATTAATTAAATTTACAAATACAAAAAATTTAAACTCACAAATAAAATCAACTTTACCATATATCATCAGAGGTTCTGTTCTGTACGTGTTTTTGGACCCGCCCAATAAAACGCTCTTCAAGAGGAGGTTAAAAAAGCACAGCCCAAAATGTAAACACATGACAGTTGACAAAATTGTCCGATGTTCGCCGATATTTTCGGGTTTTCAAGCTGGAAAAAAATGTTTGAAGCTCTACTTTGGTATATATTACGCATCCCTTTGAGAAAATGAAAAAAAAATCGTAAAAAAACTGTGTCATATATTCGAGTTTTTACGGTATCCCTGTGTAATGTATATTGTTCGATGGCATGAACTATGGATAACTTGAACATTTCTGTCAGTCCTAACAAAGTTTGACTCGAGTGGTTTTTAGAGCTTGGTAAGTACTCTTTCAGTCAAGGTCTATCTGTATTTTCTCTTCTTGTTTTCAGGATATTTTAAAGTGCACAGAACGTGCAGGATTAGATGCAGCTCAACTTCGACGTGCTTATAATGTGATGTGTGTAGTTCCTAAGGACGCCAACGATATGATGCAGTTTGGTAAACTACAAGGATACACTGTACGATTTCTTTTCTTCATTTAAAAGTCTTTTTCACGTTATCTAGACATTAAAATGCTAAATTAGACGTCTCTTCTATATTTTAAATATTGTTGAAAGTGGATTTCAGTCTGTCTTAATCAAATCAAAAAGCTTGAAGTTTAATCAAATATTTTTTTAAGCAGGCCTGTTTTGGATAAGAAAAGATGTGATAATAGACCCCATTGTGGTTTGAATTATGACCTTTAGGTTAAGTTACACCACCTTTAATAAAATCATTGAAATGTTTAAAATTATATGCATGTGAAAAAAACAAAAAACATTAACATTCGAAGTGAAACTTTATTGTGACACCTAACATTAAATTATTTGAAAATTATCAAAATTGAAATTAAGACAGATTTTATATGAATGCAGTTCTTGTTCTGGTTGAAATTTCCATGAATTTGATTTGAATGAGAGCCTTATTTTAAAATTTAATATATATCATGAATTTTGAAGGTCAATTTTCCAATTATCATAATAGGCAAATAGAAATAATGAAATTGTCTAATGCTGTTAATTTTGATGGAACACCTCTTTTTAACATCGGTTCTAATGTAGTTTTATTATGTGCTTGAATATCACTATCTGTAGATTGTCTGGAACAAATGTATACATTCAGAATGATAACTTGGCATTTGTTTTTAGCTCGACTATTCATAGAATAGTGAGCTATTGCACTCGCCCATGCGTCGGCGTCCGCGTCAGCGTCCGCGTCCGCGTCCCGATTTTGGTTAAGGTTTTGTATGTAAGCTGGTATCTCAGTAACCACTTGTGGGAATGGATTGAAACATCACACACTTATTCACTGTGACAAACTGACTTACATTGCACAGGTTCCATAACTCTTTTTTGCTTTTTTACAAAATTATGCCCCTTTTTCGACTTAGAAATTTTTGGTTAAGGTTTTGTATGTAAGCTGGTAACTCAGTAACCACTTGTGGGAATGGATTGAAACTTCACACACTTATTCACTGTGATGAACTGATCTACATTGCACAGGTTCCATAACTCTAGTTTGCTTTTTTACAAAATTATGCCCCTTTTTCGACTTAGAAATTTTTGGTTAAGGTTTTGTATGTAAGCTGGTATCTCAGTACTTACTAATGGGAATGGATTGAAACTTCACATACTTGTTCACTATCATGATCTGACATGCACTAAGCAAGTCCCATAACTCTACTCTCTTTTTTTTTCAAAATTATGCCCCTTTTTCGACTTAGCAGTTTTTGGTTAAATTTTTGTATGTAATCTGATATCTCAGTATCCACTAATTGGAATGGATTGAAACGTCACACACTAGTTCACTGTCATGATCTAACATGCACTGTGAAGGTCCCATAACTCTACTTGGCATTTTTACAAAATTATGCCCCTTTGACTTAGCAGTTTTTTGTTAAGTTTTTGTATGTAAGCTGGTATCTCAGTATCCACAAATTGGAAAGGACTGAAACTTCACACACTTGTTCACTGTCATGATATGACATGCAGTACAGAGGTTCAATACCTCTACTTTGCATTTTACAAAATTATGCCCCTTTTTCAACTTTTGTATTCATTCAATTGACAAGGCTGTTGAATAGTCGAGCGTTGCTGTCCTCCGACAGCTCTTGTTATGTAAAGAGTAACAATAACATGAAGATATAAAGGTAGTACAAGATCATTTTAAAGGTGATGTACATAAGATCATTTGATTACTGAAATAGATTTACCCATACATAGACTGCCTTCAGTACCACTAATTGCCAAATTATCACCTTATAACTATATTTATGCAGATATTTAATTAATAAATAAATGATAATAATCAAGTAGAAAATATTATAATAACTTAATATTTGAACATTAAGGAAGATTGGCTTTTACCTCCTGCTGTGCCCACTTTCCTTTTAATAATTGGTGTAATAAAGTTTTAGTGTGAAGCTACTTTATTTAATTCATTTCTGTAGTTTATCAATTAAGCATATATAAATAATACTTGAAAGATAAATGAAATAGTCAAGTACTTTCTAATTTCAGAAGATTCAATTTAATTCTGAATCATATTTTCCAATTTAGTAAATATCTGTCTGCAGTATGGGCATTACAAATTTGTGTTATAATTAAAGGGAGATAATTAAAATGTGAGATAACTGTTATATCCAAGGCTCGACAAATCTACATGTCCGCTTATAAATACAAGTAGAAATTGGCTACGGGCGAGTAAAACTTGCTGTAGTACTCATCCTGCAGAACGAGTGCGATTTTTTTGCCAAAATATAATAAATCCAATTTAACTTGGTCTTGAAGAAGCCGGGTAGCAAAAATATCTAAGTGATGATCGCTACTTTAAAATTCACTAAATTCCATTATGGTACTGCATTATGCTCTCATTAGCTGGACGCTCGATAGTCAAGAACAAGATTCCAGTAACGTTCGTTTTTAACGGACCTTGAAATTGACGTCTGTAAAATATCGTTTTCTTGGTGAATTGCAGGAAGAGTACAAATTGTAGCAGGACGAGTGATAATACTTGGCAGCTCGTCATGCAAGAAAAGTTGCTTGCAAAGAATTTGTTGAGCCCTGGTTATATCATTAATATTAGTAGGGGATTAATTTCCATGAATTTTGTGGTTGCTGTAATCCATGAAATTTAATCCTTATATAACATAATATAAAATATTCATTCATGTTAACTTCAAAAATTGAACGCCATTAATTTATATCCTCAGGAAATAGACATATTGGTAGAAACCATGAAATTTTATGCACAATTAATGGAATGATTTTGCAAACAGTCATAAAAATGTTAAAAGACACATCAGGTTTTTTTATGCTTTTAAGTGTGTGTTGATTTCTGTTGTCTGTTCTAAGACACAGCAAGTATAAAAATGTTGCTCTTCTTGGGAATAAGTTTTCAAATATGAATATGGTCTAGTATACCTTTAAAGACCAGTAATGAAATTAAGAAATTTCCATTCAGTTACATAATTTGGCTACATGAACTCACAGAAATAACTTGATTTCCGTTACAGGTCCACTTCCTTAACACCAAGGATTTACTTATTAATCACAGTATAATCTCAATTTTTGTTATTTCAGGGTAAAATAACTGCTGTTGGGAAACTACTGCTACAGGTAAGTGTATTTTACCTTTACAACTCGGAAACTTTACCAATTTTCATATATATGACCCAATGAAACAATGTTGCTTTGACCATGTTAGCATCTTTCAGGTTGAAGTTATTCCATTTTCATCTACGTTGCATAACAAGTAGAAGATTTGCGCGATTTTTTCAGTCAAGTGATTTTAATTTAGAATAGACTGTTGCTTGAATCTAATTCTTTGAGCGAACTAGAATGACTTCCCAGACGGGCCGACAATCACTTTCCTGAAGAAAAAACGTCGCGCGTTGTGTCAGATGAATGATGTATTCTTTCTTTGAAAGCCTTTTCATTAGGACTGTTAGAAAGGGATCCTGCATATGGGCACTCGTCTGCCATCAGAAGCTCGAAAGTCACCATATGAATTCAAGTTGTGTCAGTGTGACATTGAATCCAGCGAAACAAACAAGGAACAAAATGTCAAAAAAATGACTGTCAGACCTATTCTTGTAACATGAATACAAAATATATCTGTTTAAATTAAAAAAAAAATGATAATAGTTAAATCGTGTTTTTCAGGACACCTTATTGGTTGCCGAGGTAACGAGTGGAGGCTCAAGCTCTAAAGGGAACCAGCTCAAATTTAAAGAGAGACGAGTATTTCTGTTTGAACAAATTATTCTCTTCAGTGAAATGACAGAGAAAAAACGGGGCAATATCGTCAGTACTTATTATCTCTTCAAAAATAGTTTAAAGGTAAATGTTTATTGGTATTTTACGAAAAACAAGTATTTCTGTTTCAAACGAAAATTGTTCTTTTGAGGGAAATGAGTTGTGGAAAAAAACAGGGCAATATTGTCAGTCTATTATGATTACCACTTCCAAAAAAGTTAAATTGCAAAGGTGATTACAACAAGTGTAAAATCTGCGAGAAATCATTCTTGTTAACAAAGACTACCACTTCTCATGCTGGACACCACTGATTCTGCCTATGCGACCAGTGTAGATCATGATCAGCCTACACATCCATGCAGTCTGATCATGATCTGCACTGTTCGCTATTCAGCCAGTGTCTTTTTGGTTAAGCACCCCTTTTAACAGTTAATGTTACTGTCTAGATTGGAAGATGGACAAGTTCATTATAGAAATTTAGCAGATTAAAAGGTTACAGCAACCTTGAAGACATTTTCAAGATTGTCCAGAAAATATGTACACAAAATATCATTTTAAGTCAAATTTCTGTTATCCCGAACCAAAACGATCGATCCTATGGAGTTTCAGCTGTACATAATCTCGAGATAAACTGCAGATCGAGAATTCTGTATTCACAAGTCAGAAAGCTGGCTCAGAAGAACTCAAATGTAAAATTGATAGTAGAAGTTAAACTTGCATTTCAAATATAATAAAATTATTACTGATTTTCATTTGATTAAAATGTTTGGGTAAAGCTGTTAAATGCCTCTGTATGTCTTGGATACACTTGTTGTTAATTTTCTAGAAAAAACAAAATAGAAGTAATAATACTCTTCAAATAAGAATTTTTGACTAGAATTTACTCATCGGTAGCCTAATTGTAGAGTGCCGCTTCGAGTGTTCAAGATCTTTGGTTCACTCCCTGGCAGCGTCATACCAAATATATGAAAAATGGTACTTGTACCTTTCTCGCTTGGCATTCAGCATTAAGAGGATAGTACTAGGACTGGTCAGCCCAGTAAAAGTATTATGTGACTGGGTGGGGTATCATTTTTCTACAGTGTGATTTTCCAGTGAGGTGGCACAACAAAGTCCGGCATGGTGCTTACTGCTACAAGTAGACTGTTTATATGACACAAAAAATGTTGAAAAACACTCTAAACCTGAACACACACACACTTGTGTGAATATTTTGAAAAGTCAGCAATATTCTGTCGTAAGTTTTGGATTTATTTTATGCACACTTTCTTCTGAGCATAAAAATTGATGCATGTCAGAGTATTAACACGGACTACTTTTTTTTTTACAGGTAAATAAAATGTCAATGACTGAGAGTGTAGATAATGACCCAGTTAAGTTTATGCTGAAGGACCAGACCCCGGGGGCCGATATGAAATTCCAGATCCAGGCCCCGTCAGAGGAGGTTAAGAATACGTGGGTCTCAGCAATCAAGAAAATACTGGAAATGCAGGGAGATTTTCTCAGAGGTACAGAGTTTATAAATCTCTAAAAAATACGTTATTAACTGGGTAAAGTTTTCTTTAAAATCATATGCCACCATTTTCAAAATCCTATAAGCAGTTGTATACCTTTGCCCTATCTGAACAGGACATTTTAGCAGTAAATCATGACCAATGCATGTTTAACACTGTCTGGGCAAAGACATCTTTCGAACTATGAATTGTAAATGTGAACTACAACTATGAATTCTGAACATGAGCTATGCTTTGTAAATGTGAACTATGACTTTGAATAAAATGATCTATAGATGAATTCTAAACATGAGCTATGAATTCTAAACATGAGCTATGAATTTTACACATTAGCTATGAATTCTAATTCTAAAAGGGAGCTATGAATTCTAAACATGAACTATGAATTTTAAATGAATAGTTAATTTGAACTATGCATTGTTAATGTGAACTATGAATTGGAAACCAGAACTATGAATTAGAAACATGAACTATGAATTAGAAACATGAACTATGAGTTATAAACTTTCATCAGCTTGTTGGATGATGAAGCATATTTTCTGTTTATAACTTTATCTCACTGATGTTATCTACAAATGTATTAAAATGGATAGAAGATGTTAAAGGACTTGACTCTCATGTTTTAGCTTAACAGTATTTATCAGAATCGCAAAGTTCAAGTATATAGTATACTAACACTTGTCAGGTATGCCAATATAATATTATATCAAATAGTAAATATACTTGGACTTGTCAATGTGATAAAGGCCATTAATAAAAATTAAGGATAGCTAACGCTATCACTTGCCTGTTTACTGTCACGAGTAGGATTATGTTGTGAAAGAAATATTTTAGTTGTTTTTGTTATATATCTTTCTATAATGAAGGTTGTTATTCTGTTTTTAGCCCTTAATTACTCTAGAATAAAGGTTTTTTAGATCTATGTTTAGGTTTTATACTGTTAGAAAAAATCTTTTTTAAATGCACATTGTTCTTTCTTTATTAATGGCCATTTTTCTGCTTTTAGCTGTATATATTTCTATACTGAAGATCTTTCTGATGTTTTAGCTGTATATAAGTCTGTAATGAAGGACATTTTTGTATGAGCATCCATGGCCAAGTGGTTAAGGTGGCTGACTTCAAATAACTTGTCCTTCACCAATGTGGGTTCGAGCCTAGTTTGAAGCGTTGAACTCTTTCTGTGAGGAAGTCGTCCAGCTGGCTTATGGAAGCTCTGTGGTTCTATCCGGGTGCCTGCCAGTGCTGAAATAATGCACGGACGGGCACCAGGGGTCTTCTTCCACCATCAAAGCTGGAAAGTCACCATGTTAATTATAATTGTGATGTTAAGCCCAACAACAACGGAAAAAAATATTTTTCTATTTTTAGCTCTACAGTCCCCAATAGCATTCTACAATAAAGAGAAAGAGCTAACTAAGGAATTGTAAGTATAATGTTATACAAGGAAAACTCATGCATGATTGATTTTTGTGTTGTTTGTAGAATTTATTTAACTGAAATATTTACAAGTTTAAAAAAGAATTATGATGGAAAGCAACATTTTACTTCGACCGAGATTTATTTTGTTAAATATTTAAAAAGAATATATAAAAATTGTAAAAAATACAGTTGAATCTCAGTATCTTGAATTCCAAGGGAGCAAGCGTTTTACTTTGAGATAACCAAATTTTGACTTAAAATCATATTTTGTGCACGTGTGTTTGAGACGGGACTTGAATGAAGATGTCTTCAAGATAGCCGGAAGTTTGAGATAAGCAATTTCAAGATATTGAGTTTCAACTGTATTTGTTTTTATGAAGCAGAGCTGCCGTATCAAATGTCAAGTAAAGAAATTTATGACATTTTTATCAGGTGACCAATACCAAATAGATAGATTTGAATTGTAAGTTAGAAAAAATAATATCTTTGCTTATTTCTGAAAACGCTTCTTCCTAAACATGCAACCTTTGTAGATCTTGGTATAATGTAGTTTTTTTTTTTTTCACCACCCCACCCAATCCAACATCTCATAAAAATCACTACTGGTAGATAAAAAAGCATGTGTTTAAAATGAATGCCTTTAGCCTGCTTTTGGCAAGTGGTTCTTGCTTTGCGACCAGTATAGACCAAGATCAGCCTGCAGGGCCATGCAGGTTTATCATGGCCTCCAATGTTCGCTATTCAGTCAGTAAATTTTCATTGAATACCCCTTCAGATAATAAATGGTACTGTCCAAATTGAATGATGGATCAGTCCATTTTAGAAAATAAACATGCAAAAGGTTAAGGAGATCTACAAGGGTTGAAAATAATTCCATATGCATTTATAAAAATTCATCTTTAATTTTTTCTCCCTTTTCTGCACCATGAACTTAATATATAAAAATATCTTCTTATAAATGGATTAATTTCTGCTAATGAGACTTTGCTAACTTTTATGTAAAGTTCTTCCTTTATTCAAGATGGAATTGATTTTTGGTAATGGATCCTTTCATATGGTAAACATAATGAATACATTCTAATTTCTGAAATGCATGAGAAGTCTCAGCTGCTCATTTTGGTCAGTAATGACATGAACAACTGACTAAGATCACTGTTTGAAATGACCTTGAGCTCTGCTAAGACCTTGGACACTTGTTAGAGACGACTTTGATTTGTAGTCTTGGTCACTGGCTTGAAATGGCCTTGACGATTGATCAGAAATAACTGCAGCCACTAGACATAAATTACTTGGCTGTTTTTGGCAATGTCAAGTGGTTAGGTATGTTCTTGACCATTTGTCAAAATGACATTGACAACCAGACAAAAATGACCTTTACTGCATGTAAGAAATAACCTTGACTGCTGATCAGAAATGACCTTGACTGCTGGTCAGAAATGACCTTGACTGCTAGTCAGAAACGACCTTGACAGCTGGTCAGAAATTCAAATGACATTGACTGCTGATCAGAAACGACCTTGACAGCTGGTCAGAAATGACCTTGACTGCTGGTCAGAAATGACCTTGACTGCTGGTCAGAAATGACCTTGACTGCTGGTCAGAAATGACCTTGACTGCTGATCAGAAACAACCATAACAGCTGGTCAGAAATGACCTTGACTGCTGATCAGAAACGACCTTGACTGCTGGTCAGAAATGACCTTGACTGCTGATCAGAAACGACCTTGACTGCTGGTCAGAAATGACCTTGACTGCTGGTCTCATATGACCATGACCTTTGTGTCATTACACATTTTCCTTTGCATAGAAAAAGTTTAACATAATTTTTAATTTATGCTTGTTTGAATGAATGGTAACACCCAATATAAAACTCTCTTACTGCTCTCTCTATAATAGAACAACCCAGCAATATTATACGATCTTTTTCCTCCAGTTTAACAGACTCTCACTGAACATTCTGTAAAAATAAACACATGTAGAGCATATTTCATTCAAAAAGTGTTTACTGTACCAAAATTGCACTCTTCTTGCACATGTCTTTAACCTACTTATACCACAACATAAAAATAAACAAATTAGATGACTAAATTGATCAATCACTAAAAGTGAAAATCAAAATGCATTTAACATCAGCTTGCTTTAAATTCTGTTGTTGTTTTTTTTCTTCTTTAAAGTTAGTGAAATCTTGTTCATTTTTATAATGTTAAAAAGTACATTAGAATTTGTAAAATGAAATGAATATTTAAAACATGAAATATATTCCATCTTCTATTAATGTACCACTATGCTGTGGAATCGTATCATTTCTTTGGCATGAAATTCTGTGGTTTCGAGAAACTCCACCATTTTGTGGGGGCATTAATTTCTGGTTTTGAATGTGTAGAGATAAAATGAAAGGAAAATTTACTCATTAGTTTTAATTTTATGGACTGACACCGCAACGAAATTTCAAAGAAAAAAGTGCCCCACAAAAACTAATATGTTTACAGTATCCTTGATATAATAATATCTCAGTGTTTCAGATTTTCATTTTGTGGACCTTTTACAGATTATAGTACTATATAAGTAATGTCATTTAGATTTTGAGGATATAGTTTCAGAAAGAAACATGTGAAAACAACTATTTTAAAGATATAAGAGCTGCTGTTTTATAAAAAAAATCTTTAAATCTAAAATTTCAGGTCTGCTCCAGATCTGGGTAACAATAGCAAGGATGGACAACTCCGTAAAACTAATTCCCAACCTCAATCTTCCAGGGGCAGTAACTCTCAACAGGGTAGTATCAAGGGACGTAATCCAGAGGATTCACATAAACATTTCCGCTGTAAATCAGTCCCAACCCCATTAAATGAAGTGGCCAATCAAAAATCAGACTCTAATGAAGTATTGGGAGCATGTGCTCGGGAAACATCATGTCCCAGTTCACCAACAGAGTGTTCAAAAACTTTAGAGAGAGACGGGAAAAAGACATCTAGTGCAGTTTCAGAGGGTAGTGATTCCGCTAAACCTAAGAAAACTATGATGGAAGGATTTAGAAATACTCTTAAAAAATCAAAAAATGATAATAGTGGGGCTAAACTGGATTCAAGTTATGCAAATTCGGTAGATTCAGAGGCGGAGAATGTTGTCAATCAAGGAAGTGTAACTCCGCCCACAAAATCAAATGGAACAGAGAGATTGGACAATGAGCAAAACGCGGTAAGTTAACGCAAGCATTCCCACATATAAGATTGGATGTTGAATAGTTGACTCACTCTAACGGAATGAAATGGAATGTATTTCACGTATAATCTTGGAATGCTTATTTCTTGATAGCGGAACGTTAATTTTAGTTATTTTTTAATGAGCATTTGAATAGAAGGAATGTAGTTACAATACAAAAATGTGATTCATTTTATATAACTTATTATGGTTTATTTATTTAAAAAATATGTTTTTGTAAATACATACATGTTATATATGTATATATATAGCATCACCTCTGCACAAAATTATTGTTGCTGTATATAATGAAAGAAACAGATTCAATAATTTCACTCTGAGGCGACATTATATATACAGACTATACCAAAATCACATTTGCATGTAAAGTTTTTCAGGGGCATAGCTGATCTTGCACCAAATAAAACGACCCTAGACATACATGATTGATTTACGTCATTACAAAAGAAGTCATTACAAAGAATTACTATTCCTGTCCCCTCCAAGCTGTCTGCCATTTTGTTTACTGCAGAAATTTTTAACAGTGTTATGTTAAAATTACGAGAATCAGTTCTGACAATTTACAAGATACTAAATATGCTATAGACAGCTTCCAAGTTTATCAATTTCTAAAATTAGTTCAAAGATAATGCATTCCCTACAGTCAGTTTCCAAGATAATTCATTGCCGTAAGGCAGTTTCTAAGGTAATTCATTCCCTACAGTCAGTTTCCAAGATAATTCATTGCCGTAAGGCAGTTTCTAAGGTAATTCTTTCCCTACAGTCAGTTTCCAAGATAATTCATTGCCATAAGGCAATTTCTAAGGTAATTTATCTCTACTGCCAGTTTCCAAGATAATCCATTGCACTAGGTACTTCATCCCTACAGACGTTTCCATGATCATTCATTTCCCAATAGACAGTTTCCAAGATAATTTATTCCCTACAGACAGTTTCCAAGATATTTCATATTCTGCAGTTTCCAACTCATTTTTAATTTCTGTCCCAATTAACCCGTGCCCTATGAGCCAGCTATGCCGCCAAAGTAGTTTTTCTTGCATTTTTAAGCATTTTTAGACACTGCTAATGTATACTGCAGAAAAAATTGTTGGCTAAAGATGATGATAACTTTAGTTTTGTCATTGTGTATATACAGGTGACCTAGGCATGTGATATTTTGAGGTTTAAATGCTTTTCAAAATCAAGTTTGTGTTAGATGTAGAAGAAGTTTTGATAAAATTGTTAAATCGTAAATTTTTGGAATTACGAGTCTATCATTATTGCATAATACCCATGATGCCTGCAGTTTGTTTATTAGCATGATCCAAACAATTTTGATTTATATTTTAAGTTAGATGATTTTTCTTACATAAGTAGTTTTCTTCATATCAGAAAGGATGATTATTGTTTAGATTTTGACTGAGTTTAGGACATCTTGATCTTGGTCTGAGATTATAAAACTGAATTTGGATACCAGTCTGAAATCGGAAGAATCTGATTGGTTGTCACAGCACACAGGTTTGAAACTGACCAATAATAAGGCAGCATTTTGAGACTGGTCTTCTAACTTGGTTTTATGTCATAAGAGCCTGTTATTTGTGATACTAGCAGCTAAAAATCGTAAATAATTATTTTGACATTTTACATGTGATGAAGAATTCCCAAATTTATATTTCTGCTCCTTATAAAGACTACAAACAACTCACAAGTTACTCATTGTGTTATCAATGAAAAATGCATGTTACCTGACGAACAGACATCAGTGACTGTTTCATTCAAACATGCATAGAATCTATTTGACACCAAAAGAGAAAATATATGATATTTGATGAAATATAAAGACTTATAGAACTTTGTTAAGTACCGTCACTTGAAGGAAGAGTCACATCACAATTGAAAATAATAGGTCACTGTATTTTCATGGATAATATAGCTATACTTCCGAATTAGCCCGCCCGCTATGTTCAGTAGGGAGAGCGCAGATGTATGGATCGCAGGGTCGTAAGTTCGATCCCCAGGTGCGGCGTATGTTCTCAGTGACAATTTGTTAAAAGTCATTGTATCTGAAATAATTTGTCCTCCGCCTCTGATTCATGTGGGGAAGTTGGTGGTTACCTGCGGAGAACAGTTTTATACTGGTACAGAATCCAGGAACACTGGTTAGGTTAACTGCTCGCCGTTACTTAACTGAGATACTGCTGAAAAACGGCATTAAACCCAAAACAAACAAACAAACAAACAAACCACAAGGAGGTTTGAATAGTGCTATCTAAATGACTATTTATTGAACCATTCCTGACCTTAAAGATATGTACATATAACTTCACTTTGGAATATTTTATACAGCTCAATTTTTTTGGGCCCAGTCCAGTTCTGAATTATTTTACAAAAAAAATATTTTTGGATTGTGTGATATTCACGCTTTAAAAATATTTTACAATAAATTATTGTAACTTTCAAATTTTTGAACATGTACATTTATTTTACACCTTTCAGTAGGGGTGTCAAATTAGGCCTTCTATCTAAGTCATGTCCAAAACATCTTTGGGTGTGTTATGTGTGAGGATATGCCTACTAGTACATAATATGAAGGTTCAATGTGAAACTAGTCTATTTGCTTCCATATTTCTATACACATAGGCTAGTTAGCCCAAATATTTTGACTGCGCATTTGAAATTGTGATTCAGACAAATGTGATGGTAGGTTAATGATTTTTAGCATTTATGGTAGGGTAGAGGTTTTGGGGCTACCAGTAATCAAAGTAGCAAAAGAGTTTCGCTTTTGTGTAAGCATTCTTTCTGTAAAACCAGTTTTTTGGAAGGCAGATTTTATAAACTGTATGCATTTGAATACTTATGTGTTTGAAGTTTGCACTTCAAGGTAAAAAAAATTTTATTGAAATTTGTCATGCAGGTATTGTCCTAACCCTTACCATGCTGGACACGATTGGTTCTGCCTTCGTGACCAGTGTAGATCATGATCTGCACTGTTCGCTATTCAGTCAGTAAGTTTTCTTTGAACACCCCTTCGAATGATAAATAGAACTGTCCAAATTGAGTGATGCACCGGTCCATTTTAGAAATTTAGCAGGCTAAGGGTTAATAAAACTGCAATTTGCAGTCATCTTCAGAACAAATATCATCTTTCTGTATCCCTGTAAAGGTTTTCTAGTCTAGGTCATTTGGTGAATATTCATTTATTTTAAAACTTTACAAAGCCTTCATTGATGAAACAGAATAGTTAATAATTGTAAAAAAAAATTAAAAAAATAATATTCTGGCAGCTGTAATCATGTATAACATTGGTGGCATGAAGAAAAGGTCTTTGTGGTTTAAGCTCTTCCTTGGTTTTAAAGAAAACTTGAGTTTGGACACCAGTCTAAAAAAGCAGCCTTGCTATTGGTCACTTTTTAATTTATGCGAACAAATGACCAATCAGATGCTGGAGATTTGAGACTGGTTCCCAAACTCAGTGAAATATGAGCACTGCTCCCCCCAAAAATGTGTTCCTTGTCAGCATGTGTGTAGATGTTTGTTGTGGTACATATCATGTGTGAAATGTTTTGAATTTTAACATGTGTAAACTGTATCATCAAATATGTGTAAAGTGTATCATAAAGTTAAGTTTTTAACATTAACATGTGTGAATTGTATCATCTAATCAAGTGTTCCCATTCGTATGTGTAAACTGTATCATTAAGTTGAGTGTTGACATTACCATGAGTAGATTGTATCATCACATCTAGAATGTAGATATGAAAACTGTTATTTGAACTGTGTCATTAAAGCAAGTATGTTAGATTGTCATGTATAATCATGTAAATCTTTGCCATGAACACTTTCACATGTAAACAGTATCCTTAGTTACGAAATACAAGCTTTATCTAAATGGTAGGTGGACAGGCACCTAAACTCTTTGATGATAGGAATTTATTTTGTAAAAGATATGCATTCCATTTTTCAAATTAATGTCTTAGAGAAAAGAAAAAACAAATAATTACTCTCCCTCCTTATTCCTCTACCCTCCAAGAAAAGAAATACGTCATACTTATGCCATAATTAAAACATTGTTTGTTTGCCGTAACGCAACCCAAAGTTTTTTATGTGGATACATAGACAGGGATTTTTTTCCATATAGTCATATAGGGGGGAGGGGAATTCAGCTGACTTGGCAGAAAAAAAATTGGGTCGCAACGATTTTCACGGGTAGGTCATGTAGCCGGAAACAAATGTTATTTTTAATGATAGCTTTAGTATATAGACTAGCTGAATTACAAAAGACAAAAGTTTTATATGCAGTCAAAAAGCATATCATAGTCAGAAAGGTGGTCTGTAGTCCAACGTTTTAGAACAGGAAGTGGTTGTAGTTCTTGGTATAATATCTTGGTCTCACTGTTACGATAAAAAATGATACCGAATAATTTCATAGCAAGTGTTGGTCCATTACATAACAATTTATAGGAAACTGTTGGTGTTAAGAACAGACAGGCTGACCTGCCATTACATAACTGAAATACTGTTGAAAAACGACCGGTATTAATCCCAAAACAGACACACGGGCTGTTTTGATTGTTAAGTAAGCTCTTTCCATTTTCACGGTCATTATTAACCTGCAATAGTCTATAACTTTCCAAAGAAAACTTTTTCTCCATATCCTAAACATTAACTTATTTTCCAGTTTCGATTTCATCACATTGCATTATATGAAAGCGATAAATTTTTATCATTTTATGACATGCTATTCAACCTGCCAGGTATATTTTTCCATTTTCAAGGAATTTTAAATTGTCATTTCATTAGTATTTTTCCATTTTTACCTTCTCTTGTCTTGCCTCAAATAAAAAAAGTTTCCCTTTTCTCAAAATTTTAGTTGACAGAATACTAGCATTATTAAATATCATATTCCAAACAGTGTTTTATGTGTGGGCTGCCATTAAAATGCAATAGGAAAAACTGAGTTTTTTCACCTTTACAGTATGAATTTTTAATTGCAATGAAATGTATTCATTTCTGAATGAATTAAGGAACAACTGTCGACAGTTTTCTGGTGAATATGTAATTGTGGTAAAAAATCAGGAACAAAAAAGTAAAACTAATTTTTGTGTTGCAAAGTAACTCGGTGAAGTGTCAAAAAAAATAGTGTAGCATATGTCAATGAATATAATACAGTTGAGTATAAAAATTTGAGCCGTGCCATGAGAAAACCAACATAGTGGCTTTGCGAACAATATGGATCCAGACTAGCCTGTGCATCCGCGCAGTCTGGTCAGGATCTATGCTGTTCGCTTTCAAAGCCTATTGCAATTAGAGAAATATTAGCAACAGTATGATCCTGACCAACTGCGTGATGCAGCTGGTCTGATCCATGTGTCCCAAACCCCTATGTTGGTTTCTTATGCCGTCATTTAATCAAAATAAAGACCTCCTATGTATATTTAATTATCAATTTTGTTTCATGAAATTTCAAATATACATGTGGGAATCACATGATCAAAATAATCTCTAAGCCAAAGTAAATTTAAGAATAATATGAGATAATATTGAAGCAAATTTTGCTGTAAATCTAAAATACAGAAACATAGATGTATTCTAATACTTACATAAATTCCAATCACAATCACCTTCGGATTATCTTGAACACTTTAAGGATCTGATACTTCTTATTTTGGTAAGTGTTTGTTATTACCAGGAATCTATCATCATTGTAAAGTAGGTATTTATTTAACAACTTTATAGGTAAGCTATATGTTAGACTATGTTTAAATTACATATCTTATCATGGTAGGAATTTTTTTCATATTCTTCAAAAATCACTTGGTTTAGAGATTATTTTGATCATGTGATTCCCCACACTGCTGTATAAAGGGTGGAAATTTTGAAAATCTCTTTTAGTAAGGAAAACTATTTCTAGTTTTGAATACTACTGCCGGCAATATATTGTGATATGGAAGTATATTAGTTAAATTGTCTAGGATATATAGCATTTAATTTGAATTTGTCAGAATACTGTAACAGTTAATGTTCTTTTCTTGTAAGTTGATGAACAGCAATGTTTCAAAAAAAAAAAAATAGAAAAATTTAATCAATTATAATTATTGATATTTTATAAATATCATATAATGTACAACTCCCTTAATATTTCCATCTTGGATCAAAATCTTCATACTGTGTGATTAACTTAGTAGAGAGCTTTTTCTACAAATTTATAAAACCTCTTTATATTTTATATAATTAGGAGGATGAAATATTAACAAGTTCATAACACTACTTATAGTTCTAACATCCTTTTTGAGCAAAAACCAATTAGGGATTTTCAAAATTCTTGCCAGCTTATTTCAGTTGTTTTTCCTTCCTGCTAAAATTGACCACCTTACTCATTAGGTGGTTAAGATCACTTACAGACTTGATCTTTAAATAACTACAGTCGAACTTCGTTTGCTCGTACTCAACAGGACCATTAAAATACGTTCAAAGTACTGGTACCAGCCGTCCTAAAACATACATTACAGAGAATTTGCCGGGACCTAATGATGAATTTGAACAAAAGATGGTTTTTGAATTATCCAAGTTTGAGCAAACAAGGTTTGACTGTATATGTTATGTGTTTACTACACTAGGCTCAGCGGCCCCAAAACTTAATTTCATTGGACAGTCAGAAAATGACCTATAACCTTTACATAGTCTTACTATTGTGACTGGAACAACGGGGGTCCTTCAATTTTTATAGGCCCTGTCCCTGTCTTCTTATAGGCAACAAGTATGTAAATGACCATAGCAAACGTCCCAGCCAGGACTAACCTATATATAAACAACTTACAAGAAAAGATAACATTATTTTTTCTTCAATTAAAAACTGATTTTTTCTGTAAAAGTGGTAGTTAGATTTTTGTATGTACACATTGTAGGGTTAATCTTATATAAGTTATTTTGTTAAAACCTACTTCTTTATAAATCTTTGTTATTGTACTGTCATTGTTGTCATAGCAACTAAAATGAACAAAATAAAATTTGTTGAATTCTAACCTTATCTTTTCTCTTTATTTTTTTCTCTCTTTTTATTAAATGGTGACATTAGTTTATTTGCTCTTAATCATCCAGCACTGTATTTGGGGAATAAAACATTATCATTAAAAGTTTAATGGTCGAGGGGCAAGGTCTCAGACTTTCAGTCCTTTGCCAGCTTTACCATAGGATCATGTCAGGTGCAAGAATATGTTACACAATGTTCTTATAGGATCATGTCAGGTACCAGAGTATGTTGCACAATGTTCTCATCGGATCATGTCTGGTGCCAGAATATGTTACACGATGTTCTCATAGGATCATGTCAGGTGCCAGAATATGTTACACGATGTTCTCATAGGATCATGTCTGGTGCCAGAATATGTTACACGATGTTCTCATAGGATCATGTCAGGTGCCAGAATATGTTGCACGATGTTCTCATAGGATCATGTCTGGTGCCAGAATATGTTACACAATGTTCTCATAGGATCATGTCTGGTGCCAGAATATGTTACATGATGTTCTCATAGGATCATGTCAGGTACCAAAATATGTTGCACAATGTTCTCATAGGATCATGTCGGGTACCAGAATATGTTGCACAATGTTCTCATAGGATCATGTCAGATACCAGAATATGTTGAACAATGTTCTCATAGGATCATGTCAGATACCAGAATATGTTGCACAATGTTCTCATAGGATCATGTCTGGTGCCAGAATATGTTGCATGACATTTTTATAGGATCATGTCAAGTGCCAGAATATGTTACACGATGTTCTTATAGAATCATGTCTGGTGCCAGAATATGTTACACAATGTTCTTCTAGGATCATGTCAGGTACCAGAATATGTTACACGATGTTCTTATAGGATCATGTCTGGTGCCAGAATATGTTACACAATGTTCTCATAGGATCATGTCAGGTACCAGAATATGTTACTTGATGTTCTTGCAGGATAATGTCTGGTACCAGAATATGTTACACAATAGTCTCAGAATCATGTCAGGTACCAGAATTTGTTACACAATGTTCTCATAGGATCATGTTGGGTGCCAGAATATGTTACACAATAGTCTCACAGGATCTTATCTTGTTCCAGAATATGTTACATGATATTCTAATTAGAACAATGTCATGTCTGGTGTCAGAATATGTTACACAATGTTGTTGTAGGATTATGTGCAGTGCCAGAATATGTTACTCGATGTTTTCTAAGGATCATGTCCAGTGCCAGAATATGTTATATAATGTTCTCATTGGAACATGTCTGGTGCCAAAATATGTTACACAGTGTTTTCATAGGACCATGTTTGGTTGAATTTCTAAATACTGATGAAATTGCGAAATAATGGATAACATCCAGCAATCTTACTTAGAGCATTCAATTCCATG
Source organism: Mercenaria mercenaria (assembly GCF_021730395.1). NCBI lineage: Eukaryota > Metazoa > Mollusca > Bivalvia > Venerida > Veneridae > Mercenaria > Mercenaria mercenaria. Next base: position 58,002,872 of record NC_069378.1, read on the forward strand.
GACCAGTTTTGTGTGATACCAGACCTTCAATGATGTATGTGTTCTCAGATAAGAGTATTATCTGACAGCCAGTTTATACACCTGTACCAGCACACAGGACTTCCACAATCGACAGATTCTTGGAATGTACAGAATTTGATTAAAACTTATGATTGGAGACCAGTCTTTAAATACTGGTTAGCCATTGGTCAATTTCAAACATTATGCAGGAACTTTAATACTGGTTAGCCATTGGTCAATTTCAAAATTATGCAGGAACTTTAATACTGGTTAGCCATTGGTCAATTTCAAACATTATGCAGGAACTTTAATACTGGTTAGCCATTGGTCAATTTCAAAATTATGCAGGAACTTTAATACTGGTTAGCCATTGGTCAATTTCAAACATTATGAGGGAACTTTAATACTGGTTAGCCATTTGTCAATTTCAAACATTATGCAGGAACTTTAAGACAGATCTCCAAACTTAAGTTTACCTTGGATCCAGGTGCCTAACTGAGTACTCTACTCACAGTCTAGGGCTTGAATTCTACGTGAACTTCTACTACCTTGCATATGATATATTCTTGCAACAGGTAAGTACCATTTTCATATATGCTTAACACAGTTAACTGCAAGTTTCATAAACAGACATATTTTGGATGGATGGATGTTGTAATTTTGAAGATGAACCAAGATTTTCTACTATTTATCTAGTTTTACTGAAAGGTTTTAATACACATCTTGCCGCAACAGCACAACTTGAACAATCATGGTAGCCTAGTGGTAGAACTACCACTTTAAGTGCGGGCGGTTGTGGATTTGAACTCATACCAAACAGGTGAATAATGGTTCTAGTTGCTCCCTTGCTTAATGCTCATTAATAAAAAGGTAAACTGGCCTCTTCTCTGATACCCTCATGTCCTGGTTACCATCCGAAATAAGGTTTTGATACTGATTAATATAAGTTTTAGAACTTTTTCTTTTAAATAACCAAGTAAAATGGTATAAATTTAAGTGTAATACAAGGACTTTAAATACACAGTATGTATTACAATACATAATTATACCAAAAATATATCAAACAAAAATGAAACTGAAAATTAAAAGGGTATGTATCTTCTTTTTATCACATGAAAATTTCTTCCATTTCCTTGGAACTTTGCATTTTCTGTTCTGTTAGCAACTTACGTGCAATTTTGATAACGTTTTTTGCTTTCATCTATTTTCCAGTTCTTTTACATCTGAGCATATTACAGTGTTGAAAGGTGATTAATTCTGTATAATATGTTTTCTCATGATAACGTTTGAAGTTTTGCAATTCTTGTAGATACTCACTGATAAGTCTGTTACTGCTATAAGACTAGGTCTAGATCTTGCTATTTTGAGAATCTTGGGGTTTCTTTCAGAGGAAGTAAATTTTCACCTGAAGGCAATATTTATATATAGTTAGGAGTTTATCCTTATGTAGATTGCCCCTAACATGAGAAATACCATCGGACTTCAACATTTATTTTTGATGGAATTGAATGTATTTGATTTTCAGTGACAATAAATTTTGTTCACATGTCCAAAATTTTATATTTTAATTTTTAAGGTAAAGGTAGGGACCTGTGTCAAAAACATAACTATACTTCTCATATCTACATACAACTGTATATTTTGTAAAATTGCATCAGTGTTGCACTGATCTGTCTTCAGAAAGCAATTGGAATGTGGACCAGTACAGTACTAAGTGCTTTACAATTTATTCACACTTAGATCACTTTTGCTCTCACCCAACAGTACTGTTTTTACAGATACAACAGTTTTGCATTGATTTGACAAGCTGATTGGTGTTGAGAGAGTTGTTTGAGGGTGAAAGTGATACAGTACTAAGTACTTGTTCATTTATAAGCGCTTAGACCATTTTTGCTCTCACCAGGCAATACTGTACTTTACTGCATGGAATGCATTACACCTGTATATTATCTGCATGATGAACTGTATATTTAACAACACTTCAATATACTTAACACCAATAGAAAATGCAAATTCTACTTGTACTTTATTTTAGCTGGTAATTTAATATATTTAGAACTGTCGCTGCTGAGTCGGAGAAACAGTTTCTTTCCTCCCCAGAAAGTACATGACCAATGGGTAGTCTAATCAACATGAAAGAAGCTAGTTAATTACAGTAGTAAAGCAAACATAAGTTAAGTTCCGCTTACATATAGAATTTGCATTTTTAAGGTGTTATGTATATAATTTTGATATGGAAGTCATATACTGTATGCATGACTGTAACTTCTCAAAGCATTTTGAAGCATCTTGACTAATGGTAGAAATAAATGATTTATTGCCAAACTACTGTATACATATGTAAAATAGAGAGATGAAATATTTGCATCCCACTCTGAAGTGTAAACTGAAAATTTAAATTGAAAGGCTTGTGCCCTAATGTTGAAATGAAACAATGGTTGTCTGGTGTAGAAAAGGTCCATGCAGTAAAGTCAGTTAAATTACTGTAAATCTGTATCTTGTTCAACATTAAAAGTAACTAAAATAAAATTACATTGCTCCATCAGTTTTTTTGTGTTTTTTTTTTTATTATTCAAAGATTTTGTGTCACTTTTACAGTTGATTGAGTCTGGCACAATTGCTATGGGGCGTGTTTTGTTTACCTATAATGCTGTTCGTGAAGATGAGATTTCCGTGGCAAAGGGCGAGACAGTCCATGTGATAGGAACCAATCAGTACAATATGTTTCTGATACATCGGCCCGCTAACCTTTCCTCCCCTGCTGCTGAAGGTGTAGTCCCCATGTATGTTGTGGGAGCAAAAGACGGGGATCCCACGTTCAAGTAAGTGGTGACATTATGATGATTTAAACATAAATAAACATGCCATATGTATATTATAGATTAGCTGGATCATTGATTGGCTCCCCAAAATTGACCTACATTATTTATTAATCACAGTTGACATTTCTTCTTCATTCATAACCTATCAAATATCTAAAATGTTTGTTAGCACAGGCATAAGTTGAGGTTATAAAGATTAAAGTCTTTTTTTGGTGAGAAAAAGAACTTATGCATGAGTTTTTACAGAAACAGTGCTATTAAATGGAACCAAAAAGATTGATAAATTAGAGTATCAAAGGTAAAGAAACATCACGGATCAGGAACTTTCATAACAACATAATAGGTGCAGTCTTGAGGCTGTGAAAAGTTTTCTTGTACTTATAGGTGGAAGTCTTTGTAGAGCAAACATAGAGAGGTCAGATTTGTTGTTGCTTGGCTTTGTCTCTATGTCAATGTGGTTTCTTACTAGGCAAAGTCTCCACGTCAATGTAGGTTGTTTCTAGACTATGTCTCCACATAAATGCGGATAGTTGCTAGGTCCTGTCTCCATATCAGTGTGGATTGTTGCTAGGCAATGTCTCTATGTCTGTGTGGATTGCTGTTAGGCATTGTCTCCATGTCAGTGTGGATTGCTGCTAGGCAATGTCTCCATGTCAGTGTGGATTGTTGCTAGGCAATGTCTCCTTATCAGTTTGGATTGTTGCTAGGTGATGACTCCATATCAGTGTGGATGGTTGCTAGGCAATGTCTCCATGTCAGTGTGGATTGCTACTAGGCGATGTCTCCATGTCATTGTGGACTGTTGCTAGACAATGTCTCCTTGTCAGTGTGGATTGTTGCTAGGCAATGTCTCCATATCAGTGTGGACGGGTTGCTAGGCAATGTCTCCATATCAGTGTGGATGTTGCTAGGCAAGTTCTGTCTGTTAATTGTAGGCGTTGTTCATGTCATTGTCTCCATGTTGTATGTGGACTGTTTGTAGGCAATGTCTCCATTCTGTGATTGTTGCTAGGCTATGTCTCCATGTCAGTGTCGACTGTTGCTAGGCAGTGTCTCCATGTCAGTGTGGATTGTTGCTAGGCAGTATCTTCAGTTAAATGTGGGTTGTTGGCAGGCAATGTCTCCATGTTGATGTGGACTGTTTTTAGGCAATGTCTCAATGTTAATGTGGACTGTTCAATAATTATGTTTGTTGCTAGGTAACCCAATGTAAATGCAGGTTGTTGCTAGGCAACTCTCCCAATGTCACTGCTGGTTCTATTCCTGGTTCCAGCTGTAATCATCCTTATAAATACAATTTGTAGAGAATGTTGATAAAATTTCTTTTATGTTTTCAGAAGAAACACATGGCAGTTGTTCAAGAATAAAACAAAATCACCGCCAGCGAGCAGCGACAGATTTGAATGGAATGGAATGAGCAGTTTTGAAGTCCGCAGCAAAACACTTCCTCTCGCAAAGGAAGGTAAATCAAACAAGGTATGGAAGGAGTAACAGTATGCCATTTATTTTGCTTTTTAAAAAACTTTAAAGGGATGGCATATCATCGGAAGACATGCAATAAGTTATAGTTAAACTCCTGCCAAGTTACTGGAGAATAAAGATACTTTTTATGAATAGAATAATTCAAACCTATGTTAACCCTTACCCTGCTAAATTTTTGTAATGAACTAGTCCATCTTTCAATTTGGACAGTACCATTGACTGTAAAAAAGGGGTGGTTACCAAAAAAATACTGACTAAATGGCGAACAGTGCAGATCATGATCAGACTGCATCATGATCTACGCTGGTCTCAAAGACAGAATCAGTCGTGTTTAGCATGATAAGGGTTAAAAGCCACCTGTAGAGAGAGGCAATCTTGATCTTAAAAAGACTACTAGTTTCATTTCCAGTTTTTCTCTGTATTTTGACCTGTGGATAAAGACTGTCTGCAAATAAAGACCATTTTCTGTCTCTTCGAAGGGCTGTCTTGTAACTTTTTTGAATTGCTGTACAAATAGTGACATATAGGATAGATTATTTAATGGGAGTAGTCGGTGTCGTGGCGTGTGCGTCGTTGGTCAGGCGCCAGAACTTTTGCAGGGCCCTGGGTTCATGTTCCATGGGACATTTTTACACTTGCAAATGTTATATTGTGATATCTAATGTCGCAAGTTCAAAAAACTGGGTCCAATTCCTCAAAGCTTTAGTTATGTTTCCTTTAAAAATAAAAAACGTGATGCACTTCGTGAGGTCCAAAGGAAAGGATCTTATGAAATGGTTTAAATGATTCAAACTTGATGGTATACTAAGTCAAGTTCCAAACTGGGTCAGTGGTCAAAATATCATTGTCCATATAAATAGTAAAATCGTGCCCTAGAGGCAATTAATTCATGAGAATCGTTCATGAGATTGGGTCAGATGTTTACCTTGATGAATCTTCATGTGGAAGCTATCAAACTGGCTCAAAGTAGGGTTCATACACAGGTGCCATCGTGATGAAAAATAGAACACCTGAGTCTCCTCCACCTTAAGTGAAGCGCCTATACTTTCATGTGTCTTCATAAAATTGAACAAATTTCCCAAAATCTGTTCAAATCAAATGTACGAGAGGCTTAAACTAGATCAGCTAGATCTAAAATAGAAAACCTTGTCTGACCTCTAGAGGCATATTTTTCTGAGTCTTCAGTAATATTGTAGAATGTTACATTGAAATATCTAGGTACAGTTCGAAAAAATGGGTCATGTGGGGTCAAAAACTAGGTCATTAGGTCTAAAAATAGAAAAACCTTGTGACCTCTCTAGAGGCCATATTTCTCAATGGATCTTCATGAAAATTGGTCAGAATGTTCACCTTGATGATATCTAGGTCAAGTTTGAAACTGGGTCATGTGGGGTCAAAAACTAGGTCAGTAGATCTAAAAATAGAAAAACCTTGTGACCTCTCTAGAGACCATATTTCTCAATGGATCTTCATGAAAATTGGTCAGAACGTTCATCTTGATGATATCTAGGTCAAGTTCGAAACTGGGTCACGTGGGGTTAAAAACTAGGTCAGTAGATCTAAAAATAGAAAAACCTTGTGACCTCTCTAGAGGCCATATTTTTCATGAGAACTTCATGAATATTGGTCAGAATGTTCACCTTGATGATATCTAGGTCAAGTTCGAAACTGGGTCATGTGGGGTCAAAAACTAGGTCATTAGGTCTAAAAATAGAAAAACCTTGTGACCTCTCTAGAGGCCATATTTCTCAATGGATCTTCATGAAAATTGGTCAGAATGTTCACCTTGATGATATCTAGGTCAAGTTCGAAACTTGGTCATGTGGGGTCAAAAACTAGGTCAGTAGATCTAAAAATAGAAAAACCTTGTGACCTCTCTAGAGGCCATATTTCTCAATGGATCTTCATGAAAATTGGTGAGAATGTTCACCTTGATGATATCTAGGTCAAGTTCGAAACTGGGTCACGTGCAGTCAAAAACTAGGTCAGTAGATCTAAAAATAGAAAAACCTTATGACCTCTCTAGAGGCGATATTTTTTTAATGGATCTTCATGAAAATTGGTCAGAGTATTTACCTTGAAGATATCTAGGTCAAGTTCGAAACTGGGTCACGTGGGTTAAAAACTAGGTCAGTAGATCTAAAAATAGAAAAACCTTGTGACCTCTCTAGAGGCCATATTTTTCATGAGATCTTCATGAATATTGGTCAGAATGTTCACCTTGATTATATCTAAGCCAGGTTTGAAACTGGGTCATGTGGGATCAAAAACTAGGTCAGTAGGTCTAAAAATAGAAAAAACCTTGTGACCTCTCTAGAGGCCATATTTCTCAACGGATCTTCATGAAAATTGGTCAGAATGTTCAGCTTGATGATATCTAGGTCAGGTTCGTAACTGGGTCATGTGCGGTCAAAAACTAGGTCAGTAGGTCAAAAAATAGAAAAACCTTGTGACCTCTCTAGAGGCCATATTTTTCACGAGATCTTCATGAAAATTGGTGAGAATGTTCACCTTGATGATATCTAGGTCAAGTTTAAAAGTGGGTCACGTGCCTTCAAAAACTAGGTCATTAGGTCAAATAATAGAAAAACCTTGTGACCTCTCTAGAGGCTATATTTTTCAATGGATCTTCGTGAAAATTGGTCAGAATTTTTTATCTTGATGATATCTAGGTCACATGTGCTCAAAACTAGGTCACTATGTCAAATAATAGAAATAACGACGTCATACTCAGTTCAACACTGGGTCATGTGGGGATAGGTGAGCGATTCAGGACCATCATGGTCCTCTTGTTTTTTGAAATTTGTCTGTTACTAAAAAAGTGTCACGTACAATATAGGACTAGATTATTTAAATGGGAAGTAAGTGTGTAGGTGGCAGGTAGCTCGGTTGGTAGAGCGGCAGAACGGTATTCAGAGGCCCTGGGTTCAAGTCCCAGTCTGGCTGCACGTTTTTCTCACCCTGTGACAAAAGCACTAGTAATATGTGTAAATTCTACACCTTTCGTCATATTCATAAACAAGAGCTGGGTCCAATTTTATCTTCTCAGCTTTTAAGTTAATCTTTTCCTTAATCAAATTAAAGTTAAACAGTGATCACTTCGTGAGAGTCCAAGGGAAGGAACTCCAGTTATGTATGGTTTTAATGGATTCAAACATTGAAAATGGTAGTGGACTACATAAATTGTTCAAACTAGATTGGATGCAGGGTGCCACAAATCCACTTGTCCACTCGTAAATATGAGTAGAAAGCGGCCCTGGGCAAGTTGAAATGCTGTAGTAATCGTTCTGCAGGACGGGTGCGATTTTTAACCTCACTTGGGGCGTTGAATTCTTCATGTGAGGAAGCTATCCAGCTGGCTTACGGAAGGTCGGTGGTTCTACCCAGGTGCCCGCTCGTGATGAAATAATGCACGGAGAGGCACCTGAGGTCTTCCTCCACCATTAAAGCTGGAAAGTCGCCATATGACCTATCATGTGTCGTTGCAACGTTAAATCCAACAAAAAAAAAAAAAAATTAACCAAAACTGTAATAAATCAAATTAAAGCAGAGCCTTGCAGAAGCTGGATAGCTAAAAGATCTAAAATGGAAGTTGATTAGTTGTCTGCAACTCTAGAATCTATCCTGCTCTGTTTAGTTAATGCATTATGATTGCATTAGCTAGTTTAAAACAATATTACGTATGTACCGATTGTAACGGACTTTGAAAAAGATGTTGTCTGTAAAAAATCGTTTTTGATTAGTAAATTGCTGGACGTGTAGACATCGTAGCAGGACGAGTGAACATTCTAGGCAGGTTGTCCTGCAGGATGAGTTGCTTTAACCTTTAGCCTGCTAAATTTCTAAAATGGACTGGTCCATCATTCAATGTGGGTAGCACCATTTACTATTTGAAGGGGTGTTCACTGAAAATTTATTGACTGAATAGCAAACAGTGCAGACCATGATCAGCAGGCAGGACATGCATGCTGATCTTGGTCTGCACTGGTCTGATGCTCAAAAAAAACAACAAGCGAGCAGTGTTTCTCTGTTTTGTAATATGATTAAGAAGATAAGCATTGTCTGTTATGTTTTCAGATGAATAACCAGGATTTTATGTTTGAGATGTCACCAAGTGTTCATGCGCCTCTGAAAAGTTTGACAGTTCAGGCGGGTGATGTTGCCGTGTTCACGTGCAGGATCTGTGGCCGACCACGTCCAAACATCAACTGGAGCTTCAACAATAACATACCTGTAGTCCCTGACCAAAGAACTGTGATATCTTATAGAGAAGATGGTGTTGTCACACTTCAGGTACTCATTTGCATATTTAGTAAAAGGGACACACCTCCAGATTTGTTTCAGGACTTTAAAAATTCCAAAATTCTTTAAAAAAAAATGCTAGCCATATTTTAAGTTACATGAATATCTTCAAATGTAATACTTTGCTTAAAATATTTGAACTAATATGACAGTTCTGTCAGGGAATTGACAGTTGTTGATTCTGTCTTCTAATTACCTCCCTTTAATGTAACAATCTGTCTATATTTGATATTGGATTTATTTCTATTGAAAAAAAGAATATTTTTATTAATTTGAAATGATATCATGGGATGGTATTACAAAGAATTTGGTTAAAATGGTTAAAGGATATGTACGTTGTTTTCCAGTATCAAAAGCAGTGACATCTTGAATTTTTATGCTTAAAACATAAATGTCAGAAATAATCCTTATTAAACAAAACAAAAAAACATTCTGTAATGTTGAAGTATTGCTTTGCTTAACTGGAAAATGAACTGACTTTTTTCTATTTGATTGTTCTGTAGATATCTCAAGTTACTATAGCTGACAGTGGGGAGTACATGTGTGTTGCCAATAGTGATATAGGTGGTGTTGTAACCAAGGCAACGCTTACAGTGCTAGACAGGCCAGATCCTCCGTGTAAACCCGAGGTCAAAACTCAAGTAGGGACATCAGTCCACCTAGAATGGCAGCCTCCCCCAACTATGCCAACTGGTCAAATACAGGTAAGAACTGGTTTAACCTTGAGCATGCTAAATTTCTAAAATGGACTGGTCCATCATTCAGTTCTGGCAATACCATTTATTATTCGAAGGGGTGTTCCCAGAAAGTTTACTGACTGAATAGCGAACAGTGCAGACCATGATTAACCAGCATGAATGTGCAGGCTGATCTTGGTCTGCACTGGTCGCAATGGCAGAATCACTTGCCACCAGCAGGCTAACGTTTATTTAAGTTGTGTAAGTTTGAATCTGATATTGAAGTCTCACAAACTGGCATTCTATCATAAAAGTACTGTTCTTGTCACTTTTGGGGGTGTTTTAACAGGAGAGAAAACATGTGCTAACAGAGAGATTTTTGCACTCACCTGCTGTTAAAACACCTTTTATATTATGCTTGTTCCGTGGTATAAAGTGGCCCCGAAACAGATCATTCAAAAGGAAATGACGTCAACATGATATAAAACAAAATCGATTGCCGCCAGCAGGTTAGAGGTTAAGTAAAAGAGGTTTCCACAAAACATCAGATCTCGGCTATATTTTAGCAGACAGTTTCTATGTTTATCTGTCCATTGTTACTGTTGACTGTCACTATTTGAGTAAAAAACGACCCAAAAACATTGAAAAATTACAATGCATGTAAACTAACTCTAAGTATCATCTTGAAATTAAACATTATTCTGCAAGACTATCTGTTGTATTTTGACTACACACATTAATTAACTGTGACCTTGTGACCTTTCTGATGTTTAATGCTTCCTTTTTGGTATTTTAGTTATCTTTCCTGTATTTTTCAGGGTTATACAATAGAGTTCAATGAAGTGGGTTTGGAATATTGGCAAGCCGGTATACCATACGTACCAAACACCTCACAAGTAATTGGAGATTTGAACCCAGGTTCAGTCTACCAGTTCAGGGTTCGTGCCAACAACCAGATTGGCATGAGTGACCCCAGCATGCCCTCAGACTATGTTGCTATACCAACAGAAAATGGTAAGAAAAGACTCTGTTACCATTGAAGCACACACTCCAAGAAGTTTTCATTTATTTGATAATTATCTCAACGTAAAGTTTGGCTGCATTGAGCAGCAAAAGTCTGGCTGACATTGCTCCTGGATTTTGTACATGGTTAAGTTTCAACTTTATGCTCCACAATAACTTAATGACTCCTGAGGATAGGTTATGTGGAGTAAATTTTATTACCAGAATATTGGACCAATATTGGCAAACTGATATCTGTTAATGATATTGGTCCAACATTCAGCTGATATCATACCTTAACATTTAACAGACACTTGTTGGAAACACAGGGATCCGTCACGTGCTATGATAGAGGGGTAAAATTTCTTTTAAATGTTTTTAAATGAAATTCAAGAAAAAAATACATATAAACCTTATATCTTTACCCCTCTATCATAGCATGTGACGGATCTCTGTGTTTCCAACAACAGCAGGCCGATATTATGTCAACTTTGCAAATCTGACACTGTGGCCAACATCTCAATAATTTCTTTTTGGTAAGAAGACATGTTATACTAATTGGTTATATATGGTTTTCATATCATTGAAATGCTCAAAAGTGCTGAAAATGAGGTCACAAGATTTATTTGTTTATATGAAGTAAAGAAGGAACTGAATTAGTCTATTGTGACCTTTTTACATCTAACACACAAAAGAAACAGGGAAGCATCTGGAATTGGAACACTTCTTTAACTTGCACTAACCTCAGAGAGAAATCTAAACAAACTAATATATGTTTTAAAGGGTAGCCAACATAGATAACCTATGGCTATAAATAAACAAAGAAATGCACAAACAAAATTTTGTAGACTTTAACACTCCAACATTGATAAACTTTGCAGCTGTGCTTTATGTTAATAACATCTCAATATTGAAGAAATAATTTATAGCAAAACCGTGTTTTAACACTTTTTATACACTATGGGTGGTTACACGTCCGGCATAATGATTTCACGAGGGCGCCGCCCAAGTGACATTATTTCAAACGATGTGTAATCGCCCGAGTGTATAAATAGTGTTCAAACACAGTTTTGCTATAAATTAGATCAAATACGATAGAACTGTTTCTTCGCGCATGCATGGTGCCAGATTGTAGGTCATCACACTCCTTTGTTTATACACCCAGGACAGGAAATGGTAATACATCTTGCGAAAGAGTTCAGCTTGGACGAATTATTCTGCAAAGCAAATAACCAATTCATTATGTTTGTAAATTAATCAGGACAGTTGTGCAATGTGACATTTTGTTTTAAATATGCTGTTAAGTAAAAAATTTTATCAAATTTGAAAACGCTATTTCTAGATGCATACATGGCCCTAAATATCACATCGATGTGACATCAACATTATATCGTTGTGATGATTTAAGCATTGTTAGTCATTTCATGTGTCAAAATTAAGTCTTCTTTTCCAGAGCTAAGTGAAAAGGAAGATGCGAATATGACAATGTGGAAGACTACATATGAGAACGACTATACAGAAACTGAAGAACTTGTGAGGTAACTTAGACTTTCATTTGATTTTAAATACCAGCTTAACCTTTACCCTGCTAAATTTCTAAAATGGACTGGTCTATCATTCAGTTTGGGCAGGACCATTTATTACTCAAAGGGGTGTTCACTGAAAATTTACTGACTGAATAGCGAACAGTGCAGACCATGATCAGCCTGCACAGTGCAGGCTGATCTTGGTCTGTACTGGTCGCAAAGGCAGAATAATTACTCCCAGCAGGCTAAAGGTTAATCTTTTTTCCAATTTATCCAGAAACTTTGATTATGTGCAGAATTCTTTGTAATGAAAAGTATGATTTTTACATACAATATTTTTTCTACAATGTATTTTAAAACTGCTCAGTCAAAATGTTTCTCCTCTTCACTGTTAAAACTGATAATGCATAAATCATCCTCCATCCCCCCCCGCTCCCCCTCAAAAAAAAGAACAAAAAAAACTCTAGGTAGACCAGAGTAAAAGTTCAGTTTGGAGGGGTTTTCAGAAACAAGAAGGCCAAATTTCAGGACTTCAAATAAGTTCAGTTTGGAAGGGTTTTCAGAAACAAGAAGGCCAAATTTCCAGACTTCAAGCAAGTTCAGTTTGGAGGGGTTTTTAGTATTCAGGAGTTTCAGTTAAGAGGGGTTTCACTGTATATACATATAAGTGTACAGTTGAACCTGCCTTAAGTGACCACCTGTATTAAGTAGCTACCTGTCTTAAATATGCTTAAGGTAGTGGACCCATGATGACAATCGGTAATTTCCGTTTGATTATGTTTTCATCCATATGCGTTTTCCGGTTGACACCAAAATCAGTGCTGGTATGAATTACATTTACGGCCGAAGAATGTTGAAATAAAAGGAAAAAATATGAAATTACACAGAAATTGCCGTTGCCGTAATAATATTTGACTATATTTATAAGAAATATGTTTCTTCAATGTTATTGTCTATAAATTTTCAAAAAATCAAGAACACAACCATATTTTTTTGATTTCCGTGATTTTCTACTTATATTCTATAAAGACTTGAAAAATCTAGATTTAATCAAATTCTACATTTTAGAAAAGTTTTTGATCGAATGTGCAGAACTACCTTAATAAAGGTTTGACTGCATTTATGTTTAACTCAATATTTGTCTATGTATTGTCAGAGGGCGGTTTGCAGTCGTCAAGAAATGTTCTCAGAATTGTTCCGGTCAACAGTTTGCTGCTAAGTGTATCAAGAAAAGAAATGCAGCAAAAGAGCTTGTCGAGACAGAGTACAATACGTTACAGAGCTTACAACATCCCGGCTTTATACAGGCTGTCGATCTATATGAGACATTTGACAACTTTATACTTATAATGCAATTGTACGTATATTTTAATTACACCAAATGATGTTTCGATGCTTTTAAATATATCAGATTTGTATGAAACTTATATCAGAAAAAAAACATAAGAGAACTAGACTGTACAAAGCATTGAACAACTGTATACTTAACCCTTTGTTATGAACAGAATGGCCGGGAAGCTGGTTCTAATGTTAAATACAACGAAATGTGTGCAATATTTATTAAAATCTTGTTTACAGGGGAAAAGCAAATATAATGTAAATATAAGAAATGAAACTTTTTTTTCGGTGTTCATGTGAAATGAATGACAGATAACAGCTAGCGATTCATGGATTTACCGATTCTATTCTGTCGTTCATTTGGCATGAACACCGAGAAAAAAATTCATTTCTTAAATAAATCATATTCTTGGCAGATCTGTCTGAAACTTTTGTTAAAAATTTGATTTGATTTTTTAGAATGCCACAGGGACGCATGTTTGACCATATTTGCAGTTCAAGTCAGTTTGATGAAATGCATGCTGGGGATTTTGTACGACAAATACTGGAAGCGATTCAGTTTCTACATAACTGCAGAATAGCTCACCTAGATATAAAGGTAAAGGGAGATAACTTTTTATTTTTTTCCTTTTGCAACCAGAATGTGGTAACCTCCTCTTCTGCTCATGGCGTCAACCAATATCTTTTAATATTTTAGATTTAAGTTAACTGTAAAAAACTTAAAGCATATTTTGTATTACAGTCTCAGCATGTTTTTAAAAAATTTCATGGTACTCTGATATTAAATGGGTAATTTTTTTAAAACATATTGAAATTGTGATTTTATGAGCATGACCTGTGCTAAAAAAACCTGTTGAAAGAATCTTTAAAAGTATGGAACTCAACCAAGCAAAATAATTATAGACTCCGTTTGACTGAATGAAATAATTGCAACGGGCCTCACACACCCTAGCACCAGATTATCCTTAAGCCTGCTGTCAGCAAGTGATTGTGCCATTGCGAACAGTGCAGATCAAGATCAGCCTGCATTCTTCTGTGCAGGCTGATCATGGTCTGCACTGTTCACTATTCAGTCAGTAAATTTTCAGTGAACACCCCTTCGAAAAATAAATAGTACTGCCTGAAGATTAAATGATGGACCAGTCCATTTTAGAAATCTAGCAGGGTAAAAGTTAAGTGGAACTCTTTAATCAAGAAGCAAAGAATGGACTCTTCTGTTTCGAAAATGCTAAAAGGTATAAGCTTACAGTTTGCAGGGCAGAGGAGGGTGGAACTGTAGAACAGTTCATTAAACCCTTACCATGCTAAATTTCTAAAATGAACTTGTCCATCTTTCAATTTGGACAGTGCCATTAACTGTCTAAAGGTGTACGTGCTTACAAAAAAGATAATGACTGAATGGCGAGCAGTGCAGATCTTGATCAGACTGCATGGATGTGCAGGCTGATCGTGATCTACACTGGTTGCAAAGGCAAAATCAATCGTGTCCAGCATGACAAGGGTTAAAAATCCAGTTCAGTCGTGCAAATATTTCACCTGGTACTTGGCTTAGAGGTGACAGCCTGTTAAAAAGTAAAAAATCACATCCACGCAGGAGCTGAAAATTTTATATTTTTTGTGTGTAATATATATTCATATACATCAAAGAGGATAATTGTTTGTCTTAGTGTAAGATCAAAATATTTTTACTGAGTGAACACCAGATGCAGTATTAGTCATTTATGAAAATATAATCTCTGGTGTTCACTAGTGAAATTTGTTCTAATCTTACATTGAAAAAGAAATAATTTCATTTTTTTTCATGCCTTTTCAATGGCTTTAATTAAATATTTACCTATTTTAAAGTTGTACTATGTACCAGTGAAAAATATATTTGATATTTTTCATTGTAAAGATATACCGGTATTTCATTTGAATATTGCAAAAATTCAACAAAAATGTAAAAAATGTATTAGCCCTTAGCATGCTGGACACGTCTAATTCTGCCTTTGTGACCAGTGTAGATCATGATCAGCCTGCACATCCATGCAGTCTGATCATGATCTGCACTGTTCGTCATTCAGTCAGTATATTTTTGGTATGTACCCCTTTTAACTGTCAATGGTACTGTTCAGATTGAAAGATGGACAAGTTCATTATAGAATTTAGCAGGGTAAGGGTTAAAAAGTTATTTTACTTGCTACTTTTTTTTTTGCACATGAAATAACAATATGATTTCATTTTCATATATATTTATGCTATTTATAGTCTTTATTCTATTTATAGCCTGAGAACCTCCTGTGTGACACAAACAATGGTGTAACGGTTGTGAAACTGACAGATTTTGGTGATGCCAGACATATTTACAACAACTACTATGTACACGCTGCTAGCGGTGACCCAGAATTCCTTGCACCAGAAATTGTCGCTGCTATGCCTGTCGGACTTCTCTCTGACATTTGGTAAGTTGTTTAATAGCTCCTGTTCAAGGTCAAGGTCGTATGATGGGATCGAAGGAAGTCGGCCATAACTCTGGGTGCTATTTGCTAAGTATTACATATAAAGTATTTTATACTTCTTTGGTCGTGGGTCCTATACCTGGCCGCATCATACCTAAGACACAAAAAAAGGTACCAGTAGCTCCCTTGCTTGGCGCTCAGCATTAAAAGGGAAACTAGTTTCTCTTCTCTCATACCCTTGTGGTGATGAATTCCATCAGGAGCAAAGTGTCGAGAGTGATTAAGGCCTAAAAAAAAATTCTTTGTTTCCGGTAACATGCTCAAAAAAATTAGGATAGGTAGGTCGAAAATCTTTTTGGGGTGGGGGGGGGGGGGTGAATTTTTTTTTATTAAGGGAAATTATTTTTGTGTCAAAAAATGAATACAAATAAGGGGGTTATGCCTTTAGAGCATCAGGAAGTTGATTTCTAACATCCCTGACCATGTTTAAAGTATAAAAAGTGCGGTTTGGCAACATTTTATCAAAAAGTTGAAAAAACATTTAGGGTCGGACCAAAAATTTAGGGTAGGTCGGGATACCGGAAACAAACAATTTTTTTTTACGCCTAATTTAAGTTGTAGAATTTGCTTCACAATCAACCTAAAATAAATTATGTATAAATTACATGTATCAGATTGCCCTTCCATTTGAATGAAGCACAGAAGTTACTCCGCTACTGGACTTGTAGCTACCGTGTTGACTACTCACCAAGATTTAACGGATATTTTTCCTATTTCAATTTCAAAGCCACCAAATAACCAACAACTTCTGACTTAGTTGCTTCGTCAATACATTCAGAATTTGCCAGTTATAATTAAAATACACAAGGTAGTTCTCTCGCCATTTTTTAGCTCCACTATTCGGAGAATAGGGGGGCTATACTACTCGCCCCAGCGTCTGCGCGACCCTTCTTGGTTAAAGTTTTTTGGCAACCTTTGTTTTTCTGTCATATCTTTGTTACTATTGCTTATATCTTACTGTAACTTCACATAAAGATTGTCCAGTATACAAACAATGTATGTGTAGGGGCTGAGCCCATTATACCCAAGGTCAAGGTCACCAAGGTGTTATACTTAGGTTATTTTTAAGGTTAATGTTTTTCAGCAACCTTTGTTTTTCTGTCATATCTTTGTTACTATTACTTATAACTTACTGTAACTTCACATAAACATTGTCCAATATACAAACAATGTATGTGTAGGGGCTGAGCCCATTATACCCAAGGTCAAGGTCACCAAGGTGTTATACTTAGGTTATTTTTAAGGTTAAAGTTTTTAGGCAACCTTTGTTTTTCTGTCATTTGTTTGTTACTATTACTTATATCGTACTGTAACTTCACATAAACGTTGTCCAGTATACAAACAAAGTATGTATAGGGGCTGAGCCAATTATACCCAAGGTCAAGGTCACTAAGATGTTCTACTTAGGTTATTTTTAAGGTTAAAGTTTTTCAGCAACCTTTGTTTTTCTGTCATATCTTTGTTACTATTGCTTATATCTTACTTTAACTTTACATAAACATTGTCCAGCATACAAACAAAGTACATGTATGTACAGGGACTGGGCCCATTATACCCAAGGTCAAGGTCACCAAGGTCTTACACTTAGGATATTTTTAAGGTTAAAGTTTTTCGGCAACCTTTGTTTTTCTGTCATAACTTTGTTGCTTTTGCTAATATCATACTGTAAGTTCACATAAATATTGTCCAGCATACAGACAAAGTATGTGCAGGGGCTGGGCCCATTATACCCAAGGTCAAGATCACCAAGGAGTTATACTTGGAATTATTTTCATGTTAAATTTTTTTGAAAGCTTCGTTTATAAACATATCTTTGGTACTTTTAAAGATAATGATTTGAAATTAAAAGTATTTGTTTATAATCATCTGCATGTGTGGCTACATACCCCATAACTCTAATTGTGTTTTTGACAGAATTATGCCCCTTTTGTACTTAAACTTTTTTTGCAATCTACGCTTTCTGGATATTACTTTAATGCAATAAAAGATAAAGACTTGAAACTTAAAATGTATCTTTATCATCATCATCTGCATGTGTGGTAACAATCCCCATAACTCTGATTTGTATTTTTGACCGAATTATGCCCCTTTTATACTTAAATTTTTGACAAACTTCGTTTTCTGGACATAACTTTGGTACTATATAAGATAATGATTTGAAACTCAAAATATATCTTTATCATCATCATCTGCATGTGTTGTAACAATCCTAATAACTCAAATTTGTGTATTTGATGGAATTATGCCCCTTGATGTATCTTCCTTTTAAAGTAGAAGTCTCTTATTCAGACATATATTCATTTTACTGTCAAATCCCCGAATAGTGGAGCGCGCTGTCTTACAGACAGCTCTTGTTTTTCAACCAACTGATGTGGATTGATCCTGACTTGGCAATGAAAATGCCTGCACATGCCGGGAGCCTTGTTCTTTTTGCCTATTTGGCAGGATATTCCGTTTGAGGGAACTACCTTTTGTATTTTATTATAACTGGCAAATTCTAAATCCTGTATTGTATTGTATAATTAAAGAAGCATTGAAATAAGGAGTTGTAGGTCATTTGGTGACTACCTATCTATCTGTTAAGAAATTAAAATTGGAAAAATATCTATTTAAATCTTGGCATGTAGTCAACACAGCAGCATACATAAGTCCAGCAACAGAGTGCCTGTGAAATAAAGCAATTTTAGTGTTCAGTTATATTTATTTCTAGTAATTTCAAGAATATTACAGTGTTGGTTTGTTATTTAAAAAGTGTTTATATCTCTACAAGTGCCAGAGTGGTGGTATATGTTATGTTGAGTGGTGTTTATATTTACAGGGGTATTTGAGTGATGGTGTATGTTATTTTGAGTGGTGTTTATATTTGCAGGTGTATTGGAGTTCATTGGAGTGATTTTGTATGTTATGTTTAGTGGTGTTTATATATACAAGAGAATTGGAGTGGTTGTATATGTCATGTTGAGTGGTGTTTATATTTACAGGAGTATTGGAGTGGTGGTGTATGTTACGTCGAGTGGTTTTTATATTTACAGGAGAATTGGAATGGTGGTAAATGTTACGTTGACTGGTGTTTATATTTACAGGTGTATTGGAGTGGTAGTATTATGTTATGTTGAGTGGTGTTTATGTATACAAGAGAATTGGAGTGGTTGTATATGTTATGTTGAGTGGTGTTTATATTTACAGGAGAATTGGAATGGTGGTATATGTTATGTTGAGTGCTGTTTATATTTACAGGAGTATTGGAGTGGTAGTGTATGTTATGTTGAGTGGTGTTTCCCCGTTTCTGGACGAGAGTGATGAGGAAACATGTTCCAATATTCTACGGAATGACTACTGCTTTCCTGATGAATTCTTCGCTGGAATATCATCTGAAGCCAAGGATTTTATACGCTCAATGCTTGTTGATGATCTTGGGTAAGTTGACTTTGAAAAAAGATTATGATATTTGAAAACCTGTTTGAGAATATCTAGAATAACAAAGTAAAGCAATCTGAGGGGTATTGGATATGGTGTTGACCCCTTTATTCCGATATTGGTTTAAATCTAAGTACATTTATGTGAAATACCAGCACAGCAATATGAAATTATGACAAAATTCTTGGTCTTTCGTTTTCAATTGTTGGCCAGCATAAACTTGTCAAAACATTAAGTCTTTAAAATTCATGTCACTGAGAATAAAAGTTATAGTTATGCAATTTATTTTCTTATTTTCAGGAAACGTCCAAATGCTCAGACATGCTTAGAGAGTATTTGGATAAAGAAAGCCTGTGGGCCACATCCGTCCCAACTCCGACCTCGCCCAATAGCTACAGCCCGCCTTGCACACTTTGTTGACAGAAGAAAACATCTGGTAAACTTGTTTTTCTTTTTCCCGATATTGAGTCATCAGGGTCAGAGGTTATAAAACCTAGATTGGAGACCAGTCTAGGCAGTCTTGCATTTGATTGGTTGATTCCAAGCTCAGTAGTGAAATTGACAAATGGCAAAAGAGTACTGACAGACTGGACTCCAAAGACAGTTTTATAACCCTGGAGCCTGGTAGTAGAAATGATATTTTTCAAACTCAGATTTGTAATACCTTTATTGAAAAAAAATGATAAATGAAAAAAAAGTAAAGGATATTTATTTTCAGATAGCAATTTTATTTTTTAAAAAAGAAGACTTTTCACAGAGGAAGAACAGCAGGTTTAATGCCCAGTCTTCCTGGAAAATTTCATTATTTGAGCCGTGCCATGAGAAAACCAACATAGTGGCTTTGCGACCAGTTTAGAATACATAAACTTATAGTTTACTTCAAATTAAAATGAGCCACACCATGGGAAAACCAACATAGTGGCTTTGCAACCAGCATGGATCCAGACCAGCTTGTGCATTCGCGCAGTCTGGTTAGAATCCATGCTGTTTACTTACGGTTTCTCTAATTGCAATAGGCTTTGAAAGCAAACTGCATGGATCATGACTAGACTGCGCGAATGCGCAGGCTGGTCTGGATCCATGTTGGTTGCAAAGCCACTATGTTGGTTTTCCCATGGTGCGGCTCATTTTAATTTGAAGTAAACTATAATTTTATGTATTCTAAACTGTCAGACATTTAATGAGGATTTTGAATGTTTTAATAGAACGTGATTTCACAGGAAAGTTATATTTAATTTAGTAATGCACTGAAAATCAGTACAGTAATAATGCACATTTAAGAAAAAAAAAGAGATTGAAAAAATTTATGTATGATTATTTTTTCAAATTTTCTCTTTTTTTTTTGCAGATGGCTACGTGATGGGAATAATTTCTTTTCAACAAGTTTCTTTGATATCCATGACATGAGCATAATGTGTTTGTCAAATTTTTGCAGTATCCAGAGGCATATACTAATGGGACACACATGAGTTATAACAAATAATTTGCTTCATTCTTACAAAATGTCGACCCCTTTTATGGTAATTCCTGTCTGTGTATTTTATCGGCATACACAGTATTTGACAGATCTTTAATGCCTTTGATAGTATGGCTTTTTGTGTAATGCTCAGGGCCAGTACAAAGTGTAATTTCTCACAATGTGTTATTATTATGGCACCAAAACAAAATGTCAGTTAAGAAATGCAAACACTGGGATTCCAAGACCCCTGCCACCCCCAGCCAAATAAGATTTTTTTATCGACACATGTTTGATTTAAAAGTGATTTTGTAGAAATTGTCACTTAATAATGTGTTTTCTGGTTATAGATCCTATGTACGTCATATTGGCCTTTGCTCAGCAGCCTTAGGCCAATATGACCGACATTGGACCTGGATTTGTTACAAGGCTGTTATGTAACTTTTTTTTTTAAACCAAAAAATGTCCGTTTTATCATGACTAATCACATTTATAAAACACTTTTTAGTATGCATAATTTATTAAATTTGATTCAAGAGGTACATATCCATACCTCTTGACAAGCCCATTAGGATTATCTAAGAGTACAGACCTCCTTTTTCTGGATATTGTGTGTTATTGACATCTCTAATGGCCTTGCAAATGAAAAAAATTGATAATATTTAATCACTATTCAACCAGAATTGGTCATGAATAGTTCACCTATACCATGGGAGTATTTGAAATGAAATGAGGTATATTCAGAAGTTACCATATAGAGTCTGAATCAAAATGTTTTGTAGAAGTGTATTTACTTGATTTGTACAGTATCTTGACTTTAAACAAACCAATAATGCATAGTGTTACTGTGCAAATACCTTATTGTTCTTTTCATATGAGCTGTGACAAGATAAACTATCCCACCATGTAGATTTTACTTCATTTTAGATTGAATTATAGCTAATATTATTTATGAACATGATGAATATATTTAAGAATTGTAAAAAGATATGTAATAATGTTATTTTTGAAAATGTACGTATATTTTAGACTTACACGGATAAAATTTTAATTGTGTGTTGAATTTTTATCTACTTTTGTCACCATTTTAATCAGTGTTACTTTTATGCTTGACAAGGCTCAAATGATATGTCATGTAGCAAAGTGTCTGTTTTAATGTAGGACAATAGTCCCCACAGGGTAAATCCCATACATATGTGTACGTACTCCCACCCCACTGCTCAGTTTAACTAAGGCAGAAAAAAAATCTCTCTCCCCCACCCTTTCACCACTCCTATACCTTTGATTTTGTTTTACGTAAAAAATATAAAAAATCAACAAAAATTTAAAAAATAACCGTTTTAATGTTTTGAATGGAATAAATTGAAAATTATAATAGAAAAAAGAAATCACAAGGGGTGGGGGGAGAAGTGGGTGGGGATTTTGTCTGCCTTTGTCTAATTGAATTAATGGGTGGGGTAGGGAGATTTTGTCCGTATTCCTGTCCATTTATCAGGTAACCATTTTATAGCTACATAAATTTATGTATCTAATGGTAGGGTGTGTATAAATATACTGAAATGAAAATGAAAAGCAGAATTTAATATAACAAAGATATATGCAACACATTTTCATCTAAAAGTTTGGCATTTTCTTCTAAAATGATTCAAACATACTTTTTGAAGCTTATTGGTTCTTTATAAAACAGAGGTTTTCAAATATATTTTACAAACAACAAAGAATAAACCAGCGTACATTATAAAACTTCTTGTTATGTTTTAAAAAGCAAACTTGTATATCTTTAACAGCGTTTAAAAGTTACCAGAATATATTGCAGAAATAAAAATCATAAAATATGCTTTGTCTCTGGATTATAGACATTTTGAATGTTATACAAGATAAAATTCATATAAAATATATTATACACTTATTGAATGGCTTCTCAGAGAAAAAAATATACTCGAGATCCAAAGGACAGAGGCCGGGCTAAAAGTTTTGACAAATTGCAGGCAAAGCATTTATAAAGGTTTTATTACATGGACCTGAGCTTTATATAGTCATACATTGAAACATGTTATTAAATGACCCCTTATATAAATTGCCAGTCTATAGTAAGTGCTTATGACCAGTCCATAGTTCAGCTCTAAATTTTGATGCGCTGAAGTCAAAACTTAAAGAAAACAAATACAAAAATTTATTTTTGCTGTAATGTAATAAAACACTCATTAAAAGGCTTGCTAGTCAGTAGTCAAAACAGTTAGCCTTCAGACCTCGGGCAGTAATTCTGACTATAGACTAGCAAGCCAATTTATAAGTGTATAATATTTTTATTCTGCAATTCTTTATCCTTCCAGTATTTGTATTTATATCTTTTATATAATTGTAGCATCAACTGAAAATATGCATGTCATCAATTCTTAGTCCTTGTATTTTAAGGTATATGAGCCGTGCCATGGGAAAACCAACATAGTGGCTTTGCAAAGAGCATGGATCCAGACCAGCCTGCGCATCCTGGCTGGTCTGGATCCATGCTGGTCGCAAAGCAATAATGTTGGTTTTCTCATGGCACAGCTCATATCTGGTTCAGCTGCAATACAAGAATAATGTTTTCTTTGATATGTTTATACTGTAATTTTAACTTCTGTACATCCGAGTGGATTTTGACTTTTCTAATTAATATGTAAATAGATTTTGTATTTATACAATAAATTGTAACGATATTGCAAATGTTTAATTTTTTCAGTTTAATATTCTCTGAACTTCCTTCCGTCAGTGATTTCGTTGATCTCTCTGGAACCAAAGGCTTACATGCCCGCCTGCTTAGCTCAGTAGGGAGAGCCCAGATCTATGGATCACGGGGTTGTGAGTTTGATCCCTGGGCAGGAAGTATGTTTTCCGTGACAGTTTGATAAAAGACATCGTGTCTGAAATTATTTGTCCTCCACCTCTGATTCATGTGGGGAAGTTGGCAGTTACTACTACAGAATCCAGGAACAGTGGTTAGGTAAACTGTTTGCTCTTACATAGAAAAACGGCATTTAACCCAAAACCAACAAACATACAAACAAGGGCTTACAGTGGAGCTAATTAGTAATTAGTGTGCCATATCTGTCGTTTGATGTCATGCCTCCCTTTGAAGAAGATGGGATATATTGTTTTGCAGATGTCGGTCAGTTGGTTTGTAGACCAATCGGTTTCCGGACGCTAACTCAAGAACGGTTGGGCCTAGGATCATAAAGTTAATAGGAAGGTTAGTCATGACCAGCAGATGACCCCTTTGATATTAAGGTCAGTAGGTCAAAAGTCAAGGTCACAGTGACCCGGAACAGTGAAACCGTTTTTACGGACAATAACTTGAGAATGCTAAACAGTTAAACCATTTCTGGAGAACGCTTTGGCCTAGGATCACGAAACTTAATAGGGAGTTTGATCATGACCAGCAGATGACCCCATTTGATTTTGAGGTCAGTAGGTCAAAGTCACATTGACCCAAAACAGTAGACAGTAGTTTTGCCAAATAAAATGAGAATGCTTTGGTCTAAGATCACATTTAATACGGAGGTCACTTATGACTGGTAAATGGCCCGTAATTATTGATTTGAGGTCAGTACGTCAACGTCCAGTGTACAATGACCAAATAATTTTGTTCCTTGTGCAATTACTGAATGCATCAAGGAGGGCATTTCGTGTTCTACGAGCTCTTGTTAACATATTAGTAATAAGAAACTGTTTTGACACCATACTTTGACATGATAACAATGTTTTTTAAACATGTTAATAAGATACTGTTTTGACAGTTCAACACCACACTCTGACATGATAACATGAAATGCCCTGACATAAGACAGCTGCGGCGTTCCATAGAAGTCCCTGTGGGTATCAGTAGGTCAAAGCACATTTTTTACATACAACAAGAGATCACAGAGTGATCTTGGCACCCACCAATGTGCCATTTTTGAGAGTTCCAAATTTCAAGACTTATTGACTAGCTCAAGGTCAAATTTCATTTCCGTACACAACATTGTGCATGTGGTCCTAATTCGAAAGCTGTAGCTTGAGAAATGTGAAAGTAGGTCACTAGATCAATTTCAAGGACAAAGTTCTTTGTACACAAAACTGCATGTGCATCAAGTTTGAAGGCTGTAGTTTGAGAAATCTGAAAGTAGGTCACTAGGTCAATCTTAAGGTCAAAGTTTAATTCGGTAACAAAACTATGCAAGTGGTCCAAATTTGAAGGCTGTAGCTTGAGAAATGTGAAAGTAGGTCACTAGGTCAAAATCAAGGTCAAATTACACTTCAGAACACAAATCTATGCATGTGGTCCAAATTTAAAGCCTGTACCTTCAAAAATGTGAAAGTAGGTCACTAGGTCAAAGTTTGTTTCGGTACACAACCCTATGCATGTGGTCTAAATTTGAAGCCTGTAGCTACAGAAATGTGAAAGTAGGTCACTAGGTCAATCTTAAGGTCAAAGTTCATTTCGGTACACAAAACTATGCAAGTGGTCCAAATTTGAAGGCTGTAGCTCGAGAAAAGTGAAAGTAGGTCACTAGGTCGAAATCAAGGTCAAATTTTATTTCGGAATACAGAACTATGCATGTGATCGAAATTTGAAGCCTGTACCTTCAAAAATGTGAAAGTAGGTCACTAGGTCAATGTTAAGGTCAAAGTTTGTTTCGTTAAACAAAACTATGCATGTGGTCCAAATTTGAAGGCTGTAGCTTGAGAAATGTGAAAGTAGGTCACTAGGTCAAAATCAAGGTCAAATTTCATTTCGGAACACGAAACTATGCATGTGGTCCAAATTTGAAACCTGTACCTTCCAGGGCCCACACTGGGCTGAAAAAAGTTGGAGCCACCTTTTTTCTCGGGAACGGTAGGGAGGGTGCTGGAGAGGTTTCCCTTCCCGCGGCGCGTTGAAAATTTTTGTTACTTCCCATAAGCAAATGGTGATATTCTAGCTATATAGGGGGACTTTTGAATGAAAGTGGGTATACCTCTAAAGCAAGTTTTGTATTTTAAAATGTTGTTGGATGTTTGAAGCAACCTGTCTGAAATATTTTTCCATTACAGCTTCTTTTTGTTGTGGGCCTACTATGTAAATGCATGGCCCCGGGGCTGTGTTTTTGGTGCTCTGTGCTTCCGAGAAATCTACCCTGATACAGGATTACATTTCAAATCCATTCCTAACTTTTAAAGACATTAAAAAAACTTGGCAAACACCTTTACTAATTACTTACTAAGATCACAGACACGGTCCAGTGTATTTTTTTTTTTTTTTTTTTTGATTAATATAAAAAAAACAACCTTTTTTCACACAAATATGCTTTCTATATGTTAGTCAAATGAAAAAAAAAAATGATGACAAAAATCCGGTCAGTGTCGTGTATGATATTGTGACCGGATTTTTTGTCATCATTTTTTTTTTCATTTGACTAACCATGGAGGTAATATCTATATTACCTCCATGGACTAACATATAAAAAGTATATTTGTGTGAAAAAAAAAAGGATTTTTATATTAAACAAAAAATACACTGGACCCGTGCCTGTGTACTGACGGTGCCGACAACGTTAAAAAATTCATCAAACCATTCATTATTTTGCCGATTTATTTATTAATTATTTGATCCATGGAAATTAAAGGCATCAATCATTTAATCTGCCGTAATGACAACAAAACAAAACGATTATTTTAACCCGATAATCGGTTGCTAATTGATTGCAAATTGCATCTTCTCGCCTGTCAAGATGTTTATTACACATCGTTATATGTAAAGTAAAAGCAGACTGGGTAGTACTATCCCGAAATAAGTTAATTTTATAAGGTAAAATTATCGGAACCAGTCAACAGTTTTTTTAACATAATTTCTCGGAGGTTACGATTTAGAACGTCTGAAACAAAATGGCGGTCCAAATTACGAACATTTTTTCATTTTCGCCACTCGCGATTTTTCTTCGCCACTTTCATCGCAGATTCGCCAAATGGCTCGAGTGGCGAACGACAGCGTGGGCCCTGCCTTCAAAATGTGAAAGTAGGTCACTAGGTCAATGTCAAGGCCAAAGTTTTTTCAGTGCACAAAACTTTACATGTGGTCCAAATTTGAAGGCTGTAGCTACAGAAATGTGAAAGTAGGTCACTAGGTCAAAATCAAGGTCAACTCGTGTCAAGGTTCATCTTGCCACTCAAAACCACAGGTGGCAGTAACGTACCTAGGATACAGTATAGGTCCATGGGCCATATGCACTTACATTTATTACAATTATAATGTTTTCTTAGGAAAAAAATGACAAAAAGCCATTTCGAAAAAAAATTTGCTCCTGTGACAATGAGCCATCTACAAGGTAAGTATGAACAGTTTCACACGTGCATTGCTACCAGGTCCGTATTTTTTTTTCAAAACAATATTTCCTTATCAATGATTGGCCGCCTTTTCGGCAAGAGATTAATCTTTCAGAAAAACCTTACTTCAAAACCCAGTTCCAAACCGTTTACGCATCACGAGCGAGCAACGGCGTACAAAACGATAGTGATTTCTCCACCCGAAAAAATCCCACACATTTTTCGCACCGAAGTCTCCCCCCTAAAACAAATCAAGTACACCTTGTCAGTTAAAAGTTGCGCTACAAGCAGTCAGAATATGCTAAATGTAAACTAACAAGACTAAAAGTAAGGTTCAATTCTACTTTATTACTTACCAGTTGTTATTTATTTGAATTTGGTAAATAATCTTCGTGAGCCATCGCTGCTTGTTTATATTCGGGTACTCTTTGGATTTTATCGCTACGTTTGAAATACGTAAACTGTCTCCGCCAATGAAAACGTTCTTTACAACCACCGTTTTGTCAACGGTAATCATGGCAGGCGAAAGTAATTTTCGAAAGCGAAAAAGTTAAATTGCAAATTTGTAAGTAATTACGAAGAGTTAAACCTGATGTTCGGTCTTGCTAGTTTGCATTTGGCCAATTTTGACCGGTTGTAACGTTATTTTTAACTGGGACGGAGTACTTGATGTGTTTTAGGGGGGAGACTTCGGTGCGAAAAATGTGTGGGATTTTTTCGGGTGGAGAAATCACTATCGTTTTGTACGCCGTTGCTCGCTCGTGATGCGTAAACGGTTTGGAACTGGGTTTTGAAGTAAGGTTTTTCTGAAAGATTAATCTCTTGCCGAAAAGGCGGCCAATCATTGATAAGGAAATATTGTTTTGAAAAAAAAATACGGACCTGGTAGCAATGCACGTGTGAAACTGTTCATACTTACCTTGTAGATGGCTCATTGTCACAGGAGCAAAATTTTTTTCGAAATGGCTTTTTGTCATTTTTTTCCTAAGAAAACATTATAATTGTAATAAATTTAAGTGCATATGGCCCATGGACCCATACTGTATCCTAGGAACGTTACTGCCACCTGTGCTCAAAACCATACAAGTGGTCCAAATTTGAATGTTGTAGGTTATTGACAAGATTTTAAAAGCTTTTCCCTAAGTCTATATGAACCATGTGACCCCAAGGGCGGGGCCATATTTGATCCTAGGGGGATAATTTGAACAAACTTGGTAGAGAACCACTAGATGATGCTACATTACAAATGCCAAAGCCCTAGGCTTTGTGGTTTGGACAAGAAGATTTTCAAAGTTTTTCCCTATATAAGTCTATGTAAACCATGTGACCACCGGGGCGGGGCCATATTTGACCCTGTGGAAATAATTCGAACAATCTTAGTAGAAGACCACTAGATGATGTCACATACAAAATATCAAAGCCCTAGGCCCTGTGGTTTTGAACAAGAGGTTTTTCAAAGTTTTTCCCTATATAAGTCTATACAAACCATGTGACCCCCGGGGCGGGGCCATATTAGACCCCAGGGAAATAATTTGAATCATCTTGGTAGAGGACCACTAGATGATGATTCATACCAAATATCAAAGCCCTAGGCTCTGTGGTTTTGGACAAGAAGATTTTCAAAGTTTTTCCCTATATAGAAATAAACAAAGGGCCATAACTCACTAAAAATTGTTGAACCAGTCTGATTTTCAGAGGGACACAACTAGGGTACCAATACATCATTCTGACAAAGTTTGGTCAAAATCCCCCTGGTAGTTTCTGAGGAGATGCGATAACGAGAAATTGTTAACGGACGGACGGACGGAAGGACGACGGACAACGGACGCAGAGTGATTTGAATAGCCCACCATCTGATGATGGTGGGCTAAAAAGGAATTAAAAGGGAAGTAACCTATGTCATGCTCATATTTATCACATGCATTTCTTGTGAGTTTTAATTCAACTACCATGACCACTTTATGACAAATAAAATCTATCCACACATAATAACTTAAATGATAACAAATAACAACTCCGTCACGGATCACAATTTTCTTTTTTTATTTGACAAAATTTTCAGTAAAAGTAAAAGAAATGCTGCTATGATAAACTCAACACCGGCGACGACGAATGTAGCGTCATACTTCCCCGTCATGTCAAACAGCAAACCTGAAATCAAAGCAGACATTAGAAAACGGAAGTACATGCTAACACAGTGTATATGTTATGCGCAGGATGAGAATTACGGACCATTCTAGAATTGCCCTGCGCATTTTAAGAATTCTAATAATGTCCGGCAACGTTGTAATTCTGAAAACGCGCGAGTCAATTCTAGAATAGTCCGTGCGCATTTAAGAATTTGGACAAAGTGAGAATCGCCTCTGATACAGTGAGATATGATAACTGCGTGTACACTGACATATTTCGAGTTTTTTTAATAGAATAGTATTAACCAGATTTTCTGAACTATCATGACGTGGACATTTCTTTGTCGAATCATCAAATACAAACAAATTCTAAGTAGGAAAAGTCACAGGCTACATCACATAATTTAGCTATCTATGTTCAACCTGTACCGATTAAATAAACCTTGTCTAAATTTGTCTCACATTGGGTTTTCAATGACGTACATCCTTAGTACGTACAGTACAATGTGTTCCAGAATTTAAAAATGCCCGGTTCGTAAGTATTTGATTGATGTTTTAATTAAATCAGTATTTAATTTTCAAGAGATCAGCAGTTGTATATTTTGTGTAATCTAACGCAGTAACACCCTCTTACTGCCGAAACTCCTCTAATGGTACGGAACATGTCACGTCTATCAAAACTTACCCCTCTAAACAGTTGATGTCTCGGCCCCGAGACTGCCTAGTGCTA
This sequence comes from Mercenaria mercenaria, assembly GCF_021730395.1. Taxonomy (NCBI): domain Eukaryota; kingdom Metazoa; phylum Mollusca; class Bivalvia; order Venerida; family Veneridae; genus Mercenaria; species Mercenaria mercenaria. Next base: position 58,032,572 of record NC_069378.1, read on the forward strand.
TACCTGTGAACAGATCCAGTTTCTGGTTAAGACATAAAACAATTTTACTACGCGAAGACTCGCATGGATTGGACTTCAGTTCAAATACGCGACTAACGGTATAAGCTAAAATGGCTTCCTACAGAAAAAGCAAAAGAAATTACCTCCAAGAGGCGTAGAAATAAATCCAGAAACTCCAATGAAAAACATGAGAAGTCCGAACGACTTTGCAATAATTTCTGCACCGAACAAATCAGCCAGAACCACCGTGCACAATGTCACATATCCACCTGAAATTTAGTACATTAATCCATCAGACATTCTGTATGTGGACATTTTACGGGTAAACTTTGAAAAAGATTGTAACACTGCCGAAATACAACATCATCAACATTCTATGTACATCAGTACCAGAAATAACACACCTGAAAGAAGTTTGGCAAAGTATTATTGAAACCCCTTTGTGATCGTATGAAACAAGATACAAGGCAACGAGATACAATGCCACGAAATATAAAAAATATAGAAAAACGCAACGCGCTACAAGGTAAAGAATTGCAACTCGACGAGATACAGCGCAACAAAATACGAGATAAACAGATATACTGCATCGAGATACAAAGCAACGGGATGCAACACAACAAGACACAAGGTAAAGAGATACAATGTAAATAGATACAACACACCGAGATATAGAGAACCTGTCAGTGGTCTTCGGTTAAGATCAGAAAATCCCAACCCGAGGGCGCACCGCTCAAGTCTTAAACTCGGCTGCGGTGCGCCTGAGGGTTGGGATTTTCTGATCTTAACCGAAGACCAATGACAGATTCTCTATTTCTCACTTATCGGACAGAAAAATCTCTATTTTTAGAAATGCTGGAAAATCTTATCTCACAATTCAACGATAGATACAATTCAACGTGTTACAACGTAAATAGATACAATTCAACGAGTTACAACGTAAATAGATACAATTCAACGAGTTACAACGTAAATAGATACAATTCAACGTGTTACAACGTAAATAGATACAATTCAACGAGTTACAACGTAAATAGATACAATTCAACGAGATACAACGCAACCTCGGTGGAGAAACACCGATGATAAGTACGCAGTTTGCTTGCTGCTATGGAGAAGTTCAGTTATTAAGAAAAACATTTGTATTCGGAAGTAAAATATTTGTCTTTAGCATGGGACAAGTTAGACTGTCATGGTTTCTATGACTTCCTTCATGTAAGTACAGCAGGTCATGAACTTCTTAAATGTTCTTGAGCAAAATGCACTTTAAGGAGGGTTGTTTATGCCACTGTTTGATGCACATATTAAAACATCTTTAAAAACATCTAAATTCGACTTACCGACAAGAAAGCCATACAAGCTTGTGTATATTATTTTCAGCTCGAATGATGTGAGCAGGACTGACAACCCAGTGGAAACCCCAGCCAACAACAAAATTATCTCTAGTAGCACCATTCTATTGATACACCGCATATCTCCTAGACAACCAAAACAGACACGGCTGACGGTGTTTGATATTCCTGCAAAATGGAAATTCATAAAATATATCTGACTTTTTTTTTATTTACTTAAATGGAAATATAAAATATAAACCAGATACATGCTTTAACATGCTCTGGGAAGCTTGAAAAGAAATACACAAATTTGATAATGACCCTCCAAGGAAATGTTTGGGGTCAGTATGATAAATAGGGGAGTCCCCATATTCATCACACTGACCTCATTCATTTTCATTGAGGGCCACCTGGAACAACTGATACGGGGACTGGAAACCGGCATTTATCTTATCTTATGCTGCCGTCCAATCGAAGCGTATGCCGTAAGGTTATTCTGCTATTACTCAAACACTTACACCTTACAGTTTAACTCGTCCCTTCAGTGAAATTTGTTGAATTTTTTGTTGAAAGCAAAAGTTCTGTCATGAAATTATTGCCTGCATCTGTTTTTAAATGGAAAATATCTACATTAATGTTACTTTTCGCCCTGTGAAAATGGCTAAATCTAGACTTGTCTTACCCAGAGAGAAAGATGTCGTTTTTTACATGATATTTGCCTTGTTGATTCAGAGTATTTAGAACAAAAAAATTAGGACATATTTTAATGAAAATAGCAAGTCAAAACTGTAAACTGTTGCCTGAAAATATTTGTTTATGATATTGCTCTGTTCTTCACCATTTAAATGCGTGTTAAACTCCTAGATGATTTTCTGCAGTTTTATCTAAAAGTTCGGAATACTAAATGTAACTTCGTTGTCGGCCTTTTTATAAAAAAAAAATTTGTTATTTTAATTTAAATACATTGTATTTTTCCTTCCTGGGGCCACCAACAAAATGTTTTATCGACCATTTCTTTTATCCTGAATCGACACGAATAGCTGCAGACGCTCCACAGAAATATTGGGAGTCGCCACGTGACCGCCTTTTAACCAATGAAAATGTTAGAATCTCATTGGAGATAAATAAAAGGTATTGTAAAAGGTACATCAGTCATCTTCAAATACTTTATTAAAACGTAAACACTGAGTGACTGACAGAAACATCAGTCTTGCAGACCAAGCAAATGAATATAATTTTATCATTTGTATTGCTGGTAATAACGTTCTCGAATCGTCCAATAGCTGCACAGTTCTGAAAGTTCTTTTCTTGTTTACCGTGGGATTCATGTTTATTACATAAATACAACAACAGATATAAAGTTTAAAATGAGTACGTAGCAACAGACTACTGTGTATCTTGCAAAATATAAAAATGTGTTTACTTAATTTAAAAAGAATAATTGTAAAAAAGGACAAACAATTGAAAAACGTAAGGAGACTTACCTATTGAAGAGGTTAGCCAAGCAGCTTGGTGTTTGGTCATACCAGACTCTATGGCCTGGTCAGGTATAAGATTAAACGGTATTGTGAAGGCAAGTTGAAATGTAAAAGCTGACATAAGAAATAACCAACACCTAAAATCTTTGAGAAGATCCACGTGCAATACCGAGTCTAGTGTTGTTCTGAGCTTAGAGGAGCTCGTACTTGTTCCTGCTGATGCATCTTCTTTACAATGAATATCTGTGTCTATTTCAAAACACGTCTTTTCAATATCTGTTCCGATTTCATCTTTGTTGTTGGTAGTATATGCTTTAGAGGAGTTACTTAATGGATTATGATTACTTGAAGTTGATTTTGAGTCACCTTCATTAATCAGTGTTTCGATATTTTGGTCATATCCGATTAATCTCTTAGCCTTAGGTGGCAGCAAAAAAAGTCCCAGCACGGCTCCTTGTAACGTAATTCCTGCCTCCAACAAAAGAGTCCCTCTCCAACTGTATTCGTCTATCAGAGCTCGTGTCAGCTGGTTAAACACGAATGTTCCTACGCCTGAAATTATCACATAAAGAATGAAATGTACACTTATCAAATTTAAAATTCTCAAACTATGATTTAAAGTCGGAACTTCGAAAATTGTCAAAATAAGTCAGAATCATGGGACCTTGTATATGAACTTGTCGTATGATCCTTACAATACATTTTGAAGTACATCATTATACCTTCGTTGTTTTTAGTGTGTGTGTGTGTGTGCGTGTGTCTGTGTGTGTGTTTCAAAGGAAATCAACAATTTTGCTATATATTTTAGAAAAAGCCAGAACGATTTTGCCAAAATAAAAGCCAGACTTATCGAAGTTGATCTGTACCTTTAAAAGTTTAAGGATTGTGTGAAATGCATGAATAGGTTTCAGAAATATTAAATGTCAATTTTGGAGCATTTTCAATGTGAGAAAAGGGAAATGATTTTGTCTAATCAAAAGTCAGAGTTTTTTGGGACCTGATGTGTGAACTTGACTCATGATCCTTTCAGTCATTCAAGTTCCAATGCAATGCTTTTCCATTTGTTTCAGAGATGTAAAGAAAACATTATTTTTGTCCCATTTTCTAAGTCAATAAGGGGATATAACTTTGTCAAAACATTATGCAGAGTTATGAAACTTGGTGTGTTAACTAACATCATGATCTCCAAATGTCTCGATGATTTATTAATAGGTTTCAGAAATATCGAAAATAATGTCAATTTTGGAAATTTTTCTAAGTGCAAAAGTGCAGATGATTTTGTTAAAACAGTAGTCAGATATGGCATCTGGTACGTTAACCTCGATCTTACAAACATTTTGTAAGTTTCAACACGATATCTATACTAGTTTCCTAGATGAGACGGGACGGGACTTCTGAATCAAAATTTGGTAGGGGTCTAATAATTTAGACAACAGTTCGGTTGTGTATTTATATTTACACGTTTAACATCAATGCGAGTTGTTGCATTCAAATGGATGACAAGTGTCGTTATGAAAGAGATGTTTTTTAGTTTCTCCGTCAACTATGGATGAATTTAAGTTTAAAAAGACCCCACGTTAAACTAAACATGCATAAACTTTATTGATTTACCTGATCCGCACACAGCGATGCCATTGGCTAGAGTTCGGCGCTTGTTGAAGTGTTGTATCACACAAACTCCTGCAGGTATATACATCAGCCCGAATCCTAGACCTGAAAGTCATTTTAGATTATAAATCCATTACCAGCCAGTACTTTCTCCACACACTTAAAGTTAATGACTCGAAATAATTTTCACAAAAAAAATACAGTGACGGCGTTAAATTTAGTCCTGGCAATTCTGTTATTGGTTGCGGGTTTATCCCGCTACCAAAGTTAAGCGTATTTCTGACAATCATGTAGCATCTTTATTCGATTCCAAATCACATCCAGTATTTGTTTCTTATACATGTATATTTATAGATTGGCATTTAAAATGAAAATAACTCTAGCAAAACCCGCAACCACCAGACATCTCAAGGCTTTGATTTTTTTCCTTCTTCTGGAATTGCATTTTTGGCTGATATTGATTATTTTGTTTAAGTATATTGTTACTTATTTTGAAGAAATCTTGAAGATTATACTTAATCTACTCCAGGCCTATTTGCTTGAAAAATACAAAAATATTTTGTTGAAAAAAAAAATCCTACTTCTTTTTGGAATACAAGGACTTCCTTTGAAAACCAAATACAAGTATGGCAGGCAGTCTACGTCCCAGTGTGGTTTGAATCCACGAACTTAGGCCCAAATGGTACACCATACCGTTGACTGTCAAATTACGTTATTAGCAATGTTCATCGCAGATGAATGCAAAATATAGTCACTGGAACCGTAATTAAAGGTATAAGGGGAACATGGGAACATGCAAAACACAAGTTCAATGCCAGTCTATATTTTTGTGTAATTTCATGCTATCTGAAATTAATAATCTTAAGAGGGGAAAACCTTCAGATATATGTAAAATCTTCTTTTTATCGATTAAAAAAATGTGCAACGTGAAAACAGTCGTTCTGTCTGTCATATATTTGTGATTTCTTGACATTCATACAAATTTGTTTTTGGTAAGGCCCTTTAATATGGCTCATAATAGGGGCCTTTATTTGTAATGTGGCTGACACATTTTTATTTTGTTATGAACATAAACTATGTCTATTTCTTGTAAAATCCTTTTTCCGATAATTGCTTCCTGACATAATTACCAAAGGTTTGAATATTAATAAACATACTGGAATATAGTATTGAATCCATTGTTTATGAAACTTTAAACATAAATTGTCGCACTTATACAGAACGCATAAATAACAAGGCAGTCTGAAAGACAGCTAAATCCCCCGCCACTGTTATGGATAGTGAAAGGGTAAACCTTTGACCTTGAGCTGTGACCCTGACCTTGAACTGACATGGCTGAACCATGAATTCTGCACATCGTCTTGATGAGGTGATCATTTGACCCAAGTTTCATGAAAATCCTTTATGGGGTTTAGGAGATACAGAGCTCAAACCTTTGACCTTGAGTTGTGACCTTGACCCAAGTTTGATGTAATTCCTTCAAGGGGTTTAGGAGATACAGAGTGGACACAAAATGAAAGGCTCAAACTTTTGACCCAAAGTTGTGACCTTGACCTTGAGCCGGCATGGCTGACTCATCAGTTCTGCACATCGTCTTGGATAGGCGATCATTTGACCCAGGTTTCATACGAATCCTTCAAGGGGATTAGGAGATACAGAGCAGACACAAAATGGAAGGCTCAAACCTTTGACCTTGAGCTGTGACCTTGACCTTGAGCCGACATGGCTGACTCATGGGTCTGCATATTGTCTTGATGAGGTGATCATTTGACCCAAGTTTCATGATTATCCTTCAAGGGGTTTAGGAGATACAGAGCGGACATGAAATGAAAGGCTCAAACATTTAACCTTGAGATGTGACCTTGACCTTGAGCGACATGGCTGACTCATGGGTCTGCACATTGTCTTGATGAGGTGATCATTTGACCCAAGTTTCATGATTATCATTCAAGGGTTTAGGAGATACAGAGCTGACACAAAATGTTACGGAAGGACGGAAGGACAGAAGACGGAAGGACGGAAAGATGGAAGGACGGACGGACGGAGACCATTCCTATAACCACCCACCACTCGTGGCGGGGGATTAATAAAGTAAAGAACGGAAACTTAATCGTGTTTACCTGCTAATAGGCCATACGACAAACAGAGGTAAAGTATACTAGTTGCAAAAGTGCTGGCAACAAATCCGACACAGCTGATGACAGCTCCGGCTACAACAACAACACGACAACCGTATTTGTCCGTCAGTGCGCCAACAACTGGTCCTGAAAATACAGATGTTCGTTCCAATGATACAGGCTATATATAGCTTTAATTATACAGCTGAAAGCTGGAAAAAAAGAAAGTGTTGCCTTGTGTTGTAATTATATAACATAATATGATTACACCAGTCAGTAATTAGGTATTTAAACTAGCATATCCCACACTTGCAAGTTTTTAATCAGCGTATTTTATATGCATACTTACAACATTAGTTACACTGATATTAATGACTCTATTTTATGTTATCCTTCACATAATAGAATATTGGATATCTATAAATAAGACTAATGATATCCTAAAACCAATTTAGGATTTTTTATCAATAAATAAATAAATAAAGTATAGAAACCCTGTTCGATTTTGCCAAAATAAATGTAGGGTCACCAGAAAAATGAACGGGTCGATCGGGCCCCGGGAAAAAAAAAGTACTTTTATGTCTTATTGTTCTTAAAATCATTTCTTGTATGTTCGGTGACTGAATGCATCCACATTTTTGTTGTCACTATGTCACTTAATAACTGTCACTTTCGTTAATTATTTTACATGTTAGCATATTTCAGATCTACACATAACGCATGGTGAGTTATATATAGTACGTATCGTTTCAAAATAATAATCAAGAATAAGAATCCGGGCAAAATGTCAAAATCTTTTGTATACTGCAACATGGTAATGTCAATCATGACTGTACAGTAAATATTTATTTTTGTTTATTTGTTGTTTATTAGATTTGATGTAATGAAGTATATAACAAAAACGAATCAAGATAAATGTGCTGGCAAAAGTAATACAATGCCCGAGTCAATTTTAACTTTATTTATTAATTAATTCAATTCGATTCAAATTTATTCCGGCATAAAGATCATAAAACATTACTGTAAAATACATGTATACAATGACCAATATAAAAATCAAAGTCAGTTTTAACCAGACTGATTATAGACAATTTTAAACATTAATTAGAGGCAATTTAACCACATTAATTAAGTCAATTAAAACTTAATTACCTACAAGATGCATAACTCCGGTCATAATAGAAGCAATCGCCACAGTGGCTGCTCGGCCCTGCTGAAAATGTTCGAGTAGCTCAACCAAAAGAATCCCGACGGAGAACACTAATCCGTCGGTAATAAATCCAATAAAGAACGCAGATATCACGATAATCCACCCATAGCCTCCATCAGTCTGATCAGGTTTTGATCCTAACTTTTTCTCTGCCATAGTGTTTTTATATAATATTACAGTACAATATGCGGTTGAACAGAACACTGAAAATCGATTGATTTATCGGTGCAGTGTGTAAATCTTCTAATACCGTAGGATATGGAGCGCCGCAGCTGTCTTATGTTGAGACATTTCATGCTATGTTGGAGTGTGTTAACTTGTCAAAATAGTGTCTTATTATAGTAAAAAGCTATGTCATCATGTCAAAGTATGGTTTTAACTTGTCAAAACAGTGTTTTATTAATAACATGACTAGTTAACATAATACGATACTATTTGGACAAGTTAACATCGCACTTTGAAAGGATAACATAACAAGACACTGATTTGACAAGTTAACACAATACTTTGACAAGATAACATCGCTTTTTAACATAACAGCACGCCCGGTAGACAAAATCACATGTTACTTTAACAAGATAACAAAGATTTTTAACATAATGACAAGCTCTGTAGGCAAAATCACACGGTACTTCAACAAGTCAATAAAGATTTTAACATAATAACAAGCTACAGACAATATCACACGATACTTTAACAAGATAACATAGATTTTTTAACATAATAAGACACCCTGCAAACAAGATCATACTTTGACATGATAACATGGCTAGTAAACAGCATAATACACTTTTTTGGACATGTTAACTTCACAACTTGACATGGCAACATAGCTTTTCATCATAGTAAGACGCTGTTTCGACAAGTTAACACCATTCATTAACAAGATCACATGGCTAGTTTTTATAATGAAACACTGTAACACAAGTTTACATAATAACAGAACTTTTTAACATAATAAGATACTGTTTTGACAAGTTAACATCACGTTTAGACATGATAAGATGAAATGTCCCGACATAAGACAGGTGCGACATTCCATAGTAGGAGTTTAGCCGCTGTGTACCTTGACCTCGATAACTGATATCACAATCGAGTAAATCGATCAACGGGTCACTGCATAAGGGATTCAAATGAAAGTTACCAATGTGAACCGGTAGAGCAGGGACCTAAAGGGAAGTAAGCAATGTCATCAGGCTATAGTTTCTGTTTATGTAACGCACTTGCTTCAGCTATAAAAAGCAAAAATAAACCCTTCAATACAAAAATATAATTATTTTAACAGTTTTATGTGATATATGAGAAGAATACTATCATTGCGGAATGTGCTACTTATAAAGTATATATTTCGGCACCCCGATATGACATTGAACCTTAAAAATCGGTATCGTTAGTTTTAATTTATTCGCTCTAAAGCTGAAAATAGATCCGAAAATGAATGACATGCAACTGACGTTTTCGCATTTTATTCATATATCTTATCACATAAAATTCTGTTAACAACATAACTTTCAAACACTCAGCTGATGCATACAGAATATGTGTTATAGTAAGCACCCCCTATAAACGACTGTACTCCCCATCTTCCTGCTGCGACCGATCCAAGCAACCAACTGACAGTCTTCAAATGAGTCACTTTACACGGTCTGCGTATTTAAGTCTTACGATAAACTGAACATTAAAATGTGTGTATGTGGCGATATAACCTGTGAAACAGATAAATAATGCCGGTTTACAAAATGCTGACAAAATGTTGACTGATCAAACCCATTACATGGAAATTCACTCGACCAAGTCACGAAACGGTGAAGAACATGTCTAATTGATGTGCAATCCAATAATCCATGTTGTTTTTCTGAATTTCTGAAATAAGCATGCATGCTCCATAAATATATGTACATAAGATGTTGCATATTTGTTGCGTTTTTGAAAGAAATTATTTTTTACCAAGACGTTAAAAAACCTTCACTGTATGCCGACCTGCTAATTTTCTTATTTACGACTGACACTGTATTCCATTTTGAGACTTAAGTATGCGATTTACTAGTATGTCCTTTGAGGGCGTAAATGAAATAGATATACATGCGGAAGTGTCTCTATCGATCAGTCTTCATATATACAATGTCATTTAATGTTGAACCACTCATGCTATGCATGCGCTAATCCATTTGGGGTGGGGTGGGTGGTGGTTGTCTGTGACTCTATCCTGCCTAATAATATAATCCAACTGAATGCTTAAAAATCGTTTACATGCAAGTATTCCATGTTGGTTTTACAGACATATACTCTTAATAACTTAAATATAGAATTAGAAACTGAAAGTATACACAGGGTTCCTTATATATCACGTAGAAAATTACCTTCTGCCGATTACTTTTGGAAGTCACGCGAAGAAACGTTTCCTGACGACTTTAAAATAAAATAAACCAATGGAGACAATGACTGATATATACAATTATATATTAGGATGCGTGTACAAGTAACATAAGTTATGGTACGGACACGACAAATCGACCCTTTATTTCTATTTTTTTATCTTGACCTTGGAGCAAGGGACCAGCTGGAGCCTGCAGTCTTATCAAACATCTTATCGTATTGTACGACCAAAATTTTGTCTGAACACTCTTGCTAATACCAGTCAGTAACAAAACACGTTAGTTCAAAATGTTATGTGTATGCCTACGGGCAGGTAGCGTGTTTTCTCTATATTAATGTGTCCATATTCCAAGAAAAACAAATATCAATTTGTAACAAGTTATTTCAGAATCCCTTCATGCATGAAGACGTTTTGGCTCGGACAAAAAAAAATAACCCGACCCTATTTTTGACATTTGACCTCCAAGTGTGACATTGACCTTGGAGGACATCACACCGAATCCTCTTTCATTGACGGTTATAAGCAAATATCATTATCCAAGCAAGAAAATACATGTGTGTACTTTTGACGCCGACAATGTACAACTTCTAGACAAAATCATTGATCAATCGAGTTTTTTTGCTATAATTTTACCTGTAATCAGACTAACACATTATATAAAGAAACAAATCATGTTCAGCTTACAATAAAATACAAATAAACACATCAACAAAGCACATTGTTTATATAATATATTTAATCACTTTAAAATAGCTCTTTTCAACTTTCAGCGGTCAGCTTATTGTTTGGATCGGTCGTAACAGGAAGAGGGGGAGTACAGTCGTTTATAGGGGATGGTAGGCTATGTGTTTTTGTTTTTTTTGGATTTAACGTCGCACCGACACATGATAGGTCATATGGCGACTTTCCAGCTTTTAATGGTGGAGGAAGACCCCAGATGCCCCTTCGTGCATTATTTCATCACAAGCGGGCACCTGGGTAGAACCACCGACCTTCCGTAAGCCAGCTGGATGGCTTCCTCACATGAAGAATTCAACGCCCGAGTAAGGCTCGAACCCACATCGATGAGGGGCAAGTGATTTGAAGTCAGCGACCTTAACCACTCGGCCACGGAGGCCCCAGGCTATGTGTTGCAAACGAGTTAACTTATTAGTGTATAGCTGACAGATACAACAAAACACAAAGAAAACGCTCCAGTGCATTCATTTCTTCCTTGTATTCAGTGAACACTTTTATTATTTTAGAGATGATACGTCTTAAACATAAATTATCATAATATTTCGAAGTAGGCAGTTGTAATTTCCGTGTAAAAGAATACTGTATCTATAACATTTTAAATTTCCAAATTTCCAGCTTTGGTGGCGGAGGAAGACCCCAGGTGCCCCTTCATACATTATTTCACGACGAGCGGGTACCTGGGTAGAACCACCGGCCTTCCGTAAGCGCACTGGATGGCTTCCTCGCATAAAGATTTTATACGTAAAAAGAGGCTCAAACCCACACCAGGCAAGTGATTCGAAGTCAGAGACCCGAACCACTCGGCCACGGAGGCCCTTTTTTCCTGGATTTCCTTATCACATAAAATTAGAGGCTCACTTTCATCCTCGTGACTTTCAATATGGTAATCATTACCTTGCTCAAGAACAAGTAGTAATCATTCGTAATTGAGTAACTTAAAATGACGCATTCTACGTACGTGTTGCAGTCTACAGAGCTTACGTGTTGTCTATGAATATAGACTGGTAATTTAGTGACTTCAAATGACGCATTGAGTGACTTTGCAGTCTATAAATATGGATTTGTAATTGAGTAACTTCAAATGACATATTCTGCGTACGTGTTGTCTATGAATATAGAATGGTAATTGAGTAACTTCAAATGACATATTCTGCGTACGTGTTGTCTATGAATATAGACTGGTAATTGAGTAACTTCAAATGACATATTCTGCGTACGTGTTGTCTATGAATATAGACTGGTAATTCAGTAACTTCAAATGACATATTCTGCGTACTTGTTGTCTATGAATATAGATTGGTAGTTGAGTGACTTCAAATGACGCATTCTGCATACGTCGTGTTGTCTATGAAATATAGCCTGGTAATTGAGTGACTTCAAATGACGCATTCTGCGTACGTGGTGTCTATGAATATAGACTGGTAATTGAGTGACTTCAAATGACGCATTCTGCGTACGTGGTGTCTATGAATATAGACTGGTAATTGAGTGACTTCAAATGACGCATTCTGCGTACGTGGTGTCTATGAATATAGACTGGTAATTGGGTGACTTCAAGTTGCGTACGTGTTGTCTATGAATATAAACTGGTAATTGAGTGACTTCAAATGACGCATTCTGCGTACGTGTTGTCTGTGAATACAGACTGGTAATTGGGTGACTTCAAGTGACGCATTCTGCGTACGTGGTGTTTAGTTGCGTACGTGGTGTCTATGAATATAAACTGGTAATTGAGTGACTTCAAATGACGCATTCTGCGCACGTGGTGTCTATGAATACAGACTGGTAATTGGGTGACTTCAAGTGACGCATTCTGCGTACGTGGTGTCTATGAATATAGACTGGTAATTTAGTGACTTCAAATGACGCATTCTGCGTACGTGGTGTCTATGAATATAGACTGGTAATTGGGTGACTTCAAATGACGCATTCTGCGTACGTGGTGTCTATGAATATAGACTGGTAATTGAGTGACTTCAAATGACGCATTCTGCGTACGTGGTGTCTATGAATATAGACTGGTAATTGAGTGACTTCAAATGACGCATTCTGCGTACGTGGTGTTTATGAATATAGACTGGTAATTGGGTGACTTCAAGTTGCGTACGTGTTGTCTATGAATATAAACTGGTAATTGAGTGACTTCAAGTGATGCATTCTGCGTACGTGTTGTCTATGTATACAGACTGGTAATTGGGTGACTTCAAGTGACGCACTCTGCGTACGTGGTGTCTATGAATATAGATTGGTAATTGAGTGACTTCAAATGACGCATTCTGCGTACGTGGTGTCTACGAATATAGACTGGTAATTGAGTGACTTCAAATGACGCATTCTGCGTATGTGTTGTCTACCAAATAGACTGGTAATTGAGTGACTTCAGGTGACGCATTCTGCGTACGTGTTGTCTATGAATATAGACTGGTAATTGAGTGACTTCAAATGACGCATTCTGCGTACGTGTTGTCTGTGAATATTGACTAGTAATTGAGTGACTTCAAGTGACGCATTCTGCGTACGTGTTGTCTATGAATATAGACTGGTAATTGAGTAACTTCAAATGACGCATTCTGCGTACTGTCTATGAATATAGACTGGTAATTGAGTCACTTCATATAACGCATTCTGCGTACGTGTTGTCTATGAATATAGACTGGTAATTGAGCGACTTCAAGTGACGCATTCTGCGTACGTGTCGTCTATGAATATAGACTGGTAATTGGGTGACTTCCAGTGACGCATTTTGCGTACGTGTTGTCTATGAATATAGACTGGTAACTGAGTGACTTCAAATGACGCATTCTGCGTACGTGTTGTCTATTAATATGCATTTGTAATTGAGTGACTTCAAATGACATATTCTGCCTACGTGTTGTCTCTGATTATTGATTTGTAATTGTGTAACTTCGAACTCAGCATTTTTAATGTTGTCTACAAGTATTATTTGTAGACGTGCAACTTTAAACGGCATAATTTGCGCGTTGATTATTGATATGATATTAATAGTAGAGTAACTTGGAATCGCAAACCTAGCGAACAGACTTAAAGTATTTTTATATGATTAAAAAATTCACATATTCCATCAATGCTCAGAAAAACTATTGATGGAATATGGGAATCTTTTAAACATGTTGAAATGGTAACAGAAGTTGTTGTATGATCAAGACATGTGCTCAGTTTGTTTTAAAAAAAAAACGAAAATATATTGACCGAGGGTTGTCAGGGGCGGACTAGGAGGGGGAGGGGTGCTGACCCCAAGTGTCTGTGATCTGAACCACTTGTTCACATGTGCTAAAATGCGTTTTCCGTAAAAGCGTTCATTTCCCAATGTTTTTCCCATTATATACATTAAAGCACATATTTTATAATTCCCATTTGCTCTTTACTATAAAACAAAATACCGGTGATACTGCCCAGGTTGCCTGGACAAATTATCCAGTGAGCCATATATTCGTTAATAAGAATTTCGTTTGATACGAACATATTTCCCAGGTCCCGATGAATTCGTATAAAGGGAGTTCGATTATACATAGAAACAGTTAAATGAATATTTCATTCAAAATTTATTAGGTACACTCAATATCTCTAAGTGTTAACAATTTCAATACCAATATCATATAAAACCACTGTAACAGCACATAAAACCGCAAAATGCTATAAACAGATCTAAGATCCCTCAAATAGTATATAATAAAATGTAAACATAATTATGAATGTATTTAATAAATATCTTAATAACAGTAGGTACTTCACAATATGTCGCGCTAAGGTTTAAATGTACATATTTCTACAAAAGAAAACTTCTATTCGTTAGTAAATGTACTAAAAACTTTAGGAGTTCTAAACAATAATTATACATAAGAGGGCATTAACACTTAAGTTGGACTCTTCAATGAAAGTTCGTCATTTACTTCAACACGTTCAGATAATTTTTCCTATATTGTGTAATTTTGTTAAACCATGATTTCTCAAAACTTCAAAAAAAAAGTCAACAAGTAAATACTGCGAGTAACGTTATGATTTCAAAAATATGACGTAACAGTGAAAAATAAGTTCAAAATATAGCATAGCAATGCAGAATAATTATAGTTCATTGAACAGATAATGTCATGGTTTTAAGTTCACAGCTGTCATGGCTTGTTAAAATGCAGTTTTAAATTTGATGGTCCTTTTAACGCGAAGACTCACATATATACACTGTCCAACATGGAAAAAGAGTCCATCTCAAAACCCAGCAAAAACATTTAACTATTAGCATGTTTGCCTCGTGATTAATCAATAAATTAGCACGTTTTACTCGTGGTTAATCAATCGTTTAACAATATTGTCCAAACCAACATAATGAAGATTATTCAGATCCCTGTCGCTGATTTTCGGCTTGAACACATAAAATATGAGACCGCAGACAAGGCCAGTAAATATCAGGAACTCTAGTCGCGTGTACACCTCGTGGTTAGGAACTGAAATGGTAAAAACAAGCAATAAATCTAGTGAAAATTAAGATACTTTAAAATACAAATATTCATAGATCTAAAAACACCACTAGATCAGTTATTTTATAACCCATTAAAATGTTTAACGTTCGTTTTCCTGCATGCATTAATAGAACTTCATCACTTACAAAACTATTTACCTTGAGAAATAAACTGTTAAAGAAAATCAGGAAGTTTAACATGTTTATTTTGTTAATAAATAAAACATGATTTTAAGATTATTACAGTAAAAAGTAACGAGGCAGTTACAGCCGGTAACATTCACCATTAAAGTTATAAGGCAATATGCCTTTGTACCTAGTGGTGCTCGTTTTGCGCAAATGATATTCAGCTGAAAATGCCTCAAGGGCAACACACATCAGTGGTATCATAATGGAGTGCATTCGGTGCATAGAATTCCGCTTCAGCTAGTGCAATGGGGCGTGAGAGGTGTCACACATTGATTACATTTCCTTTGATTACCTAACAGACTCAAACAAACCAATTTTGTTATCTGTTTGCTTTGTTTTGCTCTTCGCTTCCAAATGATCTTAAAGATTTTATTTTAGGTTTTGTACAATAGCAACGAACATGTTTACCTGCGTTTGAGTACGACAGACGAGGTAATCCAATAGCTACTGAAATTTCACTTGTCGCAGCACGTTTGAAGAGAAAACGACAGAAAACCGCTTACCTTGAGACGGAACTGTTTCTGGCATATTTGTGCAAGTAGCCCGGATGTAAAGTCCTATGGTAATAGCCAAAAGGAAAGTCCCAATTATTGAGATCAGTACGTTATGTCCGTGCTCCACTGAGATGCAGACGACATTTACCAAAATTTGAGACACTAGTCCAAAGACGGATAATG
This sequence comes from Mercenaria mercenaria, assembly GCF_021730395.1. Classification (NCBI taxonomy): domain Eukaryota; kingdom Metazoa; phylum Mollusca; class Bivalvia; order Venerida; family Veneridae; genus Mercenaria; species Mercenaria mercenaria. Next base: position 58,048,774 of record NC_069378.1, read on the forward strand.
AAACTAAAGAGTAGTTTTCCAACAGCGCTGAAGTCATGTAAAGCATTGTAACTGAAGCAAACATAGCTATGAGAGCAAACATCACAGGAAGAGCCCAGTAAGTAAGATGGAACGCCGACATTATTACGCCGACGGAGAGCACTGTAAAACTGTAAGGTATTGCAATGGATTTCCGGAATCGTAAAACGAGTCCCTCGTTGTGGAGATAATATAGTCCTATATTGCGCAGACAAATAAAGAAAATAACTAAAAATATTATAATTCCATTTCTATTTGCGTTAAGTAAAATATGCGTTTCACCGGAAGTTATTCCTGCGCAGAATGCCATTGAAACCAAAATGGCGAACATTTTGATATTTACGTCATTTCTGGTACACCATTTCAGCAACGTCACTAATATCACAGGTTCGAAATATCCTACAGCAAACGAGTCATTTCTTGAGTATATATACCAGAAATTAAACAGATATTCTAACACAATATGGCACAGGAAAGTCACTATCAGAACCTCTGCGTGCTTTCGTAGACCTTGGAGAGATTCAAACTTGAGTAGCACGAATAACGAGATCGTATCGACCGCTGTAAGGATGATTGGCAATTCAAAATGGCGGTGAAGCGGCTGTAACTCTTTTGCATGCGCATGAACTTCCTGTAGACATACGCCGAACACTTCCGCCGCGACCAAGAAGCCCGCTGCTAACAACATATTCCGTTTCCCATTTTGGATCTGTTCGCTGAAAAATGCACAAAAATGATGAAAAAATGAATATGAAATGGATGCGAGTGATATGGCAGAATATTAGTGTTTGGGTCTCGAGCCTCAGCATAGTTCACAGACAAAAACAACAACACAATGAAAAGAACTACATCCCACAGTATAGAGTAGCCGACTTGACTTACTTACTCAAAATTTCATATTTCTTGTATAAACTATAATATGTACAGATAAGTTTATGAAGATATAAGCATTAAGATAAGCAACGACGTGTAAGACAGACAACTGCTGACATGGCAGTTTTCAGGCAGTTTCCCTTTTATAGATTTTTCTGTTTTATAGACTCTGACCAACTATTCTTTCCTCAAATTAAATTTCGGAGGACATGAAGCATTTTCGTGACACCATTATATATATATGCAGCGTAACCAAACAAGAACAGATAGAACTACGCACAACAACATAGCCTTTTATTTGCTACACTTGAGTTACAATTAAACATGTTAGAAATAAATAGATTTATTTCATAAAATCGCACATTTCATTGAATAGACTGGCTTTTGTTTCCTATTTTTGTTTCCCATTTTCCAGCATCATCTGATATCAATCTGTATAGGGGAAACAACTAAAGTAAGTTGGAACCCAGGTCGGCTGATCGATGTTTGATTTTGAAAGCAGTTTTGCGACTGGTTTATGTATTCATAAAGCATTCCCTACACAAAGGAGCAAGATGTTAACCTGACAAATCCGTTACAACCATTGAACCGCTTTTTTATACATGATAATTTCAAATATAAAAAACACAATACCTTTCTGACATGGTCCGCGAATTCCTTAACTGAAAATAGATAGAAAAAAGAATTAAAGATTGTTGTTTTTTGTTTTGTTTAGTGGTTTAACACCATTTTAAAACAGAATATCAGTTATGTAACAACCGGAAGTTACCCTGGATTCTGTTCCAGTACTAACTTGTTCTCCGCCAATGACTTCCGACAACTCCACACGAATAAGAGATGGATGAGTACGAATGATATCAGACACAATTGTCTCTTTTTATCAAATCATCCGGGAGAACGTACGCCTTGCCCGGGGATCTTACTTACAACCCTGCGACCCGTAGGTCTGTGCTCTCCCTAAGTGCTGAGCTAAGCAGATGGGTTAAGAATTTTTAAAAAAAGATTTCAAAGTAAATCAATGCATTCATTGCACAGTTACCAACAGTAGTCATTTTTGCAACACATGTTGCCATATGTGCCGCCGAAATCAATTGATATATCTCGCCACATCGCAATACTATTGTATTTACTCTTTAATAAACACGCTGTTAAAATACAGTTACAATAGTTTACCATTATGTTGATAATGCATGTATAGAAGTTTTAAACATCTTGGGTGAGTTTCAGATTTGTCTTAATCGACTGTTTGAACAGCTTGAACGGAAATAATGCAATATTACATTAAGATTCTTCCGCTTTGTAGTGGGACACATATGTTGCCTTGTTCCTGGTACGTTTGCATACATGTTCTGCGGTTCAGAATTAAGTTATGCCTTGAAATTAAAATGTTAGTTTTTGTATTTTCTTTTCCTTAAGCAAAATATCAGCACACTGCTTCCAAATGTTGACGTGAAGGAAAAACACACGCACACGCACACGCGCCCGCGCCCGCGCCCGCGCACGCACACGCACGCACGCACGCACGCACGCACGCACACACACACACACACACACACACACAAAACAAACAAAAGCGCATACAAGCCCCAGTCCCCTAGTGGATGGCTGCCCCTCTATCGCGCCTACTCCAAAGTCTACATTTTCATCCATTAGAGTTTCGTCAGAATTCAACTAGGGAACCATGGTAGCCCTCTGGTACTGGAGAATGCAAGTCTACTGTACAATGCTTATTGTACATCAGCGAAAAAACGCTGTATGTCGCGGCGACTACTGTCAGTGGTCTTCTAAATCAGTTGCTATGTCAACGTCTAAGTACTTGTCCTTGACTTTGTAACACAGAAGTTTCGCTTAAGAAGTCCTTAAAACGTTCCACTTAACCGGATACTATAATTGTAATAAAGTTTGTTATTTCTTCGTTTTCTGAACGATGAAATATAGTGATACACACTTAATTAGCAAGGAACATTTTTAATGGCACCATATAGAGATAATTATGTAATGAAGGAGAAGAAGAATATTTTATTAGACTCTAAACTTTAGTCTCTGGTCTATAACAATATACAATCAAATATACAAATATAAATAAAGGTCAGTCAAAGATTACTATCTATATACATGAAGGTGGATCAACATCTGGACTCTTTAAACACTATCTCCTACACATACAGTAGCTTCGCTCATAATGAAATAGAACCTAACAGTGAATGTGATTACAAACCAAGGAAAGCATTGATTAAATAATTAGTTAATTACTTGAACTCATTTTTGGAAAGGACTTTTTAGTATAGCGAAAGCCAAACTACAATAAAATATTGGTTATAAGTAAGGAATCAAATGCATTATCAGTCATCAATTTTTTACCAAGGCTTAAAGCTTTGGGTAGCCCTTTAATACATTTTGTACACCACAATCTGTTTGAGGGAACTGTGTCATAAATGACAGATGTCTGTCTTCAAATTACATTACAATTGTATGACCCTTTTAGTATCCTTAAGGGCTTACAACACATTGCCATTGTATACATATATATAAGCATATAGATCTAATTATTCTGAAAATAGATCTATATCAAAATTATGTAACACAAGTTTTCATAAACAGGTTATAGTGTACAATGAGATACATTACTAAATCTTTCAAGTATGGGGTGGGGGATGTCATCGTTTTAAGACTGGTAACAGGCCAGACATTTTACTCGTTTTAGTGACCTATACCTTTTTTCTTATGGTAAGGAATATAATTACTTTTTTATTCTGTTAAGAGAGTTCAAAAACCTTTCCAAAATGTAATAGGTTTGTATAAACCCATATGAACTATTAAAAATAAAAGTTTCTATCTATCTGTTGACATGACTTGTTAATATTGATCTATAATAAATGTACTATTTTTGACAAACCAAATTGTTCCAGTTTTATGACTTTTTTGTAGGCCTATTGTTAAAGAGGATGTATATAACATAAGATAAGGGCTTTCAATTAGTTTGAAAAAAAGATATCAAAATTACGACAGGGTTCTGTTAACACTTTAGATTAGAATATTGTATAAACTTAACTACAGTGCAACCTCTGTAGAGCAACACCCTTTGGGAGATACAAATACTGACTGTTATGTAGAGGTTATTGTTATAAAAAGGTAAATTTGACAGTATATTTCAGCTTAGGGGAATTTTGATAATGTTGTTATAGAGAGGTTTTTGCTTAAGAGAGGACCGCTATGGAGAGGTTGTACTGTACATACAGTAAAAACTTAATTAATGATCGTCGGCAATATCAGGTTAAACTAAATAAAACAGAGAGAAAATAAAAATTAATAAAAGATTAAACATATTCGTCCAGCTGAAGTCATTTAATTTTGATAATTTCACCGATTTATTTGTTTGTTTTGGGTTTAACGCCGTTTTCCAACAGTATTTCAATCATGTAACGGCGGGCAGTTAACCTAACCAGTGTTCCTGGATTCTGTACCAGTACAAATCTGTTCTCCGCAAGTAACTGCCAACTTCCCCACATGAATTTTCAGAGGTGGAGGACGAATGATTTCAGACACAATGTCTTTCATCAAATCGTCACGGAACCGATTTATTTAATTTCAAAACCGAACCGACAGTATGGTATGTGCAACTGTCATACTTCATATGAAGTAATTCAGGTAAGAATTAAACACTGATGTGCAGTACGTCACATAAAACAGTGTTGACTGTTGTTAAATACACTAGATCAATAAGATTAGATCTATAGCCAGGTAAATATTTATTTGTAAAATTGTATGTTATTTAAATGATATAATAAATTATGATTTTACTTACCCTAATCATGACTTTTCGATCATTTTCCATCCGGATCTAAATACACCACGTGTAGATATTATATTTACAAAGTTAACGACATTAAATTATATACATATCGATAACACAAACGTGTACACACAAGTGTCAACACAGGGCATGTCTTCGATAAAATCCGTCATCAGTCGATAATTTACGCCACAACCGGTGTAACATATTGTAAGAGTTATCTCTCTTACACTAAAAATTAGCATTCCAGCTGGTTTGTTCGTATTAAGTTGTAACCCAAACGGCCACGAGCACCGGTTAAAAGCAGAAAACTTTGAATGGACTTCATGATGACCAGGGCCCGTAAATTTAACAAAATACCGGGTCCAAATATGAAGGGGGCTTCTTTTGACCGCCACACGTCGTGATGGAACGCAACCTAGCCAAACAATATAATACTACAGTAGAGTCTTTTCATAAAAAGTTAAGCATCGGCTGAGGTGCAGAAAAGCTTTAAGATATTTCTTTTGGATGTGATAGTTGTAGATTTAATATTTTTCTCTCATAATATAAGTCAGTTAATGCTGACGAAGTTGAAGGCTAAAAAGTTTGTTTTTTTTTTTGAGACATTTTGACATAACATAACATTCATAACAATTTGTTGGCATTAAATCTAGTTACTCTTCAAGAATTTGTTAGAGTTTTCAGTATTTCTGCGCTGCCGAAGTGCTTGAATGGAAACGTAGACACTTTGTGCTCAATGCCATTTTCATCTTTTCCCCAGACAGGCCAAAGTCATTTTCATTGCCCCCGAAAAAAAATGCTGGTCCAATCCCTGATCAAACGATGACAATAAATGCTCTCTGGGTAATAAGTGGTCTTTTTTACGGAAGCTTGATAAAAATACATTGAACTGCCCGAAATGACAATCGGCAACTTCCGTCTGTTTACGTATTTTCCGTTTGCGATCTTGGCATTCTTCGGATGCTATGAAAGTAATTTTCTGTTATGACCGAAGGATGCCGAAATCGCATACGGACGATACGTAATCTCACGGAAATTGCCGATTGTCATTACGGATGTAGGTCACAAATTTTGGCCCTCCACAAACCTTAGACGTCCAAATGTATTGTTGTCAAAATGGCATTTATTATCCTAAATAATAATGGCATCAGTTACTGCTCTTGTTCGTAAAAAGTGTATTGATTTAACATGAATATATAGGCAATAAAATATAGTTAAATTGATTGTGAGCAAAGTCTTTTATGACTGATTAAGTTACCTTCCAAGTTGGCATTCACTGCCTAGGGGTAATGTATAACTAAGTTACATCAAGCATAACATTTATAGAAAGATTGTGGGCGCATTTCAGATTAATCATATCCCATACAATTATGCAGACATAATATTTTTGTGACACAATATTTCAAAACGATGTTTATGTCCTTACATTGTCAGTGTTTAATTGGTCTTCGGAAAGGCAATATTTGGGAACAATGCTGAAATCCGACAGCAGACGACAATTCTAAAACGCCGTCTGATTTATAAGGAAATATATCAAAATTAGCGCCAAAGTAGCGACACAAGACAGCAGTTTGTTTCTTCTATAATGACAGGGGGTTCTTCCTATGGTGTATACTTTCCATTCCAGACTAGTAGATATTTTTTTGTGTGTATCTAACGTCGCACCCACAAGGTTGCAAGTCATATGGTGACTTTCGAGCTTTTGATCATCATGGAAGACCCAAGCCTGGTTGAAATCTAGTTTTAGCTACTATAGATTTGGGTTAGACAGTGCCCGCGAAATGATGGTTAAGTGACTGCATAACGGTACTTTCTCTTTGATGTCATTCATTCCGTTCAGTTTATGTGACCGTTTTCTTTTTATGTGACTGTTAGAACAGCAGAGAGAACAATGGGGGGTGTCACATAAATACCGTTTCGTTAGAACGTCCGTCCCATTTTGTCCGCGATAAGGACAATAGCACAACATAAATATTCGAAATCACAAATGATGTGTAGTACGTAAGACCCTCCTCCAGGTCGAAGGAAAAGAAGTTACGTAAAGGTCCGGTATTAAAGCTTTTCCTTTAGCTCGATTGTGAAGAAGGGCTTAAGTTTATCGGTTCACGCTGTGTGCTCGAGGGATTTAACGTTGTTTTACAGTCCTCCAAACGGTGTTAGCTCAAGGGAAATTACAACCGTTCTACATTCGTCCAAACGGCGTCGCTGGAGGGAGGTTACCACAGCTCTACAATCCTCCAAATGCGATTCACTCGAGGGAGGTTACTACCGCTTAACATTCCACCAAACGTTGTCGACGGAGGTTAGCACAACTCTACATTCCTCTAAAACGGTGTTAGCACGAGGGGGGCTACCGCCGCTCTACATACCTCCAAACTATATTCGTTCGAGGGAGGTAACCCCCCCACTCTACAGTCCTCCCTACATTCCTCCAAACGGTGTTCGTGCGAATGTGGTTACTATCTCCCTACAATACTCCAAACGGTGTTCGCTCAAGAGAAGTTACCGCGGATTTACAGCCCTCTAAAAACGGTGCTAGCTCAAGGGAGGTTACAACCGCTCTACAATTCTTCAAACTCGAGGGAGGTTACATTTTGAAGGGAGGTTTTTTTTGAAGTCATAATTTTTACTCATAGTCAAAATATTTACCCTTAACTAAACCTCAAAAAACAAGTGAATGAAGTATTGCCATGCAATACAAAGTCCCCTACTGGAAGGCACCTAATTTTTTCTACTGCAGTATAACATAATGAACTGATATCTGTCAATGATGTATAAACAATATTGTACTACATATACAATATGTTATAACATTATAACAACACACTTGGATTAAAATGTGCATATATAAAAACCCACAGTTGTTTTCATATTGAATTTTTTTGGCTGATTATAAAAATGTTATCATGTAAGTTATTTATAGTAACAACAAAGGGAAATTAATCTTTAAAAAAAAAAAAAAAAAAAAAAAAAAAAAAAAAAAAATTAATAATATAAGTCCACAAGAAACTCTTTACCAGGTAGAGATAGGTCAAAATACACCTAAAAATTGGATGTAACATGCATGCTGTACCACAGAAAAGTGGTCTCGATTTTTCTCTACTGCCAGTAATAAAAAAGTTACAATAAAATCTATTTATAGTAAAAACAAAGGGATGTAATTCTAAAAACAAGGGTGCCTCATGGTGGTGAACATTTGGTCCAAGTTACATCAAAATCCCTCCATGCATGAAGAAGAAATGTTCCATACAAAGTTATTCTTGAATTTGACCTTTGACTTCTAAATATGACCTTGACCTTAGACCTAGGGACCTGGTTCTTGCGCATGACATGTTGTCTCATCCAGGGGAATATTTGTGCCAACTGATATCTAAATCCTGCTTTGCATGACAAAGTTATAGACCGGACAGGAAAAAAATCCTCTTGACCTTTGATCTCAAAGTGTGACCTTGACCTTTAAGCTAGGGTACTGGGTGTTGCGCATGACATGTCGTCTCATCATGGGAAACATTTGTGCCAAGTAATATTAAAATCCCTTCATGGATGGCAGAGTTATGGACGGGACAGGAAAAAAACTCTGTTGACCTTTGACCCCCAATTGTGACCTTGACCTTTGAGCTAGGGGTCCGGGATTTGCGCATGACACGTCGTCTCATCATGGGGAACACTTGTGCTAAGTAATATTAAAATCCCTTAATGAATGTCAGAGTTATGGACCGGACACGAAACAGACCCTGTTCATGCTATTTTAACATTTGACTGCTAAGTGTGACCTTGACCTTTGAGCTAGGGGTCTGAAAGTTGTGCATGACATATCGTCTTATTATGAGGTACATTTGTGCCAAGTAATATTAAAATCCCTTCATAGATGGGAGAGTTATGGACCGGACAGGAAAAAAACCTTGTTGACCTTTGACCTCCAATTGTGACCTTGACCTTTAAGCTAGGGGTCCAGGTTTTGCGCATGACACGTCGTCTCCTCATGGGGAACATTTGTGCCAAGTAATATTAAAATCTCTTCATGGATGGGAGAGTTATGGACCGGACAGGAAAAAAGCCCTGTTGACCTTTGACCTCCAATTGTGACCTTGACCTTTGAGCTAGGGGTCCGGGATTTGCGCACGACACATCATCTCATCATGGGGAACATTTGTGCCAAGTAATACTAAAATCCCTTCAAGGATGGGAGAGTTGTGGACCGGACAGGAAAAAAGCCCTGTTGACCTTTGACCTCCTATTGTGGCCTTGACCTTTGAGCTAGGGGTCTGGGTTTTGCGCATGACACGTCGTCTCATCATGGGGAACATTTGTGCCAAGTAATATTAAAATCCCTTCATGGATGACAGAGTTATGGACCGGACACGAAATTGCGGACGGACGGAATGACGGAATGACAGAATGACGGAATGACGGAATGACGGAAAGACGGAATGACGGAATGACGGAAAAGAGCATTCCTATAGTCCCCAAAACTGGTTTTCAACCAGTAGGGGACTAATAAATGAGCTGCGCCATGAGAAAACCAACATAGTGGCTTTGCGACCAGCATGGATCCAGACGGGCTGACCAGCCTTCGCATCCGCGCAGTCTGGTCAGGATCCATGTTGTTCGCTAACGATTTCTCTAAATTCGCTTTGACAGCGGACAGCATGGATCCTGACCAGACTGCGCGGATGCGCAGGCTGGTCTGGATCCATGCTGGTCGCAAAGCCACTATGTTGGATTTCTCATGCCGCGGCTCGTTTATTTTTTGAGGTTTAGTTAAGGGTAAGAAGTTGTGAATCGACCTTAGTTTGGTTTGCTTTCAAATTGAAAACCTTCACTGGACGAAATTGGAACCTAAAACACTTTGTAGAACACCTTGTTCAAATGAAATCAATATAAAAAAATTTTTATAGTTCACATACATGTATACTTTCTCTCTTCTACGCATTTCTTACACGACAAAGTGTGATTTACTTCGGAAACGCCTATTTGTATAATTTGGATTGTTACTGTCCGAAAGTCCATATATTATAATAAGGTACTTTTTATCTGTAATACCTTCTACCTATTGAGGATATTTGAGCCGCGCCATGAGAAAACCAACATAGTGCGTTTGCGACCAGCATGGATCCATGCTGGTCGCTTTCAAAGTCTATTGCAATTAGAGAAACCGTTAGCGAACAGCATGGATCCTGACCAGACTGCGCGGGTTTTCAAGAATGGCAAAGCCACGGATAAAAATGTAAGATAAGATGTTCATGAGTGAAGGATATTTTGATCTTTCAACATGTAAATCAAACAAATTTTTCAATTTTCTTTTCATTTCATGTTTTACTTGATTTACCCATTGTATATTTTTTTCTTACCATTGAAAAATATAGACCTGTCTGATATTCTTTCTCTGTGAAAATACAAGACATATATTTTACTCTAATATATCAATAATTTACTAAAAAAACATGCAATAAATTGTTCTATATACGCTGAAAAAATGAACTTCTGTTGAGCTTCAACATGTCTCCAACTCCTTACTTGGAAAATGGTGTTGGGGACGTAAATGTTTAACAACAAACCTTTATCCTATGTTTACATAATGAGTAAAGTAAAAAAATAACCATCCATACAATGGCATGGGAAGTGAGAAAAAAAACAAACAAGGAGACTGTTGTGCATAGTTTATTCCGTAAGAAATGACTAAGAATCAACCATTGATGTTTTTTCATTGATCTATATGAATACTCCCTACAAACTGTGAGCAGAGTCACGAGAAAAGGTACCTCAATACATAATGACGTTAAGTTTTCGCCATGAACATATAATATGCTAAAATTATGTTTTTAAACACGTATTTTCAGAGATATTTTGATTGTTTGACAAATATTTCAACCTACAAAAGTACGATTGAGAAGCATAAATCAATTAAATTATTCAGATCAAAGTGCCTTTTCCCTGATGCGGTTTCTTTGATCTCTTTAATGCACACATGGTCCTCTGTCAACGAAGATATTTTTAGAAATACTGTAAGCAAATCAAGAAACTTTAAAAATTGTTTCCATTTTCTTGCCTTATAAATTACAGGTAAACTTTGAATTAAAAGACAAAATGAATGATGTACTTATGTTATATATCGTTCGTCCGAAATAATTTTGTAGAAATAATATGGACAAAACAATTCGATCCATCCACTTGTTTCGTTCAAACAAAATGTCACTGTAGGATCAGAAAATAATTCATTAAAGTATACTTTTATTTGTTAATATATATTTCATCGACATTTTACAATTTCGATCGAACAATGTAAGAAACAAACAGGCTCTAGAAATGTTACTATTTTTATACGTTGACAGAGTCACGTGACTGTCAGAGAGAGCATTTTGTTGTCGGGAGTTAACGCATTACCATAGCTCACAGACAATTGTTGTCGGTATAAACATTCTGTATATTTGATGTAACGAATTGATTATAAAATATATGACATATGAAAACTAACAATTACGTGCAATCATACACAACACGTGCATTTTTAATTTATAAACAAAGGACTTTTTCAATAACCATACACTATTTACAATTAATACGTGGATGACACATTTAAGAAACTTTTCTACATTCAAAAAACAAACAAATTGTACATATTTATTCCCGTTGGAAACCACGGCGCATGCGCGTAAGAATTCCAATCCGGAACATTAGGATTTTAACTTACTTAGCATATCCTTACTCTCTACCTATTTCAACTGAAGCGTCTTGCTTGAGTAAAAAGAAAAAAATGGAAAAAAGTACAATATCAGGAAAAAAAGTTCAGGAAAAAAGTACCAAAAAGGATTTACAGAAACAAAACTATTTTGTGACTATATGTAATTATCGTTTGAGTAACACGTTTCATATTCATATTTTGTTATTTATGTCTGTTTTTATGAAAAACAAATGAAAGTAGTGAAATATTTCACCATACAGATATCATTCTATCAAAAAGAAATATTCAGTTTGTTTCCTGGTCATTTAAAGGGGAATATTTCTCATTTTCCCCCAGGAACACAGGTCCAATAACTCTGTGTCATATATAAATCGTTCTTTTTTGTTCCACAATAGAAAGTTGATTATCAAGAATGCCAATCTATCTCTTTATGCGAAGCCAATTAAAAATAATGGCTCCGCAGGGATAATTGCCTAGTGGAACTAAAGTCTGCCATGTTAAAAATATGATTAATAGACCGACAGACTACGAGCCCGTAAATCTGAAATTTCATCAGAACTTTAAAAAAAAATCACTCACACGTGATATAGAAGTAAACAAATTGACATTTAAAAAAATGCTAACGCGCATAAACAGAATAAAATTTAATAGCATTTTTTTTTATATTTAGCGCCAATCCAGATATGTTACATATTTATGCATGAATATTCTACATTTTTTTGCATATATTTTCGACAGCAAAGTTAATGTAGTTACTTAGTCTAAAAACTAAATTTAGGCGCACGCTTAAAAAGGGTAGCAACAAATTCTTCAAATGTTACTCAACGCTATGTCTCAAAAGTAACATAACACATATAACCAAAATGGGACCATGTATTTCTTTTGTAGCTTTTGTTGATCATTACTGATGAGTGCGTATAAACTTCTTTATTGTCAAAACGTTTTTTGTTTTTTGTTTTTTTTGCTGCCCGTGAAAATGTTACCGGAATGCATGCTACCTTAATGCCCAAAGCAAGTCAGAAGTTTCCATTGCATAAGTCGAGTCCATCATATAAAAGCCAAGTATGTGCAAAAAAAATGAAATTAAAAAAAAAAGGAAGAATTTAAGATGTGTTAGAATCTGTATCATTACGAATGCTGTAGTATGATTGAATCCGAATTTATCCGAGTAAACTCTTCCGTTGTCTTGTCCTGTCTATTGTCACATGAAGACTGAACATGTGTAAGCGTAAAAGGATTTTGAAAAAAAAAGTGACATAATTTTTAAATACAAATTTAAACTATCAAACGCCAATTTTTGTATTTTTCTTCTAATATCACAAAGGTTTCGCCTAGTTAACATAATGATAAAACGGAAATGACGTAACGTCGAGCGCCGAATAACATATTTTTTATTTTGCTGTTGAACAATATGATAAAACAAATAGGTTAACGAATTAAAATCATTCAGCCTCAGAAAATGACAACTGACCATCACCTCGGTCAACAGTTTCCTGATGAGAGCCAATAGTCATCTTCCTTGGCTGAATAATGGTAACCATTGATTACTTGAAAGTTAGGTAGTTGTATATTGTTGTAAGCATGCAGATCTAGATCAATATGGTTCAGCATGTGTACATGATATTACATATAATAATTTAAATAATAAACGCTTTTTGCGCTAGCTCCGGAAATTAAAACAATATACACGATCTTTGGCAACACAAAGAACACAGTATGACATAAATACTAATTCATCTCTATAGATATACAGTTATACACTAAGCACTAAATTGTTAAAACAAATATGTAGAAGTATTAAGTTACATGTTTCTGCCATAACATAATGAGTAATTTCTATTTTTAGAACAAAAAATGGCGTTCAAAATGGCGGCGGTCAGCGTTTAGGACAAATCTTCCGTCAGTTAACAGCCTCTTGTGAAGGTTTTTATTAACAGACTTCATACTGTCATAAGCGTTGATCACACATACTTAACCTAACAACAAAATACTAAAAAATATACATCACCATATTTAGCGCCAGTGCAAGAATTCTACTACACTTTGAATAAGTTGTCCTTGAAACTGAACACAATTTCGTACTAAAAATTAATCGAAACAAAAATACAACATATAGTTACGTCGATAGTGACGTCATATGATCGCCTTCATTTTGTATAATATTTGTGTATTTCATGAAAAGGGCGAATCTCAACATATTAAGAAAATCAGCAACCTATTTTATCAAACATGTAGCCTTAAATACAAAATGTAGGACAGTTTGCTCGAAATAAGGAAAATATGAGATCTAATATTGCGTTCAGATAAAAAAAATGTGTAATTACCGTGGGTCTAACAAAACTGAACTGGCATAAATGAAATAAAAATCTCTAAGATAAGCTTCGTTCGCGAACAATAATTTAGTAACATACAATCACTCAAATCTTTCATAACAATAGTATAGAGAGAACAAAGAAACTTGTTTAAACTATATCTCAATAAAAACATATATGTAATTAGATTTAAGAACAATTAAGACAAAAGAAAAACTAGTCCTGGCCTTTCCTTTAAGATGTTTTCTGATTTTTTATTCCGGTACATAAATGGCAACGATGTAAGCAAAGGTTTTCCGGAAGGTCAAAAGCAGCTCAGCCATAAAGGCCCTATATCGCTCAAAAAAGAGTTCCATAGTTAAAAATCAAAAACAAGATGGCGTCATAAACAACAATAATTAAAGAAGTCCGGTAGAATACCTATTAAAACAAAAATTATTATTCGCCTAGATTTTGCTCTTTATTCTTATTTTGCACGAAGGTAGGATAATATAAAACTTCATCAAATGCATTTTTACGGTGTAATAACAATGAAAATGTGGACTATTTTGTCACAGTGTGTTGTTTGGTTTTGTCCAATGACATTCCGCGAAGTCAAAAAGTTCTGTTCTTGAACTAGTTTAACGGGTTTATTACTGTATAAAACAGAATTACCATACAAGATATAAATACTTTAAAAGTCACCACGCAGTTAACACTAACCCTTCTTCTCATTAAACTATCAGTTTTACAAGAATTATTACGCTTCAATTTGATGCGTTATTCGGATTGTCTTCAATTTTCGATCTTCCGCGTGATGACGCACTGAAACTAACTAAGCGCCAGAGGCTGCAAGCGGCCCGCCGCAAAAAGTACTCAGTTACATATGAGACCGTCAAATCTAAAACAGCGGACACTATATTTTGTTATTTTTTCCATGATCTGACCAAGTGACGTAATTTTTTTGACCTCAGATGACCCAGTTTTACGCCTAACCAGAATCTTTTATTCTTACTATGCAGGTTCATGAAGATTACGTAAAACAGTCTACATATTCTATGAGTTCACGTAGTGACGTACTTTTGACCGCGGCAGTAACAGATATAATCAGGGCGAACATTATGACTAGGTATTTAGTGAATCAAATATTGTGGCATCTGGAAGGTTTAACAATGTAATATGTGGCAATTTGAATAGTTCAAGGGTCGTAACTCCTGAGAAATCAGGTCTCGTGTGTTTATAGCAAACTGTTGACCACCGAAGACACATGACACAAGGTACACGGCAATCACAACGCTTCGTATAAAGTACACGTATATAGCTAAAGTGAAATCCCCCAAGCTTAAAAACAAAGACCGGGCGCTCACCAAAAAAATCATCTGATCTTGACCTTGAACTTTAATCATTATATAAATATGCTACTTTCAGCTCCATGATCGGAACATTTGCACGGGTAAACGCTGAACAAATATATTCAAATTCATTTAAACTGGCATCAGTCTTTAGGGCACTTTAAAATAAATATCTCTCTCAAACTAACACTTTCTGATATAAAAAAAACCCCAACAACACTCTTGTTGAGATGGCCCTGGACAGAAAAGGGTTTAAGTATCATTATGAAAAAAGAAATAAATAACTTTATTAACGATAACTTGATCTCAACAGAGCATTTTATATAAATTATTTTGTGTAAACGGGGCTTCAATATTTTGTACAGTGAAAACAATGTCATTTTTAATGGGACAGGTTATGTCTGTCATCATTACGCACTACAGCAAGTGGCAGAGGATGAGCACTATCAGGTGTTTAAAGTTCATTTCTAAATTTGATTTATCTGTCGAACATCACGTGTGATTCGTATGTTTTGAAAAAACAAACAAACAATCTAACGCTATAAAACGCGTACATCACGCGTGATCATGTTCTAAAATACAAATGCAAGCCATTGGTTCTTATTATTATCGCAAACGTGTTGGCAAGTTGACTTTTACTGAAGTTTGTTTTTATATCTGAATCGGTACAAGAAATTGACTGCAAAATATGAAATTGTTCATAAAAATTGTTATTTTATGTGTTTACCTCGGGCTTTTGTCTTCGGTACCAACAAAAACACATCCGCCTGTTTGGGAATACACGTATCAGTATGAATTATTTGAGAAAATATACAGACAGGTTCAGTTTCTTTTGACTGACGTTAGGATATTGTCAAATAAACTTTCAGACAGACAATGTCCTCAAAACTGGAAGACCGGAAACAGCAAGTGCTATTATCTCGTGTTTTACCGGAAGTTAAACTGGTTCCAAAGTCAAGAAGCGTGTGAACGTCTTGGCGGTCATCTGGCGGTGTTGGAAAGTGAGCAAAAAGATACAACTGTTTCTGATTATTTGAACGGATTACTTAGAGATGAAAAACTGACACCAAATAATATTTGGATTGGAGGGTTCAGATATAGTAAGGAGGATGTTTCCTGGCGTTGGGTTACAGGAGGGAATGTGTCGTACGTTAACTGGGAACCAGACTCGGAAGGCAGTGGAACTGGCGGCCGCCACTGTATTGCACTAACAGGGCAGCATTGGAATGCTCATAAATGCTCCAAAGATTTGCACTATCTTTGTGAAAAACAACCTGTACTTTACTGAGTTTTTGAACGGTGTAAATATTCTCACGTGACGTAGAATGGACCATCGTTATCTTGTGGTAACAAATCAACTCATTGAAGATTATACATGTAGTTTATTTGTCAGCGATTTGTGCTATAAACAACGAGAGAACAATAATAAATTTCTTACTCGGATATTATCTAAATATTCTATATGAATTATTGACTTGTTATAAAGCAAGTTACTGAAAACCATATCTAAAATTGAAAAAGGTGTCCACAATCGCCGCTTGTTATCGAACTATTTGATGTAATTCAATTTTTTTGTTAAGGACCCATTTGTCGCAACACGGAAATACTAGCTAGTTCCCTGTCAGTAAGCGGAAATTCGTATGAATTTGAGATTTTTTTTTACCACAGACATATACAGCAGATGTATATTTCATTATATTCAATTTTTTATTGCTGCTTTTGACGTTTGAAATTAGAACTGTCGTAATAATAATTATGTTGTTTTGTAATGTTTCTATCACATATAACACTAGATCGTGTTAAATGACACATAGTTACACAGGCTGTGACAAAAATGTTGAAGGGTCGGTACGGTTTGTGATTCCCAGATGTTTAAAAGTAATTACGAATAATACTGAAAAACAGTTAACGGCTTTCTTATTCACACAACTGCCACGTAATTAAGTCGGCTATTTTCCATATAAAATGCAAAACATCTTATCTTTCAAAACATACGAAAAAAGTATTAAAATCATAAAAGAAAATCATTCAAATTGACATTTGTTTTAATAAACGCTTCAAAGTTCAGCTTTGTTCAAAATTCAGCTTTGTTCATTACATTTAAGCCGTGCCTAACAGGATAAAATGGTAAAGAGATTTTCTCTGCATAATTTATACGTGATTTTATTTTTTATCGAATCTCCCTGGAGCGTATTTGATTATTTTCCTTTTCTTGTCCCAAATAGGGTAAGTCCGTTAATAATGCAATTTCAAAAAATTGAACATAGTGTACCTTTAAAACATTTGACATTTATACACTTGCCATGGAAAGTACAACATTGTGAAGCCAAACCTTCGAAATGATTTTTATGACTATAGAGAGCAATAAAATATCTTAAATGTTTTTAGTAAAAGATACACATTCAAACATAATACAACCTTTTGGCACCAAAAAAAAAGTTAAATGGATTTCATTCAAACAGTTTCGACCATAATATATTTTTGAATATTTGATTTCTTACCATAAATAAATTCTAAATGTTTTGTGGTGGATCGGAATGTCTGTACACACTACTTAAAATGGAGCCAGTTTTGAACCATTTACAAAATGGATCTGGTGTAAATTAAAAATTATGTCTTTGAGTTTATATCATTCTTTGGGTTTATTGTTATGATATTTTACTGATGACGTTGCAAAAATGAGATAAAATATCCGATGTCGTTCTCTGAAAAATGAACTAAAATTTATAAAGTTAACAGGGGTGGAGCTGTGCGTATACATTGTGTGGAATAGGCTTTTAAGGGTCCATCATGGCGCGTCATATATTTTTGATAAAGAGTGTAATAAGAATAGGAACATTAACTTTCTAGATTTTGAAAAATTCTGGACCTAGCCTAACTTTCATACTAAATTAAAAAAAAAGACATTCTTGATGCATTAAATGTGATTACAAATTTGGCAATGTAACATTTCTTTATCTTGTTATGGATACATATACTTATTATACACTTAAGATGTGTATACTTGAAACAACTGTAATTAGTTGTCAAGGATGTAATTTCATATTAGTTTGTAACATGATATTTTCCCATTGTTTTTCATAAATTGAATAAGAAATTGTACAGAATTTTGCTGTTTCTTTTTCGTACAAGTGTTACAGAAAATAGTTCTCCGGAGCCTTTTATTTATTCATCGATCTGTTAAAGCATACAAATTTCAAAAGAGAAAGAGACAAAAATGTGTATATCTCGCCACCTCTGGTTCATACGACACGACTGCACCCCTGGAAATTACGGTATACATGATATGCGTTAATATGTGCATATTTTACTTTACAATACATGTATAATCTACATTTGGAATACTTTGTACACAGTTGTCATAAATTGCACGTGCACTCCTGCATATTTCTGTTCTGATGTCTTTGACCAGACACTTGTGTTTTGCATAAATACAGAATTATACGATAACCGAAATTGTTACGTCACACTATGGGACCGAATGTTGGACAAAATCCCCTGTGCACACGAACCATTTACTCCAGAATCATATGCCTAAGTGATACTACCATTTAAACATTTCAGTTTTCTTTAAGAGAAGTTAAAAAAAAAGAAGATTTATAGTAGTATTTCAGTTCCAAGCGATTAAAGATTTTAAATGGATATTCCTTTTAAAACGCAACGGCTTATGTGTGCGCTTGAGGATTTCATCCGGGGAATTTTTGTGTGTGTACTTCTTTGGGACTAACTTCAGAACGCAATCCATACGTGTTGAACTCACTGGACCTATTCATTCTGCTCTGCGTTTTCTTACTGATAACCTCTGTTTGTTGTCGGTTACCAAGCGTCTGTAGGCCAAGACGAGTACATAGTAGGTTATGTAATTGTCTGTTTTTCTCTGAAATGTTGACTTTTACACATTGTACATGACGATTAACGAACACGTTTTCGGGACAGTCAACTGAAGGATGCTACATGGGATTTTGTTTAGGTGTTTATCTACAATATTGCACTCTTATTTACAATAAATGCATTTGAATAACCTCACTAAAGCTAGCACTTTCTCTTTGGTTGCAAGAGAATATAAACAAAAGCTACAGACGCCATTTTGCTATCACAGCGCCACCTATGAGACATCTAAACTTCCGTTTCCGAGAAACTGGAATGCACAACACCACCATTCGGAATGTATCGGTCGTTTTCGATCAATTCATTTAGTTCCGCTTGCGTTTTCTCACTTAGAAAGTGTTGTTGAGCTTTTAGAATTCCGAGAATTTTTCGAACGGTTAGTCAGACGTTCGAATTGTCGTCTGATATTTGGTTTGTTGCGTGTTTGAATAAAGGTTTATTCCGGTAATAGTGCCATAATTGGACAATTAACTCTGACACTAAAACGTCATTTGCATTTTTACCCACAAGTCTTAGGACGAATATTCCGTCTTGGCGTAGATACTGTTCACAAAATTTCACAGCCATTTTCTTGTCAAGTTCCGACTTATAACAGTCATTGACTCGCAAGAATTTCTTCATATAGCGAATTCGGTGCTGTCTGAATATCATTATATAGGCCCATATAAGAAAGTTTGCAGTGCTTAAAACAGACACTGCCACCAACCAAAACCAAATAAACATGAAAATTTTCTCATTAAATAGGTTTATAGGTAGTACACATTGTACGCTATACTGTTGAACGTTACGTAGTTGACGTATGCTAAAATCACACATTGTCACGCGGGGAAAACGTGGGCTTTCTTCAAAGTCTTCTCCACGTGAAAGTTTTCCCATAACCTCAAATCCATACGCGTTATAATTAGTCCCGAGAAATTCATTTAATATAAACAATTGCCCAACAGCGTTGGTCATATACAATAATTTTATAAACATATAAATAGTCACCAGGTAGTTTCCATAACGCTTGCCACAAACTATACAACAAAATTTTGATATCGTCTGCCGCAACCTAATGAAGCAGCCTGATCTATATTCCCGCGCATTTTCAAGCCAACGGTCCATGTATTTTACGATATGTCGAATAGTTCTCTCACGCTCTTCCGGAGAGATGTACTGGGTCTCCGCCGCTAATGTGACAATTTTGTCCAAATTGACTCCAGCCGACGCTGTTAGTATACGCCACAATATACACGGTATCTACAATACAAATCAAAACAATTAGAAAACATGTATATATTAATTTTTTACTACCCTATTACTTTTTAATTTGTCTTGTTATATTTAGTTTAAAATCAAAACCGACACAATTAACTTTACAATTTTAATTGTAGAGAACGAACAAATGTTTGCACCCGGACATAATTACAGAGGAGTGTGGACAAAGGCGAAGAACTATCGGCCGTCCGCACGCCAGACGGATGGCGTCATCTGTTAAAATATTTCTACATCCAATGCTAGGTTTCGAATTCAAAATCAGCGTCCGTAACCCCTAAGCCGTGTAGGTCGTAAATTAGTTAAAATACATACATGAATAATGCAAATTTCCACTGTCCAAGCTTTTTGTGGATTGAAACGAGACGCAAGCAGGCAATTAGAAATCCAGTTTTGTATGGCTAGTATGTCCTTATAGCCTGCTGTAAAATTGTAGGTTTTACACATTTAGTAGAAACAGTACCAACGTGCAATTTTGACAAAATAGTGGTCCGATCTTATTTTAGACAGATAGCGCTTTGATGGTAATGTCTCGTATCAACCAATCATAAACAGATAACGACATGCCGACATAATCCCAATATTACAATGTTTTCTGGGATAATAGTGACAATAAAGAGAACAAAATGTTTCACGTTCGTACTCCAGGAACACAAGTGATTTTTTCTTAAAACCAAAACTCGGCTATGCAGGAACTAGAAGAACAATCAGGAATACACTAAAATAAACAATGTCAGTTTCTTTTTTATGTAACTGGTACCCTGCTTACCTTAAATAACAATGCCTGGAAGAGAAGAATCATCGGGACCCACTGGTAGTAACCAATTTCCGTCTCTTTTTTCGTGTAATCGTACTTGGGTATATCATTATCGAAATGCACAAAATACGTGTTTGACACCCAGCAAACGTTATTTGTGTAGTCCACCATAGCATCTGTAAACTCCGCCGGGCACCAGCAATGAATGGGTTCGCCCACATACTGCTTCGTACTGAAAAAAGTTACTCGTATAATTTGCATTTGTCTATGAAAATAATGTATGTTTATTTTGTGTTTCTGTTTCTTAAAGTGGATTACTTACTTTGGCGCGACAACACTTACGAACTGCCTTGCATATTTATTGTTTTCAAGAACCTCTTAAACGAACACAACGCTTTGTTGTCTTTTTATACAGTTAATATGTGATTCACATTTAATCGAGTATCAGCTGTTTTTTGCGTTTATAATATATCAAGCAGATGGTTATGCGCAGGTGGTCTTGTTTGTTTATTTGCAAGACAATGGCTAATATATAAAGTTGTCAGAAATAATTGTATGGAATTATATTTCGTACAAGTATAATATTTCTGGGAAATTACCGCTGGCAAGGTTATTTCCAGGCTGGCAAGTCTTAATGTTTATACTGGTAATTTCAAGAATATAATTCATTTAGAATATTTATGATATAAATGTATGAGAATACATGTGAAAGCAAACCTACATTTTTGTTACAGTCATATAATATAACAAAGCCATGACACGTGTGCACATAGACTTACGCGTGTCATGTGATATCTTATAAGTGAGCACGTCAAAGATTAATTTTTATGCATTGAGAAAGATTTGCACGTCATTTTCTTTGCCCTAACACTTAACTGACTGCATGTACACGCAAAACACATCACGTAAAAACGTGAGCGCATAAATGCTATCGCGTGCGCATGCGCAAGAAAATATCTCTCCACTCTTCCATCTGTATCTTTACCATCATGCAAACAAAGCTTTCCTTAGAACATTAAAAGCTATTTAAGATTAAAAGCAATAAAGAAAACTGATATATGCACTCCAGGTATAACCTTGACTTAACTTTTGCATAAAGGACATAACGAATAATTAAAAGCAATCAAAGGGGCTGTAACTAATGATGACAAGTAATGGGTCATATTTAAACAAGAGCTCGTCGAACACGAAATGCCCCCCTTGATACATTCAGTAACTGCACAAGGAACAGAAATTATATGCTCACTGTAAACAAAAGTTCTACTGTTCTGATTCAATGTGACCTTGACCTTATACCTATTGACCTCAGATCCACAGGGGTCATCTGCTGGTCATGATCAACCTCCCTGTTAAGTTTCGTGATCCAAGGCCCAAGCGTTCTCAAGGTATCGTCCGGAAAGAATTTAACTGTTCCGGGTCAATGTGACCTTAACCTTTGGCCTACTGACCTCAAAATCTATAGGGGTCATCTACTGGCCATGACCAACCTCCCTAACAAGTTTCATGATCCTAGGCCTAAACGTTCTCAAGTAATTGTCTGGAAACGATTTAAATGTTCCAGGTCACTGTAACCTTGACCTTTGATCTACTGACCTCAAAATCAAAAGGGGTCATCTGATGGTCATGATGAACCTCTCTATAATCTTTCATGACCCTTGGCCCAAGCGTTCTGAAGTTATCGTCCAGAAACTGTTTCACTGTTTCTGGCCAGTGTGGCCTTGAACTTTGACCTAATGACCTCAAAATCAATAGGAGTCATCTGCTGGTCATGATCAATCTATCATCAATTTTCCTGATCCTAGGCCCAAGCCTTCTTATCGCCCAGAAACCATTTTACTTTTCCTGGTCACTGTGACATTGACCTTTGAGCTACTGATCTCAAAATTAATAGGGGCCGTCTGCTGGTGATGACCAACCTCCCTATCATCTTTCATGATCCTAAGCCCAAGCAATCTTGAGTTATCATCCGGAAACCGTTTAACATTTCCGGGTCACTGTGACCTTGATCTTTGACATACTAACCTCAAAATCAATAGGAGTCATCTGCTGGTCAGGACCAACCTCCCTATCAACTTTCATCATCCTAGACCCAAGCGTTCTTGAGTTATCATCCGGAAACCGTTTAACTGTTCAGGGTCACTGTGACCTTGACCTTTGACAAACAGACCTCAAAATCGATAGGATTTTTCTGCTGGTCATGACCAACCCCTCTATCAATTTTCATGATCCTAGGCCCAAGCATTCTTGAGTTATCATCCGGAAACCGTATAACTGTTCAGGGTCACTGTGACCTTGACCTTTGACATACTGATCTCAAAATTAATAGGGGTCATCTGCTGGTGATGACAAACCTTTCTATCAACTTTCATGATCCAAGGCCCAAGGTTCTTAAGTTATCATCCGGAAACAGATTGGTCTACATTCCGACCGACCGACCGACCGACCGACATCTGCAAAACAATATACTCATCCTTCTTCGAAGGTGGGGGGGGGGGGGGGGGGGGGGCATAAAAAATAGGGAATGTACGGAAGCTCCAATGTGACAAGTGTGAGGTTTTTTTCTATCTTGTGGCTAAGAGATAGATCTCAATCCCATGAGATAAGTCACTCAAGACCAGTAGATACTATTTCGTTCCCATGACTGAATATCCCGCTACCATGAGATAACCATCTCTTTCCCACGCGATACTATCTTATTTCCACGCAGCCACGACATACTATCTACTTCTGAGTAAGAAATGATATTGCGAGCTTCAAAATTGAAATTCAAAGAGCCTTCAAGTTGAAATTCATAGGTTTTGTACTTTATGTGAGTTTTGGTTTGACGTCGTTTTCATTAGCAGAATTTATTCCTGGATGCAGTAACAGTACTGATAATTTCCCGGATCTAGCAGTTGTTGAGCGTGTTTGATATCTATCAAATCATCACCGTGAACTTTCGCATTTCCAAGGTGTCAAACTTGCAACCTCTTGATCCATAGTCCTCTGCTGAGCTTAAGGGTGTGGATATTGTATATATTTAACTCTAGATCGTTCCTGTCTACTTACAAAACGAGCCCATCAGGTTACAGTAAAGCAAACGACCTCTAAAAGGGTGGTCACAGGTTCAAATCTCGGGCGGAGCTTGCAGACATCGTTTTAAATGACTAGGACAATTCGTCCTCCAATTATTTCATACGGGCAAGTTATTAATGTGCTGGTTGAAGACACCCTCACTATATTGCAATAAACCAAACAAGAAAACATTCCTAAAACCAGCATTTCAATTACGTAGTTTGGAATGAATGGACAGAGATCCAATGGTCCATTTGATAAAATGTGATACAAAGTCGAAACGTACTCGCCCTCGTCTGATATATGCTGTAGACCATTCGCCATTTACTATAGGCGAATTAACATGATGTTGTATTAAATTTACCGCTGTAAGCCTACTGACATATCCCACTGTTTTTACGCAAAAACTTGTGGTAGGTCTTTAATTCTCTAATTGACTTAGACGTCTTGTCGTCAGTCAATCGCCATGCGATTTCACGGAACTCCATCCGACGTCCTTTTCACTGAAAGTCCTGCTATTAGAAAAATGAGCTTGAACGAAACAAAGTTATGCACGTACCTGACCACGATAGTGAAGATGATGAATATGATTGTCGTATAGAGATGGTTTAAGCGGTCAATCCAGTCGTCATCGTATCGGCCCTTTAGCCGCGCGTAAGTCGCAAAACTCCCCAATACACTGTCAAGCCTGAAATATAAACAGAACATATATAATATTTGTTGATTTAAACTCATCATACTGACCAACATGCTAGGTTGTAACGGTCAAGCATGAAAAAAAAAACAACATAAGAGTAATGTTCGTAAGTGTGACGTCGTGACATCGACCTGTCGTGATGTCGGCCTGTGTTCATATTGGCCTGTCGTGATGTCGACCTTTCGTCATATTGACCTGTGGTCTATTTGACCCTTTATCCCTGCGTTGGTTTCAAGCCTACCAAATACATCATGAAACCTGAATTATATGAGAGACGGCCCACCCCTAGAATGTAACATGAAGGTGAGGTTTCAATCTTCTGTTTCTTTTCTTTTTACATAAAAATTGTTTGTTGCAAATATGTACTCTCTGAAAACTGGGAAGATATCTTGACTACCAAAAATACAGACAACAGCAGCAACCAAACTAAAAAAAAATCGAACAAAATGCAAACGGTAAAATGATGGCACAAGTTATGCATTCATACATCTCTTTTAAAAATATCTGAGATCATAATTTTTCCCTCATTCCTTTATTACAGTATAGCTTTCTTTTCTCATATTTCGCTTAACTATATCGAGCCATAACTTGCACTCCTTACTCTTTCTTTATTGTTTGAACATCTGAAATCATAACGTTTTCTCTCATGCATAGTTTTATTAGCTGTAAGAACATTTTTCCTCTATAAATCATTTAAATATCTATAATAACTTTTCTCTCTATGAAATATATATTACTTTAAATTTCTGAGACCGTGTTAGATCTACCAGGACAGACCTTAGTGCTACGTATAACCAACTTAAATATAGTTCTAGTTCAATCAATGAATCTGTCATGCTTAAGAAATACCTCTTTTCTGCTTCGAAGCAAAATCAATAATATTGAACACTGAACGTATTTCGTTAAACAAAATAAATGTCGTCACTGTATAAATGTAACAAGTACTATGCGCTGACGAGAGATGAATAAATTCAACTCTACTGTATATACATGTATAATGTATTTTGTAAAAACATATTGTAAAAGCTTCCATGAAATGACCACCAACAAAACCCCTTTCTGACCCTTAATTCCTTCACAACATACTCATCATCCTCGTCCTCATCGTGCTTTGGTCTCACTATTTCATGAAATATCTCTGCCATTTACACACTTCAGACATTAAACCAACATTTGCTTTATCGCTGCTTCAAACTGGCTGTTACTAAAAGTCACAAATTTTCGCGACACTAGTTTTACACCATTAACATCCTAACAAAAACTTATGTGTTGTAACATATGCGCATATGCGCATTACACTCTCCGTAATTCTGACACGTATTCACATTTATGTTATTTCCCCAAGTATGAAAAATATTGAATTATAAGATGGCAGGGGCATCTGCTGCCAAGTTATTGCCAAGTCCGCGAGTTTACAAAATTCCTTCAAATTAACTCCATTTTGTTTTCTTTAAAAAACAAAACAAAAACAAAAACTAAAGCAATCAAAATATTGCTTCATATTATATGGTCCATTGTCCTTTTATCTGATAATAAAGATAACAGTACATTAATGTTTTGAAATCACAATTATTATCTTAATTGAAATCAATTAACTGCAGTTTAAGTGTGCATATTTATGCATTTTACTAGAGGCATTAATTTTAACGAATTTGCAAAAATGCACAACAGTAGAATTTTAACTAAAGACAAACATGACCTGTAAATGGTCACAATCGTTTCTTATAAGTATGTGATGAAAATAAAAGTCTTTTACCAAAGAAACCTCAGATATAATCTAAAACAGTTCATTAAATATATTAGAATTTTAGAAATATATCTAAATTATAATTATTGTGATATATCATGACAGAGCCGCGCAAACACATTACACGAATTCACTTACATTAATAGTTCATAACACTAAATACGTTTACATCCGAATATATGGTCAGTTAAAAACCATCCCAGCATAATATGCGAAACAAAATAACTAGATATAAATACAAAACTGTATGGTATTATTATAACTGCGATAATTCTAATAAATGAAGACATATTTGGGTGACGTATCTTGCATATGTTTGCCAAAGTAAAATAGTGTTACACATATTCTTACGTATTAATTTCATCTGGGCCAAATGTTTAGAACACAAGGGACCGCAAACGTTTCTCTACAAACAATGCTGATTAAAAACAGATATTTATCTCTAATACAGTTGTTGAATTCAATTTCATTTATTTTCCCGAATGGAAATAATTTCTCCTACTTGCTAGGAATCTATTTCGGTAATTATCTCTCACAGGGCGAATTGCGCAAGCGCATTCGGAGGTTAAACAACACAAAACTTGGAGGTTATAATTTTTTAAAACAATGTTCTAAAGGCAATCGCGCTATTAAATTCCGGGTTAAAATTGTTATAACTGTTTTGAAAAGAGTTAGTATCATTCTAGAAATGTGGTTCAAAAACTGAACTTGAGTGCTAAAAATATCATTGAGATATCAATTTCAATTTCAATTTATGCTTCCGTGTTGCAATACACCATAAAGCATCATCCGACCGAGAAAAAGTTCCCCTGTATGAAAATAAATCGTGTTTAAAAGCATTTCGGAAAACCAATGATTCGTCTAGATGGAATATATCGTATTTCTGTGTAATAACCAACATAAATTCACTCTCAGGCGGTCGTAACTGGTCATTTTATCTAAAAGGCCGAGAAATGGTCGGCGAATGAAATTACTGGTTTCTTATATTAATTAGTTGTTACAGACCAATTTTTGGAAATATAAAGCAGTTTTTATCTGCAGACACATTATTACTCTATGCACGCGATCACGTGACTTTGTTTGTGGTATAAATCAATTTTCATCAAGACAAAGCGAAATTTCTTTCCTATGATAAAATATTTCGTCTGATTTCAAGTTTTATGAAGAATATATAATATATTATCACTTTCCCTCAGAGATAATCAACCTTATGGTCTCTTTCAATATTTCTAAAATGACATATATTTAAGTGGAGTAAGAATGAGGCCTCTGTGGTCGTGTGGTTGCTGTACGAATCAGTTGTCTCTCACCACTGTTGGCTCGAAACCTTCCTTGGAGTTCAGAATTTTGTGAATTGAGTAAGCCAGTTGTCTGGCTGAAGGTCGGTGGTTCCGAACAAGAACTAAAACAAGAACTCCGCCAAGCGGGGCAATATACGCCCGAAGGGTTATATCAGAGGATGGGAGCAAAGTTTAAAGAACTTGACTGTTGAAGTCCAAAGGACAGGAACAACAAAGGGATGAAATTAAAAAAACAAAAACAAAACAAAAAAAAAAAATCAAAGTCCTCAAAAAATAATAAAAAATTCAAAGGCCACAAAAAAATCCTTGCCGGGTACAGATATGTCAAAGTACACCTAAAAGGTTGAGGTACTATCCATGTTGTACCACAGAAAAGTGGTTTTGGGTTTTCCCTACGGCCAATAATAAAAAAGTTACAAAACAGGCTATTTATAGTAACATAAAAGGGAAGTAATTAAAAAAATATTGTAAGTGAACAAACAGGGATCTGCCAAATAAAAACAAGAACACCACAATGCAGAGCAATATACACACGAAACAAAGTCATATGACCTTTGACCCCTAATAGTGACCTTGATCTTGAAGCAAGCCATCCGAAACAAGCGCTCTGCACGTCGTCCGATGTGGTGTATACATTTGTGCCAAGTTTCTTTGAAATCCTTCAAGCAGTTCAAGAGTTACAGAGCTGACACGAAACAAACTCATATGACCTTTGACCCCCAAGGGTGACCTTGACCTTAAGCAAGCCATATCCGAAACATGCACTCTGCACATCGTCTTGATGTGGCGAACATTTGTGTCAAGTTTCTTCGAAATCCTTCAAGAGTTACAGAGCGGACACGAAATTGCTAACGGACGGACATACAGACGGACGGACAGACGGACATCGGGAGTGTAACATAATACGTCCCTTCGGGCGTATAAAAATCACTCTTTTGTATTGTCTATATTGCACGGAACATTTGGCATATTCCATAAGTCGTTTCATATATCAATGCGCTATGATAACAAGGGAAATTCACAATTAACAATGAGTGATTATAAATGTGTGTGCGTGTGTGTGCGTGTGTGTGATTCACTTCATTTCGTTAAAATATAAACAAACTTATGTGTACTTAAAATTGTAAATATGTTTTAAACTTAAAGAAAACACTTCAAAATAATTCAACGAAATTCTAACGGTGAGAAAAAAAACCTATCAGATGGTTCCTTTTGCACGTGACAAATCAAACAATTGTAGAAGTGTGAAGAGCACTATATTTCGAATAAAAAATGTCCTCCATACGATTCTAGCACGTACTTAACTTGGGATATGTGTACTCAAAGAGTTTTAGTTACAGTAATAGACTGAATCATTTATATCGACACGTGAGACACAGACATATAGTAAAAAATGCATTAAAGAATATTACAGTACTGGAGCAGACATCAAAGTGTTTTTTTAAAACTACTATAATAATACATAAGACATCATGCCAGGCATTTTGTTCCATCCGAAAGCGTATACAGCGAACCTAATGACAGTTCAGTGTCTAGTTTAGTATTACCAAATAAAGCAGACTGGATAGTCTCCCTTCAATCGCTAAAAGATTTTTATACGTTTGCAGCAACGAAGAGATTTCTGTGCATTGATTTATCGAAAACACAGGTCTCTTAATTAATAGCGAGATAATACTTTTTCACAGCGCAGATTCATAACAACGCTCATTAAGAATGGCGCGTGCGACTTTTGTTGATATGGTTTCCATAGATACGATCGATTGTTTTTTCTTTATTGCAATTTAAGTACAGTAATTGAAATGATTGTTTAACAGGCCAGTAAATAAACCACAGTTATCCTACTTGAAAGAAAGTTAAACAATGATTTTATGCGAGCATAGATTGGTGCTTCGTGGTTTTACGAGAAAACGGACATTAAATTAATTGTCTTAAGAGTCACTGTTAATGGGGCCTTCAAAGAAATTCCTGCGCATGCCGCCTAAGGAAGATAATTGTCTTGTACAGAACGAGATATTACTGCAAGAAAGGGAAAAAAACAACATTCATTTGCGACTGTCGCTAAGTTCTAAACGGCTATCTTTAGTTCAATCCAATTATTTTAAACGAAATGGATGAGAAGCAGAACATTTGTAATTGTCACACCATTCATAATGTGTATCTTTTTAGTTCAATCCAATTTATTTCAGTCCAAATGAACTGGAGAATTGTTGTGACTGGCACAAATGGTTAGAATACTCCAACTAAAATCCTTTTTATATCATTTCAGAAACTTTTATCTTGGTGATAAATACATACAAGAGACGTTATTTTAGAGATACTTCTTTAAATGAATCAAGTCTGCTACAACCTAAAAAAAAATATATATATATATATATATATATATATATATTATGAATTTAAAGGTAGTGGACACGTAATGACAATCGAAATATGCGCCGCGCCACGAGAAAATCAACATAGTGCGTTTGCGGCCAGCATGGATCCAGACCAGCCTACGCATCCGCGCAATTAGAGAAACCGTTAGCGAACAGCATGGATCCTGACCAGACTGCGTGGCGATGCATTTTGTTGGTTTTCTCATGGTGCGGCTCATATTACAATTTCTCCGTATGCGAAATCGGTATTCTCCGGGGTGTTTTTGCGCGCGCGGGATTATCAATACCTACATCCGAAGAATGCCGAATTAGTTTATATTCTAACACAAGGAAATAAACTACATACATGTAGAGCAAAATCTATCTCGGGTTATTCTGCAATAAACCACTCGCGTGCAATGACGTCATACGATCCAGGTGCGTAGCACGGTCGTAAAAAGTAGTTACCATTTTTTCTAACACTGTTGATACTGGAATGTCGTGTTAGAATTGAAATAATAGGTTCCCAAGTGTGATTTATCGCAGAATAACCAGAGTTTTTCGTTCTTATGCGAAACAGTATATCACTCAGGCCTACGGCCTTCGTGATATATTTTTACGCATAAGATCTCAAAACTCGGGTTATTCTACGATAAACCACGTTTGGGAACTTATTATTTCTTAAATTATTCATTTTAGCTCGATTGTGACGAAAGCTTCAAACTTCTTTGAACCACTCTCAAGTTCGCTTTCTAGGAAACCCAGTACTTGTGAAGGCGTGTTCGTGAACCCATTGGGACTCGAACCCTTGACTCTCGGTTGAGCGGCAGGCATCTTAACCACTACGCCTCCGCTCTCCTTGCCTAACAAAAATAGGTAATGACATGAAAATTCTTCATGTGAAAATATAAGTCCTAACAGTTCCCATCGCGTCTTCTTCCAGAACACGCAACCGATTTGGTGACCTATGACTCGACAATAAATAGAAGAAACATCTAAATTTCATAACCTATTGGTTTTATTATTTGACGTAACAGAAGACATAAAATAAGTCGTATGTTTTAAACTCAATTCGTACCATTCATTGATCTCAGATATCAGCTCCGTCTTTGCTAACCGGTGAACCCATAAAAACTGCTAATGCGTCATGAACGATATTTTTATTGTTATTTTTAGAAATGAGGCACGTATACTTCATAAAGGCTGATCACTACCAAATAGAATGTAAGCCTCCGCAGGTCTAGTCACAAGTAGTCCAAATATAAATAGTACTAATCTTTTTTCCTTTCCTAGTGCATTTTCTCGGCAGCAACGTGCTTACTTTTACCCTACCGCGTTTCAGTATGTATCACTTTGCATTCTAATGAAATCGGCATGTTCCTATTGACTGCTAGATAAAAATGGCGGCGTAAGAATTTAATGTCACGAAAAGAGAAATTGAAAGAAGCGAAAAGTAGTAAAATCAGCGGGTTGTATTTAACGAACTGTAGTTTTCTTATATAAAAGTTAACACCCCCTTTTCTTTTTGTTTTTCTAAAGTAGCGATCTAGTTCTTTATGGGAATATAAGTCTCTGAAAATCTGATATGCTAGAAAATGTCGAAACACCGTTATGAAGTGAGTGGATTTTATATGAAATAAAGAGCAGCCGGATTTAGTGGTGTTCAGCCTAAAATGTGAAGTTCCGACTGGGATTGTACTGAAATTCAGAAGGAAAGAATTCCCATTCTATGTCAGTGCAAACATATCTTTTAAAACTACTTATACTGCATTGTCAATTTAAATAAAGTATCTATTTAACTGTGACGTCTAGGTTACAATACAAGATCTTTTTATAAACATTTTGAATGAGTGGAAGATACACATACGCGATAAAATAAATTATACGAATGCAAGGGCAGATTCGCAATTCTATGTGGGAATGAATACCAAAGTGATTTCCCGTCTATTCAATCGATAGGCTGTCTGAAATGTACTTGCCAACACACACACGTTTGTAACAATTTATTTCATTACAACTTTCGGCCAATCTCTTTTATCTCGAGGAATTCAAATAAAATAAGAAATAATTATTTAGAACCCTAACGTGTTTGACGCACACTGTCCAAAAAGTGAAATATTTCATTATGAGCGCGTCGATTGGTTAGAACGAATTGATAGATAGATGTAGAAAGCCAACTCTGTTTTCAATTAACGTTACTGGTCCACGAGATCTCCCCGAGATCTGAGGACTGAGGAACAAACTTCAATCATTTTTTGTAATTACGACCCGGCAATAGTGGTGTTATTTGATTAAGAAACTCTTTCTTTATTGATTTCCGCCCAACAACAATTTCTCCCCTTTTTGTTGAAGAGTATTCAATAAATTGGCGCGCTTCTACTGTTTGCCACCGCCGCTGCGTCAGACGATAGCCGTATTTGTCTATTTCCGTCATGCTGAGACGAATTAACGAACAAATAATCAAATTTACGCCAAAGAACAAACACTAATCTTTAAACAGTATACAGTAATTTGGAAATTAGGCAGTTGTATATTTATGAACTGCCAATGTGTAAACACATCTGACAATGTTGGAAATCGCACACATCATAATTGTTTCTGGTCTTGACCGTTTTGATATTCGAAACCTTTTTTTACGTACTTCCATTTTCTAAGAATAGCAATCATACATCTTGACGTTACCAATGGTTATTTCTTAGCACTGTATCAATAAACAGTTTGTAACAATTGTCCAAAGTGCCATTACGTAATAAACTAAGATTTATAGTAAATTGTTAAGACCTCAAGTCATATTAAATAAATCCCTTTGAGGACTCTAAACATACATTTTTACGTAAATGGCAAACCAACAATATTTGACTGGTAAACTTATATCGCATTTACAAACTAACTAAAAGAAGTTTCAGTTACTGTAACAATATTTCATCTTTACAAATAATCAACAAGTAGCTATTTTACGTGACAACATATGCAAAAATCATCAGTAATAACTGTATAATATACAAAACAAAGAATTTATAGTATGAACAGACAAGCTATTAGATGGTAAGTTAATTTCTTATCGATATTTCCGTTAAAATTACGCTACATAAAACTATTTTATTAAACATGGATATCAACTGACATTTTGACAATATATCATTTTTACGACACCAGTCGAACGTCGGCCACGTTTTAAATGTGTCAGAGAAGTTACAAGAACAATCTCGAAACTCGGAGATAAAATAAAAACGAATCTGACAAATCCAACGTCAAAGCTGTTTTTTTCCAACATACATTTAACCCCACTTGTAACTATATTCGTTGTTATTATATATCGGATATAAAGATGCAGGTCTAAAAGTTCCTTTTTTGGCAACATACATGCAGATAATACATTTATATTTACCAAAAATATAGACGTTATAATTGAAGGATAATTAATGTGTGATCGCTGTCTTTATAATTATTTAATCACATCTTTTTTACTGTATTTTATTCACTGTAGAGAGAACGGGTTACAATATTTCAATGCACTTTAATATACAGTACAGTGTTTCTAAAAACCTGAAATTGTATATGTTGTGGAAAGCGTGCTTTGTCGGCAGTTCTTTCAGCGAGTAAACATAAACTGACACAGTAAATGAATCAATAGACATAAAATTTGATATGTTTTAAGATGAAGTCCCCCTAAAAAAAGTGAGCTTTGAAGTGAACTTTAATTTGACTCATGTATTTTGATTACAATATTTTAAATCTTTACTTATGTTTTGTAGTTTGGACTACTATTATTGCTTCTATAGTTTAGACTTATTTATAGACGACCTAGTTTTTTGTGTTAGGTGGGGTGCTGGTAAAATGTCACCTATGAATAATGTGTTTCAGTGTTTATGTGTGGGAGCTGATCATTACACAGCAATGAGAAGTACAATTACAACATGCAACTTAGTTAAAATGAGGAAAAACAAACAAACTGCCAAATTAGTGTGCGGCCAAACCGGAAATGTATTTATTTTAAATATTTGATCTATATTCATTTTTGAAACATCTGTTACAATGATCAGCTTCCTCACACTTAATTTTCATCTTTTATGAGAAAATTAGTTTTATACTAATTACTTTTAATTCGGTCTTCGAATTATGCTTTACAGTGTTAAAATTAACGTGATTTCGGATACATTTCCGTTTCGGATAACACCCTATTTCCGGCGAATCACTCTCTGGATATTCTTACCCTTCCTGGCTAAGTATTTCTAAATGCTGTTGGACCTGATCTCCTTCGTCATCCAGCATTTGATCATATACACTCATGTACGCCATTTCTTGCTCAACGGCCGACTCCTCATTGGCCCCAAACCCCCCTTGTCCAGTTCCTTGATGATAACCAGCAGTACCAAACCCCCTGGTGGCCGCCATGGCGGCACCTAGTTTTATATTGTTCATACCAGATCCACTTTTCTTCATTTTTGGCGCTTTACCCTGCATCCCTTTTCCCATTCGCATATTGCGCATGCCTCGGCGCATTTGCCGTCGCATACCTGACCGACCCTTCCGTCCTGCCCCACCCGACCGGCGGCCCCCAGACCGCCGGGCGCCACCACCTCCCTTCCGTGCCATAATCTTACTTTAAAACACCTACAGTGCGTTTCGCCAGTTCAGGTATATTTTTGTCTAAGATTCACAGTTTAAATGTTTGTTTAAATTTTCATATAAACCAATCCATATTTCAGTCTTGAATCCCGCGTGATTTTTTTTTTCCTTTTCTAAACCAGTCTACTTTTCATTAAACAGAATGTTCACATATTAAACATTATAAACAGCGTGATATGTCCAAACTGTGTCAGTCCATTTGAAGAATATATACTCCCACAAATCCATATATATTTTTCATTCGGGCTAAATATCAAATTCAAGCATTAATCATTACGTATTTCATAAACAATGTATCCATTTTCACATTTTGATCGCATCATATTGTTTATAATGATTATTGGTAGCTTTGACAAAACGAAATTAATTATTAATGTTTAGTCAAGTACAGTATATTAGAAATATTGTATTTAAGCCTTAAATTTGTTATCATTGTAGTAAAAAGTATCCTTTTCATGTGTTATTGTTAGTCTTTATTATGTTTTGCTGACCCGTAAAGCTCTGTGAGATACTATTTTGTAATATTATATTCGATTATATTAAGTCATATGCATTTAAAATTTATAAATGTTTCTCTTGATTTAAACTTTAATCAATAAAATTATTTATTCTAGTCTGTCTCTATTTTGCACTTCAACAAGACTTTACAACTGATTTCTAAATGAAAATTTAAACGTTTTCAAATGAAAAAGTATTGATTTAGCTATTGTATTTTATTCACAAAACAAGCGAAAATCAGGTCATTTTCAAGCGTTTCATATTGTACTTCAAAATGCCTTATGCGAACATTTAAAAAAGATTTTCATAACAATTCACTGTCCTTGCTCAATACACTTATAAAATGTCTTTTCAGCATTAACCAATATTGTCAACAGCAGTTTTACAACTATATTGATCAAATATTTGATAAAAGTATTTGTTGTAATAGAGAACTTTCGCAATTGACATAAGTATTTAAAAGCATGTGACATGTTTAACTTCTTCCTTTTTTATGCGACTTTTCCAATTAGTGTGTTTTGTATTGATTTACTATATTTAATTATATATTATGACAAATTAGGACCTTATATTCACAGACAATATTCAATATTCGACATATCATTAATGCAATAAATGTTGATTAATGTCATAAATATGTAATAATGTATTATCATTCCTTGGGAAAACGCTCAATAAATTAATTAAATACTATATATTATATGCGCAGTTGAACGATTTGACTGTTCTTAAGCGACCTGAATACATTAAGACTATATTATTACACGAGTCGTTATATAAATCTACGGTCCGTTATTTTTCGGTATTTGACTGGTGTATATTCAGCACATATTTACTGGGCTAATAAATAAAAAAATGAAAACAAAACTGAAAATAAATTTCTGATGACATGTAATTTTTTTTTTTTTTTTTTTTTTTTTTTTTTTTTTTTTTTTTTGATCTCGGGCAATAGTTTTGACTATTCACCGGTAAGCCATACAATTAGTATTTCAGTGTACAGTATATTCATATTTGTTTGTAATTGTTAATAAAAGCTTCGATCACAATGTCTGTCCTACGTATTTGGAGGATTTGCAATTTCAGTTGCTCACTCGACAATACTTTCGAACTTTCCTGTTTAAATGACCAAATGGCACGTGTGCATAATTACAATATGAAATACGAGTAAGAAAAAAGTGTGTAAACAACACCTTCTTTCGAGGTGTTCAAATATTCACTATACACTCAACAGATATAACTTAAAAAAAAAGTATCTGGTTATTTATGTAGGTCTAGATATTTATTTCTGAGTTAGTTCATTATTTAAACAGCGTTCTAGTAAAATTACGACATACCGAAATAAGGCTAAGCGAAATTAATTCTTTAAGAATAAATATCCTGTTAATGGAAAAATATAAATTGAATTTCAATTCCCATTAGTTTTCCCTCAACCCGGAATTACATCTAAAGTAGGCTTCTATACTCTGTGTCATCTTTAAACAGTCTTATTTAATTTAATGCTTATTTAAGTGCAACGCCTCTGCACATATGTCAATTTTAATTACGTATAAACGATAATATATTGGTATTTAAATGCTTTTCTTATTATCAGGTAAAAACATTTAGATGTTACAAAACTTTTAAATGCGTATGCGTTATGCCGGTTTAAGACAAATTATACATTATATATATATTACGTTATTATATTAAACAGCAACCTATTCTATCAGAATTTAAAATGAAGTTCCATTCTTTTTTTTTTTTTGCGTTTGCAAAAAGGCAAATGATCAAATGCAAACATCTAACCTACCGCAGAAAGGCCAGGAAGAAAACTAAATAATATAAGATTGACACTTCCCCAACTAAATCAAAAGAATATCACGGATAGTCCACCATGCTAGGAAAATGCTT
The DNA here is from genome assembly GCF_021730395.1 of Mercenaria mercenaria. NCBI lineage: Eukaryota > Metazoa > Mollusca > Bivalvia > Venerida > Veneridae > Mercenaria > Mercenaria mercenaria. The sequence continues at coordinate 58,085,855 of NC_069378.1, forward strand.
CAGATACGGTTTATTTAAGAGAATCAACGTTGTTCTTGTTCTTATTTGATCTTATTTACAAATTTACTGTTAACATTTAGCCATTTATTTTCATGCAGTTATTTACTTTTTTCATTCTGCTATGCTGTCACAAAAACTCGTACAAAAATTCAGAAATAAAACTTTGGTCAGATATGTTTATCTTAGCAATTCCTTTGAACAACAACATTAAAATATCCACCAGGCTTTTTATAGTGCTGATCTTTCATATCATTTCATGTTTCTGTATTTGTGTTTTAAAATGCTAACTTATGTACATTTTTGTGATCAAGACATGATGTTGCCAAAATATAGGTTAGTTACCATGTTACGGTATGTAAACATTTATAAAAAGAATAAAAGTGGTTTGTTTCTCTAGTAAGTTAAACTTGCTGCCAAACAAAAAGACTTTACCGAAAAGACATAAACACCAGAAACAACTATAAGGAGACGTGTTTTTCGCAAATGAAGTTAAAATAAAAACAATTCATATAACTGCATTTTGATTTTGTGAGGGAAGCCAACAAGGCATTCATGCCATTGATGAAATATTGGATACGAGTTTGAATCTATTTTACTTAAAAATTTAATTTGATAATCAAATTAAGTGAGTGTAATCACGTGACATTCGTGCATGATATAACACTTACTGGTACCATGACATTCTTTGTTAAATCACATATTTTAATATAATTCCAAGACATTAAGTTCCACTTCTTTTCAAACTTGTAGGTATTCCTTAAATGCGTCAGAAATGAGCTCCGCGGCAGTTCTTAATAACTGAACGTATATTTCTTCTTAAAAGTCCTCATTTAAGGTTCAATATATATCAAATATTTTTTCATTGTATTAATTTTCAGCTAGAAATTGCATCGTAGAAGAAATGTAGAAATTCAGTCATCGCCTTGGTAACGACATTGTATTGTTTATTCTTAAATATGTGTAACGTACATTTTGAAAAGAAAGCAATTCATCAAATGACGATTTTAAACAGTTTTCTTGACTGGACAAAGGAAATATTAGACATGAGAATGTACAATGCTATAACTTAATTACATATTACAATAGCATCTATGGTATAAATATAATAAATGATCATCCCATGGGAAAAATAGACCACTTCCTACAGTTAACTAGGTTTAATCTGCATCACCCGGCATCTATGCCTAACAGTAATGACATAATATGTTAAGTTAATTAGTTTTCATTAATTATTCAAGCAAATTGTTTCCCCAAGACACAAACTTGAAAGAGAGTTTATCATCTTAAGTTCCGATACATCCTCTACATTTCCCAGGTTAGCGCATGCGTAGCTTACTTCAGTTCTTAATATACATATTTAAGGTGATAGCCATGCCATTATACGCCGTTTTATTTGATAGAAGTTAAAGTAACTGTTAAGATTTACTACCTATACCAAACAGCACTAGGAATTTAACCTACTAACATTTTCGTAATACCTTCACATGGCCGAGCATAGACTGTAACCATTTATTAAAGTTTTAAAGCTCTTTAGCTCTATTTTACTAGATAACACTAGTACAAATATAACGTGAAGTTTTGTAGCTCTCGAAAGTACTATACGTGGTTTCGAATTAAAGGAGAATATAAATGTCAACGAATTACAGTATTACTGCATGACATGATAAAAAGATTATTTGAAATACAATATTATTTCTTGCATGACATGTCGTCAACACCTGTGTCTCAGGATGAATTACATATTAGACATGTTTGTTTTTTTCTTAATACTGAAAGTGATATGTATTGCATTACTGTCAGTATTAGAATCTGATTGATGTTACATGCAATATTATTCGACAGAAAAAGCAACATTTTATAGATAAAGTGCCAGAGATCAATAAATGGCTCAAATGATAATTCTGCCTTGCATTTATCTATACACCTGTATGACACAATTTAAAAGGAACAATGAACTGTGTTGTTAAAACTGAGTGAGAAGTCATTTCATTTAAATGCGACTTTTCATGGTAAATACTGATGATTTTTTCTTGCTTTTAAATACGAAGTGTGATATGGTACATACAACACTATATCTAAATTTCAGCTTAAAATTTTAAACAACATGCTTCAAAAATGATAAAATTAAGGCTTAAGTGTTATGCTCGATCTAATATGTTACATTTAAGAAACCAGCAATAATTTTTAATTGCTTTTGATAAATTAAAATTTTAGGTACTATCTCTACATTTAATGTTTCCTTCAGTGTTTTGTGACACCAATTTTCACGTGTAAAAGTCAAGCAGGATACAATTTCTATACCCTGTGCGATTCGAGTTACGACATTATATACTTGAAAAAATTATTAAGATATTTTTTCTCTACATCTGGCGTTTTCATGATATCTGGATAAAGAGTTGCACAACAAAGACTAATAGAATGGCAAGAAAATACATTAGAACACTGAAAACCTACCATTGAGAAATATAAGATTCAAATATATCCATAGAATTCATTGGTTTTTAAATTTGTTTAATGCATCACGTCCCCCAAAACAGTAGATATAAGCAAAAGCCGGACACATTTTTCAAGAAACGGTCTTGAAATAGGGCGCTTTTTCATCTATCTTTCTGTGCAAAAATACACGAAACAGGCGCCATTTTTATCACTAGAAATTAGATATTCATTAAGTTAGAAAACAACAGTGAGAAATATGACGGTCTGTCTACATTCCATTTAACACATATCCACTATTCATTTTTCACGGAAAAGTGATAGCACAAACGCCCTTTAGCAACGATACCGCCTGATAGATTATTACTATTCTACAAAAATATGACTTATTCTCACCTTTTGAAAGCGCATTAATTAGCTATATTGTTGAAACTCTGTACACTGGAAAGAGGCCGTTAACATGTGAACAAATCTGTGTAACATGACGATGAATATGTTATATGAAAAAAAAACAACAAAAAACATTTAGCTTCCATTCAAATGTGTATTTTACGGCAATTATATTAAAAATGTTATCATTACAGAGTGCCATAAAAGCAGTGAGCATTTGAAAAGAAAAAGACATAAAATATGGCTATTTCCTCCACTCAAAACATAGTAATAACATAACAGATTTATAACACATATGCAGTGCAAAGCACATTTGCTCGCGGTGGTGCATTTTAAAACGTGCAAATTATTGCACTGTACATAAAGATGTTATTAAAGAGGCAAGCAGTGCGCAGCAAAGCAAGTCCTTTGATATCAGCTTTCACCTCACTGTAATATGCAATTTAGGTAGTGGACCCGAAGCGACACTCGGCTAATTACGTATTTTTTTCGTATGCGATTTCGGCGTTCTCCGTTTTTTTTATCGCAAACCAAGTGCGCGTTCACGTACATCTGTGTCCGAGGAAAGTCGAATTGCATATTGAGCATACGTAATCCCACGGAATTTGTCGGATGTCATTACGGGGTCATTAATATATTCTGTTTTATACTCATTTTACTCACTCTTATACATACAAGACATAGTGACTAGAAATGTCTGTACTTCATAACTTTTGTTTTATAGCATATGCTCTTTACAGCTATTGTTATCACAATGTTTCATGCTGCACGAAATATAATTATTTTAGAAAACTTAACCAACTGGAGTTGATACATCTTAATAAGATATTTCAATATTTCAGTAAAAGAACAGTTAGTACTACACGCAAGAACTCTCGAGACCTGTTCATCGATAAAACAAATATTCTACGAAGACATATCTTTAAAAACTCGCCCTTCCTTTTTAGAATTAATTGAGACTACAGTATAAAGAGTGGGGTTACAACATACCGCAACCGATAACGTGGATTAAGTCAACAGAAAGAATTTCCAATTTCCGGGCCTCTTGTTCAATGATATATTGTTTAAATGGTGAATCATGACGTTGATTGCTGCATCATGGGATTCACGTGTATCGAACGAATTACATATTTAGAAAGTTAACAAATAACTTATTTATGACATAAATCGCTAGGGACTATTTGATTTTAGCGATACAGGGTTCGAGTGTCAAATAAAAGACAATAAAATTTCGCACCAAAACGTGTCACGCTAAGTATAGTAGGCATTAAGACTTTTCGCGTGAAAATTGTGCACTTAAAGCTGCGAAGATAATCCACGGTGTATTCTCGTTTTCAAAATGCCTGGAAGAATGCAGTCTGTGTGGAAACATAAGCAGACTAGAATATTATGATAAATAAATATGTGATTTATGATACAGACATACAATTCTGAGTTTATTCACGGCGTTTAATACACTACAAACGCCAACTTATAATAAACAACAGGGAATAGAAACGGGAACAGAACTCATATTCTATATATTCAGACAAACAAAAGCTTATTCAAAATATATTCAAAACAGGTTCCTTCAGGCCCGTCATAATTATATACCACAGTGGGTTGTCCAGTTTCATGTACAGCACAACCTATGAAAAAGATCATCTCCGAATAAAGGTCACTGGTATAAAACCTGTTGATAAAGATCATCTCCGAATAAAGGCCACTGGTTTAAAACCTGCTGATAAGGACCACCTCAGAATAAAAGGCCACTAGTATAAAACCTGCTGATGAAGATCACAATTTGCTCTTTCCATTAAACAAACAATAGTGTTTTTCAGTACTAAGAGCCACCTGTCATGAAAGACCCATGAGGAAGAATTGACCTCATGACCGATATTGCAGAAAATCGATATCAGGGGAGACAACAGCTATATGGTATTGGTAACAGGTGACCGGTTGCGATGTCGATATCTATTGCCTCCGGGTATTGTCACCTGCATGTTTATTTCAATATCAAGTGTTATAAAAGAGAAGGTTTTTCATAAGATAATTAAACAAGCTTAATTGAAATGTACAATTGGAGTTACAAACTATAGAAAAGGGATTTTTCATTAGAAATAAAACAAGTCATTTTTATCAAAAGAATGTTTAATATGTAATTTTCTGAACCATAGCATTTTTAACATGTTATTTTATAATAATTAAATACTTTTTTATATCAATATAACACATCTATCAGCAATAAAAACCATATTTTCATATAAAATCATATTTTCATACATATTTTTATAGAAGAAGAATGTATATTTTAACATGTTTTCGAAAAACAATGTTACAAATCGGGTGAACATTGCTATCTGTAAACCATTTAGATTCGAGTTAAAGGCAAATATCGGTGAAGTTTTTTCTTCTTTTCATTTTCAACCAAATCTGAAATGTAAATGACCCTTATTCTCTAGGGAAAAGAAAGTTCGTACCCCTAGACACTTCCTTTTATATTTATACAGCACTAGCATTGATATTTTTACGGCGTCTCCCATCTATAAAATACGCTGTCGTTGAAAAATAAAATCTGACATATATATTTAAGAAATATGATCTGATTTTACATTTGTTTTAAATAACGCTCTCTTTAAGTATAATATGTGTAAAAGACCTAAGTGCCTAAGTTTACAATTTATAATTACACAGGTGTAGGTTTTGAATTTTTTATTCTGAAATGGTTGAACATCATACGTTTATCAATTCAGTAATTCTTAACATATTGGCAAAATAGGAAGTTTAATGAATCAAAAATTATGGTATGTTTGGAAATTTAAAAAAAAAAAAAAAAGATACTGGCAATTAGGGTGGTACAGGCATTTTGCCGTATTCAAGCAGACATTACTCATTTTAATATAACTACACATATTCCACCAATATAAATATGAAAACTGTTTGCAAAATAAAAAATATGCGAAAGATTAAAATCGCATGATAATTGTACCTTGTAATTACAAAAAGAAAATACCCGTAATTCAAAACGCAAGTATAGCCTTATCAGTGTTATAAACGTCTGTGTTGTTTTAACGTTCCTTATTTAGAGGTAATTGGCAAGTTTTATTACAGGTCCAATAAAAAGTATTTATGCGTGATGCATACAACATTTTATTACTTCTATAAACTATCATTGAATAGGATTTCAGTATAGAAATTGGTTTCATGTAAAATTATCTTGAATTGAACATGTACAATAAATTATGAAAATAAGTTAATCACGACGACATTTATGATACCTGAAAAGATCATGAAACCAGGTAAAATTTTCACGAAAACAAAAGTATATCATTAAGTTACTGAAGTAAAATTCAATTCTGTTTTAAATGCAGATATTATTTACATTGCAAAAGCATTCTTGTACACAAAAATACTCCGGACATATTTTCCACCTTTAATTTGATCAAGGCGGACCTTAAATTTATTTACTTAAATTTATTAAGTAAAATATATACAAAAACTATATTTTACTTTTTTGTACTGTAACTGAGTAGAAAAATAGCGACAGTTTGCATTTGTGATCCAATGACCGATAGAAAAGCTATCTCTTTTAATATTTAATTGGCATAATTGGCATAACTGACACTGATATTTAAATGTATATGAAATAAGGTGAGAACAACAACATAAGAAGAAATGCGCATCTCTTTCTTATTAGAACCGAAATATTAATTGCAATATTTAATTGCATTTCTTATATTGCGAATTTGTGATATTAACACAAAATGAATTACTCGCGAAGTAAATTACATTAAATGATTAAATCATTACTTTAACCTTATGATCACAATAACGCATGTTCACGTGGCATAATAATATCGTCTGCTTATGACGCTACAACAACAACTTCGCGCTGAAGTTAATTTTTCTTCCAAATTAGTGGAAATAAACCGTCTGAGAACGAATCAAATTTTTATTTCACAAAAATGAAATGAATATCATTCAAAAGATAAATTCAATGAGAGTAGGAAATGTTTTGCACCTAAGCTTTCATATCAATGGTTTTATACAAAAAAAATGCTTTGAAGAAACGCATGTATGAGATTTTTGCACATTTTATATGGAAAAAAGAAGGGAAAAAATGACGAAATGATGGCATTAAACTTCATGTGAAGAACGAATCAAAAATTAAGATAAAATTTAATTAAAAAAAACCTTGTGATGAATCAAATGTTGAACTTTGGTAATATTTTTGCACCTAAGGTTTCTTATTTTTAGTAATTTTGTTATTAAGTAAAATGTGTACATGCCCTTCTTATTTCTATATAGAAAATCTGACCGCTATTGATTAGTGGCCGGAGGAATATTCTTCGGTATGTTTTTTTTATTTTCCAACGGTGTCTTTTTACAGATTGGATTGACTGCGGTATTTGTTAATTGAGCGCATTTAATGACGATGCTTAAAACACTGAAAACGTTTTAAGTAAAGGAAACATTAATATCAATATACAAACGTACAATGTATTCTATAAATAGCAAAGACAGTAGAAGCTTATTTAATTGTGATTGATCGGCCATTAGTATGCATCAATTTGTCGAATAGGACAAGACAGAATCATGGTCACCTGGGAACACTACAAGTCTCCTGCCCCAATTTCCATTGTAATAATTAGAATAGAGAGAACCAGACCATACGCTTTATTTAAGTCCAATACAATAACAATTTTCAGATTCCATGGAAAATGCATGTAAACAGTTGCTCGTGAATGATATATAATATTTACCGTTGAAAACAGTAGTTTATGAAACATCTTACAGTCACAAAAAAGGATGTTACAAAGAATAAAAAACTTCCATTTGATATAAACTATTTTGTTTGTTTGTTTTACGTTTAACGCCGTTTTTCAACAGTATTTCAGTCATGTAATGACGGGCAGTTAACCTAACCAGTGTTCCTGGATTCTGTACCAGTACAAACCTGTTATATGATATGTTATTATTAAGAATTGCATGGTTATACATTCACAAATTTCAAATTTTAGTGAAATCTATAATTAGAATATAATATAATACTCGTCACATTCATGGACAGTTTATTTCACTTTTATTTAATGAAAAATAGAGTGATATTAGCTTATTTCATTTTAATTGTTTTTGTTTTGCTGTGTTTAACGTCGTTTTCAACAGCATTTCGACTTAACTGGTTCTCGGACATTAATTGGCAAATTCTCCAAATGTTTCAAAGGAAGAGACCGGCCAATCAAACCATTATGAATGGATTATACATAAGTCGGTGTGTCACTTTGGTCTCTCGTGCATTAACTATTGCACGAGACACTCAAAATAATACAGACAGAAATTCCGTTTATCTTTTCTGCCCTACATATTTATCTTCAAAGTGTTTACAGATTAAAATTTTTTGCTTTTGTTGGATTGCAAAAAATACGGACACAATGTAGGCCATTTGACGGCTTTCCAAATGAAAGATCAATGGAATATATCCAGGTGCCGCATGTAAACAGTATTTTTGACTAGGGTTAGCACTTGAACAGAACCGCCTACTTGCATTGTTCGTTATTCAGGGAGTTTTGATTTCTATCAGTGTGATACAAAAAAAAAAAGCTTTCAAAAATAGTCACTGAACAATTTATCAGTACCCAACAGTTTATCTTATAGTTTATTGGAAGCACCACAATAAAGTTATTCCTCTGCTATTGGCTGATGCAGTTTTAGGCTATTATTAAAGAGATCGTAGCTGTGTTTCCTGAATTTCAAAACCCTTTACTCTTTATCAAAACTGATGTCTTCTCCCTCTAATTCTAGAGTTTAGGATATGCTCATATACGGCGATATTGGTAAAAAATAAAGAAAAATAGGACAGGCAACAGACACAAGACATTTTTCTTCATTTGGTATTGATCCAAAACCCACTTGGTGCAATGTCAATGCGAAGCCAGCTGAGTGATATAGCGAGAGTATCTGTATTTTGAACCAGTCATTTACAGATTTGTACAAAATACAGACTTTATAACAATACAATACTTGAAGTCGATACGCAGCTGGGCAATATGCTGTGAAATCAGGGCTATTTCTGGGGGACCATTTTTCAAGTACTTTGTGTATGCGTCAATTCAAGAAAATAAACCTCCCCGTAAAAGAGTAAAACTTTATAGTTAGTTTTTCGCTAGAATTCACAACTCATCTATATCCCCTTGAATTGCCCATTTTTGGATAAAACATATTCATTACTAAATAAACAATTTCCATAAATATTTTGTAGAGTAAGTTCCGTACCTAATATGGCACCACCACATGAAAACAAACGATGTATTCGCCAGAAACAAATTATTTTTGTTCGTCTACCAAAATTTAGCGTCATGGAGTCGCAACATCTATATATAAATTATGTCTCTATTTTTAAACGAATGTGGCGTAAGTTTCTGTTTTTGTGAGAAATAATGATCTGTATTTTTGTTCTTCGCTATGTCTGATATCAAATGTGAAAAATTATACCCCTGCTAATAAATATTCTATAGTCATTTTCTTAGCTCTTATTTGCTACTTTAGAGAGAAACTAAAATCAGAATAGATCAATCATAAAAGAGACTTGCAAACTACGCAAAGCTATGAAATTAATAAGATTATTTCAGTAATTACCGAATTCCCTGAAGAGTTATATAAATATAACTACGCATGCGCACAAAGAAACAACTTCAATTCATATATACGAGATACTGATTAAAACATTCCTGTAAGAGACATGTTTCTAAAGGCAATATAATACAACTTTTATACTCCTTTGTTACTGTGACATTTCCATATCTTTTCATAGCTTACTTGATCAATATATTCTTTGACTTATACTGAATGGACCGTTCCTAACTTAGCTATACATTCCCTAAATTCAGAATCGTTGCTCAATGCAATTAATGGAGTAATTAAATATTTATAGATTTAAGAGAATAAACTAGCCTAGCTGTGACGTACAGCTAAACCGGAATTAATCAGTTACATTTTTTTGTATATATAACCAACATAGCTGGGCTGGTAAGTGCATTTGGAAATCCTTGGACTATTTCAACCAGAGGTCATGAGTTCGATTTTAACGGCGGTTGACTGACCTGTTAAAAAGATATGATACAAAGTTACAGGGTACGGTAAACTAGTCTGATTTTAAGTCCAAGTACTATTTTACAATCATGCACATTATTTTTTTGTAATGTCCGCCTAAAAATATTATAATGTAATGTTTGTTTGTTTGTGTAAAGCAATTTTTCAACAATATTTTAATCAGTGAAACTTACTGGCGTTCCTGGGTTTTGTATACTGTAAGAGCAGAAATTTTCGTGAGGGTTTAATTTTCGCTATATTTTCGAGACCCTACATCTCGCAAAAATTAATCCTCGAGTAAATATTTACCATTAGTATAAGTCAAATAAAGTAGGATACCATTTTAACCATTTCGCGAATATTAAAACCTCGTAAACATACTCAATATTTCGAATTCGCGAAATTTTGACCCAGCAAAAATATTTGCTTTAACAGTAACAAGGTGATCAAATTTGATTTCAAGCAGTAATGTCTCTGCACTCCCTATCTCATCGTTAATGTGTAATACTGCAGCACGTGAGTATTGAAATTTGATTCGTATATCATATTTTATGCTGTTCTCTCTGCCTATACAATGCATTATATGTTATTTGACCACATGTATAATTTATGTTTACTACATGAAATATGGGATTATTAAAAAAATGATGTACTAACTTAGTACTATTAAGTACAAAACTATAACAATATTTTTCTTCTGTTCTAGTCTGTTCTGTTCTGCATCAGTACTGATTTGAAGCAAATAAATGACAACATCTCCATATGATTTGAACAGCGTACACAGTCTATTATAACTATTTGTCCAAAGGTAGTTTTCCACGTTGCAATAATCGTTAAGAATGCCGACGGTGGATAATGGTTTTCCAGGCGAATGGAATAATTTTGTTGTTAAAAAAAAAAAAATTAAAAATGACCTGTAACTGGGTGTAAACATTTAAAATTGTTTGTTCGTGTAATTGATTAGCCCTTATAATAATGAGAAAAGTTACGGGTCCCTCAACTTGTATAGTTAACGTGTGAATCAGACTGTTCTAACTATTAAAACTTTCAGTGAAACTTATAAATAGATAAAAAAAATAAACACATTAAGTTAACAGTGTCCGTGATCATACTTTTCATTTCTTTCTATTCGCTCTTACGGTCGTAATTTTAATTAAATTTATTCCCTTTTTTTTGGATAAATTACGCTTTAATGAATCATGTGGCCTTTTTAGTGATGACACGCATTAAATCGACGAGTTTATAGACGACTTTGAATATAATACTTAAAATTCAAAATATAACGGATACTTCTTTGTCAATATTAAATGTTACCCACAATGTACATAGTTTTGCTAATAAAAGATGATGAAATCATAGCATTTTATTTCGATCGAATCATGTAACCAAAGCACGAAATCACTTTAGGTATATTTTACCAATTAAATGTGTCATGTATCATATAAGAATTATTAAGATCGACGAATAACTGATAACAACAGAAGTGCAGATCTTACCTGAATGGATGCATTCACTGAAAGCCGTTTCTATGGAAACGAAATGTCAACTTATAGGCAAAATCCATTGACGATAAAGGAACTATTTCTCATGGTCGCTGAACTAAATGTTTATTTAATCTGGGCACAGAAATATACGTTTTAAGCGTTAATTTCACTTTTTACCAGCTTATATTGCTGTTCTTTATGTATCAAATGATTCTAGGGGAAAAAGAAGTTCAATTCTTTTACAAAATGGGACAGGAGCAAATATCGTCTGAATGACACTGATCAATACGGTAAACAATTAACGCTGCAAGCGCTTCTGTGATCGATATAGTCTTGATACGTAAGTATCCGCCATTTTCGTATTGAGTATCAGGAAATAAGAAAACTCGATGAAAACTATGAATTATCCCAGCGCAGAGGTTGAGCACCGCTATGGCAGAGTTCAATTCAAAGACATTTCGCACCATGCCAGAATTTAATACTCTAGTAATTCTCCAAAATAGAAATGGCCAAAGAGCCCTGCTGTTCCTATTTTATACTGCAATAGATTATAATACTCGTAATTTTCTGATCATTTTGTGTCTCGTAATAAGTCATCTTTTGAGTGCATTTACATAGTGTACAAGCTGTAGTATCATTAAGATAATGAAACCATTTAGTACTATTTTCAATACAAATTTAACCAACATTTGATCACATCTGATACCCATCTTATTCTATCAGTGAACGAATGTGTATCTTCATAAATAAAAATGTTCTTGATACATGTTCTTTAAAGGAAACAACAATAAAAACAACAAGAAAACGCACGCACGAACATACAAGCCGAACAAATATGAATGTTTTATATTAATAGTTACTATATATTTCCTTATATAAATCTTCGGTCAATAGTTTATGCTATAGACCCGTTTATAGTTCAACTTTGTAGGGCAACAGACCTTGAAAATTATTTTTGATGTCTTGTAATAAAAAACTATTGAAAGGTTTGTCTTTCAAACGTAAAGTCAAGACTACAGCCAGATGCCAGATAGTTTTGACTATTGACCTGCAATGCATTCAATAAGTGTATACTACATGTATATATTAGGAAAAAATTATCCAACTAAACTCAGATACAGTCTGGTTTGTACACGCACGTGTTTGAAAACTTATCATCACCTTCGCAATCATTATGGATAAAATATAGCATGTAAAAAGAATATTGTAAAAATATGCTTTTCTGTATTATATAACCCTTGGCTAAACTTGGGAACTTTGTGAAACAGGCCGAAAAACCTCCAGCTCTTCATCTTTATAGACAAGGACTACTGCAAAATCTAGAAAAGTGTCTGTTATCAAATATTGCCATCAAATGTTTTGTGTGAGATGTCAGACACCTTTAAAGCCCGACATCTGACCTAATCATACCCATGTCTGTTCAACAATACAATTAGATATTGCCATGGAAACCATGTACAAAAGTCGTGTCCTTGACTACGCCATTGTCAATCTTTCCTTTCATACTGATTTGTTTACAAGGCTCTCTTTGCACTAGTTTCTTTTTATCTAAATGGATAATGCTTCATGGAGTTCACGAGTCTCATGTTCTTTAGTATCTAAAGATTCACGCTGCTCGTGAACGTCGTCTCTACTGTAAAATCTAAATATAGAATCATAATTACCGTAATAAACGAAGTTTGTTTTCGTATTCGTATCAGTGATGTAGGAAAAAATAATTTGTGTCTCTTTTCCAAGTTTCGTAGGTTAATGACAATAAAATCTGGAAAGTAGATCCCTCGGAAGCACCGAAAACAATGCAAACAGTGAAAATTGCAGACTCGGTTTGATTGAGTCTGTTCATGAGCAGTAATGGAAAATGCAACACTGCCCACGCCCCCCTAGCACCGGCTTAAGCAGTATTCAATCTTCAAATCTAGATGAGTTGAAATCAATGATCCCGAAGGACCAGAAAATATAACAACACTGAGATGAAGTCGGGGCGACTTGTTACGGCCGCCACACAGCACTTAACACCCGCTGTTGTGAAGTAAATAAAATCTGGAAAGTAGATCTCTCGGAAGCACCGAAAACAATGCAAACAGTGAAAATTGCAGACTCGGTTTGATTGAGCCTGTTTTACTTGAAATATACCAGCGAAGAAGATAAAAAACATCTTGCATCTTGACCGGTCATTGACAATATATCTGTACGGTTTAAAATATTAGATAAAAATATTCTCAAGTAAATGTTTATACAGTTACATGTTTTTGCAGTCCTGTTATTTAGAAGAAATGACTATCATCGCACACATAGTAAAACAGACTATGAATGTAAAGCAAAAAAAAAAAAACAAAACAAAAAAAAACCAAAACAAAAAAAACACACACAACAAACAAAACAAAACAAAAACAATTAAAACAGGGTATGCACATAGGGCATAAACAGTAAAACCGAGTATAAATGCAGATGACAAAAAGAGTACACAATTACTATATAAAGAGTAAAACGTAATATGAACGTTGAGGATAAATAGTTAAACAGATTATGAAATAAAACAGGGTTAGCACGTAGGGGATAAACACAACAAAAACCAAAGTACGAACGCAGAGGACAAAAGGAGTTGGGGGGGGGGGGGGGGGGAGGTGTAAAGAACAAAGCAGAGTATGAACGTACAGGACAAAGCGTAAAATAGAATACAGCAGTGTAAATCAGACAAGACAAATCAATGGCACGAGTTGCAGGAGACGAGCGTGACTTGTAGTAAATACTTCTCATCTCGACAAATTACGTCCACTAGTGGTATCTAGCGTGACAACTTAATACAACTGAGTTACTGGAGAATGATCAATTTGAGGGCATCAGATCATCAGCTGTCTTCATCTTATTTTGAAACTACAGAAGTATGATGAAACACAATGTTCGTCTGAATTTGAAACATCAGTATTCATGTATTTTTCTTTAAATTATAGTGTTCTCTGTACAGAGATAAGGATGTAGGGTTGTGTCCATTAGACCACAAATATTTTTGTGGAAAAGTATTTTACAATATTCTTAATGATATCAGGCAAATTTAAAGCAAAACAACCATAAAGTTTAACGGAATTATTAGAATAATACCTCTTACATAGAATAATTGTGTAAACCACTCACCTGTTCACAGCAGTGAATGACTGAAGAAAGGTTAGCATTTGCGTAATTGTTTATTGTCCACAAAGCATTGGAAATAGGTCACGTAATATCACAACTATTTGACTATAATTCATTATCATCTATTTCAAATTAGCCAAAAATCTCCTTGTATAAGTCCACGGTATGAAAATGTAATTTTGATATAAAACAACAAGGAAAATCTCATCACGTAAGGTAAAAAAGCATTTTATTACACTCCATGAGTGTTGGAATAAGCAGTCTGGAGTATTGTTGCAAATGAGATCACGCTTCTATTCGGCTTGGTATCGGTCATTTCAATTAATTCATTTAGACCATAAGCTTCTTATGGAACTCTTACAGTCCGCCTTTCCTTCAAATATGATTGATGGCAATTAACCATTACAATGGTATCCTATAGCTTAGCTTGTGAGGCATCTGGATACAAAAAAAAAATCAAGGACTCTTGGAAACATTTAACGTATTTTCGTTGTAGGATGATACAGACTTAAGAGGAAATTCTATCCTGGACATAAATGTTTCTCTCCCACTTTCACTCAAGTATCATTTATGTCAACAATACAATTTCTCATCCACAACAGAAGCATTAATTCTCACCCACGTTAAAGCAACATGGCCGCAGATGTACATGAAAATATCATTTTTGTTAAAACAGAACAAAAAGTTACAAAATACAATAAAGCCTCTGCCTAAATCACCATTAAGAACAATAGCCTCCCTCAAAAGTATATAAGTTTCTTTCTCTTTCTGAAAAATCTGAAACTTAGTATTTTAATGCCAATTCTTTTTGCTCTATCAGTGTTTAGGTACATGAGAGTAATAAAAATTTGAATGAATATTAAATCCAAACTAGGCAGCTCTGCAAAAATTCATTAATATAGGTTTGCTAAAAACAGTATAGGTTACATGAATATTTAGCATTCTTAAGTCGTAAATTTCAGACTTTAAACGTTGTTGAAACGGGGCACCTGTCCTGCTAATCACGTATTCTCCGTACGCCATTTCGGCATTCTCCGAGTTTGTCCGGAAATTTCCGGAAGTCTTGAGCTTATGGTCGAAGAATGACCAACTACAAAATGAGAATATCAAATCATACGGAAACTGCCGAGTGTCATTACAGATCCACTATCTTAATTACAGTCTTAAACTCATACCATTGATGTAAAGTGTAAATACAGCTCAAACCCTATAACTTTATATTCAAGTGTGCACTTCTGTCTTACTTGGGATATACCTTTAATTTCCAATAAATTTTAGAACTGGCTTTTAGACAAAACAAAAACAAACCATAACACATTGAACCACACTGCTTTTCTTAAACTATAAAAAATATTCTCTCAATTTCAAATAATTTGACAAAATATCTGGAGGCGTGCAGCTTTAATTGAATACTGTTTATACAAAGAGTTCCGTATACAAGAACAGCTAGTGTAAAATTTCATATAGAATGCGAGACAATATCAATCCTGGACATATTCGAAGCAACAGTAAGCTGAGAATAACGCTTCACTGAACAGCTAAATCCCAAATATGAAACACATTTTCTAATTCAGTTATTATACTATGCGTGGTATATCAGTTATTACACTATGCGAGGTGTATCAGTTATTATACTATGCGTAGTATATCATGTGGTATATCATGTGTTCTCACCAGAATTTGACAAAACATCCACCCCTCCCAAATATTTCTCACCAACCCATACAGTTCCTATTTATTATCAGTTATAAACAGAAAAGCATTAATAATGATTTATATGTTTTCATTCATATTTTAAGACTATATTCTTAGCCCCATAACAAATTTTAGCTCGATATGCTCATACAGTTATATTTTTTTCGCAAAGGAGAAGAATTCTATAAGACTTGTCTTTCATTCCTTTCCTGTTTTGCATCACAGTATGACATATGTATCAATGTATGTAACTCTATTTTGAGAATAAATATGTTTAAACTAAACTAAACTAAACAGAAAAGCGGCATCATATATTAAGACATATGTGTAAACCACTAAAGATTTTAGGGAATACAATTCCATAAAACATACATCATATTAGCAGAAAATGAATGAGAAATTATATAAAAAATATGTCGAGCGGTGCTTTAGCTGTTTTGTTGTCTATTGATTTGACGAACCGGGAATAAAATCCAACACGCCATAATTCAAACCGTCACACCACGTTTTATACATATACGTTAAATGTCTTATCCATTTAAGTGTCACTTGCCAAGGCAAAACAACCACAACTTCAAAGAACTAGGTCCATTAAGACACCATAAAAAGACAAAGAAATAAAACGCTGTTAAATGCTATTCACTTCTAGTCAATGACAAAAAAAGATTAATTTTCTCCATCACGATAAAAAGCAATCTGCAAAATCGAGAATTCTGGTTTTGAATGTGTATCTAAAAATAGAAAATATGTCGCGGAAATGAAAGTAACGAAAACAGTTTCATTTTAACTGTCTTTTGAGAAATTAAAAATACATGTGACTGTCTGGTATAAGGAAGATATTTTACTACAGCATAACAACAATGGTCGCTCAAAATCACAAATGGATAAGATGGCAAACAAGAGCTGTCTCCATAGGATGACACATGCCCCCGATGGCACTTTGAATGAATAGTTATGGCCAATGTTAGAGTTTAGGACCTTTGACCTACGGACCTGGGTCTTGCGCGCGACACGTCGTCTTACTGTGGTACACATCCATGCCCAATATTTTTAAAATCCAAGCATGAATGACAAAGATATGGACCGGACACGCCCATCAATGCACTATGTTGAAATATGACCTTTAACGTCTAAGTGTGACCTTGACCTTTGAGCAACGGACCTGGGTCTTGCGCACGACACGTCGTCTTACTGTGGTACACATTTATGCCAAGTTATTTGAAAATCCATCCATGGATGACAAAGATATGGACCGGACACGAATGCACTATCATGAAAAATGACCTTTAACGTCTAAGTGTGACCTTGACCTTTGAGCTACGGACCTGGGTCTTGCACGCGACACGTCATCTTACTGTGGTACACATTCATGCCAAGTTATTTGAAAATCCATCCATGGATGACAAAGATATGGACCGGACACGCCCAACTATCATGAAAAATGACCTTTAACGTCTAAGTGTGACCTTGACCTTTGAGCTACGGACCTGGGTCTTTCGCGCGACACGTCGTCTTACTGTGGTACACATTCATGCCAAGTTATTTGAAAATCCATCCATCGATGACAAAGATATGGACCGGACACGAAAATTGCGGACAGACTGACAGACCGACAGACTGACAGACGGTTCAAAAACTATATGCCTCCCTTCGGGGGCATAAAAAACCCCCAAAAATCCATTTGTAAGTATTATAATTATGCACTTTAACTTGCAGCTAATGAAACATATATTAACCCTTAGCCTGCTGCAGGCGAATTTAACAGCCTTTGCAAACAGCTTGGAACCAGATTAAATCGGCGTCTGATCAGGTTCCAAGCTGTTTGCTACTCTGACAATATTTCTTCCAATTTTGGAGCAAATTGAATGAACTTTACAATTTTAGCAGACGACATTTCCAGCAGACGACAATTTATGTAGCATGCTAAAGGTTAAAAAGAACATAACTTTCTGTGAATATGAACAAACTCATCTATTTGACTGTGCACGTATAAAAACCATGTTGGCATAAATATGTACAATGTAAATGCAAACATGGCTATGCAATAAAAGTAATAAACTTGTAATAAACTCGTGATCAATAAACCCGTGATCATTAAGTTTCTTAAAGATTCCACTGGCGATCTGCTTCATTTTTTGTTTGTTTCTGAACATAATTAGTAATTCCGCTTTTTTAAAACGGATGGAATATATCATAATTCTTTGACAGATTATCATAAATATACTGCTTTGTTAGTAACTTGTTGGAACAAGCATGTTTATAGTTTCTCTCAAAATAGCAAAGGGACACCGAGAAATATAAATCAATGCTTCACATATGTAATTACCTGCCAACTATCTAAATATGGAAATGTAATGAGAATGTACTTGAATCTAAAAAGCGGCATGCCAAAGTTAATGAACTCGTGTATCAGACCATTCTACTGACAGGGTATAATTATGGTGAATCGTTTCTCATGCTGGCCAGTATTAAGGCCGAATGATAGTATGAAAATACTCATAAATCGTGCGAACACGCTGACAGATATAGTTAACTGAGATTCAGAGCTGATCTACTCACAGTTATGACGTCATTCACTAGACAATTGCAGCGTGTTAGACCGAAATTGTAGACTAAACACGGACAGTAGTTACACTACATGTTTTATTTGTGTTCATTTGTATCTAAGTTTATGAATGAATTCCCATAGTAAATGACTCCTGAAGAATGCTTATTCTTGCTTTAAACCCGTTTTAGGTTTGGGAGAAATATGCAAGATACGGAGGATGTCCGAATTCCAGAAATCTCCACTTGGTCTTTAACATGTACACGGCCACACGAGACCCCTTGTTTTGGGTTTAAAACTATTTTACAACAGTATTCCAGTTATGTGACGACAGGTAGTTAACCTAAGTTGCTTTCCTAGATTCTTTGTATACTTGAGATATATGAAAAATGAAAAACAACAGGGAATTCCACGTTCCAAAAACGCAGCCTTCCCAAAACGAAACTCACAACACGCAGATGTGCACACTGCCGACACTTATATTCACAAACAAAGCAAACACACGAGGAAAAAACGAACAAATAAGGAACACAGTGGAGCACCGCCTTGGAACGGTCAGTGGCAATGAGTTAAATTTAGACACGCTACAAGAAACAAGGTGTACAATCTCAACTCTCAAAGTGTAGATATGAAAGTTACAAATATATATTTAGTAAACAAGAGCTGTCACTAATGGTGACAAATGCCCCCGCAGCGCCTTGACCTTTGACCTGGTGACCCAAAAGTCAGTAGGGGTCGTGAACTCAATAAGTACTATTAGCATGTGAAGTTTGAAGGTCCTGGGTGCAGTGGTTCTCGAGTAAAGTGCCTTCATGCAAAAAGTTAACATTGGCCCCTGTGACCTTGACCTTTAACCTGGTGACCCCAAAGTCAGTAGGGGTCATGTACTCAATAAGTACTATCAGCATGTGAAGTTTGAAGGTCCTGGGTGCAGTGGTTCGCGAATAAAGTGCCTTCATGCAAAAAGTTAACATTGGCCGCTGTGACCTTGACCTGGTGACCCCAAAATCAGTAGGGGTCGTGTGCTCAGTAAGTACTATCAGCATATGAAGTTTGAAGGTCCTGGGTGCAGTGGTTCGCGAGTAAAGTGCCTTCATGCAAAACGTTAACGTTGTGACGAATGAACGAACTAACGAACGAACGGACGGACAGTTGAAAACTAATATGCCCCCCTTCGGGGGCATAAAAAGGAAGATAATTACTAATATTAATTGCATTTTGTTTAAAAGACAAGGCACATTGAACGCAAAATCTATTGAAAACTGATCTTGTTTTGTAATGCGTAAAAAGTCATGGTGCAATTGTTATATACTATAACAGGAGTGCTGAAAAAAATGATCTATCATTGTATAAATAACGTGATATCTCGTAGTCGACTAATCACGCGAGATCTTCCAGCTGCTTCATACCATAAAACAAATCAGCCTCAAAACCAAAACAGGTCAACACTACAGTACATATAAAATTTCCAAGCAGAAACAAACTATAAATTGAATCTAACTTGATATACATTCAATTCATTCTTTTGAAACGCTAATATGTCATAATTAGAGAGCAGGTGTTTGTAATGCCGGTAATACATTCCATGTTGCAAGTTTGTTGAGCTGCAAGTTTATTGAATTAAGCAAATGCGCATTGTTGACTTTGTGTGCGCGCGTGTGTGTATGCTTATTATTCGTCTTGTCCTTATGTGTTGGCTTTGAGTGTGTGTGTGTGTGTTGTTCGTTTTGTCCTGATGTGTAAGCTTTGAGTGTTTGTGTGTGTGGTGCACGCGTTTGCGTGCTGGGGGGTTCGTTTTGAGGAGGCTGCGCTTTTGGTACGTGGCATTCCCTGTTTGATATTTTTCTTTGTTTGAATACCATTCGTTTGAAGGAATTGTTGGTTTTCCAATCTATCTATCAAAATATTAACTACAATTTAACTATGCGAAGACTGAGAAGTATATTTGGCAAAGTTTATGTTATATATTACAAAACAATATTTCTATAAGTAACCGGGCTTTTATCTAACAAAACATACGATTCGCAACCCAACGCACTCGTGCGTCTTTAAATGCACATTTAATGCCCGAATTAACTTGTTTAATATAGCTACCGCTTATAGTAGGACAAAACTCCATTTAATTAGAAAGAAGATTAAATTGTACTAAACATCCATCAACAGAAATATAAGCCATTTTGTTTCCTGTGTTAACAAATCACGTGATCTCCCAACTGGAGGCTTAATCAAGAAAAAAGCTTTTATTCCGGGCATGGAACTCCTCGCGAGAGCGGAAATGATATTGTTTCTTACGAAGACTTTCCAGACAATGCCCAAAGAAGACTGTAATAAGGTAAATGGATAAAACATGTTTCTAAACAACAATAAATGAGGATATGGAAATGCTTATCAGTAGGAGAATGTCATAGAAATGTATTTGCTGCTTTGTATGTAAATATATACAATGGTGTAGCACCACTCTATGTATGGGAATAAATATTTTTGAAGGGAGAATAAATGAAGAGAAAAAAGGTTCTGTAACATTAAAGAGATTGATTACAGGTGTATGATGCCTTGGTTTGATGGATTTAACGTCACATCGACACAACTATAGGTCATAAGGGGATTCCCCGGGTTTTGATGGTGGAAGACGATCCCAGGTGCCTCATCGTGCATTATTTCAGGCAAGAGTGGGAACCTGGGTAGAACCACCGACATTCCATAAGCCAGCTGGATGGCTTCCTCCAATGAAAGAGTTCTACTCCCGAAGCAAGTATTCAAATCCACAGCGATGAGAGGCAAGTGGTTCCAAGTCAGCGACCTAGAAATGTCATATCGGATGCCTTATAACCTTATCATTACCGGCGAAAGGGGGAATGTCGTCTGCTTTCAGAGTTCACAAGATTTCCTGTCGTTAATTCAATATAAATAGTAGCAACAATGCATCCCAAAATTACCTCCATGACAAATGATTGCCTGTAAGCTTAGAATATACGTAATTCCGAAAATTAAGAAATTAATTATTTTCTTCCACAAGCAGCAGATTAACAAATTCAAACCTCCCGAATCCTCAATACCACACCACGAACTTAGAGCAATACATTTCAAATTCAGTTGGTACTGAATATAAGAAAATATCACTGACAAAATTCCCCTTCTGATTCTGTTGAATAAAAAACGTTTGACTAAAATTAAATGAAAGATATAAATACAATTTTTATAAGTTATTTTAAACGGAATGAAGTGACATTTGGATATAACTGTAAAATCAAAGGAGGTGTTGTCATCATTGGTCAAACAAAGTAGGGAGAATTTTTTCCGATGGGGTGGAGAAGGAGTTTGTCCTTATCCCAAATATACTTGCTAATTATGTCAGGGCAGAACCCTAATTTCCCCTACAGGATATTTAGTGAGAGAAAGTTCTCCTTAGGTCATCGGTTTGATAGCCCAAACTCATCAGCCTAAAACTATTATCAAGTGTTTTTTCCTCGTGATGTTTTGAAATAAATCTCAAATGTCAGTCAAGGCGGCGCTGGTATTGTTTAAAGTAATCAGTGGAGATAGATAAGCCCTAGATGAGAGTATCAAATCAAAATTTTGATTACTTTTGCGATGTTAAATCAATAAACATTGCGAACGTTTGCTTGGAAGACGTTTTCTTGTTAGGAGACAATGAATTGATAATTTTTGTTACAATGAAAATCGACAAAGACTGCGATAAAAATGTCAATTAAGTTGCAGCAAAGATGAGACATAAATTTTCGATGTATGTAAAATGGCGGACTGGAAGGTACAAAAAGCACTTGGGAGAGTACAATGTAACTGTTCTGATGTGTTTTTAACGCTTTTTAGCAGTGTTTATGTTATATGGGCAAGAACGTCAGTTTGTTTTGATATGTGTTTAACGCTTTTTCAGCAGTGTTTCTGTTATATGGACAAGTAACGTTAGTTTTTTAATATATGTTTAACGCTTTTTCAGCAGTGTTTCTGTTATATGGGCAAGTAACGTCAGTTGTTTTAATATATGTTTAACGCTTTTTCAGCAGTATTTCTGTTATATGATTATATGGGCAAGCAACGTCAGTTTGTTTTAATATGTGTTTAACGCTTTTTCAGCAGTGTTTCTGTTATATGGGCAAGTAACGTCAGTATATTTGTTAGTTAGTTAGTTTTGGGTTTAACGCCGTTTTTCAACGCGTACAAAGAACGTATTTATTTGATTTGTATTTTTGTTACTTCCACTGAATTTGTATTGAATATGTTATACTCCATCACAATTACGATTTTTACAGGAATTTTATAAACGTTTTGCATGGAAATGTTGTTCTTATGATACCCTGAAAGTGTTATAAAACTATGTCAACAAATTAAGCCAAAAGCTACTTTTTTGTGTCCAAAATTACAAAGGGAAATACCCCATCAGAACAGTTTGATAATAATTTCAAAATAAATTATTTTAAAAGTTGCTATTGCCACCCTCTGAGTTCCTTAAGATGATTATAACATAAAAGACATTGTCTTACATTTAAAGTAAAATCAAGAAAAACATCTTTTACGATAAAGGTGGATTAAGCAATAATCGTAAGGGTTATTTGTTGTGGTCGGTTTAGAGCCGTTTTCAACAATTTTCCAGTTATTTAACGGTGGACAGTTAACCTAACCAGTGCTTCTGGATTCTGTACCAGTATTAACTGTCAACTTCACCTTAATCAGAGGTGGAAGACAAATGAATTCCTATCAAACAGTCATCGACGAAGAACATACGCCTCGCCCAGAGATCGAACTTACGACCTGTGCTTTCACTGTTGAGCTGAACGGGCGGGTTCCTGAACCATTTTTCTATAATATGATACCGTTATCATTTCCTTATCCGAAATGTCAAGTAACATCAACCAGTTTCACAGTTACATGCGTTATGCGTTTTTGTTATGTTGTTGAATTGTTTTATTATTACGTTGTAAAATTCTTTTTATGTAATCACAAAAATTGACTGGAAAACTCCTTTGAAGCCTTAAGGGAGAAAGAATCATTGTCAATTTGATAATAAGATTTCAAGTTAAAAAATTTCGTCATTGATTTATAGCTTGGGGCTTGTCCTGTTGAAACATGCATTCCGATTTAATTAAAGCTGTGAATAAAACACTTGAAGAACGAAGAGAAAATATTACTGTCACATTTACCGATAAGGCTTCCTACAAAATGTCATATAAAAGTTTTGATTACTTTGTTGAGAAAATTGTCGTGCCAAATCGATTCCCGACGCTGACTATCTAATTGTTTTATTATTTACTTTTCATCGTAGGCTCAGCGAAGTAGGTAAAGTTTTGTCAGTTGTTTTAATATCAGTAGGACCTTTCATTGATCGCCGACAGGCTTAAATGTCAGCCAATCAATACAGTCAATTTTCGTCATTATGACATTATTTGCAGACGTAGGGAACCGGATCTGTATTCTTTGTAAGAGAGTTAATTGATAAATATATGAAAGATAACCAGCAAGAAATATCAAAGTAAATATGGGAGATTTTTAATTAAGTAAGGCATTCATACTGTATAAGATACTTAATTTCAAAACATGAAACTAAATTGATATTAAATGTAGACAACAAAACACATAATAATGCCGTTTGATGTTTTTGGTCTTTCATATAAGAGAGAGAGAGAGAGAGAGAGAGAGAGAGAGAGAGAGAGAGAGAAAGAGAGAGAGAGAGAGAGAGTAAAGAAAGGAAATTTCCTAATAAACAGATTTTTAAAAATTACAGCTGACTTTACGAATGTAAAGATAGAAAAGGGAGGCAATCCGAAAAGTTAGCCTTACCCTGCTAAATTTCTATAATAACTTGTCCATCTTTCAGTTTGGACAGTACCATTACTGTTGAAAGGGGTGCTTACCAAAAAAGATACTGACTTAATGGCGGAACAGTGCAGATCATGATCAGACTGCACAGATGTGCAGGCTGATCATGATCTACTTTGGCCGCGAAGGCAGAATCAATCGTGTCCAGCATGATAAGGTTAAAACTAAGTCCAGAAAAATCAACCAAATTACTACTAAAGAAAATATATGAGCCGTGTCATGAGAAAACCAACATAGTGGTTTTGCGACCAGCATGGATCCAGACCAGCCTGCGCATCCGCGCAGTCTGGTCAGGATCCATGCTGTTCGCTTTCAAAGTCTATTGCAATTAGAGAAACTGTTAGCGAACAGCATGGATCCTGAACAGACTGCGCGGATGCGCAGGCTGGTCTGGATCCATGCTGGTCGCAAAGCCACTATGTTGGTTTTCACATGGCACGGCTCATATCAAGATATCGATAAAGAAAAATTCGTACATATCCTAATTTGAATATGACACATGACAAAACAAATTTTGCGTATGGCACCTATACACAGAAAGGTTGTTTTGCTAATAAATATAGTTTCTCTTAAATCATGAAAAACATGCAGATTGAAAAAACCCACACATTTAAAATTCATTGTACGTTTCGCAAAGAGATATATTTTGTTGGCAGGCATTTCCTTGTCATTTTCCACACGACGACAGACCGGAAATTAACACAAGATATAATCGGAATCATTTGGCCCTCGCTTTGAATTATGGGAAAAATCTGTACAGCTAACAAGGCCATCATAAAAGTGCGTAATTAAACTAACGAAAACTATTTAAAGCGCATAAAAGAAATCATTGTTTATTCACGACTATGGGTGTGTTACAGAAATGGTAGTAATAAGCTACAACTTCATTCGTGTGTGTGTGTGTGTGTGTGTGTGTGGCGGGGGGGGGGATGTAGCCTGCTGTGCAATGTGTGGCTATGACTGTATTTACTAATTTACTATGCTCAATGCCTCATGGGAAATGTCTACTTCTATTAAATCTTATTAAGGGTAGCATTTGTCCACCGGCCGCTCAGATGGAGGAACGTGCAGACCTTCGGATATGAGACCATGGTAGTTATTTTGAGCATAGAAATGGACTCTAGAGTGACCATAATAATGTAAACTTTTTTTGTAAACAGTGCACATAAAAATGAAAACACTGTGTCAACCACATTATAAAACAATAAGAAAAAAGATATTTGTCTTCGTAACGATAAAAAGCTGTTCCATTTCAATTTTAGTAAAGGCGACGTCTATTCAGAGGATTAAAAACTGTTGTGAAAAATCAATTTTACAGTTAAGTGTTTACCACCACTGTCATCATTTTAAGTGTATGTAAACATTCTTTCCATTTGTCCGCATCCGCCTTCAGTTAGTTTCGAAGAAAACACAAAGACAGACACGGAGTTAATGTAGAATACTGTAAAAGCACATATTTTTGCTGGGTCAAAACTTCGCGAATTTGAAATATTGAGTATGTTAGCGAAGTTTGATATTCGCGAAATTGTTAAAATGGTTTTCCACCTTAATTGGAATTATACTAATGGTAAATATTTACACGAGGATAATTTTTTGCGAGATGTAGGGCCTCGCGAATATATCGAAAATTAAACCCTCGCGAAAATTTCTGGTTTTACAGTATTGCAGGTATGCTTTTGGAAACCCCAGAGAGTCACACACGTACTTGGCTTCTGCTTCGATAATCTATTTTAGAATTTAGGTCGCCAAATGTTTCAACAAACTGTTCTCATTTGAAATGTGCAAAGAGAGTGCTAATATTTTGTCTGTGTATGAATGTAGGTAAACTCGGCTGCTGTACTGATAAAATAATTTCTAGAATTTAGGTCGCCAAATGTTTCAGGAAACTATTCTCACTTGAAATGTGCAAAGGTAGCGCTAAAATGTAGGTAAACTCGGCTACTGTACTGATACAATGTTTTCTAGAATTAAGGTCGCCCAATGTTTTAACAGTATGTTCTTACTTGAAAATGTGCATAGCGATTACCAGTGTTTCGTCTAAGTGTAAATGCGGGTACTCTTAGAATAAGTTCGCCTACTGGTTAACAAATATTCTTAAATGAAATTTGCTGACGAAGAGGGTAAATTGTAAATTAAAAGAACACGTAAGTTCAAAGAACTTCTTATATAAACCATAAAAACGGGTCGGGGTGGAGGTGATGTGTGAGAGGGAGGGAATGAATTTTCCAACTGAAATTTAAGATGTTCTTACTCATGTTCATTTCACACTCTTGATGGAGATGATCATTTCTGAATTGCGATGTGTGAAGAAATATGAAAGACTTGAAATATAAGAAAAAAAATCCAAAAAGCTAGAGCTGCTTTTGAGAAAAGCGCATGTCTCCTACAACTGCCCAATTATGTATCCGAGTCAACCATGCACCAAGACCTGTATCACATGCATCAGTATTTTCGGTAATTCAAGGGCCATAATTCCGAAGTGCCTGGGTCGATTGGCTAGTTATCGAACTTGGCCGAGGACTTTTGTTCATGTTGTCGTGAAGAACGGATGAGAAATTTTTGACTTAAAGAGTGTGGACAAGATTTGTGACAGACATACTGACTGACGGACACACACACAGACAGGAGTAAATCAATATGTCTTCCACCACAGTGATGTGGGAGACATAATAAGAACCCAGCTGCTTTGCAGAGGATACATTTCCTGAAGACAAGTCGATTGAAACTTGAAACTGAGGAAAACACAATTACACGATGTTGGTTGGATTTCACAGTGCTTGATATCTAGCGGATCGAAGACAATTCTGCACGTTTTTCTCCACAGTTTTACAAGTCTCCAGGGCGGAAAAGCTTTCCAATCTCGTGATTAGTAAAACACTTCAAACTGATGACATTTAGAGGAAAATCAAATCCCATATATACATCACAAAACGTCCCAGTAAGCATCCCTGTGTGTGATGTTTGTGGGGTTACACTGCTACACTAAAATCATTTCATGCCAAAATGTCCATAATGATACTGAAAATTGTCAAACTGAACCGCCAACTAAGTTTGACAGGATATTTTGAAAAAAAATGTCAGATTTTATGTGTATGTTTCAAAACATTATGTATACATATGAATTGTTTAATATTTCAATAATTACTGAAAGTCTCCAATTTTTTAACAAAATTTTCAATATGTCCACATTCCGTAAAACACGAATAAACATTGTATAATGGAAGTAGAATGACCAAGCAAGTTAATAGTTTTTCATCAACGTCCTAAAAATTATTTGTCAATAATCCACAGATGTCTGCACTTATATGCATATTCAACAACATTGTGCTCTTATTTGCATATTCCACAGATATCTGCACTTATATGCATATTCAACAGCTTTGTGCTCTTATTTGCATATTCCACACTTGTCGGCACTTATTTGCATATTCCAGATAATTGTAGAATATAGACAAATAATTTTGAAAATTGACGACTCGGAAGACCCTAATGAAACATATTGCGCTACTGTTTGGTCTTTTTTTACACCATGCTGGACAGGATTGATTCTGCCTTTGTGACCAGTGTAAATCATGATCAGCCTGCACAACCGTGCAGTCTGATCATGATGTGCACAGTTCGCCATTCAGTCAGTATCTCTTTGGCAAGCACCCCTTATAACATTTAATTATAGAAATTTAGCAGGTTAAGGGTTAATGTATTGATGTAGAAAAACATTCCAAAACAAGCAGAGACCAGGCTTTCCTTTCACTTCACTGTCTCGTAGTCACTATCAAATATGGTTCGTATAATTTTCATTGCTACATCTTGGCTGTAACAATAAGTGAAGAATTAAAGACAGTCACATAAAGTATTCTTCTCGAACATAATTTACAGACAGCTTGTATTACACTACAGATGTTATAGTTTCTTAATTAGTCTGTCTCGCCCACATGGTGTTGTTACATGCTCTTTCAAACATGTATAGAACAAAATTTTACAGAAAACAACGCCAGCAAGTTCCGCAATTTCTAGCGCAAAAAAACTATCAGAACGGTTACATTTCCCTCATTATGTCACTGAATACCAGAACCCGACAAAGGCGTACAGCTTTATGTACTTGAAACGCAAAGCTTGAAATACGAAGGCTATTACCATTCTGTGTCTTCTTTGTCCGCTGATATGGTTACAGGTTAGATGGAATGAAATCGTTTCAAGTACTAGGCAAGAGCGACAGTAAAAGCAAGGATAAGATCCAAAGTTACCTCGCCGGAATTGAATCTTCAATTTAATTTACAAAGTAAAACAAGTTAACAAACAGATAAAAGGATACATGAGGGGACCACCTTGCAACGGCAATCTCACACTTTCATGGACTTTTGGTAGGCATGCAAACAACGTACGAAGTTCATAAACCTCGCGCAATGACCTTATTTGCATTATCTTTCAACGACCTTTTTCCTTTGATAAAAGTTTAGATTAAGTTTGCATTCAGTTAGGAAAACGCAACACATGCAATTTATTACGCAAAAAGCTGTAGAACTGTGCTCAGAAGTCGCCGAGCACGTCAGCAAGCATTTAAAACCTTAGTCCAATAATATCGTAACGATGGTAAATTATGTTTAATTTCGAGGCATGTGTGTCCTACTTGGCAATTTATCTTCCAAAATTGCACCCACAAAGAAGGAACTTTAATTAAATCTAGCATGCAATATGACCAACGAGAAACGCTCGAGATTTCGTGGTATTTCTCGAGATATTTGGCAATATTGTGCGAGAAGTGTGATATAAAACAAATAAGAATATCGTTTATCGAAACATACTGACACAATATAAAAAGTGCGGGCTTTTACTTTGACAGGGTTAAATGGGTTTGGTGCGTGGCATTCCCTGTTTGATATTTTTCTTTGTTTTTGTAAGACAGAAGCCATTGTCTTATGCCCGGTTCGAACCAAACTGTTATAAATTCACAGATCACAACAGCCTAGATTTGCTAAAGGTAAAATACTTGAACAAAATTTGAAAAGAGAGTTATTATAGAAAACAATTCTCTATATACAGGCTTAACTCTTTTTTCATTGCAGCGTTTCATTTACTGCTGCCAACAACTCGTTTTTCCAATCTGTGTTATTTCTCTCAACCAAAGTGTGCTCAATAATGTCTGCGTGCTTAAAGGCAAAACCAATGGGTTATTTATGGAATTAATTGAATTAAAACAGGCTTAATGTCGTAATAAATTTGTCTAGGCTTTCTGTCTAAAACATACATGATCGATGTGCTCTAGCGCGAAATATCGAATTTCGTGCAGCAGGTCGAAATTTCCACTGGCCTTCTTTGTTATCTGAGACACTGGACGGGACAAATGAGAAATGGTACAATACCCATCTACCTACATATGCCACAAGTTTATGAACTGTTAAGAAACTTTAATCGGCGTTCGTTCACGTGCTTTTCGTGCATACATATGGCGTAAAAAAGATGTTACAGATTTATATCTCGAAGAGAAGGAACACAATTTAGAATAAAAATCGACAGGGCGTTTCTTGTAAACGTTGTGCATTGCATTATCTATGATTTCAATATTGTGAGCTTCTGTTCGTAGTATTCTAAGAGACTGACACTTTAATATATGGCACAATGTCTTCCTAAATGGCCTGCTGTTTAATTGGAGTTGACCTTTTTTTCAGGCGTACTTCATACGAAGTATAAAAACTCAACTTTCATACAAATGAAGAAATAAATGGTATTTATCGAGCACTTGTTTTAGAAATAAAAGATGTTGGTTTTGCACTTATTAACTGGTTAATTGGACAAAGTGTCAATAAATAGTAAAAAAGAATTCGAACAAAGGAAAAACCTGAACTGGTTAAAGATTACATCCTGAAAAACGTTTGGCAAGACAAAAAAAAAATGAAATCAATGTCATTTTTCCACAGATGTGTCGAGCTGAACGACACAGTTTTGACAGTTTGTTTTAAAGGATATACCGTTAAAGCAATGACAGAATATGTCGCCGTCAAAGCTGTCCCTTGTATTGATGTTTAATATCTTTTCGAACAAATATAAGTCTTTCATATAGTCTGAGCCCTCATTTACCATTGTTTGAAGTCTTAATCTTGGATTTAGACTTCACAACGGCAAATACTCAATATGCCATACCTTTGCTTATAGAAAATGTATACAGATGAAATTTTGTTGACTTATTTACAGCAGCGGAGTGCTCATTCATGCAAAGTTTCATTACAATCTATGCTATATTAACAGCGACAGAGCTAAAAGTACAAAGTTAAGACCTCGACGAAAGGGTCCTAACATGGAATGGCAATCATCACAAAACAGATTCGACATCATTCTGACACTATCAAACAAATGCACATAGTAGACGACTTACAAAAATGCATTGCTAAACAATCTGACTACCATCATTTAATGGAGTTAGTTTATATTAGTTCATTTTAGCTTGATAATGGTGAAAGCTTCAAGCTTTTTTGAACCTCTCTAGAGTCTGTTTCACTGGTATCGTATGAAAAGTCATGGTCATACCCCAATAGGGCTCGAACCCATGATCCACGGGTTGAGCGGCTGACACATTAACCGCGTAGTTTAACCAGATGTGCACGTTAGGATTATTTGACATTTAGTCATTATGAGGTATAATTGTACATAAATAAAGAAAACGCTTTCATTCCTCGAAATATAGAATCCCTAATGAACAAATTTATGGTATACATATTAGATTAATGACTTTCGTGAAAATTAAACACCCACATTACAATAATGCAGCTGGTGTTGAATTATAATTATACGTCTCCTAGAAAGCAAAAAAGAAAATACCAAGTACATATGTGGTCCAATGCTCAGTATTATCTCAGTATCATATCAGTGTACTGAAACTAGGAAAATGACTTCATCAGGATGTTCTCCGGAAACGTATTCGTTACCTCAGCTGCGCACATGTCAGCCGAGCGGAAGGGCGCTTCTGTTCTTCTTCCGGAATATCCGAAATAAGTGCAACATTAAATCCTAAAAACAATACTGCTCTTTCTTCCCGCATAATCTGACGGAGTTAATTTGAGGACAGCTTTGTACGCCTTGGGGACTTTAAATTCTAGATATGCAAACTATCAGACAGTCGTTAAGCATCATTTTTTAAAGAAAAAGCTTCATAAAACATTTTCTACGTCTGGCATAGAGGAGGAATTGAACAGTGAATTGATGAATCAAAATAAGGCTGACACATAAAATGACAAATAAAGTCCCATGCCGAAGCAGGACTTGACAACTTAGAAACATTCTAGTCCCAGATCTGGGACCCATTTCATGGAGCCTACTTAGGTCAAAGTTGGAGCATAGGAGTAAGGAGTTTAATGAACACCATTTTAAAAATGTATTGTCAAGTATTTGGCTTTGCTAGAATCTGAACTAAAGAAAGATTAGGTAGATTTGTCAGAGAACTGATCTAATGAGAATCTTTTTTAAAAAACTGCATACCAGGTCCTATGAAACAAATGTAATTCAAAGAGAGAATAAAGGGTAAAAGTATGAACTTTAGTGACGCAAGTATCGTTTTTTTTCTCTTGATTTATTGTATTATTTTCGTATTTCGTATAAGTAGGACCTACGAGGCCATTGAACAAGGGTCATGACATCATTTGGTTCTTAATGAACAAGGCTGATTATGTTTCTTTTTACGGCAAATATCCTTGTTAAAAGGAAAGTGTGTAGTTGGCAATAATATAAAATACTAGTAATAGACACATATCTGCCCCGAGGTGTTGATATGTCGTTTCCAATAAGTAACCTATCTATTATCTATTCATTGATAATTACATTTTTGCCTTCCAATATAACATCTTATTTTCAATTACAACCCAAAAGACAAAGTTTTAGCACTTTTGACCTAAATACTCAGCTTCAGGCACTGTCTAAGAAAATTTAGCGCGATAAATTTATGGTCTTTCCATCACGGAAGTAATTACCGAACATTGTTCAACTTTCGCCTTAAGGAATTTATTATACGTGCAAAATAGCTAAGATATTGTATATAAAGACACCCACTCAACACAAAATTGGGACATACTCCACAAATAACGACGTTTTGGCAGTGACAAACAAGAAGCAGTGTGGTCTGATTTAAGTTTATCGTCAATGACTTATAAAACACTCAGACATGCATCATTTTGAAATCACATTTTACTGCTATTTGTCTGGGAGCTATTTAATTCTTAAGAACTGAAACACAATGAATACATCATATACTAACTTTCATGAAATTGCCCTTAGATTATGGAATACATTCATTGCACTCATTCATTGTACTTTCTGCTCATTTGGAATCATAAATAATAAAATCTGTAACAAAGATTGTTTTGAAGCATAGAATGCAACCAAGCAGAATAATAGCAGACTCGGTTTGATTGAGTCTGTTCATGAGAGTTAATGAAATGTGCACACCTCTCACGCCCCCTAGCACCGGCTTAAGCGGAACTCTATTACACGTCTATTAAATGGACTCCATGATCCCAAATACGCTAAAAGAACAAGAAAATATTAACAACACTGAAAGTTCCAGACATAATCCAAGTCAATTCTGTGCGTTTGTACAATAGAATTCGCCTTAAATAGGTGCAACAGGGAGTTAGGGGTTTTGCACTCTCTTTATTACATGTCATGAACAGACTAAATCAAACCGAGTCTGCTTCAGGGATTTAGAGGTTTAAATGAACAGACTCAGTCCGACTGAGTCTCCTTGTTGCGGTCTATACTGTTTAAACAACTTCATATAAACAATATTAATAAAATCTTGTGTGCAAACTGGTTGTAATCCTGTTGTACCTACTATGTTAAAATAGTATATTGCAGTGGCAACTAACAGTTTAAGCTAACAGTATCAGCTATTCAGCTAACAGTTTCAGCTAACAGTATCAGCTAGTCTGTTAACAGTTTCAGCTGACAGTATCGGCTAACGCTCATTTATCAAATATAATCCCAGATCTATAGGAATTACTATTATCCAAATTAATGTTTTTTGTATCCATGGACACATAATACTTATATTATGTTTACTCGTCTTGTTAAGGTATAGGTCCATGTTTCGGAGAAAAAAGTTCGAACGTCATCAAATCATAGAAAGAAAGCATTGTTTTACATGAAAATTTAACAGCGTATAAAACATGTATATTATTCTACAAAACCATTGTCAAATTACTTATATATGTATTGAATTCCGGAAAGGGGCTGCATGAAGGGGCCACACTTCTGGACAGTTCAGCGGCTTTAAAAACTCACCATTTTTTAAAAGCTGTTACATGTCTTCGTTTTGATGCATTTGAAACATCGTGCGAGTGTTTAAACTTTACATAACTAGGTAAAACATCGTTTTTGACAATTGTTTACATTTATTTCTTTACAAATGGCATTCTTATTTAAAGGGGGACAACTCATTAAGAATATTTTAAGTATTCAACTCTGTGGGACAGAACGGTAAAACATGTATTGGACAGATAGGGTGTGTGTCAAGATGCTGTTCATTTACTAAAAAAATCTGTTGTTTTGTGATATACTGCTAAACCTTAATCACATATTATTTGAAAATACGTACTCTTTTTAAGCATTTATTATCGACATACATTTGCCATTGTCAAAGTTCTATCTATATATAAAATTGTAAGTGTATCATAATTCACATTTATATATTAGTAATAACAAGTAATATTTATCCGCTAACTCGAAATGCAAACTGTGGGTTCTGTATTAAGTTTCATTACCGCAGGTGATTACTTAATATATTGCTTTGTCATGGATGTTAACCTTTAGCCATCTGGTGGCAAGAGATTCTGCTTTTGCGACCAGTGCAGATCATGACCAGACTGCAGTCTGATTATGACCTGAACTGTTCGCCATTTAGTCAGTATCCTTTTGGTATTCACCCCTTTCAATAGGTAATGGTACAGTACAAATTGAAAGATGGACATGTTCATTATAGAAATTTAGCAGGGTTAATGGCATAATATGATACAATATAGAGTAGTCAATATTTGTCAAATTTCATGTGTAAAATTGTGTCACGTGACATGTACTGCCAGTCGCAACTTTGTGATCATTTTAGATAATTATTTTCTAACGGTACATTGCTAAGGCATTCGCTTAAGGTTCAAGTATGGTTTAAGGCTTAAGGTATCCGCCCCACAACTGGGTAACTTTTCTGTGCCTGGTGACCCCATGTATTTTTGGTACCATTTGAACGTGATATGTCTGCTGAATAAAAACTAGTAAATAAAATGACCATATATAATATGCAAAAACCATTACAGTCAGGTTTTTTTGACTTCGAAATGATAAATCTTACACTGTAAAAACAGGATTTTTGTTGTAGTATCATGGTAGACTATAAAGTGAAAAAAAAAATTGTAACATATTTTTGTCATGTAATTTATATTTACTTTTTCAGTAGACAATACACTTTTAAATGTTACCAAAATTATATAAGCTTACCAGGTATCAATATTTGATATATCTAAATAGCACTATCATATAGAACTTGCTCATTTGTGGAGCGGAAACCTTAAGTTAATGGACCCGTACTGACAATCGGCAATTTTCGTTCCTTTCCATACTCGCCGCGTGGGCCATTTCGGCATCCTCCGGTTGTTATCAAAATAAGTTTCTGTTATGGCCGAAGGATGCCGAAATGCTTACGGAGGATAGGCAAACGACGGAATTGCCGATTTTCATATCGTGTCCATCACCTTAAGAAACAAAATAAAAACACACACAATATTCTTTTTGGCAGATATGGCTACATACTGTGAGGAAATACGACACGAAACAAAAGTCTTAGCAACAGTAAAGGCATATAAAATGTAAATATGAAGGTAAATATGTAAGCAAGTGCGGTAGGCAAGTAATATTCACAGATTTGAAATAAAACACGAACGGTTAATTACAGCAGATATTATGTCTAAACATAAAAATTATAAAGCAACTAGTCTAAGGGCTGTGGACGGAGATTCACAAAACAGCAACTATTTTTAGACACGAATGAAACATGTTTTCCATATACCATGCACCATGTGAGATATGTAAGAAGACTGAATTTTGATGTCATAGAAACCATTTCTTAGGATTATTACAACACTAAAAACATTTACAATAATATGGAGTAAACCATTTTAAAGTGGAGTACTTAAGAAATGTGTTAAAATGCTCATTTTTACCGAAACTTACAAACACACTTTAGTTACCGGTTTTTAACACAGCTACGTCATTTTTGCTACAAACATTTTTTTTACCCTGTTTAATATAATTGTAGAATTGACTACGTTTCTATGGTAACGATTTTCTTTTTAAGGACTGCTTATATGACACTTCTTTTCTAGTACTTTGGAGCAAAGTAAATAGGACAACATTTTTTTCTTTTCTTGCGGTTTATGCCCTTTATACGCCGTCAAAAAAATTAAAATGGAAACAGTTTTATTTTCAGAATGGTTTTCGTATACGACCGGACGTGCCGCTAGAAAATATGAAATAAATTGTTGTATATACTCACAGTCCATGATGATGGTGGTGGAATCCATGTGTCATTGCGCAGCCGTTTTAGGAAGTCTCTAACATCCACGGAGGGGTGTTTAATTAACCAAATTAAAGCTGTAATCATGTAATTAAGTCTTTCTGCACGCGCAGTTTTCTTGCCAAATTAGTTTTAATAAGCAGTTGCTATGGCGTTGTTATGGTAACATTAAAATAGCTTTTTGTGTTATAAAAATGGAGTATAAAATGTCATTTAGTGGCTAAATATCTGTTTATAAGCAAAGTAGTTTTATGAATATACATACATATAGTATCTTTATAGTCCAATTGTGTTCTCTTGTAGTGCGCATCTACTGAACTGTCTTTTCCTTAATTTTGTATTTTTCTCTATTATTAAACATGTAGCAACTGTTTTCTGTTACAATGTCCGTAGAATAATGTCGACCAATTTTACTAAGAAAACAAGTTTACGTCCTCACGTTGTCCATTTTTCCTTTTCACATTTTTTTGTTTCATGCTTTTTTAAAATCCATTTATTATTATCTATATTTGAATTAAACGTGTATGTCCATATGTTCATAATTTTGAAGAATCAATTTTTGATTTACGCGTTTAACAGAACTTGCAAAAATCAAGCGCCTGAGAGATGGAGATTTGTAGACTGGTGCCCACAAAGACTATTGAATATTAAAGCGTCTTCACGTTCGAAATAGACACCATTCAAAGGAATTCCTAAAATAGGAAAATCGTTCGTATCAGGATACAGATAATTTCTATATTACAGAAAATATTAGCGAAACAGACTCGTTTTACAGATTAAATCACGTACGCTCTCTCTCAGGGAATAATGCACTGGGCAGACGGACGCAATGTGTTTATAACGTCTATAAACAATATTGTTATTTCGTTATGATTACCAATATTCAGTTGTTAAAGGCAGATTCCAGCGGCTATTTCAAACAGTTGAATGAAACACGTAAAATTCACGGGTGTATCAATGTTTTAAAGGAATCTAGAGATCCGAATGTTGGTGATACATCTGTCCTATATACACATATGTATATAATACACAAGATGAAATTTAACACATTTTACGATTGAAATACTCTTGCATCTAGCACTTCACTTTAATTCCCCAGCTTCCTTCTTCGAAAAACACCACGTGTAAACATGACGTCACACGGTTAAGAACACAAATGTAAATTGATTCATTATTACTGTTCACCTGTTCCCCATGCACGATTAATTTTTTTCAAAGAACTGTGTCAATATCCCCGCGATACAGATTACTGTTTTAGCTTTATTTTCCAGACGTTTCATACAATTTTAATATCGATTTCATATAATTCCTTTTTATATTTAGCAATAGAGTGTCATTATTGATTCCTAACTGCTATGAACGTCAGCTCGTTTTCCTATTCTCTATGTCTTTTATAACTCTAATATTCTCCTTTCATAAAAAGGTGATAATAAAACAGATGATTTTTCTTTCCATATTTGGAACATGTTAAAACGTATAACACTGATACCAAATAGTTCACACATCAGTCAATGTCCATCACAGCAAAACCGTAAGAAATGTAGGCAAGATCAACTGAAGTGAGGATGCGTGAGGCAGCTATTTGAAAAGATATTCCATCCAATTAACACATAATGGAATCTGCGGAACATATTGGAACGGCGAAGCTATACATAGCTGTATCTCTATGTGAGAAAGCCATTCGCGTTGTCAACTCACAGAAAACACATACAGGCAGTGACATTATAGGCAGTTTTGCTTCGCCAAGCTTGCAGGCTCCTTGGGGAAATCGATGTCAATCTAACAACCAATGCTTACTTTAAGTTATATAGCTATTACGCTAGGCTTCTGGTTTTTGCGATATGGTGTCTGTTGTTTTTATTTTAGGTTATACTTAAATGATATAGAAGTGTCTATAACTTCGTTATGCTGTGCTATATTTGTTATTAATAAAGTGTATATTTTGATTATGCTGCGCTATATTTATTATATTAAAGCGTATATTTTGATTATGCTGCGCTACATTTATAATATTAAAGTGTATATTTTGATTATGCTGCGCTACATTTATAATATTAAAGCGTATATTTTGATTATGCTGCGCTATATATATTATATTAAAGCGTATATTATGATTATGCTGCGCTACATTTATAATATTAAAGTGTATACAGTCGAACTTCGATGGCTCGAACTCGAGGGTCCCGTGGAAATTAGTTCGAGTTTTCCGTTGTTCGAGCCATCCAAATGGCGGCCATTTTGAATTTGGGAATTCGAGGGCATGATGTGTTACAAACCTTACATCGTAATATATTGTCATATTGTTCCTAAATGTGTGTATGATACGATGATAAATAAAAAATGAACGCTGAAATATGCTTTATTTATTTTCAAACATGACATAGATACAAAAACAACACAGATAAAACACTAATATAATTATAAGAATTTGGTGAAGACAGCATCAAATAGAAAGACATGAATAGAAAACCTTTATGAATCATAGCCCAGTACAAATATTATCAAATATATTGCTTTCCAGTAGCCGACTTAGCTATCCCCCCGTTTCCGTGTCCTTTACTAAGTTGTTCAGCCATGCTAAAGCAGTATGAAAGTTGACATCGGATCTCCCGTTTTAATGCAGAAAAAATAAAAACAGACATTGCTCAATTATTTTAAATAATTTTATTCGTATAAATCAAAGCCCATTAAAGCATTGCAGTGAACGAAAGTCACTTTGTTTAATTTGTTTGTCGTTTACCTACGCTAATTACATAAGCGTGTGAAAATTACGCACGCGCCGGTTGAAGGGGAAGCTTGGCGAATGTCAGGCAGAGGTGTGAAAAACTTTGTAAACACAAGCCATTCCGGCGACAAATTTTCTGTTCGACTGAATAGGTGTAATTATCACTATAATTAAGCCGAGGGGACCACCAAATGAGTTCGAGAGTTCGAATTTTCGAAGTTCGAGCGATCCTAGGTAGAACTATATAGAATAAAGAAGGAATAAATTCGGGACCGGGCGAAGAGTTCGAGCGATCCCGGGTGTTCGAAAGATCCGAGTTCGAGCCATTGAAGTTCAACTGTATTTTGATTATGCTGCGCTACATTTATAATATTAAAGCGTATATTTTGATTATGCTGCGCTACATTTATAATATTAAAGCGTATATTTTGATTATGCTGCGCTACATTTATAATATTAAAGGGTATATTTTGATTATGCTGCGCTACATTTATTAAAGCGTATATTTTGATTATGCTGCGCTACATTTATAATATTAAAGTGTATATTTTGATTATGCTGCGCTATATACATTTTTATATTTGTATATTATATTAAAGCGTATATTTTGATTATGCTGCGCTACATTTATAATATTAAAGTGTATATTTTGATTACGCTGTGCTATATATATTATATTAAAGCGTATATTTTGATTATGCTGCGCTACATTTATAATATTAAAGCGTATATTTTGATTATGCTGCGCT
Organism: Mercenaria mercenaria; assembly: GCF_021730395.1. Classification (NCBI taxonomy): domain Eukaryota; kingdom Metazoa; phylum Mollusca; class Bivalvia; order Venerida; family Veneridae; genus Mercenaria; species Mercenaria mercenaria. Next base: position 58,125,456 of record NC_069378.1, read on the forward strand.
ACATTTATAATATTAAAGCGTATATTTTGATTATGCTGTGCTACATTTATAATATTAAAGTGTATATTTTGATTATGCTGTGCTATATATATTATATTAAAGCGTATATTTTGATTATGCTGCGCTACATTTATAATATTAAAGAGTATATTTTGATTATATTAAAGCGTATATTTTGATTATGCTGCGCTACATTTATAATATTAAAGTGTATATTTTGATTATGCTGTGCTATATTTAATATCTTATATGTGTGTTCTTTTATGTATAATGTTTTGCTATATTTAAACGTTCTGTATTTCTATAACGTTTTGCTTACTAGCATATCAAAATATGCATGTGTGTTCTTTTTCATTATGTTCTGTTATATTTAAAATTATGTATGTGTCTTTTAGATTATGTTGTGCTACATTTAATGTATTTAAGAGTATATTTTGATTAGGCTATGTTATATTTAAAACCGTATGTGTGTTCCTTTTTTATTATGTCGGGCTATATTTAAACCTCATGTATGTGCTATTTTCTAACGTTATGTGTTATATAAAGTATGTATGTGCGTACTTCCTTTATTATGTTCTGATATATTAAAAATTATGTATGTGTCTTTTTAAATTATGTTGTGCTATATTAAATCGGTAAGTTTATGTTTTAATATTTCAGTGTATCTTCTTCTTTAGCCTTGAAAGAAAATTCTTTTGAAGCAATGCTCCCTCTACCTGATAAGTATTTAACCCTTGCCCTGCTAAATTTCTATGATGAACTTGTCCATCTTTCAATTTGGACAGTACCATTAACTGTTAAAAGGGGTGATTACTAAAAAAGATACTGACTGAATGGCGAACAGTGCAGATCTTGATCAGACAGCACGGATGTGCAGGCTGATCATGATCTACACTGGTCGCAAAGGCAGATTCAATCGTGTCCAGCAATGCTATGTTTTACGTATATGTCTATATTTTGAACTTGTTATGCTATATTTAAACGTGACGTATATGTTTATATATTGTTGTTGTTGCTATATTTAAACATTACTCATCTGATTCTTACGTAGAGAGAAAATAGTTGTCGACCTAGAAACCAGGTAAAGTCTATATTTTTGCTGTGGTATTTTGAAACAGGACTGGTATATATTTTCAATGGCATGTAACAGTTTAAACAGTATCCAATGTATGTTCTTGTAAAGAAAGTTTTGATAACCATTTGGAAGAGAACTTGAATGCTAGGTCAGAATTTCAGAACGTCTTTTTTTTTTCAGAAAACATGCATTTCTGCTTAATTCGCGTATTTCCGTAAAAAAACAAACGACATATCCTGGCCGGCCTCGTGTACAAATACAAGCAACACCCCTGCTTTACTACAACTTATAGAATCTGATTCTTTACAAAGCCAGTCTACAAGGAATATCAGAAGGTTGAAAAGAAACAATACAAAGAGAACACTCCATTTAAAGTTTACGATATAGCATATCAAAGTTATAACAACGTGCTGATTTACGTAAATAAATATATTATATCCCATTAAAATCACTTCATTTTGAAGAATAACAGCATATATTTCAGGTAAGTTAAAAACTTGTTTAACGTGGGTAGTCGACAGGAATGGATGGAACAAGTCATAGTTATCTCCCCTAGCATCAAGTCCATGCTGATACTGCTGGCAACAGTACCAATTAAAGTAAATCAAGCACTAATTGATTTATCAGCTGCGACCGTGAATCTAACCCGGATAGCGTTGTAGTTTCAGTGTACTGTTTACATGTTTCAATGTTATATGCAATGTGTTTTTGTTAATATCCCAGAATATTTCAGCCTAACACTGATATGCACTGCCAGTATCAAAGGATACTTCAATTTCATGTTTGTATGCTCTGTGTTGTTTTAACATCAAAGAATCGCTGACACTCATTGACAATATCGCAGTATTTCAGCGTTTCGTTACACGCACTGATAAAATCGCCGACGTTATACGCATTGACGATATTGAAGAATACGTCAGTGTTATATTACACGCATTGGCAATATGGCAGAATATTTTAGTGGTAACAGCTGTATGTCTTATGTTTTAGATGAGACATCGCAGAAAATGCTAAATGCATTTCAGATAAAGGTTCAGCGGTATATTGTAATTTAAGAAAAACTTAAAAATAGATAAATGAAGTAAATCTAAATCAAACAAGAGCTGGTAGAACACGAAATATCCCCTTGATGCATTCAGTAAGTGGACAAGGAAAAGAAATTATTTGGTCACTCTGTACTGGACGTTTGACGTACTGACCTTAAATCAATCAATAGTTATGAATCAAATGTGATCTTAGCATTCTCTAGTTATTTGACAAAAAAATTCTACTGTTCTGCGTCAATGTGACCTTGACCTTTGACCTACTGATCTTAAAGTCAATAGGGGTCATCTGCGGGTCATGATCAACCACCCTATCAACCTTTATGAACCTAGGCCTAAGCGTTCTTGAGTTATCATCCGGAACCGTTTGGTCTCAGGACCGACCGACCAGCAGCAAAACAATATACTTTTCCGACAACTGATGCAATTTTCGCAAGAAAAAAAAACAAATATGAAAATTTGATAAAGCTGTGAAATTTACAGTACTAGATACGCATTTAGCAACTTAAGGATATAATCCGCTTTGACGTTTGAATATATTTGAGGGAGTTTTTTTAAGATACGTAAAATTTACCCCTAGACACTTTTATAACTTAGTAAATGATTAAGTAATCAGTCACCCTCTTAGAACCTTTGATGTCCCTCTAAACATTGATTTCACGTACAAGAAGATTTGATTGAAATGCGTCAACCATTTCTTCATTCATTTGCTGAATTTCCGACAAAAACCAATTCGCTTTGAGAAATTCTTGCCAAAATGTTAAGTTAATTTGTTTATTTGCGGTTATGACTTTGCCAACAAATCAAGTAAATGGGTTTGCAAAATACTTATACAGTTATTGGTTTACTCTTGAGTAATAACCCAGGATTGCTTTTAAGGAAAAATCATGTCTAGAAAGAAACGAAATATCTGGAAAAAAATGTTCTTTTGGGAAAAGTTAAAAACGAGGCAATAATCAGATCTAAGCTGATACGTTTGGTTGTAATAAAAAATATCATATTTAATGCACGAACACCGAACTCCCACGAATAAGTCATTTACAACATACGCACTTAATTACAGTAACAGGATTTGACTGCAGCTTTACGTCACGTGATTCGTTCTCCCTAGCAATTCACGTGGTCAATAAGTGTCTTGCAATTATTATTAATTTCGAATAAGACCATTTCGACCGAGACATAACTGTTAAATACTAAAGTGAATTTGATTTTTAACAGTGTACCTTAAAGATCGAGAATATGAAAAAATATCAATATCCAGTAGTCACAGTGTCGTTTTAAGCACAAGTCATCAAAGCACACAGTTCTCAAAACACACAGTCCTCAAAACTTACAATGCTTGGATGTGTCCACAATAGAAATGCACACAAAAATACGAAGACAAACGAACCAGTAAAGGAATAATAATAAAGAAGGACGCTGTCTTTCAAAACAAAGCACTATGTATAACGGTCCAAAACGTCTTCCAACGCTACAGGACAGTACCCGTTAGGTGAATCCCTAAAACTTGTTACTACAGACTCTCTCATTTTTACTGTATATATATATAAACTAGATGTTCGTCGATAGGACAGATATACGGGCAAATCCAAATCTAAGTGCACCCCATACACCCCAAAAAAGAGGAAGAAGTTGCACAAATAGCATTATACTAAATGATAAGAGAGTATGAAGCTTCGTCACAAATGATCTTTGTTAGGACAGAATGAGGGACAAAGGCAAATCTAAGTAGTGTTATACTAAAGGATAAGAGAGTATATTGCTTCGTCAGAAATAATCTTTGTTAGAAGGACAGAATGAGGGACAAAGACAAATCTAAGTAGCGTTATACTAAAGGATAGGCGAGCAGGAAGCTTCGTCACAAATGATGTAGCTTTCCTTTATACAAGTAAAAACATATATAACATTAACAAAGGTATTTTAACCTGTTTGTTTTGCAACTCAACTTTATTTCATACGAAATTGTAATGAATTTTAAGATTTTCTTTATGTTTAAAATAATGATAGCACTCGAGTTACATTGTCATATCAATATCGCGATATTGATTGATTAATTGATTTTTATAAACGTTTATTTAAGCATCTGCTAGAATAAACATTTCTACAAAGCTCCATTTCTACAAGCAATTCTCATTCAAACGCACTACAATCGGATTTACCTCAAGTCCTTTTAGTTTGTATACATAAACAAATATTTCACTAGCGTTCTAACAAGGACCCTCTAATGGAAAACAAAAATGTTTTGTGCCTACGTTAATGGTTTAGCGAAAGCATCCATAAATAATTATGTCAACACAATAAATGTGTTGTCCCTAAGAACTGAGCTTGTCAGTTAAAATATTACGAGAACTACAAAAGCCACAATAATACGGTTGGTTAGAGACAAATGAAAATTACATTTGCACAGAATATTTTGTCCAAAGGGTAAAAGGTCAAACCAAACAAAACTCTTAATTCCAGTTTGTTTAGTTCTGCCCATTGTTTTCTCGTTTAGGTCAAAGCCATTATTTTATCTGGGGACCATACGCCGCTATTCATGGAATTGAACTCTGTACATAATGAAAAGGATCTATGTGCACCGCCGTATAAATAAATCTCTTAACCCTTAGCCTGCTGGCAGCAGATGATTCTGCCTTTGCGACCAATGCAGACCAAGATCAGCCCGCACATCCGTGCAGTCTGATCATGGTCTGCACTGTTCGCTATTCGGTCAGTAAATTTTCAGTGAAAACCCCTTTGAATAATAAGTGGTACTGTCTAAATTGAAAGATGGACCAGTCCATTATAGAAATTTAGCAGGGTAAGGGTTAATGTATATAAATTATATTCTGGTACTTGCAATTGTAACATGTGTAAACTATTGAGTTTTGCTCAACGCGGGGTAAGAGGGCATGGTTGGTAACTTGAATTTCCACTACCGTTCATGAACAGGAAGCAAACCGGACCTGATGTTGAGTTCCCTTGTTGCTCTGTCTTCTGCAAAGGCAGTGAGTACATCCTTTTCAGGTTCTTAAGGATTGCATTTTTATTTTATATATACACAAGAGCATTTTTTGTGTTTTACATTACATGCCTTCTGTTGCCTTTGCGTATGTTAGAGGTTTCACCAGGCGGGGATCACTTTTATATACACTGTCTTGCGACTTTGGAACATGGTGGGGGGTAAGAGTGAGGTTAGGTGCACCATAAACCGGTTTAAACTCCCCAGTGGTGGTTTTGACACTGACCGTTCCAAGGCGGTGCCCCACTGTGTTCCTGTACTTGTTTGTTTTGTCCTTGTGTGTTTGTTTTGTGTATGTGTGATGTGCGTGTGTTGATCGTGTGTGCCTTTGGGGAGGCTGCGTTTTTGGAACGTGGCTTTCCCTGTTGGATATTCTTTTTTTTGGGGGCGACCTGTGGTATTCTACATTTTTATTCTACAGCATCTGATAATAGTTAAGTATTTGAGGACATACCCTACAAGATTCTATATTGTTACCATTGCACGTTTAAAGGATTTACCAGGCGGGGATAACTAAGCTTTACACTGTACTGCAACTTTGGAATACGATGTGGGTTAACCCTTACGCTGCTATATTTCTAAAAAGGACTGGTCCACAATTCAATTTGGGCAGTACCAATTATTAATCAAAGGGATTTTTACTGAAAATTTACTGTGCATGCTGATCTTGGTCTGCACTGGTCGCAAAGGCAAAATCACTCGCCGCCTGCAGGCTATGTGTTAAGAATAAAGTACTGTTTGCCTTGTTTTCGGTGCTTCCGAGGGATCTACTTTTCAGATTTTATTGACACTGTAAACTATTCAGTGGTATTTCGCTATAGACCATTCAAGGCGGTGCCCAGCTGTGCTCCATTACTTGTTTCTTTTTTCCTTAGTTTTATACTTTTTACCCTTTTTTCCGAATATCTAAATCATTACCACATCTATACAATAGTTACTGTAGTTATCAGTTTGGGGTTGTTATTTTTTTTTATATTAATCATAATTTAATGATTTTTGCATAATGTTAATAGATTTGCTTAATGGACCTTCGTATACTTAGATATTACTGAAAAATGAGCGGCACAATACAAACTAATATGATTGTTCTTTTAACATTTCCTAATTTTACCATCGTCTTAGGATTGACAGGATGGACTTAACAAATAAATAAAGAAACACAGACGGACAATACCTTGAAAACACCACAAAAATGTTTAAACCTTTTAGTCATGATGCGCTTATACCCTTTCTCCCCCTGTGAGTTGCATGATTTATAAATCAACTTTGATTTTATTTCCATTCTACTGACAAAAAAAATCGCATACGGGAAGTCAATTTAGGCAACCAGAACACAAATAAATACAAATAATAAATATGAATAGCCTTGTTTCAAGACCGCAGCCTTTTGCCATGCGTACACGAGTGTGATATATCAGTAAAATAGCAAAACGATAAAGTGTGTCAACGTCTTGGAAATAAACACTCGGAAGTTAAAACCTATTAAATATGCATATCAACCCTCACATATTTCCCCATGTTCAAACGAAACAGTTTAGTGTAATCACTGAACCTTCTCATCTAAATATCGTCACATAACCGCCTTGTCAGTCCTCTATATTTACTTAAAATATATGTATGTTGGATCTATTTTTTCCTGTCTCTCCATTTCGAGCGTCAAGCAAAAGCAAACGCACACGTGAAATCCACTCAAAATCTTTTCTTAAGTGGTCCACAATTCGTTCCGAGGTGGCTATTGGTTAGCTATATTTTAATTACCTCTCCGTCCAAGGAAGATGCATTATAAATGTACAATAATATAATAGCAGATATTCATAATGCAGTAAATCAATTTTTAATGTCCAGGTTATTATTTTTACATAAAGAAAATAATTAAAGATTTTCCACAAAATTTATTGACCAGCTACTGTGTTATTAGCATTGTAAGGAAAGACAACCAGGCTTTTACGAGATGAGCTATAATCCATGGTGTTTATAATTCCAGGGGGAATTGCTGATAACAGTAATTAAACAAAACCATTTTATCTCAGTATTTTAGCAAATATGCATTTATCAGGAAAATTTTCATAGAAATTACTATTTCAGTAGAATCTTTCATAATACGGAACACGAAAATGGCGTGCTTTGTTTTCTCGATTCACAATTCGTTGATAGGTATTTGTCATGCAACATTTTAAATGTACTTTTAGATTTAGTTTATACTAATTTGTTTTAAAATCTAGTTCGACTGTAATAAAAGTTTCAAGCTTATTGGAAACACTCTCGAGTCCGCTTCCTGGAAAAACCAGTACTGGTGTCATATGAGAAGACATGGTCGTGACCCCAGTGGGACTGGTCATTAATTAGATTTATGAATCCTTTGGAAGCATTATGTACAAATAAGTTCAAAAGAAACATGCTTACATGCATTATTTAAATTAAAAAGCATGAAAGCCAGAATTCTGAAACCTAAAAAGTGACGTTATCTTATGAAGCAAAATACTATTTGTAGAGTTTGAAAACATTTGGTCTTATAGTTTCTGAGAAATATGTTTTTGTGTAAATACGATTGTTTAAAACGGGCATAATTTGGCTAAAATGTAATGAAACCTGTGATATAAGATCATCCCTTGATGCAACACACGTGTGCAGAGTCTGAAAACATTTGGTCTAGATGTTTCTGAGAAACATGCTTACATGCAAAACTTCCACAAAATTTCAAAGTTAAAAAGGGGGACAATTTTGACAAAAAAGGTTGAAGTTATTTAAGTTGTTACGTCAAATCACCTCATCATACCAAAGACATATACAAAGCTTGAAATCATTTTGCCCACTAGCTTTTGAGAAACCTGCTATAATACGCTGGCTAAAGGGTGACAAAAACGCCAGTATAGTCGAGCTAATAAACACGAATAAATGCGATGATAAAATCACAGAAATAACAACTCGCATGAAAATAGAACGCAGCAAGGCACCGCTTTAAAACGACCAGAAAGAAAGCTAATACTTCGGGGTTAAAATAAGTTTACTAGCACCAGGCCTCATTTTAACTCACAACATCTTTCTTTATTACATAACAGGATAAATAAAACTATTTCCAGCCAACGGGACAGCACTGACAAACAAAAAATGTAAACAAACATCGGGCAACGCATTTGAACGGTTAATGGCAAAACACACCCTTTGCCAATAGATTAAAAGTGCATAAAACCGCACAATAAGCTATAACCATATTCCAGTGGAACAGAGAAGTTACAAAAATCAAGGGTAAAAAAAATAAAGACAAAGTTCCAAGAGGAACAACAAAGAATTAAACTTTTCAAGTTAATAGGGCAGTAAATAGGGCAGTTACAAAAAGCAAGAGTTGTAGAAAAAGATCCAAGAATGCAACAAGAAGAGCAAAGAATAAACAAGCAAAAGTTATAGACAAAGATCGAAGTGGAAGAGAAAAGAATTAATGGGACAGGATGTTGACAAAGATTCAAGAGAAAGAACACAGAAATAGTCTTTTTCAATGTACCAGGGCAGTTACAAACTTGAAGAAAGGGTTTTAGACAAAGATTAAAGAAGAAGGCATAAATCTTTTTCAATGTATAATGACAGTTATAAAAAGCGAGGGTTGCAGATAAAGATTCAAGAGGAAATAGCAAAAAATAATTATGGTCAAAATTTGTTACTTATGGTCTGAAACGAATTATCTCTAGAAGTAGACACCGTCTTTATATCAATCAGAGAAGTTAAACCAAAACAAACATACCAACATTTTTTTGATAGACGAAATTTTACTATGTCTAAATATTCTTCTTTAGTGTAATTTAAACGTCAAAAATCAAGGACGGGATCAGTCAGGAATATCTACACTTCCAGAATGCAGCCTTCCAAAACAAAACCCCCAAACAACTTATGTACGTATGCGCAAACGAAGACATACAACATAACAACAACAAAAAAAAAACTGATTAACTTCGCTCAATTTATGTAGTCCATTACGGATGTGTCTAAAATATTCATATTTACTCCAGTTTTTACAGTTATCGACCAGTTTTCACTATTTTGATTTATAAAGATGGAAAAATAATAACAGTAAATTATATAATCGCACACAAATTGGTCATAATTGGAAAATTGTTTTAACATCAAAGAATCTAGTTCCGTGGATGGTAATTAACTCTAGTATCTTTCCCGCTGAAAGCCTACGCAAATTTGTAAACAATTATTTTTAGAAGTTATCAAACTTCCCAGGACAATTCTTAATATTTGGAACTGATCTATGTCAGCAGAAGATATAAACGCCTCGTATACAAGCTTACTTTGTTGGAACATAATACAATAGATAATAGTGGTCATTGGTTTTCATTGTATATTTCGTTTTATGGTGAAGTTTTATGGTGAAGTGACAGCGTAAAGATGTGTCAGTCCTAGTTTGTCACTAGCACAATTAATGGAAGGAACACAGTCCAGACTGTAATCATTATGTTTTCCATATGCCATCTAACATTCGGCCAATTTCCTACGCGATGGTCTCTTCGTTAAGTACAGAAATCTCTGCCAACACAGCATTTTTAGTAAGATTTTGTTAAATCGTTTTATTTAATGATTTGACATTTGATTTCAAATACTTAAACTGTTTTTGATGTTGAAGTCTAATGCTATTATTTTTCAACGGTCATGTGATTTTCATGGTCCCGTGGTTCTTGTGACGGCAGTTAGTAATGTAACTCTAGAGGAAATTCGTTGCGTTATTTGATGAGCATCCCCCGTTACTTGAATATTGTTTCACACAAAAAACAACAAAAAACAGCGATGCACAATTTTATGAACACCACTCATAACCAGAATATTGCTTTGCGCTAGTTTTATGAACACCACTGATAACCAGAATATTGTTTTAAAACAATGGCGATGTACTATTGTATGAACACCCCTTGTAACCAGAATATTGCCTTGCGCTAATTTTATGAACACCACTCATAACCAGAATATTGTTTTAAAACCATAGCGATGCGTTTTATGAACACCCCTCGTAACCAGAATATTGCCTTGCGCTAATTTTATGAACACGACTCATAACCAGAATATTGTTTTAAAACAATAGCGATGCGTTTTATGAACACTTCGAAACCAGAATTTATGTTTGCTATACCAAAGGCGATGCACTATTTTACGAACATGTTTTTACTGTGACTATGTATATTTCTGTTCCACGTTATCATTTTAAGAATTCAAACACTGCAATGTTTAGATTAGGAGAACTTTTCTTTCATCACGTTTTTTTTTTTGTATGTTTTCAACAAAAGCTAAAAGCAAGCAATTTCAAGACATTCCTCGTCTTATTAATTTTATTGTAATTATTCTACTGCGTAAGACATTTTAAACTGTGGATTTCAAATTTTACTAATTGTAATGCAATACTAGTGGGGAATAACTTTGGCAGAAATGGGAATTTGTGAAATGTAACGTTTTGTATGAAAACAACTTCTATGGTGGAAAGTATGTTCAACTCTTGCACTTGCTATTGCACTTGCATTGACTGTAAACATCCTTGCAGTTTTAGAAAAATAGGTATTGAATAATAAATAGAATTTAGGAATGTCCTAAATTGTACAGTATCTTGTCTCATTGCTTAAAGAAATAATTACAGTTAGTAAGAGGAAAGTTAATTAAACGGAAATAACATATCTGATGACGCCTTTATATTTGCACGCATTCGAACCCTGGGCTTGCTAGATATAAAAACGTAATAAAACACATGAAACCTGTCTTGTTTATACATTTTAATCACTTTTCATCCATTCTCGGTGAATAGGTACAGGGAGAAAAACCGGAGATTTAGAGTTAGAAGCAGAACTTTCTCTGTATGACTGCCTGGCAAAGATTTTTGCAAAACTACACTTGCACAAGATTAATGAAATAAACCAGTGAACAATAAATTTTGGACAAGATCAGTATAAAAACATACTTCCTTAATTCGAAATCTGTATCTTGAAAAAACAAATTTCCCCTGAGAATAAATGATATCTCTAGAAGAAAAAATGCATTAAAGTTAAAGAATGGAATGCAGTCTTAACATGGATAGAGTGATTAAGAGTATTTATAACCGATCCAGAAAAACGATTTTAGTTTTTGCAAAAATTAATGCAAACACAGCGAAAGAATGAGCAACATGTATTTAACTTTGCGGCTCTATACATTTCCTGGTAAAAATGGCCATTTTTACATTTGATTAAGCTGTTCTAATTCTGTTAAGCATAAAGACAATGTAACTTCACAGAAACCATTAATAATACTGCTTCTACTTGTCATATGTCTATGCGAAGTTCACGCTACATAAACTTCACAATATGTGAAGTTCACGCTATATGAACTATATATATGCGTACCTCACGCTATTCGTACTTCTTGCTATACGCACTACGCGGTTGCGCACCTCTTTAATGTTAAATAAGCGGGCGAAGAAGTTTAATAAGCAATTATACTAATAGAATAGCAGCGTTTTAATTGCATAAGTTATAACCAAACTTAACTAAAATGTGATTGCTAACCAGTAAACCAGTTACAAAAATTGGATGCGGGTAATCTATACGTTATATTTAAAGAAGTGGTCTCCATATTTAAACAAGGAAAACAACTGAATGCAAAACCAAAATACTGCTGAGAAAGGCAAATTAATCACAATCAACAGCTGATGCAAGAATAATTCGTAACCAGTTAATCATTAGAAATTAGATATATGACTCAATCATTAGAGAAAATATAGCAGTTAATCAGATATATTCATATTCATCAATTGATCATACGAGTTAGTTAGCAAAGGATGTCAGGAGTGTATTAAAATGGGTTGATTTGACAAATGAACAAAATGAACTTCCAGTCTTAATTGCAGCCAAGTCATTACCTTAAGTGTATGAGACCGCAAACTGAAAATCAATGTCTGTACGTAGCGTGAGAAGTACTGCGTTTATACTTTTAGGATATATCTAAGAGTGTTTAACTTATAAGTAATTCATTACCAGCTGTACTCTGAGGAATTGCACTTAATGCTTCATCATTTCAAACTTCGTTTGCTTGACAAGGGGGTATTAATTGGACTTAATATCCATTTGTTGAAAACAGTATTGGAACAGGATTTATGAATGAAATGATCTAAATTGGGAAGAATTAATTGTAAATTATTAACGAAAAGTCACGCACAGAAGAGTTCAAGCTTGGCTCAAACAAAATAACATTTAGAGCTATGACAGTTAAGACATCAACAAAACCAAGGCGGGGTTTCAACTCCTGCGAAATAAATATATATGTAAAGTAAAACACAGCAATTTAAATTGTAAATTTGACCGACTAAAAAAAACAACAACAAAAACTCTAAATGATGCTTTAATCGTCAAGCGACTGAAATATGACATCATGACGTCAAAGCGACCTGTTATATACCTGTACACATGCAATTTGTAGCTAGTCTATTCACTTTGACTTGTGTTGTTGTCCTTTGGGATCATTGAGTACAGTACCGAGTCTGCTATTATTTTGCTTGGTTGCATTCTTTGCTTCCAAAGTATCTTCTTATTGAATTTATTTACTAAAATAGAATTCCCCTTCAGCCGGATTTAGAGGGGCGTCCGGGGTGGGTGGGGGTTGGGGGTTGGGGTGGGGGATGATGCACATTTCATTACCTCTCATGAATAGACTGTCCTGTCAAACCGAGTCTGTTCTTATGTTGCTTTGTTGCGTTCTATGCTATACAAAAATCCTTTCACTGATTTTATTTATATATTTCATCCGAATCTTTCCTGTCAAACATTTAGAAATGTAAAGACAATTGAGTTTAAATTGGTGTTTATGTTATGTAGTTTTGTTTCTCATTACTTTAATCATATAATATCAGTCTCTGTACGAATAGATGCTTCTTGTTTTTAAAGGCACCCGAAATTGTTTTAAATTGCTTGAGAACACATGAACGGAAATCATACAAACGTTTGTAAGCAAAGTTTAATGTATATACACTTCAACTTAAATGTACAAAAAAGGAAAAATATAATACCATCCAAAGCTATATGGATATTACATAGCATCATGTGTGGATTATAAAACTATATGAAGAGCTATATTGAATGTACAATATGTACCTAAGGGATTGTTCGTCGAAAGGAATAGTTGAATGCAGATAATGATGTATGGAGTATAAAAAATGTTAAAAGTTATATTTGAATACATACCGGCGAATACCTAATGGAATAGTCTTCCGCATGAGTAGTTGAATGCATGTCATCATGTGTTTATAAAAAAATAATGCTAAAAGTTATGCTTGAATACATGATGCCATAAACGTAAAGGATTAATCATCCAAAGATACAGTTAAATGCATATCATGAACTGGTTATAAAAACTGTTAAAATTACATTTGAATACATAATGCCATATATAATCATATTCTGGTTATAAAAACTGTTAAAATTACATTTGAATACATAATGCCATATACATAAGGGATTGAATATCCAAAAGCATATAATCATATTCTGATTATAAAAGCTGTTAAAACTACATTTGAATATATAATGACATATAGAGTGTACGTAAGGGACTCTGAGCATCCGAAGGTATATGTGAATGCATAACAATATGTAATATACGTAAGGAATTTGTCATCCAAAGGTATATCTGAATGCATAACATCATGTAATATACGGAAGGAATTGGTCATCCAAAGGTATAATTGAATGCGTAGTATTAGCGTCATCTATGGATTATAAAAAATGTTAAAAGTTACATCTGAATACATAATATCATTAACATATTGAATTGCTAATCCAAAAATATAGTGGCATGCGTCGATTATAAAACAATAGCTAAAAGCTACATTTGAATAATCAATGCCATATATACGGAGAGGTCAAGCAATGAAATAACATACACATAAAGGACAGGCCATTAATAACATCTACTGAAAGGCCAGGTCATTAAATGCAAGGTACGGAAAGGATATGTCATTAAATGCTATATACGGAGAGGACAGGCCATTAAATGCCATGTGCGGAAAGGACAGGCCAATAATTACCATGTACAGAAAGAACAGGCAATTACATGCCATATGCGGAAAGAACAAGCCAATAAATGCCATGTACATAAAAAAGCAGGCAATTAAATGCCATATGCGGAAAGGAAGGGCATTCAACTATATAGTTGACTGTAGAATGTAATTCACGGAAAATACAAAAACTGTTCAAAGTATTGTGTAATTTACGGAAGGGACGTATCGTTCAAAGATGTATTTTGATATATAAAAAATCCATTGTGAATATAAAATCTGTCTAAATGTACATTAGGATGCATCTGAAAATACTGAGTAAATGTTTTATTTTTTACTGTTCAGAAAATAACAGGGAGATAATGGAATATACTTACAGGAATTTCGTCATGAACCCTCCAGCAATGATACGCCCTTTCATAGATAACATTTAATCCTAAAATATGGTGTTTTAGAAACATCAAACGACTACAGCTGTAATTTCACAGTCATTTTGTTAATAGTGTCTGGTCGTGTGGAGACCTCAGCTGTAATATTCCGAGAACTGCCTTAAACAACGTGCTATTTACGGAAACAAAGCTGAGAACACCAAATGTTAATTTCGTAAAACACGATGCACCTTTTCATCATAGAAACCAGTGTCAAAAGTTGGCAAGCTTTAACATTTGAACTAGTCAGACAAATATTTTACTATTGCACACTCATGCGTACCATTTCTTAAAACATGTTTTTATTACTTAAATAAAATTTCCTAGGAAAAATAACTTGAGTCAAACCAAAATGTCTCACAGATTTTTCTTCATTATTATCCAACAGAAAACCCTCATAAACAAGAAAAAGGTGTGATCGATTTTCTTCCCGCAGTTTTTTTCTCTGAAAACAGACTTAGTTCCCTTAGTTCCGAACGACTTAAATGAATAAACACAAATCATGTTGACTTGTTTTTAACTGACTCATACACTTATGTATGCATGGAAGCGCTCTTTGAATAATTTATATTTCAAATGACAGAAAGTGACTTCCGTTTGAATGTTTTTGCTATAAAATACGAGTTACTTGAATGAATGCTTAAAGAATTCTATGCTACATTTTACAATAACTTTGAATATAAACTAGTTGTATAAAATTACTCTACAGGTAAAGGAAAACAAACATGGAAGACGGTAGAAAAATGTTAAAAAACCTAATTAACTTTCAGATTAATTTTTAAATTTTCTACAATATTTAAACTTTAATTTTGCAAAATCTTTGTACATATTTATTAATTTGATTCCTATCCAGACAAATACGCGTAGATTTATATTCATTTAGATTTAGAAATTGAAATGAGCTCTTATGTAAATTTTAGATGATTAAATACGCTCGTACTCCAACCGACACCGTTTTTTTTTTTAAATTCCAGCTTATGTCTGAACAGTAAACCTGTTTGAATCTGACTAGATTAAAAGCTTCCTAATATCTCTAGAACACAAACATTAGGATCCTACAATTGTAACCAAACAACCTACAGTAACGCAATATACTGAAATAGGACCGTCCTAAATCAAATCATAGCAAATTGTCGGCCACAAAGACACGATAGACGGAAAATGACAACAGGAAAATGAAAATCGACCGAGGGACATGATACTTCCTATAAAAATCCAATTATCGGACCAAAAGACAATCAAAAATCTATTTTTTGGGCTAAGAAATCTCATACAGGGACCGTTTTTGTCGTGTTCCATAAGTTATCTTCAGACATTACGAGTATTTAACCTTGTTGTTGAAACTGTTTTGTCATGACACCACATGTAGATTGTTTAGAAACTTTTAAGACTTACAAATCCATTAAGATTACATAAGGCAAATGAGAGATAAAGTTCATTACCTTGTAATTAAAACCAACATTCTGTTTAAAATGATTTCGAATGTATTCTGAATTGCAACAGTTATGGTCTTAGTCTCTTTTTCTCCGTTTTTAGCCCATACAGAGGTGCATTTGTTTAAATATATGTCATGGATGACAGTTTTGTAACACAGGTACAAGTATTTTAACAAAGAAAACTATTCTGTCAACACATTTCATGTAACGTTTTTATTTGTATTACGTATGTTACATTTTGAATATGTGTGAGTAAGACATA
This sequence comes from Mercenaria mercenaria, assembly GCF_021730395.1. Taxonomy (NCBI): domain Eukaryota; kingdom Metazoa; phylum Mollusca; class Bivalvia; order Venerida; family Veneridae; genus Mercenaria; species Mercenaria mercenaria. The sequence continues at coordinate 58,141,705 of NC_069378.1, forward strand.
ATCCGTTGATTCAAAACTTACGATATTTTGCCATGTACAAACCGTCACTGAATAACCTTTTAGAACCATTAAAGCACAAAAAATTATACTTTTCCAGAAATATACAGGTAAAAAAAGTGTTAATTAGATAATCAAATTAAAAATTGTTCCTACACATACTTGAATGTACTTACAATGAATGATGATGATGGTGAAGTCTGTGCATTTTGTACCATTCCCACAAAGATTCATCTTGTTAAAGCGCAGTCTAGCGCACGCTTGCTTGCATCACGTGCTTTCCTTCTTTTGTCTTCTTTCAAAGTTTTATAATTGTTGTTTTAACGTGACCATGTAATTTGATAATGTTTCAACATAAGAGAACAGTGCTAAAATTTTATTATCTATAAATCCACCGAATGTGAAAAGCTAAACGTTATTACATTTTTTTTCTTTTATTTTCGTCTAACTTAATTCATATTTTTGCATTGTCCTTTTCTAAAAATAGAAATAAACATTTTAATCACAGAAATTATCCACGCATGGCAGATGACTACTGATTAGATCGATGGAAATAATCTCATCAAGTAGCCCTGCTTTGTATCTAGATTGACACATTTCCCTCGATTTATAGAGATTTTAAAATGGCACGAACATTTTATTCTGGAATGTCCTGGTTACCATGGCAACAAATTGAAAATACCTTGCTGGTCCCAGTCATGCAATTATTGAATCTGTTTCATCAGAATGTCATTTTCACGTTGATTCTGTATGCTCTTCTATTTTCTAGCAGGTGTAATTGCTGTAATTAAGCCGTTTCCATAACGGTAGGGACGTATTGAAAAAGTTTAAAGAGGAAAATTAAGCCATAAAGACACAGCTTGCAGTGGTCTAAATCTATCTTTTTCTCCACGTTATTCATTGTCAATGGACGTGCAAGAAAAAATATTCGTTGGCTTATATATCCGTAAATCAAATACCTGACCATATATTTTATTAATGACTAAAGGATCATAAATTTCATAACAATGTAAACAAGTTGTATTAAATGAAAATAAGATTCGTGGATGGGCGGGTTCCCTTTAAATAGGTAACGAAAAGCACTAAGCCTAATAAGATAATTACCGCTTTATGCGCAGAATAACATGAACCAACTTACTGTACTTACTGCAAATTTTACCGTTTGGCAAAAGTTTGTCAGCAGCCCGTTTTATAAATTATTACGTTCTTCAACATGTCGAGACTGAAAAGAGCTTGATCAACCAAGATGAATTTCATTTAGAAAGAGTATATTGTAATGTCCTGGCATTTGCAGTTGCTCGCACAGAACGTAAGGTAAGAAAGGTTTCCATGGTATTCGAGGTTTTCGTTTTTGTTTTTTTGTTGTCGTTGTTTGTAAATATAAATCCTACCGCAATACCAAACCGTGGGAACGGACCAGAAACAAAGCTGTTTACCATTTAATTTAGAAATAATGACGGATATATTATACTGTCATAATTTTTTACTGATTAACAGAAGATGATAAAGAAAAGCTTGAATAATTATTTGAAATCTAAATACGGTCCAACAAACTAAAAAAAACTTTGGAAGTTCGGTATATGTCTATCACATGTGGGGATGAAATAGTAAAATGTTTTAGCAGGTCCTTCCAAATAGGAAATGACTGAAATGAAAATATAAAAGTAAAGATATATATACGTATTGTAGGTTTATTATATTTTTAATTGCAATCAGTCTTTATTTATAATGAACAAATCTTCCTTATCGTTCAAATACACATTTTTTCTTCAATTTGAGTGTCATTTTTAAAAGTGAAGGGAACATACTAAAATTCTTTGTCATCAAGCCATAAAATGATCTGAAAACTTGACCACAGCTTTTAATTCTGGTTTCAGGCCTTAGTTTCAATGATATTTAAAAAGCAAACAAGACTGACGTTAAACAATGGCTGATGCATAAAATAACTGCTTTACGGAGTAAAAACGATAGGAAAGGTATCCATTAATCGTCTTCTATTTTTAGATTTTTAGGTGTGATTGGCTGGTGCCTAGAATTGTATATTATGACCATAAAAGGTCATAAGAGGTTGTATACTGATAAAGAATTCAACGACGAACCCATTCGATGTTCAGTCACAAAAAAACGCGTTGGGACAATAATTATTTTCCTTATGGTGACCATTACACTACGACAGAAAGAAGTGAGGAAAGATTTTTAGCCAGGAGAAAAAAAATCACCTTCTATAAATATCACGAAATTACTATCGAAGATATTTTTATTGCTATAGAAAGAGTATAAATAACGAGAAAATATGATTTAATGTGCGGATTCTTTCGGCTTTTACGTCACGCCGGAGATTAATACTCTTCAAGGGAGTAGGCATCTGCCCACAGATGTGGTAGAACAAACGACATTTACCGTAAATGACGTCATTTCAAATACTTAGAACTTAAAAATTCTAGCAAAAATTTAAATAGGCAAAATTAACAGTCCAAAAGTATTTTAGAACTGAAACAAACTTAGCAAAAAGCGCGACCATCAGGAAAGAAAGATCGGCTGCCATTTTGAGAACAGTGACACGAAATTCAATAGGTATGTCAGCTGGCACAAGTCTATAGGGAAATGTAACAATTATAGAAAATGATCATAGCGGTGACACTGACAGATAATGTAGATATTGTACACGGTTTAATTGACTTAACAAAGTTATATCGAGGGTTAAAAATTAGAATACAGCTGCAACTGAACTCTCATTGGGTTTAATGACAAAAGTTATTTCTCCCGTGCTGGGATTCGAACCCGAATCAATATGGCAAAACAAATCCGCTGACTTTATCAAGTGCTTGACAAACTCAAAAGCTAAGAAGGTTGTGCAAATGTACATGATCTACATTTTGTCAGTCTGTTGCAGAGTCCATATTGATAATGTTGAAGTAAAAGTCAGGAATCATCACCTTGCATTAATCACGCCGGTGTGAATATATTAAATATTTAAGCCAGAGTAATGATTCGAGAAGAGATCTAGTTTCATTGTGTCATAATTCTTACTTTATATTCAAACACGACGCGATTTGCGAAAGAAGATAATGTATCACACAAGGACTATAGGATACTGTATAAACAAAGGTTGTCAAAAAAGATACAGTATAAAATCAAGACTTTGCAAAGGAATATGCAATATACATATGCAAATATTGAGATTATACTAACAGTGGAAATATTCATGTAATAAACAGTAGCTCATAGAGGTGACCCCTAGCTGCTGTATTATCATATATTTCACATTTATATATTCTTTTATATTTAATTTCTAAAGAATCAAGCCACACTATACTATACTGGATCTTACGATCGGTTTTCTGAGAATATCTCAATGAAATCTCAAGAAGAGACGATCTTTGGACTCCTATGATATTACATTAAACACTGTTTGCGTATTTTTTTTTTCTTGTAATCAGCTTAACTTGTAACGTTTTTTTTTTTTCATTTCGAACAGTCTTACTTCCCATCTTGTATTGTTTTCATATATCTTTTATTGAAATTTAATGCAAACGGCAATTACTTGTGTAACAACTGCATCTTTGCAACATAATAAATAAGAACATATAATCTGTTATTTCTTTCTTTGACATTGTTTATAAAACACATAAATATTCAACACGGAAAGCACCGTTCCAAAAACGTAGCCTTCCCAAACCACAACCCAGCACGCGGACGTGCACACAAACAACACAAACACTCGCACACAAATCGAACACACGAGGACAACACGAACAAAACAAGAGCTGTCAGATGACAGCGCGCTCGACTATTCGAAGAATTGATTGAAGAATGAGGTCAAAATATTACCACAGATATTCAGACAAAAGACAAAACAAGATTAGACAATGTTCCTGTATTTGTGGATTTCGATAAGTCTTGCACTAAATGGCAATGTGTGAACCAATTTCAAAGTAAAAAAGGGCCATAATTCAGCCAAAATAGTTGTCAGAGTTATGTACTCTTGCCTACAGATTGAAATCATCGAAATATGAACTGGTACGAAAAACTTAACTGAGACTTTTAAGCCGAAAGGGGCCATAATTCAGCCAAAATCCTCGATGGAGTTATGTACTCTTTCCTATAACCGGACATGGTGATGGTAAACAAGAGTTGAAAGTTTCAAAGCTTTATCTCAAAAGACTTTGTTAAAATATGAACTGGTACGAAAAACTTAACCATGATTTCTTAGTCAAAAGGGGCCATAATTCAGCCAAAATCCTTGATGGAGTTATGTGTTCTTGCCTATAACTGGTCATGGTGATGGTAAACAAGTGTTGGGAGTTTCAAAGCTTTATCTCAAAAGTCTTTGTCAAAATGTGGACTGGTACGAAAAACTTAACCAAGCTGTGACGCCGACGCCGACACCGACGCCGACGCCGTGGTGAGTAGGATAGCTCTACTTATTCTTCGAATAGTCGAGCTAAAAAGGAACACAGTTGTGCACAGTCTTGGAACGGTCAATGGCAAAGCACCATTATGGTATAAACCGGTTTATGTTGCACCTAACCTCAACCTACACTGCGATATGCCCTGGAGTTAACACACTCATTATAATGGCAAAATATTACATTTTTATCTTCTTCTTCTTCTCGTACGCGACTACACTGTTAGACAAGTAGCCTCGATGAAACTTGTGGTTTGCCGCAGATCCTCAATGCCTCCATACAGTTTCTGGTGGACTGAGGTATCTATCGGCCAAGTCGCAGCTCGCTCCTGGTCATGCCTTTTACATCTCTGAAGTATATGCTCCGCAGTCTGATCTTCCTCACCACATGGAGAAGTTGGTGTATTTCTTGTTCATGTGGGCATTGAGCTTGTTGTGCCCTGAGTGGAGCCTGGCCATCATCACTTTTTCAGACCGATCAAGGAGATGAAAAGCATCTTCCTCCATCCTTGGCCTCATTAGCGCCTTGATGATGGTGACTTTCTCCTTGTAACTCGCAGGTTCTGTTGGTTGTTCTGACTGAGCTCCTAGCTTAGCCGGTTTGTCTTCCTCTTCATTGCCTGCAAGTCCACAATGGGATGGAATCCACTGAAGTGCTACTTTGCAGGTTATACTCAGGCTCTGCATTCTCCTGGCTAGCTGCGGAGCTTTATTGTTGATCAGAGCTTCCATGACAGACAGTGCATCTGTGAGAAAGACGACTGAGGAGCTTTCTTCTGCCGAGTCTTCAACCACTGAGACGGCCTTCATGAGTGCTTCAGTCTCTGCCTTGTAATTTTTATCTGATAAGTTTTAACTTTTTGTGTCACCATTTACTAAGCTAACTCCTGTCTGTTTCATCACATAGTGGATAACATCTCTTTTTATTTTAATTTAAACATTTACAGTAACCTATGTCCAAATACAACTGATCGAACAAGAGATAGATAGCAAACTGTATGAGTGATTAAAACACTTAAGTTTTTCATTTTGGAGCTACCTCTCAATAGAAAAAAATTAAACTGCGGCAAAATCTTTCAATAAAACTACCTCGTATTTTAATAAAAATCAAGCACTTTCAATCTATTTTTTTTTAAACTGTGACTGAAATAATTGATGTTTAAGCTTTGAAACCGTCATTTGTTTTACAAAATGTAAAACAAAAATACCTCACTATAAGAATTAGGCGACGATATAACTATGTATCTAGAATCCAGACAAGCTGAAGAAAAAGGGGAGGTAATAAATAAGGCCCTACTGTGTTTCAATAACTGGAGTTATGTTATCCTCCTCTGGTTTAACTTCGATATCGATTACTACATTCAGTTAGGATGCTTTCATATTCGCACTTATAATCTACAAGCATTCTCTCTTTCCTAATGAATATAAGTTTGCTGTCTTATAAAGAAAATACACAAAGGAATTTAAAGCATATTTGCTGAATGCATTGAGCACGCAATGTTAATGCTATATGTACTGTAGACGGAATTCATCAGTATTGGTTAACCAGTTGTATGCCTTTACATATTACAACGATTTTTTTTTAAATTTTGGTTTAACACTTTGCAAGTAAAATATGACAATGCTTTTTTTCTCTCTTTTTTATTAGAACGAAAGATAAGGTTATACATTGCTATTTGTGTCATGGATAGTTTGCGGTTTAAATGACGAAGTCTTAATTGGTTTGCAGACCTAAAATATAATGTTACTATATATAGTATGTGAAATATATATACACAATTCTCGCATACAAGAAATTTGCCATGTAGCCTTCCTTAACCTTGATATACATTCAGTTCCAAAAGAAAGTGTGCACTTAGTTTTCTGTTATTTTTTCTCGGTTATTTTCATGAAAACTTATAATGTTTGGTACCAAAATTTAAATCAGTTCATAAACAAATTGGTGTGCATATTAGATTTTGAGTTATACCTGAGAGTTAGTGTATGAAAAAATGAAACATCAACGTCGGGGAATATTTTGAAATATTTAAACTTGCACACTTTCTTTTGGAACTGAGTATATATACCAGGGATTCAACATGGTTCCCTGCTTGAACCATTTTCATATTCACTAAATACGACTACCATTTTTGTCAAAATTGACCCCAAGACTCCACATATAAGCAATATAAGACCAGTTCACAAAGTAAATGATAATCCCATGTTCTATGTACATAACTGCTTACTGCAAAATGTTCAAATAGAACAAGCATGCTACTATATCTTTTTAATGTACCGAATTTTCACCAACACAAATCAGATTTCTTTATTCATAATTTGAAAGAAAGTTTTTCATTTTATTATCATTTTATAAATAGTTTTAACATGTCTCAGTTTTAATGATTCCTTGTAAACAAAACAGCGATTAAAGGTAGGAATAAACGTCATGGGGCCGTCTTACGTTTATCTCTTACGTAAAAAGGCGTGTTTACAGTGCGCAAGCGCGAGAATTTCTCGCCTAACATACGGTTTCACTCCCGTTAAAAAAATCCCCCTGAAAACGACAAAAACAACAGTTTTATACTAGAATGTTACTCAAAGGATTGGCGGAATTGGTTTTTTCGAATCATTAATTAAAACGCCTATCTTATTTTTTACCAGGAAAACAGGTGCAGTATAGTGACTAGACACCTTCCAATATTTTATTCATTGAACCGTACTGAAGCGCACCTAAACGTAAATAAATTATGTGAAACCTGCTTAATCAATTTTATTGACTACCTCGTGTAATTCTATTAACAGATAATTCACAATAAAATGAAAGAAAAAATATATTGCAAAATGTGTAAATCAAACTCTATGAACTCTGTAGATGTCTTTTTGCGAGTGACAAATTACACACGCTTCCGTTTAAAGGTGTAGCGGCTGTCAGTTTGTGAATAAACGTATAATTGTTAATAAATTAATATTATTGGGTTTGTATCAATCAACTGTCTATTAATATCGATTATAATAGAACGTGTTTACAGGAAGAACTATTCCCGCACATATTTCATAACCATGTTCTTCGCCCAATATAGAAATGCACTAAAATATTCAGCACTTTAAAATTAGTGAATTTACCTATACTATTATTTACTGACGGACAACTAGTTACCCTCACATGCGATCTGACATATTCCTCTTTTGAATTTAAAATTTTAACTTCACTTTCGAAAAGAATGTTAAACGCTCTGCAAAAAGGAGACAGGAACAGAGCAAACAACAGATTAACACTATAATATCACAGAATTATGTGCTAAAGGAAGTTCCTAAGAGAGCATCTCGATTTGACTGAGTTCAATTAGGAGAGGATATTAAAACAGGCAACACCTCTAACGCCCATGGAACCGGCCTAATCAACTCCATGATTTCTATAGTTTAGAAGAAATAGGCAGCTATACGATACTAAAAGTAAACTGATTGAAGATATAGAAGATATTTGTTTGTTTCACTGTAAGATTGAAATGTCTTTCATACGAGTGAAAATGTAAGATATGGTGTTCATGAGTGAAAGTTATTTTGATCTTACATGTAAAACATAGAAATTTTCATTTCATTTTTTGTTTTGATTAAAGTTAGCCATTTTATAGTCTCTTACCAGTGAAAAATATATTGAATTTTGTTTTTTTCACTGTGAAAATACCAGATACATTTCACATTAATTTTTCAATAATTCACTGAACAACATGTAATAATAGTTAAATATTAAAACGATTTCTTGGAAGTTTGTAGTGTAATAGCAGACTCGATTTGATTACTGTTTATTCTGACGACTCCCTAAACCTTCCCACCATATTCTTGGAATGACATTATTTGGCCCGTGAATTATTTTAGCTTTAACTCTGCATTTAAAAATCTAGGACACTAAAACATTCATGACTCTTTCTAAATTCACACAGATGCGTTTGTATCTTAGTCTATTACAACAACAAACACTCTATCAAATTCACAAATCCACTCTGTTACAAGTACCGCATCTCATGACCTGGAGACAAAAAAGTGGGTCAAAATCCAATAAGTATTGTAAGCAATCATTATACTTAATTCCTATTCAGTGATCGTAACCATATTTACATTATTTATTTACAAGCGAACAGAATCCAGGTCATCTGGCGCATCAACAGACTCCTTTAATGGTCTTAAGTTATTTTTTCTTGATATAGTTGTCATTGACCAGGCCCCGTGTTCACAAAACATTTTCAGTCTCAGCTGAGTTTGATGGTGAAACTTTATTTCTCATTTATAACTTAATAGCATGTTTAAGACTAAATTTTAAGTTAATAAATGTTTTAAAGTGACTATTCCGTCTTATTTGGAATTAAAGCTTAAAGTTTTAGCAGAACTGATATTAAAATTTCAAACTCAAACTCAGCTGAGACCGAAATATGTTTTGTGAACACGGGCCAGGTATCCAGTCAGCAATAGATGTACAGTCAAACCTGTCTATCAAGACCACCTTTGGGAGAGCCAAAATGTGGACTTTATTGGGTTGTGGTCTTTATTCACAGGTTACAATACACTATAATGTTAAAATGGAAAACAAAACATATGGTCCTTAGAATTAGGTGGTCTTTGTTCAGAGGTGGTCTTTAACACAGATTTGACAGTATATGCATCATATTTTGAAACTTCAGATATATATCACAAATAATGTCAGCATCAGTAGACTAAGAATATTTATTTTTTTAAAATTCTATACTGAAAAGTAAGATGGTATCAATGAATAGATATTCAAATTTATTTCTCTGTTTAGTAGATCTGACTCATTTAGTAACGCAAAGATTGAGAAACTTTAACAAACAAACAGACAACAACAACAACAACAACAACAAAGAAACAAGGCCAAAGATCCAATAAAAGTAGCTACATATAGAATAAACCTTTATCAATGTTTAAGTAAAGTAAATCAATAAAGAAAACCCAGTCGGGCACCGCCTTGGAACATACAGTCAATCTGGCAAAAACTTTGGGAATGGAGCGCGACTTGTCTCACTCGTAACACCCACCTTGTTTCAGAGTTACAGGATAGTGTAAATAAGAGCTGACCCCAATAGGTGAATCCCTTTCATACGTAGTGGTAACAAACGACACGAAATGTAACCAAGAAAATTGCTCCTGTAAAAATAAATAAATAACAAACAAACAGAAAGAACCATACATGAATGTACCCAATGCTTTTGAAGAAAGCAGATAATTGATAGAAAAGAGCACAAGTATCAAACCAGATCATTCCAAATGCGCTTGAAGAATTGACTATCATGAAGTCTACCGTCTGTTCTATCAACCGTACTCAAAGAACACTATAAAAGAGCTACACAACAAACATAAAATGGAAGCTAACGGTTAATGTAGCCAAAACTAAGGTGATGGTTTTCAGAAAAGGTGGCGCAAACAGGAGAAATTTGAATTTTACATATAATGGTCAAATTGTAGATATTGTTAAACGTTTTACATACTAAGGAGTTACATTTACCACAGGTGGCTCATTTACTGCAACTCATGAGGCACTGGCGGGCCAGGCGTTAAAGGCGATATACAAACTTAAATCCTATTTAGTAAAATTTACTAATATTGGTGTTAGCCATTCTCTAGAATTATTTGACAAATTAATCGTCCCTATTTTATGTTACGGGTGTGAAATATGGGGATTTAGGGAAATTAATGTTATAGAAAGAATACATCTACAGTTTTGTAAACAACTTCTTGGTGTACGTACACAGACACAAAATAATTTTGTATATGGAGTTAGGTCGTACAAGTTTACTTAATAAAAGGTTGTTATCTATATTAAGATACTGGTTTAAGTTATTAGAATGTGATTCTACAAAATATATAAAAATTGTGTACAATATGATGTTACAAGATTTGGATGTGTATCCTAACAAGAAATCATGGGCATATCACACTAAATATTTACTTGAATCTTTAGGTTTTAACCATGTATGGCTGTTTCAAGGTGTTGCCAATAAAATATGTTTTTAGAAGTATTTAAACAAAGACTGCACGATACTGGAGTGCAGCAATGGAACGCCCTACTAGAAACCTCGACCAGGGCAAGAACATATAGATTATTTTCTTGTTTTAAATATCAGTCTTATTTAGACATTGTTAATATTAAAAAGTTCAGAAATGCTTTTACACGACTGAAAGTATCTGCACATCATTTAGAAGTAGGAGCAGGCAGATGGCATAAGCCAAATAAAATAGCGTTTGACCAAAGAAAATGTAAGTTATGCAATACACTGGAAGACAAATTCCATTTCTTATTTGAATGCCCACTGTATCAAGATATTCGACATATGCATATGAAAAAATACTACTGGAAAAAAACCAAATACCCTAAAATTTAAAGAATTGTTTCAATCTGATAACATATGGATAGTCAAAAATCTAGCAATGTATATATTTAAAAGTTTCGAAAAAAGAGGTGTTATACTTTACCAACAGTAACCATGTCCCCTCACCATTTAGTAAATTTTATTATAAAAATGTATTTTGATATGTTTATATAATATGTGTATGATATGCCATTGACATGTTTACATATTAATGACTGTATATATATTGTGTACTGATGGTTATATTGCCTTTGTACGAATAAAATCTATCTATCTATCTATCTATGTATTATTGTAACAACTGTAATTATACTGAGTAAAATTTATTGTTTAAACCAAACATCATTAATTCATCTCTCCGCGAATGTGGTCAGAGGGAGACTGCTCGTCACTTTTTTTCTCGAGTGTCCGCTATATAAGAACTTGCGTCCAAATTTGGTAAATGGCATAAGTATTCACTGTCAAGTCTCTTTGAAAACGATACTCTTTGGCAACACAGAACTCTCTGATACTGCAAACGAACCGATCTTTCTCAGTGTTTACAGATACATTGAAAAATCAAATCGCTTCGACGACTACCATCTCGGTACCAAACTCTCGGTCGACCCCCACCCTCTCTTACTTTTTACCAGTCTAACCAACATTTCCTTATATCTTTCACCTTCCCTTACTAATTTTTGTTATTTGTTCTTTCTTTTTTTGTTTTATATTTCAAATATTTATATTCGTCAGAAATCTTTTATTAACTGAACGTCGCCATATACCATGTACCGACATTTAGCATACATTAGGATAGAACTTATATAAGCATCTTGCTTTCAGTTCGATCGTAGGTTCGATCCCCGACCGCGTCATACCAAAGACGTAAACATGGTACTAGTAGCTTCCTCGCTTGGCGCTCAGCATTAAGAGGATAGTGCTAGGACTGGTCAGCCCGGTGTCACTATAATGTGATTTGGTGGGGTATCAGGCCACGTGTCTACGGCGTGATATTCTAGTGAAGCAGCACTATAAAGTTGAGCATTGTGCTCACTGATACAAGTAGACACCGTCGTTTATATGACTGAAAAATTGTTGAAAAAACGTTAAACCCGAACACACATACACACAGTTCGATCCATTTCGTTTGATACATGTACAATTATTTTGTATTATATAATATGCATATGATACCGACGAATAAAATATGTTTAAACCAACTAAAAAATCAAGACATATACAAGTAATATTTATGACGTTGTGCTAAGCGCATGATTCTCGTAATTGCAAATGGATTTATAGTGTTAATTGTTATACTCCTCTTTTTAAGGTGGCTTTCCGTTTATACCATAGAATGCCGAAATCACACACGGATAATACGTAATCGGAAGGAATTTACTTGTCATTAGCGGGTACACTACCTTAAGTAAATAGTATTCTTTTTAAAAATTCTAGAAATTGTAAAATAATATATGTATATACTGTTCAAACATGATTTAAAGCTTCAAAAATCATTTGTGGAAAGAATTCAGGAATCTTATGCTTTTAATTTTGTAGTGAAGACAGAACAGCTGTCCAAATAGAGAATATTCATATTTACTAATTTAAAGTGCTATTGCGTTTAATTGTTAAATAACTGAAATGTGTTTACAATGGTACGCTCAAGCATAATATTGAAATAACTTAAAATACATAATAAGAAAATAAGTTTTATCGTAAAGGAATCGTGGAGCAAATCTAAGATACTTAGTATGACAGCACTAACAGATTAAAGTGCATATGAGTACATGTGCTAATGTACATTTAGAAAACAAAACCTTTTTATGTTTTCTGAACTAAGATTCAATTAGAGCTAATAGTAGATAAAAGTCAACGACTCTTTGAACACGAGCACTGCATTATAAAAGTGCACATACAATATAAAAGTGCTTAATTCCAGCTCAGATAGATAGTAACTGAATCTGTTTATTAAATTATCTTTGAAACCTGACTCGCACTGTAGCAAAACCATTATAATCTCTGAAACAGCTTGAATAGCGGTGTATCTAATGTCGTTATTGGAATTAATGATTAATATCTAGTTATTTAATATCTAGACATCACAATAGCAATATGAAGATCAGACAAGCAGTAATAAAGCTGATTTTCATATCATTCGGAGGCAAAAAAGTCTCTTACAAAAATGGCGACCGCTTGCAGACGTTATTGGCGGAATATCAGCGCTTAGTAATATTTTGCACGGTATTTTTATGACTACCGAGAATGTCAGTTGTTCTTACTGCATAATCAGAATATAAGATACCAATGGGATATATTTCTGAATATCGGTATAATCTGGAAAATTTTATGCGGGACTTTGATCAGCATCTGAAAACCTTTTTAAGACAGTTTCTACGACACGATGCCTGACAGAACGGCATGGTAAATAGCTGGACAAACGCTTAACGATCGGCTTACGTCATAGCACGTACATTATTTGACGGCTGGGTCCATTAAGCGACGTAACGACCAAAATTTAGAAAAAAAATCGCGTCGTAATAAAGATATTTTCTGCCGAAAATACGTTACACTTCTGTTGAAAATGACCAAAAAGCTCACTGTCATTTGTTTTTTAACCATGGTTTAAATGCGTAGCGATACGTCCGATCAAAAATGGGGGGAATTATACCTTTTAGCGAGAGGATTCAGCCCGTATTTCGGCTCCAAAAATGGTCAACAAAACACTGAATTATGTCATGCTTTGATATAGAATAAAACATCAATATACCTATTATGTCATACTTTGTGACAAGACAGAGAATTATTTAGCACTAGAGAGGGAAAACTGAAAATAATTCAAAACCCTTCCCACAACCCCTTCGTATATAAAAGATATAATAAACAGACACTATATAATTTTAGGAAAAAGACATTGCATTTTCATTTTGTTTTACACGGTATGTTACAGAACAGGGGAAAGGTTTTGGAATTGTATTCTTTAATTTATACAATCATATGAAAACTTTCAATGACACACTTTCTTCTCGCGTAACCAATGGCAACATAAACATACAAGTGTACAAATACGCAAGCCCGAGCTTGGAAATGAGAAATAACAGGTAAGAGTAGATTTTCCGGCAACACAGAGCACCTCAAAGAATTTTAACAGCCTAACCTATTCTGACGTAGAAAGACAAGCCTAGCATATAGGAGTTATGACAAGTACAGTCGAACTTGAAAAGACCACTTTTACATTTCTTTTTTTTTATGTTGTTAAAGAACAATTAATGCATTATTAACAGACAACTTGTGTTAAGAGACCTTTATTTGCTTTTTCCTTTGGTAGTATCTTAACCCTTATCCTGCAAAATTTCTAAAATGGACTGGTCCATCATTTAATTTGGGCAGTACCACTTGGTTAGCAAAGGTGTGTTTACTGAAAATTTACTGACTGAATAGCGAACAGTGCAGGCCATCCGTGCAGCCTGATCTTGGTCATGCAGGATCATTTGCCGCCAGCAGGCTAAAGGGTAATGCACATTGTACTATACACTATTTACTCCTTAAAAATACAACAAACACGCCACTGATTACGAACAGCGATTTGTAACATTTATTTTGACGGCATAGTTCTGTCAAGATTAACATTTAATGAGTAATTAACCTTTTCTTGATTTAATAACTTCGGTAAGAGCAGACGATACAGAGGACGTCCTACATAGCTTGCTGCATCTAAGTGTTATTGAAGTAATTTGCAGAAATTAGGTCTGCGATTTAGGATCAATGAAACGAAAACTCCGTTACCTGTCTAGCAAATCAAGTACTCACGACACACCTAATCCGTCTCATTTAAAAAGAACAAAACCACAAGGACAGAAATCCCACTAGGAAAGCAACATCCAAAGAACGCAGTCGCCAACACAACAAAGCAACATCTAAAGAACGCAGTCGCCCACACAACAAAGCAACATCCAAAGAACGCAGTCGCCAACACAACAAAGCAACATCCAAAGAACGCAGTCGCCTACACAACAAAGCAAATCCAAAGAACGCAGTCGCCCACACAACAAAGCAACATCCAAAGAACGCAGTCGCCCACACAACAAAGCAACATCCAAAGAACGCAGTCGCCAACACAACAAATAAACACCCAAAGAACGCAGTCGCCCACACAGCACTAAATTTTTCTTTTTCATTTTTTGTTAAGACAAGTTTCTAAATTTTATGGCCTATGCGTCTAACTTTTAAGAAATTACAGCCTATCATTGTATTTATTCAGTGTCTTTGCTGATGCTTTATAAAATTCTAAACATAGTCACTGGTTCTGTTTCAATAAAGCAAAAGTGTGCTGGTAAAACAGTATGGTTGCCCATTCATTCATATACGCGTATTGTGCTTATTAGTTAAATGGTGTCTTGAGAAGACACTGTCGTTTTGAGGGACAATTTAATCAGCATCAGACAATAAAAATGCTTAATTCAATATCTTTATTCATCCTCCTCGGCAGTTGTCTTTTAAGATTTCATTTACAACAACTTTCATCTTGGAGAACATTTAAAACATAAATTGTACAGAAAAGAGCGTCTTAAGTAATTAAATATTTAAGTGATTTATAGATAAGATAGCTCAGCATATAGCTGCGCCATTAGGAATACCGATAAGCAGACGACAAAGTAAAGAAGCAATTCACGTGCAAGGAACGCAACTTTAATTCAAATAACTCATGAACATGCTCTTGTTTTAGGCAATTATTCGCGGGCATGATGATGCATATTATATGAATCGCACAGAAGTAAACTAAAAAAAATCTGAAACCGAAATTCATGTATGAAATTATGAATAATTCTTTATAGTATCTTTAAAGGTTCATAACGCCTTTCTCTATCATGTGGCTGCCACCTGTTTTTTACCGTGAACATAAACATGTGTATTTCTTGTTAAATCTTTATTTCGATAATTACTGTCTTATATATTGGCCAATGATTATCATAGGAAAAATAGTTTTGAATCCATTGTTTATGATTACCTTCCTTTATTGCTGTGTCTGCATCAGTTCATCAAATAAAATAATTAAGCATAACATCTAAATGGTTAGCTTCTTAAATGAGTTTAATATAAAATCAAAAGCCTAATGGAACTTTCATATGTTTGTGTGCATAAACAGTACTGTGTGATAGGTTTAAAACAGTACACGCTTAGCGCATATATATCTAAGAAGCATAGTGCAAATGGTTGTCATTAAAATGGATTTAAATTAATGACATACTAGACACAAAATTTGTATTTGAAAACGTGACCATTTATTAATTAACAAGTTTATACGTAGTAACTGTACTATGCATTAGGTTTTAGAAAGGTACAACTACACAGTATTAATGTGTAATACCACTAAAACTACATGAAGTTTAATTGTGTATGTAGCTCAACAAAGCTTATGTCTTTAAAATTCAAATTGAAATTCATTCGATAAGGATTTTCTACATTTAAAGTAAGTATCTAAAATAAACTATTTTAGTGATAAAGGCTGCAAGATGATAGTAGCATGTATGAACCTATTAAATCTTAAAGAATCACAAGCAGTTATGGCATGCTGACTTGTCCGAAGTAATTCACAATTAAAAAAAAAGCTAAAAATTAATACAGATCTACGTTTGGAAAAATTGATTATATAAGTAGATATAACAAATGAACTGTTGTCGAATACTAACTGATTACTTACAACATTGTGGAGACAAAATTAAAAGTCTAGACTGGTAAATAGTCTGAATGGCAGAAGCAGAAAATCAATATTTTTTCCAATTTTTAAGTGTTAATCCCTACATTAAGGTGATATATAAGTTTATTTTATACGGCTGCGTATTTCGTCACTTACCCCCAGCTCGCGTATAAAAGCAAAATGGCACTGGGGCTGGTTTCTATGGTAAACATCAGAGAACCTCTTTTTTTTAAAATCCGGAATGAAAACAAAATGCACAGAATTTATTAAGAATAATCTGATTTGTATTTTTAAATTCTCAAATGTCAAAAATTTGAATTTTCCGGGGAGGAGTTACTCCAGTCACCCTCCACTCAGGATAATTCGTGAGAATTTACAGTTTGAAACATTGAAGCAATATCCGCCTGAAAACAGAAGAGTTATAAGGAAATTTGTTAACCTTGAGTCAAAACAAATGACACTATTCTTTAGATTGAGACTACCGAGTTTAAACATCCTTACTGACGAAAAAACAAACCCTGATGTTTTGTTCATAGGTTCCATGTTTTCTCTTGATACATTCTAAAAAGCAAAACTGAAGACAGCAGACTTATACACATGTTGCTTGTGTTCTATAAAGTGTGGTGATGGATCTCATACAAAGTGGACCTCTTGGACACATTTAAAGAAGGAAACTTTCTTAATGTTAGGTTTCACATGACTATTTTTCTCCTAATCAGCAAAGAAAAATACTACGTTCTTTTGTCCATATGGGTGAAATGGGAAAAGAATGTCTAAAACAACTACAAGGGCAATACCAACTTATAGTCGCGAACGAAACAGAAAAATCAAAAGAAAATACCTTTGAAGAAGAAATATCATTGTCAGCGACAGAAGGTGCAACAGGCATCAACATACTTACTGATGCATGTCACTGTTGTTTGTCTAGAGCAGAAAGGTAGCGTGTAACATAAAGACTGTTTCAAAACAGACAGATAATGTATTTTCCCAAAGACATGAAATAGGATTTACGAGTATCTTGACAACCAGACTTTTGTCTAGTAGATGTACATGCACATGGCAATAGCAATAAAATATAAAACAAACCGAAGAAGAAAGAATGCCATCCAAGAATGCATTTGACACATGGCACATGGCAACATCCATCATAAAGCTAGCCAAAACTGACAAGCGGTCAAAGGAAAACACCACATGCAACTCTTTGGCATTAGGAACTGTGTGCCAGGGAGGCAGATTTAAGGGCACATATATATTACTCAATTAAACAGTCAGAAAACGGTGCAAAAATATCAAGAATTTCGTTGAACATTATCTAAATAAACATGAAGATTGCAGTCAGACTTTCAGATGCAAACCGGCCGACATAAATTATGAATGCTCAAAATTCCTTTAAAAAAGTGAAAGCTGTTTTAACAGATCATTTGCAATAACTAAACGTCTATAAAAAAGCCGGAAAAGTTCACTATTACAAGGCCACTTTTAACAATTGCCTCTTGTAAGAGAAGTACATTGTATGTTGACAAACGAATAGGTTCTGAAAAGACGGTATATCAAATGAGAAAAAGACATGAATGAAAATATGGGTAGGGAAACTGCTTCCCGTAGAACAATGTCATTATCAAGTCCCTCTGAAGAAATTTGAAAGAAACGATTTAAAAAGATTGGATCTTAAAGTTTACAACTGAAAACAAGTATGTAGCATTCTCTTCGTTGCTTTGACATATCGCCTGTGTTTATAATGGTTAAATTTAGTAGTTGCATGTGATCAATGAACTGTAGTTCCTCCCACAATTTTCTGTCTGACCCCACAGGGAATGTTGCTGGTTTATTAACTTAGCAGTCGTTTTCATAAATGTATAAGCCAAATGACAGTAAAAATGCGTTATGTTTGTTTTCCTTGAAACTGTACTTTTCTCTGTCATTGTAGTTTATCAAAATTATACTATTATTATATAGCAGACCGTCTCGGGACTAGGTATGGGAATAGAATGTAGTTAGTGGCTGGTTTCGGAACAAGCTGCTAACAATACATTAAAACATAAAGTACAAACCCATACTTTTACGCTATTGTTACGACTAAAAACAGTTTCGCCGTATTTTACAACTAGATTAGACTTAACATGGTAATAAAGTTAGACAGCAGTTTATTTCTAAAATGCATTCTCGTGCAATCAGCGCATGCGCTAATTAAATCATGCGTCTGAAAACTCAGACTAGCAATCTGTCTCTCATAGCAACTTTAATCTGATAAGCCGGGTAAATTTCCGTAAATAACAATGTTTGTGTCAGCGAGGCTCATAAACATTAATTATAAATGTTCTCCACATGAGCCGATAGAACACTGGTAACTTATGTTATTTTCCATGTTTAGAAATTGTTATTGTAACATTTCACTCGGTTCACATGTAACCCCATTTGTCATTATTTTGCTGAGCTGGTGTCAGTGGTAGTTCAAACCTTCAAACGTGTTTTATGCGATGTTGCTTAGCTGTGATAAAATTCGTCAGCCATGCAATGTCGTACTTGTATCTGCCTTGCAATCTGCTATGCCTTGCCGAGCAAGTCTGTATTATTGTCGGTCAGTCTTGACTTGTGAAGAACTACTTTCCTCAATCAGCTTAGCTTGAAAATCTGTTCTGCACTGCGAACATTTTCCATTTGTATAATAAAATATTAAGAAGATAATTTGAAAGCATAAAATGCAAACGGCAGACTCGGTTTGAGCCTATTAGGGAGAGGTAATGACACGTGCAACAATTCTAACGCCCCGTAGCACCGGCTTAAGTGAAACTCAATTATACAGATACAATGAATGAACTTAAATGATCCCAAAAGACAAGAATACTTAACAGCATTGAGTCCAGGTTATGAAAGAATTTATACTTTTGACACACGACACTTAAAGACTGTAGCAATACACAAATGCAAATGTCAAAAGGTATACATGTAATGCACTTTTCTAATTGATAAAAATCCTGCTTAGTCCCTTATCTACTCTTTGACAAGTATAACCCATAAAAGTAGTTCAGCAATTTCTTTTGTCGACAGGTTCTGTTCTTTCTCATACAATAGAGCAGAATTGATTTTCAGCCTAGCCTTATCTTTAATTGATTGTTTAATTATATCATCAATGCGTATACAGGACCAAGACTGGTGATTAATTGTGATAACAAGATGGAACGAATCTATCCGAATCTATACGGTAATATCAGCACTGAGATAGAAAAAAGATATATTCTTGAATTTCATTTTATCGATGTATAGCATTTAAAACTGCGGATTGAAATTATGACACTTTTATTCAGTACAATTACTGCAGACATACATAATGTTGCCATCGAGGTCGATATCCCAGACCACACGAGTCTCACATTAATTATCCGTCTGTTTTAGTTAATCTGAGTCATCAATTACCTATCCTAGAGAATTCTTTCTCAAAGAAACTGAGTTGTGGCTTGTCTTTTAATGTAGGATGGCCGACTTTAGTCAGACATTTGTGTGCTTATTCAACATTTTTGGACAAGTGGGTTTGTCAAATAAAAAGTAGAAACAGAAAA
Organism: Mercenaria mercenaria; assembly: GCF_021730395.1. Classification (NCBI taxonomy): domain Eukaryota; kingdom Metazoa; phylum Mollusca; class Bivalvia; order Venerida; family Veneridae; genus Mercenaria; species Mercenaria mercenaria. The sequence continues at coordinate 58,161,700 of NC_069378.1, forward strand.
CGCCGAGTAAATAAATCTAGAAAGGTAACCAAAGAAATAATATAACATTTTCAAGTTCCTAATGCAAAGGGTCGTGTCTATAATCTATCCGTATCATAATACCATATGGCTTTTTAGACACTTTCTTTTGAGTATCAGAACAGGATGTTAAAAAAACTGCTATGCGACTGCGCATGTGCGACTTCTACGCGCGCTTAAATGTTACTATTAGACTATTTTAAAACACCTTTTCATTTAACTTTCTTCTGAAAGTATAACAAAGTTTTCGGCTTCGTTCTTTGAAGGCGGCATTTCCTTTTGTATCTTTGTTCCTGCTTTTGTTGAGTTAAACATTGCTGTATTTATCTAAAGCAAAATAATTACCTAGAAAGCTGGTCTGTATATCATCGAGTTCATAACGATTACCAGGAATTCAACTGTTAAGCTATTCTTGCAATGTATTTTCTTCTCTTATCTCAAAATGGATTGATTTCTTTCTGTTCTTATCTTTGATCGATTGATGAATTACATCATTTCTATAGCAATGAATGCTGACATTGATTAATCCGATTATCGGTGGCGAATTGTTACCGTAAAACACGTTCAATTTGCGCAGACGTTATTTCCTGAATTTCCTCTCAATTGTCTTGTTGTTTTTTCTTATCCGCAAATAGCTGAATTCTCCACGCTGTATACATTGCCTATACTGAAACGAAGTTGTCAAGAATTTCGCGAATACCTTGAGCTCGCGGACACTCGTGAACATTAGCGAAAATAAAAGCGTCGTGAATTGTAAGAGTTTACAGTATTCCTAGGTTGAAACTTAGACTGAGATCCTGCCTTTACATATAAATGTATGTGAAGTTGAAATTTCCATTAAGATTTCTTTGTTACCTACAAAACCATCTCTTCAAAACTACGTCCAGTGAAGAGGCCTCCGTGGCCGAATGGTAAAGATCGCTGACTTAGAACCACTTGCCCCTCACCGACGTGGGTTCGAGCCTCAATCTGGGCGTTGAATTCTTCATGTGAGGAAGCCATCCAGCTGCCTTTCGGAAGGTCGGTGGTTCTACGCAGGTGCCTGCTCGTGATGAAATAATGCACGGAGGGTCACCTGGGGTCTTCCTCCACCATTAAAGCTGGAAAGTCGCCATATGACCTATACCTGTGTCGGTGCGACGTTAAACCCAACACAATAAATAAATAAACGTTCAGTGAATGTGCCCCAACGATAACTTGATATTTACAAACATGTCTATAAATAGATTAAAATGGAACATAGGGAATTCTACATTTTTCTAACATGTTACAATCTAAATATTTCTAGATTTTGTACCAATTGCAAATTAGCTCAGTGGTAAAGCATACAGTCCATGTTAAACAGATCTTTTGCCGTGTGGGTTCGAAACTCAGCATCGACATTAAATTTTTATTTCTCATAAACATTTAGATTCCTTCATGAACTATGTGACAACACAACAAAGAAGTATCTTAAGCCGATATGGCAGATCAGAAAAGTTTAGCATTATATCAAAGATATGATATTGACTAAATGCATGCATTTAAGCCATGCAAATAATAAACATACTGTTGTGTTATATAAAGGCATACATACAAATATAAACCATCAAAGAAAGAAACAAAAGTACGGGAACAAAAATGAAAACGAAAAGAAAAAAAAACACAAAATGACAAAAAAAATGAAAAAAACCGTCACAAAGATTCGAACCCACAAAATGATTTGTTTATAATATTCAATTGTTACCTGCGTTTTACCCGACTGAGCTATGTTTCCATTTAATCATAGTATATTTAAGATGAAAGAAATACTAATATTTACTTATAAGGTAATGTGTAAACATTATGGATTGGTATTTCCACGGTTATCATGAAACAGAATCGTCCTCGCGTTTCGGCGGGAATCTTGTTATCACTGGAGATTAGTAGTACGATTTTTTATGACTTCTGATTTTCAGAAAAAAATTAGAACATTAGAATAATAGTAAAGATAATAGTTCGTAAATTTGAGAAAATTTAAGTAATTCTGATAAGTGTATTTTTGTATAAATGTTAAATTATAAATTGACTGTATGATTGTATGTATGTGTGAATGTATATCAGTTGAAGGCCTTACTGGAAATAAGTTGTTAAACAAACAACAGGTAAACAGGTAAATTTTAAGTAAAAATTCTTACGCGTAATTTAGGCGACGGGTACACAGGATTCGCGTGTAAAACATTTATTAATATATAGTTAATCTTCAAATTTGCAGAATCGCTAAAGAATACATATAGCTACATTGCTAGAGCACTTTTAGAAAGATAATATCATTAAAATAACCAAAATCACTTAGAAACGGTCGAATTTTGATAAAAACAACCGCAAAATTTCATACAGCGCGATCGTAAATATCTGTTACATACAATAAGTAAAGTAACTAATACCGATATAATCATTAAATTCAGACTTTGGACTATAAAGTACAAAAAACAGAACGGAAAAACATTAAAAAATGACAAAATTACAGCATTTTAAAAAATATAGTAAACGGTATCGGTAAAGCACATTGAATATTTACGAGAGTATAAAATAAGCATATTTATCGATATGACATATTTATGCAGTAGGCGTGGCGTGTAATCTATAAATAACCCGTGTACTGTCAACAATCGGACGTATATAAAGACTATGTTTTAAACGTGTTTTTAAAGTTTTAATGTTTTTAAAGTTTTAATATTAATTAAATAAAGCTTAAGAGTATAGATGTAGTTCATGGTCAGTGGCAGTTTTTCTCAGGCGCTTCAGGAGTGTTAGTAAGGTAGTCGCGGCTCTTACCCTGGATGTCAAAATTTAACAAATTTAAATATATATTTCATAACCTATTTATTATTTCGGAAATTATGACACAGTTTAGGGGGGTATAACATTTAAAAACAATATAATAACAATAAATACTCCAGCCAAAAACCAGACATGTTCAAAAATAACACCCGGGCCTTGAATTAAGGTCCCTTTTAAACTATATCATATGAATCTAATTCTTTGGAATCGATTCAGGCGCCGACCTGTATCTGGCAACGGGTCTCAAAATTCAAATCTCGCTGGGCCTACGATTGATTAGTTAGATTGGAAACAGTCATAACTACGCAGCGCAGCGTAAACAAATAAGAATGAATAAAACAAAAACAAAACAAGGAAATAAGTTGTATAATATCTGTATTTGTACACTTAGTATGTCACCTTCAGAAAATAAAGTTATTATTATTATTATTATAATAAATATATATCAATTCTGTTGCTACTGAAATTATATTTTAAGAGACCTTTTAAATTGCCAAGTTTAACATTTGTGTATTTTTTGTTTATGGACTGGATCCATGAATTTTGTGCAATGTTGTACTCAGTTAATTAAATGAACAGAATTAAGTCATAAGTACATTATGCCGCTATAAAATATCTATTTTACTTCAGCTCTTGAAAATATATATAAAATCGTCCAATAAAATGTGAATATCTTACTTAAAATTAGATCAAATTCAAGCATTAATGCAGATAATATTTTCAAGTATTGTCATAATTTTAGCTTAGTATAAACTTATATGTCTTAGAACCTATGCACAATTAAATCTGCAAAAAGATCCTTTGGAAGCATAGAATGCAACCCAACAAAATAATAGCGGACTCGGTTTGAGTCTGTTCATGACAGGTAATGAAATGTGTAACACCCCACATGCCACCTAGTACCGGCTTAAGTGGAAAACTACTATATATTCTAACACGACCAGCAAATAACATACATACATGTAGAGCAAAATCTATCTCGGGTTATTCTACAATAAACCACTCGCGTGCAATGACGTCATCCGATCCAGGTGCGAGCACGGTCGTAAATAATAGTTACCATTTTTTCTAACACTGTTGATACTAGTATGTCGTGTTAGTTCCCAAGTGTAATTTATCGTAGAGTAACCCTAGTTTTTCGTTCTTATGCGAAACAATATATCACCCAGGCCTACGGCCTTCGTGATATATTCTTACGCATAAGAACTAAAAGCTCGGGTTATTCTACGATAAACCAAGTTTGGGAACTTATTATTTCTAAAGTAAACACGATCCCAAAAGACCAGAAAATATAATAACACAGAGTCCAACTACGGAGTGACATTTTACAGCCGCCTCATGGCACTACTGTCGATAAAATGTATACATATGTTCCTTTGATAAACCAGACGACTTTAGTTAATGTTTGGCAAAGAAACTATTACAAAAGAGTTAAAGCACCCCACCCCTCACCCCCCAAAAAAAACAAATCAACAAGAAATCATAGCTACATCAGCGTATTTACGTTGTACATGTGTTCACAAAAACCACATGCATTGCACGACTTTTCCATAAAGCATATTCTCCTACCGGAAGTACAAATATCAAATTATTTTCAGACTTCTCTTTCACAGAATTACCTTAATTGACAAATACAAATATCCAATATATTTAAAAGTATTGGTTTGATAAGCGAGTGAGCAGACGACAGATAGATCAATAAATCAGGCAGTACAAATATATAAATATAATTCCATACTCCCAGATATAATAGAAGTAACTACTTCAGGGAAAATAAAATGTAATGAACTTTACTTTTATCTATCTTCGCTTTACATATGTAAATAAAATAACTTTTATTATTTAAATCAATTCATTTACTCAGAACACGAGTAGTGTATGTCAATATAAGGTATGTCACAAAAGAAAACGCTGCACATGAGTTTAATGACGGTTATAGACTGATAAACATAACCGTAAGTTTACCATACTAAACAAGATTCACATTGTTCAAATCTGCCTAGGGTATTCAGTCGGTGCATACATAGTATATGATACTGTTTGTCAAAATCACTTAAAACATTACAGAATACACTACACATAAGGTGAAACATGTGTTTTTGTATATTTTACAGGTAAACTAGTACAGGAATCAGGTATTATGAGAACTTACACTGTAATTTTGGAACATGGTGGGGATTAGTAGTGGTCCTTGGTGCATAATAAACGGTTTAAACTCTCCAGCGGGCCGTTCAAAAGCGGTATTCACTGTGTTCCTTAATTTATTAGTTTCGTCTACATTGCTCGTAGGTTTTACTTTATATGTGTATTTCTACCATGCGTACATCTATGTATAAATTGTTCTAGATTTTGATTTTAGCGGGTTGGGTTCTCAGAAAGTATCTTTTTCTATTAGATCTTTTTTCCCTTGTTTTCAAAATGGAACCTTATGCAAAGACAGACAACACGACGCTAGTGATGCTGCCGGTTAAGAGACGACTCAAGCAGGTATGGTGTAGTAATCACAAAACCATCGCCCGGTAATGTATTTTAAAAATAGATGGACACTATACTTATTTTTGGTAATTTTTCTAAGGTTTGAGGCTACACCGACAAAAATATAACTCATATGGCAACTTTCGAGCTTCTGATGGTGGTGGAGGACCCAAAGTGTCGGGTACTTTTTCTTCATGGACGGACATCTGTGTCAAACCACTGACCTTCTGTAAGCCAGCTGGATGACCGCAGATATGGTACTGTAAGTAAAATGGGTCAGACATTTGTGTTTTAAGCATTATAAAAGAAGCCATCTGTGGCTAATATTTCAATTCAATACATTGCATGTTTCTTTGAACATTCTTAAAAATGGCGACAGGATTGTTTTATCTTGAAACTTCGTCTTTCATTGAATGCTTCGCACATTTCGTATACGTATGCATTACTGTTAGTTTGACCATAGATATTCATTGTTAATATATACATGCGTATAGAGAGAACAAACAGTTTCGGAACTAAATACTAACCTTGGCCTGCTCCAATTTTTTCAAACCATACTAACCTTGGCTTGGTCCATTTTTTTAAACCACACTAACCTTGGCTTGGTCCATTTTTTTAAACCACACTAACCTTGGCTTGGTCCATTTTTTTAAACCACACTAACCTTGGCTGGGTCCAATTTTTTTTAAACCACACTAACCTTGGCTTGGTCCAATTTTTAAAACCACACTAACCTTGGCTGGGTCCATTTTTTTAAACCACACTAACCTTGGCTTGGTCCAATTTTTTCAAACCACACTAACCTTGGCTGGGTCCATTTTTTCAAACCACACTAACCTTGGCTGGGTCCATTTTTTAAACCACACTAACCTTGGCTTGGTCCAATTTTTTCAAACCACACTAACCTTGGCTTGGTCCAATTTTTTCAAACCACACTAACCTTGGCTGGGTCCAATTTTTTCAAACCACACTAACCTTGGCTGGGTCCATTATTCAAAACCACACTAACCTTGGCTGGGTCCAATTTTTTAAAACCACACTAACCTTGGCTGGGTCCAATTTTTTCAAACCACACTAACCATGGCTTGGTCCAATTTTTTCAAACCACACTAACCATGGCTTGGTCCAATTTTTTCAAACCACACTAACCTTGGCTGGGTCTAATTTTTTCAAACCACACTAACCTGGGTCCATTTTCAACCACTAACCTTGGCTGGGTCCAGTTTTTTCAAACCACACTAACCTTGGCTGGGTCCAATTTTTTAAAACCACACTAACCTTGGCTTGGTCCAATTTTTTCAAACCACACTAACCATGGCTGGGTCCAATTTTTTCAAACCACACTAACCATGGCTGGGTCCAATTTTTTCAAACCACACTAACCTTGGCTGGGTCCATTTTTTTCAAACCACTTCATATAAACATAAATTGATATCAGGTTAATCACGTAAACTGAAACCCTTTTCATCTCAAAGACAAACCAGTATTGAACCAGAAGGGCAAATCAAATAAAGGCTATTTTCATATGGTTGTTATAAAGTACACGCTATCCCTTGTGTGTATTTATGTTGTAATTGCCGCATGTAAAACTACACTTGGCTCCCGGTGGCATAATGTTGCGTAAGTTGATTGCTTTGGCGGGGGTCTATCGCTTTTAATTGGTTTGATTGCGGTAATAGCAGAACTGAAGATTGATTACCGGTCTGGTCGACCTGGGAAAAAACGGAATTGCACATTATATTAAATGATAGATAAGAGAGCCCGGCAACATATGAACGTGGAGTGTAGTTAAAGCAAGCGGAGAGGATGATGAGTGGGTTGGCAATATGAAAATTGGTTGTGTTATTATAAACAATATTTCTGGCCGATAAATGGATATCATGGGCAGTTTTGATAGCTTTGGTGTTCAGTGCAATGTAGAGTCTGGAAATGTTTTTTTTTGCGCTGTAACCGCGCGACCCATTTACTCACTTTTGGCTGTAAATATCTTAGTTGTCTGACTGCAGCATTTTCGTTTATGTCGTGTTGGACGACCTGTGATTTTCCACTTTTTTTATTTCAATGGTTTTGCTTCTTGCTTTTATTTTATACTGTGTTACTTGCTGGTATGAACAATTCAGCTGACATGGTATGTTTTTCTTCAAAATTTCCAATACTAAACTAGGTTTTAGGTATGTTACTGTTACAGCCACGAAAATACAACTTCTTCTTAATGGTATTCAAATCGAATAACCTGTTTAAGTAGGACGCCATACATTTTCTTCAATACCAACAATTTCCACAGAGCACGAGTCATGAAAACTGTAATCATAGCCAAAGTGGCAAGTTTCTAATTATAAGATACACTGAGAGACAATGTATCTAGCCTGTCTAGAAGGACAGTTTGATTTACATACCGTAAACAAATTCCTGGCACTGTAAGTAACAGGTTTCTTCCATGACAAATTGTTTTAATTCCCGATCGAAACGAGAAGGGGAATCTACAGAGATGTTTGGTTACTTTTTTGTAGTGTAATTGCAAAACAGTGTAAGAAATCTAGAATATCGGAAGATAAAACTGTGGCTGAAAATACATTAAATGATTTTAGTGTTTAGTTTTCAATTCAGACTTTCTTTCACTTTTCCATTCTTGTCGACATGGTCGTGGACAGCAGCATGCATTTCCACTGCCGTCCATGAAGAGGCTCAATGAAACCGAACCTGCAACATTCATTGCATTTTCATTTTTGTCGTGTTGGGCAACCTGTTTAGTTTCCACTTTTTCTATTTTAATTTGGGAACACTTATACGTTCGAATTAATTTTTGACCTGGTACATCGTAATTATAGAGGGCATACTAGTAAAGCAACAATGTGGGAAAAGCTATGATCATTCAGATGCTACTGTATAAGTAATAAAGACTGAACGTTAATAGTCATTTAAGTTGGCTATGCTTTATGCGGTAGGGGAGTTGTTTTAGTTTTATGGGGAAAAGGAACTTTGTATTGCTGTTGATGTTGATTAGTACAGACATCAAAGTAAAGTATGTTTTGGCTCGGGGAAAATCTTAACATTGTTTCACATCCGACTGAAATTTAAATTCTTTTTTAACTCGAATAAACTGTAGAATATTTCTAGAATATTGTTCACTTGTCATATACATGTATTCGTGAAAAAAGGAGCTAGGATATGTATTACCAATTAACGATATGCACTCCTTTTAAAATGTTATATTTTTCGAAATATTGCCTTTGCAGGATTTCTGAGCTTTATGAAAAATATATAGTGTGTATAGAGAAATATCAAAACAGCGAGTCCTGAAAGCCCTTTATCGCTCACGTGACCTAGTTCCTACTCAAAATAACCTGGTATCTAACTTGGCCTAGATTGAATTACAGCAATGTTTTATGTAAACGAGGCAGGTTATAAATAATGATTATAGATGAACTGGCTTAGTGACCTACTTTTACTACAGTAATTTAACAGTAGTCTGAAAAGATGATTTAAGGATCATTTTCTGAAAAATGTTATTTGAGCCGAAAAGAAATGATCCTGGGTAAAATGTCTGAAAAAATAGAGAACTTAATGGCAGGCTAAGGTGACTTGGTACTTTTGTTTGGTTTGGGTTTAACGCCATTTTTCAACAGTATTTCAGTCATGTAACGGCGGACAGTTAACCTAACCAGTATTCCTGGATTCAGTACCAGTACAAACGTGTTCTCCGCAAGTAACTGCCAACTTCCCCACATGAATTATCAGAGGTGGAGGACGAATGATTTCAGACACAATGTCTTTTATCAAATCGCCCCGCACGGGGATCGAACTCGCGAACCCGCGATCCGTAGACCAATGCTCTCCCTACTGAGCTAAGCGGGCGGGCTGGGTATCCCGCAAAGTGTGCTCTATTGTACCTCATGGCATGGAAAAATGTGCATACACTATAGACATATTTGAACAGACACTTAATTAAGCAGTGATCAGAGATTGAGATTTGAAAAGTAAGATCAAATCAAGCAAATGCCCTAGGGAAATTGTGACATTTTCTTAAGTGAAAATTGTCAAGCAACAGACGAGTTAAAAAAAAGTTAATCCACTATGAAATACCTTGATAAAACATCTGATGAGAAGACTACATTCCAAGCTAGCTTACATATGTGTCCAAGTATAAGACAATTACGTAAGAATATGAAAAAGTCAAAGAAAACAATTTAAAGACTCTTAAATACATGCATTTGTTATCCTGTATTGCAGGTAACACAAACGGATAACTTTTTCATCGCGCTGAAATAATATGGACGGGACTAAGATCGAAGTATTGTGGTCATTCAAAAAGGTTCATCAATAAAAAGGTTGGTGAGTAAAAAGGATTTATTTTCACTCTCTACTTGGGTGTAAATATAATTTTTCTTCGATTAGACCCATTTACCTAGTTTGTATCTTAGATGATCCAGTTTCAAAGTTCACCTAGATACCTAGATTTCTGACAAGTTTAATGAAGATCAAGTAAAAGATGAGGCCTCTAGAGTGTAAACAAATGTTCCCCCACCCCCTATAATTTGACCTAGTGACCTAGTTATAGACCTTTGATAACCAAGTTCTAATTAATCTAGATTTAACAGAGACAGATATTCTGACCAAATTTTATTATAATAAGTAGAACATTTTACTTCCAGCGTGTTTACAAGCTTTTTATGGTTTAAACTAGTGGACTACTTTTGACTTTGGGTAACCCTTTAGTTCAGGTGAACTTTGATAAAAGTATTTAAACGCGCACCTTGCATTTTTGTGCATTTTAGAAATATATTCCAAACAGTGATTTTGCCATTCAGTAACATCATTTTAGTTTGGATGAGCCCTCGTGAAATAATAATACGCTTCTGAACAACGAACACTGTTTTTATTCCAGAGAACAGCACTGTTTGAGATATGATATTTCGATTGTAACAATATATCAAGGGTATCTACATTTCTTTTCATACTCGCCGCTATGACTTTCGACGCTATGACGTAATAATTATCAGGTAAATTATCATAGCGATTCTGTTGCTTAATACGTTAGTATAAGAATAATGATTCGATTAATATTATAGTAATTAACTTTATTTTCTCTATTCTGTTATTTGCAGGGAACAATGAATATGTAAGAAAAACGTGCGACTTGCTGAAGGCGTGGATTAGAATATCCGGCTTAAAGGTGTCGCCTCAACAACTACCCGCTAGCAGGTGATAAGTCACTTTATGTATTTTACACCATCAAAAACCTAACGGGTTCAAAACACAAATGTATCCATCAAACTTTGAAAAAGTACTAAACAAAGTGTTATAACAACAACAAAAAAAGATCAACGCGTATATAAGTTTTGTTTATAGTAATTTATCGCATCATAAGAAAAAAAGAAGAAAAAATTCAATGGTAAGAGAAAAGTTCCAAAAACACGGTCTCCCGAAACTGTCACCCCATGAACGTGTACATTATTACAAAAATACAAACTCAATGGACAAAATGAATATAAATGAACATATTTAGGAACCGCAACACCAGAGAGTTTAAATCGGTTTATGGTGCACACCTTACATCGCCTTAACTTGCATCATGTTCAAAGGTCACAAGGTGTAAATAAAAGTGATCCTATCCTCGGCAGGTGAATATCTAACACGCACAACGGTAACAGAAGACGTGGTATGTAAGACACAAAACACAAAAATACTACTCTTGAAAAGGAGAAGGTTCACTTTTGCCCAAAAATGGCAGTCTACTAATGGCCTAAAAACTTAAAGTCTCTAAATGAAGTAAATTCAAAGTTTTCTTTTACCAAGAAGTATTGTTTTATCAAAATGCATTCAATATTTCACCATTCATTTATTATAGAAGAAAATATCTGACGTAAAGGAAAATACTTTTAACATTACGGGTATGGGAAACCTTCAATTTTTCAATGAATTTTTAAACAAATCAGAAATTTTCAATATGGGCAGAGCTGTCGACCACAACCAAATAATGACCATACACTATGTGAAAGAAGCTGAACAATGGACAAAATATTTTTATGGTCCTTGACTGTGCTCACTAGTAAAAGCATTTGTGGCCTAAGTATGGCAAAAAATGACCATTTTCTCAAAAGTCTGTGGTTTCAGCAATATTCAGTGACATGTATTGGACAAAATAATAAATCAGTTTCAAAAAAGCTTAAATTCTCTATAGAAGTTACACATTCTGGTAGCAAACAATGTATTTTTTTTCATTTATTAATGATTTGAAAATTTTCTGAATTTTGTAGGCCATATAAGGCTTAAGTGAACCTCGTCCAAATTGATATAAACGTTAGGCTAAAGAACCGTACACGCCAGTTTTCAATAAAACATCTAAAAATTTAAAACACATAGCATCAAGAGAAAGCTCAAATAATAGTATTTACTTCGTTATCAAAATTGCTCACAAACTGTAGATTATGCTAAAGACATGAAAAGTTTTCTCCAAATTCATGCTTGCGCTGCTGATGGCATCATGATACAATCAGCTATTTGTCATCCTTGTGGAAGGTGTCAATCAAGCAATTTAGGAGTTGATGACCAATCAAAGTATTTAAGTGTGCACTTAGGCTACTCAAGGGAATCAACATGTCTATAGCTGAAACAATTTTAGTGGTCATCTTTTTCACCTTTATCCTGTCAATATTATTTCAGTTCAGTTGAAAGGTTATCTATCCATGTTACCTTAACTACAGGATAACAAAGTCATGCATTTAACAGTTCTAAGATCGTCTTCTTTGAATTTCAAACACTGACGTATATAAACAGGTAGCAGAGACTTAAACTTTTTCAACAGTAGCTTTATTACTGAGTAGATTTCACACTGGGAAATTATGTTGGTTTTAACTTTATTGAGAAAAAAATCATCTGTTTGTGTACGCAATTACACAGGGATCATCTGACTTGATCTCTTCATATACCCTTTTCATAAAATTATATAATCAAATCTATAGAAAAGTCATTTGGAAGCAACCAGACGAATGAACAAGGATACATATTCAATAAAAGAATGCAGCTCCAGGTATTTATATATGTTTTGTGTAAATATTGACTAAAGGTAATAACATAATTCATTTAGCAGAGTTTGAACAACTTGATCCCGATTTAATATACTGATATTGCAATGCAATGTTAGAGAAATAATAATTTAAAGATGTTATTTCTTTAGAAAACAATTATAACCTATTGTCTGACAAATATCAATAAGTTGGTTGTCTAGTAACGGAGAAATGAAAATTATAAAATGCCGGTAGCTAAAGCAATTTCCTTCTTACTACATATTAATAATGCTTTTAAATGTGGATGACTCTATATACATATAGTTTCAACTGAACAAAGGCTTCAATTTGATAGCAGTCTATTTATAGAAATTCCCCTGAGTAACAATTTCAGGTAAAACCAGTGAAACATACATCGTTGAAGAAATCAAAAATATATGTACCCTCCTCTTAATTTCACATTTTGGAATTTCCCGGCTTTGCCTTTATTGTTGTAATCCTCACGAAATGTGTCTATCGAATTTCTATTGAATCCAAATCTTCAGTTAAATATCTTGGTGCAACCATTGATCAAAGTTTGTCATTTGAGTCAGTGGCTAGGTCTGTTATTAAGAAATCCAATGCTCGGTTAAAATTCCTCTACCGTAAAAGTGAATTCCTCACTTTGCACACAAAAAAGCTCTTAGTTACATCACTTGTACAATGTCATTTCGACTATGCCTCTTCTACTTGGTTTAATAGTTTAACACAGGAATTAAAACACAAGTTACAGGTCACACAAAATAAACTTATACGTTTTGTGTTGAATTTAAATCCCATGTCACACATTGGAATTGAGCATTTTTCACGTCTTAACTGGTTACCAGTTTCAAGTAGAGTTAATCAAATAACTCTCTGTCATGTTTATAAAATAAATTCTAATATTGCTCCTTCATATTTAAGTGAACACTTTACCCCTATCAATACTGTTCATGATTATCCCACAAGGTTCAGAGCAAAGGCAAATGCCTCCCTTGATGGTACAGGTTTTTCAATGTCAGATAGTAAGAGATATGCTCTCCCAGTGGTCAAAGGTTTTGGGAAAAAAACATTTGCTTATAATGGTTGTTGTTTATGGAACAGTCTGCCACAAAATGTTAGGGATGCCACAACCATGTACTCATTTAAACGTAAGGTTAAGGAACATTTTTTAAGCTTAATATGACTTTTAGTTAGATTGCATTATAGATAGATTTTTGCATTGTGTTTTTTTACTAGTCAATCATTTTTTATACTAGTCAATCATTTTTAAGTATAGGATTTTTATACAAACTTATCTTCGGGTATTTTTCTGTGATTATTTTTTTACTGTGATAAATTATTCTTCCTATGTCATACAATACTATATCTTAAGGACCACAATGGAAATAAGAGTTTATTTTAACTCTTTTTTGTGTAATCCTTAACATATAATGTTGATTGGCATGGCTATATTAATTCATACATGTTTGTTTATTGTTTGATTGTATGTTTTAATTATAAGTCGCCATGTAAATTGTACATTTTATGTTGAAATAAATCTATCTATCTATCTATCAAAATATTTAGGAGATATTGGAAATCCTGTGAATTACGTTACAAAACAGCAAGAAGGTGATGTCAGTCAGTCGAATTACGTTTTAAACACTAATGATGCTAATCAATTGAATTACGTTAAGCAATAGCCAATGAACTGAATTATGTTTAGCAATACCTGTGAGATGATGCCAATCAAATGAATCTGCGAAATGTGTATATAAAAATATTTAGGAGATAATGCAAAACAGTTAAAAACGTTTGAAACACCAAGATGATGTAAGTCAGTTGAATTACATTTTAAACACTAATGATGCTAATCAATTTAATTACATTTAGCAACACAAGTGAGAAGATGCCAATCAATTGAAATGCGTTTAGCAACACAAGTGAAATGATGCCAGTCACTTGAATTACGTTATCAGCACCAGTGAAATGACGTTAGTTAGTTTATCATGTCATATTGTCATCTGCACTTCTTTATTATTTCTTTTCTTATATAAAGAGATGGCGCAGTAAAAGAAAAGTCAACAGAAACAATGTAGCCCTCTCATACCAAAAGCCTTATAGCAGTGTCCGTTATGCAAAAATAGACAAAGATTACATAGACAAAGTAAAGGCAACTAAATCACAACAAACAAAAGTAAAAAACCAAACGGATCACAATATGATATTGTACATAAATTCATATTCCACAATTTGTCCTCTTTTTGCTAGATCTATATTAAAATATGTGAAGTTTGTAAGTTTATCAGCTGATTCAGATTACTCAAAATTGACCTTGCGTCGAGGACGCGATGTCATGTGGCGACACTATCAGTCACTAAATTAATGGAGTCATATTTGAGCTGCCAATATTAAACTTGATTTCCAGAAAACAGGTTAATTTGATCTTGCAAGACGTTTGTTTCTCAAGACTATATAATGTGTAATCTAATGTATATGAGCCGTGTCATGAGAAAACCAACATAGTGGGTTTGCGACCAGCATGGATCCAGACCAGCATGCTCATCCGCGCAGTCTGGTCAGGATCCATGCTGTTCGCTTTTAAAGCCTATTGGAATTGTTAGTGAACAGCATGGATCCTGACCATGCTGGTCGCAAACACACTATGTTAGTTTTCTCATGACACGGCTCATATGGTTGTCTAGAAACGGAAGAATGAACGCTATAATTGCCAGTATCTACAATGAATGTTTCTCATTGCAGAGTTGGTTCAGCCGTTCTGCGCCTGCGCGGAATTATTATACATTGGAGCGCACGGCAAAATTACTCATTTTTTTGCATGTCCGCACGCATTTAGAGTATCAAATGCATAATATACTGACTAGAGGTTAGGGTTAGTATCACCATGGTTACAAAATATATATATTTAAGATATTTTCTTTCAAATTTAGTTAATCCGGTATATACCGGAGTCTGTAATATATCACAGGTGCTCCAACTCTGTATTTAGTCACAGCCATCTACAATATCCTTCTTCCTATTACATCACAATCACGTCATGTTCACACCTGTAATTTATATATACGTTTTATTCGTACCTGAATAGTTAAAAAATCTGGAAGTTGTTAAAAACGCAATTTAGTAAATAATTAGTAGACTTTTATTGTACTCGTGTCCCTTTATGTATATAATATGTGCTGTGTTTATGTATATCGTTATATCTATGTGTAGTCCTGTATAATTGTGTATGTCATGAAGGTATGTATAAAGTAAAACGTATAAACAACAGTCTAAACAAACAAAGCAAAGCTTAGGAAATATCAATGGCAAACACCATAGCTGAGTTTACAACAGATAAATCAACATTATGTTCCAATGGGAAAGTATAAGTAAACCTTGCTAGTTCGTAGTCAAAAAGAATAGAAACAGGTCGCTCAACACGACAAAAACAAAAATGTTACAAGCTCGGTTTATAGAGTCTGTTCATGGACGGTAGTGGAAATGAATGCTATCGTCCACGCCCTCTAGCCACGGGTTGAGTAGAACTCAACATTTACTCATGCTACAAGGACTAAAAACAGTGTTTTTCAGCTCGTGATACACTAGCGTCTAATTCCATGGAAAACGGCATATGGTTCTCAGTTAAAATAATGGGTTGTAAGCTTTAGGGAGAGCCATCTATTGTTTTTTCTGGGCGGTGCCTCACTGATGTTTTTTTCCTGCTTGTCTGTTAGTTTGCTTTGTGTGTGTTTGTCTCGTGCACGTCTGTGTTTGCGCTGCTGTGGTTTGCGGTGTAGGGATACTGCGTTTTTGGAGCGTGGCTTTCCCTATTGAATATTCATCCTTGCTTTTCCCACTTTGCCCAATACTCCATCCCTTTATCTACCTCTTACCTCTTTTTTGCATATAATTGAAATGAACTTGTCGGTAGACTTTAGAAACAACCCGTCTGCAATATCTTTCCATCATAGTTTCTTTTTGTTGCGGGCCTACTTTGTGATGCACTGCTCTGTGACTGTGTTTGGGGTGCTCTGTGCTTCCAGGAATTCTACCATTACCTTTTATTTTGAAATAAATTCCTTACTGTAAAAGCGTAATAACTTTTTGTGTCTCTCTATCCGCGGCAAATTGTTAAGACACTTGCGTGCAAACAACGCTATATTTATATTTTTGAATGTCTGTTTCTATGTTGCTGTAAACTGAATGATATGATGTAGCGATTTAATTATGATTCTCCAAGACGATATTATTACATGTCTGAAAATCTGTTAAATGTCATATTTATTTGATTTATAGCGCGTAAGGATATTGATTCTGACACTATCCAAAACGAGAACACACTGTTTCCGTCTGATTGTAAGTAAATAATTTGTCATTTTTCTATTTCCGTGCAAGAAAGGTATAATTAAATTGACCTATACAGTGCTAGAAATAACTTTTATGTTTGTTTTCTCTTTCATAAGAAATGGTGTGTTCTAGATTTGGCTAATTAACAACGCCTTTCTTATTTCGAATACCAGCGCATTTTAATAGTACAATTACAAATATACATTTTGTTCACGTAAGACTGAAACACTGCATATAAATTACTTTTTCTTCTCCAGCAAAACCAACTTTTGCAACCGCCTTATTTTAACTGCATAAATCCCCATCTTAACACGCTACGGAATATGTTTAATTTTTGTTTCATTTAAGGACTTTTTTTTTAATTCTGTTTATACGCGTATTGCTAAATTCGTCTAGAAGCTAATCGTATCATATATGAATGGAACACCTGCTTTCAGCGTTTCTGCTATTAGATTTTATTTTGTTTATACGCGTATATCTGAATACGTCTAAAAACTAATCGTATTGGAATAGAATGGAATTAAAATGGTCAGATTCGAGTAATAGTGTTGTCTTTGATGCACGCATGAAAGCAATTTTTCATGAACTATTTCGATATTTATATGCCAAAAACCCCATATAGTTTCCTTAGATATTTGATTGATATTCGTTTCGGCGTCTGTAATAAGATATGACCAAATTATCTCAGTGATGAGTGTGATATTTTAACTGCTTAATTCTACAGTAAGAGACTTATTAGATACCATCCAAAATTGCGCTAAAACTGTGAGTATTTTTGAAACCTTCAGGAGATATCATGCTTTTATAAGTATTAACATTATATTAATACATCGTTACAAAACTGATCAAAGTAATAAAATATTAAGGGTAAGATAACCAAGTACGAGTCTTTACAAAGAAACATTCTTCGGCTTAAAGATGAAAATTGTTTTGAGTGATATGGATTAAATTTCAATGACAACACAAAATTTCATCAGTTTCCATAAAATAAGATGTTAGGTGACGTCATGACGTCATACATATGTTAGTATACATTGTATGTTTGCTTGAAGAAGTATTTCAATACGGAACGCGTTGCAAACTTGAGTTGTCTTCTTTTTTTTATCCATATGAAATAAGAAGTACGATTTGGTGTTTACATGCGAAATAAATACATTTGGATCGTCCATGCAAAATAAACACATTTCCGTTACACTTTCATGTCTTTTCCGATTTTCTTATTATACCGTTGATTTTTTTTCGCTGGGAAATGATCAGATTTGTTTTACTGTATTTCAACAATCCACTGAAAAACATGTTATACGACGGTCGTTCAAGAACAATGTAGACCATTCCTCTATAATTTTATTGAGAATATTGTATGGAATATACTTTTACAGTTAATGTTTAGATTGTTTGCTTACAAAATTTCACACCTGCCGTTTAAATATACCTTTTCTGGCCGTCACTGTAACAAGTAACTTAATTATCTTAATGTCGGCATTTCATTCACACAGACATGGAAAATACTATAGAAATACTACCAATGATATATGTGTGCAATCACTAGCAATTAAGCGACTTAAAGAAACTAGAGATGAATAATTGTTATCACAACAACACATTAAGACTAGAGATGCTTTTGAGAAAAGCGCATGTCTCCCACAACTGCCTTGTTTGTCCAGATTGTTCCTATGAAAAATGTCTAGTTTTTCTAGATGGACTAGACGAGTGGATCCACAGATGGTCTAGATGAGTGGATCAAGTAATTCAAGGGCCATAATTCAAAAGTGTCTGGGCGGATTTGGCTAGTTATCGAACTTGGCCGAGGTCTTATAGTCAAACACATTTTGTTCAAGTTTGGTGAAGATCGGATGAGAAATGTTCGACTTAGAGTGTGGACAAGCTTTGTGACAGACAGACACACACACAGACACACACAGAGACTGGAGTAAATCAATATGTTTCCCACACCACTGTGTGGTGGGAGACATAAATAGTCATTAAAAGTAGGGAAACTTGCGTCCAAATATTCCGTGAAAATTTATCAATAATGTCTGTCATTACCTACTAGCATTTTATTAAATTCGTATTGCAACATCACTACGACATTTATCCCAGGTTTCCAACTCTTGCGTATTTCTGACTTAAAAAAAAAAACTGCCAGTATATGGCGTACAATTTTATGTTTCGCACATAAATGGGGTAAAAATTTCAGAAGTAACTATTATAATTGTATGTTTTTTTTTCGTTTTTAGTTATAATGAAAGTCTACGTAATTTTTGGCCACTCCTCGTAAATATCCTTTTTCCTTATTTTATACATTCATGAATAGATCATTCAAGATATACCAGCTTTGTTCTCTAAATTGCTTATAACACATCTTTTGCAAATTAAAAACGTAGTATTTGTTATCGTGGCCCATATGGATAAAGTAATACAAGAACAAAAAGTAGACGTTGTAATGAAATTAGTTAGCAATTCTCTAGCTTCTCCCAAAAGACAAATATCACACCTTTAAGAATTTAAGGGACTGAAGTATGACAGGCATGTGTATTGCTTGAAAGCTGCTCTCAAGAAGAAAATGTTAAATTCATTTAACGCGAACTTATGCCTAAGGAAAACGGTAGTGTCTTTTGGAACGGTGTTGCAGCGCTTTCTTTGTCGTTGTGAAAATGACGATTTTGTCGTCGTTGTATATGTTATATTTTGTCGATGTTTTTGTGTCTTTGTATAATTTATGTTTATTATGACCTTTACATATCGATACGTAGGCTGCGCTCTATGAATAGTGCTTTTGTTAAAGGACTTTATCCTTGTTGTTTTTTGCTGCGTCACATTAACAAGATAATTCTTTTGGATGTAAATTGTTGATAGACTGTATCTGTCCTTTGTTAGCTTAGTATACTTTACTGAAAGTAAAAGAATGAAATCTATAAGATACTTTTAGAGACAACGCAGCCAAGCAAAATGATCGGTTTGATTGTGTCTGTTCACGATAGGCAATGAAATGAGCCACTACCCGAGTTTAGATATAATGCAAGATGTGCTTTGGGGTTGACAATGAAAGATTTGTTTGCGGTGACTTTGTTCAATGCATTAAAACTGAATTTGGAGACATGACAGAATGAACGTCATCTATTCGTTTACTAGAGTTTTGAGACTAGTCTCCAAATTTGGCTTTAGACCGCTCAAAGGCGGTGCCCCACTGTGTACCTTCGTTCGTTGGTTTTACCTCCATGCGTTTAGCTTTTTTGTGTCTGTGTGAATGTGTGCGTGCACTTGTGTATGCGTGTTAATCGTGTGGACATGTGCGTGCTGCGAGTTGCTCTTTTCGCGGGCTGCGTTTTTGGAACTTGACTTTACCTGTTTGATATTCATCCTTGTTTATTCTTATAACCTTTTAGTCATGAGTCTTAGTCTCACTTTAATTATCAATAGTTAACAACGTATCACATGAAATCAAGAGCAATGATCCAGAAAGATTATCTACTTGTAAAGGACGCATCCTTTTGTAGCAAAACCCTACCGCAGTATAAGTAAAGATGTGTACAGTACAGATTATATCCAAACCAATCTGACTAAAGGACTTGATCTTCTGAACGAAGATCTGAGAATGACCCATTCTCATTCGTCTTCTGTATATTTTGGATTTCCAATATTGCTATTTTTATTTTCGCAAATCTATTTTTATTGGAACCAATCAGACGAATTGTTCGAATGTCAAAGGGTAAGAAAAATGTGCAGTCAATTCAGGGCTCGAACCCGGGACCCCTCGTTTACAGAGCAATTGGCCTACCGACTGAGCTAACCGGCTATCTGACACATTACGACATAAGAATTGTAAATATCAAAAATCAAGGCTAAATATAGATTTGCAAAATGTTGTAAGTTAAGCTCTGATTGGCTAGCGAAAGGGTCGTCAGAACGAGGCTATCAATAGCTCGTTCTCAGATCCTAAGCGTAGCGTAATAGGAGATGTACATTAGTCAGATTGAAATCCAAACTGACTTTGTTAGCGTTAGCTTGTAACTTATAGTGCAATAGGTCTTTAATAGAACTTTTATTAGAAATCAGTAATAAAACCTACAACGAGATCATTTGGTGTCAGAGAATACAGCCATTCAAAATATAAGCATACTCGGTTTATCGGAGTCTTTTCTTGAGAGACAATGAAATCTACAACATTCCCTACAGTCCCAAGCACCTATTTAAAAGGAACGTAATTACATAAAAAATTAGTAATCTCTATGGATTAAAAATATCAACATCACCTAGTCTGAATGTAGGCATACATTTTACGGCTGCCAAACGTCTGCGGCAGCCATTTACAACAGTAATGTATATTTCAGGTCTCGCCACTGAATCAATCAGTAATTATACATACACGTTTTAAAATTGTCCTTACAATTAAAAGTCTTAAACTAACGATGCAACTATAGCATTTAAGTATTGATATTTTAAGTGATAGAACAATATCTTTCAAAACATCAAATGAAAATGCGCATTAGCCCACGTACCTTTCAGTAGATCAATGGTGATATTTTCTATTACGATATAACTTCATTAATCTAACAGAAATGTCGCATATAGGAACGAATACAGTTCACTTCCGGTTCTAGATATTGAAATTTACCGATTGCTAATCACAACCAGTCTATTCTGTTTGCATACACTTCCTGTCTCGTATGTACAGACTACTTAAAGTCTATAAAGCAGACGGTGAATCTAGAGCAAAATCAAGTTTTTGTTTCTATAGAGTTTAACAGAAGTGTTGTTACTTTTATACTCTGCTCTGTACTGTTCCAGAGCAGTCGTCAAATAGGCTTTCATAGAACTGTAAACTTCCAAATATGAAAAAGATGTTTCTGGCGAGTGTATGTATACATTGTTATCAGATAGTGATGTAGAGCAATTATAATACTGACGAAGATAACACCCAAACTCCTGCGTTTGGGTTATAAATCGAAGCTTGAACCTGAGTCAAAGAATGTACTTTTGTCATGTTGATTCTAAGACAGGATTCAGAATCGACAAGTTAGGTGCTGTAGTTAAGGTTCTAAAACCTTGGAGACCGGTCTAAAATGCAGTCTTGCCGTTTAGCTCAGGATTAACCAATCAGATTCAAGAGATTTGAGATTGCTCTACAAGTTGTTTTAAAACCTTAGGCCCTGGCTTACAGATACTTTTAATAACGTAGAACCCGGAATAGGTATAGTCCCATGTTATACCTAGGAAATGACGTGCTTAGCTACAACGATTTTGACATTTTTACTATCTAAGGTATCATATTGTTTGTTTTTTTGTGTTGCAAAGTTTTTCAACAGTACGGCGGGCAGTTAATCTATCAAGTGTCCAGTACTCCGCAAGCGACTGACATCCCTTCACACGAAAAAGAGGTGAATGACGAATAATTTGAGACGCAAAATCTTTTATCATATCGTCACAGAGAACATCGCCTCGCAGGGATATCAAGCTCACGGTCTGCTCTTTCCCGACTAAGCTTAGCGGCTAGGTTTGATATGTAATGTAGGCTTATGTCCATCAGATATGAAATAAAATATCAAAACATTTTAATACTTGCCAGTAAACTGTTGTCTAACGTACACTCACACAAGAATATATGAGCCGCGCCATGAGAAAATCAACATAATGGCTTTGCGACCAGCATGGATCCAGACCAGCCTGAGCATCCGCGCAGTCTGGTTAGGATCCGTGCTGTTCGCTAACAGTTTCTCTTATTGCAATAGGTTTTGAAAGCGAACAGCATGGATCCTGACCAGACTGCGCGGATGCGCAGGGTGGTCTGGATCCATGCTGGTCGCAAAGCCACTATGTTGGTTTTCACATGGCGCGGCTCATATGGACATTTTCCAGCTTTTAACAATGGAAAAAGGTTTTAAAAAGTTATCAGAGGCGGGCAATTGGGTAGAAGCAACGACCTTCTGTAAGTCAGCTGGTTGGTTTCTTCACATGAAAAGTTCTATATCTCGAGCAAGGTTTCAAATCCAGATCGATCAGAGGCAAGTGATTTTAAGTCAACGGCCACGGAGGCCGCTTCGCAGAACCCTATCTACTGAAATTTAAGTATTGAGCATTTTGTTTGAACTTAATATTGAGTTATATCCAAGGATATGTAAAAGAAAAAGAAATCCAATCCTTTGATGCAAATAAAATGTTTTACAGACGAACAATACATATCTTTAGACGTTGCTCTCAAATGATTTATATTCTACCTAGATATGTAGAAAGTGAACCGAGTACTTGTTTTCATCACTAAGTCAATAAACATACACAATCACTTTTGACATAAAATAAGCTCTAATCCTTGTTTTACTTGGGAAAACTTAATTAAAGTATTAATATTTAAAGGTAATGTGCAAGAAGACAATCCTTATTGATTCTTGTATTCTTGAATACAAGCAGGCTGAAGTTTAATATAAAGACAATCTACTGACACTAACAATTGACAATAGTCTTAAGTCAATAAATATAGAGTCAGAAATTATTTTTAAAGGGGTTTTCAGGATGACGAGTTGGCGAAAATAGAAAATTCATTTGTGGTATTAAAGAGGCATTATATTTATCTTTTAAACGCTAACGTCTATTTTACAATAATAGTGTAGCCTAGTGCAACTACACCATACATGTTTTCTTGAACGCATATCTTAACTTTGCTAAACATAATTGAACCCCACGGTATCAACGTACACTTCCGGTAAGCCAGGGAGTTACATACGTAAGGAAGAGAGCTACCTAAGTGTGGAATAAATTTTATTCGCGATTTCTGGTGAAATATAACACTATAACTATTGTACGATGTATCATTAACCTTTACCCTGCTAAATTTCTAAAATGGACTGGTCCATCATTCAATTTGGGCAATACAATCTATTGTTCGAAGGGGTTTTCGCTGAAAATTTACTAATTGAATAGCGAACAGTGCAGACCATGATCAGCCAGAACTCCAAAAGTGGTAATTGGAACTTTGATTAATATTAAAAGTGTATTCTTTAGTGTTTTGAATTTATTGTGAAAAGAAGAAAAATAAATAAATAAATAAAAAAATAAATTTGTACATTTTAATACTGGCGTTATTTCTAAGGTTATTTTTTACTTTGTTATAGAATTTTTAAGTTCTCAAAGCATAACGGAAATACTTTCATGTAAAGATTAAAGATTTAACTCTCGATTTCTTTTTCAAAGTTGTCATGGGCCATTATTATCTATTCTAACAAGACCAGCAAATAACCTACACACATGTAGAGAAAACTCTATCTCGGGTTATTCTGCAATAAACCACTCGCGTGCAATGACGTCATCCGATCCAGGTGCGTAGCACGGTCGTAAAAAGTAGTTACCATTTTTTCTAACACTGTTGATACTAGTATGTCGTGTTAGAATCGAAATAATAAGTTCCCAAGTGTGATTTATCGTAGAATAACCAGAGTTTTTTCGAATGCGAAACAATATACACATAAGAACTCAAAACTCGGGTTATTCTACGATAAACCACGTTTGGGAACTTATTATTTCTTAACTCAAAATAACAATTTTTGGAGCGACATCTGAGGTTTCCATGCACAAAAAATCACCATATGACCTAAATTGTGTCAGTTTGACACTCAACCAAACAAAATCACTATCTCTGCAAAGCTTTTAAATAATGTATCCCTTAGATCCGGATCTTGCAAAGTAAGCTCGCAATTCATGTAAAACATTTTACGGATTTTATAGCAGGAACCCGATATTCAAGCATAAAAGGTTTTCAGTGATAAATATCAAGGTTCAGAGGAAACTGATAAACTATTTCAGCTACCATACACCTGCTCTTTAACTAGAATGCATCAAATAAAGATCTCAGGAGTTTAACAGAAACTTATTCCTTTATTTTTTTTTTCGTTTGTCCTCGTGCGTTTGCTTTAACTTTGTCTGTGCGTGTGTTTGTCTATATGTGCTAGTCGTGAGCAAGTCCGTTGTACGATGGGTTGCAATTTAGCGAGGCTGCATTTCTGGCTTGATCTGTTAGATATTCATTGAATAGAATAACATTTTGACCATTTACCGGCAAGATGTTTAAAAAGTGTTTTATTACAAGGAATTGGATTTTTTTCCATATTTTCAGTACTAAGACGGTAAGAAACTAATATATCATAATTTCATTTAATGCTTTTACAATATCGAAGTACATACTGTACTTTATTACATACCTATATTAATTCTGTAAAAAATCGGCTTGTATTTCACAAACAAATATAAACAGGCAGAAATAAATTCCGTATTGTACCTTTTAATTTCCGTATTGTACCTTCCGTATTGTATGCTGTCGGACTACTTTCATTAGTATACATGACCTGACGCAGTTCTATAAATAGCACACATAAAACCTTCACTTAGCTCCATTTTAATATCGATAAACGTTGAAGATTTCGTTCAATAACAAAACAAGAAACAAGAAGTTGGAGGTATATAATAAAAGGGTCATTATAACAGTAGCTAGATCTGGGATTTTGTATTCAGCTCTCGTGGATTTCGCATGCGCGCCTCGTGAGATCCGATCTGGCAGAAATCCACTCGAGCCAAATACAGCATCCCAGATCGAGCTACTGTTGTAATAACCCTATCATATTGCAAGATATTTTGTGCAATTAGGGGTCATCCTGGTCAATCATAATTAATTAATTTATAGTTCATTAAAACCTGAAATAGATAGAATAAATAGTGCTTGGCAAATCAGATCTTGTAAAAGAGACATAAAAACCTGCGACTTTTCCCCAATTTTATCGAGATGTAAAGTGTTCGTTAAGTTTGTGCATAGTTAACCGTTAGTCAAAGACAATGCTTCACGTTACCTTTTTGCCAACGTTGTCAATATTTTTGAATTTGCCTGTGCATTTAAGTGCATGTATCTCATACACATAAGGTAACTAACTGTAGACATGTTTCAGGATTGGAAAACATATCGATAAATTAATACCAGCTTAAATAACATATCAACAACACTCTGTTTTCTGAAAATAAACTTGTTTCAATATCCGCAATGAACGTTACTGAACGGTGAAATGTCTGTGGGAATCCTTTCTCCCATTGAAAGAAGATCTCATAGCCAATTAGTTCCTGATCATATATTATTTATGAGAAGCGTTGATAGATCATGCTATACAGGTATCTGACATTTGTTTGATAAAAGTCGCAGTCGTTATGAAGACTCCTTCATTATTAATCGGATTAGTCAAACGCGTGAAACACGTGCCATCTTGTCAAAGTCTAAAAACAAGAATAAAGTTCAAGGAATAGACAAGTTAAATGAATACAGACCCTCAACAGCCCGCCCGCTTAGCCCAAAATGGAGAGCGCAGATCTACTGATCGCGGGATTGTGAGTTCGATCCCCTGGTGTGACCTATGTTCTCGTGACGATATGATAAGAGACATTGTGTCTGTAACCATTCGTCCTACACCATTCGTCTTTCATACGGGGAAGTTGTATGTTACTTATGGAAAACAGGTTTGTACTGGTATAGAATCAAGGAACACTGGTTAGGTTAAATGCCCGCCGTTACATAACTGAAATACTGTTGAAAAACAGCGTTTAACCCAAAACAACAACAAAAACCCCAAAGAACAAACAAACAGATCCCCAACAGTGTCAGTATATAAGTTCAACAAGAAAAGTCAAACTGAAAGAACGAAGTCAACATATGATTGACATATGGACAAAGTACAACATGTGAACTATGAAGATGAGGCAAACAAATTGAGAAACTCAGTATGGCGTCAACTTGGAAAGACCAGTAGCTAACGAAAACACCGGAACTTTGAAAGATTTGAACGGTAAAATAATGTTTCTCTTGACATAGAAACGTTGCAACGGTATTGTGTACACCAATTATAACTGATGGTTCCATTTTGTAACTTTGAAAATTAATTCTCCAGTGGTTTGCCGCCACTTGTTTGAAGTCTAATTTGTTTCGCAGGAAATATCTGTCATATTACAAGACTGCATTCTGGCATATCACAATACAATTAATCAAATTAGCAATATTCAATTCCTTTATGCTTCTTTCATGTTCTAGAACTTGCAATATATTTCCAGTGTTTAGGAAAAAATATAGAAGCAATAGTCTAAAGCAGGAGATGAAGGTTCATTCAGATAGTTTAATTCTGATTATTAAATGCCTTTTAACGTACTATTTAGGTCCTACTGAAGGTGGCTGCTTATTATCTTATTTCCCATCATTCCAGAGAAATTATTAATTGATTACTGATAGGCAAACTGGCTTTTCACCCGATAAAGTAATACTTGTCATTTTTCTCCCGTTTAGTGAAAAGTGAAGTGTAACTTAAGTATGCAATGATTTTACATATAAGCGCACATGAGAGTCAAGGCTTTTTAAACAGTGGCTAAATGCGCATGGGCTAGTTCCATATAACAGTCGAAACATGATAAGGAGAAACAGCACAGCACACTATTTTATAGATACGAACAGATAAACACTTAGTGTAGCCCAAAATCAAAGAAATAGAATGTACACAAACCCTAAAAAAATTAGCTGAGTCCAAAATACAAGAATGCGTTCATACCAAATGATGATAAGGTCACAAAATCTAGTCCAAAATATAAGAATGTATTCAAAACCCTATGATAGTTATATTATTTTGATTAAAATATTAGTTTGCATTCAAACCATATTAAGATATGCTAACCAATTTCAAAATGTTAGAATACATTAAAACACTATAAAAATAAGATCATTAAGTCCAAAATGTCAGAATGTATTCAAACCCTACGGCGATCGGGTCACAAAGTCCAAAAAATTTGCATGTGTTCAAACTCTTTTAATAAGATCAGATAAAACGGTAATTTTAAACATTACACGCATAAGCGTGAATTAAAATCAGTTGGTAGAGCACGATATTAACATTAAGGCATTCAGCCTACACATTTGATTCATTGGGGAAAGTTGTCACTTATACAGAAGGATGTAAGTCCTGATATTATTGAAAACGTCAAAAAAACTCATACGATTATTTTACTTTTGACCCAGTCAACACAATTTAGGTCATTCAGCGACGTTTCCAGCTTAACTGACCCATACACACTAGCAGAACTAACGATCAACTTTCATGAACTAGAAGAAAACATTTTAGATTTACGACACGAAGTCATATGTATAAAATTGTTTTACAAAGGGATTTGCTATGAATTATTTAGTATGTGTGTTTTTACAAATAAAGAGAGATGGTTGAACAAGATGTTATTCAGTTATAGCTCCATTCTGTATGAAATTGGCTACACCATCAGGGTTAGGCACAGTGTTATTATATTACGTAATTATGTATTTTGTGTTTTCCCAGGAAGCCAATTATTGCTGTAAACTGGCATACTACTGAATCATATTTCCAAAATCTAGACCAACCAGAGTGTAATATATGATAAACCCGTTAGGAATCATTTACGTGATCTAAATTTTTTTTTTTGTACGTTACATTATCATAGTCAAAATTGGTCAAACGTTTGTTAGATAAATTACGTTACGTTTACGGCTTCAACACACTTTCGACTATACTTCTTTCGCCTTCCAACGCATTATAATGACATAATATTATTGTTTAAGGTAGTTCTGCACGTTTGAAAAACCGGAAGTGATGGCGTAACGTCATTTATCCGGAAAACGCAGAATAAAGCCTGGATTCGGCGTACGGAAATGAAAATCAGTTTATGAATTAATGGAAACATGTGAGTAAATGTATTACAGTGGTACTGTTGCTATATTTCTAAAGTCAAAATATGACATTAAAACATAGTACACGATAAAACATTCAAAATAATGTCTTAGAGTTAGCTTGAATTGTCCGGTTCACTTTAATCATGGTCAAATAGCTCAGAAATAAGCACACGGACCTATAAATTTTATTTCACCAAATTATAGGCCATGTGTTTATTTACAACTGTGAGAAGTTTTATCAAAATCTACATTGTAGAAAACATTCTATTACCGAAAATGTTATGAAAATTATGATTTTCCCATAGACTCCCATTATGAAACATTGCGTGATGTCCGGACTTTTCAAATCAGTCTAGCAAAAAATCAAGCACACGACCATATCTTTTTTATTTGCTGAATTTTTAAGGTATATTCTTAAGTTTTGAAAAATCAGAGTTTAATCAAATTCTACATTGCAGAAAATGTTTCGATCCAAAAGTGCAGAACTACCTTAATTCAGTGCTTTCCATATTGTACAAATATGCAATAATGTAAGGCAACGTTTTTGTACTGCTATTTCTGTTTGATAGGTCTTCTTGTTTCATCTAAAGAAGAAAGTGAGCGATTTTTTAAAAAAAATCTACTTAAACTTAGACATCTCAATATTCGATAAAAACAGCAATTTTGTTTGCATAACGGCATAAAACAAAATGGCAAGGTTTACTTTTGTTCGATTCGCATTTTCTTATCTCTCCAAGAACGAAGCAAATTATCATGCTTACCATCTTAAACTCGGGAAATTTTAGAAATTGACCTATTTAAAAGTTTTTGCAAAAATAATCCAGGACTGTAGAAATGACGTCATAAACGAGCTAAAATTGCTGCCTTCACGAAAAACAATTTAAATTTCAAACTGTTTTATCTTTCTAATAGCGGTCCTATTTAAAAAAAAATAAAGTGAATGACATGTCTTTAAATCATTCGATTTTGTGCTCATACGCTTCTTTTGAGAACGCGAGAATGTAAATATGTAAATTCGTAGAGCATTTTTCAAATATTTTGTTGATCAAAAGTTTAAGACTCTATTTTAAAGATTCAATAAGATTTTTTTCTCAGCTTTAACATATAGATTTAAAAAATCCAGTCAGGCCGCTGCGGCAAAGGCAGAATATATTTTTACACAAATGCTCTGTACTTCGAACACCATGTGCACATCTACGCAGTGCTCTCCCTTTATAGTACAGACCCCTATGCCACAAGAAACATTTTCATGAAGATTTTAATCAATGTTATTTTTTATCACTTTATATTACATTTTAGCTGGAGAACTTTTTAGAGATATAAGTCTTATGTGGGTGATAAAATGGGGGAAAAAAGGAATACATGAAAATTATATTTGAAATTATTTTCAATGATCATGTGATTCTTTATTGTCTCTTGGTATTTGTGAAGGCAATGATTAATGTAATGACACGGGGGATAATCGCTGCTGGGAGTTTACACGCGTACATAATTCTACCGTTTTAGGAATAATTAATTTTCAAAATAGGAGAAAATAAAATTTTCTTTTCTGTTTATGTGTGGGCATGCAAATAAGAAACATTAAGCAACTTTATACGTTCTTATTATTGTGAAAGTAAAGTATTTTGACAATTTGAACATGAAGTTCCCAAGAGTGTGAAATTCTGAACAGAAATTGTCAAGAAAGGAGAACATGTAAACTGGTCATGTCGGTATCATTGATGAATATTCTTTATATTCGAAATTTTATGACATTAAAAAAGCTTCCGATTAGCGGAAGAGATGAATATATTCAATAAGTTATCATATCAACAGTGTTTTCACAATTTGACAGAAACAGTGTTCTTACAGATTGCGTTTTTTTCTCACAATTTGACATAAACAGTGTTCTTATAGTGTTCTTACAGTTTAAAGGGTGTTTTTAAAGTTTGACATAGACAGTGTTCTTACAGTATGAAGTGTGCTCTGACAGTAGTAGATACCAGAATTACACTTATAAGTATACACATATATTGGCTTTGCTAACTAGAAAGAATAATTTTGCATTTTGTCATGTTAGCTTTGTTAAAACTTTGTTGATAATTTACTTAGTACGAGCCTCAAACATATTGTTAATATTTTACCTCATTGATTCATGTATACGTAAAATGAGTGAAATAAAGGGTTTTGACTTGACCTACAGTTTGACATAAACAGTGTTCTTACAGCATGACGTGTGTACTTACAGTTTGACATAAACACTATTCTCATCGTGTCACATAAGCAGGTGTTCTTACACTTTGACGTAAACAATGTTTTTGACATAAACTCTATTCGTACCATGTGACATAAGCAGTGTTTTAACACTTAGACGTAAACAGTGTCCTTACAAAACAAGAGTGTCCGTAAGACAGCCAAGCTTGACTATTCGAAATATTGTCACAGAAGCAGGAAATTATTACCCAAAATGTTAAATATCAAAAGAGTTTTAAGTTCAAACGGGACATAATTTGACCAAATGCATATCAGAGTTATGGGACTTGATGCTATCAACTAGTTTTATAACCCCGAAGAAACATGTTAAGTTTCAATTCCATATCTGCATTAGTTTTGGAGAGAGTAACTTGCACGTAAAACTTTAACCAGAATTTTCTAAGTCCAAAAGGGGGCATAATTTGCTCAAAATACATGTTAAGAGTTACGGAACTTGACCCAGTGAGGTTGGTAACTGACCTAGAAAAAGAACAAAGAAGTTTCAAAGCTATATGCCTTTTGGTAATAGCTGTATGTACTTGCACGCAAAACTTTAACCAGGATTTTCTAAGTCCAAAAGGGGGCATAATTTGCCCAAAATACATGTCAGAGTTATGGGACTTGATTCTATCAACTAGTTTTATAACCCCGAAGACACATGTGAAGTTTAAATTTAATATCTGCATTAGTTTTGGAGATAGTAACTTGCATGTAAAACTTTTACCAGGATTTTCTAAGTCCAAAAGGGGGCATAATTTGCTCAAAATACATGTCAGAGTTATGGAACTTCACCCAGTGAGGTAGGTAATTGATCTAGAAAAAGAAAAAATAAGTTTAAAAGCTATATGCCTTTTAGTAATAGCTGTATGTACTTGCATGCAAAACTTCAACCAGAATTTTCTAAGTCCAAAAGGGGGCATAATTTGGCCACAATACATGTCAGAGTTATGGGACTTGACCCAGTGAGGTAGGTAATTGATCTAGAAAAAGAAAAACTAAGTTTCAAATCTATATGCCTTTTAGTAATAACTGTATGTACTTGCACGTAAAACTTTAACCAGGATTTTCTTAGTCCAAAACGGGGCATAATTTGGCCAAAATACATGTCAGAGTTATGGGACTTGACCCAGTGAGGTAGGTAATTGATCTAGAAAAAGAAAAAAATAAGTTTCAAATCTATATGCCTTTAGTAATAACTGTATGTACTTGCACGCAAAACTTTAACCAAAAGGGGGCATAATTTGGCCAAAATGAAGGTCAGAGTTATGGGACTTGGTGCTATCAACTAGTTTTATAACCCCGAAGACACATGTGAAGTTTCAATTCAATATCTGCATTAGTTTTGGAGATAGTAACTTGCATGTAAAACTTTAACCGAAATTTTCTAAGTCCAAAAGGGGGCATAATTTACTCAAAATACATGTTAGAGTTATGGAACTTGACCCAGTGAGGTTGGTAATTGACCTTGAAAAAGAATAAATAAGTTTCAAAGCTATATATGCCTTTAAATGATAGCTGTATATACTTGCATGCAAAAACTTAACCAAGGTGTGACGCCGACGCCGACGCCGACGCCAGGGTGAGTAGAATAGCTAGACTATTCTTCGAATAGTCGAGCTAATGAAAAGTGTTCTGACAGTGATATAATACAAGGACAAAGATTCAGGACCAAAAGAAGTAATGTGCAAAGAAAAATGCCCACCTCAAAAAGAAACACCACATTGTACTATGTAATTACTACGGCTGGAAATGTAAATGAAAAGTCAAACAAAAAAGTTACACAACGAGATTACAGTAAAGTGGTGGTGCAATGGCTAAACGTCGTCTAAATCCGGGGTTAATATACACAAAACAGATTTTGGTCATAATTAAATGCACTGTCACGTATCAAAAACCTGGCCTTGAAAAGAGAGTGTCAATGAGTTTTATTAGAATACCGATACAGATCAGGTTAAGATACATGAACCGATGGCTGTAAGCTGTCTGGTCCCAACGCAGACGGGAGTGTTTTCCTAAAAGAGTGAATGTCTGATATTAAGCCGATTTTAATAATCCTTCGAGAGCCATTATTCTGTAAGAGCCTCATTAAAAGTCTTGAGATATAACAGTTAAATTGTTTTAACAAGCGAAATCAAATATCCATTTTATTGTGTAAACATCATTTAAATTAGGGGTTTTCTTCTGTTCTTTGTCTCGGATCAAGGAAAAGAACAAAGTTAACAAAAGGTATGGTAAACAAATACTTAGTAATCTTAGCGGACCATTAATGACAAAAAGCTGTACCGTTCTTTGCGGTATGCGGTCTCGGCATTCCTCGGATGGTTCAGAAATTGAAAGGTTTGTTAAGGCCGTGGAGTGCCGAAATAACACGGAAATTGCCGATTGGCATTACAGATCTACGACCTTAAAAAAACAAACTACCTGGAAGAAATTGAGCACAGCAAAATCAGTCAGAATCAGAATGTCATTGACACATATTCATGTCTAATTTCGTCATTGTATCTCAACTTCATTTGATCAAAAGCTTTCATCTTATATTTTAACGCCAACTTATAACGATGTAATATGATTTGAAGACTTTAAAAACAAGGTAGCTTAGGTTATGATATTAGAGAATTGTTATTAGAATGGCTGTAAAATGAAATGAACCACCGTTTCATTAACCATTGTCTAACTGTTTCTGTAACTTTAGTATTAAAAAAAAAACGATCCGATTTATTTTCCTATTAAATAAAGAAGCCTAAAACAGAGTATTATTATGTGACATAATCACTGTTTGTACGTCATAATTATTACGTCATGGCGTCAAAAGTCATAGCGGCGCGCTGGAAAAGCCAAATGACCCAAACAGGCAAAGATTTTGTTTATGTCGTCAAAATGTTGATGTAGATGTCAGAAAAAATATTTCAAACAATGAATCATATGCGTCTTATCAACCTTTATTCTGCTAAATTTCTAAAACGGACTGATCCATCATTCAATTTGGGCAATACCATTACTGTTCGAAGGCGTGTTAACTGAAACTACTGACTGGATAGCGAACAGTGCAGACCACGGTTAGCCTGCACGGCCGTGCAGGTTGATCTTTGTCTGCACTGGTCGTAAAGTCAGAAACAGCAGCAGGCTAAAGGTTTATTCATCCGGGATGCGTCATTGTGAATAATTCCTTCGCATTCAAACTCCAAGCAATATTTTTCATTCAACGACAAAGGACGTTTTAGGAGATAGAAATCTATTACTTTTTAAATAACATGTGATAAAACATTAGCCTTCTAAATATTTTCAATCTTCTGCTGAGGTTGTTGTACAAGTATTTGACGGTGTCTAAATTTCAAAGGTCTAGACTGACAACGGCTGTATCAGTTTAATTCCAGGTTATTCTCAATAGAATCTCATTGACCTTATAAATATTGAGCCGCGCCATGACAAAACCAACATAGTGGCTTTGCGACCAGCATGGATCCAGACCAGCCTGCGCATCCGCGCAGTCTGGTCAGGATCCACGCTGTTCGCTTTTAAAGCCTACTGCAATTAGAGAAACCGTTAGCGAACAGCATGGATCCTGACCAGACTGCGCGGATTCGCAGGCTGGTCTGGATCCATGCTGGTCGCTAAGCCACTATGTTGGTTTTCCCATGGCACGGCTCATTTCATTGGGTAGAATATCAGACATTCTGACGCTTTAATTTAGACACTGTCTGTCTCTAAAGCTGCCACACCAATAACTTTTTGTTCATCTAAACTTCTCTTGGATGCAGGTCATTCACTTTCATCTTAAAAAAAACGCTCTCTAACCCGACTGGCCCTAAGGTTTTACCAACAATCTTAACTTGCATATTCAATACTAAGTGTGTGTGATTAAGAACTTATATTTACTTCGTAGTTAAAACTTGAAACATTTTGCTGCCATTTAGAGCTAAACCTTATTTTGTTTATTATTTTGCGTTAACCCTTACCATGCTGGGTTCTGTCGAATAAGTGAAACTTTTTTTGGCCTAAAAGGGTGGTGAACAGGAAAGCAGAAGACCAATAATTGGAAGAACTTTAGGACAAAATAAATTCATTATATCATTGCATTTTGCTAGCTGGAAAATTTAAGGCAGATACATTGTTTCTGGTTGTCTGTTTTTGAACATTTTTGTGGTAAAATAATCACTGTAATATGTTGTCTGTTCTATGTAATCTTGCCTTAAAACTAGTATTTTGTTATTCTAGAAACTGGTACAATGTCCATATTACTACCAAAACAAGATAGAATTGGCTTTACAAAAGACATGCTTACTATCAAACCGAACTTCAGACGAAATACTAACATACAGTCTAAAGAAAATCGATAAATAAAATAGGGTTATTATAATAGTAGCTTGATCTGGGATGCCGTATTCGGCTCGAGTGGGTTTTTAGCAGATCGGATCTCACAAGGCGCAGGCGCCGAGTGTGATCCGGCCTTGCAAAATCCACTGGAGCCGAATATCAAATCTGAGATCTAGCTACAGTTATAATGAACCTTTTATTATATACCCCCATCTTTTTGTTTGTTGTTTTGATATTGAACGAAATCTTCAATGTTTATCGATGTTAAAACGGAACTTAGTGCAGTTTTTATGTGCGCTATTTATAGAAATGTGTCAGGTCATGCATATTTATTAAAGTAGTTCGGCAACATACAATATGAATGGTACAATACGGATTTTTTCTGCCTGTTCATATTTACATGTGAAATACAAGCCGATTTTATTTACAGAAATTATATAGGTATATAAAACTAGTGTATACAATGAGTGAAACTTGCATTAGAGAATGCATTGGTACTTGGGTAGTGTATAAAATGGCTAAAATGAACATTACAGAATGCACTGGTTATTGGGTTGTGTATACAAACATACGAAATACTGGCATACACTCTGAAGGAAATAAATGAATAATAGTGTATACAATAGGTGAAATGAACATTAGTGAATGCACTGGTTCTTGAGAGGTGAAATGAGAGAAACTAACATTACAGAATGTACTGGTACTTGAGTGTAGTATATACAATAGGTTAAACGAACATTACAGAAAGTACTGGTTCTTGAGTAGTGTATACAATGGGTGAAACGAACATTACAGAATGTACTGGTTCTTAAGTAGTGTATACAATGGGTGAAACGAACATTACAGAATGTACTGGTTCTTGAGTAGTGTATACAATGGGTGAAACGAACATTACAGAATGTACTGGTTCTTGAGTAGTGTAAACAATGGATGAAATGAACATTACAGAATGCACCTGTTCTTGAGTAGTGTATATAGTGGATGAAATTATCATAAAATGTACTGGTACTTAAGTAGTGTATACAATGGGTGAAACGAACATTACAGAATGTACTGGTTCTTGAGTAGTGTATACAATGGGTGAAATGAACATTACTGAATGCACTGGTTCTTGAGTAGTGTATATAGTGGATGAAATTATCATAAAATGTACTGGTACTTAAGTAGTGTATACAATGGGTGAAACGAACATTACAGATGTACTGGTTCTTGAGTAGTGTAAACAATGGGTGAAATGAACATTACAGAATGCACCTGTTTTTGAGTAGTGTATATAGTGGATGAAATTATCATAAAATGTACTGGTACTTAAGTAGTGTATACAATGGGTGAAACGAACATTACAGAATGTACTGGTTCTTGAGTAGTGTATACAATGGGTGAAATGAACATTACGGAATGCACTGGTTCTTGAGTAGTGTATACAATGGGTGAAAGGGACATTACAGAGAATGCACTGGTACTTGAGTAGTGTACATTATGGGTGAACTGATCATTACAGAATGCATTTGTACTTGAATACACTATATGACGGGTAAAACTTACAATCAACGACTTGAATCAAGCCTCCGAAAGAATGAACACAGTATATCTGAGAGGTAAACAATTCCATGACATAAATGATACAATTCTGACAGAAGTAACTCGAATAAAAATCATGAACAGACTATCAGTGATCTAAGTATACATACTGTTGAATTTATTTAATTAACATTTTTAAACATTAAACAATTGCGAAAAGTATGGTCAATGAAAAAGGATTGTGTATAAATGTCGATATTTTCTTTACAAAAGGAATAGCCAGATGTTGTACTGCACATATCTCATTGTTACACCTAAACAATTGAGAATCTGGTAACAAATGCTCTGTTAATTTTCCTTATTATGAAACATCTGTTTATTTTCTCCAGAAAATCATTAACATAACTGTAAATTGTTAACTATCTATGGCAGTAAATGGCATTTTAACATGAAATACTCATCATCTATTGTTTTGTAATAAAATATTTATGTTAAAGCGTTACTAGTAAGTTCATTTTAAAATCCTAAAATCCGCTTACAACTCAATAGACAAGATAGTGAAAACCCGATTTACAAAATGACAGCAACAACACTGATTTTCATCGTAGGCCCAACGGTATTAAAGGAACCTGCGCCGGAACCAGCTGGTTTAGCCACATAATGGCAGAAAGCTTATTAAACAGTATAATTTTTAACTTGAGGCGGCCACAGGGGTCTAAATGAAAGCTTGTGTTTGTTTAAATTTCATTGAAGATGTATTTTAGTATAATTCTTTAAAACGAGGTACGGATTGGTACTCAGAAATGAGACTGGCTACGCTTGGCAGCTCTGTTAAACTGTCCATTTTATATAGACTTAAAACGAATAAAGAATTCAACAATAGTCTAATTTGCTCAGAAAAAACAAAGACAAATATCTGATAGGATTAGCCTGGTTCCGAGGATGCAACATTCCTTTAAGCAAAACCCTGCAGTTGTATATGTACGGATGTGCAGACGATTGTCATATGAAGAAAAATACATAGAAAAATAAGGAATATAGACAAGGAAAAAGACAGGCACTTAAAGGAAGACAGAATGGCACCATCTTGATAGGATCACTGGCTAAAAATCACTTGGGAGGAACTGAAACGCGCAAAATCGCGTATTCTTTTTCTTTCTTTTATTAATTGATCGCTAGGATACGATGTTTTATTTTACATACTTACGACTCAGTAATTTTAATAATCTAAATTAAGGACAGGACAAGAAAATATAACAAATTATAAAACTGAGGTTGGTGAGGTCGTCCGGCTGGTGAAATTGGACATGTATAGGTTTTCGTCGAACTTGATATTTTTATATGTATTCAATTTTTTCATATGATACATTCAAGAATTATTTACATGGTACAGAAGTTTTAGGTTTTTATGTAAAACAGAAGTGGTAGAGACTCAGTGCTAGGCAGTTTTCGAAGTTCACTTAATCTACTAAAATGCTTTCATATTGTCTTATGACCTATTTCATCTCTTGTTGTTATACCTTGTGTAAAAGCATAAAGTAATGCTTATATAACCCTTTATTTTTTCTTTTTGTTTATAAATTTATTTGAACATTTATGTGGTTTACACATCATACTGTTTAACAATAACAACATGTGTTATAGATTAATATGGAAAAAATAAAACTGTAATCTGGGTGTACGAGGTGACATGATCAAAGTGATAATGCATTATAACCATTTAACGCTTGTGAGTGATGTTTTTTTTTCTCAACCAACCGATCCAATATTATGCCAAACTATGCTCTTTTGTTTGTTTGTCTTTGTGTTTTAAATGATTTGCGTTGTCAAATACATTCTGTAAGACTCTGTAACTGACACTGTTACAGGATTTAGGTTTTTAGGGTTATACGGTCTTTGTAACGTAGCAGTGCTTTTTGAATTTTTGCCTGTTTTTGTTTTAATTTACCCGCTATCCAAAACCATTTAACTTTTAGAAACTTCTTTTTATGGACATGTTATTACACGCTTCCGCGACATTACGTATTCACAAAGATAATGATGTTTATGACAATATTTTGTTCTCAAAAAGATGTTTTTGTACAGCGTAAATACTACAAATACAGCTCGGATCTATTTCATGAAACAATTTCCTAGTGTCTCTGTTTAATTGTTCTGGGCAATCGAACCAGACTTGGCGTCAGGGCACTATAGGGCTATTAACAATAACAACAAAAATGACAGTCCAATGAATGTTATAGTAATATTGATTATGAAAGTTTAGAATCGCTCAAACAATATCGCTAACAATTTTTTATTTGGCTATATTGTTACATTGTAAATAAACACTGAGTAAAATAAAAATAAACTGTCGGCTATGTACACAAAGTGAAATGTAAAACAAATATATTGATATTTCTGTAGAATAGGATTATATTAATTTTTATACAAACTCATAAATATAGAAATATTATAGCAGGGGAGATAACCGGGGTATTTTACCTGACAGGTTAGTACCAGAAGACTGTAAGAAGACTTTGTTCATAGATCACATACACGTCTTTTGAAATCTCCCAGGTTAATGACTAAGCAACAGAACATTTAATTGACAAGAAGACATTATGATTAAACAGTTTGTCAGAAAAAGAAAAACAATTCATTAGAAATGTTTTCACCACTTGACTTTCTGTTGCGAATTAAATTAAAGTTCAAACATGTTTTGTACGTCATAATCTTTGGCAAATATTGAGTTTATTACTAACAGTTAGGATATAGTTTCATTGTTATGAATGTCAAAGTGGGCGTATGAACTAATATATCAGGTATGGGAAGTGTAATCGGAGGCTTGTAGGTAGACATTACATGAACCAAAGGGCTTGGGAACACTTGTCTAACATTTCCGTGGGTTACGCTACTGTTAGGATGGATAGGAAGAAAAATGACAAGGAAATGCAATTAGTTCGACCTTCCTAAGAAAAGCACAAAACCAACAGCACGCGGAACATACAAAGTGTCACAGAACAATACATAACAAAGTAATCAACACAAACGTTTGGAAGCAAACTCTACTGATGGAAGCCCCCTTCGGCAGCAAAAAAAGCTGGAAGGGGTTGAAATGGAAATCAATTCAAGGAGTACCTAGCCTGTGATGCTTGTTGTATGTACTAGCATTATAACAGTAGCACACTGTATATACGATTTGTAGGCAGAGGTGTCTAGAATGTTACGAAATCACTACAATATTTTACATAGGCAAACAACAATGTAGGATATGAAATTTTGATCTAAAATTTAAAGAAACGCTTATACATACACCCGTACTGCATTTGCGAACTAATTCTATATGTCTATACAGTTATACACAAAACTCATAACAAAAAACTGTCCGTTTGTTCCCGTTTGTTCCCTTACTTGTGAAATAAATGTATTACTAGTTTAAACCGATGCAAACAGTTACTATTATTCCATACCTGTAATACATGACATGACTAAGTGTCTCACGTGAAAGCGGTGCCCTCATGAATTTATATATAAAGCCCCCATCAACGATAAAACATATCTCGTATCTGAACGGATGAAAAGATGTTTTTAAGGCTTAATGTGTTGATTAACAAAGGCTTAACTTCAAAGCCATACCACGAAAACAACGGATGCCTTTCAACTGGCATTTTAATAACAGAAGAGATAGTAACTTATTTTGTATAAGACTAATCTGAATTCTTTTATTGACATCTATGCTTTAAAAAGTTTCACTGTCCTCGAGTCTACGAAAAATGAATCCAAAATTTGTAGCGGCGACATTTAGCTAATAGAGAGAACATAGCACAATAACCCTTGCGATGCTCAGGAGCCATTCTTATATCGTTGTCTTTAATTTTAAGACAGCCATCTATAAAATTCTTTTTCGTGGTTATCTCAAAAGGAAATGATTAATATAAGACCTAGTTGGTGTCTCCAGATGAAGACTTGCTAATCATAAAATACTTTTACAAAGGGAAGCTCATAATTATACTAATCTTATAAAATCCATTTGAGAAGTCTGATGCTATCTTACCTTCACAAACTAGCTTGAATATTACCAATTCAAATATCATTGTCTTAAGGTTACGGGATCACCATGAATAAAC
Organism: Mercenaria mercenaria; assembly: GCF_021730395.1. Taxonomy (NCBI): domain Eukaryota; kingdom Metazoa; phylum Mollusca; class Bivalvia; order Venerida; family Veneridae; genus Mercenaria; species Mercenaria mercenaria. The sequence continues at coordinate 58,202,229 of NC_069378.1, forward strand.
TTTCAAGTTTGTTCATTTTCATACTGAAACCTTCGAGCCTGGCAGTCCATAATGATAATATAGACGTGTTTTTTTTATCATTTAAAGGTACTGTGATGGTAGTTTCCGTAAAACTAAATGAGTCAACATGATCTGTCATTGGTTGGATGATTTATAACATCAGGCCATTTAATAATAATAGTGTTCATAAATGTTCAAACTCTCTAAAGAATATAATGTCATGTCAATATGTCAGATTGCTAAATGTGATCACAGTATGTAAAAAAATCTGAATTACTACAAAATTCCGATTTTAATCATATACACATTGTTGTGTGTTTTGACCTGGTGTATTAGAAAAGAAGGAGTAGAATTACGGCAAACTAAAGCTGTGATACGCACTCTACTTTGAATTATATATACGCAATAACAACATAAAGTGAAACGAAACTTACAGAAACATTGTTCAAACGGTCAAGGTCACAGCCCTGAAATAGAGTTAATGAATGTGGAGTATTAAAATTACCTTCAATGTATGTTTTTCGAAGTACAACAGAATTTGACAGATATGAATGAGTTTTGATTGTAAAATTCTTCTAATTTTGAAATTAAATACAGTTTTAATAGGCATTAGAGTTTTCGCCATAGGACACATGGGGACAGTAGCTTAAATTAAAACTGGACCTCAATATAGAGACAGATAGAGGAAGAGAGAGGGGGAACCACTGAACAAAATGATGCCATAAGACCAGGAGTTCACTTAGTAGGAGACTTGTGTTGTGTGAATCCGTACTTAAAATCGTATAAAGTTGTATTTATTTAATACACAACCTACTTCAAGTTAAAACAGTTTTATATAGTAAATTATACGTTAAGTAAGCATCGTTTTACTTGTTAATTTGATCAGGTAATCTAATTAAAGACGTTCTTTTTTTCATCAATTACTACAGACAAAGAAAAGAAAACAATTAAACGTAATGGTTGTTGTTTTTTTTATATGATTCTTGTGGAAACTAATCCATCAGGAATTGTCGATTTGTAAATTACTTTCACGCAATGTAGTCATTTGTCCGTTATATGATTATAAAAATTTAAAAAAAGAGCGAAAAAAAAACAAAAACAATGGAGACAACAGGAAATCTGTACATCAGAGTAACAGGCTCTCAAGAAATGAATTAATTCCTGAATCTCCTCGCTTCAATTTCGCGGGAAAGCAAGTTTTGTTTTCTAATATTTGCTATTGATATCGCTTCATTTACTAGCGGAAATTAAGTGTCATGGATTTCGATTATGCATTTTGCACCACTGCTCTCATATGCGAGTTTATATATTGGGAGAAGGGAAGTACTGTTTAAAATATACTTTTCGTGACATAGTAACTTTCTGGTGAAAAATAATTGTATATGGTTTTCTTGAGTTTGAGGTTTTTTTGTGGTATAAGTATGCTTGTAGATGTAATGTGTTATTATAAAATCATATGAACCACAGGTTTTAAACATTCTAATTTAGTGTAGCAATTTTCATATATATTTCAAACATACATTTTTGAAAAAGGACATTTGCTAATAGATCTCTTATGTTGTTTTTTACAATGGATGTACAACAATTTGCATGATAAATAATGTATATGAAATCCATATTCATATACGGACTAACGAAAGCAGATATGATAAATATCTTTAAATGACACTGCTATGAGGGGGATAGAATACCAACTAGATACATGCACCTTGTATACGTCACTTTCCTATGAGACATTTACATCTGATAACAGTATTCATTTTTTGGGGTAGTAATTGAGACTTAAAAGACCCAAGTTTCACTAGGCTAACCAAAATATGTAGACCAACCTATAAAGACGATATTATTCATTAAGAAATGGGAATTTCCCAGTCGGCTGACCACAGTCTTGCTGATATACCACGGCTGATAACTGATAGTATTGTGAACTTAAGTGATAATGTATTTGTCATGGAGAATAAATGCCTGTCTCACGAGCTTCTTATCTAGGAAAACTGTAACTGAATATAACTTCATGTATATTGTATATACCAATGTCTGAACGTGTGTTTGTAACAAAAACGGAGCCCGTATACAATAAGGTTTAAAGTCTGAAGCTTAGAGTTTAGAACATTAATTTGTTGTTTCATTTCCTGGTATTTTCAAATATGCAAGAAATTTGTGAAGTAATCTTCTTTCTGCATTGAATGTGGCTCAGCAAACTTTCAGCAGCATGAATATGCTACAGGTAAAACTTATTTGCCGTTCTTAAATCTAAGGTTCTGACTTAAACCTAGAACTGAGACGCATAAAGTATCAGCAAGAGTGTATATTTCGTCATCCTGCTATGCATATAATAAGTGTTGAAAATGAACGATATGGTTCTCCACGTCTTGAAAAGGCAGGAATAAGTGACGTCAAATTTTTGACCGTTTGAAATTTTCTGACAGTCGAATTCTGTTACCTTTAGCTAAACTTAAAAACAAAAGCAAAATTTATGGAAAATAAATTGACTGAAAGTGGTTTAATATGCAAGCAAAATTTTAAGCAACATCAAAATTTTGTTTAAATGACATCATCAGCAGGTTTTAGTTTGAAGGACGTCTTTAGCAGTATTTTATTTGAAGAGTATCATTAGCAGAATTTTATCTGAAGGATATCTTTAGCAGAATTTTATCTGAAGGATATTTTTAGCAGAATTTTATCGGAATGACAACATAAGCAGAGTTTTCTCTAAAGGATATATACAGCAGGACTTTATCTGAAGGTCGTCATAAGAAGAGTTTAGTTTGAATGACAACATTAGCAGAGTTTTCTCTGAAGGAAATCTTTAGCAGAATTTTTTTCTGAAGGAGTCATTAGCAGATTTTTATTTGAAGGATATCTTTAGCAGAATTTTATCTGAAGGACATCTTTAGCAGAATTTTATCAGAAGGAAATCTTCAGCACTATTATTGTGTATATAAAAACGTAATAGTTTTTCACCAGTTCTATTTCAAATATGCAATACCAATATCAACTGACCTAATTCTGGAACAATCTTGCTTATAAAGCTTTAGTTATTCTAAATGCTTCTATGGAAGTATTTTTGTTGTTAAAATATCATCAGCTTAGTAGTTTATCAGGGCCTACAATGTGTGAGTAAATTTTGTGAAATAACCGACGTCATCATGTGGTGTGTGTACATGGCAAGCAAAATTTTGTCGGCCTGTTTTAACATGAGTGAATATGTGTCTTATTTTAAGTTTAGAAACTATTGCTTATAATGTCATTAGTACTTTTAACCGTTTCTTTATTTTGTTTGGTTTTATTTTGTTTAATACAGAAGAAATTTCAAGTAGCTTTGACCAATCAAAAACATTCTACTTCCCGTGTATGGTCCGTACTATGATTTAAAACCATAACAATAGTAGAATATTATTTTGAATTGTTATAACAATTAACATTAAAGTTTTCAAACAATGACTATCGGAAACTTTCATATTCTCCGTATATGATTTCGGCAATTTCCGGTTTTTCACGGAAATTTATGTTCGGGTTGAGCTACTTAATGCCCGAAGAATGCCGAATTTCCTCACGAGAATACGTAATCACACGGAAAGTCCCGAGTGTCATTCCGTGCCCACCAGTGCCCACCACGCTGCACCACCATGTCATGTAGTAGACAAATTCCGCGATATTATGGTCAGAATTCGTTTTCACTTAAATTTTTGAAAAGCAATATATACCAGACTTTATCTGACATCTGTGTTGCTAAAACAAGCGAGATGCTGATATGAAGAAATATACTGCATATGTAATAGAAAAAATGCTATTTAAATATTGCAATTCCTCGACCTACTGTTTTATGCATGCATATATTTTCTAACTTTCAGTTTTAGTATTTTTTAAAATACGGATATTTACAGGTAAGATTTATCTTAGCTCATACACATGCACTGTTTATATATTTTTTTCATTGAAATAGTGCAGTAAATTCATATGAAAACAATGAGTAATTACTTTGAACATTTTTATGCAAATCAAAATAACTTTTATTTATCCAGCAATATCTGAACATGACATTAATCGAATATATCCGATAGAACTTAATCAAATACATCAAACTGAACTTCACTGAATTTATCAAATAGAACTTAATCGGAATTATCAAATAGACCTTTATCGAATATATCAAATAGAACTTAGTGGAATAAATCAAATAGACCTTTACTGAATATTTTACACATATTGTGAAAGATTTTAATCGAATATATAAAACAGAATTTAACCAAGTATATCAAATAGACTTTTATTAAAAATAGACCTTTATCAAATATATTAAACAGGGTTAAATCAAATGGACCTAAATTGAATAAATCAAAAAGGTCTTAATAAAATATATCAAATAGCCTTTAATATATCAAACGGATTATAATCGAATTTATCATACCTCACATAAATGTCTAATGCAAATTTCCCATTAGTTTAACTTGAATAATATATCATATTCCCCAGTGATTTTATATCACATGCGCAAAATCGTTATTTTCAATTTCTGCGCAGGTGATATGATCCATAATTTCATATCACATGCGCAACAGCGTTATTTTGTTTTTCTGCGCATGTGATATTATTTTTTCATATCACCCGTTGAGAGATTGATACTTTCGCATTGATTAAAAGACTGAGTCGATAAATTTTCAGACAAGGCGCTTACATAATTATATTTTAGGATTAATACCCTTTTCTGGCATGTGAGAATACGACCGAATTTTCTTTTTTATGCTACGTGCAAAATATTTCGAAAACAAATTTTCATCAAATATCGAAAAGAAACTACCACAATAAGTTTGGAAATGATCTGACTAAGAAAATAAGTGCTCACACTTATATGTTTCGTTTAGAAAAAAGAAAGTTATCGCTGTTTTTCGAATGCTACTGATTGACACAATGTTGAAATACGAATGTTACTGATTGACACAATGTTGAAATATTAGAATAAATATAGAGGTCAGCGATATGTAAACGTCCCGACTAAATCTATAAAAAGTCTTATTACACAGCAAAGTCGCCTAAAATTTTGAGTGCTGACAAGTAAAGAGTCTTTAATTCTGTCTTCATTATTTGGTTAGTAATTACTTTTTAATGTTAGATAAATCATTATGTTGATTTTCCAGTAAATGCTTTGACCCTTATAATCTTTCGGTATAATAAAATAAATATTACATTCCTGGGAGGGTGATATGAAAAATGTTCACCCCTCGAAACATGAATATAGACCTCGGCTGGCGCCTCGGTCAATATTCATATATCTCGCGGTGAACATTTTTCATATCACCCTCTCAGGAATGCAATATTTATATAATATCATGTAGACTTTTGTCAACCTGACCTTAATCGAATAAAATCAATCAAAAGGCTTAATCGAATATATTAAATCAATGTCCATCGAATATATCAAATAGACTTTAATCAAAATATATATTTTATGGAATATATTAAATATACTTTAATCAAAGAGACCTGAATAAAATATAACAAACGGACTTAAATCAAGGAGACCCGAATCGAATGAATCAAGCAGATCTTATTCGAATATACGAACTATATGCACTAACTATTTATACATGAGGAAGAATTGACCTCATGACCGATATTGCAGAAAATCGATATCAGGGGAGACAACAGCTATTTGGTATTGGTAACATATATTGGTAACAGGTGACCGGTATTGCGATGTCGATATCTACTGCCTCCGGGTATTGTCACCTGGATGTTTATTTCAATATCAAGTGTAATAAAAGAGAAGGTTTTTCATAAGATAATTAAACAAGCTTGAATTATCACTGGAGTTACAAATTATGGAAAAGGGATTTTTCATTAGAAATAAAAGAAGTCATTTTTATCAAATGAATGTTTGATATGTAATTTTCTAAACCATAGCATTTTTAATATGTTATTTTATAATAATAAATTAATTTTATATCAATAGACCATATCTGTCAGCAATAAAAACCATATTTTCATATAAAATTATTTTCATACATATTCTTATATAAGAAGAATGTATATTTTAACATGTTTTCGAAAAACAATGTAACAAATCGGCTGAACATTGCTACTGTAAACCATTTAGATTCAAGTTAAAGGCAAATATCGATGAAGTCTTTTTTTAATAATAAATTTCATTTTCAACCAAATCGAAAGTAAATGACCTTAATTCCTAGAAATAGAGTCGTATTTACCATAACATATGTTTTATATTTATATTGTTAATAACAATTAAAATAAGTGTTTCAAACAATGACTATCGAAATTTCATATTCTCGATATGATTCGGCATTCGATTTTACGAAATTTGTTCTTAATACCTTGCCCGAAGAATCAATTCCTACAAGAATAGTAACACCGGGTCCCTGTCCCCACCCCCCCCAGCCCCCCACGCTGCACCACAATAAAGAGAGACGAATCCAGGTTTATGCCGAATTTTCTTTTCCCATAAAATTTTGTACCAAAATAACAGAACAATGACACATTCAAACAGGAGTCCTGAATATAAAAATAACGAATATGTATAAAATGTCTATTTAATATGCATTACCTCGACCTACGTTTTTATGCAGCATAATATGTTAATTTGTTTTGTTTTTTTAAAATCGGTATTTACAGTTAATTACTTACATACACATGCTAGTTTTAATATTTTTTCATTGAAATAGTGATAAATTCATATAACAGTGTAGTAATTACTTAACATTTATGACAAAATAACTTTATTATCGAATATTCTGATTTTGAATTATCGAAAAACAAGAAACTTAATCAAATCACTAAACTGAATTCCGTATCAGCGATTATTCATAATAAACTTAATCGAATAATAAATGAAACTTTTATCGAAATACAAAAAACTTATGCAAAAATTTACAAATGAGACCTTTACTGAAAACAATATTGTGAAATTTAACGGAATATATATCAGATTTAAACCAGTGTTATAAACTGACTATTTAATTAAATAAGCCTTTATTAATAATAAAAGGATTATCAAGATGCCTAAATTGAATAAATCAATAGCTTATTAAAATTATCTGAATGCCTTTACATATATCATAAATTATAATACGAATTTATATACTAATAAATGTCTTGAAACCAGTTATGTTAAACGAAAAAAATATATTCCATTTAATTACAAGCGCAAAATCATTATTTTTAATTCTGCAGATATTAATTTAACAATGGCAAACACATTTTGTTTTCGCGCATTTTATTTTATATCAGTTGAGAGATTGATACTTTCATTGATCTAAAGTTATGATATAAATTTTCAACAAAGTCCTTACATTAATTTTTTAGGAAAGTTTGCCTTTTGCTGCATGTGAGTAGAGAATTTCTTTTTAATGTTATGCAAAATATTTCGAAAAACACTTTGATCAATATAAATGAATACAAATAAGTTGGAAATGATCATGACTAAGAAAAAAATGCTCACTCTTTATTTTGACGTTTAAAAAAAGTAATTATCGCTGTTTTTGTGTATATTGACACAAGAAATGAATTACTGATTGCGACAATGTTGAAAATTTAGAAAATTAAAGTGGATATAAATCCTACTTAAATTTATAAAACGCTATGTTACACGCGCAGCTAAATATTGATGCTATGACAATAAAATGCTATTAATTTTCTTCATTAATTGTGAATTAAACTGTTAGAAGAATCAATATGTTGATTTTCCAAAATCTGACATATAATTCAGTTCAAAAATAAATTACAATGAGGTGGAAATGTTCACACCCTCAATCATGTTTATACAACAAGTGGCTTTGGTCAAACCATTATGATATTGTTGCAACATTTTTCATATACCCAGGAAGCAATATATATAATGACAAATAGTTTTGCATACTGACCTTATCGAAAAATCGAATCAAATAAGCTAATAAATTTAAAAAATCATTGTGCATGAAATCAAATAGAACTTTAATCAATTATATATTAGGTATATTAAATATTTTTAAGAGATTTGTTATTAAAAAAGTTAACAAGCCCTCATTCTATAATGAAATCTACCGCAGTATCGTTATTTGGAGAATATATCTTCGTATTCTAGTATCTATATTGGTACATTTTTATAAATAAGCATTATTTTGTTTAGAACGTTTTCCTTTTTATGTATGTACTATATAGTCAGTATTTTCAATAAAAGATATTCTTACCACTCCTAAACAAATATATATGTAACAATATTACACGTACAAGTATACCATCTTTTACACATATGTAAATTAATTAAAAAAATCGATTATATACAACAAATGAAATATTATAACAGTTTACATTTTATCAGGATATTAAAAAAAACTTACTTCGAATATTCGTGCATATCGTCAAGCTCGACCCTGAGTCTTTTTCTAAGCGCTTTCCAGTTCGGAGTAAATTTCATCCAAGTCCGTCCACTATTAGCATGAAGAACTAGAAGGTTTTATTTTACTACGAACAACTACGGTAGATCGTCGAATGTCCAGAAGAAACAAAAAATGCAAAACAGGCGAATGCCTGTCGGTATGTTCTGTGCAAATAAGGCACTCTCATAAATTGACAATAAAAGTCAATATGTTCCAGTTTGGACAACAAAATACAGCATACATAAATGTATTCCTAAAGATCCCGGCAGCATGCAATCCCTTTATAAAGATATGACTGTCAACACTATGGAAAATATCGCTGTCGACACAACTGAATACCTATGGAAAATGTCTCATCACAACAATACAATGCCTCTCGAAAATATCACTCTTCTGAAAATTTTTTGTTTTAGAATCACAATATTCAGTATTGCCGAGAATGAACTGGTAATGCGTTTTCTATTTATTCACCTTTATTCAAAGAAAGAAATATGTCTTATAATTATCCTGGACATTGTTTCATATAAACTCTTACATATATAGCAGGTGTTTACAAGATATTAATTTGCAATATTTCTATTTTATGAATCCAATTTTAAAACCTTCTGCAACAGATTCCAAGCCATTTAAAGAAACATTCAATGAAATTGAACATTTTATCCGGAAATTAAATAATATGTCAAGAACGTTGTGAGTTCATAGAAATGTAATATGAGCGAGCCTTAAAAATTATTTCCAGTAAAATATATCAACAGAAATTAAATTCATGGACATTTTTTCACACGAAGTATAACTTTATATTGAATTCATTCAGGTGCATACTTTTTATATTTCTCAATAATCTATTTAGAAATCCATAAAAATGGACGCAAAGAAACCCGCGACTTTCGTTCAACCGTTTCGTTACTATATTTAGGTTCCCCGATAATTGAGCAAGAAACTATAACTTCCTTCATTCTCCAAACTTTGTAAAACAATCTATTTTTGAAATACGTTAAGAGCCACTCCGATTTAAAAACACATACGCACACATGTAAACGAGTGCACTGTATTATTTTTTTTTCCTCTCACTAAGGCTTGACTGGTTCTGCTCTAATAGTAATTCTAGACTAGTTCCATAACTAAATACGTAGATAAGTGCACAGTCTATTCCTGCCAGTATAAAACGTTAAGGTCGATAATCTCTGCAATTGGACATTCAGATAAAGGAAAAGCGAATAATAATTGCTGTGGTTGAATATCTTGATAATTGATATTCAATACATATAATACCACGCTGCCACAAAACAGAAATCACACATAACCGTATCCTTGTTATGACACATGCGCCCGTCTTTGCGATCAAATTCAAAACAATGTATTGGTAGCTTTTAATGATCTCGATCGTTTCATACTCTATACGGTAGTTCTCACGTGCTGGAATATCCCATTATAAATAAAACCCCACCGCTAGCGTCCCGTTATGAAAGCTATTCATTTTATAGCAATTCTACTTTTATTGATGTATCTTTCCAGATATTTGAGCTCTGACGAAGGACAAACAAAATGTAAACTAATCCATTCAATAGTTATAACGGCAATAGTATCTCGCTTGAGTAAATGTCCCATATAGAGTAAATGTAGCGGATTCTTTTAAATATATTTCCCAGATGTTTAAGCGTTTGTTAGAAACAAAAGCAAAAAGTAAACTGATCCATTCAGGAGTTTTAATACAATAACAGTTTCACTGAAGTCAATGTCCCATACAGAGACTCGTTTTTGCAGATAGTTTTAGATATCTCTCAAGCGATGATGTTATGTTGATTGTTTACTATCGATAAAATTTTCGCTTGAAGACAAAATGCAAGAAGTTGATTGTAATTTGTTCATCAGCCTATCAATATTGTTTCCACTTAAGGCAGTGGACCCGAAATGACAATGGGTAATTTCCGTGCGATTCCGGCATTCTCCGTATGCTATTTCGGCATTCTTCGGACACAAATATAGATAATTAAAGGAATAACAACCGGAGAATACGTTACTGAACGGAAACTGCCGATTAAACAATCGGTAGCGTATATTTTGAAAATGGGATGAAATTCTTTTTTAGAAAAATGTCATTCCATTGAGAAAATTTTTAGGCATGTCGGTCTTGCCGTAGCTTATTTTATAGAAGAAAAGTAAAGTACACGATTTTTTTTTCAGATTAAAAATATTCTATTATTGCAGATTTAACAGCATTAACTTAAAGTTTGGTAAAAGTTTCTTAGTTACTCGTTTGAATATCAAATACAGCTAGAGGATATGTAACGAGTAAGCACTGACATTTAAAACAAAACATTCGAACAAAAACCAATGTACGAATTACATCCATTGAGAATTAAGCGCCTATTTTTTCGATGATTTTACCAACAGTGAGGTTTGTTAGTGTGCTTAGCTTATTAATCCTTTCGCTAGAACTGCACAAAATTAAGAAGAAATTTAATTTTCAAAATCCCAACATAAACTTTCAAACACTGACATCAACATATTAAGGAAATACTTTGCGAGTAAGATCTTAGCAATTTCAGTACTTCAGTTTATTTATGCAATAGAGCATCAAGACAAAATCGTCATCAGATATCCCATCTGCACCAAATATAGCTTGCACAAAACAATACCTCTTCAACAAAAATAGCGCGATGTAGTTCTCTTCACTTCCTGTTTTAATTGCAATTTAAAGCATTCCATCCAATCTGCTCATGACACTGCATTACGATCTATAAGAAATCCATATTTATAAATTAGTAATTACAATAGATCAAGTTTGTGAATAAACACTATTCTGTCGTTCCTGGCAGAGTTTCTCCAATACAAGCATAGTACAAAAACTTTCCTGGGACTGTCACTAAACGCTAGGTATTTTCCCGTTTATTAGCGACTGTGTCAAGAAAGAAAATAAACAGGCGTTTTAGCCTTCGACTTTATGTAGAAACGATGAATGTCTATCCCCTGTCTTTAATCTTAAACATTTCTAGTAAATGTGCCGAATGATATAAACCAGTGATACTGGACATATACCGTAGACAGGATAATATTCGCGTACGCTTCATTCCGCGATTTCATGATTATCAACCTTATACCCACATTAATTCGCGAAGCGCGAGTGTTTTAAGACGTAAAACGGATTGATATCAACGAATGTTGTGAATTAGCGAGTGCAATTATTCGCGGATATTAGCGAACATAAAATATTCGCGAATGTAACCCAATATACAGAAATCCACATGAAAATATATAAAGATTCTAGCTAAGGCAGTTTAAAAAGCAACATGTGAGTTGATCACTTGTCGACAGTACAACAACATTTTATGGTTTTACCACTAGATGTTTAATCATTACGCTGGCACCTTTAAACTACTCAGATACGCGAGAAACTATCAATAATTCCAATTATAAAACTGCAATATATTTATCATTATTTCAAAATCTCAGTCGACGTACTATAGGTCTTTGTTTGCAGTTTATTATGCAACGTTACAAAACCTTTTCTTCTATGAACCTAATACAGCTTCAAGAACAATATCTTCACGACTAAAAATAACTCAGTAGGGTTCTTTTCACTTCCGGTTTTAATTGTTAAAAGAAATCCATCTAACCTACTGATGGAATTGCGCACGATATATAGGAAATCCATATTTATAAATTAGTAATTACAATAGATCAAGCTTGTGAATAAACACTACCCTGTCACGACTCGCAGATTTTTTCCAATAGAGGGAAAGTACAAAACATTTACAATATTAACCCATTTCAAAGTTTTTTTGATTCTCTTGGGTTGTCGATAGGTGTTCGGTTGAAATTAGAATCTTAACAAGAGAGAAATATACAGAATGTTTAGTCTGTTAAAATGATGATTGTACATACCTGCGCGTTCTGACCGATGATTCTATGAGATATTTTTCAAATTTATTTAAATTTCAAATGAAGGGACTCATTAGCCAAACGCTAAAGGCCACTGACTTTGAATAACTTGCCCCTCATTGCTAGAGGTTCGGAACCTCGCTTCGGGTATAGAGGTATGGAATTCTTGCCATGGGAAAAGGCCTTCCAGCTTGTTTCCAGAAGGTTTGTGGTTCTCGTGTTTAAACGGACGGTGGCAATGTCACAAATGGGTTATTAAACCGTTAAATAGTGCATCATACTTCACAGCTAATCCCCTTCGTGTTCCAAATTTACAGAATATTATACAAAAAAAGTTATCCCTGTCACTTGAATCTCTGACACACGTAATGGTAACAGGAAGCATGGTATGTAAAACACGGCGGTTATCAGTAATATGTATCAAGTCCTAAACCACAAACATTCGCGTTTCGCGAATTCTTAACACCGCGGATATAGCTGTTAACCACGAAATCGTTAAATAATGCCACCCACCAGAAAATTACCAAACTTAAAGTAAATTAGAAATAAACTTTGGCGTTTTTGCATGTCAAGTATACAACACTGTTTAACGGTACTCTGGTTCAAGCTCTACTGTGACTTAAGTAGTTTACTCCAAATGCTTGAACAATTTTTAGTAGGAATAATCTTATTTAGATGACTGACCTACTTCCTTTGTCTGTTGTGTGTCAAAGTTCTCAGTATGTTGCAGAACAAAATACGAGCTAGAGAAAGTAAGACATTACTGTCATTCGAGATTGTCATTTTTACATGCCTGAAACTGCTTGCCAACAATATCTCCGTAACAACCAGAGCCCGAAATAGTTCTATACATTTCCGCCAACCTGCTAATAGCTTTGCAAGCATTATATAAGGAATCCATATTTAGAAATTAATAATTGTAATATATCAAGCTTGTGAATATATACTTTCATGACTGGAATAGAAGCACAATACAAAACATTTAAATTATTAACTCAATCGCCCGTTTTTTCTCTAGATGAGTTATCTTCCTGTTTATTAGCAGGAATTTTAGCCTCGATTATATATAGATATGATGAATGTCTTTCCTTAAATGTTTCTAGTAAATGTGCCAAAAGATATGAAACAGTGATATTGGAGAAATAATCCATACTACTGCTTTAGCGAATTACTCCGCACATAAAATCTGAATAGGCTTTTTAGGAAACAAAACTTGTCATTTGTACAGTAATTTGGTCAAACTTCTTTATTAAAAGGTTCGTCAGTAAATGACCAATAAACTTTAAAGATGTCGAACAAATATCAATCAAGTGCAAATGTTAACCTGCTAATAATGACTGTGCAGCAAGATATTTCATTCGCTATTTTATACAATATATCCGCTATACACAACATACATACATATACATATTCATAAAATGTCTCGATGTCGTTAAAGTTATCAGTTAAATCTATTCATATAGTTGCAAGATTGTTTCGGAAGGCTAGTGAATGGGCGTCCGCTTCAAATGCGGGAGGTCGTGGGTTCGCTCTCTGACCACGACATACCAAAGACAAGAAAACTAATACCAGTAGCTCCTTTGCTTGACGCTCAGCATTAAAAGGGAAATCTAAACTGGCTTTTATACTCTCGTTCCCTCGAGGCGTTGAAGAAATTGATATTTAGTTGTAGAGCATGTTGCACAATCTAACTCCAACAAATTAGAATAAGCTAATGTATTTGCAGCACAGTCTAAAAGGCCTTCATTTCTTTGAAGTAGTAGTTACTTAATACTGACATCAAAAAGTGCAATAAAAACTATTTCTAACTGACGTAAAACGTTTTATCACTTATTGCAAAATCTTAACATGCTAGTGTGAAGGCAAGACATAATGGGAGAAAATGTGCGTCTCATCTTTCAAATTATAAAAATACAAACAAATTATTTTACAGATTAATTATTAAAGTTTTGCGACAGTACCAGCCATGTTTTCATAATTTGATATTCTAACCACGTTGATTCTGGAATTTCATTCAATAAGTCGGCACATTCATTCATAAAATGGGGAAATTCATTCTTAAAACATGGAACATTTTACAATAATATTAACGGACTAATCATTGTTAATGTTTATTGGTCAGAAAGCGTCCTAATTAGAATGCGGGGCTCAGCCGTCCTCCGTGTCCTAGCCAAGAAGACCATTGATCAAAACAAACATTTGCTTTGCAGGGGACGAAACATAAAAGAAAGTAGGATTAAAAATCTAAAGTGTAAAACAAGCAGTAACAGAACACTTCATTTAGACAGCGAAATCCTATTGCGACTCAACAACGACAGGAAGTTATGTAACAACCTTAATTACATTAATTCAACGTTGCAGCATAAGAAAACTCACTCTTTTTGGGCAAACTGACTGGAGTTAAAGATTGGCTCTGTTAAGACTGTTTTTCTACTGTGTCGAATCAATCAGAAAGCAAGGCACTACTTTGAGACGGTTCGGGACAAAACTTCACTTAAACGACACCACGGCCCTTGACAACAAGACGATGTAAGTAAAATACTCCCCTCGAGGTGAATCCATTACATAAGTAACTGTTATGCAGGAACATGTTGTAAAACAGAAATATGTGCACAAAACATTATGGATATATAGCAGTATAACAGAAAAGTAATTCAACGTATTTCCAACTTTATTTGCCAATTAATACTTTTCATCTTCAATTAAATCAGTTCTCGGAATTGTACCATACGAATAGAAAACAAACATACGCCTTAGGTCACCCAGTACGACAAAAATGAAAAGGTTTCAGGCTCGATTTCGTTGAAAAACAAGGATAAATATCAAACAGGGAATGCCACGTTCCAAAAACGTGGCCTCTCTAAAACGAAACCCACAACACGCAGAAGTGCACACGACTTACACACACACTTACATACAAAACAAACACACGAGGACAAAACAAACACACGATGACAAAACAAACAAATAAAGGAACATAGTGGGGCACCGCCTTAAAACGGTCAGAGGCAAAAACACCACTGGGGAGCTTAAATCGGTTCATGGTACGCACCCATCACACAGCCTGTTCATGGATTGTAGTGACATGATATCGTCCGCGCCCTCTAGCTCTAAGTTGAACATGACTAAACGTTTACAAATGTTATAAGTAATACTATAATTAAGAGAAATCCGCAGACGTATTTATATCGCGTTGTAAATGGAACCTTCTATGAGTGCTATTCAATGAAAAGCGACATATGGTCCTTAGTTATGGTAACTGACTTGGCCTAAACAAGAAAACAATGGGCAGACGATTTTAGAGACTGGATCAAAGATTATGGAGCCTGTATATCACTGTCAAAAGACAAAATGAAAAAGGAGGCACCATAAAATTAAAATAGACCAAGCTTGTGACTCAGTAATATCCGGAGTCATATCTTGGCAAAAGCAAAACATTCATGGAATTAACCTAGTTCCATCCATTATTTTAACTCAAGCCGATTATCTAGAACTGTAAAGAGGTGTTAAAAGAACTAGAATAATCTTCCGCATTTTTTCTCATTAAAGAAAATAAACAAGAAATTTAGTTTGAACTCGTTTAGAATTCTGACAAGTTTCGATTGAATTTGCCAAACGGTAAATCGGTGGTATTTAGGAAATAGAAGACGATACGCAAGTGTCTTTTCATATTGAATTTATTAAAATAGTTAATCAAAATAACAAAATGCGAGGCTGTGCGAAACATTTTATAACGGTTTCTTATTCAACGGATCGAATGAGCTCATTGCGATCAAACACCTATGTTATATGTTTTTAATTCACCTGTGAAACATCAAACTATGTTTTTTTTTGTCCTTTTGTCCATAATAAGGTCAATTCGACCAGCAGTCTCAACAATTAAAGCAACTTTTACGTCAAAGTGTTATTACACTAGTTTCCCTACTGGAGTCAAACATTGATAATTCCTAAGATCGCTTTTAGGCAATTTGTCACTTGTAGAATTAATCATAACCAATTTAGAAGTCGGTGACCTTTATTGTAAACTTCCCTCAACTGGATGCGCTCCATCTTATGGGATATATATTTCTCAAATAATTAGATTTATAGTAAAAGAAACGATATTGCATTCTTGTTTAACTAATCAGGATCAGTTGGATGCTTATAAAACGATTGTGACGAGGAGCGCCTTGGGAGAGCGTCTGGCAAGTATGAATTAAGGTAGACACAATACTATGTTTTCAATGGGATTAAAAGATAATCACACAGAGTTTTAAATAACAGTTTGAAGTCAAGAGAGTGGAATTTAATCAGTTTATGCGCCCTCGTAATTCATAATGTTATAGCATGCCTCTGTTGTGGAGATCGCTTAACTATTGCTAAAAAATTCGATACAGCTGGCAGACGCAATGTGAAACCAACATGTATTGTATTGGTTAATTCGTTGACATGCATTACAAGAAACTTTGCAATAAAATACTTTAGTATAACACTCTCAAGAGAAATGCCCAAAGTAACAGAAATCAACTTTGTATAGTAGCCAACGTTAAAGAAATACTTGTTATTTCTTCTTACTTTGCCATAAGACTTTCATAGACTGCATCTTGACAAATGTGATAACAGTTCTGTATTGTTACAGCAACTAAATCACCCACGCAACCCCAAAAACATAATTCATTTCTGTAGTGCCATGATAACATATTTAATGTTACCTTAGATCCATGCACTTGCGAAACAAAACATCCCAGTGTATCAGTCAATGTCGTGAGAAAGGTGTAAAATCTAAAGTGTCTAAAAACGAGAATATTATAAAAGTATAACATCTGAAATAACGCAATGCAGATCAGAACCCTTTGATGTCGTCTGCATATCTGTAAAGAAACGAATGAATTAATGGTATACAATATACAAATAAGAACGTCTCCCTAGAGAGCGGTAAAGAATATTGAATTCTCCCTTTCTGAGTGTCTCATAGTACTGTAAAAAGGTTAGGCTGGATGGAGTCAATAGAAATCCATAATTGGAAACAAGAAATCAAATGACGTGTCCCATCAACGTGCAATCAAATCAGTGCGAAACTACGAAACGCCGAATTACTCTACGATTTTAAAGATCGATTAAAAACAGTCTCAGCTCCGATGCATTTCAGATTTTTTCCTAGAAAAGTTGTTCATTTATTCCAATGTACATGTATATTGATATTTGCTTTTTTTTCAAAGGTGACCTGTGCAAAGAAAATTTAATATGATACTTATTAAAAGATAATTATGCGGGCCTTTGGCAACTTGAATTTTGTGATTATTCTCGTTTTGGAATATTGTGCTAAGTCCCCTGCACATGTCACTCTTGTTCACGTTACTCCCCAACACGTGTTACTGGAACCCATAGACGGATTTAATATGCACGTGTTGAACAGACATGATAATTTTTTTTACTTTTATTTTATATCCCCTGGGCAACAAGATTTATTATTGTCTGTATTTATCGTCTGGTTATGGTAAATAAATCAGACGATAAAAATCTATGCTATTCAACTATATTTAGATTATAAGAATCGTTCACTGGTTGCAGGTGCAGATCGAAATATATGGCTTGTGGGTAAACGAGGCTTTGCCGAGAAACCACATGGAGTCAGATATTCCCAACCACATTTAAACGTAGTTGCTTTTTCCTGTATATCGTCATTTTACAAAAATAGTCTGAATTAAAAAAAAGCACTGCCGTGACATGAAGCCTTAATGTCCTGTTGGCGCTTCATCAACACGACAGCAAGATAAATCATTTTCGTTGTGTTTGTAACCACGCCTGAAAAAGGACACAACAAAAGTAGGGCGAAGACACATTTATTTTCTGACGTGTTGGCGCAATATTTTGTCATGTCCCCATGCTGGTGAGGCGCCACATGACAGCACGAGGATAATCAATATAAATCTGGTATAATAAATGACAAAATATGAAAGTGGAAAACCACAGGTCCCAAAAACGATATAAACGAAAATGTTGTAGGCTCAGTTTGATTGAGCCTGTTCATGGACGGTAGTGGAAATACAAGCTACCGTCCACACCCTCTAGCCCCGGGTTGAGCAGAACTCAACATTTACACATGTTATAAGTACCAAAATATAATGTAGAGACATCCGCAGATGTATTCATACGGCGGTGCACATGGAACCTTCAATGATGCATAGAATGCAATTCCATGAAAAGCGGCGTATGGTCCCCAGATAAAGTTGCATTCTGTTTGTTGTGTCAACACGATGACACGGCAGATTATATTCTCCTTGTTTCACAAAAAGATTTTATACTTTGTGTATCAATGTACTAAAAGGAATGAAGTGCAAAAGTGCAAATACGAATAAACATATTTAAGCTTTTTACATCTTACATACAAGATAATTTATTCACTTTGATCAATGGAACCTTTTTGTCAGGCAAATATTGCTTCACTTGAAAAGAAAACACCTAAATGTGTAAGTCAATATCCAAGCACTGTTTATTCAATTCATTTACTGAAGAAGCGAAAGTAATACAACGAAGACAAGTACTAGTTTCTTTTCTTTCATTAAGGCTCCACACAGGAAACTACATTGCATTCTTGTTTGACTAATCAGGATCAATTGGGCGCTCTTCTAAACCGAATATGACTAGGAGCGCCTTGGGAGAGCGTCTGGTAACAAGGAATAAACGTTCACACAATACTCTGTCCTCTTTGGGATAGGTTTTCATGGATTTAGAAATAATCACACAAAAACTTGCCGATCGAAATTTCATCACAAAGGCTGTTAAACAGTTTGAAGCCAGAAGACTGGAATTTAATTATTTTATGCACACTCATAATTCAAAGTATAACAGCATGTCTCGTTTGTGACGGTAGCTTGAAACATGCTTTGAATCTGATACATTTAGCTGATTAATTAAGGCAGAAATATATTACAAGGCATTCCGTTGATCTATGTAACCAAAGTACTTTGCAAAGAAGAGGGCATAAATGACTATTTAACTTTAGAGTAAATGGTCTTTTCACTACATTTTGTTATATGTTTAAGGGATTCACTTGCAGAGGACACCTTTTATTTATATATCATGTATGTCCTGTAATTTAAGAAGAATGTGATAGAAATAAAGTTTCAGATTGGTGTGCCACTCTCTAGCGGTATTTGTGCCACAAACCATTATAAGGCGGTGCCTCACTGTGTTCCCTCGTTTGATTCGTCCAGATTGTTTTACTTTGTCTATGATTTATGAGGCGCGACAGGCGGTGTGTGTGTGTGTGTGGGGGGGGGGGGGGGGGGGGGGGGGGGGGTTTGAGGGCTGCGTGCTTGGAACGTGACATTTCTTACCGAATATTATTGTAATGAGTTATAATAGTTGGCTATATAAGATGATTTCATTGTCACAATGGATCCACTAACTTAAGGTAAGAATGAAATCGGTAATATGAAATCATTAAACGCTCTCTATTCCCTTCACATAGGTTTCTGATCATTCCAAGTTCTAATATTTTTTATATTGTAGCCAGTACCCTTGTTTATTTGTGGTGCGAATACCTGCTGTATCTTTATTTTGAATGTTTACCTTGCAAGAACGCTGAACAAATTCCATAGGTTATAATTTCACGTATTTTTATGCGTTATATTTAATTTGCAACGTGTGTGATGTTTGCTGTTCGCTGTGCGTTATATTGAATTTGCAACGTGTGTGATGTTTGCTGTGCGCTGTGCGTTATATTGAATTTGCAAGGTGTGTGACGTTTGCTGTGCGCTTCGCGTTATATTGAATTTGCAACGTGTGTCTTGTGCTGTGCATTGTGCGGTGTGCGTTATATTTACTTTGCCACATTTATGATGTTTGTTTTGCCAACACAGTGAAAGATTGTTAGAAAAATTTATACGATATATTATTTCTGCGTGTTTTGATGGTTTCTTTCTTTATCATTCAATGCATTTGAATATCTTGTATTTAGCTTGCTTCTTCTCAAGTACGTTGAGATATTGTTATACATTATCCTAAGTTTTTGTCTTGTTCGTATCCTGAGACAATACATTTCTTTATGATTCAATGTAATTCAATATAAGCTACCATCATAAACTGGAAGCTGTCATTTTAAAGTGGAAGCTATCATCATCAACTGGAAACTATCATTTTAAAGTGGAAGCTACCATCATCAACTTGAAGCTATCATTTTAAAGTGGAAGTTATCATCATCAACTGGAAACTATCATTTTAAAGTGGAGGCTATCATCATCAACTTGAAGCTGTCATTTTAAAGTGGAGGCTTTCATTATAAACTGGAAGCTATCATTTTAAAGAGGAAGCTATCATCATAAACTGGAACCTATCATTTTAACGTGGAAGCTATCATCATCAACTGGAAACTATCATTTTAAAGTGGAAGCTACCATCATCAACTTGAAGCTATCATTTTAGCGTGGAAGCTATCATCATCAACTTGAAACTATCATTTTAAAGTGGAAGCTATCATCATCAACTTGAAGCTATCATTTTAACGTGGAAGCTATCATCATCAACTTGAAGCTATCATTTTAACGTGGAAGCTATCATCATCAACTTGAAGCTATCATTTTAAAGTGGAAGCTATCATCATCAACTTGAAGCTATCATTTATAAGTGGAAGTTTTCATTATAAAGAGGAAGCTATCATTTTAAAGAGGAAGCTACATGCCGTGAATTCCCAGTCCAATATTACCACTTTGTATTTTCGCAGTAGCGAACTGTGGCAAGTCTATATCTGCATGCAGTTCTCGTGTGGCTATCGGTGTGTAACATTATCGTGTTTGCATTAACCGTTAATTGTAGGCTATAGCATTTATTTTTATCCATCGGTATTCAAGAAATTAAAAGTGTTAAAGACCCACCAATACCTATTCGTCCACTTTTTCCTCTCACATGAACTTGGTGCAAATAATCGTGCATACTACTACATTAATTGAATAATATATTTAGACATTAAATACATTGACTTAGCCCTATATCTGTAACTGTCAAATTGTAAATAGATACTTGTTATTTCTCATTTCTTCATATAAAAAATGTATAATTACCATCTTGGAAATACAAAATATTACTGTCATTTTGTGGTGTGTCTTAAAGGTAACTTAACAATAGCCACTTCTGACCTTGACATTTTATAGGGAAAATACAAGTATATACAACTCTCAAAATGTACTAAGAATTTAAAATTAAAGCTCAGATAAGAGCTGACACTATTAGTGACTAACGCCCCCGAAGTCACCAAGTGTGACCAAAAATGCTACAGTTGTCTGTGCAAAATATGCCAGCATAGTTTAGGTATGACTCATTTTGCGACCAGATTAAACAAGTTCTCCGAAGGTAACCTTGACCTTGGAGCTAGGGTCTGGGTTTTGAGCATGACACACCAGCTCATCATAGGGAAGAATTGTGACAAGTAATTTCTGATAAATGGCAGAGTTATTGACCGCACAAGAAAGATACAATGTTAAGTCTAAGTGTGACTTTGACCTTGAAGCTAGGGGTCTTGGGCTTGTGTCTGACACGTCATTTTAATATAGGGAAAGTTTATGCCATGTAATTTTAAAGTCTTTTAATCGATGGAAGAGTTATGGAACGGATAAGTAACACACCATGTAAACTGTCAGCTTCTAAATGTGACTTTGACCTTAGAGCTAGTGGTCTGTCTGTTATGCATGACACGTTTTCTCGTTATGGGGAATAATTATGCCAATTCTGTGAAGAATGACATAGTAACGAACCGACATGAAACAAACCCTATTAAACTTTGACTTGACTTCTAAATGTAAACTTGATCTTGGAGCTAGGGGTCTGGTTCTTGAGCGTAACACATTGCCTCATTATGGTAAACATTTATGCCAAGTTGTTTCAAAATCCCTTCATGGATAACAGAGTTATATACCGGACACGAAAAAGATCCTATTAACCTATGACTTATAAGTATGACCTTGACCTTGGAGCAAGGGATCTGGGTCTTGCGCATGACACATTGTCTGATTATGGTTACCATTTATGCTATGGTATTCAAAATCCCTTCATCGATGGCAGAAATATGGACCGGACACAAAAACAGATCCTGTTGACATTTGAGCTCTAAGTCTGACCTTGACCTTGGAGCTAGGGGGTCTGAGTCTTGCCCATGAAACTTCGTCTCATAAAGATAAACATTTATGCTAAGTAATTTCAAAACCTCTTGATGAATGGCAAAGTTACGAACCGGACACGAAACAAACCCTATTAACTTTTGACTTCTAAGTGTGACCTTGACCTTGAAACTAGGGGTCTGAGTAGTACACACGAAACGTTATCTCATTAAGGTTAATGTTTATGCCAAACTATTTCAAAATTCCTTCATGGATGGCAGATGGATGGAGATACAGCCCGGACAGGAATTTACAAAATCACAGTCGGACGGACGGACAGACAAGGCGAATTTAATATGCCCACCTTCGAGGAATAAAAAAGAACATACTGTAGTTTAGATAAGAAGTTATTTGCTGAAACATCGTTAAAAGATGTAAGGATGTTTTTGAAAAATAAAACTTAAATTATCAACTGCTTTTGTAAAATTCTTGAAACAGATATATACTTATTAACTTAATAATAACATAATATATTAACAAAATCTGAAAAGTGGATCCCTCGGAAGCACTAATGACAAGGCTAAAAGTGAATATTGCAGACTCAATTTGATTGAGACCGCATTAACTGTAGTTGGTTTATTTTGTACACTGTCAGCAGTGTACATGTATCTAGATAATTTGCAATCATGCTTTGCACGGAATGTCATGGATCAGAGGGATAGACTGGCTATATTCATCACTACAACTCGGCAAACTGTATGAAATCTAAAGTGGTAGTATATTCATGGCATGCCATCAAAAACTAGAAGCTATCATCATAAACTGGAAGCTATCATAATAAACTGGAAGCTATCATCATAAACTTCATAAACTGGAAATCTAAATGTTTATATATACACAATGTATGAACAAATACTTCCAATAGTTTTCTACTATCCGATTATGACCTTTCAAATGACTGCCTCAACTCTTTCATCTTTTTCAATTACGGAGGTCAACTAGAGATATAAGTGTTAAAACAAAAACAAATTATCATAAAAAAGGTCTAATGTAGCATATAGATTTGAGAATGGACCTACCAAAACAAACCATTAGCAACACGACTAAATTAGTTCTAACACCGTGGATACCATTTGCGGTAAATGATCTTCGCACAGTTAGCACTTTCAGGATACTTCAGTGGTATACAGTGTCCAAATCATTAACATTTTCACATGATAAAGGAAAGACACAGCAAAACAATTTCCAATTATGCTATCACAACAGACTTTGTTCCCAGATAAAACAGAGTATAGTGTAGATGGTATTCTGTCTTTTAGATGGCAAAGTAATTTTTGCTTTGCACTCCGTCTTTGTCTGGACGTAAATGGTAAAATTCATTTAATTTCCGATAATTGATTTTTATTGACTAGATGCAACTTAACCTTTACACTCTAGTGTAGGACATTCTGAGAAGGAAGCGGAGAATTCAATATTCTTTACTAATTTCTTGGGAGAAGTTCTTATTTGTAGACGGTGTACCATTTATTTATTAGTTGTTGCAAATATGCTGCAACACATTGGCTACGATTTTCATCATTTGCTTTGATTGTGTCCGCCGCGAAATGCTCATGAAAACGTTATTTCCATTTAATCTGTCAATAAAAAGTATGAATATACGGGCATTTTGCCGAGATGTAATACAGTACCGAAATGCAATGCAGTGCCGAGATGAACAGCAGCGACGCAAACTGATGTTATATCAAAATCAAACACATGTATTGGACGCAATAAGGACTTTCTTCGAATCAATCCGTCTGTTGCTTTATATGTGTAAAGTACGTTTTCCCATAAAAGAGTTTATATGAAATCCACAGAAAGCATTAAACCAATTTAAAGCGATCAGAATCGACCCTCCAACAAACCGGCCATCCCATACAAAAAGACCGTCCCAAAAACGGACACTCCCAAAAATCGACCGTCCCACAAACCGAACTTCCACTACAAATTGACCCTCCTACACAGTCTGGCGATGCCAAGCCGACACTGGAATGGAAATATATATAAAAGAAGTGCTATTTCATACGTGTGCGCATGCGTGTTTTAAATACTCATACGAACAACGCTCAATAACTCGCTAGCGGTATGTTTACACGTTAATTAAATAAAACGTTAAAGTTTGTTTTTACAAGTACAGTTGAACGTGTAAGTCTATGTTTTTTGAATAACTTGCAACGTTCTGAATTTTGACACCTCAGACGATTATTGAAACGAAGCAGGAAATCGTACAAGTGAGCGTTCCGTCACAAGTGTTCTATTTATAGCATACAATACGGAACAGACACAAGCGATACATCCTTGGAAAGGACAGTACCATTGATAAAAAGAATTCCTGACAGTGTTGATTAATAGAATTACATAGATAAATACCATTCCTTCAAATGTTTTTCTACAAATCCTGTAAAAATATAAATAAGAAAAATCCGCATGACTTTTTATATATTCTTTCTTGTTTTTTTAGCGTTGCTGGGAGGTGGGTGTGTTCGATCCTATAAAACTATTAATTAATGTATGTCAAATTACGGTGTTCCGTTTGGACAATCGTGACTTTTTATTTAATACTAAACCGCGATGCACGATGGTACGATGACGAAAACGCGATGGTGCGATGGCACGATGACGAAACAACGATGGTACGATGGTGAAAACGCGATGGCACGATGATGAAATCGCGATGGTGCGATGGTACGATGGAGAAATGTCGATGTAATATCGCGTTTTCATCATCGTACCATCGCGTTTTCACCATTGCACCATCGTGCCATCGCGTTTTCATCATCGTACCATCGTGTTTTCACCATCGTGCCATCGCGTTATCACCATCGTACCATCGCGTTTTCATCATCGTGCCATCGCGTTTTCACCATCGTGCCATCGCGTTATCACCATCGTACCATCGCGTTTTCACCATCGTGCCATCGCGTTATCACCATCGTACCATCGCGTTTTCACCATCGTGCCATCGCGTTTTCACCATCGTGCCATCGCGTTATCACCATCGTACCATCGCGTTTTCACCATCGTGCCATCGCGTTATCACCATCGTACCATCGCGTTTTCACCATCGTACCATCGCCTTCCGGTTAGAAATGCGTAGTTTGTGCACTTGAATTTTTGTCAACAATAGATGAATGTATCTCAATGTATTTTATGAGAAGAAATTTACCATTTAGATTCTGCTCTTTTGCAAAATGTTTTTCAATGTGTTCAGTGCTCAACTCATTAAAACTGTGTAAAATCTTCAAGGCCACGTCCTTTGTATTTTATGTATGCATGAAAATAAATAAAAAGCTGTGTGTAATAGTTATTCTTGTCAGGATGTAGAGGGTACATAGTGCAATGTGAAAATGAGATTTATCAAGCCTGTATTACTGACACATATACTGTACCACTGCGCATGACCACCGGAAGGCGATGGGACGATGGTGATAATGCGATGGTACGATGGTGATAACACGATGGTACGATGGTGAAAACGCGATGGTACCATGGTGATAACGCGATGGCACGACGGTGAAAACGCAATGGTACGATGGTGATAATGCGATGGTACGATGTAGAAAACGCGATGGCACGATGGTGAAAACGCGATGGTACGATGATAAAAACGCGATGGTACGATGATACGATGGTGAAAACGCGATGGAACGATGATGAAAACGCGATATTACATCGACATTTCACCATCGTACCATCGCATTATCGCAATTTTATCATCGTGCCATCGCGTTTTCACTATCGTACCATCGTTGTTTCATTATCGTGCCATCGCACCATCGCGTTTTCGTCATCGTACCATCCTACATCGCGGTTTAGGATTCAATAAAAAGTCACGATTGTCCAAACGGAACCTCGTATCAAATCATGCCTTTTAGGACATGCGCAATAACGCTGACATGAGGTTATACTATTTATAGCGACCAAGAAATAGTGCCCCCTCCCTATATGTGGTCTTCTAAGTTTGTGTATATATCAGATGTATCGGAATCAACATAATATTTATCAGAAGGATATTCTGATTAATTCAAGACCTACTAATCGGTTTTACGCTGCATAAAATAATTCTGTCTCATCCCGCCCTCGTGAAATTACTCCGCGGGACGTATAATCTCCTCATAGTGTTAAAATGAATTAAAGCACGCTTCTGTTGTATCTTTTCGCATTTCTTAATCAAAATGCATTTTAGACTCATGTCAGTGATCTGTCCTGAAAACATAATCTTCTCTAATTTAGTCTGTAAGCTGTATTGCATTCAAGGCATGTTCTATGCAGCCGCCACAAAAGAGACCTGCTGTGCGATCCGGAATGACGAGCCTGTATGAAATAATTTAATTCCAGACTACTGACTTCAAACGGTTACATATTGTTTGTGATGACATTTCGTTTGGCAGTATTTATTTCAAATTATTTCTAAATCCATGAAAATCAATCCCGAAGAGAACAATGTATTGTGTATAATTTAATTTCCAGTTCCAACACGCATTCTCTTCCCGCTTATCCTCATGATATGTTTTATAAAAGAAAACAGTTGATCCTAAATAGTCAAACAAGGTCTGTATCGAATAAACTTACAAACTACAGCTGAATAACTTGCATTCGCTTCCTAGTCTTTAAGTTACCGGACTTATTAAAGGTATACTACACCCGCATTTCATGTCTGAAAACATGACCAGTTTCTGCATACAGTTTATGTAAGTATGAAACAAACAAGTTAATGTGTTTTAACAGTACTATTCATTAGGTTTTAAAACAGTTAACCCTGCAGACATGTTTAACTAAACACAGTATAAATGTGTATTTAACTAAACACAGAATAAATGTGTATTTAACTAAACACAATATAAATGTGTATTTAACTAAACACAATATAAATGTGTATTTAACTAAACACAGAATAAATGTGTATTTAACTAAACACAATATAAATGTGTATTTAACTAAACATAGTATAAATGTGTACACCGATAAAAAGGCTGGGAGTTTTGTTATTGACAACCCACTGTTACTGCAAGATACTAGTATTTAATTACGACTAGCTATGCATACACAATTAATTTATATATTTAGTAAAGTTAAATACAGTTGATGAAGATTTTCTACGTTTAAAGTAAATATACCGTCAAATAAAATATTTTTTTCACAGTAACTTATATAGAAATAATACAATAATTAAATGTATAACTAGTTCTCAAAAAAACTTACTGATATGACTTTATTTCTTCGGCCTGAACCTTAGTAACATTAAATAAGAATATACAAGCATGCTTAATGTATACTTTATGGTGCCCGATATGGAAGGCAACACAAACTGTTGTTTCATTGCTATAAAATAAGAATGTAAAGTAGTCCGTTCCCAACGTTCTACAAATGCAGTTCATTATTTAATACAGTCATTATTAGGAGAGAAAACGCTTTGAACTATTCATTGATCAAAACATATTTAGCGTTCTTTTATGACACAACCAAACAAAAATAAAGCAGACTCGGTCTCATAGGTCACAGAAACATTTAGGAGCGAAACACTCCTCATTCCCCTTATCGTATTTTTACAGTCATTCAAGATGGATAAGGTTTGTTGCACTCAGGAAATCTTGTGATTTTTGTACTTTAATGGGCAATGATTAAATATTGCCATAAAATCCATCACCCAGAGACATGTTCAGCATGTTCGATTTTTGGTTTAATTACACCTAAAGGGCTAAAGGTCTGGCAAATGTCAATAAAGTATCATGTCGATTTAAATTGCTAAGAAATAATATCTCATACAAATGTCCCGGACATCTTGTACAAAAATGTAGTTAAAAGTCTGACGTCATTTATTACCGAAAAGTATTATGATAGTTTTCCCCGTTAATATTATTCTGCGTAGTTTTCAATGAAACTATTATGTACCATGATATAATTATGTATTTTCATAACGAACTTTAACAAATGCGAAATACCAGGCCGGTACCAGCATCAAGCCAATTTCATCGGGCATGTTTTACATAAGAGTAGGTAAGTTTACACTGAACAAACAATTATTAAAGATTTTCCCTTAAATGTAAGTGTCGTGATCAGTTTCAAAAGTTGACATTTTCCGAAGTGGGAGTATAGAAAAAAATTGTGGAAAATCTGAAATGAACAGGAAGTCTATACCTGTCTTACTTTCCATGATTTTTGCATGTATGTCGGTCTACTTTTCGAATTGGAAAGAACTTTCCACACATCCATTACATTTTTATTTCCATCGGGAATCTTTAAGTGCCGTATGGAGGCCGTAAAAAGTCTCACCTTACCTTTATTCAGTGTTGTTATATTTTCAGGTCCTTTAGGGTCATGGAGTCCAATCAATGTTCATAGGTCATGCTTAAGCCGGAGGGCGGTTGCAATTTCCGCCTCTCATGAACGGACTCAGTCAAATCGAGTCTGCTTTTATTTTGCTCGGTTGCACTCTATGCTTCCAAAGGATCTTCTAACAGATTATGAATCATATAATTATTATACGGGTGTTGTACAGGTAAATACGAAATAGAGCAAATTATACTGTAAATGACTATGTCGTACAGTCAAATTGACATACGTGTTTGCCTTATGGAATCAATTAACTTACATACTAAATCATTTGCCTTTTTTGACCTTTAAAGATATTCTTCCCTTCATAATACAGACAAGGTGATAATGTTGGAAGCAAATAAAAATATAATCACCATAAAGAGTTCCTTTATAGCAAAATGGTACTGGTTTGCCTGCTGTAAACAAGCCATTGGCAACAGGGCTTAATTAATTCTAACGCTCGAGATACTATTTGCAGTAAATTAATTTCACGCAGTTAGCACCTGCTTATGACCAACATGATATTTTACTGATGGACATCATCATTTTTCACAGGCAATCATTCAGCTGTTGTTCCAGTTAAAGGTCAAAGAACAAAATGACCAATCCATTTTCTAGAACGGCCGAAGTATCTAAATTAAGAGGAGCATTTGGTTCCCGGTATTGTATTGTAGATTGCAGAGTTATTACAAATTTACTGTGCGTCATGATTGGAACCTGATGGTATAATTGATTTAATTTCTTATTTCCAATAATTGATTTTTATTGACTGGATGCAACTTAACCTTTGTTCTCTAGTATAGGACATTCTGATGAAGGGAGAATTCAATATTCTTTACTGTACTCCTGGGAGCAGTTCGTATTTGTATATTGTGTACTGTTAATTAAATCGGTACATTGCAGATATGCAGGACCATTGTTGTTCCTATTTTAACAATTTCAGATTACAGTGAAACAGAAAATACTATTTCTAAGAAACTTTGAATTTGTCTGTAGCTCCCATACTGCACATAAACTAAATTAGATAACAGAATTTGTTTTTGTATTTATAGCGAGTCATAGAGTAGTTGTTTGTAGGTTGGACCACATTGTCAGCGATCTTGGTTCGACTCCCTGTCGTGATTGATATCCCAGCTTTCGTCGACTACCTACATTGAACGAGAAACCTTTACTTTTTTATAATTTGAGCCGTACCATGAGAAAACCAACATATTGGCTTTGCGACCAGCATGGATACAGACCAGCCTGCACATCCACGCAGTCTGGTCAGGATCCATGCTGTTCGCTTTTAAAGCCTATTGTAATTAAAGAAACCGTTAGCGAACATGATGGATCCTGACCAGACTACGCGGATGCGCAGGCTGGTCTGGATCCATGCTGGTCGCAAAGCCACTATGTTGGTTTTCTCATGGCACGGCTCATTTTATAATAATACAATCCCGCATTCCAAGGGATCGAGCGTTTTACTTCGGGATAACCGAAATTCGACATAAAATGATATTTGTGTTTTTGGGACGGGACTTGAAAATGACTTCGAGATAGCCGGAGTTTTGAGATATGCGATTTCGAAATATATATTGTAGTTGTGTATTCATAATCATGGGATCTAGACATAAAATTCATTATGCAGTATCATTTAAGGTGTGTGGTTTTCAACCTAATGATTATATTGTCATTTATGCTTCTTTAAAACATAGTGTTCTGGATGTTTCTTAATAAAATAGGTAACTTTATATATCATTTTCATCAAGGAATATCGTAAATTGCTTATTCACTCAAGGCAAACCAAATGACTTTTAAGTAAATATAATTACGACCGTTATTTCACTTTAAAGTGCCCTTGAAGCTCATATTTAAAAATATTTACAATTACTACATATCATGTAGTTATTTAAACATCGATGTTCATGTGTATTAAAAGCAATATGCATTACGCTAAAAAAGGTACAAACATATGCATGTACAGCTGAACACAGTAAAAATGTGTACTACAGTTAAAAAACTTGCTTTTAATAAACAACTGTTACTGCATGCCACTTTAATTTTGAATATAGAAGTTCATACAAATAAATGTATATATTTAGTGAAGTTAGATGTTAGATATATATGATAAGGATTTTCTACAATGGGAGTAAATATCAAAAGGTAAAATATTTTCCTTACAGATGGGCAAATGATATCTTCAGACGAGCCTTGGTGCCATAACAGTTTCCAGCCCACTTACTTGTATGTGTTACTCTTTGATTAAATTTCGACTGCGATTGTTTATTAATCCAAGAAAACCTATTCCGCAGAGAAAATAGTATTGTAACTTAATTCCTGGTACTTCGACACATGCTCTTGTGGTTTGCGCCGCTCCTGATGATTTATAAAAAGCACCAAATTTTGCTCGGTGACGCAAGAATGGGATTCAGTTCCAATCTTTCTTATTACAGAAAATATAGAAAAAATAACTGATAAGTATTTTTCTTGATTGACTGTTTTCCGCGTAACTAATTTGACAGAATAATTTGAAATTAGAATCTGCGATTGTAAAACCTTACTTGGAGACCAGTCTCAAAGACAGGTTGAACCTAATCTCAGAGAACAAAAAAGACAAAAGGCAAAATCATGTCCCAGAAATATAAAAGATAATAGGTAAGGGTAGATTTCTCCGAAGCATAGAGCATCAAAAACACAGCCTCAGAGCCACGCATTTGCAAAGTGGGCCCACAACACAAAGAAGCTGTAATGGAAAACTATTACAGACGGGTTGCTTCAAAAATCTAACAAGTACATATAAATCTATGCCAAATATAGATAGAGGGGGTGGAAGTGGTAAGGGGTAAAAAACCCCTTTAATGACCTACACAGTCTCGGACACTGCACTTACACGTAACCTGGACATAAAAATAATATATCAAAATAAAATTACAGTTGAGCCGTGCCATGAGAAAACCAACATAGTGGGTGTGCGACCAGCATGGATCCAGACCAGCCTGCGCATCCGCGCAGTCTGGTCAGGCTCCATGCTGTTCGCTTTTAAAGCCAATTGGAATTGGAGAAACTGTTAGCGAACAGCATGGATCCTGACCAGACTGTGCGGATGCGCAGGCTGGTCTGGATCCATGCTGGTCGCACACCCACTATGTTGGTTTTCTCATGGCACGGCTCAGTTTATTAAAAATATTAGGTCATACCTGATACTTACGGCACCTGTTTTGTTAAATTGTATACTTTTTTACTGAAGTAAAAAGTTATATGTGCCACTTTCAATCTTTTAAGTTTGCATATGTGTACATGTTCAGGTTATGTGACTTTTTCAACTATTTTTCGTTCGAATTTGCCTCTAGCAGTGAGTACAATGTACACTTGCTTACTTGGAATAACACGCCATAGTCACATGACATGACATCCTACCAAGTTACCTTTGTACTGACATTGGGCTGACCAGTTTTAACACTGTCCTTATAATTCTGAGCGTTAAGCGAGGAAGTCACTCACACTATTTTTCACGTCTTTCGTATGACGCGGCCAAAGAGCGAACAAATGACCCCACGCACTTGAAGCAGGCGTTCTACCACTAGGCTACCGGGGCGGTGTAAATGAGATTTTGTATACAACAATTACGTAGTAAATAGTAGCCGATACGACTTTATTGTAAAAAGTCGTATATATATATAATTTCTTAAAAAAATATTTGAAAATCGATATTGTCAGTATTTAACCCTAACCCTGCTAAATTTCTATAACGAACTTGTTTATCTTTCAACTGAATAGAAACATTTACTGTTTAAAGGAGTGCATACCAAAAAGATATTGACTGAATGGCGAACATGCAGTCTGATCATGAGAGAAAAATATAGAAAACAAAAAAAGAATGCAAATACAAGTGTATATGAAGTCATATTCGGATTTGCACATGCTTGTGTTCGTATACACAGCTCCTCTATTTGAAGGAGCTATATACGAAAACGTATTCCGTATATAGCTCTCAGGGGAGTGTGTGTGTGTGTGTGTGTGTGTGTGTGTGTATGTATGTGTGTGTGTTCGGGTTTAACGTCTTTTTCAACAATGTTTCAGTCATATAAACGACGGTGTCTACTTGTAGCAGTGAGCACAGTGCCCAACTTCATAGTGCTGCCTCACTGGAATATCACGCCGTAGACACGTGGCATGATACCCCACCCAGTCACATTATACCGACACCGGGCTAACCAGTCCTAGCACTATCCTCTTAATGCTGAGCGCCAAGCGAGGAAGCTACTAGTACCATTTTTTACATCTTTGGTATGACGCGGCCGGGGATCGAACCCACGACCTCCCGCACTCGAAGCGGACGCTCTACCACTAGGCTACCGAGGCGGTAGCTCTCAGGGGAGCTATATCCGAAGGGAGCCATATAGGGTGTGACAATGCAGCCATTTTAACAGTTAAGGTGATGTCACTTTTTGAATTTCCGGTGAATAATAAAAAACCAAGGAATATTCAGTTCTTTCCAAAAACTGTTATATTATGATTCAACCAAATAGTTTCCATTGTCTTCCAGAAAGGAACAATTCTTATATCTTAATATTGAGATTTGATACCTTTATAACAGACAGTAAACTAAAACAATAGACATTCATATGTGACGTCTGTGAGCTCAACAAAGCAATTTCAAGCACAAATATAATGTAGAATGTAAAGTAAGTTACACACTACAATATCCGTCCAAGATACTTTAAAAAACAATGCATTTGCAGAATAGAGAGATAAAAGTAATTTTGACAGCTCATGAAAACTAATGACAAATTTTGACAGGTATATGATGACTCATGACCTAATTAATTTTTTTCTGTTATTTCTAACTTCCAGTTTGATTTTCATAAAATGAGTATTCTTTATTGTAGCTTACAACACGTACATTAAAACTATAAAAGAATATATTGTTACCTCACTGTCGTTTTGTCTATCTATCTCTCGTACGAATTCCTATTGTTTCAGTCATTTGTCAGTAATTAGAGCAACTCACAGTGTTGCAATCATACAAAACACATTCCTTATTTTCACATAGATATTGAGGATTTATCTAATGAGCACATGTATTGGAAACACAATTTCAATACCAACTGTGTATTGTAATAATGCTAAACTATCTCAGCCGTGACATCTCCTTAATGGTACTGTCCAAATTGAAAGATGGACAATGTCATTATAGAAATTTAGGGTTAATTTAGATTTTAGATACCACTGCGGAAAATAACATGCATTTCCCATTTGTTTACCATTGTTTTACATGCTCTATTAACTTGCCGTGACTTTTTACATCATAAAAACAGATAGATGGGTATGCTAAAACAGTTTGACATTCTAGATAAAATGTTCTGTTAAAAAGCTCAGGGGAGTTAATAATTAGGTACCAACTATTGTACTCTTTTCGAGTTTTTAACTTCAAAAATGGCGCCATGTATAGTGACAGTTATGGCTCTGTAGGGTATTTCGATGTTATACTATCGGACAAGTTTATCATGTAAACATTTGATCATTATACATGTCTTAAACTCCCCGATAGCGTTTTGACGCGAACAGATCTAAGGCGGTGCCCTGTCTTTTTTTCCTCTAGTGTATTTATTACTTTTATTTGTATTTATTTTTGGGGGAGGGTTGGGGTAGGGGGGTGTTAGCGCAATTTTTCAACAGTGTTTGAGTGATGTAATGGCGGGCAGTCTGTCTTCTATCAAATGGTCACGGAGAACATACGCCTTGCACGGGTATCAAACTCCGCGTTACTTTTATGATATCATTGTTCGTATTCAGCCACTGAGAACGTGTATATATTTTCACATACTCCTACTTGCGGGGTACTGTATGGGTAGCTACGATCTTTTGATGTGGCTTTACACGTTGAACTTTTGTCGGTGTTGTATCAGTATGACATGCATTCAAATTACTTAAGTTATATACTAGGCAAGTTATATACTTTGTGAAACCGTATTATCGGGGGACAGTGATGCTTTAAAAACATCCTGTTTTCAAACATCATATCATCATGTATAAAAAGTATCTAACACTAGAAGCAATTATAACTGAAATAGATAATTCATTGTTTGTTTGTTTTTTTGGGGGGTTTTTCCTGAAAAATGTTATTTGAGCCGAAAAGAAATGATCCTGGGTAAAATGTATGAAAAAAATAGAGATAACTCCACAAAAACTTTATGGCAGGCTAAGGCTGCGAGAAGGTATTTCTAAACCCGTTTTTTATGGGGATGTGGTTTACAAACTTCGTAAGATCTTGGGTCACGGTAATTTTCCAAATGTATTTGGAAAGATTATCAAACGTTTTATTAAAAGAGGTTACGACCCAACTGTTTTGAGACATACCGCATGTTTAGTGTTCAACCCGTTTACAGTAGGATCGAACTCACGACCCCGCGATCCGTAGACCAACGCTCTACCTACTGAGCTAAGCGGTCGGGCTTGATAATTCATGCAGGCTTGATAATTCATGATAATTCATTAGTACTATATAACATACAACTAAATTTCTTATATTTGAATCTGTTGGGTACTACATGTGAATTGCAGGTGATACCATAGAAATTTCACGGACTTGAGTGATTCTGTAAATATTGCTTTGAACTCGTTCATTAATTTTGTTGTTGTATTTTGTTTATAATTACTTACAAATGGCAGCACATTTTCAAATGACCCTTTTCTTCAATACAAAAAGGTCGTAGAAATTAACCTACTTATTTTGTGAAAAAAAAAAACAACAACAAAAAACAAAAAAAAAAAAAAAAACAAAAACAACAAAAAAACAAAAAAAAAAAAAACAAAAAAAAAAACGTTCGTTTAATACGATTGAATGAGACATGATACTTTTTGGAGAAAACTATACATTTGGCAGCAGACAAAATTCTGAGGAATGTACGAATTGCCAACTCCCCCGCTGGTAGTTGTGTCCTATGTGGGTGTTAAAACTTTATAGTTTAGAATGATTTATGGCATTTGAACAGAAACATGACTTTTACTACTAAAATGTACGAGAAATTTCTTAAATAATCTCATAAAGAGTTTTGCTAATAAAGAAACTGTGGAAAAAGAAAAGCCTGTTCACATATAGGCTTTTAAATTGTGCTGTTAATGATTAATGTTAAAGTTGTTTTAACGAATATGAAGTTATAAATACGGTCCTGAGTACATTGCGCGTACTGACGGCACAAAATTCTAAAAATGTAACTGAAAGCATATGTCAAAACAAAAGAGCAACGTTTTAAAAACATACAAGGATGACCTAATTATGACAAGCCCACACAAGTGAACAGTTTCTTAACATTTTATATGATTCTAATAACCAGCTGTTACTTACTACACATAGCCAATAACAGCCCGAAATATGTATTATTAAACCGAGGACAAAAAAAAAAAAAAATACAGCCACGTGCCAAAACCGCTTCCACATCGAGAGCAACCCGTGCAGCATTAAACGGACAAAAGATAATAGGTAAGATAAAACAATTAGAAAACGAAGGCACAACAAACAAAGGAAAACAACGCGGCATTACTTTGAAAGGTCACCGACAAAAATTTACTGTGGACTTCAGACCTTAATAGTTTGCACTCTACCTTACTTTTAACCCCGACATATTCCTAATTCACCGGAAGCCATTTCACAAATTGAAAAAGTTCTGCTTCGTAATGATGTTTCTCTTGGTGCTTGGCATCAGCAACCTCAAGTTGCTCTCTCCATGCATTATGCCAGCCAAGGATGGGCACCTGGGTATAATTACTGACATTCCGTATGCCGACCAGATTGAAGAAAGTGGTAATGGTAGCGTTGATTTGCCTCAATTCAACCCAGTTTCCTTTCATTTCCAGCTGACAGACTGTTCTATGAGGGCGACAGTATTTTTCAACTTGCTCCTAAGGTTGTATGTGTGATATACTGCATGCAGAATTTCAAATACTTTAACCATTCATAAAATAAGGACAAAGGCCTTAAATGTATTGCCACATTCAATGGAAGCAGAACAAGAACCGCAAACCTTAAGCAGTATATACAAAACCAGTGAAGTAGGAATATGTCGGGGTTAAAAGTAAGGTAGAGTGCAAACTATTAAGGTTTGACTAAAATTATCAACACATCACTGGAAACCGCGTATGTTCCAAAAGAATTTAAAAAGTCTCATGTTAGACCTCTTTTGAAAAAAAAACAGCCCTTGATTCCAATGAACTAAAGAACTACAAGCCTGTTTCAAACCTACCTTTTGTCTAAAAAGTACTGGAAAAGTAGTAGATAAACGCATTGAATACCACCTAACTTCGAAGAACCTACATGAACAGCATCAGTCTGCATACAGAAAGCATTCGACAGAAACTGCACTTCTCAAAGTTCAAAATGACATTCTTCAATCCCTGGATCAAAACGAAATCACAATCTTGGTAATGCTTGACTTATCAGTTGCGTTTGATACTATTGACCATGAAACGTTGCTTAAACGCTTGGAAAAGGACTTCGGGATGATTGGCAAACCACTACAGTGGATGACTTCTTATCTGAATGACCGCTACCAAACAGTCTCAGTAAATAGCGAACTATCTACTCCAGTCCATATGAAATACAGTGTACCACAAGGATCTGTCCTAGGACCGAAAACCTACACCATGTACACAAAACCCGTTGGCATGTTAGCATTCTGTAGAGCTAGTTACGCACAACTTCGACAAATTGGCCACATCAAGCAGTACATCACAGCTGATGCTACCAAGTCTCTTGTGAACTCTCTGGTTACATCGAAAGCAGACTACTGTAACTCGCTGCTGTATGGAATTTCCAAAGACTCACTGCAAAAACTTCAATGTGTACAAAACACAGCGGCCCGCATCATAACCAGGACTCCAAGATACGAACATATCACGCCGGTCTTGAAGGAGCTGCATTGGCTTCCTGTTCAGCACCGCACTGCGTTCAAAATCTTGACACTTACATACAAAGTCATGCACAATGAATCTCCTAAGTCCATTGTCGATATGCTGGACATGTACAAGCCTCGTAGAGACTTAAGGTCGGCAAATGGCCCGGTGTCTTTGGTTGTACCGAGGAGTCGAACAGTAAAGTATGGTGACAGAAGTTTCAAGCATGCGGCTCCAAAGCTTTGGAATGCCCTCCCAGCAAGCATCAGAGATTCAAGCTCACTGTCCGCATTTAAAAAATCTTTGAAAACGCATCTCTTTCACATATGTTATAAATAAATAACAAAATCTGAAATACTGTTGAAAATGGCGTTAAACCAAATCACATTCAACTATGTCGTAAATAAATAACAAAATTTGAAATACTGTTGAAAGTGGCGTTAAACCAAATCACATTCACATATGTTATAAATAAATAACAAAATCTCAAATACTGTTGAAAATGGCGTTAAACCAAATCACATTCACATATGTTGTAAATAAATAACAAAATCTGAAATACTGTTGAAAATGGCGTTAAACCAAAAACCATGAAAGATTTGTTTCGTGTTTAGAAAGGGATTGGCCTCGTAATGTAATTTAACGTTGAACATAATTTATGGATGATCTTGTTTTAATAACTGTTCATTTTAATCTTTTACCAATATATTTTCATGTATGTATGTGTTCTTTATGTTTTTATAAAGCACTTTTGAACGTACATATTTTGTATGAAAAGAGTGCTAGTTAGGTATAATAATAAATTCATAACGTGTTGGTAAAACAAACCAGACAATATAACAGCTAAAGTACAGTTGGGCACCGCCTTAGAAAGGTAACTATCGAAAAAGGACGTTTAAACCGTTAAACAATAAACAAACTACATGGATAGCCTACGTTTAAATTTTCTGCACAATTTTAAGATTCTGATTATGTAAAACGTCATCTTATTTATCGTTTTGATCAAAACACCAAGGAACCGCACGAAGAATAAACAAGAAAAATATGAATCTATCATGAAATATATGAAATATGTTGTGAACTATTCAAAGCAGACATAATTATATCAGATATAACTATAAAAACAATTAATAAAAAATCAGCTATCATCAGTAAAAAATTAATTAACACATATACACGTGTATCAGGAAGTTAAAACATGTAATATACATTTACCCATGTGACCGGAAGTCGTCATCGGGATCATTTTTCAATAGCAACGTCTTCATATCACCCGGTAGGTGACTACAGAATGTGTAAACATATCAATAGTTTCTTTCTATATCTGCAATCTCTCTTATAACAAATATGTTTTACTTTCGAAATTCTATCACTAAATATATAAAATTTTCCTTTGCTGTCTTTCCTCCTGTTCTGTACGTGCACCTGTCCTCGTGATGCACCTACCACGCTTTACATGTATTTATCACAATCGGTTTGCTGCCCACTTTCACGTGACAACAATATTTTAAATCCTCAAAATCTGTCTTTGCAAATTCCGAACTTGTATTTTGTTTAATTAATTTAAAAATGATATCCCCAAAGTATTTTATTGATTCTTATCCACATAATAATTGCAATCTAAAAACCACAGCATATCTCTGATCAAGCAATTCCTTTAAATACTATATATATGCCTGTTTCTTTAAAATGTGATATACGTACAGACAAAGGCATAAATTTCGTTTCAAAGAGCACAGAGCAATTCTATGTTATATTGTTACCGTATTACACTAGCTTAAAACCCTAACATGTTACTATATATTACACAGGGGTATACAACTTGCTAAAATGAATTAAATAAGCAATGGTTAAATAGCTTGTTTTCCAGCGTTCTCTACTGTTTCTTGATGTAGTTTTATGTAAATTTCACAATGAGAGGTGAACGAACACAATCATTTCCACATCTGGAAAATGTATCTTCTATGACAATAGGCACTTTGGGAAATTTACATGCTTATTACATATAATTGTCCGTTTTGGGTCAGGCTAATTTTGTTTTAGCCTAATTTTTTCTCATCTTATAAACAGAAACTTTTTTTTACATGTTTACATATTTGTACCCCCCGACAACAAAGTTGTAAGGCGGGGGGGGGGGGGTATACTGGTTTCAGGTTGTCTGTCTGTCTGTCTGTCTGTCCGTAGACGCAATCTTGTGCGCACCATCTCTCCTTATCCCCTTGACAGAATTTGATGAAACTTCACACAAGTGATCAGTACCAACAGTAGTTGTGCATGGGGCATGTTAGGTTCTTTTAGAAAAAAAATTTGCAGAGTTATGGGACTTTGTTTTTTTTGTTACTATACTATATACATAGACACAATCTTGTGGGCACCATCTCTCCTCATCCCCTTCACACAATTTAATGAAACTTCACACAAGTGATCAGTACCAACAGTAGTTGTATACATACAGTCTATATACATACAGTCCACATAATTATGCAATATTGTGTGCGTCAAATTGCAATGTACTGTGTCAGTGCATGCGGGGGGTACATTCATCACCTTTAGTGATAGCTCTAGTTTCTTGATACCTATTAGATAAACTACGGACCTAATGATAATGTCTGTACATCTTTTCAAGTTTTTTTTGTCACGTTTCATTCCATTTCTTACCTGGTTCTGATGATATTAGGGCAGGAATAAATTGATATAATTTGAAATAACTTTAGTTGCTCCCATGCTACACAACCGTTAGCGAACAGTATGGATCCTGACCAGCCTGCGCGGATATGCGCAGTCTGGTCTGGATCCATGCTAGTCGCAAAGCCACTATGTTGGTTTTCTCAGGGTGCGGCTCATATATTGATTAATACATTTCGGTGTACTGCTTAATATACCATTCCATATGTATCGTAGCCCTATTCGAAAAGTCAGTTATTTTGAAATGATTTTTTTATTATTGTAAACAACAAAACATTAGAAAAGGCTGCTTTTTAAAAAGTTGAAAAAGTTTAAAACGTTTAAAGTTACCCATCTGTAGTGTATGTTTACATATACATGTGTAGATTGTGGATATATGTAACAAAAACACATAGACAGGATATAACATAGAGACAAGGCGGCAAACACAAACACATAAATGAACAAAATGAAGCATGCTTAAGAACCACGCCATGTACCCGGATAATCTTAACTCTGTTCAGCGACCCTAACTCAGTGCCAACATGGCGGATGTAAAGCCGATACAACTTTGTTTTCTGTGTAATTACGATGTATAAAGGAATGTTTCTGTTGTTATATCTATCTCCATTGATCAAGTGTATATTCATTACAAAATGTATCATGTTAAATATATCAACCTTTGTGTATTCGGGTGGAAAAACGACGAACAAGGCAACTTTTTCAATGAAAACTTTTACAAAAAATCTTTAAAAATAATTCTATGCTTTTGATGCCTCGACTATTTTGTTGTTTGAAAGCAAATACATACTGCTTTATAGGCCCCTTTACACTATGTTGTGAACCCACTACATGTTGACACAATACATGTTCAAATGTACTGACAGCGAGAAAAGGGATAAAAACCTAACTTTGATTTGATAAAAACCGAACTCAGTTTACATGAGGAATGGATAAAAACCTAACTTACACGAAATTGTGTGACGGATAAACACCTAACTGACTAGTATTCTATAGAAATGAATGAGTTGACATGTACATGGTCTGATTATTGTAAACATTACTTTATAAGCGGTATTGTCTTCAAACTTTGTCATTAATTTTAAGATGTTATATGTATGCCCACTACAGTCAAATATTTTTTCATAATTATAATATTATGCAAATAGCAATGTTTGGAATAAACCCTAAAAAATAACTCAGTATAAAAGTCAAAATTATTATATTTACATAAGAAATAATTTAATACCACCGATGTTCGAAGTTCTGTAGTCCCCAACCCTCTCTCCCTCTCTCTCTCTCTCTCTCTCTCACGCGCACGCACGCACGCACGCACGCACACACACACACACACACACACACAATGTTTCAGAAGAATTGTGTTTGTTTCAAATCTTGTATATCGTATAGTGTAAGAGATTTTTATAGAAGTGCTAATGGAATATGTTTGGTATTGTTTAAATGGGGTTAGATTTATGATTAATTATTAAATATGATATTTTTCAGACGGTAAATAGGGAAGAAAAGTGTGTGTGTTTGTGGTGGGGTGGGGTGGGGGAGTGATGCATGGACTGACGGGACAGGGGTGTGGTTATCCTTACATTTTTCACTTGTCCACGGACACTTAAAATCCACTTGTCCAAAGTCAAATTTCGCTTGCTCTGATTTGTGATATTAAACCTTCATGAAAGCGCAAATAGACTGGAGATCGAGTTCTTTTTAGGACAATAAAAAGAAAAGCATATCACAGTAACTGTGGTAAAATATAAGCTGTTGAAATATTTGCCTTTTAACGTTTATAAAAGTCTGAAATCGCGTAAGCAGTGTTCGGGATCTTTTGAGGTCATGCCCGAAACACTGCCCACGCAATGGTGCAAAGCCAGATGAATTCAGAGAAAGTCTCTTAAAACGTTCCGACTTGTTGTAGTCATACTTGCGATCTCTGTGTGCTTTTGATTTTAATTTGGCTGACTACTAGGTCAAATATTTCCTTTGACAGTGACTTATTGTCTCAGCAGTTGGAATTCTACTTACAAACTTGTCATAATACTTTTTATAAGTTGTTTACGTTTCTGATGTCTTTAAATGTCCTTTTAGTTCTCTGTGTGTAACCCTTGTTTTCCTTTTTTTAGTTTTAGTTACAGAATGCTATATGCTGATGATGCAAATATTTTTCTTCACCGACTTTAAGTAGTTCTTATGTTCCCTTTAGCATGTATATGGTTTCTTCTTTTATATTGTTTTTTTTAAATGCATGTTGTAAAATGTGACTCTTCTTATTTTTGTGTAGTGTCAGCTATTTTTTTATGTTGCTTTAAATGTGCTAAATCTGTATGTAGTAAATTACTTTTTCGTTTTTTTGCTAGTACATATGTGCTATTTTGTTTTAATGCGCTGTAACATGTATGTGATAATTTGTGATTTGTTTCTTATCTACTTAGAGCCAGATGCTTTATTTGCTTTAATGTGCTTTAACATATTTGCATTTTATTACAGCTGTTTTACTTATGTCGAGCTTATTTACATGTGTTTGTCGGAAAATAGCTTTAAGCTAGTGTTATATGTATATACTTTTCCGACGTTAAATAAATCTTCTTGTATCTAAATCTTCTCTGATATTTATCATAGTCACCGAGTTACAGTGTGCGCGAGACCTAGTCAAAAACCCAGTTATCTTTATCACCTCCATACCCTGAAGCAACACACAATCTAAATGATAAAAAAAATCACTGATTTCGGATAAGTTTGGACATAGGAATCCACATCCCTGCAGGGGTGGGTAGATCAAAGAACTTTGAGCATCAGCAGTCCATAAAAAAGCACAGACAAACAGCAGTTTCGTTTGGTTAGGTGTTTATCCATCTAAGTTCGATTTATCCAGCACTGTTTCCTATACCAGTTAGGAATTATCCGCAAATTTAAACCCACCTCATAATCATACAATTTTTAAGCTAAAAAATCGATTTCAAACTTTGATACTGTTAAACATTGTCAAAGAGATATTTATGGAACTAATGCATTTAATAAGTAAGGTCTTACTGCAAGTTCTGGTACTTTAAAACAGTTAGAAACATAAAACATGTTCATTTTGAAGACTTTTTTGAGTACATTTTAATGATTTTCAGCCATATAATGTGACATTTCGATTGAAATATTTAGTACACAAAACATGTTATCAATACAGGATATTATGACTATCAAAAGTTTTACGCTAACATTGCATACTCACATAAAAACACGAAAAAAGGCAGGGAAATTAACTACATACATCGTCTTTCTGTCAGCCATGTTGGCACTAAGTTACGGTCGCTGAACAGAGTTAGGATTATCCGGGTACATGGCGTGAGAACGCTCAGTGCGAAAATCAATACTTTGCTATTTAAACCGTAAAAAAACTGACGTAAAATAACAGGAAAAAATAACCAATTTCGTTCCACACTGATCCAACAGTCTTCTGAACTCGGTGAGATCCAAATAAAATCAAACCCAACATAGTACAATCTTCATTTTGTTGTATGCATATTTATTCAGATTGTCTGTTAAGGTGTTCATTCCTGAGACTAGAGGGAAAAAAGTCTTATTAGTCTGGTACAATATCCTATATTTGTTCTGATTCATTGTTTCACGAAAAGCACGCGAATTAATACTGCTCCATATATGAGCCGCACCATGAGAAAACCAACATAGTGTGTTTGCGACCAGCATGGATCCAGACCAGCCTGAGCATCCGCGCAATCTGGTCAGGATCCATGCTGTTCGCTAACGGTTTCTCTAATTGCAATAGGATTTGAAAGCGAACAGCATGGATCCTGACCAGACTGTGCGGATGCAAACGCACTATGTTGGTTTTCTCATGGTGCGACTCATATATCTTTTTTTTTGGTTCAGTGATATTTTTCAACAATGCACATACTGTTATGTCAGATGTCAATTAACCAGATCCAACCATTGCCCGAATTCGAAGCTGTCCAAACACACTGATGTAGATTTCTTTGTTTGGTTAAAAAGTTCGGGCCAGTGAACCCAAACAGTAAACCTGGACTCTGTATAATTGACAACTTTCCCACATGCATCAGAGATGGAAAAGTTATAAATTATGTTAGGATCTGAAAGTTCCAGCTTGTACGGGAACGCCTTACGTGGATGCTTTTCATTATACTTTTAATATTTTTTGTTGTTGAAATTAAAAACAACAAT
Organism: Mercenaria mercenaria; assembly: GCF_021730395.1. Lineage (NCBI taxonomy): Eukaryota > Metazoa > Mollusca > Bivalvia > Venerida > Veneridae > Mercenaria > Mercenaria mercenaria. Next base: position 58,246,645 of record NC_069378.1, read on the forward strand.
GCAATTTAACCAGATTTACATGTAAACGTTGAACAATCTTTTACCATAGCATACACACGCGTTAAACGGGACAACTTAAACTGCTGTGTTATTTCGATATGGTATTTGACAAAATGAATTCCATCTATTGTCATTATATTCGATTGATTGTAAAATATCAAAGGACCCCACAGCCAGGTGTGTTCAAAGTGACATGTGTCATTTCATGTTTATCTTTTCATTTTATATTTTTGCATTTTTCAGTGTAAAGATCATTTCAGTTTAGAAATGAACAAAACATTCTACTTTACTTTACGCTTACGTTTCCGGAAGGTCTGCATTATTGACAAGAAATAATTATAGACCATAGAACGAGTGGGGTACCCCAAAACTGATCTTGCCGACTTTGACAGAGACGTAGGTCAAAACTTGAGGCTAATTTAAAATTAAACAAGAGCTGTCTCCATAGGATGACACATGCCCCCGATGGCACTTTAAATGAATAGTTATGGCCGATGTTAGAGTTTAGGACCTTTGACCTACGGAGCTGGGTCTTGCGCGCGACACGTCGTCTTACTGTGTCAAACATTTATGCGTAGTTATTTTAAAATCCATGCATGAATGACAAAGATCGGACACGCCCATCAATGCAATAACATTTAATGTCTAAGTGTGACCTTGACCTTTGAGCTACGGACCTGGGTCTTGCACGCGACACGTCGTCTTACTGTGGTACACATTCATGCCAAGTTATTTGAAAATCCATCCATTGATGACAAAGATATGGACCGGACACGAAAAATGCGGACAGACCGACAGACTGACAGACCGACAGACAGACGGTTCAAAAACTATATGCCTCCCTTAGGGGGCATAAAAACTCTCAGTAGTTATTTTAACCTACAGCTATAATCAAGTATATCAGCAAGTGAGAAATTTTGACGACTGCGCCACGTTTTTGATTTAGAATAAATTACTAGCTATATTCAGATAGGTAAGTTATTGCACCAGATCAACCTTCGAAAACATGTCATGTCTGATGATGGGTATTCAAGTTATCAAAAAGCACAGCAATGGAAATGTTGGACTGAAGTATAGATAAAGATTCTGAAGTAAAATAAAGTTTTCTTTTTGTACTAGTCTATTCATGCTTTCTTGCATTATGTGAATATTCAATAAAATCTCTCTTCCTGTGCCGTGTGACACTCAAGTGCTAGTCTCTCGCGCGTATACATAAGCAATGCATTACTTTTTGACAATATCATGACGCCCTACTAAAGAGTTCGAATATTTCTGTGCAATTTTAAATTAAAACTGCATTTCTGACATTGTATCGGTAGATATACAAGCAAGCAGACGACATTTTATGATTCAAAGTCATATCAAACGCCATTAGAGACTGTATCTACTGTATCTCTACAATACCGTGTTGAAATGTAACGAAACGTTTTGTGAAATAGTATATTAATTTCAGCCAATTAAAAGTATACATGTATTTATTTCTGTCCAGTCCTGCTGATTTTATTGATTGAAGAATGATTGTACAACTTTTATTTGTTCATTAAGTAGGTCAAAAGTCGGTGTACACAGCTATGCCGAATAAAATACTGCAGGGATGCATGCACACACTTACACAAGCCTACACTTAAAAGATGGAAAAAGTTATTTTTTGTTGTTTCGTGACCGGGACTTGACAGTTTATCGCTTGGGTGATACGGTTTTAATTCGCCGTCTTTTGATGTTACCCAACATAATTTCCTTTGATCTACGTAATGAAGCCTCATGCAACAATAATATTGCACAGTAATAATACAAGTTTTGAGAGTTAAACCTGTCCAAAGCAGTGAGTAAAACGGAATAGAAGTGGCTTTTTTGATATGTTATTGCTTAATACAGGTTAATTCGCTATGAATGTATTGAAGTAGGAGGTAGCAAAGGTGGCTAATTAAGACAAGTGGCTGTTTAACAGTTGAGGCCGCTTACACTGGTTTGATGTATTTTTAGTTGCCATTAGTTACTAACATAGAATCCCTTCGCTAAAAGAGCGTCTACTTGGTCTTTAACACTGATCAAGGTTATACTTCATGTTGCAAGTTATGGTATATATTAGTCTGTGTTCAGACCCTGTGTTTTGAAAATAGGAGATAACACCAGATGCTATTCAATTTTTGTATAGTTGTGTCCCTTTCCTTTTCGAAGCACATGATAATCAGAGCCAAGACTGAAGAAGTCAGAATATATTACAGAATTATTTTTGTTCTAAAAAAATATTATCTATCGGTAGTCAGACTAGGTTTATATCACTTAAAGTGCAAGAAGTATTTATATTTTCTTCGAATCATTATTTTGTTCCATGTAAATGTGTGTAAAGCACATCTACCGTGTTTTAAAGAAAAGGAGGTCAAAGAACAGAGTGGATTTGCCGTACTGATTTCTTTAACCCTTACCCTGCTAAATTTCTTAAATAAACTGGTCCATCATTCAATTTGGGCAATATCATTTATTGTTTGAAGGGGATTTCGACTGAATCGCGAGCAGTGCAGACCATGATCAGCCTGCATGGACGTGCAGACTGATCTTGGTCTGCACTGGTCGCACAGGCAGAATCACTTGCCGCCAGTAGGCTAAAGGTTAAACAAAAGAAGCTGTAGTTTTATGGTGGATATATTTTTATGTCGAATGTATGTGGTACTGTAACATGAGACAAGTTTTATTATCAACTTTACGAACTTCTTACAGCAATGAATAATTTATGAACCAGTCGCCCCTATATGCCAGACAGTACTATCTTGCAATTGTTTAGTGATGTTACACAGAATCAGACCGTCGCAACATAGTATTGATGTACACTTGTTCATTGAAGAATCACTTTTCTTAAACTGCAAAAGGTCAAATATTGGACCAAATTGATTAAGGATTTAAAGTTTTTCAATGCCAAGTCGGAAACTGTATAGTACAATATAATTATTTAGCATTTTGTGGATTTGCGAGACATTAATTCCTTTTAAACTTCTGCATAACTGACATTAGAAAAACTTCGTGGTAAAGCGTTCCTTATTAAAGTTCGTGGAAAAGCGTTCCTTATTTAGCATGACTGTCCTTCGGACGTTCCCGCATGGAATGGATAAAACAACTTCATTTCCAGTCGCGCACAGGGAAGGTGACATATTACCTCCTAATCACCCAGTTCAGCTATATATACTACGAATCATACAAGAGTAGTGGGAATTTTAGGCGCGACCGAAAATCGAACCTGGCACGCTAACATTGTAGCCCAAGTTGCTAACCATTGCGCCAATGACCTCCCTTTAAATATATCTAACTTAAAAATCTTTTGTTAACAGTTGTTTGTGAAAAGAACATATAGAACAACTAATATCAATATATACACATGTATATACTTTTTCAAGTTGTGACTAATGAGATATGTTCAAGAAATATCACTATACAATAGCCTGCGTATCTCAGTTGTCATAATTCAAAGCATTGACTTGTTTACAAATCTAGATATATTAGTAGGACATGAGAAAGAATAGTTATAATACTGAAATACATAAAAATGATTGTTTTATCAAAACGTCAAGACCTAATGAGAAATACTTTTTTCTAACTCGTTCAAATCCTGTCAACTGTGGTCTGAAACTTTACTATTTCTAATCTGCTATCGACACACTTTTTTCAATTTTCTGTCTACTAATTTATCAGCCGTGTACATGACTGGACAGAAATGGCAGTTCGTTTTTAAATTGTTTCGTAACTGTTCCAGTTTTCCTTGCTTCTGGCTTCAGTTGGAAGTAGGAGGCGGGTATAAAATCTAGCACAAAAGTCAGTACTAATCGAATTCCCCACTTTTTTACCACAGGCACATCTTTCTCATTTCTCTCAAAACAGTCTACAGTTTGTGAAAAATGACACAGTGAAAGAGAACTGCATATGTCTCCGGGCCAGTCCTCAAACTGTCACATTACTAGGTAAGTATGCCTGGGTTATAAATTATGCATGAGCACATTGTCCAGCGCACCTGCTTAACAAACACTGTGAACAATTATCGATACATATTAAATCTAGTAAAACTGGATAATATGTCAATACTACAGTTATTGTAACGTAGAATGATACAGAAAATAAATTGTTACAGTAGAACCTCTTTCGAAAGACACCCAAGATGAGCAAATACCTGTGAACAAATGCAGGAAGAGCAAATACCTCTCTATAAAGGCAGGTAGAGCAAATGCCTCTCTATAAAGACAAGTAGAGCAAATACCTCTCTATAAAGGCAGGAAGAGCAAATACCTCTCTATAAAGGCAGAAAGAGCAAATACCTCTCTATAAAGGCAGGTAGAGCAAATACCTCTCTATAAAGGCAGGAAGAGCAAATACCTCTCTATAAAGGCAGGACCTCTCTATAAAGGCAGGAAGAGCAAATACCTCTCTATAAAGGCAGGTAGAGCAAATACCTCTCTATAAAGGCAGGAAGAGCAAATACCTCTCTATAAAGGCAGGAAGAGCAAATACCTCTCTATAAAGGCCTGAAGAGCAAATACCTCTCTGTAAAGGCAGGAAGAGCAAATACCTCTCTATAAAGGCAGGTAAGAGCAAATACTCTCTGTAAAGGCAAAATAAGCAAGTACTTCTCTATAAGCTTAGTAGAGCAATACCCCTATAACAAAGGCAAGATATTCCTCTTCAAGCATTACGAGATTCTATACCTACAGTAACTCTTATAGACAAGAACCCTATACAAAAGTGCAGTATATCTAAATTTCATGCGACTTAATACCTAACCTAAAGAACAAAAACCTCTTACAACGAAAACATTTCAGTTTCCCACTGTGGAAAGTGCACATGTTAAGAATATTTGCCTATAATTGTTTTTCAGTAAAAAGCTCATGGTATCAAATATATAACAATGAAAGTGCAACCAAGTTTAGACATACATGTTCATAAGTAACATTAGCTAAGGAGTTTCCTTTTATTTTGGGAGGCTGATAAAATAAAATGTAAATTAGCACAATCCCTTTCTCGAGAATACAAGAAAAAACATACGTATTTATCATGTCGCTTGTAGACAACAATTCCATTACAGTTGTTAAACAGTTGAACCAGCCTTAGCACATGTATTACACAGTCTTTTGAATTAAGCAGCAAGTCATCTAACTTCCCAGATTGACTTTCTGTTCTAATTTCAACTTGTCTGAAGCAGTCACCTGCCATAAGCAGACAGATTGTGTCACTTCCTTGGCTGTTGCTTAATGCAGGTTTAACTGTATATAGTTAGATATTAGTTACAGTTAGTAAAGTGTGGTTTCTGCACCATGTTGACACTTTGCAGGAAGATAAGCGAATATTATATGTAATACACTGACTGAATATATTTGGACGTAATGGTCGAATGGACTACAATTCTTTCCTATGGGGTATAGGTCTTGGGTTCGATTGGATTCCCGGCTTCTCCCATTGCGGTGTAACTTTGGGCAAGGGACTTGATAACGATTGTCGCAGTCGACCCAGCTGTAAATGGGTACAAACAAATGCTGGGGTTATGGTATACTTTTTGTTTTAATTGTTCTTAAAATAGGGCCGCACAAAAGCTATACAATGCTTAAGTCCATTGCTTCACAAAGTGATGGTAAATAAAATTTATCTTATTCATCTTCACGTAAATTAACTTCATATGTCAAGTACGGGCTACGTAAAATCAATGGAATGTGACATCTAAATACATAATTAAATTGCCCAGCCGGTGCAGTACTCTCCCTTAAAACTGTTTGGATCAATGTTATATTTGCTTTTCTCATAAATGTCAGAATTAAGTTACGTATTTCAACAGTCTTTGTATCTATAAATCATTGCAGTTATAAACATATGTTACATGCAGAAAAAGATTGCTTTCAAATATATATTTGTACAATAAAGAAATTATACAGGACAGAGTATTTCAACATATGATCCTACGGCGATTAATCATACATTTTAATAAATAATCCATATGTATCTTTCATTATCTACCAAGCAATTCTACAATTAGAAACAACATCAACAACAAGAACAACAAATGGTATCAAATGATGTATTTTGAATCGTACAAACACCTGACGCTGTTGTTATGTCTGAAGATATAGCCACTAAAGTAATGACTGTAATTTCTTTTCGTTATGCTTTGTTTAAAGGTTTACTCATAACTACATCCAGTCTATTGAAAGTTTTACAGCATATAACGCTCAACACAGGGATATTGGTGAGTACAAGAAACCGGCTTCTGGTTGTTTGTCGGTTCAACAAACTAACTGTTGGGTTATTTTTAGCTGGCTGACCATTCTAAGGCTTGTTTCTAAATTTAGACTATCACCTTGCAGTATGTATTCATCAGTATGACAAAACTGAAATTCTAAATTTTGTCAAATTGATTAAGCCATAAGCTGCTACAATTGACTCGCTTGAAGTTGCCATCTAATTATTACTATTTACCGTTTGTTGCGTTCACGATTAATTCTAAATTTTGAACTCAGAACGTTAAAGCGCACGGACCAAAACCTAAAAGGAAAACACAAATTTAAACAGTACGACATGTGAAAACCGTGCAATACATAATCAGTACTTACATCGTATTAAACAAGGGTTCTTCGCCATAACGTCGTCTCATGCCATGAGCAGATGGTCATTACTAGCCACTTGAAACGAATTGTATATCCATTAGTTTATTTCACACTTTAGTTTTTAATATATATCCACTTTGTTGTTGAGCTTTCATATATATATTGTTATATAGAAAAAAATCCCCGACATACGTATGCAATTCCATGCGCGTACGTTTGTGCGCAACAGATGGCAAAAAATCAGTTGTAAAATGTAATTTCTTATGTTTTAAAATGATCTATCACGCTCAAAATTGTTTATATCCCATTGTACACTATATATGTATATTTTTTTTGAATTGTATATACATATATAGAAGGTGTCCAGATAGTGTTAATAAAAATAATATATCTATAAAAAAAATAAACTCACGTCCACCTTGCAATCAACTTTTGTTTAACAAAACGTTAATATAATATCCGTTTTTTTTGTTCCGAATGTTTTTCCTGAGATGAATAACCAAATATGTATGCAATTTTATGAATGTATGCGTTATCTTTGATGCCAAACACTCGCGTTTTTATTACACCCGGCCTTACGTTTTGCGTCACAAGTTTCAAGTTCAATCAATATACATTATACATGTACCAAACTCCATCCTTTCTGTTAGCTGAATGCCATGTAGTTTAAATATCATTATAACTCGAGTCCCTTTTAAATTAACCACTTTTTCCCTAATACTTTATATTTTCAGTGTTATACATGGTAAATTTACAAAATTATCGATTTTTAAGGCACAAAGTGATGTGAGACTGAAAATGTGTTTTAATATGTAGTAATTTATTATTCTAAATTAATAATTCACAAATGACCTACACGAAATTCCAGTACAAATAGCACCAGTACAGTTTTGGCACGTGTTTCAATGATGGTCTGGGCTGACGTTATCTGTTTTTATTTACAAATGATGTGTGTCTCCCTGTGAAAAACGTGCATGTGATCTCAACTATAACATCACTTATTCAAAACAATCGCGTACATATTCCTATCACATGCATTTAGCACATTTCAAGTAATATTCCAGTATCGCAACAAAAGCAATAATTTTATTACATTCATTCCATTTTTAAATAAATAAACTTCTCTTCTTTCGCACAATTCTTCTTTTAAAGATTGACTTCTAACGTTTATTCTATTTTTTTTTTTATGAATCACAAGTAACTTAGAACCCGGATATTAGAAGACAGGACATATTTTGTCAGATTGTAAAGAATTATGCATAATAAATTATTCATCAAAAGATGCCTCCCGCACTGTCAACCAAGTATAATTAGTTTCTAACATTGCGGATTTTCCCATAGAAATCGTTAAATTTACACCTCTTGATGTTCGAAGCATTGTATCAAGTCCATTGTTTTCTACGTTTTCAATCTAATAAAATATTCCGCGGTATGTTATTAATATCCTTTTGATGTAACTACATCTTTTCCGTCTCGTTTTCACTTATTTCTGCAGTCAGACTTTAATGGCGTAGGCACCGCATATCTACTTCACATTAAAGTATAGCAACAACATATATCCAGTCAAATCTTGTTTACAAATGCAAATAAAATCGAGCCTCCTTCACCACATTTTAATGTTGTAACATAATGACATGTCGTATATGTATTCAAAGACAATGTAATATGGTCAATATAGTACCACAGCAACATGAAAAATTAATTTGATATTACTTTAGGGTCTTAGCTAGCATTTACAATGCCAATAAAAGCGTCCATTGTTTACAGCTGATGCGCACTAATTGATTAATACGTGCATAATTAACACTACTATTCTAATAATATAGCAAATAAACATAGGGCGGTGCGCATGTCCGTTTTCCAATATATTTGATTTTCTTTCGATACATGACAAATAGCTTTTCGATAAACAAATGAATATTGGTTCGTAATACCTTAATTAATTCATTAGTTTATTTGAACAATCATAGCTTGCTATGTTTATATAAGTATGGATAACAAGGAGAAGCAGCTTTGTTTCTTCATATTTGTAAACTTTTGTATTTATAAGTTTTTTTTCTGCTTTCTGCTTGCAGTTCACTTTACATATTAGATCTTTCTCCGAAGGGTGGTAATATAGAGCCATTTTAAATCTTTAAATACCTAGCTTGCTATATTTGCAGCTCCGTTTCTTCATATTTTTAACCTTTGTATTTATAAGGTCTTTTTCTGCTTTCTGCTTGCAGTTCACTTTACATATTAGATCTTTCTCCGAAGGGTGGTAATATAGAGCCATTTTAAATCTTTAAATACCTAGCTTGCTATATTTGCAGCTCCGTTTCTTCATATTTTTAACCTTTGTATTTATAAGGTTTTTTCTGCTTTCTGCTTGCAGTTCACTTACATATTAGCTCTTTCTCCGAAGGTTGGTAATAGAGCCATTTTAAATCTTTTAACATCTAGCTTGCTATATTTGCAGCCCGTTTCTTCATATTTTTAAACTTTGTATTTATAAGGTTTTTTTCTGCTTTCTGCTTGCAGTTCACTTTACATATTAATCTTTCTCCGAAGGGTGGTAATACAGAGCCATTTTAAATCTTAAATACCTAGCTTGCTATATTTGCAGCTCCGTTTCTTCATATTTTTAACCTTTGTATTTATAAGGTCTTTTTTCTACTTTCTTCTTGCAGTTCACTTTACATATTAGATCTTTCTCCGAAGGGTGGTAATATAGAGCCATTTTAAATCTTTAAATACCTAGCTTGCTATATTTGCAGCTCCGTTTCTTCATATTTTTAACCTTTGTATTTATAAGGTCTTTTTCTGCTTTCTGCTTGCAGTTCACTTTACATATTAGATTTTTCTCCGAAGGGTGGTAATATAGAGCCATTTAAATCTTTAAATACCTAGCTTGCTATATTTGCAGCTCCGTTTCTTCATATTTTTAACCTTTGTATTTATAAGGTCTTTTTCTGCTTTCTGCTTGCAGTTTACTTTACATATTATATTTTTCTCCGAAGGGCGGTAATATAAAGCCATTTTAAATCTTTAAATACCTAGCTTGCTATATTTGCAGTTCCGTTTCTTCATATTTTTACCTTTGTATTTATAAGGTCTTTTTCTGCTTTCTGCTTGCAGTTCACTTTACATATTAGATCTTTCTCCGAAGGGTGGTAATATAGAGCCATTTTAAATCTTTAAATACATAGCTTGCTATATTTGCATAGTACATATATACATATAACCAGGCGCAGCAGCTCCGTTTCTTCATATTTTTAACCTTTGTGTTTATAAGGTCCTTTTCTTTTTTCTGCTGCTTTCGGTTCACTTAACATATTATATCTTTCTCCGGACCGATGGGTGGTAATATAGTTATTTTAAATCTTTGAAATACCTTTAAGGGTGTCAATTTTATGGTAAAAAATGTATTTTTCACATTGTAAAAATCGGGCAAATCACAATTTCGAAGAATATTTTTAGATAAAAAATTTACAATTTTTGTATGCAATATTTTTGTCTGTTATGCTAACTAGGATATCCTGAAAGTTATATGACAATCTATCTGAAATATAGCAAAAAAAAAAAAAAAAAATTAAATATTTTTTTAAAGTTTTTGGTGCCCACAACGATCGAAAAATTACAAAGTTGAATACACTAACAAAAATGTCTTTGATGATCTTGAATTTAAATCATGATATTGTAAAAACTGGCAAAAAAATCCTGTTTCCACACCTCGAAAATCTTTAGAATAATGGTTACTGTCTCATATTTACATCAAGAATACGAGTACCATATAATACACTACATTGTATATTTTAAAAATACATAACTTATGAATCTTCAATGCATAATCATAATAGTGGTCTCTTATTTATAAATTGGAACATCTAAGGCTGCAGCGAAAGGACTAATTAAGCTTATATGAGCGTGCATAGAAACAACATGTGGTATGCGATCAGCAAGATCATGACAGCGCGATCGCGCAGTTGGTCAGATCATGCTGTTCCTTTCAAGCATGGATTAGAGAACATTAGCGAAGATGATCCCGACAGACTGGCGTGAAGGTGTTGATCTTGGGACCATGTTGTTTTCCAGGCATGTAATATTGAAGAATTTGTCAGTCTGAATAAAACAACAGAAAGTAGAGGACCATCTTTGATTTTCAGTCAAACAAAAACACTGTAAAGTTAGCTAAATTGAGACCCGAAATTGAAGTGATGGTGCATGACCTAAGTTCCCCATTGTAAAATTTTCTTAAATGCTAATGTTTCATGATAAAAATGCTTCCTAAATCCAAGCACAGATTTGCCTTGTGATTTCAGCAAAAAAGCATGAAATAAGCTATACAGAGCAAAATAGAAAAAAAAGAAAGCTGAATAACCCATTATACGATCGCCATGTTTTCGCGCCATTTTCCCATTTAGTGTCTGTATACCTTAATCAGACCGAGTAAGGAAAAGCCATAACGGCTGTGATCTATGCTTCCATTTGATCTTCTACAGATTCTATCATAAATCAAAAAAACATGTACGTTGTTTCCATAATGGTAACATTGACAAATGGCTTTAATTAAATTTTCATAATGTATCAGGATGGTAATAAACTATTAGAGAGGATGGTGTAAAATGGTTCAATTTCAATTATATATAAAAAAGATACAGAAATGTTTTATTTATAACTGAAATCTACAGTCAAGTGTAGTAAATTAGTAACATAACGCTTTGTAAATTTTACCTTTCATGGAAAGTAGGTAAAAAAGGAAAAATTCCACGTTTTAAAATTAGTAATTGTGATACCTTATGTTTTTGGATGGATGGTTTCTAAGGGTCTTGGTGTTTTAGAAGTAGTGCCTGAGTATTTCCGTCATTGATACGTACGTTCACGTTGTCGTATCTTGTATAGAAAGGAAAAAAGAAAACTAAAGTACTTTCGTATAAACTTTATTGATGCGATAATAACTTGGGCGATTTCTTACGCAAGACTGCATGATTATGACTTCATTTATAAAATGCATTAACAAATTGTGTCGGGCTAAAATATGTCCATGACCGGCAAAAAATATTCAATTATAAAAATGTATATCTAGAAAGATAGTAAATTGCAGTTTTGATAATGTTACTCACAGGTTGTCATTTATTCATAAAATAATTTTCATTTTCGTATACCGAGTCTATATATTCTATGTTATCCGGATAAATGACGTTACGCCAGTACTTCCGGTATATCAAACGTGCAGAATTACCTTAATAAACAACAACTAGATGTGTGTCCATAGGACACAGGTGACCCCACTCCTGCCACTGTAACATGGTTTAATGACTCGGTTTAAACAATTTTTAAGATGTTTGCAACACAAACTTTTAAGAACCTTATGTGTATTTTTCACTTAGTTGCCCATAACTCTGGCCTAGCTGAGTAAAATCCTAAAGAGAACACTTCATAGGCTATAAAACAATCCTCTAATGTTTTATGATTCTAGGTCAAGTACATTTTAACATACATGTTTCACAAACTTTTTTTGTGAGTTAGTCTGGACAAGAAGTCTGGTCTTGTTTAGTGAAATAATGACTGTAGGTAAAATATTTTCGGAGCTACGCGCGACAAAACATTAAAATGATAATGTTTTCCTAGGTCAGGGGCCATAACTCCTACAATACTGAATGAATCCGGACGTGAAACCCCAGGTGCACAACTGCACATGCTGACCAACATTCCTGTAAACTTTGGTAACTCTAGGTCAAAAACTTTTGGAGCTACGCGCGACACAACATTAAAATGACCAATTTTTAACTAAGTCGGGGACCATAACTCCTATAAGACTGAATGAATCCGGACGCAAAACCCCAGGTGCACAACTGCACATGCTGACCAACATTCCTGTAAACTTTGGTGACTCTGGGCCAAATACTTTTGGAGCTACGCGCGACACAACATTAAAATGACCAATGTTTTACTAAGTCAGGGGCCATAACTCCTACAATACTGAATGAATCCGGATGCGAAACCCCAGGTGCACAACTGCACATGCTGACCAACATTCCTGTAAACTTTGGTGACTCTGGCCAAATACTTTCTGCGCCGCGACAACAATGCAATTTTATAACATAACCAATGATGTATTCACATAACATGGCTGACTCAACATTCTGTAAAGTTGTGCGACTCTATGTCACAATACGTTTGAGCAGGGGCCCACACATTCTCGGAAGGACGGAGGGACAAGAGCAAATCTATGACCCCCACCACTCATGGGGGGAGTTGGGGGTGTGGGGGGGGGGGGGCACAAAAATGTCCCTGTTCGGTAAACAGTCTACACTCATATAATTTGCATTGAAGCATCAGCTAATTTGAAAATATCTACGCTGATACTGTCCTCTCCTATCAGTTTATTAAGTTGATTGAACGTAAATATCAGTGATAGCTTTGTGACATAAAGGCTCGGGCAATTTTCTATTAATCAATTTAATTTCCCAGGTCAATATATCTAACTTTACAACAGCAGTAAATTGAACGATTGCACCAAGAGTTGTCATTTGTTGCAGGTGAAGTAAAAGACTACGCTCATACAAAATGTACATACGAAATGTTAATGCATTAAGAAACTATTTTGTTTTTAGAAAATTTTGCTTCCATAAGGAACATGTACAGGGTGTTTCAAAATATCTGCGTATTACACGCCAGTGTATTTTAACTATTTTGCTGTGTATGAAAATGTCAAGCACAGAACCAAATTTGTTTTTCGTACTAAAATTTTGTATTGTATTGTATAAAATTTATATATCACCTTTTTGACAATAAAAAACGACCAAGGGTGGTTCACACAGCCATTAAGAGCGAACAATTCATCATCTACCAGTACAGATACAGAGCGATTTGACTACAGGGATACAGCGACAGAATGCTGTCAGAATACAATGCACAGAAAGTTTTAGATAAAATCATGTCCGAATAGAAATCGACTTTTTTGTCATCTCGTAACCTCTACACTAACATACGTTTTGTTTATTTACCTCAATGACCGAGATCTAAAAGTCTCTGGCTATGAATCTCATACTCCTGGCCGCTGCAGTTTTGAACCCCAAGCCCGGCTCGGAATATACAGTTATTTTAAATGAAGAAATATTAAGAGCTTACAGAAGGCCGGCTTCTTTATCTTGGTACTTGCCTCTGCCTGAAATGATGTCAGGCCTTCCTATATCACAAGAACTTACACAATAATGTATTTGGTGTGACCTTAAATGAAGCAAATGCATAGACACAAGCTAAGCAAAGACAGCTTCAGCAGTGTCGATATTATGGCATAAAATAATGTGTGGATATATCACATCTACATACAAGATGTGACAACATATAGCACCTTTAGTTACGCACATAAACAAAATAAAATTTGTCACGTGTTTATCATAATAATATTGCTGAAAACTCAGAATTCTGAAGCATTCAGAAACAGTATCCTCAAGATTTCCATCAAGAAAATTGTACATAGTAAAACAAATCTTCATCACATTCTTTTCAGAAACAATAAATAATCTACTGTATCAAATACAATTATTATATGGGACTATAAAAACAGAAGGCTTACCAATTGTCCATACTATAGTGGCACGAGACTGCCGTCTGGAATTTTGTCATCCATCGTTGATTTAAGGTAAATCAGTGATAAACTCTATTCAAAACTAATTCAAGATTAGGCTTTTAGTATTATGTGTAAATATATCCAAACTAGTTTTCCATGAAATATATCTCATTTTGATACCTCCTTTGAAAACATTTTGATAGATTTGAATATTAAAACATTTTTATGATAATATGGCAATTATTGTCCTTGATAATCTTCCAAATATTTAGTATCCACATATAGATCATAAACATGTTAATCTTTTAAATATCTAGCATCCACATATAAATCATAAACATGTTAATCCTTTAAATATTTAGTATCCACATAAAGATCATAAACATGTTAATCTTTTAAATATCTAGTATCCACATATAGATCATAAACATGTTAATCTTTTAAATATCTAGTATCCACATATAGATCATAAACATGTTAATCTTTTAAATATCTAGTATCCACATATAGATCATAAACATATTAATCTTTTAATTTAGTATCCACATATATTCATAAAATTAATCATAAAACAGTATCCACTATAGTATCATAACATTTATCTTTTACCAATTTAGACCAAAAATTACAAATATAAACAAAGTTCACCTCGTTCAGTATCAGTAACATTTGATTTACCGAGATATATAGACAAAAATGTCACAAGTAAATCCACTAATCATATCAATTATTGATACAATTAACCACTTTATTAAGACGTCATAATATAAACCAGAGCACAGGTACACAAAAGTACACGTGTTTTGTTTTGGTGCTGGGTTCAACCTAATTTTACAACAGAGGCCAGTTACCAAGGTATTGTTCCGGGATGCTGTATGAATATTGAGTTGTTGTTTGCAAGTAGATGACAACTTCCCAGCATGAGTAAACAAAACAAAGAAGGAGTACGGATGTCTTCGGACATATTATGTTTGTAAAATCCTCATAGAGATATTTGCCTCTCCCATGAAGTGAGCACGCGGCCATTAAACTAACAGCTTTTGTGATCCCTGTGTATGTACCCGAGCGGTCACGTATATATATCTACACGAATAAAGTCAGCATATATCCTTATATAACTGCAACTTCTTTCTTGCCTTCCTAGTGGGGAAAGACAATGTTATTCGGGAAGACGATCACCTTTTGTCAAGCTACACGTACGTATATATTGACGCCATTATTTGACGTCATATTTTGAGGTTAAAGTGTATAGGCGATTGCAGTAATATCAACGGTAGGCTTGAAAAATGAAAAGTGATTGAACATATTTGCCTGTGTGAGGCAGGACAAAGTCATATAAGAGCCTTTATAGTCTAATACGATACATGTTATATCCAAGACCAATGTCATTATAAGTTTATACCGTTCTTTCTATCATATGTTTTTTATCTGTCAAGAATGTTTACAATATTCGATTAAAATAATAGTTGAATAATTCATGAATATCTAAAGGAACGGCAAAACAGAGACATCTCTTAAGAAACATATAGAGGGTAAACAAACCGTCAGAATTAGCTTTTTTTCTCATGAAAAGAACTGCAGACGACACATGTATCTACAACAAATTACATAGCATTGCTTCGAATTTTAAAATAAATATACAAAACCAAGTAAATGATAAAACTAGGACTGTGTTTGCATGTGTGTTCTTTTGCAAGTTATAATCTGTGATATGTAGAAAATAAATTTATGTTCTTTAAATGCGTCTAATTCCATGCTAAAATCAGATTAAACAGCTGTCTAAATAGATAATATGTATAATCACAGATGCGTATTATCATATAAATTCATTGATATCTGAACTCCAAACAATGGGTTTATTGAACGACAAAACCGCTGTTTGGGATACATCTTTCCTTATTTCTTTAGCAGAAAAGTATGAAAGAAAACAAAAGAAGTGGCTTTCTGCTACAGCTGGACTACACTCAAAACAAGCACTATGTCGTGCAACGTCCAAATGCACCTGAGTAAGGTTTAACTATTTTAAAAGCGATGCAGTTGTGAAGAAGGATAAGGTGTTCGTTACTATGTGTAAGGAAGTGATAAGTACAAACGTTTGACAGAATCACCCGTGTACTACTATTTTGCTTGGTTGCGTTCTAATGCTCATCTTTGGTTTCATTACGGTTACTGTACAGTTAACGCAGTTTTTACATGAATTGTTCAGTAACTATTTGAGTTTTTGCTTCAACTGACAGAAATTTGGCACTTTGTCATGCTGTATGTCTCAAGTCATTTCTGACACTGGAATCTATTACATATATTGATGCTTTTTCCCCATTTGTAGTTTGTAAGCACCATTGAAATATCCCGATATTTGGTTTGTACCTTTATGTGTTAGACGTACCCTAGAACGTTAATGATAAGAAACTTTCTACAAATAAAATTCTCATTTTCGAAATAGATAATTGTCTGAAATTCTATGTCATATTCATTATCATGTACATCAAGCAAATTCAATTGTAGTAAGGTATAAAGTACTAACAGCCACGTAACATATCAAACTCAAATACACTTTTTAAATGTCACACTGTTGTCTTAGAGCGTTTGCAAATAGAGACATTGTAGCCTGTATCGGAAAGTTTATCAAATGCTCACTTAACTCCAAAGGACCTTTGTCAAACAGACCGAGTCAATGCTTCTGCTCAATTTTGGCTGTGATAAAAAATTCTCCAAAATCAAATCAGAAAATGTAATAACAACCAAACAAGAAAGAAGAATGCATTCGATCTTTCCGACCCAACTTTACATATAAAGATAGTAAAAATAAGTTAAAAATCAAGCAAATAATAAACGTATGGCTACGACAAGTAAGTACAGAATCGATGATCCTTTTTAACGTCTTATGTGGCACTGAGCTTCAAGACAACAAAACGGATTATGCACAGTGGACACCAAAATATGTATATGGCCCTGGTAAGAGAGTATCTCAATGTAAGACACTTTTGACCCTTCCTGACCTTGGCCGTTGAAATGAGATAGTGAAACCAGCAAACCTGTGAACTGTACTACCCAATCTTACTGATCCTAAGTCTGAGTCTGGCAGCAGTTTTCTTTAGATACAATGTATTTTTATCAAATTTACTGAAATTTACTGATATAAAGCACTGAATTTTACCAGAATCCTGGAACTAGAAAATAATTGCATAACATAAGAAGAGGTACATACGCATTTACCACAGAAGTGTTGATAAATTGACATGAAATAAGAGTAAGTCATTAGAGAAAACAAATCAAAATTAGTTTATAGCATTATTTTAAATGCTTACTTAAACGGATGAAAACCAGTCTTTACGTTTGACAGAAATACCTAGAATTAAACGAGAAAGTCAATATTTTATATGAAGTAACAAGAAATAAAACCGTGTTACTAGACACCAATTCCATCTTTTCCATACTTACATCACATAGATATTCCATTAGGGCTTTTAACCCCTGTTCACTCAAACAGCCAATCTAATTGATAAATCCGCTAATGTCACAAAGAGTTAAGACAATCAAGCAAAGATAAAACATATTATCCGAATTACGATAAGCCACATTAATTTTACACAGGACAGAACAGATATCTGCCAAAAGACAAATTTATAGCACAAAACACTTTATTAGAAAAGCTTACAGTACATCAAAATTCCATGAATACGTTAAAACTCTCCATTTGGAAGACACAAGAACCATTTCTAGATACTTAAAACAACATCTTAAGGTCAATAAATTTCCCTGCCAAAATACATAAAAGGCCCCGCCATCTACGTGTGAAATACATTATTGTATGTCATTACTATAGGTTAGGCCATGAGATCTTTAAACCATTGTTTCTGTTGTCCATTATCTGTTTTATAACGTCTGTTTAATTGTATAACAGAACATTTGTTGACCGAAAAAATCGTGAAACACGTTCCTATATGGCCAGAGACGCGAAATATGCATACCATATTACATGTTAATTTCACAGTACGTATACAATAACATTTACAAAGCTACATTTGAGATTAAACTTATCAGGCGCATTACTGAGAAAGGACTTTAACTAAAACTTCTTATAAATTAAGTTGTTTAGTCCGTATTTAAAACTCAACAAAACTCAACTCAGCTCAAATAGTTTATTGCATTAAACATACAATTATATGCTTATAGCAAAATGGAATATATGCTATTGCGACACAGGTCTTAAAAGGATTTGCCTGAATATCGACATTAATTTCTTTATTTGTTTTCTTTTCCTCCTAAATGTCTGTATGTGTTCGTTTTGTCGGTGTATTTAGTGTACACTTCCTAAAAGGTTGCAGGTTTAAGGAAGCAGTCAAGCAGAAGCATTTGAATAAATGTAAAGAAAGGTCCAAACAAGGATACTACTGACAAACTTAGGTAAATGTCCTTCAAGCGGTTCCTGTTTAGATTTGACTGTACTTGAGTGCAATCAAACGGCGACGTATGAACTGACTAAAGAAAGGTTCCCTAAAAAGCAAGGACAAAAGTCCAACAGGAAAAGCCACATCTAAAGAACACAGGTGTCCATACAACATTTTTAACTAATTTTATGTTTTCTGACGAAGAAGAAAAACAGAAAGGATGGTAAACAGTATACGCGCATTCATATATTTGAGGACTTCTTTTGATTTCTTAATATTAAAATGCAACATCCGTTAAATTACTCATTGTCATGTTTAAACTGATGAATATTCTTTTGCGTAATTTCCCCTATGTATTTTCTTGCATGCCAGACAGGATTTTCCCGTGATTTTGCCGGTGCTGGAAAAACTCATCTTACACCTGACTCACGTGCCGAAATTTATGACTGAATGCGTAAATTCATACGATACTACAATAAAATAGTGCTTAAAAGAAAAGCACTTGTTTTATTCTATTTCTTCTAACAATTGAAGAATACGGTATGCAAGAAAAAGAATCTGTCACTAGCTGAAGGTGCGGATGGAAATATCTAACTCTCGAGTAATTGTTCCGCGGTAACTCGCAATGCTATAAATTTTAAAGCATACTGATCTATCCACGGTATATAAATCATCTTTATATTTGTTTTCCGCACCCATAACAAATGATGCCTTTACTCCTTTCATTAAGGTACGGGTCTAAATTGTTTTACTGATTTCCCTGAATGAAAATTGAATATGCGGTTAATACAGTGCGGATACTCTGAACATTTTTCCAATTTGGCCTATCCTAAGATATTTTGGCCGAGGAAAGCATCGATTAATTCGTCCCAATGACAAACGGTGCAATTATTTCAACATGATTAACACATTCATTGTTATTTGTATTCATAACGTTTCCAATAAGAATTCCAAAACAGCCATATTTTATTCTTAAGCGGGCAATACTATTCAATTTGATATAAACGTTGCGGAGTTGGAACACACATGTGTTATCTTAGATTTTCCCGTCTATCTAGACCCTCGAAAAATGTCTTAATGTTTTTTCCTGTCGGCTCAATATTTGGTAGAGATTTTGCTTTCCATTTTGTGTGACAATTGTCTGGAACATTACTGTTAATTAGACTCAGACTGTAAGAAATTGTAAAATGAAAATATATTGCAGCACTCAACAGAACGTGTCGCCTGCTGGTAAATTTGCCAGTGCAATTAAATTTTAGTCGGTGACATCAGACACGAAAATCTGAAAGCAACCCCCGGATAAAAGTGTTACTCTTCAACTGTATGTTAAAACAAGTACAATCTACTTCTAATGCAGGCTGGCAAGTGTACTTGTTCAAAATTTTAACTTTTAAAATCTCCCCGTACTTTGAAAGTGTAGATATATTTTCTGATCCTTTGTTAAAAAGTCTATTAAATCTCTCTGTATACGGAAATTCTGATAAAGCCAGTGTTAGGGGGCGTAAGGGATGTTGCTAAAAGCACATATTCAGTCAAGCAAAGTCTGCTTTTACTTAGTTTGGTTGCTTTCAATGCTTCCAGTGTGTCTTCTAAAATTGCATTCTCTTATCAAAACAATTTAACCTGATTAATAAAACTACTTCGTGCTGCTTCAACGAAAGTAGTTTACTCAGAGTATTTTGAATAATTAAACAGGAATAATTCCAAATCAGGCTTAAATGAAGGAACAACACCATAGCTTTCATACTAATGTCATTTAATTGAAAAGAAATAACTCTGATGCCAATTCTGATATATTTGATCAAAAATTCGGATTCATTTTATTTAGCAAGTCATACACTTACAATGGACATAGGAAATGATAAGTTCAGAAGAAACACACGAACAAATTTGCAACATTTAAAATCCAAGTTCTAAGAACATGGCCGATTCAAAATAAACTCTGAACATGTCTGAACAGGCTCAATCAAATCAGAACATATTCATTAATGTCTTGTTTGGTGACCTGTGGAGCTTCCACGTTTTCTATTTTAACTATTTTATAATGTACATAAAATTACACCGATAAAGTAAAGCATAATTACTCTCAGAGGACAAAAGAAACAAATAAACGGAAGCTGAAAATTACAAATTTTGTACACACTAAGCCTCCCTATTAACCCCACCATCTTCCAGAGTTATAGGACACTGTAAATACAAGTTATCCCCGCCAGGTTAACCCTTAAACACGCAATGGTAACAAAAATGGTGTCAATATGCAGAACACAAAAATGCTCGTGCAAAGAATTATAAAACCGTATCGAACCATACACGCATGTAATGAATGGCGAGCACTAGCAGAAACACCATTGACAGGGTAGCCAACCCACATGACTTTTGGATACCGTAAACGCAGAGAAAACGTCTCGATTCAGGTAACATTGTGTCTACATTTTCTTTTTTACTTGACAGATTTTCCTAAAATTAAGTGCGTCAAAGACAGCAAAATAAGTTCTTTCGAATTCCTCCGCACAAAGCGTCTGCCATCAGTTCTCAGTACTGTTCATAAACACTTCGCCCAACAACCGCTTTTCATGGACTAACTGTGTAGATAACGTACACACTTCATCCGTTGGGTGAAGTGTTTGAGAAAAGTGCTGTAAACTGATTGCAGTCGTTTTCTTGGGAGGAAAGTTCATTTTGCTGTCTTCGAAGCAATATTATATATTATCTTATGAAAATCTGTAAAGTAATAAGAAACATATAGGCAAAACAATACCTAAATCTGGACATTTTCTGTGTGTGTACGGTATCTAAAAGACACGTGGGTTGGCCGCTCGGCGAAACCTGCCAGAAGTCATAGTATGGAAACATCTATTGTTGTTAAGTCTACCACTTTTATGATATCAAAAGTCACTTTATCGACATAAAGACAGATGCTAACCAAGTAAAAAGCTTCTCTTGGAACATTTATTCGTGTTTTATTCTAAAATAAAAGCGAAAAGTTACGAAAATGCAAGGTTCATCAGCTCAATAAACAAAAGCCAAGTTCTTGAAGGCTGTATAAGAAATCTGCAAGGGAAAACCTCGTTACTTCTGGTGAGGCTATGTTATGCTTAGATGGGAATAGGCGGCTGAAGACGATCGTGAAAATCGAAACATTGTTAAGCATGATTCTTTTGCCGCAGGGGTTCTTGCTGGTAGGCGGAATTTCGTGTCACGGCAATACTGAGACTAACAAAGCCCACACCTGAACTTAAAGGAACTTTACATGGTACACAGAAAAGTTTATAAAATCGCAACCTTTTTGGGGACAATTCGTGGACAAAAATATGCCTTGTCTGATCCAGGACAGTTCGCCGAAAAGTTGATGTATCACCTGGCATCTTGCAATACATCTAAATAGACGTATGACTTCTTACAGCTACAAAATCAATTTCACAACTCCTAATGAATGGATTCAAACACATACCCAATGACCAATGGAATATAGGGAATCCAAGAGACTAAAGAAGGGCAAATTATCGTCAATGTTACGGACACACTGTAGAAACAGATCAAAGAAGTTGTTACTCAATCTAAGCGTTATGGAGCTCAAATCGAACATTTGTTCATATGAAATATGGATCATTGAATACGTATACATGTATATTTGTTACGTGTTTAGATACGAGCTGAACACCCCTCGTAGTTCAGAATAAATTCTTCCTTCATTTATTCTAAGACTTAAGACTTTGTCTTATGATCATAGGAACGATATAACTATTTCACTACTACACGGGTACTAAACAGTGCCTGCGGCACTGCCTGTGCCGACGAGGATTGAAGGCACTTCGCTTCCTGTACCGCAGGTACTTCGTCAATGTTTACAAAACGAGCGAGATCGGTGAGTGATTTTTGTCATTTTTATCATTTTGTAACTGCATGAAGCATTTTTTCAAAAATCGGGGAATGTAGCGGGGTGTAAATGTATCTTATCTACATATCCATGTTTAAATTTGTGGCAAAAGATCAAATTCCTAGAAACGTAAGGACAAATAAGTTTAGAATGAAACCTGATTTTTTCACATCAGTGACTGTTTAGACTCATTTCAATTCGCTGACCAAAACGATGCCGTCTCTGCCGTCGTAAATCATATTTATAAATGACATGTGATCTGCTAAAACATAAAATGTGTCCAGAAAATTCCGAATTTGAACGTTATGCCAATTTTGAAAAAGTGCCGCAGGCATTTCGACGATGCCGCAGCCCATTCGAGGTGCCGCAGGCACTTCTAAAAGTTTCATAAATTTGACCCATAACTAACCAAATCTCAAATAACTCGCATTCGTACGATTAAATTTTATATTCACAAATATAAAAAAAGTATAGCAATCGGTTTATCTCCGCGGGTAATCTTAAACTCTAGTACGCGATTGTTCCGGTCAGTTAATTTCCCAAACATTATGCTTTTTGAAAATTGCCTTCTCTGTCCGTCCTATGCTGCCCGATATGTTATTCTTTTTTTCAAAGTTTTGTTTGCAGGAAACGAATAGGTTTTTACGTACATGTAAAAATTCTCCAGTTTGATCGTTTATGAGCTATACTTATATAAGTTCTCCAATTTTCTGAAAACATTTTTACAATATATATATATATATTTTTTGTAGATATACTTAACATTTCCAGGAAAAGTTAGGCTATTAAAATAACTACAGAAAATTTCAACATCAATATAGTTTCGGATTTTATACCGAAATAACTGTCTAGCTAGTAAGTGTAAGCTGTCCACAGTGGGCTTATACACAAATGGTATCGAGATTATAATGTGAATCATCGCAATAATATTTACAGGAAAATTCTGACTATTCAGACTCTTATTAGAAAACTTCGCTTTATCACGGTAATTTCTTAAAGTATCGCGACAGCTACCTGCCTATCTCATGGCAGAGGTTATAATGCAGTAATTCGGTCAAAAATGTGCTTCCGTGGTGTAGTCGAAAGAAGTCTCTAGTAAATAGATCCTAATTTTTCCATTTTTCGCGCAACTGCGCGTAAATCGGGAGCCAAATGAGCATTATTTCACTCGTGGAATGAATTTTAAATAAAATAGGACACTTTTCATGCTAATACTCGCATGTTTTCGAGTTGTGTTACGTGAAAACAAAGTAGGGTTTTTTATTCTGCTGGCCGCTTTCTGAAATGCGGCAATATGAGGGTACCTGACTTCAGTTGACTTGCATTTCACTGCATACTATTAAACATCCCTTTTTCTTTTCGTTTACTCGAAGGAAATGTACAGGTATCTTGTGGAAAATAGGTCTACGACGGAGTGAAAATCTAGAAACTGTAACAAAATTGTTCTGAAGTAGCTGAATTTTATCTGAAATTTTTTATTGGTATATAGCCTATACCACCATAATGGACTGATATTTAAAGCGTTACAAAGGTTTGGTCCCTTTTATTTTACAACTATAAAGTCAATTTACTACAGTATCATGGGTGCATTTAGTTTCTGCTTTCTGCCCTTCTGTTTCTCTGTCGCAGTCTTCCATTTGTCTAGTTTCGGCCAAATTTATGTCCCGATACTTTTTGAAAGTGCCTGCGGCACCTCGAAGGGGCTGCGGCATCGTCGAAATGCCTGCGGCACTTTTCCGAAATTGGCATAACGTTCAAATTCGGAATTTTCTGGACACATTTTATGTTTTAGCAGATCACATGTCATTTATAAATATAATTTACGAGGGCAGAGACGACATCGTTTTGGTCAGCGAAAAGAAATCGAGTCTAAACAGTCACTGATGTGAAAAAATCACGTTTCATTCCCAACTTACTTGTCCTTACGTTTCTAGGAATTTGATCTTTTGCCACAAATTTTAGCACGGATATGTAGATAAGATACATCTACACCCCGCTACATTCCCCGATTTTTGAAAAAATGCTTCATGCAGTTACAAAATGATAAAAATGACAAAAATCACTCACTGATCTCGCTCGTTTTGTAAACATTGACGAAGTACCTGCGGTACAGGAAGCGAAGTGCCTTCAATCCTCGTCGGCACAGGCAGTACCGCAGGCACTGTTTAGTACCCGTGTACTACCAGTGATTGTTTATTTAATATCGCACATAACCTCACTTCATCTTTACTTTATATACAGTTTAGATAACCTTGCAAGTTTAAGACGTGATGCCTGTGCCGGTAAAAAATGGTCGGTAGACGGTAACACTTGTGAAACAACTTTTCGGTTTGTTGACTGTAAATATTTATGTTTCGTACTTTTTTCATGATTGTCAGGGCTGAGGGTATATCAATGTTTTCGAAAGTTTATAAAAAATGGTTAAATTGGAACATCTTCACAAAGAATCATGAAAGGATATGTGACCTAAATTAATACCTCAGACATTTCAACAGCTGACAAGAAATAAACATCGTGTTTTATTCAAGAAAATACATGTAATGACTAGAAATGAATTTTGTCATATTGTCTTTGTTTAGTTAAAGATTATGTACAGAGGATACACACGCACTCTGAAGAACTTCATTCCAGCAATTTGAGAACACAGATCACCGAGAATTTATTGCCACGAAACATACTTCATCCGTCGTCCAACCGTTACTCATGTTACTTAGAACCGCTCCTGTTAATTGTATACACCTGTTTAAACGGATGTTAAAATGGTAATAAAATGTAGTTATGATGGTTGACGATTTTAAGTATATGAACATTGACAGCGAAACAAAAAATTCTGAATCGGTTTGCAATGGTCAACGCCATCCAATAATGTGATGCACATGCAGATATGCTCTCGATAAAATATCTACTCTTTACCTCATTAAGCAACATTGCTATTACATGTGTTGTATTACTGTCGTGCAATATATTTCTTACTTATATAGGGATTGTCTTATTTGATGACGATCAGTCTAGAAAGTGACACAATTTCAATACATAGTGTCATCGGTAATTTATGGTATTTGTCACCCTCGGAAGCATGTTGATTCGCTTTTAATCGTACAAAGGCGAGCACAGAATTGCTTAGTCTGTGGGCAATTAAGTAAAGGGTGAAAAATAATTGATTTTTAAAACTTGGTTGTCTCTTCTAAAACAATGCGTAGGAGAAAGGAAATGTTTATTGCGCCAGTAAGACTTTTGTAGTCTTCGTGATAAGAACTCCCTACGGAGCTAAAGAAATATTTGTTTTCGTATTTTTGTCTGCTTTTCAAAAAGAGACATGCATGACTATTTTAAAGATAAGTGTTTGGGATGTTGTTGTATACACATCAAATAATAATATATCTTCTTAAAAATACCTTACATAGTATAGATACGGTATGTTATTACATGTGCATACAAGTATGTGAATATATTTGTAATTATTTACTAAACCATATCTCAATACATATGTTGTTGTAACGTTTTGATAGGTTAATGGCACTTCGAACACTATTTTTCTAATCACACAGTTAATAAACTTCTACAACAGGAAATCAAATCATTAGATGATCTAAAACTTGCATTTATGCTTAATAATTCAATTTAAAACAATGCTATCATATATTTGTAGGCACTAACCTCCGGATCGTTTTAGAAATCAGAAAATTATTGCTATATTTCTCAAGAAGGATTTGAAACTTGCTTACTGACATATTATATATTATGAAAACAGATGAAAATAAGTTGTTTTTATTAATTTTTCCATTCAAAACTGAAGAAGTTCTGGAGGTAATTTGCCTAAATTATAAAGCTTTATATCGGACGACCGTCAATAACGCAATCCTCCTTGGTGTCCTGGTCAAGACCGAAGGGAAAATGTTAATGCCACGGCGGCTCATGTCGATTTCCAACTCGGGCATGTCTTTTTCTTGAGTTGGCATTTTTAAGATAGTTTAGAAACAAAAACTCATGTTCTTATGTTCAAAATATGTCCAAACCTCAGTTTTAAAGACAGAGCATTTTTAACCAAACTCTTGAGGTCGGTGTCATTAAAGGTGAGTTTGCGTGTCGAATATATAATTCTACAGAACAATAAAGTGTTTAGAAACATTATTCGATCAACCCGTTAATTCCGAGCCATCGGCTGGCGGTACAAATATTCCAAACGTTCCTTCAACTCCGCCACCTTTACTATTCCCGCACAGCCTTTTACTAACATATACTGATATCCTGATCAACATTTAATAGATACACACTTAAAAATGAGTGTTTTCTGATATTCTCACGTGATAAAAGAGGAGTATCTACCGAACTTATTTTCACGAACTATTCAAAAACGCAAAGTAAGTCAAAATAATCCCTCGCGACTATTTATGATTTTACTTAATGAAGAATTACTTGACAGAAAACGCAACACAAAAGGTCACTGTCCCACTATTGTTTGCGTTCCTATCGAAAGTGTCGCAACTCGGTATCAAGAATATCTTTTGAAGCGAATTAAACATTATTTGACGTTAAATTCATCACATGAATATTAAGGGAAAAAAACACATCACCATAAATTAAAAAATACTGCCTCTAGACCGAAAGATCCGACCGTGTATAAATCTATGATGATTTTAACAGTGTAACTTACTTGAATCCGTACTACAATCCAATGGACAATAAAATACATATCCACCTAATATCATCCCATATAAGAGTATATAGGAGTAAACTCCTCTTTTGTTTTTGTCTTTAAAACATGTTTACCCCAAATTTGTCCGTGTTTTAATTACTGAGCTTTGTTCAGATCTCTGTCTTTGCTCTTTCAGACCTCTGTTAAAATTGTTTCAGATCAAGGGCTCTGAGATTTCAGACCTCTGTCTTAGTTGTTCCAGACCATCGGCTCTGTGATTTCAGACCTCTGTCTTAGTTGTTCCAGACCATGGGCTCTGTTATTTCAGACCTCTGTCTTAGTTGTTTCAGACCAAGGGCTCTGTTTTTCAGACCTCTTTCTTAGTTGTTTCAGACCAAGGGCTCTGTTATTTCAGACCTCTGTCTTAGTTGTTTCAGACCAAGGGCTCTGTTATTTCAGACCTCTGTCTTAGTTGTTTCAGACCAAGGGCTCTGTTTTTCAGACCTCTTTCTTAGTTGTTTCAGACCAAGGGCTCTGTTATTTCAGACCTCTGTCTTAGTTGTTTCAGACCAAGGGCTCTGTTTTTCAGACCTCTTTCTTAGTTGTTTTAGACCAAGGCTCTGTTATTTCAGACCTCTGTCTTAGTTGCTCCAGACCATGGGCTCTGTGATTTCAGACCTCTATCTTAGTTGTTCCAGACCATCGGCTCTGTTATTTCAGACCTCTGTCTTAGTTGTTTCAGACCAAGGGCTCTGTTATTTAAGACCTTTGTCTTAATTGTTTCAGATCAAGGGCTCTGTGATTTCAGACCTCTGTCTTAGTTGTTCCAGACCATGGGCTTTGTTATTTAAGACCTTTGTCTTAATTGTTTCAGATCAAGGGCTCTATTATTTCAGACCTCTGTCTTAGGTGTTAAGACCAAGGGCTCTGTTATTTCAGACCTCTGTCTTAGTTGTTTCAGACCAAGGGCTCTGTTATTTCAGACCTCTGTCTTAGGTGTTTAGACCAAGGGCTCTGTTATTTCAGACCTCTGTCTTAGGTGTTTAGACCAAGGGCTCTGTTATTTCAGACCTCTATCTTAGGTGTTTAGACCAAGGGCTCTGTTATTTCAGACCTCTAGGTGTTTAGACCAAGGGCTCTGTTATTTCAGACCTCTATCTTAGGTGTTTAGACCAAGGGCTCTGTTATTTCAGACCTCCATCATAGTTGTTTCAGACCAAGGGCTCTGTTATTTCAGACCTCCGTCTTAGTTGTTTCAGATCAAAGGCTCTGTTATTTCAGACCTCTGCCTTAGGTGTTTAGACCAAGGGCTCTGTTATTTCAGACCTCTATCTTAGGTGTTTAGACCAAGGGCTCTGTTATTTCAGACCTCTATCTTAGGTGTTTAGACCAAGGGCTCTGTTATTTCAGACATCTGTCATAGTTGTTTCAGACCTTGGGCTCTCTTATTTTAAACCTCTGTCTAAGCTGTTTCAGACCTTGCACTTTAGTATTTCAGACCTCTGCCTTAATTGAACTTTGGCTTACTTATTTCAGACCACGATCTGTCCTTACATTTGTTACAGACAGACATGTAGTTCTTTCATGCCTTGCTGATAATATAAAAGCCGATAACTTTCAGAACTCGATACAAGAATGTGAAGACCGCTCCTCTCCCTTGAACAGATTCTATATTCATTTTTGCACTGTCAGAATGTTGATCAAAATCGGAAAATGAATACTAATCATAAATACTATTGTTAATACGAAACAAACACTTATTTTAATTCTGAATAAACATTTATAATAATAATACTAATCCTAATAATAAATAAATACTAATCATAAATAGTAATGTTAATACTAAATAAGCACTAATTATAATCACTTATCTTAATACTATATAAATACTAATCATAAATATTAATGTTAATACTAAATAAGCACTGATTATAAACGCTAATCTTAATACTATATAAATACTAATCATAAATGCTAATGTTAATACTAAATAAGCACTAATCATAAACGCTTATCTTAATACTATATAAATACTAATCATAAATGCTAATGTTAATACTAAATAAGCACTAATTATAAACACTGATCTTGTTACTATATAAATTATATATATACTCCTTATTTCCACTTTCCAGTGATTATAACATATATGACAACTATATACATGTACATGAGAAAACAAGAAACAACATTAGTATAAACAAGGAATATATAATTATCAAACATATGGTGACATTTTACATTGAATAGAGTTCATTATTATAGCATTCTTTAGATATTTACACAACAAAATCATATACATATGTCAAGATACAGTGGGATACATTTAACCCATATATTAAAAAGTGTATTTCTTTTCATAAACCACCAAGTCGACAGAGCAAATATTACTTAGATTACTAATAAAGAACATTGTTACGGCTTTTTACAATTTTGTGTTTACAGTGTTTTTATCAAGTTTGAAACTCATGTTTAATTAGGCTATATATAATCATCACTTCGAGTACTTAAAATGGTCTTTCTTCCCCTGTGTTTAGGTATCTTGCCGAAACGAAATGCAAGATGACTCATGAATATGTCTTCAGCAAATATGGTGTCACAACAAAGTATACCGATATACTTTCTGACAATACAAAACAACAACAAAAGAACTCTTTCATTGTATAGTGTCAAAGGTTGTTTCTATTTTTCTTTTTTCAAGGATTTATTTTCTATTCGTACACTCTACGGTTGGTACATTGTATAGTCTACTAAACAAATTGATTTTCAAACGGTATGGAAAAAGTCATTTACTAAAAGCAATTTCTAACAAAAAACATCCGAGAATAAACGGGATTTCCAGGAGTAAATTTTAAAAGTTTATAAAGGAATCATATTTGTATTCTGTGATGTACTTCAAGCGTGAAATGTTAAATTATCTGTAAAATATGCTGAAACAATAGATTTACCTCTTAAATCATTATGCCTTTCAATTAACATTAACAAGCTGTAAATCAAAGTATTCATTCACAACATATTATTAAGTAATGCAAGATCTGAAAAAATGAAGTAAATTGGTCGTAACTGTGTTAAATATAGATCGGAAAACAAATCACAATGGTTCAATTATCAATGCTATGTTCTAGCGAAATAGTTTCAAAATAAATATATTTAATATTTGTTTACTTAAGTAATTTCATGATACTTTGCGCTTGATTTTAGTTGATTCTTTTACTGTGGGTGAGAGAAAATGTCATTGAATTAATTCATAAAAACAATGAAATAAAACCTTAAAGGCGTACGAAATGCCATTTTCAAGGGCAGATAACTCTTTTTCAATACTGGTGACCTATGACTTTCATTGCATATCTTTGTTTCTTAGATGATTGTCAATATCCAAAGTTTGAAGAAATTCTGTGATTGGGAAAGATTTCGCCCATCTCATATACAGAGACTTTAGCGTGCGCCTTTAGATATGTTTTATGTAATTTCCATCAAATTGATTTTGTAAACGTTTTTAAAGAACTTTTGATCTGTAGTCTGTCACTAGTCTCCTAGGGCAAATTAAGAAACCTGCTTTCGTATTTATAATTATTTCTTAATAATAGTGTATTTTTCCATTAGTAAAAAATCTAAACTTAGCATACTATCGCGAAAGTATATTGACCTGGTTTCCCAAAATTTTATCAGTCATTGTCCTTTAAACTCGGCATTTTTCCATTTTCAATTGTTATGTAATTGTTAGGACAGCTGGAGCAATGTTTCTTTTTATCATTTATCTCAATTCAAGATATAGTTTCTTGAAAGGCCCACAATGCTCGCAATTTCAATATCGCGTAATCTGAATAATTACTTATAAAATTGTTATAAAGTTACAATAGAATTAGCAGCATACATGCATCATCTTTTCTGAATACAAATGAAAACACTGATGTTGAAATACTGTTACGTAATATGAATACGTTTATTTGTTTTGACCAGGGGGTTATCAAGAAATCGAACAAAGGTTAGGGTTGTCTATTATGTAATGTTTCACACAGTCTTCAAATAATCTTCATTAAAAGCTGTGTATTACGTTTAAACAAGTAGAACTTTGTTCAAGTGCTCAACGCCGCCTGACTACGAAACAAAGGATTCTATGTTCTAGACCCCGCTTCTCAAACTAAGTTCACTTCGGATAAAAGTTCTGTGTATGGGTGCTTTACACCTGGCACGCTCAAGAACTGGAGCATCTTCGGGAGCTGTAGCGTCTTTTGTATATTAGACTCCAACTGAAATTACTAGCAGCGTTCTGGATAAGCTGCCCTTTTAGAATATCAGTGATGGCCATAAATACGCTTTAATACACACATTATCATGTAGACTTCAACAGACTGTATTGCAATTAAATATCATATTTATGCTTAGCCTAATGACACCACAGCAAACATATCTTTATCATCGCGAGACACCGATGCAATATATGATAATCTTATTGAGGACTCCATAGGATCAGCACTATTCAAGGCGGGCGTTTATGTGATCAGGTATTACTCACGGATCATTTTTCTTTCTTCTTACTCATAAATGACATTGTTGTCCTTAAAAATTTTCGATGGCGATAGGCTATATATTGTAGGTGATAAACTCGATGGAACTACGAAACTGCTTTAAACTTTCGTTCTGGGCAGAAAAATGGCTTGTAACATTTAATCCAACCAAATCCGAGTATATTCTCATATTTAGAAAAAAAATAAGCAACAGCATTACCCTGCTGTTATCAGGTTTGGTCAGCAGATTCCCGAAGTACCCAATTACGAACTCCATAAAATGTTGTTTTTTTCCTCTCAAATAATTGCAGTTTGTATTTTCTTATTTACCATATTACGGGGTAAGGCTAGAACAGAGTTTACATTATGCGTAAACGAGAGTTCTCTCTTCACTTCAGTTCATATATTCATTTATTTGTATAAGGCACATCCTCGGATACGCTGATGTCATGTAGAGCACCAATGATGAAATGTACCGACATGACAAAATGCAGAATAAATGTGCTTGCGTATGTACAAATATAATATGTTTAGATAACGAAATGTATATTAATGTTTGGAATAAAGTTTAAACTGAACAAAAAGTTATTGCCATATGATATATAAAATATATAAACGTTATAATAATTACAGTTGAATATCGTTACCTCGATATCGGTTAGCTCGATACTCCGGTTAGCACGATGTGTTTGAGTCGGTCCCGATTTTTCCCTATTTATCTTAATGTAATTATTTATCATTACCTCGATATGATTAGCTCGATATTTTGTTTAGCTCGATGAGGTTTTTCAGTCCCGTCAACTTACCTACACTGATTTTACACCTGGTTTTGTCGATATCACAGATTGTCAAAAAATATCCATGTTATTTGTAAGGTGTGAAAATCAACCTATTGTTGTCCGGCGATGTATTAATCATATTCAAATTAGTTTGTGTTTGTTTTGTTTGTTTTTTAATCTTTAATCCAATTTAAATGTCAGAAAGTTATTTAACTCCCAATAATTAGTCTTATAAAACAAAGAAGTATAAAATAAAATTTATTTTTATAACTCTTTGTATAAAAGCAGGAAAGCTGTTTTCCAATATAACAACTAATTTGGATGAAATATTTTGTTTGACGGAGTAAAAATCTGCCACTTAGGATTGAGTAACAATATGCGTATTAAACAGGCAAATGTTCGTTATCGAAGCACAGCCAAAATGACTACTCAACTAGGAACATTATCGCTGCATTCAGACTTTGTTTAGGGAAGGAATAAAAATGTTAATATTTAAATGTATATTTTGAAAAATTAAAAAGTTGTATGTATGTATTTAAATAAATTAAAATGCTTTATTTGTCAATAAGATTAAAATCGTATTTACATTTTATATTATTTTTTTCTCCTTTCAAACCCTCTGGAAAAAGCACTGGATATAATGACAATATAGACGTCCGACAAAAGTACAAAGAAGTCCCAAATATCGTCGATATCGTTACGTCGAACTTCTGATACGTCGATGCAATTTTTACAGTCCCTTGAATATCGAGGTAACGGTATTCGACTGTATGTTATTAGTGTGCTTTAATACCTTGTTTGGATTTTGCTTTAGAATGTCCTTGTACTATTTCTGAAAGTAACTCCTACCAACTTTAAATCAGGATGGATTGACGTGTGGGTTTATAAGTGTGTTTTTTTCATCATTTCCTGTAGGTCTGTAATTATCTTAGATTTGTACGTCTGGGCAGAAATATTATAGCCGAAACGTTACGTTTTTACCAGTAAATGTAAAGTTTTCAATGCATGTATTGATATCTAATCAATAATGGACATGTAATTTAGACAAGGAAGCCTGAAAGACAGCTATATCCCCCGCCGCTGTTATGGATAGTGAAAGGGTTGATGGTATTGGGTGGAAACATCGTCTTGATGAGATGATAATTTGACCCAAGTATTATGAAAATCCTTCAAGTGGTTAAGGAGATACAGAGCGGAAACAAGACAGAAGGCTCAAACCTTTGAC
The DNA here is from genome assembly GCF_021730395.1 of Mercenaria mercenaria. NCBI lineage: Eukaryota > Metazoa > Mollusca > Bivalvia > Venerida > Veneridae > Mercenaria > Mercenaria mercenaria. The sequence continues at coordinate 58,280,191 of NC_069378.1, forward strand.
CTTCAGTTGTGACCTTGATCTTGTGAAGACATGGCTGAATCATGAGTTCTACACATCATCTTGATGAGGTGGTCATTTGACTTAAGTATCATGAAAATCCTTCAAGGGGTTTAGGAGATACAGAGTTCAAACCTTTGACCTTGAGGTGTGACCTTGACCTTGAGCAAACATGGCTGACTCATGCGTTCTGCATATCATCTTGATGAGGTGATCATTTGACCCAAGTATTATAAAATCCTTCAAGTGGTTTAGGAGATACTGAGCGGACACAAAATGGAAGGCTCAAACCTTTGACCTTAAGTGACATGGCTGAAGTTCTGCACATTGTCTTGATGGGGTGATCATTTGAACAAAGTTTCATGAAAATCCTTCAAGGGGTTTAAGAGATAACAAAGCGGACACAAAATGGCAGGCTCAAAACTTTAACTTTGTGATGTGACCTTGACCTTGAGTCGACATGGCTGACTCAAGAGTTCTGCACATCGTCTTCATGAGGTGATCAGAGCAGACACAAAATGTTACGGACAGACAGAAGGACGGAAGACGGAAGGATGGAAGGACGAACGGACCGAGGGACGGACGGAGACCATTCCTATAACCCCCACCACTCGTGGCGGGGATGGAAAACGTGTAGTATTTCACCAGCAGGAAAGTGAATCAGTACGTGTAATACCATTTAATACATAATGCAATTGAGTCAATATGGTTTCAAGAAAAGGTCAAATAATAAAACCAATACAAAACCATATTGACTCAATTGCATTTTGTACTACCTCAATCTGTTTCATACGAGGACTGTTCAAATATGAATGCATCTAAGCACATAAAAATGTATCGTTGATAGATGTCAATGAAAATTTTATTTGATCCCCTCGAAGTATTCACCTCCAACAGATATGCAAAGTTTCAGTCTCCTAATCGAGTCCTTGAATGCATTTTCTTAGTCTTTTCTAGGTATACTATGAAGACATTGGAATATTGCAGAACCGAGGTGTTTGCGCTGCACAAATTTTCGACCAGAAAGTTATTTTTGAGCCTTGGGAACAAAAAGAAGTCACACGGGGCAAGGTCAGGCGAATAAGGAGGGTGAGGGAGCACAACAACCTTTTCCTGCTTCAGAAAGTCTTGTACAATAGACGCCTTGTGCGATGACGCATTGTCATGTAGCAATCTGATATTAGCCAAACCAGTTGCGGGTCTTCGGGTTTTGAAATATTTCTTCAGTTTTCGAAGAACTTCAGTCTTGTAAAACTTCACATTTACGGATTTGCCTTGAGGTACAGAAACCTAAATGGCAGGACCCTGAGTTGTGAAGAATATGGCATACATTACTTTCTTGGCACTAATGGTCCGCTTTGCAATGCATGGTCTTTAGCCAGACTTTGTTGCCCATATTTTGTTCTGAATCTTTCGTTTGGGCTAAAAAAAGTGAACCCATGTTTCGTCACCAGTGACGACATTTGCGAAAGACCGTGCATTGTAGTTTGGAAACTGTTTAAGCAACAATTTTGCATATTGCACGCATGCCTTTTTCTGCTCATCTGTCAACAGATGGGGAATCCATCTAGCACAGATCTTTCTCATTTTCAAATTACGTTTCAGAATTGTATCAGCTGCTCCTAATGAGATGCCAGCCATACTAGCTATTTGCCTAGCGGTGTATCTTGCATCAGTAGCAACTATTTCTTTCACTCTAACAATCATCTTGGCAGACGTTGCTGTTTTCGGCTGACGGCCATGTGGTGCATCTTCTGTTGAAACTAACCCACATTTGAATTTCTTAAACCAACGAATAACTGTCGAAAAAGACATTTCATTATGCCCATAAACAGAACATATTTCATCAAAAATGTCTTTACACCAAATGCCAAGAATACAACGATTCTTAATCTAGGACCGTATTTCAACGGCGTACGCTGACCTTCCAGCCATTTTTGTATTAGTATACACGAGTAGGCAATGTTTAGCAAGCGATAGACACAGCTAAAGTGAACGGATTTTAATGGGTGTGGTATCAATGTAAAACTAACATGTTTATCTACCCAATAATCTTAATTTCCATTATTGCATTATTGAGCGAGATAACGTTCTAGATGCATTCATATTTGAACAATCCTCGTACGACATGCACAATTTATGTAATAATGTTTTCAATATTGCATAGTTGAAAAAAAGAAGTTTTTATCTGGATCAGTAATATCAAACCCATATAAAGTGTTATATTTATTCGATACATTTATTCACTTAATATTCAGTAAAATGCTGTGTTTAAATAAATAAATAGTATTTTATCAATTCATATATTTTGAAATTATAATATAGAATTTATAATTATCAGTATGTGAAGTAACTCTCTTTAAGTGCAGTGATAATCATTCAAAAAGTTTAAACTTAATTAATCAACTAATGGAGGAAATCGAATGTCCACTTAAATTACTACATCTAACGTATATTATTATTATTAAAGACTTGTATTTTGTGGCGAATCGACACTAAAAATGTCAAATGCCGCCGAGAGGCATACAAGAACAACCTATGTAGTAAAATCATCACACATGATTAATGAACGTAGTAATCATGAATGGGGACAATGACGGTACAAATGTAAGAATGTAAAATTAGCAAGTGTATAACTATGAAAATATAATGATCAATGAATGTAGTAATATCAGTATATAAAATCAATGAATGTAGTAATATCAGTATATAAGATCAATGAATGTAGTAATATCAGGATATAAGATCAATGAATGTAGTAATATCAGTATATAAGATCAATGAATGTAGTAATATCAGGATATAGGATATATTAATGTAGTAATATCAGGATATAAGATTAATGAATGTAAGAATATATAGGATGTAAAATCAATGCATGTGGTAATATCAGGATATAAAAGCAATAGATTCAAGAATATCAGGATGTAAGAGCAATACATGTAAGCATATCAGGATATAAGAGCAATAGATGTAAGAATATCAGGATGGAAGAGCAATAGATGTAAGAATATCAGGATGGAAGAGCAATAGATGTAAGAATACCAGGATGTAAGAGCAAAAGATATAAGAATATCAGGATGTAAGAGCAATGGATGTAAGAATATCAGGATGTAAGAGCAATGGATGTAGTAATATCAGGATTAAGAGCAATGGATGTAAGTATATCAGGTTGTAAGAGCAATGGATGTAGTAATATCAGGATGTAAGAGCAAATGATGTAGTAATATAAGTACATAAGATCAATGAATGTAAGAACATAAAGGATATAAGATCAATTAATGTAGTAATATCAGGATATAAGATCAATGAATGTAGTAATATCAGGATATAAGATCAATGAATGTAGTAATATCAGGATATAAGATCAATTAATGTAGTACGTAATATCAGGATATAAGATCAATGAATGTAGTAATATCAGGATATAAGATCAATGAATGTAGTAATATCAGGATATAAGATCAATGAATGTAGTACGTAATATCAGGATATAAGATCGATGAATGTAGTACGTAATATCAGGATATAAAATCAATGAATGTAAGAATATCAGAATATAAAATCAATTATTGTAGTAATATACGATCGATGAATGTAAAAATATAAAGGATATAAAAACAATGCATGTAGTAATATCAGGATATAATAGCAATGGATGTAAGAATATCAGGATATAAAATCAATGCGTGTGGTAATATCAGGATATATGTAGATATATCATGATAAAATAAATACATACATGATAACATCAGGATATAAGATCAATGAATGTAAAATATCAAGATAAAGATCAATTTAAAATGTTGTAAGATCAATGACTGCGGTTATGTAAGAGAATAGATATCACTGAATGTGTACCTAACAAGTGGCCCTAAATCGCTCACCTAATCTCGACCTTTTGGCGTTCTATTTGATCAAGATATGTGAACATTAATTACATGGTACATGAGAAGAAGTAGAAGAATTTTCTGTATTTGTAGCTGTACCTGCAATCCCCTCCAACAAAAACACGCATGCGCGCGCACGTACGGACGCCTAAGTACAACCAACCATTTCAATGAACTAGAGCAAAGGCCTTTGACCAAATTTGGTGAACATCCAACAAGTGGTTCATGAGACAAAATGTTAAAATGTGAAGGGTTTTAAAGCTTTGACGGTCCGAAGTGCATTTGGACAAAATGAATAAAATCTGGACGCAAAGCGCATATCTACGGATCGCAGGGTCGTGAGTTGGATCCCCAGGTGAGGCGTATGTTCCCCGTGACGACTGATAAAAACATTGTGTCTATGATCATTCGTCTTTCAAACTCTGATTCATGTGGGGAAGTTGGCAGTTACTTGCGTAGAACAGGTTAGGTTTGGTACAGAATCCAGGTACTCTGGTTAGGTTAAATATCCGCCATAACATAACTGAATACTGTTGAAAAACGGCGCGAAACCTACAACCAGCCCCACCCCCTCCAAAAAACAACAACAAACAACAACAACAACAACAAAAACAAACAAATTGCAAACATTCCAAGCAAAAATACAGAACAAGCTTTTACTTACCAGTAGTCACAGGGGAAAACAGGTTTAAGTGAAAACACCGGAGGTAAGACGGACGACGTATGTTGGATTATCCACCTACACTAAAAACTGACCCTGACTATTTGCCTCAGGTGAGCTAAAATAAAAAAAGATTAACACGCACTTACCAGAGACTTCCGAAATGGTCAGCTCCACCTGAGTGATGGGCAGTTGATGAGTGTCCAGTGTGACCTCCCCTGTTAGTGTGGTAGTTCCCTCTATGATGATCCCGCATTTTTCTAGTTTCTACATAAACTTAATTATTACCTAATATAATATATTTATGACTCATTCAATATCTATAGACTGTCCGAACGTTTACAGTACTTATTTTGTCATATTGAAGCTGAAAGTAAAATCGTTTGCATCTTAGGCATATATGTCCTTGTTAAGCATGCAGCCGCGATGAACATTTTTCTTGTCACGATCGTTTAGGAGTAAACAGTTGTCCAGGTTAAAACATATGTGTTGATAATGCTACAAGTTGAGTTATGTACTGTTGCTTATAATTGATTAAGGAATGTAAATAACACTTATAACAGCACAGCTATAACACAGAATCCCCTAGAATCACGTTTCAAGTTGCAGAAAGAACAATCTTAATATATATGTTCCATTAGAAGCATGTACCTGCTTAAATATGTTCTACCAGCATTTTACTTGAAGATTCCTTTTAATTTCTGAATGCATGTTTTATTCAAATGTCCACATAGATCACTAAGGGCATCACAAATGCTCCAAGTCAGCATGCCATATCAAATATTGTATTTAACCTCAGCAATAAAACGAATTGCATTTGCTATAATAACATTTCCTCTACAACGCTAGTTAAAGACAGCACACAGAACGTCACATGTAAACCTTTGTCCATTTTCTATCATTGAAATACGTTTCTGGCACAACCAAATGATGGAACAGATACGATCATAAACTTAGAACCATTCATTATCCCGAGACATAATTTGGCCTTTTCACATTTTTGTCTAGTCCCAGACAAACGCCAGTTCTGTCAAGCGGTGTTTATGGAAAGAAGCGGTAATGTTCATAAACGCACCGTTTATTGAAACTATTTTATAATTTTAACACATATTGATACATCGATGTATGCTTTGTTATTGGTTACAATATGAATAACATTAGTAAAAATCCACTGTCTAATATTTTATTGTATTAACCAAAATTGGTGTTCTTTTTAACACTTACAGGCGCTTTTTTATAAACCGTCCATTTTTGTAAGCAACAACAAACGTTATATTTGTAACGATAAGGAAGTATATGATAAATTTCACCGTTATAGTAAAAGTGTAAAAAATGCAAATCAGTAGTCGCTCAAACACTATTTATCACAAAATCGTAATAACTTTAACTCTCTGTTATGATATTACAACTTTCACGTTTCATAAACTTCCTGAAACCTCACAGCTCTCACATCTTCAGACACCATCGAAGCCTTTAAGGATGTCAGACTTAATTAATTACATTTTGTTCTGCAAGCGGATGAAACACTTCAACGTGTCCTTGGCTGTTAGATTTCTTTCATCTCCGTATAAGATGGTATAAACTGACAAAAAATTAACAGGTTAAACTGTCTGAGAAACGTTCATAATATCTTGAAAGGTTTCTAAACTGCAAACTGCATACGAAGGATGAAAACGAAACTTTATTAATCAGTCAAATATAAGAAAAAAAAATATTATCAAAGGTATTTAAAGAGCAAACGATCTTATGTTACAACATCTGTCGAACAGCATCACAACATGCAATAAATCTATACCATGACATCCTTCACACACTATATATATATATATATATATATATATATATGAACGTGTAGAATATATCACAGAATTATATATGTTCTCCAGCTGTCGTAAAATAGATATCCCGTTCTTAATATTCTCTTTTGATCTGTTTTCAACACTTTTGTTTTACATTCAAGAAAAGACTTGCTCACAATTCTTAATAGTTGCCATTGGAGATCAATCACTTTCTGTCTACAGCACGTTTGTTTTAATTACTTTCTCACTTAAAAGAAAAAATCTATTTCAACATTTACGGTTTCCCGTGTCCCATATGTATTCTTCTCCGTGGAAATTTATTTATCTAATTTCGAAAACGTTATAGATGTTCACAGTTTAATATAATAAAGTCCTTAAAAGGTGTTTAGAACACTTAACTGGAGTTTTAAAATACTGCTTGACGACAATTTCGTTTAAATCATGTAGGCGGTTTCGGCGAACGTATCGAATTACATAAATGCCATAAACTGAAAGAAAAAAAAGTATCTAAGTATGGCAATATGCATACGCTATTCTTAAATTTATTATAATGAAAATTAGATATAGCTATATGTCCTGTTAGCTGGATCTTTTAATACTTCAATATCGTTTTACCTACATGCCAGACAGTGTCAAAAAAAACAAAAAAAAAAACAACAAAAACAAAAAAGACATATTTAAATATCCATTGCATTCGTAAGTCATGGAAACATTTGCAGCCAAACAAAGTCATATATTATAAATGCCACTTATTCTTATCCGTTCTTCGATTTACATGTTTAATTAATAGCATACAACTTAGGTCCAACAATATATAGATCATTTGACCATAGTATATCCGTCAACAGTTTCATATGTCCTTGTACCCTCACTTAAAAACTATAATGCCGTCAATAGTTTCATATGTCCTGTTGTTTGATTTACCCTCACTTAAAAACTATAATGCCGTCAATAGTTTCATATGTCCTGTTGTTAGATTTATCATAACTTAAAAACTATCATACAGACTAATATAATAAATACGTTTCATCATCATTTGAATGTTATTCTAACGTTCAGTTTTCTCAAAAACCTATTTCCAAACCTTTACAGGATGATATGATGCTTTAGGATATAAAAAGTGACATAAGTTTTCGTCCATTGGCGGTTTATAACTGATTTTCAGATACCCAGGAGACACGTGAAAACCAACTACATCTTTTACTGATTATGTTGAAAATAAAACTAATCTGTTTTAATGCCGAGATGTCAGTAAGTAATGATCTTTTTATTTGCAATAGACAATGACTTGTCTCATGGAAACTTCAGAAACCATGCACTAGAAATGTGTTGTGTGATTTCCGCTAGAAAAACAATGTCAAACGTCTAAAACGATTCTTACGCTGGTTAATTACAATTCAAGAAAATAAATATATAAATATATATATATATATATATATATATATATATATATATATATATATATATATATATATATATATATATAAAAGAAAAAAAAGTGACATCTATTTGGTCAGTACTGTAAAATTGAGACTTTAAATTTTACAGACGATGAAGTAAAAGAAGTAAAAAAAAAAAAAAAATGAAAATGAAAATATTTGCTTACATATTTTATTTTCTGACATTTTGAAGAGATTTATATATGTTACAGGCAGTGTAACTAAAGTCTGTCTTAAATTGACAATGTAGTTCTTTTCATTAAAAAAGAAATTACAATATTTCGTGAGTTTGTTTGTTGACCGTCATGGTTTGCAAAGGCGTTCAGTTAAAATAATAAAATGATTGCTAGCATCTCTCTATAGCTACGACATGTATTAAATGGCTATCGGGACCAAAAGTTAATAAAACCCTTTAGTCCATTTTTAAGGATATCTCACAATATATATTTTCAAACTTCTCAATACTTGAAACCTTTTGGATTTTTAAAGTCTTTTGTACTCCTAGATGCCTTTTCACTTATTTTGACATTTTTGATTCAGACTTGAGAATGATGCTCTAAGAAAATACGACAATGGAATATCGTTATTCCACATTAAATTTTAACAGACGTTTATTGCTTAAGTATATGTCTAGACGTGTAGTTCAGTTTTTTTAATATTCAAGGAGTCAAGGTTAAAGTTGGATACCCGTTAAATCGGTTGAAAATTCTGTAGCTTTTTACTACAGACCGTGTGTTCCTTGCTTGTACGATAATGTTTATACTTCTTGGCTGTTTGTGACAATTTGTTTGGTAATTATTTTAGTTCTGGTTGGTAATGTGACAATTTGCGCGTTCCTTGTTTGTACGGTAATGTTTTTAGTTCTGGGTTGTTCTGTAAATTGGTTGTTCTGTAATAGTTTGTATGCTCCTTGTTTGTAGGGAAATGTTAATAAACCTTGGTTGTGATATGACCATTGTTGCCATCCTTGTTTATTCGGTGATGTTTATAGTTCTTGGTTGTTCTGTGACAAAAACTGAGTGTTCCTTGTTTGTACGGTAATGTTTATAGTTCTCGGTTGTTCTGTGACAAAATCTGAGTGTTCCTTGTTTGTACGGTAATGTTTATAGTTCTCGGTTGTTCTGTGACAAAATCTGAGTGTTCCTTGTTTGTACGGTAATGTTTATAGTTCTCGGTTGTTCTGTGACAAAACTAGTGTCCTTGTTTACGGTATGTTATAGTTCTCGTGCTGTGACAAATTGAGTGTTTTGTTGACGGTAATGTTATAGTCTCGTGTTGTGACAAATTAGTGTTCCTTGTTTGTCGGTATGTTTAAGTTCTCGGTTGTTCTCGACAAAATCTGAGTGTTCCTTGTTTGTACGGTAATGTTAATAGTTCTTGGTTGTGACAAAATCTGAGTGTTCCTTGTTTGTACGGTAATGTTTATAGTTCTTGGTTGTTCTTTGGCAAAACAGAGTGTTCCTTGTTTGTATGGTAGTGTTTGTAGTTCTAAGTTGTTCTGTGACAATTTGTTTGCTCTTTGTTTGTACGGTAGTGTTTGTAGTTCTTGGTTGCTTTGTGACAATTTGTGCTTTCCGTATTTGTACGGTAATGTTTATTGTTCTGGTTTGTTATGTGGCTTTGTGTGTTCCCTGTTTGTACGGTAATTTTTATTGTGCCGGGTTGTTTTGTAACTGGGCAGTTCTGTAATAATTTGCGTAATCCTACTTTGTACGGTAAACATAATAATTCTTGGTTGTTATATGACAATAATTATTTGTGTACCCCTTTCCTTGTATGGTAATGTTTATAGTTCTGGGTTGTTGATCTGTGAGAATCTGTGTGTTCCATGTTTGTAAGGCACTGTTTATAGTTCTTGGTTGTTTTGTGACGATTTGTGTACTCTTTGATTGTACGGTAATGTTACTGTTCTGGGTTGTGTTCCGTGTCTGTTTAGGAAGGAAGGTCATATTGATTGCATCTGGAGTTTCAAGGAATCTGAATATTTTTACTATTCAACAACTTTAGTGTGATAACATTATCAGATCTAGAACAACGAACTTTTTCTGTCAGGGTAATTTGGCAGAGAAACAAGTAAGAGATAGTACCTAAACTTTTAACTTATGGAAAACAATTAAAGAAGTAATGTTGGTTACTTATACATTACATTTAAGCCGAGTATAATCCTTCAAGTCTTGATCTGATCATTTTGAAGCAAGTTAAGTAAGATTTTCTGAAACTTCTTATTTAATTTCCATGTAGCCGCTCTTGCAGATAGTCTTACCTATCATGTCATTGATAAATATTGAATCCCCATTTATAACTGTAATACTGCGAGAAGAACCTATTTTAATGCCAAAAATATTCTCAAATATATGCATATTGTATGACGTCAGAAAACATTTTAGTCTAATAAAATAAATTAGATCCACTTTTTAAGTTGAAATTTACACATAATATTATTTATACCATATCACACATCCTATATAAAAATCAAGGAAATAAATCTTCAATATTTACCATGAAAATTGACATTACAATGAAATGACTTATCACTTAGTTTTTAACCATACAGTTAATTCACTGTTCCGTTTAACTTGTGTCATGCAGGTGTACAGAAAAATGCAAGGTAGGATTGTTATGTCATTGACTAATCTCTAGTACTAAATCTAAATAAATGGTTCGTTTACTGCAAACAATGCAGTCGTTATATTTGATTTCATGTTTTATTTGCAGGTATATGTAGATAAACAAGAAGCCCAAATGGGCCTAAGACGCTCACCTGAAGCGGACCTCGACCATATGACCTTACTTCTGACCAAGTTTGATGAACATTTCATTAAAAAAGTTTATTTGTATATTTTGCTGTGACAGTCCAAAATGCACAAACATTAGAACAAACTTGGTGATAAGAGTTTGTCTAAATAATTTTCTATTTCTGGCTCTGGTGTCCTCTAAAAGGGACAAAGTGTCCCCAGTTAAATACATTTGGCATAAGATCTAATAGTTATGCTACAAGCTATACTCTATCAATCCATTCATGAGAAGAAGTTGTACTTCGATTTTTAGCTCTAGAGGCCCCTTAAAGGAGCCAAGTGCCTTCATTTGAATAAACTTGATAGATGACCTTAAAGTGATGCTACAGACCAAGATTGATGAAAATCCAGCAAACAGTTCATGAGAACCGTTTTAAGGTATTTCTGTTATTAGCTCCAGTGGCCGCTTAAAGAAGCTAAGTGCCTCCATTTGAAAATAAATGGGAGAGGACCTTATAATGATGTTTCAGACTAAGTTTGATAAAAATCCATCCAGCTGTTCACATGAAAAAATCGTTTAGAGGTATTTCTATTATTAGCTCTAGAGGTCCCTAAAAGGGGTTAAGTGCCTCCATTTGAATAAATTTTGGAGAATAGCTTATATTGATGCTACAGGCCAATTTTGGTGAACATCCATCCACTGGTTAATGAAAAGAGTCGTTAAAATACATTTTTATTTATAACTCTGGCTGCCCCTTAAAGGTCCAAGTGCCTCCATGTGACAAATTTTGGAGAGGCTCTTATAATGATGCTACAAATCTAGTTTGATGAAGATCCATTAAGCAGTCCATGAAAGGTGTTCCCATTTGCACAAAATTAAGAGGGGGTCTTATAATGATGCTAGAGACCAAGTTTGAAGAAAATCTTTTAAGCCGTTCATGAGAAGAAGTCGCTTATTTCTATGTTTAGCTCTAGAAGCCCCTAAAAGGCCTTCATTTGAATAAACTTGACAGATGACCTTATAGCTACAGACCAATATTGATGAAGATCCAGCAAACGGTTCGTGACAAGAAGACGTTTTAAGGTATCTCTATTATCAGCTCCGGTGGCCCCTCAAAGGGGTCAAGTACCTCCATTTGAAAAAGTCGGGAGATGGCTTTACAGATCAAATTGATGAAGATTCATCAAGCAGTTCATGAGGAGTAGTTGTTTAAAGGTATATGTTAAGCCCTTTCGGTAGCTAAAAAGGGCCAAGTGTCCGCATTTGAACAAAATTTGGCGAGGACCTTATCATCATAAAACAAATCAAGTTTGAGGAAGCTCCACCAACAGTTTCATGAGAAGAAGTCGTTTAAATGTTTTTCTATTTCTATTTTTAACTCTAGTGGCCCATAAAATGCAGAACGATGGACGACGGACGTCAGACCATCCACCTATACTAATAGCTAACCCTGAACAGAGTTTAAGTGAGCTAAAAACGCAACAGATACACCTACTAGTTATTTTCAAATGCCCCAATTTATGAACAATACTAATACGCCATTTTCGGTAAATAAGGATTTTACCTTATCTTTATACTAATGGACGTTTGGACTGAAAATGAACACGTATATACTGACGTTTTAGGAAGTCAATCGTTGAAGTACATTAAACCCAGAGCAATCATCATAAAAAGCAGTTCGAATATGAATGAATAGTTATTAATTCATAAAATTTAAATAAATAAATCTCCATCTTTTTTTCATAAACGTTACACAATATAGCTAATTTCCAGTAAGCTCTTGATTTGTTCGTTTGTTTTGGGTTTATCGCCATTTTTCAACAGTATTTTAATTATGCAACCGCGGGCAGATAACTTAATCAGTGTTCCTGGATTCTGTACCAGTACAAACCTGTTCTCCGTAAGTAACTGCCAACTTCCCCACAGGTATGAATCAGAGGTGGAGGACGACAATGCCCTTTGTCAAATCATCACGGAGAATATACGCCTCGCACGAGGATCAAACTCACGACCCCGCGGTCGGTAGATCTGTGCTCTCTCAATTGAACTAAGTGGGCGAGCTTAGTAAGCTCTTGAATTCTTTGGCAGAATAATTATATTTATTTATACAAGACTAAAAAATTCATTTCGCCACGAATACGTTTCAAAATAAATCGAAGTGATCACAGTGTATCGTTTTAAAAAACTGAATGATGAATAACGAATCTGTTTAAAACTAAACATAAGATAATGAGCTTCAGTGAATGTTGTCTTACAAATATCATATGTAGTTAATGCTCGTAAAGTGAATTTATATACAATGTATACTTCAATATTAAACTATGTTATACCAAAAAGGAATTTCCTTCAATGATCTTGTTTTCTCTTAGATGTCAGAATAGCATGCTCTGATTACCATAGATACTTGAAATAATGAAACCGGGGACATTTAACATACCATACCATTAACAAACCAAATCATACCGTACCGTACCTACCGTAACGTAACGTAACGTGACGTGACGTGACGTGACGTGACGTGACGTGACATGACATGACATGACATGACATGTCGTCATGACATAACATCACATACCATAACATACCATAACATGTCATACCATGCAATAACATAACATGCCATAACATAACATAACATAAACATAAACATAAACATAAACATAAATATAACATAAATATAACATAACATGAACATGAACATGAACATGAACATGAACATAACATAACATAACATAACTAAACATAACATGAACATACGATAACATACCATAACATAACATAACATAACATGAACATAACATAACATGGCATACAGTATTACTTAGGCTTAATTGAAATGGATATGTTCAGAAGAAGCATAAATGTCATCCATGTATTAGATCAATCAACACAGTCAAACAGAAATCATGAACACCAAACACAAACACGTTGATATTGCGGGTTCTGTCCTGACTTCCGCACAGAGACATAAGTCGTGTTTGCCGTGAAGGCATTTTCTGTATTTATTGCTAAAAAGGGTACCAGTCGATATTTTATATATTACATTAAACACTGTTTTATTGCAGATGTCCGGATCTATAAGTGTCTTTGAATTAAACCGTCCTGCAATGTGATAAAACGGCAATAACCAAGATTGAATTTCTCGCAACAGGTTCTATAAGACTGATTAGAAAGATCACGTGATAGCAAAAAAAAAAAAAAAAAGGATATTGATAAATGATACAATTGTAGGTTGTTTTAATTATTATATGTAAACAACTAGTATGAATATCAAATACGCAGCCCCTCGAACCGCAGTTCTTTGGTAGTGTAATCACGAATAAATACATCATTTATAATATATACACATTAGACACGGTCTAAACCAACAAGGATGAATCGAATCTTAAAATGTGTTTATTTGTATAGATGACAATGAGGATTATGTAATCTTTTTACTGATAGACGTAAGTTTTGTCCTTTAGTTCGCTTCAATAAATCAATATTTCAATTTTCATTAGAAACGGAAGACGGTCCTAAAGGCAATGCCCTTGTTTAACATGATAATTCATATTTGCATGTCCTTGCTTGCTTTCTTTATGTTAGTTTTCTTCTGCTTTTCCATTATAACTACTATGTCGTTTGTTTGTTTTGTTATTAATTTTCCTTATTATTTATCTTTGTATGTTTATTTTTTTTGAAGAACCCAGCAGAATAGTTTGGAGCAATGAACATAGCAGAACAGTTCACGTTAAAGAACATAGCAGATAGTCTGACAATCCATTGTTTTACAGACAAAATGGTTGGATATATTCCTGTCAAAAATCAGTGTTTGGCAAGTTAACAGATTATTACTTATTATTGTTATTTTGGAACAAAAGAACAAAACATGTAAAACATGCCGTGTTAGTATTCACACCTTGCATACATTACCGTGATCTAGGATTTCATTTTAGAGAGACTGCATTTCATTGAAAATTTCTATTGCTATTGAGTCTCTGTTCTTCCTTCATCTTTTTGTCACGATAGATGCCTTGATCATTTAAGCGGAGAGAAAGTGTGTGGGCGGCCGTGCACCTCAGTCTGTACTCGGACCCGAGGCCTTGGATTAATAATATATAAAAACTATTTAATTACTCAGTGTTGTTATATTTTCTGATCTTTTTGGATTATCGAATAAATTTATCTTTATCATAATAGATTTCCACTTAAGTCAGGGCTAGAGGGCTTGAGGGGCGTTGCACATTTTATTACCTCTCATGAACAGAATCTACTATATAATGTTGTTTGTTTGCGTCCTATGCTTCCAAAGCACCTTTTCACATATTTCATCAGTTTTTGTATTTAAATACATTTTACTTTATAAATGTTTCATTATGTGCATATTCTTGCCCCAAATTCTACTGTGAAGATTGTGAACTGACTGATCTTCTCTCAGGTAGTTGTAGGGAACCAGTTGTTTCAGTACTGGAACCAGTTGTTCGAAACTTTAACAGGCTGTTAAGCTAACAGTCGATTAACTTTTAGGATATTATTTCGACATTTTAGAAGACTAGAAAAACAAATGTATGAGTTAAGGACTGTAAACTCTTAAAAGTCTTTGCAGTAACATCGAAATAGTAGTGTTTACCAAGATATATAAAATGAATAAAAATTTAACCAGCAGTTAGTTTAACAGTCGGTAAAAGTTTTGAACAACTGGGCCCTGCTATTCTATTATGTCTTTGTAGGATGCACATGTCTTTCGATCGGTTTCGTCAGTTATGTGACCAATATATGATACATGATTTACCCATACATCTAAATCTGAAAATCATTGATAAATGGTAGACACGAAACAGAGCACCGAGTATTGCTTCATCAATGATACATTGTTTATATATTGTGACATTGTCATATTATACAATCGATTGAAAAGGTGACAACGGTATGTTATCCAGTCTTTTTAGAACCATATTATTTATAAGTATACTATGTATATAAAATCAAAGGGGCCTCCGTGGCCGAGTGGTTAAGGTCGCTGACTTCAAATCACTTGCCCCTCATCGATGTGGGTTCGAGCCTCACTCGGGGCGTTGAATTCTTCACGTGAGGAAGCCATCCAGCTGGCTTACGGAAGGTCGGTGGTTCTACCCAGGTGCCCGCTCGTGATGAAATGAAGCACGGAGGGGCATCTGGGTTCTTCTTCCACCATCAAAGCTGGAAAGTCGACCTATAATTGTGTCGGTGCGACGTTAAACCCAACAAAATAAATAAAATAAATAAAATCAAAGATAAACTATAGAGTATATCAGTATACCCCTGTAGATTACTATAGTATTCATTGCAATCACCTTGTGAATAAGAAAGGTAAAAAATTGCAACATCCTTGTTCTTATTAAGGTTCAGTCCCTGCAAGGTCCACTGTGGCATATTTGTTTCCTTATTTCGAAAAAGAAAAAAGAAAAAGAAAAGATTTACAATATCTTGACGTGTACAATAATCTTCAAACCAAAATATATAATAAAAATGCGGGAAAACGTTTTGAAATAAAAATGGGAAATGTACTATATTATAACCTTCAGATAACCTTGAGATAAAGACTCAATTGTGACATATTGTGATTCACAATTTTGCTCTAAATTGTAAATGAATTATTGTTTTTCCATGTCAAGATGTCGGAAATTAAAAGTTTTCTGTTTGAGATATGATACGGATGTTTCCTTTTCCATTTTCTATATAGAGGATATTACATGAGTGTCTTTTCATATTGAATTTATTAAATGAATTGAATAAAATAATAAAATACGAGGCTGTGGTTTTATTCAACAAGTTTAATAAATTCAATGTGGAAAGACATACGTGTAATATTCTTTTTATCACATGTAAGTTTTCCTTCTGAAATATAAAAATTTCTTCTTCCTTTACCTATTATAGACCAAGTAAGGTCGAAAAACGTGTCATACACTTAAACCGGCGTCAATGCCAACTTGCCAAGGCTTTATTACATTAATGATATATCAAATTTATGTAATGGCTTTATTTCACTCCCGGGACGTCAAAAATGTGATAAAATAAAAAATTGACCTCATTATTTTATACCTCATTATACTTTATACCTTTTTATTTTATACCTTATTATTTTATTATCTTATCCTATTATTTCTATTCTTGTGAGTACTTTCAAGAATTCGTTAAATCTTCTTCTGGTGAAGGAAGACTGCAGATGCCATTTAAGGCATTATTTTATCATGGGCGGACACCTGGGTAGAACCACCCTTCCTTCCTCACATGATGATTTCTACACCACAGTCGAGATTTCGAACCCATAACGGCGAGGGACAGGTCATTCAAGTCGGCAGCTCGACCACTGAGGTCCCAGAGTTTGGCATAAGCCTGGGCGGTTGGGGGCAAGGTGCATAACAGTGATACCTCTCATAAACAGACAATAATTCAAACAACATCTGTTATTTCTTCTTGCTTGGTTGCGTTTTATTCTTTGAAATATTTTTATAGATGTTATTCCTCATAATAAACAACAAGTTGTATTCGCCAGAACATTTGTTATATATGTCCCCATCAAGAAATACGTTTCCGTTTTAAGTTAAAATAGTTTATAATCATGACTTAATTTTAGGTTCGTAATGCTACCTTCAGATTTGACAAATGAAAGACAATTTTGGGTGTGAATACACTACCTTTAAACAGTGGCTTGGTTATTTAACATGTTACTTTTTTTATTTGTAGTTGTTTTCAATTTTATATTTATTCTGTTAATCTATGAAGGTCAATGCCCTCATACGTTCTTTTATAGTCGGCAAATTTGACTAGTAAACGATGTGAAAAAAGCATTAAAAGATAAGATCCAAATTGGTTATTTTTAAATTCTTTCCAGTTAACAATTGTTCTTAACAGTTCAGTTTGTTTTTTTTCAAATTGTTCAATGATTGGTATTTCATAGTTTTTCTGAGCAAAATGAAATATCTTCTGACACCATCATAAAAAGAAGTCTTATGGCAATAGAACTATTTTCTTTAGGCGTCGTAATTTCGCATAGGCTTGTAGATTCTGACAGGATAACGCTAGAAAAGCACCTTTTTCATCAAAATGTAATTTTTTCCGTTGAAGTGTATAATAAATTTATATTAACTTTAAGTGAAAACGTGAAAATTCTGTTTGATTTGATGAAATGATTTCATTCTAAAACAATGTTTTATACTTGATGGCCAATAGAATTAACATTTCGCACCATTATACAAGAACGTTATAAAATTGTTTGAAAGTTGAATTCATCGTAAAAACAAACATCGATTCTGACAGGGTGTTTTTCAGAGTAGATTTTTTTTTTGTCATTTTGTTCCATAACATTTTGTGCCATGAGTGTCATATTTGATTGCATGTGACACTTAAATTACATGCAGATTTCAGAGTACAAATGTATCTTATTATTCACAAAAGCATAATGCGTCTAATGTGCGCAACTGTTCATAACTTTTATTGTACAGGCTGATAAGGATTAAAAAATCCATAACTATTCTGCAGTAGGAACGATATGTCTTTGTCATTATGGTGCCTTTATGGCTTAAGTGGTAAGATATGACCATGGATGCCTCTCAGGCCACTATTGCAAGCTTCTGGAAAGAACTAATAATCTCCATAAAAGGATTTCATCTACCCTAAGCAAACCTCTGTTCAACAAGAATTAGAAGAAACTGATTCCAAATCAACGACCGCAAAGGTCAAACATGTATAATAGACTTATTTTGAATACGCTACAAAAATTTGAAAAATGTTGTTGTTTGTTTTTTTTGTATTATATTTAGGTTTCATTATATATGGCGTATCAACTTTCTCCAAGGATGAATAAGTCGTTTACACTATGCAACTAAATACTAAATCATTATTGAATTATTACGAAGTTTGTGCCGACAGTCCAAATTTGTGAGCCAATTATGTTTTTGTCAGAGAAATTAAATTTTCAAAAGACTTTATAGAAAATCTTACAAAATTCCGTATTAAAAATTAAATATTTACGAAATTCAAGTTATTTGTATACACAAAATAACACAGTTAATGCAAAATTGTTTCAGAAAACAATTTGCCCAAACTGTGTCAGAACTCTTTTAAATTATATAAAATGTCTTTATAATGAAACAATTGCATCTAAAATTAATCACCATAACAATTAATGTATTCTTCAGAGATTTTATTACAGATTTTGGAAAACCTTTCTAATTCCAAATGTTTAATAATATTCATAATCCAGTGTTTTTTTTAAAGAATATTTTCACAGATATTTGAGAAGAATAATTAGAATTTTGTGTAGGGTTAAGACATTTTAAACCCATGACCATATACACATAAACGCATTAAAGAAGACAAGTATCGAAAATTTGTGATAGGAAAGTCTCAAACAGGGAATGCTATATGAAATATAGTAAAACTTTTAGTTACATGAGAGCACCCCTGCCGGCGTTTAGAACCCTGTACCAAGAGTACTGAAGTTTGTAATCCATATGTGTTGTCTTGTGGACAAGCAGGACAATGCAGTTTGATTTATCTGATACTGTTTAATCATAAATATTTGTAGGGGACTACTTTTCGTGGTTTTCTTGAATGTATTGACCCACGAAAGTAAATGCCAACAATTCCAATTCAAGCCATCTTCAAAAGTTGAAATTAAAAGTTGAATTTGAAATCACTTGAAGAAAGCTTTTCTGGACAAAACCACGAATCTTCATACCCGCGAAATGTAATGATTTTACAGTATGTAAAGTTTAGAACACTTACGGTAATAAGAGCTACAGACATTAAGGAGAGTAGTCTTCGTCTATGGCATTTAGGGTAATGCTCGTTGTCTAAGATTTGCCGCCAAATGATAAATTGCATTGGCAAATATCTGGACATTTAAGGAAATTATTCAATCTGCGATCTTTCGCGTGTTGATGCAACCTTTAGGAAGTATTATTGTATATCGCAAACCTGAATATTTCGCTGTAAGAGATATGTCATAATAAAATGATCCACATCAAGACATTAGTAGAACAATAATGCTTTTGTTAAATTTTCTAGATGAAATTGATATGAGCCGCGCCATGGGAAAACCAACATAGTGGCTTTGCGACCAGCATGGATCCAGACCAGGCTGCGCATCCGCGCAGTCTGGTCAGGCTCCATGCTGTTCGCTTTTAAAGCCTATTGCAATTGGAGAAACTGTTAGCGAACAGCATGGATCCTGACCAGACTGCGCGGATGCGCAGGCTGGTCTGGATCCATGCTGGTCGCATACCCACTATGTTGGTTTTCCCATGGCACGGCTCATATAAACACCAGTTCAACATATACAGCAACAAGTTTTACAAAAGAAAAATGTAGATTAATTTTATTACTTTTACTTTTATATTAATAACAATTCAACAAATAAAAAACCAGTTTTTATAATGACAATCATGAAGACAATATAAGTATACTTCACTGTAAAATGATCAGGCCTAATGTTTACAAGTTAAGGAAAGTAAATTCTTATGACAAGCAGGTATCGCCTGACATCCAGTCTCGTAGATGTTGTGCTTTTAACAACATTTAGAATGCCGGTCAATAGTCGAAATTATTGGCCGAGATCCGTAGTTCCGGTAAGCTATTAATAAGTATTTTACAAAATTATTAAATCAGACATTAATTTTCAAAAAAAATTTTTTTTTTTACTTATTAACCTGAATATAGACTGCTCTTATAGGACAAAATATGATTTATATAAGCAGTCGTGTAATAAAATTTTAAAAATCTATTTTTAGAATGGGTATGTGCAGTACCATGCTGGACTGTGATATGGAAAATATATATTATTTCGTATTGTGCATAGATGAGACAAACAAATAATACATTGCAAGTTTTCAGTACATTATGTTCAGTACTCAAAAACTGCAGCGAAAAGTTACGAAGGTAAAAAAAAATGGTCCTACCTGCATCCTGGCCACGTCATCGTACTTCGTTTACTTCCCCTTGGTCTAAGTGATGGTCCGGGTTTTGGTTCCCGTCTCTTGAAGTGTGTATTAAATATTGGCGCCGAAGATATGTCCTTGTCTGGAACAGGAACCTGTAAATGTAACTGGCGAGTATCAAGATTTTGTTCTAGAACAGCAATGTCATCGTCAGACTTTTCCTTCGCTATGTGGTGCGTTTTCGACGGAACTGGAGCGGGTTTCTTGCATTTTATTGTTGACATTTCCGTGAACGACGTCATGGAATTTTCGTGCTTTATAGCGATCTGCTCCTGTGACATTTTTGATGACGTCACATGTTTAGTATTGTTCCATGTGAATCTTGTGCAGTAGCTCCTGTTATCGTGTAAGTTTATTTTACCTTTCCCAACGAATCTACAGATTTAATAACGATAAAGAGTTGTTTTTTTTTGTTACTTTTTAAACGTTTGATAATCTTCAGCTGATAGATTTACAAAAGAAGCTGAGCACATTCCTTGACTGAAGAAACGATTTCCCTTTTTCATTTTTCTAACAGTATACGTTTTGGTAATTATTCGTACACGCGATATGTTTTATGTATACATTTAATCATTAGATTCGTTGATATTATATTGAGCACTTAAAGCTATTCCCGCCATGTCCGTTCAGGTCAGTTGCCGCTCTTGAATGATTCCAAATCGATATGTTCTAGACACTAATGAAAACAAACAACAAGGAAATTGTTTGGCATAGAAACCGTGATAGTACCTTTGTCCAGCGTTCGTCAGTTCAAAACCCAGTATTGAGATACAGGTTTCGTAATGTTTAAAACATCATACTAAAACCACAAATATAACGATATTTGCTTTCTTCTTGTTTACAGTTATTTGAGAGTTTGTTCTCCTTCCATTCGGAAAGCAACACTCGTATTAGATTTATATATTCGCTTCAAACTGACAGTATGGCAACATCACCTTCATTAAATTACGTTTAACTGAAATCATTTGACTGGGTTATGATGTAAAACTGTCAGATATTTATTTATATATATATTCTGTATATTTAAAAATGTGCATGTGTGTAAGATATCTGTACTTTGATATAAAGTATTTTCAGAGAAGTTGAAATTAAACGATTCTGATATTGCAGTAGCTTTATTATCCCCTTTTAACACCGCATACATTAAAGTTTTCTCATGTATAAACCGGATGATTTTATTTGGTCAATAAAGATCCATAACCTACTATTTTGGAACTATTTTCCCCTCCTTTTCTACTCTAAATAGAAACTTCGATGTATCTGTGAGAAATAACTATACTCGGGAACGAAGTCTGTCATTCAGTTCGGCGATACATCAAACGTTTCTGACACTCGATTTCTCCTGAAATTTATCTGTAGAATACAAAATCAATAGATTCCCTATTAAGAAATTAACAGCTTCCTCACAAACAGTTACGATTAGTTTTGCACAGAATCATAAATAAACTGAGATCGAAAACCAGCGTATTGCGTTATTGGTAAACTTTTCTTAACTGTTTGTCTTAACAGCCACTTTTTCAGAATATATTTAAAAACATGATTGATTTCCTACTTTTTCTGTTAAGGAAATCGTAAACATTCGTTATTTCCTCATAATAGTTTATCACAATTCGCTTTCATTTTATTTCTTGGGAATAGATCATTATTCTTACGTCGCTGTCATTATTCGCGATACAGATTCTAAAATGAGAAGTGCAAGAAATTCATACAAAAACAGTATTTTGTCAAAATTAAAACAATATTTGAGCCGTGCCATGGGAAAACCAACATAGTGGGTTTGCGACCAGCATGGATCCAGACCAGGCTGCGCATCCGCGCAGTCTGGTCAGGATCCATGCTGTTCGCTTTCAAAGTCTATTGGAATTAGAGAAACTGTTAGCGAACAGCATGGATCCTGACCAGACTGCGCGGATGCTGGTCGCAAACCCACTATGTTGGTTTTCCCATGGCGCGGCTCATTTATATTTTGAAATGTTCGAATAATCCTTTCACAAAAAAAAAAAAAAACAACGAAAAGAAGTTCTGAAATAATAAAATGCTTATTATCATCCAACTTAAATTGAATTAGTGTTTAGTTATTTCTTTACAATTTCTATATGTTTATGTAGTATACAATCTAAACATTATATCAACTCTAATCATAACATAATAAATTTTGTTGAGAAATTCAGCCTAGGATAATTGGAAAGTATATTTCAGTTTAACTTTATATTAAAGACTTTAATATTTTTTCCCGTATATAGGAAATATACTGATATTACACTGCAAGTACACATGCATGAGACAATACACATTTCACTTTCGTAAAAATCAATAACAATGGCCTATATACCTATTTATTATACCTCACTTTTGTCTACAATGGTAAAATCCCATTACCCGAAAAGGAGATATTTTGACTATCAGAAACATTTTCAGTCTTTTTGACACGTGACCAAGCGAAAGTGACTGTCAGGTCATGTGACCGCGCTGATATTTTGAATGTCATATAAGGGCAAATAACTGCTTCAGGTTTTTAGCCATATGATTGCGTCCCTTGTACACAGTGTCATATTGTAATGACGTCGCTATTCAGTGTGTACACAACTGATTACCGCGCTAAAGATGAAACTGTTGAATTAAATGAACCAGAAACATTTTTAAAACTTTTTTATGTGTTTAGTTTTGTTCGGTATAATAAAATAAATACCATATGGCAGCGTGTGTGACATTGATATTGTCAACCCTCGGAACAGAATGTCACCACTCGGCTATCGCCTCGGGTGACATTCTGCCCTCGGGTTGACAATATCAATGTCACACACGCTGCCATATGGTATTTATATAGTATTAGTCCGACATTACCTGGTCTGTCAAAGTGTCGTTCATACCTATTGCACTTCCACTCAATATCTAATTATTTGATATAAAACACTTCCATTCATTTTCTGAACAATACATGTCAGTCACTTCCTAGAAAATGTCCGATACTGCAATTTGAGCACAGTTCAGACTACATTCGTTCAGTCCTTGAAGTTTTAATCCATTTATATAAGATGCAGAACTCTTATTTTTCCAAAATTAATACCACTGCAAGCCTGAAGAGAACCCCTGCCTCCTGAGAACAAATGTGGTTTAATAATAGTCAATCCCATCTGTACTTATGTCTTTAATCTTAAATGTACAAAATACACAGACAGAGCAGAAATAAATATGTGCAATGACTTAACCTCACTGGATAGATTTCAATTCAGAAATTGACACATTTCTTTAATCTATTGGACGCTTATGGTGCGAAGAGAGCCTTGTACATATGACTGCTGCACGTATTAGAACAATGACTATAACATCAGCATGCCGATGAAAAGCTGGCATCCTCAAATTAATTTGTATAGAAAACCGCTCACTCGAACGTCTATAAACGTGTTTATTACGTACTGTGAAAGAGCTTTAAGAGGGGCAAGCACAGAATATTGGTTTCCTGTGAAGATGCATTTTATTTTGCTGCAGAAATATTACAATCTTCCTAGATAAAAATCTAGCTCTTTGGATATTAAAGGTTGAATACTGGATGAGAAAAAAAAACTGAATAATTTAGTATGCTATAGCAACGTTTCCTCGCCTTTTATGGACATGTATTATAATCAAATAATTAATGAAATAGACTTTTTTTTTTGTAAACGACTTCCTCAACTTTGCAGGTGTATTCCGTAAAATTTCTTCGAGATTTGATATTGTTCTTTCCATTTTCTCTATTTGCTGATGTCTACTACAGATGTCATGTGATAACTTGAATTGATAGATTTTTTTCTCGAATTTACATGTGCTGCTAAATAATTGCATACATTCTTAATACGTTGTCTTTTGTCTTTAAGATTTTTGTTTAATGTTGGAATATTTTAGTTCATCTTAAATATCAATTTATCTATATTTACTATATTTTTATATATAGTTTGTTTCTTTATTTTATTTTACCAGCATGCATTTATCAGGCTGATGTCTTTGCGTTTACAATTAAAGTAACGGATTATTTTTTATCAAAAACTTGTACAATCAGAGGAGTAAACTGGTTCGAGTTCGTAGGGAGTGACGATTGTTCAGTCATTTATTATTTGATGAGATCAGCCACAGTAAAATAAAAAAAATAGTCTATTCATTTGTAGACTCCCTCAAAACGAAATGCTACAATGATGACTTTTAAAGTCTGAGAAAATTGACCTTGACTTTTTCGTCTTTGTAGCGATTTTTACATCTCCTGTTAGACATCTGTTCAAGTAAGCCGTATTTTATTTAAGTCAAAACCACTTTTCTTGCCCTGTTAGCAATATATACCTTTGGAAAAGGATTTTTTAAAAGTCAAAAGCGCTTCAGTTTATATTGAATTTTTTTACACTATTAGAACTTATATATTTTTTCATACTCTAAAATTTATTTATGATGGAGAAAAGTTATTTCACCTCAAAACTCTATCGTAATAAAACTGTAATCAAACGAACCGTGGACGTATGTAAACAGGTATAGCAACAAGAGAAACAATATTACGAACCAATGAAATAGGACGAAAGACTATTTTCAAACCAGCTCAATACTGCCTATCATAAAGTCCGCCGGTTGCATTAAAACCAGTCTGTATAAACAACATATCCTCTCAAAAACAGAATAAACCTCTGCATAAAAGGAAAATAAAGTTTGTACTAAACGGGGTGAAATACCGTTTGCCGATAATTTACTGAATAAAACAATCTGGATTGAATTGTTGCCTAGAAACCACCCAACAATTATTTCTTGAAAGCCTTAATACGTATATTTGGCTGATAACAGGCGGTCTATATTTGTAAGCAATGATTAGTTTAGAAGACATGTTATTAGATCTCATACTAGTACTGCTTTTGCCAGTAGAAAAAAAGCACAAAACACCTACATGGCTGGGAGACTTGTTATGAACAGGATATAAAAAGAACCAAACGTCTGATCAATGAATAAGGCAATGCATACATTAAGGGATATGCAAATGTTATATGCGTACGATAACTCATTGGTGGTGTTGTTAACCCTTAGCCTGCTAAATATCTAAAATGGACCAGTCCATCATTCAATTTGGGCCATACCACTTATTATTCAAAGGGGTGTTCACTGAAAAATTACTGACTGAATAGCGAACAGTACAGACCATGATCAGACTGCACGGATGTGCAGGCTGATCTTGGTCTGCACTGGTCGCAAAGGCAGAATCACTTGCCGTCAGCAGGCTAAGGGTTAAACTATGCATCTGGTCCTGGAATTGAAGGAATAGAGAAATTATGAAATTATTAACAAAATTAATCCAATTTGTCATGGAAACAAATACATGCCATATAGGTACAAAATATGTTTTAAGATTTATTACAAACATGTTTACTGTACAATTTTCACAGAAAATGTCGTTGTATGACCTAAGTTTTGCCGCGCGACTCTAATCTAACAAAAACAAGTTAAAGAAAAAAGAATCTGTATACATATTTAGCGGAATCAGAGTCAGGCACCTCAAATGAAGCAACTTTCGTATCAGTACACAAAGGTTGTAAACAGCATATCTGAAAATAGAGTACCAGGATGGAAACAATAGGCAAGGGGCAAGACGAAATTGGAATAAACTGGTCGTAAATTGTATGTGGCATGAGTTAAGCATCATGGAGTCTAACATTGGTGTAGTGGTCATAGCAATCATTAAACAGGACCGTTAATCAGTTTAAGAAGACAAATAGTCAGTTTAACAGGACAGCTAGTCAGTTTAACAGGATAGAAAGTGAGTTGTACAGCACAACTTATCCGTTTAACATGACAGCTAGTAAGTTTTAATAACGGCCGACATGTTAAGGATGCATTGGAATAGCCCATTATGGATTAAAAATAATCAAATCAATTAGAAGTATCTTACTTTGCATGCTACAGGTGCATGCCATTAGTTAATACTTTGCCACCCTTTTGCCCTCCCCAACCCATTTTTCGGTATATATAATAGAAATAAAAACAGAATGGGGAAGTCCCATAGCTAATAAAAGTAACAGCATCAATGACATTTTACAGTAACTGATATTTAAAGAATTAAAAAACAACATAAAACTTTAATATATTCATATATATATGACAGCCACATGATCAAAGATGGTCTATTTTAAAGCATCATCAGTACGTGTATTTGCCGAAATGGATGTAGAGCAAATAATGTGATCTTGCATCTTGTAGAGTTGCGCCCGCCCGCTTAGCTCAGTAGGTAAGAGCGTTGGTCTACGGATCGTGGGGTCGTGAGTTTGATCCTCGGGCGCGGCGTTTGTTCTCCGTGACTATTTGATAAACGACATTGTGTCTGAAATCATTAGCCCTCCACCTCTGATTCATGTGGGGAAGTTGGCAGTTACTTGCGGAGAACAGGTTTGTACTGGTACAGAATCCAGGAACACTGATTAGGTTAACTGCCCGCCATTACATGACTGAAATACTGTTGAAAAACGGCGTTAAACCAAAAACAAACAAACAAACAAACAAACTTCTAGAGTTGCCTTTTTCTGAAGGAAGATAAAATTAGGTTTTGAACTGTGTGACATTTTGTATTTGAATTTTTTTTACTAGTTTAATCCATATTACATGTATTAGAAATTTGGTGATCATGTGTCAAACCTTATTATTCTTACTTTGTTTTTTTTTCCACGTGTTTTTATTGTGGTCTTATTCTAAAGTGGAAAAGAATGTAAAATTGTTTAAATACACCTGTAGAACTATAGAAAATAACAAGACTTGAAATGGAATGTTGAATAATCCATAGATAATGTTTCTGCTTCTTTGAAATCATTTCATGATTATTTCTCATATTTTACAGAGAACCAACGCCTTTAAAATATTCGAAAGAAACAGCAGGTGCTTGAAGAAACTGCAAATCCAGAATAAGCAAAAATGTTTTAAAACTATGCAAAGATGTCCTTAAAATATGTGAATACTGTTTTTGAATTCAGCTTTACTTTATTACAAGCACTAACAGAATCATTTTCAATTTCATTTTCATTACTGAAGAAAGTTTGACTTCAACTTGAAAAAATTTCTGAAAAAAAAAAATAATGATGAACTGCCATTGTTGAAAATTTAGGTAAAATTAGTAGAAGCATTTACATTTCTTTTAACTTTTTTTTTTACAATGACACCTTGTTATTACTCTTGAGGTTTGATTTATTCTAATTATTATATCACTAAAATGATGAAAATTTTCAGAAATAGAATTTGCCGAAAATGAACTTACGACAACTAAAAAGGAAAATCATTATTCAAACTAGTCTGTAAAAATATGTTTGAACAGTAAAATAACGGTTCTTGGAGCGATTCACTTGGAGCGATACAAATATCAGCGTTACAGACGAAACCAAGCGGTGTCACATTAAAGTGACAAATAATTTATCCACCCTGTGACAAATTAAGTAAAGATCGGCAGTTCATTGTTACAACTGTCATGTTACGGGAAAGACAAATTTTATTTAGCGAAGATAAATAATTTTGAGTCTGCCCCTAAAACTATGTAATTAATACATTTGAGTAGTTCCCTGATCAGTTCGATCGATTAGGTGACGTAGATTCTGCAACTGGTCACGTGGTTGAATTTTAGCGTGCCCAGAAAGAGCAGCCATTTTTATGTAAAAAAGGAAACGTTTTCTTGTGTGATGGAAGGAAGGATTCAAAGGATATTTCAGAAAATAATACTATAGTACTGAATAAACAACTGTCAGTAAACGATGTTATTGATTAATAAGAGTTTATATCAAAGCTCCTTTTACTACAAAATCAATGTTTGTTAAATTATTTTCATGCAACAAGAAGAGCAAACAAATACAGTTGAAACTTGATATCTCGAACTTGCTTTTCTCAAATTCGGCTATCTCGAAGGCATTTTCAGGTCCCGTCCCGAAAACATGTGCAAAAGATGTCATTTTAAATCAAATTTCGGTTATCTCGAAGTTAAACGCTCGATCCCTTGAATTCGATATATCCCATTTCAAATGTATAGAATACACAACAAGAGGAACACTGTAATAGACCGTTATTGAGCATTTCTTCAGTGCGAAATTACGTCAGCAAATACCGACGTAACTTCTGTAGAATGTACTATGTACATGGCGTGTTCTGAGAAGATCCCATTTATATTCATACAACAATAGTATATAATCTTATTACTGCGAGAAAACTGAAGCATACATTCAGTAAGCAGTACTGAACGATGTATCATCATACGTAACAGAGATATAATAGAATTATCTCCAAGGAGAAACATCATTTAAGATAAATTTATGTGTTTTGGGCAGAAGATGTTGAGTGTTTTTTTTTTTCAATTTTGACTTAGTACAATTTTCCCCTTACTCTATATGTTTATGCACAATTCATGAACAATGTAATAGGTAAAACAAAACGATGGAAGAGTGCAAGGCAAATGCAGGCATAAACTGGTACAGCCTTTCGCAGTGGAAAGGCGCAGGTGAAAACGTAAAGAAATCGGACATGAAGCGATCTTACTACGTAAGCACTACATGTTCTGGCAATCAGCTCCAAGCAGACACCAAGGATGCACAATAATAAAGTACACAAGCATATTTAGTGACACATTTTAGTACCGTAACTTTATAAGGACATGCTTATAAGGATGTTTAAGTTAACCTTAATATGACATAATGGCCTTCTTTCCATCTTAACTTTTAGTCTGCTGACGGCATGTGATTCTGCCTTTGCGACCAGTGATCATGGTCTGCACTGTTCGCTATTCAGTCAATAAATTTTCAGTAAACACCCCTTGGAATATTTAGTGGTATTACCCGAAATGAATGATGGAACAGTCCATTTTAGAAGTTTAGCAGGGTAAAGGTTAAGTAACCTCCTCGCACTTAGAGGGCGCATAATGACTCTTCCTCACATTTTAAAGCCGCACTATAGCCAACAACATACCCACACTTCAAAGGCGTGAAATAGCCATCTTATCTTCTCAAGCAATTTCCCTAAACTTTAGAGGCGCACAATGGCCGTCTTATACTCTTTAGCACCTTCCCCAAATTTAAAACGATACTCTGGCCATTTTATTTCCTCAAAGAACTTCCACACTTTCTTGAGAGGCACTGGCCATCTTTTCTTCTCAAGCAACTTCACAATTCAGAGGCACAAAATAGCCACACGTAAAAATATGAATGCCAGGGCAACAAAAACATTCTGCATTATACATTAACCTTTAGCCTGCTGTCGGCATATGATCTTGCCTTTGCGACGAGTGCAGATCAAGATCAGCCTGCACATATGCAGACTGATCATGGTCTGCACTGTTCGCTATTCAGTCAGTAAATTTCGGGTGAACACTTCTTTGAATAATAAATGGCACTGCCAAAATTGAATGATAGATCAGTCCATTTTAGAAATTTAGCAAACAAAAGGTTAAGCTCCTATATTACTGGAAGACGCACGGTTAAATGACATTACCTCTACCTTTGTATATACGCAGTTAGTATTTGTTTGTTGTAAGCCCTCGAATTGTAATACATTTAGGTACATTGTAAACAATCACCACTATAATGTGAAAATTGTCTTTGTAACCGACACTGATCAATAGAGCTTGTGCATAATAGAAAAGACAGGTGTCATACGCCACTTTTTTCCAACACTAATCAATCAGAAACGTTGTAAGAAGACATTTCTGACAAAAGTTCCATTATTCCTTGGCCTCTTTTATTCCAGAATAACACCTGCTGATGCGATGGACTAACGCATCAAACAGTCTTGACTTATTGACTGACAGACTACACTATTATGAGCACTGAGTTAATTGTTTCTAGCTGTCCATAACTCCTGACCGATCCGCTATAGAAAAAGGCAAGATAAAATGAGAGCAAATCTTTGAACAGTAGAACCTTTATGGTCTAATTGTTCTATTTGTCTTTTCCGTAGAAGACTCTGCCACTTAATGTAAAACAGAAATATACTATCATACAGTTCTTTTTTTGAGACAGAAAATACTCTCTATCAGAGGAGTGTCTAGTGTATAAATTTTATTACACTAACAAATACTTTTAATGTATAGGTTTATTCACCAGAAACTTGGGCAGTCATATGATATTATGATACTACATTTGATTCTTCGTGATCATTGAATCTATTCAATGTTACTACATTAGATTCTTCGTGATCATTGAATCTACTCAATGTTACTACATTAGATTCTTCGTGATCATTGAATCTACTCAACGTTACTACATTTGATTCTTCGTGATCATTGAATCTACTCAACGTTACTACATTTGATTCTTCGTGATCATTGAATCTACTCAACGTTACTACATTTGATTCTTCTTGATCATTGAATCTACTCAACGTTACTTCATTTGATTCTTCGTGATCATTGAATCTACTCAACGTTACTACATTTGATTCTTCGTGATCATTGAATCTACTCAACGTTACTTCGCATCTGAGTTCCTCTAAGACGGGTATTAGGGATGTGAGGAGTGTTACAGAATCATTTGTATTTGGTAGATTACTTTCTTATTCATTCATACAATTTTGTTGAAATAGCTTGAAGACCCTGCTCATGTTAGGGGGATATTTGATTCATTCGAATCAGTCAAAATGTCCTGTATGTTATAGTTTAC
The DNA here is from genome assembly GCF_021730395.1 of Mercenaria mercenaria. Taxonomy (NCBI): domain Eukaryota; kingdom Metazoa; phylum Mollusca; class Bivalvia; order Venerida; family Veneridae; genus Mercenaria; species Mercenaria mercenaria. The sequence continues at coordinate 58,311,297 of NC_069378.1, forward strand.
CCGCTATCACTAGCACATGATCGCATCAGTATATGGAAACAACCTGCAAATTACGACGTGGTTTATATATACATGAATGTGTATGCGCAAAATAAACACGATGCTGGTTATAAGTTCACGCAAGAATTAAAATCATTAACTTTGAATTTAGTAAATCGATCACTTAGTAAAATGAGACATACCAAATTAAATTGACACCAGAAACAAAATGTACATTTCTGCATAAAACTGCAAATAACCACTGATGAAATATTACTTGCTTCTGTATGAAAAGGTCTTACAGTTAATGCGGTTAATGAATTGTTCGTATGTCTGATTTACTGAGTTAAGAGCGGACGCATTGGTTCATTGGTACCATACTAGCACACAAAGCTATGGGCAGAAAGAGAGGACCAGCAATGTAGCTAAATAAAGACATAACTAGGACAATGGTTCAATATGAAGAGCAACGTTCAAAGAATATCTACACAAAAATACATAGACGAAGTGAAACAAGTAGACGACAATGACAAAACAAACACATAAAGGACACAACTAACATTTAACAAATTAAATTTAAAATCCGTTCTTGCGTGTTAGAATATTGTATGTTGTCTTGAGTTTTGGTTCTGTCAACCCTTTCCCCATCCCTCCTTCTCCTAGCCCTCTACACTTTTACAACGTTTTCAATTATTGTAAACTTGCTTTGTTAACTGGTATTTGAAGTACACCATCTGCTATATATTTACACACCAGCTTCAGTTTGTGAATGCTCATTGTTTTCTAGTTGAGGGCAAACCCATTATTTTCACTGGGGACCATACGCCGCTTTTCATTGAAGTTTCTATGTACACCGCTGTATGAATACATATGGGGATGTCTCTAAATTGTATTTTGTACTTTTAACATGTATAAATGTAGAGCTCTTCCACTACTACTACCGTCCACGAACAGGCTCAAACAGACCGAGCCTGTGACATGTTCATTTTTATGGTGTTGGGCGACCTGTGTTTTCCACGTTTTGCTATTTTATGCAATAATGGTCACATCAGAGCACGGATCTCGTGCAAGAAGTTCAAAGGAACCCCGTTACATCTTTACTAGAGATAAAGTAATAACAAAAAGTGTTACGAAATAAAGTTTTTGAAAGTTACCTTTTTTCTGTATTACATTTTCTAAGTAATAATGAATAATATCAGTGAAGCATCTGAACTACCTTTGAAATGACTAATAGACGTTTTACAGATTTTTACAAATATAACTGGTATCGTAATGCAAACTTCACTTGTTTTATGATTTGTTTGAAGACAGCCAACATTTAGAGACAACCTCAATATTTTGAACAATAACCTGTGGTCGGGTAGCCTTAACAAGCCCAGAAGAGACAACATCAATATCTAAAATAGTCATCTGTTGTTGAGAACATTTAATAAGCACAACTAAATATCTAGAGACAACATCAGTAGTCGTGATCAAGTAACTGTAACAGCACCACCAGATATGTACAGACGATACCAACATCTTAAACCGAAACAACGATGTCAAAATAAAACACACAACAATTAACATACCATTTACTGCCTGAGAAACTTTCAGTTGACCTTGACCTTGGTTTTGAACTTCTGCTGGATCCCCGTAACAATGTTTTTGGCAGAAACTCTTGAAGCTCCAGTAAGTCCATTTGTTTTTCTCGTTGACTGGTTAGAATAACACTCATAGGTTAGATATATATTTATATTTGGTAGAAGTTTACAGTCCCTAGAAGTATACATTGCTTTCTTTTTTTTTGCAGCCAGAATCAATCAGATCTTCTATTTCTGGCATATCAGACAAATAAGTGCAAAAGAATGGATTTGATTTGCAATGCTGAAAGTACGATAGCTTTACATAATTAATGAACAGATGATGCAATTCAAAAGGCAAGGTAGCTTTTTTTATATAATCAAGTTGCATGATATTGTTTGACAAGATTTATTGCCTACCTGGTTTTACTTCACCTTCTGCTAATAAAATCTCTGAAAAGATACTTTGGAAACATATACATGTAACGCAAATGAGCAAGTTGATATTAGACTCTGTTTGGTTGACTTTGCTCATGAGAGGTAAAGAAACTTAAGTGGAATTCTATAAAGGACCAGAAAATATAAAAAGACTGAGTTCAAGTGAGGAGAGATTTTTTACAGTCGCCACCTATAAAGCATATTACGAACATTTCATATATATATATATATATTTAGGTGTTATACTTGAGAACACTCCGCTTTGTATTGATTTAGTTAAGATGTGTCGTTTACTAATTTCATTCTCAAATTGGCAAGGTGTCCGTATGGAATCACTGTGGCAATGTCACGCTTATGAATATCTTAATCCAGTTTCATTTTATTCCAGAAAGCAATGATATTAGACGGGCATCGATGCTGAGCTGTTATGGTTGCTTCGAATCCATTGCACTTCACGCTTGAAGGTCTAAATCTGCTCAGGATAAAGTATACTTTACATATGAGTGGCCTATCTAACTGGCTGTTTAAGGAAGGCTCGAGTTTCTTACCAAGTGCTTATAAAGTCCGGACGAAGTCCAGATCTTCCTACCATTAAAGCTAGAAATTTGTCAAGACACATAGATGTGTCCCCATTAATGGTAACAGTTTAACACATTTTGAAGGTGTTTCGCATTTATTTTGGACTTAATGAAATATATTTCAGTTTTAAAGTCTGAAACAACTTCCCTATAATACTTAAATTTTTACGAGCTTTACGTTTAATCTATAAGAAAAGTATAATTTATAAACTCCTTACTGAGGTACAGATCCAAACGTACTATACTAGCTGTTTCTATTGCACCTTTTGTTTTGTAGTGTGTTTATGTTTGTATGTTTCTTGTCGGGTTTACAGTCATTGCGGCACGATTGAAGTTATATGACTACGTTTTCTACTATTGATGATGGAGGAAGACCCAAGGTGCCCCTCCGGGCGTTGTTTCAGACGGCCAGAACAATCAACCGGCCATAAAGAAACTGGATGGTTCACTCACATGACAAGTTCTACAACCCAAGTAAGGTTTCAACATAGGCGAGGAGCAAGTCAGTGACCCTGGCAATTCGGCCACGGAATCCCGTTACCTGTCTTTGTTGCTGTTACTGTACCTTTGGAAAATAGTGAGGGATTAAGAGTAATGTTTGGTGTGCCGTTAATTGGTTTGATACACCATGTGTTGTTTTGTCACTGACCGTCCCAAGGTAGTGCCCTGTTGTGTTCCGCCTTTGTTATATTACTCCTTCTAATTACCAAAAAGATATGTTTGCTTTACCAAAATTGTTTGTTATACGTTAAACCTCGTTGGTTTATCAGCTGAAATATTTGTCTTCCAAGTTTGTAGCTTTCTTTAATAAGTGTTCAGGATGACGTCATAAAAATTGCTCTATGTATTATCCCCAAAACTTTAATTTACACCAAAATTAACAATTAACATGCATGAAAATGACGCTGATACTGGTGTCTTACTGCATCATCAACTTTTTTGGTAAATGGTTTTAAACTTTTTTATTCCAAAATTTTAGCAGTCAAAATAATTTGCTCGCATTCAAAACATGTAATTCTTTATTTTTACAACTTTTGTTTGTTTGTTCGATTATGGAAAATATTTGAAAAAAATAAACATCACAATATCATATGCATTGTTTTTCATATCACTGCACAGAGTAGCTTTTTATTGGAATTTTCATATATTGATTTCTACTCCTATATACTATAAGTAAACTCAAGCGCATTTTAATTCATTAATAAGATGACAAAAGGCATTTAAATTAACGGCGGGATACAAAATATTTCACAAAAGAAGAGAAACAACTCTTGAAATACCATCTTCAGTAATCCTGAAGTCGTCACCCTTTAGCAATTTTCAACTGTATGTCGGTGCGCACCAAAATCGGTTTTAATTCCCAGGATTTTTCTTTATTTGTCTTTTCTTTCTGTGTAATTTTGTTATAATGTTGATCACTTATTCATCCATACACAAATAGCTGCAGAGTTTCCCTGCGAGGAGGCAGCTCTCTAGGAGCGTGACTAATGCTGTTGGATCTATTTCCTTGTTTTTCTTATTTTGTTCTAACGGTTGCTATGCATTTTTGTAAAAATATGTCTTGATTGGGTGAGAAATTTACGGTGGACAAATATTAGGTGATGTTTATGTCATCATACAATTTTGATCAATTACGCGATTCTTTTTTAAATAAAAATAATTCACATCTCACCGTTATGCCACCGTAAATATGCCACATCATTTATACTGTATAATGTCAATGCTCATACAAAAAGAACAGGTTCTAAATTCCATATTAAATTTCATACTTATAACATTTATAGCTGATTCTGAGTTGTGGGGATTTTTTTTTCGTCGGGATTGGGTCTGGGGCTGCGTTCTTGGAGCGTGGCATTTCCTGTTATCTTTGTTGTTTTTTTAAGCCGGACTGTTACTTTAGCACCCTGCTTATTATAATAAGCACTAAGGAAGGATAATCTTTTGCAAGGACTATTAGTGACTTTCCGTAAACATGATAAAAACATTCGTCTCATTATCAGATATTGGACAATTTGATTGTAGTGCGTCGACGAGAAGGAAACAAGTAAATATTCGTTCTCTGAAGCGTTTGTCAGATATGTTCATCCTTTTCTAAAATGTTAAAACCACAACTCAAATTACTGTCATGTCGGCCCGTTTGTGTTCAAGTCTCTTCAGTAACAGCTTTTTGTGTATTTTAGAGGAGTGAGGACGACGGGGTTTAACGTCGTACTGACAGAATTATAGGTCATATTGCGACTTTCTAGCTTTTCATGGTGGAGGAAGACCCAAGATACCCTCTGTTCATTACTTCGTCACAGTGGGCATCTAGGTAGAACCGCCGACCTTCTGAAAGCCAGCTGGTTGGCTTCCTCACATGAAGAATTTTAAGTCTTACGCGTGGCTCGAACCCACATCGGTGAGGGGTAAGTGATTTGAAGTCAGCGACCTTAACCACTCGGCCACGGAGACCCCCTCTTATACGATGAACCGTCAGATGTACCGTATGAGAGAAACAAATCATAACAAAAGCTAGTAAATATAATATCAGACATCTAATATCAGTAAATTCCTCACATAAAATAATTTACAACAGTTTTATAGCAAAATTTCAAACAGTATAAATTATATAATATGTACAACCTAAAATACGCAAGTATTACAATTCATATACCAGCATTTGTGATCTCTGAAGCAAACCAATCAAAAGAGATTCGGCAGAGAGAAAAGGAATCAGTAAGCACATGGCAATTGTTTCAGTACCCATGACGACAATTGGCAATTTCCGTGCAAATTACGAATACTCCAAATCCTACTTCGACATTCTTCGGCGGCCGAAAGCACATGGATTTCCGTACATTTCGGGAAACGCTGAAACGGATTCGATGAGTACATATTCGTATATAGGTTTTGTTAAAAATGGTAATAGTTCAAACAATGAGTTAAATAATAAAACTAGTAAGTGAGAAGGGTCTTTTTTCGTTTTCCAATATATCCTGATGCAAACCCAGAATAGTATGTAATTTTCTTAATGTCATTTCACTGTAATATGAAATTCCACAGCATACTTGAAGTTGTTGCTCTAACAGGGTTTTCTCGTGCAGGTAGACCCGTGATGTCTCTCGGAGATTTATTTCAGGCTCGGTTGGACATTTAGGTAGGTACACCGACATTTAAACTGTCACCTTGACCTTACACGAAAGAATTTTACATCCCTAAGCAAATTACAACCTACAATGGTTACAGGCAAGTGATTCTACTTTTTATAATAATTATTCGTTGTCAGAGACTGTTAAAACTAAAACTAAAAACGCCACTGCACAAATAAAATCGCACTAACCGTAATTATACATTGTATTAACATTTCATTCAGCATTATCATATGGTTCTAACAGACCAAAACGAAAATATTGCATTTAGTTTCAGGCTTAAAACGTTGATGAATGAGGAGCTAGAAATACAAGAGGTAATAAAATCTGATGAAATTAATGGAATTATACAGTATGTAAACGGACAAAACAAAACAAAAAACTCCATATATCTAACAAACATATCGTATCCCTACACAGCACTCAATTTTATATAAATCAATTGATGCCCTTTAAAACTGGTATAATTTTACTGAAGAGTCTGCTGTTCTTTTATTTTGTTGCTTCAGGATCATTTTACAGATCTTATTAACTATCATGGAAGCAATCTTGATGTGTCGGGCGTAAAAAAATATCCCCATACTCCGACACAGTGTTGCTGGAGTCCTTTCAATGAAGTTGTATAATTTAGAGTTCTGCTGGCGTGAGAGGTTTTGCACATTGCATTACCGCTCATGGATAGCATCAATCAAACAGAGTATTTTGTTACTATATTTGGCTCAGTTCTTTGCTTCAAATTTTTTTCTAGATTTTATCGACTGGGTGGAGCTGCTGTTGGTTTTAATGTAAATATCACAAATACTGGCCTAATAACAAGGACAATAATCTAATAGAAATACAAGTGAAACTCGATAACTAAATGAAACAATCGGCATTTAGTGTCAAATTCATTTCTGTTTAAAATTTATCTCGTATTTATTTCATGGGATTAAGGCTCCTGATATACCTCACATATATATTTCTATAAACTTGTAACTCAATATTATTGAACTGCTTATTTTATGAGTATCATATAAGAACAGCAAAAGGCCTGAGATCTTACATTCAATTCTTGTATTTTATGATTATCATATGAGTTACAGATAAAGGCCTTATATCTTACATTGAATTTCATTTTTGAATATAGAGAGCATTCCTACATAATATTTAGCACATTATAAGTGTGTTATTTAAAAATGTTCTAGAATGCGCTGATTTATTTGCTTTTAAATGTTAGTTTACAATTAATTGCAAATCAAGTACTTTCATAATTGGGAAAAGGACTATACAACTCCATATAGTTGTCCCTTTAATATTTATCGAGCTACTGAGGTTCACTTGTATTTCATAGAAAAAAGACTTATTCTATTATTTACAAACTGTAACCCATTCATTAGACACACAAGTTTGACACACTACGTAACAACACCAATGAAATTTACAGTTACACCGTTCTGCCCTCCGTACACGGAGAGTATTGTGTCCGCGACCGCAACACAACGTGTCACAGTTATCTAGTCCGGTGCTGGATTTATTACAGAATCGTCCAGTTGTACCGGGTGAGTCCACTTCCGGGTTAGGATCACAATAATTTGGAGATTTTTCGTAATAAACTAGTTCGGAGTTTTTCTGCTTTTTCACAAGTCTTCTTTTCGTCTTTTTACTGGTTTTATTACTGATGTTTACCTGTAAACAAAAAAAAAAAAAAAAAAAAAAGGATATGGTTCACGTAATAACTTTGAGAATCATGGCACTAATTGTTATTAGGACATTTTATGACATTTTAAACTAATTTCAAGTAAAGGTTTAATCGTTTGAAACGTTGTAACTATTGCGTGTCCAGCAGAAGAGATAATCAAAAGTTTACTGCGACACAGAAAATGGTTAGAGGGTCTTATAATGCATTTGATTAAAATGTGGCTGCCACATTTTTTTGTTTTGAACATAAAATATACAATTTTCTTGATAAATCTAACATTTGATAATTGTTTTCTTAAGTTTTTATCAGAGGTTTGACTATGTGGTTAACATAATATAAAGTGATATAAAATGCATTGTTTTGATTATCTCCCTTTTATGACTTTGATTTCATAATTTCATTGTAACATTGAAAGAAGCATTTTTCTAGCTATTCAGTTATGTGTAGTCTCTGTTTGGCCAGCAATATTATCTGTTTTTAACATAAAATTGAAAGTCTTAAGGAACTTTAAAATATATATGCATTTATAACATGTTTTTAGTGGTTTATCGAAATACTAGAGTGAAATATATCTGGTATTTTCACCCTGAAAAATATCAAATCTATTGTTTACATGTAAGAAACTATAAAACGGGTAAGTTTAGTCAAAACATGAAATATGAAGAAAATTTGTTTGTTTTGCATGTAAGATCAAGATATATTTCACTCGTGAACACCATATCTCACATTTTCACTCGTGGCTATGTCAGTCATGAAAATATTGTATCTGGTGTACACTCGTGAAAGATATTTCAATCTTACACTGAAACAAACAAAACTCTATCATTGAAATGTAACGGTATTTACCCGGGAGGCTTTTTCGTATTTTTTCTTGAGTATTTCTCCAACGATTCTAAATTCTGGTGATACTTTCCAACACGTTTTAATCTCGCAGCTTCCAGACATTCCGTGACATTTACACTGCTTTTTGACATTCTTCAGTATCACCTGGAATAAAGTAAAAACAAACTTCATAAGAAATATTGGTATTCTCTAACATTTGTTCAAAACACATCTTACAGATCTCTACCAGCAAAGGCTGATATTTTCTTCCAATTAGACTAGTTTCTCCAAAGCAACAGTCTTTTGTGAGAAGCTATTCAAGTCTAATCTAGGGAGTTTTACATTATTCTTAATATCACATGTACATGCATATGCTGAAATCAAACAAATACTGATCATAACTGAGCCGCACCATGATAAAACCAACATAGTGCATTTGCAACCAGCATGGATCCAGACCAGCCTGCGCATCCGCGCAGTCTGGTCAGGATCCATGCTGTTCGCTTTCAAAGCCTATTGAAATTAGAGAAACCGTTAGCAAACAGCATGGATCCTGCCCAGACTGCGCGGATGCGCAGTCTGGTCTGGATCCATGCTGGTCGCAGTTGCACTATGTTAGTTTTCTCATGACGCGGCTCAATTGTACATTCTGCGAAGTTGTAACTTGATATTTTCTTATGAAAGCTGATAAAGGCAGCATACGATATATTGACATTCTAGACGTGCTTTTTAAAAAATATAATCAAAATTTAAAAGCAAACAAGCAAAACAATTCTAACACGTGGCATTCTCGTGGAATTAGGATAAAAACATACGTATATTTAGAAACGTTACCACGTCTTGACCTTGCTTAAGTTCTAATTATTAGTTTATAGATTATCTACACGTACATGTATATATATGAAAAACACAATCCGTCTATTAACTGCATTGTTACAACTTGAAGAAGAAGACCCGAAATAAAATTAAAACTCTAAATTTAAGAAACACCACGATTTGACAACTCTCCAAGTCTGGAGGCCAGACCAATACGTTTTGCAGCCCCGCCTTAGGCGTCAATGATCATAATTTTTGTAAGACTTATAGGTATAGGTACTCAAACAATAAGTCAAGTTAATAAGTGTTAGAAAAGTTATTTTATTTTATTTGAAATTAGACAGTTATAAAAATACGCCGAGGTTTCTTTGCCAATTGTTTTCTTGCTATACATGATATCGGATGGAAAATGGTTTGTAAACTAAGAAATTCGGGAAGAAGAAAGTAGGTAGATAGATATTTCTTCTACCTGATTCCTCATTGATGCAACGCCGAAATACGCGCAAAACAATAACAATGTGTTCATCAAACTTTCTTCTTCCCCAATTTCTTAGTTTACAAACCCTTTTCATCCGATGATCATGGTTTGCTTAAAAGTTGTTCTAGAAGTGTTCGATATTCCTTGAAGAAAATGGTCTATCAAAAGTTACTGAGTAGGAAGTATTTTACGTTTTATATCGAGAATGTTTCATATTTCAAATATGCTTGTAGTTTGTATCTTTTGGACAGCTATTCTTATAAAAAATAATGTTCCCGAAATGCCAATGTCTCGCATAGCTGAAAGACATTAACGGCTTACAATACTGTATTTCTGCACGAGTACATTTCAGCTAAATAAAGAGTTGTTTGTTTCAGAAAAGTATTATGTCATTCCTTGCTAAAAAGGAATAAACAAAAAGGTGAAAGTGTGTAATAAAAGGGTCATTACAACTGTAGCTTGATCTGTGATATTGTATTCGGCTCTCGGGAAGTCTGACAGGCCGGACCACACTCAGCGCTTGCTCACCTCGTGTAATCCAGCCTGGCAAAGTCCACCCGATCCGAATACAACATCCCAGATCAAATTACTGTTACGGTCATAGAAAGTCTCTCAGAATTTTGACTCGGAGTTGTTATCTTTCTGGTCCTTGGCCTTGTGTAGTTCATTAAATGTATATTAAAATTCCACTTCAGCCAGAGCCATGAGGAGTGGCGGATGTTGCATATGCCATTTCCTCTCATGAACAAATTCGGTCAAACCAAGTCTGCTATCACTTTGCTTGGCTGCATTTTATGCTTGGAAAAGATCTTCTGGATTTTGTCAAAGTGTCACTATATTAATCACGCAGAGTTTATTTTGTAAATTTCGACCGGATATTCATGTATACTATAGATATTGAAGTATGTCAGAAGTTATCGTAGACCTATTTAATTAACACGTTTGTTGAATGAATCTCTGTAACAGTTGTTTTGAAATTATAAGCATTCTTTGCATAAATCAAAATTTTATTTGCGCGGTATGCGGCATATAAACTGGCGCTCTGAATTAAACTGGTATTAATTTGTAATAAATTTTATAGAAGCCACATTTTATTGTTCTTATTCCATAAATTTCGGAAATTTCAGAAATGTTTCATGCTATATTGCTCTAGTGTGGAAATACAAATTCAGGAAATATTAAGGATTCGTAGGTCATTGTTAGGTAGACGCGAGAGTGATTTAAATAAGCTTCTAGTTTCCAAATTTTACATAAAAACAATTTAATATCGTACTGGAAGAAAAATATGTGTTTTAACGCCGCTATCAATATAAATAAGGGTAAGATAATTTTAACTGCCAATCAAAAATAAGAAATTAACACTTAATAAATTCCAAAAATAATTTAATTACCAGTCTTCCAGCTCTGTTGTTATGCAAATTTATTCTTGCATGGATATCTCGTGCTGTTTCGCGCGCACGAGTAAATTTTCTTGCAAAGTTGTCACCAAATTCGACATTATGGGAGCACCCTCCCCACTCGAACTTGTCTCTCACCTCGCCTTGCATACTCATGTCGCAACCACATGATTTCAGCTTACCCATGCTGCATGCTTTTGACACCTGGTGTGTGACACCGGCCGATGCCAAGGCGTAGGCAAAGGCTGACTCTTTGTACCCTGAAAGTAGAGATTTTTTTTTTAAAAGATTGTTTCTGAAATTTGCAGAAATTATCTTACATTTAACATGCAAAAACATGGAAAAGTGCACTTAGTGTGGTTTCTTTTTTATTACATTAATGTTGTTTAACCTCAAACATTCATGAAAATTAAAAAAAGATTCGCTCATTGATCATCCAAACAAGTACAAATCAAAATGGTATTTCATCAATGAATATACGTAACAAACTAGATAAGTATTTTCTTCAAATAATATCACAATTTACGACATGGCATACATGTTGTTTGTTGAATATATATATATATATATATATATATATATATGCACTCGTTCTTCAGCGGAAGAATATTGCGCTCCTAAAGTCGCGCAATATTCATGCATATTTCCCGATACAAAGCTAATAACCTATAACCATTGTACATCATCTTTAGCAAGTCATTCAATAAATGTATACGATATAAGTCACTGTGTGTATCTACAGGTAATAAGGCTTTATAAGCAGAATTATACGAGTAAAGATGACAATACAAAATGTAGAGACAAAATTTTATTCGTCGTTCAGATGAACACGTATACAAAATTAGTACTTTTCGATATATCTTGCTGTTATTCTTAACACTAAACACCATTAAAGCATAAAGTTTGATTCAAAGAATCGTTCCCCTTTAGATATCGATAATGAAATAAAAACGGTAACTCATTAGATTTATTAATTTTTGATATAAATGACACTAAATTGTTTCGAACAGTAGAAAAATAATAAAACATAAATAAGATACTCGTTTTAATAGTACATGTATTAACTAAATAACAATTTAAGGCTTTTATGAACATCTGTTGGATAGAATATCTTTTGGCATTTAACTAACAAATTCTTGTATTCGGATATAGCAATTTTATTTTGATCAAATAACCGCGAATGTAGTAATTTCTGAATACTTTCTGTATTCATTTAATACGTTTATACGTTGTTTGGAATGCAAATTGCATTTCAGTAAACATATGTTCTTTTTTATCAATTTATCCGTTCATAATGGAATTTCATTCAAGGTGTTGCTTTAAGAAGTACACTTTGAGTTTATTTCTGATCAATTAAGTACGATAAAAATGCTTCGCACATCAAAACTCAAATCAAATACTCATAAAATCAGGGTTACTTCGGCTTTTTCGATCACGCGGAATAAGCCGGCAAACATCGCTTCAATGTACCACCAACACGATCATAAAATTATAATATTTGCTTCAGCTTCACTTAGCATTTTCAAAAAATCTTTAAAACGGACACAACCCTATTTCATTTCTGAATTAAGTGGAATTATACTTCAGTATTTGGGGAAAAAGACGTTTTACTTTAGTTTGTGTACACATTCTTTATGCCCATTCCATATACTCGTACTTTAAGAAAATTTAGTTTATACTAATTTAATTTTGATCTAATTTGATGAAAGCGTCAATCTTATTGTAATCACTCTCCAGTCCGCCCCATGGAAAAAAAAGTACTGCTGTCACATATATAAGGGCATGGTCGTGATACAAGTTGAGCTCAAACCAACGGCACCCGGGTTCAGTAGCCGACATCTTACCCACTAGACCACCGCTACCCGTCAAAGGAAACAGAACTTCTTGTATAATATTATGTGTAAGGAAACGCATCGAGACAGGACAAAACTCTACGTTAAACAAAAACGTTCGTTTCAACGACAATGATCATTGTTTCAATACATGTACATGTATATCTTGAAATGACAGTACAACACCATTAGCATCAAATACAATGTATATTTAAAGTGAGTGTTTCGCCATGCATATGATCATTATGATAAACCTTTTAAAAGGGATTTTGAAAATATTTATAAACACGAACGTCATTAATATTTTTTCTATCCGATGGGATATTGAATGTTGAAAAAACTCTATATCTCACCCGATTTTATTTCATTAAAATGATTAATGTGTAAAATATTATGACCGTATTCTCCGAGAGGCAAATTAAAACAAATATGTAATATAACACCTACACACGCATACTCTTACAAGTATGATACATAATTTTTTTTGTGTAACTCATCAAAACTTTGGTAATTCACTTATTCTTTCAAAATAAACGGATCTAAGCATAAAAATCTTAACATGGAGTCTGTTTTCTTGTACAACAGTACTTAGCACCTGCCGTTATATTAACGTAAACATACTCGACGTTTTCATGCTGACACAGTCTTTAATGTTCTTATCTTTATTTTATTATAAGCTTATTAGAAACGAAACATTCATATTTACTCGAGCAAGAAAAAAAATCACTAGTAATTTGTTTTTATGTAGATTTCTTCACAATTCTTTCAGTTAATTTCCACCGAGTGGAACAGAAACCTGTTCCAAATTAATGTTTCAAATTAATATGGCGATTATCATTATACATATCAATTAGGAGTAAATAAGCAGACGATTGAGCACGTGAGCCTGGTTACCTGTGCCGAAAACGAGGCGAAAACGAAAACAAGTGCTTTGAAAGAAGAAAACATGCTCAGTGATGTTCTCTGTAATTTAGACCAAAGAAGAATGGTCCCTTTAGACTGTAACCACTTTACTTGGATAAAAAATAAAACCCAATAAATTTTCTTAGTTTTGTAGATAAAACGCAAACAAGTGTTTTAAAAGTAAAACAGGTGGGAAGAAATGTTCATTGATATTTCCTGTAAAGATTGGTCCCTATAGAGTAACCCATTTACGTAGATAAAAAAATAACCCTTGTGTTTTTCTTAGTTTTGTAGATAAAACGAAAACAAGTATTTTAAAAGTAACACAAGTTGGATAAAATGCTAAGTGATGTTCTCTGAAATTTAAACCAAAAAGAACGGTCCCTTCGAATGCCCCTTTACTTCGATAAATGTCAACCCTAGGCTTTTTCTTAGTTCTGTAGATAAAACTGGTCACAATTTGTCAATACAATCTCTTATGTTTTCTATAAATAAGTAAAACACTAACAATTCTGGTTTCTGATCTATGTAACATTGACATAACCGGTGCCCTATCCAAAAATTGGGCCGACCTACCTACCCTGTCTACAAATTTGGATATGTGACCCTTTTCAGGTCTTAGCTCCTGAATAGCTTTCTGCTAACTGTTGGTTCACATAATTCCAATGGTTTGGACATTTCTATGCATTATCAAAACAAATGTTGTATATAAAATTGAGTAAGAATTTACTTGTGTCATCTGTTTTTACTTAATAGAAAAATTAACATGAACACTAGGGCTTGCAAGTAACTTTTTCTGTTTCCTTTATTAATACGATTTATAAACATGTATCAGATGAAATATGACTGTAGCATGTTATCAACAATTTAAAGATAAGTATCGCCTAAAAATATTAGTTTCACCAGTTGGCTGGATTATAATAAATGATGTTTATTCAAAACCTTGTCCGCATCGCAATACTTCCCGCTATTTTCGTGTTTTATTCAAAAAAAAAGAAAGAAAAAAAAAATGAAGTAAAAAATCAGCCTTGAATAAATCATTTATAGCTAAGAAAAGTTTTCTTTGTACGATGTATACCAAACACTACTTATTTCCGACTTAGGTAAACAACCACTTTAAAGCATAAAAGATTGAACAAACTTCAAAGTTTCTTTCATCACGGAATAACAAGAGTTTATATAAACACGGAAACAAGTGTTGAGCCGCGCCATGAGAAAACCAACACAGTGGCTTTGCGACCAGCATGAATCCATACCAGCCTGCGCATCGCGCAGTCTGGTCAGAATCCATGCTGTTCGTTTTCAAAGCCTATTGTAATTTGTGAAACTGTGAGCGAATAGCATGGATCCTAACCAGATGCGCAGGCTGGTCTGGATCCATACTGGTCGCAAAACTATGTTGGTTTTCTCATGGCGCGGCTCTGTTATAGTTTACTGACAGTCACTTGGGTTTCATCCGCAACTACCTCCAATTTGTTCACTGAGAAAATATTTTTATTTCTTGTTTGTTTTAGTCAGAAAGAATTTTTGTAATTGTTGAAAAAAACACTAAAATCGATTTAAAGAGTCATGTTTTATTGCTAACAGCAGTAACAAGTCACATAAACATAATTAGTAGTTTGAAGGGCAACCATAAAGAACACACGCCAAAACGTAATTTCTGATGTGGTGTAGCAAGAGGTCAAAAACAGTACATTCTAAGCCTAAATTCTGATTTTTGTAACTTGTGTTACTTTAAGCAATTATAGCGCATTATAAGCAATAAATTATGATACTGTAAATTGTGTTACTTTAAGTAATAGTACATTATAAGCCATAAAATACAATTTTGTAAATTGTGTCACTTTAAGAAACAGTACATTATTAGCCATAAAATACGATTTTGTAACTTGTTTTACTTTAAGTTACAGTACATTATAAGTCATAAATTATGATTTTGTAACTTGTATTACTTTAAGTAACAGTACATTTATGTAAGCCATAAATTGAGCCGTGCCATGAGAAAACCAACATATGGGTTTGCGACGCATGGATCACACCTGGATCCGCAGCTGTCAGACCCATGTGTTCGCTTTAAGCTATGAATTGGAGAAACTGTAGCGAACGCATGATCCTGACAGACTGCGGATGGCAGTGGTCTGATCCTGCTGTGCAACCACTTGTTGGTTTCTCATGCAGCTCAATTGATTGAATTGTGTTTAGTAACAGTACATTATAAGCAATAAATTATGATTTGAAATTGTGTCACTTTAAGTAACAGTACATTATAAGGCATACATTATGATTCTGTAACTTGTGTTACTTTAAGTAACAGTACATTATAAGCAAAAATTATGATTCTATAACTTGTGTTACTTTAAGTAAAAGTAAATTATAAACAATAAATTATGATTTTGTAACTTGTGTTACTTTAAGTAACAGTACATTATAAGCCATAAATCATGATTTTGTAACTTGTGTTACTTTAAGTAACAGTACATTATAAGCCATAAATTATGATTTTGTAACTTGTGTTACATTAAATAATAGCACATATTGTTGAAAAGTTCAACCGTTTATCTTAGTCACACAGTGATGGAACTGCCTCCAATGAGCTTACTTTCATTGCGAATTTATGGCCAATACTATGAACCTAATAAACCCGAAACTGGATCCTAAATTGTCAATTACCCAAATAACAAAGTTGAAAAAAATGTTTCCACATATTTGAGTCAAAAAGGTTTCCCAATTATTTGCAATTGAAAGCTGTCAAGTTACATCTAACAAGATGCTTAACGCAGCGTACTCGTCAGGTGCAGTAGTTCATACTATTGAAAATAATCCAATTAACTAGGGATTAAATATTGTACGTAAGAATGCATCTAAATAACTAATCGGTTAGTAAAATCATGCGATACAGTGCTTAGTCGTAATTTATGGAACCGCTGTGGTTTTTATGGGACATTTAGGGTATCATTTATCAAGTAATTACAACCTTGTAAACATGAATGTTAATAAGCACTTTTATGATGTTTTTGAAGCCAACTTTCACCGTATAAAACACACGGATAAATATGTTTATGTGATTATTACATTCACAGGTTGTAATGTATCACTTAATACAGATACTCAGATTCTGTTATATAATCACCCTCAACTATTCATTAAACGTCTAATTCATGATAAATGCAATTTTTCGTCCGATATTTCCTTTATTCCAAAATGAGTAATTTCTAATTATATTGTTAGTAATCAACGGGGGATGCTCTATGTTTGCAGCATATACGGTGACTCATTATACTTTTTGTGCAGTTTGTGCTAGACATGGCGTTGAATACGAATAAAAATCAGCTGTTTAACTAATGGAGTGTTATGAAATTAAAATAAAAACTATAAAATGGAATAAAGAATTAGAGTTACAGTCAAGCATACACCTAAAAGTACCTGTGCTTTACCCTTTTTGTAAATGCTCAAAATGCCCAGCGGGCGTAACTTCAAGAATGGGCGGGTACAAAGACGGACAAAGCGACTTCCCACCATCCGAGAGTAGTAAAAAAAAACAGGACATGACATTGTCTTTTTGTGAAAGAAGGATGACCTTGTTTGACTACCTAACAGTTTCTTCGCAGCAGTTCTTCACGAGCAATTTTCCACTTAATTAATTTAGTTGTTTAGTTCCACGACCCGTGACAATATATAATGAACTGACTTCATACCCGAAACAACTCCAATTTACCATTTTATCTGTCCATCACGCAGAAAGATTGTTAGTATTTCATTACATTATTATTTACGCTTTATAAAATTAACTTCACACTAACTATTTGTTTAAAGTCAATTAGGGACCATCCATTTGTTCGCGCAGTAACTCTATATGCCACTGCCCTCCAAGGAGCTCCAAGGGAATTGTAAACATGAGTCAAAACTTCAATGTTATCAGGCCATCGATAATCAGTTTAACTAGTTATCTCCTACATTTGTGCAGATTGTTTCTAGATATTTGAGCAGAAAATGGCTTACCCTTGTTTTCTATTACAAGAGTGACCTTATCGAATCAATTTATTAGGACGCCACAATTCTATAATGTCTTCAGTGAAGCCAAATTTGCAGGCAGCTTTTCTTCCCTACTTTCAATTATTTACTCCACCTTCGTCTGAAAGGTCACGATGAATCCATCTTGGTTGTTATTATCATTATTTGAGATAATTAAAATTCATTCATTCCGCAGTTCCAACGGGGAAGTCATTACAGGCAGTCTTTTAGATTTTTTTTTGTAAAAATAGTTTAGGAAAGTTGGTAATCATGATCACGAAAATCTGTTTTACTGATACATGAATCGCGTTTCACTTAGCAGAGTTGATGCAACGATAATTTAATAGCCATATCAAATATTTTCTTGGATTCAGCCCATATCACAGATGAACGCATTTTATGCATCAGTTCAAAATTCATCAGAGCTCGATAATCACAGAGAACGAAAAAAGAACTTATCTAGGTTTAATTACAAGAAGCTAAGGAAGAAATAAGCTGACTACTTTTATGTATTCAAGTAACGTCTGAAGAAAAGTATGAATATATTTTTTACACAAACATGGCAGTCACACATTTTGTTTTGAACATAAAATATATATTAATTTCTTTTTAAATCCAATTTCCGATAAGTGTTTTTCTCTACTATTTATCAAAGATTTGAATATTGATGAACATAGTAAAAAGTTTAATTAAATCTGTTGTTTTTGATTTGCCCCCTTCTTGGCTCGATTAACTTTTATGTGCAGAATTCAAAGTAGTGATTTTCTAACCATGTAATAATGCATAAAATAAATTTTCTTATTTTAAAGAAAATTTACTTTACGTAACGAATGACTAAGTTAGTACAATTTTGTGTTTTTACATTTAACCGTTAGCCTTACATTTTGAGAAAAAAAAATAAACAAGACCAATTCATAGTAAGAAAGGGTTGTTTCACATAAAAATTGAACAGTTTATAAAATCTGCAAAACGATCTTCCAGATAAGGACAGCATAAATGGGCCACACTTCAGCACAGTTCAACGCCTTTCAAAACTCACCATTTTCAAAGAACTGATACATATCTTCGTTTTGACGCATTTGCAATAATGCCCCAGTTCTGAAATTTCACATAACAAAGTGAAACGTTGTCTTCAGCAATTGTTTATTAATGGCATTCATTTTTATAAGTGTGTGTGGGGGGGGGGGGGGGGGGGGGGGGCACAACTGTTCGAGAATATTTTAAGTATCCATCGTACAGGACTGCACGGTAGAACATGTAATGGCTAGGTAGATTGTTGGTAAAGAGACAAGTTTGACTACTTCAGTATTACTATGTTTTTATGTTTAAGTAAAATACCAAATGAGAGAACAGTATGAACCCTTCAGTATTATTGTGTTATAAGCTGCCTACCTTTCTTCAACAATGGACTTGAATGTGGATTCTTGTTCTTCTTTTCTAGACTGGAACAGTTCCATCTGTGTTCTTTCATCTGATATTGACACTCGTGTACTGCTATCTGTATTCCTTGTATTGCCGACGCCGTCACGTCAGGGTATTTTGAACATAGTCTGTATTGCCTTGTTGAAAGTTCAGGAAATGTTTTACAAATTGTGTTAGGATCTATGACTGGCTCCTCTGTTGGAATGTTCAACTGTAATATGTCGTTGCTATCGAGGCATCTGAAAGAAGGAAAAGTGTTAGTAATATCCTTACGTTTTGTTTCTACTTGTACAAGCATTCTTTGTAAGTTCAGTGTTCCAGTTTAACTTTTCCATACTGTTCTATATGTTTTGGGAACAGTCGCTATACTTCTGCATTTTTCATCAGAAAATCCGTTTTCATACATCAGTTCATACAGAAGAAAAAGTATGTACCAACTTTCTTACCTATTAAGATAATCGCCTGAAAAGTTTGTTAATGGTGCCATTATATTGTCATAAAAACTAAACTTATGTGCAATTCGAAGCATCGAAATATATAATTTCATTGATTGTCAATGTCTACCTGGGCTGTAATTATATAAATACATTTATCTATTTATTTATTTCAGTCTCTTCCATTTACAAACTTCAAATATATACAAATAAATAAACATTACAGCATTAAAAACACATGTAAATGACCATTCAATTTTAGAATTATAAGAGACATACCCGTATAAAACAGTAAAAATAACGATACATACATTAAAAGCAACCAGATTACTAAACAAGTACAGATTTATGTGTATAAGCAAGTGTGTGCATGTGTGTTGTGTGTGCTTGAGTGTGTGTCTGTATGCAGGTGTCTGTGTTTGTGTTACCAGTTGACTTAAAACATACTGGTGTGTGTATGTGTGTAACCAAATTACTTAGAAAAGTACAGACATGTGTATATGTATGTATGTATGTGTGTCTGCATTTGTCTGTGTGGTTTGTGTGTGTGTGTGTGTGTGTGTGTGTGTGTGTGCGCGCGTGCGCGTGCGCATGTGTGTGTGATTGAAACTGGTGAGGGAAAGTTACCTCAGAGTGTACTGATATGTTAAGTGAAAGTCAAATCCATAGTTCAATGAACATATGACTAAGTTATTTAATTCAGTCAGTCAATATCCATTAACAATTATTAAGCACACTAAGTAAAATGAGGAATATGTATGCACTTGTATGAAGAATTTGTAGACATAACTTAAATTTACAATGACTACAAAATCTACCAGTATAATGGTGGATTTCATAAGAAAACAAACTATTGTTGATCACAGACACCCAGTGTGGTCTATATTAAAGCAACTGTTTTGTCTTGTCAAGTAATAAAGCCCCTTGTTATCTATTCATGTTCGAATAAGGCAAACATTCTTATTCTGAAAATGACTCAAACTTATTAAGTCTATGTTCTAACAATATCATGTCATAGAAACACTATATGTAAGAAAAGTTAATAATAGTAATAATTGATAAAAAGATTACTTTTAAAGTAGTGAACTTTGTACATATATCACACTACTATGTACATGCCCATGGATAAAATTGAGCAACAACTGCCTATCAGTCCAACCAGACACAACTTTACTTTTTAAAATGTAACTAGAATACTCGGCTAATAATAATAATAATACATGTATTATACGCAATAAAATATGTTTTAACTAAAACTAAATTAATTCTATTATACAAAAACATTGAATGACCTCCGCGGAAAATATAAACAACACTGAACTTAAGTACAGGTGGCTTTGTGGCTTCTGTCTGCCCTGGAAACATAGAACGACTTGGTGTGATAGCGGTAATGAAATATGATATAAATTAGAAAGCTGAAGATGTATATGTAGCAGTATATTTATATAACCTAGATATGGGCAAATGTTTAATCGTGAATTTTCCTTTTTGTCGTTTCCGATTATTTTTGTTAGTTTTTCATAATCGCAGTATTTTCTGATAAATACATGTCGTATCTTAAATTAACAAGAGTTTACAACAGGTTCTTAATGCCAGTTTACGACACTTGTATATACCAGAGTGCCCGCTTTTTGACGTTTTCTAAATTTCAAATGACGTCAAGGAGACACACTTTTGATCGCGTTCCTAGTCCTTGTATATTTAATGTGGAACTATTTAATTAACATGTTACGTTCTAATACAATGTGTAAATAGTTTATTCACAGGTATTGCTCTATCTAAATTGACATTAGATTTCTATTCAAAATGCAAATCATTCGTCCAAACTTCTCCCTATGTTATTTCTTTTAACAGAAATAATTGGACTATAAAATTAACAATTTTCACAGCATTTTCAATAAAAGCAACACTCTCCTACCCAGCACAATTATTGAATTATAGATAAACTGGGAGCTTATCAAAACAACTTTCACCTTTCATGTGGTTAGATTTTTATTGCTAACACAAGGTGTTAAAATCTGTTTGCTTCTATTAGCTTTTAACGCTGGTCAGATAAAAGAAAGTCCAAAGACGTATCTTTCTTAATGTTTATATAGTTTGACAATTTTACGCACATATCAATAATAGGATGAGAAAGCGTAAATCATTTTTGTTTCTTCAAAATTTGCTTTCATTGGTCACCCGTGACATAGGATTTTACGCTTAACCTCTTATAATAGTCATATAAAGATGATATCGTTTTTCTTTGTATCAAAATAAATTTTCGAAACATTCGTAACGTTTTGATACTTCTCTTTCTTTTCAAGATCGTCTGGTACTAAAAGCTTTTGCGTTTTTTTTAGCCGAGTACGAAAGTACCATATGTAGAAGTCTGACAGTATTCGAGCTGAAGTGAGTAAAAACATTGATATGGACTGGTCAGCTATTGTAGGAACTGAGACTTGTTGCCTATTTAAGGGGAATCACTTTGTAATGTATAGGAAAATAAAGTTTGCATCAATACGACAACATGATTTTGATAACATGGGTGCTTCCTCTATTAAATATTGAATACACTACTTACATTAATGGTAATCATTTGATCATTTTAATACAATTAAATGTACCTAGATAAAACAATATAACTTAATATATTAAGTGACATATCTGTAGACTGTTATTAAACACACGTAGAACACACCCTGAAAACGAGAATTTATTTATTTATTTATTTATTTGGGTTTTACGGCGCAACAACAAAACGACAAAAAGTAGCAGTTTAATGCTAGAATATATTATATAAGAGGAAACGATGACCACATCCACATTTTCTCTTCAGCGTAATTTGCAACACTGTTTTATGTAAAGGTGTTTCAAGATCAATAACAAGCAGCAAGAAATATTGTTTTGCCTATGTTGTTTTTTACCGAAGTGGCTTGACAAATATGAAGGACAAAACGGCAATATGTTACTAGGAGTCTCCTTCATGGTACATTTTGGTTTTTAAGAAAAATGTTTCACCGTCATAAATCTTTTGCACATTTTAATATAACTGCAGCTTCCAATTGCACCTGATGAAAATCTATTCGATGAAACTTTTAAAAGTTTACACTTTTTTATTAATTATATTTATATTGTATGTATATCTATAATGTTTGAAAAGGTATTTATTAACTTCCTACTGATACTGGGAGTCGCCCTATGCAGTAAGCTTTGAAAACAAGATACTGAATAAGACAATATGTTTCATTCACTGACATTAATTATTATCTTTCTGTAGTCCAAAGGACTATGATTATAATGTCTCTGAGGGAGCGTTATGAGTGTTGCACGTACCTCTCGTGAACAGACTCAAAAACAAACCAAGTCTGCTAATATTTTGCTTGGTTGCATTCTATACTTCCAAAGGATCTTCTCACAAATTTTATTTATCTACTAAGAAATTAAAAACCTTTTTCAGTAATATACTATATACTTTCTAAACATAATACAAACATACCAAATATTTTAGGTTTTAACTGATAATATTTCATAATTATAAAGCGTTTTACTGCATCTTCAGTTATTGCACAAATGTCTAAATAGAAACACTGTTCTTTTCTGTTAATATTTTGACGGAGGCCATTATCTTGTCATCAAACTACTAAAATTCGGTACAAATCGATTGAATTTCTAACAGTACACTACTACACAAACACCTTTGCACGATGAATAACCGTTTATCCCACATATATTTACATTTCGGTAGAAGCAAAGAGGGCCTAAATCTTTATTACATTTGTAAATAAGCTCCAAATGAGCTTTGAAAGGCCGTCTGGCATATTTGAATTGAAATAAGTCAGACATTCGATATTTGTAAATAATTAGTAATCTAACTTCTTTGGTACGTCTTTATTAAAAGATATTTTTCCCACCAATTTCTTTATGAATACAGTAAAAACATTTTGTTCGGTATAAATTTAGACTTTACTCCAGTTCATTAAAAAGATGCATGTTCTGATTTTCGAGAAGATCTAGTTTAATATATAACTGACTATATCGAAATGGGAAGAAACAATTGGCTTTTACTCAAAACTACTAAAACTACTGCAAAAGAATCCAAGACTGGTTAATAAGGAAAGTCGGCTATAATTTTTGATAACTTCTAATTCCCCAACGAGCATTATTCCCCCATCAATAAAAATGATTTCACAGTATTTCAAGGAAAGTAGTTCCTAAACTTAAAATAGATTTCTGCAAATTTCAATGCTGTATTACCATTTTTGAAGCCTTTGGCTTTGAATAAAGGTTAGAAATAAAAAGGAATATCTTAAGTTAAGAAGTGAAAGTTGACCACCAATGTTAACTGATATGTTATTTGATATATTCGGTTGAAGAGCAATCCTATTGACCGAACTTTGACCATAATATTTAAACTGCTAGTTTATTTATCAAATTAACATAACATTGAACTCAATGTAAACAAAGCTTTGATATGAGTTCAGGGGTATGGCGTCTTGTAAAGCTGTAAATTGACAAATTTGATATGATATAGCTTTCTAAAATCGGCAATGTCCGTGCAATTTCGTATTGTCGAATGTTATTTCTGCGTTTTACGATAGTAAATGAAGTTCGTACGAGCAATGATTTACCTGACAAACGGAGATTACAAACACCCTCAGACGTTTTCTTCGCAGACGGGGCGTCTGCCGTCTGCGAAGAAAACGTTAAGGAGGTAGGTTACCTTTATATTTGTATGTGCGCATGTCAAACCGGAAGCTAACGTGACGATTTACGACGACGTTTACGACAAACTAAATGTGTTTGTATATTCATTCTTGTGAAAACAAATCATAGACCTGTCTTCGATCTGACGCTTTATGGTGTAATAATGCAGAAATAATGAATAAATTGCCGCAGAAACGCTTCAAAACAATGTTGCCTTAAAATGACGTCATTGACGTCATGACGTTACGTGTCAGTTACCGCGCAAAATAAATAGCTTTTATCTTGAAAGTACGTAATTCTGTGCATTTTCTTTATTAAAACTATTTTCAAATAACCATTATTTGCTGAAATATTTTTTAGGAGTCTTTTGCTCTCAATAATAATCAATATTTTGCTTCTTTTATGTAGTTATATTGAAATGTTATGCGGAATGTAAGAAGATGGAAGCTAGTAACCAATGTTATTTGGAATATAGTTGGGTGAGAGGTTACTTGTTACGGGAATTTTCAAATAAAAAATCTAGCAGTTTCATTTGTAATACCTATTTTTCAGGTTCCGTTGATATTTGTTACTTATATACTAAAACTAAGATCTAAAATTGTTCAAATTTCAGTAGAAAATTGTGGTTTCTTGAATTGAATTGATGTTACCATGGAAACGAAGCCCGTGACCTATGTATCTAAATGTAAAATTCAAAAGCGTTGACACTAGTCTATTTAAGAAACACAGCTTCGGCGTTTTATTTTCATTTCAACAATATCCATGAGAATAATAGTAGCATGCTGAACGATTTTTCCATGAAAAATGCCAGCCGAGGGGCACTGCTGTAAGTATTCTAAGTTTAGAAATTTGTTTGAATAAATGCAGATAACACGTAAATATAACTTACGTTAAAAATAATATGTTTTAAAGATACATCAGCTACAAATATAATCTTATTCAATATTATATTATAAGAAAGTACGTCAAAAAGCAAGATATAAGCCATTTTAAACGTCTCTGTTGCCATGGTTTCTTTAAACTTTAATAAAAATAGGGTACCATGTATAGCGCTTGGTATGTTGCTAATAATATTACCCAAATATTCCATGTTGGTCATTAACAGAATGGCACTGAAGCGGTCGAAACTCCTATTTTTATACATAATTGTTTAAAAATGAGAGAAAATGCGTTACCATGGAAACACGAGCCCCGCGACATATGCATTTTAAGCTTATATTAGAAAGCTAACGTGCATACTAGTAAAATTATAGATTATGCGGACTTCTACGAATATCAATGAAACTTAAATACACTGAAAAGTGTTAAATATCCGTATTTTCCTTCTTCTTTCAATATGAAATACCTTTGGAGGGTCATGTTCTTCAAACCTGGATAAAAATTGAACTTGAAGGGACAAAGACAAACGAAACTGAGATTTTAGCAGTTAAAACTTCATATTACACGAAATACAAAAAGATGCTGCGGTTCAACTAATTTGAATTTACCCTTGTAACAAGGTAACCTACCTCCTTAACGAATGCCATTCCGGGCCCACTGCCTTAGTTAAAATTCTATACTATTCCGTGATACTTTGGGTTTATCAAATGTGTACTTTGTAGAAACTTGTATTAAATACAAAATTAGAATATTTGCTAAAGAATCTGCACATACAGACGTATAATTGAACTGCTACCTAAAGATACTTTATCTACAGACGTATAGGTACCTTCCTGTGATAATTGTAAACATACACGTAATATATATTGTTTTAGTGATTTGTAACAAAATGCAAACAGTTTAAATGTCACCCACAGATATTTTTCATTTAGCAGTGCGATGAAGTAGCTTGTAATAAATGTTAATATTGAAATGCTACTTGTAGGTAAACACATATAGTAGTCTATTTAGTGATTTGTAATAAATGTAACAATGCAAACGTTATCTATGAACGTTATATTATACAGAAGTGTGTGTGTAGTAGCTTGTATTTAGTGTAAGTGTCAAAATGCTAGTGAAATGAATTTTATGTATAAAAGTGCCCACTGTAGGTGTCTTTTTAACATAAAATTGTATGTAATAGCATGTTATTATTGTAAGAACTGAAATGCTAACTAAAACTGTTATATACACAAAACTGTAAGTATTAGCTCGTAATTAACGCAAGTATCAACTGTTAACTATTACTGTTTTTGTACATGAAAGTGTATGTAATAGTTTAATGTTAGCATTGAATTTTAAATGTCTTGTTATTCATGTGAATACCGAAATGCTAACTACAGTCACATTATTCACGGAAGTGTATACAATATTGCTTGTTATTAATGTAAGTATTGAAAATACTAACTACATCTGATCTTTGCGTGCATATGTATGTAATAGCTTTATCAAAAATACTAACTACATTTGATCTTTGCATGCATGTGTATGTAATAGCTTGTTATTATTGTAAGTATTGAAATACTAACTACATCTGATCTTTGTATGCATGTGTATGTAATAGCTTGATGTTATCAATATAAGTATTGAAATGCTAACTACATCTGATCTTTGTATGCATGTGTATGTAATAGCTTGTTATTATAAGTATTGAAATGCTAACTACATCTGATCTTTGTATGCATGTGTATGTAATAGCTTGTTATTAATATAAGTATTGAAATGCTAACTACATCTGATCTTTGTATGCATGTGTATGTAATAGCTTGTTATCAATATAAGTATTGAAATGCTAACTACATCTGATCTTTGTATGCATGTGTATTTAATAGCTTGTTATCAATATAAGTATTGAAATACTAACTTCAGTCGTATTTTACACAAAAGTGTATGAAGTAACTTGTTGTTAATATTAGTATTTCAATGCTAATTATATGCACTTTTTACACAGCAGTGTATGTAGCAATTTGATTAAAATATTAATGTAAATATTGAAGTGCCACCTACAAGCACTTTTTAAACTAAAGTGTATGAAGTGACTAGTTATATTAGCATTTGAAAATCTACCATAAAGGTATTTTATATAGTAATGCGTAATCAGTTGTAAGCCCTGTCTATCACGTGCATTAATTGTATGAATAAAACCGCCGTCTAAACCCAGTAAATAAATCTTAGAAGTCAAGCGCTAATGCCTACTTTGAATATTTTATAATTGTATCCAATGCATTGGACATTCCACGGCCACAAGATTTGAGCGGGCAATATATTTATCATAACATTATAATCAATGTAAACAGAGTGTTGATATGGGTTCAGGGCTATGGCGTCATGTAATGATACAATAATCTCTCTTATTATTACAAGAGAGCTGTAAATTGACTACTAAATTGATAAGTATAGCTGTTCACATTCCCGTGTAACCGGGTAGAAATACAAACCGGAATCTTTAATGCTTTGTTTGTCCTTATATTTGCTGTGTTTACCTTTTAAGGACAAGGGTTAACATGAATTACCCAATATCAGCAATCTTGAAACGCGATAATCATACTTAAACACTAATAAGACGTTCTTGAATACGCCCTACAAGAAGTGGCAAAGTCTTTAAAATATTTTCACAGTGACTGCAATTGAAGAATTTCATATTTTGTTGGACGGGACATTCCACTTCCGTTGCTGAAATTAGATTACGTTAACGTTAGATTCCAAAAAGAAAAACAACAGAACACTCCTGTCATCTTTGAAACACCTAAAAATCTATTCTAATAGTAATATATATTTTTCTAAAAAAACCTAGCTCATCATTTCTGAAAACTCGAAAAGATAGGTTCGTAATTTATTTGATCACAGATCATCATACATCACAGATCATCATACATCTTACAGTAATCACAGACGTTTTAGTAAATCGCTGAATATTGCTGCCTTTCATACTGTATGTGATTGTTAAAAGAAATATCTGTCGTATTAGATGCTTATTAATCAAACCTGTAAGAAAAAATTCTTTGGAAGCATAGAACGCAACCAAGGAATAGAATAGCAGACTCGGTTTGCTCGAAGTAATGACATATGAGCCGCGCCATGAGAAAATCAACGTAGTGGCTTTGCGCAGTCTGATCAGGATCCATGCTGTTCGCTTTCAAAGCCTATTACAATTATACAATCCATTAGCGAACAGCATGGATCCTGACCAGACTGCGCGGATGCGCAGGCTGGTCTGGATCCATGCTGATCGCAAAGCCACTATGCTGGTTTTCTAATGGCGCGGCTCATATATATCACCTTTAACGCCATCGCCACCAGCATCTTTCATGTGTGTCTTTCCGGACTGACTTTATCAAATTCGTTAAAAAAGACAAAATGCTCGGGGGAGTCTCGCATTTGATTTTTTTTTCAGTTCGTTTAATAAATTCAATATAAAAATACACTGTGGTAAAATCATTTATGAATGAAAAAAAAAAAAAAAAAAAAAAAAAAACATCTGTAGAACTAAAATTTATCTAACTTTAGGAGGACTTGATTTTAGTTTTTTATCTACGTGGATGTCAGAATAATTCGTGTATGAAAACGAGGATGTTACATGAGTGACTTTTCATATTGAATTGATAACACGAACCGAGTTCGAGGCTCTTTCGTCCATTTTATCTTTTTCTATTCAACAGGTTTAATTAGTTAAATGTAAAAAGGGGTAATATTCTTTTTATAAAATGTTACATTTTCCCTGAAACATCTACATTTCCCCTTCCCTTACTTATTGCAGACAAAGCCTATGTCAGTGTCAAAATATTATTCAAATATTATGTAATGGCTTAACTTCATTCCCACGATGTCAAAAAGATATGTAAAAGTACGCGTATCTTGTGGTATCCTAAGCGTGATAAGAGTGTTACTGCACGGCGGTGTGACCATGTCAATGCAGGTTTCGTCCCAATTTTAATTTAAGACTTTGGTTTGCGGAATACGTCCAATGACATTATTGGGACTTGGTCTCATTTTGCATCTATTGTGATGAGTTTTTAGCAGTTGCGGGTCCATGAGAAGTACCGTCATGTAAGCCATGAGAAGTACCGTCATGTAAGCGACATTGGTAAAAATGGAATGAAAGCAGCATTTTATATAAGTCATATTTGTAGCATGTATATTTATATGGATCGAACTACCTCATATTGGTGTCAAAATTCATACTTTACACATCAACGGTCAGCAAATATTTTACAAAATTAATAGAAGATATTTAATTGTTAAGTCCATTACGCATACATTTTCAATAGGCTACTGATTAAACCCTTACTTTAAATGTATACATTACGCTTTGTTCGTTTCCCAATCAATTCTTGAACTATACTATCTAAATATCTGTTGATTAAATTTCCAATTGTAGATTTTTCGAGATATCATTTTACTGTTTTATCTATAACAATATCTTGAAAATAAGTCTAACCATTAGCTTTTATCAGTCAAGCTAACCCAAAAACGTTTTTTTTATCAATTTAATTTTTAGAAAATTGTTAAGGTGGAAAGTTAAAAGTGTCGCGCGTTACAATATTCTTTTTTAAAGTATACCAACACTTAATCGTATAAAAGCAGATAATAATAAATTTGATAACTAAAAGGAAAGGCTGAAAAAAAAACTGTAACATAACTGTATATGAAAAACAACTCGTCTCAATATGGCACTGTGTCAATTTTTCATACATGCATAATTCAATTTGTTGTAATTTTTATAGAGTTCAGCTATACCTTTGCTTTCTTTTACTTATGGTATTGCACTTACTGCTTTATGCAATAGTCTGGGACGATGAATATTTCATTACTTACTGGCTGAGCTTATGCAGCAGCTTTCAGGTTTCTGAAAATATTTCCTTAGAATAGATATAACTTGAAGTGTAGAAAGTGAAAGAGAGCAAGGTGTACATTATTTCTATTCAGCGGCTACAAATATTTCTCATGTCTGAAGCGCAGTATTTAGTGACAAGTCCAGACAGCAAGCAAGTCATTTAGTGGAGATTTGAGTTTAGCATTAATGTGACTTAACAACGATCAGATAACCGAGTTTTATCAAAAGTTTTCTAAAAATTCATTAACACAGACTACATCATATTTTATTACCTGAATACATAACATATAGAAAGCAAAGATGGGGGTGGGGGGAAGGGGTCATCGAAATATAAAGGAAATTATCTTTCTTTAATACTGGTATAAAGTGTTATCACAATAATGGTTGCATGGTGTTAGAAAATGGTTCTAAACGCAACCATCACTTTAACTTCTAGGACGATATACAATATAATCCTCGTTAAACCCCCAGTTATGTGAACTTGGTCTGATCTCGACATAATAAGAAGCAAACGATATTATTATATCGTTTCCTTCTTTTAAAATTGATTTATATGTTCCCTCGTGTAAATCACTCATTAAATTAGGACAACAATGGATATTAAAGGGTTCATTTTTTGTGTTGTCCTTGATATGATCATTTAAATATTAAATGTAATACAAAATATCACTTGTATGCCAGCAAGGACAATATTCAACAAAACAAGTCCTTATTCTGTGTATTGCTTGTAGCTGAAATCATTTATGCGTTTAACATGGCCCTACTTATTTATTTCATCTATTTATTTGACCAAATATAATTTGTCTTGTTTGTTTTAAACATTGTTTTTCATGAAAATATGAATTTTATTGCTTTTATTGTTTTAACCTGATGTCTGTGATATACCATGTAAAACTGCATATATGCCAAAATAAATTATCATTATGTATATATTATTATACATTTCTAAGACATTTTGCTAAGTACGAAAAAATGCATTTTCTTTGATATTTTGGACATATCAAATATTCATTCTACATCATAATTTATCATGAAAATCTAGAATTTTCAGCCAGCCATATTTCATTTCTGACTGTTTTATCTGAGCCAATTTACAGTCTGTCAAAGTCACTGAAACATGTTGTGTTGGAGCAAACTTTCTACAAGAAAGAAAATACACTTTACAGTTGCAGGAAATGCGTTCATTTTTTATTTGTTTAGAGAAAACATGGCTGCCTGTCTGATGTGTTTTAACCTATACTATGTAATCATTTTATGCAAAGGTTGCAACTACATAACATAATTTTGTCTGCTAATTATACGAAGAAAAAAAGAATTTGAAAAGAATATTGAATAGAAAATGATAGTAGCTCGCATTCACGAACTATATAGTAAGGCCTATCTTTAAACATGCTATAAGCATAGCACACACTGCTATAGCGATGAAGTTATTATATGTTGATATACATGTATGTATGACTTAATGGCAGTTTGGTATCTCAAGAAAGAAAAAAACTCAGTCTGACTGAAGGAAAAAGAACTAAAAATCATTTCACCAATATAGCTGCATACGCTCTATAAGCATAGGATACAATGTTATAGTAATAATGTCATTGCTGGTTGTTTAGTATCACAGAAAAGCAGTTAAGTATGTCAAGAAAAGAAATATCCGTGTGTGAAAGAAGGCAAAAGAACTAAAAATCACATATCTTTTCACTGATAAATCTATATACGCACTTTAAGCATAGCATGGGAAGCAGTGTAATAGTAATGTCGTTATTAGTTATTATGTATTACATAATGGCAGTTAAGAATCTCTAGAAAACAAATATCAGTCTTTGATAGAAGGTAAAAGAACCAAAAATCGTACATCTTTTCACTTATGTACTGAAAGAAGGAAACTCAATGTTTCCATAGTTACAGAATACTTACAATATGTTCTGACACAGCTGTAAGGTAATAAAAAGGAAGAATGACAAGCTGGCTATTCCGAAAGACTTCTTAGGTCTCTTAGAAGTTACTCCCCTGTGATCTGTCGAAATTGTCTCTTCTGAAGCACTGTGTAAACTACGTGTCTTCATTAATCCACATTTCCTACATCTTAAACATCTACCCTTTCCATATTCAATTTGGAAATAATATTTTTCGGCAAAGTTTTTATTATCTGAGGTATTTCTGTATTTGAGACAATTGTCTCTCTCATATGACAGGCTGGTTGATTCGGACTGAAGATTTGAAATATTTACGAAACAGTTGCACTTTAATTCTGGTTGTTCCGTAGTGTGATCTTGGATACCAAGTTCCTCTCCAACACTATTTTCTAATTCTTCTATTTCCACGTCCTTCTTTAGAAAAGACTTACGTTTATAACAGGTTTTCCCTTCCATAACGTTTGCACAATAAACACTTAAATAGATAATCTAAAATAATTAACACTTTTTAATATCAAAATGTAGCAAATGTTAAACAAAAATAATTTAATCCATTTCAATTTTCGGTGTTTCCGCTTTACACGACCTATTTGAAAACCTTTTCATTTTCTCAGTTTCTTTCTTGTTAAGTTTCAGTTATTTAAATTCTCAAAATTCTCACATACTCAATAATTATATTTCAGTTTTTCATATATTAAAGTAACATAATGTAGTTACATTTTCTTTCACAGATTCGATCTCATCAATTTTAGTTTATCATTCTACTTCGTTATTAATAACGTTTTTTTCTCTTTCTCTCCGACAGGTGTAATTGATGATGTTTTATAGTATTGCTGTGTATTGTATATAAATCACATGTTTAAACTTTTAACACTAGTTTAAAACTATCTGTATTTCGGTATAATAAATAAGAAAACCACTATTGCGGCCGTTTTTATTGCTCTACCAAAATCCGTGGGAGGCAAATACAATAATTCTGTTGATGAGTAAAATGAACAGTCACCTTTTCCCGTTTTTAACACTGATACAATATTGCACAATTCGGAGGATAGTAAGCAAAACAAAACTATATTCCGTCACTTCTTTTCTTATGAAATTATCAACGTTGAAAAGGTAACATTATTTCTCCAATCTTGTCCACAGTACAGTTGATTAGTAATTCAATAATACTGGTAAAATTACCTAGTGAATAGGTCCGTCTACCTTGTTTGATTCAACGAAGCTCGTTCGGTTAGTGAAGAGGTATTGGTCGATTGGTTTAAAAAGTCCATAATAGTATAAACCACTGTCAGATACACATAAAGCCGAACCAATTTAGAATGATGGCTTTAAAGTCCATTTTACACACCTTGTTCTTTTAATTTTAGTATTACCAATATAGGATGGGTTTGCTGAATTAACATTATATATACCTCAGTTATCAAATTAGGTCACATAGGTGTCAACACCGTTCATATGTATACTAATACATGATAACCATGAAGCTATTTCCAGAATCAAACAAACATACTTGAATACTAAATAAAAATGTTTATAATTTCAGGCTTATTTTGCTGTCCACAAAGGAAACTAAATTTATGTAAACACTATTGTTTATTCTCTGCAATTAAACCAGTTTATCCTCACAAACCTAATTCCTTTAAATTTTATCACTTTATTCCAGTCCAAAACTATTTGGCTATGGTGCAGAAAATTTCAGAGTTTTCGTGTAGACATCACTTCTGAATTAATTTAGACAGATTCATTATCGTCCAATTTTCTGTAATCGCTTTTAGTTCAATTTTGTTCTACGCGCAAAGATTTATTACTCGCATGTCACAGACTGTTTGCAACTTTTTTCCACGTACCTGAAACGAAAGAACAAAATGTTAAAACAGTTTTTAGACGAAATAATTAAATGAGTTTTTGTTTGAAAGGCGAAATAATTATCAAAATTTTGATGCGAACAAGGCATAAGTTTTTTATTTTACACTTTCACGTCCTTTGATATATTCGTTTTTTCTTTCTTTATGATGAAAAGGTTATTATCTCATGGATTAATTCATACACAAGTAACTGTATATAAAATTCCACTTTTAGGCATCAGTCCTGCACCGTAATGAACGTGTACTAATGACTGAAATACTTTTTTATATTTGTTTTCAAGACTTCAGCATAACTATATTTAACATTTTACAAATAAAAATTGTTTCTTAAAAATAATGTATTTAGCTGTATAAACGTTGAAAAACACGCTGGTACACTCATAGTTTCAAAAAATTGAATTACCTGACTTGGATATACATCTAAAGACTTTTTTCAATGCAATCGCCTTTTCATACATAAATATACCCGTCGCGACAAATTGGAAATTTAAGGAGCATAATATCCATGCATTAAAATCAATTTAGCCAGTTGACTGTCATGGCTCATTTACAACTTACTGAATACAACATATCTAAATAAATTCCAGATTTAATAAAGATAGTAAATATCCATTTTGCAATGAAAAAAAAAAACCCAGCCCGAACGAATGGCTTAGATTTAAACTAATACAAGGTCATAGGACCTTATTGTGTATCCCTGTACTTTCAATGTACAAACATACTATATATGTTAAAGCCACACGTATTTATAACTTTCAGCATCTTAATACATAAATAAATCGATATCAAATGCATGTACTAGCCATGTCAGGCTCACGTGAAAACTGATTTAATTTATAATTGTAATATATTTGCAACGTTTTTTTTATCCTATTAAAATACGGGTTTAATCATACTATATATACAGAAGACCATGATAGAAAACCATATTTTAAAAACATTTTCTTTTTTTCCAAAAAAAAGCGACATTCAAATTATTGAATAAGATAAAGATACAAAAATTGTCGCTGACAAAGAGATATAATTAAATAAGTTGAACATTTACAAATCGGATAATTTTCATATTTAACAAGCATTGATTTAGATTACTGAAAGTTTAGATTACTGAAATTCGTTCTCCTGTTATTGATTACGGTTTTATTCGCATAAAATATGACCTATCTGGTCTTCAAGCGTTACTTATACAATCGTAAATCGGTCTTAATATGAATCACTAATAATTAATTTATATCGCCTTGAATTTATTGCATTATATTTATTTATATCTCTATATTTTATTGCAATAACAAATATACCTATAATAAGTTTCTAACATACAATCCACAAAGCTATTCAAATGATAATAAAATTATACACTTTTTACACTAAGCCAACTTAATCGGCAACTATAACCAATTACCTATCCTTTGGGTCACATGAATTAGCCATGAATCAAACATCGTTTGATAGAAATTAAACGATGGGTCTTAATTGAAACCATCTGTTTGGCTCGTGGCTTATTTGCTTTCCCTTAATTACTATGAAAATGTACCTGCTTTAATATGATGAAGGAGGTGTTGTTCTGAAGTCTTGTACACCATTTTATGCTGTGATGAAAGTTGCTTTTCAGCTAAACGTTTGCCGGAGGCTAAATGTAGTTCTTTTTGCGTTTGCGTGAATCACTTTAAGCGGGAGCACTGTTTACAGTACTCTTTTAGATTCTTGTGCTCGTCTAATAGAATAAAAAGTGAATAAAACAATTTCTTAGTCTTATACAAATGCCGTATATTTCTGTACGTAATATGCGCAAGGGAATTAGACTTTGGAACAATGCTGTTTTAAATGCAATATCACGGAGCATATCCATATCGGCTGACTCTGCGAAACCGGGGGTATTTTAACAGGAGGAAAAAAACGTGCTCGCGTGCTGTTAAAACACCCATTTTATATATGCGCATACCGTGGCAAAGCGTAAACGCATTACGGCCCCAAAGCGGATAATTCAAAAAGAAAATGACGTCAACGTGAAAAAACAACTCAGGACATTCCCGCTCATTTCATGGTAATTTAATGAACATCTTCAGAATCCCTCGGGCTTCTGTAGATGTTGTAACAAGAAAATATATGCGTTATCCCTACAACAGAATCTTTTAGAAGATCCCCCAGAAGCATAGAACGCCACCTAGCGACAATAGCGTCAGATTCGGTACATGAGAGGTAATGAAATGTGCAACACCCATCACGCCACCTAGCGTCAGCTTAAGCGGAATTCTATTATATATAAACATTGAAGTGGAATACATTTCTTTGATATTGTGAAATACATTTAGGTGCAAGCTATATATGATAATACAGTGAATAAAATCTGTAAAAAGATCCTTTGGAAGCAAAGAATGCAGCCAAGAAGGATAATAGCAGACTCGGTTTGATTGAGTCTGTTCATGAGAGGTAATGAAATGTGCAACACCTCCCACGCCCTCTAGCACCGGATTAAGCAGAATTTTATTACACATATGTTGAATGGATTCCATGATCCCAAAGGACAAGAAAATATAACAACACTGAAGCATTGATGCCTCCGACCGGACTAAAAAGAACTGATTATCACAGCAGAATATTGAAATTAATCTGTTAGAAGTTCCTAAATTTGAAAGTATAGAACCAGGAGCAGACTCGGTTTGACTATCTTTGCTGTGAGAGATGGTACGCCTTAAAGGGAACTCTGGAACGATAGAACATGGGATGAATTTCATGATCCCGAAGAAGTAAAGGGCCATATTTTATGTATATTGCTAGAGACCTTAAAGATTCAAAATGATTATACTCTACATTTACACTGCAGAAGCAATGTACAAATATGCGTACTTAAAGACCTCAGTTCTAAAACAAATAGTGTTTGAACCGGTACCTTTGTACCTGTTGTCAAATTATTTACAAAGAATTTTCAAATATCAATTAAATTCTTAATTTATGTTAACAATATTAGTCCGCTGTTTTATCATAATTTCGACTGTAAATGACTAAAATTAAATACAATCTAGAATACAATTGACAAAAGAGTCGGTAAACGTTTGCCACCCAATGTTCAATATCTTAACCCTGTATTTACACAAGAATTTCTAATATAAACATTGTTAAAATTAGCAAACATACAAATAAATGAAGTTATAGCGTTTCGTATTTCAAAAAGGGTGCATTTATATAAAGTACAACCTCGTTTTTCTTCTCAATTACTTTAGACATTTAAAGAGTACTTTTCTCCAAATATAGTGTACCCTTTTATCTCTTTGTACCCTCTGTTCATTTTATCAAAATTATCTGTCATTTATTCGTTAAAAACATAAATGTCGTAAGATTTTTTATAATAGATTGATAAATGATACATCAAGAATTTTTTAATCATTGATGAACTTTTAAACATTTAATCTAATGCAAACATCCATTTCAACCGGAGGTAGAATCTATAAATGATGAAAATATATCGCATATAAAAATTTAGTTTGAACATAACTAGTACTTTAGCATACTTCTGGCGTGTCTAACGGAGATTCGAGTGTATTTTCATGAAATACAAAATAATTCTTGTATGATGCATTTGGCTATATTATTTTAGAAATAATATATATCTCAGTTAGTGATTTGCTCTTGAATAAAATCATTGTTTGGAGTTCAGATGCGAAGGAATTATATCACGAGGGTGCAGCCCGAGTGATATAATAATAGATCTACGCATCTGAACGACAAACAATGATTTTATTCAAGAGCAAATCACTAAATGACATACTTTATTTCGATTAGTTTATACATAATTTATTTTAGGTCGATTGTTAAGGAAGTTCTACAACTTATATTAATCACTCTCAACACCTCATTCCTGATGGAATCCATCGCCACGAGGATATGAGAGAACAGGCCAGATGCTGCCCTTTTAATGCTGAGCGCCAAGCAAGGGAGCCACTGGTACCATTTTTACGTCTTTGGTGTCACGCGGCCGGGGATCGAACCCATGACCTCCCGCACTCGAAGCGGACGCTCTACCACTAGGCTATCGAGGCGATTCTAACACGTTACCAAGGACTTTAAAGTACATCCTTGACGACATTCATTAAATATTTGCCTGTTTTCCGTTGGTCTCTTTTCCAGCGCGCCGCTATGCCGTTTGACGCTATGACGTAATAATTGTGACGTCAGAAAAATGAACAAGCGAACACCTACTTCCACCAAAACCCAAGTTTACTTTAAGACATTTGAAAAAGGAAATCCAAGAATTTCATTCTAAGTATGTCTTAGTTCCAGCAGACAAGGCGGCCAACAATATTATCATCATTTGACGCCTACATTTTATTAATGTTTTACAAAACGAACTAAATAGCACTAAAGCTTATACACTGAGTCCTTCTGTTGAAAATAATTTGGTCACTGATCACATCACTGAAGTTTCTAATTTGAAATTTCGTATAGACGATCAACAAATTAAACGTCCAACCATGTACTGGATTCCTAAATTACGTAAACAACCATATAAAGCTCGCTTCATCGCTAATTCAAGCCCTTGTACCACTACAAATATTTCAAAACTATTAACATCATGCCTAACTGCTGTGAAAGCCCACGTGAAAAGACACTGCGATAAAGTATATGAAAACTCTGGTAAACACTTATTTTGGTCGATTAAAAATTCTGGCGAAATCCTGGATAAGTTTAAAATTAATAATTACAAGGTATCTACAGTCATAACATACGATTTTTCTACTTTGTATACCACTTTACCACATAATTTAGTAAAATGACAAACTAACTGCCCTAATTCAAAAGACATTTGCCAGAGGGAATGCTACATTTCTCGCTTGCAATTTTGATAAAGCTTTCTTTACTAGCAATATTATTAAACATACGAAGTTTGTAAAGCCCTTTCCTTTTTATTGAACAACATTTACATCAGGTTTGGGAACGCAGTTTTCAGACGAGTAATTGGTATTCCCATGGGAACAAATTGTGCTCCCCTTGTCGCAGATTTGTTTTTATATTGTTATGAAAGAGACTTTATGTTGAGTCTTTCTCCAGATACGCAGGCAGATATTATAACTGCATTTAATAATACATCAAGCTATCTGGATGATATTCTTAATATGGATAATCCGTTTTTTGGTCAATTGATGGGTACTATTTATCCTAGGGAGCTTCAGTTAATTAAAACTAACAATTCGGATACCGATGCTTCATTTTTAGATTTACATCTCTCTATTTATGACAATATTATACATACCAAAATTTATGACAAGCGGGATGATTTTAATTTTAGTATTGTAAATTTTCCCCATTTGGATGGGGATGTACCTCAGGCTACATCTTATGGGGTATATATTTCTCAATTAATTCGGTTTGCTAGAGCATGTAGTAATGTCATTGAAAATAACGTTCATTGAAATCCTTGCGTAATGTCAAGGATTTCAATGAACGTAATCAATATATTACAAGTAAACTTCTTCAGCAAGGCTACCGTTACTACAAATTGCGTAAATATTTTGCTAAATTTTACTATCGTAATTCTGATTTGGTGTTAAAATTCAATAGTAATTTAAAGACACTTCTGCGAGAAGGTATTTCTAAACCTGTTTTTATGGGGATGTGGTTTACAAACTTCATAAGATCTTGGGTCATGGTAATTTTCCAACTGTATTTGGTAAAATTATAAAACGTTTTATTAAAAGAGGTTACGACCCAACTGTTTTGAGACATACCGCATGTTTAGTGTTCAACCCGTTTACAGTTGGACACTACGCTTCCCTCTTTGACTGTGTCTGACGGAAGAGGGGGTGGACTCTATGATAAGCAGTTTTAAAATCCTACCAGGACTGAACTGTTTTTATATCTGTCTTCTGGCCTGTTTCGTCGGGCCCTTAAGGGTATTTCTCTTGTTGCTCTGTCTTCTGAAAAGGCATGGAGTTCATACGTTTTTAGCTCACCTGTCACATAGTGACAAGGTGAGCTTTTGTGATCACGCAGTGTCCGTCGTCCGTCGTCCGTGCGTTCGTCCGTGCGTCCGTCCGTCCGTCCGTAAACTTTTGCTTGTGACCACTCTAGAGGTCACATTTTTTGTGGGATCTTTATGAAAGTTGGTCAGAATGTTCATCTTGATGATATCTAGGACAAGTTCGAAACTGGGTCACGTGCCATCAAAAACTAGGTCAGTAGGTCTAAAAATAGAAAAACTTTGTGACCTCTCTAGAGGCCATATATTTCACAAGATCTTCATGAAAATTGGTCAGAATGTTCACCTTGATGATATCTAGGTCAAGTTTGAAACTGGGTCACGTGCCGTCAAAAACTAGGTCAGTAGGTCAAATAATAGAAAAACCTTGTGACCTCTCTAAAGGCCATATTTTTCATGGAATCTGTATGAAAGTTGGTCTGAATGTTTATCTTGATAATATCTAGGTCAAGTTCGAAACTGGGTCACGTGCGGTCAAAAACTAGGTCAGTAGGTCTAAAAATAGAAAAACCTTGTGACCTCTCTAGAGGCCATATATTTCATGAGATCTTCATGAAAATTGGTCAGAATGTTCACCTTGATGATATCTAGGTCAAGTTCGAAACTGGGTTAGGTGCCCTCAAAAACTAGGTCAGTAGGTCAAATAATAGAAAAACCTTGTGACCTCTCTAGAGGCTATATTTTTCATGGGATCTGTATGAAAGTTGGTCTGAATGCTCATCTTGATGATATCTAAGTCAAGTTCGAAAGTGGGTCACATGCCATCAAAAAGTAGGTCAGTAGGTCAAATAATAGAAAAACCTTGTGACCTCTCTAAAGGCCATATTTTTCATGGGATCTGTATGAAAGTTGGTCTGAATGTTCATCTTGATGATATCTAGGTCAAGTTTGAAACAGGGTCATGTGCGGTCAAAAACTAGGTCAGTAGGTCTAAAAATAGAAAAACCTTGTGACATCTCTAGAGGCCATATTTATGATTGGATCTTCATGAAAATTGGCCAGAATGTTCATCTTGATGATATCTAGGTCAAGTTTGAAAGTGGGTCACGTGTCTTCAAAAAGTAGGTCAGTAGGTCAAATAATGAAAAATCGTTGTGACCTCTCTGGAGGCCATATTTTTCATGGGATCTGTATGAAAGTTGGTCTGAATGTTTTTCAACTGGGTCATGTGGGAGGTGAGCGATTCAGGACCATCATGGTCCTCTTGTTGGTTCTTAAGGTTTGCTTTTTATATATTTATACACGAGCATTTTTATGTTTTACATGCCGTGCCTTTTAGTTTCCATTACGTGTGTTAGAGATTCGCCTGACAGGGATTACTTTTATTTACACTGTCCCGTATCTTTGGAACATGGTGGGAGTAAGAGTGAGGCTGGGTGCGCACGATAAGCCGGTTTAAGCTCCCCAGTGGTGTTTTTGCCACTGACCGTTCCAAGGCGGTGCCCAACTGTGTTTCTTTGTTTGTTCGTTTTGTCCTGTGTGCGAGTTTGTGTATGTGTGCGTGCATGCGTTTGTGCGTGCGTGCGTTTGTGCGTGTGTGTATGTGTGGGTGTGTGTGTAGTGTGCACGTCTACGTGCTGTGGGTTTCGTTTTGTGGAGACTTCGTTTTTGGTACTTGGCATTCCCTGTTTGATATTTGTCTTTGTTTTTTGTTGTTTATTCTAACACGACCAGCAAATAACCTACATACATGTAGAGCAAAATCTATCTCGGGTTATTCTGCAATAACCCACGCGTGTGCAATGAAGTCATCCGATCAAGATGCGTAAAAAGTAGTTACCATTTTTACTAACACTGTTGATACTAGTATGTCGTATTAGAATCGAAATAACAAGTTCCCAAGTGTGATTTATCGTAGAATAACCCGAGTATTTCGTTCTTAAGCGAAACAATATATTCTTACGCATAAGAACTCAAAACACTGGTTATTCTACGATAAACCACGATTGAGAACTTATTATTTCTTAAGTAACACACAGTTTTCATCCTTCTTTGTTTAATAGGAAAATGAATAGGGTCGTGTTAGAATTACTTATAATCACTCTAAGTTTATTTATAGTCGGCAAAGAATGCCCATATGGACGACTCTTGCGGAAGAATGTCAACCATTTTGGGAGAAAAGGGCAACATACTGAATTCCAAAAGATTCTCCTGGTTCTTGAACGTGCCATAAAGGCAGTCAGTCGATTTAAGCCAACTTTTATGACATACTAGTATTCCACATTTTGTACATCCCGTCATGAAACAAAAGACCAATTATATAGTGCTGAATGGCTATTTCAAATGTATGAATTATAATTTTTATTACATTCTGTTATTAAACCCCAACCCCTTAGTATGAAATTAGTTTGAAAGCTGAGTATTTCATTTCAATTCAAAACAGTTTCTACTGTTTCTTTTGCGATTCATTCATACCGAGATAATTCAAATATCCTTTTTTTAAACTGTGTTGAGCTTCTGAACTCCCTTTTGTGAGTTTTTTTTTTCCAAATTTATCAAAGATAGGCAAAGCGATGGCTTTTTTCAACTTGCATTTCTAACGAATTTCAGCTGAGCTATTTTGTTGACAAAAATAATACATTCAATAGGTCTAATATTTTTATCCCTCCTTCTGCAAAGTATGTCAAATGTTTACTTATGGTACAACAACTCCAGCATGTTTGGGCAATCAGGATCAAATTTTAAAAGCACCACCAGTGAAAATCTTAAATTGTGTGAACACGATAAAGTAAAAATGATCAGATGTTTGAAGTTCCAAGCAAATCCATTACTTGACCAAATCTCTTTTAAAGCTGCAATGCACCAACACGGAACTTCGCTTCACAGTCACACCCTAAGACTGAAAAAAAAAACAACATAGTGGCTTTGCGACCAGCATGGATCCAGACCAGCCTACGCATCCGCGCAGTCTGGTCAGGATCCATGCTGTTCGCTTTCAAAGCCTATAGCAATTAGAGAAACCGTTAGCGAATAGCATGGATCCTGACCAGACTGCGCGGATGTGCAGGCTGGTCTGGATCCATGCTAGTCGCAAAGCCACTATGTTGGTTTTCACATGGCGCGGCTCAGTTATTTATAACAACGATTATTATTTATTTTCGAAAGAAGAATTCTGTCAAGTACTATAAGTTATTTTTTAAAACAGAGTTAAGCCAAAAATAGTTAGTATTTTGTAACGAAGAATTCAACTTCTGGTGGGGTTTGATCACGTGATCGTCCGCTTTTAAAACAACTGCACAAACCTCCGTGCTACAAAAGACTCCCTCCTCCTCCCAAGATGCAATATGATTTAACTGTTACACTTGACTGATCAGGTATAGACAAGAACGGTAAAGCGCGAGATATCCTGAATATTAATGGCGTCACTACTAGAAGAGGAATTGTATTGATGGACAATTGTCCTGTTATCGTAATATCGTAGATGACATTTTCTGCTGGACAACAGGCTTGTTATCGTAATATCGTAGTTGACTTTTATTGCTGGACAACAGGCTTGTTATCGTAATATCGTAGAGGACTTTTATTGCTGGACAACAGGCTTGTTATCGTAATATCGTAGAGGACTTTTATTGCTGGACAACAGGCTTGTTATCGTAATATCGTAGAGGACTTAATATCGTAGAGGACTTTTATTGCTGGACAACAGGCCTGGTGTCGTAATATCGTAGAGCAGTTTTATTGCTGGGCAACAGGCCTGGTGTCGTTATATCGTAGAGGACTTTTTTTTGCTGGACAACAGGCCTGTTGTCGTAATATCGTAGAGGACTTTTTTTTGCTGGACAACAGGCCTGTTGTCGTAATATCGTAGAGGACTTTTTTTTGCTGGACAACAGGCCTGATGTCCTAATATCGTAGAGGACTTTTTTTTGCTGGACAACAGGCCTGATGTCGTAATATCGTAGAGGACTTTTTTTTGCTGGACAACAGGCCTGTTGTCCTAATATCGTAGAGGACTTTTTTTTGCTGGACAACAGGCCTGATGTCGTAATATCGTAGAGGACTTTTTTTTTGCTGGACAACAGGCCTTATGTCCTAATATCGTAGAGGACTTTTTTTTTGCTGGACAACAGGCCTGATGTCGTAATATCGTAGAGGACTTTTTTTTGCTGGACAACAGGCCTGTTGTCCTAATATCGTAGAGGACTTTTTTTTGCTGGACAACAGGCCTGTTGTCCTAATATCGTAGAGGACTTTTTTTTGCTGGACAACAGGCCTGTTGTCCTAATATCGTAGAGGACTTTTATTGCTGGACAACAGGCCTGTTGTCGTAAAATCGTAGAGGACTTTTATTGCTGGACAACAGGCCTGTTGTCGCAAAATCGTAGAGGACATTTATTGCTGGACAACAGGCCTGTTGTCGCAATATCGTAGAGGCCTTTTATTGCTGGACAACAGGCCTGTTGTCGCAATATCGTAGAATGCTTTTATTGCTGGACAACAGGCCTGTTGTCGCAATATCGTAGAATGCTTTTATTGCTGGACAACAGGCCTGTTGTCGCAATATCGTAGAATGCTTTTATTGCTGGACAACAGGCCTGTTGTCGCAATATCGTAGAGGACTTTTATTGCTGGACAACAGGCCTGTTGTCGCAATATCGTAGAGGACTTTTATTGCTGGACAACAGGCCTGTTGTCGCAATATCGTAGAGGACTTTTATTGCTGGACAACAGGCCTGTTGTCGCAATATCGTAGAGGACTTTTATTGCTGGACAACAGGCCTGTTATCGCTATATCGTAGAGGACTTTTATTGCTGGACAACAGGCTTGTTATCGTAATATCGTAGATGACTTCATGGACAAGCCGTTTGAATGAGCCTGTTGATGAGTAGTAATGAATTGCGCAACACCACTCAAGCGCCCATTCACTGGCGTTAGCGGAATAAAATTGAATAGACTGCATGATCCCGAAGGGCAAGAAAATATCACGACACTGAATTCAAGTACGAGGTGACCTTTTACAGCCACCACAAGGCACTTAAAGACTGATGTTTTGATGGTAGATAAAATCCATAAGAAGAACCCTGGAACGTTACCAAGCAAAAATAAAAACAGAACAATAGTAATCATTACCTTAATGCATATTAATTAATAGCCCCATGAGGTTCTGGGACGATCTCTGTATGAAAAGAATTGGAACCACTGCCTTACCCTTGCATGATCGTAAGAGGCGACTAATAGGGTCTTAACACTTGGTTTTG
Organism: Mercenaria mercenaria; assembly: GCF_021730395.1. NCBI lineage: Eukaryota > Metazoa > Mollusca > Bivalvia > Venerida > Veneridae > Mercenaria > Mercenaria mercenaria. Next base: position 58,356,158 of record NC_069378.1, read on the forward strand.
CAGTAACTCTGTGATTCCAGCAGGTATACAAATTTTGATTCCATACCTTATGTTTTTATTTCGAAGTAAATGAGAGGTGGAACCAAAATTTGTAGTCCTGTTTGGCGCCATATAACATATATTGTGTTGGTGCGCCGTAAAACCCAAATAAATAAATAAATAAATAAATATTAATTGATAATGTAGCATTCCTAAGTTTCGTTTGGATTTCAAGAAAATTATTTCTTCAGAATTTGCGATAAAGTATATGCAGTCATTTCACTTCTAATAATTTGTGAGATCCTATGTCTGCGTCACCTGAGTTTTATGGAGATGGGTTTTACAAAATTCGCATAGCTATTTCCGACTACTATTTATTAAAATTGGCAAACGTTTTATTGCAGGTTTCTTTCTGAGACACACTCAAAATGTTGTGTTCAGCCATTTAACAGTTGGTCTGGTCACTACGATTTCCTCTTTGATTGTGTGATGATAGGACAGGTGGGGAACTATATGGCAACTAGTTCTTACTGTCTACTGTTTCGTTTGTTAGGAATTCTTTTGGCGGGGAATAGTTTAGGTTACACTGTCTTGTAATTCTGGAACATGGTAGGTATTCAAGAGTGATGATTAGTGTCAGTTAACTAATTTAAACTACCCCATGGTGTCAGTTAACTAGTTTAAACTAACCCATGGCTTCAGTTAACTAGTTTAAACCACCCCATGGCGTCAGTTAACTAGTTTAAACTACCCCATGGTGTCAGTTAACTAGTTTAAACTACCCCATGGCGTCTTTGCCACTGGTCGTTCGTGTTTTTTTAGATTTAATTCTTTGTTATTATTGTTTTCGTATGTGCTCATATATACACGTGTTCAGCCACTGTGTACGTGTATCTAGTATTGCCAATGGAGCGCTGTATGTGCGGCTGCATTATTTAAATTTGGCTTTTCGTGTTGGACTTTTGTCGTTTTGTTCCCTACGTACTCTACGACGCAAGCATGGATAGAATTTATTTTTGTTTCTTGTGATAAAACTTTAAAATTAAGTTACAGGCTTTATAAAAATGAATCAAGTTTATTCTCCTATAATGTAAAAAAAAAGAAAGAGAAGAAATTCAATAATTCTTCGTTATTTAATGGAATACATATATCATGATTTAATATGATTTAATGATGTCTATATTTATAACATGTTTTACATCAATGTAGAAAGATATATAGAGATTGAAATAACAATCACAGATAATGAAATGTATCTATAATCACTCACTTTTCACCCAGTGATTTAACTTCGACAATAAGTCAACTGATCGATATAACTGAACGTGTAATTTTGTTAACGTCAGAGAGATGTTTGGCGACAAAGTTAAAATACTATGACTTCTTATTTAGTGACAAATTGTCTAGGTAAACTTCAAACCGTTTGTCATCCCCAACCGAAGGCGGAGTTTGGCGGTGTCCGTCCGGCCGAAACCATATCTATGACATGGTATTGTGTATTTATCTAAAACATTGTAGAAGTGTTAACTCCTGTAGAGAAATGCCACCCCCCACCCCCCTCCACTGCAAGTTTGAGTCAGATTGCATGAGTAAGACAAGATTTATGGCCCTTTGTACGAGACATATCTCAGACATGGTTAGAAGGATTTCAATGAACCATGGTAGAAATGTTCACTACTATTATAGGGTAATGTGGCCGTGCAAGTTTCATACAGATTGGTTGAAGATGACAAGATTTGTGGCCCTTTGCAATTATATGTATGGTGTTTTTATTCAATTTTGTTGTCCGTCCGGATCATATCTAAGAAATAGTTTGTAGTATTTCAATAAAACATGGTTGAAATGTCACCTGCTTTAAAAAAATGCGTCCCTGCAAGTTTTAATTGGATTGCTTGAGGAAGACAAGCTTTTTGGCCCTTTGTCCCTTACGGCCCATTTTACTTTTATATACATATTACTTAATAGTGTTTTATTCCATTTTCTGTCCGTCGGAAGTCATATCTCAATAAAATATCATAATAATATAAACTGTAGTTGGGAAATGTCGGCCTGCAAGAATCAGTGACACTGCTTCAGAAACACGTGAGTTATGACTCTTAGTACTTACATAATACTTACTGTATAGGGCTTTTCTTTGCAATTTCAACGTCTTTTTAAGGTCCATTTTTTGCTATGGGATATTATGACCAAACTTGGTATATGTATAGCTTTCTTGGAAACTGATGCACGGTATGCGTTCTGGTCAGTGGGGTCAAGGTCAAAGTACATGTAGCTGTTAAAAACAGAAAATTGTTTCTGATCAGTTCCTTATGTCAAGGTCAAGATCATCGTTACTAAAAATATAATAGTGGATTTCTCACAATTATTTCAGTTAGGAATGAGGTAAGCAAATTAAACCTAGTAAATAGTTCGCTTTCACAGACATTTTTGTTTGTTTCATTTTTGGTAGTTTGGGTCAAGGTCATTATTGTTACTAAATAAAAAAACGTATTTTGATAAATTATTTAGAATAAATATCTTTCAAAAAGACTAAAATTCTATTACATTTAAGTGCTTTCTGTAGGCAGAGAATGCTTCTTCAACGGTGAAACCTTTATCTCGTTCGGCGGGGGATACCAATGCACAGACTTTAACTGACCAAAGCATATAACGTACTTGTGGAAGTGCATTACGGGAAATGAGAAATACATGATGATTCAAAACGTAAATAAAAAATGCGGAATTCTTGGCCTTTTCGTAAGTTCAGACCGTTCAAAGGCGGTGTTCATATTTTCAAATTGCTTTTTGTCCGTAATGGTGCGATGCTTTAAAGAATGAATGTAGAATTTCTTATAGATACACTTGAAATTCTGATGCAAAATACACCCTACACCTTCAAAGTCCTCCACGCTAAATATCACAAAGGTGAATACAGTTCCCCATTTGATTTTTCTCTTTCAGTTTTATTCAAATGCCCAGTTATTCCGAATACAAATTGATAATTATCGTCTTAAAAATTGTTATATTTCATTTTCTATTGATCTTTATTTTCAAAAGTTTGTGAAACAAATCAAATGAGGTCTACTGAGAGCCAGCTTATCCTCACGATACACGACCTAGCCGCAGGCCTCGAGGAGATGGAACAACTCGACGCAGTCTTGCTCGATTTTAGCAAGGCATTCGATAAGGTTGCCCATGAGCGACTTGCCAGCAAGCTAAAGTACTAAAGCATCAGGGGCAACCTTCTGCAGTGGATACGCAGTTTCCTGGCCAACCGTACACAGCAAGTCTTAGTAGGGGTAAGATCATCTGATGCAGCACCAGTCACTTCAGGCGTGCGCCAAGGATCAGTCATCGGACCCCTACTCTCCCTGCTCTACATTAACGACCTCCCACTCAAAGCCAAGTCCACAACGCGCTTTTTACTGATGACAGCCTCTTGTACAGGAAGATAAGCACCACACAGGATGCACAAACCTTAGAAGAAGGTCTAGATAGACTTCAGCAATGGGAGCGCGACTGGCAGATGTCGTTCAATGTATCCAAGTCCGAGGTTATACGCATAACCAGGAAGTCAACCCCTATTAAGGCAGCCTATTACATCCATGGCAGTGAGCTCCAAGTAGTGAAAGAAGGCAAATACCTAGGCGTGTACCTTGACGAGCAACTCTCCATGAACGCTCACGTCGCCAAAACAGCCAAGAAGGCAAACAACAGCCATGTCTTTTCAGAAGAAACCTGACGAGGTACCCACAGGAAGTCAAGGCACAGTGTTATTAGACCCTCGTCAGGCCTATTCTAGAGTACGCCAGCTCTGCCTGGGACCCTCACACACAGGCCAACATTGACCAACTTGAGGCCGTTTAGCGCCGCGCAGCACGGTTTGTGAAGGGCGATTATCGCACCATTAGTAGTACTAGCCAAATGGTGTCTGATATCGGCTGGCTACCCATCCACAAACGTCGTTCCAACACCAAGCTGGTCATGACTTACAGAATAGTTCACGCCCTTGTCGACATAACGCCACCAGCGAGGTTTTTCCACCCTACCGCCATCAACATCCGTGGCCAATCCATGAGTTTCTATCCTCCGTTTTGTGGCAAAAATGTCCTCCTTCACTCCTTCTTCGCCTCCGCCACCAGACTATGGAACCGACTCCCACAAGAAGTCATCATGGCCGACAGCGTCGGGGCTTAAGAGGGCCCTGGCGACATCATCCCACTAAGCTGCAACGTCGTTTTTATCTGCTTTTACTCTGCACTGTAAATAATTGAGCGCCGCACACACCACCTTGTACATACACCATTGTACGATGTTGCCCCAGAGTGGGACCAGAACAAGAACGGAAGAAGAGAAGAAATGGGGTGGGGGGGGGGGGCGTCTTTTACTGCAATGATCGCATTTAACAGGGGGATTGATTCCTGATATAGATGGGACTGGGGGTGTTCTAAACTCATATACTTTACCTGTTGTTAGTCCATGAGCTCTAATTTTGTATTGGATTCTGTTTTCTCAAGTTTAACGATCTTATGAATGTTTCCAAGCTTCATACATTTATTCGGAATTATGAGATGACCTTGCAGGACAAGTTACATAACTCGAGCTTTTATTTTGTCAAAAATATGCCCTCTAAATTTAGAATTTCAGGTAAAATTTAACTTGAAATCAAATAAATCTCTTTTATTTAGGCTCAGCGAAAAACTGACATCAATTGCATTTCTTTCTCGATTACATTACATTATCATTTGTCAATTCAAACGGATCGATGTAGTTTTATATATCATAGATGAGCTGACAAAGTGTAACCTCAGGTTGAATTTATTTCCCAATTATAATATATTAGATAACGCTCTCTTTATTCCGTTTTCGTGTGCGAAAGCTATTTTTCTTCGACCAATTACCGTTGTCACTTTATTGATTCACCAAAATGAGCGGTTTGTGCGCATTATATATGCATAAATGACTTTATTTATGAACTATAAGATTTAAACCACATCAAAGCGGGTAGAATGGCCCTTGTTTAATTGTTGAACCCAGGAATCGACGCTGGTTATTTTTGATTAAAGGGTTACAACTGCATATTTAAAATTGTTTGTGGTCACTGAATTGAGGTCGTTTTTTTTTGGTTTGGTTTGTTAGCAAAGTGATGAAACACTAATTGAAAAGCATTCAAGTATTCCCCACACAGTGACGCACGATCTTGGGTAAGATATTCTCTTCCTGTGTGACTGTTATGTCTTTAAAGGCCATTCCGTAAGTTCATTGATTGTAAAAATGTTAAAATGAGCCGCGCCATGAGAAAACCAACATAGTGGCTTTGCGACCAGCATGGATCCAGACCAGCCTGCGCATCCGTTATCACTTTCGCAAAGTATTAATTTCCGCGAATATGGACAGTTAGCGAATATAGCACTCAACGGACGTCAAGCATTTTCGCAACAATCGAATACAAATACAATAATTTAGTATATTTATTTTGTGTATTTAAAATCATCTTGCACAGCCTTCTGAATTGTCAAAAGGAAGTTCAACATGTTTACTTCGTGTGCGGAAATACCCAATGGGTTACGGAAATATCCGATGTTTCGTTGTTAAAGGAAAAACTACAAAAATGTCACAGTTACTGATAATAAAATGACTAAAATATCAAACGTTTAAAGAAATCACATGAATGTCAATTTATTCCTGTTTAGTACAAAATATAAATCAAGCCACGCAAAAAATAAAGAAATCTAAAATACATTACAATCTGTTATCATCCTTAATTACGGCTTGAAAGTCATTAGCATATACTAACAATTTGCATCACAGGGGAAATGTACTTAGTGTTCCATTCATAAACTTCGAAACAGAGAATCTGTCTTATTTGCTTATTTAAGGGATAAGCAATACACAAATCCAATCGATTTAACAGGGGGGATCTACCCAATGCTTGACTCATGCTCTCTTTTCGTGACAGCAGTGTTTGGAGTCTTATTTATTAAACATCTGACGAAGTGATGAAGTGATCATCATATGTTCGTATTGATAAGCTTTGTTCGATATAATATACAGCCATGTTGGACCAAAAATTCTGAAAAGTTGTTGTTTTATGGTCAACTCACTTCAACGCATTCAGAAAATTAACCTAAAAGAAACAAAGACAGTCAAAATAAAGTCCAATGTTGTTATGTTTCTGAATTACCTCCCTACATCAGTCTCCTTATATTGACTGGTACGTATGATACTGAAGAATTGATTTTGGCAAAACAGGAAGATATTCGCGAAACAAAATGACTGTTTGACTTGTTAACTAAAATGTAGTTACGGAAATGTCCTTAACAAAGAGAAAATGGCAATGAATAAACTAGTGCGGCGTGGGTGGATAGAGAAGGTCATGAATAAAGGTCAGGAAACTCCCATTTATCTGCTTCTGTGTCATGAATGAAGCAAACCAAATATATTTAGAGATTAAAATTGTAAAACCTATCTGTGGTCGCATAGAAGAGTGTGATACAATAAAACCTGGTTACATTCAATTTCCGATGTGTCCTATTTCTATCCAACTATTTCAATGTCTATCTATAACACGTAGTATGAACGCGTAGAAAGGACAAACGTTTATATACGCAGTTTCATTTTTCCATGTTTATTACTATATTTGCTCTCTGTTGTGTTGCCCTTTGTAGCAGACATAAATCTAAACACACTTATTATGATGACAGTTTGGCAACGGTAGGTGTTTTTTGTGGATTTCCGTCTAAATCTTCTACAAATAAAACATATATAAAACGTTTAAACTGAGCACACAATCATATTTTATATGCACATTTTGCTCTGTGCTGCTTCGTTGCAGACATAAACGCTCACAAACACACCCCAGAAAAATTACGTAATGTTTTGTTCTTAGTCATTAACACATGACTTTATTTTCAAAATTAGATGAATTAAGTTTTTACAGGTTTGCCTGATAAGGTTTCCGTTCAAGTTCCGACACTGTCTTTTTAGTTTTTACAGATTTGCCTGATAAGGATTCCGTTCAAGTTCCAACACTGTCTTTTTACTTTTTACAGATTTGCCTGATAAGGTTTCCGTTCATGTTCCAACACTGTCTATTTAGTTTTTACAGATTTGCCTGATTAGGTATCCGTTCAAGTTCCAACACTGTCTTCTTAGTTTTTACAGATTTGCCTGATAAGGATTCCGTTCAAGTTCCAACACTGTCTTTTTTAGTTTTTACAGATTTGCCTAAAAAGGTTTCCGTTCAAGTTCCAACACTGTATTTTTAGTTTTTACAGGTTTACCTGATAAGGTTTCCGTTCACTGAAGTTTCGACACTGTCTTTTTAGTTTTTACAGGTTTGCCTGATAAGATTTCCGTTCAAGTTCCGACACTGTCTTTTTAGTTTGCCTGATAAGGTTTCCGTTCAAGTTCCGACACTGTCTTTTTAGTTTTTACAGGCTTGCCTGATAAGGTTTCCGTTCAAGTTCCGACACTGTCTTTTTAGTTTTTACAGGTTTGCCTGATAAGGTTTCCGTTCAAGTTCCGACACTGTCTTTTTAGTTTTTATATACTCAAAAGTAGTACGTTTATGTTTTTTTGTTTAACATAGAAAATGTGTAGTAAATGTTCGTATTTGTATTTTTGTATTTTTTTCAGATATTTAAGCATACAGGCCTAATTATAGTAAAGGAACCAGCGTGAGAAGGTTTTTGAACACTATTTTTTTCACTTGGCATGGCAACAGAGGTCTAAATTAAAGCTAGTTTCTGTTTAAATTTCATTGTGGAAAAATGGTAGAAAGAATGGGAGAGCAGGTTCTATTTGGTGAAGTGAAGCTCAATTTTAGTCACAGCAGTGTGATTTTGATGTAATTAAACAGTAAGCAAATGTGACAAAGAGAATTCTCTCTTAGAAGATACATAACCGCTACTTTTCTCTTCACTTTATATCAGTTTTATTATAACTCTTTAAAATGAGGTAAGGATTAGTTCTCTGAAATGGGTCTAGCTATCTTTGGTAGCTCTTTAAAAAAATGTCAGTTTTATATGGAATATATAGGGAAAACTATTTACTTGTTTGTGACCTACAGTCTTTAGTGGCCGTGCCGAAGATCCGGACTGTCTATCACTAAATGAAACCTTATCATTTGTTACTCATCCTCAAATAATCAGATAATGACCGAAGGCTTTATCTTTTAACGGGCTTAATGAACTACTAAATTTCATTAGAGGTGGGTTCGTCGAATTCTAAAATCTAAGGTTTGATTTATAATCTTTTCTTAACAATCTTGATTTCAGCGATTTCCACTTAATAAAGATTTAGAGGCGAAGTATATTTTTCTGAACAAAAGCAAAGGGGTGGGCTCTTCAGCAGTTGTAAATTAGCATAGTTTTGCAATATGTTTTAACTTTGATCTCTCGTTAAGTGCGCGGCATCAGGCAATTTTTGTACGGATTCAATTACCTCAGTCGGTAGTTAATTATACAGCGATTCAAAACACTGTTCTACGGCCCCTTGACAAAGTAACCTCACCATTGTTAGACAACAAAAAGAAACATTGACTCTTATTTGAAGCATGCAGAGCAATTAAATACGAGTACCTTAGTTTATTTACTACAACAGTTTCAATATTCTATGTATGAATAGGCTGAGGTTTGGGAAAAGAAAAAAAACTAGTATGCGGTAGACAAAATTATCCGTTCGTTGAAAATGAAATAGACAACCGTGAAAAATCGAACGATCCTTGGTACTTCTTCAGATTTCATTTTAACCATTTCTGATGTGTGGAATGTAAATACTGGTTATTTGTGGCTATTAAATACCAGATTTTGTCTCATTCTTTTTTGTCTGACAGTTTGCTTATACCAAATTTTAACGGGTGGTTAGGGTTAATTTTCTGTGTTAAAAAGCAGCTGTTAACACGCAAACACAATTAGCCACAAAAAAAAAAAAAAAAGTCTGAAATTTCATACATACTTAAAGATTAATCTTATTTACTCTCACAGAACAAGACCATGGAAAAATAGAGGTACTAAGTAATTAATTTTATGAGAGATTGCGCGTAATTTACGCAATTTAAACTTCTCAGCGATGTTTTCTCTTTTGCCATGTTTGTGCAAATGTCTGTCGTTTAAAGGCCCATCTAGACGGTACTCCTTGCTGTATAAACTTGAGGTGTACATTTTTTAAGGAGTACACCTTGTACATCTACACGGCAAATCATGGTTTATGCAACTCATTATCATTTATTTAATTTCCCTCCAACATTCCTTCTGCACAATGTAATGCTTGAAGAAGACCTTTTGTTGTGTGCTTGTTTAGTAATAATTTGTGTTACTGTTAAGCAAATTAGAAGGGATAATTTGATAGGAAGACAATGGGCGAGGTCATGGATAGCCAGGAGGGATAAATTTGGTGCATATAATGCACTGTTACATGGACTTGATGCTGAAGATCCAACATCATTTAAAAACTTTATACGCATGGAGAGACCTTCCTTTCTTGAACTGTTGGTATTAGTCACACCTCTTATCAAAAATGCTCTTTGTCTGCAGTCTTTCTTGGAATAATTAGGATTTCTTATATTCCATAATTTTTCTGCCCAATGATAATATTCAATTATTTTTTCTGTGTCTGCGATGCTCTAACTAGCCAACATTTTTGTATATAATCACAAATAAATTCATAAATTGTACACTTTCATACTCTCAATACTTCTGGAATGTCATACAACAACACGTAAACTCGCTTTAATTCGATGTAATTAGTAAAATAAACAAAATCGGCACAGCCAAAGTTTACAGAAATAGAACATGCTCTTTCCTAAAAACTTGCTGTATACTCCCAGAGAGGTTTATAAAACAGTGTAGTAGACCACATCTACACGGTAAACTTTGATGTATAGATCAAAGTTTATACAGCAAGGAGTATCGTCTAGATGGGCCTTTTTACACATCTATACATATATGCAGTAGAAGTTATGGTTACTTCTACCGGTTCTTTATCCTTGTTTTCATTTTAAACTTTCGCAACTTTACAGCTTTGGCCAATCCTCTCTATATACCACTTACACATACAAATTTGGTATAAGCAAACTGTCAGACAAAATATGCCGTGGATTATTAAATAGCTTTGTTACAACTGCTCCTTAAAATCGTCTGTTTACTTACGGTATTTTATCATTTTCAATTACTCCCAGATCATAATTTGTACAAGCGGTCGCGTGTTAAGCAATTTAATTATGAACGTGTTAATTAGATATATAAGGAAGATGTAATAAGTCGTTCCAGTAAATATATATCATAAAAATATTACCCGTATTACATATTAATATATAACAGTACATTACAGATACGATTTCCTATGGGTACATTTAAAATGAGTTTACAGAGGTGAAGAGCCCGGGGTCAATTCCTGATTATTCCAACTGCAATGTGTTCTTTGGCAAGGCTTTTTTTTATCGCAATAATAACCATAATTAGTTGACCCAGCTTTAAATGGGTACAGGCATATTGCTAGGGGTAAGGTTCAATTATTATTAATTATTCTTTAAAAGGGGTGGCTCAAAAGTTCATATACCGACAGTGAATAAAAAATACCTTCACCTTTATCTTTACCATTCTGGAGACAACAGAATTAGGCGTAGAACAATGTATATTAATAAAAGGCATGGCATAACAAAAATTAAAGTCTGTTTACACTTTTACCAGTCAGCATGACTATATCGGCCCGATATAGGTATAATGTCGGAATGTCGGCAAAATGTGCCGATGTAGGGCCGACGTCGGGCCGTTGTGAGTGCGTGAGTTAGGTTTTACGGCGAATCGACACAATATGATTATATATCGCCAAGATCGGACCGTTGAACTGCCGCAAAATACTGAAATCGGTAGATCTACATCAATCAGAGTGTAACTATTTCGTAAGTCGGATTAACATCGGTCTCTAATATAGCTTTATTTTTCAAAATGTTATTGATAAACGTGAAAAAGTAATCTAATTGTTTATGTGTGCTAACTTATTATGCAAATAAGATGTATGCCAGAATTAATCAAACTAGGTTCCAAACAAAATTTGTGTACGGTATTTATCAAAATTTTATTTAATAAAGGGAGGTTATAATTAAGATGCATTCTTATTTTATGTAGAATGCCGCCGTAGAAATATTTATATTTACAAAAAAAATGAAAATATAAATATGTTTAAAATTTTAATTGAACAATTTTAATAGTGTTAAGAATATACAGAAAACTTACGCAACTGTATAAAACATGTAGTATATAGTTGTGAAAAATGTTATATCATCACACAAATGATGCGAGACACATCTGTTCTCAAGTAAATTACTCTGAGAATTCATAAAGTGTATAATGGAAGAAAACTTTGAGGAAGCACTGCGTGTCACACTATTTCGCGGCAACGATATGATCTGCCAATATCGGTCGGATATCATTTTGTTGTTGACCAAATATCGTTTGCCAGTGTCAGACCGATGTCATTATGATGTTGGCCCGATATCGTCTGCCGACGTCGGGCCGACATTATTCCTATTTGCAGCCGATATTGAAGCCGATATCGGGCCGTTATAGACAACGACGTCGGTTTGATATCGGGCCGATATAGAATGCTGGCTGGGTTAATATCTAATTTGATTATGTAAAGAAAGCCAGCAAGGATGAATTTTATGAAAGTTACTGGAAAGGACGTTCATTCAGAATTTTAGCAGGTTCGAAACATTGAGGAATGAGGCATACATACATACATACATACATACATACACATTTATCACGGAAATACTCCATCCGAATCGGGACAAAACATATTTATCTGATGAAAAATTTATTTCTGAACATGCTTTCATTAAAAGTATGCCCTATTTTGGTACTGGGTGACTACCATTTTACTCTGACTTTATCATAGACCCCCAGAGTAAAATCTCAAACTTTAATTTAAAACCATGGCATTAATTGTATATAATATATATGATCATCGAGCCGCTCCAGGATAAAATCAACATAGTGCGTTTGCGACAAGCATGGATCCGGACCAGACTGCGCAGTCTGGTCAGGATCCATGCTGTTCGCTTTCAAAGCCTATGGAGATTGCCATTAGAGAAACCGTTAGCGAACAGCACGGATCCTGAACAGACTGCCCGGATGCGCAGCCTGGTCTGGATCCATGCTGGTCGCAAAACGCACTATGTTGGTTTTCTCACGGCGTGGCCCAATCATATTAAACTTTGGAGTTTAATTGTTGGTATCCTCAAGGGATATGAATGTGACGGCCCTGGCAAATTTCTGAAAGAAAAAAAAATCATTATTATTATACCACATTTAGGCTATATATACTCTTTTCATGCGCATGTTCAAAGGTGCTTTACAGAATAAATAGCAAACAAATACCCGTTCAACAACAACAAAAATGCATTTTACATCATGAATGTAAAACAGACAAACATACGTACATGATATGGGAACTGATATTCATTTCTAATATCACTATATGTCTGAAATAGAGTGGCATTTATTTTTTAAAATCACTATATGCATATTGTTAAAATGCTTCATTCAACCCGAGGCCAAATTAGTATTTGAAAATGCAGCTGAGACGAAATAAGAGTTACGTAATATTTAAGAATGCGTCGCGATGTAAACTTGACATTTAACACGGAAGTACTCCATCCGAATCCAGACAAAAGATATTATCTGATGAAAAATTTATTTCTGAACATGCCTTCATTAAAAGTATGACCTATTTTGTACTAATTAATAGCTTCTTTCTTCAACCTATACTCTTCATTAAACTTTGAACGAAAATTTGTCCATGTTTGGAAATTCCGGCTTTAAATTTTGTGTTTCGTACTCAAATCAGGTCGTGCCAGACATGATTATGCAAAATGAGATAACATCTATGCTTGCACATTATATAATAGTTACTTATCTTAAATGGTCATAGAAAAATATCTCTGATTGCCTTCTATTAGTAAAATTTAAATTGAATACCAGACACCTAAAATCCCTAGACCAAATAATAGGACGTTTCAGGATAGTGTGATATTTTTTTTGACTGTCGCTGTCTCTGTCACGTCCAAACTTTTTCTGCACATTTCTGTTAGGAAATCACCAATTGAAATCCGTTGGGAACGTTTTCTGGTACATGTGCAAAGTTTTTGTAATGATTACATCACTGAAGTCAAAAGTCGAAAATGAATTTATGTTGACATTAAAGCATAAACTTGCCTCCCTGACATTTTATGAATGTTTATTTTGTATGATGTTTTAATCGGCAGTCTGTTTACTGAAACTGGTGTCAGGGTAGATATCTCCTCGCACATGTCACATCATATTTCCGAAGATTTAAGTGTCTTATTTTAAATAATGAATTAAATTCAACCCATTTGAAATTGAAGTTTCTACTTGAATATTAATGTTTAATTTATTAAAGCAAGTAAGTCTGACCAATGATATTGACTTTTTTGGATTTTTTAATGTCTTCATTTTCCTAACAGTAAAATGCAGATACAGGTAAAGCTTAGAGGGTCCTCAGGGATGACAACTATAAAATATCAGATAATAAAATAAGTCATCCTGATAAGCCAAATGAGTAAGGCTAGAAAATGCCTGGAGGACAGGCTAGGTGTTTGGTTACCGGACAGTGAGAACCTAGTCCAAATAACCTGACATTTCAGGACTGTGCGATAACTTTTGACTGTGGCTGTTCCATCACATCCAAACATATTCTGCATATTTCTGTTAGGAAATTTTTTATCCCCAGCAAAATCCATTGAGAAAGTGTTCTAGTTTATATACCATTGTAACAAGTATTGAAGTATGATGTATTTGTTATGATTACATCTCTAATGATGAATTCATGTTGACATTTAAGCATGATATTACCCCGCTAACATACTTGAATGTATATTTTTCTGCAGTTTAGTGTCATCATTGGCACGCTGTGTATTGAAACCGGTGTCAGCTAGGATAGGTATCCCTTTGCACCTGTTCACAGATTTAGTCACTTACTGAAATTATAGATTGTATTCAACCCATTAGGAGTTTCTACATGAATATTAATGTGAAATTTATTGAAGTAAGTAAGTCTGACCAGTACATTGTTATGTATTGTAAGACTTCTTTTGATTTTTAAATGTTTAAATGTCTTCTACACCGCCTGAAGGTTTTCAGAAAACTAGAATTATGTACATACCTCATCAAGACGATGTGCAGAGCTCACAATCAAAGTCACTAGGTCTAAGAAACTATGAAATTATTTAGTTTCATGGACACAAATTTGACAGTTATAGTTTTGATTTAATTTCAGTTACACAACCATGAAATCCACAAAAATTATTCTCACATGAATACCGGTACTGATCATTAAATATTAATATATAGAAGATTTTTTTTTTGTTTCAATGTTTAATCAAACTATTAGCATTTTACCCGCACAGTGTCATAATTATGCATTGCCTCATGACATCAAAATGTTCAGACGTTACGATATCAATGTTCAAAAATTGTTAAATAGTTCTATTAAGTATTCAGATTTCTTTTACATTTCATTATGGTGGAGTGTATATCTTTATTATTGTGTAGATATTTATATACAGTTATTGTGTAGATATTTATATACAGTTCAACCTCTCCAGAGCTGCCCTCTCTTAAGCAAATGCCTCTCTATAACAACATCATCAAAATTTCCCTAAGCTGAAATATGCTATCAAATTTAACTCCTCTACATAACAGTCAGTCAGTATTAGTATCTCCCAAAGGGTGTTGCTCTACAGAAGTTGCACTGTACATCTGTATCTCTTCTGCTAAGAATTTTCTGTTATGTATATTTGGAAAATAGATTTTAGTTTTGCATGCTTTGTTGGCAAATAAAACATGGTTTTGGGTTCAGATGCATAATAATCTATTCACGAAGGCCTGAGTGATAATTACGATGCATCTTAATGAAAAAACATGTTTTATTTGCCGACAAAGCACACAAAACTAAAATCTATTTCCATTCTAACATGTTTGTATTACACCAGGAAGGGATACTAATCTAGAATCCTTTTAAGGTGGAATAGCCAAAAGTAGGTCATTTTGTGAAACGTGTTTTAATCGACAAGACAGTACACAGTAAAATCCTTCTTTGTTTATATAAAAGAAAATGTTAAAAGTGTTAGAATTTATAGTTTGTCACATTGAAGAGTAGTTCCATACCAGCGGAAAATGAAAATGACATTTTGACTGCTTTTAAACAGTGAAAATATCAATTTTATTTCAGTATTTCACCAAAAAGCATGAAATATAATGAGCCGCACCATGAGAAAAGCAATATAGCACATTTGCGACCAGCATGGATCCAGACCAGCCAGCGTATCCGTGCAGTCTGGTCAGGATCCATGCTGTTCACTAACGGTTTTTCTAATAACGGTAGGCTTTGAAAGCGACCAGCATGGATCCTGACGAGACTGCGCGGATGCTCTGGATCCATGCTGGTCGCAAATGCACTATGTTGGTTTTCTCATGTTATGTATTTATTCATGAGCTACTTTCCACACTTTTCAGTGATGTTAATAGATGTTGCTGTAACAAGCATTGATGAAACAGACGATGCAGTAGTGGCTGATATATACAAGGATGTGAGTTCCTCAAGATGACAGCTATGATAGAAGGAGATGAAGTGGTTGCCGACAAGTCTGTCCATGCTGTGCCATCTTTGGGTAGTGATGTGGATCCCTTCCTCCCGATTATTAAAGGGGAATTTTTAACAGTGATCTCCCAGGTTGACAATCATCGACTGTTGGTCGAGAATAGGTTCAACATTCGGGGTCTAGTGTACCGGCATCATGTTCATCGTGCCGACATTTACGCCCATGAGGATTTTTTCCTTTATGACTTTACGTCAACGATGGCGGAACGAATACTGTCAAGCAGGGAAAACGGGACTTTTCTTATACGTTACAATTCACGGGAGTCTGAAAAACTTGTCATAAGTGCCAAATTTAATAGCGTAGTGCATTACAGCTTTATGAAGAAAGGGGGAGGGATTGAATATGATGGTGTGACGTACCTATCCATACCAAGTTTTGTTAACAAATGCAGTAATGAAAAAGTTCCCGGACTTGCTGGAAAACTGGGGAAATGGTTGAAACAGTCGGACCTAAACCTGCCGAATGTCACTACAGGAAATGTTGTCACCCTTCAGTCAATACAGATGAGGATTGTAGGTAGGAACAGTTTCTACGGTTTATGTACATTCCCAAGTTGAGACATAACTTTTTCTAGGTCTAATTGTTGAGCATTTATTATAATTTAAACTTTATAAAAATCAATGAAACCTAAAAATTAAAGTATGGATTCCGAAAATGTAAACATTAGGTTGGAGGCACCTATATCATGTAGATAAGAGCTTAAACAGTTGCTCATTGATTTAGTTTGTACTTATTTATTTAACACAGTTTGTAGTTACATCTATTGATTGGTTTTTACAAAACTACAGCGAAAGTTAAATACATTGGATGAGCTCTACCAATATTTCTGATGGATTCTTTTGATTACAATTTCATCCTTTTCCTGTATCAAGGTTTTTTCGCTTGATTTCTGTTTAACCCTTAGCCTGCTGGTGGCAACTGATTCTGGCTTTGCGACCAGTGCAGACCAAGATCAGCCTGCACTGATCATGGTCTGCACTTTTCGTTAGTGGACATCCCTTCGAGTTACAAAATGGTATTGCCAAAACTGAATGATGGACCAGTCCATTTTAGAAATTTAGCAGGGTAAAGGTTAAAAACAAGACAATGCAATGAATAGTGATGCATCATTCTAAAGATTAAAGGAACATTTCAGAATTTCAAAATATATGTGAGTTCTTGATTTATTGTAAATTTACAGTTTTGACTTGGTAATTTCAGCCATTGTTTAGAAAATTTTAGTTTTGACTATTTGATGATGGATTGTTATAATAGCAACTTTTCTATAAATATTTTGTCCAATTTAAAAAAAAGAAATATTCAAGTTCTTGCAAAGTTATACACTGGCCAGTGGAAAAAGTACATTTTTCGTCATAATTTAACTAGAAACGATAGTATATGATTGATTTTTAAAGTGTGTCTTGGTGGATAATTTTTTCAGCTGGTACAATAGCAGTAGCAATAGATGATTTCCCGTCGTTGAATGTGTTGTGTCTACAGGTTGTTAAGAAGAAACAGTATACAGTATTACGCTCATGTAGAAACCCAGACTGGTTCATTGCCAGGGATGAATTTGACAATGAAGGGTTTGTATACTTTGGTTTTTGTTTTTGTTAGAACAGTTTTTATGCTTCCGAAGGGAGGCATATTAGTTTTCAACTGTCTGTCTGTTCGTTCGTTCGTCACAACGTTAACTTTTTGCATGAAGGCACTTTACTCGCGAACCACTGCACCCAGGACCTTCAAACTTTACATGCTAATAGTACTAATTGAGTACACGACCCCTATTGTCAAAGGTCAAGGTCAAAGGTCAAGGCACTGCGGGGGCATTTGTCACCATTAGTGACAGCTCTTGTTTTTATGAGTATTTTATTTGCATATATATGGTATCCAGTTAATATGCTTTGTCCCTTGAATTATTAGCTCACCTGAACTTTGTTCTGAGCTCTTAGTACAGAAGAATAGTTTGACATCCGTCATCCAGGGTCAACTGTTTTGGATCAGGTGTGTATTTCCCTGGGTCCAGGTTATAATATGAGACCATTTGTAAAACTTCAAAAATCTGAATGATTGTTTCAGAGTACAGTTTGAAAGAGACCAAAAGGCAGTATTGACTTGTAATTCAGTTAAATGCCCATGGGGCCTTAAACTTACCTGGAAGTGATTCAAAAACTCATCAAAATCCAGTTTTGTTGATAAACTTAACAGTGTGTTGGACTGCTGTATTCCTCATTCTGTATATTAAAACTACTTGCCACAGTTCGGGTGAAATTTTTCAACATGTTCATTTCCACAAAGTTTGGCATATAATGAATACTACTGTTTGCAGATCAATTTTCCACTTTAACTTTTTTGACATCGATAGAGTTCCACGTTTACACCACAAAAACATGAAGCTGAAGCTATTTGGAGTAAATCTGAAAGGTTAACCCCGACCCTTCCGCAATAAATTATTCATTCACCTTCTCGTCAAAGAGTTGAATGCGTTCTTTTTTCTTCATCTTGACGTCACACAAAGCGCGTGCTCTGACTCTTTGAAGTGTCAAGTACAGTATCGCCGTACTTGCATACATTGTAAAGTACAAGTACAATAAGGTGATAGGTTGTTTTAAAAGTAGAATACAGAATATTTCAACTACATCCAAATGGAAACAGCGTTTTCTGGTTGTTATGACAGTTATTATTGTCTAAATTTCTAACCACGCAAGGTATATCAGGTTTACAGGTTAGATTATGTATCATCAAACTCAAGCACGCAAGTATCTAGTATAATTACCCTACTTGTATCATCCAAAGCCTTCAGCTTAACACCGGGACAAACTACATGGTTGAATCTAATTGTCATAACTTATATCCAATAAAATACTGATTAATAGTTGTGTTAACTCACAATTCTCTTGCAAGAGTAGTGTCTTTGTACTAAATCTATTAATTACAAACTTTTTGTTTCAGTGGTTTACAAGATGTAATTCGACTATTTACTTGAAGTTTAGATGCGGACATATTAGTTATTTCACCTGTCTTGTTCATGTCGAACGAACATTGTGATAAATCTCACAACGTCCAAAATACATTGACGATAAGTCAAGTGTTACACCTGTCATCCAAATTTTTTAAATGCTTCACTATTTGATTATGTTTTGTTTAGCATACATAGTGTTTTAACAACCTGAGTAAGGTTACAAACGGAATCTTTAATGTTTTACTAAATAATGAGAAACCACCTGTTTCGACATTAAGCTTGTTATGCCCCCAGCCATGAATCGGGAGGGTATTGAAATGGTTGTCGTCCGTCAGTCCGTCATCGTCATCGTCCGTCCGTCCGTACGCATCATTTCTAGTACATTGGGAATCTAAACCGAAAAAAATGAGGCATAACTCAAAGTCCCGTCAATTTTTTTTTTATGGTACCAATTTCTAAGTTATTGCTTGATTTAAAAAAATGGCCTTAATCTCAGTAACGTAACTTTGGGAATTATCGATAAATTTGATAATAGAATAACGCAAGAACCCTGATACATGTATTTTTTTAAATTATAATCCTCAAATATGCCGATTTAAACAAAACGTCCGTTGCAATCCATTCTGTCAGATAACTCGTCCAAGGGAAATGTCATAAAATTGAGTAGACAGACCAATACTGCACAAGACTTACAATTTTTTTCGACTGGCATGTTTTCCGAATATTGACCTTAATTGTTTAAAATCCACAGATCGTAACAAACCAACAACTTGACAGATCAGTAACTTTTATTCTCCTGAACATAATGAACAAGTGATGTTTTGTGTATGCGCAGCCCTGGTCAGCACCTCCTAAACTTGCTCTACCACTCTAACACGATTTTTTTTTTTTATTTTTTTTTACTTTGTTTTCTATCAAGTTAAACTGTCACATGTAAAACTGTTGCAATCTAACACCAAAAAACCTTATTTCATTTATTTCAGATTTTCATATGAAAATTGTCGAAATTCTTCACTTGATGATATCTATGGTTCCAGCTCTGACACCTTCGGCGGCGTGCATCAATCAATAGTTTTAGTCAAATAATCGAACAAACACATTTACCCCTAGAGGCGCATATTTTCATTCTGATGAAGAAAAATGGTCTCAAGGATCCTCATTGAGATATCTAAGGTCAATTTCTGAAATTGTGTTCAACTAGAGCGGTTCAGAATAACTTATGCCCTTAATCAATAGAGAAATCCTTACTCGTCCGACCACTGTGAATCGGATCTTCATACAAATTGACAGGTGAGCTTTGATGATCTAGGTCAAGTACGAAAGTGGTTACGTGCCTTCGTCCGGATAAATATATGCTTGTGACCTACTCTAGAGGCAATTTTTCATGGGATCTGTATGAAAATTGGTCGAATGTTCACCTTGATGATATCTAGGTCAAGTTTGAAACTGGATCAACTGTGGTCAAAAACTAGGTCAGTAGGTCTAAAAATAGAAAAACCTTGTGACCTCTCTAGAGGCCATACTTTTGAATGGATCTTCATGAAAACTGGTCAGAATGTTCACCTTGATGATATCTAAGTCAAGTTTGACACTGGGTCTCGTGCCGTCAGTAACTAGGTCAGTAGGTCAAATAATAAAAAAACTTGTGACCTCTCTAGAGGCCATATTTTTCATGGGATCTGTATGAAAGATGGTCTGAATGTTCATCTTGATGATATCTAAGTCAAGTTCGAAACTGGGTCAACTGCGGTCAAAAACTAGGTCAGTAGACCTAAAAATAGAAAAACCTTGTGACCTCTCTAGAGGTCATACTTTTGAATGGATCTTCATGAAAATTGGTCAGAATGTTCACCTTGATGATATCTAGTTCAAGTTCGAAACTGGGTCACGTGCCATCAATAACTAGGTCAGTAGGTCAAATAATAAAAAACCTTGTGACCTCTCTAGAGGCCATATTTTTCAATGGATCTTCATGAAAATTGGTCAGAATTTTTATCTTGATGATATCTAGGTCAGGTTCAAAACTGGGTCGCATGAGCTCAAAAACTAGGTCACTATGTCAAATAATAGTAAAAACAACGTCATACTCAGTTCAAAACTGGGTCATGTGGGGACAGGTGAGCGATTCAGGACCATCATGGTCCTCTTGTATAATTTATGTTGTGAAAGCTAAACCTGAAATTTAGGCAGAACAATGCTTGTATATAATGTATACGAGGGTGTCTTTTTTCACATCCACGCTACCCAAATGTAGCGTGCATTGTGGCAAGATTCATTTAAATTTTAAATGAAGATAAGTACATTTGTTACATTTTGGTTAAACACCCATTCCAAAAGTATTTAAATCAGCATTTTATCTTGTAAAATTCTCGGTCATGCAGCCTATGTAAACAAGTTCATTCAGTGTATTTTTACACGTATCGGAAAAAAAATACTATAAAAGGGCGGAGTTACCTGTATAGACGATATCCAAAAATAGCTGCAGCATCGCTGCTTTAGTGACGTAAAGGTAAAAGTCGAAAGGGCAATTTGATTTGCAAACAGCAGTATATGACACTGAAAAATGATAAAATGGGTGAAAAATAAAAGATATTGGCAAAAATACATGTATAACAAGAATGTAAATATTCTGCATTATTTCAAAAGCGTTGCAATGGCTAACTATTTTGCTTATTTATAATCTTGCAAATATCAATAAGTTTGTACAACTAGTCACTCACTATTCATGGACCTTTGACAGAAATTATTTTTCGCCAAAAATGTGTGGGTTAGTCCCTTTAACTTCCAATGTATTTCAGGTTTGTTCCTGGCTATGTGTTAGACTGTTATATACCTCAGTGGTTCCACGGTTGTTTAGAGAGAGAGGAGGCAGAGAGAATGCTGAACAAGACGTGTAGAGACGGAACATTCCTAGTACGAGAAAGGCTTACAAAACCTGGAACGTATGCACTGTCAGTCTGGTGCCCAGATCAAGTTGTACATGTCCCTTTAGGTAGAGTCAAGATTGTTTACTATAAAAGCACATATTTGCACTGTGTCAGAGTTCCACAAATTTGAAAATTCGCGAGGTTTAATATTCACGAAACTGTAAAAATGGTGTCATACTTGAATAAGAATATTTGGTGAATATTTACACGAGGATTAATTTCCGCGAGATGTAGGGCCTGGCGAATATAGCAAAAATTAAACCCTCGCGAGAATTTCTGCTTTTACAGTAACTTATCCCACAGTTTGTCCATTGCATGAAGTAAGCTACATATATATACAATAAAATTCGAATTGTAAACTCATTGATATTGGTGAGATACAACTTTTTGTTTATTTCAAGGTTGAGTCAGAGGAATAGGTTAAATCCCAAGGAAAAAAAGTAAAAATTTTATCAGTTTATATCCAAAGGTCAAAATCAAAAGGAAATGCAAACTTGTTTATAGTGAAAACTTTTCAGGAATTAATTTTTCAATGTTGGAAAATGACAATTAAAATTTTTATTTGGTTAGTTTATATGTATTTTATATTCCTGATGTTATGCATGTATTTTTATAATATTCCTTATTGTATATATATATAGTTTTGGAAAGGGATTCCAACTATTCAGCAGTTAGATGTAGTTCTGTATCAGTGACAGGCCATTGCTGTGTAGTCTATAATTTTCATGACAGACTTATTTGAGCTGACCATGAGAAAACCAACATAGTGTGTTTGTGACCAGCATGGATCCAGACCAGCCTGCGCATCCGGGCAGTCTGGTCAGGACTCGGGCTGTTCCCTAAAGGTTTCTCTAATTGAAATAGGCATTGAAAGTGAACAGCATATATCCTGACCAGACTGTTCGGATGCGCAGGCTGGTCTGGATCCATGCTGGTCGTAAACGCACTGTGTTGGTTTTCTCATGGTGCGGCTCATTTCTGTAGATTTTGTGGTTGAAAATTTACTGACTAAAAAGCAAACAGTACAGATCATGATCAACCTGCAAAATCACTTACCACCAACAGGCTAAAGGTTACAAACAAAAATTGGCGGCCCCGTGAAATACCCATTTTGGTCAAAACCAAAAATGTCATCCCCACAAAGTTAAACTATTCAATAGGGCTGGGATGATTTCGAAATTTTGAAACCGGTTAATCATTTGTATGAAATCGAATCGAACCGGTTAATTGGCCGCCATATTTGAAATGCTGTTTTCTTTCCTGACGACCATATAATGGTACTTCCAGCAGCTGACTTAATTAGGAACTTACGAACTTCATCATTTGGAAGCAGTGTGATAATTAATAAGTCATATTTTGGTGTATCGAATTGGATCTGATGAACCAAGTAATTGTCCCAGTCCTACTATTCAACAGAATTTTAAATTGAGAAGTTTTCTAGTTCTCCTGAAAAAAAGGACTAAAAGTTGCTTATCGCTTTTGTAGTTATTTCCCTTAGACCATTAACATGTATTTTGTACCTTTATGAAATGAAATAAATTAAGGTCATGATTTTCTGTTTTCAGTGTTTGACCATGGTCAGTTCACTACTGGGGCAGATCCCATGTTGCCAAAATTTAGCTCTCTGCTAGACTTGGTGGAACACTACAAACAGGAGACGAGATTTTGGACAGCCAAAGATGAGTGCGTAAGGATATTGTTTCCCCTGACCAGGAAAGAAACCTCACTGCCAGAGGAGATACAGAAAATGGATCTTGAATCGATAGAGATGTACTTTAAAGCATTAAAAGAAGGCAAAGAGCATGTCCGAGACATCAGGTATACATCATGAGTTTTACATCCGATATCTTATATTTCTGTTTAACTGCCCATTTAGCTCAGACAGTGCATTAAGAGGTTGTGACTTCGATTCAGTGGCTCAGTTTATGATCTCCGTGAACATTTTACCAAAGATCACTTATGATGAAAGCTTCAAGCTTATTGGAACCACTCTCAAGTCCACTTCCTGAAAAAACAAGTACTGATGTCATATGAGATGTAGTTGTGACCCCACTGGGGCTTCAACCCATCCCCAACCCCCCACTCTCTGATCTTTATTAAAAATTTGTCTGTTAGTGGTTAAGATTTTTGGCATTTTACTAATTTCAAATTGTAGAACTTTTATTGTTCTGCATCACAGAAGTTTTTCATGTAAGCACATTTGTCAAATACTACTACATCAAATGATTTTATACTTCATGTATGTTATTGGTATTATAAGATGGCATAATAAGACAGGTTACCATACATAAATCAGACTATTATTTTGTCAAAATTATGTCCCCTTTTTAACTTGAAAATTTTGGTTTAAACTATTAATCCGGATACTCCGATCTTCAACACATCTTTCGCAGCAATAATATGACTTTAAGGGCATGTTACATTATCTCTTTTTAGCTCACCTAAGAAAGTATTAATAAAATATTGTGTAGATCGTGGTATGAGTCTTTCACATACTAAACAAGAAATGGAAAACTCTGGAAGTCAGGCAGATGTGAGCAGGACACTTGTCTTTATGTTGCACAAACGTTTGATTCAAAGAGAGGACGACATACTACTTTTATTCTTTCTGAGTCGCTAACTTATCTGACGTTGCAATTTTTGAAAGTGTGTGCGACTGTTACTTTCAAAATTACGTCACTAATTTTAGCTCGACTATTTGAAGGAAAAGTAGAGCTATCCTACTGACCACTGTGTCCGCGTCATCGTCACACCTTTGTTAAGTTTTTCGAGATAAAGCTTTGAAACTTCCAGCGCTTGTGGACCATCACCTTGTCCAGTTTTTGGCAAGAATACATAAGTCCATCAAGAATTTTGGCAACCTTTGTTTTTCTGTCATATCTTTGTTACTATTGCTTATATCTTACTGTAACTTCATATAAACGTTGTCCAGTATACAAACAATGTATGTATAGGGGCTGAGCCCATTATACCCAAGGTCAAGGTCACCAAGTTGTTATACTTAGGCTATTTTTAAGGTTAAAGTTTTTCGGCAACCTTTGTTTTTCTGTCAATATCTTTGTTACTATTGCTTATAACTTACTGTAACTTCACATAAACATTGTCCAATATACAAACAAAGTATGTGTAGGGGCTGAGCTCATTATACCCAAGGTCAAGGTCACCAAGGTGTTATACTTAGGTTATTTTTAAGGTTAAAGTTTTTTCGGCAACCTTTGTTTTTCTGTCATGTCTTTGTTACTATTGCTTATATCTTACTGTAACTTTACATAAACATTGTCCAGCATACAAACAAAGTATGTACAGGGACTGGGCCCATTATACCCAAGGTCAAGGTCACCAAGGTCTTACACTGTGGTTATTTTTAAGGTTAAAGTTTTTCGGCAACCTTTGTTTTTCTGTCATAACTTTGTTACTTTTGCTAATATCATACTGTAAGATCACATAAATATTGTCCAGCATACAGACAAAGTATGTGCAGGGGCTGGGCCCATTATACCCAAGGTCAAGGTCACCAAGGAGTTATACTTGGAATTTTTTTGAAAGGTTCATTTATAAACATGTCTTTGGTACTTTTAAAGATAATGATTTGAAATTAAAAGTATTTGTTTATAATCATCTGCATGTGTGGCTACATACCCCATAACTCTAATTGTGTTTTTGACAGAATGACCCCTTTTGTACTTTAACTTTTTTTGCAATCTATGCTTTCTGGATATTACTTTAATGCAATAGAAGATAAAGACTTGAAACTTAAAATGTATCTTTATCATCATCATCTGCATGTGTGGTAACAATCCCCATAACTCTGATTTGTATTTTTGACCGAATTATGCCCCTTTTATAATTAAATGTTTGACAAACTTCGTTTTCTGGACATAACTTTGGTACTATATAAGATAAAGATTTGAAACTCAAAATATATCTTTATCATCATCATCTGCATGTGTTGTAACAATCCTAATAACTCAAATTTGTGTATTTGATGGAATTATGCCCCTTGGTGTTTCTTCCTTTTTCAAGTAGAAGTCTCTTATTCAGACATATATTGATTTTACTATCAAATCCCCGAATAGTGGGGTGCACTGTCTTACGGACAGCTCTTGTTAAACTTGGAAATTGGTTCAGTTTTCATACAAGTTCACGTTTTGTCAAAACTATTTGACATGTGGCTCTGAAACTTTGAACACTTGCTTATCATCATGATTTTTCAGTCATAATACAATGGTGTCTACCATGTAAAAATGAGCACAATGCTGTAGACGTGTGATGCGATACCCCACCCAGTCAAATTATACTGACACTGGGATGACCAGTAATAGAACTCTCCTTGTAATTCTGAGCATCAAGAATGGGGGCTACCAACACCGTTTTCAGGTCTTTGGTATAATGCGATTAAAGAGCCAACCATAGACCTCCCACATTTTAAATGGACACTTCCACAAGTGTTTTTGTTGACCGCTTTACGGTGTTCTCGATATAGTTGTCACAGTGGTGGTTTGGTGTATATGCATATGTGCGTTCATCCGTCCAAGTTTGTCTGGGCTGTGACTTATCCATGGATCAAGGGATTCTTAGATAACTTGGCACATATGTTTGCCTCTATGACATGGTTTGTTATGTGCAAGAAACAGATTGGTAGCTTAATAGTCAAGGACTTGGATAAGCAAGTGTTTTTGTTTTTACTTCAGGTTAATGGTGATTGGTCACCATGGAGCAGGTAAAACGACTCTAACAGAGAGGCTGATGGGTAAACCGTTCACTCAAGTAGGCAGTACGAATGGTATAGAGATACATGTACGCCAGTGCCAGTTTAATTTGAAGTCTGGAATATGGACCAAACAAAGAGTTGGCTCAGCCTACTTTGATGATGATGAGGCACACAAACTAAGGTAATTACAGTAAACATGGTAACAGTATATGTACAGAATTTGTTTACTTATTGAAATTAGTCACGGATTTACAGGGCACAAATGCACGTGCATCTGGTGCAGGAGTCAGAAGGGGGAAGTAGGAGCAGGATCACACTCACTTCAGATATAATCTACATAATTTGACAAAATATTAGCACTAGTAAATTAAATCTTTTACTCTAGCATATTCTTTTAATAATACACATGATAAAGTGGATAAATTTATGATTTTTGCAAATGAACTATGATTGAGAGCTTTTAATTTATAACAGCACTAAATCATATACTGTGAAATCATTAGATTTTGTGGGTCTAATATTTTTTGTTTTTACCAAAAATTGCTTACTTTGGTGGGTATGAACTTGTCAAGATAAAAGAGTGGGAACTTTGCTTGTTTGTTTGGATTTAATTTCGTGGAGGTGTCACTGTTGCTAAGTGGTTAAGTTAGCTGACTTCGAATCACTTGCCCCTCACCAGTGTAGGTTCGAGCCTCACTAAGGGCATTGAATTCTTCATGTGAGGAAGCCATCCAGCTGGCTTATGGAAGGTCGGTGGTTTTACCCACGTGCCCACTTGTGATGAAACAATGTGCTGAAGGGCATCTGGGATGTTCTTCCATCATAAAAGCTTGAAAGTTGCCATATTGTGTGTGTTACATTAAACCAAAAAAAACCCCCCAAAAAACCCATTTTTTAAAATATTCATGTATTGATGCAACCATAGAATCAATGAAAATTAGTCCCTGACAAATATTAATGATATCACAGTATAGCATTTTTGGTCAGATAACATAGTTGGAAAATGATTTTGTTTGAATTTGCTTGTTTTAATTATTTATTTCTTATATTCTTTTCAAATGAAATCTTCCTCTGTTAGAATATGTATATGTCTGAATCACAGAATCTGTGCATAAGGTAATAAACCTATAAATACTACTTGGTGTCCTATTGTTGTGAATCACAGAATGAAAGCTTGCATCATATGTAACCATGGAAACAGAAATCGTAAACAAGAACAAGAGTCTAGCAAGTTTTAGAAGTCTCCTTTTTTTTAGCTCGACTATTCGAATAGTCTAGCTATTGTACTCACCCTGGCGTCGGCGTTGGCGTCGGCGTCACACCTTGGTTAAGTTTTTGCATGCAAGTACATACAGCCATCAATTAAAGGCATATAGCTTTGAAACTTATTTTTTCTTTTTCTAGGTCAATTACCAACCTCTCTGGGTCAAGTCCCATAACTCTGACATGTATTTTGAGCAAATTATGCCCCCTTTTGGACTTAGAAAATTTTGGTTAAAGTTTTACATGCAAGTTACTATCTCCAAAACTAATACAGATATTGATTTGAAACTTCACATGTGTCTTCGGGGTTATAAAACTAGTTGATAGCAACATGTCCCATAACTCTGACCTTCATTTTGGCCAAATTATGCCCCCTTTTGGACTTAGAAAATTCTGGTTAAAGTTTTGCGTGCAAGTACATACAGCTATTTCTAAAAGGCATATAGATTTGAAACTTATTTTTTCTTTTTCTAGATTAATTACCAACCTCACTGGGTCAAGTCCCATAACTCTGACATGTATTTTGAGCAAATTATGCCCCCTTTTGGACTTAGAAAATTTTGGTTAAAGTTTTACATGCGAGTTACTATCTCCAAAACTAATGCAGATATTGATTTGAAACTTCACATGTGTCTTCAGGGTTATAAAACTTGTTGATAGCAGCATGTCCCATAACTCTGACCTTCATTTTGGCCAAATTATGCCCCCTTTTGGACTTAGAAAATTCTGGTTAAAGTTTTGCGTGCAAGTACATACAGCTATTTCTAAAAGGCATATAGATTTGAAACTTATTTTTTCTTTTTCTAGATTAATTACCAACCTAACTGGGTCAAGTCCCATAACTCTGACATGTATTTTGAGCAAGTTATGCCCCCTTTTGGACTTAGAAAATTTTGGTTAAAGTTTTACATGCAAGTTACCATCTCCAAAACTAAACGCAGATATTGATTTGAAACTTCACATGTGTCTTCGGGGTTATAAAACTAGTTGATAGCAGCAAGTCCCATAACTCTGACCTTCATTTTGGCCAAATTATGCCCCCTTTTGGACTTAGCAAATTCTGGTTAAAGTTTTGCGTGCAAGTACATACAGCTGTTACTAAAAGGCATATAGATTTGAAACTTATTTTTTCTTTTTCTAGATCAATTACTAACCTCACTGGATCAAGTCCCATAACTCTTACATGTATATTGAGCAAATTATTCCCCTTTTTGGACTCAGAAAATCCTGGTTAAAGTTTTGCGTGCAAGTACATACAGCAATTTCAAAAAGGCATATAGATTTGAAACTTTTTTTTTTTCAAGATCAATAACCAACCTCACTAGGTCAAGTTCCATAACTCTAGTATGTATTTTGGGCAAGTTATGCCCCCTTTTTGGACTTTGAAAATTCTGGTTAAAGTTTTACATGCGAGTTTCTATCTCCAAAACTAATGCAGATTTTGAATTGAAACTTCACATGTGCCTTCGGGGTTATAAAACTAGTTGATAGCAGCAAGTAGCATAACTGATATGCATTTTGGTCAAATTATGCCTCGTTTTGAACTTAAAATTCTTTTGATATTTAACCTTTTTGGGTAATATTTTCCTGCTTCTGGGACAATATTTCGAATAGTCGAGCTTGGCTGTCTTACGGACAGCTCTTGTTTAACTTAACTGTTCATGTTGCAATGGTCGACATCAGATATACAACGTTTGAGAAAATCTTCAGAATGGAAAATTTATTGTTTCTAAAGTATAGATAATTTGGTGATATGTGTCAGTACAGAGTTTTATCTCTTCTTTATAATTTATGTACAACCAAATGATAAGAAAACACTTCACTCAAGCTTGAACCTGTTTCCATGTTTACTAATAAATCTCCCCACTTTGCTTAGACTTGTGTAAAGTAAGTGGGTATTCCCAGGTGACACCTCTTGGGTTGATTGTTAAGAAATTGCTGTAGGTTGGGTAATTATTCTAAGGATTGTATGGTTATCCGCATTATTTGAATATGTAAGAATTTGTAGAACATGAGTGCTTGTGTCTTGCGTCTTAATTAGCAATCCAAAACTTATATATGCTTGCGAGCTGTGCCATCGTGCATCATAGGTTTAGTCCAGCTAATAACCATTACCATTTACTAAGTATATATTGTTAGTGAAAATAAAATAGATGCAAATATTAGTCAATCTACAGCTCATAGCATGATGATATTTGTATTTTATCTGCATACAAGAGGGAGAGGTATTTAATCATGTAAGAGATTTTCCTGACACCTATGTATTAAAGTTATGGAATCAGTTATTCGATTTTTTAAGTGATCAAATAGCAGCCAACTGGCATGTACAGTCATTAAAACTTTAGACATTTTTCCGTAACCTAAATGCACCAAACATAGATCCACAGAATTTGGAATTAAAATCTTGTTTTAGGTACATTTGTATCCCATAAACTTACATGAAACTGTTACAACCATTATTTTTAGCACGACTATTCAAAGAATAGTCTAGCTATTCTACTCACCCTGGCGTCGGCGTCATATCTTTGTTAAAGTTTTGCATGCAAGTACATATGGCTATCATTTAAAGGTATATAGCTTTGAAACTTATTTTTTCTTTTTTTTTTAAGTCAATTACCAACCTCACTGGGTCAATTCCCATAACTCTGACATGTATTTTGAACAAATTATGGCCCCTTTTGGACTTAGAAAATCCTAGTTAAAGTTTTACATGCAAGTTATTATCTCCAGAACTAATGCAGATATTGAACTGAAACTTCTCATGTGTCTTTAGACAAGTTGTTGGTATTCCCATGGGAACAAATTGTGCACCCCTTGTCGCAGATTTGTTTTTATATTGTTATGAAAGAGACTTTATGTTGAGCCTTTCTCCAGATACGCAAGCAGATATTATAACTGCATTTAGTAATACATCACGCTTTCTGGATGATATTCTTAATATGGATAATCCGTTTTTTGGTCATTTGGCGGGTACTATTTATCCTAGGGAGCTTCAGTAAATTAAAACTAACAATTCGGATACTGATGCTTCATTTTTAGATTTACATCTCTCTATTTATGACAATATTATACATACCAAAATTTATGACAAGAGGGATGGTTTTAATTTTAGTATTGTAAATTTTCCCCATTTGGATGGGGATGTACCTCAGGCTACATCTTATGGGGTATATATTTCTCAATTAATTCGGTTTGCCAGAGCGTGTAGTCATGTCAAGCATTTCAATGAACGTAATCAATATATTACAAGTAAACTTCTTCAGCAAGGCTACCGTTATTACAAATTGCGTAAATATTTTACTAAATTTTATTATCGTCGTTCTGATTTAGTTTTAAAATTCAATAGTAATTTAAAGACACTTCTGCGAGAAGGTATTTCTAAACCCGTTTTTTATGGGGATGTGGTTTACAAACTTCGTAAGATCTTGGGTCATGGTAATTTTCCAAATGTATTTGGAAAGATTATCAAACGTTTTATTAGAAGAGGTTACGACCCAACTGTTTTGAGACATACGCATGTTTAGTGTTCAACCCGTTTACAGTTGGACACTACGCTTCCCTCTTTGATTGCGTCTGACGGAAGAGGGGGAGGACTCTGTGATGAGCAGTTTTTAAATCCTACCAGGACTGGACTGTTTTGATATTTGTCTTCTGGCCTGTTTCGTCGGGCCCTTAAGAGTGTTTCTCTTCTTGCTCTGTCTTCTGAAAAGGCATTGAGTACATACGTTTTTGGTTCTTAAGGTTTGCTTTTTATATATTTATACACGAGCATTTTTATGTTTTACATGCCATGCCTTTTTGTTTCCATTACGTGTGTTAGAGATTCACCTGGAGGGGATTACTTTTATTTACACTGTCCCATGTCTTTGGAACATGGTGGGGGTAAGAGTGAGGTTGGGTGCGCACCATAAACCGGTTTCAGCTCCCCAGTGGTGGTTTTGCCACTGACCGTTCCAAGGCGGTGCCCCACTGTGTTCCTTTGTTTGTTCGTTTTGTCCTTGTGTGTTGACTTTGTGTGCGCGCGTGTGTGTATGCTGATTGTTCGTCTTGTCCTTATGTGTTGGCTTTGAGTGTGTGTGCGTGTGTGTTTGTGTGTTGTTCGTTTTGTCCTGATGTGTAAGCTTTGAGTGTGTGTGTGTGTGTGTGTGTGTGGTGCACGCGTTTGCGTGCTGGGGGGTTCGTTTTGAGGAGGCTGCGCTTTTGGTGCGTGGCATTCCCTGTTTGATATTTTTCTTTGTTTTTTGGGGTTATAAAACTAGTTGATAGCATCAAGTCCCATAAGTCTGACCTGCATTTTGGCCAAATTATGCATATAGATTTGAAACTGAATTTTTCTTTTTCTAGATCAATTATCGATCTCACTGGGTAAAGTCCCATAACTCTGACATGTATTTTGGGCAAATTATGACCCCTTTTGGACTTAGAAAATTCTGGTTAAAGTTTTATGTGCAAGTTACTATCTGCAGAAAAATGCAGATGTTAAATTGAATCTTCATATGTGCCTTAAGGGTTATAAAACTAGTTGATTGCATCAGGTCCCATATCTCTGACTTACAAAGGCATACCCATCAATTGTACTTGAATTACAAATTTGGAGAACTTTTGGTTGAAATTAATTCATGTTACAGCCTTTATTTGACCCTTGAATTTTTTTTGAAGTTCTGCACGTCAGTTGTTATCATTGCCATGCAATTTTTATTCTTGATAAAATAACTTACGTTAGTCCTGCTTGACTATAATAAAAGTTACCAACCTTGTACAATAGTCGAGCACGCTGTGTTACGGACAAGGCTTATTTAATCAATTTCTCTGCTTCTTTGCATGACATTGTCTCTTGACTGGATGGCGACAATATTCACATATTTTTGGTATGCAGCTGAGCTTCATTTCTTGCAACAACCTTTTAAGGTTTACTGGTAGCGCTTTGTCTCATAGTGAGGAGACAATTTGAGTGATTTTCATCGAACTGTGTCTACATAGACCAGTGGTCTTTCATGGACCATCATCTACTTTTGAGTTGGAAGAAGAAAATATTATTATTACTTTATTTTATGATCCGCTCAATCGATCATCGTCATTGTTTTCATCAGTGTTTCCATATTTCCCGATATTTTAATGATAAAATTTGTTAATTCAATATTGATATCAGACATCTATGTTTTTTAGTTAAAATTATTGTCAATTAACAAGCTCCGTCCTTAATATTTATTACATTAGTTTTAATACCATCAGAGTATGAATGTAAGAAGAATTTAGCAATTTTTAAAACATGGAATGATTTATTTTGATTTAATATATCATTTGAAAATAATTGAAAAGAAGCTGTATGATCTCTTGTTATATCGTGAACGGGTCTTAAAAATATTAACCATGTTCCCACAATAGCATGTTCATTATATGATGGAACTCCTCTCCTTAAAACCGTACTTATATCTAGATTAATGCCGAGATAATAAACGTTCTTGAGTGGAATTATTTCGTATAGTGAACCTGGGTTCACCACAGTCAAACCTACAGTTTTAAATATTTAAAAATGACACTTGTAAATATCCTCAGCTTTGTATCACGTTGCAATTGTACCAGGTTCAATTTAAGATATCTATCTATGATTATTTCTGTATGCATAAATTGTGAATTCAGGGAATATTAACCTACCAGTATGTCTCACTTTGTAGGTTGTTGCGTCTGCTTGAGTCGCCTGGTTCTGACGAAGAAAGCTCATCTGTTATAGAAGATTTCAGACGCATGGGCTCTCCAATAGACCCGCTCATGCATAGAAATAGTTCAGCAGATATGTGTAACAATAAGGGTAGCAAAACGGATCTATCAAAAAATAGTTCTCCAGACCTGTCAGACGGGAAGAAGAACGCAGTGTATAAATCAGAAAGTCACAGTTCTTCATCTTCACTGAGACTTGATTCCCCATCGTCAAAAGATGTCACATTTTCTCTGGATGCCTCCCCAACCACCAATGGAGACTGTATGAAAACTTCATATGAGATTGCAACAGACAACAATGACATTTCAAGGTACCAGTTTTCTGAAGGCACACTTAGACTGATTGAGCATACTTTTGGAAGAAAACGCCATGAGTCAAAAGATACAAAAGATGAACGGCTTGGATTTATATCGATGTGGGATTTCGCCGGACAATACATCTTTTATGCCACGCATCAGGTGTTTCTTAGTCCAAGAGCAGTGTACATTCTCGTTCTTGACTTGTCAAAAGGTCTGGATCACTTTGTTCAGGACGAAGAATTTCCAATAGAATGTAATGACCTGCAAGGCCAGCTGGTGAAGGATTATGGAGACTTCTGGTTGAGATCAATTCACACCTTTTGTGGTGATGTCCCAGGACAGCCTCCTATAATTCTTGTTGGTACTCACAGAAGCGAACTCGACTGTGCACCCTACGAACAAGAAGAATGTGCGGAAAGGTACTTTGAGGAATTCCGTAAACTGGTAGAAAATTCACCAGTCTCAAATCATATTCAGCCAGAGCAGTTTGCAATAGATAATACTTTATCCGATGAAGAGTTTGACAAACTGAAGAAGGCCATAGTTGATGTTGCTAAGCGACAGAGACACTGGAATCAAGAAATACCTGCAAGATGGATACCGTTAGAAAGGTCTTTTACTTATTTCATACTTAATTTTTTGCTTCCATATTTAGTGTTATATATATATTTATATTCCTACATTACTTGGAACTTGAATGGCTTTTCAGGCTAGGAATACGCATTTTGTGCAAAGATAGATTAATATATATTTGAAGTTCTTGACATTTCAAGTGGTGAGTAGTTT
Organism: Mercenaria mercenaria; assembly: GCF_021730395.1. NCBI lineage: Eukaryota > Metazoa > Mollusca > Bivalvia > Venerida > Veneridae > Mercenaria > Mercenaria mercenaria. The sequence goes on from NC_069378.1 coordinate 58,390,447, forward strand.
TATTTACGAACATCTCAAACATCTAAACAAAACAGTTTAATATGTATTATTCTATGTTTAGATTTTTTCTGGAAGAAGCCTTCTTTATGGCAATAGTTAATTACATTTATGTCAACAGAAACATACTAAGACACTGATATTATAACTAAACAACTTGAAATCCAAGTGACTATTCCATGCGGATATTTTTTTTCAGGTCATTGAGCAAGATGCGGGCCAGTACAAAGATAATCTCAATTGATGATGTTCTAGAATGCAATAGTCAAAACGAGGTCAAGATTACTGATACTGAAGAGATTCTTCTGTTTCTCAGGTACTGTTTATGATTTATTGAATAGACAAACCCCATATCCAGAGGTACCACTTAAGAAAAAAATTTAATAATGCTTTAAATTTTATAAAATTTTGTTCATACACTACGTCTAAATTGTTAATAAGACAGTGTAGATAAATTCTGAAGCACTTTAAGTTCTAGTTGTCACATTTATATATGTAAAATATGAGTAAATGACAATTGTGCACGGAGGGGCACCTGGGGTCTTCCTCCACCATTAAAGCTGGAAAGTCGCCATATGACCTAAAATTGTGTCGGTGCGACGCTAAACCCAACAAAATAATAAATAAATAGATACAATATTTTGTCATTCTGCTCTATAGGTACCAACATGCTGTGGGACATCTGATCTACTCCGAGGACGATGAACTGTCTGGCAGCATCGTCCTTGACCCTCAATGGATCATTGATGCTTTCAAGTCCCTCATCACAGCAAAAAAGTTCGTCAAACTTCACTCTCCCCTCCGCCCTTTATGGACTGAAATGCAGGAAAAAGCAATGTTAAAAGATGAACTCATTGACGGTATATGGAAAGTTGTGAATGATGGCGCCTTTATGAAGGACCGAGAGATCTTGCTGACCTACATGGAAAAGTTGGATATTATTGCAAGGCCAAAAATTGTTCCTGAAGATGGTAGTGTTGTGAATGTTGATTTCTATTTTGTGCCAAGTCTTCTCAAACAAAAGGGGAACAAAAAGATAGTGTTACAAATGCAGAGTTCAAATACATCTACGCCAAACTTATGTTTTGTATTTGACGAGGGCTTCCTGCCACCGTTTGTTTTCCAAAGAATGCTGGGAGCATGTTTGTCCAGGTATGCTTTGTTTAGCCTTGGCAAAGAGACACATTTATACTGTGATCTTGGAATTTTTAAGCTTGACTCGTGTCACTGCTTTCTATTTAGACTTGAAGACAATGTCATGAAACTGCAGGTAATCAACATGGTGAATGAAAAAGTCAAACCAGCATTGTGTGACAAACTGCGACGATTTGTAACTTTACAGCTTGAGATGGAACTTTGCAGGTATCAACAAAATACGCCTTTCTCAGTTTGTATTGAATGTGAAGAGCCGGAGAGGACAACAAATGAATTGATCGACTGTAAAGAGCTGTTAAAACAGGAGAAAATGCCATGTTATGCGCACTCAAGGTCACATGTTATATCTGCAGATGTAATTCTTCAAACCTGGTATCCAGATTATGTTGACTTGCCACAGGGGCAAGTTACCCAACACAGCTGGATAGATTCTCTACCAGTGGTCATAAGAAAAAGAGAAGTCACTGCAAAAGACTTGAGCAGGATATCACAATGCGTTGGATTCAACTGGGAGTTTATAGCCATAGAACTAGGATTAGCACAGGCTGACATAGACCAAAGTAAGATGGATTACAAAGATAGGACAGCAATGCAGATTTATCAAACGCTTCTGAAATGGAAAACTGGTGAGGGATCAAGAGCAAATATAGAAACACTCGTGAAAGCCATTCAGGCCAATACCACAGTTGAAGCGAACTGGGAAGTCATTAAGAATGTAGTGGATAAGATTTATGGTTAGAATGCACAGTTACATTTCCTGTAACTGTTTAATTTGCAAACAGGTGACCAATCCTGTGATATTTTCAAGTTCAAAAGTTAAGGTTTTAACGCTTTCTCTTATAAGCTAATGTTGTGACTGTCTCTATATAAAAACATAAACATTTTGGTTCAGTATGTCGTGAAATATACACTTCATTGATGAACTGATTGATTATTCAAGCATTCATTAGAAAATAATGTACAGTACTTTTGAATGAAAGAAATATGATGGCCTCCTCTTGTTAAGGCTGCCTGGCAAATAAACTACACGCTATGCATTTCATTTTAATGTTGATACTGGTTAAAACTGACAAAATTTTTATGGTTCTGTTTTTGCAACTCCTACCTGCTAAAATGTTAGATGGTTGTTCAGGAAATGAAGTTATTTACGTGAACACGCTTAGTTAACTGCAGGGGTACAGTTATATCAGGGTATTGTATAGTGATACTAATTACTAAGTAACCATATATGTTCAAAGCAGCAATGTTTACACAACAAACATTTGACAATCGAGCTAACCTTAAAGACGCGCCACAGAATAACTGTATTCTTTTGTATATCTGTGATGGTAACTTTACATGCTTTACATAAAAAAAATGAGAAAAACAAGTATCTATTTACAAACTGATAGTGCTATATATAAGGCCAAGAAATGTGCTTTATGTCTTACCGGATGTTTTATGTTAAGTTTAGACCACACTTTGTTTCTACAGCATAAAACGGTTATTGATCTGTGTTTTTAAACTGAACTGAAAAGTGATTGACTGAACAAGAATGATTTTCATGAAGTTCATTTGGGACGAAAAATATAGGTCACTAGGTTGTGGTGGGTCTTTAACACAGAAACGTAACTCGGAGCATTTTCTTGACGCTGGAATTTTAACTCTGTTTCATATTAGTGATACCAGTAACAGATGTTGCATACAGAAGTTGTTTTTTCTCACAAATGTTTTCAGTATTTTCAGAACAGAGTATAAAATAACACTGCAGATATTATTATATATGTAACACATTTTTACCTGTGTTCTATTTCATGTAACTGGGGGCCTCCGTGGCTGAGTGGTTAAGGTCGATGACTTCAAATCACTTGCCCCTCATCGATGTGGGTTCGAGCCTCACTCGGGGCGTTGAATTCTTCATATGAGGAAGCCATCCAGCTGGCTTACGGAAGGTCGGTGGTTCTACCCAGGTGCCCGCTCGTGATGAAATAATGCACGGAGGGGCACCTGGGGTCTTCCTCCACTATTAAAGCTGGAAAGTCGCCATATGACCTATCATTTGTCGGTGTGACGTTAAATCCAAAAAAGTGTGAGAGTGTGATATCTATGTTTGTTGTGTTATAATATACAGTAGTCACACTAACACAGTTCATGTTCGTTTAAAATGGTGGGAAAAGAGCGAAGAAGCCCATCTAGTCATTATTCCGTGCATAATTTCGTGCACAGCTTGGTAACTTGGTATAACCACTTACCTTCTTAATGTCGTTTTCTCGAGTGATAGTTGTAGTACCAATGTATTTGAGCATAATTTTTATTTCACGTGACATGATGACATTGATAGTATTAAAGATTTTTTAGAATCCATATATGATGAGGACTTCCATACTTTGATTTGTTATGACAAAATGTGATAAACTACTACGTATTGTTTTGCATGTCTGTTGACATACCTATCACTGAATATTATATTACTGCTTGTTTTATTTTGACGAAATGGATTGACCATGGCATACTAAGAGTTAGATTGTTAATTTGTTATTAACAAATGAATGATGTTAAGAGTACATACCCACTTTTAATTGATTAAGTTTTGATTCTTTTGCTTATGATTGTATTAGTGACCCTTTGTTCAACGGTCGATGATATTGTCTTTGGGTTAAATACATTACCTGTGATTGTATGGTGGGCTTGTGGCTAGCTGTCGTTGATTGTATACCATTTGATTTTCGATCTCTCTTACTATGTGTTCCAGTACTGTTTGCCCCTCACACTCCAGATTTTATGTAGGGAAAGTGGGGCCTTTAGATTTACTCTTGTCCGTGCGTCTGTCCGTCAGGATTTGGTTCGGTCAGTCCGAATTCTTGTGTGCATATCTCTAAAAGTATTTGGCTTGAAGTCGTGAAACGTGAAAGAATTGTTATTCTTTTAAAAGTTGTGCACCCGGGATTTGGTTTGGAATTTCATTCAGAAAGATCAAAGTTATGGCCTTTGACGGTAAAAAATTGCATAAAGAACCGAAAAGTGTGTCTGACAAGTATTCAAAAAGTGAAAAAAAAGTAATAGTCATGAAACATCATAGGATTGTAATTCAGAATGTGAAGTTGTACACTGGTGTTTTGGTTAGGATTTTACTGGGCCGGTTCAGAATTATGACCCTTGACTTAGTCATGAATATGCATGAAAGGCTTAAAACTTTGTGTTGCATGTATCTCGAAAAGAATTTAAGCTAGAGTCATGAAACATGAAATAATAGTTAACCAGCATGTGACATTGCTCACCTGCTGATTTGTTTGGGATTACAGTATGTATTACCAGAGTTATGGCCATTTGCTTAGTAAAACCATGCATAAATACTTGTAAGTTTGTCTCAAATCTATCTAAAAATATTTGACCTAGTCCTGAAACCATATAGTGGGTTATTATTCAGTAGATAAAGCTGTGCAACTTTGGGATTTACCCCTGTTGATGGTTTGTGCGATTTGACATGATTAACGGGGTATCTGATGTTAAAGCGGGTAATTATTTCATTTACCAAGTGTGAAGCCGTGTATTGATATTACTTTTAAATTTAAAAATAAGATGACGGCTTGTGCGATTGTTTTTTCAAGACAAATTAAGAATACTCGGTTACAGAATACAGCAGCATACATGATGAGAACTGATTGATCAAAAGAAATATATCATTTCAAGTTGCGACAAATAGTTCTGTTATTTGATTTATCATTTTACGTTTTCTGTCAGTCGTATTTATTGTTCCTTTACAGTGTTACCATTTCACTTTTATATTTGGTATATTTCTTTCAAGCTATTTATTGCTAATTGGAGTATAAATTCATTAACGGGGTATCTGATGATAAAGCGGGTAATTATTTCATTTACTAAGTGTGAAGCCGTGTATTGATATTACTTTTAAATTTAAAAATAAGATGACGGCTTTGTGCGATTGTTTTTTCAAGACAAATTAAGAATACTCGGTTACAGAATACAGCAGCATACATGATGAGAACTGATTGATCAAAAGAAATATATCATTTCAAGTTGCGACAAATAGTTCTGTTATTTGATTTATCATTTTACGTTTTCTGTCAGTCGTATTTATTGTTTCTTTACAGTGTTACCATTTCACTTTTATATTTGGTATATTTCTTTCAAGCTATTTATTGCTAATTGGAGTATAAATTCATTTCTACTCAATGATTAAGGTCTAAAACTGTTTTCATAATAGCGATATCTATTTATCAAAATTATTGCCAACTTGTTTTAATGTATGTAAGTTTGTATTCCTGTTTGCGAAGAAAGAATGGAAGTAAAAAAGAATGACCCATTATATGTTATAACGTTTGCTGTGTAAACTCAACTTGGACCATTAATTTTGTAACACAGATAAGTTGTTGATCTCTTTTGTTAATGTTTTTTTTCATACATGTAGTAGCAGATATTTTATTAATGATAATGAAGTATTATAACGTGTCTTCAGAATTTATAGCATTAATGTAAGGTAATTTAGTTGTGATAAAAAGGCATGACACTGCTTCTTGGACTTCATAGTGTACTTCTGCTTTACATTATAACTGATAATTTTAAGGTATTTAAAATTGATTTAATAAATACAATGTATAGAATGTAATTATGTTACGATAAAAACTTAAATTTGGACTTGGTTTTTCGACAGGAAAATGTGTATATTTATTCTTGGACTGTTTTGTTATTTAGATATACTGAGATTAAATCTTTTAATCTGCGTTTCTTTTGTACAAGATCGTTGTTTGAAACCACTTTCTTACCATGCTGATTTATTGCTTTGAGGGATGAACGCGAAACTATTGTTACTGTAAATAAATAAAGAACAAGATGCAGTAGTTTCGCACTCATCCATCTTTTTGTCTTCCACACCATTCATGAATAGTGTTATTTTTCTAAAATTTGGACTGTTTTCTGGATTTATTAATTTGTGACTGGTGCATTAAAGTGCTATAAAATTGTTTTATATATAATATGAACTTGATAATTTTCAAGTTATGCAAAATAAGTAGGAAATTTAACCAAGATAATGACATACATAGTCTTTTTTGGTAAAAATGGTTCTCATTTTTAACTCGACTATTCAAAGAATAGGTAGAGCTATTGCACTGATCCATTCGTCGGTGCCTTCGTCCGCGTCTCGATGGTATGTATTTTGTATGTAAGTAACCACTTGTAGGAACCGATTGAAAATTTACGGTGATGGTCTGACTTTCATTGTAGAGGTTTCAGCTTTTAAAGTTATTTGGATTTTTAGCTCGACTATACGAAGTATAAGGAGAGCTATCCTACTCGACCCGGCGTCGGCGTCTTTCCGCGTCCCCACCTTGGTTAAAGTTTTTTTTTACACTTTCTCTTTTGTCAGCTTATCTCTGTAATTACTTGATGGATTTGATTCAAACTTGAAATACTTATTCCTCATCATCATCCACATCATCTGACTTAAGGGCTATAACTCTGGCACCAATATTTCATGAATTATCCCCCCTTTTCACTTAAGATTTTCAGGTTAAAGTTTTGATGCACTTTCACTCTATCTCTGTTATTACTGAATGGATTTGATTCAGACTTAAAATAATTGTTTAACATCATCACCCACATCATATGACACAAGGTGCATAACTCTGGCACCATTTTTTCATGAACTATTCCCCCTTTTTACTTAGAATTTCAGGTTAAAGTTTTGGTGCACTTTCACTCTACCTCTGTTATTACTGAATGGATTTGATTCAAGCTTAAAATATTTGTTCAGCATTATCACCCACATCATATGACACAAGATGCATAACTTTGGCACAATTTTTCATGAATAATTCCCCTTTTTACTTCGTATTTCAGGTTAAAGTTTTATGCACTTTCACTCTGTCTCGGTTATTACTGAATGGATCTGATTCAAACTTGTTCAACATCATTACCCTTATCATATTACACAAGGTGCATAACTCTGGGACCAATTTTTCATGAATTATTCCCCCTTTTTACTTAGAATTTCAGGTTAAAGTTTTGATGCACTTTCACTCTGTCTCTGTTATTACTGAATGGATTTGATTCAAACTTAAAATAGTTGTTCAACATCATCACCCACACCATATATCATATATGACACAAGGTGCATAACTCTGGCACCAATATTTAATGAATTATGCCCCTTTTTGCTTAGGATATACTTACATAGTGTTTTGATACATTTTATCTTTACCTCTCTTATTACTTTAAGTTGATATTTTTGACATAGACTCAGGCTGTTGTGCAATATCTTCATCCACAATTGGAGTCATTAAACACTCCAGTGACAGCTCTAGTTTCCTCAGATGTGCCCAGTTTCACTATCCAGCATCGAAATAGTCGAGTGCGCTGTCACCTGTGACAGCGGTTGTTTGTATGTAAGCTTGCATCTCGGTAGCTATTTTTCGGCGACGCCGTCTAAATTCGTTTTCGTTACCTATGCCACGTGACTTCAGTTAGCAAATCAAACTACTTGATAACGCATTATAGATAATTTATCAAAATGGAAGATTTATGCAACACTCTGCCTGATTGGACGAGAGTGTCAATTTCTTTCACTCTGTTGATTGTGCTACGCTGAGTGATATGTAGACAAAGCGTTTACCCTAAACGACGCTGTTCACAGTTTTAAAGCTAACTTTGGCTCAGTATATTTAGCAAGAATATTGATATGATAAGTAAGTTTAATAAATATGATAAAAACCTGTTCAAATACCAACATATATCAAATTAAAGAAAGAGTTGAATACGGTCTGCATATCACATGGATAAGGGTGTGATAAGAGTCTTTTATGTAGAGAAGTGCTTTTTAAAAGATTTTCCTTGTTACAATTATCGTCTATATATGAAAAAGTATCTTGCTTTTGTGACTTATTCAGATTGCATATTAAAATGAGTACTTGTTTGCTTTGATATATATGTTATAAATTATTTAACTGATTTATTATATATGAATATCTTTCTTTAGTATGGTATGCAAATATTGAACTCATTTGAAACTGTTTTTATTATATATATGCTATATAATGACTGAATCTCATTACACTGAAATGAAGGTACGCTGCATACAGTTTATCTATGTGATATGACTACGGTCAAACTTTGCTTATGAAACAGAAGCATTGAAATAATTACAATTGTATGTTTTGCTTGACCTTCACTTTTTTATAGGTGTGACGTCATTGTCCAAAGATTCTTGAATAGCGAATATGCATTCTTTAAAGCGGCATCAGTTTGCATATTTTAGAAATAAATTAAAATAATAAATAAAAAAATCCTTTAATTGATTTTTTCTCATGTATTCTAATCAAACTTGATTTGTAGCATCTTTATTAGGCCCACAGCCAACTTTGTTCAGCTGGGACATTTAACCCCTTTTAGGGGCTGCTAGAGCTAAAACTAGAAATGCCTTTATACAGCGTCTCTTGAACAGCTTGGTGGATCTTTGTCATACCTGATCTGGAGCATCATTATAAGGTCCTCTTCCAAATTTATTTATATAGGAACTTGGGCCCTATTAGGGACCACTACAGCTAAAAGTAGATATGCCTTTCTTCGCATTAACCACTAAAATGTAATGGATTTTTATCAAACTCGATGTGTAACAATATCGTAAAGTCTCTTGCTATTTTGTTACAAATGGGGATAGGGACCAGTTTAGCTTAAAATATAAACACGTTTAATGACCTATTCTCATGAACCGCTTCATGAATCTTCATCAAACTAGTGCTGTAATTATTCGTCTAAGGATAAACGAAACAAAATTGCAACCCTACGAAACCTTTGCGAAAAATTAAAAGAGAACCATTTAAATTGTTATAGTGCGGTGTTTATTTTTGCAAAATGTTAGATGAAAGATGAATGTTAGATGAAAAATTCATAAACTTCTTCCCTTATTACAATTCGCCGACAATCATTTTTAAAGATATTTCTTGTTTGGGATGGATTTGAACTTCACATACTTGTTCATTGTGATGATTTGTCTAGCATTGTTTAGGTTCAATACTTTTGACGAGCCCGCTTGTGGTGAGCTCGTCTTAGTCGTCACTTTTGGCTGGTCGGTGTATGTGCGTGCGTCCGTGCGTGCGTCCTTCCGATTTTAGTCCGGACCATAACTTTGACAAGCATGGACCAATCTTGTTTATACTTGGGATGAATGTTTACCTCAATGAGAAGGAGTGCCATGCACAAACCCCATATTCCTATCTCAAAGTTCAAGGTCACGGTTGGAGGTCAAAGGTCAAATTGAAGTTTGTCCGGAGCATTTCTTCTTCGTGCATGGTGGGATGTTGATGTACCATGGCATGGATGTTCACCATTATGAGGCGGAGTGTCATGCGCAAGAACTAGGTCCCTAAGTCTAAGGTTAAGGTCACACTTAGACAGCTGGCAGGCTCGACATTCTGCCCGTGGCCAAACTTGTTTTTAACCAAGTTATACCCAGTTTGGACATAGCAATTTTTGGTTGTAAGCTGGTATTTCTTTAACCATTTGTGGAAATGGATTGAAACTGAACACCTTGTTCACTGTGATGATCTGGCAGATATTGCACTTGTTATATAATAAATTTTTTTTTAATATTCCACAAGGTTATGCCCATTTTTCAGCTTTTGGTATTTATTAACTTAACTTCTAATGACAAGGCTATTGAATAGTGGAGCGTTGCAGTTCTACGGGAGCTCTCGTTTATTGTTGTAAGATAGAGACAAATTTAAATGTCTCAAGCGAAAGAAAGGCCTATATTCAATCTAGTCTTTATGTTATTCACATGGATTTACTTTAAGTCATCATCCCTTTCGCCCAGGGTCATTAAAGTGGGTCCAGATTTTATCTGATACGGGATCGTTTATAGTTATCAGTGTTGGATCTTGAATCAGTGTTATACAAGTAATCATAATTTTCATTTTTGAAATTATTAAATCAGCAAGGCTGGTATGCCAAAATCGTGATGTAAATAATATATGGAGAAATAATTATCAATTATACTTGTGATGCAATTTTTTTTCCAGATTTATTTTTTGTATAGATAATTTTGTTTAGAAGTAGAAAACTGTATAACGCTTCCTATTTTACAATGTATAGTGCTCAAATATATACAGTCATTTTCTGTCGATCTGCTGGAATTTTTAGTTGATGAAATAAATGTATTGAATGCAAACTTCTGTCCACGTTGTTGTTTTACCCATTTATCCGCCAACAGTACAAATACAAGACGATCTGACTGGTGGAATTATGGCCATTTTTAGTCCCCTACCAGTGGAACACCGGAAAGAACCGTCCGTCTGTCCGTCCGCAAATCTGGATCTTGCAATTACTCAAAACGTATTCAAGCTAGGTTTAAAAAACTTAATTTGTGAATAGTGACAATATGTAGATTATGCACTTACATTACTTATGCTTGAAGGTCATAGGTCAAGGTCACTGTTGAAGGTCAAGTAAAATTTGTTTCCGCTCCATAACTTTTATGCATTGATGGGATTATCTTCGTGCTACACCCAAACGTTGCCCGCGATGAGAAAATGAGTCAACACATGATTTATGCTTGTTGGTTAAAGGTCAAGGTCACTATTGAAATTAAAGTAAAATTAGTATTTGTTCCTTAGCTTCTAAATGCTTTGAACCATTTTTAGCTCACCTGTCACAAAGTGACAAGGTGAGCTTTTGTGATCGCGCAGCGTCCGTCGTCTGTGCGTGCGTGCGTAAACTTTCGCTTGTGACCACTCTAGAGGTCATATTTTTGATGGAATCTTTATGAAAGTTGGTCATAATGTTCATCTTGATGATATCTAGGTCAAGTTCGAAACTGGGTCACGTGTGGTTCAAAACCAGGTCAGTAGGTCTAAAAATAGAAAATCCTTGTGACCTCCCTAGGGGCCATATGTTTCAACGGATCTTCATGAAAATTGGTCAGAATGTTCACCTTGATGATATCTAAGTCAAGTTCGAAACTGGGTCATATGCCGTCAAAAACTAGGTCATTACATCAAATAATAGAAAAACCTTGTGACCTCTCTGGAGGCGATATTTTTCATGGGATCTGTATGAAAGTTGGTCTGAGTATTCATCTTGATGATATCTAGGTCAAGTTTGAAACTGGGTCAACTGCGGTCAAAAACTAGGTCAGTAGGTCTAAAAATACAAAAACCTTGTGACCTCACTAGAGGCCATATTTTTCAATGGATCTTTATGAAAATTTGTCAGAATGTTCACCTTGATGATATCTAGGTCAAGATCGAAACTGGGTCAACTGTAGTCAAAAACTAGGTCAGTAGGTCTAAAAATAGAAAAACTTGTGACGTCCCTAGAGGCCATATTTTCAATGGATCTTCATGAAAATTGGTCAGAATGTTTACCTTGATGATATCTAAGTAAAGTTTGAAACTGGGTCATGTGCGGTCAAAAACTAGGTCAGGAGGTCTAAAAATAGAAAAACCTTGTGACCTCTCTAGAGGCCATACTTTTCGATGGATCTTCATAAAAATTAGTCAGAATGTTCACTTTGATTATATCTAGTTCAGGTTCGAAACTGGGTCACATAACATCAAAACTAGGTCAGTAGGTCAACTAATAGAAAAACCTTGTGACCTCTCTAGAGGCGATATTTTTCTTGGGGTCTGTATGAAAGTTGGTCTGAATATTCATCTTGATGATATCTAGGTCAAGTTTGAAACTGGGTCAACTGCGGTCAAAAACTAGGTCAGTAGGTCTACGTTGTCCGTGTGTCCATGCGTAAACGTTTGCTTTTGGCCACTCTAGTTTAAGATCCAGCCTTGAAATTTGGATGTCATGTGCAGTTTTGCACACCAATCTTTTTAACTGTCTTTCAGTGACCATAAATTGGCCTACTGATCTACTTTCTAATATTTTAGCATCACTTTGCCATTTGAAACATGTGGTTCAATATACTCAGGTGAGTGATTCAGGGTCATCATGACCCTCTTGTTATATAATGTCACGCGCATGGTCCCCATAACCAGATGATGTGTTGTTTGTGTTACTTGCATGACCAATGCCTATCAATCAGAGGTCAAGGAAACCATTGAAGTTACGTATAAAGCTTTCTGCTAACTTTTAATTACATTGTAGGATTCTTTATTACTACACAGAAATATTCCTGTGGCCATCCTTTAGCCAGTTGTGGACTTTTAAAGCCGTACAATTTAGTGCAGATCTGGTAGGTCCGTCCACATATGCTCTAGTTTCCCAGGACTTACTCTTGCCAACAACCACAAGGGACGAAAAATAACAAATAAAATCTGAAAAGTAGATCCCTCGGAAGCACCGAGAACAAGGCAAACAGTGAAAATTGCAGACTCGGTTTGATTGAGTCTGTTCATGAGCAGTAATGGAAAATGCAACACTGCACACGCCCCCTAGCACCGGCTTAAGCAGTATTCAATCTTCAAATCTAAATGAGTTGAAATCAATGATCCCGAAGGACCAGAAAGTTTTCCACTGGTAGCGGACTTCTGTATTGCCACTGCAATACTCGGCCACTTGTTAACTAATAGAATTGCTTTTGGGAGTTATGTTTTAGCTTGACTATACGAATTGTGGAGAGCTGTCCTCGGCGTCCTTCCGCGCCCGCCCCATTGGTTTGTTTCGATGCACTTTTTCTTAATCCTGTAATTAATTGATGGATTTGTCTAAAACTTAAAATAATTACTCCTCATCATCACCCACATCAGATGATACAAAGTCCATTACTCTGGCACCAATTTTTCTGGGGCTGTGTTTTTGTTGCTCTGTGCTTCCGAAAGATCTACCCTTACCTATTATCTTTTTCATGAATTGTTCTCCTTTTTACTTAGAATTTTCAGGTTAAAGTCTTTGGTGTACTTTCACTCTATCTCAGTTATAACGAAATTGATTTAACTCGAACTTAAAAATAATTGTTGCTCATCATCACCAACATCATTTGACACAAAGATCCTAATTGGCACCAATATTTTATGAATTGTGTCCCTTTTTACTAAAACTTCGGGTTAAATTTTAATGCATTTACCATAATGCTGGCACAAATATGCTATGAGTTATGCCCTCTTTTTACTTAGAATTTTAGGTTCAAGTTTTGATGCACTTTTGCTCTATCTCAGTTACTACCAAACAGATTTAATTCAAACTTAGAATAGTTAGTCCACATTATTAGTCACATGTTATGACACATGGTGCATTACTCTCGCAGAATTTTTCTGTAACTTATTCCCTTTAATACTTACTTTATGTTTGAAAAACTGTATCTCTGTCTCTATTATCTCTTTATACTTTTGACAATGACTTAAACAGTTGTTCAATATCTTCATCCACATTGGAGTCACTAAACACTCCAGTGAGGTCCAGCTTCCTCAGATATGCCCTATGTCACTTTCCAGCATCGATATAGTCGAGCGCGTTGTCTCCTGTGACATCGCGTCTTGTTGAGGTTCTCTTTACTTGTATACTATAACTTTGGAACTTTATATTTTTGTCATTATTAGATGAGTTAAAAAGGCTAAGTGCCATAGCTGTTTTCTTGCATATGGCCTTGTATAAAAAAACTGGCAGACTAGACTAGAGTTGACACCCGCAGGCGAGGCTCTTGTAGGCGCGTTTGCAGAAACAACTGATTTATATAAATGAGCCGTGCCATGAGAAAACCAACATAGTGGGTATGCGACCAGCATGGATCCAGACCAGCCTGCGCATCCGCGCAGTCTGGTCAGGCTCCATGCTGTTCACTTTTAAAGGTCCATTACTAAGGGAAAGTGAGTTGGCAATTTTTTTCATAGCCAGTGCATAGACTTCTGCAAGACACTAAATAATGAAGATTGGCAGGTCAAAATTTACAGAAAGTCTTTGGAACTCAAAGAAATGTATGTGTATTATATTGAAATTTCAATAAATCGACAGAATGACCCCCAGGTCTTTTTAACTTTCTTCATACTTCATAGAAAAATAATTGTACATATACTGCGATTTATTTCGAATTTCTACATACCAACTTTCATTTTCCAATAAAATGAAATAGTTTCTGTGCTTTTTAAAATAAATTAAAATGTTCACTTTCCTTAGTATTGGACCTTTAAAGCCTATTGGAATTGGAGAAACTATTAGCGAACAGCATGGATCCTGATGCGCAGGCTGGTCTGGATCCATGCTGGTCGCATACACACTATGTTGGTTTTCTCATGGCACGGCTCAAATGGACACTGCCTCGAATGCATGAAACGCTTCATGTTTTCAGGTAAAACTAGGATGTAAACAAATTGAAATATCAAATTTCAACTTGGTTCATTTGAGTATTAAACATATTTACTTTCACAGCACATTACAGTGTATTACAAAAATGTGCTAAAATAACTCATTCATAACGTTTACAATTTCTCGTTGAGAAATTAACAACGTTGGAAAATTCCAGTGATTTGAAATTTATACACTATGAATTGGTAGTTACAGGGACTGGGTATCAAAGGTAGTAGGAAATAAGGATATTAACTTCGCAATGTTATTATAAATATTTAAAACAGAGTTGTCGTTCTTTGGTTACTGTCTAAGAAAGAAGAATACACTGTTTTTCGTCTGTCTACTTATCACGTTGCTCGTTTTCGGAAAATTTTAACAGCTTTAAAGCAATTTTTGAGCATCCTTTGATTAATAAATTGTAAAAACGACAGTTTTTAACTGTCGTGTGGCGGCATGTACCTGAACTCAGTTGTTTTTCAGGGTCTTTGAGATCATAAGAGTTCATTCAATTGTTTATTTGACAGAGTGTGGCTTAAGCCAATGCTAGGCTAGAGGGCATGAGGGTGTTCCACATTTCATGAACAGACTCGATTAAATCTAGTTCGCTATTACTTTTATATATTCCATAAGGTCGTGCACAAACTTTAGTAGATATATCGTGTATAATTTTATTAGATATGCCAAAATCCCCACCTCTCATATAATTAAAATTGCTTGTTGATTGGAATTGAAGCAATTCGTCTTCTATATTCTTCCAATACAGTTTCTATTTGTGTTTGGCCTACATTAAAATGTGTGACTGGCTGTGTTTGGTGTTCTTGTTGTTTTCAGAGGGTGTACTTTTATTTTTTTTGCATTATTGTTGTGTTATGTTATGCACTCCCAAAATATTACAATAAAGCGTTTCTTTTAAAGAAACGTAGAACGCTATATGAAAGTTTATTTGCTAAAACGATCAAAGGTTCATTCTTTTTTATCATAATGGAAAGTATACACCTGTATAGTATCTAAAACGTCTTTTTAAACTTTGGAAAACATTATACTCTACCTTATGTATCTTTGTTGAGTGTATGAACAAAGTATATTATGCGTTTGGATACATCCACTATGGAATCAGTTCGGAAAGTAACTATGATCCACAGTTTGCCTCTCTATGCGTTACAAGATTTACTTTAAAATATACAAGTGTTTTGATTCTGTTCAACTCCCGTCCAGTTGTGCATTTCCAAGACAGCTCCCGTTCCTAGACCAGTTGCTGTTTGCAGTCCTTCACACTTTATGGTGACAAAAATATCTAATGTCCATTCTCCAAATATTTTCAATCCACAATCCCACAATGTACACCTTTTAGAGAAGAATGAGAAACTAACATGTATGTTTGTTTAAAGCAGCATGCCTCCAGATCTTTCGACAACAACAAAAAAATATTTTTTAGATATCTTGAAGTAAATGCTATATTTCTTAAAAAAGGCTTTAAAACTTAATACCTGACAAACTTTATGTTACGGAAACACATGAGAATTTGCTGTTTTTACTACTTTTTACGATGAAAATCGAAAAGCGTTTGTCACGCTTTTTCTCCAGGTAAACTGTCTCGATTATAAATACCTACATTTTGAAGTCATTATTCACTACATCAGCTATAGCGCTATTAGTTACGACGACGGGAAAATGTCTTTTTGCCGCGGCGGTCCGGGTACGATTCTCGACGCGGTCATCTTTTTTTCTTGATTTGGAATTTTTAAAATATTTTAGAAACAAAAATTCATATTCTAATGTTCATAATATGACCAAAACTTCAATTTGAAAGAAAGATTTTTTTAGCCAAATCTGGAGGCATGCTGCTTTAATATGGCCAAGTACAAACCTTACAAACAGCAAGCGCAATGATACAATAGGAGTAGCCACATTCCCAGACTACATCCTCCTAAAGCATGTCTCAACAGCAGCGTATGCATGTATGTCAACTAGAGAACAAGGAAAAGACAAACACATGAGGGAACACATAGGGAGACTGTCTTAGTACTTTTAGTGACAAAATATCACTGGGACATAATACCAATGGTGTCTGCCATGGACCGATTTAAGGTGTCGTCCCTTTTTTGTGACTTTTTGCTTTGTCTTACTTGTCAGTACGATTTAATTTGTCAATGTACTTATACGCCCGTTTTGAGAAAACGAGACATCTTTTGTGCGTCAACATTTTTCGTTTCCAGACTATTGACTCAGGCAGTATATTAGCTACAGCTTACACACTACACGCTGACTAAGCACTACGGAGGACTGTTCCTTCTGTTTTGGGGGTTAATAGGTCAAAGACCAAAGTCACAGGGATACCCTCCAATTTTTGTATCCAGTTCAGTTTTTAATATTTTTTTAATAGTATTCCTCTTCTATATTCCTCTCCCCTAACCCCCTCACACACCTTTATTGTCACATTTGGTTCAGCTGTTTGATATTGTTTCTCGATATCCCTTTTTAACATTCCTTAAACCTGTCCTCCCCACACAAATACCCCGCCGCTACTAATTGTTTATTTTTTACTTTAAGTTTAATTTCTTGTTTCTTAGTGCACCATTTCGCCTGAACCCCGCCGTTCCCACCCACTCACCCAACCCCCAGAAAGATATATATATAAAGAACAAAAGAAAACAACAACAACAACAAAAAACAAAAAAAGCAAAAGGGAAAGTAAAATTTTGTAATTATTGAAAACTCTTTTAATAAACGCCCGTTTACGGACCAGAAACGGGCGTGTTATGGCCCGTTAAGCGGGTACGTTTCTTTTTGTAATGTGCACATCAGTTAGGTCGCTGCGTTCATCGAACGTGGCTGTTCACAATATTTGTCTTTGATTATTAAAGGAAAAGCACTGTCTTAAATTGCTTTATTTTTGCACTAACTGTCGGCAGTTACAGCTTTTTAAACAGACGTCGGCGTATATTCACAGTTGAAAAAGTGAAACATTTTACTGAAACTTGACAAACTACTTTTGACGATTTTCACAAAATGTAGACTTAATTGCACCGGATGCAGAACTGACTATAGTTAAGGCATAAAAATAACATATTGAAATTTTATCTCATCACGTTTACTTGTCTGTAATATACATTTTTTTCGGTCAATTTCAGCGTGCTAAATATAGAATTACGAGAGACGAATTGCGCAAGTTACATAACAAGACCTCAATGACAACATAAACTAACTTGAGCCGTGTAATAAGCAATAAGTTTAATGTATTGAGACTGATTATGATACATCAAAGGGTACCGAATGATAGCCCGGTGTAATTTAAACCCATCTTACTAATCCAATGACCTTAGATGAATGAAATGAACAATTTGTTGCTTGTTTAGGATATCGTGAAGAACTCGATTAGGAGATAATTGATACCTGATTAATCATTGGCTTTTAACGCAGATCGGGTGCGGTGTGAGAAGGAGGCGCACCTTGTGCAACCTCTATTTTTAGACAATTACGACACTCTAATTACGTGGTTAAGTTACGAACAAACTATAAAGTTATTGTGTAGATTATATAAAGGAATTTGATTCAAAATCAGTTTGGCAGAAGGACATTTTCTGCAGCAGATAGCATGTACATGTTTGCTTTTTATGTGTATTAGCAAGGTCATATTTGACAAAGCCCAAATTAGTAGACAATAATTCATTATTTTCTTGTTAACCGTGTTATGAACTGCTTTAGTGCTCATCGCCACATATTAGGGCAAGACCAAGACGCATATTCATAAATTTAAAGACAGATGGGTTTAAAATGAAGTAGGGAAATTATAAGAACATTTAAACTTCTGATGTTAGAGCTTGCTTTTACTAAGATGAATATGTGCCTAGGGGTTTATGACTGACCTTATCATACACCAGACATCTGTTTTTTTATGCCCCTGGCATCTACTGATGCGGGAGGGATATAGTGATTGTCCTGTCCGTCCGTTTCGTTCGTTCGTCCGTCCGTCCGTACGAGGTTAACCAAATGTGACCGTTTCGTCTAGCATTAATACCCTTTACTAGAATGACTTGATACTAATGCAGATGTAACCTGTGACCATTCCTCATCTTCAGACATCACCTGACCTCAGTTTGACCTTGACCTTGACCTTATTTTGGACTTAGGTTGCTTTATATGGGCCATCTCTTGGTTAACCAAATGGGACCGTTTCGTCTAGCATCAATACCGCTTACAAGAATGAATTGATACTAATACAGATGTAACCTGTGACCATTCCTCATCTTCAAACATCACCTGACCTCAGTTTGACCTTGACCTCGTTTTGGACTTAGGTTGCTTTGTATCGACAAGGATGCCACCGGGGGCATCAAGCGTTTATTGAACGCAGCTCCTTGTTTCTTTAAATCTTTTATCAGGAGATACGGCATATAATCGGTTAAGTATCGACTTGAATTTATACACTATTGAAGAATTAATTTTGTCCATAATTTTGCACTTGGCATTTATTTTCACAACTTTTATGATTGAATATATGGAACTTAGTAACGCAATACATTATTTAGATTTGAAAAATATAAAACACGTTTGGAAATGTACTGAGAAGGTGGTTTGTTGTTTTTGTTTTCATTTTTTGTTGTTGTTGTTTATTTCTTCTGTTTTGTTTTTCACCCGGGTTTTCGTTTTTGTAACATAAGTTATATTGCCAGGAAATAAAGTAAAATAAAATAAAACTGTATAACTATCTAGTAATAAATATATGAAATCGGTGGGTCATGCCTTTTGCAGTGGTACTCTTCGTATTTCTTTTTTATTTGTTTATAATCCGTAGACGACCCCTCAAAGTAAAGTCAAAATACACCCCTGGAAGATTGCCTAAATCAGTTTCAAAAAGTTTACACCTTGATTAAACTTGAAAAATATTTTCTTTGATGTGTTTTTAACATATGACAAACGAACGTAAATCAAGACGGTAATTTGCTAATATTGTTTGAATTCGGTGCATAATATATGTCATGTTTTATCACTGGTCGCGTGATGAATTGTATATTTCTTAATTCCGTTATGGAACGTATTTTTGTTTCGAAGATTTACACTTATGATATAAATAGAAATAAATTATTGCAATAAAACGTAGAAAAAAACATTGAGAAAAAAGCGGTGGCACCATGTGGAAAATAGTGAATGAATAAATAAATTTCGCAAATGGTTAACGAAGAACCGGCTTGAGGCTGCTTTTGGAAAATTGAGTAAAAGGCAAACTAAGGTAGGTTTCTTTTCTTTTTTTCTTTTATTTTCTTTAAAGTTTGGTGCTTGCCCGATAATATCAATTTACTTACTGTTTAAATTGCCCAGCTCGTGTCAAGCTTCCTAAATATTATACATACTCTTTGATACAGCACATGATCCAAAGAACTCCAAGGGTTGTAAAAGGAAGGGTACGACTTACAATAATATCTTTTATTTTATCTTTTCCAGTGAATTATAGAGTTTTCTCAGTGAAATAAAAGTGATAATCCACATTTTTGAAACAGTAGAACAGTTTTTAATTTTTCACTGTTTTTGCCGAACTAGTTCCGGTCCTCCGTCGCGATTGAAGTCAAATTGTATAACGAGCGTTATAAATACCGGGGACCATAATGACGATGACGTCATTTTATTTGTGTTATGCTTACTGCTGACCTTTCCCGCGATTTTCGACATTTTATAAATTACGCAACAAAAGTACAGTTTTACACATAAAATAAAAAGAAAATTTGTTTGTGTCAGTGAAATATCAATTTTATTTCACTCATGAGCACCAAAAAAAAGCCATTTTCACTCGTGGCTACGCCACCCGTGAAAATATCAGTTTTTGGTGCTCACAAGTGAGATAAAACTGATATTCACTGAAACAAACAAATACCCTCTATATCTTTCACTGAAACAAACAAATATCCTCTAAGGGTTTGTTTTTGATTATCAAATAATGATTCGCATCCGTACGTAACTTTTAAAATATTCTAAGTAGAATAAGACAACTTACTGTAAAAACTTTATTGCTTGTTGTAGATTAAATTTCGTGTTTGCATCAAGCCACAAAATTAAAGTCTCAACGAGCATGATAAATTCACATTCATTATTCTTCAAAACTTGAAATCCACGAATAAAAAGCATTTTAACCAAATCCACAAAATTTTATGTCACCGAAATTAAACGAGTTCTAATTAAATTGATATCAAATATTGTAAACAAACAATTTTATGTTTCGAAATTTCTATGGGCCAAAAATACACGCAAGGATTTTCTTTATATTTTTGTCAATAAAATTGAAATGATTCAGTTTTTATCCTCAATATTCAATAATTTTCAGCTATCATTCAGAAGAAGGACATGTAGAATGATGTATAATTTATATCTTGCTTCTTTGCAAAATAAATTTTAAGGAAAAATCCTTGCAAATAAAATCTGCAATGAGATATTTTGGAAGTATGGAACGCAACCCAGAAAATAATATCAGAGTCAATATAATTGAGCCTGTTATAGAAGGTAAAGCCTGATTCAGATATGATATTGGAAAGTATTTTTTCTCGTTCACTTAAAGATCATTGCTTTGTTACTTTTTTTACAATTTTGCACTTAGTAGATCTCATGCTTTTCTGATTATTTAGTATAATGGCTGATAAATCTTTATTTAACAAAAGGATGAAAAGTTTGTCTCTTTTTGTCTTAGTGTTGGAAGGACGTAACAGAAAGCGACAATTTTCCAAGCCTGTGTCTGTCTATGTCGCATAGTAATTTAGAGTTTAAAGTATCACTTAAAGCATCACATAAGGTCATTCATAATATAGTATATATGTTTACTGTCAGTATCATTAAAATGTTGAGGCGTATATGAATTTTTTTCCGTTCTGTTAATACGTTCTTGCGCATTTGAAGAAAACGTGCCGCATCAATTGTTGTTAACCTGTGTTAATTAAATTCTATTTACAAGTTCTATTTCAAGGATGTTCCAACATCCATTTGGCAAATCCACGTATGAATTTCGCCAATATCCAACAAACACCTGGTTTAGGTTTTTATCGAAAAATTTCACATAATTCCATAAATGTTTATTTGCGAATCATGCTTGCATAAGTACAGATTCGTGATTTATGAAAACGTAGTGTCTCTATTTTTGTGAAGCTATTCATTCGTTGGGTATTGGTAAAAATCCTAAGTAACGCTTTTCTGCTATACCTTCGTCGGTAAAAATATGTCCCACGTTCAAAACGTTTTGATCTTCTTCGTTATACTCTTGGTATAATGACCAAAGATGTTTTCAAACTGTAATTTACAACAAAGCAATATTAACAGCAGACTCATTGATTGGAGTGTTCCTGAAAGTTACCAACATTCATTTTAAGTGTCGTGGACATACATACCGTTACTAAAATCATGTTGTCTTATCAGAGAATAACAATTTACTTCTTTAATTATATATTAGAAGGAACCTTACTACTAAATTAAGCATAATATTCATAATTTAGGTTAATAATTGACCGATCTAGTCACCGACTGTCTTCATTTCCTTGGGACTGGTCGTTGGCGTTGCTTAAATTTTACAACCTGTTGCACTTTCGTAAAGTATTGTGTGTTTTATGTCTTCTATTTCACTATTTCTGATTATCTGGGATCATGGATTCAGTCCGATGTTTCTGTCCAGTATAGTTTTTCTTGAGCAGGTGCTTGGGTGTTTGAGGGTTGTTGCACTTTTTCTCTTCTCGCGGACAGGCTTAATCAAACAGCATAATTATGGTTATTTTTCTTGATTGGTTCAATACTTCTTATATACTCATTTGTTTAAGATTTTATTTGTTACCTTCTTGATGACTGTTATTGTGTTTCTCGAAATTGTCGAAGATATTACTAGGTTAATTTGGATAAATTTTATGTGATTAGATTGCGGTGGATTTATACTTCCTGTCTGGTTGTAACTGACAGGACATGTGGTGAGACTCCATGACTCATGGCAGTTCTTAAAGCCGATTTAAAAATGATTTCATATTTGTCCTCTGTCTTGTCCAAAAGACTGTGTACATTGTACCACAGTTTTCCTGTAAACGATTTTTCGTTAACGTTACCTATAATGTTCTTCATAGCCTATGTATTATGCTTGCATGTCTATCACCGTGGCTCGGTGCCCCACTTTGTCCCTTTACTCGTTCGTTTTGCCCTAGTGTGTGTTGGATATTTATCCTTTTTTTTGGCTTTGTCTGTGCATGTGTGTGTCTACGTGTGCTTGTCTGTTTCAAGCCCGCGTGTTTTGGGTTGCTCTTTGGGGAGGCTGCGTTTTTGGAAGGTGGCTTTTCCTGTTGGATATTCATCCTTTTTTCTTTTTGTTTTCTATACATGCACTGCTGAAGGATTCTGAGTTTTGTGGAAAGTGACTTTTCTTACTAAATATGTACCTTGTTGTTTTGTTCTGTTGTTTTTATTCGCTACTTCATTTGTTTCTGACACATTTGCGTATGGCATATGAATAACTGTTGTTCGGAAAAACCTTCCTACTTATAAAATTACAGTAATTTGGCAGAAAAGTCTTTGGTTACTAAATGATAACTCTATATGGAAACCGGCATATAATGTTAAGTGCGAAAATGTGATATTGTATTATTAATTGCAAGTGCTATTTATTTATTGGTTAGAAATACCTTCAAATGATTCAATCACAATCATAACAAGTGGTCTGACTGAATTTGTTACTTTTATATTATAAGAATTAGTAGACACACACTTGCGATAGCAGCCGGTTATATTTGTCTTTGATCTGCGCAAGAGTGCCGAATATTTCATGCGAGAATGCAGTCTGAATGAGCTTGTCGTAGGAAAGTGGTTGTACGCATGCGCACAAAAAAAAGCAAGGTTGTCAAGCAGAACATCACTTTTCTCATAAATACTTATCCGGAAACCTGTATCAGCTGTCAGCACTGTGTTGCCCTGATTACAAAAATGTACTCTTTATTAAAAAAATGTTCAACAACAAAAAATGCATTCTAAAACAGTCCCAGCGCATGTAAAAAAGCAATAACTAAACTAAATGACACGTTGAAACAGATAAGAGCAGACAATAATGAAGAGTTAAATCACATTATTATCAACAAACCACTTGTATTAGATAGTCTATACTGAAATTTTCAATGGGTGTATAGGAACAATCTCCCAATCAGAGAGTCTGTGAGAAAATAGGTACTTGAGAATCATCATAGCATTGCCGCAAGGAAAGAAACCTTTAGAATTGAGGGAAACTGCGCATTTTGTTGTATTGACGGGGGATTTTAATATATTTTCCTTATCAACAACACTCGAAAATGTCTAAAAATAAGAAACTTTTATATATCTTATAAACGATCTTTAAATACTCATCGGCATATTTCAAGGGATTTTCTTTACAAAGTTTAAGACTATGTAAATATAAACTGGAGTAATTAATGACCTCAACTGAAATGGAATTTTAAGTGATCTCTGAATGAGTTGGTAAATGTGTAGATTTCTGACTGTAAAAGAGTAACAAACTGACTAGTAATGTTATAACCTGTTCATGGTGTATTAGAAACAGACAGTTATATTTCTCCGATTACTAATCAGCCAGCTGGAGTGAAACAACCCGTTCATTCAAAATACACAACCTGATATGATAGACATTATATTTTTTTGTATAATAAAACAGATTTACTATACAATTACAGTACATAGACCTTATAACGTTTTATGCCCTTACATAATTTTATCTACATGCCAAACCTACTCGACAGATTTCTATTATTTATAACATTTTCTTGTTATCCAGCGCTTGGTTATACTATACATAGGGGAGTCGCTCGGAAATAATTTTCGTTGATAAAGTGGTTAAGTCAATCTAGAAATTTTATCCCAACAAACAAGTGAAATTCTCATACATTT
Organism: Mercenaria mercenaria; assembly: GCF_021730395.1. Classification (NCBI taxonomy): domain Eukaryota; kingdom Metazoa; phylum Mollusca; class Bivalvia; order Venerida; family Veneridae; genus Mercenaria; species Mercenaria mercenaria. The sequence goes on from NC_069378.1 coordinate 58,414,711, forward strand.
TAACTTCGAAAATGAAATCCATAAATGCATATTCCGAAACAGCCGTTTGGGGGAAAACCCAGGGAATTTCATGCCCACGAACGAATTTTAGTTCACAGTAAAGCAAATTAATGCCTTCTGAATCGGCTGTTGTGACCAGAACCTGTGACATTTGGCCAATACGACACACACTGTATCTATTACAGGGTCATTTTGAATGGTAAAATCGTTAAGGTAGTGGACCCGTAATGACATTCGGCAAATTACGTATCTTACGAATGCATTTCGGCATTTTACGGAAAGTTTTGTGCGCGGTGAACTACTTTACGTCCGAAGAAAGCTGAATTTCCTAACAAAAATACGTAATCGCCCGGATATTGCCGAGTGTCATTACGTAATCGCCCGGATATTGCCGCGTGTCATTACGTAATCGCGAAGGATATTGCCGCGTGTCATTACGTAATCACACGTATATTGCCGCGTGTCATTATGTAATCACACGGATATTACCGAGTGTCATTACGTAATCACACGGATATTACCGCGTGTCATTACGTAATCACACAGATATTACCGAGTGTCATTACGTAATCACACGGATACTGCCGCGTGTCATTACGGGTTCATAAAATTAATATTTCTGAGAAGCACATCCGCTCTGTTAAGAATTGTTTTGACAATGATTATTATCATCCTTCATGATGTTTATTGTAATTTTCATAAAACAGTCTGAATGTTTTACATCTTTTATAAGTGGCAGGAAATAAACAATGTGTCTGCGAACATATTCCAGGGTTACAGTTTACATTATGTAAATGATTTACTCTTGTCGACTAATCATTTATTTGTAAGTGTTTTAAGTTTCGAGTAGATTCAAGAAGATGTTATTATTCTATTTTGGCTTGTTTGATGAGACATAAAGATCAGCTGTTAAAATTTTTGTGACTAAATGGTGATGCATACTGTAACACATAAATATACGATATCGGCTCCTTCTGTTGACTGGCTTGTAGAAGGTCGACGGCTGTATCCAGGTGACCATCCTTGCTTGCAGTAAGGATCGGATTGATATGTAGGGTCTTCCTTCCTTCACCAATAAAATATGTTATGTCTCCGTATGACCGAGTATGTACCGGTGAAACCTAACAGATGTTTTGAAAGTGTAATTAACAACAAAGCAAAATTAATAGCAGACTCATTGATTGGAGTGTTCCTGAAAGTTACCAACAAATTCGAAATGAATCTTTCTGTTTTAAAACGAGCTGCTGGAGGTAAACTGGGCGCGTGCTCATGAGACTATACAATTATTGCCTTTTAGTGAGGCTGATATGTGGATTTATAGACCTGATAAAAGCGATATCACTTTTATCAGGTCGATAAATCTACATATCGACCGAACATAAAAGGCAACACATGTTTTAATACTAAATCCAGCCTACTTATAAGTATAAAAAACTAAATACAAATATATGCAGCCTTTTGTAATTTTTCGTAGTAAATTGTGTACGACGTCGCATTGTATTGATGTCAAACCATTGTTGTTTACGTATGACGTCACATTTATTCGTACCTAAGCGATTTCGCACGTGACAGTTTTCTGTGTGGTCAATATGTACTTTAGGCCCAGCCCATCAGTCAATATGATAATTTATCACAGATCTTGTGACCGTGTTTAATTTAATTATTTAAGCAAAGTGAGAGGTCATACTCAACAGTTATGTAATGCCCATTGTAAGGTTTTAGAGATTGGGAATTTTCGTTTACGCTTAATTAAACGGTTTTATAGTTTGAAGTCTTAAAAGCGATGTTATGTTAAGAATTCGCGAGTGGCATTATTCGCGAATATGAACGCAAATAAAGTCATCTCGAATATCATCAAATCTACCTATTGTATCAGAGCAAGTTGGTTTCGTTCAAGGTAGTTGGACGGGGTTATGATACCACAACGGTAGTTAGGTATTTATTCAATCAATTTAACACATTCAAATCAGGTAACATTTCTTATTCAGTTTGATAAAACAATAGGTTTGATGTCATCCGTAATATTTACCTGTGTACAATATTGTCCATATCTTATTTACAAAATCCTCGATTTTTGTAATTTGTGTCTTTGTAAATAAATTGTAGTTTTCGTTCTGTTCTGTTCCATTCTAGAAGGTAGTGAGTTACTTGTGACACATTGCTTATTACTAACCATCAATACATTTATTTCCGAAAGTATAGAAATGCTTCATTTGTAAATACATGTAATTATAATTATTACATACTCAATAAAACATTCCGTTAAGTTACAGTGGAACCTGAAACGTCAATATTATTCCATATTGACGTTCAAATTTCATATCAGGTGCGTGACGTCATTTGTGACGTCAGTTTCCTGCATTCCGTCGCGTTTAAAAGTTTAACGACAATATTTTCAATTTTACACAGGCTGAAGAACAAATTATATCACTTATATAATAATTGTAAGTGTAGTTTTTGTATGTAATAAAAAGAGTATTAGATTTGCATCGAGAAATAAATATGCACTCGTTCTTTTGCGGAATAATATTGTGCTCCTAAAGTCGCGCAATATTTCCGCTGCAGAACTTGTGCATATTTCCCGATACAAATCTAATAACCTATAAATATAAAGTCTTTGAGAAGTTCTGTGCCACTATGTGTCATTACTCTCGTCCTGACTGTAAGAAATTCTAAAGCGGAAGTCAGGCAGTGAAATTGATGACAGTTTCTCTAACTGCAATAGGCTTTGAAAGCGAACAGCATGGATCCTGACCAGACTGCGCGGATGCACAGGCTGGTCTGGATCCATGCTGGTCGCAAAGCCACTATGTTGGTTTTCTCATGACGCGGCTCATTTCGCGTTGTGGTTTTCGATGTTTGATGTACGTTTCTATTTGTTGTAAAAACCATAAAAAATCCGTGTACACTCCCTTAAAAAACTATTACAACAAAGAAATACATTTTTCATATATTTTAGCATTTAACATATAAACGCTTATAATTTAAAGAAATTAATTACATAAAACAAATCGCTGTCGATATTTTGAAAAAGGAACAGCTGATAGCGTTTCCGTCTTATTCTCCATTAGGACAGCATAAGCAGGGCGTACTATTCTTCTGTTGACATTTAGCACAATGTCCGGGGTGAAAATATTTTCGATGCTTTCTTCGATGCTGTCTTCAAGTTCTTTGATTGCCTGAAAGCCAGAAATAAATACGTTGATTACATGATATAAAAGAGTACAGTCAAGCAAAATGAGAAAGTTTAATCCTACATTGATTACACATATCTCAATTACGTATATACTATAACATTGTCAGATAGCATCGCAATAAAATGTCTATGTAATGCTGTGTCTATTTGTTTACATATCGATATGTAAACATATGTTTAATCGAACTTCTATTAGAAATTTATGAAATTAGTCAACAGATCTATAAGTATATCCTGAAGAAGCACAAAAAGCAAGAGTACAAATTAATAACTGACTAGCCTTGAATGAATTTGTACACGAGAGGAAATGAAATGTGCCACACCACTAACGCGCCCAAGAAACGGCTAAAGCGGACCTCTGTTATAAGAAATATTAAATTGACTCAATAATGCAAAAGGATCAGACATATTTGCAACATTCAGCCTTAGAAGTAAGGGGTGACCAAAACCTTGAGAAAAAATTAGTATCGATCCAGCTAGGTAACAAAGTGATAATTCCACAATTTCAGTGGCTCTGAAATAATGCAGAACAGTAACAGTGGTAATTTTCTTTTAAATTTCATAAATAAAGAATGTTTACATACTACAAAATGTGAGAATACGCGTTCTTATGTTTTCGGATAATTTAGTCCAGGTAGTTCTAGCTGTCTGAATGGTATTTCATTACAGACCTAATCGAAGACCAAACTCCCAAATTAATGGCAGATTTGGTTTTTTGAGTGTGTTCTAGAGAGGCAAAGGTATATACCACACTGTTTAAGCACCCAGCACCAGCGGAATTCTATTATACATAAAGATTGAATGGACCCTATGATTAAGAAAATAAAACAACATTGATTCCCGGTACGGGGAGATATTTTTCGGTCATAGCTTTCGAGAGAACAATAATTTAGAGGCGATAGTATCGTATTTTTTTCTCGAAGTTACAATAACATTACAGAAAGCTTAAAATTGATTTCGTAGTTTTATTCAGGACGTTTGAAACTAGAACCTAAAGTACAAACTCTTCTTTGCAATCCTAGTGTGTGTTAACCTTTACCCTGCTAAATTTCTAAAATGGACTAATCTATCATTCAGTTTGGACAGTACCCTTTATTATTCGAAGGAATGTTCACTGAAAATTTACTGACTGAATAGCGAACAGTACATTCTGATCTTGCTCTACACAGGTCGCAAAGGGAGGTTCACGTGCCACCAGCAGGCTAAAGGGTAAAAGCTAAACGTTGATAGTCAGGGATGTGTTTCTGTAAACATTGGCAGAAATTATGTTGAGTAGGTTTTTTTTATTTCTTTAGGTATGTGTAAGAACCTTTTGCATCTTTACAATATTATATTCCTCTCCCAGTGCTTCGATTCTTTTGCTTTTAGGTACATATGTACAACCATTCCCTCCATTACCAATCATGCCCGCGTTAACCGTTGAATTGTTTAATTTTAAAATCTGCTAAAAATACCAGTTGGTAAAGTCATCTTATAACTCTGTGTGTGAGTCTGGCATCAAAATGGGCCATTCTCCAAATATTAGTTCATGTGCTGTGAGCCTTAATTTACATCCAAAGTAACATTTTATCACCCAGTGTACCTTTCAAGAAATGAAATAAAATATCAAAAAATATCCCCTGTCTGTTAAGACATGTGGTAAAGTTATTTATTTGAAGTAGACAGACAGTGAACGGTCCATTTGTATTCATAAAACATTACGACATGAATCGAACCTTTGGGGGATCATAAACGAGTGGTGGTGCGATACGGTATTTTCGATGAGCCATAACAAAACATTATAACTTCAGTTGAGGCTTCTAAATGAAGAACAGGTGTTTGTTGTTTAATGGAATAACTTGTACCGTGCTACAGATGGTAAGAATCGTTAATAATCAATTAAATGTGTATAAAAGAGTTGCGAATTTTCCACTCAATTGGTTCCGTTGTCTTTCCCGCCAATAAATAGTTGATCCAGTGTTAAGGTTATGCTACTGATGTCATGTGACTGTCTGGTTATTTAAGAAAAAAATGTGAAAATTCAGTGTACGTAATTATCTTTATTTCAAAAGTTGTAAAACAAACAGCTTAAATAGAAGCGCTGGTAAGAGAAAATATAAACAACGAAATAATTATTGTTATGGTGAACCATAATCTTCTAAATTATATGAACTGTATAAAATGATATGAAAGGTATGGTATGAATTGTATAAAATCTACCAAATAGTATGAACTGTAATGTTTGAACGGTATAAAATCTACCAAATAGTATGAACTGTAATGTTTGAATGGTATACAATCTACCAAATAGTATGAACTGCGTAGTATGAACAGTATAAAATCTATCAAATAGTATGAACTGTAAAGTATGAACAGTATAAAATCTACCAAATAGTATGAATTGTAATGTTTGAATGGTATAAAATCTACCAAATAGTATGAACTGTAATGTTTGAATGGTATACAATCTACCAAATAGTATGAACTGCGTAGTATGAACAGTATAAAATCTATCAAATAGTATGAACTGTAAAGTATGAACAGTATAAAATCTACCAGATAGTATGAACTGGAAAGTAGGAAAAGTATAAAATCTACCAAATAGTATGAACTGCATAGCATGAACAGTATAAAATCTATCAAATAGTATGAACTGTAAAGTATGAACAGTATAAAATCTATCAAATAGTAGGATTTTAGAGTACAGACTGTAAACAGTATATACTGTATCTATAGTCATAAACATCACGATGTCAAAACTATTATGATTCTTTTAAAGATAATACAAACCAGTATTTAAACAAAGATAATCGATAATGCCGCTGCAATCAGAGATCTATTTTTTGAGTGTATTTTAGGAAGACCTGCAGGAAGCTGCAGACTAATAAAGAAATGTACTCTTATACAAAATCGAGACAGCAGTTAAAATATTTGTTCCGCCGTTTTCATTAATCATAGCTGCCACCAGTAGTTACCTTTTTCATTTGGTGTCTGTTATTTATTTTAAATCGGTAAGAATGTTTTCATGGTCGTATTACGTGTATAAGACAGTAACATTCTGTTTAGGTACACCGGTTAAAAGCCATAAGTTAAGGGCTTCTAAAATAATATTTAGACATTTAATTAATTGAACAACTTTGTTTTCCCTTTGGTTTTGGCATGGTGGTTGTAATTCACGTGTCTGGTAAATTACTCTCAGCATCATTGTAAAGCATACAAACTAAAGCTACTGAAAACGTGCTTTTTGAACTACGCACTTTCTGTTCTGCTAGTTCACATGAAAAGACTAAGTCATAAATAAGCATGATAAAACGCAATAATGTTTTAATAGGAAATCTTTGGGTTTGGTCTTGAAACACACCATCTTGTGCCGATTACTTATATATCTAACTTTCAGTACAATTTCTAGTTTTCTTACTCAAAATAACCTTTAAATCCAAATCTCTGTTCAAAATTATTTGTATTTTCTCATTTAAAGATATGCAAAATCGGAAATATTTCATTCCATTGCAAGAGTGAAAAATATCCTTTTTTTTCCAAAGAATTTATTTTCATATGTTTTATATATTTTATAAATAATTCGTTACGTACAGTTCATCAACAAATTGATTTTGAAATGCATTGAAATAATATCAGGTTTTTCATGAAATTTTCAAGAAAAAAAAAATTTTTTTTTGACAAAAGTTTAAATTTCAAAAAGGTGGTTTTTGCAACAGAAAATTCCTTTCAATGTTTGTGTGATGATAATTGTTTAAGTAGCCTAATGATCCCCAGACTTTCAAAAATATGGATATGTATGATTTCTTATTGGTTATAAGCCGGTTTCGCCCGCTAATGATCGAAGTTTTCCCATTGAAAAAAAAAAACAACTTTAATTGTTATATAAGAGCAAGTGTTCTATCTCCCTAAAAGTCGTAAAACTTGCTTTGGCATCAATGACGTAAGGAATAAAAAAGACTGTTTGAATGCCTATCTAACTGATAAAATTTCTTGTCTCTTAAAATATTTCGACTTACAAAACTTGATTACATAGTATTAGTACTCCTTACGGTGAACAAATGAATTGTTGTGGTCGAAATATTTTTCGTCAGGGATTGTTTATTTTTGTAAATTCGGTTGCTGAAGTAAAACTCGTAGTCAGTTACTGTTTTAATTTAGTTTTGTTTTGAGACAGACAGTGTGGAATGTTAAGCAGAAATTTAGAACTTAGATCTTATGTACCACTTTTCTTTGTAATTTACTAACTGAATTATGCCTATTAATCAAACTCCATCCATATTACAAATCAGACGTCACTCAATTCACTGTACAAATCCCCTGTGCATTTGAACAATCATTAGATTATGTGAGTAAATACTATATTAGGATGTAATATAAAGCTAAGCCTTGTAAATAAGTGTCTGACAAACTAAAATAAAAAGAAAGATGAACAAATCCTTTAATTTTTCAGATTTTATTTAATTTTTAAGGATTTCACAGGAACTGAGGAAAGATCGGGTGATCCCGGTAATTTTCAACATGTTTCGATGACGCACCATAAACCCAGTGGTGTTTTTGCCACTGACCGTTTCAAGGCGGTACCCAGCTGTATTCCTTTATTTGTTCGTTTTGTCCTCGTATGTTTGCTTTGTATATGTGTGTGTTAGAAGTGTGCATATTTTCGTGCTGTGGGTTTCGTTTTGGGAAGGCTGCGTTTTTGGAACGTGACATTCCCTGTGTGATATTTATCCTTGTTTCTGTTACGTAAATAACGTTTGTGGTTTTGCAATACCCATATGATCAACAAGAAGATCATTTGGGAGCGTATAACACAACTGAGCAAAATGAAAATCGCAGACTCGTTTGGAATGCCCAACACCCTTCATGCCTCTTCATCGGAATCCCATTATACATATGCATTGAATGGACTCCGTGATTCCAAAAACATTACTTCAGTCTATTTCTAGAACATGTAGTTTCGTTATATTTTATCAAAGTGGGGCTCATTTGCGAGTTATAGATTTTGTTTAGAGACGTTATAATGACAGGGTAGGATGTTAGGAAATATTGCTGTAAAATAAAACGAATACTGGCTTTTCTTTACTTTTATAACGTTGCATATGGATTTACAAAATGAAGACTAGAAATATGTTATTTGAATGATTTGTCACGTATTTTCGCGAGTTAATGTCAGATAATGACTTTCAAAACAAAATTATGACTTTTGACGGTTTCTTTAAATTGGCTTATTAAACAGGACATCATGGAACATCATGTACCTTTATTAATGTAAGAGCAAAATCTAAATATATTCTCAATATTTTGTAACACACGAGAACAATAGTGTAGCCTTTATTCATGTTTCACCTATTGTGTCTTCATTCTGAAGAGCTCATATGAAGGTAATAAGAACTTTTTAACTTTTGGAACTGTATACAGCGGTTTTGAGTAAAAATAGACTATATGCTTGTTAACCATTAGTATGATCGGGTTTCAGGTAATCAATCCCATTTAAGCAAAATTTGACGACATTTTTCACATTTCGTATATTCTTTCAGAACAAAAAAAAAACCCATTGTACAGTGTTAGATCCCTTTTACATGTGTATAGATTTTTATGAAATTTTGTAATTACTTTCCCTTAATTTTAATACATCTGAAAGGCTAAACATTTTTTTATTTCAATACAATTTCTAGTTTTGAATTTGATAGATATAGGATTTTTCAAAAATATGAATCAAAATACAAGTTCAAAAAGTATGTCCAGCTTCTGAATTCATCTATTTCCAATCTATCTTGGCTGCACAACCAAAAAAGGCGAAGGTAGGTAATGATATTTTTTCATACTAACATTTCTAATGAAATCAGTTAAATATATAGCTGTTAATGCAAATCTTTAACAAATATTATAAGAAATAGGTCTTATATCAATATCATTCCCTTGGCAAAGTGTATGTTTATCAAATTAATACTAAAGGCTAAATTAACTCTTTGTTGATTTGGCAGGCAGGATAGAAAATCAAATTTTATAAACACTCCAACTAAGATATGTTAAGTAATAAGCGTGAAGTGAACATAAATAAGTGTAAATGAGTAAATGTTAAAGTTTAAACAAATCTGTTACTCGACCAATGTAACCATCTTTGTGACATTACCTACGAAAAACGAAAAAAGACGTGTGCAAAAACCTTGACGAGAGATTTCAGAATAGCCATGTACAACCTCGTTAGCCTAGTAGTAGAACGCCCACTTAAAGTGCAGGAAGTCTTGGGTCTCGTCCTAAAATGTATCATACCAAGGACGTAAAATGTTACCCATAGCTCTTTGCTCGATGACCAGCAGCGTTAAAATGGGTTCCTCTTCCCTCATACCCTAGTGACAATGGATACTGTCAGGAATGAGGTGTGCGAATGATTAATATAAGTTGTAGAACTTGTTTCACAATTATCTTAAATAACTAGTATGGACTAAATACATAGATACATACACGCAAAGTCTTTAAAAAATCTCCAGGAGTTTAATTTATCATTTCATATACCAATTTTGATGAGAGATTTTCCTTTGGGAATTTTTGCTGGTTGGAGTAAATTGTAAATTGGCGATTTCGACTTAAAGAAAACTTTCATGTAATTTAAGCTGGCACATACATGAATATAGAAGAAATGTTAAGGTTTTTATTTTTGTTCGACATATTTATCCAAAAACTTGAATAGGAAATTTCATGTGGAAAATACATATTTGGCCATAAAATTTCATCTGCGTTGTAATATTCGTCTTTAAATTTGCGGGAAAAAAACCTTGTTAGTTATTTATTCATTCAAACAGAAGTAGAGATCATTTGGCTCAATTTATTTTATGGCATTTATCATTTACTAACGGTCCTGTTTGACATTATAAAATGATAATGTCTTTACTGTAACAAAAACCTTGCCCATCCAGTGCACCCAAGTATATGTATATCAGTCTATAATCTGATTAAACTGCTTTGGGTTTTACGGCAAAACAAAGGCATTAAAGCGTTAACGCTTGTATCGGCCTATTCATATACACTAAATGGTGTGCTATCAGTTAACCTCTTGAGATCTTGTCATTCAGATCTCATATCACCAGTATGAATTGGTTCAAAGATTTTCTCAGGTTTACACAAAGTGTATGACCCATTAATTGAAGACGTTGCTGTTTGATTTTAATTTGTTAAGTGTTTAACTAACCGTGTATAATATAATTAGGTTAAATTGCTTCCCTGCCTGACATAACCGCACGGAAGGATAACGCTATGCAAACCAAGCGGTTTTTGAAATATGAAAGAAATTTTATGGGTTGTAATATATCATTTCATATCTCAGATTTTCTGATAACCTTGGATGAGCAATGCACTTTTTATTTCAACTCCCCATGTAAAAAGGTTTATTGAAACATTTATTCATTTCATTTTTAAGCTTTATTTCATCTCTGTAGGCATTGTTATAAAGAAAACCATGCTACAGCAATGTCAGAGTCAACTAAAGCGCACCCCATACCACCTCTGTTCTAGATGTCATTGATTTAAATCCGGACAGCAGTGGAACCAACACTGCACTCCTTTGAAATGTCTCCTAACAGGTCCTTCACATTTTGCTTAAAGACCGGTCTTAATTATAAATGAAACGCTCACTCGTACGTTCTAAACTGCAATTCAAATCTAAAGGCTCAAAATTAAAGCCAACCAGCCATAAAATACAGCTGAAACTCAGTATCTCCATCTCCAAAGAATCCAGCATTTTACTTCGAGATAATCAGTATTCGCTTTTAAATGATAATTTATCACATGTTTGACGTCGCGGGAGTGAAATAAAGCCATTACATAAATTTGATAATACATTAGCGTAATAAACATTTGACGTCGACGTCGTTTAAAGTATCAGAGACGTTGGTCAAATTAACTTATTTATAATAGTTAAAGAAAGTAGAATTTTTTATGTTTCGGCTGGAAAAGCTGTGACTTTCCACATTGAATTTATTAAACGAGTTGAATAAAACTGATAAAATGCTCGGCAGAGCCTCGCATTTTATTATTTTATTCAACTCGTTTAATAAAGTCAATATAAAAAGACACCCGTATAATATTCTATATCTCTGCACATGGCAGGATAGTAAGAGGTTATGATCCGACCATTTTGAGGCACGCGGATTGGTCTGTCTTTTTGCAGTTTGAATTCATTTGACCAAACAGGTGAAATACTCTGTGATAAGCGGTTCTTAACCATTATCATGCTGGACACGATTGATTTTGCCTTTGTGACCAGTGCAGACCATGATCAGCCTGCATATCCGTGCAGTCTGAAAATGATCTGCACGGTTCGCCATTTAGTCATTATCTTTTTGGTATGCACCTCTTTCAACAGTTAATGGTACTGTCCAAATTGGAAGATGGACAAGTACATTATAGAAATTTAAGCAGGGTAAGGGTTAAATGCTCTCAGGGACTGTGTTTCTTCAGCCATTTATGGTGTTGAACTGCCTTGTGCAAACGTATTGAATACATGTGAATGTGGTTCCATCTATTTGTCTAATTAAGTGATCCCACTTGTTCCCATTATGTGGGTTATGGTTTGGGACGTTATGATGGATGATTAAGAGAGAAGATTGGTAATTATGGTAATCATTGTGCCTTTGCAACTGATCGTTCCTTTGCGGTGCCCGCAGAGGTCCTTCAGTTGTTTTGTTTTGTTGTTGAATTGTTTTACTTTGTTGTGAATGTCAATCATTTACACATCCATAAATACACTGCTGTAGGAATTTTATTCCTGGGAAGGCTGCGTTCTTTGAACTGTGCTATTTCTGTTTAGTACGTTTAAATAAATAAGGAAACCATGTAGGGGGGTTCACTTGATTCATCCAACATTATTTGTTATAGATTAAACAATTGTTTTATTTTCGCTAAGCAAATATTTGCGAACCAATAAAGTTGTGCACTTTCATTAGCAACACCTTCACAAGGATTACCATGTACTGAACATGAATTCTTGACAAAGAAAAGTATACAATAATGCCTTGAACGTACAACGCAACCGACTGCAATATATATACATTTGACAAATATAGTTATAAAGGGGGCTGCAGTCATTAAACGAGACTGTCCCTGATGGACATTTGTCTTGGTATTTATTTATTGAATTTATAAATTTTACAAACAAAATTTATACATTTTACCTAACAAAAATATGTCTCAAATTTCTCTTATTTTACCTTTCATACGTCTTGAAATATTACCTCTTACCCTGCTAAATTTCTATAATGAACTTGTCCATCTTTAAATTTAGACAGTATCATTTTTAGAACTGTTAAAAGGGGTGCTTAACAAACAGATACTAACTGAATTGCGAACAGTGCAGGCTGATCTTGGTCTGCATTTGTCGCAAAGGCAGAATCACTTGCCGCCAGCAGGCTAGGGGCTAAGAAAACAATTCTAAGTAGTTACGTTTTTATATTCATATCAAATGAAGTTATTAAACCGGTTGTGTTTCAAAACAAAACATGAAAATAATTTAAGGGGATTTGCAATAACTATGATAAGGTATTTACCAAAAAACGTTTCCTCATTAACCTCTAGTGACTGATACTTCTTTTACAAGGATGAAATTACGGTAGCAATTAACATATGTTAAAAATCAACGCATGTGATTCACAGCAATTTTATGATACCAAATTATTCTGTATAATCCTCCATATTCGTTTTTTATTGCAAATAACAACTTGTTTGTAGGAATTGGCCGTGAGTAATACCTTAAACTAGTGATCTATATGAAATAAATGTTGCCTAGTCATAAACTTGTCTGAGTACATTCATAGAAAACCTATCAAGCAAAATTATATGATTGTATCGGTGGATCGATAGATGAGAAAACAAGTGATTTCTCCTGAAAAAAAAGAAAGATATATCAGAACAAGATAGGCTTAAGTTCCGGAATGTTCCAAGAAACCAGCATGTGTCTACTGTTTTTTGTATCAGTTACTAATTGGTTATGAAATTTGGGATAGCCTGGTTTTTAGTTAATGTTTCGGTTTTTAGCATTATTCACTTCTTTCGGTTTCTAATGTGTACTATTCGATCAATGTTTTCAATGTAACTTTGTATATACTTTTGAATGTTAAATGTGGTCACTAATGTTGTTTCTGTTGCCTTTGTATATGACACTAACTGCCTCTGAAAATAGGAATTACTTTAGCTTAATATAATGTTTAGATTGCATTATTCTCTACATTATGTTAATATAATTCTAGTTAAAATTTTGAGTATAAGCTCTTTCTTTAAACTTGTTTTTGATATATAATCAATATCTGCTTCAAATGGAAATGCCGGTCCTACTTCAAAAAGTAAATAATTTCGTGTTCTAGTGTTTTATCTGACCAATTAGTTCTTCAAAATTTTGTTTCTTTAATTTGAAAATGTGTCCCTCAGAAATAATTCAAGTTTATATGCTTGCCATATGTATTTCGTATGATAGAGTTCATGTTGAATAATAAATATATAAAAATATAAAATGTGAGTCCTTAAATTCTGGAAGGGTCCCTATAGCATGTTTATCTGCTTATGCATTTAGAGATTTTTGAAATTGACTAGGGGTACGTTTGCTTTAGCTTTAATCAGTGTTCAGTTTCTGTGAAATAAAAAGAAGTGTATCATTGACAAATATATGTGTATCGTAATATAATTATAGTGAATATGAAAGTTTGTGCAGACCCGCCACATATTTCATATTGACCAACTTCAATTGTCAGCACCAGGTGTATGACAATCACTTTTGTCTCGGCATACTTGGAGTCAATGTTGTTGCGTATGTTAGGGTTTATAACTTTTATTTACTCTGTCCTGACCGGAACATGGTGGTTAGGTGCACCACAATCCGTTTTAAGCTCCCCAATGGTGGTTTTGCCGCCAACCACTCACTCCTAGGCGGTACCCCAATGTGTCAGTTTATTTGTTCGTTTTGTCCTAGTGTGTTTTCTTTGTGTGAGTGCATGTGATGGTCGCATGCACGTCCGCGTGCTAGTGGCTGCGTTTTGGAACGTGACTTCTCCTGTTGGGTATTCATTCTTGATTTTTTTTTTAAAGTTTTTATTGTTGGTCCTTTGGGGCCATTGATCCGCACAAAAGAGTTCCATATTAGGCGGCAATAGAGGGCGTGATAGGCGATGTACCTTTTAATTACCTTTCATGAACATACGCAGTTAAACCCAAAATTACTTGGTTGCCTCCTATGCTTCCAAATAAGGTCTTTATGCAGTTTATTATGTATTAAGTAACATGTATCACATCTTTAGACTGTCCAGTACCTTGTTCATATTCTTGTTTGGTGTATGTTTCTTAATAGACCTTATTGGACACATAGCTACATTACCGGCTGTATATATGTCTACGGTTCACAGTTTGCCTTAGCAGTCACATGTATTGAACAACCACTTGACTTTAACAGTCAGAAACGTGATCTTTTGCTCTTATTGCTATTGGACTCAAGCGCCCACCTGCCTTAAGCAGCCGCATTGTGTGTTTCCCTTGGCCAGCTGCTCAATACAGGTTTTACTTAAGAAATAATTTATAGCAAAAGAGTGCTTTAACACTATTTATGCACGATTGGCGGTTATACGTCGGGTGTAATAATTGCACGAGGGCGCAGTCCGAGTGAAATTATTTGTACGACGTATTACCGCCTGAGTGTATAAATAGTGTTAAAACACTCTTTTGGTATAATTTATTTCAATTCTAATATGTCCTTAATTTAAAACAGTAGATACAATATAGAAGCGCTCTTTCTTTGTTGCAACAAAATTTTTGACGTCACCGCACGTTAACGTGACGTCATTCTAGCGTAAGAGTGTTTTAACAGAGACAAGCATATTAAAATGCATAATATTACATGAAAAGAACACATATTGCCTTTTGATTTAATGATTTTTCATTCATTTTGGTCATCTTTTAACGCATTTATAGTTCCATAAAAGTGACAAATATAGTAAGTATTTTTACTGTGAAATTACCAAATATACTGTAACATGGTATAATTTCATGTGAATGAAATTTTATTTATATTTTATATTTGGGTTTTACGGCGCACCAACACAGTATAGGTTATATGGCGCCAAAACAGGACTACAAATTTTGGTTTCACATCTCATTTACATTGAAATAAAAACATGAGGTATGGAATCAAAATTTGCATACCTGCTGGATTCACAGAGTTACAGCAAAACCAAGTGTTATGACCCTATTAGTCGCCTCTTACGATCATGCAAGGCAGTAGTTCCAATTTTTTTCATACACAGATCGTCCCAGAACCACACGGGGCGCATAAAGTTTTATAGCCAAATGGAACGTTTAAGTGTACGACGGAATTCAATATCAAGGACTGATAAAACCATAAAGTTAACAACGAAAACTAGTCTTCCACCAATATTAATGGTTTTATATACGTGTATTTCATTTCAACGATTCACCGAAAAAAAAAATATTATGATTCTCGGTATTGAAAGAGACGTAGTTACTGATTAAAACAGATGATGGTTATAATAAGTTGTTTTCCATTTAAAATTGAAAAGCGTTTGTATTCGGGTATTAAAGGTATACGTCCTTAATTACAAAGCTTTATATGACATTGTTAAGTACCTATTCCTCCGTGTTGTATTGGTAAAGATGGTAAGAAAGGTTTTATTGCCGAGGCAAACCGGGTTTGATTCCCATTTCAGACATGTTTTTGTTTTGAATTAGCATTTTAATGTAGCTCTTGTGTTTAAAATATGACCAAACTTCAGTTAAAAAAAAAGATCATTTAGCCAAAGGCATGCCCTTTAATGAAATTCAAATGCTTTAATACTTGCTCATATTATTTTTTTTTAATTCTTTTTACTTTGGATTTAGCTTAAAAATTAGGTCATGACTTTTCATTTCTTATCCGAAGATTTGTATCATACTTTCACCTTCACTTATTAGTAGACATTTGTAAAGAAAAGTACATATTATACTTTTTTATTATACGAAAAGGTGTCAGTTAAGTCAAAAAGGGTAAAAAAAAGATGAACCAGATAGTGAACATGTGTCATGAATTATTCGTCAATATATCACAAACATCTAAAATAGTTTCTCCTACAAGTCGTACTAGTAATTTTCATTTTGAACTTGTATAAATTTCAATACATCAACAACATACTCTTGCTTAGGGGCAAAATACTGATTCATTTACTGCATTAATTTTTACTTCTTGACTGTTTTATCTTTTATCAAACTTTTAAGGTCAAAGTAAGAAATTCGTTACAACATCGCCCTGCATCTATAAACACGCGGTATGTTATGTAAAACAAAGGGATTAGCATAAAATGAAGACGAGGAAGAGTCCCCTTGCATTCATTGGCGAAAAACAGCCGTTACACATATACTAAAACGTGGTTTAGAGGCCCATTCGATGTGAATATATTCATTTTCATTAAACTGCAAAAGACCAAATTTGTTACACATATAGAAGATTCTATATGATTGGTTTTCAATTATGAATATATTAAACGAGTTGAATAAAATAATAAAATACGAGGCTCTGTCGAACATGTTATCAATTTTATTCAACGAGTTTAATAAATTCATTGTGGAAAGGCACAAATGAAACATTCTTTGTATCACATATCAGCTTTTCCTGTTTAAACGTCAACATTTCTCCGATCTATACCGATTATAGACCAAGTACATTCAACCAACATACGACGACAACGTCGAATCTCTATTACACTTGAGTCATACCAAAATATTGTAATGGATTCGTTTCACTCAAACGACGTGAACCATGTGATAAATTGCAAATATTTCTTGTTTAAACGTAAGATAGACATACCTTCCACTGAAAGATTCCCAGTGTAATATTTGCACGTGTTGCATAGCCGCGTATGAAGGTTGGTGTTAACGCATAAAACAAAGATTAAGCATACATGTAAAAAAATTCGTGGTGTGTTTTCAATTGTTTTGCTATCTTAAATGCGCATTTTCACACGCAACGACGTGACGTCACAGCATTTATATTACAAAGGAAAATATTTCTTAGGTGTTTCATGTTCTTCCACGAATTTATATATACTTTAAAATCTGTATCAAACTCCACTTTTGATCACAGAAAGAAAAAAAGAAACAAATTATTTGTGATGTTCTTATGGAATAAGCCTTTTTAGGGTATGATATACCAGTATATTCCGAAAACAATTAAAATTGTGATATAAAATTATTGTCATTTTGTCTGCAGCAAAAATAACAATTCATTCCCCGCCGCCATTCCCATAAAAAGATGTTATAGTTAATTCCTCAAGTCGAAAAATGAATCTATCCTTTGGAGTCATAGATTAAAGCTAAACCAAATATAGCAGACATGGTTACACTGAGTCTGTTCATGAGAGATAGTGAAAAGGCCAACTTCCCTACACCTTGCACTGGCTTCAGAGCAACTCTGTTATAAAACACCATTGAATGGACTCTATGATCTAAAAATACCAGAAATAGTTATTGTAAGTGGAAAAGTTTCACGGTAGACACACGGCACTTGATGAATGCTCAATATACTCCTACCCATTTGGTTATAAGACGTCGTTTAACTTGCTGATTGTTTTTCTACGTACTTCGGTTATTACATGTACAAATGTATTTTCTTTGCTCAATGTTTTCCAGTGCACTTGTGTTATTAGCAGTACATTTTCCTTTCTCGTTGTATTCCTTTTATGGTAATTATATTTAAACCTTTGATTTTAAGGCTATTTCTGTTCTTACCTCTAAGTGTTTATAAAGCTTGATTCAATTTTAAACTGAATGAGTTTATTCTGTTTATAAGTTATATTTTCGTTTGTTAATATGTTCCTTACATGTCGTGTCATTGTAGTTTGACCTTATTGAGCTCTTTCCTATTATCAGATATATCGTTAAATGTTTTGACAGGTATGTGATGGGCAACTAATGACCCCTCCTGCGAGTAAAATAAACATCTTTATCAAGTAAATTAGTGAAATATGCATGCTCTATGTGATAGTAACAAACATTTGTACATTGTATACTATGGTTAAGTTCAACATTACATATGTTTAAATATTTTTGTTTTTAAAAAGTATTTATTGTGGAATAGAAAGTGTAACAACCTGACAACTATTTGAATTTTTACTGTAACATTTTGTCTTATGTATTTGAATATTTTGGATAATGAAGTGCATTAAAATCTCTCGTGATTTACAAACAGAACATTAATTTCAGGTAGGTGATACTTCTTAAAGAGAACACTAAATAAGATCTGTATGTTCTATATGGATCTTATAAAACATGTATATGATTTAATTAGATATAATGCAACAGTACCTGCCATGTAGCACGACATATGCTTTAATTTTAGAGATATCTAATGCACATTTTTAATTAAAATAATTCAAAGATATTTACTTCAAATCTAGGAAAAAATCCTCATCAAATGTATTTAACCTTACTAAATATAGAAATTTGTTGTGTCTGTGGAATTACATGACATGCAACCACAGTCGTTCGGTAAAAAAACTTCCAGTCTTTTAGTAAAAGACTTTTGTGTAAAAGTACACATTTACACAGTTTTTAGCTATACATGTATCAAGAATGTAAAAATTTAAAGCCTAATACATGGTATTGTTAAAACACACGAACTTGGGAATTGTACGTTTATATAACCTGTTTGGAATCTTAAAATGCAACCAAGAAATATTTTTGCATATGTACATACACAATGTCATTGTAATCTTGAATAAGATCCACAAGAAGGACGTTTGGAATCTTAGAATGCAACCAAGAAAAATAATACCAATAGCAGACTCAGTTTAATTGAGCCTGTTCATGAGAGGTAATGAAAAGCGCTATAACCCTCACGCAAACTAGCACCGGCTTAAGCGAGCTATTGAATGAATAACGTGATCCCAAAGACCCTAGAAATTGTTAAATAAACTGAATACAAATACGTGGAAACCTTATACGACCGTCATACTGCACTTACAGACTGCTGTTGTGATAGTTAATAAAATCTATATGAAGGGTCTTTTGAAGCATATAATGCAATCAAGCAAAATAATACAGACTCTGTCTGATTGAGCCTGTTCATGACAGGTAATACAAATTGCTTCACACCTCATAATCCAAGCGCCGTTGCATTTGAGTAACATTTTGAGTTGTTTTCCTCTTTCTTTTTTGCAGAAAGCCATAAATTTGGAATTTAGGATCAGATAGTGGTTTCCATTTATAAAGCTTACCAGAAACTCGAACAAAATTTCTATGTAAGTATTTTTTTTTTATCTTACTTTTTGATTGAATTTAACCTACAGATACTTCATGGTTTATTCTGCTTTATGGCTATACATCTTAAGAAAGGAATGACATAATAAAGACTTTAGCATTATATCTATCTTAAAGAATAAAACATTACTATTTTTCAGTATGATTTGGTTCATTTGTTACTGTTAAATATTGTACAGCAGGGCCTCTTTAATGTTGTCAATAGCAATAATTTTTGACAAGTGAAGGTGTGGGTATATCGGAAGATCATCAAGATCAAACGTTCGATACATACAACATTTCTTTTAATATCTCCTTAAGGCGATATCCCTAATTACATTTTTAACAAACTTGGATGCAGTCAGCCGTCAGGCTATGAAACTAAGTGCGGATGGATTGATAATTTATGGGTTGGGGTGTATTATTTTTTTTATTAAAATAAATCCTACTAATAACCTGATTAAGTGCAGCTATTTAAAAAGCTGCTTTGATTTTTGTTTCAAACACAGAAGTAATAAATCATTGGTTTAGGTTGATTACTTCTGTAAATAACCTTATGGTGAGGTTGCACATAGATGACACAAGACTACTACACCCCTGGGTACGTCAGCGGTTAATGTTAAATGCGAATTGAATAGAACGCATCAAAAAATAAGACCTACGTTTAATTTTAAGGTATGCTGTCTCAAATCTTTTTAAAATTGTTACTATACAAGAATGCAATTAAATGACAGCCCGATACTATTTTCATGTTCGATGCATTGCGGATTTGGCTCTACAAAATGCAAAAGCGATTTTATTTCTATTTAACATATTTACAGTTAATTTAATTCAATCAAATTCGCTTTCTACGTTTTGGTTACAGATTTTCCTTTCATGTTGGGGAAGATTGTGTTTCGGGAACATCTGCAAGGAGTGAATGAGGTGTAACTTTGTCTAACAAGAGACAAAATTGTGTCTAGGTAGATTTAGGGATTAAGAGATAAACGGGTGAATATTTTTCTGTCTGAATTCCGTAACAATTTGTTGCGAAATGACATGAAATGATGGGAATATTACACTGTTAAGTTTATGAATGGATATGATTGGTAATAGTTTACTAATTGATTTTGAAGTGTTTATCTCTGAAATGCATAAGTGAGCAGACATTTTCATGACTATGAATGTTGTTAAATATACAGAAGAAATATATAAATCTGATAATGGCGTAATATTACACTATATTCTTAATGGAATAAGAGGAAATCGTTATAAAGTTTTACTTTGAAATTATTGCTTATTCAGAAATATCAGATTTGTGCGGAGACTTTAATTTACCATTTAGGTGGATGTAAAGACATTGTGTAAATATTACTCATGCGTCTTTGGATAAATATAAAATGCTAGGAGTCAGAAGACATATCATCGTCGGAATAAGGATAGGATATGAACTATCATACACCATTAGAATGTACTATATTTTATCCTCTAGCACCGAAGGATGCAAAGTTTTGTATTCGGCAACGCATTTGGATAATTTAAAAACACACATTCTCTGAAATAGTAGACAGCATAGACACAAACATCACACAAAAGATATAAGTTTTGAATTCTTGGAAAATGAATCAAGGAGTTATTTCAGATTTTATATAAGACAGACGCATAGAAATTCTTCTCCAAATCAGGATTATACCGGACAAAAGTGAAACAATGTTGTTTTGAAAGGAGATAACTATTTATCACTGGAATTTAAACCGTATTAACATATATAAAAGTCAGAAAGTACGCAATTAGAATATATGGATCAGAGGATAGCATGATTCAAAGTACCTGATATACTTTGTCGAAGCAAACTAATTTCACATCTATAACCAAAGCAATATTTCGCTAAATATAAGGTTTATAAAATTTTATGTGGAGATCAATAACCACCTGAGCACATACCAAATCTAAGTCTAGAACACAAATTAGATCTACGTAAATAAATCTTCCCATTTGCTCCGAGACAGGTCGCTGTTGGAGGCAAGCTTTAGGACTACATGATAGGAATTAGTGCTTTTATTAATGGTCTACTTAAATTCGACGATCAAAACTGCAGCAGAATTTTCAAGAAAAAAAGTAGCTCATGCTTTATAAGTTGTCTAAGCCAATGCTGTCTTGGCCCGGTGTCAATTTAAGCAGGAGCATCTTCCCCGCACTAGGTGACCCGTATAAAGATTAGGTGGGATACTTTCTAAATTACACTGTCATGATTGTTTCAGATTTAATTCACACCTTATTTTTACACGCAATAAAAGCATGTAGAAGCAAAGCAGTGGCTGAATCAGGTTTTGTTTTGAAATAAATAGTGAATTTCAAAAAGCAAATCTGATACATCAGAAGACTTATTTGAATATAATTTGTTATACTTTTCCTGCAAGGCTATCGGATACATAGTAGACATATGACGCATTCTGTTTAAAAAAGGAGTAACTTGAATTAGATATATTTCATTTGCTAGTGTACATTTTGTTTGACATGGACGCAGATAGGGGAGAAAGAATCTTTTTCACGTGCAGGAAATTGTAATTCAGTAATTGCGTCCAATGACTTAAAGTGTCTGATGTTAATACAATATGACGTCTGCCAGTCAAAACATTGGAACTATGGACGATTTTGAATTATCGTTTTAGGGAATATCTTATCGTAGATTTTACCCACCTGTTAATAGCATTTACCTACAAGCGTTTTGTTTTTTCTGTGTGGTTACCGTTTAAATTTATCATTAATGTGTGTTGGAAAAAGTTGACACGCGAGAGGCACTTGATTTTTAATGTTACATTTGGTGGTCTCAAAAGTGGTTTTGGCACAGCTTCGATGAAGGAATGTAACACGGAACAGAAGAACTGCCTGCAATACCCCTCAAGTGGCAATAGACAATGGAAACGTTTTCCAAAACTATATGATATATAAATAAATGAATAGAAACTTATGATATATTATGTTATGAATAGAAACTTATGATATATTATGACAGTTACTGAAGCAATCAATGTAAATAGTTGTACAGATTTCCAAAGTGGAGACACAAAGTGTTAGGAATGTAATGAGAAAGATCATTCTGTAATTGTGCAAAAAAAAAATCAAGAGGTTGAATATTATCAGTGTGTGAGGTTATTGAAAAAAATAAGGATTACAATAGATGGAGACATGATGGAAAATATGTAATAAAAATGATTGGTGAAATTCTTTCTCATCTACTTGGACAAAAAACTTATATCAGACAAAACACTATAGTGAAGTGTTAAAATGAGAAAACAAGGTTTCTATGTATGTCTATACTTCTACTTGATGTTTCCCGCCAATATAATTGGACTGTGGTGGTAAGTATATCTATCTTCTATATCATTAAGTTTTGACAGTTAATATCAAAATAACTTCATATTTTCACTTTATTAAATATATCGAATTTTTCCCTATATAACAGTATATTGACCGCATATTGTTTACAATATGTCGTATTTTTTCGTCTATAAAGCAGAATATTTAGTATTTTCTTCTATAAAACAGTATATTGACCGCATATTGTTTTCAAAATGTCGTATTTTCTTCTATAAAACAGTATATTGACCGCATATTGTTTCCAATGTGTCGTATTTTCTTCTATAATACAGTGTATTGACCGCATATTGTTTTAATGTCCAGTAACATTATCATCTACATGCTCACTTGTTTCCTGACACCGTTACGGCTTTCATTTACTCGTAGGAATAACATAAGCATAATAATACAAATAATAATGATAATAATATTTTTTTTGAAACATTTAATATTTTATTTGTCCCATGTTTGTCATTTCTTGGTATAATATAGCAAATTATACATTGCACGGAGGTCCAATTGCAGATAGTGAGCAGCCGTATTACTGGAAACAGGTCTTGTGTAACTGTCTGTTAACTCCAATATAGATCTCAGTGTCATGTGTTATTTATTAATTGATTAAGATAGATGGCTGTGATATATATGAGTCACTTGTGTAGTGTAGTCTGGGTCTAGGAAAAACATTACAGGTGTCCAATTAGGAGGCAAGTGCGATACTCGATCGTTCTTAAAATCTTTTACGGACGGCTTAAAATCGCGACATCAAAGGCAATATTCATAATAAATTGTAGACAGTTTTAATTGATAAAAGTAAGTAATGTAAAAAAAATGCCTTTCAAGAAAATGTAAAGGTATATGTCTACTCGTAAAGCATTTGTAACATTTATAATAACTAACTTAAAACTAATGTGTTAATGAGGGACTTAGATTTAAATAATCGTATAAAAGGCTGATATACAATATTTTAAGGTTTTGATTTGGGGAGACCGTGCGTTTCTCTATAGTTTTGCCTACTGGACATATGTTCCTGGACTTGTTATCGTTATTATTATCAATTTCTTTTAGGCCCGAATATACAGGTTAATAAGAATTATTGTTGTTATTACTTCTGGTCGTTCCGGATCATAGAGTCAATTCATTGGTCATTTATGAAACAGAAGAGTTCCGCTTAAGCCGGTGCTAGGGGCGTGAGCGGTGTTGCGTGTTCATAACCACTCATGACTGATCTAAACCGAGTCCGCTATTATTTTGCTTGGACATGTTATATGCTATAAAAGGATTTTCTTACAGGTTTATATTACATGTAAAAGCACTATAAGTTTGAATTCCTGCGTAGTACCAAGATAAACGTAGAATATCAAAATTACTGCTTCGTCATTCTACAGTTCATTAGAATTCAGTCTTCGTAATGATACACGAGCTTCCCTGCAAAAAAAAAGGTTTATATCAACTTAAGGATACTAAAATCTCCCCTGGACTGTCTCAACAAATGAATTGCTGTTTAGTATAAAACCGCGTCTGGCCTTATGTATGATTTGGTCATATTGAAATATTTATATAACTTATGACGAAAATGTCTTTTATGTATTCAAAGTTTCACCGCGACAGACGAGTAACAATGTTATATCAACATGACCCATATAATTTACTGTGAAACTGGTGGATTCTCTATGGTTATGTTACTGTCGTAAACGACAAAAATTAAAATTAAAATGACTATTGTCTGAACAGTGGCTTTTATTACGTGTATTAGACTCCATAACCTCAGACCCCATATCTAAATTCTATTTTTTGTTCTTCTTATTGTTTTCTCAATAAGCGCAAGCCCTGTTATTCTAACTGGGGACCATACGCCGATAATTATGGAATTGTTTGTTTGTTTGTTTGTTTGTTTTGGGTTTAAAGCCGTTTCTCAACAGTATTTCAGTCATGTAACGGCGGGCAGTTACCTAACTAGTGTTCCTGGATTCTGTACCAGTACAAACCTGTTCTCCGCAAGTAAATTGCACTCCGTGTATCAATGAAGGTTCCATGCGGATGTCTCTGCTTTCGGTACTTTTATATATATGGGTTGATTGTTGATGAATACTGTTTGTTTATTTTTTAAATTTTACACATTTAAAGTTCTGAGATATATTCTTAAAAATACAAAGTTTATACATTGACTTTTTAAAGTACCAGAAAATAAGTACATTCGAATCAAGTTAAACTATATTTAAAATTTTCTGTGACATCATCAATTAATTAAAAAGTTGAAAAGATTTATGCGGAAACATAGTCCTAAAACTTCTAAAATTTTCGGTCATTCTCTCAGCTAATAACGTTTTCCTGTTAGTTCACTTTTCGATGTAACGTGTAAAAAAGTTTGAATACCGTTTTATGCACATGTCAAGTATCACACTTTCTCTTAGATGTTTAAAAGGCGTTCAGTATATATTAGCGGTGTTTTTATGACAAGTAGCCTAAGAATATATTCATACACATTCATATCGTGGAAGGCTACGGAATGCCTTCATAGAATACCATCTCTTAAAACGACATAAAAAAAGTCAAATAACTGTCTGGATATACAAAATTCAGAATGCACAAGAGCAGATTGACTCCACTTAATTCATACCGGAACAGTATTCATACACTGAAGTGGAAATTTATCCATCTAATCGCGTTTTGTCGCCATCCGGTTTAAAGTCCCACTGTTACTGTCTAAAGGTAATTTGTAGAAAACCCTGCCATGATTTATTTATAGTAAATTTGTTTAAAAGTAAATTTGTACCAAACTGATTTACTATCCAGTACTGATGTACCTTTGCGGCACAGAGACGGGAGGGTTGAAATTAAGTATTGTTATTAATGTTAAAGTAGGTTGGTAACTCCTGTCCAAAGGGTGTATTTTAATCATAGGTTGAACCTATGGGGGAAATGCAGAACAGAATATGGATTCTGTTTTGATTTGTTATCAGTACATCATCATATACATAAAATATGCAGTTGAAAATGATATCGTAGTTAATAAAGCGTACATGTATTTGAGGATGAAAATAATATATATTTAAAGTTTCAAACACTTATTTTATAAATGGTTGGAAACAAACTCATGATCCCTGCAAAATTCAAAGCGACCTAATTAAACACCTACATCAGTTTTATCAAAAACTCAAAAGATATTTGAAACTTTATCGAAAGAGTGATGTCAATGATTTTCATGTTTCTCCGTGAATTGCATTAAACTGAAAATTCATTACATGTGAACAAAAAAGGGGATAAAAAACAAGGATATATATCACACAGGGAATGCAAAGTTTCAAAAACGCAGCCTCCCCAAAACGAAACCGACAGCACGCAGATATGCACATTTATAACACATACACTCACATAAAAAAAAACCCACGAGGACAAAACAAACCAATAAAGGAACACAGTGGGGCATCGCCTTGGAGCGGTCAGTGGCAAAAACACAACTGGGGAGCTTAAACCGGTTCATGGTGCACACCCATCCTCACTCTTACCCTGTCATTAGATAATAATAATAATAATAATAATAATAATAATAATAATAATACTTATAGTAAAGTAATGCAGGTTTATTTAAACAACTTCCGCTGGATAACATGACGCTCTTTAAGCAGGTCATTCTGTCAAAATAAACTATATTTGGTCATAGCAAACATGTTTTCTAATTCCCTATAAATATATTGAAAAACTCCTATGAGTTGTCAAGACTTAGAACAGTTTTTTTCCTAGACTAATATTTTGTCTAATTATGATAACTGTTTTAGTTTTAGAGAAGAAAATCTAGAAGCAAATCCTTTGAAAACATAAAACGCAGTCAAGAGAAAAAACAGCCGACTCGGTTTGAATGAGTCTGTCCAACAGAGGTAATGAAATGTGCAACGCACGAAACCACCCCCTAACATCTGTAGAAGAATATAATGCAGACAACTACAATATTAAGTAGCGAATTCGGATTGCTTGATTACGAGAGAGGCAATGAAAAGTGCAACGCAAAACTCAAGTCCTCTAGCAAAAAAAGTAGGAACCGGGGTATTTTGGAAAGTTCCTTTTCTACTAGATGTGCGCCTTATAAAGTTCCATATATTTGATATCAGATTTTAACACTCTTAACCCTTAGCATGCTGGCGGCAGATGATTCTGCCTTTGCGACCAGTGCAGACCAAGATCAGCCTGCACATCCGTGCAGTCTGATCATGGTCTGCACTGTTCGCTATTCAGTCAGTAAATTTTCAGTGAAAACCCCTTTGAGTAATAAGTGGTACTGTCCAAATTGAAAGATGGACCAGTCCATTACAGAAATATAGGGTTAAATAGCATGCATTTCGTCTGTTTAAAAGACATCTTACATACCCATTCTTCGTATTGATATAGGGGTGGGAGGCGCGTCCGATAAAATTATGATTTAGTTGCTGTAGCTAAGAAGATTTGGTACAATTCTAATTTTTGTTTCGAAAGAGAGGCTGGAAGGAGGAACTATTTTAGGGAAAAAATTGAAGAACAGAAATGAGTGAGTAATACGCAAGCTTATTGCTTGATTGATTGACTTATAGGCATTCACAATATACAAATATGAAATATATACAAATAGGCAGACGACAATAATCGCCGTCCTATCAGACTCGCAATTTATATTTGCAGAAAAATAATCTTATATTTTTGCTTAAATATCCCATAAAATGATTGCAAAGAACGCCTGGAATAAAACAGCTGATGATCTTTTTAAATATATATGAATACCTTTTATTCAGTTATGTATCAAATATTTAATCTATTATGTAATTTTGAAACCAAAATTCAACGGAAACTAGGGTAATAGCATTTTGTATTTATTACATGCATAAAATGTTGATTTCTGCTCAACTCGTGGTCAGAGGTTATGGATGGCAGCTACCATTTCTACTACTGTTCATGGACAGGCTCAATCAAACCGAGCCTTCAACTTTTTTGCAATGTTGGGCGACATATGGCTTCACACTTTTTCCTATTTCTTTAAGCATGATACTAGGGTAGCAACTAAATTTTTAACATTTTGTATTTAATTTATATTTCAGACAAAACACACGCCATTAACGATAGTTTCGTGTAAAAGCTGCACGTTGTATATGTACAGTACCGTCAGACAAATATAACATAATCATGTTAAAAGCGTGATTTGATAGAACACTGTCTTACCTTAGACTCTGGCAAGTGATTTTGACATGCTGTTGAGCTAATTTCCGACCAAATTGAAAATTCATGTCTTAGTGGAAGGGTTCTAATTACACATGAGTTAGTAAAACCTCGACCAATACCTTAGACTTACTTTTGTTTTGTTTTTTTAGCAACTTGGGTCATAGAGCCCATTCCAGTTTATGAATAATAGAGTTCTGTTCAAGCCTGCGTAAACAAGCATGGGAGGGTATTGCACATTTCGTTACCTCTAATTCAATCCAAGTGTGCTATTACTTTGCTTGGTTGAATTCTTTGATTCAAAAGGATCTTCTTGCGGCTTTATTCTTTTTAAAACTAGAAATAGGTAGTATTATTTAAAAAATAATTTATAGCAAAAGTGTGCTTTAACACTATTTATGCACGATGGGCGGTTATACGTCGGGCGTAATGATTTCACGAGGGCGCAGCCCGAGTGAAATTATTTGTGCGACGTATTACCGTCCGAGTGCATAAATAGTGTTAAAACACGGTTTTGCTGTAAATTATTTCGATTCTAATATGCCTTTAATCTAAAACAGTAGATAAAATATAGAAGCGCTCTTTCTTGGTCGCAATAAAAACTTTGACGTCACCGCACGTTAACGTGACGTCATTTTATCGTAAGAGTGTTTTAACAAAGACAAGAATATTAGAATAATTGTTTGGTAATAAGTGACACACGCGGAACTGAAGATGAGGACGGGAGCAGATTGTAGCCGTCCACTTTTATAATATTCAATGTTACTATATATAGGCATAATTCACGTGAATAACGTGATAAATTAATAGAGAGACCCGAAGTGCAAAATAGAATTGATATACAAACGCAGCAAAAATGCGAACAAATTCTAATTAAAATAATATCTAATAAATCTATATGAAATGTAAATGAAGTAATAATTCAAAACTGTGATAAGTTAAACCTCTTATTCATAAAAGTTCTGAAGAAAAACATAATACCTAAAAAAGACTTTCCATGTGCTTCTATTAGCTATATAAACATTTGACATATAACCATACGACTGCAGTGTAACATAATGCATACAAAGTGATTTATTACCAGCAGAGTTCGAAAACAGTATTGATGAAATTATAAAGCTGCAGCTGAGAGTTCTTATTTATGTTGAAGTTGTACTTGTCAGAAAACCTTAGGTCTTTGAGAAAGTAATATTGTCTCCTAAATACATTGCAAAACTGACTTATCTCATACGACTATGACGTCAATCGTTAAAAATTAAATCATCACCTCCATAACCTAGTGATGGAGAGTCCGCTTCGAGTGCGGGGCGTCGGGGTTCGATCCTTTGTTGTGTCATACTAAAGATATGAAGAATGGTACCAGCAGATCCCTTGCTTGACACTCATCGTGGCGATAATTTCCATCAGAAATGAGGTACAGAGAGTGATTAATACATGTCATGGAACTTGTTTCACAATTGCCTTAAATGAATTAGTATAAACTAATTGGATTTTCAAATATTTGTACAACATTATCACAGGAAGATATTTAGTCTCTTTCGTTTCCTATAACCTAATGCCAGCCCACAATAGTACGTTTGAAATTACATGTATAAAATAAAACAAAAAGTTAGTAGATCTATTTTATGTCTAATGATAACAAAGGTCACTGCCATTGCAGATTAACCTGTAGCCTGCTAAATTTCTAAAATGGACTGGTCCATCATTCCATTTGAGCAATACCGTTCATTATTTAAAGGGATGTTCACTGAAAATTTGCTGACTGAATAGCGAACAATGCAGACCATAATCAGCCTGCACAGACGTGCAGCCTGATCTTGGTCTGCACTGGTCGCAAAAGCAGAATCACTTGCTCACAGCAGGCTTAAGGTTAAGATAATATAGTTTTGATAATGCGAAATTTTCAAGTAGTTAATGTACGAAGTTTAAACAAAAGGTGAATGATCTTACTTGGCAGATATCTTTGTAAATTATGAAATTATAGTTTTTAAAATGCGAAATTTTTCAAATAGTTAAATATGTTTCTTCAAGTCTAGTTTAAACAAATGGTGTGTAATCATACTTGGCAGTGATCAAAAAACAAAACTGAAATATTACTGTTTTCTTTTGCATTGAAAAGTCATACAGAGCGTACAAAAAGTATTCGAAAATTAAAATATCTTATCTTCGTTAACATAAGTTTGAAAGTATAAATTGTATGTTAACACGATCAATCGATAAAATTATTCAAAAGCCAGGCAAAATCAAAACACTTTACTTAACTGTTACATAAGTTACATTACATTGTAACATATTTCCTATCTGTCAAAACATAAATTGTGGAAGAAACATTAAATAACACATGCTATTATATTATATCAACTTTTTCTTTTGATGGTTTTAATATGACTAATCAAAACTGTAAGAAGATTCGTAGGAAAAATAGAATGCAATCAAGGAAAATAATAGCGAACGAATTCCTTATAATAGCTGCAGCTTAATGAAACTTTATATACATGAACATGGACTGGACTCCTTGATCCCAAAGAACCAGACAATAAAGCAACACTTGGTCAAGAAAGATATTAACAAGAAGGATTGAGAATAATTGTAATGTAATGTTCAACATTTCTCAGATCCCTTGCATCGGCTGAAGTGGAACTCTTAACACATAAACAAGGACTGGACACCATTATCCCAAAGAACTAGAATATACAATAAAAGATATTCAGAAAGATATTAACAAAATCAAACATATTTGGAAGTACTTCTTACGAGATGGGCCCCTTGTAATGGCTTAAGCGGAATGCTATTTAACAAATCCTAAATATGATATATAGCATGCTGCCGTACATTTCAAAAGGCCAAATTGTGGTACTAATAACTTTAACGTTCTCAATCTCTTAACTTGGCAACGCGTTTTAAACTATAAGCTTCAGTGTCCTTGTATACGCACATATTTTACATAGATACAAAACTTATCAATGTAAATTTATTGTGTCCTTTGCCCTTAATCCTTAAATCTGTTTTGAGTCATAAGCAAATAGAATTTTATTACACAGTGAAAAATTAAAATTAAAAAAAAAAATTGTAAAAATGAAGTGACCACTTTAAAAAGTTATGTAAGCAGAAGCCAGGATTCGAACATACATTATGACGGCGGCAGAGTCTAGCAACTTTATATTCAAAAATCAACCAGTTGCATTACCACAAAACCTTGCACAAACAATTCTAATTACCATGGACATGATAGCGTCAGCATGTTGAGAAAATCTCAGTTAAACAAACAATATGTGAACAAATTTCTTTGGTATGTACATTTATAAAACTGATATATATCTTCACTAGGTGGCAAGCGTGATCAACCATCTTGTATGGTAAACACTTAAACCAACTGAACTGCATAAAATAGTATGTATAATTTCTACTTTCGCGTTCCTGAATCTATTCATGCCATTCTCTTTGATGTTAAATGTGAAAAATAATAAAAAATAAAAATCTCAAAATGCAATATTTTCTCATATGAAAGTATTAAATCTATAGTTGAATGATTGTCAATATTTAACCGTTTTTGTAATAACATTTGATCATAAACTGCCTTGCTTGCTATTTCACCACGATGGGAGTTAATTTGTTTAAACGATACAACAGAATAGAACATCAAGGCAAAATAAGATAAATGATTAAATCTTATTTAATAAAATAAAAGCAAATTTTAAAGAGAATATAAGGACAAAAGATGCAGTAGGATGAACCAAGCTTCAAAAAAGGCAGCTTCCATGAAACAAAACCCTAAAGAAGTGTATTTGTGGAAATTTACTCAAAACTACATGGCCAAAACTACAAAACGACATGGCCAAAGTAAACCCAGTCAGACAACAAATACCAAACAAACTAATAATGGAACACAATGGGAAATTGTCTAGGAACAGTCATCAGAAGTAGCAGAACATCACTGGGTTGCTTAAACCGGTAAATGATGCCCGCAACCAAACCTCAATCTCAAACCCAAACATTCTCAAAAGTATAAGTAGAAACATGTAATATTTATACAACTGTCTGCCGGTATATGTATTTTGATTATGTTAAATCCGATTTAACCCTTATTATGCTGGACACAATTGATTCTGCTTTGCGACCAGTGTAGATCATGACACATCCGTGAAGTCTGATCAAAATCTGCACTGTTCGCCATTCAGTCAGTATTTTCGGCAAGCACCCCTTTTTTACAGTTAATGGTACAGTCCAACTTGAACGATGGACAAGTTCATTATAGAAATTTAGCAATAAGGGTTAAGCTGATACATGCCTTCTTCAGTAACTTGATTTCTTAATTACTATATATAGCAGGAATCATTTCGCCTGACTGTTTTTCAGTTACAATATGTTGTCCATTTACACAACAATTTAACATTCGACTAATTCTAGTACTACTTTTTGGAAATGCGATTTGTTACAGGCATCCTCTGTTGTATGGACACCTAATACTAGCAGCAAGAGTAAACAGTATTTCATTGACTCAAATTAAGCAGGTTGCTGTTCTGTATCTAGGCCTATTAGTAAAATTGTTCACATAAAAATGTTTGTGCATTGTAGACCGAAATCGAAACGGCCATTCAGTTCAGTAATTTATTTTGTGATACAAAGATTTAGTTAACTAAGCGTTGGGCTGATAACCGCTTGTAAAAACTGATGATATGACGTTCCGTAAAATTGGAATTACGAATAAGAGTGATTAACGTTAATGAATATGCACTGTAACGTTAAGGGTACCAATGTAATATATACAGAAGCAGCTGCCTTGAAGTCTGAGACATCAAAAGACATGCCCTTCGGTTATTCTTCCTCCTACATACTCAAATACAAATGTCGAATACTTGAATAAATTTCTCAAAAGATGAACGAACGAAAGTGTTACATATAACTTAAGATAATTACTACCTGTCGACAGACAAACGCAACACTTAGGGTATACAGACAGTCAAATATCAACTTAATGATTATGTAAAAGCAGGAATGGAACCCAGTAAATGCATGAACAAAACTAAAGTGGGCATATTTCCTAATCGTAAAAATCCTAGAAACACACCTAGTTCATATAAAATTTGTTAATTTTACTTTCAAAAGGTTATACATGTATTGACAAGGCAGAAAATAGCTGCAACAGAACTTTAGAAGTAGAAAAATAGATACGTAAAGACTTCTGCATATGGATAAAAACTAACTAATCACGTGTATAACACTGTAGAAGTGGTAACATAAAATGTTGTTGGAATAATATGACAAGATTTGCTACTTAGTGAAACTATGCTGTGTCGTACTTTTGCTTCTAGAATAATTTAATTGGCGTTTTCCTCTATGAGCCGATCATTTCATACTATCCTACATTACACTTAAAGATGCAGTCCAATCTTAGTCTTCTAGTCAACCATGTGTTTAAATGTGTACATAGTCTTATTCCCGATCATTCTCTGTCAGTAAGAAAAGAAATGTTGACTGACTTGAATTTAAATGGTTACAACATCGGAAACAAATATTTTCCAGTTAGGAAACAAGTCGATGCTTACAGCAATTCATGTCTTACAGAAACAAATAAGTTTTGATACTTAAAATTCCAAAAAATAAAGAAAATCGCTGTTTAAACTTTTAAATCCACGATTTTAGACCGCCATCAAACGCTCACGAAATTGCCGTTTCGGCCAAAGCAAACAAAATGAAATGATTTAAGAGTGTATATATATTCTTTATTATAGTCTCATCTGTGTACAAACAGTACATGCACATAAAATAATCAGAACATTAAAAACAACAGTACACAGTCATTCAAAACATTAGAATTATAAGAGACTTTGTTATATAACACTATGTCTAACATTTACATGTACATATAATTACGATAACGATAAAACCAAGATGTTGTTGCTAATCACTTTAAAAAAAAAAAAAAAAAAAAAAAAAATAGTAATAAAAGTATGACCTAAAATTGCAATGCAGCACAATACAACTTCCGATAAGACAGCACACTCGACTTCTGTAGTGTATGATAACTCATTTTTTTTTTTTTTTGCAAAGAGGATATTAATCTGTTCAATTAGGATTAGATCTATTTTGAAATCTTTAACCTATTAAAAATTACGTCAGTTTTAGCACTTACGTAAAACTGCAAATTGCTCCTGAAATTATGTAATTGCCATTTGCCCTGTGCATTAAACCCCTTGGTGTTTAAAAATTGCACAAATTATCCAAATAAAAAAAACCGAAAAAAAAAACGAAAAACTGGCGTCTGAGATGAATTTTGTTGATAAGATGACAACCACACACAAGTACTGCTGATGAAACATGTACATAAAGAACCGAGAAAAAGTTAACAAAAAACAATAACAAACCTCTGATGCAACAGAGATAATCACGTTTTAACACACCTCTCTACAATAAAACACTGCATTAGTATATATATGGATTGGTACATGACAGACTTGTATACAAAGCACATGTACGAAGTAAAAAAAATGGCAATGGCAAAACAAAAACAATCGAGAATACACACCGCAATGAGCCGGTCAGTATCAAAATACATTTGAGAATTTCAGCCATTTAATGGTGCCCCAAACTTTCAACCACAAATTTACAGGAAAATGTAAATAAATGTGTGGTTTTGTCAAATAGGCGAGTCAATGGAAACAAATGTTTATTGATACGTGTTATAATGATAAGAACCAAATACACACTGTCTATGAATCAGTGCAACGCTCGTAAAAGTGAGTCTCGCAGACACATAGAAGTTTCGAAATGGTTATAATTCATGCACTTGGTAGACCTATTGTTCACAAGATCTTCCCAATTCTGAACAGAAACACCGCTCCCAGTTTACCAATTTGTCCGTATTGATACGTTTCTAACTAATTTGTACCAAAATCAAATCTATAAAGACACCCTTTGAGATTATTGAATGCTACTAAGTAAATTTGAAAAATGCCCATTTGATTGTGTCTGTTCGAGAGGGATAGTGGATTTGGAAACACTCCTTTGTGGATCTATGCACGTGACTATATATAAAAATAAATTGTCAGTCAATAGTTTGTGCTGTTGACTGGTCTTCAGTTTAGCCCTTACCCTGCTGAATTTCTATAATGAACTTCTCCCTGTTTCAATTTGGACAGTACCATTTACTGTCAAAAGGGGTGATTACCAAAAGGTACTGACTGAATTGCACGGGTCGCAAAGGCAAAATCAGTCGTGTCCAGCATGGTTAGGATTGGGACTGGGCTGAAACAAGTAAATGGTAAGGGTTGATTTAGTTGAGGCACAGAACCAGTTAACACAACCAGAGTCTAAACTTAGAGAAAAATGAATACAAATTCATAAATATACTAAATGAATTGCTCCTTATGACTTTGAGTAATAATATTAACTATTGGTCGGCAAACCATTCAAAAAGTTAATAATATAGAATAGGCTCCATATTCCAAAGGACCAGAAATGATAGCAACGCAATGTCCATGTACATAAGGAAATTAATCTTTAGGCAGTGCATGTCTAATTGTCTATGTTTCTGCGTTACAAATAAATATTTATTGGATAAGGAAATAAATTTTGAAAGAAAGAACCGAAAAGATACCTCTGCCAAAATAATACGTTTCTCATATATTTTGTTACATTTAGAGACGAGAGAACGCCCATGAGCCAGCTAGCATTTGTGAGAAATTGCAAGTGTAAATTTTCGTTAAATTTTCGTTTGGAAATTGTAAGAACCGAAACCTTAATTGCAAAAATCGTGTTATTCCTTTCAGAAGCGACGCGACGATCTCCCACTGCGAGTTCTCGCCCACTATGACTATCGACATGAAAATTGATTAGCAATGATTAACTGCTTCCTGAGCCAAGTGACGTATTATATTTGTTTAATTCATATAACTGAAGTCCCCAGATGAAATGAAATGTTATAAATGGATCGTCTGATACGCTTAGCAATCTAAATAGAATCTACAGAGGAAGAATGTTAACTGTATATGAACCAGACAAAACAAAAATATTGCAGACACTCATTACTATTCAGGTAGGCTGGCTGATAACAAATATTAGCAAATCAGAAAACTCATATTCACTGTGTTTGGATTATTCAGGTGTATATAAACCATCACGTGACTTGTCTTATCGCAGCTAACAATAAGGAAGCGTTTTCGCACACCAAAATGACGCCCAATAACTCGAAATGCATTCATTGTATGATCCTATATGTATGATGTTATATATCATTGTGGTAAAATGAATAAACAATCAAAATATTTGTACTTTGAATTTATACATGTGATGTAAAATTATTCCTCATGTAGAAACTACCGAATATATATTAATCAAAATTGAGAAACTATTATGAAAAGGACGGTTGTTATACATAACGCATTCTTAAAGAAATTTTGAGTCAGTGTCTTCTTTTTTAAATTTTGATTAAAAGTATAATTATCATATTAGTCAGTTGTTCTGTAACTATGAATTTGTAAGATAAAACACAGTATTAAAGATGTAATACACGCATGTATGGATTTTAGTTCTGAAAATGTGAACAATAACTACGCAGCGTATGTACAGACAGTTCTGAGTGTTAGGTTTAAAAATACAACAATGTATACTAATAAAGAGTTGTGGATAAACACAGCATGACTATTCAATGCAACTAAATAACTCAAAGTTGTTATGATAAAATGCAAGTAAGAAGATATGACATTTAAGTGTGGTTGAAGTTAGTTTATATATTTAACAAGTAACGTGTAGATTGTATATGATGATGATTTTCTAGATTAATCAATACCAATGATAAAATATTTGAGTGAAAAATGAGAGTAACAAATCTTTACACAACAACACCAGATATGAATCGTGCGGTAAATGTTTAAGAGAAAGACATAATCTTTTTTGCATATCACACATCATCAAGAACCAGACTTCTTAATACAGCGTACACTATAATAGACCATTTTCATTCACGGTAAATGAAAGCATATTATCAGATGAGATATGCGCACATCAATGCTATCGAATTACCAACAAATGTAGACCTGGTAGAACTGCAAAGGGGTTAGCTAGTCTGTTGCTTTCATTCATATCATGGCTATCTGTTACGTCTATTTCAATCATCGTTTTCATTTCTACTTTAATTAGTATTTAAATCATCTCTTATGTCAAATTAACAGAAATAAAATCTCAATTTACCTGGCTACAGTAAACACTGGCTCTAACTCATTATTTATAAATTCAATTAACTTGAAGATAAAGATTTATCTTGTTCAATCTCATTGAAAAAAAAATTCTCACTCACGTAAGTTTGATTTGTGGGTATGTAGAAAGAAAAAATATGCAATATACAATATGATTATGTAAAATGTCTACCAGTTACGTCCTTACACATGGTCGTTTGAAATAATCTTTTTCGGGAAAAGTCAAACACATGGCAAAATATAATTGTAGCAATATAATCCATGATTTCTAAAAATGTGCCAAGTCGTGTTGGAGCGATCAATATACATCACATTAGTTTGGCTACCGGCTAAATCAACTTTTTACAATTGTATTTATAAATGTCTACTTTTTCGCTTTTACTGTATCAATTAATTTCCCATTTAGCTCTAATCATCTACATTTTAAGAAGAAAAGGTGCATAATTATACAAGAATTGAATAGCCTGTTTTCTTCTGTTAATGGAATAGCGCCTGTTAAAGAAGTTCAGCAGTTTGAGGATACAGATCCACATAATTCTATGTCACAGTTCCTGTTAGTAAATGGTTACTTAAAACGAGTATTATTTTTCTTTTATTACTTTTAATCAGGCTGTAATTTTGTTTTACTGGTTATAATCATGTTTATCTTGTGCACATTTTCAGGGCAGTTGGAAGCCCACTAGTTATGGAGCCGAATAAGATATGTCGAAAAAATAGGAAACTTTCTGGAAAACAAAGGTAAACACTTTTATTGTAAACGAAGAACCAAATATTTTGAGTCCTAAACTTCTTTATTGTAGATTTATCATATTTGAAGTAAAGGTGTAACAAAGTAATCTTAATTAGATCATTTTTAAAGAATTTCTGACACATATTATACAGTTTCCATGTGGTTCCCCGTGGAAATATTCTTACTATTAGGTCATTGAACGTATATTATCCAAATATAACTAGATTAGAGATGGAAGAACATAATGATATGTTGCTGTAAATTGGTTGTTAAATTCTTGAATTGTGTTTGATAATACCCGTGTCATACTGAATGTATAAATTCAAGGTAGAATAAAATTTGATGTAACTATCCGATGTCTAGTAAAATGTAATGAACTGAGGTGTTGTCTACTACAATTTTATTAATTGAATAGTATCATATTTGCCTTGTGTTTTGTGGTGATTCTGCCTCGGGCCATACGAATATCAGAGAACTAATAATAAGTCCTGTACGAAATCATTTTATTAATGCTGTTATGTGTTAGACCCCTCATATTAACCGATCAAATTATAAATATTGCCCTTGATTTATTTTAAGATTGATCCTGAATATCCTCATATACGCTGAGATGAGTTTGTTATCGACTCAATTTGTCTTATATGATGCCCATAACTCATTTAATAATTTGTCTAATATTGCATAGCTTAATAAAAATAAAGAATCTTATTTATGCTACATGCCAATCATAATACATATGGTCATGATGTGTACTCTCATCTGGTTGTGTCATTATTTCACATCTAGCTTCTCTACAGCGCAAAGTAAACGCAGCTTATTTATCTTATTGCCATGCGCTTTTGGTTTTTGTTACTTTAGGTCAGCGAGTAGTGTAGACATACTCATTAAAGTTATTGCTAAATATGTTTCTTAGGACAATCAGTCACGCAGACTGATTTTATTAACCAGGAAACTCTCTGTTGTCAATATGTATTAGAGTTATTGTTTTTGACTTAAAACAATTATTATGTTATAGAAATAAATACTACATATTTAACTGAATTATGATGATTCATGTCAGAAAACGTCTGAAAAATTAAAACGAATAACTTATAAAAATAAATATTACATGAAATAAAAAGATTTAATTTCTAGGTAATGCTGACCACGACAATGTCGTTACATATGCCAAATTACGAATTGCGTACATATTCATAGATCTTCTTTTCCCGTCTTTCAGGCAAATTTGCCGGCGGGAGAAGGAAATAGTGGATGAAGTTGTAAATGGTGCTAAACTGGCGATTGCTGAGTGCCAGTACCAGTTTCAGTATAGAAGGTGGAATTGCACAACAGCTAGAAAATCTTTCTCCAGAATTCTAAGAAGAGGTAAATATAGATGTGATGAGTTTAAAGCATGTGTGTCGTTATTGGGGGAAAGCAGGGACAAAGTATACTGTTCAAGTAAATGAGGAAGAAGTCCGCTACGGCTAGAAAACCACTATTTGGGATAAATATATATGCTTAAAGGAATGCATAAGGGGAAAGCCTCCAGATGTACATCACAAAATCAAAAATTGATGCTTCACTTTTATTGTTATTATTTTGATTATTATTATAAACACCTTGTGTAAGACCATGTCATTACATGGCTATTCCATAATTATATTAAACAAATAAAAAGGTATGTTGAAATTCTTTAAGGCCTACTTTTTATTCACAATAACTGATAACCCTATGTATATAAAAGACATGAATATGGAAAACCTTGATAATATTCCTAATGCTATCGGAGTCAATTTCAAATGATGAAAATTTGCTAATTAGAAATTGATTAATTTTAAATGTCAGAAATTTGTTTACTTCAATATTCATCCTACTGTAGTTGGAAATTTTATAAATTTTAAATGCCGAAGTTTCTTTAACCTAAATATTCATCCCGCTGCAACTGGGAATTTGATTTATTTTGAATTATAAATATTTGTTATGCTTGAAATTATTCCTATTGCTTATGGGAATTTTAATAATTTGAAATCCCAAAGATTTGTTTAATATTCATTCTACTGCTAATGGGAATTTAATTAATTTCAAAAGCCGAAGATTTGTTAACCTTAATATTCTAAATACTGCTAAATTTCAAATTCTGAGAGAAAAAACAAAGACAAATATCAAACAGGGAATACCACGTACCAAAAACGCAGCCTCCCCAAAACAAAACCTTGTTAACCTCTGTTTTTCATTAATATCAAAACCCCCAAAATTTGTTAAGTTTGATATTCATTCTACTGCTATAGGGAGTTAAATTAGTTTCAAATACCGAAGCTTTGTTAACCTTGTACTCATTCTGTTTCTAACGGGAGTTTGATTTTAAATGAGGAAAAAATGTTAACCTTAATATTCAACCTATTGCTAATATGAAATGTTTCAATTTTAAATGCCTAAAATTTGACCTTACTATGCATCCTACTTACCTGGGATTTGATTAATTTTAAATGCCGAAGATTCTTAACCCTTAATATTCATCCCACTACTAATTGGAATTGATTAATTTTTAACGTAGAACATGTGTTAACCTTGATATTCTTCCTACTGCTTATGGGAATTTTATTACTTTAAAACCCTGGAGATTTGTTCAGTTTAATATTCAACCTACTGCTAATGGGAATTTAATTAGTTTCACTTTCAAATGCCGAAGATTTGTTAACCTTAATAGTCTTCCTACTACTTATGGGAATTTTATTAATTTGAATCCCAAAGATTTTGTTAATTTATTAATTATTTTACTGCTAATGGGAGTTGAATTGGTTTCAAATGCTGATGCTTTGTTTACCTTTATATCCATACTGCTTCTAACGGGCGTTTGATTTTAAATGAAAAAAAGAAATGTTAAACTTAATATTCAACCTACTGCTTATAGGAATTCTATTAATTTCAAATTCCGAATATTTGTTTACCTTAATATTCATCCTACTGCTAATGGGAGTTTAATTAATTTTAAATGCTGAAGATTTGTTAACCTATATAACATAACATAATATGCAGGGGGTTGTGGGCGGGGGTTCTGGTTGCTTCACAAGTGTCATGCTTACATGTTCACATCATTTCTTTTTTCTAAGATCAAACAATTTACTGGAAATGTTAATTTGATGCTATTTTTACATTTGGCGTTACATTGTTGAACAAGGATTCATGCTATTGGCAAAGATGAAAGCATCGTCTTTAAGGTAGTGGACCGGTATAAGAAAGCTTGACATTGATCAAATACTACCAGAATTTAATGTCAGATTTTAAAGAAATGAACCCGTAATGACGTCCGAGATAGTATATTCTTTCCGTATTCGATTTCGGAATTTTCTTGCTGGTACGGTAACCGACCGGTGGCGATAAAGCATGGAAAATAATAATTGTCCGTACAAACCTTCTACCTTAGAATTTGACATTATTTTGATTCATGTTTGAATCATATTTGAATAATGTTATCGTTACGGATCAATGTCATGCTGTTGTTAACAGACTGCCAGGTTTTGCTTTTTTCCCCCAAGTAGAACTTTGAGCCGCACCACGGGGAGTGAACGATTTACAAGCAGTAAAACACTTGAAACTCTATCAAACATGACGTTATACCTATATTTTATTTCTGTGTCGGATGAAGCCGCTGTTAATAAAAAGAACCCCTCGTGCAAATGCAAATTTCTGAGCACACCTTTCTGGCAGACACCTTCTAATTAAATTTCACAGGAGGAGTTTTCGTTTTTTAACATAGCTGCTAGGTTAGCTTGTAGATCTATTTTGTTATCTTGCGCCGTAATCCGGCTGTATAAAATGTAGGTTGTTTAATATTTTGCGTCGAAATATTGTTAGAACAAACACCCTGAAATTTAGTTCACATACATTCTTTGTTAAAGTGAGAATATATCAAGTTGTGTATGATAATAGTTGTTAAGTGGTCCAAGGGGTAAAATTACATGTCCTTTTTTGCATTTTTGCTGAAAACAAATATATGTTTCGAAAGAATCATAAATGCTATTTTACCTTTAGAGAACTGCCAATTTTAAATTTAAAAATGCTTAAAAATAGCTTGAGTGTTTAAATGTTTCATTTAAAACCAAGTATAAGAATTGATCTTGATTTGATCATTTTAATGACAGTTAATTGAGTTCCCCTATAACAGACCTATAAATAAATGTAATTCAAAAGTGTTCGAAGTAACTGCCTTAACTGTGGTTTTGGTTGTCAAGTAAATGCATGTTGTATGACTTTGTACCAATGAGAATGTAAGGAGGTTCACGTTTGCTTCAAATATAACATAAAATTGAAAGTTGTAAAGGCAATGAATTACAAGTTTTCTTTCATTAAGACCTACTGTTTTACGAGATTGAATACAGTACTTTGCAATGTATCCATTGTCTAAGAAAATATCTTACACAAATGAAATAACTTTTAACATTACGTATATGGGAGACCTTCCGTTTTTATCTGATTTTTTATCTAAATCTGGATATGGCAATATGGGCACAGCTGTTGACTACAGCTCAAAAAATGACCTTAGATTCTTTGAAAGAAGCAAACTTATTTATGGTCAGCACTAATACCATTCCCATATGACTTTAATATGGCAATAGCTGCCTATTTTCTCAACAATCTGTAAATATCAATATTTAGTGGCATGTTTTGAACATAATAATAATTACGTACCTAAAAACCTTAATTCACTACAGATGGTGAATAGTCTGGTAGCAAAGCATTTTTTTTCAGCAATCACCAATCTGAAAATATTTCAAATATTTAGGCCAATATTAAGCTTAAGTGAACCATGGCTTTAAACTCTATTACTACGTCTAATTTATTA
Source organism: Mercenaria mercenaria (assembly GCF_021730395.1). Taxonomy (NCBI): domain Eukaryota; kingdom Metazoa; phylum Mollusca; class Bivalvia; order Venerida; family Veneridae; genus Mercenaria; species Mercenaria mercenaria. Next base: position 58,457,418 of record NC_069378.1, read on the forward strand.
TCACTTTTTGCTGTTTTATTAGTGGTCTAAGCGAAATATGCATCTTGTCAAAATATAAGTGTACCATATGTTACTAAGTGGAAGTGCTAGAAGTTTCACTCAAATAAAAACATGCCCACCTGGATGCTTAAAATGCAAATATATGTATCATAACATTATTTAATTCAAAAATATAAATCGTAACAGCTAATCTATTTCGGCAGAGTACGCTATCTTCGTCGGCGCAAAATAAATCTGCAACGCTTAATTAGCGATGTTTAATGCTGTGTTTTTATTAAGAGATATGTTTGCATGCCAGATTTCATAGAGATTTGGCATACATTTTGGTGGAAAAAACATCAATAGGTCTGGCCACAGTTCCAAGGTTTTAACCTCCCGCGCGTGCCGTGATTTCGACTAGGTTTAAAAAAGATAAATAAAATTAACTTATCGACCTATCTGATTATGGTTCCATTAATCACCATGGATAGATAACTCATTGTCTTTGACTTCGACTTTAAAATTTTATTTCTCTAAAATATATGCAAAACATTTTAAAGAGATGCGCCTGGAGATGCACCTAACAATATCAAACTTAAGATAATTGACTCGTAATGACAATCGGAACGTTTCGTACAATTACGGAATTATCCGGTATGAACGGAAAGCCAGGTGCTCATATAAACTACATATGGACGTCCGAAAAATGCCGAAACGCCATTCACGAATACGTAATATGACGGAAATCACCGATTACCATTGTGGGTCCATTACTTTGAAAACAAGATAGCAACGTCTAAGAGTAATGAAATATAAAAGTAAACTGTATTTTAAGTTATTCTTGAGATTTGCATAAAATACAGCTTAATTCGTTATAATTAACATGAAGTCACAATGCGTTCGGTACCAGTTCTGACAGATGACACTACAGATCGGGATAAAACTCGCTGAGTAACTCATTACTACTTACAGCGAAAGAAAAGGTTTAGTTTTAACCATTAGCATGCTGTCGGCAAGTGGTTCTGCCTTTGCGACCAGTGTAGCCCAAGATCAGGCTAACCATGGTCTGCACTGTTCGCTATTCAGTCTGTTAATTTTCAGTGAACACTCTTCACCCCACCCTCCCCACCTTCGAATAATAAACGGTATTGCCCAAATTGAATGATGGATTAATCCATTTTTGAAAGTTAGCAGGCTAAGGGTTAAAACGACAATCTGTAGGCTAATTATATTACCCTGTGCTTTGGAATCATTGAATCTGTTCCATGTATCTTTATGTTTCAGTTCGGTTTATCCGGTATTGGGTGGGGTACGTTAGGGGTGTTTCATATTTCATTACGTTTTTGTGAACAGACTCAGTCACGCCGTGGCTGCCATTATTTTGTTTGATTGCTTTCTATGTTTATATGTGTCTTATTAGATTTTACAATTCTAAATCAAAAATGATAGTATTCATAAATTTAGATATTATTAGTACCAGTAAAATATAGAGATATCAGTTATCAATCCTACTATTTGTCCTTTAATCTTTACCCTGCTAAATTTCTATAATGGACTGATCCATCATTTAATTTTGGCAGTACTATTTATTATTCGAAGGGGTGTTCACTGAAAATTTACTGACTGAATAGCGAACAGATCAGATCTTGGTCTGCACTGGTCGCAAAGGCAAAATCACTTGCCGCCAGCAGGCTAAAGGTTAAATTAAAAATGAGAGCACGAAGTTAGTATTTACACGTATTAATGGTCAGGGTCCGTTCTTAGTCTAATATTTAGACTTTTGATATAAAATTGTTTTCAGTTTGTTGCACCTTTGTTAATAGTTAATATATTGTGCTGCTTAATTTGTCACAGACTTGAAGTTTGGAATATACATTTATACACTTATCTGATTTTCATACGTACATGTACACAAACAAAACCTTAAACACAGTATATATTATCATATATATATAACAAATACGTAAAAACAAAGTCTTACGAACACATTATAAATGCGATAGTAGAAGATATTTAAAATTGTGCATATCTTTGTGCGTTGTATTTGATCAACAAAAGAACCATTACTCGTATTAAAGTGAAATGATGCGCTAGTTATAGAGTGCATAACACCTTTTTGTAGCATAACCGAGGAAAATATTTAAAGAATGACAAACTCTCTACACCAAACGTCGTAAAAAGATACATTCACTGGAAGTTAGACAAACAATTTTTTGAATGTGTTCTCTGTGTGTGTGTAAAGATACTGTTCAATGAACCAGTGACTATAAAAGGACCATTCGTATATGTGCAACCGTTGCCGCTAATGGGAAATGTGTTGAAAGAAAGTTTTAGCCGGTGTAAAACGTAGCTGAACGTTTCGATTTTTTAAAGGGGAAGGTACAAACATATAGAATAGTCTGAAATGGACGTTATTGAATAGCTTGACTAAATGGGTAGGAAAATGTGACGTCGTACTGAAATCTATATCTGAAATTGATTTTTACTTTAATGTATGTAATGAATGCGTGTAGCTGAAATTTGCTTGGATAAAAAGAATGAAGATGACCTGATTTACTGACAAAGAAGATAAGAGGAGGTATTGATTGATGTAATTGGCTTATTTTATGATCTGACGACAGAGGTGGTAAACTGAACGTCATAGAAAGTAGCAAATATATATTTTGTTAAATTTAGTTATATTTAACACTTTTAAAGACAAAGTCAAACGAATAGTGTTTTACTTGGTGAGGCTACGTTTTGAGTTTTTACAGGATTACTTTAAAACGATTACTTTAAAGTAAGAAGTACAAAACGGAATTTTTTCTTTGAAAATAAACTTTGTTTTAATGAAATGAAATGTCTTAGATCCTATGAGGATACCAATTACCAAGCAAAAGAGGACATGAATCTATGAAATGAAACATACTATTATAGAAGTAAATACCTGTCTTTAATTCAAACCGCTTACCTTAAAGATCTAGTCCAGTATATAGTCGGTTTTTAGAATATTACAAATTTTGATATCCAACTTATATGACAAAACTTTTTAAAATCAAACAATGCACACCACATTTGTAACACAGAGAATTTGTCTGAATCCTAAACAAATACTTTGAGCTTTGCGCGTGCAACAACCAAATTTATGACTTTGTGAAAAAAAAATGCAAAGGAAGTATTTAAGAACTTAAGTATTAAAACATCACAGGCTTTGGCCAATCTAAAAAAGATAAGATATAGAGTAATTTTACAGACATCAAAGGCTTGCTAAACCTGTTTTTCTGGGTTTCATCTAAGAAATCTTGTTGTTTATTACACAAATACTAGAACTAATAGACACTTCAAAGAAGTTCGGTGCTTAAATTTGAATAACTGTTTTTACTTCAAAGAGATGCCGCTGTGTATATTAGAATGAGCAGGAGAAAATTCTGCTGTGAAGAGAGTGTTTAAACGATATAAACTTACAAAAATGTTTCTCGGTAAATTGAATTCAAGATTACGAGCCATTTAACTGAAGTGTGTGCGCCTCTAACTGCTGATTGTTTCAACTTGAGTATTTTCTCTCCAGTTCTTGAAGAACTAACATGTATCTCTATTTTTAGAAAAGTGAAAAGAAGTGCAGGTTTTAGTCCCAGGAGTACCAAAATAAAATAAGAGGAAGAAAAAAAAAGAAATATAAATTAACAAAAATGAATTTAATGTAGCTGTGAGATTTGTCTTCCGCTAAATGATGTAAACTTCTTTCATCTGATAATAAAATAGGCGATGGCTGGGTAAAATTTGTATTCATATGTAAATAAATTTTACATTAATTCGGTGTTGTGACTTTTTTGCACTCTTGTTTCACTAGCGATTCTTGGGTGATAAGAAAGAAGTCCTATTGCTAACTGCACTAAAACAACAAATATTTCTACTACATTTTCAGACATTCAAAATAAGACCATAGTTCTTTAAAACATTTAGATAGAACAGCTAGATATGCCAACCGTAAATTGTAATTCGACGTGCGATAAGAATATAGGCCCTAATTTTAATCGTTAAATAAAAGTCGTGTCCTTGCAATTTTACTGTTTTTAATAAGATGAGTTTTAAGTGTTTTTGATGTACCACATAAAGCTTTGATTGCCGTTTATTTGAATGATTTTTTTTCGAACGACGCCATTTTGTTCATGTTGCTAGGGAATGACGTCAGCTGGCGCATATCTCACTGAAAGAATCGTCTTCAATATTATTGCGCCACTGTTGTTTATACGAAAAAAATGTTGTTTATTTGTAATACAAAACAAATAGTCCATGTAAATACCTTTACTGGCCTTTTGTTATTAACATAATTACACTGTAATCGGTAAGATTTGTGGTTTTATTAATTTTTGTGTTTATGTTGGTTTAAACGTTGAAGTGATACTCACAATTTGTTGACTAGTTATATCTTTGTTTTTATTGCTGTCATGCTTCTAAACTTTCGCATGGCGTATAACCTTATTTTTTTTATTTAGTATGAATTTTTCAATAGAATGGCATAACTTGGAGTGGAATATGGTAGACATATCTTTAAGTTAAAAGAACTGTTCAGTTTTTTGGTGGTCCTGTGCATGACTTTGACCCTTTAAATTGTCTTTCACCTTTCAGATAAAATGGGATGTGCCGTTGTATTTGCCATCACTGCAGATGCTGTAACAGTAACAATGGCTTGCAGTAGATGGATTTGATAAAATGTACATGTGACGGTCTATTCCATTTCAGATACAAGGGAAACTGCCTTTGTATATGCCATAACTGCCGCAGGCGTTGTGTTTACAGTCACTAAGGCTTGCAGTAGAGGGAGTTTGATACAGTGTACATGTGATACTAATCTTAGAGACATTGCCTCCGACGGCGAATGGGAATGGGGAGGTTGCCATGACGATGTAAATTTTGGCTACCTCAAATCAAAGGAATTCATGGACGCGCGGCGGAAGAGGAAGCGTGGAGATTTGACCACGAAAATAAGGCTGCATAATAATGAAGCCGGTCGATTGGTATGACTCTGTTTTGCTAAATTTTGACTTTATTACAATGAACCATTGAGTAACTTGTTTTTATCTATAACAGCAAGACAAAAGTAAAATAGAAAAAAATACGATGCCGCCCATATATGCTTTCTAAGTGCATTTAAGGTTATTTAAATTCAAGAATGACCTTTTACATTTTAGCAGGTTGCAAATACGTACTTAAATTTTGTGTTCAAATTTTAATGATTCTTTACTGTTTAAATGTTTCACTAACCGTAATATAGAATATAATGCGCAGTTTAATGCCACGCTAAGAAATGTCTGATAAGATAACTTATCAAAAATTGATAATACTTTTCAATGAATAAATCCATTATTTGTTTTCAGGCTGTAAGAGAACATATGACAAAAGACTGCAAGTGTCATGGTTTATCGGGAACATGTGCCTTAAAAACTTGTTGGAGAAGGATGCCTTCATTTAGGGATGTTGGGTTAAGACTAAAAGACAAATTTGATGGTGCATCTAAAGTGACTATATCTAATGATGGTAGAAGTCTTGTTACTGAGGACGATACCATTAAACCACCTTCAAATGAGGACATTTTGTATACAGAACAGTCTCCTAATTTCTGCAAACCAAGAAAGAAATATGGGTCATTAGGTACCCAGGGTAGGATATGCAACCCAGACTCTATGGGAATAGACGGTTGTAGTTTAATGTGTTGCAACCGAGGGTTCAAAAGTACACAAATAACAGTGAATGAAAATTGCAAATGTCAGTTTATTTGGTGTTGTCAAGTGATATGTAAAACATGTACCTCTATAAAAACTGTTTCGAGGTGCCTTTAAAAAGACAAAGTGAAAAAGTGTAAATATTTAAGTGTAAAGTAAGTTTACAATGGGTTTTTATTCGTGTTCACTTGTGTGAAGTTACTGAAAAAAAACAGGTAAAATATTTTACAATGTGAAATTACTGATAAACAGGCAAAACTATTCCAAGTGTGAAATGACTGATAAACAAGCTAAACAGTCCACAATGTAAACTGATAAAGCAGGCGAAGCAATTTATAAATTGAAGTTACCAAAGTTAAACAGGCAAACATTGGAACTATAAAGACAATAGAAAAGGAACAGCCAGGTTTTATAGCTAATGGAAACAAATTATTGGCTCTTAGGTGGTCAGATATGGAAATTTATGTTTAATTGTTTTTAGATTAAAAATCTCAAATAGTGGTGATTAGTGTGTATATAAACGACAAACACAATTATTATGCAATGTGAGATTTAACAATTTCTCTGTTCAACAGAAAACCATATATACATATATTGATTTACATTGTGTGTAAATATATCTTTTGCATTTGTTTCTTTTTCTCAGTCCTTTTTGCTACAAAAGGAAGAGAAAAGTTAGTTAGTCGATAGAATATATGAGACGATCCTTTGCAAAGCATAGACGCAAACAGGCAAAATCATAGTAGATCGGTTTGACTCAGTAACAGGTATTGAAATGTGCAATTTCCCTTACACCCTCTAGCACCAGTCTGTTAAAGTGAAACAGCTACTCTGTTATCCAATGAAGATTGAATGAAATTCATGATCCCAAAGGACCAGAAAGTATACCAACAGTGACCAAATAAATGATCTTTGGATCCAAAACAAAAATACTTTCGTATATGTTCTCTTCAAAGTCAAACACAAAATATATCATTGATAAAGCAGCATGCTTCTCGTCACTCTCAAAGTGGTTGAAATACAACAGCAAATGTCGATATTGAAACGTATTGTTAAATCTAAGAGTGCATATAGGTGTTTGTTTTACCTCCCACAAGATTCTGGCAATTTCATTGAATAAAAGGTGGTCACGTGATGAATCCTCGTATATTTTTTGACGGTTACTAAATTTCATGTTGGTCTAGGCTAATAGTAATTGGTTTAACAAATTAATTAAAAGGTTTGTTAGTGACCCTACACGGAAATATGTAGAGCCAGTATGAAAAATATGGGGACTCGGCTAACGCTTCGTCCCAGTACCTCATTTATCATACTGACCCCATATATTTCCGTTGAGGGTCACTTACAAATCCAGTAATTCTTATTCTAATATGCTTGTCTCTGTTAAAACACGCTTACGCTAGAATGACGTCACGTTAACGTGCGGTGACGTCAAAGTTTTTGTTGCGACCAAGAAAGAGCGCTACTATATTTTATCTACTGTTTTAGATAAAAGGCTTAGAATTGAAATAATTTATAGCAAAAGAGTGTTTAAACACTATTTATACACACGGGCGGTAATACGTCGTACAAATAATTTCACTGGGGCTGCGCCCTCGAGAAATTATTACGCCCGACGTATAACCGCCCGTCGTGCATAAATAATGTTAAAACACTCTTTTTGCTATAAATTATTTCTTAACTATAACACTACCAAAGATTTGGGACGTTCATTGACTTGTTTCCATACAGGACCTTTCATAACACGCCATAATAAGTAGGGTAAGAATATCATACGTAGAATTCAATTCTGTACTATGCTGCAGTAGTTGTATCACAATTATTTTCATTTAAGGTGATTCTGCACGTTTGGGTCGAATTTTTTTTCAACAGTGTAGAATTGACTAAACTCTAATTTTTTTTAAAACTTCAGAATATACATAGAAAATTTGGACCTCATGCAATTTTTCATTATGGGAGTCTATGGGAAAATAATAACTTTCATAACATTTTCGCGAATATAATTTTTTCTGTAATGTAGTTTTTGATGAAATTTCTCACAGTTGTAAATATATACATGCCTATAATTTGTGAAATAAAATGTATAGGTCCGTGTCCTTATTTTTGAGATATTTGACCATGATTAAAGGGAACCGGACACTTCACGTTGATTCATACATAAATTGATTTTTATTTCCGTACGCCGAATCCAGGCTTTATATTACGTTTTCCGGATAAATGACTTTACGCCATCTCTTCCGGTGTTTTAAACGGAAGCTTAGATTACCCCTCCTTATAAAGTGGACACGACTCCAATGAACGTTCAATAGCAAAGTTTTCAAGCAGATTAGATTAATCTAAATTAAGCAAATTATAAACCGATGTTAATTAAACTGGTAAATCAAAATACAAAGCATAAAGATAAAATTCCGTCTTTTGTGAATAAAGTTTCTATTGTGTGGCTAACACTGTTGCAAGATTTTTAAAATGCTTTGTCGATCACATCAGCAAATGTACATTTTTGGATAAAATAAATGATGCTTCAAACAAAATGAATTGCTTTTACCTCTATAAGTAATTATTGCATTTACTAATTATTGAAATGACTTTCTACATTTCAATTTCTTTGCACAAAGCTGGAGGTGTGCCGCTTTAGATTTAAAGTTGCCGACTCGTAATGATACTCGGCAATTTCCGTACGTCTCCGTAATCTCCGTATTCTATGTCGGCATTCTTCGGCGGTCAGAAGCACATGTATTGTCGTATTTACGGAAAATGCCGAAATCGCATACTGAGATTAAGTAATCTACCGGAAATCACCGATTGTCATGACGTGTCCATTATCTTAATATTTAATTTTAAAGTAAGAGTTTCGTTTCTCTTGTATACTTTCATGTAAAAAAGCTTTTTGTACTTCAAATGTTGCATGTTGTTTTGTACAGTTTATATCATTGATTGATATGTAAATTTAATGAAAATGAAGGGTCATGCAATGTATTTTTGTCTTAATTTCACTGAATGTATCATTTTGTCGGCGTTATCAAATATAAATACTAAAGAAAGCTTTCATAAAGCGTGTTTGGTCTTACCTGTTAGTTTCTTGCCCTTTGATGCTCTATTAAGAACATGTCTTTATTTTTCTTAGAATTATACACGAAGAAAATAAAACGACCGGTGAAAATATTTTTCCGTAAATAAACAATTTAAAAGGGTCATGAAGCGTTGGCTGAAGCGTTTGTTTCATTCTGTGACTTGTTGGTGCCACTACCTGTTACCTTGTACATCACTTGAACAAAAGGGAGCATTGGATATCCGTTATCCATCCGTCCGTTCGTGATCCACTATTTCTTAAACATTTCTTCCTAAATCGCTAAACCAATTTCAATCAAACTACACGGGAATATTTCTTGCGTCGACTTCTTTCAGATTTCGTTCAAATAGTATCATTCATGTATAATTCTTGCAATTAAACTTGCCATGGCGACCAGAAGGGAAGAAGGACAAATCTCCTCTGAAAACTCTGGTCCTATTAAAAACATCTGAGCTAAGTTCCTTAAGTGACCCTTTATCAATTCATCAAAATCATTCTTTTTCGTATTTATTTCGTTCTTGAAAACTTCCAAAATCTGCTATGGGTGACCCTCTACTCAATTCCTTCAAGTTATTTTGTGTTGTCTATAGAGACAGAGCTATATCGAAATTTTCATGAACCCGCTGACCCGATTTTGAGATTGTTTTACAGAATATTTCTTTGATTGACCTTCTGTCAAAATTGGTCAGACCAGCTGCGAGCGATCCAGTGACACAATGGCCCGTTTATTTGTTATATAACTTTATGTCTTTGATTGCATACCATTAGACGAAGGTATTTTTTAAAACAATATTTTGATTGTTTTCAAGGGACAAGGTTTCTTAATTTGATCGAAGAGTTGTTGAGTTTCAGGACCATTTTTATTTGAGATTTGTATGAAATTAAGTGCGTCAAAGCATTCCTCCGCACAAAGCGTCTGTCACCAGTTTTCAGTATTTTCTCAAACACTTTCGTGAACTAGCTGTGTAGATAACGTGCACACTGTCGCAGTTATGAAAAGTGTTTGATAAAAGAAGTGAGACCTAATGGCAGACATTTTGTGCTGAGGAAAGCACTCATTGTGATGTCTTTGACTCTCTTTATCTTACGAAAATCCGTCAAGTAATAAGGAAAATATAGGCAAAATGATACCAGAGTCGGGACACATTCTTTTTATGTACGGTATAAAAAGTCACGTGGGTTGGCTACCCTGATATACAAAATAATATAAAAAAAATACATAGCGGAAATATTGAATTAATGAATGACTGAACGACAATGCGTTTCTCATTTTATTAAAATAATGTATTAATACAAACGTAAATGAGCCGCGCCATGAGGAAACCAACATAGTGGGTTTGCGCGACCAGCATGGATCCAGACCAGCCTGCGCATCCGCGCAGTCTGGTCAGGATCCATGCTGTTCGCTTTTAAAGCCTACTGTAATTAGAGAAACCGTTAGCAAACAGTATGGATTCTGACCAGACTGCGCGGATGCGCAGGCTGGTCTGGATCCATGCTGGTCGCAAAGCCACTATGTTGATTTTCTCATGGCGCGGCTCAAATGTTATTTGAGAGTCGTTATGTGTGTGATGTTAATATCAGACTGAACAGTAATACGACTAGTTCGTATCAATCCATTAAAATGATTGATTTAGCGTTCATGGCATATATTATATAGATAACATTTGCCAGTGAGGGTGATATGGAATATTTTCAAAAAAGTTTAAGACCCAAGGCGCTACCCAAGGGTGTTATTATTTTTGAAGGTCGGCAATTTCTCATATCACAAGACTAGGCCTGTGTTATTTGTTTTATTGTACCGAATGCTACATCCAAAGGTATCTGCCAAGGTAAAGGTTAGATTCTCTAATAAGAGTTTCTTACTTTGTTTTTGGGACAAAGTTATAATACTTCAATAGGAGGACAAAAAACTTCCGGTTTTGCTTTGAAAAACATCTTGATATAAATTCGCCTGTACGGGTGTTGAAACAAATTACACCTGATTGGATGTTTAAAAAATGTGTCAACTTGATACTGTTTGAATTATATCCCTGTTGGTCCAAGGAAGTTTAAAGCCGAGTGTGACGCGGTCTTCCAGCATACTAGATACTTTACGAATGTCTTCTCTTCCATGTTTTATATCTTCAGTGGCAGGCAACAGTGGATAGAATATGTGAGCAAAAGATTAAACAAAACCCTATCTATTAGAAAAGGATCGACTTTATAATATCGATCTCGAAATGAACAACTTGGATTTTTTTCAATCAGGTTTTAGTATTTAGAAGAACAGAATAAAACAGCCCTTTATTAACGTAAGTGCCATGTGCAGCATGTGTGTATGAAGAAACATATATAAATACGGATTCAAATATGACGAGGTACATCAAGCAAAGATTAACATGCATATCAATTACATACTCATATGAAAACTACTCAACATAAATATTATTTTTTGGTCAATCCAATATGTATATAACATCACATTTGTTTTAACAATTGCACCATACTTATAAATGTAGCCGTTAAATGAGTGTCCCCTTAAGGAACCAAAGAAAAACAAGGACGACAAAAACTCCACAGGAATAGTACTCTATGATAACAAAGCCTTTCTTGCACGTAAACCTACAGCAGTGTGTGTAATGTGAACGTAATACAAACATACTAGACACAGGAACTGAAGATAAATACAAATACACCTTTACTAATTTTACCTGTTATGTATTTCAACACCTGTTCATAAACCTGAAATTCTGTTAATATATTATCTCCTATAAAATAGTGGGTGATACACATCTATATTATCAAATTGCTGCAAGTTTTGTTTTGATAAATAAGCTGACAGAAACATCTGAATCAGTAGAGTAGGGTAAAATCACACACACAAAATATATCCTAATTGCCCATGTTGTAAAAAAGATATTATGTCTAACACCGTTTTGTTTTTCTACTCAATTTTTATACTGCAAGGGAAGTTACCTAATCGATATTACTACTTCAAGCACCTTATATCATTCTACATCAGAGACAAGAGTTGTCATTCTTTTCGAACACAGATACAAAGAAATGTGAAAGTTTCAGTTATCGATATAAACGAGCCTTAAAAGTCACATTTGTAAAATAATGTTTGGTTATTGAAGGGCTTATGAATATGCCATCACTGCAGCAGTTGTTGAGTATGCTTGCAGTATAATTTCATGGAATGATTAGTAGACTGACTTTCAGAAAATGAACAATAGATAGATTTTTAATGAACATGCAATTTTAATCAAAGTTTGGTATATTCCACTTTGAATATGAAGGACATTGCCTTTGTATATAGACTCACTGCATCATGCTGCGTTTGCTTGTCTTGATATAAAGTGCATGTGATAATTAATCTTAAATTTCCATTTTCCAAATAGTTTCGATCTATGACCTAACTGCTGACGGTGCTTTGTACACAGTAATCTAGACTTGGGGTGGAGTTTAATGAAAATGCTCATGTGACGGTCTATTCCATTTCAGATACAAGGGAAACTGCCTTTGTATATGCAATAACTGCCGCGGGTGCTGTCTTTACAGTCGGTAAGGCATGCGCATGGGGAAATTTGAAACGGTGTAAGTGTGATGAACACAAAGAAGAATGGTCATCAGAACAAAGTTGGCTTTGGCGCGGTTGCAACGACGGCGTAAATTTTGGCTACCTGAAATCGAAGGAATTCATGGACACACAGGGGAAGACACCAGTAGATATGTCCACAAAAATAAGACTACATAATAATGAAGCTGGCCGGCTGGTACGATTCAGTTGCATTATATATGTACCTTTACTTAACGTGGGAATATTATTTCATAAACAAATTAAAGCAGTTGATTGGTGGTGTGTGAACTATCAACTTTAGATTTCTTTGTGTATATTTGCCTTAATTCGTGACTGAGATTTTACAATCCAGCTGAGGTTGGTTTTCTTATTCAGTAGGCTTTCCGCATTCATTTGAACAAGCATGTACTTATTTAATACAGACAAAGTCCCAATAACAAAGTCGCAGAGCCTCTTAAAGTCTAGGCATATCAATTTCTATTACAAGTATATAAAGTTAGCATTGAATGAGTATTAAATTTATATTCTTCACTGTATGTTCTTCATATTCAAAACTATTTTCAGGCTATAAGAGAACATATGAGGTTACAGTGCATTTGTCATGGTTGGGCGACCGCATGTAGCATAAAGACTTGTTGGAAAAGGATGCCTTCGTTTCGCGATGTTGGTTTACGACTTAAAGAGAAATTCGACAAAGCATCAAAAGTGGCTTTATCAGATGACGGTAAACTCACAGTCACTTGGGGTGATGACATGAAACGTCCTTCGAAAGAAGAGCTTGTGTATGCAGAAAGATCTCCAACCTTTTGCGATCCAAGAAAAAAGTATGGATCATTAGGCACACATGGTAGGATATGCAATCCAGAGGCAATGGGAATTAGTGATTGCACTTTGATGTGTTGCGGCAGAGGGTTTAATACTACGCAGTTAACAGTACAAGAGGAATGCCACTGTCAGTTTATTTATTGTTGCGAAATTCAATGCGAAACATGCACATCCACCAGGAATATTTCGAGATGCCTTTAAAGTACGGCATGGTATGATTATCAATGTGAAATATCTAGAGAGAAGACAATGGATCCTTAAGACAATATAGAGGCATATATCGTTTCCATTACTTTTACAGTTAGACAAATGAGTGTATTTATAGACGTGCTGGTCTGTATTCATTGGATGGATTGTTGACAGTATTCTTAAACACTGTCTTTGAAAAGATGCGTTACAACCTTTTATGGGGATGTTATATACAAGCTTCAAAAGGTCAATGCTTTTTTCCAGTTGTTTTTGGTAGAATTATGAACACTTTGTAAAAAGATGTTATGGCCTACTGGTTTGAGACACAGGCCTTTTCAGTGTTCAGATCGCTACCCTTTACTCTGACGGAATAGGTTGAATACTCCATGATAGGCAGTTGGGATTAAACTGCTTTGAAATTTTTCTTCAGACCTATTTCGTCGGGTCGTTTGTGTTTTTTTCCTTTTGCTTATTCTCTGAAAAAGTTTTGTATCTTGTTCATTAGGTTTCCGTTTTATATGCTTATATATTAAGTTACTTTAGTAGAGCATTTCTGTGGTCAACAATTATTGTACTTTGTTACTGTGCACACTCCTGACTGAAAATGGTTTTAAGTTTAATTCATTTGTTTTCAGAAGCAAACTCTTATAACCTGTTGATTGTGTCAACATTAAACGAAAAGTTTTTTATGCATCTTGGGCACGGACACATTATATTCCACAGATATGTATGAATATTTGATATATTATCTCTTTAGGGGTTTTGACAAGGTTTTATTATCCTAATTATTTCGGTGAATAGTAAAATAACATTAAATTCTGTGACAAGATATATTTCAAACGATGCTTGATGTCAAGTTCGTAACATTAATAGTCATTGAATTTCTTTTTCAGTTCCATTCTGTAAAATAAAAAAACAAAAGTTTTCCTGACGATACAGGTACAATACTCGATGACAGCAGTTTTCATACATAGCGCGTTTGGGACTTTTTGATACTTTTTTTTTTTGGGGGGGGGGGGGGGGGGGTCCTTTACAACGTTAACATTTTGAACTGTTTTCTACAGAATGTATTGAAAGTTCAACAAATATACACTCTTGCCTTTTGTTCACAGTATGAAGGTTCTTTGATATATATATAATTATATATATATATATAGAGAGAGAGAGAGAGAGGATATTACAGGAGTGTCTTTTCATATCTAATTTATTAAAAGAGTTGAATAAAATAATAAACTGCGAGGCTCTGCACATGTTAGTTTTTCCAGTCGAAACATCAAAAATTTGACCTTTTTTACTATATAAACAAGTCAATTCGACCAACGTCTCCTATACTATAAACGACGTCGACGTCAAGCTTTATTACACTTGTGTATACTCATTTTGATGCAATGGCTTTATTATACTCGTGTGACGTCAAACATGTGATAAAAAAACAAATTTAATGCAGAAAAAAGCGAAACTTTATATGACGAGATGTGTGTTTTCAAAATCTAATGCAAAAGTAAAAACAATTATAAGTACCCAATAATAAAAGCAACGTTGAGAAGAAAGCACATCATCATTGCAACAGCGTATGTATTGATTTATTTTAACGGAGCAATCATTGCTTTATTAACCAGTAAAATAAAAAGAGATTGACAGTTTTGAGCTAAAAATAGAAAAATCGTCAAATGATATCTGCATCTAAACCGATGGTCCGATTTTGAAAAAATATCACACAAATGGTCCTTATGTCACCCTCTACCAAGATTGTTCAAGTTATACCGATTCGCCAAAAAACATGGCTGCATGGTCTTTTTTCCCTATATGTATATAGTGGAAACTTAAAAAAATCTTCTTGTTTGAAACTGCGAGCCCGATTTTAGAATAATTTTACACAAATGATTCTTGTGTGGCCTTCTACCAAGATTGTTGAAATTATTCCGATTCATCAAAAAACATGGTTGCCAGGGGCCGTGTTCTCTTTTCCCTTTATGTATGCCATACTTGTCCAAATTATTACACTAAGGTAAAAAAAAATGGCCACGCCCCTGTGTCTCACATATACTTTCTATAGGCTTTTATATCAGAAACTTTGAAAATCTTCTTCTTTGAATCAATAATAGCTAGAGCCTTGATATTTGGCGTGTGACATCAGATTTGTAATGTCTACCGTAATTGTTTAAATTATTACCTAAGGTTCAAAAGTGTGTGTGACATGTATATAATATAGGCTGACATAGAAGAAACCTAACTCTGTACTTAGACAAACACACTTGAAACCTTGTACACAGGTGAGCGCTTTAGGGTCAATGACCCTCTTGTTTAAATTTTGTCTTTGGCAGTTCCTGTGATATGCAGGCTTCATAACCTTTTCTGCCCATTGTTTTCTCGTTTAGGGCAAATCTATTTTTTTTAACTGGGGACATACGCCTCTTTTCATGGAATTACACCTAGTGTATTATTGAAGGTTCCATGTGCGCCGCCGTATGAACATATCTGCGGAAGTCTCTAAGTTGTTTTGTAGCATGTGTAAATGTTGTGTTCTGCTCAACCCGGTGCTGGAGGGCGTGGATGGTAGCATCCATTTCCACTAGCATCCATTTCCACTACCGTTCATGAACAGGCTCAAACAAACCGAGCCTGCAACATTTTCGTTTCTTTCTGGTTAAAAGCAACGAAAATATACAGAGTATGGGATGATTATCTTTTTTGTCTATTTAACTTCAGATACGAGAGACACATCGCCTATGTGTATGCGATCAATGCAGCAGATAGTGTATTCACCTCTTATTCTTAGCGTATGATATATTATACATGTGTTAATGAATTTAAATATTGCCTGTTCCATTTTAGATACGAAGGAAACCGCCTTTGTTCATGCCATTACTGCCACGGGCGTTGGTGGCAGGGGAGCAGTTTCGAATTATGGCCCCGGTGGATTTTTTAAATATTTAGGGTAGGTTTGTTTAAAGTGTATTAATATTAATGTTTTAATTATTGAAAGTTTATTCTACAAGAAATCAATGTGTACTTACATGTAGCTATAAATAGCAGATGCGAATATTTTGCTACACCTACATCCATAAATTTTGTGAGTCATTATTTGTGGAGGCAGATTTAAACAAATCTAGTGTTTTCTGCAGCAAAACGGACAGTAAGTGTCTTTGACCTGCTTTTTCTCCTAAAAGTTGGTGGTTGGGAAACACTTTGCTTAGCATGGTTTTACAACTTAAGGGTTGATTTATATGAAAACCTGGTGTAAGTGTATGAAATTACACAAACGAGTATATGTCATGTGTTGAAAGTAAGGAAAATATGCTCAGATTTTCTTCATTTTAAGGGTGCTTAAGGGCAGGCTTTCATGTCTGCTCCTCTTAAAGTTGACCACATGGGTCAGAATTAATGGTTTCATTTTGAAGGTTACCTTAGTGCAATATCACAATGTAAAGCAGAAGTAATGCTCTTTTTGCACTTGTAATATATAAACAAAAACAGTTGAGAATTGTGTATTTGCTTAAAATATAGCCGAAAAGCGCTCCCCTGCCACCGTTATGTTTACAGTTGGTAAGGCTTGTGGAAGAGGGGAGGATTTAAAACAGTGTATGTGTGATAGAACGGAAGAATATTCTACAGAGCAAGATTGGTATTGGCGTGGTTGCCAAGACAGTGGTTACTTTGGCTATCTGAAATCTAAAGAATTCATGGACGCACAGCAGGCACCAGATGATCTGTCCTCGAAAATAAGACTGAATAATAATGAAGCTGGTCGATTGGTATGGTTCCGTTATCTCTATCTATCGTCAAGCGTTTTTCTCTTTAAAAAAATGAATGTAGCATGATCGAGCGCGTGAAATATTATTAACTTAGGTTTGATTGTCAAAATATGAATAGGTAAAATAAATTCATGAAAGAGGGTTTTGTCATCACATGTACTTGTAGAGTCGTTTGCAGTTTCCATGTAAATGTTCCATTTCTTGTCTTAATGTACTCGATGTAGTAAATTGAACCGCGTCATGAGAAAACCAACGTAAATGGCTTTGCGACCAGCATGGATCCAGACCATCCTGCGCATCCGCGCAGTCTGGTCAGGATCCATGCTGTTCGCTTTCAGAGCCTATTACAATTAGAGAAACCGTAAGCGAACAGCATGGATCCTGACCAGACTGCGCGAATGCGCACGCTGGTCTGGATCCATGCTGGTCGCAAAGCCAATATGTTGGTTTTCTCATGGCACGGCTCATATGGCGACTCTCTAGTTTTTGTTGATGAAAAAAGACTCCATGTTTCCATCCAGCAATCCTTGCAGGCATGGGTGGAGATCAGGGTAGAAACACCGATATGACATCTAGTGGCTTCCATACGTGAATAATTCTACACCCAAAGTGAGGTTTCGAACCGACACTGATAAGAGGCAAGTGATTCAAAGTCAGCGGAGGCCACTTACAATAATTCAAGTAAAATAAACAGGGCTATTACATATGAAGACATAGAACCTAAAATATAAGAAAAATCTAACCTCTTTAATTAGACAAAACATATTGCTGAATAATTATCACATGTATGTTATCTCCTTAATGTTCAAAAACAAAATTTCAGGCTATGAAAGAACATATGAAGATACAATGCAGATGTCACTATTTGTCAGAAGGCTGTTTCATCAAAATGTGTTGGAGAAAGATGCCTTCCTTTAGGGAAGTAGCTTTACGGCTTAAAGATAAATTTGATGGTGCATCTAAAGTGGCTTTATCTGATGATGGCAGACTCATGGTAACTGAGGGTGAAACCGTCAGACCTCCTACAAATGAAGAGCTTTTGTATGCTAAAAAATCGCCCAACTTTTGCAAAGAAAGAAAGAAATATGGATCATTAGGCACACAGAATAGGCTTTGCAATCCAGACCCTATGAGGAAAGGCAGTTGCAAGTTGTTATGTTGTGGCAGAGGGTATAACAATACACAGATAACAGTACAAGAAGAATGTCGTTGTCAGTTCATTTATTGTTGTAAAATAAGATGCGACATATGTACCTCCACCAAGAATATTACGATGTGCCTTTAAAGTACAGCTTATATGAAATTGTTGTAGCTAGAATCGAATTGTTTCTCATTCATGTGAAATGCTTTGAGAAGGACATAACAGTATATCCTATAGGCAACAAAAAGGTCGGGCTTGATCAGCAAAGTTTTACATGTTAAAGTAGTGGTTTTAAACATGAAAAAAATGATGATAAACAAATTCGTAGTTCTAATTAGTACAATAGTAATCTAAAAGCACATCGGTGATAGGATATGTAAAAACGTGATTTTTGCGATGCTTTGAACGAATTCCTTTTTTAAAGCTTTATTTTAGTTTAAGTATAAAAATGTTGTTTTTTTTTAATGACAAGAAAGGTGCAAGACATAAAACATGTTTAGTATTCAGCTCTTGTAGTTGAACACTATTTTTGCGTCTTTGATATTTACTGACGGAACAGGCGGAATACTCAGTGATAGGCAGATCTGTAATTCTTTTTTAGCACAGCTGCTTTGATATTTGTCTTCTGGCCTCTTTCGTCGGGCTCTTAATGGTACTTTCTTTACGCCATGATGTCTCCAAAGACATTTATATATTATGCGTATATAAATCGTGTAAATAGTTGCTTTGGTGTACACATTGTGTCTTTCGTTGATGAGCTAGCCTCTTACTGGATCTTTGCTTTGAAATGTATAGATGTTTTAGATACACATCTAGAATCTTAGGAAGGCAAATGTCAACATGAAGCGACACAAAAAACTCATGCATACTGAGATTTTAAAATCAATGTGCAATTATGTATAATATTCCTATTGAATTGTATTTTTGCATAGCTTTTACAAAGTTTAACTGTTGTTATTCACTGCTTGAAAATACTTATGTATCAAGATGTATCACAACTCTTACCTTTAACAGGATGTTACTTAAAAGTTTCGTAAGATTCCATGTCATAGCAATTTTCCGGTTATATTTCGTAAAGTCATAAAGGTTTTATCAGTAGATGCAATTTACCTTACCGGTTTGAGATGAAGCGCATGTTTTCTGTCTTTCCATTTGTTCATGGATGCCGCGCATTTTTTCAAAGATTGTCCGATACTTCATGATGGACGGTTCTCTAAGCGTTAGTGAACTTTCTTCTATGGTCCTCTGGACTTTTAGATGCTTCTCGTTTTACTCTGTTCTTTACGCAATCATTGACTTCATGTTTAATTAGATTTTATATTTATTAACATTTATATTTCTGTAGTGCATATATAGAGTGTTATGTTCAAGTAGAAACCTCTTACTGGAAACTGGGAATGTTTATTATGATAAGTTTCAGTAATAACGAAAACCGTTACCTGCACTTTGAGATATGATTCTTAATGCTCAAAAGGCATGTATGTATATTGAATTATTTAACTCTCATAGTAAATTATTATAATATTTCAAAAGCATTATATCACCAGCTAACTTTTATTGGGAGGTTATTATCAAGCTTGTATGGGTTATGAGTCATACATGTATTTGTCTATCAGTTTTGTTTAAAATTATACTATAAAGAGTTGTATAAATGGAAAACGATAACGAAAACATTATCGGAAAATTCGATTATGTCTTTATTGGTAATTCAGGGTTTACTTCATGGTAAATCATAGTCATTACGATTCAAAAGTAGTACAACTATTTTGTCAAGGATAAAGGTTTCACTGCCGGATTCCCCCTTTCTTAATAATAACATTAACATGTTATTGTTACAAATACCGTGCGCGAGTAGTATCTTAAAAGAACGATATCTTTGATTTTGTTTGACGGGACAGGTGGAAAACTCCATGATAAGCAGTGTACAAAGCCCTTTGTGACTTGCTGCTTTGATATTTGTCTCTGTTTCGTCGGAGCCTTGATGATGTTTCTCTTTTGGCACAAAACCGCATGCAATCTATAACAAACATATATTGTAATGTTTGACTCCACACATTGAATTCATTTTACACACATGTTGTATATCAAGAACTGTTTTAAAGCAGAACAAATCTGAATCGTTAGTATATTTGCACTGTAACAGCTACATATTGCTTAATTTTATGTACTCGAACATGCATTGGAATGTTAATGTTTATAATGGAAATAAATTGGGTTACCCGGAAGGGGCCTAAAATAATACTCATATAATTATTTTTAGAGTTAATATAAATTATTTATAGGTCCATGAGGTTTTAAATTTTATGTTGAAAACTGATAAAAATGATGTCCAAATAGATGTGATGCATCATTACAGGGTTAGAAAAGCACTACTTTCGATGGACATGGACTTTTACAAGAGCAATGAAGGGAGGTAATTGATATTATTGCAGTAACTGATACACTGTCATTTTATTAACCTGGTTCTTCGTTCTGTTGACCGTGCGTTCGCATTCACCAATTTGAACTAAACTTTATCCTTTTATTTGTTATGTGAATTGCTAGGCTAAACGCAAACAGCTAAGTGAATGTTTGATATTCCTCTATCGTTAATTATTATTATTATTATTATACCAGATTTATATAGCGCCCTTTTCATGATAAACACGTTCAAAGGCGCTTTAAATATAGCAAACGCAGCCACACAGGGCGCGAAATTCATCCTCTACTAGTACAGTCTCAGAGCGATCTGACCAGAGGGACAGAGAGAGATAAAGACCCCAGAACAGATAGAGAGAACAGATCTAGATACATGCCTGTCCGGCTAACTTAGCCTAGCTCTTTGCGAATGGACAGTCTGGTTCTTTAACGTGCCCTGTGTATAGCACCAATACACGCGAAGCCGTCTTTCCTAGGAAGAACCAGTACAGGCCACTTAAGTTAATATATTTATACAGTATATACAAGAAGAAGAAGAAGGATTTTTGCAAGGTCCGTATTTTTTAAAAAATTCTATATAGATCCAAGATTTAGTTTTCTTGGATATTCCAGATTTATTCTGTGATGTTTTAGTATTTCATACCTAATCAATGTGTATACAATATTAAAAAAAACTAGGATAAATATCCAACAGGGAAAGCCACGTTCCAAAACCGCAGCCTCCCAAGCGTTAACCCAGCACGTGGAAGCGCACACAACCATCACCCACCCACACCCTCACACAAAGCAAACACACCAACACACACTCTCACACAAAGCAAACACACTAGGACACTGCTTAAAACATGACGGACAATATATACAGACACTACAGGAGGTACTGCATACGTTCGAAGTATTTGCATAGTTGCATTTTGATACTTTAAAGCAACATAAATTAGTAACATCCATAAATATCATTCATTCATCTTGTATGGAAATATTTCTGTGATCATTAACATAATACGGTGACTTCCGTTAACCTACTTGAAGCATGATTGCTGTTACCGTCAAATGAAGAATTTTTGTATAAAGAAAGATCTCAAAAGTTTTACAAACCCTAACTGGACTATGGATCATTAGGTACAAAGTGTAAATGTGTTGCAGCAGGCGTGGTGACACCACACAGGTAACGCCCCTGTTAGTTTATACATAGTTGTGAAATGATATATCAACCAAGAATATTTCATGCTGATTTTAAAATAATATATGATGTGAGATTATTTTGTAGTTAGCATTCAGATATTTCTAGAATATTTATTGACTGGAGAACAAACAAGCCAATTCATCTTTAAGTGACGACGAGTGTTTCAGTTAGCGGCCAAAATCGTTTAAGTTGGACAATATGTGACGACATAATGGATGAACAATCATAGTTTTGAAGACCAGCTATATTCCCACTTAAACAACGATATGCATACAATTGTTGTGAGATACAAGAATTTCAAAGAGGAAGATTAGAGTCGACATTAAACAAATACGAAATAATATCAAAGATGATATTGTACATGTATCGTTCAACAGAATTGAACGCGTAATTAATTCTATAACTTATTTGTATATTTTAATGTTTATTTGGATAATCGGCTTTAATGCTATAAAATAATCCTACAATCCTACAAATCTTCTGTTATATTGCATATCACAACCTGACTTTTCGTAATAATACTTTCAAACTGTATTCGGTAGTTATAAAAGCATTCATCAAAAGAAGACATGATACGACATTTTGATATTTCAATATCATTGCATGTCTGATGTAGTGACCTGTTGAATTTGTCTCCTACGCTATCCATTTTGATTTTATCTCACGGAACATGCGAAATACTCAATGCTATTCTTGCTAATTGTTAATGCAATTCTTGAAGCTTTCCTTGATTTTTGTATTCTACCTCTCTCCTGTGGCCATTTTGAATTGTCCTTTTTAAAGACAAGTATAAAATGTGCATAGAGTTCGTTGACTTTGCGTTTGATATTTACTTACATGAGAATTTTTTGCAATACCCATTATACCATTATTTTGGTACTTGACATTGTTCTGTTACTTTAAAGGATGTTGAAATTACTAGACCTATTTTGTATGACAGCACAGGAAGAATGGCAATTCGTTATGCAAATTCCATATAGACTTTGATTCATCTTCTCTCGTCAGAACATTCACTGCGATCCTCATTTTATTCTTGATAATGCAAAATGTATTGAGCAGATGTGTATATGATTTGTTCTTCGTATATTTGCATTGATATTTTTGTGACATATTTCCTGCTTTTGTTTCTAAAACTTGGTCTTTGCTTGCACCTAGTGGCGATACCTTTTTACAGTCCCCTGCGATTTGGAACATGGCGGAGTAAGAGCAGATTTCACTGTGAGTATATGTGCATTTATCTAGTTCCCCCTTTTTGGAATTACCAACATTAATTTTCGATAAACATTAAATTTTTGAAATAGTAAAAAGATTTTATTTTCAACAGAATCATTTCTTACAATAGTTGAGTGCACGATTAAAAATTAAAGTCTCTATTCTTTGGATATATTCCATAAAAATTATAATGGTTTGTCAGATGCAAAAGGCAAACATGGTCCAACAGGAATAGCTACAATGAGCTTATGTGAAAAAGCACTAAGTTAAATGTAAAAATCATATCATATATTATGTATAGGAAAATTTAAGTTTAACATTCATAAGACAGCTTCAAAATATCTGAGCCATGCTGTTGAGCTGGATCAGTGCAATATGTAGTTTTGCAGCTACGACTGGAGAGACATTATTGTCATTGTGGCGCCAATGTCTACACGTCGTACTGTTTTCTTTTTAGCTCGATACGTTTGCTGAGACATTTGCCCATATTTTTGCTAGTGTTGCCTTGCCTTGATGTACCTTCTGTTACCCATATGTGCCCATAGTTTTGCTAGTGTAGCCTTGCCTTGTTGTACATTTTGTTACCCATATGTGCCCATAGTTTTGCTAGTGTAGCCTTGCCTTGTTGTACATTTTGTTACCCATATGTGCCCATAGTTTTGCTAGTGTAGCCTTGCCTTGTTGTACATTTTGTTACCCATATGTGCCCATAGTTTTGCTAGTGTAGCCTTGCCTTGTTGTACATTTTGTTACCCATATGTGCCCATAGTTTTGCTAGCTTGTGTGCATTTGCCATATCATTGTGTGTACATTCTTTGATTTTACCCATATGTGCCCATAGTTTTGCTAGTGTAGCCTTGCCTTGTTGTACATTTTGTTACCTCCAATGAACAGAATCTAATATTGTGTTTGCGTGTTTGTGTTATGCTTCCAAAGGGCCTTGTCTTAGATTTCAGTAACTATAACAACAACAGTCTTTATGAAGAGTGTGGCGGCCCGTAAAAGGTTTCCCTGTACCCCGACTCAGGTTGGTTATATTTCCATGTCCTTAGGGATCATTCAGTGTATTCCGACTTAATGATTAAAGGAGTTCCGCTTAGGCCGTGCAAGGAGGCCTGAGGGATTTTTCACATTTCATTACCTCTCAAAAACAGATCCAATACAATTGAGTCAGCTATCATTTTTGCTTGGTTGAATTCTATCCTTCAAATGATATTTTACAGACTTTTTCTTTTACAAGCATCGAGTACATGCGTACTTTCCTTCCTTTGTATATGTAAAATATATTTACGGTACATGTAAACAACCTAACCGGGGAAGATATTTATACTGTACTGTAAATCTTGGACATTGTAGGAAATGCGTGTAATGTTCTCTGCATTATTCACCACTTCTCCTCGCTCCCAACTGGTGTTCTTGCTACCAACTGTGTTCTAACAGTTTTCATGCGTTTGTAATGTCCTTGTCATTTTGTTTTTTCTTTGTCTTTATAGTTTTGTGTGCATATACTCATTATACATTGACTTACCTACACTGTACATTCACTAAAGACTGTAGTATCGACTTGTTTTTCATTTAAAACCAGTGCAATGTCTTCAGTCAAATCGCGACTAGGAACATTTGAAAGAAACCCATAAATATTGTTGGGTTCTAGTTTACGTTTCTTTCGTACCTCTGCCTTCTACAAAGTTATTATTATGCGCATGCGTACATGGCTAACAAGAGATTCTTACCACGCAAATACACACTATTGTAGTTATATATCGTGCTCTTTATTACTCTTTCGTATGTTAGGATTCGTCTAGTAGGGACAACTTTCTTGTAATTTTAACCTTTTGTTACGGGATTTGCTATGCGAGAAAGGCTTTTATTTACGTCTTCTTTAGGGTTTTTGGTATGATGAGACGAATTGAGGGTATGTGCACATTAACCTGTTCTAATTCCTGTGTGGTGTTTTACCATCATTTGTTCCCAGGTGCGGCCCAATAGACTTGCATGTCCTCGTTGTCCTACTGTTTAACGTTGTTCGTGTTTAGATCATGGCCATTCTTTTAACCTTTAGCCGATTCCACCTTTGCGGCCAGTGCAGACCAAGATCATGGTCTACACTGTTTGCTATTCAGTCAGTAAACTTTCAGTGAACACCACATTGAAACGAAAATTGGTTCCAAATTGCACGATAGACCAGTCCATTTTAGAAATTTAGCGGGGTAAAGGTTAAGAGTGTTGTCTTTGCTTTATGTCCAGCAAACACTTGCGACTTGCGTGTGTGTTAATGCCTAGAAAACTCTTGTTGATTGATTTATTGACGAAGTGTGACAACGAGTAGATTTAGTGTAAAATGTTGTTACAAAGTTACCTCCCTTAAATTCAAGCCACAGTCAGACATAAAGTTAACACTCAAGCAATACATACAGCCAGACCTGTAAAAGATTTAATACTGTAGCATTGATTATGTATTGCTTAAACTTAGTTTTTCAATTTAAAATTGATTTTTTGTCGCCTGTTATTTTTTTTTTCATGTTTATTTTCTCTGTTTAAACTTTACAAATTAAGGATGGATAGCTCAGTTATTATTTAACGAGTCCTGTGTATCACTTTCTGATCCACCTCCTTTATGACTTGACCGATATATTTCCATACACATAATTCTTTTATCACATTTTCTGCACATTTTCTAAACCCATTTACTAAACTGCCATTCGTAACAATCCCATAATGTTGTCATTCAACGAAGCCAATGGTCAAATCATCCGCCGTCATTATAAGTGATAGTAATAGAACTACTTACATTACCATTCAATTATCATCATCATCATTGTCGTTGTATATTATTTAATATATGATGTAGCATCCTGTGAACTCACTACAGTAACATTTAGTAACATGATTAACCTTAGAGATGTGGTTCAGAAATTTATACTTTACTCTGTATTTTGGGGCTAACCGATGGGCCTCCTTCAATGTGTAATAAGGTGGGCTGGTGGTCTGGTGGTAACACGCTTGACTGTCAATCCAGAGGTCCGAGGTTCCAATCCCGGTCCAGGCACTGGAAATTTCTGAGATGCTCTTAAGTGTCTCCCACCTTACTAAGAGGCCTGCACTGGTTCTTCACAGGAAAAACGACTTCGCGTGTATCGGTGCAATACACCGGGCACGTTAAAAAACTAGACTGTCTAATCGCAAAGAGCTAGGCTAAGTTAGCTGGACAGCTAGATGATTTCTCTCTATCATCTCTGGGGACTGTATCTCACGCTGTCCCTCTGGTCAGATCGCCCTGTGTCTGTACTAGTAGAGGATGAAATTTGCGCCCTGTGTGGCTGCGTTTGCTATATGTAAAGCGCCTTTGAACTTGTTTATCATGGAAAGGGCGCTATATAAATCTGGTATATTGATAATAATAATAATATAACTGTTCTAACAATAAATGCGAGATGCTGATTCATACGTATGGGAAGAAATGAAAACAACTCAGTACAATAGCTATTTACATAACCATTTTTGTAAAACAATAAATTATAGAAAACATATGTACAAAACTTTCACAAATTGCAATATGATACAGACAGGAACGGGGACAATAACTTAACATTTGCACATAAAATAGAATCTATGGATGACAAATCCAAATTGTCATACAAAATATGCGATATCGACTGATTGAGCCGTTCTCCACAAGAACTGAAAATGTTATGAGGTCATATGTCGACGACGTAAATAATGGCGTATAGAAATTCTAAAAATAGAATAGAGCTGCCCAAACCATTGTAAAACGAGGGGTAAGTTAATTAATCTAAATTCAAAAGAATGTTTGAAGAAGGTCTGCATATCTCAAGTTTCATTTTGCTGATTTGAGGGTAAAAATTTTTATTTTATGGTTTAAAGCTCAAGTTTTCCTGGAGAACAGTTCAAAAACAACAATTTGTACAACATGTGTTAATTCAATTTATATTTTGATACCAAACGAGTATTGCATTATAAATATGGACAAGTTATGAGCACCGTCCATGGCTTTAAAGCAAGCTTTCGAAAATAAGTTTAATGTTACTTTCTGTAATACAACAGCAAGCGTGGTATTAAGCGATTAATGCTTGAAAAGGCTGTTGGGCCATCTTTGTCTTGATTTCTCTATAAATAGATCTACTAGTATATCACAATACAAATCATACATTCTACATCCATTGTTCTAAAAATCTGCAAGGGCGGTCACATGAACTTTTGAAAACCTTGCAGATTTTCATAATATTCGGGATAGTTTTGACTTTATAGTGAGGCTATTTTCCGAAGCAAATTTCAGCCTTTTAATGTCTATTTTTCTCAAATCAAATTTGACTTTGTTTGGCAATGTATTGTAAAAAAAGTTTCAGGATTTCTTAGCATAAAATCACATGTCAAAATTTCGTAAAATTTCTAAAAACAAAAGGATCTAAATCATAATTTTACCACCAGAATTTTACAAGGGAAGAAATGTATTTTAGGCCATAAAATAACATTATAAATATTTTTTTTTTATAAAATTCAAAAAGATCCTACAAGATTTTATCTGTAGAATATATGTTATACCTTTAATCTACAGTTCACGAAACCCCTTCTAATTGTTAAGATCGATCAAACAGTGGGTTAAGGGGCAGTTTTACAGACGAATCTATTTTCATTCATATACAAATAAGGCACTACTATAAGCGGTATTCTTCTGTTCATTTACATGAATAGAATCTAGACGAGCACAGTGACGTTAACATCATGTGCATGGTTTATGCAAATGATAATGACACAACATATGCTAACGTAATCTGACAATAATCAATTTGACATTGTCCTAGAAACTTTGTTAGCCAGTTTCCATTGCCGAAACATGTTCGTTTTAAGCAAAGGAGCATACATGTAAACTGTACATGTGTATGTTAC
Source organism: Mercenaria mercenaria (assembly GCF_021730395.1). Classification (NCBI taxonomy): domain Eukaryota; kingdom Metazoa; phylum Mollusca; class Bivalvia; order Venerida; family Veneridae; genus Mercenaria; species Mercenaria mercenaria. Next base: position 58,485,365 of record NC_069378.1, read on the forward strand.
ATACAGTTCATAATTTTTACAGTCATTCTAGCCTTAATATTAAATAGCTGTAAAGAAAGCAGAGCACACCTCATTATCAGATGTTGTGTTTGAAAGCCTTATCTAATAATAACCACTGCAGTCCAAGAAATGCCGAAATTAGCAAATCCATACAAATTAGAAAAGAAATTGTCCGTTGTCGTGACAACTGCAAAAATATTATTGTGGTCTTGGTCATTGCTTTGATAAAGAAATGTAGCCAATTCTTTGCATGCTTGAAACGATTTTATCTTCGCAATTTATTACTGTGGGTTCGGGAGGTACTGACGAGATACGGACCAAGTACACAAGATTTTACGAAACACTGTATATTATTAAGTGATAATTGTGTTTCTTTTTTCTTTGTTTGTTTGTTTTTGTGGGGTGAAACATCACTTCGGCACAAATATAGTTCATAACGACTTTCCAGCTTTGGATAGTGGAGTAAAACACCAGGTGTCCCCCTGGATAGAAATTACAAATTTTGTTGCTTCCAATTTGGCTTATACAGCATAAGGCTCCTAGACAAAATTAAGCATACTCATTCTAATAAAAAAATGAAAATTACTTTAAGGAGTTGACATATCTTGCGATAAAACATTTATCTAGTGTAGTCTTTCATAACGAATGTCAACAAAATATTTCCATCCATACTTATGTACAACAATAATATTTTAACTTAAATACATGACACTTGGTCTAACATTATATGTCACAGTATGTGCATTACAATGTAATAAACATTACTTCTACATGGCAGTCAATGTATGTATATGTTTTGTACACAGACCTTGCATAGCTTTAACATTTGGACGAAACACAATCGCTATTATAGATCGCTATTGATCGCTACTGTTGATCGCTACTGTTGATCAGTAGCGACTGTTCTGTCTATAGATATAAGCACAGCTTAGCATAAAGGTAACTTTTAAAGTTGAACACTACGATACAGTCAGTTCTATTTGTATGTACATATACATAAAATATTGTATCAAAAATGCAGCAGCATTAGCAGAAAGTCATCAGAGTTTGAAGTCTGATCCAACATCTGTCCCGATTTGTGCAATATCCTGTATTGTCACGTGCAAATGTGTGTAAATCCGACTGTCTAGTCACTTGAATATCTGATATTCTACTCGAACACGATGTGACAGATTTATTAGCACCACCTATACCTTTACTGGCTCTTTTTCTCATGTCTACAGGCATGTATGTCTGATTTTTGTCCTTGTGCATATCTTACATTTCACCTCGCAACACCAATGGAAGGTACAACTGCACCTTTCCCTAACAGTATAGGTCTCTGATTTATAACCACGCCCACAACACATCAAGTCACACCCATCAATACCTATTGACGTGGCATTACACTCCCTCCCAACTGTCCCTAAAGTACCAACACTGTCATCGGCCTCACAAAAGTTCGGTGATTCCTCAAAATATACTAAATCCCTTTTATCCGGCCGCTTATGATTTGGGTCCGCTGGTTCCAGCTTCAGTTTTTTCTTTGCTCTTCGGCCGCCATTGTTATTTGCTGAAATTGGAAACAGCAGCGAATAAGTCCACTGTGGAAGTTCATATTCTAATGCAAGGCAAAGCAACAATCGCTTATTATTTTAAGCAAATGCGCAGTATGTTCAAAAACTGCAACCATTACGTGACGTGACGTTCAATTATGAATTCTTATGCATGTGCCTTCTAACAATATAAATCTTATACCCGTCAATTTCATCTTTATAACAGTAAGTCCAACTCACGATTTCTAAAGTGAAGAAGTGAAATAAAGCCAGTTGCAAAAAATTAAAACCCTAATGTTTTTTCTTGAAATCGATATATTTAATAACCAAAGGGAAGTAATCACAAAAAATCATCAAAGCATGGATCCAACAAAAGTGATCGATATTTTTAGTTCAAACTTTATAACAAGCACATGCGTAAACTTGGACGTTTATGCCAACTAAATTACAGACAAGAATAAAAAAAAAGAACAGAAGTTTTTTCGACTAAAATGATTGTCCAACTCCCACCTCCACATTTACAGAAACCCCACTGAAATTACTAAAGCATATGATGTTTGAAACGGCATTATTAGAACTTGATTGAAGCCAAAGAATTTTATGAATGCCAGAAACTTAATCATGCGCTAAATCCATTAAATTTTAATCCTGTCAACACTTATGTGAAATTGCGAATTTCTGGATCGATCAACCGTGAATAAATTGACAGCATGTAAGCAACGCAGTCGTACATTAGCATTAACTTGAGTAGTGCAAGCGAAAACGCTAACAAGCTTAAAGCAGCCAAGCAAAATGAAAATGAAATAGCAAACACCTCTATTCAACACTGATCTAAGAAAAAAAACAGGATACAACAAGCATGGATAGCAGGATAAGAGCATTATGTACTAACAATATAGTATATTCATCATATTAATTAGCAAATGTTTTGTAAAGCACCAAAATTTTGGCGAAACTTTTCAAGGAAATGGCAGTTTTCGAAGCTAAACATTGAAGCAAAAAAAGGCGGTTCTCTCGATGCTTTAAAGCACCACATATATATGTGCTGCTGACGTAACATTTATTCAGTTTTTTAATCAAAATATTTTTCCATGATCACTCTACGTATTTTATTGGTAGACACAAAATGCTCTTTGAATGTTATTCTTTACATAACCAAAACACCTATAAAAAGACAAAACAAAACATATAGGAACTACTGCAACGTGAATTACTGACCTTCGGCATCGTTGCGTCCCTCATTGCCTAAAATCAAAGTAAAAGTACATGAAGTCATCGGATATATTTGTTTATAAGTTTATACATACGCAGCAAATATTACAAACTGAAGTTCAGTTACTTCCCTTTCTAGTGCCGTATTTTGTATATATGGTAAAAGCAATATTTGCATGCATTTCTAAATTCAGTATGTAAACATCAATGCATTGTATATTGTCGACTAGATGTTGTATTAATGAAAAACTTACAATAGTTGATGAAAAACAGAAACACAGATGTATAAATATGTTATCTTTTATTCTTAGTCACATATTATTCAGGTATTATAACTTAGGAATCAAAATATGATTTAGTTAGTAGGGAAAAATGTAGGAGAAATGAAGTATGCGACTTGTACATGTCGGATATAAAGGTATAACTTAAAATGTATCCTCTATGTTTACCAAATGCTTAAATTCGTATAGGCCTTCCCAAGGAGAATTTATACAGTTCGGCTTTTCCAGACCGAATTCCGGAAGTTTATTGTTATTATGCCAACGTCATCAAATGAGATAAAGGTTGAAATTTTCTTATCAATTTATACTCATATACCGGTGATTAATCAAACACTTTACTGATCTACAGACGAGCAGGATGTACCTAATGGCTATAAGATATCACGAAAGGCTGAGCATATCAAGAGACCACTCCCCTTCCCTAAGAAAACTCCTCCTGCTACATTTTGCATACCTGAACACATTCAGTCTTGTTATTTTCACAGATATAAACAAACCACTTGCCCGTATTTCTCATAAATATAATTTAGGAAAGGATTTGCTACAATATGTTTTTCTATCTTTCAATATAAACAACTGTCTATTATGAAGTAGGTACATCAATCTTCAATACAAATAACATGATGCGCCAAATTTATGGAAATACACGTAAACATTTCATAAGTACTGTTTGTAACATTAAACAAGAGTTATATCCAGTTAAGGTAGTGGACCCGTAATGACAATCGGCAATTTCCGTGCAATTCCGTATCCTCCGTATGCGATTTCGGCATCCTTCGGAAATAATCGATGATTATTATTCATAAGCACCGGAGAACGCCGAAATCGTATACGGAGAATACGGAAACCAACGGAATATACCGACCGTCAATACGGGTCCATTAACTTAAGCAAAATTTTAAGCAGGTTTTGTTCTGTGCTAAACACGATAAGTTCTACACTACTCCTACGTACACGTTATAATGATCAGAGTTAATGACATTATGAGATCTACATGTATACATGATCAGCGCTTGGCCGCCAGCTATATACAGTTGAAACTCGCTATCTCGAACTCGGCTTATCTCGAAGTCATTTTCAAGTCCTGTCCCGAAAACATCGTGCACAGAAATATCACTACAGTCGAATTTCGGTTCACTCGATTCCTTGAAATTCGAGATACCGAGTCTCAGGTATATCTCTAAACCTAAGATAATAGGTTACAAATCTGAAGTTGTTCAAATGTGTATGAAGTTGTTTTAGTATTTGTTTTTTCCTAACAAAACTGTCGATATGCTTTCAAATGTTGGCAAATTACGCCCATTTACGCATGCTTGCACAATAAATATGTCCATACTTTCTGAACAACACGATTCCCTCTGTTACAAAGTAAATATTCAATAGTCCTGTAATAAGTTTTAAAACAGATACCATAGATTCAGGCGTTATTTTTCAGTGAGAAAAACATGACTGTTCAAAAGAAGCGATTCTACGCAAGATATGCTGATCTGCATTTTATATTCTTACACGACAGTATGTGTGCAAATGTTTCAATTCGTATCGTACATGAAATTTGTTTTATTGCTCATTCTGTGTTACTTACCTTGGACTGTTTGAACGCGCTCTCAATGTGACCTTGACATTAAATACTAACGAATGTGGGAGGACAAAATACTCTTAACCAAGTTTCTAAACGGCTACCCGAGTTTAAAAAAATAAAAGGTAAGGGTAGATTGGTAGATTCCCCGAAAGCAAAGAGCACCCCAAACACAGCCATAGAACCATGCATCGAAAAGTAGGCCCGAAACAAAAAGAAACTGTAACGGAAAACTCTAGTAGACGGATTGCTTAAATAATCTAACAAGTGCATTTTAATTATATGCAAAATACATAAAAGGAGTGGGGATAAGGGGTAGACAAAAGGTGGGTGGGATTAAACCAAACTAAATAATACTCAATATCAATATTTAAAGCATCTTTTGTGCATTCTATGCATTCTGTTCCAGGTCTTTATTGGAAGCTTCATATAAAATATATTACCAATTACATCAAATATAACTGAATTTATAACACAATCCTCATTACACGTCATAAAATCAATTTAGGACTTACAACTTACATTTAATTGCCCTAAAATAAACTTGAATGTACTGTTGTGAAATATCAGGATATGCTTGAATCGCATTACCGCCTATGCTACCTTTGTTGTGTTCTCCGATTCGTCTTTTGCCACGGACCATATCATATGAGCCGTGCCATGAGAAAACCAACATAGTGGGTATGCGACCAGCATGGATCCAGACCAGCCTGCGCATCCGCGCAGTCTGGTCAGGATCCATGCTGTTCGCTTTTAAAGCCTATTGGAATTGGGGGAAACTATTAGCGAACAGCATGGAGCCTGACCAGACTGCGCGGATGCGCAGGCTGGTCTGGATCCATGCTGGTCGCATACCCACTATGTTGGTTTTCCCATGGCACGGCTCATATGTAGATATTATTTCTGTTTTTATGATCATTCACTACCATGTGTTTTGTAACAGAGTTGAGCATAAGCCTGTACCAAGGGGAGATTAGAGGTGTTGCACTGTCATACCAAATATTCTTCTTACGAATTGTATAAGATTTGGAATGGTTCACATATTGCATTTACCGCCGTCATCATACATATTTTCATCAAATCTTATAAGAGTTGCTAGAGAGGAGAGAAGGGTAATACACGTTTCATTACCTCTCATGGCAATTATTCAACTGGGCTATGTTCCATGTTTCCAAAATATCTTCTTATAGATTTATCAACTATTAGAACAGCAATCGTGTGGCGGCAGTAAATTGTTTACATTTGCTTAGCAGCTTTGACTTACAGTTGTTTATTTTCTGGTCGTTTGTGATCATGGATTCCATTCAGTCTTTATGTATAACAATTTCTCTTAGGTCGGTGTTGGAGGGTGTGAAGGGTTTGTGCACATCTCATTACGTCTTATTAACAGACTCAGTCAAACCGAGTTAGTTATTCCTTTGCATGGTTGCATTCTACGCTTACAGATCTATAGATTTTATACTTGATTATCCTCTCCATATGTTTTTATGACATTTGTTGTGGTTCTAATATAATCATTATGCAATTGTTACGATTCATTTTAAAACTTCTGTCAACAAATTAAAGATTTTTAAAAAGATGCTATAAATATTAAACTTTTGAGTCTGTCACCACAATATATTTTTCTTCGGTTTAAAAAATAGAAGTTTATTTTTTGGGGGGGGGGGGGGGGGGGGGGGGGAAACAGATACAGGTTAGGATATTTGATAGTGTACGCAAATGCATCCCTTAAATAGGGCAACACAGTCTAGTAATACCTTCCAGATGCTACTAATGTTTTTTGTAATACTGATACAGGACAATTGCTATCTAAACTTTTGATTAAAAGTATAAAGTTGTTTACCTGGCAGTACCCTTGATGCACCATCAAATTTGTCTTTAAGAATATCACCAACTTTTCTAAATACAGGTAGTCTCATCCAGCACGTTTTTATCGTGCAGCTCCCAGACATTCCATGGCACTTACAGTCTCTCTCCATCTCTCGCTTTATATGCTAAAAATAGACGTTTTCTTCATTTTAAGTATGTAAGAAATCGAAAATAATAAACATTTGCTCCCAGACATTCCATGGCACTTACTGTCCCTCTCCATCTCTCGCTTTATAGAGGATTCAAGAAATCGAAAATGATAAACATTTGCTTTATAGTTAAGGGACAAGATATATAAAAGAAATTAGTGATGAATGTTCTAGCTATAGAATGAGCTTATAATTTAGTAGAAATTTACCAAAGGAATAAAATGATTGATTCGTGTAATCTGGCATGGGACAGTCATTCTATGCATCAAAATATCAAAATGTTATCAGTTGGAGTGGACAATTGAAATGCAATTGTCCAAACATTATCATACTGTATAATGATACGGTTTTATGGATAAGAAATGAAAGGGAAATTGTTTTGATTCACCGCCAATGACTGGGTCCAACAGTCAATATTTTACAATCACTTTGACATTTATATGATACAAAGGAAATATCGTCAAGAAGAGTAAAACCCCTTTCACGTTTTTTTCTTGTTTATTTTTCGTTCAGAGTTTGACAAGACACAATTGAGTGTCCTTGAATATTTAAAAAACGTTGTTGTTTAAAAGGTTTAGGAAGAACCTATATTTTTAACCCGACGGACATTTTGTTTATGCAGTAAATCTAACAGCTAAGTGTTATTATTTCAACACATTTTCTTCCAATTCATTTTCAAGTTTAACATCGGTATTTTTCAGGACAGCATTGTCTAATACATTTACGAATTGATCTGACAGCATTTAAACTCCGATGAGTTTTGCGGGGATGAATGTATCAAGTCGTTCACAACAAGCTATTAAGCCGACCATAAATACACTGAAAGCGGCTATTTAGTATTCGGATCTCCTCACCCGTGTCTTGTTCTATTGTTGTCTCTGGCAGGTAAATGTTCGTGTTCTTGATAGAGTTATTTCGCACTTAATTGTGATACCCACCATCAAGATAATTTGATCCAGTATCAGAGTATAATCTGTCTCCAAGTTTTACAGCCTTAGTTTGTCATCAAACTACAATTTAGTTTGCACTTTTTATGTCAGTTCAAACAGCTAAGTCACGGCTGATGAATGTAGACAGACAAAATATGTGCCTCTTACAACAGGAACATAGCAAATACGGTTCTGCGTAACCCCCGTTTCAACAAAAAGTTATGAATAGCCCAGCCGAAGTATATGATAATATCGGCTAATTTCCCGCTGTTATGAAATATATATAGAATTAATATCTACAGAAAAAATAATAAAATACAAACCCGTCTACCGGCTTCATTATTATGCAAATTCATCATGTAGCGGAAGTCCCGACCTTTTTCTGCTACATCTACAAATTTTCTTGAGAATTTCTTCCCAAAGTTGGCGTTGTCGCTGCATCCTCCCCATTCCCAGTCCACGCCATGTGGCTGACGTAGATTATAATTGCATGTACATGTATATATACTTCCGTCCGCGCATGCGCGCGCGACAGAATGAGCAACTGCTGCACTTGTTATTGCATAGATGAAGGCTGTTTCTCTACAACCTGAAAAGACAATTATTCATTGAACTTGTTTGAGTGTTTAATTAGTTTCCATCGTTTCGCCGTCGCGTGCTGGTGAGCAAAACCGTAAGGCTATTAAGAGTGTTAGTCATGTTTGCAGACGACATTAATTGCAGTACCATCTGTCTAATGCTAAATACTGTTGTGACTACAGAAGAAAGTTGAGAGTTCTTGATATATAGAAGTTTTTTTAGGTTCATATGAGAGGATTTATTCAAAAAACAATCTTGTGATTTGCAATTTGGGATCATAGAGTCCAATAAATGTTTCCTTATAGTAGATTCCGCTTTAAGACGGTGTTAGGGCAAGGTAATAGGGGTGTTCCACATAAATTTTCATTATTATCCCTCATAAACAGACTTATTTAAACCGACTCTGCTATTGTTTTGTTTGATTACGTTCTGTGCTTCCAGATGTTCCTCTTATAGGTATGATCCTTTGAATTCTTATCCTTGAAGCATTTATTCATTTATATTTTTATACTGACATAAAAAAATGTTCTTTAAAGTAGCTGGCGTTAAGCTGCAACATTTCCAAAAGTAGAGATCGGCAGTTGTTACATAGTCTTTTCTGGGAGAAAAAAAAAACATCTGCGTTTCTACGTGCCATTAATCATTTGCTATATATTAAAATCACTAAATTGCGTTTGTTAGTTACATAAGATGAGCAAAAATTTAGCTGTCATTTGCGATAATATCAAATTCATGACAAGTGTGTTTGCACGTACTGTAAAAGAGCCTGTGATGAGTCGTTAAATCACGGAATGGAAAGGTCGTTAGCTGTTGCACACTTGCATATTTGAAATATATCTTTGCGATTCTATACGCCATAAAAGTTATCTATCAACAGTATCGCATTTCTTTCAACCATGGTCAATTTGTTTTCAAACATAACTCCTTATTTTGTATCTGTTTAAATTAGACCATTGTATAGTATCCCAGTGTTAAATTACAAGCTCTCTATCAATGATGTAAATACATTTTCGCCCTTAACACTTTCGAATAGCGTTAAACAACTTTATTAATTGACACAAAACATGGACAGGAATTTCTTTAATTGAAATAGTATCATAAGTATGTAATAACAACGTCTGCACTTAGACTGGGCTATATATTTTCAACTATGAAAAAAAAGATAGTTTCAAGTATAACACAATCTGCTTAACCCCAATGTTTTCATGAACAGACTAAACTGTCCCCAGTGTCTTCATGTACAGACTCGATCATCCCCATTGTTTTCATGGACAGAATCAACCATCCCCGTTGTTTTCATGAACAGACTCAATATCATTCCCATTGTTTTCATGAACAGACTCAATCATTCCCATTGTTTTCATGGACAGAATGAATCATCCCCGTTGTTTTCATGAACAGACTCAATCATTCCCGTTGTTTTCATGAACAGACTCAATCATTTCTATTGTTTTCATGAACACACTCAATCATTCCCATTGTTTTCATGAACAGACTCAATTATACCTATTATTTTCATGAAAGGACTCGATCATCCCTATTGTTTTCATGAACACACTCAATCATTCCCATTGTTTTCATGAACACAACTCAATCATTCCCATTGTTTTCATGAACAGACTCAATTATACCTATTATTTTCATGAAAGGACTCGATCATCCCTATTGTTTTCATGAACAGACTCAATCATTCCCATTGTTTTCATGAACAGAATCAGTAATCCCCGATGGTTTTATGAACACACTCAATCATTCCCATTGTTTTCATGAACAGACTCATGAAAGGACTCGACCATCCCAATTGTTTTCATGAACATATATGATCACACCGAGTATACTATCATTTTGCATGGTTGTGTTCCGTTTATACTAAGAGATTTTTGTTGATTTTATCAACAATACCAACAACAACAACAATAGTCTTGGTGGCAGTAAAAATTCTCCCCGTACCTAAACACAGTATTGGTACATTTTCTGCTCCTTTAGGATCATGGAGTCCATTCAATATCGTTTTATATAATTCCACTTAAGCCAGTGCAATTACACATTTCGTTAGCTGTCAAAGTCTGCTATTACTTTGCTTCGTTTTGTTATATGCTTCCAAAGGATTTTGGTATAGATAATGTTTTATCTTAATATTTTAGTCAACCTTAGCACTAGCAGTATCATTTGGTTTTTATCCTGATATACCTATATAAAATGTATGTTCTGTTTTTTTTTGCCGACATACATTAAATATTATAAATGCACTACGGAAAAAAGAATGGTAAGCAATAGTTTATGTGTTCTGCGGATACTTAAGAAAAGTTTATGTTTGATTAACAAATACAGGGCTTAGTTGCATAAAAATACGTATCATCAACATCTTGCAACATCTACATGTGTATTAACAAATACAGGGCTTAGTTGCATAAAAATACGTATCATCAACATCTTGCATAAAAGAACCGTTTTAATTTGTAATGCTTGCGTAAGAAACTTCATCTAGGCCCGTAGGTAGATTCGGTACATTAATGACCCTTACACACTGGAATGTTTTTTCGCACGGGATAATTACATTTCATGTAACACGTGCTCATTGAATTCTTATAAAAGTTTTATTTGCGAATAAACAATTCAATAGTGATATAACTTGTTTGATTTGTCAGTACAATGACACAACACATGAAACATTTTGTTTAAGCAGCAACCCCAGATGCCTAAGTGTAAAAGCACGTTAACTTTGTGCAAATTTAGAATGCCATTGCACTGTCTGGCACTGACAGAGAAGGCGGAATTCCTCTTATAACTACGGGGTTTTATGGAGATTTGATCTCTAAAGCAACTGATAGCCTTTTGTACGAAGTGACTTATCAATTCTTTCAGACAACAATTCAGTTGATTGTATTGATGTACCAAGTTTATAACATTCCCATCCAGTACAAGTGGTTATCTGTTAAGATTAAGTTATATTAAACATAGCGTTCTAAAAGTGGTACTGTGAAAAGAAAACCCTTTTGGATCGGTTGTTGTACCCATTAACACCCAAGGCACATTTTGAAACAACATCCTAACAACTATAATTTTTTTTTTACTTTTGCATTTTCCCCGATGTTATCGTTTTAAAAAGAAAAGTGTGTATAAAAGCTTCGTTTTGTTTTGGGGGATTTTTTTTTTTTTTTTTTTTTTTTTGAAAATTGTTTTACTATTTGAAGTAATGTTAAAGGCACTGGCCTCAAGATCTTACGACAACAAAAACAAGAAAAAAAGATTTAGGTGCTACATTTCTTTAGAATGCTTTGATATTTTAAAATAACTAACAGGCTATATTATGGAAACACATGGGAATTAGTTGTTTTTACTAATTTTTACAATGAAAATCGAAAAGCGTTTGTAAGGTTTTACTCGAGGCAAACTGCCTTAATTATAAATATCTATAAGTAACAAGCGCTTAAAACAAAATCCTCCGTAGCGGTATTGGTAACGACAGTGAAAAGGGTTCTTTTCCCGTGGCGGCCCGGGTTCGATTCCCGACACGGGCATCGTTTTTCTTGATTTCGCATTCATAAGATAGTTTAGAAACAAAAACTCATATTCTAATGATCAAAATATGACCAAACTTCAATTTTAAAAAGAGATCGTTTTTAGCCAAAATCTGGAGGTCAGTGCCTTTAATCTGATTATGGCTAGCAAATCTCGCAATTGACCTATGATAACTTATTGAGGAGTTGGAAAACTAATTATCTCCTCATTACGAAAGCTTCGATGTGAGGGAAAATTGAATTAATACAAATATAAGAAATTATTTTCTAAAAACCTTTTGGAAAACTTGTTTCAGCGTATAAAAGGCTCATGTTATAATAAGTAGGCGAGATACAAAATATAGTAGATCAATTTTGATTCGCATGTTTTCATCCTTTTATACTAATCTTTATCATTTTGAAAGATTTTATATCTTAATTTGAGCGGCGAATGAACATCTGTGTATGCTATGCTATACATCTATTAAGCATATTTGGCCGTAAATTGAATGTAACCCAATCCTAGACTGACTTTAATGACAGTCAACCCAGTGTTACAACTTTCAATTACTCTAAATGACTTTAACTAGCTACACCAAAGCAATAAATAAACTTATATTAGAAAATCTTACACACGAAATAACTTTATGAATCTGTTAACATCTCAATTTGTAGCAAAGAACATATTAGAATAATTTTCGCATATGTATGCATTTGGGGTCGGTGAAAAAAATATAAATTGTCACATGATTTAGTGCGAAACACCCATCCGCCACAGGAGAACCCTGTTCAATGCATACAAATTCTTGTCTTTGTACAGTTGCTACTGTCAAATAAGAGATGCATAAAATGCGTGAAATTTGAATCAACTCTTCGTAAATTAATGCTACGAACATATGTTAGAATCGAAAGTGTTAATACGAGTGGAAAATTTAATGCTGTGAAAATAGATTTGTACTAAAGTAGCCATGCTTTTGATGTAGACCTCTGTCAAATGATGTGAAACGAAAGGTTTTTAAAATACGTCAAGCCGAAATACTTGTCCAGTTAAACGTCCCATATCTAAAAATCATTTTCGCATCAGCCAGTGGAAAATTCCTTACGGTATTTGTAGATTTATACAGATAAATTTGATTTCTCCCCACTCTGTTTTTATGATATCAAAGCATTTTCTTGAACATGCTGCTGATGTCATGTTCTGTTAATAGAAATTTAATTAATTTAAACTAATTAAATGTCCATTACATTATTGAATGTTAGCATAAAAGTCTGTACTTATCTTACATTTAACTTGATTTTGAGAAGGATTATTCGTAATTGGAATAAAAACTAAATTAGCCAGTGCCATGAATTCACTTACAACAACGGTACTTAAAGCAAAGTGGCTTAACGTACTAATGCAAGTATACAAAATCTGGGAATGTTTAATAGTTTTGTTTTTGATGGGTTTAACGTCATACCGGCATATTTATAGATAATGCTTCGATCGCTTCCTCACATGAAAAATTCAAGGCCCGAAAGAGGCTCAGACCCACATCTGTCAGGGGCAAGTCACTGGAAGACAGCGACCTTAACCACTCGGCCACGGAGGCCCCATGTTAAGAAATATCAGTACTTTTAAACATATTCCTTATTATACGGAAGGAGTGTGATTTTTATTTTACCGCAAAATATTTAACGGGTGGTCGCAGTAATACAGTTTTTGGTATATAAAAACCAACACATTTTACCTTTTTTGTGGGGATGATTTTACACATTTCCGTAGTAAAACTGTTATATCGACAGAGGTTAAGATCATATCTTGCTAGATAAATACCTCAAAGTCATAAAGTAATGTTAAAATAGCTATGAACATGATGGTACAAACTAGAAATCAGGTTTTCAATCTAACTATTGTCATCAAATATCGCCAACAAATCATAATAATTGTAATTTAAATATTGATCTAATAATCTTAATTTGTCCAGCGAAAATAGATTTCCCAAACCAGTTTATTAAGCAAACATCTGTAGTTCTAGACTGGCATAAAGTCTCAAAAATTCTTTTTTAACAGGTTATATTATTGACTCGGGAATGAAAAGTGCATGAGCTCTTGCATGTATTTCTGAAGAAGTAATTATATAGGTAAGATAAGCATTGCTTTGCTAGACAGACTTCTGTAGCTAGCATCATACCAGTTATATACTTCATTTCCATTGTATTTCTGAGCGTATTGTTTGGCTGTTCTGGAGGATATAACAAAGTGACACTTGTCCTGTGTTCTATGAGACTGTACAGTAATTTTTCAAAGTCAGCTAAACATTTCAAATTTCGACATCCATCAAATAACCAGAAAATAATCTATTTGAATTTCGTTCATGTGAAAAAAAAAAGTTATTATACCTGTGTTCGCGAAGAACGACAACTCTTGTATCATGTAGGTAGTCGGGTATCAATTCTAGCTATTCGTTTCTATTGTAAGGGAGATCATAATTCTGATAAAATGAAAAATGTTTTGACTGATCTGACAACAGAATATGGTTGCCTTGGTAAGAATCACGTTTGCCTGCAAAGCAGGTGATCTATAGGCTTATATACAGAAAATTATTTTTATGCCCCCGAAGGGAGGCATATAGTTTTTGAACCGTCTGTCTGTCTGTCGGTCTGTCAGTCTGTCAGTCTGTCGGTCTGTCCGCAATTTTCGTGTCCGGTCCATATCTTTGTCATCGATGGATGGATTTTCAAATAACTTGGCATGAATGTGTACCACAGTAAGACGACATGCAGTGCGCAAGACCCAGGTCCGTAGCTCAAAGGTCAAGGTCACACTTAGACGTTAAAGGATAGTGCATTGATGGGCGTGTCCGGTCCATATCTTTGTCATCGATGGATGGATTTTCAAATAACTTGGCATGAATGTGTACCACAGTAAGACGACGTGCAGTGCGCAAGACCCAGGTCCGTAGCTCAAAGGTCAAGGTCACACTTAGACATTAAAGGATAGTGCATTGATGGGCGTGTCCGGTCCATATCTTTGTCATCGATGGATGGATTTTCAAATAACTTGGCATGAATGTGTACCACAGTAAGATGACATGCAGTGCGCAAGACCCAGGTCCGTAGCTCAAAGGTCAAGGTCACACTTAGACGTTAAAGGATAGTGCATTGATGGGCGTGTCCGGTCCATATCTTTGTCATCGATGGATGGATTTTCAAATAACTTGGCATGAATGTGTACCACAGTAAGATGACGTGCAGTGCGCAAGACCCAGGTCCGTAGCTCAAAGGTCAAGGTCACACTTAGATGTTAAAGGATAGTGCATTGATGGGCGTGTCCGGTCCATATCTTTGTCATTGATGGATGGATTTTCAAATAACTTGGCATGAATGTGTACCACAGTAAGACGACGTGTCACACGCAAGACCCAGGTCCGTAGCTCAAAGGTCAAGGTCACACTTAGACGTTAAAGATCATTTTTCATGATAGTGCATTGATGGGCATGTCCGGTCCATATCTTAGTCATTCATGCATGGATTTTAAAATGACACAGTAAGACGATGTGTCGCGCGCAAGACCCAACTCCGTAGGTCAAAGGTCCTAAACTCTAACATCGGCCATAACTATTCATTCAAAGTGCCATCGGGGGCATGTGTCATCCTACGGAGACAGCTCTTGTTTTATACTTCGATAATAAAGTGTAATATTATTCAGTGTATAAAAGGCATTGTGTCCGAAATCATTAGTCCTCCACCTCCTCTGATATATGTTGGGAAGTTGACATTTACTCGCGGAGAACGGATTTGTACTGGTACAGAATCCAGGAACAATGACTGAAATACTGTTGAGAAACGGCGTTAAACTCAAAACAAAACAAATACATTACTCGGTATTCAACAACAAAGCAGAAAAGTAATTTATTGCTAACAGATGTAATCGTACATCATATGCTGATTAAGTATTGGTACAATAATTTTAATCTCCAGAAATGTGATTGTTGACAACTTCTCTCGAAAAATTGACAATATCAGAAACTTGATCAAATTAAATCAGTAATAATTAGCGCCAACTAAGAGAAGCTATTTGGTATGTGTTATGAGCAAAAATTATCAACCACTTCCCAGGCTAGAACTATGACCGTTATATGGTAATATGGTACATAACAATGTGCAGAACAATTATTTTCAGATTTATAAAATATGATATTAGTAAATATCAAGTCTGGAAACCATCTTTAGTAAAACAAGCTTAATTTTAAGATTCTTATAAGCGCAATGGCGGCCATTTATCTGACAATTTCACTTCGATTCGTACCAGTATTGGCTTACTGAAAGTTACAGACGTGGTAAGTATAAGAACTTAAACGTATTTAAAAATAAAGACTAAGATCCTATAAGAATAGCCAATTTTCCAAGAAAGCAACCTCCCCAAAACGAATACCAACAGCAGTGTATGTATGCATCAATGATTGACAGTTGAATAAAACACACAAAGTAGAACAATTAAAACGAACAAATAAAGGAACAGTGTGGGGCACCGCTTTTAATGGCAAAAACACATTTGGGGAGATCACGCCGATTAATAGGGTTCCCTCAGAGCACTCAGTTACGAATCTAGAGGTCGCAAGTTCGATCCCCGGGCGTGGCGTATATTTTTACAGACGATTTGACTGAAGACATTGTGTCTGAGGTCGTTTGTCCCTACCCCTGATTTTACACAAAGAAGTTATCGTTTGCTTGCGGAGAACAGGTTAGTACTGGTAAAGACTCCAGGAACACAGTTTTTGGTTAGATGGCAGCCGTTACAAAACTGAACTACTGCTGAAAAGCGGAGCTACACATATCAAACAAACGAAGTTAAACCCATCATGTTTCTAAATAACAAGAAAGTATGCATATAAATGGTCCCCACCAGGTGAATCCGGTATGGAACGGCACTAAATATAAACCATAACATTCCTCGTTTTAAAATATATATAATAAGCAAACCTTAAGATACTCGATACCACAATCAAGCCAAAAGAAAACATTACAAGGTGTAAACAAATATCTACAATTGTTGACGGAAGAGGTTAAAAAACTATATTTGCAATATTATTTGAAATGGCAACGTCACACAAAATGAAAATAATTAATAAACAAGTTCTAAATTTCTCAGATTTCGAATAAGATTGAAAAGTATAGGCTTATTTGACGTGAGAAATTGGCCATTTGAGTGAGCTTAATTGCCTATAAACTGAACATTTTTGCTAAAAAATATTAATTGAAAATATGTAAAAGAACATTTTATTTCTTATTTTGCACGCCGTAATTGAAAAGTTGCTCCACGAATCATACATTAACATCAGCCTATTAACTTTGAAAATTATCTGATTCGAAAATGTTTATAGTATGAAAAGGAAAAGTTGATAATAAGTGACAAAAAATAAAATTTTGACGCGGTTGATGATGCGAGTAAAATCGGCAAACGTTTAAACGTTTAAAACATTTATCAACATACCAAATATATTAGTAATGAATGAACCATTTATTTAATTATTTTATCGAATCGCAAATAGAAGAAATAATTTACATTCACAAGTACGAATGTTAAACTGCGGCTGTGATGTTATGACATTTCAACTGACTGAAGATTTTTCATTTAATTTCTCCATTTATGTTGGGGAAGGGTGGTTGCATTGAGGTTAGGGCAGTCAGTCAAGGGAGCTACACATCTAGTTTCTTAAGACAGGTGACTGCTAAATACGAGTTGAAATTAGAAAAAAGGCTACTTATGGCAAGTGGCTGCTTGATAGAAGTGGCCTCTAAGGCAGGGTCAGCTGTATTTCACTACAAGGCATTTGTCATAACTTAACAATTTTAAGTGTTTTAAGCCACATTTTCTTAATATTTGCTTGATAAGTATTTTTGGTATATAAATCACCTCCAATTGCATATTATAATTCAGTTTTTGTTAACCTTAAGTTTCAATCCAAAAAGTTAGATATTACAACTGGAAATTTTATGTTATGTTATAACAGTTAAAAGTTTCAAGGTAAACGATGACGATACTAGACATGAAAGTCATAATTACAAACTTTACGATTAGGATTTACGGCATCTTAGCTTTAAATTAAATAGTCGTTCACGAGTTGTACAATATATAATTGAAGTACTTTTTAGTGATTTGATAACCGCTGGGGTAGTGTTGCGCAATAACGTGCTTATAAATAGTGTATGTGTTATTTCTGTTTACAAAAAGCCTAGAGAAATATAAGATCGCTAGAATTAAGTTTAATAGTTGTTTTTAATTTATACATTTGGCGCATGTTTACACCACAAAACCACATAGTTGCATCTGTACCGGTTTCGTTACTTGTAACTGCCCTCATAAAGAGTATCTGATGAATGAAACGTAATTAAAGAAATATTTTGCCATCATGATACGTTTGTTAATTTTATGTTACCGGTACGTACAAGATGCAAATAACATTAAATATTAGACATTATGTCTAATCTACCATTCCTAAAGAAAAGAGGAACTATTTTTCTCTGCGTAGTTAGACAGTGTGCTATTTCAAAGAGAAGATTAATATCTGAAATGATATTATCAACTATCGCTAAGACAACGAACTGATATCAATGGCACACTATTGGCAGCCGTAAAACCTCTAATATATTTAAAATTAATGTGTTAACAAATGGTTTAAACTCTGTTGCGTGCCGTATCCCTATTAAAAGCTATCGTTTTGCTTAACACCATTTAGCTATGTCCTAACATTCAATTTGAGTGTAATCAGGCATATTTAATTTGCTAAGAAAGTGTTTGAACCTACTGATTTGTGATTATTATGTTAAATAATTTATGGTCAATCATATGCGCTAAACACACACGGTTCTAACGTGGGTGGTAACATAAAACTAAAAAGCTAAGACGTGTTTGCATCTGTTGCAAGCACTTAACATTATTAAAATCTAATATATAGTAATTAAACTAACTGGTCCATTTTTCCGTCATTCTTCTACGTTATTTTAGAGCAACCTAAACTGTTCACGTCAAGTCAAATTTCCCTTGACTAATTACTATGTACATCATCTTTCAAACATCATAAAAACCATTGGCCTATCATTACCACAGACTAAAAGGGTGTGACTAATGTTAATTTAATGAACAAGCCTTATTGTCATAGAATTTTTAAAGTTAAAAGATAACAAATTCAAAACCACACATGAAGGCATAAAAACGTTTTAGATATCTTGATAAGAGACATGTTGTCAATGAAACAAAGCACTTCAAAAACATCTTCTTTTGAAAGAGTTTGGTAATTGCAAACAATTAGACAAAATGGCAAATCGAAATCTATGTAACTGAAACTTTCAAAGGGAAAACAAATAATTGGATGGAACAAATTACGTGTAAATCAATTTCGTGCATAGCGATAGTTCACTGTGAATAAGTTTCGTGTGAAGTATAACAGGTTCGTTCACAAAAAACTATCTAAGTAACAAAATTATCCCGATTGATCAATAGACCAATTATTTCCCTCAGTTTTAAGGGGATGGGAGAACACTTTATAGTCGGTGTAGCATCTTTATCACTATAATCAAAGAGTTATGAAGCTATTATATTGTCAGAGACCGGTCATTTAAGTTAATTTAAATACAGAAAAATATTTTGCGACATTCCACGGCACTTTACGGTAGGCAGGGTATAACGCTGTGTCAAGTACCCTTTATCGTCGTTATCGTCTTATTGCGGATTGATATCTACAAGATCGCCTAAAAGCTTGGAAGGTCTGTCAACAGAAATGAAAAGTCAAATTTATTGAAGTCATTGAATGGTCACTTTGAGACACTTTTATAAATAGAGTGATAATGAAAACAAAATGTTTGTATCAATAAGTACTCTGCATCATTTGTACAGCAGTTTATGACAGCGAGCGTGTCTTATTTAGTTCCCACGGCACATATTTCGACAAGACTTCATGTACCGACCATAATGCTATGAAAACAGAAATACTATTACATTTGTAGACAGTCAAAATAAAAACATGCATATGCATTAGTCATCATTTGACAAGCTATGACAAAAGATGACAAGCACTAACAAATCTTTGATAAAAGAATAGATTATTTTTCACCGTGTTTCCGTATCTTTTCTTATACGTCTGGCAGAAAAATGAACATATCTTCATATATTTTTGCATAGATTGTGAATTTCTCAACACAAGGTTTAAATAACTGCAGTTGTATAATTAGACGGCAGATGAAATATCCATATAATTAAATAATTAACTTAAAAGGGGGATTAAGGAATTACCTCTTTCAATTATCTTTCCAAATATTGAACCACCGTGTCCATTTTCTTGAATGGAACAGTTCCACCGCCTGTCTTTAAACTGGTTTTGACACTCGTCGACGGCCATCCGGGCACCTTTGGCTATTGCAAGAATCGTCCCAGGGTTTTTCGTAACCAGTCGCCTCTGTTTTTTCGTAAGTGGCAGTAAAGTTGGGGATGAAAAAATATGAGCTTGGGCAGTGGGTGAATACAAATCGTTGGATGGTTCTCCAGTTTTAGCTAGTGACCTGAAATGACAAAAAGGACGGGGTTTGTTAACAGCCGAATATCTGTTTATAAACATTTGTGTATAAAAGGAACGATGAATCATCTAGGTTGACATCAACTACGAACGAGTGAAGTTATCTGTTTGTTTAAACTGATCTACGGCGCTAGTTATCGCTTTATTGTAGTTAATATTGCATTTTGAAGACTACATTATTCCATTTTCTTGATTTAATGTTAGTAACTAAGCTAGTCTTGAGAAGGAACTAGTTATTAAACCAGATGAAAACTTTTGACTTTATTTCTAATATCACTTCAGGTTAGGCCTTAGGAAATACCCAGGTATTAACCTTCAGGCTGTAGAGATTATACCAGTCAACTGTTAGTATCTCGGGCAAAGTTTTCGCTTCCGGTCTTATGAATGAGACAAGTTTTACAAAACCTTTTCATCTTATGTAAGACAATGAAACAAACCACATGAAATATCCAGCTTTAGTATAAATTGATAGGGTTCCTATAGAAGACCCCGGTAAAGGTCTTAAGAAAAACCGCGCATCATTCTGCGTGAACTTTCATTACGATAAAAGAAACCGATTATCATAATATAAAACGTTTACGAACATTTAAATGAACGAGTACTGCCGTCACCTCTTTCTAAGTTCGGTAATAGAACGTTATCATGTTTACTTACTGCATTTTATTCATTTGTTTGCATCTAGATAAAAGATCCAATTAATTTTGATAATTCAAGTCTGCATGCTAGACAGATAGGTGAACTACTCGGATTTTTATTTTCTTAGTAATATTGGTCGAATTGTCAGCGCTTAAAGAGCTACTTTATAATTATGTTCTAACCTTTTGGCTTGAACAAGGCAGTATGCACTCATTTTGGCCTGTTGGCGGCAATTGATTCTGCCTTTGCGGCCAGTGCAGACCAAGGTCAGCCTACACATCCATGCAGGCTGATCATGGTCTGTACTGTTCGCTATTCAGTCAGTAAATTTTCAGTAAACACCCTTCGAATAATATATGCTATTGCCCAAATTGAATGATGAACCAGTCCATTTTAGAAATTTAGCAGGCTAAAGGTTAAGTTTACGGTATACCCGCAGTAATGTTAATTGCCAACTTTCAATATGCAATTTCGGCTTTCCTTAATGAAACGGGGCGTGATGATTACAAAACATTTAGAATTTTATTAATATAAAATGTTTATATTTATAGACAAAAGGATAACGATAAAAAAGCCTGGATCAAGGACGAATTCATGGATCTTCCCCTCCCCACCCGCCACCTACACACACAAATTTACACTAAAATATGGGACACATTCAGCGAAACATCAGTCATTTTATTCAAACTTTTCGATTTGCTTGATAATCCAACTAAAAAGCTGTCTACTTGGTCAATTTACTTTTCTTGAAAATATACAAATTTAAAAGATGACCTTTTGTGAAAAACTCACACCTGAATATGCTAAACGTTTTCGAGCGGGGCATGCCTCCAGACTCTCCAAAGTACTTCTGCCCTAACCCCGATTCTGGATCCGCCCACGTGTATTAAATATAGTGTGCACGCATGCATAATAATTCTTTATTTATTGTTCATGTCAATAAAATCAGCCCAAGCGTTTTGCGCTTTCCTGAACTTTGTTTTCATACGTATAATGGACATTCTGCGAAAGAAAGATTGTGCCAAAATTTATAGTCCGAAGTCGATTATCCACAAGTTTGCTATGACTTCATTTTACCGTCATTCCCCCCTTCCCCCAACCCACCTCTGCCCGTGTCCCAAAGACGTAAAGACGTCATCCTAAAGAACAAAGTGGATTTGGAATGATTGGAAGTATGTTCAACTCATGAGTTTACAGAGAAGCTTATTATCTCAGCATACTGATCAAAGAGTTTTATTTTTCTGTTATGTTTCTGTAGCGCTTTTCATGTCCTTAATGCGCCCATCTTTGTAGTTTGTTTATATGTTTGTATATTCTTTTTGCATTTATGAAAATAAAACCTATGATCCAACATCAAAGCAAGTGTTCATTTATTTTTTTTCCTCCTGAATCTGAATATCTTACAAGACTCTGTGTTGATCTTGGAAGTTACCCTGTTGAAAGACATAATGTATTTAACAACCAGTTTATTACAAGTTCAAAAAAGAATTTCCTTTGATATTTGGTATTCCAAATCTTCATCAAAAGCAGAACTCTTAGATCTGTGTGCAAATTTCTTTGAGGAAAAATAAAGATGTGTTTGATTCATTAGTTCTTTCCTTAAAACTTAGTTATCTATGTTCCTGCCTTCAGTTTAAATTTGGAAGCATGTGTGTTGTTCAAATATTCTAATTCTTGTATTTGCAACTGGAATAAATTCATTTGGATATACCTTAACACTGTTTTTGAAAGATTTATTTGGAATTAAATCTACACGTTTCTGTGGATCTATATGTATACCGATTCTTGTCTGGAATTTAAAGTGGCCGTGATATTTAATATTGCATCATAGATTTTAGATCATGTGGTCTTTGTTCCGTCCACTGGGTAATCGTACATTACCGAAGTCTGACGGAAATAACCGATAAGCTACGAATGGATGCTCTCCATCTGACTTAATATGATGAAAGCTGTTACTATGCCTTACAAGAATGTATATTTTCATTTTATTTAGAATATTACACTTACTTGAATATCTATTCTATTCTAAACTCTTTATTTTCATATTTTTATAAACTATCGCTAAGCTTAATTAACATTTAGCATGCTGGCGGCAATTGATTTTGCCTTTTCGACCAGTGCAGACCAAGATGTGCAGGCTGATCATGGTCTGCACTGTTCACTATTCAGTCAGTAAATTTTCAGTGAACAACCCTTTGTATAATAAATGGTACTGCCTAACTGAATGATGAACTAGTCCAATTTTAAAATTTAGCAGGGTAAAGATTAAAAGTGTTGACTGTCACAGAATGATTCGCTTTAGTATTTCCAGCCTCTAACATTTTGAATGTTCTTTAAATGAGCGGCGCCATGAGAAAACCAACATAGTGGCTTTGCGACCAGCATGGATCCAGACCAGCCTGCGCATCGGCGCAGTCTGGCCAGGATCCATGTTGTTCGCTTTCAAAGCCTATTGCAATTAGAGAAAAAGTTAGTGAACAACATGGATCCTGACCAGACTGCGCGGATGCGCAGGCTGGTCTGGATCCATGCTGGTCGCAAAGCCACTATGTTGGTTTTCTCATGGCGCGGCTCAAATAATGTATAACCAGATATTATACAAAAAAAATATCACCAGTCAAATCACTAATTACTAGTAGCTAAAATGTTTCAAGTAAATCTAAATGGGAACTTTCAATAATCATATGTTTGACGAGAGATGGAGCAAAGTTTGAGTTTGAAAATCGTACTTACTGAATATCGACGGAAAAGACTGAAAAACTACGAACTGATGCTTAAATCGATGTCAGAATGCATATGTACGAATTATTTTGCATACGACTTTTTCTCACACTATCTTTAGTATTAAGTCCTATTACCTAGCAAACAGGAATATCAGCGTCTTCGCTTACTGTCAGTCAATTAATGCTGGCATATTTACGGCCATATTTGCGACTGAGGTTTCAATTTGAAATAATTTTCTGAACAGGCCATGCATACATCCCCGGGTAAATCAATTTATACATTTTGTTAAATTATCTGAATGGGGGAAACATTTTTAAACAAACTTAAAAAGCATTTAAACTGCTCCTTCATTGACAACTTTAATATGGGAAACTTTGAAGTCATTATGCTAGATTTAAATATAAATTTGATATGTGTTATTACACCAAAACTTCATTGTAGATACATTTTCCATAGTTTAAGACGTCGGGTTTGCGTTCTTGCATCAGCTTACGGCATTTAGGTATTATAGGAAAAACTGTCTTTCAACTAAGATGTTGTACGTTCCTGTAAGCTTTTAGCACACGATTATACAAGACTGTTTGGTTAGAAAATGAAGCAGTTATCGTACTTAGTTGAAAACTCAAATGAGCCGTGCCATGGGAAAACCAACATAGTGGCTTTGCGACCAGCATGGATCCAGACCAGCCTGCGCATCCGCGCAGTCTGGTCAGGATCCATGCTGTTCGCTAACAGTTTCTCCAATTCCAATAGGCTTTAAAAGCGAACAACATGGAGCTTGACCAGACTTCGCGGATGCGCAGGCTGGTCTGGATCCATGCTGGTCGCAAAGCCACTATGTTGGTTTTCCCATGGCACGGCTCAAATGTTCTGATTTAATTATTATGTCTAAACATGGCTAACTGTATTATGTAAATAAGGCTGTTGATATTTGCTTTATCGGGTTTGAGAGCAGTACTGTGATTGGTTGAAATTTGTAATGAGGTCCAATTAGAATGTTCAAGCTCTTTTTTACATCTCCAGTATATCGTCTCAACTATTTGACTTGCATGTAGTTGTAAGAACAGAAAAAAAAACATTAAACATTTTACCTGTGTTTTTTTTTTATTCTTTTTTTCTTAATGTGTGTTCCTGTTTAGTTAATTTTAATATATATTTTTATTTCCTGAATGGTATTTCAAGTGTTTTCATTATTTATTTCATCGAGTTGTTTTATAACTTTAATGTGGGCATTAGCACATAGTTAACTTGTTTTATGTATGCCGGTTATTGCTCAATTTTGTATAAAAGTATTACATTATGTATCATTTACTTTTATCAGCTATTGTTAGAGGTTTTACATCTTTGTCTGTCAATCAATACTTTTCTTATAAGTTCTAAAGCTAGTATCGCAATAAAGTGTCGGTTCAACAAAAAAAAAATACTTCATTGAAATATGTGGTATTTCTGTTGCTTTCTGAAATACGTTCAGTGGTTGGGTGATAAATTACTCTATTGTTTTACTCGCCTTTGGTTATTCAAACATTTAGCATTTAACAGCTTTCTGCTATAATTCACGTATATTTCTCTCAACTCCCAGACAGTTTTATGTCAGTTTTATTATTCCCCTCTTTTGAAGAAATATTTATTGAAGTGCAATCACCCTACGAATCAATTGTCAAATATCTAATTTTCAGACAGACTCATACAAAATTTATGAATTTAGTTGGGTATTTTGCAGAGTATTACATGAATCTATCAGACTTGTAATTAAAAATCAATTAATTAAAACTGCATCATTGACCATTGCTGCAATACCCGGATTTAGAACGGAAATGAAATATTTGTATGAATACCGTAAAAACAGTTTCAGATAAATATAGGCCACAAGGTACATACCATTTTTAAATTTGGACAAATCTAATCAATTAGAGTGCATTGTTTTTATATAAATTAACTGCTATGGTTTAAGTTTTGCAAGGGCATAATTTGCACAATTTTCTCGGTCGCCATTCTCCAACGCGTTAAAGAAAATGATTCAAAGGACCGATATCAAGTAAAGTGGTCAGAAGGATAAACTGGGTCTTTTTTCTAGACACTTACTGCGAAAAAAATGGTATCGTGTTTAAAAAAAAATCCTCGTCACGTAAACGGTTTTATTCGAAATTACCGTAAATTTGTCCGAGACTTCCTTTCTCTCGCGCGATTTTCAGTGGATAACATTGTATAAATATCATGTAGGGCAAATATCTCATGATTGCCAAACTTTAGAATTTTATTGACATTTATGATGGGAACGGATGCTTTATTAAAACAGAAACAAAAAATGCAATACTTTTACTGCCAAATATGTACAAAATAATATTTCTTAATATCAACATGTCTTTCATCTTTTCTCATAATACAGCAAAAAGGAATAAAAACGTCATTTGCGCTGACCATTTTCTGTGACGCATTGAAATATATTAAACCATTTGTTCTGAAATATTAGGTATTTTTCATTTGAATGAAACATATTACATATATTTATCTACGTGGTAAAATATTTAATGACTCTCGCCTATTAAATTACCTGTTTCAACAGGTGTTTTGGCTGGCAACCTGTATGGGAAATAAGTCTACTTAATACAGGGTAAAATTAAGGTTGTTCCAACTTCATTAACTGCGCGCAGATAACTGGCATCTATTTCAGAAAAAGAGCGATTAAATCAATTACACCCAACACTGAAAGTATTCCTTGTACTTATGTACTTTTCTGTGTCGACTTGCCCTACAGATTTTCCTATAATTTTAATGCTTTTTAATTTTTACTTCTACAAAAAATAGGTACTGTTCTATTTCTCATATGGTAATGTTTTGACGTACAGTTATAACTTCGTCTGACTCGCTGCGGCACGGCACTATAAAAATACAAACAGACGGACGTATTTTAGTAAATAAAATGCCATATTACGAGTTGATTTATATGTTCATGATAAGCCCCTAATTCTAATAAGGCCAATGATCTAAATGCTAGAATATTACTATTCCAAGGTTGAAAATATAGGTCAAACAAAAATTTCATTGACTGGAAATGCTTATTTAGTATACAAAAGTAGAATTCAAGCGATATGCACTAACTGCTTCTTGCCGGTGGAATGTCAAAACTATTGACCGTCGCCCAAAGGACCTAGGGCAAACAATTTTGACTACTGACCCGCAAGCCATTCAAGAAGCGTTTTGTTAAATAATGTCAGAGCTTTTTTTTCAAGTTTTTGCAATGGCCCAGCAAGATTTAGTGTTGAATTGTAGACCGGTCAGTAGCACAAACTATATACCGGATATTTATATAAGCAGTTATGTAATAAGTAAGCATTCGGAGGGGTAAATAAAGCTTTTCCGCTGACACTGTGAACATCTTACACACTATTCTGTACGACGTGTCTCATTTTTAAAAATGAAAATATTTTTGATTTATTTTGGAGTTTACTGCACATACACGCTGACCTTAAAAACACCCATCGAAGATAAACCAGATATGTTTCAAAGATTTCAGCGCTGATAGTGTGGTCCGAAGCTCGAGGCAAAATGTGTCAGTCCAATTAGTCCCGAACTGTATCAACTAACCCGACCGTGATAACACCAAATAGTGTGTCTAAATGGGTTTGATTATATCAATATATAACAATGTTCAAATCTACGTGTGAACTTAATTTACTTATACTATTTGTAATAGTAGTTAAAACAAACCATTGAGACAACAGATAGACACAACACTGACCGTATTTCTGTAATATTTTAAATTAAAACAAAACCGAACGAATTCAACCCCAAAAAGCAAGGTCGTTGGAAAAAGAGAATTTGGGTGGCAATGTGATAATATGTATAATCTGATTGAAGTCGGGCAAAAAGGGTATGGATGATTGTGGTTAATTTCACAGCTGATTTTAATAAAAAAAAAAAGTCGAGAAATTACAGTTTTATATAGCAAGTTATATGTACGACATTTTTCAGTTTTAAGAGTTTTAGTTTTATTGAGTGTAGAGTAGAAAAGCGTGGAAAAGAGTGTTTGTACCCGGAGGAGGAGTTGGGCTGGGTGTACGGGGTATATAAAACTTTCAGAGATTTAATGTTTTGATTGAGTCTGTTATTCTACAATATGCACTTGTTGATACATAGATTTAATTGTGTTGTAAACAAAGTGACTATTTATTTATAGAATTGCTTTCATTCTGTGGTTTCACCTCTGTGGTTAAAAGCACGAGCTTTATGTGCACGCGCGTACATGCATGTCTAGGTTTAATATGCCATGAATAAAAATCATAGTAAATAACTTTACTATAGAGCCATAAATGTAATTATGTTTTATGGATAAATAATCCAAATTTTCACACACCTGTATTTTTATGTACTGCTTTATCCGTTATAAAAGAAGCAACCAACATGCCTACAGGCATTTTGTTATCTTTGAAGGTTTTTCGTTATATTTTGAATATTTTGTAAAGTGTTTTGTGTAAATAGAAGAATTATTTGCGGCAATTATGCAAGCTAGTTCTCCAGAGCATGTAGTTTCTCTTTTTTTTGCTATATCTGGAAACGTTTCTGCAAATTGTTTGGCACTGAGAAACTAAGAAACAAATAGTACCTGTTCTATGAAAAAAAAAGAGTTCAGTTTCGCTAGATGACATTTGACTGTTTTGTTACCAGTGTGATCGTTCCAAAGCGTTGCCCCAATGTGTTTAAATGACAATTGAATGTTTTGTTACCGGTGTGATCGTTCCAAAGCGGTGCCCAAATGTGTTTAAATGACATTTGAATGTTTCGTTTCCAGTGTGACCTTTACAAAGCGGTGCCCCAATGTGTTTAAATGACATTTGAATGTTTCGTTTCTAGTATGATCGTTCCAATGCGTGCCCCAATGTATTTAAATGACATTTGAGTGTTTCGTTTCCAGTGTGATCGTTCTAAAGCGGTGTCCCAATGTGTTTAGATGACATTTGAAAGTTTTATTACCAGTGTAATCGTTCCAAAGCGGTGCCCCAATGTGTTTAAATGACATCTGAATGTTTCGTTTCCAGTATGATCGTTCCAATGCGGTGCCCCAATGTGTTTAAATGACATTTGAATGTTTCGTTTCCAGTGTGATCGTTCTAAAGCGGTGCCCCTATGTGTTTAGATGACATTTGAAAGTTTTATTACCAGTGTGATCTTTCCAAAGCGGTGCCCCAATGTGTTTAAATGGCATTTGAATGTTTCGTTTCCAGTATGATCGTTCCAATGCGGTGCCCCAATGTGTTTAAATGATATTTGAATGTTTCGTTTTCAGTATGATTGCTCCAATGCGGTGCCCCAATGTCTTTAGATGACATTTGAATGTTTCGTTTCCAGTATGATCGTTCCAATGCGGTGCCCCAATGTGTTTAAATGACAATTGAATGTTTCGTTTCCAGTGTGATCATTCTAAATCGGTGCTCCAATGTGTTTAAATGACATTTGAATGTTTCGTTTACAGTATGATCTTTCCAAAGCGGTGCCCCAATGTGTTTAAATGACATTTGAATGTTTCGTTTCCCGTATGATCGTTCCAAAGCGGTGCCCCAATGTGTTTAAATGACATTTGAATGTTTCGTTTCCAGTATGATCATTCCAATGCGGTGCCCCAATGTGTTTAAATGATATCTGAATGTTTCGTTTCCAGTATGATCGTTCCAATGCGGTGCCCCAACGTGTTTAAATGACATTTGAATGTTTCGTTTCCAGTGTGATCGTTCTAAAGCGGTGCCCCTATGTGTTTAGATGACATTTGAAAGTTTTATTACCAGTGTGATCTTTCCAAAGCGGTGCCCCAATGTGTTTAAATGGCATTTTAATGTTTCGTTTCCAGTATGATCGTTCCAATGCGGTGCCCCAATATGTTTAAATGATATTTGAATGTTTCGTTTCCAGTATGATCGTTCCAATGCGGTGCCCCAATGTGTTTAAATGGCATTTGAATGTTTCGTTTCCAGTGTGATCATTCTAAATCGGTGCTCCAGTGTGTTTAAATGACATTTGAATGTTTCGTTTACAGTATGATCGTTCCAAAGCGGTGCCTCAATGTGTTTACATGACATTTGAATGTTTCGTTTCCTGTATGATCGTTCCAAAGCGGTGCCCCAATGTGTTTAAATGGCATTTGAATGTTTCGTTTCCAGTATAATCGTTCCAAAGCGGTGCCCCAATGTGTTTAGATGACATTTGAATGTTTCGTTTCCAGTGTGATCATTCCAAAGCTGTGCCACAAAGTGTTTAAATGGCATTTGAATGTTTCGTTTCCAGTATGATCGTTCCAAAGCGGTGCCCCAATGTGTTCTTCATTTGTTAGTACTTTCTCCGTATTCTATACGCTATACCTTGACAATGTGTTTTCTATATGTATTTGCCATGTGCATCATTCTATAGGCTTTGTGCGTAGCAATGTATTTTTGTTTTACTACGGCTTTTACTTCCTTTCACCTTTGTAATGACTTCTATTTCAATTATTACTGTTTTCATTATAATGCATACATTTACCTGTATGTGTTTGCATTTAACTGTTTACATATTTCAGTTTTTCACCCGTATATCCCTGTATATCCAATAAGTAGGTACATTTTATAACGTATTCAGACAGATTTCAATTAGTGCGCATTTTTGTTAAAACACACAAAACACATTAAGATAAGTAAACCATTAATTTATTAATCAGAGATGTTGACGTAATGCAGTACCAGTATGAAACATGTAAACAATGACTGTCAATAAGTGAGCAATATTCATAAAAAGTGAAAATTTAATTAAATCAATTATTTAGTCAAAACAAAAACAAGAAAATTTAGTTTAAAACTTTATGAATCAGACACCAAGGAACGTTAGACCTATATAATGCATGTTTGCTTCAGACGATACTGTGTTATTTGTATGAACCTTTACTATCATTGTAATTAGTTGTGACCAGCTTCGTTTTAGTGCATTAGCTTTCACAAGAGCAGTCTTTAAGTGCGCTTTACTTTCATTAAATTTAACCCCTCCCTGTGCTCGGACACAGTGATTTTGTATTTTCTACTCCTTTAGGGTCACGGTGTGTATTAATGCCATGTATCCTGCTTGAACCGGTGCTGGGGGTGGGGATGGGGGTGGTGGTGAGGGGTGTTGCAGATTTTATTTCTCTCGTGCACTGAATCTACCATTAATATGCTTGATTGTGTTCTATTCTTCCAAAAGAATCTTCTTATGGATTTTTAAATCGTTAAAATGTTCCTTTGGAAGTATAGCAGAACTCAACCAAACAACATTATAGCAAACACAGTTTGACCGTGTCTGTTCATGAGAGGTTATGAAATGTGCA
Organism: Mercenaria mercenaria; assembly: GCF_021730395.1. Lineage (NCBI taxonomy): Eukaryota > Metazoa > Mollusca > Bivalvia > Venerida > Veneridae > Mercenaria > Mercenaria mercenaria. Next base: position 58,516,234 of record NC_069378.1, read on the forward strand.
AAAGCCATCACGTCCGCTGCATTACGTCAACCCTAACCCTTTACAGTTACTTTAAGTTATGTTCTATCTCATTGACAGTTGGGTTAACTAATTTCTTCCCTAAAACAAATGTTTTAGATGTTATAAAGTTCTTAAGTATGTGTCTTTTAGTGAAAAGATAGTGGATTTATCTTCCGTAGTTTATATACCATTATATGACTTTAAATTTTGGTGATGGTTTCTCTACAATGAATGTATGGAGAGATTATTTGAGAATACCGATTTCCGTGTGCATGCGGGAGTGTAGAAAGTCAAACAAAAGTGGTTTCGTTGCTTTAAAGGTACAATCTGGTGGATTAAAAAAGTTTGTTTAGAAATGTTATTCTGACATGTGTACGATTCATTTTCAGACAGATATCTGGCTATTTAACAAATAAGTTTTGAAATGAAATAACATTAATAAAATAATTATTTGAAAGCATAGAATGCAACCAAGCAAAATAATAGCCGACTTGGGTTAAAAGAGTCTGTTTTATAAGGGGACTCCTCTGAGAGATTATATTGATAAAAAAAATGATGTTTTATTAACCATTGCGCCTACGATGAAATATGGAAGTGTATTATACAGAAACTGTTTAAGAACTCCATGATCCCCATGACGCCCGAAGGACCGGAATGTGTAACAACACTAAAGGTCTTTATAGGTGATGAAGCTTATATTTTTCTACATATATCCGCTACATGAAGTAATTCATATGAAATACATTATCATGTGATCGTTGTGCAAAGTAATTACATAAAGAAACCGTTGATTATTTCTCAATCAGTTTTAGTGGCATGTGTGTAAATTATTTTTTTTTGTCTACCAAATATATTCTCAATTGTGGTATTTTTTTTTCAAATGTGCACCTAGATTTTAGTTTTGAGTCTGTCCACATTTATTTATATTTTCACACCATTGCAATCACTTTAGTCTCTGTCTCAGGATGGCAGTTTTAGATTTGTACAGACAAATTGTGTTAGGTTTGTACAGACAAAAATGCTTAAAGTGTGTTCGTATCGTACTAAAGGTTGCAATCCATGATATATGTAACATCTGCAATTCAGACTGATTTACAAAACAGCTTTGTGTGCAAATATTTCTGCAATTCAATTACTTTAAGAAATACTGAGGTTGAAATAAATAATGTTCTGATATTTAAATACTTTCGAGCGATAATAGTGGGATCTACTATAATGATTTGTGTTGCTTATGATGACTGTTGCACACTTTCATCTCAGTGTTGTTATATTTTTTGGTCCTTCGGGATCATTGATTTCAACTCGTTTAGACTTGAAGATCGAATACTGCTTAAGCCGGTGCTAGTGGGCGTGGGCAGTGTTGCATTTTCCATTACTGCTCATGAACAGACTCAATCAAACCGAGTCTGCAATTTTCACTATTTTCCTTGTTCTCGGTGATTCCGAGGGATCTACTTTTTAGATTTTACTGTAATGCCCATTCGACCCAGTGTTATTAAGTGATGTTCGAACTCTCAACATATGCATTATACATCAATACTTTAGTAGCGTTGATTACACTTGTATACTCTAATGAATTATCGTGATGAAACATTCTATGTTGATGTAGCCGACATTCAATATACCTTATTTTATAAATATAATTAAGAAGGTAGACCGGCAATGACAATTTGCAAGTTCTTTGTATGCGATTTCGGCCTGCTACGGTCGGGTTGTTACGGAAAGCCACGTGTTCGTTTAGCTTCTGAGCTTTATTTATGTCCGAATAATGTCGAAGTGCGAGAATATGAAATTACACATGTCACTCCGGGTACACTGCCTTAAACCCACCTTTTTTTCGTGCAGTACTTGGTCACAGTCCTGAGAACCAAATTGGCAGGCCTAAAAAGCACGTGCTATCACGTTTTCTACGCTAAACGAGTAAATTTTCTCTTCAGTGCTTCTGTTTCAAGTTTATCTTTCGTGCAATGTTTGATATTCATGCATTTAATTCCTTTCCTATGATAGTAGTTATTGCAAAATTGCCCAGACCCTCTTGGCAGAACAACTTCATAAAACTTTCACGTTTGTACCGTTTTCTCCTCAATTTATTGTTTATATTTGCTAATTTCATTTCACCGATTTAATAAACTTTCATATTTTCTTTGTTGATGCAACTGATTGTGATAGTTTCCGCTTACCAAACCGCTGAATCATTTTCCCCTACTTGTAATATTGCTGTTTGCGTGCGGGTGTACATTATCATTAAATACTAAAGGGCATGCAGTGTCAGTTTAACCCGACATAGCGTCTGTATCTTTACATATTCTCTGATCACCCTTTGATTAGGTAGTAATAATATATCAGTCTTAATTGTTTCATACTATGTTAGCCTTTTATAGTATATTCATTTGCCATTTAACAGTAGTCCTGATCTTTTTAGGGCATATTTGCCATGATCTATTATAAACAAGTGCTGTCCGTATTTTGCTATATGTATAGTTCTTTGATACACCGCTCATAGAAGGTCATGCTAAATTGCCTCTTCTGATGCTTTTTGTTAAATGTAGTTTTAATGATTACATATTTCTATGTAATTTGCAGTCTTGATTCTCTGGCGATATACTGTGTTAGAACACGAAAGCGCTGTCAAAGAAATGAATGGAAATTAATATCATTATTTCCATAAAGTGTCCTAAAGTGCACAGGGATAGGAAGATATTTTATTGACTGACGGAAACGTGCAGCTTGTCTGCTTGTTTGTATACATTATGCTCTACAGTTAATTGCTCTTCTGTATTAGGCAATGAGTAAAATCACGTATCTGACAAACCTGCAATGTCAACAGTCAGCTGAGTATTTTTATGTTACTTTACAACATCTCTCAAAAGTTCGAATATGTTATAAAATGGTTTTTCTCTCTATCCTTTCTATTTTCATGTTTCTTACTTCGGGATTATATTCACGAGCAGTTTACTATACACTGAAGGGGATTGCGGTCTGATATATCAACTCTCATTTTGTGTTATATGAACTTTATCTAACTTAAAAACCCATCCATTCAGAGCCCAATACCCTTTAAAAGATAACTCTCCTTTACCTTTCCCTTTTTTTGTATCGTTTTGACAAGAAAAGGGGATCATGCCATACTGTTGTATCGACATCTTTCTCTTTTGTAATATCAACAAAAAAATCTACCTGCTAGTGCCCGACAGCTTTTTGATTACAATGAACTTTTTCTATTTTCTATCTTTTGTGGTTGGAATACCACTTTTATGGTCAATTTGTTTTGCCATCCATTAAGAATACCACCAATAGGTCGAAAATTTTCAAGAGAACAATCTCTTTCGAAAGAAATGTGTAAATGCGATCTCATTTGTATCACGGACTGTATTTATTTGCTTTTATTTCTTTTTTTTTTTTTCTGAATGTCTGCTATGAACAGAACAGAACAGAACAGTTAAAATCATTTCTAAAAGAAGTTACAATATATATAGACGTGTACTCCAAATATTTTCCATTTATTTTTTTTTTAAATTATTCTACAGTTTTTAGCTTTCAAAATCGTGTTACTATACTTTTATTTGTACCGCGGGTAATATTTGGGTGTGTGTTCTTTTTTTTTTTTTTTTTTTTTTTTTTTGTTATGTCTTCTCTTCAAATGTTCGTTACAGAAAAAAAAAACGGTTTTAAACTGTTACAATACATACTGATAAGTTTCCCATATTATTTTTCTTTATAAACTTGATTATTCTTCAGTTTTTACATTTTACAAAGGAGATCGCAAACTCTTCGTTTGAGACCAATACATGTTCTGTTGCTTTCTTTTGCCCGTGAAGCGCGTTCGAAAGAGCTTCGGATAAATTAGTATAAAGAAATAAGAACTGAAATCGCTCCAACTGTCGCGTGCACAACGCCCATTATTTCATGTATTTGGACTCCTTGGGTTATATGATATAGAGCAATTGATAAGCTAATGCGATGGTATCAGAGTGTATTGACATATCTCTTTGTCTTTTACCAATGCGATAAATTAATTAGAGTGTTTAATGTTTTTATATGACACTGCGGTTTGATCTTTAAAAAGGATACGTTTACGGTTATATTTCTTATTGTTATTTTCTCACACGTACAATTTTTATGGTATTGTATTGTTTATTTTATTCAAAAAAGAAATAATTAAGTTTTAATTGAAGTTTGGATATAGTAAAAGCAATATTACTTATGACTTGGATCAATGACTGCATTTGTTTCTCAGTCATGTCGAGCTACACACTCAACGAAAACTATTCATATTCATTAATAATAAATTCTACAGTTCTCCAATAAATTTCTTTTCCGTTATGCTTTTTTTTTTGAAAAAATAAATTTTAAAGTGATACAGATTATTTTTGCTTCTTTTTTTGTTCCGATCAACAGTTTTAGTCTTGATTTCCCAGTATGTTAGTGTTTAATATAATTTGGTATCTATTCTTTTTCAATGTCTAATTTTGTTTTTATTATAATAAGCATAACGAAAAAGAAACAGAAAATGTTAAAAGACCCCGTTTCGGCATTAACTTTGTTCGTACAGTCGTGTGTGTTGTGCGTTTGTCATTTGTGCGGTACCATATTTTTTTTTTCACATTCCTGTTTAGAATTTACTTATATAATGTAGTTTTCCAAATGTTGGGGATAAGACTTGGTTGATTAAGGTTCTCGGTTTCTGTGACAGGTGCTTGTCCAGTATTAGATGTGCGTTTCCTGTATTTGTTCAAGGCTTCTAGAAGTGCTTTTTTTTTTCTTATTATCATAGTGAAATGATACAAATGTACACGAGAATTCAAATATCTTCTTGAAATAAAAGTATTTGGGTAATAATATATAAAAATACAGATTTATGATATCGGTATTATCACGGTAACTTCTACTGGTTAATACAAGGTATTTCAATATGTGGTTTTATAAGTATATAAGATTTTCATATGACTAATAGAAGATGAAAGTGACTTTCTAAAGACTAAATCACAAATATAGTACATGATCTTTCAATATGTGGTTTTATAAGTATATAAAATTTTCATATAACTAAGAGAAGATGATGAAAAGTCTAAAGTTTAAATCACAAATATATATTTAAGATAATTTAGTAACTTTGTAAATATAATAATGGTAGCATGACTGTTAGAAAGGAAACAGGATATCAAATATTTTCAATGTAGACTTCAACACTCTGAAGTTGACAGGTAACATAACTTTTATCATTTGAACTTATCTATTAATGAAATTCCAAACGTTTTCTAATAACCTTTGACAAATATCCTGTCTAATACGGGAATCTACACGCAAAATTCTAGTTTATAATGTTTTGTAAATAGATATATAATTATCTTATATAATCATTTTGATGTCAAAAGTAACACTGCTTTCGTTAAAAAGATGGTTAAGATAACGGATGAATTGACACTATATTTATGATTAACAGCTTTTAGCCTTTACATTACACCTCGTATTTTTTGGAAACATAATCCTTTTTCCTATATTTAGAATATAAAAAGTAGCTTTTCAACATTTTGAAAAATAGAAATGCAATTAAAGATATTTTTTTAAAGATATCATCACTAAACTTTTACTTATAAAAAAAATATACTTTATATATGTTTTATACTAATGGTTGAGAAAGTACCTACAGCAGCAGCAGCAGCAGCAGCAACTACAACAACAACAACTTTTATTTTATTTACTATTTTTGACAAATTAATTAGCTTTGATTTATAATTGATATAAGGAACTTGTCTGACATGTAGGAATTTTGTGTTTTTTGATGTGATTTCAAGAATAAATACTGACTGATGTTGAGGTAAATTAGTAAGTAGTTTGAATAGTTTAAAACGTTCGCTGATTATTGTTCATTCAGATATTAGTAGTACTTTAATCTTCAGAAAAAAAGCCATAAAATAAATGTATTTCAAAACTGATGAAAATTGTTTTAGCAACTAAAGTTGCTTTGTTATGAACCATATCACACACAAATAACAAATGCGCTAGATCATTTGTATAAAATTTGTTATTGAAAAACGTTTATTTATGGCGTTCTAATTTTTGTTTATCAGTATGTATCTAAATTTACAGAAGTACGATTTTAAAGTTTGCGACATGTCCATAAATATGTTCTCCTACCTTTTTAACAACCTGCAGTTTCATATATTTTAAGACAAAAAATCGTTAATATTATAGAATATTTACAGAACATTTTCACAGACTGCTTAGATATTTTAGCCAACGTATAAAAAGGCTATAAATATTTAAACATTTAAAATTCTTTACCAACATTTACAATATCGTTGAAGACATCACAAAAGTAATATTACGAGTCCTTGTTTTCACTGTCACTGCGTTTTGCGCCGACAAAGTAACTTTCCGAAAGAGTAGATTTAATCGCTTAAATGCATTTTATTAGTACAAATGTACATTATCTGATGATATACATTAATATGACACTAAATTATGAATTAAAACTAATAATAAAAACCATAAAACGGCATACCAACTAGGAAGCTGTATCGATTTTATAATATTGTAATTTGTATCATACATATAGCAGTATATTGCATGATCTAATGTGACTTAATTTAAAATGAAAAATAAATGAAAGTGATACTGAATATTTTGAAAGTTTCTTTCAAACAAAAACATTTTTAGAGTAAGGGAGACCTAGTAACAGATGTGCAAGCTGAATGAGCGCCAATACCTACCGCGAGAGGAGTCACCGTTCGAAATAAAATCCAAATATTTGTCTTCAGTTGTCATAATTAAAATCTAATTCGAGGAAACTGATACTATTACGTCACAAGTGTAATATCTATGTCAGCCAAATGTAATGACCTTTTACAGAAACATTTTGTGCTAAATTGTGTCAGCAAGGTGACAAAACTTGATGATGTATTTTCTAATTGTAACGCTAGCCAACTTTTCAATATTTAGAGACTGATAGAACTGTTGTCAAATGAACAATAATTTTCGTCCATTTCTTCCAGTTTTCGTTTAGGAATTACTTTCAGTTTTCAGAAAATACTATAAAACATGTTTCATATTTAATTAACAAAGTATAGCAACTTAAGAAGCCACACAATGAGCCGTATCATCACTATAACTTTTCAAGCTCAAATCGTTTGAACTTTTAATTGGATACTAACCACATCCTTATATTTTTTAACATTGTGAATATCTTTGAAGTTATGCACAAGTTATGCGTTTAGCTTTACAATTTTCAAGTTGTCACCTACCACACATCTCATTAGATAGTATCCACTACCCTAGAGTTTGGTCAAGTTGTCGAATTTGATCCTAGGTTTGATAACTTTCTCTCATTCTCATAGCTTATTTATCAAAGAGTAAGTAAGTAAACAGTTTAATAATGTGACATGTGTATATCATATACAATACAGAATTATACATTAAGAAATAATTACACCCGGCCAAGCGGGCCTATAGGTCACAAAAAGTACAGTTTTTACTAACACGCGAGTCTTAAATTGTTTTAGAAATGGAGCTGCTATATGCTTCATGTGGCTGTTTAGTTCACTTCTTCCATTCACTTTTATAGAAAATTCCTTGCCCTAAATACCTCATTCGATATATTTTTTCATTTAATATATCACACTATGTTTTAAGCGCCTAGATAAATTGTTGAGTTGGTTATTCATCGAAATCAAATTCTATTGAAACAATTCATGTTCGAGCCTCAGATTTGATACTAATTATGATTACTTAATTCAAATGCTTTAAACGGCTGGGCAAATTGTTTTAGTTACTAAATTTTTTATGTTTTAAGCGGCTGGACAAATGTTTTAGTGTTCTACTTACCACCACTGCGTTCCTTTATGACGTCGCTTCTTTCCTGTCGTAATTTGGAACAACAGTAATAACAATAAGCACCAGGATACAACTTTCATGTTCCTAATTGTTTCAACTTTTTCTTTACACTGTCACAAATAGTTCTTTTCAATAACATTTAGCTCGTTGCGTAAGATTTTATATCACCTTTGAAATTAGTTGAAATATCAAATTGATTTTGAAAATAAACACAAACACAAGAAGAATCTGTATCACCAAATATGTTGTCCGCCACTTATTCGTGCATTAAAAGATTTCTCGTGCGTCTACGAAACAGTATGCAAAACTGCGTATCACTTTCTCCTCTTGGACACCTATGTATATCTTAACGAAGATACTTCGAAAGGTGGCGCTCCCTCAGAAGGTATAGACAATCCGATTGCAGCTTTTGTTTCTTTCCTAATGGCTTCTTTAATATCGTCAGTCCAATTTTATTTACCTATGTCCCTTTTAAAAATATTATTGTTTTGATGATGCTATAATATCACAATTTGATTTATGTAATTTGCATTTCTTATATGTTAGCTCATAAGAAATTTCATAAACACTGAGAAATATTTTCCAAAGTATGAGAAATCGTTGGTAAGTTGTTAAATAGGTTTAATAAACTTTTTATGAAATACCCAGATGGTGAAAAATCAATGCAAAAGCGCTGATATCTTTTTATTGTGGTTTCAGAACTCTCACTTTGCGTCTGTGTTCATATACCCGTATTTAAATCACTTAATTTTCACCGAACGTCCTAAAGTCCTTTGATGTCGTGAAGTTATTCTTTTATTTTTCTTGCACCATTCATTCAGAATTAGCTCAATATTGCTTCAGTTATTTTCTTTTTTTTTCTAACCGTAAAAATAAATAATTGGCATACTTTATATCATTCGGTTTGTCTTATGTTTGCGTGCTCAAATCGTTCAAATAAATATTCCATTTAAATATCATTTAGATAAACGCTACAAAAATCCTTTTTAAGTTTTACACTTTGACTATTAACTCCCTCTCCTTTATCCAATTATCGAATCTTTAGAAGACATCTTTCTTAAGTATAAACTCCGTAATATAATGCTTGTTCGAAGGCACGTAAAGCTGTATGTTACACCAATAATTCAATTATAGTCAAAAACTGGCCAACGATTTTCAAAGGATCATCCATCCATTGGCACGCGAACGACTTCGATAGCCACTCAATTACATACCATCGATTGATCTATTTCATTTAACTGGGTACTCCAAAATCGCTTGATTTCTAAAAAAAAATACAAAATATGTTGAATGGTTTTACTCGGTTTATAACTGCTCTCTGAATACACGTTTAATTAACCGGGATTGTTTATTAATTGGCATCACCCTGCCGTTTTGATTATTTCGAAAATCCCTTTGTAAATGGGAGGTTAGAAAGTGCAAACAGAATCTTCGCCGCCTTGGGCATCATTTCAGACATGCGTAGAAATTCCAGACGAATGAAAACTTCGTCCCATTCGCGAAAACATGGTAATAAATCCTATTTCAAAACAAACAAAATTTCATGAAATTCACTAATGTAACGAACACAAAAAATCACCGAAAGCCATCAATTTTATTTTTCTTAATGCTAAATAAGAGCTTATTAACTTGAATAGAAAATCTCAATCAAAGATCAAAATTTCTTATGTAATTTAAAATGTTCCTTTACTTTATCAATTTATTCAAATCTTTACATATCATTGGCGAAATTACTACAAAACACTTTTGACTGATCAAGAATACTTGCTAAATGACTTTACACGTTTTTCCATCTTTTACAGCCGAACAAACCTATAAACAAGATTTTTATCGCATTTTGGGGTTTGCTGACTTGTGAAGTTAAATACTTCTAAATACACTGTATTGCCCCGCCCCCTTTTTGGCTAAATGCGCCGCATTTTCACACAGACTATTTACGATAATAGTAGTTTTACCCCGAGATATCTATAAATTAGAAAAAGATAGCAAATTACTTTCATATCTACTCGTATTTAAGAACGGAATTCCTTAAAACTAACAAGTCAATTCCGTTAATAGTAAATTAATACGTTTACCAATATTTCGTATATGTCTTTGATAGAAAATATGCATTTTGTGGGAATAACGAAGCAAAACAGTCATACATGGCCCAAATTATTATTCATAAATTCATTCATGAATCAGAAAAAAAATGTGTTGTTGCGATATATGTTTTTCTGCATGATTCACGTAGCTTTTTACTCATAATAGAATATTATTATAACGGTTTATTAACCATCCCCCGCTTGGGTTAATTTAATGGGAATTTGATGTTATTTTCCCCAACCTCCAAAGAAGTATAAACGAATTTGCAAACATCATTCCATGCACATATACTGACATATTTCTGACACATCTTTTAAATTGTAAGTCCAGTTTGCACCCATTTAATTTTCACCCATTTACCCGCTCAACTTTACCATCACATCAGGGTTTTTTATAGACCAGGGAGAAAGTTTTATTTCTTTGTAATAATACGTCGGATTCTTTCAAGGTACATTAAACATTTTTTCAGGCATCAACTTAAATATTTATAGTTAAACACTTCTAAAAGAAACAAGGGCTGTATGCATTTTTTTCGTCGTGGAAAAATAATTATTTAACCGATAAGAAAATATTTATATATTATTATAAACATATCAAAATAATTCCTTTTCTTCATTTCTAAACAAAATATCTTTATTATTGACCTGTGTATGAAATATTAGAGTACGCAAATTCCCATTGCAGAAGACAAGTCATATTTATCTGTCTCGAATATGACAAAATACACTCCTGTTCAAGGCACGGCTCCGATCATTTTATGATCAATCTGTAATATTACGGTCTCTCTCGTGCAATATTTTGACTTTCAAGCCAGTTCAGAGCAATAACACAGTAATAATATCTTTAACGGAATATCTAATGGTCTTATATCTAATTGAGTGCACGTTCCCTTCTATTTTCCAGCTTTCTGTTTATATTTCTCACATTTCAAAACAGCTATGTAACAACACTAAATCGATTTACATTGAGTATATTGTCATAACATTTTAGAAAATACTTATAGGGGAAAATGTGTACCATTTCATTCAGTCAGTTATAGGAAAGAACTGAAATACTGTATATGACTTCACGACTCTTTATGTAAATCGCGGTGCCCCACTGAGTACCTTTATTTGTTTGTTTTGTCTTCGTGTGTTTGCTTTGTGTGTGTGTGTGTGTTGTTTTTTTAGTTAATCTTGCATGAGTCTTTATCATGATGTGACCTTGCACACTAATGTGACCTTGCACACTTGGCATTCGTCTCGAGATTTAAGCGCTTATTACAGAGTTACGGCCCTTGAAATAGCCAAAATAGTGGATTGCTTGTGATGCTCATAATTTAGAAATATATAACATAGAATAATGAACCGTTTATATAAAATGTTTTTTGAGGCTACACCCCCTTAAGACTGCAAACATTTGAATTATTGCCCCCTTATTTGTGACAAATGTACCCTGTGTCCTACAGACACATTCTAGTTTTTACTGTAACAGAATTCCGCTTAAGCTGGTGCTAGACGGCGTGAGGGGTGTTGCACATTTCATAACCTCTCATGAACAGACTCAGTCAAACATGGACTTTTATGTCGTGTTACTGGTACTGTTTAGATTCTCAGCATGAACATTTCGGCCTGGGTGGTTCCAATACTCCCGCTTTCATAGCTTTGGGTATTGTTTAATCACCCCTTGGTTATGGTGCCTGCTTCTTAATTTTATCTTTTGGCAGTTCCTGTGATATGCAGGCTCCATAACCTCAGATCCCCTTTCTAAATTCCAGTTTGTTTAGTTCTGCTCATTGTTTTCTCGTTTAGGGCAAACCCATTATTTTAACTGGGGACCATACGCCGCTTTTCATGGAATTACACGCTAGTGTAGCATTGAAGGTTCCATGTGCACTGCCGTATGAACACATCTGCGGATGTCTCTAAATTGTTTTTTTTTTTTTTTGGTACTTTTAGCATGTGTAAATGTTGAGTTCTGCTCAACCCGGGGCTAGAGGGCGTGGACGGTAGCATGCATTTTAACTACCGTCCATGAACAGGCTCAATCAAACCGAGCCTGCAACATTTTCGTTTTTGTCATGTTCAGCGACCTGTGGAGTTTCCACTTTTTCTATTTTGCTATTATGTTGCTAGGTTACGTTCTATGCTTCCAAATGATCTTTTCAAAGACTTTACTTTTTACTTTTACAACAGCGGGCCTTAAGTGCCGTGTGGCGACTGTAAAAATCTCCCCACACTTAGAGTCGGTGTTGTATCATCTGGTCCTTCGGGATCATGGAGTACACTCATTTTTACTATAAAATTATTCCGTTAAAGCCGGTGCTAGCGGGCATGAGGGGTGTTGAACATTTCATAACCGCTCATGAACAGACTCAGTCAAACCGAGTCTGCTGTTATCTTGCTAGGATGCGTCCTATGCTTCCAAAGGATCTTTTCCCAGTTCTTATTATGGAACAACTTTTTGCCTCACTCGATCATAGGAAACGAATAGAAGCATCGTGTATCACTTTAAATAGTCGAATGTAAAACAAAGAAAGAAGTCAATGCATTGAACAATTTTGTATCACTTGTTTATTCAATTAATGAAAAAAGGAAGACGTCAGTAAAATTGTTTTGTGTTATTGTATTTTATCCAGTAAGTTTAAAATAAAATCTGGAAAGTAGATCCATCGGAAACACCGAGAACAATGCAAACTGAAAGTTGCAGACTCGGTTTGAACGAGTCTGTTCGTGAGCAGTAATGGAAAATGCAACACTGCCCAATCCCCCTAGCACCGGCTTCAGCAGTATTCAATCTTCAGATCTAAATGATTTGAAATCAATGGTCCCGAAGGACCAGAAAATATGACAACACTGAGATAAAGTCGAGGCGACTTTTTACGGCCGCCACACAGCACTTAACACCTAAACTGTGTATGTTTATTGGGTCAGTTGTTGGAAAGACAGGTACATGCAACAGTCGCATGTTGTCAATGTTTCTCTTTGTGTACTGCCATTGAGTACACACGCTTACGTTTCCACGGGTTTTGATTGATATATCTTTACATGGAACCTATTTTTGATTTGCAATGACTGACACTTGCAAGGGATTCACCTGGCAGGATATTTTCTTTTAAACTGTCTTGTAAACATAGGACACGTTGGGGTGTAGGATGGGGGCGGGTTGAAATAGTGAGCTTTTCCGCAGGTAGTTTAAACACCCCAGCGGTGATTTTGCCATTGACTGTTCCAAGGCGGTGCCCTGCCGTTTTCTTTCTGCATGAATGGTTTCGTCTGCTGCTTACGTGTTTTTATTAATACCTTTAATACGTGTGATCAGTTATTGTACATGCGTACACATTAACTCCTATTTACATGTGGAGTGCTGCATTGGCTGCGTTCTTTGAATGGGGCTGTTCTTGTAAGACTTTTGTCCCTTTTTGGTGGATCTTTGCCAATGACAGCTTCGAAGTGGTTCATCACAACGTTCTTTTATCTTTCAATTTGCCTAGGTATTGTGTGCAAATTCTCGTTACATCCATACATTGCTGTAGAGCGGCTTTTGAAACTTTGGAACTTGTTTTCTTCTAGTGCATCTTTGTTGCTTTTCTTTTACATCAGAACAGTTTTAATTTAGTTTTAATTTTGGATCTAAATTTTGGCTGATTTCTTTTTTCACTTATGTGTATTTTCTGGATAAAACATGACCCTTACTTTTCATTTAATAATTTTATGTCCCAGGACATATAGTGATTGGACAGTCCGTCCGGACGGAACAGATTTTCCCGTTCCGCCTACAGCTCGCATAAATCACCTGATTTAGTTCACACTCACTCTCAGCAATCCTTTTGGCAAGACCTACAAACTGGCCTATAACCTTGAACCTCAAATTACCTTCATCTTCAAACTTAAAAAAATATTTTATGGTCCTATAGCCCGCATAAATGACCCAATTTTACTAGTGCCCAAACTCATGAAACCTTGTGGCAAAAACTACAAAACTGACTTAACATAGATTACCTTGACCTTCATTAGACCATCACCTTCAAACTTTAAACCTCAAAAAACAACATTTGATTAACCAGATTTTACCGTTTTACCTACAGTCCACATTCTTGACCCAGTTTAGTTCATACACTCAACAATCCTTGTGGCAAGATCTACATATATAAAACCTATATATAAATGACATTGACCCTCATATGATCTTCATCTTCAAATTTAAAACCTTAATAAACAACATTTTTGGATATACAGCCCACATAAATGACCAAATACAGTTCATACACTCAACAAACCTTGTAGCAAGACCTACAAACTAACCTATATGTAGTTGACCTAGACCTTCATATGATCTTCACAAACTTAAAACCTCAAAAAAAATCTTTGGTCATACACCCAGGGACATGATTTTCTGCTCCTTATTTTCTTTTTTTTCCTTTTTTTCTCTCCATCGATGGCAATTTTCGTCAAGTGTAAACTATATCCCTTGGAATTTTGAATAGAGATGAAGACCAGCTATATAGTGTGATTATGCTATGATTTTATTTATACGAAATGATTTATTATGGAAAACATTAAACAATGTTTATAGGTATATATTTAACAATGTTTATAAGACTACAATATAACTATACGATATATATTGAAATATATTTTACCAGTATTGAGTGGTTCCAATACTCCTGCTTTATAGGCGTTGGGTATTGTTTAATAAAATCTGTAAAAAGATCCTTTGGAAGCAAAGAATGCAACCAAGAATAATAGCAGACTCGGTTTGATTGAGTCTGTTCATGAGAGGTAATGAAATGTGCAACACCTCTCACGCCCCCTAGCACCGGCTTAAGCGGAACTCTATTACACGTATGTTGTACGGACTCCATGATCCCAAAGGACCAGAAAATATAACAACACTGAATCCAAGCACCCCTTGGATATGTGGACTGTTGTTTAATTTTGTCTTTTGTCAGTTTCTGTGATATGCAGGCTCCATAACCACAGATCCCCACTCTAAGTTCCAGCTTGATTAGTTCTGCCCATTGTTTTCTCGTTTCGGACGAAGCCATCATAATACCTGGGGACCATACGCCGCTTTTCATGGAATTGAAGATTCCATGTGCACCGTCGTATGAATACATCTGCGGAGGTCTCTAAATTGCATCCTTTTATCTATAACATGTGTAAATGTTGAGTTCCGGGGTAGCTTGTATTTGCACTACCGCCCATGAACAGGCTCAATCAAACCGAGCCTGCAACATTTTCGTTTAAGTCGTGTTGGGTGACCTGTGGTTGTCCACTTTATTTTAAAAATAATTGCTAGAACAAACCATGCATACAATAACACAATAAAGCTACAATTTATGAAGTACATCCTTGAAATGTCCAAATATTAGTCTGCAATATAGGCAGATGTTTGTTTTCCAAATGAAACCTTAATGAATGTCGTCCACTTAAATGAAATTGTGGAAAACGTGTTGTAGTGTTATAATATAGATTGTCTAGTTTCTAAGTGACTCTCCACAGAAACATGTGGGGTCAGTATCACAAATGGGAGCGAGGCTTTAGCCGAGTCCCCATATTAATTATCATACTGACTCCACATATTTCCGTGGAGGGTTATTAACAAACCCTATAATTGATTGTTTTATCAGCGATTTATTTTTAGCCTTGAACGACATGAAAATCTACCAACTTTCCACAGAAATAAAGGGGGTCACCACGTGATCACCTTTTACCCGATGAAAATACTGCAATCATTTTTGAAGTACAACAAAATATATTTAGGTTTAGGCGAGAGTTATGTTTATAGAGGTATTTTCCATCAGGATTTTGTGGTGCAATTAGTGTTTCATCTCTTCCTAACATAAATGAATAAAATCTGGAAAGTAGATCCCTCTGAAGCACCGAGAACAAGGCAAGTAGTGAAAATTGCAGAACCTTGTTACTCATAAGGCTGAAATGTAAATCTGAGACGACCGTGTTTGAGCATAAAGAAATGTGCGCGAACTAGTAAAAAGTTAATTACGTACAAAGTCAGTAAATCCACAAAATACCTATTGATGTATGTTCTTTGAGGGGCATTTTGTTATGAAAAAGGTTTTGTTCAAAGTTAATCTGTACATAGTTGCAAACTTAACAACATTAACATCAACGGATTATTTTGGAGTCCAATCTGTTTTATTGTAATAGAACTCTGCTTAAGTCGGTGACAGTGGCGTGAGGGGTGTTGCACATTTCATTACCTCTCATGTATAGACTCAGTGTAACTGACTCTAATTTTTCTTTGCTTGGTTGCGTTCTATGCTTCCATAGAATATTTTTACACATTTATTTAACGTCGTGCGTAGCAGCTCTTGCATAATAGTCCGAGGCGAATTGTAATCAAGTGGAGTTTTTACTTTATTTTGAAAAGTTCTGTTTTTATGAAAGCTTGTGTCACACCTTTTATGAATTCCGCTGGTAACATTTATTTCGGCCATCAGTATGGCGGACATTTCATTTCAATAAATATGCCCTTATATATTCACTCTAGCTTTCAAATAATTCAAATAAACATTTTTTTTAATATAAAAAACAAGGGCATATATCAAACAGTACAAACACACACGCACACACACATACACACGCATATAAAGCAAACACACGAGGACAAAACGAACAAATAAAGACATAGAAATTTACATTTCTAAATGGTAATGACTTATTCAAAATGTTTATATAAAGTTTAATTTAAATTTTGACGAAAAGCATAATTTTCAAATGCAAATATCGGTAGAAAATCATCTAATTCTGAAATGGTAACATGCGGTCCTCTTTGAAAGAAATATATTCATCCTAATTCATCTAAGGCATTCATCTTAAACTTGGTGCCATTTATTTAAAGACAAATGTTACTACAGGAAGCTGCTACAAATAAAATATGATAGTGTCATAAAGTTTAAGGCAACATTCATTTACCTTAGCAGATTTGAATTAGTTTAGGTATAACAGTAAGATATGACTTTAATAAACTGTCTGCAGCCTTAAACAAGCATTGCTCATTAATACCCAAATTTCAGCTTCAGCATATGAACTAGTAAGTATAACATTTGTGCATCTAAATTTGGATATAAATAAGTCTGCCTGTATGAAATATGAAAAATTCCACCAACACTCTCACTGAACCATCGATAACTTTTTCATTCTAACTGTAACTATTATAGTCTCCAATATCTACAAGTAAAATGAGCTGCGCCGTGAGAAAACCAACATAGTGGCTTTGCAACCAGCATGGATCCAGACCAGACTGCGCGGATGCGCAGGATCCAGTTAAATTACGCCCCCGTTATTCCACCCCCGACCACATTCCGCCCCTTACCATTTCCTTCCCCTTTAATAATTTTTAATTTTGGATGTTTGAAGCAACCCGTCTGAAATATTTTTCCATTACAGCTATTTTTTGTTGTGGGCCTTCTATGTAGATGCGTGGCTCTGGGGCTGTGTTTTTGGTGCTCTGTGCTTCCGAGAAATCTACCCTTACCTATTATCTTTTATTATTCATAACACGGAGTGCATCGCGAGTTACTTGCGCTGCGACTGTTGTAAATCTTTTATGCTATTGTGACGATGTTAGGCTTGGGAGGGGCCAATATTGACCCTGGGGTCATAATTTGAACAAATTTGGCTGAGGTCCTCTGGACAATTTTACATACCAAATGAAAGTTTTTAATTTTTTGATTGTTTCTGTAATTATATATGTGCGGTTAGCTTTTAAATTAATGTTATTTTACTATTTATATAATTATAAGTAGATCAATCGTTAATTCTCGCTTATGCTTCACTGTATACTTCAAATTGTCATGTAGATAGTTGGGTTTTATTTTTTCTCTGCTTCATATTGAAGAAATATGTTTTCGATAATACCCGCCGTTCATTTGATCCGTATCTATATGTACATTATACAAAATATTTATATTTGCGCTTTTGTCACGTTGACGTTCGCGTCCAAACGGACGGACGTCGTTTGTTTGTAAGTTGTTATTTCTGACGAAGACATAAAGGTCGAAACTAGTCAAGAATGTGTTGTCTTGGTATTTTTAAATCCTTTTGATCTACATACCAAATGGACAATTTTACATACCAAATACCTAAGTTCTAGATCTTGCGGTTTTGAACAAGAAGAATTCTAAAGTTTTTCCTTTCTGTTGCAAGTGATTATGGTCCAAATATCCAACAGGATTTGTGGCCTCGATAATATTTTGATACAGCTGTGTACCTTCAAATAACACTCGATCAATCTGCCTAAATCTCATCTGACTCCTGAATTCGCGACCGTGCCTAAATTCTTCTACATTGTCATTGTATGTTAGACATTGTTATTAAATGCCGGCTTTGGATTGGTTGAAAAGTGTAGGGGAACCTATAAGATTCAATGAGACTTAAGCTGATTGGATAAAAAGGTTATGTTTACAATCATAAAATTTGTGTCAAAATCAAGCATTTTTAATGTTTTCTGAGAAGTTTGGAATATTTTACTAGTGTCTGGCTGAATGGTTAACTTCACAATTCTGTATATAGAATAGTAGGTGTCAGTGGGCATTTTGCCTCTAAATGCCATTCAAGAAAGGGGGTAGGTTTGTCTGAAGAAAAATTGCAAGAAATTTGATTTAATTTGAAGAAATAAGGATAAGCCTATATAAAATTGCTATTTTAGTGTGTCTGAAATGCTGTCGTACTGAAAGAATAACATTTTAGTGGTCATTTCTCAATTTTGAGGCATGTGACAGGGTCATTTCTTATAATGGAAGTCTATGGGAAAAGTAATAGGAGTGTCTGACCTGTATCGGCTATTCTTTTGAATATCGGATTGAAAAAAGGCTAATAAAGCTAAAACTGCTATTGCGGTGCATTGTATGCCGTTGAAAGGCTGAAAAACGTCGCATCCTTGATGAATGTTACCCAAAAAACCCTCTTACCATCTTGATCTTTTTTCTATGTTTACGAAACACACGCCAGCATCCTCACGATAAGAACGAAAATGAATTGAAATCTTCGACGGTATATATATCTTCCACATTTTCAAACAATTAATGCAAACTATTTCTTGCAATTGAAATATTTCGACAAATTATATATCTTCTAATGAAGGCCCATCGTTTGACAATAAAGTAAACAATCACGAAATTTAATGATATTCATATTTTCCTTATTTATCACGTGATCCGAAACAGGTAAACAGAGTTTCCCAGCCAGTGTGTTTATATACATACCACATGTACACATTGCAAATATTAGCTAGTATTATCTTGAATAAATCACACACAAAAAATTAATTAAGTTTCAATTGTTTAAATGAAAGTACACACTTTTTCACTTACCCAGAAATACAGCTGCATTGTCCGTCAAGAACGCTTGATTCTTTTAGATATATCTCTGCAGATAATATATGGGGTAATAGATTTGTCCTCTGACTTCGACAACATTTTGCTTTTAGAAGGAATTTATTGTCTGTTTTACAAACAAAAACAACGTGTACATAATTTTCAATAAAAAAATTGTATCCTTTTTCAAAGGCCCCTTTTTGTTTCCCCTTTCTTTTATATAATCAGCAATTTGTAAAATAGTAAATTTTATAATTCCACTTGATTTTTTACTCCAATTCAAAGAACTACTAATGGCCATTTCTGAAATTTTCTGTAGAATGTTGTAAAGACTGAGATTAAATTAGGATTCTGTTTAGGTTGAGGGTCTAATTGTTTATTTATTAGCAAGTGATAAGAAATAGATTAACTGTGGTTATTAATCTGACATGTTTGTAAAACCATTGTAAAGGCATTCTCTCTGCAGTGTAGTGAGAAGGATTACCTGTTTCAGATCACGTGACAGAGCTGTCGATACGGAGTATAGGAATAAGTTCTTTATACATTTTTCCTATTTTCCTAAAAAGCTATATTTTGAAATAATAACAATCTTATGCAATTTTCAGCTCCTAACTGCTTTATGTAAGCCTTATTTTTCTTTTATTTACAATATCTTTTTTTTTCATTGTCACATTTTAATAACTTCTCCTACCAGCTGAAGAATCTAAAACGTATCAAATATAGTCGCCGGTTTCGTCCAGTGTATTATAATCACCCAATGAATTAGTCCTGAATAAGGCCTTATAATAACGTTTTCTTGAAGAAAAAATGCATGAGCTATGACCACTTACTGTTTGTTCAACAAAGCCAGCTTAACCGTAGATATTGCGATAATATTGTTAGACCTTAGTAAGCTAGTAGGGGGAATAATCTTCAAAACCATTTACAAGGATGGTTTTAACTATTTCTTGAAGTGTCGACTAACTGGTGAGACTAAAGTTTAATGTACAAAAGAAAATGTTTCAGCACAAACTGAAGTGTCTGATTTCCTTGAACTGTTGTGGTATCAAGAAATGGTAAGCAACCTCATCTAAAAGATATCTTAAGTATTCAGTGGAATTACCGAGATAAGGAACAGTTTTACTACACATGATGATAAGTATAAATATTGTCACTTCTAGTTAAAAATGACTCTGGCTGAGCATTTAGAGTCTTACTTTGGTATTTTATTCTCCCAAATTCACCTCCATTGGTCTTCTTTTGTAATCGTGTTTCATTCATCTTGGTCGTTTCAATGTTGAACTTTTTCTAGATTTCAAAACGATGTGATTTTCCTGCCAACTGAATACCCGGTTATATATAATAAATAATTTACTACATGTATTAAAATCTGGAAATCATTATTGCAAGAACAGCAAAGAAAATATCTTTCTACCCTTATAGAACCTTATCTAATTAACTCATTGAATATCACATTACATTGTTCAGAAATGTAAAAGATATATTTCCAGTCTAGTTTTCAGCAATGTTTTACTTTTGACAATCTTACTGACCATCTAGTACAGTTAACAAGGTACCTCCGTAGTCAAGCGGTGAATGATGTTGGTATCAAATCCCTTAACAATCGTCTGATCGTCATGTGAGCCATCCAGCCTGCTTGAGGAAGGTCATCGGATCTACCAGGTGCCCACATATGCCTGAAATAATGCCCAGAAGGGAAATGTGAGTCTTCCTCGACAATTACTGCTAGAAAGTTACCATACGTCCTGAACTGTGCCGATATGATGTAGAACGTAAAACATATATGTACAACATAAGATTCCCACCAACACAATCTAGAAATATGGCAATTTTCCAGCTTTGAATTGTAAAGGAAGACTTGGGTGTCCTTCAGCCATTATAGACATGGGCAGGGGCTGGGTACCCAAGTCAGCTGCATTGCTACCTCGCATGAAATAATTTTACGTCACTTGAAAGGTTTCAACCCAACAGAGGTTTGTAAGTCTATGGCGTCCAGCTTTGAATGGAATAGAAAGGCCCTATAGCCACTCAGTCATGTGCTGCCATTGAACAAAGGTATAGCACCACAAAATGAAACATTTGATAATGATAACAACAATATATCTTTAAATTACTCGCGGTATTTCCTATTTATTTCATGCAAGTTAAAGTTTTAGAAGGAAGCACTGTATGTAACGTAACTACAGCAGAATTATTTAGAACCAAAATGGAGAAAAAATGTACCGTCTGAATCTGCATTCTAAAATATCTGGATACATCCATCACATTTGTAATTATCTCCCTTTAATCAAACCCAAAAGATAAACACTGATAATGGCAAACAAAGTTTACCTCGACTTATTTAATGTAATAAATGCAATCGCTTCACTGATAAGTGAATAATATCAATAATACTGGATGCTAAGAAGCAAATGCACCTTTTGGTTTTTACCTCCCTTTTCTTTGTCTTCATGTTATCGATATGCTCTAAATTGTAAACATTACTTAAAAGACATACAGTATGGTTAATTTAGACATACTTTGTTTAAAAAATATTCTTTGTTCATGTCATATCAGTATTTTGAAAATATCGCAAATTATACTAAATTATAAAATCGCAAGAGAATTATCTCCCTTTAAGCACAAATAACTACATGACAGAAATAAATGTTCTATTTGAATTTGTTTAATACACTTTAGCTTTTATGCAACAAACGAAATGCATATCCTTTCGATGGCCAGCACATTTTTATACAATCTCGCCAGGCATACATATGTTTTTTACAATACAGAAAATGATATGAAATGACCTTCAGCTTTCCCGGAGGTAAAGAAAATGAAAGTACACAGGCTAAACTTGAAAACGAAAGTCGTATGGGTAACCCCGTCAAAATGTATGCGCGTGGACCATTTTTTTTTTTTTTTTTTTTTTGTTAATGAGGAGTCACTTTTACGACATGTCAGCTTTTTATCTATGTATAGGATATAAGACGAAAACGATCCAATATGTAAAATACTGGACTGTCGGAAGCGCGTTAGCCCGAAAATCTTCAAATTTAGTGCAAGAAGACTTACAGAACAGACATTTTAATATATTATCGGATACAGCTACTGGTAAGTCCAAATCATATTATTTTCGTTCCTTTAGACGCATAGTGGCGAGGCGGATACAGAAAACTAAGGAAAACTTGCTTTCAGTATGATTTTTATTGATGCACTCGAAGCTACTCGTATTTATGTTGTTATTATAACAACGGATGTTTAATGTAGTCCCAACTGAAATACTGAAAAATATATTTAATATCATTCACTTTGAATCTATTAGATTTATTTTCACTAAAATCTCAGTATTTCATAAAATAGCATTGAATGAAATAGAATATACGAGTACAAAATTAAAAGATATTTCGACAAAACTAAGGTTCATGCAAGTACATGTGTCCCTTAATTGCAGTTCCTTTTTCTTTCCGAATAGGCCATCTCACAGACTGAACAAATGTGAGCAAATGCTTCACACTGGCTTCAAATACAAGAAATAAAGGCAATTTATTCTACGTAGGGTGCAATAAACGTTTATTTTTTTTTAATGAACATCCTGTTTTTTTTTACAGTTTTTTTCAATACGGATGTAATACTTAAATAAACATAAAATGTAACTGTCAATACCCAACAAATCTATGAGCTGCACCATAAGAAAACCAACATATTGGTTTTGCGACCAGCCTGCGCAGTCTGGCCAGGATCCATGCTGTTCGCTTTCAAAGCCTAATGCCATTAGACAAACTGTTATCGAACAGTATGAATCCTGCCCAGACTACGTGGATGCGCAGGCTAATCTTGATCCATGCTGGTCGCAAACGCACTCTGTTCGTTTTCCCACGGCGCGGCTCATATCATTTTCAGGGGTTTACACGAACATTAACGTGTAAGCATTTGTTTAGTTTTTTCTATGTACAGATGAACGGATAAATACGGGAAATGTGGAATGTGACATAACAAAATATGAGCCCTGTATACGATGATGCAATGCTTCACCTAAAACTTAAAAGGTATTAACGGCATTTTATAAAAATTTCACATAATCATAGAGCAATCAAAGAGCAGTGTCAAAGAACCATAGCTCTACCTTATCTAGCTGTTGGATTATCTCCCTTTATTATACAAAATAAGGCTTTTTCCGGAGCATTACTTGAAAAGTATTGATGACATTTCATTTAAACTTAACAAAATCATAAAGGCTATTGACAGTACGGCCTAAAAGAACTATCATGATTGGTCTTATAAAACTGCTTTTTCAATAGAGAGCAATAAATTCTTGCACAATTTTTAAAACTGGAAGAAATTATTGCTCTAGGGAAACGTCGTTTAAGGAGTAAGACTACGTTGACGCATGCAGAATACATATATGTATAATGCTATTTTTAAAATTTTGCATCTAGATCTATACATAAAATTTAATTTTGATATTAATTTTCCCTTTTATTATCAGTACTGTGTCATTTTATTGGACTGCTTTCATTTGATTACAATATTTCTGTATGGAATTACGCTACATGTATTGATAAATATTGGACTACACGAAGACATTGATTTTGTATATAAATCGTTTTCCTCGTGCAGTCCAATATTAAATACACAGTCCAATATTAAAATAATATTGGACTCCACGTGGAAAATACTGAACTAAGTCCCATTGAAAGCAGTCCAATATTAAAAATACAGTACAGCGAGAACAAAGGAGTGACGTCATGACAATGTTTTAAGAAAAGATATTTGCACTCGGAATAAACACAAATCCGACAGGGGTCCGTAACGGAGCAAGGGTATATGGAGATTTTTGGAACTTCGTCAAATCGCTCGAAAGGTCCTTTTTGATGTTGTCTAAAAGTGTCAATATATGCCTTGGATGTCAGATATTTTCGTATCTGAGAGCTGCAGACCTACACATTTCAGAAATATTTTCAAACTGAAATTCATTTAATAAATGTTGATTCTACGGAAGCCTGAAAGGGCCATCATACGCTAATACGTTTTATTACGTTACGGCCGCGGAAAGGATATAGAGCATTTTAGAGAAATTTAATTGGTAAGAAAATGGAAAATAGCATAATTTGTGACGGCCATTTTTAAATCAAGATGACCGCCAAAACAATGATTTTAAAAATGTTACCAATGGATTTTGAGAGACTGGGTGTTTAAACTTTCAAAAAACACAACTTCGTAAAATGTAGCAAAAAATCACAAACTCATATTTTCGGACAATTCGTCACAGACTATAAGTACAATGGATAAAGTTAATCTCTACAGTTACTTAATATATCGTTTACTTATCTTACATATGTATATTGGACGAGGTTAATCTCTGCAGCACTCCGATTAAAATCATCTCCTTAATAACGCTAAGCATGAGGATCTGACAGCGACCCATCGGAGGTCACCTTCTCGCCACATTTCCACTAATCAACGCCTTGCTTTCAAGTTTTTGAAAGTGAAAGTAGAAGTCAAAAATGTTTTCTATATTTAGCCTCATGAGCTTGGGATCCCAATTGTTTAAGTGTGATTAACACGCGTTTATAATTCTTACAAGCTAAAGCCAAGCAAAAGTTCCTTCTTGGGCACATCTATATAAATATATAATGATCATCTTGTAAAATTTTGGTTGCAATGTTAAATATTGGTCATCAGTGTATGGAACCCCAGGATCGGACACAAGGACAAGACAATTCTACCTTATTGACATTCCGTACCCCCCCCCCCCCCCCCGGTTTAATCAGGGAGTCAGTGGCGAAGTGGTTAGCAGTTTGGACTATAACGCCAGCGATCCGGGTTCGATTCCCGGACCCGGATCGAATCCCGGTTGTGGCTGATATCCCGACTAGTGTTCATTGCTGGGTGATTTACTTTAATTAGTACTGTTTCCAACAGTATCGGTCTAGACTGGATGCTGGGGAGGTAAATATGACGCCTGCCATGGGCTCGGCTGGAAATAATTTGTTCCATCTATTCCAGGTGGGGGCTTTCGTTGACTATCCACGTTAAACAAGAAACTTTACTTATTTTTGAGCGGCCCTGGGGGCGTTACATTTTGCACCAAGGGTGCGTTTTTTCTTTACCAAATACAAACAAACACTAAAATTTTGAAAAAGAACTATGTTGCTTTATATTGCCGCCTAAAAACGTCAAGTAAGTATTTACGCTAACACAAATTGTTGAATCCGACAATAAAGTAAATCCGTTACCACTTTCAGTTGAGTAAATACTGCAATAAGAATACACTGGCTATACACACTGACCCGGTCAATCCATTTCCACATGTAGTGTACCATTCGATGCGTGAATTTTTGCGCATAATTAGACGGTCGCTAGGGATTTGTTTTCACATATTGACCATGCATTGGAAGGTAACGATAATATTTAGTTGCTTACATGTAAATTTGCTGATATATGTCTATCAGTTTGTACATATGTAATGCTCTTCAAGAATGGAGGAAATAAAAGAACCAATCAATTATCCTCGGGTTTAGTAATATGTAATCCTCGGAGCGCGTCGCCTCAGTTAGGAAATAATAATTTTAACGTCAGAGGTTATTTCTAAGGTCACGAAGTTCGATTGACCAGCTTGTAATGACAACAGCTTTCGATGTCAGTTGCTCAGTCAAGTGTGACTTACCGACCCTAAGTGTTCCTTCTCAAGAGAAAGAACAATGACGACCACATTGAAAGTTAAGCGACACAATATTTCCTGTTCATTATTTCATGAAAAACGTCCACTTGTTTAGGTTCGTTCTTTTATTTTAACCTTTTCCGAAACAGTTTTGATAGCACTCAAAGCACACAATGGGAAGCGCCATTTTGACGGTCGAGCCTACATTGATTCTGTAACAAGCTATTTCATTGGCTGAACTATAAGTACCGTTTTCGGAAATCCGATACGGTGCGAAAGCATTGTAGAAGGTGTCGGCCCGGTACAATTTCTTTGCTGTATAGTAAGACAAGCTCTTTTGGACATGGATTGTGAATTTCACAACAAATTTACTGCATTGACATTAATCCTGTCTCAGTCAATATATCATAGAAAAATACTATCATCAACGATGAACTTTTTTGCTACACGTCAAAGTATTGAGTCACAATTCAAATTTCCCAGACACATCAGTCATGGCTGCCAGTCGGGAGTAGTATTTATCCTTCCGCACAGAAATGTAGTTCTGAAAATCACAGACAAAACAACTGTTAAAGACATCAGAAGTCAGTAATAACACTTCATTACTACATCGTAATATATATATATATATATATATATATATATACAACCATTGGACAAAGTTAATCTCTACAGTTAATATCAACATGATATACAAGTCTCAAATAAACAGACTAGGGCAATGGGGCTACAAATGAGGGACTTTAGTGAGTTTCAAATTGTCTCCCTTATTGGATTATGTCCAAGATATTAAATTGTAAGTTGGTCCCATCATTTGGAATCCTCTGGTTTTATCGCTGTTTTGTCTATGAGATATCTCAGTTCTAAGGTGTGAAATATCTTGCATATTCGTTAAACTAAATGTCTGGAATGTCAAAATCAAGACACTTGTGTGTTTATAGAATATGTAGCTGAAGGCATTATTAAAGTTATAGTTATTTACATCATATTGTTACAAATAACATAGCGATAAAAACAGAGTAATCCAAATGAAAGAACCTACTTGCTTTAGAGAGTATGAAAGGGAGATAACTGAACAATGTCTCCCATTAAACAACAGTATCACTACATTACCTAACATCGTATATATATATAAAAAGCATATCAGCTGTTTAGTAACATCTACTAGTTACTAGTATCTATGCATGGTAATTGCGAGCCTTTCGTTTTATGTTTTCGATATTCTTGAAGATTTTTTTCGGAATTTCAAACTGCACATGGTGACCACACAGAATATGATTAAATGTGCATTTAATGACTGCAATAACTGCATAGTTATTTTCTATTTCAATGACAAAGCCACGTGCAGGTAAAACCTCCAGACAGATTAAACGAGTTTATCGTTTTTAAAACTCATTAAGAGATGTATTTGTTCACATTAGGGTATATTTCTTTTAGATATGTTAAGTGAATATCATTGTATCTTTTTACACATACAATTTATTTTTAATTCTTATTGTCATTTCACGTGCGTAGATTATATTCCGATAGAAAGTATGGCAAGTATCCTATTTATTTCGTCATATTATGAAAATGTTTTATTAAGATGGGTAATGACAAAGCTATTTTGAGACTCACCGCATGGTTAGTGCTCAGCCATTTCACAGATGGATGCTACGGTGTCCTCTTTAATTGTGTCTTAGGTAACAGTGGAAAACTCAACTCAGTGATAGACACTTCTGTCGTGGGCCGGTCTGCAAAGGCATTGAGTTCAAGGTTTTATTTTGCTGTATTTTAACATGAGCATTTCTGTGGTTTTTATTAAAAATTACAACAGCAATCTCTAAGTGCTGTGTCGCTGCTGTAAAAGTCCCCCCACTCCTCCGTACTCGGCTTTAGTGTTGTTATATTTCCATGGTGCTTTGAATATCATGGAGTATATTCAATATCTGTGCAATAGAATTCCGCTTTAGCCGGTGCTAGGTGGTGTGAGGGGAGATGCACTTTCCTTTACCTTTTATGAACAGACTCGGTCAACCCAGGTCTGCTATTATATTGCTTGGTTGCAATCTCGGCTATTAAAGGATCTTACAGATTTTATTACATACCGTGTTATTTGTGTTACCATTACATGCTTTAAGGATTCATTGACCTGGGATATAACTATTATTTACAATATTCTGTTACTTTAAAAAAAAAGGTGAGGATTAATAACAGCGAGTTTTTGTGCTCAGTTTATCAGTTTTAAATCTCCCGAGTTCCTTCGTTTGTCCTGTCCATGTCAAAATATTTTACTCTTTCAATGTGTTTTGTTTGTTTCGTTTTGTTTTGTTTTGTTGGGTTCAAGCGTCGCACCGAGGCACGGTTCGGGAAATAGGTACTATGCATGTTGTTGTTTTTGGTTTTTTTTTTTGTTGGGTTTAACGTCTCACTGACATTATTATCGGTTATTTGGCGACTTTCCAGCTTTGAGTTTGGTGAGGAAGACCCCAGGTGCCCCTCCGTACATTATTTCATCACGGGCGAGCACCTGGGTAGAACCACCGACCTTCCGTAAGCCAGCTGCATGGCTTCCTTACATGAGAATTTAACGCTCCGAGTGAGGCTTGAACCCACGTCGGCAAATGATTTGAAGTCAGCGACCTTAACCACTCGGCCAGAGGCCCCTCCTTAGTATTTTGTAAACAAATTCGTTATTTTCACACCCTTACATATACATGGACGCGTTCTTAGAATATGGCTATACGTATTGGAACCTTATCCTTGTTTCTACAAGCCATTATGAATTATTCTTTATCTGCCAAAACGGAAAACAAGTCTGTTTGTGTTGTGTTTAGTGCCGTTTTCAACAGTATTTCAGTTAATTAACCTAATCAATGTTCCTTGATTCTGTAAAATGTAATTATACAGGGTTTAAGGTCAAAAGGGGTCTAAATAGTTTAAGGTACCGTGTTATGTTTTTAAATCATTATTTTATTCTAACTTGATGTAGTTGTTTATCATAATATTGCGATATATGTGTTCAACATTTAGTACTTTCAAGGTCAATGCCGCGAGAGATCACATGGGTGCTGTAGGATGCAATTTCTCGTTCGAGCCATATACTTTCTCGTCCGAGTCTTAACATGGTTTTATCAAAGTGAAGTATTTCTGTGAGCACTATTTTCACCTGTCAAGTTTCAAAGTGAATTTCCAGGGGACGAGTCATGTCTAGGCATACTAGTAGTTTGCCGGACTGAATCCAGTTTTGTTTAATATTGATTTTGAAAGCATATTTCAATATTGAGAAGGTTGGATTGGGCGAGATATCAAGCTGGCTTAACCCTCCACCCCCACACCCGAAAAAAAAACGAAACAAAATCCATATTAAACAAAACTGGAATCCAAATACAAATGTTATACATACTAGTTCATATGCTAAAGCTGAAATTTGGCTATTAAAAATGCTTGTTTAAGGCTGCAGACAGTTTATTAAAGTCATATCTTACTGTTATCCCTAAAATAATTCAAAACTGCTAATGTAAATTAATGTTGCCTTAAACTTTATGACACTATCATATTTTATTTGTAGCAGGCTTCATGTATTAACTTTTGGAAAATCTGCACTCTTACATATACAGAGTGCTCTATTACAGTGATGATGTTTAAATGAGAAAAATCTCAGGTAACATCTCTAATTACATCTCCATATTTGTGTTGTCTTTCATTATAATACGTATTCGTTGCAGCAGCGACTTATGCTACACCTGTCACTTATAATTTATAAATACATTGTCTTTAAATAATTGATACCATGTTTAAGATGATTGTCTTAGATGAATTAAAATGAATATATTTCTTTCAAAGAATGACCGCATGTTACCATTTCAGAATTAGATGATTTTCCACCGATATTTGCATTTGAAAATTATGTTTTTCGTCAACACTTAACTTAAACTTTATATAAACATTTTAAATAGAAGCCTTTACCATTTAGAAATGTAAATTTCTATGTCTTTATTTGTTCGTTTTGTCCTCGTGTGTTTACTGTGTGTGCGTGTGTTTGTGTGTGTGTGTGTGTTTGTAGTGTGCACATCTGCGTGCTGTGGGCTTCGTTTTGCGGAGGCTTTGTTTTTGGAACATGGCATTCCCTGTTTGATATATGTCCTTGTTTTTTTAGTAAGAAAAAAAGGTTTATTTGAAAGCTAGAGTGAATAGATAAGGGCATACCTATTGAAATGAAATGTCCTCCATACTGATGGCCGAAATAAATGTTACCAGTGGAATTCATAAAAGGTGTCACACAAGCTTTCGTAAAAACATAACTTTTCAAAATAAAGTAAAAATCCACATGATTACAATTCGCCTCAGATTATTATGCAAGAGTTGCTACGCACGATGTTAAATAAATGTGTAAAAAGCAAAGAAAAAGTAGAGTCAGTTACACTGAGTCTATGAATGAGAGATAATGAAGTGTGCAACACCCCTCACGTCCCTATCACCGTTCTATTACAATAATACAGACTGGACTCCAAAAGTAATCCGTTGATGTTAATGTTGTTTTAGTTTGCAACTATGTACAGATTAACTTTGAACAAACACTTTTTCACAAGAAATGCCCCTCAAAGAACACACATCAATAGGTATTTTGTGGATTTACTGACTTTGTACGTAATTAACTTTTTACTAGTACGCGCACATTTCTTTATGTTCAAACACGGTCGTCTCAGATTTACATTACAGTCTTATGAGTAACAAGGTTTCATTTATGTTAGGAAGAGATGAAACACTAATTGCACCGCAAAATCTTGATGGAAAATACCTCTATAAACATAATTCTCGCCTATACCTAAATATATTTTGTTCTACTTCAAAAATGATTGTAGTATTTTCATCGGGTAAAAGGTGGTCACGTGGTGATCCCCTTTATTTCTGTGGAAAGTCGGTAGATTTTTATGTCGTTCAAGGCTAAAAATAAGTCGCTGATAAAACAATCAGTTATAGGGTTTGTTAATAACCCTCCACGAAATATGTGGAGTCAGTATGATCATTAATATGGGGACTCGGCTAAAGCCTCGCTCCCATTTATGATACTGACCCCACATGTTTCTGTGGAGAGTCAGTTAGAAACTAGACAATCTATATTATAACATTGCAACACGTTTTCCACAATTTCATTTAAGTGGACGACATTCATTAAGGTTTCATTTGGAAAACAAACGTCTACCTATATTGCAGACTAATATTTGGACATTTCAAGGTATACTTCATAATTTGTAGCTTTATTGTGTTATTGTATGCATGGTTTGTTCTAGTAATCATTTTTAAGATAAAGTGGAAAACCACAGGTACCCAACACGACTTAAGGTATTAGGCCCATAATAGAGTGTCTCCTTTCTGAAGAGTATTCAATTCCTACCATAAACCTACTTTGACTGCAAGTTTCAGGGGCGCGTAGGTTCGTGCCCCACTGGGACCAAATTGTTTTTTTGTTATTTTTTTTTTCTAGTTATTTTTTGCTTCTTTCAAGACTTGTTATTGATTTATTGTACAAAAGTTAAAAAAAATATTATATAAGCGATTTCTTGCTGTTCAAAGTGAATTTACCTCTGAAACAGAAGGGGTAGAGTTAGACATCTTTAAAAATACTGAGTTACATGTTGTAAAAGCTCTCTAATTTGCCTTCATTCTTTAGATTACATATTGTGGAAGAAATGTAGGTAGGTTTTACTTCTGCCCCAATGTTATTTTTGAATGAAGTGAGCAATATTCAAAACAGATCCGCAGGATTCGACTTTAATTTTTCAATGTTGGAGTTAGAATTCTGTCTCATTAAATCCGTTTACCCTAGAAAAAATGATATTTACAGTTTCAATTTTAGTTTTATAATTGTTTACCAATAGTTTGATGTTTCTGTCTTAAAAATAATGGTATAATGAATTCTCTGCAAACGTTTTGGATAAAGGCCACCACTTTGAAATTTGTCTCTCCTTGAGCTTGAGGAAATGCCATAAATTACACAAAATTGATAAAAAACGGCACGGTAAAAGTTTTTGAAAATTTGTAACAAAGTGCGAAGCACGGTCAACTACAATATACCAAGCAAATGCCATTTTTCAAACATCACTATTAGGGGCCTAATACCTTAAACGAAAATGTTGCAGACTCGGTTTGACTGAGCCTTTTCATGGACGGTAGTGCAAATACAAGCTATCCCGGAACTCAACATTTACTCATGTTATAGGTACAAGAATATAATTTAGATACCTCCGCAAATGTATTCATACGGCGGTGCACATGGAATCTTCAATTCCGTGAAAATATAGGTACGTTTGTAGGTCTTGCTACAAGGTTTGTTGAGTGTATGAACTATATTTAGTCATTTACGTGGGCTGTATATCCACAAATGTTGTTTATTAAGGTTTTAAATTTGAAGATGAAGGTCCTATGAGGGTCAAGGTCATTTATATATTGGTTTTATATATGTAGATTGTTGACTGTATGAACTAAATTGGGTCAGGAATGTGGGCTGTAGGTAAAACGGTAAAATCTGGTTAATCAAATATTGCTTTTTGAGGTTTAAAGTTTGAAGGTGATGGTCTAATGAAAGTCAAGGTCATCTATATTAAAGCAGTTTTGTAGTTTTTGCCACAAGGTTTAATGAGTTTGGGCACTAGTAAAATTAGGTCATTTATGCGGGCTATAGGACCATAAAATATTTTTTAAGTTTTAAGATGAAGGTAATATGAGGTTCAAGGTTATAGGCCAGTTTGTAGGGGATATGGGCCGTCGTGAGAAAAATATTGAGAAATATAGAGACCTATACATCATTGAAGATTGAAGGGAGTTTTTTTTCCCATGTATCTCTTTCCGGGCATAAATATGGCGGCTAAAAAGAATATAAGAAAGGCAGAAAATGTATGATTGCTGAATAATTACAGGTGTCAACGGCCTTGAAAACTATGTTATAATTGTAAAAACGATATATTGAGTGAAAGTAATGTTTATTCTAGCTGATAAAACACTTTTGTAAAAAGAAGATGGAACTTATTACGCTTAAAATGATAATTTTTTCAATAAATGTCAGAAAATGACTAAAAAGCGATATCAAGAGAGCAAACTGTTTAATGGCACATTATGTATAGGTTAGTGTTTATTAATGTGTATTTAAACAAAGTTTAATCAGCTAAGAGCGGCGCAGCTTGAAATTATTTTTTGTTTCCGGATGACGTCAGAGCGAATGAAATAATACACACCTCTTGTCCCTTCTAAACACATGACTAACCTGATTAATAAACGCCTAAAAGTTAATGCTGATTTACTAAAATAAATTTCCCGAAAATTTGAAAAGTACTGCAATGCCATTGGACAAAAAATAATT
Organism: Mercenaria mercenaria; assembly: GCF_021730395.1. Taxonomy (NCBI): domain Eukaryota; kingdom Metazoa; phylum Mollusca; class Bivalvia; order Venerida; family Veneridae; genus Mercenaria; species Mercenaria mercenaria. Next base: position 58,549,453 of record NC_069378.1, read on the forward strand.
TCAAACACTAAGGTCGATTAAAATAGAAATAGACTGATTACCTATCAATTCAATAATCAAATAGCATAGTTATATCTATCTATATTCTATGTTTATGAGTGTGTCAGATCAGGTTAATGCCTCGACACTGTGGTCAGAACGCAAAATCAATAGAAAATATCTGTTACATGATGCAATCTTGAGAATTTTGCTCCTAATGCATAAAAAACTTAAACTATTTTATAGTGTGGATTATCCTCTTAAAATTGATAAATTAATACATTCTTCCCCGTAAACCCTAGTTAAACCCATATCCGAAAGAAATCCCCAGAATATTCTCTATGTTTGTTTTAGACCAGCATATTAGATGGTCTATGATGGTATCATCGTTTAACACCTCAGTATATTTACGTTTTACATAAGGAATTTTATAGTACTAAAAACTACATCTTGAGTCCTTCCAATAAACAGGATTTGGTCACTAATTACATCCCTAAAGTTTGTATTTTCAAAATTCATATAGATGATGAGCAAGATTATGTTGAATTCCTGAATTGCATAATTATACAATCATATTAAGATCATTTCATAGATAATTTAACCTCTTATACATGTACGAATACTAATTTATTTAAACGTATAACTTCATGTCGAACTGCTATTTTACCCCACGTAAAAAGATAATAAATGTCAACAATTACAAAGTTTGCTGTCCAGTCGTTTCATATGATTTCTTTACTCTTTATACCTATTTACCAAATAATCTAATGAATGACAAAGAAACTGCTTTGATTAAACGCAATTTATGTGCATTTAATTTCAGTTAAGCTTTTTCTGCTTTTAACATTGCAAAAATAATCCATGTGAACCTGTGAGGCAGTTTGTAAAACCCTTTCCTTCTTATTAATGTCCGCTAAGGGAATGCAGCTTTTCGAGAGGTATTTAGTATTCCGTGAGAATTACTTCTGCCTAGCTTGTCACAGATTGTTTCGTATGATTTAAAAAACGTTATACACAGCCAGATGTGGTTACTATATCAACAATAATTCACGCAATCTCGGTGATATTTTCAAATACGGACAATCACTTGTTGCTCGAATAGTTGATATTTTTATGCCTGAGAGGTGCAGTTATTAAATGAAACTAACAATTCAAAGAGCACACTAATGCATCGCTTGCGATTAACATTTATCCATATTAAAAATTTATTTAAGTACACAGAATTACTCAAGTTTTTTTCTCTATTTAGGCGGGGAGTGGGGGTGTTCCCCGTACAACCTTTTGAAATATATCAGCCCAGGTAAGTACATGTATCTGTTACTAGATTCCTGGTTTGTCGCATAATAGCTTTGTAGGGCATGTTGTCTATCGGTTATATGCGACTTTGAATATCAAATACCTTTTCTTTTCCCTTTTTTAATTGTCAATACATCTTTGCAAGAGCGACCTTCAAGAACTCAATGAACGTTATCAATATGTACTTTGCAGAACTACCGCTATTATCAACTGCGAGAATATTCTTTTAAATATCACTATCGTAATTCAGACTTGTTTGTGTTTTTCTTAAGTTTAATAGCAATTTATGTATCAAAACAATAGTTATTTATCAAATTCAATGGAAATTTTCCCAAATGTATTTGCTAAAATGATAAAATGTTGTATTTTATGTGGTTCTGATCCGCTTTTTGGAGATTTATTGCATATTTTGTGTTCAGTCCTTTCTCAGGTGGATGCTACGCTTTGATCTTTAATTGTGTCTAAAGAAAGAGATTGGCGACGCCATGATAGGTAGTTCTTAAAGCCCACTGGTACTGAGCTGCTTTGATATATTTCTGATTTGTCTGATCTTTAATAATGTTCTACTCTTGTTCTGCTTTCTGCAACGGCATGGAGAACATAAACGGTTTGTTAAAAGTTTTAAGAAGATCCATTTAATGTATAGAACTCAACTAATTAAAATAATAGAAGACTTGTTTTGACTGAGTTTGTTCATAAGAGGTTTTGAAAGGTGAAATACCTCTCACGCCCTCTAGCACCAGCTTAAACGGAATTCTATTATGATAATATTAAATGAACTCCATAATACTAAAGGACCAGAGGTTTTTCATATAATTATTTCCCTCATCATTTTATGTTTCACATAACGTGCCTTTAGTTTCCCTTGCGTGAATAAGACATTCGGCTGTTGGAGGATTGATTTTATGTATACTGTTCTATCACAGTGAAATATGGTGGGGCATTTGTTTTTGCCAAAACTACTGTTTTAAACACACCAGCGTTGTTTTGCAACTGACCGTTCCAAGGCGTTGCCGCAATACGTTCCTTTATTTATACGTTTTGAGCTTGCTGTCTATATGCTTTACTTTGTTCATGTATCTATCATGTTCTAAACTGTACATGAATTGCTGCAGTGTTACGGTGTAAAGAGGCTGTTTTGTTGGAGCGTTGCATTACCATGAATCAGAGTGTATCACATATCGGATCTGTTGAGAAATACTTTTAGTTGCAGAGAAGAAATGATGAAAAAAGAAAATGAAATGATTGCTTTATTATGCCCCCCTTTGAAAAAGGAGGGGTATATTGTTTTGCAGATGTCGGTCGGTCGGTCTGTCGGTCGGTCGGTCGGTCGGAATGTAGACCAATCCGTTTCCGGATGATAACTCAAGAACGCTTGGGCCTAGGATCATGAAAGTTGATAGGGAGGTTGGTCATCACCAGCAGATGACCCCTATTGATTTTGAGGTCTGTATGTCAAAAGTCAAGGTCACAGTGACCCTGAATAGTAAAACGGTTTCCGGATGATAACTCAAGCACACTTGGGCCTAAGATCATGAAAGTTGATAGGGAGGTTGGTAATGACCAGCAGATGACCCCTATTGATTTTGAGGTCAGTATGTTAAAGGTCAAGGTCACAGTGACCCTGCATAGTAAAACGGTTTCTGGATGATAACTCAAGAACACTTGGGCCTAGGATCATGAAAGTTGATAGGGAGGTTGGTAATGACCAGCAGATGACCCCTATTGATTTTAAGGTCAGTATGTTAAAGGTCAAGGTCACAGTGACCCTGAACAGTAAAACGGTTTCCGGATGATTACTCAAGAACGCTTAGGCCTAGGGTCACGAAAGTTGATAGAGAGGTTGGTAATGACCAGCAGATGATCCCTATTGATTTTGAGGTGAGTATGTCAAAGGTCAAGCTCAGTGACCAGGAACAGTAAAATGGTTTCCAGGCAATAACTCAAGAACACTTGGGCCTAGTGTCAGGAAACTTGATAGTTAGGTTGGCCATGACCAGCAGATGACCCCTATTGATTTTGAGGTCATTAGGCCAAAGGTCAAGGTTACATTGGCCAGGAACAGTTAAATGGTTTCTGATCTTCTTGTCCAAAACCATAGGGCCTAGGGCTTTGATATTTGGTATGTAGCAAAATCTAGTGGTCCTCTACCAAGATTGTTCAGATTATTTCCCTGGGGTCAAATATGGCCCCACACCTAGGGTCACATGGTTTATATAGACTTATATAGGAAAAACTTTGAAAAACCTCTTGTCCAAAACCACAGGGCCTAGGGCTTTGATATTTTGTATATGACATCATCTAGTGGTCCTCTACTAAAATTATTCAAATTATTCCCCTAGGGTCAAATATGGCTCCGCCGTGGGGGTCACATGGTTTACATATACTTATATAGAGAAAAACTTTGAAAATCTTCTTGTCCAAACCACAAAGACTATGGCTTTGGTAATTTGTAATGTAGCATCATTTAGTGGTTCTCTACCAAGTTTGTTCAAGTTATCCCTCTCGGGTCAAATATGGCCCCGCCCCAGAGGTCATATGGTTCATATAGACTTATACAGGGAAAAACTTAGAATCTTCATGTCCATAACTTACATCATTCAAATTTGGACCACATGTATAGTTTTGAGTGGCAAGATGAACCTTGACATGAGTTGACCTTGATCTTCACCTAGTGACCTACTTTCACATTTCTGTACCTACAGCCTTCAAATTTGGATCACATTCCAAAATAAAATTTGACCTTGATTTTGACCTAGTGACCTACTTTCACATTTCTCAAGCTACAACCTTCAAATTTGAACCACAAGCATAGTTTTGTGTACTGAAATGAACATTGATCTTGAGATTGACCTAGTGACCTACTTCCACATTTCTGAAGGTACAGGCTTCAGATTTGGACCACTTGCATAGTTTTGTGTTCCGAAATGGAATTTGTGTTTACAGTGAGCATATAATTTCTGTTCTTTGTGCAATTACTGAATGCATCAAGGGGGGGGCATTTCGTGTTCGACGAGCTCTTGTTCCAGTTATGCTTTCGATGCCCTTCCTTCTGAAATTAGCTGAACATAATTGCGGAAAACCCATGTTAAACTCAGAACGTTTTAAATGCATGAGTAATAAATAAGACTGTGTGTAGATAGCTTTGTTATCTCGGTGCTGAAGACAAATTAAGTAAAACACTCTCAGTGTTGATGTCAAGTTTGAATGAATATAGTTAACCAGCAATTTTGAGTAATTCAGAAGACTATCATGAATTTAACACTTACAGTAAGTTAAAAAATTCTGTTAAACTTCTACCAGCATAATTGTCTTGATCATGCTTAAATCTGATCAAGATAAAACTGCAAACAATGCATGTAATTTGCACATAATCTTATAATTAGAGCATAGACAATTGCTTGTGCCGACATTGATTTGTACTGCATTTTCGTCAAATTCCTTTCCTTCTAGGTACTTATTTCAAGCAGATATTGGTAACTTATATTCCCTTACTGTATGCTATATTTCTTGTACCTTTCGAAAATAATCATATTTCAAATTTAACACCATAAGAATAGTTGAAAATAATTAATATCAAGAGGTAGAAGCAATGTATAAAACTGCATTGTAAATTAAGTGGGTGGGGTACAAATAAAAAAGTTAAAATAAATTAGTTGTAGTTTTTCTGAGAAAGTATTTGAAATGCCCCATCGGCTTGTTTAATAACATGATATCCGATACTATAAACATTTTTATTGATTTTCTTTCAGACTTTATTCAGCAGTATTATTTTCGTAATCGGCCGCCATATTGATGACGTCATTTCCGGATCCAGTCGCGGTCCCCAGAAGAGATGCATACAGACTGTTTTTGTCTTAGACCAAACATTAATTTGGTAAATGTGGCTATATTTCTCAACTACTTTCCAGCGGGATTACAAATGGCAGTGGACTATTCTCAGCCGTAAGAAGCGGAAATAGAAAAACAATAACTATGTATGGGAGACACAGCCGTTGAAATCTTGTTTTAAGTTAAATCATCGTAAAACAAAGAAATTAACATACTTTAAACAGCAGTTTGTTGTAGGATCATTTGATGTACATACAAGATAAAGGATTTAACAGGAAACGGGATGAAGACATTTCTGACATCGTGAAATCTAATGATTTTCGAAAGGATGGAACATAAAGTGTTTTGTGTTTCTGATCAAAACCAGTTCATAACCGGTATAAATGAGTGTTTGTGTTTTGTGATTTAGTCAAAATACAGTTCATTGTGCATTTTATGGCTGGTGTTAATCAACTATAAACAAAGCATGATGACCAAATAAATGATTGCAAAATTCCTGTAAGTAGCTTTGTTTACAAATTGTGTCGATGATAGCATGGAAGTAAATGGTAGTCGACAAGATAAAATAGTTACATAGTTTGTTGATAACAGGATGTTGGATATACACTGGCTCGAAAATCCATATCAGGCTCGAGATTCGCACTCGCCTGATACGGATTTCCTCGACAGCGTATATCCAGTATCCTGTCACCAACAAGCAGTGTAACTAATAAATATACAATATTGTCTTTATTAACAGTGTCGTTGATTTTGCATTTTATTTTATTATGATTTATATTACACACAGACAAATATCAGACAACGTAAAACGTTTCGAAAATGTAAGGATCAACACATGTAAAGCCAGGTAAATGCTTTCAAAACAAGTGCCTGTTCATCTTGGGTCGTTGTTCTAGTTATTTGAGTGAATCGCAGTTTAGTACACCTAGTTTGCGTTTCTGCTACTACATTTGAGCCGTGCCATGAGAAAACCAACATAGTGGCTTTGTGCAGTCTGGTAAGGATCCATGCTGTTCGCTTTCAAAGCCTATTGCAATTAGAGAAACCGTTAAAAAACTAGGTGTAATGCAGGTCGCAAAGCCACTATGTTGGTCTTCTCATGGCGCGGCTCATTTTACGTGAAACAACACCAGATGTGATTTGTTATATAAGCATAATTTTACGTGACAAAATATCCGTATTTCTTACAATCTGGTAGTCTTTAATATTATTTTTTGTTCTAAAATAACGCAAATTACATGTAATGCAAGTGCAATATCTTTAATGTTTCAATCTTTTTGAAGCTTTTGGTGTTTTGCAAACGCGCAATGAACACACACGAGGACCACACAGTGTATGTTCAAATACACATTTAATGACAGCAGTATGCATTTACTTGCCTTACCAATTAGACATATTACATGGATCATCCCACGTGCAGCTGAAAAACGATCTTGCAAAGTATAAAGAGTTGAACCATACCCTGCTGTTGATGTGTTCAAAAGAAACAAATACTTCTGATCTTGCCAATGAATGCAATGAATATACACGAGCGTTGCATTTTTTTTTTTTTTGCAAAACATAGTGTATACAGCCGATGGTAGTTTGCACATCAAGGCAACATTAAGCGGTTTAAACTCCCCAAAGATGCCTTGCAACTGACCGCTCCAGAGCGGTGCCACACTATGTTCCAGTATTGTGTTGCTTTCGTCTACATTTCTCTTTGTTCATTTTATGTATGTATATCATGCGTACAAACGTACAAACACTTTAGTCGTTTTTTTTTTCATTTAAAGTGGCATACAGATTTTCCTTAATCCTTTATCTTGTTTTTTGTCTTGATTCATGGTCACTACAACACAATGTTCGTTATATGGCAATTTTCCAGTTTTAATTGTCATGTGAGACCCTATATGCTCTTACCTGTGTAGCTTTAGGCACAAACGGTACCTTATTAGAACCACTTTCAACAAGCTAGTTGAACAGCTTTTACAAATTTCCACTTATGGATATAACACACAACAGTCTGGGCAAGTGATTGGAAAAAAAAACGGGAAAGGCACATTCAAAGAACACAGCCGCCCATACAACATTCCGCATAGAAACTGGATTACGTATAAAGATGTACAAGTACACATCGCCTGAGCAAATTGTGTATACAGTAACACAAACAAATGCTAAATATTTATAAAGTTGAAATGTATAATTTATTGTAATAATACTGTAGCGGATAGAAATCGCTGTTGTGATCGTATTTTACGTTATCACTGGCGTTTTCACATTTTCAGATATTTTCTCAATTAGACAGCTGAAAACGTTCAAACATATATCCAGGTATGTTTTTTAGTTTGTATCTTATATGTTTTCAATTTATTTCAAATGCATCTGTACTAGAGTATTGTTTGGATATACAGTTAGTGAACAAATATTAATATTTTGCATAATTATATTTAACACACTATTAAATAAACAAGAAAAGGTTCACAACATCTTGTTTTTATGCCCTATTATACCTGATATCTTTGCAGTCTAAAATACATTTAATCTCGTAACTTTATATGTACAATGACAGATTTGTCACCCAGCTGCTTAGCTCAATAGGGAGAGCGCAGATCTACGGATCGCGGGGTCATGAGTTCGAGCCATGGGCGAGGTATATGTTCTCTGTGACGATTTGATAAAAGAAATCATTCATCCTCCACCTCAGATTCATGTGGGGAAGTTGGCAGTTACTTTCGGAGAACAGGTTTGTACTGGAACAGAATCCAGGAACCCTGGTTTGGTTCATAACTGAAATACTGTTGAAAAACGGCGTTACCCCCCCCCCCCCCCCCCCCCACTCAAAAAAAAAAAAAAAAAAAAAAAAAAAAAAAAAAAAAAACACCGCAAAAAGTTATTCACTCCGGGTTGGATTCCATATCACAGTCAACAACAAAAACTCGATTTGAAAGATTTTTATTGTTTGTTGTGTATAGTACAGTGCCATCTACGTTATAGTAAACATTTTGAAGGAGGTCATTAATATGTATAAGGAAGAGCAAAGCCCAAATCACGGACGCCTTCAGGAGAGACAGGTATGGGCTCTGCATTTATACCGTTTAGCATTAGCGGATTGAGTCGTTGTCAAGGTAGCTCAGCTCTTAATCCACTGAATGGTTTGGTCGCGTATACCGTATCTAAGCATTGCGAACAGAACTTTCTCGCAGTTCACTTTGTAGAATGCTTTACTAAAATCTAATAGAATCCGTTTGCCAAGGCTATTTTCAAGTCTAATTAGCACGAAAGAAAACAACCTTTTCTCGGATACGATGTTGTGGAGGATTTCAAAATGGCAATGTTAGGTATTTAAGGTATTTGTTGTTTCATGAGGACACTGTATGTCATACATTTTAAGCCAGTATCCAATACCTATGAAGATACCTAAGTACTAGGTTTTTTGAGGAAGTTGTGTTACTAAGTGTATGTTTCTTGCCAACAATTGATCAGCAGCTGAAGACTAGAACGTTGATGGGTCTTTTCATACTTCTACTTTTGGAAACGATGTTTTGGCGTCTATGTACGAGCCATGGAAAAGGTTTCAAGGCGGTTTCCTTATAAGTTTTTGTTTACTTGCTTTTTGTCCATACTGTTTCATATACTATGTTTGGCGTCTTGTATCTTTGGTGGTGTTACTTTTCTATCCCTCCACACCCACTTTTCAGACCTCTCCTATCGTTTTATAACCACTCACTGCACCTAGTTTTTTTATCTATACTAATGAAGCACTCCGTTTGGCGTGTCTGTGCTCAGAACTTTCTTTTTGTGCATGACCTGCTTTGTGGTGTGTGACTCTGGCTGCATCTGATACTGCCAATGCTTCCGCGGATATTGTTAAGGCTGTCAAAAAAGAACTTTGTGTTAAACCGAGTCTAAGCTTCGGAATAAGTCGATCCATTTCAAGACCCCCCCCCCCCCCCCCCCTCCCACCCACTGAAATAGAGACTTTAGTGTTTGGTCTGCATGATATTAGACATGACACATGTCCCACTGTACACCTGTACATATTCATATACGGGCTACTATAATGAAAACAATCGGGACAACAGTAGACTTTAAAAAATTTGGTAGAAAATACCTTAAAAAGAAGTTGACGAAAACAAAACAATGCTCTTGAAGAATCCATAGCTGAGATAAGTGAATAAACATGAATATATGTGTATATAATTCAACATCTGATTGAATACACAAGGAGACACTATATCATATCAAGTAATTTCCTCTTCCGGTTTACAATTAGCTAAAAAATAAAATGTTTTCCTTGTAAAATACTCATTTTTTTTTTTCAGATATTCAGCAGTATTATTTTCGTAATCGGTCGCCATATTGATGATGACGTCATTTCCGGATGCATCAGGTTTTTGTTTTGTTTTTGTTGGGTTTAACGTCACGCCGACACAATTCTAGGTCATGTGGCGAACTTGCAGGGGAAGACCCCTGGTACCTCTCCGTACATTATTTCATCACGAGCGCGCACATTGGAAGACCCACCGACCTTCCTTAAGCCAACTGGATGGCTTTTTCGCATGAAGAATTCAATGTCCCGAGCGAGGTTCGAACCCACATCGATGAGGGGCAAGTGATTTTTAGTCAGAGACCTTAACCACTTGGCCACGGGGGCCCCCAATGCATCAGGATGATGAATTGCAAATGCTAATATTAGCAACAAAGCTTGAAATGAAATGAATATAACCATAGCATTCTCCCTTGGCAAAGCCTTTTTGGAGGGCATTTACTTTGTTCAGAATAAATGACATGCGGCTGATGCAATCAGTTTTTGAGGAAAGGATGCAGACAAACAAACAGACAGGCCGCTTTCCATCTTTTCCGAACAATGTCACGAACCATTTCATTATTCTCCAAAAGTAACACCGGTTCTACTAGGAATACCGACAGTGCGGTAAAAGAAACATCGTTTTGCAGTAGTAATGTCGAATGTGGAGTTAAGGTAACGCTAATTTTCAGTAGTGATACCAAATTAGTGGTTGAAGTACTATATGTCTGCAATAATAACTTATGCGGTAAAGTAACGCCTATTTGCGGTAATATAAATGGTGGAATCCAGGCTTGGACAACTATTGGAAAGATTACTTTCCTAAGCGGATTCTGTCAATAATTACGACACCCAGTGTTACATTTATCTAACAACACGCTCTGCTATTGCTTACACGTTTTGCTTCCACAATTTCGTTTGTGTTTAGTTTATAGTCACTCCGACAAAATTAAGATCATACAGCGACTTTTCCAGCTTTGAGGGTGGAGGAAGACCTCATGTGCCCCCCAACCCCACACCCCCGTCAGGCATTACTATGATTTCTGTACGAATGGACATCTTGGTAGAACAACTGCGCATCCGTTCGCTAGCTGGATAGCTACCCCACATAAAGAATCCAAACACCCAGCTAAGTTCCGAACCCGCATTGATGAGAGGCGAGTGATTCCCTGTAAGCGGCCATAACCAATCGGCTACGGATGTACAACTTAGTAATATAAAGATACAAGTCAATGAATAAAAATCTAAAAACAAAGTGAAAATGAACTATACTTTTTTTGATAAACTTTAGAATACCCGTCCTTATTGGTCACATGGCATTTCTAAATTCAACATTTTATTTGACGACAAATTTATTAATAATACTTCTAATTCTTCATTTCAAGTATGTACATTGGTGAGTCAAGTCTTCTCCATTTGTGTACCAGTATCTTCTGAGATAACTTACAAACATAACACCGATATGGAAGACAAAATTGAGCCGTGCCATGAGGAAACCAACATAGTGGATTTGCGACCAGCATGGATCTAGACCAGCCTGCGCATCCGCACAGTCTGGCCAGGATCCATGCTGTTCGCTAACAGTTTCTCTAATTGCAACAGACTTTGAAAGCGAACAGCATGGATCCTGACCAGACTACGCGGATGCGCAGGCTGGTCTGGATCCATGCTGGTCGCAAACCCACTATGTTGGTTTTCTCATGGCACGGCTCAAATGACTTTGGAATGGAAAAAAGATTGTTTTGCTCGTAAACTTGTTATCAGCATCTATCCGTGATGAGCTAGACGGATTTTTCTTCATATAAATTGTCAGACCAACCATAATTGTTACATTCCGTACAAGGTTTTACTATGATATAATGGCGATTCCTTTGTCGAGAGTAAGAAATGTATGGGGCACGTCGACTTGTTAGTTAAAGCGAAAAAAAAATGAAAAATTTTATAATATTTTCTCATTCGTTTAAATTTGAAGTAATTATCACTTTTCATTTCATTTCAGTCTAATGAAGGAATAGAGTAAACCCTCGGGTTAACCCCTTAGTACTCTAGTGTATGGACGTTACCCATTGGATCATATTCCGAATAAATTAACCTCTTTAGAGCAGTCAGCAAATCATTCTTCGCTAAAGGGAGGTTTGTTTAGTAAACAATACGCATATTGTTATAAACGCACGAGAGGGAAAATGCTAAATCTCATCGTACTGGTGTCTCTAATCAAAGGGAAGCAACTACAGCCTTGTTAATGGAAACAACGTTTTACAAATTGTCTATCTTGTTGCGAAGCTTAAATTCGTTTCATTTATGACCATACACAAGTCACATTAGCGCATCCTGAAGGTGTTCCAAAGTGCGAAAAAGGAGTGTCAGTACACTAACAGCTGACGACATAAGTGTGCAATCAAGATGAAATTGTTTTTTATGAGATACACTAGACTACAAGCATCAACAAACGTATCAAGTTAATATAGAAATTATATCAGTTTTCAGTTATATCACACAGCAAAACATGAAATGTTACTGGTACATTTTTCCATCTGTACGTGATACGTGGAAAATACTTATACTTGTAGAAATCACTCTATCTGTCACGTAAGGTGACAAGTGTGATAATCTTGTCTCGTTGTCGCCTCTAGGAACTGCGACAATGGTACCAAACATGGGATTTAGCAAAGGGGTCCGGCACATGAGTGGATTAAGTTTAATGACTTATTTTTGAATCCTAGAGCCATAATTATGAAAAAAATCATACTAATATAATTACTCCGTAGACAAGGGTTTTTACCCCGCAGAAACTATGTTTTCAACTACTTTTTTTTACATGGTCAGGAAAAAAATATTATCAGCTTTTTTCCCATTCAAACACTGCATTCAGTTATTGAAATGAATCCACTTTTAAAATTACCTCAACATATTTTCATATATTTATCTGTTTTTCGACAATTCGACATCGCACCGAACCCGAACTATACTAACAGCGAATCCGAAGTCTATGTGCCGGACCCCTTTGGGATTTAGAAAAACAAAATACTTTTCAATAGAAACAATCGAGGTGCTCTACGGGACACAGAAAAGATTGCGTAAGATTTGTTCAAGGGTTTTGGGGAGGGGGTGGGGAGGGGGGGGGGGGGGGGTTGTCACACAACGAAAGAGGGGACATGGAGGAGAAGTGCATTATCTTACAGTCATAGCTCTATTTTGTCTCATTTTTGGATTATGTCCCTTTATTATGCTTATTCGGAGCATCACTCATAATTCACGAATTCCTTTTGAACACAAGTGTAGAGGGCATAGGGAGGAAGTGCAGTGTGAAGATACTATAGACTCTTGTCTGTCTTTGCTAAATCATTCCCCTTTGATATACATGTATTTCCGTGTTTAAAGCCTTTGAAACTGCAGACAGAGTTAGAAAACATCGACGGTAAGTGGACTGTTCAAGAACTATGTGCCCCACTCACCTTAAATTTTTATATCTAATTTTTTAACTTCCGTAATAAGTCATAATGAAATTAAGTGACTTGATTCCCACAAGTACCATAATTCTAAATTTCAAAATAAAATACATAGCAATACATTTACGAAGTTTTAAAAACAGCGCGAAACGGGAAAACAATATCTATACTTTATTATTTTACAAACTGAAGGTAAATCAGCTTTTTTCTCACTGAATTTTACCGTGTTCTCTACATAATTGTTTTACTTTTAAGGAGTGAAATATGACCGCGGGAAAAGAAGTTCGATGTTCGATGTTCGATGTTCGATTCGTCACATTTTAAATATTTCTTCCTATGAAATTACATGTTTTCACAAATATGTGGGATGACACATCAATTAATTTTCAATGAATATATACCCCCTGTGTCTTCCAGTCTTGTAGTCAAGCGAAAATAGGGAATGGCCTAAAACAATTACAGTAATTATTAAAGTTCTCACATATCCCCGCGTTGAAAACGATAAAATTTTCACTGGAGAAATCTTCAAAATAGTAACAATATCAATATTGTAATTAGGGATTCACTAATTAGTAGCTATTTAAGACCGTTAAAAAACGCTTTTCAATTTTGAAATAATTAACTTGTTTAAGGCCTTTATCGCTAAACGCATCCGACACTGATTTTCTGACTTAATGAACAATTTCACTTTGATCAGGTTTCAGGGAGGTATTTGTTCACAATCTGATTTGAAAACACTGAAAACAAATAATTTTTGGCTCTAAGAGCCCGATTGCATCCGAATGAAAATGAAAATAGTTCTGACTTTCAACAAAACAATTTCAATAAAAAATGAATCATATTTAGATGTCGCTTGTGGTTACAATCTCGTCGTGTTGGAAGCAGTAAACTAGAAGTGAATGCATTTTTTAAAATGAAATTTAGAACTTAAAAACAGTAAACATGAGACGTTTTAAGAATAATTTGAAGAAAATGGTATTAAATACGGCAAATATAGCAAATTGTTACCAGCTAATGAATTTATAAATACGCGACGAAAATTAGTCCGGCTCTATTTTTTATAAATGTTCAAGTATTTTTCATATGAAATAATAGGGCTTCAAGCGTTATATTGTCTAATTATTCTATAATTTGAAAGGAAAAATATTAAAAACAAATCAAAGAGCTGTTGCAGTGCATCTATAAAAGATAGGGCACAGTAACTAGCTTTACCAAAGGACTGGCTACCTATATCTTCATGAAAGTGATATTTTGAAATGGTCAATAGTAAGAGATAGCGCATTCGGTGTAACAGAATAATCTTTAGAAAGATATTTTTTTTACTATTTTAGTGCAATTTTATGTCAACCCTAATTTTGCCCTGCTTTTTCAAGGATTATTTTGATTATAATTGATTAAGGAATAGATTGGCAAAGTTCTTGTACGTTATGAAGGCAAAAAGGCAATAGCTATATTTAAACAACATTGGTTAATAAAAAGATAATTTTTTTCTGTAAAAAAGAACAACAATATTAACCTATATTCGAGTAGGTACACAACAAGTAAATGCATTTCATGTGAATGTTTAGAAGACAGCTGGACTGGGTTATAAAACTGAGGTTGGAAACCAGTCTCAGAATGCAATCTTGTCATTGGTCAATTTGAAAAGCGAGATCGGAATAAATCAATCAAATGTAAGAATTTTGAGACTGGTGCCCAAACTCAATTTTATGCCCTTTATTTTTTCAGTTATGTGCGTATCCGGCTTGGAACTTAAAAATACAAGGTTTTCACTATTAACATCATTTTGTATGTACCCAGCAGGAAAAAATAAAAATACAAGGTTTTCACTATTTAGCTTCATTTGTGTAAGTACCCTGCAGGAAAAAATGAAAACTCATTTACATTATTTATATACGTACTCGGCGCGAAAGAAAAGAAAATACAGAAACAAAAACACAAAATAATAAGACAACGAGTAGTAATCTGTTATAACATTAATTAATACGGTACAGACTAACTTGTATAAAGGTAGAATTGTTTTCTCGGCCGTCAAGGTTGATTAGGCGGTCGAGATGATGGGACGTCTATACTATGTACTATCTCTTCTCTACTATCAAAGCATTTCTTAATTATAGTGCAGCCGTTGTGAAAAGGTGATAGGACTATAATTTCACCGTGTAATTCTTCTTTTTACTTCGCTGGTGGATACAATTTTTGCGGTTTACGTCATTAGTTAATTTTAGAGCTTACAATTTTTGGACTGTTAATTTTTAACAAGACCTTTAAAGATACAGTTGATTTTACGCAGGTCGGATGCGGTAAAATTGCACTATGCTTTAGGTCGTGAATGAATATAATCTGCTTAAATCTTGCGTCTGAAATTGCTTCAGGAGCTATTTAACATTTTATAACTACATTTAAATTTATTAATCTTAGAACTTTGGTGGTAAAATGATGCGTATTGTACTTGATAACAGTTTTGAAATATTTTATCCGGGTTAACACTGAAATTGAAGATTTACAGATTAAACGCGGAATTGCTAGTCTATGTTTATTAACAAAATATAAGACTGGAATTTGTAATCGGTTTCCAGAACGATGTTTTGATAAAGGAATATTTACATTATTGGCAAGAATTATAATCAAATACTCTTAAACGTTTTTGATTCATTTAATTCAAGCATACTACATGCAATATATGAATCAAAATATAACATTGAAGTGATTTTAAGTAAAGTATGAGATGAAAATCTTTTTTTTTTTTCTGAGTTCAGTATCGCAGTCAAACCTGAAGACATTAGAGAGTTACGGAGCATTTAACAATTAAAGGAATGGAGTACTACTGAAGAAAAGTTAATGAAATTGAAAGGTAAATCTATGTTGTGACACGCGAAGAATTCTCACGTCTGGCAAAAATTGTTTGGAATTCGATATGAGGACTATGTTATAGAATCAAGATGATGATGACGACGTTGACACAATTCAGTATTCGCCACCATCATGTATATACCTAGAGGATCAGTCTACAGCTTCATATATCTTTACACGTGTATCTTCTGTCACGCTGTCGCGTACTTTGGGTAAAGTATTTTTTTCCATAATTTTTCTATAAAATGATACTAAAAAAGTGTAAGCTTTGTTTACAGTATTCTCCAAGTAACTAGATATAGTTTAAACTTGTAACTACTTAGAAATATTATATGGAAATATGCGAGGATCCATATATTTAAAAGGATTTAAAATACTGACAGTCAGACTAACAGACAAAAGTAAAAGGTATTTGCCACAAGATGAGAGGAAAAATGCAGCGAGACCATTTCAGTGCTTCGCGGACTATGATAATGTGACATATAAACATTTTCTCCCAGTTTTAAAATAAACAGACAAACAGATGAGCAACGGAAGACAGACAGACAAACTGACAGGCACATAGTTGCGTAATTTCAAATGAAAGCATACGTACATGACGGTATTTGAAAGAAAAAACAGCACATACGGTACAATGTAAATAATATGAATAAACTTCAAAAGCACTTCCATCGGAGATGAATGACATGTAAGCGTGATAAAATATATATCAGAGAAACAAAAAACAACAAGGCAAATTGATGGTGTTGTAGGTATCAAAATAAAATTGTTTTGCTACAATAAAAGTATATTAAATATGTAGATGAAATATTGCAGTTCGATTTTGCAGTGGTTTATTTACTATGGCTCTTATGATCTTTCATATATTTGTTCTCAGAAATCTAGAAAAAAGCACTAAAAACGAAACATTTTAAAATGCCTGCAGGCACTTGTGTCATTATCTCTTAAGTAATCCTATAAGAATTTGATAAAAATGCTCTAGAACTATCAGACGAAGGAACATCGGAAAATTGAAACATCCCATCTGAGCAATTCTTTCTAGTCTCATCAACAGCTTTCAAATCCGAAATGATTAAAATATGCGGTTTACGGCGATTATAAGCTTGATTATTTCCAGGGCCTCAAATATATATATATAAAATGCGGCTTCTTCAATGTAAATTTCAGTAAAGAAGCACAGGAGATTTTTAAACTGATGCTGTGCCCTTAAATAATTATAAATTTTGCTGTAGCTAAATTATATGACAGAGATTCTTTCTTTTTGCGCGAAAAGGAGACAAGCTTTTTGCAATTATTTGTAAGCAGCATTTGTAGGATAATTGGCGTTTTCATTATTTAAGTTTACCATAATATAGAAACTAAACATAAATTTCATACGAATTCTCTATAAGTAAAAAACTTTGTTTAGATAATGTCCACTGAACACTGTACGTATACATGTGATGTGACTACAGTGAAATCTACAGGGTTTCTTGCTACAGACACATCTACTTCATATTTCCTTACGTTACGGATAACGTAACTTATTGTATTCTGATAAACTAAAATATCTTACCAAGACTTGAGAGAAAGATGTGTCTTTATAAACGACGTCTTCCAGAACAGACCAGCAGAACTATAGATGGGGCATTGTCACTTGTTACTTTTTGCATTGAGGAGCAAACCTCATGTTATCGTTCATTATTTTTGCAATTGTTGACCTAACCTTAGCCCTTATCATGCTGGACAGGATTGGTTCTGCCTTTGCGACCAGTGTAGATAATGATCAGCCTGCACATACGTGCAGTCTGATCAAGATCTGCACTGTTCGCCATTCGCCATTCATTTGGTAAGTACCCCTTTTTAACAGTTAATGGTAAGTCCAAATTGGAAGATGGACAAGTTTATTATAGAAATTTAGGAGGTTAATGGTTAAAATGGCAACATTTGTCAGCTTGTTTCTTTTTTAGTAAGTTCAATATCTGTAGCAGATCACTGATCTTGTTGGCAACAGCCATCAACACGACATTGCCTTGTTTGAAACAACCTGCAACACAACATTGTCTTGTCGGCAACAAACTTAAACACAACTTCATCAGGTCACTACAACCATACAATACAAAAGTATCGGTACGAAACACAAAAGCCATATCAAAGGCATTGTTAAATTCTATTTAGACAATACATACAACGTGATTAAGTTGACACTAATGAAAATGAATGTGTAAAAATATTTTGACTTAATGTTTTGTTTCACTCATTTGCAACAAAGAAAATGCTGTTTAATATACAGTGGTCCCGAAAGATATGAAGAGAAAATGGTAAATAAAAATTCATCAAAACGAAGCCCCTATAATTCAATTAGCAAAACTAAATAATCGTTATAGCAAAGATATGACTGTTAAAGAATTGTATCCTCTATAATAACTAAGGAAAACAAATATCATATTATGATTGGAATAAATGTCGCTATCAAGTTTCATATAAAAACTCTTCTCTCGGCTTTTGTCTTTTGTTTAGTAAGTGAACTAGCTTACTTTGACTGTGTCATATGTAAAATTTCTAACATCACAGAGTAATCCGGTAATTCTACAATACGGTAAAATGTTCACACCATTAAAACCATTGTGTATTGGTCATATTCCTTGGGCTACTTTGTGCATTGTCTACGGAGTGAAAAACGCAAGTGTTCCGGAATTTTTAGAAAAAGTGCTGATTGTTCTAAATACCTGTACAAACAGAACAGTGACGTGCTGAACATTTACGACAATGGAAAGTGGGTCTCGGTTCCTACCTACTGTTAATAAACAGTAAACATTTTTATTCCTTTGACAACAGTTAGAAGCTTACTCTAGAATATTTAGAACACTGTTCTGGATAGTGAAAGGGATATGACCAACCCTTTTACAATTATGCAATCATGTGGGTAGCAATTCATTTGTAAGACGGTTATTACTGCGTCAGTGTTCTCATTCTAAATTTTTCCTGAAGCTAGTTAGTAATATCCTTCTGATCTGTGTATATTTTTTCGCTATCTGTGACAGATCAGACATGTTAGACAATTTTAGTGTACGACAGCCGACATTCCACAACTCTTTGCCTAGTGTTCATTCAGACTTGGAAGATGTCCATTCGGAAGTATTTATACATGTACACTACATTTAACATGCCGGACATTCTTAGACATTGTAAATTTTGCCAGTCCGTACCAAAAGGATGAAGATGAACTTTTATTTTAATTGGCTTACATAACTAAAGGTTTACTCGACCGACTCGGCTTCGGCTGGCTAGCTAGCAGGACTACATATTAACACTTCTTTCCGCCCCCCTCTTCCCTGTCTCTCTCCCTTAGACCTGTCATATTTCTTTATATAATAAGACCTCTTCAATATCTACATAACTAGACCTCTCCCATTATGTTCGGATCAAGACATCCCGTACATAATGACACTTTCTATACTGTTCTCTCTATATATATGATATAACATCTCCTATCTCTGTATATGATATGACATCTCCTATCTCTATATATGATAAGACCTTTCCTATCTCGATATAAGATATGACATATCCTATCTCTATATATGATAGGACCTCTCCTATCGCTAAATATAATATGACATCTCCTATCTCTATATATGACATGACATCTATCGCTAAATATGATATGACATCTCCTTTCTCTACATATGATAGGACCTCTCCTACCGCTAAATATGATATGATATCTCCTATCTCTATATATACTCTATATGATATGACATCTCCTATCTCTATATATGACATGACATCTATCGCTAAACATGATATGACATCTCCTATCTCTATATATGATATGACATATTCTATCTCTATATATGATATGACATCTCCTATCTCTATATATGATAGGACCTCTCTTATCGCTAAATATGATATGATATCTCCTATCTCTATATATACTCTATATGATATGACATCTCCTATCTCTATATATGACATGACATATATCGCTAAATATGATATGACATCTCCTATCTCTATATATGATATGACCTCTCATATCTCTATCTCTATATATGAGAAGACCTCTCCTATCTCTATATATGATATGACCTCTCATATCTCTATCTCTGTATACGAGAAGACCTCTCCTATCTCTATATATGATAAGACCTCTCCTATCTCTATATATGATATGACATCTCCTATCTCTATATTATGAAATGACATCTCCTATCTATATATGACATGATCTCTCCTATCTCTATATGTGATATGACATCTCCTATCTCTATATATGATAATATTTCCTACCTCTACATAATGAATATATAACATATCTTAATAATAAGACATTGTCCCATCTCTATGCAATAAAACCCTTTCCCATTTCTATATAAGAAGATCCTTTCCCATCTCTACATGATATGACTCTTTCCCATCTCTATGTAATAAGACATTTTCCCATCTCTACATGATATGACTCTTTCCCATCTCTATGTAATAAGACATTTTCCCATCTCTACATGATATGACTCTTTCCCATCTCTATGTAATAAGACATTTTCCCATCTCTACATGATATGACTCTTTCCCATCTCTATGTAATAAGACATTTTCCCATCTCTACATGATATGACTCTTTCCCATCTCTATGTAATAAGACATTTTCCCATCTCTACATGATATGACTCTTTCCCATCTCTATGTAATAAGACATTTTCCCATCTCTACATGATATGACTCTTTCCCATCTCTATGTAATATGACATTTTCCCATCTCTATATAATAAGACCTTTCTAATCTCTTTATAATATACATAATAAGTCCCTTTCCAATCTCTACATAATCTCTCTTACTTCCACATTAGTATACCTCTCCGATCTCTTCGCAATCTCACTGCTTACACAGCGCTGATAACTGCAGTAGTAACTGACAGTGGTAATATCAAAACAGATCATTAAATAATTGCAGTGTGATACATTTTCTCCCCTAATGTTATGCCTGGATAAGACAGAACGATTCATCAATGAAATAAATTATCTTTAACAAACAATGCTTGCATTTACTTTTCTGTAAACTACATTGCTTCGAAGATTAAAATAGAAATAAACATGATTTCAGTGCTATTTTAACTCGATTTAAGGTATTCATACTCTTTTTGGTTGTTTAGTTTTAGATATACTATATTTTGGCTCTTTAGATTTTTATTTTGGTTTTGGGTTTTCACAATTCTTTACTTAGTCATTCATTATGTGCTCGAGAAACTCGTGCATCTCGGTTGAAATACTAAATGTATGCTTATACAAGGAATGTCCTTTATACCCCAGTCACACATACGGCGCGGAAAGCTACGTCTAGCCACGGATAAAAACGTATTAATCCGTATCTATCCGTATTGATACGTACCTGAGACGTACCTAAACGTAGTAGTCCGTATCAATTCGTACCAATCCGTACGGCTCAGGTACGGATCGATACGGGTTACTACGTTTCTATCCGTAGCTAGACGTAGCTATTTGCGCCGTATGTGTGACTGTGGTATTAAGCACGTGTTACATTATTTGTTATTACATTATTCGTTATTACATTATTACATTATTCGTTATATAATATATGACTGGGCTATATTAAACACTATTTCTTTTCTGGACTAAAGTCAAAACTGGAAGAAAAAATAGTTATCAGTTATCAATTTTTTGTCTGATATCATGTAATAAAACACTTGTCGAATGGCTTACCAGTCATTTAGTGTGTATTATTCAGATTTCTGACCTTTCGAGATCTACCAATACCAAATATTTGTAACATCAGCATTACTAACTTCAAAGTTAAGACGGTTTATAAGCAGCAATCTGAAATATTTCTCGAACATGGCATATACAAATCGGGTAGGACTAACACATTCACTGCTCTATCTCCCGTGCTTTTTGGTGGTCGCTGTTACATTTGACTTCAAAATTTGATCTAAGCCCGTCGAGATATGCAAACTTTTTTGTCCAGTTTTATTTCCACTGAGAGAAGCAAGACATAAAAATACATTAATCATTTTATTAGATTAATTAAAGGTAGTTGCCATATGGCTATATGTGACGTCGCGAAAACATATGAGAAATTGTCCAGCAAGGAATCTGACTGTGGTAAAAATGATTAACATCGGAATGTTGAAGTGGAATGTTACATTTTATAGAAATAAACACGATTTCAGTGCTATTTTAACTCGATTTAAGGTATTCATACTCTTTTGGTTGTTTAGTTTTAGATATACTATATTTTGGCTCTTTGTATTTATTTTGGTTTTGGGTTTTCACAAGGTTAATATTTTTTAGCTATTCAATTAAGGCGTTTTCTTAACCTGGACTAGGCCAGGTTTGCAAAATCGTGAAAATTGCGCATCCGCATCATCAGAGTAAGAAACTATACATGTATTTAGGTAGGCTAACCATGCCAGCAAGCTGTGAAAATAATGATTTAAAGGATATTAGTTTTTCAGCCACAATTTTACCTGCATACCCCTTTACATATTTATCAAATTGTGGAAATTGAATATTTTTTACTTTCAGTTGTAATGTAAATCATCTGTTGAATTGGCACTGTATGTATTTTGTAATTATTGTTATGTTAGAGTAAATATGTGTGATTGAATGTGAAATCCGTTTATTTGGTGGTTGAGGTTACGAATTCCGAACAACGTTAGTAATCTTGTAATCTAGATATTATCTTTTTGTACTACGCAAATTGAATAATGACAAAAAATATTTTCCTGTTTGAAAAGATAGATTGACGAAATCTATTTGATCTGATGCGTAAAGTTGTCTGAATCCCTCAAATTATGAAATTACTTTTTGGTCCCCCGAAATCGTAGCAGATGTTTTTTTCGTAAAGTTCAGGTTTATTTTACAAGATCCAGACAAAAGTTAGCCTTTAGCCTGCTGGTCGCAAGTGTTTTATTAAATTTTCAGTGAACACCCCCTCGAATAATATGTGGTACTGCCCAAATTGAAAGTTATATTAGTAAAAGTAGCTTTTATACTTACTAAGATTTCCTCATTTTTATTTATAAATACTGAAATTTTAAAACTTTTTGATGTCCAAAATGGCCGAAATTTACCACCCTATCATTTTTTTTCTACGATGAATTAAAAATTAACCAAGACATTCTAGAACTCTGTAAACTTCCAACTACCACCCCTGGATTTTTTAACATGGACACGACTGATTCTGCCTTTGCGAACAGTGAAGATCATGACCAGTCTGCACATTCGTGCAGTCTGATCAAGATCCGCACTGTTCACCTATTAGTCAGTATCTTTTTGGTAAGCACCCCTTTTATCTGTTAATCGCACTGTCCAAAATGAACGATGGACAAGTTCATTATGAAACTTTAGTAGGTTAAGGGTTAAGAATGATGTATAACATCAATAGTTTTGTCAAATCACAGAAAACAACAACAACATTTTCCGAAAAAGATAGACCAAACAGTAACCATATTCATTCAAGTAAGATAAAACCATAATAATGATAATAATAATATGAGCCGTGCCATGGGAAAACCAACATAGTGGGTATGCGACCAGCATGGATCCAGACCAGCCTGCGCATCCGCGCAGTCTGGTCAGGATCCATGCTGTTCGCTAATAGTTTCTCCAATTCCAATAGGCTTTAAAAGCGAACAGCATGGAGCCTGACCAGACTGCGCGGATGCGCAGGCTGGTCTGGATCCATGCTGGTCGCATACCCACTATGTTGGTTTTCTCATGGCACGGCTCAATTATATTAATGGATTAAATACTCCCAAAACATACACCTGTCGATCTTTACGTACGTAGTTTCAGGAAACCAAACTCTCGGAGGTTCCATACAAAACTGCAAACTCATGGGTATTGCTTACAAATTGTCGACAACAATCTAACATCTTTTTAATCGTAATTTGTTTTTACATAAAACCACTTGTGAACGATTTTATGATTAGAGGAATTCGAAGCCACTATCAAAGAAAAGTTGGATGGGCCTATCAATCTTGCTTAATACCCATTTTTTTCAAGTTCAAACGGAACTTAATGTGTACGTCAAACTCTTTCAAAGGTATCATACACGGCAAACCGCAAACTTCTGAGTAGATTTAAGAAATTCGTGTCGGAGTATTATTTAGTGTGGATTATTAAATGATCTGATCGTATAGAATGGGGATACTTGAAATATGAAATATTTCAACTGATTATAGTTAGATATATTCATGTTTTATTACATTATTTAAATGAAACACACACAGAAACCTCTGTTTGTAGAATTAAATCTTGCTGTTGTATTTGCCATATGACTATATGTGAGGTCGCGAAAACATATGACAAACCATCCAGGAATCTGACCGCGGTAAAACAAGATGCGTAACTTCAGAAAATTGAAGTGTATGTGATATTTTCAAGCTATTTAAGGTGTTATTCTAATCTGGCATACGCTTATCAGGTTAGCAAAATCATGAATTTTAATCAACGCACCGTCAAAGTAAGAAACCATGCATCTATTTTAACAATGATTTGAAGGATTTGAATATTTCAACAATTTTACCTATATGATATATTCCTTTGATGTGAACGTGTGGAATTACAACTAAATGGAGATACGTTAACATTACGTGCTTATGCGGGGGTGTGCTGGTAGTTTTATTATACAAACAGCTGACTTGGGTTCTTATCCATACCAGATAGTATAGGCGTTAAATAAAATACCAGTTTTAATGTATAAGATTCATTGATTACGGGGCATGCTCTTCAATGTAGTAAAAAATGTAATGAATAAGCTATGTGGGATAAAAACATCATAATTCAGCGAAGATAATATTAACGAAAATTTGTTACACAACTGTGGACTTTCCATATGCAATATGATACAACATGCACCAGCAATTTAATATTGACCAAGACTGGATGGTGACTGATTGTTTTAACGTATGACGTATAGATATTTGAATTCCCTTAATCTTTACTCTGATATATCTCTAAAATGGTACCGCTTACTATTTTTAACAACTCTGCACTATTGTAATATTCCTCGCAGTTTGTTGTTTTTTTTTTTGTTTTTTTTTTAACAGTTCAACAGCACATATGACGTTTGACTGGCTTTAATTAGTGTGCAATATTTAGGAAATACTGTATAGAAAACCCGTGTTTTAACGTTATTAATGCACGAAAATAGGTTACACGTCAGCGGAATAATTTCACGAGGGCGTAGCCTGAGTGAATTATTCTTGTGACGTGTAACCGAATTGAGTGTATTTATCAAAGTAAAACACGATTTTGCTATACATTATTTCGATTTTAATATGCTCTTAATAATAAATAGTAGATAAAATTATGTAGCGCTCTTTCTTGGTCGCAACGTCATCGCACGTTAACGTGGCTTCATTTTAGCATAAGTGTGTTTTAACAGAAAACAAGCATATTAGAATTATATTTAATGCGCAATTTTGCAATACTGAAACTGTTCACCGTCTTACAGCAAGTGTTATTCTGGCTAACGTAATTCGCTATACAAGCCCCATTTACGAGAGAAAAAAACTGTTTGACCTTATATGACTGGCCCTATTCGTCACCGGATAAAAATGAAATCTTGTGATTAGCTATATCTCAACAACATGTCAAAGACTACAAGCTTTTGTGAAAGTCACACCTAGATGTTTATACTTGGTGGAATGAGGGGTATTAATTCAGCTCTTATCTAAGATTACGCTAAAGAAAAATCAAAGAAAATCTTTGTAAGGGCTAGGAATAGAAGTGTACAAGCAGTTTATTTTGAGTTTATTTTGATAAGAGGTAAATACGACCAGATTAAAACAAAATTGATAGTTCTTTGCATGTCCCCAAAAATCAAGCTTTCTGCTGATCTCAAGCAATAGCTTCACAAGTAAATGTAAAAACGGACGGATTGATGTAGCTCGAGATCTCCTGGGACGCGTATCTTTCTAACTTTCAGCTTCGTGTTGAGGCGAAATTGCACATAAAACTTACTTCTGTTCAAACACGTGTTTTCAAGGCTGACTCGCCTATTATGTGGACTATCATCAAAAGAAAACTTGAGTAGTTTTGAAAACTTTTGTTTTTAATGTAAAAACATTCTCTAAAGATTTAGTGAACTGTGTTTATGTTTGGACAGTATCGTGGACAGACGTTTTACTGTATCTATACTAAGTTTCTATCGTAACAGGATGTACAGACGCCATATTCTGACATTGAGGACGAATAACCAAGCATGCGTGGAGCAACTCTATTTATAACTTTAATTTGGCTCCTTGCTTTTATTCTCAGACTCTCTGCGCGGAAACCTATCTTAATAGCGAGCCTCGGGTTCCATCCGAACATGATTGAGGACAAGCGGGAAACAATGGCGGCCGGAAAGCTCTGCAATTTGATGTTACCCCGTCAGAGGAAACAGAGGAAAATGTGCAGACGAGGGAAGGGTGTGGCAGACACTCTCCTAGAGGCAATTACTTTATCCACACAAGAGTGCGAATACCAATTCAAAACAGAAAGGTGGAACTGCACACTAGAAGACCAGTATAGACTTAATATATTAGAAAAAGGTAGGTGTCGCTTTGGCTTCTTTCATCGGTACCCCTAGGCGATCATTGACAATTTACCGTAGTTTGGCGGAAAGAGCCGAAAAACTGCGATAAGCATCCCAAAATTTAAAAAAAAAAAAAATTAAAAAATTCTTTTAATGCTGACGCTTAATATGAAAGGAAGTATAACATTATCTTAATGTAGGATATCTTTTCTTATACGAATGTTTTATATATAATCCATATTATTGCGTTCGGGTGGAATTCTGCTACAATGGAAATTATCGGGACATGGTCCTCTGTCGTATTTTTATAAACCACTGAAAACTTAAAAACAATATTATTAATCTCACTTCATTCCTGATATGTATATCAGTAGTTAATTAATTAATGAACTATTACTCATGTGGAATCATTTTATTTCGTTGGCATACGATTTCGTGTTTTCTCTCCAAAACGGTTATTCGATGGGGGCTTAAATTCGGAGGTTTCAAAGTATAAAGATGAAATATATAGGAAGTATCTGTGTTCTTTAGGATTTAATTTCTCGGATTAACACAACAACGAAATCTACTAAAATTCATCCCCGGCGAAAACATTCACATTTATGTATATCTATTAAAAGGGTATACTGAAGGGTATATGAAAACCTTAAATACTCGTTCAGTCGCATCTGGGTGTGGTAAATGTGGCAGTAGCCTTAACCAAAATTTCATGAATATTTTTCGATCTATGGCCTGAAGTAAAACAATAAATTTTCATTGACCAATGAGCCATATCGTATTTTATCAAATTAATTACGTATAAACTTCACTCTCTCGCCCAGGTACTAACATTACAGGTATTTTGTCACGAACTAAATTACATAGGTGGACTTTATTACATGTATGAGGTAGTGATGTGTGAATTATTTACGTTTACTGTCGTCGTGTGATTTTTAGCCCTTACCCTGCTAAATTTTTATAATGAACTCGTCCGTCTTTCAGTTTGGACAGTACCATTAACTGTTAAAAGGGGTGCTCACCAAAAAAGATTCTGACTGAATGGCGAACAGTGCAGATCATGATCAGACTGCACGGATGTGCAGGCTGATCATGATCTACACTGGTCGCAAAAGCAGACTCAATCGTGTCCAGCATGATAAGGTTTAGTTCAAAGCTAGAAACGAAATCTTCCATGATTTTACTTAATACTCGCATTTCGAATGTCTTTGTTTATGTTCGTATGTTCTTCATGTAAGCGACACCTTTCTACTAAAATGCATTTTGCCTACCTCGTTACAACATGTTTCCAAATTAATTTTTAAAAACGATGTAGGCACATAACAGTTTATGAATACATCTGTTTCTACTTTTTAACTAAATGATTAGATCTTTTTATAGATGTATTATGCTTTGATACCATTGTTATATTACGGACGAGTTCTACAATGATTGAAGCGGTCATAATCTGAGATGACTTTAACGGTCGTAATAGGCTCAAGAAAGTGGAAGTGAAAGAGCAAAAATACAGATGCTTTTAGATAATCAAGATTTTTAAGCAAGCTAATTTAGAGGAAAAACGCGGCGACTCAAACGAATTATTGTTATTTTTTTCACATATACACCGAACTAAATCCGAAACCGAAACGAAAAAAAGATAGAATATGTGATGATCAAGGTGACACTTTACATTTATATACGCCGAAGCCGGAACCGAAAAATTAAATGAATTCGGACCTGAAAAGTGAATCATAAACTCACGTTTTCCACATGTTGGTCGATTCACGCACTTCCGCCCTGAGATTCAGATCAAGATATATATGAAACCTCTAGCTGGTTCCGAAGCGAAGGAAACGTCATGTGGTCGGACTCGTTTTCGGCTCGATGTGTGTGTGAAATGGCCTTTAAGAGACTAACCCATACTTTTTAGGATATTTTATTTCTCAAAAATCCATAAAAAGGGAGTATTCTGAAAGTGACTAGTGGTACACAAACTTATTGATATACAATTTTTGCAAGATGTTCTTATAAATAACCAAAAATATTGTGAAGAAGGTAGTAAACTGTTGCAACGCTTTTGAAATAATGCAGAAATTTTACATTATTCTTGCATTTTTACTTTTATCTAACTTTTATTTTTACCCACTTTATCATAATTCACTGTCGTATATACTGCTGCACCAAACTTGGTGGAAATGAACATGTTGAAAAATTTCGCTAAAACTGTGGGCGAGTAGCTTTAAACGTTATAGCAGTGCACTATATATGATCACCTTGGATGTACATGGTGGTACTGATAATTTTTTATCCGTCCGTAAACAAAGTTAGCCAAACACTGCACGACATTAAAGGGTCCGGAATATAAACATTCGGATATGAAGTCCGGTTCTTGTCAACAACCCATGTCACCAGGTTTAATCAAGGCTTATAGAGTCATCACTGTTCTCAATCTGAAATTTAGATTTAAATTTGAAATGCCGACAACTTCTTTAATAATGTATCTTTACTGTTCAAAGTTCGCAGGCAATTTCAGTATCGATTAATTTAAGCTATTTGATTGGAAACGTTCACAGATTGATGAACCACTTCTTTATCATTTCTGTATTCATACGCCAAGCTACAGTAAAATTTAAAACAAACGGCGATTACTTTCTCATTTTGAACATTAGCATTAAGTGTGAGCCTCAGTTAGGTTACTTTTTTTTCATTATTTTTGATTATTGTTAAAAAATCTGGTGAAAAGTTGTTTTCTCTCTCTCTCTCTCTCTCTCTCTTTCTCTTTTCTTTTTATGCCCCCGAAGGGAGGCATATAGTTTTTGAACCGTCTGTCCGTCTGTCGGTCTGTCGGTCTGTCAGTCTGTCCGCAATTTTCGTGTCCGATGGATGGATTTCAAATAACTTGGCATGAATGTGTACCACAGTAAGACGACGTGTCGCGCGCAAGACCCAGGTCCGTAGCTCAAAGGTCAAGGTCACACTTAGACATTAAAGGATAGTGCATTGATGGGCGTGTCCGGTCCATATCTTTGTCATCGATGGATGGATTTTCAAATAACTTGGCATGAATGTGTACCACGGTAAGACGACGTGTCGCGCGCAAGACCCAGGTCCGTAGCTCAAAGGTCAAGGTCACACTTAGACATTAAAGGATAGTTCATTGATGGGCGTGTCCGGTCCATATCTTTGTCATCGATGGATGGATTTTCAAATAACTTGGCATGAATGTGTACCACAGTAAGACGACGTGTCGCGCGCAAGACCCAGGTCTGTAGCTCAAAGGTCAAGGTCACACTTAGACGTTAAAGGTCATTTTTCATGACAGTGCATTGATGGGCGTGTCCGGTCCGTATCTTTGTCATTCATGCATGGATTTTAAAATAACTACGCATGAATGTGTGACACAATAAGACGACGTGTCGCGCGCAAGACCCAGCTCCGTAGGTCAAAGGTCCTAAACTCTAACATCGGCCATAACTACTCATTCAAAGTGCCATCGGGTGCATATGTCATCCTATGGAGACAGCTCTTGTTTTTTTTTTGTTTTTTTTTGGTGCCGAGAGCATAATTAGTAAGAAATGACAAATCCGTGCGGAAACAGTTTATTTTGAAATATAAGGATTAATTTTTCTGGTATTCATTTATACGTAATCCCTCACACGTTTAACAAGGTTGTCCGGAAAGTATTCTTGTTTGAAAAGTGGGAGGTAGCTTATATAAATATAACTGTGTTCATATTCATACATTCCTTCGCGAACAGAAGCACTCAGTCCAGTTACATGTGCACAAGCTCTATGTGCTTAATTGTTTCGTTTAGATAGGACCATGAATAGACTAGTCACTAGACTGATAATAATATATTTCTACATTTTTCCTTTTTTTGATGAATTTAATTTTATAGAGACAAAAGCCAGTCTATTTTAGAGATTTTCACAGAGGAATGATATGTTGATATTGGACATAGAATATAGACTGGCTCAGTTCACTACATTTAATCAGAAAAATGTAAAAAAAGATATATCGTAGTCTATAGGAGCTAGTCTAGACCATGAAGTACTTGGGCCACTGAGTAAAATGTATTTGTGTCTTGAATTTTAACAAAAAAGTAAAGTTACTATGCTACTGTTTTGTGGAAAAAAAAATATCGCCAGTCACAGTGCAGTTTTTCAAGGTCACAGGTCAACACCAACCAGGGATAGCACAAACCCGAACATTGTCACGAAAATTGGCACTATAAGGACGCGTGTATGAGTGGAAGCAGACGACCGTGGAAGCAGACGACCGAGAAAGCAAGGCATCTCGTTATATTTGCTGACGAGACACGTTCCTCATTTTATAAACACTTCGGTATAAATTGTTGTGTCTGATGTCCGGTATTGTTTATAATACAGAAAAATTGTAAGGCGATGTAAGCAATGGGCACTAGTATCTCGGTCATAAAGTGGCAACAACCACTACTTTTTTGTTAGTTTTGATTGCAAGATGAGAATCATGTTTTTGGACTCTTATATGTGTATGAATGACAAAGCAGTTGTGTTTTTGAACATGAAATTTACTGATAAATTTTATGGGATGTTAAAGTCATGTCCTAGATTTTGACAGTGGCAATTTTTTCAGGGTTTTCTGTGCAAGTGTCCGCCGCTATTTGCATTTTTTTCTGCTGCATGTATGTGGTTTATTTTAACATGACATTCGTCTATTACAAAGGAAGAATTTTCGTATTTCTTTGGAGAGATTACAAAGCCATTCAAATTAAATCTAGCCCCTATTAAAGTACATGGTACTTTTCACTTTGGAAAGCAGTGTATAGTTTGCAGTTCACACACTATGTCTTAAAAATCATACAATATTTGAAATACCCTCTATACAACACAGTAAGCTAGGTTTGAAAAACAGTTGTGACCATTTCATTTGTCTTTGGATACATTTTTAAAACTCTGAATCAATGGTTTGGAAGAGAATCTTTCCTGTGGTTATTGCTTCTCCAAACTAATGATATTACGTTTTGCAGGCTGCTTATTATTAAATTCACACTTGTATTATATTTATAAGATAAAACTGCCTCAGACTATCATATAAATAATCATTGCTTCTTGGATGCATACCAATATTACGGACTATCAGTTCGGCAACAAATGAGTTGCGGGTGGTCGGCCATTAAGGTCACGGTGGCCAACTGACCGTACGTTTGACCGACAGGTGTCTATGTGTACTTGTTGAGTGACTATACAATAGTTGGAGGAAGTTGTAATACGTATAGGGGGACGATTTCAGTAAATGTGATGATAACAGCGTGCCTAGGTTTGGTCTTTTTGGTTTCCGATGTTAAGTGATTTGTGTATTCAATTATATCTGTCCACCACCATCCACTATATCATTGCAGAAATACATTCTCTCATAATTGCTTAGACATCGGACGTTCAATAAAAGTTGTCATTTTAAAACAAATGTATTAATATTTAAATTTAGGATATGAAGAATACAATTTTCAAGATGGGAAGTTACGTACGTCATTAAAAAATGTGGACTTCATATTTCCCCCGCATTTGATTTCTAACACGTTCCCACTAATCCTTAAATGGCCGAATTTGCCCATACCGCGTACCAGTTGTGTACTTTAACAGTACCAGTAAACGAGTATAGTGTAGTACCCGGCTATAAAGTACTTACTGCGGAGCAACGCTTAACTTTTTAAAGATAAATTTTTAAATACAAACAATTTGGAACAACCTCCGCAGTTTACTTTAATAAGGACAGGAACTTGGCCATTTACTTTTATGTCAACAAAGTTTGTCGTAATCTTTGATAAACACGTCTATGATATGGTATTAACAAATTAAGTTAGCAAAATTTGACATTAAATCATGAGTAAAGCTATGATAGCATGCGTTTGTGTGTTTGATTGCTTGTTCAGTGAAATAAGTGATCAAACGGCATCAGATAGTTGTTAAACAAGTAAATCAAATTGAAAGGTGTAATAAGAAATATGAAAAAGCGTCGTTAGTTACGGAAATATCATTGTCGGCGTACACGTTTTGTTATTTCCTGAATATTAATGCGCACGTGTTATTAAAGAGGAATTTTTATATGAAAGCACATACATTCAGTTCCATTTGATTATTTTAATTGCAATTTTAAATGTATTAAATAATAACCATCCGGTAATCGCTTTAGAAATAACTTTGAAAATATATTTTCTAAGTTTTAAGAAAAATATTTTGCCATGTTTACTTCAAGTAAATTTCAAAATATAACAATGCAGATAGGTAGGTAGTTTTTTCGCGGATTTCACCTCCAGATATGTTTAAGTTATACATAATTGTACTGCTCTTCATTGGTCGCAGAAGAAACGTTTGAGATTTCGGAGTTATCTGGAATCATTTTATGGACAAAGATGTAAATTTCCCAGGAAAATCCCAGTATAGTATTTTGTCGAAACACCGGTTAAATGACTATCTTTTCGAAACTTTAGTAAGCCAACTTTTAACAAACGTATACATTTTTCACATTGTTTTAATTTCGTATGGATCTAGCGTAAGTGGAGTGAAAATGGTAACTTTTCGAAATAACGCGGAATGTTTTGACGATTAATTCAAAAGTAATAGAGATATTCTGATATATTTAAAATTTAAAAGTTCTACAAACGCCCTAGGAATGCTGTAGACTTATCAAGATGGCATGACCTTAACAGAATAGATAAATCGTTTACTCAGATGTTAATCAGTTTGAGACGTCATTTCTTAACACCTCAGATGTCATTTCTTTTGATTTTAGACGTTGTTTTTTTTAAACGTCAGACGTCGTTTATTTAGACGTCATTTCTTGGGGCGTCTTCTTGAACATGATAATTTTGAACGTGACGGCTCTCTTAATTAGTCTGTGTTAAGTTAGGCTATTTAAAATAGGTAAAGCGTTTTTTACTTCGAACAACAAGAAACCAATTGTATAACACAAGAGTCGAAAACGTTGACTATCTAAAGAATCTTCCTACATAATACATTTTCCTAAAATAAAATCAACCACAAAATTAAATGACCTTTAGGCGATGACATTTTGTTGCAATTAATGAAATTCGTATAGGACAGCGGCTGAAGCGACCGCCGGACGACTAGAGTATACTCGCTTCCGACCTTTATTTGGTCGTGTAGTTGACTTGATAATTTCACGACAGCATTTACACCTTAAAACATTGTCTTCTTCCATAAAAGCGCCATAAAATTAAATGTTTTGGTGTATTTTAATAGGAATGCTTGGCGCTTATTTCTACGGACAATAAAACGAACACCTCTATGTTCGTTGCTGGAGACGTGCCTACATGGTTTATTAGGCAAATTAAGATCAAACTTGTATGACAATCATGAAACAGGGGATGTTGAGGCGGAATTTATTCTGTTTCCATGTTTTCTGATCTGTTTGCATCGTGTTTCTAATTTCCGTCGACAATAAATGTGACTTATTTTTCCCAAATTATTGCATTAAACTAAAATCTGGCCTACATTTCTTCAACCTGCATAGTTTGCGATCCAAAGCGCCTTTTTAGCCGTAAGAAATTCGTTTATAACATTAGTATATATCTCTTAATAATTAAAAATCAAAGGAAAATTGACTAGTACAATTCACGTCGTAGTGCAAATCTGTTGAACAATATTTAATAGGAACAAAAATAATCGAAATTATGTAAAAACCCTCATCAAAGTGCCTCCATGATCTAAAATTAGAATATCATAATTTAAAATTTAAGATGTCTATAAAGAATATTATACAGATTTCATTTGAAAATATTTGAGGAGAATAACCTTCCTGTCTGACCGAAATCTGGCTCATTTCCTTTAAGGAATCGGTGCGAGATGTTAAGAGTAATGAAAGCACATGCGTAAATATAAACATAAAATGAGCCGCGCCATGAGAAAACCATCATAGTGCATTTGCGACCGGCATTGATCCAGACCAGCCTGCGCGTCCGCGCAGTCTGGCTAGGATCCATGCTGTTCGCTTTCAAAGCCTATTGCAATTAGAGAAACCGTTAGCGAACAGCCTGGATTATGACCAGACTGCGCGGATGCGCAGGCTGGTCTGAATTCCATGCTGGTCGCAAACGCACTATTTTGATTTTCTCATGGCGCGGCTCAAATGAAAAAAGTTGACGTAGGAACTTAAAGAGTAGCCATAGAGACTCAGGGAGCAACACAACCCCGTTGTAAAATCGGTAACATATACAGAAAAGCAGCAATCTGCCGCGTTGATGACGCAGTAAAATGTCAGGCATTTAATTAGCCTTTTCTTGAAACTCTTAAAACATCAAATAATATTGGGATGATTGTTACACTTCTTTATATACATATCTGTTTAACAGTTTTATAACGGATAGACAGTCTTATTGTCTCATTTTTTTACGAAAGGGGATTGGAAAATGCAAATTAAAGAACATAGGCTTCTATTAACAACCTTCAATAAGCTATGTAGTTGATATCCTTAGTTTCGTTTATATGCAAATTTGTCTTTGGGATGGTGAAATAAACAGCTTATTTCGAAATAGAAAATATGTTCAATTAAAGACCACGGTATAGACTCGTTATTTCAAATTACATGCTCTGTCCTCATTATACATGTACATTCTATATAATTAGACGTCTCACCTCAATCCCAGGACCTATACTTACAAATTGTCTTTTCTGATTTAGATGGTAACTTAATACATGTCCAAAACGATAATTCGTATGCTAGATTTTATTTACATCTCTGATTTACGATTTTCAACATTGTTCCCTCCGATCGTTACAAAATTGCACCTCTTACGGCGGTATTTTGTCAATTATTCAGATCCAACTGACCGTTCAGAAATGAATTTAAACCCCTATTTAGGCTTTTAACTCGAGTATTCAGAATGAAAGTACCCCAGCATCTTTCCTGTGCCCGTACCATTCACTACCGCATATTAAGGGCTTTAGGAAACTTTCTAATGCGCACTTGATTGAGAGATATTTTAATGTGTCACATTTAATCCAGAATTATGTCCTCAAATTTTCACACTCCGGACAAATTTCACAATTCATGTCTGCCAATAAGAATTGATACGACTTATTTGATTAATGCAAACTACAAAATGATGAGAGTCAGATTCAAGGACCACCTTGCGGGAGTTAAATTGCTCAGTCACGTGGACATTGGCTCTTCAATAAGGGACATGACTGGTCAACACGAAAATCCCACGCATCCGTATTTATAACGGTGCCCTCTCAAAGTAGGGACTAACCTCCAGATCGTACAACAACATAGAAAAAATAAGATATCACGAAATAATTGCATATATATTTATTAAGAAACCTTTAAAACTTAGCTAGTACTGACAGATTATAATGTTATGGAAACACATCAGAATAAGTTGTTTTTACAAAATTAAAAAGCACTTGTCACGGGGTGCCGAATGTTAACTGCCTTATATAAACTGCCATTAAGTGCGGTCAAGATGGTAGGGGAGATTTTATTGCCGAGGCAACTCTGGTTCGAATCCCGACTCGGACGTGTTTTTTTTTCTTTATTTAGTATTTCTAAAAATAGAGTTGAAACAAACATTCACTTTCTAATGTTCATAATATGGCTAAACTTTAACCTTTAAAGAAAGGTCATATTGAGCCAAAATCTGTAGTCCAGCCCCTTTAATCTCAGTACAGAGTCCATCCATCTCCTGCAAGAAATGAATGGCGCTGCTTGTCAGGTTCCGCATTTATTGACAAGACGAGGTTCTAACCGGCGACCTGCTATAAGCATCCAGAAGTATTTTCCATTGAAAATGTCCGCTAGTTATATATCATCTTTCTGACACTGGTTTTAATAACAGAGAAAATGCTGTCTTTGTTGACATTTGCGGAAAAAGAATAACGAGCGCCAGTCTTCCACAATTTTAATATTGCACTTCGCGATCGATTATAAGAATATCAGAATCTACGAGCATTCTGCACAATGGCACATACCACGAAATCATTAATATTCTTAGGGTGTGGGGATTAATTTTCATAGATTTCATGGTTGATTCAATCCACGAAATAAATACCAACGAATAAACAAAGTTTCCATCAGCAAATTCGGCGAATTCATATTTCAACGACATAGTCATTTTAACCCTTATCATGCTGTTGATTCTGCCTTTGCGACCAATGTAAATCATAATTAGCCTGCACATCCACGCAGTCTAATCATGATCTGCACTGGTCGCCATTCAGTAAGTATTTTTAGTTTTTTGGTAAGCACCCCTTATAACAGTTAATGGTACTGTCCAAATTGAAAGATGGACAAGTTAATTATAGAAATTTAGCAGGGTAAGGGTTAAATATATTACAAAAATAAAGTAGTAGTATAACGTAGTCTATGTCATGAGGACTGATATGTGTCCTGTATACATGAGTTACCCAATACAACCATGTGATTTATATAAATTTAAAAACAGCTGTATCCCCTATTCCAATGAAACTTCATACATACGTGTAGTTGTACTAGTCACTTTTTTCTTTGATGGAGGAGGGTTGGAGCACTGGGACACTTAAATCCTCCCAAGTTTGTGAACAAACTTATTTTACATTAATTGAGATGCCAGATTCCAATAAAACGTCTAACACATGTTGTGTAGATTTTTTTGAGACACGTTTTTCTTGGTTGATGAGGGATGGCTGAGGCGGTTGGCATCTATACAACAAGCCCCTATTTTGTTCTTAACTAATTACAGTTTAGCTGGTTATTTCAGAGATCAGTGTCACTTTGGAACCAGCCTCAGCCCATCTCCAATCCTTCACCTTTATTTATTTATTTATTTATTTATTTGCTTATTCCACAGTATTCATCACACTTAGTGATAGCTCTAGTTTCTTTTTCAGGTTTCAAAGAAACATCATTCCTTTATGCAATAAGTTCGGCAAGCCTCGTGCACACATTTGCACGTGCGTGTAGCCGAGGGACCATAGACAGATGTACATGTGACGAATCAAAGAACCTGCAGAACAGGGAGGCGTGGTTATGGGGCGGATGCGGTGATAACATAAAATTTGGTTTGAAGTTTTCACGACGATTTTTACGGGCGGGAAAACGACGGGAGAAAGACATAAGAGCGAGAGTAGATCAGCATAATATTCGACTGGGAAGAAAAGTAAGTCAAAACTTTTCAACAATTTGTATATCTCAGGAATGGAAAGCTACGCCCCTGCTAAGTTTTATAGAAGTAGATAAACTCTGATAATATATATAATCATCCAATGTAATCGAAAATATTTTCAGTCAAAATTACTCATCGTTAATTGATATAATTAACTTAATGATTGGAAATGAAACATTAGTTGAGTTGTAAGTCTGTACTAGGAGGGTGAGTGCTTGAAGAGAGAGAGAGAGTGTGTGTTGGGGGAAGGGGGGGGGGGGGGGGATACAATTTTTAGCAGAGAATTATTTTCGGGATTTGGATACATGTACCGATTTTGATCGGATACAATAACTTAGAGGTGACAGGCAAAACTTAATGTCAGTTCCGTACAATTTATGTTAACATTCCTTTCAGAAGTCACGTAAAACAACTTTAGGGGAGTCACAGCTTTTTGCTTAATCTTTTGTAAACAACGAATGATTTAAATATTTTATAGATTTATAATATTATGTTTTCTTTATCACGCTGGTGACATTTGAAATGATTTCATATAAAAATATATTTTTGTGATGTTTAAGAAACAAATTCAATCATTTATATACAGATTTCATGTTGTTGCTCGTGTTAACCGTAAAAAACATGGAAAATAGCGTGTATAGTGGTCATTCGTAGCTGATTTATCGGCGATGCTTAATAAAACTGCACCAAGACGTTCATGTTATACATCGCGGAATTAAATGTCAAAAACACGTAGACACGTGTATATCTTCGTTTTTACATAAAGAAGAAACTACAATGATACCGATGATGTGTCTTAAGTTAGATTTTGCGGTTGGCATAAAACACAGTTTTTGCATTTTTTCAATGAAGTTAAAGTTGACACTTTGTTTTGTTTTCCGGCCATGTCGGTGCCATTTTGACTAGGTTGTGGAATTCTGGGCTGATCTAACTGTGGTCAAAATAAAGACAATGTTTTTGTAAATATGCAAAAATGACATTGACATATGTGGTAAACGGGGAAACTCAACATCATCAACAATTGAGTCATGTCACCGTTACAATTCAACAAATATCCATTAATTTTCAAACAAGGCCTGAAAAAAATGTTTGTTTCCGATATCCCGACCTACTTTAAATTTTTGGCCCAATCCTAAACGTTTTTGGATATTTTTTTTCAACTTTTTCACAAAAAAATGCAAAACTTTACTTTTTATGCTTTAAACATGGTCAGTGATGTTAGAAATCAACTTACTGATGCTCTAAAGGCATAGCCCCCCTTATTTGTATTCATTTTTTGACACAAAAATAATTTCCGAAGAGCCACTTAATAAAAAAAAATACTGAAAAAATATCGACCTACCTACCCTAATTTTTTAAGCATGTTACCAGAAACAAACAATTGTTAGGCCCAAGATATAGCTCTTTAATCTCTTTATATAATTCGTGATAGAGAAAATACATTTTCTTTGATGAAGGATAAATACATCTTTGAAAAATATCTTCTATCAAGAGAAAAATGTAATTCTATCTAAAAGAGATCTTTCATAATGTTATAAACAGTTTTATTTTTACATACGAAAGGACGCTAAAATCAAGATATTTCATTTAATGAATTAAGTTAGATAGGTCTGCAAGAGCGGTAAAAGCGAAATGTTACTCAGCGATGTTGAGAGCCGCGCCACGACAAAACGACCTAGATGAATTTAAAAATTCGCACAATGGCGTAACAAACGACGTATCGCCGGCCGAGAACTTACACTGCCAGCAATCTGAAACAACCTAAAGACCTTGCTAATATTATGAATTTATTTACTTTATCAAAGACATAATGACTTTGGGTAATTCAAATATACAAATTTATATTCTGAAAACATTATACTAAAATTACGAAAGATCTTATGTATCTCTAGCTTTTTTTATTCTTTTGTTGATGGTACTGTCATAACTTACAGTTTATATAAAGAATGTTATCTTTTTTTCCGAGCGCGCATGCTTTCAACGTTTCAAACATAAAACATGTGGTAATCTTGTTAATCTTTTATTAACAGGGTCATCGCCATAATAAATTATTGGAAACATATGCTCAATTTTATTAACAAAAACTCACATTTTAGAAATAAATACGATGCATCTTGAACGACTTTTTCGGAAGGAGGCCAATATCACCTCGGTGTTATTAATTAACTGAAAATAAGCCCCATCAAACCATCATTTTTTTTTTTGTAAGAAAACTTGAGACAAAGCGTGTAGGTAATCTCACGCATGTCATTTTGAGTTTCATACCGAACCGTAACCTTTAATGTCACCTATAACAAATAATCATAATTGTGACGTCAAATTTATATGTGCCGTCGCGTTTCAAAGTTTTTAAAGACGATATTTTCAATTTTACTTAGGCTTAAGAACAAATTTATATCATTTATATAATAATTATAAGGTGTAGTATGTGTATGTAATAAAAAAGATTACATTTGCACCGAGAAATATGCACTCGTTCTTTCACTGAATTGATGCAGAACTCGTGCGTGCATATTTCTCGATACAAATCTAATAACCTTGCTCCATAAGTAATTGATGATTATATGTTTATTTCGGGCAGTATATGATTTCATATGAAATATCGAAGCATCTGAACGAAGAGCCGAGGTAAATCAAACAATAGGCAACTAGAAGGCCTTCTTAATTTTATTTTCATTCTAACATGATCATTAAAAATATGATAGAGATATATGCAAGACTTTATTCATCGTAGAAGTAATGAACGGAATGTCATGCGGCAGTTGACGTTATATATGACGTCATAATGTTCTCTCACCGGTTCGCGCGTCAACCGTTGTTTATCGTAGGATATACCATACTTTACTCCATTGATTACGGTAGTTCTGCACGTTTGATAAACCGGAAGTGATGACGTAACGTCATTTATCCGGAAAACGTAGAATAAAGCCTGGATTCGGCGTACGGAAATGAAACTCATTTTATGAATTAATGACAACATGTTAGCAAATTTATTAAAATGGTACTGTTACTATATTTCTAAAGTAAAAAAAAATTATATTAAAACATATGACACGTTAAATAATTCAAATAATGTCTTAAAATTAGCGTGGAATATTTGATGCACTTTAATCATGGTCAAATATCTCAAAAATAAGCACATGGACCTATACATTTTATTTTACCATATTATAGGCCATATGATTATTTACAACTGTGAGATGTTTCATCAAAATCTACATTGTAGAAAAATTTCTATTTGCGAAAATGTTATGAAAGTTATGGTTTTCCCATAGACTCCCATTATGAAAAATTGCGCGAGGTCCAAAATTTTCAAATCAGTCCAGCAAAAAATCAAGCACACGACCCTATCCTTTTTATTTGCTGGATTTTCTAGGTATATTCTGAAGTTTTGAAAAATCGGAGTTTAATCAAATTCTACATTGTAGAAAAAATTTCGATCCAAACGTGCAGAACTACCTTAACTGACAAACAAATCAAGCCATGTTAGAATAGGCGAAGTTTACTTATTGTTTCTTTGTTATATACCGTTTTATCATGATTGTAAAACACTGTCGGTCGATGAATATCTAAACATAGGGTCGTCTTGGCTTACAGAAGCCATTGATTAAGCTGATAAGATCATACTGTCGTGGTATTTGTTTAAATTTGTATATTAAAACATAGGGCATTCATTATACACAGACTTCAGTAGAAGTACATGATAATCTGAAATATTTTCGTAATCGCTCTCAAAATCACTTATTTCTAAACATATAACAGGGGAAAAATATAGAAATTCAAACAATGTGATATATTTGCTGATCTTCTAAACCAATAAAAAGAACAGTTGCCCGATTATGTGCTATATTAAATCCTTATATTTCACACTTGAAGTGTTGATAAATACTTGCATTGAAATATGAAGGGCCAGAATACAGACCGGCCCAATTAAACCCAGATTTACGCACTTAAGAGCGGGTATCAGTTTTCCAGCAGAACATTCTATACTTGAGCCGTGTCATGGGAAAACCAACATAGTGGCTTTGCGATCAGCATGGATCCAGACCAGCCTGCGCATCCGCGCAGTCTGGTCAGGATCCATGCTGGTCGCAAACCCACTATGTTGGTTTTCTCATGGCACGGCTCACTTTATTTTTCAATTTAAAATATCTGTAATTTGAGTGTTTTTACTTATGGGAGGTGCATGAATCGGCTAAGTCAAACATATTAAAATATTTCATCGGGTGTAATCGTGGCTATGGACCGCATCTGTCGTATACAGATGACATGCTGTATCGCACGGTGCAAACTGTTAAATCCGCAGCTGATGTCCCTTTTTTTCAGTAAAATGTATTATATTAACAAAAAAATCAAGTATAATTTACTGAAAGTATTACAATGCTATATAAACATAATTCGAATGAAACAAAAATTGATATTACTCAGACGGAATAAGTATGAGTTTGCAGGCAAAACTTTTCAAGGAGTGGACCAGGAAACTGCGCATGCGCGTATTTATTTAAGGAAACTTCCGTACCCGTACGCGTACAAAGGCCTAAATAAAATGTTTCCACTTCTGTCGTATAAAAAAAGTCTATTATCATGCAGTTGAAGATAATAGAAGAAATTCAGATCTTCGTATCTCTCAACACGTTCTCGTTTTAATAAATAATGTTCAGGTAAAAGAAAATCGGATTCTCTCTAATTTGCAAACAAGAAAAAAAAAGTCGAACGATTTTTTTCTCTTTAGATCGTCCCGTAAGTTTAAGTGTACGATATATACAAAAACACACGGTAATGAAAGTTTTTGTAAATTTGGCAAATTAAACAAGGTTTCTGCTCAGTTTGTAAATCATAGTTTTTGTTGACAAGTGTTCATTTATATGGACCATACGAGGTGCTAACAGATCTACGACATATGTTTAGAAATATTAGTAAACGTCGATGTGAGGTCAAATGTTTGAGATAATAATTATGCCAGCGAGTATGACTGATGTTTTACAACCATTAATTTGTGTGTTTTTCGATGAAAAAATAACATTACAGATTAATCCGCAGTTAGATTTAGAATTGGACCGGAATCAGTTTAGATTTAAACAGCTTTTTTTAAATTCATCATCGTTTTAAAACAATTATTGAGCTATCTGCTCTCAAATACTTTGACATGCTCTAGTATAGTTTAAGTGACAAAAGAAGATTTTGATACATACATCAATGTTGATGTCAAAATAGTTCTTCCTTCAAACACATGAATCACTCTTTCAGTTTAACCAATGCATATCGTATTACTGTATTCCTATGGAGATAAGTTTCCTAAATGTAAATTTAGACAATGTCAGAATAAACACTAGTTACATATTTTACATATATTTTCAGGTCGTTAATTCCGCAGTGAAAACGAGATGCAAGTGCCATGGAATTTCAGGCTCGTGCACGGTGCGCACGTGCTGGCGACAGCTCTCAACATTCCTCAACATTGGAAATATCATAAAAGACAAATATGAGAACTCTCATAAAATTATAACATATACCAACCACGCAACCGGGAAGTCCCCGCTTTCTGACGAAATTACGTTAGAAAATAGCGTCGGAAATGTCGTTAGACCAATTGAATTACAAAACTATATCAGCCCGAATAAAGCCGGACGGGACAAAAAATCGCGAAAATCTAAAAGGGATAGAAATACATCGAATGAAAAAACCATAGACAGTTTTGCCCCGAGGTCCAATTTAATGGTACATTTAGAAGATTCGCCGACATTTTGCGATGCGAGTCCATTCACTCCTGGAACCAGAGGGCGTGTCTGTGACCGCTCAAATTGTGACGTCATGTGTTGTGGGCGTGGTTATAACAGACGGTTAGTTATGGTGAAGCGCGCATGCCAGTGTCAAGTTCATTGGTGCTGCTATGTTGACTGCAAGCAATGTACAAACGAAGAAGAAGTGTTCCTGTGTAAATAGTTGCCATGGTGATTTAATGTTCAATATTATGTTGTGCATTGCCTTAACTGATATGACGACGAACAAAACTCGTTCGGGAAAAGAAAATATAGCAAAATGACCCGGTAAATATTGATAAATAATTTAAATTAAGCTGCACTTTGCGTGGCAAAGCGTGAGCCAAAGGCTAAAGTGACGTGAAATGACACAGCGCATGCGCAGTTATCTAATTTTATGGATGACGTAATGAATTTCTTTGATATAATATCGTCTGTAACACTAAGATAAAATATGTCTCTATATTACATTGTATTAAGCGGTCACTGGATAATTCTAAGTTAAAGTTTATATTCGGTCTTTATTGTGTCCTTGTGTGACCTTGACACTAACGATTTGACCTCAATAATTGTGTCAAGGCACACTGACCTCACCATTGATATCAATGACATGTAGTTAACTATTTCATAATATTTCACCAGCAGAAGCAGATCGATATGCTCTGAAAATGCACGTATCTTTGCTTAGTAAGTAATGAGGCCTTCAAACAAAGTCGAATAAAGTATGACTTTCATGGCGTACTAGTATATATATGTATACAGAAACTAAATAGGAAAATGGCTTGAAAAAAATGTAGTTGCAAAACGGCGAGCTATTTTCTTTATTTCCATTGCAATGTTTTGCTGAAATTAATTGAGAGATCTATGACATTAACAATTAACATTTTCATATTGAAATGGTAGCAATACAGAATATTTCGTGAAAATTTAGGTCATACACCACCACTACATTTGTAGGGTCTGATTTTTTAGCTGATTTTACCGTGTCTTTGCTTGACTGAAAATAGTTTCTTTTTCTTTTGGTTTTCATTCAGCGCTGATATTAAATATTATTCAAGACAATGTAAGTTACAGTCATTTTAAAATATGTCCTGTTGTGTTCTGTAGCCATCTGCATATGAAGTGTCTCAGTTTTATATAGAAAATAAGAAAAACTGCTATTTAGTGTGTTTATGCCTAAAATGTGGAAATTGGCATAACTTTTGCTTTATGCTGCTAAATCTGAAAGCCTGAATGTTGAAACTGATA
Organism: Mercenaria mercenaria; assembly: GCF_021730395.1. NCBI lineage: Eukaryota > Metazoa > Mollusca > Bivalvia > Venerida > Veneridae > Mercenaria > Mercenaria mercenaria. The sequence goes on from NC_069378.1 coordinate 58,593,794, forward strand.
TTTGTTGTAGATTCAAATGCTCATCTTTATGGAGAAGTTAAAAGTTGTAATATCAACACCTTAGCGCTAGAAGTGGATAATTGAAATGACAAAAGGAAGCACCTAACCACTTTTCGTCACGCCCGCTTCGTCATATTTCGTGTCTGGAGCATACTTCATAACCATTCGAGGTATTGACATTAAACCTTGCATATAGGTAGATGACGATGAGACAATGTGCATAGCGCATGAACTTGGTCTTTAGGTCAAAGGTCCAGGTCACTAACTGAGTTCAAATATGTCCTTGTTTTATGACACAACTTCAAGACGGCTTTAAACCTGAAATATAGGTGGGTACTGATGAATTAATTTGAGGAGTGCAACAGTCCACATTATCCCCCACCCACACACACTAACCCTCTTCCCCCCATTCCACCCTATCTCCTACCCCCACCTATCCCACTCCCCCCTCCCCCTCAAAAAAAAAATCACTTTCAGTTTTTTGTGCCTAAGTATCCCGTATCTGCACACACAAAATCCCCAACCCATTACTACTTTACAACTCCCTCCCACACAAACACACACTCGAAACATTTCTACAAATTCCTGATCCTTCGGGCTTATATTTCCCCTCTCTGCGAAGCTCCTGCTACGCTCATACATGTAACGAGATACTGTTTCGCTGTACCAGCAAAGTGGACACTATTATTGTTGAAATAGACATTTTTTCCACATTGACACGGAGAAATTGTCAGTGAAATATTAAGTTATTATTTCTCTAATGATTTGAAACATACGATTCGGCTAGATACAATATTAAACAGTTATGTTGAAATATACACCATTCGCTTTATGATGCAAGCTAAAGCGTCTATGTTGAAAATTTAGTGTAGCCTTTTAATACAAAATGTTGGGATATACACTGTTGCTTTCTGATAAAATATAAAGCAGTTATGTTGAAGCATGCACTGTTATTTATGATTCGGTATAAAACAGCTACCAGTATATTGAAACATAGACTGTTGTTTTATGATGCAATGTTAAGGTATTCAATGTTACTTGTTAAACCGAGATTAGTGTTGCAAAATCATTGTAAAAATAGAATGAAATTTCACGTGAATTAAATTAAAAATTGAAAACAGTTATCAAGAAAAGAAAATGTACCGTATGTCAATGAATTTTAAAACTGTTTCTTCATTTGAATTTGATATTGTAACTGGAAAATGTTGAAAGCGATAGGCATTTTCGTTTGTTATATTTTTAATTTACAAATTAATTAGACTGTTGCAGTGCGCATGTCTGTTTCTCAAATTCATAAATTTGTTATTTTACGAACGAAACACCCGGGAATGGCAGTGGCTAGTATCAGCACGTGTTGAAGTTATGTTGCTGAATTTACTTTAAACTAAAAGGTATGAATCCTTATATAGTTTATATAAAATTTTACTTTCTACAATTTTAGAAAATTGTAACTTTTCATGTTTGCAAAAGACTTTTGGAGTTTACTAGTATTTAGTGTCAAATTAAGTTGAAAGCCAGAGATGCTTGAAAAATTGGAATCTAGCTAGATGGTCTTTTCAACGTCTTCAGAAGCAAAAGCTTAACTATCTATACTATCTCGTCTTGAGACAGAACTGGTGCCATAGTCTTGGGTAATTTAAGTCTTTTAGGCTTACGGCTGTCAAATTCGCATTTCATTCCTCTATAAGTATGGATTTTACAAAGGTGATTGAAATGTATATCTTGTTTCTGTCTCCATTGCTGTGATGTCAAATTAATCTCTTTACATAAGTTAGTGAAACCGTAATGACACTCGACAATTTCCGTATGGTTACTTATTCTCGTTACGGCAATTCGGCATTCTTCGGACGTAAACGCGCACAGTGTTTTTTCCGTAAAAACCGAGGAATGCCGAAATGGCATACGGAGAAAACGTAATTTTCCGATTGTCATTATTCGGGTCCACTACCTTAATAGATAAAATAACAAGAAGCTAACATAGTAAAACCGACCTTTGTTATTGTACAGACATCGTGATACAAATAAATGAAATTCAACTGTGTCTTTTTTGTGTTTTATATAGAATATAAGCATATATTTTATCTTTTCCCAGTGGTATAAGAATATGAATGAGAAAAACACTGCAATCTGTGGGGACCCTTATCTTTGGACAGTTTGTTTATAGTCAAATACCCTCGATTTTCGACAAGCCTGGACCATTAGCAAAATTCCTACCTGCACGTGTTTTCCGTGCCGGTTTTACATTATACTTTTTTCTGCTTCTGTTTCACGAAGGGAGTAGTGGGTTTCATGTGAGGGATTAAACTGGATCAGGGGCAAGGTTATGATTTTGTTGGGTTTAACAGCACACCAGTACAGTTATGGGTCATATGAAGACTTTCCAGCTTTTGATGGTGAAGGAAGACCCAAGGTGCGCCTCCAGGTAACCAGCGACCTCCTTATAGCCAGGTGGAGGGCGTCCTCACATGAAAGAATTTACATCTCCAGCGAGGTTTTGAACCCACAGCGGTGAGGGTCACGTGATGTTGTTATGACATATAACATGAACCTAACATACCTGTTGTTTGGTTAAGGCTAAAAGATGAAAAAACACAGCTTTTCTCGTGGGTAAGGACTTTTTGCACTCTCCAAAGATGAAAAAACGGAGACTTGATCAGAACCATCGACATTCTGCACGTAAATAAATGAAATAAAGATCATGAAAATATTATACATATTGGGTCACGTTAACAGGTGCCATAATGATAATTTCACCTTGAAAATCGGCATAATGTTTGCAATAATGCTCGCAGGTGTCAGAAGCAATGGAAGATAAAAGTACTCTGCCATTGCAAAGCGGTTTTCTAGTGGAAATGAATTGTTGTACATTACCTGTAGAACAGTACTGATTGTGATCTGAGACTGATACATGTTCTTGTCAGCACCAATCAAATTCAGCGTTACAAAAGCTCAGACAAAGCGCTAACTTACGTCGGTTTTGATAAGCTGATTAAATCTCGGTTTCTTTACGTTATTCTCATAAACACGTGCTAAAAGCAACCTGCTCTGATACAAATTATAGAAATATTTTGCTGGATTCAAGAATTGTAAGATGATTCAGCTTTTGCACATACTTCCTCGATTTCTCTGCCTTTCACGGTAAAATGCATGGGCCAACTAAAAGTTACTGATATGCATTCCTCATTCGAAATCATATTTTCGTTAAAAAGTGATGAATGAAAGAGGCTCTGGGCAAATAACCACGTGCATCTGCGCAAATCGAAATTATAAAGATACTGTAACAGTAGAACATTTATTTTTTACCAACATGCCGGTATTTGGAGAAGGCATTCACTTTTACATGTGACGCTATAGTGCCTCCAGAAGAACATAGAATTTTCGAAAAAAAAAAATTAAACAGATACCAAAGTGTATTTAGTGTTAGAAAGATCATTAAACAATTCTACCATAGCTAATGTTTCCTGAGTAACATATGAAGATCTTTTCTTTACATACTTTACAGAACACATTAATTAACATTTTTTTTGTCAATAAATGCTGCAAACTCTGGTAGTGAATCACATAGTTTAATAGATACTATCTTACGAAAATATGTTCTACATTTCGGAAATTTTGGCGTTGTTTTAGAGGTGCGTCCCTTTACAAAATATTCGCCACTGAACCGGTTCCAAAAAATCGAGCACAGAACGTACATACGCGATCATGTAGTCTGGCTATACCGACTAGATAATCTTTTTTTTTTTAGAAAAAAATAATTCTTTTTTATATTCTGACTTCATCAGTCTTGGCTTTGATTATCGTATGTTTTGAAAAAAAAAGGGACATAATGATACAAAATTTGTATAGCCTCAGGAGTTATCTCCTGTGAATCTGACACAGACTATCGATCATGTGGTTTCCCATTACAATGATTAATAAATCAAGGAAGGTAACTCGTGCGTGTTTACGTCGCTGGCTCGAAGCCCGGCCTACTTCTTCAAATAAAAATGGAGTATATGCTGTATCTAATCATCAATCAGCCCGGACGCAGTGATCTAGTGGTATCACTGTCTGACTATGAAACCAGGGGTCGTGGTCTAGCCCCCGCTCCTCCAACTAAAAATTACTAATATTGGGATTATAGTCCCGGGTATGGGTACTTTACACCTGGCACGCTAAGGAAACAGGGAAACTTCATGATTTGGAGCATCATCTGTATCTTGCACTATCTTTCTACTAATATAAGTAGCATTCTTATGGGTTACCGGTGGCGGCAATAAATAAACACACGCACACGCACACGCACACGCACACACACACACGCACACACACACACACACACACACATTTAATCATTAATGATCACTGCGTTGCACAAATGGAATACGGAAATAGAGTATGGATAAAGATTGCATTAAAGTCCTATACACCTGTTATCTATATATAGTTACTATTTACTCAGAATTTAGAATTAATTTAAGATATGTATCTAACAAAATTTAAGCCATCAAAATTTAAACGACTGCAAGATTTTCTTACAGCGTAATTATGAAAATAGCAGACATATCTCTTTTTGAAGCCATGACGTACAGATAGGATCACGTGACGTCTGTTGGATAAATTGAATGATGCACCGGTAACCCTCGTGAATAAATACAGGAATGTTTGTCTGTCATCATTTGATGATAATGGTAATGTTATGGTCACAGAGCCATGTTTTAACCGCTTGTTGACAGAAACTGTCCCATCAAATGTGAATTAATGGACCATGTTTGGATAAACAAATTGTAACCTATTTGATTAGTCCTAATACCACTTTTCATGAAAAAATGTCTATGTTTACTGATGGGGAAACTCCTCTTTACAGAGAGATTAATGAATGAACATGAACAAGATTCTAAGACGTCGGAGTAAATTATAATATCACCAGATCTTACCATACGTCTAATTCATATGCACGGAAGTTCAGATTTTTAGTGCCATAACTTATATTTATGTGAATTTGATCACGTGACTTTTACATTCACTGTACAGAAGGAAGTAAAAAAAAACGTTTCCATAGAAGTGTAGTAGACAGCACTCCTATGGACTAGCCTGGCAACAATCTGGATGTTTTTTATTTAAAAAAAACCCATCATATACCGTTTGTTTGTTTGTTTTTTGTTGTTGATTTTTTTTTTGGTACAAAAGAGTAAAGGAAAATAATTTTCTTAAAAATAAATAACCCGGGTAATAACCATCTCAAGTAGTACGCACAGAGGTGACATATACATTTTTTAAACTAATACGTACGCACGTATTGGTATAAAAACATCTGTAAAACCTATTACTTTGCACTTGCCTACGTTCTAACATTTATATAAATATGTCAGCACGTGATAGTTATTAACTTATTATGTACGCACGTATAAGTATAAGAAACATCTATGTCGCCTCTGTGTCACCATACATAAACTATAAGATCACATCTTCTGTGTCTCAAGTGGTTTTGAGCGTAGTTCGGAAAAAATAAGGACTAACGGGAGAGAACCCACAAAATATTCGAAATTTGGTTTCCTGGATTGCTTCCCTTGCATATTATATTCCCGTATACAATAATGTCGGACATATACAATGTATTGTATATATATTTTTTAAATATTGCCCTTTAAGTTTGTTAATACGTTAGTGTAAACATTTTTTTTTCTCCAACACGTCTGACTGGTTCAGTTATGTGAAGACCGCGACGCTGCTCTATGATCAAGAGAATACGGTATTTCCCTGGCGAAAAACCTGATGTCTTTCATATACTCAATCGTGAAACATCGGGTATTTTCGTATTCTACGTATAATTAGTTTAATCATATTTTATTGTAATTATCACAATCACTACGTATAATTGCGTAGCATAAAGACCGAGGAGATCAGATTGCATACAGACTATTTGGGTATTCCGATTCAGTCTAAAATGTGGGCTACATCAAATTACTTTAACTATCTGTGAATATTAAGCAACCGTAGATTATGATATTTACCAATTAAAACACAAAATAAGTATGTCGCATATTGTGCCCAGAAATATAAAATTGCTCTGTACAAGGGACAGTTGCTTTATTGTGCGATGATGTACGCGAATGAATATTAAACAGACATGAAGTACATTGTATACCTAATACAGTGTATGTATATAAATGTGGATCAAATAAAAACAACAGAATGAATTACACCAAACGGTTTTTATTTATAATTTGTGCCTCTATCCTTCTTCCTCCCGTCTCTAAAATATCCGCCACCAGTGTTATCCACTTCATTAGAAACGTCTTGGACTCGGACATGCCAGTAACAATATAGCCTGGACCATTTACATGCTATGTGGTGTCAGTAATCACAATCGGCAAGTTCCGTTGGATTACGTAATCTACGTGTGCGGTTTCGGCATCCTCCGGTACTCACGGAAAGCCATGTTCTCGTTGAGCCACACTTCGTCCGAAGAATGCCGAAGTAACAAACAAGAGTACGTTATTGCACGAAAATTACCGACCGCTATTACGGGTCCGTTACCTTAAATTTACACTACAACTTGCATTTGAGCCGCACCATGATAAAACCAACATAGCGCATTTGCGACCAGCATGGATCCAGACCAGCCTGCGCATCCGCGCAGTCTGGTCAGGATCCATGCTGTTCGCTAACGGTTTCTCTAATAATAAATTGCAATAGGCTCTGAAAGCGAATAGCACGGATCCTGACCAGACTGCGCGGATGGTTTTCTCATGGCGTGGCTCATTTATCATTTAAGTTATACACCCGTTCCTGTCTTCGGAAAAAACGATTGGTGTCATATTTATGGCTGACGGAATGCAGAAAATGTAAAGGAAATACTCTGATCTTAACGTTAAGGTAATTAAATAGCCTGGCCTAATTTCAAAGTAAATAAATAATCTGGCCTTATATAATAATTCCAGATGTGATGCTCTAGAACATTCAAAAACATTTTGTTCGCTTCTGCCACAATAATTGTTTCAATAGTTGTCAAATCCTTTCCTGCAGAGTCCTAACCAAAATCAGTGTGTAAGACAATATTATAATTGGTTTCAATACTAGGCATCATAGAATTTTAACTATCTTTTCCTCGTTCCGCTCGCAATACTATAGTATCTGTTTTACTCTCTTCCATATCATACAATTCTGAATCAAACTTCAACTTTATAATAATGGCTTCAGTTCCAGTAAGGTTGACCTAGAAGTTTCAAAAGACTTTTAAAAATATTTATTGGCTTGCTCGCAACTTAGTTATTCTAGCACTTTTCACATACTTAAGCTTTCGACGAATTCGACATGTTTAGGTTGAAAAAAGGGGTCTAGCAGTAGTTAGTTTCTTGCATACCAAGCTGATTCACATATTTCGTTTGCATAATCATAAGTTTGACGACTGGAAAGTGATCTCAAAATGGCATCATTTACAAATAGAAAGTTTGTCCTTCGTAAATTGATTATCTGGCCTTAGTCCCAAAGTGAAATGATAAAAACCTCCTAATTAAGTAAGTAAATGAATAATCGAACAACCGATTTAAAACTGCGAGCCCTTAAATTCCCACCTCTGATTTTCAAATGATCAGGTTGTTACACTTCTGACAGAAATAAGTCCGATGTAAGCAAGTATTGAATTTTGCCACGATCAAACTTGTGAATAATAATAATAATAATAATAATAATAAAATTAAAATTGATGATGATGATGATGGTGATGATGATGATTGATGATGACGACGATGATAATAATAATAATAATAATAATAATAAACAAGCCTTTTTGCCAATTTAAAACATTTGTTTACCACGAAATTATTACACGGTGCAGACTCTTTACGAAATCTGCTATATCGGCGGTTTCTTTGCGTCGGCACCGGCTATTCTTTGCTATAAACAATGTCCAGGTCGGTAGAGGAGGCGAAAAATCGAGCTGTTATCCATGATAATAGGTATGCTGCTCAAAAATAAGTAGAGTCTAGAGCACGAAACATTAGAATGCTTTTAATTACTATGTGTTGTACTGTTTACTTTTTAATAACAGCGATTTTGCTCGCAAACTCGATGAAATTAGTTGATGGTGTACTGACATGGAACACTAGCCCGACTTTTCCCACAGTCTTTAACGAGGTTTTGCTTTGATATCATACATATCAAGCTCACTGTTTGTATACAAATTTTTATTATTCTTAGTAAAGACATTCTAATGTGCCGTGCTCTACTTATTTTTGAGCAGCATACCTATTATCATGGATGGCGGCTCGATTTTTCGCCTCCTCTACCTGCCTGGAGTTTGTTTAGGCCTATAGCAAAGCATAGCCGGTGCCGACGCAAAGAAAACTTCGATACAGAGGATTTCGTAAAGAGCCCGCCGATATTGATATGCACCGTGTATTAGAAATGTACTATCGAAATTCATGCGTTTGGCATATCATTTGAATGTGCGAATGCTGACGGTCTGATACTTTTGGTAAAATTAAACAGAATAGAGGATCGAATCCCGCCCTGTCTCAGTTGAGTTAGCATTAATACGCTGCCCATTTAGGCTACTTTCGTACTATTTCAACTTTTGCAAGAATCAAAGATGAATGATTATTCTCAAGCTCTCTATGAATAGCAGTATAAATTTATCGATTTCTGAAAACAATATTTTCAATAATTTTACATGTATTTTACTTCGCGGCCAAAAAGGAACATACCTTTGTTGGCCTATAGAGGCAATATATTTGCAAATAGGCCTACATTACGCAGCAGTGCTTTTAAAATATTTTTTTTGCTCGCATTTATGCTATCTATAGAATTTCGAGAATGTCATTTAAAATTCCAGAAGGCTACTGTACAAGAAAAGCATCGGGAATAAGAATTGCAATTGTAAAAAAAATACAATTATGTATGTTTTGATGATGATAAGATGAAAAGCATTTTAAAAAAATCAGTCATGACCGTTTGATTTTTTTATTTAATTTACTTCCGCCTACTTCTTGCTTTATCTAAACATTCAAATATACAACAATGTTCCTTGCATACACAAAGAAAAACTGTCGTGATATACATATATAACATGCATTCATAAATATCCGAAAATATGTGTGTAACCGTATTCTGTACACTACGGAAAGAAGCCTATTCACTACTAGTTGTCCTCGCTTTGAATCAGGTCACCGGAAGTGTGATAATCTCACTAAACTATTGAGATGGATTAATAGTAACTGATACGTGTTGACCGATCGATATAATTATTTTACTTACAAGATTTAACTTACCAAAAGGTTCCATAATGTTACAAATGTTTAATAATGCAATGAGAAAAATATGTTCTGTTATTCTTGGTACAAACTTAACTATTTAAGAACTAATCTAAGTATTAAAAGAACTTATCTAAGGATTAACAGTTTTATCATAATCCAAAGTTTTGTTGTTGTTGTTGTTTTCTTTTTTAATAAGCAAATGCAGTACATAATATTCTGTTTGGAAGCATTTGTCTTGCAGTCCGCTGTATTTCAATTCCGGATGTTTTCATCACGCGACTAGACCAACGAGTACCTGCACACTTAACACAAAGAAATTTCATACATGCATTTACGAGTCGAAAAACAAATCGGGAAGAATAAAAAAGTGCGCAAAAGAAAGCACTTGCAACTCTAAATCGTTAGAAGCTAAAAAAAAATCACGTGACTATGGACAATTTCATTACGTATTGTCTTTTTTTGGCGGGAGTCTATTTTTAGATGATGCATATTTATTTCACTAATCTCGATTCTTTACTATGATATATATATATATATACCACAGATCATTTATTATGTCGATGAAACGTAGCATTTTAAAGGTGTATATATCTCAAATGTTTTATAATGAAACAAATACTATCAAAATAATGAAGTAATAAAAATAATTTAGAATAGGAAGTGCCTATCTGCATGATGGTCATTGTCGATCATTTTTCTTGTTCCTGCGACGGTAGATCTAGTGCGGATTAGTATAACTTACCCGCCTTCGCCCATTGCAGAACAAATCAAAAGAATGGCAGTAAACGAGGCTCCGTCGAGTTACCGCGTAAAAAAGATACACGACAGCCGGAAATTCTCTTCTTCACCTACAGCAATCTTTTTCTTGTATACCATATTCAAGAAATGATAGTAAAAATAAAATCAAACGAATGACTTTCTTTTTAAAACTATTTTCTTATAATACCGTATTTAAACGAAACGCGGGAAATCAACGTCCGTTAACATGAAAGACAAATGACAATATTTAGTTCTGGTTTTGTTATAAACATTGCAGCGTAACGTTATGTATTTTTGATCAGATAACGTATTTTGAATCGAGAAACATGCTATATTATAGGAACAAAGAGGAAGTATCGATGTATTTAATTTTGATTCCGTTTTAAGTAATACAAATTTCTAAATAAATCTTCTACATAAATGTAGTTTGTTATACGTCATTTACCGGTTTTTGGGAATACCGAAAACTACTCCATTACCGAAAACTACCGAAAACCAGTTTTGATTACCGAAAACTACTTATATTTCTAAAAGTATTATTATTATGATATTAAATTTAATACATACTATTAATATATGATAATATATATTAACAGACGAAATTTTGAATTAATTCGTCCATGTTTAAGTGTTTTATCCGACATTATTGATTACGCTTTGAAAATGAAACATTGAGTTACTTCCCTTTCATATATATACTGTACAAAATCAGTTACACTGAGTTGTTTTAGAGTTTCCGTAATATGAATATAAAATTATTAAGTTGATTTTTGAGAAAAATTAATTGTTGTCTTAATAGAAAGTTTGCACTTTTAGTCGAAAGAAAATATCAACGAGTCATTAAAACGGTGAGTTTATTTGTAGAGTGTTTGAAGAAAGAAGTTAAAAGGTAAGTATAAATGTTTTTCATACCTGGTTAAAAATTATTTTTTTGATATATTAACTAATTATTTAATGAGTGTTAATTTTAAATTTAGAGTCTTTTCAGGTTTGCACGTGCATCTTTAATCCATCTGTATGGTGCTAAATACATTCCCGCTCAAGTTCTTTAAGGTGATAACAATGTGTCTTTAATCTGAGCTTTCAAACGACACATTAAAGGTAATTATTAAAAACAATATATCTTGAAATTGATTCTTATTGAACCCGCTTCTCTTTAATCTACTTAACATCAGAAGAAACTACATAAAAAAGTTTTGTCACTCATTTTAATTCTTCATAGCTTGTTGTCTTCTTTGTTTTTAACGTATATTTAAGCTTACGAAAAAGTAGCCTCAGTACCATTGTCTTTGGTTTCATTATGGAATATCCATGCTCTGTCTGTGCTCTTGAGTGCCATGAAGGCATACATTGTTCCAATTGTCAGAATTGGGTACATAGTGATTGTGCAAATTTAAGTTCTAAGGACTTGAAAACTTGGTCTGCTGCTCACTTAAACTTTCTGTGCAAATGTTGTGTTTTCTCTGGATTTAACTACGATGCAAGTGCAGCTTTGTCAAGGTAATATAACTTCTTTTATATTCAGCCGTTATGATTTTAGAATCAACTGTGGATAAACGTATTGATTTTTGGATAATAATGAAGTATTTTCAAAATTAGTATGCATTAAAACAGATACGTATTTCACTGACCAATTATAAAAACTTTCAACAATCTTCAAGAAATCGTTTTGACTGATGTCTTTTTTTAAAATAAAAATGTCTTTTCCAATAACCAGCAGGATAGTTATAAACATTTATCAAGCAATAATTACTTGAATATGCAGGAAATTTGCAACGCTCTTAACACGTGCAAACAGTCTATTTTCCGTCCAGTACGGACATAATATATGCCGTGACCCGTCAAACATGTTATTTGTTATTTAAATCTAATTAATTGGTGTACTTTATCTGAAAATGGAGATCATGTTATTCATGTTAATGTTCATATAAAGTCTTTTGAGTACGATTTCGTTTATATAGCTTACCGTCACAGACTGTTATATGGTACTGACCTGTTATATGCTTCAAATTTCACGCGTGTCAGCAGAAATTTCTTCAATTTGTAGCAAATATAAAACATTTTAGGCTTTACGTTTCCTAAAAGCATCAAGTATGCGAGGATAAAATTTAAAAGATAAATGCAAATATGAAAATATTTTTACCTTGAATATCTAAGCTTTCAGAAAATATGTTTTTTTTTGTATGTTTGTATGATGAATGGTCTGTGAGTTTTAATTGTTACAAATTCAGTCACATGAGATATTTCTGGATTCAATGAAGTTGCTCATCTCATGTTTTTTTAAGTCTCTGGTAATTCTCAATGACAAAATCTAATTACTTCCACAAGCACGTGCAGGGAAGTCAAGTCACATGATTGGTCATATATATTTTCCGTCACGTACGGACTGGTAATATATGCACATATGTGCAGTACGAAAAGGTATAATTCTATAATAATATAATACACTGCAACATAGTATTTGGCTATAACTTATAGCCTTAAAAGTTTACAAATTCTTTTCATGTCTGCTTCCCGTCCGTCATTTAGCAAATGTCCCCATACCGCATTGCACGTCCGTAAAGATAAAATAATGGAATGTAAGAAGGAAAGAAATTCAAAGGTTTATACGTTGTTAAAGAAAGTTCCTTGTGATTTTAGATCATTTTAAAGAAGACGTTATCACCGGCATGAATTCTGTTTTCTTGGTTACTAGTGAAACATTGTGAATGTCGTTTTTCATCATTTTTTTTTTCTAAAAAGTTTCACTGGTAAAAATTACAAAGTGCTATTACACCTTAACGTCGTTGCCTTCAGGCCTATTTTCTTTTTTGCATTTCAGTTATATGTATCATTTTATTTTAAAACATAGTTACCATATTTCGGTCGGTGGCATTATAAAAAGATCCTTAAATTATAGGTATTTTTATTTTAAAAAATAAGACGATTTATGTGTATTGTATGAATAGACGGTCCAACAATGTGATCTATTAAATAAATATGCTATTATGTTTCAGACATTGGAGTCATTCCGTTGTAACTATTAAACATTGTGTATTTGAACAATTATATATTCGATACTCACTCTGAAAGATTTGAAAAAAACTGAATTGACAAGTATGTGCAATGGTTTAGCTTCAGTCGGTCTTTAAGGTGGCCACAGTCAGCATCAAATGCCCCATCCCTGACAAATAAAGTTTATCCCCCTTATAAACTGAAGCCCATTGCACATAAAAGATGTTATGAGACAAGATGTAATTTATAAAGGCCAACATCTTGTGGAATAACATCTAAGTGAAATTTCAATTAAAATGAAATAATACCGCATTCATGCCAGCATTTTATTATAAATGAGCCGCGTCATGCGAAAACCAGTCTTATAAGCGATTGCGACCAGTATGGATCCTGAATCAAATTTCAGTTAAGAAAAAATTTAAATTATTATCTATAATTAAAAAGAAACACGTGTTTATGCCAGCATTTTACTATAAATGTTCTAGCAGATTAGAGATTTACAATTGACGACAATTTGTCGAATTGACAAGTATGTGCAATGGTTTAGCTTCAGTCGGTCTTTAAGGCGGCCACAGTCAGCATCAAATGCCCCATCCCTGACAAATAAAGTTTATCCCCCTTATAAACTGAAGCCCATTGCACATAAAAGATGTTATGAGACAAGATGTAATTTATAAAGGCCAACATCTTGTGGAGTAACATCTAAGTCAAATTTCAATTAAAACGAAAGAAAACCGCATTTATTTAAATGCCAGCATTTTATTATAGATTATCCGCTTCATGCGATAACCAGTCTTAAAGCACCCATACCGGTTGATCAGGATACATACTGTTCGCAGAACATCTCATATACCGAATTTATAACGGCTGTGCAGACTGATCATGATCTATACTGGAATTCCCGTCTGGTATGCAATAAATAAACTAAATAGACATTAATCAGTAATTAAAATAACACCCGATTATATTACATACCATTGATTTTTCGTGTTGAATACAGGCCACACACTTGTTCCATGCATATGCATTGAGGATGACCGAAAATAAACAGAATATATCAAACGGTTGAAACCTAACACTTTTTAATATCAGTATTACTTTCAAGTAAGATATTTTTTTATTTTTCTCATTTTACATTTCATTTAATCTAACCAAAAAGCTGTAAAAATTATACTTCTTTGATCTAACAGTACAGCGGAATGATGTATTCTGAAACTCCACTCTTCAATAGTTTGGTGAGATTTAGTTACCATCAACCTTTCCGCTAACCAAATTTCAGCCATTAACCGGCATTACAGGTCAACGGGTGTTAACTTTTTGTAAAGAAAATGAATGCAGACGTAAGAAGCAACTTATTTCCATTTAGCAGAAACATTCCTTTGTTGAAAGAAATTTGTCTCAATGATTGTCAACTTTGAATAGCTGATTGTTTGTTATTGATATGAATGTTTTGGCCATGTGATGGAACCAACACGAGGGTGGTAGTAGGGGATAGTTGTTTAAGTTATGCATGGCATTTTTACAATGTTAGTACTTGTAACTTGATAATTCAGATGTTATATGTAATTTAATGCATACTACTGCAGTTATCTTCGCGTTCTCACTGCGCAGTTAGTATATGTGCGGATATAATGGGTCTTTGATAGATTCCCAGATAGACATGGTTGTGTTTTTTACAGAGACACTTGGGGGTCAGCACCCCTCCCCCTCCCATGCCGCCCCTGACAACCATCAGTCAATATATTTTTGTTTTTTAAAACAAACTGAGCACATGTCTTGGTCATCCAACGACTTCTGTTACCATTTCAACATGTTTGAAAAATTCCTATACTCTATCAATGCTCAAAAAAACTAAAGACAACTTACTTCGCAATGTAAACACGATTTTCTTGTCCAAGGAATCATCTACATCTACATCTACATCTTTCACCCAACCGTCGATTTCCGACTATCACTGGGCGGCGCTGTCAGAGAAACAGTTGTTAAAGAACTGATATGTTACAATGTTAAAAGAATAAAAGCTAAAAAAGACAGTATGCTACAGTTAAAATGGGACAGAGGCAACAGAATTACATACTGACCACCGCCAGCCTCTCTCTAAAGATACTGAGACTGGGGCTAGATTTAACATGAGTTGGTAGGGAGTTCCAGAGTCGGATGGTCCTAGGGAAGTAGGAGTTAGAAAAGTACTGAGTGTGAGACATGGGGATTAAGTAATTTAGGTTTCTAGTTGGAATAAGATGAGATTGGTCGACTGCAACTGTCTGGGTCCTTATTTTATAAAACATTACTAATGAATTGTGTAACCTTCTATATTGGAGTGTATTCCATTCTAAGGTTTTCAGCATTTGTGTAACACTACTGGTGTAACTGTAGTCATACATGACGTACCTAGCAGCTGACCTTTGGACATTTTCGACTTTGCTAGTGAGGGTTTTTTGCCAAGGATGCCAGACGCTTGAACAGTACTCAAGTTGAGGGCGGACATAGGTGTTATAGGCAGCAATTTTGACCTTTTTATTATCAGTTTTGACATTTCGTTGTATGAAGCGAAGAGTGGAAGTTGCTTTGGAAGTGATACTGTCAATGTGTTTGGACCAGTTTAGATCTTTGGAAATGGTTATGCCTAAGTATTTAGCTGCCTCACAAGTTTTTAACTCTATGTTGTGAAGTTTGTAGGGGTAGACTACAGGATTTTTCTTTCTAAAAATTCTAAGGACTTCACACTTGTCCGGGTTGAACTCCATGGACCATGTCTTCTCCCAGGTTTCTAAGCTAATCAGGTCTTGTTGCAGAGATATACTATCTGAAATGGAGTTGATGGTAAGGTATATTATGGTGTCATCTGCAAACATTCTTGCGTTACATTTGACGGAATCTGGTAAGTCATTGATATATACCAGGAAGAGACATGGCCCAAGAACAGACCCCTGGGGAACTCCAGACAGTACAGGAAGTTCACTGGAAAAATGACCATCAACAGCGACTTTCTGGGAGCGGTTGGACAGGAAAGATTTGACCCATTTGGTAATTTGTGGGTTGACACCAAGGCTTTGTAGTTTATAAATTAGTCTAATGTGATCGACCTTGTCAAACGCCTTGGAGAAGTCCATGACAATAACATCTGTTTGTTGACCCTGTTCAGTGTTATTGTAAAGTTCCTGAGTGAAATTAATGAGCTGAGTCTCACAACTGTGACCTGATCTAAAGCCGTGCTGGAACTGGCTAAGTAGCTTATGCTTGTCAAAATAGGTCATAAGATTGGAAACAACAATGTGTTCAAGGAGTTTGGAAGCAATGCAAGTTAGGGAAATTGGGCGATAGTTACTAGGTTTAGACTTGGGACCTTTTTTAAATACGGGGGCTACGGTGGCTTTTTTCCAATCACTGGGTACTAGGCCAGATTCGAGAGATAACCTGTATATATGGGCAAGTACAGGAGCAATTTCATGGTGGAGTTCTTTTAGGATGCGTGGGGATAATTCATCAGGTCCTGAGGCTTTATGTGGGGATAGGCCATAGAGCAGTTTTTCCACACCTTCAGTGGTGACCTGGATCTTATTCATCATGGAGACTGGGGATGAGAGGACGTTGGAACATATATGCTTCAGACTAAGGGCTGGGAGGGGAAAAGACAGATTCAAATTGTTTGTTTAAGATAGTAGCCTTTTGGATGGGGTCTGTGTAGGTAAGACCATCTGATTTAAGGGGGGCAATGCCGACATTTTCTTTTTTGTTGTGCTTGATGAAGCTGTAAAACTTTTTGTTTTTACCAGGTTGTGAGTCATGGTCAAATATGACACTTTCCATATATGACCAGTATTGGGCTCTTATTTGCTTCTGGATAGAAGACTTAAGGGATTTGAATCTTTGTTGGCGGGCTGAGGAGGGAGATTTGTGTAGTTTCTGGTACAGTTTATCACGCTTATGTATAAGCCTGATAATTCTCGGGGTTAACCATGGCAAGTCGGCACGGGGTTTAGACATTTTAGATGGAATGTGTTTTGACTGGGATTCATTAAGGCAGTCCTTGAATGAATTCCACGCTACTTCAGGGTCTGAATGGTTTTCGGTGAAAAAGCTAGCACCAAAAGCCTTCATGTCAGATTTTAGCCCTTCCCAATTAGCCTTCGTGTAGAGTTTTATAGGGCGTCTAGGTTGGGTTGGGCGGCCCCTATTAAGATTCAATTCATGAAATATAATATCATGATCCGAGGTGGCTAGACTCGGTAGGGATTTAACCAAGTGAACATGGGATGGATGGTTTGTAAAGAAGAGATCAAGGGTGTTGGATAACCTAGTTGGGATCTTAACTATTTGTTCAAGATTATAATGGGAATATCTTTCAATAAATTCTTCATAAAAGGATCTGTTTTTACAAGTTTGTTTAGGGGACTCTTTTGACCAGTCAATGTCGGGGAGATTGAAGTCTCCAAGTAGCCATACTATGCTGCCCTTGGGTATTTTACTAAGGGATAACCAGAGTTGGGATAGGGAGTCGGCATCTAATTCTTGGGGTTTATAGTAGGCTCCGACAAAGATATCTTTAAGGCCAGTGATGGTAATTTTGACCCAGGTTATGTTGCATGAAGTCTTGAGGTCTGGTTGTTCTTGGCTGATCAGTGAGTTAGATATAGCTATCATCACTCCTCCACCTTGACCTTCACTCCTGTCATCCCTATATACCTTATAATTAAGATTATCAGGAAATATTTCGGAAGAACTGATGTCTGGCTTAAGCCATGTTTCTGTAAGGCAAATAACATCTGGTTTAATTTGGTCAATAACTAGGTGTAATTCAGGGATTTTGTTTTTGACAGAACGACAATTAATGTTAAGGACTGTGAGACGTTCAGATGTTTTTAGTTTAGGTTTGGGAGTAACCTTTTTCTTTTTAGGGATTGGGGTAGATGAGGCCTTTGGGGTTTCTGGAGGCTCATGGAGGAAAGAAGAGCTATTTAAGCTGAAACTTACTTTACTGTGGTCGTGACTTAGAGGGGAATAGTAAGAAGTGTCACTGAGAGTATCTAGGGATTCAGTCAGTGAACTTGAGTGGTTTAGCGAGCCGCACTGTTGACAGTACCAGCTGAACTTTGAGTCTGAGAGTTTGTCGTAAGTATGACTGCCAATGCCTTCGCAGTCTGTGTGAAACCAAGTTTCGCAGTTGTCACACAGGATGCCTTTTTGTGACCAGGACACATTTTGGGAACATATCCCGCACGGGTACTGGGTAGGACAGGAAGCGCCTGGCGGGCCTGGGTTTGGTTCAATGTCTGGGGTCTGACATGCCAGAAGACAAAAAAGAAATAATAAGGATGTCTTACTAGCACTGGGTTTCTCTTTGTGCTTTCTAGATGGTATTACTGTTTTGAGGACGTTGGCAACTGAGATACCAACAATACTGGATTTTGGAGGGAAATGGTCGCACAGTAAATTACTCTGATTTGCTGAGCAGGGAAAAATATGATGTGCAAACTATAAAGATGAAAAGGCATAACAATGTCAGCCTTAGTTCCATCCTTGCTGATTAGTATGATTCTAGACCAACCAGCAACTCTTTGTCCGAATTGTGTAATTATCCGAAAATTGTATAGTTGCAGTACGAGTCAAAAACATCCAATAAGCTGGGAAGATAATAAGAATTATCTACACAGCTGGTTAGCTAATAAGTATCTTACCACCACCAGTTATACAAATTAAGGGTATTGTAAGAAAGTTTTAAGTAAATTATTATTTTGTGTATAGTTTACGAAAAGTTGTGAACTGTTCTCGACGCATGCGCAACCGCAATAGGAGAATAGATCCCAGCTTGATGTTGGGCAGTCAAATTTACTACACAGAGCCGGGACACAGACGATATCGTTAGCGGTTAAAATAAAAATACTTGCTCAGAAAGTCAACTGCCGCGATGGTCGAGATAGTACAGACGCTGGTTCTGAAAGAACTTTTTTGGGCAGGGCCACGGGTTCGCTCCGCGCTTCGGGCATTCTTTTTTCTTTTTTTTTAATATAATATTTTCATTTTCTTTTTAAACAATATATTCTCAAGAAAAAAAAAATTGATCTATCTAAGAAAAGATCGCTCATAGCGCGGAGCGAACCCGCAGCCCTGCCCAAAAATAAGCTCACAGAACTAGCGTCTGTACTCTCTCGGCAACCGCAGCCGTTGACGTCATGGGCGAGTATTTTTATTTTAACCACTAACGATATTGTCTGTGTCCCGGCTCTGTGTAGTAAATTTGACATCAAGCTGGGATCTGTTCTCCTATTCCTTGGACAAGCTATTTTGTGTTGAAAACGCTCGGAGTAAGTTGTCTTTAGTTTTTCTGAGAATTGATAGTATATTGGAGATTTTTTAAACATATTGAAATGGTAACAGAAGTTGTTGTATGATCGAGACATGTGCTCAGTTTGATTTAAAAAGCGAAAATATATTGGTTGAAGATTGGGAGGGGGGACAGGTTCTGACCCCCAAGTGTCTGTGGTTTTTTACAGGCGTGAAAGGCATAAATAGTGCTAATAAAGATAAAAAGCTGTTTGTACTTTCCATGATTTTATTGATTTAGACTTGGTGGCACTTTGATATTACTTGCCCAAGTTGTTGGCAGTGCTTAAAAAAACTTTGGCGAGGTTTATTCAAATGCAACAGATATGAACTTTGAAGCTCTCCGAAATCTGGTAGAGATATCTGGATTGAATCTTTTAACATGTGTGCACAAGAGGGCCATGCTTATTAAGTGCGCCTGTTTTTTGTTTGTTTTCTTTTTCAGTCATCAAATATAGCTGGGAAGGGTCACCTAACAGTTGAGCTTAAAATTTTACTCAAGAAATGATGTAAAAAAAAATCATGTTTTGACGTTATTATTACACGTTTAGAATAGGGCTGTGGATCGTCAGACAAGTGGCGATCCGATCCGTGAGTC
Source organism: Mercenaria mercenaria (assembly GCF_021730395.1). NCBI lineage: Eukaryota > Metazoa > Mollusca > Bivalvia > Venerida > Veneridae > Mercenaria > Mercenaria mercenaria. The sequence goes on from NC_069378.1 coordinate 58,613,705, forward strand.
GGGGCTGACGATTCACAGATCGAACCACGGATCACCAGCAATAACTAATATAATGATACAAAAATGCAAGCCTGTTCTTTTTGTACTTCTTTCTTTATGGAATATAAACTTTGCAGTTCTCATAGTGCTCAGTTAAATAGCTTTGACCTATATTTAATGTTTTGCTCATTAATTAAAGTCAGGTTTCACGGGTGGACTTGTTCTGCCATTCTTGCAGATGAACGATATGACGTCGGTCATAATATCACAATATTTAGTAACAGTTCCGCACTTTTTGATAAGAAAATTTTATTTGTTGGACAGAAATTTCGTATCTAACTTTTTATTGAATTTAATTACTTAAATGATAAATGTTTTGACAGATTTCATATTAATTTTAGTTCGAATATAAGACCAATGCTAACTCTACCTAAGACATTTGTTTACATCCGCTTTAGAATCAGACAACGCGTAATCGTCTTAGATGTGCAAGAAAATTCATTGAAGACGTTTAATGTGGCTTTAATTTAGTTTTATTGATAGAATTTTACATACTGCATGTATTAATGAAAAAGATCGCGATCTAATGATCTTGACAATGACGAATATCCGTACTCGAACTTTTGGTCAAACGCGTGGATATCCGAGTACTCGGATACTCATTACAGCCCTAGTTTAGAAAGAGGTTATACATCCGCGGAATGGTTTCATGAGGGCGTAGCCCAAGTAAATTATTATGGTGATGTTTAACAAATTTTGAGTGCATTATTTCAGTTAAACATGATTTTGCTATACATTATTTCAGTTCTAGTATGCCCTTTTAAAATCTCTAAAAAAAGTTTAAATATAGCAGAATAAGATCTCTTTCTTATTTGCAACAAAAACTTTGATATCATTGCCTCTCTTTCTTATTTGCAACAAAAACTTTGACATCATTGCCTGTTTACGTGACGTCTTTTAAGTGCAAGCTTTTTTTGATGGAAATGCATATAAGAATGTTCAGTAAATTGAGTAATAGATGCTTACTTCATTGTTCGGATGACTGTTCCTTGTCAATTGAAGATCTCGAGTAATTTTAGTGCTACAGTACAGCATTTTTATGCCCCCGAAGGGAGGCATATAGTTTTTGAACCGTCTGTCAGTCTGTCCGCATTTTTCGTGTCCGGTCCATATCTTTCTCATCGATGAATGGATTTTCAAATAACTTGGCATGAATGTGTACCACAGTAAGACGACGTGTCGCGCGCAAGACCCAGGTCCGTAGCTCAAAGGTCAAGGTCACACTTAGACGTTAAAGGTCATTTTTCATGATAGTGCATTCGTGTCCAGTCTATATCTTTGTCATCCATGGATGGATTTTCAAATAACTTGGCATGAATGTGTACCACAGTAAGACGACATGTCGCGCGCAAGACCCAGGTCTGTAGCTCAAAGGTCAAGGTCACACTTAGACGTTAAAGGTCATATTTCATGATAGTGCATTGATGGGCGTGTCCGGTCCATATCTTTGTCATTCATGCATGGATTTTAAAATTATTGGGCATGAATGTGTACCACAGTAAGAGGACATGTCGCGCGCAAGACCCAGGTCCGTAGGTCAAAGGTCCTAAACTATAACATCGGCCATAACTATTCATTCAAAGTGCCATCGGGGGCATGTGTCATCCTATGGAGACAGCTCTTGTTTAAGATTTATTCCGATTGTAAACGCATGTGCTTTTGATGATGTGCTTTAAAAAAATATGAAAAATGTGATGATAGTATTAACAAATAATTCAAAATGGATTTATGCATGCGCAATAGGGATATGTTACACAGAGCAAGCACTGTGCCCAACAATAAGCAAGTAAAATTTGTTAACATTGCAGTTTTGTTTGAATACTTTGGCTTATAATTTTTTTAATGTTTAGTAAACATTTTATTTACCGACAATTCAAACTGATTTTTTTATCAATAAATATGCGCTACTCTAAATGGGGGAAGACATTGTTTTTGCCTTCGCCTTCTGTCCGCATTAAGTTTGTCCGGCTTTCACGTGTCAAACTGCTGGCCGGATTTCTACGAAATTTCTCTGGAGTGATCAGTACCAAGCCTAGTTGTGCATGTTCCAGCATGTTTTGCTTAGCTGCACAAAATGGCCACCTGAGCTAAAAATAGAAAAATCTTGCCCGGCTTTCACAGGTCAAACTGCTGGCTGGATTTCGACGAAACTTCACAGGAGTGATCAGTACCAACTCTAGTTTTGCATTACACAAACACAGGGCAGGAAGAAAAAAAACACTGTTATTAACTGCATACCCACTTCTGTAACTTTACATCGCAATATTGAGGCTTTAGTCCAAGTTTGTTTTTGGTACATCTTAGTTGAACATTTGTAGGTAAATAAAAGTGATTATTAAAAAAAAAAAGTATTTTTGTTATTGCAGTCAACGTGGCCTGATTTTGAAAAAGACCCAAGCGCCGAAGAATTCCGTAAACTTTTTGTTGGTGGCTTAGATACTAAAACTACAGAAGAAACGTTAAAAGATTATTTCTCGAGCTATGGAACAATTGAAACATGTGAAATTATGAAAGACAGAAGTACCCCTCCAAAGTAAGTGGTATTTTAATGAAATTTCATGTAAATTTTGATTTTGTACTCGATGTACTGCAAATTTAGATTTGGTATTTTAAGCCTGTTTTCAGATGTTTATGAATCCCGCCATGAGTAGTGTGGGTTGGTCTCCGTCTGTCCATCCTTTCTTCCGTCCGTAACACTCGTGTCGGCTCCATATCTCCTAAACCCCTTGAAGGATTTTCATGAAACTTGGATCAAATGATCACCTCATCAAAACTGCAGAATTCATGAGTCAGTCATGTCAGTTCAAGGTCAGGGTCACAGCCCAAGGTCAAAGGTTTACGCTTTCACTATCCATAACAGTGGTGGGGGATTTAGCTGTCTTTCAGACTGCCTTGTTAATAGTTGATCATCCTTAATTTATGGAAAATTAAAGTTCATCTGGAAACATTTGCAAAACCTAATGTGCAGTTTTACATCTGGTTCAAGTTAGTGATCTGGTTGTCAATCCTTTTGGACCGATGTTAACAGCTTGGAAGTTAGTCTTACTACTCTTACCTCAATTTTTAGTTGAAGAGAGATAGTTAATTGAGTAGTTAATCGCGTGTAGAATTTAATCAAAGTTGGCTTGAAACATTCCATCACAATTATTTGTGCTTGTATTTCAGGTCAAAGGGGTTCGGGTTCATCACATTCAAGAACCCAGATAACATAGATGAGATTCAGAAGAACCGTCCCCATGAAATTGATGGAAGGAAAATCGAATCAAAGCGTGCAACACCCAAGCAGGTAATATTGAAAGTGTTTTGTGGATGATGTTGGTTGAATTGATGCCAAGATGTTGTTTTTAGGTTGTCAGATTTTTTGGAAAAAAAAGTTTTCAAGATTCTGTTGTTACTTGGTCATTATGTTACAGTGTGGTAAAGGCTTTACTTTCTTTGATTTCTAGAGAAAAATCAAACAACTGGTACAGGTAATTTGAAATAGTTCAATTAATCTTGTTGCAGGTCAGTTTAGGGTGGCTATTGACAGGTGGTACTAATCGCATGTCATGACATTATATAACCTCAGAATCGCATTTTATAAGTCTGTTGAGATGAGCCTAGAGAGAAAATGGTTTTCTGAGAAAATATCAGTGTCAGTAAGAAGAAAGAAATTAATACTATTACAGATTATTTGATCTCAACAGACTTTGTTTACAGGTCGACTTTGAAACTTTGCAGACCGTTTAATCAATCTTTTTTGTTGGGTATGTCGGCTGTTAAAGAACCATACTTCCCACTTGCATTTTGTGAGAATACAATTGCATTTTAACATTTGATGCCCTAGAAATATAAGGTTGTTAAGTACTATATAATTTCTATAGACTTGCAACCTTGAACTTCTTAGCAGGTGGACTGAGCAAACTGCAATTACCTTTTAGAATTTAATAATTTTAAAATAAAAGTTTGAAAAAGAAAATCAGGGTGTTAAATTATACCCTTTAAAAAAATAAGGGGTGAAATACCTTAAAACTTCAAATCTTATCTGGAACCTAGGGTTGACCGTAAGGATTGTGTGGAGCAGGTAAAAGTGGAGTGCAGGCAGGCAAAAAAATTATACTCAATTGCCCGTTAAATAAACATGAGGTCCCAAGAAATTCTTCTTGGAAAATCATGTTCTACAGCTTTTGTTGCTATACAGTAAAAGTATACTGTATTGCAGTATCTCATCATGTCGCCAAATGCTTTACAGAGTTAAAAGTCGAGCCCGGAACTCAGAAACTGGCAATCTCTTAAGATTATGCTACAGAAACAATAGCGAGCAATGAATGCTACATAAACAATAGCGAGCAATGAAGAATCTTTACACCTCAACTTTATTTTTATAGGCTTCTTTATGTTTTAAACTGAGTTACTGTTATTTATTTGACAGCAACAATATTGGGCAACAAAGAAGTTGTACATCAAGGATTTCCCTAAGGATCAGAAAGAGGAAGACCTTGTTGAGGAAATGAAAGATGTGTTTGGTCGCTATGGTAACATCCTAAACATTAAACTAATAAAGGAAAAGGATGCCAAGGAGAACAATTTGAAGGGGTTCGGTTTTATCGAGTTTGATGATGAAGACCCAGTTGATAAATGCAACTGTAAGTTCTATATATGACTAATGCTGTTGTCCCCATTTTATTCTGCCTGTGTAAAATTCAGTTATTTATCAGTAATGAATTTAAAATGAAGCATTTAGGGCCGATTCTGTTAGAGTAATATCAGAACTTCTGTTTCCGTATTAGATATGATATGGCTGAACCATTTTACAAATGAAGATACGTCGAAAATGATATTGAATGGTCCTCTTGTTTGTAACAGATTTCAAGATTTATATAGTTTCATTTTAATACACAGTAGATTTTAATTCTTTCCAAACAATCATTTTCATATTGGTAATTTGAAAGAACTGTAAATATCTGTAATGTTCTGTAAATATCTGTAATGTTAATTAAGGCTCCCATGTTTACATAAGTCAATGTCGTGTTTGACTTGTAAACATTGACAAAATTTCCATCCTGCTAAGCCACTTTGAAACGATCACCTTTCAAATTGTCACTGTCTTTCTTTGCTCATGATCTACCCAGGTGCCTGCTTGTGATGAAATAATGCACGGAGGTGCACCTAGAGTCTTCCTCCACCAGCAAAGCTAGAAAGTCACCACATGACTAATAATTGTGTTGGTGCGACGTTAAACCCAACAAAATAAATAAATTCTTTGCTCATGAAACGGAACAAAAGGTTTTCCTACCTGTTCAAGATATTAGTTTTTTTGTGGTTTTTTTTGTAAACAGTAAACCACCATTTTTGCACATTTGTTTGATAAATTCTGCATTAGGGACAGAACTTTAATGCCTAAGAAGGCTGTATACAGTGTGATTAAAATAAATTTTGTTTCTCATAAGGATCACATTAAACAGTGCCAGACATGGCAAAAAAATGTCAAAACAGCCTGAACTTGTGAAGAAAATTACCTTGAATTTGTGATAAATTCTTTCCTGTTTAATTATAATTAGAAAAAATAATGCATAAATTTATGATCTTGGGCCCTCATAGGAGAAAAGCCATCCAAGAGTTAATCAGTTATGACTGAAGACTACTGGTAATTTAAGGCTTTTTGTTAACGTTTATAAGATTCTGTAAATATTGAGTAACTTGACGACCTATTTTCAGTGATGAGAAAGTTCAAGATCCGAGGCAATGAAGCCCATGTATCTAAAGCATACCCTCAGGAATCTAACCGTGCTGGTGGACGTGGGGGAAGAGGTGAGTAATAATGCTTCAGCTGAGGGAATTGGTTCTTTTGTTGCCAAGTTTCTAAAGTTGATTGATTTGTACTGACTTTGCTGTTACTACAGCCTTCAAGGCTAGTAAGGTTTGTTGACTGAATTGCTCAAACTTCGGTTCAGGGTTTTAAAACTTACAACTTCTGATTGGTTCATAGTTTGCAAAGACCTTGAGAAGTTCTTGATTTTAGTCCTTGAAAACTGTTAGGCAGTGACTAAAACTCGAGAAAAAAACCCTCTCGAAGAAGAATTTTCTAGAAGGCCAGGAGCCGGTTGTTCAAAACTTTAACAGGCGATTAAGCTAACGGTCGGTTAACTTTTAGTGTTACATTTTGACATTTTAGAAGACTTAGTGAAACCTATTATAATTTAAGAATTATGAACACTAAAATGTCTTTACAGTAAATTTAAAACATCCTACTAGTGGTTCCCATCATGCCTTATATTTTGAATCAAAATTTAACAGGCCGTTAGTTTAACAGCCGGTTAAAGTTTCGAACAACTGGGCCCAGAAGTCCTGGAGAAGTTTTCTGTTAGCAACTTACTTGGAAGGAGTAATAGGAAAAAAAGATGATGAAAGAAAATTAGGCGGTTTGATTTCTTATGGAGCTGGTATCCACTGGTGGTGGTCACAGGAGCATTTCATCACAGTTCAGGGCTTTCCCCCCCCCCCCCCCCCCCCCCAGTACAGGGAGGCAGTCCCAAAGCAAAAAAGTATTTTTCCCCTGAATTCTGAACTTAAAATTCTTAAATGATTGTTAACTTTTGGTGTTCTTGCTGTTTTACAATAGTCTTGTTACTTTATCTGTTTATTTTGGTTTTGTAAACAACACTTATAACATACTGTTGAACAATTATGAAAATGCAACCCCTAATCACAAAAAGCACCTTTATATAAATTATGGTAATTTTCAATTTTTCCCAGTCAAGATGATTTCTGAGAGCGTTTTCCCAATTCCACTAATGTTGGTGACGTTCCCAAAATGATGGAAAAAAGGCCTGCAGTTTACGCAGACAGCAGTTTTTTTTCTGTAACTCGGGTTTGAAACTAGTTGTTGGAACTAAGATATCAAGACATGGTTTCAAAATAAAGTCCTTGGAAAAAATAAAAAATAAAAGTCCTTGAAAAGTACTTAATTTTGTCCCTGATGTTCTGTATGAAACATGTCCGGTTTCTTCCTATCAATAGCAACTTTGCATTTAGGAGACTGATCACTTCTATACCTTTAACAGAGGGGACTCTCCTCCATCCCAAACCCCACCCTCACCTTTCACACATGTCAAACTATTAAAATTGCCAAATTGTCTTGCTGTTACAAGATAATTCAAGGTCAGTGTTGGCATACACTTTTTAAATGCCCATTGTGCAAAAACGGGAGGTATTGTTTGATGGTGCGTCTGTCTGTCCAACAGTTTGTCATAATTTGTGTCCAGAGCATAACTTTATAACCATTAAAGATAATTTTAAACTTGGCATATAGGTAGATGACACGAGGAAATGTGCAGAGCACTTGAACTGGCACTGTAGGTCAAAGGTCTAAGTCACAAATTAAGCTCAAAGGTTAAATCTGTCTGTCATATTTAGTGTCCAGAGCATAACTTATTAACCATTCAAGGTGTTGACTTCAAACTTGGCATGTAGGTAGGTTGTGATGAGAAGATGTGCAGAGAACATGAACCTGGTCTGTAAGTTTAAGGTCAAGGTCACAAATTGAGTTCAAAGGACTTGTTAATCATTCAAGGTTTTGACTTCAAACTTAGGATGTAGGTAGATGGTGATGAGGCAGTGTGCAAAGTGCATGAACCAGGGTGGGATGTCAAAGGTGAATGTCACAGCAAGGTCAGATCTGCCCATCATAGTTCGTGTCCAGAGTATCACTTAAAATATATTAAAGGTATTTATTTGAAACGTGGAATTTAGGCAGGTGGAGATATGACTAGGTGCAGAAAAAAATCTTCAAATTTTGATTCCGTCATTCGGGCGTATATTGCTCCCCTTGGCGGCGCTCTTGTTTTAGCAAAGAAACTAGTACAGTTAATAAATACTCCTGGTGTTAAAATCACTACAGAAATTTGGAGAAAAAAAGCATTTGTTGTAAACTATCATTGTTTCATGGCCCTACTTTAATATGGATTTTATTTATTCTATTTATTTCATGTTGCAGGATACGGTTACTATGGTGATTATGACATGTACCCGCCATTTGATTTCTATGGGTATCAGCCACGCCCATATGGACGTCAGTATGGAGGCAGAGGTGACTACGGAGGTTACGGTGGTTATGACTATTACCAACAAGGGCGAGGTTACTCCCGCGGTGGTGGCGGCGGTGGCCGCCCATACAGAGGGGGGAGATATTAGAATCTTGCGCCCAAATAAAGTTTTTGTTAACACGTGGTCACAGTTGTTGTTAAATAGTCAATCCGGATTTCATCAAAATATTGAAAAAGAACCGTTGAAAAATTTTCTTAAAAAACTGTAAATAAATTTTTTTCTTCATTTCTCTTAATCTCGAAAACATACAAGTTATTCCAGAAATAAAGCGTTACCATTCAACAAGAAAGGAAAGATCTGTCTCGACTTCAGGGATTTGATGTAAAGTGTGAATTTTTTTGACGCCAGTGTTGAAATAAAGTGTTCATCATCAGACGGGGGAAGATTTTAATCATTTTCATCACGATCAATATCATTTTATCATCATCGTCATCATCAGAGTGTCTGAGACGTTCTAGAGATTTATTTTGTAAAAATCTCTACGTTTTATATCAATGGCAGCTTTTGGCTGTTATATTCTAATTTTGTATGTTTTTTTGCAATCCCTCCATTGTGCAAGGGATTTCTGGTTTGAGCTAGTACTGTTCTGCTCTCTGTGCGAGGCTAACGTTAATGGAATAGTACTGAATCAAACCGTTAATAAATGACATCTTGTGTGCTATATTTTGTTTTTTACATTTGTATTTTTCATTTGTATATGATTATCATATAGAACATACAAATTGTGTTCCAACTGTTACTGATGTGTATATATACGTATTTTGTATAGTTTGCAATTTTATGCAGATGTGTACGAAGAAAGGTTGAAGATTCTTCACATGCCAAAAGCACGCATTAAACAAACTGGCACCTTCTTAGTTGTATTTAAAGTTTGTTGAGGGAATTTCAGATTTTAACTAGCTTGAAATCAATTTTGGGATGTGATTATCTTTTAGGTTGGCATATGCAGATGAAAAAACAAACGATAATTTTTTTTCTGAGACGAAAATTTCTAGGGGAAAAGAATATATATTTTCGGCAGATCTTGGAAATGGTTTGAAATTAATATCTTGATGGGGTTCGATTGATTTTTTAACAACAAATATGTTATAATTGTTAAGTCTCGCGATCAACTTAAAGAAGTGCATTTATATACATGGGTCTGTGAAATAGGTCTTAATTAAACAAATCGGAGGATCTTACAGGAAATGTTGACGGAACAAATAAAATGTTTGGAAATAATTGGATATTCTTTGTTTAAAATTGAAATTTTTGAATTTATTTAACTGATTTAGCTTTTATAAATCCTTGTGCAATCAGGTTATTGGAGAACAAATTGATTTAGAAAAAGGGGTTAACATCGCATGTTTCAGTTGTTTTAGAGCACGGAATGAGAAAAAGATTTTCTATTTCTTTAATTAAGAAGTTTGAATTTCAGTTGTTACCTGTGTAATAGAATCATGTGTTAATTATCATATCTACATACATTATTGTACAAGAAGTAACAGAACTTGTATATATATATATGAGACCATGTTGTCATTTTTGTATGTACTACAATTGTGTAGCAAAAAAATAAATGCTACATGGTTTACATAAAAATAGACATGTGTTTGTTTTAGATTTTTTCCTTGAATATGTGAATTGGTAAGTTTTGTAGAATTCGGAGCTGTTTCTCGCTGAATAGCAAATATTTGTTGGCACCCTGAGCATACTTCAAAAAAACTTTTCCATACCTGATAGCAATAACAAGAAGTGCCACGATTGATTTCTTCGAGTTTGGAAGTTACCCATTTGGCTGTGAGAAGTTAAGTGGACCTACCAAATTTACAGACTTTGGCCTAAAAAGGTTTTTTGGGTAGCCTGGTATATTCCAGTATGCTTTAACCCTTACCATGCTGGATACTATTGGTTCTGCCTTTGCGCAACCATCAGCCTGCACATCCGTGCAGTCTGATCATGATCTTCACTGTTTGCCATTCAGTCAGTATCTTTGGTTTGCACCCCTTTAACACTAAACAGTTCATGGTACTGTAAAATGGAAAGATGGACAAATTCATTATAGAAATCTGGCAGAGTAACTGGTCATTATGTTTGCTTTTAATACAGAAAGTTTATACCATGGCTTTCTTATCCTTCCACTGTCTAGGTTCAGTAGTAAAATTCAGACCTGGAATTCTTTGAGACTTGTCACAATTTCAGTCTGCTCACTATATAACTATTAAGAAAGGACACTTTAGAAAGAAGTTTTTTTAACTGAATTTAAGTTCAACTTCTATTGTGATGGTTACAGATTGTAGATAAAGTTGGATGTTTTGACGTCACAGCTGTAAAGCTGAATGGATTTAAAGATAATTTAAATATACCCATGCTATGTCAATAATTGGAAGTATGATATCTATCATGTATTTATTGCTAATTCACGAAAAGGGCTAGGTGATTAAATTTGTCCAGTCTTTGATAAAACTTTCTTTTGAGCTGAAAGGAACACAAGGTCACCAGAGCTAGAAAGAAAGGAAAAAATGAATCTGTATCAAACTTAGAGCTGCCATTGATTCGGTTTAAGACATACTGACGATATCGATATATTGGAAGACAGATATCGACGATATATCGATTTGCACACCTGTATTTGAGCCAGTTACAGGCTACCACCTATTTTGCTGTTTTGTGTGTGTATATTTGACTGCTTATTAATCCCCCACCCCAAGTGGTGGGGGGTTATAGGAATGGTCTCCGTCCGTCTGTCCTTGACACTCGTGTCCGCTTCATATCTCCTAAACCCCTTGAAGGATTTTCATGAAACTATGGTCAGATCATCACCTCATCAAGACGATGTGCACTGAAGGTCAAGGTCACAACTTTGGAAGAAAGGTTTAAGCCTTCCATTTTGTGCCTGCTCTATATCTCCTAAACCCCTTAAAGGATTTTCATCAAACTATGGTCAAACAATCAGCTCATCAAGGCGATGTGCAGAACTGATGAGTCAGCCATGCTGGCTCAAGGTCAAGGTCACAGCTGAAAGTCAAAGGCTTGAGCCTTCCATTTCGTGCCCGCTCTATATCTCCTAAACCCCTTGAAGGAATTTTATAAAACTTTGGTCAAATGAACTCGTCAAAACGTTGTGCAGTAATTATAATTATTTTACCAGATTTATATAGCGCCCTTTTCATGATCAATTTCACATTCAAAGGCGCTTTACATAGTTCAAATGCAGCCACACGGGGCGCATAATTCATCCTCTACTAGTACAGACACAGAGCGATCTGACCAGAGGGACAGAGCCCCAACGACAGAGAGATCAGAAATCAGATACAGGCTTGTCCGGCTAACTTAGCCTAGCTCGTTGCGAATAGACTGTATAGCACTGATACACGCAAAGATTGAATCAGCCATGCCGGCTCAAGATCAAGGTCACAACTTAGGGTCAAAGGATTGAGCCTTCCATTTTGTGTCCACTCTATCTCCTAAACCCCTTTACGGATTTTCATCAAATTTGGGTCAAATGATCATCTCATCAAGATCTCATGAGTCAGCCATGTCAACTCAAGGTCAAGGTCACAACTGAATGTCAAAAGTTTGAGGTCTATATCTCCTAAACCCCTTGAAGGATTTTCATGAAACTTTGGTCAAATGATCACCTCATCAAGACGTGCAGAATTCATGAGTAAGCCATGTCAGTTCAAGGTCAAGGTCACAGCTAAAGGTCAAAGGTTTACCCTTGAAATATCCATAGTAGTGGCAGGGGATTTAGCTGTCTTTCAGACTGCCTTGTTTTGTATGCTTTTGTAATACACTATATTTTGTCAAATGGCTATGGTACGAGTTTAGACGTGACACAATCTGACAGTTTGTCAACTTAATTTACCGAGCAAAGTACTTTTTGGGGAGGAAAAACAAGGATTTGGGGTGGGAAAAAAAGAAGCTTTTTTTTAGAGATTTTGTGAATCTGTTTATTTGTAAATGTATCAATATTTGTAAATGTGTATCGATAATCGATCGGCCAAAAAACATCACCGATACATCGATATTATTTCTATCGATGACGGCTCTAATTAAACTTGTATATTCTCAAATGGGTATTAGCCTAGATGGCAAGTGATTTTACCTTTGCTACCAGCGCAGACCAAAATCAGCCTGCACGGATCCTGCACTGTTAGCTGTTCAGTTAGTAAATCTTCAGTTAACACCCCTTTGAATAATAATTGGGTCCAAATTGAAAAATGGACCAGTCCATTTTAGAAATTTAGCAGGGTGAGTTAATAAATGTAGCCTTTCAAATAACTCCTTTATTCTCTGAAAATAAAACAGCAAAGGTATATGAAAGGAGGTTTCTTTACTACAACATGGTTTGAACCTGTGACATTGATTTTAGCACCCTTCATATTTGTTACACTGTTTTCAACTTTGGGTTCATACAGCAATCTATTTTAGCTTTTGTGATCACTTAAGGTACTGTGTAGGCCATCCACACAATGAAACCATGTAGAGGCAGTTGGTGTAAGTTTGCTGGGACCATTGTTTAAATGGTTCAGCTTAGCTACACGTCTGGGTCACCAGGGCTGAAAACTGAAAAAAACCTAACTTTCATGTCGTGAACAACTTATGGATTATCACCAAACTTGGTCTATAGCATGCTAGTAAGCTAGGTAATCTCAAGAATTGTTGCTACATGGTTTAAGAGGTTTAAAGGTTGTTTTTAGCTCACATGTCACACAGTGACAGTGTGAGCTTTTGTGATCGCGCAGCGTCCATCGTCCGTGCGTGCGTCCGTGCGTAAACTTTTGCTTGTGACCACTCTAGAGGTCACATTTTTCATGGGGTCTTTATGAAAGTTGGTCAGAATGTTCATCTTGATGATATCTAGGTCAAGATGAAACTGGGTCAACTGCGGTCAAAAACTAGGTCAGTAGGTCTAAAAATAGAAAAACCTTGTGACCTCTCTAGAGGCCATATTTTTCAATGGATCTTCATGAAAGTTAGTCAGAATGTTCACCTTGATGATATTTAGATCAAGTTCGAAACTGGGTCACTTGCCTTCAAAAACAAGGTCAGTAGGTCTAAAAATAGAAAAAACTTTTGACCTCCCTAGAGGCCATATTTTTCAATGGATCTTCATGAAAATTGGTCAGAATGTTCATCTTGATGATATCTAGGCCATGTTCGAAAGTGGGTCACGTGCGGTCAAAAACTAGGTCAGTAGGTCTAAAAATAGAAAGACCTTGTGACCTCTCTAGAGGCTATATTTTTCAATGGATCGTCATGAAAATTGGTCAGAATGTTCATCTTGATGATATCTAGGTCAAGTTCGAAACTGGGTCAACTGCGGTCAAAAACTAGGTCAGTAGGTCTAAAAATAGAAAAACCTTGTGACCTCTCTAGAGGCCATATTTTTCAATGGATCTTCATGAAAGTTAGTCAGAATGTTCACCTTGATGATATTTAGGTCAAGTTCGAAACTGGGTCACGTGCCTTCAAAAACAAGGTCAGTAGGTCTAAAAATAGAAAAACCTTGTGACCTCTCTAGAGGCCATATTTTTCAATTGATCTTCATGAAAATTGGTCAGAATGTTCATCTTGATGATATCTAGGCCAAGTTCGAAACTGGGTCACGTGCGGTCCAGAACTAGGTCATTAGGTCTAAAAATAAGAAAAACCTTGTGACCTCCCTAGAGGCCATATTTTTCAATTGATCTTCATGAAAATTGGTCAGAATGTTCATCTTGATGATATCTAGGCCAAGTTCGAAACTGGGTCACGTGCGGTCCAGAACTAGGTCATTAGGTCTAAAAATAGAAAAACCTTGTGACCTCCCTAGAGGCCATATTTTTCAATGGATCTTCATGAAAATTGGTCAAAATGTTCATCTTGATGATATCTAGGCCATGTTCGAAAGTGGATGACGTGTGGTCAAAAACTAGGTCATTAGGTCTAAAAATAGAAAAACCTTTTGACCTGTCTAGAGGCCATACTTTTCGTGAAATCTTCATGAAAATTGGTCAGAATGTTCACCTTGATGATATCTAGGTCAAGTTCGAAACTGGGTCACATGCCTTTAAAAACTAGGTCATTAGGTCAGATAATAGAAAAACCTTGTGATTTCTCTTAGAGGCCATATTTTTCAATGGATCTTCATGAAACTTGGTCAGAATTTTTATCTCAATATCTAGGTCAATTTCAAAACTGGGTCACATGAACTCAAATACTAGGTCACTATGTGAAATAATAAAAAAAAACGACGTCATACTCAGTTCAAAACTGGGTCATATGGGGACAGGTGAGCGATTCAGGACCATCATGGTCCTCTTGTTTTAGCTCACCTGAGCCAAAGGCTTTTGTGACCGCTCAATGTCCGTTGTCTGTCCTGTGTTGGTCAAAATTTTCTAAAAAAAATCTTGAAAACCACTGAGCAGAATTTCACCAAACTTCAGTGATCCTTAACCTTGGTCCCCTATCAAACTTGTTCAAAGAATTTAATTCCATGCAGAACTTTGGTTGTCATGGCAACCAGCAGGAAAAGATTTAAAAATCTTGTCCAAAACCGCAAGACGTAGAGCCTTGATATTTGGCATGCAACATCATCTTATGGTCCTGTATCAAGATTTTTTTAATTGTGCCCCTGGGGTAAAAAAGAGGCCCTGCCACGCGGATCACAAATTTACATAGACTTATATAGGAAAAATCTTTAAAAATCTTCTTGTCGAAAAACCACAAGACCTAGACCTTTGATATTTGGTATGAAGCATTGCCTTGTGGTCCTCTACCAAAATTGTTCAAATTATTACCCTGGGATGAAAAGAGGCCCCGCACTGGGGGGCCTCAAGTTTTACATAGACTTATATAGGAAATAACTTCAAAAATCTGCTTGTCTGAAACTACAAGACCTAGGCCTTAGATATTTTGTTTGTAGCATTGCCTTGTGGTCCTCTATGAAGATTGTTCAAATTGTGCCCCCTGGGGTGAAAATAGGCCCCGTATCAGGGGTCCCATGTTTACTTAGACTTATATACGAGAAAACTTTAAAAATCTTCTTGTCTGAAACTGCACGGCCTAGGCTTTTGATATTTGGTTTGTTGCATTGCCTTGTGGTCCTCTACCAAAATTGTTCAAATTATCCCCCTGGGGTGAAAAAGGCCCTGCCCCGGGGGTCCCGAGTTTAACATAGACTTGTATAGGGAAAAACATTTTGTCTGAGTTCAAGACCTAGGCCTTTGATAGTTGATTGTTCAAATTATCCCCTAGGGTCAAATATGGCCCTGCCCTGGGGATCCCAAGTTATACATAGACTTATATTGGAAAAAAAGTTTAAAAATCTTGTCTGAAACTGAAAAAATGGCATGCATCAATGTCAAAATACTATAGACTGACGTTATCAAATGCTAGTAAATTAGTATGTTTTTCATCCAATTTTCAATAAAATCCGATTTTGTAGCAACTCAATTTGGTAAACATTTGAAGAAAATGGCGTAACTGCATTAAGGGGAAATAACTTCAATGCAACTAAATATAAGTATTATGTGATAATGTAGACGATGTGTGGGTAGTATGTATTTATTGTGAATAAAGTCCATTTTAGAACAATCTGAGACTGGAATTTTAAGCATTTGTACACTGCTACGTCAGTAAAAAGTAGCGCACCAAAAAATTTTGGCTTTACTTTTTTCAGTTGGGCGGGCGCATGCCAAAAACAACTTTTGTTGCCTGTTTTGGCAGTGAAGATCTGGTGAGCCTTGAATAAAGTTGTTACTTACTTACTACAAAGTCTCTCTTCAAACAGCCAGGTTTTTCGCCCTGAGGATTCGCAAGATGCATTTCGAATTTTAATTTGCCATGATTTGTGTGAATACACATTCGAAATGTTGAGAATAAAAATAAGTCCAGTTGGTGTGGATTACATTTGACAAATAAATGTAAGTTCTGCCTTTTTTATCATAAATTTCGCTCGAATTTTCTTAGATGTCTTTTTTTATATCACCTGAACACAAAGTGTTCATGGTGCGGTATTATTATCACACTGTGTCCGGCGTCCATCTGTTAACGATCTCCAAAACCAATGAATGGATTTTGATGAAACTTGGCCATGATGTTCCTTGGGTGGTCCTCTAACAAAGTTGATCAAACGGTTCCGTTTGGTTGCACATAGGGGCTACCAGAGCTAAAAACAGAAACACTTCAAACGACATCTCAGAAAGCGATGGTCCGATTTTTAAATAATTTCACACAACTGGTCCTTGCGGCTATTTACTGGAACTGACAGCAAACCTTTGGACACAATAGGACTCTTAAATTGGAGGTGTTAACTTGAACTGACAGCAAATTTAAGGTGAAACAATTGCAGTAGGTCTCTTTGAATTGCATCTGTTTACTGGAACTGACAGCAAACTTACGGAATACAGTAGAACTCGTAAATTGCAGTTTTTAACTGAAACTGACAACAAACGCTAGGGATACAATATAACTCTTAAATTGCAGCTGTTAACTAGAATCAGCAGCAAACTTTTCGGACACAATAGGACTCTTTTAAATTGCAGCTGTTAACCGGAACTGACAGCAAACTTACGGAATACAGTAGAACTCATAAATTGCAGTTTTTAACTGAAACCGACAGTAAACGCTAGGGATACAATAGGACCCATAAATTGCAGCTGTTAACTGGAACTGACAGCAAGTTTTTCGGACACAATAGGACTCGTAAATTGCAGATTTTTACTGAAACCGACAGCAAACGCTAGGGATACAATATAACTCTTAAATTGCAGCTGTTAACTAGAATCAGCAGCAAACTTTTCGGACACAATAAGACTCTTTTAAATTGCAGCTGTTAACCGGAACTGACAGCAAACTTACGGAATACAGTAGAACTCATAAATTGCAGTTTTTAACTGAAACTGACAACAAACGCTAGGGATACAATATAACTCTTATATTGCAGCTGTTAACTAGAATCAGCGGCAAACTTTTCGGACACAATAGGACTCTTTTAAATTGCAGCTGTTAACCGGAACTGACAGCAAATTTATGGAATACAGTAGAACTCGTAAATTGCAGTTTTTAACTGAAACCGACAGCAAACGCTAGGGATACAATAGGACCCATAAATTGCAGCTGTTAACTGGAACTGACAGCAAGTTTTTCGGACACAATAGGACTCGTAAATTGCAGATTTTTACTGAAACCGACAGCAAACGCTAGGGATACAATAGGACCCATAAATTGCAGCTGTTAACTGAAACTGACAGCAAACTTTGGGGATACAATAGGGCGGCTGGCATGTTCTATTTTAGTTTGCTACTGTTAGCAAAGATGAGTAATTGGTATGGTTCGTATTACAAACTTTGGTCTTAACTTTGACTGTATCATGTGCTTAATGCAACAAATAGTGGTCCCGTTTCAGGAACTGTCTCATGTATGTACCTGTCTTATGTATGTACCTATATAATTCTTATAATTTTGACAAAACAAATCGCTTATCTTTGTTCGGCTCAGATTCTAAGATTAGCCGAATAATTAAAATGAATTTGCTCAAAATATGTATGTGAAACACCTTACTTATAAGTTCTAAATAAGCTTGGTGAAATTGGCCTCTGTAAAGTAATAGTATGATGTTTTACTCGCGTTGGGCAGTAGACTTGATTTCCGATCAATAACTAGACAAGATAACTGGCTTACAGTGATCAAACTTCTTAGGATGATTCCCCAGGGTTAGGGTCAGTAGATGACCCCTATTGTTTTAGGAGTCAACCGCTGGCAGAGTGGTTAATGTCCAGTGACTTTGAATTTCTTGCTCGTTTGAGCCGTGGGCTAGAAATTTAGGTTGATATTTCGTTGAATTTAACGTCGCACCGACACAGTTTTAGGTCATATGGCGACTTTCACCTTTGATGGTGGCGGAAGACCCCAGGTGCCCCTCCGTGCACTATTTCATCAACGGGCAGGCACTTTGGTAGAACCACCGACCTACTGTAAGCCAGCTGGATGGCTTCCTCACACCCACATCGATGATGGGCAAGTGATTCAAAGTCAGCGACTTTAAGGGGACGCATATTGCTACATTCACAGTTCATACAGCAATGCGGAAGGGGTGCATATTCAAGAAATCAATGGTGGGAAAATAAAAAACATATTCCTAAACTGATATAATACTGATGGACACCTGTAATATTCAGTATTTTGTGGATAAGGATGTGGTACTATGAATGTAATAGGAAAACAGAGGTGTTTGTGAAAGTACATTCAACACAAAATATTAAGCTTTTGTATAAGGAAAAAACAGGTTTTTTACAATAACAGTGTTCCAAATAATGTTGAAGGGATGAGATTTTCTTTCTAACACACCAGGTTTGCTTAAACATGTAAAAATTTAACGCCACGTCAGTTCATCTCGGGATGGACGCCATATTTCTCATTGATAAAAAATATAAACAAAAAAATCAGAGTGGGATTAGCATTGCAAGGGCATAACATGACATTCTACACAATGAATACCTTAGAACAGATATCTAAGATGCTACACAGGTCAGGCGGGTTAAATGCATAATGCCGATCACTTGAAATTAATCTTGAAAATGTGGTTAATTTTAGTTTGTTTACATGGTTTTTAATTTTCCCACGACTTCTCGGCGATTCACTGCAAATGTATTACTGCGCCGGACGAAAGGTAACTCTAATAAACGACGGGAGACAACTTAGGTGTCAGCACGTGTACGATTTTTAAAAAAAACATGTCGATGATTATAATTTCTTATCAAATAATGAATCCTATTCAGATATTCGTCTTTAATATTAGAAAATTATTAATTTCTGTGGACATTTGTCAAAAAATATTACCTACAGTGGACTACTTTGCGCATCAAATGGTTTCCGCTTCAGTTGTGAGGCACTTCCGTTATACTTTTGACAACAATAACAAAACACAAAATGAATCGATAAAGTCACTTATAAACCGACTGCTACTTAAATTAGTGTAAGTAAAGTTGTTGTTACAACATTATACATGATCGTTACGTTATGAGATTAAGTTTATCTTGAACTGCATAATCCATTAACTACGTTTACATGATATTGCATTTACAACTTATTTGACCCCATTTTTTTACGTGAATGACAGCATTCTCGTGCAACTCGTGCAAACAGAGTTATGAAAAGTATGGTGGAGAATTCAAGGACAAATTATAAATGACATTAAAATGAGGATAACTGTATATTCGTCCAGTTTTGATCATTGACATTCCTGCTGTGTATTAGTAACTTTTGTGAACAAGATTAGAATGTTGCTTTTGCACATGTACACATTGATTGGACCTCTCAACAAAATTTCATACCTTATTTTAGGGATTTTTAAGACAGTACATTTTCAAAAGTTTGTTGAATGTATTTTGATATTTAAGTGCATTGCAATTCATGAATACCAAGTTAAAAATTAATAATGGCAACATTTCTAGGCCTTTATTGTAAGCCACTAGACTTCTGTAATGATAAATGTTTAATGTATTAAGGGGAATATACTCTTTTAGTTTTGTAATGTGGCATTCCTTGACCACCGTATCTTTTCTTATGCACTACTTTGTAAACAAACTAAATAATGTGTTTTAGCTCACATATGCCAAATGAAAAGCAAGACAGTGAACTTATTTCACATTCTTTCTTTAAATTAGAATCTGTAGGACATTGATAAATGTTTGGACAAAGTGAAGCACTATTATTTTCGCACCAAAAAGTCTTAATTGTTGACTTTGAATGTACACAAGAAGTCTTATGTAATTCAACAATAACTTTCTTGTTTCAGTTTTTCTCATTTTTATTTTAGTGAGCAATCCTTTGTGTACTTATAACAGTTGAAACAGTATTCATTTCATTTACCAAAACCGTGTACTTTTTTGCAGGTAAATTTTATAATACCCCACCCACTTTTTTTCTAATTTCAAAGTATGCGTCCCCTTAACCACGGAGGCCCCTGAAACATAACTTAAGGTGCAGAATTATTTGGTTATTTTGGGTTTAACGCTGTTTTTCAACAGTATTTCAGTTATGTAACAGCGGGCAGTTAATCGTACAAATCTGTTCTACGCAAGTAACTGCCAACTTCCCCACTTGAATCAGAGGTGTAGGACGAAATGTCTTTCATCAAATCGTCACGGAGGACATACTCTTCGGCCAGGACTCGAACCTCGCGATCCGTAGGTCTGCGCTGTCCCTATTGAGCTAAGCGGGCGGGTTTGGTCTCTTTGTATATTGCTAATTATTACTTTATGTATTTGTGTGCACATATTTTTCATGTACACTAAATTGGTATACAGTGTATTTGGTCAGTAGAGGAGAATCAGAACTGTCCCTAGCTTGACCTTTTACCAGGATGATTTACATTAATAGTCGAAAATCATAGCAGTTAGATGGCGTGGTCACTTTTCCCTATATATGTATATAATGGGAACTTGTCAGAAACTACTTACTAACGCTGATTGCCAGCTTCATTTAAACTATGTCAAATAAGGCCTA
The DNA here is from genome assembly GCF_021730395.1 of Mercenaria mercenaria. Classification (NCBI taxonomy): domain Eukaryota; kingdom Metazoa; phylum Mollusca; class Bivalvia; order Venerida; family Veneridae; genus Mercenaria; species Mercenaria mercenaria. Next base: position 58,634,303 of record NC_069378.1, read on the forward strand.
AAAATGTTAGTTTCCGGTAACATGCTAAAAATAGGGTAGGAAGGTCGGAATTTTTTGTTAGATTTTTTTTATTAGGTTTAGACTTTCCGGAATTTAAATTGTCAAATAAATGAATAAAATAAGGGGGTTATGCCTTTAGAGCATCAGTAAGTTGAATATGATATAACAGTTCTTATACATGCGCAGATCCAGAAGGGATAGGGGGTCCGGGGGCCCGGACCTGAAAAATCCTGAAAAGAGAAGGAAAGAAAATGTTGTTTTTTTCCAAAATTCAACATTAGGATCGCATTCAAAGTGTATGTTGCTGCTGCTACGAACGACCCGACCTAATTAATATCTATGTTAATTATCTCAAGGAAGCAAAGAAATTTACCTTTAAGAAAACTTCATTTTATTATTTTTGCAAAATTTAACAGGTGAGCTCGTAATATAAATGTGAAAATAAGTGGTATATGTATATAAAATTGCAGTGGAAAGTGTTCTAAAATGCCCCCAGAATACAGGAAATGAAGCGCTGAATTTTAAATTTTTCCGGTGGGACGGTGGAGCAGGCATGCTGCCCCGGACCCCTTAGCTAGTTGGCTAGTTTTCTATTTCAGCGTGTTCAACAAAAAACTTTTTGGCAACCCCGCACTTGTAAACGGCTAACATCCACAGACACACGTCAAATTATTTAGTACATATGTATATATATAAAGACACATGTTAGTTATAGTAAGGGTTCGATCGGCACCCTCCCCCCTGGGAAAATTGGCTAGATCCGCGCATGATATATCTATAAATGTAATCAACTCTACGTTGGTTCGGCAACCAGGATAAAAATCAGATTTTTAAAAAATAAGCCATCTTTCAACACAGATAAGTGTAAATAATCATTTGTTAAACCTTTGATCAAATCCATTTGATCAAAATCAGATTAACCATTAAAGCAAACGATACTTTGTTATTGACATATACTGATATAGCAAGTGAAGCGGTTATCTGATATCTTCAATGTGGTTGAGCGGTAGGACAGGTTACATCTAAATAGACAATTTCTGTGTATGTTCTGAAAAAGAAAGTAGAAAGAAATCAACATTTTATTTATTTGCAGGAAAAGTTGGAAACAAACAGTGTAACTACTTAGTGACAGATAAAGATTTAGTCATGAGAGAACTATGGAATATATAATTTATTTAAGAGGTAATAATACTAAAATTTATGAAATAAGTTAATTTATGATAAACTAACAGACACGCACAGACATGCATAAAGTGGTTTGTAGATAAAGTAGTTGGTTCATGTGTTATGAATTATTGACTTCAAGTGAATAAGCTCAATGGAAATGTTCTCTTGAAGAAACGAAACTGGAATTTGTAGGCATACGTTTTAAACATGGCGGTTTCCGGTCGTAAAATATCGGATTTCAAAGGTTCAGTATCAACGGGTTCAGGCGAGGACTTCGCGCATAGTTGTGTCCCTTGTTTATCTGACGACCAACATGTAGAAGCTCATGGATTTTGTGTTGATTGCCAGGAATATTTATGTAAAACCTGTCTTCATTGCCACAAGAAAACGAAAGCCTCGAAAAACCATCAGTTGCTTGATATAGATAAAGTGGACAAACATGCCACGACTGATCAAACGTCAAATGTCTGCACTGAAAAATGCCCAACTCATAGAAATGAAGTCATCAAGTTCTTTTGCCCGAAGCATGAAGAGCTGGGCTGTACTGATTGCATGATAATGAAGCATAGGACGTGTGACCTTGAGTATATACCAGATACATGTACAGGTATAGGGGACAGTAAAGAATACAAGGAGACAATGAGTAATCTGGAGAAGAAACTTAAAGAAGCGGACGTTGTTAGTAAAGAAGCTATAAAAAGAAACCAGGAAATAGATATTTGGCATGACGAGGTGATAAAAGATATAACACAATTCAGAAAAGAAATAAATGATCATTTAGATGCACTGCAAGAGAAGATTGAGGCAGACGTTACAAAACGGAAATCCTCGGATAAACAGAAAGTGAATGACGTTCTGGATGTATGCGCAACTCTTACTTCAAACATCAAGAAATCAAAGTCCAATTTAATGGAGCATAAAGCAGCTAAACAAAATGGTGACCTTTTTATTGCTATAAAACGGGCGAAACCAACACTACAGTCAGAAGAGGTGAAACAGGCTGAAAATGTCATTGGAAAGACGATGACTTGGCGATTTGAATGCAACAAAGCTTTTGGGAACATTCTATCGATTGACAGCTTTGGAAAATTGGCGGAATATTCCACTAGTAGGGCTTCGGCTCCTAAGAGGCTTACCAGTTCTACCAAGCTGTTACACTTTCCAGAAAGAAACAGTCAGTTATCTCACAAAGAAGATATAAATGTAAGAACGGAAACAGATAGTTGGTCATGTTCTATATTTGGTTGTGCCCTCCTCTCATCTGACATACTTGTTCTGACGGATTATAACAATAAAAAGTTGAAAGTTGTAAATACACTGACGAAGACAGTAGTTGACGAGAAAACATTAGACTCTACTCCATTTGATGTGGCCGTTCTTCCGGAGGATGAGATTGCTGTGACAATGCCAGATAAAGGAGAGATATTGATCATAAGAACAAATGGACAGCTGTCAACCTCCCGCAGTATTAAAGTTCAAGGACGATGTAGAGGTATAACCTACCATCAAGACCATCTTTATGTGGTTTGCGCTAGTCCTAGCTGCGTTCTTGTATTGGATACCAAAGGCAATGTCAAGAACATACTTTCACTTAAAGATAAAACTGGTTTTGTATATCCACGTAACACTGAGCTTAGTCAGGATAGCCAACTGCTCTATATCAGTTATAGTCAATCTGACCTGGTGGAAAGTATAACGTTACAAGGTGAAATATCCGCTAAATACAACGGTACTTGGAAACCTAATGGAATGTTGATGCTAGATGACGGATCACTTCTGGTGTGCAATATTACGGAAAATAGCATTTATCGACTTCCAGCAAACTTCAAACAAAGCCAACAAGTAGGGACTGGTTTAAATAATCCAGTGTCTATATGTTGTAGTCCTGAGAAAAAAGAGGTATATGTTGGTTGTAGGGATTGTGACCAACTGAAAGTTTTCAGTCTACAATAGTACACGAGTACAGTTTGGAATCGCAAAATAACTTTAAAATATAAAAGATACCGCATTTTGTATTAGATGAAATGATGTCTGAATAAAAAAATACCAAACAGTGTGATTTGCATTATGAACATTTTTATTTCTTAGGATTTTTACAATATTACAAACGTCTAAACTGTAAAAAAATGAACAAAGTATTTCTGATTGATTATTGCCTGCTTAACGTATTGTTCACTTTTCAAAGAAATAAAATTGGTTGATTATCAAAACTGAAAATATTATAAATATGAATACTGTTTTGGAAATTATATAGATAGACTTTATATGATTACGAGTGTTAGGAGTTTACCAAACAAGGAGAACGTTTATTTAGTGATAATGAGTAAGTAAGAGTTTGTGCACAGTTACACCCCCACCACTGTGGTGTTTGCAAAGCGATGCCCCAATAAGTTCTGTTATTTGTATGTTTTGGCCTCTATGTATATTGCCATTTGCTTACTTTTTATGTATTTGTGTGTACATATTAATCATGTGCATATCTACACATATATTGCTATAAGATGGAGCTGCGTTCTTAGAACGTGGCTTTTCCAATATAATTTTACTTTCTTTTTCGAGGGGTTGGGGTATACTATATTGCTATTTGCTTACTTTTTATGTATTCTAGCATAAAACTGCTGTTATTGTCACTTTTAGGGGGTGTTTTAACAGGAGAGAAAACGTGTGTTAACAGAGAGATTCTCGCGCTCACGTGCTATTATAACACCTTTTTATATATGAGCGTTCCGTGGCAAAGCTAAACGTATTACGGCCCCAAAACGGATAATTCAAAAGGAAATGACGTCAACGTGAAAAAACAACGTAGACTTTCGCATTTCATGGAAATTAAATGACGTTGAGGGACATTGTATCTATTTACTTGGTTTTTACGCGATTTATGCTAGAATAGCGTTAGCGCATGTTCTTTTCGTGTTATAACATCTTCAGAATCCCTCGAGTACCAACCAATCCCTCGGGATTCTGCAGATGTTATAACACGAAAAAACATGCGTTATCCCTACATTTATGTGTACATATTATTCATGTGCGAATCTACACATATGCTGTTGTAAGATTTTGTTTTGATGGAGCTGCGTTCTTAGAACGTGGCTTTTGCTATATAGTTTCACTTTCTTTTTCGAGGGGGTGGGGTTATATTAATAACTCTTAAACTGAAAACAATCTTATTGTATTCATCGTATTTGTGATGTTTTTGTTATTTAATCCTGGTTTAAACGCATATGTAGGTATAATATTACAGCAAACTGATTCCAAATTAACTTTGCACATGGGTAGTCCGGTTAGAATACTATTTATGAATACAACTTCCATGCTATTAAGGTTTCGTCTTCATTAAAATGTTGGCTACACTAGTTTTGAGCTTTTTATATATATGTTTGTGTTTTTAATAAAACGTATGTTAGCTATTTGTGCTTGTTTAATGATTCAAAGTATGAATATCACACTATTTTAATGCTAACGTTCCTTCCCGAAGTTCCGGGTTTCATTACCCGCAAACATTAATTCACACCTATTGGATGTACGCACACATTGAGTATATACTGGCTAAAGGTTAGTGCCAACCTTTAGTACCAGAAGTAGTTCATTCCTCAACTTACAATTTACATCCTGTCACGAAACTATGCGCTGCGCCTACATTTAATAATCAGTTGCATTATCTTTTTGTAAATGTTTGTCACTGAGTAGGTTCCACTTTTGAGACAAAGTGCATTGTTTCCTACAGTAGAAATGATTTATATTCATATAGTCCCGGAGAATATTCGCCAAGCCTTCGCCCCGTCTTGGGGAAGCTGGGGACCAAGTTCTCGTCCCCTAGATTACCAGACCGTTGTCCACTTTTATGCATAGAAATATCTTTATGATGTGCATGAAATATCCTGTTGTATACCTGATATCTTAAACAAAAAAGACTGTCCTGTTGTATGAAGATGAGACTTCAAAATATCACAATGCTCTGCTATATATACAACTTCATTCACATTACAATGAGCATACTAACATACTTACGAACCAACAATAATGGGATTTAAGGGTTAACAAATATCAAATACCAAATAATTCCAAGAAGTTTTGAAAATGTATACATGTAAGAAACTTTAAAATAGCAAAAAAGCCACTCCTATTAATATATGGCAATTGTTTAAAGAAATTTTATATTTTCAAGAACAGATTATTGAAAAATAATTTCAAAGACATGTACGAATCACGTCACTTGATTATTTTCGCCAGACGTTTAAATGATTATATCGTTCAATGTTGCATATTTGCTACATTTAGTTCAACAATTAATGTTGCATATATGCTACATTTTGTGCAACGCTCAATGTTTCATATATGCTACATTTCGTGCAACAACCAATGTTGCATATATGCTACATTTTGTGCAACGCTCAATGATGCATATATGCTACATTTTGTGAAACGCTCAATGTTGCATATATGCTACATTTCGTAAAACAACCAATGTTGCACTATATTTCGTGCAACAACCAATATTGCATATATGCTATATTTCATGCAACGCTCAATGTTGCAGATATGCTACATTTCGTGCAACAACCAATGTTGCATATATGCTACATTTTGTGCAACGCTCAATGTTGCATATATGCTACATTTCGTGCAACAACCAATGTCAGACTGAAATTAAATGAAAGTGATAATTACCTCACGAGTTGGACTAAGTTGCATTATACTCCATTACAGTAAAAACTCATTACTTTCAGAAAGTGATGTCTCTCTGAATGTTAGCTATATCCCGGCAAAATGCATTGAAAATGGCTAAGAAAGCGGATGTCTGCATAAAACAGTTGTACATGTAGCTTAATATTCAACACATGTGTGAAAATATCGAGCCTTATTAATTGCAGAACACACTTTAATAAACAAGAAATGTCAAGACATCTGTACAACAACAAAGACTACATATAATATCAATATAAATAAATATAAATGGAAAAGTTATGGAAACACAGGTAAAACTGTGTACGACACTGACATGCTTAGTTAAAATGGATACATGGTTTCTAACAATAACGACATGATCGCGCAATTTTCATGCCTTTGCTTACATTTCATTCAAGCTGACTTACATATACCATGTTAGGATAACACTTAGAATTGTTATAAAATGTTTGATGGTCATATCCTTCGTTGAACGATTTGTCACAAATTTTCGCTATGCCATATATAGTCATATAACGACTACCACAGCAAAAATTAATTGGACAAAACGGCATTTTTCTGTTTCATTGTATTTATTCAGTAAAATAGAAAAATCAAGGATCGATCTGTTTCTTGAAAAAAATATCCGAGTATCCCTTTAAATGTCCATCTTTCACTAAAATATTTTATCTTTTGATAGATCTTTTTACTTCCAATGTGCAACATCCTCATCAAACTTATTTATCTTTTAAATTACTAAATTTGCACATAGAGCTACATTCATAATTAATGCGATGCAGTAACAGTTGATTGTTAAAAACAGCCAGTTTTTAAACCTAACGCATATTGTACTGCTAATACTCATAAACTTGTTAATTTATATTTAGATAAACCATAATTATGAAGTAATTGTTCTTGTTTTTAAATATGAAATTTTGATCCCAATATACCTTTAAATAATAGATCTACTTCTGATCCGAATAATTTTTTTTCTCTGCTTGCAGAAATATTGAGCACATGGGTATTTTAGTCGTTGAAAACTGTCTCGAGTACTATTTTGAATTTCCCTCTGATATTTAAGCAAAATATAAATGTATATAAAGTGTTATCAATGAAATACGATTCTGTCTGGAATACATTCTGCTAGTAAAACGTAAGAATTGCTTATTCATAACCATTATATTGTCCACCGTATGCTAGCGTGAGCACAAATGCAAAATTCATGAAAATTGTGATAATTGCAAAGGAGAAGAAACAGAATCGGTCCATGATTTCTGCAACCTCTTTCCAAGAGACGCCGGAATCAACGTCATTCGGCGCGATACTGCACGTGCCAATATCCAAGTCTTCTTTTAGATCGTTGACGTCATCTTCGAAGTCGCTGCTAACGACACTGCGTGTCTCCAGGGTAGTAGTGTCCGTCATCGGCGATACTTTGTTGTGGACATGGTTATGTTTTGACTTTGACTGCAGTCCAGGGATGCGCCAACGGATCACTCTTGCGGCACAGCAAGTAATTGTTATAACGAATGAACCTTCTTTTGGCCGACCTTCTTTGTGGAAGAGTATCAGAATGAGAATTGTCAGAAGTATTCCGATTGCGGAAAATATCAACACAATGCCAAGGTATAAGCCTGAAAAAATACGAATATACGAATATACATATTAGTGTGAGAAGTTTGGCGGGACTTATGACACTATTTTAAAACTTGTGTAAAGTTTTCAATCATGCAAGAACATGTTAAACTGGATTTTGATGATTTTATTCAACTCACTCAGATTAAGATATCGGCACGTCGCACTGAAATTAAGGTACTGAATTGTAATGCAATGGCGTAGATCTACGTTGCACTATCACTCTTCACTTACCTAAGACAGACAAGGTGATAGATGTTGGTGGGAGAGAATCCGTCACGATTGTAAGGAGCACAGCGAGAGACAGAAATACCGTGAGAACATACGAGACTTTCTCCCCGGAGTTAGTAGGAACGATGAACACCAAGACAACCATCAATGACGTCAGAATAATAGGCATCATCACATTCAGGTTGTAGAACTGTGTTCTCCGCCCTTCAAATATATGGCATGGTGCATTAATCAAAACGTTAGCGGATATGTACAGGTTTATAAATATTTTAATAATTTAACTACTTACTGTTAAAATGCAATTGTGAAATATAATTATTGGCCTCAAGAGGAGGAGCTTTTCCGACGTCACGACGCTTGAATGGTCGCATCTGAGACGTATTGCTCATGTGACTCAAAGTTAGAATGGTGCTTTTCCCTCAATAAGTGTTTGATATCGTAACAGAAATCTATAAAAGCATCCAACATTGGATAATTTAAGATAATGTAAATGAGAGAAATTAAAAATGAAATTATAATATGTATGCCGATGTTTAAGTTTCTGTTAAGTAACGCTCACTTCTTAGTCCTCCACTCACTTTAAAACGCTCGAGCACTTCGGAACCAAACGAATACTATAATTTAGGCCCGTTTCACTGTCAAATTTTACTAGCAAATTTAAAATCACAGCAACAGAGGTTTGATAGCTTCAACTGGTAATTTTTAATTTATATAATTTGTTTATGTATGAAGCTAAATTGTCTTTGTTGAACTGAACGGTTTTCACGTGAACAAAACATTCTTACTCAGATACACCCAAAAGTCCATCTTAGGATAAGTTCTCACTGTCCCATCAGGAAGGTGTTCCGTCAGATTTTTATCTTCCAGCCTTGTTTCGGTCAGATCCCATTCTCCGTGCACTCTGAAATTTTAACATATTACAATTACTGAAGTGATGGGGTAATTTTTGTTCTAAAAACTTGGACGAAGCTTTAGCATTTTTTTGTTTTGTGAAATTTTAGCTTGATTTTGACCGAAGTGCGAATTCTGAAAAAAAGTTTATAAATGTTAAATTCGCAGTAAAGACTTTTTAGCACAAATATTCAAGTTCACATAGCAACCTGTCTTAAAAGTTGCGCACCATTTACTTACTCAAAGTCTTCTAGATTGATCACTGTGAACAGACTCTCCAGTTTCACCTCTTCTATAGTGTACGTCCAACTCACAATTTCTACGGCACATTTTTGATGATCGTACGGATAGTATGTTATATCAACCTGGAAAGGAAGAATTTTCGGTAAGAAAGAACAATTCTCCAAATACAATAAAAATATACACATACGTAAGCTATGAATATATCACAAACCATGTGAATTGGTTGCAAACTTTTTGAAGATGTATACGTTTTGTAAAGTACATGTATGTATGAATAATGCATCATGTGAGAACCATTGCCGTGTAACTTTTGAGCTTAAATTGTATTTTAAGCCTAAATTATGTAAAGCAATATTTAGCTATATCAAATTGCTCTTTAAATGAGTATGCAGATAAGCATTGCATAGTTATACCAGCCGAACAAAACAAACAAAACGCAGCATTTGCTGAAATACTGACAAATTAAAACGCAATGGTCGGTTGCTATTGCGTTAAAAGCTATCAAGCGAAGTGATCGACAATGTATCAAGTAAAAGCGACATTTATATGTGCGCAACGATTAACAAAATCCTTAATGTTAAACTGAATTCAATAAGCTGGACAAGATACAGTGGGGGAAGAAGATCCCGAGAGAAAAAACGAAGGAGAAATGAGATGTTTGGGGATTCCGACTTAGAGAATCTATTTCATTTAGATCAAACTTATTTTGAGACCCGGAGAGATTGCCGCGTTTTTGTGATTTCAGTTCTTATGTATGTTCCACTATAGAGAATCGACGTAACAAGGGCAATATGAGAATGCTAATGGAGAACACTTGTCTTGATGTGATACTGTGGTATTCCAAACCGAGAGTGACATACAGTGGAGACAGTATGCGATGTGTCTCACTATATTACAGTGACGCTTCACGTAACTTAAAGATTTTATAACAATTTATTACTCGTTTTCAGGATAAAAGATTCAATTCACGATTGATATTTTAGATATTTACCTTAAAAAAGCAACTTTATACAGAAAAAAAGAGATAAGAATCTATATTCAAGAGGATAAGTTACCCACGCTGAATTAGACAGCAATATAATATAAGACGTACATTGGACATAACGTCAAAGGCGTATTGAGCCAGTTTTAAATTAACCTTTAAATGCTGTACGTCTGGCTTTTTAACTTGAATGATTAAAAAATTCAAAAAGGGAACCAACCTCGCAGTGTGTGACAAACAGCATAGGTGGTTCCCAGTCCACAGTGCCATCATATTTAAGGCGCAGAAGAAGGACATCACTTGATATTATTTCGAGATCTTGAAGTCTGGAATGCGTAAATTTAAAGTCGGATTTTATCAGGAGAGAACTAACTGCATGGAACGCACGCGCAATTTCTTCTCTTTGTGTCGCAGAAATTATACACTGGGATGGAATATCTCTACTGAATTTGTTTATTTCGTATACCGGTATCTAATGATTAGGATTTGTACTTAAGATGTTTTGACAAGGGAAAATGCATGACTGTTTCATTATATCGGAAAATATTTATATGATATTTTGAAACTTTAACAAGAAACGATAATCAAAATGTATACTTTTAAGTGTTACCATTACTTTTACAATATCAAACAAATCAAATAACCCTTGTACATTACAAAACATATCACATTTTAATGTGTCAGTCATTGTCAATATGACGCTATCATGTACATTTACTCCGCAAAGCTAATACATTGTCAGAGATATTTCATCCAAGTCTTACATTTTCTGCGACTGGTGGCCATTTTGAAAAGGTTGTCACAAGCATATCATCCTTGATTTAATGTTTACCTTACAGTGTGTTGCCAAAAGTATTGGAGGCTCCCACTCCACTTGTCCGGTAGATGTCGCTCTTAACACTAAATCGTCATTCTTTATAAGACCAAGATCCTCAATACTTTGAAGACAAAAAACAACAAATTTAAAATAAAAGTTACCACTTGCTATACATCAAACTTCTATTTTTTCTTGATTTTTTCATCTCCAAAGGGACTGTCCTTACACTGTTACACTGTGCATGTCCGTTTCTTTTTTCAAACACATTTATTTGGAGCCATACAAGCGCAGAGAAAGATTGTTTTCGCATTGTATCTACTTCTTGAATTATATAAAAGACGTTTCGGAATCAAAATGATATATCAGAACGGTATTATACTTAATGTACACACATTTTTTCGATTATTAGGAGCGAAGAATTTCCCAATAGACGTCTACGCATTCCCAAGTTATTACGCGGCACGTCTAACCTCCTGTGTTGAAAGAATCATAATAATCACAGAAAATGAGAACTGAACCTTTCTTTAAATCCGAAGCGACAAATGGTTATAGGTAGCAGAAACTTCAATGATATATTCATTTTAAACCTAAATGTAACTCGAAGACTTTTAATAACTTAATAAAATCTAGAAAGTTGAGCATAATCTTTAACCTTTAGCCTGCTGGCGGCAAGTTATTCTGCCTTTGCGACCAGTGCAGACCAAGACCAGCCAGCACTACCGTGAAGGCCAGTCATGGTCTGTGAACACCCTTTCGAATAATAAATGGTATTGCACAAATTGAATGATGGACCAGTCCACTTTAGAAATTTAGCAGGCTAAGGGTTAACTTATCTCTTATTTTTCTGGCAAGCTTATTATTGTATGATAATGAAAGTTATCACTTACGCATTGTCAACTATGAGTTCGGGTTTCCAGATATTCTTAGGTTTTGCAAAGATATATTCCATATCATCTTTTTCTGTTTTGTTCCAGTGAATTCTGTGATCTTCCCACTCCTGTAAGCAATGTAGTTTAGTTTAGTTTAGTTTATACTTATATATTTTAGCTCAATTGTAATGAAAGCTTCGAGTTTATTTGAACAACTTTCGAGACCACTTCCTGTAAAAACTGGTACTGGTGTCATATGAGTTATGGTCGTGATTCCCATTTTGGTGCTCAAAGTAATAACCTACGGTTTGAGCGGTAAATTTTAAACTTTTGACGACCTTCAGCCAGCCATTATTATTATCATTATTATTATTATTATTATTATTAATATTATTATATCCAATAACCTGCAATAAAAATGTCTTTGGAGCTGAACAATGAACAGAACAGTACAGAAATCTTATTTAACGAATACAAGGTCACGCATATATATGAAATTGACAAAATTATGACATCACAAGAGGAAAAACTATTATATTGCAAAAAGGAACAATGATTATTAAGTTCTGGTTGGAAACACACCTTTACCCGCTGTAAAGTGAGAATGTCAAATCATATTCTTGCAATATCTTTAATAATCTATTAACATTTCGGTTTGTAATGTTAGCTCATATCTGATTACTATATGTACACTAAGCAGATTGACATCAGTGTTGCACTGGAAGCATCCTTCAGCAGTAAAAAGCAAAATTTTGCAACAGAAATATTTATCAAATATTCAGAATTAGAGTTCGTTGAAAATATAAGTTTATACTGAGTAGTAAGTTAGATAAGTGAATACTTACAAATGTTAACCAGCCAGCCATTGTTAACTTCTGACCTTTTAAATCCTGGAAGTAAAATCATACACATGACATATATATATATATATATATATATATATATATATATATATATATATATATATATATATATATATATATATATATATATATATATATATATATATATATATAATAATGATAATAATAATGGCGGCAAGATCAAAAGGGCCGTCTTACTATATTCATACCTTTTTTTCAGGGAAATTCCAATATAATCATTATTATACTATAATTTGTAGAAAACTTTTCATGCATAAGTCATGCATGATCAAAATTACTTTGCACAACCCCTAACGATTACAAATTCATAAACAACAAATGCTGTATGAATTACCTAAATATGAATATCAAAATATCGACAAAGAAACCAAAAATGACAAACACATAAAACGTAGGTAAAGGTAAAATCATTATTCATAGGAAAAAACGAGACTCTTTTACACAATTATAAGACAACAATATTCAATCAGTTTGCTAAGTGTTGTAAAAAGAAGTTTGTCTCTAAAAGAAATTAAAAGTGTTCTGTATACTGGTCACATTTAATATAATATATGACGTAAAAATAATTAATGAAAAGTTAGGGACTAGAATTACTATATCGATGACGAATGCAGATGTCATAATACCGATAACATGACATTTGTTATTATTTTACTGATTGGTTAAGAATCGATTAAAACTGCAATATACGCTGTCTTAAAACCCTTAGGATGATAAGTGGGGGATCTGCAATGCATCTTTACTAATTGGACTGAAGTATCATCAGATATTCTAGTTCAAATATTCGCCATTAACAATTTTGTTGAAATAAACCTTTAGTGTATATTCAGCAGGAGGTTGAGAAGCTGGTACACATAACGGAACGGAACGGGCTCTGTCACGGCATATTGTCAAGTGTATCCTTACGCCAGACACGCATGGTGTGCCCGTCGTCAAAGGTTACTCAGTAAATATAGCAGTGCTTTTGATATTTTCAATTGCATTTTTACATTCTTAATTTGCATGAAGGATATGATTTTCCTTCTTGATGATACTCCAATGTTTACACAGTATCGGTGAATTTAAATAGGCTATCGGACTTGATTTATCTGTGAACTGTGTGTCAGGTTACAGTAAAACGTCAGGTAATGTCACTGTTTTTATCAATACACAGTAGTATCATGTTTATGCAATTCATTAGGTTATTTAATCAGGATTTAATTGTTGTAATCCAGTCTTTGCTTGGCACCCTGTTGTATATTTAACATGCTCTTAGCAGGACACCGATTCCTAAATTGATATTTTTTTCTCAAATAGTGACGTTACAACATTACTGGTGTTGTCAAGAATATGAGAATTTCGCTTTTATACTATCCACTTTTTGAATGACTTGTGGGATAATAGTCAAAACTCTTAACCTAGATCCGATGGACAGAGGGCCAATAGTTTCTACTTCTGACAATAAGTTTTTTCACATGACACCAGACATTAATTTTTACAGCATTACTTTTATCTATCTTTATTATTAGTTTAGAAAATATGTGTTAAATATAAACCTATTATAAAGCACACACTACGAACCCTGCAATTTATATAAGGAACTACTTGATAAAATAAATGGTATGAAAACGACATTTATTCGTCAAGTTTTATAACCGGTGGTTTAAAAATTACATTAATACACATTTTTTACATAGCATTATTATTTAAAAAAAAGAAAAGAGCATCAGATTAAAATTGTTTTTCGTAGTTTTACCTACCAGTTCATCTATTGCGATGATACTAAGCCCGACTTTCACGTGGGTTTGGGCGTCTGGTCGTGAAACTGGATCGTATGAAGAATTTAGAACGGTCTCATTTCTAATTTTTGTCTCCATTTCAGGACTGTATGCCGTTTGAACTGCTGCAAGTATAAATCCGTAAAATGATGATAAAAATCAAACCTATGAAACCGTGTATGCTATTTGACTGAAAGATTTAGAGAGGTAGATTTTCTCACGGTGCAACAGTACCTAAATAAGACATAAAATGTTAGCAAAAATAAACAACACTCATTCCTGTTTTTTTAAAGATTTGTAAACGTAAATATATATTTATACATTAAATAAGTCATAGGCATTTCCCCTTGAGGTTTATAGTTACAGCTCTTGAAACAAAAAAGTTGTTGCTTTTTATCTTCCTTCACCTGACAGATATATATTTTTTTGTAAAATTGTATATATACATATACGACTTTGAAATGATACGAGCACACTCAGTTACGTGTACAGAATTATAAATTAAGCTGCATTTTATCCTTTTTTCAAATTTAAAAGTATGAAAAATTAGAATTTTTTAGAAGACTTCACAAAAATGCAGCAAGTGCTTTCATTGTTGTCAGATATCATGTTATGAAATAAAATAATAGGTACTTTCACTTATCATTGACGTTTTATACGTTGATCGCTTCTTTTTAATCCAGTTCCTTATTTTAGTATTTTGACACTCACAAACTAATATAAAATTGAATTTTATACTTACGTTTTAAATTGACTGAATGCCAGATGACAGTTATAAACGTAGATACAATATAATCACTGTTTGACATCATGGTAACTTCTGATATTTATTTCCGTACTTCTTTTAGTCACTCTACCATTTAAAATTATAAGACATCGAAACGTTTTTTACTGGCGAAACGTTTAGCTATATTTAAGTTTTCCGATGGTTTAAACATTCTGCCATGCCTTCTGTCATTTATTGTTAACTTTGTTTGATGAATTGCCGATGTCTAAGACAGTATCAGCAACTGTCCAATCAGTGCAGATGCTCTATATATAGAAATCGGTTTATCAGAAAAATTAATACCGTTCATACGCGGAGTATTTTCCCCCGTTTTTGACCCACAATGCAGTTTTTGAAGCGGAAAATTAATCCATCTTGAAATGTCGGAAACGTTTGAAACATATAAAAAAAACATTCAAATTATATGTATATAAAATCAGTCTTATTATGCTTTATAAATTTTTAGATCATGTTATTTTTGGTCGTTCTGAGTTTATTTCAATATTTCCCACCCCATCTCAGACATACTTTATATCTACTTATTTCTTTGAGGGCCACCGAAACTGAAGACTATACTTTTGTGTAATAAACAACTAATACAAATATTAATAAATGATATTTTGAAACCAATCACTTTTTTGAAAATAAAATTGTAAGTTACATAAAGGAAATATATTACTATTCTTGTGTTATGTTTACAGATGGGGTCAATCAGATATATTCTGCTTTGATGTTTTATTCAGGTCCGCTTACGGCACTCTTGTATAACTACACAATCATAATGCTATTTCAAACACAATGTATGGTAAGCAACCAATAGTATCGATTCAATTCAATCAAAAGCTTTATTGTACAAAATGCAACATGTAATGACATTCATATGAAATGCAATATGTAAAATAACAGCATAATTGTCAGCAGATAACCAATCAACAAAATGTTATTATATTAGATTTCTTTAATGTGGTTAAACATAGATAATGCAATGGAGGTAAATAAGTAAATGTTATTTAAAACACGTAATTAAAATATACACATACCAAAGTTACAAATTTTATATATAGAAAGCCAAAAGTCAAGGACTTAGATCCAACAGGAATGAGCCTTTTTACATTATCAGAAGACGAATTGCAAGAGAAAAAAAACAACAGATTGTAACAATGTTCATCAACATTCAAGTTTATTACTGTCGGGCTCAATATGTAAATGGAAAGATGAAACTTAATGTCAGGTAAAAGTTAGTGAAGTAGTGCGGACGCTTGTTATTGCACCGTGTGAACAAAACAAAAATGGAAAAAATGGTCGATATCTGATTTCATTTACGTCAGTGACGTTTTGCTTTAAATCTGTTTTGATATCCCAATGAATATGAACAAATTCTTATTATTCATTTTTTTGAAAAATATAATGAGATAAATGTTCTTGTCTATGAAAAGTTTTATTGCTTTCTTTCCATATATTCACGTTTATATGGCCGGGCGACTATTGTTATACACCATCGTGTAGAGAATGAATACCATTATACAAAGGACAAAAAGAAGAAATGACATTCATCACCAATACATCGTTGACAATTGGAATAATTAAGAAACTCTCTCGGGTACAGTAAGTTATTTAATCAAATGTATATTCATTTTGTGTTGTGTGTTTCATGTAATGCAAAAACAAAGTTTCTGTTGATTGAATATCATCAGTATAACTATTTATAATGTGTTTTTTGAACTTTTTCTTTAGTAGTAAGCTACTGGCAAATAAGGCATAAATTGATCATTTACTCTGTTTGGCACTCGTCATAACAGAGGTTTATGCAAAAAAGACTGAAGTTTCTTTGTTTAAAAAAGAACGAATTAAAATTATGTTATAAAAAAAACAATCATGGTGATGCTAAGAGTTCGCATATCGAAAAATGATAAAGAGGTTATATGCCAGCGAAATAATTTCACGTGGGCATTGTGCGAGTAATTATTCAACATTGCGTATGACCGATTTGGAGGGGATTTCAGGTCACAATTCTTTGAACAGCCAAATGTTTTATAATTTATCATTGGGTTATATTCACGGGCTTAATTGCATTGCAAATACTTCAAAGAAAAAACTGTTTGGTAGGTGTTGACTGTATTGAGCTGCTTTTAGCACTGGTTCGAGTATACATTTTGTTAAAAACTGTCCTTCATTCTGTTAATGCTTAGGAGACTTTCCACCTTCAGACAGAGCAAAGACAAAGGACAAGTTCATTAAAATTGTGGATATCAGGAAAAGATAGAAGCAAAATCTATCAAAGACGGTTGCAACAAATTTCCAAGTAATTTCGTTTTCATCTCTCTCACTCTTTATCTTGTTAACAACTTTTGTACCATCTTTGGTATCATTACTGAAATTTTCTAAATTCCCATTTATATAACCTGCATCTTCAAAGTTGTAGGATCCCATCGAAAAGCGCATTGTAGGTGTTTCCTCGCCCGCAGACTTAACACAAGAAGTGTTCCAGCAAAGCATTCTTGCAAGGCATATTGTCATTGTCATGATCAAGGAGTCTTTCTTTGGTGCCCCTTCCTTGTGAAACAGGTACATGATCAGTACTGTAACCAGTATCCCTAATGCTGCCAGTATCAGCACAACGCCGAGGTATATCCCTGGTAAATGAAAACATCATTATTTTGTGGACTTGAAACGGTCATTCATATTCAAGATTGGTAATTATTGCAGATTGACAAATATCATTAGTATTCCGATGCACATTCCAGATTGAAAATTATTTCGGATTGGCAAGATATCATTAATATTTATACTTCAGATTGGATATTATTCTGGATTGAATATTATCATTAATATTCCCGAATTGAAAATATCATTTACGTACTAAATTGGAATTATACCAGACTGGAAAATGTCATTTATATTTGTTTTTTAGGAATGAAAATTATAGTGGGTTGGAAAATGTCATTAGTATTCCGAAGTGGAAAATGTCTTTTACATTCAAGATCGGAAATTATTTTGGATTGGTAAGACATCACTAACATTTACACTTCAGATTATACCAATTGGAAATTATACCGGAATAGAAAAAGCCATTTATAGTTATTTCTTTTTTAAAATGGAAATAATATCGGGTTGGAAAATATTTGATATTCCTAATGGATATATTCCAGATTGGAAAATATACCGGATCGGAAAATATGATATTTATTTACATTTCAGATTGTAAACTATTCCGAGTTGGAAAATGTCATTTATATTTATACTCCAGATTGGAAATTGTTAAGACAAGCTGATGTGATTAATATTCCAGATAAGAAATAATGCCGTATTAGAAAATATTATTTATAATTCGGTTTGGAAAATGACATTTATAATTTATATCATTAGCTGTTACGATTTTGATACCTTCCAAAAGAAATAGTTTATTCTTTTATGGCATTACATACTAAATTTTGAAGTATTTGATATTTTCCATCTCTCTATTTGTTATGAGAAACAGTTCTCATTAGTACGAAAAACAGATAGGGTTTTACATTCATGTATTATATTCTTGCTGAAGTTAATGGTGCTGAACACCAGAACTTGAAAATGCTGAAATATCTAACGTTTGGAATAATTTAAAATTGCATGAGCAGTGCAACAAAAATACTGGGAACTACATAGTGCTCTTCATAAATTACACGTGGCATACCAAAGAAGTATAAAAGTTTTATAGGTCTTTGGACATATAACGCCTGAATGCTGAAATATGTAACGTTTTGAATAATTTAAGATTGCATGAGCAGTGCAACAAAAATACGGGGAACTACATAGTGTTCTTTATATATTGCATGTGGCATACCAAAGAAGTATAAAAGTTTTATAGTTCTATGGGCATATTACGCCTGAATGCTGAATTATCTAACGTTTTGAATAATTTAAGATTGCATGAGCAGTGCAACGAAAGTACTAGAAACTACATAGTGTTCTTTATAGATTGCATGTGGCATACCAAAGAAGTACAAAAAATGTTATAGCTCTTTGGGCATACTACGTACATAACAGGATATTTTCATAACAACCGGAAAAGGGCGAAATCGCATCCTGAGAATATGTAATTAAACAGAGAACGCCGATTGTCAGTACAATTACAATACTTTAGATAGTACTATTATCAATAAAATGTCTCTAAAAAGACACACTAAAAAAAGAAGACCCATTAAACTACCTAGTATAGATACTGTAATAGAAGTTGGTGGGACCACTATCGTAAGGAGCACGAGAAGAGCCAGGAATTCTGTGAGAATATATGAAATTTTTTCTCCCGAATGCAGAGGAACAATGAAAACCAAAACTACCATTAGTGACGTCACTGTAATCGGCATCATTACATTTAAGTTGTAAAATCCCGCCCTTCGCTCTGAAAATAGAAAAATAGATATCATATGAACTATAAATATATTGAATCTGATCTGCCCGAATGGTCCCTCATTTTACAAAATTACACGGTTATATCTCAAAGTGACATTATGCGCATCTTACTACACATATTTTGTTTCTGGTGTATGCTTTATAAAAGCAATTTTCGGTTGCTGTGCATTTAAATTTGTTAAATTAAATATAATGCCGTAAAAGTATTTGATGTTGATGCTTCAGAAATAAAGAAATCGGACTAATAAAATAATAGTTGGGTTAAAAGCTATAATTTCCTCTACCCTTTTTATACACACATCTATTTCAGCTGGAATGAAAAATGCGCAAAATTCCACTTTAAATAATGCTAAACAGTGCAGACATGTTGCTGCTGCGAAGTTACCCAAATATAGCCCATTTTCAATACTATACCTCCACCTTTTTGTTTGTTTGTGCTAGTTATAGAACGTTGTCATGTTATAAATATAATTAATGAAAATTGTTCGGCAACATGCATAATACGGGATTTAGAGTAAAATACAGAAATTCTTTTCTGCTTGTTCGAATCCTACATGTGGAAAACAAGCCGTATTTTTTTTTTTTTTTTTTTTGTTTTTTTTTTTTGTTTTGTTATTTTTTGAAAATTTATACAAGCATATGATGAAATAAATTATGATAATGAACGTTACAGAAAAACTGTGCATACTATTATCATGTTTACAAATAGCCCCAAGAAATAAAAAGCTCAGATATTTATATTGAATTCATGTAGAATTAAATATATATCTTGTGAATATACTGTTAGCCGCAATGTCTATATTTGTACGATATCAAATTTAAAAGATACGAAAAGAAGGCTTTCAAATTATAATTCTGCAGAGATTTAATGCGACCGTTTGAAAATGTGGTATTCTTATATGTTCTGAAGGTGGCAGTTGGTATTTCTATATAAAGCGTCTGAGAAGTTGTAGAAATGATGAAAATACCAGCATTTCACATGTCACTTTTACTTGGTTTAGCTACACCGTGCAAGGAGTGTATACACGAAGAACATTGTTCCCTCTGAAGACAATTATCACGAAATAGTGTAGGACATGTTTATTTTAGATGGATTTCTTAATCACAAAGGACTAAAAAAGATACATGCAGAAGGAATACAGCTGGGTACTGCCTAAACATGTTGGAAAAAAAACACAATTATACTTGCTTACCAGAGAAAAATTAGTCAGTATTATGTCTTTTGTTTTGTGAAATCAAGCAACGGGGTTGAAATGAACCAAAGGCAAAGTTGAAAGTTAGCAAAAGCTACATGGAAATGTTGGGTAAATAGATTATTTGGCCGTAGGTTGTATTAAAATGATAGGTAAATGGAATATTTAGTTGAAGGCTAACTGAAATGATAGGTAAATTATTCTTATCGAAGGTTTCTCAGAAATGATAGGCAAATGAATTATTTGCTCGAAGGCTGTATTAAAATGATAGGTAAATGAATTATTTAGTCGAAGTCTACATACTGAAATGATAGGTAAATGGATTATTTGGTCGAATGCTGAACCAAAATGATAGGTAAATTGATTATTTGTTCGAACGCTACACTGAATTGGAAAGGCCTTGAGTCTTTATTATTTTCCTTTCTTGCTTACCTTACAAACTACCATGTATGTATTTAATTTGTACATGTATTACTGGGAATAAATATGTTTAAATTAAGTGGTAGGTAAATGGATTATTCGGCATGAAAATGCTCAAATCATAGACACCTACGGTTCGGGCCTCCGCACACCCCATTCTCCTCCGCCCCTGGTTAAGTTTATCAAATATCTTTTAGCACTTTACCATGTATTGAGCATAGGTGACGATTATAAAACGCATTTTGTAACATTTCAGCGTGTTTTTAAAAAAAGTATTTTACCATTAATGCTCTCAATATTACAAGACATGAAACATCACACGAACAATGGGAACACTTGTATTGCTTGGACCCTCGCTTTCTGTAGCGCATGTCATAAACCGGGTACCAAAACTGATACTCTTACGGCTATGTTAAACCTGATCATCTCTTCTTTATGTAAACAAACCTCGTGTATCACGAGCTGAAGCGATATAATGTAGTCGAAACGGTATCAATTTTGGTACCCGGCAACGATATGCGCAGTTCAAAGCAGGGATCAATTCGCAAGAAAGTGTTCCATAGAATTTAGATTGATTGATTTATATCATTTATTGATTCCTCGTCGGAATACAAATGACAGTTGTCGGGACCGGTGTCATTTGACAAAATGGTAACAGATCTGACGATTGATACCAGTGATTCATTGGCAGGGGTTCATTTAAAAGTTTTAATTGGCTATTGTTTCCCTAGTGTTCGTGCGATGTTTCAAATCTTGTAATATTAAGAGCATTGTTGGTAAAATACTTTTTTTTTAAATACGCTAAAATGTTACAAAATGCGTTTCATGATCGTCAGCTATGCTCAGTACATGGTAAAATGCTAAAAAATATTGGCTAAACTTAACCAGGGGCGGAGGAGAATGAGGTATGTGGGGGTCCGAACCCCAAGTGTCTGTGGCTCAAATTTAACCTCTAAAACTATTTTCATGTGCGGTGTAGTATGGACAGCTGTGTTGTATGAATGTGGCATTTCCTGTTGGAGTTTTATCCTTATATATTTATGTTCATCAGGATGGTATGACTTTTTCTACTAGCAAAATCTAACATAGCCTTGTACAATAACAGTGACCTTTAGGTATGTGGGTAACCTCATTGAGTTCTATGTTGAAATGTTTTGGACAAATAAATACTAAAATATTTGCAGAAATTTTAAGTGACACTACATAGAAATATGTTGTGAATGTCATAGGAAACGTAAAAGAGTGTTTTACCAAGAATCACTCGGAAATTTATTTGGGGATATACCCTCAGTGTTCCGTCAGGTAGATGTTCTGTCAAATTTTTGTCATCGATCTCTGTATACAACATATGCCATTCTCCATGCTCCCTAAAACAAGTAAAACGTAAATTATTTATCTATTTTAGTATTATCACCGCACTGGAAAATGTCCTTGAAGATTTTGTTTTAACGAATATTATAATTATTCATAAATGGCCGCCAGTTCGAATTTGCACGGACACTATTTGGCAAAAACGCCTAGCACTTTTACAAAGACTTTGAACTTGAACATGTTATTGAATTATAGTCAGCACATAGCATATACCAACCAACAATTTTCACTATTCTATTTTATTTTTTTTGTAGATATTGCTATTCATATATTATTTTTCCCATGGGAAAATGCCGATGTCCTATGGTAAACATTCATTTCCCATGAGAACGGTGTTTTCCATTTGAAAACATTTGAGACGATTTTGTCATTGGAATTTCACATGGGAAATTATTATTTCTTCTTTTTTATTCAAGGTATAAGAAATCATCATAGCTGTCAAATAAAATATTTTTATTGTACATGCTAGCTTATTTGTTAAAAACATTTTTTCCATAGGAAAGAATTCCTAAAGAATTCCAATAGGAAATTGTTTCCTTTTGAAATGTTTCCCATAGGAATGCGTTCCTAAATGAAAGACTTCCTCAAGGGATTGTTTATTAGAGAAGAATTATTCACTTAAAATTCTATCATTAAAATCTAAAGACAACATGAAAAATGCTGAATGCCGTTTATTTTTTCTTAGTAGATGCAGTTACTTATTTTTTTCAAACTGAAATATTTAGAATTCGTAGAAAAAAATCTGAAGATATTTGATAACCATATATAGAGGGCTTGGCGCAAAACTATTGTATCTTGTTCTTTATTTATATACACTTACAATAGTTTTGCACCAAGCCCAAGAAAATGGGACCATGTTCACGCTCGAACCTAATTATGTTTAATACATATTTGAAGTACTCGACTGATGATCCAGTTAACATTTAATATACCATGTGACTTCTTCAAGTAGCTGACCTAGTGAAGCATTCTACATTCATTAGTTTAAATATAACTTAAAGATTGACTTCTTCGGTTATGCCAATCATGTTTAGTACATACTGCAAGCCATTCAGACAGTCTACGTCTGTACGTACATCAGTTTTTATAGCAAATGGGAGTTTTTCTAATTGATTTTTTCAAGTAGACGATTTCCTTAACCACTCTTTTCTATTATACTTCAATTATGATTTATACTTACTTAAAGTCCTCCAAACTGACTTCTTCAAATAGATGATCCAAGATGACCTCGTCAATAGTATATGACCAGCTCAAAAGTTCCACTGCACATCTCTGCGTGTCGTATGGATAATATGTAATATCCACCTAATTATCAAATACAAATTCAACATGTTAAACTTAATCAGGAAAAAACAACCTTCTGTTATACTTTTGGATGGTTTCCTCACATAAGATAAATCTACACCCCAAAGCGAGGTATCGAGCCTTAGCGACCAGGGGCATGTGAAGTCAGCGACCCTAATTATTCGGTCGCGGAGTCCTCTTATATTACCTACAGTAAAATACAAAACTTGATCCTTTACCAGTTATCTTCAAACCTGTAAGTTTTAAACAGCTTTCAGCAAACGCATTTATGTCCAGACGTTTTGAGACGTTTTACGTTTGGTGTTAAGCTCTTTTTTGTTAGATATTGCGATTTTCTCTGTTAATGTGTCTGATTGGAAAGAAAGCGGACTACATGAAAGTCAGCTGCATTTCTGTTTTGTTTCGCTGGGTTCTATATGACTCTTCTCTTGATGTCTGCATACTGCAAGGTCATAGAGAAAATGCGTCGATTAACGATTATTTCATTGGTTAAAGGTGCAGATGGGAATATCTAGCTTGGTGGTAACTGTTATCACGATAACGAGGCTCAGCTGGGATATCGCGTAAACAGTTACTCCAAAGCCAAACAGAATCTTTTTCATCCATGCAAACAATAATAAAAATAGAATTAAAAATGACCGGTTAAAATTCCAGAAATCCCAGTCTTGTATACCGGAAAGTCCGTATACTTTCTGTCATGAGCTTTCTGAGCTTTATATATCGTTCTCCATAAAGTGTGTAGGCGGGAAAAAAGTCCCTTTCTTTGGAACATTGTGGGAAGTAATCGTCTGTCAAAATAAGTTGTATATTTGATGTATTGATGACATAACACAAAAGCACAGATAGCGCTTGACTCCCTTTTTATGCTACCATTGCTATAATTATTGTTGAATTGTTGTTGATAATAGGATTTGGGTCATCTGTGGCTGATTTGGGTTCATTATGTTGATAGCTGGATCCCAGTATCACAAAAAGGCTAAGTTCACTCTGGGCATGAGTAGAGACCGATATAATTGATAACCCACTTGAAGGGTGTAAGTTAGTACACCATTCGTACCTTCCTTGTTGGAGAGCTGAACTCCACAAACTCCGCTACGAGGCAGGGTTTATTGGTTCCTGGCTATTCATCACAGCAATCAATGTGCAGGGGGGAAAAGTTTACATATTTCAAGAGCCAAATTCTTGATTGGTCAGTTACTTTACAGGTGGAAGAAAGTATCTTTTACACAACAGCCTACACTTCCCTAAAGCTCCGACGTGAACTTAGCCATAATGTCATATGCAATAGTTAAAGGGAACCAGATATTTGTTAGAGCAAGTACTCTTTGTTAAACCCTTTATGAGCCGCGCCATGAGAAAACCAACATAGTGGGTTTGCGACCAGCATGGATCCAGACCAGCCTGCGCATCCGCGCAGTCTGGTCAGGATCCATGCTGTTCGCTTTCAGATCCTATTGCAATTAGAGAAACATTTAGCGAACAACATGGATCCTGACCAGATTGCGCGGATGCGCAGGCTGGTCTGGATCCATGCTGGTCGCAAACCCACTATGTTGGTTTTCCCATGGCACGGCTCATATATAAATTTGGACCAATCAGAACATGTTCTATAAATAACACCAATCACAGCTCACGTCTGCTAAGGTATTAAAAGGTAGATGGGTGACAGACAAATTATTCGGTATCCAGCGAATGAAGAAGACACATCGAGGATTCAACTAATAATTTATCCCAGTACCTTGATGAGGAAGGTATTGCAACTACAATGTCAGGGCGGATAAATTATTCAAAAGAAAACGTTTGAAGTTCATACACTAAAGACGATTTGCAGAATTTCAACAAGGTTTAAAGCTATAGGGCCAGCGCATAGGAGTTTACCTAAAAGGTAGCTGAATGCTATAGACGATAGCAAATATAGGCTGAGCATTGGGAAGCTGAGACAAAGACCCAGAGTTTGGTAGTCTGCTGAGATAGTAGGAGAGTTCCAGCTTATAGACGGTTCAGCATTATTGGCGAATACAACCAAGGCATCGGGGATATACCTATATGGTAGCTGAATGCTACATATTATAGCATATAGGCGCTGAGCATTCGGGAGTCAGGGTAATCATATAGAGTTGCAACTTCAATTAAGCGGACAGAGGCTGAGCGTCTATGCGATAGGACTCGTATGTTGTTGATTCAAAGACACTGTCTGACGGGAACTTCAACAAAAAGACCAATCAAGCACAGAGTTTACAGCAAATAGGAGTTTGAGCTAATAGTTATTAATTGAAGATTATTAGTTTGAAACATATAGTGATTTGCCTGATCCCTGAAATTACCTAGCTCATAATTGAAATCATTTGCTAATTGAAATCATTTGCGAATTATTGGTACACGAATCATTTAGGCAAGATAGCCAGAGGAAAAATTTATATACGAAATATTTGGTGTCACCAGCTATACGTTTTAACTAAGGACATTCAACTTCGCTTGTCAGCTGTTCTAAGACATAGTCACCTCAGCGATTGGACCCATTTCATGGTTCAAGACACTAAAGCATTTTTGTGTTTTACATTACATGCCTTCTGTTGCCTTTACTTATGTTAGGGTTTCACCTGGCGGGGATAACTTTTATTTACACTGTCTTGTGACTTTGTAACGTGGTGGGGGTAAGAGTGAGGTTAGGTGCACCATAAACCGGTTTAAACTCTCCGGTGGTGGTTTTGCCACTGACCGTTCCAAGGCGGTGCCCCACTGTGTTCCTCTACTGTTTGTTTTGTTCTGTGTGTTTGTTTCGTGTTTGTGTGGTATGCGGGTGTTGTTCGTGTGTGCCTTTGGAGAGGCTGAATGTTTGGAGCATGGCTTTCCCTGTTGAATGTTCCTCCTTGTTTTTACATTGCATATATATTTCTGTACTGCACGTTCCTACATATACTGCTGCAGTGTTACGTAATATATATCAGTATATTTGTAAGTACGCTCTTAACTGCTTACATATCATGTAACAATAATTGGTTATCTCAACCTTTAACATTCTTATCAGCAATTACAACAATGTATATTTTATCTATATAATACGTAAGTATGTGTCGTAGATGCATTCCGGGCTGTCTCTGTTGAATCGACCAAATCATTTAGCATGGTCTGCATTCTGCAATGCAGTCCACACAGTCAGTTCTGATCTGTACATTTTTTTATATAATGCATATTTGAAATATGTATGAACTGGCTGAAGGTGAGTGATAGGCACATGGGACCGGGTGTTCTTAGAACTATGTTGTTAACATTTGGTTTTATATGTATACTGTATAAGACTTGTCACTATGATGAAATATTTACTTACTTGCTTATTGTTCATCTGATGCCAGTTGAACAAGTTCGACCATAACAAAAGCAAATTGCCAACGTTTTTGCGTATTTAAATCCAAGCACATCACGAACAGAAAACAGAAGTAAGTCTAACCATTTATGCATCAACAATTTCAATTTGTCAGAACAGATTGCATAACTGAATTTGAAGGAAGCTGACACCTCGATGAAAGAGATTCTTATGTTTTGTCTGTGTACAATCGTACAATCATTTTAACAGATCAAGGAACCAACCTCACAGTGAGTGACAAACAGCATGGGTGGTTCCCAGTCGACAGTGCCATCATATCTAACACGAAGATGAAGTTCATCACTTGAAATAATATCTATATCTTGAAGTCTGCAACACACAATGTCATATTTAATTAGCTCACAATTATCAAACAGGAAACTCAAAATTGCTTTCATGAAGTGAAGTACTTTTTGCAGAATATTGCGGTAATTTTACCTTGCAGTGGGTGACAAACAGTACAGGTGGTTCCCATTCAACGTTCCCAGTGTATTTCACTCTCAACATCAATTCATCGTTCTTTATCAACCCCAGATCAACTAAACTAAGACGACACGAAAACACTTAGAGTTAAGCCAAGTGAAG
This sequence comes from Mercenaria mercenaria, assembly GCF_021730395.1. Classification (NCBI taxonomy): domain Eukaryota; kingdom Metazoa; phylum Mollusca; class Bivalvia; order Venerida; family Veneridae; genus Mercenaria; species Mercenaria mercenaria. The sequence goes on from NC_069378.1 coordinate 58,661,837, forward strand.
TTTGATATTAAGGTATTGGACCCGTAATAGAGTACCTCCTTTTTGAAGAGTATTCAATTCCTACCATAAACCTACTTTGACTGCAATTTTCAGTTGGTGGGGGGGGGGGGGGGGGGGGGGGGGGGATTCAAGTCCCATTGGGACCAATTTTTTTCCATATTTTCTCTTTTTTAGTAAGTTTTTATTTCTTTCAAGACTTATAATGGATGTATTGTACAAAAAAAATCATTTTATAAGCGATTTATTGCTGTTCAAAGTGAATTTACCTCTGAATCAGGAGGGGTAGGGTTAGACATCTTTAAAAATACTGAGTTACATGCAGTAAAAGTTCTCTATTTTGTCTTCATTCTTTAGTGTACATATTGTGGAAGAAAATCAGGTAGGTTTTACTTCCGCCCCAAGGTTATTTTTGAATCAAGTAAGCAAAATTCAAAACAGACCCGCAGGATTCGACCTTATTTTTCAATGTTGGAGTTAGAATTCTGTCTCATTAAATCTGTTTACTTGAGACACCCTAGAAAAAATGATATTTACAGTTTTATCTTGTGTTTTATAATTGTTTAACAGTAGTTTGATTTCTTTTATCAAAATTAATGCTGTAATGAATTCTTTGCAAACATTTTAGCTGGTGGCCATCACATTGAAATTTTTCTCTACTTTAGCTTGCGAAAATACCATAAATTATACAATATTTACAAAAAACGGCACGGTAAAAGTTGTTTAAAATTTACAACACAGTGCAAAACATGGTCAGCTTCAGGAATATACCATACATTTTTTACACATTACTATTAGGGGTCCAATACCTTAATTAATTAGTTCCATTAAGTAAAATGGAAATACATGCAGATTGAAAACTCGTTTCCACAGTCGGCAAACGTTTAAGTCATACCCCATAATTTTTATCTTTTAGTTGGTTTCTCTAGACCTTTTCATTTTACCCTTGGATCTAATGTTATAAATCTTTAGATTTGGAGACCTTCCCAAGGAGAAAATTTGGCTGTCTTTTAGTATAAAGAAAAAGGTTCAGTTAAGCTTCATAAATTATGGCCTACAAAATTTAGGCATTTCTCAAATAACTGATAACTGAAAAAATATACATTATTACCTACTAAAAAATTATCTTCTTGAATATTGCTTTTTTGAAACAGATTTGTTATTTTGTTCAAAACATGTTACGGAATCCTGCTGAAAATTGAGTTTCGCAATAGTTTAATAACATAAGAATGTAAGCACAATCAAGGACCACAAAGCTTATTCCACAAAATGCCACGGAGAGCGCAAATCTATGGATCGCGTATGTATGACTTCGATCTCCGGTCAAGGCGTATGTTCTCTGTGACGAGCTGATTAAAGACATTGTGTCTGAAACTGGGGAAGTTTGCAGTTACTTGAGGAGGACAGGTTTGTACTGGTACAGAATCCAGGAATACTGGTAATGTTAGATAGCTGAAATACTGTTGAAAAACGGCATTAACCCAAAAACAAACAAATTGACCACATAATTTATGTGTTCGGCAGCTGTGCTCGTACTGAAAATTTCAGATTTGTATGTAAAAATTGTTTAAAAATATAAAGGCTTCAATACCCTTAATATAAATGTATTTTCATTTACGTAAGCTATTTAAATTGTTAAATGTTGCATGCAATTTGATAAAACAATACTTTCTGATGGAAGAAAACTTGGAATTTAATCCATTTACAAACTTAGTTTTTGGACCATTTTTATCAAAACTGAAGCTTCGCCAATATCAAGATCACAGTTTGAGAATGATTTTCCAACTGGGGCAGAATAACATTAACTTTGATCATGCTTATGTTATCACAGAGGTGAAATGCGACCTGCCCTGATCCACTGAATACTATATCGATTAAAACAGAAAAGAACCAATGGGGCATCTACTATTTTTACAGGTTAAATCACCAGTATATCAATAAATTATGCAAGAGATACTAACATATGAGTTCCCATGAAAGCAACGATCAGATTATATTAAAGCGAAATATGCTAGATCAAATTGATTCAAAGGAGTCCCATGAGTAAATATCAATATAAAAAGGCATAGATATGAGAAACAATTACCTTAATTTCATAACACTTAATAGAGAGTATTTATTATACAGTTATTGACTTATGTTGAGGTCGATAGTCGTTTTCCCGGACCTGTAAAAATGATATTGACCGAGGACGTAGTCCGAGGTCAATATCATCTTTACAGGTCCGTAAAACACATACTGACCGAAACGTAAGTCTTTAATTGTTATATTATTTGCCCTTTTCTAATGCATTCATTTGACAGGCCCATATTTATGAAAAAGTGATATCACAAGAGTCATTATCACTTTTGCAGGTCAATATCGCTTTTTGCGGACCATCGCGTGCACTCATTTTGATCAATTAGATGAGCGCATTTGAGAAGGGTAATATATAATATTATTAATTATTGCCCAGAGCTTGTCTGTTTTATACTGTGGATAATTAGGTTAAGTGTTTGGTAAAATGGATGGAACACTCCGTGATCTTATTATAAGTTTAATAAATAAATGTCATTTTACTATCATGTATATCACATATCATGCTGACATTTAAAAAATCTAGTCACACATGTTTTGCCCATAGCAAAATCTATCAGTACAAAACTGTTTAACTGAGCAAGCATTGCTCCAGCAATAATTTTTCTATGTATTTTCGGCTTTAATTTTTAGAAGTGGGGTTTGCTTATTTTATGAATGAAAGTCTTTGGCTTAGAAAGAGGGTCGTTTTGAGGGGTTTCTTATTTCGGAGGTTATCGGCGTAGTAATATATATATTTATTTTGCTCTTTTGTCGGCTGATTGGATTACGGAAAACTTACGCGTTATCGACCATTAATTCTGGCTTCCAAATGTTTTCTGGTTTAACAAATATGTGTTTCAAGTCGTCATTTTCTGTATATGATTCCATCGAAGTCTTTCGTCTGTCCATTCCTGAAATTGCATATTAAAACATGGTGATTTCTTGAAAGCGGGCCTCAAGATAGCTTTAAGTTACTAAAACTGTATTTGATATGTAACGATAGCTATATGGTTCGATCCCTGACATTACATTTTAACAATACATTAAACATTAAAAAGACTACACATTAGAGGGACGAATTGCTTAAAGCCAACGCGATGGATTTCTTAAATAATAATAATCAATGTTTAGCTCTAAAGATTGATACTATATGTTCCTGTCAGCACTTTTTGCATTTTACTACTCTGTATATTTAACTGCTACCCACCTAAACGTTAATGGAAAGAGGAATAATTTAAATTTTAGTATTATTTACTTCCCTTGTTAGGGCATTCATTCATTTGAAAGACTTAAACGAGCGAAACCAGTATATCATCAATAGACTCCATCAGCAGGGGTACCGTTGTCATATTTTTTTAAAAAGTGAATAATGATCTAAATACAAACCTGCGACAAGGAATATGTGACAGGAAAGGCCGTACCGGCGACAGTAACCATCAGAACAAATCAACACCCTTTACAATATTTACAAATTTATTTACAAAAGATGATTATTAACAATGAATAGATATGAAAAGAAAAAAAAAAACTGATTATAATTATAAAGAAAAAAAAAAGAAAGTTCAGTATCTCTAGATACAAAAGTTCTTATAGTCCATTCTAATCTGACGTGACACAGGTCTTTAATGTAATTGTGAACTTTAAGTAGCACAAACAAAACATAGCTTCTAAATTCAAAATACAGTCCCTTTAAACCGTGAATACGTTGATTCCGTGTTGGCTCCCTATGGTGGTAGGTGATTGCATCCCTGAGCTGACTTCAGAGGATAACAAAAATCATCGTCTTTGCGGTTTACGGCACAACCATGGGACGAAAGCTCTGCGCTGGGAGTATCACATCCAGGCGAGTGAAGACAAGTGAACCTCGGGCATTGTACTTCCGGGTTATGACATCACCAGGAAAATCGTCTGGCGGAAGAAGCTAAAATATATAACATATGGTAAGCACCATAGCAAAACAAATAAGTCAGGGCATAAAACTGCTCCTTTGGGTACACCATACCTCCGTAGGCTCCCATAAATAATACGTGCTACTTATACAAAACATATGTGCTACTAAATTCATACGTCACATGATTAAAATACGTCACTTATTACTTCCATTATTACAAAGATTACTTACTTAAAAGACTAAAGTTAAAGTATGAAAAAAAATATGAAAAGTATATGATGAAACATTATAGATACGGACATGATAAACTGCAGCTATTATTTACAACTACAAATTAACAAAATTCAATGTAAATCAAACGTTATATGATAGTTGGCATCCATATAATATCTAATGCCGTACACTACAACGGACATTAATTAGATGTGCTATAGACTGGCACACAATTACAAATTACAATAATATATTACAAACATGGCACTAGACTTGCCATATAAATTTATACATAACAATACAATGCAGTAATGGCGTTCCATAATTAACAAAATGTTTGACATAAGTTTTTGAAACAGTGCTTTACAATTATCACGATACAAATTTCAGTACAAATTTTACATCTTATATAAATGAAACATTTAGACTCCTCTTTCTAAATAATTTACAGAAGTCTGAAGAATTTAATAAATTATCCTGATATACCGAAACTAGCCAAAATCATGTGCCGAAAAGTAAATGTTACAGAATTCTGTAGAATGAACAAAAATTTACCAAATAAAAATTGTAATGCAAAAATCATACAAAAATCTAACAAATAAATTTCTTACCTCGATCGAGCATAAATTTCTAGCAAGAAAATAATTCAGACATAGATTCGTCTATAAAGTCGTAAGGTGGTGTGCGCAAGGCATATCTAGTCCAGTCTATTTAAAGGATAATGTCCCGCCAAATACTAAATTTCATGGGATTCACGGTTAAGCCGTGAGCTCTGACTATTGTCATTTTCACGGGATTCACGATATAGCCGGGAAATCTAACTACTTTGGCGCGAATTTATATTGACAATTTGAGGCCCATTATAGTGGTTTTGGGGATAAAAACATAAATTACTGAAGTTTATAAAATATCAACTTTCTTATTACTGAACAGAATTCAATGAAATTTACATGGAAATTTAAGTTATGAAATACAGAAAAACATGAGAGATATTTCATGCGTGAAATCTGACATTTACCTCAATAACTCAAAAATTTACAAAAAGATGATGCAATACCTGCATTTACACTTCAGATAAAATAAGGCCCGTATGTCAATTTGTGACAGAATATCAAAACGTACTTTTTATAGGAATTGTTTTTATAAAATTCATACGTTTTCCGATTGTGTCAGTTTAGTTAGTATTATCAGAATATTTGATTTTCGCGAAGGGAAAAAAAGGTCGCTAGATTGTGGTTGGTCTTTAATAAAGAGGACAGTTAACAAACCATTGTGCGGCAAAATTAGCCCATATATCTGTCCACTCGGACTAAAAATTTCAAAAGATACGAATAATTTACGTATGCCACATTGTAAAGCTAGTGTATACTTACAAACGTCAACCAGCCGGTCATAATACGGATGATAAACATTGTAAAGCTAGTGTATGCTTACAAACGTCAACCAGCCGGTCATAATACGGATGATAAACATTGGAAAGCTAGTGTATACTTAGAATGTCAACCAGCCGGTCATAATACGGATGATAAACATTGTAAAGCTAGTGTATTCTTACAAATGTCAACCAGCCGGTCATAATACGGATGATAAACATTGTAGAGCTAGTGTATTCTTACAAATGTCAACCAGCCGGTCATAATACGGATGATAAACATTGTAAAGCTAGTGTATTCTTACAAATGTCAACCAGCCGGTCATAATACAAAAGATAAACATTTTAAAGCTAGTGTATACTTACAAATTACAAAAGCCGGCCATTGTCAGTTTCTGATCTCTCAAACCCTGAAAGTGAACATTAAAACATCCATGTCTGTGAGAAATATCCAGGAAAGAAGCATTTTGTAGTGGGTGCGTTAATTCACAAAATGTAAGCCGTCCTATTTCATTTTGCTAAGCCGTTATTGGCAAATCCAGCCTATATTTATATACACGCTTTACTAAACTGAAAGCTGTATTTACTAACCTGTTTGAAAGTTAGTATATTTTTTGTTTATTTTGTAATTTCTAATTGCGTATAAAAAGTGTGCATTTGCTACCGTACGGTAAAACCAAACTGACCAAGAAAGATCGGTCTTTTGCCATTGCAGAAGCATTCCCGTTACAAAATAATTCTTCCATGGCAAAACGGCTTTTCATTTTACCATTGCAAAATTGTTATGGCAGACTTTTTTCAGAATTTCTGAAATACGAGATTTTCATGTTTCTGAACTGGACATACTAGTATGTAAGGGTAAAGAATATAGGTAATTATGTATAGGCAGAATCAGAACTTTTTATATCATTATCTCACTTTTTAACTTTTGCCATTATAGATTTAAATAATATGGTTAAACTAAACAAGAAATCTTGCAAATAAGTTAAAAGCAAAAGTTTCGTAGGGGTGCATTTTTGTTTCGTTTATTTCTACGACGAATAATCACTGTAGTGTTCTGAAAGACGCTTCTCTACCTAGAAGACTTTAATCGGCTAATCACACCCTCAGTCTGACTTAAGCACTTGATCTTCTAAACGAAGACCTGAGAACGACCCATTCACATACGTCTTCTGTATATTTTGGATTTCCAATATTGCTATTTTTATTTTCACAAGTCTGTTTTTATTTGAACCAATCCGACGACTTCTTCGAATGTCATAAAGTAAGAATAATGTGCTGTTACTCCAGGACTCGAACCCGGGACCCCTCGCTTAAAGAGCAAGTGACCTACCGACTGAGCTAACCGGCTATCTGACACATTACGACATGAGAATTATAAATATCAAAAATCAAGTCTAAAGGTAGATTTGCAAAAGGTTGTAAGTTAACCTCTGATTGGCTAGCAAAAGGGTCGTCAGAACGAGGCTATGAATAGGTCGTTCTCAGATCCTGTGCGTAGCGTAATAGGAGATGTACTGTAGTCAGATCGATCATACCCTTATTCATGTGATACGCAGACCGTATTCAGCTCTCTCTGTAAATTGATATCTGTTGGTATTTGAACAGGTTTTTATCATATTCATTAAACTTACTTATCATTTTAGATATACCGATATTCTTGCTAAATATACTGAGCGAAACGTAGCTTTAAAACTCGCCCATAGCCTTGCAAAATATTTATTTAGTTCATCAATTAACATGTATATTAATTTTGTTGTCTTTTTAGTCAGTGCTTTTGCAACTGGCTATAGCTCTAAATCAACCAAGTTTCAACCTCGCGTCGTTTGAGTTTTCCTTCTATTTCTGTGTGACCGCATCACAAAAATGTTCTGGATGTGTAAAAAATATTCTCATATTTATTTATAAAATTGGCTGTGTGTTAGAGAGTGAGCAACTGAGGGCTACTGTTTAAAACAACAAAAACAAGCAACAACGATTCTAGAATAAATATGAACATTATATTCACGTTCGAAATATTTGGAATCACTCCGCCCACTCTATCTTTTGTATCAGTTTTTCTATATGAACCCACACTCGCGCATACCTAACATTCTACTCATAAATAAAATTCCGTGTGCTTTGATTGGTTAACAGCATATAAAGATGACATTTTGATTGGTAGCCATTTTAAAGTGGCGCCATTTTTTAGGAAAGTGGGACCCTAACCCTGAAATGTCATAAAATAACCATTGGCTATCAGTCGTTTCATGGCTTTGATTTTGTCAAATAATATGAACTCTTTTCTGGGGAATGACATATAGGTCCACGGGACCGGGCGATTATTAATAATTGTATATATTTTATGGCTTGTGCCTATATGAACATCACATGTCACTATAATAAATGATTTTCTTATCTTACATCTTACCAGTTCATCAATAGCAAACACACTCAGTCCAGCCTTTATGTGTGTTTGAGCCACTGGCCTCGATACTGGATCATAGGATGAATGCAGTACAACCTTGTTCCTAACTTCTGTCTCAATGACCGGACTGGAAGCAGCATTCGCAGTTGTAATAGACAACTTTCCAAGTAAATCAACTTTCTAAATGTATTTTTTATCTATTTGTAATCAAGCGTTGATTAATCACACTCTTCGCACATATTCCAAAATCATGTGCTAATAAATTAGAGACACTACTGAGAAAAAAAATAAATATATATATTTGAGTAATTTTCTTACAGGTTTGAGACACGTTTGTTGGAGGTCTTCAGTAACAAAAAAAAAACTTAATAAGAGGCGCCCTTAGCAGGGTGGTAAATGCCGCTGATTTCGAATCAATTTGTGATGTCTTCCATGGGTTCGAGCCCCGTGGAGGTTATCCTGCTCACTTTCGGACAGTATTTTATTCCAGTCAGGTCGCACTTTTCGTGTCAAAAATACTGAATTAATACTCAGGCCGGGGTGGGTGGGACTTATCTTCTACTACCATTGTGAAAGCTTGATGGTCGCCACATGACCTGCATTTTATTGGTATAGCTTAAGAAACACCAAAACTTGCAAAAAGGAATTTAAATAATACATAGTGTTTTCATACCCTAATGGAAACGTTACGACATTTTACTCATTTTAACCGAAACAACGGTTAAAATGTATATATAGAAACAAAAAAAAAGTCTTGGTCGTTTCAACCCGATTCTAGTGGTTTTATCCTACTTCAATAGCAATGTGTGAAATTAGAATTAAAGTACAATTGAGGATTAGGCTCGTACAATTTTACTTTTCATTACTGACGATAACAGTAGTTCTACAGAAATATCTTTTCAGTAAGATGCCATTATTTTATGAAATTGCCAGTGCCTAGTGTCTGTTAGCGATTTATCTTTTTCAGACAAAACTAACAACATATAATGTTATTTAAGAGTAAGCCAATAAAAATGCTTGAATAGTGCGAAATGTTAAAATATTTCATTATAGTCCACATGGTATTGTTTTGCTGCAAAATATACCACTCTAATTTGTATAAATATTGGAAAATATCGAAATGCCAAATGTGATAATGATGCACGAACTTGTGACATCTTTTCTTTGATCTTTCAAATGTTATATTGATACAGTCGTTCAGTTAATGAATGAAATATATCGTGGTTTTCATTATAAAATATGGTATCGCATATTACAAGATTAACATTAATGTTGTGAAACATTAAATATTTAGCAATTTTCGAGAATATAAAAATGCCAGCACTGTAGAGCATAGCAAGTGGAAGTGCAAGAGATGTACCAATGGTTTATAATAATAAAATATTTTCACTAGCTCTTAGAAATAGATTAAATAGATGGTGTGAAGAACAGAATACTTTAAACGAATCACAATTTAGTTTTAGAGATAATAGGTCCACAACTGATTGTGTATTTTTACTCCACTCAATTATTCAAAATGTTCTTAATTGTAAATCTAAATTATACTGTGCCTTTATTGATTACGAAAAAGGTTTTGATACTATTGTTAGGGATGCACTGTGGTTAAAGCTGTCGAAATCAATAATGTTGAAAGCGATATATGCTTCTGTTACACCTTGTGTGAAACTTTCTTCATCAATGCCTTTATCTGATTTTTTCGATGTAACCCTCGGCTTATAACAAGGGAAACCACTCTCGCCTATTTTATTTATCCTTTTCGTTAATGATATATGTGACACCATCAACTTCAATGCTCTAACAGAAAATGATCTCAACCAGTTATCTATGTATACGTTACTTTTTGCAGATGATATAGCTTATTCACAATTGATCCACGTACTTTACAAGCCCGGCTAGATTCAGTGTATAGTTATTCTTTAAAGTGGGGATTGAATATATTTATATTAATGAAACTAAAATATGTATATTTGAAAAACGTAAACAGAGACACGACCTTCAATGGTTCGTGAATGGCAAACCAATTGAAGTGGTGGATCACTTGTTATCTAGATGTTAACTTTACTTATACTGGAAGTATGAAAAATGCAGTTAAGTCATTGTCCGACCAAGCCTTGAAAGAAAATAACTGTTTGCAAGGATTATTTAGTAGGGTAAATTTAGATGTAAGAACTAAATTATCACTTTTTGACTCTATGGTGTTACCAATTTTGTTGTACAACGCAGAGGTATGTGGGAATTTATGATTATAAAGAAATTGATAAAACCCATGTAAAGTTTTGTAAAAATATTCTTAGCTTACGCCAACAAACACCAATGTAGCTGTTTTGGGACAGTTAGGTAGATTTCCCCTTTCTGTTATTCGTAAAGAGAGGGTTCTGAAATACTGGTTGAAAGTAATGAAAAACCAGGATACACCCATGTATAAAATATTTGTAGATCAAAGCAGTAGTAATATGGATGTTATTTGGGGGAAAAAATGTAAAACGTTTACTAGATAGTCTAGGCTTTAATGATGTGTGGTTAAACTCTAATACGAATGTTAACTATTTGCCTCTGTTTAAGCAGCGTCTACGAGATCAAAACTGGAATACGGAATACTTGTATTCAGAATATGCCCAAGCTTGAATATTTCAGAAAATTCAAAACACAATTTTGTTATGAAAAATATATATGAGCCGTGCCATGGGAAAACCAACATAGTGGCTTTGCGACCAGCATGAATCCAGACCAGCTTGCGCATCCGCGCAGTCTGGTCAGGATCCATGCTGTTCGCTAACAGTTTTTCTAATTGCAGTAGACTTTAAAAGCGAACAGCATGGATCCTGACCAGACTGCGCGGATGCGCAGGCTGGTCTGGATCCTTGCTGGTCGTAAATCCACTATGTTGGTTTTCTCATGGCACGGCTCATATAATGTTGTATCCAATAGCCCGTGGAGAAAAAAACACATGTTTAAGACTAGGTTCTTATAACTTAGAAATAGAATCTGGCAGATTTTTAAATACTGAACGAAATGATCGCAAATGCAAATTATGTACATGTAACGCTGTTGAATCAGAATACCATTTTCTTCTCTGTTGTCTAAATTATGTAGATATAATAAATAAATAGTTAGGATATAATCCATGGTCCACTTTGCAAAAGTTTGTAAATATTTTGTCAACAAGACGTAGCAAAAAACTTATGCTTAAGAGTGCTCACTATGTTAAGGAGGCATATAGAATGAGGCGACATTCTCTTGACCACGTAACTGCTTCTTGAATTGATTATTTTTGAATTACTTGTGATATTATCCTTAAGAATTGAATTTATGTGTTGAAACTTATATAATATTCTCGTTTATGTTGATTGTCTTGGCCATATTTGTCAAAAAATTTGTAAATGGCCGAAGGTAATTATTTTACCGATTTGCCAATAACAATAAATGAATGAATGATACAATAATAACAATAAAACAATCAATAGAATAAAATACGCTATTAACTCATTAATACCTGGAGCCGTATCTCCACTTAATTACTGTTATCATTTCCACCACTAATCCATTTATCTGCTCTGTATGCCTGTGAGTTTTCACTGATAATCAATAAACGATAAGATCTCTGGATCCTTTACATACATTACTAAGTAATTTTTAAATGTCAAACTATTTTAGGCCAGTGTAAATTTATCCATTGTTTAAAAGTATTGATGATATTTATCTATCACTCAAAATGCTCTCGTTAATCTAACATATGTTTGGTCTGACCAAACATGTTCCATTATTTTATACCATTTTGTAATGTTGAGCTTATTGCCATAGTATTAATAATTCAGTGTTTTAAGTAAATAGATTTTAAGGCAGCTTTTAAACTAAGATTAACAAGGGTATTTTGAATTTTATCTGTTTGATATGTATATATCAAGTAGTTTCATATTGCAGCTGAAACTCTATAACTCGAAGTCGGTTGGACCAATGTAAACACTTTGATTTTAAATAGTCGTGGTTCGATTTAAACATTTTCAATTTAAGAGTCAGATTGGAATAAATTTAGATTGAGACTGAAAGATATGTTCGACTTAAGCGGGAGTTCAACTTAAGCGAGTTCGGGTTATCGAGTTTGGACTGTATTTGTGTGCTATTCATTGTACTATGTAAAATGTTTTAATAATTGTCTGTTACAAATCTTTAATAGATTGGCTATGCATGTATGTTTCATGTATAATGATTGTTTTATGTATGTAAACATGTATAGAACGGACAATAAACTTTGAAAACTACATCATACATTATTTGGTAGTTTTATATTGATTCAAATATCGTCTGTTGCTAAAATTTAAAGGGACGCATATTGCTACTTTCACAGTTCATGCACAAATGAGGAAGGGGTGCATATTAAGAAACTGATGGTGGGAAGACAAAAAACATATTCCTAAATTGATATAATACTTATGGACACCTGTAATATTCAGTACTTTGTGGATAAGGATGTGATACTATAAATGTAATAAGAAAACAGAGGTCTTTGTGAAAACACATTCAACACAAAATATTCATGAACATAATATTGATACAATATGTTACACATCTGATGGGTCAGACTCTGTCAGAGTTTGGGGCAATTTTATTTGAAGTGCTTTGGGCTGTGACAGAGCCCATGCGTCTTATAAAAACGTTGGGCCTATCTTTTCACAATTCATATCGTCAAGATTATTTAGAAGAACATTATTTTATTGAATATCACAAATATGTGATTTTTTTAGAATTTATTTATAGCAAAAGAGTGCTTTAACAATAATTTATGCACGATGGGCGGTTATATATACGTCGCTTGTAATAATTTCACGAGGGCGAAGCCCAAGTAAAATTATTTGTACGACGTATTACCGCCCGAGTGTATAGATAGTGTTAAAATACGGTTTGGTATGAATTATTTCGTTTCTAATATGCCCTTAATCTAAAATGGTAGATAAAATATAGTAGCGCTATTTCTTGGTCGCAACAAAAACGTTGACGTCACCGCATGTTAACGTGGCGTTATTGTAGCGTAGGAGTGTTTTAACAGAGAAAAGCATAATTAACATTAATCATAAAGAATATTTAGACGAACAATCATTTATACTACAAATACCGGTATAGACTCATGGCATAATAAATATGTACATACCAGTGTCTCATAAGCCATATTTGACTGGGCGTATAACAAATGATGTTTTTAATCTTCATGCTGGAATATGTATATACTTTAATGTTTTTGCATATCTAATCATGTGACACTTTATTAAACAATAAAATTGTAATTGTTGTGTGATTACATTAAACGTGTTGTGACCAGTCAATTTATTGTTATATCTTTATTATAGTTATGTTTTGATGAGATACAGAGAAAATAACATTACAAAATACTTGCAAGAGAAATTTTATGTTTTGGGACTATGTGCAGCAGCTGTTCTATGTTTAAGGGATAACTGCTGCAGAATTGTTGTTTTTTTTTTTTTGGCCGTAATTGTTCTGTCGGCGTTGTGTTCGATTCAGTTAATTATATAAGCACGTTTAAAACTTTAAATAAAATCAAAGCATTGTAAATACTTTAGGACGGATTGTCTTGGAATGTATTGATTCTGTCAGGTCCGAGATCAGTAATGTCCCTTTTCTGTTGGGACTGTTAAACTAGTAAATGTCTTTTTCGGTTGTTTTTTAAAACAATGTAACCATTTCTTTGCCAATTTTCTCTGTTCATTGTGAATTTAATGACTAAACATGAATAATGCAGACTATCATTATCAGGCTGCACATGTAGACACATGCACACAATTACAAAACAATTATACATTTTGTACTAATTATTGGGCAAATATTCATCAAACTATAATAACATAGGGAACAGACCTGAATCAAATTTTTAAGGTCACTACAGCAAGGACGATCAGACTTTTAAGGAATGCAAATATAACTGATTACCGTGTTGCAAATAGACTGTAGTAGCCAAATCATTTGAGCGTGAACTATTTTGATTTTGCTCTAGAATGGTAATAACTTTTACAGTAATATTGTATTTGGCAATATAATAGATTCCTTTCTCAATAAATTTATTTCCAAGTATCATAAATCATTGGAAAAGTCTTTTACTTCTTTTGATTATGAAAAGCATCTATCAAAGTTCTATTATTCTATTTCACTTCTTTGTGGTGATGAAAAATAACAAATATCCGAGCTTTAACTTCCCCTAAATTCTGATTTTTTTAGTACAGCTAATTTATTTGTGAATTCAATTGATGTAAATAAAGCGTGCTTAGTTTATTGTTCAGCGGTCACATCGTCTGCTCGAATTCAATCTGACTAAAGTACATCTCCTATATTACGCTACGCATAGGATCTGAAAACGACCTATTCATTGCCTCGTTCTGACGGCTCTTTCGCTAGCCATTCAGAGCCTAGCTTACAACATCTTGCAAATCTACATGTAGCATTGACTTTTGATATTTACAATTCTTATGTCGTAATGTATCAGATAGCCGATTAGCTCAGTCGGTAGGCCACTTGCTTTGTAAACGAGGGGTCCCGGGTTCGAGTCCTGGAATAACCGCATATTTTTCTTATCCTTTGACAATCGAACAAGTCGTCTGATTGGATAACATAAAAATAGCAATAATGGAAATCCAAAATATACAGAAGACGAATGTGAATGGGTCGTTCTCAGATCTTCGTTTAGAAGATCAAGTACTTTAGTCAGATTGGCTCGAGTTTATACTACACTAATCCTCTGCATTCAATTAAAGTGCGCAGTGAAGCGTGGTAATTTCAATTGTTCTATGTGCTGCCATTTGAGAACTATTTTCTTTCGGCGGAGTGTGACAATCCGTCCAAAAAGTATGTCACCCACATTATAATGTTATAGATGTCTTTATTAGACTTCTTTGAAATCGAATGAATCAAATCTTGTCAGATAATGTGTACAAGCCAGGGTTTTATGTCGTCGATACTGACTGAAGATATTTGTTGCACACTATCAAGCATTCTAATTACTTAAATTTACAATTCAGACATTTACAACAAAGCGTATTTATATTATAAAACAAGTTCTCAAAACTGATAACAGAAAAACCTTGACTAAACGTACTATTCTATCCTATCAAGATGGTAAGGACTGAAATATTGTTGCACAAGATGCAGCACAATATATCAACCACATTTACTGAATGGAACCAATTACCACTAGATTTGCGAAACTCTCCCACACTACTAGCCATCTTTAAAAGGAGACTCTTTCCTGGAGGACATAAAGCCCTCAACCACTACTATATTGGAGACCGCAAATACCAAATTCTTCATAGCAGATTCAGGAAACATTGTAGTTCTCTAAATGAACACCTCTTTTCCAAGAACATCGTTAATAGCCCATTATGTACATGAGGCGAGGTTGAAAATACACACCCCTATTTCTTTATCTGTCCTATTTACACAAGAGAGCACACGAAATTATTCAAAAGCGTCCTAGTAATTTCCAACATAACACTACATACTTTGCTATATGGTAATTCATCAATCACAAACACACAAAATGATTCTATCTTTCTAAACGTACAAAAATACAAATAGCAAACAAACAAATTTGAAACATAACTCGACTCCAAATTATCTAATTTCTTAATTCAGACCCTTTACGAGTATGATATAACACAATTCCGTCAAATATAACCAAGTGCTCTAAAGTGACCACTACAACCTGTCTTTTCTTGCTTCTTGCTATTCTGTCCTTTCTTTCCTGTACGATCTCGTAGATAAGTCTACGATACTGTTTATTGTTAAGTTAACATGTTACCGAAAATGCAAGGAGAGCGTTTCAAATAACCTTGGCTTTCTACTCAATTCTTATGCTTTAATTAACCATATTCAAGGAAATTTATTGAGATTACAGAATCTATTTAGAAAAAAAGTTGTGCAGCATCGAAACTTGACTCTGTAATAAAATTCAGTCTGGAAGGAAACTGATGTAAAAACTAGTCCGTCAATATGGGAGGAGCTTAATTTTGATATCAGGTCAATGACCTGATAACAAAATAAAATATCAGGCAAGTGATATCAGGCACTTTGCATAGTAGTTGCATGATAAATATGAATAAAATATTATTTAAACCAACCAGATTTATGTATTTAATGTGTATTTAACTGTTTTGTATCTTTCTTCTTTTTAGCCAGTTTGCAACCGAGAAATTTAAACAGTCTGTATTCATTAAAAATTCCAGTTTGTTGTTTTTTCTTTCTTTTTTTTGACAGGGGTTTAAACGCAAAATTGTGGGTCGATCCTATATGCTTTTCCAAAAAAAAATCGATATCTAAGATCGCTATAAAAATTACAATCAATAAGAAAATGGATCTCATCCCCAACGACACTAGAGTCACAGTATATAGCTTTCATTAACGGATTTTTGGTTTCGCATATCGTCCAGTTTCTACTGCAAGCGGGAGGTAACAGGCCCTGAATTTGGCAAGAATACGGCGTTGTTCCAATAACATAATTATTATACCAATCTTTTGGTATAATATCATGGCATGTTTTCCCGAGATTTGCCTTTATGAACAGATACCATGTATATACATTTTACAAATCTATAATTTTCCATATTTCTTAATCTACATCACAATCTGTTCATCTTTACATGCTGCTTGGATTCTGCTTTGCCCAACCAAAATCTCAGCTAACTGCGGCGTTTTAGGCATTTTTGCCTACAACAAAAAATAACCGTTCTGCTTTATTCAAAACAGTCTCAACCTCTGGAAGTTTTCTGTAACCCATTATACCAGCAAAGTAGAAGAGAATTGGATCAATAACAGAAACTTTGATGTTTCAGTAGAGGAAACTAACGTATTATATATAAATAAATAAAACAGTACTTACATGGACAATTCTGACAGACAAAAACTCCAGTAATCAAACACAGGGACAATGCAAACATTGTAATTTATTTCCCATTTGCCAAAATCATCCTAATTTATCTAAAACTGAAAAACACAATCCTTTATTTGAATCTGAAAAGCAACCAGCTAAAATAGACCGTTCATATCAATTTAATGTGCTATTTTTCCATTAACGATCCAATAATTTCTGCCAAAAGGCAAGGTTGCAATGAAACGACAAGCATATCGCATTATGCTTTAAATAGGCATACAGGAATTCCCGAAAGCCCTTCATATTTAGCACATTTATTTCGTAGTCTGATCGACCGCCCAGTGCAAGTACACCACTTTATTCCTAGCACACTTAGTGAAATAAACGTTTTTTCAATGCTGTAATATCCTATACATGTAATGTCTGACAACATAATATGTCCATGTCTTCATCTAAGAATGATTGAATTAAAAATTTATGTAAACTTTAATAAATTTAATAATTTTACGAATTTATTATTACTCCAAACAATTATAAAGTAATCTTCATTTATTGGTATTGCGTATGTCGTTTTAGAACCCGGGATTTCTGCTCGCAATTCGCGCTAAGATGGTCCTATATGACCAAGGGCTGACCTACTTAAAAATAACCAACGAAACGGGCAGCAATTGTACCCTTAAAAATCGTCATTTCAGTCCGGGTCGGGACGTGTAACAAATTGAGTTCTGGGGTTATTTTTGAAACCCGGAATTTTTGCTCGCAAGTCACGCCGCTAGGATGGTCCTACAGGACCAAGCACTAACCTATTTTACAGAAAAACCACTAAAAATGTCATTTCTCTCTAGGACGGACCCTGTAAAAATTTGAGTTTTAGAGTTATTTTTGGAACCAGAATATTTTACTCACAATTCACGCTAGGATGGTCCTAGCTTACAAAGCACGGGCCTTCTTAAACAAAAACCCCTAAAAATCGTCATGTCTCCCCATGTGAAAAATTCGAGTATTGGTCATAGTATCGTTGGAACCCGGATGTTTAGTTTGAAATTCGCCTTAGGATTGTCCCAGACGACCAAGGACTGTTCTACTTTCAAAAATAACCACCAAAGTGGACAGCAACTATACCCTTAAAATAGTCATTTCTCTCCAATTTAGGACCTGTAAAAAAGTTTTGTCGTGAGTTTCGGAACCCGGATTGTTTGCTCGCATTTCACGCTAGGATGGTCGTAGATGACCGAGCACGGACCTTATTTTAAAAAGTAATGGCATCCGAAACGGACAGCAACTGTACCCTAAAAAATTGTCATTTTTAGAGTTTTGCTATTATTTTTGGAAGTCGGATTTTTCCCGCAATTCATGCTAGGATGTTCCTAGATGTCCAAACACTGAACTACTTTGAAAAAAATTCACGAAACGGGCAGCAACTTTAACCTTCTTCTGTCCAGGGACCTTTAAAAAAATCGAGATTTTGGGTGATTTTTGGAAACCGGAATTTTTGCTCGCAATTCACTCTAGGATTGTCCTAATGACCTAGCACTTACATACTTTAGAAAATAACCACCGAAACGGGAACCAACTGTACCCTTAAAAATTGACATTTCTCTCCAGGTCTGAAACTGAAAAATTCGAAATTTGGGGTGATTTTTGGATCCAGAACTTTTTTCTCCCAGTTCACGCTAGAATTGTACTAAATAACCAAACACAGACCTACTTAAAAATAACCATCGAAACGGGCAGCAACTGTACCGTTGAAAATCATTATTTATCATTATTTCTCGCCAGGTCGGGACCTGTAAAAAATTCGAATTTCGGGAAGATTTTTGAAACCCGGATTTTTTGCTCTCAATTTACACTAGGATGGTGCCAGATGACCAAGCACTGACCTACTTTAAAAACCAACTATTGAAATGTACCATTAGAAATCATCATTCCTCTCCAGGTTGGGGCCTGAGAAAACTTCGAGTTCTTGGGTGATTTTCGAAATCTTGATTTTTCGCTCGCAACTCACGCTAGGATGGTCCTAGATGACTTTGTGCTAACGTACATTAAAGGATAATCACCGAAACGATTAGGAAATGTACCCTGAAAAACGTCATTTCTCTCCACGTCGGGATATGTTAAAATTCGAGTTTTGGGGTGATATTTTTGCTCACAATTCACTCATTGTCGTTTATGACCAAGCAATGACCTATTTTATGAAATAACCATCGATTTTGATTTTTCGCCCGCAACTCACTCTTAGATGGTCCTAGATGACTTAGCGCTAACTTGAATTAAAGAATAACCACTAAAACGGTTAGGGAATATATCCTTCCTGGTCGGGACTTGTACAAAAATTAGTTTGGGTGTTTTTTCGAACGTTGATTCTTTGCTGGCAATTTATGCTAGGATGGTCCTAGATTACTTTGCACTGACCTTCTTTATAAAATAACACCGAAACGGGTAGCTACTCTACCTTTAAAAATTGTCATTTCTTTCCAGGCCGGGATCTGTGAAAATTTTGAGTTTCGTAAGAATTTTTGGAACCCGGATTCTTTGCTCACTATTCACTTTAGGATTGTCCTAGATGACTAAGCACTGAACTATTTAATAAAATAACCATAGAAACGGGCAGCAACTATAACGTTACAAATTGGCATTTCTCTCCAGATTGGGACCTGGGAAAAATTTGAATTTATGGTATTTTTTGGAACCCGGACTTTTTCTCGCAGTTCACGCTAGGATGTTCATTAGGTGATCGAGCACTGATATACTTTAGGAAAAAGCAAAGAAAAAAAACCCGAAACAACAACAACAACAACAAAAAAAAAAACAATTAAAAAATCGAACAGCAACTGTACCCTTAGAAGGTAACATTTCTCTCCAGGTCGGGACCTGTAAAAAAAACGAGTTTTATGGTGATTTTAATTACCTGGATTTTCTGTTTACAGTTCTCTCTGTGATGGTCCTAGATGAAAAAGCACTGACCTACATTGAAAATACCATCCAAACGGGCAGCATCTGTATCCTTAAATATCGTCATTTTTTGTCCAGGTTGGGATCTGTGAAAAATTGGAGTTTTTGGGTGATTTACGGAACCCGGCTGTTTTGCCCGCAATTTGCGCTAGGTTGGTCCTAGATAACTAAGCACTGACCTATTTTAGGAAAAGATTACCAACGAAACGGGCAAATCGTCAGTCCTCACAAGGTCGGGAACTGTGAAACATTCCAGTTTTCTGGTGATGTTTGGAACCCGCATCTTTTAATCGCAATTCAGGCTAGGATTGTCTGAGATCATCAATCACTGACCTACTTTAAAAAGTAACAACCGAAACAGGCAGCAGCTGTACCCTTAAAAATCATAATTTCTCTGCAGGTACCTGAGAAGAATTCGAGTTTTTGGGTGATTTATGGAACCCGGATATTTTGCAGGCAATTCACGCTGGGGCGGTCCTAGACGACCAGGCTCTCACCTACTTTAAACAATAAGTACCGAAACGGGCAGTGTACCCTTAAAATCGTCATTTCTGTTCAGGTTGTGACGTTTGAAATATTCAAGACTTTGGGGTGATTTTTGGAACCCTGATTTTTTCTCGCAATTCACTCTAGGGTAGTTTTAATTGACCAAGCACTACTTAATAAAATAACCATAAAAACGGTCTGAAACTGTATTCTTAATCCGCGTTATTTAGATCTGTGAACAATTAAAGTTTTGGGGTAATTTTTGCAACCCGGATGTTTTGCTCCCAATTCACGCTAGGATGAATCTAGAGGACAAAGCACTGACCTACTTAAAAAATAACTACCGAAACAGGCAGCAATTGAACCCTTAAAAGCCGGCATATGTCTCCAAGTCTAGATCTGTGAAAAATTGAATTTTGGGGTAATTCTTCGAAACCCGGATTTTTTGTCCGCAATTCACGCTAGGATTGTCCTAGACGACCATGCTCTTACCTAATTTAAACAATAACTACTGAAACGGGCAGCAACTGTACCCTTTAAAATCGTCATTCCTCTCCAGGTCGGGATCTGTGAACAAAAAATCGTGTTTTTGGGTAATTTTTTAAATCCGGATTTTTTTGTTCGCAATTCATGCTATGGTCATCCTAGGTGACGAAGCAGTGGCTTACTTTAAATATAACCACCGAAATTGGCAGGAGCTGTATCGTTAATAATCGTTATTTGTCGCCAGGTCAGAACATGTTAAAACTTCTAGTTTTGACATAAAAGTCAGCGTTCACAATCTTGAAAGCTACCAATATAATTCTTAGTCGATTGAATATACATGCAAATTTTTATCATCATATCTGGCTAATTTAAATGTAAAATGTTCAACCACATTACGCGTGATATGCTGACGCATGAAATGATACGACACGCCGCCTGTCGTGTATTACACAATAAACAACATTAAGTACGTTTACTGAAATTATCAACTTGAAAGCTTGTTTAAAATATCCAGTGTTTCAATCACGGACTATCAGGATAAATTTAACTTTAATACTTTGTATGAACGGGATGGCTTTAGCAGAACATTTACAGATAAATAGCCGCTGTGTGACGTGCGGTGTCCTGCATCAATTGCATTCCCCTATTATTCCGAAGGTGAGGAATACAAACGGGAAACAAAATCTCATTTATGTTCCTGCCAGCATTTACATTACCCCATAAAATGGACGTCTGCAGTGCTTACCATTTTCCCTCAACCTTCTGCGCACAGTCTGAGTGCTGATAGGGTGACCATGCGTTCCAGCTGTTACCCTTGATGTGTCAGTAGTTCGACGTCGCCTGTTTTGAAATTGTATAGAGTAAACTACCCTATTATCGACACCTTAAGCACGAACGAACATAGTAGATGAGAGGAACATTTATTTTGCAATTGAAATTTATCATTTACTAAAACCGGATTCCATTGGTTAAAAAATGATGTGCAACTTAGGTATTCTTGCAAATTGACCAATTAGAACTATTTTAACAATTGTAGTCAAATTCTTAATTTTTTTCAATTTGCCTAATATCGACACCCCCTGTGTTACCGACACCTTTAAGATAGAGTAAATTAAGCTTTTTTCTATTAAGCTTATTGATTACATGCATTAGTTTTTAAATATATTATCAAATGTGTCTTGCAAATATTATTAAAGTTAATATGTACTGGTTGTAAACAGAAAAATAATGAATATAAACCAGACCATAGGCAGTTGTCCGATATGTCCATTTATACAGCAAATTCATTTATTTTGTGTTTCTAGATACCAAATAAGGCACAACTGGTATACTTGATTGTCAAAACTTTCGTATTACATTGATTTCGCTACAACTGACTCACGCAAAGCTCTATAAAACCCAGCTACATTTGTAACCACCCCAGTAAATTTCATTATCATTATCTTAGCTCGAAAGAATCAGATTTTCCTCTAACACTATTACTGAACTGAATGTCATTAAAGGTACATATAGAATTTGTTTTGTTATTAAAAACAAAGCTTTTAATTGTACTCTGTCTTTGGGTGGAATTTTAAAATATTTTACCAGTCCATTCAAGTGTCGATATTAGGAAGAATAAAGAAATTGATTTTTTTTCGAGAAAACTGAAAACGCTTAGTAGATTTCAGAAAAAGGCATTTATTTGATAGAAAGTTACAGTTACAAAAGAATCTAACGAAAAAGCAACCCTAGTTTTAACTGAATTGGCTCAGAAATTAAGTAATAAAGAAAAAACGCAAAGGTGTCGGTATTTTGAAGGTGTCGGATTTACCAGATTTTACTCTATTAAGAATGTTTTTGTCTTGGTTTGTGGTTGTAACATGTCCTCTGGGTTGTCGTGACAGGTCAATAACAGAGCCTGTCGTTCTGTATTTACGCAACAGACGTATTACTGAGGTATGGTGCACGTTCAGCATTTGTACAACCATCAGAAAGAGTACAAAATATACAAATTTTTGAAAACGGCCTAAGTTAGGTTTTAGATCTTAAAAATCCAATCAAAAACGAAATAATCATTACCGGCGAAAATAAGTAAACGCACATATATAACATTGTAACTCGCACCACATTCAGTTATACCAATCGCTAATGCTATTTCCTGGATTGACATTTTCGCCATTTTATTATGACTTTCTAATAATTGCTTCAAATGTCCACAAATTTAACCGTTTATATAACTAATCTTATAAATAATATATCATTTACCAGTCAGCGTAAGTTTCACGTGCACCGCGCCTTATCATAATTTCTCTGAACATAAAGCAATGCTTACATGAGCAATTAAACAGTTATTTATTGGTTTTTGGAAGCATGCATATAAACTCACATTAAAATATAATATTGACAGTGACTATAAACTAAAATCTGAAATTCATCATAAATTTGCAAGAAATTTTCTTATGAAAACCGTTGTCTTTCGCGTTAATTACTACTCTAGCATAATTATTTGCTAAATTTGAGACTTTGAAAAACAGGGATTTTGTCGGATAGTTATATTTATAATTTGATTTTTAGACTTGTTTCATTGTTTATTATGTATCAAACGAGTTCTTATATATTGTTCTAAATTTCATGAAAAATTTATTCAGTTCTCTTTGGTAGTTTTAAAGTTATTGCAAAATTTAGCGTTAAAAAAATTGTTATGTGTATATTTTTCTACAAACCTCTAAAATAACCATCTACTATAATCTATAATTAAATTCAAGAGATTCTTTACTAGTATTGTTTTGTTATTTTTTAAAAAATGTTGTCCAAGATAAAAAGTATCTCCGTACTTGGATTCAGAGTTGTATATTTTTCTGGTCCTTTGGGATCGTGGAGTCGATTCAAACATGTGTAATAGAGTTTCGCTTAAGCGGGTGCTAGGGGACGTGAGAGGTGTTGCATTTTCCATTATATACCTCTTATGAACAGACTCAATCGAACTGACTCTGCTATTCATTTGCTTGGTTTCAATCTATTCTTCCAAACGACCTTCTTAAAGATTTTATTATTTCATTTGTATTTGAACGTCATTTACTTGTTGACAGTACAAATGGCATCAATATAACCGAGAATGAAATATATGCGAGGACATGTTACTTTTTTAGTAACCAACACCTTATATATAATGGTTGAGAGTTCAGACGATTAGAGATTGAGATAGTTGAATTATCAAAGAGCATGAACGATGAACCGCGGTAAATATGACGATAAACCACGATAATGCATTGACTTTTTTAAATTCTGACATGTTCGTTAAACGACATTAAAAACAATTGTGCTAAAGTACGCTTCATCCATCCAAGAAGTAACGAGTCAGGCGTCATTTGGCACCTTGACGTCATAATTGATGCCGCAATGTTCTCTTACTTGTCCGCGCGTCAACTATTGTTTATCACATAATATATAACGCTTGCATCCTGCTTTATTACACTGATAAAAATCAATCCATGCCAGAATATAATATGAAAATGTAAATTTTCTCACGAAATAGTCGAATTGTTATCGAATTCTTAAAAGTTAATGTTTGCAAGTAATTAAGCTGACAGAAACACCTAAAACAGTGAAGCAAAGGTAAATCATATACAGACAAATATTTCTTATTTGTCCTTCTGGTGAAAATATAAATCCATAACATTCAGTTGGTAATATAAACAAAACTTTATCAATATGCGCATCTGTGAAACCAGTTTTGGTTATCATATTTGAATGACTTAATAGTTAAGCTGTAGACTCCATTTGATGTGGTTTATCTATAACATTTTGTGGTTTTATCTCTACCTGCAGCCAATGGAAGCGATGTAAGCTGATAATAGAATCTGCAAAACTCTTCTTTAAACTCCCCCTTTTGTTTCAAGGTGAGATTTGAAATGTTATTTCACCATTTGTTTAATGTTTGATCAAGTCTTGTGGCATAAGTCATTAAGATCGACCAAAAATGTCACCAGAGCCAACTGAAAGAACAAAAATGGCGAGAACGAAACTGCTTATAACCAATTAATGTCCTTATTATCATTTCATTGCAAGTTTGTCGGTAAGGTGGGTGGGCTAGAATAAATACTCCTTTCTTTCAAAGTATTTGCAAAAATTATTGTTACAGTAGAATTTGTATGATAAATTACCATTATATCATTAAACAATTTCATCTACAGAAACATGTATTACTTTTATATCGTAGGGCAGATTTTCTTTTTTCCAATCACATTACAAAAGTCCATTTTATCGGTCAAAGCACACAACTCAATTTCTACTTCGCAGATAATAGTTTTAAAAAGCCTTCTGTCCATTTGTGTATTATTGAAAATGTAAAATATAATAT
Source organism: Mercenaria mercenaria (assembly GCF_021730395.1). Lineage (NCBI taxonomy): Eukaryota > Metazoa > Mollusca > Bivalvia > Venerida > Veneridae > Mercenaria > Mercenaria mercenaria. The sequence continues at coordinate 58,686,907 of NC_069378.1, forward strand.
ATTCAAGATTTAAGCAAGCATTTATACTTTGTTACAAGTAGCAATTAGTATGTAGTCAATGGTCATTTTTTGTGTTTTATTAGGGTGGGTGGGGTAATTAAAAGAAGTAAGAGTATTAAAATAAACTACTTTACCAATGAGTAGTTTGTTTGTAAAGGTTTCAGTACTTTTCGATGAAGTTGTTCATATTTATCAACTCATAAATAGTGGCTTTGAAACTTTCAACACCTGTTTACCATCACCATGTCCTGTTTTAGGTAAGGGTACATAACTCCATCAAGGATTTTATCTAAATTATGGCCCCTTTTAAGTTAAAAATCTGTGTTAAGTTTTTCTAGCAGTTCATATTTTGTTAAACTATTAGACTAGTTTTTGTTATATCAGTTTCTATCAGTAGACAAAAGTACATAACTCTGACAAGTATTTTGGGTTAATTATGGCCCTTTTTTGGACTTGGAAAATTTGTTCAGTTTTTGAATAAGTCCACATTCTGGAAAATCCTTTTGACACATAGCTTTGAAAACTTTAAGTACTTGGTTATCATCATAATTTCCATCCGTAGGCAAGAGTACATAACTCTGTCAACTATTTTGGCTGAATTATGGACCTTTTTGGACTTGGAAATTGGCTCAGTTTTCATACAAGCCAACGTTTTGTCAAAAGTTTTGACATGTGGCTTCGGAAAGCTTTCAACACTTGCTTATCATCATGATCTCCATCTGTAGGCAAGAGTACCTTACTCTGTCAACTATTTTAGCTGAATTAAGATCCTTTTCAGACTTGGAAATCAGTTAATTTCTTCATACCATTCCATATTTTGTCTAAACTGTTTGATATAAAGCTTTGAAACTTTACACACTTGCTTACCACCATGGTCACACATTGCCATATAGTGCAAGACTTATTAAAATCTACAACTACAGGAACATTGTCATCTTTTTTTCTTCTTTTGTCTGAAAATCTCTGATAATATTATGACACTATACTTTCATCAATTATTCGATTAGTCGAGCTGTTTTTTAATGCCAGTGAAAATAATTATGATACACAGAAAGCAAACTGCATTTCATAATGTATGACACACAGTTGTCAACCGTTATGTTTACTGATTAAAAGACCTCAAAGATGCACCAGCGAATACATTTGACGGGCGTGGAAAGGAAAATTAAAAACAATTATATACAAATTAATTAGAATACCGAAAAGAATGTTTGAATTGCTGACTCACCGATAATTTGTGAAAGCACAGGTGTTTTTATGGTCTATATAATACTTTTTAATAAAAGTAACTGTTTGACAGAATTATTAACATGTTTTTATAAGTCTTAATAATCAGATGTAAATTACTGGTCGGCCAGATAATATATAAGGCCAGTGACTTAGCTTTACGAGAAGAAAGCGGACGCTGTGGTCCAGTTCTAACGCTGTCAGACTACGAAATCAGGGGGTCATGCGTTCGAACCCTTGCTACACCAGCTAAAAAAATACTAACACTGTGATAAGAGTCCCGTGTACGTGTGCTTTACACATGGCACGTTAAAGAACTAGGAAAACTTCTGGAATTTGAGCTGTATCTTGCACTATCCTCCAGTTAACATTAGTAACAGTTTCCTGGAGGAGTCGCCCATATGGGTTACCTTTGGCGACTATAAATAAGCTTACATACAAACCATGTACAAGAAAGAGTTTTCAAACGGACGCGGAGCCCGTGACATACTCTTCGGAGCTGTCACCAGAGCGGAGATGCCGCATGTCGAAATTATTATATTGAATACTAGATAAGTTTATGTTGTAGAACTTGAAGAGGCACAGATAAAAGCTTGAGAAATAAAATTGGTCGTTGACTTACATTTATACCGCGGTCACGCTAAATTCGATATCCGACGCGAGTATCTCTTTTTCTTGATTTGGCTTATAGAAGTTTAAAAATAAAAACCTCGTATTCTAATGTTCATTATATGACCAAGCTTTAAAGAAAGATCGTTTTCAGCCAAAATCTGGAGATCAAAGTTAAATGTCATGCCTAAATCTGTTATGTGATTTCAGTAAAAATAAGGAAAATAGCTCTACAGAGCAAACAAAAATCTGAAAACTAATCTGAGAACTAATTGAATACGCCAGTATAGGACAGCCATTTTTATCGCGCCATTTCTTATTTAGTTTCTGCATACTTAAACCCATTGCTTGTTTTTTTTGTTTTTCACGGTTACTAACTGGCCGTTCCCATTTGTATTTTTTCTATTGTAAACCGGGCCTATTTTCTGCACTGTTTAATATGTTAGAGCTACTTATATGTGCCTTGCGTTATAAATTTGCACCGTCCCCTTACACTAATTTTATTCTAATTATTCATTTCAGTTACCCCTCTATATGTTTTTTTTCTAATTAGATAAACCCTACGCGAGGGCTTCCCCATCGAAACCACAACGGTAGCTCTTTTCACGGTGTAATGTTTTCAAATGCAGTGGTGCTGACTTTATAATCAAGCTAATGGCTAGCAATCATATAATCTTTATTAAAGTCTCATCCAGATGTACATTCAAGTTATAAATAACATTTCAAGGCATGGACAATGTACATGGACATTCCAATCGGAATTACAAGAGACTATGATATACAGCTGTAAAAATCATCACATATTTAAAATATCACAAAAACTCTCATATTTCACACAATAAACATCATTTATATTATGCACATAATTACACATAAAAATGAAAAGTCAAAACTGACATAAACTTAAGAAGTGTTTTAAAATTACTGCTTATTCCCAGTTAGATCGAGGATAACTAACTTAGCAGTTACTTCTAAAGTAAAGTAAAAAAAAAGTGTTAGTTTATGTAAAAACAGAATGACTATTTACATAAGTAAAATTGTCATCTGTGAAGAATTAAAAAACAGGTTTTGGCTAAAATTCTTGATAAACCATCATTTGTGAATAAATATTTAAGTTTGTCACCACTAGACATGTTCAAAACATTTGGAGCCTAAACTTCAGCTTGTTCAAAAAGGGCATTTCTCAGATCATTATACATGCTACATTCTAGTAATGCATGACTTTCATTTTCAATTGTGTTGACTCTACAAAATGGGCAATCCGTATCTTCCTGTCTCAATGCGTAGTGGGGCAACTCCATACCTACATTTACAGGTCTATGATTCCTAGACACAATAGATGTGCAGTAAGTCTCTACACAGTATTCTTGCTTTAATGTACAGTAGTTTCTAAGCTTATTTACGCCTCTACCAGAGGTGCCAGTATTAGTCTATTTTATCTAACTACTAAACTTTGTACTCATTAATAAAACATAAAACTTTCAACACGTTTAACAATATCATACTTAGAGATCGGTCTTGTTAACTCGGAATAATGAGCAAGGTCACAATGAAATAGCTTGCAGGCTTGGTGGTGGCCCATAGTGCTATCCGTTTGTTTACTCTTGAAGACTTGGTCGTAGATAACCGGACCCACAACTTTCCATTGGTGAATCAAAACCGGAATCCAACCCGTTTCTTTTGAGACACCCAAATTAGGAGTATATTTGCCAAAACCTCATTGCTCTGTTTTGGACCGCCATTATACAGGAGAAAGTTTTGTGTCCCCAAATAGCCAAATAGCTGCCCGATAATCTATTACTAGCCAAACCAACGATTCATACAGTCGATTCATAGAGTTTAGTTAAAACATTTGTACGGTACGCCATCAATCACTTTCACTTTGGCGATAAGCAAACCTCCGACTAGCACTCTGGGTCACCATCTTTGCAGTAATATTAAAATCTAAAAAATCAGTAAATACCAAACCTAGATATTTATAGAAGCTAGCATATTCTACAACATGGTTATAACATGTAAATTCAACATTAGATCTAGGTACAGATTTTGTACGAAAGTGAACAATATTGCTTTTGTGTATATTGATATCCATACCATTTGAACTACACCATTCTTTCAGTGCATTTAACAGAATTTGAAGATTGTGTTCATTATCAGCTAATAACACAATACCATCTGCATACAATGAAACACAAACAATAACATCACACCAATATCTAAAGACTTCAAATATGTAGCAAGATCATTGATGAAAATATTAAGTAGTATCGGTGATAATATACACCCCTGTCTTAATCCACAATTTACCTCAAACCAGTCAGTTTTGTGTGAATTTACTCTTATACATGAAGACACAGAATTGTAAATAGACTTAATAGCTTGCAACATTTTTCAAGACACACCACTATTCTTTAATATGTTCCAAAGTTCTGGACGATTTATAGACTCATACGCCTTTCTAAAATCAATAAAGACTGTCAAGGTTGGTAACTTACATTTTACGAGTTTCTGTAATACTAGTTAATGGAGATAAATGATCTATAGTTCCACGTTTCTTTCTGAAACCAAGATGTTATTCCTTTCAGTATAATTATAATCCAACCTATCATTAAGTATCCCACAATAGACTTTGTAGATGGCAAATGCGGGGCAATTCCTCGATAAGACAGAGAGTCTCTAGGATCCAGTGTAGGAGATTTAGGGATAGGGTTGTTAATACATTTACTCCATAATCTAGGTACAATGCCATTATTAAAACACAAATTGAACGAAACATGTAAAAAGTAAACAGCAGTGTCATTTAAAAGCACTTCTACTGGGATTCCATCCACACATTACGCTATTTATCTCATTACTTTCTAACCTATTTATAAGAACATTTATCTTATCGTGTATGATGGTTCTCATTACGTTTGTTCTCAATGCTCTTTACTTTCCAAATTAGCAGGTCTTGTGTATAGTGAATAAGATTAAAATTTGTACAAATTCTGTCTTCTTATATTATAAATAATTGATAATGCGAACTTGTATCCTCGCGGATCTCACGTATGGGAATGTCAACTGTTTTGAATTTAATTCTATCCATTAATCAATTCGGGAGTGTATATAAAGCAGCTTCGAAACTAATATTTTTGGGGTACTGAAATTGCTGTGGAATGCAGGCTCGTTCGTTCTGCTAAAATTTATCCTGAACATTAATACATGTAGTTTAAAATCAGTTATTCAGAAATATCTGAGATTCTATAAACTTAAACAAAACAAAATGGTGTTTTCTAAATGTCTATAGACACCCAAATCAAAATGATGAATATTTCTTTGATCATCTTACCAAAACACTGGGTAAATATATGTATTTCAATGACCATTAAGCGAAAGTAGATGACCTAAAATATGACTTTTTGTCAGAAACCAAAGGAAGCAATATCTCCGATTGGTGTAGACTGTTCTGTTTAAACAGTTTTATAAAGGAGGCTACCTGCTTTAAAAATTTTAATACAGAAACTTTTCAAAATGTTTCACAATAAACTTTTTGAGATACTCTAAGGAATTTTCAAATGTACGTGATATATATAACAGATTTGAAGAAGATGTAAAAAATCATAAATACCATATTCCAGTTAAACAGTCATATAGGAAGAAAGAACAATAACCATACATGAATAAAACATTAAGAAAAACAATTTACCATTAAAAAAGGCATACCACAAGTATTCAAAAAATAAAAATTCGAAAAACTGCGCGCGACATCTTATCGCAAGCGTATGGCATCTTATCGGGTTCGCTAGACATCTTATTTCGAATGCTAGACATCTTATATCTTGCGCTCGACATCATATCTCGTTCGCACGATATCTTATTTACTTTTTAGGGCCCTTGGTGTATTCAGTTCATCTTAACTAGTAGATAATTAGGATCTCGCCTATTCAGATGCTATGTAAACTTCCCACACGTACAAGTTTATCACATCATTTTGGGGAGCAGTACAAAAAAAATGGTCATCCTATCTTGAAAATTTAAACATAATGATGCTAACTGCATGTTGGAAAATCAACGAATCGCAGTTCGACTGATAGTATCAGTTCGCACATTGTCAAAAAATTTGCATGCATGAATTAAGGAGAAATTCTTTTATATATGGGTGTCGCCTACATACTTTATCATTATTTTTGTCAAGGACTTTACGTCATCACTGAATTTTTGCTGCATCTTTTATTAGTTTGTCATTTATAACCATGATGAGAAATAAAGTAAATGTGCATAACACAAAATATGGTCAGTTCTTAATTTGAAGACATTTATTTTCAAAACATCTATATTCTATAATCTCAATCCAACCATCAGCACCACAGCCATTAACAACACGCATATGCACGCGCACGCGCGCGCACATACGCACGCGCACGCGTACACGCACGCATATACACACACACACACACAGATAGAGAGAGAGAGAGAGAGATAGAGAGAGAGAGAGAGAGAGAGAGGGGGAGAGAGAGACGCATATGCACGCTACCAAGCTAAACGACAACAAATAAATCTTATTGTACATATTAATTGAAATTGTTTTTCTTTTTTCTATAACTTGATATTATATCATGAAGATCTATGTAATAGTTGCTGACTATATATACATGAAAATATTTGCAAATATATATGAAAAAGGGAACTGAAAAAAGAACTCATGCGCTCGAGATAAGATGTCGAGCGCACGAGATATGATGTCGTGCGCGCAAGATTAGATGTCGTGCGCTCGATATAAGATGTTTTGCGCACGAAATAAGATGTAATGCGCACGACATAACATGCAGCTTACATTTTTTTATGAATTGCGGCTTTATTTTGGAGTCATGTATATGCTGTACCTCAGTACCTGAGGGTTTTGAATCTTTAATAAAATCTTTATTTTTAATAATGTCAAATGATCTTTCTTGTGAAAATCATGCAAAATCACAATTTAGAAAAAAAAAAGATCTACCAAAATGTCGAGTTGATCCGAAACTTTGTTTTTTTATGGTAACTAAGATAAGTTAAAATGAGTTCAGCTAGATTTTATAATCACACTGGTCATAGCTTTGTCAACACAAGTTGTTCCAGTAAAACTGCGAATAAAGCGAGTCGATTATTGAAGATGATGACGTTGATAAAAACTAAAGTTTTTAGTTTTAAGTTTAATTAATTTTAGATTGGTACCTTTTTTAAATCATGATAATTTTTAACATGCAGGCCCTATTTCAGCTTAATTTTTCAAGTGTCTGGTAAATTACTAATTATAAAGATCGAATCTAATATATTTTAGATACCTAACATTTCCCGCAAGCATGCATACCCTTAATAACATATGTCATGTTGATTTATACTATGCAGAAATACATAACTTCAAAATGAAATAAGGGGCCTCCGTGGCCGAGAAGTTATGATCATTTGCCCCTCATCGATGTTGGTTCGAGCCTCCGAGCCTCACTCAGGGCGTTGAATTCTTCATGTGAGGAAGCCATACAGCTGGCTTACGGAAGGTCAGTGGTTCTACCCAGATGCCCGCTCGTGATGAAATAATGCACAGAGGGGCACCTTGAATCTTCCTCCACCATCAAAGCTGGAAAGTCGCCATATGACCTGAAATGTGTCGGTGCAACGTTAAACCCAAAAATAAATAAACGAATAAAAATGAAAGTAATATAATTAAGCTAACAATATTTTACACACGCTATCATTTCCTTGTTTTTCTGTTATATTGTATTTCTTCAAACTTGATCACTAACCATTATATCCTGTTAGTACTTGGTTACAAACCTCCACTCGTGCTCTTTTCGGTTGATACGCTGAATACATTTTACTCAAGAAAACAAAGGCATTTTCTTGTACTTTAAATATACGATAAAAATGCATTTGTAAGATATTTGCCAGTTAAAAATTCAAAATATATAAACTGAAAAAGGTTTTATGTGTACGAGCCGTTGTTACTAAACATGCTAAACGTTTTTACCAACAAGTATTTAAGATTCGTATTTAAAATACAATTCAATAATATTATTTTGTTTTATTTTGGTCTAGCGCTGTTTAACGGCCGGCAGTTAATCTAAGTAATGTTATTGGATTCTGTACCAGTACCAATATGCTCTCCGCAAGTAGTTGTCAAGTTCTCTACATGTATCGGAGGTGAAGAACGAATGATTTAAGACGCGATTTTTATTTTATCAAATCGTTGCGGAGAACCGCCCGAGAATCAAACTAATCAATTATTCTTTGGAGAAAGCATATGTACCGAAATCCTTCAAAAGTTCGTTGATCAGACCACTCATCAAAAAGTCAGATCTAGATGCAAATGTTCTGAAGAACTACAGACCTGTTTGGAAAGCCACTTGTCTTTGAACAGTCTCCACGAAGAACACCAGTCTGCATACAGAAAATTTCACTCCACTGAGACTGCATCACTGAAAGTTCAAAATGACATTCTCAACTCCCTTGACCAAAATGATGTAAGAATGATGTGATGCTTGACCTTTCGGCTGCTTTCGATACCATCGACCACAAGACACTATTGCAACGCCTCCACGACCACTTTGGTATCGCAGGGAAACCACTTGAATGGATAACTTCATATCTGAGCGACCGCTACCAAACAGTGACCATAGATAGTGAATTGTCAAAACCAGTGCAAATGACATACAGTGTCCCACAGGGGTCCGTTCTCGGACCAAAATGTTTCACAATGTACACTAAACCAGTTGGTACAATATGCAAGAAACACGGATAAATCGTCATTTTTACGCCGACGACGGGCAGCTTTATTTATCTTTCAAACCAACAAATCCGGTCTTTCAAAAGGATGCTTTACGCCGTGTTGAAAACTGTCTCGTAGAAATCGTATCTTGGATGAACAGCAACATGTTGAAAATCAATGCCGATAAAATTGAAGTCATTGTATTTACCTCTCAAAGAAACGAAAAACATATTGAATCGGTTACTGTGAAAATTGGAGAAGAGAACATTAAACCATCTAAATGTGTAAGGAATCTTGGTGCTTTTCTAGACTCCAAATTGAGCATGGACAAACATATTAACTCAGCTTGTTGGTCAGGGTACGGACAGCTACGTCAAATCGGCCACATCAGGAAATATCTAAATACAGATGCTACAAAATCTCTAGTAAATTCACTCGTCACTTCACGCCTTAATTATTGCAATACGCTCTTATATGGTGTTCCGAAGGTCTTGCTGAATAGAATTCAAAGTCTTCAGAACACTGTAGCCCGAATTATAACGAGAATATTGCGTTATGATCACATTACACCGGTATTAAAAGAACTGCAGTGGATATCAGTTATTCATAGAGTGGACTTTATTCTAGTTCACACATACAAAACATTGCATGACCAATCACCGATCTATGTTAAAACTCTATCAGCCAGCAAGAAATTTGAGATCCAAGAACAACTCAAAACAACTAGTTGTTCCAATAAAGCAAAACTGTAAGGTACGGTGATCGTAGTTTTTCATCAGCTGCACCGAAGTTATGGAATGCTCTTCCGGCTACTAATAGAGAGGCTAAAACCTTGGATGCTTTCAAACGATAATTGAAAACACACTTTTTCTTCAAGGTCTATTGAAACTCACTTTGCACTGAAAAACAAGCTTTGCAATGGAAATCATTTCCTATTGTTTATTGTTCTTTAAAATATCTAGTACAATTAAAATGTAGAGTAAAACCTGATTCAGGCTAAATACCTTATATTGTTGATATATTTTTTGTGTTGTATTGTATGTCCATATCATTCTGTGATATGTAGTTTGTACAGCGCTTTTGAACGTTTATTTTATAGATGAAAAGAGCGCTATAAAAATCTGATAAATAATAATAATAATAATAATAATAACAATGTTTTGTCGTATGCAAATTAAAGATAAACCAACATAATATGCACAACAGCTTGTCCTTTGCAACAACATTGCATTTACGACAGTCTGGGGTCAAATAATGAATATATATGTATACAAAAAGGCTTAACCCTGCCTCTGGTACTGCTAAACCAGTGTAAATGACTATTTACAGTAATTCGTCGGCGGGAGAACTTTTGGAACTTTGGTACAGACTTCATTTTTATCTGAAAATGAATAACTTTAAATAGTAACTAGGTCATCCAAGATGGTACTCATTTGTGTACACACAACGCGATATAAATTAAAACTAAATTAAATATGTTTAAATTACTTTGTCTATAACACTGGTAGTTATATATACCAAATGTTTTCCATACTTTTTAAACATTTTTTTAATTGAATTAAACAACATATTGTGTCTATGTACTGCTGTGAACTCGGAAATGTTAATACATTTAAACGTAATTAATTTTGAGTCTACCCCTCATAAAAATTATTGGGCGCCGCCATATTGTTTTTATGCAATGAAGCGAGGCGATGTCGGTAAGTATTGCGGTCTATGGGGAAAACCAAACAATGAACCTATCAAATTGAATTTTTAAATGGATTTTAACTATATAAAACATATTTTGGGACATCATAACGCATATCAGGACTTTAACAATAATGTTATCCGGATTGATGGGATAGATTTACGGTATTTGAATTGTTAATAGTTTCTGGTTTGTTTTTCTGTTACTTTTAGTATTTCAAGTTTCTAGCGTTGGCTACCATTAGACGCAACACTGTCAAATTTATATTTGGGAGGGTTGCAAATTCATATTCGCATACATATATATAACTATAAGCGTCTGCTCATTTTGTTTTACAGCTTTAATCGAATCGCCAACTATGTGTATCATAATATGTACGGGAATATTTATGAATAGTTTGCAATGTTCTCAGCTTTGTCATTCAACTCCTATTGTAATAAAGAAGGAAATGTTACATGTTCGCGCATTCAAACCTGCATGAAATGCAGCCGCTTTATTGTTTATGTCATGTTCGAATTTGTGAAATTTACATTTCATGGTTGTTTATGAATATCCTGAAATTTCACTGTTACAAATGTTGTAATTGTCAAATGCTCACGATTTCGTTTTGTTATTTTATACTATAACTAAAACGTATAAAATGAAAATAAGAAGTTACTTTTTGGTACTTCTGGTAAAAGAGCAACATACTTTCATTCTTGTAACAATTTTACATACGGTGTAATCTGTTCAAGTAAATACAGAGTATTTCACAACAAAAATGTTGTTCATATCTTATATTAAAATAATGTTTCTTGTCTTTACTGCAGCTTGAAGTTTGTGAAAGAAACGTCATTTTAATTAGATAAGTTTGAGAGACAGGTAAATGAAATATTGAAATGCAACTTCTGAATATAGCAAAATATTTGATAAAGAAAGCTATTAAGTTTCAAAGCTTTAAGCTATGATAATTTACTCATTGATGTGCCTGTCATGAGTTTAATCACAAGTCGTCTATATCCTCTATGACGATTTTATTTTAGACACTACGTTACAAATAAGTTTTTTTTCACCTTTTATTTATGTGGAGAAGTTGGCAGTTACTACCGAAGAACAAAAATGTATTTGTACAGAACAGAATAAAAAAATCACTGGTAAGGTTAACTGCTCAGATTTAATGACTGAATTACTGTTGGAAATATCGGCGCCGCACCCAAAGAAAACAAACACACGAAATATGCATTGATTTCGTTGATATATTATGTGTAGCTTGTAAACTTAAAGCCCGGTTGGCAGACAACAAAATACAAACATCTGAATAATAATGTAATGGTGAAACAAATTTCAACAACAAACACTGACTCCTTTTTTAAATTTTATTTCGAGACAAGACACAAAATATTTTATACGCACCAGTAAGAAATTATATATATATATATATAAAAATTCAATAATTCAATATATTCAGATAGGTTATTTCAGTTCAGAATGTCATGCTGGATTAGAAATAAATACTTTATTTAAGAAATAATAAGTTCCCAAACGTGGTTTATAGTAGAATAACCCGTGTTTTGAGTTCTTTTGCGTAAAAATATTATCACGAAGGCCGTTGGCCTGAGTGATATGTTATTTCGCGTAAGAACGAAGAACTCGAGTTATTCTACGATAAATCACACTTCGGAACTTGTTATTTCGATTCTAACACGACATACTAGTATCAACAGTGTTAAAAAAAATGGTAACTGCATTTTACGACCGTGCTAAGCACCTGGATCAGATGACGTCATTGTACGCGAGTGGTTTATTGCAGAATAATCCGAGATATTTTGCTCTACATGTATGTAGGTTATTCGCTGGTCGTGTTAGAATCAAAGTTTATGATCTAAAATACTACACGTGACTGACTCAAATACACAAATAGTGAAATACACACCAGGTCAAATCGGCATATAAACTACATAAACACTGGAGTCAGGATGATTGGAACATGGATTATAAATTATTTGCTGTTATATCATTTAACATTTATCGTGTCTGCATTTATTGGGAAATTGTACACGGCAAGGTAGATGACTGTTGATCTGGCAGTCTAGACCAGCAAACATGTTCCCACGGTAAAAAATGTTTCAAACTAATAACTAGTAAGAACGGAGTACACATCTACAGTACATTTTTACCCTATAAAATACAGACATGCTATTTTAAAAGCGCTATCACTTTTATAAATGCTGAAATACAATATACTTTGAACATATATTCTTTTAAATATGAGTTACATATATCAGCTTATACCTCTAAACTTCAAAATGGCAGATATTCTTTTTCATATTTAACTCACTTTAAAAGAAGATATTCAAAAGTACCTATTGCAAACTGGTGAAGTAAAAACTAACCATTACCTTAGCTTAGCAACACCACCGGACATTATCAAAGTAAAAATATTAATTTGTAATAAATCAGCAGAACTACTATGCAAAGGTGCTAATGTAACAGAATGTAACAGAAATGCGGAAATTGACCACCTAGAGTAATATATATTTTAACAGTCATACTTAAGAATATTTGAATTTATATTTATGTTTGCAATTGTTTTGTCAACAATCAAAATTAAACAATACAAACAGAATTATTATATATACAATATTACAGTTATTGCAGTATTGCCATAACATATATTTTAGCATTTTAAAAGTATACATTTAATAATTGCTTTAAGAAATAACACTAACTTTATTTTTTATCACACTACACCGTATAGCGTTAAGGAACGTCCAACGTATAGCAAAATGTTCAATTCGTTCGTGTCCGTTCGCATTTGTTTCATTTCCGTTTCTCCTGCGGCGCCTTGTCCGGCGACGTTCGTTCCATCCGGTGGAAGGTAAAGAACGTACACTACAGGAAAAAATTGTCCGTTCTATGTATGGTAGCAACTCCCTCATATGCGTTTTGTTCGTTACTCGTGCGTTCCCTTTGCGTTTTGTTCATTACTCGTGCGTCCCCTATTCTGTACTTGTCCGGTTTGCATCCGTTCTTGTCCGTTGGACCTGATTCACGGCCGGACTATTACCTGACTTGGAACGGATGTAACGTATGTTCAACATACGAAAGAATGTTTTGTCCGTTCTCGTGCGTTGCCCTTACGTTTTACGCGGTAAATGTTCGTGACTAGTGCGGTCATATCAGTTAAATGAACGGTATTCGTCCTGTATATGTGCGTTAATCTTGCGGTCATTGTGCGTTTTATGCGCTCCATACACCGATCGCGAGAGCACCGAGCAGCAGCGGGAGATGCCTTTCGTCACTGGATAACTTTCTGCCGCATTGTTTTCTATACGTTTGGTGTCATTATCGCTTAACGGTGTAATGTGACTGACACAATAGGTATAAAACTCTTATTAAATGCATAGATTTTGATTCAAACACATTATGTGTAACTCATACATGACACCATTATAGGAGTGAGTTGGGTTTTACGGCGAATCGACACAAAATGGTCATATATCGCCGAACATTATAAAATGACAGAAAAATGGTTAAAATCAGCGATTTCGCATGCTACGCTGTTTAAATCATCAAATATGTATCAACAAAATAAGTGTTAGTGTCAATATTTCCGATTGTTTATTTAAGACTTCATTGATCCGAACAGCCCTTATTATGCTTATTGACATTGCGTTTCAGGTGTTAAAGGAGTTCTTCTTAACGGTGTTTCATTTCAAGTAAAGAAAATTAGGATTAGTACCACAAGTGACTATCTGTGTTGTTTTGAACTAAAGTTCTAAAAATAAGCTCAAATCACCCCTTTAAAGCGCGGTACTTCAAATGTTTTTTTTGTGTCGTAATACTGTACCCGTCTCAATGTTCCTTCAGAAGAAAATATTAAGCATATTCTAGGCCGGTACCTTAAAAATGTTTGTCAGAAACAAAAAGTCAGGAATACTAGGTTATATTCATTATTTAGAACATCAAGTGCGTCAGCTGTATCGCGGAAAGACTTATGTGATATGAGAACAAAAATCTTAATTTCATTCTCACACACGAATGATCCAAAACATGAATGTAAAGTTATCCGGAAAATATTTAATCAGTAACATTATTTCAAATATTAACAGTAATTTTGACAGAGCTTCTAATGCATTGCTTATTAAAGCGCTCAAGTATATTTGAAAGTTTACCAAAGTCTAACCAGTATATAAAATTTACAGTTTATACATGATAAAATGGGCAAGCAATACCTCCTGGTAATTCTTACAAAAGAGAATAAAACTCTACAATACACTTTATATTTTAATATTATACCATGACACACATTTGTGGCGCAAACTACACATAATACATATATAACGAATGGTATTTATTCAAGCTATGTTAGGAATATTGTCTGTTTAACATCGTACTTCAGAACAGTAATCCTGCTAAGTATACCTTAAACACTTTCTGTATCATTTTAAGGGAAATGAAGTTTTAGTAAAATATATCTATGTATTGAAAACAACTAAATGCGCAATGTCTCAAATAACAAGATACTATCGCAAAAAATATTTGTTTGTTTTTTCAGCTCTGGATTATGTTACATGTAGGATTATTACCATGAATTATTACATAATATATTCTGAGATGATCCTTTCAAAATTTATAATGAATTAATACATATTAAATATTGTGCCTACAACAGAGATGCAAGCACCATGGTCAAAAACACATAAGTTATTGTATACAAATATAAAAGTTAATAGCAAAATTATTGATGATCATAATTGTATTTATTACACAATGTATGTTCGAATGCCTCAGCAATCGAATTATGTGCCTTTCAGCTTTCATTTTTGTAGAATAAAGCCGTCAAATATTGCGACGTGTGATAGCAACACGTCATGCTTTTCAAAGCCGTATAAAAATTATGTATAATAGCACACTGTTCTGCATTAAAAACCAAACCACGGAGTGTACCATCATTTACAAAAAAAATGTATGAAAACATGGAAAAACAATATCACTGCTAAGAGAAGACATAAACAAATGTGATTGTTACTTTTAACAACATCTGTATTACAAGAAGATACACACCAACTTCAAATATATATTCAGCAATAGTACAACCAACTCATTGTCTCATATACAATGAA
The DNA here is from genome assembly GCF_021730395.1 of Mercenaria mercenaria. Lineage (NCBI taxonomy): Eukaryota > Metazoa > Mollusca > Bivalvia > Venerida > Veneridae > Mercenaria > Mercenaria mercenaria. The sequence continues at coordinate 58,702,259 of NC_069378.1, forward strand.
TTTGTTTTACAATGAATAGGAAATAAGCTAGGCGTAATATTTGCTAACAATCCCCTGAAATAATTCAATCAATGCAAAATGTCAGCAGACAAAGTAATATGATACACCCAGCATCATCAATCTAAACAAAATGTAAGAAAATTGAAACATAACGTCAAATCACGTCATAATTAGGCCTAAAAAATCTTTGTTTCCGGTAAAATGCGCAGAAAAATTAAGGTAGGCAGGTCGGAAGTTTTTTTTATCAAGGGAGACTTTTCGGAAATTATTTTTTGTCAAAACATGAATACAAATAACGGGTTTATGCATTTGGAGCATCAGTAAATTGATTTCTAACATCACTGGCCATATTTAAAGCATAAAAATGCAGTTTTGCAACTTTTTGTTAAAAAGTTGAAAAAGTATTCTCCAAGGCCATAAAAATTTAGGGTAGGTCGGGATACCGGAAACAAACATATCTTAAGCCTTATATACAATAAACTACAGAATATTATTAACATATGTCTACAGTGTAAGGTCAACTACAAGACAAACACATGACATATACTTACACATGGGAAGTATAGACAATGCCTGGCTTCTATGCAGCATTTTTATATGAATGCCTGGTTACAATAACAAAGCGATAAAGAATATTTGATTTGTTATCTAAATGTATTTTTTTTCTCTATGTTCATCGAGTTGTAAGAAATGAAATGTAGTATTTCCTGATGGTAAAACTATTTGCGATATACGATTTATTTGATATATTTTGGTATACAATATAACATCTGCTAACGATACCTCTGAGAATGGCATGCATTCATTTTCTGACGAGATCAGTCTGTTATCAAATTAACATCTTCATGACAGCGGCAAAACGTGCTCAATACTGAAATTAGATCTTAAAGAATGCACGCTAAATCGAAAATGCGTCAAATTGAATGTTAACACTATCATATATCTAATACAAAGCACAATTGCATATAGCAACAGTACATTCTGAATGGCATACAAAGTAAAATGCTTAGACTAACGTAATTATACTACAGTTTTAATTATTACACTATTTCTAAATAGTTACCAGCTTTCATACGGCTAAATATAAAGACATGTACAGTTTTCATTTGTATAAAACTTTACATTTGATGGACACAAATAAAACGTAGCAGTCTAAAATAATGTACATTTACATTCAAAATATTTACAAAAGCATATGATAATGGAAAATATTTCCAAGAAGATGTGTATATTCACCATATATGCATTATAAATACAGAGTATTAAATCAAATGTTGTTTTTTTCTGTGTAATTGTCGTACGTTCGGTAAGGAAAATAAATTATCCGCAATAGTCAAGACAGCGTTAAAAAATAAAAAATATTGACTAGGAATTCTAATGGTAGAAGATTGAGTTGATTTTCATGTTAATGTAAATAAATGTTGTGAATTATGGGTGCTATAGGTTATCATGCGAGCAAAATTTTGGATGCTATAAGTTATAACGCGAGCACGGGATAATTGCTGTGGATACAATTATTTTGCTTTGTGTAACATCACATTGATTCAGTTATAAGTCATACGGTGCAAAACCAGTTTTGATAGTGACGGAAGACACCCATGTCCCCGTCCGGGCAGATTCAGGCATGGTCGAGCTTTCGTAAACTAGCTGGATGGCTTCCTCACATCATTTATAAATTCTTCAGCTTGACATAACATTTAATGTACGCGTTTGGTAAAATAAAGTTGATTTAGGACAATGTTAAGGGATAACTGATCAGCGTCAAACAATGCTGACAGTTCATCTAGTTTACATAAGAGATTTGTCTCCTGATCATTTCGTTGTTTATATTTAGTGTCATCAGTTCTACTTGAAGTAAACACTTCGTTACCAAGATCAGCTGTTTAATCATATAACACTTTTGTATTTCTTTATTGTTCTCAAAAACAAGCATTTCCAAAAAGTCATATTTGTTAGCAACTTGTCTTATGTTGGTATTCATGTAACAGCTAATGAATATACTACTTTGAAGTATTACTGGGCTAATCGTGACCATTCAGATTTATTCAGTTCGTCGACTATATTCCTGATACCGTCCCAATCCACCACAACTTGTGGCAGATTCCTCAGCTTCTCAACAAGCGTGCGAACAGAAGCTTTATCTGGGTATGTATCACGCCAGTGAAGAAGCATTTGATATATTCTCATGGCTGAGTTGTGATTGTCTATCTTAATGTGTTCAATCGTAGCCATTTTTAATCCAAGTGCTGGTCCAAGCAACTCCCAGTTCTCACCGATTACGTACGTAAGTTTGCTTAGAGTCAGATTAGACGGGTTTTCAGAGGAAACGAACTCTTGCACTTCATTTCCCTGAAACCATTCAGACACCGCCAAATCTTTGTTAATGTTATGTGACTCACATGCTGGGCTCGGTATGCTTAATTCCTGTCCAAATGCTTTGATATTCTCGCCACCAAACTTATGGCTCTTGTGATTACATACGTATCCTTGTTTATATGGCAACACAATGTGCTCTTTTGCCCCTTTGTATTTTCGAAATTCATTCCTTATAACGGATTCTCCAAAGCGCCTAAATGCATCTGTAATCTTCCTTTCGACATTGCGAGGGGGGCACAGATTTAGTACAGATAAATGTAAGTGCTTGTCATTTAATGTTATTTGCCCAGCATGTTCCCAGTCGATTTGGACAATAGACAAATCTTCGAAAAGAAATCTCTTCTCTCTAAATTCGATAACTGACCACTTTCCAAGCACTGCTGCAATAAGTCGATTGTAAACTGTTTGCATGACTGCGGAGTTGTCAAATGAAAGGACGAACTGGACTATTGTTTGTTTTTTCTCTTTCAGGAATTCCCATAGTTCTGCGCGTTGACTGTGATCTTTCAGTAGGCTTGGAATGATATACCAACCAAGTCCAACTGCTTTCCTTTCCTTCTCGTGATATCTCATTGCTTCTGACAGGATGTGGTGTTTCTGAAAAAACCAAAGAATCGTGTCTCGGTGAAACATTAGTAATTTGTCTTCAGCGTTAGTCCACAGTTTGTCAATTAGCGTTAGTGTCAACTTTCCTTCGGTTATAAGGGTTTTCCATTCGTAGTAGACATCTGGCATATATCTGATGAATCGTTTTACTGTTATAAGGCACTTGAAGGCATCAATAAGAAACTGTGGATCCAGGACAACATATTTTTGTATTGGTTCCTCTTCAATGATACACACATTTCCCTTATCATGCTGATATTTCAAAAATAGCTTTATTTGTTCAACAGTACCAAGAGGATCCTCGCTTTTCTTGTCAATTTCAACTATCTTTCCAAATTCTACTATCTTTTCTTTCCTGCATGTAAATAAAGCTTTTTCAAGCTGGATCCATTTGGCTGGCACTTTGGTTGACCTTGCAATCTGTTGCCCAACAGAAAGTATTGTTTCCTTCAAATGTTCAAATGCTGCATTTCCAACATCGCTGCTACCTACTGCAAAATCTTGTTGAAATATGTGGTTAAGTGCTTGCTTCTCTACAAACAATTTTCTAACATTCTCGAAGTATCTATCTGCCTGTCGTCGTTTTGACCGATCATCTCCTTCCAGTTTGTCAAAATGTGTTCCGACAAGTATGATTGTAGGTTCCGTTCCATCTTTGTTTCCAACGAAAGAGTGAATTAAGTTTACCCAATACCGTATGTAGTATTCCATTGTTCTTCGGCCCATATTTGCATTGATCTCCTCGTCGTTTGGCACAATGTCCGTTAACCCACATGATAGATTGAAAACAAGAAGGTAAATTGCCTTTCTGCTTTGAAACAGTGCATGAGTTGCATAGCATACAGGTTGACCCCCAAAATCCCAAATGTCCAATGTTATAGTGTTGGAATTGACACTTTTGTGCTCGTTTGTGTCTTGAAATGCTTGAACATACTGCAATCTGTTTTCAACTGACATGGTCTTTGGTATATGATATGTTTTCTCTTCAATACTTTCAAGATCAAGATACGTGTTCATGTTGGATGTTATATTTCCAGATTGATCCGGATGGCATTTATAATGCACAATGTCGATAGAGTTAGTACTTTGTATACCATCAAGATCTTGTCCAATTAATCTCTTTATTAGTGAAGTTTTACCTTGTCCAAAACTTCCCACAACATTAATTCTTACTGAAGAGTCTTCTTCGATTCCGTATTTCAGTGCCTTGCTGTACATCTCGGAAGCAAACGGTCCATATAACTGTTCAGCTAAAATATAAAATCACTTCAAGATTATCATGCAGAAGATAAAATATAACTAAAGTTAGGGACTGTATAGCTGAGCAAATTTTTAACCGGACGCTATGGCATGATACCATTTAATATCCAAAATAATATAGAAAAAACAATGGATCTGCCAAACAGAAAAGTTAATTATATCAGGAGCAAATTACATCCATTGTTGATATATATCTAGCTACCTAGCTATCTTTTTAAGTTAAATTATGCTTAAACATATGTAGGCACATTTTGAACTTGTCTGTTTATTTTCTCCGATTGAAATTCACCGCGAAACAATATTGGCAAACTAGCAAACTATTACAAGCCAGGTGTATGGATTTCTCACATATGAACCTAGCAAGGCTGAAGCATACATAACTTAGAAGCAATTATTTCGAAATAAGCGGCTTTACCAACACCAAGAAAAGTAACTATATTAACGTCGTTGACATGTTTCAATACACAGGATGATTAACACATAACTCCAACTATGACAACTAAGTTGAGAAACAATGTATCATAATAAGGCTAACAGGAAATATATTTTAACCGTCACACTTTTTAGAAGATGTACAGGATTAGTGAGTAAACCTGGACCAAAGGGATATAACATCACAAGAAAATTCTAATTTCATAAAAAGGTAATAAAGAGTAATATAAATGAAATCTATAAAACAATCCCATGTAAGCATAACAGGCAACCAAGCGTGTGCTTGAATGAGTCTGCCCATGAGCAGACATATAGTAGAATAGGATATGTTAGCAACAGCATTACTGATTAACTACAATGCATTAAATTAACATTGTACTGTGTGGATTAGCATTACTTTAAGCATTATCTAGGTAACAAACATGTTATTTTCACATATGCCTTGACTATATCGTAGAAGCAACAGCAACAAACTAAATATCAATTAAAACACACAAGTAAACAGGGCTACAAAATTAATTATTGCATATAAATAATGATCAAGTGACATCGAAAAGAGTTCTATGGACCATTATCAAAGTATCAAACATGCTCAAAACAAACTTCCACAATGTTAAACTCTACTGTTTGGTGATTTGATACTTGTTATCACAGACTTTATTTTTCAGTTTTTGTCAATTCAAAATACATTTGTAGTTTTGTTTTACATTTCTATCCTTTTGTAATTGTGATTTTACATATAAAATGTGGAATATTAATTGCATTCTACAAACATATAGTATACATTTTCTGAATGAAATTTGAGTCAATAGTCAAAGTTATTGATCAATGTGAGATGGACTGAGGGCTAAAAGTTCTTTCAGTAAAATGTGTTTAATATAGATAGGTCATATAACACAAAATATAGACCGGCGATTTATATAAGGAGACTTGTATTGAATGAAGTTGATACAGATTGGTCCATTATTCAAATTTTCCACTAGTAGATAAACAATGTGCACTTTAAGAAAAATGTTTACAGGAATATCGAAGTATACATTTATTTAATGAATGTGAAAAACAATTGGTTGCTTTAGACGGACATATAATAAAAAGATTTTCAATTAAATATCTCAGTAATTAACATATCTGTGTTGTTTTTATAATGTTTCTGAAATAAATGTACCAGCATAAGGATTAGCACAAGTAACATTGGCATAAACGCAGCGTTATTTTATTAACTACTTTAGGCATTTATCTTTAATAACATATTAACATTACCTTAAGACTGCTCATAAGAGCTTAATGAACGTGTAACACCCTAATACAGGCTTAAGTGGAGTTTTGTTATACATATAAAGGAATAGACACTCGGGTAGCATTAAGTCTTAGTACGGGGGACATTTCACTGCCGACATACGTCAAAGAGAAACTGCTGCTGTGACAGTAAAAATAGAACGCAACCAACACACTACTAGCGGAATTGGATTGATTGAAATTGTTTAAGAGAGGTAATGAAATGTTCAACAACCCTCGTAGCCCTAAGTACCTGTAAATAGAATGTTTTCCGAACGGGAGTCATGGGCTAACAAGAAATTTACAGGGATTTATATTCAGTTGGTTATTTATCAAACTTAGGATTCCGAGAATGAGTAATTGTTGTGTAAAATAATAGAATGCTTGAACCTGATCCAGTGTATCAACGTGATAGCTAAAGATAATTACAATTAATCGTAGAGTTAGTATTAATATAATTAAACATTGTCATGTGTTAGTAAACTTCGATATTTTTAATGGCGTTACATTATTCATACTGTGTTTACCTATACAATATATACATACAAATGAGGAGCATTTCAAACAAAACACACAGTGCTGTGTATGGCGTTCTCGTATGAAGAATTGTACGCCCACAGTATGAGTATGACGTTGTGTTTGGCACACTACTGAGTTATATATTTTTTTTTCAGAAAAACAGCAACAGAACCTATAGTTATAGGAACAATGATAAAGTAAACAAGTTCCATATATTAATTGTTACTACTATAAAATTACTATAATGAAAAAATATGATAATATATTTTAATTATGTAATTGAGCCATATATTAAAGTATTATTACTATTATTAAAGTACTATTATGAAAACAAAATTGAAAAAAAAAGTAAATAGTGTGCACAAAATTGTATCTACAAAAGCAATTCAGGATCAATAAGATTAGATAATACTACTGAAAGAACTGCCATGAAAGCAAACAATATAAAAGTACCAGTAATAATTGAAATGCTTGTAACATATGCATGAAACAGGTCAAATAATTATCTGGAGAAATAAATACAATAAATAAATGTCAAATGAGTTTACTGTAAATGTGTATATTATACATAGTCTTTGACTTGAGGCCCTCTGGATATACAGTACCTAATTTGTGTGTATGAGTAATAAGACCGAGGGAAGTACCTACGTCTTTAGTATTTTGAAAATTGAAATGGGTACAGTCGCTAAGGTAACTATGACTTAGACTAGCTGACAAACCATGTTGAATGTCCTTTGTTGAAACGTAGAGATGGTGAGACATGAATATCTCATATATGTTTTTTTCTCTGGCTACCTCGACTAAATGATTCGTGAATCAAGGATTCTTAAATGATTTGAATTATGTGCCCATATGTTAGAATCAAAAAAGTAATAAAAAAGGAAAGAACCATCGACTTATGTCAAAGAACAGAGGGTTTTTAATGTAGGATGCCATAATTTTTTCAATGCAACAGTAAATTCGTTCCTTTATACAATATTTCATTTAGAATATATTCAGTGAGGTGGAGGGAAACTATATCTCGGTAAAAATCACCGTCCTTGAAAAATCTACATAAGTAATGTAATTTTAAACTATTGTGTGTAAAGTATGGTTGGCTTGATTCAATATGTCAATGACTGTTAACAAAACGTGAAAATCACTTATGTTAAATATCAATATATCAATCTAGGAATATCCATTTTATAATCCAGACATTTTGAAAGCAAAGTATACAAAGAATGCAGCGTAAATGAATCACCAAACGTATTAGTACTTTTCATCCCGTCAAAATTCAGACATCGCAAAACAAACTCGAAAATCAGCAAAGCAAGAAAAACTAGAGGTGCTTTTGAGAAAAGCGCATGTCTCCCACAACTGCCTAATCATCTGAATAGTTAGTCTGTCTTTATATACTGTTTACTTGTTGGAGTAAGCAGCCTGTTGGTAACTCGCATGTTGGAGTAACCGGCCTATCGGTAATTATGTTCATGGGCCATAATGCCGAAGTGCCTGGACCGACTTGGCTAGTTATCGAACTTGGCCGAGGACTTATTGGCAAACACATTTTGTTCAGGTTTGATGAAGATCGGATGAGAAATGTTCGACTGAGAGTGCGGACAAGATTTGTGACAGACTGACAGACAGATATATACACACACACACACGTACACACATACACACACAGAGTGGAATAAATTGATATGTCTCCCACACCACTGTGTGGTGGGAGACATAACTATGATTCTTGCTCACTGACTGTTTCCTTTTTAACATAATATGATCTGATATAATAACCTGATTTTTACGTTATTTAAACAACCACGCCTGCATTATCTGTGTTCAACATGATTTATAATCAAAATGGAAATAAAATCCTATCATGCGCACCCAGGCACACACGCATTCACTTACACAAACACACACGCACACACATATGGTATATATTAAGAATAAATAATAACCCGGGACGGGAACAAAATGTAAAAATAAATATATAATTAATTTACGTGCTGGCTTAGATTTTCGTAAATTTTTATAAAAGAGTGACAAACTAATTTATTATTATCACAGCAGCGCTGTTTGTGCCGCGTGGCGCCCGTAAAAAGTCTCTCCGTATATCTAATCAGGGCCTTTTCAGATAGTTCAGCACGACGTTTATGTCACGACGTTTATGTCATGTTATTGGTACTGTTAGTTTTTCAGCTTGATTATTTCGGCCTGGATGCTTCCAATACTCCCTTTTCATAGCTTTGGGTATTGTTTAGTTACCCTTTGGTGCCTCCTTATATATATATATATATATATATATATATATATATATATATATATATATATATATATATATATATATATATATATATATATATATATATATATAAACTCAACTGTTCTGAAAGTAACAAGGGACATGTATCCTGTGAATTGTTGCGCATGTTTAATTTCGGTTTGAAACAGTGAATGGAGTATTTTTCTTTTGTTAGTCTAAATGATAAACAGTTCGTTTTTATTTTATGAAATGGGAATATTGTAAGGACTTCGGACACTTTCTATATGAATTTGCCTACTCCAAGAGTGAAAAATAAACCACTAAGAAATAAGTATTTAATTACATACACCAACAAAATACATATTTGAGATTATTTCTTAAAGTCAAATTTTCAATATTTGTTTCATAAAACGGCAATTTTTGCTCTAAATAGAATTACGTACCCTGTTATTATACATATAAAAGCTATTTTGCTTTATACAACATTGTTCCCACCCGTGCATTAAAACCATATTTGGCCAGCACATGTAGATATTAATTATACACATTTTCCGTGACTATTGTGTTGATGCAAGGGGTGGAAAAGTACTTTTAAACAAAAAAATATAACTACAGGGTGTTCCTAAATGTAAAGTAACCAATAATTTTTACATTCATGTTTAATAATTAGGTTGTCACATATTTTTACATCCGTTTGTAACTCAAATACTATGAAAATATTTGAAAGGGTACACATAGGCATTTTATACATGTATAGTAGCGAGAGAAGCAACTACTGTGAATATTATTTGTTGGGTTAAATTTTCATTGGCTTATCCTGGTTGTTTGTTGCAGTAGATTGGCAAATGTGTGCTTTAAAATACTAGCAACACACCAGCTAATCTTCTGCATGCCCTCCTCGCGACGCGCACGCGCCAGCCATTAGCGATGAAGGTGTTATTTGTTTTCCATTTTGTTTTTATTATTTTTTGTATTTTTGCATCTGCGCACTCTGGTCAGGATCCATGCTGTTCGGTTTCAAGGCCTATTGGAATTAGAGAAACCGTTAGCGGACATCATAGATCCGTGACTAGACTGCACAGATGCACAGTCTGGTCTGGATCCATGCTGGTCGCAATTGCACTATGTTGGTTTTCTCATGGCGCGGCTCAAATATTATCTGTGCAACTGGTACTTATTCCAAACAAGAACCCACCCAACAGCTTGATAAGATGACTGCCTTTTCGTAGTATTAATGTTATACAGCACACAAATACTTGCCATCACTTATAACACAGCTATATAGACATGTACATGTACTTAAATAACTACCTGAACCACTGTAATAAAACTGACCGGTCACTTATACATGTATATCTATTCATACATGTAATGCATCAATAACTTTACATTACGAACAGTGTATAGATAAGTCAAGTACAGGTTGTTTGCAAAAATATCGCTCGCTTTTTTACTCATTTTTAGGATTTTAATTTTAAAATGTTATTTTTTCCTTAAATAAACAGATTTTGTCACTTTTTTCGACTGGAATTCATATATTTAAAACTTCGGTAAAGTGATGACATTATATTTTTACGGAAATTAGACATTTTATTTTTTCAAGAAAATATATCCTGGCTAAGATAAAATAAGAAAAACATCTTGATAGGAACAGATAAAAAACAGTTTCTGCTGTAATAAGTTAACTAACACATTGGTTTATCATTGACTCGAAACGATTTGGGTATTGTTTAAATACTTATGGAGAATTTTGCATTCAAATTATAGGCTAGAAGCATATGATAGTGTCCGAAGTCCTTTTTTGTTGTTTTGTACAGCAATTGTCTGTATGACTGTATACTTCACGTAGTTTTCTTACCAATGGGTCTCTAATTTGTTGAGAATGAATTGTTCTTCTAGTTCGTAATTTCTCTCCTGTCTAACTTATGTATATTCATATTTTTTATTATATCCCTAAATGCACATTATCTCTATAAAATTCATTGTATCCACGAGATCAAGTAAACTTTCAGGGAGAAAAAATATAGCATCTCTGGTCCCAATCAGCTAAAAAGACTAAAATGTCACTGCTTATTTGTGAACCATGATAACAGAGCTTTGAGTATATATGCAATTGTTGAAACAGTACGACTGTGTGGAAAAGTTCGGGTGTTTATATAAAGCAGCATTGAGTGTAAAATATACATGCTCTTTTGTGCTGCGAAATTAATGTCTCTCTCTGAGGTCTGCCACGTGTTTAGTAAACTGTTTAGACACATCCTTTCGTAACGTGGATTTGTCAAATTTTGACATGGCGTTTTGTCAGTTTTTGGAAATCTTTGAAAAAACTGTAAGTCTAATTATTTTTTCATCTGCTGCTTAAAAATATATTGCCTTATACACCAATCGGGGTAACAGGATAACATATTTTGGTAGTTTAGACAGTCTAATGTTACATGTAGACCAGATGTCGCTTAGATATCTATGTACAATCGTGTTTGCTTAAGCCGGTGCTAGTGGGCGTGAGGGGTGTTGCACTTTCCATTACCTGTAATGAACAGACTCAATCAAACCAAGTCTGCTATTAGTTTGCTTGGTTGCATTCTGTGCTTCCAAAGGATCTTCATATAGATTTTATTGAATATATTCTGGTATATTAACATTTATACATTGTGTTATGCTTATGGTTATTTTGATTTTCTCGCATCTTTACATGAACATTTATTCCTTATTAATTATTAATATTACATTGACTATATCATGTATTTTACGCATGCCATAAATTATGTTTATACGTTTTTGTTATGTCGATGAGCTTTTCATGCTTAAGACGGATAGAATTGATGTTATGTTAAATTATATTTGTTATTGATGATATATCAGCTAAAATGTATAGAAAATATTTACGATACAAAGTGTATCTAGAGATATTGCTAGAGATATCGAAACTTTGTTTTTCTGTTTTTCTTTCAAATTGTATTAACCCGATCGGAGTAAAATATTAGAATATTAGAAAATTAGCAAATAACAGTATCTTTTTGTAAAGCTTGAGTTCATATTTTCAGAGTCACCAAGATGAAGATTTTACGAATATATAGATTAAAACGCCATATGCTATATTATAATTATTATTGTACAGTCACCTTTAAAACAGGTCCCAATTATTTAAAGTTTCACTGAAAATAGCTTTGCCTAGGAAAACAGATACTGACATTCTGGACATATCTCCCTATCTCATGGTACCTGGGAGCCCGAACATGAAAAAAGAAACAGATTTACCTGTCCGTTCAAGCTATAGGTACTTTCTATATATATTATGAAAGTAATATTTCTTGCGGATAAGATAAATCGGACCTGCAAAACTAATCACTTGCGAAATTTATGAATTATCATGGGAGATGACTCTATATAGTTTCAGTTTTCAAAATTTTTAAATTTTGTTGACAAAACATTACAATATATTTTTTAAATCAGTTCAAATACATGTATACATTTTTCGACACTGGTATTGTGAATAAGGCGCAAACTATAAAATTATGTAGAATTTTCTAATGTGAAGTTCATTTTTAGATAAATTTGACACTTTGCATACAAAGGAATTAAAATTCAGTTTTGCCAAAACCACTAAAACTAGGGATTATTTAATTACCCCACCCATCTTAATAAGGCACAAAAATGTAATCAATGACTTCGTCCACCTTATCGAAAAATAAACAATTAAGTAATAAGGGCATAAACTGACTGTAAGCATTTTCATTCTTGCCACTTTTGTTTCTTTCATTCGCCTCTGATTTTCAGTTGTCATTTCCCGGTCGATCTCGTTGACTTAGATCACAAAACATAATCTAACATTAAATAAAAGAGGTAAAAATTTGAAAAGAAAGGATGAGAAATGTAGAAGCTTTTCAGATGGACGGGCGGCGTCCACAAACTTTGTCCATGGCATTTCGTCTTCATGCATGGAGGGATTTTGATGTTACTTGGCACCATTGTTCATCATCAAAAGACGGAGAAACATGCGCAAGAACCAGGTTCCTAGGTCCTTAGGTCTAAGGTCAAGGACACAGAGGTCAAAAGTCAAATTCAAGAATGACTTTGTCCAGATCATTTCTTCTTCATGCATTGAGGGAATTTGATGTAAATTAGCGCAAATGTTTACTATTATGAGACGGTGTGTCATGCACAAAACCAGGTCCCTATGTCTAAGGTCAAGGTCACAGATACAGGCTAAAGGTCCGATACAAGAATGACATTATCCGGGGTATTTCTTCTTCATGCATGGAGGGATTTGACGTAACTTCGCATAAATGTTTGCCACTATGAGACGGAGTGTCATGCGCAGGTACCAGGTCCCTAGGTCTAAGGACAAGGCCACACTTAGAGGTCAAAGGTCAGATACGTCAAGTTCAATAAATATGGTTACTTTGGTCCAATGTCTATACAGTTATGGCTCTTTGATTATTGAAAAGTTTGAATCATATGATAGTAATTAGTTTCTTTCTAAAACAGCAATTTTGAAATCATGTTCTTTAAAAAAATACAACACAAACACAGAATTAAAATTCCATTTGCAAATGCAGGTACTAGCAAAGAATTGCTATGACGGGCGTATATTGTGACATTCTGGCACTTTTGTAGATTTTATTGTCAGTTTCATTTGGCCTCAAGTAGAGACAGAACTTTGAATTTTAAAGATAAAATACATGAAATGGAGTCTAGAGATTTATTCCTAATTCCTTCAAATTAAATGACAAAAAACTATTTCACAAATATGCATTTTATAAACAAATGTTTATGTCACTAACTGAATTGTTTTTGAGATGTATTTACTCATCAGAAAGACATAAGAAAATTCGTTTCTGAAATTTACGTTTGCTTCACTGCTTCACGTGTTTCTTTCAGCTCAAAAAGTAAAGTAAACATTAACTTTTAACTATTGGATATCAAAGTGAAGTATCACTCAGTCCTTTATAGTAACTAGTACATTTTTGCTTTTTATGAATTGTCACATTTATGGACAGGTTTTATAGTAGATTAGCAAGGTGTAGTAATTGATCTGTAGTACATATGTCTACTTCAGTAAATTTACTTTGATCATTTTGCTAAAAAATTTACAATTTCATATAGTATTCTGGTATTGCTCCATTTTTCATCACTTAAGCAAGCGTTATATATTCGGCGATAAAGACAGTTGGCGTGTGGACCGGTATGAGAACATCATGGCGTAAATAATTTACGTAAGGTAGCCGCATGACGTCTGGTTCATTACTTCTCGGATAAATGAAGCAAAATTAAGCGCAACTATTATCATTATATTTTAATGAACATGTTAGAAAGAAAATAAACAATGCATTATAGCTGTTTATCGTCAGATTTACCACGATTCATCGTCCATGCTCTGTGATATTCAACAATCTCAATCACTATGCTTCTGAACTCTCAGCCATTGTATACGATAAGCAGCTAGAAGGTATTGATTATTAAATCTTTGATTATAATTACGTCATTTGTACATTCAACAAGTTAATTGCATTCAAACACAAATAAAATAATACCTAGGATAATGTTGTGTACAAAATAACATAACATTAACAATGGATCTTCTTAACGTAATTGCGATTAAAGAAACTCTTGTATAAGTGAGTGGATAATTATGCTATATGCGAAGGAGTCACAAGGACGGGTTCAAAAGTGGGTGACGCACGCCCCACTCCCTCCTAAAAATCCGACAAGCATACATTTTCGATAGCCAAAAATTGATATATCGGTTAATTTAGTCAAAGTTTTCAGCTCGCCTCGCTCAAAAAACTTTATATCAATAGTATTTTTCAATTTTTTGTGATTAAAGATCAGAAAGCTATCAATTTGGTCGAATTGCCTTTTTTCTGAAAATTTATGAATGTGAAGGATGACTTTGCCTCAAATATGTCAAATATACGTACTATTGCACCACTATACTAGAGTCGCATGTCCGTCCGTCCGTAATTCTAACCAACTCCGAATCTTCCAAACCGCTGCGAATAGTTTCATAAAACTTGCATCGTTCATTAACCTTAACAAGACCACGTTCTGAGCACACAAGCATGCTCAATAGGTTTAAGGTCAAGGTCAGACTTAGAAATCTACCCTTACTTTTATCTTGTGTCTTGTGTCCGCTCTAAATTGTCTAAAGATTTTCATAAAACTAGCATCAGTTGCTAGCCTCTTCAAGGCGACATGCACAGCGCAAATGCAGGTCACTCGGTTAAAAGGTGAAGGTCACACTCGGAGGTCAAATGTCAAATAGCTAAACTTTGTGTGCGCTCCTTTTCTTCTAAATCGTTTGGAAGAATTTCATAAAACTATCATCAAATATTGAACACATCAAGACCACTTCCTTGATCCAAAGTCAAAGTCAGACTGAGAGTTTAAATGTCAAATAACTTACCTGCATATCTTATGAACCACTTAGAAGATATACAAGCTAACATTAAGTATTTACCTCACCAAGACGACATGCAGAGTGCATACCCATGCCAGTAGGTCCAAAACAAATGTAATGTAGAGGTTTAAGATCAAACAGCTCAAATTTATGCAGGCCATGTCACTAGGTGAAATTTAGAGGCCAAAGATCAAATAGCTTAAAATGTGTGTCCGCTCGATTTCTTCTTAACAAATTAATCTTCGCCAAATTTTGTCTGAAGCATCCTATTAGAATCATTTCTCGTAATTTTTCTTTGCCCAATTCATGGGCTGCTATAACTAAAACTAGAAAACACTTCTTCTTATGAATCACGTGAGGTATACGCACCAAATTAGGTATGTAGCATCCTTGTAATGTCCTCAAGTTTATTTTAATAATTTAGCTTGGCTCGTTTCAGAGGCCGCCAGATCTTACAATACATCTTACAATTACGGTGGCTGATTTCTGCCAGTGTCGTTCTGTCGTTCTGGCACCCCCGCCAGAACGAAAGAACGACCTTTTCACATTTGCGTTGTCTCGTTTTGTTCGTTCTGGCGGCCCCGCCAGAACGACAGGACGTCTTTTCCGCTTTTGGCGTTGTTCGTTCCCTCGTTCTGGCGACCCAGCCAAAACGGCATAACGAAGAATGCAACGCGACAGAACGAAAGAACGACACTTAAAACGGCGCTCTAAAAACGTCGTCTTGGCGTTCTGTCGTTCTGGCAGAACGACGGAACGAAACAACGCCAAATGTGAATATATATTTCTGGCGTTCTGTCGCGTTCCGGTAGAGCATGCGCAGTGTTGGAAAACAAATCTGAATGAAAGAAGAATGGATTCTGAGGGTAAATTTATGTTTTAAAACACAGTAAAATGTCTGAATATTGAATGTTTACATTATACAGCGTGATCTGTCATTTAGCATCGATATTATAATGAAATAATGAAAAATGCCACCTCATATGCAAGTTTTCGCAATTTTTGAGTGTTTTACTAGAATTCCGCATAATATTATGTTTTAATGCACAGAAGGTAAAATAAGCACTACTTCATCTAAAATGCCACGGATTTAACAAATCTATCGTGATTTCATGTCTAAATCATACAAATACGGGATTTGATCGGCACCAGATTTGGTGAAATTATCACCTCATGTGCGAAAATTTGGTCCGAAATAAAAAAAGTCCAAAATTAAGTCTCTGTATTGTGCACGTGATTAGAAGTAGAATTATGAAATCCCGCTCTGTCTGCTGCGACTTTTAGAAAATTACATGATCTGCCTCTTATATGACGAGAAAGTTGGTTACTTATTCCTTATTCCTTTTTCGAATAAGGAATAAGTAACTAGGTACTTTTTGTTACTTTTTCCTTCTTCAAATGCGAATAAGTAACACACATTTTATCACCAGATAAAGTTTCATCTCCTACAAAACGTGTTCTGAACACATCTCATATCTATTTCATCGAAAATCGTATAAGTCGAATAAGTTTTATTTTGTTACTTATTCCTTATTCGAATAAGGAATAAGGAATAAGTAACCAACTTTCTCGTCATGCTATAGGCTATATACCAATAAAAGAAGTTGTTATTTGTTTCATATAAAATTCAGCTACTTCAGATCAATTTTGATACAGTAGAGAGTTTGAGATTTCAACCTTCGCCTTCCCCTTCAACGTCTTTTGCGAAGTTAACGTACGAAGTTGAAGTTCGATTAAAATTCCTTGAGATTTCAAACATTAGAATGAACCTTACTTCTTTTAATCCGCCCATTCAATTTATCTGTAATTATGATCGTGTTTTTCGTGCATTTTGATACCAATTGTCCTAAATGGCAGGAATTTTACAAGTGGTTTTAAAAATGAAAAAATTAAAAACATGTCAATTTATTATATATCATTGCATGGATATTATATTAGAGCGATTACCAAAAAAAAAAAAAAAAAAAAAAAAAAAAAAAAAAAAAAAAAAAAAAAAAACAACAAAAAAAAAACAGACAAACAAACAAACAAAAATAAATAAATAAATAAAACGATAAAACAATGTGAACAATATAAAAACTCGTTAGTGTTGCTCCAAACATTTAGGTTTTATATAAAATTATGAATTATGTCAGTATAGTCAGTATACAATATGCATGATTGTAAATCATACATGAGAGGAAATAAAAATGATTATTACATACCTAAAATTATTTTCCATTGGGTTTCAATGGACCGCGATCGTGCAATATTTTTCCATATCATGACGTTGAACGCTTTCATATCGGACTAGTCCCAATCCGTGGCTCTATTTACCTCCCCTGACGGTCCGTCCATTGCGGATCTTGTTTCTTTAGATTTTTGTTGCTATTGTGTGTTTGTTTAATTTGTAATTTATGCAATATTTTGTTTACTTTTACACTTTGATTAATCTGACCTATTAGATACTTGCACGTAGTAATTTATCAGACTGAAATGAGTTGGACTAATATAATACGTGGAGTGTTTTCTTAACGTTGTAATGGAATGAATCGCGTGACGTCCGTGGCGTCCGACCTCACGTTGCGACAACAAGTTGACGTCATTTTCATGGAAAATATTAATGCGCGTCAGTTTGATTTGTTTATTGCGTTTTCGGAGATTTTTTTCCGTATTTTTTCCTGTCTTTCTTGACAGAACGATAATTTAGATATAAATAAATCATTTGATAGTGGATATGTAATAAAAAGGTTATCATCGTTCTTTCGCGGACAATACTGCGCTCCTAAAGTCGCGCAATATTACCGCTGCAGAACTCGTGCATATATCCACATACAAAGTTAATAACCTATAATGATCATATCGACGTGATAATGACACTATGTATGACTCTGTATAATGCCAAACTCTCAGGCAGCAAAATATGATTTTAATATACTATTTTAAAAGTAAAGCATCTGCGGATCCAGGAATTTTGGTTAGAGGGACACCAACATTAAAGAGGGGGTCACCCATTTCGGGGGGGGGGGGGGGGGGGGGGAGGGGTAGGGTAGGATCACACCGAGTATCAAGACCGACTTTCTTTGTAAAATGTAAGAATCAAAGGGGGAATTAACCCACAATTTTCTTCTGCCAGGCTCTGGTTCCGTGCATTTCAAGAATGAAGTTATCCCATACGGCTAACAGGAAATGTCTCTCATCATGATATCATAGATCTGAAATTGTCTGATGCTTCAGAAGAATTTTCCGTCTTACTAGTACTATTTTATGTTTATAATTAAAACGCAATTGTCGTATTAAGTGTCCGGCAGAAACAGATTGATTTTATTTGGATGTGAAAATAAAATATTCCACCAAATGATAATCGCGCGTAGTTATTTATTTTTCAAGTAAAATGACTGTCATGCCATGTGCCTCCATCAAGATTTCAGTCTTTGATACCGAGTATGTGGACAGAGTAGATGTAAAAAGAATGAAGTTTCGACTTTCGTGATATCACATATTTAGACGTTCAAAACTTCACTTCATACGACAAAAAGGCCCATCTGGTATAATCGATACCGCCTGGGGACACAAATATGCCGTAGAAGTTAAAGTTTGAACAAAATCTCAAAGTTTCTCAAAATCAGTTGATAACTTCATACTTCCAAGTTCAATTCAATGTATTTAGTTAAAATCATTAGCCATACAAAACTTCATTATTCTTATACCTACTGATAGTGTTTCGCATCAAATTTAGTCTAATTATATATATGGATAATCAAATAACTTAATACGCAGAAATCCTGAAACTAAGCTTTTTATTTGGCATAGTAATAAAGAGAAGTCTTAGGCTTACGTGATATTAAATGGAAAACTTTAGTAGCAACGTGTGATATAAATAAACTACACGCATATCGGTGATGTTTTACCCAAAATATATATGAGAGACGTTGAAGTGGAAGGCGAAGTTTGAAATCTCAAACTCTCTATTTTCTAGATTTTCACTCCGTCGTAGACCTATTTTCCAGAAGATATTCATACATTTGATTCAAGAAAACGAAAAGAAAAAGGGGTGTTGAATAGAATGCAATGAAATGCAAGTCAGCTGAAGTCAGGTACCCTCATCTTGCCGCATTTCAGAAAGCGGTCCGCAGAAAAAAACACCCTACTTCGTTTTCAAGTAAACAGCTCGAAAACATGCGGAATTAGCATGAAAAGTGTCTTATTTTATGTAAAAAACATTCCAGGAGTGAAATTATGCCATTTTTGCCCCCGGTTTACGCGCAACGAGAAATGGAAAAAATAGGATCTGTTTATTAGGGACGTTTTTCGACTACACCACGGAAGCACATTTTTGACCGAATTACTGCTATATAACTCGAAACTTGACAACACTGCGCATGCTCTACCGGAACGCGCCAGAACGATATTTCACATTTAGCGTTGTTTCGTTCCGTCGTTTTGGCGGGGCGCCAGAACGACAGAACGCCAAGACGACGTTTTTTGGGGCGCCGTTTATACGTGCCGTTCTTTCGTTCTGTCGCGTTGCATTCTTCGTTATATCGTTTTGGCGGGGGCGCCAGAACGAGGGAACGAAACAACGCCAAAAGAGGAAAATGTCGTTCTGTCGTTCTGGCGGGGGCGCCTGAACGACAGAACGAGACAACGCCAAATGTGAAAACGACGTTATTTTGCTCTGGCGGGGGCGCCAGAACGACAGAACGACACTGGCAGAAATCAGCCACCATATACAATAGAACTAGTATGTTAATGCCCAAGGGGCATTATTGTTGTTCCCGTTATTTGTTGACACACAGCCTCAGTGAACTTTTCAGCCTATTAAAAATAAAGATTCCATACAAGTCAAAGTTACAGTAGCAATAAAATCTATCTGATATGTCCTTGACCTTGTAGTTTGACCTTGACCTTTAGGAAAGAGACCTATGTCCTGAGGCAATACTCTGTTTCACTGAGGTAATTATATCTGCCAAATTAAAGTAGAAACGCTGAACGTTATTTTCTAGAAAAGATCTTATTTGACCTTTGACCTTGAGTATGACACTGACCTTTGAGAAAGAGGCATGGGGTTTATGCTTGACATTTAGGCAAAAAATTATGCTATACAAAAATAAGATTGTTCATCGAATCTCAGGGCCATATTAACTTTAAGTCTAAGATAGAGACATGGGCCTTGCGCTTGACACTCTGTCGCACTGAGGCAAGCATTTATGCCAAAAACAAATACGATTGCTCCATGCATGTCAAAGTTATGGCTCTAAAATTCTAAAATTACCTTTGATCCCTAAGTGAGGCATTGACCTCCTGAATAAGAACCTGGTGTTATTGTGCGACTCGCTGTCTAATTGAGGCAAACAGTTTTGCAAAATCAAAATAGGACTGCTCCATGCAGGTACATTTTCTGGCCCAGACAAGCTCTAAAATGACCTTTGATCCCTAAGTGTGACATTGACCTTGTCATGAATCGCTTGATGGATCTTCTCAAACTGGTCTGTATTATCCTCTTACGGTCCTCCCTCAAATATATGCAAATGGTATTTGGTAAACAACAGATACAAGGTCAAAAGGAAAAATTTGTTTGTTTTTATAAGGGATTGACTTAGGCACAATTGTGTCTTGTGATTTAATTTCGCAATCATATTATTTTCGCAGTCTCGTTTGTTTCTAACTGAGGAATCTTTTCCTATCGTAAAAAGACCGTCGTAAAGTAAATTTCTATGCACTTTTCGCTTTTTTGATCCCATGCTACCACCTTTTGCTTATTTCCGGCGGGTGGGGTAATATAATCACCCCTGATTTTTAGTTTTTGCAAATGTGAAAGTAAGAGAATTCAAATAACTTTACAAATGAAAAATTTGCATATCAATGTCTTCTTTTATTTCGATGGTTTTGCTAGTATTTTCTCAAATCATAACTAACGGGTTGTTTATTCTAATTGTCAGCTGTCAAATACATACTTTCTCAGATCCTTTTTATAAGCTTAAAAACTGTAAATTATCTCTCATCTATGCTTAACTTCTCAAAAAATAGCATAGTTAGTATATATGTAATCAAAACAATACTTCTGTTTGATTTATATTCGAAATATTTCTTACACCTGTTTATATTATTAAAAGTTAGTTGAGTAGCTAAATTCCCTTTCATTTTTGTATTTCTTTGGCCGAACTTAAACTAGTGTATTTAGATAATTTTCTAGTCCAATGGGCTCTTTTGCAGCGGTATTAACAAATGATTTTGAGAAACAAGAGCTTTTTAAAGATTATTTCTTAATACTTTGATTTTAACATTAATACTTTTATTTTATTCCCTTGTATCTAAAGTGTAAAATTAATCTTAATATGTGTCACAAATTAGTACATCTTACATACATTTACAGGACGCACCTTATACGCAATACCAATGTTAAATCAAAGCACTAAAAGTGCTGAATGCGGCGGGCTTAAATAGAAGACATGAAATATAATGGAAGATTATATTTTAAAATTTCTCTTTCTCAAAACAGTGAGATTTTGAATTTTAATTATAAATTTGCATCTAGAATATACACATATCATTGAATACATATTTTTCTCAGCGAATCACATTTGTACCACGTGACTGTCCAATATATTACTGTATTGGATCAATTATATATTCCGTATTTGACTAGACAATTTTTTTTTTCTAATCTGCATGTTAGCAAAACGATAAAAGCCATAAACCGATGAAAGTATCCGCATGAATATCAACTTAATGCAATGTTACATACGTCTAAAAGATGAGTTAATGTCTGTTTGATTGTCTTTTTCCTTTTTTACCGAGAATAAAAGGCATAGAATAACAAGAAAATAATGGTAAACCCAATGGATGCTCACCAAAAAAAGATTATTGCATATTAAAAGAAACAAGAGGACCATGATGGTCCTATATCACTCACCACAGTTGATCTGGCCTTCTGACCTAGTTTTTGACCTCACATGACCCAGATTCATACTTGACCTATAAATCATCAAGACAAACACTTTGACAAAGTTTCATGATGATTGGGTTACAACTGTGGCCTCTAGAGTTTTAACAAGCTTTTCCTTTGATTTGACCGGGTGACCTAGTTTTTAAACCTACATGACCCAGATTCGAACTTGACCAAGACAAACATGCTGACCAATTCTTATGAGTTTCAAACTTAAACTATGGAGGTTATCAAGATTTTCCTTTGATCTGGCCTGCTAAACTGTTTTTTGATCCTAACTGACACAGTTTCAAACTTTACCTAGAGATCATCTATACAAACATTCTAACCAAGATTCATAAAGGTTGGGTTACAACTGTGGCCTCTAGAGTGTTAACAAGCTTTTCCTTTGATTTGACCGGGTGACCTAGTTTTTGATCCCACCTGACCCAGATTTGAACTTGACCTAGAGGACATCAAGACAAACACTTTAAACAATTCTCATGAATTTCCAACTTAAACTGTGGACTCTTGAGTGTTTACAAGATTTTCCTTTGATCTGGCCTACTGACTTAGTTTTTGACCATACATGACCCAGTTTCGAACCTGACCAAGAGATCTTCAAGACAAACTTTCTGACAAAGTTTCATAAGACTGGGTGACAGATGTGGCCTCTAGAGTGTTAACAAGGTAAATGTTGACGGATGATGAATGTCGCATGACGAACGCAGCCGGACAATGACTGGTCACAACAGCTTACCTTGAGCACTTCGTGCTCTGGTGAGCTAAAAAGTGGAATCCGCTGACTGGGCAGATATAGCTTTAAAAAATACTCATGTTGAATTAATAAAATATTAGAACCTCACTGGAATATTATCCCACCATAAGATGAAGATACATGACGGCCATGGAGGCCCTGTATCGCTCACCTTACCTATTGACCTAAAGATCATCAAGATTAACATTCTGACCAAGTTTTCATTAAGATATGGTCATAAATGTGGTCTCTAAAGTGTTAACTAGTTTTTCCTTTGATTTGACCCGGTGACCTGGTTTTTGAAGTGACATGACACAGATTCGAACTAGACCTAGAGATCATCAAGTTTAACAATATGACTAAGTTTCATGAAGATACAGTCATAAATGTGGCATCTAGAGTGTTAACAAGCTTTTCCTTTGATATGACCTAGTTTTTGACCCCACCTGACCCAGATTTGAACTTGACCAATAGATCATCAAGATCAACATTCTGACCAAGTTTCATTAAGATATGGTCATACATGTGGCCTCTACAGTGTTAACAAGCTTTTCCTTTGATTTGACCTGGTGACCTGGTGTTTGACCCCAGATGACCCAATATTGAACTCGTCCAAAATTTATTGAGGGTATCATTTTGACTAAGTTTCATTAAGATTGGAACAAAATTGTGACCTCTGGAGTGTTAACAAGCTTTTCCTTTGATTTGACCTGGTGACCTAGTTTTTGACCCCAGATGACCCAATATCGAACTCGTCCAAGATTATTTTGAGGGTAACATTCTGACTAAGTTTCATTAAGATTGGGCCAAAATTGTGACCTCTAGAGTGTTAAAAAGCTTTTCCTTTGATCTGACCTAGTGACCTAGTTTTTGACCCAAGATGACCCAATATTGAACTCTTCCAAGATTTTATTGAGAGTAACATTCTGACTAAATTTCACTAAGATTGGACCAAAATTGTGACCTCTAGAGTGTTAACAAGCTTTATCTTAGATTTGACCTGATGACCTAGTTTTTGACCCCATATGACCCAATATCAAACTCATCCAAGATTTTATTGAGGGTAACATTCTGACCAAATTTCATTAAGATTGGGCCAAAATTGTGACCTCTAGAGTGTTAACAGTCAAATTGTTGACAACGGACGACTGACAGACAGACGGACGACGACGGACACAGAGCGATCACAAAAGCTTACATTTGAGCACTTTGTGCTCAGATGAGCTAAAAATGTGCACCACCTTTTGTTGCCAAGAAATATCCTGACTAGAATGGCGCTATAGTTCATTAAAGTTGAACAATCAAAGGGCAGTAACTCAGTGATAATCATTCGAACAAAACATGAAGATAATATGCAACTTCCGATGAAGTTTCTATGAATTCCAGTCCAGGACAAAAAAATGGTACTATAGTGTACTAAAGTTGAATTATCAAAGGGCAGTAACTCAGTGAATCATCTGACTCGAACGCGCATTTCCTCTTGGCAGTGAAGCTTCCTATAAAACTACTATAAATTCCAGCCAGTGGTTGCTGAGGAATACTCTGGACAAGAAATGGTACTATAGTAAACTAAGTTGAATTACCAAAGGGCAATAAGTCAGTGAAAAATCATCTGGCTGGAAGTTGGAACATCAAGAAATATGCACATTTCCTCTTCGGAGTAAATCTTCGATAAAAGATTGATGAATTCCAGGAAATGGAACTTTTGTATACTATGTTATGTAATCAAAGGACAATAACTTTGAAAAATCATCCGACCAGAATATGAAGATAATATGTGCATCTGATATAGCAATAATATCAAACAAGAGATTTAAAGAAACAAAACATTTTAGTTGATGAAAAATGTCTGAAATAAAACACTTGAGACACCAGGTCTGTATGAACAAGTGACCGAGTATAGCCGTGGCAATACATAAGTCCCATACCGGTGAAAATTTTTTTTACTTTACTTTCAATAATGACTTTGACCTATGGCCGACAACAATGGGTCATGTGCGCGACATATAGCATAATCATGGGGAACATTTCTGTGTAGTACTAAAAATGTCCTTTGATGCAATTAATGTAGCAGAAACAAATGTTTACTTGATCTTGAACAGTGACCTTGACCTTTAACTGACAAGCATAGATCAAGCATTGACACACTGTCTCATCATGGGGAACATTTTTGTGTAGCACTAGATAATCCATCAGCAGAAACAAATTTTTCTTGACCTTCAATAGTGACACTGACCTTTGACCTATAAGCATAAGTCAAGTACATGCATATCTATTTATTGCGCTCTAATAGGCATCATTCCTATAATCCACTCCGGTGTTCCACCTGTAGGGGACTATAAAAACCTACTGTTCTATTTATCGTCTGATTTAATATAAAATTTCCCAACAACCAGAGTAACTAGCAGCTGGTATCCAGGTATGTGTTACTTCTATAAGTAAGCTTAGTATAACATGCTTAATATTACCTTTAAACTTCATTTTTTATGATATTTTAAGTTTTTTGTTTTTCATCACGTTATGTCTTATGGATCATAGTACATGTTCATTTAGCAAAACGGAAATGCACAACTTCACACAATAAATACATTAAGGTCTAGAGGTCCGGGCTAAGGGTGTAATTAACGACATATCGAAATTCACTGTATCACGATACATTATATATATATATAGTCTGGCGTATCGTATCATAGGTCTGTTTTACGATACAGTGGAAAGTAGAGATCGACACTGAATGAAAACTTCCATACAATCACTGTTGAAGATAGCAACTAAACAAATGTATCATTTATTACAATTTCTTTAACTTTAAAGCAAAATTTCAAGTACTTTCCAAGAGAAGGAACATTATTTTTTTTTTAATTTTGTCACATGATATGTATTGTATTGTGAGACTAAGCATATCGCTACCAATGTTGGCAAAAAGCCGGTCAATATGAGTATTGACCGGGCCGGCGGTCAATACTGGTTAAAACCGGTCAATACTGGTCGATTCAATACTATGGTCACTTCGGGTGGTCAATACTGGTTTATTCAACACTTTTACATAATGCACATTCACAGATTGGCACAGGCTGTGATAGTAATATAAAAATAATAAAACAATTTGAACAAGGCAGTCTGAAAGACAGCTAAATCCCCCGCCACTGCTATGGATAGTGAAAGGGTAAAAGCTTTGATTTTAGCTGTGACCTTGACCTTGAAATGACATGGCTGACTCATGAATTCTGCACAACGTCTTGATGAGGTGATCATTAGACCAAAGTTTCATGAAAATCCTTCAAGGGGTTTAGGAGATACAGAGCTGAAACCTTTGACCTTCAGTTGTGACCTTGACCTTGAGTTGACATGGCTGACTCATGAGTTCTTGATGAGGCGATCATATGACCCTAGTTTGATGAAAATCCTTCAAGGGGTTTAGGAGATACAGAGCTGAAGCCTTTGACCTTTAGTTGTGACCTTGACTATGAACTGACATGGCTGACTTATGAATTCTGCACAACGTCTTGATAAGGTGATCATTTGACCAAAGTTTCATGAAAATCCTTCAAGGGGTTTAGGAGATACACAGCTGAAACCTTTGACCTTCAGTTGTGACCTTGACCTTGAGTTGACATGGCTGACTCATGAGTTCTTGATGAGGTGATTATTTGACCCAAGTTTGATGAAAATCCTTCAGGGGGTAAAGGAGATACAGAGTGGACACCAAATGGAAGGCTCAAACCTTCGACCCTTAGTTGTGACCTTGACCTTTAGCTGGCATGGTTGACTCATAATTTCTGCACATCGTTCTGATGAGGTAATCATTTGACCCAAGTTTTATAAAATTCCTTCAAGGGGTTTAGGAGATATAGAGCGGACACGAAATGGAAGGCTCAAACCTTTGACCTTCAGTTGCAACCTTGATCTTGAGCCAACAAGGCTGACTTATAAGTTCTGCACATTGCCTTGATGAGGTGATCGTTTGACCCAAGTTTGATGAAAATCCTTCAAGGGGTTTAGGAGATATAGAGCGGACACAAAATGGAAGGTTCAAACCTTTGACCCTAAGTTGTGACCTTGACCTTGAGCCGGCATGACTGACTCATGGGTTCTGCACATCATCTTGATAAGGTGATCATTTGACCTAAGTTTTATAAAATTCCTTCAAGGGATTTAAGAGATATAGAGCGGACACAAAATGGAAGGCTCAAACATTTGACATTGAGTTGTGACCTTAACCTTGAGCCGGCATGGCTGACTCATGGGTTCTGCACATCGTCTTGATGAGGTGATCATTTGACCCAAGTTTTATAAAATTCCTTCAAAGGGTTTAGGAGATATAGAGCGGACACAAAATGGCAGGCTCAAACCTTTGACCTTGAGTTGTAACCTTGACCTTGAACCGACAAGGCTGACTCATGGGTTCTGCACATCGTCTTGATGAGGTGATCATTTGACCCAAGTTTCATGAAAATCCTTCAAGGGGTTTAGGAGATATAGACCGGACACGATTTTGTTACGGACGGAAGGACGGAGGGACGGATGGAAGGACGGACGGAAAGACGGACGGAAGGACGGACGCAGACCATTCCTATAATCCCTCCGCCACGGCGGGGGGTTAATAATATAAAATTTTGTTCATTAAAAAGTATAGTGGTCAATACTGGTCGATTCAGTTTTGGTCTGTGGCAATGTGTCCTGGTCAGGCTCAGTTTTGGACAATATATTTAGACTGGTCAGTGGTCAATACTAGTTTATTCAATGCTTTTAATTAGTTTTATCTTCTTACAGTAGCCTTTATTTTAAATTAATTAAAGATTTTATTAATATAAATTACACTCATTGAAATGGACAGTACTGGTCAATTCAAATTCTGGTCCTACGCAATATTCCTGATTAATACATATAGTGGTCAATATTGGTCAGTTGAATACTTTGAATGACTTATTTTACCATGTTCAAGCATCTCAATAATACAGTGGGATTATTGATCTTGACAGCTAATTAGTGACTAGATAGACAGGTCTGCAACATCTATTGTATATTGTAAGACATGGTGTCAATTAGGCAATGTGACAATTGCTATCAAAACACAATTAAACCACTTCCATGAAAGGGTCCAGGTGTTTTGCAGCAGTTTTTCATTAAATTATTTATACCGGCTCATTTATACCAATATAAAAAATCATTAGATTTATCACTTGTAAAACCCAGACATGTTCAAAATAACATCCGGACCTTGAATTAAGGTCCCTTTTTAACTATATCATATGAATCTAATTCTTTGGAATCGATTCAGGCGCCGACCTGTATCTGGCAATGGGTCTCAAAATTCAAATCTCGCTGGGCCTACGATTGATTAGTTAGACTGGAAACAGTCATAACTACGCAGCGCAGCGTAAACAAATAAGAATGAATAAAACAAAACAAAACAAAATCACTTGTGAATCAAACACTATTATTGCTACAGTTTATGAAATACTTTCTACAAATGAAGTTCAGCAAAACTATATATCTTTGTAATCTAATCTAACAGAAAATGTTTAATAACCAGTATCAATCAGTTTTGACCAATCAACCACTTCTGACCATTTTGGGAGTATTGATTTGGTTGCTTTAACAAAATACTAATGCCTGCATTTACCATAATCAAGCCCCAGATGTTCTTAAACAGTCATTATTTAATTGTTCATAAACTTTGCAAAATATCTTAACAGTCAGTATTGACTAATTGACCAGTATTGACCAATTGACTGGTATTGACCACTTCAGGGAGTATTGACCGGGGCGGTTTTAACCGCCCAACATTGATCGCTACACCCCTAGTCCGGGCATCAATATACAACATATACATGTACTATTAATTTATTATGTACTGTATTACTGTGTATAAGGTAATTGCTGGTAAAAGTTCTGATTTCTTGTCATAAAGCAGAACGTTTTGGGACAGCGTGATAACATAAATCTGACTGTCGCTGTCCCGTCACGTCCAAACTTAAGAAATCCACAGTGAAATCCGTTGTGAATGTTTTCTGGTACATGTACAATGTATTTGTATAGATTACATCTCTGATAATGAATTTATGTCGACATTAAAGCATAAAATTGCATCACTGACATTTTTTTAATGTATATGTGTTTTCTTTCTGCAAGTTAGTGTTGTTCGCGTCCGCTGCGTATTGAAACAGGTGTCGGGGTAAATATCTCCTCACACCTGTTTACATTTTATTATATAGATTTATGTCTATATTGATTTATGTCTGTTATTTAAAATTATTTGTTAAATTCAACATGAATATATTAATGTTTAATGTACTGTAGCAGTAAGTCTGACCAGTATATATGACATTTTTTTTATTTTTTAATGTCTTCGTTTTCCTAACATTAAAATGCTGATATGGGTAAGGCTCAGAGGGATAAAAAAATATCATATCATAAAATAAGTCATCCCAATAGACCAAATGAGTATATTAAGCCTAGCCTAAAGTTGCCTTCATTTAATTTTTTTTTATCTTATAATCATAATTACATGTATGTTGCTCTCACTCGAAGGTTTGAGGCATACTGAATAGAAAATTTTAACAGCAATTAACGACTGTCACCATTATTTAAACCAATTCAACAATTCATGAGCACAATCCATGTCTTAAATACTAAAGAAAACATTGTTTATTATTTCATTTTTAATTCATCTGTCCAGAGATAAATGGAACTTGTCTAGATGTCTGGTACTGGTGTCTTGACCCCTAATCATTGCCTAAAAACAAAGCGCTAAGCCTATAAGAATAAACAGACCCGCAACTTGAAAGGCACATAGAGCAAATCTCGCAAACATCACGTGTTTTACCAATGTATGAAATTTTTTACCATACAACTGAAGGATAAAAATTTGTCATGAAAAACTTTCTATCAGATTATCATGATTGTTTGTTTATAATGATAATGGTGTTTTTTAATATTGACTATCAGGGCTTCGGAAATTTGCCGGTTTTGGACTGATTTTTTACTTTTCAGACCGATTCATAAAGTGAAAAAAACAAAAAAAATCGGTCCCGTAAAAATGGAGAAAAGTATAAATTTCTGTCTGATATCTCAATACACCATCTACAGCCAAGCAGGAAATTGTTGGTCGCACCCTCAGATAATCAATAAACGTGTCAAACAGTCTGACTGTCACTTTGATAATCGGTCCGTAATTAGCATGTGACGCAATCAGTACTAGCGCGGCACATCTTTAATGTTTGCAGACAGCCGACTGCAATGTATTAAACATTTTTGACTGGTTTCCAAATATGTCTGACTGGATCCAAATCATTTCGACTGGGATCCACTTCTTTTATTTAAAATCCGATGGATGGTTTATTTCAAAAGGCTATGTTTCATCATGGTAAAAAACAAATGGTCACTGCATTTAATCAAAGAGCTATAATTGTACATTATAGGTCTTTGATTTAATGAGACATCACACGGAAAACCAATCAAAATATTTTTTATAATTACTTGATTTGAAAAAATTACAAGATTCATTTGTTGGGGCTCCAGTTGAAACAAGTGCAGAAAATCGTGTTTCAAACCCGACGGTGCAAAAAAGAAAAAGAAAAAAAAAATGGACTGGCAAACACGAATGATAAAGAAAATCGGAGTGGTGCTGTTTATCAAATCGGTCTTTTAAAAAACGTTTCAAAATGAAATTTTGTTTACATCAGAAGAGAACATATAACTTTTAAAATGTAGCTGCTTATTGAAGTACAACATAAGTGAAATGAAATATCCATGGCCAACACGCGTGACCTTTTGGTACTATACATGCGGGAAATTAGATCTCAGCGTTCATATAACGTACACATTCGGTCCGTGGCAGAGTATTCTTAAAATACCGAGACTGTTTAGCAGAGAATATGTGTCATGTAATTGTATTTTATAGAATTCCGCCAAAGAATGAGGAAACATCACAAAGTATCTGCCGTGTATACGGTACCGGTCACGTGCGTTGGCTTTTAGACTAGTTACGCACACGGTGTCAATGCCTCGGTAATTTTATCCTTACAAGTATTTTCTCGAAAAAAAATCGAAATTTAAACAAAGTAACAATCACACATTACACTGAATAACTGTCTTCATTGTATGGAAACACGCGGTGACCGGTAACTCAGTTTTAATGCATGACATGATTATATCTTTACTCTATCACGTTTTACAAAACATGTAATATTGGGAATGCAGTGGGTGGGGTAGCGCCGATGTCAGGATTTTCATTTCGGACCGATTGAGTTATCAAAATTTCCGGAGCCCTGTTGTCTATATATGTATATTGTTGTTAGTATTTTTTACACAGGGAAGGAAGGAATAAATTATGATTGGAAGTCTGGAAATTCCGAAGTGGTCTTTTGAAAATTGGACCCGATTCGGTCAGCCGTTACCAGTGTATGAAACAGAAAGCAGAAGAATAAAAATTTGTATCGTGAAAAACTTTCTATTTTAAGATCGTTTGTTTATAGAGTGGTGGAACCTATGCCCGCGGTATTTTGTACATATATAATCTTTTTAAGAAGCAAGAAAAAAATATTATTTCGATTTGCCTATGCAAAAACTTAAAGTTATCCTCCTTTTATCGAAACATATTGTTGATGTGCGTCATCACGTGACTTGGTCGTCTCGTGAGCTATCGACATGGCATACGTGAAAAGGTGAAAATTCGCCCTGAAGGGAACCTATGCTGGCGGTATGTAATATCGATTAAACTAAGGACGAAAACAAAAATTCAGCAGGCTTGAAATGAACAAACAAGCATATGCGAATATAATATTTAGCACATTACTCATTTATTATGTGAAAAACAAAAGAAATGAGGATAAAATTTAGTATGTGCCTCTATGTGTATATTTCCCTTACAGAAATAGAATCACTATTAGAACAAAGCTTAAAAACGTATAATAATGTTGTTTAAAAACAGAATGTTCAAGTATTAAAGATTCAAACAACGACAGTGATTAACTCGCTAATGTTTTCTACACTTCTTTTTTTGTGTAGGAAATTTACTCCTCCTTACATCAGAAAGAACCATTTGGATTTTGTCAGAATACCAAGATAACATCATACATGTGATCTCCCGCGCGGGAGGGTCAAAATCCCGATTTTTTCACCTTGCCTCCCGTCTCCCGACCAAAACCATATTTCTCCCGCTTTTCAAAAAAAAAAAAAAAAAAAAAAAAATAGTATTATGACTGGGTTGATAATTACCGAGGAGTGCCAAACATGTTTGCACAGTAAATCAAAGTGTCACCGACTGTTGTGTATTATACATGTTTGACACACATGTAGCTGGAGGAAAGAGTTGTTTTTCACAGGTGAATTTTTAATTGTTTGTTTTGATAAGGGATTAGACAAGCAGGGCATTTCCCACCTGTCTCACGCGTGGTCGAATACATGTACCAATTAAAGCTCCATTTTTTACCAGTTTGAAGCAAAAAACTCCCAGTCATAAGAAATAATTCCCAACTGAAATGAATTTGATTATTCAAAGAAAAATTTTGCTCGGTGATAAAATCACATCTGAAATAATTGTTGGAAAAACCAACCCATTACTATTTTTAGAACAGGAGTGTTATTTCCCCATATGGAGTCGCGCCATTTTCTTCCAATGTTTACCAAATTAATTTGCTACTAAATCGGACATATTTCATTGAAAATTGGATGAAAACACACACTCATTTATTTGATAACATCAATCTACATTATTATGGTAAGGGTAAATACACGTTGATGCATTTCTGTTTTCTATTTTTCATGTCCAAATCATCAGTATTTTTATACAAAAGTGGGTGGGGTAAGGAATTTACATAAGTTATGAGTTGTGTTCAGACCAATTTAGAGCTTCGTTTTTTTAAGTCCTCGGGTAGAATAATGTTAATGCATGTTCACCTTCATTTCAGACCGAAATTGAGACTTTGTTTCTACAAATTTAATCTGTTAAGAAAGTTTAAAGTTAGAACAAGAGGGAGCTTCTGTAAGATAGCATGCTCGACTTTTCTCAGTGATTGACTCTGAATTAAAGCTTTGCCAGTAAAAGGGGCAATTAAAGCTTTGCCAGTAAAAGGGGCATAATAGTCAATAGCTTTGAATGTAACAGAGATATTAGACATTATATAAAACTTCAACAAACAAAAAAATGAAGTTAAAAAGTGGCATAGCTCTGTCAAAATTCAAATCAGGAGTTATGAGGATTGTTTCTTCTGGTGTAGACTTATATACATTATTTTTTGGCCAAAAATGTTGGATTTTGCCTCTAAGTTATGTGTCAGCACGCTTAATTTATGTCGATGAAAAATCTCCAGTTTTGAGACCCCAACTCCAGCTGAAAAATGGCAAACCTCCAGTTTTGGAATTCTGAACTTATCACATGTATGATAACATCGATCTTTTCATGGTTCGCAAGGCTATCGTAGTGTAGCCAGGCGTCACACTCATCCAATCTTGCTCTTAAATGTATCTTATATCTGAATGTAATGCATGATTTCTAAAAAAAAACTTACTTTAGTTAGTGATTTTGACATATTTATGTGAGATTTGTGCGACGGATACAGATTGTGTGAAATGTATCGGCTGCTGTATACGTCACGTGAGCGGCACGCGCGGCTATCGCTACGTTTGTTGTAAAGGCATTTCACCACTGACCGGTGTTGAACATAGCATGATGAAATATTTTTTATCAGTGCTTCTGCAGAAAGAATATTTATCGAAATACCGCGAGCATAGGAATACCGCGAGCATAGGTTCCACCACTCTAATGTTAATGGTGTTTTTTTAATGTTGTTTGTATTTTCTACAAGATCACAGGGAAGAAATGAGTTTATGATTGGAAGTCTGAGAGATCAACAGTGCTCGTTTGAAAATTGGACCCGATTCGGTTTATTAGGTGACAGCCGTACATGTATCACCAGTTTTAAATTAATAAGCGTCTATCGATTTGATCAGGAGTGATCAAGTCAGCATTAACCCTTCAAGATGATAACACCAGTTATCGGGGGGATACGTGCCTGTGGGAGATGATCTACAGTTGCGATTCTGTATATTTATAGTTATACTTCTTTGCTAAAAATCAATACACCCTACAAATTATTAACCTTCATAAAAAAACTCTGACAAAAAATCCCAAATATCATGAAATAAAAGCAGAAAAATCAATGGGTAACAACCTTCTGTCAATCTGTGTCCTGCTGAACATGAATGACGTAGAAATCTTCTTTTAATTTGATGCCAAACTTGTGAAGTATCCGAAGTTCTGCTAGTTGCAATTTGGAATACCCATTCTTACCAAGCAAACGTAAGGCCCGATTTAAATCTATACACAAGCCATAACGCTGCTTGATAGAAAAATAGATAACCTTTTTCCTCAATAACATTCCATTCCAAATGCAATATTCCTTGATTTGAGACTTTTTTGTTGTTGTTTTTTATAGGCTGAACACCACTAAATCCAGCTGTTCTTTATTTCATATAAAATCCACTCACTTCATAACGGTGTTTCGACATTTTCTAGCATATCAGATTTTCAGAGACTTATATTCCCATAAAGAACTAGATGGCTACTTTAGAAAAACAAAAAGAAAAGCGGTTGTTAACTTTTATATAAGAAAACTACAGTTTGTTAAATACAACCCGCTGAATTTACTACTTTTCGCTTCTTTCAATTTCTCTTTTCGTGACATTAAATTCTTACGCCGCCATTTTTATCTAGCATGCGATAGGAACATGCCGATTTCATTAGAATGCAAAGTGATACATACTGAAACGCGGTAGGGTAAAAGTAAGCACGTTGCTGCCGAGAAAATGCACTAGGAAAGGAAAAAAGATTAGTACTATTTATATTTGGACTACTTGTGACTAGACCTGCGGAGGCTTACATTCTATTTGGTAGTGATCAGCCTTTAAACTGTTAGTGCAGAAATCTATAATGCTATCGATGAGTCATTTTCCGCTTCTTCGAACGTTTCCGTTGTAAAAACTATTTTGTGGTAATTGCAAATACGGCAGGCATACGCTATATATTAGTGACACCTTGACACGGTCTCACGTTCCTATTAAAAGCTCATTTCATAAAAAAAATCACCGCATAAAATGTCCTTTAGAAGTTGTTGTTGTTGTTTAAAACAAGATGGCGTCATAAACAACAATAATTAAAGAAGTCCGGTAATACCTATTAAAACAAAAAATATCATTCGCCTAGATTTTCTTCTTTATTCTTATTAAAATGCACAAAAGAAGGATAATACACAAACTTCATCAAATGCATTTTTACGGTGTAATAACAATGAAAATTTGGACTATTTTGTCTCAGTGTGTTGTTTGGTTTTGTCCAATGACATTCCGCGAAGTCAAATAGTTCTATTATTGAACTAGTTTGACGGGTTTATTACTGTATAAAATAGGTTTACCATACAAGACATAAATAATTTATAAATCATCACGCAGTAACCACTAACCCTTCTTCTCATTAAACTATCGTTTACAGAATTATTACAAGGAATTCTATTTACCGCTTGAACAATTTGATGTGGTGTTATTCGGATTGGTCTCCAATTATCGACTCTTCAGAGGACGAATGACACACACTTAAAACTGTGCATTTAATACGCAGAGTCAAGCGCCCCCGAAAATAATTAATTATGGACTGATTCAAGATGTTTTTCTAACGAAATGACTATCTCAAAATCTTATAAAACTGACTTATCAGAGTTATTCAAATTCATGTATTTTAAGAGCGTTCGTTTTGCAGGCCCGATTTTTCTAATCCGCAAGATATTTTACTTTCATAATCTGTATAGAAACTGACTATATCATGACCGAACTACTAAATTCAAATTCTACAGGCACTTTAAGCATTTTTGGCTCCCCGGCTACTGGTATCATGGCCCTGCTTTTAAACCCAGTAATCTGTAGAACATAATGCAATGGCTTAAATATTTGGCATGTTTTATATAGAGCTTCATATCAGCAAAGGTCGTTTATGCATAGTTTTAACGGGGCCTGCCTCAAAATGATGCACACCAAAACAACAATAACAAAAAAACAAAAGAAGAAGAAAAAAGAAAAAAAACCGTCTATATATGCATGAATAAGCAAGATTATTTCTATTTACTTCACCATTTCCTACGCAACTAAAGCAGTAAATCTGACACTTAATAGGTGTTTTACTATATTCAATACAGCCTGAAACTCATTAAAACAGTTTTTCATAATGCTTACATTTATTAGCATATGGTAATTTATCTTAAAAGGACATTTTGGTTGTACAAAAGGGAAACATAAACCTTGTTTTTACTAGCTATATTTTGTGGACATAAATCAGTCAAAAAAAACAAACAAACAAGAAATGCAACTCTAAAATTCTGAGCATAAAAGAGTTGCTTATGACTACTAAAATGAAGTGTTTTTTGTTTAAGGTCTTAAATTCCTGTGACATGGTAACTTATTTACTAAACATAATTACATGTAAATCTGATTCATATGCTGAGGTTGTCAGTAACTTGTGGAGGTAAAGTTAATTCTAGCACAATTATAGCAACCTAGGAAATTGACTACAGGACTATATTTTCTCAAATCACCCACCCGTCTCAGCAACTTAAAAACTTGCTCTTTAAAACTTGTTTCAGCTGTAGGTCCTTTTTTTTCCATACAAATCGGAAGTGTTATAAACTAAATCTGGGATAGTAAAATAAATTTTTTCTAAAATACAAGTTTTAAATTTAAGTTGCATGTAAGTAGTATGAAAAATCGTTATGATTTTCATAATAAGATTAATAATGAACTATGAGGAAACTTGTTGTGTTTGTATATTTTGCGACTTCATCATTTGTCGTTATTATTTATTTATAATAAATTGTCCCGTTTCACGAAACATTCGGAGAATATTCTTTGTAAGCGGCCTGATTTAACATTCAGATAAATCCTGGGACATATATTGAAAATTAATTTAAACGTTAAAATGTTACCGCGAAGTCGCTTTAGAACAAATTAAACTAGAGCTATCACTAAAGGTGATGAATGTACCCCCCGCATGCACTGACACAACTAGTACATTGCAATTTGACGCACACAAGATTGCATAATTATGTGGACTGTATGTATATAGACTGTATGTATACAGTATAGTAACAAAAAACAAAGTCCCATAACTATGCAGAATATTTATCTAAAAGAATGTAACATGCACCATGCACAGCTAGGGTTGGTACTGATCACTTGTGTGAAGTTTCATTAAATTGTGTGTAAGGGTTTGGTAGATTAGGCACGCACAAGATTGCATATGCAGACTGTATGTACATAGTATGTTAACAAGAAACAAAGTCCCATAACTCTGCAATTTTTGTCGCTGAAAGAACCTAACATGCCCCATGCACAACTACTGTTGTTACTGATCACTTGTGTGAAGTTTCATTAAATTGTGTCAAGGGGATGAGGAGAGATGGTGCGCACAAGATTGTGTCTATGTATATAGTATAGTAACAAAAAAAACAAAGTCCCATAACTCTGCAAAAAAAAATTTCTGAAAGAACCTAACATGCCCCATGCACAACTACTGTTGTTACTGATCACTTGTGTGAAGTTTCATTAAATTGTGTCAAGGGGATGAGGAGAGATGGTGCGCACAAGATTGTGTCTATGTATATAGTATAGTAACAAAAAAATCAAAGTCCCATAACTCTGCAAATTTTTTTTCTAAAAGAACCTAACATGCCCCATGCACAACTACTGTTGGTACTGATCACTTGTGTGAAGTTTCATTAAACTGTGTCAAGGGGATGAGGAGAGATGGTGCGCACAAGATTGTGGCTATGTATATAGTATAGTAACAAAAAAACAAAGTCCCATAACTCTGCAAATTTTTTTTCTAAAAGAACCTAACATGCCCCATGCACAACTACTGTTGGTACTGATCACTTGTGTGAAGTTTCATTAAATTCTGTCAAGGGGATAAGGAGAGATGGTGCGCACAAGATTGCGTCTACGGACAGACGGACAGACGGCCAGACGGACAGACGGACAGACAGACAGACAACCTGAAACCAGTATACCCCCCCTTACAACTTTGTTGTCGGGGGGTACAAAAATATTTTTATGTAAAACCGATTATACATAAAGCGTACTTTTTTTAAACAGGTAATTTACCAAGTCACTCGCATTTATATTAGATATTGCTTTTGAATGACATGCACGAACTTCTAGTGTTTGTATTATACGATAGAAGGGTAGGTGTCTATAAGTTATTTATAGACCTCTTCCAAATAAAAGAGTCGGTAGGTAATTTACAATGCAAACGTGTATTCTCGCTGAATTAATTATATCCCTTAATGCACATTATCTCTATAAAATTAATTGTATCCACGAGATCCAGTTAACTTTCAGAAAGAAAAAATTATAGCTTCTCTGGTCCCAATCAGTTGAAAAGACTAAAATGTCACTGCTCATTCGTGAGATACGACAAC
This sequence comes from Mercenaria mercenaria, assembly GCF_021730395.1. Classification (NCBI taxonomy): domain Eukaryota; kingdom Metazoa; phylum Mollusca; class Bivalvia; order Venerida; family Veneridae; genus Mercenaria; species Mercenaria mercenaria. Next base: position 58,740,506 of record NC_069378.1, read on the forward strand.
AGAGAACTGAGTATATATGTAAATGTTGAACCAGTACAAATGTGTAGTACAATTCGGGTGTGTATACAAAGCAGGATCGAAACTAATCTTTTTTGGGTTAGTGGACTTGTTGTGAAATATACACGCTTGTTTGAACTGCAAGGAGCTTTGCTGTAAATGGTCTATAATGTTGTGGTGATGATTTGTTCGGTGTTCTCTTTCTTCTTTTTTTTTTGTTAAGGAATATTTGTCTGATTTTATAAGCAAATGTATTACGTTAAAATTAAATCAGGATCGAGGTTACAAAGTTATGACCCAGACAATGTGTCCGAAAGAAGTGTAACATTTTAAGACCCTCCTGGCCTTTCCTTATATCGGAGGTAGGACAATGAAGTATGTACACTGCACATCACAATGGTGTAATATATACTTATATCAAATTAAAAACAAAATAAATAAAGAACAACACTGCAATTTATCCTGTAACATTCTGATAACTATAACTTTTTCTAATAATACTGGAAATACTTTTATCATATTCAAGAGACAGCCATGTTTCTAGTGATTTTTCTGTTCATTTCACCTATCATTGAATCAGGTTACATTGAATTCCATTTAATTTAAAGTTGTCTCTAATTATGAAAAATGTGAAAAATTAGGTAGTAAAAAGGTTAGGTACTTCAGATCTACGTTTTCAATCATTGTCATCTTTCAATGGGTACAGTTACATTAAATTAATTTCAAAACTTTATGTACAAATGTTATTGCTTTAGTTTCAGTAGAGGACCATGAAGACCCTAAATGGCTTACACGAGGACAGAAAATAAGTTTCTAAAATTAATTCAGAAATGTAAACAAAAACTCTATAGTCAGCCATCTTAATCGGTAAGTAAAACTGTAAATGTGATCCAAATATCACTGCTGTATCTTTCGAAACTAGAGATATCACTGAAGGTGATGAATGTACCCCCCGCATACACTGACACAGTACATTGCAATTAGACGCACACAAGACTGCATAATTATGTGGACTGTAAGTATAAAGGCTCAATGTATATAGTATAGTAACAAAAAAGTCCCATAACTCCGCAGAATATTTATCTAAAAGAACGTAACTTGCACCATGCACATGTGAAATTTTATTAAATTGTGTGCAAGGATTCGGGAGATTAGGTGCGCACAAGATTGCATATGCAGACTGTATGTATAAAGTATAGTAACAAAAATCAAAGTCCCGTAACGCTAAATTTTTTTCCGAAAGAAGCTTACGTGCACCATGCACAAGTACTGTTGATACTGATCACTTGTTTTAAGGGGATGATAAGAGTTGGTGCGCACAAGATTGTGTCTATATATATATCGTATAGTAACAAAAAATCAAAGTCCCATAACTCTGCAATTTATTTTTCTGAAAGAACCTTACATGCATCATGCACAGCTACTGTTGTTACTGATCACTTTTGTGAAGTTCCATTAAATTGTATTACGGGGATGAGGAGAGTTGGTGCGCACAAGATTGCATATGCAGACTGTATGTATATAATATAGTAACAAAATTTCAAAATCCCGTAACTCTGCAATTTGTTTTCTGAAAGAACTGAACATGCACCATGCAAAATTACTGTTGTTACTGAACACTTGTGTGACGTTTCATTAAATTGTGTGAAGGGGATGAGGAGAGTTGGTGCGCACAAGATTGTGTCTATGTATATAGTATAGTAACGAAAAACAAAGTCCCATAACTCTGCAAAAAATACTGAAAGAACCTAACATGCATCTTGCACAACTACTGTTGTAACTAATCACTTTTGTAAAGTTTCATTAAATTGTGTCAAGGGGATGAGGAGAGTTGCTGCGCACAAGATTGTGTCTACGGACAGACAGACAGACAGACAGAAAACATGAAACCAGTACACTCCACTTACAACTTTGTTGTCGGGGGTAAAACAAGAAAGTAGGTCGGCATATTAATCAGTATGCAAAACTGTATATATACATTTCAAAAATCACTGCAAATGTAGGCCAGTAGGTCAATGTAAATGCCAGCAAAGTCACCTATCTCATTCAGTAAGCAAAACTATATAGTCCTAAAATCACTGCGGTATCTTTAAAAAGAAAACAGTAGGTCAGTAGGTCAAGCTAAAATCTATTGACCCAAAAATGAATAGGTGTCATGTACTAATCAAGACAAATGAGCCTATGAAGTTTGAAGATACCATATTTAATGTATCTTAAGCTTTGGAGTAAATGTTTTCAAATGTAAAACACCTGACCTTGACCTTTGACCCAAAAATGTATAGAGGTAATTTACTCATTAACACCAATAGGAGTATGGAGTTTGAAAATTATTTGATAAATGGTTCTTAAGTTATAGAGCAACAACCGTTTTCAGGTCCCTGTGACCTTGATCATTGATCCAGTGAACTCAAAATCAAATGAAGTCATCTTCACATCACGACCAATAAACCTATTAATTTTGAAGGTCCTAGGTGAAACCCTTCTCTAGTTATTGAGAGAAAACCATTTTCAATGTTTAGGTACTGTGGTCTTGACCTTTGACCCAGTGACCTCAAAATCAATAGAGGTCATCTATACTTAAAGATCAATATATCTGTGAAGTTTCAAGGTCCCAGGTATTTCCTTCTTCAGTTATTGAGAGAAAACAATTTTAAATGTTCAGGTCCCTGTGACCTAGACCTTTGACCTAAATACGCCAAAACCAATACAGGTCACTTACACATCAAGACCAATATACCTATGAAGTTTAAAGGTCCTAGGTGACATCCTCCACCAGTTATCCAGTTATTGAGGAAAAACCATTTTCAATATTCAGGTCCCTGTGACCTTTGACCTAAGGAACCTAAAATCAATAGAGGTCATTTTCACATCAAGATCAATAAACCTGTATAGTTTCAATGTCCTAGGAGAAACTCTTCTCCAGTTATTGAGCGGAAACCATTTTCAATGTTCAGGTCCCTCTGACCTTGACCTTTGATCCAGTGACCCAAAATCAATAGTGGTCATCTACACATCATGACCAATATATTAGTAAGTTTGTGAAGTTTCTGTCTCAGTCCAGTTGATGATATAAATGAAATTTGGAATCAGTCATGTAAGTAGTTATCAAACTAAATTCATTTAAATTTAAGAGAAAGGAAGGTAATTTGACATAAAATCAATCCAGAGTTATCTACTCTGATCATATGAGACCATCTGAAAGAATAATAAATTTAATCCCATAAGTATTATGAGGACTGGTGAAGAAATAAAGATGTTAGAGTGAAAACAATTTAAAATAAAGCATTATTTGAAATTCAAGGGCCCATATCTCTGGTGATTTTTGTCCAATCCAGCCCATAATCAAACGACCAAGATCTTAGTGTTATACACATTCTATATAATATTATTAGAACTGATGAAAAAATGAAGATGATAAGAGGGTAGACAATGCGAAATAAAGCAAGTTTTGTAAATCAAGAGCACATAAGTCTGGTCCTACTAGACTAAGTCCGATTCATTTCATAACCGAACTTAACAAAGATCTTATAGTTATAGACATTGTGTGTAAATATGATCTGAACTGGAGAAGAAATGAAAGGGCTAGAGTGTAAATGAGGCAAAATATAGCAAATTTGTAAAATCAAGGGCGCTTAACTCTGGTCCTTCTAATCTAATTTCGCTCAAAATCAAACTCATCCGACATATTAAAGTCATAAATATTCTTTAGAAATATGATTAGGATTAGTGAAGAAATGAAGCTGCTAGTCATCTGAGATCTTGTGGCAAAGTTTGATTAAGATTGCTTTGGATTTATGGATGCTAAAGTGTAAACAAGACGAAATACAGCAATTTTTGTAAAATCTAGAGCGGCTCCTACTACTCCAATTTCGCTCACAATCAAACTATTCCGAAATATTAAAATCATAAACATTCTTTATAAATATGATTAGGATTGGTGAATAAATGAATGGGCTAGAGTGTAAGCAAAGTGAAATATAGCAAATTTTGTCATTCAGGGGCACACAACTCTAGATGTACTGATCCGATCTAGCCTAATCGAACTCATTTGAGGTCTTGTGACCCAAAACATTGTGACCAAGTTTGATTAAGATTGCTTTAAAATTGTGGATGCTAGAGTGTAAACAAACTAAATGTGAACGGACGGCCATTCATCGATCCTAATAGCTCACCATGACCACTTCGTGGTCAGGTGAGTTAAAAAGGGAGACATTTTTTGTTACAAGATACAAGCAGAGTTACGGATTGTATAATACCTTGCTGTATGTGCGATGTTCCAGTGTTATACATTCATTGATGTAATAGTTATAATAGAAATTAACAATTTTGCCATATTTTCTAAATCCAAAATGGGTATACGTTTGACAAATAAGTCAGAACAAAAGTTGTAAACTTAAATAATATCCCAAGGATGTTTGCGCCGTTGCTTTGTAACAGTCAAATACATGAGAATGTCTCAGAAATATTGTTAGATATGTCACATAAAAATGAACATCATTTATGCACAACGTGACTGCACAGGTTTCTAGAATTCTGATGGAAATGTCATTTTTCGGATATTTTCAAGAGCGAAAAGGGAAATCATTTTTTCCAAAAACAGAATCATCGAAATCTGTACGTGAAACTAAAACATGTTTTGAAGTTCCAATGCAATATCTTCATTGGTTTCATAGATATTTAAAGCAAAACCTGTTTTATGGCCCTAATCAAAATGATATCAATGTGCATTCCAAAGATATCTTAGAAAAACAATTCGTGACAGATAGGACGGGCGGAGAGAATTACAAAAAGTGATTCCTATGTACTCCCGTCCCAAACAAAGTTGGGAGTGAATGTAAATAGGGACATCGCCTTGAAATTGTAAGTAGCCTTGGTAAAGGAGAAAATGAGAGAAAATTGCCAACCTCACATTTATCATACGATACTCTTTATTTGTTACAATCATAAAACTGCAACATTTAAGCACACAATTTAGTACTGTTATAACAATCAACAATTTGCCGTTTACTGTATTGGAACTGTCAATTTCGTGAAAAGGAGGGCCCTTGAAGCTAAATGCGTTCGTGGCTATTAAACTTCATGCTAACCTTAAATTCAACTTATTAAACGTGAAGCGTTTATTTTAAATTAAAACAATTATTCATATTTAAGCTCAACTTTAGTGACCAGATGACCGGATGCATAAAATAAAATACATAAAAGTGTCTAGCCTATGTAACAGTACACTACTGTATTCAATAATGTAGCTGAAGTCAAAGCACATAGAAGTACATATACGCAAACACGTTTTCAAAACCAGATCATCAGATTCTTGAAATGTTTATGTTGACAGCATTATTATAAACCAGTAAGTGCAACATGCATTTCGCCATTTCACATGGAATACAATTTTTATTTACAAATTATTATCCGGTTGAAATTACTGAAGTTTTAGAAGCATATAAAAGATACAACTTAACAATGTAAAATGTTATTTACAAACCGTACAAATATATAATTCATAACAATTTTACAAGGTAAAAACCTACATACCTTCTATGAGTCTTTGTTCTGAAAAAGTAATAAACAAACGTATTATAAATAGGGCGATTTTATAAATACATATTTCAATATGGTCATTATTAAAGATACAACTTAACAATGTAAAATGTTATTTACAAACCGTAAAAATATATAATTCATAACAATTTTACAAGGTGAAAACCTACATACCTTCTATGAGTCTTTGTTCTGAAAAAGTAATAAACAAACGTATTATAAATAGGGCGATTTTATCAATACGTACTTCAATATGGTCATTATTACAACTGTATCAAGTTCTTGGGAATATGAGTAAAGACGCTAACCAAATTTGTTGTGTTTTTGTTGTTGTTGATTTTGTTTGGTGTCTCTTTTTTTGTTGTTGTTTTCGTTTTGTTTTCTTTAACTTTCAAAATTGAGGTGACCCTAAATGGCTTACACGAGGACAGAAAATAAGTTTCTAAAATTAATTCAGAAATGTAAACAAAAACTCTATAGTCAGTCATCTTAATCGGTAAGTAAAACTGTAAATGTGATTCAAACGTCACTGCTGTATCTTTCGAAACTAGAGATATCACTGAAGGTGATGAATGTACCCCCCGCATACACTGACACAGTACATTGCAATTAGACGCACACAAGACTGCATAATTATGTGGACTGTAAGTATAAAGGCTCAATGTATATAGTATAGTAACAAAAAAGTCCCATAACTCCGCAGAATATTTATCTAAAAGAACGTAACTTGCACCATGCACATGTGAAATTTTATTAAATTGTGTGCAAGGATTCGGGAGATTAGGTGCGCACAAGATTGCATATGCAGACTGTATGTATAAAGTATAGTAACAAAAATCAAAGTCCCGTAACGCTAAATTTCTTTTCCGAAAGAAGCTAACGTGCACCATGCACAAGTACTGTTGATACTGATCACTTGTTTTAAGGGGATGATAAGAGTTGGTGCGCACAAGATTGTGTCTAAATATATATCGTATAGTAACAAAAAATCAAAGTCCCATAACTCTGCAATTTATTTTTCTGAAAGAACCTAACATGCATCATGCACAGCTACTGTTGTTACTGATCACTTTTGTGAAGTTCCATTAAATTGTATTACGGGGATGAGGAGAGTTGGTGCGCACAAGACTGCATATGCAGGCTGTATGTATATAATATAGTAACAAAATTCAAAATCCCGTAACTCTGCAATTTGTTTTCTGAAAGAACTGAACATGCACCATGCAAAATAACTGTTGTTACTGAACACTTGTGTGACGTTTCATTAAATTGTGTGAAGGGGATGAGGAGAGTTGGTGCGCACAAGATTGTGTCTATGTATATAGTATAGTAACGAAAAACAAAGTCCCATAACTCTGCAAAAAATACTGAAAGAACCTAACATGCATCTTGCACAACTACTGTTGTAACTAATCACTTTTGTAAAGTTTCATTAAATTGTGTCAAGGAGATGAGGAGAGTTGGTGCGCACAAGATTGTGTCTACGGACAGACAGACAGACAGACAGACAACATGAAACCAGTACACTCCACTTACAACTTTGTTGTCGGGGGTACAACAAGAAAGTAGGTCGGCATATTAATCAGTATGCAAAACTATATATATACATTTCAAAAATCACTGCAAATGTAGGCCAGTAGGTCAATGTAAATGCCAGCAAAGTCACCTATCTCATTCAGTAAGCAAAACTATATAGCCCTAAAATCACTGCGGTATCTTTAAAAAGAAAACAGTAGGTCAGTAGGTCAAGCTAAAATCTATTGACTCAAAAATGAATAGGTGTCATGTACTAATCAAGACAAATGAGCCTATGAAGTTTGAAGATACCATATTTAATGTATCTTAAGCTTTGGAGTAAATGTTTTCAAATGTAAAACACCTGACCTTGACCTTTGACCCAAAAATGTATAGAGGTAATTTACTCATTAACACCAATAGGAGTATGGAGTTTGAAAATTATTTGATAAATGGTTCTTAAGTTATAGAGCAACAACCGTTTTCAGGTCCCTGTGACCTTGATCATTGATCCAGTGAACTCAAAATCAAATGGAGTCAACTTCACATCACGACCAATAAACCTATTTATTTTGAAGGTCCTAGGTGAAACCCTTCTCTAGTTATTGAGAGAAAACCATTTTCAATGTTTAGGTACTGTGGCCTTGACCTTTGACCCGGTGACCTCAAAATCAATAGAGGTCATCTATACTTAAAGATCAATATATCTGTGAAGTTTCAAGGTCCCAGGTATTCCCTTCTTCAGTTATTGAGAGAAAACAGTTTTAAATGTTCAGGTCCCTGTGACCTTGACCTTTGACCTAAATACGCCAAAACCAATACAGGTCACTTACACATCAAGACCAATATACCTATGAAGTTTAAAGGTCCTAGGTGACATCCTCCACCAGTTATCCAGTTATTGAGGAAAAACAATTTTCAATATTCAGGTCCCTGTGACCTTTGACCTAAAGGACCTAAAATCAATAGAGGTCATTTTCACATCAAGATAGTTTCAATGTCCTAGGAGAAACTCTTCTCCAGTTATTGAGCGGAAACCATTTTCAATGTTCAGGTCCCTGTGACCTTGACCTTTGATCCAGTGACCCAAAATCAATAGAGGTCATCTACACATCATGACCAATATATTAGTAAGTTTGTGAAGTTTTTGTCTCAGTCCAGTTGATGATATAAATGAAATTTGGAATCAGTCATGTAAGTAGTTATCAAACTAAATTCATTTAAATTTAAGAGAAAGGAAGGTAATTTGACATAAAATCAATCCAGAGTTATCTACTCTGATCATATGAGACCATCTGAAAGAATAATAAATTTAATCCCATAAGTATTATGAGGACTGGTGAAGAAATAAAGATGTTAGAGTGAAAACAATTTAAAATAAAGCATTATTCGAAATTCAAGGGCCCATATCTCTGGTGATTTTTGTCCAATCCAGCCCATAATCAAACGACCAAGATCTTAGTGTTATACACATTCTATATAATTATTATTAGAACTGATGAAAAAATGAAGATGATAAGAGGGTTGACAATGTGAAATAAAGCAAGTTTTGTAAATCAAGAGCACATAAGTCTGGTCCTACTAGACTAAGTCCGATTCATTTCATAACCGAACTTAACAAAGATCTTATAGTTATAGACATTGTGTGTAAATATGATCTGAACTGGAGAAGAAATGAAAGGGCTAGAGTGTAAATGAGGCAAAATATAGCAAATTTGTAAAATCAAGGGCGCTTAACTCTGGTCCTTCTAACCTAATTTCGCTCAAAATCAAACTCATCCGACATATTAAAGTCATAAATATTCTTTAGAAATATGATTAGGATTGGTGAAGAAATGAAGGTGCTAGTCATCTGAGATCTTGTGGCAAAGTTTGATTAAGATTGCTTTGGATTTATGGATGCTAAAGTGTAAACAAGACGAAATACAGCAATTTTTGTAAAATCTAGAGCGGCTCCTACTACTCCAATTTCGCTCACAATCAAACTATTCCGAAATATTAAAATCATAAACATTCTTTATAAATATAATTAGGATTGGTGAATAAATGAACGTGCTAGAGTGTAAGCAAAGTGAAATATAGCAAATTTTGTCATTCAGGGGCACACAACTCTAGATGTACTGATCCGATCTAGCCTAATCGAACTCATTTGAGGTCTTGTGACCCAAAACATTGTGACCAAGTTTGATTAAGATTGCTTTAAAATTGTGGATGCTAGAGTGTAAACAATCTAAATGTGAACGGACGGACATTTATCGATCCTAATAGCTCACCATGACCACTTCGTGGTCAGGTGAGTTAGAAAGGGAGACATTTTTTTGTTACAAGATACAAGCAGAGTTACGGATTGTATAATACCTTGATGTATGTGCGAAGTTCCAGTGTTATACATTCATTGATGTAATAGTTATAATAGAAATTAACAATTTTGCCATATTTTCTAAATCCAAAATGGGTATACGTTTGACAAATAAGTCAGAACAAAAGTTGTAAACTTAAATAATATCCCAAGGATGTTTGCGAGTTACTTTGTAACAGTCAAATACATGAGAATGTCTCAGAAATATTGTTAGATATGTCACATAAAAATGAACATCATTTATGCACAACGTGACTGCACAGGTTTCTAGAATTCTGATGGAAATGTCATTTTTCGGATATTTTCAAGAGCGAAAAGGGAAATCGTTTTTTCCAAAAACAGAATCATCGAAATCTGTACGTGAAACTAAAACATGTTTTGAAGTTCCAATGCAATATCTTCATTGGTTTCATAGATATTTAAAGCAAAACCTGTTTTATGGCCCTAATCAAAATGATATCAATGTGCTTTCCAAAGATATTTTAGAAAAACAATTCGTGACAGATAGGACGGGCGGAGAGATGTACAAAAAGTGATTCCTATGTACTCCCGTCCCAAACAAAGTTGGGAGTGAATGTAAATAGGGACATCGCCTTGAAATGGTAAGTAGCCTTGGTAAAGGAGAAAATGAGAGAAAATTGCCAACCTCACATTTATCATACGATACTCTTTATTTGTTACAATCATAAAACTGCAACATTTAAGCACACAATTTAGTACTGTTATAACAATCAACAATTTGCCGTTTACTGTATTGGAACTGTCAATTTCGTGAAAAGGAGGGCCCTTGAAGCTAAATGCGTTCGTGGCTATTAAACTTTATGCTAACCTTAAATTCAACTTATTAAACGTGAAGTGTTTATTTTAAATTAAAACAATTATTCATATTTAAGCTCAACTTTAGTGACCAGATGACCGGATGCATAAAATAAAATACATAAAAGTGTCTAGCCTATGTAACAGTACACTACTGTATTCAATAATGTAGCTGAAGTCAAAGCACATAGAAGTACATATACGCAAACACGTTTTCAAAACCAGATCATCAGATTCTTGAAATGTTTATGTTGACAGCATTATTATAAACCAGTAAGTGCAACATGCATTTCGCCATTTCACATGGAATACAATTTTTATTTACAAATTATTATCCAGTTGAAATTACTGAAGTTTTTGAAGCATATAAAAGATACAACTTAACAATGTAAAATGTTATTTACAAACCGTACAAATATATAATTCATAACAATTTTACAAGGTAAAAACCTACATACCTTCTATGAGTCTTTGTTCTGAAAAAGTAATAAACAAACGTATTATAAATAGGGCGATTTTATAAATACATACTTCAATATGGTCATTATTAAAGATACAACTTAACAATGTAAAATGTTATTTACAAACCGTAAAAATATATAATTCAAAACAATTTTACAAGGTGAAAACCTACATACCTTCTATGAGTCTTTGTTCTGAAAGAGTAATAAACAAACGTATTATAAATAGGGCGATTTTATAAATATGGTCATTATTACAACTGTATCAAGTTCTTGGGAATCTGAGTAAAGACGCTAAACAAATTTGTTGTGTTTTTGTTGTTGTTGATTTTGTTTGGTGTCTCTTTTTTTGTTGTTGTTTTCGTTTTTTTTTGTTTAACTTTTAAAATTGAGGTGAGTCTATTTATTTTGAACCCACTTGTGGGATACATATCTGAATTTATTCGGTCTGCAGGAGCGTGTAATCATATAGAGGAATTCAGTGAACGTCATTTTATTTATTTTTGAGGTTATAAGACCGCTCCAATCTTACACTTTATAGAAGAAATTGGTTTTTTAGCGATTTAATGTTATCGTCATCAATATTATGTCCCTTGAAATGATTTACAAAAGGTTTTGGTAAACGAAAACTACTATATGCTAACTTATATAATTTTAATGTCACAGATTTTGTCGTAAAATATAATAAGTCAGTATGTGTGCTTGAAAATGAATTTAACACAAACGAGAGAAACGGCCGTTGAGTTGTGGAAAAGAAAAAGTCGAAGGGGCACTTTGACTTTGCTTTTTAGAATTATTCTTTGACATATTCCTAAAAATAGTGTGCATAGAAAATCTCCGTTTGTCCGTCTGTCCGTCTCTCTCCATATCTCTTCAAACCCTGGCACTGTAATGAAATCCGTTATTTCAAATTAATTTTACTTGAATTTACATAAGAATAAACGAACTTACTATGACGCTGCAGTTATAGTGTAGACAATTCAAGGTAAAACTGGAACGATTATGTTTTGAAGGTGTATAAATTGAGTGCAGTTTAGTTTTAAATTCATTAGAATATATATTTTGTTCTGAGTTTTGGAGACTAATTGTTTATTTTGAAAGGCTCTTGGTTAAAGCTTGTGCTGGCCGAGCATAAGTAAATACTGCGGTATTTTTGTACATGATATATTCCTGTGTATATTTAATAAAGTTTGCTGAAAAACAGTGCAAATTAGTTATGTATATGGAGAAAATGTGTGTTGTGTATGTTTAATTTAGGTGTAAATAGTACGTCACCATATTGATGTATACATATACAGTGCAAATAAAAATTGCAAAAAAATACACAAACAAATATTAGAGAACAATAAAGTGCTAGTTGCCAAGGTAAGGATTAGCTATGATAGTCAGTCGGTGCAAACTACATCCGCAACCGTTCTTAACGCCCCATGCCGACCACCAAACCCTGACACTCGGAATATAGTTACTATTTTTAAAGGTCAATGGAGCGCAGAGCCTGGGAGGTACAGTAAGATGTATCAAAGATGTATCAGTGGATTAGATTGGATATAAGTCTTGTTTTGATGTGCATGTTCCGCCTCTCCTAATTACATAATAGACCAGACTAAAATAGTTCGAAGTGCATATACGTCTTATTGACTAATATAAATCAAAATGACTCCTTAGGATTCAACAACACTGCCCTTTTTGAGCAAGATGAGGAAAGAACTGATGGAACTACTTACTTACTCATCTAATCATGTATGTAAAGCGCCTTTGAACATGTTTATCATGCAAACGGCACTGGTACAATAATAATAAAGTCGAACAAACTCACTGGACTCTAGCTTGCTAGCCTAATTTTGTTTTAAATAAGCTATTATTTCGTATGCTAAATTCTCTAACAACCAGATACAACATCACGAACAAAGTCTGATAAACAAAGGAACTTGAATTTAGATTGAGAAACTGCAGTCGTGAACATGGTTGATGAAATTTACTCTGTGTAATTTTAATATGCTAAGTTGATAGCTGTTTTTCATGACAATACTTTAGAAAATTCCTCCTTATTTTCAGTTGTACAGTTGAAATTTTCTGTGTTACGTTTATCTTGTTTTTATTATTATGCAAGTAGGAATGGAAAATTCACCAAGCACTCATCATAGCAAGATCCTTGTTTGTTTTGGGGTTAAACACTATTTTAAACAGTATTCCATTATATAACGGAGAACAGTTAACCAAACCTGGATTCCGTATCAGTATTAATATGTTATACGCAAGTAACTACCAAATTCTCCACAAGACTGAGAGGCGGAAAACAATAATTTCAGACTCAATGTCTTTTTTTACAAATCGTGACGTAAAACATTTGAACTCACGACCCCTCGATCCGTATATTTGTGTTCTCCTTATTGAGGTGAAACGATGGACTTGTATAGATTGATAAGACCTATATTTTTTTATAAAGGTTCAGTGTAGGAATTAATGGTAACATGCTCGAATCTAATTCCTTTAAATGAACAAAATGTTTACTTTTAATTGTTTTTTCTTACTATTTTTTTCAAGACTTTTAAAAAGCTGCGTGCAAACATCTCAAAATTACTTGACGTATTCAATTTACTAGAATAGAACATCAATAGGCTACGTAAATGCAGGCGCGTATCGCGAAAGTAAGCATTGCTTGTTATAAAGTAGGCTGAAATATTTTTCGATTTTAAATACATGGTAAAATTAATAGAATGTTAAGTTACTGTCTATCTGAAAGTTTACATAGACTCTTCCATGCGTTTATACTAGGTATTAACGTCTGTTAGAACCTAAGAACTATGACGCGCCAGGTATAAAATTAGCAAAAGATAGCAATCGCTTATTGGCTGAGTGTATATATTGATGTAAATGTCACGCGGAGCTTCCTTATTATTATTTTTTAGATTTTTTTGTCGGCTGCTACAGTAGATCTATATACATTAAGACCTATTAGCTCACCTGTCACGTAGTGTCAAGGTGAGCTTTTATGATCGCCCTCCGTCCGTCGTCCGTCCACAATTTCTTGTCAACATGATAGATACCATATTTTGCATTCAGTTTTAATCAAATTTGCACTCAACTTGCATTGGCATAATACATGTATCTCGGTTCCTTTCGAAAACACGCCAGATCCTACCATGGGTTCCAGAGTTATGGCCCCTTAAAGGGCCTAAATGTGCTATTTTGGCGTATGAACATGGTAGAGACCACATCAATTGTAATCAAACTTGCTTACAACTTGTATTGGCATAATATCTCGATTCTTTTCGAAACTGGCCAGGTCCAATCATGGGTTCCAGAGTTATAGCCCTCTAAAGGGCCAAAATTGGCTATTTTTGCTTTCGCAGTCTTATATAGACTTCATTTATGGTTTGATTTGATATCAACTTGCAAAATATCTTTTACAACAAAAAGTCTTGGATTTCATGATGAATCCGTCAGACCCAGTTATAGGTTCCGGAGTTACGGCCCCTGATTCACCACAGAAAAAGCCAAAACTTGTTATTTTTTACCTTGTGAAAACCATAGAAGTGACATTTTGCAGTCGATTTCAACCACACTTACACACAACTTAAGTCATTACCAGAAGGTATATTTATCATAGCAATTTTAAAATGGTCGCTATGAAATATTTATATACAAGATGCCATCTTTAAATCTAGAGTATAATTGTTATTGTTTAAAATGGAACATCACGTTCAATCTTGCATCTGTGCATAACATGAAATAATTATTTCAAGAACCGCTGCTATTTATAGATTTTCAAAATGGCCACCAATAGAAACAAAATCTGATAAAGGGAAAGAAAATTTTTATGGATATACTTCAAATAAATTGCTTTGAAGACACATGTGCTGTGTGTTTATAACTTTTATATATTTCTCTTAAAATGTTCTACTTATTTGTTATAAGTTGTTGATTATGGCACGTAGTACCTTTCGTGATTTTCCTCAGAGGTGTCTTAGGCTTGTTTGGGGATGTTGTGGATGTGGGCTCCCTTTGGAAACTGAGATAGAGTTTATGGAGAAAGACGCAACGCTGTCATTATCTACAGATATTGACTCTAAAATTGTTGTTTGGTTCAGTGTACTACAAATGTTGTAAGTTTACGAGGAGGTTGTAATCTACTGTAGACATATCCATGCATCACTCGTCAAAGTTGTGGCAAATTAACGTTCTCTTTCTCCATCTCCATAGAAATAGCCACTCAAGGGTAAATTCATTTTTATAAACATAGAGGAGCACTTCTTGTTTGGGCTTTTGACAAAGCAATGGATGATTACTTCGTCAGTAAAATATTCACTACTGAAGTTTTCTGCACAACTTGAGGAGTCATTCTTGGTTTGTTTGTTTGTTTGTTTTTGTTTTTTCTTCGTTGTTATGATATATATTACTATAATGTAAAGAAATACGAAATACAATGTTAAGAAGAAATTCACAACTCATCTTCTATATAGTTGTCTTTATCCATCATACACAAACATGGCTAGCAGTTTTATGGACTTAGAGAAAACGTGTACTGATTGTTATATTTAGGTAAATAGTAAAACATATCTGTATATCTAGACTAGCCACTAGACTGATAATAACTATATTTCTATATTTTCCCCTTTTTTGATAAATTAAATTTCATAGAGACAAAAGCCAGTCTATTTTAGAGATTTTCACACAGGACTGATGTTGAAATTATCATATGATATTGGACATAGGATATAGACTCGCTCAGTTCACTAATTCAATCATAAAAATGTAAAAAGATATATCATAGTCTAGGAGCTAGTCTACTGTATATCATATTGCAAATCTTTTATATGGAATGAATGAATGTTATGGAGATCAACTTCAAAAAAATTCTATGTTGTAACATAATTTCCAGTTACCTTGATACCCTTTTCTAGTGTTATTCTATCAATCTATACAATTAGTAAATTTAGAATAATACAACACAAATGTGCAGATGTTACTCAAGCACTTGGCAAGCCAAATTAGGCCATATATTTCGATATTTGTATATGGCAGCCATTTCGCAAAGTGCTTAGATAGCACACAATTATATATGATCCTGTGATCGCTTTTTATCTTAACTTGACATAATCCGGGTATAAAGCAATATACATGAAATTTTCGGTGGACATCGTGATAACAATAGCAGTATCTTTGCCTGTGACCTTGGGGTCACTTTTTATGTTATACTAGTATCTTGCCCTACCCAAGATTTCGTGCGTTTGTCCAGTCTGTCTAAATCCAACCTGAAAATACCCTAATATCATTAAATTTGTTAGCGCCTACAACAAGATGTTTCTACCAAAACAGTTTCAATGGACTGATTGGTGGACAAACTGAAGATGTAAGCATTAAAAACAAAATTGCTATCATCATATTTGTAATGTTTCAGTATAAAATAAATCTTACCTCTTAGTTTTTTCCTATGTTCAGCCAGCAAATTGCGTTCTTCTTCTGTTTCTGAAAACAACAATGTATCAATATGAAGTCTGTATACTTCCTGTTTTGATCCTTTACAATGGAATGTATCAATTCCCTAATATATTGCTAATATAGCTAATATAAAATTATTTGTTTGTTTGTTTGTTTGTTTTGGATTTAACGCTGTTTTCAACACTATTTAGCAGACAGTTAACCTTATCAGTGTTCCTGGATTCTGTACCAGTACAAACCTGTTCTCCGCAAGTAACTGCCAACTTCCCCACATGAATTAGAGTTGGAGGACGAATGATTTTAGACATAATGTCTTTTATCAAATTCTCATGGAGAACATACGCCTCGCCCAGGGCTCGAACTCACGACCTTGTGATCCGTAGATCTGCGCTCTCCCTACTGAGCTAAGCGGGCGGGCTATTATATAAAATGAAAAAGTTCCGGCATACACATGCGCAATAAAATGTTTGGAAGAAAGGCACAGTTCTTTTTCACTATAGTTGTCTTCTTCCATTATACACACACATGAGCTACAATTTTTATGGACTTAGCAAAAACGTTTATTGACTGGACTCTTATATTTAGGTAAATATTCAAATATATCTATTTACCATAAAGCAAAATCAATCAAATCTTTCATATAGAACAGTAAATTCTCTTTCTTCTTTACTTTTCTCAACATTTGGTTTTTCAAAAACCTAACGGATAACCCATATAAAGCAGTTTTATGAATGTTATACCTCACTTTTGAGTGAAATAAACGTTGTAACATGATTTCCAGTTACCATATTAACCTTTTCTAGCTCAGGTTTATCAATTTATACATTTAGTATATAGTAAAAAACACAATTGTGCTGTTTTCATTTAGTAAGTTGGCAAGACAACTTATGCCATATATTTCGACATTTTCAAGATGACAATTAGCTAATTGCTTTCTTCTATTTCTAAACAATAATGTATCAATAACAAGTCTGTATACTTTCTGTTTTTATCCTTTACAATCTATCTTTAAATCTATAATCTATCATGTCCCTATTATATCGCTTATATAAACTAAACCAGATCCAACAAACACAGGACGCTCGAGATATAATTGATCAATATTCGCTTATTGTTTCATCCTCCTTTTTACTTAAAAAGGTTCGTCTTGATTTCTCTTTCAATATAAAAATACCATAGATACTATAGATCGTTCTTAAGAAATCTGAAGGTAGTAATATGAAGTTTCTTTAATTTTAGTATTGAATTTATCGTCAAAAATCAAGTTTGATTTGATAGTTTCCATTGTAAATTCCATTGTTTGACACAAAAATTAACAACAGACTTTATTCATTATTAATGAATTGCCACAAACTTCCAGGATAGTTACCTCAGTTAAAATCAATATTCCAATGCAAATAGTTTGTAAAACTTCTATAAATGTTTCTTAGAAATTTGTTATTTTGCCATGGAAAAATACATTTGATCACAAAATTAACATATTAATTAAAATATTTCAAAACTTCACAAAATTATACTACCGCTATTGCGCACTTTTTGAAAGACTTACAGTTTATTTCTTATCTTTTAAGGCGGAAGTATACCATACAAAAACGAGTTACGCATGCCCAACGAAAGTGAGAGTTTACGACAATATTTAAGATAAAGTAAATTTATATATTCATCCATCTGATCTATTGCCTGTCTCCAATTAGATGCTAAATGGTTACGTAATGCTGAACAATGAATAAAATACCGCAGTAATGCTACAAAACATTATTGTATTAAGATGACATCATATACGTCATGACGTAACGTGTCCGTGACAGCTTAAATGCATAGAATTTATCTTATAAATATGTAATTTTACAGTATTTCTAGCTAACTTTAAACGGTCATCATTTGCCAAAATATTTTTCATACTCTTTCATTTTGAATAATGACCTACCTTTACAGCTTTCAGGTAATTGTATCAAAATGGTTGTTGATGACTGATTGCATTAGAAAGATAGGTGAGTATACGTTTAATTATCACGACCATTGCCAAATACAATTAGAAGCATCTTTGTGATACCTATTTTTCATTTGTAATTTTGTCTTTATATATATATATGCATAAAAATGATAAATTTCAAGCTCCAAGGTCAATGTCACATGGTTAACAGACCATGTTTCGTGTCCGGTCCATAAATTTGCAATTCATTTAGGGATTCTAAAATTTCCTGGAACAAATGTTCCCCTTGATAAAAAGCCTTTCATGCACAAGACACAGACCTCTTGCTTAGAAGTCAAGTTCACAGTTTGAGGTCAAATGCTTATAGCATCAGTTTCATTCCCTGTCCATAACGCTACTATACAGGAATTGTTTTCAAACTTCCTCGGCACAAATGTTACCAATAATGAAACGGCATGTCAGGTTTAAGACCTAGACCACGTCTACACATAGGGGTTAAAGATAATAGGTCATTTGTTTCGTCCTGTCAATAACTTAGCTTTGCTTGGATGGATATTCAATTATTCTGGCTAAAACAGTCAACATAACAAACTGATTTGTCACCTGTAAGACCCAGACCAATAATTCAAGGTCAAGGTCACATATGAAAATAAAACTTTTTAATAATATTTTCTGTCTGGTCTGTTTCATTTTTATGTTCAGATGTATATTTTACGGTTGTCAATCAGATTTTGGTCATCTAAAGATTTGTTCAAAACTTCACAAACAGCTCATTTACACTTATTTCACTTATATATGCCAACCGAGGTCTTAATAAACGTTAGATTTTCACTGGATGTATTTTTGAAATTTGATTTTTCTTTCCTGGTTGCCCAACCAAGATAGCGTTATTTAAGCGCAAGTATAAATTTGATAAACTCATTTTGCCTATGGAATGATATGAATATAAGCATTATTGTAGTAAAGTTTTTAAAAGATTTGCATTGACAAGTACATATTTTGCCATAATGCAAGTTTATAAAAATCAATATTACCTCCCTTTGTCTATCTCTGTTGTGCAACCAAAATTAATTGAAAACAGATTAATTCCAAAGTTACTACTGTTTTTAAACTTGCCCTTTATTTCAGGTTAATGAAATATCACAATATTTATCATTTGCAAAGTGTAAAACTAGAATATTATATTGAATAAAAAAGAAATAATCCATTTTTTAAATGCTTTTATATTAAAGGCAGGTAACTAAAAAATTTCACAAAAAAAGAGTAAAATAAATATTTCCAATACGGATCTAACTCTATGTAATGAGTCTTTTTATTCCTTAAATAAATTTAACATGATATATATAGACTGAAAAGTGTCATAAAATGTTGCTTAAATTTGATTGACCACTTTTAAATGATTTGCCATGAATATTCACCATTGCAAGAACATTTGTTGTATGCGAAGTTTCGGTCCCCCAAGTAATCTTTCTCTTTCTGGTTGGTACTTAAAATTACTTCCTTTTATGTGATAAAATATAATACATTTTGCATGCATTTTTTATCAGTTTTTCCTCTAATTTAAAAATGAAATTACATATGTATGTCAGAAGTAATATAATAGGTATTGACAGACATAAAAAGTTTTAACAAGTGTTTTTCCAGAATGCCAACAAAGCCACAGGTTATTACTTTATTATGTAGATAGGTAAAATACAGCGTTATTATTATTGCAATTTATTTGACTACACTGGTATTACCAGTCGCTGGTACCATATAAATGTCATTAAATTTTTTCCCTTTCATGTGATTAAATATTTCATGACATATTTATTTCTTTTTACTTATCATTTTAATAAAATAATCACATTTAATATTTAAAACGTAGATATCAACATTTGAAAATAATCACCAATTTTAGATTTTCAGACATTTGCAAACTACATACCTCTTCATGAATACCATGATACATAGTTATGATTTATTAACATCTGAATCAATGTGCCCCCTACCCCACAAACACACGCACCCCTCCTTCGAAGAAGATGTTGTATTGGCATGACGCGTGTGCTGTGAAAAATATCCCTAGGTGTTGAACATTAATTTAGTAGCTCTGTTGCAATTTCCTGTTCAGTAGAAGATTGCGATTTGCAAATTATGTTATCATTGAAACGAACCACGCCACTTGTATATCTTGATTAAACATTCGAAGACTTTGGCACTGGCATTTTAAAGAACACAGTTTGAATGTTTAACTGTATTACAAAATTGTCAATAAAAATAATAATTTCACGCACGCATGAGTTTTCAATATAAAATCAGAATAAGAGTACTGCTAATAAGCTTTGTTACTTTTTTGTATCAATGAAAATAAAACATGTATATTACATACATTGAAAATGAAATACGTTTTAAGCTAAATGAAAAAAAAAATGGTCTTACTTTAATTTCATTTAATTATGATTACGATATTCTGCTCATTAAATTGGCCCTGATATTTTATTTAGAGAAATAATGAAAATGGCATGGAAGCTATTGAAAAACTCGCTATTATTTATAAATGCTAAAAAGCCCCACGACATACATCTTTTAAGTTTATATTAGAAAGCTAATGTATATACTAATGAATTTTACGGCTTCTACGGATGAAAAGAGACCCGAAAAATGAAAAAGTGTTAAGTGAATAGCAATATTTTACTTTTGCTTTCAATTCAATACGCCTTTAAAAGGTATTGTACTTCAAACCTGTTTAAAATAATTTAAAGACCCACAACAATCTAGTGACCGACTTTTTCCCCCCACATGAATTTCATGGAAATCTTTCATCACGGACATGATGTTTAAGCAACTAAGATATTTAATTACACTAAGTACAACGATTTGCTACGGTTAAATGAATTTCAGTCTACCCTGGTGACAAGGTATATTAAGCAAAGCAGTAGTTATACGTATGACAGACATAATGACTATAACAAAAATTAAAGTCGACTTTTCATTTGACGAAGGATAGTTTAAATGCTCCAATTAAGTTTATAAGTGTAATCCAGGTCAAAAGTATATATGATTGTTTTCTAAGTTTGTCTACGGATACAAATCACGGTATGAAATATGTGATATTTTTTACATTTGTTTCGTGATATGATATGTGCTGAATGATGGTTTAAGTTCTATATGATTTTAATTATATATTTACGATAAACTTTTATTCTTATAAAAACAGAATCTTATCATATCTAAAATGTGACCATTAACCCCTTACTGATATTTCATTCAAGTGGTATGCTCCTAAACTCCAGTTATGGAACATAGGATTTGTCAGGACACTCTCATATTTGACAGGCAAAGTAAACTGTGGTTGGTTCTTAAAAAACTGTGTAGCCAAGATATATACATTTTATTTAACTTTAAATACATAGCAATCTGTCTTGAATTTTCCCCATACCACTATGAAATTTCGGTAGAATTTTTGCCAGGGCTACTAAAGATATTTGTTTGTAAATGGCTACAAATTCTTAATCAAGTAGAAAAATTTATACTGAATTAATTTTTTTCCTCAAAGATACGCTTTGTAAAAGGCAAAAATTTAACTGTGCTATCCCATCTTCAAGCTCATGTTACATGAAACTCATACAGTCGTAAAATATTAAATTTAAGTTCATCGGTCACTTAAGCAATACTTTTGTAGTCAGCATAACAAGTTTTGAAAGCTGTAATCTTTTTGAATAACATTCGGTGTGAATTTAAATGTTAGTGGTTAATCGTGAAATTTAAACTGTAAGCAAAATAAAAGTCCTTTTCTGTCCAGTGTCAATAACGTTTTGCCCATGCATAACGTTTTTATTTTTGTTTTCTTGTTAACAAGGGCTTTTTAAGGGACGCATAACTTTTCACACCTCAAGATCTTAATCTCCAGGCGATTTGCTTACATTTAGTACGTGTATTAAAGTATTGCCAATGCTGCAAAAGGTATCGAACTTGCCGAGACATTGTAGGCGCTCTGTACCTTTTATATGAATAAGGACGCAGTAGGTTTGAAATCTCTTTAAGTGTGAATGAATAGTATCAAGTGCAATTATCCACCAAAAATGTAAAATGCCTGCGTCCGCCAGCTTTTGAAGGCATCTCGTAGTGAATCGTCAGCGTCATGGAAAATGTCTAAATTATTAACAAGAATACTGCAGTAACACAATACAAATCATATATCGAGCGGTTTAATTATTTTTTGTAAAGAATAAAGAAATTTTAATAGCAGAAAGCTAAATATCTCACCTTCTGTTAAGTTTAAGCCTTCATTTGCAAATCATACTGGTAGACAATTCAGGAATTTAATTTACATATATGATACTCAAAAGTGTAAAACTCTTCATGTTCAACGGACTGATATCCAATTTCATGACACCCGATTTTCCCCTTACTGTCCTATATTACGATTAACCCAACGTAAGTTCAATTAAAATGAAATGTTAACTTAGCAAGCATGTAACTTTCAAAATCGCTTATATCAAATAAAATACATTATTTAACACACACACTAGGTTCTAAACTATCCTTACACCATGAGGTTGACGTTGAGTTAGCACAGTTAAGTTCTGGTTACTTTTAAAAAAAAATATTTAAGTATATCCGAAATCTTTTACTTAAGAATGTATAATGAAGTACAAAGGAACATTCGATTTACTGAGAATATCTTTCGGGATTTTGGCAAAATCGTTACTAGATTGTCATAGAGGTATGTGTAAAATTATGCGACAAATCACTATTCAGTAAAAAACGGAATGGTACAATTGTATAAATGAGCCGCACCATGAGAAAACCAACATCCGCACAGTCTGGTCAGGATCCATGCTATTCGCTAACGATTTCTCTAATTGCTGTAGGCTTTGAAAGCGAACAGCATGGATCCTGACCGGACTGCGCGGATGCGCAAGCTGGTCTGGATCCATGCTGGTCGCAAACCCACTATGTTGGTTTTCTCATGGCACGACTCAAATCTCAAATAATTAACGCGTTAATATCAATCTGCTCAACTTACACGTTACCTAAAGTTTTAGTCTTGAATACATTTATGGAATGTGGTGATCTTTGCGTTATTTAACTGGATGTTATTCTAAACGAGAGGCCTCATCCAAAAATCTGTTTTAAATTCATACTTTTTACGAGACTATATGTATGTTGTTGAATTTTTAAAATGATTCGCTAAAATTGTTTTGCAACAATAAAGTTCGTTTTTAACTTGTAAAATGTTAGCAAGGCTACATTTTTGACTGTGGATCTTTGTACTTCCACATTTACATCGCAGTATTCCAGACCTGAACATTCAGAATAACTGTTTTAATATGTGTAAAGAATCTCAGATAGTTTTGAAGTAATGTATTAATTTTCTGCTTGACTTGTTTTATATGATCAGTTTTGTATATTGATATTTATCCTTGTTTTTGTTATTTTTCATTGTCCTACATTCACTTTATTTCACTTTATTTCAAATATGAATGTATCCTGTCGGTAAGCCAGCAGCCATAGTAAAATTGAAAGGTTATAAACAAAAAGAAGTATTTGCATGAAGCATTTTTTCAGTTTTAACCCGTAAAACGTCTTCGATAGAATTTGACGTAACTCTTATTATCATTCACAAGCTTTCGGGCGGGGCTTCAAACAAACTTATAAGATAAAAAATTAAACCATTGAAAAGTGTGCATTTGCAATCATATACATATCGGTTACATAGGATATAAAGATTAAGTCATATTATTTTCTGCCAAATCAGCTGACCAAGTTTCATCAAGAATGGGCCAAAAATGTGACCTCTAGAGTGTTAAAAGATTATTCTCCTTTTTGTACTTTGTAACCTTCAGATTATTGTCAATTTAAGCTGTTCCCCTTGAATTTACTTGAATAGATACTATCACTACTTACTAAGGAAGCACATAATGAAACAATAAGTATATGACGACAAAAGTTATCGCTATAATATGCCCTTTCTAAGTACATGTGTGTAAACTTAGACACCAGGGGCCGTATTCATAAAACATCTTAAGTATAAGTTTTGACTTAAGTTTAAGATTTAACTTAAGTTTGTGGTGATTTCAGCTTAAGTCTAAGTTAAAACTTAGGTCCTATTCATAAAACAGCTTAAACTTAAGATACGTAAGAAATGACTTAAGTCAGAAACCAAATGGCGTCGTGAGTACGATTAAAGTGTTGTTTTCCAGATAAAAGCACTTTAAACATAATTGTGCATATTGTATCTGTCTGAAATTAATGTTGTTTTTTTTAATGTTTTCGTCCACAATAAAAGCCAAGAATTACTTAATAAGTTGTTCTATAAATAACAAATATACTTAAGTAAAATAAATTTCTTACCTAAGTTATACTTAAGTGAATAATCAATTTCTTATACTTGTTCTATAAGAAGATACTTTGGAAGCATAGAAACATTTTGCTTGACATGTTCTGCTCAAGACAAGTAGGAGAACTAAGGAAAAGATTATTATACCTTCAAAGTAGAGCCTAGCCTGCGAAATGAGACCTTTTGCGGAGACCGAGTACATGCCTTCATCTTTCTCCGAAACATCTCTAATCTCTAACATATGTGTAGGTCCATCATCTTTTATTCCATACTTGTTTGACAAATATAAACGTCGATTGCGAAAGTACCATATCACTTCAGTTTGGCTCGTGCTGAGTTCGCATAAAAATGTCACCGGTCTGTGTATATTTCCTACC
Source organism: Mercenaria mercenaria (assembly GCF_021730395.1). NCBI lineage: Eukaryota > Metazoa > Mollusca > Bivalvia > Venerida > Veneridae > Mercenaria > Mercenaria mercenaria. The sequence goes on from NC_069378.1 coordinate 58,765,269, forward strand.
TCTATATCTTTAAGTTCTTTTGTGAACTTCAAAGGCACATTTGGGTCTGTAAAAGCAGTAGTATCAAATCTTGGAAAATGTTAAATGACATTTGTCTAAAAAGAAACTTGTTGTTTACAAATACCGAAATTAATGTTCGTGTAGGTCACTGCCAAACTAAAAACAAGTTAATAAAAATACAGTTAAATTCCTTCTAATTTGTATCAAATTTCAATAGCGTGAAATAGCCACTCAAGGGTAGAATAACTATTTTATACACATATGGGAGCACTTCTTGTTTGGTCTTTTGATAAAGCGTTGAAAATTCATTCGTCAGTAAGATATACTGCTGAAGCTATCTCCTCGACTTGATGGGTCATTCTTGGAATGGTTTTTATGGTTGTTATAATATGTATTACTATACTGTAAAGAAATACGCAGTGCAATGTTTGCACAGCTCAATTTCTATAAAGTTGTCTTTATCCATTATACACAAACATGGCCAGCAGTTTTTATGGACTTAGCAAAAACGTGTACTGATTGTTATATTTAGGTAAATAGTGAAATATATCGGTATATCATATTGCAAAATCAATCAAATCTTTCGTGTGGAATGAATGAATGTTATGGCAATCAATTTCAAACAAATTCTATGTTGTGACATAATTTCCAGTTACCATGTTACCCTTTTCTAGTTCTGTTTCATTAATCTATACAATTAGAAAATTTAGAATAATAAAACACAAATGTGCAGTTGTTATTCACGCAGTTGAAAAGTAAAATTAGGCCATATATGTCGATATTTTTATATGAGAGCCAATTTGCAAAGTGTTAAGATAGCAAACAAAATTATGTATGATCTTGTGATTGCTTTTTATCCTGACTGAACATATTACGGGTATAAAGCAATGTACATGAAATTTTCGGCGGACGTTTTGCTCACAATAGCAGTATCTTTACCTGTGACATTGGGGTCACTTTTTATGTTTTACTAGTATCTTGCTCTACCCAAGATTTCGTGCGTTGGTCCAGTCTGTCTAGATCCAACTTGAAAATCCCCTAATACCATCAAATTTGTTAGTGCTTACTACAAAATGTGTTTACCAAAACAGTTTCAATGGCCTAATTGGTGGACAAACTGAAAATGTAAGCAGTAAAAAACAAAATTGCTATCATCATATTTGTAATATATGTTTCAGTGTAAAATAAATCTTACCTCTTAGTTTTTTCCTATGTTCAGCCAGCAAATTGCGTTCTTCTTCTGTTGCTGCAAACCACAATGTATCAATATGAAGTCTGTATACTTTCTGTTTTGACTCTTTACAATAGAATGTATCAGTTCCCTAATATTTCGCTTGTATAAAATGAACAAGATCCGACAAAGTTCCGGTATATACCTGCGCAATGTTTGGAAGAAAGCCACAGTTAATTTTCTGTATTTTTCTGTTTTTTTGTCTTCTTCCATTATTTACACACATTGCCTGCCTGTTTATGGACATAGCAAAAACGTGTACTGACTGGACTGTTATATTTAGGTAAATACTCAAATATATCTATTTAACATATTGCAAAATCGATCAAATCTTTCATATAGAATAATTAATTATTTTCTTTTTAACTTCTCTCAACATTTGTTTTTTTAAAACCTAACGGATAACCCATATAATGCAATCTTACGAATGTTTTGGCAATCAGTTTTGAATAAAATAAACGTTGTAACATGATTTCCAGTTACCATGTTAACCTTTTCTATTTCAGTTTTATCGATTTATACATTCAGTACATTTAAAGTATTTAAAGTAAAAAAAATAAATAAATAAAATAACACACACAATTGTGCTGTTGTCATTCACCAAGTTGGCGAGACAAATTATGCCACATAATTCGAGATTTTCGAGATGACAAGCAGCAAATTGCTTTCTTCCATTTCTAAACAATAATGTATCAATAAGATGTCTGTATAATTTCTGGTTTATCTTTTACAATCTATCTATATATCTATAAACTATCAAGTCCCTAATATATTGCTTATATAAACTAAACTAGATCCGACAAAGTTCCGGTATACACAGGACTCTGCAGGTGTAATTGATCAATACGCGCTTATTGTTTCATCCACCTTTCCCGTTAACAAAGTTCATCTGGATTTCTCTTTCAATACAAAAATACCATCGATACTATACATCTTTCTTAAGAAGTGGTAATATGAACTTTCTGTAATTTTACTATTGAATTTACCGTCAAAATTAAGTTTGATTTGATAGTTTCTATTGTGAATTCCATTTCTTGTCACACAAATTAACAACAGATTTTATTCATTATTAATGAATTGTCACAAAATTTTCAGGATAGTTATCTCAGTTAAAATCAATATTCCCATGCAAATATTTTGTAAAAAAAATCTAAAACAATGTTTCTTTGAAATTTGTTATTTGGCCAAAAACTTAACATTATTAAAATATTTCAAAACTTCACAAAATTATACTACCGCTATTGCGCACTTTTTGAAAGACTTACAGTTTATTTCTTATCTTTTAAGGCGGAAGTATACCATACAAAAACGAGTTACGCATGCCCAACGAAAGTGAGAGTTTACGACAATATTTAAGATAAAGTAAATTTATATATTCATTCATCTGATCTATTGCCTGTCTCCAATTAGATGCTAAATGGTTAAATAATGTTGAACAATGAATAAAATACCGCAGTAATGCTACTAAACTTTATTGTATTAAGATAGCATCATAGATGTCATGACGTAACGTGTTCTTAACAGCTTAAATGCATAGATTTTATCTTGGAAGTACGTGATTTTTCAGCAGTTTTAGCTAATTTTAAACAATCATCATTGCCAAAATATTTTTCATACACTTCCATTTTGAATAATGACCTACCTTTACAGCTTTTAGATAATTTTATCAAAATGGTTGTTGATGACTGATTGTATTGGAAAGATAGGTGAGAATACGGTTAATTATCACGACCATTGCCAAATACAATTGGCAGAATCTTGGTAATACCTATTTTTTCATTTGTAATTTAGTCTTTATATATTCATAAATACAATAAAATTCAAGCTCCAAGGCCAAGGTGACATGGTTAACAGACCCTGTTTCGTGTCCGATCCACAACTTTGCAATTCATTTAGGGATTCTAAAGTTTCTTGGGAAAAATGTTCCCCATAATAAAAAACCTTGGACCTCTTGTTTGGCAGTCAAGGTCACAGTTTGAGGTAAAGTGCTTAAAGCATCAGTTTCATGTCCTGTCCATAACGCTACTATACAGGAATTGATTTCAAAATTCCTCGGCACAAATGTTACCAATAATGAAATGACATGTCAGTTTTAAGACCTAGACCCACGTCTTAAAGGTCAAGGTTACACTTTGAGGTTAAAAATAATAGGTCATTTGTTTCGTCCTGTCAATAACTTAGATATGCTTGGATGGATATTCAATTAATCTGACAAAAACAGTCAACATAACAAATTGATTTGTCACCTGTAAGACCTATACCAATAATTTAAGGTCAAGGTCACATATAAAAATAAAACATTTTTGATAACATTTCTGTCTGGTCTGTTTCTGTTTTATGTTCAGATGTATATTTAAAGGCTTTAAAGGCTGTTAATCAGATTTTGGTCATCTAAAGATTTGTTCGAAACTTCGAAACTATTTGTGCCAACCGAGGTCTTAATACACGTTAGATTTTCATTGGATGTATCTTTTAAATTTTATTTTTCTCTCCTGGTTGCTCAACCAAGATAGCGTTATTTTAGCGTAAGTATAAATTTAATAAACACATTCTACCACCTTTAAATGATTTGCCATAAATATTCACCATTACAAGAAAATTTGTCGTATGCGAAGTTTAAGGTCAAGGGCCCCAAGTAAACGTTCTCTTTTTGGTTGGTACTTAAAATTACTTCACTTTTATGTGGTAAAATATAATATATTGTACATGTATTTTTAACAGTTTTTCAATTAATCTAAAAATGAAATTATGTTTGAAGGTTTGAAGTAAGATGATAGGTATGGACAGACATAAAAATGCTATTAACAAGTGTAGGTTTCCAGAATGCCAACAAAGCCGCAGGTCATTACTTTATTACGTAGATAGGTAAAATACAGCATTATTATTATTGCAGTTCATTTGATTGATACGCAGAGTGACCTACACTGGTATTAACCTTTGCTGGTACCTTATAAATGTCATTCAATTACTTCCTTTAAATAAAATGAAATATTTTTTTTTCTTTTTACTTAACATTTTAATAAAAGAATCACATTTAATATTTGAAATGTAGATATCAACATTTGAAAAAAAATCACCAATTTTAGATTTTCAGACATTTGCAAACTACATACCTCTTCATGAATAACATGGTACATAGTTATGATTTATTAACATCTGAATCAATGTGCCCCCTACCCCATAAGCACACACACACACACACTCCTTCTTCGAAGAAGATGTTGTATTGACATGCAATATGTGCTGTGAAAAATGTCCCTAGTTGTTGAACATTAATTTAGTAGCTCCGTGGCAATTTCCTGTTCAGTAGAAGCTTGCGATTCGCAAATTATGTTATCATTAAAACGAACCACGTCACTTGTGTATCTTGATTAAACATTCAAAGACTTTGGCATTGGCTTTTTAAAGAACACAGTTTAAGTCTTTTAAGTTTATTTTCAAAGCTAATGTATATACTAATGAATTTATCAATTACTTAGGCTTCTATGGATAAAAGTAGTTCCACAAAATGGAAAAGTGTTAAGTGAATAGTAATATTTTACTTTCACTTTCAATTCAAAACACCTTTAAAAGGTACTGTACTTCAAACCTGTTTAAAATACGTTAAAGACCCAAACCAACCTAGTGCCCGACTTTTTCCCCCAAATGAATTTCATGAAAATCATTCAGATAATACTGGTATAATACAGCTATATTACAAGATTACAGGTACAAAAAATTTAGGCCCTCTCAGAGTTAATGTTTTTGTAACTTCATCTGCAAACTTGTTCTGTCAATCTATTTTCAATATAATTTTTAATCAATAGATGAATAACTGTCTTAACCTGTAGAAATAGAAGTGTTGTCTAAATTCAACTTTTAACAACAAGTACCGAGTAATTTTGCTTGATTCAATCTAAAAAAAAATTACACATTGAACATATTGTCTTGGCCTACTATATGTTACGGTCAGTTTGTAACAAGGTATATCTCAGATGTTTCATGCAAATCATGTACAATTACCATCATGGAAATACAAAAGAATACAGTTATATTTCTGGCGCGTCTTTAAGGTACAGAGAAAGTCTGGGAGAGAAAGTGTATTCTTTGGGTCTAAGCTGTTACGGTTCATTGTATCAATGTGCATGACCCAACATTTATAAAGATAACCCTTACAACCGCCAAACTAACAATTTCCGCCAGGTTTCTGTTCTTCTAAGCACTTCTTCTCTTATTTTGGCTGAACCTGAAAACCATCCTTATTAATGTTTTTTTAGTAAACTATATTTATTAAATTATTCTATGAAAGTTTGTCTACGGATACAAATCCCGGTGTAAAATATGTGATATTTATACATTTTATTCGTGATATGATACGTGCTGAATGATGTATAAGTTCTATTTGATTTTAAAGATATATTTGTTTACAGGAGTTTTTCCTTTTCCTATATACGATAAACAACTTTTATTCTCCCTATAAAACAGAAAATTATTATCATTAACTCCTTACTGACATTTCATTCAAGTGTATGCTCCTAAACTCCAGTTATGGAACATATGATAAGGATTTGTCAGGACACTCTCATTTTTGACAGACAGAGTAAACTGTGGTTAGTTCTTAAAAAATTGTGTTGTAATGTTTTATACAGGTTTGTTTAAAACTTTAAATACATAGCGATTTGTCTCGAAATTTTCCGCATATCACTATGATGTTTCAGTACACTTTTTGCCAGGGTTCCTATTTGCCCAGTTTATCGCATGTATGTTTGTATATGCTGCTATAAATTCTTTAATCAAGTAGAAAAATTTGTACTGACTTAAAATGATTATTTTTTGTCTCAATGATACGTTTTGTAAAAGGCAAAAACTTAACTGTGCTATCCCGTCTTCAAGCTCATGCTATATGAAACTCATACAAATTAAAGTTCATCGGTCATTTAAGCAATACTTTTTATTGTCAGTTTTGAAAGTTGCAATCTTATTGAATATAATTCGGTGTGAATTTAAATAATAGTGGTTAATCGTGAAATTAAAACTGTTAGCAAAATAAAAGTCCTTTTCTGTCCAGTGTCGATAACGTTTTGCCTATTCATAATGTTTTTATTTCTGTTTTCTAGTTAACGGGGGCTTCTTAAGGGAAACATAACTTTTCACACCTCAAGATTTTAATCACCAGGCGATCGTTGATTTGCTGACATTTGGTACGTGTATTAAAGTATTGTCAATGCTGCAAAAGATATTGATCTTGCCGAGACGTTGTAGGCGCCCTGTATCTTTTATATGAATAAGGATGCAGTAGGTTTGAAATATCTTTTAGTGTGAACGAATAGAATCAAGTAAAATTATCCACCCAAAATGTAAAATACCTGCGTCCGCCAGCTTTTCCAGGTTTCTCGTAGTGAAACGTCGGCGTCATATCTCGCTTAGATATTTTGAAATCATGGAAAATGTCTAAATTATTAACCAAAATACTGCAGTAACACAATACAAACACATATCGAGCGGTTCAATTATTTTGTATACGGATAAAAGAAATTTCAATAGCAGAAAGCTAAATTTCTCACCTTCTGTTATGTTTATGACTTCATTTGCAAATTATACTGGTAGAAAATTCAAGAATGTATTTTACATATATGATACACAAAAGTGTAATGCTCCTCATGTTCAACGGACTGAAATCCAATTTCATGACACCCGATTTTCCCGTTACTGTCCTATGTGACGATTAACACAACGTAATTTCAATTAACATAAAATGTTAACTTAGCAAGCATAGAACTTTCAAAATCGCTTATATCAAATAAAATACATTATTTAACACACAAATTAGGTTCTAAAATATCATTACACCATGAGCTTGACGTTGAGTTAGCACAGTAAAGTTTTTGTTACTTTGAAACAAACAAAAATATTCTAAGTATATCCGAAATCTTTTACTTAATTAAGAATGTACATATATAATGAAGTACAAAGGAACTTTCGCCTTACTGAGCAAACAGCTTCAGGGATTTTGGCAAAATCGTTACTTGATTGTCATAGAGGTGTACGTAAAATTATGAGACAAATCACTATGTAGTAAAAAACGGACTGGTGCAATTGTATAAATGTCAAACAATTAACGCGTTAATATTGATCTGCTCAACTTACACGTTACCTTAAATGTAGTCGTGAATGCATCGATGGAATGTGATGATTTATGCGTTATTTGACTGGATGTTATTCTAAATGAGAGGCCCCGTCCAAAATCCTGTTTTTAAATTCATACTTTTTACGAGACAATATGCATGTTGTAAATAGGTGTTGAATTTTTAAAATGACTCGCTTACATTGTTTTGCAACAATAAAGTTCATGTTCAACTTGTAAAACGTTAGCAAGGCTACATTTTTGACTGTGGTCTTTTGTATTAACACATTTACATCGCAGTATTCCAGACCTGAAAACTGATTTAATATGTGTAAAGAATCTCAGATAGTTTTGAAGTAATGTATTAATTTTCTGCTTGACTTGTTTTATGTGATCAGTTTTGTATATTGATATTTATCCCTGTTTTTGTTATTTTTCATTGTCCTACATTCACTTTATTATAAATATTGTGATAGCGAATGTATCCCATTAGTAAGCAAGCAGCCCCAGTGAAAATGAAAGGTTATTAACAAAAAAAAAGATATTTGCATGAAACACTTTCACTTTTATCTCATAAAACGTCTTCGACAGAAATTGACGTAACTCTTATTATCATTCACAAGCTTTCTGGTAGCGCTTCAGACATACTTATAAGATAAAAAATTGAGCCGTTGAAAAGTGTGCATTTGCGATATCGGTTACATAGTGTATAAAGATTAAGTCATATTTTTTTCTGACAGATCTGTTGTTAAAAGAGCCTATTTAGATTATTCTCCTTTTTGTACTTTGTTAACTTTAGATTATTGTCAATTTAAGCTGTTCCCCTTCAATTTACTTCAATAGATACTATCACTACTTACTAAGGAAGTACATAATAAAACATTGAATATATGACGACTAAATATATCGCCATAATATGGCCTATCTAAGTAATCTTAGACACCAGTTGTTGATCAATAAAATTTTTAAGAAGATCCTTTGGAAGCATAGAATGCCACCAACCAAAATTATAGCAGACTTGGTTTGATTGAGAATGTTCATGGGAGCAAGTGGAAAGTGAAACACCTTTCACGTCCCCTGGCACCGGCTTAAGCTGAACTCTATTACCTATGAACATTGCATGGACTCCATGATCCCAAAGGACCAGAAAATATAACAGCACTGAATCCAAGAACGGGGAGACTTTTATACAGCCGCCACACGGCACATAAATATTGCTGTTGTGATAGTTAATAAAATCTGCAAGAAGATCCTTTGGAAACATAGAAACAGTTTTCATACATTTGCTCAAGACAAGTAGGAGAACAAAGAAAAAAAATATTATACCGTCAAAGTAGAGCCTAGCGTGCGAAGTTAGACCTTTTGCGGAGACCGAGTATGTGCCTTCATCTTTCTCCGAAACATCTCTGATCACTAACATATGTGTAGGTCCATCATCTTTTATTCCATACTTGTTTGACGAATATAAACTTTGGTTGCGAAAGTACCATATCACTTCGGTTTGGCTCGTGCTGAGTTCGCATAAAAATGTCACCGGTCTGTGTATATTTCCTATCTCTATATCTTTAAGTTCTTTTGTGAACTTCAAAGGCACATTTGGGTCTGTAAAAGCAATAGTATCACATCTTGGAAAATGTTAAATGACATTTCTGTAAAAAATGCGATAGGTATTTCAACAACAAAACGTATTATGTATAGTTTTTTTTATCTCATCAACGTTTCGGCTAACGCCTTCATCAGGATAATACACATACAAATATAAACAATGGACGTGACGTAAAACTGATAACGTAACGTCAAATGGCGGGAAAACGTTAATCAAAATATCAAAATGCAAATACATATAATTATATCTACAAGGTACTATCCCGGATATGAAAATACCAAAAATTTCCTATAGTAAGATTATATAAAAAAGCGGTGATAGGAAAAAACGGAATAGTACCCAGAGTATATGCGTAAATGCACAACTGCACATGCATAATATTCATGAAATTAATCTATTGTAAATTATTATAGCAGTTTTGAATTTAATCCTTCTGGACTTTTTGTTTTTAAAAATATGTCTGTAAATCTTCCGAAGGGAAGTATAGTACAAATCTGTGTTGATATTTTATTCTTTATTTCGAATTTTCGGACACTTGTCCTTTTTCAAGAATATGGAAATATTTTTCTGAATAAGTAATATTCATGAAACATTTATATCAGAGGAAATGAATAATGTTGACGTCCTGTCACTAAGACAACGTCACGTCATTTCCTGTGTAAGACGTGACGTCGTTTCCCGCAAAAAGGGCAAGGTGTCAACATCATACATAACCAGAGAGCAAAACACAATACTAAGTGCAGCAAGATATACAAAATAATAATAATAATGATAAATAAATGAATAATAATAAATATATATATATATATATTATTCATTTATTTATCATTATTATTATTATGTTCCATGTTCCATACTGACTGCGAATAGAGATCCTGTATATTTTAAATTTTAGGGGTTTAAAATGAATTGGACAGTTATTTTGCTGATTTTATTCATTATATATATATATTTTTATTTTTTTTATTATTATTTATTTATTTATTATTATTATTATTATTTTGTATATCTTGCTGCACTTAGTATTGTGTTTTGCTCTCTGGTTATGTATGATGTTGACACCTTGCCCTTTTTGCGGGAAACGACGTCACGTCTTACACAGGAAATGACGTGACGTTGTCTTAGTGACAGGACGTCAACATTATTCATTTCCTGTGATATAAATGTTACATGGATATTACTTAGTCAGAAAAATATTTCCATACTCTTGAAAAAGGATTTTTGTTTTTAGTTTATGGATCCAAAAAGTTTCTTTACAGAGACGGTCAATTTTTTTTTTTCACAATATCAATCGGCATAAATGAGAAGTCATTCATACAATGATTATTTGCATTGAAGTGTGTAGCAACATTGGAAGAGAATGCAGAGTCAATGAAATTACATATATCAAATTTGTGGCTGTTCATACGTTTGGAAACAGGTTGCATAGTTTGTCCAACATACTGCATGTTACACTTTTTGCATGTTATTAGGTACACCACGTTTTTAGTTTGACAGTTCATGTTGTGACGTAAATTGAATGTCTCCTTTGTAACGTGACTCGTAAATGAAGTCCCAGTATTAATACGCGCGCAATGTGAACAACGGTTTCTTTTACAACTTTCAGATGCGCAAATGTTCGTACAATTAGTCGTAAACTCTGAGCTTATCAAAAAGTCTTGCAAATTCGTAGGCCGATTATACGCTACAGTATGTTTGTACGTATTATGCACAAAATGAACACCTTTGTTATTTGATAACTTTAAAAGATCTCAGTATTTATTAATTGAACGGCCAATATTTGGTAACGACGGATTATATACCACTGTGAATGGGAGTACATTTTTCTTGTCTTTGGTTGAGGAATTTAGTGCGTCACTTTGTGTCATATGTGATACTTTTTCAAAAGCTGCATCTGTCATAGATTTAGGATAATTTCTGTCTAAAAAGAAGTCACGTAATTCATGAAGTGATGAATTAAATGAATCGTCGTCCGATATAATTCTCCTATAACGTTTGGCCTGGCTGTAAGGAATTCCGTCCTTGCACATTTTCGGATGACATGAAGTGTAGTCGAGATACTGATGGTTGCTTGTTTCTTTCACATAAATATCTGTTTCAATCTGAAGCGGATCGCTTTTCGATACTTGAACATCCAAGAAGGAACCGGATTATTCGATATGGTGTGAGTAAACTTAATATTCGGGTGGAAGCTATTTACTTCATTGATGAATGAATGCAGCTCGTCAAGCGAATGGTCCCATATCATAAACACATCATCAAGAAACCTTAACCACAGTGTTGGTTTGATGTCCCGGGATTGGAAGAAGTCATGTTCAAACTTGCCCATGAACAGGGAAGCATAAGTTGGTGCCATAGAACTACCCATGGCCGTGCCCATCCTTTGGAGGTAATAATTGTCGCCAAATTTAAAGTAGTTATTTTCGAGAACAAGTTTCAGCAAATGGGAAATTTCTTCTGTCGACAATTTGCTGTTATGATTGTCCTGTTGTAGAAAATACTTGCCGGCGTCAATTCCGTCATTATGTGGAATGTTAGTATAAAGAGATGATACATCTAGTGTTACCAAATATGTGTTTTTACTTTTAATTTTCATATTTTTCACTTTATTAATAAAGTCAGTAGTGTCTTTCACGTATTGTTTACTTAGAAAATGTTTGACAATTTTGTCGTCCTAATTTTTTTTTTATTTCTGTAAAAAGAAACTTGTTGTTGTTTACAAATAGCAAACTTACTGTTCGTGTAGGTCACTGCCAGACTAAAAACAAGTTATTGAGAATACAGCTAAATTTCTTCTACTTTGTATCAAATTTCAGTAGCGTGACTAACGCTTTTAAGAGTATAGTATCGATTAAAAAATATAGATAAAAGCATCCATAATTGCATATAATCACTTTATATTTTCTTTATATTGCAATTACTAACTAAAGAATAGCATTTTTAAATTTTGAGAGAAAAAACATAGATCTGGAGTCGTGCGGCAAGCCCATTCTTGGTCACGCGAGTAATTCCATAATCAATGGTAATTTACACCAATGTAAGAATTCTACAAATATAGAATGGTAATTAGATGATTATCACTTCATATAAAATAAATCTAATTCGAAAATCAATTTATTTCGGATATCATCTAAACATGTTTATATTAAAACACCATATTCCATAATTCTGCCTTTTATTATGACAAAATTATTTCCCTTTTTTACTTAGAAAATGTGGCAAATTTGATATCTCCTTTGAACATCTCTGAAATCAACGAAACTTTAGAACAGACTGTAATGAAAATGAATAACGTTCAGATAGCAGTTCGACATTTGACATTTATTTTGACAAAATTACATCTCTTTTTTTGCAAGTGCATGCATTGGATTAAATCTTTACATATATCAGGGATCATAATTGAATTATACACATAATGTCATGTTAAACACTTTATTGTGACAACGTTATTCCACATTTTGAACTGAAATGTAAATATTGGAATGAGAAAATGTGACAAAAATACTGCTTTCTTTACAAACTCTAAAACAAATGAAGGTATTTCATTGGAACTTTATATAATTTTCTGTGTGATAGAAGATGTCCAATTAACCTGACATATTAAATGCAAAGTTGTCTACTTTTCTAATTGTATTTAATTGTTCACATTATACAGTACTGACCATTTGATTTGGTGATATATAGGCCTATTGGGCCTAGTGGGCCGGGTTTATCATGTTGTATACATAATTATGTTTTATGATATAACTGATCATGCACATGTCAGAAAAAAATTAACAATTTACTTACTTACAACAATTTTGTCGTCCTAAATACTGATAAAACTATCTCATATTTGCACATAAATTTTTCTCCCTTAGTAATTATACATAATTTTTCACGTTTTGATTATTTAAGAGAATAACATCAATCTATTAAACGTAACATAACATCAGTAACTTGGTGTAAAAATACACTGAAAATAACAATAACTGAAAGGTGCACTAACCATCAATCTGCCAGGAAAAATGGTAAAATTATTTTTTGTACTTATTTTTTTAATATTTAACATTGAATGACTTTCAATCTTTTGACACAATAGATAATGAAAATAAACAGGAACGATGAGCATAAGAATTATAAGTGTGTCATAAAGTGTTACAGAAAAAATAAACTATCTTCTTCGCATTTTTAACATTTATGATCTCAGACAACAGCAGGGACTTCGAAGTAACTTTATGCAATAGTAAATGAAAACAAATCTAACTGTACAGCACAATAACCATAATCACCTAGATTGAAAACCAAAAAAAATCTTATGAGTAGTATTTAAAAGATAAAATGAGTATTATTTATCACAATTATATCTTTTCAGGCTTTAAGATGGATATGGAACACATTTAGTGATAGCTCTAGTTCCTGATTACCAAAATGAATGAAATGCAATGTTCAAGAATGCATTTTGGAAGTCTTTGATTCGTGGTTCAGATATGTGTTTCCACGTTTCGTAATACATAATATATTTCGTCTTATCAATCTGCATGATTTAAACAAATACACCGATATGAGTTTAACCAGCCGTATGATTAAATCATTCTTCCTTTTTAATGGGTATGCAGTTTAACACTAATTGTTCGTGTTATAAGCAACATTCAACAATGTAAATGTAGCTTCGCTTCTTTTATCCCAAAATAGAGAAAAGTGGAAACTTCACAGGTCGCTCAACACGACAAAAACGAAAATGTTGCAGGCTCGGTTTGATTGAGCCTGTTCATGGACGGTAGAGTAAATGCATGCTACCGTCCACGCCTTCTAGCCCCGGGTTGAGCAGAACTCAACATTTACACATGCTAAAAGTAAAAAAAAGCAATTTAGAGACATCCGCAGATGTATTCAAACGGCGGTGAACATGGAACCTTCAATGATACACGTGTTGAGGCGTGTAATTCCATGAAGAACGGCGTTTGTCCCCAGATAAAATGATGGGATTGCCCCAAACGAGAAAACAATGGGCAGAGCTAAACAAACTGGAATTTAGGAAGGGGATCTGAGGTTATGGAGCCTGCATATCACAGGAACTGTCAAAAGACAACATTAAAAAGCAGGCACCATATCCAAGGTGTGATTATACAATACCCAAGGCTATGAAAATAGAGAAGTGGAAACTTCACAGGTCGCTCAACACGACAAAAACGACACTGTTTTAAAGGAAAACGCACTGGAATTACTCATAAAGGGCTAGGTCTGTTTAATGCATGAATTTCATCAACAAATTCCTTCTTTCGGATAATCATTTTCATGAGTGTACTCTCATTCACATTCAGCATTTCTTTGGTAATCAATGAACTTCCTCACATTTTGACATTTACCTACGTTTTTAAAGGTGTGTAACATACACAAATGTATTGCAGCATAAATGAGATAAATTCTCGCATTTTACTTTCGACAATGCACTTTACTGTTCGATTTGTCAAATATCGCTCACAGTTTTCACCAGATTCACAGGCTGACCAGTTGAACAGTAGACAAAGTTAATGCTTTAGTCATAACATATTTAAGCTTTCTTGAAATCCTCTTATTTTATTTCAATATTATACTTAAATGTTAGATATGCGTATATTTATTCTAGCCTTTGTCAAGGCTTCCGGTTGAACTTACTAGCGGATAGGACCTGGTTCTTTGAATGATTTTGGTTCATGTTTGTAAGGATAAGTAACAATTGCAGCATTCTAATACTTTGAAGTACAATATCATTCCAGTTAATAAGTGTAGTTTGGTTAATATGCAGTTGTCCTCTATTAGGAAGTATATACGACTTACTCATTAGTGTTGTTTTAAGAATATTTTATATATTAGGTCATCTACTTATTTCTAACGTAATTTAATTGAATTACACTTGTATAAACATTGTGTTTGGACTTCTAGACCAAGAGAACGACTCTACATTATGTAGTTTCGATTACTTTTTACGCTGAAGTAGACCTAAAAGGAGTGGAGTTGGAAATGATAAACATGTCATGTTCAGATTAATTCAAAAGCATAATAAATGTAAAAAATGACCGATTTCTATACCTTCGATATAGACAAAACATTCTGTTTTTGAAGTGTCAAATGTAAATGTGTATTTGCCAGCATCCTCAAATGCAACATCTTCCACTACCAGTTTGTGAAGTCTCCCTTCTGAAAAGATCGTTTTCCTACCATCTTGTTCAATAGGCTCACCATCTTTTAGCCACATTACCGTGACATTAGACTCTGCTATTTCACATTCCAAAGTCAATGCCTCACTGACATTCACAATCTTGTTGGATAATGGATGAGTAAAATCTGTAATATACAGAAACATTTCAGTCAAGCTGCGTGCATGCTTAAACGCAAGAACACATTGTATTACTACTGCCTTTAATATGAAAATATATTAAATGAATACACGAATTAATCATTGGTCGGAGAAATGTCCAACGTAGGCCCAAGGGAACAGTATACAAAAGTTGGCAAATATTTAAAACAATATATAAATTCCATACAGAGTTCTCGTGTTATAAATATGCGCCGTGTTTTAGTCCTGCAATAAAAATCTAACACCAAACGAACATTAAAAATTGCTCATGACGACCAATTCTGATCACATTCTTGCTGTTGTCGGTCGTCCGTTGTGCACCTTCAATCCTTTAACATTTAATTGTAAATGCACCAGAAACCACTATATAAAACCTCATAGCAATTGTTCTTATGTAGTCCTCTAGCATATTGTGGCAACAACAAGAATGAAAGGGTAAACAATTTTCTACTCTGAAACCGATTTTCGAATTGCTGTTTAATGATGGTCAGTTTTAATACTGGTATGAGCTGACGCGAATTAAATGTTCTAATCGTACGATGCTTGAAAAAGTATACATACAGAATGATATTGACTACATGGCAAATATTTCTCTGAATTTATGTGCACATATTGTATATATAATTTAATATTTAATTAATTAGAACTAAATTCACTGTTAATTTTAATGTAACTCAAAATGAACTAAGCGTACCGGTAAACGTGAATCTTTTGTGAACTTTAGAATGTATACTTTAAAGGACCTTTCTTTACCAAAATGTTAAGAAGTAGGCTAGAACTCACTTAGATGTTATTGTGTTTACATATAATGTGTATGTTTTGCCTAGTTTGACTTACGTCTTCGACTGTCTGCGGCCTTTAATTTGTAGCAGATAAAATCAAACTTAACTAATATAAACATAATAAAACTAATGTAATATTATCTACTGTCGAACATACAGTGAAATTAAAGGTCTTATAACACAGACTTTTGCTTAATACAGGTGGCCTTTTAAGCAGGTTTGACTGTATTTCATCAGGTAGTGCCATCTATGAAAATGTTGCATAAAAGTGCATTTTAAATTAGTGCGAGTTTTCAAACTGAAAGTTAAAGTAAAAACACTATTTTTATTTTATACAAGTTTATATGTTTTCTTTACCCTAGCTATCTGGATAAATAAGTAAGAAACAATATTATAACCAGCTTTATAAAAAATGTAAAACACTGCTTGATGCTTACTACAAAATAGAATATTGGTAGTCGGCGTATCTATTATAAAGTCTAAATGTATATTTCGAAAACAATAATCTACGCAAAATGTCTTTCTTACTTCCTCAAAACACCCCAGCATAAATATGTATATATATATATATAGAAGTGATGAATAATTCATATGCAAACAAAATCAAAATAAACGTTTAGGGGAGCCAAGCACCTTAATTTAAATCGCATGGAATTTTATGCATGGACAAAGATTTATCTTTTTAATGTATAATTTTTTCCTTGTCGCTATGCGATAATAAGTGCCATTTCCGGGATCAAACAATTTTACGGCAAATGAGTTACTTCCAACTTATTGTCGTTGGTATGCTTTATTGTTTAAACAATATTTATTTTCATTATAAATTATACACAAAGTCAAACAGTTTTATATAGCAATAAATAATAACATGAACATAGCTTTCTAGTCTAAGGATATGTAAACAAGCCTGTAGAGGCTTATATTAATACAGCTCCTTGAAAGTTTGTCTTGCGATGTTTAGTGTACGACTACTTAAGCAAACATATTTTGGAGAGTAGAGAAGAAGAAAAAAAATGCTTTATTACAATGATCATTAAACTCTGCGCCAAAATTTCTTTCAAATATGTCAACATTTAGCAGACATAAAAATAAAAACTCAGCTGTGGAGTTAGAAAAAATATGTAGAGTATATATTTTTTTATAAATAAGGATCTAAACTTTTGAATAAAGAAAATTTTGAATTGTAAATAATTGGGTATAATTAACAAAAATACATTTCATTAAAGACAGACGTACATTATTACTGCACAAACATAACGTGTACGCATCATACCGAAATCATACCGAAATGAAAAAGAAATCTCATAGAATCATTTAACTTTTTCATACCGCGTGAACATTGTCACATCATGATGTTACATATCTACGTAGTTTTTATGCAACATTACCTGGAAAAAATTGGTGGAATTGTGAAATTTATCATTGAAAATACAAGAACTAAAATAATTTCTTTTACATGTAAGATTAAACTTTCTTTTACTCAGGCACACTAGACCTTTCATTTTTACCAATGCGATGTGACAATGCTCGTGTGTATGAAAAAGTAGAATCATCTTCGTTGGTATCTATTTATTTATTTATTTATTCAACTATTTATTTTTTATGTTAAACTTTGAAACTGTAACTTGTTTTATAGAATAAAGTGTTGTTTATAATAGTTATTTTGACAACTTGTGTGTGATACTTTAGAAACTCTACATAATTGTGCCAAAATTCAAATTTTCATAATAAAGTACAAGTGTTCTGATAATTCGTCCAAAATATTCTCATTTTCTATACAATTATAGTTTTTGTCTGAAATAGTAAAAATATTCACTTGATATTAAATACATATACTATTTGTTATGAGAAACAACTTTATTCTGATGTATTTTGATTGATTGCATGTATATTACTGTCAGTGAGTAAAATCAATGTTAAAAAATGACAATAATATTAATTTTTAAGATTGTTTAAATCTGTGCAGAATAAAATTTAAC
Source organism: Mercenaria mercenaria (assembly GCF_021730395.1). NCBI lineage: Eukaryota > Metazoa > Mollusca > Bivalvia > Venerida > Veneridae > Mercenaria > Mercenaria mercenaria. Next base: position 58,783,289 of record NC_069378.1, read on the forward strand.
ATTTTATGGATGTTGTTCATTTTGTAGCCAAAACAAATTCTGATGAGAAATTATTGTCATTTGTTTTTGCTTTAATTCAACAGTTCGTTAAAAATGATTGAACTGCACAGCTGCATGAAATGAGCTTTTTTGTGTAGCTAAATCAATTTAATTACAAAGAGTGCAAATTCCATACCTAATTAACAACAATACCCTAAGTAATGAACTACAAAATCAATGTTATCTCTCAAAATATCTCTAGGTATTCTGTGGCAGATTGGCTTTTCATCCTCCTAGGTGGTCGAAAGCTAAATAGCAGCAGAGTAAATTTGGAGATAAGGCTTTATGGCAGAATAAGTTAATTAAAGAGTTATGATTTAAAAAATGTAAAATAAAACATGCATACTATTACAGTTAGATTTCACCGCACTATTATAATTATCTGCATTTGTTGCGACCTTTGATTTAGTGTTTATTATTACTGAAATTTAAGTGGGAATACAATATCTTGTTTATCTATACAAACAGAATAAAAAATGTATTAATCAAACGTAATGGAAACACTCTAACCAGTTTTAAATACTAGTATGCTACTATTTTCCATATCAGCTTAAGGGGCCGCAGACTGCTGCTTCTACTATTCATACAGAATTAAAAAGGAACGAATTTAAAAAAAATGTTCTTGGGTTAGGAACATACTTATTTCTAAACTGATAAAGTACTCGTGAACAACTGTAATATTCAGTAGTTTGTGGATAAGAATGTGGTACCAAGAATGTAATAAGAACACAAAAGTCTTCCTGTTAGTACACTTATCCAATGCAAAATATTAAACTTTTGCCTAAAGGAAAAACGTGTTTTGTACAATACCAGAGTAACAAAAGTGTTGTACTTTCGAGTTTTTCTTTTAAAGTACCAGGTCACACAAAAATTTAACGCCCTGTCATCTCAACCTCAGAGTAAGATTAGAATTGCAGAGGCATAATATGACATTCTGCGGAGTGAATACCTTAGGACAGATAGCTGAGATATTATACTGGTGGGCTAAATACACAATGTCTGTTACGTTAACCATACAACGGGAGCCAACATAGCGAGCAGCACGTGCACATTAGAAAAAAATATTGATGCTTAGTATTCCTTATCTAACAATGAATTCCATTCAAATATGTGTCTTCAATATCTGGAAATTATCAATCTTTATGACAACATCAAAACTGACTATTTTCCGGAGCGAAGTCGCTTTCAGTTGTGAGGCATTTCCGTCATAGTTTTGAATAACAATAAATCATACAGTCACAATATAAAGTGATTGCGACACAGATCAGAGTAAGTAAGTTAACACAACATTCTAATTGTTTGTTACAACTTGTCTGACCATGATTTCTACGGGAATAAGAGCAATCCCGTTTAACACGTGGAAACAGATTGGCAATTATGGTGAAAAATCCGAGGCCACATTTGTAATGACAGTTAAATTAGGATTGTTGGGTTTTGATCCTTGACATTCCTGCTGTGTAGCTATTAGTAAGTTTTGTAAAATATGATTGGAATGTTCAGAATAGAATTATTTCAGGAAATACAGAAAGAAAAAGCATTCCTTTGTCTACTAACTGAAGTTGAAATAGTAAAAATACTTTTGTAGTATACATTTCATTCACCGAAACCTTTAACATTTTTGCAGATAATTTTTGAATTTTTGTCATACCAAACTCACCTCTTTCTTATTAAAAAGTCAGCGTCCCCATAAGGCAATTAAACATAATACTCCTATACAGTTTGATATTTCTACATTAGGTTTATAAAAGACTGAAAATGATTTATCTGAGAAATGAAAAAAAGTTATCTTAATTTATACAAATGCAAACAATACGATAAATAATTTTAAGTCTAAGTTATTTCCCAAATAGGGTACTTTGAATTTCAATGGGATACCACAGACTACAATTCATTAAAACAACTCTTGTCAGTGCCATGTTCTGCCCCGTTTCTCACAAATCAGCACCGAGCTTGAGTTATGAGACAATTGGTTACTAGAAATATATTTGTGTATCTGCTGGTATTTGAAAATTGTCCCTTAGGGCGACAACATCTAATGCTGAAACATGTTGCGTGACGCTACCCATGCTTTACCGCCAAAACCAACACTAAAATGTGCTGAGACTAGAACTGTTGCAAGAAAACATCAAACGTGTTATTTGTATGCATGATCCTGAATATGATTGTTATTGGGATTGGGGTGGGGGTGCAATTGCACGGTTATTATCGTCAGAGTTATTTCAGTGCTAGCTAATACACCCAATGTCATGAAAATATCACAAGTAATCTTCTCACTTTTGCAAGAGCCGTATTTCTGTGCATTTGTTCTCAGTCCTTTGCCATAGCAAATACAATTTGTGACTTACAAACAAAATAAATATGAATTTCTTATCTCCGTATTGCTTTCAAACAAAGTATTGTGAAGATATCTCGAGGTATTTTGTTGCTGACGTAAGATTCTGCTTTTCAGAACAGACGGTCGGACTGAGGGGATCCAAACCTAAATACCTTAACACTGCTAAATTACAATCAGAAATGTAAAAATGAAGACACTTTGAAACATGTAAACACTTTGTTACTTAAAATGATTATCTATTCAATAATTACCTTTGCTTTACTATTAAATGTAATGCTGTCTGTATACATGTTTTAAAGCATATTTTTAGTGAATTAACTTACTGATAAATTATCAATAATATAAACTTGGTTGGGGGTCTCAATAATATACGTCGTAATAATATATAAACTGGGTTGGGGCCTCTATACTATATGACATAATGCAATCACCCATAAAATAATTGCTTTTACTACTTCACTTCTGAATCATTACTTGGTTTTCGTTCTCTAAGATTTTCCCGCGTACGTGTTAATGAGTTCTCGCGATTTTCTTAATAAAATCTTTTAGCATTATTGTACAATAAACATTAAAAAAATAGAAGAACTTGCACCAAAGATTTTACTAAGCGTTGCCTACAGTATATGTATAAAAAAATAAAAGTTAATACCAGGTTTTTTTCCCTGTTGGTTAAGACATTCGTCTCTGATGTTCCGCATTTCATCCCAGTCAATGCGCACATCACATTTCTTCATTGCCTTAGCTAATACATCTAGCGTCGCCTTGTCAGCAGATTTAGCTTTCCACTTTAGAAGCATTTTATAGATATGCATTTTAACTGATTCATTTTCGTCTTCAATATGATCAATCTCGATCTGTGAAACGTCAAGTTCAAGTCCAAGCATTTTCCAGTTGGCACCAATTGCTTTTTGAGCCAATTGACTTAGTGTCTTATCTTCTAATTCTAGTTTCGGATACACTTCATCAATCGTATATTTAGTGTACCATTCTGTATTTGCTCTTTTGTAGTCAAAGCTGTCATGAGTGACTCTATCAGGACAACTTACATATTCACCTTCTTTGAAATCCTTTAGTTGACTTCCTCCTTCTGGACCATGATCTGCGTGGTTGCATCTGTATGCTGGCACAAACGGTTTGTCTTTTTCTTCCCTATTATACTTCGATTTTCTAAATTCGTGCATCACAACATATTCAACAAAACGTCTTAACCCTTCGGCGTGGTGGTTTTCACAATGATGTTTTGGTGGTATTTTTATTACTCTAAGTTCAATTGTTCCACTGTCTATTCTCTGCTCTAATAGAGCTACATGGTTATCACTGTTCATGTATTTGAACACACATACATTTTTGAATAACAACCGTTTCTCGCCACAGCGATCAATAGGCCATTTTCCAAGGGCCGCAGCTAGGACTTTATGGAAGGTCAGATGTACCAGCGATGATTTCTTAAACTTCATCGAATACCGAACCTGTGATTGAAATTTCTTATCCAGGAAACGATTCAGTTCTTCACTGGAACTATGACGCTTTAGTGAACTTGGAACAATAAACCAATTGTGCTGCTTCTTTTCTTCAGGACTGACAACTATTTCTGATAGAATGTTTTGTTTCTTCAGGAATCCAAGAATGGCATCTTTATTTGTTACAAAATCCGGCTTGTTTGACCAAACCTTCTCGATAAGATCATGCGTTAATATTCCTTCTTCTGTCAAAATACTCCTAAGCCTACGAATTTCAGGGTCCTTCTCGTAGAACTGTTCAGAAGTAATAATGCATTTAAAAGCATCAATTAAGAGCTTTGGTCTAAGGCAAATGAAGTCTGACAACTGATCTTCGTCGTAAAAAAACAAGGATCCTTTCTCATGGTGACAATAAAGAAAAAGTTTTAGTTGTTCTTTATCAAGCAGAGGATACTCATTTTCCTTGTCCAATTTTACCAAATCTTCAAATGTGATTATGGATGTTTTCAGTGCTCTTAAAGATTTTTCCAGTTGTATCCAACGTGCAGGGATATTGACAGGCTTCTCTGGCTTGTTGTGTGTTTCTAAGATATATGCAAGAAGACTTGAAATGCCTGGATCTTTAATGTCAAGATTATTTACAGCGAACTCTTCTTTCTGGATATGGTCCAGAAGTTTGGTATCGTCAAATAATCGTCTGACGTTTTCGAAATAGTCTTCCCATGATTGGTCATTTCCCTGAAGTTGGTCTTTATGGGTACCAACCAGTATAACTTTCGGGTCAGGTCCTGCGAATGCATGGATAGATTCTATCCAAAATCTCGTATAATATTTCATATCTCTATCCTCAGTCTCTCCCGGAAGAGTTTTGTCCAAAGATTTCGTTAAGTCAAAGACCAAAAGATATAAAGCTCTCCTGCTATGAAACAATGTATGAGTAGCATAAAATTCGTGTTGACCTCCAAAGTCCCAGATTTCAATAAAGTTTGCAGGCTTGTCGTTTTGAACTTCAACTGCATTCGAAAACATTGATTTCTCTTCCGAAGACAGTGCCATAGGTTTTTTCTTTTTGACATCGTGACTTTGCTGTGATACAGGCTGAACTAAATTATCCACATTGTTGACTTTGCTTGTAACAGCTTCCATAGGATCGTGGGGATTTGTCTCGAGATGTTTTAGCTGCTGATCTTGTGGTGAACTTTCTTCTCTGGATGTGGTATGCTCAGAATAATCATCCATCGAGTTCTCTTCTAAATTTGTTTCACCGCTATCTGATCTGATTGTTTGTCCAACTGAACGTGCAACGGTTGCAATACGATAAGCAAACTCTTTCTTTTCGTTTTCAAAAGACGATAGTGTATTGCTTCCATCGCCAGACGGCTGACATTTGTATCTGTTGATTTCTATACCATTTGTACTTGTGACTCCTTCGCAGGACTTTCCAGTCAATCTGTTCGCTAATGACGTTTTACCCTGTTTGAAATTACCAATGATATTGATACGAAGAGTGTTTTCTTTTTCCTGTCCTTTACGCAATGCTTGTTTATATAACATTAACTTGTAAGGATCATAAGCCACTTCATCAGGAACTGAAAAACGACAAAAGGAAAGGAGTGTAGACATGGTTAATAAACATAACTTAGGGAAATAAAGTATTTTAATTTCCTGTGCAAGCTTTAAATAGTTAATAATAAAGCAGTATATTTATTGTTCTCGTTCTTACCATAGCTGTCTGACATACGTTTTTCAAATCTTCAACAGTAACACTCAGTGAATTGTGAAATTTGAAATAGTTTTAGCACAATGTGTCATAAAAAAACATGATAATAGGGACGTCATCAAGTATTAAAAAATGCTATGAAAACGGCACAACGACCTTATCCCTTATCTGCTAATTCGTGTTGGTGTGTTGGCGGGGCGGAAACACGAAAACACAAAACTCAACAAATACATTATTTATCGAGATTTCTTTTTGGCGTGTTGGCAGGGCAAAACACAAAGACACGACACACTCTACGAAAAGAGGGCACCGACACGACATTTATCTGTCGAGTTTTCGTGTTGACGGGTATGAGTACGTCGTGTTGTTGCTTTTTATTTGTCGTGCTATCTTGTTGTTCCCGCCTACACAAAAACACGAAAACAAGACAAATATCTTATTTGTCGTGTTTTCCTGTTTCCGCCCCGCCGATAAGTACTTTCCAGCCATCTCTAATCAATCCTAGAGTTTTTCTGTAGCCAGTCGCAGAGCGTTTAAGAAGCGTTTTACTTTCTATTTGGACGAACCGTCTATGCAGAATTTATTTATATTCACTAAAGCTGTATTAAGAGACTTGAGATTATAAGATAAATAAAATTAGAACAAAATACGTATACGCGAGGTCCTCTATGTAGATTTACCTATTCAATTGATTCCCATCGTTAAATAAGGACTTTGATTTTATTCTTATAAAACACTAAATGTATAGCAGAGAACAATTTTATCATACATGTAGAATACTTCTTCGCTGGGTACAAATAAAATGAGATTATTGTAATTCTGCATTGTCGTCATAGCATTAATATCAGGTATATAGATTATTTTTCCTGCAATTTTATATAATGTCAATATCCTTCATATGTGTATATATTAGCTAACAGCCAACCGGCTACTTTCGTACTCGCAATATCTTAGCTGTAATACTGTAATAAGTACAGTTATCAAAATTTTAAAAAAAACTGTCAAAAACACAGACTTTATCAGAGCTGGTCATTACCAAACAATATTCTTATTATATAAGTAAGAAATTGCTTTGATATATTATAAGAAAATATATATTATTTGGAGGTGTTTCTAACGGACGACGCCAAAACAAAAACACAAAAATATTCCTGCCCGCCAACATGAAAACTCGACAAATATATGTGTCGTGTCGGCGGGCTCTAAACATCGTGCTTTCGTGCAAAATGTCTCGAGTTTTCGTGTTGTCATATTTTCGCTTCGCCGACACGCCATCAGCACAATAATTAAACGAGCAGACATAAACAAACATTGTACATCAAAAATCTAATTTGAACTGATGTTTCACACAAATATTGGTCGATGAATTGGAAACAATTTTAAAAAAGGGTGTAAAGACATTCCATTCCTTCCTGTTAAGCAAACAGCTATATAATTGTACCGAGATGTAAGAGACAGTGTAAGAACTGTCCTCTGTTGAAAACATTATTTATTCAACGACATTTATGAACGGCATTTTATCAGGTATGTGAGACCGTAAGGAAATTTATTATCATGCTATTGGATCATATCAATTAGGTTAGGTTTTCCCCGGCGTTAAAGAAAATGATATAGTTCATTAAGCTCTACAACACAACTGTGTAGCTGTATGTTTATTACTTAGCAGTACGGTAGTGGACTTTAAATTTCACCTATGTTTATTAAGGATATAAATTGTATGTGCTGTGACCAATGAATGAAGAAATGGTTCATTATTTTCAAATGTTTACCTGTTTTGAGTTTAGTATATCAAAATAAAAAGTATTCTCTCCAATACAGATTAAAACAATTCTTTTCCTGTATCAGAAATATTTCACTATATCTTATTTGTACATGACTGAGAAAGAATACGTGCTTTTGAAAACCTGTTATACTTTTCAAACATGAACAGACTTCTCACATCTATTATCTCTGAGGTTTGGCAAATCACATTGTTCTGTCAACAGCCACCAGGATATTATTGCAAGACTAGGATTTTGCAAACTTCACTACCATTTACAAATGTTTTAGAAACTTCTGTTTTAGTTTGGATGTTTGTTTATGAACTATAGAGCAATAAATGAATGAGTTTTGTAATATTTCAAATATATTCCTGTATAAAAAATCAATTAAAATTTTCATTCTCATATTATGGCGTACTGGACTTTTTTCGGGCGGAAAACCTTATTTTTTAATAGTGTATATGACTTTCTTCCGTAAAAGGTCTGTGGGCCAGTTTCTGTATGCCCTCTAGTTTTTCGATTTCGTAACACAAAAATTAGGCAAAGGTTCATATACTTCAGCCTTTAATACATTCATTCTGAGATCGTTTTAGACCGGATGTCGCTTTCTACCGTTTGTCAAACAAAAATTATACTCATTTTAGTAAACCTGGTGTATGAAAAATGCGGAACTCTCTCTCTTTGAAACTATTATCGGCTACAAATGAAATTTTACTAGAACGTTTCAATACTGTCTTTAAGATTTTAGCCATTTGCCCATGTAACTGTTCTAAATAAAAAAAAAGGCTTGCTGCAACACAATTCCAACTTTTGACGATTTCTACCAAAATTTAGGTATTAAGATACCCCACCAACCCGATCTACATTTTCGCCGGTTTTAATAAATAATAAAATTATCAAAATAACTGTATTTTCTGATAAGCTATTATTAGACAATTGTATTAAGAATACTAATCGTATATATTTTCATGAGAAAACATGATATTTTGCAAGCTATTTAGATTATAGATAGGTGCGTACAAATGTAAATCACATGCTGTTTCTCATTGAAAACACACTAACGATTGCATTTGTTTGCTTATGCTTTTATATTTAAATAAACCATAATTACTGCAGGCGTGACCGTTTTAATTTTGTTGGACTTAATAATGTTACTATTCTGAATTCTCAGATGTCGACAAACTACAGTAAAACAATGATGCCTCTTGCATAGGTAGCATAGATAATTAATTGTAGATTAGCAATTGTTCATGGGATCTGCTTCCAACAAAAGTATTAATTAATTGTAGACTTGGTACAGTATTTCCGCAGTCTGAATATTTTCGACTTCTATCCAAAAAAAGACAAAACATGAAGATATCTAAGAAACAAACATACGTTACCTAGATTTTAAAGGTCACATATTCAGATTCATATTTTGTTTATTATTCTGTCTGACTAATGCAATTATCATGCTAATTGGCATTGCAAAGAACCTACTTAGTCATTTGATACAGCATTACCATGATGAAACATACGTTACCAAGATTACATAGAACGTTACGTAACACTAAAGCTAGGATAGTGTATGGGTTTCGTTGCACTGTGGCGACTTTTAGACAGTGGCTTTTATACTTTCAGTGCGTTTGTGTTTTGATATTAAATTTATGGTAAGATTGTATTTTTTACTGAAATTATCGGTTTATATCAATTATGTGTTCAGTTGCTTATGGAGTTCCTGATGTAAATAAACGCTCCAAATTTTGCTCTTATAGCACATCAAACACATACAGGTACAACATGAGTATGAAACAAATGTTACTTTTGGAGAGAAAAAAAACAACATTTTTCCTTCAAATAGTCCATTTTTTTACTATAGTGACTTTTAAATATCACTTATACTGTGGAACAGAATTACTGATCATATCATATTTCCTCAACGAAAAGCATATAGGAGACTCCTTGTTAATATTGTGATGGTGGTATCATTGCAGGCAATTTCAAGTTCTTACTAAAATGTCAAAACGCGTCCTTAAAAATGTTACAAAAAGTTATACCAAAAATCTAATTCATTCAAAAGACGAGATATATTTCAATTGTTACATATAGTTTACCTCTGTACAGAACTGTATTTAAAACATTTTGTCTAATAACTGCTTAAGCTAATTTCGGTAACGTATGTTTCAGAACTACACAAGCAGAAACATTATAACATCAATGTACAAAATAATTATGACAGAAATATCCTCTAACAATAGATGTAAGAGATGCTGCGAGAAGAACAACATATTTGATGTATGAAAGGTGGCGAAAAGTCACAGGATACGTTCATCATACTTGCATAGATGCTTACGTACATGCTTATGAAGTATGCTCTATTTGTTTGGAACACGCCAGTGTCAAGGAACTACATGACTATAGATGTATTTATAATAGTTTGGCACTATTTCATAGGCCTGCGTGTTGAATTGTTTTTGTTGAAGACAACTGAAGGGATTTGGCATTGCGATATATCTGAAATTTCTTATTTTAATTAAAGTGGCTTAAACGTTCAAGTACCACCAAAGAAGTACATAAAATGTTTATGTAGAAAAAACTGCTTTGAGAAGTTTGGAACTGTATATGTTTATTCCATTTGTGTAATCAGATAAGGATTTTTGTACCTTAAAAAAAAATTACAAAAACTCAACTGAACTGTGACAAAACTACAATTTGCATTTAAACATAAACTTTATAACTTCTTTCAATTTTGAACAAAAAAAAAGTGTTTTAACAATGATCTTTTTCAGTTGACTATTAAATAAAGTGAAAGTTTCATCATAGCATCGATTCTCCATTGCTCGATATTTTGCTCTTATATGTAACATACATGTAACACCTAACAGGCAGTCATTCTGATACAAATAAATATTCGTAACATTCAAAACCTTCAGAATGATAATTGAGAGCAATACATTTTGTTTTAAAAGAAATAAAAACAGCATTTAAATCATTAACGCCTTTTCAGGAATGCACTGAAAATGGCGCCATCTTGATGAAAACAAAAAAAATAGCTCACATTCTTAACGTGGTTTTCAATGGATATTATTTTAACAAAATCAGTTGTCTTCCATTATAGCAATGATTATTTAGACATAAATATCTTATCCATATGTATGTTTTATTTCTGGGGGTCATTTTGAAAATGGTGGTATTTTTATAAGATTTATCTGAATAACCAAAATAACCAAATTCTTCATTCTTCCACTGTAACATCAGGTGATATCTGTTTTAGCTATGACCTTTTGAAGAACTATACTTCTTCCATATGTACATATCTGATCGAATTTAAGGCAGTCATTTTGGATATTTGCAAAAATGTTGGTCATCTTAATTTGAATAGTCTGTGTAACCAAATAACGTATTTTTTTGATATTTTAAAGCTACTTCCCATAGAATCGCAAGCAATCTTATCATTTGTCTATATTTTCTTTATGGTTTCAGACTATGCAAAAATAACAATTATTTTATCTAAATTCCATTTTTTACTTTGTAATCGCTTATTTTCCTCGGGGTACCGAAACCTATTTTTAGAATGTGAAATTGAAAGTAGACTATGATAATCAAAAGAGCGCACACTTAGCTGGCAAACAGTAACAAAATGGCTGCCCTAGCGCACAGTAAGGCTTCTGGGTAAAGAAATTAGGTACTTTACGGCGAATATTCTAATATACAGCCTTATATGCAATGTAAATTTTCGTTGGGGGTATATGCAACAGCTTAAAGACAAACTGTCAGGGAATGTGACACAATTTATTATACATGAATTTAAACGTGATGTTAATTTTTTTAAATGCATGTAGGGCAACGCACATACTTTGAGAATGAATAGGGTGTATTAAGGAGGTAGGTTACCTTTATTGCAGGGGAAATTGAAATCTGTAGTACATAGTGAATTCTAACTGTTTCTTGTAGAGCTATATGTATATAGCTGCTAGTCGGTGTTTTAGTACCTTATTGTTCCTATATAGGAAAATATTCATGTTTTAATCACATGACCCGCAACCGACTTTTTATATGAATTATAGAAGGAAAAAATGAGAGTTTCTATTTTTCACTCTTTTGTCAATTAAATAGAATAGTAATTAATGGCTAAGTGTATGGCATTAACTGCAACCTTTGTATTGTGAATGAAAAAAAAATGTATGTAGCGGGGCTTGTGTTTCCATGGTAACACAATTTATTCCATTTTTAGCAAAATCTTATTGGAATGAAATGTTATTGGAGCCCCATGTTCATTGTCAGAAGCATATGGTCTGTTAAGTAAGTAATATGTATGCACACTATTGGTCACACTTACATTTTATGTTCTGTAAAATTTACAATTCATCTGTTACCATGGCAACAGGGGTCGTATAATGCAAATATTTTTTTTTAATTAATACTTGTAAATTTATACATAGTTCTTCTTTTTTTACTTGTAAACAACTTCAACCATTTTAACATGTAACTTACTTATTTTCCATTCTCTCAGTCGTAATTTCATGGTAAAGATCGTTTTAAATAAGTACTTGGCAGCTACTTCTATGTTGACAGATCTATAAAAAGTTGTTATATCACGTTTAAAAGCGTATATCTCTGCTTTGATTTAAAAAAAATCACTTAATTTTATGTTAAAATGGGACAGATGAGCATGTTTACTACACAAATTCATAAAAAAGATATATGTTACGGGCCTTGTTTTTCCGTGAGAACGTACTTTTGTTGGAGCGGAGTCGTTAATTGGCTATAAAGTGTGTGAACGCACCTATCTAGCAAAGTATTGGATTGTTACAAGGAAGTTTTAAAATCTAATTTTCGTGTATATTTTGTATTCAATGTTTGAGAATATAACTTTGCAAGGAAATTCTACGGATGTATCGGTAATATCCAATTAATTGTCCGTCGGTTTAATCTTTTCTGTTATTCACGTCATAAATCGAGTGCATCTCTTCTATTTCCGGTAATGAGCAGCATTACGGCATAAATGTGCTTTTCTAGTGGAAGGAGGAATTGTGCGTTAATCATTGAAATATTCGTGAATAAGGAGGATAGACAGCTTGTAAATGACATTGACCAAGTGTTAAAATATCTATTTCCGGTAATGAGCAGCATTACGGCATAAATGTGCTTTTCTAGTGGAAGGAGGAATTGTGCGTTAATCATTGAAATATTCGTGAATAAGGAGGATAGAGACAGCTTGTAAATGACATTGACCAAGTGTTAAAATATCAATTTTCGATATTAATTTGCTGATTACGTGAAATATGCAAGCGAAATGTGGTCTAATCGGGAAATGTGAAGCGCAGAAATTATACGGAACTATGTATCGTACACGGTACAGTAACATCGTCACGCATAATCATAATGGCTGGTCATTGGCGATCGTTTGTGAAGAAATGAATAACAATCGTATGGTAATGAAACTGAACTGGGTCTGGGAGACTGATAAGTTTTGTGCGAGAAGTGGTCGATATTCAAATCCAGGATGTATCAATAAAGCACTGAAGGATAATGTGCGATGGGGGAACCGTTTCAGGTATGGTGTAAATAAAAATAAATATAAACGTCAAAACTCTGTAGGACCAAAATAAAGTAAAGTTACTGTTTTTTTTTTTTTTTTGTTTTTTTTTTTTGGCTTGCACTCTTTCAGTACAATGTCATGTAAGTTTCAGATATGGCCAGGTTGTGACATAATCGGCATTTAAACCTATTAACAGATAAAACGCTGGCAGCGATGACAATTTCATTGGGAATTGCCTATTCTATTTTGATCTTTCGACTTGAGTGGAGAAATTGCCTATATGAAAAATTATCGCAGTATTTCTTAGGATTGTGTAAAATTTGTTGGACTACCCCAGTGTCATGTATGGATGCAAGTTTTATTTGAGTTTATCTAGTGAATGTATATTGGCAGCAAAAAGCAGCATTTAAATCAAAGCTTGTAGTGCTCAGTCAGTGAGAATTTCAGCAAAAATTTCCTCCACTATTTTGGTCAGTGCAAGACTAAGTGGAGATTATTGCACTTAAGAAAAATAACTGATTAACTCATCATTTCCTAGGATCAAGCCAATTTAGTTTGTAACGTATGAATGGTCATAAACTTCTGAATTATTGCTGTGGGTTAAGGGCAGTACAGTAAATTTGACTTGACTAAATTTTAAATTTATAGGGAGTCAGTAGCACAGTGGTTAGCAGTCTGGACTACAACGCCAGTGGTCCGGGTTTCATTCCTGGTCGTGGCTGTTAAAAATGTTATCCCAACTAGTGTTCAGTGCTGGGTGATTTACTTAAACTGGTGCTGTTCCTGGCAGTGTCGGCCTAAGCTGGCAGCTGGGGAGGCAAATACGACACTTGCCATGGACTTGACTGGAAATTAGTTGTTCCATTCATTCCAGATGGGGACTTTTGTCTACTACCTGTGTTAAGCAAGAATCTTCACCTTTTTACCCAGTTTATGAATGTATGTACATGTGTAGTGGCTTATGTCAGTAGTACTATATAGTAATGATACTACTGACAGTCAGGGGTGTAACTGTTTTAAGTTATGTAACCTATTTCAATTACTTTTTCAACATAATTCAAGCATTTTACAATCTGCATTAGCTATAAAATATAGTTAACTCTTGCAACTTTTTTTGCTGTTTTCACAAAGTGACCTTTAAATTGAAACAAGTAGCAAACTGTGGTTAATACAATTTATTTTAGTCTGATCATGACCTGATATTTTTAATTATGCAAAAAGGGATGTTAAGGGTTCTTCATCACTGATGATCAGCCTTGTGTAAACAATTTTACTGCATAGCTGGAGAGATAAAAGTTCAAGGATTCAATGAAGTAATTGCACTAGTCTCATTCAAAATGAGGAATTGGCTCAGGGGGACTTTGTAACATTTTATGATAAACAAATTATGAAAGTATAAGCAGTAACTCAGATGGGTTATAAATTCGATAACTTGAAACGGTTACACCCCTGACTGACTAATTATCAGATATTTGAAGTTGCTATTAAATAATGTTTCCAGTAACTGGACCTCTAAACCTGTTGTACAGATGTATCAAAATTAAAAGTGCATGCAGGATTTTCTTATCAGGAAAATTACAGATAACCTATTAATTTACATTTTTTATCTATAAATTTACAGATTGTGTGAATGATTGAAACCTGATGAAATAACATTTAGGCCTAAAAAAGAAAAATGTTGTGGTACTGGTAACATGATTGCCAAAATTGCTAGGTAGGGTAGGTCGATTTTTTAAAAAATTTTTTAGCTTGACTTCGAAGAAAAAGTAGAGCTATTGTACTCGCCCCGGCGTCGCCGTTGCCGTTGGTTAAAGTTTTTGATAAAGTCAAATATCTCTGTTACAGTCTGTAACTATCAAAACTATTGACTTGAAACTTAAAATAATTATTTACTATCAAAGTCTACACCAGGACAAACAATCCCCATAACTCTGATTTGAATTTTGACAGAATTATGCCCCTTTTTAACTTAGAATTTTTGGTTAAAGTTTTTGATAAAGTCAAATATCTCTGTTAATATGCAAGCTTTTGATGTGAAACACTTAAAATACTTATTTACCATCAAAGTCTACACTAGGAGAAACAATCCCCATAACTCCGATTTGAATTTTGACCGGATTATGCCCCTTTTTAACTTAGAATTTTTTGTTAAAATTTTTGATCAAGTCAAATATCTCTGTTACTATTAAAGCTTTTGACTTGAAACTCAAAATAGTTATTTACTATCAAAGTCTACACCAGGATACACAATTCCCATAACTCTGATTTGAATTTTGACACTCTGATTTGAATTTTGACAGAGTTATGTCCCTTTTTAACTTTTTACTGGCAAAGCTCTAATTCAGAGTCAAACACTGAGAAAAGTCGAGCGCGCTGTCTTATGGACAGCTCTTGTTTATAGGTAAAGTGATTCATTTTTGAAAACCATTATATCTTGTAGTTTTCACTCAGTTTCAACTTAAAACCTAAGGTTTACAATGTATATTTGCTTTAAATGTTGTTGTGTGGCTGTCTTCTTCATTAGTCATTAGTTATGTATGTGCATGTATCTTCACTTTTGCTTGTACTTTTTCTATATATGCACCCTTTGGTTATTAGTCACCTTCTGCTTGGTGCTAGTTGGCTTTGTAACACACAAGTACGGTGAGTGGTGTGATGCACTAATACCATATTAACCATTAGCCAGGCAATGCAAGCATCGTGCAACCTGGGGGTTCCAGCTAGTGTAGAAAAGAACAACTTAAAAACCAATACCACATTTGCAGCGGACTATCATGCTAGGACAAACACTTAAAAACTAGAGTGGTCACAAGCAAAAGTTTACGGACACACAGACACCGTATGATCGCAAATACTCACCGTGTCACTCTGACAGGTGAGCTCAAAATACAACAAGACTAGAATATGGTGCACATATTAATGTAGTTGCATGTTCCATCCTGTCATTGAATATTACAATATGTCAGACATAATGCATATCTTATCTGTGAGACTGCATGTTTTAATATTAACACTAACCCTAGTAAAAGTAATCTCAAGGAGCTGACTGGCAAATGACTCAATGTTAAAATGAATCTTTATTTACAAAAGTTTGAAAATCAATTTATCGATGGAAAAGAACCTTGTGTATTAAAAAGCTTTTTAACTATCTTTGTCACAGTTACACTGCAAGACATACAAGGTAAATACAGAATGTGGTGAATGCCAAAATGCCATCTTCTCGCATTTGGCTGTCAATTTTAATAGTACTATATTAAAGGCAAAGTACTCATGATAATTTTGCAGGCCAGCTCCTTTTACATATTATTGTTGAAATGATGTACAAACGTTAATGTATGCTTAGTATGCTATATGTTTAACAAATAATCAAGGCCTTCGAGTGGTTTATTGCCTAGTTTACCACGGTTCAGAGTTCGGATGCGTAGGACTGAAGCATCTGAACAATGAACCGTGGTAAATTACACGATAAATTACAAGAAGGCCTTGATTGTTTTAATTCTCAGTCTGACATGCTCATTGACAAATTTTAATAAATACTATTCTGGACTTCATTTACCTCAAAGCATTGTACTACAGATCTTCCTTCAATGTTACGATAAAAAATGGGTGGAGTCAAGAGAAATAGCGATAGTGGACTTTTGCACGATTTGCACGATTTGCATGTGCTGCCCATAGGAAATGTACACGTCTACAAAATGTGTTTTGTCAGTTTTCTTAAACATTAGATTTCAAATCCGTGCTGTAATAAAATGCCACGACTTAGTGAAACTCAGTGAATTGAAGCATTAACAATACTTCAACAGGATGATAACGTTATTTACGTCAGCAGAACGTTTGGGTGCCAGAGTAAAGTCATAATTCTTTTGCACGTGCAATTTTAGCAAACTGGTCAAGTTGCTGTACGTCATATATCCACCAGACCTCGAGTGATAACCGCTACACAAAAATGGAATCAAATTGTTAGTGACGTCCTTCTACTGTTACGCTATGCCTATGCGCTGCCATATCAGTGCTTGAATAAATAGCTAAGGTGGTCACACACAGTATTTAATTCTAATAAGCTTGTCTCTGTTAAAACACTCTTACGCTGAAATGACGTCATATTTACGTACGGTGACGTCAAATATTTGGTTGCGACAAAGAAAGAAAGCTTCAAAATCTATATTTTATCTTGTGTTTGAGTTTAAGGGCATATTAGAATCGAAATAATTTATAGTACAAGCGTGCTTAAACACTATACTATTGGGTGGTAATACGTCATTCAAAACGTCGTTCAAATAATTTCACTCGGGCTGCGCCCTGGTGAAATTATTGCACCCAACGTATAACCACGCATCCGCGCAGTCTGGTCAGGATCCATGCTGTTCGCTTTCAAAGTCTGTTGCAATTAGAGAAATTGTTAGCGAACATCATGGATCCTGACCAGACTGTTGTCCTGCTAAAGTTGCATAAATAGCGTTAAAGCACAATTTTGCTATAAATTATTTCTTAAATGAAATATTGTTTGAGGAACAGGCAGCTTTTTTATCATCTGACAAGAAAGAGTTTTATAACTACCTTTTTTGACCCCTGTTGGCTTTGAATAGCCTATAATCCCATAAATGTCAAAATTTTGAAAATAATCGAAACACATAAAATTTGCCATAAACTGCACCTTACTTTGGTACTATAAACGTGACATACTTTTAGACAAAAATCTACTTTGAACAACATAATCTACTTCATTTAACAAAAACCCGAGTGCACACTTTCTTTTGCCGTTGAGTATAGTTCTGTACCAATGAAATGTACGAAATTATCTCTTTTCTCTAATGATATAATCCAGTATTTTCTGAAAAGCATATGGCTAAAATCTTGCTGATAATAATTCTAACCATAAAACTTTTATTTCAGGCAGAATTGAAGAATCAGTGTCAGATTATCTTCACTTGATAACATAAAGGTTCGGACATGAGCCAGGGTTGCATTGAATGAGGAAAAATGTTTGTGCTGCGTTGAGCCATGGTTTACACCAAAGTACAGATTTTGATGCTGTGAAAGGTTACAATAGTGCATTTAGAAAAGGTATTCCATGGCTTGAAATATTGGACGTATTGGCGAAAAGTGATTCAACATCCCTTCAAACGTACAAAGTGTAGGTGAAATGTGCAATTAGAAGAATACAGACTTTCAGTTAGATGGGAAAAAGTCTATTTATTTGACAAAACATATTTCAAGCTATTCACAAAGTAACAGTAAATGTAAACAAAGTGTTCCAAATTGGCTTGAAATAATGGATGTATTGTCGAAAACTAATTCAACATACCTTCAAGGTGTAGAAATTATGTGCAATTAGAAGAATGCAAACTAAGGGTGTAACCATACCATACGTTAGTTTCACAGTACAATACATATCGGGATACAGATACAACAATATGGTACATATTGCGATACAATTTGAGTATCATACATAAGCATTTATGTGACAAAATGAAAAAACAAATCAATGGTCCTTCTTCTGGAAAATATTTGAAATTTTGCTTTAAACATTGTTAAAGTAAAAAAGCTGTATTAAATGATACTTTTATTTAGTTGCTTTCTTATTATTTGTATGGAATATTTCATTCAGTACTTTTCAATGCATTTTTACTTATATTGAAACAGGCCTATGACACATTACGCTTATTGCCAGACTAATGAGTATTGATACAGTGAAATTTGATATATCGTTACACCCTTAAATGCAAACTTTCAATGAGATGAGAAAAATTCTGTTTTTGTAACATAACATATTTCGATCTATTTACAAAGTACAGTAAATGTAATAGTAAATGCATACATTAACAAAGTAATAATTTAACCCTTATCCTGCTAAATTTCTATAATGAACTTATCAATCTTTCAATTTTGACAGTATCATTAACAATTGTTCACTATCACGAGGCAGTACAAGAACCAGGTCCTTAGGTCAAAGGTCAAGGTCACACATGTGAGATTTAACAATGTTGACTGAAGTTCTGATTCATTTCATACAGAATAAAATTTAATATTAACAACGGTATGTACCTGATAAACTGTTGTAACTGCGACCACTCCCTCTGTTTTGCCAACCAGCATCTACTGCACACTTCAGCTCACCTTCAAGTCCATAACTTTTTACAGAATGTAAAAGCAAAGCATTGTAAAATCAAATATGGAATGTACTAGTATATGTTGTTTTTTAAAATATCAAGTGTCTAACAAGACGGGAACTAGACAGTTCTAATAGTACAATGTTACACTACAATGATTACTCTGATTATTGTCAACATTACTATAACAAATCTGGTAGAAACTTAAACAGTTAAAGAAAGGGAATAAAAAATAGAATAAAATTACTGATTCTAAGCATATTTGGCACCCTCATCTCTTAGAGCAAACACAACCATCCTTGCCAAGAATACAGGGACATATTTCTGGGTGAATCAAAAAACCGAAGTTACCGATTACTTAGCAACCCACATCCCTTATCGAGTTCAAGTCATTATTTGCCTGGAGGGTGTTTGTATTGATACGCCTTCAATGAATCAGACTAAAGTAAAATTTAAAAAAAAAACTGATTTCCTCTGTGACATAGCGATAAAAGAATTTCAAAGATAAGAAACTGTTTTTTTTCCTTCAAACCATTGTTAAAAGGCTGCTATTTATTATCAAATTTTGTGCCTGATATTTTTCATTTCGAATGGTAAAACAAACCTTTACCAGTTGTTCAATCCACAATACAGTGGTTACTGTGTGTTGGTTAACACTTTTCGGTTATTGAAAAAGGATACATGTACAATATTAATGTTTGTAAAGTTAAAAACACTGAATACCGTTTCAATGTTTCCTCCTTCTCTATCATTCTAGCCTTTCTAACACTTTCATCTGCTGATTCTTCGATAGCTTGGCCAACCTCTCTTTCTCGTTTCTGTTTTGAGGAAATTAAAACATTGAAAAACAAATTGTTTACATAAACATTACAGTTCAGATTAAAAATTAAGCTCAAAACATGATATCTGTTTGGATCATATTAAATTTGTACTGCATGTAGCAATTTTTAAAAAGAAGCAAAATGTCATCACATACTTCAATGAACTGTAAGAGTGATATGTACCTGTACAAATGTAAAATCACAATTTGTTAAAATTATGATATATATTGTATACTGCTTCAACAATACAACATCTATGATAATTTCTTTCTTTTTTTGCTTCTCTAAAACTGAATGAACAATCAAATAACACATACGTTTAAGTTCAGTAATTTAACTTGTAAACATTTTATACTACCTTCAATGTTTTTTTACATGGAACTGGTATGTTTAAACTGGAAATAAGATTATTTGCTTTCGTCTCCCCTATTCCAGCATCAAGCATTCCTAAAGTAAAGGAAAAATCTGCAATAAAAACTGTGTCATTTATTGTACAGAGTTGTAAGGAGTTGCGGGGGGGGGGGGGGGGGGGGGGGGGGGGGGACGCACCATTTCTCATCATCCCCTTGACATAATTTAATTCAACTTCACACATGTCTTAGGTTCTTTCAGAATTTTTGTTGCAGTGTAACGGGATGTTTTTAAGCTCACCTGAGCCAAATGCTCAGAGTGAGCTATTGTGATCACTCACCGTCCAGCGTACGGCCACACTTTTTTTTAAACAACATCTCCTTCTAAACCACCAAGAAAATTTTGATGAAACTTCACAGGGATGATTCTTGGATAGCCTTCTTTACAAATTGTTCAAAGAATTGAATTCTGTACAGAACTCTGGTTGCCATGGCAACCAAACTGAAAAACTTTAAAAATCTTCTTGTCCAAAACCACAACGCCTAGGGCTTTGATATTTGGTATGTAGCATCATCTAGTAGGTGTCTACCAAGATTGTTCAAATTATCTCCCTAGGGTCAAATATGGCCCCACCTCAGGAGTCACATGGTTTATATATGGTTTTATGGTTTATGGTGCGTGGGCAGTGTTGCATTTTCCATTACTGCTCATGAACAGACTCAATCAAACCGAGTCTGCAATTTTCACTGTTTGCCTTGTTCTCGGTGCTTCCGAGGGATCTATTTTCCAGATTTTATTATATAGACTTGTATAGGGAAAAACTGAAAATCTTCTTGTCCAAAACCATAAGGCCTGGGGCTTTAATATTTAGTATGTACCATCATCTAGTGGGCCTCTACAAAGATTCTTCAAATTGTCCCCCTAGGATATAATATGTATCCCATCAAATATGTTGTCATCTCTCTGAAACTTAGAAATCCAATTTTATTTTACAAATTTCCCCATGATATGAAAACGAGCATAGTGAGAGTATGGATGAACAAAGCTGAAAAAATCATTATTGGCCTTAAATAGGTTCAAACCCCTGCTAATGACTCGCTGATTTCTAAAGGGTTATTAAAATCATAATATAAATCATGTATTTCCATTATTGGTGTGGATGTTTGCAGTTTGATCTCAAATCACTAAGAGGTCCCCACTTTTCATTTATCTTTGAATTGAATTTACGATACACAAGTTGGTTACGTTTAGATTCTCTGTCGCAGCGGTTATAATGCAAGTTTTGTACTGAAATTGCTCAACTTTGAGAGTGTAGCGAATTCTTTCAAGAATTGATTTTACAATAGTATTACACAGTAAGTATTGTTCTTATTCATGGTACCTGCGGCCGCAGAACGTTATGATATTTTTGTACTGTTTGTTCAACTGTGAGAGTGCAGCTTTAAAAGTTTCAGCATTAACTCTGAAAATTCTAGGGGGTGGAGGGGACCCCCAACCACTGGATCCACCAATGACTCCACATCTGGAAGTTTATAACTAGGAAGTTCATATCGCATAATAAATTATGCACTTTCCATAAAGAAATGGTGTTTCATATAGAAAAATATCGTAAAGTGGTAGAGCAGTATAAAAATGAATAACAGTATGACTTTATATTTGTTTATATGGATTTTTTACCTGAAAATGCTTACAATACCACGACAGATGTGTCAATACATAGGTATTAAACATTGAGACGGCAGCCTCGGTAGAGGTAGAGCGTCGGCTTTAAGTGCGGGAGGTCGTTGGTTCGAGCCACGGCCACGTCATACCAAAGACGTAAAAAATGGTAGATATGTCCTAAAAACACAAAACGAAAAATGTTACTAGCATCTTCCTCGTTTGGCGCTCCGCATTAAGGAGATAGTGCTTGGACTAGTCAGCCCGGTGTTGGTATAATGTGACTGGTGGGGGTATCATGCCACGTGTCTACGCGCGATATTCCAGTGAGGCGGCACTATAAAGTTGAGCATTATGCTCACTGCTACAAGTAGACACCGTCGTTTATATGACTGAAAAATTGTTGGAAAAGAGGTTAAACCTGAACACACCCACACACACACAAAACCCCGTATGTACCTGAAGCAAATTTAGTGTTTATATCAAACACTTTCCCATGTTTTTTACTGGTTGTAATTTTTGTGACTTTTTCACACATGATGTTTTGACACTTGATATGAAGGTAACTCCCAAGTCCATAGATGGTCTCCCCAACACAGTCATTAATAAACAGTCTGCTTCCGCACGAACAACCCTGGTTTAGAGACTTTATCAAGTACGGAATATCTATTATCCTGTTTCCTTCCAAAAAGCTCTGCTCTGACGTTATTTCAACATATGCACCAATGTTATTATCAAATTCAGTTTCAGTACATGGTATATCACATGAATATCCAACAGAGACAGATTGCTCATGATCTATAATGTCTACATAAGAATGGTCATGTAACACAGACTGATCTAGATCTAAATTCTAGTAAAATACATTTTCACTTTCACTTTCAGCATTCTGATTGTTCTGGCGTATACTATGTTTAAAACGCCCATTTTTCCATCTCTTTGCCATCTTAAATATTACCGGACCTGCCGCATTTGTAAAAGTAAAAAATAGATATATAAAAAAGAATGGTGTAAACAGAACTATAAATATATTGCACTCTTCGAACACGAATCACAGTTTTGACAGCTACTTGTTTATACAGGAGACGCCGGTGTACTTGATTAGAGGCATTCCATTCTGTGATCATCGGAATATTCTGCATTTCTGCGTCGGTTGTAATTGTATGGGAAACGTTTATTTCCTGTGTAATTTGTCTTACTTTCCCAAATTGTAATCGTTTTTCAGAAAACAAAATAATGCTGCGTTTGGAAACCATATATAAGATGAGAAATTTATAAAATTAAGGTTAAATACCCACTATTTTATTCGTTCTCCGTAGATTACTCGGTTAAAGAAACCTCGTTCTCGTTCGAGCATGCGCACTATCAAATTCGAAGGTAACCTACCTCCTTAATCAATTTTGTATGTAGCTGTCAAGGGAGAAACGCCGTTAATGAACATAATGAAGAGCAAATAATTACTATGCCAGGGAATATGACACCACTTACTGTACACCATTTTAAAGGTATTCATATTGTCTTTCAAATGCTTGAACACGCAATGTTCTATCTTTGGGAAAGTACTTCTAACGGCATTCTCATAGAAGACATAAGGTAGAAGATTGAATGAACTTCCTAAATTATACCAGAGATAAAAACCTGGGCCACAATAAATTTGAATGACAGTAGATATCTTTAAATATCTGTAAAATGATGTATGATGCATTGTATTATATATTCCCTGAAAAGAAACCTGTGCCGCACATGTTTAAGCTCCGTTGACCAACCAATAAACGTTAGTGTTTGCAAACGGTGTTACTGCTATTTCTGTTACTGTTGGCCAAAAAGTGGTTATCTGATAACTGTTGAGTGTCGTCGACGACACTTAGTAGCTTACCATTGAAATCTTTGAAAGTACGCTGAATTTAACAATTATCAATGTTTCACTATTGAAACCAGAATTGTTAGACCACGTACAAGTAGAATTATTTTTTTCTATAACGAAATTTAATAAGAGTGTGGAAAGCAGCTTTAACTAACTCAAATTTGAGTGATTTAATTAAATTTTGAAAAGCCCATTTGTTTAATAATTTCGGAATGGTTTCAGTTTGGAAATTTGAAAACAAATGTTGTCATGTTGAATAAAGACTTATACAGGTGGATCTGCTCCCTTTTTGATGTTTCCCATGTGGAACTTTGTTGAAAAGTTTGAGTTCAATACTTTCATTACTTCTTCCCCACTAGCAAAGAATAGGGCTGTCTGTATGCAAATCACCCAGAAATGGAACCATAGGTTTTGGCGACTGACATTAGGCTGCAAAGGTATCTGATTTCTTACTTAATTATTCATTCATTTTGTTTTCGTTATTGCAAACATGAAGTTAATGTATCTTTATAAAGGATTGAAAGTTCTTAAGATTTTCCGCATACGTATATATGCTAACTAGGTAGATGGGGTACATCAACACCAACGTTTTGCATTTTATTCTGTATGTAATGCATACAATAGCATTTTGTGATAATCAAAGTAAATTATTACTTATTTCAGACACTAAAAGAAAAGATTTATAATAAGAAATGTCACATAAATTTTGTTTTCACCATCAAAATCAATGTCATTCCAATATCAGGCTGAACTGCATTCAAAAGACACCAACGTACTTATAATGGTCATTAAATTTTTTGGACCGACATCCACCCTTAAAAGTTTCCTGAAGGATAGTTTAACATCATGATATAGCTCAACCTTTGCCTAATTTCTGGGTTACGACTTGTAATTTTTCTGGCCTTGGCCCACAGACCACAAAATGCTACAGCTTAAAAATTGTTTATCATAGAAATGAATAAAAGCTGCTGATGCTGCTGATGCTGCTAATGATGATGATGACTTGTTATGATGGCTAATGATGATAACGATGAGGATGTGCATGATGGATAAGACAGATAATGACTGATGATTGGATCTATGGCAATGATGATTAGATAAATGGTGATAATGACTAATGAATGACGATAAGCATGATGTTATGAATATTGATGTATAATAATGTGTGATGATGCTAGAGAATGAAAAATGGGATAAATGATAATTATGGCTGATGATGATATAAACACTAACCATGCTAATGACTGATGTTGATGATAAATAATTACGGTAAGTGATAAATAATTTCCATAAAGCGCGCGAACATTATTAAAGTTTATGATAACGAAGTGAGGTTCTTTTAAACTCGAACAACTCGTTTAAATTAAATTGTAAAAGTGTTGCTGCAAAAATTAAATCTAGCAACGCGTCAAATGTAATTTATAATACACAGGAATAAAAAGAAAAGAATAACACATAAGGAGAAATCATTTGCATTTAGGTTTTTTAATGTTATTGCCTTCTAACACTGTTTGAAACAGAATGACATATCTATTACTATTAGTATTGCGTTTTCCATTAAAATCAATTCTGTTTGTCAATTCTGCTGTTGTTTTTTTCAAATATAATTCATTATTTACTTCGTACATAATTCGACATGACTTACGATTGTGAAACATATGGAGCTAAATTTCAAAAGCTAAGTCAGCTTTACTTTACAACATCGACGGACTGAAAATCACAGGCCAGCTTTCATGTGCAAGCTGCGAGAAAACGTTTACCAGAAAGGATAATCTGGACCGTCACATGAACAAAAAACATAGCGATGAAAACACTCGTCATTGTCCAGAGTGCCATCGCGTTTTTACACGACTGGATGCATTAGACTGTCATTTCCGCTAACAACAAGATCAGAAGAAAAAGGACAAAAGACCATCAGAAGTTGAAGAAGATACACATGTCATCAAAAGACTAAAAAGATGATGATCCACGTCGACTTTATACGCTGACAAAACTTGAAAACAAAGAATTTCGACATTCAGAGCAACTTCAACTTACAAGATTTTATTTGAAGACATTGAGATAACAGAATCTAGTGACTTTTAAAAGAATGTTCTCGGCTCTATATGAGGGTATCACAATGGGAGAACAGAGTCCTTCCTTGGACTATCCTATTGTTATACCATTTGGCAGACTTCCCGCATTGACTACAGAGCACTTCATGGCGGTAATCGAGCGTCTTCTTCAGTCAAACTAAGATTTTGCCACTGATGAATTGTTAATCCTCGAAGTTACTGTTGTCGATTTGCCTGATCGAGGAAGCAAAAAGATGTGTAAATATGTCAACACATCAATTTCTGCTGGCTTAGCGATGCATAATTCAAATAAAGAACGATTAACTGTGCTGTTCCCGATCATTTGTCACAGAGAAAGCCAAAACAGATAAACACAAACAGTGGAACAACATTCGAAGTCGTATGATTCAAGATAAATAAGCCCAGGGTCTACATCAACAAGATATATTATGGTATAGAAGAAATAAGACAATTCCAACGAGTGCTACAAGGTTACCAGATTCGTGTGGTTTCTAAAGACTATTTCAATGCAATAATCTACAAAGAAGCTGAAGCTGAATAGAAACTCTATTTATATTACCATAATAAACATTATGACGTTATTTCCAGTATGCCAGCTTTTCTGTTTAAAAACCTCTTTTACACGAAATATCACAAAGGTTAGAACCTAAAAAAGAAACACAAGTGCAACAATATTTACATGTCGTATAATGCATGATGATTGCAAAGAGGAGGAATGGATAAAATGTGATGACTGTCATTGCTTATTCAAAGGAACGGACTGCTTATCTTTGCACAAAAAGCTTTCAGGTTCCGGAAATTCGGCATGGTTGTCGCTGTTAAGACTGAAGTAAATCACTTAAGAAAAAACTATGTAAAAAGCAGCATCAGTGCGAAGATGTATATTGTAATGTATGTAAAGACAATTTCAAAGAGGGCCGTCGTTGCTATATGATGCCAGAAGAAAACAATTTGGAAGAGCAAATGTCAATAGAAATCATCAATGCAATTGAACATTCGAACACATTTATTCTGTTTTGCTTTGAATGTAGGCAAGATTACATGTTAAAATATGGGCGGGTTAAACACCTGACATGTATGGAAAATGTCAAAATCGTCTTATGTCTAATTTTGGTGTGCATGAACATAGGCCGAATTTGTGTGTGGCTCAAAGGAATGTACTGCATGTTTTGGACCACGATAACATGTTTTTGAAGGTGAAAGCACTCTGGAAGATTTTTGTCTTTGGCTTCTGTCAGGGGATAACTATAACTATACAGTGCTCTGTCATAAGTTTCAAGGGTATGATTCATATCCTATACTTCAGTACTTATACAGAAATGCTGTGCTGCCAACAATTGTCTTTAACAGTCCCATCTTGTGAAATCAAACTGATAGATTCTATAAACTTTCTCCCCATGACGTCAGCCAAACTGCCAGCCATGTTCGGTTTCGAAGAACTGAGAAAAGGTTACTTCCCATATTTGTATAACAGGAAAGAAAACCAAAATGATATGCTTGACAGACTTCCCGACCTGTTATATTACAATCGAGACTCAATGAAACTTAAAGACAAAACTGATTTCTTGACGTGGTACAACAGACAAAAAAAAATGACATTTGATTTATTGTGGCGATATTGTATGAAGTTTCGCGATAGCTACAAATGTATTGCAGCGAAAGATCCTTTTGAAAGATATAACAATAGCATCAGCTTATAATCTGGTTTTTAAAACTAATTTTCTGTAACCTGAAACTATTGGTCTGATTCCTCATAAAGGTTATAGCCCTGAACAAATACACGCTATAAAAGCTTTGCAGTGGTTAAAATATATTTCATAATCCGAATGAAAATGAAATACCAAAGACGGTGGTGAAAAGATGATAAACCCATACAGGGTTGATGATTACGCAGGGGAAGACGGCAAAAGGGGTATGTTGAATTTAATGGGGATTTTTGGCATGGTATCAGGCTAGATATTCAAGGTCAACAATTAATCCAGTAAATCAAATAACAATGTGTGAGTTGCTTGATAAAACATTAGAAAAGCAACACTATTTGGAAAGTCAAGGTTATGAATACCGGTGTATTTGGGAATCGGATTTTGAAGGACTAGTCACAAATGATAACGCAATGAGATCCTTTATTGAAGAACTGGATATTGACGATACCAATAGGTCATCCTTTAATAATCATTGAAAATATTGGTCAACTAGCATATTAAGAGAGCGTCAAAAGGTGTAAGGTCATTCCACCTACAGGTCTTTTTCGCCGTGTATTACCATGTAAATGCAACGGGAAATTGTTGTTTCATCTTTGCATGATATGTCACTCAGGAACAAGTCCAATGTTATCATACAGATAAAGACCGCTCCTTTGTAGATACAAAATCAAAAAAAATATGAAGTATGGCACTTTGAACAAATTTCTCTTTACAGACTGTGTTAATGCATTTCTTAAATTAAAACAAGCCAGTGGATGTGTTACAGAAACTGACAGACAACATTACATCGACCTGTATGACCAGGAAGAGAGTAGTTTCCTTGAAATGAGAAAATAAAAAATAATCCAGGACTGAGGGCGTTAGCTAAACTTATGCTAAACTCCTTTTTGGGAACATTTGGTCAAAAGTCAAACATTTCCAAATTGACTTAATAGATCACCCGTTAGTTTACTTCGGCAAACTTTCTTCAGATAAGGAAGATGTGACATGTGTTAACTATGTTTCTGATAATTTCGTATAGATCTGATGGCGATACAAAGATGATTTTGTAGACAGAAACCCCATAACAAATGTGGTGATAGCCGCATACACGACCGCCAAGGTAAGACCCTTGTCTATAAAACCCGGGACAAAGAGTTCTACATGCCGACACAGACTAAATCGTTTTGTTTTTTTTTCAACAAAATAAAGGTCAAACAAAACCTGAACTTAATGATTTTCTACGTGATCTCACTGATGAGATCCCTGGCAACTCTATACAGATATTAATTACTGGCGGTCAAGGAACTATGGTTATCAAGTGCAAAAGCCTGTCGAAGATGTTAATCTTACCCATTGCAAAGTACGTGGAATCTCCCTTATCTGTAAGAATACGTAAGATGTCAACTTTGAAGTCTTAAGGACATTAGTTACAATAAGGAAGTGGTTACGCGGAAAAAAGTTCCTCTATTTGATGGTGAATATTGATGAAGTTTTGAGTGAAAGACGTGCAATTGTCACAAAATAAAGTTAATTTTATTTATCATTCTTTTAAAGGCAATGCTACAAGTAACAGATTAAGCACTGATGTACTTTTAAACTCGTGTGATATCTTAATGCATAGGTAGATTAACTGGATTAGTTGACCATATAATGTCACACCTAAGTGAGTTTTACCTGTAAATAATTGACCAATCAGTGTGTGATTGTAGAAATGTATATTGTGTCTTTTTGAATAAGCTTACACCTGAACTGGCTTTTGACTAGAGCACATGGCATTTTATAAATGCATAAAAGGACTCGATAGAATATTTGGCAGAAGTTTATTTAAAAGAAACTTGAATTTTCTTAGCTAATTAGCAAGGTGATGCTTTATGGTCAGAAGTATTTTCCTGTTTATTGAGCTTGTCACTGCAAACCAGATATCAGGGTAAGTGTGCTTTTATTCACATTTTGAACTGTAAAATTTGTTTGTTTTTTTTTTTACTTTGTACATGGAAGATTTTATGAATATTTCTTTGTGTATAATTTCATGGGTAACCAGAGGTAATAATGTAAAATCCCTTTTTTGCATATAACATACAAGTATTATGTAATGTATTTCAACAATGATGTAAAATAGTATTTTGTTGGATAAATGAATGTAAGGTTTCTGTTATTAGGTTGGTTGGAGGAGAGATACTCGTAGCTCTTGGGATTGGTAGTAGGTGCCTTCAACACGAATTTGTAGAACAGTTGAGATCTTTGACTGATGTGGAGAGCTGGTTTAGGCATGCGTACAGCAACCGAAACTTTGTATATTGGTTGGATGTTTCCGTCATAAGTATTAATGTCGGTGTTTGGACTATATTTAGATATTTATATGGTCGGAGTATTTCAATAATACTGAACAGTTTTCTACTACAAGAAACATTGACCAAATCTGTTGGTCGGAGTTGAACTAACTTTAGTGTTGATAACATTGAGGACCATGCATTGGTCGGTGATTCTAGAGACATTCAGTTCTTAAGACGGAAGTTTTAGGTAGAAGTGTTGTTGGTTGGTCCCGATTTGACTCCAGGATTACAGAACTTTTCATTATTTAACAGAATATCTTAGTTTTATATGCATGATATACTTCATATTTAATTTGATTATTAAAAGATTGATCAAAAGTTGACTTAATTTGTTAGGTGGTTATTGTAGTAGTAGAGCTGCCCACTCTGGCCAATCCTGACTTGTGACAGCAATTAATGGCATAATTGAATAGAGGAGATATGAAATAGTACATGTACAATTTGACAGAATGAGAATGTCAAAATATGCTTAACATGACTTTTGGATGGGGCCAGTTTTGCCTGTTTGAGGCCATGTGTAGAGTACCTTTCATACGCATGTGACCTGGTTCAAAATGGTTGAAAAAGAGCCAGTTAACCCAACTATAGAACTTATAGTAAAAATAACTGTGGTCTTGGGCCAAATAGGTCTTAGAACAAATTCGCCATAAGTTTTGATAGAGGGTGATCACTCTACAAGATTTATCGGAAAAACAATGCTCAACATTTATATCAATACTTTATCCGTGTCAATATTCTATATTTTGCGTTGTGAATTTCAGACATGATCTTGAACACAGTGTAAAAAGGTTAGTCAAATGATGTTGATCGTTATCTAAGTTGTTTGTCAAAATTTTAGAAATGTGCTCTTAAAGACAAAATCTGTGTTACAGTAAAAAGGCCAGATAAATGCTGTTAAACAGAGTCGAACAACAAGAACAATAGTCATTTATTCGTAAAATTTAAGCTGATGGATAACATTGAATGTACATTCGTAAAGTCATGTTCTTTCACGTTAGCATAATGAAGTCGATTGATATTTATGTTTTCTAAATAGTTAAATTATGGAGAGATGTTTTTAAATAACTTTGTCATTTGAATACGTAAAACTATCCATAAAGTTAAAGAGTTGAGTAGATATACGACTAAACCAGAGCGGATTTTCGATATATTATTTTCCTCATTTGCAAGATATATGCACACGTGTTCTAACTACTTTGCACACAATAAACATTTTACCTCATAGGTTTAAAGACATTTTAGTATATTTTTACATGTTCTATAACTTTAAAGCTCGTGTAAAGTGTTTGAGGTAAATTTTCCTTTTGGAACTTATATCCGACAAACCCATCATATACAATGTACATAACATATCAATATAGAATTGTTAAGAAGAAGTGGTAAGAAACTTTATATCTTCTATAAAATAGAACGTCACCAGTCAAAGTACATGTTATATAGGACATGTGTTGTTAAAGAGAGAATGACCTGTCTTGAAAGTGTCTTCTACTTGTTGTGAACAGTTTGGTATATTATTTATGAGAAACCAAGGTTTATGTGGCATAAATACTACAAACAAATCACCCGAGGAGAGGTTTCAAGGTTAATAAGGACTTCAAGGCGGTTACGACGCTCACACATCAAAAGACACATTACTTCACTCTTTCGGCCTTACTCTTCGCGTACGTTATCACTCAAGATATTTCAGCAATGTCCTGTGTTTTCACATGATGTGATAATTTCAATTCACAAGGATACGACTGTGATGATACAGCTCATTTGAAATTTAATACATGTATCTAATTAAATTTGAATCACATTTTCTCACGTGGCCGGAGGTGTGTTTTTGTTGTGCCGTGTATATCTTTTGGGGAAAAAACCTGTCATTAATGACATTGTTCCAATAGTATATTCAGTTTGGTTCCAGAAATTCACCGAAACACTGTCACTGACATGACCATTTTTGACAACGAATTTCTAATTTGTAAAATATGCATTTAAAATACATATAGATATTTTCGGAGTAAAGTTATTTATATAACTTTATAATGGCAGGATTTCTTCATGCAAATAAAATAATAAAATCTGAAACCTAGATCTATCGGAAGCACCGAGAACAAGGCAAACAGTGAAAACTGTAGACTCGGTTTGATTGAGTCTGTTCATGAGCAGTAATGGAAAATGCAACACTGCCCACGCCGCCTAGCACCGGTTTAAGCAGTATTCATTGTTCAAATCTAAATGAGTTGAAATCAATGATCCCGATAGACCAGAAAATATAACAACACTGAGAAAAGTAAGTTCTTTCCTTAACCATTTTATGTATTTTCTCCTAGTTTTTGTTTTCTTTTTTAATTTATTTCAAAGCATTGTTTGGTTGTAAATAAAGGTAATTGTTTAAGATTATTTGAAAAAAAAGTGTGAAACATGATACGTGAAATTCCCCGGATCAGAAATAAATAACTTTGAGTTAAGGAAAGGAAAATAACTATTTGGCTGCACGAAAAGAACAAGACGATAGATGCAAACATCTTTAGACAGACTGATTTAGTTGACCGAAATAAAGTTCATTTGAAGTTTTTTTCATTAGTTCAGATCAAAATTGGGGTCCAAATTAATATGAAGCAGAATTTCGATGTTTTCAATCAGAAAAGTAGCGAATATATATTTCTTAAATAATTACTACATTATTCATTATATAAAAAAACTGTTCTAAGGAAATAGAAAATGATCCTAAAAATAAAGCTTTAGATTTAAGGTATCGGACCCCTAATAGTAATAATTGCTTGATTTCAAAGTGATGGCCTCTGTCCAAAACGTTTGCATAGAATTCATTATACCATTAATTTGATAAAAGAAACATGAAATTATTGGTAAACAAGTATAAAACACCAAATAAAACTGTCAATATCATTCAGGGTGCCCTTAGTAAACGGACTTAATGAGACAGAATTCTAACTCCAACATTTTCGAGTCTGTAGGTGTGTTTTAAAATTTGGCTTTACATTCAGAAATAACATTCAGGCATAAAATATCCTACATTTCTTCCACATGTTATCTAAAGAGAACTTTTACCGCATGTTACTCAGTATTTTTAAAGTTGTCTATCTCTGCCTTCCTCTCCCCTGCCACCCACCCACCCACTTCTGTTTCAGAGGTATATTCACTTTGGACAACAAGAAGTCGTTTATCAAATAAAAAAGTTCCATTTTTGTACAATTAATCAATTATAGGTATTAAAAAAGTAAAAACTTACAAGCAAAAAAGGAAAATACGAGGGGCGTTCAATATGTAATGTTACTCCGTATGAAGTTCCGTAACCGCTGATAACTTTTACATGCGATTTTCGACACATTATACAGCAATTTATTGGGAGCACAATGCTGTATAGATTATAAAAATCGGCAGGTTCAAAGTAAAAAAATTATCATTTTAGTGAGGTGTACTCAGGTATACTAGGCCATAATTATAATTTAGGTTTGTCCTGGGCATCCAGAGTCTCAAAAAAAATGAATAACTTGTAAAATCACAAAATTCTATCATTTTTCTACGAGGTATAACAACTTGTGATGCGTTTGCGTTTGTTTTATACTACAGTGTAACTTCCGAAAACCGAACGACCTCCGGACCAGCCTAAAAGTTCGGTTTTTGGAAGTTTCCGGAATTCAGAAGTTTGAAAGTTTGTAGGCAAAGTGGACGAGGTGCACAAGAGTTGTGTTTCCTTACAGGAGATTATTATCCTTTTAATTTTACAATTTCATATAAAGAAATTAATTAATTAATTAATTAATTAATTACAAACATTAAGGATAATAAATACATAAATAACAAATACAAAAAGAAACAACATAATTTTAATACTAGCATTTATGCAAACATTTTCCACTTACATTTTACCATCTTTGGAGTCTAGTTTAATTTAGTTTTATCATATTTTATTGTATATATATATTCACACATGTATAGATCACATTTAATACCAGCATTAAATCAAATACATACAAATGGGTTGGGCCAAAAGTTATTCCAACATTATCTAGTGCCCTCCCCAGAACAGTCAGTTTATAAGTAGCTCAAAAGTAATGTGTTAAGATTGTGTGATTGGTTGTACAATTTCAAGATTTAAACAAAGAATTTTTGAAAATATGCATCGAAAAGAAGTATTGAAAAGAAGTTTAATAATTATTTTGCTAGATATCAAACAAAATGTTATAAAAGTGTAAAAATAATAAAGAAATAAACATATAGGAAGATATACCATTGTTTGGTTGCCGTTAGTACTGACACCACCGCCCCCAGTTTTCGCTAAATAAGTTTGCAGCAGTTACATGTTTTGGTGAACTCGTGTTAGCGTTTTTTTTTTGTTTTTTTTTTGTTATTTGAATCTTTTGCTCTCCTTAATATAAGTTTGTACTTCTTTGAACAGTATTTCATTCTTGGATTCTGTTAATGTATCAATGCCAAATAAAAGTTTCTTTGCGTTAAGAGGATGAAAGGCTCTAGTATTAATGAATAATGTTCGCCTCTGAAGTGTATATCGTTTGCAAGTAAAAAAGTAATGCTCAGCATTTTCATTCTCAGCTCCACATTCACAGGACGGGCTCGGAAAAAGATATTTTTTATACAAATCAGAATTTAGATTACTGCAGTTATTTCTTATTCGGGCATGATGAACGGCTGAAAATCTTTCGCCTTTAGTGAAAAAAGATGGAACTACTGGCGGTTGATATAATTCTTTGGAGTCCCAAGTTAGTCAACATTAAATTTTAATTAATGTTGATAATGCATAATATTTGCAATAGTTTAATCGATGTAACTAAATTATTTAAAACACCTATCTTTCTTTCGTTAAAACATAAAGAAAGTTTTTAACACGTAAGATATTTAATTCATCACATTTTCATAAATTGAATACAAATGAAAATAATCGCTAATTACTTCCTTACTTTTGAATCAAATGATCATTGTTATTATATAGCATGTCAAAATAAACGTGCGCCGCTAATAGATAAACAAAAGAACATGTTGACAGCATTTTTAGATTATCAGGTGACACTTTTAATCCAGCAAATATTTTTCTGTTCGGTTTTCGGAAGTCAATTTTAGTGTTAAAATATGAACGGTGCTTCAAAAATCGTCCGGTTTTCATAATTCGGAAGTTCCGGTTTTCAGAAGTTAATAATACATAGAAATAAGAACAGAAAAATACGGGACCTTGAGTTCCGTGCGGTTTTCAAAGGTTTTCGGTTTCCAGAAGGTCCGGTTTTCGGAAGTTACCCTGTATTTATAGCATTTTTAATTTTACAACACAACTAAAAAATCTAAACTCGAGGTTGATTCCATCTGAAATGGGTGTTGAGAGCGATTAATCAAAGTTGTAAGAACTAGTTTTGCTATCGAGAATTGACCTTACGCCAGTGTTGATTGACAGGTTCCAACTGACCAATCAGATAACAGAACTGATAAGCCTTGTTGTTAGCCGCCAATTTGTCCGTCAAACTTAGTGCCGGACTCGCCAGTCAAAGAATATAAATACCACCGAAAAATCGTCCAAAATGGTAAAAAGGTGACGTTACGACACCTTTACATCAGACACAGGGAAGAGAGTGTACTACTAGAGCGCTTCCCTTTTCCAAATCCACTCTCAGACCTCGAATATTGTCAACGATGTATCAGGCTCTGTGGACGTCCTCAAGAATAGTTGATCTTAAAAATCTTATAAGAGTGTTTAAAAGCAAAGCAATTCGACTTAGCACTCATTGTGTTATAACGTTTTAATTATTTCATTTAAATCAGTGTAAAATTCTATGAAAATTAACTTTCTTATTTAACAAAAGTGCCTAGTATTCTTTATTCAATAGTAAAAATATTCCATCAGTTACCAGAGTAACTGGTATGTACTGATAAAACACAAGTATTTGATGTTCTATATTATTTGACTGGTAACGTGTAAATATTATGCCTTAATGTACCGGAAACATGATTTATGCATTTTTTAAGGTTTACATCAATTTCCCACTGGTGTATGTTAAGTCATACCTGAGTGATAATACAACAAATAATAAACATGATAAAAAAAACTATGATTAATATAAGATTATTTTTAATGAGTCTTATCAACAATTTTCTAGGCGCTCAAAGTTTTGACTTAGCACTCAGTGTGTGCTTTCGTTCTAAATTTCATTTTAATAGACAGCGTAAACTTCGTCTAAAATTCCAGAAAAAATAGCATATTTCGTATAAAGAAGATATATTCTTAAACAAAAAATTATACATTCATTCTGTATACTTTATAAAGAAATTTGGTAGGCTCAAACATTGTTTTAAGCTGCGATGTGCCGGTATATGTCTTGATATATGAGTATGGACTATATCATCGCCTTGGACTATATCTTATTTATTTATCATTTACACGTTTTAATTCTAATAAGAGAACTTTCTTTACTTATACTTAAAACACATCTGATGAATGTCTAAGTATTAGACATTAAATGCTATGTATCTGAATAATGTTGAACAATGATATGAGCATCTTAAATGAGTTCCGGTATTTCGAAATCCGACGTTTCTTAAATGACACAAGTGACAATTTTTACATGTGAATTACCTTATTTAATTTATCTAATTATTTTGAAATAGGATTCAGAATCCACAGTCTGATTTCAACCTTAATTAATAAAAATCAATGTTCTAGTCTGCTTAATATAGTCATACCCTACATGATTTCCGGGAGATCGAAATTTGACGTTTCTATAATGAAAAAGAAACGGACAATTAAAAAAAAACCACAAAATCGGCTATAATGGTTTCAGAGATTTCCGTCTTTTTTACGTGTTTTCCGCTCGGCCCCCTGCCTTGTTTAGTTTTCCTCATACTCGGGTGCAGTTCCCGGCTTTTAGCAACAACGTTTCGTTGTTTTTGTAGAATTTATGTTTCGCTACAGAACATCCACTTATTAACGATTGTGTTTTGTCTTTTCACTTTAGAAATACGTGTGAATTTGAGGTAGCGTACGCCGAAATCAACTAGAATGTCCGGCAAAATATTTCTGCTGTCGCCATTTGATTCCTTTGTTTGTCGGGCCTAGCATGAGTTGTTCCCCCTGAAAACTGGTAGGCGTGGCTACAGGCTATCTGGCGTAAGGTCAATTAAGATACTAGTAATAACTTAAAATACAAGAATTTTTAAACAATGATTATCGCACCTGACAAAATTGCAGAGGCTTATTGTACTCACCTTCTCATTTTTCGAGTAAAAATATGCACACTCAATTTAAAACTGTTATAAACTTGTTTTTTTTTAGTTTTCGTGTGTTTTTGTGAAGATCATGATTTGTTTTATCTGTTTAAACTGAAAATTGAACTATAGTTCTAGTTGTTGAATAGAAGAATCAAGGAATTGCACATTACAATCTCTTTATTTTGGACAAAAATTTGTCCAGTATATCCGAGTACACCTCACTCAAATGATAAAAATTTTACTATGAATCTACCAATTTTTATAATTTATATATCATTGTGTTGCTAATAAATTGTTCTATACCGTGCCGAAAAGTGCATCTAAAAATAACAAGTGGTTACGGAACTACATACGGAGTAACATTACATATTGAACGCACCTCGTAAGAGGGGAATATTGTCCCATTGGTGCTTGAACCTACTGTTATGTATAGATTTATTTTTGATTTTTCCCTAAGGCAAAATATTGTTTACTGACCTTGTTTTAAGACATTATTCTGTATTTCCTACAACCTTCTCCTTTAATCTAGAAAATTCTATGAGTACTGTATCAATTATCGATAAACAGTGCATGTCAGTTATTTTTAGAAAAAACGAGTGTTCTTTATTTTTCCAGAAGGTTCTTTTTATTTTTATTGTTACATGAAAATTCTGGAACCTTCCATGATACAATATATAGTCAGATGTTTTAGACTCAGAACAAAACATAAGAATCTAAGAAGCTAAACTGTAGATATCGATGAAACTGTTTTTCTTAAAAAACACATTATTACCAGTTTGGATACTTGATATTTGGAAGGATTTTTTGAAGGATTTAAATTAAGAAATTCTGGATTTAAAAACTTTATCTTTGAAGAGAGAAATTATACATTTTGGATATTACTTTTGAACTGTGTGAAACATTGTGGAATTTATTCTGACTGGATTTGAATTTGACCTGGACAGGATTTTGACTATTTTACATATTAGATTGGATTTTACAGCTTTTTGTCATTTTCAAAGGTATTTGGATTTTTACTTAAATTCATGAATAACATTTTGTTATTGTTATAGTTATCATGTTCATACTAACCATTTCCCTCGGCGTTTATATCGTCGCTGGGGAACCTTTCTGCCATTATTGAATCCTGTCTTTACTCTAAATTACTGAAAATACACAAAGACGTGTTTGATAGTATTATGATTTTAAGGATAGGTAATACATCGCATCATACGTATCGGGCAAGTAATTGTGCAAATTAAACTTCTACTTCTATTTAAAACCTTGACAATTTTAACAAATCCATTAGAAAATATGGTGGAGGGAGCTAAAATATGTTTTAGGATAGTTTTTCAGGTAGCCGACCTAGCATCTAATGTAGTTAAAACACCAATAGGCCCCTATAACTGAATAACAGTTGCGTCTAACGGCTACATGTGATATCAAATTGAAAATAATATATTTTAGTAGTATGGAAGACAGTTTGGGTGTATCAAACGGGCGCCATCTTTAATGACCTATTTACTATTAAAAGTAACTCATTTGTATATGAGTAATGAACTCAGTACGCATGCGTTGCGGCCATTTTTAATCCTTTTAGAATGACAACAAATGTTTAGTTTTAGAATAACATCAGAGGCTTATTTTTAAAATGTCCTATTGATAGAAAATGTCTTTCAGAAATATACAGAGCTGACTTGTATAATTTACTCAATTTAGGGCATGGTCACGCTCATTGAGGGTCAGGTGTTCAGCCCTAGACGGGGAGATAACATGAAAACAAAATCAAGATATTACAGGGAAATAAATTTATTAATCCATGCCCTAAATGAATAAATACATTTTATGGTAAACAAAGAGAAAAACAAATAAATAATAATTTAAAGCAAAATAATTTTCATATTTTTAATAAAAAGCAAAAACATTAAGCATTACTTAAGATAGAATAGCCCGCCCGCTTAGCTCAATAGGGAGAGCGTTGGTCTACGGATCGCGGGGTCGCGAGTTCGATCCCCGGGCGGGACGTATGCTCTCCATGAAAATTAATAAAAGACATTGTGTCTAAAAACATTCGTCCCCCACCTCTGATAATTCATGTGTGGAAGTTGGCAGTTACCTGTGGAGAACAGGTTTGTACTGGTACAGAGTCCAGGAACACTGGTTAGGTTAACTACCCGCCGTTACATGACTGAAATAAAGTTTTAGAAAAATGGCGCTGAACCCAAAACAAAAGAAAAAGGAACAAAAGAAGCAACGTTAACTGAAAATAAAAGATTTCTTTTAGTTGACGATGCTTCCTCCTCAACCTCCCGCAACGAAGTGCCTCCAAACATTAAGTGTATTATTCATTCATGTGCATGCTCGGATCTGTTTTGACAATGACGTCATAAGCTATATTTTGATAATGTCACGAGTGCATAAAACGAGATCAGGGTCAAAATGTTTAGCATGTGTTGATTAAAGGCCGGATGAACAGACAATAAAAAGTAAACATGTCAAAGTTAATCCCTTTACAGTCACCACAATATCCGGCATCGGCGTGTTTGTTGTTATTTAAGACCGGATACTTTAACAAAACCCTGTTCAACTGTCAAAGTTTATCCCTTAAGGACATGTTTGGACTTGAACAATGTCTGAATGGAAGCAGTATTTATCTTTTCTTTATTTTGATCCAAAAGACCATGCTAGTTTTTCGGGTGTTGAAAAAGTGTAACAGTATATCAATTCCAAGGACAAATATAAAATCGGTAGAAATAGAATAAGGAAATGGCTTCAGAGTGAAAAGTCTTATTCCCTGACTTGAAGGACAAGACGTAATAATCATCGATCTCGTGTAATTGTACAAGGGGTAGACAGCCAATGGGATATGGATCTGATGGATATGGTTATGGATATGGCCAAACAAAATGACCGCTAAAATACGTATTTGTGTCCATAGACATTTTCTCCCATTTGTTTATTGTCACCAGATCAAAAGTAAAAAAGGAACTGAAGTAGTTAGCGCATTACAGCTTATACTATCAGGCCCACGAAAACAGAATACAGTGTGAACTGATCGGGGTATGGAGTTTAGAATTATGTAGGTAAATAAATATCTTCAGCATGAGGGAATTCATCATTTCTGTGCACTTAACTTTGAGACAAAGGCTAACTATGCAGATATTCTGATAAAAATCTGAAAAAAAACTGTTCAGGTACATACTTAAAAAGAAAACACAGTTATAACTTAATGTCCTTGAAAATATATTACAAGGATATAAGCGGACGATTCTTCGGGGTCTAGGAAAGAGACCCATAGACATAACTAGAGACAATGAAGGAGAGAGTAGACTTTAGCAGTATTTACTGAGGACCAAAGGGAGTCTAACCCAACTGATAAAGACAAAATACAAGTTCAAGATAGGTCGAACAGTATGCGAATCCAATGTAAAATGTATTTAATAGGAAATACTCTCAAAAGTGGACTGGCAAAATGTTTAAGATTGAAACGAGTTTCAAAAAAGGCATTGTACCTGTGTATACTCTGGCTGACTGGGGTAATGACAACCAGGTAGAAGGGCAATTTTATGAACAGGAAATGCAAGCGGACGATGTAGGCGAGACCACAGAGTACCATATTGAAACAATACAAAAGAAAAGGTTTAGGAAAACAAAAGAAGTACTTGTAAGGTGGTTATATTGGCCAACGAAATACGATAGTTATATTCCCGAAAAAGATGTGACGCAGTACTAGACCACGTGATCTGACTGATATTTACATCAAAGATATGAGCCAATTTATCTTCATTTTTGTCGAGCAGTTGGAAAGTCAACATCATGATTTTCACCAATGTTGTGTAGATTTTCCATTTGAATTCTGCTATTGACTTGATGATGCGTTGTTATGCAAGACGTTTAAAGCGTTTAGGATATCCTGTGTGTCTGAAAGATATCAGATGCATAACCGTGTCCGCCAGCAAC
The DNA here is from genome assembly GCF_021730395.1 of Mercenaria mercenaria. NCBI lineage: Eukaryota > Metazoa > Mollusca > Bivalvia > Venerida > Veneridae > Mercenaria > Mercenaria mercenaria. Next base: position 58,824,179 of record NC_069378.1, read on the forward strand.
GCCTTAAGCACTGCGCTAGACTTAGATCAGTTGGTAAAAAAAGACAGATCGCATATGAAATCGTACTATTTCCAGCTGTCAACTTTAAAAATGGTGGAGACAATTTTTGTTGTTTCTACAGCGGTTAAGTGGTAAAAAAGTTCAAACTAAAATAGATGATGTAGTCAACTCGGTCTTGACTGAACCGGAACTCTACACATGTAAGAAGGAGTGAGAGTAACGAAACCAATAAACAAACATGAATCAATCTCAAGTGTACCTTAAACTCAACTATCATCTCCAGTTGAAAGATGCTACTACAACAGTCAAAAAGCATATATAACCCAGCAAGAAGATATGTTCAGCTACTTGAAAGGAAAATACTTTTGCTACGTTCTCTAGCATTGACTAGAAAGAAAGCATTGTTAAGACGCCATCACTCACTTATACCTGAATTGATAAGAGCTCCTTATCTTTCTGACACAACTCTGGACAAAGTCAGGACGACAAGAGAAGCGTAAGAGGCCAATAATCACACGAATACAAATGCAAATGTGATCGACTTTTACCTCTATCTTAGCAGTTAGCACTTGCAAATAATTCTTAAGAACAACAACCCCTCTGATTTTTACATCCAGTGTCGCAAGTCGTTCACGTTATAGAAGCGTATAAGACTGTATCTACGCTGCGATTTTGTGCAAGAGTCTTACGTTAGAGAAACTCTTTTACCCGCACTAAGAAACAGAAATTGACACGTGATACAAAAATATCAAATCCATAGAATATAGTCGTCCTGTGTCCCTGCCAGTGACTGTGAACTGCTTTAACTCTGCGAGACTCTATTTGAAAGACGAAGATTTATACCCTGTTGAATTCAAATCCAACGATCTTCACTGCGTGTTGCATTTTAAGAAGTGTGGGCTTCATAGAGGTGTATGATTGATTATAAACAGCAAAAATGGGTACCGTTTGTACTGAAGTGTACCCGGAGAAGTGGTATCAACGTTTCAAAGACTTGATGGACGGGTAGGTACGCCCTGATCATAAAGGTTGAAACATCATTGGTAGTGATGCTCTTATCAGAAAACTGGCCGAGTTAAAGGATGAACAAGGAAAGGAAGCAATAAAACAAGAACAAAAAGGGGAAGAACTTCGCGCAGTAAAAATAATGGCACCGTAGCACAAGCGACCGAAATTAAAGTCAGAGATAAAACGTAAAAAGTAAAAAGAGGGGGAAATATCTAAGAATATGAGGCCACTAGCGTATACTAAACAAAAGAGACCAAACTTGCAATCCTGACTTTCAACTATAAAGAACAAGAGCTGTCTTTGTTCATTTTATCCCTAGCAGACACGTCGTTACAGTCGAGAGAATGGATCAATAACCGTCCAGTTAATCAAGTAACCACCTCATTAGCACACGAATTAAACATACCCGGGTAGCCTTCAGCGTATTTGGATCTGAAAAGATGCGTGCTGAGCCTAAAATTGTAAATAATAAAGGCTAGGGAAGCGCGGCGGACGTTAACAAAGTAGTTTGTCCAATCAATCTACCATTTCACACTGTTTTCAGTCAGGTTGATGTATCTACGACAAATCCCTTTGTCTCACACAGAAATCAATTATCCATATAAAGCTTATATAGAAACAATTTTACATTAAAACAAAGGAACTCAGGGGAATCTATTAACAAGTCAACTTTATTATAAAGATTCTGGAGACCTTGGCACTAATGGTGGTAAAAAGAAATAATAACGGGTAGTTTTTTGAGGTACAGTCAAACTAAAGGTAGTAAAATTGTTGAAATGGAAAGACCGTTACAAATTTATTTGTTTAAACAACCCAAGTTACTCATCAATGGAGTCGCTGTATTAAACTACATCTTAGCCGTGACGCCTTCACACTCTTCACTGACACCGTATTTCCTGACTATCGTGTGAAAATAGTAGATATATATTTCAGACCTTGTATTCAACGGCTAAATATTAGTAGCGCACGACAAACTCATTCAAGACACGACAGCCATTTACCCTTACTTACGCACAGAGATCAAGACAACATGCATTGCTTTAGGCCAGTTTAGTAACAGCTTACGGCGCAGACGATATATTTTTCAACATCTTGTACAAAAGAAACTGATAGTAGATCTCGTTCCTAACGTGGCATTTGATAACGATTACGCACGAAACCAACTCAACCTCAAGTATTATAATTGTAGTTCCATAGACCTTTACGTCGATTGAAAATTGTTAACTTTACAACCAATGCAACCAAATTATTCAGCAGAAGAATACATGGAGTGTTACAGAACATTGACGCTTTTTAGAAACGACATTTACATTTCAAATGTAGATTATAAGAAGGGTTACTGTCTGTACGCTCTTATGTACACTTTTAACATCTCAATGAAGGGACGACTAGAAATTTTGGAGGCTTTACCAGAGAGGCTTGACCTTGATTATGTACGCCACCTTCCCAGAAATACTCAATATCAACAGTGCAGGGGGAGTCTATATAATATTAATAATTAAGAACTGAAACGTTGTGGAATACCCAGTAACACCTCAGCAACGCCCCTGATCAAATTAAAGTTCAAAAGGGACAGTTTGTTATTTCTTACACGGATACAAGTGATAGACAAAGAAAGCACAGGGTGACATTTTGCTTTCCGATACAATGACTTTATGAATACGTTGATTCTCTTGGGAAAATGCCTAGCGATTAAATTACTTTGAAACAATATTCACAAAAATACCGGATGATATGTGATTCTATTCAGGACCCTATTTTGGATACCTGTGGACTTTGTTGTATATATTACGTCATCACCAGATATACGGGATCAAACATGAAGGACAACCTTGTCAAATATTTAATGCGTATAACTGAAAAGGTAATGACAGAATTATAAATGGAGTTAATGCAACTCTGGCCGCTTTAGAAGGTATGGGCTCGTCATTATTCGTTTCTCAAAATCCTATATACTTGAACTGCTGAATTCGTTAATATTGTTCATAGGGAACCAAAATAAACTTCTCCATTATTGTAATACGGGTTCCAAATAGACGGAAGCAAGCTTTACCAAATTGTAGACCGTTCTAAGCTTATGTTGGATGGCTTCTTTCTTATGTTTGAATCGAACTTTTGTGTTTCCTAAAATACGAATGGACCGTTTTTGACGTTAAAGACGAGATTTCTCAGAAAATGTCAGACGTATTCTTAACCTGAGAATAATGTAGGCAATCTCAGTGAGAACTTTCAGTAGATCTCTGGTAATCGTACACAACAATGCTTTCCTCTACGACGCTATACTGTACACATGTAAGTTTAAGAAAAAGTTTCTGTTTGATTAGTTGGTTACTCTTACGTTGCTTTAGTCTTTCTTCTTATGTTAATTTGTAAACGATAGGGTCTGCTCCTGGACAAATATGGGCCCTCAAACGATATTTATCTTCGGCGTGGGGCTCATATCCACCAATAATGACCGTGTGCTTAACGCATCTTGATAAACTTTCATGAAACTATTATTTTTACCAAGGTAGAGTTGAGGTCCTAGAATTCAAACCTGTGATATATCTCTCAATTTTTTATAAGCAGCATATACCCTGTATTTAAAGCGATAGTTCTGGTTTGTTTAACTCGGGGATATAGAAGAGACAGAAGGTTCAATCCAAGCATTGATATTTGACGAAGAAAAGACAGAGACAGTGTTGATATATATGAAAAGATGGCGAGTGGGGCCCCAAAAGTCAACCAGTAGGTATCTCATAGACCCGGCCCTAAAGTACTCATATATACCATCAGAAAAAAAATTAGAAAACACCTAATAAGTATGCGAAAGGTGGCCCGTCTACTAATTTTGCGAATACCCAATCGATCGGTTGATTATTTTTCCAAATGCTACGCTTTCACTGGCTGTTTACACGTTAAAGTTTGTTTATCATTGGTCATATTTTCTAGATCTGTCACTTATTTCAATATTAACGTCATCGTTCTCGATGCTGATTGGCCGTATTAGATGGACAAGTTCAAACTTGTCTATGACACGTCCATCAATAAAATAAACTCCTCTGTTCATTAACTGTTCATGCATCCGGCCTTAAATCAACACACGCTAGACTGTGTGGCGACTTTAAAGAGATTTATTTTGACCTCTCAAAAGGTTATTGTTAAAGTATCCGGACTAAATATACACACGCTAGACATTGTGTCTACTTAAAAGGAAATTTATTCTGACATCTTAAAAGGCTATTGTTAATGTATCCGGTCTTAAATAAATACACGCCAGACACTAGGGCGACTTAAAAGGGATTAACTTTGATAGTTGAACAGGGTATAGTTAAAGTATCCGTTCTCAAATAAATACACGTCGGATAATTATTGTGGTGACTTACAAGGGATTAACTTTGATATGTTTACTTTTTATGTCTGTCCATTAGGCCTTAAATCAACACACGCTAGGCATTGTGACCATGATCTCGTTTGATGCACTCGTGACATTATCTAAGAAAAATCTAAATAAAACTTATGAAGTCATTGTAAGAATAAATTCGAGCATGCGCATTAAGGGATAATACATATATGATTGGAGTCATTTTAATGCGGGAGGTTGAGGAGGAAACATTGTCAACATAAAGTGATCTTTTATTTTCAGTTAACGTTCCTTCTTTCATATCTTGTGTTTGTTTTCATGTAATCTACCCGTCAAGGGGCTGAGCACCTGACCCTCAATGTGCGCGACCACGCCCTAAATTAAATATTCATGTCAGCTCTGTATAATTCCGGGAGACATATTCTATTAACAGAACACATTCAAATAAGAAACCTCTGATGTCAATCTTAAATTAAACATTAATTAGATTTCATTCTAAAAAGATTCAAAAATGGCCGACGCGCACGTGTATCTCAGTTGCTTTATGATATGATAATATTGCACAACCGTCTCATTATTTTCTGAGCGGCTAGCTATTTTACATAAAGATCTATTATACGATTTTGTAATAGAAAAAGATTGATACTGTCTGTAAAGGGAAAGGAAAATTTGTCTATCTGCTAGGAATTCTTGAAACATTTAAAGAAGTGGAAAAAATTTCAAAATCGGCCTAAAAATGAGGAAGTTATGAACATCTCAATATTTGATCAAAACTGCGGCCATTTTGTTTCCATGGCAACATTGCGGATTTACTAAATTTATAGATATACATTTGAACTGTATTCACTTATTTCAGTTAAACCATTTCTCTATTTTGAAAGAATTTATCAAATTTTTGCATCTCAACTCAAGGAACATTAGAAAGTAATCTATTTTAAAGGTTTTTGCTAAATAAAGATAGCGGTGGTCTAGTGGATAAGGTGTCGTCCGCTCAATCCAGGGGTCGTGGGTTCGGGCGCCACTTGGGTGACGACCATGACTTCTCATTTGACACTGGAACTGGTTTTTCAAAGAAGCGGACTCATATTGTAAGATAGAGGTGTACCACAAACATGAACTGTCGATTGATCTAATTCTCAGTGTTAAAATAATGTGTTTGATGCTAATGCTACTACTGCCGACAATTTTCTCAGCTAATGCTGTTTTACATAGACTGCAAAAAACATTATGTTTTCTATAACCGTTTTGATAAACTTGTAATGCTTTGCTTTGTAAATCAAAATATATTGTCTTTTACATGATGTCGTTACAAAAAAAAGACAAAGCGGATTTTTCGTCATTTCGTCAGTTATTTTCAACTAATGTTCAAGAGAGTGTTAAAACGTTCAAAAAAGTAACATGATGCTCATAAAAGTACAACTTGATCATCAGGTTTCAGTTTGAAGATTATTGCAATAGTTTCAAAGTAGTATGTTTCAATACCAATATCATTTCAATTGTCCTTTCCACAATATCAATAGTGTTACATAAGTCAAAATAAGCGTATATTGTCTCATCTACTATTATTCATGTACTACTTTGTACTTAGTTATTGTTGTTTCAATAACGTTACATTTATCACACTCCGATACTTTTAATATTATACAACTTACGTTTTTATAGTTTTGCCAGAATAATCATCTTGGTCGTTGTAATTTTATACCTGCAATAAAACAAAATTTAGTTTGGTTTACGTTGCATTTTAAATATAGATAAAATATCTTTAAGAAATAATAAGTTCTCAAACGTGGTTTATCGTAGAATAACCCGTGTTTTGAGTTCTTATGCGTAAGAATGTATCACGAAAATTGTAGCCGATATATGTTATTGATTTTCAAAAATTAGCGAAGATAAGATCATTACATTTAAACAATTACAACATTAATTAGATAAATATAAGCGCTACTATATTTAATCAGACTTAATTAACGCTTTAAAGATGTCCGATTTACATAAATAGCCAGAACAGGATGATAAAAGTTCTGTGTATTTAATGAGGAGATTGACTAATTCTACTTTCCTAAGAATGATAATAGTTTTGTTTAAATAAAATGTAGCAGCAAACAGACATTTAGTTATATAATATCAAATCCAACAGCAAAAATGGAATTTGAAGGTTCATTACTTATATTGAGATTGCATTTGGAATAAAATAAATTACATCCCAGCAGGCACACAACGTTGTAACAATTGATTCAACGTTGAAATTTGGTCTTGACGTTGATCAACCTTATTTCAACATTCAGCAACCATAGGAGATGTTCTTTTGCTGTTTGGTCGCTACCTGACGTTGAATCAACGTTGAATATGGTCATGTTTCGACCTTCTTGCAAGGTTCAGATAAAAAGAGGCGCTTTGTAAATTGTTTCAAGATCAATACTGACTTTCCTTTATAACTCGTACACTCAGATTGGCAGTATGGCATTACAATATATGTTGTTTATTATTGCGCCTGTACATGTGACATGATACCTTTTTAAAATATCTTAATTAAGTGTGTGATTCTAGTTATTTCTACAGCTGTCAATAAAATTCATAATTACAGGCATATATTTCGACTTAATTATATTATTTACTATAACATTTTTCCTTGATTTTCAAAAATAAGTCTCAGACTATTATTGAATTTCTAAGTTCAAATAACCCGTAAATAAAAGGTAAATTAGAACTTAAACACAGTCCAACCTGAGGAGGTGCACAAAATAGTCTAAATAAATTGACAGAAAAAAATGCAGACAATTTCTCTTTTCTGTCGGTCTGATACTATAAAGTTTTTTCAAAATCAACTCGTGGTTTTTGCAGCATGCATCTACCATAAGCTCTTTGTAAACAGTTTTAGTGTGTATGCTTGCATTCCCTTTGTGACTATTGGTCATTAATCCCTTGATGTTCTAATCCTATACATTATTACTCCTTTTGCAAACAAATTTTCGCACAATTCTGTTGGTATTGCTGTACACATCTTTAATGTTATAACAGCTGGTGAGAAGGAAAATGAAAGACTGTCCGTGCTGTCTTATACTATAGTAAGTACTCTACATATTATTCTGAGATGCATTTCTGAATATAACACACATTTATTACTTCTATGTATAATGGCAGTGGAAGAGTATTTAGTAAACCTGACTAGTAAATTAAACATATAAATTGAACTATAAATGCCATTTCAAATAATGAAAATTTCATAAGACTTGAAATTTATTTGTAATGATTTATCAGTAATTAGCCAGATTACTTTATACTTTCGAAAAATGCTGCACAGGATTATAATCTCAAATGAGGATTACTGGACATAAATTTGGACTTTATGCAGTTTAATGTTTTCAATTCATGAAATATACAATGAATAAGTCCCCAACCATTTATCAACATTATTTCAACGTCTAACCAATCCCAGTTTAGAAGTTGCGCAAGTCTATGACCAATTACGAGTATCAAGTCTATCAACCACTGACAAGGATCTAACAATCAGCCTAAATCAAATAGTATTTGGTTGACTTCAACCTGAAGTCAATGTTAAATCAACGTTGAACCAATGTAGAATCAATGTTATTTCAACCTTGATATCAACGTTGAATAATGGTTGAAGCTTCAAAGTTGCTTCTACTTTCAAATCAAATATAAATTCAACCAAAATTCAACGTTGAAGTTCAACATTGATTCAACTTTAAATTAACGTTGCTTTGCCTGCTGGGATTATACCATCATGATGCATCTACATTTTGCGACTATTACTTGATGATACATTTCCTTTGCATTTCTGGGACGCCCTGTGGCGGCCGTAAAATGTCTCCACGTACTTGCAGTCAGAGCTGTTATATTTCGATTTCTGCAGATCGTTCAGCACTGCATTTATATTCTGTAAGTGTACTGCTTTTAAAGTATTTCAGTTTGAATATTTTGGCTTGGGTGGTTCCAATACTCCTGCTTTAAAGCTTTGGGTATTGTGTAACCACCCTTAGCCTATGTTGCCGGGGTTTTTTTATTTTGAATTTTGACAGTTTCTGTAATATGCAGACTTTATAACCTCTTATCCTCACTCTAAATTCTAATTTGGTTAGTTCTGCCCATTGTGAACCCAATAATTAACCTATACGCCGCTTTTCATGGAATTGCACACTGTGTACCAATGAAGATTCCATGTACACAGCCGTATGAATACATTTGCGGCTGTCTGTAAACTTTCTTTCCGTACTTGTAACATATTTAAATGTTTCGTTTTGCTTATCCTGGGACTAGAGAGCGTGGACGGTAGCTTGCATTTCCACTTCTGTCCATGAACAGGCATAATCAACTGAGCCTGCAACATTTTCATTTATGTCGTGTTGGGCGATCTGTGATTTTCCACTTTTTCTCTTTTTAATGTTCCAGCAAAAACTCAATGTTTCTCGATAAACGGCATTATAGCACAAACATAATTTTAACATTTACTTTAAAATATGTAATTGCAAAACAATTTTGTTATTACTGTATTATACATTTACTAACAGCTAACTAACTAACAGATAAGATGTTGATCGTTCAAGATAAGATGTCGTGCGCACGAGATAAGATGTTGATCGCTCAAGATAAGATGTCGTGCGCACGAGAAAAGATGTTGATCGCTAGATATAAGATGTTGATCGCTCAAGATAAGATGTCGTGCGCACGAGATAAGATGTTGATCGCTCAAGAAAACATGTCGTGCGCACGAGATAATTTAATCTAAAAACTTTTTGCATGTTCTTAACATACCACCGTACAAAACAAGTGAATGAAGTATTGCCATGCAATACAAAGTCCCCTACTGGAAGGCACCTAATTTTCTCTACTGCAGTATGACATAATGAACTGATATCTGTCAATGATGTATAAACAATATTGTACTATATATACAATATGTTATAACAAAACACTTGGATTAAAATTTATATATATAAAAACCTACAGTTGTTTTCATATTGAATTTTTTGGCTGATTATAAAAATGTTATCATGTAAGTTATTTATAGTAACAACAAAGGGATATTAATCTTTTAAAAAAAAAGAAAAAAAAATCTATATAATATAAGTCCACAAAAAACTCTTTACCAGGTAGAGATAGGTCAAAATACACCTAAAAATTGGATGTAACATGCATGCTGTACCGCAGAGTGGTCTCAATTTTTCTCTACCGCCAGTAATAAAAAAGTTACAATAAAATCTATTTATAGTAAAACAAAGGGACGCAATTCTAAAAACAAGGGTGCCTCATGGTGGTGAACATTTGGTCCAAGTTACATCAAAATCCCTCCATGCATGAAGAAGAAATTTTCCGTACAAAGTCATTCTTGAATTTGACCTTTGACCTCTAAATATGACCTTGACCTTAGACCTAGGGACCTGGTTCTTGCGCATGGCATGTTGTCTCATCCAGGGGAATATTTGTGCCAACTGATATCTAAATCCTGCTTTGCATGACAAAGTTATAGACCGGACAGGAAAAAAATCCTCTTGACCTTTAAGCTAGGGTACTGGGTGTTGCGCATGAGACGTCGTCTCATCATGGGAAACATTTATGCCAAGTAATATAATGTAATCCCTTGATAGATGACAGAGTTCTGGATCGGACAGGGAAAAAACCTTATTGACCTTTGACCTCCAATTGTGACCTTGACCTTTGAGCTAAGGGTATGGGCTTTGTGCATGACATGTTGTCTCATCATGGGGAACATTTGTGCCAAGTAATATTAAAATCCCTTCATGGATGGCAGAGTTATGGACGGGACAGGAAAAAAACTCTTTTGACCTTTGACCCCCAATTGTGACCTTGACCTTTGAGCTAGGGGTCCGGGATTTGCGCATGACACGTCGTCTCATCATGGGGAACACTTGTGCTAAGTGATATTAAAATCCCTTACTGAATGTCAGAGTTATGGACCGGACACGAAACAGACCCTGTTCATGCTATGTTAACATTTGACTGCTAAGTGTGACCTTGACCTTTGAGCTAGGGGTCTGAAAGTTGTGCATGACACATCGTCTTATTATGAGGTACATTTGTGCCAAGTAATATTAAAATCCCTTCATAGATGGGAGAGTTATGGACCGGACAGGAAAAAAGCCTTGTTGACATTTGACCTCCAATTGTGACCTTGACCTTTAAGCTAGGGGTCCAGGTTTTGCGCATGACACGCCGTCTCCTCATGGGGAACATTTGTGCCAAGTAATATTAAAATCTCTTCATGGATGGGAGAGTTATGGACCGGACAGGAAAAAGCCCTGTTGACCTTTGACCTCCAATTGTGACCTTGACCTTGAGCTAGGGGTCCGGGATTTGCGCATGACACATCATCTCATCATGGGGAACATTTGTGCCACGTAATACTAAAATCCCTTCAAGGATGGGAGAGTTGTGGACCGGACAGGAAAAAAGCCCTGTTCACCTTTGACCTCCAATTGTGAACTTGACCTTTGAGCTAGGGGTCCGGGTTTTGCGCATGACACGTCGCCTCATCATGGGGAACATTTGTGCCAAGTAATATTAAAATCCCTTCATGGATGACAGAGTTATGGACCGGACACAAATTGCGGACGGACGGACAGACGGACGGACGGAATGACGGAAAAGTGCATTCCTATAGTCCCCGAAACTGGTTTTCAACCAGGAGGGGACTAATAATGTGTTTATAGGATTTTTTTTTCAGAAAAAAAAAACAATTTGCTGCATTTGCTCGCGCTCTACTATTGCAATTGTTTTAGAACTATGATACTGTAGCACGTATCTCATATAATTTATTAAGGAATATCAATATAGTTAATAGGTGATTCTATGTTTCGTTCTACCCATACTCATATGCAGACATGAATGTTATTGACGTTTTTCAAGGGATATTTTACGCTATATCTGGTACATAAGATTATAACAGCATTATTTCCTTCTGTCTCGATGTAAATGCATGCTGTGCAAAAATATTACGTTTACATCGATTAAGCTATATTTCCACCAGCAGTTGTCATAACTCGTGTACATGGAATAACTAGAGGTATCATTGAATATGACCTAGTTTAGAACCTTACCTCGTTAAATTAAACATTCCAGACCATATTTTATATAGATAAAGTACGAAATGTTTCATCTGAAATATTACTAAGACTTTTACATGGTTAACCCCCAGTTTCCATTATATAGGTTACTGACCGTTCTAAGGTGGTGCCCCTATTTTCAACTGGTTTTCTGTCTGTCTTGATTTGTCTGTTGCGTATGTTTTCTTGTTTTGTTTTTTTTTGTGTTTTTTTGTAAGCGTTTTTTCCTCCTCCTTACTCCCTAATCCCACCTTTTGACCTTTCAATTGCGCTCCTTTTTGCATCCACTCTCCCTTTACCTTGAGTTAGTTTTCGTGGCTCCCCTTTATTTTGGCTGCCGGAATCCTAAGGCGGTACACGATTGTTTCTTCCTGCTTATAAGGGTGCGTTGTGCTTGTGAGTCTAAAGCGGTGCCCTACTGTGTTCTTGTATCTTACTTGTTTGTGCCTCACTGTTTTCCTTTGTTCGTTTTGTCCTGCGTGTGCGTGCGTGCGTGCGTGCGTGCGTGCGTGTGTGAACATCTGCGTGTTGTGGGTTTCGTTTTGGGGAGAATGCGTTTTTGGTACGTGGCATTCCCTGTTTGATATTTGTCTTTGTTTTTATTCTATATATGTTAGTTAGTAAGGTGTGGTTGTGTGTTTATCTTTGGTGCGTGAATGTCTGCGCTATTGTGGTGTACGTTATATCGTGACTGTGATTAAGGAACGTAGTATTCCCTTTGTATATTCATCCTTGTTCTACTTTCCCCTTCTACTTCCTTCCCCATCCCACCCCTTTTTAAACCCTTACCACAACCACCCTATATCTATATTTGGCATAAATTCGTATGTACTACTTAGATTTTTTAAGCAACCCGTCTGTAATTTTTTTTCCATTACAGCTTCTTTTTGTTGTGGGCTTTGCAAATGCGTGGTTCTGAAGCTGTGTTTTTTGGTGCTATATGCTTCTGAGAAATCAACATATTATCTTTGTAACAAGAGGTCTGTTTTTTTTTGTTGTTTTTTTTTGTTGTTTTTTTTTTGTTTTTTTTTTTGTTGTTGTTGTTGTTTTTTACTCCTGCTGTCCAATGCACGATCTAGATTCTAATTAAGACTAATATTCGGATCAGGTTTCATTGATCAAGTAGAAAATGGCACATCTAAAGTGTTACAAGATTTTCTATTTTGCCTAGATTTTCAAATTTAAATATTCGTTATATAATGTTCACAGTTTTAAATTTGACCCAATTACTCATTCAGCTTAGGTTCCATGTAAATCAGATTGAATAAGTGGCCTTAACGTATTTTAGCCTATTAACAAGGTTTCTCTATGGGTTGCCCTTCTGGCCTACTTTTGATCCGAATTAAAACTGTTTCAAAACTAACCTGAACTTAAAAGGACAAAAATAAACCAAGGGTTCATATGTATCAGATAGAAAACATAGCCTCTAGATTATTTTTAATGTTTTAATGAAAGTCAGAACCTGGAATAGATGAAACAATTGTTCCTGTTGGGTTTTGACAGATGTCATATATATATTACCACAGCATCAAGTCTAGCCCGTTCTGCAATTCACGTTAATCATTGAACACTAAACATGATATCAGACGGGACCGGGAATCGAAACTATATCAGCAGCATAATAGTCGTCAAACCCTCTAACCACTGCGCAATTGACTCATTATGAAGTGAGTGGGGTTGTTGAACAACTATTTACCATCTAGTAATAAAAGATATAAATAAAAGTCCATCCAGACGTTATAAAAAAGACGTAATTCAAGAAATTTGATACGATTGGTATGGCTTTGATGCATCATGTAATATTGGTGATGATATATAATGTAGATGATGATCACATTGTGAAACAACCATTTGTAGTTTGAATCAAATATATTTAGTAATAACAGTTATAGACTGAAAGTACATAAAAAATTTATCAGAAATAAGTAAGAAGGTTAATAATTCATGATTTATTGTGCAATAGTTATATTCCTTTTGTCATATGATACGGAAAATGATATAGAACAACTATTACAAGTTTGAAACAAATCTATTCAGAAATAGGAATTGAGTAAAAGTGCATCGAAACGCTAACCTTTGAGTATAAAAGAGGCATAATTGATACAGTTTTTGTGCCTGATGTTTAGACCATGTTTCATATGATGTTGGCGATGATGATGACGATGTAGAAGACCAGTTCCGAGTTTAAGTAAACTTCATTTAGAAATTACAGAGATTTAGTGAAATTGCATCAAAATTTTAACACGAAATTCTAAGTAAATATGGAGATGAATTTATTAAATATTGGTGCGGTAGGTATGGTCCTTGTGTCCTGTAATGCGGAAAACTACATAAAGTTTGACGCATACTCATCTAGTAATTAAAAAAGAAAACGTAAAAGTGCTTCAAACTTTTATCAAGCTGTGAAAGAGGACGCCGACGCCAACGCAGGTATAAGTAGGATTTTCCTCAATACACATCGTATAGCGGAGCTAAAAAATGAATAACTTACAAAAAGGATTGGAAATGACATATGGAGTTTCCCTCATCGTACAGCCTTGACTTTTAAACAGAAAAGGCTACTATGGACGTTTTGCAAGTTGTCTTACTACTAGTATGTCAAACGTTTGCTGTAACTTATTTAAAAATTCCTTCATGGTAAAAAGACATGATTCTGAGAAAGACAAAAAAAAAAAAACTTAATTCTGACATTTTATCTCACCATTTGAAACAGATCTTGTACAAACATGCCTGAAATCTATGTTCGGAATATTTCCCTGACGTTAATATACATCATTCTGATACTTGTTTCTGTTAAAACATTCTTACGCTAGAATGACGTCACAATAACGTGCGGTGACGTCAAAGTTTATGTTGCGAAAAAAACATTATCTACTGTTTTAGATTAAGGGCATTTAAGAACCGATATAATTTATAGCAAAACCTTGTTTTAACAATTAATACACTCGGGCGGTAATACGTCGTACAAATAATTGAAATTATTACAACCGACGTATAACCGCTCTTCGGGCATAAATAGTGTTAAAACACTCTTTTGCCAAAATTATTTTTTAAATAAACTTCGATATTGTTGTCCGTCGAATTGGACTGTAAGCATAAGCATGTATTCAAGAACGTTATTAGATAAGCATAGTTCACGAATGACATATAATAGTTTGAGTTTTTCAATGTGGCATACATATAACATTATACAAGGTAAGTGCTTTGTATTTAATTGGGGAGATAATACAGTTAATGAAACTTGAAACAATCTGTAACAAAAACCGTTCTATGTTTAAAAAATAGTTGCGAAACAATATGCAAAACAAGTATAGAAACTAGTTTGGATGAAACAATTCAAATATAAAGCTTCCATTTTGTCCCGTACAAAAATGTAATGTCATACTAAGATTACGCTTCTGATTTATTTTAAATATCTTTCAAATTGGCTGTCAACTATGTCTACACCTTGAATGACTTTGGTTTCATGTCCAAGACAGTTACACAGGCATACGTTTTCTGCATTTAGAAATTTGTTCAGAATCTATAGCAAACATGTAACATCGATTATACACAACAAACTATCGGAATATTCTTCTCTTAACATCTACTGTTAATTATGATTATAATACATTTTACATTGATTTGCAATTATTGATTACTTAACGCTCAAAATTCTTACATTAAAATTAAATTATCTATTAATTATGTAATCAAAATTAGTTGGGTTTTTTTTTACACAAAGCTAAACTAGTAAAAACATAAATTTTACTTAACATTACTTGATATATATATATATATCTTGAAATAAGATGCAGTTTAAAACTTCCTGTTGTGTGTTGTATTAGTCGGGTGTCTTTAAAATATTAGTGAAATAACGAAATATGTGTAAATACTATTCATGTAGTGTAATATGAAAAAAGGATACCTCAGTTAAAATCCATAACATCTTCCGCTGATATACTCTGTTTTGATTATCATAAAGAACTCTTTTTTTCTTGTGTAACGCATACCTCCCACCATGTGTATGTGTTTTATTAAAATTGCATTCGTTTAAAGGTGGTTAATCACATTTAAGCAACATGTATGACATATTTTATTTTTCATCTAGTTCTTAAGAAATTTATTTAAGGAACACAAAATCCATTACATGAATGAAGATACTTATCAGAAAAACGTTTTTTATTGTCTTTTATAAAATTTGATAGTTTCCCTTCTTTGAGGTGAAAATATTTATAAACTTAATCATTATATATGTATTTAAATATTTTATATTTTATATATGTATTCCCTTTTCTTTCAAATGAATAAAATATTTTGATATTTCAACAGCTTTAACCATAAGCACATTCCTAAAACAAAGTAATAACCTACTTGTAACCAATCTCTGTTGCTCATAGGATGTTATCATGCTTAGAATTTTTAATTTTAAATTATTGTTTTAAAATAAATAAAAATTGTAATGCAAATTCCTTTCAAAAACATAGTAAAACTTTGTTAATGTTCCCATTACCACTTATTTTATTTCGGTTTAAACAAAATGTACGAAAACATTTTTTTGTTTGGAAATGAGTTAACACGAAGCGTTATTTAACTACCGGGTATCAAGTTTTGTTAATCTGTCTTATCTTGTCGTGTTAAATCTTGATGGTATGTAAAAAAGTTAGATTACACAGGTTTGCAAAAAATGTAATATTTATATAGAAGTAACCAAATAGATCATATGAAATAATCAGTATTACAGTTACAGTTTTACAGTGATTAATTAAATCTATTGATTCAACAAATATTAAATTGTGACCGTGACTGATGTTTTAAGCATTTATAAAACACAAACATAACAAATATAACATTCACAAAACGTAAACGTGCATATCTTGTGTGACAATGATTAATAAAGATAATTTGTGAAAATCATTGTAGTGTAATGTTTTTAGCGTGCCATCAGAAAGTTATTGTTTCAAGTTTCAAGTTTATTGGCAAAACAATTTGCCTTTGGGCATTTACATAGAATACACGTGAAGAATGGCAAAGACATACAATACAAATTTGTAATATAATAAATATGATTTTACATTTCATGAAACAGTTAGATTTTCAAGGGTATTCTTTCAAAAGCTAGCTTCTTTAACAAATTTTGATAATCCCCATACCTTCTGTTGACTTTTGCAAGATATTATAGCATTAAATAGAAAAGATCTCTTTTACGGACGTCTGAATATTTTGTACAGCATAAAAGGAAATGATATTCAGTTTCTATTACATTTTGATTACACATCATTATAAAAGGTACGACATTTTTTCCTGTTCATTATATCGTTAATGAAACAACAAATTATCAAACAATATAAATTATGAGTAATATGTTTTTATATTTAATTTGATTGGTTTCCTGTGTTTCACTTGAAAATGCTTTAAATAAAAAAACATCGGGATGCTGTCATGATTTTGTCTAGACATTATGTTTACGCAAAAGTTCTAACAGTTTACCTCCTTTCTAAACACAAGTTACTACGCCTTCATTTGTGAAATTTAATATCAAACATAAAAGATGACTTTTAGTTTCAGAGAATATATGAGCACTATTTTTTGCCTAACATTTGATATCTATTCTATCATTTTCAGAAATAATGATACGTTGATCAAATGTCTTTTTAAAAAAATATACGCTTTATTTCCATCTGATTTCTTGTGTCTTCATATCTGAATTATTCATGTCTACTTTCTCATATTATAGTTTAAACCTAGGCGTTATAAACATATGGTATCGATAATATTTTTACAATAATTAATCATTCTATGTCGATGTGAATGTATGATCACGTTTCGAATCAGTAGGGCCTTTCAGAAGTTTAATGGAGACTTTATGTCTAAATTCTAGATAACCAATGTTTATCTTAAACAGTATATCCCGATTACGGATGTACTAGCAGTTAAAATGTCCACTTTTTATGCTTTTAATTAATTTAAATAATTACCTTTCCTGCAGCTAACATGCCTTTTTATCTCATAAGCCGTCTCAGTAAAACAAACAGTGTCCTATTTTACAAGGTCACCTTGTTCTCCATTTTTGTATTGATCTGCCACATATTAACCGGTGCATATATAAAGTAATACCTACCAGGTTCTACAGGACTAAATTTCTGATCAAAATAGTCATGATACCAAATAATAAACACACTGCCCTAATAAAACAGAACTCCGTATTCATTTACTCCGTATTCATTTTAACCTGAAATGTAACAGATATTCTGATTAATGTAAAATATGAATTAAATATAAAAACAAAAACAAAAACAAAAAAAAACACTTCTGTTTTTCTTATTCGTGTACACCGTTTGACTGTCACAATCAAAGCAACTATCTCCTGAATTTATTATTACAGAAACCTTTTATGTGCAGTGAGGGCACATGAAAAATTCTCCCCTCCTGGTACAACGGACACGAGAAAGCAATAAATTAGGTGTGTCTAGTGGTTACATACATCACACTGGGCCCATAAAACAATTTTCAATGTAAATTCAAGGCTAAGTGCATCTGGGATTGCCTTGTGACAAACACAAAAAAGTTCTTGCTCATCAATAATTGATGTTTCTGACTCTGAGTCACTACTAACTAAATTATTGTAGACATATGCTGTACATGATACTGATGAGGGCGGTTCAAACCTTTTGCTTTTAGGTTCAGGCTTCTGACAGATTTTTGTTCACTTTGAGCAGGCTTCAGAAACATGTTCAAAAGGATCTAATATCACCAGTAATGACTTTTGTTACTTTCCTTTTGGGTGTAACACTGGGCACAACAGTGATTTTCACATAAATATCATTGTTGTCACCACTATTATAAATTGTTGCTGGGACTGTTTGCTGGCAACTTGCTGAATGATGAGATCAGGTTACCAGCAGAGACACCCTTATCATAAGCATTCCTAGCCAGCTCATCATTTTTGTACCTGTTGTAATCTATGTCAAATCTTTCTTGAATTTTGCAGTTTTCCATATTCGTGTTACTTCGGCCTGTGAAACAATTTTGCAAATCAAAATAATAGCAAATTTAAAATTATTGAATAGATCATAAATTGTAGTATCAGATGTGAAAATGTCAGTTTTATTTATCTGTTATAAACGGATGTTTGTCCGTAATATTGATCAAAGGATGCTTAGATCTTATCGATAATTGATTATCAGTGAAAATCCACAGGCATACAAAGCAGATAAATTGATAAGTGGCTCAGGAATGTATCGGAAAAGTGATGCCTGTAATTAAGCGGCGATAAGGCTGCAGGTATTAATGAGTTATTTATGTCTATCAAACAACTCAAGCACTGCATTGTCAATAGTACGAACAAGTTTCTTAAACTGTTCTTCTAAGAACTGAAGAAAGACAGATGAGCCACCACTTTAAATACCAGCACCTCCTGGTGAAGTACCCTCTAACAGGGCATCACTCCATCTCTTACCGGGAAAGACAAAGAACAGAGAGATTATTGTTCCTGCAGCACTAACTGAAAATTCACAGAAACAGATATCTGTAATTTGCTAATTCGGCTACAAAATTTTTATTTGCTGTTTTAATAAAACATTTACATTAACAGTAGTAAAAATGATAAACTAAAATTTTGAGAAGTCAGACTGATATTCAATATTATCATAAAGTAGAATGCTTAACACAAAAGAAACAGTACCTGCTGCAATAATTTTGACAGTCTTTCTCTTATTTGAAGTAACTGCCTGTGTGGTTTGCCGCATAACACAATGGTATGGATTGTGTTCCATCATTTATGCTCTATATGTATTCTTGGTGATTTATTATATCATACTTGTCCATCACTCTTTGTAGTTTCTCAAAATATTTGTCAAGCAATTCCTTTGAGGTTCACCGTGCCCGTATTAGTGAAAGTTTCTGAGGATAGGCAGACTTCTGGGTTAGGATTCTTAAATACGGTGAACCAAGAATGCGTTAACTGTGTATCGGAAACAGATCTCATACCTAGGGACAAAGCAAAATCAGTTGACAAATTCAGAAAGCCACGCCTAGTGTACCCGTATCCTATCCCATTTATGTATTAAACATGATCTTCGAGTTGAATTTCTTGTTCCCTTGTAAACACTGTCGAAGATCCTGGCCGTGATAAGCCCATTATATTTAATAATGCTAGCTGCCATTCAAAGGTCCTTTCTCTCAATGTGATCTCTGGTACACCATACACACGTGACGCCATGTAAACCGATACAACCTTATCGTAAACGTCTCTATATGCCTTCCAGAGACGATCAGTATTGCAAAACCTTTTATTTATTTTTATTTTTTATGCTGACCAATGGAAACTGAAAAAAGGTGAAGATCCAATTAAAAATCCATTAAATGTAATAGTCAGAAGTTTAACAACTGAAAAATCGGACGACGTTACTATTATTGAACACTGAGCGCACTCGACCCTGTAGTATTATTTTTCAGTGTTTAAAACATAAACCATCAGTTTGATGTCATTTATTCAAGCACTAACCACAGAGTGTTTTGTTTACTTTACTGTACTATTTTATTAACTCATGCATTGAAGGTATAATATTACTAGTACATGTCCAAGAAAGCCAAAACTACACCCCCTTTCAAGTTTATTATAAGCAATAGTAATTATAATGAGATGTTAGTATGATTCAGTTAATCAACTGGACGGCTTCGATAATCTTCCTGATCACGTTGTGTAGCATGTGGTAGTACTGTCCTCGATTTTGACCATTTGTTCACTTGTTTCAATTTGGCTTGGCAAACCTCACAATTTTCACATTTATTTTCTCCTACTCCTGTCTGATCTTGCTGCTGATCAATGTTTTGTTCAGGGAGTGGGGCAATAAATCCCATGTTCCGACGGATTATGCCATTGATCTGTCTCAATGTGATATGATCACGAAAATTGTGCTTTTGAAATTACTTAACCTGATTTGTTTATATCTCTTACAAAATCGCGTTTGTGGTCGCTTAGCCCTGGAATGACCTTCCTCGGTGCCACGTATCATAACGCATTTTTGATTTCCTTTGATTTGCTTCTCTCTGCGTCAAACGTTTCTAATATTAGGAAACTTTAGCTCTAAACAGTTTGGTTTTACATCGTAGTGTTTAACTTGCGTCCCATTAATAACTCGGCCGGGCTAAATCCATTGTGCAAAGGCTACGTGCGATACGACAACAATGACAAATATAGATCTTCAGCTTTCTTTATCATATATTTCACATTTTGCACAGACCGTTCCGCGAGGCCATTTCTTTGAGGCATTTGATGCATTTTGGGGGTACTTGTCACGTGCGGGAACCAATATTCTGCTGCATAGTTTTTTAATACAGCCGCGTTGTAGAACGGTCCGTTGTCGATGATAACTATATCCGGTATACCGTGTCTCGCGAATATCAATTTCATGTGATTAACTATATTTACAGCAGTTGAATTTGCAAGTTTTGCAATTTCAATACTTGTTGTTTGGTTTAACATCGCGGCGACATTTCAGCTTTGATGGTGGAGGAAGACACAAGGTACCTCCGTGCATTATTTCATCAAGAGCAGGTACCCGATAGTACCGGCCTTCCTCCGTAAGCCAGGTGGATGGCTTTCCCACATGAAGAATACAATGTCACCAATGAGGCGACCTCCATCACTCGGAGGTCCGACAATTTCAATAGCAATAAAAATAGTCTACAATTAACAAGTAAGTCTTGCCTTTTATTTCAAAGAAATCACTGGTTACCCTTTCCCAATGACGTTTAAGAAACTCAAGTAGCATCAACGGTTCAGCATGGTCACTTTGACTTTCAAGCATTTTCGGCAAGGCTTAACGGCCTCTTCTAATGCTGAGCTTAAGTCAATCCGACATACTTATTGCTTAGCTCACTCCCTACATTAAGCTATTTCTCAATGTGTACACCGTGAATTTATTTTTTTTTTCAGTCTGCATAACTTGTGGTGCCCTTCAGGAGGAGACCGTTTTGAAACGTAATATCCCCTCTAAATACCCATTTTTTCTTAAACGTATGAAATGCTGACCTCTCTGGCCAACCTTGATCAGTTCAGAACATACTTCATCTCCTAGATAATGGACCTTGATTTGTTCAAGTCGTTTAACGCTTGTAAATGGCCATTTGAACGGATGCGGCAAATCCCTATTGCAATTCTTTACTTTCTTGGTCAGCTGGAATAGACAGGGGTGCCCTTGATAAACAATTATCTGTTATCAGTTTACTTTCAATTGCTTAAACAAATCTGAAATCGTATCGCACTAGGCGCATAAGAAATATTTGGACTCTTGGACTCAAATCAGTCAAGTTCTTTGTATTTAGAACTAATGGCTTGTGATCGCTTTCAAGAATGAACTGCGTCTCAATTAGATAACTTTGGAATTTCTTACTAACACAAGTTAATGCTAAACCCTCTTTCTCTATTTGAGCATATCTCTGTCCCGTATCAGACAAAGAGCGAGATGCATATGCTACTGTTTTCCACACATTACTATGTTTTGCTTTATGACCCCACCCATGCCAAATAAACTAAAATCGGCTGAGACCAAGATTTCTTTGTTCTGGTCGTACTGTACCAAAACCTCAGGGGAACTTAACTCGGTGTTGTGTCTTAAGTAGGCTACGTAATGACTGTGAAGGTCTGATATCTTATGGAGAACTTTGCTAACTGGTTACACATGCCAAAGAACCTTCGCATGTCTGATATGTTTTGGGCGTCGGCATCTCTACAATTAATGTCTTTGTTAGGGTCGGTCTCAATCGTACCTTGACCTATGACATGGCCTAGGAATGTCAGACTCGGCTTACAAAACTCGTATGTTTCCTTGTTTAGCATGATACCGGCTTTTTCAACTTAACTTAGTTAAATCTACGCATATTCTATCTTTACATTTGATTTCGGAACTACATCCATCGGAGAACAACACTCAGTTGGTTCGGACCCTTTTGAGAAAATCCCTGTTTTCTCCATATGGACGTGATCGTCTTTTACCTTTTTCATTAAGGGAATCAGTATTCTATGCAGTGTTGATACAGAATAGGGTTTTGCGTTTTCTATTAATGAAATTTTGAAATTTCCAATTGGCCCTACCTAGCCCCTTTGAACAGCTTAGAAACTTTCTCGTTAACTTGTTCTTTCGCGAAATTAACAGTTGAGACATAATCAAATTTGTATACCTGTATGATCTTGAGGGCTTTGATAGCATGTCGGTCAAGCAGGGTATATCCTAATTTCTGAATTACATATATATATATCCGTGACACAGATTTTATACTTGGACTCTATAACACACTGAAATTTTCCCATTTCCAAACAAGTTTAATTTAGTGTTTCCAGCACTAAACTTTTCTGTTAGTCACCTTTAATTCCACCCCCTTTTATCGTCTCTGAAACGACTGTAACATCTGCCACTGTGTCAATTTTACTATAAGGTCCTATGAGTTTCTATCGTTCCCTAGGATGAATCGCTATCGTCCGAAACACTATCGTATCCCGCTCTATTTCTACTATTATATAATATTTGTCCGACACATTTTCATGAAATGTCATGTATTTCGACTTTTGTGACATTTAGCATCCCTTGCGGGGCACTTTGCTCTTGGATGCTCTGGTTTGTTGTCGCACCTGCGACGACGTATGTTTCTTAGCGTCCGACGACTGTTGTTTTCCAAAGTGTCTTACTCAACTTGATGTCTTATGACCGCGAACAACATCCACAGTTTCACAATTTGCTCTGCCTCTGGCTACATTCTGCTGGACCTTACTGATTCCGCCTGTTTCGCTTCAGCCTTTTCGAAGGTTAACGCTGGATATAACTGCAGTCTTTCCGACAGTTTGTGGTCTCTGATGCAAACCACTATTCTATCCCGTTTAAGTTGGCCACGCAAGTCCCGATTTTTACAGGTTTCTGCTAAGTGATATAAATCTGTCACAAAAATGTCCACTGGCTCATTTTCTCGCTGGTTAAAGTTTGCTATTTCAAATATAACATTTTTCTTTAGAATGAAAAATTGCTTTAATTTCCAAGTTACTATGTCCCACATTTTACCGTCATCAGCGGAGAGTCCGAATGATGCAACAATAGAATAAACTGAAGTATTTATTTGCATTACCTCAGATTTTTCTGTAAGTCCTGATGCTGACCGAAAACGTTCGAATCTTTTAACCACTTTTCTCATTGTTCAGCTCTTGAAAAGTCAAACTTTTCCGGATGGGTGAAATTAAATTGGACCATTTTATCCAAATTCACTAATTAAAAGTTTGCAGTTTAATACAATTGTTAACAATTTTGTTAATCCATTTTAGCTGCCACCATGTATTATTATTGTTCAGGGCTTAAAACAAAGATCATGAGTTTGATGCACTAACCACAGTGTTTATTTACTCTGCCTTACTATATGATCAACTCATGCATGCAAGGTATCATATTACTAGTACATGTCAGAGATAGCTAAGACTACAGGCCCGGTTTGTTTCTGTTTTTTTTAAAAAGATTCACATTGCTATGAGAAAACATGAATTACTTTTGATTAGTTTTTAAATGTTTTTATCAAAGAAACAGAAAACAAAAAATACTTACCTTCAGAAATAGCATTCTTTCCACTGCCTTTTACTTTGACAGATGGCGGGAGCACTTGCCAACAAAAGTAAATCGGAAGTAACATATAGTGCGCGAGAATAAATCGTACATTTCGGATTGCACCAGTAATATGTTTACACCGGTAATACGTTTCTATGTAAACAAAGGAATGGTATTGCAATTCCGTATTGACATAATCCGTTCAGTACACCAACTTTCGAAAATATGGCAAACCGATGTTTAATATATCTGAATCAAATTTTATAGAAACATATATTTTTTACCCGACCCGCTGTAGCGTGTACTTGTTATTATTGGAAATAGATAATTAGACGACTATGGTAAAATTTTACTTCCAACACTGGGTTAATGGTATGCTTAAGTGCAGGCTATGCAATTTCCATTGGGCTATATACTAGTATTGCTAAATAAAATTATCGCAATAATGAAGCTGTATTTAAATGTTCATTTAAAATGTCATTTGTTACCTCTGATAAGGTAAACATTCCTTTTTAAACATCATAAAAGAAGAGAGAGCCTTCCTATAATAGCCATTCTTTTAAAAATTTACTTTAACTGTTCATCGATCTGTTTGATAGAGACGATCGAATTTCTAAGAAAAGCATGTAGTTAAGTATTGTGTATTTACATGCTATCCAATTGTAGTGTCACGCAACCTTGATTCAATGGCGCAGTGATGTACATTAATAAAATTTTATGTTGTATACAGTAATTCTTATGTTTAAGCAAAATTGAATATTTAATGCTGTACCTTTACCATCTCTTTAAAGACGAAGGAGTGCTGCATGCTGTGTCGATGACTTCTGAACTATATCATTATTTAGCTGCAATATACCTTCTGAAAAGTGTATTATGCAGTTTTCATTTCGACCTGTCGATTAATAGCAAGTTAGGGAACAGAACAAGAAATAGGTTAAGAAAGTGATATTTGGACTTGGGGTGGTGAATGTTTTCTGCTTTCAGAATTGTATGCTTTTTAATACAATAGCTTTATTTTTGTTTGACATTTCCAATCATTTTTTTTTGCTCCCATTCGAGATGGGATATATTGTTTTACTCATGACGGGCGGTTGCTCGTTTAGGCGATTAAAAGTTAGAGAATGTTGGATTATATTGGAAAAAAATCTTCGGAGTATTTCCTATAGTCAGAAGATCTGGTGTCAGATGACCGTGGGTCACAGTTACATTTGGACCGAAAACGGTTTCCTATCAATGTCTTCATGTTGCAATGCATAAAGGATTTAAACGTTTACAATTTTTCACGTCAGATGGGAATACCATATTGTTTTCTTCATAAAAACTTCCAGCTCTGCTTAAAACCCTGATATCAAGTAACGAAGACATATTTCTAGCTTCATGAGAAGATTACATTTGATACTAGTAATTTAATGTCCGGGGCCTTATAAAATCTATATAATTATACATCGTTTTTATAAGACCTCGGTCGGTAAATTATCAAATGTAATTTTATGTACATGTTCTTAATTTTGTTTGGTATAATACAATAAATATCATATGGTAGTGTGTGTGAGATTAATATTTTTAACGCTCGAAACAGAATGTCACAACTCGGCTTTCGCCTCGGGTGACATTCTGCCCTCGGGTTCATACCCAGAAATCTAAGCCAATTTGCTGGCTTATTGGCGAAATTGTCTCCCTTGAAAACAGGTTATCGGGTTTATCGATTAGCCATTATCGGTCAATTTACGCCTATTGAAATATAGAAGGAGAAAATCTTTAACACATCAAATGACATCAAAAGCATCATCTGACAGTATTTATTAAGTTATTGAAGTAATCTGCAATATTTGCACTTTCTTTCAATATAATTTTTAATAAAATAAAATATGATCTTCTTGCTTCCCTAAGCGTTTGAAATAAGTAACTAATTTTGATCCCGAGTCCCATTGATTTCTGTAGGAAATGACAGCTTTTAAGCTTTACATGGTCTTTTAGAATGATTTATTCCTATATTTATAATCATCTCACAACATTTATTAAGTTATTGAAGTAAACTAGAAAAGTTAATCTTTCTTTCAATGAGTTTATTTTTAAATTATTTGTATGTCTTCTTGCTTCCCTAAACGTTTGAATATCACTGATTTTACTAATTTGGAAAATTTTGCCCATCACAGTACACGTGTACTGATGACACCGGATAAACTGAATTAGATAGACATGTGTGTCAATCTAATTCCGTGTTTAATGTCATTACTTTGTCAGATTAAATAAAAATAAAGTTATTTTGAATTACATGTTTAAATAAAAATATTCCATTTTTTAATTCATTTAATACCATTTTCACTACTAGAATTATTTATTGCATTAAAACGTAACATAACATAAAGTTGATTAACATATAGAACTACATGTTCATATTTAAACTTGAATATTGTACATGTAAATATAACAAGTCCATTGGGTCGGGTGTAAATTTCATGTTTCTTGTTTGTAAGTATTATAATATTGTTGTTAAAAATTTCTTATTTTATCTTTTTGTAATGATTGTATATGTATGATAAAGTCAAATAACGTGTTTGACAATAAGTTAACCGAATGCTGACATATTTCTGTTTATTACCGTTACTAATTGGATTAGTATCTGTTTGTCTGACATGCCCCGCGGCCTAAAGGGACAATTATTACGGCTCTTGCATAAACACTTTAAAGTTAAAATCTAAATTATGGATATGGAGTTATAAATTTTGATAATTTATCTTATCGTTCAAAATCCAAATTTACATTATTGTAAAGTAAAATGTATTTACAGGCCACGGATCCATAATATTTAAAAACTTTTTTAAATTGAAAAGACACATTTTCAAGGAGTCCCGAAATACATAATATATTTCGCCCTCATAAAAATATTTTAAAAATTAAAGGGACTATCCTCCAGATCGTTCGACAACAAGAAAAAATACTTTTATAGATATCTGGAAATAAATGCTATATTTCTTAAGAAGACTTTAAAACTTAATTACTGACAAAGTTTAACTATATATTACGGAAATACTTGAGAATTTGCTGTTTTTCTATATGATGAAAATCGAAAAGCGATTGTAACGCTTTACTCAAGGTAAACTGTCTCGATTATAAAAAAATATATATATTTTTAAGTCATAATTCACTTATTCCGCTATAGCGTTCTATTGGTTTCGACGAAATATTTTAGACACAAAACACATCTTCTAGTATTAACAAACTTCAATTTGAGAGAAAGATTATTTTTAGCCAAATCTGGAGGTCATTAAATACATATTTTAAAAATACGTTGAGTAATGGGAATTATATGCTTCCTGACATTTTTTAAACAAATTCCAGATTATCATTCAAAATCACCAATTTGAAGAAATAAGAATGTTATGTATATCAGGTAATAAACATGACGTCGATCTAATTCCGTCTTTGTCAAATTAGGTTAAAACTGTTATTTTAAATTACATGTTTGAATAAAAATATTTAAATTTCAAAAAGTTTTTTTTAATTAATTAACTTTTAATTTATGATTCACATATATTTTGCCCTTAAAAGATATAATCAAAAGTTTAAATATATATCTAAAATGGGAATATCCTTCCCGGCTCTCAATTTTGAAACAAAAACCCGATTATCATTCAAAATCACCAATTGGAGAAATACACTGCAAATTGCCTCGGGCAAGGTATAAACTCCGCTTGTGTAAAAAGTTTCACAATGTTGTCGCAATACCCCTAATTAACAAAACCAGTGTAAGGTCAAGATTATCAAGATAAGAGAGATTAACAAAAGACGATACTCGCGTTAAGATGGTATAAAAGGAAACAACCAAATTTAACCGATGTGGCTTAATAATCAAGGGACAATACTCTTCAAAACACGGCCTCATTTCTGGACA
Organism: Mercenaria mercenaria; assembly: GCF_021730395.1. NCBI lineage: Eukaryota > Metazoa > Mollusca > Bivalvia > Venerida > Veneridae > Mercenaria > Mercenaria mercenaria. The sequence continues at coordinate 58,852,073 of NC_069378.1, forward strand.
TGGACAATATCAATGTCACACATGCTGCCATATGATATTTTTATTTTATGCTAACTTGTGAAATACTCTTTTATCAGTGAGATATAATCCATATCACTCACTGTAAATGCCGATCTACTTGTACACTGTGTATGAATTTAAAATTATTTGCTTAAAACAGGATGAAAATTGCAGTCGCACTTTGTTCTTAATGGAATATTTCTCGATTCAAATCATTTTACTTAAGGTAGTTCTGCACGTTTGGATCGAAAATGTTTTTACAATGTAGAATTTGATTAAACCCCGATTTTTCAAAACTTCAGAATATACCTAGAACATGCAGCAAATAAAAAAGATAGGATCGTGTGCTTGATTTTTTGCTAGACTGATTTGAAAAATTTGGACCTCACGCAATATTTTTTTAATGGGAGTCTATGGGAAAATCATAACTTTCATAACATTTTCGCGAATAGAAATTTTTCTACAATATAGATTTTAATGAAACTTCTCACAGTTGTGAATAAACATATGGCCTATAATTTGGTTAAATAAAATGTATAGGTCCGTGTGCTTATTTTTGAGATACTTGCCCATAATCAAAGCAAACCGGACATTTCACGCTAATTTAAGATATTATTTTGAAATTGTTAACGCGTCATATGTTTTAATATCATATTTTAACTTGAAAAATATAGCAACAGTGCCACTGCAATAAATTTACTCACCGGTTTAGATTAAACCATAGAATGATTTTTATTTCCCTACGCCGAATCCAGGCTTTATTCTACGTTTTCCGGATAAATCCAACACAATCGTCTGAACACATCTGACGTCATGTCTGTTTACGCGCGTCTGTTTCCCACGCTGTGATTAACATTTGTTGCAAAATGCACATCTCAACGTAATTAAGCATAAAATAAAAAGAAAATCTGTTTGTTTTTCGTGAATATGGAATATATCTCACCTCGAAGTGAGAAAATTTTCACATTTTCACGAGCGCGTAGCTCACTTTGTGAGATATATTCCATATTCACTCAAAACAAACAAATTTCTTCTATCCATAATGTAAATCAACCGGTTTCATCCATTTGCTGGATCTTCAGGAGTGATACTGTCCTGTTGCCGTCAGTAGCGTCGATTGGTAACGACGTTGTTTATTATGATTAGGAACGTCAATCTTTCGAGTTTTTGATTGAATATACAATGGAGTAGAATAAAACAATGTAACTGAAATCGAAGAGTATTCATTTTATACATAACTGGAAAAGGCTTTTAGATGTCTTTGTTATTAAATGGACAAAGTCGTGGGATGAATTGAACTTTTTAATAACATAATACAAAATAATTTCCGTAAAACTTAAAATTCACCATGCAAATCTGTACAGATGAAATGCCTTTTCTAAAAATTTTGATCAAAATAAAGGGAACTGAAACATACATAAACTATAAACCAACATACAGTAAACAGAATTTATTGTTCAGCTCTTGTCATCCTGAATACACGAAACAGAATATAGCATTTTCTCTTGCAAGACGCTTAGGTACAATTATTTCAAAGAAAGACACTTTACATCTACAATTAATCGAATTGAAAGAATTCCTGCCATCTCAAATATATCCTCTAAAATTAATTGAAATGGAATACACATATCATTATTAATTGATCAAGAAGAATTGGGAAAGACATAAGAAAAACAAGATGAAAACATAATGCCTTATCTATCTACACAAAATCCGAAATAATTGGATTGTTTAACAAAATATGACAAAATTTACCAATATTAAATGACGACGCTACAATGAAATAAATCATTTCACAATACAAAACAAAACCATTAAAAGTAAAAGATAACCAGCCAACTTAAGGAAGCTACTGACTAGAACATCGTTTACAGAATCAACAATGAATCCAGAAGGAAACCATATAAAGAATTTTTGAAAGACAATAATGTGAAATATGTAAATGTCTGATAGAAGGGTGTGAGTACCACTTCAGAAATGGTCGTCCATTAATATCAAATATATCCAGCAAAGGCAATCAGATTCTTTAATAATACCGGATTTATTGTCCTTCATTTATGATTATACACTGTACTCATAGTTGATCTGATACTATTTCTTTGCAATGCCTCTGCTTTAGTTTAAAATGATATGATATATTTGCTGATATCTTTGTGATACAATATATCAAATTTTTCTAAGATTTTTAAATGTATTTATTACCTGTAGGATGTTTTTCAACAAATTAAATTAGAATCTACAGAAAATCAGTATAAGACGTATTGCCCATTATCACATGTTTGTAATGAAATAAAGTCACCTTAATGTATTTTCGGTATTACGATTGCACTCTTACATTTTTACATTGACGTCGATTCAAGTGTAGTAGAAGATGTAGATCGATTATTAGATAAAGAAGGAAAAAATTCCAAAGTCTCAACAGAACAGGCGAACATGAGATAAATGAATAACGAGTCTGTGTGTTTTCCAAATAGAAATATCAACCTGTTTGAATAAAAATGATCAAGTGTTCGGAAAAGTATTTATATCGTTTAACAAATTTCTTAACTGAATAAATAAAAATGATCAAGTGTTCGGAAAAGTATTTATATCGTTTAACAAATTTCTTAATTGAATAAGAAGTAACACTCATTCTAGATCCTTTTATCATTTAATGAAAGATCTGCTACTTTGTCCATCAGTTGATTATATGCGAGACTTTCTATTCTATAAACAGGCGTATACATTAAAGTAGTGTCCTATTTACATGTCAGTAATAACCCCTGAAGTCATTATCACAGGCCAAAAGCATCTTGAACTTTGATTGTTCTCTCATAATTCATCAAAAAAAAGACACACAACTATATCATACTATCTAACTGAATGACTGCTGCATTCAACAGGACTAAAGAATTGGTCTAGTCTTACATATGAACTTAATATATAAACTAGTTATTGTTTAACTATGACATATCTTTTGCCAGCATCAAGCTTCTTGTGCTAAGTTCTGAGGAAAGAATGACTTCTGGTTGTATTTTTTTTGTTAATGCTCGGATATTAGTATAAAAGTCATCCTTAGGATCAAACATAAAATTTAAAAGCAGCTGTCGCCTTCTAGGGTTTCTTATTACAGAATGATGGGGTCAAATGAGTGCAGTTACAAATAAACTGTTGCTCTGCTGTGCACTTGTTTTGTTTTTATATAACCCCCTAACTTTGTTTAAATTCTGTATCTCAATGCCTTTAGGTACTTTGTAAATAAAATTGATAAAAAATATCAAGGCAAATTATTATATATTATATTATATAAAATTTTATAAAATTAAAGATTAACATACATGTCTAGAATAACACACTTTGCCAACGTAGGTCATTTTTTCTATATACAGACATCTTTATATGTGGGTAAACTGCAGAAATATGTTTGGTTCTGCCGTATTATCCAAAGGTCATTTCAATGTCATTTCAATGACACAGACAAGTCAAAGGTCAAAATTAAGCTTTAGTTTACGTACTTCTAACGTACTAAAGAGAACAAATGATGCGTATATATTCAAAATATGATAATAACATGACACTTCAAATGCCTTTCTTGCATTTCAGGCAGCTATGAAATTTGAATTTAAGCTTTGCACCGACTATAAAACTTGTAATGTTAACTTATTGTACACTTTTTGAGACATATGTGCGAAAGGGAAAATATAATATGCTTTGAGAAAGAAGACTATGACGGAAAATGAACTATACATAAATATGTCAGATTTCTCGTATCAACTGTTATAATCTCTTTAATATCGTGTATGCAACTAAGTACATTTAGCTCTATAAGGAAAGCGGGTTCACGAGTTCGATCCACGGGCGAGGTGTATGTTCTCTATGAAGACTTGATAATAGATATTGGGTGTGAAGTATTTTGCCCTACACCTCTGAATCAATTGGAAAAGTTGGCAGTTATATGCGGGGAAAAGTCTAGTACTGGTACAGAATCCAAATACACCTATTAGGTTAAATGACTGCTGTTAAATGACTGAAATGCTGGTGAAAGAATACGGCGCTCTATCCAAAAACAAATAAACAAACCAAGTATTTCAATTAAAGAAAGATAATAATAGCTCTCTTAAGATATTTATTCCTAACTAAAGCATATAAAAGATTTTTTCATGTTCCTTATTACAAAAATGACGATGCTGTGTTCTAACTTTTGGTTACTCAAGTAAAAACATCAATGGGGTGCCTCCATATATCATGAGAAAGAAAACATTATATTGTTGTTGTTCTTTTTCTGAAAATCGCTTTAATTTTTATAACGAAAATTGTCACAGGTCCCATATCTTTACATGCAAGATATACTGAAAGAAATAAACACTTGTACGAAAATACATCTCACTGTTGGTCAGGCATTAATCATCGTGCTTTATGTACTTATAATTAGGTAGCAAGTTTCAAGCACTAACATCGAAGCTGTTAATGCAATATTAGTATTATTTTATTCTTGAAATTCAGCACGCTATTTCTGTTTCGACTGATATTACTTTGGCTTTGTTTCCGCACTTTCTATACCTTTTCAAATCAAAAGTTGAAGTCGATCCAGATCGTAACAATTTAAACATCTGACTCTCGGTTTTATACAGGATGTCCTTGAATTTTCAGGATAACACTTTTCGTCACTCTGTTTGTGTCTGTTGGGAATAACCTCGCATCAGCACAGTTATATGTCATATGGCGACTATTCGGCTTTTGATGCTGGAGGAAGACTCAAAATGCCCCTCCGGACATTATTTCACCTGAATAGAACCACCGATCTTCCCAAAACGAGTCAGTGAGTGAGTTGGGTTTTACGGCGAAAAGTGTCATATACCGCCGAGTTCCAAAACGAGGTTTCAAACCCACAGTCATGAAGGGCAAGTGAATCATGACCGCAACTATTTGGCAACGGAGGCCCCCACTCTTCATCAAAGTTGTGAGGTTATGATCAACATCAGCTCTTGATTCATGAGCCTAACGAAGTTTTTCGTACATCCTCACAGTAATAGCTGGCACAATACTACTTAACTTTATATTGCATAGTATTTCGAGCATGAGGTTGTTGGTTCGACCCAATTCCGTGTGATACTAAGGAAGTGAAAATGGCTCAGTATACAGTGTTATTTTGTTGTATGAACTCAATGAAAAGGGAAATGTTGTGGACAACATACATGTATATTGAATCAATATGGTATTTCAACATTTGGTGCACTCATGCAAATGCAACCTAATGACCAATTAGCTCATCTTATTTCTGGTATGTCACAGCATTTGTCTGAAAACGAATTTTTTTGGAATGCCTTCATATTGTCAGTAAAGCACTTTATTCTATGTTTGTTGATATGACATAAATGTCACAAACTTGCTTTACTTGTATATTGTCGAAATATCTAAAGATTATTTTTTTGCACACATTCAAACATTTTGAATCAAAAGGAGCTGTCCACAGTACAAGTATTAGTATTTGCGAAATTTCCTTGTAGAATGTTTGCCTATAGCCCATCTAACTTTTCTTTCGTTTCGGCAGGTTGTTGGGTCAGTGGTGTAAGATTTCCTGACTCATTTTGCAAAATTATGCAAATTGATATTTGCCAAATGTTATTGAATTTGTTCTGTAATATGCTCAACACATTGTATATGTTGTAAATACTCAGAGTGCTTAATATATTTATGGTATATTGAAATATGTATAGTTTAAATTGTTGCATGTATTGTACTTTGAATAATTACTTTATTTTAACTGTATATATGCATGTATAACATACCATGTACTCTTCCTGTGTGGAGGTAATAAAGAATTCTATCTATTCTGCTAATCTATTGTAAGCTTCCCCGTGCATTTGAGTCCACCTAAATCCTAAGGCTCGGTTGTGTGTGTGTGTATATATGTGTGTTTTTATTTTGGGGGGGGGGGGGGGGGGGGGGGGGTTTGTTGTATTTTTTTTTTTTTTGCTTATATGTGTGAGTTTATGTGCTTGTGCGTCTGTATGTCTATGGCGGTGCCCTACAGCGTTGTTATACCTTACTTGTCTGTTTATCTCTGTAAGTAAGTTATGTGCGTGCGTGCGTGCGTGCGTGCGTGCGTGCGCGCGTGCGCGTGCGTGCGTGCGTGCGTGCGCGCGTGCGCGTGCACGTGTGTATGTGTCTTTTTTAAATGAGTGTCTGCGTTGCTGTGGTTTATGTTGTAGGGTAACTGTGATTAAGGAATGTAGCATTCCCTTTTGAATATTCATCCTTGTTCCACTTTCCGCTTCAACATCCCCCTTTGCTACCCCTACCCCTTCCTTCCCCCTTTCTATTTTTTTTTCCATAAAATAAAAATGTACTTGTTGAATTTTTCAAGCAACCCGTCTATAATATTTTTCAGTTACAGCTTCTTTTTGTGGGCCTACATTGCAAATGCGTGGCTCTGAGGCTGTTTTTGTGGTGTTCTGTGCTTCCGAAAAATCTGCCCTTACCCATTATCTTTGGTAAGGCGTATGTTTCAGTCATAGCAATTTAATTTCTTCCGATGCTAAATCTGATACATGCTAACATACATGAACTGAATCATAACTTGAGAAGTAAAAATAGCGATACAATTTCTTTAAAAAAAGCAGGAGAATCTTGGAGCCTGTGCACTGCATGTCGGATCATCGGAGTGAACAAGTGTTTGAAGTTTCATTTCAATCTTAAAAGTGATAAGACAAGTCCCTTCTTACATACCAAAGCTTCACCAGTATTTGTTAGCTCAAGGAAGCGGCATAACTCTGCATGAAGTTAAAGTCAGACTTGCAGATCCTTATAATTACTTTTCAGGTAAGATCGTCACAGTGAGTAAGTGTGTGAAGTTTTAATTCATTCTTACTATTGATTATTAAGATACCTGCGTACATACAAAAATTGTTACAAAACTCAGTTTGATATTTTATTGGAAAAGAGTCATATCTTTGTAAAAATATTTTGAAAAAGCAAATCAGAATTAGGTGTATTGCATGTCAGATTAACACATTGAACAATTTAGTAATAACAAGAGCTCGTCGAACACAAAATGCCCCCTTGAAGCATTCAGTAATTGCACAAGGAACAGAAGTCATTTGCTCAATGTAAACAAAAAAAGTTTAACTGTTCTGCTTCAATGTGACCTTGACCTTTGACATATTATCACTTAAAAAACATCTGCTGATCATGATCAACCTCCCTATTAAGTTTCGTGATCCTAGGCCCAAACGTTCTCAAGGTATCGTTCGGAAAGAGTTTAACTGTTCCAGGTCAATGTTACCATGACCTTTGGCCTACTGACCTCAAAATCTATAAGGGTTATCTACTGGTCATAACCAACCTCCCTATCAAGTTTAATGATGCTAGGCCCAAGCATTCTCAAGTAACCTTGACCTTTGACCTACTGACTTCAAAATCAATAGGGGTCATTTGCTGGTCATGATGAACCTGCATCTTTCATGGCCCTTTGCCCAAGCGTTATCAAGTTATCGTCCAGAAACCGTTTAACTATTCCTGGTCAATGTGACCTTGAATTTTGACCTAAAAATCAATGGGGGTCATCTGAAGGGCATGACCAATCTCCCTATCAATTTTCCTAATCCTAGGCCCAAGCGTTCTAGAGTTATTGCCCGGAAACCATTGTACTGTTCCTGGTCACTGTGACCTTGACCTTTGACCTACTAATCTCGAAATCAATAGGGGTCATCTGCTGGTGATGACCAACCATCTTATCAACTTTCACGACCCTAGGTCCAACCAATCTTGAGTTATCATCCGGAGACCGTTTAACTGTTCTGGGCCACTGTGACCTTGATCTTTGACGTACCGACCTCAAAATCAATAGGAGTCAACAGCTGGTCATGTTCAACCTCTCTATCAACTTTCAGGATCCTAGGCCCAAGCGTTCTTGAGTTATCATCCGGAAGCCGTTTAACTGTTCAGGGTCACTGTGACCTTGACCTTTGACATACCGACCTCAAAATCAATAGGGGTCATCTGCTGGTCATGTTCAACCTCCCTATCAACATTCAGGATCCTAGGCCCAAGCGTTCTTGAGTTATCATCCGGAAACTGTTTAACTGTTCAGGGTCACTGTGACCTTGACCTTTGACATACAGATCTCAAAATCAATAGGGATCATCTGCTGGTCATGAACAAGTTTCATATCAACTTTCATGATCCTAGGCCCAAGCGTTCTTGAGTTATCATCCGGAAACGGATTGGTCTACATACCGACCGACTGACCGACCGACCAACAGACCGACCAACCGACCAACATCTGCAAAACAATATACCCCTCCTTCTTGGAAGGGGGCATAATAAACAAACAAACTGACGAACGGATGCGTGCGTTCTTCAAGTAGTCGAAGTAACTCGTCTTTTGGAATGGTGACAAAAACTAATGTGTGTACATAAGGGTTGCTTTTACGTTGTAAGGAGAAATGGCAAACAAACGTTTTTGTTTATTTTAGGCCTATTTTCTACGAAATTACTGATTCCTCTTGTAAACAAGCAGTTTAAAAATGGGATGAACAAATAAACATTTATTTCAAAAGACTTTAAATCAAATCACTTTCTAGACGGTAGATGGAACCCATGGATTCAAATTCCTATCCGACCCGGCTCTTAAACTTAAAATAACGCTGCTTTTCAAAGTCGTTTTAACTTACCTATCAAGATACCGGTATTATATAGTGATTCATTTTCAAAATGTTCCTGGAAATAAATTCGTCATGAAATGCAACATGTTTCAATGCACCTGTAACAAATATACAGTATTAATTACAAATAGATTATACACCGTTCTTCCTTTTACCTAAGATTTTAGCTTCATGACGTTCAGTTTATTTCGTTCCCTAGATTTTATGCAATCCATACAAAAGGTTACGTCTGATATCCCAGAAATGAATGAAGGAGATAGATATTTTTGTATCTCATTTTATCAACCTTGATACCGATCTTTCGTGCAGAAATGTGAATTAAGTTGCTGTCCAAACCGGTTCATATACTAAATCCAAACCGTTAATAGTTTCTCAATCGCTTGTATCCAAACCGTTACACGCTTGATGCATGTGATTGACTTCGGATTGTATTTTTTTCGCAAAAAAATCTATACTTTCAGTTTAGAGACCGATGACAAGGTACGTGAAAATGTTTCTTCTTCATTCTCAACTGGTTTTTTTTTCTGATGATACAATTGCAAGAATTTTGATAACATCATTTAAAATTTCGTATTCGTTATTTGATTCCACAATCTGCACGTTTTTATCACATAGTAATTAAAACTGGAATTATTTGAACTTTTTATATCGAATAATAAAAATAATTTTTAATTTAAAATAATTTGATTTATTTATTTCGAGAAATGTTTTGTTTGTTGTCATAGAAACGTATCCAATCAGCTGTCAATCTGGTTCCCGATTTTGTAGTCCTTAATTTATAGCACTAAACCATTCAACCGAGAGCCAGTCGTCTAAAATAGCAGTAAAAACCGAAATTCACGTGCAGTCTGTCTCACTTACGCTGTTTCTTTTGACAAGTCACACCGATAAATTCTTTAGAGTAAATAGTACGTAATTTAATTGGTAGTAAGATGTCACGTGGAAGAGTGCGGCAACGAGGAGGCAGGGCTCGAGGTAGAGCGCATGGCAGTGGTATGCCAAGACCCCAAGACAACGACGCCAACCCGGTACCAGTGGCAAATCAGCCGGAGAACCGCCCGAATACACGCGGACAGAAGAGGAGGGCCGATGACCTTGGTCAGGAGGATAGAAGCCTAGAACGTGGTCCGGCGGCACAGGCGTTAGGGGACGAAAAGTTTGATGAAGGGGACAACCAGCTCCTGCAAGGAGAAAAAGGTGGGTCAGTTATTGATTCTGAACGTATTTTACTTGATTCAGGTGTTCTCCCTTCAGATAACAGCAGAAACCCATGTAGTACGTTAGGTTGAGTAAAATGCGAGTACGGGGTGTGGCATCGCTCGTAATAATTTTGTTTCCCTGCCTCCTAGTCAACCTAATGAGTCAACTTTGCATGTGTCAGATTCGGGGCGAAGTTTTCCGTCCGTCCGTTTGGAAACGACGACCTGTCGGCTCACGTACCCCCTACACTTAAACAACAGATCTGTCGAGGGGAATATATTAATCTCGCTTTACTCTTTAAAGGGGATGTTGAATTGTCTGACTATTGTACAGGTAACATTTTCAAACTGTCGTCAGACGGTCATATTGAGGCGTCACAGCAAGTGTGCAAAGACAAAATAATAACCATAGAAAAATGGACGAACGCTTTTATCATTTACGCATCCATTTATTTACAAACACACAGTGACAAAGTCCATGAATTACTTCATTACATGTTCAATATTCGGGATTGTGCTATGCGCCAGGGGGAAATGGGTGGAGAGATTACGGTGAGCAGTTTCGAATCCGCCAAGCCTTAACACCCGGCTCCTGGTTACAAATGAATAATGAACTCTGGTGGCGCTGCATACAAGTTAAGGATGAGCAGATGTCAAATAATACTAGGTTAAATCCTGGAAAGTACACTTGTAATGATTTCAATATGGGTAACTGCAACTGGCCTAACTGCAAATACGCACATGTATGCTCAAAATGCCATGCACGACACCCAGAGGTTGCTTGTTTTCAGTCAAGATCCTTTGTTCAAGCTCAAAACTCAAAATCTCAACCTAATTTTCGTGGCAGAGGCTTCCGCCGACCCTTTAGAAGACCAAGAGGAGGTAACTCGAGAAATCAATAGGCCTAAGTTCATTACGCCCTTGATCAATGCATCAGATCAGCCGCATAACTTGGATGTCTTAAATTTAGCAAAATCCCCTGTCAAAATTGAGGCTATTAGGCGCTATTCTCGTCTGTACGACCCCAACGAACCAAAGTTTTTAATAAATGGTTTTACTCAAGGATTTCCAATCCAATATACAGGTCCCAGGTTAGCACGAGATGCAAACAATCTACGTTCTACGTCATTAAACCCAGATATCATAAAAAATCAAATTAATAAAGAAATAGAGGCAGGCAGGGTTGCAGGTCCATTCATTCACCGCCTGCTTAAAAATCTAATCGTGTCACCGATTAGCCTTGTTCCAAAAAAAGCTCCTGGGGAATTCTGCATGATTCACCATTTGTCGTACCCCTCTGGCGGTTCAATCACTGATCATATTGACCCGGCTTTATGCACGGTCCAATACACTAGTTTTGATGAAGCTGTTAAACTGGTTCAAAATTTAGGACGAAACTGCAAGCTTTTCAAGTCCGATATAAAAAGTGCATATCGCTTAATTCCCATCCGGCCGTCAGATTTCGAACTGCTAGGATTTTACTGTAATGTCTATTTTTATTTTGATAAGGCCCTTCCTTTCAGAGCGTCGATTAGTTGTATTACATTCGAAAAGTTTTCTAGATTTCTGGAGTTCTGTGTCAAGCTTAAGTTAAAAAACGGAAATTTAATTCACTATCTTGATGATTGTTTGGGGGGAGACAAGTCGTTAGAATCATGCACTCGAGCATTAGAAATTTTCAAAAACACAATGTCAGAACTTGGTGTACCTCTAGCTCTCGACAAAACGGAAGGCCCGACAGAAGTTTTAATATTCTTAGGATTAGAACTCGATTCAATCAATATGACGGTGAGAATCCCAGTGCCAAAAATTCAAACGGTTGTTCAAACAATTAAATGAATACTTTCACGGAAAAAACAACACTTAAGAAAATGCAGTCTCTCATAGGGTCTCTGAATTTTTGTTGCAGGGCAATAGTTGTGGGCAGGCCATTTATTCGCCGCCTAATAAACTCTATTTGCGGCCTTACAAAGCCTTTTCATCATATCCGGGAAAATGAAGAGATAAGACTGGACTTAAAAATGTGGTTAACTCTGCTTCAGAATTTCAACGGCATTTCCATTTTTCATGATCAGTATTGGGTCACAAATGAAGACGCAAAATTGTACACTGATAGCGCGGCGGGCACGGAGTTAGGATTCGGGATTTACTTTCAAGGTCACTGGTGTCACGCGAAATGGCCAATCACGTGGCGTGCACGTGGTCTTACGTCCGATATAACAGTTTTATAGTTGTTCCCCATTTTAGTTGCTATATTTATTTGGGGAAAAGATATAAAAAATAAGAAGATCAAATTTAACTGCTATAATATGGCAGTAGTTCAGATCTGGAACAAATTATCTTCTAAGTCGGAAAAAGTCATGTGCATTGTAAGAATCTTAACTTTAAGATGTTTTAACCTTAACATCGTAATTAAGGCAGTTCACGTCCCAGGTCATTCTAACAACGTTTGTGATGTTTTGTCTCGCTTTCAGCTGGACAGGTTTCGGAAGCTAGCTCCATACGCAGACCAGTGTCCTCACCCGGTATCAGATTTCCTTTGGGACATCTTCAGTTTAGAGCTAAACAGCTCCTTTTTTCAGGAATCGCAGTAAACTCTAGACTGACGTATAATACAGCTTTAAGAACCTTTGAGAAATTCAGGCAGTCTTATAATCTTCCGAAGTGTTGGCCTCTACCCGTAGAACACATTATGTTATTTACTGCATTCTGTTTCGAAATGAAGTTGTCACCAAAAACTATTACGACGTATATAGCAGGTTTAAATTATTTTCATAAACTGTTCGGATATTATAATATATCCGGGGTCTTTGCCATTAACAAACTGTTGGAGGGTTGCCATAGGAATCGCATAACGCAAGATAATCGAACTCCTCTGACTTTACCAATCTTGATTGATATATGCAGAAAACTCCCTCACATTTGTTTTAGTGATTATGAATCAAAATTGTTTAATTCATTATTTACCCTGGCCTACTTTGGACTTTTTAGGGTTAGCGAATTAGTTTCTCCGTGTAAAGGATTATCAGAGGTTTCGCTTCAGTTATCTGACTTGTCCCGGATAGGAAGTCAGTACGCTATAATTAAGCTTCGTCATTCTAAAACAAATCAAAGAGGTAAAGTGGTTACATTAAAAATACCCAGAGAATCAGGTTCTGTCTGCGCAGTACAATCACTACTTGAATTCTTAGCGGTGAGACCAAAACAGGTTGGAATATTGTACTGTAATCAAGACGGCACCCCCGTTACGAGGTCACAATTCTCCGCTGTATTGTCAAAATGCGTTGGAAAGTGTCAAATTCCTGGTACTTTTCGATCACATAGTTTTAGAATCGGTCGGGCTACTGATTTAGCGTCTCAAGGTTTTCCACCAGAAGTTATTATGAAAATGGGTAGATGGACATCAAACTGTTATAAATTATATATCCGCTATCAGAAATAGGTCAGGGCACACAACTCTATCACTCTTGATTCAATAAATATACTTGTTTCCCAAGTACGGCATTTGCGTGACCTTTGTGTACTTACGAAATATACAGTACAATCTCTTTAAAGCTATCCTGCTATCAAGCAAAAACCTCTTTAGAACAACATTCAAACTTCCTCATGCTGTAACATACCGTCAAAATTACTTCCTCAGGGCAACAACCTTTACATTATAGTCAATAATTGTATTTCCCAAACGATGTTACTTTTTAGGGGTTGCACTGTACTTATTTCATTTTCGCTTTAGCGGCAAATTCTGACTACCAATTCTGTTTCTCGATACTTGTAGATGTATGGGTTTTAGGGGATTCAATCCCTTACTGGGCCGGCATCCGAGAGACGGACACAGGAAAGGTCAACCTTCGCTTGCCTGACTTAACAATTGCTTGGTGGGGAGTGAGGGGACTCGGCTGGACCTCTTTCCGCAACTCCATAGAGACCCAGGTGCTGCTATCGCCTCCACCCAAGATTATCATCATACATTTAGGTGTTAACGATCTTGCCTCATTATCTTTGATCAAAATGAGAAGAAGTATAAAAGGGGAAATCGAATACCTCCGTGAGGCTTTTCCCGACACCGTTTTGATATGGGTTGACATTTTACCCAGGCGTGTTTGGAGTGGGGTCACGAACGTAAAGTCATTGGAGACAAAGCGCAAGCGTATCAATAGCAACATGCCGTTCTGGCAGGGGAGATTTCATAAGCCCTGACATAGATACGAAAACTAACTTTTTTATGGATGACGGTGTACACTTAAATGATGTGGGGTTGGAGTTTTATCTAGATTATTTGAAGACTGCAATACAGGAAAACTCTGCTCAATAATAATTTTGGGGGGGGGGGATAAATTAAAATTTATTGTGGCGGAAAAAATTGTTTATTGACCGGAAGGTGACCGGGCGCTGTGGTTTAAGCTAAGAAAATTGAACCATACACTTTATCAACTCTCGTCGATGGCATTATTTGCGCTACAGATGAGACTTATGCGTCTGTGACTTAATTGAGTTGACAGTTTCGGGTCCGTAGACTGTTTAATTACTTTTGTTTTGGGTTATCTCAGGTCACAAGCTTAGTAACGTGGTAAAATAATTGTTATGGTATCCCGGATGTTGTTCCGGGCTATTACTGACTCGAATATTGCTTCGGGTCATTATACTGTATTGGCTCGAATGTCGCTTCGGGTCCTTATGCTAGCTTTGACTGTAGACTCAAATGTCGCTTTGGGTCACTTGGTTATTTTGTTGCCGACTCGAATGTCGCTTCGGGTCCTTATGCTAGCTTTGACTGTAGACTCAAATGTTGCTTTGGGTATTTTGTTATTGTTGTTGTTGACTTGTGTATTGGTAAGACCTAGTTAATGTGGTTACCGTTTTAGATGTATTTAGCCAATGGCATTCCCTAACGCCGAATGTGTGGTTGTGCATTTTTAGTTTCCAAAGCTGGTACCTGTTGAGGGTACATTACATTGGGGAACTGGGGGTTCACGATTACACAGTCGGTAGGACTCTTATGGCTAAAGGTTTTGTGTATGGATACAGTTAATATCTCAGTGACCTGAGTGTAAATATGCAAGTGTGTTTTATTCATATAAAATTGGTTGCCTTTTATATGACACGCCCGGTCTCCTTTCGGTTAACTTCCTTATTGCATTTGATATTAGTTTTCAATAGTTTGGTAGCGAGCTTTAACGCCTAACATACCGAACTCAGAGCGGCCATTTTACCCAACTCATATTAATAATTTTTTTAGCATTCATTTTAATGTAAACTTAATTAGATGATTGATTTAAATGTTTGATTATTCGCCGCTCAGGACGCTTAATAAATAGAGTGAAGACTGCACGTGCTTATGTCTTTTATTTTGAGTAATTAGAAATAATTTGCATCTTAAATTGAAAACGGAAAGCGTAATGATTTTTTATGTACAAATATGTGTTTAATCGTAGAAAGTATGAAAGCGTATGTGATGCTTTTGACATTTGTGCTTGAGTAAGGCCATATTGAACAGATCCAAACACACGGCTACATGTTTTTACCATACAGTGGTTATACTGGATAGAAGACTGTTCTATTTGTTATTGAGCGTGTGTTATAAATATTATATCTCTGAATTGTACCACAGTATAGCTAACTACATACTTGCGTTTTATACAGTTTTAACAGTATGTAATGTCACATACACTAATCAGGGAGAACTTACATGTATATCTCCAGTTTTAGTTTTAGTTGAGAAGGTCTATCACTCTCTTATTTACAGTTTCTTCTCATGCTATGTGGCGATATAGAAGTAAATCCAGGACTTGAAACAGAATATTATTGTCTTTCAATTCTACACCAAAACATACGTAGTATCCGGCATAAACTCGGTATTTTAAAGTCGAGAGAGTTATCTTTGATATAATCATGTTTTACTGAGAGTAAGTTGTCTTTTAACATTGCTGATGATTTCTTAATGGATATGATAAATGTATAGAAAGGACAATAATGCTAATCTGGTTGATTTTTCTGGTCTTTTTAATGAAAACTTATATTTTTCATGTGTAAAGTAGCAAACTCTAGCCTCTCTTTGAAACTACAAATTGAAATAGAACAGGAAATAGCCACAGTGCATAACAAATTAGAACAACATATGTTTAGCTTTTGATAGTATTGGAGAAATAATATTAGCCGCGCCATGAGAAAACCAACATAGTGGCTTTGCGACCAGCATGGATCCAGACCAGCTTGCGCATCCGCGCGGTCTGGTCAGGATCCATACTGTTCGCTTTCAAAGCCTATTGCCATTAGGAACACTGTTAGCGAACAGCATGGATCCTGACCAGACTGCGCGGATGCGCAGGCTGGTCTGGATCCATGCTGGTCGCAAAGCCACTATGTTGGTTTTCTCATGGCACGGCTCAATTATGAGCTGTCTTAAAACACTTTGTGTGGAGCTAAACCAATACATTTTTCCATCAATAACGGAATGTATGTATTCTATCGAGAACATCCAAATATTTTTTTCTCTCCTTTAATTACCCTTTTTTACTCTCCTTCTTCATTTTCATCAGTTTTTTCCCAATAATTTAGTCATTTATAATAAATATTGAAAACTGAAGATTAATCAAGAATGTACTATTTTTCAATATTGGTAAGAAATAACTGTCACCGACGTATTTATTGTAAATGTACTGTACCTATGTCAGGATACTGGTTATATGACCCAGGGAAGACTTAGTGCCTACGCCTTTAGTATCTTGAACAATGGTTTGGGTCCAATCGCTAAGATGACTATGTCTTAGACTAGCTGACAAACGATGTAGAATGTCCTTTGTTAAAACGTGGAGCTGGTGAGACGAAATATCTCATATATAGATTTTTCCTCTGGCTACCTTTCCTAAATGATTCGTGTACCAATGATTCGTAAATGATTTCTATTTGAAGCTAAATAATTTCAGAGATCAGGCAAATCAATAAATGTTTCAAACTAACTTAATCTTCAATTAATACCGATAAGCTCAAACTCCTATAGGCTGAAGGCTCTATACTTGACTGGTCTTTTTGTTGAAGTTCCCGTCAGACAATGTCTTTGAATCAACAACATACGAGTTCTATCGCATAGATGCTCGGCCTCTGTCCTCTTAATTGAAGTTGCAATTCTGTATAAATGCCCTGACTCCTGAATGCTCAGCGCCTATATGCTATCACGTGTAGCAGTCAACTACCATATAGGTATATCCTCGATGCCTTGGCTGTACTTCGCCAATAACGATGAACCGTCTATAGGCTGGAACTCTCCTACTCTCAGTAGATTACCAAAATCTGTGTCGCTGTCTCAGCTTTCCGATGCTCAGCCTATATTTGCTATAGTCTATAGCATTCAACTACCATAAAGGTAAAACTCCTATGGCCCTATAGCTCGAAACCTTGTTGAAATTCTGCAACTCTTCTTTAGTCTATGAACTTCAAACGTCTCCTTTTTTAATAATTTATCCGCCCTGTTAGGGTAACTGCAATAGTCTCCTTATCAAGGTACTGGGATAAATTATTAGTTGAATCCTCGATGTGTCTTCTTCGACCGCTGGATACCGAATGCCCTCTCTGTCGTTCATCTACCTATTTATACCTCAGCAGACGTGCTATTTTTAGAACTTGTTTCTGATTGGTCCAAATTTAAACATGGCGTTTTACAACGAGTACTTGCTATATCAAATATCTGGTTCCCTTTAACTTTTGTATATGACATAATGTGTGATGCTGTGATCCAGCTATCCACATAATGAACCCAAATCAGCCATAAATGACCCAAATCTTTTTATTAATAGTAATTCAACGATAACTAGAGTAATGATAGCATGAAAATGGAGTCAAGCACTACCTGTGCTTTATGTGTTACGTTATCAATATATCAAACATACAAATTATTCTGACAACCTACTGGGAAATAAAAATAGATTTTTAAAAAAAATCAGGTGTATTACTTTTTTTGTGGCTTTACACATTCGGTCCAGCCGTCTTTCAGAACTGGAAAGCATTCTTCCGGAATCCATACTGATAGATATTAAAGATCCTGATTTGCAATTTGTATTGTCTACCCAATTCGACCGTCTAATTCTGGGATAGGACTAACATTTGTCTTAATAAAGCTCTTGAATTAACCAATTAAATAGCCGTAGCTGGAGATTTTAACGAAGATCAAATGAATTTGACTAAAGGAATAATCTGACAAATGTACTAGATTAACTGACAAGTCTCAAACGTTAATAGATCCTATAGCTCTAACGAATAATATTACATGTCATCCCTCTGGTACATTGAAGACACGCAGAAACATTAGCGATCATTTCGGAACTTTTGCTTACATTAAGGTATTTTAAAACATGAATCTTAATAGTCACTTCAAGCGCAGAGTATGGTACTAAACATGAGCAGATTTTGAAGCATTTAACGAAAAAAATCGTGCAACAGACTGGTCCATTTTTGTTATTAAATGATATTAATACCTCAACCATTGAGTTCACTTATAAATTTTAAGAACTTACAAAATCCTGTATAAACAGGTTTGTAGAATTTTTACAAAATATTTAGCAATGAAGATAACAACATGAAAAAAAAACATGCAAAAGCAATATTTTTAACAATATTGAATTTACAATCAATGACGTAAACTCCACGAATTCTCGCCAAAACTGAAAACTAGTAAAGCTGTTAGTAAAGGAAAACTCGTCAAATTGTGATATTATACCACCACTCTCATCAAACAATGGGTCGATTGCGACTTCGGATTTACAAAAAGCTAACTCACTAAATGATTGCATCTATATCAACTATTGATTACCTGACTTTACAAGAAAAACAAATGTTGGCGATATTGATGTAACAGACCAAGATGTAATTGATGTTTTATCTAGTTTAGTTACTAATAAAGCAAGTAGACCGGATAAAATTAGTCACCAAATGCTGAAAAATGCAAGTTATTCTGTCTGTAGCCCGCTAAAAATGCTATATACGCGAGAATACGTACCAAAGTTGTTTGAAAGGGGCAAATATAATTCTTCTTTTTAAAAGGATAGTAGGTATGTTCCTTCAAATTACACTGAGGCCTGTGGCCCTCATTAGTTGCGTTGGAAAAGTAATGGAAAGTACTTTTATAATTACCTAATATGAATAGTCTTTTATATAAACATCAATCTGGTTTTTTACCTGGTCACTATGCAGTAAACAAATTACTTGACATTTATAGTCAAATATGTAAAACCTTTATTGACAAAAAAAGTTCACGTGTATAGTATTCCGCGATATAAGTAAAGCTTTCGATAAAGTTTGGCATAAGGGTCTTTTTTCAAAACAGTATGGGTTTACCGGAGATATCATAAACTGGATTTCTGATTATCTATATAACAGGCAACAAAAAGTCTTTGTAGCCTCAACCTTTTCAAGTGAAAAAACATACCAACGCCGGCATGCCTCAGGGGGTCGTTCTTGGTCCTCTTTTGTTCTTAATATACATTAATGACATAGCAGATTCTCTAGTCAATTTTGCCAGGTTATCTTCATTCAAAAGCAAACTGAAAGAAATGTTTAAGCCACCATCTTGAATTTATGTAAACTAGCCAAAACACAGTGTCAAAATAATACATAAATTTAATAGTAAAAAAGCTACAGGTGCTGATAAAATATCAGTTAAACTGTTGAAGTATGGTTAATCTTCACTCTTGAAACCCATTACACACTCAAATAAATTATTCAGTAACAACCGGCATATTTCCTGATACGCTTAAGCAAGCTCAAGTTACTCCACTATTTAAGAAAAATTATGCTTTAACAAAATCAAATTATAGACCCTATTAGTATTTTACCAGTACCATCCAAAATCCTTGAAAAGGACTGTCAGAACAACTTACTGCATATTTTGAAAACATGTTTGATAACTTCCTGTGTGCAATTAGAAAAGGTCATGGTTGCCAGACAACTCTTCTTAGACTTCTGGATGACTGGGGACAGGCTCTTGACAACAATGAATATGTAGCAGCTATATTAATGGATTTATCTAAGGTCTTTGACTGCGTTCCATATGATATAGATCTTTCGAAGTTAGCGGCATACGGGTTGTCAGGGTCTGCCTCCACCCTCCTGCAGTCTTATCTTAAAAACAGAAAACAACAAATAAAAATTGGAAACATTGTCAGTTCATGGGCCAATATAAATAAGGGGGTGCCCAGGGGTCTATATTAGGACCTTTGCTATTTATCATCTTTGCAAATGATATTTTCTACTTTGTAGAAAAAAAACACATTATATAACTAACGGTATGCAGACGGTAACACCCTATCTTTCTGTTTACCAGATTTTGACAATCTAATCCATACTTTACAAAGTAAAAGTAATATCCTCATAGATTGGGTAATTTAAATAAGATGCAAACAAATCCTGATAAATTTCAATCAATAGCAGTTTGTAGAAAAAACTTTTCCAAAAAAGCCGGTCTTGACAATATTTTCAAAAAAAAAGCAGGTAGGCAATTAAATATTCTTCAAAGACTTGGAAATTACTTAAATGAGCTTAACAAACTTACAATCTTTCATTCTTTCATACTTTCGAATTTTCATTTCTGTCCAAAGTGGCATGGTATGTTTGCTCAGAATGCAACACTAAAAAGATGGAAACACTGCAAGAAAGGGCGTTAAGATTTGTATATAATGACTACCCAAACGAAAAAAATAGTTAACAAAACACTAACAAAACATCAACAAAACATATTTTGATATTTTGTTAGGATGTTTTGTTAGTACAGCATTTAACAAAACACCAATACTGTACTTCCAGGATTTTAGGTGTTTAGTATTTTGTTAATGTTTTGTTATATCAGTAATGTTTTATTGATGTTTTATTACACTTTGGAGAATGAAAACTATGTTTTCTTAGTGTTTCATTACACTTGAATTTGTACATGTTACATTTTGTTGGTATCTCATTTGACTTATAGAAACAGGAGCTTTTGTCTTGGAAAGTTGGACTTAACCCTTTGCGTGCTGGCGGCAAGTGTCTATGCCTTTGCGACCAGTGCAGACCAAGATCAACCTGCACATCCGTGCAGTCTGTTCATAGTCTGCACTGTTCACTATTCAGTCTGTAAATTTTCAGCGAACACACTTTTTAACAGTTAATGGTTCTGTCCAAATTGAAACATGGACAAGTTCATTATAGAAATTTAGCAAGGTAAGAGTTAATTAGTAAAATTTTGGAATGGAAAATAGCATGAAAATAATAACTTAGAAAGCTTTTGTGATGGAAACTATAGTCAGAGAAGTTTTGGGAGGTATTTCTTGTGAGCATAAAATATTTTAATGGATAAGTATTTTTATGACCAATAACTACAATAAACTTAATTAGATAGGTAATAGAACAAATGTGATTAAAACATGAATTGTAATGCAACTTGTATATATTATAATGTATTCATGCACCTTGCAGAAAAGTTCATTTTGAACTAATTAAAAATTTATTGAAATAATTATCATTACTTTTTCTCCTAGAGTTACACCAAAAAGAACATCATTAACAGTAGTTGCAAAGATATATAATATTGCATTTTTTCCACCTGGCTACAATTAAGGGGTGATAAATTAATCTACTGCAGTGTACATGTTGCTTATCTCACAACAGGAGATTACCACAGACTGATAAGATCTTGTCTGCTTTATATTAAGAAACACTACCAAGAGGTCAGCCAATGAAAATAAAGTCAGGGAACTACTTCTGGGGGCTGTGCATGTACCACAAAAAGTAATCCTTAACTTTTTGGGTTTTTTTATCAGAGTAATCTTTAAAATTTATGTGTATCTAAATGGAATAAAATCTTACTCAAGTACAGAAATAGTTTCAACATCCTACATGTATCTTTCATTAGCTGACTGTAAATGACACATTTGCCCAAGAATATCAAAAATTCAAATCTAAACAGGAAGTTCTGTTAGAGCAGGAAGGAGTTATTTCACTATAAAGAAGTTTATTTATATAGCTCTTTGTTTACAATGTGCAGTTCATATTTAACATGGAAGTTTAAGAGTGATGAAAAGAATACAAATGGTGAGTCAATATAATTTATTCATTTTCCAACAGTAATCTAGATTACCTGTAACTATAATAAATCATGGATTCAAACTGGAAGCAGATTGTTTATGTTTGGGTAGCTTTCACAAATGACTGTTGCTTCACATATTTTTTTGTTCAAATGCTTCTGTTTTGCAAATTAAGCAGCTGTATTTTTTAGTTTATCATGCTTTTAATTTACTAAAAGAAAAGTGGATACTTTTAAATGAAATTATTCAACAGAGACAAAAACTTTAAACCAGTAGAGTTATCTCCCCAATTACAGGGTAAACAGTGCTACTAGTCTGCTTACCATGGCACTGCAATTACTTCAGTCTGTAAATCCAGAAAATAATATTTTGCTTTAAAATTAGTGTTTTAACCTGTTTTTTTTACTTACTAATTAGTCTTTTGGTGTTGCACACATTTATGTTAAGGTAAATGAAAATTATTGTTAACAAAAATAATTGTTTATGGATTATTCACTTGCTGTTATAAATAATTATATGAGACACGCCATGAGAAAACCAGCCACTATGTTGGTTTTCTCATGGCACGGCTCATAAAAAAAGTCATATTGTTTATTTTATTAAGATTGTGGTAATCAAATTCATTAATTTAATCATGTTGATCCAGATAACTCTTTTAATCTATTAAAGAGTATAATGCAATTAGAATAAAGACTAATGTAGCTCTCTATTTGCTTTACATTTGGTAGAACTAGTGACATTTTTGACCCCATCATCATAATGTATACAGTTTAAATTTTAGTTCATTGACATACCCAATAATAAACTAAAGGTTTTTATGAACATTTTAAGTTTTAAACTAAATCTATTTTCAGTTATAGCATCATGTGTATATTAAATTTGGCACACATGAATGAATTGGGACCTTATCAACGTATTGTGTTCAAAGAAGACTTAACGAATCCAGCAGTTCAAAAACATGTAAGTATACTGGCATTATATATTACTATATACATGTATACACTACCAATACCATAGTTGTATGTTTGATTGAATGTGGGCAATTAAAAAAGAATTTCCTGAACATGACTTAATAGATCAATTTTAAAACTGATTTCCATCAAACTCATGGCAGGTTTTATAATCTCCTATAAGTCCAATTCAATATACCGGTATAATAATTAAAAATACCAAATTAAGTAATCACAATTTGAGGTGTAAGTGCAGGTAACTGGCAGAAATCAAACTAAGTTACTATTTATTATAACAATATGGTAATGGTAATAGCTCATAAGCACAATCTATTAATCATTTTCCCAAATCATTGAATATCTGTCTGCCATCGTTGGAATCTTATCAACATTTGAAATCCAATTTAAGAAAATAAGTTTCTTGAAAAGTATAACAAGTAATGTTACAGTTGTTACTGGATTAAATCTGCAGTGTTGCCTGTATCATAAAGATGCACTATTTTGAAACTATAAACAAAGGAAAAAAACTAATGAAGAAACTGCTTTTATGGTTTAATATCTCTTGGTTTATTACATCTTCAGGTTTTGCAGTGAGACGAATGGTGACAATGGCTTTGTGGCAGTTAGTAAAATAAAAAACTGTGGCATTTTACACTGATAATGACTACCATTTACAGAAAATTTCTCAACCAATAGTGACATTCAGTTGAAAGTAATAGCTTATCTTACACTGACTATATATCAGAATGGTGTTGAAAAAACCGTGGCAAAAAATGGAAAATACTGATCAATATACTTCAAAGACTTTGGAACTGAGTAGAAAATGGTGACATTTTAGCACCATATTGTGTGTATACTTTTTCTTGCATCCGCACAGTCCGTTCGGGATCCATGCTGTTCACTAATGGTTTCAATGGTTGCAATAAAGCATTTGAAAGCGAACAGCATGGATCCTGACCAAATCGAGCTGATGCACAGGCTGGTCTGTATCCATGCTGATCGCAAAGCCATTATGTTGGTTTTCTCCTGGCACGGCTCATATATAAATTTGTTTCATGCATGTAAATAATGTTTTGCTTATGGTATTTTGTCAGCACAGGTAATGAAACACTAAAAAAACATAAAATATTTTGTTAGTGTTTTGTTTAAATTTGTAACCTTGTCTTTTGCATATCATATGTTTTGTTGGTATTTTGTTAGCAGTGTTTTCTTTGGCACATATAATAAAACACTAATAAAACATAAAGTATTCTGTTAGTGTTTTGTATAAGCCTTATTTGCATATCATGTTTTGTTGGTATTTCGTTAGCAATGTTTTGTTAGTGTTTTGTTACCTCATTTGCATGTCATTTGCTATACTAATAAAACATCATCAAAACACAGTATAGTATTAGTGTTTTGTTTAAGTGTTTTGTTTCCCCTTTTTTTTCGTTTGGGTACTCTTCCAGTTATAAGGATCTTCTAACACCAAGAGCTGTCGGAGAACAGCAACGCTCGACTTTTCAACAGTCTTGTCAATTGAATGAATCTTAGAGTCGAAAAAGGGCCATAATTTTGTACCATTGCAAAACAGGGCTATGGAACCTGTACAATGCATATCAGCTCATGACAATGGACAAGTGTGTGAAGTTTCAATCCATTCCCATTAGTGGGTTCTGGGATACCAGCTTACATACAAAAACTTATACAAAAGACTGCACAGGGGTTGCTGCCAATATTCAGTGTAGATTTTTGTCGTTTAGTCCTTCCTTATTTATTTGTGCATTATTTTCCTGTTTTTTTTTTTTTCTCATTTATTTGCTGATTTGTTTTTATTTGCTCTGTGCAGCGAATTATTATTATTTTATTGATTAATGTGCTTTCAATGTGCTTGTCTATGTCTTCATCACACCTGCTTGTACTTGTTGATGTATCATTTATACAGAGCTATAGAGACAGATTATCTGGTGGTGTTTTCATTTTCATGTAATTAACTACCACCTATTAACGGTATGATCCCAGTATGGCGTGTAATGTGTTGCAATATTATATCGTATATAATTATTGTCTATCTTTATATATTCAGTATTCAATGTTTTAAAATAATTATTGTAAAACAGAAATATGTTTCCAATGTTTTCATAATTTTTTAACTATGTTTTGAAATAATAATAATAAAACTAAAAAAGTCTGCAATGCCACAGAATACTTATTCAATGTTTTCATGACGTATTAATCTATGTGTTAGTGCGTGCGTCCGTCTATTCGTCCGTCTGTCTGTCCATCCGTCAAATTCGTGTCCGGAGCATAAATTTATAACCATTGACTTTAAACTTAGCATACAGGTAGATGGCGATGAGACAATGTATAGAGCACTAAATTCGGCTCTTTAGGTGAAAGGTCAAGGTCACAAACTGAGCTAAAAGGTCAAAATTGACCATCATATTTCGTGTCTGGAACATAGCTAAATAACCATGCAAGATATTGACTTCAAATTCGGCATGTTCTTAGGTGGCGATGAGACAATATACATGGCCCGTGTTCACAAAACATTTTCAGTCTCAGCTGAGTTTGATAATGAAACTTTATTTGTCATTTATATCTAAATAGCATGTTTAAAACTAAAATTTAAGTTAATAACTACTTTCAAATGCCTATTCAGTATTGATGGTCAGTTTCAGTTGGTATTCAACCTTGAAGATTTAGTAAAATTGTTATTGAAATTTCAAACTCAAACTCACCTGAGACCGAAAAATGTTTTGTGAACACGGGGCCAGAGCACTTAAACCGGCTTTGAAGATCAAAGAACAAGATCACAAATTGAGCTCAAAGATGAAATTTGTAAGTTTAATTTCATGTCCGGAAAAAACAAACTTATTAACCATTCAAGGTATCGACGTAAAACTTGGGGTGTAGGTATGTGGTAATGAGACGATGTGCAGAGTGCTGAAACCAGGGTAAATGGTCAAATGTCACAGCAAGGTCAAATCTCACCACCTTAGTTCATGTCCAGTGCATATACATCCCCGGCCCACAAAAAAATCTTTATTTCCATTTACACTCCCATCCCAATCTTCCTTGTACCATCGACCTCTACCCCGCCAACCTCGCGCCCCAACAATTATTTTTTTTCTCTTTCCCTCCCCCCCCCCCCCCCCCCCACCTCACACTACACTTTTTCATTTAGCTTCTTGCCCTTTAGTATTATGTCACATCCAAACCATAAACACTCCCGCAGCCTGCATTTTTTATTTAGTTTCTAGCTCTCTAGTAAACAGTCTCCTGTCATCAGCACCGCACACACACGCGCACGCGCACGCACACACACACACACACACACACACACACATCTTTCTCCCCCTCCCCTCCCAATCCCTCTCATGCCCCGCCAAAAAATCTTTATATATTAAACTGAAACAGTTTGATTAAATTCCAAACAGAAAAAAAAAAATATTGGATTAAATTCCGTGAATCAAACAAGTTGACAAAACATTGTGGATTAAATTCCTAAAAACAAAAATGTGTGCAGTATTAAATTCCGTTTCAGTAAAAAGGCAACAATTGTAAAACAATTTGGATTAAATTCGTGAAAGGGTTAAAAAAATTAACAATAAAGAAAATGGCAAAAGCATTATCTGTACCTAGTGTGGAACACTTTAATATGACAGGAGACCCTAGTAGCTTGCCAAGCAAATGGGAGCGATGGCTGAAATCGTTTCAATACTTCGTTGTCGGTTCGGGCGTCACGGACAAATCACAAAAACGAGCACTACTGCTGCATCTGGTAGGACCGGAAGTGCAAGGGATTTTCGAAACACTGGACAATACTGGAAATGACAATAATTTTGACGCCGCAGTTGATGCATTGAATAATTATTTCAAGCCGAAACTCAATGTATCATATGAACGACACAAATTCAATTCAGAAAAACAGAAACAGAATGAAACTATCCAGGACTTTGCTACGCGACTTAAACAACTAAGTATTTCATGTGACTTTAATGACGCAAATGACAGAATACGAGACCAGATTATTGAAAAGTGCACATCTACAACGTTACGCAGAAAGTTTCTCAGTTATAAAGATTTAACATTAGAAAAAGTTTTGGAACTGTCATCAACGTTCGAACGTGCACAAGACAGTGCCACAAAAATGGAAAATCAAAGTACACAACAGCAACAAAAAGATGACACCACGTTTCAACTGAAACAATCGACTATGCGTCAAAGACAACAACGCGCGAACAGAGGGAGAGGCAGATTTCGTCAACAGGCACCGCCAACACATGTAGAATGTTACAGCTGTGGCCGCAGGGGTCACATGGCTAAGGACCAAAATTGCCCAGCAGCACGTGCAGCATGTACAAAATGTGGCTTTATTGGACATTTTACAGTAAAGTTTAAATCTAAAAGGAAAAAGATACAACCAAAACAGAAAGTTCGATCACTTGAAAATGAAACATCCTCAGACAGTGAAAACGAATATCTGTTTAATATCAAATCAATTGGGAACGTGTCAAATAAAATAACAGTCAACGTCGGTAATATTCCGCTGAATATGGTTATAGATTCAGGAGCTAGTTGTGACATTGTTGACAAAAGTACATGGAATTTTCTAAAAT
Organism: Mercenaria mercenaria; assembly: GCF_021730395.1. NCBI lineage: Eukaryota > Metazoa > Mollusca > Bivalvia > Venerida > Veneridae > Mercenaria > Mercenaria mercenaria. The sequence goes on from NC_069378.1 coordinate 58,879,515, forward strand.
CACAGAAACAATTTCAATGCTTAACACATAAAAAATCCACAGACAAGAAAGTGTTCGCTTATGGAAGCAAACAACCACTCAAATTGCTTGGTATATTTCGTGCGAAAATTGAATTCAATTCAATGACTATTGATGACGTAGAATTCTCAGTTTTGGACGGTAAGGGACAAGCATTGCTTAGTAAAGACACGTCAATTAGTCTCAATGTTCTAAGGATCGGAGCAGAAGTGAATTTGGTCAAAGAGGACATCATGAGCGAAAACCCAGAATTGTTCAAAGGAATAGGGAAAATGAAAGATTTTCAATTGCAAATTCCCATTGATGAAAAAATCGAGCCAGTTGTTCAATCGGTAAGGCGTATACCTTTCAGTCTCAGAGAAAAGCTAGAAAAAAAGCTATTAGAACTAGAAAACAATGATATAATCGAAAGAGTAAACAGTCCTAGCCGCTGGGTAAGCCCAGTTGTTGTAGTGCCTAAAGGAGACGACGATATTAGGCTTGTTATCGATATGAGGCGAAGCAACACGGCTGTGAAGCGGGTACGACACCCGATTCCTACCGTGGACGAGGTGCTGTACGATTTGAACGGATCAATAGTGTATAGTAAGCTAGACATTTCAAATGCCTATCATCAACTCGAGCTTCATCCTGATTCAAGGGAAATAACTACGTTCATAACTCATGTTGGAATGTTCCGTTACAAAAGATAACTCCAGGGAGTCAGCTGTGCTAGTGAAATGTTTCAGAAAGTGCTTGAACAAGTTCTACAAAATTGTCCTGGTACACGTAACATTATGGATGTTATAATAGTGCACGCGCCTACAAAAGATGAACACCAAAAGTGTTTAGAAAATGTGCTCAGAGTGTTACATGAAAAAGGGTTCACATAAAACCCATCAAAGTGTCAATTTGAAATGTCAAAAGTGACATTCATGGGAAACGTATTGTCCGAACACGGGGTTGGTCCAACCGAAAGTAAAGTGCGCGATGTGCTCAACGCAAGAGCACCACGAAATGCCGCGGACGTTAGGTCATTCTTAGGATTAGTCAATTTCAATGCTAGGTATATTCAAAATCTGGCTTCAATTTCAGAACCGATGAGAAAACTCACACGAAAAAATGTCAGGTTTAAATGGGGCCGCGAAGAGCAAAATAGCTTTGATACATTGAAACAGAAATTGGCAAGCGCGGAAATATTAGGTTATTTCGACATAAATGCCAAAACACAAGTCATGACCGACGCAAGTCCCTATGGGCTTTCAGCTGTTCTCACTCAACGTCAAGGCAATGATTACCGTGTTATTTGTTATGCTAGCCGCAGTTTAACTGATGTTGAAAGGCGGTATTCCGTGACCGAGAAAGAATGTGCTGGTGTTATTTTTGGAGTCGAGAGATTTCACACATATTTACACGGCATTGACTTTGAACTTGTTACTGATTGTAAAGCTGTTCAGTACATTTTCGCGCCAAAATCAAAACCAAGTGCGCGAATCGAAAGATGGGTCTTGCGATTGCAGGGATATAGATATACAGTGCGCCATGTCCCAAGCCGCGAGAACATTTCAGATTGTCTGAGTAGATTATTGGCTGATGATAAAGAAAAACGGATGTCATATTTTATAGATGATGATAACTATATTCTGAATATAGCACGTGCCGCAACGCCTGAAGCGGTAACAACGCGAGAAATAGAAAAAGCGTCTAGATACGACCCTGAAATGTCTTCAGTTCGTCATTGTTTGATGTACGGTTTATGGTACAAAATTCCATTTAAGGAATATTTGATTGTTAAAAACGAATTGTCGGCTATCGGATTCTTAGTGCTTCGAGGTACGCGAATAGTGGTACCAAAAGAATTAAGAACGAAAATACTCGAAGCGGCACATAGTGGTCATCCTGGTATAGTGTCAATGAAACAGTCACTTCGTACACGCGTATGGTGGCCACAGATAGATCAAGATATAGAGAAATATTGTAAATCTTGTCATGGGTGTCAATTAGAAGGCCCTCCGGCGCCTCCGGAGCCGCTAAAACCGACGGAACTACCTAGTGGACCGTGGGAATATTTAGCATGTGACTTATTAGGACCACTTCCGACAGGTGAACATTTAGTCGTGGTAATAGATTTTTACAGCCGATTTATGGAAATAGAAATCGTAAAATCCACCACATCGGAAAATATTGCTACAGTTCTTATGAAAATGTTTGCGAGACACGGAACATGCTTCCTTTTAAGGACTGATAATGCAAGTTATTTTACAAGTGACTATTTCAAGTCATTTCTAAAAGAACATGGCATTAAACTCACACATTCTACGCCCTTAACGCCAAATCAAAATGGGCAAGTAGAAAGACAGATGTCAAGCATAATGAAGCGTATTCGCATAGCAATTGCTGAAAAACGTAATTGGAAACATGAGCTTAAGACATATTTATTGATGTATCCCAGTAGCCCGCATGCTACCACAGGTGTAAGTCCAGCAGAATTACTGTACGGTCGTAAAATTAGGACCAAAGTCCCATGCTTACAGGAATACGGAAAATTCGATCTTTCCGATCAATCTGTAAGAGATAGAGACTGCGAGAAAAAAGAAAAATCAAAACAGTATACGGATCAAAAAAGGAATGCGGTAGAAAATTCCATTTCTGTAGGTGATTTAGTCTTGTTAAGAAACAAAAAGAAAGATAAAACAGACACGCGTTTTTCGTCTAAACCTTATGCTGTTACGCAGAAACACGGGAATTCGGTTACCATAGAGAGAGATGGGGTGCAGTATAATAGGGATGTCACTCATTTAAAAAAGTACGAAACGCCGTTTTCGGAAAATACGTCCCATGAAAAGAAAAAGCGCATGTCGAAAAAAACAGAAAAATACAAAGATTACGTCTGTGAAAATGAGTACAGTTGACATTTGTGAAACATGGAATTAAACATTGTTTGCACCTAAAATGTTGTGGTAACCGCCACAAAGTTTAAATTTCTGATAACATGACAAATATGCAATCTGATATGACAAGAACATTAATTCATTACCACCCTAAATTGCTATATTGTTTACAAATGGATTAATTTTACAACCATGTGTCGACATGCCATGAACTATCTTGAACTTAGTTTAATGTTTTGATTGAACTGCGTGAATGAATTGTGACAGTGGAAAAACATTTTTGGAAATTATATTAATAGCTTTAGGAGTTTATTGTTTTAGAAATAAATAGATTTCGTGATGGAATTTTGAATTCAGTTTGTACTTTTATATTAAACTGCATTATTTTCAATTTCCTATTTTAATTTAGAATCAGTAAATATTTAATGAATGCATAATTTAAAAAAAAAAGAAGGAAAGTGATGTTGTATACGCTAGTGTATCATATTACATGTAGCATGCTTGGTTAAACCGCAGGCTCTCTGTGAGGGGAGTTCTCTGATAGCGTTAGAAATGCACACACGTCTATATGTATGAATGAAGAATGAATAAATGTTTATTAGTTTATTTTGCCTTATTTATTTAAATATGAGAACCCATCTAGGTACAAACACAACACCTCCTTCTCTTAAAAAAAAAACTTTCGGGCGTATATTGCCCCGCTAGGCGAAGCTCTTGTTCGGTATATTTCTGTTATCGATGATGATCTATACCCTCTAGTGTTTTTTACTGATAAGCGTAAAATACATGTAATTGTTTTATCAATGAGGTAATAAAATTTGGTCGCATGATCGCAGAATAGGGATGTCCGCAAAATAGCAATTTACCCAAAATTCTTTCAAACAATTATTTTAAGCAGATAGAATGAATATTTACGTTTTACACACAAATTATTCTTGTTGCATCTTATAATTTTTTGTAGGATGAAACAAATAATTTGAAAACATTGAATAAATATTTTGTCACATTGCATATTTTTTTTAGTTTTTACAATAAATATTTCAAAAGATAGAAAAAATATATGAAACATTGAAAAAAATATTTCTGTTTTACAATAAATATTTTAAGACTTTGAATGAATTTATGAAGATAGACAATAATTATAGAAGCTATAATACGGAAAACCGAAGGTTTTTCCGTCTATAGATAATGTGTACGTGTATATATGTCAAAGTAAACCTATATACCGTTCAACTTGGGAATATGTTCTATACCTTCACCGGTTTTGTTGTTGTTGTTCTCCCATAATTCTACCGGACCTGCTGCCGTGCTTGCGCAATAAATAATTTTCAGGACGACATTTGATAAAATTAATTTCTTATGAACGATCGAGCGCCGCATTATTAAAACAAATTATTCTATCCAGTTGAAAATTCGCGGTATCAATAGAAATCGGTGTTATTCGGGTTTTTTCATGAAACGAGTTTATGGATGATTCAAGCGACCCGCTTTTTGTTTCCAATAATGATTTATGATGTAAGCTACATTACTGCACTGTTTAAATAACAAAACCATTGTTTATTTATTTGTTTGAATGTAGAAAAGCCAATAATTTCAAAAATGTCAATGTAAAACGAATATAGACACGCTGTCCTAACAAAATTTATTTATATACATAATTTTATCAAAATTTATGTCACAAGTCACTGTGGTCCAGTGGTTAGCGCACATATTTTCCATGCGCGAGGTCCGAGTTCGAATCTCGTAAGGAGCTTGAATTTTTTTTTTTTTTTTTTTAGCTGAGGCCCAATTTAATTTTTTTTTCTTTATATTTATCACACTTTTTTCAATTACTGGAACACAAATCAATAATAAGTATAGTTAACCAAGGTTCTGTCTGTAAATTTTGAACAAAATATTCGAAGGCATGGAAAAGCATATATCGATATTGCTTATCTCCCCTCCCTTCCACAAACTTTCACATACATTGCAACTACTTTCTAAAAGTCAATTCAATGACTAGAGTTTTAGTAAAATTACACTTGGAAAAAAAATGTAGGCTATAAACTTGAGAGGCTCACTACGATCACTATCAAGCTAAGAAATTAACCTTAATCATATTCAAAAAAAAGGTCCCAGACTGTTAGCAGTTAGGTAAATTAAATTGAATTTCGACTCAGAGTGTTTGTGTTATATATAAAATTCTGGTCAAGAACTTTTTACAATGAATTTGAAATAAGAATTTCACAAGTAAATGGTTGTTTGTCATTCTCACATACACGAGTTTTACCATAACTGTATTAGTGGAACACAATTTGTCCTAAAAGAGTGTCATTTGACAATAATGGCATTTAAAAGAATTAAAATAGTCCGTGTTTAGGATAGCAGGATTATGTAAGTTCCGGTATCTATACTACAAAAGAATATCAGTACAAGATGATATTGAATGTGATGTTACGCAGGCATAATGTGTAAATTGTTGTGTTTTATTTTTTGGATTGTTTTATCGTTTTTAGAAACTATTTGTTTGTAACAAATGAACTGAAAAGAATATGTGCATTTCCGGATTCAGAAATTTGTAATAGAGAAACAAATTGATAGCAAAGGCATGATCGTTGTAAACAGAAACAAAATTGGTAATATTATGTATAAATAAATGACTTGCATCTGTATATAATAAAATATTTATCCAAAACTACTGAGGAAGAGTGTGTTTTACGCATGCTCACTGACAACACATAAAGGCCTGATATTGGGTCACTTTTGATGACTATTGCATCATATATAATACTATCATGAGGAAAATTTTGTAAATGACAAAGTGTTCGAATTTATCAATGTTCGTACAGCCCCCATTCTACATACTCTTTTCCGGCGCTCACTTCGTGTGAGTTAAAATTTGCTTACTAGATATAAATTTGAATTATGTAAAGTTTTCAGCAAAGGCATTATTTTGATACCAATAAATGATAACAATTTGCAGAAATAAAAAAGTGACAGGTAAAAAATCCGCCGTTATCTGTCCGGGTTTATGCAACAGTTTCGTTTTTGTCGTGTTGAGCGACATGTGAAGTTTCCACTTTTCTCTATTTTATCATCAGTACAACTAATGGTGCATTTTGGGACTAGATTCTGTGCACTCAAATATCACTAGATCTATTATCTTTAACTCATGAACACTATTTTCCATTGTCTGTCTAGTCTGGATACATTTGAAGAAATGATTAGATCTATGTTCATTTAAACAAAACTTTTTAAAACATTTCCCCTTCTTATTTTTATAACAATAGCAAAACCATCAGGCTTACTGTCAAAACTGAAAGCCAAACAGAAAATATCAGAAAGAACAATTTAATGCAGAAAAAAAGAAAGAATCGTATCAATATCACTAGGTTTTCCCGTCAGATAGGCAGCGCCTAATTTCATATTATTTCAACACATTACACGCCATATCCCAGATAAGCGTGTTTCTTGCGCCTAAATTTCTTCTTGTGTTTGTTCTTAAATGTTTATTGCCTTTGTTTTATCCTTAAATGTTATGTAATTTGTACGTCTATGGAGGAGTTGCTGATTAGTTCTTCCAAAATCTGATTTGGATGATAATATGTCTTTTATAACCATTTTCTAGCTATTCACGATTGTGTCGTTTTTCGTTTCAGTTTTAGACACATATACACCTTGAATTTTTATGCCGATGTAATGATGGATAATGCTTGGCGTTGATGGTGATGGTGATGATGGTTGTGGTGGTGGTTATGGTCGTTATTATAGGAAATGAGTTAGCGGGAATATCAAATAATGGACTACATGTAATTTCACCAGCTAAGAATATGAGAACTGTCGAGGTCTTGGCACGATTCTGCAACTATACAAGCCCACAACGATTTATCTCCGGTTTAGACAATACCTTCAAGATGGCAGCCTCCATGTGATGAATGTCAAGTTCAATAAATATTTACGTATATCAAATAAAATTATAAAGTGACCGTTTTGAACTATAACTCAGTACACTAAGAAATCATTTCCAGCAATGTATAAGTCAGTTTTTCTGCGCAACAGACCTTTTGCTTCAAGGTAATAACCTTGAACTTGGGTATTTCATAAATGAAAGGGGCACGGTGTCCGGATGTAATGTAATTCGGATACCGTAATGACATGATTTTGGTGAATAATTTCATGTGTTTGTTGGCTGTATGTACCTAACTGTTGAGTTGTAGTTTCGATTGTATGTGGACACATTAGTTGTGAGGGCTAAGACACTTTTCCTATGGAGGTGAAATCCTTGTCTCCATTCATACGCCAGTGTTAAGTATTTCAATGACCTTGACCCCTATTGTCAACAATGGTTTTTAAAGTTGAAAGTGTCTTTAGCTTAGTCAGGAATCAATAAATTCATCCAAAACACTTTGCTTATTAATCTTAATAATATTCTGTATTTGGTGATGTAACTTTGCAGAAATTCTTTTTATCCAAAATAAGTTAAAAATTAGAAAAATATGGCCACTTCCAATAATTCCTTCTTCGTCTATTACTCTTTATGAAAATTTCTGAGAAACTGATAACTCTTGGAATGATAAACCATGACATGCTCTATACCTAAACCATTATTAGAGGAAAAATACAAAAATCGAAGTATTTGTCGCTGAAATTAATTAGTTGCATCATTTTTTATGAAAAATAGTGACCTAAAAAATATAGGAGGCGAGAGTTGAAAGTGCTCTAGTTTTTTGTAAAACATCTTATATGGTAAAATACTGTATTATTATGAAAGATATAATGTTAATGAATACATCTGCATCATTTTTGAAATGAAAAGTCTTTATCTTAAAAAGTGACTGAAATACCTACCAGTGTGTCCTTTGGCAAGATACTTTTATCATGATTGCCTCAGTCGGCCCTGCTGTAAATGGGTACCAGTAATTTGCTTGAGGTAAAGTATAATTGGTTTTAACAGTACTTATAATAGAGTCGCTCAAAAGCTCTACAGATGTTACAAGAAAGCGATGGTAAATAAGGGTGCAGGTCAAAATGAAATGTCTAATCATCTGAACTATTCAAACACTGATCCATGAAATGTCTAATCATCTGAACTATTCAAACACTGGTGCATAAACACGTGAAAGTTTCTTTAAGAGTTTAGATGTTGTCAAGGAGTCTGATTCATATTGCTCCCACATATTAAAAATCTTTGTCTGCATAGACCTCACTTGTTTCCTCTGAGCTTTTTTCAGCTTACTTTCTGACACTAGCTTCATCTGCAGACATAGGCGCTGTGATTCTTCATGTAGTTTTTCAACTAGAATGTAGAAGGGAGGTGGTCCATTGGTAATGTAATTCAGTCTGCGGTGCCATCCTACAATTATAAAAAATATCATGATTAATCATTATGTATGTTACTTTACATTCAAATAAATCCTAAAAACAATCAACTAATTTATCATATAATATACTTTATAGTAAGTAAAAAGTAAAAAGTGACCATTCATTTGCTTAGTTAGGTCATTTCCCATACAGTGGTTATTGTTTTATTACAAAATTCTGAAAAAAAAGTCGTTTTCAAAATTCAAGCCAATGCTGTTAATCTGACCCGCCGATTTTTGATGATATCTGTATGAAGTATTTATAATTAACACCGAGTCACCACCTCGGTGAATAATATCTGGCTCGTATAAAACTGAAAGTAAACTGTGTAAACTAGAAATACGTATTCAAATCAGTTCATCGATGGAAATCAATTTAATGTAGGTAATACAACATACATGGTTAATCAGCAATTTCTTCATAAAAATTTTTTTTTTTTTGCACTCAAACATGTTGACAATTAAACGCAGTGTCAAAGATGTAACCGTGGCGCTAACTGGCTAAACACAACCGACCCTGGTGTATCGGATGGTTAGAGACCACCAATTGTTTTCCCATAGACTTACATTGTAACATTATGGTGTGTACGGCCTTCCATACATCGCAACAGGTATATCTAATTACAAGTTTTTCAAGAACAATCTTAGTTCTACCAAAATATCGGATGAAAAACATATGAATAGTGATACTTTATTTAAGTAATTTTCGTGTGAATGTGATGACCCCCTGTTTACATCATTGACATGGCGGGAGAAATTCGTTTGATAAAACTTTTTTTTCAATACACATAAAATGTAGCAAAGTTTGTCAAAATGTATAATAAAATACTGTAAATGCAGTGAAAAAATATTAATTTTGAAAAAATAATCACTTCCTGGGTTTGTTTACATGACTGACCAATCAGAACGCACAGACGTTACCTTATTCCCAGGTATACACTTACCTCATTCCCAGTAAGTTCCCTGTACTTTTTTTGAATTTGCGGTCTCTGACCCGATAATTTGATTCGCTTTCACACTTCTCGGGAAAATCTTGCAAGTACCTGAAGTAGGCAGAGCTTAAATTATGCTTTCGGCGTGTGTCTCTGTGTATTCAACACTCATTTTGACACCGTGCAAATTGTCAACAGTCTGGGTGGCGTTAATTAGCGAATGCGGATATCAAAGAAAATCGGGCGACTTGCATTTCGCTTAGAGGTTAGTTTTGAGCGAAGTTTGAAGTTCCAAAGCGCCTATTTCACTCAATTCGCCCACTCGCGAGAGTCCTGAACGTTTGTTTGTTTATAACTTTATTTATAGTCACCACTGGTAAATGACATAGGCAACTGCTCCAGAAGACTGTTGGTAACATTACTTGGAGGATAGTGCAATACACAGATGATGCTCCGATTCCAGAAGCTTCCCTGGTTCTTTAGCATGTCAGGTGTAAAGCACCCATACACAGGACCCTTATCCAAATTTTAGTAATTTTTACTGGAGGAGTGGGGGCTCAAACTCACAACCTGGTTTTGTAGTCAGACAGTGTTACCACTAGACCACTGTATCTGCTCTTGATAGAAAGACAGTAACATGTAAGATCATTTAAATACAGACAATTCTTCCGTTTCAGAAGTTTACTTGATTTTCTTAAAGACTGCTTGTTATTTAAGATAGCAGCCCTGTGAAAGGGTGCTTTACAGTGAGCAGTGAAAATGTTTATAGTTTTATTTAGGGGAGCAGGGCTCTGTTAAATATATGTGTCTGCTCTCTTTTATTGTTTTTATTCAAAATGTACATCTTCATTTTAGAATTAAGATTTTAAAATTTCAGGTTGTATCATTCTAGCGGGCAGTTAAAATCACTGGCAAAGGGAAATGTGAAGACAAAGTCTGTCCTTGAGGTAGCAAGAGCCCTGCAGCCTGGGACAAAACTACATGGATACACTGTAGAGAAGGTAAATTAGAGTTTCTAATAAAGCTCAGTCATACAGTTCAATTTAGGCCAGTCAGTATTTTTCTTTTTTTTTCTTTGGTAGTAGTGAAATGCAGAGCTCTGTACATTTCAAGTCATTTATTATTTTGTTCACATTTAAACACAATAACAGGCATGATATTGTTGAGAAAAAACTAAGATTAAATATTTTGTAATTTTCAACATTGTTCAAGGGATGAAACTAATGAATATTAGCAAAAATGTTGTTCTTGCGCTTTAAATACTAAGTGTTTTACGATATTTCTGTATAGGTTAACATAAACATCAGTGTTGTCACACATGGCGTCAACAGGTAAATGAAATTGTGACCTGGGTTTGATTCATGGTATACATCTGGTACCCTAAAATGAGTTCAGTGTGAGATGAGTGATTGCTTAATTTAGTACTGTTTCCTTTATTATCTGTCTAGTTTGAGTACTTTTTAGGTAAATACAACATCTGCCGTGGACTCGGCAGAAAATAAGGTGTTGCATCCATTCCAGGTGATGCTTGTATCAGCTACCCATCTTACATAAGGTCAATACAGGGCAAATAAGTTTGGTTTTACTGAAGTCGTAAAGTTTATTAGGTATGACAAATTAACCTGTGTCGTAGATATTATGTGAGCTTTCACAATGATACTGTGTTCAGTAATGAAAACAGGGAACATACTGGACTGGCTGGAGAAAATATTTATTGTTTCATTCAGTAGAAACAATCTGGAGATTTTCTGTTGGTTAATTTTGTATGGGATTATATCGCAGTAAAATTTATATAACAACCAACGAAAATCGTGAACTCCACAGGTCACACGTGTATATGATGGAATTTTGGCTATTTATCCGTGTGTGAGAGGAGCTTATATATTGAGCAGCTGTCACAACAAAGCAATTAAAGGGGTCCATAGAGATTGTTGGTGCCCTTTGAACAATAAATTATCAACAAATATAAATGAGAAGTGTTTTCATAAGCTATTCACCTTCCTTTAATCAAGTTTGTAGTCAAAACATTATTACATAATTAATGAAATTTGGTGATTGATGAATGTACACAGATTTTAATTCAATTAATTATTATAATTGATTGGTCAAGATTTTACCCAATGAAATATGTATTTTATTGGATACACCCGTCAATTCTGAGATCTTTGCTGAAAATTTTAATAGCATTTAGTTTGTGTGTGAATACCCTGAGAGTTACATGCTGAAAACAGCAAAATGTGTAGCATAAATGTAAAGTTTTAAGTTTGTAAACTCATAACTATGAAAATGCTTGACAGTTGACACAGAGCCATGAAAAATATACCACTTAAAAGAAAATATAATTGTGGAAAAATTTTCCATCGGTCACTAAAAGATTTATAGCGGTCTTCCTATAGAAATATTGACTTAAGTAACACTGGACAGGTATAAATATTGATTTTTTCCCCAATAACCTGTATTGGGATGGTGTACAGATATTGATTTTTGTGTTATCAGTAATCAATAATGATATAGCTGTATGGAGCTGATAAGGCTGATAACGCTATACTTTAAAATCATTCAATTTCGTGGCCATGAAATTTCTTGGTTTTGGTCAAAATGGCAATTTTGTGGTGATATGAATTCATGGATTTTAACATTTGAACATAAAATGAATGGGAATTTTACTTGGTTGTTGGGATTAAATTTTGCAGATTGACTCAACCATGAAATCCACAAAAATTAGTCCCCCACGAATATTAGTGATTTCACAGTCTGTATACTGGGTTAAGGGTTAAAGATATATAAGACCCAAGCTCATATTATGCCTGCCTGCTAGCTTAGTAAAGAGAACACAGAACTACAGATTGCAGGGTCATGATTTTCATCCTCGGGCAAGGCGTATGTTCTCTGTGACAATTTAGTAAAAGACATTGTGTCTGAAATCATTACTACTCCTCTGATTCATGCGGGGAAGTTGGCAGCTATACTTGCCGAAAATAGGTTTGTACTGGTACAGAATCCAGGAACCCGGTTAGGTTATTGCCCTCCTTTACATAAATGAAATACTTTTGAAAAAAGGTATTAAAACGATAAAAAAAACAAACAAGCAAATCCATATTTGAAATCTATTACTTCATTGTATCTTTGTAAACAAAATTTACATGTTTGTGTGTACCAGTATTTACAATTTAAAACAGTACACAATACATGTATATCAAAGCACAATGTGTAAATGTGTATTATCACTAAAACATTAAAAGTTTCTTTTTAAATGAATGACTGTTATAACATAACATTTAATTTTGAATGTAGCTGTACAAAATTAATATAGTTACTTCATGTTATTATTGTGTCAGTTTTGTTTAATGAGGACTTTCTGCTTTTAAAAGTTAGTATCTAAAATTGAACTCTTTTAGTGAAAGATTTGCATTGGATATCTTTAACCATCATTGTTTACATTTGATTAATCAATCATTACTGTGTACAATTGATTAATCAATCATTACCTTGTACTTTGATTAATCAATCATTACTTGTAGGTTGAGGATGTTCCCGAGTTATTTCTAACTACAGTATCGCTAAACCATGACCGGACTGGAGCGAAACACCTTCATGTGGCGAGGGAGGATAACAACAATGTATTCAGGTAAATTCAGGTTTTTCCTTGATACTTAGAAGTCCTGACTTTGTGAGATCTCTTTGAAATTACATATGCATGTAAATAACATAATGATAATTATGTATAAAATATACTTACCAAGAAAACAAAGAATGAAAAGATATGTGTATGAAATGTGAAAACAAGTTTTGTCTAATAATTTATTGACATGGTAGTACTTTTTCATGCAAGAAGCATGCACCTGGCTGCTGTTTTAATGTTGTTGGTTTTTTTCAATTACAGTGTGGCATTTAGGACAACACCTATGGACAGTACGGGTGTTCCGCATATTTTAGAACACACTGTACTCTGTGGATCTAAGAAATTCCCTGTCAGGGACCCTTTCTTCAAAATGTTAAACAGATCTTTAGCAACATTCATGAATGCTTTGACAGGTAAACAGTCTGTCTAAAAATAGTAATTAATGCAACAAGTCAAGTTTAATCATTTTTGTTGTGAATTCCATTGAGAATTTCAAACATTCAACATAAAACGTAATTAACCTTTAGCCTGCTGCCGGCAAGTGATCCTGCCTTTGTGACCAGTGCAGACCAAGAACAGCCTGCATGGATCTACACTGTTCGCTATTCGCTCAGTAAATTTTCAGTAAACACCCCTTCTGATAATAAATAGTATTGCCCAAATTGAATGATGGACCAGTCCATTTTAGAAATTTAGCAGGGTAAAGGTTATCAGAACAGCCTTCAAAAATGTTTGGAACATGCAGACTTAGCTTAACTGCTTAAGTAAGACTTTGTGCAGACAAAGTTTTACATGATGAATAATAGCATAAACAAATCATGTATTGGTTCCTTTTCTACTGTGTACATGTATGCTTAGAATGGGAAATTGGACTAGAAGTTATAAGGCAGTGTTCTGTTTTGTTCCATCTTCGAAAAGCACCAGAAAGTGAATGGAATATGCCTTGGTGTAATTAGTCAGTTTTTATGTATGACTATACCCTTGAAATGTATTGACAATTTGAGCCTTGCCATGAGAAAACCAACATAGTGCGTTTGCAACCAGCATGGATCCTGACCAGACTGGATCCATGCTGGTCGCAAACGCACTATGTTGTTTTTCTCATGGCAAGGCTCATTTATTCTTTATTCATACAAATCACATCCTATATCTACTCATTTTCACTATACCGAATTCTGCTTATTTTCATTTTCCCCCTGTAGCAAGTGATTGGACTATGTACCCATTTTCTACACAGAACAGACAAGATTACAACAATCTTCTGTCTATATACCTTGATGCCGTATTCTACCCACAGTTACGTGAGCTTGATTTCAGGTGACTAGTTCAACTTTTCGTATACCTTTTAGGAATGGAATTTTCTTTTTTTATCGTTTTAAATGCTGGTGTAAGAGTCAGTTTTTTTAGTGACATTTTTTTCTGACCAAATACTAGAAATTGTTCGTCTTCCAATGCTGATTTATGTGTGGAAGTTGGCAGTTACATGCGGAGAACAGGTTTGTTCTGGTACAGAATCCAGGAACTCTGGTTAGGTTAGGTTAACTGCCCGCTGAGGAGAAACCGGCATTAAACCCAAAACAAATAAAGCTAGATTTAGCTTAAAGGCAATGACCTCCAGATTTGGCTTAAAAATAATCTTTCTTTCAAATTGAAATTTGGTCATATTATGAACAATTAGAGTATGAATTTTTGTTTCTAAAATATTTTGAAAATTCCAGATCAAAAATGGTGTTAAACACAAAACAAACAGAACAAATCTTAAACAATATTATATTTATACAATGTATGTTTTAGCCAAGAAGGCTGGAGACTAGAACATGAAAACTTACAGGATGATAACTCGCCGATCAACTTCAAGGGAGTGGTTTATAATGAGATGAAAGGTGTTTTTGTAAGTATTGATACTTTGTGTTTTTCCTTCAGGCATAAAGCTGTTGATGTATGACATAAAAATTGGAATAAGACTTTTCAAATGTATCTTTCTTGTACTACTTTGACTGCAGTGTATTTTGAAGTTGCTTAAATGAATTTAAGTTGCTTGGCTTACTTGTAAAGGAAATCTTCCTGTTGGAAATCCGGATGTAAAGGATATAAGTGTAATGGGTGGCAGAGAAAATGTTTTTCTGTTACAGCCCAGTCAGTAGAATATGTTTATGGATTTTGTAATAAAATAATTATGTTTCTCTGTTCTGGTCTTGTAAACGGAATATATCCGTATGTGTTGTAACGAAATAAGTTTTTCTGTTCCAGTCTAATTAACAGACTGAATATATTTGTGGTTTTTGTAACAAAAAACATTTCTCTGTTGCAATCCAGGAAAAGAATATATACTCATATATGAAAACAAAACATATCTCTCTGTTACAGTCTAATCAACAGAATATATTTGCGGAGGCGGTACAGAACAAGTTACTACCCAACCACACTTACGGCGTTGTCTCGGGTGGTGATCCAGAGTACATTCCAGATTTAACATGGGAACATCTGAAAAACTTCCACAAAACACACTACCATCCTAGCAATGCAAGGTAAAACACACTACTGTCCTAGCAATGCAAGGTAAAACACACTACCGTCCTAGCAATGCAAGGTAAAACACACTACCATCCTAGCAATGCAAGGTAAAACACACTACCATCCTAGCAATGCAAGGTAAAACACACTACCATCCTAGCAATGCAAGGTTTGTGTTTGTAAATTTACTTTGATTCAAGTGCAAAGCTAGACCAGTGTAATTATATGAGCCTGGCCTGCTAGTTGGGTAAGGGTAAAAGTTTCTTGTTTAATTTGGGTAGCTGATGAAAGTTCCCATCTGAAATGGTTGGAACATCTTTTTTCCAGCCGAGCCCACAGCAGGTGTAATATTAACCTCCCGAACATCCAGTCCAGGTTGATATTGCTGGTAAAAGTAAATCACCCAGCACTGACATTAGGCGGGATACTGATTCCTATTTAAATGCTGAGAGTGCTTTGTCCTAGACCTAAAAAGTGTGTTTCAAAATTTTCGAACTGCACCAATGTGATTTATATTATGATACATAATCATCTTCCAGTAACTTCTGTTTGATCCACAGTTTCTATAACAAGATCTTTCCTTGATTGCTCATTAAATATAATAGGGTAATTATCACATACCTTGATCCACAATGTTGGATTGGGCTTGAGATGATTTTGCCAGGCCTGGATGCCATGTGTCGATTGCGCCAAATGTGATCTGGTGTGATCTGGTCTGGCAAATTCCATGAAAGCTGGATGCATCATTGCAGATCAGTGTTTTAATGACCCTTTTATTATATACGTAATAAAAACTATACAGATTTCTAGTGTTATAGACTGAAATTTAAAAAAAAAAAGACGTCCTACAAATACATGTACTTAGGATGTCAGTATAAAGGGGCCACTGTGATCAGCTGGTTTAAGTCACCTCACTTTCAGGTAATGTTCTTTGGTTTTGTTTAAGAAAGTAACTTAATTGCATGCATGCATTGGTGTAGGAGTTATCTCAGAAATTAGGGTGGGTGGGGGAGCTAATCCAACTTAGAACTGAAAACTTAAAAAGACACACACAAAAAAAGTCCTTTTCACCTTTAGTTATTAAACTAACATCACATTGATTCCTTATCATTGCACCTAAATGCTCTCTCAAATTGACCTTTCCCCCCTTTATCTACAGTTACTTTGTAGAAAAATCACTTTTTTGGTCAAATTTGGGCACCGCCACCCCGCCTTCCTTTCTTCTATGCCCATGGCATGGATGGATGGTACTGTTTTATGCATGCTAAACTTAACAGAAATTGCACCTAAGCTCCTAAGGTTACAATAGTAGACGACAGTTTCTGTGTAAATATTGCCATATACTATTTTATCATCTTTCCCTGTAAAACAGAAAATGCCTTTTACATATACATCACAGTGAGCAGCAATTTCTATTATGATTTCTTGTTGTGGAATACTATTTCAACATCTTTTATCATAACAGAAAATTGCTTTTTTCATAACAACGGAAGAATGCTAAAATAGTACATGGAGAATACATAATTGAAAAGAAAACACAGGTCGTCATTATGAATCCACTACCTTAAGAAATGAGCTTAATCTTCTGATATGAGATACATGCAGTTAAAACTTGATATCTCGAACTTGCTTATCTTAAAATTCTGGCTACTGTAAAATCATTTTATTTGTGGACATGAAATTTCGTGGTTTTGGTCAAAACAGCAATTTCGTGGGGATATGAATTTGGGGATTTCAACTTTCGAATATAAAATGAATGGGAATTTTACTTGGGATTAAATTTTGTGGATTGACTCAACCACGAAATCCACAAAAATTAATCCCCCACGAATATTAATGATTTCTCAGTATTTTGAAGACACTTTCAAGTCCCCAAAAACATGTGCACAAAATAGTATTTGAAGTTTAATTTTTGGCCCGAAAGTTAAAATGCTCCATCCCTTGGAATTTGAAGTACTGAGGTTCAGCAGTATATGGTAGAATATTTTGTAAATACATAAGTTATAAAAGCAAGCCTTTATTTTAAATTGAAAATCTGTGTGTTCAGTTTTACCATTATTTGAAACTGCTAGTTTTCTCGCTTTTAATAGATACTGTAAAATCATTTAATTTATTGGAATTTAATGGTTTGGATCAAAATGGCTATTTTGATGCAGACAATATGAACAAAAATTTAAGTGTTTATTAGGATTTATTTTTGAGGATTACCACAACCATAAAATCTGGAAAAAAATGAGTCCACTGTGGATGTTGATCATAATGATTTCACAGAAAAGATGCTTTCATTGTACCCACCGACAACAAAGTTGTAAGGGGGGGTATACTGGTTTCAGGTTGTCTGTCTGTCTGTCTGTCTGTCCGCCGACGCAATCTTGTGCGCACCATCTCTCCTTATCCCCTTGACAGAATTTAATGAAACTTCACACAAGTGATCAGTACCAACAGTAGTTGTGCATGGGGCATGTTAGGTTCTTTTAGAAAAAAAATTTGCAGAGTTATGGGACTTTGTTTTTTTGTTACTATACTATATACATAGACACAATTTTGTGCGCACCATCTCTCCTTATCCCCTTGACAGAATTTAATGAAACTTCACACAAGTGATCAGTACCAACAGTAGTTGTGCATGGGGCATGTTAGGTTCTTTTAGAAATTTTTTTTGCAGAGTTATGGGACTTTGTTTTTTTGTTACTATACTATATACATAGACACAATCTTGTGCGCACCATCTCTCCTCATACCCTTGACACAATTTAATGAAACTTCACACAAGTGATCAGTACCAACATTAGTTGTGCATGGGGCATGTTAGGTTCTTTTAGAAAAAAAATTTGCAGAGTTATGGGACTTTGTTTTTTTTGTTACTATACTATATACATAGACACAATTTTGTGCGCACCATCTCTCCTCATCCCCTTGACACAATTTAATGAAACTTCACACAAGTGATCAGTACCAACAGTAGTTGTGCATGGGGCATGTTAGGTTCTTTTAGAAAAAAAATTTGCAGAGTTATGAGACTTTGTTTTTTTGTTACTATACTATATACATAGACACAATTTTGTGCGCACCATCTCTCCTCATCCCCTTGACACAATTTAATGAAACTTCACACAAGTGATCAGTACCAACAGTAGTTGTGCATGGGGCATGTTAGGTTCTTTCAGAAAAAAAATTTGCAGAGTTATGGGACTTTGTTTTTTTGTTACTATACTATATACATAGACACAATTTTATGCGCACCATCTCTCCTCATCCCCTTGACACAATTTAATGAAACTTCACACAAGTGATCAGTACCAACAGTAGTTGTGCATGGGGCATGTTAGGTTCTTTCAGAAAAAAAATTTGCAGAGTTATGGGACTTTGTTTTTTTGTTACTATACTATATACATAGACACAATTTTATGCGCACCATCTCTCCTCATCCCCTTGACACAATTTAATGAAACTTCACACAAGTGATCAGTACCAACAGTAGTTGTGCATGGGGCATGTTAGGTTCTTTCAGAAAAAAAATTTGCAGAGTTATGGGACTTTGTTTCTTGTTAACATACTATGTACATACAGTCTGCATATGCAATCTTGTGCGTGCCTAATCTACCAAACCCTTGCACACAATTTAATGAAACTTCACACAAGTGATCAGTACCAGCCCTAGTTGTGCATGGTGCATGTTACATTCTTTTAGATAAATATTCTGCATAGTTATGGGACTTTGTTTTTTGTTTCTATACTGTATACATACAGTCTATATACATACAGTCCACATAATTATGCAATCTTGTGTGCGTCAAATTGCAATGTACTGTGTCAGTGCATGCGGGGGGTACATTCATCACCTTTAGTGATAGCTCTAGTTTTAATTGCAGGTTTTTCACTTATGGGAATTTCCCACTTGAGGACCATCTACAGTATATCAATGAAAACTACCTCAGTCAATTTAGTAAGATTGAAGCAGATACTGCTGTACCTGCTGAACCAAGATGGACTAGTCCGGTAAGTGTTTCATATACATTCCTGTGAAAATAATGAACAAACCATATTACTCAGTAGGGAGATGATTTTCGATAGTTATAAATGACAACTACCTTAGTCATTTCAGTAAAATTGTAGCAGACACTACTGTACCTGCTGAACCAAGATGGACTGGTCCGGTAGGTGTCTTATTTACATTTTTAATGTAAAGAAAGACCAAACCACTTTTCTTGAGGGAGATCATCTTAGGTAATACATTATATAAATCAAAAACAATTTTCGCAGTCATTTAAGAGGTGAAACACCTGTGGAGCTGACATAGACTAGTCTGTTGAGTTTTTAATAGTCCTTCTTTTGTTGATTAATAGGAACAATCCATTTTACTCAGTAGGTAGGTCATGTGATTCATGATTTAATATTTCAGAAAGAGGCGAGTGTTACATGTCAGCCGGATACAATGGCCCCAGATCCAGATAAACAGACAACAGTGGCTGTAAACTTCCTTCTGTCAGAGTAAGTGATATCTTAAGAAGCATTGTATAGCTCTTTTGCTTCTTTCATTGAGTAAAGTTGTCAATGAATTGAATCACCAGTTCACATGTTAGAAATAAGCTTATTATATATGTTAATATATATCATAATTAATTTGTGCAACACAGAATTTCTATAAAGTGTGCTGATAACCGGAAGCTTTCAAAATAGCGGTAAGTATGCACACTTATGTTTAGGTCTAATAACTTTGATCAGATCACTTGCTTCAGGAGTACGATAGGGTTACTATAACAGTACCTTAATCTTCAGTGTTGTATTCGGCTTGAGTGGACTTCGCCAGGTGCTGACTGTGGTCCGGCCTGATAAAATTAAAGACAATCAAATACATCATTTCTGATCAACATACAGCGTTTGATAAATTAAGGACCCTTTTATTACATACATATTCCTATTTCTAGTGCTGTATCAGCCAAAATTGACTACAATTAGGCAAATAAGACTCAAAACTCTTTCGAAATGGTAAATTTTTTGACGTATTGAATATTGAAACGCTATCATTATGACATTTCTAACATCATATCTGACGTCAAAACTAAAGAAAGTATTTCAGGTATTGAATATTTTCTGTATCTGATAGGAGTTTATTACAGAGTTCTGTATTTGTTAAGGAAATATATGTTTTATTTTAGAAAGAAAAAGTGAGAGTATATTTACAAGTACAGTTGAAGGTGAAAGACTGTATTAAGGGAATAGCTAACTTCAAAATCACTTGCCCCCTCATCGATGTGGGTTCGAGCCTCACTCGGGGCTTTAAATTCTCTATGTGAGGAAGCCATCCACCTGGCTTACCGAAGGTCGGTGGTTCTGCCAAGGTATTCCCCCAAACCCCCCGGTTAAAATGATGCACAGAGGGTCATCTTGGGTCTTCCTTCTACATGCCATGTACCCGGATAATCCTAACTCTGTTCAGCGACCCTAACTCAGTGCCAACATGGCTGACAGAAAGACGATGTATGTAGTTAATTTCCTTGTCTTTTTTCATGTTTTTATGTGAGTATGCAATGTTAGCGCAAAACTTTTGATAGTCATAATATCCAGTATTGATAACATGTTTTCTGTACTAAATATTTCAATCGAAATGTCACATTATGTGGCTGGAATTCATTAAAATGTACTCAAAATGAACATGTTTTATGTTTCTAAATGTTTTAAAGTACCAGAAACTGCAGTAAGACCTTACTTATGTATTGTATTAGCTCCATAAATATCTCGTTGATAACGTTTAACAGTATCAAAGTTTGAAATCGATTTTTATAGCTTAAAAATTGCATTGATTATGAGGTGGGTTTAATTTTGCGGATAATTCCTAACTGGTATAGGAAGCAGTGCTGGATAAATACGAACTTAGAATGGATAAACACCTAACCAAACGAAAACGGCTGTTCGTCTGCGCTTTTTTATGGACTGTTGATGCTCGAAGTTCTTTGATCTACCCACCCCTGCAGGGATGTGGGATTCCTATGTCCAACTTATCCGACTCGTGAATTTTGCCAGCAGACAAGTGCATTTTTCATTCTGTGTGTCCGCGGACAAGCATACTTTTTCAGGTATAAAATGAGAAAACATAAAATATCATTTAGATTGTGTGTTGCTTCAAGTGTATGGAGGTGATAAAGAGAATGGGTTCTTTGACTAGGTCTCGCGCACACTGTAACTCGGTGACTATGATAAAATATCAGAGAAGATTTAGATACAAGCAGATTTATTTAACGTTGGAAAAGTATAAACATATAACACTAGCGTAAAGCTATTTTCCGACAAACACATGTAAATAAGCTCAACATAAGTAAAACAGCTGTAATAAAATGCAAATATGTTCAAGTACATTAAAGCAAATAAAGCATCTGGCTATAAGTAAATAAGAAACAAATCACAAATTATCACATACATGTTACAGCGCATTAAAACAAAATAGCACATAGGTACTAGCAAATAAAAGGAAAAAATAATTTACCACATACAGATTTAGCACATTTAAAGCAACATAAAAAATTAGCTGACACTACACAAAAATAAGAAGAGTCACATTTTACAACATACATTTAAAAAAAAAACATAAAAGAAGAAATCATATACACGCTAAAGGGAACATAAGAACTACTTAAAGTAGCTGAAGAAAAATATTTGCATCATCAGCATATAGCATTCTGTAACTAAAACTAAAAAAGGAAACCAAGTGTTACACACAGAGAACTAAAAGGACATTTAAAGACATCAGAAACGTAAACAACTTAAAAAAAGTATTATGACAAGTTTGTAAGTAGAATTCCAACTGCTGATACAATAAGTCACTATCAAAGGAAGTATTTGATCCAGTAGTCAGCCAAATTAAAATCAAAAGCACACAGAGATCGCATCGCGACATTTTAAGTCTTTCTCTGAATTCATCTGGCTTTGCACCATTGCGTGGGCAGTGTTTCGGGCATGACCTCAAAAGATCCCGAACACTGCTTACGCGATTTCAGACTTTTATAAACGTTAAAAGGCGAATATTTCAACAGCTTATTTTTTACCACAGTTACTGTGATATGCTTTTCTTTTCATTGTCCTAAATAAAGAGCTCGATCTCCAGTCTATTTGCGTTTTCATGAAGGTTTAATATTACAAATCAGAGCAAGTGAAATTTGGCTATGCACAAGTGGATTTTTAAGTCTCTGTGGACAAGTGAAAAATGTAAGGATACCCACACTCCTGTCCCGTCAGTCCATGCATCACTCCCCCCACCCCACCCCACCACACCACACACACATACTTTTCTTCCCTATTTACCGTCTGAAAAAATATCATATTTAATAATTAATCATAAATCTAATCCCATTTAAACAATATTAAAAAAATATTCCATTAACACCTCTATAAAAATCTCTTACACTATACGATATACAAGATTTGAAACAAACACAATTCTTCTGAAACAGTGTGTGTGTGTGCGTGTGCGTGTGCGTGTGCGAGAGGGTTTGGGACTACAGAACTTCGAACATCGGTGGTATTAAATAATTTCTTATATAAATATAATAATTTTGACTTTTATTTTTTAGGGTTTATCCAGATTTTTCCAAACATTGCTATTTGCATAATATTAAAATTATGAAAACATATTTGACTCTAGTGGGCATACATATAACATCTTGTTAATGACAAAGTTTGAAGACAAGCTTATAAAGTAATGTTTACAATGTACATGTCAACTCATTCATTTCTATAGAATACTAGTCAGTTAGGTGTTTATCCGACACGCAATTTCGTGTAAGTTAGGTTTTTATCCATTCCTCATGTAAACTGAGTTCGGTTTTTATCAAATCAAAGTTAGGTTTTTATCCTTTTTCTCGCTGTCGGTACATTTGAACATGTACTGTGTCAACATGTAATGGGTTAACAACATACCGTAAAAGGGCCTATAAAGCAGTATATCTTTGCTTTCAAACAACAAAATAGCTGAGGCATCAAAAGCATAGAAGTATTTTTAAAGATTTTTTGTAAAAGTTTTCATTGAAAAAGTTGCCTTGTTCGTCGTTTTTCCACCTGAAAACACAAGGGTTGATATATTTAACATGATACATTTTGAAATAAATATACACTTGATCAATAGAGATAGATATAACAACAGAAACATTCCTTTATACATCGTAATTACACAGAAAACAAAGTTGTATCGGCTTTACATCCGCCATGTTGGCACTGAGTTAGGGTCACTGAACTGAGTTAAGATTATCCGGGTACATGGCGTGTTCTACATCAAAGCTGGAAAGTTGCCAAATGACCTATGCCTAATGATGGTTCAGACTTATACCCAGTAGAAACAAAACTAAGACTTTAGCTGCAATAAGTATTAAGGAAATCTTAGAAGTACCTGTACACATGTGTAATACAGTCTCTTTATTGTCTTTGTTTTGACTTACAGCATAACAGATATTGAGGAAGGTACGACATTGAATATAATTTCAAATTTGCTGACAGATGGAGAAACATCACCATTCTATCAAGCCCTGCTTGAGGCAAACATCGGGTCAGATTACTCACCAGTCATTGGGTAGGTATTTACGTGAATGAACAGAAATTCAACAGCAAAAACAACCCTCAAATTATTGAAGGCTTTTAAAGTTTGTTTTTAGCTTGTCTATACAAAGTATATTGAGAGCTATCCTACTCGCCATTGTCAGCTACCAGGTCTGCATCTAGATTCTTCATTGAACTTTTGATGCACTTTGACCATGGTTTACCCTTGGAAATACTGTATTCCCTATTAATAAAAATTTTGGTCACAGAACGCATCAGTAATTCATATTGATGCATGAACCAGTTCATACTTGACTACATTTTGTACGAAAATATACATCACCGAAAATTTGGTCGTCATTGATGTGTTAAGAATTATTTCTGATTACTAATGTAATGTTGACTTGTGTCATTTAAGCATGGCACCTGGTTTGGACATTGTTCTGTTCATTGCTGCAAAGCTGCCTCTTTGGTGTATTAATCTTTACCAGTGATAGCTCTAGTTAAATTTGTATCTTTCAGGTATAATGGGTACACAAAAGAAAGTTCATTCTCAGTTGGTTTACAAGGAATACACAAGGATGATGTGGACAAGGTGAAACAGATTATCTCAGAGACTATAGATAAAGTTATAGAAGAGGGTTTTGAGCAGTCAAGAATTGATGCGCTGTTACACAGGATTGAACTTGGCACAAAACATCAGACTAGCAACTTTGGTCTGGGCTTAGTAATGGTACGTTAACACACAGTTAAACCTGTCTTAGCGGCCACCTATATTAAGCAGCCGCTTGCCTTAAGCAGTTAGTCAGTTAAACTTCCCTAATTGACATTTTGTTCTAATTGTCATCTGAGTTAATGAGCTGCATCATGTCACTTCCCTGACTGGTGGCTTACAGGTATGAGGGTAGTTCTTTTGTTGAATTAAAGTATTTTCAGACTTCATGTATTTTAAATTTTCTGAGTGCTGGAAAACTCCATCTTACACTCTATGTTGTAAGATGACACTCGCATAGTAAATGACATCATAGTGAACTTCATTTAAGAAGTAGATTTGTGCATTAGGTTTAGTGAAGTAAAACAGGATAAAAGTCAAATTCCTTTACAGTTGGGCTTTGTCCCTTATAGTAGCACAGCTTAAATCAATAGGGAGAGCACAGATCATCAGATCATGGGTCATGAGTTCAGTCCCTGGGCAAGGCACATGTTCTTCATGATGATTTGATAAAAGACATTGTAACTGAAATCATTCGTCCTCCACCTTATATAACTGAAATACTGTTGAAAAACGATATTCAATCCGAAACAAACAAAATTAAGTATAGTTCTTGTTTCCAGTAAAGTTATTATATGAGATAAATAACATTACACAACGGCAATAAAACTAAACTGGAACTCAGGTTGTAGCTCATTCATGAAACCCCAATCAAATGTCATTTTGGTTACAGGTATACATTTCCTACACTTCATTTAAATACACAGTTGTCAGAAAATAGTGTTGTGAAGAAGGTCATTACTGGTAGTTTGACTTTATTTCTTCTATTATATGTATGATACAGTATGAAAGTAAAAGAATCTGTCACTGGTAATAGGTACAGAACAGATGGAATATGCAATTCTCAGGTAACTGTATTTGTAGAAACTTGACAGAGCCTTGTTACCACCTAAACAGTTACCATCAAGTCAGATATTTCTATCTGCACCTACTAGTTAAAGATTCTTTTAGTCTTTGTGAGGTGACATTGGTTCCAATTTTCATTGATTGTTACTTATCACATTTATTGTAAGGATTGAAAGGAATTTCCGATTGGTGCATACTTACTGGAGCTATTTGTATCAACCCCAGTGTGAACAATCTGTTCATTTTATGGGGCACTGGAATCAAAAGGAAACATTTTTAGCTGAAATGATTTTAACATTGTATTTTTTTAAATCAGTCTGTTGCATCAATGTGGAACCATGATGGTGATGCGTCCGAGATGTTGCGGGTGAACAACCAGATGGAGCTGTTCAAAAAGAAATTGCAAAATGACCCAAAATACTTGCAGAAGAAAGTTAAGGAATATTTCAAGGTACATGTACTTTCATTTTGAACTTGAATGAGTCACTGATTTATAACATTAAGAAACAGTTAGGAACATTTAAAAAAAAAACACGCTGAGCTGCAAGATTGAAATTTTAGCCTGGCAGCGCCTTTATCTAATAAAACATTTTTGTCAGTCTTATGAAAAAGCTCACATTCATTCTCTCACTTTTCTATTGAGGACCTCCGTGGCTGAGTGGTTATGGTCACAGACTTCTAATTCTTTGCCCCTCACAGCTGTGAGTTTGATACCTTGCTTGAGATGCAGAATTTTTTTTGTGAGAAAGACATCAAACTGGTTGATGGTTCTACCCAGGGGCTTATATTTGCATGTTATAGGGCATAGTGGGCACCTTGTGTCATCTTCCACCATCAAAAGCTGGAAAGCTAACAACAGCACTTTGCTGTTACTTAGATCTTAAATACCTCTAAAAACAATGGTACTTGCCAAGTGTCACAAAAAAATGACCCAGTGCTTATAGAATTTGAAAAATGACCATAAGATTTTATGTATTTTGAAAATCTCCTTACAATGCAAAATGTGGACAGAAACTTGAAGATTTATGAAATATGCCAATAATAGACTGGTTCTATTATTCCACCATCAAAAGCTGGAAAGCTAACAACAGCACTTTGCTGTTACTTAGATCTTAAATACCTCTAAAAACAATGGTACTTGCCAAGAGTCACAAAAAAAATGACCCAGTGCTTAAAGAATTTGAAAAATGACCATAAGATTTTATGTATTTTGAAAATCTCCTTACAATGCAAAATGTGGACAGAAACTTGAAGACTTATGAAATATCCCAATAATAGACTGGTTCATAATTCTTTAAATGATAAAGCATTACATGCTGTTACAATCAGAGAACCATTCCAGCAGATGTGTTCTATTTACTTCTGAGTTATTTTATACACTAAAATGAGCATCAAAAGATTTCATATTATTTAAATGGTACATGTACATGTACTAGTATTTATATTATAGGACAACTCTCACAGACTTACATTAGTGATGAGCCCTGAGGAAGAATTTGAGGAGAAAAGGAGAGCGAAAGAACAGGAAAAACTTCAGAACTGTATACAGAACCTCAGTGCCCAAGATAAAACAAAAATTTTCCAGTTAGGTAGGGTGTATATGTTGGTCAGTAAATGCTCATTAACCCTTACCCTGCTAAATTTCTATAATGAACTTGTCCATCTTTTAATTTGGACAGTACCATTGACATTTTGTGTATATGTTTATATGGATGATAAACTAATAAAATATTGCCTATTGTCATTAACTGATAAAAGGCGTGCATTCCAAAAGATACTGACTGAATGGTGAACAGTGCAGGCCATGATCAGGCTACACGGACATGCAGGCTGATGTTGGTCTGCACTGGTTGCAAAAGCAGAATCACTTGCTGCCAGCAGGCTTAAGGTTAAGAATTAAGAATATTTTAGAACAAGCTTTTAATTAACTCGAAAGTGAATGCCCTATGAAAACCAGTTATTACTGACTTTTATGGACACAGATATTTGAACTGAATAAGATGAAACCTGTGATGAAGGGAGCTGTAGTGGAATTATTCCAAGAACATTTTCTTCAGAAGCCAGAAGCATTACCAAAACATCATAATCTGTAATTTTTGAAACATTGAAAGACCATATAATTATGTCATGTGCTAATTACCACTGAAGCACGTTATTGCCATTTAAAAATGTAACTTATAATAGTATAAGACATGATCTCTTCTAATAAATGAATATCAAAAAATGTGCAGGCTAGAATGAGTATAATAGAGTCTATTTATTATAGTCGTATAATGTTTTTTTTTTCTCTGCTATAGGACAAGAGTTACAGGAGACCCAGAATCGTACCGAAGATCTGACGTGCTTGCCGTGTATCAAGCTGAGTGAGATTGATAAGGAAATCAAGTTGGAACCCACGGAACAAACAGAATTTGGTATGCTTATTAAATGTACTGTACACAGTAATTTAAAACCTGTCTGTTAAGATCATCCTTTGGAAATTAAATGTTCACATACAGTCAAACTTATCTGCAAAGACCACTGTTGGGAAAAGAAAAAAAAGTGGTCTTTGATAGGTTGCCTCTCAACACAGTTAAATTTACACTATACAGTCAAACATTGTTCGCTCTAACTCAATGGGACTGGCAATATTTGTTAGAGTTATCAGTAGTTTGAGCCATCGAAAATTATACTTTATGTAGGGAATTTGCCAGGACCTGATGATGAATTCGAGTAAAGGGTGGCGTTCGAATTAACTGAGTTCGAGTGAATGGGAAGGGAAAAAGGTTGTCTTTTTAAGCAGGTTTTATAGTAGTGGTCTTTATTCAGAGGTTGCGTTTAGCACAGATTTGACTGGGTATGCATAATAAGGCAGATCTGCATGTTCGGAAAAACCAAATGTAATTGCGTAATATTGTGTATCTAGATAATTTAGAATAAATCCTTGAAATTTAAGTATATGGAAATAAAAATCATAAATAAGTGATCCTTTTTCTTGGATTTGATAAAACAAGTAATGTCACTATCTTCCTAAAGAGTGAACACAGTAATGAAAAACGGCGATTTGTGATGTTATTCAAAATAATGAATAGAAGGTAAGGAGCACAGAGCAATCCAAACAACAATCAGTGACCCATATTTCACCAGACGCACATAAAAATGCTCAGTGATGTTAATGAAATTTGCAGATCATTTTTTTAATCACAGACAAATAAAAAAAAAAACAGCGTACTTGCATATACTTCTTACAACGCGATAGAAAATACAGAAACATACAACTGAGAAAAATCTTATTTTAGGTATTGAATCTGCTTTGCACAAGCCATGTTTTTGGTGACAACAGGAAAATGCCAAAAGCACGTATGGCAAAAATAGAATCAAACAGAAATTATGGGGTTTTATTATGGGCCCATTACAGGGGGGGGTGGGGTTTACACACTGACAAGAACATTTGCATTTATGCATTTTTTACCACACAAATACATAAGATTATGTTCAGATTTACTTTCAAGCATAAAACTGCTGCTCTTGTCACTTTTCGAGGGGTGTTATGAGTATTATGGGCCGTTTTAAGAAAAAGAAATGAGATAGTTATTACCTGTTACAAAAAATGAGTCACTCAGGATGACCTTTGTGTGTATTTCAGATGGCATTCCGGTGCAGTACAGTGCTCAGCCAACAAATGAAGTGACATATATAAAAATGGTGTCATTTCTGGACCAGGTGCCCATGGAAATGAAGGTTTATGTGCCACTGTTCACTAATGTGATCACAAAGTAAGATTTTTCGGAATCTGTTTTAACCTTTACCCTGCTAAATTTCTAAAATGGATTGGTCCATCATTCAATTTTGGCAGTTTATCATTCAAAGGGGTGTTCATTGAAAATTTACTGTTTGAATAACAAACAGTGCAGACTAAGATCAGGCTGATCATGGCCTGCACTGGTTGCAAAGGCAAAATCACTTGCTGCCAGCAGACTAAATGTTTATCAATAAAATATATGTGTTGAAATTTAACATTATGAATTTGAAACAAAGCTAGTGATAACAAGTTTTTATTTGGTTGCCATGGCCCAGTGAATCTCTTGCCTGTTACCTCTGCGGAATTGAAAACCTGCTGTTTTCCTTGTGCGATACAGCTACACAGACAGTCTGTGGTTTTATTATACCCACCTAAGCTTATACTTTTAGAACATTAATTTTCACGAGGGCTAATTTTATAGTCTTTTATTATGGTAGTGTATGAAATTATGAAATTCATTCATAAATTACAGCATGTGAGTCATCTTAACACCCCGGGTGTAAGACAAGTTTTTCTAGCACTTGCAAAAGCACAAAAAAAATCCTGTGTGGCATGCAAGAAATCTATCAATATTTGTGGGGAGCCAAATTTATTCCCAAGAAATTAAATGATTTTACAGTAGCTGTTTTAGCAATTACCTTGTAATTTTTTGCTCACAAAATTGAATAATTTCACAGTATTATTAATAGTCACCAAAATTTTAATTGATTTCTGCTGTGTCTGCCAGTGGCAATAAGGGTAGCATAGAAAAATCTCAACCTCTATTGGTATTTCCTTATATTATATACCGCTACTTACATAAATTCTGTCAAAAATCTTGCATGCCCTGTGAGATCCAATCTGGCAAAATCCTCCCTAGCCAAATACAGCATCCCAGATAGCGCTACTATTATAATAACCCTATTATCTGCAACTGGGAACTGGTGGGCGTGGTGGGTTCTTTATCTATATTTAGGATTTTGGATTATCCATTCTTTGAAATACATGTATTGGTATTTGGTGGGTGGATAGTTTTTGTTGATAAGTCCTAAAGAACAAGTTTAATTCCTTTCCATTTCATATTCAAAAGTCCAAATCCTCAAATTCATATCACATGAAATAGCAGGTTTTTTTTTCCAAAAACTGGAAAATTGATGCCTACAAAATTAAATGATTTCATTTTATTTGATCAATCATAAAGTTTTCTGTACACTTTTTACAGGATGGGAGCCGGTATTTATGACTTCAAGGAGCTGTCACATCAGGCAGAGTTATACACAGGGGGTCTCAGTGCTGGAACTCTTGTGTCCCAAGATCCCACAGACCCCCTCGACTTTGACCAGGTAACAGAATTTCTCAATGATTATGATAACAGTTCCTGTCATATCAGGTGAAGTTATACTCTGAATATCGCATAGATAATGCTAAAGTGTCCACTGAACCCATTGTCTGCGACCAGGTAATAATTTTCCTACCTTATACTGAGTTTATACTAAGTTTTGTACTAAGTGTTCAACTAATCTCTCAGACAAACTTGGAATGGATGAAACCAGAAAAGTCTCTTCTAGGCGCTAGAATTTAAGTTTTATCAAACATTGCTTTTGTGCAGTGATTCGGTACTTAAGCTGTTGGCTTAGCTTGGAGGTTGAAACCCTGCTGGTCACAACAGCTTTCCCTTATTCAAAACCTATGCAAGTTTTTCCTTGAGAGTGGACAAATGAATGATTCAGTTTTAAGATTTAACTTCAGTTTTGCTTTAGCTACACTAAATTAATACAAAGTTTGGCACAAAAGATAATAAAAAAACATATTTGCTTTAATAGTATACTTAAGTTTATTATGGTTTTCAGCTTATTGTATAAATACTTTTATTTCAGGGTGTAGTGTTTTCATCTTACTGTCTAGAAAGAAACTTTGATAAAACATTAGATCTATGGACAGAGATATTTGACAGGTAATTTTTCCCTTTTTGATGTTAAAGACCTGCTCCAGTCCTACCTTTTAACCTTAAATTGTCACTGAAAAGGCATAAAAATCCTGACTATGAACAGTGACGCCTGTCAAAATAGAGTAAAATTTTATATAAAATACCTGTGGTTTTGCGTGCAAAAGTGTGGTACGTGGCCGTTAACTGTTACCTATTATAACGGGTTGCATACATGCAATAGAATTTGAATGGCCATGGAGCAGGGCTTTAATAAAATTTCTGCAAGCTAATGTTTTTCCTTCATCTGGCCTTAGAAAAAAAATTATCTGTACAAATCTGATATATAGAGGATTTACATGAGTGTGTTGAGTTTAGTAAAATGATAAAACTTAAGGCTTTTCAAATTATTTCATCATTTTCATTTTCAGCAAGTAAAGAGACACAAATATAAGATTCTTTTTATCACACTTCGTCTTTCCTTCCTTTTATAATCCATCCTTAATCCAAAAACAATCATCTACACTTGAAACAGCCGGATCATTGAAATATGAGTCGCGCCATGAGAAAACCAACATAGTGGCTTTGCCACCAGCATGGATCCAGACCAACCTGCGCATCAGCACAGTCTGGTCAGGGTCCATGCTGTTCACTTTTAAAGCCTATTGGAATTGGAGAAATAGTTAACGAACAGCATGGATCCTGACCAAACTGCGCAGATGCGCAGGCTGGTCTGGATCCATGCTGGTCGCAAAGCCACTATGTTGGTTGTCTCATGGCGTGGCTCATATTGTTACGCTAGTGTAATATGAGTAATAGGGCACAGAGTTATTTCAGTTGTATGATGTCAGACATATAGCAGGGTGGGCCTTTGTGGCTGAGTGGTTACAGTTGCTGACTTTGAATCACTTGCCCCTCATCGATGTGGGTTCGAGCCTCCCTCAGGGGCATTGCATTCTTCATGTGAGGAAGCCATCCAGCTGGCTTACAGAAAGTTGGTGGTTCTACCCAGGTTCCCATGATGAAGTAATGCACCGAGGAGTTCTTGGGTTCTTTCTCAACCTTTAAAGTTGGAAAGTCAGCATATTACCAAAAATTGTGTCAATGCAACATTAAACCCAACAAAACAAACATAATTATGATGGGATATAATTCTGTTTCAGTCAGTTTTTTTAGCAAGTCTACTTTAAAGTTTGATACTGACATAACAGTGCCATGAAATTGTCGCTGACTTCAAATCACTTAATTGCCTGTCACCATTGTGGGTTCAAAATCTTGCTTGGTGATGTTGAATTATTTTAGGTGAGGAAGCCATTGAGCTGACTTACAGAAGGTCAGTAGTTTTACCGAGGTGCCTGCTCAGGCCTGAAATAATGTCTGGCTGGGCATTTAGGGGTCTTCACCCATCCCCCTCACCCAATGCGAAGCTAGACAGTTTTCATATAATGACCTGTAAGTGTGTTGGTGTGACATTAAACCCAACAACAACAACAACAAAAATACCACAGAAATTAATGATACCTGTGAAACTTGCAAAATTGTAGATTTCAGGTTTTTGATGTTATATTTTCAGATCAAATTTACGAGACAGTAATCGCTTACAGACCCTGATTAAAATGTCTGCGGCAGATTTGGCGGCAAGTTTATCTAATGCAGGCCATAATTATGCCATGATGCATTCTGCATCATCACTGACACCAGCTTCACAGCTGAGTGAAATGTTCGACGGTGTCTCTCAGGTTTGACAGTGCTTTTCTTTGTTTTAAAATAATTCTTTTCATATCTTGAAATACAGTTATCAAGCCTTATTATGTATTATATAGGGGCCTTTTTGCCGAGTGGTTAAGGCCACCACCTTCAAATCACTTGGCCCACATGGATGCGGGTTGGAGTCTCGCTTAGGGTGTTGAATTCTTCATGTGAAGAAGCCATTCAGCTGGCTTAGGGAAGTTCAGTGGTTCTACCCAGATGCCTCTTTGTGATAAAATAATGCACGGATGGGCACATTGGGGCTTGAAAGTTGCCATATGACCTATAAATGTGCTGGTATGATGTTCAAACAAACCAACCTTTATTATATATTTTTGTGGACTTTAACTAAGACCAAATATGCTTTGTTTAGTTGATACAAACTTATTTTACTTCACTTGTGATGAAAGCTTATTTGAATCATTGTTGAGTGTGAGAATGCATGGACATCATCCCTGTGGGGTTCGAACACACAACCTTAGAATTGAATGGCTGACATCTTAGCCATGGGACTACAGCTGCCCTAGATGTGTATTTATACCAGTCCTGTAGTATCATAACATTACAGTTTCAAGTACGTCTTAAACTACAAACTCATTTTTACCCATTTGTACATAGAACTTTTCCTTAATTTTTTTCGTGCCCCCCCATGAGTGGTGGGGGCATATAGATTTGCTCGTGTCCGTCTGTGCGTCCATTTGTCCGTCTGAAGTTTGTTACGCGCCTAGCTCAAAAAGTATTTGATATAAATTGATGAAACCTTGCATGAGTCTTTATCATGATATGAACTTGCGCACCTTCTATCTTTCGTCTGGCTCCGCCCCCTATTTTTAGAGTTATGGCCCCTGAAATAGTCAAAAATGCGCATTTTCACCTTGTGACACGCCTAGCTCAAAAAGTGTTTGATATAAATTGATGAAACCTTGCATGAGTCTTTATCATGATATGAACTTGCGCACCTACTATTTTTCTTCTGACTCCGCCCCCTATTTTTAGAGTTATGGCCCCTGAAATAGTCAAAAAATGCACATTTTCGCCTTGTGACACACCTAGCTCAAAAAGTATTTGATATAGATCCATGAAACCTTGCATGAGTCTTAATCATGATATGAACTTGCACATCTCCTATTCTTAATATAGGTCTGCGCCCTATTTCTAGAGTTATGGCCCCTGAAATAGTCAAAAATGCATATTTTCACCTTGTGACACCCCTAGCTCAGAAAGTATATGATATAAATTGATGAAACCTTGCATGAGTCTTTATCATGATATGAACTTGCGCACCTACTATTATTCATCTGAGTCCGCCCCCTATTTTTAGAGTTATGGCCCCTGATATAGTAAAAAAATGCACATTTTCACCAAATTATGTGCCTCACTCAGAAAATATTTAATGTAAATTCATGAAACCTTGCTTGAGTCTTTATCATAATGTGACCTTGTGCATTCTTCTTGAGAATTTTAGCATTTATTACAGAGTTATGGCCCATGGAATAGCAAATGCAAATATTTGATTTTTTGTTTGTGATGCTCATAGCTCAAAAAGTATATGGTATAGAATAATGAATCCTTCTCATATTTTTTTTTGAGGCTATACCCCATTAAGACTGCAAATATTTGAATTATTTCACCTTATTTGTGACAAATGTACCGGTGGGGGGCACACCCTGTGTCCTACAGACACATTCTAGTTTTCACTTCATATGGAAAAAAAAGTTTATAATCCTGTATTCCAGTCTCAATCATTAATGTTATCAAAAGATACAGTACTTTGTTCTGTAATGTTTAGAACTAGAACAATGAGAAATAAGCTCAAAGTTAGATTGAGAATCAGTGTAGAACATAGTTCTACTTGAAACCATTTTAGAACACTGTCATGCTAAATATGATTGATTCTGCCTCTGCGACCATATTAGATCATGATCAGCCTGCACATCCATGCAGTATGATCATGATCTGCACTGTTTGCCATTCAGTCAGCATCTTTTTGATAAGCACTCCTTTTAACAGTTAATGGTACTGTCCAAATTGAAAGATGGACAAGTCCATTATAGAAATTTTGTACGGTAAGGGTTAAGGTAGAACCATTTTGCTTTTTCATGCTGACATAGATATGAGACGCACCATGAGAAAACCAACATAGTGCATTTACGACCAGCATCTGCGCAGGCTGGTCTGGATCCATGCTAGTCGCAAATGCACTATGTTGGTTTTCTCATGCTGACATAGTTATCTCTTGCAGGTATCTGTGATGAAGAGGATTGCAGAGTTAGAAGACAATTCTAAAATCATGGAGCATCTGATAGAACTGGGACATGAAATACTCAACAAAAATAATCTCAAGTAAGGGGATGTTCATTTTAGTCTTTGTATAAAGAGTTCATTTCCTTGGATGTACTTGACTTTAAATCATAAATGTTGTTTTGTTATTGTTGAATTTATATTTCCCAATTTGATCATATTTTGCAAATTTTATGTTTCACAAGTTGATCATGTATTGCAAATTTAGTGTTTCCCAGTTTGATCATATTTTGCGAACTTTATATTTCACAAGTTGATCATAATTATATTGCAAATTTAATGTTTCAAATTTTTCCATATATTGCAGATTTAATGTTTCACAATATTGCCATGTATTGCTCATTTAATGTTTCACAGTTTTGCCAGATATTGCTCATTTAATGATTAACAATTTTGCCATGTATTGAAAATTTAATGTTGAACAGTTTTGCCATATATTGCAAATTTAATGTTTCGCAATTTTGCCATATATTGCAAATTTTATATTTCACAAGTTGACCATAAATTTCAAATAATATGTCTCACCAGTTGATAAATTTCAAGTTTCACAAGTTGATGAATTATATGTTTCCCAAGTTAACATATTTTGCAAATTCTATGTTTCAAAAGTTGGCCTTATATCATTAATTTTATATATCACAAGTTGACCATATATTGAAAATTCAGGGCCTCTGTGGCCAAGTGGTTAAGATAGCTGATTCTTGCATACCAGACGGGGATTTCCGGTATCTTTACCGGTGCTGGAAAAATCCATCTTACACCCCGGGGTGTAAGATGACTCTTGTGCTTTAAATGACGTATTACGAACTACATATATGTAGAAGATTTATGTAGTAATATATATTTTATTTAAAAAACGGAATAAAAATTCAGTACCTTGACAGTTCCTATTGGTTCCTGATAGTATATTTCTCGATTCAAATCACGTTATTTTATCAAAAATTCATAACGTTACGCTGCAACTGATAAAACAAAACCGAAGAAAAACATTGTTATTTGTTCTGAAACGTCATGACGTCTTTCCTGTTTACGGACGTTGGTTTCCCACGCTTTGTTTAAATACACTACCATATGAAATAGTTCTAAAAAGAAAGCCATTTGATTGATTTTATTTTTGTTATTATTTCTTGAAATCTGTATGCAAGAAAAAGATTCTGTCACTGGTTATAGGTGCAGGTGGAAATATCCGGCTCTCTGGTAACTGTTTAGGCGGTAAGGAGGCTCCTTGCCGAGTTACCGCCTAAACAGTTACCTTTGAGGCCGAATATTCCCATCTGCACCTACAACCAGTGAAAGAATCTTATACTTTAAATCACTTGCCTCTCATCGATGTGGGTTCGAACCTCACTCTGGGCGTTGACATCGTCATGTGAGGAAGCCATGGCTTATGGAAGGTCGCTGGTTCTACCCAGGGGTACCTGGGGTCTTCCTCCAACGTCAAAGCTGGAAAGTCACCATATGACCTATAATTGTGTCGGTGTGACGTTGAACCCAACAAAACAAATAAATAATTATTTTGAAAATTACATGTATTACAATTTGACCATATTTAATAAATTTTGTGTTTCACAAGTTGACCATATATTGCCAGTTTTGTGTTTCACATATTGGCCATTTATCGCTAGTTTTCTACCACTTTTCATTTCAAATACTGATTGTTTTTTAAATTAACCTTGTGAACAGAACTAAAAGCATTGTATTTTGTTCAGTTAGTCTCCTTAATTTTCTTTTTTATTCCATTATCTAGATTGTGTATCAATGCTACACCAGACTTCATGCCAACTGCGCTGGAAAAAGTGGAACAGTTTATTGAAACATTACACAGTGACAGGAAACCAGAACATCATTTTGTTAAACGACACACAACGCATGTAAGATATTTTAGTATATACCTACATTTATATAAATTCTGTGAAATATATGGCTTGTATTTCACAAGTAAATATGAACAGGCAGAAAAAATTCCGTATTGTTCCTTTTGTATTGTACATTGCCGGACTACTTTCATTTAATATTCATAACCTGACACAGTTCTATAAATAGCGTACACAGAAACTACACTCAGTTTTATTTTAACATCGATAAACAGTGAAAAATTCATTGGGTAACAAAATAACAAACAAAAAGCTGGAGTTATATAATAAAAGGTTCATTATGACAGTAGCTAGATCTGGAATTTTGCAGCATCTGACCGTATTCCAGAATGTTAGATCTGTTTCATTTACACTTGTAATCAATGTAATTATAAAACAACAAAACAAAATTTCTCTCATTTTGCAAAAGCTAGTAAAACATTTTTTATGTCCGATTTTAAAGTATTGTTAGCTCAACTATTCGAATGTATTAGGTAGAGCTACTGGACTACCTATTTGTCAGCATCCACGTTTGGTTATGTTTTATTAAGTTATGTCTCTTTTTCAAGTAAGCATTTCTATAACAGTTTGCTAAATTAATGTCGTCAGATATGATACTCATTACATCTGTTTTACTGGAGGTTAACCCGTATCATGCTGGACATGATTTGTTCAGCCTTTGCGACCAGTGTAGATCATGATCAGCCTGCACAATCGTGCAATCTGATCAAGATCTGCACTGTTCACTATTCAGGCAGTATCTTTTTGGTAATCACCCCTTTTAACAGTTAATGGTAGTGTCCAGATTGGGAGTTGGACAAGTTCCTTATAGAAATTTAGTATGGTAAGGGTTAACTTGCCGTTTGAAAGCATGGATAGACATATGACGTTTGAAATTTGAATGGCATAAGTGGATAATTTTGTTGGTTAGGATTTTTTGTAACTTTGAAAGTATGCAGAACATTATGAATGAAATCTGTATAAATGATAAAACAGAACAATAAATATGTGACATGAATTGCAGTGCTAGTAGTTTCCATTGGGTTATGAAATACATTTTTTGTGTTCAAGTGCATTTTCGACTTCCGCGTATTACTTTAAACATACCTATATGTTTCATATCCAAATTACCAGTACGCCTTGAAATTTGTTTCTAAAATTAATTTGTTCAAAGACACTGTCATGATTTTTTTTGCTAGTATTTTTTGTTCTTTTTTTATTTTACAAAATTTGAAGCCGTTAGTCAGACGACCCACAAAGAGCTGCTTTAGTGGTCTCTTAATGAGATATTTTTAGTTTACAGGTGATCTTATGTTGGGTTCTACTGAAATTTGGGGGCCTCCTTGGGCGAGTGGTTAAGATCGCGAGTGGTTCCAATCACTTGCCCCTCATCAATGCGGGTTTGAGTGTCACTCGGAGCATTGAATTCTTCATGTGAGGAAGCCATCCAGCTGGCTTACGGAAGGTGGGTGGTTCTACCTAGGTTCCCACTCGTGATGAAATAATGCACATCAAAGCTGGAAAGTCACCGTATGACCTATGATTGTGTCAGAGTGACATTAAACCCAACAAAATAAAATAAATCTACTAAAATTTGACCAAAAATGCATTGTCATATTTTGTTGAAAGGAATTTTTTTTTTTTTTTTTTTTTTTTTCAGGTGACAAAATTTGTAGCCACTAGTCAGAAGACTCAGATAGAGCTACCCTTCTCTGTAAACTACATGAGTAAAAGCATTAAAACAGTTCCTTACACACACGTGGATTTCGCTTCGTAAGAAACTTTTGAAAATTATCAACTAGACATTCTCTTTCACAATATTTATTATACCACTCTGGCGAGAAATGTTTATTTTCATTAATACAGCATTATAGCCACCATACATTATTTGGTTGCCATGCAGGCCTCAAGAGATAGCGCTACCTTATTTGAGGTACTACTTGACATAAAAAACATTTTAGAATTGAAATAACACAATTATAGCAGGACTATGTCCAATATAAAAGGAAATATAAGCACACTGTAGAGGTTATAATTGAGCCGTGCCATGGGAAAACCAACATAGTGGGTGTGCGACCAGCATGGATCCAGACCAGCCTGCGCATCCGCGCAGTCTGGTCAGGCTCCATGCTGTTCGCTTTTAAAGCCTTTTTAGTTAAACAGTTATAGCAACATACATTATTTGTCCATGCAGCTCAGAGATGCGCTAGCCTATGGTTATTGGAATAAACATTCTAGATTGAAAACACCACATTATGGATTTTTCTATGGCAAGCCATAAATTATAGGCCCCGGTGGTTCGATGCCTGGTTACTTACGCAAGGCACTTTATCGTGATTGCTTCAGTCAGCTGAACTGTAAATGGGTAGCAACAAATTACTAGGGGTAAGGGATAATTGGTTTTAAATGTTCTTATATCATGGCCATCTAAAGCTCTGTTTTTTGTCTCAAAAAGCAGCAATTAATGAAAATTACCTTTACTTTTAACTTTACTTTTACCTTTTATAGACATGAACTTTTGTAGTTTTTAGTCGAAATTGCTATGTCATTGGATATGAATCATTGGATTTCGACTTTTAACCATTAGCCTGCTGGCGGCAAGTGGTTCTGCCGTTGTGACCAGTGCAGACCAAGATCAGCCTGTACGGTCAGTAAATTTTCAGTGAACACCCCTTTGAATAATAAATGGTAGTGCCCAAATTGAATGATGGACCAGTTCATTTTAGAAAAGCACGAAATTTTGACCCAGCGAAAATATGTGTTATTACAGTAATGATTTCACTGTATGTTATGGATTTTGTGGATTGACCAAATGAAGAAAAAAATACCATGCTAGAAAAAAGTGTTAATATTCTTGTCTTTTTGCAGATTGAGAATATTGTCAAGATTGTTGTCATGGAAATTCCTTCATAGAGAAATACGTGAGAAAGGCGGGGCATATGGGGGCGGAGCTAACTGCACTAATGGAGTCATGAGTTTCTTCTCTTATAGGTAAATTTTCAGTATTTTTATCACCTTTTACACCAGAAAGACATGACCCCACTGTCATATAAAGTTATCGTATTCCACTTCAGTTGCAATTTGAAATACAAGAACTTTCCTTTTTTATTTCACACGAATGGTGTCTTACAAACTTGAATCTCGTTCTTAATTTACTTAAAAAGGTGTAAATTTAATTTTGTAGAATGAATATGTTTCTTTCAGAGATCCTAATTCCATGGAAACTTTGGAAGTGTTTGACAGGTCAATACAATGGGCAGCTAATGGGGACTTTACAGATACAGATGTGGAAGAGGCCAAAATAACAGTGTTTCAACAGGTCAGTTAAAACTAAAGTTGTGACTCTTTTTCACTCTCTGTAAACGTATATGTTGATAACAGAGTATATGTGTATGTGTTTTTTTTTCCATCCAAAGGAAAGAAATGGTTGTTTAGATTTCGCTGGATGATTTATTGAATTTAATATGGTCTTTGTAAAGGGTTTTTTTTTGGTCTTCCAGAACTCACAGACTAATATTCTGTTTATTTTATTTATTTATTTTTATGCTTATCTGTGGTATACTAGTTTAACTGTTTGGTCAGTCATCATGATTAATCAATGAATTGTACTCAAAAACTTTTTTGTGATAGTTAAAGGGGGGTAATAAAAATGTAAGAAAAACGAAATATTTTTACTAATAATGTAGAAAGTATAAATTGAAAGGCATATACAGTAAAACACCGCTCGCTCGAGGTCGCAAGGGGATGAGCAAAATGCTCGAGTTATCCATGCTTTCGAGCGACCCAAACATTGACCAAAATACGAAGAAAACTAAAGTTTGTTTTACGGTCATCGACACCGTTTGCTGAGTAAACGGTGATGCGTAATAATAACATACTTGTGACATTTTCGAAAACAAACGTATTACAAACGTTATCTATTGATAGACGTTTCAATAAGTAATTTGTAAATGGCACATGCGAAGAAACAACTAAGATTTTTTTTATTTTTATTCATCAACAAGTGCATATCATAATTATCGTCTTTCATTTGCATGCAGACAACCGCTGATTAAATTACTAAGATCTCAATCCCGCAGAAAAGATGCTTTAAGTTATCAGTAATTGATCGATATTTGATCAATAAAACTTTTCTTTAAGCTTTTATCAATAATTAATCTCATCATAATATCAAATATACAGAGAGACAAACATTTAAGATAGTCTGGGAATAGACTACGCAATTCTCACGGTGTGTGAAAATGTTTAATTACCCGATACCTTCTGACTGCCGAAGGTGTGAAAAATTTTAACACCTCTGCTCGAGTTAGCCAGAAGCAACAAAAAGTAAATTAATACACAGGGACCAGGTGTCTTGCTCGAGCGATCGAGTTATCGATGCTCGACCCAGCCATGGTAATATCACATAGAAAATAAAAGGAAATCGGCCGGGACCACATGAATTGCTCGAGCGAGCCCGGGTGCTCGAGTCATCGATGCTCGAGCGAGCGGTGTTTCACTGTACTTGATATATATGTAAACAGTTGTTTTAAAAAAAGTGTCACAGATAAAATTTATGGCATTTAGTGAAACTTGCGAAATGTCTTGTAACTTTAACATATATAAAGTTTAAACTGTATGTAGTTGCTTGATGGATTTTCACTAAACTTATAAAGCTGTGATATACACAACTTCAGTAATCACTGTGAATTTTTGTATGCCAGGCCGACTGCCTGGTCAGATATTCAAAATGATGTTACATCATAATGGTCGGACTGGAGTGGTTGTGTCAACATTGGTTAAAAACTACAGATTGTTCTGGAGATTGATACTGACAAGCTGAAATGTTCTCTAAGCAGCTTAGTTATGTGTCAAGGAATCAGTTTTGCTTAAAGTAAGAAAGGAATTTTGCCCTCACATTCTCACCACTACAGCCTGAAGACATATATTCTGCTCAATGTAACTTTTTTTATTATTATAGACCCAGACTTTCCTTTTTCTCAAGCTTTTCATCATGTGAACCGGGCTAGAAAAGCAGGACTTTCCGATTAAAATCAGGGAGTAAATCAAATCCAGTTTTCGGTTATTTCAGGCCAGACAGATTAAACAGATTGTTTCTTTATGTTCTACACACATTGAGATTGGAAGCCAGGTACCAGTATGACTATATATTTTTTTTATTTCAGACCGATAAGCCAGTTCCACCTGGTCAGATTGGTTCCACATTATTTCTCAACAATATTTCTGATGGGATGAGACAAGAAGCTAGGAACCAGTTGTTCAGTGTAACCAAAGAGAATGTAATAGAGGCAGCACAAAGGTGAGTACTGTAAAACTGGAAAAGGACAGGATTCACTTAAATAATCCTAATACCGCCTAGACAAAATTGAAGATTTCCAATTCATGATAATTGAAAGAAAATACATTTATTGCTACCAAAATGTTTATTTTTCATGGTGAATTTAGCTTTTCTTGGAACAGATTTATTATTTTGTACAAAATATGTCACAGAATATTGCTGAAATGAGAGATTTTTTAGATAATGGGTACATTTTGCCATATTTCGGTCACATAGGAATGATTTTATTCATTTAATAGTGAACACAGTCAAGGACCACAAAAATATTTTGACCCTTTCACAGATTTTATGGTCAATTTTTAGTTGTACTGGACAGCTGTGCCTGTATTGAAAATTTCAGATTTTGTTAAAAATTTGGTTAAAAACTGAAGGGTTCCCATACCTTTAATGTTAAAAGTAATTTCATTTACGTCAGAAATTTTCTTCAATAATCATTAAGTTAAAATATTGCATGCAGTGTGATAAAATGATACTTCTTGATGAAGGAAAACTTATTCCATTTAGAGACAAAGTTTTTAGGCCATTTTTGGGCAAAAGTAAATCTTCTTCTTTGTTGGCAGTTTATTTTCACTACATTGGCTAAGTGACTGTGTTCTCATTTATATTTGAGCCATGCCATGAGAAAACCAGCATAGTGCGTTTGCGACCAGGATGGATCCAGACCAGCCTGCGCATCCGTGCCTATTGCAATTAGAGAAACTGTCAGCAAACAGCATGGATTCTGACAAACTGCGCAGGATGCGCATGCTGGTCTGGATCCATGCTGGTCGCAAACACACTATATTGGTTTTCTCATGGCGCGGCTCAAATGATTAGACAGTATTTGGTTTTATCAAATGAACAAATTGGACCAAATACAAAATGATTATAGCATCTCAATATTTTGCAGGTATTTGC
Organism: Mercenaria mercenaria; assembly: GCF_021730395.1. Lineage (NCBI taxonomy): Eukaryota > Metazoa > Mollusca > Bivalvia > Venerida > Veneridae > Mercenaria > Mercenaria mercenaria. The sequence goes on from NC_069378.1 coordinate 58,922,776, forward strand.
TTCCTGATAACAGGCCATCTTCATTATCATTCCTCGGCCCGGAAAATGCAGATGTAGCGGGTAACAAAGAGTGGAAAGTTATCAAGGGGTGATATCCAGTGTTCTGCCTCCGTCCAGAGTGGAAAATCGTCAGGGAGTGATGTGTTTAGAAGGATATCATTCTTTTGATCTGAAATATGGAACTTGTGCAAAATACGTTTTAAAGGTCTTGGAACTATTTGTATACATTAAGGATAAATGTTGTTAAAATACTTATGTATTGTGTAAAGTACATAAAATACAATTGTTTTTTTAAGATTTGTAATTTTAATTGATATATATTGTACTCAATGGATTAAATCACTTAAAGGGGAATATATATGTGCGTAGAAATATTTTAATAAAAAAGGTTAACTGGAGAAAAAATGATGAAAATCAGACTACAAGCGAGTCAGTGGTGCAGTGGTTAGCAGGTTTGACTACAATACCAGTGGTCAGGGTTCAGTTCCGTGTCACGGCTGATATCCCGCTGGGTGATTTACTTAAATCGATACTGTTTCCAGCAATATCAGCCTAGACTGGATGCTGTGGTGGTAATATAAATGACGCCTGCTGTAGGCTTCGCTAGAAATAAATTGTTCCATCCATTCTGGGTGAGGATTTCTTCGACTACCCATGTTAAACAAGGACATACCTTTTTACCTTTATACATACAAAAAGATATGGCAATTTAAATATTAACAGTTTAGTGAAAATGTCACCATTTCGACAAAGTTACGTCAATACATCATTCTTTCCTTATATTCGCATTACCAAATATGGTATTTATGAATACAGTTGAACATGAAGCTTTTTCAAGGTTTACACTTTTACACAGACACTATTAGTTTCATATTATATTATGGCCGTCAAAATGTGATTCTAATAGTTGTCATAGGGGGCCTCCATGACCGAGTGGTTAAGGTCGCTTGACTTTACATCACTTGGCCCACACTGATGTGGATTCGAGTTTCACTCAGGCAGTTGAATTCTTCATGCGAGTAAGTCATCCAGCTGGCTTATGGAAGGTCCGTGCCTCTACCTGAGAGCTCCCCCATGCTGAAATAAAACACGGGAGGGGCACCTGGGGTCTTCCTCCACCATTAAAGCTGGAAATTCGCCATATGACCAAAAATTGTGTGAGTGCAATGTTAAACCCGGGAAACAAAAAAAAAACATGGTTGTTATTCACTTATTTACCATATTTGGTAATGCCCATATACGGAAATGGCCAAAATGGCTGCCTTTTCTTTATATAGATGATATTCAGATTGCTATATCCTTTTTGTTTTTAGTCCAATTTTGAAAATTTTTCCCTTAGTGTTAATGTTTCACTGAGTTCTTTCTGTTACAAAATCTTGCCATTATGTTGAATATTTCCCTTTAAAATCATTCTTATTATGTTGATATATTGTCTGTAAAAACCACATTTGAAAAATAACCTGGATTTAGTCAAAAAACTGCATTTCGGAGACCTGAGTCTCTGAATTTAGCTCAGTCATTGGTTCTGATTCTAAGTCTTGCCTCAGAATTAACCAATCAGATACTAGAGTTTTGAGACTGGTCTACAAACTCAATTCACAAGGCTTTTTAGCGTTAAGATAGTTCTGCATGTTTGGATCAATTTTTTCTCTACAGTGTAGAATTTGATTAAACCACCATTTTCAAAACTTCAAAATATACTTAGAAATTTTGGCAAATAAAAAGGGTAGGGTAGTGTGCTTGATACTTTGCTAGACTGATTTGAAAAATTTGGACCTCACACAAGTTTTCATTGTGGGAGTCTATGGGAAAATCACCATTTTGTTAACGTTTTTGCATAGGAATGTCCCAAGATTTCAGCCACTGTTTCAGATCTCTGATACAGGAGAACAAAATGCTGCCCCATGTGGTTCTGGGACGATCTGTGTATGAAAAGAATTGGAACCACTTCCTTACCCTTGCATGATCGTAAGAGGCGACTAATAGGGTCTTAACACTTGGTTTTGCAGTAACTCCAGTGATTCCAGCAGGTATGCAAATTTTGATTCCATACCTCATGTTTTTATTTCGATTTAAATGCGGTGTGGAACCAAAGTTTGTAGTCCTGTTTGGCGCCATATAACCTATACTGTGTTGGTGCGCCGTAAAACCCAAAAATATTAAATAAATGTGCTTGTTTTCGTTTATGCCTTTTGTCACAAATTGGCAAATATTGCGTGTGAACTTCACAATTTGATGGAAAACCCTTGTTCAGATATATACAATATATGTTTAGTGGAGTTTAAGTATCAGAGATATGTTTTTCTTTCTTCTTGATACATAGGAATGTTCAACAGTTAGAATGAAATTATTTTGTGAGCATATGAACATTTTAAATAATTGAATTATGAAATTGTGACTTCTATTTTTTGTGTTGTACTACAAACTACCTCTTGCATAATAATTATAGTATTATTCTAAAACAATCGTTGTTTTTCCTATGTTGGAATAATTTTTATTCATACAGAATTTGATTTACATGTATAATGCATATCAAATATTGAGGAAAACATACATAAAAAAGGAGTAAAAGCAGTGAAAACAAGTACTGAATGTTCATGAAAACCCATGTAAAAAAACATCAACAGCCCCATGTGGTTCTGGGAAGATCTGTGTATGAAAAGAATTAGAACCACTGCCTTACCCTTGCATGATCGTAAGAGGTGACTAATAGTGTCAGAACACTTGGTTTTGCTGTAACTCTGTGATTCTAGCAGGTATAAAAGTTTTGATTTCATACCTCATAGTTCTATTTCGATGTTAATGATGTGAATTCAAAATATTAAGGCCTGTTTGGCACCATTTAGCCTATACTGTGTTGGTGTGCCGTAAAACCCAAATCAAATCAAATTGAAAAAGTAACATAATGGGAAATAAATATATACATGGTGTAGAGTAAGAACTGAAATGACTTCATTTCAATCATGCCAAAAGAACCAACAATACATTTCTAATTCTTTGGTAATGCAGGGAGTAGGTTCTTGGTATTTATCAATGATGTAAAGAGAATTAATGAAATAATATATAGAGAGAAAACAGTATAAAAGGGGGATAATAAATAGAGACTTAATGTTTGGCAGTGCATATATTATTTTGACTAGAAAAACTGTAAAGTTTTATTCCAACCGTGACATGTGCAGTAGTTGATGATTTGGTGCATTTTGAAACAGTAGATGTATTAATGTTTATAAGCTATTATATTATTTATAATGTTTATATTAACCATGGAAATTTTTAGTAGAGGGATTTTTTTTTCTTTTTATATAATTTAATATCTTTTTCATTTAAATGTATAATTTATTGAATTAAACCAAAAGTTAGCATTGATAAGGCATTTGAAAAAGTAATATTTTGCAGAAAAATATCTTTTTAAAAAAAGACGCAAACTACATGCAGTAGTATTATGCTTTTCTATGCACATGAACAATTTTGATTAATTTTATTCAATTTTATATTGTTATACTGTAGAGGTACAGTAAAACTAAATATTGTATGAGGTAGTGGACTCGTAATGATGATCGTCCAGTTACACATTCTCGGTATATGATATCAGCATTTTTTGGCATTCTTGGTAAACCACATGTACGGTCAGCCACATTTACGTCCCGAAGAATGCAGAATTGCACAACGAAAGAGTGTAGTCATACGGAAATTCCCAAGCATCATTACGGGTCCATTACCTTACTTAACATTGTGCTTATCGTATTTGGTGCATGTTTGGAATTAAAACTTGTGGATAGTAGTTGTTTTCGTTCTTAATTTTTCATCTTTTATGTTAATTGAGTTGGCTCCAACCACCGATAGGGGCATTACCTTCCGATATTGGACCAAAATTCACTTGAGATGCTGTCGACTATAAGTTATCCATTTGTTAACATGTTCTTTAAACAGTATCTCTGACACTTTTTGTTGGAAGTTTATGAAACTGCTCGGATGGTTCTCGTTAAACACTGTTCAAATGGTTCTGCTTGTCTTCACAGATTGGGACCTCCAGAGCTGAAAATATAATACTCTTCATGTTTCTAATGGGAATTATGTCTCCCCCTCCACCCCCACTACACTCTGGGGGAGACATTTTGTTTTTGCCCTGTCCATCCGTCAGTCTGTCCTACTACCTGTCTGTAACACTTCATTTCCTATCAATAACTGGAGAACCATTTGACCTAGAACCTTCAAACCTCATGGGGTGATAGGGCTTATGGAGTGGACAACCCCTATTGTTTTTGGGGCCACTCCATCAAAGATCAAGGTCACGGGCCTGAACATGGAAAACTATTTCTGATCAATAACTTGAAAACCACTTGACCCAGAATATTGAAACTTCATAGGATGATTGATCATTCAGAGTAGATGACCCCTAATGATCTTGGGGTCACTCTATTAAAGGTCAAGGTCACAGGGGCCTGAACATGGAAAACGATTCCTGATCAATAACTTGAGAACCACTTTACCCTGAATATTGAAACTTCATAGGATTATTGCACATGCAGAATAGATTACCCATATTGATTTTGGGGTCACTCTATTAAAGGTCAAGGTCACAGGGGCCTGAACATGGAAATCCATTTCCAGTCAGTAACTTGAGAACCACTTGACCCAGAGTGTTGAAACTTCATAGGGTGATAGGATTTAAAGAGTAGATGACCCCTATTGTTCTTGGGGTCACTCTTTTAAAGGTCAAGGTTGCAGTAGACAGAACATGGAACCATTTCCAGTCAATAACTTAAGAACCATTTGACCTAGAACCTTGAAATTTCATAGGATAATAAGACCTACAGAGTAGATGACCTCTATTGTTTTTGGGGTCACTCCATAAAAGGTCAAGGTCACAGGGGACTGAACATTGAAAACTCTTTTCAATCAATAACTTGAAAACAATTTGACTCAGAACGTTGAAACTAAATAGGATGATTGGACATACAAAGTAGATGACCCCTAATGATTTTTGGGTCACTCAGTCAAAGGTCAAGGTCACAGGGGCCTGTTCATAACTTGAGAACCACTAGGCCCAGAATGTTGAAACTGAGTGGGATTATTGGACATGACAAGTAGATGATCCCTATTGCTGCCAACCATCAGTGTTCCTTTGACTTTTGCGCCTGTCCCCTATTGACTTCTCGCCTATACCACTGTGCATTGGGGGAGACATGTGCTTTTCCACAAAAGCATCTTCTAGTTTTAAACAATTCCAAGAAATATTGTCAAAAGATAGACGGGAAATAAAACTTAACGTCTGATCATGACCTGCACTGTTCGCTATTCAGTCAGTACCTTTGGTATGCACACCTTTTACGTTAATGGTACTGTCCAAATTGAAAGATGAACAAGTTCATTATAGAAATTCAGCAAGGTATGGGTTAATATTTGATTGATGACCTTGTGAGACAGTCTATTAAAAAATAATCACAGAGTATGCTCGACTCATTTCAGTGTAAACCCATTCACAAACAGTACAATCTGATAAATTTTATAAAATTTACTACATTCTTACACGTATGGGTACTGCTTCTTTTACTTATCAACAGTACAAATTAACCCTTCCCCTGCTAAATTTCTATAATGAACTTGTCAGTCTTTCAATTTGGACACTACCATTAACTGTTAACAGGGGAGCTTGCCAGAGAGATGGTCTGACTGAATGGCGAACAGTGCAAACCATACTATCGGGCTGCATGGACATGCAGGCTAATCTTGGTCTGCACTGGCCGCTAAGGCAATATCACTTGCCGCCAGTAGGCTAAGGGTATAGGTGTACAAATAATATATTGGAAAAAAAAACCCGAAAATACCGATTTCATCTTTTTAGTGTTAACAGACTCATCTATATTTCCTTTTTACTGTTCCCTTTTGAGTCTAATATATCAAAGATCTATAAAAAATGTATTTTATACTTCTTTGAATATATGTTGTAACAAGAAAAGTAAACTGGATCAATTTTGCACATCCGATAAAGTTATAATATGTAAGTGTTCCTTTTCCGCGCCTTGCTAATGGCGTATCTCGTGAATTTGATAAAGGCGGATTCTCTATATCCTTAAAACAATATAAGATTTCAAGTTCCATGTTTTTCACTAATGACTTGTCTCCACGGTGTCCAGCCAGCTGAAAGCCACTGACTTATCAAACTGGTGTAAGTGAAGAGGCACTTGAAATAATAGTCAGTTGCTAGCGGTAACGCCCCATTTGACCAGCCTAAATCTCATTTACAGCTCAAAGATCCTTGGGCTGTTATTTTTTCTGTTCTAATTTATTTTCAAACAACATGGAACCAAAAAGCTATAAAAAATAAATACTTCTTTGCTGGAACAAACTTTCACAGCACAACAAAATGACGAAGCATCTGTTACGGTTAGAAAACTTCAGATTTGTCACTTGAGAGTCTTAAACTTGAAACAGAATTGTAATTCTCGCTCTTTAAAGGGACTGGCCTCCAGATCATTCGACAACAACAACCAAATCAAAGGCCTGAAGGGCCTGAGTCGGCTAATGATTGATGTACTGACAGTATAGTCTACTAGTTTCAGTTTGTTTTTAGTTTTTTTCTTAAAATTTCATAACACAGCTCGATATTTACCCAAAATATTATATCCGGATACGATTACACTTTTCTCCAGTTTCAACAATCTATTTTACAAATTGTGATGATACGGAGACATTTAGCAGCAATTGGCAGTATCTGACATTGAAGTTTACGGTTAAATTACCTCTTAATTAAATCTTTTCATAAAAAAGTTGTTTCGTTTCGTGAAAGCAGCCAAACATAGACGATCTACTTTCGATTTCAAAAACTACAAGAAAATACAATTTAATGTTTCGCCGATTTGTTTATTTCTCGAAAAATAAGAATTAAAATCATTTTTAATATCAGTAGTAACTAAACAAACCAGTAAAAGTTTCTTCTTCCGATAATTTATCCGTTTATTGACTGCAAAATTCAACCCACGCAAAGTTTATAGAAATCATACGATGCGTGTATACGTTCAATGTGGGAGAATTAAGGCTGATCGGCTATGTTACCTAACGGATCCAGACAATTCAGATTTTGTTTTTTAAAAAGCATTGTGTGCGTTTCTGTAATTTTATATACGTTTTTATACGCTTAGAAATTATTAGACATGCGTATTTGCATTATTTCTATACGTAATTTACGCTAATACGCATCTTATCTGGAGCCCTGTGGAACTATTTTTTGTCTTCGCTGGATGTTACGCAAGCTTTGTAAGCCTGCGCAATTCTTAAAATGCACATTTATGCTTAATGAGTTACATTCGAGTATTGCACAATTACAAGTCATAAATATGACAGATTACATCGTATATTGGTCATAGCAAAGGGAATTGACACAACTTAACTTCATTCATGCGGTGAACTGTTTGAAATTTGAGAAATCTAATGGAACTACATCCCTTCACGTGTTATTCGGTCCATTTAGAGAATCGCTGAACAGCAAGGACTCGTCAAAAGGCTTTCAGCCTTTAGCCGACTCAAAAATTGTTTTTGATATCTGGAAATAAATGCTGTATTTCTTAAGAAAGCTTTAAAACATAATTACTGACAAACTAGATCTATATGTTACTGAAACACATGGGGACTTGCTGTTTTTACTACTTTTTACATTGAAAATCGAAAAACGTTTGTAACACTTTACTCCAGGTAAATTGTCTCAATTATTAATATCTACTGGTATTTTGTATTGAGTATTCACTAATTCCGCTATAGCGCTATTGGTTACGACGGCGGGAAAATGTCTTTATTGCCGCTGCGGTCCGAGATTCGATTCCCGACGCAATCATCTTTTTTTCTTGATTTGGAATTTTTAAAATATTTTAGTAACAAAAACTCATCTTCTGATCATAACCAAACTTCAATTTGAAAGAAAGATTATTTTAGCCAAATCTGGAGGTTTCGCCTGTTAACATTTCCTTCATTGTCATGATGAAATTGTGCGTGTGTCTTTTTGTGTACGTTCGTGCGTGCTTTATATTTCATGAAAGGGAAGTAATGCGAACTTCAAAACATGGTTTATTTAGATTGCACAGTTGTGCATAAATAAATAACTGTGCGGTGACTTCAAAATATGTAATGTTTAACATAATTATAAATTTGAATTACAAAACTGAGGATAGCAAATTACCAGTAGATATTACAGTGGCAGATGTTATATAATTTGTTCGAAAAGCATTGTCGCTGGCTAATCCTATTGGATTCTACAATGTTACGCTACATAAACACTGTGTGTACGATACATTTGCGGGGTAGGGCCGATTGTCAGGCCCAGATTTAACTTGCGCAATGAATGTAAACATAGTAAAGAAGCACAGGTCTGTTGCAACACTGTAGCTGGACACAGAACCGCCGTATTGACTGCCCGTTCTTAATCTTGCACACAAAATAACCCACATCTCGACGACCACTATGTTTAGTGTTTAAAGGTCATTACTCCCAGATTTCTAATTTGTCAAAATTTTAAACATTCATAATTAAGACAGTTTACCTCGAGTAAAGTGTTTTAAACTAAAACGCTTTTCAATTTTCATTGTAAAAATAAGTAAAAACAACAAATTCTCTTGTGTTTCTAGTCTGTCAGTAATTAAGTTCCAAAGCCTTCTTAAGAAATATGGCATTTCCTTCCTGATACCTAAAAAAATCTCCTTTTTGTTGTCTTTCCATCTTGAGGCCATGGAGTGCCTTTAAAGATATCCAAGGACAATATTTCACTTAAATATTTTATCATTAGATATTCACTTCAAATGTAGGCCTACAATGACCAAATGATCAAATGTAAATAACTTTACTAAGGCCTAAACAAATCTTTGTTTCCTGTAACATGCTCAGAAAAATTTCGGGGGGGGGGGGGGGGGGGGGGGGGGGGGGGGGGGGGGGAGGGAGTAACATTGGCGTATTCAGGTAACACTAGCCTGATTTCCGTAACTTTGGGCCTAAACAAAATTCTTTGTTTCCGGTAACATTGTTACATTATTATGGGTTATGCCTTTAGAGTATCAGCAAGTTGATTTCTAACATCACTGGCCATGTTTAAAGCATAAAAAGTGCAGTTTTGTAACTTTTAGTTAAAAAGTTGAAAAAATAATAATCTCCAAGGCCATAAAAACATTTAGGCTCGGGCCAAAAATTAAAGGTAGATCGGGATACCGGAAATAAACAGTTTTTATTTTTTTACGCCTAAACATATAAACTAAATTTGCATAATTATAGAGCTATATTCGTAATAAAATGTAATGCGGTAACAGAACTAGTGGTAATACACATTTATACTGTGTTTATTTATACATGTATATAGTGTGTACTATTTTAAATCTAATGCATAGTACTGTTAATGCACATAAACTTGTTAATTTTAAGTTTACAGAAACAAAACTATTTGTTCATGTTTTTAAATATGAAATTCAGATCTTATATAGATCTACCTTTAAAGGGTCTAACCCAAACATTTTAGGCGAAAAACAATTTCCTCTCAAAACTCAAAAAAAGTGAGTACTCTAAAAGTGACTAGTTATTGACCTACGATTTTTGCATGATTTCCTATAAATAACGAAAAAATATTGTGCAAAAGGTAGTAAACCGTTGCAACGCTTTTGAAATACTGCAGACATATTACATTTTAAAGAAATGCAAGTTTGTACAATTATTATTACGTCCATATGCCTGTCTTGATTGAAGACGAAATCACGTTGTCCGTCCGTCCGTAAACATGTTCCGTTTTCAGATATTTAAGTTAACTCGTGGTAACTCAATGATGACTTCCTGAAGCTTCCCGTCAACTTAGTATTAAAGGGAGGTAATAATACATATCTTAAAACTTGGTTTTAGATAAAATGATTATTTAGAATATGTAAACATTAAAGATTTTTGAAAAATAGTAAATAAATTTGAAAATATTGGTTCAGTCTGAAAAAAAAATGTTGTTAATGTAAACCCATTTGAAATTGTTCCCTTGTTTACTATTTATTCAGAATAAATACAATTTACAAATGATTTTAAAATAATTTCTGTTCAAAGCGCTTGTTCATAACTTCTGTGAAGCGCATGTATTTCTGCAGGGTTAGGCGAGTGTCTAACTTGGAACTAAACTGCCCAGTATATACCCAGTATTCGAGAGAACAGGTACATTTGGCCAGAGAAAATAAATGTTTAGATTCTCATCCGAATTTTAGGAAAAATAGAGTGGGTGGGCACTTCTTATTTTTTTTATTAGGAAATAAAGGAGACCTCAGTTCAAAACTTACTTAAGAGTTGACAAAATTAATAAAAAGAAGACACATGTACTGATAATACTAGTGTTTGCTATTGTGTCTCTAATTAGCATGTATATTCAAAACTCTTTTAATGTATCTAAAAATAATTTAATATCATAAATGTTATTTTTACTTAAAATCACGGTGATGGTTTTTCCGTACACTGATTGTATCCTGTACGAAAACACGAAAAATAAATAGTTGTCTGTTCACTGTATTCACAAGTTCAAACTATTTAGGGTCCTGTCAAAGTAAAATCAAGTTCTGTCAAGAAAACAATCAATCTGTGGAACAACTCATTGTTCCTGCCGCTGTGCATCTGCTGAAAGCTATGCCAGTGGAACCGGTAATGATGCTGGCGATGTCCGACCTTCATAACAAAATGCATTTACTCGCATGTAAGGTTTGTCTTTGTATATTGCCTGGCACTCATGAATATTTCGCATATTTCCGTAAATTAATTTTCGGTGTCCGAACATAAATAGCGATATAACTATATTATTACATACATAATTCTTAGTCGCATAATGCAGGTAGCTGAGCGGACAGCGCGTTTAGCTGCCAATATCAGGGTTGTAGGTTCGAGTCCTACGCCTGACCTTATATATAACTTCCCACTTATTCAATCAAACGTATCGTGATATTTATGGTTCCTTTATGAAAAGTTTTCGTATTTATCCGTTGTGAAAAAGTGGAATAAAATTGTTTTAAAAGTGTCTTAGATAAAAAAAAATACTTGTTACCAGCGTTTCCAGAAAATAAATACATACTGCAAGAGAAAACTATTGTATTATCTCACTGATAATGGAATCACACCTATTAGATGTTAAGTTTTTAGTAAATACTTTGTCGAATCTTCTTACGATACAGTCTAATACCAGGCGGTCTTTGGATATATATATATATATATATATTGTTTTCGGCGAAAATAATAGAAATTTTGAAAGGCGGTTTAGCTTTTTTGATCTGAATAATATTTCAGGTTTAGAATAATCGATATATCTGCATGCTATAAAACACATCGCATGTGTATACATTGCCTTACGTAATGCTCATAATATACACTAAATAACTTGCCGGTTAATAGTCAAAACTATTGCCCGATGTCTTTAAGGGGTTGTTAAATGACATCTGGAACATGTTTTTTACAATTCTTTACTTCTATATTTCATTTTAGGCCAACAAATTTTAGTGTTAAACAATAGACCGGTAAATATCACAAACTATTGACCGGCGGTATATTTTAAAATATATCTGCAATAATCACAGATAAAGCAGATCTGAACGTGTTTATCGTGAAAATGGTGCTTTATAAATCTGGTATAATAATAATGATGATGGTGATGATGATGTTGATGATGATGATAATAATGATGATAATAATGATAAATGAATAAACAACAATGAAAAACTGTCATTCCGTACGTAGAATATTCATTTTTTATCATGAATTTATAGCAATATTTTCCGGAATATTCTTTTGAATTCCAAAAACATTTTATACACAGGAGGGAATTACGATCCTAAGACTTCAAATTATATTTTTAAATGTCCCCAGTTGTATTCTTATACCTTTATTCTTAACTGTGCTTAATCTAACTGATCTGAAAAGTATTTGTTTATAGTAGGTATAAAATCCAGAGTTGTATATTTGAACATAATTTTGGCAAAAGTGTACACTTCTTATTTAACTTTCCATGCTATAGTCCATAAAATAAACAAACGTGTTTGTAAACATGGACGGATCCAAACGAAAGGGGAAGAAGCATTTTATAGAAATATTTCGACGGCAAAATACCATACATATCGTAGCCCTGATCAACCTATAAACCGGTCCAGTCTATTTTATAAGTACAACAACACGGTTGACCCATATAAACGAGCTGGGTCCTATTCAAACAAAATATTTTGTTTGTTTTGGTAAGCGCATTTTAGTTTATATAACGGCGGGCGGTAAACGTAGCCAGTGTTCCTGGATTCTGTAGCAGCATAAATTTACCTGTTCTCTGCCAGTAGCTAATAAACTTTTCCACATGAATTAAATGTGGAGGACGAAACAACTTTATTTTTTTTTTTTGTTGGATTGAACGTCGCACCGACACATGATAGGTCATAAGGGGACTTTCCAGCTTTTTAATTGTGGGGGAAGACCCCAGGTGCCCCTCCGTGCATTATTTCATCACGAGCGGGCACCTGGGTAGAACCACCGACCTTCCGTAAGCCAGCTGGATGGCTTCCTCACATGAAGAATTCAACGCCCCGAGTGAAGCTCGAACCCACATTGATGAGGGGCAAGTGATTTGAAGTCAGCGACCTTAACCACTCGGCCACGGAGGCCCCAAACAACTTTAGCCTACATACAATTTCTATAGAGAACATACACTTCGCCCGGGGATCGAACTCCTAACCCAGTGATCCATAGATCTGCGCTCATCCTATATTGTAACAATTCGAATCAACAGGGAAGTTTAATAGAGAATTAATCAGAAATATGTGAATCTTCTAGCGTCCTGGGGGAGTGTTAAAATCGGAGGGGAAAAAATGTACTTTTAAAGGGAGATAATAAGAAATAACAAGACATGTTTTTATGGAATATGTCAAAATTAAGAAAATAATGTACTTACTTATTATTACCAAATAGGCAATAATTTTGCCAAAAAATATTAATAATTTGGAAAACGTTTAAAATTAGAAACTGTTTGAATTTGTGATCTCGGTTAAGTATTTATAAAGATTTTGCGGTGTTACGGGTAATCAAACTTCATAGGATGTAAACCTGTACTTCGACAGCAACACTGCGGGTACAAAAGACTTTGGAGGGTCAGGTCGACTTGCTTGACTCTATCTGTGTGGAAGAGATAACGACGAATGGGTGCAAGACTATTTCCAATGACGTGCTGAACCGCATTAAAGAAGGCATACTCGGCTTGGGTTTAAGCTAACATATGCCATGCACGTTATAACACTAGTTCATAAACTGTTTCTCAGATACATTAAAATTTATGTAACATAAGTAGAACGACTACGTCATAAATGGGCTTAACAAATGTAGAGTTACAGAATCTGTGCACTGTATGTGAACATGAAAGTATGTGAAGTTCATTGGACGTTAATGAGATACCGCCCAAAATACAAAAGCTATATAAACCAGTTTTAAGTCGTAAAAAATGGAAGAAGACCATTCAAGGAACATCCAGGCGAAGCGTCATCGACTTCCAGCGCGCGGTGTCGGAGAGATGTCGTTTGAAGAAAAGTGTGGACCGACGGATGGACGCCGGACAGTGAGTGTTCACAATAGCTAGCACTCTGACTTAGCTGAGCTAATAATAAATGTGAATGTTATGCGCATGTGTACCGGAAGACGAAACAACAAAAGGACGACGTTTTGGCAAAATTAAATCGTCTCCTTTTCGTGTTTTTCGCTAGCGGTATATAGAAAATCAAATGGCAAAACGAAAAGTTGAAAAAAAAAAACTACGAAAAATGCAACGTCGTCTTTTCGCGAGTGAAAGGACGACAGAAAAAAAAGGCGTTGGCAGGCATCAGCCACCATAGAAAAAAGGAATATCAAATCTATACATTGCATACGAGGTGGTTTTACTGCCTTCTCGCTGATGGAAACTGAGACACTTGCTTTACCCTGTTCGCCATTCAGTCAGTATCTTTTGAGTAAGCACCCCTTTTAAACAGTCAGTGGTACTGTTCAAATTGAAAGATGGACAAGTTCATTATAGAAATTTTGCAGGGAAAGGGTTAATACCTACAAAAACATTTAGTAATCTGGACGCGGACGCGAAGGAAGGGAAAGTAAAAAGTCAAGAGGCAAAATAGAGCTTTACTGAAGACATTACATTTCCATATACATGTACAAGATTCTTAAATTATTAGAGCTGGGGTGACTAACTCAAAGGTCCCTTAAGTCCTAAGGTGGTCGTAACGTCTCCTTTTCTTGCTCGTAGGGATATTTTTGATTAACTCAATCTTCTCGTAAGATACGAGATACCTTAAGTAATCCCGTATCTTAAGGTAAACAAATTGATGCCTTATCTATATCGTAAATAGATTGAAAATTGAAGAAATTAAGTTTTGTTTAACTTTCTGATTAATTTTTCATTTATAATCTAGCTTTTCTCATTCCTGTTGTTTTTTAAATCGATATAGAGGTAATTTCCTAAAAAATCTGGGTTTTTTTCGTCTGCCTGCAAGGCAACTATCATATCAAACTATACAAAGTTGCCTCAATACAAGTATTGAGCAATGGCATTTTATTTAGTAAAAAACCCATAAGAGATACGAGAGTTAATGAATATTTGCAAAGATCTTCAAATGACCTCAAACATGCAAGTCACTTTTTGAATTGATGGTATAAACCTTCCGATGTTCATCAAACATTTTTTTTAAATCCCAACGTGTATAGGAAATTTTCAGTCAATATTATATAAATTGATATTCCGTATGTTAGTTATATAATACTGATACTTTCTTCTGTCTTATAGCATATATTTTGTTGTGTGATTATAACGCATCTATTTCGGACTCCTACTTACGAGGACGTTTGAAGAAATATCAGATCTCGACGTTTCAGTCGTTCAATTACGATGTTCCACATTTTAATGTAATTAGCTAGTTCAGTGATTGATAAAACATTTCTGTTGCTTATGCATATCTGACACTCTGGGATACGGTCAAAATAAATGTACTTGCCTAATGCAGATTTTGGTACTCCTATTCCTACAGTTTAGTAAATATTTCACAACTGTCATTCTTATAATAGTTTCTATTGTAGACGCGCACTTTAAATGCTTACCGTGCTCAAATGTAGATTTATATCAACAAAAGTTTTACCACTATTACAAAAAGTGGATGACAGGTTAACATAATTTGATATCCTTTCATGATCCTTTCATGATTCAGACACGTTAGTAAAGAAATTTTAGTAATCTTCAAAAGATTTACCAGGATTAAGTTTCCCGTCAAATTCTTCGACTTAAATTACTCAAATTTAGAATTTAAACCAACAACAGCAAAACTCATACGGTCAGATGTGTTGATCCTAATGATAAATTCTTGTTACACGTTTACACATACCATTGCTTCAAAATTGTACGAGTATTTTATACGAATAAAAATTTATATATTTATCATATTAAAAAAGTATATTCGTGTAGTACACGTTAAGTCTTACAGCTTTAAGTATATCCATAAGGTCTGTCTCAAATAAGTTATGTCATACATTGTAGATACCAGTATAAACTTTGATCTTCATCTTCAGTTTTAAATAAGCTCCAGTATTGTAGTATCAGCCAAGGATGAGGGTCAAAGGTGTTGCCCATAATCATATCAAAACAATATCTTAGAGCTTTTCGTTCGGAACAATAGATACGTCAGTTTGGGAAGTTTCTAGATTGGCTACTTAAGGCAAGTGGCTGCTTAATTAATACCTGTAGGTGACCGCTAATGCAGGATGTACTGTATACCTCTATCACAGTTCAACATTAAATGTGTGCAAAAAGACTCTTTGAATCTTCATTTCATCTTATATCTCATCCCCTTAGCCTTCAAATTTTATTTATTGAATTTCTTTTTTTATATTTTTATTGTCGAAAATGACGATATGTCTGTGCGTATATTAGTGTGCTGAGCTACGTGCCTGTCATGTGCATTATAGATCTACGGAGGTCATACCGGTCAGTCGCTTTTACAAGAAGCCACAAGTTCTCTTTCTATTCCCAGAATGTTTACCCGTGGGGAGATTCAACTGACCCATACAAACGGAAGAGGACTTCCCTTTTCACATCCTCCCGCTGAGTAGCTTCAGAATTGGTTGCGCTACGCCCTGACTCCCATATATATGTAATAAAAAAGGCCTGTTAAAACCCACCAAATAGCTGTTTCCAACCATTCAGGAATGCATTTTTCATTCGCGTAACATTCGGATCCGATTGAAATTGGCACCTCTCCCATCGTCATTTCGTACTTTGGCACTTATAACCGGAGCAATAATTTACGGAACCTTGAAATTGGGAGGTTAGGGTTGATTACATCCTCCGCCAGAAAAGTTTACATACCAACGTTTTCTGGCTATTTTATCTTCAATATAAATTCTTTTTTTTTCCAAACCTAATCTGATTTCAAAGTATGGTTAAGATTCAAAATAAACCGATCAGTTTGTTGGTGCCAAAAACAAAATCATTTGAAACTTAATGATTTATCATTATAGTTTATATGTAATTCATTTTTATCAAAATATCATTGATTGACAACGGTGCGGTTTATTTTCACTTGTTTTGAAGAATATTAAGCGCGAAGTTGCTGTTGAAGCGTCATATGCAGACGATAGGTAATGCTGCGTGGACATGTTGTATCGTGGTCAATTGATGAAACTTCATTTATGCTGTAATCATTAATTAATATGTATTTGATTTTTTTTAACCTAATGAAGTTTTATTTTAATTTTATGTCGCAAACAATTTATTTAATGGCATTCTGCTCTTATATGTGTGATATCTAGTTTTTTTAGCAACATCCTTGTCATTGTACGAAAGAAGAACTGTTTTCTTAGAAAACTAATGTCCTTTTCAGCATGACAGCAACATTAGACGGAACTTTGATTGTAGGGATAATTGTTTGAACATTTTTACATTTAATTTTACTCGTATGAGATAAACCAGGAGCTCCATCAAAAAGAATATTAATCATTCACCTCCCAAAAAGTAAGTCCTGTGTTGCACCCCGAGACCTCCATCGCAAGAGAGACACATTACAATGAACCATAAATTAATATTAATACCCGGGGTAGACCACGGAGTGGAAAGAGTTTGTTTTTTCTTATAAATAAAAACAGCGCATCAAGCTGTGTTGTTCTATCATATATCCTATTTACTTGGGGGACCCCCACCCCCCACCCCTCCTACAAACCATCCTAACTAACCACTGTCGGCGCTTTGCCTTTACCATTCAAATCTACCTAACATATATATACATATTGTGTATAATTTTGTCTTCTTTTAATAGAAAACACATTAGGGTGCCTATTGTAAGCCATTAATTTCTTACGAATTTCATTCACTTTTGGCTTATAGGCCCACTGGGCCGGGTGTTTTTTGATATGTCTGAAAAAGGCGATAAATAATTATATCAACTATAATTATATCCTTTCCACGGCCGTAACGTAATAAAACGTATTAGCGTCTGATGGCCCTTTCACGCTTCCGTAGAATCAACAATTATTACACGAAATTCATTTTAAAAATATTTCTGAAATGTCTAGGTTGCCGCTTTCAAATACGGAAATATCTGACATCCGATGAATATATATACTGACATTTTTAGACAACAGCAAAAAGGACCTTTTGAACGATTTCAGGAAGTTCCAAAATTCTCCATATATCCTTGCTCCGGTACGGACACCTTTGGGATTTAATAAGTATTTTCTAATTGCTTTAGTTAAACTAAATCGACACAAAAATGAAGGAAATAATTACAAGTTGTTATATAATTTTTCCTTAAAGATAGGACAATTACAAATGTGAAAGATTCCCGTTTCATTTTTATGCACTTTTCACATTTACGGTATCGCAAGTCAGGCTCAACATACGAGGTTGATAAGGTATGCTTTGAGTTATCGAAATAGCGTTACCTTAGTGTTACCTTAACACTGTCGTAAATAACCTCGTAAATTCAGCGATATCGTAAGTTTCGAGTTAGCCACCCCTGGTCTACGCTTGGACATCAGAAGTTCAATCAACAGAAATAGAAGCAGATTAGATCTTTTGAGGTGATCTATACTAATTGGGAGGGATACAAAGTATCTAATACAATGTATTTATCAATTAATAAAGCAAATGCGGCCTCTGTAGAAGTAATTTTGACTTTTTTTTTCGATAACATGCTGCTTTAACAAGTATTACGATTTCAATACAACCAGACAGTCGGACTGGTCTACAGAAACATGTGTGATGATACTGAGGTCGTGTAAATCACAGCGTATTAAGTTTGAATCAAATCCACGATTTGTTGAATAATATGGTATATATAGAAAATAGCGCATGCCATTCAAATAGTTTAATACATTGTTCTAAAAATTTTAAAATCTATAATCTTTTACCGACGCAATTATAAAATTTATGTAAAAATACTTTTGTTTGTTTATTATTTATTTAGAAAAGCACTTTTTAAAACTAATTCATATCTTTTATTAGCTCCCTTTTATAACCGATATTTTATAGTCTAACCTTCTTACTTTAGTAGAACTTTCGTTTTTACCGTTTTGATATGTGTAATTCCTTCTTTTCATTGAGTCGTTGCGTCTGCCTGCTTAATTTCCGTGCGCTCCCATCCTACCTTTTAACCTTGAATTGTCACTGAAAAAGCATGAAAATCCTGACTATGAACTGTGACACCTGTCAAAATAGAGTCTATTTTATAGCAAAATTCTATATGAAATACTGTGGTTTTGCGTCCTAGTGTGGCACGTGGACGTTAACTGTTACCTATTGTAATAATGGGTTGCATACACACAAAAGAATTTGAATAGCAGCGGAGCAGGGCTTTAATAGATAAAATAGGAAAAAGAAAAAAAAAACAGCAAAAAAGAAAACAGCTTTATTTTCGAAGTTGAAAGGTTAAAGACTCCCCTCTTTTGTATTTCCATGGTGGTAATTATATGACTTGCATGATAAAAATGCGAAATACAAGAATCTACATCCATACTGACGGTGACGTATATTAGGCCAAGACAAAATGTTTAATATCAAAACGTTGTACTGAATGAATGTAGGATTATGCACAGTATTTCATATATTAAGCTGAGTTTAGATTTAGATCAAACTTTGTTTCTACATGGTAAGATAGTTATTCATCTATGTTTTAAACATATACTGAAAAAAAGATTGACTGAAGTTTGAAGATAAAGTTGTGAAAAGAAATTAATTCAGGGAGGATCTAAAATGTTCATCCGCAAAATAGCTGTATTTATACCAGTATTAGCAGAATGATTTTCATGAAGTTCATGTGGGAGAAAAAAGTATGTCTCTAGGTTGTTGTGAGTCATTAAACTTTATTCGGTAATGCTGCACGATTTTAAAAACGCCGCCCTAATTCGTGTTTCTTAGTCGGTAAAACAACACGAAGTGGGTATGGTTACAAGCAAACCTGAAATTCGATTCAAAACACATCCATAATTAAAAGAATGATTTTTTTGTCTAAACTTCTGGTGTGTTTTTGAAAT
Organism: Mercenaria mercenaria; assembly: GCF_021730395.1. Classification (NCBI taxonomy): domain Eukaryota; kingdom Metazoa; phylum Mollusca; class Bivalvia; order Venerida; family Veneridae; genus Mercenaria; species Mercenaria mercenaria. The sequence continues at coordinate 58,942,300 of NC_069378.1, forward strand.
AATTTAAACTTAGGCATTGAGTATCCGCAACAACTAAGTCTATGTGGAGGTAATTATAAGGGCAGGACTTCTATTCTTAGGCGTGAAAAAAAATGTTCGTTTCCGGTTTCCCGACCTATCCTAAATTTTTGGCCCGACCCTAAATGTTTTTATGACCTTGGAGAATATTTTTTTCAACTTTTAACAATAATTTCCGAAAAGTCTCCCTTTATAAAAAAAATCCCCAAAAAATTCCGACCTACCTAGCCTAATCGTTTTGAGCATGTTACCGGAAACAAAGAATTTTTTTAGGCCTAACGACGAAACATTGCGAAAAAAAAACAATAGAAAGGAAAGACGGCTTTTGAGAGAAAGTAGCGATTGTACTTTACCATTTAGTCGGTCTTCGATCATGAAACATCGATTATTTCTGTATTATTAGTGTCGTTAATATTCAGATATGTGATTAATACTATGATGGTAGATACAATAATTATGGACCAAACATCGTTAAAGGGAAGTAATAAAAGACAAAGATCTCAAATAATAAGATTGATTGCTACGGTTATAAAAAGATTAATGTGATTAATTAATTTTGTAATTGTTTTTCCATTAAACAATTAGAGAATCTTGTTTGGTGTTTAATGTATAAAACCGTATATGAATGTCATAGGATTATTATTACTTAAACAATTTTCACAGATATGTCGTTACCATTGATGGATTTTGATGAAACTTAGAAAGTTGTGGTATACTGTATTTCAGTAACCACGAAATTTTGTGAATACCGGGCCGACTGCCTGGTCATATATAAGCCTATAATTTTTTAAGACAAATGTCGCGCACCAAGTAAATGGAGCAAACTTATTAAATGCTACAGTTGATAAATTTAACTTTGTAAGAAATTGTTTGTTTGTTTATTTTGGGTTTAACGCCGTTTTTCAACAGTATAACAGTTATGTAACGTCGGGCAGTTGGATTATGTACTAGTACAAACCTGTTCTCCGCAAGTAACTGCCAACTTCCCCACATGAATTATCAGAGGTGGAGGACAGATGATTTGAGACACAATGTCTTTTATCAAATCGTCATGGAGAACATACGCCCCGCCCGGGATCGAACTCGCGACTCCGCGATCTGTAGACCAACGCTATCCCTGTTTAGCTAAGCGGGCGGGCTAATTGGAGCAAATGATACTCTTTGTAAAATACTGCATAAAACTTTTCTGTATTTGTATAATAGCAATATATACTTAAGGACAATGAAAACGCACGGTCGGGATAATTGCATTTTAACAAGGAAAATATTTTTCTTATAAATATTTTTTCACATTTTCATAAAACCGAATGCATTGCGGTCATAAGAACGTCTTCGCATAATCTGTTCATAGAAACTGGTAGATATGAAAATATAGATAGGGAGGCAAGGCTCTGTAGATTTTGTAACATGAACCAAATTGAAAACGAGTATCACTTTCTGTTAGTTTGCCCTTATTACCGGGATATAAGAAGAAAATTTTTCAAACCCTATTTTTGCCATTGGCCAACTATAAAAAAGTTTGAAAGTATCATATCTACTACCTCAAATAAAACAATATATAATGTTGCGAAATTTATCTACTTTGCAAACCTTAAAGAGAATTCCTATAGTTTTTTTCCTTTCATAGAATTTTTTTTAATTCACATATATGATAGGAAAATTTGTGCTGAAAACAATGAATAAATAAAAACAATAGGTCACCAGGCTTGTTTTTGTGAAAAATTGTTTTGAACACACCCACTGTTGCTGAAACTGCCAGCGATTTTTCAACATTTTCATAATTTTCTGCTTTTTTATAAATACCAACCAAAATATACATCCAGGCAGCACAATACGGTTTTTTCTTTTTACAGATTTTATTATATACTTATTTGATATCATAGTCATATTTGTAATATTCTATCCTTACAATAATGGGTACAAGTGAAAAAAATATTGTTTCGTATTTACTTTTGTGAACTTTTTTCAATGAAAAATACCTATAGAGAAGAATATTTTTTTTTAATTTTGAAAAAACTCTTTCATAGATTTTTTTCTTTTTCTTCTTGTGTATAGATAATTGTATTGTGAGCATAAAAATGGCTAAAAATGTATGGGTCACCAGGCTAAATTTTATGTTAAGACAGCTAGAATACAACACCTGTTCGGACGGAAATGGCGCGAACCTGGCCAAATTGATTACATGTATGTCTGCTAAAAGTTAAAAAAAAAAAGTTTTAAAAATTCTTAATTCCTTCTATAATTGAATACTAAATAATCTGAAAGGTGATATTGTCTTATCAGTACTAAGTCAATTATCTTACATTATATGAACGACACTGTCTGTGTACTAAAATGCGATGTGAAAACACAACCACAAAAATATCAAGATACCTGTCAGGCATGATACTTGTCAATACAACATAAACCAGTATCAACATCTGATTACTGATATAACTTATCAAAAATGTTATTTCATTCAAAATTCCTCATATTTAAGATTGTCTGTAACATGTTTCAACAAATGTTGACTTCAGTTCAGTTTTCCATAGAAAGTGTCGGCTGCGCAGGAAGATGCGCATAAAAAACTATAGGAATTCCCTTTAAGCGCGGAAGATAATAATAAAAGTTGTAAAATCTCCAGTACTCATGAAAAAAAAAAAAAATACCTGTGTTTTCATATAACGTTCAGTGTTAAGTCTTAGCTAATCCTTTTTTATATTAAGCTAAACCTCATTTTTATAGATGTCATTTATCAGATATTTCTTTTTTGAAATAACTGAATATGATTATCAATGAATATATGTAATTTATACTTTGTTTTGGAAATTCCATGTTCTCTTTTTGTTCTCTTCGACTTTGTAGCTAGAAACATTGTAACATTGTTTAAAGCTAAATAAAATTATTGTATTGTATTGTATTGTATTGTATTGTATTGTATTGTATTGTATTGTATTGTGTTTAGATACCAAAATTATGAAAATTGATTGCATAGTAAAGAAGATATTGCGTAATAAAGACAGTACCCCAAAAATCAAAAGTAACACTTTTGGCTAATTGTAATAAATTCACAACAGAAAACAGAATGGACCAATTCATTGTTACTTTATGAAATGAAATTATTTAATTTTTTAAACTGTTAATTATTAACTTGTTTTTCACACCTTTCTAGAAATGTTAGACACAAATGAGCAATTAAAATCTTTATGAAAATGAATATTAAACTATGCCAATGGTCAGTTTTAGAAATCGTAATGTTTTGTCAAAAGCTCCCATGGAAATTGCATGCACACACAATTTTCCTCTATAAAAGGTACTAAATTTGAAAAAAAAAACTACTCAGACTTGCTAGCAAATTGTACGCAATGGTTCTACAAAGAAATAACCGCTGGGTAGCTTTAGGGCAGATTCAGGCTGGTGTATCTTACTAACAAATCGCCAACCGTTTTGGTGTCGATCGGTCTACAATTTCTCGACTTCACCAGCGTTTTCGTACTACTGGTACCGTCAACGACCGACCGAGACCAGGCCAGCGGAGGGTGACGACAGCACGCCAAGATATCAACATTCGCCTGGTACACATTGCCAATCGGTTTAGGACACCAGCAGAAACTGCTAGAACTATTCCAGGACGCCGAAATCCGACGGTCTCTGCTCGCACCATTCGCCGACGTTTGAGGGATGCTGGTCTTCGATGTCAAAGGCCATACCGTGGCCCACGCTTATTACCACGCCATAGACTTGCAAGAAGACGCTTGGCAGCCGCCCATGCTCGTTGGCGCTTAAACAGATGGGACAGCGTTATTTTTTCTGACGAGACCAAAGTAATGGTCGACTCAAGTGACCGAAGACAGCGTGTGTATCGACGCCGTGGTGAAAGGTTCAGGGATAGCTGTGTCGTGGAGGAGAAGAGCAGCGGACGAGCGTCGACTCTGATATGGGCAGGTATAACTTGCAAACGACAGGACAGATCTTGTTTTCTTGGATCAAGGTGTGGGACGTGGAGGAAGAAGACGCCGCTTAGGATTGAATGCTCAACGGTACATTAATACCGTCTTACAGCCTGTCCTGGTTCAATTCGTTCAGCAGCATCCTGGGACGTTATTTATGCAGGACAACGCAAGACCGCACGTGGCGAGAGTATCCTTGAATTTTCTGCAACAAAACGGGGTACAGTTTCTTGCTTACTGGCCATCCAGACTGCAGACTTAAACCCAATTGAACACCTTTGGGACCACTTAAAGCAGCGGAATCGGAAGAGACAAAACATTCGTGACGCACAAGGACTTCGGGTTGCACTACAGGCCGAATGGCGTCAGATTCCACAGGCGACTATCCGCACCCTAGTAAGGTCCATGAGGCGACGATGTACATCTGTAAGAGACGCTGGTGGAGGACATTGTCGTTTCTAAAGATCCCGACGGTGACATTACGAATAGACAGTTATGAGTGACTTTGTTTTGGATTTTTTTTGGATTTTTATTTTGGTTTTTTGCCTTTTGTTAAGTTTGCATTACTGTGATGAAATGTGTGATTTTGGGATTTTCACCTTAGGTTCTTCGATGGACTGGTGTACATTTGATTTTAAACATTTTGAAATATTTTCAGTTATTAAGTTTGCGTTTTGTAATAAAGTTATGATATATATCTGACGTAGTCGTTAGTGTTTTGTTTTCATTTAATAAAATGCATATAATGCGGGCGTGCGTTTTCAATAGAGAGTTTGAGATTTCAAACTTCGCCTTCCCCTTCAACGTCTCTCATATATATTTTGGGTAAAACGCCACCGATATGCGTGTATTTTATTTATATCACACGTTGCTACTAAAGTTTTCCATGTAATATCACGTAAGCCTAAGACTTCTCTTTATTACTATGCGAAATAAAAAGCTTAGTTTCAGGATTTCTGCTTATTAAGTTATTAGATTATCCATATATATAATTAGACGAAATTTGATGCGAAACACTATCAATAGGTATAAGAATAATGAAGTTTTGTATTGCTAATGATTTTAACTTAATGCATTGAATTGAACCTGGAAGTATGAAGTTATCAACCGATTTTGAGAAACTTTGAGATTTTGTTCGAACTTTAACTTCTACGGCATATTTGTGTCCCCAGGCGGTATCGATTATACCAGATAGGCCTTTTTGTCGTATAATGTGAAGTTTTGAACGTCCGAAGGTGTGATATCACGAAAGTCGAAACTTCATTCTTTTTACATCTACTCTGTCCACATACTCGGCATCAAAGACTGAAATCTGGATGGAGGCACATGGCATGACCGTCATTTTACTTGAAAAATAAATAATTACGCGCGATTATCATTTGGTGGAACATTTTATTTTCACATCCAAATAAAATCAATCTGTTTCTGTCGGACACTTAATACGACAATTGCGTTTTAATCATAAACATAAAATGGTACTAGTAAGACGGAAATTCTTCTGAAGTATCGGACAATTTCAGATCTATGATATTATGATGCGAGAAGTTTCCTGTTAGCCATATGGGATAACTCCATTCTTTAAATGCACGGAACCATAGCCTGGCAGAGGGACATTGTGGGTTAATTCCCCCTTTGTTTCTTACATTTTACAAAGAAAGTCGGTCTTGAAACTCGGTGTGACTCTACCCTACCCTAATCCCCCCTTCCCCCCCCCCCCCTCTTTAATGTTGGTTCCCTCTAACCAAAATTCCTGGATCCGCAGATGCTTTACTTATAAAATAGTATATTAAAATCATATTGTGCTGTCTGAGAGTTTGGCATTATACAGAGTCATACAGAATGTCATTATCACTTAGATACGATCATTATAGGTTATTAACTTTGTATGTGGATATATGCACGAGTTCTGCAGCGGTAATATTGCGCGACTTTAGGAGCGCAATATTGTCTGCGAAAGAACGAGTGCATATATCCACATACAAAGTTGATAACCTTTATATTACATATCCACTATCAAATGATTAATTTATATTTAAATTATCGTTCTGTCACGAAAGACAGGAAAAAATACGGAAAAAATTCTCCGAAAACGCAATTAACAAATCAAACTGACGCGCATTAATATTTTCCGCGAAAATGACGTCAACTTGTTGTCGCAACGTGCGCGTGGACGCCATGGACATCACGCGATTCTTTTCATTACAACGTTAAGAAACCATTCCACGTCCTATATTAGTCCAACTCATGACGTAATTATAACTTTCATTTCATTTCAGTCTGATAAATTACTACATGCTAGTATCTAATAGGTCAGATTAAAAGTGTAAAAGTAAATAAAATGTTGCATAAATTACAAATTAAACAAACACAAAATAGCAACAAAAAATCAAAAGAAACGAGATCCGCAATGGACGCACGGATTGGGACTAGTCCGATATGAAAGAGTTCAACGTCATGATATGGAAAAATATTGCACGATCGCGGTCCATTGAAACCCAATGGAAAATAATTTTAGGTATGTAATAATCATTTTTATTTCCTCTCATGTATGACTTACAATCGTGCATTGTATACTGACTATACTAACATAATTTTATATAAAACCTAAATGTTTGGAGCAACACTAACGATTTTGTACATTGTTCACATTGTTTTATCGTCTGATTTTTTTTTTTTTTTTTTTTTTTTGGTAATCGCTCTAATATCCATGATTATATTAATTGAAATGTTTTTTATTTAATTTTCATTTTTTTCATTTCTAAAGCCGCTTGTAAAATTCCTGCCCTTTCGGACAATTGGTATCAAAATGCACGAAAAAAACGATCATAATTACGGACAAATTGAATGGGCGGATTAAAAGAAGTAAGGTTCATTCTAATGTTTGAAATCTCAAGGAATTTTAATCGAACTTCAACTTTATACGTTACTTCTCCTTGGATATCTTTTGTTGGTTTGTCCGAATATTATATAAATCAAAATGTTGCAAACTTGGCACATTTCAAATCACTTGTTAAGACTAGATTGCAATATCACTTTGTACAAATTGGAATAACTCTGTTGACATCTCTCCAAAATGCCTTGTATATCGTATGTGTAAAAAGTACATTGTGTTGAAAAAAGTATTTGGATATTTTTCCAAATAATTTAGCTAAAACTCTTTGCAAATTTACTTTTATGAATCATTCATTACCTAGATCTATTGGGAAAAGAATTGATCGATGTGAAAGAAAATGTGCACAGTGTGACAAAAAAAATAAAATAATTGGGGATGAATTTCATCATCTTTTTCAGTGTCGGTAGCAAAAAAGTTCATGCCAAAATATACTGAGTACATCTAGAAAAGCAAGACTTGGTCTACAGTCAATATTGAAGGTGCCTTGCATTTTGGTGAACGCAAATGGTGCTTTTACACGTAATTAACTATGCGCTTGTTGAAACGTGAATTTTGACCCTTGATATTCAAATATACGTGTACAAGGAAAGTATAAAGGAAAGTATAAAAAAAGCTGACAGTAAAAAACGTTGCGTTTCTAGATGTACTAAGCACATTAATTTGATCATCCTAGTTCATTTAAACTAGATAATTTTATGAATTGCAAAAGTAAGACAAAACTTATTAAACTAGCACTAGGCCTATTTTATAAGACCATTTGTCACTGTTTAATACAGATGCAGTATGCTGCACATTGTATCAAAGTTCTTTATTCACAACTAATTTTGATTTTTACCTGCTGACTGTTTAGCTTCTCACCCGTGCAGTGCCGGAAACAGTCGAAGATGACCGGAAGTCAGTGCTCGTGATGAAGGACAGAGAACTGTCCGAAACAGTCAGCAGGTAAAAACCAAAATTAGTTGTGAATAAAGAACTTTGATACAATGGATTTACCAACAATAAGAGTATGCTGCACACTTAGCTAAGCATTTTCTTTATAAATAGATCTACTAGTTCAATATGTGATTATTGTGTATTAATGTTTTTATCACACCTGATGTGAAAAATAAACTTGAAATTTCAAACATAGTACCGTAGATGAGAATCAATAAAACAAAGTACAGGAAGTGAATACTACGAGTTAGTAATATGGCTAAAGACAAAACAAGAAAAGGGAGGTAATAAAAGACATGAATCTTAATAATAAACTAAGATGTTAGGGTTTGAATAAATAAATACAATTAATTACTCTATTCTTTTTTATTTTTTGAGTAATTGAAATAATCTTATCTTTAGAATTAAATACATTAAACCTATCTGAATGTCATTAAATTTGTAATATTTATTCTGTTTTGTTTACCATCTGAATCGTATTTGATATAAATTGATGAAACTTTCGAGTCTGTGGTATACATAACTTCTGTATTCACGTCACATTTTGAGAGCCGGGCCGACTGCCTGGTTGAAAAGAAGAAATGATCAGAAGTTACACAACTTTATGCGCTATTATCTAAAAGATTCGAGACAGAATATATGTGTTCTTATGACAATAGCACATAAATAGGAAATACAGGTATATTGACTGAATTGTTTTACACATTAATTCAGGGAAGGTCTAAATTGCCCATCTGTCTTTGTAAAATATGGCTGCATTATACCAGTATTAGACTGGCATCAGTCGATTTAAAGCACCTGGCCATAAAATCAATCCTCTCAGAAAGCGTTTTCTAAAATCAAAGCCTTGAAATGTCTGATGGTTGCGGGTTTTTGGTAGATTTATTTTCTGTTTAAATGCCAGTCTATGAATGAGAAACAAATACAAATTTAATGTGCCTCATATCTAAGATGAATTCTGCCTGACCCAGCTTGTGATGTAACCATGGGCTGGAATACCTTATCATTGATAGATCTTATACAATCTAAATGGTCAGTGTGAGTGAATACAGGCTGAAAAAGAACAAGCATGTAATATTTTGAATTTAAATGTAATTAAGTTTTGTGTAACGCAAATTGCTTGTTTACAGTAAAAAATATGCATCAATCTTTCAATCTTAGGAAAAGACTAAACAAAGAATACATAACAATTATAAGTATAACTATAAAAGAATATTTTTAAAAATCCGATACTCACGTTGTCGAAGTCTTTGTGTAAAGTATTAAAAACTTGCAACATATATCAAATTTCTGGAAGACTTTGTAAACAGATGCAGGCTAAAGTGAATAAAGTGAAAGATGTAATATTTTCAAGAGTTTTACTATTAATGAGTGAAAAATGTTTTCACCTTACATGTAGATCTAAAAAAAAAATCATGGCGGCCGTTCATTAAATTGATAATATTTAAACAGCCATATCTTTTTTGTTATTCGTTCAATTTTCACAAAATACTTTTCATTAAACTGGATTATCAAATATTGAATATTCCCCTTTAAGATGAATATCCGTTTTGCTTCAAGTGGGGTTAAATTTAAAGGGAAGTAATAAAAAATATGGATGTTTTTAACATTTAGTAGGTTTATATAGGAATAATTCATAAATAAGATGCTCTGCATTTTAAAAATACACTGAAAAAATATTATATTTTTCCACATTTTGAGACAATGTCTAAACGTTTATAATGTTATTGTGAGAGTTATAATAAGGATAACTGAAACATTGCGTTATGCAAATTCACTAGTTAAAATTTATTACGCGGTGGTGCACGTTAATTTCGTGGCCACGTGACAGATTTTGTACGCCAAGACCTGACTTGGTAAATGGCCATAGTATGCTTCGAAGATGCCTAAATGATTAAATCTGTTGAAATATTGATATCAAGTTTGTCCACAGACAATTATTTTATAGAACCTTATAATACCGCGGAACGTCACTGGACATGGGACATTCGCATCCAGGGTCGGGCAAAATGCTCGTGCCGCCCCCCCCCCCCCCCCCCCCCCCCCCCCGCCTCCCCACGAGTTCGCTGAGAAGTGACCTATACTCATCAAATAATCACGCAACTTATTTGGCAAAGGAATACTATTTTCTCAAAATTTAGACCCAGAAACGCACCAGAGGCCACAATTTCATACCTGTATTTCAAAGTTTTCCGGGGGTGGGGTTGGAAGAGCTCCCTGACCCTTAAAATGAGGAGACCCATACCCAACAGTCAAGAGGAGATTGACTCCGCCATTACCTCAAAACTTATACTTAAAACTGCACCATGGGCCATCATTTCACGCCTGTATTTCAAAAACTTCCAGTGGATAGATCCACTGACATGTGCAGAATCCAAACTAAAAAAATACATAGTGAAATATGAGTCTATTGAAAAGATACATTTGTCTACCTTTTTTTCAGTTTGAGGGGGCTCATATTTCACAGTGCATTTTTCATTTTGGACACATTTCAGCTATGCATTTTTCATATTGGACACATTTAAGATATAAAAGGGTTCTATATGAGAGTCTGGTCATACTTTGTTTTTCGTCCCAGGTCCGATACATGTGCCTGTGACGATATGGTGGCATTATGATGCATTTTCTATATAATTATTATTTTTTTCTTGCGATATATAAGATATTGGACTGAAACTAGTACTGCTAGAGATACCTTTAAAGTGTAGTCACGTCGCCAGTCCGACAGTCTGGTCATATAACATATCAATCTCGTCCATAAAGCTAGTATGCCAACTGGGCCAAAAGGACAAATGTGGAATTGCAAATACGCTGCCACATCTGTAGAGAAGGTTATAATTTGGGGTGCTGGGGGAATTGGGAGAGGAGAGGGGGCAGCCAGCTAAATCTGTTTTGCTTGTAAATTTTTGCCCCTCCCCCACCAAAAAAAACAACAACAAATAAAAACACACACACACCAAAAAAAATAAATAAATACATAAATAAAAACGATCACCTTATATATCAGAATATGTAAAGAAAAAACAGTTATGGGGAGGGGGGTGGAGGGTTAAAAGTTGGGGGCAAAAGCATATGCTGTTCCCACCGCCAGTGCGCCATCCCATCTCCTTCTCCTACACTTATGAATACTGGTCGGCAAACAGAAAGCTAAAGAAAAATACGACAGTCTCAGACAGCTGCGGTTTCACTATAATAGATTAATCAATTAAGAAAAATCACACCCAGGCCAGTTCAGAGCAGATTAAAACAGAACAGAACAGAATAGAACATAACAGAACTGAATTTTTTATCAACTTGCACAACATGTACATCGTTAAATAACATATACATACAGTACTAGTATATATACAAACACATACAATTAGTCACGACTTGAATAGATAAAACAACACATAATATTAATATTTAGAACAACTAGGCAGAAAATAGAACAAATTAGAAGGTGCTCAAACTCGATCAAAGCAGCTAATTTTAGAAAAGGAAGAAAGCCAAGTTTTTGTTTTAGAAAAGCGGAACAAAACCATTGTAAAAAGAAGCATATTTCAAAAATTATAGAAAATAATACAGAATCACTGAATATAACCAAACACAAGACATTCTACGTTGTTTCCAAAACTTTTTTTTCAAACCTCTATTTAGAAGAAAAAATAGATGAAAATGCATGTAATTACTTTCTAAATAACGTGCCCGCTTTAAATTTTGACGAAACATCAGATTTATCTTTAGATGAACTACAAAAAGCACTGTCTCAAATGGAGAGTTCTAAATCTCCAGGACCAGATGGGATTCTAAAGAGTTTTATTGCAAATTTTTCCATATATTAGGACCCGTATTCATGTCTATGGTAAAAGTCATATTTCAAGAAAAGCAGCTGTGCGATTCGCAGAAATCATTTCATATTTCATTAATTTGTAAAGACAAATGAAACTCAACAAACGTTAGAAATTACAGACCAATATCGCTATCAAACGTCAACTAGAAAATAATTTTAAAGGCCCAGCACAGTACTGCCGTCTGTAATTAACGAAGACCAAACATGCTCTGTACCAAATACGTCCATTTTTGACAACATACACTTAATGAGAAATATAATTGATAATTGTGAACAGAAACACATACCTGCAATAATGTTAGATTTAGACCAAGAAAAAAGCATTTGAATCTCTATTTAAAAGCTTAGAAAAATTTGGTTTTCAAAAAAAATTTATCACGTGGGTCAAAATTTTCTATACGCATGTATTTTCAATAATTAATGTGAATAGCATGATGTCAGAAGAAATAAAAAATACACGTGGCGTTAGACAGTGATGTCCTTAGTTACCTTTGTTATATAATTCTGGCATTTTGGAGACTTTAGCAAATCAAATTAGAATTGACAAAAGAATAAAAGGCATTTCTATTCCGTACGACAGATGAAGCTAAAATTTCCCTTTATGCAGACGATTCCACTGGGTTTTTTTCTCAGACGAATACTCGGCACAACGTTTCATAGACACATTTAACTAAGTTAGTACTTTAATAAAGCATCTGGTGCAAAATTAGATATATCAAAATCTAAAGGAGTTTTTCTCGGAAAATGGAAATCAAGGTCAGATCATCCATTTGGAATTTCTTGGGGCATTCTTCAAAAATATTGAGTGTTCAATAAGGAAGAGCCCGCCCGCTTAGCTCAGTAGGTAGAGCGTTGGTCTACGGATCGCGGGGTCATGAGTTCGATCCTCGGGCTGGGCGTATGTTCTCCGTGACTATTTGACAAACGACATTGTGTCTGAAATTATTAGTCCTCCATCTCCGATTCATGTGGGGAAGTTGACAGTTACTTACGGAGAACAGGTGTGTACTGGTACATAATCCAGGAACACTGGTTAGGTTAACTGCCCGCCGTTACATGACTGAAATACCGTTAAAAAACGGCGTTAAAGTAAACCCAAAACAAACAAACAAACAAACAATAAGGAAATTTCCTGACCGAACACGACAAACGGTCTAATATAGTTTCAAAGAAACGTTGTTAACCTCCAGCAAAGACAAAAATCTCTTTAAAAAGTAAAAGTTACGTTGTAAATTGCCTCGCTTCCTCTAAACTTTGGTTTGTTGGAAGTAGCACCTTGCTGAAAAGTCATTATCCAGTATATTTGGAGATCAAAGTCGGAACACTTGAATAGAAACACTTGATTTCTGCCTTTTAACAAGGTTGGTCTTAACATCCTGAATATTGAAATAAAGCTACAGGCTTTCCTGTTAGGTCATAAACAACTACAAACATTGCTAAATATAGGTTAAGCCTTTCATATCGTAAATATAAACAATCTTTTGCATCGCTAAAAATTACACACAGCGATCATATTCCAGAATTTTCGAAAATGTATAGATATTTTAAGATTGTTTGAAAGTAAAGCCTTGAAGCACGAATTAGGTCGACTGCCTGTCAAATTAATATATGAGATCCTATTAGACAAAAAAATTCTCCTTAGACCGTAGCCATCCACAAATAAATTTTGATTCTGTTTAGAAAAACTTGAACACCAAATCAATAGATCCATTTGCAAGAGATAATTCATGATATTCTTCCAGTACAAAGCGTTCTGTATTCAAGAAATATATCAAAAAAGCTGCGATGCAACCTATATAATACAGGATTCGAATCTATAAATCATCTGTTTTGTGGCTGCACTGTTATACAGCCTGCAAAAGCATTAACTTACTCGTGGATCTCATCCGTCGCTGCATGTGATTTTCGGTCTCGTGACTAATTTATCAATTGATCAATTGGCTATAAATTTAATTATATATTTAATCGGTGCATTCAAATTTGCTATATGGACATGTAGAAATGAAATCTAAAAAAAAATTAAATGGCGAAAATTCGAAACTAGCATTCCTTATTGATTGATTCTGGCAAAGGCAAACAACACAAGTTACCTAGTTAATAAGTTAATATTTTTTATCTTGAAATTTACATTACTATAAATATTTTAAGAAACGGTTGCGCTTTCGTGCATCGTTTCGAGTTATCACAGTACTTCAGTTTCTTGATACAGAATGATACTTTATATCAAAAGTTGGAATTCTGTCATAAAACGCTCAAGATATACTTCAATATACTATGCTTCGCATGTTAAGCCATGTCTCAAATGACGTACATACCATTGATCTAGAAACACAGTTTTTTTTTTCAAAAAAGAGATAAATCTTTACCATTTCTTTGGCAAACAAGCCACTGCCAGCGATTATTATCCTCCATGTGCTGTAACGATATCCAGGAAAACTAATCTGTAACATGATATGATGATATCCTCCACGGCCGAGTCTCGTGTAACAGTTCCTCCCCGTGATCTTTACTGCTTTGTCAAAATAGATTATTACACGTCGCGGGCCTGCTGTCTATTTTTTTTTTTTTTGCTTTATTGTCCGGTTAAAATTAACTTGATAAGATTAGTAAACACAATTCAATACTGTATCCTGCCGTTATGTGTTCCAAACAGTCCAATAAAACAGTAACCTGTTTTAAAAACAAATAAGAAAACAACCTTTTCAAATCATCATTGTCTCGTTATTTTATCTCTTCCCAATCATGCACGACAATTCCATCTCCCTTCTGCTTACAATATAAATATTTGGTAGGTGGGGGACAGAAAAAATTAACAAATAATGAGGACTGTTGATTTAAATAAATAATTTGACTTTAATTCCAACAAAGATATACAGCTAGGATATTTTTTTTTCAGTGTAAGATTGAAATATCTTTCACGAGTGAATACCAGGCGCAATATTTCCACGATGGCAAAGCTACGAGTAAAAATATAATATATGAAGTTAATGAGTGAATGATATTTTGACATTACATGTAATTGATGATGTAAAACAAAATTCTTTTTTTTATTTTTGCATGGCTACCATTTCATTAAATTGGTAATATTTAAACTGTCATATTGTTATTAGTCCGATTTTCACAAAATATTTTTCATTAACTAAAGCTCTTTTTAAATACATGCATTGTCAAATGTTGAGTTTTTTCCTTTAAGAAGATCCGCTCCCTGTACAGGTTAAATTTAAAGGGAAGTAACAAAAGACACGGATGTTTAAACAGTTTAATAGGTTTTCATGGAAATAATTCACATATAACAAGCTTACATTTAAATAATACATTGCAAAAAATATTATAACTTCTTTTTTCTATTTTTTTGACAATATCTAAACATATTTGAATGTTATAGTATGAGTTTGTTATAATTATAATTGAACTGTCACGTTTCGCAAAACTTTCACTAAAATTTATTACGCGGTGGTGCACGTTAATTTAGTGACCACGTGACAGATTTTGTACGCCAAGCCCATAGCTTGGTAAGTGCGCGTAGCTCAGAAAATGTCCATAGTATGGTAAATGTCCTGGGCTTGGTAGTAGATACTTAAAAAGCTGTTGAAAGTGCTAATAAGTTTGTCTATAGGCCCTAATTATAAAGGGCCTTGTAATACCGCGGAACCTCACCTTGACATCGGACATTCGTACTCAGGGCCGGACCGAAAGGCTCGTGCCCACCTCCCCACCCCAGCCCCGTTAGCTGAGAAGTGGTCTATACTCATCAAAGATGCACCCTACTATTTTGGCAAAGGAATAATATTTACTCAAAATTTAGACCCAGAACGCACCTGAGGACACCGTTTCTTACCTGTATTTAAAAAAATTCAAGAAGGAAAGCCCCCTGACTCCTAAAATGAGGGGACCCCTCCCTACAATAAAGAGGGAATAAACACTTCCATTACCTCAAATTAAGACCTAAATTGCACCAGAGGCCACCATTTCATACCTGTATTTAAAAAATTTCCAGTGGGTAGACCCCTGACATAAACAAAGGCATCCCTCCTCCCCATACCTATCCACTCTCGGCGCTATGCGCCTCGGCGGTAGCGTCAGTATTCCACCCAATCAAATATTTCTGGATCCGGGCCTGGTACTAGTATAAGCTGTTTAGCGATCAGATAAAAAGTATTACAAGATGAAGTATTACAACATAGAGTATAACAACATGAAATATTAAAACATGAAGTATTTACAATTGAAGTATTACAACATGGAGTACAACATGAAGTTATTACAAATGAAGTATTATTGCATGAAGTACAACATAAAGTATTACAACATGAAGTATTACAAGATGGAATATTACAACATGAGGTATTACAAGATGGAATATTACAACATGAAGTATTACAACATAAGGTATTACAACATGAGGTATTACAACATGAAGTATTACAACATGAGGTATTACAAAATGAACTATTACAACATGAGGTATTACAACATGAAGTATATTACAACATGAAGTATTACAACATGAGGTATTACAAGATGGAATATTACAACATGAAATATTACAACATGAAGTATTACAACATGAGGTATTACAACATGAAGTATTACAACATGAGGTATTACAACATGAGGTATTACAACATGAAGTATAACAACATGAAGTATTACAACATGAAGTATTACAAGATGAAATATTACAACATGAAGTATTACAAGATGGAATATTACAACATGAAGTATTAAAACATGAAGTATTACAACATGAAAGTATTTCAACATGAAGTATTACAATATGAAGTATTACAACATGAAAGTATTTCAACATGAAGTATTACAACATGAAGTATTATAAAATTAAGTATTACAACATGGAGTACAACAAGATGAAGTATAACATGATGAAGTATTACAGCATGGAGTACAACATTAAGTATTACAACATGAATTATTTCAACATGATGTATTATAACATGGAGTACAACATGAAGTATTACAACATGAAGTATTACAAAATCACGATTTGCACGTGCACAGCCAAGCACGGAATTTTCGCAAAAGTGAAAATCATTTTACAGATATCTGTGTAGGCATTCATAAAACGATGTTTAAGATTCATTAGCTGACCTTTTAAAATAAAAAAAATATTCTTCAAGTGTCTAATTGGAAGTTATGCGCACTAATATAATTTAAATTTTCCACTATATCCAGTTTCAGTATTAGATCTACGATTTTGCCGACATCGCAGTATAAAAATTAAGTTTAAAATATTCTGGTCATAAAATACACACTATTGTGACATGCGCAACAAAGCACGACGCCTGTTGACTGCTCGTTTCATTTACATTGGTCTGAACTCCGTTACACTAGCTGCATGAATTCTGTTACACTGGCCTAAATTCCGTAACACTGTTTTCAGTAACATTAGCCTATTCAGGTAACACTAGCCTGATTTCCATAACATTGGCCTATTCCCGTTACGCTATCCTGATTTCAGTAACACAAGCAGGAATTTCGTAACACTGGCACTAACCCGATTTCCGTAACACTTGCCTGACTTCCATAAACTGGCCAGAATACTGTCAGTGACTCATAGTAGTCAAAATTCTGTTAATCTGGCCTGAGTTTCGTAACACTTGCAAGAATTCCGTAGCACAGAGACCCGATTTTCGTAATTTAATGGTCTAATTTCTGTATCTAGTCAGGTTTCTATTCACTGATCACGACTAAAAGGTATAATTAAAGGGAGATAATAAACGTATAAAACTGACAAACTGTTTTTTTTAAATTTAACAACAAAAATAAAGCAAAAAAGTATTAATTCATAATAAAATTGTTTCAAGCGAAAAATCTTTAAAACTTTGAATTTTTTAACCAATGTATAACAGCGTTTGAATGTTATGAGGCATTTTCTATATATATTTGTTCTTAATATAAATTGGCTATTGGATTGAAACTTATAACGCAGTGGAACTGCACTACCTCAGTAGTCACGTTTAATTTTGTATGCCAGACCGACCGTCTGGTCATAAAACATGTCAATCTCATCCGCAAAGTTAGCCCGACAAAAGGACAAATGCGGAGTTGCAAATATGCTGCCACATCTGTAGACAAGGACATTTTGGCCCGTTGGGTGCTGGGGCGGCTAGCTAAACCTATTTTCCTTGCAATTTTTTGACCCCCCACCTTGTAAAGATGTTTTTGGGGGTGGGGGAGGGGTAAAAAGTTGGAGGCCAAAGCATATGCCGACCCCGCCCACTCCCACT
Source organism: Mercenaria mercenaria (assembly GCF_021730395.1). Classification (NCBI taxonomy): domain Eukaryota; kingdom Metazoa; phylum Mollusca; class Bivalvia; order Venerida; family Veneridae; genus Mercenaria; species Mercenaria mercenaria. Next base: position 58,960,153 of record NC_069378.1, read on the forward strand.
CCCATAGCAAGTGCGCCATCTCCACCATCTCTTTCTCCTATGCCTATAAATAGAATATGCTCTTTTATTCCAGCTAAGTGTTTCAACTGCCCCACACTCTCAGTTATCAGATAAATGCGCTGTTAATACATCTGAATTTTGAAAATTGGAGTAAACTGTTTAAAAAAAAGAAAAAAAGTTCCAGTGGAAGTTGCTTCAGAAGATGGACCAAGTTTTAAAGACGTTTATATTGTTTTGTCAAGATGGAAAAATGATTTTAGCTCTCTACATTTTAATTGTGCTTTGTGATGCTATAAATAGAAATATTATATTATAGAAAAGTTTATCTAGTAACTGGCAAAAAGTTTGACGCTCTGAAATCATTTGATGTATCTGTAAAGGCATGTGTACGGACATTCTATTGTGGTTTACGAGTATTCTTTCGCCTCTTTTGTTGTCTTAAATCATGGTAAAGGTATCACAACTGGAGAAGAGAAAGTTTATATTATGCTCTACACTGATGACAATATGATACTGCCAGAGTCTGCTGATGATCTACAAGTGCTAATCAATGTTTTAACCTTTAGCCTGCTGGCGGCAAGTGATTATGCCTTTGCGACCAGCGCAGACCAAGATCAGCCTGCACATCCGTACTGGCTGATCATGATCTGCACTGTTCGCTATTCAGTCAGTAAATTTTCAGTGAACACCCCTTCACCCGTGAAAAATTTCCGCGTACGCAACAGCAAAATCTTTCGTCATGTAAACCAAAATACACCCAGCGCAAAATCTTCTTCTGGTGGTCATTTTGCGCCTAGCATGACCTGGTGCACTGCACTACCCAAATTTTGCTAGGGGTGGTCCTATATTTTTCGTCATGTTAACAAATATAATTCATTTCCCGTGGAAGAACTTTACGAGGGACTACGGACAAAAAAGAGACAATTGAAATTACAATTTGAGGCGCGCCATGAGAAAACCAACATAGTGGGTTTGCGACCAGCATGGATCCAGACCAGCCTGCGCATCCGCGCAGTCTGGTCAGGATCCATGCTGTTCGCTAACAGTTTCTCCAATTTCAACAGGCTTTAAAAGCGGACAGCATGGTTCCTGACCAGACTGCGCGGATGCGCAGGCTGGTCTGGATCCATGCTGGTCGCAAATCCACTATGTTGGTTTTCTCATGGCGCGGCTCATTTAATCATGTTGCGTTTTTAGGTTCTTTGATGAAACCAAAGATACTAAAATTATTTTTTTAAAAGTCTACCATATAAGAGTATTTCCCTGGATGAAAGTGCAGATTGAAATATCTGGAGCGATGGTAACTATGTACACGGTAACGAGACTTTACGATACAGAATCACTATTTATTATATAACAACTTACAATGCATTGTGCGGAGTTCAGCACACGGACTAGGTTAACACCCTCAGCCCAACCTTCCTCGACGGAAGAGCGGAACCCTATTGTAGGGCGCTATACGTTGTACGGGTAGGAATAGACGTTGTATGGATCTACTGAATGTTAAACAGTCAGCGCTTCTGGTTAATTTTTGACAATACAACTATGAAAAGTTTCATTTATTAGTAAATCTTCATCGTTAAACTTATTCTGTATGCGAATATGTCATCAAATGTGCGATTTTCCTATAGCAACCTGGACGAAAACTGACGTGAAGAATGTTTGTTTTTTCTATGCTTTTGTTCGGACTGTGGCGTTTCCCTAAACCTGCTCCTAGACTATGATATATCGTTTTACATCTTTATGGTTAAATGTAGTGAACTGATCCAGTCTATATCCTATGTCCAATATCATAGTCTGCTAGTACAATCCGAAAATTCACAGGGTCATCATATTTGACATTGTTCCTCTGTGAAAATATCTACGGTAGACTGGCTTCTGCCTATCCGAAATGGAATTAGACAAAATGGGGGTGTAGAAATATCTTTATTATCTGTATATAGCGGCTAGGCCAGCGTTTCCCGGAAATAATTTTGACTAACGCTCCATCTCACTATACTACATGTCCAAGCTGCTGATAAACAATTCATAATTTTAACATGTCTGAAACATTGCGGAATGTTGGGTAATGATTACATTTAGACTCCTTGTGTATAAATTTCAAACTTTAACCTAAACAATTTTTATCCAAGCGTGGCAAATTAGAACGTTTCTTTCATTCTGGTAAGACCGAGCTGTCGGCCCGGCGTACAAAATCTGCGCAGTGATTACTAAATTTATGTATACCACAGCGTTAAAAGTTTGGTGAAATTCCATCAAGTAGTTTACGTAAGCTCGAAATTATGGTCTAAATAATTTGAGTTTAATAAATTTCGAGAAAGTTCAAGCAGTAACCCACATTCCACTTTGTTATCATTCTTATAAATCTCGTTTGTTATATTATTGGGTTTATTAAACATTAGTATATTTTATGATATTGTCTGTAAAAAATTTAGTATCAATATTTAAGAATTACCTCCCATTACATGGGATGAGTTTGTTTTTTTCTGAGGATGATGATGTGCATTTCTCTATTCGTTCATGTCTTAATCCAAACACGAATTTTGTTAAAAGTGATTCCATTGGCTTTACTTGCTTCAATAATCCAATCAGAGAACGTGTAAGATTAATGTTTTGGCTTTTGCATTTCCAGCCATCTGTCAAAATGTAAGTGCCTACAAATAAAGTATATTTTCTACAAAATTACATTTGTAATCCGGGCCATAATTCGTTAGACAAATGACGAAACCTTGAACTTTAAAGTTCATGTAAATTGCAATTGTAGTACAGCCATGTTGAATTACCTACGAATAATTTACTGGGAGAGAAAATACCAAGGTCCCAATTGGGTAGCCTTACTGATTTGGCTTATTGGGGATCTGGGCATCCCAGATGTTGTCATGGGCTCGAACCCTGGACCTCTTGATCTGTAGGCGGACACTCAAAGGGTTAACTCAATAGCACGGCTGTTGGAAGTGTCCTGTAAACTTACTATCACTACACTTCCCTTTATCATTTATGTGGACACATTGGCCAAGAGGGCTAAGACGCTTTCCTATGGAGGTGAAGGCCCCTCTACTCCCATTGCGGTGTGTCCTTTGGCAAGGCACTTTATTACGATTGCCTCAGCTGATCCAGTTGTAAATGGGTACCAGCATATTGCTTGGGGTAAGGTATAATTGGTTTTTAATAGGGTCGCTCGAAAGCTCTACAGAGTTTACGGTAATTGTTTCACAAAGTGACAGTAAATAAAAGTTACCTTTACATCTCCCCCTATACTTTTCAGAGTTAACTAGCTCTCCAGAATGACCATCTATGCTCACAGCATGAGTCTGTCAAACATTCTTGTCATCATTAAAGTAAACCCTGTTAGAAAAAATATCAAGGTCCCTACTGGGGCTTTAGTTTTCTCACAGAGACATTTTGGGGTCAACCTTACCCCTCCTGTACATGCCACTACCAGCTGTCAGTCAATGTCGTAGGAAGTGCCTAAACTGGGAAAACTTCATACCTAGCTTGCATACTGTCTTATTTGAACAGAGTGCACTAAGGAATCTCTACTTCTGAAATCTTAGGGTCTTCCTTATTTTTTGGGATCCCCCGTAATATGATATATATAAAAAAGTCGTGACAAATGTCAAAACAAGTCAAGAATTCTCATTTCGAGTTTATATCACATAGACGCAAGCCTAGATTTGTTAATTATTGATTCTTTTTATTCAGGACCAGGTCTAACTTTCCGCCTTAGGTACATACATATTTTAACTGTTTATTAGCAAAATATCTTACAATACTTTTCAAACAGATATTATCTTTAGTTTTATTAACATTGACCAAGAAAAACGGGTATCCAGGTGAAGGGACGGCAAATTCAATTGTCCGTATTGCCCAGGTTGTCCCAAAGCTTGTATGGACAAGTAAAATTTTACCAGACTTTACTATATAACTTTCATACGGACAAGCACAAAATAGCAATTGACAAAAACGGACAAGCAGGTCAAAATCAGATTTCGCCACCCCTGCAGGTGGTTTTAAAGGTTGGTTTTCCTCCTCAAAATTTGGGATCCTCTGACCCCCCCCCCCCCCCCACGGGACACTGTTAAGTGTTGATCCCTGTGTTATATCATCCCTATCATCATGTAATTTGTTATCACATTGGAAGAGGGGACAGTTCTATGACTCAAAATGTTTTACCTTTTTTTGTACTTGTCTATGACTATGCTTTATTTTAACTCTTTGAGTGACAAGGCATTGGAATACACAAGCTTTGCTGATTGTTGACAGCTCTTATATTATATGAGAGCCACACCATGAGAAAACCAACATAGTGGCTTTGTGACCAGCATGGATCAAGACTAACCTGCGCGTTCGCGCAGTCTGGTCAGGATCCATGCTGTTTGCTTTCAAAGCCTATTGCAATTACAGAAACTGTTAGTGAACAGCATGGATCCTGACCAGACTGCACGGATGCGCAGGCTGGTCTGGATCCATGCTGGTTGCAAATGCATTATGTTGGTTTTCTCATGGTGTGGCTCGTTATATTATACCACTAGCTAAAAATCACAGATCTTGCATTTAATAACAATTCTTAAGTTCTCTCAAGGTTAAAGTTACTACAGTTTTTTGTTTGATTTCCAGCATTAAGGTTGTCTGCATGACTTGTATTGTTTACAAACTGTAAATTTCTGTTACAACTTTTTTCCCTATTAACTTACGTTATTAGTTTTATACCATGAACTTATGAAATATGATTCAACCCTAACAGTCACTGTAATATTAGTCACTAATATTTCCAGTCTCTTTTGATTTTTGTTTTAAATTTCAGCTGAAGTAATAATTGACGAGTCAAGTTATGCAATACTTGTGACATAGATCTATTCTGTTAACCAAGAAATGTGGTTAAGAATGGCAAATGAACAACGTTTGTATGATTTGTCAGATCGACTCATTCGAGCTATTAGTAATTGGCAGACATTTTCTGGTGATGATGACGATGTAGAACAGCTGATTGAAAGAGGTTTGCATTCCTGTTCATATTAGAATTTTGTTAATTTTCTATCTTCCGAAATGAAGCAGGGTGTATAGGAATCATTTTCTGCGAAGGCTAATAACTCCACTTGAGGGTTGATTGTATCTGCATTTTGTAAAATTTTCAGGAGAAAGGAAAAACTATTTCATTTGAAGATGTAAATGTTGTATGGATTAAAACTCATCATTATAACATGAAATACTTTTATAAATATATCCCTTTCGACAAAATGTTAATCTTGAAAGTATTTTTCAAGATAATTGGGAAAATGTTCAAAAATCACCCTTGAAGTTCAGAATGAAACTATTGTATCTGCAGTTTAGTTGATGTTTTCTCTATAAAATGACTCTAATTTCAGTAGAATCATTAATTTATAAGTCATTATCATAGTTTTTAGCTCACCTGAGCACGAAGTGCTCAAGGTTGAGCTTTTGTGATCGCCCTGTGTCCGTCATCAGCTGTCCGTCCGTCATCAACAATTTGACTGTTAACACTCTAGAGGTCACAATTTTGGCCTAAGCTTAATGAAACTTGGTCAGAATAAAATCTTGGACGAGTTTGATATTGGGTCATCTAGGGTCAAAAACTAGGTCACCAGGTCAAATCAAAGGAAAAGCTTGTTAACACTCTAGAGGTCACAATTTTGGCCCAATCTTAATGAATCTTGGTCAGAATGTTACCCTCAATAGAATCTTGGATGAATTCGATATTGGGTCATCTGGGGTGAGAAACTAGGTCACTGGGTCAAATCAAAGGAAAAGCTTGTTAACACTCTAGAGGTCACAATTTTGACCCAATCTTAATGAAACTTTGTCAGAATGTTACCCTCAATAAAATCTTGGACATGTTCAATATTGCTTCATCTGGGATTAAAAACTAGGTCACCAGGTCAAATCAAAGGAAAAGCTTGTTAACACTCTAGAAGTCACAATTTTTGTTAACACTCTAGAAGTCACAATTTTGGCCCAATCTTAATGAAACTTGGTCAGAACGTTACCCTCAATAAAATCTTGGACGAGTTCGATATTAGGTCATGTGGGGTCAAAAACTAGGTCACTGGGTCAAATCAAAGGAAAAGTTTGTTAACATTCTAGAGGCCACATTTATGACTGTATCTTCATGCAACTTAGTCAAAATGTTAATCTTAGTCAGAATGTTAATCTTGATGATCTTTAGGCCAAGTTCGAATCTGGGTCATGTATTTTGTTGTATTTTATAAAACTCTTTTTTGTTCATTGCGAAACTATTGTATCTGCATGTTATTGTAAAACAGATCAATTTAGTTAAGTCTGAGATGGATTTATTTTCACTTTTAGACTCTAGTTATTGGAATATAATTGAAAGAGAAACTATTTCAAATAGAAACTGCTGCCAAACTTGGTCCTATGGATGGATGGGTGGACCCTTAGTATAATTATTTTTATGAGTAGTCTCTGATTTGTTCTGGTTTTTACTGTAGTAACTTACTAGAGATACAAGTTCTTAAATCATGTCAGTTAGCGTAATTGTTTTAGTAAGTTTAAATGTTAATTATTTCTTTGATTAACTTGGGTAATATGAACTAAATTCAACTTGTATTTAAGAAATAATAAAATTAATGTTTTCCTGTATTTTCTCATTGAATAAAATATAGTGAGTAGTTCTGATGCATAGTTACTAACTGAATCAAAATTGCATTGAATTTTTCAAATTCAAATGATGGACTGATTTTATTCAAATATAAGAAATGGAAATATTAATATTAATTATTTTGATTCTAACATTTTCTTTAAAAATACCCTTTACGTTTTATTTGACAGGAGCAGATGTAAACAGACTTCATGGCACTCTACTACCCCTACATTGTGCATGTATGGTCAGTGACAGTTGCGTGTTGAGGCTGCTGTTAAGGAAGGGTGCTAAGGTATTTATCTATACTTTCAGAGAGTTATAAATGTTATATTTATTGTATTCAGCTCCATTTATTGAGAGATAGAGATACTTTGGTTACCTTCCCTTATGGTTAGAAACCTCCAATTATTTTCCCATAGGTTTCCATTATAACATTATGGCGTGTATGGCCTTCCATAAATTGAAACAGGTATAATATCTAATCACATTTCTTTTAAGCACTATCACTATCTAACAGTGATACTTTATTTGAGTATTTTTCACATGAATGAGGTGATGACCCCCTTTTTACATTGTTTGTATAGTGGGAGAAAAACGTTGGATAAAACTTTTTTCAATACACTTAAAATGGAGCAAATATTGTCAAAATGTATAATAAAATGCTGCATACACGCAGTAAAAAAATTCAATCTAGAAAAAAAAATTCTTCCAATGTTTGTTTACATTACTGACTAATCAGAACAGACAAGGTTTAGCGCAATACTATTGTAACATCACTTTTTACCAAAAATGACTTTTTAATAGTTTTGAGATCACATATATCAATCACATAACATGTAAAAGTTACAGAGTTACATTATATTTATTGGTCATCAAAATTAAATATTTGCTATACTATTGCAACATCCATGTTAACTACTGCTTTACGCAAGACTGTTGTAACAAATGTTACAATAGTATTGCCACCCAAAGTAATGTTTTTCAAAAAAAAACATTTTTTGCAATACTGTTGTAACTGATGTTACAATAGTCTTGCAAATTTTCTAGCTACCAAAATATACAATCGTTTCATTACATTTGCAATAGATCTACTATTGTAACATCATTCAGTCTTCTAATTATGACATCACAAGTGTCAAAATAATAACATCATAATATGCATTGTTGTTGTTGTCATTGTATACTTGGAAAAATATATAGCTGTTGTCTTGTATAGTGACAGATGAAAATCTTTCAATATTGGAAGAAATCATAAGTGAATAAAAGGTAAGTTACACATATGAATACATGAAATATTTCTATAAGATATTATTTATATACAGTAAATACTACCATTAAAATTTTATGATTGGGTTCATATTTTTGCATAGCTTTTAAATCCAATGTGTACTTTAATATATTAATGTTACTAAGTTGAGAGCTATTGATGCTTTCTCTACCGCTCTGTTTTTATGCCCTTGGTAACTGTTCATCTGTCTGTCTGTTTGTCTGTTACAAATTTGTCCACTCAATAACTTTTGATTGAATGAATTAATAGTTTGAATTTATTTTTGGTACACAGCTATATATCCATAGAGTGCAGGTTAAGTCCAATAACTGATGACAGAGTTATTGCCCTTTTTTGCCTTATGAATGGATTAATGGATTGAATGTAGTTTTGGCACACTGGTATAAAAAGCAGGTCAAGTTCAATTTATGCTTAGATTCAAAAATTTTTGAATGGGTTATGGCCCCTTTTTGACGTAAAATTTGACAAAAATGCCTTGTCCGCTAAATAACTTTTGAACAAGTTCGCGGATTGAATTATTTTTTGTACATAGGTATATATCAATAAAGTGCATGTCAAGTATAATTTTTGCTTCGGTTCGAAAAATTTTGATGAGTTACGGCCCCTTTTCATTTCTTTCCCTAACAGAAAGTTTAGTGCGTGTATACACAATGTTTTTCATTGATAAAATCTAGTTTATTTGATTTTATTTTCTGGAAACATAATGTTAATTAATAATTTCAATTAATTTTAGGATGTTGTCAGTCCAGGCATCAAGTCATCAGGGTGACCAAAGGTTTTTTGGATCTGGCAGGCAGTGTACTGCTATGTCCTACTGTGCCATGCTATACACAAAACTAAAGCATCCATCAAGTTGGTGTAGTGGGGATCTTGATGAAATCCGTCTAAAAGGGGACACTCTCTATAAAGAATTCTCTGCTGATTGTTACCTGCTAGTATCACAACTTCCCGTCAAGTATGAGGGCTATATCTTCAGGCCAGATAAAAGTTTAGGTTGTGTAGTTGGAAGACAAGTGACAGAAAGTTCTTTCCTTACATTATATAATGCGCTGAAAGAAATTGACAAATTGGCTTTCTTCACTGTAGGCTGTTATACAATGAGCATCATGTATTGTAATGTGAACAGCAATTATAAGGTGTTTGATTCACACCGTCGCAATGTATGTGGAATGTCCTATCCAGAGGGGTTTGCTACCATGACCACACACAAAAATCTAGAAGATATCTGCACATTTATTCAACACTTGTGTGCAACTTTGTTTGCGAAAAAAGATGATAAAATGTTTGCAGTGACATGTGTTACCTTTCATGAAGATACAGACAGTGAAGCTAGTTTGTCCTTTGATGGCTTTTCAGAAGTAAGCATCAGCAGTGGAGAAGAAGCATGCTGACTGTACCTAGCAAGACAAGTCTCCTCTTGCACAGTTAGTGACATTTCAGAAAATGATAGGGATTTGTCAGAAACATTGAGTGAGAGTAATTCAGATGTTGATAGCATGATAGACGTTGTAATTAGTGAAGCCATAACAGATTTGAATAACTAATTTATTAGTCCCCTACTGGTTGAAAACCAGTTTTGGGGACTATAGGAATGCTCTTTTCCGTCATTCCGTCATTCCGTCTTTCCGTCATTCCGTCTTTCCGTCATTCCGTCATTCTGTCTTTCCGTCATTCCGTCATTCCGTCCGTCCGCAATTTCGTGTCCGGTCCATAACTCTGTCATCCATGAAGGGATTTTAATATTACTTGGCACAAATGTTCCCCATGATGAGACGACGTGTCATGCGCAAAACCCAGACCCCTAGCTCAAAGGTCAAGGTCACAATAGGAGGTCAAAGGTCAACAGGGCTTTTTTCCTGTCCGGTCCACAACTCTCCCATCCTTGAAGGATTTTAGTATTACTTGGCACAAATGTTCCCCATGATAGATGATGTGTCGTGCGCAAATCCCGGACCCCTAGCTCAAAGGTCAAGGTCACAATTGGAGGTCAAAGGTCAACAGGGCTTTTTTCCTGTCCGGTCCATAACTCTCCCATCCATGAAGAGATTTTAATATTACTTGGCACAAATGTTCCCCATGAGGAGACGACGTGTCATGCGCAAAACCTGGACCCCTAGCTTAAAGGTCAAGGTCACAATTGGAGGTCAAAGGTCAACAAGGCTTTTTTCCTGTCCGGTCCATAACTCTCCCATCTATGAAGGGATTTTAATATTACTTGGCACAAATGTACCTCATAATAAGACGATGTGTCATGCACAACTTTAAGACCCCTAGCTCAAAGGTCAAGGTCACACTTAGCAGTCAAATGTTAACATAGCATGAACAGGGTCTGTTTCGTGTCCGGTCCATAACTCTGACATTCATTAAGGGATTTTAATATTTCTTTAGTACAAGTGTTCCCCATGATGAGACGACGTGTCATGCGCAAATCCCGGACCCCTAGCTCAAAGGTCAAGGTCACAATTGGGGGTCAAAGGTCAACAGAGTTTTTTTCCTGTCCCGTCCATAACTCTGCCATCCATGAAGGGATTTTAATATTACTTGGCACAAATGTTTCCCATGATGAGACGACGTGTCATGCGCAACACCCAGTACCCTAGCTTAAAGGTCAAGGTCACACTTTGAGATCAAAGGTCAAGAGGATTTTTTTCCTGTCTGGTCTATAACTTTGTCATGCAAAGCAGGATTTAGATATCAGTTGGCACAAATATTCCCCTGGATGAGACAACATGTCATGCGCAAGAACCAGGTCCCTAGGTCTAAGGTCAAGGTCATATTTAGAGGTCAAAGGTCAAATTCAAGAATGACTTTGTACGGAACATTTCTTCTTCATGCATGGAGGGATTTTGATGTAACTTGGACCAAATGTTCACCACCATGAGGCACCCTTGTTTTTTAGAATTACGTCCCTTTGTTGTTACTATAAATAGATTTTATTGTAACTTTTTTATTACTGGCGGTAGAGAAAAATCGAGACCACTTTTCTGTGGTACAGCATGCATGTTACATCCAATTTTTAGGTGTATTTTGACCTATCTCTACCTGGTAAAGAGTTTCTTGTGGACTTATATTATTATTTTTTTTTTTCTTTTTTTTTTTTTTTTTTTTTTTAAAGATTAATTTCCCTTTGTTGTTACTATAAATAACTTACATGATAACATTTTTATAATCAGCCAAAAAAATTCAATATGAAAACAACTGTGGGTTTTTATATATGCACATTTTAATCCAAGTGTGTTGTTATAATGTTATAACATATTGTATATGTAGTACAATATTGTTTATACATCATTGACAGATATCAGTTCATTATGTTATACTGCAGTAGAAAAAATCAGGTGCCTTCCAGTAGGGGACTTTGTATTGCATGGCAATACTTCATTCACTTGTTTGTTTCAGGAATTGATCTGGATGTGTTAAATGGTGGTGTAGGATCAGAAGATATAGTCAGTGAGAATGGGGTTGGGAATGGTGGTGTAGATTCAGAAGATATAGTCGGTGAGAATGGGGTTGGGAATGGTGGTGTAGGTTTCGAAGGTATAGTCAGTGAGAATGGGTTGGGAATGGTGGTGTAGATTCAGAAGATATAGTCGGTGAGAATGGGGTTGGGAATGGTGGTGTAGGTTTCGAAGGTATAGTCAGTGAGAATGGGGTTGGGAATGGTGGTGTAGATTCAGAAGGTATAGTCAGTGAGAATGGGGTTGGGAATGGTGGTGTAGATTCAGAAGATATAGTCGGTGAGAATGGGGTTGGGAATGGTGGTGTAGGTTTCGAAGGTATAGTCAGTGAGAATGGGGTTGGGAATGGTGGTGTAGATTCAGAAGATATAGTCGGTGAGAATGGGGTTGGGAATGGTGGTGTAGGTTTCGAAGGTATAGTCAGTGAGAATGGGGTTGGGAATGGTGGTGTAGATTCAGAAGGTATAGTCAGTGAGAATGGGGTTGGGAATGGTGGTGTAGATTCAGAAGATATAGTCAGTGAGAATGGGGTTGGGAATGGTGGTGTAGATTCAGAAGATATAGTCGGTGAGAATGGGGTTGGGAATGTGGTGTAGTTTTCGAAGGTATAGTCAGTGAGAATGGGGTTGGGAATGGTGGTGTAGATTCAGAAGATATAGTCGGTGAGAATGGGGTTGGGAATGGTGGTGTAGGTTTCGAAGGTATAGTCAGTGAGAATGGGGTTGGGAATGGTGGTGTAGATTCAGAAGATATAGTCAGTGAGAATGGGGTTGGGAATGGTGGTGTAGATTCAGAAGATATAGTCGGTGAGAATGGGGTTGGGAATGGTGGTGTAGGTTTCGAAGGTATAGTCCGTGAGTCTCATGGGGTTGGGAATGGTGGTGTAGGTGCGACAGATACAGTGAGTGAGAATGGGATTGGGAAAGGCGGTGTGATTGTGAAAGATAGAGTGAATGAGAATGGGGTTGTTGGATTTAACGTCGCACCGACACATGATAGGTCATATGGCGGCTTTCCAGCTTTAATTGTGGAGGAAGATCCCAGGTGCCCCTCCGTGCATTATTTCATCACGAGCGGACACCTGGGTAGAACCACCGACCTTTCGTAAGCCAGCTGGATGGCTTCCTCACATGAAGAATTCAACGCCCGAGTGAGGCTCGAATCCACATCAATGAGGGGCAAGTGATCAGCGACCTTAACCACTCGGCCACAGAGGCCCCCGAGAATGGGTTTGGGAATGGTGGTGTAGGATCAGAAAATATAGCGAGTGAGAATGGGGTTGGGAATGGTGTAGGATCAGAAAATATAGTCAGTGAGAATGGGGTTGGGAATGGTGGTGTAGGATCAGAAAACATAGTCAGTGAGAATGGGGTTGGGAATGGTGGTGTAGGATCAGAAGATATAGTCGGTGAGAATGGGGTTGGGAATGGTGGTGTAGGATCAGAAGATATAGCCAGTGAGAATGGGGTTGGGAACGGTAGTGTAGGATCAGAAGATATAGTCTGTGAGAATGGGGTTGGGAATGGTGGTGTAGGTTTCGAAGATACAGTCGGTGAGAATGGGGTTAGGAATGGTGGTGTAGGTTCCAAAGATACAGTGAGTGAGAATGTAAATGAGACTAGGGATGGGAAATCATGCAATTCTGATGCAACATTATCGTCTAATCATGAAGGAGACCATGGTGTTTCTATCACTGACTATGAATCTTACAATAATGACAGTGATAGTGATTATTCACCAAGCTCTCTTCCAGGGTCAGATGAAACTGACACTGACAATGATGTGCCACTGGCCCAGACAACATGCATATTCATTATGTCCCTTTGAAAAGCTAATAAAGCATAACTTTTTTCATTGAAATCCAACAGTTAAGTATAGTAAAACACTCAGTGTTACACAGTACTGATACTGGAATTTAAGCTAGCAAGTTTATCTTGAAAAAGAATTATTAACCATGCTGAATATTCTTCCTTCAATAGTGTAATAAATAGTGGATATTACATGGGTGTCTTTTCATACTGAATTTATTTAATGAGTTGAATAAAATAATAAAATGCCGAGCATTTTATCAATTTTATTCAACGAGTTCAATAAATTCAATGTGGAAAGTCACAAATGTCATATTCTTTTTATCACATGTTAGCCTTTCCTTACTGTTCCCTATTTAGTCAAAACAGATATCTTGAGATATAACGGGAACAGTATGGATCCTGAGATCAAATTGCGCAAAAGTGCTGGCTAGTTTGGATCCATTCTGGTCAAAAACACCATATATATAATATATATTTTATGATCTAGTCATTAGAATGTGTATTTATGATTGTAGAGCAAAAGTTTGATTACTATAATAATGCTGTTATGAAATTAAATTATAAAGAGTTTAATTTGAATAAAATATTGTGTTATTACAATGTTGTTTTTCTTTCTATTTGTAAAAGAAATAAAGAAAATCAATCCCAGATACTTTCCTTTATTAGTAATAACTATAATTTCAAAGAAAGCCAATGATAACTCAACAATTAGTAAGTTTCTGTTGATAATTTACTTACTTTAATTAGACTTACAATAGTCTTGCAGATATATTGTTAATGAAAAATTATTCAATATTGTATGCAATACTATTGTAACAGATGTTACAATAGTATTGCACTAACATTTTTATTTGAAAATATGCAAATTTAGAGGCAAGACTATTGTAACATCATCTTTTACAAATATTTCATTTTTAGACGAGTTGATTAATAAATTACAATTTGTAACATCATAATAAACATTTTATGGATATAAATGCCAAGTATTTCCTTATTTGGCTGAACAATGGTATATTAAGATAGTTTTTTGCCTTTCTTGAATAATTTTGAAAAAGAGGGTTACAACAGTATTGCGCTAAACCCTCGAAGTATTACCTTATTCCTAGGTATACAGTTACCTTATTCCCAGTAAGTTCTCTGTACTTTTTTGTACCCTCCAAACAACGAAGTTTTGTACCCCCGAACAACGAAGTTTTGTACCCCCCGAACAACGAAGTTGTAAGGGCTGTGTATACTGGCTTCATTTTGTCTGTCTGTCCATCTGTCTGTAGACACAATCTTGTGCGCAGGGTATCTCCTCATCCCCTTGACACAGTTTAATGAAACTTCACACAAGTGATCAGTAACAATAGTAGTTGTGCATGGTGCATGTTAGGTTCTTTCATAAATTTTTTTTGCAGTTACGAGACTTTGTTTTTATGCCCCCGAAGGGAGGCATATAGTTTTTGAACCGTCTGTCAGTCTGTCGGTCTGTTGGTCTGTCAGTCTGTCCGCAATTTTCGTGTCCGGTCCATATCTTTGTCATCGATGGATGGATTTTCAAATAACTTGGCATGAATGTGTACCACAGTAAGACGACGTGTCATGCGCAAGGCCCAGGTCCATAGCTCAAAGGTCAAGGTCACACTTAGACGTTAAAGGTCATTTTCATGATAGTTGGGCGTGTCCAGTCCATATCTTTGTCATCCATGGATGGATTTTCAAATAACTTGGCATGAATGTGTACCACAGTAAGTCGACATGTCATGCGCAAGACCCAGGTCCGTAGCTCAAAGGTAAAGGTCACACTTAGACGTTAAAGGTCATTTTTCATGATAGTTGGGCGTGTCCGGTCCATATCTTTGTCATTCATGCATGGATTTTAAAATCATTGGGCATGAATGTGTACCACAGTAAGACGACGTGTCATGCGCAAGACCCAGGTCTGTAGCTCAAAGGTCAACGTCACACTTAGACGTTAAAGGTCATATTTCATAATAGTGCATTGATGGGCGTGTCCGGTCCATATCTTTGTCATTCATGCATGGATTTTAAAATAACTACGCATGAATGTGTGGCACAGTAAGACGACGTGTCGCGCGCAAGATCCAGGTCCATAGGTCAAAGGTCCTAAACTCTAACATCGGCCATAACTATTCATTCAAAGTGCCATCGGGGGCATGTGTCATCCTATGGAGACAGCTCTTGTTTGTTACTATACTATATACATAGAGTCTGCATATGCAATCTTGTGCACGCTAAATCTCCTGAAATCATGCACACAATTTAATGAAACTTTATACAAGTAGTAACCCTAGTTGTGCATGGTGCATGTTAGGTTCTTTCAGATTAAAATTCTGCACAGTTATGTGACTTTGTTTTTTGTTACTATACTATATACATAGTCTTCATATGCAATCTTGTGCGTGCCTAATCTTCCGAACAATTGCACACAATTTAGCCCGCCCGCTTAGCTCAGTAGGTAGAGCGTTGGTCTATGGATCGCGGGGTCATGAGTTTGATCCTCAGGCGGGGCATATGTTCTCTGTGACTATTTGATAAACAACATTGCATCTGAAATCATTAGTCCCACAACTCTGATTCATGTGGGGAAGTTGGCAGTTACTTGTGGAGAGAAGGTTTGTACTGGTACAGAATCCAGGAACACTGGTTAGGTTAACTGCCTGCCGTTACATGACTGAAATGCTGTTGAAAAACGGCGTTAAACCCAAAACAAACAAACAAAATTGCACACAATTTAACAAACTTAACAAAAGTGAGTGAGTACCAACCATACTTGTGCATGGTACATGTGAGGTTCTTTCAGAAAAATATTCTGCAGAGTTATGGGACTTTGATTTTTTGCTTGACTATTCGAAGAATAGGGGAGCTATCCTACTCGCGTTGGCGTGAGTGTCACATAAATGTTAAAGTTTGCGTACCACCCCAAATATTTTCGAAGTCCATTGAGATATTGCTTTCATATTTTGCATACTTGTTGACCATCATGACCTCAGTATGAATAAAGGAGGAGGCAACTCTATCAAGCATTTTGACTGAATTATGGCCCCTTTTCGACTTAGAATAAATTTTAAAGTTTGCGTACCACCCCAAATATTTTCAAAGTCCATTGAGATATTGCTTTCATATTTTGCATACTTGTTTATCATCATGACCCCAGTCTGTAAAAAGGAGGAGGCAACTCTGTCAATCATTTTGACTGAATTATAGCCCTTTTCGACTTAGAATAAATGTTAAAGTTTGCGTACCACCCCAAATATTTTCAAAGTCCATTGAGATATTGCTTTCAGATTTTGCATACTTGTTTATCATCATGACCCCAGTCTGTAAAAAGGAGGAGGCAACTCTATCAAGCATTTTGACTGAATTATGGCCCCTTTCGACTTAGAATAAATGTTAAAGTTTGCGTACCACCCCAAATATTTTCAAAGTCCATTGAGATATTGCTTACATATTTTGCATACTTGTTTACCATCATGACACAGTACCGCCTCGGTAGCCTAGTGGTAGAGCGTCCACTTCGAGTGTGGGAGGTCATGGGCTCGATCCCTGGCCGTGTCATACCAAAGACTTAAAAAATGGTACTGGTAGCTTCCTCGCTTGGCGCTCAGCATTAAGAGGATAGTACTAGGACTGGTCAGCCCAGTGTCAGTATAATGTGACTGGGTGGGGTATCATGTCCCGTGT
Organism: Mercenaria mercenaria; assembly: GCF_021730395.1. Classification (NCBI taxonomy): domain Eukaryota; kingdom Metazoa; phylum Mollusca; class Bivalvia; order Venerida; family Veneridae; genus Mercenaria; species Mercenaria mercenaria. Next base: position 58,977,016 of record NC_069378.1, read on the forward strand.
CTACGGCGTGATATTCCAGTGAGGCAGCACTATAAAGTTGGGCATTGTGCTCACTGCTACAAGTACTCAGACACCGTCGTTTATATGACTGAAAAATTGTTGAAAAAGACGTTAAACCCGAACACACCCACACACCATCATGACACCAGTCTGTAAAAAGGAGGAGGCAACTCTATCAAGCATTTTGACTGAATTATGGCCCCTTTTCGACTTAGAATATGCTTATTGTAATGTTAAAGTTTTACTCATTGCTTATATTATACTATCAAGCACTGAGAATAGTCGAGCGCGCTGTCCACTGACAGCTCTTGTTATTACTGTACTATATGCATAGTCTGTATACATAGTTACAGTCCACATAATTATGCAATCTTGTGCGCGTCAAATTGCAATGTACAGTGTCAGTGCCTGTGGGGGGTACATTCATCACCTTCAGTGATAACTATAGTTTGAATTGGTGGTCTCTGACCCTATGGAGAGATAGGGATACTTTATTTACCATAATTTGTGGAGAGATAGAAATAATTTATTACCTCGATTTATGTTGAGATAGAAGGTCTTTGTTTACCTCCATTTATACAGAGATTATGGAGAGAAAAAGATACTTTATTAATCTCCATTTAAGGAGAGCTATAGTGTAATAAACATGAGAAGGTAGTTAAACTCTTCTTTGCAGGTTATAAGTACCATGAGTAAGAAGTTACACACTTAACTTGCTGGTTAATAAGAGTGAAAAATTTGCAGTTAAGCTTTTTCTATAAAATAACGAGTGCACTGAGTAAGCAGTTATGTTTTTTCTTGCCGATTAACGAGCGCATTGCTGGACACAATGGATTTTGCCTTTGCGACCAGTGTATATCATGATCAGCCTGCACATCCCTGCAGTCTGATCATGATCTGTACTGTTCGCTATTCAGCCAGAATCTTTTTTGGTAAGCACTCCTTTTGGTACTGTCCAAATTGGAAGATGGAAATGTTCATGAAAGAAATTCAGCAGGGTAATGGTTAATGAGTGCGTTGAGACAATTATGCTCTTCCTTGCAGGTGAACGAGTATGATGGATACGAGAGGACAGCTCTTCATTATGCTGCTGAGAGAGACATTTTCTGTGTAGAAATGCTGCTAGAAAACGGCGCCAACATCAATATAGGCGATGGAAATTATGACACTCCGCTACACTGGGCCACTTTCAAAAATAATATACAGTGTGTGAAACTATTACTTCAAAGAGGGGCCAAAGTAGATCCTCTAGATTTTAACAATGATACTCCGCTGGCGTGGGCTGCTCGGAAAGGACATACAGAGATTATAGAAATCCTTCTAGACTATAATGCTGATGGTCATATCGTTAACAACAAAGAAGTAAGGCCTGTTGAAAAGGCAGTTCAAGTCCAAACCAGTGGTCTCAATACTGAAAATGATAACAGAAGTTTGGACCTTTTATTAAAGGCGACATGTAAAATGACGGTTACAGAATCTCAGAGACAGACTATTAAAGAGGATAATCGGCTTGGAGAATTGTTGGCAGCTAGGTTGGAAAGGCCGTGTTCGTTGCAGGGGCAGTGCCGTTATTCTATACGCAGGTCGCTAGGATACCGTTACCTGCCCAATGTTATACCAAAACTACCTGTACCAACAAGATTACGTGATTATATTGCTTTGAAATGTTGACAGTATTATAGACACCTTAAGAGATATGATGCCTGATAAAAGGGATGGAATTGGTGGCAAATGGACTTGAATGAAATTGTAGACCTGGGAATTGGATCTCAAATTTAAAGCAACTCCATAGTTTGCAGTTTAATAAAAATGTTTATCTAAGGAGAGAAATGTAAAAATAATTGTAAACCTTTATCAAAATTCTTGAAAAAATGTTAGTTTTGCATTTATTTTGATTTGAAATGGTCCCTGATTAAGAAAGGCAGATTTTTGAACACTGGTTATTTTTTGCAGCATTTTTTTTGGCTCTTTGATAGAAAATGGCCATGTATGTGCTGAGAAAGTTCACTGTATGAGTGTTGATAAGTACCTGTGTGTAAATAATGTGGTATTTCACTAATTACTAAGTGGGTCCGTGTTGGGGTTTTTGGTTTTTGTTTGGTTTAATGTCACATTGACACGATTTCAGGTTGAATGATGACTATCCAGTATTTGTTGATTGTGGAACACCCAAGGTGCCCCTCAGAGAGTTATTTCAGGCATGAGCAGGTACCTAGGTAGAACCATGGACCTTCAATAAGACAGCTGAATGGCTTCCACACATGAAAGAATTCTTTAGCAAAATCTAGGTTTCAAACTTACAGCAGTAAGAGGCAAGCCATGACCGTAACTACACGGCGTTAGAGGCCCCTTGCAAGAAAGTTACTGATACAAGTATTTGATCAGTGTTTTGAGTGTTGCATCTACTTTGGAGGGGGCCTTCACGGCAGAGTGGTTAAGGTCGCTGACTAAATCATTTCCCCCTCACTGATCTGGGTTCGTGCCTCACTCGGGGCATTGAAATCTTCATGTGAGGAAGCCATCCAACTGGCTAAATGATGGTTGGTGGTTCTACCCAGGTGCCTGCCTGTGATGAAAAAATGCAAAGAAGGCAGCTGGGGATCTTCCTCCACCGTCAAAGCTGGAAAGTCGCCATATGACTGTGTTGGTGCGATGTTAAACCAAACAAAAAATCTACTTTGGAACATCATGCATTATTTTAATTTTATTGATATTTTCCATTTGCAAGTACATCACAAATATTTCCACATTGCAAAATTAACCTGTTATAAATACGGTAATTGATTAACTACCATGATATGGTCATTCTGAGTTTCCATACTTCAGATTTGTTGTTCTTTTACCAGAATCTTGTTTAGTTTAGTCTGAAAGCTTGGCTTTTCCAGATTTATGCTAAACTAATTTAGAAAAGGTTTTCTTTGAAACTTAATTGGTAATGCACTAGAAAGAAATTTTATAGCGATTCCATGTTTTATAGGAACTTATTATCTACATGAATTCCCCTTTAGTCAGTAAAGTGCGAAGAAAAAACTCAAAATTGTTAGTAAAGCTGTCGAAATTTTGTGACCTAGGGCCATCTTGGCCCTCTTATTAGATGATAGTATGTTTAGCTGCATATAGCTGGTAAGGTTTGATTGTTTAGGGGGAAAAAACAACAGATCTACAGATAGAATTAATTCAGAACATAACTCATTGAAAAAGCTTTACACTTGTTCAGAAAAAATCCTTACAAATGAAGATTTTGAATGAATACTAATTTTGTTTTCCTATTGTGGGTCTATGGGAAAAGTACAAAATTTTGATGACATTTTTCATGTATTAAAAATATCCTTTCAGTGTGGATATGAAGATAAATTTTGTCACTTCCAGTCACAGGATCCAGTAAAATATGAATGACTGTGTATTTGATATCCTGTAAATTTTGATATACTAGTTCATGTTTTAAAAGAGCGGTGTCAGAGTTAGAACTTGATTTTGTAATATTTATTTGACTTAATTTTTAAAAGCATTATATTTCATTGTAAGAAAAATAGTATTATTGCAAGTGTATTATTTTTGGATGTCAGTAGGTTAAAGGTAAAGGTCACAATGACTAAGAGACTGAATTAATATCCAGTAAATAACTGGAATGCACAAGGTTACCGACAATTTAATTAAACAGCAACCTTGTTCAGATAGCATTATGTTTAATGGAATCAGAATAGTTTCAGTTAATTGTGTCGTAGATATATTATTTTATCAGCAGCTTTAACTATAACATGATTGTGTATGGTCAGTAGATGATCTCTGTTGTTTTGGAGGTTAACTGTCAAGATCATTGTGACCTTGAGACTAAAATGGTTTATGGTGTATAGCTGAGAAACACTTATGCCTATTGTGATCAAACATGTATACATGGCTATAGATGGTCAGTTGATAGTAGATGACTCTTATACTTTTGGGTCTAAGGTCAAGGATACCGACCATACCTAGGCATACATGTTTAACAATCAGCTTGTGTTATTTCTTTAATTTGGTAATTTGAAAATTATATTTGTGATTGTTTGAAAAGTTCCGATCAAATTAGTTAGAAACCATAACATTTTGTACTAAAAGAAATTGTTGATTTTACAGTGTTTTTAATTATACTTTGTTTCTTCCTTTGATGTATATAGTAACTGTTATATTGTTGTTAAATTTGTTAAGAGTACAAAATCTTGATTTTACAATAAAATGGAAGTGGTGTAAGTTATGAAGCTGTCCCTTTTCTTTTGCTTTTAAGTACTGGTATTATTTTTTTTGTTGAAATAGCATCGTTGTCTTAGTTCAAGTTGCTACACATGCTTTTTGGGAAATAGATTTTAGTTTTGAGTGCTTTGTTGGCAAATAAAACATGACTTTGAGTTTAGATGCATAGTAATCTAATCACAAAACCGTGTTTTATTTGCCAACAAAGCGTGCAAAACTAAAATCTATTTCCATTCTAACATGTTCACACACCAGGAAGGGATACTAATATGGAATCCCGTGTTTATAGACACATTACTTCCCTTGGCTGCAAAAAGTATGTCTTTTTGTGAAACATGTTTTAATCGGCATGACAATACAGGGTAAAATCCTTCTTTGTTTATTATGCCCCCCTTTGAAAAAGGAGGGGTATATTGTTTTGCAGATGTCGGTCGGTCGGTCTGTCGGTCGGTCGGTCGGTCGGAATGTAGACCTATCCGTTTCCGGATGATAACTCAAGAACGCTTGGGCCTAGGATCATGAAAGTTGATAGGGAGGTTGGTCATCACCAGTAGATGACCCCTATTGATTTTGAGGTCTGTATATCAAAGGTCAAGGTCACAGTGACCCTGAATAGTAAAACGGTTTCCGGATGATAACTCAAGAACACTTGGGCCTAGGATCATGAAAGTTGATAGGGAGGTTGATCATGACCAGCAGGTGACCCCTATTGATTTTGAGGTCAGTATGTTAAAGGTCAAGGTCACAGTGACCCAGAACAGTAAAACAGTTTCCGGATGATAACTCAAGAACGCTTAAGCCTAGGATCACGAAAGTTGATAGGGAGGTTGGTCATGACCAGCAGGTGACCCCTATTGATTTTGAGGTCAGTATGTCAAAGGTCAAGGTCACAGTGACCAGGAACAGTAAAATGGTTTCCAGGCAATAACTCAAGAACGCTTGGGCCTAGTGTCAGGAAAATTGATAGTTAGGTTGGCCATGACCAGCAGATGACCCCTATTGATTTTGAGGTCAGTATGTTAAAGGTCAAGGTCACAGTGACCCTGAACAGTTAAACAGTTTCCGGATGATAACTCAAGAACGCTTAGGCCTAGGATCACGAAAGTTGATAGGGAGGTTGGTCATGACCAGCAGGTGACCCCTATTGATTTTGAGGTCAGTATGTCAAAGGTCAAGGTCACAGTGACCAGGAACAGTAAAATGGTTTCCAGGCAATAACTCAAGAACGCTTGGGCCTAGTGTCAGGAAAATTGATACTTAGGTTGGCCATGACCAGCAGATGACCCCTATTGATTTTGAGGTCAGTATGTTAAAGGTCAAGGTCACAGTGACCCTGAACAGTAAAACAGTTTCCGGATGATAACTCAAGAACGCTTAGGCCTAGGATCACGAAAGTTGATAGGGAGGTTGGTCATGACCAGCAGGTGACCCCTATTGATTTTGAGGTCTTTAGGTCAAAGGTCAAGGTCACATTGGCCAGGAACAGTTAAATGGTTTCTGATCTTCTTGTCCAAAACCATAGGGCCTAGGGCTTTGATATTTGGTATGTAGCAAAATCTAGTGGTCCTCTACCAAGATTGTTCAGATTATTTCCCTGGGGTCAAATATGGCCCCACCCCTAGGGTCACATGGTTTATATAGCCTTATATAGGAAAAAACTTTGAAAAACCTCTTGTCCAAAACCACAGTGCCTAGGGCTTTGATATTTTGTATATGACATCGTCTAGTGATCCTCTACTAAGATTATTCAAATTATTCCCCAAGGGTCAAATATGGCTCCACCCTGTGGGTCACATGGTTTACATATACTTATTTACAGTGTGCATATAATTTCTGTTCCTTGTGCAATTACTAAATGCATCAAGGGGGGCATTTCGTGTTCGACGAGCTCTTGTATAAAAGAAACTCTTAAAAGTGTTAGAAAGGATAATCTATTATGTTCACCTTTCATTCATCATCACGACACAAGTGTCCATTTTCAGTTTGACTTTTCATCTGTCAGCGATTTTATTGTTAACACTTTGTAGGCCAAATTTCTTTGGTTATTAATAAAACCCGGACCAGCCCAAAGAACGGAAATAGCCGATTCCTATTGTACGGAAACCGCCAGAAACTTACGGATGGAAGGCTAATATAATTACGAATGATATCGTGTCAATATAATCTTAATTCTGCCAAGATAAAGTCTTTTGTTTATATTTATAACCATCCGTAATTATATTAGCCTTCCATCCGTAAGTTTTCGGTGGTTTCCGTTCAATCGGAATCGGCTATTTCCGTTGTCTGGGCCGGGCCGGGTTTTTATTAATAACCATTTCTTGACCAATCTTAATGAAACTTACCCTGATACATGTAGGCGTTGTCGAGGGATATGGTTTAAATGATAGCTAAAAAACAGACTGAGGTTTTGTCCTTGATTTTGTCAGTATGTCATATTTTACATTGTTTCGACATAGGAGAGCTCAGACTGAATTTCTTTAATAGTTTTTATGAAACTTACACAGAATGTATATTGCACAAATTAAAACAAATTGTTTTAGCTCCGATGTTCAGTATCCCTGACATAATTGTCCTCTTAATCAGTTGAATTAAAGAACTTACATAACTTAGAATAAAAAACTAAGTCACTAGGTTAAGTTATTGAGAAACTTCTTTATTATTAAACTTCATAAATAGTCTTGAGGCCACATTTCTACCAGGTACAGATGTAATCTAGCATGAATACTGCTCGATATCCTGGAAAAAAATGCTCGTACGTTGAAATTGCAAAAAACTTTTTTTCCAAAGAGTATTTTTACTGATGAAATTTTGCTTAGTTTAGCTGAAGATCGCAAAGTCTTGCAAAGTGTCATTGCAATCTGTGCTAATTTGAAAATGGCAGATCAAAAATATCTTTGTTTTACATGAATTTCGTTTGGCCTTAATTATAACAAGACGGATCTAAAAATTTTTGCCGTATGTTGTGATTTGATCTACCATATAAGCTGCTGTTGAAAGAAATTGCATTAATTTGAAAGGATATACGTTTAAAGGTTTTGGAAATAAACAATGGACGTTTTTCTACACACCCTGGTGTTGGCATCACACCTTGGTTAAGTTTTGTATGCAAGTACATTTGGCTGTATTTAGCATATAGCTTTGAAACTTATTTTTTCTTTTTCTAGGTCAATTATCAACCTCACTAGGTGAAGTCCCATAACTCTGACATGTATGATATGTAATTTGGCCAAGTTATGCCCCCTTTTGGACTTAGATGCAAGTTACTATCTCCAAAACTAATGCAGATACTGAATTGAAGCATCACATGTGTCATTGTGGTTATGAAACTAGGTGATAGCACCAAGTCCCCTAATTCTTGACATGCATTTGCCAAATTATGCCCCTTCTGGACTTAAAAAATACAGTTTTGTATGCAAGTACATATAGTTATTACTTTAAGGCATATAGCTTTGAGACTTAATTTTTTCTTTCTCTAAGTCGAATTCCAATAACTCTGACTGGTATTTTGGACAAATTATGTCCCCTTTTAGACTTTAAAAGTCCTGTTAAAGTTTTGTTTGAGCGGACATACTCTGAGACGTATAATGTTCGTACTTTATTGTCTTTTTGGTTGAGATAAAAAAATTGTTATTTTTGGCTTGTGAACATGATAGAAACCACATTTTGCAATCAACTTTAATCAAACTTGCATAATATCTTGGTTCCTTTCGAAAACTGGCCAGATCCCATCATGAGTTCCAATGTTACGGCTCCTCAAAGGGCCAAAGTTTGATATTTTTGGCTTGTGAACACGATAGAGACCATATTTTGCAATCAACTTTAGTCAAACTTTGCGTTTCGGTTCTTTTCGAAAACTGGCCAGATCCCATCATGAGTTCCAATGTTACGGCTCCTCAAAGGGCCAAAGTTTGATATGTTTGGCTTGTGAACACGATAGAGACCATATTTTGTAATCAACTTTAATCAAACTTGCACACATCTTGTATTGGCATAATATCTCAGTTCCTTTCGAAAACTGGCCAGATCCCATCCTGGGTCCCATCATGGGTTTGCTATTTTGGCTTTTGCAGCCATATAGAAACTTCATTTATGGTTTGATTTGATACAAGCTTCAAATATCTTCAACAAGGATAAATCTTAGATTCCATGATGAATCTATCAGATCCAGTCATAGATTCTGGAGTTATGGTCAGTGATTGACCCCTGAAATAGCCAAAATTTGTTAGTTTTTACCTTTTGAAGACAATAGAAGTGACATTTTATATTTGATTTTAACAACATTTACACCCAACTTAAGTCAGAATAAGATCTAGGTTTCTTTCGAAAACCGGCTTGATTACTTCATGGGTTTTAGAGTTACTGCCCCTGAATCAAAGGGAAAGCTTGTTAACAATTTAGAAGCAACATTTATGACCCTTTTTATCATGAAACTTGGTAAGAATGTTTTATCTTGATGATTTGTAGGCCATGGTCAAAGTTGGGTCATATGGGGTCAAAATCTTGGTCGCCTTGTCAAATCGAATGAAAAGCTTGTTAGCACTTTTGAGGCTACATGTATGACCCTATCTTCATGAAACTTGGACAGAATGTTTATCTTGATGATTTCTAGGCCTGGGATCAATAACTAGGTCATCCGGCCAAATCAAAGGGAAAGCTTGTTAATACTCGTGTTCATTTGATGTGCATGAAACTTGGTCATAATATTTATCTGCATGAAATATCACAAACTAGGTCACTAGGTCAAATCAAAGGAAAAGCTTGTATACACTTTAGAGGCTACTTTTTGCTCCAATCTTTCCGAAACTTTGTCAGAATGTTTGTATTCATGTAATTTTGGACAAGTTCGAATCTGGATAATGTGGGGTAAAAAACTAGGTCACTAGGTCAAATAAAAGAAAATGCTTGTTTACACTCAAAAGCCACATTTTTGGTCCAATCTTAATAAAATTGGTCAGAATACTTGTCTCTACGAAATCAATAGGTAAATCATGTTTACACTGTTATGGTGTGTTACTCGGGTGAGCAACATGCCCTATTGTTAGATTGATCTGATGGCAAAAATTGAACCAATGAGTCTTTTATAAGTCTGACTAATTTCAGCAAAATTTCCATCCCATACGCTATTTCATAATCCTTTTCTCTACAGTTTCTTTAATAAAACTCACCATGATATACACAAGATCTATATATTTTGCTGTTAATAATTGTGAAGTCACCACTTTGCTTTCCTACATTTATCCATACTTTCAACTGTTTAGTGGATTCAGATTATCAACTGTTAAGTGAATTCAATGTTTCTACTTGTGCAATGGATTCAGTGTTTCAACTGTTTGGTGGCTTCCGTGTTTCAGTTGCTCATTGGCTTTTGTGTTTCAACTGCTCCATGGCTTCAGTGTGTCATCTTATCAGCGGATTTAGTGTTTCAGTTGTTCGGTGTCTTCAGTGCTTCAACTGTTCAGTGGATTCAGTGTTTCAGTTGTAAAGCAGATTCAGTGTTTCAACTGTTCCGTGGAAGCAATAACTGTCCAGTTGATTCAGTGTGTCAACTTTCCAGTGGATTCAGTGTTTCAACTGTTCAGTGGACTCTGTATGTCAACTGCTGTGTTGGTTCAGTGTCTAAACTGTTCAGATGATTTCGTACTTCAACTTTACTGTTAGATGGATTCAGTGTTCATTGGGTTCAGTGTCTCAACTGTGCAGTGGATTCAGACTTTCAGCTGTTCAACTGATTCAGTTTTACAGCTATTTGGTGTCTAACCTATTCAGTGTTTTCAGTATCTCAACTGTCAAGTGGATTCAGTGTTTCAAGTGCTCAGTGGATTCAGGTTTCAAACTATTTATTGGGGACAGACTTAAAACAGTTCATTGGATTAAGTCTTTCAACTGTTCGGTATATGCAGTGCTTTAGCTGTTCAGTGGGTTCAGTGTTTCAACTGTTCATTTGATTTAGAGTTTCTACTGTGTAACAGAATCATTGTTTCATGTGTTTAGTGGATTCAGTGTTTCAACTACTCAGTGGATTTGAGGTTTCAATTGTTCAGTGGATTTAGTGTTTCAACTGTTCAGTAGATTCAGTGTTTCAACTGTTCAGTACATTCAGTGTTTCAACTATTCAGAGGATTGAGGTTTTTATCTATTCATATGATACACTGTTTAAACTGTCCATTTCATTCCGTGTTTCAACTGTTTAGTAGACACAGTGTTTCAACTGTTTAGTGGATTTAGTCTTTCAACTGTTCAGTAAACTCAGTGTTTCAACTGTTCAGTGGATTTAGTGTTTTCACTATTCAGTGGATTCAGTGTTTCAACTGTTCAGAGGATTGAGGTTTTGCTCTATTCATATGATACACTGTTTAAACTGTCCATTTCATTCAGTGTTTCAATTGTTTAGTAGACACAGTGTTTCAACTGTTTAGTGGATTTAGTCTTTCAACTGTTCAGTAAACTCAGTGTTTCAACTGTTCAGTGGATTTAGTGTTTTCACTATTCAGTGGATTCAGTGTTTCAACTGTTCAGAGGATTGAGGTTTTGCTCTATTCATATGATACACTGTTTAAACTGTCCATTTCATTCAGTGTTTCAATTGTTTAGTAGACACAGTGTTTCAACTGTTCAGTTGATTTAGTGTTTCAACTGTTTAGTAAACTCAGTGTTTCAACTGTTCAGTGGATTCAGTGTTTCAACTGTTCAGTGGATGTAATGTTTCAACTGTTCAGTGGATTCAGTGTTTTAACTGTTCAGTGGAATCAGTGTTTCAACTGTTCAGTGGATTCAGTGTTTCAACTGTTCAGTGGATTCAGTGTTTCAACTGTTCAGTGGATTTAGTGTTGTAATAATGCAGTCCCCTTCGAACCATAGACTCCATTCAATCTTTTTTATTATGAGAGATTCATTTTTCTTTTATTTTTGATAAATCCTTAATCTTGTCCAACGTTTTCAACGTTGTGAATGGTTTGTTCGGATAAGGAGTGTTGGTGAAAGGAGTGAAAGGTTGGTGGTGGGGGGATTAGGTAACGTGTGTTTCACATTTGTAGCCCGACAATTCGAAGAATAAGGAGAGCTATCTTACTCAAAATGGCCTCGGCGTCACACCTTGGCTAAGTTTTCGTACCAGTCCACATTTTGAAAAACCTTTTGACACATAGCTTTGTGTACAATCATCATGTCCAGTTTTAAATAAAAGTACATAACTTAATCAAGGATTTTGTCTGAATAATGGCCCCCTTTAACTTTTAAATTTTGGTTAAGTTTTTCTTACTACTTTATTTTTTGTGTAAACTGTTTGCCATATGGCATTGAAACTTCTATCACTTGTTTATCATAACAGTCTGTATCTGTAGGCAATAGTACATAACTCTGTCAAGTATTTTGGCTGCATTATGGCCCTTTTTGGACTTGGAAATAGATACAGTTTTCGTATAAGTCCACGTTTTGTCCAGACTATTTGATATTTAGCTTTGAAACATCAAACACGTGTTCAACGTCAAAATCTCCATCTGTAGTCAAGGGCATGTAACTATGTCAAAGATATTTGGCTGAATTTCGTCCGTCCCTTTTTGGAATTCTTGGAAATAAGTAAAGTTTTTCTTATCAGCCCCTGTGGCTTTGTAAATTGACCACTTATTTACCTCATAGTCTCCATATGTAGACAAGACTACATAACTAGGACAAGGATGTTGCTCTGTTGTGTCGGAGAACATACGCCTCATCCAGGGCTCGAACACACGACGTCGCGATCCGAAGATCTATGCTCTTCCTATTAAGCTTAGTTGAGTTAAGCAGGCGGGCTGAACTAAACAAGAAAATGAAAATCGGACAAAAATAAGAGAAGGAAATTGTTTATAGTATATTGTTTTATTTCTTCACAGAGACACTTATACAATATGAAGTGCAAAATAAAAAAAAAAATCTCTGGTTAATCATTGCATCTGAAATCAAAATTTTAGCAAATTTATGTACACCTGACTTTAGTCTCAAGAAATAGAATGACTGACTGTTTAGTTCCAAAAAATATATTTTCTTTTTAAAAGTTGAGTTGCAAGTGTCGTCTTTAAGCAACATATTAACTGTGTATTTTGCTGAAATAAGAAATTGATTTTATTGGTTTCAGCAAGTTATTTACATATGCAACTTAATATAAATATACAAAATAAATAACACTAAATAACTCAGAAATGACTCACACATCGATACAGTAGTATCTCATCATAGAAATCATTCCTTTAACTAAAAAAGTGAAAAAAAAAAGGAGAAAAAACAACAACAACAACTCACACATGGTACTAAAGGGAGTAGGCCTTCTCGTCTGGACATTGATTCATTGCACAGTTCAAATTATAACCCTTGCTGCAAATACGCTGAAGCAAGATGGATATTACTTTTTATATTATAATTTTGAAATAATCCTTGTTGACCTGTCTTTAGTGTAAAAAGATGCATTATCTTTGCATGGAAATCAAGGATATCAATGTGGTAAGTGTCGTCTGCTATATGAAACGTGACTAATGTACAATTTATTTGACCTGTCAAAATATTTCATTATATTTTGTTCACGCCTTAATAAGATTAACATGAAAGCCAGAAACATGTTTTGACAGGTCAATGAAATAGTACAATAGCGTGCGTGAAGCTTCATGTTCGGTTTAGTTTTATTCGGATATACTCGGTATTGAACGTCCGCCTTAGTCATGGCACAGTTGAAGAATTTACAGATTGCCAAGGGTTTTTTTTCGATAATAGACCCTTTTACAATGCTGTTGGCTTCCCTGGTGCTTTAGTGGATGTTTTGGTTTTAATGCGCATGCGCTCTATACGTGTTGCAAAAGAATGAATCTGTCTGATCCAATTATAGGTTCCGAAGTAACGGCCCCTGACTGACTCCTGAAAGAGCCAAAATTTGTTAATTTTTAGCTCGACTATACGAATGTTATGCAATTAAGGTAATATATTTTGCCTTGTAACTCACTAAGGGTAATATTTGCTTTGTAATGCAATGAGAGATATTTGCCTTGTAATGCAATGAGGGTAATATCTGCCTTTTAATGCAATGAGAGTTATATTTGCTCTGTAATGCACTGAGGGTAATATTTGCCTTGTAATGCACTGAGGGTGATATTTGCCTTGTAATACAATGAGGGTTATATCTGCCTTTTAATGCAATGAGAGTTACATTTGCCTTGTAATGCAATGAAGGTAATATATTTTGCCTTATAACTCACTGAGGGTAATATATGCTTTGCGATGCAATAAGGGTTATATTTGCCTTGTAATGCAATGAAGGTAATATTTCCAAACTTTAAAGGCCATCTCACCTAGAGTACTGATATATAAACAGAACATAAATTTTTACACGAATTACTTTCTTACGGGCATGGTTTATGCAGAATCTCTTTCTAAGTTGATTAATAAATCTTGCCATCCAAAAAGCAGCGTTTCACATTTTATTGAAGTGTGGTCCGTAAACTTTATACTTTATGTGCTTAATTTAGGGATGTGGAAAGCATCAAACATTTTTTGAACACAAAGATGTCCGAAGATGACATGTCCAAAGATGGCCGTTTTTCTGAAAGAAGTTAAGTAATTCGAGTGGAAGTTAAGATTGTAACTGACGCACATATCATTCTTTTAAGTGTGATTTTGGTTGATTTCGAAACTTTCGGGACAATTTAATTCAGAGAGATAACAAGAGCTGTCAGGATGGTCAAGAGACTGACAATGACAGCTGTTGCGCTGTTACAGCTCGAAGAAACTGTTACAGAGACGGTTGTAGTTGCAGTGGCGGTGCCATCATCAACTTCGACTTGCAGAGGATAGCTTGATGTTGTTGCCTTGTCAAGTGTGTTTGCCACACGAATTTCAGATCCAGCAATAGTGAAGTCGCTGTCTGTATTACCGCCTGAAGAGTGCAAAAAAATCAAATTCACAAATATAGTATTTATATACGCATGGCAGCAAAGTGCGATTTTATTTAGAAAATATATATTGTATATACAATGTATACAAATCGTTAAAGTTTTAGTAATTTAGATGTATATAATGTTTTGTCATATACCTTTATAATTGTTGTTAAAATTGTGCGTGTATTTCAGAAGGAAATACGAACGGGCAGGAAAATCCGAATTGCACCTTTTGTATTGTATGTTGCTGGACAACTTCAATTTGATATGCATGATCTGTCACAACTCCATGTAGCGCTCACAAAAACTACGCTCAGCTCTATTTAACATCGGTAAACACAAATTTTCGTTCGGTAACAAAACAACAATTAACAATAGCTGTCCGTTAGACAGCCAAAGTTCGACTTTTCGAAATATTGTCCATAAAGCAGGAAAATATTACCCAAAATGTTAAATTATCAAAAGAGGTTTAAGTTCAAAAGGAGACATAATTTGACCAAAATACATGTCAGAGTTATTGGACTTGATGCTATCAACTAGTTTTATAACCCCCGGTAAATATCTTCATTTGTTCTGCAGATAGTAACTTGCACGCAAAACTTTAACCGGAATTTTCTAAGTCCAAAAGGGGGCATAATTTGCCCCCGAAAAACATGCCAGAGTTATGGGACTTGATCCAGTGAGGTTGGCAATTTATCTAGAAAATGTAAAAGTAAGTTTTAAATCTATATGCCTTTAAGTAATAACTGCATGTACTTGCACACAAAACTTTAACCAGGATTTTCTAAGTCCAAAGGGGGCATAATTTGGCCAAAATGCAGATCAGAGTTATGGGACTTGATGCTATCAAATAGTTTTATAACCCCGAAGACACATGTGAAGTTTCAATTAAATAACTGCATTAGTTTTGGAGATAGTAACTTGCATGTAAAACGTTAACCAAAATTTTCTAAGTCAAAAAGGGGGCACACTCGAGCCTAAGACAGCATTCCACATTAAGACCCTACTGTATGCCCTAACCTAAAGTTTATCAATAATGTCAGGGACTCTAATGGAGTTTGTCAAAATATCAATTCTTATTTAATTCAGACAATCAACAAGACATGTAGAAATAACATTTTTGTTTTCTTAACAATTATGAAACGACCAGAATGTCACTGACCAATCAGAATTGAGCTGTATTGTTATACCTACCGGTAATAGAGTAAGAAAGTGAGTCTCCAGTGTCCTCATCTGAAGCGCTTACTGTGTACACTGAAGTGCCTGTAATCATATAAAGGAACATACAATTTAAATTTAATTATCATGTATATTTCACTATAAATAGTAACAAAATTGTATAGAACAAAATCTTGCTACCCGTACCAGAAACTAGAAACGTGCACAAAACCTCTCGTTCTATTCCATTCACTGACCTTAGATATGTTTCAGTAAATGGCAAACAATATTCATGTATCAAATGACATAAGTGCGTTTTCTTTAGTTATTGGTATCCTTCACTGACTTAGCATATATGGGTAAAGCCATATCACTATAGTTGTATCGTTCCAACAATTCCCTAAGTCACTTCAGTCACGTTAAACAAATGTATGACATTGCGGTACCACAGTCACATATACGGCGCGGATAGCTATGTCTAGCTACGGATAGAAACGTAGTAATCCGTATCGATCCGTACCTGAGCCGTACGGATTGGTACGGATCGATACGGATTACTACGTTTCTATTCGTGGCTAGACGTAGCTTTCCGCGCCGTATGCTTGACGGGGGTATTAAGGTTTGTCGCCGCAAAAGTGAATTATGAAAACTTTTTGTTATGACCGAACAATTACGAAGCAACATACGAAGGGTACATAATGGCCGTGAAATAACTACGAAAACAAATGAGCCGCGCCATGAGAAAACCAACATAGGGCGTTTGCGACCAGCATTGATCCAGACCAGCCTGCGCATCCGTGCAGTCTGGTCAGGATCCATGCTGTTCGCTTTCAAAGCCTATTGTAAGTAGAGAAACCGTTAGTGAACAGCATGGATCCTGACCAGACTGCGCGGATGCGCAGGCTGATCTGGATTCATACTGGTTGCAAACGCACTATGTTGGTTTTTTCATGAAGCGGCTCAAGAGTTTAATGACACAAAGCAAGCTTGTTTGAATGTACATTTTTTATAAGCAAGCAAAAGAGACAAAAATGCGTTTTAGAAAAAATAAAACACTATATCGACTTTGTTTACAATTGAATTTTAATAACTTTTCGAATCACAGAGCACAACCAGTCAAACGTACAGCAGATTTGGTTTGATTAAATCTGCTCCGTTAAAATTACTGCCATATTAGACAGCCTGTTCAGCCCCTAGCACCTAAGTCTTGTCATGGAAATGAATTGAAATGACTTCATTATTCGAAGCAAAAATCCATGCTGGAGTCAC
Source organism: Mercenaria mercenaria (assembly GCF_021730395.1). Lineage (NCBI taxonomy): Eukaryota > Metazoa > Mollusca > Bivalvia > Venerida > Veneridae > Mercenaria > Mercenaria mercenaria. The sequence goes on from NC_069378.1 coordinate 58,993,566, forward strand.
TGAAAAACTGGCACGAGATAGATTTAGTGGAGGTTTATCATAGCTATATCCACGTGAGTCAGTGGCATAGTGGTTAGCAGGTTGGACTACAACGCCAGCGGTCCGGGTTCGATGATGTCCAGACTAGTGCTCAGTGCTGGGTGATTTACTTAAATTGGTACTGTTTCTAGCAGTATTGGCCTAGTCTGGCTGCTGGGGAGGTAAATATGATGCATGCCGTGGGCTCAGCTTGAAATAAGTTGTTCCATCCATTCCAGGCGGGGACTTCCGTTTACTACCCATCCTTGTATTACTGAAGATACTTATCAATAAGCTAAAATTCTCGAGTATAAACTTACAAAAATCATGTACTTATTCTAGTCATTATAACATTCATTATTATCATTAATCTCATACGAATAAGGAAGAAATCACATTGATCTGAAAATACGCAAAATACCTCAAGTTTTCATAATAATGTGTCTCTTGTCCACTTACCTGCAGTAGATCCGTCTGTTGCGCATGCGTCGTAGGAGGTAGCGCTCCACGTTGGATCATCATTGGCGTCCGTTACTGATACTGTAAGAGTCGCGGTCGATGACTGTGCACCATCTACAACCCTAGAGTAAAAAAGGTACAGAGTGTCATCTACAACCCTAGAGAAAAAAAGGTACAGAGTGTCATCTACAACCCTAGAGTAAAAAAGGTACAGAGTGTCATCTACAACCCTAGAGTAAACAAGAAATATCTTTAAAAATGATGGTCGGCGAATTGTAATAAGGAAAGAAGTTTATGAATTTTTCATCTAACATTCATCTTTCATCTAACATTTTTCAAATTGCAAAACTAAACACCGCACTTTAACAATTTAAATGGTTCTCTTTTAATTTTTCGCAAAGGTTTCGTAGGGTTGCAATTTTGTTTCGTTTATCCTTAGACGAATAATTACAGCAGTAGTTTGATGAAGATTCATGAAGCGGTTCATGAGAAGAGGTCATTAAACGTGTTTATAATTTTAGCTAAATTGGTCCCTATCCCCATTTGTAACAAAATAGCAGGAGACCTTACGATATTGTTACACATCGAGTTTGATAAAAATCCATTACATTTTAGTGGTTAATGCGAAGAAAGGCATATCTACTTTTAGCTATAGTGGTCCCTAATAGGGCCCAAGTTCCTACATAAATAAATTTGGAAGAGGACCTTATAATGATGCTCCAGACCAAGTATGACAAAGATCCACCAAGCTATTCATGAGACGCTGTATAAAGGCATTTCTAGTTTTAGCTCTAGCAGCCCTTAAAAGGGGTCAAATGTCCCAGCTGAACAAAGTTGGCTGCGGGCCTAATAAAGATGCTACAAATCAAGTTTGATTAGAATACATGAGAAAAAATCAATTAAAGGATTTTTTTATTTATTATTTTTATTTATTTCTAAAATAGGCCAACTGATCCCGCTTTAACAAATGCATATTCGCTATTCATGAATCTTTGGACAATGACGTCACACCTATAAAAAAGTGAAGGTCAAGCAAAAGATACAATTGTAATTATTTCAATATTTCTGTTTCATAAGCAAAGTTTGACCGTAGTCATATCACATAGATAAACTGTATGCAGCGTACCTTCATTTCTGTGTAATGAGATTCAGTCATTATATGGCATATACATAATAAAACAGATTTCAACTGAGTTCAATATTTGCATACCATACTAAAGAAAAATATTCATATATAATAAATCAGTTAAATAATTTATAACAAATATATCAAGGCAAACAAGTACTCATTTTAATATGCAATCTGAATAAGTCACAAAAGCAAGAAACCTTTTCATATACAGACGACAATTGTAACAAGGAACATCTTTTAAAAAGCACTTCTCTACATAAAAGACTCTTATCACACCCTTATTCATGTGATACGCAGACCGTATTCAGCTCTTTCTTTAATTTGATATATGTTGGTATTTGAACAGGTTTTTATCATATTTATTAAACTTACTTATCATTTTGAGATATATCAATATTCTTGCTAAATATACTGAGCCAAAGTTAGCTTTAAAACTGTGAACAGCGTCGTTTAGGATAAACGCTTTGTCTACATTTCACTCAGCGTAGCACAATCAACAGAGTGAAAGAAATTGACACTCTCGTCCAATCAGGCAGAGTGTTGCATAAATCTTCCATTTTGATAAATTATCTATAATGCGTTATCAAGTAGTTTGATTTGCAAACTGAAGTCACGTGGCATAGGTAACGAATTCGTTCTAAGACGGCGTTCGCCGAAAAAGGTACACTTTGTTCCTTATTCAATAGATAACCTGCTCTGATCACGATAGAACACGTTGTTTTCCACCACAAACCTGCGCATTAAAACAACAGACAGATAGGCGCATGTTCGGCGAGGAACGTGCAGGAAAAGACTAAAGGATCAAGACTTCACCTAATCGTTGCTAAGTGACCATAAGCGTATTATCAGCACATGTACACGATGCGAACAACTTCTGACCGGCCGACTGACTAACATCAGCATAACATAATTCACCTTTTCGAAACAGATATATACTAAAACCCGACAACAACAAAAGAGACACACACGCACGCACGCATAGTCACACTAAACAATTCAACAATAAATCAAAACACCAGTTATAAACATATATCTGACTTAACAAGTAGTTACTTATGTATTAAGATTGAATGAAAGAAAATAAAAATAACAAATAAGCACATATGAGTATACTAACTTAATTAATATTGTGTAGGTAGGAGTCGCTTCGTGGTCGAGTGAATTAGCAGTTGTAACCGTCAGCGCGCCACCTGTTGACAAGCTGAAAGGAGAACCTGTAGTCACCAGCGTGTAATCTCCAATAGTTTGTCCAGTTGAAGGAGTAGCAACCACTGTTTCCACTGCATCTCCTGCTCCATTGTTTTCGGCTACACTTGCTGACCCAGTCCCTCCTGATGGAGTTGTCCAAGCAATGTCAGCAGCATCTTGAATGAGAAAATGGCAAGTTATGAACTGTGTTAAAAGTTATTAAGCATTTGCCTATCTGAAACACTGTTTCTACAAAATATGTACATCTAATGTAACTATCATTTCTGAATTTGTTTGAAATCGGAAAAAGTTCGACATTTGACATTTGACACTGACATAGGAATAGAGAACAACACTGGACATTCGAAACAGAACGACACTAGACACTCAAATTGAGAACGACATTGGATATTCAAACCTAGAACGAAACTTGACATTTTTACAAGAACGAATTTTGGCAATCAAACCCAGAACGACATTGGACATTCGAAACTAGGACGACTTTAAACATTTAAATTCAGAACGACCTTGTACATTCAAACCTAGAACGACATAGAAAATTTGAAACCAGAACATCGTTGGATATTTAAACCCAGAACAACTTTGGATATTTGAAACAAGTACGACTCTGGACATGTAATTTTAGAATAACATTTGACATTCAAACACAGAACGACATTGGACATTCAAATTGATAACAACATTTGACATTCGAAACTTAAAAGACCTTGGACATCAAACTGAGAACGACATTGGAAACAACAATGGACAGTAGAATCCAGAACGATGTTGCACATTAATAAAAGAACAACAGTGGACATCAAAAACAGAAACGACATTTTTGGACATTCAAATGTCGTTCATTTTTCAATGTTTTGTGTCGTTCTGGGCTGGAATGTACCTTGCTGTTCTTGTTTCGAATGTCCAAAGTAGCTCTGTGTTTGAATGTCGTTTGCTGTGTTTGTTTCGAATTTCCGAAGTCGTTCTTGTTTCAAAATGTCAAATGTTGTGCAGTGTTTGAATATTCAATGTCGTTTTCGGCGTGAGTGTCCACGTTGTTCCTTTTGGATAGCCCAATGTTGTTCCAGGTTTGAATGCCATTCTTTCTTGATTTTACTGTCCAATGTCGTCATGGGTTTGAATATCCGATGTCGATCTGGTTTTAAATGTCCAATGTCGCTCTGGGTTTGAATGTCCAATGTCGTTCTGGGTTTGAATATCAAATGTCATTCTGGGTTTGAATGTCCACTGTCATTCTTATTTCGAATATACAGACTTTTCCATGCAAATTACATTCTGTGTTTATTATTCATTGAAATTATGTAGAAATCGGAAAAATGTTAGACGTTTTAGATCTAAAATATTTTTCATTGTTAAAAATAATGCAAAAAATCATATTGCTTTTGCTGATAAAATAAAATAAAATAAAATAAAATTGTCAAATCGATAGACCGTAAAACATAATTATAAACAGGTCAACGACGAAGGGTTAGAAAGTCGCTATTATGAAAATATCTCGGCCGTTCAACACAACACTGGTTCGCTTGTAATTTATATATGAGCCACGCCATGAGAAGACCAACATAGTGGCTTTGCGCCCTGCATGGATCCAGACCAGTCTGCGCATCCGCGCAGTGTAGTCAGGAATCCATGCTGTTCACTTTCAAAGCCTATTGCAATTAGAAAAACCGTTAGCGAACAGCATGGATCCTGACCAGACTGCGCGGATGCGCAGGCTGGTCTAGATCCATGCTGGTCTCAAAACCACTGTGTTGGTTTTCTCGTGGCGCGGCTAAATTATTCTTCATCGAAGTTCTTATACCAGCTTATATGTTTGCATTTTCTGACTTGAATATTATCTTACATTCAAAATCCTATCGGTACTGTTTTGTTTCACTGAAATCGCCGAGGAAAATATCCAACACGCGTTTCAACGGTTATACGATATCTTAGAAGAAGAAATAAAACACTGGTCATTTTACTTACAAAAGCGCCGAAGACATCGTCTGTTTTGGGCAATATCTTTAGTATTTGATACATGTTCATGTATGCGTATATCAATTTCAATTTAATGATACCTTTGGAAATAATCTATAATTATCTTTTTTTGCGAATATCACGGAAAAAACTGAGAAATTACTTTAATGAAAGATAGATTTGACAAACATGAATCCAAATGGTCTTCTGATTAATAACTGAAATGTTGCTATCCCAAAATTCCCCCTTTTAATTACTTTAATCATATTTTATTGCTTTTTTTAAAACATGTAACATAATAAGTACACAATAGAATAAATATCAAAGCAGGAACATGAATTTTTTTTAAAGCAAATGGGTCGGACCACAAGTTATACCAACATTAATGTCTTTCCCCTTTTAATCGTATACAGCTTTTAAGCAAACTGGAGACGATCCCATTTTTCCCTTTCTAAGTAATCCCCTACCCTTTTCTTGAATCAACAATACACCTTCCTTTTTAAAGAAAACTTTCCTTCTACATACATATGACTTATAATTATTGCATCGATACACATGTGATAAATTTGATTGAAAACTGAAAATTATACTTAGTGATTCTACATAGATATACATGTGTTGTTGCAATTTATTGCATTGCTTTTTTAACACTGGATTAAAGTATATATCATATGTATGTGTCATGAATGTAAAGGAATAAACGTGATTATCCAAATAGGGCCTCAAAAAACAATAAATGAAAAAAAAAATAAAAAAAAAAATAAAACAAATAGATAAATGAAAAATATAAAATAAATAAATAAATAAATAAATAAATAAATAAATAAATAAAAAGTTAGCGTAATGAAATTGTTTTGTGTTTTTTTTTAATTTCATCTGTATTTCTGTATTTATTTGAGAAATGAAATGATTTTTTTTTTGTCGGTGTTCATTCGAAATGAACGACAGAACAGTATCGGCAAATTCATGTTCAATTTGCCGATCCTATTCTGTCGTTCATTTCGCATGAATACCGAAGAAAATAGTTTCATTTCTTATATTTACATTATATTTCCTTTCCATTTGTAAACAAGATAATATTATAAATTACACATATTTTGTGGCATTTAACATTAAAATCAGCTTCCCGGCCATTCTGTTCAACACACGGAGTAACTGCGACGTCATCTAAGGAACGTTCTCCCTGACTATACGCGGACGTCGTCAAACAGCGGTCGGTTATAACTAAGCAGCAATGACGTAAATTTCGCGCCTTTCCTTTTGCTGTTCATACGAAATGAACGTCATAATTTTCAATGGAAAAGAATAGGACGAATATAAATATTTAACTGTACATGATCATCTCGTTGTTTGATATGATAACACCCTAGAGCTATCGCTTCATCTATATTTTTGACAACGCATTTCCTGTCGAAACATAAAAAAATCTATTTTCTTTTACTTTATAAATAAGTCAATTTGACCAACGTCTCCTATTACTATAAACGACGTCGACGTCAAAGCTTTATTACACTACTGTATCACATTTTATGTAATGGTCATTACTACATTCCCGCGACGTCAAACATGTGATGATATTAATTATTCTATTGCTCCTACCCCGTAATAAAAATGTCACAAAATATATAAATTTATATTGATATATCTACAATTATACAAACAATCCTAAAAGTTGTAAAAGATAAAACATAAAACTAATTTAAATATAAAATATAATTAATAAGGACACTTACCTGCAGTATACAGCAGCGCAAGAACTGGTAGAAAGTTTACCAGAATCCTTGAAATTAATTGCATAATGATAAAAAAAGTGTTGTTCTACCCTTTGAGAAAAAAATCGTTATGCCGCTTCTTCAATTTCCGAGCTTTTTTTATAGTACCTACCCCGGCTGTTACCATGGCCAGGCTAAACATTGGAGACAACATTGTTGTTGCCATGTTCGCAGCCGTTTGTGGGTATGAAACATGTTTAAACATTTATACAGATTGGAAAAAACACCCGTAAAACGGTGAGATATAATTAATGGACACATAAGAATCGGTTTTTTGCAAGATTCCTTAGCAACAACAAGACTAGAGACGAAACTTGATTGGTGTATTGTAGCGACGTTTCTGCACATGCGCCTTGATATCAAAGATCTGTATTTCTCATTTCTTTGACTAACAGACCTTGCAACATTGATGAAGAGTAAAAATGAAATTATATCTTAGTCTAGAAAAAGTATTGAAGCATATAATAACTATACCAAAGCATTGTTAAATAAAATTGAACCGCTCTTTAACATAGTTATAAAGCACCATCTGCAACTATATCATGCGACGGTATTAAGAGTTTTATTTTTAACCCAATAAGGATGTTAAACGACACTTCATCTTATAACGTCTGTGTTGAAAATTAATCTGGATTTATAAATATATAACAGTGATATTCGTAACATTTTTTCAAGTAAGACACTGCCAATATAGGTATAAAATGTACAGTACAGTAACATTACTTTAAGGAGTACGAGAAAAAGAATTATCGCTAATGCATGGTAAGAAATTTTGAAATATTCATGGCTGTCTTTCAGTTAAATCCTTTATGTGGAGACTTTGATACCCCTCATCAATTTTTATTAGACGTGACTAGGTATATAAACTAGCAATAGGCATTCAAAACTAAAGTTTATATGATAGCAGATATTTGTTAAAAAATCCATTCATTGAAAACATCAATTTCAAAACCTCAGTTTTCCAGGTACTTTTCTGTATAATGTTAATTTTATCCCAGTTAAGGAACCAGGTATAAATTTGGTCAGAATTAGAAATTCCGTAAAATTATTTCGTCCAAATTTTATGCCTTATAAAAGAACGTTGATGGAATAACAAGTAAATGTCGGTAAATGTCTTGCGGCGTGACATAGTGCTTTATCTTAAATATTTCATCAGTATAAGATATTACTATAAAGCTATAAAATAATCGAATATATGAGCCGTGCCATGAGAAAACCAACATTGTGGGTATGCGACCAGCATGGATCCAGACCAGCCTGCGCATCCGCGCAGTCTGGTCAGGCTCCATGCTGTTCGCTTTTAAAGCCTATTGGAATTGGAGAAACTATTAGCGAACAGCATGGATCCTGACCAGACTGCGCGGATGCGCAGGCTGGTCTGGATCCATGCTGGTCGCATACCCACTATGTTGGTTTTCCTATGGCACGGCTCATTATCTATGCTGACTAGATATATTATACTAGTTGTGCATGTAGAACTGGGTTGTGTGCTGACAGCAATTGGTAAAAATATACTAATACATGTATACATATCGACGTTGTCGATCGAAAATCCCGAAAAATAAAAAGGTGGTTTTCAGGAGAGGCAAAAAAACCCCTATTTTTTAGTGTTTCCCTCCTTTTCTAAATCAAACATAAAATACCGAATAATGAATTTTTCGGATAAATTTCTGAAAAAAGTAAACGACACAGAACATCCATACTTGCAATGCTAATTGGTATTTGGATGAGCTACATGCTTAAGTATTGAAAAGTATTGAAAAGACACTTGTAACTTAAGAAAATGCTGAAATTCGCTATTCGGCTTTTTCTCCCCAATCAGCGAAAACAATCTTCATTTTCTATTTTTCTCATTATTCGGTATTTTATTTCTTTATGTTTAACCCCGTTTCCCATTGGCTAATTGACCCTAGATTTGGAGAAAATAAAGAAAATAGGCATTTTCGTTATTCGGGATTTTCGAAAGACCCCGTCGAAATGTAAAATTCCTAACCGCGTGCCCTTTCTCCTGCGTAGGCTTACATTTAATTTTGGTAGTGATAAAGCTCTGAACAAAAATGGTTCGAATTCCATTGTGAAAACTGCCATGATTTAACACTTTCTAGTGTATTCAATTTTTGTTTTCAATGTATTCAAATTTAAGTTTTACCGTTATTTTATTGTTTTATTGTTTCAGTGAAAAACTCATTTATGGCGCATGAATTCCTTTTCAGTTAGCCACATAGGTATAAAAGAAGACCAATTCTTTCTTACTTTTCAGTTTTCATTATACTCTACGGGGCTTTTCTATGCTTCATTGTGTCTGAAAGGGCGGATCGACCATAATTAAAACTTTACATTTCATTGTGGATGTACGTTTGACATTTTGATAAGACAGTAAATTGAGCAATAAAACCAGGTCACAGCTGGGTGATATATTGATGTGATTTTGCTGTACCATTCATTTCTCTTTATTTTACATCAAATTTTCAAAATTTGGTAACGACATGTTTTGAACAAAACAAAAAAATCTCTCTCAAAAACAGTTACACTCAATTCATAAAATAAACAATTTGAGCCCAATTGTTCGAGACTTTAACAGGCGATTAAGCTAACGGTTGGTTAACTTTTAAGGTTATTTTTCGACATTTCAGAACTGACTTAGAAAAAACAAATGTATGAGGTAAGAATTATGAACACTGAAAAATCTTTACAATGAAATCAAAACATAAAAGTGTTTCCCATCAAGTCTAGTATTTTGAATCAAAAGTTAACCGGAGGTTAGTTTAACACCTGGTTGAAGTTTCGAACGACCGGGCCCTGGCAGCAAACACTATATGAGCCGTGCCATGAGAAAACCAACATAGTGGGTTTGCGACCAGCATGGATCCAGACCAGCCTGCGCATCCGCGCAGTCTGGTCAGGCTCCATGCTGTTCGCTTTTAAAGCCTATTGGAATTGGAGAAACTATTAGCGAACAGCATGGATCCTGACCAGACTGCGCGGATGCGCAGGCTGGTCTGGATCCATGCTGGTCGCAAAGCCACTATGTTGGTTTTGTCATGGCACGGCTCATATATACTTCAGTAAAAGACGGGCACCTGGGTACCGGCTTTCCCGTGAACCAGCTAGATGGTTTCCCCACATGGATAATTCTGTACTCCTATATTAAATTTAGAACATCCGGGAGATTCAGCATAAAATAGTTTCAGCATGAAAGAGATAAAGCATAGAAGATGTTCAGCACAAATAGATTCAGCAGAATAAATAAAATCTGAAAAGTAGATCCGGAAGCATCGAGAACAAGGCAAACAGTGAAAATTGCAGACTCGGTTTGATTGAGTCTGTTCATGAGCAGTAATGGAAAATGCAACACTGCCCACGCCCCTCTAGCACCGGCTTAAGGTAGTTCTGCACGTTTGGATCGAATTTTTTTCTACAATGTAAAGTTTGATTAAACTCTGATTTTTCAAAACTTCAGAATATACCTAGAAAATTCAGCAAATAAAAATGATAGGGTCGAGTGCTTTATTTTTAGCTAGACTGTTTTGAAAAATTTGGACCTCCCGCAATTTTTCATAATGAGAGTCTATGGGAAAATAGCAATTTTCACAACATTTTCCCGAATAGAAAATTTTCCACAATGTAGATTTTAATTAAACTTTTCACAGTCGTAAATAAACATATGACCTATGATGTAGTGAAATAAAATGTACAGGTCCATGTGCTTATTTTTGAGATATTTGGCCATGATTAAAGTGAACCGCCTATTTGAAGCTAATTTTAATACATTATTTTGAATTGTTTAACGTGTCAGATGTTTTAGTATCATATTTTAACTTTAGAAAAATACGGAGAATGTTACGATTTAATAGATTTATTCACAGGTTGCCTGTAATTCATAAACTGATTTTCATTTCCGTATGCCGAATCCAGGCTTTATTCTACATTTTCCGGATAAATGACGTTACGCCATTACTTCCGGTTTATCAAACGTGCAGAACTACCTTAAGCAGTATTCAATCTTCAAATCTAAATGTGTTGAAATCAATGATCCCGAAGGACCAGAAAATATAACAACACTGAGATGAAGTCGGGGTGACTTTTTAGTCGGCTGAAATGTTAAGAATTTTGCTAAATTTAATGCGGAGAATTTCTTGGATCTCCATAGCCGAGTTGATGACGTCACTGACTTTGAATCACTTGCCCCACACCACTATGGGTTCGAATTCCCTCTTGAGCCTCTTGAGGTGTTGAATTTTTTCATGTTGAGAAAATCGTACAGCTGGCTGGTCTACCCAGGTGCCTATTCATACCTGTAGTAGTGCATTTTGGGGTACATGGCGACTTCATTCGCCTTTAAAAGCTGGAAGTCACAATATGGTCCTATGTTTTTTTTAGTTGTGACGTGAAAACCAAGAAAACAAGTCAGTTAATAAATTTAAATTTCTATTTTACTCACAATATAAGTATAAATACATCCAACATAGTAACGTAAATTATTTTGTCAACGATGCCAATATATTTTTGTATTGCAGTGATGGCGTTACTGAAACTGTGCCAAGAAAGGTGTGGCTTCAAAAATACTACTTACTATTCCTAACTATTCAAGGTGAGTTAAACCGTGTGTGCGTGTGCGTGTTAAGGTTATACGTCTTTTTCTAAATTTTATTCAGTCATATAAACGACAGTGTCTTCCTGCAGCTGTTAGCGCAAAGCCAAACTTTATGGTGCTCCCATTCTGGAATATCACGCCGTAGACACATGATATTGTGCCCCATCCAGTCACATTATACTTACACCACGCTGACCAGTCCTAGTACGAGCCACGGGACAAGGGAGTGAACCTATAAATCCTATGTCTGGATGATAAGTTCTGATTTTTGATGAATTTTTGTAAATACTGTAATGTATTTCACATTTTTACAATTGATCATTTCGAAGCATTTTATAGACGTTTAGCACATGGCTGTTATTTTGTATATATATTTTAAATATTTCAGTTTCCGACCAACATAGAAGTGTAAAAATGTGCAAAATTCAGATGTGTGAAAGTGTGAAAATTGTCAGCTTATTCCACTCGTTGTAGAGAAAAATCTGTGCAAAAATTCTGGTATGATCTACATTCTACTCCTGCATGAAAACTGACAGAATATGTGTTTTATTAAAGACAAAATCTTACAAACATAGTAAGCTAGACGTTCAGTTAGTTGACATTATTTTGAGTATGGAAAAGTGGCTAGCTATATATTGCCGAATGTTTCGAAAAGAATGTTACTGTTAACATTCAGCTGTTTGGTTGCCTGAAATGAGAAAAAAAATGTATGTATTGCATGAAACATAACTAGAATAAACCGTTCCTTTTATTTGTTTATTGCTCTAACTTTAGAACAAAAGGTCGTCTGCTACTTTGTTTATTGCTCTAACTTTAGAACAAAAGGTCGTCTCGCTACTTTGTTTATTGCTCTAACTTTAGAACAAAAGGTCGTCTGCTACTTTGTTTATTGCTCTAACTTTAGAACAAAAGGTCGTCTGCTACTTTGTTTATTGCTCTAACTTTAGAACAAAAGGTCGTCTCGCTACTTTGTTTATTGCTCTAACTTTAGAACAAAAGGTCGTCTGCTACTTTGTTTATTGCTCTAACTTTAGAACAAAAGGTCGTCTGCTACTTTGTTTATTTCTCTAACTTTAGAACAAAAGGTCGTCTCGCTACTTTGTTTATTGCTCTAACTTTAGAACAAAAGGTCGTCTGCTACTTTGTTTATTGCTCTAACTTTAGAACAAAAGGTCGTCTCGCTACTTTGTTTATTGCTCTAACTTTAGAACAAAAGGTCGTCTCGCTACTTTGTTTATTGCTCTAACTTTAGAACAAAAGGTCGTCTGCTACTTTGTTTATTGCTCTAACTTTAGAACAAAAGGTCGTCTGCTACTTTGTTTATACGTTTTAGTATTAATTAAGACAGTTATACTATGAGGGGTTTCGTTTTACTTATGTTTTATTTTAAAAAAAAAATAGATGATCGAGTTTGAAAGCGTTTGATTTTCATGTAGTATGCCATTTTTGATACCTCAAACCTCAAACAATAAGATCTGACGCATTTGTCATTTCAACAAATAATAATAATACTAAATATAATAATAATAATAATGATTAAGATAAATAGATGAATAATAAATAAATAAATAAATAAGAAAAATAAATAAACAAACAAATAAATAAAATAAGAAATAAATAGATACATGAATGAATAAATAAGTAAATAGATAAATAAATAGATAAATAAATAAATTAACGGTAGCTTCGTTTCCTAATTTTCGCCGATCTTAATGCTTCAATGATATCTTAGTCTTCAAATGATACGTCCATAAATTTACGGGAATTAGCTCGGATCATTAACAGTTGCATTAGCTTATTCACATTCGTTTTAATAATTCCTCTTTGTGTTTGGAGAGGTTTTGTACATCTATCCCTCTATAAAGTGCGCGAAAGCGCTGAACATTGCTTATCAAAACGAAGAGAAGCACGGTGTTCGAAATATATGATATGGAACTGAAAACTCGGTCACGAAGTCAAATCAAAAAAATTTGTTATTACTCTAAATGCACAAATTTACTTAACTTTTAAAACGCAGGGTCATACTGATTTGCTGTATAAAATGTGGTCAGCTTTGAAGGTCAAACACATGGTCATAAAGTGAATTTATAAGAAAAAAGCTTTGTTGACACTCTAGAGGCAAAATATAAGACACACAATCGTGATGTTCTTGATGTTTATTCAATAAAAGCTTGATCAAGTCTGAAACTGGGTCAACTAGTGTTAAAAGATAAAGATGTTTCCATAAAGTCTAGATCAAATAAAAAGGTGTTATTCTGTGTCTTAAACTAAGTGATTAGGACAATTCATAGAGACATTTTTTGCTGACGGACAGTCTAACGTACAGACAGATGAACAGAGACATAGAGAATAATAGGTTAGTGCCGTAGATGAGAAAGTTTATCTGGCGAGGTGGAGGAGGTTATCGGGTGAGCCGAGCCAGATAAACTTTCTCCATCTAAGGCACTAACCTATTATTCTATTTATCTTGTCATTACTTCATTTTTCGATATTTGGCAAAATATATTTTACAAAAATAAGTGTGCGACAGCCGTTTTAATGACGTCATATTCGTAATGACGTCACTCATATAATGACGTAATCACCGACAAAATCGCAATAACTTCTTCGTTTTTGAATAAAAACTCATTATTTGACCACTCATTTTCTTAGTTCGGACATTTCCAACACAATGGTGATGATTTCAATGCAAAATTTCTTATGACAACAATATCGATCATAAGGTCACATGATCAACTGACCGTATATCACTGGTCACATGATCAACTGACGGTATATCAAGAAAGATATACGGCACCCTGATATCGGGTCGAAAATACTGCAAGTGACAGGATAAAAATCTTTATCTTAATGAGTTCGACCTTAATACCGCCACAGGTACGATTTTCCTACTGCAAATAATATAATTAAATAATGTTTAGATAAGCTACTTGAAATATCGAGAGTCCTCAATGTTTACACTCCACTTCCTTCTAGTAGACATTTGTGAAATTTTTCATTTTACATCTTGGTATTTTATTTTATCTATAATTACCTTGGTTAACTAGGAAGCACGTTATAAATCGTTGTTTCCAAATAATTAGATACATATAATTCAGCGAGTGCCTATTATCGTTTAGAGGTTAATTATAGGTGGCAAAAGAGTACCGACACTTAAGACGTGGGCTTGATGTGACATATATTTCTAACTTTTACAAGGATAGCCTAGTATGGTTATGCAGCTGAAAATAGCCATCCTATCAGCCTCAGTGAACCTTGCTTTTTTGGTACCTTTCATTTTCCTTTGTTTCTGTTTAAGATACCGATGCTAACGTCTCGTTATGTAGTATAATTTACATACTTTTAATATCCTACAACAACTTTTCAACATTATAAAATCTTATTTTCTTTGGTATCTAAAGCCAAAAGCCATCGACATCGCTATGAAGCCAGCCAAGACTGTGGTTGCTTTGTTTTCCTATTTTCGAGACAATGTCAATGATATTTTGAGTTGTAAGAAATGAGAAACTCACAGAATATCAAAACAACTGAACTATAAATCTTAATCGGTGTTTCGGTGCTGCATTCTACAATGTACCGTAGATGCTGCACCGAAAGCACTTTTTTTTATCATAATGTGATGTCGTAGATGCAGCACCGAAAGCACTTTTTTATCATAATGTGATGTAGTAGATGCAGCACCGAAAGCACTTTTTTATCATAATGTGATGTCGTAGATGCAGCACCGAAAGCACTTTTTTCTCATAATGTGATGTCGTAGATGCAGCACCGAAAGCACTTTTTTTATCATAATGTGATGTCGTAGATGCTGCACCGAAAGCACTTTTTTATCATAATGTGATGTCGTAGATGCAGCACCGAAAGCACTTTTTTGTTATAATGTGATGTCCTTTCCGTATGAGAAAAAAGTGTTTTTATTATAAGCAAAACTTATCTTATAAATATTTGGTCTGAAATCTTATTTGGGTGTAGAATTTTTCATGTCAAGGAAGGGCGCTGGCTCTATCTAGATGCCTACCGTTTATGAAATGACCTGAGGGGTGTCAGAAACCTTCCTTCGAAAGTTACCATATAGCATATAACTGTGTTGATGTGACATTAAACACGGGGCAACAAAATAAATCAGTTTGTGTAAATAAAAGTGAACCTGTAATTTTTAATAGTACTCAGATATTAAAAAAGAATTTATAAAATAGGTGAAACCATTAGGTAATGTAAAGATTAATAAATGATAAGATTCATTAAAGCCTTTGAATAATTATAAATGTTGATATTAAAATATCATTCAGGAATTATCTTACAACTTGCTCTCAATTATTTTGCCCCTCTCACGTTAGACCATTTTCATGCATATGCTCTTTAACAAAAGGTAATTACTTACGTATGATGATGATGATGATGACAATAATAATAATAATAATAATAATAATATCTCCACATATTGTCTTTGTAGTATGTACATGTATAGGGTTTAAAGGTTGCACTGGATGATGTGTTCAAATTTCCGTAAAAATAATATAAATTCATATAGTATTCTCCATGAGTATTTGTGTCAAACTGTGTGAATAGAGAAATGAAAATACCATGTTCATTTTTTTTTCTATTTTCCATCGTTTTAAAAAAGTCAGTTTAATAAAAGCCTTGATATGGAAAGGAAGAACCGTATCAATAGAAGGTATAACTATTTTCAACTTGACTTCAGTCTTACTTGTCTAACATGTTATACATGTTTTAAATGACATCTCATCTGCTTCGTTTTAGACCATTCTGTGTGCGTTGTTAAATCTTCATAGTTTATATAAATTCTATAGTCTGTAAGTTTTAGGGACGTTAAATGTTTTGCCGCAAACTTCAGTTTATGTTTTGGTAGGTGTAATATCTAGCTTGGTACATTACGTTTAGCAAATGATGGTCTCATCCCTATTGAGTAGATAGTTATCTAAATATTGAATGTGGTACCGATCTTTTTTATGCCCCCAGTTTAAGGGGGGGTGGAGGGGGGGGATATAGATTTGCCCTTGTCCGTCCGGACGTCCTTCCGTCCGTCCTCCGTCCGTCCGACCTTCCGAGAATGTTGTGTCGCGCGTAGATTCAAAAGTATTTGACGTAGAGTCACAAAATTTTACAGGAATGTTGGTCAGCATGTGTAATTGTGCACCTGGGCTTTTGCGTCTGGATTCATTCAGTTATGTAGTAGTTATGGCCCCTGACTTAGTTAAAAATTGGTCATTTTAATGTTGTGTCGCGCATAGCTCCAAAAGTATTTGACCTAGAGTCACTAAAGTTTAAAAGAATGTTGGTCAGCATTTGCGGTTGTGCACCTGGGGTTTTGCGTCTAGATACATTCAGTCGTGTAGGAGTTATGGCCCCTGACCTAAGAAAAATATTGTGTCCTTTGTCATGTAGTGGGGGTATCTGTGTCCCATGGACACATTTCTAGTTTTGTGTATAGAACACATTCCGATGATGGTTTCCAATACAACATTCTTGTGGTTGATGTTGATATTTTTATTAGCATTTAATAACATATTACTTTATATATGCTTCAACAGAAATACGTATACCTTAGGACCAGATCAATTGATTTGGCCGTAATTGGGACAATACTGTTACTTTTGTTATTACTTTGTGAGAATTTCATTAATATGTAAGTATTTGTCTATGTCTCACAGCATGCACACCATTGTTAAATATTAAAATCTACATTTGCAGTTTAAATACTATATAGTCTAATAGAAGTTGAAATTATTAAAGAAATAATCTATATCAGTATATCGTTTTTATTATTCCAAAATGTCTATGGGTGCCATTTACTTATCTTATTCAAGTCGTGTTTTTGTTGTGAATGGAATTTCCGCTACTTCGCTTGAATTTCGTATTACTCGCATTTTCTGTTAAATAGTCTCTTTTTAAACTTTTTCTGGATTTATCTTTTACAAATCTTTTCCGTTTCTCTTTAAAGCGTGTGTCTTGCATTATGATCGTGGTTGTTACATTTTACTGCTATTTATCATGCTTACACATAGAGCTAAATTATATAGACTGTTTACGCGCATTGATCAATTGTATTTGGTAAATTTTCTGCAATTGTGTCAATATTTTCGTTACCATTTATTTATACTATCAAATGTATCTTTCTCTGAAATCAAATTTTGCATAAAAGGGGCCAAGCTTTTAGCTTCGTCTATCTTAAAATAATTTGTTTTTGCCAAGACTGACGACAGGAGTTCACAGTATATTTTATAGCTGGTATTATAAAGCATAATCCCCGTTGTGATTAGAAAATTCGTTTGAATACTGGATGACAAATTCTGATGTCAAATCGTGGCCGTTCATGAGTACAAGTAAATAATCTAGGACAACTTAACCATCTAATGAATGATAGGTGTTTCGCGTATATTCTTGTCCCTATGGAACTGTCCGTTATAAATTATGCCTGACGTAGCCTGACTAAAGTCAATCAGTCGCCTTCCTTGATTGTCAAGTACGGTATCTTTAGATACACGAAAAGGTATATTTAAATTATTTAAAATATCATTGTTATTATCGAGATAATTAATCGAGACTTTATTTTTGAAATCACCAGAAACGAACCATTTCCCTTACAACTTGTATCTTTTTAACCCAATTTCAATTTCATTAAAGAAATCAAAACTACCAGTATTACCAACCGTGGAATTATTTTGTGTAATATAAGTTCGGCATGTATATATAATTTCATCAGAACAAAATAAGGATTTATCAATTTCAATTCGAATAATTCCATTTTACAGGGTTTTAATATTTCTATATAATTTTGTATGTTGATTTTTATATTGTTCATAGATTGCTCAATTTGGTCAATATCTGGAAGAGATTGTTTAATCGTTTTTACGATTAATGATACTGTCCAGCTAGATGGTGCTAGAATTCGCAAATTTTGAACATTTTGGAAGCAATGATGATTGTGGATTCAGCGGTTGTAACCCTTGCATAAAAATCTCGTTGTAATTAAAAACAAAACTGGAGATGAATTGAGCATATTATTCATAACTGCTTGCATAAGTCTTGTCTATTTAATACGAAATTTAATAAATAGTTATTTCTGCTTTAGAATGATGGTTGAATCTCAGATGGAAATAGATGGTTTTGTGTTATCAAAAACTTGCTCTGCGTTTTGCAGTTTTTTCCGTCTATTGATTTGATATTTGTTTTTTATAATCTCAGATAACACATAACATTTTCAAATGTAATAATTTGAAATAAAAAGAAACGTCCATAAAGATGTTTTCTATGACCTTTGATCGTATAGTCATTGTTTACACACTTTTTTTTCAGTTGTGTTTTATTCTATGAGTACATATAGAAATATTAAAAAATAAAAAAAAATGAAGCTTGTTAATGCCAAAATTCATTACCTTTAACATTTATTCATTTTCATTCCTGCAATTTCTATATATAACTTTTACATGTATTTTACTCCATTATAAGACGCAGCACAGGCAATAATTAGAGGTTAATACACGACAGAGCTGGGCCGGGAGGTGATAATCGGCCCGGAAAATGAATAATGGCCCGAGGGCTTTAGCCCAAGGTTCATTATGAATTCCGGGCCGATTATCACCTCTCGGCCGGGCTCTGGCGTGTTTTAATGTCTTTAATACATCTGTTTGGTTGCACTATACAAGGGGAGTAATTACAACTCCTGATGCTAATACTTTCCGAAATATTATACATAAATTCGTATTTATGTATCTATCAAGCTCCTCAAATGGTTCGCCTCTCTAATAATTCAATAAAATCATATGTGTCATTTTCCGACACGTTTATAGCAACATTCAAGTTTAACAAACGGTTTGCTAGTTTTTAACGACTCCAACGTCCGCTCGCCCGCCATGTTGAAAGCGCATTGACCATGATGACGTTATACGTGGCCGTTGGTTTTACGCACACGCGTTCACCGGGCCGATTATGATTATGAGTTTTCGGCCCGGGCCGATAAGTGATAATCAGTGCGTGAAAGCAATAACCTGCTGAAAACGCATTCATTTTTGTCGCTATATATAGTAACATATATATTAAACCCGGATGTCAACTTTGTTAACAATAGTTTTCAAGGGTTAAATATACAAAAGAACAAACTTTTAATTTTTCTACAAAAAATAATAATACAAATGAAAACATATTGATGACAAATTTATAAATTGCTATATAATATTAAAAATGATATCAAGCAAAACGAATGTTCAAATTTAAGTCATTTTGATACACAAAATATCACTAATTAAAAGCAGTCAATATACACATAACTCTTAAACGTTTCGTGCGTCATCTTTTGAATCCTTTAAATCGGACAATTTGAAATAAGTTAATGCTAGATACGACAAATCACTTTATTTAAATCTTGCTTTCTGTTGAAACCGTGTTCTTGAAATGTAGATACTTCTCTGGGTTCTTTGTCATTTTTACGTTAAATTACAAGTATAACACTGCTTCATATTTATGAATATATGGACAGTGCAGGAAAATCGTAACAAAATAAACAACAACAAAATTTCAAATCAATCGCATCTAATTTTAACGATTTTCAATCTATATTGATCGCCTGGATGCCATTTTTAACTGCATGAAACGGTAGAGTAAGGGTAAATATCAGCATTTATATTGTTGAAGCATAAAAGAATAAAAAGCACGAAATCAAAACATAGCATGCACTAAATATGTTGTTAACTCATTCAAATATTTCTGTAGGTAACTCGTGCAACAATTTCTGTTGGTAACCTGTGCAAAGATGGTGAGTCAACTGATAACTACTGTCTTTAACTAAATCAATAGCATACTTCTTAATAATTCAGAAAATTAATCTGGGTTTTTTATTGATAGATGTCATGTAATACTATAATCGTGGAAAGAATGACGTTCAGACATGATAATATCAGTTCTACAGAGAATGTAAATCAGCAAATGGGACAATTCAATGTATAATTAATCTTAGATTAAGGTATACACAGCATATCGCATGAAGACACGAATCGAAAAGATATAAGACAAAGCAATGGCTTGTATATGGTTCAGGAGTAAAACATCATGGGGTTTTACACATGACATGTCGTCGTAAAATCAATTGGTAAAGCACTGACCACGTCGTTTACTTTTCGATTATGGCACTGTTCTTTTTTTCATTAATCCAAATTGAGAGCTTTATACAAATAATGAATATAACAAAAAAGTAAAAGTTTGAATTTCGTATTTTATAAATGACACCAAAAACTTTCGTGTAATAGCATTTTCACACGCAACATTTGTTAGCATTTATTCTACCCTTAGCCTGCTGATGGCAAGTGTTTCTTCCTTTGCGGCCAGTCTGCACTGTGAACACTCCTTCAAATATTATATGGTATTGCCCAAATTGAATGATGGATCAGCCCATTTTCAAAATTTAGCAGGGTAAAGGTTAATTAAAATGGGACATCATGCGTACAACTTTACGATCGCATGGCAATTTTAATTTCCGGTTTATTCGCTTTGTAAAAACATGTATTAAAAAGCGCATGATCCGGTACATCGATTAAATCAAATTCAAATCGTTTCATCCACTCACCCGTTTTATTTTACTGCTACATGCACTTAAAAAGACGAAGAGAGAACCGCGTAAGGTATAGAATAGAAGAAAACGTGATGACAATAAACATCAAAGTTTAGGATGACTAAGTTTTTGATGTTATAATGGTGTCAGTGGTACAATCGAGTATTTCTTTAATCGTGCTCTTTGTCTTTGTTATAACCTATTACACTGCCGTTGTTTGTGCAATACTATATGTATGTAATTCATCATCTGTGCACCTTAACAAAATGTTCAATATTGAATGACTATCCTCACATTGAATCCCTTTATCTGGTGCATCTGCAGTCTGAGATTTCTAAAGTACAAATGACATAAATAAAAACAGGGTTATTGTGACCGTACCTGGATTTGCAATATTGTGTTTGACTCGAGTGAATTTTGTCAAGTTTGTGTCCCACCAGGCGCTCGCACAGAGTGCGATCCGTCCTGGCAAAATCCACGAAAGTCGAATGCATCCTGGCGGATCAAGGTACTGTATTAATGCCCCTTTTATTATATTCATATACCTATTTTAGCCTCATATCAGCTGAATAAAACAAGAAAAAAACAAAACTGAACACTCGTTTGAAATGTGGAACTATTTCATACATTTGACGTCAACACGCCGTGTTTACGTCCACTCTGATTTAATTTCATCCATATCCGATCTGAGTTGGATACAGTGTTTTGGATTCGTAATTGTATATACCTTGTATCTGAAAGAGAAGAAATCGATATAACAAAGCAAAACATTGAGGCGGTGCATATTCATTGTTAAGCTCGTTAATGTCATATCCATTCGATTAATGTGTTAAATGTATGTATATGATAAACAATGGGAAACAATTATAGATTGGTCAATTTTTACAAGGTATAAATCCCACACTATAACTCAAACGATAACAGATTTGATAAAAATGACTTTTCTTCATTAAAACGTTTAAATTGTATAACATTACAGTATGTACTTAACTTCTGTTATTGACATCATTTTTGAATTCAACGATGCATGACAATCATTACAATCAAACAATAATATAAACATGATGTCGTTTAAATTATTGTGAGGGAGAAGTATATTGGTAGTGACATTGCTTGCAATGTTACGCAAATTCAAATGTACAATCTTGAATTTGTCTTTCTATTGACATATGTTCTTCAAAGTAATAAAGAAGCAGCTAAACAAAAAAAAAAAAAAAAAAAAAAAAAAACTTGTACTTTTCAAATGATTTTTTTATTTTCAATTTATTTTAATTAGATTTAATCGAAGCTGAATCTCTTTGCAAAGCTGCAACTATAACATGTTAAATGAAAAATAAATTGATAAAATACATTGGTTCACTTTTATCAAATATTAACAACCATCTATTGATACAACGTTATTGCCGATTGCTTCATTATTACGTTACATTGGCACCACACTGTGAAAATAAATTGGTTTGCCCAAACACTCGGCAATAATTATTCCACGAATACAGACAGCCCTTGGCCCAGTGCCAACATCCAGGCATGTAAGACTTGACGGCACATCCTTTGTACTAGCTGTTGCTAGAAAATCTATATTGATCATACCCGGTACATGCAATATGTGCTTTCATCTTTATCACTGTGATTGGGTTTATCATCAGTCCATATTGATTGCCTATAAAACAATGGAAAATGTTATGCTGTGCTACATGAAACACTTTTTGCCGAAGCAATTTGATCTGGGTAAGTGTTGCATGCACAATGTCAATAAAGAGGAGGAATTTGTAGCCCTGCTTAGATTGAATAAAAATCTTTTGAAAATAATTGCAGACGTTTTAATGTATAAAATCAGTCATGAAATGTGTCGATAGTAATCACATTTTCTTTCGTGCGGCCACCAAGAATTTAGCATCAAATATTCCATGATATTGTTTGTTTTCTCTTTTACTACATGGTTAATTTTTTTTTTTTTTGTAATATATTATTGTGTTTTATTACTTAGGGGCATCATTGACAAATTCCTTAAGTTTTCATTACAATATCAATATCACCTTAATCACGCACATGTGTGTTATAGTGTTCTGACCCATGTTAGTGTTGACTGTTTCTTGCATGTACTATACAAAGAATACAACAGAACATTCATTTCTCATTTTCACCACACTGCTTTAGAATATCAAAAACCATTTTTCTATCACCGAAAATTAGTCCAAGTCATAGCTTTAAAAAGAATTATATTAAAGAACGCAACCAATGCTGGGTTTGAATTAGTCTGTTCACGACAGGTTATGAAATGTGCCAACGCCTCAGAAGTTCCTTAGCACCGGCTTAAGCGGAAATCTTGAATGAACTCCATGTTTTAAAAAGCAAATGAATTCTTGCATACCAGACGGGGATTTCCGTTATTTTTTTTTCCGGTGCTGGAAAAATCCAGCTTACACCCAGGGGTGTAGGGTGACTCTCGTACTTTAAATGACGTATCACGAACTAAGTATAATAAAATTCCAATTCCTCTTTATTCCTGATAGTATTTTTCTCGATTTAAAACACGTTATTTCATAAAACATTCATAAAGTTACGCTGCAACTGAAAAAGCAAAACCGGAATTAAACATTGTTATTTGTATTTGAACGTCATGACGTCTTTCCTGTTTACGGACGTTGCTTTCCCGCGCTTTGTTAAAATACGCTGCTATAAGAAATAGTTCTAAAACGAAAGCCGTTCGGGTGATTTAATTTTATTATCATTTCTTGATATCGGTATGCAAGAAAAAGATTCTGTCACTGGTTATAGGTACAGATGGGAATATCCGGCTCTCGGGTAACTGTTTAGGCGGTAACTCGACTGGAGCCTCGTAACCGCCTAGACAATTACACTCGAGTCCGGAAATTCACATCTGCACCTACAACCAGCGGAAGAATCTTATAATATAGTACTATGCAGCCAAAATGTAAAGAGGAAACTTTCAACGTAAGAAATTGTAAAGTAGATGTATGAATTATGTTGTATGTCGCTGAAAACGTTTTAACCCTTACCATGCTGATCACGGTTGTTTCTGATTAAAATCTGCACTGCTCGCTATTCAGTCAGTATCTTTTTGGTAAGCACCCATTCTTACAGTTAATGGTACTGTCCATATTGAAAGATGGACAAGTTCATTATATAAATTTAGCAGGGTAAGTGTTTCGGTGGTAAACCCGTAATGATAATCGGGAATGTCCGTACGATTATGTATTCTTTGTGTGCAATATCGGCATCATTCGATCGTAACAGATTTTCCCCGATGATAGCCGGAGAATACCGAAGTCGCATACAGAGAATACGGAATTGAACGGAAAGTGCCGATTGTCATTACGTGTCCACTGCCTTGATATTGAACAGTTTATTTGCATGTGTATTATGATCACAACGTTACCATATATTTATTTTATGTTTTTCGGTGGTTTATCGAAATATAACGGTGAATTACATCCTGATAAACTCACTGGCCACTCAGTGAAAATTATCAAATCTGATACCCGGATTAACGTCAAAAAGTTTACCGAGCGTACTGAAAGCCGGAAACAATATGACGATGACGTCGTTAAAATGACGTCATCTTTGCGATGCTTCCTGATAAAATTTCATAAAATAAACAGAAAAATTGTTGGTATCGATGTAATATCACGGTAATTTCACTCGTGAACACCAAAAGTTGTTATTTTCACTTGTGGCTGCGCCACTCGTGAAAATATCACTTTTGGTGCCCACTCGGTGAAATTATAACTAGATATTACACCGAAACCAACAATTATCCTCCATATAATTATTTCATTATATGTTTTTCTGTGAATTACCGAAAAATTAGAGTGAAATATAGCTTGTATTTTCACAGTGAGAAATAACAAGCACATTTGTAACAAGTAAGAAACTATAAAATGGGTTAGTCAGAACATGAAATAGAAGAAAATTTGTTTGTTTTACATGTAAGATCTAAATATGCTTCACTCATTGATACAATATTCTGTACTTTCACTCGTGGACACCATATGCTTATTATTTCACTCATGGCTACGCCACCTGTGCAGACATTGCATCTGGTGTTCACCAATGAAATATATGTTTCACCGAAACAAACAAATACTCTCTATATACTGCAAGACTGGAACGAAAAAGTCGTGCTTTCAGTCATGATTAGTACTTACCGTTTTCCCTCATTCGCTACATAAATGACTAATATACCCAATGCTAGCAAATTCATAATTCATTTTCACGATATAGGACAACACCACTAGATCTTTACAATTAGATATATATGCTAATCTATTAATTTTCCACTAATCTCACTAAAATATTAACTAATAAAATCTTTGAGAAAATTCTTTGGAAGTTTAGAACGTAACCAAGCAAAATGATAACCGGTTTAATTTAGTCTATTCACGAGAAGTAATGAACTGTGCAACGCGAGCATCGACTTAGGCGGAATTCTGTTGTAGTAAAACTGGACGGACCCGATGATCCCACAAGACCAGAAAGCGCAATCTAATCTAAGTACTCAATAGGAACAAATTCTAAATCAAAATCGATTAAAAATAAACAGTAGTCATTGGAGACAAAAATATTTTACGTAATGCACATTGACACAAGAAGCACAAACTGTGTCATAATTGATCAGCATGCATCCTGAGAAATATTGCTTGTACTATAATACTTTTCGATTTGTCACCAGAAGCACGCGATCGCAAATGCCAACCTTTCAGAAAACATGTCGTCAAATATACATCTGCTGATTGGTTGAAATATGCGCTGCGCTGTGACTGATGGAGCGTGTTTTAAGAATAATACTGATCATAACGGCATAACTTAGGTTTTAATCATAATTTCATCTGTTTATACTTGTTGTCCTAGCGGCAGACATGAACACAGGGACCTGCTTGTTTTCTATTGTTTTGAAATATCTGGCCATAAAAATAGCAGGGACTGACGGAATGGTATAGATAAGAAGCCAGAAAAAAGTAAATCGCAGCCATAAGCTATGTAACAAAATATTACACAATGCTCACTTGTGAAATAAAATTGATATTTCACTGAAACAAACAAATATCCTCTATATCTTAGAATCAATTGGGTTAAATTTTGAGTTTATTGTTTGAAAATACTAACGTCCGTAAACAGAGGTGACGTCATGACGTTTCAATGACGCACAGTAACAAAAGTCCACTTTTATTAGTTTTATCGTTTTTAGCGTAACGGTATGTTCTTACCATAAAATAACGTATTTTGAATGGAGAAATATACTGTACGGAACGGAGAGAAATTATCAAGGTACTTGAATTTTTTCATATAAACTATTTATCAATGCAGGATGGCTAGTTGTCATTAACAGCACGAGAGTCATCTGGCATTGGGTGTGCCAGATGGGTTTTACTAGCATGGATTAAATCAACGGAAACGCGAGTCCGGTGTGCAATAAAATACTTTAAGTCAAATATTAGATCATTTTAAAATTCCTTTCCGATATGACGTTATCTTTTTTTTTTGCCAAATTATTTCCTCATAAGGTGTTTTTCGAATTACTAAAGTCTTGACATTTTGATTAATTTTTGCGACTTTTCAAAAATTTTGTTGTAGTCGTAAGGAGTTACGGTTTAACATCAAAGGACAAGGAATGCTTGAAAGTAAGTTAATTTTATATGAAAGTCATTCTCAATCTTTTCATAACGCTGATTTTTAAAATCAGACCACAATTGAAAAAGATATGGAAGTTTGAAATTTAAGAAAAGACCATGAAGGTAGCCATTTTGGTGTTTTTATGACGTCATGTACACACTGTTGAATTCTTCATTTAGCAAAATAAAAGAGCTTCTAAATAGATGTTTTTCATAATTGTATTGAAATTTTGTAACATTAATAGCAGCACATCGTGGGCACACTAAATGGAAAAAACGTCCTCTCTGTAATTTTAAAGATATGCATTGCTAAAGTAACACATGATGGTTTAAAGGTTTGTTTAGTTACATTGATTAAACAAAAAAGTGAAACTATTAAGACAGTATTTTCTACATCCAAAAAATGCACTTTTGAGGCTGATAATTTGTTCCCATTGTATTGAAACCATTCTACGTGAGTAATTGATTCCGTACAGTGTTAAAGAAGAAAGGAATTATCGGCTCATTGCCAAATTCTAAAATGTTTAAATGATTAATTATCTCCTAGATAACATGGGTGGATGGGTATTGATTCAAAGTTTCTATTGATCGAGTACAGAAGGCAGCTCTGCAATGTGTTGACCTAGTTAACTCCGCTGTACCTTTTGTCCTTTTTGTTGGGAAATATAAAGAGAGAATTTCCCTTCGGAATATATGACAAAAAAGGAATGGCTAAAAAATTGCACACTCAGACCTTCGGAACTTGTATTCTTGCATACGAGACGGGGATTTCCGGTATTTTCAGCGGTGCTGGAAAAATCCATCTTACACCCCAGTGTAAGATGACTCTCGTGCTGCAAATGGCGTATTACGAACTACATATATGTAGAAGATTTATGTAATAATTTATATATACTGAATAAAAATTCAATAGATTGACTGTTCCTATTGGTTCCTGATAGTATATTTCTCGATTCAAATCACATTATTTTATCAAAATTTCATAACGTTACGCTGCAATTGATAAAACAAAACCGGAACTAAACGTTGGTATTTGTTTTGAAACGTCATGACGTATTTCCTGTTTACGGACGTTGCTTTCCCGCGCTTTGTTTAAATACACTGCTACAATAAATAGTTCTACAAAGAAAGCCGTTCGATTGCTTTTATTCTTATTATTATTTCTTGAAATCGGTATGCAAGAAAAAGATTCTGTCACTGGTGCAGATGGAAATATCCGGCTCTCTGGTAACTGTTTAGGCGGTAACTCGGCAGGGAAACTCGTTACCGCCTAAACAGTTACCCTCGAGGCCGGATATTCCAATCTGCGCCTACAACCAGTGAAAGAATCTTATATTCTAATATGACTTACAATGCTTTAATCATCACAACGATGTTATGTTGACGTAACGTAAACGTGATATTTAGCGCCATGTACGCATCAAGAAATAGCGCTTTCTAATTTCATGAAATATTTTACGTAATAACATGTTTTAAACGGCATGTCACATTGCACAAATGTTTTGATTAATTTATACACATACTGAATTAGTTATTCGCTTTGCTGAATAATTCGCAATAATTTTCGCTCGAACTGAATTCTGCTGCAAGACGTTTTACCGTTTCCGGTCCTGGCGTGTTTTAACAAATACCTGCTATTGGCGCCATGCTTGCGCGAAGAAACAGTTCCATCATATTTGATATATATTTTACAATAAAGAACATATTAGAATCGAAATAATTTATAGCAAAACAGTGCTTTATCACTGTGCCCTCTCGAAATTATTACGCCCGACGTATAACCGCCCATCGTGTATAAATAGTGATAAAGCACTGTTTTGCTATAAATTATTTCTTAAATATATGCACTAATTGAAACTAATTTTACTGCTCATATTTTAGCAGAATCTTTCATATAACACTGATATTACATTAATGACATATGTCACTCATTTAGTTGTTAAGGACATCTTATAAAACTGTGAGAAGATCCGTTGAAAGCGTCAGAATGTAACGTTGCAAAATAACAGCAGACTTGGTTTGACTGTGTCTGTTCATGAGGGGTCATGAAATGTGCATCACCCCTCATACATGTCATACCCCCAGCACCGGCTTAAGCGGAACTTTATCATAGTAAAACTGATTGTTCTCCCTGATCCCAAAGGACCAGAAAGTATAAATGTACAGAATTTACAAACGAGTGAATTTAGTTATATACGGTTGGAATATCATGACAAAATCATATATGTTTATTATGTTTATTCTGTTGAATTGTGATAATATTTAATTTCATTTGATATTTGACGACATTTACAGAATTAATGATTGTCGAATAAAGATTCTTTCAACGCTTGCAGGTAAAGATGGAAATTTTGAGTGTTGGACAGCGTTACTCAATTTCAATTACCAAATTTACCACATTTCATGTGTATACCTTCTGAACTCAGCAGAGATTACTTTTTGTACAAACAACATCAATATTTGAGCCGTGCCGTGAAAAAACCAACATAGCGGCTTTGCGACCAGCATGGATCCAGACCAGCCTGCGCATCCGCCCAGTCTGGTCAGGATCCATGCTGTTCGCTGACGGTTTCTCTAATTGCAATAGGCTTTGAAAGCGAACAGCATGGATCCTGACAAGACTGCGCGAACGCGCAGGCTGTTCTGGATCCATTTTGGTCGTAAACCCTCTATGTTGGTTTTCTCATGACGCGGCTCTTTTAATAAAATCATGTATACAAAATATATGCCCTTACTTAGACTCAGTATTGCTATATTTTCAGGTCCGTTGGCATCATGGAAAATATCAAAGTAATAGAATTCCACTTAAACTTTCATTTATTATCATGAACAGACTTAATCATGGTCGCGTTCTCTGACTCAAATGGATCTTTTCACAGCTTTTATTCTGTATATGGCAACAATGTATAAATACCATTGTAAAGCAAAGAATACTACACATGTAGACACCGATTGGGACAGTTGGAGAGCTATGCCAGGAGCTTGAGATAATGTTCTTTTAATACAATCTAGCCAACTGATAAGCATTGAAAATATTTTAATTCTATTGGCACATGAAGATCAGTGGCTATGTTTCTATTAAACTTGATAAAATGCTTTTAGTGACGTAGAAAAGAACATTGTACTTATCTAAAACTAAATAAGAGTCTAATAGACCTGATACATACTATAATTGCTTAATAATTGTTTTTCAAAACCTAACGAACATATATTAAATTCGAAGTTGGTTAATAAAAGTGAACGATAACAACTAGATTATAAATTGCATTCTTTGTTACAAGGGTAGAGGATTTAATTGCATTAATCAGAATACATATCATTTCAATAGAATAGATAATGAGGCAAATCCTTATTAAATGACTGCTTTTAACGATGGGGAAACTATATCTAAATGTTTTGGTGTGTAACCAAAATAGTTCATGACGGAAGAGTCAAAGAAAACAGCAAACAGCAACAAGCTGGTGAATAGTTTTGTCACACTTCGTAACGCAGCAGTGATAGACTAAACACTCTTAAGCACAAAGTCGTCGGAGCATGATTTGCGCCCATCGCCTGCGCGAAAGCATAGGGTGATCACTCCTAGCAGATGCAATTTGCATTTCATTTACTTTTGTGCAAATAGGTTCACTCCATGGTCATGTGAACCAACAAAAGAATTCTCCACGCCTTTTGCTGGTAGGGAGCTATTCTTGAAATGTAAAAGAATGTATATATGAATTCTAAATGATCGGAAATTCTACTCAAAATATACTTATATAAATACATAGATGTGTATAAATATATATACAGTGTAACTTCCAAAAATCGAACGACCTCCGGACCAGCCTAAAAGTTCGGTATTTGGAAGTTTCCGGAATTCAGAAGTCTGAAAGTTTGTAGGCAAAGAGGACGTGGTGCACAAGAGTTATGTTTTCTTATACGTAGGATGAAGGAGATTATTATCCTTTATAATTTTACAGGTTTATATAAAGTAATTAACTGATTGATTGATTAATTAATTACAAACATTAAGGATAATAAATACATAAATAACAAATATAAAATAATGCAACATATATATAATAATAGCATTTATGCAAACATTTTCTAGTTATTTTTACCATCTTTAGAGTCCCGAGTTCGTCA
Source organism: Mercenaria mercenaria (assembly GCF_021730395.1). Lineage (NCBI taxonomy): Eukaryota > Metazoa > Mollusca > Bivalvia > Venerida > Veneridae > Mercenaria > Mercenaria mercenaria. Next base: position 59,024,029 of record NC_069378.1, read on the forward strand.
ATATTTAATTAATGTTGATAATGCATATAATAGTTTAATCGATGTAACTAAATCAATTAAAACACTGGTCTTTCTTTCATTCAAACAGAAAGAAAGTTTTTCAAACGTAAGATATTTAATTCATCACATTTTCATAAATTAAATACAAATGAAAGTAATCGCCAATTACTTTCTTACTTTTGCATCAAATGATCATTGTGATAATAAATAAACGACCGCTGCTAAAAGATAAACAAAAGAACATATTGACAACTTGCCACGGGCGTTTATGGATTAACAGGTGACACTTTTAATCTGGCAAATATTTTGCTGTTCGGTTTTCGGAAGTCAATTTTATTGTTGAAATATAGACGGTTTTCAAAAATCGTCCGGTTTTCAGAATTCAGAAGTTCTAGTTTTCAGAGGTTAAAAATATATAGAAATAAGAACAACAGAAAAAAAAAAAACAACACAAAAACGGGACCTTGAGTTTTGTGCGGTTTTCAAAGGTTTTCAGTTTTCAGAAGGTCCGGTTTTCGGAAGTTCCACTGTACCAACATCCAAATACACGCTTCACCATATTCAAATATAAAAGAAATCTGAAATTCACATAGAATTATTTAACATATTTTCGCATTGATATTGAGACGGGATAACAATGTGACGCCATGACGCATTGCTCGCGGGTAAACATGAGTTATTATTTAGTTTAAACCACTGAAAAATACATTAATGAAAAAGAAAATCTGTTTTACACGTAAGACTGAAATGAGCTTCACTCGTGGACACCATATTTTACATTTTACTCATAGCTCTACCAATTGTAAAAAAATCGCTATTGTTCATTTTTGATCTTACACTGAAACAGACAAACATACTCCAAATAAAAGTGAATATATCAGTAGCCTGCTCAAATAGTACCTTGTTTGAAGTATTTGAAATAGTTAGGTATCATTTGTCACACATACTATCAAATAAACAATTATTACTAAGTATATGATGATGAGGTAAATATCTAAGTATATCTTCCTGCCGAAGATGATATTCACTAAAGCCGATAAACTTGGACTTGAATATATTCTTAAAGTAAGTATTTTATTTTATGACAAAACTGAAAAAGCAGTATGACAATTATTTAATACAAATTTGTTAAAATCAGAAAATATGTTGGTTTCGACGAATAATTTCTCCGTTAAATTTGTTTAAAAAAAGATTTCTTTTGCGGCGGATATCATTTTCTTTGGCCCTCCATTTGACTAGCTATCGACCGAAGACCAGTTATCAACCGATGAAATTATTAGAATTTACCATGCTTGAAGTAACAGTGGTTTACCGTTTTGATTGCATAGAATTACTGTAGTCAGAGTAAAAGAAAAAAAAATACGAGACCGATCTAAGATCGAATGAAAGCGTTGTGACTTCTTTTTTTTCTAGAACAAAATATCCTAAGAAATGTTCCCATTCGAAGAAAGAAATCCATCTGTTAATTAGTCTATCAATATATACACGTACACATATATGTATATGTTTAGGTAATGAAAAGAAATAGCTATGGTCATCATCTCAAGTAAGGAGTTAACATATTAGTTTTGTTTTGTGTTTGCGTATCACTACTAATCAAAAGTTCATATTTTCATCATTTATACCAATGAGATCGAGATATAGCGTTTTATCAATTGTCCTTTAAGATCAAAAATCATTATTTCATATTGATCATTTTTTAATAACATCAACATTGTACTGTTAAAACGAGAAGTGTCTTTTTTCATCATCAAACTATTATCGATTATTGCTTCTAATATCAATCTATACAACAGTGTCTGTGCAGTATGGAATAAAATTCTATCGGGTCTTTTGTATTCATACACCTAACTTATCTCACTAAAAACGCTTTCCCCAATAAACTGAACCCACTGATTAATGGCATATCAATTTAAGCATTGATTTAAAGATCGATATATTCCAGCAGGATATAAAAATGATGATCTAGGTCCAAAGTTACCAAATTGAGTTTTATATTTGAGCCGCGCCATGAGAAAACCAACATAGGGGGTTTGCGACCAGCATGGATCCAGACCAGCCTGCGCATCCGCGCAGTCTGGTCAGGATCAATGCTGTTCGCTTTCAGAGCCTATAGGAAATAGAGAAACTGTTAGCGAACAGCGTGGATCCTGACCAGACTGCGCGGATGCGCAGGCTGGTCTGGATCCATGCTGGTCGCAAACCCACTATGTTGGTTTTCTCATGGCACGGCTCATTTAATATCAAGTCTCAAGTCTCAAAGCCAAAGCCTTGATTGGGCTTGAATCAAGTCCTGTAACTGACCAATGACAAATCTTAATTCTAAGACAGGCCTCTAAACTCAGGTAAATTACCATTGGCCCTGCAGATTAGATTGTGTGAGCTTGAATCTAAAGGTAAGACGTTTGCTTTACAGTTGAGATTCGTTCGCCCGAACTCGCTCGATAATTCGAACTCATCCCTTAATTTGAACTCATCGTGAGATCCTGGCAAAATCCCCAAATAATTTAATATATTGTTTAATTGCTCGAACTGCCGATAACTCGAACAATTTTGTCCGGTTCCGTCGATAAAGGTATTAGAAAAACTCTAGATAAATCGATCAAACCTGAACATGAGGGACCATCTGAAAGAATGTTTTAATAATACCTTCACATAATATTAATATTTAAATGTCAACAGCCTTGCATTGGTAAATCGAAATTGCATGCGTTAGGAAAAAACCAAGCAAATATTTTATTGTACTTCCTATACACGACTGTTTCAGAATAATTCAGGTAAAATTCCTAATATGTCTGTAATAAACCGACAAGGAAATCTGTATTAGAAAAGAAATAGAGAAATAAAATAACTTATAAATACACATAAATACACTTTTAATACGTTGATGCTTGCCCTCACAACACTGAAATTAAAGAACAACAATAATAAACAGATAGTTCGGAAGATTTAAGTAGAAAAGTTTACCACTGCTAGAAATCTTGTGTTTACAGTCCTATATAATAGAATACAAGGACAGTAAAGATTAGTGACTTCATAAAATATTTGCTTGTAATACTGTTGTCTTAAGCATTTTGAGGTCGCATTCCGTTCCAGCTCGTTTTTATAATCCCCAGTTCACCGCAGAAATATTCATATCATAATTATTATGGTCATAATTTATCAATACGACCGTCATGATCGATTGGCGGTTAAAGAAATCAGACAAAACATGAATCGAGTCGCGTGGCTAAAAGCTTAGAGAACAGGAAATTAAAACATTCCTAATAAAATCAGTGACGCGTTAAGTACACTTCAAGCCGTGACCGAAAACAGCACTTATTCTATTAAGTACTTTTTATTATGTGCAGCTGTCAATTAGGACCAAACGCATGGTCAATACCCAGGCTTTTTTTTATGCTAATTTAACTATTATTATTGAAATATTTTTGAACGAAGCAACAGGGTTTTCACTTTAAATTTGCCTTTAATGTAACAGTGTTTTGTTTACATTTTAATGACCTGTGACAAAGGTTGTCGGAATATTTATTGGAGATTGTTACATATTGTACTATAGGTAGACCGCATGTAATCATAGAATTAACCGTCTCATTGATTACACATAAAGGAACATCATTTTGTTAATAGAAAATCCCTGCTAACATTTAAATGACCTTTGTGGGGAAGGTCAATTTTGAAGCAAATATCAAACTGAATTTAAAATGATCTAATCCATTACATTTACACGTAATGCTTACCAAAACTATGGGCATATATATTTGACATCATATGGCGTATATTGGGGAGAATATCAATTTTATTCCGGACCTTTATAGTGGCTTAATTAACAAAACTACGACAATATTTTTGTTAATGACAGGTAATAACGTTGGAGATCCTTATATACTCTAGTTATTTATGATTTGCTTTTGTGAACATACCATTGTTTGTAATTATATTTTCGATGTTAGCGTATTTTGTCTATATTTATGTACGATATAGATTTAAGCGTACGCTTATTACAAGGGAGAGACTCCTGTTTATGTTAAAAATTATCCCGATAAGATTTATCTTTCTTGTCCATTGGATACATAGGCTGAAGTTATATATTCCTTACAAAAATATTTTTCATAACATAAGTTTACAGTATGAAATATTGTATTGTAAAATACCACATTATCGATACTTCACATGATCCTTCTAATATCTTACAAATAAAGAATTTTTTTTTCTAACTATATCTAACGGAGGATACTAAATCCTTGCGTTTTTTCGGATTTTCTTTTTTTCTAGTCGTTTCAAAGAATCGTGATCTGTTTTGTAGCATTGTATGTTGTGCTGATCTGTTTTGAATATTCGCCCGACCGCCCCTCTGTCATTCTAACAGACCCTCTCGTGCGATTTTTCTGTAAATTATTACATTTCTTTTGTTACCGATGTTCTCTCATTTTCCGCACTTTGTGACACTATATCCTAATGGATAAGATTTAAGCTTATCGAGAGTGGCAATCGGGTCAAATTATAACAGAGAACAGTTGAACACGAAAACCTACTATTTTAGACAAAGGTATTTTGATATTTCTGCGATTACTCAAAATATTTTTATGTGAATGTAGTTTAAACTTACGCTTTGCTTATGTTGGCTGCCTTCTCACTCATTATTCTGCTTTTACGTCACTATATGCACGTAACATGTCAGCAGTCGTCTGATGGAGCTCTATTACATCAAATAAATGTGATTATGCCAATAACGGCCTTTATTTAGGTGTTAAGCATGCGTGCAACAACTTTATGATCTTCGCTGACGTCGTTGATAAACATAAATGTTGTACAACTTTGCAAAACCCCTGGTCCGTCCAAGTTATATATGACTGAGTGCCTGTCTGAACATTTTGCGTACACCTTACGATTTCCACGAGTCAGTTTGATATCTTCTTCACAGGAAATATATACTACATCGTAAATAACGTTTTGGATACATACGGTTAGGTGAAACAATTCGGGCACTAGACAGCGACCTAAAAGGCCTTAGTCATTACTAAGGGCAGGTCCGGATCCGGAAATATTTGATGGGTGAAGCACTAGTTTAGAACGAAGGTGTCACCAGCGAGACACATACCTCCGTGCAGCAGTAGGAGTCAGAGTGTTCTCCACTTGCAAAAGCTTGAAATATAAGTAAGTAGTGGTGGCCTCTGGTGGATTTTTGATCTGAATTTTGAAATAAGTATTCTTGCCAAAATAGTTGGGTGCAACGAGTATAGGTCACTCCGCGGCTCAAACATATGCATTACTTTGGACGACTTTTCAAGATATTCAGGTTTGTCTCAGAACACTTTTAAAAACATATCAGGATAAGTCTGTGGAACCAATATCATTAATTGTTTAGTTGTTCCTCTATAAAATGTTCATATTCATTGAGTGCTTTTATAAACAAGTACTGTCAAGAAGTCACGAAAGCTCTGACCGACAACTGAAACTGAAAACATTTTTGCCTGACTGCCTAGCTGTGTGCCTTTGCTTGCTTTTTCCTCTTTGTGAACTTGTAATACTTTGCATTTCTGTACATGACTGATGATAGACAAACGGATGTAGGTTTTCGTTTTACACAGAATCTTAGAAACAAGATTACTTTTTTAATTTTAAATAATTAAGTAGAACATATTCACAAACAAAACGTGTTAGTATACAGCATCTTCTTAGTTTAAAGGGAGGTTCTTTATGTAACACTGATCTTTGAGCTAGAAGTCTGAGTCATATGTTTTACATGTCATCTTGTTATGACGAATATTTGTGCCACGTTATGAGGCTGCAATACATTCATAAAACGTTACAGACAGACAAAGTTTAATTTTGGACTGCTTAATTGTATCCTTGACTATTATTTGAATCTAGCATGTGTCACATCGAATGACAACATTTAATAACCGTGCCAAGTAATTTTTAGATCCACTCAAAAAGTTATTGACAATGAGAAAAACATTATTTGAATCTCACTTTACAGCACAAAGGTTACTTCTCAGCAAAAGAACATGATAGAAGCAATAGCACATTTACACTGAAACATCATAAAACGTTTTCTATAAAAACAAGTACGAAGTACTTATACTTTTTCAACAAGATTATTTTTTTAATTTTGATTAATCATCTTCTGGCACAATATGTTTTTCAATTCTCTGAGCATAGTTCTAGATAAAAAATGTAATTTATTAAGTTACATTTTTTATCTAGAACTATGCTCAGAGAATTGAAAAACATATTGTGCCAGAAGATGATTAATCAAAATGCACTTTTCTTAACCTCCATATATTAATGCCATTAACAATTGTGAGGTTTCAAAGTATTTTGCAAATTAATATAAAGCAGGCTCTTCATGCATGGCAAATATTTCTTTGCCTTTTTTCTTATTTCTTGTTATTTCTTTTCTGATTCTCTGAGTTTGAGTCTTGAAATATGATTACACATTTTGTAAGTATTGACTGGACACATATTTTCCAGAAGAGTACACCTTTCTTAACTTCTAATGCCCTAAGCAATTAACAATTGTGAGATTTTAATGTATTTTGCAAATTAATCTTGGAAAGATTCTTCATGCATGATGCATATTTTTCTTTCTCTCTAATACTTGATATTACTATTTGTCTAATTCTCTAAATTTGTGGAAATATGATTTTACATTCTGTAAGGTCCATCAAATAGTTCAGTTTTTGTTGACCTATGCTTCAAACACTTGTGGCCCCTTTGATGAGCATCTGAAATGAGAAGGTTTAGATTGCTTACACTAGTATAAATCTTATAGGTTTCATTTGTTCATTAAAGAATACAAAATGTAAAATGTTATATCCTAGAACTATAACAATACCAGTCTGACAGATATTATCAAGAAAATGTCATGTAAAACAATACCCTACACAAGTATTAAAGACTAAGACGTATGAATTTTAAAAGAATATATATATATTTGTCTATATGTCTTCATACATCGTCATTTTCAATTAACACTATGCACATGATCACTTCATGCAGATAATGTATACTTAATTTCTTTAAATTGTTTTAAACATTGAATAAGCCTACCAAATGTACAAGTGTATTAGTGATTTTTAAAGTGAAGGACATAACTAAAGAAAAAGAAACCTGAAATAGAAGTCTGACAATATGCAAATGCATACTTCAAGTTGATAATTTCATATCAACTTACATTTCCATTGTGATACAGTATAAAACCTGTAGGAGGAGAGGAAGGACAAAGGAAACTGTAATATTTAACTTAAAGTCCAAAAAAGGGCCAAAACTTTAGAAATGGGTCACCAGATGTAAAATTCAATATAGTATGTGTATGTCTGCTGCCTGGCCATATAGTATACCATGATCCATTTGAATCTGATGGAATCTGCAGAGGGAGTTTTAATACACAAGATATCAATTTAGCTGTAATTTAAAAATACAAAATGGCATATTAAACGAAGAAACAAATAATCAGGTTTGATAGTCCTGACAATATTTGCATGTCCGCTTCATGCTGATCATGTGAACCAAGTTTCATTTGAACCGGATGGAAAATGTAGATGTTTAGTATATACTTGAAAGAATTTAATAAAAGCAGCACTAAACTATCCTGTATTTTTTTGATGTCTACTGTTCATGGTCTAGCAAAAGCTCCATTACGCTGCATTGAGGGTTTGTATTCACATATCATACTGTAACTGAAAAACGACCAACATGTACATATATATACATGTATACATACATCTTTCTTTCACAATTAACTGTAATTTCTTTTTAAAAATCAAATTGCTGACACTGTATATTAAAACAAGTTTGAGAAATACATAAATCTGAAATCAATTATTATATACATGAAATAACTTAATAAACCAGCACTAAACTATCCTGTACCTTTTTGAGGTCTACTGTTTAAAGTCAAGCCAAAGCTCTATAAGGCTGCATTGAGAGTTTTTATTCACCATATCGTAACTGAAATAAAAGACCAACATGCACATTTATATATACATAAATCTTACTTTCACAATAAGCTATATTTTTATCTTTCAAATTCAATTGCTGATACTGTATATTAAATGCAATTTTGAGAAATACATAAATCTAAAATCAATTATTATAATTTCACTGACATCTACCTTTACAAAATGATGTATACAGATGGCAAAGTATAAAGCCTTCTTCTTGGTAATTATAGCATTCATGATCCCATTATTTACATCTTCGTCTGAAGTACATGTACATGTATAAGGAAATTAACATTACCTTAACAATTTCTATGGAATCTTGACAAATCTAAATTTATTCATTTTAAAACTACTCAGGTCGCTTCACTTTTTTAATTAAACGAGTTTATTTTGAAGGTCTACGGCACATTGGACCAGTTGATGTACAAATGTAGTTGAAAAATTCATGCATGCCTTGAAAAATGATAATTATACCATTTATTAAATAAATCTGGTGTAATATATGTTATTGTCATTCAACTTGTATTTGTTGATACTTTAGTGCATGACCATGCTTCATTCAGGCTCTTGTCAGCTATGCAGAGGTATCCTGCCTTTGTCTTACTGATAGACATCGTTTATTTGTGTATATAAAAAATTGACATTTATACGTTTCTTTGCTGTTGGTCGTCATCGTACATTCCTTGCTGAATACGAAATGTGCGCACCGAGCACAGGTTCCTGCAGTTAACAAATCTAAACCATTATTTCTACGGTGTAGATTTTCATTCATCTGAAACAAACACAAGACGAATAAAATACATGGTAATTAACGTTATTTAAAGGGAATTCCTATAGCTTTTATGCGCATCTTTCTGCGCAGCCTATACTATCTATGGAAAACTGAAGTGAAGTCAACATTTGTTGAAACATGTAACAGACAATCTTAAATATGAGGAATCTTGAATAAAATAACATTTTGTGATAAGTTTTATCAGTAATCAAATGTTGATACTGGTTTATGTTGTATTGACAAGTTTCATGCCCGACATGTATCTTGCCATTTTTGTGGTTGTGTTTTCACATCGCATTTTAGTACAAAGACAGTGTTGTTCATATAATGTAAGACAATTGCCTTAGTACTGATGCGATAATATCACCTTTCAGATTATTTAGTATTCAATTATAGAAAGAATTAAGAATTTTTAATACTTTTTTTAACTTCTAGCAGATATACATGCAATCAATTTTGTCAGGTTTGCGCCATTTTCGTCCGAACAGGTGTTGTATTCAAGCGGTCTTAACATAAAATTTAGCCTGGTGGCCCATACATTTTTAGCTATTTTTACGCTTACAATACAATTATTTATACACAAGAAAAACAGGAAAAATTTCTATGAAACAGTTTTTTTCAAAATTAAAAAAAAAATTCTTCACCAAGGCCATACCAAATTGATTTGTCGTTCGTCGGAACAACCGCATCAATGATATCATTCCCGAGAAAAAGAAAAAGAAATTCACCCGCCCGCACGTACATAAAAATCGCCGAAATTTTTTTTTTTTCTGATTACGCGGTCCGGAATGATAACGGTAAACAGGTTTTATCGCTGTTTTGATGCGTCAAAGGGATATTGATCGGAACCCATGCGTTCGTAATACATGTAGCTGATGACACAAACTCAAAAAGGCAGACATTATGGTGTTGTTCATCATTTGTTTTAAATCTGAAGTGTCTGTGCTAGTGCCACACATGACCTTCGATGTGCCGGTAGGTGATGAAGTAGACACGTTCTACGATTGTTCAAATTATACAGTGAAAAGAACAAAGCCCGACTTGTAAGACGTGCACGGCCACGGGGTTTCAAATTGAAAATATTTGGATTAAACATAGAAATATTGTTCAGATAAAGTTTTCAAACCATTTGTTATCAGTGTGTTTAGTTAAATATTTCTAGAGCCAAAGCCAGTGCTTTCTTAAAAAAAAAGTTTGTTCACAGATCCTGACTGATCCATCACATTAATTGTCTCGAGGCCCAAATCGTTTTGAACGTAACTTCTTTAGTACGGCAGTAAGATATTCTATCAAAATGCATATATTCATTTTTAAAAAATGTTTAGCTTTTCAAATAAGTAGTGTAGATATAAAAAATAATTTCTGTCGTATTGTAACCCCAATTTTCTCTGTTTGTATATTAATTGGCTGTGAATTGATTGAAAGAAAGAATCTGAAAAAACAGACCTTCCCAACTCCAAATTTCTTGGTCAATCAAAGCACAACAAATAACACTTTTAAAGAGTGGCCATATTGGGATCATTTTTTGTCCGTCTGTTATCATTTTTGACTGAAATGAACCTCTACCACAAAAACTTAAGCTAAGCTTATCTGTTAAGAAATTATTCCAATGGATTCGAGCAATGTCGAAGCATTTGTGTGCCCAACTCCATTTGGTCTCATTGGTCAAGTGATTATTACTTTCCCCTCACCTCTACCGTTTGGAGTTTCACTAGGGGCACAAAATTGCTCATGTGTCGAAGCCATCTAAACTGGGTTTCAGAAGATATGTTATTCCACTTGGGTGCCTGTTTTGTCTTAAATATTCCTTTTCCTCTGCCGTTAAATGGGCACGCCTTCGGAATAATGTAGAACAATCAAAATTAAAAATAAGACACCCACCCCTCAGTAATTATAAATACAAAATAAAAACAAAGTGATTCAGTGATCAGTTTTAGCAAGAATTTATTTGCAAAACCATTCATTTAGTCTTTAAAACATACAGAAAGCTATCTACTGTCTTAGTCACACTGTAAATGTTTACGTTCTGTGTTATTCTTAAAGAAATGTTAACTTCATATATAATCATAACTGCAAAAAAAAAAAAAAAAAAAAAAAATACCCGCTCGCTCCATGTAAAAGCTACCCGCCTCTGAAAAAGTCAAAATTGAGAAAAAAAAAAAAAAAAAAAAAAAAAAAAAAAAAAAAATTTCGCTCGCTCGCTCCCATTTTTTTTGAAAATTTTCCGAAGAACTATTAATCAATTTGGTATGGCCCAAGGGTATTTTTCACTGAATTTTTTTTTACAAAAGTGAATATGAAACAAGACTTTTTTCATTTGTACCCATTATTGTAAGGATATAGTATTACCAATATGACAATGATATCAAATAAGTATAAAATAAAATCTGTTAAAAGAATAAACCTTATTGTGCTGTATTAATGTATATTTTGGTTGGTATTCATAAAAATGCAGAAAATTATGAAATGTTGAAAAATCGCTGACAGTTTCAGCAACAGTGGGTGTGTTCAAAACAATTTTTAACAAAAACAAGCCTGGTGACCCATTGTTTTTATTTGTTCATTGTTTTCAGCACAAATTTTCCTTTCATATATGTGAATTTGAAAAAATTCTATGAAAGGAAAAAAAACTATAGGAATTCTCTTTAAGCAATCTTAATGGATTTTTTTTAAATTCAAAGCTGACCAGCTGATTCAGCCTCACGGCACATGTTTTATGCAACCGTTTTCTGGCCCTCTTCTTCCTTAGAAAAGAGATTTACTACTTTTTTACATTTTGTCAGTTTGAAAGAATATACTATACTGTCATAAACAAAAAGTACATAAACGATTTATTTGCTATGGCAGTAACCAATTCTGATCAATTTACTATCTATGATACAACGCGCCAGTTTTGCATCTGGCTAATAATAAACTCTGGTGATAGTGATAGGAACACGCACATGTTCTCCACACAGGTCATACATTTGATAAAGTGGAGCAGTGGTCTAGTGGAAAAGGTGTCGGCCGCTCAATCCAGAGCTCGTGGGTTCGAGCCCCACTGGGGTCACGGCCATGACTTCTCATATGACACCAGTGCTGGTTTTTCCAGGAAGCGGACTCGAGAGTGGTTACAATAACCTTGAAGCTTTCATCATAATTGAGCTCAAACAAATTAGTATAAACTAAACGCAATGAATATGACTGGGCAAATCGTTTATCAACATTGTTTAGAAGTCGTTGCCAAATAATTAATTTATACATAAACTTGCACTTATTGTCGTTCCTACCACAGCATTTCGACCTGTCAAAATAGAGGCCTTCTGACAGAACTGTCATGTAAACATCCGAAATAAATAGTCCAAATTTATTCCACTTTCATATGCGATACATTTTTGAATTATATTCATATGCTTAATGTATCCCATGTAAATTTAGACATAAACTATTGTTTAAGAAACCTGTCTATATACGTTAAGCGCCGAAAATTATGATCTCTATAAGGCTATGTGCTTTAGCCTGATCACTTTAATACGCACAAACACAGACAAAAAGAAGTGCTGAAATTTACATTTTATCCTCTCAATTACATTGTGACAGCAACCGTTTTTAAAAATAAAATTAACACATCTGACTTTTATGTGTATTGTCTAATGAATCTTACTTTTCTCGTTAGCCAGACATTAAAAAATAAAATTGAAAGTTTGCAAATCGAAATGACCAAATTTTTATTCACGACATACATTGCAGTCACAAAAAGCCATTACAAATATTAAGCGCTAAGAAATAATTAAACTCAAAATCTGCATGGTATTTCTACGCGTAGTTAGTTGATAACATTTCACTTTTATCTATATCTCAAAAGCAGATATATTCTACTAGATAAACAATGAAATGCTTGTGTATACGGTAAAATAGAAAGTAGAGGTAATTAATATGCGCGTACTATGAACTCTGATTGACCTACATGAAGTTTAGAATTTTAGATATTTGTCTGTTACCGTATACTCTTTTTATATCGCATCTATTCAAGATTAAAGAAACAAGTTAAGTTAATATATGGTAAATATTTCATGTTAAACAGAATATATTGTATTACCGGTAGTATAACGGTATATTCATGTGACACACTACAGGCGTCTTTTGAATTTTGAATAAATGTGTTTTGAAATACTACGAAACAATGCACAAAATCAATTAGTATATGATTTTAATTATAAATTACCGGTCGATAATTTGTGTTTATGTCAAGTCTATTGTCAGCATATATTTCTGTTGTCATGTAGTAAAAATACAATGCGTTTTCTGATGGTTGTTAAACGATAACTGTGACATTCAGTAAGTGTATAAGATAGTGTTTGTCGACGTTTAGTTTAACATCCTTATCTTGATTGTAATCTTAACAGCACCATAGGGCAACGTTGGGCAGCTTCGACTGTTCCATTCAGCTACTCTCTTTTGACAGATCCAGTGAAAAGCAGATAATTATCCAAGGGTATCCGATTATGATAAGAAAAATTGCAAAGCATGCATTTTATATGAGAAAGTAAATTTACAAATCTTTACAAAAATAACTGATAAAAATGTCATCGACTTAATTTGTCAACTAAATATCTTAATAATTAAATTACAATGAAATTTCTACGAATTTTGGAAATATCAGCATGAAAGATTTATTGTGTTTTACTCCAGGGGTCTTCTTTCTACATTACAAATACAACAATTTGATTAAAGTCGTCTCATTTAAAATGTATTCTAACAGATAGAATATCTTGCTATTTTAACACCTAGAATAAAGTCAATTACCAAATGTATTATATGGCTCAAATATGACTCCAGTTTCCCGAAAAAAAGAAAAAAGAATTGCAACTGATTGGATTCTCCCCTGCCTGAATGTGTAATTACAATTTGAGATCACTCCAATAGACTAAAGTGAAAGATGATTATCAAATTAATATTTTATTCTTTGAACATGGAACTGCTCCTACTTCTATTGCTTTAGAACACTGATTTCATTGTTTTACGTTTGAATTGTTAATGAAATACAGTGTCAACTACATTTTTTCCTGATACTAGATTACGAACTTCTAAATATTTCTAAATATTTGAATGACAGTAACTCTATAGAAAATAGCTATTTTCCATGGAATTAAATCATGGATATACAGTCAGTTTCTTGTACATTTTGCCAGTTGTTTTAAGAGTAAGATTTTAAAATGAGTACGATAGACCAGTTAGATTTTAGAATGAGTAATACAGACCCGCTATATGGATAGCGGAGATTTACGGATCGAGGGGTCGTGAGTTCGATTACCGGACGAAACATATGATGTCCGTGACGAGTTGATTAAAGACATTGTATTTAAAATTATTTGTTCCCCACTTCTGATTCATGTTGGGAAGTTGGCATTTACTTGCGGAGAACAAACCTATTTAGGAACACTGTCAGTTAACTTCCCATCGTTATATAACAACTTCGTTTTAAAGAAAAAGCGTTTAACCCCAAAAAACAAACAAACAAACAAAACGGATATAATATACACGAAAATGTAGCATTGATGACATGTTTAAGAGGTAAATATAAAATATTTTTGTAGCACAATTTAAGCTTATTGAACATATGACATGTAACATGCAACTATTGTTACACTTAACACACATTTATTTCTTTTTAATCAATCAAGCGTATGATTGATAAACGGAAACTTTACATAGTTATTTAAGCGTTCTTGACATTAAGCAGTTTAAATCATCGTTTCGTATGGATATGGAACATTTTACGTGAAACAAAAATTCTAGTCAGCATAACACAGATAACAAGGTTTTCTTTCAGAGATTGACAATATTGTTTGATATGACGATAATGATATAATGATCATATGACAATGATCTGATGATAGAATGATGATAAAAATGATATGAACAAATTAGACATAACTGTCCTTCAGATTAATTGATTTAAATCATTTTACATATATGATTTTCTTACCTGTTTAAAATAGAAATAAGAATCGTTGGAACCCATTTAACTGTTTAGATGTTTTATTATTGTTTTGCGGATCCTAGATAGAATGTACCGGCAATATTTAACCTGTAGCCTGGTGATGGAAAGTGATTCTGCCTTATCGGACGTAATAGAAGAAGCCGCATAGATAATAAATAATCTCCTATGTAACAAAAGTAGAGGTTTCACGTCTCTTCTATTGAATCATTGACATGCGTATTGATCCAACACAATTGGAAATGAGGCACGGTTATCATTTGACTGTTTTCCACGTCGGCCGGAATAACTCAGTTCAAAGGTATTGATGCTTAGCAATTTTATTGTTCATATTATGAATAATGTTGGAAGATTCCCAGGTAACTAATAAACAATAAAACAGCAACAAGGAGGTAAATATGCATATTTTGCAGAAGCATTGACCTAATAAATCAATCTCAATTTTACAAAAATAAAAGTACATTATGTGTACGTACGAAACTTAAAGCAAAACGAAATGACATACAACAAATATAAAAAATAGTACTTTTGCGCAAGCCATATTAAAAACTGAAGAATATGAAAACGGTTAACATGAAAAGAAATTATGACATGTGCAGAATAACAAAATAACAAATTTGTGCATAAAACTATTCACTTACAGTGGCATGTGATATAAACTTAAACAAGAGAGTCACGATGACCCTATATCTCTCACCTGTTAAGCTTTGCCCAGGAATCATCAAGGTAAACATTCTGACCAAGTTTCATGAAGATGGGTTCATAAATGTTGCCTCTACAGTGATAAAAATCTTTTCCTTTGATTTGATTGGTTACCTAGTTTTTGACCCCACATGACCCAGTTTCAAACTTGGTCTAGGAATCATCAAGATAAACATTCTGACCAAGTTTTATGAAAATAGGATCATAAATGTGGTCTCTATGGTGTTGACAAGCTTTTCAATTGATTTTAGTTTTTGACCCCACATGACCCAGTTTCGAACTTGGCCTAGAGATGATCAAGATAAACATTCTGTGCAAGTTAGTATCAAGTCAAAGCATAAATGAATCCTCTATATGGCTGAAGGGCTAAAATAGAAAATGTTGCCCCTTTCTGGTGCAGTAACTCTAGAACCGATGTCGGACTCTAGCTTTCGAAAGGAACCGAGATCTTATCGCAACTTAAGTTGTGTGTATATGTAAGTGCGGTTAAAATCAAATGTAAAATATTACTTCTATCGTGTTCACAAGGTGAAAGTAACAAATTGTTGCTCTTTCAGGGGTCACTCAGGGACCTTAACTCCGAACCCCATGATTGGATCTGACGGATTCATCAAGGATTCCAAAATCTATTGTTGTTAAAGATATTTAAAGTTATTTTGCAAGTTTGTATCAAATAAAACCACAAATAAAGTCTATATGACTGCAAAAGTCAAAATAGCAAAGTTTGGCCTTTAAGGGACCATAACTCTGGAACCAAAGTTGGGATATGGCCAGTTTTCGAATGGAACTGAGATATTATGCTAATACAAGTTGTGTGCAAGTTTAATTAAAATGGAAAATTCTATCGTTCACAAGCGAAAATTTAACACATTTAGCCCTTTAAGGGACCATAATTCTGGAACCCATAATGGAATTTGGTCAGTGTTTGAAACAAACTGAGATATCATAGCAATATAAGTTGTGTGGGAGTTTGATCAAAATGTGGTCTCTGTCGTGTTCACAAGCCATAAATAGCTATTTTTTGGCCCTTCAAGGAACCATAACTCTGGAACCCATGATGAAATATGGCCAGATTTCAGGAAAAACGAGATATTATGCCAAAACAAGTTATAGCCAAGTTTGATTAAAATTGATTGCAAAATGTGTTCACAAGCCCAAAATAAACTTTGGCCTTTTAATGAGACATGACTCTGGAACCAATCATGGGATCTGGCCAGGTTTTTAAAGGTACCGAGATATTATGCCAACATAAGTTATGTGCAAGTTTGATTAAAATCAATTGCGAAATGTGATCTCTATCGTGTTAAAAAGAAATTATGGACGGACGGACGGACGGACAGAGGGCAATCACAAAATCTAAGTTGTCAGTACATGACAGGTGAGCTGATAAAACGAATTGGGAATTTGCATTGATCATTTACACGAAGTAAAATTAGGTATAATATTCCAGTTAAAGAAATGAGGAATTACCAATTGAGCATTTACATGATGTTAAATAATATACAATTATCGTGTTGCATTCATTCCCCTGCCTTAAGTTTAAAGCTAATGTAATAAAAAATGAAAACCTCTAATGCATATGAAAGAATTTAAAAAAGATCTCTTATATTTCATATATGCAACAAATTTTTAGAATGCTATTTTTTGTCCAAGTTTCAGTATTAAGATGACGTCAGCATAAAATCAGTTGCTATAGCTTTGTTTAGCCATAATTCACAAATGACACCAATGTTGAGGTATGAGATATAACGAATTTTGTTTTATTGTTGAAACAACTGTAAATTCAACTCTGTCTTTCAAAAGGACGAAATACAAATTTGCTTAAGCATTACAATTACTTCTATTTGTCGTGTCATAAATCATGTAATATTTTCAAGTGTGAGAAAAAAAAATGTATTTTGTATAATGTTTAAACATGTGTGGAGTTAACAAGCAAAAGCAAATATTTACTATCCCCAATTACAGTTGCCATACGCAATAATGCACAATAATGAAAGAACCTTTATACAATTTATGACTTTGTAAACTTAATAATGATGACATAAACATCTAAGCGAGTGTAAATGCCATATGTATGGAAGCGTATATCGTACATCCTGCTGGCGTGTTCATGTAGGGAAAACATGTTATGGTATGTCGACATGCTTCAATAGAACACATCATGTCGACATAATTAACATCTCTTGTCTACATAATATTTCAGTATCGCGACTTAAAGTTTTGCGGCATGCTAATATGTTCTTACCTTCGCTACATATATTATTCCGACATTTTCATAATAAGGATATGTCGACATACATTAACACGTCTTCGCGGTTTATATTTTCCCTAATTATATATATTATCCTAGTATTCCGACATACATTTTGATAACTTAACAACTTAAACCATTGCGGAAAAATGTCAAAATCATTGTTTTGGTATACAGTAATTGAACCGTCCGTCCATTTTTCAATCCGTCTATCTGTCCGTCCGTCACCACTTTGCTTGTCCAGAGCATAACTGAAGAAACTATTCAAGGGATTGACTTCAAACTTTGAATATAGGTAGATGTCGACAAAAAAGGAGTACAATGTCCAGTAACCGTAACTTCAGCTTAGTATTTTTGAGTTATTCCCCTTTCTTATTTTTACTTACGCTTTGCTTGTCCGTAGCATAACTCATAAACTATGCAAGAGATTGGCTTCAAACTTGGAATATAAATAGATGGCAACAAGGAGGAGTGCAATACCTAGAAACCATTACTCCAGCTTTAGTAAATTTTTAGTTATTCCCCTTTCTCATTTTTTCTTTCACTTTGCTTGTCCGGAGCTTAACTTAAAAACTATGCAAGGGATTAACTTCAACCTTGGAATATAGGTAGATGGCGACAAGAAAGGGTGAAGTATCCATCATTGCTTTGGTATACAGTAACTGAACCGTCCGTCCGTTTTTCAGTCCGTCTATCTGTCCGTCCGTCACCACTTTGCTTGTCCAGAGCATAACTTAAAATACCTATTCATGGGATTGACTTCAAACTTTGAATATAGGTAGATGTCGACAAAAAAGGAGTACAATGTCCAGTAACCATAACTCAAGCTTAATATTTTTGAGTTATTCCCCTTTCTTATTTTTACTTACGCTTTGCTTGTCCGTAGCATAACTCATAAACTGTGCAAGAGATTGCCTTCAAACTTGGAATATAAATAGATGGCAACAAGGAGGAGTGCAGTACCTAGAAACCATTACTCCAACTTAAGTAAATTTTTAGTTATTCCCCTTTCTCATTTTTCCTTTCACTTTGCTTGTCCGGAGCTTAACTTGAAAACTACGCAAGGGATTAACTTTAAACTTGGAATATAGGTAGATGGCGACAAGAAAGAGTGAAGTACCCAGAACCATAACTCTA
Source organism: Mercenaria mercenaria (assembly GCF_021730395.1). Lineage (NCBI taxonomy): Eukaryota > Metazoa > Mollusca > Bivalvia > Venerida > Veneridae > Mercenaria > Mercenaria mercenaria. The sequence goes on from NC_069378.1 coordinate 59,042,817, forward strand.
GCCCTAGTTATTGTTGAGTTATTTCTTTTCCCTTTTTCTTTGTCCATCTATTGTCTCGATTATTATAGAAGGTCATCTTACAATATTTGGATTAAGATCAGAGAATAATTTTAATAGAGGAAGTGCAGTGCACAAGCAACATTTCTCTAGCATAAGTACATTCATTTTGAACTATGTTCAATACAAAATGTCATGAACTTTACTTTTCCGCTTCTATAACATATCAATTTTACAACGAAATCTGCTATGGTACTGTGGGCTAAAGAACAATGAACAAATTTTGAAGAGTGGAGGTTCAAGTACCAGTCGGAACGAATTTCTTTTAAAACTAAATGTTCTTCTTTATAATTAGAAAGTACTGTTTAGATGCTCTGGAGTCCTCTGGGTCATTTTTACAATAATTAAAAATAAAAAAGTGTCATTTATATTTTTTGTCATGTGTGCCATTTTGGGGGCATGCGTGTTTCTCAAACGCAGTTCTTGTTTATAATAGTGACATTGACCATGACCCCAGCAACCAGAACGCATGCCTCCAAGAAAGCTATGTATACACCAAGTTTGAACACAATATCGCAGTTTCAGCAGAAATGGATATTTATGGTTTGCAAAACAAAGTCTATACATATGTATAAGTATAAAGGGCAGAAACACTTGTGTTTATCAATAGGCAATATGTCTGAAACTTGCACAGACACATTCCCAGTATAGTGATATATAGTTCTACTAAGTTTTATTCAGATACTCCAACAATCAAATGAGGTGAGGCTATGTCACACCCTATATGGCTCCCTGCGGATATAGCTCCATGGGGAGCTCTATTCGGAGCACGATTTTGTATATAGCTCCTTGCTATAGAGGAGATGTATAAGAACGCAAGCAGGTGCAAATCCGAGTATGACTCCCTATGCTACAACAGTAATGTAAAATAGTATGTGTCAGAGTGTTATTTGGACATATGATTTCAACCCCTTTGGGAAGAGAGGGAGACATAAAGATTCTCTCCTCTCTGTCCGTGCATACGAATAAGTTAGAGAGTGAGCGTACTTGGATACGTATCTCCTGAAAATGGGTACCGTTTGATTGACAATCACCAAACTTTATAAAAATGATAAATGAAGTTAGGCACATGAGTTTAAACTTTTGTATCTGGACTGGCAGTTGTGGCCCTTGATCTAGTCCAAATACATATTTGATCATACTATGAAAAGCATCCATCTTCTGAACATTGTGAACCAAATTCGACACAAATGTTAATTAGGTATAAGTGATGACTTTATTTTTGTATTAATTAGGTGTAAGTGATGACTTTATTTGTGTATCGGACCAGTAACTGCAGAATTAGAGTCCTTGACGAAATAAAGTAATTGCCCCCAAAGTCGCAAAACTGTACAGAAGTATTGACTGGCAAAGAGGGGTTAAGTAACGATCCTTCCAAAAGATTTTAGACATCATATGTGAAATATTGTAAACAGTAAGCCAGATTTAACACAGAATTCATGAAGTCTCAAAGGAGAATATCATTGCCTTTGTTCTGTGAAAAAAAGTGACAAAGTAGGGACATCCGTATGCTATCGACATAGTTCTAGTTTTGTATGTGTAGAAGCCCAAACAGAAACATCCCGAATGTGTCTTTTCCCAGAAATAACGCAGTTACCTTCTTTAAAAAAACACGCGATGATGCATCTACGATGGGTAACTTAAATTTTCTGACCGGTCTGTAAATGCGAAAAAAATATGTCTATGAGACAATGTCGTGACACATTGAGCATGACCCTCAGGTGCCGGTAGCTTAATTTCGCATTAAAGCTCGACATTCATTTATTACTATGAAAGAGTAAGCCTGGCATCCATATAAAAATGGATGCCGATGGGCGAGCTTGGCATTGCAGCTCGGTATTCGTTTTTAACTATATAAACTTGAATGTTGATAGCAAATCCTAGAGCCAAATCACACACATTACTGAAAGTAGAATGCGGAAACGGTATATTCTATATTTTAAGTCGCCCTTTAGAAATTAAGCTCAATGTCTTAGATTACTTAAATGAATTAACAACTACGTGGTCAATGTTTCATTACAAGACCGGGGAGCTAAATGTGGAACGGGGCTACATGTGTTCCGTTTATAGCTCCAATTTTTGCGAATACGTGCTCCTTATCGAAGAGAGCCATATAGGGTGTGACAAAGCTTTATGTTTAAACGACTAGAATTTCTGGTCATGTCGGAAAGTTTTATGTTGAAACTTTTTGTGAAAAAACATAGATAAACAGTCTTTGTCGACAAAATTTATGTTGCCTTGTTTTATAAGTATAAGTCGGCATCTACAATATGTGATTTTGTCGTTTAATTTAAGTAATAAAGTCGTGTAACTAGTGCGGCAAGTTTAGTTCTGTTTTGACAACATGACACATTATATGTGCACATGTCGTCTTACTGCATCTCAAAATAGATGACATGATATCGTCATCAGTATGTACGATATACGCTTCCATACATATGAGTAGCTAAAATTTATGTATGATTATAAATATTCTCTAATAGCCGCTACGACGTCTGAGTTTAAGGCCCCGTAATTTGTTTCAGTTACCAGGCAATGAGTTAAGAAATGCAAAGGTATGTTTATTGAGATCTATGTGACTTGTAAATACATTATATTAAGCAAATGTTTCATTCTGTAAAAACTTTCCCTTTCAAAGAAAGAAAATGATGATTCAATACATGCATGTATATACACAGATATAAAGCTAGGTAATGAAACCCAAAGTCTGTTAAGGTAACCGTTACCGTAAGTATAATACGGAGACTGCTTTTTCTTTCTATCATGCCACGATTTCCGCATTTTCTACTATTGATATAAAATAATGTGTCCAATACTCCTTTGAGTGTTTGCATATGTAGGTTTTGATTGAAACACAATTGTTTCGTCTATAAACTTTCAGAGGCGTTTAGCGTGTCATGGCTTATGCATCTTTGACTGATCCGTGACGTTGTTCGATTCATCCGTGTTTTCTACAAGTTAAAACTCTTGAAGTAGCCTCCCTTTAGAGGACAGTTTGCTGTGCTCGAATTTTAGATTCTAAGCCTATGTCTCCGCGAATTTACAATTGCGCGAATATATCTACGATGCCGAAAATGGACCGTTCCGCGAAAATTTGTCTCCACGAATTCATGTACACTTACAATATTCCATTTTCTATAATAGAATATAAACGATTTCTTTGAGATGTTTGCGCTTAATTTATTACCGATTTATTGATTTTTATATCCAAACCAACTTTCCTAGATTTCGACCTCTTGAGCATATCTTGATGCGTGGGAAACCTCGAAATAGATCAAGTGGGTTCTAAAGTAAAAATTGGACCTCTTGTTGAGATCTGTAATTGCACGCTGTAAAGAACAAGATTTAGTCAGAAATTTAACGTATGGGATAGTCTTAAAGAATTTGTTTAAGAAACAAAAACATCAAGACACTCTATGAATTTTAATATCAACTAAGGCAAAAATAAATCGACAACATTACAAATCAATGAGATACTTTTTTATCATTTGTTTTTATTTTTTTGTGTGTTTGTTCGTTCGTTCGTTCGTTTGTTTATTTGTTTGGTATAAAACGTCACACCGACACAATGATATGAAAGTGTGTATACATTTGTTAATAATTCATTATGATGTGTGCGGCTCTAACAATGTTAGCCAAAAGACTATATTTCAAAAGCGCTTGTACATGCCATACATGTATTTATCGACGACTCTTCCATTTAATATATGTATTCAAAACTGTCGTATCAGAGTCCAACAAAAATACATGTGATATAGAAATACCTTTCACCATTAAATGACAATATAACCACGTGAACAATTCATTCGTAACTAAAATTTAGAATAATAATGAATACAACGTAGATATAAAAATCATTACGAGATAAATTTATTTCAATTTGAAACTATATTCTATGAACTCTGCATAGAAAATTCAGAACAGGAAATTGCATTCATTTTAACATTGATCTAGGTAAAGAGGCAATGGTCATTGGTCTAATATATGAACCTGGTTAAATTAAAGTCAGTAAAATGATTCAATGGGAAGTCAAAAACTTATAGGACCATATACATATACGTCGACTGTGGTTGTACTGTGGTTGTACCGGTTCGAATGGCAGTGTGATTGAAATAAATGTAAAAGGCGGTCATGGAAAAATTTATGTAGAATCAATGCCATGGCTAGAAATCTATGCTTAAATAATACTAAAAGAGAACAACGTTTTTATATAAGACATGCTTATTTGTAATCAGTCAAAAACATTTTTAGAACATCCCCTCGTTTTGCTATTAATCCATTGTCGCACTCTTCATATCTATAAATAAATAATTGCTGACAATTCTTTGAAAGAAAAATTGCTAATCGATTGGCATTGACAGTATCCAGACGAAAGTTCTGTTTGAAATATGAAATGAACTGTGCAGCAGGTATTTCTGAAAACAGGAAAATTCATAACAACGCAGAAAAACTCCAATATCATTTTCAGTGCATCGTAATGGACGATCTAGATTATGATCTTGCATATTTTGAGTCTTGGAAGTTGGAGCAAGTTTATTCTGTCTGCGTAAATAAGTAAATACAAAAGGATTGGATTTCTTCAATAAAATTGTATATTTTAGTCTCGTGCACAATATGCCTTACCTTTAAAAATACCAAAATAATTAGTATTTTATATCATCAATTAAGTAAGAGTTCGCTAAAAAGCGATGCATATCAGAATCAATCTGTACATGAAATAATCAAATTGCCATGACTTTATTTGAGAGATTGATGCTATCAGAAAGAGTGATTCTTTTTCAATAGTATGCAAGGTCATACAACTCCATTTCAATTCTATGTTAAATATATAAGACATAACAGTAGTTTATAATTATTTGACTGATCTCTTGTAAAAGACAAAATAGCTTATAACAAGGATGGATATTTAGTAGGAAGAGACTCATTCCATGATAACGGCCTCTCCAAAACAAAACTCTACACGAGTGTATGTATGTATGTATGTTTGTATGTATGTATGTATGTATGTACATGTATATGTAATTGGTATTTACATGGAAATCAAACAAAATAGGAGATAAGGGAAAAATAGAATTACTCTTTCACAAACATTTCCATGATACAAGTAAGATCAGTACCAGTCTGTACAACATGAGATTCATGAAAATGGAAAAATGTCTGCTTTTAATCAAAATGAATAATAATTTTTACACTGTAATTGTTGATTTGTAACTATATCTCCGTTGTGTATTAATCTTTAATCAAAATACGGAAATTAATATTTGATAATTTCGGCGACTGGTGTCATTTATTGTGTAGGACAATGAGGGGAGCAATGAAACTTGCGAATTCTATATCCATTAAGCGTTAAAATATGAATAAAACGTGAATAACAAATGAAATCTGATATATCTATTTGACTAAATATCATGTAGTTGTTCACGTTTTAGACCAGCATTTAAAATCTGCTTTGTTTAATATTTCAACATTAAATGGGCCCACAGCTATTTACTGTATTGTTAATGGAATGTAGTCTTCCTAGCTCAGCTGTCCTTTTATATGTTTGATATTTAAATAAAATAGTTTTGCAGTTATATGCATTACAATTTCTTTTCACTTAGTTTATTATTTTGTAATCTTAATACATTTAAATTTGCCTATATCTTTATTTTACGTAACCAGATATACATGTATAATTACAAACACCGAATTCATCAATATATAAATAAAATCCTTCATAACATTAACTGCGATATACGCGTTACCCTTAAATAAATTTATAATAGTAAAGTTTTATCAAAGTTTAAACATCCTTTTTCATTTTTTTTAAAACTACCTTATATGTTGTAAATGTGAAAGGGTGGCATCTTAAGAAAACATTTTAGTATTTTCAATATAATCTCCCTGTACACCTATATTTATGACGGTTTAAATATGTTCAACGATCATTATCACTGTATGTATACTAAAAATCATATACTATCAACACTGTACGTTACACATAATTATTATATTGACTGTGAGAGACAAATTTTAAACATATCATTAAGCTGCTCAAACAAGTATGAAAAATTGGGGCAATCACATAAGCGCATTCTCATCTATCTGGTTCTGGTATGCGAGAATGGGTTAGCATTCTTCCTTAACAGTACTTACAAGTTTAATGAATGTTCAAGGGGAGGCTATTGAATTAACATTACATGTTGATATTTACAGATTCATCTCTCTTGCAATGTACAAATATGAATGTAAACTATTGGCACATTATGCTTTTGTGGACATTTATAACAGACTGTAATAGTACCTACGTATATCATAAGGGAAACGATATGTATGACACATTTACCTGTTAACTCACTAATACATGCCTTTATAACTCTCTGGTACATTTGTTTGTTGTTTTTCTATTACATGCCTATAGATCGCGCTAGTACATTTACTTGTTGTCTCTCTAATACATGCCTATACATCTCTCCAGTGCAATAACTTGGTAACTCTATAATACGTGCCTTTATATCTCTCTAGTACATTTACTTGTTGTCTTTCTTATACATGCCTTTATATTTTTCTAGTACATTTACATGTTGTCTCTCTAATACATTCCTTTATATCTCTCTAGTGCATTTACTTGTAGTCTCTCTAATACATGCATTTATGACTCTCTAGTGCGAGCGCTTCTCGTTTACCTATTGTGTGTGTTTGTTGTCTCTCTATTGTTTTAACCGTTATGTCTCTCCGGTACATGTGCTTGTTACCTCTCCAATACCGTAATTGCCTTTATTAGTGCATGTGTTTGTTGTCCATGTACATGCTGTCTCCCTAACGAATGTCTCCATGTCTCTCGATTGCAAGTACGCGTTATCTCTTTAGCGCATGTGCTTGTTATTTCCCTATTGCATGATTTTATATTTCTTGTTGTCTCTCTTACGCACGCGTTACTGTTACTATTTCTCTAATTTATGTACTTGCAATTGACGTTTGTTTAGGGTGTGCTACTTATGTCTCGCTAATGCGTTGTCTTAATGTATTTTGATGCTTGTTGTTGATAGCTCTCTAGTTTTATGATGATTCAAAAGTGCATGTCCTTGATGGTTTCTTATGTTTATTACTTACATTTGATATTTCTCTAGTGTTTGTCCTTCATTTATCAAAACGCACGGATTGCAAGTAAAGAACCTGAACCTGTCTCTAGTTCAAGGTGTGAATAGAAATATCTGACTCACGGGTAACTTATGCGGTAACGAAGCAGTTACCCTTGAGCCAGATATTTCCATTCATACCTTCTAAAGTAAAAGTTGCTATGAACTTGCCTTCATCACCGTGCTTCTGCTTCACAGACTGAATTAAACAGGAACCGTTTGATTTAGTTTTTTAACGGTGTTGGATACCAATGTTAAAATTTTGCTTTAAAATGTAAAATCTAAACTGAATGCTTTGAATCTGATGCATTTATATAAGGTTTATATTGGAAGAAATAGTCAGGTAGCGTTACTTATTTAATATATGTATAAATGGCTACAACCAGTGAATAGATCAACTACTTTGAGGCGAACATGCACTGGGATGAATTTAATTTTAACTTCAGTTTTGGAGTAGGAATATATGGCTGTAATAGCCATCTTACACTGTTGTTGCTAAATTTCGCTATGGCGTAATATTGCTGATAAAATAAAAACAGTGGGAAGCAACAGGTCGCCCACACGACGTAAACGAAAGTGTTGCATGCTCGGTTCGACTGAGCCTGTTCATGAACGAGTTAACGCCAACGCCCTCAAGCGCCGGGTTGAGCAGAACACATTTACACATGTTATAAATACCAGAATATATTTATTTAACACAATGTAATCCTTTAAGGCATAGGGTTGGGACGACTTTATCACCAAAATGTTTAAAAAGTTATCAAGCGTTTGAAAATTTCAGGGCAGACGATAATGTTTCATACATATCATTTCCCTTATGATATACGTAGGTATTGTTAAGATCTGTTATGAATGTCTTCGAAAGCATAATGTACCAATAGTTTACTCTCAAATTTGTATAATACAAGAGAGATAATTTTGTTAATATCAACATGTAATGTTAATCCAATTACCTCCCCTTGAACATTCACTGAACTTGTAAGTACTAAGGAGACAGAACGCTAATCTATTCTCGCATACCAGAGCCCGATGATGAGATTGAGCTTATCTGATTGCCCTCTTTTTGATACTTGTTTGAGGACCTTATTGGTATGTTTTAAATTTGTATCTTACAGCCAATATATGCGTGACAAACGGTGTTGATAGTATATAATATATTGTCATTAACACAGTAATAATGATCGTTGAATATTTTTTCATGCCTCAAATTGACATACATATAGGTGAATTTGAGGGAAGTTATAGTGAAATACGAATATGCTATTTTTATGTCAATTGCCTCCCTTTTAAATTTACATAGCATAAGCGGTAAGTGAAAAGAAATTGTGTAGTATACGAATGCACGACTATTCAATATTATGTTGAAAATAATTTCTTTAAGATAGCTGCTTTGGGAGATTTTCATGTATTTTTCAGGTTTTATATTTCTATAGTTTTTATTCTGTGGGCGTTTAATAAATGTTTGGCTGTAGGATTCATTCAAAAATGCACTTTTACTGTATTCTGTGATTGCTCAAATGGCGTAAAGCATCATACCATTGTCATGGACCAAAAGATATCCGGACATCTATACCAATTTTGTGAACTTGAAATGGTGTCTGTTTATTTAACAGTCATTTTTGACGGTTGATATCCGAAGGGACTGGTTGACCTCCAGATCGTTCGACAAAAACAAAAAAATATTTTTTAGATATCTGGAAATAAATGCTAGATCTAAATTTCTTAAAAATGTTTTGAAACTTACTGATAGAAACACATGAGAAATAGTTGTTTTTCTATATTTTACGATGAAAAATCGGAAAGCATTTGTAAAGCTTTCCTCGCGGTAAACCGCCTCGATTATAAATATCTATATTTTACGCACATTGAACACTAAATCCTCAATAGCGCTATTGGTAACGATAATGGAAAACGTTTCTATTGCCGCGGTGGTCCGGGTTCGATTCCTGACGAGGTCATCTTCTTGTTTTGATTTGGCATTTTCAAAATAGTTTAGAAACAAACACTCGTATTCTAATCATTCGTAATATGACTTTACTTCAATTTGAAAGAAAGATAATTTTTAGCCAAAATCTGGAGGTCAGTGTCTTTAAGGTGTGGACATTTGGCGATTTCTATGCGATTTCTTGTTCTCGTTAGGCAATTCTGCATTTTACGGTCGCAGATTTAGCTTAATATACCCGTGGCTTGCCTGAAAACCCGGTGAATGACACAATGGCAAACAGAGAATAAAGTTTCACGCTGGGAAATCACATGATCAAAATAATCCCTAAACCAAAGTAAATTTAAGTATAATATGGGATGATATTGAAGCAAGTTATGTTTTAAAGCTATAATATAGCCAAGAAATTGAGACATCTTAATTTCGAAATGTTTATAATTACAAATAATTTCGCGAAATAGATCCCTCGGAAGCACAGAGAAGAAGGCAATCAGTGAATATTGCAGACTCGGTTTGATTGAGTTTGTTATGGGGCAGTAATGGAAAATGCAACACTGCCCACGCCCCCTAGCACCGGTTTAAGAATAATTCAATCTTCAAAAATCAATAATCCCGAAAGTCCAGAAATTATAACAACACTCTCTATCACCAGACATCTATCATCGTTGTAAACTACATAATTATCTAGCAACTTTCGTTTGCCATATGTTAGACTATGTTTAAAATTCATATCTTATTATTGTAAAAAATGTATTCATATTCTTCAAAATATCACATTTTAGATTAGAGATTATTTTGATCATGTAATTCCTTAGTTGTCATAACGCGTCTATTACCTTAACAGCAAACATAAGCATATGGAAAGAGAAACTTCGCTTTGATAATCAAAATTTATACAAATAAACGTGAAAAATCAAAAACAGAATCAAAAAGCCTCTTTCATGAAATATTTTCAATAGAATACAATGTTAAATTTGGACCATTAGAATGAAATATTAATATGGAGACCCTTTTCTACTTCAAAGGGGCGTCAGATGTTGTTTACATTAATTTTTCCTCCTATTCATTCAGGACAGCATTTCATCAAACGCTATTCATTCAAACCTTGGGAAATCGGAGCCATAATTGAATTCTATATTACATCTATTGTGCGCGTTTAAACAGAGAGAACTTTAACGTGTTTTAACATATTATCAATCATATGACATGTTGAAATAATTCTTTTCCGTTCCGAAACCATTATATTTCTTATCTATCGGTGTTAATGGGCAGCAGTCAGTAAGCATTCATATAGACGTAAAGTAATGAGAAATAAAACGCATGAGGTCCTCTATATGCTTCTACCTTTTACCTTGTTTTGTACATGTATTTGAAACAGATTGATTGTCAATAACCTGTTTGTACTTCCAAATTAATTGCTGTTTGTTGTTTGTATTATCCCCCATAGTAATATTTAAAAACTGGCATTCGCTTGGTATATTCTTAAAGTTGACTTTGTTTTGCACTGTGTTGCGAATTTTAAACAAATTTCAAATAGTTTCCGGTTACAAAATGCATACGCATGTCGTAATTTTGTTTGAAAGCTATGTAGGCACTCGAAATTGATGAATTGTCCAATAAAACGACTCCAAGATAATAAATCAGATAATGACAGAACGTAACTAAATGTATTGAGTCATCCAAGGGTAACTTAAAAAAATGAAATATTTGAATCTTACTCAGCTATTTTATAATTACATATAGCTCAAATATAAAAAAAGGTCATTAAGATGACAAATTCGACAAATTACGGATCCGCTGTATTCAATTTCGGTAGTATCCTGTGTTTACACAAAGTTATGTGCTCGCTAAGCTTTATTTAAGTGCGAAGATTGCAGGATTGCCTAACGATAATACGTATTTACATGGAAAATGCCAAGTGACATTATTTATCCATTTCATTAGTTCTGTCAATAATAGTTTCGATGGTTGAAGTCAACAACTGTTATCCTGAGAACTCTTAGGAATACAACATGTGAATTAAAATACCCGATTACGTAACAAGTTCTACAAAGATGTTGATGGACGATAATGATGTCAATACCGAGTGTGTTCGAATTTCAGATCAGCCAAAAATAAGATTAATTCAGAATAATGTTTATTTTAAGATATAGCAGTCGTATAAAGTCACCTGTGCTTATATTCAGTGTTGTTATCGGTGTACAGCGGTAAAACGATATGCTATTAGCATTATATGAGAAATAAATGAGCCGTGCCATGAGAAAACCAACATAATGGCTTTGCTACCAGCATGGATCCAGACCAGCCTGCGCATCCGCGCAGTCTGGTCAGGATCCATGCTGTTCGCTAACGGTTTCTCTAATTGCAATGGACTTTGAAAGCGAACAACATGGATCCTGGCCAGACTGCGCGGATGCGCAGGCTGGTCTGGTTCCATGCTGGTCGCAAAGCCATTATGGTGGTTTTCTCATGGCGCGGCTCAAATTTCTGTTTATTAAAATACGCTGTTGTTGAAGCTGCGTAACCGTAATATCAATGTACATGAAGCAGGTTCAAATCCTGGACCCAACTTTTGATGTAACAGATCCACAGGCAGACGATTTTTCTATGATACTATGTTTAAAAACGTAGTTCGTTTAAATGATTACTGTTTTCATTTTGAAACATTTTGTTAACAATGTGATTGCAACTAAAATTACTTAACATTTTGTTTCTTTATTAGTTTTTTATGGGTACTTCTTTTCGAAAGAAATTCAATCACGCGATTACAATGTGGGTATTGCTACACTTGTATTGATTTTTCGAAATACTGTTAGGAGTTGAATTTCAATGTGACAAAAATATCCAGCAAGCTGTTTGGGTCCTAAAAATTACCTCCTGTCCTACTTGGGGAAATGCTTTAATATCATAATTTAAATAACTCTACAAAATACGAACAAGAATGGTTATTTGAAATACAGCCAATAAATATGAATACTTTTTGCGTCGTAAATCGCTAACTATGAAACCTATTGCTTGTTAATTCTATCACCTAAACCTTTATTTATTGATGTTGTCATGTTGTCCCGGGCAACTCCAATAAGGCTTTTAGTCTCAGCTGTGGTGGATGGAACTTGATGCCAGGAATGATAAAATTCAATTAAGGTCTCATAAACAAAAACGAAACTGGCACATTAAGATGGTCTGATAAAGACCTATCTTTTCAGATACTTAATCATATAACAGTTGTGATATACGAGTGCATAACGCAAAATAAACTATTGTAACTGTATATAAATGAAGAACAAGATACAATATTTTCGCGCTGAGATCACGATATATTGGTGAAATGTTTTCCGTTCCCACCTTTTGACTGTTTGAAATACGTTTTGCGAATAGCTACATAATGTTTGCAAAGCGAAAATAACGAACGGTTAAATGTGATTATATTGATCAACAGAAAAAATGAAATTATTCCATTGAGATTATTATATATGATGTTACCAAAATTATTACATAGATGAAAAATACAGGCATCATTATTTACCACAATTTTCAAAATGTATCTCCCCAAAGATGAACAAACACTGTACTTACAATCGCTGCGTTATATAGTAAGTTTAGTAAGTTTATTTAGGTAACAAGTGACATAGCATGGCAATAACATAATGCATAAATATCAGCAAAAGTAATAGCATATTATTATACACATGTTAATGAAATGCGTTATTTCATGCAATTTACATGACATTTTTAGTTTGTATGAGTATTTACTTTTAAAATATTTTCAAAAAGCAAATGACCGAATATTAGTTCTACACCAAACTGCTGTTTGAAAGTAGAAATAGTATTTCTTTGACATTTTGTATTTGTCACTTTCCTGTGATAAAATGTATTTTCATGTATATAATGCGATATGTTTTGGCGGTTTTGTCCAATGATCATACATTATTCATGCATCCGTTTTAAGCTGACTGATTTATTACTCTAAATTCATGTTTTGCCCAACCACAGAACAACATTAATCATGAATGAACTGGTACCAGGATATCTATTGTATTCTTCATTAATTGTATATCAAAGTATATAATCATTCTTTATATTTACACTTTTATTAGATTGATATCAACATTTGATATGTTTTAATTTAACGTTTTGGTGATAAATTGTTATGCGACTGAGCTTGTGAAGACATGTCATGGTAACACTATAATAATGAATCGTATGAATATGAATAAGATAACCTTCATCTGCTTTATAATAACAGACAGCTTAAATGTCAAAAATATAAAAGGACAGTTGATCTAGGTAAATAATTTCAGTTAACAATACAGCCAATAGCTGAGTTAGAATACTGAACAAAGCACTCTTTTAAATTACCGATCTGTAGCATGATATTAAGCTGAATGGACTTCTCAGATTTCATTTTTGATTAACATTTTATGCACAGTTTAACGGCTTTTGGGTATAGAATTCGCATGATTCATTGCTCCCCTCATTGTCCTCCACAATAAATGACATCAGTTGCTGAATTTATCAAATATTATTTTCCGTATGTTAATTAATGATTAATACAGTAAGGAGGTATATTTATACAATGCGAAAAATAGGATTTTAGTTGATTGAAAACAGACATTTTTCTATTTTCATGAGTCCCATGTTGTACAGACAGGTTCTGTCCTAATGTGTGTTATGAAAATGTTGATGAAAGAAAAACATCAGCCTGAGATACATTAAAGCTACTAGCTATGTTTGGTGTAAAACAACCATCAGCCTGAAATATATTAAAGCTACTAGCTATGTTTGGTGAAAAGCAACCATCAGCCTAAGATATATTAAAGCTACTAGCTATGTCTGGTGAAAAGCAACCATCAGCCTGTGATACATAAAAGCTACTAGCTATGTTTGGTGAAAAGCAACCATCAGCCTGAGATACATTAAAGCTACTAGCTATATTTGGTGAAAAGCAACCATCAGCCTGAGATACATTAAAAGTACTAGCTATGTTTGGTGAAAAGCAACCATCAGCCTGTGATACATAAACGCTGCTAGCTATGTTTTACGTTCCATAAAAGTTAGATTTTCTTGTCAGCGTGTAAAGAGATCACCAAAGTAAGAATAAATCTGCTGCCTTCGCCTCACTGTGTTTTCAATATTTTATCAACCTGTAAATTTTTTTTCGAAAGCATAGAATGCCACCAAACAAAATAAAAGTAGACATGGTTTAATTCAATGAACGACGGTACATTACCCGACACGCACCAAAGCCCCCGTCTTAAGCTAAATATTGTAGCTTAATAAATCTGAATGGACTCCTTGATCACAAAGGACCAGAAAATATAACAACACAGAGCTCTACTAAAGTCATCATCGCGAATAATCGACTAACTGCAAGGCCACTTAACCATGATGGACTCGCATAGTGAAAATAACACATTATTAAAGAATTATTTATCAGTTTTCTGACATTCATGTTCAAATGTTGGTATGTTCAATTATTCCAGAGTAATTCTATTTGTTTTGCCTTTATCTCCTATTTTGTTTGATTTCCATGTATATATCAATTGCATATACATACATACATGCACCCGTGTAGAGTTTTGTTTTGGAGAGGCCGATGCCATGGAATGAGTCTCTTCCTACTAAATATTCATCCTTGTTTTTAAGCTATTTTGTCATTTACAAGAGAACAGCCAGATAATTATAAACTAATTTTATGTCCTATATATTTAACATAGGATTGAAATGGTGTTGTATGACCTTTCGTACTATGGAAAAAGAATCACACTTTCTGATATCATCAATCTCCAAATAAAGTCATGGCAATCTGAGTGATTCATGTACAGTGCTTTTCAGGTATGCATCGCAATTTTAGCGAACTCTTAATAATTGATATACAATACTAATTATTTCGGTATTTTTAAAGGAAGGGCATAATTATTGCACACGAGACTATAATATGCAATGTTATTGAAGAAATCACATTCCTTTTGTATTTACCTATTTAGGTAAACAGATCAAACTTGCTCCAACTTTCATGACTCAAAATTTGCAAGATCATAATCTAGGTTGTCGATTACAATGCACTGAATATTATATTGGAGGTTTTGGTTTCAAGTGTTATTAATTTTCCTGTTTTCAGAATTACCTGCTGCACAGTCCATTTCATATTTTGAATAGATCTTTCGTCTGGATACTGGCAATGCCATTCGATTAGCAATTTACCTTTAAAGGAATTATCAGCAATTATGTATTAGAAATGGAGAGTGCGACAATGGATTGTTAGCAAAACGAGGGAATGGTCTCAAAATGCGACTTTTTGATTAATTACAAATAAGCATGTCTTATGTGAAACATTGTTCTCTTTTAATATTATCGGAAAATTCTTTTTTTCGCTGAACAGGAAGCATGTATTTCTAGCCGAACAAAAATCTTCTCCCCAACATATATTATGCATATGGTCTTATATGTTTCTGACTTTCCATTGAATAATTTTACTGACTTTTATTTGACCAGGTTGATATATTAGACTAATGACCATTGCCTCTTTACCTAGATAAATGTTAAAACGAAGGCCATTCTCTGTTCTGAATTCTCTGTGTAGAGCGAAAGTCAATGGCATTAACTTTCATATTTAACCAAATCTTATTTCGTAATGTTTTCCTTATATCTACGTGGTTTTAATTATTATGAATTTTAGCTACGAATGAATTGTTCACGATAAAAATTGTCATGTCCTGAATGTAGGTTCCTTTAAGAAAGAACTGAGCGTGAAATAACAAAGTCAAACTTTCTTGACTTTCTTATTTTCAGTCATGTAACGAAGGAAAGTAAATCAAACACGTGTTTCCCGTGCCAACCCGACGTACGTTCTTCTGTCGTATGGCAATGGAGATCGTTCGTCTAAGTTATTTTGAAGAAATGACTTTTTTTTTCGCATTTCGCATGAACACCGAAACAATTTTATTTCTTATATTTACATTATATTTCCTTTCCATTTGTAAATAAGATTAAATTATAAATTGCACACATTTTGTTACATTTAAGATTAAAATCAGCTTCCCGGTCATTCTGTTCACCAGACGGAACAACTGCGACGTCATCTAAGGAACTGTCTCCCTGACTATAAGCGGACGTCGTCGAAACTGTTATCACTAAGCAGCGTTGACGTAATTTTCGCGCCTTTCATTTTGCTGTTCATACGAAATGAACGTCATAAATTTCAATGGAAAATAATAGGGCGAATGTAAATATATGACAATATATATCGCAGTTGTTCCGTCTGGTGAACAGAATGGCCGGTAATCTGATTATAATGTTAAATGCAACAAAAAGTATTTCATTTCTCAATTAACGGTAAAAAAGTTTTTCTGTATTTCATGTATTTTATTTCGTACTCTAATATGGCAGTTTTCATTAGAAATAAATGAAAGAATCGTCGATACATACATGTATGGCATGTACACGTGCTTTTGAAGTAGATTCTTTTTGCTAACATAGTTAGTGCCATGCACATCATATTGAACTATAAACAAATTTGTATAAATACGAACAAGCACTTTCATATCATGGTGTCGGTGTGACGTTTTTACACCAAACAAACAAAAACAAACAAACAAACAACAACGAAAAGTCTCTCATGTCATTGATTTGCAAGGTTTATTGTTTCAATTCAATACTTTCATTGCACAATACAATATTAAAACATATGAGCCGTGCCATGAGAAAACCAACATAGTGGGTTTGCGACCAGCATGGATCCAGACCAGCCTGCGCATCCGCGCAGTCTGGTCAGGATCCATGCTGTTCGCTTTCAAAGCCTATTGGAATTAGAGAAACTGTTAGCGAACAGCATGGATCCTGACCAGACTGCGCGGATGCGCAGGCTGGTCTGGATCCATGCTGGTTGCAAACCCACTATGTTGGTTTTCTCATGGCACGGCTCATATATGCATGTAATTGTACATAGACATTCTTATACCAGAAATATAAGAGACTTATCACAGATAAAAATCATTGTCATTACAGGAATATATACATGTTAAAAAAGGAAACAAACTGAGGATTAGTTGTTAATATTGACAATGTTGTCAATTCATTTTTGCCTTAGTTGATATTTAAATTTATACAGTTAGTATTTTTTCTTAAACACATTGTTTAAAACGGTCCCTTACGTTACACTTCTGACTAAGTCTTGTTCATTGCAGCGCGCAGTCACAAAACTCAATAAGAGGATCAATGTTTAATCTAGAATAGTTAATTCTATTCCCACTTGAATAGTTTGCACAGGGGTATCTATGTCGAGGTTTCCCATGCATTTAGAAGTGCTCAAAAGGTCTAAATCTAGGAAAGTTTCTTGCTTGCTCATTGGTTATATAGATTTATAAATCGGTGATTAAATTAAGCGCAAACAACTCAAAGCAATCGTTTATTTTTTATAGAAAATGAAATATTACATTTAGATGAAAATCAAAGCAGATGATAAAACTCATTTCTAATAGCTGGCTATCGATTAGTAACTCAAGCAATAATCAATCCAAAGGAAATAGTCAGTTCGTGGAAAAAGTATCTTGTTGCAACACAATCAATACATTTGCATGACAAATGATATAAGGTTTGCTTCTGGTTAGACACATTGTTTTATATCAATAGGAGAAAATACGAAAAACGTTGCATGATAGAAAGAGAAAGCTATCTCCTCTCCTGGTAACGGTTACCAAAACAGATTTTGAGTTCATTACCTAGCTTTATATGTACATACATATATATTGAATCATCATTTTACATTGGTTTCGATTTTTTTTATAGCATTAAACATGTTGCTTAATATTAAGCATTTACAGCATACAATCATTCTCTGGTAACTAAAAAAATGCGGGGCCTTTAAATCAGACGTCTATAATATTTATAGATAAACATAAATCATAGCTACTCATACGGCATTTACACTCACTAAACTGTTTATGTCATCATTATTAAGTATTGTATAACGGGTCTTTCATTATTGCGCATTATTGCGTATGGGAACTGTAAATGTTCATTTTTATATTATAGGGTAGGAAGATGGTAAATATTTGCTTTTACTTGTAAACTGAACAGATGTTTAAACATAATACAAAATATATTATTTCTGATACTTGAAAATACTACATGATTTATGACACGACAAATAGTAGTAATTGTAGTGCTTGAATAAATTTAGATATCATTCTTTGAGAAACAGTGTTAAATTTACAGTTGTTTCTACAATGAAACAAAATACGTTATATCGCATACCTCAACATTGGTGTCATTTGTGATTTATGGCAAAACAAAGCTATAGCAACTGATTTTATGCCGACGTCATTTTAATACTAAACTTGGACAAAAACCAACATTCTAAAAAATTGTAGCATATATGAAATACCTATATATGCATTAGAGGTTGTTATGTTTCATTATTTTAGTTTTAAACTAAAGGCAAGGGAATGAAGAAGCTGATATTATTAAATATCATGTAAATGCTCAATTGTTAATTCCTTATTTGTTTAACTGTAATATTATACCTTTTAGTACTTCATGTCAATGATCAATGCAAATTCCTAGTTCGTTATATTTGAGTTTATATCATATGCCAGAGTAAGTGTAAGTAAATATTTTTATGCGCAGATTCGCTATTTTGTTATTCTGCGCTCATCATATTTTCCTTCATGTTAACCGTTTTCATTTTTCTTCAGTTTTTATCTCATGCGCAAAAGTACTATTTGTGAGTACATTTTGGTGTTCTTTGAAGAAAACTTATTTGACATTTGTTGTATGTCATTTTGTTTAGCTTTGAGTTTCGTACGTGCACATAATGTACTTTTAATTTTGTAAAATGGAGATCATTTTATATTTAATAGGTCAATGCTTCTGCAAAACATGCATATTCACCTTCTTGTTGCTGTTTTGTTTTGTTTATTAGTTACCTGGGAATCTTCCAACATGATTCATAATGTGAACAATAAAATTGATAAGCATCAATACCTTTGAATTTAGTTATTCCGGTCGACGTGGAAAACAGTCAAATCAAAAGCGTCCGCCTCGTTTCCAAATGCGTTAGATCAATACGCATGTCAGTGATTCATAAGAAGGCATTTAAAGCCTCTCGTCAGGTTACATAGGAGATTATTTATTATTTATGCGGCTTCTTCTATTACGCCCATTAAGGCAGAATCACTTGCCGTCACCAGGCTAAAGGTTAAATATTGACGGTACATTATAGCTAGGATCCGCAAAACAATTACAAAAAACATCTAAACTATTAAGGGATTTCCAACGATTCATATTTCTATTTTAAACAGGTAAAAAATTCATAAATGTAAAATGATTTAAACCAGTTTATAAGTTAATCTGCAGGGTAGTCATGTATAACTTGTTCATACATGTATCATTTTTGTCATCTTTCTATCATCATATCATAATCATGTTATCTTTGCATATGATCGTCATATCAAACAATATTGTCAACCTCTGGATCTGTGTTAATCTGACTAGAATTTTTGTATTACTAAAAATGTACCATATTCCTACGAAATGATGATTTTAACTGCTTAATGTCAAGAACGCTTAAATTACTACGTCACTATGTGACCTGCTTAACCCTTACCCTGCTTAATTTCTAAAATGAGCTTTCAATTTAGAAAAAAGTACCATAAACTGTTGCAACGGGTGCTTACTAAAGAGATACTGACTGAATAGCGAACAGTACAGATCATGATCTACACTGGTCGGAAAGGAAGATTAAATCGTGTCCAGCATGATAAGGCTTTAATTGTGTGACAAAGATATTTCATCTTAACCTCTTAACACAAGTCATCAATGCTATACTTTTGTTTATATTATACTCACTTTGTTTGTTCGTTTGTTTGTTTTGGGTCAAACGCTTTTTCTTAAAAAAAATCAGTTATATAACGGCAGGCAATTATAAACATAAACAGTGTTCCTGGATTCTGTAACAGTAAAAACCTGTTCTCCGCAAGTAACTACAAATTTGTCTACATGAATCAGAAGTGGAGAACGAATGATTTCAGACACAATGTATTTTATCAAATCTTCACGGACAACACACGTCTCGTCCTGGGATCGAACTCACGACTCCGCGGTCCTAAAATGTGCGCTCTCCCTATTGAGCTGAACGGGTGGGTCTATATTACTCAGTCTAAAATCTAACTGGTCTATTTTACTAATGTTAAGATCTAACTCGTTAAACAACTGGCAAAATGTATCAGAAACCGATTGTATATCCATGTTTTAATCCCATGACTCAGTTTTTGTGGGGATTATATATTTTCTATAGAGTTACCTTTATTCAAATAATTTATTTAGAATTTCGTGAACTAGTATCTTGAAAAAATAGTTGACACTGTATTTCAATACCAATTCAAACGTAAAATAATGAATTCAGTATTCTAAAGCAATTACATTTAGAGCAGTAAAATGTTAAACAAACAAAATATTAATTGGATCTTCATGTTCCAGTTTAATCTATTGGAGTGGTCTCATATTATAATTACACATTCAGTCAGGGTAGAATCCAGTCAGATGCTATTCATTTTTATTCGGGAAACCGGAGTCATATTTGAGTCATATAATACATTTGATAATTAACTTTATTGTAGGTGTTAAAATATCGAGATATTCTACCGGTTAGAATAAATTTTTAATAAGACCACGTTATTCATTTTTTTGGTTTTTGTATTTTTTTTATTTGAAGACGATCCCCCGGAGTAATACACAATATATCTTCCATGCTGATCTTTCCAAAATTCGTTTTAGTTTGAATTTATTATCATTTATTTATTAAGTTACATTGTTGACAAATTAAGTCGGTGACATTTCAAATCAATTATGTTTGTAAAGATTTGTAAACAGGTATGTATATTTTACTTTCTCTTATAAAGTACATACTTTGCATTTTTTTTATCATTGTCGGATACCCTCGGATAACTATCTGCTTTTAACTGCATCCGTCAATAGAGAGTAGCTGATAGAATCAGTCGAAGGTGAAGGGGCTGTTACGATCAAAATCAAAATTAGGATATTAAACTCAGCGGCGACAAACACTATAGTATACACTTACTGAATATCACACTGATCATTAAACAACCCTTCTGTTCAATATAAGACAACGCATTTTATTTTGCTGCATGGCAACAGAAATATTTCTTACTTGCGTCCTGCAAATGTATGCTGACAATAGACTGGTCATAAACACAAACTATGGACCGGTGATTTATGATTGTTCATTATTTTTGCATAATTTCGTAGCATTTAAAAACACATGTATTTACAATTCTAAAGACACCTGTAGATTGTCACATGAGTATACCGTTATACTATTACAATATATTCGGTTTCGCATGATATATTTACCATGCTTAAACTGAAGTTGCATCTTTAGCTTGAATAGATGTGATATAAAAAGAGTATAGTGTTACAGACAGATAACTAAAATTCTAAACTTCATGTAGGTCAACAAGATTTCGTAGTACGCGCATATTAATTACCTCTACCTTCTGTTGTACCGTATACACAAGCAGTCAAGTGTTGCCTTTACGTATGTTAGGATTTCACCTGGCGGGGATTATTTTTATTTACACTGTCTTGTAACTTTGGAACATGGAGGGGGTAAGAGTGAGGTTAGGTGCACCATAAACCGGTTTAAACTCCCCAGTGGTGGTTTTGCCACAGTCCGTTCCAAGGCGGTGCCCCACTGTGTTCCTTTATTTGTTTGTTTTGTCCTTTGCTTTTCATTTTCTGTGTTGTGTGCGAGGGTTGTTCGTGTGTGTCTTTGGGGAGGCTGCGTGTTTTGAACGTGGCTTTCCCTATTGGATATTCTTCCTTGTTTTTTAATTTAGTAAAATATATATCTGCGTTTGAGATATAAATAAAATTGAAGTATTACCAACTAACTGCCTGTAGAAATAACATGCAGATTTTGTGATTGTTAATTATTTCTTAGCGCTTTAATATTTGTGACGGCTTTTTGTGACTGCAATGTATGTCGTAAATGACGATTGGGTAATTTCGTTTTGCAAATAAGTTTGAAAAAATAAGCTTCATAAGAAGAAATGAAGCAGGACAGAAAATCAAAGAGCAGAAAAGAAATCCAGTTTTGTCGGACATCGCATGCGCTAAAACGAAATGGTTTTCATGATCTTGTTTTTTTATATGTATTTATAAAATCAAAATATAATTATATACTGTTCGCCGAGATTTTGTATTTGTCCGTCTCATGTATTTCTATGAAAAAAAACTGTCCCGATAAACCTGTGTTAAAATATGACGGGTGCTCATAAAAACGAAACACAGTCACAGGATACATGTTTATTAAATGTATTTCATTGAATGAACTAAGCCAGGTCATGACTGGAAATATAAAACTTACGTTCACGAGAGAAAGACTGTTACTCACTGCTGACCTGGAGCGCCTGTATAAATAAAATACTCAGGTATATACCGGATTCAAGCAAATCATCTTAAATGTGTATGTTTTGTAACCTTGGTAATGCTATGTCTAACATTAAGTCAGTATATTTTACATGTTATACACTAAATGCGTGCGGACATGCCATCAATTGCGTACTTTTGTCATGCGCTCCAATTAGGCGTAAAAACTGTTTCCGACATCCCGACCTACTCTAAATTTTTGGCCCGACCCTAAATGTTTTTATGGCCTTGGAGAATAACTTTTTAAACTTTTTAACAAAAAGATGCAAAACTGCACGTTTTATGCTCTAAACATGGTCAGTGATGTTTGAAATCAACTTACTGATGCTCTAAAGGCATAACTCCCTTATTTGTTTTCATTTTTTTGACATAAATATAATTTCCGATAAGTCTCCCTTAATAAAAAGAATTCTCCCCCAAAACATTTTGCGACCTACCTACCCCTTTTTTTTTTAGCATGATACCAGAAACAAAGACTTTTTTAGGCCTTAGTAAGCACTTCCGGACATGCGCAAAAGACCGCTCAAGCTCTGCAATGAGTCATATCGCGGGTGAAATATATGTTATTTTAACGTATACTGTATGCATGATTTTGTGGTTAGTTTAATTTTGGCTACATTGGCGGTTTTGTTCGAGAGCACAAAACTGAATATGTCTCCGGTGTTTACAGTTTTCTCGAAGGGCGTCCGTTTAGCTGAATGATAAAACAGATTTATTGAATGTCCGGTCTGTGTCAAAGCGCAAATAATTAAGAACTACAAACATTTAAAACGAGTTAAGTGATATTATTTATTTGCATAGTATGCACACTGCAATCATAGCAATCAAATAGTATACAAGTATTTCTGCCACGCCCACATTTTCATAAAAACGTTGTTTTTTTTACTAGTAGCCATATTCAATGTTAGATACACGTTACAAGTCCTGCTAAATATAGATAATGACATTATCATTTCAGTTTGCTTTAGTTCAGTTGGCCAGTAAATCAAATTTGGAAGCCGCTAAAAAAGTATCCGCAAAATTAAAGACATATACAGTATTTTAATTGTCATAATGTCTTTGTCAAAATTTCAGTGCATTTCAAAAGGCCCAGTAAAGTCTTTTATCAAATTTACAATTTTTGTATCACATACATACCCATAAGTAACAATCGCTTTTTATCTGTATGAATCCCACTTTAAGGTGTTTATCACATTAAAGCATTTTTTTAATATTTTTATTTTTTCCTTTTCATGTTTTCATATTTCCTGTAAGGACTTATATAAAGGAACAGAAAGAGCTATTACATAAAGTTAAATCCCTATTAAAAATGCCTTTTCGGATAAATTTTGTAATAGTCCCGTTTAAGGTAGTTTGCACGTTTGATAAACCTTTAAGTGATGGCGTAACCCTCGTAAGCCGGAAAACGTAGAATAAAGCCTGGATTCGGCGTACGGACTTGAAAATCATTTTATGAATTAATGGCAACCTGTGAAAAGATTTATTAAAATGGCACTGCTATTATATTTCTGAAGTTAAAATTTGATATTAAAACATCCGACACGTTAAATAATTCAAAATAATGTTTTAAAATTAGCGCGACATGTGCGGTGCACTTAATCATGGTCAAATATCTCAGAAATAAGCACATGAATCTATACATTTTTTTTCACCACATTATAGGCCATATGTTTATTTACAACTGTGAGAAATGTCATCAAAATCTACATTGTACAAAAATTTCTTTTCGCGAAAATGTTATGGAAGTTATGATTTTCCCATAGACTCCCTTTATGAAAAATTGCGTGAGGTCTAATTTTATTTTCAAATCAGTCTAGCAAAAAATGAAGCATACGACCCTATCTTTTTTATTTGCCGAATTTTCTAAGTATATTCTTTGTTTAAGTTTTGAAAAATCAGAGTTTAATTAAATTGTTACTTCCGAATTTCCAAACAAGATAGACAATGGGAGGTAATAATAATTCTTCAAAGTTAAATTTCAATTTAATTTCAGCTGAAATATATTTATCAATATATTTGTCAATAAATCCTTAACACATATAGTACATAAGTCATTCCTTTGACAAGCAAACAAAATTCATATTTTCCAAAATCAATACTTATGCTAAAGCATCTGTCTTGATTGGGTAACCTGGATAGGAAAATCAAGTTTAAAAAAAAACGGCAGGGAATATGTAACTTGTGCTAACCACTACTTTGCAACTGATCAGATGCAAAAGTTGCAGACAAATCTGTTACCTGACCAAAATCTGACCGATCACCCTTACCAGCATCATAAATGATCTAAAATTTCAAATTTATGCATGTGTATGTTTTTTTTTTTCTACAATGATCTAAGGTGTTAAAATTCGGACCGTTGGATGTTTTAGACAGTTTAGATTGACGTAAAACGTTCAGCTCGATAAAACCTAGAGAAGAGGAGTCAGAAAATATTTAAGAAATAATAAATATTAAATATAGTCATATGCAATAGGCTCTTTGATCGAGTGTGTTTATATGGCTTTGGTCTATCGTTATACCTCTGACAAACATTAATGAAGTAGGCTTAAATTTCCAAACGTTTTTGTCAGACTGAATGCAAAATATAAATAGTTTCTTTACTCTTTACATGTTGCATTCATCCTACAAAATGCCTAAAAAGAGTTTCAATGAGTCCGCAGCAGATATTTTGTATGCCATGTCAGCAATTTTTTCAATAATTTAAAATGACGTTTATTTGCTCTTAGCAACCATATTGATTATTTTTTATGCTTTTATAAGTTTCACTACATTTTCTAAATCAACATTTCTTTTATATTTAGCAGAAGTAGGTTATAATGGCAATGAAACAGAACAGTTCACTCTATAAATGTACTACTGTTCCGTTTTCAAGTCAAAGAGAACAAGTTCAACAGGATCGGATGGTACAAAACACTTAAAACATGTAATGACAAACAGACTTTGAGTTGCTTCATAGCAGGGTTCTTAATACATATTTACTTTGCTTTTTCGCTTTTAAACGATCACGATTTACTCTCATGCAAAATAAACGCATAGAAAATGTCTTTCATTTGACACTACTTTTGCCAATGCTTTGCTTTAACCTTAATATAAATGAATGTTTACGGAATTATTATCAAATGGAACGCACGGCAAAAATACTCATTTTTTTTGCATGTCCGCATGCATTTAGTGTATAATGTGCATAATATATTGACTAAAGGTTAGGGTTAGAATTACCATGGTTACAAAATATATACATTTAAGGTATTTTTGTTCGAATTTAGTTAATCCGGTATATACCGGAGTCTGTAATATATCACGGGCGCACCAACTCTGTATTTAGTCACAGCCATTAATGGCAAATAATGAATATCAACGCGTTGTGAGATGGGAAGAGTCGAGGTATTCTTTTATTTAAAGTCCATTTGAGTCAGTTTTAAGTGCTCAAATTTCACTTTACTCTTTAATAATATATATGCTAATGTTTGTCGCTTAAATATGTGTTAGGTTCAGCTTCTATCATGTACAGATATCTAGTTCATTTTAAAATCACCTCCTGTTTGATTTTATTTTTACACATGTATCTGTTAACCATTTTTATTTATCATTGAATCCTTAATAAATTAAATTCTGTAGTTTGAAAATCAAAGTTGAATATAATCTATCTCTGCTGGAAACAACACGTGGTCAACGATTAATTCCTCATAAAATGTACTATGCATACTAGTGTATTGATTTAATTAATCTTCGTTTAGGTAGTAAACATCCAAATTGTGGCTTCCTAATTTGTAAATTTGTAACTACACTAACAAAACGGACATGTATATTTCTCATTATAATAAAAATCATGTATTATTACCTTTCTGAATAATTACAAACAATAAAACACGTTGTGGTGGTCTTTTTTAAAACTAAAATGTACTGTAAGAAATCCCGAATCTGTCCAGCAAGAAAGCTATTTGATTGTTTATTCTTTTTTTAAATTATTCTAATGGTATTTTCTACGTACATATAATTCTGATTATTTCATAACAAATAATAGTATATCGAAAGGAGCAAATATTTCTTACTCGGTTTAGGCTTTGAACTACAACTGATTTTTAAATGCAAAATGAATGAAGCGAACATACAAACATTGAAATACAAGAAGTTCAAAATGTGTCATCTATTTTCCATTATACTCGTACTATTGCCCTAATGTAATGTAAGAAATTTTATGAAGCTATTGCAGCGACATTTTAATAATTGCGTTGAATATGCAAACTTGAGTTGTCTCATTTCTTTAAAGATATATTGAATATTGTGAAATACAATAAAGTAGTCAAGTTATTTATTGTCTTTCGCATTTAGTCGAAAATGTTAAAGGAAATCAGGTCATCAATTGCTAAAATATGGGACAAATACCTTTGTATAACAAACTGAACGTCTACGTCTAATTTACTTCTAAAGTAAGTAATATGTCAGTATTATATGTATTTATTTAAAGAAATATACAAGCTTAAACTAGTTAAAGGATTACACCTCATCTGACTGTTTTATGGAAAAGTCATTGCACTTACAATTATTATACTCATAGATAGTGTTGAAGTAAAGATAAAAGCTGAAAGTGATCCATGGGTTGAGTCACTCTTGTTGTTTGGAATTTCGAAACAACCCGTTTACAATACGTTTTTGCTATATCTTCTTTCGTCTACTTTGCGGTGCATGGCTCTATGGCTGTGTTTGAGGTGATCGGTGCTTCTAGGATATCTACCCTCACATTTTATCTTTTATTTGGCAAGAAGACTTGATAGTTTGAAATTTTTTAGTATGGGTGTGCTGGACATTTGTCTACAGCAAAAGCGATCTGATGTCTCCGACGGCCCCGGCGTTCAAGAATAAATAATCTTAGGCAGCAGTGAAAAATAATGTCAATTTATTTATTTTGTGGGTTTAAGGACGTTCTGCACGTTTTGATCGAAATTATTTTTACAATGTAGAATATGATTAAGCTCTGATTTTTCAAAACTTCAGAATTATACCTAGAAAATTCAGCAAATAAAAAAGATAGGGTCGTGTGTTTCATATTTTGCTAAACTGATTTGAAAAATAGGGACCTAGACTGATTTGAAAAAATAGGGACCTCACGCAATACTTATTAACGGGAGACTATGGGAAAATAGTAACATTCATAACCTTTTTCGCGAATAGAAAATTTTCTACAATGTAGATTTTGATGAAACCTCTCACTGTTGTAAATAAAGACATGGCCTTTGATTTGATGAAATAAAATGTATAGGCCCGTGTGCTTATTTATGAGATATTTGACCATGATTAAAGTAAACTGCACATTTAACGCTAAATGTAAGACATTTTTTTTGAATTATTTAACGTGTGATATGTTTTAATATCATATTTCGACTTTAGAAATATAGCAACAGAGCCACTCTTATAAATTTACTCACAGGTTGCGATTAATTCATAAAATGATTTTCATTTCCGTACGCCGATTCCAGTCTTTATTCTACATTTTCCTGAGAAATGACGTTACGCCATCACTTTTGGTTTATCAAACGCGCAGAACTACCTTAACGTCGCACCGACACGAATATAGGTCATATGGCGACTTTCCAGATTTGATGATAGAGGAAATCAATGATTTTAAGATAAATCATGCTAAATTTATATCACGCATATGCTACTGGACTTGGCATTTTCTGTACTCTTCTACATTCAGTCAAGACTTGGGAGGCCTAGGGTTATACAATCCTTCATGGGTAGTCAGCTATTAGCTCCAGTAGGAGCTTGACTACATTGTCCGATGAGACACGTTAGGTTAAGCCTGTTGGCTACATCACCATCCTTGTCTGTTTCCTGTATAAACTTGTCATGTGTTTTATATGTCTTGTTTCAGCGTTTCTACTGGTTTGATTTCAGATAAAACTTAGTATGTCGATTTCGATTTCTGCATAATTTCTGTTTATTCTTGTTTTTGTATGGACTTGCGATTGTTGGGTTTAACTCTACACCGACACAATTTTAGGTCGAATGTTGGCTTTTTAGCTAAGACCAAATTTTAAGGTGCTCCATCCTGAAGTAGTACTTTAGACATGGGCGTTGAAACACCGATTTTCTTCAGTCCAGATGAATGGTCTCTTCCCATCAAAGAATTATACATCCATAGAGAGGTTTGAGCGATACTCGGTGACCCCTGTATTCCTCAGTACTCTTTGATATGCTGGTATTTTATACTTTAAACAGAATGCCTATTTTAATTCAAATACTTTTTACACTATATAAACATTTATATACAAGTAATAAATTACAGAATAGAAATCATTTAAACCAAGAAGCGTCGGAAAATAGTTCCTTTGGGAGGGCCTTCCCGTTTTTGAGCATTTTTCAGTGGAGTTTGTTATGTACAACAATGTATGTATCTGAAAACCTGATGCGTAACACACCTGATCCTGTTTAATAACTTCATTAGATAACAAAAGGAAGTCAATAGGCATGTGCTACCAATTAGAGTGAAATCAGTTTAGAAACACTATCAAAAAAGGCAAATGTCGAGTGCCAAATTACGTCTGTTATTTCCAGTTTTTAGTGGTTCTTTGGACGACTGGTATGAGCTAAACTTAATAAAATAAAGATAGATACAATTTAAAATGAAATTTGTTCTATAATGTATAAGACTATCTTGAAAAATCCTATGTATGACTAGTCACTGTCAGAGTATTCAATTTTTTATGGATTGTTGAGAGAAATAAGTTTTCGCCTAAAATGTGGGTGTTTGTACCTTTAAGTGTATTAGGTTTTTAGACATAAAAATAAAGAAGTTTCTTCACAGATAGACTGGAGTGATGTCAATGTATATTACTTAAGAAATCGTTTCTTGTTATATAACTTTATATCAGTTTAAAGCATGTTTGTTCAGAGAACAGATGGCGATCTTAATATACTAAACAAACGCATACATTTTAAGGGATTTCCTTTGAGAAATGTTGATACTAAGACTTCTTCGGGTCCTTACTGGAGTTTCTCTTGTTGCATTGCCTTCTGCATGTATGTATCCGTAGCTTTTATGCATACACATTTTTATGTCTTACAATTGTAGATTGTAAAAGATTAGCTGGAAGGTGATAACTAACTCTGTATCTATTCATTTTCTGTATTGCGGAACATGATCGGCGGTTATAAATGAGAATGTATGCACAGTAAGAGGTTTAACCTATCCTGCTTATTTTCTTATACGGACTGGTCATTCATTTAATTTGGGCAGTACCAGATGTTTATCAAAGCTGAGTTAACTGAAATTTTACTGACTGAACAACGAACCGTGCAGACCAAGATCAGCCTTTACGATCGTGCAGGCCGATCTTGGTCTGCACTGGTCGCGAAGCTTGCCAACAGTAAGCTAAAGGTTGAACTCCACAGTGTTAAGTTTTCACTGCGATCATGCCAGACTGTGTTTCTTCATTTGTTTAATTTGTTACTGTTGAATCTCGTTTTACTTTATTTGTATATTTTAGAAAAGATGCCAATCATTGCAAATCTATATATACACTGTTACAAGGTTATAGGTGTGGGTGCGTTTGTAAGCTTGTGAGTCTATAACGGTGCCCTACTGTTTTCGTATGTGTTGCTTATTCGTTTTTCTTATGCTATTCAGCTGATCGTCGTTATGTGTTTATCTTTGGTACATGAGTGTCTGCGCTATTGTGGTTTACGTTGCAGTGCGACTGTCTTTTTAAAGAACATGACATTCCCTTGTATATTCGTCCTTGTTCAACTTTCCCCTTCGGAATCCTCCCCCACCCCCGACCCCATTTCGCCCCTTACCAATTCCTTCCCCTTCATCAATATTTAGCTTATGTTAATATGTACTTGTTGGATGTTTAAAGCAACCCGTCTGAAATATTTTCCCTTTACAGCATCTTTTTGTTGTGGGCCTACTATGTAAATGCGTGTTTTCGATGTTCTGTGCTTCCGAGAGATCTACCCTTACTTATTATCTTTGGTTGTATGGACGCTATGGTCTTGTAACATTGTCATTCAGTTTGTACATGGTTATAGTTTTGATTCACTGCAGTGAAATGTAGCAGTACTTATTGCGTGCAAAGTGGTAGAAGAATGATCCAGTGGTTTTCACATCTAAACCTCTAAACCGACCAACCTGTGGACTATCTGTTAAGCTTATCTCTGAGCGATTTTCGATTTAGGTGGCGGATCCTTTTAGATAAGGAACTTATTGTAGACAAGATAAGCATTTACATATAACGTTTTTCAGATATTACGGTTGGAATTGATTCCACTGCATTCAGAATACCGTAAGAAGTCAGGACAATTCAGGAAACGTGGAATCTTTAAACTGCTGCTGGACTATTCATGAAAACAACATTGAGTAGAATGTTTTTCATGTTTTCTATCCAAAACATTAACGTCGGAAGGGTAATATCTATGTATTGATACCAAATAAAAAGAATCAACATGGTTTTAGAAGATGTTTATTGAAAAAAACGAAGAAAATTACAAGTGCAAAGTAAGGCATAGAAAGAAAGATACAAACAAAGCAGATTCCTTTTGATGGGAATATAAATATGCGTACATAATGTCCACAATTGATCTCAGCACCATTGCTATTTGTATAAGTAAACACTATTTCAAGAATGTCTATCTTTCTGATGTAAGCGCAAAACAAATGACTGAAAGTTCAAATTTGAGAAACTTAATAACTTGATATTGCAAAAGTTTATTTATTCGCTGTCATTTTAAATATTTATTTTGAGTTAGTCGGATATTGAGTAAATACACACAAAAATAATTTAAGCAAGTAAAAATTTTGAAAGATTCATATTTCAATGGGACATTCCATTTCATTAATGAACCATTCTGAGGAAAAGTCAAGTTAGAAAAGTACAAAACAATACATGTGAAGTTACAAAATAGGTAGTCATCACCTACTGATTGATTCAGTTAGAAAGTTTGTATAGATGAAATCTAACTATTGTATAGATGAAATCTAAATAATACAACGATGGAATGTTGTAATTATTTTACTAATTGGTTCCAGCTTTCGTACATTGATGCATTATTTCATTGTTCAATATATTAAACATTCTACATAAAATAGCACTGCATTAATAGGTGACACCAGGTCTGTTAAAGTTATCAATTATCACATCGTTTACATGATTGTAAGATCTTTCTAGATGTCCGGTGAGTATAAATGACTGCTGTTTGATAAAAAAATAAATAACTCATTTCGTACATGGTCAATATTGTTACAATGACAAAATGCTTCGCTCAACTTCATTACCTTTTACCGACATTTGCATTTGCTTTTAAGACAGTGATAGAAACAATTTTCGGAATGTTGCAGTATTCTTGTTTCTATTGCAATGATATGAATTTATTTCAGGGCTTTCTTGTGTCTGAAGTCAAAAATGATGCCAGTTCCGGAGCAATTTAATAAGCGTTCTATTAAACGACGTCAGAAATATATTTTAGTATTTCATTCTTCTAGTTTTGACTTTAGCCGAGCAAAGTCTATTGTTGAACTTTAGATCCACCAGTTGCACACACTATGGACCTGTGATTTATATAAGGAGTCATAATTAATTATATTTACTAAATCAAGAGTGTTCTTACACGTTTAGTAAATATTTTAGATATTAATTATACAGTTTCCACTTTGAAAAGATGAAGGAGCGGTAGCAATAATGGCATTTTGAAATGCATCATCAGTTAATACATATGCGCTATTAAAGCCATCAACAATGTCATGAAGCCAGCCAAGACTGCGGTTGCTCCGCTACATGAAGTAACAACGATCCAAACCGTTGCACTTCCAGTCAGAGAACTGTCTGCAGCGTTGAGAACCAGGGAATATCCTCCGGTTGTAGAAGCCGCTAATGTATTTGCTGTAGTAATTACACCAGCGCTGCTAATTGCCCAATCAGTGTTGGTGTTTCCACCTGTAAATAAATGCACCGTTCAGTGATGTTTTGTATCACATATTTCATATAATATACCAACACGTGTTGTCTAGTCGGAATAAAAACACGAAAGAAAGTGATTCTGTTAAAGGTAAGATGCAAAAGGTTTTACGCAAACTCTTAAATGCCTATCTAGATAATAGTCCAGCGTATATAGCTGGCAAACCATTTAACAAGTGTCTTATAACATGATATCAAATATTATTTTTCAAACTTTCATTTTTATATTTTGGATTTATTATCCAAGTAAATATATGTTCTGAAAAAAAAAGAAATGCAATCATGTACTGACTATTGATAGGAGACAAGTAATTATAAGATAGGTGCATCCGTTAAGGTCAGTGCTTCTTCGTGGTTAATAATGCATGTAGGAGCACCTGCGGTCTTCCTCCCCCATCAAGGCTGAGAAGTCGCCATATGACCTATAATTATGTCGGCGCGACGTTACACCCGACAAAATAAATAAATAAAACGATATATTAAGATATATAAAGATAAATTTGACGGTGATTTGTGTATGGAATCGTGTCATAAGTATACTTACTTGCAAATGAATATGTCAAACTTCCACCGTTTACATCGTCTGTAGCCGTTAAGGTTGTCAATGTAGTACCTATCGCAACAAACAAACACATTGATGGAATATTTCAAAAGGTAAACTAACTACATGATGTGTAGACCAGAAATACTTATTTACCTCAAAGTTTTATAACTTTCACAAAAGACGTAATTTTCCAGCAAACATAAATATAACATTACATTTGGTTTCAGTGTTCAATGTCAAGCAACGGAACTGCCTTCCCCACTATTAACTATTATGATGCATGTTACAATTGCAAGCTTTCTTATAATTGCAATAAATATTCTTTAGCATAGGGTCTGTATGAAGATTTGGTAACACACCAAAAATCCAGCTGCATTCTCTATAATACAAAGAGAATATAAAATATCTAAAGAATTTTTGGTATCATTTTCTTTACAGGAAATAAGAATACAAGAAATATGCATTCAATCACGCTCTTTCAACGCGATATGTTTTGGTTTTATTGTATTAAATGTATTTATATTAAACTGTTATCCGTACCTGAAGCCGTTGCATCGTCGATTGTGAGGCTATACTGAGTTGCGGAGAACGCTGGAAGGTCGTTTACGGAGAGTGTCACAGTCGCAGACGAGGCAGTTCCACCTGCATCGTTAGCTCTGTAAATATTCACGAATGTACAGATTAATGCTAATCATTCATACGTGTAAATTTCATATATTGTGTGTGACGTCATATAAGACGTCATTACCATGAATGTATTAGCGTTAAAATGTTCTTAACGTAACCTATAACAATTTTCTTTTTACAAGGCCACAAAATATCAATTTCAGTGACAAAATGTACCAAACGCAATTGAATATCTACACAAAGATTTTACCTTTCATATTTCAAAGATCTTGCAACGTTTTAGAGCTTTCGGAAAAGTTGTTCTTTACTTTACATATTTGTGTGAAATTAAATGAGATTACCTATAAATCAGCTATATTTAAGCTAATAGTGGACATGCATCTTAGTATATGCCAATAATAAGGTGCGTTCTTCATTTGTTAATAACTGTACATAGATTGTAAAAATACAATCGTGCAATGTGTTTTAGGGAAACAGCATTGGTATTGTCAAAAAAATATAGATAAGCTGCCTTCCGTAATCACGTAAGTCACGGGTTGATGTAAAACCGAAGGAATTTAACTGTAGTTAGTATCATAGTTATAAATATGCACTGAAATAATAATAAATAAAGATTTTTAGATATTTACGGTAGTGAATCCGTCATGACATTCGGCAATTTCAATATGACAACGAGCTATCGATATGCAATTCGGCATTCTTCGGACATAAAGATAATTGCATGCAAACATTGCCTTCCGCGAAAAACGGAAAATGCCGAAATTGCATACAACCAATACGTAATTTACCGATTTTCATTACCATTACCTTAAAACAAATTGCTATGGGTTTCTTGATGCTTATCTGGAAATCATGTCCATTAAATTGTCGTAAAGTATATATTAATATTTTGTGACATTATATTGTCTTGTGACAAGTAATTACTTACGAAATGACGAATGTGTAAACAGCCGTAGTTGCGTAGGCCACTGTGCCGGATGTAATTGTAACAACACCAGAGTTGTCAATGGCAAACACTACATCGCTTGGAGTTTGCGAATCTTTCGTGTAAGATGAAACACCACCTCCGTCATCTGATGTAGCCGTTATGGTAATACCAGTAGCATCGCCAGCAGTTAAGCCATGGTCAATTTTTGCAGTCAAAGTGCCACTACCCCCATCAGCGGTAGCAATACTTGGTAATGTCCAATCAGTAATTGCACACTCTAAAATAGTAATAATAATAAAAAAACAACAACAAAGGAATAACTAGGAAATCAAACATTACACGCAACGGAATAAATATAATGTTATAAGACGTTATATTCTGATATTCGACTAAGATGCACACAAACACAAAATATTTAAACACCGCGATTGCAAGTACATTTGTATGTCCAAAAAGTTTTAAATTAAGAGAAATGCAAGAATATCGCTACTTATTCAGAACATGCCTTCGGAGAAGAGTTGCTTGTATTTTAAGGGTGATAGATCGTTGTTTTCTATGTACAGTTAATATATTTACATACATGCGAGCTTAAAGAACATTAGTTTCTACGACATTGAAGAGTAGATAAAGAGCAGGTCACCGCAAATACTTTCATTAAATAAGGTATTTTCTTCTTCCACTGTTTAAAATAAACGTTTCCGAATTTAAGTAAAATTGAAAAAAATGGGGATACTTTAAAAAAAAATTCATGTTATAGGGATTTCAGGTCTGACATGTTACTTTGAAAAACATGGGGATATCAGTAAGTATAAATGTCACAAATAAATATCTTTCATTTTTACATGATAATATAATTACCCCACCCACTTTTTTAATGGATAAAAATGTTTTTAAATCTACGAAAAAAGATCTGTAGTTAAGATTTTAAAAACATTTTGCTGCTTCAATGACACACAAAAATGCTTCAAAATGGAAAGAAGAAAAGTTGGGCTCACCGTGTATCTAACAGATATATTCAAGAAAAAAAACAATAAATAAATATCAGAACCAAGTCTGATCACTTAAATAGATATTTGAAATTACCGACCCCTACCCACATTGTGCATTTTACATCAGATCAAGGCAGATGCAGGCCAAAACAAAGAGGGATTTTGTTTGCAACAAGTAGAATCTGTTTGGTTAAATGGTGCGTTGATAGCCATGCATTTATTTTCAGCAAACATTTTGTTAGGAAGAAATATTCAAAGAGCAGATATCCTGAAAATAACTATTTATTCAGCAAGACTTATTTATATTTCTATTTCAAG
Source organism: Mercenaria mercenaria (assembly GCF_021730395.1). Lineage (NCBI taxonomy): Eukaryota > Metazoa > Mollusca > Bivalvia > Venerida > Veneridae > Mercenaria > Mercenaria mercenaria. The sequence goes on from NC_069378.1 coordinate 59,078,745, forward strand.
GAATTAATTCGAAATATAAAAGTGTGCGATTGCTTAACAAAGAACACCAACGCTGCACGGGTGTTTTCAGAATCAGAAAATATAAAGAAAATAATGAGCCGTGCCATGAGAAAACCACCATAGTGGCTTTGCGACCAGCATGGATCAAAACCAGACTGCGCATTGCAATTAGGGAAACTGTTAGTGAACAGCATGGATCCTGACCAGACCGCGCGGATGCGCAGGTTGGTCTGGATCCATGCTGGTCGCAATGCCACTATGTTGGTTTTATCATGGTACGGCTCAAATAGATTTATCAGAAACTTTAAAACGTAAAACATTTGCCCTAGTTAAGGCGTACGGACAATTTGATATAAATAGGATTATCACATTGTATATAAAGGAAAGCATCGTATTAATACAGACATATATCATATTTGAAAATAATGTCATGACGATGACTAGTATCAAAATGTTCTGAAGCATAGACTCAGTTGAATCATTATTTTCTAATGATGTTTTTTTTATGTATTCTTCATTGTATAAGTACGCCGATTTTCGAAAAAAAGAATGTTGGATTTTAAAGAAAAATACATCAATATTTTAGTATGTATTCGGCAAGATTCGACGTTTTATTTAATCTTAACTGCTAGTTGTTTTACAAAGTCTTGAAAAAATCTGATTGACTGCATTTCGGTAATTTGTGAAAATGAAATGCAAATTAGGGAAAAGGGAATCTTCAGACGTTTTTTTATCTCTAAGATGCCAATAAAAGTTAATAAACAATAGGGAAATAAAACGAATTCACAAATCAGTAAGAAGGAGCGTGCTTATAAGATATTATGATATTATATTTTCTATTCATTTATATACAGCCTTCTCTGTATTAAAAGTAATAAATAAAAGAAAAAAAATAAAGAATATCGAATTTCTTTAGATACAATTGCTAGATTTAAGAATGTATTCTTACCTCCGGTATTAAAAAGAGTGGCGAATACCAACAAACCAATCAGATTCCAGGTCATCTGCATTTTTGTTATTAAAGTAACTTAACAACCTATAGGCCGACTTCCTCAGGTGCTGTGATGTTTATGGACGTCTAGCATTTTTATACCATGGACTCCAGGGGTTTCCATGGGTCGCTTTTTTTCAAAACAGTAGCAAACAACAACTACCGTTTTCATGCCTGTCTCTAGGAAAACATGTTCAAACTTAAATCGTCAACGGACAAAGCAAATATGTTATATCAGCATTTTTCCCAAAGAAACGTCAAATGTCCTATTTAAATCAAAGTTCATTTCTATCCAATCAAAAACATTGTCTTACTTCATTAGGTGTCATTGTATCAGTTACTACCATATTCCACACGTATTTCAATCCCATCCAATCGGAAACTTGGACATATTTATAAGGTGTATCTACAAATGGATTGGGTGTACCTTTATTTCAAATGTCACAACGTTGCTATCACACATAATTTCTAATATATAAAAAACGTTTGCGGATTGTTAGTTTTTTACGTCATTCAGTACTTGTTCAGATTTAAAAAAAGTACTAATAATTAGGATGATATGCATAAAATGTACCAAGATTCCTCCGCTAATACATTGCCGTCAACAGCTTAGGGAAAGAATAAAATAACCCTTATCAATATAGAAATGTGTCATACATTAAAAGGAACAGTGGCGTAAAGCGAAAAAAATATTACTACTTTTTTCTATGGTATGAAATTGGAAAGGATATCGGAAAAAAGAGTGGTTTGGCGTGTTCTTTAAGCTAATTCTACATGGGAGAATTTACCACAAGAAACTAGAGAACACAAAATGTAACCAAAAATGTCCAAAAGGACGAGAGTAATTTCCAAGAGACGAAATAATACGCACTTCCTAAAAATGATATTTTGGTAAAAAATGACTTTAATAAAAAGGAATAGATAATGCTAAGTAACAAAAATAAAATAGTTATCTGTGTATAAATGATATTGATCTAGTAATTAGTCATTTTTTAAAATTTCGTTTCATATTTGAACGTTTAGTATCCGTTTCTCCGACATTGTTATGTTTTGTAAAGAAATAATATTTCAAAAAGTCTGTATTTGGTTATACAGGTAGAACTTACAGTTTATAAAAGAACTTACCTTCATAATTTTGACAATATTTCCATTTTCATGTCACAATAAAATTTACATTTGCATTCTATGTTTGGTTAAGTATCTAATGTAAGCAAATTTAAAGTTACGGTACGACAACTATCAAATGACCCAAAAATACCGTTTTAAGGGCATTTATATTTAAATGAAGTAACAATGCTTTTTTTTCACGAGGTAATTTGCTTTTGCTATACTCCTAAACGGACTGTATTGTGCCATCAATTAGTATATTAACTTACCATTGTCGCAATGTACAACAAAACACAGTTATAAATGTTTTTATTAAATTTATGGAAATACTATCAAACACAACGCGCAATAAGCTGTAGTGATTGTGAAACATGGAACATACTTCAATTAGATTTATCACAAGTGCAGGACAACATATGAATATAACTTTGAGCTTTTTCATCGAATTTGATTCAATATTTGTTTTCCTTATCGTAATTTGGAGCTGAGCATTAAAAACAAAAAAGATACAAACAAACATATTAAAAAACATTGAAGAATGGTTTTGGTATTATTTTATTTATTTTATTATAGTCTCATCAATATACAATATACATGGAATAAAATCATGTATTATGTTAATAAAATGAACTTCTGCTTGTATGCCACAAACATGTACTAATATTGGCTCGGTTCGTTACCTCATGAGCCGCTTTTATGCACTAACAGTATAAATTATAATAACAACAATATTAATAAAACAATAAGAAAAACAATAATTGTTATAATAAGCAACGCTTATTGCATTCTGATTATTCATTAAGACATGATTTGATACATAAAAGATGGCCTAAAATAATATCATGCAAATTTAAAACAACATTATGTATGTTATTTTTTTCGTTTGCCCGGGCACCTGAAAAAATTTAATTTTTAAAAAATTTAATGCCAATTTTTAATTCATATAAATGTTTTAATTTTAAATTTTTAAAGGAATACTTACAAATGTAAATTTTATTAAATTTACGTTAAGGTCACCCAATTTTTTTTTAAAACTTTTTTGGTGTGTTCGCAAAGCCCTTTAATTCGGTAAAAAACTGTGTCATTCTATGATTTTTAAATATTTTAGGATTCATAAAATAAAAAATCTATGGTTGAGACCCTTTTCCCCTTTTTGTTTAAAAATATTTTTTTGTAGAGCTTATTTTTCAAAACATATGGCTTTGTTAAAAAGAACTAAAATTTGGTTTTAATTTTTTTTTTTTAAACAACCTAAAATTTTATCAAAATACCAACCCTTAGCAAAACCTTTAAAGCGAACCATAAAATCTTTTGCATTTAACAAAATCCTGTTATCTTATTTATCATTCACGTAATAAATTTTCGATATGTTTACACGTTAGCACAAGAAAAGAAAATTGAAAGCATCCTGCTCAAAGCGGGAATTTTAACATTTAAGTTCCATGATGAAGCAAATAAAAAACTGCTACAAGAACTTTGGTTAAAGGGCTTATTCTAATCTGAATACTTTTAAATTTGGGTCATGAAAAAATTTTTAAAAGTGCTTTAAATTTGTTTTTTAAAAAACCCAGCTTTAAAAACCGATGAAAGTCAAAATTTCTTAGGGGGTTTTCCGGTTTAGGAGTGGATATTCCGGTTTTGTTTCCCGGATATTTTTGGTGTAGAGGCGTATTCCGTTTAGAGGGCGATATTTTGGGTTTAAAAGTTATTTTCCGGTTTGAGGATTTTTACAGTAAAGGGAAAACGCATTCCGGAAAAAAAACAATTTTGGGGAATTTAAGAGGTTTGTCCGTTATCAAGGGGTTTTTCGATTGAGTGGGGTTTTCCATTTTTTTTACTTTGTTTTAAAATTATAAATCTTTTAAAAGGGTCTATCTTTTGCAATTTTTTTTTTGGTTACCAAGAAGAAAAAGGGTTTTTTTGGGCATGATTTAAACCTGTACCCCATTCCCAAATTTAAAATTATTTGCTTTAAATCTGTTTTTTTTGCAAAACCCTTTTTACGTGTATGAGAAGGACAAAAATAGCTCCTACAAAATCAACAGGGGGGGGGGCCCTCTTTTTTTTGCTTTTTTTCTTTTTAATTATTTTAAAGATTTTTGACAAGGGAAAAAACCCTCCCCAAGGTTTTTTTCCCTTTTTTTCGCGTCATTCAAAAAAAAACGGAGCTGCCGAATTCGTTGCCTATTTTTTATTCATAAAAAACCGACTTTAATTAAAAAAAACACCAAAAAATTTAAAAAAAATTTTTTTATAAACTCTTTGAATAAAAAAAACAAACAATAATTTTTCATTTATAAACATTTCTTTTTTACTTTTTTTTTTTTAAAAGAGACATTTTGGTCGTAAAGAGCTAAAAGTATAAAAAGTTTGAAAGGGTTCACGTCCCCAAACAAATTAAAAAACTTCATGCCCCCATTTTTTTTTTTTTTGGGAAACCCCTTTTATATTCTCCAGTAAAAACTAAAAAAAAAAATTTTTTTTAAAATTTACATTTTTTTGGCTGCAATAATAATCTTTAAAAATTTAAAATTAAATGAAAGGGTCCCTGGTGAAATTTTAAAACCGGGCGCAACTTCTCGGGTTCCCCCCCCTGCTGGCCCTGGGGTTTTGGTTGAAATCACGCGGAAAACAAGGACCCGTGGGGGTTCCCTGTTGGGGGGGAATTAACAGTTCCCCCCCGTGTTTTAAGAGTCAGTAGATTTTTAAATTTAATTTCCAATTTGAACTTCAAAATGTTTTTACGTTAAACCCTTTAAATCCTCTCGGTGAAATTTTAAGTTTTTTCCGGGGGCCCTGGGTTAGAGTGCTTAAACTGCGTTTTTTTGGCCCCTAAAGGATCTTCCAATAATTTTTTTGACTATGCCCAACCTCTTTAAAGTCCCGGAAAGGATATTTCCTTTTTAAAAGCCATTAATAGAGGCCATGAAAAGCACTTTATCTTTTAAAAAATTGACAAAGGGGGGTTTCTGTTTTAAAATTGTGCTTTGTGCTTTTCATGTTTCTTAACAAATCTTTAAAACAAAATTTTTTTTTTGGTATCGTATTTTTTGTTTTTAATTAAATTTCTAGTCCCTATCCAGGGTGTGAAACCCAATTTTTTTTGGAAAATAAAGCGTTGATAATGACATTTAAAATTTTTTCTTTTTCCCTCCCAATAAGTTAATATCGCTCATTGACCTTGTAAAAATTGAAAAATTTATTGTTTTTAAATTTTCCCGTTTTGCTTTTTGTTCCAAAAATTTTATGTTCCCTAATCCCACAGTCCCCACTTTAAGGCGCGGATAGCTAGGGGTCCTTAGCAACGGCCAAAAAACGTTTTTCCCCCGTTCGTTTCCGAAAACCAAAAACCGAAAACCTCAGAGTAGTAAATTCGTTTTTAACCCGTACCAAAACGTGGTCAAAACGTACTAAAAAACTAAATTCCCAAAACCTTGAAATTTTTCTCCAACTTTTGAACAGAAAAAAAGGTTAGAGCGAACCGTACCCCTTTGGGGTTTGCCTTTAGGCCCCCCTTTTGGCTGAAACTTTTTTTTTCCGTAGTTAAAACGTATTTAAAACGTAGTTTTCCGTGTTTGTTTCGTTTTTCCCCTTTACGGGAAACGTATTTTATCCGGGCTGCTTGAAATTTAAGATAGTTAACGTGGGTTTCCCAGCCCGAAAGTGCGCTGGGAAATTTTTGAAAGGCGCATTTTAAAACGTAATTAAAACAATTCCTCGTCCCCTTTTCCGTACTTTTTTCGCGTCCTGAAATTGTTTTGTTTGTTTCCTGTTTCTCATCTTTTTTCCCTTTATAAAGACTTCTGCCCCGTATTTTTAAACCCAAAAGATAATCCTACCCGGGCCCCGTACACAACGCACGGACATATCCGTTGTGTGACTTTTGTTTAAGGGGTAGTAGGTAAAAAATAGGATTTATCTCGCGGAAATGATTTTTTTTAACTTTGTTTGTCAAACCTTGTTAAAAAAAAGGGAAGTGCGAGGTTGGCACCCCTGAATGCTTTTTTTGCGTGGGGTGTGTTGTGCCCCGGTTTTTTAGGGGGTTTCCCCCTAAAGTGTTTATATTTTACTTGTTTTTTTTATCTATTTAAGTTAAATATGTTTTTTGTTTTGTGTGTTTTTGTCTTTTGTTTGTGAGGGTCTTTTTCTGCTAGGGGAAAACGTTGTGGGAAAACCTGATTAAAAAACCCCTGGCAATTCGTTTTTGAATTTTTCCCCCCCTTTTTCCCAATTTTCCCCCCCCCTTAAAATCCCCCCTCCACTTTTCAAACCCCCCCCCCTCCACCCCCCCTCCCTTTTTAGGAGATAATTTAAAAAGAAAAAACATTTCCCCTATATGTATACATTTTTTAGGCAAAAATTTTCCTTTTGGACAGATTTTTTTTCCCAAAAAATTTTGTACGGGACTGGGGTTTTTTAAATTTTTTAATTTATCAAACAGGAAATATAAAAAATTTTTTTATACGCATTCCCCCCTACCTCCCCCCTTTCTTCCCCCCCCAAACCCCAAAACCAAAAACTTTATAGCATAAATGGTTGAAAAGAAAAACAAAATAAACACTAACAAAAACAAAAGCACACAAAAAAAACACAAAAAAAACAATATAAAAAAACCCCAACCCAAAAAAAAACCTAAAAAAGGAGCAGTGTGGTACCATTGGAAAGAAGGAAACTAGAGTTTTAAAAATTGATTTAAATTTCTTAAAAAAAAATTCAACAGAGCTACTTCAAAACTTTTTCCCCTTGTAGAAATTTAACCCCAACACAATTGAAATTCCCCCCATTCCCAAAAAATTTTTTTTTAAAAATTTTTTAATTTTGGTGAATCTTTTTGGTATACACAAAACCTCAAACAGAATCCCCTTTCCCCTTAAAATAAAAATTAAAGTAAAAAAGAAAGAAAAATTTTCCCTAATTTTTTTTATTAGTTGGTGAGAAAAAATTAAAAACCTCAAAAAAAACCCCCCCCTTTTCGTTTAATGCCTTTTCTGTGTTTCCCAAAATTAAAACTTTATATAATTTTAAAAAGTAATTTAAAATTTTCACATGATTTAAAAATTCACGGGAATATTGTTACTAATTATTACCATGCGGGGTTTAAAAAAATTTTTAATAAGACCTGCCCACACTATCCAAATAAAATCATTTCAATAAAACTGTTTATAACGAAAAGGTTTTGAAACCCATTTTTTGGGCATACTTTAAAGGGCCCTTTTTTTTCCAGTTGACATCTCAATTTAAACGAAATTATTTGTACCAAACTTTTTATTATCGAAATTTTTGCTTTATATTTTTTAATATTAAATTACAGTAAAAAAATTTAAATCTTAAAATGTTTTAAAGGGGAAAGGGGAAAGTAATGATGTTCAAAAAACCCTTTACTTTTGGAAAGGGATTTTACCCCTTTTAAAAATTTCTTTCCCCTCACCCTCCTGTACTATGTACCTTGTTTTATTTAGGGGGAAAACCCCCACCTTGCCATTTTTTTTGGTTTAAATTTAAAAATTTTTGTCACAAAACCCGGGCAAAATCTTTAAAAATACGATTAAAAGGGCCAAAAATGAAATTGAATTCTTATGTGCGTTTCGAGAAACACGCGAGGTTTAAACTCTGGCAAATCTTGGGAAATTTTTTTTTATGGCTCAAGTTTCTTTTTTTTAAAAATGGAAAGAAGACAAAAATTACAAATTTTCCCCACCCTTTGGCGCACAAAAAAACTCCTTTTTTTTAGTAAATATACAAGCCCTTGGGTTGATCACTTCGGGACACCCTAACACGATATCGATAAAGAAAGTCATACGGGGTAAAAATGGCTAATATTAAATTCTTTTCTGGTTTAAAAAATTACACTGGGGGCTTTTAACCATTTCTTAAACCATTTCCCCAATAAATTTTTTCGATTTTTGGCGTTCAGTAACTATATTTTTAAAATTTTGCGTTTTAAAATTTTAAAAAACACATGCCATAGAAAAATTGACGAAATAGAATTTTTCCGGGCTTTATGGTATTTTTTTAAAATTTTTTTTTTTTTAACTCGAAAAATATGTGCATTACGGGTGTTTACGGTCCCGAAAAGGGTCTAATTTACGAATATCTTTTTAAAAGGTATTTTTTCCTGAAGTTTGATAAAAACCTATCCCTTTTTAACATCCCCTTGGACCTTGAAAACCCCTAATTTTAAATTTATTTCTTAAACTGTTAAAAACGTATTTTTGCTAAGTTTGAAAAAACGGACCCATTTGAAAAAAAATGAATGTCCTTTTAAAGAATACGGGTTTCCCCCTTTAATGGAATGTTGCATATACGGGAAAAATTTTCCTTTTTCCCCCGTTTTAAAGGAGTTAGGGAAAATGCTTTAAAACTCCCGTAAAAGGGAAAACCATTTTCCGCGGGTAATTAGTGTGTCAGGCGAAACCCTTTTTATCCCAACAAAAACAAAAATTAACAAAAAACTTTTTTTAAAAAATTTGATAAACAACCCCCACGGAGATACGACCCCAAATTTTAAATTTTGGGACATCCTAAAGGAAAAACCGGGTTTTTAAAATGTGGGCCCATGATTTCAAATTGGTTATTCAAACATTTTAAAATTTTTGCCTTATTTATAAAAGGTGTAAAATTTAAAAATGGATAACTTGGTTATATATATCATAAAGTTTTGAATTAACATCCCGTTACCCAACTACGGGAAAGTCTTTTGGGTTTAAAAAATGACAATTTTTTTAAAATCACCCTTGTGCTTTTTTATTTTTTAAAAACTACAACAACATATGGCTCAATAGACTAGAAAATGGATTCGACATCGGGTTTTTTTAAATTTTAGTTTGACCCCGGGAAAAATAAATTTATTTTTGGGTACAGCCAAGGTATTTCTTTATTTTTTTTTAGAAATGCATTGTTTTTAAAATTTAAAAATTTGAATTCTTTTGATACCTTTAAAACCTTATGAGACTTTGGAGAACCTCCCCAAATTCAAATGAGCGCCCGAAATTGTTTTTGGAAAAATATTTGAAGTTAAGTGTGTTTCTTTGAACTTTTATGTTGAAATATTTTTAGCCCCTTTCTCATATGAAAAATTTGGTGTCCAAAGGGAAGAAAACGTTAAAAACAAAAGATAAAACGCTTTGGTCGAATAAAGCCCCGGTTATGTCGTTTGCAGAGGGGGAAATTTATATCTACTTTTATTTCAAAGTAGAAAACAAGTGTAAAAAACAAAAAATTTAAACCCGAGGTGCAATATATATTTACCACGACCTTTTGCGTTGGTTTTAACAAAATTGGAGTAAAAGGAAACTTTTTGAATTTTTTTTTTGGGCCATTTTTGACAAAAAAATTTCATTACAGTTTCTACTAAAGTAGATATCCCCCCCTGGTGGCCATTAATTTGCCCCCCCGCTAAGCTTTTGGGGGACAGTCGGGGTAAAGTTTTTCCAAAAAAATTTGGTAACCAGAATTCTTTTTGTTTTAGTACCGAAACTTCCTTTTAAAGGGTTTGGGTTGCAAATGGGGAAAAATTTTAAGGGAAAACCCCAGGGACTGCCCGGGAAGCTGACAACAATAAACTTAAAGTTTTTTTTAGCTTATGTGGGGTGTTAACTTTAAAACCCCACGAATGTGTTTTGAAATTCTAGTCTTTTACACTTCCAAATTTCCTAACTATATTAAGTTAAGCAAAAAACATTATGAAAGTAAACTGAAAAATTTCAGACTTTTTTGGAAAAAAAAAAATTGATAAAAATTTTGATAAGCCTTTTTCAAAGTAAAGTTTATTTTCATTTGCATTTATCAATTGCAAACAAAAGGTCAAATAAAAAAATACTAAATTGGGACCCAAAAATTTTTTTAAAGAAAAAAAATATTTTAAGCTGTAAATATCCTTTTTAAAGGGATTTATTTTTATTTTAATTAAAACAAATCATAAAAGGGCCCTACTTTTTACAAAAAAATTCAAAATTAAGGTTGTATTTTTTTGGTCTCTTTTTTTTTTGAGAAATTACATCAACCTGGGAGAATAAATTTGTTTTTAAATCAAAATTTAAAGGAACATTTTAAAACACCGTTTTTTGGGGTTTAAAGTTTTTCCTATGAGTTTAGGGTGCTTTTATTTTGGTTTGATTTACCTTATTGTTGGTTTATGTTTTATATTACATTTACAACAAGTTTTATTGTAAATATATCTCACCCATCTATTCATTATTATCATAATTCATTTTTCAACCATTTCAGTTCATTGCATTTCAAATTGTGTTCATGTTAGTTTTCTCGACCAAATTGGCGAAATAAAGGTCATATCGTGCTAGTTTGAAAGATGAATACCTGTTTTTAAGTAGAATGTTACTTGAGATGAAGTTATGAATAACAATTGCTGTAAATAAATATCAAGCATCATTCTTTGGGAAAGGGAAAAAAAAGGGAATAATGGTTCCCTTCCCCCCCCCCCCCCCCCCCCCCCCCCCCCCCCTTTGAAAGCATTTCACTTTTTTAATTTTTTCTATACTACGTTCTCAAAATCTGATGAAATAAAAACTCTCAATAAAATCAAAATTTTTAAAAATTATTAAAAGAAAGGTTTTTTGCAACTTTTTAAAAAGTTTTTTGAAGGAAATTTATGATGGAGGGGGCCGCGTGAACAGAAATTTAAATTTATTTTTAAAATTAAATTTTTAAAAAATATATGAGAAAAGGCTTTAATTTTTGTTTCCTCGTCACCCAGCATGCTTTATAAATTTTTCCAGTACTGAGTCACACTTAAAATGTTTTTCCTGGCCCCTTACTACGCAAAAATCTGATCAAAATCAGTTGCCTTCAGTGTATGGGGTTTTTAACCCACACATCAAGTTCGGGAAAAACAGGGAAACTCATAATTCTTTTAAACTAGGGAAAGGGCCCTATCCGCTGTGCAAATTGACAAATGCAAACTTTTGGGTATTTTTTGCACGTTTGATAACCCGGGGAAGGGGGAGGGTGAAACCCCCATTTTTTCCGGAAAACGTGATAAAACCTGGATTGGGGTACCGGAAAAAGAATTCATTTTATCCCAAAATGGAAACCGCACATTTAGATTTATTACAATGGCACTTTTACTAGCTTTCTTTTTAAAAATTTTGAAATTTTGGACACGTTTTAATTAAAAATTGTTGAAAATTAGCTTAAAATGTGGGGGGTCACTTTAAATTTCTTTAGCCCAATTTATCTATAAAAAAAAACAAAACAAAAGAAAAAAAATAAAAACCAACACGTAGTTTCGATTTTTTTTTTCCAAAATGGAGAAAACCCTTCATTAAAAGCTTCACTGAGAAAAATTTCTTTTCGCAAAAATGTTTAGGGAAAGGGTGTGTCCCTTTTTTCTTTTGCATTACTTGCCCAGTTACTTTTTTAAAAAATAGCACGATGCAAGGCCTTACAACTAAACTACCCTGTTTTTTAAAAAAGCAAAAAAATTTTAAACATTTACCAAATTACCGAGCTTATAAAAAATTATATTGTCCCTATCCCTTTTACAAAGTTTATAAAGAAAAAAAACGACAAAATTACAAACGTTTTTTTTAAAATTCTGGTAACATGGTCCCGGTTAAAATCCCCTTCTTACCCGATAAAGGAAGTGTATCCGAGAGAAAAGAGGTCCCTAATTTTCATGATGGATTTGATTGAAAATTTGTATTCTGAGTTTCCTAAAAGGGAGCCAAAGTTTATAGATCTGATGTTAAAAAAAAAGAGAAAGGGGTAAAAAATTTTCTGGAAAATCAGGGTTTTCCCTTTTGCAATACGTCTGGGGTTTGGGTAAAAAAAGGGAGGCTGGCCCGGGCTTCACTTTGAAAAAATGCAATACCCCTATTCTTTTCTGACAGATGGGGAGGAAAAAAGGTAGCGGGTCAAAAAGGTCACTTAAAAGTGATTTTTGTTTTTCTCTCGGTTTTGGGGGTTTCTAAAAAAAAGGGTATTTCCCATTTGTCTTCAGAACATTGTTTTAAAAGCCTTAAATTTGATTTTTTTGTTTTTCCCGGTTTAAGGGAATTTAATTGTATTTTGGGGCCCCATTTTTTTCCCTTTCCGTTTTAAAAGATTTTTATTTTTTTGCTTGATGTTTATACTTACGGGCCCCAAATCTAACATGGGCTTAATAGTTGGGGTTTTCTTATTATAAAAAATTCAAGTTTTTCCGCCTGATTTAATCTAAAAAAAAATACTTATTAAACATAAACGTTTAACAGGCGATGTTTTTTTTGTTTGGTTTTTAACGGCACAAAAACCAAAAGTTATATGAAAATTTGGCAATTTCCCCACTGGTGGTACCCTGAGAAAAAACCCCGCCCAGAGATTTTTAAAGAAAAACTTTGTGCACTTTTGTACCCAAAATAAGGGGAAAAGGGGAAAAATTCCCACAGGTCGCTCAAAACAAAAAAAACGAACATTTTGCGGGCTGGGTTTTGATTGAGCCTGTTCATGGGGGGTAGGGGGAAAATCCCCATGCTACCGTCCAGGCCCTCTAGTCCCGGTTTGAGCAGAACTAAACATTTACACATGCTAAAATTTTAAAAAAGCAATTTAGAGCATCCGCAGATGAAAATTCAAACGGCGGTGAAAAGGGAAACCCTTCAATGATACCCGTGTTGGGCGTGAATTCCATGAAGAGGGGCTTTTGGCCCCCAAAAAAATTTTAAGGGGGCAAAAATAAACAAACGGGAAATTTTAAAGGGGCCCCTGAGGTTATGGACCCTGCGTTTCCCCGGAAAAGCCCAAAAGAAAAAAATTTTTAAAAAGTGAATTTTTCCCAAAGTCAAAGCAAAAATTTGAAACCTCCTTATGACTGAAAGGGGAAAAAACAAAAAATCCCCCTTTTTTCCAGGGGCAGAAAACTTACAACCCATTAGGAAATTAGCCGGTTTTCGACGGGAAGCGATATCTTTTGGGGATTAATTTGTGTGTATGGGGGGTTAAAATCGAATGTAAAATGCCACTTCTATCGTGTTCACAAGGGGAAAAACAAATCAAATTTAGGCGGGTTTCAGGGCCCATGGGGGTTTCAAAAATTTTCAAAACCCTTTTAAATTTTTACCCTGACTGCTTCTTAAAGATACCCAAAGGGAAATATTTTTGTTAAATTTTTTGAAATTTTTTTGATAAAATAAAACCCATAAAAAGCCTTTTAAAAGGCTGAAAAATCCAAAATAAAAATTTTTTGGCCTTTTAAAAGGCCATAAGGGGATCTTCCCAATTTTTTAAAAGGGAACCCGAGATATTTTTGAAAAAGCAGTTGTGTGCAGTTTGAGTTAAAAACGGATTGAAAATGGGGTTTTCTTTTAATGGCTCAAAAACCTAAATAGAAAATTTTTTGGGCCCTTTGAGGAGCCAAAAACCCTAAACCCCTAAAAAAAACCAGGTCAGTATTCGAAAGGTCCCCAAAATTTAATTAAAACCAATAAAAGTTGTGTGAAAGTTTTTAAAAAAATCGGTTGCCTGCTAAAAATTTAACCCCCAATGGGAAAGGGTTTTCCCTCTTTTGGCCCCGTTTTTTAATTAATACGATGAGTTTAAAACCTTTTCCCACTAAGTTTGTTTTTTTTAGGCCTTAAAAAAATTTTAAAGCAATGATTTTTATTTGGGTTTTTGGGTAAATCAACAATATCCATTTCATTTACCGAAAGAAACGTTCGTTTCTCGTTAAGGAGAAAGTGAGGTAAAGAAAAATCATTTAAATTTTTAGGGGGGAAAAGAAATATGAAGATATAAGTGTTGCTTAGCCCAAAAGTTTTTTCCGTCCGTTTAAAATTAAGGACATATATTTGCCTTGTATATTGATCTAAGATTTGATGGAATTTATATAAAAACACTTTCTTGTGTTTCGTGATTACACCCTGTGTGTCGCAACGGTTACTTTTTAGTATTTCAAATTTAAGGAATCAGTGTATTTGAAATTAAACAATTCGACAAAAGTCATATTTTGCGGTCAGATCAGATGTTGCATTTAAAAATTTTGTTTAATAGTTTAAAGTTGTTTCTTTTTCCCACATGTATCTAGAAACATCAAAAAGTTTTATTTTAAACGAAATTACTTGTTAAAAATTTTGGGCGTGTTTCTTTCTTTTAAAAAACGGGGAAAATGAAAAAAAAATAAATTTTTAAACATACACCCTCTAGGGGTCACTTCTTGAAATTTTTTGCAGTATAAAAACCCAAAATCCCGCACATTGAGAAATATCCGTGTAATACGGCAAAACCCCTTGATCATTTTTATAATGAATTTGATTTAAAATTTAATTGAGTTTTAAAAAGGAATTTTCCCCCTTAAGAATATAAATAAACAAGCTCGGAGACGTTTTTCCCCAAAGATAAAATCGGGAAGGTTTTTTATTTCAAAAAACCAGTAAGGTCAAACAAAGTTGCAGGATTTTTTTTACTTGTTGGATTGTTAAAATGTTTGATTTTCTATTTTGTCAGTAATATATTATTTAGGCAGTTGTCGGATACTTTTTAAAACGCAATAATTTGGGAAAAGCATTATATATTTGTACGCGGTTAACAAAAAAAAAGACTGTCTTAATTTGTTACATTTTTTTAACTTGTCAAAAAGATTTATAAATTTTTTTTTCATTTCATAATTTTTTCCTTATTTTAAAATATGAAATGAAAAAATGCTATTTGTCCCATATTCCACAGCAAACCCCACTAACCTAATAAGATTAGTGTCTTTTCCTCCCTTTTAAAATAAAGCCCGAATTGTTCCAAAACACATTGGTACTGGTTAAACTTTGGGCAATATATTCAATTCCCCAGTCACCCTTTCCCCTCAAATTACAGGGGGCTTTTTAATTTTTTAAATGAATTTGGCCCAGAAAAGCAATGATTTTTTGTGTTAAATTGTTTGTGTTTTAATTGTTTCCAAAAATTTGGACCAGCGGTTTAAGAGGAGATGTCGTTTGAAGATTTGTCTATTTCTAGCTCTGGTGGCCCCTATGCGCAACGAAGCAGAACCGTTCACATAACCCAGTAGAAGACCACCCAATGAACATTCAGGCAAGTTTCATCAAATTCCATTGAATGGTTTTGGAGGAGAAGTCATTCGAAGAAATTGTTTGCGACAGAAGGACGCATGCACGCACGCACGCCGACGGAAAGGTGGAAAGCGGGGAAAAGTGTGTTTACAATTGTTATTCGAGGATTTCGTGCTCAGGTGAGCCCCAATAAAAGAAAAATACAATCCCTGCATTTGAAAGATCCTTTATTTTTACCCAAAAAACAAAAGGGAGTTACGGTTAATGACCTAAATTTTTAATTTAACGATAGTAAAAAAAAGTGTACCAAAATGCAGAACTAGAGCCCCAAAAAGGTTTCCAAAAAAGTGAACTTTAAATAAAAAAATTTTTTTTTTTTAAATTTTATTTTTAAACCTTTAAAAGACCATAATTGTAACATATTCATTTGAGAGTTATTGGCCACCTTTAACAACATAATTATATTGATAGATAAGTGTGCAAAGTTATAGTTCTTATAATTTTCGGAGAAAAAAGGGGTTTTAAAATTTAAAACTTTTTCCCTAAAAAATGCAGTTGTCGACCTTCCCGGGAATAAAAGTGACGATTTTACGTCGTTTATTGGGGAAAATTTGACCCATTGAAAAGAAACCGGGAAAAAAAGAAAAAAAAATACAAACCCGGTAAATTGGGGGCCCCGAAAGTTCGCAGGGTTCGATTATTCCCAAATTTTCGGGGTTTGGGGTCGAATAGGAAGTTTTCTTCTACGAAATTTTTTGTTTTAAATTTAAAATTTTTGTTTTTTGGGTTAAAACAAAAAATTATACAGGGTCATTTACAGCGCTTGCACACATACTTTAGAACGTTTTTTTAACAAAAATAAATTTGGGCAAACAAACGGAAAAATAAATTTTATTTTGGGGGTTAATAAGAGTCCCCAAAAACATTATATTACATTTGCAAAAATTTTTTTCTACTATTTTACTTTCAGATAAAAGCCCCCATAATTTTTTTAAAACTTTTTTTTGATAAAATTTAAAAAGAAAAATTTTTGGTTTTTTAATAGTTTTTTGTGAAATCAAAAAACTCCCGGGTGGGACATTTTTTTCAGGGCAGTGACAAATTTTTTCTAAACTAAAATTTTTTAAATTTCGCAAACTCGAAAATCAAAAATTTAACTTCATAACTTGCCAAAATTTTTAAAAAGGTTTTTTAATTTTTCGGGTTTTCATTTCAAGCCCGCTCCGGGAATTTTAAAAAAAACAAATTTAATGCTTGGATTTTAAAAAAAGAAACCAAAATTTGAAACAGCTAAAAATTTTGATCTTTCACTGAATTTTAAATTTTTGAGCCGGTCGACGTTTTAAAAAACTACCCCGCATGTCCCAAACCCAAACGAACATCAAAAAATTTAATCTCGAACACGCATTGAATTAAGGGGCTCCCCTTGAAGATCGAGTCCAAAAATTTTCCAAAATGCCGAAAAACAGAATTCTTTCTAGCACGAAATATTTTAAAAATTTTGATCTTTCCCGCTGGTTTTGTTTTCCATTCTTTCATCGAATTTCGGTGTTTTCTTTTGATTTAAACCTCGATCTCCGAGTTTGCTCGAAATTCAATGTTCTGCAAATTATCCATATTTTACTACATAATTTTAAAAGGGGAAATTTCCCATTTGTTTTTTCTTTCGCATCTTTCTGCGGGCCGTTTCTTTCTATGGAAAACTGAAATGAAGGCAAAATTTGTTGAAATTGTTTTCAACAATCTTAAAAAAAGAGGAAACTTGAATGATCAAAAAATTTTTTATAAAATTTTACAGTAATCAAAAATTGTTTCTGGTTTTTTGTTTTTTTGACAAGTTAAACCCCGCCTGAAGGTATCTTGCCATTTTTAGCCCCACCTAGATTTTTTTTGATCCACTCGATGTCCGGGGTCTGTCTGTCGTCCCGTTCCCCGCTGTCCGTCCAAAATTTTGCTTGTGTATTTCCCAAAAGAGGGTGTATTTTTTTAAATGATTTCATGAAATTTGATCAGAATTTATTTCTTGTTTAAAAACTTTTGTGAGTTCGAAAATGGGTTACTGGGGGCAAAAACTTGGTCATAGGTCAAAATTTAAAAAAAAAACATTTGTATGGATAGAGGCGGGATTTTTTATTCATCTTTCCTGAATTTTGGGGGCAGAATTTATAACCTTGTTTAAAAACTTGGCCCGAGTTTTGGAAAAGGGGGTTTTCTGGAATCAAAAAAATTTGGGCAATAGGGCAATTCAAAGAAAAACCTTGTGTATGCGATAGGGCTGTATTTTTCAATTAAAACTTCATGAAAATTTTTGGGCAGAAAAAAAACCTTGATGAAATCTAGGGCCCAATTTGAAAATGGGGGCATCTGGAATCAAAAACCCAGGTCACAAGGTTTTAAAACAAAGAAAAACATTGTGTTGCATAGAAGCTGTTTTTTTTTCATTTAATCTTTATGATTTTGGGCGAATAATTTCCTTGATGAAATATTGGCCGAAATTTGAATGTGGATCCTTGGGTTTAAAAACCCAGGTCACAAGGGCAAATCAAGAAAAAAAACCCTTTTGTATGCGATAGGGCTATATTTTTTTTAATTTATCTTTCCTGAAATTAAGTCAAAGGAAATTTCCCTTTATGAAATCTAGGTTTGAGTTTGAATATGGGGCATCTTTAGGTCCCAAAAAAAAGGGTTTACAGGTCAAATTAAAAAAAAACATTAAAGTATGGATAGAGGCTGTATTTTTTAAAAATTTATATTCCCTGAAATTTTTTCCCCAGAATGATTGGGCCTTTTATAACATCTACGTTTTAGGTTTTATTATGGGTCATTGGAAATTTAAAAAGTAGGGCACTAGGTCAAAACAAAAAACCCCTTCTGTATTTCGATAGAGGTGATTTTTCAAATTTAAACTTCATGAAAATTGGTCAAATGATTGCCTTTATGTAATTAGGTGAAGTTCAGTTTTTGCACTGGGTCAAAAAAATAAGGGCACAAAGGGTTAAAAAACAAAGAAAAACCTTTTGTATCGATAGAGGCCCGTTTTTCCAAAATGATCTTTATGAAAAAATTTTGGCAGAATGATAAACCTTTTTGAAAACTAGGTCAAGTTCGTTTTTGGGGGCCCTCTGGGGTTTTTTAAAAAATAGGTCACTAAAATCAAAAACAAGGAAAACCTTGTGTATGCAATAGGGAAATTTCATTTTTTCCCCTGGATTTCTTAAAAATTTGGGCAGAATGGTTGGCCTTTAAGAAATCCCAGGTCAAATTTGAAAAAGGGGGTTTTGTGGTCAAAAACTAGGTCCCCTAGGTCAAATCAAAAAAATAAAACTTATTTTAAATCAAGATTTTTTGGGTCCAATTTTAATGTTAAAATTTGGGCAGAATATTTTTTTTCCCTGAAATCATTAGGTCCCAAAAAAGTTTACAAATGTTTGGTGTGTTATGGTGTGTTTCCCCAGGGAGCCGGGCCTAGGGCCAACTTGGCCCCCCTTGTTTTGGGTTTGTGTTTTCACAAACGCATTTTAGTTCAAAGACCCGTGTGTTTTATATAATTTTAAGGGCAATTGAATTTTTTTTTTTTAAAGACCAAAATCACCTTTCAGGTTATTTAAACATTGAATTTTAGAAAGAATTTAAAAATTTTTAAAAAAAATTTTTTTTAAATTTAGCAGATAACCCTTTTAAACAATTTGGGACGGTTCGCGCCATTGTTTTTTCTGAACAGGGTTTTTATTCAAGGGGGGGCTTAAAACCCCAAAAATTTTGCCTGGTGACCCATACATTTTTAAACCAAAATTTTTTTGCTCACAATACAATTATTCATAAAACAAAAAAAAAAAAAAACAGGGAAAATAAATTTTATTTAAACAGTTTTTTTTTAAAAATTTAAAAAAAAAAATTCTTCAAATTTGGGGATTTTTCATTGGAAAAAAATTCACAAAAGTGAAATAGGAAACAAAATTTTTTTTTTATTTGTACCCTTTTGGTTTTATGGATATAAATTTTTTAAAA
Source organism: Mercenaria mercenaria (assembly GCF_021730395.1). Classification (NCBI taxonomy): domain Eukaryota; kingdom Metazoa; phylum Mollusca; class Bivalvia; order Venerida; family Veneridae; genus Mercenaria; species Mercenaria mercenaria. The sequence goes on from NC_069378.1 coordinate 59,097,843, forward strand.
AAATATGACTATGATATCAAATTAAATTTATAAAAAAATTTTGTAAAAGGAATTTAAAATTTATTTTTGCTGTCTTGATGGGAAAATTTTTTGGGCGGTATTTAAAAAAAAGCAAAAATACGAAAATGTTGGAAAAAAACGCTGGCGTTTCAGGGAAAGTGGGTATGGTTTAAAACATTTTTTTTTCCCCCAAAAACAAGCCGGTGACCCCCTTTGTTGTTATTTTTCATTGTTTTCAAACACCCAAAATTTTTCTATCATATATGTAAATTTAAAAAAAAAAATTAAGAAAGGAAAAAAACTATAGGAAAAATTTTTTAAAAAGGGAAATAGACAGGCTTTAAAAAAAACGCAAAAAAGGAAACCCTTTCTTTTTAAAATTTGTTTTAAAATTAAAAAATTCAAACAAAAAAAAACAAAATTTTTGAAAATTATCACGGGCGTTTGCAAACTAAAACGCCTATAAACTTTTTTTCCAAAAATTAATTAAATAAAGGGGGCTTTACTCTTCCTTCCTTATATAAAATATTTTCCCCCTGTGGAAAAATCGATTTAATTTTAAATTTTTCCCGATGAACAATTTTTTTTCAAAATCGACGGCTAAAATCCCGTGTTTTATTTTCACGCCGTTAATACATTCTTGAAAAACCCGTGCATCTGTTACAAACTTTTATGGCCCGGGTTTGGGATGTCGCCCCTACGTTAAAAAAACAAACAAATCGATAAAAATACAAAAAAACGATTTCCAAAGAAATTAAAAAAGGAAAACGCCTTTTTTTAAAAAAATATTCAAACACTTTTATAAGGGAAAAACCCATTTTTTTGGTTATTAATTTCGTTTTACGAAAATCATAATTTCAATTTTGTATACAAAAGTAAGACAAAATCCCCGCTAGTAATTTCCTTGAATTTCGGGAGGTTCAAAAAAATTCAAAAAATTTTCACAGAAAAAGGGGCTTGATTTTTTCCATGATCATCCAAAAATCAATGAAACGTTATATGACTGATTAGGGAATTTCAAATTGATAGTTAAAGTTAATATTCTTTGGACAGATAAAAAGTAAATGCTAGCCAGGCAACGTAAAATTTTTTTTATTTTTTCATTTGGCAATAATTCAATTCCCCGTTTTGAAAATCAAAGAGCTCATTGATACGGACCGGTGCATCATAGTTCAGTGTCCCCCCTTTTATTAAAACACGACAGCAAAAATCATAGAAAGTTTTTATTGGGTTTTTTAGGAAATTGCAAACATTTTCCCTTTAATTGGTTTGATTCATTGAACCACCCGTTAATTTAAAAGCTGTTTTTAATCAAAAAGTTGACATGACAGCGGGCACAAAAGACGGTTTGGGGTTCTTTTAAAAAGGGACATTGCCTAAGAAAATAAAAAAATTTAAAGGACATGTTTTAAATCTTTTTTAATATTATCCACCCTTTTCATGTTATTAAACCTCTTTTTTTCCCTATTTTTGCAAAAAAAGGACCATAATAAAAAATATTAAAAACACTTTTTTTGGGGAGTTTTTAAAAAAACCCCCCATTTTTGAGAATTGAAAAAATAAAAGAAGAATCTTTTTTGCATATTTTGACCTTTTCTATTAATATAGAATTTGGGAAAAGGACAACCAAAAATAAATTTAAAGTAAATAGTTTTCCTTATGGGCCATTTTATTAAATCTTTTAAATAATGTTTAAGGGATTTCTTCCTATCTAATTTGGGTTTCTTTTAACCCTTTTAATATCCTACAAAGTATCAAATGAGTTTTTTAATCATTTAAAATTTTTTTTTTTTTGCCAAAATTTAATTTAAATTTCGGGTTTTCCCAAATTGTTTCCCTCTATTTTTAAAATCCGATGTAAACAATCATATTAATGTTTCATGCTGTTTTTTTTGTTTAAAGGAAAGCCCCCAGCGACCAAAAGTTTCATAGCAAAAAGACTTTTCTATGAATCTTTTAAAAAAAGTAAAATTTTAAATGAGAAAAGAGCCATGCCTCGAAAATGGCCCCCTCCAAAAAAAAAAACGTAACGGAAAAAATTGTAGACAATTTTTTAAATTTTTTGCAAAAAACAGATTAAAAATAGGGGTTGGGGGAAAAAAGTGGGAAAGGGGGCAAGTAAACCCAAACCCGTGGGGGACCGCCCCAAAACCCTTTCCCCCCCACACACACAAATAGGAAAAAAACCAAAAATCGGGCAAACCCCCCCTTAGGAGGCCGGCGGCCAAAAAATTTTGGTTGGGGACGATAACTCATCTAGTAAAAAAGGGGAGGGGGGCAAATATAAGGGGAAAGCCAAAAGTGGGGGAAAGGGGAAAGGGGCTGGAGAGGGGGGAATGGGGTTAGGGGGTGGGGGTGGAAAGGAAGGAAACGCCAAAACCCAAAGGGCAACACAAAATACAGACAGAAAAAAAAAAAGATGAAAAAAAAAGGGGAAAAGCTCTGGAAAATTAGTAATTATATAAAAGGAAAAATGGGGAATTTTCCACGCAATTTAGGGGATGCAATCCCGCCTTTTTCCAACAAGTTTGGGGATGGCAGTGGTGAATAAAAACATTCCCCCTGAAGTTTAAAAATTTAAAAAGGGCAATCTAAGGTATAATTTCCCAAAGTCCCCAGCAACTTTTCTGGAAAAAAAGCAAAATTGGGGTCTTAAATTTTAAGGGCAAAGACCCCAAACAAGCTGCAAGACACAATTTCCACTCCCTCCGGGCCCCTTTTTTTTTTGATTTAGGAAGAAAAACATCAAGGAGTCCAACATTTTATTATCAACCCCACCAACAAATTTGGAAAGCGGGTAACTTTAAGGGGGCAACACCAGACATGCCCTGGTTGAAAGATTTTGCCTTTTATCCCCTTTTTATTTTTTTTTTTACAAAATTTTTACAAATATTTTTTTGAAATAAGCAATTTTGTTTTCCCGGGGTGTAAGATTTAAGTTTAAAAGTGTTTTTTAAAAGGGTTTGGGTTTTTTTATTTCTTTAAAAGTTCGAACGATTGTAGTAAAAAAATTTAAAGAAAATTTGTAACTTGTGAAAACCAGCAATTTTAATTAAAAAAAGTAATAAAAAACAGCTTTAAAGGGCTACTAATCGACTTTTAAATTTTAAATTTATTCAACACTTCGCAAAAATAATTCTTTTCCCAATTATGGGGGATATACATTTTAAAAAAGTAGTTCCCCGTTAATAGGTAAACTGGGGTAAGAAAGCATGGATGCATTTAAATGGGTGAAAAAAAAATAAAAAAGGGATAGGTTTTTTTAAATAAAATAAAAAAAATTTTTTAATTTGTTTTATATTAAATTTTAAATATGTATATTATATACTTAATATTTTATTAAGTTATTTTTTTTCTTTTTTCTTTTAAATTTTTTCATTTAATTATAATTCGTTTTTTTAAAATTCACATTAAATAAAATTTGATATGTGGCCCCTAATGTTTTAAAAGTGACTACATGACAGTTATTTTTTAAGATTTGTTTTATGGTTACTCTTATTGGACTGCCCTTGGGTTTTTTTTTGTTAAAAATAAAGTAATGTCTATTTCATCAAAAAAGCTATTGGAAAATGCCTTGTTTTGTTATGTTAAAATAATTTTTAAAGGTCTGTTTTTAAACAAAATGGGTAAGATGGGGACATGCGTTTTTTTTGCTTTCTTTTCCTTTTTTGAGGGAGACATAATATTTAAAAATAATTTTTAAAAAAAGTTCAAGTAAAAATGAATTCCCGCTTTTTTTTTAGGATAAATAGAAACCCCGAATAAAATGATTGTAAACTTTAGGAAAGCTGTTGCACAGGGTTTCTTTTCATTTCATAAATTTTGTAACCCTTGTTTTATTTTTCTTTTATTTGTTTTGGTTCCTTATTTTGGGGGTTTTTCTAATTTTTGTTTTTTTTTATTTTTTTTTTCTTTTTTCTTCCCCTTAAGGGTGGTTTCATTTGTAAAAAATAAATTTTTAAAATAGTATTCTTGCAAAACCTTTGTGGGGCCCAAATTTAGCATGATTTTAAAAAAAACACAATACAAATTTTTTTTATACAAAAATTCCCAAAATTAGTATTTAGTGGTACCTGTGGCAGGTTTGCACATACAAACAAATTTATGATTTTATGTCAACAAAATTTTTAATTTTGTATTTAAACCCCGTTTAAAAAAAAACCCCCAACATTTGACCCTATCACTTAAAATTTTTTTAAATTAAACTTTATTTCGATCAACTCCCCAAAAATTTCCCCAAAAAATGATTTATTTGGAGCTAAATACATACCTCCTTCCTAATAGCAATTTGAATTTTAAACAATTTAAAGGGTTTTTAAAAGAAAATAAAAAAACAATTGAAAATGTATCATCCCCTTTGGCATTGATTCCTTAAAAAACCTATTTTTTTTTGGCCAGTTTTTTTTCCCGTTATACATTTTTTAGTTTATTTGCTTATTTTTTATGTTTTAAAATATCTTTAGACCTTCTTAAAAATTGATATTTTCATATTTAAATGACCCCTTTTAAAAAACTTCCATTATGAAATAAACCCTAGGTAATGAAGGGTTTTGACAAAACCTTGTTTCACTTGTGACTAAAAAGAAAATAGTCAATGATGCATGTTTTTCTTCTTTGAAATAGGGAACTCTGAATTTTTTGTCCCTATGAAATACAAATTTTTAAAGGGGAAAATCATTAAAGTGTATAGAAAAAATTTCCATGAATTTCTGTAATTTTGACTTTTTAAAAAAATATAAATTTTTGATAATTGTCAGAAATGATCCATCACTAACGTCTTGCCCGATAAGTAATTTCTTCGTTGACTGATATGACTTTTTTTTATTTCGGCGGGAAAAAAACTGAAGATGCTCAAAATTTAATTTGATCGAGAGGGGTGGCGGGTTGGGACTGTTTAGTTTTGGGGGCCCGAACAGAATTACGGTACAAAACAGAAATTTTAATTTAAACGGGCCTTGTGCAATTTCGACAAAAGGGTAGGGAAAAAAAAGTCAATACTGTTAAAAAACAAATTTTTTTTCGTGGGGATGAAATTTTGTGGTTTTTACAAAACGGAAATTCGTGAATTTAAATGAAATTTGTCGAAAAAAAACTTTTGCTTTAAAAAGAAAGGGGGGAAAAATTTCTTTTTTCTTGGGAAATTTTTAAATTTTTTGGAAATTTACCCCCCAAAGAAAAAACCACGAAAATTAGTCCCCACGGGAAAAATTTAAAGATTTAACACAAGCTTGCTCTAAAGATTACATAGAAAAGGGGACTTAACAAACGATTGGGGGGGTTGGTGAGTGAAAAAAAAAATTTTTAAAGTCTTCTCTCCAAGAGTAAAAAAAAAATTTTAGTGATGAGTTTAAAATCGGGTTTTTGATAAGGGGGTATTTAGCCTTTTTTGGGCTTTTAAAGGTTTAAAAGTAAAAATCCTCAATAGAAAAGGGTCAGTTGAAAAAATAAAAAAAGTGATCGACAAATACATGTCGAGAAAGTGATGGAAAAAAAAAAGAAAAACTTAAAAAGGGGAAAAAAGAACTTAGGGGAAAAAATTAAGACAATTTTCGACAGACTCAAGTACCAAAAGAATTCAGCTTAAAGAAAATTTGGGAAAAATATACAAGAAGAAAAAAAATCCGTATATACGGTATGGATGATAACAATAAATTTGAAACCCCTGAAGAAACCGAGAAAAAGTACTACAACATTTTAAAGACCACTTTTGGGATTTCAAACCCCAAACAATGCAACTTTACATTGGGCATCCTTTGGGGAAAAATTTTTGTGGGGGATGGGAATAGCCGATTAAACTGTAAAATTTTTAATTTGTACCCACAAACCCCCAAAAATGATTGCTGCAAGGAGAAAAGTAAAAGGGGTAATTCGTGTAATTAGGGAAGGGCCTCACTTTGAAAAAGGCCCAAAACTTTCCTTTTAAAAAGCTTTTCCCGGGGGAAAAGGGGGAAGTTAAAAAAATGCTGGTCTGATGAAGGAAAAGTCCCTTGCAATGTTAAACAAAGGAAAGAAAATAAAAGGGGGAACATTTTTCAGACTTAACAAAACCCTATTAGAAAGGTTAAGAATTTTAAATTAAATTTTAAAAGGTTTCAAAAACGGATACTTTTTCATAAATGATGGGCCTTTCAACCATACGGATGTTAGTTTAAAGCTTTTTCCCCTTAAATGTTTTTTTTGAGTTCTTTTTACTTAAACAGTTGCTTTTTCACTTTTTGCCCCCCAGGGTATTTACTGATTTATGTTCAATGCTGCACATTTTAAATTTTTTGTGTTACAAATTTTTTGAAAAAGGGGGGCTTTTTTTAAAAGGGAAGTATACAGAAATTTCGATTTTTTTGGTTTTTTTATCAAAGTTTTTCCCTTTAAAGGGGTTTTTTTGGGGTACATTACAAACGGTTTTTTTTCCTTTAAAAAAAAATTTATAGCTAAAGAAACCATTTCAAATATTAATTTTAGTGTTCAAAGTTTTAAATTTTTTTAAATTTTTTTTTTTTGCTCATTAAAGAAAGGGGTTTCTTTTTTAAAAAGACAGCCATACAGGGAAAAAAACTGATTTCCCAAAGTGCAAATTTGTACCTTTGAAAAATTTTTTTGTTCAATTTTTATTTAAACGATTTCTTTTTCAGAGTGATAAACCAACAGGCAAATACTGATTTTAAATTTTCAAAGCTGTTTCACTTTATTTTTTTTTGTTTCATTTCATGAAAAAGGGTTGCTTTTTTTCAACGATTTGCCATAAAAAGACAAATACTGATTTTAATGTGCAAAGGTGGGACACTTTTTAAATTTTTTTTGTGTTAAATTTCATGAAAAGTCTGCTTATTCAAAAAGTGATAGCCATACAGACAAATATGATTTTTGTTTTCACAGTCGTTTCACTTAAAGGGTTTTTTTGCAAAATTACATGAAACGGTTGTTTTTTATCCCGTGATAGACATACAGATAAATAAATGATTTTAGGGGGCAAAATTGAAACTTGAAGAAATTTTTTTTTGCTACGTTCATAAACGGTTGGGTTTAATTTACAGTGATGGCCAAAACAGTAAAAATTGATTTTTTGTGTTCAAAGCTGTACACTTGGGTTATAGGGTTCAAAGATAACTTTTAAATCATTTTACAAAAACATGACAGAGCAATTAAACCGTTTTTAAAGGGACATGAAAAATGTTAATGCTTTAGTGATACTTATACAGGGCAATACGGATTAAAGGGTTTTGAAGGGTTTTGTGCCCATTTCCATGTTCTAATCATAAAAAAAAAATTGATGATTATAGAGTTAATGTTGAGCCCTTAAAATTTTTTTACAAAATACATGAAAAGTTACATCTTCACAGTGATATTCAAAAGATAATTCTGATTTTAATGGTTTCAAAGCAAAAATTAAAATTTTTTGTTTTTTTGCTCAAAATTCTTTAGGGCTATCTTTTTAGACAATTAAAAGATTATTTTTGCTCAAAGTTGTACAACCCGCATTTTTTTTTGTATGTTTTTACAGCGGACAGGCAGGGTTTTTGTACGGTTTTAGTGTGGAAAAATTGTACACCTTTTCTTTTGTTTACATCTTCATAGTGAAAAAGGGATATACTGGGAACCCCAAAATTGTTGTGCTGAAGTTTTTTACAGATTTATTTTTTATGTTTGCACGCATATGATTTTTGATATTAATTTTCTATGCTTTAAATTTTCATATGCAAAATATTTCATTTCTTTTTTGCAAGAATATTTTAAAATTGAGGAGATAAGGCCCGAAACCAAGGCAAGTAAACCCGGACATTTATATGAGTTTCCGACTGGAACCCCCGCTCATAAAATGTTTGCATTTATTTTCAAATTTCTGTTCAAATTTTTTTTTAGCGACTTTAAAGTATCTGAAAAGTTTCTAAACCCCTTTTATTGACAAGTTGTCGGTGACCTTGGTTTACATTTTTGATTGGCTATTTTTAGGAATGTAGTTTATACTGACCAATTAGGATTAAATAAATGATTCATTATTTTTGCGCGGATTTACTTATGAGGTATAAGCAATGTTAAAACATACTATGGTTTTTATGCAAGTATGTTTTTGTACAGATCTAGATGGCAAGTAACTTTAGTGTAAATTTGTCCCGGAATGGACAAGCGCCGGGCTTTTTTTGTAGGTTTCTTCAAAATTATTGCAGGGATTCTAATAAACACTTCTAAAATGTTCACAGGCACATACTGTAAGGGGCAGTACAGCTGATATTTGAATATTTTTAGGTGTTAGAATGTACACCTGTATAGTCATGTATGATTATTATTCAGAACAAATGTAATCATAGTAGCTAATATTTAAGACACATGTAAAACAAATAGTGAATGATACTTCAGTAAGATGTTAATACATAAATATATAGTTTGTTAAATATGATATAAAACACACAGGCTTCAATTTATTTTTCTTTTAACAGTTAACATGTACATTAGGTATATGTGTTTTTTTAAATATCACTCTTGTTTTGCTTTTTTGGATATTGGGGCAGTATGGAGAGGATCAGGCATCTGCTAGTTATAGATGTTATATGATATATATCTAAACATGGAATTTATCTCCATTTTATATAAAAGTGTAAATGCATGATGATTGAAAATGTAACATTCGTTCTATGAATGTGCAGGGCTTAGGAGGTAGCAGACAGAGGAAAGATGTCCTTAATTACTTAAAAGGGAAAACTATAATTTATACTGTCTACAAGACACACATTTTACTGATAAAGACGTTAATTATATTCGTACACAGTGGGGATATGTTTGTTATTTCAGTAACTATAATAGTCAGTCACGAGGGGTAGCAATATTTATAAACAACAATTTTGAATTCAAATTTAAAAGTTGTGAAACAGATCAAAATGGCAATTTACTTATTCTGCAAGCAAGCATTACAAATATTGATATCACTGTTATTTGCCTATTTGGCCCAAATAGAGATGAACCAAATTTTTTCACAAAAATTAAAGATAAGATTTTACAGCTTGATAATGCATGCATTGTGGTAGGTGACTATAATTTAGTTTTAGATCCAAATATTGATTACTCTACTCATATAAATATAAATAATTCTAGAGCACGTTGGAATGATACTAGAATGTAATCTAATTGTTAGGGGATGCAAAATATAGAATAAAAACAATACACTTGGTTTAAAAGAAATTCCATTAAAATAGCTAGACTAGACTTTTTCTTAACCTCTTATAATCTTTTTTTACAGACATAAGTAAGGTTGAAATTGAGCCGGGATATAGAACTGATCATTCGCTAATTGTATTAAGTATCCAGTTCGGTAAATTTAAAAAGGGTAACTCTTATTGGAAATTTAATAATTCACAAATAAAAGACATTCAGTATGTTGAGCAAATCAAAAAGCTTATTAACGAAATTAAAATACAAATCGCGACAGATATGCAAGGTACATACGAGACTTTAGAAAACATAAGTAATGAAAATATTTAATTTAGTATAGATAATAAATTATATTTTCAACTCTTTTAATGGAAAAACTATATAGTATTCATCTTATAATAAGAAACAAGAAAACAAAAGGCAAGGCAAACTTTTGGTAGAAATTAAAGCTCTAGAAAAAACAAAATGATATCGACTATCCTCTGTTAGAAGCAAAAAAGGAAGAGTTGTCTTAAATTAGAAGTAAGAAGATGCAAGGAGTATTTATTAGATCTAGGGCAACATGGATTTCTAAGGGAGAAAAACCTTCAAAATATTTTTGTAACTTAGAGAGCAGAAACTACATATCTAAACTAATGAACTCTTTATACTCTTTTTCTGGGTTGTTATTCATAAGTCAAAACAGAAATTTTGAATCAAAGGCCTGAATGGCCTGAGTCGGCTAATGATTGATGTACTGACAGTATAGTCTACCAGTTTCAGTTTGTTTTTAGTTTTTTTCTTAAAATTTCATAACACAGCTCGATATTTACCCAAAATATTATATCCGGATACGATTACACTTTTCTCCAGTTTGAACAATATATTTTACAAATTGTGATGATACGAAGACATTTAGCAGCAATTGGCAGTATCTGACATTGAAGTTTACGGTTAAATTACCTCTTATTTAAATCTTTTCATAAAAAAGTTGTTTCGTTTCGCCAAACATGAGTTGAGTCATAGAAACATAGACGATCTACTTTCGATTTCAAAAACTACAAGAAAATACAATTTAATGTTTCGCCGATTTGTTTATTTCTCGAAAAATAAGAATTAAAACCATTTTTAATATCAGTAGTAACTAAACAAACCAGTAAGAGCTTCTTCTTCCGATAATTTATCCGTTTACTGACTGCAAAATTCAACCCACGCAAAGTTTATAGAAATCATACGATGCGTGTTTACGTTCAATGTGGGAGAATTAAGGCTGATTGGCTATGTTACCTAACGCATCCAGACGATTCAGATTTTGTTTTTAAAAAAGCATTGTGTGCGTTTCTGTAATTTTATATACGTTTTTATACGCTTAGAAATTATTAGACATGCGTATTTGCATTATTTCTATACGTAATTTACGCTAATACGCATCTTATCTGGAGCCCTGCTGGAACTATTTTTTGTCTTTCGCTGGATGTTACCCAAGCTTTGTAAGCCTGCGCAATTCTTAAAATGCACATTTATGCTTAATGAGTTACATTCGAGAATTGCACAATTACAAGTCATAAATATGACAGATTACATCGTATATTGGTCATAGCAAAGGGAATTGACGCAACTTAACTTCATTCATGCAGTGAACTGTTTGAAGTTTGAAAAATCTAATGGAACTACATCCCTTCACTGTGTTATTTGGTCCGTTTAGAGAATCGTTGGATAGCAAGGACTCGTCAAAAGGCTTTCAGCCTTTAGCCGACTCAAAAAAGTAGAAAGTCATTATAAAAATATATATTCTTTTAGAAAGACTACAAATATTGAGCTTAACAATCAGCTTTATAATATAGTTATACCAAAACTGAATGAAGAAGAAAAACAAAGTCTAGAAGGACATTTGAATTATAATGAAATGTTGACAAGCTTGAAAAAAAATGACTCTTCTACAGCCGCATTCGTTAAATTCTTTTGGAATGATATTGGTCATTTTCAGGTCAGGTCAATTAATCATGTTGTTGACACAGAGGAATCATCAGTTACTCTTAAGCGGGGAAGATATAAACTGTACATAAAAAATTGGCGGCCTATTTCTTTGTTAAATGTCTCTTACAAAATTGCGTCAGCTAGTATTGCTCAGCGCCTAAAAACAGTTCTACATAAGCTTATAAGTGAAGATCAAACCGGCTTCTTATCTGGAAGATACAAAGGCGATAACAGAAGTCTAATTTATGATATTATGCATTATACAGAAGAGCATCATGTCCCAGGGATGCTATTGTTGATTGATTTTGCAACGGCTTTTGATTCCCTATCTTGGTCTTTCATGTATAAAGTGTTACATTTCTTTAATTTTTGGAAAAATAATTACAAAATGGATAAATTTGTTTTATAAAAATATACAGCTTTTGTGTTACAATAAATGGACATCTTTCTGACTGGTTTAATGTTCAACGCGGTTGTCGTCAGGGCGATCCCTTATCCTCCTATATCTTTATACTGTGTGCAGAAATTCATGGAATACTTTTAAAAAACAATCCCAGTATAAAAGGAATAAAGCTAAACAATATAGAATTTCTGTTGTCGCTGATGATACAACCATAATGCTAGATGGATCTGAGAAGTCTCTGAACTACACCTTGCAAACTTTAGAATTTTATGCTAAAATGTCAGGTTTAAAAATCAACATAGAGAAAACAAAAGTATTACGGATAGGTTCAATGAAAAGCAGTAATCTTAGAATTTGTCCAGTACTTGATCTAAATTGGGAGTTGAAATGTATTAAACTGCTTGGTGTTAATTTTACAATAAATTGAAATGAAATTACTAATGCTAACTATTTCACCAAAACGGAAGAAATTAGAAGATTATTTACCCAATGGTCAAAAAGAATAATCACACCAATCGGAAAAAATGTCGTTATTAAAACATTAGCTTTATCAAAAATTAATTACCTTATTTTGTGTTAACTAAATCCAAAGTCACATATTTTGATATCAATACAAAATTCTTTTTTAATTTTTTTTTGGTAAATATCAATATTCACTTCTCTCAGTGTGTTTCCGAGTATATATTAACATGTCGTAAACCCGCCCTCTTAGCACAATGGGTAGAGCGCAGGAGACTGCCTATTCCACTGTGGGTTCAGGGATGTCTTACTTTTAGCATTTTATATCAGTGGAACAGAACTTCACTAGCTAGTATCAACATTTATATAGATATTCTTAGGGTGTTTGTGTTAGTTCTTTGAGGTCCTTACTAGTATTTCAGTTGGCTTCAAAATAAGTTTCATATGTGTGAGCGAATTGATGTTAATTCTGGGGGTCTCAGTGTTAGTTCTGGGCGAGTCAGTATTAGTTCTATGGGTGTCAGTGTAAGTTCTGGAAGCAACTGGGTTAGTTAATGAGATGGTGTCTGGTGTAATTCTGTTAGGGTATAGGATGCTGGATCGAATAAAAGCAAATGTTGCTCTTAAAATGCATTCTAGGTTCGCTTCAGTTGTGTCCTACAAAAGGTAAATAATTTGCACCAAAGTGGCACTATTCCCATAGAAGTTCGTTTGTATTTCTTTGTCATGTTTACGTTGAAGACACATATGTAATATGTCTAAACCACTTGCTTGGTTCTTGACTTACGACAGACGCAGTTGTCTCAATCCAGATGACACTCAATCTACTGACTTAGACTGTCAAGAGGTAACAGATCTGAATGAAAAATTTATAAAATATACTTATAACGAACTGTCTGCTTTCTAGCTTGACTTTCTATGTCCGTTATTTATTTAGTTTAGTGTTTTCTGTGCTTGAAATATTTACAAAAAATGATTAAAGCTGTAGATATGTAAGGTTTAGGAAACACATGCAATAAGTGTCAAATATTTATGTAAAAAATTATTTGCTGACACCCTGTACGTAGTTTTTTTTTCAATTTTAAACACTTTCCCCCTGTGACCAAGTACCATTTTTTGCAGCATACGTATATAATAATTATTTACAAAGGCATGTGAACTATTTTGTTACGTCACTGGGGGGAAAGATGTTTAAAACGTAAAAATGATTTAAGTTCATATTTTAATAGAAAAGAAAATGAGAAATGTCTACAAAGTCTTCTTTTTTGTCCATAAACTTGTAAAATGAAGTCGCATTTATCAAGAAATGGTCTTCAACTATCGTAACTATGCAATTTCAGAAGTCTATCCCTATGTCACTTTTTCCTTAATCGGATAGGCAATCTGAATAGGAAAATGTCCGAGGTCCTTTAAGAACTTAGGTCCGCCTGATACTGCACCCCTCCTTTTTTCTTTTTTTCGCTCTATTATATTAGTGTGTATATTACTTTGAAGTCTTATAATTAACATCACTCCAGATTGCATGCTGTTCCATGCTGTTCCATATTGACATTGAGCCTTTTGTTTAAGTTTTTTATCCCCCTTTTCCTTTTTTTTTATAATACAAAATATCTTATACCATAAATGATGATTAATCACTGTAGGAATAACCAGAATTTGAAAATAAGTAAGAACATGTAAGAATTTTCTCCCTTTATTGAAATAAAAACAATAAAACTATATACCCTATCATCTTTGTCTTGCATTTCGAATTTCGATTTTTTGCCTTTCGGTTTTCGCAAGACTTGTTTTAGTTTAACAAAAATGTCTTACCTAAATTTAATACTTTGTATAGGATATATGTGACATTTATACTGTTCATAATTTGAAAACTGAAAAACAGCTACATGTCTATGGTATTAGCATATAAGCAAACTGCATTATTTCCCATATTATTTGTTGACAATAGACGAATAGATTCACTACTGTTGATGTGTTATCCTTCATAGACTATATGTTATATATGATAACTAAAAATGATGTCATTAATATGTACATGTAATTTTTCTGAAAATAAACGGGGTTACGCTCTTTTGGGCCTGAAGGAAACAACAACAACAACAAAAAACAAAAAAACCCACAAAAAACATTATTGTAACCATGGTAACTGGGGACCATCCGCCGCTTTTCATGGAATTACACGCTAGTGTATCATTGAAGGTTCCATGTGCACCGCCGTATGAACACATCTGCGGATGTCTCTAAATTGTTTTTTGTATTTGTAGCATATGTAAATGGTGAGTTCTGCTCAACCTGGGGCTAGATGGCGTGGACGGTAGCATCAGTTTCTACTACCGTTCTTCAACAGGCTCAATCAAACCGACCCTGCAACATTTTCGCTTTTGTTGTATTGAGCGACTTGTGGAGTTTCCACTTTTTCTATTTTCGATTTAATTTTATGTAAAAAAATCATAATAACTTTAAGCTGAACGTTAAAAATATTAAAGAGGTTCTGCATGCCATTGCCTTCTAGCTCTTTCAAGACTGTAAATTTGCTGATTGGAAATATGTATGGCAGTCAAAATGTGATTCAGTTGATACAAGTACAAACAAACACTTCCACAGAGATACAAACAATCATTTCCACGAAGAGCAAATTATCTATTAAGTAACAATCTTTCAGTATACAACATCATAACTACATTTTAGTATATAGAATACAGACAAAGATCCGTTGGAAAAGCCAATTTTGATAGAACGCATCCTATCAAAACAAAACATACAACAGTGTATTTATGTATGTGTGTATAAATTATAGGTTTATGCATGTTTTCATGTATTTGTGTATAAACGGTAGGTTTATACGCTTTAAACATAGACAAAATGGGCAAGACAAACACATTTAGTAACATAGTGTGGCACAGTTATGGAACGGTGTCATTGGCAAAAACACCACTTGGAAACAAGACTAGCTTCAGAATACACTGCAGTAAGCAAATTTTAAACAAGTTTGGAAAATACAATATCATTGTAGATCAGGCCATACTATTATAATACATTATAACATTAACATTAAGAAGAATACATTGTAAAATGGTTTTGATACAGCTTTAAATTCATGGAAGTGATATAAATAAAAGTACATGTTAATTCCGGTATAAAGATAGCCTGTTCAACATACTTATGAAGTCTAGAAACATTACAGAAGGGGATAGTTGTGTACTTAATGCAATAAGCATATAAAAACTAATCTCAATGTGAAAATCAAGAAAAGTTATAAAATTGAACCATGTGATAAACACCATCGTATAATTAAACAAAGTAGATGCTAGCGTGGAAAGTGTTTGTATCGTACGCTAACCCGATCAACGAGTTCTTTTTTTTATCTAATAGTTTCATTTAATGTTGTAATCTTGAAAAAGACAGCATACATGTATTTGCTGGATGAACAAAATATCTTTCATTTAACATAGGTTAACTAAATATATAAACTGTTTTTCTTTTATAAGGCTTTCCAGAATAAAAAAGGAAATTCCATTTGTCCTTTTTTTGGGGTGATATTGAAAAATAATTATACAGATATATAACACATACAGAAGAGCTATAGATAGGGTAACATCCCCCCACGTCCGTTTTAACAAAATCAATTTTCATTTTTCACATACAATAGAGCCATAGATAGGGTAACATCCCCCCACGTCCCTTTTAACAAAATCAATTTTCATTTTTCACATACAATAGAGCCATAGATAGGGTAAGATCCCCCCCACGTCCCTTTTAACAAAATCAATTTTCAATTTTTCAAATACAGTAGAGCTATAGATAGGGTAACATCCCCCCACGTCCGTTTTAACAAAATCAATTTTCATTTTTCACATACAATAGAGCCATAGATAGGGTAACATCCCCCCCACGTCCCTTTTAACAAAATCAATTTTCAATTTTTCAAATACAGTAGAGCTATAGATAGGGTAACATCCCCCCCACGTCCCTTTTAACAAAATCAATTTTCAATTTTTCAAATACAGTAGAGCCTTAGATAGGGTAACATCCCCCACGTCCCTTTTAACAAAATCAATTTTCAATTTTTCAAATACAGTAGAGCCATAGATAGGGTAACATCCCCCCACGTCCCTTTTAACAAAATCAATTTTCAATTTTTCAAATACAGTAGAGCCATAGATAGGGTAACATCCCCCACGTCCCCTTTTAACAAAAACACTTTTCATTTTTTTACATACAATAGAGCCATAGATAGGGTAACATCCCCCCCTCCCCTTTTTAAAAAACATTTTTACTAATCGGCTATACTGTATATGCCATTTGAAACTCGAATTGTAAGGGTTTCATGCATACCACGATGTTAAATATTATATATTTTGAAATGATTTTGTTAAATGAGACGCGGGGGATCTTCCCCTAAATATGGCTCTACTGTATGTGCTATTTGAAATTCGCTTCCTGAATTTTATATGCACACCTAGACGTTGTATACTATTTAAAGAAAAATTAAAAGTGATTTTTGTGAAAAGGACGATGGGGAAATTTCCCCGATCTATGGCTATAGGTATGTGTCATTTAATACCTGAGTAGTTTGTTTATTATGCCTGCCAATTTGTTTATTATGCCTGCCAAGAGGTTGTTCAATATTTAAAGAAAAAAAAGAAGGTGATTTTGCGAAAAGGGACATGGGGGGATGTTACCCTATCTATAGCTCTGCTGTATGTGAAAAATGAAAAGTGATTTTGTTAAAAGGGACGTAGGGGGATGTTACCCTATCTATGGCTCTACTGTATGTGAAAAATGAAAAGTGATTTTGTTAAAAGGGACGTAGGGGGATGTTACCCTATCTATGGCTCTACTGTATGTGAAAAATGAAAAGTGATTTTGTTAAATGGGAAGTGGGGGGATGTTACCCTATCTATGGCTCTACTGTTTATGTTATTTGAAACTCGTTTTATTAATTTTATATGCATACCCTAACATTGTATACTATTAAAAGAAAACTGAAAAGTGATTTTTGGTGAAAAGGATGTGGGGGAATGTTCCCCTTTCTACAAATAAAATGTATGTGACATTAAAAACCCGAGTTGTTAGTTTGTTATGCCTACCACGAGGTAGTTTAATATTCAAAGAAACATGAAACGTGATTTTGTGGGGGGATGTTACCCTATCTATGACTCTATTGTATTTGAATAATGAAAAGTGATTTTGTGAAAAGGGACGTGGGGGGATGTTACCCTATCTATGGCTCTACTGTATTTGAAAAATTGAAAATTGATTTGTTAAAAGGGACGTGGGGGATGTTACCCTATCTATGGCTCTATTGTATTTGAATAATGAAAAGTAATTTTCTGAAAAGGGACGTGGGGGATGTTACCCTATCTATGGCTCTACTGTATTTGAAAAATTGAAAATCGATTTTGTTAAAAGAGATGTGGGGGATGTTACCCTATCTATGGCTCTATTTTATTTGAATAATGAAAAGTGATTTTGTGAAAAGGGACGTGGGGGATGTTACCCTATCTATGGCTCTACTGTATTTGAAAAATTGAAAATTCATTTTGATTTTGTTAAAAGGGACGTGGGGGGATGTTACCCTATCTATGGCTCTATTGTATTTGAATAATGAAAAGTGATTTTGTGAAAAGGGACGTGGGTGTTGTTACCCTATCTATGGCTCTACTGTATTTGAAAAATTGAAAATTCATTTTGATTTTGTTAAAAGGGACGTGGGGGGATGTTACCCTATCTATGGCTCTACTGTATGTGTTATATATCTGTATAATCATTTTTCAATATCACCCCAAAAAAAGGACAAATGGAATTTCCTTTTTTATTCTGGAAAGCCTTTTATATATTTTAAGCTGAGACACGACATCTATTGTGAATACAATGTAAATATTGTAAAAAGTTAGCCAGTCTCTCGAAAAACAAAATATATAGTTTTTGTTAACCAGGGCATGATGAGAAATCCGAAAAAAAAAAACAGAATAAATTTTATATGAAGACACAGTCCTATTGTCAGACAGTTTAAAAGAAATACGTTAGTCCTACAGGTATTAATTACTTGAAAATTGCAGAAAAAAGCAATGAGACCTGACTATAAATGACAATTGTCAGAATCATTTAACAAACAGAAAATTCTTCAAGTATTGTAAAACACTTTATATGATTGTATTAAATTGAATTATCAAGAATCATATCAGAGAGCGAAACCTTTTATGTATAAAAAACGACTTATATCTGGAATCGGTGAAGACAAAATCCTTTTCTCATTTCATTTAAAACATACGAAAAACAAAACAAAAGAAATGGGATCGAACTGATCGTTCGTAAGGAAATTACTTGAGTTTAGTGCACAAACAGGAATAACCTTAAGACCATGTACCCTTGGAATATAATTTATAAGTACCAGTACCGTCCGGTTAGTGGTAAAACATGTTCAAGTGACAACAGCGAAGAACAATTTAACATTTTTGTTGTTTGTTTTTATTTGTAGAGCATTTCCTGACAAACTATAACAATGGTTTTAGATAAAAACACATTGGGAACATGCGAAGCGACCGCAGTCTTGGCTGGCTTCATTCCTTTGTTGCTGACTTTTTTTTGCCGCCTAATTTTAAATTTACACAGTCGAATTTACATTTGCGATGGGGACGTAACATTTCATACACTAAATTCATCAAATCAAAGACTAGTATTTCAACAACAGTATACAGAATGAAACGGATGCATAAAAAGAAGTTTTACTAGCATAGAAGTAGGTTAATGATTCCATGCATTTTAAAAAAACAACAACATTAAGTATAACAATTTCATTCTTTACACAAATCAATTCATTAGTTTTACTGCGAAAAAGAATATTGAAAAATCATAATTATCAAATTTTAGTGAAATATAAGCTCTTTGATCATAAACATTATAAAATTAATTACTATTTTAGATAATATTGATATTATATAATTAAATTTAATTTTATCATTGGTAGCATATTATAAATATTATCAGGGATTTGAAAATATTAACAGAATTATAAAACACTATGATAATGATCATTATAAAAACAAACTTTGTTACTATTTGAGCTAAAATTATGTAATAATTAAGTTTATTGTTAAAATTGATATAATAATAATATCACTATTATCTATTATTATTGTTATTATTATTATTATTTGTTAATAGTATTACATTTTAATTATAATTATTTTTTGATATAATCTAATACAGAATATAGATCAGAAGGAAAACTGCAAGGAATTACTATAGACATCTCACTTCCTGGTCTCTTGGTCAGCACAAGTTGAGAAAGTAATAATAAAAATGTTATTCACTCACTGCTGTATTTGCTAGGAATAATACAACATTATCTTTCTATACCAAACCGTAAATTTTTTTCAATGCTTACATCCTCTCACACATTGACTATTGTTGTACAATATGGGGATATTGTAGCAAGGACCTGTCCGACCAGATCCTAAAATTTGAGGGGAAAAAAGCAGCAAGATTAATACTCGACAAAGGCCTGGACACACCATCTTCATCACTATTTCAAGAACTGAAATTGATGAAGTTTGATGAAAGGGTACACTGCCAAAAATATATTCTCGTGTAAACTGTATTTTATATTGGTAAATACTACCATGTAAATGTATATAACGGAGGACCACAGGGAAGTTTGGTCCATGACCAGTAGTGCTTCCTCCGTACACAAAGACTTTATTATTATTATTATTATCATTATTCAAATATGGATAATTGATTTTAGTTATCCAGCTCCTGTTACTTTAATTATTATTTTTATCATGTTATGTCTGCTTTTCAATAATGATATAATGGGAAAGACAACTGAAATTAGTAAAAGCATTCCAGAATTACTAGAAATAGCAGCGTAATAATTTCGAATAAACATTCAAACAGTTTAAAATGAGACAAAAATGCCACATGGCAAAGAAATCTAATGGAGACAGGTGCGCAATGCTAATTTCCAAATGCTATTTGTCAAAATGCTTATTGTCAAATATTGACTATCTAGGGAAGGCCGGTACGCCAAGCTAATTGCAAAATGCTAAATGACAAGTAGTTAAAAATGCTATTTGCCGAATGCTGAATGTCAAACAATGACTGTCAAAATGGTAATTGTCAAGCGATAATTGCTAATTGTTAACTGAGAAATGTAAAACAATAAATGCTAAGTGCTTATTGCTAAGTGCTTATTTAAAAAAGAGAGATGAATAGATCAGTGTATGAATGCGTTCTTTAAATAGTCATTGGCCTTTGTTACATAACTTTGTCTCTTTTATGTCTTTTTTCTTAACATTTAAAGAGTAATCAGTTTCGGTCCAATGTTCTTATGGCCAGTAGATCATGTTACTGTTTCATGTCAGACTGGTATATGATACGTCTTAAATAGTTAAAACTTATTAGTTTAAGAGATAGAAATCATTAATTCAAAGTTAAAGACTTTGACGATAAAAATTTATCTTTTAGCAATAAGCATTAGCTACATGTATTTGATATTTAGCATTTGGAAATTAGCATTAATTATATGGCAGAAAGCATTTGATATGTAGCATTTAGCATTAAGTAATTGGCATTTAGTATTAAATAACTGGCATTCAGCATTAAGTGATTAGCATTTAGCATTACATATTAGGCATCAGACATTCGGCAATTAGCATAGCGCACCAGCCTTCTATAACTATCAAACGGTAATTTTCAAGTGTGAAATGCTATGGAAGGCCAGTGTGCCATGCTAATTGCCCAATACTTAATGCCAAATGGTTAATGCAAAATGTTATTTGTCAAATGCTTAATTTCAAATATAGACCGTCAGATGGTTATTATCAAATGATAAATTGTAATTGTTAATTACAATATGCTAGACAATAATTGTCAAATGCTTATTGCTACCTGCTTGTTTTAATAAAGAGCTGAATACATCAATGTATGAATGCATCCTTCAAAATAGTTGAAGTTTCAAAACAATAAAAGTCACATTGATTAGTTTAAGAGATACAGATCATTAATTCATTTAGTTAAAAAGTTGAAAATTAGCATTCATCATTTTGCAGTAGCATTACCTTTTTTTATAGTAAGCATCTTTCATTTAGCATTAGGTGTATGGCATAAGCATCAACTATTTTCATGTAGCATTTGGCAAAACACATGGCGACGGTCTTCCATAAAATGCTGATCGTTAATTGTGAAATGCGAAAAAAAAAAAGAAATGTCACATGCTGTTTGTTATGTCCTTATTCTTATAAAGAGCTGAATATATCAGTGGGTTAATTCATCATTTAAATAGTCACTAACCTTCATTACATAACTTTGTCTCTATCTGATTTTTTTGAAACATTTCATAGTATACAGTTTCAGACGAATATTCCCATGACTAGAAGAACATGTTATTGCCTCATATCAGACTGGTAGAACATTACACGCTTTCAGATGCTTAAAAGTTCTTTAGTTTGAAAAAGTACATCTATCTTAAATAATATAAAAATTAGAATTTATTATTTGGCAATAAGCATTTGCTATTTGACATTTTATATTTGACATTTAGCATTAGGAATATGGCATAAAGCATTTGGTAGGCAACATTTACCATTAAATATTTGGCATTTAGCATTAAATAATTGGCATTTAGCAATAGGTATTTGGCATTTAGTATTAAATATTTGGTATATGGCATTTGGTAATTAGCATGGTGCACCGGATTTCCATAGAGTTTTAAACCATGAGTCTATAGCATATAGTATTTGATATGCAGCATTTAACATTAAGTAATTTAATATTAGGGTTTACAAGTTGGCATTTAGCATTTGACCATAAGCATGGCATGGAAGGCCGGTGCGCCATGCTAGTTGCCAAATGCTAAATGACAAATAGTTAATGCAAAATGCTATTTTCAAAATGCTGAAATTCAAATATTGACTGTCAAACGGTAATTGTCAAATGATAAATGAGAAATACGAAACAATAAATACCAAATCCTTATAAGTGCTAAATGCTTGCTCAAAAGAGCTGAATATATCAGTGTATAAAAGCAGCTTTTAAACAGATGAAAAATACGAAACAATAAATTCTAAATGCTAATTGCTAAATGCTTGCTAAAAAGAGCTCAATATATCACTGTATGAAAGCATCTTTTAAATAGCAATTGGATTTTGTTACATAACTTTCATTGTTTAAAACATTTTTCTAAACATTTTAATAGTAAAAAGTTTCAGTCCAATGTGCTTATGGTCGGTAGACCATGTTATTGTTTAAGTCAGACTGGTAGAATATCATATGTCTTAAATGTTACATTCATTGGTTAACAGAAGTCATTAATTAATAGAGTTAAATAATTTGGCCATAAGCATTTATCATTTAGCAATAAGCAATAGCTACTTGTCATTTAGCTTTAAATATATAGCATTAAGCATTTGGTATGTAGCATTTATCATTAAGTACTTTGCATTTAGCATTAAAAAATTATTGGCATTTAGCATTAAGTACTTGGCATTTAGCAGTAAATATTTGTCATTTTGCAATTTGCATGGCGCACCGGCCTTCCATTGCATGGTTCCGACCTTCAGTAGAAATCAAACCAGACGCTACTCAGTAATGACAAATAGCAACTCGGATGTTATATATAGAGAAGTGTCAACAAAGCTATAGACGAACCATTCAATACCATTTGGCAGTTATAAAAGCATCTTATTTTAGAAATGTTGTAAGAACAATAATTTCTACAAATATTGTTTAGATGTCTACATTCAGTCCATTTACAGTGTTATACGCGTATTGACAGACATATAAAGCTAATAAAAATCTATAAAGAATCTGGAATTCCTTCAGACACCGATTGGTTTCTGCAATTAATCTTTTTGCCTTGTCCTCAACGGGTGCATTGACAACATTGCTGTTTATCATATGGAAAAAAGAAATTATACAAACACCGTTAGTCGATCTGCTGTGCCCTCAACAGGTACATTGAAAGAAATAAAACATTTCTGTTTACAATTATATGGCACATGTACATCCTGCAACGTGATCAAATTGTGCATTGTTAGACATGTATGCCTTTGACTTTAATGCTACTATTGTTTCCTTGGAGAGTTGTCACAGAAAATATCTTCACACCTCAAACAATGTGATTGCATTATAACAAAAAAGCTCCATCATGTGCATGCGTACACTACACGTATTCACTTTGTAAACTTACGCGAACAACAGCTGAGAGAGTGAATTCATTTCTTTTGTAGTTGTAATTTTATAAAATGCTAAACAACCCTATAAAATGTATCACTGCATATATTTTATCAAATGTAGTTACTTTATTTGATATTATATTTTAGATGAAGAAATCATGAATTTCCTAAAACAAACTTAAAAATATGTATCTTTGTGATATCTGTAAATAAAAAGTTTCTCAGTGAGATGTTTAGATAAAGTTTATAAAAAATTATGTCATTGTCAGGAAGTGTGAGTATTGATCACTGGATTAACCTTTCAAATCAAATTAATCATTAGGCAGTTGATATGTTGTTTTCAAAAAGTCAATATTATAAGGTTACCTTGTCCGTCGGAGCAAAAGAATTTACTCAAAGGCAGAACGTTTACATAGATTGTTATCCTTTGTTGGTCGATAAAAAATTAATTTCATTTTTAAAAATAGTTGAATGACTAAGCTTTTGCGCTACCTTTGGAACTTTTACAGAGCCATTTGTACATATAAAAGTAAAATAGACCGTTGTGGATCTACGAAATCGTGACTTATTATAGTTACACTGTAATGTGAAATGTGTCTCCAAAATTAGCAGGAGCAACCTTTACAAAAAGTGCATTGATATTTTCTACATAGGTACAATGGTCTGTAATAGTATATGCTACATGTATAAAAGTGAAGATCTTGATTTCTTCCAAAGAGAACAACCTCTCTTGATGATTGTAATTCCTACTTGCTCTGCATACTGCAGTGTCTTGCAGAAAAATGTTCTAAGAATTTCTAAAACATTACCTAATGATTCACATGAAGTATACAAATCGGCGTAATTTGTAACAATTTTTAAATCTTAATAACTTTATTTTAGTGAGAAAACGTAGTTCATTATAAATATTTTTACATTCCATAATTATTAAAATGTACTGCGAAAATACTTAAGCACGTTAGAAATATTTTTCGTGCAAAGCTGCCAAAGGTAGAAAGAACACAAACATTAATACTTCACTTCAGAAACATCCAAGTTGTTTCATTAGAAAAATTTCATGTCATCGATAGATCCATTTTTAGTTAAAAATAGATAAAAGACAGTTGATGTAATATTCCGTCATTTTCTTTCTGGTTATTTTATCAGTTTACAATTAACACTAGCTCAAGACAAACACTTTTGAACATATATTACTATTTTCTTGATTCCCGAAGACGCAATGAGTATTTGATTAGAATATTATTCTGCATGAGTATGTTTGTGTATTTACAATTATAATATTTTCCTAAATAGGAAAATATCTGAATCTTTACTTTCTTATAGTCACTTGAAACTGGTCCGTCTTATTTTATTGAATAACATTTTATTTATTTCCTCCGCAAACAACAATCCAACGATTTTATTGCAATTCCCGCAGAAATTGGAACGATTTTCGCCCAAAGCCATGTTAATCTTTCTGAAATGATAATTATTCATGCGTTTAACAAAGTACATCTAATGCGGGTTATATAACAACGTTTTATTATTATTATATTGTATTATTATTATATAATAATAATTATAACAACGTTTTCTCTACTTACTATGGATTAATTGAGAATATGTGTTTAAAAGTTTTGTTTCAATGGCCGTAGTAAACTAACTAAAATAAACAAATAGCACATCACATAATATTTACCAGTTTCTCTCACTAAACGTGCAAAACGGTATGAACAACACAAAATATATTGATGATAGGCTTACAAGGTTGTCCGGGCGTCTGTATTCACCGAGTTTGACTAATTGCAATATTTCATTCATGTCCAAAAGTAAAGTATGTTGATCAAAAATGAAAATATTAATCGAAAGTACATGTTAAAGCTTTGTTATTTTTTCCGTTCATGTACTGTGTTGAATGTTTTAAAACATTTTTACACACGTCACAATTCAGAAACATAAACAATACATTGCGTAAAAAATATTTGCTTTATGTCACTTAAAAGTTAAATATACAACAAGAAGCGATGTATGTTCTGGGGATCTTGTAAAGATATATAAATTTAAGGCTTTATTGAAATTAATAATTAATGATATAAGATGCCAATGAAAATATTTTGTTGTACATATACAAAAGTAATCCTCAAAGACAATAATACTGGGACAAGAACTATTGCGAATTATATGTTTACATTTGATAATATTTCATAAATTCATAAATATAAGTCATAAATATAACATATGAACTGTTTAAAATTTATGTAATACAATTTTATTTATTATGATTATCAGATATATCTTATAATACTTTGGAAGAAACTTATGCTTATTTCGATTTACCTTGGCAAATGACGTTCAGATCAGTCAAATATCCGTTTAGTTGATGGTCTGTATATGTCTTCCCTGATAAAGGTAAATTAGAATTAAAAAAGTATTTTGATCTTCGCAGATTTCGAAATGATGGGTTTATTCAATATTGTCAATGAAATCATTTGGTTGCATTTTTACGGTTTACAATTTGTTCCCTCATTATGTTACGCATGCGCTCAATGCGTTTAATGTCAGTAAGACAGACACGCCTTTCGCCTGCAATAAATGCTCATGGTAGCTAAGCAAACTCAACATATTTACAGAAGGAGGAGCCATTCTCTGTTTCCATTGGCAAAAGTGACGTAAGAGTAAACTTCAATACTCCATCATACGACTTTTGCTGTTTCTGTTCTGACTTGATCCCTGGTGCAGGATGTTTCTCATGAAAAAACAGGAATGCTGTCACTGTTTTGATCTATTTTGCTCTTTGTTAAATCTAGCCATGGAAACAGTCATAGAAACAGCCGGGATTTTCAGTATAAAAAGGAACGGAACCCAGAGTGCGGCACAGCAGGAACTTACCGAAGGAACAGATATATCTAAATTTGATAACAGAAAAGGCATTTAGGAAGGAACGATGAAGTCCAGGATTCTTATCGGTTTACTTGTATTAATCGTCTTGTTTAATACCGGAGGTAAGATTTAGCACAATTTGATGAATATTTATCAAGGACTACAAATACTATGCAGGTTAATTTTCTCACTTATTATACTACTGACCATTGCAGGCACGTTTTGTCTCATTGATGTTCTGTATATTAGCATTTATATATCGAACTACAAAAATACGCAATTATTGTTTTCATTTATGCTACCCTTGGAAAAGGCATTTTGAAAGCCGAAAGCGCTCGCGTTTATAAACTTTTGGCTCTGAATATACAAATATTTTCTCATACTCTATAATTTTATTTTTATGTTCGAGTCATTTTCGAATCCAGTGTGTTTGAAAGGCTTTTCGTTTATTCACTTATTTATATACATGTATATTACTTGTCCTATCGTGTAATGATTACATCAAAGACATTACAAATAATCAGTTTTAACATAATCGCAGCCAACGGGTAAATGTTTTCAACACTAAATTATTAAAAAATGTCTTTCATTAGATAATTAAACAAATGTAAATTACGATATATTGAAATCTATTAAAGCAAATTCGAATTTATCTGTAATTTCCACTATAAAGAAACAACTGAGTAATTCATTCGAGTTTGATCCATACCTTTTAATAAACTCAATCTATTTGAACACATTTATTTCCGAAATGCCTAGTCTGTTTAGACATTGATATCTCAAAGTTTTAAATCAGTCTGAAATGATTTATCTCAACGTCAATGTGCAAGGAATTAATATGCATGCTACGAATTACCGATCCAGTAACAATAATCAAAGTCTATGTTTTCTACATATTGTTTGCATTAAGCTAACTCAGGGCCCATTATCCACGAGTTTTCAATGCGTGTGAATAACTACAAACCAGTTGATAATTTAAATATAAATATTTGATATAGAATTATTCTATTAACAGAGGCCGCTCTTTCCGAATGGACAACACCAGTTATAGGTACTGCAACCGGAAGTGGGAGTTTGTCAGTTGCCGAAGACCAAGCTCTTTCAACAACAATTCACACGCTTGCAGCCACTGGTGCTGCAACGATAACTTATTCGCTACTGTCTACAGGTACTCCTTTTGCAGTAGCTGGTACAGGTGAACTTACAATTACCTCCGCTCTTGACTACGAGACAACTACTTCCTACGTAATAGAAGTTGAGTAAGTGGGTTTAAACTTTAAAAGTTTAAATTTGAACTTTGAAACAATGTTCTATCGCTATAAACAATGATAATACACCGTGTGCAATCAGTATGGACTTGATGTGTTTTAATAGTGGATAAACTTAGAACTTTTTTCTGACCGAGGATTATCTTATCCATTTGGTTTAATTTTAGTTTAACGTTACTTTTTATTTTCGCACGAATTTAAGCCGTAACAGAAATGTACAGGCTATGCGTAAGCGACAGTAACACTTCCCCTCTTCAAGAAGTCATCATATGTGATGACGTGTAAGCCATTTCCCGGACGATCCCCCATGTTACGACTTTGGGCGAAACAGACCTTAAAGAGGATAGAATTTTGATGATGAAAAATCCCAACTGCCTGTGGAGGGATTCGAACCCAGATCGCGCGCGTGAAAGACCAATGCTCTTACCCCTGAGCCAAAGAGTCGACTCCCTGATGCAGTTGTCAGACGCACAGGCTATGCGTAAGCGACCGTAACAATTCAGCTATATGCTTCTTTGATATTTCATGAGAAATAACAAGCTTCCTTTCACGAAAGTTTCACGATTGGTCGTAAAATCAGTAATTTAATCCTTATTATGCTGGGCAGTCTGATCAAGATCTGCACTGTTCGCCATTCAGTCAGTGCCTTTTTTGTAAGCATCCCTTTTAACAGTTAATGATACTGTCCAAATTGAAAGATGAACAAGTTCATTATAGAAATTTAGCAGGGTAAGGGCTAATATTACTGCAGTTTAAATTATCAAGTTAAATACGTTTTATCTGTTAGGAATACACTTACTTTGATATTTTCAAGTCTTAATGCATTCAGCTCTTATATATGGTTGCTGATTTATGCCATTTCGTCTTTTCGCACCGCGACTCTGCCCAAAGAGAACACGAGATTTAAGAAGTTTAAATGTCGGCGGCGCGGACGAACAAGTCACTAAACAGCGGAAGCACGAGACGAAAAGATGACATTTTAAATCTCAGACGGCTAGGTTCAAGGGCAAAACTGAATGAAGACTTAAATTTACCTATCGTCTTTATGCTCTGCGGTCCGCCATTATGTCTCTTAAATCTAGTATTTTCTTTCCGTATCTCCGCTGTTAAACGAGGTTTCGCCCCGTGCCCTCTCAATCTTATTTCCTTAAATCTCGTGTTTTCTCTGAGCGAAAACAGGAAATGACACAAATCAGCCAACATAGTTATATTTTTAAAACATTTTGTGATAGGGCGGTTGATGACGACCCTACGACGGGAACGGCAACCATTACTGTGTCTGTGACTGATGTTAATGAACCGACATTTGGCTCTTCATCATACAGTCCATGCATTCTCGACGGTTCTGTGGCAGGTAAGCTTCAGTCTGTCTTAACATTTCTTATAACATATTCTCTTAAATTATGCAAATTTAAATTAGTTATTTTAAAACGTGCAATGTAGACACGAATTAAAGGATGTGCATTTTCCAAACACATTTTCATAGGAGTACCTGTTTTAACGTCGTATGACCATTGTTAATAATTTATTAAATATTTATTTGATTATGTAAACATCAAATACGTGTGCGCTTTTATAATTCTGTACATTTATTGCAAATGACTTTGCTACCCTTTAGAGTAATTTTAAGCAAATGTTACATGATCACGAAATTAGAAAAAAAGAAATTATAACTGACACTGTTGATACAAAAAGGGGAAAAACGCAGACACAAAAGTGTAGGATTTATCTAATAAATTACATAAAATAGAAATTCATAAATATCCATTTCAGAAATTTCTTTTGTCTTCTGTCGTCGAACAAAAGAGATATCATTTAAAAATGCCTTAACTTACAGCAATCATCATTATTGTTTTGGATTAGAGTTTTCAATATTTAAGCACATTTAACGAGTAAACACTCCAACGTTATCCACAGGTTTTAATGTTGCCTGAACAAAACAGTTTGCTCATTTGTTTGAGTATCAGGTTGGGACAAATACACATTTTCATAATGCATTATCATTATATTTTTATGTAAAAATTCATATACCATGTGTTAATCTTGGCGTATTTCGCCGACTACTTAAAAAGCTACAGCGTGTAAGAAACTACCATAAAATAATTGATTGATGACACTCTTACATCTTCGATATAAGCGAAATAGACACGGATTCATGTATCTGGTGTAGTTTAGTTATGTCAAATTCAGAATTCGTTTCCTATTTTTAGAGATTGTGCAGGGGATTTTGGTATTGGTCTTATAAGAAATTGCACTTTTTAGAATTAAGGATAGGTGTTCCTTTTAATTTGAAAAGAATTTTAAGAGAACTTCTCACCTAAAAACACCTTGAGACTTAGGAAGACATTTGCATATGTTTAAAATTAATCAATTGCAGCTGTCTATATCTGAAAAACTATACAGCACTTACGTGACATTTAAATGCTTATTATGTGTGTTTAAACTCATATTCTACAAAAAAAAATCAATAAAATCTGCCAAAAAAGTATAAAACCCTACGAAGAAAAATAAAAGCTGACTCGGATTGATTGAGTCTCTTCATGAAAGGAAATGAAATGTGCAGCATCCATCATGCTTTCTAGCACTGGACTAAGCGGTATTTTATTCGTTAACTGAGTATACGTAAGGGGTAACATTATACAACACTAAACTATGATGCTGTGACAGTAGATAAAATCTATGAGAAGATCCTTTGGAAACATAGAACGCAGCCAAGCCAAGACAAACAATACCTCGGTTTGATCGAATCTGTTCATGAGAGGGTTTGAAACACGCAACATCTGTCACGCTCCCTAGCACAGCCCTAACATGTACAATAATGAGGTTCAGCCATATAACGCAAAAAGGTATTAGAAGAAAACTCACATGGCATATCGTTCAAAATTTACACAATCATGACGTTTATGTATTATTTATTATATTATTGAATTAATTGTATGCCTTATGAAATAAGTTTGCTAACGTGTTAATTAAAGTGATATCTTGACTGATGAATATCCGCCATTTTTGCAGATACCACATTGACCACTGTTTTAGCAACTGATGCGGATACCGGTGACACAGTTACTCACGCTATAGCAGGTCAGTTAATATCGTAATGAAAGTGGGAAAGAAATGTTGACAACAGATAAAAGATATTTGTCACTGCCTTTTTAATTATCAAGGGGCTATTTTGGCTGCACCAGATATACATGTCATCTGAGGGATTTAGCTGGTGTATCACGGAGGAAATTCAAAAGTATTTTGAAAAAAACAGTCAAAAAATATTTAAAGAAAATTTGTCCCTGCATTTGTCCCCTACTGGTTGAAACCCGTTTCGGGGACTAGAGTTGCCCTTTTCCCTCTGTCCGTCTATCATTTCGCCTGTTCGTCTGCGATGTCGTGTCCGATCCATAACTCTGTCTTTCATCAATAGATTTTAATATTTCTTGACGTAAATTTACCCCAATATAGGACAATATGTCACCTTTATCTTAAAGGTCAAGGCCCTATTTGAAGGTCATAGGTCAATAGTACAACTATAGATTTTATATCCAAACTTTGTGTTATAACATATTGTATATGCAGTACAATATTGTATATACATCATTGACAGTAATCAGAACATTATCTTATACCGTAGTAAAGTAAATTAGTCAACTTCCAGTAGGGGACTTTGTACGAGTATTGCATGTCAATACTTCATTCAATTGTTTGTTTTATATCAACTAAACCGATAAGGTCAACATTATAGTGTTAAGCAAAGTAATTTCGTTTTCTTTACATTGTGCATAACTAGAAAAATGTTTTACATGTACAGGTGGAAACACAAATACTGACTTCAAAATTGCTGCTGCGACAGGTGTCATCCAAGTAAATACAGGCAAAACTCTCGCCAAAGCAACAAATCCAAGTTACAATCTTGTAATCGAAGCCGATGACGGAAGTCACACATCGACAACCACAGTCACAGTAACAGTTGCTGATTCTTGCAATGGTGTGGCAGCTGTTGGTTTCAGCATGCTGGCAATTTTGATGGCTTTTCTTGTAGCAAAAATTTAAGTGTTAAAATGCCGGTATCTTGTGTAAAAAATCCGTAATTTCAAACGGATTTATTATGAATGCTTTGTCTCTAAACATATGTTTGAAATAACCTAACAAACGATATATTACAATGAAATCTTAATCAGGTGTATTAGACCCACTTTGTTTGAAAAAGAACTCTGAAGACTGATACCCCTTTGGCAGTAAATGAAAATGAGCGTATAAGAACAAAGGTAAAATCTTGTAGTACCGACAAGATATTTTTGCAATATTGCAATACCGGCGTTTATCAAATTGTTTCTATATGCATTATAGTGCAGGTATTTTAGGTGAGATGCGCGTTCTTGAATAATTAATTATATTTGTAGTACTTATATCATTTTTAAGATGACATATTGGCTGTAAACTGAACTGCCGTGATAGGCTTATAATTTATTGCAAACAGTTAAACAAAAAATCTTAACTTATTTTGGTTCTACACGAACTTCATGATATGTAATAATGAAATGAAACTTGATTTCCCATTGAAAAGATGTAGCCATAAACTATTATTAAGTGTTCAAGATTTTGTGCTATTCCCTTTAGTACTGTATTTGTGTGTGTGTGTGACGTACTTACTGTGATTTGTTTGGAAAATGATACCAGTAATGAGATACAAGTTTATCGATGTTTGGGTCATTTTCCTTGAGTTTTGTATTTGTTTTCGTAAATGCTTATTCACATTTCACTTGTGAATATCTGAAAATGTCAAATCCAACAAATATTTACTGACAGTGTTAAATATGTTAAAACATGATTTTTTTAACTAAATAGTTTAATGAAATTTCTAGCAAATATTTACTGACAGTATTAACTTTCTTCATACATGAACAAAAAATGTTATAAAATATTTTGATGAAATTTGCACATCATTAATGACTTTCGTATGAATGACTGACCAATATAATATAACATTTGTCTAGCATACTGATATCTTAATACTCTTGTATCATGTTGTCATTGTTTGATGTGAAAATAAAAGAAATGACACAGTTATTTGTGGATACTTCAAAGTCTCGAATTGTTATTCAGGAGCTAACACAATGAGTTCGTTTTTTATATTAGAAATTTTTTGTTCTTTCAATCTAAGGTTTATATCATTAATGAGAAAACCATTATATGATCTATGTCCGTAAACTATAATATACACGTATATCACTCGAATTATATTCTATTATTATAGAATTATATGACTGAGAGTGTAATACTGTATTAAAATAGAATAAAATATAAAAAGTGGAAAACCACAGCTCGCCCTAGACGACATGAACGAAAATGTTGCTGGCTCGGTTTGATTGAGCCTGTTCATTTACGGTTTTGTAAATGAAAGCTACCGTCCACGCCCTCTAGCCCCTGGTTGAGCATAACTCAACACATGTTATAGGTACCAGAAAATAATTTAGCGACATCCGTAGATGTATTCATACGGAGGTGTAAATGGAAGCTTCAATGATACACAGAGTCTACTTCCATGAAAAACGGCGTAAGGTCTCCAGTTGAAATAATGGTTTTGCTCTAAACGAGAAAATAATGGGCAAAACTAAACATACTAGAATTTAACTGGAATTTAGAGGGGTGACCAGAGTAAATGGAGCCTGCATATCACAGAAACTGCCAAAAGACAAAATTAAAAGGCAGGCACCATATCCAAGAGGCGATTAACAATACCCAAAGCGATTAAAGGGGAGCCGAAATGTTCAAGCTAAAAAATTAAATAGTGCACTCAAACAACATAAATTATGAGCTGTACGATCAGAATAGATCGAAATATAACAGCTCTGATTAAAGAGACGTTTAGGAACAGAAATTCACTAGTTGGATTTGACCAACCCCTTATGTATTTACATATCTTACCTTAATAACAGACGATGAATGGGGAAGAAGCGGACAAGTTGATTTATTTCCACCTAGTATCATGAGCATGTACGCATTTACATGCATGAGTAATAGACGTCGACGAGACAAGAAACTGGCCAGTTAATTAATTCTTTCAGCCTTGTATGTATATATATGCATCCATACTTCTAAATAATATACTTGATGGTTCTCTCCGCATAGCATATATATATCTTTATACCTTAGACTCCTATTAATTTCACTTGTATATTTCTTTGGTGACCGTCTCCAAAATCCCTTCAAATTATTTTGAACTGTTTAGATACTTGGATGCTAGGGCCCGAGGCTTGCTTTCCTGTTGATCACCGTACAATGAGATGGAAATGCCAAGTTTTATTTCCAAATAAATACGGAAAAACTAGAGGGTAATAACTGTATTTAGGCCAGTCAGACGTGTCACCGTGATAATTCATTAAAACTGGTGCTGTCAGAATGTGCAGTAAAATTATCCAAAGTATTTTGAATAGTTATACAGCTATATTTCAATAATTGTGTATATATGTTTTTGATGCAAAATTGCTTGCTAGCGATGGGTTATAGAGAAAAGATGTTTCTCACTTACCGGACAGAAAAATCTCTATTTTTAAAAATGCTGGAAAATCTTATCTCACATGGGTTATCCCACACTCCTGTGACGGACTACTTCATGCACTGAATATACATATTATTTATGTAAAATAATTAAAAATCAGGTACCTTTATCTTTTCTCTCCATTCCTTATAATGTATTTCTCGATTCAAAATTCGTTACTTTTTGATAAGAACGTACCGTTACGCTAAAAACGATAAAACTAAAGCGGAACTTTGTTATTGTGCGTCACTGAAATGTCATGACGTCTTTTCTGCTTACGGACGTCAATTTCCCGCGTTTTAAATAGTTCCATATTTTCATGCTTGTTTTCATTGTTTCTGTTGTGGTAAGTGAGAAATAGAATCCATCATTGGTGTTCGGTGAAGATCGATAATCCCAACCCTCGGGCGCACCGCTCAAGTCTTAAACTCGGCACAGCCTCGTTTAAGACTTGAGCGGTGCGCCCTCGGGTTGGGATTTTCTGATCTTAACCGAAGACCAATGACAGATTCTCTATTTCCGTTTGTGAAGAAAACACGAAACTTTGTATATAATTATTTTGAAGTGAGCTGAAGCCAAACAAAGGAAGAGACACACGGTTCATAGACATTAATTAGCCTAGAATCAGGAACCAAAAGGGGCCGGTGATTTATTTTTTTTAATCAGCAATTTCCAAAACGTTAATTTATGACTCTTATAGATAATAATTTTTGACAAAATATTTATTAAGTTGCATTTTATACACTCTTAATATAAATAAGACACAGATAAATGATATAGATGAGACCCTTAAAGGGGGGAAATGTTAAACAAATTCTCATTCATAGGATGAATTTATTTCTAAGTATGAATATTATATCACTTAAGTAAACTAAACTCATTTTAATACATTCTAGTAATTAATGAAGTTAAAAAACTATTTAAATATTCTTAACATTTGGAGGTTCATGAAGGGTTTCCTATAAAACAAGTTAACATGTACATACAAAGTGTGTTTCAAATAATAGTCTGCATTCCTGCGTTGTCACATCAATCTTACAGTTCTAATTAAGTACTGGGAGTATTGGTAGTTAGATTTTACGATGAAAAAAAGAGTAACATTCAAAAGAGAGGCTCCATAAGGGTTTTTTCTTCTTGTATTACAGCATCTAATTTAATTCCCTGTAATGCATATTATATAAAACATGATCTGCACTGTTCGCAATTCAGTCAGTACCTTTCTGTTAAGCACCCTTTTAACAGTAAATGATTTTGTCCAAGTTGAAAAATGGACAAGTCCACTATAGAAATTTAGCAGAGTAAGGGTTAATTTGTTAATATGAGAGGTAGACCTTGAGCTGGCAAGACCTTCACCACAGACTGCCTTTCCCATATTGAACCCAATCACATAGCTCTATGTTTATGTTTATAATTATACAAATTTTTAAAGTGCAGTGATTTACTGCAGACACCCCAGTAACACAAATAATTTACTTGTTTATGAATATATAATATAGACATAAAAGGAAAACATGCCAAATGGATTTAGATGTAAATCATTGAAAGTCAAGGTTAATCGATTAGTTTACAAACACATTATTCTTATAGAAATTGAGTTATCAAAGATAAGCTTTTTCGACAACTAATTACATATTAGTTTCCAAATCGGCTTATATACATACATCATGTCTTTACTAAATGCTGCGAAATGATCGCATAAGGCGAGTATGTGGGTTATATTCTGTATTTCTCTATAGTCGATGAGGCTATAATGGTGAAATGACTATTGCAGGCCGTTCTAGTTATTTGTTGGCTGATATTTGCTGTTTGTCAAATAAAGTGTAAGTGCCACTCAGAAGCAAAATCGTAAGGACTAGAACAATTGTCTGTTTAGAGTAACACCGGGTCCAAGGAAACTAGTTGGAATGATAAATAGATTTTTATCATTTTTATAGAACATTAGAAATGTCATAGTTACATATTAAAGAAAATTATATATTTTGTACTTTATAGATAGAAACATAAGAGACTGTATCGTCAACTAATTTCCATTTGTTTTTATTTCCCTTTCCATCTCCCTTTTTGTGAACGTTTGAAATTTTTGCAGAACTTGAAAGAAAATCTAAGGTAGGAGTTTTCCGCTGGGTAGGATCAGGTTACCTAAAAACAGCTATTAATTTAAGACGTAACAACCCTTTCAATGTTAAATAAAAAAGCGATAGGTTTGCCAGTATTTCACTCTCCAGCAAAAAGCAAAGGCCTTCACAATGACATGACTGAGCTGACTAAGCACATACAAAATTTGCTTAGGTACATTTATATCTGCCTGTGGATCTTTTCTTGTAGTAACATTGATAAGTTTCCTGTCGCTGGAGCGAAGCTTTACAAATTGTATGAAATAACTGAAATCAAGTACCAGCTCATTTGTCTATTCTCTGTCGGGCAGGATTAGCAATTGCAGTGTTTGCTATAAACGCCTGTCCCCAAATACAACCTGCTTGATACAATACTCTATGCTAGATAAGTGAACATCTCAGAAGAGGTTGCTTTCAATGTGTCTACATCCTTAAGAAAATATATTTACTAACTTACATATGTTGTTGTTTAATAGGACAATATATCATTCCATTTGTCATGTGCACTCAAAAATCCTGTAAACGAGGTATAGCCATAAGAAAAGGCCTGCAAACATTTTGAGACAGTATCACAACCAGATAATGCATATAGAGCATTATCTTTAAGTGGTGCATGTTTTTTTATTAGATGTGGCTTTTCCTGTTCGACTTTTGTTCTTGTTTTCATGCCGTGAAGATGGCTTGCTATGGAATGAGTTAGTATGTACTTTTTGGAATGGCCAAATGCAGATACAACTAACAACAAGCAAACCGATTTACTGTAGAAAAAAACTGTTTGTCTCAGTGTCTGTTGCGCGTAACATTATACCTTAGTGGTTTTGTTTTAATGCATCTGCGGCAAACAAATGCATAACATGATTAGCTTTCTCGCGGGTGCATACAAATGCTGTATGTATGTCTCTTTGGGCATTATGTTCTTTTATGTATTATCTGATTGTGATACAGTCTGTCCGTTTGCATGAAGAGAGTCTTTATTTATAACAATGCTTCATCTTATACAAGATGATGCACCACATTTTGTAACATACTTCACTCTTTTGGAACAATACATTGTCATGTTATAAAACAAAAGCATCAAGCTCTAAGTCAGTATATAAAACATCCTAACTACCCGATTTTCACGTTTCTAGCATGACCTTAGAACCATTTATCAATGAGGTGATGCTTGGGGAGAGACATTATTGTGGTCCTTGAATTGCTTAATCCTGTTTACTTAGGATGGACCAAGAGTCATTGACACTTGGGTTCCACTATGGTGTACATTTCATGGAACCAAAAAAAATGCCACTGCAATAACACAGTCATGTATAGGGCATGTGCATTTGTCAAACGCATTTACAGTATGTACAGTTATATTATTGTGATAGTCTTTTAACTTGAGACAGAAATACTGCAAAACCGATTACAGTTCTAAGATATCAATTGTAAAGGTACACATCTCCGTTTCTATTATTTTATGTGTTTTTAGAGGTGTCATTTTATCTGAAAACATTACAATGTCACATACTGTTACAGCCAGATGATTTAGAGAGTTAAATTTGATGTTTAAATGTAAAACAACTACAAAAACATACAAAAACACGACCCTTAAAGTGGCCGCACTTTTTAATGTAAATCTATTTATGTAATTGTAGGTGCTCAAAATGTATATATTTTGTTTATCTTTTGATGTATTATACATGACAAACATAAAGTCAGTTCATGTATTCATGTTTAGTTTTTAATTATAAAAATGAGTTAATTTGCCCTTTGAATAATTGAATGAAATTTTTTCAACAACTTCCCCTTTAAGGATATCATATCGTATGTTCGGAGCCATGTATATTGAATGTTCACAAAATATAATTCAATAAAAATTGTGTCAAGGGCTATAATTGATTAAGGTTATGAATACAAGTTTTTGACATTTTTAAATATATTTGATTAAAATAAATAGAATACCGTTCCCGTTTTTGGTCTCATTTTAGGGTAAATCAAGCCGACAAATCGTATGTATATTACAGTTTTGATTCAGCATACTTCATAATAATTAACTACAAATGTTCATGCTTTCTTCATGAAAAAGACATTCTTTTCACACTCACTTTTAACATTCAACATACAGTTAACATCTGATTACGTCCCTTTTAGTGCGTATCTTGAGAAGTATGAACAATGTTGGTCAAAATTTGTATATTTGTGATATCTAATGGTTATTGGTCCATGTCTGTTATATATCATTCATATTTAGATCATATAAAGCATTACTTTATATATACATTTCTACTTAAAAGAAGACATTTTTACCTCTTGTTTTTTTATTTTGTTTTAAAAGTAGAACTAGGGCAGATAGAGCGTGCTTTCTTCACAAACGAGAGAATCTTTGCCATATTTCGTTCCATATTTTATACACTGTACCCTCCTGCAAAGATTGTAATTCAAATTATAAAACAACTCCCACAGATTGCAGTGAAAAATACATGTATTTTTGACACGTCCATTTAAATTGCAAATGACAAAATATTAATATTTTAACTACAGATGTAATGTATTCTTTAAGAAATCAAATGAGGTAGTGGACCCGTAATATCAATAGTCAATTAACGTAATCGCCGTGTCTGTTTCGACATTCTCCTATTTTTCACATTTTCGACTGTCATTCAATTTACGAGTCCACTTTTTTAGATAGGTCCGTATTAGATGGTAAATTCAAGATACTTTTAAGGACGCCTTACCGACGTGAGTTCGAGCCTGACTTAGGACGTAGAATTCTTCCTATGAGGTAGCAGTTGGCTTACGGAAGATCAGTTGTTCTATCAAGATGCCCGACTGCGATGAAATAATGCCCGGAGGGGGCAGCTTGGGTCCTTTTCCACCATGAAAGGCTTGAAGGTCGCTGTAATGACCTATATTGTGTCGGTGTGACGTTAAACTCAAAAATAGATGGAACATAACTAAGGCATTTCGTCTAATAAGCTACAGCTAATCAATAAAAGCAGAAATTTGATGAAAAGTTATAGCATGTGTTTCATTTCGATGCTATCATAAATTGTGTTTTTTTTTCTAGAGCGACAGATGATACTTCAGCTGCAGGTACAACTACTATAACGTTTACAGCTACTGATATTGACCAGGCCATAGTATTCGGTGCCACTTCCTACAGTCAGTGTATAATTGATGGATCAGCTGCGGGTAAGATTTGGCAAATTGTAAAACTAGCTTAAGAAAATTGATGTAGAAAATATATTTTGTTTAAATTGCACGTATATTTGCTTTCTCTCTTTATGCAGATTGTAATCTCATCAATTTGTTGTTTTTTTAATCAAATTTTAATATTTATTTTAGATACGACACTGATAACTGTCCTCGCAGCCGATTCTGACCCTGGTGATACAATATTACTCATAGTATAAATTGTAAGTATAAAGAGCTAAAACTAACTATTTTAAATCTTGTCTTTTGCGGGTACTTTGAATTTTGTTTAAACTTGTAGTTACAATATGCCGGCAGTACGACGTTTAAGTGCAAATAAGAGAGTGTTCAACGAGTAGATTTATTTCATTAATCTTGTTTCTATGCGCGCATTAATAGCCCTTACCGCCCTTAAGATCTATCTAAATGAGAATATACATTTTAAATGTTTGCACTAAAATAAACCAAAATAGTTAAAACGATTCGTAAGTGTTTGAAACGAAACAAATGTATCTATCCAGCATAATGCGAGAAATGGGTCTTTTCTTTCAATAATCGTTAACTTCAAAATTTCATAAAATATAAAAATAATACCCAAGACTTCCCTTCATAAAGCTTTTTATATGAGAAAGCTAAGAAAACAAAGTTCTTACATATTTCACAGAAGGTAGACATGCATTCTTCGGTAGTTTAGTTTAATCGCAGATAAAATAGGGGACTATTAGTGCCGAAGCTAAATATTTTATGGGAATTTATGACCGACGTATCTATTAAGTTATCAGTGAAATTAGCGAGTGACGGGTTCTATTATATTTTCCGTTACAGCTTCTTTTTGTTGTGGGCCTACTTTGCGATGCATGGCTCTATGGCTGTGTTTGGGATGCTGTGTGCGTCCGGGAAATATACCCTTACCTTTTATCTTTTATCAGAATGTCTAAGATACTTTATTTAGAACTGTATACTAAATTTTTACGTTAATGTTTCTTTTTGTTGTGAACCTACTATGTGATGCAAGGCTCTGTCTGTGTTTCAGGTGTTATGTGCTTACGGGAAATCTCCCTTTTACCTTTTATCTTTTATATTAAAATGTTTTACGATGATAAATGTCTATGAGTATTTGTCAGTATTGGCCCTCAAACATATAACAAATTGTGAGGTTTAGGAAACAATTAAAGAATTGATGATACAATTTCTAGTGATTTTCTTACATGAAATATATATCAGTTATTAAATCTATAACTGATAATACCAAAGGGAGTACGTTGTTTGCCCAAAATGTATGTGAAAAGGACATGTCTATTTGCGAATGATAGAAGAAGGAATATAATTGTAAACCTTTAAATTGAATTCCTTTGATATTTGTTTGAAAACATGATTAATTCGGTTTAATTGTGTCAAACATTGTCACTTAAAATTTGTGTTTTTCATTATTGTATACTACTCTTATGAAATTTTTATTGTGATCTTATAAAATTGGGGTGTCTCAAGGGAGATAGTGTCATTTGCAATAAATTTATTTTAAGTAAATTTCAAAATGTATAAGGTGCTTAAAGATAAGACACATGAAAACAAATGCAACAGTAAAAGTCACATGTCATTGAAGATAATTATATAAACATTACACATTATATTTCTGTTTTATACATGCTTTAACACATTATTGACGTTTTCTTTTATCTTCATTACTAAAATCGATACGATATTTATATTTCATTCCATTTGCTGCTGGAAACACGAACTCCGACTTTAAAATTGATGCGACTACAGGCCTTATACAGGTTAACACTAGTAAAACTCTCGCCATGGCAACAAATGCAAGCTACACGCTTGTAATTCATGCAGTTGTCGATGAATCAACTCCTCAGACTGGGTCGACAACTGTGTGTGTGACTGTCGCTGCAGACTGTAACAGCACAGCAGCTCTAGGTGTCAGCGTCACTGCAATTTCCGTGACCATGCTTGTATCAGTTTTATAAGTGAAACATTTAAGGAAAAAATAATGCGTACACAATCATTGAACCGATAAAAACAGCTACAGGAACATTTCCTTAAAGCCCCAACTTTTACTGCCCTGGTAGTAAATTTTGTAGGAGGAGTCTATCAAATAGCAACGCTACAGTGGGATGTCAAATACTTAAAAATAGCTTGCTTATCAATGATTCACCAACAGATGTAAACAATTGCCATGCTGTAGCAGACGAAATCAAAATATGAACTTACATTTAAAGGTCATATGTTCTATTATTCCACATTACCCAGATTTCTTCTTTGAAATGATTTGTTTTTCTTTTTCTAATTGGTACACTGTATGTTCTTTCTGGATTTCTTTTGTAACTGACAACCTTTTCAGAAGTAGAACCTCTGTTTACATTCTCATTCCAGTCTAGCAATGCCAAATTAATCCTCATTTTATATGTACTTGATCCAAATGATATCCTTTTGTCCACATGTTGTAACAGTGCATTATTGAATGATTCCACGATATGTGTATTCATGCAAAATTTGTATTTTTCAGCATTTTTATAGACTTGCAGTCCTTTTAAGAAGTCTGTCAGGATTTTTTCAGCTGTTTCACTTTTGATCAAATAGTTGGAACATTCATAATTTTGGTCAGTCTTACACCTCGATGTAAGAAGACAGTTTTCGTGATCGCCCTTATAGTGATCTATCAAATTCAAAAGTTTTTTTCTTAAAATATCGGCATTATTTTGACAATTTTTCATTGAATGATACACATGAGTTCTAATAGAAGCAGCTTTATCCGGGAGTTCTTCATGCCAAATGTTTCCGTGGGTTGCTTTTTGACCGGATATTATTTTTTTGCAGCTTTTGCAATTGACTTTGTCATGTGCCATGAATCAAGGGCATTTTCAGT
This sequence comes from Mercenaria mercenaria, assembly GCF_021730395.1. Lineage (NCBI taxonomy): Eukaryota > Metazoa > Mollusca > Bivalvia > Venerida > Veneridae > Mercenaria > Mercenaria mercenaria. Next base: position 59,139,798 of record NC_069378.1, read on the forward strand.
TGGTCTCCTTTCCTCTTGAATGTACTTATTTATTTGATTATTGTTATCATGTGCGTGAATATTGACAGGGCAATATTGTTCATCCAAATTTTGATAAATTCTTTTAACTCCAATAAGCTCGTGTCTTTGAGAGCATGTGTCATCATCCTTTTTGATACAGTTTGTATGTCCAAAACTTTGCTTGTTGCCTGTCCTAGGCACACTATATCACTAAATGCAGCATTTTTACGTCAACAATGGCGTGCATCAGTAAGTATATTTATTCCAGTAATATTTTCGTCATCCGGCAACATAGCAGCTCTTGATGTAATTTCTTGTTGTAATGCATTTACCTTAGATTTTTTGGTTTCTTGTGAAACAACTTCTTCATAAGATTTTTTAAATTCTTTCAGGTATTTTTCTCCCATGTCTCCAATATTTGATGCCTCGCAAAATTTGCCAAATTGATTTGGTAATATACCAGATGAAAAGTATCCATGAGCAATTCTGGCATTCACTAGGAATTTGCCATTTTTCATGTGTGGTGATGATGTCCATGAAAATGAATGCTGAGAATCATCACATACCATATCCATTGACATGACATGCCGAAGCATTGTAGTCCCTCTAACATGTAAACTTTGAGGACACCTTGACGAGAGTGACTCAACTTGGGAGATTAGTGTCCGTAAAGAAGTCGTACTTCCAACATACAGCTGATCAGTTTTGGCGTCTTCTTTCTGTATTTCTTGGTACATGTACATAGAACCCTCAACATCTGTAGGATTTTGATTTCTATCTCTTTCACTCGGAATGTTTTTGTTTATGAAATTATCAAACACTCTGTGTAATAATTCAAATGTAGATACAACATTTAATTTTCCTTCAACAAGAAATATTTTCAGTTTATCCATTTTGTTCAGTAATTCAATTTTGTCATTTTTCTCCTTGTAGTAATACTCTAATCTTCCTCGAAGTCTGTTTTTGGCTAATTTCTGCTTTCTGTTAGATTCTTTTTTGGCTTCTTTTGAAATGGGATGGAAAGTCCTGTCGTTCTTTTCTGTGGTCATCTCGTAGTCTTTTAATGGTGGCTGCTCATTGATAATATCCATATTTTGTACATCCATTTTATATCAGTTATGACAAAACTAGAAAAATTGCACCAGCATTCCTTACAACCTATTAGATGAAAATGAGTGAAACCTAAAATCCAGCAAACTCATTTGACCTTTCTGACACTGCTGACACTGGTCCATTAATTGAGATAATGTATCAATCGATGTAGAAATAATAAACTATGAAAGTCTGGAATGTAGAACAATAAGCACCCATTAACAAATGTTGCTGTGGCCAAAATTATCAGAGTTTGATAAAAGTAAACACTGCAAGTGTGCATGTTTGTGAGGAAAGGATGGATTCTAATTCTGTTGCAAGTGAGAAAAAAGATATACAATGGTCATGACAAATGAACAAATTGAAATCACAGAAGGATTTTTTAATTTTAATGGATGGGACATACTTATAGAACATGATGATACATATTCTCCTAGAGCCGTTAGAAGCCAGCATGTTGATGAATCTAATAATGCAGATCCAGAACAGATGTCTGTAAATGTATGCACAACTTCGACAGAAAATGACGGTAACTGTGTTTTGCAACAAGAATCAAACGTTTGCCAACCAGCAAATCAAGATAAATCTAACCAGGAGGATAGCCAAAGTGATCAACCCAGGGATGACATTCCATGTGTATTTTGCTTGAATTTTTTATGTGTGACTGCAAGTCCACAGTCATGGCTCGGGAATGGTCTAACAGCTCGTCCCGGGAATAATATCATCAGGAAAAGATTGTACAGAAAGTTTTGGACAATGTTAGATCTGAGAGGTTTATGGAGTAATACTGTTTATTTTGAAAGAAAAAATAGTGCTATGACAGAAGCTCATGTTGAACTGACACAAAGGGAGTTGATGCCAGATTGTGTATTAAACCAGGTTCGGACACTGTATCCAAATCCAAAAGGAGTACCTTACATGGGACATTATTGGTGAACCACTGTATGAAAGTAAAACAGTATAATTATACTCTTAAGACTTATATCTGGACTTAAAACTTTATCAAATAAACATATAATGTAAATACACTGAGAAATAAAATATAATGATCTATTATGATATTTTATCAGTTAAATACTAATTACTTTTCTTCAAAAATAAATCACAGCAAAGCTTTACATGTAACTGGTGTTGATTTCATTGATAAATGACCCTCTCTCTCCTGTTTCAGGATTGTTTATAAAAACATTACCACGTGGGAACTGTTTACATTCTTTATCTCTCCTGGGTTCATGACCCCATTAGCTCCTCCCGGCAAATTCAAATTTTTGGCAGTTGGTTTAACATTTTTTTTGAAAGTATACTTCACAATTTTTTATTTGTAAAAATAATTGCATCATTTGATAAAGCATGTTTCAACGTATGTTTATGCAATTTTTCATTTTTAAATTAACAGTAGTTCATTCAAAATTTTGAAAAAGGGCTCCCTGATGTGAAGCATGTATAATTTACATAGGAACCTGCCCCAGAGCCATCTTCTGGCTTTTATATGGCAGTTGGGGGTTTATTGGTACTATTTATTTTATGATATTGTTTTATTTCGTAATCACAGTATATTTAAATCGATAATTCTAGAACCGATTTCCAGTAGCTTTAGAACCTTTTTTTTCAAGAGTTAAAATACTGTTTAAAAATTATTCAGCTGAAAAACCTACGTGTGTACCAAAATGATCGTCAAATAATTTTCCCGACAACCAGTCGATTGAACTCTGAAAGGACAGTTTTGTATTTTTGTTCTAGTACAATAGGTGAGATGACACAAGTAAATCTTGAGCTGTATGGAAACTTCTTACTTTACTGACATATCTGGCATTTTACATCACTAAGACATAAAGACTTAGACATTACAAACTAAAACCGCTTTCAAAAATGTCATACAATTACCAATAATTTTGTGAACTCTGAAATTTCGGTTCTAAATAGATTACTTAGTGTTTGGACTACGAAAAGATTAAACAGCATCCAGGTTTCTTTGTCTGCTCTCTTTAGTACAATGTGATCTGTGTGTATTTGTGTTGTCGTACTAACAGTTATCTGTCCAGAAATGATTCAGTAATGAGATACTACTGTATCGACAGTTGAGTCATTTCCCACTTTGGACTATGTACTTTGATACTCCTGCAATTTAGCCCTATTTACATTTCACATATTTTTAATTGTCCCCTGAAAAAAAAAGAAATTAGCAGTTATCCTGAGTGAGTTGTTTTTAAACTATATGCTTTATATAAGTTCGAAATACAAGTTATCATGTTCTGGATTCAAACGTAAAAACAACTTAAGTTAAAACTAACATCCAGTTGCTTAATTTTAACAATTTATTTATTGTCAAGTCATCGGAATCAACGCAAATTAGTTTTACTTTTTTTTTCTTGTGTCAAAAAAATTAAATATTAGAAACAATATACTACGTTTGTTTTGTAAATTATCAGGACTTCACGTTGTACGTTTTTCTACATTTTTTGAAAACATACACTTGTTTAAGTCACAACAGAAGAGTCTGCAAATAACAGAAAACGACATATATCTTTATGCCAGCGTGCATCGGAGTAACAAAATTCTGGTTGAAATAGAATCAGTATTCTATATTTCAAAACCACTTGTTCTATACCAAAGGTACTAATATACAAACTGATACTGATAATATATAAGCATATAAATGTATGCATGTCCTGCATGGCAATGATCGGACTGGTCTCTTGCTAGATATCATTTTCTTCAGAAAGTCTTTTTCCTGTTTTTCTGAACACCTCCTTGTGATCTTTTAACATTCGCTGTTAGGTAATTGCAAACATTTGAACAACTTCCATTAAAACGAGTTTGACTATTCGAAGAATTGGGAGTGCTATTGTACTGGCGTCAGCGTCATCATCACTGCTTTCGACATCTTTATCTTCTATCTACTACACCACTTTCAGGAAATGGGGATTGAATTTTCTGATTAATCTGATTCTCAGAAAATCTACACGATATAAGTTTCATTATCTAATGTATATTGAGGTGCATATAGCATTTACATATTTTCTAATATGATTTTATTAAAAACTGGAAAAAACTTTGATCGTGATAAAAATTTCTGTTACATATTAATTGCATGGAGATGACAAATTTTAGTTTAAAAAAACAATCCCATTCACAAACAATAAATGGCGACGGCGTTGTTTGAATGTGACTTTTCTTTTTAGCTTTTCGTCCTTTTTCGCGTATTTTTATCGCACCACAATGGATATTTTAGTTGTTTTGATCATGAGTACATTGTAAATAGACAAGGATGAATATCCAACAGGGAAAGCCACGTTCTAAACACGCAGCCTCCAAAAACGTTAACCACACACACACACAAGGACAAAACAAACAAATAAAGGAACACAGTGGGGCACCGCCTTCGAACAGTCAGTGGCAAAACCACCACTGGGGAGCTTAAACCGGTTTATTGTGCTCCTAACCTCACTCTTAACCCAACCGTGTTTCAAAGTCACAGGACAGTGTAAATAAAAGTTATCCAGTTATTCAGTTATTTGTAAGATATCTATAAACTTTGTTTCTTAATTGATATTAAAAAGAAATAGTCATTATGTATAAATCGTGTAGTGTCCCGATTTGGTTATTTTGTGATGAACGATCTGTGGTTTTCCTACTTTTCTGAATGAAGACTGGACTATGTTTTGAAATTGACTCAACAGAAATTACCCATATTGTGAAAATATATTTGTCTATAGATACAAATATCTTTCAACACATAAATTAATGGCCATAAATCGAAGGAAAATGACTGAACCATAACATTCTAACGGCAATCACATACAGACTTGGCAGTGGTAACTCCTGTGAGGTTTTGTGGAATTCCAAACAGTGGATTAGGAGATGTAGAACATATATAAAACATTTGACAAGTCAATGGTCATGACTCCGCTGAAAATCATTTAATCAGAACGTGATGATAATACGCACAACTACACTTATCTTATCACTTGTGGTGATTTATGAAACTCACTTAACCGGAATATGCCAATTATATGCATAACTAGGCATTGTACTGTTGAGTCCTACAATGTTTACTGGAATTCGATTCTAATTTATAAGAGAAGTGACCAAAACTTCATTAAGTTTGACGAATAAAGAGCAATAACTAATCGGAATATGTCGATGACATGTATAACAAAGCTTGCCAGTAATCACCTTTATGAAGTTTGGTGTAATTCCTCAAGGTGGTAACAGAACAGTTGCGCAGTCAAGGTTAAACATAAAAAATCAAAGGCCATCAATCCAGAGAACATCACTAAACCGGAACATGCCAAACATATGCAAATTGAGACTTGGCACTGATCATTTCTGTACGTTTTGGTTGATATCCGCCCCAAAATATAACTAAAGTGACCAAAACATCAAAAAAATGACGAATCAAGAACCATAGTTCCGCTAAAAGTCACCAACCCAGAAAATGCCGACGATTTGCACAAATAAACTAGGCAATGACTGCTCTTGTAACGTTTGGTGAAAATTTGCCAATTGGAATCAGAGGACTTGTGACATCAAGACAGACTGGAGGACTGATAGAAAAACGGACATCACTCCATCAAAATGACTCCCCCAAAAAATAAAATAAAGGAGTAAATGTCCTAAAGCTGCATATTATTGTCCGCACTTTAGCGACAAAATTTCCGCGAAATAGATCCTTGTCATAAGTTTATTCAGAATATTCAGAACTATTTGTAGATGGTCACAAAAATTTCAAAACATCAGGATGAAAGAAAAGTGAAGCTTTATTATACAGTATGAAAAATAAACCAAATCTCAGTTGATCATGAAACCAAACACTCTGGGCCTGTTAATTTGATATTTGCCTAGGAAAAATTATTTTTTGTTCACAATAAACTAACATACAATTTATTTTTGCAGTTCTTCGCTTCTGCGTTCATTCACAATGACATCCATTACCCCATATTTGACACCAGAATGATATTAGTTACCTTAAGGTTTAGAATATAGTGCATGATAGTGCATTGCTCCGCTGGGTATGCCTGTGCACTAATTGCTAAGGAAGAGAGAACAGGAAGAGAAAACTGCTACCAAGATACTATTGAAAAACGAGTATAATTAAATACAACGAGAAATTGCAATAAAGTGTCTTAACATGGTGCTTATACATTATGAAAAGATACATTGTACTGTACGTAATAGGATATGACAGCAGCTGTAAGCAAAACGCAAAGTCTTGAGCAATTGTTTTGAGAATTTACCTTAAGGTATCAATTGATAATCAACGTGTGGCACATTGTAAACCTCAAACAAATACGTCTGTAATACCCGCCAAAACAGATTTATAAACGTGAATGAAAACTAAGATATAATGTAGTGAGAAAACAAGTTGAGATCATGTTTAAATGCATACACTATACATACGACTCTATGAACATTGAAAGTTTTCTAATTTCATATGTCCATACGAGTAAAACAACGGAGCTAATTAAATAAGTAGAAAAAAACTTATATCCCTGCGAAAACCCAATTATCCCCATTGATGGTTTCCAGAGAATTGTCACATATACACATTATTCTACAATCAATTAAACTTTAAATACTAGTATATAAATATCATATATCTATTCATATAAATGTTCATAATTTCTCATATAAAATATAAAATGTGTGTTTTTTTTTCAAATTGTATAAAATTCAAGTATTTTGGTGTTCACCTGGGGGCAAGACCCTATAAATGTGGTCAAAATTGTACGCGAGACAAAAAACACAAAAGATGAAAGACACACTTTCCAATATCTGAAGATTAAAGTTAAAGGCACATTAATGTAACTTTATCATCAGCAATCAAGCAGCGTAAATTTTATTATGTTATTAATCTGACCATGACAGAAACAAACAAACCACGGTAGCAGCACGACGTGCTGACATCAATATAGTCTCTTTTCCATGGTGAAGCATAGAAAATACATGATTCTATTTTGAAATGCCACTTGACCGTGAAAGATCAAACTTGCGGCAATGATTTATTTATCAGTTAAAATGAGTAAAATGTATATTGTGGCCGTGCCCAGCCCTTAACTAAGAAGGGAAATCTTAACCAATTCACCATGGCGGAGAAGAGACAAGCTTATTAATATAATTTGTTTATATGTATATAATACTAATAATACTAATACAATACTACATGCGACTCGGTAACTACCCACCTGACTAGTTACTATGGACACTGTGCAACTTACAGAGCATAGCTAGGCCAAAAACTACTAGTATTTGCAAGCTAAACCTGTTCAGAGCAACCCGGGAAACGCTCCTTTCTAGAAATTATATAGAAAGCCTTTTGGAATACGCCAGGTCAATCACATTCCATGATGATGTTTGGAGTCCAAAGATCCCATTCGAGTACTATCAAATAAAAAAAAATTGTTTAGGCTTTGATCTATACGTTATAAAATGAGCTACACTAGCGACCTATTGTCTATATTAATTTATGAGCATATCTTTCCATCATTCGACTTTATCTAATTTGTTTTAAGAATACGCCTGTTATACTAGTGAAACTAATTTAAGTACTTATCTTGTGTAAATCCCTAAATCTTTTGTCATCTGTAAGAACATAGTCATGAGGACATATAAGCTGGTCTGTAAAACTATATTTGTATATCTGTAATGTGAAGCCCCGTATTGAAATGACATCTTGTGTAGCGGAGAAAAGGTCATATATACAGATATTTTACAGCGAGTTGCATCGTTTGGTAGTGTTTAAACCAATTGAACAGTAGACTTCAAGTGAAAGTCATATTCAACAAAATGACTTAAATCGTGTTATAAGTAGCAACTGTTATATTTCCTCAGATAACAGGTAAAATTTCATACGCGTTCTTTACACATGTAGAACTATGACTATCGTTATGATTGAATCGTGTTACAGAGCCACAGGGTTAGGTGCGTTATATTGTGTGTTGTGTATCTAACTGTACATGATGTATGTTATGTTGTATCCGAAAGACAACCAACGTTACCTTTATTTTAGCAGTTTGTTTAATAGATGAATAAGCTTTATTTGCTATGAAAGAAATAATAAATGCATTTTCCTTTTTGCCTCCTTCACGAAATATAACATACGTAACAATATGTCCGAAACTACGAAATGGTGCTGTATTGTAAGACATAGGAGGCAACTCGCCAAGTAGCTTTATTTCGAGCACTACAGTATCATCTCCCCTATACATTCGAAATGCTATATAATCTGTAATAACTTATTGGCAAAAGGAGGAAACTCATAAAGTTTCTTTCCAACATTCGTTCTTGTTATGTCCCTTATTGTATTCTGAAACGAAAGATACTTTGTAATTGTTGATTTGTGTAAGTCTAGAGATAACAATGAACTAAATTAATATAATTAACAGATGGATGGAAAAGCTGACGGTCTCATTACTGTACAAAGCTATATATAATTACTGTACAAAGCTATATATAATTTGATAAAACAATATGTAAATGCCCGATCAGCATATATACATAGAAAGACGTCAGTTAATTATACTACATACGTACATAACGTCGTGTCATCTAGGCAATTTCGGTTTTCACACATCCTTTGAGAAAAGCATTTGAAGCTTGTATTAGGGGACAGGCGTAAGATGTATTACACATCTCATTTCGTTTCTTAGCAGACTCAATCAAACCGAGTCTGCTATTATGTTCAATGATTCCACAGGATTTTTTCACAGTTTGAATTACAGTAGTCTTAAAGTGCCGAGTGACGGCTGCAAAAGGTCTCCCTAGATAAAGTTTTGTTACTTTTTCTGTTCTTTTGGAATAATGGAGTACATTTATTTTCACTATAATATTTCATTATCTCTTCTGAACAGACTCAATTGAACCGAATCTGTATTATGAGGCCTGGTTGCGTTATATGCTTCAGAACAATTTTCAGATATTTTATTACCTTGATTGTATCGAGATAACTGAAATCTATATGTAAGAAAACGTCCATAATTTCTTATGAAGATACTTATTGCTTTATTATTACTTATAAAATCCTGTATATACGGTTTTTAACATTTTCGTTTCTGTCGTGTTGAGCGACCTGTGAAGTTTCCACTTTTCTCTATTCTTTACATGTCAAACATATATCAGTACAAGGGACTTGAAATAAGTGCACACTAATCTAGTGTTTGTAAATTATACATATTCATTTTGTATTAGACTAGAAAAAAGATGTGTCATAGATAACAACTTTGAATACTTATCAAAATGTAATTCGTCTTTCATAAACATATATACATGATATAGTTATTTGCATATGATATGCTATTACGAATTTTTTTATTTCGTTATTATTCTATATCCGTTGATCATTATTGTCTGAATATATAGTGATACAACCACACAATCTGACAACAATTTTCAATATATTATCTGTAATTTGCAGTAAACATCAAACGCTGACAGTACATTTGTAATAGGTATATAATTCGCATATAAACTTGACTTTTTATCGTAAGCAATGTGAACAGTCTAACAATTTGTGTTGATAAAATTAAATAATATGCGGTCAAAACATTGTATGAGCAGTCATGTAGTGTCATTATATAATCAAGACGTAATTGATATTGCATATGCAGCAAAATCTAATTTCATATTAAGTAAATAGAGGCGTTAAATGATTGGAAAAATAGCATTTGGAATAACTATCGAAACATTAATAAGTGAACCAGGCATAAAGTCAAATATTCAGCAGCAGAACTATCACATACGATCACTGGTTTTGTATTCACAAAATATTTACACACTTAATTAAATGTACTGATATCATATTTTCACTTAGATATTCCTGAAGTCTCTAAATTCAGTTTAGATTATAAGGATAAAAGTTATGGTCGGTTAACTAACGTTATGTGTTCCCTTTCCACTTTTATATTTACAATAAATTATTGTATATATATTTACAATGTAACGTAATGCATTTAAAACTATAAATTCACGGTCATACCGATATACTCTTCTTAGGTCAATTGAATCAAAGATTAAATATATCTAGCAGTAATATTTCTACTTTTTTAATTAATCAAACATTTGAGGTTAAGACGTGTCTTAAATATCATTACATTTACTCTATATTGTTTTTGTCACTCGAGCTCTGGCAGAAAAAGCAAAATGTGATAAGTACACATGGTATTATAATTTTAGATGTTATCAAACATATTCAGTAACTTTAAAGGTCTACTAGACCCAAATTTCTTATTTGATAACAGGAATAGATGCTTCTCCTAGTTTATGTAAACATAAAATTAACAGGTCTGTGTGTATTAACAGTACTTTGCATTAGGTTGAAATAGTAAACGCTATATATATGTATGACTGAACACAGTAATAATGTGTACCACCACAAGAAGTTTTTTTTTAAACAATCGACTAATAATACTTGTAGCTTTACATGTACAAATAATTGATATATTTAGTAAAGTTGAATATATTTAATGGGGATTTAACACAATATAAAATATATTTGTGATAGATAGATATGTGACATCTTTAAAGCAAGTCTTTATATTTGGACACAGGTTAAGATTCTTTATAAAAGCATATTCATTAAAATTGTATGCGAATTATTTTTGACTCGAAAGCTTAGGTTCAATACCCCACAAATAAATACATCCCGTAACAAGTCTGGGTGTGCCGGACCAACAGAACTTAAATTTAGAAAAGGTCTTCCGTAAACATTATATGACGAAAGAAGGGAGTTTTGAAACGTATTTTTGGAATCAATTGGTTAGGGTTTAATTTTATATCCTAGGTTTTTAGTTCTTACTGGATTTTAGTAATCTTAGGAATAGGATACATGTGAAGCGAGGAGTTTGACATAAGCTGCAGATCAAAGTTGTAGAAATGCAAACATTTTATCGCAATAACAAGAAAGTAAATGTGGTATAATTATTGTGAACAGCAATGTGTTATCTATAGATAGTTCCAGATATCATTCACTATTCATATCTTACGGAAATTGCAACTGAGATAACTTAGCTCGACGTATAGTCATAACGTAAGCAGTATATTATATAGATCGTAACACAATTTGTCTGTCAACAGCAAAATTATAAAACTAAAGTCTTCATTCGTAATTAAAAATTGTTTTACTGCTTAACAAAAATCGTCTAGAAAAATAAATTGCTGACTATATTTTCATAGAAACGGAAAAATCAACTTTGTGATAACACGTGGTTTAAACTGGGGACCATACGCTGCTTTACATTGAAATACACACTAGTGTATCATTGAAGGTTCCATGTGCCCCGCCGTAAGAACACATCCACCGATGTCTCTAAATAGTTTTTGGTACTTGTAACATGTGTAAATTTTGAGTTCTGCTCACCCCGGGACTGGAGGGCGTAGACGGTAGCATGCATTTCCACTACTGTCCTTGAACAGGCTACATCAAACCGACAATAAAGTTTTTCAGAATGCTAAAGGAATTCAAAACAAAAGCAACAGAATGTCTTTCTAAAATTAGTGAAATAAGTAGGGATATATGTAATACTGTTGATGCCAAGTTTGTTGTCTGTAGAGACAATTTAACCGTTATGTTATCGGTACCACAGGTTCTCTTTATATATTGCAAAACAAATGTTTACAGTTTCGTTATAAAATTTTTAAGCTTCCTGGTCGGAAATATTTGCAGAATGGTAGTGCATCATGCGTTTCCAACACAAATAGTAATGTACCTTGGATTCAAAATGTAAGTTATTGGAAATGATGTTAAAATATCACCAGTGTTGATAAAGTTTAAACAAACCATTACTACAAACATTTCAAATTTTAAAATGAAAGGGTAATTTCCTGGAAGCACAGAGCACAGCAAACACAACAAGAGAAACAAATCAAAATCACTAAGAATGTAGTACATGTCTAAGTACACTATATGATTTATGGACTTTGCGATCTATTTGAGTTGCCCATATATAGCGTTGAACTTAAACGGGAAGTTTACAATGCCCGCACTCAACAAATGGTATGTGTGTGTGTGGGGGGGGGGGGGGGGGTGCAAAGCGGTGGTACGTGGGCGGCATTTTCCAAAGGTATTCATTTAGAAATAAGTGTCTCCTTATAACTTCATTTAAAAAATATTTCTAAATTGCCATAGAGCGACCACTAAATAGCAAGTGCTCCTGCATAATTATATACCTTATTATGAATAGCAAAGCAAAGTAAACCCGCCCTTCTAAACGGTCATTACGTCCAGCGTCTGTTGAGACACCAATAATGGAGCAGTGTGCTTCACGAGACAAAAACTTGGTGGTGCAGTGTAACAAGAACGTCTACGCGTTGTGACGTTGACGTCATATATAGAACCATCAATATGGTAATTGAGAGGTTTCAGATAGACTTTCATATTTAGAAGTTATTACAGATGATAACAACATTTCCGCCTAACGGCGCATTTTACACTCATTCGCCAGCAGAATAAGAAAGGTCAGTTAAACAGGCAAGAAAGCCAAGAGCTGTCAACAATTATTTACAGATGAGTTCGAAGGCGGGGCTACCCAGAATTAAGAAGCATGTAACTAAACTAAAAGTACAAACAAACATGCGCAGAGGTTACGTGTATGGTAGGGAGTGCGGGATGTAGATGAAGGATACTAAGAAACATTACCAAGAAACTGTCCTGAAAGTAAAATAAAAATTACTTTCAAGGGTGGTATGTATGTGGGGAATGTGGATGAGGAATACTATGAACTAATATCAAGAAAATGGGTAGGGATTTTCCACTAATGGCTTTTAGTCATTGTGTAAAGTTTGCAAGCCGTACTTATTATTTTACTTTTTGATTTCCAGTCTGAAAACGAAAGATATAATACCAGAAGTTAAGTCACGTCTTCGTAATCTTGACCTTTGAGCCACTGATCCCAAAAGCAGTAACAAATAGAGATCTTTCTCAAATCGTACTTAGTCACATCGTAAAGTTTGAAAGTTGTAGCTAATATACTTTGTGACTTAAAGTCCGGAAACCATTTTCAGTTTCCCAATTACAAAAATACTATAAGGTATAGCGACAACATGACAGAAATGTCGTCGTTGTTTCGCCTTTTTACCTTTGCTTATTTGTGAAGATCTATAAGGTATTTCTGTTTCTTGATGACCAGTGTCCGCGTTGGCTTTGGTTAAGATTTTGTTTTGGGTTTATCTGTTCTCCAAAACTATGAGCAATAGCATTGAAACTTAAAACTCGCTTGCATTTTGTCAGAATTATGGATATTTTGTACGTAGTAAACGGGAAGTTTTGTTTCGGCCCACCTTAGGTCCAATTTACTTAAATCTTATAAGAGTTATAGCTTTGTACACGTCTTTATCCGTACCAGCTAATTACGCAGGTCATCTTTCATAACTATGACGTATATTTCGTTAGCAATATAGTCCTTTATGTACTTAGAAATTTAGAATTTCTTGTTTAAGTCCACTTTTATGAAATACTAAGACGTTTATAGCTTTGAAACTTTTGTTCATTGTCATAAGCTTTGTCAGTAGGTCAACAACCATAACTCCCTATTTATCATAATTGTCTTTTACATCTTAGAAAACTGGTATTTCATGATTATTATTTTTGTTTAGGCCGACGTTTTTGAATACTTTAGACTGGAAGCTATATATCTTTTTCATCATCAATAGATGAGTAAGAAGGCATTGCATGTAACTCTTCTTGAATATTGCCTTATGTGAAGCATTTCACAGACGAGCGTTGGCACGAGCAAGCGGTATCTTGCTTATCCTGCTGTCACCCTCCTCAAGCTATCGTATCCTCGTGCTGTCATGATGGAAACGTATGCTTTTTGCTAAATCATAGATCCTTGCACATCAAAACATGAAAGGCGATACGACCACTTACTAAAAAGAATTTTAAAAAATAGTGCTGAAACCTATGTGTTTTCAAACCTTGTCTTTATTATTTATTCTTAAATATAGTTGACAATTGTTTACTATCATGTATACAGAGACATCGATAGAAGGAAGTGTCTCTTTAAGAATATCGAATAAACAGGCACAAAGATGTTAGTTCATAAATTTACAAATGCTTGAGTATTATGCTAAATAATTTGTCCAATACAATATTTTCTACCTTTTCTGTAATACATTTTGTTAGGTTTAGCGTAACATCAACATAGCATCACCTGCCGACTATTCCATCTTTCTTGATGGTGGAGAAGGTCCCCACGTACCCCGCAGGGCTTTAGTTCAGGCCTGGACGGACTCATGGGTAGAACCATTGACCTTGGTTTCCTCACATGATGAATTCTAAAATTCAAAGCTAGGTTTCGAACCCACATTGGTGAGAGGCAAAATATTCAAAGTTATGCATTTTAACCATGCGATCACAGATGCCCCGTTTTCAGTATTATAGCTGTATTATTTAATACATATTTCTTTAAGTAATGTTTAAAATATATAAGACGTTACTGATTTGATAAACAAAGTTCAGACCACATTGGTACATAATAACATTTGGTACCAGTTGTTCTTACTTTTCATCATTTTGTTTTCAGGAGAAGCTTTTGAATATTCAGACTTCTGAGGTATAAGTAGATTCTTGTCTGCGGGAATATATTGTCTAAGGAGTTGGCCACAAAATGCTATCCTTAAATGAGTTCAGTAATTTTCAATGAACAAGTCAGAAATCCATGATAATCAATAGCTAGCGGTTGTTTCAAAATTTAATACTAAATGCCTATTATGCATGGCTGATGTGCCTGTTGATGATATTGGCATACTAGGAGAGACATAGAGAATAACAGGTTACTGTCTTTTGAGAAAGGGTTTCTAAGACGAGGCTAGATATGGTCCTGGAAGAAGCGAGCCTTGCCGAGCTCCTTCCGGACCATATCTAGCCGAGTCTGAGAAATCCCTTTCTCCAAAGACAGTTACCTGTCATTCTATTTATCATGCTATTATTAACAACTTTTATCCTACCTTCATGCGGAAAAAAGGGCAAAACGTAGGGGTAGAATTAATTTTGCTGTTTTGCTGGACATTTTTTTTATATTTTTTTCAAAACGACGCCATCATTTTTTGCAGAATAACTACTAAAAGACATATTTACGCACGCGCTCTTATTAGGTACACTAATGTTTACCGTATGCCTGCCGTATTTGCAATTACCACAAAAAGTTTTTTATAACGGAAACGCTCGTAGAAACGGAAAATGACTCATGTAAAGCGTTTGCACAGAATTTTAGCTTTCTGCACTTACGGTTAGCTCTAGATGCAGTACTGATGTTATTGATGGCAGTAAAGTATTAAGTATTATATACCTATGTTGAACCTAACCATAACCTCTAGTCGTCAGTGTATTGTACGCTCAGTGTACTACCTATAGACATATTTGATTCTGCATATATGAGTAACGAACAACATCAAGGTATATTGCACCTGGAATGGAATGTTATTGAATAAAATCATCGAGGAAACGGTAATGCCTATTTTTCTTCCAAGCGGCGTTATGGCGTGTGCATTTAAGTCACGTCTAACGTTTGCTTGGTGAGAATGGGTATCCGTCTTGCAACTAAACTTCGGATGAAACTTCACTTGGCAGCAAATTATAATTATTCATTCATGTTCAGCAGAACAGAGATGTCGGTACAAAACACAAGGTTAGCCTTTTTCTCCGCTTTTATTTTATAATATTTGGGATTATAAAGACCTATTTCAGTGCAGTATGAGGGCGTATTAACATTTAAATGCAAGGTAGACACAATCTGATGTCCTTAGACTTTATCATAGGTATACACAGTGTAAAGTGTTCTCAAGTGACTGACCTGAGAAAGGCTGTTTTTCTCAGACGGGCTTTATCAGGCAGTTGTTATAGTAATGGCATGATAAATTGACTCATGGGATTCGACCAGACGGCCATTACCCGGCTATTAAACAAATACAAATTAAGACAAACCAGCCTTTATAACATCTGTTGGACTCAGCTATTTTGTTACTCTATGTTCTTTTTCTAAAAGTACACACAGAATTAGCACAGTATCATGTTTTGCGTTTAGTTTAGTTTAGTTTAGTTGTTACCCACTTTCTTCCATGATGATTTGTCTTACACTGGGCTGAGGGCACACCTATCAATCTGCTCAGGCTCAAGTCATGTGAAAAGGGCTTAAAAATAAAAGATATCTTACGAACTGCCAAGTTTCAAGAATGATATACTACAGTACTGTAGCAGGGTTGAATTTTAATGTCAATAATATAATTTACAGATTTCACGCTACACCGAATTTGATTGTGTTATTTTTTTACAGCGTAATCATACAGTATTTAGTAGTACTGCAGAGGTTAAAGGTTAGAATTATGTACAAAACAAGTAGTGATTGGTCATTTAGGGTTCAGCAATTATTTAGCATTTAGTAATTTTCGCTAGTGTAGCAGGAGTTTAATGGATCAGTTGACTGTACGATTGATAGTAAAAGGGGCAGGACTGTTTTCTGTAGGGAGCCCTGTTGTTCCATCCCGGGGGCCTTAGACTAACTTAGAGATGTTGTGCAGCATTTAGACTGTATCTGTTATTTTAGAATGTATTGCTTTGTCAATTTCCTGTAATTATTGCTGTTTTACGGTTTTTATGTTGTTCAGTATTCGAGTTGTCATTGGTTTCCGCGTTCGGGTTTGGAGTCCATGTTCTGTCACTCGGTTTGCATTGCCGCTCTCTCTACATCTAATTACTCTAATTTGCATGTCTATAATGGTGGTTGGCCCTCTGTGTTTCAGGTCTTACTAACCAGCACAGTACCGCCACGAATGAGTGAGCCAGTGTGGTAAAGTGGAGACATTCATCTCTTGGATGAAGATAAACAATTATATATTATATCTATTGAGAAGTTGTTATTGTAATAACTGTTGTATTTTTGATTAGTCATTCATGTAAAAAGGCATTTGAGCAGCACTGTTGAACCCGGAACGTAAGACGGAACTATTTCTTTTATGTATTGTATAATGATTGCTTAGAATACTTTATTATGTAAATAGTTATGATATTATTATTCAGTGAACCAGTACACTGTCAATACTACACAGTAAATGTATGTTGTACATGTACGCATCATGAACTTTGTTTGAAATGAGTTGTTGAACATTATAAGAAGAACTGGATTCAATAATGTCCGTTCTGGCCGACAAAGACATAATACATGTATTAATGATATTGATATTGTTAGGCATTGTTCTGACTCATTTCTAGCCAGTAGTTTATTTTCATGTTTCATGTCGAGATCTCATGTTTACGAGATTGTACGTTTACCAGTTAAATTACACGTTTAAGGAGTTACTGGTTCACTAATCTACATTACCATTTAGAGACTGATGAAATGATGTAAAGAAGTAGCTAAATAAATAAAGTAACTTTAAATTTGTAACAGTGGCGCGCCCAACAAAAAAACCCTCACAATTGAAAATTCTACCTGGTGATGGTTACTTCTGGTAGGACAGGATGGTGCTTTAGAAACATTGAATGATGCACAGTACAGTCAATACGGTTTTACTTTTTACTTTAAAATTTTTTAAACAGAATTTTAAAAGAACATTGAGACAATAAGTTGCTGGAGGGTGTACGAAGCTAAATAATTTACAAGTATATACAAGTATAATGGGAAAGCTGATTGAAAAGCTATAAAGACTATAAGACAATTTAGAATGGGTGCTGTGATAGAAACACTATAAAGTCAACAGTTCTTGTGTTAGAAACACTATAAAGTCCACAGTTCTTGTGATAGAAACACTATAAAGTCAACAGCTTTTTGTGATAGAAACACTCCAGTAACATAAGTACTGTGATCACAACACTGTGCTGTGATAGAAACACTTAAGTAGCTGTGATAGAACATATTGAGAAGAAAACGATAAATAGTATGCTGTAATCTATAGATAACTTGGTACAATGATAGCAGACTGTTTAAAGAGGCATACTAGTATTTGAAAGATGCACGAAGAATCCAGACGAATACACTTCCGGAACATTCCAGGGCGACGAAATCTTTCCAACAGTGAACAAAACAAGACACTGCAGTGTGCACGTAGAAACGATTAAAACTCTAGTAAACAGTTGGTCAAGACATTTTTTAAGGTTTCTGTATTGATACATAGTGTTCAAGTCCAGTGCTGTTCAACAAGTTGGCGAGTCAATATAACTTAGTACTTAAGATTACATTTTATACTGGGATTTCACTGAATTTTTTCATTTTTCAAATAAATCTACAGTTATCACAGTATTTCTGAAGAGAAATCTTGGAAAACTTGTTAAGTTAAGAAAACATTGGTAGACAAATAAGTTGATAAGCTATAAATCATATAAATCAGTTTGATCATACTCTAGGATCTTTTTCATACAAGGACATCAGATTTGGTACATAGTAATAGACAACTGTATATGTTATTCTAAATTTCTGAACCTTTTAGTTCTATTTTAAGGAAATTATTTGGAGTTCTTTGAAGTAATTAAATTTTTCTTTGAAAGAAAAATAAGTTTCAATAATTTTGACAGAACAGGTATTCCATACATATATTTTAGTGTGGTAGAAAATCATTATTAAGTATAGTGAATCCCAAGGTTATTTGTATTGAAATATTGGCGTGATTATTTTGTAGTAAGCAAGTGGTCACTGCACTGATAACTCTGCATGTTTACTAACATTTGTTAATCTCTGAATTCTATATTTTCCTACTCCATCTTCAGTTAGTGGTGCAAAAAGAGTGACAGAATACTGGATACTCCCCTCGTTTGTTTACATATACTTTTAGGCAGGTATAATCCCACTGGAATTTCATTCATAAAGTCAGGTGTAGTAGTATTTGTGTACATTATTGGATTTTTATTGGTGGACTGATAACAGGTGAACTGTCACTAGTGTAGGTTTATTGGAAAATTAGGTCAGGTAGTATAGCTGAATTTAAATAAGCTGATAGGAGAACACAAATAGTGTACTTATTCATTGCAAAGAAAATAAAAAAATAATGCAGTATTAAAACCTGTATAACATATTCTTATTAAAATAATTTGTTCATTTTCAGAGATTTTGTACTCCAGCTGAATTATTAAACATTTAAATCTTGACACAGATTTATCAAAGTTTGGGTCAATTTAATAAGCAATTTTTGACTTGTGTTTCTTTTCAAAAGAAAATAAATTACAAGTCATAGCCGTTTAGAAAAGATTTAAAACTTCAAGTGAAAAGAAATTGTTGTTCTGAAATTAATTAATAATTTCAGAAAACATAGTTTAGATGTAAACTGCAGTGTAGTTTATATCAATATTCGCCGTTTAAGTTTCTCGGTTGGTTGCGAACTAGGATAACATTGTACAACAGAAACAAATTATATTATAACTTAGTGGGAATAAAAAGAGTATAGATCTAGTTATTACTCTGTCTATAATTTAGCGAAAAAGCTTTAAGAATAATTTGACGTTGTAATAAATTAAATTTAACAACATACAAGTTACCATGTTCAGCCTTACACAGTTCATAAAGTTCAAATTATCTTGAGGTGAATCATAATATTAATTATTTGAGTTAAACTTAAACTAAAGGAAGTTAAGATTATAGTAAATAAAGTTAACTTGAGGGAATTAAAACAAAATTTCAGATAAATATTAAATACTTAGATAAATCATAAGCTTAGAAATAGATTAAGCAAGTACACATTTAAGTTGATAAATAAGTTAAACTTAAGTTAAAAAGTTAAACTTAAGTTAAGTTTATAATAATTACAGTGATCTAAAGAAATTAAAGAAGAATTTATTTAGAAATTAAGCACAGATTTAACTCATAGATTTATTCTGGAAATAACTTCAACAAATATACATTAAAGTTAAAAAAAAGAGTTAAACTTAAGTTAAAAAAATGTTAAATTTAAGTTAAGATTTTAATTTTATTTGATTTTGAACAGTGAGTTAAGGAAGTTCAACTCTATTTACAGCTGTATTAAGCTAAGGTTACTTTGATAAAAGAAAATAATAAAATTATAGTATTTTATTTTCTTTAATAATACTTTTAATAATACTTGTCATAGATACTTGGGTATAAATAATATAACCAAAGATAATTGCACTTAGATCTTGAAGGGAATTTTGGTAAATTACATCATTACAGATTGTGTTGTACAAACGTGTACGCGTTGTTCACTTGTCGCGAATTTTATTAAAATATAGTATGGTGCACACTTAGATAAGATTTTGTACACTTTTGAGAAAGACTATTGATAGTTAGACAGTCGTAAGCCTGTGTTGTGAAACGTTGTGAAGTATACATAGTGAGACAGTTGTGAATCTGTGTTGTGAAAAGTTGTGAAGTATTCATAGTGAGACAGTTGTGAACCTGTGTTGTGAAAAGTCATGAGGTGTTGAAAGAAATCTAATATTGTATTTGTACTTTTGAAAATTATTGTGATAAGTAATAAAATTACATATGTTATTGAAGTGTTTCATTCACATATAAATGACTTGTGTCATATTTTATTGAAGTGTTTCATTCACATATAAATGTCTTGTATCAAATTGTAAATAACATTGAGTGATAGTGACACTTGTTCATAATTAGTGACTGATAGAGCATTTACTTTGAACCATATTAGTGATATATAGACACTTGAAAAAAAGGATTCAAAGAAAACACATATCATAATGGAGTCAGGAGACAAATCAACAGAGGAGGTAACCCCAGATGAGGTTAGATTAATCATGGCAGCACGGAAGCTAAAGATAAAAAGTGCAGAGGAGCTAGAAGAATGTGTGCATGCAAGAGACATTACACACCCACGTAGTCCACCTACAGCAACTACTTTGATAGAAAGGACAATTTACCGAAGATATCCATATTTTATGGAGAGATAGGAAAGGGAGAAGTAAACTTCAAGACTTGGATTTATGAAGTAAAATGCTTATTGGGAAAGCATAAAGAAGAAAAGATAATGACAGCATTAAGGCGCTCCGTGAGAGGGGAGGCAGCTGATATACTTCGCAGATTGGGAGTTACAGCTGGACTTGCAAGTACTTAGGAAATTTGAGAGTACTTATGGTGAGATTGAGACAAAGGAATCACTTCTTAGGAAATTTTATAATTGCAAACAAGAGAAAACAGAGTCTGTACGCTCATATGCAATTAGATTAGAAGATTTATTTGCAGAAGGACTACAACTTGGACCAGTAGTAGGACATGGTGAAGAAATTTTTAAAAAGTGTTTTTTACCAGGGATTAAAACCACAGATTAAACAGATGACCAATTACAAGTTCGACACTCAGTGATTACGACAAATTTAAAATAGAAGTCCGCAAGATAGAAAATGATATTACAATAGAAATGGACACAGCATGTAAAGCGACAAATAAAATGTAAGACAAATCAGAACTGAAGGAAATAAAAGAACTACTGATGAAAATAGATGCAAGAGTACAGTCATTGGAAGCTGAAAAGTCATCTAAAGATACAAGTAAACAATACATCTTTAGAGGTGGAGGAAGAGGCCAAAGAGGCAGAGGATATCAACAGTAAGAATATAGAGGCAGAGGTTATTACAGACCTACAAGACCAACTGCAGGAAATAATTTCAAACCGTATCAAAGAAAAAACAATCAAAGAGGCGCTTATGGAGGGCGAGACACTTGGCCGCAAAGAAAGTGCTATAATTGTGGGAAAGAGGGCCACATTGCTAGAATTTGTCAGCAGTCGGAAAACTAAATAGTGCCTTTGTCACGGGACCAGACTTGGGCACGGAAAACAATGGTCCACAACTTGTTGGACAGTCAAATGAAACAGCTGCCAAAATCAATACAGTGGAAACAAAAGCACTTATAGATACTGGAAGCTGCATAAGTTTCATCTCAGAAACATTCTATAAAGATAATTTGAGAGACATTAACATTTAACCACTGCAAGATTTTTTAAATGTAGAATGTGCAGATGGTAGCAAACTTCCATACATTATCACATGCTTTAGCAAATTACAACTTTGACATTTTATACCAACCCGGAAGGAAAAATACAGATGCTGATGCTATGTCCAGATATCCCCATCATAAGTTAACAAAAGACAATGAGGAATTTATTGTGCTACAAGATGATACCATTAAAGCAATCTGCAAGTCAGTATATATGGAAGGTTTGGTCAATATCCTTCCATCAGCCTCAATAAATAATATTGAAGCTACTGAATCAGCAGGACAGACTATGGCCCAAATTGAGATAGCAATGCTTGGAATACTTAGACCAGACCAGAAACATAATTGGAAACAGTACATACCATCATTGGTTTTTGCCTACAGCTGCACCAAACATAAGTCTACAAAACACACTCCATATGAACTGATATTTGGTCGCAAGCCAAAATAACCAATCGACACACATTTCGAATCTATCTGCAGTAGAACAAGAATCAACAACAGACTATGTAAATGACCTTAAAGAGAAAATAAAAGAAACACAAGATATAGTAAAGAAACATTCAGATGCAGCAAGAGACAAACAAAAGAAAAACTATGATAGAAAAGCGAAAGCATCTCAACTTCAAATTGGGGACAGAGTCTTGCTACGGGTACTTGCATTTAAAGGAAGACACAAAATTGCAGACAAAATATGACGAAAACTTTTACACAGTGGTTGATCAACCAAACAGGGACATACCAGTATTTAAAATTAGGTCAGATGATGGTATCACAAAAACCATTCATAGAAATCATGTACTACCTGTAGGACTACGTGTAGGATCATTCAATGATAAAAAAGATTCCAGTCTAGAAAGACCAGTACCAAAACCAAGAAGCAGAGTAGATAAAACTGAGAAAAGCAATAGGAGAGTCTAGTGATTCAGAGGATGAAATTGTCGCACTGACAGTGAACCATGGGGACGCCCATATCTCTGAAACACATGGCAAAGAAACAAGTGTAAGAGAATTAGGATCTCATAGTAAAGATGCAGACACTGGACATAAAGATGTAACAGTGCGAGAAATTGATACAGAAGCAGAAACTGCAGAAGTAGAAGTAGACACAGATGTTATAAATGCATTAGACCCAAGAACAGAGGCAGAAACTCACTATGATGATCATAGTGGTGAAGAAAACAAAAGATCAGAGGATGAAGTAGAAGATACAGCAATAAAAGAAATGCATAAAGAAGTACCAAACAAGAATCAAGAAGTAGAAATTACAGGCGCAGAAGCAAGTCGTGCACACAAAGTAAAAAAGACAAACCACCAGTCAAACCGAGAAAATCTGAAAGGGAAAACATCAACAAAATGCCAAGTTATTTGCAAGACTATGTGTTCAAATCTACCAGTATAGACAACAGGCCATTGGATTTAAAGCTTGATGCTCTTTCAAAGTTTCTGGAGTCAGGACTACTTAATACTGTAACTTCAGATGTAGCACACAGAATTGTCGAGGCAATTATGAAATAAATTTTAAATAATGCATCTTTGTTTTTACAATAGTTGTTCTTATTAATTCACTTCTAGTTTCAGATAATATTAAAGGAACAGAAGTATACTTATCCAGTTGGTACTAACATTCTCTTGTGAGATTAAATTGTGAGAACCGGCGGGAGAAAGGACAGTAGATTGTTTCCTGTAACTACAAGAATGGAAGCTGTAGATATAGTTATACTGCTTTAAGGTTGTTCTTTAACCTATACATTGAAAAGCATACTAAACTATATCATTTTTATTATATTTCCCGAGAACTTCATGTACAGATTAAAATATGTTTTAATTGTCATTTGTCATTGCAGGAACAAGGTAGAACTTTGCTGCTCAGTTAACTGTCATAACCTGTAATTTTGTATATTTTTTTCAAAATGATGAGACATCATTTTCCAGAGAGGGGGAGAATGTAGCAGTGTTGAATTTTAGTAGCCTGTAACCTAAAATGTCAATAATATGATTTACAGATTTCACGCTACACCGAATTTGATTGTGTTATTTTTTTACAGCGTAATCATAAAGTATTTAGTAGTACTGCAGAGTTTAAAGGTTAAAATTATGTACAAAAAAGTAGTGATTGGTCGTTTAGGGTTCAACATAGTAATGTTCGCTAGTGTAGCGGGAGTTTAATGGATCATTTGACTGTACAATTGATAGTAAAAGGGGAAGGACTGTTTTCTGTAGGGAGCCCTGTTGTTCCACGGTTTTAATGTTGTTCGGTATTCGAGTTGTCAATGGTTTCCGCGTTCGGGTTTGGAGTCCATGTTCTGTCACTCGGTTTTGATTGCCACTCTCTCTACATCTAATTACTCTAATTTGCATGTCTATAATGGTGGTTGGCCCTCTGTGTTTCAGGTATTACTAACCAGCACAGTACCGCCACGAATGAGTGAGCCCGTGTGGTAAAGTGGAGACATTTATCTCTTGAATGAAGGTAAACAATTATATATTATATCTATTGAGAAGGTGTTATTGTAATAACTATTGTATTTTTGATTAGTCATTCATGTAAAAAGGCATTTGAGCAGCACTGTTGAACCCGAAACGTAAGACGGAATTATTTCTTTTATGTATTGTATAATGATTGCCTAGAAAACTTTATTATGTAAATAGTTGTGATATTATTATTCAGTGAACCAGTACACTGTCAATACTACACAGTAAATGTATGTTGTACATGTACGCATCATGAACTTTGTTTGAAATGAGTTGTTGAACATTATAAGAAGAACTGGAATCAATAATGTCCGCTCTGACCGACAAAGACATAATACATGTAATAATGATATTGATATTGTTAGGTATTGTTCTGACTCATTTCTAGCCAGTAGTTTATTTACATGTTTCAGGTCGAGATCTCATGTTTACGAGATTGTACGTTTACCAGTTTACTGGATTACACGTTTAAGGAGTTACTGGTTCACTAATCTACATTACCATTTAGAGAATGATGAAATGATGTAAAGAAGTAGCTAAAAGAATAAAGTAACTTTAAATTTGTAACAGTGTTGTGGTTACAGTACAATGGTTAAAAACAAAATAAGGGGTACAGTAGCCAGCCGCGCAGCAAATATACTAAGGCTGGGGCTGGACTGAGCATTGCTCTGGAGTGTATTTACCAAAATATTCCTGGACATTAATGAATTTGAGTAGTACTGTGTGCGCGAGTGTGGAATTAGGTAGTTACATTCCCTAGTTTTTATATTATTTATTGTGATGAATCTTGTCAAATGCCTAATTCCATAATCAATAACAGTTGTGTAACGACTGTCTGCGTACCACTTTTAAGTTTTCAAATACATACTAGTTATGTAGTTACTGTACGGAACTGAACAGAACAGAACTTTATTGAAGGAACACACATTACAAAAAAAAAATCATTTTGCAGTAACATGTGCATAAAACATATATACAATAAATTCATAAACGGGTATTGGCATTGGTGATATATAAATTTTATTTTTGTGGGGACAGTGGTTAAACTTTACTTTGTTTTATCTACATAATAATCAAGGCCTCAAAATGTATGAGTTAAAAACAAAGCGATATAAAAATGTATATTCTGTCTGATGGTCACACCAAAACCATACCAAAAACTTCGCCGAAAGAAGTTATTTCACTATTTATGACACGCACCTTGTGTTTACAAATGTACCTAATTTGCATATTAACCGAGGCGTGCGGAATCGCATTTACCTTGCGGTATCTGCCGTTACAGAAACTTCTGTTAATATAATGTAGACGTTCTTTAGTATAAATAAAATGGTTGCGTTAATTAAAAAGAAATGACAATCATCTTTCCTTAGCTAATCCACCAAAACAGCTAAGCCGATGTCGCTGTCAATAGTTCCCATATTTACTGCACGGTGCTATGTTAAAATATTGCTAGTGTGAGATAAGTGATATACACTTTTGCACTTGATTTGTTGTTGTTGTCGTTGAATACATAGCCTTACGTACCATCTCTACATTTATTCGTATGTCAAACTGTCAATAAAACGTCAACATATCACGTCATATCAATTGATTTTGGTACACTTAAAGGTATGGTGAAGATTAAAATAATAGACGCGATGTGAATAGGCTTTATCTTCACTTTTGGGACTACACTGGGAATCAGCCAGTATTTCCTACATTTCTATATTTAGACGGAGTTGGATGAAGTACACAAAGCATTCTATTTTTTCTTTACATTACCACTGGGAAAACTCCAAAACATTGAGCATGATACATATTTAGCCTGAAAGGCAGCGGTGTTTATTTATAGATAATTGTTTTACTTCACAGAAAAGAAATCAGAGGGTATGCAGTGGCTCCTGCCTACTCCCAATGCGGTATGCCCTTGGGCAAGGCACTTTATCACGTTTTGCCTTTAGTCGACCTAGCTGTAAACTACTGGGGATAAGGTATGATTTGTTTAAAACTGTTAAACTGTTCTAAAATAGGGGCGCTCAAAAGCTCTACAGAACTAATGTTCATTGTTTGACAAAGCGACAGAAAACAAAATTTACCTTTACCTTTAATTTTAAACATTTATGTATACATGTATTTGATGGAAAAAATGAACTTGTACCATCATTTTTTTTTCACTGCTTCCTGAACCATGAAAAGTGAGATTTGTTTGTTGGCCAGTTTCGACAGTGACTCATTTAATTCATTTTTATGAAAACTTTCTTTAGACCGTCTTGAAACATTAATATTGGCATATTCAGTGACTACTTAAAATACACTACCATCATGGAAATACCGTAGAATGTTGTGGTTTTTAAGTCCCTATTTCACTTTTGATTAAAAGGAACTAACGTACGATGCATGTTTTTACTTCTATGAATTTGCATCAGTTATTTTTTTTGTCGTATGAAATATAAGTTTAACACACAACGCGCACACTCACATATACCTTTATTGCCGTATATTAGGCAATATAGATGAACATACAGACACTCATACGTACACGTCTTTACTCTTTGATAATACAGTCTTTTAGATATGAAACGCTTGCGACTTATTATAATAATTTTTGATATGCAAAAGTGTTATTGTAACATATCCATGGTTATTTAGTCTCTTTTTATTTTATATAGAATGGTCATTTGCTTGTTTGTTAACGGTTATATTTAATTTTTCATACCTTTATTAAATGAAAATATGCAAATGGGTGAATCTTTGATATACGTTCTCATGTAATCTTGAATGTCATCATATTTATGTTCCAATACTGCAATTTCGAAATACAAAGGCGCTTTGTAATTTGCGATTTTTTTAAAAACAAAACGACGCCTATTGAAAATAAAGCTATTGAAAACGATTGCTGAAAATAAGGATTGAGCTCTAGTCGTTGTACAATAAGTATAAATGATGTAACAATACAATTAAGACACACTGCATGAATTGCGTGAATCATTTGACTTTAATGGCTTTCTGTACTAGGTCCTAAAAGTCTGATGTAATAGCACTTAACCAAAAAGTAAATTTTCATACCTATGAATACGATAGCAATTATCAATATGTATTGTTTTTACAATTTGCAACGGAGGCGTTGTTGAATGATTTAATGAATTGCCGAAATTATGTAAAACACCGTTGGTAAATATTAAAATTGGAAAAACAAATTTCAAATGTGTTATTTATTTACTTTTCTCACGTCGCAAGTAATTATAATTGCAAATTGTTTGCATTTCAGCTGCAAACACAGTTTCAGTATTCACTCAATACAAAAGATGTGTCTCAACTTGACATTCTTCAAAACTGCAATAGGTGAATTGTAAATTGCCTTCTAACGTCGATGAATTATTACGATTAAAACATTTTCAACTGTCATACTGTACCTGGCTCATTTCTTTTTTACTGAACGTGGATACATTGTGTGTTTCTAGTTTCTATTTCCTAAACATAAAATGTACATGTACGCCGCATGTCCTCTTACATGATTCTTGCATATGTTTACATGATTTAATCATAACTACATGCACTTCACATGTCCTCTTAGATGATTCTCACATATGTTTAAATTAAAGTACTTTAAATGTACATGTTTAGTATGCTGACAAGCTTACCATTCTCCATTTTTCTAGTTTCAAAATTTCAATTGTTGCTAAAGTAACGTCTTATTCAATGACCCATTTAAATTTAAAACACTCATGCCACTACTCAGACATGTCTAAGATTAAAACCCAAGTTCAGGTATTTATTTTTTATCAAGTAAACATTGTAACAAATACAGTAAGGATGAGGATAAAAAGGTACAAAGTAATTTACCTGACTTTTCTTCTTACAATATTTTATGTACATATAGATATACTATTATTGTTATGGCAGGTTGCAAAAAGATATGGACTGTTGAAAGATCAAAAATTGTAGAAATTAGAAGAAAATGCAGAAATAAGAGGAATAAAGAGAACTACGTATCATTTCAAGTGTAGACAGATGCAATAAGTACGACACAGAAAAAAAGTCCTAAAATGAAAGAAAGTTATGTAAAAATGAGATTTAGCTACTCAGGACCCCAACCCATCAACCATTGGGACTCGGATCGAAATGACCTGCCGTTGCTATTAATTTGCAAATTCAATTGTCCGTATTGTCCAGGTTGTCCCAAAGCATGTACGGACAAGTGAAATTTGACCAGAATTTACAAAAGACAAGTATAAAATAGCAATTGACAAAAACGGATAAGCAAGTCAAAATCAGATTTTGCCACCCCTGATAATATTCTTATCCTTTTCGTTAGACAAAAGGTTTTGTCTTTGCTGGGTGTTTTTAGTAGAAATAATTGACAGTTTCGGCTAAAACACAACTGCAAAGGGAGGGCCGATGGAGATCAAAGTTTAATGAACTACAATCAAGTCTTAGACGAGCACGAAGCATCTGTAGCTTACGCTGACCAATTTTAAACAAAGCATTTGACTTTAGATTGCTTCTTGTAATTAAGGTAGTAGAGGTGTAATAGCAATGTTTACAAAATGGCATTTACTTGGTGATTTCTTAAAGATGACCGTGTTTTGCACTGTTATGCAATTTTTTAACAATTTTTACCATGCCGTTTTTTCTAAATTTTGTATAACTTACGGTATCTCCTCTAGCTCAAGTGGAGACAAATTTCAAAGTGATGGCCTCTCTATAAAACGTTTGCAGGGAACTCATTTTACCATTAATTTTAATAAAAGAATCATCAAACTATTGGTAAACAATTATAAAACAGAAAATAAAAATGTGAATATCATTTTATTGAGGGTTCCTCAAGTAAACGGATTTAATGATACAAAATTCTAACTTCCATGTTGAAAAAATAAGGTCAAATCCTACGTTTCTGTTTTGAATTTTGCTTACTTCATTCAAAAATAACCTTGGAGCAGATGTAAAACCTACATAAACTTCTTCCGCGGCATGTAATCTAAAGAGTGAAAGCAAAATAGAGAACTTTTACCACATGTAACTCAATATTTTTACCGATGTGTAACTCTACCCCTTCTCTTTAAGTAGTAAATTCACTTTGAACAGCAAGAAATTGCTTATCAAATTATTTTTTTCCATTTTTGTACAATAATTCAATCATAAGTCTTGAAAGAAGTAAAACCTTATTAGAAAAAAATCAAAAATAAGGAAAAAAAGTTTGGTCCCAGCAGGGCTTGAACCTACGCCCCCCCTGAGAATTGCAGTAAAAGTGGATTTATGGTAGGAATTGAATACTCTTCAAAAAGGAGGTACTCTATTACGCCTCTACTACCTTAAGACATTTTTGAATGAACGGATGAAACAAAATATGCCCTTAATATCTACATTAAATGAAAATTTGGAAAGAATGTCAGAATTATTTGCAATTTTGATGTATTAATGACGTGATTTATAAGCCAGCTTGTGCTATATTTTTTCTTTATTTTATTATTGATATAATAATTTCAGGTTAGAGTTTTGATGCAATTTCACATCATCTCTGTTATTACAGAATGGATTTGATTCAAACTTTAAGTAATTGTTCAGCATCATCACCTATATCATATGACATAAGTTGCATAACTCTGGCACATTTTATATCATGAATTATTCCCCCTTTTTACTGGAAAGTTCAGGTTAATGTTTTGTTGCACTTTCTAAGTTGTCACTAAATTTAATTAATTTAATTAACTAAAGATGGGTTTTAGCTCGCCTGTCACATAGTGACAAGGTGAGCTTTTGTGATAACCCTTCGTCCGTCGTCCGTCCGTCCGTGCGTCCGTCCGTCAACAATTCCTTGTCTGCACGATAGTGGTTTCATTTATGATTTTATTTTAACCAAACTTGCACACAACTTGTATCACCATAAGGTCACGGTTCCTTTCTTGAACTGGCCAGATCCCACAATTAGTTCCAGAGTTATGGCCCCTGAAAGGGCCAAAATTAGCTATTTTGACCTTGTCTGCACAATAGCAGCTTTATTTATGATTTGATTTTTACCAAACTGGCACACAACTTGTATCACCACGAGATCTTGGTTCCTTTCTTGAACTGGCCAGATTCCATTATGGGTTCCAGAGTTATGGCCCCTTAAAGGGCCAGAATTAGCTATTTTGACCTTGTCTGCACAATAGCAGCTTCCTTTATGACTTGAATTTAATCAAACTTGCACAAAACTTGTGTCACCATAAGATCACGGTTCCTTTCTTGATCCTGCCAGATCCCACAATGGGTTCCAGAGTTATGGCCCCTGAAAGGGCCAAAATTAGCTATTTTTACCTTGTCTGCACAATAGCAGCTTCATTTATGATTTTATTTTAACCAAACTTGCACACAACTTGTATCACCATGAGATCTTCCTTCCTTTCTTCAACTATCCAGATTCCATCATGGGTTCCAGAGTTATGGCCCCTTAAAGGTCCAAAATTGGCTATTTTGGCTTTTGCAGCCATATAGAGACTTCATTTATGGTTTTATTTGATACAAACTTCCAAAATATCTTCAACAACAATAAATCTTGGATTCCATGACAAATCAGATCCAATCGTAGGTTCCAGAGTTATTTTATATCTGATTACCTCCCCTGATTGTAATCAAAATGGATTTATATCAGTAAGTCCTTATAGGACTTATTTGAAATTTCATTATTGTTATTAGTCGGACAGAGACAATCAGGGTAGATAACTATGGAATGGTTTTATGTCAAATTACCTCCCTTTATTTCAAATTAAAATGGGTATATCTCCATAACTAATGAAGATACTGATCTGAAATTTCATTTATGTCAACAGATTTATTTGGCAGATCCTTCTTTTGTTCACTTACAATATTTATTTTTTTAATTACTTCCCTTTTATGTTACTATAAGTAGCTTTATTTAAGTAACTTTTTTATTTTTGGCCGTAGGGAAAAACCGAGACCACTTTCCTGTGGTAAACATTGATGGTACCTCCAATTTGTAGGTGTATTTTGACATATCTATACCTTGTAAGAATTTTTTTTCTTTTTGGTTAAATTTCTTCTCTTTGTTGTTCCTGTCCTTTGGACTTTGATATTTAAATGAGGACCTTCTTGTCCTCAAGTGCAATGATAACAGGTGAGCGATATAGGGCCATCATGGCCCTCTTGTTTACAGGTTTTAAACAATTCTGTTTGTATGTAGTGGTTTCATGTAATTTTCTAACCTTTTACTTATTTCATGTGTAAATTTCATAATATTGTCACAACAAAATATGTTCCCTATATATCAAGTATTTCTTAATATTTTTGACACAGTCTAAAGCTATTGTGCAATATCTTCCTCCACACTTGGAATCATTAAACAATCCAGTGACAGCTCCAGTTTCCTCAGATGTGCCCCGTTTCACTATCCTGCCCCCGCCCCCCAAATTCTTGGCAAAAATGTTCCTCATAATGAGACGATATGTCATGCGTAAGATCCAGACTCCTAGTTACAATTAGAGGTTAATGTTAACATGCTGTGTTTCTTATCTGGTCCATTACTCTGCCGTTGTTGAAGGTATTTTGAAAATTCTTGGCATCCCATAATGAAATGAGGTTTCATGCACAAGACACATACCCCTAGCTACAAGTTCAAGATCACACTTAAAAGTCAAAGGTGTTGCTTGTCTGTCAGTTTTCAAGGGATTTGAAAATAATTTGACTCAAACCATACTTGGCCCAAATGTTCACCACATCGAGACGACATGCAGAGCACATGTTTCAGATGGCTCCCTTCAAGGTCAAGGTCACACTTAGGGGTCAGAGGTCATATGACTTTGTTTCGTTTCCGCTCTGTAACTCTTGAACTGCTTGAAGGATTTTAAAGAAACTTGGCACAAATGTTCACCACATTGAGACGATATTACAGAGCACATGTTTCGGATGGCTTTCTTTAAGGTCAAGGTCACACTTAGGGGTCAATGGTCATGTGACTTTGTTTTCTGTGTATATTGCCCTGCATTGCGGTGCTCTTGTTTTTCTTTGGCAAATCCTTTTTATACGCCTGTTTCAAAAACGGGAAGTATTATGGGAACGCCCCTGGTGGGCGGGTGGCGTCCACAGACTTTTTTCCGGAGCATAGATCTTCTACATGCATAGAGGGATTTTGATGAAACTTGGCACAGTTGTTCACCATCATGAGACGGAGTGTCATGCACAAGAACCAGGTCCCTAGGTCTAAGGTCAAGGTCGCACTTAGAGGTCAAAGGTTAAATTCAAGAATGACTTTGTACGGAGCATATCTTCTTCATTCATGGAGGGATTTTGATGAAAGTTGGCACAATTGTTCATCATCATGAGACGGAGTGTCATGCGCAAGAACCAGGTCCATAGGTCTAAGGTCAAGGTCACACTTAGAGGTCAAAGGATACAAGAATGAAAACTTTGTCTGGAGCATTTCTTCTTCATGCATAGAGGGATTTTGATATAACTTGTCACAAATGTTCACCACCATGAGGCGGAGTGTCAGGTGCAAGAACAAGGTCCCTAGGTCTAAGGTCAAGGTCACAGTTAGAGGTCAAAGGATACAAGAATGAAAACTTTGTCTGGAGCATTTCTTCTTCATGCATAGAGGGATTTTGATATAACTTGTCACAAATGTTCACCACCATGAGCCAGAGTGTCATGTGCAAGAACCAGGTCCCTAGGTCTAACGTCAAGGTCACAGTTAGAGGTCAAAGGATACAAGAATGAAAACCTTGTCCGGAGCATTTCTTCTTCATGCATAGAGGGATTTTGATATAACTTGGCACAAATGTTCACCACCACGAGACGAAGTGTCATGCGCAAGAACCAGGTCCGTAGGTCTAAGGTCAAGGTCACACTTAGAGGCCAAAGGTCAGATACAAGAATGACTTTGTCCGAAGCTTTTCTTCTTCATGCATGGAGGGATTTTGATGTAACTTGGCACAATTATACACCATCATGAGAGGAAGTGTCATGCGCAGTTCCTTTCTTTAGAATTACTTCCCTTTGTTGTTACTATAAATAGCTTATATTGTAACTTCTTCATTACTAGTCGTAGCGAAAAATCGAGACCACTTTTCTGTAGTACAACATGCATGCTACATCCAATTTTGAGGTGTATTTTGACCAATCTCTACCTGGTAAAAATTTTTGTGTGGACTAAGATTAACTTCCCTTAGTTGTTACTATAAATAACTTATATTGTAACTTTTTTATAATTGACCGTAGGGAAAAACCAAGACCACTTTTCTGTGGTACAACATAGATGCTACTTTCAAATTTTAGTTGTATTTTAAGGTATCTCTACCTGGTAAGGAGTTTTTATGTTGATTTAGAAAAACAAAAGAATTACAGTAATCACTACCACAAAATTAAAATTCCATTTGCAAATACAGGTGGTATTGTAAAGAAATTTGCTGTGACGGGCTTATATTGTGACATTCTGGCACTCTTGTTTATTTATGTTAGACTTTTGTGTTATATTTATTATGTTCATAAGTATTTGTTTTGGTATTTTTGTTAAAATAAATAGATTAAAATATGTGTTGAAATTTTCAGTGATATTTGTATATTTTACAAAATGATATTAAGTGGCATTTGTCCATAAATACGAACAATATTCCAAATGTATACAGATTCTTATTCAGTTCTCACATTTGTTCATATTTGGATATTTTTCAAATGCGTACAAAGAAATCAAGACAAACAGAAAAATTCCAAATTATGTTTTTTAGCTCACCTGAGCAATGCTGAGTTTTTCTGATCGCTTGGCGTCCGTCGTCCGTCGTCTGTCGTCTGTCTGTCAACATTTAGCTTGTGTATGCGATAGAAGCTGTATTTTTCAATTAATCTTCATGAATATTGGTCAGAATGATAACCTTGATGAAATCTAGGCCGAGTTTGAAAATAGGTCATCTCGGGTCAAAAACTAGGTCACTAGGTTAAATCAAAGAAAAACCTTGTGTATGCGATAGAGGCTGTATTTTTCAATTGATCTTCATGAATATTGATCAGAATAATTGCTCTGATGAAATCTAGGCCGAGTTCGAAAATGGGTCATCTCGATTCAAAAACTAGGTCACTAGGTCAAATCAAAGAAAAACCTTGTGTATGCGATAAAGGTGGTATTTTTCAATTGATCTTCATGAATTTTTGTCAGAATGATTACCTTGATGAAATCTAGGCTGAGTTCGAAAATGGGTCATCTGGGATCAAAAACTAGGTCACTAGGTCAAATCGAGGAAAAGCCTTGTGTATGCGATAGAGGCTGTATTTTTCAACTGATCTTCATGAAATTTAGCCAGAATGATTACCTTGATAAAATCTAGGCCGAGTTCGAAAAAGGGTCATCTTGGGTCAACAACTAGGTCACTAGGTCAAATCGAAGAAAAACATTGTGTATGCAATAGAGGATGTAGTTTTCAATTGATATTCATGAAATTTGGTCAGAGTGATTGCCTTGATGAAATCTAGGTTGAGTTTGAATATGGGTTATCTGAGGTCAAAAACTAGGTCACTAGGTCAAATTAAAGAAAAATCTTGTGTATGCGATAGAGACTGTTTTTTTCAATTGATTTTTATGAAATTTGGTCAGGATGATTGCCTTAATGAAATCTAGGTCGAATTGGAATATGGGTCATCTGAGGTCAAAAACTAGGTCACTTGGTCAAATCAAAGAAAAAACTTGTGTATGTGATAGAGGCTGTATTTTTCAATTGATCTTCATGAATTTTGGTCAGAATGATTGCCCCGATAAAATCTAGGTCGAGT
This sequence comes from Mercenaria mercenaria, assembly GCF_021730395.1. NCBI lineage: Eukaryota > Metazoa > Mollusca > Bivalvia > Venerida > Veneridae > Mercenaria > Mercenaria mercenaria. Next base: position 59,174,990 of record NC_069378.1, read on the forward strand.
TTGAACATGGGTCATCTAGGGTCAAAAACTAGGTCATATCTAAGAAAATGTTTGTTTTATCGCAAGAGACCAATTTTTTGGTCCAATCTTAATGAAAATTGGTCAGAATGTTTGTTTCCATGAAATCACTAGGTCAAACATGTTTTACACTAATCTGACATACACTGTAGTTGGGTCATGAAAACACTGTAAGCACATTATTTGTTTATACCGAACAGCTTTGAAAACCGAATGAAAGTCTTAATCTTAGCGGTTTCCGGTTTAGAATGGATATTCCGGTTTAGATGCGATATTTTGGTTTAAAAGTTATATTCCGGTTTAGAGAGATTTTTACAGTAGAAGGAACGCATTCCGGACAAAACAATGTTCGAATTAGAGGTTTGTCCGTTATCAAGAGGTTCCGATTGAGAAGGGTTTCATTTTATTACTCTGTATGTCACTTATGAATGTTTTATAAATGTCTATCATTAGCAAATGAATTTTTGTTCTTGTAACCAAGAAAAGCAAGTTTCATTAGAGTGATATTAAACCTGTACCTTCGTTTTACAAAATATAACGCATAGATGCTACTTCTGTATTGTTTGCCTTTAATCTGTTTTATTTGCAAAATCATTTCACATTGTATGCTGAAGGACAAAAATAGCCCCAATCAATATCAAGAGCGCGACTTTTTATTTGCGTTTTTCTCTTTTTGATTATATTCAAATATTTTTGACAAGCCTTTCACTGCAAGTTATAGTTTTTCATCGTTTTTCTTTTATTTCGCGCTCATTCAAAAATTACGGAGCGTGTCCAAATTCGTTGCACTATGAAGTACTTCATATTTATCGAGTATACATGTAATTAACATAACACCCAACAGATTTTCAAAAAATGTATATATACCTTTTATAAACTGTTTAAATAATAGAAAATATATTTAAATACATTTATTTCTTTATTTGCTTAAAGAGACATTATGTATCTATAAAGAGCTAAAAACTTGTCAAGTATTGAAAGTTCACGTACCCAACAAACGTAATATCTGTATGGGCCATTTATACTTTACTATGAAACCCTTCTCTGCTCCGGTAAAAAGTTAAAAACATTTTGTTGAAATATGGCTGCAATAATTATCATATTAAATATTCACTGCAGGGTTCCTAGTGAAATATTACCTAGTTCCTCCGTGCTGGACCTGTGATATGGGTTGAAATCACGCGAAAAACAACGGACCTTGTGGTGGTGGTGTTTATGAATTAACAGTCTTCCCGTGTGTAACGAGTCAGTAGGTCGTCAAAATAATTCAATTTAGAACTTCAAAATGATTTAATTATCAATTTTATACCTCTCGTGAACATATTCTGTTCAATCAGGCCTGCTATTAGAGTGCTTGACTGCATTCTTTGCAGGATATTCCAATACAGTTTATTAACTATCACACAACACTCATTAAGGGTCGTGTAATATAGTTCCGCTTAAGGTAGTTCTGCACGTTTGATAAACCGGAAGTGATGGCGTAACGTCGTTTATCCGGAAAACGTAAAATAAAGTCTGGATTCGACGTACGGAAATGAAAATCATTTTACGAATTAATAGCAACCCGTGAGTAAATTTATTATAATGGCACTGTTACTATCTTTCTAAAGTTAAAATATGATAGTAAACCATCTGACACGTTATTCAAAATAATTTCTAAAAGTTAGCTTGAAATGTACAGTCCACTTTAAGCATGGTCAAATATATAAGCACACGGACATATACATTTGATTTCACCACATTATAGACCATATGTTTATTTACGACTGTGAGAAGTTTCATTAAAATCTACATTGTGGAAAAATTATCTATTCGCGAAAATGTTATGAAAGTTGTGATTTTCCAATAGACTCCCATTATGAAAAATTGCGTGAGGTCGAAATTTTTCAAATCAGTCCAGCAAAAAATCAAGCACACGACCCTATTTTTATATTTGTATATTCTGAAGTTTTGAAAAATCAGGGTTTAAACAAATTCTACATTGTAGAAAAGATTCCGACCCAAACGTGCAGAACTACCTTAAGCCATTAATAGAGGACCTGTGAAGCACATTACCTCTCATAAATAGACTTACCGAGTCTGATTTAACTGTGTTTGGTTGCGTTCTATGCTTCCAAAGGATCTTTTTACAGATATTATTATGTATTTATTTATGTCTTTATTATTCCAGTCCAGGCTTCACAGTGCCTATCCAAATGATACATCATTTAGTTGGCAAATATGAGCGTTGCTAATGGTTACCTAAAGTTTTCTTTGTTATACTATTAATAGGTTATTTATCACTGATTGACCTTGTATTAAATTGTAAGATTATTGCTTTCACTTGGCTGCGTTTGTTACTGCAAATCTAGGTTCCATTAAGGTAGAAGGTAAATATATAATTTACATTCTATGCTAATCTTCCACGCAGCTGGATTAGTATATTGTTACCTTATATATATCTTCATATTGTTGTCCTCATTTGAGCGCGTAGTTATGAATGTATTTGTGTCATGTTGTTGTATTTGTTTGTGTCATATTTTTGTATCTGTATGCAAACTGAAAAACCTGAAGTTAAACATTGACGCCCAAAGAGACTGTACATTTAAAACAACATATATCCAACGGCTAAAACCTTTATGTCTCATAATCGAATTGCTTTCTACATGTATGTACACAATCTAAGATAAAATGGGGTAAAATTAGTTACAACTTACATTTCATTTCATATGCCATTAGAAGCCCGCCCGCTTAGCTCAGTAGGTAAGAGTGTTGGTCTACGGATCGCGGGGTCGTGAGTTCGATCCTCAGGCGGGGCGTATGTTCTCCGTGACTATTTGATAAACGACATTGTGTCTGAAATCATTAAGTCTCCACCTCTGGTTCATGTGGGGAAGTTGGCAGTTACTTGCGAAGAACAGGTTTGTACTGGTACAGAATCCAGGAACACTGGTTAGGTTAACTGCCCGCCGTTACATGACTGAAATACTGTTGAAAAACGGCGTTAAACCCAAAACAAACAAACAAACATATGCCATTAGAAGAATTAAATAAAGATAAAATATGAACCCTTTAACGTTTGCCGTAGGGCATGTCTCGGCAAATTTCGGAATTAGTGTCTTTATTATATAGCCAACTTGAAGAAAGTCTATCATATTCTAAGGCGCATACGTGTTCAAGTTCTATGAAATAAACAATAGTAGCAAAGCTGGAGATTGCAAGCCGTTTCGCGTTGTTTATATTTAAGCATATCTTTATACGTGTAAGCAGCAATGGGCATGTGTCATCCAAATTCGACAATATAATTATAATGATGAAAAGCTAGGAATATCTCACAACATTGCAAATACTTTGAGCAAATAGTTGATCGCGATTCTTTTAATTGTTTTCTCTATAGCAGGCAGTAAACAGTTTTCAGTTGTTAGTGTCGAATTGGCCAGGGTCAAATTTACAAATAAGATGCAATTTACAGATTGAAGTGGATATTTGAATTTATAATAATAATAATTGCTAGAATTGAAGTTTCAGCGGCTAGAATTGAGTTTCACTTCTTTAAAGAAAATCAGTTGAGTAGCCTTGATCTTGACAGTATGACGTAATGACTTGCAGGTGCGTATACATGCTTCCTCTGAGCTAGCTTAAAGTGGGGGTGTCATTTTAGCAGGGGCCTCAGGAAAACTGGAATAGTGAAAAAACGGTACGGATGGCACATATATTTGAGCTTATTTTCAGATTTTACAGTGTTACCGGAGTATGGAACAGTGTAGCAGTTGGGGCTATCTTTTGCAGGGAATGTTCTATAGCGATTTGAAAATTGGCAAATTTAGTTTTTTTCGTCATCAGTTTCCGCGACCGGGAGAGCACGAAATTCAGGTCTTGTAAATAGAAAACTAGATATTATTGCAGTTGGTTTTTCTAACGATAGACATACAGTCATGTTAATGTTGCAATATCTTTATTTCAGGTGTGTGGTTACAGACTTTTGTGTGAGGTTTTGAAAGTTGGGTAAGCGACTCTAAGCCGAGGAGCTCAGAAAAAAACTGTTTACTGCCTCCATAGCTTAGTTTTGTAAACGCGGCATATCAGTGCAAGGGGGATAATACACACATTAAGCTTTCATCTTTTGCTTATTAAGTAATATCCCTAATACTCTCTGATTCAAACACAATTATTAAATATATTCGATAAAAAGTAAAATTATCCAGCAGGAAATATCACATTCTAATTACGCCTTACCCCCTACCCCAGCCCCCACCCAAAACTTATAGCAGTGAATGCATGAATATGCGCTTCATTAACATATAAGTAAAATACATAAAAAGAAAATATAAAGACCACGAATACAAAAAAAGAACACCAACAAGAACAAAAGCTCTCGCAAAAACAACAACAAACAAACAAAATAAAAAATTAAAAAAAGTATAAAAAGCACAATCAAACAAACAAACAAACAACAACAACAACAAAAACATAAAATAAAATACAATAGTGTGGTACCACTTGGAAAGAAGGCATCTAGAGTATTTAAAATTGACTAACTATCTTAACAAAATTCAACAGAGGTACTTCAAAACTATTTCTCTTGTAGCAATAAGCCTATGCAATTGAAAGTGTCATTGCAGAATAGTTTCATGTAGTTTATAATACTGTGTATTAAATCAGTAAACACAGAACCTCTACAGAATCTCGATTCCATTCAAATAGAAATGAGTACAAAGAAAGATAAATTTTAGCATATACAAAATGTAATTGTTTATTAGTTGGTGAGCAAAATTCAAAACATTAGTACTTTAGCCTAATGGCGTTCTGTGCTTCTAAATGATCTTAATATAAATATAATAAAAATAACTTAAAATTCTACATGAATATTGAAACTTACAGGGAATATTGTTCTAATTATTACCCTGCGAGGTTAAAAGTTAATAAAAACATGACAACTGTCCAATTACATCACTTCTGTAAAATGATTCTATAATGAATCTGTGTTGGTAACAGTTTTTAGCATGTATTTATTGCGTTATGTTCCGTTAATATCTCATTTAAAACGAAAATTATATCTACGCATATCTGTTATTATCATAAATTATCATTATATTTGTTATATTAAAGTACAGAAAAACAAATCCATTCTGTCAAAATACATCTTATGTAGTATAAAGAGGAACAATGATGTATAACAAACACTGTTCCTTTGTGAAGAGTTACGCATCTTTAGAATACGTGTACTCCTCTGACTGTACGGTGTACAGTTGTTTTTGTATTAGAAAACCTCACCTTGTCATTCTTTTGTTTTATTCTTATATTGTTGTTTTTAATTTTACATAAAATTACAGGAAGATTCTTTGAAATATGATTAAAACGCCCAAAAAAAGTATTGCATTCTTATGTGCATGATCGAGAAATTCGTGAGAGTTAATCTCTGAGCACATCTACGACAGTACTTTTTATGGCTCAAATTTTATGTTTTATGGAAAGTAGAGAAGCTGATAACTAAATTTCCCATTAATGGCGCCCTGAACAATTTCTTTCTTTATGTAAATATACACGTCATGGTTGATCACTTCGGAGAGCCTAACACGTACGATTTCAATGTAAAACGTCATATCAGGGGTAACAATGGCTCCTATTAAAATCCCTTTCTCGATATAGATCACACATGGTGGCTTTTAACCATAGCTAATTCAGTTCCACAGATGAATTTTCGAGTTTGGCGTTCAGTAACTCATATACTTAACACTATGCTGAATAAAATAAAAGATATCCTAACCCTAGTAAAATGACGAAACAGATTCTTCCACTCTTTACAGTATGGTATATATGTTATCAAAACGAAACTATTGAATAAGTTCCACGGCCGCGTTTACCTTTCCTGGATTACATTAAGATCGCTCTTATAATACTTTTTTTACTGCAGCAAACCAAATCAGTTGGCTGGTTGACAACAATCAGTTGGCTGGTTGACAATGTGAAGAACTTCCTGAATCAATTTGTTTACTTAACCCTTAGCCTGCTAAATTTCTAAAATGGACTGTTCCATCATTCAGTTTGGGCAGTACCATTTATCATTTGAAGGGGTGTTTACTAAAAATTTACTGACTGAATAGCGAACAGTGCAGACCATGATCAGACGGCACGGATGTGCAGGCTGATCTTGGTCTGCACTGGTCGCAAAGGCAGAATCACTTGCCGCCAGCAGGCTAAGGGTTAATCCTGTTAGCAATTTTATTTTGCAACTGTTTTACACCAAATTCACCTAATTCATAGGTAACAAACGTCTTTGGTACGGCCACCTAAATGTCAACACACCCAACAGGAAAATCATTTTCGAACAATATTGGAAATATCAGCTTCCCCAGCAACCTTTTCCCATGAATTAAAGACCTTAAACAGCTTTCAAAGTGGGTCCTGTGAAATAATGCAATGGTTTCTATTTTACACGATTTATTAAAACATTGAAATATAGCCATATATATGAAGGTGTATAATTCAGCAATGGATAACTTGGTCAATTGTGACTAAATTAAATCTATATTTCATAGATATGCTGAGTTAACATCCGTTATCAAGTACATAAAACTCGTTTGCTGTTACGTGCAATGGTGTCAATATATAAGACTATACATGACAATTAATTGAATCACCCTTGTGCGATTTCTTATCTATCAAACCGACAACAGCATATGACTCAATAGACCAGTAAAACCTAATGATTTTGGATCTAACATCAGGCCTCCTTCATCTATTTTGCACCGGACATCCTTGTTTTGTACAGCCAAGGAATTATTCAGTTATATAATACATTGTGTATTTTATAAAATGAGCTCTTTTTACCCCGTTAAACCTTATGACAGGTCGAGGCCTCCTGAATTCAAATTAGCGGCAAAGAGAATAATCTCTAATGCTTTGCGGCAATATTTGATATTTTTGACAAATCTAAAACATTGAGTGTGTTTCTCAGAACTTGTAGATGGAAATCAAATTCCCGCTCATTTAAGGTGTTATGACGTTATAACTATTCATTGTGAGAAACAGTGTTCAAGGGGCAGATACGTTAAAAACAAAAGATACACTGCTTTGATCGAATAAAGCACTGTTATGTCTGAATGCAGACGGGTTTTATATCTGCAACTAATATCGAAAACCTTTCTATGATATTTAAACTTGGAAAGAGAAAAACAATAGACACACAATTTGTGTTTTGTGCGTACAACTGTGCTCATAACACAAAGGACGAATACTTTAATGGCAGTTTAATTTTAGCTTTAGCAAATAGCAATTGAAAAAATATCAGTGCATTCTATTGAAAAAAAACTGAGGTGTGCAGTTTATTTCAAAATAGTACAGGTGTATAAAAGAATAAATTAACGCATGTGCACATATATGGAAAAGTGAGCAAGCCCATTCATGTCCAGTTTTAACGAATCGGAATAATTTAGAGTCAGCAAAGGAACATTTGAGCGAAATTATCATTACAGTATCTACTAAAGTAGCTATGCCCCCTGGTGGCCATGAATTTGACCACCCGCAATAATTTAAGCGCTAAAGCTATTTGTAGACAGTCAGTTCAAACTTTATTTTCCGATAAAATGGTAACCAGAATTCTTTGTTGCTTTAGTAAAACAAACATTCCTGTTAAGTTTGGTGCAAATTGGGAAAATTTAGGGTGAGCAATGGAAGAGATTGGTGTGATGGGTAAAGCTTTCTGTACCTCATGTAAGATGTTAACAATACCTCACAATCTGTATCGCACATTCCAGTCTTTTACATTTCGTAGTTTCCAAACGTATATTAAGTATAAGCAAAAACACTTGCAAATTTATCCTTCGGAAAGTAAGCTCAAATAAATCAGACTGTATGGAAACCAAAATCTGTTACAAATAGATTAGCCTATTCTATGTAAAACTATTTCATTTGCAAATGTATCAATTGCAAACTAAGCTCAAATAAATCAGACTGTTTGGAATCAAAACCTTTAAACGAACAAATTATATGTTAAGCTGTAAACATCACTTTTTAAGATATATTTATTTTCGAACGAAACACAAGTCACTGAAAAGCATATTCGTACAACAAAATTTCTAAATCAGGTTGAATCGGTGTGGCTTATAATTTTGAACAGTTACATCAACATAGAGCATAAATTGTCTGACACCGAATTTAGAAACAGTTACATGTATGCACCTCTTTTGCGATTGTGTATACATATGAATTGTACGGAGACGAGGGTTTTATTTTCAATTGTTTTCCCTTATTAAAACGATTATTTAACATCATCCGAGGGTTATATATTCAATTATTTTATTCAATTACATTTGTTAATGTGAATTTCGAAAGTATATCAGTCGTCAACTGTACTTTAACTGGAAAATGTTTTCTTGCTTTTTAATTTGAATCATATTAAATTTACAGCATATTTTTTAATTAACAATTTCAGTGAATATCTCACCCATCTATTCAATTTTATCATAATTCCTTTTAACCATTTCAATTTATTGCGTTTCAAATTGTGTTCATATTAGATTTTCTCAACCAAACTTGCACAATAAAGGTCATACCGTGCTAGTTTGAAAGATGAATACCTGTTTAAAGTAGAATGCCACTTGAGATGAAGTTATGTAGGTGGGCCGGTGGTCTAGTGGTTACTCGTTTGATTGTCAATCCAGAGGTCCGGGGTTCGAATCCCGGTCCAGGCACTGGAAATTTCTGAGATGCTCTTGAGTGTCTCCCACCTAACTAAGAGGCCTGTACTGGTTCTTCCCAGGAAAGACGGCTTCGCGTGTATCGTTGCTATACACCGGGCACGTTAAAGAACTAGACTGTCTAGCAAAGAGCTAGGCTAAGTTAGCCGGACAGGCCCGTATCTAAACAGGATTTTTCTCTATATGTTCTGGGGGCTTTATCTCACTCTGTCCCTCTGGTCAGATCGCTCTGTGTCTGTACTAGTAGAGGATGAATTTCGCGCCCTGTGTGGCTGCGTTTGCTATATGTAAAGCGCCTTTGAACGTGTTTATCATGAAAAGGGCGCTATATAAATCTGGTATAATAATAATAATAATAATAATAATAATAATAATAATAATGTAAAATGATTGCTGTAAATAAATATCAAGCACTATTCACTGTGTCATAAGTATTATCTGTATAACAAATACGACACTGCATGCGTTCCGCACAGAAAGCATTTCACATTCTTATATTTTCTATACTAGGTTCTCAAAATCTGATGCAGTAAAACTCTCAATACAATCCAAATGTTCAAATCTATTCAAAGTAAAGTAATTACAAAAATTATTTAAGTATTTTGCAAGGATGATTCAATAGAGTGCCGCAGTGAACAGAAACTTAATTTGAGAATTATCAAAATTGTGAAAAAAAAATAAATATTTGTTTACACTTGTCACAATGCAGCATGGTTTTTCAGCTTCAGTACTGAGTCAGACTTCAAATGAAAACCTTACATTCTTCCTACCACAAGATGAGATAGAAATATCAGTTGCCTTCAATGGTATATGGTATAACACATTCCAGGTTTGGCAAATAATGAAACTTTTACTCTCTTAAATATGGAAGGCCGGTCCGCTGTGTTATTTGCCAAGTGCTAAACATTGAATACCGAATGACAAATTGAAAATGCTAATTTTTCATTTAAAATTTGGTATTTAGCATTTAGCATTAGATATCTTTCTTTGTGCATACTTTTTCGTTTAGCATTATTTGTCAGTTAGCATTCAAAAATTAGCATGATGCAAAGGCCATACATACTAAACTATACGTCAGCCGCATTTCTTCTGCTGATGAAACCCTGCCTTTAAAAAAGCTAAGACATTATCAAGATTACCAGAACTTACAAGAAGTAAAATTGTTACTACACAGTGACAAAGATTATAAACAAAAGAAACGACGAATACAAAATGATCATTAAAAACTTTTTATTTCTCCACCTTAAGATGGTTTCTAGTTTTATGATTGTTATGGATTTGACAGGACCAAAATCTAACATGGCTTAATAATTAAGTTATTTTTGTGAAAATTCAATGTTGATTTATTATAGAAAGAACACTAATAAACATAAACGTTAACAATAATACAGTTTCATGTTTGTCTTGTTGGGTTTAACGTCACTCAAACACAATTATATGTAATATGGCGACTGTCCAGCTGGTGGTGTTTGAGAAAAACCCTAGGTGCCCCTCCACATTATTGTAGGCTTGAGCAAGTACCTGCCCCAATGGGTAGAACCATTGACCTTTCGTAAACCAGCTGAATTGCTTCTTAAATTGAAAAAATTCGACGTCTCAATAGGGATTTTGGACCTACAGCGATAAGAGGCAAGTGATTTGACGTCAGCAAACTTAACCACTCAGCCAAGTAGGCCTGAACGCGTACATATTAATAATAGATCACACTTTTGAGTAAAAATCATGTAAAAACATGTATAGATGACAACACGTTTATAAAATTGTGCATGTTAACAGTAATGCAATGGGCAGGTGAGCTCATTGGAGTGTTTCATTAATACGATGAGATGAACCATTTCACTAAGTTTCGTATGTTTCAGGCCTTTAAAGAAATAAAGCAATGACTTTATTTCGGGTATTTGTAAATCAACAATATCCATTTCATTTACCGAAAGTACACATTTCAATTTTACAGGGAAATAAATAAGTATCGAAGATACAGAGAACGTTGTTGCTTAGTCCAAAGTTTTTACCGTCCGATAGAACTAAGGACATATATTTGCCTTGTGTATAGATATTGATTCTAAGATTTGATGGAATTTATATAAAAAGCACTTTCTTGTTGTTCGTGATTACACCACGGGAGGGGATCCAACATATGTATTCCCAAATGGGCACCGCTTAAAATCATATGTTGTGCTTCCGGTAGTACATATGTGGTAAACAGTTCGCAGAAAAATACGTGAGATTTTTATCTGTGATTGAATATTGTGAAAATGACATTGTTTTGCCAAAAAACTCGCGATGCAGTGCAACCGAGTATACATTACCTAGCATGTAAGTGCATGTACCTTAGCTGTATTTGTAGAAATGACGGAGAAAACGTATCCTCCCTGAAGCGGTATAACTGAAAAATAGCAACATTTTTATCAACAGATGGAAAAATGTTGTTTAGTTGCCCTGCGCCTGCTTCGTTTTGCCCTCGCAAACTTCCGTATGCTAAACCTCATCCAGAAGAAAAAATATTTGGCGATCACTTAGCTAGAAAAATATTTTTTTGGCGAAAAACCGAATGGGATACATATGTTGTACATGGGCTACATATGTGATGCATTAGATTTTTTAGAACTCCACAGTACCTGGATAAAGAAACGAACAGGAAATACATGCCAAGTATATGTCACATCAGTCCAAAAATTATATACATTTGTATGAAATGGATAACTTATAAACGAGCACAGCTTTAAGCTTATATTACATGTTGTAGAACATTTCCACTTAGGAGTCAACGCATCTCTCCTAAATCCGAAGGTGTTATGTGTTGCTTATGTGTGTTGACCTGTGAATGTCGAAAATATGCATGTATAGTTTGGTGTATAGCATATTAGCTGCCGATACGGTCTGTGCAATTATATTTCTTGAACCTAGTGTTTTTTTCATGTTTGCTTTACCCGTTCATGTGCGCCTCTATATATATCTTCGGTGGTATTTTGCATCGTTAACTGTGGAAATTGTCTGTCAGTGAACTGAGTTATAGAGCAAAATATCTTTCTCGGGCAACGGACTCAAAAATAAAATGTAATAAATACTTTACGGTCAGGGTGTTTCAGGAGGTATTTTTGTTTGCCCGATACAGAACTACTGGCCCAGCATCTCCACTTAATATGATATTTGTAGACCTGGCACTTACTTGTGTAAAACTACGTTGTTACATGAATACCGCAACTCCACCTTCTAGGCCTATCATAGTTTGTGGAAATATAGGAGGGAGGATATACTGCAAGGTACTCGGTCATATAAGCTGCGTCTGGTAGGTAACTTAATAAAATTAAGGGCCCAGGACATATTTCATAATTTAATGACCATGCTCACTTATAATCACAATTTTGTACCGAGTGCCTTGCAATATATCCTCCCTCCTATTTTGCCACAAACTATATAGGTCTAGCTTGCGAAGTTACTGCGTAGTTCAATACAATTAAGTGCCAGGTCCACGATATCTTATGTATTGGAGCGGCCGAGTCAATAGTTCTGTATCGGGCGAACCAAAATTACCTCCTGAATTGAAATCCCAGACCCAAAAGTATTTATTACATTTTATTTTCGACTCCGTTGCCCGAGACACAGATATTTGGCTCTATAACTCAGTTCACGTACATGATTCAATGACAAACATGAAGATATATATAGAGGCGCACATGAATGAGTAAAACAAACACGAAAAGAACACTAGGTTCAATAACATATAATTACGCAGACCGTATCGGCAGCTAATATGCTATACACCAAACTATACATGCATATTTCCGACATTCACAGGTCAACACACATAAGCAACACATAAACCCCTTCGGATTTAGGAGAGATGCGTTGACTCCTTAGTGGAAATGTTCTACAGCATCATATGTAAGCTTAAAGCTGTGCTCGTTCTAATATGTTATCCCTTTAATATACATGTATAATAATTTTTGAGATAATGTGACATATACTTGGCACGTATTTCCAGTTCGTTTCTTTATCCAGGTACCATTTAAGCTCAAGATCTGTGGAGTTCTAAAAAGTCTAATGCATCACATATGTAGCCCATGCACAACATATGTATCCTATTCGGTTTTACGCCGAAAAACATTTTTCTAGCAAAGTGATCACCATAGTTTTCTCTTTCTGGGTGGGGTTTTGCATATGGAAGGTTTCGAGGGCAAAATTTAAGCAAGCGCAGGGCAATTACAACATATTTCCATCTGTTGATAAAAATGTTGCTAATTTTCAGTCATACCGCTTCACGGAGGATAAGTTTTTCTCTGTCATTTCTACAAATACTGGTAAAGTACATGCACATACGTGCTGGTTAATGTATACTCGGTTGCACTGCATCGCGATTTTTTTGGCAAAACAATGTCATTTCCGCAAAACTCAATCACAAATATTAACCTCACCTGTTTTTCTGCGAGATTTTTACCACATATGTACTACCGGAAGCACAACATATGAATTTAAGCGGTGCCCATTTGGGAATACATATGTTGGATCCCCTCCCGTGTTACACCTAGTGTGTCGCGTCTGTTACTTTTTAGTATTTCAAAATTAGGGAATCATTGTATTTGAAATTAAACAATTCGAACAAAATCATATTTTGCGGCAAAATCGGTTGTTGACATTTATAAATTGATTAATAGTTTAAAATTTCTTATTCACATGTATATAGAAACATCAAAAAGTTTTATGTTAACAGTAATTACTTGTTCAAACTTTAATGCGTGCCATCTTTCATTTTCATAACGTGTGAATTGACAAAAATAGAGTGGTGTCTACATACAGCCTCTAGAGTCACTTCATTGAAATGTATTGCAGTATTTACTCAATGCACACATTTTAGAAGTATCCGTGCCTAATACTGCACACAAGATTTATAATTAATTGAGTGTTAAAAAGAAGTTTCTCCTTAAGAATATAAAGTAAACAACCACGGAGACGTTATTCCCAAGATGAATCGGGAATGGATTTATTTCTTAAACAGTAAGGTCAAACTAGAGTTGCAGGATCTTTTACGTGATGGATTGCTGAATGTTTGATTTTCTACTTTTTCAGTAATATACTATTTTAGGTAGTTGTCGGATACATTTTGAAACGAAATAATTGGCAAAATCAACTATATTTGTTCCAGTTTTACAAAAATGAAAACGGTCTTAATTTGTTACATTTACTAACTTGTGTGAAAGATTTTATTTCATTTCATATCATAACTATTTTCATTATGCAAATATGTATGAAAACAATGCAGACATGGCAAAGTACAGAGAACACACGTGTGGTCATATTCCACAGCAAATCCACTAAAATAGTAAGATTAGTTTCATTGTTGTTATATATATATATATATATATATATTATATATACCCAAATTGTACTACACATTGGTACTGTTTCAACATTTTCCTAATCATATACTTGGCTATCATGTCTCTCAAACCTTCAGCGGCATTTTAATATTTTTTAACGGGATTGGACTAAAGAAGCTATATACTTGCTCTCTTTGAAAATTAATTAAATCACGAGAATTTCAACAGAGAGTGTTCATTAGAGATAAAATAAAATTTATAACCACCACAATAATCCAGAACAGTAACGGCAAATCACCTAGCAATAAAAACGAGCGTACATATTCCGCCACAAATTCACTAAGTTAACCCCAATACGATTTGATTCAATTAATGACATGGTTATATTCCTTTTCCTCTTTACTCACCTATCGATTATGAAATAAAATGTATAGAGTTTTAAAACTATAGTATTCGAGAAAGTTTACAAGGATCTAAACACCAAAAAACAGGTAATAAATAAGTGTACAAAGTGTCAAAACTACAGCTCTTATTGTATTCAAGATACGTGGACCTTTACACCAACCATACTCGAGAGATTCTAATTTTATGAGCCCAAAGATTATCATAATTCTAATATGATACATATGAGAGTTAGGTTTTTTTGCCTACTTACTAAACAGATCATGATAAATAAATGTGCAAAGTTATAGCTCTTATAGTTTAGTGAGAAAAAAAGACCTTAACAGAAATTTTTAACAAGACAAACGCAAATGTCGACGCCGATAATAAAGTGAAGACATTACCCCATAGACATTTTCTGCCAAAAATCAGACGAGCTGAAACTCCAATGTTATTTAGACAGCCGTCGTTACTTTCTTGAAATACTAGCTTTATGCAGGCTTAGTGCACTACGTTGACGTGTTGTTGTTTTCTAGCTTGCAATATCGTAAGTCTTTTTTTTCTTACTTTGAACATATATGTTGCAGTAACAAATTGTTCAACAAACAAACACTTTGATAAATAAACAAACAAATACTAAATGAAAATTAAAACAAACATTTCCATAAACATACAAACAGACACTTCCATAATGAATGAACTATTTATTGAGTTATATAATTTCAGTATACGACATATTATATCTTCAATTTAGCATGCAAAACAAAGGCAGAGATTCACGATTAGGTCAAGCCACATTCAAAGAACGTGATAAAAATAAATTTATTCCGATATGAAGATGATTTGTATACACAAAGGGAGTTCAGCATTTCAAATTGAGATGTATTTTGTAATGACATAAGCAAATGGTATATTTTAACAATTCATTGACTGACTTAAATGGAACTAGAAAGACGTCGCTTAATCGAATGAAAATCTTGTTATCTAAGTATTTTCCTAACAAAACTTGATCTGAAATATCTTTGTACAATTTGTCCATTCGCATATATTACTGTTAATCCGTTGTGTAGAAAGACCTGACATATGTATATCAATTTTGCAGATATTAGAAATGGGATATTCCGTGGGAAAACTTGAGCAAGTGAGATGGTGCAATGAATGCATTGAATTCCCTATGTCCATGCAGAAACTAAAAACTAGTACATTTTTATTCATTTGTCTAAAACAAATCATATCAAATTGTTCCAAGTTTTACAAATAATTGTTATTTTATGTTGTCATGAAAACCAAAAATTCCAAAATACCAAGGGGAAGACAAAGGTTTACAAATACCAGCCCTTGGTGGAACCAAAAGTATAAAGTCAAGCTGGCTTCAGTAAAAATTGACTTCATTAAAAGCATTGCAACTCTTGTAGTAGTGAAAATGATTTCTTAAAATGTTCGGCTTTGAAAGGATAGAGAAAAAACGTCATGTTTTGTTATCTCAATTTTGATCTTTTTTATAAATACAAATTTATTTATGGAGCGGCTTGTCTTATGCCTATCAATGAAAGGTTTCAAATAATGTTTTATAAATGATTAAAAAATTTTTTTTCACTTTTCAGTTTGATCATCTCTTTAATACTAAATATATACATGTATTTATATATATGTATACATTTAACTTGTTATTCATATTATTTTTGTTCATGTCCATTAAGAACTTACTGTTTTAATTTTTTTTTCATATATTTTATACCCGATGTAAAGAATCATAATTATATGTTACTTGCTGTTTGTAATTGATGGATCTGGTGGCATATCAGCGATTAATAATCAAAAACAACGGAAAATACTATGACCCTCTAACATAAGTATGATAAGAAATAAATCGTGCTTATGTTTTCACAAACTATTACTAGTATATGAAAAAGAACTGTGAATATCAAGCTTTGTAACTTGTAAAAACACCAGCATCAAATCAAAACGAGCAGGTGTTAAAGAAGACAAGAGGGTCATGATGACCCTGTTTCGTTCACATGTTAAACTTGGTCTAGGAATCATCAAGATAAACATTCTTACCAAGTTTCATGACGAATATGGCCTCTAGAGTGTTAACAAACCTTTCATTTGATTTGAGCGAGTGACCTAGTTTTTGATCGAATATGACCCAGTTTCGAATTTGGCCTAGGAAACATGAAGATAAACATTCATGACCTTGTTTTTGACCCCATATAACCCAGTTTTAAACTTGGCCTAGGAATCATCAAGATAAATATTCTGACCAAGTATCATGAAGATAGGATTATAAATGTGGCATCTAGAGTGTTAACAAGCTTTCCTTTTGATTTGACCTGGTGACCTAGTTTTTGACCCCACATGACTCAATTTCGAACTTGGCCTAGATATCATCAAGATAAACATTCTGTGCAGGTTTATGTCAAATCAAAGCATAAATGAAACCTCTATATGGCTGAAAGGGCCAAAATAGAAAATTTTGCTCTTTCAAAGGCAGTAACTCTACAACCCATGATGGTATCTAGCCGAAAGGAAGCAAGATCTTATTGTGATTTAAGTTGGGTGTAAAAATGGTTAAAATCTATATGGCTGCAAAAGCCGAAATAGCAAATTTTGACATTTAAGAGGCCATAACTCTGGAACCCATGATGGGATCTGGCCATTTTTTGAAAGAAGCTGAGATATTATGCTAATACAAATTGTATGCAAGTTTGAATAAAATTGCTTGCAAAATGTGGTCTGTATCGTGCTCACAAGCCAAAAGTGCAAATTTTGGCCCTTTTAGGGGGCATAACTCTGGAACCCATGACGGAATCTGACCAGGTTTCGAAAGAAACCTAGATAGTATACCAATACAATATGTAAGCAAGTTTGATTAAAATTGATTGCAAAATGTGGTCTCTATCGTGTTCACAAGAAGTGAGGACGGACGACGGACGAAGGGCGATCACAAGAGCTCGTCTTGTCGATACGTGACAGGTGAACTAAAGATAAATAGTCTTGGTTGAAACAGTAATAGTTAAGGTCTTTGAACCGTACATTAATAAATAAGACACTATCAGTATGTCTAAATATGAGATATGTCTTTTAGAGAAGTATTGTCAGTTATGTTTGTTTGTAATTGTGAGTATAGAATGTCCCATATATCATTGAAAAAAAGATTAAAGACTGCTAAAGTATCATTTAGCTTTTTATTATAATAAATGGAGTAAGATTATTAGACATTTAGGTATAAAACAGCAAGCCCTACCAAAACTAAAAACATGAAACATCAAAAGTTTATAATTAATTAATTTCTTATCTTTGATTTAGTGTTGTTTAAAAATGTATTGTACAGTCCCATTCTATATGCTATGTCTTATGAAAATATTCGAAAAACGGAGCAAAATAAATAGCTTGAGATTACTGCACACGCGTGCTGGTCACGGGGAACATGCGAAGCGACCGCAGTCTTGGCTGGCTTCATTTCGTTGCTGCTAGCTTTAGTTGCCGGCGAATTGTCACCATAGACAGTCAGTTTCACCTTTGTGATGGGCCGTTACGTTTCATTTAGGAAATTAAATTCAAGTATTTCAAGAAAAAAATATACAGAACAGAGCAAATAATATTAATGATAGTGCCATTATCAGCATGATAGTAGATAATTGACCCAATTACACGGATAAAATAGAGAGCAACAATGCCACTGATATTGCCGGTATTGTAACTTCTGCGACAATAGGTACTAGGAACTTAACTTTTTATCTCTTAAAAGCAAAGCAAAGCAAACGTAGACTTAACAAGGAATCGGTAAAACCGAATGATGCTTCCCAATGCATGTGCTTGTCCTAATATTGGGAATAACGTATTAGAAACAAAAAAAAAAAAAAAAAAAAAAAATAAATGGAGATAATAAACAGAAGAAAATTGACTAAAATAAGGTAATTAGAGCAAGGAACATATCATTAAGTGTAATATTTGCCTTTATCATTTTGAGAAGTTTCAATGTAATGTCATAAATACTTTTCAAGTAATGCTCCGGATAAGCCATTTTTTGAATAATAAAGGGAGATAATTTAAAAAAACGAGGTAAAGGTAGAGTTATGATTCTTTGACACTGCACTTTCCGTCAATGGCCTCTATCATTTTGTGAAGTTTCAATGAAACGCCATCAATACTTTTCAAGTAATGCTCCGGACAAGCCTTATTTTGTATAATAAAGGGAGATAATTCAAAAACTAGGTAAGGTAGAGTTATGGTTCTTTGACGCTTTACTGTCGGTCAATGGTCTCTATCATTTTGTGAAGTTTCAATGAAATGCCATTTATACTTTTCAAGTAATGTTCCGGACAAGCCTTATTTTGTATAATCAAGGGAGATAATTAAAAACTAGGCAAGGTAGAGTTATGGTTATTTGACACTTTAATTTCAGTCAATAGCCTCTATCATTTTTTGAAGTTTCAGTGAAATGCCGTTAATACATTTCAAGTAATTCTCCGGACAAACCTTATATTGTATAACAAAGGGAGATAATTCAAGAACTAGGTAAGGTAGAGTTAAGGTTCTTTGACACTGCACGTTCGGTCAATGGCTTCTATCATTTCGTGAAGTTTCAATGAAATGCCATTAATACGTTTCAAGTAATGCTTCGGACAAGCCTTATTTTGTATAATAAAGGGAGATAATTCCAAAATTAGGTAAGGTAGAGTTATGATTCTTTGACACTGCACTTTGACTCAATTGCCTCTATGATTACGTGAAGTTTCAATAAAATGCCATTAATACTTTTCAAGTTATTATCCGGACAAAGTGTGACGGACGGACAAAGCGTTAACTTTATGCTTGCCCTTCAGTGAGCATGAAAATTTCAAATTTGAATTTAATTCAGAGAGGGTGTCGGAGAGTGTGGAGGTGGAAAAAATATTTTATTTAATTTACAGTTTAACCTGTATAAATTTGAGGTTTTCAATACTTTTTCTATATTGTTTTTGAAATGAGTTTTACTATTTATTTCTGCTCTTTAAAAATCATAGAATCATGCACCATCACAGCATTTGATTGAAAAGACAGCAATAACTGGAAGTTTCTCAGGAAATTTAGGTATAAAACACGCTATATAACAGCACGCCCTACCAAAACTAAAACACGGAAACATCAAAAGTTAATAATTAGTTTATTTCTTATCTTTTATTTATTGTTGTTTAAAATATATTGTACAGTCTCATGCTATATCCTATTTCTTATGAAAACATTCGAAAAACGGAGCAAAATAAATTGCTTCAGTTTACTGCACACGCGTGCCCGTCACGGGGAACATGCGAAGCGACCGCAGTCTTGGCTGGCTTCATTTCGTTGCTGCTAGCTTTGGTTGCCGGCGAATTGTCACCATAGACAGTCAGTTTAACCTTTGTGATAGGGACGTTACGTTGCATTAAGGAAATTAAATTCAAGTATTTCAAAAAAAATATACAGGATAGAGCAATAATAATAGGATACTAGGAACTTAACTTTTTATCTCTTAAAAGCAAAGCAAAGCAAACGTGGACTTAACAAGGAATCGGTAAAACCGAATGATCCTCCCCGATGTGCTTGTCCCAATATGGGGAATATCGTATTAGAAACGAAAACAAAAAGAAAATGGAGATAATAAAAAGAAGAAAATTGAATAAAGGGAGATAATTAAAGCAAGGAACATATCATTAAGTGTAAGTTTCGCCTCTATCATTTTGTGAAGTTTTAATGAAATGCCATTCATACTTTTCAAGTAATGCTCCGGACAAAAGTGTGACGGACGGACGGACTAACGGACGGAAGGACGGACGAAGCGGCAACTATATGCTCGTCCTTCGGGGAGCATAAAAATGTCAAATTTGAATTTAATTCAAAAAGGGTGCCGGAGAGGGTGGAGGTGGAAAAAGTATTTTATTCAATTTACAGTTTAACCTGAATAAATTTCTTTTTCTATATTGCTTTTGAAATGAGTTTTGCTATTTATTTCTGCTCTTTAAAAAACATAGAAACATGCACCATCACAGCATTTGATTGAAAAGACAGCTTTAACTGGAAGTTTCTCATGATTCGTGACATTGCCCTTTAATGTGATGGCTCGTCCTTCCTAAGGAAATGTTAGGACCAAGCTTAAAATCAGCAATTTTTACTATTTTCAAAGGCGTATAATTTCTATAATAATTATCCAACCCGGTTTGATCAAGATAAAAACGAAGATATTTGCTCAAATTAACATTTAATTTAATTTTGTGAGCATCCAAAAATTAATCGTTTTTTTTAATAAATTTTTGATGAACATCCAACAATAAATGCAGGCGCTAGAGCGCGCAAAAGACAAACATCAGCAATCATTGCCAATTCAGCTGAGGGGCCGTATCGACGGAACCCATGGTCTAAAGTCACTGGTATTTGAACCGTCGAACAACAGGTCTATTCCCTAAAGTTTAATTCACTTGGAGCAGCAAACGTAACTCCTGTGATAATATCAATAAGAATTTCAAACATATATGCACATTTTACGAGAGCACAGTTGAAGGTATATTTTCACTGTTTCTAAAACCACAGAATCAGCTCAATTTTGAACATGACACATATTAATGATGCTCTATTTTTGGTTTAGTGCCGTTTTAATATCATTTTATTTATGTAACGGCGGACAGTTAAGTAACCCAGTGTTCCTGGATTCTGTACCAGTACTAACCTTTTCTCTGCTTCTTCACATGGTTCAGAGGTTGGGGACGAATAATTTTAGACACAAAGTCTTTTATGAACTCATCGCGGAGAAGATACGCCTCGCCCAGGGATCGAATTCGCGACCTCGCGGTCCATAAATCTGCGCCCGCCCTACCGAACTAAACGAGAAGGCCATAAAAATTTATAATGCATGAGTGATCTAGTTGAAAATTAATACTTGCATACTGTTTCGATCACTTAAATATATTATTATTATCATTATTATTATTATTATTATTATTATTATTATCATCATTATGAATAAAATTAAAATCATAATTATCATCCATCATTATTATTATCTTTCTTTTTACTTTTATATTATTTTATTGATAATGTTATTAGTATCATCAATATAATTATTGTTATTATTATTATTATTATTATTATTATTATTATGAAGGGTGCTTTATGTATCAAATTTTAACAGTCTAGCATAAGCTGTAAAATCTCCAGCAGAACAAAATGTATTTACTATGATAGTCAATCATTATTTAAGATCTCTTGTACTACACTGTTGTCAGAATTGTTTAACCCTTACTCAGATAAATATCCATTATGAACTCGTCCATCTTCAAAGTTGGACAGTACCATTAACTGTTAAAAGGGGTGTTTACCGAAAATATATTGACTGAATACCAAGATCAGCCTGCACATCCGAGCAGTCTGATCATAGTCTGCACTGGTCGCAAAGGCAGAATCACTTGCCGCCAGCAGGCTTAGGGTTAATAAAACAAGGGGAGCCATTATCTTATATATTATGTATGTATATTTTTCATTTGATGTCGATTGTGTGTTATTTACTATGGACCCAAAAACATTACAGCTACAATTTTAAAATACCTAGTACCAGCACTCAGGAAAATGGGGTCTAAGATCTAATGTAAGTAAAACTAAATTCCATGTATTTGAGAAACGTAGATTATATCCTGTAAATCTTTATAAATGGAGAGAAAAAAATAGCATTTTGACATATTCAGGAATTAAGTAAAATCTAGGTTATCCATACTTTCTGCTTATGGCACGCCAATTGTCCAATAATTACGTGAACCCAGGTTCACGGTCGAAAAACTAGGATTAACGATCGATAAACTAGGTTTTTCGAACGTAAAACCAGGTTTTTCGAATACTAACCTATATTTTCGAGCGAAAACATAAGATAACGGGCGTAAACAATAGTTTACGCTCGTGAACCCTGGTTTATGTTCGATAAACTAGGTTTCTCGATTGAACTATGAATTTCGGTCGTTATCCTAAGTTCACGAGCGTGAACCTATGTTTACGGGCGTAAACCTGGGTTCACGAGCGTAAACCATAGTTTAAGAACGTGACCCGATGTTAACGGCCGTGAACTTGGGTTTTCGACCGTTAACATGGGATTTAGACCGTTAACATAGGTTCACGCTCGTGAACATAGGATAACGACCGAAAATCATAGTTCTGTTCGAGAAACCCAAGTTCACGGTCGTAAACATAGATTCACGCTCGTAATCATAGGTTCACGTCCGTTAACTATGGTTCACGTCAAGCCAATTATCCAATAATTACGTTCTTGGTCGAAAAACTAGGATTATCGGATGCCAACCTATATTTTCGAGCGAAAACATAGGATAACGGGCGTAAACCACAGTTTACGCTCTTGAACACATGTTTACGTTCGATAAACTAGGTTTCTCGATTGAACTAAATTTCGGTCGTTATCCTAAGTTTACGAGCGTAAAGCGTGAACCTATGTTTACGACCATAAACTAGGGTGCACGAGCGTGAACCATAGTTTACGAACGTGAACCTATTTTTACGACCGAAAATCATAGTTTTATTCGAGAAACCTAGTTTATCGAAGATAAACCTAGGTTCCCGCTCGTATAATCCTAGTATAGCAATTGTAAACCATGGTTTACGTTTGATAAACTAGGTGTTTCGATTGAACTATGAATTTCGATCGCCATCTTATGTTTACGAACGTGAACCTATGTTTACGACCGTGAACTTGGGTTTACAAGCGTGCACCTACGTTTACGAGCGTGAACTATGGTTTACGGTGTTATCCTATGTTTTTGCTCGAAAATATAGGTAAGTATTCAAAAAACCTGGTTTTACGTTCGAAAATCCTAATTTATCGATCGTAAATCCTAGTGTTTCGACCGTGAACCTGGGTTCACGTAATTATTGGACAATTGGCGTGCCATAATTGCTATCATTTCGTATGTCAGTGTTGTTTGTAAACGTTTTTACTTTTAAAGTGACTGCAATCAGACAAAGGTTTTATACAAATCTCAGAGATATATTTAATATATAGCAGGCATATAGCAGACATATATTTAATTTTCATTATTGAAGATATTTAACATTTTGTCACGGCTGGTTTCTTAGAATAATTCTAAAATGACTTTCTTCATCTTGACAAAGACTATAGTTGAAACCATTCAGGCGAGTGAACATCGAAATAGGAGATAAAAAACGTCTGTCGAGCATTTTCTCTAGAAATTACTTTGAATATCTGCAAGACTGAATGGTTCTTCTTTAAATGTTATATATCAAATAAAACATTGCACTAACAATGCTTGATTATACGCAAAATGTAAAAGTTCCGTTTGCTAATGAATTCAACCGAAATGGTAGAAATTATCAGATTTTATGAATGACCCTCTATGTAGTTAGCATGTCAAATGCTGCGGAGATCAAGCTTTGAAAGCTTTGCCAAAACTGATGACTTAAAAACTAAACTGTTAATGTTTGATACACCATGTTATAGGTAAAGGACGCTCATTTAACGATTTGCTTGAAAATTATCAAAACAGGGAGCAGATCGATAATAATAATACCAGATTCTGGGAAACTCGTATAAGTTCTCAATTTTAATCACATATTCGATTGAATTTTGAAAACAGCAGTGAATATTTGTCAATGTTCAACAAACAAATTCGTGAGTAGTATATGCAGGATGTGTCTTCATTTTTACAATTGAAGATTAAATAGGAGTATTATTGTAACATTAAAAAGTAGTTTGACTTTGACAATTATCTAAGTATGGTTCCTACATTGTAATACATTTTGTTGTAATGATCTTAGAAAACACTTAGTTTGGTTAAGATAGAGTTTACAAAATTCAGAAATTTAAGCTGGTCATTTAATGGCATCGTTAGAGCAGAAAGGCCAGACCTATTAACCCTCGGTGTCAAAGAAAATCCAAATTAAACTATTTCGTGTGGAATATGTAGAAAAATAATAAAAACTTTCGTTGCACATTTTATGAATTTGAAGTGAACGAAATTATCTATGGTCGTTATTACAATACTTGATGTGAATATTCCAATAATGATATGATTAGTGTCAGGGATGTCAACATTCAGACCATTGAATTTCTAATCGTGAATCAATTTGAAAGATAGAAAAATATATCGTAAAAAAATCATGACAAACATGTTATATTTATGCTATTTTGGAATATTTTCAAACCAACGAAAGCAAAAATCGATCGTTTAAGAAAACTAAACTGCAGCACAATCAGGAAGCTTCAGAAAGAATATATTAAACGAGGCTAACTTATGTCTCTCGAAAAGCGCAACGATTTCCAAAAACACATGTTGAAACTCCATCAACCTAGTTTACAAACTCGTATATATAACTGCACTTACGGTATTTTTAATATGTTTTAATTACATTTCCCTACAAGGACTTTAAGTGTACGAGCAAGGCCTTGTTGTGATAAATTGTATTTATACACGAATGTACCTTTAACAGTGCAATATGGTGAAATATTGCATGTTCGGGAGAAGGACCAATGATACGTACTGCTTTGTACCGCATAATGCAAATAATGCATAATATAGTTTCCCCCTTGCAATAACAATATTACTCAAATTTACCTATATTTCTATCAAAAATATTTTAAAGACCTGCTCCTCTTTTTAATAAATGCATACTTTGACATATTGGCTGTTCTGTGACCACCTGTATTAGGGACATGCAATCAAAACAGAGAAAACAAAATGTGGACGAAGAATAAAACCTTTAAAATCTGAAATCTTTCTTAACATTTTTTTTAGATTTACTACCAAACACATTTAGAGACGTGACGTCAAATCGTCTAGAAAGTGATTTGGCGTCGTCGTGCATGTTTCGTCTTTTTATGTAAAATAAGGCAGGCTTTGACTTGTCTCATATAGCTGAACTACAATATATTAAAATCATTCATGAGGGATTAATTTTCGTGGATTTCGTGGTTGAGTCAACCTACGAAATTTAATCCCAACGAACAAGTAAACTTCCCATTCAGGTTGAAATCCACGAATTCATATCCTCACGAAATTTCATGCCCACGAAATTAAATGATTTTACAGTACTTGTTTCTAGTTAGTTTCTGCTTTGACACAAGAAAAACTATTGAATACGCAAAAATTATACCACGTCACTAATACATATTTCTTCGTGGAATGATCGAAACATGAAACAATGCTAAGTTTATATTTACAATAATTGAGGTGACCAACCAATTTTTTAAAAGTTATTTTATGAGATCGGATTTATATATTGAATGTAGAGCATTGCAACGTTTGACTTTTCATAGTCCACTATCTGTCAGATCAGTTCTTACGATTCATGATAAGGCACAGTCGCGGCTCAAACGCAACCTCATGGTTTGTGACGGATTACAACGAATTCATCACTTATTTCGCATAAACTTAAATAAAACTAACCGTTAGATCCAGGACTTCTTAATATAGTATTTGAAGCCATTTTCGTTATAGGTTAAACAATTGGGAAAAATTTAAACTTTTATAAATGCGGATTTTATCAACTGGCGATGTTTACTTAACACTATCCTTTACTTCATCAACAGCATATTGAACTGCAAGGAAAGACACTAACGTTTTTCATTGTGTTCTTATCATTCCAGGTTTGAATTATTAGCCCGTTTCATTTCAGTACAGTAAATAAAAAATCAAATACTTTGCGGCATCCTCAGTGAAATTAAACGTACTGTATCATAACATTCTACTTCTGATTGTTATATCTTTCGCGGTGTAGAGTTCCACACTGTATTTTGTGTATTTTTAACGTTTCCTCTTAATTAGGATATCCTTGATATCTTGAATTATCCTGAAATATTTATTGGTGAAATAAAGTTAAACAAAAGTCGGACAATCATTCAATATAGTATACAGCTGACTTTTTTTTTTTAAAATAATATGTTTGTTTGTCAAAAGAAATAGACGACAATTCAATGCTAGAGTTGATTGTTATCAATATTGGTGACTGACTGCATGTGTTAATTTAGAAAAAGCAGAAATACATATAGATACATACAGAAAAAAAATAGCTGAAACATTATATGAAAGTCTCAATTAGACAATGAGACTAAAAACGTGGAACCTATGGATGTTGCAGGACGACTTCGTAAGTTTATTATTCACATTTACTTCATTGTCTTCGCTTGATCTATAACATAATATACCAGTGTACAACAATTTTGCGGTTTTATGATAAAGCTTTTTTGGCAAAAAGTTAACAATCTAACAAGTAAAATGAAATAATGTTTTAAGGTATTGGACCCGTAATAGAGTGCCTCCTTTTGAAAAGTATTCAATTCCTACCATAAACCTACTTTGACTGCATTTTTAGGGGGGCGTAGGTTCAAGCCCACTTGGGACCAAATTTATTTTCTCCATATTTTCCTTTCTTCTAGTAAGTTTTTACTTCTTTCAAGACATATTATGGATTTATTGTACAAAAGTGGAACATTTTCATTTTATAAGTGATTTCTTGCTGTTCAAAGTGAATTTACCTCTGAATCAGGAGGGGCAGAGTTAGACATCTTTAAAAATACTGAGTTACATGTGGTAAAAGTTCTCTATTTTGCCTTCATTCTTTTGATTACATATTGTGGAAGAAATGCAGGTAGGTTTTACTTCTGCCCCAAGGTGATTTTTGAATGAAGTAAGCAAAATTCAAAACAGACTCACAGGATTCGACCTTAATTTTTCAATGTTGGAGTTAGAATTCTGTTTCATTAAATCTGTTTACTTGAGGCACCCCAGAAAAATGATATTTACAGTTTTATTTTGTGTTTTATAATTGTTTAACAATAGTTTGATGTTTATCTTATCAAAACTAATGCTGTAATGAATTCTCTGCAAACGATTTAGATAGTGGCCGTCACATTGAAATTTGCCTTTACTTGAGCTTGAGGAAATTCCATAAATTATACAAAATTTACAAAAAAACGGCACGGTAAATGTTGTTTAAAATTTGCAAACAGTGCGAAACATGGTCAGCTTTAAGAATATACCAAGCAAATGGCATTTTTAAACATTACTATTAGGGGTCCAATACCTTAAGTACCATTCAACCTAAACATCTTAAAATGATTATTTATAAAGCAAAATTATTTTAAATATGCAAGCTATATCTTATTATCGCCATAAAGAGTTTGTAATAAATATACAAATCATTTATAAGTATATGATTAATTCAAATTACACTTTTGAAAACTAATTTGATAAATAATTAAAGTATGACGGACTATAATAAACGCCAATAGTGTGGGATATTGATTATAATTTTGTCGACTAAATATCTAAATTGTTAAAAGAAAAAGGATTATTTTGAATGGCACTTCAAAGAACTCATATGGAAAATAATTAAACTTTAACGTACGGCAACATTTTGAAATATTTAAAACAATTTTGTCAACTTGTAATCAAATTGTTTATATAAAAAAGGTTTGAAGGCAAACATCGTTATTCATGAAAATGTTTACTTTATTAATTTGCATATAAAAATTATAAATTACAAAATACAAATGGGGTTAGTAACACCAAAACTAAACTGATGTAATTTGAAGCAATATATTCATCAGTTGTTACATGTAAGTGTCATTTTTATATCGCTTTCTAGACACATCATAAATAAACTGTTGCCATATTAAGAGAAAGTATACATTACCTGTCCAATAAAGCCTTCAATCAAAGTCTTGTTGTTGCCTTTTGATTGTGTGTTGAAGTTCCATCACAACTGCAAGGACGTATGAAGGGAAGTGTGACTAGTCTCCATGCATATCGAATGAATGATTTTGTTTTTATCCATAAACATGTATGTCGAAGATGTTTTGTGACAATTTCTATTGTCGAGGTATTCCAGTTTACATAATTTATTTCTAACAGCAACACATTTTTCTATTTCTTCGTAATATTACAGTAAACAAATGCGCAATATTTTTTAAACTTGGTAATTATTTCAAGATATATAAACTTAATGGTTATAAACATTTATGTTTTACCATCGTCCGACACACAAATAGATTGTCTCAAAATTATCATTATTTTGTAACAGATGTGTGTCAAATTCTGACTGTGTATTGATGTATTTAATATGTTGTTTTCAGGTAAATGCAACGTTCGTTTCTTCAATCTCAAAACTAGCATTACCATCATTTTCAATCTTAAAATAACGTGTTTTAAATGTTTCTGCCTATCCTTTTGTGTTGGTTTGTCTAGAAATCTCATTTACCGTTTGTGTGCGGAAATTTGTGAGCGTATGAAAGAGTCTTGGTCTATACTTAAGAAGTTGTACCGCTGTGAATGCAAAATATAAATTATCCAGTTTTAAGAGGTAACTATTCATAACATGAAAAAATTACACAGCTGGAGATTATAAGATTGATTCTATGAGATATTGTCATTCAGTAATGATTTTCAGCCTCATTTATAATAAGAAACCTCCATATATTAGGAATACGAATTCCTTTTGGCAGAGTAAATTTAGCTGTCTTCAATTAAGCACATAGACCATGAGTTTTCTAAAACTTACGCTTCGTTCCAACACATTAGGTATTCATGTTTTCTTATGCTAAATATATCTGACTTTGATACCAAATTCTAATGCCGTGTAAACCAATCAAAATGAAGTATCACAGTATAGCATATGTTCTTGCCTAATGAGACAAATAACACGCCTATACCCGTTCGTTATAATGTAATAAGCATTCTGATTGGCCACCGAGTTTTAAGCAAATGTGTTGTTGCTGCTGAATTCGCATTATAATATACAAATGCAAGGATTTTGGCTTATGTCTGGACTTGTTTCAAGAACACCTGTAGTAGACATGGGAACCCCAATGCTGTATTTGTAATATTTGTTTATGTTACAAACTAGCCCATGGAAACCGCCGGGATCTACAGTATAAAAAGGCACTAAACTTAAACAACAGTCACAACGGGCTGTCTAAACGTAAAAGGCAGACCTAATAGTTGATTTTTTAAAGTTTCATTAGCTACACAGAAAAAAATGAAGATAAATTCAAGTGGTTTTGTCTGTTTTGCTTTTGCTGTTTTCTTGCACAGTACAGGTAAGATATTCGATTATATTTGTACAGTTTTCTAATTTAAATGTTTGATATATATATATAATTTCGTTATTTAAACTGTTACTCTTTCGCATTTCGTCCATATTATACTGTTGTCCTGTTGTTGTTTTTGTCTTTATTTTGACAAGACTCACTTATTTGAATATCTACAGGAAAAAGGAGCATCGACTAGTTCAAATAAGAACTCTCTCGTATAAATTTAGAATACTTTAAAATTGTTACTTCGATAACGACTTGCATATAAATCCATCTCAAACTTTAAGAGTAAACTTTGACTTATTTTACAATTCTTAAAATAGATTTCACTGAAAATTATGATGTTCATTTTGCTTGAGCCTCATAAGGATAGGCACTTATGTTACGTAAACGCTACTTAACGATAAACGTGTTGGCATGTAGTTCGTAGTTGTTACGTCTGCTCAAATACAAAAAAAAATATTCAAATACTTGTTAACAAATAGAACGGGATTATAGCGTAAATTTCAGAAATGCAATATTTTTCAGTGTTAACAAAATATGACTTATGACTTTAACCATGAATCACTTGCGCAATTCATGGATTTACCGATGATTTTCTATCGTTTATTTCGCATGACCTCCGTTAATTACGAATTCATGACTTCATTTGGCACCAGCTGAGACCGTTAAATCTCTTATCAGTATTCAATGATTAGAATATATTTGAGCTTAAATCTGGAATATAATCGATGATTACTCACCGTTATTTAATCATGAAATTGCTAAAGGCTATTTGTTTTACTGAGAAAGAAATAATTTTCTTCAATTGAACACCAGTTGCAGTATTTAAAAAGTAGAAATATGTTGTTCGTGAGAAAAAGATTTTCTGATCTCACAAGTAGAAACAACAAATGGATACGAATTTAATTTACATAAAACGACCCCGAAATTTCAGAAATTATGAAACTTAGTAAAAAATGTGAACAATTACTTTTGTTAACATTGATGTATATGCAATGTAAATTGCCAAACTGTGTAGCATGAAAATCTAAGTTAAAGTTTATTACGTTTCTAAAGGCACCCGTCATAAACTACTTTACCGTCAGACATATGTTGCGAACTTATGACTCCTGAAAGGCATTGAAACATTTATGATTGTGGATTCCTTTATAAAGGATACTGAACATAAATGTCAATGGAATTCTTTGGGGTTTATACAATTCTATTTCATTTTACTGTAAAATGTAATGACTCTTATGTCAGAACAGTTATTACGCACGCCTTTACCTTTATCAAGGTATATCTTTTACTAAAATTTCCGATTATAATAATTCATATTCGTCCAATTATGTGAAGTTAGTGAAGTTGCATTTGTTATTTTTCACTATGTTAATACCAGAAATATTTCTAAGCAATATTTTAATAATCCAATAAAAATCATGTAATAAAATGTGAATATGAATTAATCACATTCAAACACTTGATAAATGACAGCGCTAATGACCGCAATCATGTTGAGAATAACATCCATCATTTAATTGGAAAAGTAAAAATCAATCAATCAATCAATCAATCAATCAATCAATCAATCAATCAATCGATCTATTCCTTAATGCAAATTATCTCTATATAGTCAGTGTATCCTCGAGATCAAGTTAACTTTAAGAGAGATAAAATATAGCTTCTATTGTCCCAATGAGTTAAAAGGACTAAAATGTCACTACTGTTTTGTGAGACATGAAAACAGGGAATTGTGTATATATGCAAATGTTGAACCAGCTCGAATGTGTAGTACAATTTGGGTGTGTATATAAAGCAGCATCGAAACCATTCTTATTGGGTTAGTGGACTTGCTATCGCATGTGCGCGCTCATTTCTTCTGCAAGGCTCTTTGACGTAATTGGTCTGGTATATTGTGGTGGTGACTTAGTTCGTATAAATTCTTGCTATCATATATATATACAAATGAAGTTCTTAATGTAAATGTGGTAAATATGTGACCAGATGTAAAACATCTGGTTCTCATATATTGTGATAGTGAAGACAAAACTACAAAATATGCCTCATTCATTCATGAAGTTCCTGAAGTTTCTCGTATTCAGTTCAGTACAATCGTTTGGTACATGCATATCGGAAGTGTCATAAACTGTTGAGATAGAAATCAACGAAACACGGTATGGAACGTTTAATTTAACTTTATCGTTTTCTAAAACATTTTATTGAGCAGTGTCTGCATCTAATTACAGATGCCGCCATCACAGAATGGACAACTCCTACTATAGCATCAGTGGCAAGTGGAAGTGGAACGCTAACTGTTTCCGAATCCCAAGCTATTTCAACAACAATAACAACATATGTTGCCGTCACGGATGCATCTACTGTTACCTACGCATTGGGCTCTGCAGTTTCTCCTTTTGCCTTGTCCTCAACTGGTGTATTGACGATCACTGCAAACCTGGACGCCGATACAACCGCCTCTTACACGTTAGATGTGGTGTAAGTTTCGGTCGAATATTAATTTACAAGATAATCATACACCGAAAGCTAAGATCTATCAATTTACTTTCATACTTTTTTATTTCTAAAGAGGTAGGCTACTTAACATTTGTAAATGCGCATGACCAACCGGAAGCTAACATGGCGATTTACAGTTGTTTAAAAATGAGAGAAAATGCGCGACCACGAAAACACGAGCAACGCGACATATACACTTTATGCTTATATTAGATAGCTACCGCGCATACTAGTAAAATTGTCAACTACACAGACTTCTACGGATACCTGTGAAAGCGAAATACACTGAAAATGGTTAAATATCCGTATTTTCCTTCTTCGTTCAATATATAATACCTTAATAAAACATTAAATTACACAAATTACAATAAATTGCTGCAGTTCAACTATTTTGAATTTACCCTTGTAACAAGATATGCTACATTTTGAAGCCGCTGCTAAAGGTTTGGGCGTGACAGGTGTTGAACTTGTTTGAACGTTTTATTTTTTCTCATGAACAGACACAATCAAACCGAGTAGTTCTTTTATTTTGCTAAATATTTTTATGAAACAAACATCTTTCTATTATTGGTAAGTTATGTTTTGCTATATTTCGAAAGTTGAAAAAAGTTAAGATCGAATCAAAGATACGGTAAGGAAATTTCATATAGAAGGTCTAACATTTACATCAACTTCTGTTTCTTTTCAAAGCTGATTGAGTTTGATATGTACAGTTTATTTTAAAAGCGTACATCGCTTTTACCACTTACTTATCATTGAAAAAACACAAGAAAGACGTCTCATGTGTCTGACTTGTTCTTAAGGTTATGTCGAGTTTAGATTGGTTACATTTCATCAAATTTACAAGTATGTATGTTATAAGTTAGTTTTTCGTTAAGGTCTAGTTAGTTACTGCTGCAATTTCCTAGTTGACAACTATATGACAATATTGACACATGTGCTTTGTAGAGATAACGTATGTTTCTTGCGTATTAAAAGATCTGCAGAATCTCTAGGATGGTGCAGACAGTTTAACAAAGATGCGTAAACTCGATTCAATCATAAAAACGTGTGAAAAGCTAACCACATGAATGCATTGTCCATCCCATTATATGTTCATGAAATGCACGGAAACGTCAGAGACATTTGATCATGGTTACGTCATTACCTTTTGAATTATTTGTTTTATGGTCGTAATACGTTTACGCTTGGCTAAAGAACACACATATGTAAGAGTGAGTGAAACACTGCGTAGGCGCATGAATCTCCATGTTAACACACGTTTACTCTCCTGTTAAAACACCACCTTGAAACAATATGAACAGAACTTTAATGCTAAACTGGCAAAACCTTTCACCAAACATTAGATATTTTATTTCTAGAATGTAACAGTGTTTTAAATGATCATGACAGTTTCACAATTGAAGCCTCGTTAGTCCAAAGCCGTGTGATAGGACAATTACAAAAACAACAATATACTTCTGTATTGCATTAAATCCAATCAGAAGTTGAACTGTGTTAACTCATAAAGATTGGTCAGTGCCAAATCGGAATGTGCAATTATTGCATTTAAGTAGTCAAATATGTATTGGATTAGATGCCACAATTATTGATAATATCTTGAATATTTTGCTGTGTTTCAATAGTACAAAATGCAAAAGTCATTGCCACCTTCCTCGTGTATTTAGATGAGTGTGTATTTTATTCTCTTGTTCCGACATGAAGTAAAATGGTTAAAAGCATTTTTGTAGGTAAAAAAGACAAATGATTTACAGATAACTGCAAATCGTGTAACATTCACATCTCATGAATTATTGTTTATATCAGAATTGCATTAAATGTAAGATTTACAAATTCCATCAGAATAAATCTGTACGACCTAAACAAACTTCTCTAAGCAGAATGTATATCCAATATGGCACTAAACTCCTACCTAGTTTATAGCTGACACACACGAATCTTTGCATATTTAATTTTTTATCGCTGGAGAAATAGGGACTGCTCGCCAAAATAACATCAATCAATGTAATGTCATAGCTGCTCTGACTTTAAAAATCAGTCAAGTTGGCCCGTATTATAACGTTATTAATCAAGCGATTTTAGATTGGCATTGTTATTTCTCCAAGGGTTATCGCACTGGCCCAAGGCCGTAGGTTAAAGCTGAATAAAAAGACGGCGAAAATTTTGCAATTAATGCACATGTACAAAATTATTGAAACGCATTTGTATAGCTATGACACGGTTATAATGTATAATTATAAAACAAAAATAGAAATAAAATCAGTTCTAGAATGCTTGTTCTATTATTATATTATATTATATTATATTATATTATATTATATTATATTATACATTGTCATATTCTTATAGAGCTACAGATGATGCAACACCAGCGGCGTCAGGTACAGCCACCATAGCAGTCACAGTAACTGATGTCGACGTGGCACCAGAATTCGGTTCAGCTTCTTACACTCAATGTATAGCTGACGGATCTGCTGCTGGTGAGATTTTGCAAATTTTAAAGCTATGCTGTTGGATGTAGACATGTTTCGTTAAGTGTATGTACCTTAAGTATAGGCTGAGCATGTAATTGTGCTATTATTCAGAAATTCAGAAAACATTTGAAATTCGAGCTGAATACAAATTTAGTAAACAATACGCGTTTTCGCATGGTTAAAAGTTAGAGCATTATCATAGGTGGTTATAGTTTTGAAAACAACGGAGTTTTATATTCACGACGTTTTTGAATTTGCTAACTGAAAATTGAAAATTATTGGCACTCCTCATTTTTGTTGCAGGGAATGCCAAAATTAGTTATGGAGAAAACGTAATGAAACGGAAATTAGTCATTCATTGTCATTACGGGTCTTTGACCTTAAACTATCTCGAAAAAGTAACTCATCAAAAGTACATAAATTACACATGCATTTACTTCGTCTTTGTGCAGATTATAATCTTATCAATATCGTTTAAAATGATAGGTTTGAAGAAGCTGTGGTTTTGGAACGTGGCTTTCCGTGTTTAATATATTGATTTTTGATTTCTAATCATTTTCTTATATACTTCCAGATACGACTCTAATAACTGTCCTTGCAACCGATTCTGACCCTGGAGATACGATTACACACAGTATAAATTGTAAGTAAAAAGCCCTTAATACTTACTAACGCATATCATTACTTCATTTAAGTACTT
Source organism: Mercenaria mercenaria (assembly GCF_021730395.1). Lineage (NCBI taxonomy): Eukaryota > Metazoa > Mollusca > Bivalvia > Venerida > Veneridae > Mercenaria > Mercenaria mercenaria. Next base: position 59,210,116 of record NC_069378.1, read on the forward strand.
TGGAATTCATTTGAGTTTTTAGTTCCAGCTTAGCGACAGTATAACATGTAAGTCCAAATAAGAAAGTGATATAAGACGAAAAGGTGGGTTTTATTTAATATGTATATGAGGGTAAGAGTGAGGTTAGGTGCACCATACATCGGTTTAAGCTCTCCGGTTTTGGTTTTGTCACTGACCGTTCAAAGGTAGTGCTCCATTGTGTTCCTTTATGTGTGTGTGTGTGTGTGTGTGTGTGTGTGTTGGTCGTGTGCAGGTCTGCTTGCTGGGTTTGCGTGCAGGGAGGCTGCGTTTTTAGAACGGGGCTTTCCCTGTTTGATATTCATCCTTGTTTCTATGCTTTCATTTCGAAAGACTTACCTTCTCAGATATGCTTAGATAAAAAATTCTTCAAACAAAACGAAAATAGTAAACAAAGTGTATATTTATTTAAAAAGACGGTACACTTAGCAAATCAATTATTAATTTAATTTGCTACTAAAATGGGCCACCCCCTCATTAACTTTAAAATTTGATAAAATGTGAATATAGCAGATATCAATCACAAAAAAAAAATATACAAACTTAACCAACGAAAAATTACGTGTCACATGTCTTTGCTATTTCTTTTCCATAGAAGATAAACATACATTCTTCGCCAGTTTATTTTAAGACTCTGTACGTTTGACAAACCGGAATTAATGCCGTGATGTCATTTATCCGGATATTGTAGAATAATGTCTGGACTCGGCATGTGGAAACAAAACTCGTTTTATTATTTAATGGCAACCCATGTGTAAATTGACATGACAGCTTTACTATCTATATAAAGATGGAACAAGATATTAAAGATGTTGACAAGTTAAATACTTCCATATATCGTTTAAAATCAGGTGAACATATGCAGATCTCTTTATTCTTTAGCAAATATGAAAAATAAACTACCAAACAAACAAACACACAGGCATATATATTTTATTTAACACCTTTTTAGACCATTTGTTAATTTATTATTGCGAGAAGTTTCATCAAAGTCTAAAAATATATGCAAAAATGCCATGAAAATTACGGTTTCCAACACATGAAATTTGATTGTGTAAACGAGTGCGAAATCCAAAATTTTTATATCAATCTAGCAAAAAAAAAAAAAAAAAAAAAAACGAAAACAACAACAACAAAACAACATCAACAACAAAAAAATCAAGCACACAAACCATTTTTTTTATCTGTCAGATTTTCTGAGTATATTCTGCTGAAAAGAAGGTATATTTAAAGGTCATGTCTGTTTGTTGATTATAGTGATTATAGTAAGAAGAATGGGAGATCGTAAAAGTTTGATTGTTAACATTTTTCACATAAATTAATGCAAGCATTAAACATTTGTATTAAATAAATCAAATCTAGTTGCTTAAAATGTTTGCATTTTATCATTAGGTGTTTTCGGTGTTTTATGATTTTTTTAATTGTGATCTTATAGAACCTTGCAGCAAGGAATTTGTCCCTGTACAGTACAAAAATCAATTATTTATTTTTAATTGTAATACGCCATTGAAAACCTATTTATATAAAGAACTTCATACATTTCAAAATGTGTTGACCTTGTCTATCTTAATTCCTTAAATAGATACAAAATGAATGTTTCATTTGAATTCATTTTCAGCTGGTGACTCGAACTCTCATTTCAAAATTGATGCATCAACAGGCGTTATACAGGTGAACACTGGTGAGACCCTCGCCATGGCAACAACTGCAAGCTACACGCTTGTAATTCATGGAGTTGACAATGAATCACCAGCTAAAACAGGATCGACAACTGTGTCTGTGACAGTTGCTGCCGACTGTAACAACGCAGCAGCTCTAGGCGTCAGCGTTAGTGCAGTTCTAGTAACCATGCTTATGTCCATTCTATAAGTAAAACGAATATGTGGTCAGATGTTACAAGAACATTTTTATAATGGAAAGATTTTGTTTATAATATTGGTATATTCCGGAGTCACATTATATTTGAAGATCAATAATGTCTAGAATTCATTTCCAGCAGTAGCATTTTTTAAAGTTTTATTAAGATTTAATACTGTTTAAAATAACAATTTAGCTAAACATTATGTATTTTATGGGTACCAAATAATTTTCTTGACAACCAGTCAATCGAAATCGGAAAGGACATTTTTATATTTTTATATGTTTTGTATTAGTTCTTTAGGTGAGATGACACAAGTAGATCTGGATATAAAATATAAATTGAAACTTATTATTTCACTAACTTTTATCAGTAAGACACTATGCGGTGCTATCCAAAATAGCATACAGGTACAGCGCACACTTTCAAGTAACATTGTAAACTCTTAAATGTCGTTTTAAATAGTTTTTGCAGTATTTGCAAATACAAATAGATAAAACAGTATCCAGATTTCTTCGTCTACTCCCTTTAGTACAATGTGTGCTGTGTGTAATTATGTTTGTCGTACTAACGGTTATTTGTCCAGAAATGATTCAGTAATGAGATACTATTGTATCGACAGTTGAGTCGTTTCCCAGTTCGAGCTATTTGCTTTGCTGTTCCTGCATTTTAAACGCTTTTTTAGATTTCAAATATTTTTAATTGTTCCCTCAAAAAAGAAGTTGTTAGCATTTATTCTGACTGAGATGTTTTTAAACTATGTGTTTTTATAGTTTCGAAATACAAGTTATCATGTCCTGGATTCAAACGTAAAACCAACTTAATGTAAAACTAGCATCCAGTTGCTTAAGTTTGACAATTTATTTATTGTCAAGTCATCGGAACCAACGCAAATAATTATCTGTATAAATTATTAATGTTCAGTACTCTGTAAGTTTTACTTTTTCCTTTTCTTATGTGGAAGAAATAAAATATTGGGAACAATAAACTATGTTTGTTTTATTAACTACCAGGATTTCACGTGGTACGTCTTTCTAGATTGTTTTAAAACATACACGTGTTCAAGTCACAACAGAGGAGTCTGCAAATAGCAGAAAACGATATATATCTTTATACCAGCGTGCATCAGGCTAGAAAAGCACTAGCTGAAATACAAACAATAGCTCATATTGCAAAACCACTTGATCAACACCAAATATGCACATTCAGTATTTCAATAGGATGGGATACTAATAATATATTATGCATACTGATACTGATAATATATATGCAAAAGATAATAGGTAAGGGTAGATTTCTCGGAAGCACAGAGCACCAAAATCACAGCCCCATAGCCACGCATTTACATAGTAGGCCCACAACAAAAAGAAGCTGTAATGGAAAAATATTTCAGACGGGTTGCTTCAAACATCCAAGAAGTATATATTAATATAAGCTAAATATTGATAAAGGGGAATGAAATGGTAAAGGGCGAAATGGGGTCGGGAGTGGGGCAGGAATCCGAAGGGGAAAGTTAAACAAGGACAAATATACAAGGGAATGCCATATTCTTTAAAAACAGTCGCACTACAACGCAAACCACAATAGCGCAGACACTGCAAGTCCTGCATGTTAATGATCGTGTTGGCTTCCCGCTAGATATGATTGTGATCTTTTAACATCCGCTGTCAACATTTAAGTATCAACACTTACACAACTTCAATTAAAAGGAGTTTGACTATTAGAAGAACTAGGTGTTCTACTGTACTCGCCCTAGCGTCAATTTCGCCGCCGTTGCTTTGACAAATTTCTTGATTCTCCTTTATCTTCTTAACAACTACATCATTATCAGCTAAAAGGAATGGCCTTTTCTGATTATTCTGATTCTCAGAAAATCTAAAGACTTAATTCTAATTATTTTACGTATATTGAGTTGCATACCCTTGTATAGCATTTACATATTTTCTAATATAATTTCATTAGAAACTTGCAAAAAACGTTTGATCATGATGAAAGTTCTGTTACATCTTTCTTGCATGTAGATGACAAATTTCAATTTAAAACCTTTCCAAATTACAAACAATAAACGGTTGCTGCGTTGTTTGAATGTGACATTTCCTTTTGGTTTTCGTCCTTTTCGCGTGTTTTTATTACACAACAATAGACATTATTTTAAGTAGGTTTGGTGAAAATCACTGGACTGGAACATACCAATTTTATGCATTACTAGGCTTGATCCTAATATATAAGAGAAGTGGCCAATGCATAATGAAGTTTGACAAGGCAAGGGCAATACTCATCGAATCGGAACATGCCGATAATATGCACAACTAAGCTTGGCAATAACCACTCTTATGAAGTTTGGTGTACATAATGTAATTCCTCGAAACAGGTGCGCGGACAAGATTAAACACGAAAATTTACGGTCCATAACCCACAGAATATCACTGAAGCGGAACATGTCGACAATAATTTTATTTTGTACATTGAGGCTTGTCACTGATCATTCATGTAAGGTCTTGTTTAAATCCATCCAATAGTGTAACTTAAGTGGCCAAAATATAATAAAATTTAACGAATCAAAGGCAATAATTTCATTGAAAGTCACCAACCAGAAAATGTCGACAAGGCGCCCAAATAAACTAGGCAATGATTGCGAAAACTTTGTGACATACACACAGACTGGAGGACAGACAGAATGACAGACAAATGTACATAACTAAATCAATATGAGTCTCCCAATATAGGTGTAAATTATAATGAGAGAGTAAATGTCCTAAAGCTGCATATTGTGATCCGCTCCTTACTGACCACATACTGGGAAACGAATCCTTGTCATAAGTTAATTCCAAATATTCATAACTATTGGTAGATGGTCACAAAAATATCATCGGGAGTTTATCAAAACACCAGAGTGAAAGAAAAAAAGTGAAGCTCTGTATTTACAGTTTTAAACAATTAACAAGATCTCAACAGATCGTGACAACAAACACCCTAGACCTGTAAATTTGATATTTGCCTAGGAAACACTCCCTTTTGTTCACAATAAGCTAACGGACAAATTATTTTGTGCAGTTCTCTGCAGCTACATCCATTCATAGTGGCAACCGTTAGCCAATATTTGCCCCTCCACCAAAAGAAATAGGAATAACATTAGGTTTTAGATTAAAGTGTATGGTACAGACATTGCTCTAGTTTGGTTTAAACCCAAGACTTCCCGCTGGTGATGCAGGTGCACTAACCATTAAGCAAGAGAGGACTGCTATCAAGATGCTAATGAAAAAGGAGTATAATTGAATACAACGAGATATTGCAATAAAGATCGAGTTTTATAGTGGTGCATAAATTCATCCTTTTTACACTATGAAAATAATAACAAAATGGACCATATTTTCAACAAGTAATGCTATATTTATATAATTTTGACGAAGTTTCTAAATTGATAAGCTCAATTCATTGCAAACGATAAAAAACATTTTAAAACCAGCAGAACTTACAGCTTATATGAAACACTATTTTGAACCCATCGTGCATTATGTGGTTGAATCCCCTTTCGTGTCTCAATTTACAATGACCTGAAGTCATTAAATGTTTGTTATCTATAAAACAGGAAAATATATCACAAACTTAACTAAATATTTAATGATATCCTACTTTTGCGTAACGAAGATGACAATGAGGCGATATTGGCTTTAAAACGGATTCGTTATGTAAAATCGTTACTGCTACTTGCATAAACTGGTGTAAAATAAGTTATACTGTGTTATATGATACTGAAGGTATGACAAAGAAGATATAATTATATGGACTGCTACTGAGGTCTGACATGAATAAAAAGAGACTCATACGTTGAAATAATACTTTGTTTTCAATTCAAGTGCATTTCATGTCAGACAGTCATTCATGCTGCAGTCTCTGCACGTATCTCTTTCTTTACAAATTTTCAAAAGGCTGAATTAACAGCCCAAATTTCAATTATATATCATATTTCTGTTTTGACTGTAATAAACGGTTGTTAGATGTTATCTTGTTTTGTGAATTGATTTCATAAATAAGCTGCATCCATTATCCTCGATTTCATTGAAATGCAAATACGGTGTTTTTGAATTGAAATCATAGCAAGTATGGCAGACATCTAGAAAAAAGGCATTACAAGTACACCACAACATCATTTCGTTATGCATAAACAATGTAAAATAACAAAAGGAAGGAATTTCTATCATGTGTCAATGTCAATTTTCTAAACAGCATACATCCACAGACACTTGGGGGTCAAAACCTGTCCCCCCTCCCAAGTCGCCCCTGCCAACCTTCAACCAATATATTTTCGCTTTTTAAATCAAACTGAGCACATGTCTCGATCATACAACAACTTCTGTTACCATTTCAATATGTTTAAAAAATCTCCCACATGCTATCAATGCTCAGAAAAACTAAAGACAACTTACTCCGAGCGTTTTCAACACAAACTAGCTTGTCCAAGGAATAGGAGAATAGATCCCAGCTTGATGTCAAATTTACTACACAGAGCCGGGACACAGACAATATCGTTAGTGGTTAAAATAAAAATACTCGCCCATGACGTCAACTGCCGCAGTGGCCGAGAGAGTACAGACGCTGGTTCTGTGAGCTTACTTTTGGGCAGGGCCGCGGGTTCGCTCCGCGCTATGGGCGATCTTTTTTTTTTTCTTCTTTTTTTAGGTATTTTTTTATATCTTGAGAATATATTGTTTAAAAAGAAAATGAAAATATTATTTTAGAAAAAGAAAAAAAAGAATGCCCGAAGCGCGGAGTGAACCCGTGGCCCTGCCCAAAAAAAGTTCTTTCAAACCCAGCGTCTGTACTGTCTCGACTATCGCGGCTGTTGACTCTCTAACCAAGTATTTTTATTTTAACCGCTAACGATATCGTCTGTTTCCCGGCTCTGCGTAGTAAATTTGACTGCGCAACATCAAGCTGGGATCTATTCTCCTATTCCTTGGACAAGAAAATCCTGTTTACATTGCGAAGTAAGTTGTCTTTAGTTTTTTTGAGCATTGATAGAGTATGGGAATTTTTCAAACATGTTGAAATGGTAACAGAAGTCGTTGGATGATCAAGACATGTGCTCAGTTTGTTTTAAAAAACAAAAATGTATTGACTGAAGGTTGTCAGGGGCGGAATGGGAGGGGGAGGGGTGCTGACCCCCAAGTGTCTGTGCATACATCAAAATCTATAGTAAGCCGATCGTCACAAAAATAAGTAATTATATTTTGGTAATGTGGATATACGTTGCAATATATCTGAAGATCTTTTCACGTTCCTGCCTGACAAAAACATTTATCGCTGAAGACACCTTTATGCAAACATACATATTTTATCATGATACACCTTTCATTAAATCAACGACGAACATATGATAAATTATTAGACTTTAACCGTAGTTATATCTTACAGGTGTGTAATTTTAAGTATAAAAAAAACCTTTGTTGGTAGCAACCGTATTAGTATTGCAAATATGCAAAAGAATATCACTTTATTATTACATCAATGTACTGTATGTAATAGGATATGACAGCAACTGTAAGCAAAACGCAAAGTCATCAGCCATTATTTTGAGAATTCACCATAATGTATCAATTTATCATCATTGCGTTGGCACATTGTAAGCGTCAAACAAATACGTCTGTAATACCCGCCTCAACGAATTTATAAACATGAATGAAAAAACTAAAATACAATTTAGTGGGAAGTTGAGATCATGTTTGAATGCATACACTATACATACGACTCTATGAACATTGCAAGTTTCCTCATTTCATATATCCCAGCGAGTACTGCCACGGAGCTAATTAAATACTGTAAAGCGGGTTATATTCACGGTGCCAAATGATCACGTTTTTGAAGAGTTTTGAATTTACGGTGTCTTGATTTCGCGGAAACTACTTCGACTGCGAATTATAAACCTTGGTTGTAAACAACAGGAAGGGAGGTCACTCTTCCTAGACATGCAAATAATAATAAATACGCACATTTGAGGTAGATTGATAATGAAAGTAAGATTTACATCGACACCGATAATAAATTACTTCCTTTGCGGAGAGCGGAATCGGTCTCACTGAACTATCGATTTTTGTTTTCTTGAAAATAAAACCAATAAAATATTGTTCTATTTGATGTTTTCTTTATAAAAATCAAATTTTTTTATAAATGAATAGATAGCAATCTCGGAATGGTGATTTTCAAAAGACATCTACTTCTCAATTCAAACCGATAACAAATGGTGTGATTGTCGTTAAACTTTATAGATGAAATGGCCAGTAATTCTCGGCAATTAGCGTGACGCCTCGTGTCAGTTTTGTTGTTCACAGCTTTATCTCGGTTAAAGGTTATAGCCGTTCTTTTATTAGTGTCATAATTTTACGAGTTTTCATATTTGTTTCTTCAAAATACTATTAAATTTATATAAAATTAGAGCTATCACTGACGGTGGTAAATGTACCCTCTCGCACGCACTGATACAATACATTGTAATTTGACGCACACAATGTAAAGTAACAAAAAAAAAACAAAGTTTATAACGCTGATGAGTAAAGTTTATAATTGAGTAGTCTTCCTTGGTGAAATGTGTATATTCGCGGTAACAAGAAATCGCGTTGTTTAGATTTCGCGCTGTCAATGTTGACCGCGAATATAGCGAAAATTAAACCTCCGCGAATTTAACATGCTTTACAGTAAGAAATCAAAACTTATATCCCAGCGAAAGAACAATTATCCACATTGATGACATCCAGAGAATTGTCGCGTATACACATTAATCTGCAATCAATTAAATTTTCAATAAATAAATATCATATATATCTATTTATACAAATGTTCATAATTTCTCATATAAAATATAAAATGTGTGCTTTTTTAATTTGTTTATAATTCAAGTATTGTGGTGTTCACCTGGGGGCAAGACCCTATAAATGTGGTCAAAATTGTACGTGAGTCTAAAAACACAAACAGATGAAAGACACACTTTCCAATTTCTGAAGAATAAAGTTAAGGGCACACTAATGTAACTTTATCGTCAGCAATCAAGCAGCATAAATTTGGTGTTATTAATCTGATCATGACAGAAACAAACAAACCATGGTAGCTGCAGGACGTGCTGACCTCAATAAAGTCCCTTTTCCATGGTGAAGTACAGAAAATACATGTTTCTGTTTTAAAATGACCGTGAAAGATCAAAACTATGCGGCAATGATTTATTAGTAAAATGTATATTGTAGCCGTGCCCAGCCCTTAACTGTGTAGGGAAATGTTAACCAATCTACCATGCATGGCGGAAAAGAGACATGCTTATTATAATTGTTTTGTATGTATATAGTACTAATAATACTAATACAATACTACAATGTGACTCGGTAAATACCCTCAAGACTAGTTACTATGAACACTGTGCAACTTACAGAAGAATAGCTAGGCCAAAAACTACTAGTATTTGCAAGCTAAACCTGTTCAGAGCAACCAGGGAACGCTCCTTTCTAAAAAGTATGCAGAAAGCCTTTTGGAATACGCCAGGTCAAACACATTTCATGATGATGTTTGGAGTCCAAAGATCCCATTCGAGTACTATCGAATAAAAAAATTGTTTAGGCTTTGATCTAAACGTCCGACAATGAGCTACTGTCTATATTAATTTATGAACATATCTTTCCATCATTCGACTTTATCTAATTTGTTTTAAACATACGCCTGTTTTACTAGTGAAACTAATTTAAATACTTATCTTGTGTAAATCCCCAAATCTTTTGTCATCTGTTAGAACATCGTCATGAGGTCAATTAAGCTGGTCTGTAAAACTATATTTGTATATCTGTAATGCGAAGCCCCGTATTGAATGACACTCTTGTGTAGCGGAGGAAAGGTCAAATATATACAGATATTTTACAGCAAGTTGCATCATTTGGTAGAGTTTAAACCAATTGAACAGTAGATTTCAAGTGAAAGTCATATTCAACAAAATGACCTAAATCGTATTATAAGTAGCAATTGTTATATTTCCTCAGATAACAAGTAAAATTTCATACGCGTTCTTTACACATGTAGAACTATGACTATCGTTATGTTTGAATCGTGTTACAGACCCACAGGATTAGGTGCGTTATAATGTATGTTGTGTATCTAACTGTACATGATGTATGTTATGTTGTATCCGAACGACGACCAACGTTTCCTTTATTTTAGCAGTTTGTTTAATAGACGAATAAGCTTTATTTGCTATGAAAGAAATAATAAATGCATTTTCCTTTTTGCCTCCTTCAAGAAATATTACATACGTAACAATATGTCCGAAACTACGAAATTGTGCTGTATAGTACGACATAGGAGGCAACTCGCCAAGTAGCTTTATTTCAAGTACTACAGTATCATCTCCCCTATACATTCGAAATGCTATATAATCTGTACTAACTTATTGGCAAAAGGAGGAAACCCATAAAGTTTCTTTTCAACATTCATTCTTGTTATGTCCCTTATTGTATTCTGAAACGAAAGATACTTTGTAATCATTGATTCGTGTAAGTCTAGAGATAACAATTAACTAATGTAATTAACAGATGGATGGAAAACCTGACGGTCTCATTACTGTACAAAGCTATATATAATTTGATAAAACAATAATGTAAATACCCGATCACCATAGATACATAGAAAGACGTCAGTTAATCATACTACATACACACATGTAACGTCGTGTCATCTAGGCAATTTCGGTATTCACACATCTTTTGAGAAAAACATTTGAAGCTTGTATTAGGGGGCGGGCGTGAGATGTATTACAAAATTCATTACGTCTTTTGAGCAGACTCAGTCAAACCGAGTCTGCTATTATGTTCAATGATTCCAATAAATCTTTTCACGGTTTGATTTACAGTAATCTTCAAGTGCCGAGTGACGGCTGCAAAAGGTCTCCCTAGATAAAGTGCTGTTACATTTTCTGTTCTTTTGGAATAATGGAGTACATTTATTTTCACTATAATATTTCATTACCTCTTCTGAACAGACTCCATTGAACCGAGTCTGTATTATAAGGCCTGGTTGCGTTATATGCTTCAAACAATATTTTCAGAGATTTTATTACCTTGATTGTATCGAGATAACTGAAATTCATTTGTAAAAAACGTCCATAATTTCTTATGAAGATATTTATTGATTTATCATTACTTATAAAATTCTGTACATACGGTTTCTTTACAAGTCAAACATATATCAGTACAAGGGACTTGAAATAAGTGCACACTAATCTAGTGTTTGTAAATTATACATATTCATTTTGTATTAGACTAGAAAAAAGATGTGTCATAGATAACAACTTTGAATACTTATCAAAATGTAAATCGACTTTCATAAACATATATACATGATATAGTTTTTTGCATATGATATGCTATTATGATATTTTTTATTTCATTATCATTCTATATCCGTTGGTCATTATTGTGTGAATATATAGTGATACAACCACACAATCTGACAACAATTTTCAATATATTATCTGTAATTTGCAGTAAATATCAAACGCTGACAGTACATTTGTAATAGGTATACAATTCGCATATAAACTTGACTTTTTATCGTAAGCAATGTGAACAGTCTAACAATTTTTGTTGATAAAATTAAATAATATGCGGTCAAAACATTGTATGAGCAGTCATGTAAAGTCATTATATAATCAAGAAGTAATTGATATTGCATATGCAGCAAAACCTAATTTCATATTAAGTAAATAGAGGCGTTAAATGATTGAAAAAACTAACATCTGGAATAACTATCGAAACATTAATAAGTGAACCAGGCATAAAGTCAAATTTTCAACAGCAGAACTATCACATACGATCACTGGTTTTGTATTCACAAAATATTTACACACTTAATTAAATGTATTCGGCACTGATATCATATTTTCGCTTAGATATTCCTGAAGTCTCTAAATTCAGTTTTGATTATAAGGATAAAAGTTATGGTCGGTTAACTAACGTTATGTGTTCCTTTTTCACTTTTATATTTACAATAAATTTTGGTATATATATTTACAATGTAACGTAATTTGCATTTAAAACTATAAATTCACGGCCATATCGCCATATCGATATACTCTTTTTAGGTCAATTGAATCAAAGATTAAATATATCTAGCAGTAATATTTCTACTTTTTTAAATTAATCAAACATTTGAGGTTAAGACGTGTCTTAAATATCATTACATGTACTCTATATTGTTTTTGTCATTGTAACAAGTTTGAGCTCTGCCGTGATATCAGTCATGCAGTGCTAAACGCATAATCTCAAATTTACACTGCTGATTACGTTAAACTGGCAGAAAAAGCAAAATGTGATAAGTACACATGGTATTATAATTTTAGATGTTATCAAACATATTCAGTCACTTTAAAGGTCTACTAGACCCATATTTCATATTTGATAACAGGAATAGATGCTTCTCCTAGTTTATGTAAATATAAATTTAACAAGTCTGTGTGTATTAACAGTAGTATGCATTAGGTTGAAATAGTAAACGCTATATATATGTATGACTGAACACAGTAATAATGTGTACCACCACAAAAAATGGAAGTTTTTTTTTAAACAATCGAAATATAATACTTGTAGCTTTACATGTACAAATAATTGATATATTTAGTAAAGTTGAATATATTTAATGGGGGTTTATCACAATATAAAATATATTTGTGATAGATAGATATGTGATATCTTTAAAGCAAGTCTTTATATTTGGACACAGATTAAGATTCCTTTATAAAAACATATTCATTAAAATTGTATGCGAATTATTTTTGTCTCGAAAGCTTAGGTTCAATAACCCACATATAAACACATCCCGTAACAAGTCTGGGTGTGCCGGACCAAAAGAACTTAAATTTAGAAAAGGTCTTCCGTAAACATTATATGACAAAAGAAGCGAGTGTTAAAACGTATTTTTGGAATCAATTTGTTAGGGTTTAATTTTATATCCTAGGTTTTTAGTTCTTACTGGATTTTAGTAATCTTAGGAATAGGATACATGTGAAGCGAGGAGTTTGACATAAGCTGCAGATCAAAGTTGTAGAAATGCAAACATTTTATCGCAATAACAAGAAAGTATATGTGGTATAATTATTGTGAACAGCAATGTGTTATCTATAGATAGTTCCAGATATCATTCACTATTCATATCTTACGGAAATTGCAACTGAGATAACTTAGCTCGTATAGTCATAACGTAAGCAGTAATTTATATAGATCGTAGCATAATTTGTCTGTCAACAGCAAAATTATAAAACTAAAGTCTTCATTCGTCTAGAAAAATATATTGCTGACTATATTTTCATAGAAACGGATAAATCAACTTTGTGATAACACGTGGTTTAAACTGGGGACCATACGCTGCTTTACACTGAAATACACACTAGTGTATCATTGAAGGTTCCATGTGCCCCGCCGTAAGAACACATCTCCCGATGTCTCTAAATAGTTTTTGGTACTTGTAACATGTGTAAATTTTGAGTTATGCTCACCCCGGGGCTGGAGGGCGTAGACGGTAGCATGCATTTCCACTACTGTCCTTGAACAGGCTTCATCAAACCGACAATAAAGTTTTTCAGAATGCTAAAGGAATTCAAAACAAAAGCAACAGAATGTCTTTCTAAAATTAGTAAAATAAGTAGAGATATATGTTATACTGTTGATGCCAAGTTTGTTGTCTGTTGTCTGTTGTTTGTTGACAATTTAACCGTTACGATATCGGTACCACAGGTTCTCTTTATATATTGCAAAACAAATGTTTACAGTTTCGTTATAAAATTGTTAAAGCTTCCTGGTCGGAAATATTTGTAGAATAGTAGTGCATCATGCGTTTCCAACACAAATAGTAATGTGCCTGGGATTCATTGGAAATGATGATAAAATATCACCAGTGTTGATAAAGTTTAAACAAACCATTATTACAAACATTTAAAAATTTAAAAATGAAAGGGTAAGAATATAATACATGTCCAAGTACACTCTATGATTTATGGACTTTGCGATCTATTTGAGTTGCCCAAACATAGCGTTGAACTTAAACGGGAAGTTTACAATGCACGTACTCAAAGAAAGGTATGTGTGTGTCGGGTGTGTGTGGGGTGGGGGGGGGGGGGGGGAAAGCGGTGGTACGTGGGCGGCATGTCTCCTTATAACTTAATTTAAATATATTAAAGATATTTCTAAATTGCTATAGAGCGGCCACTAAATTGCAAGTGCTCCAGCATAATTATATACCTTACTATGAATAGCAAAATAAACCCGCCCTTCTAAACGGTCATTACGTCCACCGTCCGTTGAGACACCAATAATGGAGCAGTGTGCTTCACGAGACAAAAACTTGATTGTGCAGTGTAACAAGAACCTCTACGCGTTGTGACGTTGACGTCATATGTAGAATCATCAATATAGCAATTGAGAGGTTTCAGATAGACTTTCATATTTAGAAGGTATTACAGATGATAACAACATGTCCGCCTAATGGCGCATTTTACACTCATTCCCCAGCAGAATAAGAAAGGTCAGTTTAACAGGCAAGAAAACCAAGAGCTGTCAACAATTGTTTGCAGATGAGTTTGAGGTGGTAGGGCGGGCTACTAAGAATTAAGAAGCATTTAACTAAACTAAAAGTACAAACAAACATGCGCAGAGGTTACGTGTATGGGAAGGAGTGCGGGATGTAGATGAAGGATACTAAGAAACATTACAAAGATACTGTCCTGAAAGTAAAATAAAAACTACAGTTGGGGCGGTATGTATGTGGGGAATGTGGATGAGGAATACTATGAACTAATATCAAGAAAATGGGAAGGGATTTTCCACAAATCGCTTTTGGTCATTGTGTAAAGTTTGCAAGCCGTATTTATTATTTTACTTTTTGATTTCCAGTCTTGAAACGAAAGAAATAATACCAGAAGTTAAGTCACGTCCTCGTAATCTTCGCCTTTGAGCCACTGATTCCAAAAGCAATAACAAATAGAGATCTTTCTCAAATCGTACTTAGTCACATCGTAAAGTTTGAAAGTTGTAGCTAATATACTTTGTGACTTAAATTCCGGAAACCATTTTCAGTTTCCCAATTACAAAAATACGATAAGGTATAGCGACAACATAAGAGAAAAGTCGTCGTTGTTTCGCCTTTTTAGCTTTGCTTATTTGTGAAGATCTACAAGGTATTTCTGTTTCTGAATGACCAGTGTCCGCGTTGGTTTTGGTTAAGATTTTTGTTTTGGTTTATCTGTTCTCCCAAACTATGAGCAATAGCCTTGAAACTTAAAAACATAAAACTCGCTTGCATTTTGTCAGAATTATGTATTTTTTGTACGTAGTATACCGGAAGTTTTGTTTCGGCCAACCTTAGTTTACTTAAATCTTATAAGAGTTATAGCTTTGTACACATCCTTATCCGTACCAGCTGATGACGCAGGTCATCTTTCATAACTTTGACGCACATTTCGTTAGCAATATAGTCCTTTATGTACTTAGAAATTTAGAATTTCTTGTTTAAGTTCACTTTTCTGAAATACTAAGAGGGTTATAGCTTTGAACCTTTTTACAATTGTTCGTTGTCATAAGCTTTGTCAGCAGGTGAAGAACCATAACTCCCTATTTATCATAATTGTCTTTTATATCTTGGAAAACTGGTATTTTATGAATATTGTTTTTGTTTAGGCCGACGTTTTTGAATACTTTAGATTGGAATCTATATACATGTAGTCTTTTCCATTATCAACAGATGAGTAAGAAGGCAATGAATGTAACTCTTTTCTTGAATATTGCCTTATGTGAAGCATTCACAGACGAGCGTTGGCACGAGCAAGCGATTTCTTGCTTATCCTGCCGTCACCCTCCTCAAGCTATCGTATCCTCGTACTGTCATGCTGGAAACGTATGTTTTTTTTTTCTAAATCATACAATCCTTGCACATCGAAACATGAAAGGCGATACGACCACATAATGAAGAGAATGTTAAGAACTAGTGCTAAAACCTATGTATGTTTCAAAACTTGTCTTTATTCTTAAATATAGTTGACAATTGTTTATTATTATGTATATAGAGACATCGGAAATGTTTTAGGTAAACAGTAATTTCTTGTTCAAACTTGCATGCTTTTATCATTTTATATGTGCACCTACTTTATACCACTTTGTAGAGCCACTTCACTGAAACGTATTGCAGTATTTACGTAATAGACACATGTTCAAGAGGTTCTATGCCAAACTGCACACAGACGTGATTATCACGCTTACTAAGGAATATTAATGTTTAGTTTGCGATAAAAGGAAATGTCTCCTTAAGAAAAACAAATAAACCGGCACAAAGATGTTAGTTTTTCAAGATCAGTGGAGATTAGGTCGATTTTTCAAATAGTATCATTAATTTACAAATGCTTGAGTATTCTACTAATTTTCAAATGATTTGTCCAATGCAAGATTTTCTACCTTTTCAGTTATACATTTTTTAGGTTTAGAATAACATCAACGCAACATTAAATGCCGACTATTCCATCTGTCATGATGGTAGAGGAGGCCCCCAGGTGCCCCCTGGTCTTTATTTCAGGCCTGTACGGAGTAGAAACATTGACATTGGTTTCCTCACATGATAAATTCTGCATTCGAAGTTAAGTTTCGAACTCACATTGGTGAGAGGCAAATTATTCAAAGTTATGCATCTTAACCATGCGGTCACAGAATCGCCCTTTTCAGTATTATAGCTGCATTATTTAATATATATGTCTTTAAGTAATGTTTAAAAGATATGAGACGTTATTTATCTGATAAACATAGCTCAGTCCACGTTGGTTTATTATAAGGTATGGTACCAGTTGTTTTTACTTTTCATCATTTCGTTTTCAGGAGAGGCTTTGAATATTCAGACTTCTGAGGTATAAGTTGATTCTCGTTTGCTGGAATGTATTATCTAAGGAATCGGCCAATATATGGTACTGAAAGCCATTATCCCCAAATGTGTTAAGTTATTTTTAACGAACAAGATAAATGTTCACAGAAATCCATGATAATCGATATCTAGCCGTTGTTTCAAAATATAATCCTAAATGCCTGTTATGCATGGTTGATGTGCATGTTGACGATATTGGCATAGTCGTTGAGATATTGAACCGGGGTTTGTGTATGTGTGTGTGAGAGAGTTGGGGGCGGGGTGGGTTGGGAGGAGGGGGTGGGGTCAGCCAGAGTGTCATTACCCGGCTTGTGTACAAACACCACGTATGACATAACACCCTTTATAACAGCTGTTGCACTCAAATATTTTGTTTTCTTTGTTCTTTGTCTGAAAGTACACACAGAATTAGCACAGTATCATGTTTTAGACGATTTGTTTAGTTTAGTATTTACCCACTTTCTACCAGGGGGATCTGTCTCACACTGGGCTGGCGGAATTCGGTACACCTATACTCTGCTCAATCAATTCGACGAATATATAGCAGAGGCTCAAGTCATGTGAACAGGGGTTCAAATGAAGGATGTCTAATGAAGTGCCAGGTTAAAAGAATGATATACTACAGCACAATGGTTAAAATCAAAATAAAGGGTACAGCCACTCAGAAAATATACTAAGGCTGGGGCCGGACTGTACATTGCTTTGTAGGGTATCCCACCGACAAACTATTCTTTGAAAGAATGACTTTGCGTAATATTGTGTGCGTGAATGTGAATAGTTAAATTCCCGGTAGTTGTTCTAGTGTCTGTATTATTTATTGTCAAATGCTTTACTCCATAATCAATAACAGTAACATCTGTTGGAGTACCACTTTCAATGTCGTCAAATACATATAAGTTATGCAGTTACTGTAAATAAAAACGAATTGATCCGTCACTTTAATATAAGCCGAAGTTCGGTATCAGATAGTGGCTATTATTATGACCGTCACGAGTTGCACAGGAAACCAGGATTTGATCAAATATTTAATTTTGGTTATTATATTGTACAATTCTTTTTGGCCATTGTATATACAGAAGAAGGATAAAGATCAATATTAATCTATTCTTGTGAGAATTACGTCTTATCAATAGCTCAGTGGTACAATAGATTTACTCTATCAAGGTAAATATTCAGACCTAAGTGTAGGAACAACTATTTATGCAATTTTTCGTATGTCAAAATGTGAATAACACATATAACGTCATATGTATGACACGTCTTTTCAATTAATGCTGGTACTCTTAATGGTATAACGAAGTTTAAAATAATAGACGAAACGCGTTTTGAATAGGATTGGTCTTCCCTTTTGGGACTACACTGGGAATCAGGCAGTATTTCCGACGAACGTTTCTACATTTAACGAAGTACACAAAACATTAATATTTTTTTAACTTACATTACGCATGGAAAACCCCAAAACATTGAACATGATATATATTTAGCCTAAAAGGAAGTGGTCTTGACCAATGGAAGTATAGGTAGTTGTTTTACTTCACAGTAAACAAAACAGTCGGTATGCAGTCAGGTCACTGGTTAACAGGAATGGCGATAAACCAAACTAATGCAGAGAAAATAGTTCTCAAACCGATGAACCAAAGTATATAATAATTGTATTGTCATCTTGATATTTAAAATTTGCTCCTGGTTCACAAAACTTGTTCACAGTATTTAAACATTAAATAACTTTTACTGGAATTGCTTGTTCAAAGTTTGGTTTATGCTTTATATTGTGATAAGAGTGAAATGACATTACTTGAATGGTATATTTATTAATCATTTTAGCCACGAAATTGCTGCAATATAACATGAACATTATCCGTGCCTTAAACTCTGCAAAGTTTGATTCATCATGGATTTTTATCGGTGTACATGTATGTGATTAATTATGTAAAAAGGGACATTACAAAGTAAACAGATACACAGCCTTCTGCTCTAAAGATCAAATGAGAATCGATTGACTTTTCAGTTATTAAAAACATGTTTTAACATTTTATTATTCTTTGATACAGTTATTGTGTAAATCTACACCTTGTGCATCTTATCACATTAATTCTTATATGAACCGTCTCGGTAGCCTAGTGATAGAGGGCCCGCTTCGAGGGCGGGAATTCTTGGGTTCGATCCCTGGCCGCGTCATACCAAAGGCGTAAAAATGGTACTAGTAGCGTCTTCGCTTGGCGCTCAGCTCTAAGATGATAGTGCTAGGACAGGTCAGCCCGATGCCAGTATAATGTGACGGGTTGGGGTATCATGTCATGTGTCTACGGCCTGATAATCCAGTGAGGCAGCACTATAAAGTTGGACATTGTGCTCACTGCTACAAGTAGACACCGCGTTTATATGACTGAAAAGTAAACTATTTGAATATCTTTAAGTATGAACATTTTTTGACATACCGGAGAATGTGGTTTATCAAGTGTATTATGGCTCATGTTTTATATCATTTTAATAATATGCCAGATCACTTGAGTTGAAAAAAAAAAACCTGCGTCGACTTCATTTATGTGTCTCGTAATGTTTACTTATACGCATCGTCCATTGATCACTAAATTAATCAATACATTCTAAATAAATAATTCATTTATTGTTTAACATAGGACGTATCTCATCAACATAAAAAGCACATAAAACATAAAGATGTTTGCTCTCAAGATTACCGTTGATATTTTTCTGAAAGAGTTTTTTTTTGCTTTATTTTTTTATTTTTATTTTTTGTAAATTTTATGAATATATTAACAACACGTTTTATTTCATCAC
Organism: Mercenaria mercenaria; assembly: GCF_021730395.1. Taxonomy (NCBI): domain Eukaryota; kingdom Metazoa; phylum Mollusca; class Bivalvia; order Venerida; family Veneridae; genus Mercenaria; species Mercenaria mercenaria. The sequence goes on from NC_069378.1 coordinate 59,229,716, forward strand.
TTCATCAGTCGATTTAGAATTAATTTGTATACTGAGCGAAAGTAAGTTGAATTGTTCAGTTAAAATTATAGCTTCGCTTCCTCTGAACTATGCAAAATTGACCTTTAATACAAACTTAATTACATGTGATCGTTATAATATATAGAAACAAAGGAATACAAACTGTTTCTCGATACAGCGAGCCAACTGCTGTTCCAAAGAATATCTCCTGCATGTACTCAGCATGGTTTGGTGTATCAATATTATTCTTTTTATTGTATCAAAAGAAATCATTGTCAGTATATGTGTTATTAATATAAATAGATACAACGCTTGAATATCTAATTAGACTACATGTTTATAAACACAAATATAGTTGCACTGTATTGAACTGTCCTGTCTTGTTTCGCAATAGTTAAACGTATTGTAAATTGTATAAAAGTTGCCATAATGGCGCATTTTTTTCCTGTTTTCAATAATAATACAAAAATAGAAATGAATACCCGAGTTTTCATCATGATAAACATTAAGATGAATAAATAATGGTCAATTTATTTATGGCTGCTATACACGTAACAAATATTGTATCGATTATATTGTTTTTCTTCTATGTTTGTTTGGTTATTGTTTTGTATTATCGTTATTATTCTTATTATAGTTATCGATTTCTATACTATCCGTAATAATTATATTTTTCAAAAACAAATTGTATACATGCATTTGTATTAAGAGTCTTTGCCATTCTTCTGGCCGAATTCAGCATGATTTTACATGGATTTAGTGTTGTTATATTTTCTGGTCCTTTGGAATGATGGAGGCCATTCAATAAATGTGTAACAGAGTTCCGCTTAAGCCGGTGCTACAGGGCGTGATTTCATGAATAGACTCAATCAAACCGAGTCTGTTATTATTTAGCTTGGTTGCATTCTGTGTTTCCAAAGTTTTTTTTTTACAGATTTTATTTATAATATCACAATACAGTGTTTATACAAAAAAATCAGGAAATTGGAATTCAATGGTACATGTAACAGGCTTGGCACATAAATCCAAATTTTGACTGACTTATGCTGTTTCCTAATTTGTATAAAACAAACATGAATAAACCCAAACATTTAACAAACTTATATTAACTTCTATCATCGAACAACAGATTTATCCTTTGAAATATGTTTTATTTGGAGCAATAACCTCCTTCTATGAATTTGCATCAGTTAATTTCTTGTCGTTTCAATACAAGTTTTACACACACCGTGCACACTCACATAACCTTTGTTGCCGTAAATTATGCAACATAGATGCACATACAAATAATTATACATAGACTTCTTAACTCTTTAATAATACAGTCCTCTACTGCAATGTACTTCAGCGATCCTTAAACAAAATATATGTTTTTAACACACTATTTAAAATATGAAACGCATAACTATGGTTATATCGTCTCGTTTAATTTTATATAGAATGGTCATAATTTTGCTTATTTGTTAACAGTTATATTGTATGATTAATCTTTCATACTTGTATAGAATGAAAATATGTAAACGGGCGAATCTTTGTAACACGATCTCATCTAATCTTGAATGTCATCATATTCATGTTCAAATACTGCAACTGTAAAATACAAAATGTTCTTTGTTGTTTGCTTTATTTAAAAGCAAAACAACAACTCTTAAGAAAAAACACATTGAAAAGGATTGCTGAAAAAAAGGATTGAGCTGAAGTTGTTGTGCAATACGTATAAATAATGTAACAATTAAGACACACTGAATGCACTACGTGAATCATTTTACATTCAATGGCTTTCTGTACTAGGTCCCAAAATCTGATGAAATAGCACTTAACCCCCTAAAAAATGAATTTTCAAATCTATTCAAACTAGATTAACTTTCAATTTGTCAATATGTATTTTTTAAATTTTTGCAGCGGAGGCGTCGTTGAATGATTCAATAGATTGTCGAAATTATACAAAACGCAATTGGTAAATATTTAATTAGGAAAATAAAATTCAAATGTTGTTAATTGTTTGCTTTTCTCACATCACAAGTAATAATAAATGTAAACTATTAGCATTTCAACTGCAAACACAGGTTCAGCATTCACTCAAATTGAATACCAAAGATCTGTCTCAACATGACATTTTTCCAAATTTCAATAGATGAAGTGTATATTTCCGTCTAATGTCAATGCATTATTACGATAAAAATGTTTCCGACTGTCATACTGTACCTGGCTCATTTCTGGCAGAACGTGGATACATTGTTTGTGTGTTGTTTCCAGTTTCTAGTTATGTTCCTTAACATAAAAAGTAAAAATGTTTATTTTTCTGATCAGACAAATATGCTTTTAAGTTACACCTTTAAAGTAATGATTATGAGGATCAATAATCGTTGCTGGTTTTTAGACGATATCTGTGTTATTTTATTAAACATTTTATGTAGAGATTTTTGTTTAAACCCCTTACCGGCTGAATTAGATAACATTTTATATACTGAGAGAATGTCAGTTGAAACAACCAAAATAGTTTTTTAGTTGAAATAATGTCCTCTTATCTATTTAAAATCAGACTATGAAGCGAGACGAGATTGTTTTAAAACAGTTTCTGCAACATTTTCATTTTTGACGTGTTGGGCAACCACTAAAGTTTCCACCTTTCCTATTTTGATATCAACTTACCCGCGTTCAGTACATGAACCATGAGTGGAACATGAAGATTAAAAGTCAACTTGTTAAAATATTTCATATTGCTTTGTATTACAGTTTTTTTTCAATCTGATAGACTTTGTTGTTATATATCTATGCATTTCTATCCGGAAATGCAGGTTGTATATGTATTTCACAAACGATTACTTATCGAATCTGTTAGAAGATCCTTTGGAAGTACACAATACAACCAAGAACAATAGTAGTTAACTAGATTTAACTGAGTATTTTCATTAGAGAAAATAAAATATACAACACTCCCTTACACCTCCTAGGCTTAGGCGGAAGTCTATTACACAGACTTTGAATGGGCCCCGTAATCCGAAAGTAAAGGGGGGATATTTTACAACCGCCACAATGTGCTTCAAAGTATACTGCGCCTAAAACGAATTTATCAAAACTTGTAGTCACGTTTGGCTAAGAAAACAATAGAAATAGGCAGAGGTATGTCATAAAAGTGTCATTAATTTGTATCATGATCTTCAATGATGTATTCGGCTCTTGTGGATTTTACTAGGCCGGATCAATTTCGATGCAAGCGTCTCGCATTGTCTGGGCCTAGCAAAATCCATTCAAGGTGAATAAAACATTACAGATTATCGAACTTACACATGCAACATGTATCCTACACTTCGTGTCAGAACTTTCCTATTAGAAACATGAGTCTTTCTTGCAGCGCAGATGGTATTCTGCTTACAAATGTGTTTATAATGTATTTATAATCACTGATAATCAATGATAGTGATCAATAACCTGTCATTCGCCATTGTATTATACGTACATTCTACGAAAGTACATGTACGCCACATGTCCTCTTAGATAATTCTTGCATATGTTTACATGATTTAATCATAACTACATGCACACCGCAGATGATTCTCACATATGTTTAAAAGTACTTTAAATGTACATGTTTAGCGGACAAGCTTACCATTACCCATTTTTCTAGTTTCAAAATTTCAATTGTTGCTAAAGTAACATCTTATTCAATGACACATTTAAGTTCAAAACATTCATGCCACTACCCGGACATGTCTAACCTTAGAATCCAAGTGCAGTTAAAACAGTATTTATTTTTTATGAAGTAAACATTGTAACAAATACAGTTAGGATGAGGATAAAAAGGTACAAAGCAATGTACCTGAACTTTATTCTTAGAATATTTTATGTACATATAAATATACTATTATTGTTATGACAGGTTTCAAAAAGATATGAACTGTTGAATGATCAAAAATTGTAGAAAAGTAAAGTTAGAAGAAAATATAGAAATAAGAGGAATAAAGAAAAGTACGTATTATTTCAAGTGTAGACAGAATCAATAAGTATGACACAGAAAAAAAACCTCTTAAAATGGAAGAAAGCTATGTAAAAATGATATTTAGCTTCTCGAGACCCCAATCCATCAGACATTGGAATTCGGATCGAAACGACCTGCCGTTGCTATAAATTTGCTGAGCTTTGAATACTATTTGCTTATTTTTTTTTCGAAAGACAGATCCTCGTTACCGAACAAAAGGTTCTCAACTATGGTGAGACAGGGGTGTTAGCCAAAAGGCTTTGTCTTTGCTGGGTGTAGTTAAGACATGTTTAATAGGAATGACTGACTGTTTCGGCTAAAACACAACTGCCCAAGGGAGCGCCGATAGAGAACAAAGTTTAATGAACTACAACCCAGTCTTAGACGAGCACGAAGCATCTGTAGCTTACGCTGACCGTTTTTAAACAAAGCATTTGGCTTTAGATTGCTTCTTGTAATTAAGACATTTTTAAATGAACGGATGAAACAAAATATGCCCTTAATATCTACATTAAATGAAAATTTGGAAAGAATGTCAGAATTACTTGCAATTATGATGTATTAATGACGTGATTTAGTAGCGCCCAGCTTGTGCTTTTTTTCTATATTTTATTATTGATATAATTATATATATTTCAATTGCTGTGAATGATAAGATTTGGATGCTTTACTGTCGATTTTATAGTCACAGTTGGATCCCAGTATCACGCATTTTACATTATATAAAATTGATATGTTGAATAGGCAATGCAGAATGCAAAAAAAATCAATTTGATTAAAAGTATTTGCTGATTCGATCAGCATATCAGACGAAAGTTCTTATTTTACCGAATTATGTGTACTTTGTCACTTTCAATTTTGTGTCTGATGAACATACAGTTCGGCGGTTCTACCGAGGTGGAGTAATCGCCATATTACTATAAAGAGACTCTTCCTTTTAACACAGTTAACTAAACATAAATCTTCCTCTGTAAGCGTGATCATCAATACTCTTAAAAACGTACACATAAGATACTTAACAACATGCATGTAAGTTTACACAAGTAATAACTAATCACATAAAAAACCTTTCTGATGTTAAATACAAGTAGATGCTAGCGTGAAAAATGTTCGCATTGTTCTCTAACCTGTTCAACTGTTGTAATCTTGAATTGAGAGCATACATGTATTTGCTGGATGAACAAAATATTTTTCATTTAATGTATACTGAACAGCAAAAGAAACTATCCATATGTATAACTGGGATATTTTTAATAAAAAACTTAAAGTTATAAAATTGACTTATTTTCTTCATACCACATAACACTTAAACAACTTCACGTGGTAAATGAAAAAAAATCGATCAACCGTGAAGTCAGTAGTCCCACAATAGCCGTTTCGCACGAAACTCACGTGTACGTATAATGTATGATTTTATTTGTGAAATTTTATTATCATTGGAAACATTGATGATTGACTAACTCGAAAAACAGCATAAAGTTAAAAAAATATTGCTGGTTGCATGGCACGACTGAATCAAATTCAGCGCAAGAGCACAATTGGGATGTTACAATGCAACAAAGATACAGCAAAAATTTTGTGCAAAACGGCTATTGTTGGACTACTGACTTTACAGTTGACCGATTTTTTAAAAATTAACACGTGAAGTTCTTCAAGTGTAATGTAGTATGAAAAAAAAATCAAAGTCAAGTCAAATTTATAAATCAAAGTTATTTATTAAAAATACCCCAGTTATACATCTGTATAGTTTCTTTTGCTGTTCAGTATAGATATACTAAATGTATAAAATGTTTCTTTTTATATGTTATGCTAAGACACGACATTATTATGTATATTTGCTTATACAATGTTAAATATTATGACAAATTAGCCTCTCTCTAAAAAAACAAAAGGTCCAGTTGGTTTACTTTGAAAACATGAGAAACCCGAACAAACAGAATAAATTTTATATGAAGATACAGTCCTGTTGTCAGAGAATTTGAAACAATTACGTTAATCCTACATATGTTAATTATTTGAAAATTGCAGAAAAAAGCAAGGAGGTCTAAATATAAATGACAATTGTCAGAATCATTTAACAAACAGAAAATTATTCAGGTATTGTAAAATTGTAAAACACTTCACAATTCTTTTTCTCATTTCATTCAAAACAGACGAAAAACAAAATAATGGAAATGGGATTGTTCCTAAAACAATTGCAAGGTTTTAGTGCAAAAACAGGAATGACCTTTGTAGCAAGTCCACTTCGAATATATCTGGAAGTAACAGTTCCATCTGGTTAGAGGTAAAATATGTTCAAGTGACAACAGCGAAGAACAATTTAACTGTTTTATTGTTTTTGTATTTGTATAGCATTTCCTGACAAACTATTGCAATTTTAATATTATTTGTATTGTAAAATTTATATAATTTATAATAGTGATGACAGGTTTAGTAAAAAGCATAGGGAACATGCGAAGCGACCGCAGTCTTGGCTGGCTTCAATTCGTTGTTGCTGGCTTTGTTTGCCAAGGATTTTTAAACTTAATAAGATTCACTTTTTGATAGGGACGTAATAGTCAATACGCTCAGTTTACCAAATTAAAACCTAGACTTTTGAGAACGGTATACGGTATGGAGCAAAGACGTTAGATATGTATAAAGCCTCTATTAGCGTAATAGTTTGATAGATGACACTAGGTACATTGAAAACATGTATCGGGTTTTATTTAAACAAAAATGTTTTCTTAGTTTCACTGAAGAATAAAAATTATTATATTTCATTTAACATAATTTAAGAAATTTAAGACAAGAATTGTAATTTTTGTATAATTTATGCTTAGGAGGGGCAATCTGAAGCCCGTCTGGCTTCACTGACACCGATTGAGTGTATCGCTTTAGTCTAATTGGTTAACTATGGATGTTCTGGTTGCGTAATGGAAAGAAGCTACACTGTCAATCCAGAAGTCTGTGGTTCGAACCCGCCCCAGGCTCTGGAAACTTTTGAGATGTTCTTTAGTGTCTCCTACTATGAGATTATAAGATTCGTTCACTGGTTGTAGGTTCAGATGGAAATTTCCGGCCTCGAGGGTAACTGTTTAGGCGGTAACGAGGCTCTGCCAGTTACCCGAGAGCCGGTTATTCCCATCTGCAACAACAATCAGTATTAGAATCGTTTTCTTGCATACCATATTCAAGAAATAATAATAATAATAATAAAATCAATCGAACGGCTTTCTTTTTATAACTATTTCTTATAGCAGCGTATCTAAACAAAGCGCGGGAAAGCAACGTTCGTAAACAGGAAAGACGTCATGACGTTTTAAAGACAAATAACAATGTTTAGTCCCAATTTTGTTTTATCAGTTGCAGCGTAAAGTTATGAAGTTTTGATAAAATAACGTCTTCTGAATCAATAAATATTCTATCAGGAACAAAAAGGAACTGTCAAGGTATTGGATTTTTCTCCCGTTTTTTGCAATAAAATATAAAACTAAAACAAACTAATGCGTAAATTCCTTTCAAAAAATTTCATGAAATTAAGAAAGTCACCTCAGATATTTAAGTTTCGGCTTTTTAGCTAATGTTATTTTTTGTTCTCAATGACGATAGCTTGATTTACACGAAATTTGATATATTAGAATGTAAATTGTATATCAAACAATGAGAAATTACCAAAGTGTTCAATTGGTATCACATATGTGTAACAACATATGTAGGCTGTTGGTACATGTATATTTATCTTTTGAATTAATCATTTTGAAACTGTTTCTTATGCTTTACTCATTTTGAAGCATTCCTCAGACTGTTAAGGAGAACTTTGCAGCTTAATTGCAATATTTTAAGGTAATAGACAGGTAATGAAACGCTCTGCAATTTCTGTGTAATTATGTATTTGTAATTAGTAATTTGACTTTCTCTGAACGTAACTATGCCTTAACATGATCATTGCTTTACGTAAATAACGAAAAATGCTCAAAAACAACATAATGGGTATACGTAATTTTGGCGAATTTAGTTACGGATCCACTACCTTGAACAAACTAATAGTATAAGGTGTTTTATTTGTTGTTGTAAACTAGGTAACCGAGTAACTTAAGATATTCACTTTAATTAACAACTTAAACTTTTTAAAAGTTTTTTGTTGGGGCCTCTCATTTACAATTATATCAGCAATTATCACCCAGATGGAGTGCATTCATTCATGAGTGGAAAATATTGCTTGTAAAATGTTGTAGGGGTTTGTTTACATTATCAAATCAGGTCAGTTTTGGTTTGGTTTTGGTAAGTTTATAATAAAGAACATGTAGAGACTTACCCTAACTCTTTACACGAGGGAAAGAATCTGTTTATAGTTAAATTGTAGAATTAACACCGTTTGACAATCATAATCCTGTCCATGTTATACCAATGCAATAGAAAAGTAAACTGTCTATGTTACCTGCTATACATTATAACACAGTCATGCATGTATTAGCCCTGAAATTGTTTTCTTTGATTTTCTCATATTTCTAGATATTTTTTCCCATATTTTGACGGATATATACGGTTAGCAGAGATCATTCTCTTTCCATCAAAAGCTTTTTCAACAAATTTTACACTCTGTGGGTTTTAACATTTAAAAAATCGTCTGTTAGTTGACAAATTTCACTACAAAAATTTTACACTTTCCCCCAGGGCAGTAAATGATTTGATCTTAACATATTATTCTTTTCAATGTGCTGATCTTTAGAGTAATTGCTACTAATTATGATCTTTTCGTGCCTAGAAATAATACGTGCGTGCTTTGCATGCGATACTAAGTACACAGCCACCTAAGCCTACAATAAAGTTTTAGCGGAGTTGTCTCCATTTTTTTCAGATATTTTACCCAGGATATTTTTTTCAGCTCAAATAACTCTTTTTCATAAAATGATATCTAAAATATTTTTTTTTTTCAGATTGCGTACTTTGATGTAGCTTGCTACATAAATATCTAAAACAGATAGTGCCTACTTGAAGTTTGTATTTTTAGTTACAATGCCCGGAACTTGTCATTCTGTTTCAACTCTTTGCTAGTCTTGGATTCTGAATTTATTAAAAGACAAAAGAAAGTTTATTAAAGGCTCTTTCAAAGTCTTGAAAACAGACCAAACTTACACTATACTCTAATGAATTTATTAAGCTGTTGAGATTTTGATATAGACTATAATTGGAGAAATCTCAAAATCAATGAAAACCTGTCAATGCAAGAATTATCCATTTTGGTTCAGATAAGTTTAGAAGGTCATTCCTTAAATATCAAATATTTCTATTATTCCATGAAAATGAGGAAAAACAAAATTATATGTAGTAAATTAGTGCACTTAGTTGTCACTACACACCGAAAATAGCCTGTAAAGACGATATTGAATTTTTAGGTACCATCTCTACAATATGTTCCTGGGCTGTTTTCGATGGGGCCAACGAAATTAGGAAATTTGCGATATACATGGAGTTGTTTGTATAATATATGCATTTGAAACATTTTCTCAACTTGCCATTTACCATGAGAACTCTTTCGATAAAGTTCCAACTGAATTTTAATTTAGTTTTCATTTATACTGCTGAGTTAGTTGTGAAGCGTATTACAGGCGCATTTGTTTGACGTTTACTCAATTTTGCCAACGCAATGACCTTATTAGCCCTAACTAATGTTTTCTCTTAATAATGGCTGATGCTTTTGCGTTTTACTTTTGTCTGCTCTCGTATCATATTATATACGGGCCATTGATGATATAAACAAGTGATATTCTTTTGTATGCTTACATAACAAACTATTGCATTTGCCCATAATAAAGGCTTTTTCATACTCAAAACTATAAACATATGACTAAGATTAGAATAATTATATTCTTTTATCATATTTTCTTTTACTAAATGAAAAGAACACATAAGATTTATGTCAGAAAGAAATAACATATGTATTAAGATTAAGTTTTTTTTATATAACCGTGGTCAACAATAAACTTCACTGTTGGATAGGCATGTGAAAAGATCTTGAGATACTATGCAACGTATACCCACATTACCAAAAGGAAATTACTTTTTAATGACGATAAGCTCTGTAAGGAGTTTGCTGTATGCTGTATAGAAAATACTGACATTGACACATAATAAAAATTCATTCCTTATGATATAAATTTGAAATTATCTATGCATTACTTAATGTTGTTAAGGTATATTTATTAAAGTAATTTTCTTCTAGCTGTCAACATCTTTTTTGATGCAAAACTTGCTAATTATTTCACTTCACAAGATCATATTTGCATTTTAATGACATCACGATATAATCGATGCCGCTTAGTCTTGAAATGAATTAACAAAACAAGATAATATCGGACAACCATTTATTACAGCCAAAACCATTAACATTTATAATGAATATAATATCAATAAACTTTTGGCGTTTGAAAATTTGTAAAGAAAAAAATGTATGCGGAGACTGCAAAATAAATGACTGTCTGAAATGAAATACAGATAAATTGAAAACAAAAATAATGTCAACTCATAAGTCTCTTACAATTCATGTCATGTAAGACCTCAGAGACATTTTGTAATTATTTTCTTTTTCCAAAGTATGGCATCATAAAACACAGTGTTTTGATACCTGTTTAAGCAAGTAGCAGTGACTCTCTTACATAACAAATACATTTTAACGTCAATATCGAACCTTCCACAATGTCTTTGCGCATGAAAATAGGATATGATTAAATATTTAGTTTTGTTTGTTATAAAATTTACTGTTTTATAGGTAACAAACATTTAGTATGCAATCTGGACTCTGTACACAGAGAAACGAAAAAGGATTCACTCATGTAATGCACGATATTTTTAAATCAAAATGATTCAATCGGAACACGTATACGCTGTACTTTCACTTGATTTTAAAATATGCTTAATATGGTTGGCAATTACTTGAGTGTTGCTAGTGGTTCTACTTGCGCGCTAAGGTTTTAACCTAACAAGAGCAATGTCTTTAGTTTGTACTTTATAAGAACCTAAAAAAAATAATAGTATTCTGAACTTAGTGCAAAATATGGGCTAACGGCTGCAATTTTAAATAAATTTAGTTGCAAAATATTGCATACAAAAAGTTTAACCTTTGTATATTTAGTACAAAATTGAGTTCTTCCTTGACAAATATCAAATTACCAGGCCAAGGGTGTTTGCAGTCACAATCACCTGAGGTTTACTTTATTCTTTAAATAGTAAAACCAAGTTTCATTCTCTTTTTTTTCTCTCTCTCCCCCCCCCCCTAAAATTTAAACTTCAATGAAATTATAGAGTCCATCTACCAAATATTTCTAATATTTAGAATATACTACGACAACTAGATATTTCCGAGTTGTGAGTTCTCTAACAGACCATAATAATCTGCTTCCAGACAAAACTCCTTCATTCTTAGTGCTGGTTTGATATGTTTCTTTTTAATTAGTTTTTTTTTATGATATAAGTGTGTTGTTTTTGTATTGTATAATGAAGTAAAAGAAATACGCCGACTGTTTTATTTACAATGTTGAAGTAAGGTATCATCTTATGTTGTAATTTCACAAATTGTCATGACATACATGTATCATGTGTCACTATGAAGTGAATTTGCGCATACTGTCAAAATATACATACATCTGGTTTGTAATGAGTTATGGCCCTTTGAATTGACGTACACTGTGTATTACTAGCAATTAAAGCACTTTCTGCATTGCTCCTCTTACAGGGCGTGCTTGCTGTTTATTTTATGACTTCTCAAGGCAATAACTAACAACAGCATACAAGCAATAGCACTTTATTCCAGGTCAACACTTCTATACAAACAAGTTATGCCAAAGATATCAAACAATATTGTATATCAAATTATCAGTAGTATAAATTAGTGGCAGAAAAGGCCGCGTGATATCAGGCCCACTGACTGACGAGCAAGCAAGCGCATGTTTTCATCAATAAATTGACATAAATAGCAACTGCGGACTGCGGGCTTGTGAAACTAGGAATTACGCTACGTAGTAATGGGCAAATCCTAGTTCACACTGTAAACGGACCTATCCGCTAACCAACATAGCGGTAACACACTGAAAACTGACCTAGCTGTTAACAGACGACCTAGCGGTTAACAGACTTTAAATCGACATAGCGGTTAACACACTTTAATCGACTTAGCGGTTAACACACTTTGACCGGCCTAGCTGTTAACACACTATAAACCGACCTAGCGGTTAACACACTTTAACCGACCTAGCGGTTAACACAATTTAACTGACCTAGCGGTTAACACACTAAAGTGTTAACAGAGCTAGCGGTTAGCATCACTTTAACAACAGACAAGCAACCAATGGTTCGATATACTGTCAACCGACCTTGTGGAATACATCACTATAACAACAACATACAACCATCAAAAGATTGTATCATTAACTCTGACTTATCCCACAAGAACATGCGCCTGCCTGCTCACCCAGTCATAGAATTTTCCGCCACAATAAATTTGAAAAATTTATTCCCCCAAAATTCTAATGACCTCTACTACAAGCCTAATTTAAGTTGTCTTAGAAACCTGTAGTTCTTGACGACTTACCTTCGAGACATACTAATATACAGGGTATTTCATACGACGATGACTATTACATCTTTTATCGCACATTATCAGATTATCAGGTTTTTTACCGTTAGTGTAAAGTCAGTTATTTTGCCCATTTACTTGAACCTACCGTTAGGGTGAAGTCAGTTATATTGCCCATTTACTTGAACCTGTACTAACTGTATATATACTTATTATACCCTTTTTTTTTACAATGATACATATATATGAATTGTCTACCGCACAAATTAGGCCTTGAATATTTCTTGCGCTCCATTTCTGTTGTAATTTTCTGTTACTGGTCCTTTTTCATGCAAACAGTTAAAATTTAAGGAAGGCAATGATTCAATAATTCCTGTTAATTAATGCTCTTTAGTCAAATCCATTTTACATATTTATCTTTGATGGTGAAACAGTTTGTGTTTAAATAGTAAAACAATAATGCAGGCTTCAAGATCTGACCTGTCACTTCTATGCTATATTACAATCGTTGCCCTAATTCATCTATTTATTTTTCTAACACAACTGAAATATGGAAGGTCTGTTTTTTTTTTTTGTTTTTTTTTTTTTGTTATTATAAACAATTACTGACTCATAGCTTAAAAGACAAATTGAAAATATCGACATTTATAAACATTTACAGAATTTGTCATTAAAACACACATGATTGCCACACTTAAAACATTAGCATTTCGAGCCTTACTCTTGTTTAGTTGCTAACAAATATTATTATTTGTAGACTAGAATGATTATTGCCGACCAAAATATGTGTATTAAGTGCTAAAATTGGTTTCCCGAACTACTGGTCTAATCTGTTTTGGAACTATTTACCCTTGTCAAGAATATGATTTTAATCATATTTCGAATATTTAAGTTGGTACACAGATTCAGATTTTATATGTTTGCAACATTAGATTAATAAATTGTCTGGTTTCCTCAATCTCCCTTAAAGCTTACCCTTTTTCAAAAATTATATATCATTATTTAAGCTGCAGCCGACTTATTCACATATAGGGTTTATACCTTAATACAACTGTTTTAAAGTCAAACATAGTTTGCCAATTTAACATACCTTTCTGAATGAAAACTTCTTTTTTTTTTAATATTTCAGCTGGAATATATGCAACCATAATTAATGTTATCCCACTTTTCCGTCCAATCAAGTGCAACCCATTTCCAATGTTTTCATGTGCGGTCATGAAGAGTTTGTTTCTTCAGTAGGCAAATTTGTTAATACCTTATTATCCCGTTTACATGAATAGCAGCTACATGTATACTAAGCTAATTTGTAACATGACAAACAATTTGGAAAGTCTTTTCAAACTTCACTGTGCAAAACATTTCAGCTTCTTCCTGCTTTTATTTATAAATATGAAAATTGACCTGGGCAGCTACTTCCTTAAACCATGCCATCCAACTTGGCAGTCATAATATTATATGCACTGTAGCTCTAAAATATCTACCAAAGAAACATAAGAAACAAGTATCATGCTAAATATCTATTAATTAAAGGAATTCGCTTAATAACTGCAGACATAATTACTGCGTGTATGCAATTATCATCCCTACTTCCTAAAGACCGATTACAATGATTTAAGTGTATAATTCCTGACTTCAAATAAAATTTATCTACAACATTAAATTAACACATACAAAATTAAATTATATGAGCTGTGTCAAGCTAAAATGGTCCCTAATATAATTGATGTTTTTTTTTATATAAATGACGTCACTTGGCCGTTTCAACAGGGCGGTGCGTCTTTTTAAATTTGAGCGAATTCATGCAATATGATGCCTCATTTCAGACAAGTACTTCGTTCAACCTTTTTTTTTATATCTTCTCTAATCTTTTCAAAAATTTTTAATTGAACACCCCTTCAAAATGCTTGCTCATCCATGTTTATGTCACGGAACAAATAACGATCAAAGCATCATCGCATTCTATATTCCTTAAGATATTGGGATCTATTGATGACTTGTGCTACATTACAATCTCGATCTCCCATATATGATTTAAGTTGAAATCTGAAATTCCTATTTTATGTAAAGAAATGCATGTACTTATCAAGTATGCAATAATGTAGAAGTGTCATCCAAATACTATAATGTCCCTTTTTGCATGACGTGGCTCATGTGAAATTATATTAGTATAAGCCGTTAAATTCTCTATCACATGGATTTTACTAAAGGCCTAGGATATGCAGGATGTCTAATAAATTAAAATGCCATACAGTAAATTAGAAACTTCAATGTTGACATTTGTTGTACCTTCTGACCTTAGGCAGAGAACTGTGATGGGCGACATTTATATCAACAATCACAACTGTTTGTTACTTTAATATACTGTGTATCCATATTAACATTCTTTCTGCCTCTAGAAAGAGTATACCACTAACAATTGCTTAAATGAAATTTAAATCAATACTTGCCTGGCAATTACACTGTTAAGTTAGTGTATTAAATTTAAGCCATGTTAAAATATTTAGGGTATATCTTGGCTTGTATATAACAAGCGTGTGCGAGTTATCTTTCCTGTGGCTGTGGTTTTTGTAATACACTGCAGTAAACAACAATTGTTGAGCCAAAAAAACTTTTAACAGTTTAATCGATACTACATTTACTTTAGATAGATAATGACATACTTATCTAATTATATAATCCATGCCTATCACACCTAAGAACAATAATCTACATTTTTCCAACAGGCATTTACAACGAGACTTCGCGTGTTTATCTGACATGCACGTTTTCGGATAGACATATTCGGACAACTCGACTTGAACGACAACTTAGCACACTTTCTCGGGCACGGACATTTACATTTAAGAGTATGCATTTTGTCTAAATTGTTGCATGTAGAATAACCCTACTGAATGAATGTGTCACCAATGTAATAAATTGATTACGACCCCCGAGAAAATAAGTCCCCTGAAAAATACGAAACGACGTTCATCATCAATTTCCAAAGTTTACCGAACAGTCACACTGAACTTTTACATCAAATGTATGTTTTATACAGCTTCGATAATCTTAACGATGTTATTTCTTGGTGCCATGCCATTTTCAGAACCTCAATTGTGATTTTACGAGTAAGAACAAACCAAATTTGCGAGGTTGAAATTACCTTTGAAATCCTCGTTTCCGCCTCCAATATCCAGTTTCACGATAATTTAAACCGTTTTGTACAAATGCCAGACCAAGCTGAACATTATACTTGAAGCAAAATTACGATGTTGGCTGATATATTTTGAAACCATTACATTTTCTGTTGGTTGTACACGTGCCGACAATCGAATGACCAGTGGTCACACACTAATGATTACTGGTACGGAAAAAACCGAGTGTATCCAAATACCAAACTTAGATTGGTAACCTTGGATACACACCAAGCTTGATGCGCCAAAATAAACATTATTATTTATTAATAAAATAATAAGAATTATATTACACATTTCGTTGTGCCGTCCTGGCAAGAGTGCCAAAACACCATAATTCAAATTTTGAAATTTCGGTCTGTCGTCTTGGTGCGCACGTTCCAGTACTTAAGCCTTTAAAGTGTGTGAGTGTAAAGGTCTTCCCAAACTTGGAAGCAGTGTGTTTATTACGTTTTGGTCATTTGTGATAATCCTGTCCAATCATAGTATTAGTGTAATAGATTTCGGCCAGATAAAATCTGTGAAAATAACCATTGGAAGCGTAGAACCCAACCGAGCAACATAATAGCAGACTCGGTTTGAATGAGTTTGTTCATGAGATGTAATTAAGTGTGTAACGTCCGCACGTCCCTAGCATCGGAATTCTGTTAATGTTATCTTTGTCCCAAAGGATATGGAAATATGATAGCACGGAGTCTGATGCTAAGAGACGTGAAATGTTTTTCATATCTTATTACTTGTCATGAACAGATTTAATGATTTAATTAAACAGCGTTTGTAAGGTTTGCTGGATCGCATTCTTTGCTTTCAAACGATACTTTTATACATGTTATGAACCATCACCACAACAGCCTTATGTCTCCATGGACCTGGACTCAAATTTGTAATATATCTGTATAAAAGAATTCAGCTTAGGCCGGTAATAGCGAGGTGAAGGGATATACTACCCCGCATAAACAGACTAAACCGTTATTTATTTAAAACGGATCTTTTAAAGCTTTAATGATGTTGGAAGAAGTAAAATAGTGTTGTGGAAGCTGATTTATGTTCAGCATAAATGTGACAGCATAAATGTGAATATCTAAATGAGACAATTTTAAACACTTATAAGGGAGATACGGATATAATTGATGAAAATGGACAAAATCGTTTTTAACACTTTATTCAGATAATTGCATAAAAAGAGACAAAAGTCTTTTTTTTTCAAACAAAAACACACTATAAGTGAGTGTATTATCACTACTAAATGTATTAGTTTAAACGATATCTTATTCAACAAGTAACATGTAATTACAACAAGTTCAATAAATTACGTAAAAAACACATTTTTTTGATTTCATACACACTATGACTAGAAGAAAACGCATACCATATACCGACTCTAAAACTATCAACAAGTAATTTGGCTGAATTTTGAAATTGGAAATATCATAAGTAATCAGATATGCTGCATCTTTATCCTGAGGCATACTTACTCTTAAACAACAGTAGCACTTGCGAATAATCCCTTATCAGAATGCATACTTTGAAGCACTTGTAAGAGGATGAAAATGATATTACACTAGCGCAATTATTTGAAAGTGTCGTAAGGAAAAATGATTTGATACAACAAATTAATGTAATAATTTTGATAACTTTACATAACAATTTTGTATGAAATAATAATTTTGAATCAAGACAACTCTTAATTAACTGCCCATCGACTGCGACCCTTTTGAGAAATATTGAACCAATATGAGCATTCATATTACAGTCAAGACATTAAAGTTAGATATCGATGCATTAAATCGCGAATCGTTCCTAACGCAAAATACGCGAAATTTCCTAAGCGAACAAAAATGATTTTACACGAAATCTTTTGAAGTTGTTGGCATGAAATTTCGCGCAAACGGCAAATGACAGTCTCGCGCGGACTTGATTTCGAACATTTTCAATATCAAACGAAAAAATGGAGTCGCCAGCACCGCAAGTACCATTACTATTTGTCAATAGTACGTTTCATGATCCTGTTGAATAAACGATATGACTGTCCGATTGATAATTATTGCTAACTGACACTATGGTTGCGCAAAATCATCAAAGGATCGACTTTAATAAAACGCGATTGTTGAATCATTTTTATGATTGACGCTTGTCCAAAGACTCTAAAATAACTTTGGCACGTACGAATAATCTAGAGATGTAGCCTAGTGAAATGATATAAGGCAAACTACCCTGTATTGATTAATAAACTGAAGGCATCACAAAAAACTGGGCAAAAGAATTAGAAAAACGAAATGAAATAGGCCTTTTTCCCAGATAACTTTTCTGGCAGACAAAATATTACATACATTTGTTAATAATTTTTGTCATTGATAAAGAACATGCATATTTTTCTGCCATGCTGAGGACCTGTTAGAATGTTTAGTAGTGCATCAAAATTAAAAATGCATAAATTTCAGTAAAAGAATTAATTTTAAAACTCTAAGAATCGTTACTTCAACAAGTGTTGGCTAAAGATACTTTTTGCTCTCCGAATAGCTTGGACGTTTGATGTGAAATGTAAAATGTATTATTACAAAAACTAAAATAGAAAAAGAGTAGCATCACATATTTGTAACAACCTACGTTAAATGTTGTTAAATTAATCAAGTGTTTTAGATGCTTTACTCATTTTGAAGCATTTCAGGAGTACATTTGTTACAAATAATGTAAAAAGGGGCCGCTGGCATCACATTTTATGTGAACATTTAAAGGTAGCAGAGGCGTAATGGAATTGGGATTTTCATAACCAGTTCGGCATCATATGGACATAATAACTCAACACGCTCAATGCTTTCCTTAAAGACTGTAAAACGCCGAAATACGAGAATGCTGAGAATACGTAGTTTGCCGATTTTTTACCTTCGATAAATTGCAAACTGTCTAAGTTTTTGTCGCAAATTATGTAAGCGGGTCACCGAAGAAATTCACACCAATTAACTGTTTACACACATTGAAAAAATGATTTTCTTTAAGGGCCTCACATTTATGATATTCATGACTGGGAAAATTCTGA
This sequence comes from Mercenaria mercenaria, assembly GCF_021730395.1. Classification (NCBI taxonomy): domain Eukaryota; kingdom Metazoa; phylum Mollusca; class Bivalvia; order Venerida; family Veneridae; genus Mercenaria; species Mercenaria mercenaria. The sequence goes on from NC_069378.1 coordinate 59,248,459, forward strand.
TGATAAAATGTTGCACGCGTTTGTATACATCAAAATAATTTTAATAACTACTTTCAGGATAAAGTTTGGTATGGTTAACTTTTAATGAGGTATGATGAATAGCGCGTGATTTCTTTCACTCTGAATTTTCTATGAGTTTTAGAATCTTGCCTAGTCTTGAATATACTTAAAGACAGAAAGTTCAGGAAAGTTCAGCATAGGCCCTTTTTAAGTGTTGAAAGTAGATAAAAGTTGTGCTGTAAACTTTTGTATTTATTTGCCTGAAGAAACCTTTGAAATAGACTATAATTTGGAGAATCCCACAGTCAATGAAAACATGCCAATACAGGAGTTGTCGATTTCGTTTAAGATATTTTGTGATGACCGTTGCTTAATTATAAAATATTTCAGTTTTTACTATAAAAAGAGGAAAAACAAGTAATAATTAAAAACTGAAACTGAAACTGCTTTATTTGATTAAACGCCTAATTTTACACATAGTATATTCACTGGCGTTGTATATTAAATTAAAAAAGAAAAATCATGATAAACTATTTACATAATGGAATCAAACAATGAAACACGACATATTTAACAAAATTACTGTACAGTGCAAATTACAACATAGCAAAATATATGCAATTAGCTGTCATTTAACACTGAAGCATCTTGTAAAGTCGCATTTGAATTCTTTAGATACCATCTCAAAATAATCCCTTATCATTTCCTATCATTTCTGTCGCTTGTAAGAGAATGACAATGATACTACACTTGCATAAGTATAATTTATTTATTTGGGTTTACAGCGCACCAACAAAGTGTAGGTTATATGGCGCCAAACAGGACTACAAATTTTGGTTCGACATCTCATTTCCATAAGGTATTGAATTAAAATTTGCATACCTGCTGGAATCACAGAGTTCTTGCAAAACCACGTGTTAAGACCCTATTAGTCGCCTCTTACGGTCATGCAAGGGTAAGGCAGTGGTTCCAATTCTTTTCATACAGAGATCGTCCCAGAACCACACTCATTTATTAAGTAAAAATCTTTCAGTATACAACATCATAACTACATTTTAAAGTTTAAAGAATACAGACAAAGATTCGTTTGGAAGAGACAATTTTCTAGAACGCATCCTATCAAAACAAACATACAACAGTGTATTTAGGTATGTAAGTGTGTCTAAATGGTAAGTTAATACATTTTTAATAAAGACAAAAAGGGCAAGACAGACACATTTAGGAACATAGTGTGGTACAGATATAAAGAAGTGTCAATGGCAAAAAACACCATTATGAAAAAAGACTAGCTTCGGAAAACACTGCAGTAAACAAATTTTTAACATGTTTGGAAAATACAAAATCATTGTAGATCAGGTACATTATAACATTACAAATAGGAAAAATACATTGTAAAATAGTTTTGATACAACTTTAAATTCATGGATGTGATATAAATAAAAGTAAATTTTAATTCCGGTAAAAAGATAGCCTGTCCAACGTACTTATAAAGTCTAGAAACATTACAGAGGAAGGTAGTTGTGTATTTAATGCAAAAAGCAAACCGTATAGTCTTAAAAATACACTCCAATTAAATGGAAATTAAAGGAAGTCGTTTCTTAGAAAAAATGTTATTAAGGCATTTACTCAACAAAATCATTGGCAAATATATAATAAGAATATAATTCTATTTCCGTTAAGGTATAATTCCTTTAACACATTGGGAAGATGAAAGAAATTTGCAAATACAGAAAAAAATGTATTTCATTTGATGAAAATTTTCAGAAAGTGTCCAAACCAATTTGAATCTATCATTAGTCCAAAAATCCGTGTTAATGTGTCCATGGCAATTAAAAATTTACCATAATGCAATTGTTCCGTAATACGATCTTAAGGTTCGTTGTCCCAGTAGTATTTAGCTGTTTAACCTGGTTGCATGTATACAAAAGAAAGTTCAATGAATATACTCAAATAAAATTCATAATTGTGAAATAATGATAAAATCTGTAAAAAAGATCCTTTGGAAACAGAGAATGCAACCAAGAATAATAACAGCTGAATCGGTTTGAGACTGTTCATGAGAGAACACCGGCCTAAGCTATGTGTTATCATGGACTTTCATATGAAATCTAATGAAAACTAATCCCAATGTGAAAAATCAAGAAAAAGTATGAAATTTATCCATAAAATTATAAAATTTATCCATGTGAAAAACATCAACATAAAATTAAAACATGTAGTTGCTAGAGTGGAAAGAGTTCGTATTGTATTTTAACCTGCTCAACGAGTTTGTAGTCTAAAATAATGTTGTCAGCATACATGTAGTTGCTGGATGAACAAAATATTTTACATTCTACGCAGATATACTAAATCTATAAACTGTTTTTATTATATTGTAAGTTGAGACACTACATTTACTTATGCATTGTCAAATATTGTGACAAGTTGGTCTTCCTCTTGAAGAACAAAAAAGTCTTTTTACCAGGACAATATGAGAAACTCGAATAAACAGAATAAATTTTATATGAAGACACAGTCCTATTGTTAGACAGTTTGAAAGAATTCTTTTGTTCCTACAGATTTTGATTATTTGAAAACTGCAGAAAAAGCAAGAGGTCTAAATGTAAATGACAATTGTCAGAATAATTTAACAAACAGAAAATTATTCATGTATTGTAAAATACTTTTCGTCTAATTTCATTTAAACAGACGAAAAACAAAATCGATTTTTTTTGTTCCTTAGGAATAGCATGAGTTTAGTGGACAAAACACAAAACAGGAATCAGTATCCGACAAATTTATAATATTACTGGTAGCCCTGCATTTGAAGTTGCCCAGAAATTTAAACCCAGAAAGTATGAACTTGCTCTATCCGATCCCTACTTACTGAGACGTGGAAATCAAATGTTCGGTAATATATTTAAAAACATCAAAATAAACATGTGTTTGTTTCCAGTTCAACAGACACAACATTCCTATCATATAAATCTACATATATATGAATAACAATAAATGTTTATTTTGATGTTGATATTGTCCAAATATTGTTATAGACCCCTTTGGTTAAGAAAGTGGTTAATGATATCTTCTCAAAACAGTAACAGAGTTTACAGACACATTTTACATGACTTTATATTTTTGTCAAACCAATCAAGCCTTTTGCTTAAAATATGTCACAAAAGGTGTCAACTTATTCATATTATTATGAAATTGTGAAGGGCCTTTAGTTTTAAGCTTGAAACTAAGATCATGTTACATTGTACTAAAAAGGTATGTTTCTTGTCACATTGTAAACTAATATTTATCCAAATTCATGTTATACTGATTAGGTCTTTCATCAATATTTCATTAACAGGAAAGTGCTATAACTATCTGTAAAAATCATATCCAAAATATACTATCCGGATACTGGTACAGTTACGGAATGTGGTGTGAAAAATGTTTTTGCTCAGTTTACTTGACTTACTAAGGTAAATCATAGATTCTTCCTCAAATTTTGATGTTACATAACATAAAAAATAAACCGATAGCTTTTTTAAGGAATTATAGAAATACATACTTCATCGGGTGTAAGAAGAATCGTGAACGGATATTCTAAACTTATCTTTGCTTTCGAAATTCATTAAAATTTGTGGATGTTCTGGTTGAAATTACGGTAGGATCAGACTGCTTAGATATATATACATAATATACTAAACAATGGTCTAATTTAAAGCTTGCATGAAGAAATCTTAGTATTCTTACAGGGCACTTTTCACGTGCTCGGTAATCAGCTGGCCGTTTACGGATAATTTATTAATTGGCGAATTATTACAGTCTATATACCTATTCAAGGTATACAACAACTGCATATAAGCTTGACTACGAAACAACTCTCACCAACACATTTGTGCATGATTAATTTGATACTACTTCTGGGAATTTTATCAGTTAGCATCCATTAAATTTTTATCTTTTAATACAATAGAACATTCATTTACTGTTATTTCTAACACTGTAATACTAGTACCTCTGATTTGTCGGAATGAATTTGGAGAAAGTCCACTAGGAATATATCTGGAAGTACCAGTACCATCCGGTACGGCGTAAAATATGTTTAAGTGACAACAACGGAGAATATTTAAACTTTTTTACTGTTTTTTTTTATTTGTAAGACATTTCCTGATAAACTATTGCATTTAAATATTATTTAATATTGTAACATTTATATATGTATTTAATAGTAATTATAGGTATTGAAAAATATGGGGAACATGCGAAGCGACCGCAGTCTTGGCTGGCTTCATTTCTTTGTTGCTGGCTTTGTTTGCCGATGAGTTTTGAACTTAGATAGTAAGATTCCCTTCATGATGGGTACGTGATACTCAATACGCTCATTTTGCAAGACTTTCAAGAACAGTATACGGTATGGAGCAAAGACGTTTAATATATAGAAAGCCTCTATTAGCGTGATAGGTTGATGACACTATGTATTTTGAGAACATGTACCGGCATTTATTTCTATGAAAAGAGTTCATTTAGCTTTACTGAATAAAAACAATAATTCTATTTGATAGTTACACAATACTACATAAATGTCTTTAACACAGACACACGGAGCAGTGCAGTAGTGGTATTACTTAAATCACAGGTTCGTTGAAATTTATGAAATATTGACTAAGACAATAATTGTAGTTGTGTAACTTCTGCTTAAGGTAATAGATCACTAATAGTAATGTTTACAAAATGGCCTTTGCTTGGTATATTCTGAAAGGTAACCGTGTTTTGCACTATTTTGCAATTTTTAAACAACTTTTACCGTGCCGTTTTTTATAAATTTTGTATAACTTATGGTATCTCCTCAAGCTCAAGTAGAGACAAATTTCAAAGTGATAGCCACTATCCAAAACGTTTGCAGAGAACTCATTTTACCATTAATTTTAATAAAAGAACCATCAAACTATTGGTAAACAATTATAAAACACAAAATAAAAATGTCAATATCATTTTTTCTATTGTGTCTCAAGTAAACGGATTTAATGAGACAGAATTCATACTTCAACATTGAAAAAATAAGGTCGAATGCTGTGTTTCTGTTTTGAATTTTGCTTACCCCATTTAAAAATAGCCTTAGGGCAGACGTTAAACCTACCTGAATTTCTTCCACAAGACATAATCTAAGAGTGACAGCAAAATAGAGAACTTTCACCGCGTGTAACTCAATATTTTTAAAGATTTGTAACCCTACCCCTTCTGTTTAAGTAGTAAATTCAGTTTGAACACCAAAAAATTGCTTATAAGATTCATCTTTTTCCATTTTTGTACAAGAAATCAATAATAAGTCTTGAAAGAAGTAAAAACTTAGTAGAGAAAAAAGGAAAATAAGGGAAAAAAATTTGGTCCTAGTAGGGCTTGAACCTAAGAATTGCAGTAAAAGTAGGTTTATGGTAGGAATTGCATACTCTTCAAAAAGGAGGTTCTCTATTAGTGATGTAATACCTTAAGAGCAGAAATCTAAAGCACTACTGACTTCATGTAAGTCTTCTGATAGTTTAATGGCTGCCACTTTACAAAATGTTTATAGTTCATTCTAATTAAGTTTTCTTTTATTATTCCTTCATGCAAAGTAAAGTACAATTCTAGAAGCATGTGGTTTTATTATTTCAATAACGTACTAAAGCTTTGATGACTGTTGACACAGTTGATAAGTGTAATTAATAACCGTAAACCTTTTCTATACTAAAAATAAATCTAGGCATTTCAGACCATGGGACGCGATTGCCGTCAGAATAATGATGTTTTTGCAGTGAGACTGACAACGGAGGAGTGTAGCTATTTTTCTTATAGGTTAACTAGGGCTGATCCGGTTGCCTAGGGGAAACAAGCAGTACTGTTAATACAAAAGTCTTCGTTTCGAACCCGCTCCAGGTTCTTGAATATTTTTACCCAGGAATATATGGGCTCCGCGTGTATCGGTGCCATACAACGGCCACGTTAAAGAACTAGGCTGTCAATTAAAAGAGCCGGGCAACGTTGCCGAACATGCCTGTATCACATTGAAAGTGATTATTATGAAAAGGATGCCTCAGAAATCTGAGATAATAACGATATTATTACAACGAAATACAACAATTTTTTTAACAACATCTCACTTCAACGATAACAAAACAAACGTTATGTATAAGTGATATTAAAACAACTGTAATCTGCAGATATGTACCTCTGAATGCCGAGGTAAAGTTACCCAGTTGCCTATATATAGGAGTTTAACACAATGAATAAAGACACGAATGGACATTATGTTAAATGTTATCAGTAAAGGTTTGCACTTGTATGAACACCATACAAACTAACTTTATCCTTATATTTCCAAGAAACATGTTTTAAAGATTTCTTAGATTTGGATCTGCACAAAAACATGTAAAAGGGGGCATCCGTTACCGAGTGGTTAAGGTCACTGACTTCGAATCACTTGTCCGTCACCAATGTGTGTCGAACCTCATTTAGGAGACAATACTTCAATACGATCGTAAAATTTCACAAACCTAAAAGATATTAAAAGTCGTGTTCGGCTCCGATATATTTTCACTACCGACTTAATTTATTACTTGTTAGTCTGTTAGATGTCACTTCCTGTAATCTGCAGCACTTTATGATCAAACATATATACAGGTCAAAACATCTCAAGAATTTTCATTTTGTTTGCAAACATATCTATCTAAGCTGATTTTCTTTATTTCATAAAATATTTACAAATCAAAGCGTAATTTTTGCTTTATAACAATCTTTTTCTGCTTCTTGTTATTTCATTGATACTTACTATTGATAACACACATGTATTATTGTTATTATCCTTACTATTATTATCATTTTATTATTATTATCTAAGATACGTTTTTTGTAATTATTTTTCTTTAAATAATAATATTATTATCATATTTTTCATTATGATTATTTATAATTATGATAGCTACCTTTGCTATTTTTTATTAATATTAATATTAATATTATTATTAATATTATTATTATTATTATTATTATTATATGTTGTTGTCTTTGGTGTAGATTTTAGGTACAAACGAGGCTGCTACTAAAGGATGACTTATTTTAATATCGTATGGGGAGATTAAAGATTAAATGAAATTGCATGTGTATATATCGACTTAAAACTAATATTAAGTTTTATAACAAACGCATTTTAACAAGTAATATCAACGTTTAAATTTTTAACGCAACGACATATATTTAAGTGCCGTCAGGCACCTGATATTAAATTAAACCATCGATAATGAGCAAAATTATACTGAAACGTAATATAGAACGATTAAATCACCCACACAATCGAAAAACAATTAGTTGATGCTTAAATGCGACAAAAATGCAAAAAATACTAGTACATATTGACGTAGTCCAGACTACACCTAACGAAGTAAGTGTCTAAAGATAATATTGCATATAAAATTTGATAGTTATTGACCTTGCAATAGACACATCATGTTAAAGAATTGGTTTCAGAAAAAAAGATTAAGTTGCAAAATGCAGGAAACGCCAACAACTTCTAAGGTATAGATATATAATATTTTTACAATATGTCAATGCAGTTTAGAACTTTAATCTGACAACAACATTTAATTCATTTTATCGGTTTAAATGTAGAGTAAACTGCATCGTCTTTATTTTGCATTAGCAAAGTGCATAATACGAATAACACTATTTGTGGCTGTTAGTTCAAACACGTAGGAATAACCTTAAGCATCTTTTGTGTTAAGCGTTCATGTATTTACATTTCATAACTGTTTTTCTTCGGTGAGTTACAAAAATACATATTTAACAAGACAGACCTGTTTGTTTTTGTTAGGAAATAAAAATCTTACAGGTAAGTTTAAATTTTATTGCTATTCAGCTGGAACGTCGCATACCGAAAGGCTTACAACATTTTTGCATCTTAAAAATTACACTAAATGAGCAATTGCAATTTTGATAAGCTTTATTTCAGAGGAATTGTTGTCGTGCTAGCTTTGACCATTTCATCCGTTTTAAACATTATTTGAATTTAATAATTATTGTACTATTACTGTAATATTGCAGGAATGCGTATTATGACGATATTATTGAAACTATATGTTCATACACTTTTTATCTATTGTTTTACATATATTAACTACTTGAGAAAAATATCACTATTCGTGTTTTATATTATACTGATAATAATAATAACCATTAAAACTACTTAAACTATTATTTATATTATTATCAATAATAGACATTCAAAGAATTAATAATAAGTCAAGAGTACCTCCTATTTTTTAACAATACCACTTACTTCATGCCTACAATTTAAATGAATAAAAACAGTAAAGAAACAAATGGAAAAAAAAAACACATAAAATCCTTTAAAACACGTCCTATATCACCATAAACTTAAATGATAACTTACAATAGATTAACCTGTTCAGGCATCCAGATATCAATTTATTTTGGTTTCATGAACAGACCAAAAAGAAATAAACATTACTTTCTTTGGTTCATCAGTTAATTATTTGTTCATTTTTAACTTTATCCAAGTCATTGCTAACGACGAGATTTCACAAAATTTCAACAGCTGAAATATTGTTTAAATTTTTAATGCGTTGACCCCTTTTTTCAAGAATACTCATTTCAAATTTTACACAACAATATTAAGGTGTAAATTAAGTTGTAAATATGTTCATAGGCAAGAAAAGACATTTGAAAAATACAGAAAAAATACTACACCACAAAACATCGTTTTTAATATCTATTCAATATGCATTAAAACGTGGAATGAAGAAAGAAAGGAAACTCTTTAAGTTTCCGAAAACAAAGCTCTATCAACAACAATTTCAACGTATGCTGCCACTGAAAGTGGGATCAGAAAAAGTCTATACAATTACATATGCATTAGCAATATTATGTATATTTTACTGTTTTTCAACTGTTTAAAGTCAATAGTTAGGAAGAAATAAAATGATTTCACTCGTCATGTGTTTAACAAGTTTAATAGAAAATGTATTTTTAATTATTGTTACTGCTGTAATTGTCCTGATTTCAACCCCAATGCAATTTCAACAAATTTTCAATGTACACCTTCAATATGGTACTAAACCCTAAAAGAAGCTAAAGATGATGCAAATCCAAACACCCAAATAAACTTTGAGTCCCTACCATCTTTACGTGATCCGTTTCTGCAATATGTATCACTCTAAGCCATCATACTCACTATAGATAGATGCGAAAGAATAAATTCTTTTCCAGGTGCAACAATCAGCATACATCTTCTTCCTCGCGTTTTCGCAAAAATGTCAAATTAGATAATCGTAATATATCGCAATTGTAATCAAGACACATAAATGGCTAATATATAGCTAGTTCTGCAAAATTTCATCTAGGCTCGGGCACATGAAACAAATGTAATATACCTCTTCGACATTTTGGAAACTATTTGTTTCAAATTTTACGAACGGTTTCACGTGCATCATTTTGTTTATTCCAAAATTTTGATGCAAGTATTTTTTTTTTCATCAAGAGTTATATCTGCGCATTTTTCTGTCATCCAAATTCAACGAATGAAGCTCGATCTTCTGCTTGACTTTTGTTGTACAAACGGCATTCTAGATATAAATTTGACACAACAGCATAGAAATCAACTTCGTACGATTTTTCATAATGATACACAGCTCACATCTATGAATGCCTTCAAAATTAGTCTGAACTTAAAAGGTTATAATCAGCAGTTCTTATGATGTCATTACTTTAGATGTGCTATGGCTTCAGTTTACTCATGTGGCTTTTATTCATGTATTACTGTAAATACTACATGTACAGTCAGCCTGAAATAAAAATATATTTTATTTTAAGACGTTGTATAAATACTACAGAGTATTACACACTAATGTGATGCGAATTCAAAAGTGGTAAGAAACTAACTTCAGAGCATTACAAACTTAAGTGATGTGAAGTTCAAAATTTACAAGAATGTTCAGCCCACAATGCTTCTGAATTCTGCTGGTATACTTTGCTTTAATTTCTAATATCTTTTTTTGTCTTGCTATGTACTGGACCAAAATGTTTGCGAATTCAAAATTAACTTGACACTGGCTGCCACAACAGTGATAGTTTAATAATACCTTTACACTTCTCTATAGGTAAAGAATTACCTTTTCTAGCAATAATTATTTTCCAACTGAACATTATTGCCATTACTTACAAGTGTAACTTGCATGGTCTTTGATGTTAAGGTAGGGTAACTGGTGATTTGTTATTTCCCTGCGCATGCGCAGGTACATATCTTAAACACACCTTTATCAGCGTACTATAATATATTTAAACAGATTGGACTTGCGTGTCTAGTTTTCATTGGGTATTCTAGTGAATATTGTTTTTACAACATTTGCTAATTAGCGTATTGATTATATTTAACTTGTTTTCTTTTCATTGCAACCGTATTTGTTGAATCTTGTGCCATATCAACCACCGGTAGACCTAGCAACAGCACTGTTGTATCAACTATTTGGATTTATTTTAAGACTGGCCATGGAAACTGCCGGTAGAGAGAGTATAAATAGGACTAAACATAAAGGAGCGGCACAACCGGAGTTTATTTCAACTAAAGGAGCTGACATATCTTTTACTCATCATGGCGGTTACTGCAAGGACATTAATCAGTCTTCTTTTATATCTTGCGGCGTTTTATGCTACAGGTTAGTGATTTTAGATATAAAAAGATGATCTTACTTGAGCGTTCTTTTTTTTCAAACTGAATATATTAACGATTATCTGCTCTGCTCTTTAGCATTTTATTCAACGAGTTTAATAAATGCAGTATTAGAAGACATCAATGCAAGAGTTTTATAACAACATATTAGCTTTTTCTTTACCTATTATCAGCAGCCATATCGACCAACGTCTTTTACATTACGCCAAAACTACACAGATGTATTACGGCGTAATTCCACCCCCGTATCGTCAAACATGTAGTTTTTATGTTTTATTAGCAATGTAAAGTTATGTCCGGAAATTTTTCATATATTTTCAGCATATAGGTATATTACATCCAAATGGTAAAACAGATGTTTTCGACATAGGATAAAATAGTAAATTGTACTCGTAACGAACATGGTTATACCGGATGTTTGGTTAAAGAAAAATTTTCAAATGAGCTGATTTTTGCCCCTCTTTGTTCTGTGTAAAAAAAAAATGGTTATGTGAACACAGGTATAGCAAATTATGGGATAAGAGGGAATACGTTTCATGAACCAAATACATCATGGTATATGGCGAACCCCAAAAATTCAGAAGCAAAAGCTCATTTTAGGATTTTACGTAAACATTGTGTTTCAAACGGATCAAAGTTCTATTTATGTTAGAATTTATTTGGTATATTTGTTGCTAAAACCTAGGTGTACTTTTATGCTTTAAAAAGATGTTGGTACAGACAGCATATGATGGAGAATATTACTGGCACACAATTTTTGTTAATTATAACAAAACTTTTGAAAATAGCACAATTATTTCAGACTTGTTACGCCTGCGGTGGATTATATCTCGAAAAACTGTCCCTTTCAGATGCTTCGCCCTGAAGCATACGTTATGTATCAATGTGCATTTTATCAAGTATAATTAAATTTCCACACATTTAATGCTTGTTTCGATTAAATGGACCGCATTAAAGTCCGTCAGTATAGACGGTGTATGATTTTAATACTTCACCTGAATGTTTTGTACTATTACTAGACTGTAACGATATGATTTTTGTTGCTGAATTTTCATTGTTAAGATTGCTTTTGCTATATATGTTAAACTACGATACAAATGTTTTGCCTTTTCATAAAGAATAAATATTTTACATCTGTCAGTGGGAAGAAAAGCAAACTGTACCAAAGACTAAAACCGTGATGTATGGCAATTGGAGCCTGCAAGTTTTTGAACTCCCTTCCCATCAAGAGTAGCGATGCTTTCAAAAGTCTACCAAAATCCCGTTTCTTTCTTCATCATTTCGCAAACTGACCAGTACATCTATTCATTATGAAAGCGTAGAACAGTATTTCATCCTTAAATCTATTTACGTTACAATATGTGTAGATCTATATGTCTGTCTTGTTTGGTTATGTATGTATAACTTTATAATCATGATTTGTTAATTTAAAGAGGCAATGTTTTTGTTTCTCGTGAATTCTAATTGTTTTGTACTTTTGAAATCTGTTCTGTAAAAAGAGTGCTAAATGTGATATAATGATGACGATGATAAAAATAATGATAATAATAATAATAGTAGTAATAATAATAATAATAATAATAATAATAAAGAGAAATACCATTTATTGCAAGCAGCTTTTCACCGAGGGAATTGACAATACATGAACCGCTAAAATGTCGGCAACTGGAACAAACTGCATTATTTTAGTAAATTATTACATGTCGCAATATCATATTATATCAATTAATGTTATAGCTTGTTTAATAAATAACTTCAGACCCAATCTTTAAAACAAACTTGGTCAAAGCACACGTTACATAAACATATATTTTCTGTATAAAAAGTGACTTAAAAAGTTGACCTGACGTTTGCATGAGTGTAGGAAAAACCATTTACAATGAATCTTGTTATATATTCATAAGATGCTACAATAACCTGGAGTACCCCATCGGGTGGAGACGGTACTGCAAACGTAGACGAAAACGCAGCTGTTGGAGACGCAGTTGAAACTATAGCCGCCACTTCCGATGATAATCTGGGAGCAATTACACTACTGACTACAGGCACTCCATTTACATTGGCAGTTGGCGGAGCATTGACAGTTGCCTCTGCTACCCTCGACTTCGAAACAACCCCAACCTACACATTAAGCATTAAGTAAGTAGATATATAACTAGAAGGATAATAGCTTTTCGCTCTAGTCTAAACTTTAACCGTGAAAATGATTTTGCTACTGTAACATTTATTACATTAACAATATAGTTTTATTTATTTAACCTTTACAAAAATAGCCTGTACCGTATGCCGACCGTTAAAAGACGCCCCGCGTATGCTGTTAATTTGTATGATTGTAAATCATCTACCAGTATATTTTCTTGACACAGCTTCTGTTTGCATGCGCTGACTTTGTCAAAAGTTTCCTATAATTCTTATCTTACCATTCATGTTTGTTTAAGTAATACCAACAATTTGACAAAAGTTGATAACAGACTTGTTATGATGCTTGTTATATTCCGATCTCTTCGGAACGCTCAGTACAACATTTGTTGTGCTTTACTTATGTGTCGTGTTGGGCGACCTGTGGTTTTTCCACTTTTTTCTATTTTCAATTGATTATTTTTATTCGAAACCATCAAAACTGGCATCAAAAGTTGTAATGAAGTAGCATATTATCAAGCATATACGCTCGAAATGGTAAGAAAATATATGGACCATGGCAGAAAACTGTATTAATCATGACAAAATGTTGCGATAACTAATACATTCGCAAAGAACATTCGTTTATCTTCCAAACCTGAAATTTGAAGAAAATGTTTTGCCTGTTTTAAAGTCACAATACTTTTAGGTCAATAACCAAACACGTTTTAGATATGATATCAACAGCAGTTTTGCGTCGTAGTGCATGTCATGTTTATTTCATATACGGGAAGAATAATGTATATAATTTACTAATATGACATTACCGATTAAATATTTGGAAACTGTTTGAAGACATTTCACTGTAAGATAATTTTTCCGTGTATTTTTTGTTTTTATCCAGGGTTGTTTGGCTTGGAAACATTAATATGCAATGGTGCATGGATGTTTAGGTTGTCATCACCATAGAAATAATTTATACTTGTTCACCATAGAAATAATTTATACTTGTTAAACATCTTAGAATTTGCTTTGTCCTAGATATAAACAAAATTATAATATACAAGTAGCTAGTTTCTGCGTGAACACCTGAAAAACGATGATTTTCCAGTTCATCTATTATGCAACAATTATGTAACGTCACTAATACAGGTTTGCTCATGGAATGCCCCGTATCATATAATTATGTAAGTTCTCCATTGCATAAATTGTTATTTTTGTAGAGGTGTCGACGATTCAACTTCTGCAACAGCGACACTTACTGTACACGTCAATGATGCTCCAACGTTTAGTTCATCTACCTTCAGTACTTGCGCGACTGACGGATCTGTAGCAGGTTGGTAGACTTTAAGTACATGATAAAATGTTGAAACATTTTAGTCCGTTGTTAATCGACCTTTGGTCATACATTTGTTGATGCGAAATGAAATAAATTACCAGGTTTCTACGATACTTATTCTATATTGTTTCCTAGTATAAAATGAAAATTCAGAAATAAGTATTTTCTGCATATTATATTAATACCTACTAGCATGTTGATATTTGTCGAAATTATTGAGAACTTTATTAACAAACGAAAAGTTGTAAATACATCATATTTTCCATACACGGTGTGTAATTTAAAGTAGTTTTTTATCTTTACATCCATAATACGAATGAAGATACATATGTATATCTATGATAGAATGTAGATAATGCATACACACGCACCTGTATAACATGTATAATTCTACGCACATTTTCATTATCTTGATTGCAATAACCGTATAGTATAACGCTTAAATATTGCATTTTCGAACTATACACCTATTTATTAGTTTAAAGCTAGTTTCCGCGCAACATGTATTGAAATATCTATTTCTACATGTACCTTCAGTAATGTCACAAGTACCATTTTTCTCCAATATTAACATTTAAATCTTCTTAAAGTAATCTATATGAATGAATGTTAAGGAACACCAGTCTGACCTTAGACTAATAAAAATTATCGTGCAGAATATTGTCACCTCTAGAATGCCTTTTCTGTCGACTTGTGTATTTTTCCACTTTACAAATTATAAGTAAATAAGTGATGATTTGAAAACAATCTATAAGGAAATGAAGGCAGCCAATCAAAATAATAGCAGTCTTGATTTGATTTAGTCTATTGATGAGAGGTAATGAAATGTGAAAAACATTTTATGTCCCTATTTCTTCAGCGATAAGATTCGAGGCATCTTGTTTAATAGAATTTAAATAATCATGCAATGTTTTTATGCTGCAACACTATGGTGCTATTTATAACCTAACATAATTATTAACATGGGCGAATCATCAACATACGACAATCCTTTCCTAATTCTTTAATGATTTGAATCAAAAGAATAGACCTAGACACTGATCATTTGTGTATGATTCGTATGGCATTTTTCTTAAAGCAAATTTTTATTTCCTATCTTATAAACAAAGTTTGTACAAATGTTACTTTTTACAAATTTTAGGTACGACAGTCTACACTCTATCTGCAACCGATGGGAACTCCGGAGACACACTTACTTACTCCATTACAGGTAAGCTGAAATTCGAGGTATTTAGACCGTGAAATAGATAGTCAGATAACGGAAATGTTATTTGTATATACTATACGGGTCGATTGATGTACAACGCAAGCTCGTGGTTTGAATTTATACTTTGCGTGTGTAACGACTGAATGATCTAGCATTATTTTGGTACTCTTCAGGTGGGAACACAGGCACCGACTTTGCTATTTCTTCAGATAAGATTGTTACAGCAAATGCACTTGCCATGGCAAGAACTGCAAGCTACGACCTGATAGTGCAAGTCAGTGATACCTCCTTGACTGCAAGTGCAACCGTTACTGTATCAGTTTCTGCGAGCTGCAACAGTGCAACGGCTCTTGTCTTCAGCCTGTTGACCATCCTCACAGCTCTTGTTGTCGCTCTGAATTAAATCTTCCTGAAATACTTTAGGTAGACCACAAGTAGATAATAAATAAATAAATAAATAAATATTGGGTACCTTTTCGTTGAAACTGTCAAAGAAAAGAGAACATTACAAAAGTGACAAAATGATATCGTAAATACTTGATTCAAGATTACCAACAACTAGATAGTTTAAACGGTTACCTTGATTTAACCGTAGAAATATATTCAATAGTTTTAAAGTTTGATACAGTTTGCTTAATGTAAAAGCATAATGAACTGCGTGATGTTTATATATCAGTACTCCAGGTGAGAGGACCTTTCGACACGGGACATTTAACGCACACTTTATATGACCGCTTACCCTATTTGTACTAAAGGCAAAAAGAGCGGTAAATGTCAAAAATCAGTAAATGCACATATATGTAATCACATATTATTGCCTTCTAAAATAAAAAAATAAACAATCCGAAAGTTCTTTATATAATGGTGACATTGTCCTAAGATAAAATTAAGTATTTAACTAAAACAGCTCTATAGTGCTTAACACGTGTCCACGTCAATAACTAAAGTATGCAAAAATTAATGCCCTGTGGTTAGGTCTACTCCCTTTAGTATTAGGTGTTGTTTGTGGTTGTTTCTCAAATTTATATATTCAAGAAACGATTTCATTAATGAGATACCAGCGTATCGATGCTGAAGTCGTTTCATAGTTAAAGTGAGCTTCTTTTGTACAGTTAAAACTATTTCTAGCATATATGTTTTCCTTAATATTTCTTTTAAAATGATACTCCATTTAATTCAAAAACATTATTTTGCTACTTACTGTTGATTAAAACTTAAACTTAGATATTAAATGTAAGAAGTTTACAAGCAATTTAAAAGGGACGACCTTACTAAAATCCAGGTTCTGTGGGGGCAAGTCATGAGATTTTGCTTTCGTTTTATTTACAAAGGACACAATTTTACATTCGTAGATGAAACTAGACACAATTGCTTGTTAACGTTAATGCATGAGTTTATATCTTATATATTGATTTACACTTTTCAAAGATTTCTTGATTTTCTTATGGTCATTCCTTCAATTATGAAACAGCCATTGGTTTTGTTTATATGGCTATTGTCAATAATAATTTGATTATCCAAATAAAGGTGTTATGATATATGTTAAATGTACTTTATACACTACTTTTTATCTTTGTGTGGGTATCTTTGTGTGCAATAAAGCATCTCATAAAACAACAAGCTTTAGTCATGTCTGAATAGCGGTTACGCCCTCTTAATTAGATTTGCTGTTTCACGACTGTTACCCTTAACCTTAATATATCCGTTATTTATATTACTTGCTATATATAATCATATGATAGAGGGAAATGCATGCAAATCTAGTTTGAATTCTGAGATTTCCTTGGCCTTTTACTGCTGGAACCTAGACTGGCTATTTCAATCCCCGTCCTTTGTTTCAAATATTAAAAGTATTCTTTAACATTAGGCATGGCGTGTATAATTTGGTGTTTCACCTTAATTTACTTTTACTTACACCAAACATGATACTCATATCGATCAAGAGAACATTTTCTCGATGTAGTCTAAAACTCCCTAATTTGCGATCACTCGCACGGACGTTCTTAAACATTCTACTGCTTCATGTAAGGTGCAATGAAGGGACGTTTTCAACTTTCTATACTTCGCAACAAGGTATGGGTAATTTTTAACAAGAATGTTGTGTTAAAATTGTTGGTTATTTGACGGGAGATTCGCTTATCTGTAGTTAATAAATTAATAAATGAGAAATCAGTTAGTTCTGTTAACAGTGTCCGACAACATTATTCAAATTAAATGGCACTCACGTATAAGGAATGTTAATTGATAGGTTTACAAATAATGTTGAATAACAATTACAGCGAGAAACTTCGCCTTTTTGAACTAAGACAACGCTACAGTCTGTAAAGGTATTTTTAATAAATATTTATCCGTATCAGAAATATCGAAAGCTTGCTTAAGTTAAAAGTCAGTAATATTATGTTCGAATTCCCTTTAATAAGCCTAAAGTTAGTTCACGAAACGGACTTTAGAGACTAAATCGTCAGACAGAGCTCGTTAAAACAGATCTTTAATCGACCAAAGTCATAGTGTTCGTTTAGGACTAGTCTCTGGTCTAATTGTGGTAACTGAACTGTCCATTAATATTTTTTTTCATTAAATGCACAAACACATTGGCCGCACTTCAAGGAGAACATAGATTTATTTTTCAATCAAACTAGCACCTTCTTTTTATTGATATAGAATGGGCATAAGTAAAGGAAGACTTAATACCATTTATGGTTTCCATTTTTTATCTTTCCTGACAATGAAATATTTGTGAAAATCTAGATTGAAATTATGTGTCTGTATCCGATTTTCTCCCACTCCCATCCCTGATACAGCAGAACGTTACGCCAGACTTTTAACTCTTGTCTGTAGTGTATCGAGTTATTCATAAAACACTATAATAATTTTCTACCGTAATGCATATCATGTACAAGACGATTCTATCAAAAGTTATATTTATCAATTTCTTTTCAATAAATAAAAGAACACAGGCGACTAGTAGAAATGTGCCTTCTTTTTTCTCTATGTATTATCTGTTGCAATAACTTCAGTATGCAAGCATATGTCGTAGCGGATGATTTTTATGTTTACATCTGAATTCAACAGAAAGTATATATCTATTGACCTGTCCCACTTTCGCATTTATCTGTATTAGGAGAAGAAAGGGGTGTTCAGAGGACAATGTTATAGTTTTCCCACAAGCGGCGGATAGGTAATATGTTACAGTATATCCTATATAATTGTCAATGCGCAATCTTGCCAAAACAGAGGCTCATTAATTCTACAACACCAATTATATAATTGATAATTGTTACTAATACTATTAGGAAATATATTTATATGGATAAACAGTTAAGCAATAATCGGCGCATATTTTCAAAATAAGAACTACTTTATGTGTATAATATATTGTGTGTTTATTTCGTCGTCACCAGTCTATGCAAAGTATATTTGGCGGACCATATATGCTCTTCGGTATGCATAGTCACGCCCTATAAACAACTGTACTGTCCTCTTCATGTTGCGACCGATCAAAACAAAAAACAGACAGGTCGGAGGAATGAAATCCTCTTAAAATTAATTATTTTGCTTTACACGGTATGTGTATTTACGTTTAACGATAAGGCTATGAATATGTGTATATGGTGATATAATAGATGAAACAGACAAGTAATGTTTACAGAATGCTGACAAAATGTTGACTGATCACACTCATTGCGTGAAAATTCACTCGACCAAGTCACGAAACAGATGAATTATACGTCAATTTGATTTGCAATCCAGTAGTCCATGTTATTTTCTGAAATAAGCATGCATACTTCATAAATTTATTTAAATAAGATGTTGCATATCCGTTGCGTTTTTGAAAGAAATTACTTTTTATCTAGTAGGTAAAAGGCATTCACTGTATGCCGACTTGCCAATTTTGATATATGATCAGATCTCGTATTTGCGACCGACACTGTATTCCATTTTGCGACTACAGTAGGCGATCTATGTTCTTTAAGGGCGTAAATAAAATAAAATAAAAATTACATACTACCAGATTGTCTCTATTGATCACTCGTAATGTATATAATGTAATTTAATGTCGAACCCCTCGTGCTATGCATATACTAATCCATTGGGGGAGAGGTCTGTGACTCGCTATCCCAGCTAATTATTATAATAAATTGAATGCTTCAGAATGGTAAACATACAAGTATTCCGTGTTGGTTTTACAGAGATATATTAACATAAAATACTGAATAAGAAACTAAAAGTATACACAGGGTCCCTGCTACCTGCTATGTCATGCAGGAAATTAACCGTCTGTCGATTCCCTATTTAAGTAACGCGAAGAATGTTACCTGACGACTTCAAAATGTCGATGAGATGAGACAGGAGGGGATTATAGGTTGCCCTTGTCCGTCCTTCCGTGTCCGTCTACAACAAAATGATCCTCCCATTTTTTTTTAAAATCTATTGCACCCACAAGTACCCTGCGGCTTGACACAGCGCTGTCGTATTTACTACCTGTCGTATGTTTGAAATAATTTACAATTGACAGCGATAACGCTTGCACACGCCGGGAATCTGTCCTTGCGTATTTAGTCGTTTTCATTGCTAAGCCTGGCTTAATCCTCTTCCGTTGGGTTAAAAACGGCGTCGTTTGTTTTAATATCATCGACAAATTCAGAATATTTTAAAGAAACATTTAAATGTTATTTGGTAAGTATAAATGTATATTAAGTAATAATGGTCAAATCCCGGCGGGTAGTCAACACGACAGCTGTATGTACAGGCGCAGCTAGGGTTCCTGTGATTGTACCTACCTTGATACTTCACACGCACATAGACGGCAATATGTAATAAACTAAACTATATTATTTTTTGGATGGGATTTAAGATGGCCTACTAGCAGCTATTTTGGATAAAAATGTGTTCCTGTGATTTATTGAAAACTATTGAACCTTCCTCTTAAACTTCACGCACACGCACACGCACACACACAACACAACACAACACACGCACGCACGTACACACGCATGCACACACAGAGGTGTTTACTGTGTGACGCTGTCAAATCATCCCATTTACTGCTTATATTTTGACAGCTTATTAATTGCAGTTCGCGATGATATATCGGTTTCAATGTGCTGAAATTATAACAAGTACAGTCTTGTGGAAATGGCAATACACTTGAATTTTTAAGAAATGCTATATAATAGTAAGATGGCAAAATATATTACTACTTCCACATAATTTATGTCACGCAATTTTGTTAACTTCAAAGATATCAAGATCCAGAAAACTGATTTATCTGTAAACTTCATCGACAAAATAATCGAATTTGGCTGCCTCTTCTTGAAATAATCACCTTCTTTGTATATTGTCATCAATAAGGCAATAATTTTATATAGTTTTCATAAAATATAGTTCTTGAAATATTTGATGCATATAATAAACATATAAGCTGAACTTCACATTTAAAACAACTGGAAATAAATTATTATGTCAAGTTGCAAATAGGATGTTGATAGAAAGTCTCACTTTTTACAGTTTCATTGCGAATCTGATACTATTCTCGAATTTCCTCGAGTATCTGTGCAAAGTACAACATTTTACATTGATTGTCAACTAAATGTGCATGTTAGCAGGGACAAGTAAAATAGACAGAAAAATACATTTTAATTTCAGTCATAATTCATTCCAAACCCAATAACAAAGCCGTATTAGGACGTAGTTTTCTTTGGCAATCAAACACCTAAGTAATTTACAATAAGCACGTATCTAATTCCAAAAGGATATTTAAACCATAAATAAGCAAAAGTAAATACAACACATATTTCATGTTATTCGTGAATAAATAAACTGTCGAGCATGATATATATACTCGCTTTAGATGCTAGGGTATGTGTGCACTGTTGTGTGCTTTATCACGATCCGATTGTCGACCTTTGTGAAAAGATTTTTCTCGTTTTGTTTGAAAAAATTTCAAAAGCGTAAACCTATTTGAAATATACTGTGTACATGATAAGCAGGTAAAACGTTACCTTGCCTGCTTGGTCTCTAAATGAAAATAAATATTCAATGAAATAAATGTATGCGAGCGCGTGTGGATGTGCGTTCGGATTAAACGTGTTTTCAACATTATTTTTGGTCACATAAACGACGGTGTCTACTTAAAGCTCTATAGTGACACGTGACATGATAACTAACCCAATCGCCTTATACTGACACGAGGTTGACCAATTCTAGAACTATCCTCTTAATGCTGAGTGTCAAGCGATGAAGATGCATGTACCAGTCTTTGGTATGACGCGGTCGGGGATCGAACACACGGCCTCCCGCACTCAAAGTTGGCGCTTTACAACTAGGCTAGCAAGACGGTGAAAAAGAGACTATTTACAAGAATGACGACGATGTTAACTTAACTAAGGCTTTGGGTAGTGTTGCCACAAATCAGTACAGATCTACATATCGATGTCAACGATTTGAAGCGGGGAGTAATCTGTGCGAGTTTAAGAGAGATCAATCAAGAAATAAGTTTTAAGGAAGGAGTAAACATTATGATAGATAGACTAAAACACAATATGGCCGTATATCATATGGTTCTGGAGGGAGATGGTGGTTGTGGAATTGGACTTGGGCTGGATTGAGGGGAGGAAATAAAAATACTGCTAAAAAGAAAATTCTTTCTGAAAATCGTACTCAATTGAATAAAAACTATTTCTGGTTTACGTCCGGCGAGACTATCCTTATCTATTTTTGATTGATCTATCAACAAAAAATGCTGAAACCAGCATATTATTTGTAAATCAAGAAAGCCATGATCACGTGACAAAAACAGATGAAGTATACAAAACTGTTCGTCAAACAATGGATCCCTTCTTTTGTGTCAGCTATATCTTTCAGATCTACTCCAAAAATGTCGTATTTGAAATTAAAAGCGCCCGAAGTAGTTTCTTTCTACAATAAACGAGAAATAGAACTTGCAAGAAAATGGTCGTATTTTGTTACACAAAAGAGAACAGTTGTCACCAAAACGTATTCTCTACCTGGTAGACTTTAATTAATTGCTCCTGAAATTCACATATGTTAATGTAACAAGCATTATTACCTTTTATCTTAGATCAGTACAAGCTTTACGGAGATTTCTTTGCAATGATATTAATAGTGAAAAACGCTAAAGCGAACAAAATATTTTCGATTTGTTAAGTATACGCAGTCAGTTATAACACAAAAATGTACATAACGAAATTTCAACAGACCCATTTCATAAATTAATATTTTTCCAGTTTCTTATTGACAAGTTCACTCAAGTACATTCTTTAAGGATCTGTTCAAGTTTGCTCATGTATCTATGCATTGTTGCCATAAATTATATACCATTATAAGCAGCAGCATGACTCAAACAATTCATGTTTTGAAAAGCAGAAACAATACGGATAAGGACTTTTTCTATGCTTTGTAGATATCTTAGGTACTAGAGTACACAGCAACGCTAGCATTAAGTAGAAATCAGAGGGAATATATAACTTGTGTATAAATAACATGTAGCGGGGATTTCAAGTACGCTCAACAAAATTCCTAATCGGTCAGTTTATATTTGTATTACCATTTTGTTAACAATGCATATCTTTACGCGAAATTTCAAATGCCGACTTTTGAATCGGTAATGTAGCTAATTATTAATTTATTTTTAGCGACGCATGGCCAAAATAACCGCAATAGGCGTTCTGACTAATATTGCATATTTTGCACGTACAGGGCATGTGCACCAACATGCACGTGCTCGTTTACACTTTTGGCATTACTGACGAAATTCCTACTAGAAAAAACACATATCATGGTGAAATTGACACAAGAGCAACGCGATCGAGCTGTTGGAATTTTAGCCAGGACACATTTACGACATCATGTAATCATTTTTGCAATTTCGAAAGAATTTTGGTATAATTTATGTGTAGCTGTTACTTTAATGGTTATTTCCATTTTTAACCTTGTTTCCGTTTACAAGAACCTTTAGTCGTTGGTTATCTACCATCCGCGCTCTTTTGGCGAAATGTAACCAAAGTACAATTCATTGAAGTGGCTGATTTTGAATTTTGTGGTATAGTTCCAACGGCCCGGGTGCATTGCTCTTGTGTCAATTTCACGATAAATTGTGTTTTTCTAGTAGGACTTTCGTCAGTAATGCCAAAAGTTATCATTAACACGTGCATATTTGTGCACATGCCCTGCATGTGCGAAATATGCTTTATTGGTTAAAACGCCTAATGCGGTTACTTTGGCCGTGCGTCGGTCAAAAATAAATCTATAATTAGCTGCAGTACCTATTCAAATTTCGGTATGTGAAATTTTCGTGTAAATACATGCATTATTAACAAAATAGTAATACGATATAAACTGACAGATTAGGAATTTTGTTGAGTGTAGTTAGACGCAATTACATGCAAGTTGCGTGCGATTGATGAATTTCGAGGAATTTTAGTGTGATGTTCTCAATATATCCTTTAAGCTGTCAAATGGTTTGCGCTTAAGATTTATTATGGAAGTTTTATCTGACTGAAATGCACAAAATGAAATAGAAGAGAAACAAAATTGTAATTGTGGAAGATAATAATGACTTGTCAATAAACTAACCATTGTTCATTTGCTAATATTCTTAACGCTCAGAAGACTTATATTTCTAAACAAATGGTAATTGTTTAATAACACGGATTTTGTGTATGTTCTATATTTGGACATCTTACTTTTCTTTTTGTCTTATTTGCATAGTTGTGGTAAGTTTGTTGCATACGTTAAATATCAATAAAATGCAAGCAGCATGGTGAACCAACATATTGTGGACTGAACCCTGTGGAAAATTGTAATACATTGTGGTTGATATACTGCAGACCCTTACAGGGAAATCCGACACTTTTATTTAGATATAAAAGAATACATTTTATTTGTTTCATAATTAGGAGGTACTATTTCATTTGTTACTTAAAGGGAAAAGCAAGGTTCTTCGTTTTCTCACCCCGTCTGCTAGGATTTCTTAAAATTCTTAAATCATTTAAAAAAAGTAAAGGATTTTCAAAATCGGCTAAAAATGAGAAAGTTATGAGCATTTTAATCTTTGATCAAAATGACGACAATTTTGAATCTAATAATTTCTCTATTTTTTTTTCCAACTATAATAAAAGAAATTACCATGCTTTACATCTTACAATCAAGAAAGTTATGAAATCATTTATTTAAAACGTTATTTCCTAAATAAAGAATTCAGCAGTGTGTAAATGACGTCATAAACACACTAAAATGGTTGCCATCATGATCAGGCATATTCTTAAGTATAAGTATTTAAACTGCCATATCTTTTTCAACAGTGGTCCGATTTTAAAAATTCTTTCAGCGTTAAGATTTGAGAATGGCTTTCATATAAAATTAACTTATTGTCAGGCTTCCCTTGCCCTTTAATAATATAAAAAATATTTTTTTAACACATAATATATCATTTTTCGAAAGGTAACAGTAAATACGAAATGAAATTCCGTAAAGATGAAATATGAACTTGTAAATATGAAACTTTTTCTTTATAAAAATTTAAATACAATTTGTTGAACGAACCAAGGAAGCTATGAAAATTAGCCTCAAGCGTTAGTTACTGATTTCAAAATATTTCATATTTTTGGCAGTTCCTAACGTCAACTTCGAAGACAAAGGAAAAAAGAGGATAATATTTATATAATGCATTGTGACAAGTTTGAAATAGATTATAATACGGATCAACTAAAATTGATCAAGACAAGAATATGCTTGGCATTCACGCATTTCAAAATCGGCTTAGAAATGAAAAAAAAAAAAAACGTTCTTTGATCAAAATCTTTGATCAAAATGACGACCATTTTATATCCCTTTGACCTGGCACAAAAAAGGAAGAAACTGGCGGATCTGTTAGAATTTCTAGATACATATTTGAACTGTATTTATTTTTTTCTGTAAATTAATTTCTCTATTTTTACCAGCTATAGTGAAAGAAATTACCATGCTTTACATCTTACAATCAAGAAACTTATGAAATTATGAAAAAAAAATTCTGCAACGTGTTGATGACGTCATAGACACACTAAAATGGCTGCCTCCATGATCAGCCATTTTCTTAGATTTTAAACTGCCATCTCTTTTTTTAACATTAGTCCGGTTTTAAAAATTCTTTCAACGTTAAGACTTAAGAATGGCTTTCATATACGAGTGTCATCAAATAAGCTCTGATAATGGTCCTATATCTTTTTCATCTTATATCGCAAAGTAATAAAACATGTCACACATGGCCATTAACTATTACGCTTTTAATTGACGCAGAATACGCGCATGTGCGTCATATGAGTCATCACGCTGTGACGTCATTTAGACGTCGCTTTAACGTCATTGCCGCGGTAAGTCAAGCTGAACGGCGCGCGTACGTAAAAATTTCTGTTTCTGATAGGGAAAAAAGGAAAGGAAATCCATGAAAATTTATCAGAAGCTTGTGGTGGATCTGTAGTGTCATTTAATACAGTTTATAGGTGGATAAGAAATTCTGCTACAGGGTAGAGACCACGAATTGTTTTCCCATAGACTTACATTGTAACATTATGACGTGTACGGCCTTCCATACATCGAAACATGTATGTCTTATTACAAGTTTTTCAAGAATTATCTTAGTTCTATCAAAATATCGGACGAATAACATATGAGTAGTGATTCTTTATTTAAGTAATTTCCATGTGGATGAGATGACCCCCGGTTTACATCATTGCCATGGCGGGAGAAATTCGTTTGATAAAACTTGTTTTCAATACACATAAAATGTAGCAAATTTTGTCAAAATGTATAATAAAATACTGTAAATGCAGTGAAAAAATATAAATTTTGAAAAAAATAATCACTTCCTGGATTTGTTTACATGACTGGCCAATCAGAACGCACAGACGTTACCTTATTCCCAGGTATACACGTACCTCATTCCCAGTAAGTTCCCTGTACTTTTTTTGAATTGGTGGTCTCTGACCTATAGATGAATGTTTCGTATCACATTTTCCAATTTACAGTGATATTGTGAAACATGATCCAATACCAAATGTCTTACAAAGTTTCATCAAGAAATGTTCAGTTTTATGAATAATATGGACAGTTTACTGAGGTACGCCCCTGTCGCTTTATATGCCCAGACTCAGTCCCTGTCGTCGTCAGATTGCAATTTTTCGTTAAAATTTCACTTATCTGCATTGGATTTGACTTGGAAGCTGCAATACGATTCATTCCGTAAAGAATAGAACTAGGGCCTAATGATTTTGATCATTCTCTAACATTACAGACATAAAACTGATCCTTTTAGGCCCAAAAGCGCAGATAAAAATGGGCACACCTGTTAAAAAAGAGGCAAAAGGTTAAAAACAAATCAAATTTCACGCTTATTTTTTAACGAAAACGTCTTTCTACATCATTTACAACAGATTTGTGACCATTTACATGACTTGTGATGGCTTCCGACGAAAGTCATGTTTCAGCTCTATTTTAGGATAGAGACCACCAATATAGACTTACATTGTAACATTATGGCGTGTACGGCCTTCCATACATCGAAACATGTATAATATCTAATTACAAGTTTTTCAAGAACTATCTTAGTTCTACCAAAATATCGGACGAAAAACATATGAATAGTGATAGTTTTTGCTACAGATTTTGCTACAGATAGGTTTTGCTACAGGGTAGAGACCACCAATTGATTCCCATAGACTTACATTGTAACATTATGGCGTGTACGGCCTTCCATACATCGAAACATGTATATCTAATTACAAGTTTTTCAAGAACTATCTTAGTTCTACCAAAATATCGGACGAAAAACATATAAATAGTGATAGTTTTTGCTACATGATATAAGATATGAGTAGTGATACTTTATTTAAGTAATTTGCATGTGGATGAGATGACCCCCTGTTTACATCATTGTCATGCGGGAGAAATTCGTGTGATAAAACTTGTTTTCAATACACATAAAACGAGTATAATAAAATACTGTAAATGCAGTAAAAAAGTATCAATTTTGAAAAAATAATCACTTCATGGGTTTGTTTACATGACTGATCAATCAGAACGCACAGATGTTACCTTATTCCCAGGTATACACTTACCTCATTCCCAGTAAGGTCCCTGAACTTTTTTGAATTGGTGGTCTCTAACCTATAGACAAGTTTCATGTTGAACAAGAAGCTGCGTTCAATAAACGCTTGATGCCCCCGATGGCATCCTTGTCGACACAAAGCAACCTAAGTCCAAAACGAGGTCAAGTTAAAAGTCAAGGTCAAACTGAGGTCAGGTGATGTCTGAAGATGAAGAATGGTCACAGGTTACATCTGCATTAGTATCAATTCATTCTTGTAAGGGGTATTGATGCTAGACGAAACGGTCCCATTTGGTTAACCAAAAGATGGCCCATATAAAGCAACCTTAGTCCAAAATGAGGGCAAAGTCAAGATCAAACTAAAGTCAGGTGATGTCTGAAGATGAGGAATGGTCACAGGTTTCATCTGCATTAGTATCAAGTCATTACAGTAAGGGGCATTAATGCTAGACGAAACGGTCTCATTTGGTTAACCTCGTACGGACGGACGGACGAACGGACGAACGAACGGACGGACGGACAGGACAATCACAATATGCCTCCCGCATCAGTAGATGCCGGGGGCATAAAAAATAAAGAAATGGATGAAGATAGACGTTATACATGTGAGGAGTTAGCTGTGGGTGTTGGAATTGCTCTTGGATCAGTTCATACGATATTAATGAGGCATTTGAAAGTGCGGTGGGTTTCCGCGAGCTGGGTCCCGATTCAAGTGATGAGGGACCAAATGACGAATGCAGAAAAACATTTAAAGAAGTATGAAGACGAAGGTGATAGGTTCCTAAATCGTATTGTTGCAACAGATGAGACGTGGTTACGAAGCTATGAACCTGAATTGAAATCGCAATCTCCTGGGTCACCAAGGCCTGCAAAATTCCGACAAAAACAGGGAAATCTGAAACAGCGGGCATGTATGGCATATGATAATGGTGGTGTTTTGGTCACAGACTATGTTTCCCTTTGACAGACAGTTAACGGAAAGTATTATGCAAAATTTTAGCAAGAGAAATTGAGGCCAGCTATAGTAAAAAGCGACTCGCACTCTTAAATGCGGGAGTAGTGTTGATTTATGGCTATGACCTGTTCCCCAAATTAAAGTGCCCGCCCGCTTAGCTCAGTAGGTAGAGCGGCGATTTACGGATCGCGGGGTCGTGAGTTCGATCCTCGGGCGGGGCATATGTTCTCCGTGACTATTTGATAAACGACATTGTGTCTGAAATCATAAGTCCTCCACCTCTGATAATTCATGTGGGGAAAATGGCAGTTACTTGAGGAGAACAGGTTTGTACTGGTACAAAATCCAGGAACACTGGTTAGGTTAACCACGGCCAGTAAACACTGGCTCGTCCTCTTTGAAGCGATGAGTTGAAAAAAGAGCCAATGATACTTCCGAGGCGGCGCTAATGACCGGAACTTTATGCAGAATGTTAACAAAGAAGAAGGGTGAGTTGATTGTTTCCTTTCTCAGGTAAATGTAAGGCCCTATTTCAAAAAATAGCCAATGTAGTTCCGCTCAGAAATGATTATCCTTTATATATATGCAGGCCATTTTGCAAGATAGATGCATTCCTTGACATGAGAACTTTTGAAATTTGGAAAATGGGGCAAGTTCGAACCAAAAGTTTAGAGATTTACCCATATATTCCGCCCTAATTTACACAAATAAGAGTAAACATATATTGTACCAATTCTGCCTATAATGGTACGTTAAAATCTGAATAATTTATGTGTTTAAACGGCGGGTTTTACCCCTCTATGCTCAATTTTGGCTAGGGGGAGGAACCAAAGCCTTGGAAGAGGCGCAAAAGTCCAGAGTCGGAGCCACTGACCAGTTCTTTTCCTGGGTGATTAACACTCGTATAAAGCGTTTTCGTTCTCGCAATGTAATATCTGTTTCGTTTTAATGTTTGTAATTTGATTCTTGAAATTGTATTATACTACCAAAATGTACATACTATACATAAAATAACAAGAGCTGTCCGTAAGACAGCGCACTCGACTTTTCTCAGTGCTTGACTCTGAATTAGAGCTTTGCCATGAAAAAACTTTATAAAACTTTAACCAAAAATATCTAAGTCAAAATTCAAATCAGAGTTATAGTGTTTATTTTTCCTGGGATAGACTTTGATAGTAAATAACTATTTTAAGTTTCAAGTCAATAGCTTTGATAGTAACAGAGATATCTGACTTAATCAAAAACTTTTACCAAAAATTCTAAGTTAAAAAGAGCCATAACTCTGTCAAAATTCAAATGAGATTTGTGGGAATTGTTTCTCCTGGTGTAGACTTTGATAGTTAATAACTATTTTAAGTTTCAAGTCAATAGTTTTGATAGTAACAAAGATATTTGATGCTATCAAAAGGGTTAACCAAAAATTCTAAGTTAAAAAGGGGCATAACTCCATCAAAATTCAAAACAGAGTTATAAGGATTGATTCTCCTTGTGTAGACTTTGATCGTAAATAACTATTTTAAGTTTCAAGTCAATAGCTTTCTTAGTAACAGAGATATTTGACTTTATAAAAAAATAACCAACGGCGACGCCGACACCGACGCCGGTGCGAGTCCAATAGATCTACTTTTTCTTCGAAAAATCGAGCTAAAAATATATGTGTATGTATCAATGCAACGGCTACACAGTTTAATGTTAAATGGTCAATTTTATTTTAAATGTTTGAAAGGAATCGCAAAGAAAGGATTCTCAATTCCGTATGATATCATTACTTTTGTTCGTTCAAGATGGGTCTGTTTCAAGGCAAACTTAGGAAAGGGTTATCATTGACAACGAAAAAGAACGACGTAACATACAAATGTAATAGAAGTGAAAATAAAACACAGGAAAATACATCAAATTTAGACGAACAGGTGCATACATGGCGCTAAATACAACGTCCACGTGACGTAAACATTATATCGTTTTGACGATTTAAGCATTGCTAGTCATGTTAGAATGTACACTATTTATAAAACTCCCTCGATATTTTTGCTTATATGTTTTTTTATCTTTTCAGTATATTTATGTCTTTTCTAATTCATTTAGAAACAAATGTTTTAAGAGTTTATTTGAAAGCATAAATAAAATCGAGTAAGGCAGTGATACTATATAATGTAAATATAAGAAATGATTTTTTTCGGTATTCCGCAGAATAGGATCGGCAAATCAATGAATCGCGCTAGCTGGAAATTAAGTATCAACATACATGTTTCCTTACAAACGTTATTATTAAGTAAAATTAGAAAACTGTATTGATAATTCTGTAACTGTAAGCTCAGTAACGGTCAATACCCATTCTTACTACGTAGCATTAATAAAAAACAAAGTCTGACAGCAAATATTGCCTCAACAGATGGCACCCTATTTACAAACTCCCAGCAATAAATAATAACTTAATATGACTTTGACTACAGAACGACTGAGAAACGGACAAGGATAAAACAAAACCTATATGATACATGCGGTTCGACCGGGGAATAAATATCTAACGTTTTCAGTTTCATTGTTATCGTTAGAACATCTGGGAGAAGTATTTTGAGTGTTAGCATTTTCATATACAATGTATAGCGCTATGTAATCGAATTAAGCAATTTACAAGTAAACAAAAATATTTATTTATCACTTGTAAGTACCTAGTGAAGCACATATTGCAATTGCAATTGTCTTGGCATTAACGCTTCACATCAATCAAACACATTTATAACAGGACCATGTTTTAATATATGAGCCGCGCCATGAGAAAACCAACATAGTGAGTTTGCGACCAGTATGGATCCAGACCAGCCTGCGCATCCGCATGGCACGGCTCATATAGAAACAATACAAAGCGTTTATATACATGTGTAATAATTTCACAGGGGCGTATCCCGAGTGAATTATACGCGCGGCATATAACTGATTCGTTTTGTTGAGGTATGTTAAAACATGTTTCTATTATATATGTATATTATTGCGATTCAACTTGCCTTTTATGTCAACAAGTAGATGTATAACGTAACAAGGAAGTACTACTTCATGGCGCATTATGGCGCCAAATTTGAAAGTTCAGCGGGACATCAACGCATCACTTACTTTAAACAGTGGTAATTTACGGGACGTAAAACGTCCTGCGGACGAGCTTAGGTGTACGTAGACGTCTTCTGAGTTATTATTTGCGCCAAATAATTGATACATTGTGCGTGCGTACGTGCGTGTTTGTGTGTGCTTGTTGGTACTTCTGCTTGCATGCGTGCTCGCGTGCGTGTTTGCGTCTGTGTGTGCGTGTGTGTGTTATCTGTAACATGTTTCCATTATCTCATTTTGTTTCTGAAACGTCTTTTATATACAGAGGTAGATCAAATGTGGTAACACTCTTTCTCTATATGGCGTCAAATGATATGTCGAAGTGACGTCAAAACAAAGAAGCCATACAGTAATAAAATAAAGCGACCGTGTTACACGTGACACGTTTCACCTCCCTTCAGCATCAAGCATATTTAATATCATGCTTATCTCAACATTACGGATTAGGTCTGCTGGACTTAGGTACAAGCTTACCTACAAATGTATTTGATTTATCCATTGTTCTACATGGCAATATGGCAATATGCAATATGCATTTCTCGTCTTTAGATACCACAACTGTATGGCACTAGTTAACATTTCTTATCTTAACCAATAAGTATACTTTATAAATGGACAAGTAAACATAAATCAGCATTGCGTAAGGTAGCACTTAAGTGCTCGTATTAGATACCCAGAAACACATGCATGTCTATTGTGAAAGGAGTTTTTTTCCAGATTGTAAATAGGGTATATCAAATAAACTACAACTAGAGAATGGATTAACATATTTGAACAGAAAGCAGGTGCATTAGGTCTATTTGTTCGTAAATTTCTAACTAAAGTAGGACATAAATATTCTATGACAGTTTTAAGCATTTAGTCAAATAACTACTGCTAATTTAAGATCTCCCATTAAAGGTAATTTTTAACAATTGGTTTACACTTCTATGTATCTGTTCATTTGCATTAGGTCTGCTTCTAAAATAGGCATTTATGCAATTAATCTTGCAAATAGACGTAACAAAATATAGAAAAATGTGACTATTTTCTCTGCCTTTTACTTGATTTAATTTCACTATTTTGCCAAATTTTAAGGACTAACCCACTAATATTAGACGAAAAATCATATTGCACAGAAGGTAGTAAACCGTTACAACGCTTTAGAAATAATGCAGTAAATTTAAATTCTTGTTGCATTTTATTCAATATCTAGCTTTTATTTTCATCCACTGTATTACTTTTAGTGCCATATTTACATTATATGTGAAACTTCGTGGAAATTAACATGTTGAAACATTTTACCCGAACTGTGGGCGAGTAACCTTAATTTTTACAAGAGTTTCCTTTTTGTAAACTACATATATACATTATAACCAAGTATTCTTTAAAAGATTTCTATAATCTCTCTTTAATCGGCTTTTTTCTCAATTAGCAAAAGTAACTGAATTTATAAATGAACGACAAGTAAAATGCTGATACGAACCTCGACTACCTTTTCTGCATTTGCGATCATTTTAACTGTACGTGTATATGACGCTGGTATCTATCATGTCATGATGTCGTGTTATTGTACTTGTTTTGCCTCTCGGTTGCATAAAAAGCATGTATAAATATCCAACAGGGAAAGCCACGTTCCAAAAATGCTGCCTCCCCAAACACCAACACAGCCTGCGGACGCGTACTCGACCAACGCGCACAAACAAAAACTATAACACTAGGACAAAACGAACAAATAAAGGAACACGACGGAGCATTGTGGTGAAGCACAGAAAAGACATGCTTCTATTTTGAAACGCCACTGGACCGTGAAAGATCAAAACTATGCGGCAATGATTTATTAATCAGTTAAAATGAGCAAAATGTATATTGTGGCCGTGCCCGCCCTTAACTATGAACGGAAATCTTAACCAATTCACCAGGGCGAAAAAGAGACAAGCTTATTAATATAATTTGTTTATATGTATATAATACTAATACAGTACTACATGTGACTCGGTAACTACCCACGAGACTAGTTACTATGAACACTGTGCAACTTACAGAGCATAGCTAGGCCAAACACTACTAGTATTTGCAAGCTAAACCTGTTCAGAGCAATCCGGGAAACGCTCCTTTCTAGAAAGTATGTAGAAAGCCTTATGGAATACGCCAGGTCAAACACATTTCATGATGATGTTTTGAGTCCAAAGATCCCATTCGAGAACCATCAAATATTTTTTTTGTTTAGGCTTCGATCTATACGTCCTACAATGAGCTACGCTAGCGACCTACTGTCTATATTAATTTATAAACATATCTTTTCATCATTCGTCTTTATCTAATTTGTTTTAAGAATACGCCTGTTATACTAGTGAAACTAATTTAAGTACTTATCTTGTGTTGTTGTTGTTGTTGGATTTAACGCCGCACCGACACATGATAGGTCATATGGCGACTTTCCAGCTTTAATGGTGGAGGAAGACCCCAGGTACGCCTCCGTACATTATTTCGTCACGAGCGGGCACCTGGGTAGAACCATTATCTTGTGTAAATCTCTAAATCTTTTGTTATCTGTAAGTACATAGTCATGGGGTCAAATAAACTGGTCTTTAAAACTATATTTTTATATCTGTAATGTGAAGCCCCGTATTGAAATGACACTCTTGTGTAGCGGAGAAAAGGTCAAATGTATACAGATATTTTACAGCGAGTTGCATCATTTGGTAGAGTTTAAACCAATTGAACATTATACTTCAAGTGAAAATTATATTCAACAAAATGACCTAAATCGTGTTATAAGTAGCAACTGTTATATTTCCTCAGATAACAGGTAAAATTTCATACGCGTTCATGTAGAACTATGACTATCGTTATGTTTGAATCGTGTTACAGACCCACGGGATTAGGTCCGTTATAATGCTTTATTTGCTATGAAAGAAATAATAAATGCATTTTCCATTTTGCCTCCTTAAAGACATATAACACACGTAACGTTATGTCCGAAACTACGAAATTGTGCTGTATTGTAAGATATAAGAGGCAACTCGCCAAGTAGCTTTATTTCAAGTACCACAGTATCATCTCCCCTATACATTCGAAATGCTATATAATCTGTAATAACTTATTGGAAAAAGGAGGAAACTCATAAAGTTTCTTTTCAATATTCGTTCTTGTTCCGTCCCTTACTGTATTCTGAAACGAAAGATACTTTGTAGTCATTGATTCGTGTAAATCAAGAGATAACAATGAACAATTGTAATCAACAGATGGAGAAACTGACGGTCTCATCACTATACAAAGCTATACATAATTTGTTAAAACAATATGTAAATACCCGATCAGCTGACAGTACATTTGTAATAGATATATAATAGGTACAAACTTGACTTTTTATCGTAAGTAATGTCAACAGTCTAACAAATTTGTGTAGATAAAATTAAATAATATGCGGTCAAAACATTGTATAAGCAGTCATGAGATCACGTTAAACTGGCAGAACAAGCACAGTGTGATAGGTCACGTGGTATTCTTTTAGATGTTATCAAACATATTCAGTCTACTAGACCCAAATTTCATATTTGAAAACAGGAACAGATGCTTCTCCTAGTTTACGTAAACACATAATTAACAGGTGTGTAACAACAGTACAATGCATTATGTTGAAATAGTAAACGCTATATATATACACACTCAACAGAATTCCTAATCGGTCAGTTTATATTTGTATTACTATTTTGTTAATACTGCATATATTTATACGTGCAAAATATGCTATATTGGTCAAAACGCCTAATGCGATTACTTTGGCCGTGAGTCGGTCAAAAATAAATCTATAATTAGCTGCAGTACCTATTCAAATGTCGGTATGTGAAATTTCGTGTAAATACATGCATTATTAACAAAATAGTAATACAATATAAACTGACCGGTTAGGAATTTTTTTGAGTGTATGTATGACTGAACACAATATAAATGTGTATCACCACAAAAATGGAAGTGTTTTTTTTTAAACAATCCACTAATTATACCTGTAGCTTTACATATATAAATAATTGATATATTTAGTGAAGTTTAAACATATAACTAATGGGGATTTTCTACATTCGAAGTAATTATAAGAATATATCACAATATAAGATATGTTTGTAATAGATAGATATGTGATCTTTAAAGCAAGTCTTAATATTTGGGCACAGGTTAAGATTCCTTTATAAAAGTATTTTTATCAAAATTGTATGCGAAATATTATCGACTCGAAAAGCTTAAGTTCAATACCCCACAACTAAAATCATCCCGTAACAAGTCCAGGTGTGCCGAAAGTATTTTAAGTTCGGACTACCTGAACTTAAATTTAGAAAAGGTCTTCCGTAAATATAACATGACAAAAGAAGGGAGTGTTAAATCAATTGGAAAGTGGTTTAATTTTTTATCCTAGGGTTTTAGTTCTTACTGGATTAAGTATTCTTAGGAATAGGATACATGTAAAGCTGCAGATCAAAGTTGTAGAAATGTGTGATCGCAATAACAAGAAAATAAATGTGGTATCATTATTGCGAACAGCAATATGTTAACTAAAGGAAGTTCCAGGTATCATTTACTATTCATATATCACGGAAATTGCCACTGAGATACAAATGTAAATTAGCTCATATAGTGATAACGTAAGCAGTCAAGGACTTCGGACACTATCATATGCTTCTAGCCTACATTTTGAATGCTAAATTCTCATTAAGTAACTATTTAAACAATACCCAAATCGTTTCGAATCACATATAAACCAATGTGTTAGTTAACATTTTACAACAGAAACTGGTTTGTATTTGTTTTTTTATTAAGATGTTTTTGTTTTATGTAATCTAGGCCAGGGCATTTTTTTTTTAAATAAAATGTTGAATTTCCGTAAAAATATAATGTCATCACTTTACCGAAGTTTCAAATATATGAATTTCATTTGAAAAAAGTGGCAAAATCTGTTTTTAAAGGAAAAATAACATTTTAAGATTACAATCCTATAAATAAATGAAAAAGAGAACGATATTTTTGCAAACAACCTGTACTTGATTTAAACTTACTTTACTTTCATATATATACACTGTTCATAATGTAAAGTTATTGATGTATTACATGTGAATAGGAATGCTACAGATATACATGTATAAGTGACCGTTCAGTTTTATTACAGTGGACACTTGGTTATTTAAGTACATGTGCATGTCTGTATAGCTGTGTTAAGTGACAGCAGATATGTGTGTGCTGTAAAACATTAAAACTAAGAAAATACAGTCATCTTATCAAGGCCGTAGGGTGGGGTCTCGCTGGGGATAAGTACCAATGGCACAAACAATATTTGGCAAAAACATGTAATAAAATGCAGCCGAAAAAGGTTAACACAGGATGAGTCTGACTACAACCCTGCCAAAGATAATACTGTGCAAATCAGGGCTGAAGTTGTGGGCAAAACACATGCGAAATGTGTCATTTGTAGGGCTAAAGTAGAAGCAGGTCGCTGTATAAAAAATGCACCTGGGGCTCGGCTGGACCTTTTAATTCGTTTTCGAGTCTGGCCGTATTTGTATTTATATACCTATATACCTATATAAATTCTGTAAAAATGTCGGCTTGTATTTCACAATTAAATATGAATAGGCAGAAGATATGTAAAAATGTCGGCTTGTATTTCACAATTAAATATGAACAGGCAGAAAATAGTTCCGTAATGTACCTTTTAAATTACGTGTTGTACCTTCCGTATTGTATGCTGTCGAACTTAGCTTTCATTAATATGCATGGCCTGACAAAGTTCTATAAACAGCGCACATAAAATCTTCACTTAGTGCCATTATAGTATCGATAAACATTGCAGATTTCTTCCAATGACAAAATAACAAACGAAAAGGTATAGGTATATAATAAAAGGCCATTATAACAGTAGCTAGATCTGGGATTTTGTATTCGGCTCTCGTGGATTTTGCAAAGACGCATCACACTCAGAGCTTGTGCGCCTCGTGAGATCTGATCTGGCAAAAATCCACTCGAGCCGAATACAGCATCCCAGATCGAGCTACTGTTATAATAACCCTATTATGACATCTGCATGGAAAGCGACTTGACACAACACTTTCTTGCCATCAACCAGAATGTGAAACCGTCACTGATATGACCTGCCAAGAAGCTACTGCTCTTGACCTATGCATCACGGGCATATCAATGCCAAGCGTTATTTCTGTTGGATAGACTATAGTCAGGATAAGATTAACTGCTGTGCACATATTGCCTCTTTGTTGTGGTGTTTAGGCCTAGTCCGCCACAAAGAACAATCTTCAGTTCAGTTTTCACAAAAGGAAAACATGAAGTAATGAATGCGTGTGACATTTAGTATGTGTCTAAAAGAAATAAATATAAACGCACAGAAAAATATGAAAAAAAAATAAAGAAGTGAAAAATATATCAGAAATATTTATGAAAATACCAAAAAAGAAAAACAAAAACACTGGAAAACAAATAACTTCCTCATCGCTAGTGGCGTTCACGTCGCGGGGGAATGCAGTAGATTGTCTGATGTGTTGCTAGTATTTTACAGCACACATTTGCCAGTATACTGCAACAAACACCCAGGATAAGTCAAATTCAATGAAAAAAAACCCTAATGAATGATAATCAATAATGCATTTATCTCTACTATACATGCATAACATACCTATAAGCACGCCTTGGAAACATTTGTATGTTACTTGAGCTACAAACAGATGTAAAAATATGTGACTATAAAATTATTTATATTGACATGATTGAATATAAAAAGTACTGGTTAGTTTACATTTTGGAACATCCTGTAGTTATATTTTTTGTTAAAAGTATTGTTCCCCTCTTGTATCAACACAATAGTTACAGAAAATGTGTATTATTAATATCTACATATGCTGGCCAAATATGGTTTTGATGCACGCGGGGAGTGGGGCTTGGGGGGGGGGGGGAGTGGGGTAATATTTATTTCTAAGTGGTTTATTTTTCACTGTTGGAGTAGGCATATTCATATAGAAAGTGTCCGAAGTCCTTATATAGATCGAAACATAATTTGTCTGTCAACAGTATGGCCGGGACGATTTCAAAATTTTGAAACAGGTTAATCATTTGTATGAAATTGAATCGAACCGTTTAATCGGCCCCCATATTGAAAATACTCTTTACTTTCCTGACGACCGTATCAAGGTACTTCCAGCAGCTGCCTTCATTAGAAACTTACGGACTTCATCGTTTGCAAGCAGTTTGATAATTAATAAGTCATATTTTGATGTATTTCAATTTAAATATATCACGACGGGCAATTCCAAGACTACTGATTATGTTCATTGATGTGTTTTGGCGGAAATATACTGCGGGTCGATGTGCTGGTCAAAGATATATAAAAATATAAGGTACGATTCGTTATGTTTATTGTTTAAGAGCTATAAGCGGATTTGCAAAATTAAAACCGGTTTCACCTTGTAATCGGGTCGGATTCGATTAACCGAGTAATCGCACCAGTCCGAGTCAACAGCAAAATTATAATTCTAAAGTCTTAATTCGTTTTAAAATTGTTTTACTGCTTAATAAAAATCAACTAGAATGATATATTGCTGACTATATTTTCATAGAAACGGATAAAAAATTAACTTCGTGATAACACGTGGTTTTAAGTGGGGACCATACGTCGCTTTTCATGGAATTACACACCAGTGTATCATTGAAGGTTTAATGTGCACCGCCGTATCAACACATCTGCCGATGTCTCTATATAGCTGTTGGTACTTGTAACATGAACAAGCTAAATCAAACCCGTCCGACAATACAGTTTTTCAGAATGCTAAAGGAATTAAAAACAAAAGCAATAGAATGCCAAGTTTGTTGTCTGTAGAGACAATTTAACCGTTACGTTTACAGTTTCGTTATAAAATTGTTTTATGGTCGGAAATGTTTGTAGAATGGTAGTGCATCATGCGTTTCCTACACAAACTGTAATATGCCTGGGATTCAAAATGTATCTTTTTGGAATTGATGTAAAGATATCCCCAATGTTGGTAAAGTTTAAACAAACCAATACTACAAACAGTTCAAAATTTAAAATGTAAAGATAATTTCCGGGAATCGTAGAGCACAGCAAACACAACCAGAGAAACACATCAAAATACTAACAATGTAGTATATATCTAATTATTCTATATCTACTTTATTTATTCAATCGTGAACGTGTTTTGCAACACATGATCGTACAATATATTACGTTATTGGACGCACGTGTGTACAAAAAAAAATCCCTGTATTTTGTCCGTATTTGGACGGTTCAACAGTCCAATGTTAAACATAAAGCCTGAAACGCGTGAAAATTTTCCAAACTGTAAATCGAGTGGAGTACATGTAGCCGCTCTATGTCAGAGATTGATTATGCGTCTTTAAAAATTAATGCAGAAAAGGCAGAACTACAGTATTTAGTGAAATCAGTTTTAATCTTGCCTTATTGGAAGCACTTACAGACGAGCGTTAGCACGGGCAGGCGGTATCTTGCTTATCCTGCCGTCACCCTCATCAAGCTATCGTATCCACGTGCTGTCATGCTGAAAACGTATGCTTTTTGCTAAATCATAGATCCTTGCACATCAAAACATGAAAGGCGATACGACCAGTGTAAACCCTCCTATACCAAAAAGAAATTTACAGATAGTTAAATGTTGGCAAGGGATACTATATTAAATACTTGCTAAACTTTTGGCTTTCAGTACATTACGTGTCTGATAGACAGGCGGATACCTTTTAAATCTTATTACATTGAGCAAGAGATGGTTATAAATGATCACCAAAATATTATTTTATCAGAATTTTACTTGATTGTCTCTAAAAAGAGCGAAGAAAAAGGTCACTTGAAGAAGTGAGCTGCACCTTATCCTCTTATTTTCGTACATTGTTCCTTACCATCAGACAAAAAACTGTGTAATTTAAAATTACGACTTTTATATGGCTTCAGACTCACCATGAAGGAAATATATATTGAAATTTTACTTCTAATCAGAAAAATAGCTCACAGCTGTTTGAATAATTAGGAAAAAAGACCATTTTTGCTAATCGCACTATTCCTTATCCCGTGTTTAACGGAGGATTTTCCGTCGATTCAAATCCCATGACCAGCATTCCAGACAAATTACAGCACTGTTTCCGAAGTGAAAGGTACCGGTTGATAGAAATAACAGTGGAGCAGGTTGATAGCCATGTGTAATGGTCTAGAAATCCTTAAAAAAAGATAAAAAGTAAGAAAAACTCACATTTTCAGTTTTGGCCGCCATTTTGTTTCGGTTAATGAAGAGAATGTTAAGAAATAGTGCTAAAACCTATGTACATTTCAGAACTTGTCTTTATTATTTATTCTTAAATATAGTTGATAATTTTTTATTATCATGTATACAGAGA
The DNA here is from genome assembly GCF_021730395.1 of Mercenaria mercenaria. Classification (NCBI taxonomy): domain Eukaryota; kingdom Metazoa; phylum Mollusca; class Bivalvia; order Venerida; family Veneridae; genus Mercenaria; species Mercenaria mercenaria. The sequence goes on from NC_069378.1 coordinate 59,289,375, forward strand.
CATCGAAAATGTTTTAGGTAAACAGTAATTTTTTGTTCAAACTTTGATGCAAGCTTTTCATCATTTTATGTGTGCATTACGTAAAATGGTTGGTGTCTTTATACCCCTTTATAAAGCCACTTCACTATAGCGTATTGTAGTATTTACGTAATAGACGCATTTTCAAGAGTTTCCGTGCTAAACTGCACACAAATGTGATAAACATGCTTACTAATACATATTAATGTTTAGTTTATTGCGATTAAAGGAAGTGTCTCCTTACGAATATCAAATAAACAGGCACAGAGATGTTAGTTCATAAATTTAGAAATGCTTGACTCTTAAATTATCTACCGTTTCAGTAATACATTTTGTTAGCTTTAGCGCAACATCAACACACATTCACATGCCGTTCATGCCATCTTACTAGATGGTGGAGGAGGTTCCACGTGCCCCTCTGGGCTTTATTTTAGGCATAGACGGACTCATGGATAGAACCATTGACCTTAGTTCCCTCACATGATGAATTCTAAAATTCAGAGCTGGGTTTCGAACCCACTTTGGTAAGAGACAAACTATTCAAAGTTATGCAGCTTAACCATGCGGTCACTAAGGCCCCTTTTTCAGGATTATTACTGTATACTATTTTTTAAGTAATGTTTAAAATATATCAGACGTTACTGATTTTATAAACACAGTTCAGGCCACATTAGTACATATTAACATTTGGTACCAGTTGTTCTTAGTTTTCATCATGTTGTTTTCAGGGGAGGCTTTTGAATATTCAGACTTCTGAGGTATAAGTAGATTCTTGTCTGCGGGAATATATTGTCTAAGGAGTTGGCTACAATATGCTTTCCTTTAATGAGTTCAGGCATTTTCAATGAACAAGTCAGAAACCCATTATAATCAATATCTAGCGGTTGTTTCAAAATGTAATACTAAATGCCTTTTATCCATGGCCGGTGTGCCTGTCGACGACATTGGCATACTAGGAGAGACATTGACTCATGGGATTCGACCAGAGAGCCATTACCCGGATATTATACAAATACCACTTTAAGGTGCAAAATAAAGATAATTGAATGAACATAAATCTTAAAAAAAAACAATACACATTTTGAAATATACTACTAAACGTGCAATATTCCTTTGAAATCAACATATATACAGAGAAACGAATGATTGTTTTTTTATTTTCTTAGACTGACATGGGTCGTCATTTTCTCCTACTTTTGTGTTTATAGCTTTTCCGTAATCGGTCGGAAATTCTTCGTGATCACGTGATTTTAGAATTAATTCAAGGAATATCCGTTTAAAGATGCGCGACAAAATAACTGTATTTCCATGATGGTAATTATACACGATTTGCATGAAAAATATGAGATGTACAAAATTTTAGTTTCAAATTGACAGTGATATATATTAAACCAAGACAATATGCTTAATGTCTAAAATGTTATTGAATTAAATGTAGCCATATGAACATAAACGGTGTATTTAGGTAAATTTCAATCACATTTTGTTTCTACAGTGTAACATAGTTATTAATCTATATTCTTAAAACTATGCCGAAAAGAGATTAACTGAAAAAGTTTGCAGACGAAGTTTTGAAAACACTTTTATTCGGAAAGGACCTGAATTGTCCTCCGGAAAACTTGTAGTATAACAGACTGCTGTATATTATCTGTATCATAAGAATAATTTTTATGAAGTTTTGTGAGTTACAAAAATGTTGAATTTCTATGATAAGTTTGCAAAAATCACGTTATCGTTTGGGCATATGATATATTTTGCATCTATTTATATATTATAGCTTCGTTTCGGGGGATTCTTCCGAAAAAATCCGAAGATGCGCGACGGGCTCGTAAGCATTCGGAAAACATACTTTCGGTTTGAAATAGGCAAAATATTTTGTTTATTTGTTGGTTATTCTTGAACATATTGATGACTATTTGGTCAGATCCGATGCAGTGGGTCATATTTTCAGTAATTAGGAAGTCTCAGCTACAAACTCTGGTTTTCATATAATACTCGTTCGGGTTTAGTAGTGGACCTTCAAGAAAAACCAGCCTTTATAACATCTGTTGGACTCAGCTAATTTGTTACTCTATGTTCTTTTTCTAAAAGTCCACATACAACTGGCACAGTATCATGTCTTGCGTTTAGTTTAGTTGTTACCCACTTTCTTCCATGATGATTTGTCTTACACGTGGTTGACCGAATTTGGCACATCAATACTCAGTCAATGGATAATTATATAGCACAGGCTCAAGTCATGCACATAGAGGTTAAAATCAAAGATATCTTACGAACAGACAAGTTAAAAGAATGATATACTGCAGTACAATGGTTAAAAGCAAAATAAGGAGTACAGTAGACAGCCGCTCTTTTGGAGGGTATTCAAAGAAATTATTAAGACTTGGAAATTAATGAATTTAAGTAGTATTGTATGCGCGAGTATGGAATTAGGCAGTTACATTCTCGATAGTTGATCTAGTTTATGTATTATTTGTTGTGATGAATCTTGTCAAATGCTTAACTCCATAATCAATAAGTTACTGTTGTAGCGGCTGTATGAGTACCACTTTTAAGGTTTTCAAATAATACTAGTTATGTAGTTACTGTACAGAACAGAAATTTATTGACGGAACACAAATTACAAAAAATGCATTTTGCAATAACGTGTGCATAAAACATATATACAAGAAATTCACGAACGGGTATTGGCATTAGTGGTTTATACTTTTTATGTTTGTGGGAACAATGGTTAAACTTTATTTTGTTTAATCTAAATTTAATATATTACAGGAATACCTAAAACGTAGAATAAGAGTGCTAGTATTCTGTATTCATGGACAGGGATAGTATTCTCTTGAGTAGCCGCAGATCGTCACATCCGTTTACATCAATTGCAAGGCTATTTTCTTCTTAATAAAAACAACAACAACAACAAAAACATATATCTTTTGATTATACATAGTTGAATACTGTAATTATACATTTAAACTTGTGTACGGACATACAAGAAAATTGTAACTATACATTCAAACTTGTAATCGGACTTAGATAATACTGTATCTATACATATAAACTTGTGAGCGGGCATAGATGAATACTGTTACTATACATTTAAACTTGTGGACGGACACGGATGAATACTGTAACTATACATTTGAACTTGTGGACGGACATAGATGAATACTGTAAATATAAATTTAAACTTGTGAATGAACACGGATAAATAATGTAACTATACATTTAAACTTGGTGACGGGCATATATGAATACTGTAAATAATAACTCGGAAATTAATCTGTCACTTTATTTTTTACGGTTACGTATACGAATGATATAAGCTGAAGTTCGGTATCAGATAGTCGCTATTATTATGACAGTTATGTGTTGCACAGAAATCCATTTTTGCATTGCTTCCTGAACCATTAAGATTTATTTGTTGACCAGTTTCGACAGTGACACATAACGATGATACATGATTAATTCATTTATATGTGAAACTATCTTCAGACAGTCTTAAAACATTAATATTGGCAGATTCAGTGGCTACTTAAAATACACTACCATAGTGGAAATACCGTAGAATGTTGTGGTTTTGACAGTTCCTATTTCACTTGTGATTTAAAGGAACAAAATTATGATGCATGTTTTAACTTCTATGAATTTGCATCAGTTATTTTTTTTGTCATATGAAATACAAGGTATACACACACCGCACACACTAACATTCACCTTTATTGCCGTAAGTTAGGCAATATGGATGAACATACAGACAATCATGTATACACTTCTTTACTCTTTTATAAAGCAGCAATGTACTTCAGCGATCCTTACCAACAACAGCACCCCCTCCCCCCCCAAAAAAATAAAAAATCAACATATTTTAACGCACTATTCTAAATATGAAACGCTTGCATATCCATGGTTATATAGTGTCTTTTAGTTTTATAAAGAATGGTCATTTGTTTGTTTCTTAACAATATTTTTAATTTTTAATTTTTCATACTTGTATAAAATAAAAATATATAAACGGTTGAATCTTTGATACACGATTTCATCTAATCTTGAATGTCATCATATTCATGTTCAAATACTGCAATTTCAAAATACAAAGGCGCTTTGTAAGTTGCGATATGTTTAAAGCGAAGCGACGCCTATTGATATAAGCTATTGAAAACGATTACTAAAACTAATAACTGAGCCCTAGTCGTTGTTCAATACCTCCAAAGTATGTCATAATTACAGCACACTGCATGCACTGCGTGAATCATTTTACATTCAATGGCTTTCTGTACTAGGTCCTTAAACTCTGATGAAATAGCACTTAACCAAAAAGTAAAATTTCAAATCTATTCAAACGATAGTAATTATCAATATGTTTTTTCTAAAACGAAGGCGTTTTTGAATGATTAAATAGATTGTCAAAATTATGTAAAACGCAGTTGGTAAATATCAAAAGTGGAAAAAAAACAAATTTCAAATGTTGTTATGTGTTTACTTTTCTCACGTCGCAAGTAATTATAATTACAAACTGTTTGCATTTTAGCTGCAAACAGAGTTTCAGTATTCACTCAAATTGAATACCAAAGATCTGTCTCAACATGACATTTTTCAATAGATGAATTGTATATTTTCTTCTAATATCAATGAATTATTACGATAAAAAATGTTTTCAACTGTCATATTGTACCTGGCTCATTTCTTGTGTACTGAACGTGGATACATTGTGTGTGTTTCTAGTTTCTATTGCATTAACATAAAAAGTAAATAAGAACAAAATGTCTATTTTCTGATCAGCCAAATATGTTTTTAGTCACACCTTTAAAGTAATGATTATAAAGATCAATAACCGTGGCTGGTTTTCAGACGACAGCTGTGTTATTTTGCAAAACGTTTTATATAGAGAGTTTTGTTTGATCCCCTTTCCGACTGAATTAGATAACATTTTATATACTGACAGAATGTCAGTTGAAACAACTTAAACAGTTTTTTAGTTGAAATCACGTCCTCTTATCTTTAAATTCAGACTTTGAAGCGAGACGAGCCTGTGTCAAAACCGAGTCTGCAATCTATTCATTTTTGACATGTTGGGCAGCCAGTGGAATTTCCATATTTCCTATTTTGATATCAACGTACATAAACCATGAGAGGAACATGGAGATACTTTTCAAATGATTTAAAATCAACATTTAAAAAAAATCATATTGTTTTGTACTGCAGGTTTTATTTTTATTATAGATTCTTTATCTATATATATTTTTATTCCGAAAAGCAGCCTGACGAATGTATATGTAGTTTGGAAGTACAGAATGCAACCAAGAAAAATAATAATTAACTATGTTTAAATGAGTAAGAGAAAATATGACAACGCTGAACAAAGTAAAGAGAAGAGAAGAAGAATAATGTTTTATTTGACTTAAACTGTACACAGTTTCTCGCCGTACATGAAATATACAAACAATAAATATTAAATTAAACATTGAACGATCAAAGCATATCTATATAATAATAATGTCTGACTTATAAATGTTATATGAGGATGGTCTTGTCTAAATACATAATATTACATGTGGTCCAGGTACCGTATTCATAAAGCATCTTAAGTATAAGTATAAGAAATTGATTATTTACTTAAGTATTACTTTGGTAAGAAATTTATTTTACTTAAGTATATTTGTTATTCATAAAACAACTTAAAAAGTAATTCTTGGCTTTTACTGTGGACGATTACATTAAAAAAACGACATTAATTTCAGACAGATAAAACATGCACAATTATGTTTAAAGTGCTTTTATCTGAATAACAATACTTTAATCGTACTACGACGCCATTTTGTTTTCTGACTTAAGTCATTTCTTACGTATCTTAAGTTTCAGCTGTTTTATGAATTGGACTTAAGTTTTTTACTAGGACTTCAGCTGAAATCACCACAAACTTAAATAAAATCTCCAACTTAAGTCAAAACTTATACTTAAGATGCTTTATGAATACGGCCCAGGTATTCTTTTATTTGAAGTTCATTTTGAATCAGTTTTAAGTGCTTAAATTTCACCTTACTCTGTCATAATATATATGCTTATGTTTGCTGCTTAAATATGTATAAAGCTCATCTGCCACTGAAAGTATTATTTATCATCTACAGATATCTAGTTCATTTTTAAAATCCCCCTTGCTTGATTTTACTTTTACAAATGTATTTAATAACCATTTTTTATTTATCACACAACACGGGGTCAACGGTTAATTACACATTTTTAATGTACTATGCATGCCGCTGTATTGATTTAATTAATCATCGTTTAGGTAGTAAACATCCAAGTCGTGGCCTCCTAAATTTCAGTGTAAATTTGTAAATACAATAACTAAACGGATATTAATATTTCTCATTATAATGAGAATCATGTATAATTAATTTTTTGAATAAATACAAAAATAAAACACGTCTGTTTGTGGTGGGTTTTTAACTAAAACGGCATTCAAGAAGAAATAAACTTTTGCAGCTGTGAAAAATTATATCAATTCATTTATTTTGTTGAGTTTAAAAGCGCACCAACACAATTATAGGTCATATGGCGACTTTCCAGCTTTGATGGTGGAGGAAATCAATGATTTTAGGATATATCATGCTAAATTTATATTACGCATATGCTACTGGACTTAGCATTTTCGGTTGCATTCTGTCAAGACTTGAAACGCCTAGCGCTATAAAATCCTTCGTTAGTAGTCAGCTGTTAGCTCCAGTAGGAGCTTAATTACATTGTTCGATGAGACACGTTAGGTTAAGATTGTTGACCTCATCACCATCCGTGTCAGTCCTAGTAAAGACTTGTCATGTGTTTAAAAGTCTTCCAGTACGTTCAATCAGGGCTGTTATGTTTCGATCTTCTCAGATCGTTTAGCACGACTTTTATATCGTGTAATTGGTACTGTTTACTTTCTCAAAATGACCATTTCGGCCTTGGTGGTTCCAATACTCCCGCTTTCATAGCCTTTGGTATTGTTTAATCACCCCTTTGATATGGTGCCTGCTTTTTAATTTTGTCATTGACAGTTCCTGTGATACGCAAGCTCCATAAGCTCAGATCCCCTTTCTAAATTCCAGTTTGTTTAATTTAGTTCTACCCATTGTTTCAACGTTTGGGGCAAAACCTTTACTTTATCTGGGGACCGAACGCCGCTCTTCATGGAATTACACGCCTCAACTAGTGTATCATTGAAGGTTCCATGTTCACCGCCGTTTGAACACATCTGCGGATGTCTCTAAATTGCTTTTTGTACTTTTAGTTTGTGTAAATGTTGAGGTCTGCTCAACCCGGGGCTAGAGGGCGTAGACGGTAGCATGCATTTCCAGTTGTTCATGAACAAGCTCAATGAAACCGAACCTGCAAATTTTCGTTTTTGTCGTGTTGAGCGACCTGTGAAGTTTCCTCTTTTCTCTATTTTTCATGTCTTGTCTTAGCGTTTCTAATGGTTGAATTTCAGATATAGATATAGTATGTCGATGTTGGTGTCTGCATAATTTTTGTTTATCCTTGTATTTGTATGGACTTGTGTAGTTTTGCATTTGTTGCAAGTAACTTTACACTGACGCAATTGTAGGCCACATGGTAACTTTTCAGACAGGACCAACGATGCCCCATCCCGAAGTAGCATTTCAGACATGTGCATAGAAACACCGATTTTTCCTTAGTCCAGATGAATGGCCTCTTCCCATCAAAGAATTATACATCCGTAGAGAGGTTCGAGCGATCTGCGGTGACCCCTGGACTTACGATTGGTTTTGGTGTATTCCTCAGTACTGTTTAATATGCTAGTCTTTTATACTTTATACAGAATGCTTATTTTGATTTAAATACTTTTTACACTTTATAAACATTTATATACAGGTCATATATTACAGATGGAATTCATTTGAATAAAGAAGCGTCGGAAAATAGTTTTCGTTGGAAGGGAATTCTCGTTTTTGTGCATTTTTCAGTGAAATTTGTTATGCAAGTATCTGCAAACATGATGTGTAAAACACCCAATCCTGTTTAATTACTTCATTAGATAACAAAAGGAAGCCAATAGGCATATGCTACCAATTAGAGTGGAATCAGTTTAGAAACACTATTAAAGAAGGCAAATGTCGAGTGTCAAATGGCGTTTGTTATTTTCAGTTTTTAGTGGTTCTTTTGACGGTCGGTATGAGAAAAGTATATAATAAAGATAGATACAACTTAAAATGAAATTTGTTCTAAAATGTATAAGAATATCTTAAAAACCAGAGTATTCACATTTTTATGGATTGTTGAGAGAAATAAGTGTTCGCCTAAAATGTGGGTGTTTGTCCCTTATATATAAGTTTTTATAGACATAAGAATAAAGAAGTTTCTTCACAGGTAGACTGGACTGATGTCAATAAATATTAGTTAAAACATATTTTCCTTTTTATATAACTTTATATCAGTTGAAAGCCTTGTTTTTAGAGACCAGATGGCGATATTTTTACACTTGACAAACGCATACATTTTACGGGATTTCCTTTGAGCAATGTTGATACTAAGACTTCTTCAGGTCCTTACTGGAGTTTCTCTTGTTGCACTGCCTTCTGCAAAGACTATGATGTATCCTTAGCTTGTATGCATGAACATTTTTAAGTCTTCTGTTACAAGTACGAGTGTAAAGGATTAGCTGGAAGGTAATAACTCTGTATCTATACATTTTCTGTATTGTGGAACATGATCGGCGGTTATAAATGAGAATGTATGCACAGTTAGAGGTTAAACTTACTCTGCTTATTTTCTTAAATGGATTGGTCAATCATTTAATTTGGGCAGTACCAAATGTGTATCAAAAGTGAGATAACTGAAATTTTTCTGACTGAACAACGAACAGTGCAGACCAAGATCAGCCTTTAAGACCGTGCAGGCCGATCTTGGTCTGCACTGGTCGCGAAGCTTGCCAACAGTTAGCTAAAGGTTGAACTTCACAGTGTTGATTCTTAGCTGCGATAATACCAGACTGTGTGTCTTTATTTGTTTCTTTGTTTATTTTATTACTGTTGTATCTCGTTTTACTTTATTTGCATATTTCAGAAAATATGCCAATCATTGCAAATCTATATATAGAAGCTACACTGTTATAGGGTTTGGTTGTATAGACGCTATGGTCTTGTAAAATTTCATTCTGTTTGTATACGGTTTTGTTTTTGATTCGCTACAATGAAATGTAGCAGTATTTTTTGCGTGCAAAATAATATAAGCATGATCAAGTGGTTCTCTATAGGCATACATCTGAGCCTCTATTTGTAAAACTATCCCTGAGAGATTTACTACTTAGATGGATCCTTTTAAATATAGAAACTTATTGTAGACAAGACAAGTGTTTACTTTTTTCGTTTTTCAGAGATAACGGTTTGAACTCATTCCACTGCATTCAGAATATCGTAAGAAGTTTTGATGAACAGGACAATTCAGAAAAACGTTGATTCTTTGCACTGCTGCAGGACTCTTCAGGAACACAACGGTGAGTAGAATGTTTTTCATTAACGTTTATGTATTGATGCCAAAAGAATTAACATGGTTTTTGGAAGATGTTTATTGAAGAAAATGAAGAAAATTACCAGTGCAAAGTAAGGCAAAGAAAGAGATATACAAACAGATTCCTTTTGATGGGAATATAAATATGAGTACATTATGTACACAACTGATCTCAGCACTTTTGCTATTTTCATAAGTAAACACTATTTCAACAATTTCATTCACTTTTCAAAAAAAAAAAAAAAGGTTTCAACATATCTTTCTTTCTGATATTAGTGCAGAACAAATGACTGAAAGTTCAAATTTGAGAAAATAAATAACTTGATATTGCAAGATTTTAGTTATTTGCTGTCATTTTAAACATTATTTGAGTTAATAATAAATTGAGTTAACACAAAAAAAAATTAGGCGAGTAAATATTTTGAAAGATTCATATTTCAATGGAACATTCCATTTCATTAATGAACAGTCAAGTTAGAAAAATAAAATAATACATGTGAAGTTACAAGATAGGTAGTCATCACCTATGATGGATTCAGTTAGAAAGTTTGTATACGTAAAATCTAAAAAAATATAATGATGGGATGTTGTAATTATTTATCTAATTGTTTCTAGCTTTCGTACATTGATGCATTATTTCATTGTTCAATATATCTAACATTCTATATAAATAGACTGCACGAATAGGTGTCACCGTGTCTGTCAAAGTTATCAATTATCACATCGTTTATATTATTGTAAGATTTTGATATATGTCCAGTTACTATGCAACGACTGCTGTTAAAATATATATAATAAAAATAAAAACTCATTTCGTTTATATGATCAATATCACAATCCTTCTATCGTTACAATAAAAATGCTTCGCTCAACTTCATCACCCTTTACAGTCTGTTGCATTTGCTTTTAAGATAGTCATTAGAAACCATTTTTGCAATGTTTGCAGTATTGTTGGTTAAATCAAAACCGATGCCAGTTTCAGAGTCATTTAATAGGTGTTTTATTACATGACGTCAGTTATATATATATAATATATAATATAATATATCCATAGAAAGAAACAAAAGCGATTTTACACCACCGAAAAACTTCTTCATTAGAAAAATGTATTGATAATCTATCAACTACCCAAAGAATTTAACAAACAAAGAAATAATAATGTCTAATATTTGTAGAAACGAGAGAAAGGCTATCGAGGAATGAGCATCTGATCCTGACATTATTATAAAAGAGGCTGATAAAGGTGGAGCCGTAGTCGTCATGGATTCTTCACATTATAAACAGATGATTGAATATCAACTAAACGACTCTGCATAGTATGAAGTACTGACCACAGACCCAAAAAGTAAGGATTCCTTAAGTTATAACAAATTAATAGACAGCTTTAAAAATGCTTTACTCAAAAAGAGTATGACTACCTTAAAAACTTTAAGGTGAAACAACGGAATTTCTATGGTTTACCAAAAGTTCATAAAAGTCAGCAGATAAATCACGCTTGCTCAATGCAAAATTCAGAGGTAGTGATAATTACGATTGTCAAAAATTTGAAAATACGCCCAATAGTTGCGGGACCAAGCTGCCAAACTCACAGATTAAGTAAAATGTTAGACATTCTACTACGTCCATTGACGAAATACGTACACAGCAATATCAGAGACAGTACGGATTTTCTTAACACACTACCACAAATAGCTATTCAGCAATTTATTTTAACAACATTTGATGTTGAATCATTGTATTCAAATATTTCTCACACTCTAGGAATAAAAGCAGTGGAAAGTTGGATAAATAAATACCCTGAAACAATTCCGTCAAGATTTACAAAAACATAGATACTTTCTGCAACAGAATTTATATTGAAAAACAACACATTCCATTTTAATGAGAAATTTTATAGGCAAATTAAAGGCACTGCCATGGGTACGAAATTTGCACCGGTTTATGCAACATTAGTTATTGGTTATTTAGAAGAACTATTATACAAGGAAGTAGAAGAAAACTATGGAACTGAGTTCAAAGAGTATTTTATACATAACTGGATAAGGTTTTTAGATGACATTTTTATTTTATGGCTAAAATCGATAGAGGATTTAAACACCTTCAGCATGATACTAAATAAACTCCACGAAGATTTAAAGTTCACCATCCAAATCAGTACATATGAACTGCCTTTTCTAGATATTTTAGTCAAACTAAAAGGAACGGAAATTGAAACAGATATATATTATAAACCAACAGACAGTAAACAGTATTTATTGTTCAATTCGTGTCCTAAACATACAAAGCAGAATATTCCATTTTCTCTCGCAAGACGCTTATGTACAATTATTTCAAAGAAGGACACTCTACATTTACGATTAATGGAATTGAAAGAATTCCTGACATCTCAAAGATATCCTCTAAAACTAATTGAAAATGGAATACAGAGGGCATTATCAATTGATCAAAAAAAAGTTGAGAAAGACCAAAGAAAAACAAGATGAAAATATAATACCTTATGTATCAACACACAATCCGAAAAATTTGGAATTTTTTTAACATAATAAGAGAAAATCTACCAATATTATATAACGATACTATAATGAAAGAAATTATTTCGCAAAATAAAATCATCAAAAGCAAGAGACAACCAGCCAACTTTAAGAAACTATTAACAAGAGCATCATTTATAGAATCGGCAAGGAAACCAGAAATAAAGCAATGTAGAAAGAAAGGATGTGGACTGTGTAAATTTCTGATAGAAGGAAATAAATACCACTTCAAAAATGGCAGACAATTCCATATAAAATTTTCCGGTACTTGTGAGATACAAAATGTCATATATGCATTAAAATGATCCGGACGTTCAAAAGCCTATATTGGAGAAACGTCTAATTTTCGAAATCGAGTAACTCTTCATAATCAACATATAAGGAATCCGGAAAACGCTCTTCTACCAGTCAGTCGCCACATTGCAGAATGCTCAAAAGATTTACTTCAAAAATTTAAAATAATGCCAATTTATAAATTACAAGAAACAGATAGATTTAAAAGAAGGAGAAAAGAAACATTATTAATTAATATTTTTTGTCCAGAACTAAATGCAAAATAACACATTAATAATTATTAAGTGACGTCCATGAAAAACTCTGAAGAGTAACGTCCCTTATTACAATAAAACGACTTCGTTACCAAGCGACGTTACTAGCGTCAACAGTACAGTATTACTCCTGAAGCTCCCGTAAACGGGTGAAACCAGTTGAGTTGCATTATTTTATACAATTTACTTGGATTAGCATAATTAAATATGTAAAAACATTAAAGGCATCTTGATTCATCTTTTTTTCCGCTATTGAATATCCGTATTGCGAATCAATACATTTTGGATCTATATATATAATTATATATATATATAGTAGAGAGAATTTATACGAACTAAATCACCACCACAATATACCAGACCAATTACGGCAAAGCGCCTAGCAGTACAAACGAACACGCACATGCCACAGCAAGACCAATTACCCAATAAGATTAATTTCGGTGCTGCTTTATATACGAGCCTGAATTGTACTACATATTCGTACTGGTTCAACATTTGCATATATATACTCAAATCTCTGTTTTCATAAATCAGCAGTGACATTTTAGTCTTTTTAACTGATTGCGACCAGAGAAGTTATATTTCCTCTCTCTGAAAGTTAACTTGATCTCATATAAATATTTGCCTGTAGTCAAGCAATGTTTATTGTTTGATGAAGGAGCGGTAGCAATAATGTCATTTTGAAATGCATCCTCAGTTAATACATATGCGCTGTTAAAACCATCAACAATGTCCAATGTTATGAAGCCAGCCAAGCCTGCGGTTGCTCCGCAACATGAAGTAACAACGATCCAAACCGTTGCAGTTTCAGTCAGAGAACTGTCTGCAGCGTTGAGAACCAGGGAATATCCTCCGGTTGTAGAAGCCGCTAATGTATTTGCTGTAGTAATTACACCAGCGCTGCTAATTGCCCAATCAGTGTGGGTGTTTCCACCTGTAAATAAATGCTACGTTCAATCATGTTTTGAATTACATATCGCATATGATATACCAACACGTGTGGTCTAGCCGGAATAAAAACCACGACAGAAAGTGATTCTGTTAAAGGTAAGATACACAAGGTTCTACGCAAACTCTTAACTGCCTATCTAGATATTAGTCCAGGGTATATAGCTGGCAAACCATTTAAGTGTTTTATTGCATGACACCAAACATTATTTTTCACACTTTTGTTTTACATTTTGGACTTTATTTTATTCCAGTAAATATAAGTATTGAATATAGAACTGCAATTATTTACCAACAATTGACAGGCGATTATACAAGAAGTCATGTTATTATATGATATATTTAACAGTGATTTATGTATGGAATCATGTCATAAGTATACTTACTTGCAATTGAATATGTCAAATTTCCACCGTTTTCTACGTCTGTAGCCATTAAGGTTGTCAATGTAGTACCTATTGCAAGAAAGAAACACATTGATGGAATATTTCAAAAGGAAAACTCACTACATGATGTGTAGACCAGAAATACTTATTTACCGCAAAGTTTTATAACTTTAACAAAAGACGTATTTTTTAAACATAAAGATACCATTACTATTGGTCTCAGTTTTCAGTCTAAAGCAACGGAACTGCCTTTCCCGCTATTAACTATTTAGATGCTCTTTGTAATTGTAAGAAATAATTTAGCATATGGTGTATATGAAAATTTGGTAACACACCAAATATCCAGCTGCATTTATTCTCTTTAATACAAAGATAATATAAATAGTATGAAGAATATTTGGTATCATTTTTCTTTATAGGAAAAAAGAATACAAGAAATCACGCTCTTTCAATGTGACATGTTTTTTTTATTTATTTTTTTTTTTTTTTTACATTTTTTGATATATAAAACTGTTATCCTTACCTGAGGACACTGAATTGCGGAGAACGCTGGAAGGTCGTTTATGGAGAGTGTCACAATCGCAGACGAGGCAGATCCACCTTCATTCGTTAGCTCTGTAAGTATTAAAAGATGTACAGACTAAAGCTATTCATTCATCTAATCGCGTGTATATTTCATAATTGTGACGTCATTTAAGACGTCATAACAATGAAAGTATTCGCGATAAAATGTTCGTTATGCAACCTTTAACAATTTACATTGCCACAAAATATCAATTTCAGTGACAGAAGGTACCAAACACAATTGAATACTTAGTATACACGCAGATTTTTTTACGTTTTCAAAATTCAAAGATCGTGTAATGTTTTAGAGATTTTGTTCATTTTCGAGGATAGGTCTACTAATGTACGCAAAACGAACCTTGAACTTAATCTATTTGTGTGAAATAAAATGAGATATCCTATACATCAACTATATTTAAGCGAGTCAAGGAAACGCCTTTTAGTAGATATCATTTAGAAGGTGCGTTCTTCGTTTGTTAGTAGATCTAACTGTAGATAGATTGTAAAAATACAATTGTGCATTGAGTTTTATGGAAACAAGATTAGTATTGACAGTAAATTATAGAACAGCTGCTTTCTGTAATCACGTAAGTCACGGGTTAATGTAAAACCGACGGAACATAGCCGTAGTTTTTACCATAGTTATAAACATTCACTGAAATAATAGTAAATAATGCTTTTTAGTTATTTACGGTAATGAATCTGTCATGGCATTCGGCGCCTTTCGTACAGATTCTAACAACGGGCTATCGGTATGCGATTCGGCATTCTTCAGAAGTAAATATAATTGAACGCAAACACGTAAAATGCCGAAATTGTTCACGGATAATACGGAATTTACCGACTATCATTACGGAGGCACTATTTTAGAATTAATAAAAGATCTTGTAATGTTTTAGAGATTTCTTGATGTTTATCTCGAATCATGTCCATTAATTTATCAACAACTTCAAGTAATTTTTCGTAAGTATATATAACATTTTGTGACAAGTTATTCTTTTGTTACAAGTTAATTCTTACAAAATGACCAATTTGTAAAATGTCAAAAAAGATAGGTCACTGTGCCGGATGTAATTGTAACAACACCAGAGTTGTCAATATCAAACACTACATCGCTTGGATCTTGCGAATTTTTCGTGTAACTTGTTATACCATCTCCATCATATGATGCAGCCGTTAAGGTAATACCAGTTGCATCAGCGGTAGCAATACTTGGTGATGTCCACAACCAGTAATTGCACACTCTAAAATAAAATAAAATAAAATAAAATACAACACAACAAATAAATGTTATCAGACGTTATATTCTGACATTAGACTAAGATACATATTTAAATTTAGTAATTGCAAATATGTCCAAAAAGTTTTAGATAAAGAGAAATGCACGAATTTCGCTACTTATTCAGATGGTGCATTCGGAGAAGAGTTGCTTGCATTTAAACGATGATGGATCGTTGTTTTCTATGTACAGTTAAGATTTTTACATACATGTGAGCGTAAAGAACATTAGTTCCTAAGACGTTGTAGAGCACATAAAGCACAGGCCAAAGCACATGTTTTCATTAAATAAGGTATTTTCTTCTTCCACTGTTTAAAATAAACGTTTCCGAATTTAAGTAAAATTGAAAAAATGGGGATACTTTAAAAACACTCCATATTATAGGGATTTCAGGTCTGACAGATACTATGAAAAATATGGGGATATCAGTAAGTATAAATGTCACAAACAAATCTCTTTCATTTTACATGTTCACATAATTACCCCACGCATATTTTTCAATGGATAAAAACGTATTTAAATCTACGAAAATAAAATATTTACTTAAGATTTTAAAAACATTTTGATTCTTCAATGACAAAAAATATGCTTCAAAATGGAAAGAAGAAAAGTTTGGCTCACCATGCATCTAAGAGATATGTCAAGGAAAAAAAAACAACAACAAATAAATATCAGAATCAAGTCTTATCCACTTAAATAGATATTTGAAATTACCGACACCTACCCACATTGTGCGTTTTACATAAGATCAAGGCAGATGCAGGCCAAAAGAAAAAGTGCTTTCTTTTTGCAACAAATAGAATCTGTTTGGTTACATGGTGCGTTAATAGTCATGCATTTATTTTCAGAAAACATTTTGTTAACTATTTATTCAGCCAGACTTATTTCTATTTCTATTTCAAGGAATTAATTCGAAATATAAAAGTGTGCGATTGCTTAACAAAGAACACCAACGCTGCACGGGAGTTGTCAGAAACAGAAAATATAAAGAAAATAATGAGCCGTGCCATGAGAAAACCAACATAGTGGCTTTTCGACCAGAATGGATCCTGACCAGACTGCGCGGAGGTGCAGGCTGGTCTGGATCCATGCTGGTCGTAATTCCACTATGTTTGTTGTTTCATGGCACGGCTCAAATAAATTTATCAGAAACGTTACAACTTAAAATATCTGCCCCATTTAATGCATACGGACAATTTGACATAAATATGATTATTACATTGTATATAAAGGAAAGCATCGTATTAATACAGACATATATCATATTTGAAAATTAAGTCATGACGATGATTAGTATCAAAATGTCCTGAAGCAAAGTATTAGTTGAATTATTATTTTCTAATAAAGTTTGTTTTTGTATTTTTCATTACATAAGTACGCAACGCAGTTATTCGGAAAAGTACCTTTGATTTTAAAGAAAAAATATATCACTATTTTAGTAAGTATTCGGGTAGATTTGAACGTTTTTTATTATAAAGAATCTAACTGCTATTTTTGTTTACAAAATCCTGACAAAAATCTGATTGACTGCATTTCTGTAAAATGAAATGAAAATTAAGGAAAATGGAATCTTCGGATTTTTTTATCTCTTAATAGACAATGTTTATATAAAATCCTGAAAAAATCTGTTGGACAACATTTCAGTAAAATTTAATAAAATTTAGGAAATAAAACGAATTATTATATATTTGTTTTTCATTCATTTATACATTTCTGTCTTAAAAGTAATATAAAAAGAAAATATATAGCCTATAGAACTTCTCTAGATGTCTTTTCTATGGACGTTTTTATACCATGGACTCTAGGGGTTTCCATGGGTCGTTTGTTTTTAAAACATTAGCAAACAGCAACTAACGTTTCCATGCCTGCCACTAGGAAAACATGTTCAAACTTAAATCGTCAATGGACAAAGCAAATATGTTATATCAGCATTTTTCCCAAAGAAACGTCAAATGTCCTATTTAAAACAAAATTCATTTCTAATCAAAAATTCTTACTTCATTAATCGGAATCATGGACGTTTTTATAATGTGTATCTACAAATGGGTTGGTTATGCCTTTATATTTCAAATGCCACAACATTGCTGTCACGTGAGCTTTAGTCAACATAATTTCTTATATATAAAAAACATTATCGAATTGTTTGTTTTCAACTTCATTTACTACTTTTTTTCTATAGTATGAAGTTGGAAAGAAAGTCGAAGAAAAAAAACAAAAAAAAAAAAAAAAAAACAAAATAGTTCGGCGTGTTCTAAAAGCTACATTTGTAATTCTATATAGGAGAATTGACCACAAGAAGTTGGAGGACACAAACTGTAACCAAAAATGTCCAGTAACAAAATCAAATATTCATCTGTGTATAAAAGGTATTGATCTAGTAATTAGTCATTCATTTTTAAATCTCGTTTCATGATTGCACGTTGGGTATCTGTTCCTTTAACATTGTTATATTTTGTAAAGATATAATATTTCAAATATGTTTGCCTTTGGTTATACAGGTAAAACAAATTATAAAATCCTTACCTTTATAATTTGACAATGTTTCCATTTTCATGGCACAACACACTTTGCATTTGTATTCTATGTTTGATAGGTATCTAATGTTAGCACAGTTAAAGTTACAGTGCGACAACTGTCAAGTGATCCAAAAATACCGTTTTAAGGGCTTTTAACTTTGAATGAAGTAACACTGTTTATTTTGCACAAGGTAATTTCCTTTTGCTATACTCCGAAAGGGACTGAACTGTGCCATCAGTTAGTATATTAACTTACCATCGTCGTAAAATACACCAAACCTCAGCTATGAATTTCTTAATTATAACGTGAGACTTTGGTCAGTTATCTCCCTTTCATACTCTATTAAATAAGTAGGTCCTTTTATTTAGATTACTCTGTTGTTATGACTATGTTATTTGTAGCAAGATGATGTAAATGGAGTTAATTTATTGATCATCATGATTGTTGATTTAAAAATACCTCAAACTGCATATTCTATAAACACTCAAGCGTCTAATTTTGATATTCCAAATTTAATTTAACAAAAATGCAAGATATCTCATACCTTAGAACTGAGATATCTCATTGGCAAAACAGAGAATTAGTCTGAGGATTCCAAATGATGAGACCTACTTACAATTTCATTAACCTGTACATAATCAAATAAGGGAGACAATTTGAAACTCACCAAAGTCCCTCATTATGGAAAGACTAAAAAACACAACACGCAATACGTTGAAGTAATTGTGAAAAATGGATACTTCAACAAGATTGATCACGAGTGCAAGACATTATGTGAATATAACTGTTTCATCAAATATGATCCAATATTTGTTTTCCTTATCGTAATTTGCAGCTGAGTATTTAAAAATAACAACAACAACAACAACAATAACACAAATATATACAAACAGAAAAAGTAAAGCAATCATTGAAGAACGGTTTGGGTATTGTTTTATAGATTTTATTATAGTCTCATCGATGTACAATATACATGTATTACATTGATCAAATGAACTTCTGCTTGTACTAAAATGTAATATTTAGCACGGTTCATAAGCTCATGAGCCATTTTATGCACTAACAGTATATGATAAAAAACAATATTAATAAAAACAACGAAATATAATAATAGTTACAAGAAGCAACCCCTTATTGCATTTTAATTATTAACACTGATTTCCATAAATGGCAAATAATACATGCAATTTAAGACAACGTTTTATGATATATTTTACGTTTTTTGAAATCAAAATACATCTTTATATATGTTAAAGGGGAAAGTAATGTGAAAATAACAAATGTTATTACTTGAAAAAGTGTTACGCATCTTTAGAAAGGGTCACTCATCTGACTGTACGACGTACAGCTGTTTTAGTATTGGAAAACCTCACCTTGCAATTCTTTTGTTCTATATTTATATTGTCATAAAATCACAGAAAATATCTTTAAAATACGATTAAAACGTCCAAAAATGTATTGCATTCTTATGTTCATGATCGAGAAACACGTGAGAGTTAATCCCTAAGCATATCTAGGGCAGTATGGCTCAAGTTTAATTTTTTATGGAAAGTAGACAAGTTGCATCAGATTACAAAATTTTCCATCAATGGCGCACAAAACAATTCCTTTGTTAACGTAAATATACAAGTCATTGTTGATCACTTCGGGCAGCCTAACACGAACGATTTCGATGTAGAACGTCATATCATGGGTAACATTAGCTCATATTAAAAAAGATTATAGGTAAGGGTAGATTTCTCGGAAGCACAGAGCACCAAAAACACAGCCCCAGAGTCACGCATTTACATAGTAGGCCCACAACAAAAAGAAGCTGTAATGGAAAATATATTTCAGACGGGTTGCTTCAATCATCCAACAATACATATTAATTTAAGCTAAATATATAAGGGAAGGAATGGTAAGGGGCGAAAGGGTCGGGGGGTGGGGGGTGGGGGGTGAAGGAAATCAGGAAGGGAAAAGTTCAACAAGGACGAACATACAAGGGAATGCTATGTTCTTTAAATACAGGCACTAAATTAAACCAAATTAGCGCAGTAACTCATGTACCAAAGATAAGCACATCGACATTCAACTGAATTAGGAAAAACGAACAAGCAGCACATACGAAAACAGTTAGGGCATCTATAGGCCAGCATAAAACGCACCCCAAGCATGAAAATCAAGTACCGTTGGATTCTACTGCCAAATCAAACGAAGAGGAAAACTTACTAAAAGTAAAGGGGGTAATGCCAAAAGGCTTAAATGCAAGGAAAGGAAGGGCAAAGTGGGAGTGGGGCAAGAAGAAAAACTAACAACAAAAAGAAAACATACCGCACACAATACAAGACAGACAAAACACCTGTGAAAATAGGGGCACCGCAATGAAACGGCTTAAGTACTAAAAAAGGTGGGGGGGGGGGAAAGGGGGGGGGTGAGGGGTGCGGAAGGGGGTTTAACGCGGTTAGGGCATGCCAACCTGCGCATCGCTATTTTCAACAAGTTAACAACACAATAAAGAAAATCCCTGCGAGAAGGCTCTAACATTATCAAATAAGGATATATAGCAAAAATTTAGGTAAATTTAAGGTACATTTAAACCAGCACCAACAACTTTCTGATTTACAAGTAACAAGAGCCTAACTTTTAAGGGCTCGATTAGAGAAACTGTAAGACAAAAATCAACTCCACCTAGTAGAATTAGGAAAAACGTCATGGAGACCTACATTTTTATCATCGCTCATCTATAGGAAAAGAGTAATTAGGATGGGTAAAAAACAGCAAAGTGATTCACGTTTTCGCATCGTATCCTCTTTTGAAAATTTATACCATTTTAAAACATTTGTTAAAATAAGGGATGTTTAATTTCCAAATTTTTTAAATACATCTCATAGTATTAGGTGTAGTCAAGATTTAAAGGGTTTTAAGGGTCCGTATTGTATTTTTTAACAGTTCAGACTTATTAAATTATAAAGCTTTCCGTAGTTATGTTACGGTAACTGTTGTAACAATTCTTGGTGAATGAAGATTTCTGTCATAAATCAATCCTGTGCTTTTAACCATATCTTAATCGGTTCCACAGAGGAATTTTCTAGTTTGACAATTTATTGAATCACCCTTGTGCTTTTTTTTATTTATTAAATCTACAACAACATATGGCTCAATAGACTAGTAAATATAATGATAATGGATCCGACATCAGGCCTTCTTGATTTAGTTTGCACCGGAAATCATTTATGTTGTACAGCCAAGGCATTCTTCAGTTATAGAAATGCATTATGTATAATATCAAATGAATTCTTTTGGTACCGTTAAACTTATGAGACATGGTGCTCCTGAATTTCAAATCGCCGAAAAATAACTTTATCGATTTAACCAATTATTTGATGCTAAGGTATTTCGTAAAAGTTTATGTTGAAAATAATTTTAGTTCATTTCTATGATATTGTGTCCAAAGGGCAGATACGTTAAAAACAAAATATACACTGCTTTAATCGAATAAAGTACTGTTATGTCTGAATGCAGGCGGAATTTATATCTACTATTATTTCAAAGCAGTACAAGTGTATAAAACAATAAATTAACGCATGTGCAATATATATTTACCACGCCCATTTACGTCTGGTTTTAACGAATCGGAGTAAAAGGCATTTTTTTTTAAATTATTATTTCGCAATTTGGCCTGTTCTGTTTGACAAAACGATCATTACAGGTTCTAGTGGCCATTAATTTGAGAATTCGCTTGTATTATTGAATCAGTTCAAGCATTTTTTGATTAAAATGCAGTCGAATTCTTTGTTAAGGGGTCCTTAAATGGAAATTTGAGCGAACACTTGACATTGAAACAAAAACTTTTTTGGGGGGCTTTTTAGCTATGTGAGGTATTACATAACCCATTGTGTATGAAATTTCTAGTCTTAAGCAAGCATTTTCCTATTTAAATGCATTATAGTTATAAAATAATATTTGTAAGTAAATTAGTGATTTGGAACAAAAATGTGAAAATAGCTAAGTCATATTCTTTAAAGGTTTTTCATTTATATGTATCAATTGCAACTAGTGCTTAATAAATTTCACTTAGGACCAAAATTTTTAAACGATACAAAAATATGTTAAGTGTAAATTTCGTTTAAGAAATATTTATTTTTGGATTAACAAATCACTAAAAGGGCCTATTCGTCAACGAATTATATTTCTTATTTGTGCGACAGTTTTAAATTAATAACAATAATTAAATTGTCTGACATTAATTTTGGAACGTTTTGCACTGCTTTTGCGATTGAGTATAAATTGTAGGGCTTTATTTTTTGATTGATTTACTTTTGTTTGTTTACGTCATCGAGGGTAATTTATCAATGTATATTTATTAAGGTTACTATTAATTGAATTTCGAAAGTTATGTCAGTGGTCAATTTTTTAACTGTAACTTGCTTCATATTTTATATTATTTTAACAAGATTTTTTTTTTTTAAAAAACGATTTTAAGTGATATCCATCATTACCGTATTTTATAATCATTTTTAACCATTTCAATTATTGCGTTTCAAATTTGTACAGTATTGTTTTTCGACAAAATTAGCGATTAAGGTCAATTAGTGCTACTTTTAGAAACGAATACTTTTAAAGTAGAATGATAATTGAGATGAGTTAAATAACGTGCTGTAACTTTTTAGTCATTCTTTGTGTCGTAAGTATTATTGGTATAAAAAAACACTAATGTGTCCGCATGAATAGCATTTCAATTTACTTTTTTATATCGATTTAAATTTAGGTGCAATTAACTCTTAAATACAATCTAATTTTTAAACTTATTCAACTAATATAATGGCATTTTTTAAAAGTATTTTGAAGGTGTAACTGTGGTGAACTTGAACTATTTGAAATTAGCATAATCATATAAAAAGTAAGAAATGAGGCTTTATTATTTGTTTACATTGTCATTCAGAGTTTTCGTTTCGTACTGAGTTGACTTAAATGTAAACCGCATTTACGTCACTGATATTTTGATCTGATCAAAATATCAGTTGCCTTCAAGCGTATACGGATTGACACACTTTTAAGGCACACCATGAAACTTATAACTCTCTTAACTATGGAAGGTCTATCCGCTGTGCTTAACTTTAAGGTTTAATAAACGAAAGTGATGTAAAATCATTTATCCGGAAACCCCAAATAAGCTGGATTAGGATTACTGTAATGATTCATTTTATATATAAATTGGACCCAGTAGTTATTTTAATGTATTGCTCATAGCTTTTAATAAGATTTGCTTAAAACTTTGAACGTTAAAATTTATTAATAAATTAATTCAAAATAATGTCTGAAAATTAGCTTGAAATGTGCGGTTCACATAAATCATAGTCAAATACCTATTAAAAACAACAAACACACAAAAGCACCTTCCACTATCTATAAATTTTATTTCACAAATAATACCGTTATGTTTATTTAATACTGTAGAAATTCCATTAAAAGCTTATTGTTAGACAAATTATTTCGCAAAATGGAAAAATGTTTGAAGGTGAGCTTCCATTGACTACCATATAAAAATTTAACTTGAGGTCCAAATTTTACATAGGTTTAACAAAATATAAGCACACGGACCCTTCCTTTTCATTTTCATAGTTTTCTTTAGTATTAAGTTTGAAAAATCGGTTTTAAATTTCTTGTAGAAAACAATTTCATTCCAATTAAGAATTCCTTTAATACCGATTACATTGGTTTAGTTAATGTTCAACTACTTTGCAACTTAGACAATGAACTACCTAATTGGAGTCTACCCCGTAACTAAGGTGTAATAATCTGAGAATGGCATACCGAATGTTTTGCTGATTAGGTAAAATGACTCTTTTCTTAACAAGTTTGATCTTATTGTCGATGGTTGTTGAAAATCTTTTGCTTTATAATTAGGATATGGTTCTAGAAATTTGTACTTAGAATTTAGCATTTGATATTTTCTTGTGCATACATTTTTATTTGGATCATTTGTAGTAGCATTTTAAATAGCATGTGCAAATGCTTTACATACTAACAACCTGCCTTTAAAAAGTTAATACATTACCAAGATTCCCAGAGATTACAAAAAATGTATAACTCATGTAAAAATGATCGAAAAGAAACGACGGATTACAAAGATTATATAAACCCTTTGTTTCTCAGCCAAAGTGATTTTCTTTGTTATGATTGTTTAGGCTGACTTAGACCAAAATCAAAAATATATTATGTTTTCTTTATATTTCACCTGACTTTTATATTAGAAAAAGAACACATTACAACATTAAAACGTTAACATAACGTGTGAGATGTTTTTTTGGGGGTGGTTGAGGGTTTGTACTAAACAAAATGTAATTTTGGGTACTGTCCAGCTGTGGTATTGGAAAATACTGCTGACCCAGGCTGAGCAGCACTATGTAGAAACATTTTGTAACCAGGCGAAAGCTTTTAAATAAAGATTCGACGTCCAAATAGGGTTTTTAGGTAAATTGGCGTCGGCAAATCTAACACTCTGCAATTAGGCGAACGCAAACATGATTGTAATAATCAAATTTTTGGTAAACATATTAAAAAATCTTATAAGACATATAATTCATAATCAAATTATAAATTGTGCATGCTTACAATAATGCAATGGGCATATGTGCTCATTGCAGCGATTCATTAAAATAAATAGATGAACCATTTCACTGCCGTTCATACCGTTTCATATGTTTCGTGTCTTAAAAGAAATAAAGCAATGACTTTCTTTTGGATATTTGTCAATCAAAAATATCCATTTCAATTACCGAAAGTAAACTTTGTTTTTGTTAATGAGTAACGTGAAATAGTAAAAATCATTTGAATTTACAAGGAAACAAAAATATATCGAAGATATAGAAAACGTTGTTTCTTAGTCCCAAGTTATTTCCGTCCGATAGAACTAAGGACATATATTTGCCTTATTTGTATATTAGATATTGAATTCCTCTTCTAAGATTAATGTAATTTATATAAAACGCTTTCCTGTGATTCGTGATTAAACCTAGGATAATGCGTCTGTTACTCTTTATTTCAAAATTAGGATAACAGTGTATTTAAAATTAAACAAAACAAAACAATCAGATTTTGCGGCAAAATCGGATGTTGACATTTATAAGTTGATTAATTGTTTAAAGTTTCTTATTCACATGTATATAGAAACATCAAAATGTTTGATATTAACAGTAATTACTTGTTCAAACTCTGATGCGTGCTTTCTTTCATTTCCATAACGTGTGAAATGTCAAAAATAGTACGGTGTCTACATACACTCTCTAGAGTCACTTCAGTGAAATGTATTTCAGTATTTACTCAATGCACACGTTTTAAAAGTTTCCGTGCCTAAAACTGCAAACAAGCTTGATCATCATTCTAACTGAAGTTATAATCAATTGAGAGTGTTGAAAGGAGGTTTCTCCTTAAGAATATAAGGTAAACATGCTCAAATACGTTATTCCCAAGATGAATCGGGAATGGGTTGATTTCTTAAACAGTAAGGTCAAACTGGAGTTGCAGGTTCTTTTATGTAATGGATTGTTGAATGTCTGATTTTCTACTTTTTAAGTTTTGTATTAATTTTGGTAGTTGTCGGATACTTTTGTAAAGCAATAATTTGGCAAAAGCATGCTATATTTATACGCGGTTTTAATTTGTTACATTTACTAACCAGTCGAAAGATCTTATGATACTATCTCATATCATAACTATTTTCATTATGTAAATATGCGTGGCATTCCCTGTTTGATATTTTTCTTTGTTTTCTATTATTATTATTATTATTATACCAGATTTATATAGTGCCCTTTTCATGATCAATTTCACGTTCAATGGCGCTTTACATAGTTCAAATGCAGCCACACAGGGCG
Source organism: Mercenaria mercenaria (assembly GCF_021730395.1). Classification (NCBI taxonomy): domain Eukaryota; kingdom Metazoa; phylum Mollusca; class Bivalvia; order Venerida; family Veneridae; genus Mercenaria; species Mercenaria mercenaria. Next base: position 59,315,529 of record NC_069378.1, read on the forward strand.
CATAATTCATCCTCTACTAGTACAGACACAGAGCGATCTGAGCGAGTGAGACAAAGCCTTCATGACAGAGAGATCAGAAATCAGATACAGGCTTGTCCGGCTAACTTAGCCTAGCTCGTTGCGAATAGACAGCCTGGTTCTTTAACGTGTCCAGTGTATAGCACTGATACACGCAAGGATTGCCTGGGTTCCTGACCAGTACACCTCTAGTTGAGTGGGAAACACTGGAAAGCGTTTCTGAAAACTCCCGAGTAGCTGCCGGGGATCGAACCCCCGACCTCAGGATTGGAAGGCCAGTGTGCAAACCACTGAGCTATCCGTCCACCTCCTTCTAAAGTGTAAGATTGTTATTATTTTATGTATAATAATTATCAAACTATACTGAAGAGAATGACTGAAATAAATGCAAACAAAGTTGTGAAAATATTAATAAAGAGAGGGCCTAAATTGTTCACCTGTCATCTTGTAGAATATATATTATAATAATAACTTTATAGAACCTTCTCCATTGGTAGAAACTGTATATGATATTTACTTACTTGTGTCATATGTATTCACAGTCAGTATTTGTGTATTGCTGTTACTGTTCACCATAAAAGTTTGTATTTGTATGCCTCATGGGTTTCTTAGCCTAATGGATTTTTATGAAATAAATCCGGTCAAACTTGCCTATTTAATATTTCGTATAAAACAAATTTAAATTAATCCAACATTTTACATATTCTTTTATCGATCAACTCATATATTTATAAAAATATGATTTATTTGGAAAATATACATGCCTCCTTCCTTAATAGCAAATAGAGTTTTAAACATTTATGGATTTTAAGGAAAAACAATTGAAACTGTATCATTGTTTTGCATTGCTTCCTAAATCACAGTTTGTTTGTTGACCAGTTTCTACAGTGACACATATTTATGGGGCATGATTATTTTATTCTTATGGATATCTGTTTTAGACCTTCTTAAAAATGGATACTTTCATATTTACTGACCACTTTAAGCACTACCATTATGAAAATACCATAGACTATTGAAGTTATGACAATCACTGTTTTACTTGTGACTTAAATGAACTAGCCATTGATGCATGTTTTTACTTCTTAAAAATTTGTAACTGTTTGTCATATGAAAGACAAGTTGTGAAAGGCGAAAATCATTAGAGTTGTGTAGAAATTACTACACATGGAATCTCTTTTAACAACAGTACGAAAAAACATTTTTCCATATTGGAATACATCATACTTTTGCCCTCTTTCAAACTTTTATATCACTGTATCATATCAGGGCAGACGAATGGTGTTGTATTACAATTTCATAGTGGGACATGTGTGCATCATTACCCATTCGTGTTAATGTATTCAGTTGAGGACTGTAGGTTGATTAAAGTAAATTTAAATATTATTTTTTGTCTAACGATAACAATGCATACACATGTTGAGCAGCACTTGCATAGAAAATGCATTTAATTTAATAACACTAATATTGTTTGGACACGTTAAAATCACCTTGTTTATAGGCGCGGGCGCACTCTCATACACCTATAACTTGTATAAACTAAGCAATATTAATGCAGATACAGACAAGCACTTCTTCACTCTTTCATACATACAGTCTTCATGTTCTGTTGCAATGTACTTCAATTATCTTTACACAATTATTACAATTTTAACAAAGTTAACGCTTTCTTTAAGATATGAAACATTTTCAATCACATTTGATAACATTATTTGTTAAAAGGTTCACAGAATACGTTGGCTGCGAGTTACTATATTAATTTGTTTTTAATGTGCAAAAGCATTTTTGTAACATATTTATGTTTATAACAAAATTACTTAGTATCTTTTAATCCTATATAGATTGGTCATTTGCATTTTTGTTAACAGTTACATGGTATTTTATGTTTTTATGCTAAAATGAAAATATGTAAATAATACGATACTAAACGATAATATTTAATCCTGACTATCACCATATTCATGTTCAAAAATTGCAATTTAAAAGACAATCAGGCTTGCGTATTTGCCGTTTGTTTAAACCAAAAATGACGCTTGGGGATAAAGCTATTGGAAACGCTGCTGAATAATCATTGAGCTCTAGTGCAAAACGTATTGGTGTCGTTACAATTTCGACACTGCATGTGTCCTTAAGGGTATCAATTCAAATTCAATGGCTTTTTGTATTAGGTTCGTATACTCTGATGTAATAATTTTTAACCAAATCCAAATTTTCAAATCTATTCACACGAAGAAATATAAAAAAGTATTTTATGATTTGTAACAGATTGTGGTTGAAAGGTTCAATAGATTGTAAACAAAATTTGTAAATATTGAAATCGGAAAAAAGTATTCACAAAATAATTAATGTGGTTATTGTTTACTTTTCTCAAGCCGCTGGTTATTATGATTGCAAAATGTTTGCATTTCAACAACGGACACAGTTTCAGTATTCCGTCAGTACTAAAGACCTGTCTCTACTTGGCATTGTTCCTATGGCAAAATATGATTGAATTGTAAATTGAATGTCAATGAAATATTTCAGTTAAAATGCTTTAAATCTCATGCTGTGACTATCTCATGTGTTATTTAATAAACTGGGGATACATTAGATATTCTTTCCTAAATATGAAAAAGTAAATAAGTACAAAGGCGCCTTTTCTCACGATCAGACAAATATATCGAGAAGTTGCATCTTTTAAATAATGATTATAAATATTAGTAAAGATCACCGTTGCTTGTTTTAAGACGAAATTTATCTTATTTTGTAAACTTTGATGAAGAAACTAAAAACATGTTTGGTTTATTCACCGTACTGGCTTTGTTATATAACATTCTGTATACTAGCACTGAGCTAATGTCAGCTGAAACGGCTCTTACCGTAGATGTTATAAACTATCAAAATAGTTGTCTTTAAATGCCGTGTGGTGATCGCAGAATGTGTCCCCGTTCTTTGTTTTATTGTTGCTATATTTTCTGGTCATTTTAAAGTCACGGAGACCATTCCGTATTAAGGTAATGTAGTTCCGCTTAAGCCGGTGCTAGGGGGCGTGAATAGTAAGACGGACTTTTGATTAACAGATTTTGCCCACATATGTTTAACTTGGAAAATAAATTATAATAAGAGATAAAGTTTGCACAAACAAACTCTTTTTTGGGGTATGTTTTTAATGAAATTTTCTAGGATAGATGCATTATATGTGGCTAATACCTGACAAGGAATCCATCACGAATAAGTGCTTATATGACACACACTCTAAAAGTGAGTCAGTAAAACACAAATTTCGTTAAATTAATGACTTTTATCTGAAATTCTGATCGAATCAGCGAATACTTTTCATCAAATTGATTAATTACTTATTGGACATTTTGATATCAAAACTGCCTACATACGTGCTTATTGTCATTGACTTGCGAGTGTAAACATCATAGCTCTCATTAAAGCTGTTGCGTTGACAATTTCGAAAATGAGCCTAAAATTTCAAATGCTTTGGAATATTTCACCAAAATAACATGTTTGTTTATGTTTAACTTCAGAAGATGTATTGAAATAAACTATTTGGGACGTAGTGCACCCAAAGCTCTTACTGTTTCTTAAAAATATCTCCTATAAGCCTTGAGATGGAAGACATTAACATCACCTATGTCAAAATCCTTTAAAGACAAAATGCTATTTAGACTGGCAGTTAATAGAGAAGAAATTTTCATTATAATTACTGATCTCATGTATCACATCAAATTTATCATTTATTGCAACTCGGAATTCGTTATATGAATCTTAAATTATTTACTCCATTTTTACGCATAAATGATTTCAAAATTTAACATCAGAAATTGTACGCATCAGGTTAATGTTTATTTTGATGTAAAAAATGTTCTTTAAATACTCATAATAATGTTTGGCTGAACGTTGAAAGTGTTAAAGAGGTTCTATATGTCATTGTCTTCTAGCTCTTTCAAGACTTAAATCGTCTGATTAGATTTATGTACGGCAGTAAAATTTGATTCAGTTGATACACGTACAAACAAATGCTTTCCTAGAGATACAAACAAATATTTCCAAGAAGAACAAACTATTTATTAAGTAACGTCCTTTCAGTATACAACAAAATAACTACATTTTAGTATATAGAATACAGACAAAGCCCCGTTTAGAAAAGCCAATTCCCTAGAACGCATCCTAAAATACAAAACATACAACGGTGTATTTATTTATGTGCGTATAAATTATTGGTTATACATGCTTTTTTATGTATGTGTATATAAATTGTGTGTATAAATGGTATGTTTATACCTGTATTAATGTACATGTGTATTAATGGTGGATTTGAACCCATTAAACATAGACAAAAAGGACAAGACAAACACGTTTAGGAACATATTGTGGCAGAGATATGAAACGGTGACAATGGCACAAACACCACTTGGAAACAAGACTAGCTTCAGAAAATATACTGCAGTAAGCACAGTTTGGAAAATACAATATCATTGTAGATAAGGCACATTATAAAATTAACAATAAGAGGAATACATTCTAAAATAGTTTAGATACAACTATATTTCCCGGAAGTGATATAAATAATGGTATATTTTAATTCCGGTAAAAAGATGGCCTGTTCAACATACCTATAAAGTGTAGAAACATTACAGAAGAAGGTAGTTGTGTATTTAATGAAAACAGCAGAACGCATACAGTAGTCTTAAAATGCGCTCCACTAAAATGGAAATAAAAGGAAGTCGTTTCATCGAAAAAAAATGTTATCAAGGCATTTAATCAACAAAATTATTGGCAAATATATAATAAGAATATATTTATATTTCCATGCAGGTATAATTCCTTTAATACATTTGGAAAAGGTAAGAACTTTTAACAGAAAAATGTATTTCATTTGATGACAATTTTCAGAAAGTGTCCAAACCAATTTGAATCTATCTTTAGTCCTTAAAGTAATAATTGTAATCCCTGTTAATTTGTCAATTAAAGATTTACTGTATTGAATTTTTTCCATAATACGATCTAAATGTTCGTTGTCCCAATAGTAATTAACTGTTGAACCTGGTTGCATGTCTACAAAAGAAAGTTCCATGAATATACTCAAATAAGATTCATAATTGTGAAATAATAAAACTATATGTTATCATGGACGTTCATATGAAATCCTATGAAAACTAATCCCAATGTAAAAAATCAAGAAAAAATATGAAATTTATCCATAAAATTATAAAATTTATCCATGTGAAAAACATCAACAAATAATTAAAACATGTAGTTGCTAGCGTGGAAAGTGGTCGTATTGTATTCTAACCTGCTCAACGAGTTTGTAAATTGGTAGTGTAAAATAATGTTGTCAGCATACATGTATTTGTTAGATGAACAAAATATTTTACATTCTACGTAGATATAATAAAATGTTTAAATCTACTCTTACCTATTATTTTTTTGAAATCTATTATACGAATGTAGATAATGTATAAACACACATCTGTATAATATGTATAATGTTACGAACATTTTCATTATCTTGATTGAAATAACCATATAGTATAACGCTGAAATTCTGCGTTTTCGAACAATACTCTTATTTGATAGTTTCCGCGCAACATGTATTGGAATACTTCTATTTTCAATATATCACAAGCACCATTTTTCTCCTTTACCAATATTTAAATCTTGCTAAGGTAATCGATATGAACGCAACTTAAGGAAAGCCAGTCTGACTTTCAGACTGATACAAATTATCATACCGAATAATATTGTCCCCTTTCTAGAATGCCTTTATCTGTCGACTTGCGTATTTAGCTACCTGACAAATTGTATGTAAGAAGTGATCATTCAAAACCAATTTATAAGGATATGAAGGCAGCCAATATTTTTTTAAAGCAAGATTTTCTTTCCTGTATTATAGACAAAGTTTGTACAAATGTTACATTTTACAAATTTTAGGTACAACAGTGTATACCCTATCTGCAACCGATCAGGACCCGGCAGACACACTAACTTACACCATTACAGGTAAGCTGAAACTCTAGTTATTTAGACCGTGAAATAGATATTCAGATAACTGAAATATTATTTGTACATATTACACAGATCGATTGATGTACAACGCGAGCTCATGTTTGAATTATACTGTGTGTAACGACGAACTCGATCTGGTTTTTTGGTACCTTAGGTGGGATACACAGAAACGACTTGCTATTTATACAGAAAGGATTGTTACAGCAACCACTTGCAATGGCAACAACTGCAAGCTCGATCTGATAGTGCAACCGTCACTGTATCAGTTTCTTCGAGCTGCAACAACGCAACAGCACTTGTCTTCAGTCTTATGACCATCCTTACAACTCTTGTCGTCGCTCTAAATTAAATCTTCCCGAAATTTTAGGCTGATCACAGGTAGATAATAAATAAATAAATAAATAAGTAAATAAATATGAACCTTTTCGTTGAAATTGTTAAAGCAAAGATCACACTAACAAAAGTGACAAAATGATTTTATAAATACTTGATTCAAGATTACCGACAACTAAATAGTTTAAACTGCTATGGTAACTTGATTTAATCATCGAGGTTCAGTAGTTTAAATGTTACAACCGGTTTGCTTAATGTAAACTCATAAAGAACTGTATGCGTAAATTGTTTATATATCAGTACTCTAGGTGAGAGGACCCTTCAAACCGAGACATTTAACGCACACTGTACACTGACCGCTTATCCTATATTTAGGAACACTAACAGTAAATGTCAAAAATCAGTAAATGCATGTATATGTAAACATAGACCATTGCCTTCTAAAATGAAAACCGATCCGAAAATTCTTAAAATAAAGGTGACATTGTCCAAAGATACAATTAAGCGGTTAACTAGAATAGCTTTTTACAGTTTAACATGTGTCCTTGTTACTAACGAAATCGTACAGTAAGTTAATGTCCTGTGTTTGGGTCTAGTCCCTTAAGTACTAGGTGTTTTCATTGAGTTTCTCTTTTTCACATCGTTATGTATTTAAGAAACTATTTTATTAATGAGATACCCGCGTATCGATGTTGAAGTCGTTTCATAGTTGAGGTGGCCTTCTTTTGTATAGTTAAAACTATTTCTAGCATAAATGTTTTCCTAAATGTTTCTTTTAAAACAATATTCCATCAAATTAAAATAAAAACAACAATATTTTGCTGTTTATTGTTGAGCAAAACTACACCAAATGTAAGAAGTTATCAACAATTTAAAAGGGACGACCGTACTAAACTTCAGGTTATGTGGGAAAAACTTCGAGCTTATAGTCAGTTATAGGATTGTTTTAATCTTCATTAATTAAGAGCAACATGCCTTATTTGTAGATGGAACTTTTTAGACGAAGTTACTTATTCATGTTAATGCATGGATGTTACTTATTCGTGTTAATGCATGGATTTATATCTTACTACTTTTTTATGGCTTCTTGATTTTCTAATGGTCGTCCATTAAAATGAAACAGCTGTTTATTTTGTTTTGTTTAAATGTCTATTGTCAATGATAATTTAATTATCATAATATGGTTGTTTATTATATATGTTAAAAGTACTTTAAACGTTTCTTTTGTATCTTTGTGTGGGTATCGTTTTGTGTAATAAAACATCTCATAAAACAACACGCTTTAGTCATATCTGAATAGCAGTTACGTCCTTTTAATTAATTGTGCTGTTTCACACTCGCTATATACAGTCATATGATAAAGAGAGTTCATGCAAATCCAGTTAGAAGTTCGAGGTGTAGTTGGTCTTTAATTGATGGAACCTTAGACTGGCTATTTCAATCCTTGGCCTTTGTTTTAAATAAAGTATTCTTTAACATTAGGCATGACATGTATAATTTGGTGTTTCGTGTTAATTTAACTTTCATTGCACCAAACATGATACTCATATCGACTGAGAAAACATTTTCTCGGTGCAGTCTAAAACTACCTAATTTGCGATAAATTACATGTACGTTCTTAAACATTCTACTGTTTCATGTAGACTTCAAATCACGACTAGAAACAGGATTTTAGGTTACCAATGTTTTTTCAATGAAGGCACATTTATGAACTTTCTATACTTTGCAACTGAAATGGATAATGTTCGACAAGAATGTTATCTTCCAATGTAAGGACAGCTTCGCTCTCGCCTGATATGGATTTGCTCGACAGCGTTTATTCCGTATCCTGTCACCAACGGGCAGTGTAATTAATAGTATGCCCGTATCTAATCCCAAAAGGATGTTTAAACCATAAATAAGCAGAAGTAAATACAACACATATTTCATGTTATTCGATAACAAATAAACTGTCGTCCATGATATATACTCGCTTTAGATGCTGCTTTGTGCTTTGTCACGATCGAACTGTCAAATAGATTTACGAAAAGATCGTTTGGAAGCAGATAAAGCAACCAGTCAAAGAAATAGGAATCTCGGTTTGTTTGCGTAAATCTGGTCAAAACACTGAGAACATGTTAATGGAAAATGCTTGGTTTCTAAATGAAAATAACAGTGCAATGAAAAAGTGGGATAATGTTCGGGTTCAACCTCTTTTCAACATTTTTTTAGTCATATTAACGACGGTGTCTACTTGTAGCAGTATGCACAATGCCCAACTTTGTAGAACTGCCTCACTGAAATTTCACGCTGTAGACATATGTCATGATATCCCACCGAGTCATATTATACTGACATCTGGCGACCAGTCCTAGCACTATCCTCTTAATGCTGAACGCTAAGCGTTCAAGCTACAAGTACCATTTTTTGCACGTATATGAAGCGGCAGGGGATGGAACCCACGACCTCCCGTACTCAAAGCGGGAGATCTATCACTAGGCTACCGAGGCGATGAAAACGATATATTTACAAGAATGTAGATGGTGTTAACGTAAAAAAAGCCTTGGGCAGTGTTGCCACAAATCAATAAAATTACAGCTAAATACATTCTTGTTCACAATGAAACATAATCGTTTGATGATTACAATAGTTATTAACCAAGCACATAATAAGGGAAACAATGGAGTCGGACAGTAGAATTAGAGCCCCTAACAAATATGAATATGAATCTGCTGCTTTCTATTGTAGAATATTTGATGCTTTGCCAGGAAAAGCTAGCATAAAATAAAAGCAACATTTCATTTGTAATACATGTTGAATAAAATCGATAATATGTTCGGCATGGCTTCGGATTTTATTTTGATTAACTCGCTTAATAAATTCAATATGATAAGACACCGATATAATATCCTCTTTGACATTATTTACTTTCTGTGATTTTAATGCAGTCATTGTATATATAAGGACTTCGGACACCATCATATGCTTTTAGCCTACATTTTGAATGCAAAATTTATATTTATAATGCCATCACTTTACGGAAGTTTCAAATATATGAATTTCAATTAAAAAGTGGCAAAATATGTTTATTTAAGGATAAAATAACATTTTAAGATTAAAATCCTATAAATAGATAAAAAGAGAACGATAATTTTGCTAACAACCTGTTCGCTATTACTTATGAAAATACGCTAGAAAATCTTGTAATTACGCTTGTACTTAAGGAGTAACAAAAACAACATGCAGCAAGTATTTGCCATTTTCGAAGAAATTCAGGAATAAAACAAATCAAATGGTTTTATATACTTCTGAGTTGTATGACCACATCTTTTTACGGTGTTGTCAAATATTTTATTCGAGGCGGGTACACAGTCAGCTTAGCAGATTTACTGTTTCCAGAGCATATTTCCATTCAACGAAACAAGCTTAACAGTGCAACAACAGCAGGCTACAGTTTAGTAACAACAGCCGCGGATGCAGCTAAAACGGCAACTACAACAGTCCCTGTATCGGTCTCTGAAACAGCGCAAACTCTCTCATCCGCAGACACCTGCCGATTCTCACAGGTCTTATTGTATTACTAAATTACTCCACCCCTTCCCCAACACACACAAAAAATAACAGAGACACTGTCAATAGATTTAAATGTGGAAGCAAGTGGTAGGAGTGATAAATATGTCATACATATTTTAAAATGCTTCTTTTGTTTTTATTATATAAAGTATTCAAGACATAATAGAATAAATACAGTATGTCGTGCAAACATGGTTTTGGATTGGAGAAGCCAATGACCATTAAATTAAGACATTTTTCTTTTTCATTAACATCATCCGTATATTTAAAACATGGTAGGCATTCAAACTGAGATTTTGTTAACTTTAAAGTTTAAACTGCATAGTTTGATTTTGTGCATTGATTTTAAGGCGAAACTTAACGCTGCAATGTCATACTCGATGTTCGCGTGTTTTACTTTTGCCTTATATATTGTATAATATTCGTATTCCTGCCAGACTTGATTTCCAGTGTTTTAAACAGCGTTAGAAACACTGAGCGGCAAGAAGACTCTCGTGCTGTCAATTAAACCATAAGGTGCTACAAAAACAAAGAAGATTCCAGTATAAGTGTTTTTACATTTTATGAGAAAAAAAGCAAAAATAGACTATCCAAGTGCCTTTGTTATTGCAATGAAGTAGTTATCGATTAAGACTAATAAAACTATACGAGAATAACAGAACGTTACGCTACAGACACCGTCCGCAGTATAACTAAACCGGAACACTTATGCTGTTGCTCATGTTTTGTACATTTTGGGCAGTTTCAATATGCGTCGATGAGGTAATAGCGCTGTAAAGAAAGTTATTCATATATTCCTATGATACATACACGGTGCGCGAAAAATTCCGTCATTAGATGTAATATACTATGTGCAGAAAGAAATAAATGGCTCTTGGCTCACTTTTTGAGCCAAATCGTCATAGCCTGAATACCACCTTGACGTTAAGTTTACCTCGAGTTCTAGTCTGCACCTAAATCGGTAAAAGACTCTTACAAGGCACTAATTCATTTATAAACAAAAGAAGCGATTGTTATAATGAAACTGCATGGGCCTCATTGTTTTGTTTCCTGGTCTGCGATAGATGCTGTTATGTCTCTTTACGTGCCGCCTCATGACATCCCTTTATATGTCTATATATAAGTCTTTTTCCTCAGAAATAATATCTCTTATTTATAATCAGTACAATATTTACATTTCAGAAATTTCGATGTAAATTGTAACTAACTGGATTAGTTGATGTAACAATTTAATCTGTTTCTGTTATGCAAATTGGTTATTTAATTCTACTCCAAACTTATAATTGTGTATATTTAAAGTCTTGTTACTACCCGTTTCTCCATCATATTATCATTAAAGATGTGTTGATAAAATTTTTAGGGGAGCAAACTATATGACGAAACTTCTTTCAACAGACACAAGGCATAAATAAATAATTTCCTGGTTTTATTTTTTTTATATATATATATATAGATGTTGGACTTTACGATCAGTTTTGAGTTTGCTTCTACATCCACTCACTGATGCCATAAATTATAAACCATTGTTAACAACAGCATTACTCAAACAATTTATATTTTGTAAAGCAGAATTATTATGGATAAAGACTCGTTCTAAGCTTTAAAGTATCGCTTTGTTACTAGAGAACACAACAACGCTAGCGTTAAGTGGCGATCAAAATAAATATATAGCATGTGTATAAATAGCATTAAGCTGGGATATCAAGTACTTAGATGAAATTACATGCCAGTTAAGTGCAATTGGTGAATTTCAAATTTTTTTCATTTTTGACGGGTTCTCTATACATCATTCAAGCTCTCAAATGAATTGTGCTTTAGATTATATTAAGAATGTTTCATCTGACAGAAATACACAAACAATTAAGTTTTTGTCAAGGATAACCATGACTGGTCAATAATCGAACCATTGTTTATTTGCCAATATCAATAACGCTCAGAAGATTTATGTTTTTTAGAAAAATGTAGTTTGCCTACCAACTCTGATTAGCTTATATTTTACTTATTTGTTACACACACCATTCAAGAATGAAACGTGTCTTACCCTATAATTGACTGTAGATGCCAAAAATCAATATCTAGCGGTACTTTAAAATTTGAAGTTTTTCTTAACAAGGTTTAGGTAAATGAACTGTAAGGGTTTAGACATTTGCAAGTGCACATGTACTTACTTAACACTATGAAAAGTTATAAAGTGGTTGCATTTAGCAAATGAATGTTTGGCAATATGCTGTGTAGCGAAGTTGTGTTGTACCTTACATTGAAGCTTCAATTATTCCCAGTCTGTTCGTGAAATCATGCTAAGGCATTTTGGGACTTCCTCCACCCCAAAATGCTGGAAAGTCTCCATTAGACCTAAAATATTGAAGGTGTCATGTCTAACCAAACAAAACGAAACAAGTATATATTTGTAATTAAGAATTTTGCATTCATCTTCTAGCTCGTTTAGCAATTTAAACTCGTATAATATCGTTAGATACGATAACATGTACTGATTTTCTCTTTCTTCTTTGTCTTATTCATTTAGTATTGGTACGTTTGTTAAATAAAGTTAAATATCAATGAAAACAATGCTACAGGGCGAACAAAGATATCGTGGAATGAACCTTGTGACTTTGTAAAGTTTTAGTGCATTGCGATTGATATTCTACGGACCCTAGTAACACCCGACACTTCTATTTGAGTTACTACATTTTTGTTTCATATAAAGGAATAATATTTCATTTTTAATGATTAATTTATGGCGGTCGGATGAGAAAGTATGTACGAGAATTACCTGTTACCTACACTGTTTACTTTGGGCAGTGCATACCGTCAATCGTCATGTAAGGAGAAACTAAAAGAGGTATTCAGGACAAGAATAGCAGTCATATTTGATCTGGTACAGTGATTATGAAGTGAACTTAGTGGAATAACATGCTCACAAAGATAAACTGGAGCAGTAAACATTTTGATTTTTAAGGCAAAGAAAATCTCCTATATAAGTGACCCCTCCTAAATGACAGACATCTTAATCCCCAATATACAAGATCCTGTTATCTCCAGACTGATAAGGGTCCATAAAACCCAATTAGACTTGACATGTAGACCATGTCAGAGGATCATCATAAATTTTATTGATATGTTAAAAGATAATTGGTTATTTCCAGTGTTTTGCATTTTATTCATTGAAATGCAGCCTTTTTAGAATATACACACAATTATTTTATTTGAAAATATACTAATTGTAATTGTTCCGTCATGTTGAGTAGTGTTTCGACCAATTGAATTATAACTCTTATATGAAGGCAATTCTCACCCTTTTAGAAAACTCTCATATTTATTTAATAAAATATAAAATCATTATTTTAAAATCAACAAGAGAATTGCAAAGTATTTTTATTCAATTATTATGATCTTTTTATCTAAATAACAAAATAAAACCAGAACAATTTAATATTGCTGAATTTTATTAGAAATATTAAAGAAGCGTTCCATTGCATTTTTAATAAATAAAACAGAAATATGGACATTTATGATAAACTCAAGCAATATTCAGTTATTATTGTTCAAAATACCCATGATTTATTTATACATATATTATACATTTTTTTTAAAAGGTAGCTGAATGCATTTTCGTTTATCTTATTTTTAATGCGATATAATTGTAATAAAACTTGATTGTATTATACCTACATTCTCAGAGAGTACATGTACGGCACATGTCCTCTTAGATAAATCTTGCATATGTTTACATGATTTAATCATAACTACATGCATACCACAGATTATTCTCACATATGTTTAACAGTACTTTAAATGTACACGTTTAGCGGACAAGCTTACCATGAGCCATTTTTCTAGTTTCAAAATTTCAATTGTTGCTAAAAAAACATCTTACATGTATTGAACACATTTAAGTTCGAAACATTCATGCCACTAACCTTAGAATCCAAGTGCAGTTAAAACAGTATTTATTTTTTATGAAGTAAACATTTTAACAAATACAGTTAGGATGAGGATAAAACGGTACAATGCAATGTACCTGAACTTTATTCTTAGAATATTTTATGTACATATAAATATAGTGTTATTGTTATGATAGGTTTTCCAAAAGAATATGAACTGTTGAATGATCAAACATTGTAGAAAAGTAAAGTTAGAAGAAATATAGAAATAAAAAGAATAAAGAAAAGTACGTATTATTTCAAGTGTAGACAAAATTAATAAGTATGACACAGTAAGTAAAATCTTAAAATGGAAGAAAGCTATGTAAAATTGATACTTAGCTACCCGAGACCCCAATCCATCAGACATTGGAAATCAGATCGAAACGGCATGCCGTTGCTATAAATTTGTTGAGTTTTGAATACTATTTGCTTATTGTTTTTTTCGAAAGACAGATCCTCGTTACCGAACAAAAGGATCTCAACTATGGTGAGACAGGGGTGTTTGCCAAAAGGCTTTGTATTGTAGTTTAGACAAGTTTAATAGGAACGACTGACTGTTTCGGCTGCCGACACTACTGCCCAAGGTACGCCGATAGAGAACAAAGTTTAATGAACTACAACCCAGTCTTAGACTTTGTCCTTAATATCTACATTAAATGAAAATTTGGGAAGAATTCAAAATTATTTGCAATTTTGATGTATTAATGACGTGATTTATAACTAGCTTGTGCTATATTTATTTCTATATTTTATTTTTGATATAATTATATATAGTTCAATTGTGGTAAATGATAAGATTTCGGTGCTTTATTGATGATTTCATAGACAAAGTTGGTTCCCGGTATCACGCATTTTACATTCTATAATGTTCAATAAACAATGCAAAATGTGATTAAAAGTATTAGCTGATTAGATCAGCATATCTGATGAAAGTCCTTGTTTTACCGAACTATGTGTTCTTAGTCACTTTCACCTTTGTGTCTAATGAACATACAGTTCGGCGGTTTGGCGGAACAATCGCCATATTACTATAAAGAGACACTTCCCTTTATCACAGTTAACTAAACATAAATCTTTCTCTGCAAGCGTGATCATCAATTTTGTATGCAGTTAGGCACGGAATACTCTTAAAAATGTGTGTATTAAGTAAGATACATAAGATAATAAACAACATGCATCAAAGTATAAACAAGTAATAACTATTCACATAAAAACCTGTCTGATATTTCTGCATACATGTTGATAAGAAATTGTCATCTTTTTTAAAGAATAAAAAATATATGCTAGCGAGAAGTGTTCGTATTGTTCTCTAACCTGTTCAACTGATGTAATTTTGAATTTGAAAGCATACATGTATTTGCTGGATGAACGAAATATATTTCATTTAACATATGTACACTATATGTATAAACTGTTTCCTTTTATATTTATGCTAAGACCAGATATTATTATGTGTATTTACTTATACAAATTGAATGTCAGATAAGACAAGTTAGCTTCTCTCTAAAACAACAAAAGGTCCAGTTTGATTTCTTGACAACACGAGAAACCCGAAACAAACAGAATAAATTTAGTTAAATTCCTGTTGTCAGAAACTTTGAAAGAATTAGGTTAATCATACATATATTATTTAATTGAAAATTGTAGAATAAAGGAAGGAGGTCTGAATATAAATGACAGTTGTCAGAATCATTTAACAAACAGACAATTATTCAGGTATTATAAAATCGTAAAACAATATACAGTTGGTTTTCTCATTTCATTTAAAACAATCGTACAGCAAAATATTGGGATTGGGATTGAACTTTCGTTTTAGTGCCAAAACTGGCATGACCTTTGTAGCAAGTATAATACGAATATATCTAGAAGTACCAGTTCCGTTTGGTTAGTGGTATAATATATTTAAGTGACAACAGCGAAGAACAATTTTACTGTTTTGTATTGTTTTTGTACCTGTATAGCATTTCCTAACAAACTATTGCAATTTTAATATTACCAGTATCGTAAATATTACATAATTTATAATAGTATTGACAGGTTTAGAAAACAGAACAGGAAACATTCGAAGGACCGCAGTCTTTGATGACTTCATTTCATTTTTGCTGTCTTTGTTTGCCAAGGAATTTTAAGAAGTAGTAAGATTCACTTGCACATCTAATGCAACTCATGAACAAACTAAACCGTTCCTTCTTTAAAGGGATCTTTTGAAGCTTCAATGACTTTGGAAACAGTAAAATAGTTTATGGAAGCTGACTGTTCAGACTGTAAATGTCTAAATGAGGTAATTCAATTACACATAAACAGTGATACAGCTACAATTGATAGATAGATCAAACTTATTTTCAACACTTTATTGAGTTAATTACATGAAAACAGACATTGTTTTTAAACATAAACACATGCTAACTGAGTGTAATATCTCTACTAAATTTATTGCTGAAAACAAAATGTATGTTTCGAGCCTCAATAAGTTCAATAAATGACGTCGTGAAAATACACGATTCATTATTTTATTTATCAGCTAGACACTATGACTGAAGGATAAACTCACACCATATTCTGACACTGAATCTATCAACAAAAATTTGGGAACTGTAGTTTAAGTTTCGTAAACAACATAAGTAATAAAATGTGTTGTACCTACAGTTTAAGGCATATTACCTACCGGTGGGGTCATATTAACTATAGTTTTTATTTGACGATGTAAGAATCATCTTTATGTGAGATTTACGGATTCATAACTCATTAAGCACCAACTAAGACCGTTCAATTTCTTATCAGTATTTAATGATTAGAATGTTTTTGAGCTTAAAGTCAAGGAGGCGTGATTCATCGCCATCTAGCGTAACGTCAAACATTACATGTATGTGTGTTTGCTTTCTAAACGTTGACGGTAAACAGCATTTCACATCCAGCTGTTTGTTACATTAAAACAATTAGATACCTACTTGTAATTCAGCGAAGGTATAGATACTTCCTACTTTAAATTATATTTTCTGATACATTCGTTTCCATCAAAGCTAGAATGTACACTTTGAAGCCAAAAATGTATATAATTAAAATATACTTATATTTAAGGTAAAAAGTAGCTAAAATTTTGTCAGCATTTGACCGTATTCATACCTAACACTCATATAAGTCTTCAGCTGTTTTTTATCAGTAGGTAAATGTTTTTCTGATAAGAGAAACGTGAGTATTAAAGCTGGACATAGCCGCTTAATCCCTGTCATTTTCAACTTTAATTTCAAACAAAACCGGGTGATATGAATGAACTGAAGTATAAAATATGAAAGATCGGTGCCGTTTTCAAAATGTTTACGCAAAAGTTTAGAACTCGGGTCCCTGAAAACATGATCGCTTCGAGTCTTTTTTAAAACAGCACTATCAAAAATATAGTAAAATAAAAATAACAATAAAAAGCTAAATAAATCATAAATATAAACAAACGGGTGGGTAGGTAGGGGGAGGGCAGTGATATCAAAGAACTTTCGCGTTTTGATAATTAATTTCAGACTTCATTTTTTTCATTTTAATTACATTTGATTGATCATTTTCTTTGTGTTATATATCAAAAATACAAACATCTCTTTATAACACGGGAAGAAAAGAACAATTAGGTTGGCTTGCACGTTATCTCAGCATATGTCATCTTTTTTAATGAACATTTCAAACCACGGTTAAATAAATGTGCAATTCAGCTTTTAGATTCTTGCCCGTTTCGAAAACTCCAAATACAACTGACCCTTAGAAAATATTCTCTTGTCTAATTTATCAAATTAAAGACTACCCCACCCTTCATGTCGGACCGACTGACACACTAGTTGGAGCGAAATGTCTTTTCATGATATTTGCATATTTTAAGCTTTCAGTCGGTGAATAGTCGGGGAACATATCTGAAAATTATATCAACGTACAGCTTTCAACGGTCTTGTTAAGTCTTAAAGAAATATAATACTTGAGTTAAATGGACTCCCTAAAACCAAATTTATCGACGCAAAATTCTGCAACGTCACATGTATTTAGGGCAACGCTAAAATGAGACAATATTTGCGTAAGAAAGTGTGCATTTGACTTTTTTTATTATTGTACATCAGGTGAAAAAACAGCTTTCGTTATCGTTTAAACACACACGGTATTAAGGATGCAACACCTTCTTTACCTTTCATCTGGAATATAAGCTTTGAATACTCGCCGGTGTTTAATAATGAAACTTCTTAATACATATAAGGGCTGTTTGTTTGACTACGAAAGCAAGTTTTTCTTCAACTGAACACTAATTTCAGTATTTAAAATGTTGAAATATATTGTTCGTGAGAAACAGATTTTCTGACGCTAAAAGTAGAAACAACAAATGGATACGAATTAAATTTACAAAACGACCCCAAAATTTCGGAATAATGTATATAAAAATAAAAAGGTCAAATCAATAAATTTTTTGTGTATGTATGAATTGTATAAAGGTTCAATTTCTAAGGAAAAAGAACAGTAGACTTCTGAGGTTTTTTCAATATCTTTAATTTTTAACTGCAAACGCCTTCAATGGTACATATATATAGGTAATTACATTTTGAAAATACCGAAAAATATGTGCAATTGAAAGCACTTGCGGTGAAAATAAAAATTACTGCTGTTTTCCATGGAAATTGAACTTTATATGTATACAAATATAGATAGGACCAGATCGTTAAATGTGAAACATCTGGTTCAAGTATGGTGTGACGTATACAAAACTACAATATAAAATATAAAAAGTGGAAACTCCACAGGTCGCTCAACACGACAAAAACGAAAATGTTGCAGGCTCGGTTTGATTGAGCCTGTTCATGGACGGTAGTGAAAATGCATGCTACCGACTACGCCCTCTAGCCCCGGGTTGAGCAGAACTCAACATTTACACATGCAAATTAGCACTTAGAAAGCAATTTAGAGACATCCGCAGATGTATTTAAACGGCGGTGAACATTGGAACCTTCAATGATACACGTGTTGAGACGTGTAATTCCATGAAGAGCGGCGTTTGGTCCCCAGATAAAATAAAGGGTTTGCCCCAAACGTGAAAACAATGGGCAGAACTAAACAAGCTGGAATTTAGGAAGTTGATCTGAGGTTATGGAGCCTGTGTATCACAGGAACTGTCAAAAGACAAAATTAAAAAGCAGGTACCTTATCCAAGAGGTGATTAAACAATACCCAAGGCTATGAAAGCGGGAGTATTGAAACCACCCAGGCCGAAATGGTCATGTTGAGAAACAAAACAGTACCAATAACATGACATAAAAGTCGTGCTGAACGATCTGAGAAGATCGAAATATAACAGCCCTGATTAAATATACGGGGAGACTTTATAAGCCTCATTTCTTCATGAAATTCCTGAAGATTCTAGTATTTATTTAAATACAATCGTTTCGTACATACATATCGGAAGTGTCATAAACTGTTGAGGTAGAAATCAACGTAACATGGTATTGATTTAATCATGCTTTATTACTATTTGATATGAAGTTAGTACAAGAACAATTCAAACATACATAATTAAAGGACAAACGGACCGAACAATACGCTCTGGTGACAATAGAGACTGTCCGTTCCTTCTACACGGATGGAAATTAAATTTATCTTGACATCTTTATAAAACATTGCATTGAGTGGTGTTTGCATCTAATTACAGATGCCGCTATCACTGAATGGACTACACCAGTTATAGCTGCAACAGCTGCAGATGGAGCTGGAACGCTGTCTGTTCCCGAAACCCAAGCTATTAATACAGCAATAACTACATATGTTGCCGTCACAGATCAGACAGGTAATTCTACTATTAACTACGCATTAAATCTTGCGGTACCTCCATTTGCCTTGTCCACAGGTGGTGAATTAACTATAACTGCCGCCCTGGACAGAGATGCAACTGCCACATACACGTTAAATATTGTGTAAGTTTTATCTACATTTTATTTTACAAGATTATCATACACTGAAAACTCATGATACAATCTATCCAATGTTCTTTTATAATATCAGGGTAAGGTACCGAATGGTATTATTTTATTCACAATAAGAAGATACCCTTTTAAAAACTAGAAGTAGAATTTACATTTATGGTGTTGTTGTTGTTTCCTTTTTTGTTTCCTTTTTTGTTTATTAAGTTCAGCTGGCAAAAACCTATACATCTCATCTCCACTTATTTAAAGTTGAAGTAACATTACAACAATAACGACATATCTCATAAATCTGACTTATTCTTTAAAATGTTTCAAGTAATGTCGCTTACATTCACCTTGTAATTATTTGATGATACATGTGCTTTTTATTTGACACGACTGACTGGAAAAAGACAGATAGACCAATTTGACGTCTGAAACAATAACATATTTGTACCTAGTCAGCTGGAGGCATTGTTAGTTGTAAAAGATCGCCTAAACATAAACCCGTGGTTTTAATCAAATGGTCTCCATCCGTACGTTCTTTGTTTCATCTTTGAAAATAATTTGACAAAGTCTGATATTGAATATATAGATTTTAAGCATCTAGTTTGTAGTCTTGCTTTGTTAATAATAGCAGTGTCGTAAAATTGATGTATCATTAGACGGTCACCATGAGATTAGATAGATATGTGAACTTTTTTCCCGGATAGCAGCGCAAAATGCGAGTAATAACCGATATTGAGTCAGTAAAACGTTGGACGCTGTGTTAACTCATTAGAAATGTTCCTGTGTCCTGAAAGAATTTGTAATTAACGCAAAAGACTAGTCAATTGAATGTATCAAATCATGGTACACAAATAGATAACATCTGGAATATATAAAGCAGTTGCCGTATTTACACAATCGTGTACATATGTTTTATTGCAAAACTCTATGCATTCCTACTGCAAACATATATTCCGCATGCATTTAAAATGAATAATTACCTCCTACAGATTTTATAGAAAAAAAAACACATATACCCTTGCTAAGTTCATTTTTAACTGAAGATGAGTTAAGGCCCGAAGTTCCGAAATAAAACAACTCTAACGTTCTGCTTTATCCTTTAGAAAAGTTTAGGAAATCGACCCGTAATGACAATCGGCAATATTTACGTTATCGCCGTTCTCCTGTTTTGTACATTTATGACAAAAGAAATGGAAAAAAAGATTGTCTATATTTGTCGAAACTTGTGACGTAAACTTTTGATCTGAATATTTTCTCCAGAATAGTAAAAACCTTTACAATACTCTATTTTATGTCTGGACACAAGTTCAGATTCCTGTATAAAACAATATTTATCAAATTTGTATGCGAAACAGTTTTGACTCGAAAGCTTAGGTTCAATTCCCCATAAATAAAATCATCCCGTAACATGTCTGGGTGTGCCGGAAGTATTTTAAGTTCGGACCATCTGAACTTAAATTTAGAGAAGGTCTTCCTTAAACATCACAAGGCAAAACAAGGGAGCGTCGAACTTATTTTTGAAATCATTTTAAATGAATAGTTTGTTTGGGTTTTGATTTTATATCCTAGGTTTTCAGTTTTTACGGGATTTTAGTAATCTTAGAATTAGGATACATGTGAAGGGATGAGTTTGACCAAAGCTTAGATCAAAGTTGTAGAATAGCCAATAATTGATCGCAATAACAAGAAGCTAAATGCGGTATAATATTGTGAACAGCAATTTGTTCAGTATAAGTAGTTCCAGATATCATTTACTATCAGAAGTCATAACGTAAGCAGTAAAATATATAATTCGTACCATAATTTGTCTGTCAACAGCAACATTTTAAAACTAAAGGCTTCATTCGTTATAAAAAAATGTTTTACTGCTTAAGATTTATCAGTGGGTCAAGAACCATAACTCCCTATTTATCATTATTGTTTTTCGTATCTTAGAAATGGTATTTCATGATTATTATGTCTCCCCTAGGAGACATATTGTTTTTGCCCTGTCCGTCCGTCCGTCCTTCCGTCCGTCCGTCCGTACGTCACACTTCATTTCCGAGCAATAACTTGAGAACCATGTGACCTAGAACCTTCAAACTTCATAGGGTTGTAGGGCTGCTGGAGTAGACGATCCCTATTGTTTTTGGGGTCACTCCGTCAAAGATCAAGGTCACAGGGGCCCGAACATTGAAAACCATTTCCGATCAATAACTAGAGAACCACTTGACCCAGAATGTTGAAACTTTATAGGATGATTGGTCATAAAGAGTAGATGACCCCTATCGATTTTGGGATCACTCCATCAAAGGTCAAGGTCACAGGGGCCTGAACATGGAAAACCATTTCCGATCAATAACTAGAGAACCACTTGACCCAGAATGTTGAAACATCATAGGATGATTGTACATGCAAAGTAGATGACTCCTATCGATTTTGGGGTCCCTCCATTAAAGGTCAAGGTCACAGGGGCCCGAATATTGAAAACCATTTCCGGTCAGTAACTTGAGAACCACTTGACCCAGAATGTTGTTTGTTTGTTTGTTTGTTTTGGGTTTAACGCCGTTTTTCAACAGTATTTCAGTCATGTAACGGCGGGCAGTTAACCTAACCAGTGTTCCTGGATTCTGTACCAGTACAAACCTGTTCTCCGCAAGTAACTGCCAACTTCCCCACATGAATCAGTGGTGGAGCACTAATGATTTCAGACACAATGTCGTTTATCAAATAGTCACGGAGAACATACGCCCCGCCCGAGGATCGAACTCACGAACCCGCGATCCGTAGACCAACGCTCTACCTACTGAACTAAGCGGGCGGGCCTTCCAGAATGTTGAAACTTCATAGGATGATTGGACATGAAGAGTAGATGACCCCTATTGACTTTGGGGTCACTCTGTCAAAGGTCAAGGTCACAGGGGCCTGAACATGGAAAACCATTTCCGATCAATAACTAGAGAACCACTTGACCCAGAATATTGAAACTTCATAGGATGATTGCACATGCAAAGTAAATGACCCCTATCGATTTTGGGGTCACTCCATTAAAGGTCAAGGTCACAGGGGCCTGAACATTGAAAACCATTTCCGGTCAGTAACTTGAGAACCACTTGACCCAGAATGTTCAAACTTCATAGGATGATTGGTCCTGAAGAGTAGATGACCCCTATTGATTTTGGGGTCACTCTGTCAAAGGTCAAGATCACAGGGGCCTGAACATTGAAAACAATTTCCGATCAATTACTAGAGAACCACTTGACCCAGAATGTTGAAACTTCATAGGATGATTGTACATGCAAAGTAGATGACCCCTATTGATTTTGGGGTCACTCCGTCAAAGGTCAAGGTCACAGGGGCCTGAACATGGAAAACCATTTCCGATCAATAACTAGAGAACCACTTGATCCAGAATGTTGAAACTTCATAGGATGATTGGTCATAAAGAGTAGATGACCCCTATCGATTTTGGGGTCACTCCATTAAAGGTCAAGGTCACAGGGGCCTGAACATTGAAAACCATTTCCGGTCAGTCACTTGAGAACCACTTGACCCAGAATGTTGAAGTACAAACACCACTTATGACATAACAGCCTTTAAAACAGCTGTTGCACTCAAATATTTTGTTTTCTTTGTTCTTTGTCTGATAGTACACACAGGATTAGCACAGTATCGTGTTTCAGACGATTTGTTTAGTTTAGTATTTACTCACTTTCTACCATGGGAATGTGTCTCACACTGGACTGACTGAATTCCCCTATACTCTGCTCAGTCAACAGACGAATGTATATAGCAGAGGCTCAAGTCATTTGAACAGGGGTTTAATTCTTTTGGTTGGATTTAACGTCGCACCGACACATGCTAGGTCATATGGCGGCTTTCCAGCTTTAATGGTGGAGGAAGACCCCAGGTGCCTCTCCGTGCATTATTTCATCACGAGCGGGCACCTGGGTAGAACCACCGACCTTCCGTAAGCCAGCTGGATGGCTTCCTCACATGAAGAATTCAACGCCCCGAGTGAGGCTCGAACCCACATCGATGAGGGGCAAGTGATTTGAAGTCAACGACCTTAACCACTCGGCCACGGTGGCTCCCGAACAGGGGTTTAAAGAAGGATACCTAATGAAGTGCCAGGTTAAAAGAATGATACACTACAGCACAATGGTTAAAGTCAAAATAAAGGGTGCAGCCACTCAGAAAATTTACTAAGACTAGGGCAGGAATGTACATTGCTTTGTAGGGTATTCCACCAACAATTTTTTTTTGTTTATAAAATTGTATGCGTGAATATGTGAGTAGTTAAATTCCCGGTAGCTGTTCTAGTGTCTGTATTATTTATTGTCAAATGCTTTACTCCATAATCAATAACAGTAACATCTGTTTGAGTACCACTTTCAAGGTTGTCAAATACATGCATGTATTAGTTATGCAGTTACTGTAAATAAAAACGAATTCGGAAATTTATCTGCCACTTTAATATAAGCTGAAGTTCGATATCAGATAGTGGCTTTTATTATGACCATCACGAGTTGCACAGGAAACCATGATTTGATCAATTATTTCAGTTAAGTTGGTCTGCAGTTCGCAGTTCGCGTTTCCAATTACAAACTGGTCTGCAGTTTGCGAATCGAATTGCAGACTGCAAAACTGGTCTGCAGTTTATGATTCAAATTTCAAAGTGCAGTCTGATCAGCACTGTCTTGCACATTATGGACAAGAATGCATTTCACAGTTGGTCTGCAGTTCGCAGTTCACGATTCCAAATGCGAACTGCAAACTGGTCTGCAGACCGCAATTCGAACTGCAAACTGGTCTGCAGTTTATGATTCAAACTGCAATCTGATCAGCACTGCCCTGCAAATTTGGACAAGAATGCAGTTCACGATTCCAAATGCGAACTGCAAACTGGTCTGCAGACCGCAATTCGAACTGCAAACTGCAAAAACGTCTGCTGTTCTCAGTTCGCAATTCATAGTTCATATTCGAATTGCGAACTACAACGCTTGAATATCTAATTAGACAGCATGTGTATAAATACAAATATAGTTGCACTATATTGAACATGGCGTTAGTGACCTTTTTCTGATTTCAATAATAATACAAAAGTAGAAATGAATACCCGGGTTATCATGATAAAAAATAAGATGAATAAATTATTGTAAATTTATTTATGGCTGCTATACACGTAACACATTATTAAATGAGCCGTGCCATGAGAAAACCAACATAGTGGCTTTGCGACCAACATGGGTACAGACCAGCCTGCGCATCTGCGCAGTCTGGTCAGGATCCATGCTGATTGCTTTCAAAGCCTATTACAATTAAAGAAACTGTTAACGAACAGCATGGATCCTGACCAGACTGCGCGGATGCGCAGGCTGGTCTGGATCCATGCTGGTTGCAAAGCCACTATGTTGGTTTTCCCATGACACGGCTCAAATATTGAATCGATTATATTGCTTTTCTTCTATGTTTGTTTGGTTATTGTTTTGTATTATCGTTATTGTTATTACAATGTATTATTGTTAAGGATTTCTATACTATTCGTAATAATTGTATTTTTCAGTCTATAACGGTGAACTACTGTTTTCTTATGTGTTGCTTGTTCGTCTCTATATGTTATTCAGTTGATTAATCGTTGTGTGTTTGTCTTTGGTACATGAGTGTACGTCTGCGCTATTGTGGCTTACGTTGTAGTGCGACTTTTTTTTAAAGAACATGGCATTCCCTTGTATGTCCTTGTTCAACTTTCCCTTTCGGATTCCTTCCCCACCCAAAACCCCATTTCGCCCCTTACCATTTCCTTTCCCTCTATCAATATTTAGTTTATATTAATATGCACTTGGTGAATGTTTGAAGCAACCCCATCTGAAATATTTAACGTTACAGCTTCTTTTTGTTGTGGGCCTTCTGTGTAAATGCGTGGCTCTGGGGCTGTGTTCTGTGCTTCCGAGACATCTAACCTTACCTATTATATTTTAGTTTTAAAAATGTATACATGCATTTTTATTAAGAACTTTTGCCATCCTTCTTGCCAAATTCAGCACGATTTTATATGGATTTAGTGTTTTTTTTTATATATTCTGGTTCTTTTGAATGACGGACGCCATTCATTAAATGTGTAACCACTTAAGCCGGTGCTACAGGGCGTGATTTCACGAATAGACTCAATCAAACCGAGTCTGTTATTATTTAGCTTGGTTGCATTCTTTGTTTCCAAAGGTGCAAATCTTTGTTACACAATCTCATATAATCTTGAATTCACCATATTCATGTTCAATAAAAAAGTTATTTGCTGTTTATTTAAAGCAAAATCACAACACTTAAGAAAAAAGGTATCGAAAAGGATTGTTGAAAATAAGGATTCAACTGAAGTCGTTGTGCAATAGGTATAAACGATGTAATAATTAAGACACACTGCATGCATTGCGTGAATCATTTTAATACATTAAATGACTTTCTGTACTAGGTACTAAAATTCTGATGTAATAACACTTAACAGCCCCCTCTCCCTCCAAAAGTAACTTTTCAAATCTATCCATACGATATTAATTATCAATATGTCAATATGTGTTTTTTTAAATGTTTGCAATGGAGGCGTCGTTGAAATATTTAATGGAATGTCGAAATTATATACAACGCAAATGGTAAATATTTAATTAGGAAAACATAAATTCCAAATTTTATTAATTGTTTGCTTTTCTCACATCACAAGTAATAATAAATGCAAACTGTTTGAATTTCAACTTCAAACACAGTTTCAGCATTTACTCAAATTGAATACCAAAGATCTGTCTCAACATGACATATTTCCGAATTTCAATAGATGTATAGTGTATTTCATTCTAATGTCAATGCGTTTTTACGATAAAAATGTTTTTTACTGTCATACTGTTCCTGGCCTATTTCTTTTTTATTGAACGTGAATACATTGTTTGTGTGTTGTTTTCAGTTTCTAGTTATTTTCCTTAACATAAAGAGTAAATATGAACAAACGGTTCATTATTCTGATCAAACAAATATGCTTTTAAGTCACATCTTTAAAGTATTGATTATAAAGATCAATAATCGTTGCTGGTTTTCAGACGATATCTGTGTTATTTTGTAAAACTTTTTATTTAGAGATATTTGTTTAATCCACTTACCGACTGAATTAGATAACATTTTATATATTGAGAGAAGTTCAGTTGAAACAACCAAAATAGCTTTTAATTGAAATAATGTCCTCTTATCTATTTAAAATCAGACTATGAAGCGAGACAAGCCTGTTTTAAAACAGAGTCTGCAACATTTTCATTTTTGACGTGTTGGGCAACCACTGAAGTTTTTCCCTTCTAATTTTGATATCAACGTACACGCGTCAGTACATGAACCATGAGTTTAACATGAAGATTAAAAGTCAACGTTTTAAAATATTTCATATTGCTTCGTATTACATTTTCTTTCAATCTGATAGTCTTTGTTGTTATATATCTATGCATGTCTATTCGGAAATTCAGGTTGTATATGTAGTTCACAAACGATTACTTATCGAATCTGTTAGAAGATACTTTGGAAGTACACGGTACAACCTAGAACAATAGTAGTTAACTAGTTTGAGCGACCTGTGAAATTTCCACTTTTTTCTATTTCATCAGAGAAAATAAAAAATACAACACACACGCCTCCTAGGCTTAAGCGGAACTTTATTACACAGACATTGGATAGGCCCCTTAATCCAAAATTTCCAGACAAGATACAAACGCTGAAATACGTAAAGGGGGACATTTTACAACCGCCACAATGTGCTTTAAAGTATAATGCACCTAAAACGTATTTATCAAAGCTTGTAGTCACGTTTGGCTAAGAAAACAATATAAACAGGCAGAGCTATGTTATAAAAGTGTCATTAATTTGTATCATGATATTCAATGATGTATTCGGCTCTTGTGGATTTTACTTGGCCGGATCAATTTCGATGCAAGCGTCTCGCATTGTCTGGGCCTAGCAAAATCCGTTCAAGGTGAATAAAACATTACAGATTATCGAACTGTTACACATGCAACATGTATCCTACACTTCGTGTCAGAACCTTACTATTAGAAACATGAGTCTTTTCTGCACCGCAAATGGTATTCTGCTTACAAATGTGTTTATAAAGTATTTATAATCACTGATAGTCAATGATAGTGATCAACAACCTGTCATTCGCCATTGTATAATTACGAACATTCTACAAAAGTGCATGTACGCCACATGTCTTCTTAGATAATTCTTGCATATGTTTACATGATTTAATCATAACTACATGCACACCGCAGATGATTCTCCGTATGTTTAAAAGAACTTAAAATGTACGTGTTTAGCGGACAAGCTTACCATTACCCATTTTCTAATTTCAAAATTTCAATTGTTGCTAAAGTAACATCTTATTCAATGACACATTTAAGTTTGGCAACATTCATGCCGCTAGAATCCAAGGGCAGTTAAAACAGTATTTATTTTTTATGAAGTAAACATTGCAACAAATACAGTTAGGATTATTATTATAATTACTTACCAGATATTTATAGCGCTATTTTCATCTATAAAATAAACGTTCAAAAGCGCTGAACAAACTACATATCACAGAATAATATGAACATACAATACAACACAAAAATATATCAACAATAAAATGTATTTAGCATGAATCAGGTTTTAATTATACTAATATATTGTAAA
Organism: Mercenaria mercenaria; assembly: GCF_021730395.1. NCBI lineage: Eukaryota > Metazoa > Mollusca > Bivalvia > Venerida > Veneridae > Mercenaria > Mercenaria mercenaria. The sequence goes on from NC_069378.1 coordinate 59,343,964, forward strand.
GAACAATTAACAATAGGAAATAATTTCCATTGCAAAGCTTGTTTTCCAACTGTGTTTTCAATGCTCGTTTGAAAGCATGCAAGCTTTTAGCGTATCTAATGTAGCCGGAAGAGCATTTCATACCTTCGGTGCAGCTGATGAAAAACTACAATCACCGTACCTCACAGTCTTGCTTTGTTCTTGGATCTCAAGTTTCATGCTGGCTGATAGAGTTTCAGCAAGTCTTTAACATAAATCGGTGATTGGCCATGCAATGCTTTGTATGTGTGAACTAGAATCTTGAAGTCCACTCTATGAGTAACTGGTATCCATTGCAGTTCTTTTAATATCTTTGATCATAACGCGATATTCTCGTTATTGTTGGAGCTGCAGTGTTCTTAAGACTTTGAAGTCTATTCAGCAAGACCTTCGGAACACCATACAAGAACGCATTGCAATAATCAAGGCCTGAAGTGACGAGCGAATTTACTAGAGATTTTGTTGCATCTGTATTTAGATCTTTCCTAATGTGGCCTATTTGACTTAGCTGTCCGTACCCTGATCTACAAACTGAGTTAATATGTTTTTCCATGCTCATTTTGGAAAAGCACCAGGATTCCTTACACATTTAGATGGTTTAATGTTCTCTTCTCCAATTTTCACAGTAAGCAATTCAATATATTTTGCGTTTCGTTGAGAGGTAAATAAAATGACTTCAGTTTTATCGGCATTTATTTTCAACATGTTGCTGTTCATCCAAGATACGATTTCTATGAGACAGTTTTCAACATAGCGTAAAGCATCCTTTTGAGAGACCGGATGTGTTGGTTTGAAAGATAAATAAAACTGCCCATCGTCGGCGTAAAATGATGGTTTATACCACATTTCTTGCGTATTGTACCAACTAGTTTAGTGTACATTGTGAAAAATTTTAAATATACTATTATTGTTATGACAGGTTTCAAAAAAAATATGAACTGTTGAATGATCAAAAGTTGTCGAAAAGTAAAGTTAGAAGAAAATATAGAAAAAAGAGGAATAAAGAAAAGTACATACTATTTCAAGTTTAGACAGTATGACACAGAAAAAAACTTAAAATGGAAGAAAAATGTGTAGAAATGACATGTAGCTTCTCGAGACCCCAATCCATCAGCCATTGGAATTCGGATCGAATTCGGATCGAAACGACCTGTCGTTGTTATACTTTTTCTGAGCTTTGAATGCTATTTGCTTATTTTTTTTTCGAAAGACAGATTCTCGTTACCGAACAAAAGGTTTTCAACTATGGTGAGGCTGGGGTGTTAGCCAAAAGGCTTTTGTCTTTGCTGGGTGTAGTTAAGACATGTTTAACAGGAATGACTGACTGTTTCGTCTAAACACAACTGCCCAAGGGCGCGCCGATAGAGAACAAATTTTAATGAACTACAACCCAGTCTTTGACGAGCACGAAGAATCTGTAGCTTACGCTGACCGTTTTTAAACAAAGCATTTGACTTTTGATTGCTTCTTGTAATTAAGACAATTTTAAATGAACGGATGAAACAAAATGTGTTCTTAATATCCACTGTAACATTAAAAAAAATTAGAATGTCAGAATTATTTGCAATTTTGATGTATTAATGACGTGATTGATAGCCAGCTTATGCATCATTTTTTCTATATTTTATTTTTGATATAATTATATATAGTTCAATTGTGGTAAATGATAAGATTTTGGTGCTTTATTGTTGATTTCATAGTCATAGTTGGATCCCGGTATCACGCATTTTACATTATATAATGTTCAATAAACAATGCAAAATGCAATAAAAATCAATTTGATTAAAAGTATTAGCTGATTCGATCAGCATATCTGATGAAAGTCCTTGTTTTATCGAATTATGTGTACTTTGTCACTTTCACCTTTGTGTCTGATGAACATACAGTTTGGCGGTTTGGTCGAATAATTACCATATTACTATAAGGAGACACTTCCTTTTATCACAGGTAACTAAACATAAATCTTTCTCTGCAAGCGTGATCATCGATTTTGTTTGCAGTTAGGCACGGAATACTCTTAAACACGTGCTTATAAAGTAAGACAAATAAGATAAAAAGCAACATGCATCAAAGTATAAACAAGTAATAACTATTCACATAAAAAACTCCTGTCTGATTTTTCTGCATACATGTTGATAAGAAATTGTCAACTATATTAAAGAATAAAAATGTTCATTACATACAAGTAGATGCTTGCGTGAAAAGTGTTCGTATTGTTCTCTAACCTGTTCAACTGTTGTAATCTTTTGCTGGATGAACAAAATATATTTCATTTAACGTAGATATACTAAATGTATAAACTGTTTCCTTTTTATATTTTATGCTAAGACACGACATTATTATGTATATTTACTTATACAATGTTAAGAATGGCAAGTTAGCTTCTCTCTAAAAAACAAAATGTCCTGTTTCTTACTTTGACAACATGAGAAACCCGAACAAACAGAATAAATTTTATATGAAGATACAGTCCGATTTTCAGAGACTTTGAAAAAGATAATAGGTAAGGGTAGATTTCTCGGAATCACAGAGCATCAAAACACAGTCTCAAAGCCACGCATTTTCAAAGTAGGCCGACAACAAATAGAAGCCGTAATGGAAAATATTAAAGACGGGTTGCTTCAAGAATCTAACAAGTATATATAAATTTTAATCAAATATAGATAGTTTTTTTTTTTGGATTTAACGTCGCACCGACACATGATAGGTCATATGGCGACTTTCCAGCTTTAATGGCTGAGGAAGACCCCAGGTGACCTTCCGTGCATTATTTCATCACGAGTGGGCACCTTGGTAGAACCACCGACCTTCCGTAAGCCAGATAGAGGGGGTGGGGTGGGGGGGGGAGTGGTAAGGTATTTAAAGGTGGGGTGGGGGTGGGGGAAGAAGTGGAAGGGGAAAGTAGAACAGGGCTGAATATACAAAGGGAATGCTACGTTCCTTAATCAAGCGCATACATTCATGTACCAAAGATAAGCACACAACCATGCCCAACTAGCTAAAATAGAAAAACAACTAAAATACAACAACACTGTAGGGCACCGCTTTAGACTCAGAAGCACACAAACGCTCCCCTATAAGCAGAAAAAACAACAACCGTGTACCGCCTTAGGATTCCGGCAGCCAAAATAAAGTGGAGCCACGAAAACTAACTCAAAGTAAAGGGGGAGGGTGATGCAAAACGGAGCGTAAATGCAAGGGGAAAGGGCCGATGGGAGCCATTCCTACGTGCGAAGTAAAGTGCAAGTATATCGAATGTTGTTTAATCATGGTGTACACTCATTTTTATTGTAATAGAATTCCACTTTAACCGGTGCTAGGGTAAGTGAGGGGTGTTGTACCTTACATTACCACTCATTAACACGATTTCCGTCAGTTTAGTGATGTTTTATAGTGACACTGTTTAACTGGTTAACTATGGATGATCTGGTTGGCTAGTGGCAACAAGCTAGATTGTCAATTCAAATCTATATGGCTCGAACCCGCACAAGGCTCTGGAAATTTTTTAGATGTTCTTTAGTTTCTCCTACTATGTAAAGGTACTGCTTTTATCCAGGAATGTAGGCTTCGCGTGTATATTACTACAGCTAGATACCACTAGATACCCACGAGCAATATGTCGAATCCGCCCTATGACCCATAACTGTGACCTTGACCTTTGTGATAGAGTCAGTCTCATTGACTTAAACATTCATGCAACGTATAAACAAGATTCCTCAATGCATGTCAAAGTTATGGGCCGGACAAGATCTTACATGATATTTGACCTCCAACTATGACCTTGACCTTGACCTGTGCGATAGAAACCTAGTGTTTGCGCATGACACTCCGTCTCACTGAGGTTAACATTCGTGCCAAATATATCTGACATGACCTTCGACCTCCAACTGTGACCTTAACGTTTTGGATGAGAACCTGACGTTTGCGCACGACACTCCGTCTTACTAAGGTTAACATTAATGCCAACTATAAACAAGACTGCTCCATGAATGTCAAAGTTATGGTCTGGACAAACAAATCCGGACGAACGCACGCACGCACATACACCGAACAGCCATTTGGACAACTATGTCTTCGCATCCGCAACAAAAATGGCTCCAACGATAAAAAGGTAAACGTTATAAAATTATATAGATTATATTAAAACAACATAGAACACACTATGATATGCAGATAAGAATGCAAAGAGGCAAAGTTACCCATTTGCCCATATATGGGAGTTTGTGAGACTGCTTAATTTGTGACGTATCAATTTATGCCAACATTATTATTTTATACTGTGTTTAATAGAAAGAAAATACACTTTATTACCATGCCGTTCATGTAATTACCATCTGAATCTTAAGTTTTACAAAAGAGACTATAAAGATCTTACATGCCTGTCTGTGTAAGACAGGGTTTTCCCTACCCAAGGGACAGTGTGGAATGGAAACTGGGTGTTAGCGAGGTTTTTTAAGCTGTCCCGAGGGTTTGGAAATCAGCTGTCTTACACAGGCAGACATGTTAGATAATTTTTCTTGCCTATCACGTTTAAAATCGTCGTGGAGACAAATCAAATAGATTTTGGTATTGCCTGATGTTATTAATATAGTTTGTGACGTCACAATAGTGCCAGAACTATGTAAGGTCACCATAGTACACGCTAATTTAGACAACATTTTTCTCTAGGGAAAGACAGGAATATCTATCCCCGGCGTTTGCGCGGACAAACGTATACTTTGCCCGCTAGGTAGGTAAGAAAGAACTTGTTTTCAACAGTTTTCGAAATGTTAACAATACACTCCTTTCATAATAACATCGAAACATCCTAATGTCAAATGATGAGTTTTAAGCATTAAATGGCGGAGGAAGATGCCATGTGTTTAATCCGGACACTATGTAAATCGCAATGGTGAAGCGCAAGTGATATCACTCTACGGAAGTCCTTGTAAATGTAGAGAAACACAATCATATGATTGCCTGTTCTTATATGTGACCTATCTTTTTCTTCTTACATATTGTTGATATTTTGCAGCGGCTGGAGACACAAACACTGACTTCAAAATTGATGGAACAACGGGCGTCATTCAAGGTAATACTGGAAAGACTTTAGATAAAGCAACAACGGCAATCTACACACTTGTCGAGAAAGAGTTTCTAAAAAAGCTTATAAGCTTTCTACACGATCCCTAGCTTTTGTAAATATGTATTGTAATTAAATGCTATTTGATTAATAAATATTGTTTAAACCAATCTACACACTTGAAATCGAAGCTGATGACGGAGCTTTGACGTCAACAGCAACCCTTGTTGTAACAATTGCTGATACATGCAGCGGCTCTGCAACAGTTGCTCTCAGTTTTGTGGCATTGTTTGTCGCGCTTATTGCATCACTTAATTAGATACAACTATTTCGAATCGAAATTAAATTTCACTCAATATCGGTCTTTAAAGTATATTAAAATACGCACACTAGTTAGAAGAACTTTTATAGTGTGAATGTATAGCTTACATTTCGTTTGAAAGCAAGTCGTTGTAATTGGTAGGTAATTTTCTATTCAAAAATTTCTATGAAGAAAGATTGCATGGTAATGTGTTTAGATTTTGGAAGGTGTGTGTATAATCAAAAACATGACATATGTTAATGTTAACTAATTTTTAAATTAGGTTCAGACAGAGTTGTTTAAACATATTCTCACGTTTTAAAAAAGATTAATCATTAAAATGTAGAATAATACTTTTGTTCTAACATGTAGCGCTACATTCAGATATGAAGTGTACTCCAGAACAGATCCGTTGATTTTTAAATGCTTACTTCTGCCTAATAGAATTTCAAATACCTTCACCCTCTATACAACATGTATTTCTTGTATACGAACGACAAACAACGACCAACGTTTGTTTAATTGATGAATAATCTTTATTTGCTACGAAATAACAAATGCATCTTTTTTGTGTTCATCAAGAAATATAAAATACGTAACCTAATTTCCGAAACCACTGCATGAAACTATTGAAATTGTGCTAAATTGTAAGACATCGGAGGCAACTCGTCAAGAACCTTTTTAACTTTCTCCCTAGTATCATCTCCCCTGTAATTCCAGATGTAATATAAATTAGGCAAAGGAGGAAACTCATAAATTCGTTCTTGTTAATATGTCCCTTTTTATTCTGAAACGTGCAAGTCTAGAGATATACTAAAGCCGGCAACAATGAACTAATGCAATCAACAGATGGAGAAACACACGACATTATCACTGTATAAAGATATATATTGTTTTATCTATGTAAGTACCAGATCATCAGCATACAATAGGAAACGTCTATGTAGAAAGACAACCATTAATTATACTAAATACGTACATATAACGTCATGAAAGCAAGGCAATTGCTGTAGCAAATCATTTGTAACTTTTGCTAGAGACTTCTCTTGTTCGTATCATGACAATTGAAATTCATATCATTATCTATTTAAGAATAATTCCCTATTTTTTTTCCAAAGAACCTGATTGATTTATTACTTATAAAATATGATTGATTTCTTTACTAGTAAAACACTTGTCAGTACAAGGGACATGAAATACAATGTAAGTACATTCTATATACTGTTTGTAGAAGCATTACTTCTTGTATTAGACTAGAATTAAATGCCATAGATAGTTTTTATTTCATCATGATTCTATATTTGTCGGTGATTATGGACATTTTATATAGTGATATCTCAACAGAATTAAATTTTACGATTTTACATTTACATTCAGTAGATGCCAAACGCCCATAATACATATGTAATATCTCATTCGTCTTCTACCTATATTTATGTAGGGAAGCTGGTGGTTAGTTACGGAGAACAGGTGTGTACTGGTACAGGATCCAGGAACACCGGTAAGTCCGCTTTTGCATAACTGAAATATTGTTTACAAATGGTCCCAACCCAAATAAAGACGTATGTAATATGTATAGGATTCTCATATAAACCTGATTATAAAACATGAACTAATGATATATTGTAAGATATAGGAGGCAACTCGTCAAGTACATATTTAATTTTTCTCCCAAGTATCATCTCCCCTGACTTTTTATCGATAGTAGTGTCGACACCTTTGTTAACGAAATTGAATGATTTATGGCCAAATCGTTTTATGAGCATTCCTTTAGAGTCCTTAATTTACAATCAAGAAGTATTAGATGTAGCACATGCAGCAAAACTAGTTTGCTGTTAAGGAAATGCATGGAGCCATAAATGATAAAAAAGTTAGCATTTGGAGTAACCATGGTAATTATAGAAGCGTTAATAAGTGAATCAGGTATAAGGTCAACTTTTCATAAGCAGGACTATGGACACACGATTACTGATTTTGTATTGAATTTCCCAAAATATTTAAAGACTAATTATTAAATGTATTCGTCACTGATAACATATTTATCATGATATTAGAAAAAAGCGAAATGTCGTAAAGTACACATGGTATTTTTAGATGTTATCAGACTTATTCAGTCACTTTAAAAGTCTACTTGACCAAAATTTCATATTTGAAAACATGAACAGATACTGCTTCTAGTTTATGTTAACATAAAATTAAAAAGTTTGTTAAATGTTTGTATTTACAGTACTATGCATTATGTTGAAATAATAAACGCTCTATATACATGATGTGTATGCCTGAACACAGTATAAATGTGTACCACCATAAAAGATGGAAGGTTTTTCAAACAACTGACAAATTATACTTGTAGCTTTACAAATACAAATAATTGATATATTTAGTAAAGTTAAATATATCTAATGATAATTTTTACATTTGAAGTAATTATCTCAATATAAAATATTTTTGTGAAGATTGCATTATGTTATCTTAAAAGCAAGTCTTTATACCTGGATACAAGTAAAAGTTCCGGTATTAAACCATATTTATCAAAATTGTATGCGATTATTTTTTTGCCTCGAAAGCTTAGGTTTAATAAACCAGAAATAAAAGAAAAAAGAATCTGAAACAAGTCTAGGTGTGCCGGAAGTATTTTAAGTTCGGACCACCTATACTTAAAATTTTAAAATGGTTCTGTAAACATTACGTGACAAAAGAAACGTAATTTTGGAATTATTTCAAATGAAAAGATTGGTTGGGTTTCAAGTCTAAAAAACCAGGATTTTAGTTCTTACTGGATTTTACATAGTTATCGATCTGAAGCGACGAGCTTGGCCAAAGCTACAGATCTAAATTATAGAATAGCAAATACGTGATCGCAATAACAAGAAAATAATTGTGGTATAATTATAGTTCGAGATATCATTCAGTATTCATATCTTACGTCAATTACAACTGAGATAACTTAGCTCGTATAGCCTTAACGTAAGCAGTATATCATATAAGTAGTAACATACTTTGTCTGGCAACAGAACAACTATAAAACTAAAATCTTCGTGCGTAATATATATAAAGAATCATCAATATGGTCATTGAGGGGTTTTTGATTGAATTTAAGATAGAGAAGGTATTGCAGATGATAACAAGATATCCGTCCAACGGGTATTATACAGTCATCAGTCAACAGAATAAGAAAGGTCAGTAAAACGGGCATGAAAACCAAAAGCTGTCAACAACTACTTTCACTTGACGTTGAGGTAGTAGGGCCGGGCTGCTCAGAAATAAAAGAATTAAGAAGCATATAACTAAACTAGAAAACAAACATTCATAGAGGTTGGATGTATGGGGTGGGGAGGCGGGCTGTAGATGAGGGATATTAAGAAACATTACAAAAGAACTGTCCATGTGGATGAGGAATACTATGAACTAATATCGGGAAAATAGGTAAGGATCTTCCGCAAATAGTTTTTAGTCATTGTGTAAAGTTTGCAAGCCTTACTTTTTATTTAACTTCTTGATTTCAAGTCTGGAAATAAAACGCAGATGTTAGATCACGTCCTCGTAATCTTACCCTTTTGAGCCACTGAGCCCAAAAACAATAACAAATATAGTTCTTTCTCAAATCGTGCTTTGTCACTGCATAAAAATTGAAAGTTGTAGCTAATATACTTTGTGACTTTAAGTCCGGAAACATTTTTCAGTTTTCCAATTACAAAAATACGCTAATGTATGGCGACAACATGAAAGAAAAAGTTGTCGATAACCTTTTAAGCTTTGCTTATTTGTGAAGATCTACAAGGTATTTCTGTTCTTGACGAACAGTATCTGGGTTGGCTTTGGCTATGATTTTTTTCTTGGATTATTTGTTCTCCAACAATTTACGCAATAGCTTGAAACTTTATACCAAAACCATCGCTTGCATTTTAATAGAATTATGGACTTTTTTGTACGTAGTATACCTGAGTTTTGTTTCGGTCCACAATATTTAAATCTTTGAAGAATTACAGCTTTGTACACATCCTTTTCAATACCAGATGATTACACAGGATCCTTTATAACTCTGACGTATATTTTGTCAGCAATATAGTCTTTTATATACTTAGAAATTTAGAAATTATTGTTTAAGTCCACTATTCTGAAAGAGGGATATATATTTGAAACCTTTACAATTGTTCATAGTTGTCAGTAGGTCAAGAACCATCAGTATTAAATGGTGATTTATGATTATTGCTTTTGTTTAGGTCGACATGTTTAGAATACTATCGACTGGAAGCTATGTAGTCTTTTTACAGTATCAACAGAGTAGTAAGAAAACTAAAAACAACTCTTTTCTTGAATATTACCTTATATGAAGCACTAAAACAAGCGTTAGCACAAGCAGCAAATGAAACGCGATACGACCACTTACTGAAGAAAATGTAAAGAAATAGTGCTGAAACCTATGTATGTTCAAATCTTGTCTTTTTTACTTATTCTTGATTATAGTTGACAATTTTTATTACCATGTATACAGAGACATCGGAAATGTTTCAGGTAAACAGTAATTTCTTGTTCAAAATTTGATGCATGCTTTTTATCATTTTATGTGCGCATTACGTAAACTTGTTGATGTCTTTATACCCATTTTAGAGCCACTTCGTTGAAACGTTTTGTAGTATTTACGTAATAGACACATTTTCAAGAGTTTCCGTGCTAAACTGCACACATACGTGATTATCACGCTTACTAAGACATATCAATGTTTATTTTACTGCGACAAAAGTGACTCCTTAAGAATATAAAATCAGCAGGCACAGAGATGTAAGTACCCGAGATCAGTCAGGATTTGGTTGATTTTTTTTTTATTAAAAAGTATCATTAATTTGCAAATGCTTGAGTATTTGTCCATTGCATGATTTTCTACCTTTTCAGACATACATTTTGTTAGGTTAAGCGTAACATCAACGCATCATTACATGCCGACTATTCCAACTTTCTTGATGGTGGAGAAGGTCCCCACATACCCCGCTGGGCTTTATTTCTGGCCTAGACGGACTCATGGGTAGAGTCATTGATCTTGGTTTCCTCACATGATGAATCCTACATTCAAAGCTAGGTTTCGAACCCACATTGGTGATAGGCAAAATATTCAAAGTTATGCACATTAACCATGCGGTCACAGAGGCCCCGTTTTCAGTACTATAGCTGTATTATTTAATACATATTTCTTTAAGTAATGTTTAAAAATTATATGACGTGATTGCTTTGATAAACACAGTTCAGACCACATTGATACATATTCTAACTCGACCAGCGAATAACCTACATACATGTAGAGCGAAATCTATCTCGGGTTATTCTGCAATAAACCACTCGCGTACAATGACGTCAACCGATCCAGGTGCGTAGCACGGTCGTAAAAAGTAGTTACCATATTTTCTAACACTACTGATACTAGCATGTTATGCTAGAATCAAAATAACAAGTTCTCAAGTGTGATTTATCGTAGAATAACCCTAGTTTTTCGTTCTTATGCGAAACAATATATCACTCAGGCCTATGGCCTATTTCTTGAATAACATTTAATACCAGTTGTTTTTACTTTTCATCATTTTGTTTTCGGATCTAAGTGTAGAAACAACTTTCTATGCATTTATTCGTATGTCAAACTGTGAATGATACGTCATCATATCACGTCATATCAGTTTATTCTGGTACTGGTATGGTGAATATTAAAATAAAGGACGAAACACGTTGTGAATAGGCTTTATCTTCACTCTTGGTATGATACTGGGAATCAGCCAATTTTTCCTACATATCTACATTTAGACGGTATTAGATGAAATACACACAACATTATATTTTTTCCTTACATCACCACAGGAAAAACTCCAAAACATTGAACATGATACATATTTCGCCTGAAAAGCAGCGGCGTTTCTCTAAAGATAATTGTTTTACTTCACAGTAAGCAAAACAGACGTTATACAGTGGCTCCTGGCTACTCCAAATGCGGTGTGCCCTTGGGTAAGGCACTTTATCACGTTTTGCCTTAGTAAACCCAAATTGCTTTTTAACTGTTAGTTAGGGGCGCTCAAAAGCTTTAAAGAACGTATGTTCATTGTTTCACAAAGCGACAGTAAACAAAATTTACCTTTAACATCAACACAACATCATCTTTAACGTTATAATATCTATTGAACTTTTAAACATTTATGTATATTTTATGGAAAGAAACGAGCTTGTACCATCATTTTTTATTGCTTCCTGAACCATAAATAGTCAGATTTGTTTGTATACCCAGTTTCGACAGTGACACATATAACTGATGCATGATTAATTCATTTATAGGTAAGACTATATTAAGACCGTCTTGATTCGGTGACTACTTAAAATACACTATCATCATGGAATAACCGTAGAATGTTGAATATTTTACAGTCCCTATTTCACTTGTGATTAAAATGAACTTACTTATGATGCATATTTTTACTTATATGAATTTGCATAACTTGATATTTTTTTGTCGTATGAAATGCAAGTTTAACACACACCGCACACACTCACGTAATCTTTATTGCTGTAAATTAGGCAATATAGATGAACATACAGACAATCATACATACACTTCTTTACTCTTTGATTATACAGTCCTCTGCTTCAATGTACTTCAGCGATCCTTACTAAAAAACAATATATTTTTAACACACTATTTAAATATGAAACGCTTGCAACTTATCACAATAATTTTTGATATGCAAAAGTGTAATTGTAACATATCTATGGTAATATCGTCTCTTAATTTTATATAGAATGGTCATAAATTTTGCTTATTTGTTAACAGTTATATCTTATAATTAATCTTTCATACTTGTATAGAATGAAAATATGTAAACGGGTGAATCTTTGTTGCACGATCTCATCTAATCTTGAATGTCATCATATTCATGTTCAAATACTGAATTGTAAAATACAAAAAAGTTCTTTGCTGTTTGTTTAAAGCAAAACGACAACTCTTAAGAAAAAAGCTGTTGAAAACGATTGCAGAAAATAAGGATTGAGCTGAAGTCGTTGTGCAATACGTATAAATGATGTAACAATTAAGACACACTGAATGCACTACATTCTGCAATTTCTGGCTTTCTGTACTAGGTCCTTAAACTCTGATGAAATAGCACTTAACCCCCAAAAATGTAAATTTTCAAATCTATTCACACGGTATTAATTATCAATATGTCAATATGTATTTTTTAAATTTTTGCAACGGAGGTGCCGTTGAATGATTCAATGGATTGTCGAAATTATATAAAACGCAATTGGTAAATATTTAATTTGGAAAAAATAAATTTCAAATGTTGTTAATTGTTTGCTTTTCTCACATCACAAGTAATAATAAATGCAAACTTTTTGCATTTCAACTGCAAACACAGTTCCAGTATTCAATCAAATTGAATACCAAAGATCTGTCTAAACATGTCATTGTTCCAAATTTCAATAGATGAATTTAATATTTTCTTCTAATGTCAATGCATTATTACGATAAAAATGTTTTCGGCTGTCATACTCTACCTGGCTCATTTCTTTTTTACTGAAAGTGGATACATTTTTTGTGTGTTGTTTCCAGTTTCTAGTTATGTTCCGTAACATAAACAGTAAATATGAACAAAATGTTTATTTTTCTGATCGACAAATATGCTTTTAAGTCACACCTTTAAAGTAATGATTATAAAGATTAATAATCGTTGCTGGTTTTCAGACGATATTTGTTATTTTGTAAACCTTTTTACATATACGTAGAGATTTTTGTTTAATCCCCTTACGGACTGAATTAGATAACATTTTATATACTGAGAGAATGTCAGCTGAAACAACCAAACCAGTTTTTTAGTTGAAATAATTTCCTCTTATCTATTTCAAATCAGACTATGAAGTGAGACGTACCTGTTTTAAAACAGAATCTACAACATTTTCATTTTTGACGTGTTGGGCAACCACTGAAGTTTCCATCTTTCCTATTTAGATACCAACGTACCCGCGTTCAGTATATGAACCATGAGTGGAACATGAAGATTAAAAGTCAACTTTTTAAAATTCTTGCATACCAGACGGGGATTTCCGGTATTTTTACTGGTGCTGGAAAAATCCATCTTACACCCCGGGGTGTAACATGACTCTCGTGCTGTAAATGACGTTTTACGAACTACATATAATGTAGAAGATTTATGTAGTAATTTATATTATATTTCAAAACACGGAATAAAAATCCAATACCTTGACAGTTCCTCTTTGTTCCTGATAGTATATTTCTCGATTCAAAAATGTTATGTTATCAAAAACTCATAACGTTACGATGCAACTGATAAAATAAAACCGGAACTAAACATTGTTATTTGTCTTTGAAACGTCATGACGTCTTTCCTGTTACGGTCGATAACGTCGGTCTCCCGCGCCTTGTCTAAATACGCTGCTATAAGAGATAGTTCTTAAAAGAAAGCCATTCGCTTAATTTTATTTTTATCATTATGTCTTGAAATTGGTATGCAAGAAAAAGACTCTATCACTGGTTATAGGTGTAGATGGGATTATCCGGCTCTCGGGTAACTGTTTAGGCAGTAACACGGCTAGGAGCCTCGTTACGGCCTAAAATGTTACCCTCGAGGCCGGACATTCCAATATGCACCTACAACCAGTGGAAGAATCTTATAGTATTAGATTTTTTTTCAGTCTGATAGACTTCATTGTTATATAATTATTATCTATGTATTTCTATTCGGAAATGCAGGTTGTACACGATTAATTATCAAATCTGTTAGAAGATCATTTGGAAGTACACAATGCAACCAAGAACAATAGTAGTTAACTAGATTTAACTGAGTATGTTCGTCAGAGAAAATAAAAAATACAACACCCCTTTACACCTCCTAGGCTTAAGCGGAACTCTATTACACAGACATACAGCACGTAATCCAAAAGGACCAGAAAATACGAAAACGATTAACAAAGTAAAGGGGACATTTTACAACCGCCACAATGTTCTTCAAAGTATAATGCGTCTAAAACGTATTTATCAAAACTTATAGTCACGTTTGGCTAAAAAAGCAATAGAAACAGGCAGAGGTATGTCACAAAAGTGCCATTAATTTGTATCATGATCTTCATTGATGTATTCGCCTCTTGTAGATTTTGCTAGGCCGGATCAATTCCGATGCAAGCGTCCGTCTCGCATTGTCTGTGCCTAGCAAAATCCATTCAATGTGAATAAAACATTACATTGTTACACATGCAACATGTATCCTACACTTCGTATCAGAACCTTCCTATTAGAAACATGAGTCATTCTTGCAGCGCAGATGGCATTCTGTATGTGTTTATTATGTGTTTATGTCACAAATTGACTTATTTTATCTGTAGTGTAAATGCAGGTATTGCATCATCTTTTTGTAAATTTTTGAGTTATTGAGGTAAATGTCAGATTTCACGCATAAAATACCTCTCATGTATTTCTGTATTTCATAACTTAAATTTCCATGTAAATTTCATTAAATTCGGTTCAGTAATAAGAAAGTTGATATTTTATAAACTTCAGTAATTTATGTTTTTATCACCAAAACCACTATAACGGGCCTTAAATTGTCAATTTCAATCCGCGCCAAAATAGTCAGATTTCCCGGCTATATCGTGAATCCCGTGAAAATAGAAATAGTCAGAGCTCACGACTTAGCCGTGAGTCCCATGAAATTTAGTATTTGGCGGGACATTACCCTTTAAGTAGACTGGACTAGATATGCCTTGCGCACACCACGTTCCGACATTATAGACGAATCTATGTCTGATTAATTTTTCTTGCTAGAAATTTATGCTCGATCGAGGTAAGAAATTTATTTGTTAGATTTTTGTATGATTTTTGCATTACGATTTTTATTTGGTAAATTTTTGTGCATTCTACAGAATTCTGTAATATTTACTTTAAGGCATATGATTTTAGCTAGTTTCGGTATGTCAGGATAATTTATTAAATTTTTCAGACTTTTGTAAATTATTTCGAAAGAGGAATCTAAAATGTCTCGGTTATATAAGATGTAAAATTTGTACTGAAATTTGTAACATGGTATTTATAAAGAACTCTGTTTCAAAAACATATGTCAAACATTTCGTTGTTATGGAACGCCATTACTGCATTGTATTTTTATGTATAAATCTATATGGCAAGTCTAGTACCATGTATGTAATTATTGTAATGTGTGCCAGTCTATTGCATATACATACAATGTCCGTTTTGTTGTATGACATTAGGTATTATATGGATGCCAACTATGATATAACGTTTGATTTACATTGAATTTTGTTAATTTGTAGTTGTAAATAATAGCTGCAGTTTATCATTTCCGTATCTATAATGTTTCATCATAAACTTTTCATATATTTTTCATACTTTAACTTTAGTCTTTTAAGTAAGTACTTTTTGTAATAATGGAAGTAATTAGTGACGTATTTTAATCACGTGACGTATGAACTTAGTAGCACATATATTTTGTATAAGTAGCACGTATTATTTATGGGAGCCTACGGAGGTATGGTGTACCCAAAGGAGCAGTTTTATGCCCTGACTTATTTGTTTTGCTATGGTGCTTACCATATGTTATATATTTTAGCTTCTTCCACCAGACGATTTTCCTGGTGATGTCATAACCCGGAAGTACAATGCCCGAGGTTCACTTGTCTACACTCGCCTGGATGTGATATTCCCAGCGCAGAGCTTTCGTCCCATGGTTGTGCCGTAAACCGCAAAGACGCTGATTTTTGTTAACCTCCGATGTCAGCTCAGGGATGCAATCACCTACCACCATAGGGAGCCAAAACGGAATCAACGTATTCACGGTTTAAAGGGACTTGATCTGAATATATGTTATATTTTTTTGTGCTACTTAAAGTTCGCAATTAAATGAAAGATATGTGCCACGTCACATTAAAATGGAAGTGTCGGACTTTGTATCTAGAGATACTGAACTTTGATTTTTTTTCTTCTTTCTTTTTATAAACAGATTTTTTTCATATCATCTATTCATTGTTCATAATCATCTTATGTAAATAAATTTGTAAATATTGTAAAGGGTGTTGATTTGTTCTGATGGTTACTGTCGCCGGTACGGCCAGTTCTGTCACAGTTTATAATCCCTGATAATCAATGACAGTCATCAATAACCTGTCATTCGCCATTGTATTATACGTACATTTACGTGAGTACATATACGCCACATGTCCTCTTAGATAATTCTCACATAATGTTTACGTGATTTAATCATAACTACATGTACACCGCAGATGATTCTCACATATGCTTAAAAGTACTTCAAATGAACATGTTTATTATGGGACAAACTGACCATAACTCATTTTTCTAGTTTCAAAATTTCAATTGTTGCTAAAGTAACAACTTGTTCAATGACACATTTAAGTTCAAAACATTCATGCCACTACCCAGACATGTCTATAATTATAATCCAAGTTCAGGTAAATCAGTATTTATTTTTTATCGAGTAAACATTGTAGGCCCGCCCGCTTAGCTGAGTAGGTAGAGCGTCGGTCTACGGATCGCGGGATCGTGAGTTCGGTCCTCGGGCGGGGCTTATGTTCTCCGTGACTACGAAGGATGTTCGAAATGAATTGCTTATTTCTATCTAGAGACTTCAAATTTCAAGTTAGCCCAAAAGGGCTCATTTCATGCCCTCGAAGTACTCCCCGTTTTGCTAGAAAGTTTCAGCCGATGTATCCACTTCTTGAAGGCCGTCACGGTACGCTGATTTGGGCACAGTAATAAGGTACTGATGAATGGCAGATCCAAGTACCTGTCGGGACTGGTATTTCCGCCAAGCAAGGAATGATTTCAATTTCGGAAACAAAAAGAAATCACATGAGGCAAGGTCTGGGGAATACGGGGGTGAGGCAAAACAGTTACCTTTTCTTTCTTCAAAAACGCCGTAACTATTGCGGAGGTATGAGCGGGGGCATTGTCATGTAGAAGACGGACATGTTTAAAACCAGTGGCAGGGCGTCGTTTCTGATAATACTTTTTCAGTTTCTTCAGTTCTACGTCTTTGTAGTACACTCCGGTGATGTTTTTGCCCTTTTTCACCGGCACTTTTATTGCGACTCCTTCACCACAGAAGAAGATTGCATACAAAACCTTCTTTGCACTCAAAGAACGTTTGGCAATTATTGGGCGTTTGCTGTGTTTAGTGGCCCAGATCTTATTGCTAACCTTTCTGACGGGCTCAAAATAATGGACACAGGTTTCATCACCTGTGACGACATTGGCAAACTGCTTTTTGTCATATTTTGGAAACATTTGAAGCAGCTTTTTAGCCACTTTAACCCGTTGCCTCTTTTGCTCATCAGTCAACAGATGTGGCACCCATCTAGCAGAAATCTTTCTGACTTTCAAATGCTTCTTCAAAATAAGGTGAACCGTTGATAGTGATATGCCTACCTTTCGTGCAATATCACGAACTGTAAATCTGGCATCTCCTTCAATGATTTCCTTTATTTTGGAAACGATTTCTTTACGAGATGCAGATTTTGGCCTACCTGATTTCGGTGCATTTTTGATGGACTCTACACCAGACTCAAATTTCTTTTTCCACCGCCGAACTGTGTCATAAGACACACAAGAAGGTCCATAAGCAGTAGAAAGTTCAGTCATCAGCTGCTTCAAAGAACAACCAAGTTTTGAGCGAGCTTTGATGTAAGCCCGTATTTCATATTTCTTGTCGACGCTTCTACCAACCATTTTTACTACAGTGGTCAATGATTGCGTGTATTAAAATGGCAAATTTTATGTCTTACACTTAGTCTAACATGTACATTTATACACCGTTGTGTAGGTATTGAATAACCCTATACAGGTAGGTATTGGTTTTTATTGTGCCCCACGTGATTATCGAGCTAGAAGACAATAAGCAATTCATATCGAACACTCCTCGTATTTGATAAACGGCATTTTGTCTGAAATCATTAATCCTCCAACCCTGATTCATGTGGGGAAGTTAGCAGTTACTTGCGGAGAACAGGTTTGTACTGGTACAGAATCCAGGAACTTTAGATAGGTTAACTGCTCGCCGTTACATGACTGAAATGCTGTTGAAAAATGGCGTAAAACCAAAAAAAAAAAAAACAAAGAAAAAAAAGAAAAAAAAAAAAAACAATAAAAAAGCACTGTAACAAATACAGCAAGGATAAGGAAAAAAAGGTACAAATTAACTTACATGACTTTACTTCTTAGAATATTTTATGTACATATAAATGTGCTATTATTGTTATGACAGGTTGAAAAGGTGTATGGACTGTTAAATGATCAAGAGGAATAAAGAAAACTACGTATTATTTCAAGAGTAGACAGATGCAATAAATACGACACAGGAAAAAAACTCTTAAAATGAAAGAAAGGTATGTAAAAATGCTATTTAGCTACTCAGGACCCCAACCCATCAACCATTGGGTTTCGGATTGAAATGACCTGTTGTTGCTATGAGCTTGCTGAGTTTTGAATATAGTATGCTTATTTTGTTAGAAAGACAGATTCTCGTTAACGAAAAAAGGGTTCTCAACTGTGGTGGGACAAGGGTGTTAGCCAAAAGGTTTTGTTTTTGCTGGTTGTAATTGAGACATGTTTAATAGAAACACTTGACTTTTTCGGCTAAATCATATCTGCTCAAGGGAGCGCCGGTTGAGATCAAAGTTAAATGAACTACAACCCGGTCTTAAATGAGCATGAAGCATCTGTAGCTTACGCTGACCGATTTTAAACAAAGCATTTGGCTTTAGATCGCTTCTTCTAATTTTGAATGCACGGATGAAACAAAATATGCCCTAAATATCTACATTAAATGGAAAGAATTTTAGAATTATTTGCAATTTTGGTGTATTAATGACGTTATTTATAAGCCCAGCTTGTGCTATAGTTTTTCTATCTTTTTTTATTGATATAATTATATATAGTTTAATTGCTGTAAATGATAAGATTTGGGTGCTTTATTGTTGATTTTAGAGTTATAGTTGGATCCCAGTATCACGCATTTTACATTATATAATATCAATATGTTTAATAGGCAATGCAGAATGCAATAAAAATCAATTTGATTAAAAGTATTTGCTGATTCGATGGGCATATCAGATGAAAATCCTTATTTTACCGGATTATGTGTATTTGTCACTTCCACTTTTGTGTCTAATGAATATACAATTCGGCGGTTCTACCTAGGTGGAATAATCACCATATTACTACAAGAAGACGCTTCCTTTTATCATAGTTAACTAAACATAATTCGTTCTCTGTAAGCGTGATCATCAATTTTGTATGCAGTAAGGCACGGAATACTTTTAAAAACGTGTGTATTAAGTAAGACACATAAGATAATAAACAACATGCATCAATGATTAAACAAGTAATAGTTATTCACATACAAACTTTCTGATGTTTCTGCATACATGTTAATAAGAAATTGTCAACTTTATTAAAGAATAAAAAATATTTATTATTTACAAGTAGATGCTAGCGTGAAAAGCGTTCGTTTTGTCCTCTTACCTGTTCAACTGTTGTAATCTTGAATTTGAGAGCATACATGTATTTGCTGGATGAACAAAATATATTTCATTTAACGTATATAGATATACTAAATTTATAAACTGGTTCTTTTTATATTTATGCTAAGACGCGACATCATTATGTATATTTATAGTCGTCCGCGGTATTCTCGCGTCATTGGTAATTTCACTTATACAAATTGAATGCTAAATAAGACAAGTTAGCTTCTCTTTAAAAAACAAAAGGTCCAGTTTGTTTACTCGACAACCTGAGAATAAAGCAGGGAGGTCTGAACATAAATGACAATTGTCAGAATCATTTAACAAACAGAAAATTATTCAGGTATTGTAAAATTGTAAAACACTTTACAGTTGTTTTTCTCGTTTCATTTAAAACAATCGTACAGCAAAATAATGAAAATAGGATTGAACTTTCGTTTTGTGGCAAAAACAGGCATGACCATTGTAGCAAGTCCACTACGAATATATCTGGAAGTACCAGATCCATCTGGTTAGCACAATTTTACTGTTTTGTTGTTTTTGTATTTGTATAGCATTTCCTGACAAACTATTGCATTTTAATATAACAAGTATCGTAAAAATTACATAATTTATAACAGTAATGACAGGTTAATAAAACAGAACAGGAAACATGCGAAGCGACCGCAGTGCTGGATGGCTTCATTTCCGTTTTTGTTGACTATGTTTGTTAAACATAGTGAAATTCATTTTGTGATAAAGACGTAATATTCAATACGCTCAGTGAACCCAATTAAAAGCTAGACTTTACACAAAAGAAATACGGTATGGAGCGAAAACGTTAGATATGTATAAACCCTCTATTAGCGCGATCGTTTGATTGAAGACACTAAGTACATCGAAAACATGTATCTGATTTTCTTAGTTTTACTGAAGAAAATAATTAATTACATTTCATTGTTATACAATTCAATAGCAGTGCGGGTATAAATATTGGGAGGTATTGACTGGGACAAGAGAGTTAGTTTTTGTATAATTTATGCTCAGGGGGAGTAATCTTAACTTGCTTCATGCAAGTCATCTCTAAATTTGTCTGTCGTTTCACAAAATGTTTATATTTGATACTTATTCATTTTTATTATAATAGATTTCCGCTTAAGCCGGTGATAGGATGCGTGGGGGTGTTGTACCTTACATTACCATTCAATAACAGACATAACCCAACCGAGTCTGCTATTATTTTGCTTGGTTGCTAAAGCTTTGTCGGACTGTTGATGCAGTTTTAAGTTGTAACTAACAAAAACGGGTTAAAGGTAGGAAACCTGCTTAGTTTTAATAAAACAACAACTATCCTCTTCTAAACATGGAACGAACTTCCGTCAGTTTAATGAAATTAACAAGCTCAATCAAACCGAGCCCGCAACATTTTCGTTTTCGTCGTGTTGAGCGACGTGTGAAGTTTCCACATTTTTTATTTTATAGTGACACTGACACCGAAGGAGTGTATTGTTGTTGTCTAATTGGTTAACTATGGATGATCTGGTTGGCTAGTGTAAACAAGCTAGATTGTCAATTCAAATATCCGCGGTTCGAACCCTCACTAGGCTCTAGGAATTTTTGAGATGTTCTTGAGTGTCTCCTACTATGAGACAGATACTGGTTCTATCAATCAATGTAAGCTTCGCGTGTACATAACTTCAGCTAGATACAACTAGATGCCCACGGGAAACATGTCGAGCCCGCCCTATGACCCATTACTGTGACCTTGGCCTTTGTGATAGTGTCAGTCTCACTGAGGTTAAAAATCATGCAAAATATAAATAGGATTCCTCAATGTATGTCAAAGTTATTGGCCGGACAATATCCGACTTGTGACCTCCAACTGTGACCTTGACCTTTGAGATGGGAACCTGGCGTTTGCGAATGACACTCCGTCTTATAAGGTTAACATTAATGCCATATATAAACAAGATTGCTCCATGCTTGTCAAAGTTATGGTCCGGACAAACAAATCCGGACTGACGGACGTACGCACATACACTGAACAGCCATTTGGACAACTATGTCTTCGCATTCGCAAGCGGGCCCGACAATTCGATCACATGAGATGAGATTCAATCACATTCGCAATATATTTTTATCCTTAAGGAAAATAAATTAGAAATAGGCTATTATGTTTTATATCTATAGATATTCTGTGCTGTCCAGCATTTCACTTACTTTTCATGTTAATTAAAGAGGGTTGCTTCTAGATCAACACAACAAGCTCAATTAATTTAGCAAAAAGTTTTTGTTATAAGGTAGAAAAAAAAAGATAAACAAATATTGTTAAACCTGAATTCCTGATATAACTCCCACTATAATGGCTGCGACTGAACATTGTAGATAGAAAAAAAATGAATAGAATAACTAAAAATATTTGAGTTTACTGGAGTTACTACCTACCTAACCTTTTCTACATTTTGGTAAATGTATCATAAATCTGGAGGCGTGCAGCTTTTACAGATCAAATATGAAAAGAGATTAATGTTCAAGTTTATTTATGATTCACGTATTGCATTTATCCCGATGTTGAAATATATGTTTGATCTTTTTATGATTGACGTCCTTAAATTAATGTATATAATCATCTATTGCTAAAATCTTCCTCGTGTGGTTTGTTAATGAGATCTTCACACCTATGATAGGTATGCCTGGCAGCCATATAATAGCGTTACAGTTCTTTATCTTTTGAGATCTTGGCATTTCAGCACAATATATACATGCATCACAACTGCGGGTGTTGCTAATCTCGAAAAGTTAATAGTAAGTATGAGTTTTATTCTTTTATCACCTTTAACTTCAGCGGTCATCAGACGGGTTGAAGAACTAGTTGAGGTCCGTTCAAACTACATATGAAATAGTAAGCGACAGTAACCATTTATTACTGTTAATATTTTACAGAAGAGGCAAGCATCTTCTATGTACATATTTAACAATTTGTAATAAGCTTGTGTTTTTTCCGTCATGGTAGACTAGTATTGATTGCGCCCTTCAAAGTTAAGAGCTGGTCATTTCCATTACATATATAAAATTTCATTTAAAATTACCACATAGTTTTAATCTTTCACGATCAGTTAATATTTTGAACAAGGAGTTGCGTTTTAAAAAAGTAAAATCATGACACGGTGTATGACAAAAAATGTTGTTTTGTGAGGACTGTAGTTTAGAGCTGAAGATCATTTGAAGGTCAAAGGCTATATGAGAAACGGTAAAAACCGGACAGTTCAACGGGGGTATAAAAAGAAGTGTGATTTTTTGTACTTCATCGCGGAAAAAGGCTTTTATTGAGGTTAGCATATCCTGCTTTCACGTTAACATCGTGGTTTATTTTCTCTGTCATGGTAAGATTAATAACACTACATTTATGCTTCTAGACATCTGAAAAAAATAATGTTACCTTGTTGTCTCTAAACGTTTAACCATAGGACATCAATAAGTTTAATTTATCTTGTTGCCTGGTCAGTTTAGGTTGGCTATTGACAGGGGGTACTAATCGCTATTCATGACATTATATAACCGCAGAATTGCATTTTATAAGTCTGCTGAGATTAGCCTAGAGAGAAAATGGTTTTCTTAGAAAATATCAGTGTCAGTATAAAGAAAGAATAAACTATTACAGATAACTTGATTTCAACAGCCTTTGTAAGTCTACAGACAATGTAACATTTCATTTTTTACAAACACATTGCCGAACAGATTTGAAAATTATAATTTTCAGAAATGTAGAACCTATTCTTAAATATGTGTGCTAAAAATGCAACGAATAAACTTCTGGTCTAGTGGGTTTAACGTATAGTGCAAAAGTGACTATTTTTCTGTCTTCTTGGACACATTTTATACATCTTGTCCGGCCTTAAAGGTTTCCTGACTTTTAAGCCTATCTCAAAGGTGAAAACATTCATTTCTTTCCTGAAAAAGTCCAGAGTTACTAATCAGTATGTTACCTTGTTGAAATACTTTTTCTTTAGAGAAAATGATACCATAAGACCTAGAATGGTAGAAATGAAATGTAACATGATATGAAATGGAATAAAGTTTAGTTGATTTTCTGGTTAATTATCGCAATATTTTTCAATGTTATAGATATGATTAAATCTGCATCTCTTTCGAACGGTTGGCATGTTTTACATGTTGTACAATAAACCATTGCTATCTAGTTTTTTCAATAAAGTAAATCGCTTGATTTATTTATTTCTAAGTTTACTTTAGCATTCTATTGTTTTATTATATGTTTCTCCGAGGAAAAATAGAATGCTAAAGTAAATATGTGTTGTTAATATAAACACGAACAAACACTTCTATGAATAAACTATTTATTCATTTTTTTCGTTCAAAACATGAGATTATAACAAAATGTTGGTTAAATGTGAATGAATACAAAAACATTGTAGGCAGCAAGGTTTAAAGATTCTAGATATATAATTGTAGAAAAGGTCACATTTCCTGTACAAAAACACACATGTTATATAAGTTTAAATCTTTGAAAGACATTCTAGCAAAGGCGAATACAATTCAACTTTAAAAATACAAGCTTTGGGTGTCATTGTAGTAACAATGTTTTGTACAAAAACAACGCTGTATACAAAAAAGAAACAATTTCAAAGGGATTTACAAGTTTTTGTTTATAAAATAAGCTGATGGTACAAATTTAACATTTCACTGAAAGGCTTCAATTTAAATAAAGAAACAAGTCGTTGTTTTACCTTAGATCTGAAATACGGAGGGTCAATAGTGTTGACTATTGAACGGCCATCTAATAAGGGTTTATTATATGAGATCAAGAATAATTTTTCTTTAAGTTTTGATTCTAGCCATGAAAAGTATGGGTTTAACCATTAACCGGTCAGTAAAACAAAATATGGGCCGGCGAGTCATGAGGAGTAACGTTATAATGATTTTTATCTGGCAAGCGTACATCAAGTGGGCAACAACTAGAAAAACATGCAAATAAATATTTGTTTCATGTTAAGCTTTCAAACTCAAGGTGACATGTGGCAAATAACATTCTGTAATAATTGAAGAAAATAAATTTACTTTCAATGAAGTTTGTACTTTGTTTTAGATTGTTAATCCTTGTGACTAATTAACAATTTGAAATTGTTTATTGATCTATTAGTTTTGGCACAAAGTGTGTGTGTTTGTGAGTGCGTGTGTGCGTGGGTTCGTGCGTGGGTTCGTGCGTGTGTGTTTGGGTTAATATTTTTTTCAACATTTGTTCAGTCATACGGAGTCTCCCTCAAGCAGTGAGCACAATGCCAAACTTGAAATTGCTTCCTCAATGGAATATGCCGTAGACACGTTACACGATATCTCACCCAGTCACATTATATTGACACCAGTCTGTCCAGTCCTAGTACTATCATCATAATGCTGAGTGCCAAGCGAGGAAACTGCTAGTTCCAATTTTACGATTTTGGTATGACGCGGCCGGGAATCGAACCCATTACCTCAGGCACTCGAAGCGTTGGCCATACCACTAGGCTACCAAGGCAGTTGGCACAATGTGATGACTCAGTTAACATAAGTTAGTTTATAACCCTGGTGATAAACCATCAATAAAGATCCAAAAGAAATGAACATACCTGTGACCCAAAGACATTTTGTTATAAGAGAATGATCGAGATATATTTTTCCTCGGAGAAACATATAATAAAACAATAGAATGCTAAAGTACTTTTGCTGTATTAAACAAAACTTAGGTAAATAGTTGTACCATGTTATAACCCGTTGAAAATTTCAACCATACAAGGATATCTGAATGTCAAATCTAGCTTTTCATTAATATTTTTCGTGATAATTGTAACTCTGAGTATCTTTACTGGATGACCAAAACAGTTTCCTCATATGTAGATTAACTTTTTATATTCAACTTACTCCATTATTTATAACTCCTTTTATGAGAAAAACAGCTTTCAAATTCCTCATATATTGTTACTTAAGAAAGACACAGTTTTTGTTTGAACACATTGAATAACAACATAGACAACTTCCAATTCAAGATATGTTTCCTATTGTCAAATGGATGGAAACATGTATGATAATCCTTCAGACAAGTCATTTGAAAAATAAACATTAAAAACAATGATTTACAAGTACAACTGCAATTTGTTTAAATAAATAAAATAAATGCAGAAAATAATGTAATAAAGTAAATTCACTATACATAATCACTTAACTTTCATAATCACGAGTAATGTTATTCGTTGTATAGTCCTTTAAGTATAAATTACGACATAATGTTATGCCATTAAGTGTTACCCGAACTGGAAAAAACATGGTTGATTTATTATGTATCATTACTTTTTTGTTGATCAAGATGAAATTGATACCGAAGCTTCAACTGAATACAGGCTGTAAGTTGAGTAAAAAAACCTACGGATGAAACTTTTTTTCACAGCTAAAATTGCCCGCGTTTCTGCACATATCGGAGCGCTATCACACTCAATATATGATAGTTTAGTATTATATTGATGGCTTTTAAAACATGTTTAAGCAACAACAGTGAAGACATACTCTATTTGTTGTTTACTTTGATCTATGACAAAAATTTGTATCAATGATAGGAACTAGTATTGCAACATTGTACATTTGTATGTATAATGAATTTAAATAATTTTAGATAAAGACATGGAGAACATGCGAAGTGACCGCAATCTTGGCTGGCTTCATGTCGTTGTCGCTGGCTATGCTTGGAGAGGAAATAAGAACATATGTACTCATTTTAATACGTAACATTTATTTCATTAGACCAAAGACTTTCACGTATACTGCTGAAGGCATTTAGATATATGACAAGCCTCTAGTAGAATTAATAGAATAATAGCTCTGCGCATATTGTGAAACATAATGTGTGAGTAATATATTTATTTTATAAAATAATTTGCTTTAGTTTGATGGAAGAATTGTAATTGTTACAACGCCAATGACTTGTGTTTAACACAGAAACACGGAATAGAGACATTATGACATTTCCATTGTTACCAATAATTTCTGTAAATGCTGAATATCCATGTGTAGTGAAGGTCAAGAAAATGTTATGCCAAATTGGAGAAATCGTATACTTGACCGGTTTCATGATATCCATTTGAAAGGCTTATGCCAGCGATTTTACGAAATGTTTGTAGTTCTTAATTATTAATTATATTGTTTATATATCTTCTAAATGTTTTCTATTAATTTTGTTCTTTTCCCTACTGTTTCTATTTAAATATTCACTCGTTAGAAAAAAACGTATATGAATAAACGTATGATGTGACCGCCCCTAACATTTTCAATGGGCAACATATAAGGCTTTTATTTGCAATTATTTTACTGATCATTGTAACAGTTAAGCTTAACGAAAACTAATCTTTAAAACCGTACGATTAAAATTGTATACATTAAAACACTTTAAAATACCACAAGCCAGTGGGGATGATAAATATTATCACCCTCGATTTCTCCTTATGTGGTATTCATTTCTTTGTGTTTATGGTATTTATAACATCCTCACTAGCATGTTGTATCTATATACTAAGTATTGCATTTTATTTTATGCTTTCAGTAAAGTCAGGAAAATAAAATTATATATATATATATTTCTTTTTTTACGGTTTCAAACAGTACAAATTATTATTCACTAATACGGAACTACACTTTAATGCGAAATAATTTGAATAATAAAAAAGTATTCCTTGCAAAACGTACATAAGTAAAGATGTAGATTTGTATAAAATAAATGAATATAATTTGTCTGAAACCACTAGAAATACATAAAATAAAAAAGAATATATGCTTTTCTAGAGTAAGATCGACATATTGCATTCGTGAACAGCATAAATTGCATTTTCGCTCATAGCTGCGCCATCTGTGGAAATATTGCACTGAAACAAACAATTAAATAGTCAACTTTTTCTTCTTGTTATTTTAATTACAGTTACAATTCATATTACTATCATGATAATATCAAATTTATAATTACATTAAATTTATTACAAATACAATTATTATTATTTATCTTTTTCATTATCATTGGCGACTACTTTTATTTATTTTTGTTGATGTTGGTATAATAACTATCAAAGTCTTCATTATTATAAATTTGATTATCATTATTTCTTTAATATCATTTGTTTTCATTGGTGTAATATATATTTTCGTAAAATAACCTCACTTTTTATAGTTAGCAAAATAAGGTATAAATGTGAACTTTTAAAACTGCAAATACTGTTGATAAACACAATAAACTTAAAACTAGTTAAATGTTTTGTACCGCTTTGAAGTAGTTTTAAATTTGCGCCGTGCACTTTATTTTGATGTAAATCTTATGTAGGATTAAACCTGAGAAAAATACAATACGCATCTGTTTGTTTTAGGATTCAAAACTTTTAATAATTCTTCTTCAGTGAGTTAAGAGGATATAATAAACAAGGCAAAGCAGCAATAAACGTTAGTTTCAGTAAGAAATACTTACAGGTAAGAGGAGTATTACTGTTATTTAGCACTTGTATGGCAAATAGAAAACGTTTTGTAAATGTGCAGTTGTAGCTTTGGCAAAGTTTAAAGTAGAGTTTTGTAGGATACAATACTTAATTAAATACAGTAACCTGAACGAATGCTCCATTAGTAAGCTTAAAAAAGAAAGTTTAACATTGACTTTAGGGCAGTGTTATTCCGCTGCATTAAAGGAAATAGCACTGGTATATTTTTCTGCGTAATACTTATGTTGTAACTTTGATCGAAAACATATGTTAATATGAATAGAATCTACATGTATTTAACTACCAGCAAAAATGTCATTTATTGTATTTTATTGAAATAGTTATATAAAAGTAATAATAATAATAATAATAATAATAATATTGATAATAAAAATAATATTAATAATAATAATAATAGTAATATAATTTCTATTTTCTTGTCATTTTTGTCATTATCAGTGTAATAAAAAGCAGTATTTCGTTTCGGATGTTGCTTAAAATTAAATAAAAAATGAGTTAAAAAGATCAATATCTAAGGACAATCACACATACAATCCTTTCCGGGATGTTTTTTATGACAAATAAATTCTATTACTTTATCATAATGATTTTGCTGATCAGTCTGCTCGATGTTAGCTGCTTAGATTTAAATGAGTAAACATGCAATCTGTGTAAGTTATTTTTTTTTCAATTTTATCATAATCATCTGTTATTGCTTACTGCAACATTTCAGCAACTGAATATGTGCAATTTGTGATGTACCTACCGCTGTTTCAAGCATTCTCATATCAGCTTGAAGACAACAATATTTTACACGAATATGTTAAAGTACAGGGGTTTTAAAAAATAAAAAAGCGACAAAGCATTGTTATTTATTTCTATTTAGTTTTGCTCTGTAACATTTTCTATCATACAAATGGGAGTTTTATCTGCCGCTATACATTTGAGCTGCGCCATGAGAAAACCAACATAGTGGCTTTGCGACTAGCATGGATCCAGACCAGCCTGCGCATCCGCGCAGTCTGGTCAGGATCCATACTGTTCGCCAACCATTTCTCTAATTGCAATAGGCTTTGAAAGCGAACAGCATGGATCCTGACCAGACTGCGCGGATGCGCGGCCTGGTCTGGACCCATGCTGGCCGCAAAGCCACAATGTTGGTTTTCCCATGGCGCAGCTCATTTTACCTATCTCTTTCCATGCATCCTACTTGTGCAGTTTTATAAAATATGTCATGAATGAATCTATAAATCAATTAAAAGAAAAACGCGGAGCGGAGTAAAACCCCTTCCTTCTGTTTCCGAAAACAAAATTCTTTCAACAACTATTACAACGTACATGTTGCAAACGTCAAAAGTACCAGTTAGGAGTACATTTATCAACACAAAGCGCACATTGATAAATATTCGAATTAACCTCATTTTTACAATGTATGTTGAAAATATCAAAATCCGGGTCATTTTTGTTTATTTCTTTATTTTTTTTCTCATTTTTAAAAGCAATGCATTGCTATCGTATCATATATTATTGATTGATTGATTTATTTATTTATCCATGTATTTATTTATTTATTCATTTAATAAATAAATGAATAAATAAATTAATTAATTTTATTCATTTGTTTAACTTTTCAATGTAAATGTAGCGATTCATATCAATTATCATTGATCTTCATAATAATAATAATAATAATAATAATAATAATAATAACAATTATTTCTACAATTATTATTATTAATGTTTATTTCATTTATTATCTTTTTTTAAATTGTCAATATTATGTTACCAAATATCATTACCATTACAGGTAACAATGTTCGTAAGATGTGAGCAAAAAACAAACATTTTCTTTAGAACAAATAAATAAGAACAGAACGAAACTCCGAACAACAATCTCTTTCAAAAACAAACACAACGTATGCTCCACGAACAGTTGCCTTTACCCTTGGCTACGAAACAACTCTAAACTGCACGTTATCATCTATAAACTTCACCGTGAACATTTTCATTGTACTAAAATATATATTTATATTGCAACGCACAAAATTAAATAAATTAGATAGAGTCAATAAAATCATCAGTAGCAAATGGAAATAAAACTGTTATAGATTTCGAACACGAAGATTACTGTAGGACAGAATGGCACCTCTTTAGAACCATCGACAATCCGTAAACGAACCGGATCGCTTCATCACATGAAATAATTACACGCCCAAAGCGATGTTTCGAACCCATAATGGGGAAGAGTAGGTGATTCGAAATCAGTGACTTAATACCCTCGGCTATGTTGGCTCCTATAAAATGTGTGAATAAAATAAAAAATGAATCAGATACATAGGAAAAGTTTAAAAAAATCATGCCGTTTCCGACAAATACGACGAGTATGGACAAAAGGAACAATTGCCTCTACCCTTGATTTCGAAACAACTCCAGCCAGTCTCTAACGTTAGTACATTTTACTACAATTGTATGTATCATCAGAAAAAGAGACAGAATGTAATCAATGAGGTAAGGATGTCCAAATAGACATGGACATTTCCAAAGCACTCAACAACAATAGAATGAAAGCAAATATCTGCCGCAATATTATGTACACACGTGTAAAAAATCAAAAAATAGTTTGTAGAATTGATGATGATGAAGACGATAATGGTTATCACCTTGATATAATTATTTTATTAACATTTAATAACATATTTTTATGATATTTTTATCACTATGATTATTCAAATAATGAAGTAATACTATTATTGAAATGAAAAGGAATTCTTATAATTATCATTATTATATCATGTAAATACTTTTTATTTAGTCATTTATGATAGTAATTAATTTTTATTTTATGCTTATTGGTGAAGATCAAAGAATTTTCTGTTTATTACATGCTAACATGTTCAAATAAGACCAATACTTCATGATGATATTAGGATTTATTTTTGATGCATCCGCTAAATGATCATATACACTCAGGCACATTGATATCGAATATTGGTGATTAGGACCGTGAAATCAACACGACGTCATTTTGTTTTTGAAAACAAAAACAACATTTAGAATATTTTGTTAAAAATGCACAATCCGCGACCAACAGACAATAGTTAAATAAGAATCTTTAAAACATTTCG
Source organism: Mercenaria mercenaria (assembly GCF_021730395.1). Classification (NCBI taxonomy): domain Eukaryota; kingdom Metazoa; phylum Mollusca; class Bivalvia; order Venerida; family Veneridae; genus Mercenaria; species Mercenaria mercenaria. The sequence continues at coordinate 59,375,491 of NC_069378.1, forward strand.
GGTCAATGCCGTCAGTTCGTTGAATGGAAGTGTGCTTTGTTTACAAACGCTAAACGGTCAGATTAAAAAACAACACGAAAAACGTAAACAGCTGGAGAATATCCGAAAGTCCTTGGACAATCTAGCTGCAGAATTATATATCATCTCGGATTTAATGGAAATATTGATCTAGGAGCTGTATAGCATAACGAATAAGTATGGAATTTGGAACACAACTGGCTGGGTAGGGAAGAATTTCGACGAAAATGCTGGCATATTACGTAAGGTTGAATTGATGTCTTGTGATAATAAACTAAGACAACAACCAACTAAATGTGCTGTCGCCAGTAAGATCTACCATACGATATTGAGGAATCAATGAAAAGTGAAAAGTTGAGGAAAGACGTATCTATATCTACATTAACGGCAAGGCCAAGCAAGCAAGGTAAACATTTCTAGAGCATTACTGTTATTTCTCTTGCAAATTTTATTATGGCTAGCTTGTCCTATATAGGATTTCTACATGTACATGTCTACTGTATGGCTTGAATATTAGGATAATAATAGGATACAAGCAATTATAAAGGCAATAAAGATAGTTTATTAAAGAATATATTTAAGGGAGATAATTTTATCTGAAAAAAGAAGTTCAGCACTGTGAGTGATATAGAGAAATATCTCACCGGTATTTTTCAGTATTCACCAGCTAGCATAAAATAAAACATTATTTGAAATAAATCAACGTTGCATTTTTGCCTAGGCTTCATCCAGAATGACAAACGCGTCTACTTTAGATATGACTGATGACAGTGAGTGTAGAAAGTCGGAAATATTCTTATTCTACAACAATCCTGTCAAGATTTGGTTTAAACTTATTAATTCAGCTTTATGATATCTCACAGCAAATTACAATCTAATAGTTTTACATATTATAGATTGAATTAAATTGTATTAAATTGAAAGCTGAAGTTTATAAAGAAATACTCTTCACAGCTTCACAGATTTTATTTAATTATTGACAGCCGCCTTCAGAAAGCTTAAAAATATACTGCATACGTGTGTAAAACTCTATGCCATATTAGTTTCCAATGTTAATTGAAATATATTTTGACAATGAAATTATAAGTTCTATGCCTTATTAGTATTCAATATTAATTACAGCACCTTTCGCCAGCATACGGCTCGCGGCCAAAATTATGCTTGGTTCGATAACTCAATTATAGTAAAAAGAAAGTGGTTGCAAATGCAAGGAAACGCAAATGCCAGAGGAAAGGATGGGAATGGGCGATGGGAGTAGTGATGAGAAAGAGGAAAGAAACGCCAACAAGAAAGAAAACAAAATACGCAACATAAATTACAAGACAAACAGAACACATATTGAAAATAGGGGAACCGCCTTGGAATGGTTAGTAACGTATATAAAGGAAACCGGGGGTTTAATTGCGTTTAGGGCATGCCAACTTTGCACTTATTTTCAACGAGTTAAACAAGACGATGTAAATAAAATCATTAGTGACAAAACACCAGATCATATCAAGTACAACATAAATTGGGTCAATCTAAGGTATAATTACAGAAAAGTACTCATCAACCTGTCTGAAGTCAGAGCACCAAGAGTCTAACTTTTAAGGGCGTGACTAAGTAAGCTGCAAGGCAAAAATTACACTCCCTCCGTCTTTTGCTTTTAGTAGGAATTAGGAGAAAAGCATCAAGGAGCCACACACGTTATTAGTCATCGCACCGTTAAGTAGGAAAGCGTAGCGATTAACTGTAGACGTGTCAATCACTAAACATGCACTTTGCTTAGCGATTGTCACATTGTATCCTCCTTTGATAATTTTTAACATATTTTACAAATATTTTATTAAAATAAGCATTATGTTTAATTTTCCGAATTTTATAAACTACATATCCATAGTATACTCTGTGTGTAGGACCACGTTTAAAAAGTGTTTTAAGGTTAATATTATATTTCTTTAAAAGATCGGACGATTCGTAATAAAATTTAGCGAAATCCTTCCGTAGTTTATGATATCGGTAACCCTGATGTAATAATTATTTGATGATATGAAGATTTCTATCATTAAAGTCCTCTAACTTTGAGCAAGCTCTAGCAAAACGAATACGTTGAATAAATCACGTTTGACTTTTCCTTGAATTTCACCTATTTCTCTCAAAGCTTAGGTTAGGTCTTTTTTTCAAAAAGGATGTTTTTATTGTTACGGTGCAATACAAAAAAAAAAGAAAAAAAAAAGAAAGAAACAAACAAAAAACAAAAAAAAAAAAAAAAAAAAAAAAAACAAAACAAAAAAAAAAAAAAGCCGCTGATCAATTAAATCATACTGCACAAAATGTTTTATACCAAAACGGAGCAACTACGGTTTCCTAACACTGTTAATATGCCTAAGCATCAGTAAAACTACACTGCTGATTAATATTCCAAAATTATCCTATACGCCCGTTACGTATGGCTAGATGTCCTTTCCCCCTTTTCTTCAATCAGATTTATACACAGTTAGAGATGTCATTAATGAGCGACGAATATTACCAGAGTAGAGTGTCTTTGTCTGTTGTTAGAGTTATGAATCTTGTCTGTGAACTTGTTCTTGGTAGAGACAGACGAAAATCCTACTGTTGATTACCGCCTTATCATGATTAAGATTTGTGTAAAGCTAGATTGAATGTTGTAAATATCAAAGACCGAAAGACACGTTTGATTCTTTATATAGTTCCTTTTCCATTTGAACTCAATTGTGGAAAAGGTGAATGTCGGACATAAGTACATACGTTTTGACATTGTTTTATAGGTTTAAACATCCAGACGTATTTTTGTTTACAATATTGTCTATCATATGGAACCACTTGGTACATACTGCATGCTATGCACGATGCATTTTGTCTATTCATGTAAAAGTGTTTTCATTGTCTCACTTCAAAGACAAACCGCTCTATGAATGTTAGCATCTATTCCAAAATATTTAATCTGTACATAGTCCTGAAATGTTAATTTGAATATCAAATTTGTGCGTTTATGGATATGTTTTCAACAACATATTTCAAGAAGTCTATGTTATGTAAGCCGAACATTTTCAATATAGTCTACAAAGTCTCCACAGAGAATGTTTCACAATAAGGACGATACAAGAACTATTTCTCACGTTTTATTGCTTTGCCTTTCTCTGTTATTCTTACTTTTCGAGGTTTTTTAACAATGCACTTCAAATTCAAGAAATGTAACAGTATCAGAAGAAATAATTAGCTAATCAGGCTTATATGTTTAGAACTTCATTAAAAACTTATCATTTAAGTATCGTATTGATACTTACCATGTTAAAGAAGTTATATTTCGTTGAGCTGTGACTGTACACATACGTGTATGCCTTCCGATATGTGTAGTTTAAACTGACAAAATGGCGCTTCTCAATCTTTCTGTCTGAAAGTTAAGAACAATGCAATGTTAACATGATGGTCGTCAACATATTCTCATAACATTTGCAAACGCTAACACATCACAATTTGCAATATCACTATATTTGACTAATAATGATGATGTTATGATTTCCGGTATCATTATATTCTTTCGTTATAGGTATTGTCAACATACGTTGTGTTAGAAATCTATAACCAGAGAACATATACGAGTGGTAATAACCAATGAATACAGTATAATCTGTCTGTAAAGTCCACACTTGAGAAATGAAAAATGTGGTCTAAGTTGAAAGGTAATAGATTGTATCTCAAAACAGGGTCAGACGAGAAGAGAAAACAGCGCCCTTTATAAGCTGTTTTTATAGTAGTGTCGTTTATTCGGATATGCTTTCACTGTATATTCACAGTATATTCAAAATTGTAGGCGGTAGTATTTATTTCCCTTTATTACAAACATAATATATTAATGGTATTTAAGTATATAAGACAAATTAAATTGTTCTGATGTAAATGTCCAGTGTCAAAAACTATAACGTAGAAGGTATTTTGTCATAGTATATGAATGGAAATGTATTGCGGCTTGAAATTATCATAAGACCACGAATGTTTCTAGAAGAGGTTCATTATCTTTATGTGTGAGCAACCTTTTAATATTAGATTTTGTAACGTAGTTTCTTTACATGTAACATTTTTTTTATATATATAATATTTCATTCAAAAATGCTTACCCCTTCTACTATTGTATTTTATTCTTAACATTATGTGTTTTACCTCTTTTTAATACCGCTTTGATTCGTTTTACTTATAAAATTAAATACGTATCATATATTTGGCAACATGCATTTTTGCATTCAAATTTAGTACACCCGAAAATGCAACCCAAGTGTACTTATCACTTTTCGAATATATCTTATTATCTAACTATTATTGCATTATTATTTATATGCAAACAAATTTATTATTGCAATGTACATATAATGCAGTGAACAATAAACTTGCGCTAAATTGCGTAAAACAAACTATTAATTTTCAATAGTAAAACTGATTTAATGACATTCGTCCCAGGACTGTCTTCCCATACACTCGTTTCGTAACATTTTCGCAGGCTCTGACTGCTCAAAAAATGATAATTGTTTCTACAAATATTTTTGAAAGCTGTCTTAGTTGATAATAATATGAAATAAAGCAGATGAATAATGATACTTTTCTCTTTCTAATTTTGGCGGGAATGACATTACCCTCTGTTTACAAAACTTCATTGGCAAAATAATGGTTGAATAACATAACGTTTGAAATAAAATTTTGTAAATACTGTGAATTTATTATTTGTCGCGAAGGACTATGTGCATAAAATTCATTTTACGTAGATTCATTAAATAAAACCATGTTATTAAAATAAAATCTGTTTTAAAAAATTGAAATCAAAAGATTCATGTCCGTACGGAATAGACGTTTGATCATAACAAGAACTTAAGGTAGAACGCGACACTTTGCGAACTTTCGAGTAGCGTCTTGAAATTTTGCATGTGTAAAGTTGACCATATTTCAAACAAGATGCAGTTTATTTTATACTAATATAGCCAAACAGTTTTTGTACACGAGACAACAAAGTTGACCACCAAAGCCCGTTTTTGAAACTGACGTTGCCGTATCCTTGGCAACTCCTACTGGTACTCCAAAGGCACCAGCCAACAAATTTTCTTAAATTATACATTATTCGACGAGAATTATTTTTTCCTTTATGGTGGTGTAAAATCATTGTTTTACACCGACAAATATTTGAAAAATTGAAAGAAAATCGCCGTTTCTGACTAAACTATGACGTTCAGTTTCGCAGCATTTTCGGCTTTAAATTAGCATATTACAAAATCCCTGAATTAAATTTTTGAATTTTTTCAATAAACGGTGTTAAAAATGTATACCAAGTCCAAATGACAAATAAAACTGGCGGGTCACCGACTTAGTTTTTTTCGGTACATGTGATTTTATTTCCCCCCACCCCCATGCGTAAATTTTGTACTGTAATTCGACGTCTGCAAATACGTTCGAGACATCATAATTCAGCCATTTTGAAAATCGCTTTTAATACATTTTCTATATAATAATGATTTTTTTTTTCATCTTTTTCTTATTCAAAGTACCAGTTTAACAAGTTTTCCGTTGTAATACACTGCTAAAATGAAGAATTCGTACATATGCAATTGTGTAGATAGTTCGGAGATTTCACATTTGAAACAAAAAGTTAAAGCATAATTATTGTAAAATATCATAGATCAGTATTATACAGCAGTTTCATATATTTTTAAGTTTGCTTAAAGCTTAATTGTTTCGTGTTTTCCATGATATTATCCCTTTTCCTCCATAAGCACACACGCACGCACGCACGCCCGCACATCCCAATGTCATACATTTTTACTATTTCGTTTCTTACTTCCCCAGCCTAGTAACATATGACAATAAGATTAGCTTCTATGGTCTCTTCCGGTTAATTATCAGCTCCACGCAAATGTTCACATATTTTGACGGTGGGATTTGGTTTTACTAGTCAGAGTATTTTGAAATTTTATAGCAGAGGGCAGTATTTGAGATATGAGTTCCAGGACAATCATGATATGAGCCGCGCCATGAGAAAACCAACATACTTGCGTTTGCAACCAGCATGGATCCAGAACAGCCTGCGCATCCGCGCAGTCTGGTCAGGATCCGTGCTGTTCGCTTTCAAAGCCTATTGTTATGTTATCCTAAAGTTTTTACCAGGACTTTCTCTTTCATGGTGGCTTTCCTATTGTTTCTTCTGCTGTGTTCTGCAGTAACGTAATTATGAAACGTAAGTCATCTACCACCATGAGAAGAATTCATCTGCCTGTTAAATTCAGATTTCTTTTTCTGGTATGGTTATTGTTTTATTCTTGCTGTGATTGTTATCTGCCATTTGCTATAATTTCGAATCTTTTCTTCTCCTATACAACATTACACAACCTTAAGGTTCAGTTGAACAGTCGCAGATACCCAGTCAGCCAAAAGCAGATTAAAAACATATATTTCTCATCCTTGCTCTTTGGCTCTATTGCTATACTGTTTATATCCGTCAAAATTTGGAATATTCATTCACTTATACTTTAATCAGGTGATGTACATCTAAACCCAGGACCTGGATCGAATGATTCCATATCATCATCATCCTCACTATCGACCTTTACGGAGCATATTGATCTCTCCAAACACATCTCCTTTATCCACTTAAATGTTCAAAGTATATCTTTAAAGTTAGATTCCCTTTATGCAGAGCTAAAGGACTTCGATATCTTAGCTTTTTCAGAAACATGGTTACATAGAGATTTTCCTAACGACGAATTAATTTTGGAGTCTTTTTCACTTCCTGAGAGAAAGGACCGAGCAGACGGATATGGAGGCGTTAATCTTTATGTAAAACAGTATCTTTACTATAGAAGAAGGCGTGATCTTGAAATCAACGGTGTGGAATGTCTTTGGATTGAAATAGTAGTTTCTAACAAACATATTCTTTTCGGTACATTTTATAGGCCACCAAATACTTTCAACACTCTTTGATATTAGACTCTATTCATCTTGCTTTTGATACAGGTATTGAAAACATCATTATTGCCGGTGACTTTAATCTTAACATAGCCAACCAGGTTTCTAACAAAAAAGTCAGTAGTATATGTGACCAATTCTCCTTGACGCAGTTAATTGATACACCTACACATTTCACTGAGACATCATCCTCAATCATTGATCTAATTTTTACCTCAAATAAAAACTTAATACACATAAGTGGCGTTGGTGACCCATTTCTTCCTCAAAACGTTAGATACCACTGCCCAGTTTATGGACTTTTAAACCTTAAAAATGCAAAATTTCCACCATTTTACCGCCACGTTTGGATATTCGATAAGGGTAACTACGACAGACTTAGGCAAATAACATCAACATTCGACTGGGACTCTCTCAAACATGAGGATATTGATAAATACACGGAAAACATTGCAAATAAAATTATTGAGAATGCCAAAATATGTATCCCGAACAGAAAAGTACTGATCAGAGAGGGTGAACCGTCTTTGTTCACGAATGAAATCAGATTACTAATTAGGAAACGTAAACGTTACTATAGAAAGGCAAGACAAAGAAACACTCCGTATCACTGGGAAAAATTTCGAAACCTCCGCAATCTTATAGTTAACAAAATCCGTGTTGCAAAGAATCAACAGTTGGATCTTCTTTCTAAAAAGTTAAACTCAGAATCTCAAACCAACAAAACTTGGTGGTCTTGTTTGAAATCTTTCATAAAACCATATTCATCCTCCTCTATTCCTCCCTTGTCATATGATGATACAATTATTGAAGATATGCCTGGTAAAGCCAACTTGTTCAATGACTTTTTTTGTTGGTCAAACACGTACCCCCGCTGCCACACCCACAATCTGTTGATCACGACCTCCTTGTTAGTATTACTATTTCCCCAGATGAAGTAATATCTGTTTTACAATCTCTTCAACTAGGTAAAGCTGCAGGCCCTGATAGTATAAATAATCGTATCCTTCGTGAGCTTTCCCTAGAACTATCCGGCCCCTTGTGTGACCTCTTTAATTACTCATTGCGTATTTCTACAGTTCCAAACAGTTGGAAAAACGCTAATGTTACACTTATTCTCTCTTGTAAATAACTACCGTCCTATTTCTCTCATAAGTACTGTCAATAAAGTGTTTGAAAAAATTGTGTTCAAACATACTTTCAATTTTCTTCATGAACATAACATCCTCTCTCCCCTGCAGTCTGGTTTTGTTCCGGGTGACTGTACAGTAAACCAACTTACATATATCCACAATTTATTTTCACAAGCTATTGATTCTGGTAAAGAGATAAGGGCTATATTTTGTGGCATAAGTAAGGCATTCGACCGTGTTTGGCACAAGGGTCTCATTTATAAACTTAAGTCTATTATCCTGGTATTCCTCATATCTGTATAATAGGAAACAAAGTGTTATACTTCCTGGCTGTAAATCATCTCAAAAAGTAATCACTGCAGGGGTTCCCCAAGGATCAATCCTTTGCCCCCTTTTATTTTTTATCTACATCAATGACATAGTCCTAGATATTCAAGCTCATATAAGGTTATTTGCAGATGATACGAGCCTTTCAATTGTAGTTGAAAATCCAAATACTGCTTCTGCTACCTTAAATTCAGAACTTAATAAAATTTCAAACTGAGCATCAAGGTGGCTAGTGAACTTTAACCCTTCTAAAACTGAGTCGTTATTGATATCCCGCAAACAAAATAGAGTCTATCATCCCCCACTATTAATGCAGGGTCAGCAAATAAACGAAGTCCATAATCATAAACATTTAGGTATTTTTCTATCAGATGATCTTAGGTGGACTACACAAATTGAGTACATAACAAAGAAAGCCTGGCTGCGAATAAATGTCATGAAAAAGTTAAAATTTCAGCTATACAGAAATTCTCTTGACGTAATCTACAAATCATTCATTAGACCTATTCTTGAATATGGTGGCGTACTTTTTGACAATTGCACTCAAAATGAAAAACAGGAACTTGAAAAAATTCAGCATGAAGCAGCAAGAATATTAACTGGAACAACAAACTCGTTTCTATTGACAAACTTTTATCTGAAGTTGGCTGGGAAACCCTTGCAAACAGAAGGAAAAAACATAAGTTAGTACTGTTTTATAAAATGAAACATAACCTCACACCGTCCTATCTTTCAGTCCTTGTTCCATCTAATGTAGGAAGAGACCACAGATACCCTCTTATAAATGCTGAATATATTCAGACTTACTGCATTTTATTACAATTCCTTCCTTCCATCAGTCATACGGGACTTCAACGCTCTTCCAGACGAAATACGTAATGCTTGTTCTCTAGCGTCCTTTAAGCGTATGTTAAATAATTACATTCCTACTGTTCCAAAGTACTTTCTGACAGGAGTAAGAAAATCTCAAATACTTCATACAAGGCCACGTACGCAATGCAGCTCTCTATCTTCTGAGCTCTATGCTAAAAACATTATTGAGTCTGCGACTGCGGGGATGTAGAAACGCCTTATCACTATTTTTTTCATATGCCCGAGGTATTCTCACTTAAGAATACAATTGCTCAATATCATATCCCAGTTTTGTACTCCAACATTAAATGTTATCTTACAAGGTAATCCTGCCCTATCAGATGATTCCAACGTAGAAATATTTACTGCTGTTCAGTGTTACATTGTTAAATCCAAACGATTTGATCTACAAGAAGTAAACATATCAGAAATAGCTTACATGAAAAATAGCATATCAAACCCTTTTAACTGTGTTAATTGAAAGTAACTCCATCATGTAATTGCCTCTAGTTTTATTGTCAGTTTCTTACTATTTCTGTTCCTTTTTCTTTCTTTTTTTTATACCAGTATCTCCTACTACGGATAACTTTATAAATAGTTATTTTACACCTGTGTAATATTCTTTAGTAAACGTTTGTAATTTTTTCCATGTATTTGAAGGTTTCTATTGCCATGAACTATATATGCACATTGTTGTAAAAGGGAGAAGACAACCTTAAGCTTATAAAGCTTCCTGTCCAATCCTTTATTGTATATTTGTAATCATGTTGTAAAAATATTGCAAAAAAAATGTTTAAACCAAAGCCTATTGTAATTAGAGAAACCCTTAGCGAACATCATGGATCTTGACCAGACTGCGCGTATCCGCAGGCTGGTCTGGATCCATGCTGGTCGCAAATGCACTATGTTGGTTTTCCTATGGCACGGATCAATAAGAGGTATCGCTTTGAATACTATCCTAAAGTTACATTAACGCATAAGCCTAGCTTTATAAAATTCTGATGAGTTAACTGCTAAATTGTTTGAAAATTGTTACATTCTGAATGTTGACATCTCAGACGCTTATTAAAATAAAAATAAATAAAACATAAAATCTTACACATATACATATACTGGTACAAATCCTAGTATCTCGTAAGTACGAAACCAGGACTAGCAAGTTTGAGCCGTCGGTCCTATGTATAAAGTTACGATTCTTGAGTTGCTCATATAGATAATTACAACATAAAATTATACATGTTTAACCGCTGATGAGTTACAGCGAGTTTCCATCACAACCACTGTTTTCTGTGTTTCTTTCTTTTACCCCATCCAATTAGCTCAGTTCTATGAATCGCTTTTACGATCCCTGGGCAGGGCCTGACAATTTGGTAGAAAGTATCTGTCCGAAATCATTCGTCCTTCACCTCCAATTTTATGTGGTGAAGTTGAAAGTTACTTTTTGAGGAACACTTGTTAGGTTAACCGCCTATCGTAACAGAAAACAGCGCTAAATCTAAAACAAACAAACAGTTTTCTTTCTTTTTTATTTTATGGAATATTTATCATTTTAGCAGAGTATTTACTCGTACTTGTTACGTTTGATAGGTCTCTCATATTAGGAAAAATATTATATATGGAATATGATTCTATTATGTGTCTATGAATACAAGGATAACCTTTCTTAAAACACATCTCTGGAGAGCTAAAACCTCTTTGTAATACCCCAGTCACACATACGGCGCGGATAGCTACGTCTAGCCACGGATAGAAACGTAGTCATACGTATCAGTCCATACCTGAGCCGTACGGATTGCTACGGACTAATACGGGTTACTAATTTAAGGTACGGCTCAGGTACGGATCGTAAAGGATCGATACGTATAACTACGTTTCTATCCGTGGCTAGACGTAGCTATGCGCGCCGTATGTGTGACTGTGACATAAAGGATGGTGTTTCTATCTAGCGTTGTTAATAAATTAACCTTTTCAGAGCAACAGCCTCCATACAATGAATATAAATTCTGTTTCCTCGTGGCTGCACTTCATTTGGAATCGGGGTGTCTAACTACTCTCGAAACAATCGAAATATTTCCAAAACGTAAAATTTATAATAAAGTTAAATAAATTTATGATGTTTATCCCAACATGATGACATAACGATATTAGGGCTTTTAATTTTTCTTATTATTTTTGTAAATGTTTACAATGTCGTGTGTATCAATCATGTATAATCATGAACTTAAGAGGTAATTCAAGAAATCCTTGCAAAGTTGTAAAGGACTCTTTTGACTAAATTCTTCTTAAAATAGGTTACAAAATTGATCACAAGACATACGAGAACCCGTTTAATTACGTATTTTTATCTGGGGTAGGGGTAGGGTAATGTAATTCAGCGTGATAATTTCGCCCACGGTAACAGAGTTTTAAAGGCTATTTTGATCTAAAAGTAGAGTTTATCTTAAAATGAAGATTTACAGAAACAAATACTCATTGCGATTAAATAAAGTTTTCATCATCATATTACTTTTTAGTCAAATTATATTGCTTGGGTTTTACATTAGACAAGATTAAAGCATTTTTTATATTCAAAACTATACGTCATATTTGTCGCTCTGACGTAACTTTAACGTAAATATCGAGTCTAAGGATAAGTGATCACCACAAATTATATATACCATTTTAAATGCAGATACTTGTTAACTGAACAGAACGATTTACGAAAACAGTCCAACGGACGTGAAATCACGGTTCATCAAAAATGTACGTCTAAGGTTTGCGGAGAAAAAAGTTACAGAAATATCAAAAATGTAAAATACACATTATATGAGGAATATGATGGATTTTAAATTAAACAAAATGTCGAAACGGAACCCAATAACTTCTGAATTTAGGCGCATTCCACCTTAATTATAGCAAATTGTGTCCACTTGACGCATTTAAAGATACCAAACGCTTCGGATTTTTTTTTTGCAACATGGCACGTTATATAATATATTGAAATGTACTAAGGTTTCACTTTTTAATACGCTTTCATCATTGTTTATATATAAACGTCTTGCCATGGAACAAAATGTTTGTTCTTGTCTTGTATAAAGTTCTTTAAGAACCAGTAAAACACTAATGGTGCAGCTGATAAGCTAAAACACAATTGCCAAATTATGATGTCTCAAACGTATCTGCAGACGTCGACTTACAGTACACAATTTACGCATGGGGATGGGGAAAAAATCACATGTACAGAAAAAACTTAGTCGGTGACCCCCCAGTTTTATTTGTCATTTGGACTCGGTATACATTTTAAATACCGTTTATTGAAAAAAATCAAAAATTTAATTCAGGGATTTTGTAATATGTTGATTTAAAGCCGAAAAATGCTGCGAATCTGAACGTCAATTTTTAGTCAAAAACGGCGATTTTCTTTCAATTTTTCAAATATTTGTCGGTGTAAAACAGTGATTTTTACACCACCATAAAGGAAAAAAATAATTCTCGTCGAATAATGTAGAATTTAAGAAAATTTGTTGGCTGGTGCCGTTGCAGTACCCGTGACTGTTGCCAAGGATACGCGGCAACGTCAGTTTCAAAAACGGGCTTTGGTGGTCAATTGGTTGGCTCTATTAGTATAAAATAAACTGCATCTTGTTTGAAATATGGTCAACTTTACACATGCAAAATTTCAAGACGCTACTCGAAAGTTCGCAAAGTGTCGCGTTCTACCTTAATAAGCAGTGGATTCAAAAGAGTTTTCACAATCCTATAATTATAAATTGACTGGAATAAGGACACAGGACTAAAATTTTGACAAGTGTGGATGTTTATTGCATTTAAAAATTTTTCATTTTCCTCTTTGGAATGGTATATCAAATATTAATTCAGTAATGCTTTAATTCAGGTTTTAGACAGAAACAGCGGAAAGTCGTTTTTGTTACAAATACCGGACAGAAATATTTCTGCTAGACTACATATAACTTCGCAAAAACTTTTATTAAATTGTCAATTTAGTATATGACCTTAAAATCCGTGGCGCATCCGTAGCGATATTGTTATTTCTGTTTACTTCAAATCACTTGTCGCTATCTGCTGTACTGTAGGTTCGAAACAATGCTATAGGTTTAGTTAATAATTTTGTGTGTGGACGCTATCCAGCCGACGTACGGAAGGTCGGTGATTCCACTCATATGCACGCCTTCTCGAAGAGGCACTTTTGCGGTTTTTCCCCATTATCAGGAGCTAAAGAGTTGCCGTGACTTACAATTGTGTTTGTATGACGTAAATTATGAGATTGCTATACGACATTGTTACAAAAAATAAAGCTTTATTTTCAAGCAATATTTTTTTTCCTGGGATATGTCGATGAGTAAGCCAAAATCACGAAAGTTTTAGTAAATCTGAGAGTCATAGAAACGGCAGTAACTGTCATAAATGATTTTTATTTTGATAAATGTAGTAGAATCATGTGGTTGATCCCTTAACTCCCTGAGGCAGATATCGCAACATACCTGCTGCGGCGAGATAAGAATTACCACCTGACGTCGAAGACCATTATTTGATTTTGTCATAATCATACTCGCATGCAGTCAATTGAAATCATATAGGGAAACACTATTAACTTGGGTGTAAATTAAAATAAACTTACAAAATCTTCGAAATTTGAACAAATATTTTTATATCCAGTTTCGTCCTTAACTTATACCCAAATTGAATAATATTTTCATTTCGAAATATTCACAATTTTAACACACCTTTTGCATTTAATAGATATTTAAACAATTCTTATTTGCTTACGTTTTTCACATATATACACATTAAATTAAAAAAAAAATAGAAATACAGTATTAACACAGAATATTTACATCAGCATTACTCGAAATTTACACCTGTTTTTGTGTGAATAGCGATGGTTTATTTTGATGTAAAATCTATTTCTAAACATGTACACAAATGTTGTGTGACACGCGCTTTGACAGTTAAGTTGTAATATTTACATCCATCTTTGCAGAATTATTAAATTTACAAACATGCGTTGATAACGCACATATTTTTTATTTATGAAACTTGCTTTGTTGTCTTATTTCTGTCCATTTCACGTGTTTGTATGCGATGTAAGTGTAAGAATATTTCAGTCCTCGAAATCTTAACATTTTCCGACTATTCATGCCTCTGATGATAGAATTGCATCGTCGGAATCATCATCCGACGGAACTAATTTGTCAGAATCAGCATGATAATGATTTATTTATTCATTTTAAGAAAGTTCTCTGGCAAACGACATTATTTTACTCATTTGAAATACAGTATCAATGAACAAACCAAAGTTCGTCTTTCTTTTATTTTCATTACATAGCTGCATAATAACCAACATTTATTTTAACAAGGGAACTAATTTATTAGCACAATTAATAATTATAGCATCTAAGAAATAATAGCAAGTGTGCAAAAAACTCTCCTTTTGTCAGGATTATAAAAAATTAACATGTACGAGTAAGTGACGCAATCAGCATGATCTCGGTGCCGCGACTATACTCGTCAATCCCAGTGCTGGGGAGTCCTGATAACGCGCATGTAGTCGGATATCAACGCTACAGGGGTAGAAATTATAACGCTTATAGTTGCATTTAAGCCCCAGGGAGTTAAGGTGCTTGTACAATTGTTAAAAAGTCCCTTCTAAAATCCTATTACACATTTATGTAGCAACTACATTTTAGCAACAATATTTACGACATTATTTACAAAGTAAGAAACAGAAGCATACCTGTTACGTAGTGTCTTATTCCATGGAATCCGCTTCTGGATGTTTCCCGATGATACATTTTAGAGTGAAATGTTGTATGTTAACATTATAAAGACGGACATCAATACATTGTTAACACTATAATATAGTTCAAGGGCTTTTCGTAAATTCCTGATCAACGACGGCCGTCAATTTATTTTTATTAAGGTAATTACTGTAGATGGTTTTCCGTAAATAATCCCCTCGCCAATACGTGTTTTTATTAAAGTCTTTTTTTTTATGGAAGAAATTTTATATTTGTGTTGCTGTGAGTGGTAACATAACATTTTTCTTCGTAAATATCTGTGGCCATTTGATTTTATAAATCATTTACATATTTGTAGATATTTTTCGACAAACAACATTGCAAGCAAAAGATTTACTTAACTACCCATTTCCACTAGTACTGATGTGTCTGAAATTATTAAACTATAATGAAATATCATTGTTAGCAGCTGAAGCACAGAATGTCCTCCTATTTGCTTATTCACTTTTTCTAATATATAACTGCATGTCAACACATGTTATTTTTCTTAAAAGAAAATCAGATCACCAACGTTCACGTTAAGGTATCTTAGCTACCTGAATTTAAACACGCCCACGTTTAATCATTCGCGTTTGAAGAACGTGTACACTACTAATTGGCTGAAATATATTTGCGTTACGGAAGGGTTTTGATTCGTACATTTCCGAAGCGATTGTAACAGTACGAATGCTTTATGCATTCTGTAATGTTTTGACATGTTTCCCTAGTTGCACACATGGAAACAGGGACATTATCAATATTTACGTTTGACCATAGAAACCGCTGGGGATAAGGGTATAAATGGAACTGCACCTACCAGACAACAGCAACTACCTTGGGCTGTTTGGTTTACTAAGTGCTTTTTGAGTGGAACTAAAATGAAGGTTGCCTGGATTTCAGCTGTCTGTGTAGCTTTTGTCTGTTTCTTCCAGCACGGAGGTAAATGCAATGCTTTATATTGATTTTAACAATTATTTACCAACGCAAAATTTTGGAATATTTTCACTTAATAAGTGTCTTTGTTATTGATATAATTTCATTTTATGAATTGTGTTTGGTTACGGCAATTTGCATTTGGATTGTTCCCAAAACGAAATAAAATTAATGTGCGAGTTACTAAGCAAAATTTAAACAAACAGATAATAAAACATTTTTTTTCGACAAATCATTGTATCGTATATGGTCTGCCTATATTTGTTAACACTTACGTCAATGTTAAAAACGTCTTCGCTACCTCTCAAAAATACTGAATATAGACATGAACGTAAGTTTACCTTTTATCAGATGTGTCTTTATAATTTGTCGCGTTTATTTATTTTACCAATATCTTTTAAGCGAAATGCATATTATTCGTTGGAAAATGAAACTGCCTTTATAAACATTTTTTATCGGTTTTTCTAGTTTGTCTGTAAAAAGGACAGTTCTCGTATACTCACTTCAATTTTACATTATATAATGAGCGGAAAACTGTACAATGTAGAAAAATGTACGAGAGGTTCATATACATATAAGGATTTCATGCGTTTAATTAAACCAGATATACTAAATTCATTTAACCAAACAACTATCGTTTAAATTACTACAAACATGTATAAAGATAAAATTATCTTTTGCGTCCACAACAGTTATACATAAACTAGTTTAATTCTCTTACGGATGTTCAATTATGACTTTACTTCCAAGGTCTGTGACCGACCGAGTCAAACACGAAACACTTATACATACCTTTCTTTTTGTTGTGTTCTCGTTCTGTATGCCTTTTAGAATTGAGTAAATATATTATGCTTTGGAGTTTTCAATCATTTGTTTCGGCACACGATAAAGCTTTCTATCAATTTCCAAGGCGGCGAATTATCTATTATATTTTTCCGATTTTTAGCTATTAATTTTAACTTAAATGTATCATAACAAATTATCCATGTCTTTTACAATTATTGCGCAACGACCTCAGAAAACCATGTGAGTCAATATCATAATAATTTTCGGGAGAAATATACTATACGACTTTTTATAAAAAGCGTGAATAAAATTAAATTTGATGAATAATTTGTTGATTAAACATACAAAAATCACATAGAAATTGTTAGACAATTTACGTTAAATTTTGAAATTTGAGCTGTTCAATATGCAAACTTACACATTATACTATATAGCAAACACATTTTTCTGCGAAATAATTAATGTGTAACTGTTTTGTTGATAAATATATGCCAATTTGCCGCTTATAAAGTCAAAATATTTAGTTTTGAAGGACATTATTGGTTTTACAGAGATGATAATAATGACTCTGTTGCGAAGCATATGTATTCCGCGACGATTCAGTAGAATAAATTTCTCTGAAAACGGCCGCCCTACGGCTCTTAAATCTGGTACAGATTCCGTTACCACTGGAAAGGCTTACTGTCGAGCGAAACATTACTGATTTTGTTTTATTAAAACGGCTTTACTTACAGCAACAACAACAGATAGATAAATAGAAACATGACTTCAAAAGCAATAAAGCTTATATTTGCCGTTGCTGTCGCTCAAGCCTATAACGAAACATTCTGTAGCACTGCTATGATACAGTAATGATGATGATGATGATGATGATGATAATAATACTAATAATACTAATAATGATAATAATAATAATAATATTGATAATAATAATAATAAAACATGAATACGTTATTTACACAGAAAAAGACCCGACAAAAGTGTTATGTTCTCATGTGCATGTAGGACATGTTTACATCATAAATGTATCAACGACCGTTATTCGTTTTCTTCAATGTATTAAAGGAGTTGAATAAAATGATAAAATGCGATGCTCTACCGAGTATTTTATCATTTTTTTCAACGAGTTATATAGATTCAATATGGAAATTCAAAAACGTAATATTCTTTTTATCACATGTTATTTTTTCCTGTCGAAACATCAAGAATTCTACGTTCGTTTACTATATAAACATGTCAATTTGACCAACGTCTTCTATACTATAAACGACGCCGACGTCAAAGTTTTAATACATTAGTGTATTATCATTTTTATGTAATGGCTTAACTACAATTCCGCCATGTCAAAATGTGGTAATATATAGATATAGTCTATATCTGCTTTGCTGACTTTGTAATGCTAATGTTCCCATTATTGTTGCAGATGCAGCAATTACCGGCTGGACAGAACCATCTATAACCGGAGCGGATGGAGCAGGAACGCTTTTTCTTCTAGAAACCCAAGCCACAAGTACAACAATTACAACATTCGCCGCCACAACAGACGCAACTGCTACATACTCCTTACCAACTGCAGTTAGTCCATTTGCCGTGGCTTCAACTGGTGAACTAACAATTACTGCCGCACTTGACTTCGCAACAACGCCATCCTACACATTAAAAATCGAGTTTGTATCTTTATACAATATTCTGATGTTTCCGAAACAAAACTAATATGGTGATATTTTTTATTCAATCTCCTCACTGGTGTAGTTTCGACATCAAAGGAGTTGGTTTAATTTTCGAATGTTTCTGATTCACACTGGAAAAAAAGATAATTAGAACGGACGATAACAACCAGTCTCTCAACCGGAAAATGATTTAAAATATTTTCTTATATACAACTTAACATCCGTCTTTTAAAAATATGTTTATTTTATATTCAATATGAATTGTTGGCAGGGTTTGAACCCGAATTATCCTTCAGTTCTGTTTCATAGCCTTATGTTTGTGTCTATCATGTAAATTCTAGAGAAATGGTTTAATGAGTACATGCAAGCCCAGACAACTTTACTTAAAATTAGAAGTTTATTTATTTATTAATAAATAGTCATCTTAAGCCGTAAAAATATTATGTTCGTGTTAGTTTTCGTTGTCATAAGATTTGTTTGACATATAATTTACTCACTGTTTGCGACCCATTTCTGATCTTTCAGCAATCAGGAATTATATAACAGGTAACTTGGGATCATAACTTCCTTAGTAAAGACATTTTCACATATGAGTCATATTAGGAAATCAAATACCAATGCACGGCACCCGCGTGGTTATAGAACTCACCGTCTCTCTATATTTCATCTTGTTGACTTTCTACTTAGATATTCAAGCGGGGTTAGCATAGCAAAAATTTAATTCATACACTTTAACATTTACGGATAATGAACATTGAACATTTTGTGTTTATAGAGCAGTAGATGATGCCACACCACCGGCTACTGGAACAGCTACTATCACAGTCGTTCAAAATGTAGCTCCAGCATTTGCAACCAGTTACAGTCCGTGTCTTGTTGACGGTTCCCCAGTTGGTCAGTAATGAACTTTTTTGTTTTGTTTAGTTGGTTTTTAGACAATTATATAAGATATAGATAAACTTTCCAGGCGCCGTCAAAACATTCGTCCAGACACAGGAGGTGATTTAGTTAGAAACCACAGTAGTGATGGACGGGGGCCTTAACCACTCGGTTACTGATACGTCTTATGATGTCATTACGATTCTTTGCATACTCTTGAAGTATTTAGGTTACCTGAACACAAAGTAATCAGTACACAGGCTGTGATCACCCTGTCTCTGTCGTCCGTAGTGTTCAGTTGCCTTTCATCGTCGTCGACACACTCAAAATGTCACAATTTCCACCGGTCCTTTTAGTACTTGGTAGGAGAGTTTCCAGGAATCAAACCTTGGGCACGCTTGAAATGTTTTGGTCATATGGGGTCTAAAGCTAATATGGATAAAAACCTTGTTAGCTCTAACATTCGCCAAGTTGTATGAATATTACACTGACTGTTAAGCTAATGCAGGTTCAACTTTGATTCAAAAATTAGTCTTGGCGGCAAACACTAGCATGATGTTAAAATTGAAATGTAAATGCTTTTTAAAAATGTGCAATATTCTTAACAGATAGTTTTCTTAAATATTGAAATATAATCGCGAAAGTTTATTTACCGATAGCTTTATCGCCTGCTAACCGTCGTCCTGATAAAGCATGGTCAGAATGTTTGCTTAAATGAAATAATGGTGAAATTAGACACTTGGTTATCTGGGGTAAGAGCTATGTCATATGAGCAATAAAAGGCCATCATTGTCCCCTTGAATACAATATCGAATACATAATCTATAATAAAACGTATAGTCTGCTGCCGCTATGAACACTGTGTTGCAAAATTTAGACATTATAAAGGGCTTCTGTAAAACTTGTCATTTGTTATATGACTATGAAAACCAAATAATTAACGAGAAATGTAATTATGTTTTAGATACTACTGTGGTAACCGTATCGGCAACAGACGCGAATAGCGGTGACGGTGACACTGTCACGTACGGACTAAGTGGTAATTATCTGTTGTTTTTTTTTTTTATCAAAAATTGTACTGCTCTTAGTAGTGTTAAATTTGGACTAGAATCTTAACCTTGACAGTAATATAATACCTTATTTTAACAACCATTTAATCACGTAATTGATACTAAATATTAATATTGTAAAGTACGTTTGTTAATTTTAGATTGAAATAATTATTGCACGTAAAATCACTTTACAGTTCATATTATTCCTGTCATATATCTTTTTATCATTGTATGAAACCACAGGTACAGATTTCAAAATTGATACGAGCACAGGCCTCATTCAGGTTAAAGCAGGAACCACCATTGACAAGGCCACTACACCAAGCTATGATATTGTTGTCACTGCCACCGACACTGGTACCTTATCAGCAACAACAACAGTTTCTGTAACAGTCGCGGACTCCTGCAGCAGTGCAATGGGTGTTGCTGTCAGTTTGATGGCACTTCTTGCTACTCTTTTGGTTAACATATTTTGAACAGCAGAGAAAACGTAAAATAACGTGAAATTCCAGTTTTGCATAACATAAAAATAAACATTTAACATTAGCATTCGTCATATCTATTTTCGGCTTTTTTTGTTTTCCGAAATGTTCCCATTTTATCACCGCGTAAGAAAAAGTAAGTTTCCAATTTGTTTCCTTTTTCCAGTACAATAGTGTATGACAGAAGTTGTTATTTGGCATTCAAAATGTGTATTATATAAGAATTTTATTTAAGAAATGAAATGTCATACACAGCTAGATCCCAATAAGAAACTTATGTACATAGCATTGTATAGAAAACAGGTGCCTAAGGCTTTAAAATATATGATTTTTAAACCAAGTGTAGGCAGAATGCTTCAAAGAAATCTATAACATAGTCTTGAATTTTACGACTTCTTTATAACCGCTGTTATAGCCACCTTCCCTACTCTAATATATTTTTTTATAAGGACAAAACATGTGACAGGTTTAAAGAATTTATCTCTTGCACTTACTGTCACTTTCTGTCTAAAATAGCGTTTTTAATTCATTTAAATATACAAAATTACTAACATTATACGATTGTTATGTATATTCGTGTACTTTAGGTGAGATGACCGATACACTTTAGACAGAGTAGAAACTTTTACGAAACTAGGCTTTAGAAGATGATAGAATTAACAATTGTATGTATATAGGAAATACATACAAATAAGAACTTTCATTTTGTTAGTCGGAATACATTTTTGTCTTCCGATGATTTATGGTAACACTTGAGATTTACAATTTGTTTTATAACTACACAGTTATAATACTGCTATTCGACATGCGAGCAAACTGCCAACAGTTGTGACAAAAAATAAACTGTTCTTATAAGAAACTTTCTATAATTGTTTTCCAAGTTCCTGAAAGTATAGCTCTATAGTGGTCGTAAGTCTACTCCCTTCAGTACTTAGTTGTCATAGAAACATTATAATGATGTTTGTTGTATAAGGGAAGTGATTTTTGTTATGAGATATCTTTAAATCGATGTCGAAATCATTTTCCCGTGTTTTTTTTAACTTGTAGTTAGTTTTTAGACGTGTTCTTATTTTCTTTTATATATCTATGAAATGAATAATAAAAATTAAGATTTTGTTTGGTTCATTTGTGTGTAAAGTGTTAACACGTATCTATTTGTTTTATTGAAATTTTATCTCTATACATGGCAATGATGAGGACAATATCAAACAATTTTATTGCTTTACGGCATTTTTTTTTAAATATTATACTTAACATTAACCATTTTTTGAGTGAAAAAATATTATTTTGTTTAAAACTTATGCGTTTTTGTGTCTTATGTAAGCCCTTTCTCAATGCCTAAAACCCTATAACATCACATCAAAATGAATTAATATTTGGGCTTTTTTTCTCAAGGAAAAATACTTTTCCTGGTGTGACATATGTCTCCATATTGTGCCATTCTCTGTTTTCTAAATATTTTGAACGGATACTTTTCCAACAGACCTGTTTCCTAACAAACATATAAGAATTATGTTGTGTCGGAGAAATTTCGGAAAAAAAATTCACTCTTTCTATTATAGAAATTAATACAACTTTGGAACACTTGGCACACCTGTTTAGAAATCGTAGGTGTTAATCCATTCCTCTTGGGAAATCGTCAAAAAGAAACCAACCAAAAAAAAAAAAAAAAAGAAAAGAAAAAAGGAAAAGAACAGCTTGTATTTATGATTTGTTAGAAGCAAGGACCCTAAGAAGCTGGAAACCATCTTTTATGTATGACCATTTAATACTCAAAATACAATGCATTTGTATTTTTTATTGATGAAGTCTTGGAGCATTTGAACACAGCTTGAACATTTTTGTACATCTTAATAATCAATACCACAGACCTATAATCAAATTTTCTGCTTTTCCATAAACATGGTTGTTACACTACCTACTTATGTAACTTCATATAATTTTAAAACTTCGACTGACGTGGTCAATTGTTGGCTATAAGTTAGAATAAATCAGAATGAAATATCATGATATATGTATATTAGAACTTGATTTAATACGGAACGTTCAAATATTCAATAACTATTCAAAAGTACGGTGACATCTTTACATGGCACTTTTTCAGGAGTTGTGAACAACTCGCCAGATTAATTGCCCCTTGATATTCACTGAAATGAGAAATGCAACCGATTTCAACAATCTAAACGTAAAAAAATAGAAAAAATGTACCAACGAAACGAAACTTAAATGAATGTCTGTCAGTAATTAGCCTTGTTTATTTGCATTTACGAATACCTTTATCGTGCAAATACTGTTCATGCTACTTTACATTTTAAGTAAAACTGATTTTAGAGAAAAATCAGGACTTATAATAACTCCAGGAGGGCATGTTTTATTTTTAATTTTTTCTCATGCCATGAGATAGTATCTCGTTTGCAAGAGAACTGCGTTTTAACGGAGCTGAATCAACAAAGGCCGCATAATAATAATAAAAAAAGAAATGCAAAATTATTTTCAAAGATGTGGAGTGATAAACACATAATACAAAATCGAAATAAAAGCGCCGAGATACTTGGAAGAATCAGTGCTGGTCAAGCAACGTACGAAACAGTTACCAGAAAAATGTTATAGTAAATTGGACCATCTTCCATGTAGAATAATATTAAGCAAACAAGCATAATCCCGAAATTGCCATTTCTTAGTAACATAGCAGACTTAGAAAAAGCTATGAGATCCTTATCCTTTGTTTTATTTATAATAAATTGACGCTATTATACAACAGAAATGGCGAGGTACATCACCTATATCGCAAAATGTCTCTTTATACGTAATAATAGCAGTTTTGGTAATTTTCGACTTGTTTTTGCTGGGTTTAACGTCACACCGACTAAATTATAGGTTATATGGCGATTTTTTTTAGCTTTGCTGGTAGAGAAAGACACCAAGAACTCCTCCGTGAATTATCTCATCAAGAGCGGGTACCAGGTTAGAACCACCGACCTTCCGTAACCAGCAGGATGGCTTGTGTGCACATCCGCATGCTGGGATTACGTTTCGGGAGGCTGTGTTTTAGAACGTGGCTTTCCCTATTGGATATTCATCCATGTTTTCTTTCCTCACATAAGAATTCAAGTCCCCGAGCGAGGCTCAAACAAAAATCGGCGAGGGGCAGGTCATTTGAAGTCAACGACCTTAACCACTCGACCACGGTTACACTCAGTGTTTCTCTAGAAGTGAGTATGTAAAGCGGGTTCCTACTCATTTTGGAGGTTCGAAATGTTTGCTTTTAATTGTCGCTTTGGATTCCAAGTTGACCAATATCTTTACGATATAACATAACAGGTCTCATCAAAACCAAGCAAATGAAGTATTGTCATGCAAAATAAAGTCCCCTCAACTAATTTTCCTTACAAAAGTATAACATAATGATCTGACAAAGATCTGATATCTAACAATGTTGTACTGCAATGTATATATACAATTTGTATATATAAAAATGTACAGATGTTGACTGCTCATAACATCTATAAGGATAAAAATAATTTAATTTCAATTTAATAACAATTCGTTTGAATTTTGTGGGAGAATATGATAAAAAGTTATCATAATAAAGAGAAGTGGTTCTAAAGAAAATACACCAATATCTGTTTAATTGGTTTCGTATGACACGGTGGCTGATATCAAACTATTTTTCAGACCAGATAGGAAAGGATCAATGTTGACATTTAACCTTAAAGCATGACCTTGACCTTTAAACTAGGGGACTTGGCATTGCCCGTGACGCATTGTCTGATTATGGGGAACATTTGCAGCAAGTAGTTTAAAAACCCTTAAATGGATGACAGAGTTATGGACTGGAAAGCATTGTCATATTAGTTATGCCAAACAATATTAAAACCCCTCTTTGAATCGTTGAGTTACAGACCGGAGAGGAAGAAAAACCCTGTTGACCGTTGTCCTGCAAGTGTGACCTTGACCTTTGAGATAGGAGTCTGGATTTTGCGAGGAAATATTTGTGCCAACTGATATTTATATCATGTTTTGCATGATAAAGTTATGGACCTGTTGACCGTTGATTTCCAAGTGTGACATTGACCTTTGAGCTAGGTTCCAGGATGTTGCGCATGGCATGTAATCTGATTAATATGTGGAATATTTATGCAAAGTAATATTGAAATCTTTTGATGGACTGGGCACGAAACAGACCATGGTCATGCTATATATTTGACTGCCAAGTGTAACCATAACCTTTAAGCAAGGGTTCTTAAAGTTAAACATGAGACTGTCTTATTATGGGGCACAGTTTTGCCAAGTCATATAAAATTCCCTTCATGGATTGTTAAGACCGGACAGGGCAAAAACTCTGTTGATCATTGACCTCCAAGTGCGACCTTGTATTTTGAGTTAGGTGTCTGTGTTTTGTGCACGACACGTTGTCTTATAATGGAAAACATTGGAGCACAGCAATGTTAAAATCCCATGGTGAATGACAGAGTTATGGACTAGTGACCAATTTATCCATATTTCTATGTTTCTTCATGTATCTTAGTCGCTCCTTGACATTGTCGTTGGTATCATACCGAGCTTCTTACACGCGTTTTCGAACGGCATTAAGCCTTTTTAAAAGTATTCTTGACTTGGTGAGCAGCCTTATATAAAATGAGTGTATCAAATAACCGTTTTTACACATAGATATGATCGTATTTTCGTAAATTTTAGTGTTGTTTAGCAAATAAATGTTGGAACTCGAACGTTAACGCCACCCGGAGGTTATTTTATTTAATTAAGAATTATAGTGCCTCTTTGATTATAAACTTTTACGGAGATACTATATGATTAGGTCACTCACTTGAATTGGAAAGTAGGTTTTTTTGTAGCTATCAGATTTATAATATATGTATATGAAATATAAATGGTACAAAATCTTCATAATATCAACTTAAATTTTTTTGAAAAGAGTAACAGTAGTAAGGATGTAAACAATTGTACTGATACCTAGTTTGTTTTCTACAGAGACAATTTAAACGTGTAAGCTTCTGAGATTATTGAATATCGTAAAAGACATATTTATACCGATTCACTTATAAATTCATAGTAAAAGAAGCTTCAACGAATTCCTTTCGTATACGAACTTAGTATACTCAGTAAATTGATGCTGAAGTGTCCACAGTTGTAACAAGTTACCATGTATAAATTTTCAAACTAATGACATTTAAAAATCACTTTGTACTATCATGCGCAAGTACGCTCATAAATTTTATTGACTTGTATTGCTCCTACTTATATATTGTGATACACTGTACTATAACAAGACAAAGGGCCCTTACAAACGGTGAAAAAATGAAGTCGTTGAGAGACTTGCAATGACAAAGCGTGCCTCAATCAACATCATTATATTTATAAGTGTCCTGGGTAATCGGAAGGTGGGTTCGTACTGATATCATATATCAGCAACACCAGAATAGCCATAGAGATGTTTCAGATAGATTAACAGATTAACCTGTAGCATACACAAGTTGTCCGATCTATTGCTGTATATTATAATAAATATCGATTCAACTAGTGATAGTATCTCGAGGCATGTTGCACATTTTACTAACTGTTTTCAATATACTGAGCTAAACAAAATCCTGTTATCAGATAAAGATTCGTTGTATGTTTGCAAATGATTAATTGTAGATTTTATAACTCTGTAGAAAAGAGACACGTTGTTTCTGCAATATACAACTTCATTTCAGTTCAGCGGAACATATCCTTAGACTGTATATTCTTCCACTATCGAGAGAGAATTGTATTCTTAGATTGTGGCCTTTTTTGAATTTCTGTCTATTGGAAATGGCCTCACGTTTAGGTTAACGTGATTTGCTTCTATTACCTGGTTTCAGATAAATGTGCCTCTGATCGATTGCCATAAGGTTCATGTTATGTGTAGATTGTACTTTTATCTCGTTAAAAATAAACGCCTTTAATAACAAACTCTATATTACAAGCTTTAAGGTGATTTCTTTGCACTCTGCCGCTAACATAATAAATTGACGTAGTAATTCAATCTGTTGTTGTTATCAATACTTACGTTAGAAAAAAAATTCTGTAAATTCTAGTTTGAACGTAAGATTGAGCATGCTAATAAGATAGGTCCATACTATCCGCACATCATAAGTGTGGTGATAAAACGTTAAAGCGAACAAAATATATTTGGAAATCATAAGCAAATACCCTGATTTTTATTGCTTTTCAAGCGCACTCAATTTCATTCGTAAAGTTTTTTATGTTCTGTTTGAGTTTGGTAATATATCGATTCATTGATGCCATAAATATCAACCATTGTTAACAGCAGCATTACTCAAACAATTAATGTTTTGAAAAGCAAAATCAATACGGATAAGGACTCCTTCTAAGATTAAAAAAATCCCTTAGGTACTAGAGTACACAGCAACGCTAGCATTAAGTGGCATTCAAAATGAATATATAGCACGGGTATAAATAACAAACAATAATAAACATGTAGCGGGACATCTAGTCAGATGCAATTACATGCCAGTTAAGTGCAATTGATTAATTTCAGACTTTTTATTGTTATGTTGCCTATATATCATTTAAACTCTAAATTGGCCTGTGCTTAAGATTTAATTAAGATGTCTTGTCTGACAGAAATGCACAAACAATTAAGTTATTGTCGAAGGAAGCAATGACTTGTCAAAAAACTAATCATAGCTTATTTGATAACACTTATAACGCTAAGCAGATTTGTTTTCTAAGCAAATCTTATACCTCACCTATTTGTCACAAGCAGCAGAGAATTCAACATATACGCCTATAAATTGGAAGAAATATATATATAATGTGTTATCCCTATCATCGACTGTAGGTGCGTATATCCATTGTCTAGTGTTACTTTAAAACACAAGAAGAGCAATTTAGTACAAAAGACAAATATATGTATTAATTCGTCATTGATTAAACTGGCCAAATAAATGGTATCATTAATTTCAAATTGTTCATACACAATCTTTGTCAAAATATTTACTTATACGAATGTATCCATGTGTGCATATATTTCAAAGACCTTATGTTACCATTATTTCTGAAAGTGTTCGAAGCAAAGCTACCAGGATAGAGATTAAATGTGTTTGTTTATTTATTTATTTATTTATTTTGTTGGGTTTAACGTCGCACCGATATAGTCATATTAATTTTGATAGTATATACTGGGTTCAATATAGTACAGGGAAGAATGTGAATTTGACGTTTCAAAGCTTGACTAAATGGAACTGAAGAGGTTTTTGATATAAACAAATGTACATATTCAACACATAATAGGTAAACTATATATTTGTAATTAAGAATTTATCATTATGTTCCGGTTAACTCAGTAGGACCTCAAGATCTTGTGACTCATCAACAGGGTTTATCGCTTGACTATGATGATATGTTATTATCATATTTTCCTTCATTCTTTTTATGTATATAGCAGTCATAAGTACATTGTATTAAACGTTGGAATATCAATACAAAAGGCTGTGTTGTAAATTGTATTGAAGCTAAAAGTATTGCCCGCCCGTGCTTGAAATAATGCTCGGAGTGGCATATGGTTTCTTCAACTACCCCGAAAAGCTGGAAAGTCGCCATATAAAATATTGTAGATATGATGTTCAACCCATATAAAGCAAGTAGATATCGGTCTGACTTTAGCATTAATCTCCCTGGTCTTTAACACGGATATAAAGATCCTATGATTTGGCAACAGAGTTCGAATCACTTGTCCTAATCGATGTGGGTTCTAGCCTCACTCGTGACGTAGAATTCTTCATGTGAGAAAGCCATCCAGCTGGCTTACGAAATGCCGGTGGTTCTACCCAGGTGCTCGCTCGTGAAATAGCAATGCACGCAGCGCAACTGTGACCGTCTATCACAAAGCTGAGAAGTCGCCATATCAACTATAATTGTATTGGTGCGACGTTAACCAACCCCTCCCCCCCACAAAAAACAAAACAAAACAAAAACAGAATAAAAAACAAACAAACTTTGTCATTGGATACTAAAATAACTGCATGGTGAACCAAGATGTTGTTGAATGAAAAATGCAACGAGTATTGTTGCAAACTAAAACTAAAGCTAAATCAGATAACCTCGGTACCTTTACTCTATAAATAGTTTGTTGAATGCATAACGCAGCAATGTTGTGAAAAACTATCTGAGGCCATGCTTGCATTTGTTCAATTCATACATGAGCCTTTTTGTTTTGATTAAAACAACGATTTCTAAAGTAAATATTTTCATGGGATAGGAATTTCAAAGTTCAACGAAAAACATCTACCTTATAGTGTATATTTCCGTACATTGACGTAACCAGGAAATCTGCTAAAATAAGCCTTAAACGTGTTTCTGATTTTAAAATGTTCGGGTTTTTTTGACAATTCCTGACATCGAAATTGAAGATAGAGGAAAGGGTGGATAATGTTTACGTAATGCATTCAGACAAGTTTAAACAAAATAATTATAAGGTTAATGTAACCCATTTTGTAAATTAGGCAGAACATCAATCAAGAAAACCTAACTTTTGATCATTCATTTCTTTGACCATTCAGATGAATTCAATGTAAAACAATCGAATTTATGTAACGGCATAAAAAAATAAAAATGGGTACTGATTCCGGCACCACAATGACCATGAAGACATATCAATGGAAACTGCACACAACACAACGCTAAATAGATTTGTAGTATTTCAAACAAAATTATGACAATTGAACAGACAGAAGGACGTCCGAAAGAAGGCAGACATAGAGATTGAACAAAATTATTACTGCATGTATAATGTTTGCAGCAGAAAGCTGATCTATAATAAGAAACTAATATGGTCATTCGTTAAAATAAAAATGTCAACTGAACGCATGCATTTCTTTTTAAATATAGTGAAAGGGACACAATACATTTAATAATTGTACGCCTCAGTCTATATGAGTTGTCTATATTTCAGAGGTAAACACATGAAATACGGCCTAATAATCATACGGGCATTTCAAATGCATAACTTAGCCTTCATCTAGATATCTATATATTTATAACATGATATATTACGCTTTCTACTAGTTCTACGGAGTATCATTACGCCCACCTGACCGTTGAATGCTATTTATTTCAGTTCTAGTATTAAAATTATATATACATTACCTTCCATTTTGCGCCATTACGTATAATTTTGCTACATTACTGTACATTACTGTATTAAGGCATACCTACACGAAACATTGGCCTTTTGTTTGTGTCGGCGGGTCGAAATAGCAAACAGCTCAATTGTCGTGTGTTCGCCTTTTGTCTTCCGGGGCGAATACAGGAGGCAAAACAAAAGAAAAGATAAAAACACAAAGATTTTTATACCCGCCGACACGAAAAGTGATTAATACAACTGTTTGTGTGTTCGTCTCTGAAATGTCGATATTTTGCATTCAATGTTTCGTTACTCCGTGCATTCGCCTCTAAAGTCGGAAGGAGAACACAGGACTAATAAGCATTATTTTGACATATCGTGTTTTCGGTACTTCGACATTTCGCCTCGCTGACACGAACACACGAAATGGCAGAAATCAGACACCACAGGGAAAAAAGAAGTCCTACAACATGGACGGCAGGTGTTGGAGGTATTCTCACCAGGAGTGTGTAATAAAGCTTTTAATCTGCCTTTGGTCCTTGTATAGTAATTTCAACTCGACTTGAAAAAGTTTTATTGACCTATTTTTATGTTAGAGCAAGTCATGCGTTTGTAATACATAAACTGTGTATGGCTTAACGAAACTACAGTTAACTGGTTTTATTTCAAAAATGAAGTGTGTACTTTAACATTAGAAAAATGTAAACTTCGACGGTCGGGAAGGACTGTGGAAATTGATGAGAGCCAATCCGAAAATAGAAAATATCAAAACGGACAATGTGAGGATGAATTCTGTGTCTTTAGGGAAACAGACAGGGAATTCTTTATCAATGTGTTGAATATCGGACAGCAGAGACACAAGCTGATTTTTTTAAAGAATAAATTTTAGACTACTGTTATAAGTGCTAGCTGGAAGGCGAATTGCAGTTTGACTTATCAGGGTGGTAAACTACTCAGTCGGCTCAGTGATTTAGTACACTCTGTCCTTTAAACTAGGAGCCGATATTACAAAAGATTTTATATGTAAATAACGATCTGTTTGGAAGGACTACTTAGACATGCTTTATTTTTAGATGTTTGTCAACATTTATCGCAAAGAATTTTAGGTTTGACTGTTTAATGTACATAAAAACTTATTTTAAACAGATTTATTAAAATGTGACCAAAGGTGTATCACCACACTTACTCCTGCATAGGTTATAACCCACGTTTAGCAAATGTTGTTTGTTGATATATTTCCTGATCAAACTAGAAACACTTTATAACTAGTACCACTCAGGAGCAGATTCAGTCAAACCAAACAGTATGCTATGGGTTTTGCTGAAATACGCTTCTTTTAGATATGTTTAACAATTGTATGGCTCTATGATCTGTATAGACAACTTGAGTCGAAATTGAATAAACAGAAGGGAAAAAGTGCAAAAAGTAGCAAATTCATTGTGACAAAGGTTGCATTTTGATATTTACGTGTGTCAGCTTATTTTTTGACTAACGTATAAGAGTACAATATTGTCTAGATTCTTAGGTTACAGGACACATTTTAGTTAAGTTTCAAAATTTGAACATTTGGATTATCTCCCTGAGGTAAAAATTGATATGAATGTAACAGTTTGCCATCGCTTTAACATGATCATACGCAGGAAAGAGGTTATAGACTTGTAAGTGATTATTTCCTGTACACTACCAAGTGGTTATAATAGAATATTTAACTCTCTCACATGTGATTATGCGGCCGAGTGGTTTTAGCCAAGAGGTAGTTAGTCGGTCGTTTATAGCCTAGTAGTTAAGTAAGCGGCCGTGTTGTTAAGGCCAAGTGACTATTCCTGATCTCACCCGCTGGAATGGTAATATTATAATACATGATTATCTCATTGTTTTTGACATAAGCCTGAACGGTCGACCGATAATTGACGAGTTGATACTCTTGTTGTGTTAACATACACATAAACGTACAAGTGGTTGTATTCGAGTAGTAAATCATTTTGTTGTCTTCATATGAGCCTACGCGCCGAGTAGTTAACTTCAAGTATACTTTTGGTTGGGACCTTGATCTGGATATTCATACGAAAAAATAATCAAGGGATCTGATTGAAAATTGGTGATTACATCAAAGTACACGTCGTTGCCATAATCGGTGAGCAAATTGACTCAAATGTCGACTTCATTCACCTTAAACTCTGAAAAT
Source organism: Mercenaria mercenaria (assembly GCF_021730395.1). Classification (NCBI taxonomy): domain Eukaryota; kingdom Metazoa; phylum Mollusca; class Bivalvia; order Venerida; family Veneridae; genus Mercenaria; species Mercenaria mercenaria. The sequence goes on from NC_069378.1 coordinate 59,407,660, forward strand.
ATATTTAAAATGATACGTAAAGATATCAACTGATTAAAGAAACTCTAACATTTTCAAGACAAATAGTTCGGTGTCTATTAATAGTACATGGACAGTTCCAGTTTTTTGTCAATACATTTCTTGTAACACCTCACTATATTGTTATTCTATTGATACAAAGGTCAAGTGCTCACAAGCGGTATGGCAAACAAAACGCACATGGTCTATGGTGTAAACCAGGTCAGTCGTATTTGACTGTCCCAATTTGACAGATTATTTTATGTAAACATAAATAATTGACAGTTTTGGATCCGTCAATTGAAGGGGCATTTCGGTCTTCGTCCACGATGAAAGCTGTCGCCTTATGAACTGAATTGTGTCGGTGCGATATTTAACTGAATAAAAAGAAAACATGTCATTGATTTTATGAAATAATTACCTGACACTTTATTTATGCTATTGGAGAGGGATTCTTGTAGTATTTTATAAATATAAACATCTGACTTAAAACTTCATTCTCCAGTTTTACCTTTAATTTTCTTATATCCTGAAGAGTTAGTCGCAAGTGCGTGCAATATCAAGTGAAGCACTAATTTATGGCGCATGTATGAGGCAAAATTTGAAATGTCGGCGGCCCATCAACGCATAACCTGATTTTAACCATTGTAATGTACGGAAAGTAAAAAGTCCTGTGGACAAGCTTATGTAGGCATAGACGTCTACTGAACTTATCTTTTACTTTTGTGTCTTTTATATTCTCATATGGAATGGTCAATCGCTTGTTTGTTAACAGTTGTATTTAATTTGTCATAGTTGTATAAAATGAAATATATAAATTGGCGAATCTTTGATAAATGATCTTATTCATGTTCAAATGATGCAATTTTAAAGTACAAAGGCGCTTGATTATTTGCTATTTATTTGAAGCAATATGACGCCTCTTGAGAATTTTAAACGCATTTGAAAACGACTGCTGAAAATGAGGGTTTGCAATACGTTTAAAAGAAGTAACAATTAAGCCACACTGCATGCAATGTGGACGAGTAATTAATTAGAATTCACTAACTCATTTTAAATCGTACATATTAAGCAAGGATGCACGGACGAGGAAAGAGGTTAAGGTAGAGGAGAATTACTATACGCGAGAATCATGAAAGAGAAAACATTTACGTAGGACGGATCGGGAAGGTCACTACCGAATATAAGCCACGAAACACTAGACGGAAAAAGAATACAGAGGTTGTAATTGTTAGACTAGAGACCCTCATCTAGCGGTACACGTGAAAACAATCTTATCAAAATACAGTAAATGGTACAGAAATAATTGATGTTAGCACATACACTTTAGTTAGCTAGACAATTCAGGAATGGTGAGGTATGGGGGTAATCGTTTATCCCTGCATGTATATGATTCATTGACGAGAAAAATAAAAACTCACCAATACGTTAATCTTGATATGTTGCAAAAAGGTGGGTCCCATGTTTAGGCTGGATGTATTTTGACACTTGAGATCAAAGTCATTTGCAAACTTGAAATCATCGTGGGAATACGTTCGATAAATAATAAATTCAGTCATACGCTGGATGCATTTTTGACATATAGCAGCATAAACCTGTCTGCTCATCCAGTAAGTATTTAGAACATGTTAAAGTATATATCGGTAATACTAGCAACAGCAGAAAATCAAACTGGTCTCAGCTGGCGCACATACGATGAGCAATTTAGATTTAGGCAAGGTGTGAATTTACAATCATGAGGCAAAATTGATACGGTCTTGTGACTCCGTTGCTTTTCGTTATCTTAGTGGCAATCGGCGGCTTAACCGGCATTATCTACATTGAACCCAAAACGTCAGATATGTAAGATTTTAACACAGGCTTTTGTCGGTGGCCTAACCTTAGATATACATACAAATGCAAAATGTATTTTTCATATTATCATGGCAAGTTTGACTGTCCGCATGCTGGGTTTATTACAAGTAATCAGATTCAGAATATCAAGCAAGTAACAAGAGACAGAGTACGTTTTCGTGGATCCTTTCCGGGGGTGGGGTGGGGAGGTTGGGAGGGTCGAAGAGGCACAACATATTATGACAGAAACCCTGCACGAAGACGATTTACAAAATAAAAAGTCATCAAGAGGATATTTACCAATTAGCAATTTCACCTGTATCTTTAAAACAACTGGAAGTTGAACTTTCTGTTTACACGAATAAGGAAGAATTACAATTTCTATTGAATTGTTTGAAAAACGGAATGTCATTATAATATATAATTATGAAGGGCCGTGTGAGCCAATTGAATAAAGAAATGAAATCGCAGACAAGAACCCAACAATTAGATCGCGCTGCTGGCAAATTCATCACACGACCGATAGAACATTTGCGAGTTTCGCCTATTAGACCGATGGAAAAAATAGAATAAAACACCTAACGAATACAGATTGATACATCTATTGTCTACGACTTTACAACGAAAGCTTTAACTCATTCACACTGCCGTGCAAATGATACATGAGTTAGGGCAGTGCTGTGTACTTTTCAATTTAGATAACAGATCGGTTTTTCTTATTGCCGGTTAAAGACTTTGATCATTTTGGTTTTAAATTTGACGGTAAAACTTATTCTAATAAATGCATGCCAATTGGATGTTCGGTGAGTTGTAGTACATTCGGGAAAATTGCTACATTTTTCATAATTTTGCGGTCGCAAAAAAGCTCGGAGTAAGCATTTATTTCATTATTTGGCTAATGTCATAGGGGATGGTAAATCCAGGCGAATGTTTCTGTCTTAAAGGCGCATTTAACAAATTTCTCAGTAAACTGAATGTTCCAATAACAGGCGATTTAAGGGAAAGTACGACGACAAAATTTGTTTTTCCTCGGTCTTGAGCTCGATTCTGAAAATATGCTTGTCAGAATTCCTGTAGATAAAGTAGAAGAGATATTGACCACACCTTAAATAAATATAGCAAACGGGTCACGTTAAGAGAGATGCAGACATTCATCGGGCTAAAGAATTTCCCGTGTCGAGCTATTGTCCCCGGAAAACCCTTTTGCGGACGGCTTATTAATTCCTTTTGCAGTCTGAGCAAGACTTATTATCATTAACGTATAAATGAAATTGTAAGAAATGATTTGCTTATGTAGAAATATTTTCCCAGGAGTTCTACGTTGTTGCATTTTGTTCTGATAGGTTTTGGGTGTCGAGCGATAAAGTTTCTTTGTTTGCGGAGAGTGCGGCAGGTGAACGCTTAGGTTTTGGTATTTATTTCTCTGATCACTTGGCATATGCTAAGTGGTCAAAGGAATGGTTTACAGAAGGCTTTACGAAAGATTTTACTGTATTGGAATAGGTTCCAGTACTCGAGGCACTTTATACTTGTGGCAAGGCATTAGGGAATAAAAAGGAATTTTCAGGTGTGATAATTTGGCAGTAATGCACATTTTCAATAGCATGATCTCGAAATCAGCTAACGTGATGGTACTTTAACATCATTTAACAACCACATGTATGAAGGAGAATGTTGTAATGAAGTGTCAGCATATAAGTGGTGTAAGGTATTATATGATTCGTTATCTCGTTTACAGATTTCGGATGTTTGCACCGGAGATCCATGGAATGTATTATTGTCAGAAAATGCCGGAGGGTTGCAAACGATCGGTTCTAGGAAAGATGCTCGTGCTCCGAAAACCCTATCTATATTTGTACGTATGACAATCGTTGCCGCATCTACGAGAGCAAGTAGTTTCAAGCTGTATATATTCTTGCTTAATGTGGTCTCTTCCAAGTAAGCGAGTTAATAGCAGCAACGGCACATTCCATCGGAAAAACAATTTAGGTCTGTGGCTTACAGGCTGAAAATGGGAATCAGATACAAATTAAGCAGCGTACTACGAAGACGTCCCCAGTACGGGTTGCTAACAGTTACTATTATTCGGATACCTAAATCAGTGTCGGCCCAGATTTGTTGCTTCTATGGAAAGCTTCAAAGTTAAATGTAAGTTAGAATTAGCCGCAGTGAATTGTTATTTTGCCATATTTACGGTTCTCCAGTGTCGCGAGCTCAATTTTCTGGGATACTATCTAAGGAATTTATGAGTTCTACATGCGAGAAATATAGGAGGAAAATAAAAAAAAAACAGATCGGTCGTTGGTCTTCGGAGGCTGACAAAGCCGGTATTTGATTTAGCATCCATTCATGTCATACAGCAGGGTGTCCAGGGTAAGTGTAAACAACTCCAATTAGCGCTTGTTGTAATCTTCCTGTAAATGAAATTACTTTGCAGAAGTATGGATTATTGGTGATTCTATTAGAACTTCGGAAATGGAAATTGCGCAACTTCATAGATGCATACGTAACGGTCTCATTCAAGGCAAGAACCCAAGTATTATCAGCCTTTACGTTAATACGCACAAAACACAAATTCTGTTTTGCAATGGGCAAGACTTGAGATCGTTTAATTTTGAGCATTTTATGTATAACTACACGAATATAATAATAATCATAGTCTTTATAAACAAATACAATTAGCATACAATATTATATCAACTTCATACAAATAACATTATCAGATAATTATCTTTTATGGAAAACGCATCATGCACATAATGACTGTACTTTACAGTCGTCAACCAAGGTACAATCGGCCGGATGATAAACCAGAGATTTAAGAATTATTTTCGACTTTGGAATGTAAAGAAAACTCTGGAAAACTTACCTGCCGTATCTTGGTATTTTCAAAGTAACTAAAAGTAACAGCATTTCGTACAAATGACTCATAGTGTTGCATTTTCCATTACTGCCCATGAACAGACTCAATCAAACCGAGTCTGCTGTTTGCCTTGTTCTCGGTGCTTCCGAGGGATCTACTTTCCAGATTTTATTTACTTCACAACAGCGGGTGTTAAGTGCTGTGTGGCGGGGTCGTGAGTTCGATCCTAGGGCGGGGCGTATGTTCTCCGTGACTATTTGATAAACGACATTGTGTCTGACATCATTAGTCCTCCACCTCTAATTCATGTGGGGAAGTTGGCAGTTACTTGCGGAGAACAGGTTTGTACTGGTACAGAATCCAGGAAAACTGGTTAGGTTAACTGCCCGCCGTTACATAACTGAAATACTGTTGAAAAATGGCGTTAAACCCAAAACAAACAAACAAACAAACAAACATGAACAGACTCAATCAAACCGAGTCTGCAATTTTCACTGTTTGCCTTGTTCTCGGTGCTTCCGAGGGATCTACTTTCCAGATTTTATTGTCATAGTATACCCTACGTTGTATAGCAGCAAAGATTTGCTTAACAAGTTTATTAACTACATGTAGCGTGCAACACCAAACAATTTATTATAACTTAACAAAAATTCAAATTTTAAACGTGAAACGATAAAAACTAAGTGTAACTCCGTCATCAACCAAGGAAAATTCCAAATACGTAGTATGTTCAAGACAAATATTAATATGATTATATGCACTCTTCAGATCGAAAGTATAAGCGGAAGTATTAAGGTCAAACATTGCCCGTATTGTTTTAAGCATTAGTGAATTGATTTTACACGTGCGGTTTCTCTAATGCATCCGATATTACCCTCTTTTCTAACAAAGACTTTATTTACGGTCTAACAAAGCTTTTTTTTGTTTTCATTTGCAGATCTTTAATTTTTCAAATGCACATTTTCTGGTATATTCTTAAACGGTAATTTATATATGTTTTCAACAACATCTAAAATATATTGTCTATCGAATACTCTGCACCATTTCACTTTATTATATCTTAATCGGCTTACAGGGGAAATAGGACTTATTATACCTTTAAATGACATCTTGTCACTGCTTCCTTTTGGCCTAAAGTAATGTTTCTTTGCTACACACAAACTCATTGTTCTAGTTAGAACTGTGTGCATTCATTTTTCTCAAATGACCTGCCTTTCCAAAGAAAATAATAAAAAAACAACATTATTTGGGACGCTGCCTGGTGCTATGTAATGTCTGCTTTGTTTCTGATGTTTCTGGACGCTTAAAGGGCCAATTGTTTTATTCCCAGTTTCTTTATGTCTTGTCTGGCTTCGAATGAGCCTCCGCCTTATATTCTTCTTTTTTGCATCGTTACTATCGCTCTCGATTGGATTTGCCTCATATTTAGGGACCACTCTCCAATCCAAAACCGACGTATCGGCCAGAAGCACTTATTTCTTTCGGCGTTTCAGCATGTCTTTGGCTGAAAAAAAACAACAACTTTTTTCGACAATGTTCCACCTGTTGATGTTATTTCCCGTTTTCTAAAATATATACAGTCCATAAAAATAAACAAACGTGTTTGTAAACATGGAATGATCCAAACGGAAGGGAAAGAATCATTTTATAGAAATATTTCGATGACAAAACACTATACATATCGTAGCCCCGACAAACCTGTTGGATAAGTGTATATTCTAAACAATTACTTTGAATGATGGCCTCTTAGCAGACGATAAATTCTCTGATTCAATGGCTGATTGAGCACCTTCGGTCTTCTCTATAACTATGGCATTTAATTCTAACTGTTCTGCATTACTTTAACGTTTAGCTTTTGGATCATCTGAAACAGAAACTGCAGATGAAGACTTGCCACTTATCTTAGCTATCATCTTACTGATTCTACTCAGAAGCTACCTGTTATTAGACAATATATTTACATCTTCACTTTTCCTTCAACACAATATGTTATTTCTTACCTCTCCATCGTAAATTTGACAAATGGTCAAGAATTGACGCTAAGCGTAGAACTGACTTATAACCGCGTTGCCGGTATAAATTCCAGCCTCGGACCACCTGTCCAATCACTAATCACATGATCCTCCACATCAGTGATTCGCACAAACAGTTGTGCTACACAACGTTAAGACATATGTTCTGAGGCTATACTCTGTAACGCGCAGAATTTTAAATTCTTCTCATTTGAGGAAATAATATTTCTAGCTCCGATATAATTATGTAAAACTACAAAACAGTTGACAAGCGATTTTGATTATTTATTCAGATGCTTTCCGGAAGCGTTAGTTGTCTGAATATACATTTTGCCCTGTCTACACTGGGATCAATCATCTATACACCACTGTTTTCCTAAGTTCTAGATATAACGAGAAAGCGCATTAGTAGGAAAATGAGACAACATGTTTTAAAGCATTCCCGCGACAGGGTGATAATACATACTGAGGTAAAGCCGGGCGTGAGATCTATTGGGGATGATATTTGAACTTAGTCTAGAATTTTTGGGAACAAATTGCCTGAAATGTCGACACTATAGTTAAGGTCAATATGCTGTGGCTGAAAATTCTAGTAAATCGTTGGTCGAAGCGTCATTTGTTCCATAATTTAAGGTTAGTTTCGCTAACAAATAGAGATCATTTCGGCGATATTTATACTTTTAGGGCTTGGATGGATCACCTCCTATGATTTTGGTTCATTGAAGTGAAGTTACCGGAATAGGGAGGAAATTCTATCTACATTCTTCACATTCAATGGTAGTAATTTCAGAAGAGTGTTCACTTGATCAGCTATGTTAGGAGGTAATCCCGTGTATCCTCTTAATATGGAAGATGCGTTTATAGTAATTGCCATTATAAACATATATAACAATTATTTTCAAGTGCGTCTATGATTGTAGCGATCATAGAAAGATGCCTTTTATGTTTATTGCGATCATAAGAAAGTATTTGTAATGCTGCGCATTTATGACCATTGCTACCATAAACACAAACAGCGCAGGGTATCGATGAGAATGACCGTTTGATCTTTGGTTGGCTTTGTGTTCTCTGTAAATTCTGATAACCGGGAGAGATTTCTGCCAACAACTTTTACCTCATATACTTTTATTCGGTTTATTTAATTATATGGCGTCGATACCCGATTATACTCGTGTTTCTAGTACTCCACAGGACGGCGACTGACAAGTAAAGTCGTGGCACCAAGATCGTGCTGATTGCGTCATGTACTTGTTAATTTTTGATAATCCTTACAAAAGAAAAATGAATTTACATACTGGCTATTTTTCGTAGATGTTATAATAATTGTGTTAGTAATTAGTTCCCTTGATAAAATATTTGTTTGTAATTATGTCGTTATGTTCATGAAATATTATAAAGGCTAACTGCGCTTTGTTTCGTTTTTTTTTTGTGTTTGACTTTTCAAAAGAGTACAATAATGTCGTCTGCCAATAATCTTTTCTTTAAATGAAGAAAACAATCGTTATCATTCTGATTCTGACATATACGTTCCGTAATGATTGCGACGACAAAATTCCGTTGATTCAGTTAGCTGAACATCAGAGAAATGAATTAAAAAGAGTTAAGATTTCGGCGATTGTAATATTCGTACACATACATCGCATGCTATACATAAAATTAACACAACAAAATATGTTTCATAAAATACAAAACAAAATATGTGTGTGGGTTTAATTAAAGATGACTTACTCACACTCTCAGCGCGTGTCAAACAACTTTCGTGTATGATTGTTAATAGATAGATTATACATCAAACTAAAAACCATCGATATTCACACAAAAATTAAGTAAAGTTCAAGTAACGCTGCTGTTAATAATGTATTTCTATGTATCGGAATTTAATGTGTTTATTAATGAAAAGGTAAGAACATCAGAAATATTTAAATATTTATTTAACGGCATAGGTGTGTTAAAGGGAGTTCCTATAGTATTTTTATGCGCATCTTTCTGCGCAGCCGACACTTTCTATGGAAAACTGAAGTGAAGTCGACATTTTTTAAAACATGTGACAGAAAATCTTAGATATGAGGAATCTTGAATGAAATAACGTTTTTGAAAAGTTTTATCAGTAATCAAATGTTGATACTGGTTTATGTTGTATTGACAAGTATCATGCCTGACAGGTATCTTGCCATTTTTGTGGTTGTGTTTTTACATCTCATTTTATACAAAGACAGTGCTGTTCATATAATCATAATGTAAGACAATTGACTTAGTACTGATAAGACAATACCACCTTTCAGATCATTCAGTATACAATTATACAAAGAATTAAGAGTTTTTAAAACATTTTTTTAACTTGTAATCAATTTGGTCAGGTTCGCGCCATTTTTCGTCCGAACAGATGTTATATTCAAGCGGTTAACATAGAATTTAGCCTGGTGACCCATACATTTTTAGCCATTTTTATGCTCACAATAAAATTAATTATACACAAGGAAAACAGGAAAAATTCTATGAAATAGTTTTTTTCAAAATCTAAAAAAAAATAATTTTTCACTGTGGGTATTTTTCATTGAAAAAAGTTCACAGAAGTGAATATGAAAACAATTCTTTTTTCATTTGTACCAATTATTGTAATGATATACATGTAGTAATACAAATATGACTATGATATCAAATAAGTATATAATAAAGTCTATAAAAAGAATAAACCTTATTGTGCTGTCTTGATGTATATTTTAGTTGGTATTGATAAAAAGCAGAAAATTATGAAAATGTTGAAAAATCGCTGGCAGTTTTAGCAACAGTGGGTGTGTTCAAAACATTTTTTTTTCTCTCACAAAAACAAGCCTGGTGACCCATTGTTTTTTTTTATGTTCATTGTTTTCAGCACAAGTTTTCCTATCATATTTGAAAAATATCTATGAAAGGAAAAAAAAACTAAAGGAATTCTCTTTAAAACTGTGAATATTTTGAAGTGAAAATGTTACTCTTTTTTGATAGTTACGGACGAAATTGGATATACAAATATTTGTTTAAACTTCGAAGACTTAGTTTATTTTAATTTACACCCGATGTATTAGTGTTTCCCTGCATGAGTTCAATTGACTGCGTGCAAGGGTGATTATGATAATAGCAGATATATTTTTGACGTCAGATGGTAACTCTTATCTCGCCGCAGCAGGTAGCGATATCGGTAACAGTAAGTTAATTCTTATCGTTTTATATGTAAATATGCATAATAACAATAATGAAATTATTAAAGTTGTTTACTGTTCATTGGCAAATATTTGCCATAGAATAATCACACTTAACTTTCTAATCAAGTCATACGATAGTAATTATCAATATGTATTATTTGTATTTTGCAACGGAAGCGCTGTTATAATTCAATGGATTGTCAAAATTATTTAAGAGGCACAGTTTGTAAATATTTAAACTGGAAAAAACAAATTTCAAATGTTGTTATTTGTTTACTTTTCTTACGTCGCATTTAATTACAATTGTTAAAATGTTGGTTAGTGGGCCAGTTTCTGTAAGTCCTCTAGTTTTTTCGATTTCGTAACCCAGAAATTAGACAAAGGTTCATCCACTTAAGCCATTTATACATTCATTCCGGGATTGTTAAAGACTGGAGGTCGCTTTCTACCGTATGTCAAACAAAAATTATACTCATTTTAGTAAACCTTTTGTATGAAAAATGCGGAATTCTCTCTCTTTGAAAGTATTATTGGCTAGACACGAAATTTAAGTAGTATGTTTCATTTCTGACTTTCAGATATTAGCAATTGGCTTATGTAACTGTTCTAAATCAATTAAAGGTTCACTGTTACAATTTATTCCAAATTGTGACGATTTCTACCAAACTTTACCCTAGCTGCATTTTTGCCATTTTTAATAAGTTATAAAATTATCAAATTTACTGTATGTTTTAATAGGACATAATCAAATAATTGTGTTAAGATTCATAATTTTATATATTTTCATGAGAAAATGTAATACTTTGCAATCAGCTTAGGTTATAGACAACATGCATACAGATGTAATACATATAAATCACATGCTGTTTCTCAGTAAATCGAGTCTATTTGTGTTTCATTGAGAAAAGTTTGGGGTACAAATAGTTTCCTTCTATTTTTGATGTCAAAGTAAGCTTAATTGTATAGTTTTGACTTTTAGTTGATAAAGATTTTTTAAAATGTAACATACATAACAGTCGCCACTCAAATATTCCATCTTGAAGAATTAGCAACATTGAAAACACTCCAACAATTGCGTTTGTATGCTTTTAATTTGAATAAAATAGAGAAAAGTGGAAACTTCACAGGTCGCCCAACACGACAAAAACGAAAATGTTGCAGGCTCGGTTTGATTGAGCCTGTTCATGGACGGTAGTGGAAATGCATGCTACCGTCCACGCCCTCTAGCCCCGGGTTGAGCAGAACTCATCATTTACACATGCTAAAAGTACAAAAAGCAATTTAGAGACATCCGCAGATGTATTCAAACGGCGGTGAACATGGAACCTTCACTGATACACGTGTTGAGGCGTGTAATTCCATGAAGAGCGGCGTTTGGTCCCCAGATAAAGTAAAGGGTTTGCCCCAGACGGGAAAACAATGGACAGAACTAAACAAACTGGAATTTAGAAAAGGGATCTGAGGTTATGGAGCCTAAACCATAGCATAGATCAGCAATTTTTACGGCTTTTGCTTCAAACATGGATAGCATATTGATAGTTAACAGAAGACTCGGTTACAGTATGTGCGCAGTCTGAATATGTTTGACTTTCATTCAAAAGAAATTCAGAAATGAGAAATGAGGGTATCTAAGAATAAAATATACGTTATCTAGGTTTTAAAGATAACCTATTCAATTTCATGTTTCGTATATTATTATTCCAGGCTAATGCATTAAAATCCTTACTGGCATGGCATAGCACCTACTCAGACAGTTATTACAGCCTTACAAAGATGAAATGAACCATACATTTTGAAACATATGTTACCAAGATTACACAGAACAATAAGTATCACTAAAGCTAGGATAGATTTTGGGTTTCGATGGCCTGTGGTTGTTTCAAGACTGAGGTCTTTTATATTTTCAATGCGTCGTTTTGATATTTATGGAAGGTATGATTGTATTCATTACTGAAATTAACCGTTTATATGCATTATGTGTTCGAAGTTACTGATGTAATAAACACGACACATTTTGAACTCACAGAACAGCATACATACAGTACAACATTGGAAATGAAACAAATATCAACTTTGGTAAAACATGTTTCTTCAAATATTTCTGTTTCTTTGACAATAGTGATTTTTAAATACCACTTACTCTATGTGACGGAATTACAGACCTACGTGATCATATAACATTTCCTTAACGAAAACATAGATAAGACTCCTTGTTCATATTGTGGTTGTAGTATTATTGTTGCCAATTCTGAGTGCTTACTAAAATTCAATATTCTACTTTTTAAACGATTAATAAATACAAACTAACTAGTTCATTCAAAAGATAATGTATTTCAGCTGTTATCGATGTATAAAGATTACCACGGTATGGAACTGTGTTTTAAACATTAAATCTTGTAACTACCTTTACCTAAATTCGGTAACGTAGGTTTCATAACTACACAAGAGGACACATGTTAACATCCATGTAAACCATATGACAAAACTATACTCTAAAATTTGATGTGAGAGGTTGCGAGATGTCACTTTTTGGTACCAGTATCAGAATACGTTCATCATAAATGCATAGATGTTTATGTACATACTTACAGAGTCTTCGCCATTTGTTTGGAACACACCAGTGGTGGTTTGATATCTCTATGACAAATTTATAAAAACTCCTTTTAGTTAAGTTCTTTATTCCGTATTTATATCATTAAGATAATCCTAAAATGGATTGAAACATACGTTACTTTAAAATTAATCACAACAACCCCCAACCCCAATCAGTAATACTATACGACTAAACAACAATTAGCTACAATACACGAATTCTTGATTCCAGGACTTGTACAATTTAAAGCTGTGAAACTCATACAATCAAGCAAATGCATAACTATAGATGTATTCATATTAGTTTGGCACTATTTCAGAAGGCATATTCATTGAAAGGTTTTTGCTGAAGGATAATTGAAGGTTATTTGGCATTGTGATATATCTGACAATTTCCATTTTAAACCATTTTAAGCAAAACAGATAAAACGTTCAAGCACCAGCAAAAGGTACATCAATATATATATATCATAAATTGATTTGATAGGTTTAACTGTATATTATGCTCATTTTTATTTGTGTAATCAGATAGGGTTTTTTCATTTACTTTAAAAAAGTCGTAAATATTTAGCTGAATTGTGCCAGAAAAATGCAATTTGTTTTTAATCTTAAACTTTATAAATCCTTTCAAATGTTTTTTTTAAAAAAAAACATTACTCTTTGAACAATGATCTTTTTCATCTGACTTACAGAAAGTGACAATTTCATTACATGTTCGATTCTCCATTTCTCATTATTTTATTAGGATACACAAGTGTTTGTAACATCTATCAGGCAGCCATTCTGATTCAAATCAATATTACATTGTAGCTACATTCAAAATCCTTTAAATGAAAATTAAGAGTAATACGTTTAGTTTTATTTATTTTTTTTTATTTAATTGTAACACTTGTTTACGGTATGCATTTTGAAAATGGCGCCATCGTGATTAAAACAAGAGAAATAGCTCATACTGGTCACGTAATATTCAATTCAAAACAAAGTCAGATGACATCTATCAAAGTAATGATTACTTACTAGATCTTATCCATATGTATGTTTGCAAACCTATTTCTGGCATCCTGTTTGGAAACAACAGGACAGTTTCTTTATTTGATTTGTCTGTATAACCCAATTTCAATCCCATGGAAACTTATTTGATTTCTTTTATCATACTGAATATTTAAACAGTAGTAGCTCATCAATATTTGTGCGTGTAACCGATTATATTTGGTCATTTTGTGAGCAGTAAAGTCAAATGTAACATCTTTAAATCAATATCAGGTGATTTCTGTTATAGTTTTGACTTTTGGAGAGATATACCTCTTTCAAGTGTACATGTATGATCAAATTTAAGACAGTTATTTGGAAATTTGGAAAGTGGCGGCCATCTTAATTTGAATAGTCTGTGTAAGTAAATAACCTATTTTGTTGGGAGGTTAACAAATTTAATGATTTAATTACCACGTACATAATGACTACTAAAAAGACTTAAGCTAGCATAAAAGATAATTAAAGTCCTCAAAATATGAAAACTTTGGTGGCATTAACTCATGCGTATAATATTTTCGGATTAATTTTAAATAGCTGTCATCTACCAAACCAAAATGTCTTTTTCTCCTGCTCAGACAAGTATGTTTTAAGTTACACCTTTAAGTTAATGATTATAAAGATCAATAATAGTTGCTGGATTTCAGACGATATTAATAGATATTTGATGTAGAGATATTTTGTCTCATCTCTTTACTGACTGAAACTTCTCTATAAGTTCACAATGGAACCAAGAAAAATAATAGAAAACTCGATTTAACTTAGTATGTTTATAAGAGATAATACAAAAATACAACACCTCTCACTTGGCTTATACGGAACTATATTAAACAGGCAAGGAATGAACTCGGTGGTCCTAAAAGTCCAGAAAATATGAGAATCAATTCAAGGTGAATACAACATTACAGGTAACGTACTGTTACACAACGTTCATGCAGCAAGTATCCCACACTTCGTATTTTGTCGCTTTAAGTAGAACGTTCGTATTGGTAAAACGAGCCATTCTGGCAGTGCAGATGGTACTTTGCTTATAGATATGTTGATAATCATTGACAGTGTTTCATAACGTTTCATTTTCCAGTGTATCATATGTACATTCTATAAAAGTACATATACACAGCATGTTTTCTTATATGATTTTCGCATATTTATTAATTCTCCATTTTTATAAATTCAAAGGTTGAACTGTGGCTAAAGTAACATCGTATTCAATAACACACTCAAATTTGAAACACTCATGCTACTACCCAGACATGTCTAAAATTAAGTCTTAGTTCACTTTAAACAACATTTATTTATTATCAAATACACATAACATTAACAACCTTGTAACAAATACAGTTATGATTAGGGAAAAAATGGTACAAAGTAGCATATTTGATTTTTTCGTTCTTGGAATATTTTATGTATATGTAAATATTCTATTATTTTTATGTCGGGTTTCAAAATGAAATGCACTGTTGAATTCTGGGACACATTCAATACATCAGTGCATAGCAATAAAAATATCTCCGATATTCAGAAGTTAAATTACTTACGAGGTAAATTATACGGGGCGAAGAGTACCATACCTGTTTTGGAACTTTCTTATTGTATTGGTGTAAAATTACTCTCTGAACGGTATGGAAACGAACGGGAGTTGATCGATTTACACTGAAACAAAATTATCAACATTCAGAGTGCATACAATAATGTGCAAAGTTTGAGAACGTTTCTTGATACTATGGGAAGACATCTCCGAAGTTTAGAGGTGTTACAGCAAGACATTAATCAAGATGTGTTTATTGCAATGACTAGAGCAAAACTTCCAGAGAACGTGCTCGTACAACTAGAAATGTTGAACGGAGCAAACAATAAGTGGACATTGCAATCACTCCGTGGGAGACTAAAAGACTATACAGTTGCTCGTGAGAGAGCCGAAAAGAAACCTAACACGAATGAAAACAAACCAAGGGTAAACACTAGGGCTAAGAGAAACACTGCTGTTGGATATAAGAAAGACGTCTATGGACCAACGTCAAGTTTCGGACCAAGGAGAGGCAATCAAGGAGAACGACGAAGATTTACATTTGGTGAGCTTTAGTGGCTAATAATGCTAGCAAACAACGTCCTTCTAATTCATCTAGAATAGACTATTCTACACTCTGTAGATATTGTGGAAAAGGACATTGGAGCAATGAATGTCCAAAGTATCGGTCGATTGAACAGAGAAAGGGGGTATTAAATGACAGTTGTTACAAATGCCTCAAAATTGGACACAAGTCAAGTGACTGTACACGAGGCAAGGTATGTGTTTATTGTGGTGAAAGAAACAGTCATCACAGAAGTTTTGTCACACCAAATTTAAAATATCGAACTCTAGCACACATTTATCAGGGGAAATAAATCACGAGCAAGTATATGATTGTTATTCTCCCGGAACTCCATCGGTGAATGAAAGTTCGCCGGAGAATGCATTAGTTTCATCTGGAGAAACGATACTTATGCAGACTGATAAATCTAAAGTAAGTAACTGTCAAAGTGACAAATCAGAAAATGTCCGAATACTGCTTGATTCGGGATCTCAACGTTCATATTATCAGAATCATTAGCGAAACGACTTGACCTAAAGACAGAAAGTACCGAAGAAATCCATGTAATGACTTTCGGTAGTGATAGACAGAAGAGTGTGAAAACAAAGATCTCATCTTTGCAAATACAGTTGAGAAATGGAGGACATATTAGCATGTCTGTGAACATTGTGCCTTATTAGCGGGTTTATTCAAAGAAAACCTGTTGGACAGATGTCAGAGAACGCAAACCATATACACCAATCTGTAGACTTAGCTGATACAGTTGCAAATGGAAATGAATCTTGTGAGATCGAGATGCTACTAGGCAACGACTACTACTTAGATATTGTGTTGTGTCAGAAACTGGAGATTCAACCGGGACTTTATTTACTCAGTTCCAAGTGCGGCTGGATACTAACCGAAAGAACTCAAAAAGTTGACGAAGACAGTTATGATGTAAATATGCTGATCTTGACACATGGTAGTTCTTTGGCGAAGACATGTGCGTTCACAAGTGTTGATAATTCATTGCCCGTTAAACTAAACTTAGTAGACTTTTGGAAAGTGGAGTCGATTGGTGTAATGGACAATCCAGAGATGTCTAACGATGAAAGGGCTATGAAAAACTTTAGAAATACCTTGAAGTTTTCTCAAGGTAGATATCAAGTAACATGGCCCTGGAAGGACAGGACGACGAGCCACTTCTACCGATTAATCGCGAATTAGCCTATTGTAGACTTGAATCTACTATTTCAAAATTGCAAAAGAGACCAGAGGTCATGAAAAATGTATGGTGATGTGATCGACAAACAACTTAAGAAAGGGATAATTAAAGAGGTTGGTAACGTACTACAAGAGGTGGTCTCATACTCTATATCCCTCATCATGCAGTTGTTACGCCGATAAATTCAACAACTAAACTGCGTATTGTGTATGACGCATCCGCAAGAGCAAAACAAAGCGACAGAAGTTAGAACGAAAACTTGTATAGAGGTCCGGTTATGTTACATGATCTCTGTGGTACGCTCATGAGGTTTCGGCTTCATAAAATTGCGTTGGTAGCCGATATAGAGAAAGCGTTCTTACAAATAGGTCTTCAGCCTATTGATAGAAATGTGACTCGTTTCTTGAGGATTAAAGACTTCAATAAACCAGTTACAGAGAAAGACAACATTACCGAATATCGGTTTTGTCTGGTACCATTTGGAGTCATATCATCTCCATTTTTGCTTGGAGCAACCGTTGAATATCATCTAGAATCTTTTGGTACTCCGATAGCTGACAAGATAAAAAAACGACATTTATGTTGACAATTTAGTAACTAGTACAGAAACTATATCTGAAGCGATCAATATGTATCAAGAAGGAAAGTCGATGTTCGATGAAATCTCTATGAACTTGAGAGAATATATCACAAATGATGAACAATTTAATGCATTCATTCAGAATAAAGACAGAGCAAACCAGCTTATTAATAAAAGTGCTTGGACATAATTGGGATACAGAGACAGATGAACTTTCAATAAAGTCATCTGTAGTGGTACAAGATATAGAAATGAAAGAAACAAAGCGTAGTGCCCTAAAAACGGTTGCATCAATTTTCGATCCACTTGGTCTGTATTCTCCCACTATCTTACAAGGTAAACCCCTTCTCCAAACATTATGCAATAAAGAATTAGAGTGGGGCGAAGAAATTGGCGAAATTGAAAAATTTGAGTAGAAATTAGCGAATGTAAGATACTTCGATGTGTGACTTCAGTTGAAAACACCGAAAAAAGATAGTAAAAATTATCTGACTTGTTTCTGCGATGCTTCAGCAAAGGCGTACTCGTGTGTCTATCTCCACCAAGAAAACAGTTGAGGAACTAAAGCGGAGCTAATATTTGCTAAAGAAAGACTTGCTCCGGTGAGGAAATTGACAATTCCAAAATTAGAATTAATGGCTGTTCTAATTGGAGTATTCATCAGAAACAGAGTAACAGAAATACAATACATTATAATACAATACAATACAATACAAAACAATACAATACCATACAATACAGTTTATTCGTACTAAAAGGCCTCCGATCCAAAATACATTTAGCATGGCAACAATTTATCGTACAGAGTAGTATTGTGTGATTTTTGTTCCGTTAACAAACATTGTTATAAAATAATTATATTTTTAAGCA
This sequence comes from Mercenaria mercenaria, assembly GCF_021730395.1. Classification (NCBI taxonomy): domain Eukaryota; kingdom Metazoa; phylum Mollusca; class Bivalvia; order Venerida; family Veneridae; genus Mercenaria; species Mercenaria mercenaria. Next base: position 59,425,894 of record NC_069378.1, read on the forward strand.
AGATGTTCAAATTGTTATATACCGATTATCTAGTCTTACTATGTGCTAGTCTCTACCATAACTTTCAAGCAAACTAATCGTGTACATATTCAACGAAAATGGCACTAAAATTGTGTCGTGAAGTATTGGCATAATTCACAAATATGTTGAAACAGTTCGCTAAATAGGAAACGCATAAATCATATATACAAGTACATTGTCGACAGCAACAGATTGAAATTCATCGCTCATCGTTTAGTCGTTAACAATTGACTTTCGTGTATGAAACGCTTTTATCAAAAAATTTGAAAGCAGAAAAATACTGTCTTTATCAGAGGCACTCATTATATTTATTAACAACTGATTATTTATGACTGAAGATAGCCATTGCTGTTTAATATATCTTTCCTGTAGTGCGTTGTATAATGGACAAACAAGAAGAAAATGCATCTCGTTTTCAACTGTGTATACATTATTGCTCGAACAGTAAGGACAGAATCTATACCCTCTATCTATATTTAAATGTCTCCCCTTTTCAGTCATAAGTATATGACTAGAACATCGAAAGTTAGAAAGAGCTCGTTTTTGCAAATATGTCAGTGGCAACGATAGGTACATCTCTGGATTTAAGGTGTTTTTATAAAGTTTATACGTTAATGATTTCGAGGAATCGTTAATATCCGACCACAATGACTGATAGGCAAAGTCCTTAAGTCTTTGTGTAAAAACGTGGAGGAACACTGAGGGATCACCTACGTCCTGCGTTATCCAAACATAACAAAATCCATATTGGTACAGTAAGTGTTTAATGTACGTTGCCCACGTGACTCGACCGACGTCATCCAATCTCTTTAGCATTAAGAAGCACTGTTTAGGGTACATTTCCTTTGGCATTTGCAGTAACTTTGTCCGATACTTCACACATTTTGTCACTGATAACGGATATTTTCCGAATTTACTGAGAGCGAAGAAGTTCGATACATTTTGATTCATGCAAGCGAGGCAGTTGCAAAAACGTATTTGGACTTGTTCAATCACTGTGCATGGACGGTGTCCCCATATTTCCGACGCGTACGTCACAATAGGCTACTATAGAATCAAATGATTTAAAGACTTGCCTGTGATTTAAGTACCCAAAATATTTTGGCATTTAAATACCATATTGACCGCTTTGTTAGCTTGTAGAGATAACATTTCTTGAGTCTTTGACCAACACAGTTTTTGCGCAAAATACGAACCAAGATATTTATACCATGACACAACTTCAGTTTCTTTCCCTTTAAATGTCCATTTCTCACTTTGTCTTAGATAACCGCCTTTTCGGAACACCATAATTTTAGATTTGTCTAAGTTAAGCTTCATTCCTGTTCCATCACAGAAGTCACTTATTGCGTTTATTTGCGATTGTAGTTTCAAAACTGTTTCTGTTACTGTGGATACGTCGTCCGCAAACATAAAAGCGAAAATGTCTGGTATAGCGTTCGCAATAAAGATTCCTGATTCGCATCTTATTTTTAGATAATCTACTAGATCATTGATAAAAAGTGAAAAAAATAATAGTAGAGCTGACACAACCTTGCTTTGTACCGATTTCACATGGGAAAAAATCTGTAATACAGCCATTTAGTTTTACACAAGATTTCAACTGGCTGTACATTGATTTAAAAACACGCAAAAATTTACTGTTCTCACTAATGCCTTTCCGAATTATACTACTCCAAAGTTGATTATGGTCACAATTGTCGTAAGCTTTCATATAGTCAATAAAAAAGACGTAAACTCGCCCCTTCTTTTTCGACAAATACTTCTGTATGGTAGCTAGCAGATCGCAAATATTATCAACCGTAGCATATCCTCATCTAAATCCTGTTTGCGACTCATCTATAACACAATATCTTTCGACCCAAAACGTTAAGCGGTTAATCAAAATCTTCATAAACAACTTACTTAAACAATTTATAACGGATATTGCTCTGTAATTATTCGGCAAGTGTTTAGGTCCCTTTTTATGTACCGGAGTTATGTAGCTCTCACACCACTCGGGTGGAACTTGTCCTGAGTATAGAATAGCGTTAAATAGTCTTTTTAGGTACAGTAATTCTAGATCAATTGTGCATTTATACATTTCAATACACGTACCATCTATCCCTGGTGCACAGTTGTTTTTAAAAGATCGCAAACTCGAAATATCTCATCTCTGCGCTGAATATTTATATTCTCCATTAACGTCATTATCGCACTTAAAAAGACTTTCAAAATACGAATACTATTCAGATCAAGGAACACAATAATTTTCACGTTCACTTCATGGTTTGTTTGAACCTTTTTTATACAACTCCAGAATGTCTTTTGATCGTTACTGCGTTGCATCTAATACTCATAACGATAAAATACCTGTACATTCTAACTGGTATATTTATTGTTTCTGTTTTCAACATCACGTTGCAAACGCAGTGAACATATTATGGAGAAGTGATCTGATAGGTCAAGGTCGCCAATATAGAAGTCATTTATAACTTGAAACAATTCAGATGACGCAATAAAATAGTCTACTACGCTTTTCCCGTTATTTGCAGTGCATGTATTATTCCCGTCACTATCGTGAAATCTACCATTTAACAGGTGTATGTCTTTTATACAGCAATGGTCTATGAAAGAGATATCGAACCGATTACATTCAGTGTCTCTGTTCGAACGCGGCATACAAAACCAATCACCCGGATAATCAGTTCCATCATTAAAAACATAATCGAAATTATCTTCTGGTATAAAGTCAACCAGGTCTTTAACTCGTGAATTTAGGTCCCCACCTATCAGAATTGAAACATTTACATATTCAGCTTCCAGCTGGCTTATCTTGATAAACAAAATTCCGGTACTGTTATTATTTTCATCAGTATAGATCGGAGACTTTTCTGGAGCAACATACGTGAAAAAAAAAGCATAATGCCGTTTCTTAACCCCAATTCCTTATTAGCCAAAAACACTACACATTCATCAAACTCTTTATGAATTCTTTTAACATGCGCAGATTCCCCTAACCAGTTCTTAATAAATACTGAGACACCGCCTGACCCTCGATGACCTTTTATTCTAGAACGCTGACTGTCATAATCAACACACACACAAAGATATCACATTTGGATACGTACCGACATCTGAAAACCCAGCCGAGTTTAGACGAACATTCACTGGAAGACATTGAAACAGACAGAACAATCTCAAAATCGAACAGTTTACAGCATGTGTGTGAATTCTGATGCGGGACCTTTCGGAATTAATATTGAAAAAAATCTCATCAATAACAAAAGTATTGAGAGTGACAGCCTATACTTCTAGATTTGTAAAGAACATTCTTAGTGGATCTAATAGAACATGTAGTAATCTAACAAGGGAAGAAATAAAAGATGCAGAGACAACGTGGCTGAGGTGCATTCAATGAAAATATTTTTCAGACACTATAATTGCAACATTAGCTATAAAACCCCAACAACCTACAACGTCAACTAGGATTACGATAGTGGACTTTTAAGATGCCGAGGTCGACTTGAATATTCGGATCTCACATTTGGTGCTAGATATCCAGTATTACTTCCAAAAGGTGGTACCTTTACAAAACCGCTGATAAGGAAAGCACATGTAGACATGTTACACAGTGGTGTTTGTCAGACTCACAGCAAAATAAGGTACAACTATTGGATTGTCAGAGGTCGCGCCACAGTGAAATCAGTAATCAAGAAGGGTTACGTGTGTCGCCGCGTAGAAGGCGGGCCATAAAAATGCCATTAATGCCACCTTTACCAAAGTCACGCGTCTCAGAAATTGCTCCATTTGCTAGAACAGGTCTTGACTACTTTGGTCCGTTATTTATTAAGACACAAAATGGTCCAGAAAATATATAGGTGTGTTTATTTACCTGTTAAGTACTAGTAACAAGAGCGGTTGTAGATAGTTGAAGATATGACTACAGGGGAATTCCTAATGGCATTCAGAAGATTTATATCACAGAGAGGATCATCAGACATTGTGATAAGTGATAATGAGTTACAGTTTGAAGCTGCAAACAAAACGCTAGAAAATGTTCTTCGATACGTAGTACATTCCGAAGATGTTCAGCGTTATGCTGCAAATGCAAAAATAAAATGGAAATTTATCGTCGAAGTTTCACTCTGGATGGGAGGTTACAACGAGCGATTGGTCGGACTGGTAAAACGAACTCTCCGGAAAACAATCGGTCGTACTCTAGTTACAAATACGCAAATGCAAACATTTTTGAAAGAAACAGAAGCTGTATTAAATTCTCGGCCCCTCGTGTACGTCGAAGAAGATCTAGATTCGTGCATAGCAATCACGCCTGGACATTTTCTGTCGTTAAACAGAAATCTTGGTCTTCCAGAAACGGTCAAAAGAGACAAAATTGACGAAGAATACTTGCCTTTTGAAAGTTCTGAGAAAGAAATTTTGAAGTTGTGGGAAAAAGGTCATAGACTTCTATATTCATTTTGGCAGCTGTGGCGTAATGAGTATCTCCTGAGTTTGAGAGAAAGAAATCAATCAAAATTGAAATCTGGAAAAGTGCAATCAGCAAAAACACCGTTTATCGGTGAGGGCGTCCTTATAAAGGAAGATTTATCTCGTGGATGTTGGAAATACGGAAAAATAATTGACCTGCCAAAGAGTTTTGACGGAGACATTAGATTTGCAAAGGTGATGGTTTCGTCAGGCCGAATAGTTAATCGACCTTTGAATTTATTATTTCCACTAGAAACTGCACAACATACTATCAAAATAACAGCAGGCATTGAAAATACTACTGGACATGAAACCGCAAGAAAATCGGGACGAAATGCCGCAAAAACTGCGAGAGATAAAATAAAACAAATCTTTGACAATTAAGTGTTATAATTAGCACTATAGGACTGTTTCATTCACGGAACTGCGAGTACACACATACTAAACTTGAATAAAATTACAATATCACGTGAAATTGTATGATAGTTTAATAGTGCGGGAATCATTTTACGCAATACATTAAATAAACTCCGTCGTAGAAAGTTATTGAATAGAACGCACGAATTTAGCGTACATGGATTTATACATGTATTGTGTGACTATTCATTTATATTCTTGGCCGACAGGTAGCCGTGTGCATTATTGAAGTTAAATTTTGTGTAATAATCATGTGTTACAATTAAGTGTAACAATTTTAGAATTTCATGTTTATACTTCAAATGTTTCAGTTATTATAATAATATGATATTGTGGTATCTTTCTTGGTCGCCGGAAGTGTCGCTGACTTAGCGGTTGTATAATATGTATTGTTTAATTTTTCCGGCGGACCCTCTCCTTTTATTAAAGTTCTCCGTCGGTACTTACATTCGTGGATTGCATTTAACATGTAGTTCATGCTTTGCATGCCTTTCTTTTGTTTTAAATAGTATTCTTAGCGAGAAAGCCTTATATAAATAGAATGACTTGAGTCGACTGGGTATTACTCGAAATAAGTTGGATGTAATTACGGAAGGTTGTGTTCATGATGAAATGAATAGACAAAAATTAAATGAAATTATTTTGATAATAAGGTTTTACTTTTGTTTTATATCCAATGTGTGGATAAATAAGGTATAATAAAAAAAAATCAAATCAGGATATCCACGACATCTTGAACCTACGCCCTCATATTAGTCAGAGTAGGTAAATGGTAGGAATTGAATACTCTTCAAAAGGAGGTACACTATTACATTTCCGACACCTTAAGAGTAACATTAGATCAACGTTCTAAGAAAGTATACATATTATTTTATTACCATTTACATTAAGTATCATCAGTGTTTGATATTTTGGTATTATTATTGTCGTCAATTATAATTAAATGTAGGCCTATTAATCAGCATTTTTATTTATTTCTTATGCCTAAATGTTTGATTCAGTGAGCTTGTACATATAACTTGTAGCCGGGGAGCCAAGGCATGAAAAATGGATTTACCTGTCCGGTCATGCTATAGTCAGTTTCTATACATATTATGAAAGTACAAAGTCTCGCGGATCAGAAAAATCGGGCCTGCAAAACAAAAGCTCTTGCAAAATTTGAGAATATCACGGGGAGATAACTCTGTATATTTGCAGTTTTTTAAGATTCAAATCGTGTTTTTACTAACAAAACATGGCACCGTGTTTCTTAAATCAGTTTAAATATATATCTTTTAACATTGCTTTTACGCATAAGGCTTATGCTTAAAAAATACGCAAAATGTACTCATTTTATATACATTGTATTATAAGATTTTGCACCTAAAATACCAGAGAATAAAATAAAAATATCTAACCTAAAATTTACAGTATGAAGAAGTAGCCTTTAAAATGGTCTTATTTCTCAAAGTCATTAATTAATACCGCTGCGAAACAGTCTGTTAGAACAGAAAATCATCTAGATACTCTAGTTCAGGTTTGGATAAGAAATACACAAATCCGGGGTATTTTATGTACCCCACCTACTTTATATAAGGCAAAAAATGTATAATAAAAATATTCGACCAACAACCAAAAAGATATATTCTTTTTATCACGTATACAATATAATCTATATTTTTGACCATATAAAGCTGGATGAGGGGTATTTAAAATATTTTAAACAGAAAAAGGGGGTATGAAAACCTATGTATTTTACAACCGATAATTAGAATAAACAACCCGTTATTAAATAAGAGCAACACTAATGAAAGGCGATGAAACATTTTCTTGCAAACTATTCATTTAGAAAGTAATTTTTTAAATACTCTTTCGTGCAATCTAGTTCGGTTATGGCTAAGAAATACGCTAAAACGGGGTATTTTATGTACTCCACCCACTTTATATAATGCAAAAAAATGTATAATAAAAAATATTCGACCAACAACTAAGAAGATATATTTTTTTATCGCGTATACAATATAATCTATATTTTTGACCATATAAAGCTGGATGAGGGGTATTTAAAAGATTTTGAATAGAAGAAGGGGTAGGAAAAGCTTTGTATTTTACAACCAATAATTAGAATTAACAGCCCGTTATTAAATAAGAGCAACACTAATTAAAGGCGATGAAACCTTTACTTACAAACTAATCAGTTGGAAAGTACTTTAATTAAATACTCTTTCGTGCAATCTACTCCAGGCGTGGCTAAGAAATACGCAAAACCGGGGTAATTTATGTACCCCACCCACTTTATTTAATGCAAAAAAATGTATAATAAAAATATTCGACGAAAAATCAATGAGATATATTCTTTTATCACATATACAATATAATTTATATTTATGACAATTTAAAGATGGATGAGGGGTATTTAAAAGACTTTGAATAGAAAAGGGGTGGTGGGGGGGGGGGGGGGGGAGGAAAATCTATGTATTTTACAACCGATAATTAGAACAAACAACCCGTTATTTACCATTTAATAAATACAAACATCAATAATAAAAGGCGACGAAATCTTTACTTGCTAACTGTTCATTTGAAAGTTAATAATTTAAATACTCTTTTGTGCAATTTTGTCAAAATTGTGAAATTGTAGGGGTATGAACATTACCCCACCCATCTAAAACTATGTATAAAATGTGATTATCGATCAATACAGTTTTTACAAATTAACAAAGTATAAATGCTTGCTTCGGGGTTGTTTTTACCTTTCTCATGATAAACAGATTGATGGAATGTAGTTCTGATATGTTGAATGTAATGTAGAGTAGAAATTTGACATAATGTGTAACTTTAATGTTTATAAAATGAGACATTTTGAATAATCTTTACTATTCAGAAGATTTTAAAACTAATTAATGTAATGATAATTCATTATATCACTATTCAAGAAATTTTACAAATCGTACAAAAAAGTCGTAATTATATCCCCCAAACATATATAATTCAAATAGATTCTGTCAGAGTTTTAGCTCACTTGTCACGTAGTGACATAAGGGAAGCTTTTGTGATCGCCTTCGTCCGTCCATACGTTTGTGAACTCAGTAGAAACCACATTTTACTATTGATTTTAATCAAACTTGCGCGCAACTTGTATAAGAGCTAGGAGACGATGGGGGAAATCTACTGGCCACCAGGAACAAAAAAAAAAAAAGAAAGAAAGAAGTCAATGCAACCTTTCAAGGTTATGCATTGGAATGCAGAAGGACTCCTCAATAAGAAAATGAATTAGGGAACATATTATTTGATAAGGACATTCAGGTCTGCTGCATCGAAGAGATTCACCTTAGCGAGGATAAATCCTTCAATGTTAAGAGGCCACCAGTGCTTCCGTTGTGACAGGTTGGGTAGGAGCAAGGGAGGAATCGTAACACTGATGAGAAACAACATAGCAACTTGTACTGGTATAAAATCTCGCTTTAAAAACTGACCTAATCTCATAATGGGTTCCAAAGTTAGGGTCCCTTAAAGAGCCAAAAGTTTCTGTTTTGGCTTGTGAACAGGGTAGAGACCACATTTTGCAATTGATTTTAATCAAACTTGCACATATATGCTATTGGCATAATATCTCGGTTCCTGTCAAAAACTGGCGAGATCCCATAATGTGTTCTAGAGTGGTGGCCCTTTAAAGGGCCAAATTTTGCCATGTCGGCTTTTGTAGCCACACAGGCACTTCACTTATAGTTTGATTTGAAACAAACTTGCGAAATATCTTTAACAGCAATAAATTTTGCATTCCATGATGACTTCATCAGATCAAATCATAGGTTCCAGAATAACGACCCCTATTTGAACCCCGAAAGTCCAAGAATTTGTTAATTGTTACATTATGAACACGCTAGAAATGACATTTTACGTTTGACTTTAACCGCACTTACGACTTAAGTCAAGAAACGATCTCGGTTCAATTCGAAAACTGATTTGATTGACCTTTTAGCCATAAAGAGGTTTCATTTATGCTTTGATCTGACACAAACTTGCAAACTTGATAATATTTAGACCAAGTTTGAAACTGGATTATGTGGGGTCAAAAACTAGGTTACCAGGTCAAATAAAAGGAAAAGCACTGTAGAGGCCACATTAATGACGCTATGTTCATGAAATTTGGTCAGAATGTTTTTCTTGATGATTCCTATGCCATGTTGGAAACTGGGTCATATGTGATTAAAAACTAGGTCACCCGCTAAAATCAAACGAAAAGTCTGTTAACATTCTTGAGGTGGTATTAATTACCCTATCTTCATAAAACTTGGTCAAAATATTTATCTTGATGAAACCTAGGCCAAATGTAACAGGTGAACGATATACATGACCCATTTTTCTCAGAAAATGCTAGTATAAATCTTAGATAATCTAAATTATAAACTTATTGAATGGCTTGTTTGTCATTACTTATAAATAACCTAGTATATTGCTCTATGTCTGGATGACAAACAACAAATAGTTTTGACTATTGATAGGCAAGCCCTTCAATTAGTGTTTTTATACATGACATTAGAATTAAACATTTGTTGTATTTTTCACGAATTGAACAACAAAGTGCCATGAACCAAGTATTTATACAGAGTCATATCATTTTAGATAACATTTACTGGTTTGGCACTAAAGGCTATAATAGTAATTAGAATTTTTAATTATATGCGGTCCATCTGGAGCACAATTTCAGTTACACATTCCCGCAGTACTAACGACAAATAGTTACATCTGTACGTGCAATTTAAGTAGACATTAATACAATACTTCATAACATCATGCGTAACTATTTTTCCGATCTGTATATAGAAATACTTGTATCAGCTACACCACAGAAATGATTTATCTCGTACTATAACTTGCACTGGCAGTGTAAATGGTAATGCGTTATATTGTTTTAACTTTAAATATGTGATTTTAGACTGCAACAGTTCAGTATGTCTTTTTTGAAACTTATACACTAGTATTAATCAAATTCATTTAATTCTGTGTCAAATAGACTATGTTTTATTCTGCGACACTTTAGAGGCATTGCATTACACCAGCAGGATGCAGTGTATTTTATATTAGATCTGGCGCAGATACAATATCTTAAGCACTTTCCATTCGTGCCTTTACAGAATAAAGTCTGGTTTCCGCTCAATGACGTTAAAAATCAGCTATCATTGAATTTAAAAGAATTATTTTCTGCGGTCAGTAAATGAGCAATATTGTTTTGCGACAATTTATCAAGGAAAAAGGTCACAATTACCTAGTTCAAGTCTAGTATGATTACCACTCAGTAAATAAGGAACGTTTTGTCTGTCGATCCCCTTAAAATGTAATGTTTGTAGTCTGTAGAAGACACCTGTTGTTAATAAGGTCAATGTTATAAAATTAGAACCTCCACTCCCCTTTGCCTTCAACAAACCATCATGGGGGCATATGTTTTTTACAAACACCCATTCTTTATATCATATTTTATATAACTTCAGATAAGTTATATGAGCCGCACCATGAGAAAACAAACGTAGTGTATTTGTGACCAGTATAGATCCAGAAAACAAACATAGTGCATTTGCGACCAACATCGAACCAGACCAGCCTGCGCATCCGCTCAGTCTGGTCAGGACCCATGCTGTTCGCTTTCAAAGCCTATCGCAATTAGAGAAACCGTTAGCGAATAGCATGGGTCCTGACCAGACTATGCGGATGCGCAGTCTGGTCTGGATCGATGCTGGTCGCAAATGCACTATGTTGGTTTTCTCATGGCGTGGCTCATATTTAGTGCAAATCACCTTAATAATAATTCTAAGATATGTTTTAAAATTAGTGAAGAGTAACTGCCCTTGACTTTTCATTTATCAGTTGGATAAGTTTTGCAGTCACGAACTTTCCAAATAAATCAGTATTTAACTATATATCATTTGAAGAGAACAACGGACTAGCAATATCGTTTTCCGTGCATTTTCGCTATTTTTGCCCCTATGGTATAATCATTTGCCTTATTCAAGGTGGGTTTGTGAATAAATTACTTCTGTTTTTTTTTTTTGGATTTGACAAACTTGCAAATGAAAGTTACTAATAATTCAAATGAGATAGTAAAAAATTAAAGTTTAAATGTAAAGGTTTCTGTACTTTTCGGTAGTGTTGCTTGCATTTTATCACATCACAATGAACAGGTTGTTAATTCTAATTATTGGCTACTGTTGTTATTGTCTCCTTGATTGATGGTCGAATATTTTTATTATACATTTATTTTTGTATTATATAAAGTGGGTGGGGTACATAAAATACCACGGATTTGCGCTTTTTGTCGCCAACTCTAAACTAGATTGCACAAAAGAGTATTAAAATGAATTTCTTTTCAGATGAATAGTTTGCAGGTAAAGGTTTCATCCCTTTCATTAGTCTTGCTCGTATTTATCAAATGGTAAATAACAGGTTGTTAACTAATTATCGGTTGTAAAAGAAATCATTTTCATATCCCTATTTTCTATTAAAATCTTTAAATACCCCTCATCCATCTTTAAATTGTCAAGAATATGCATTTCATTGTATGCGTGGTAAAAAGTATCTATCTCCTTTATTTTGGTCGAATATTTTTATTATGAATTTTTTGCATTATACAATTATACAAAGTGGGTGGGGTACCCCCTTTTTCTACTTAAAATCTTTTAAATACCCATCATCAAGCTTTATATGGTCAAAAACATAAATTATATTGTATACGTGATAAAAAGAATATATCTCATTGATTTTTTGTCAAATGTTTCTATTATATATTTTTTTGCATTATATATAGTGGGTGGGGTACATAAAATACCCAGGATTTGCGTATTTTCTAGCCAAACCTGAACTAGATTGCATTATAGTGTATCTAAATAAATTACTTTCCAAATGAATAGTTTGCAAGTAAAGGTTTTTTCGACTTCCATTAGTGTTGCTCTTATTTAATAACGGGTTGTTTATTCTAATTATTAGTTGTAAAATACATAGCTTTTCCTACCCCCTTTTTCTGTTTAAAATCTTTTAAATACCCCTCATTCAGCTTTATATGGTCAAAAATATAGATAATATTGTATACGTGATAAAAAGAATATATCTTTTTGGTTGTTGGTCGAATATGTTTATTATACATTTTTTGCATTATATAAAGTGGGTGGGGTACATAAAATACCCCGGATTTGCGTATTTCTTAGCCAAACCTGAACTAGAGTATCTAGATGATTTTCTATTCTAACAGACTGTTTCGCAGCGGTATTAATTAATGACTTTGAGAAATAAGCTCATTTTAAAGGTTACTTCTTCATACTGTAAATTTTAGGTTAAATATTTTTTATTTTATTCTCTGGTATTTTAGGTGCAAAATCTTATAATAAAATGTACATAAAATGAGTACATTTTGCGTACTTTTCAACCATAAGCCTTATGCGTAAAAGCAATGTTGAAATATATTTGCAATTTAATTGCATACTCTGCCATGAACAACATGCTTTTCAAAGTGAAACCACATATATCATAAATGATAGAGAAATTTCCATCAGAACTAAACACATCTACAGCTAGTATCTGGATATTATGACTATGACGGTACAGTTTGTAATAATTTATCATTGAACTGGTTTACGAACAATTACTTCTGCCCTTGACTTTGAAACAACTTTCAGCTACACATTTATTTGTCTTCTCAGTAAAGGTAATATACTTTCCCTAAACCTAATTATATTCAAGGTATAAAACAATTGCATCTAAGCTTGACTACGAAACAACTCAAAACAAAACATTTGTGCTTAATTAAGTTGATACTTCTTCTTAGAATTTTGATTATTTCATCATCCATTTAATTTTCATCTTTGAATATATCAGAATTTTGTTACTGTTATTTCTAAGACTAAAATATCCGTGGCTATCCAAATATTTTTCAAATTATCCTGCTTAATGTCATATATGTACCCAGCTGTTCACTAAAATTCGAATTGTATTATTTCTTCATAACTGAATAATTAAAACGTCTTTCAACTCGTGACAGTTTTTATGCCAACTGATGAATGCATCTTTTCCGTTTCGATTCAAACTGAATTTGGATTTCCTCCACTCTTGATCTTTTAAAGATGTTACATTTTTCCTTCGTTTATAAAATGTTTTATCATTTTTCCGATATCAAGCGCCTTCTTTTAAAAACGTAAGGAAAATTATTTGAGTTGGCAGCGTATCTGTTCTATATAAAACGCTGGAAGCTTTTACGACACGCCGAAGCTCAAATGTTTGATAAAAATCATTTAATAATTTCTAATTATGTCAAATCATGTTATATATTTGAGATGTTAGACAAAATGTGAAACTTAGAATTATGATTGTAATCATTTTGTTTCTTAATGTCTGGTGACCAAATTCAACTTCGAGCCTACTTACAAACTAGTGTTTGTGACATCTGCATTTGTGAAAGGAATTTGTTTTAATCAATTGTTAAAGTTAAAAGTAATATGAGAACTACATTTTTTTTTGTTATTGCCATAATTGCAATACAGTCGCTTGGTTGTCATGGGATGTTGCAAAATAATGGGCAGATGAAATATAATTTATCGTAATATGCATGGTAAGTGATAAATTTTATCGTTTTACAAAATTAAGCATAGCATTCCTATGATTGATATTGATCCCGCATTTGAAAATAGTGCACCAATACGTTAACACCTGACTGAAACTTAAATGTTAATATCTTAGTATAAATTCTGAAATAACATTAATCGTTGGATTACAAACACAATTATCCAGGGATAACCACAGAATGGAATGCGCAGGCGCTAGATTCACTCAATTGCACATGCGTGGTAGAAACTGTTGTATAGATACGTTGATTTTGATTTAACGGATGAGTGCTCTTTCTGCTAGTGTCAACTGGTTATTTCGTACAGTAGAGTTTGTTTCAACATGTTCCTCAAAAATGTAATGTGCTTAGTAACAGTAATGTTTCCATAAACATTTAGATCTGTTTGGATCAAGTCATGGAGACTGATACTATATAAGGGCATGTAGCACACTACGAGCGCCCAGAGCCTCTGGTCAAAGCTAACGTCGAAACAACTGTTTGCTGATAAAATCGTAGGAAGAACGATGATCATTAAAGCTTGGATTATTGTCTTTTTGTATGGCACTGCCTTGTATACCACAGGTAAGCGATGTTTCAAACTTGCAAGGTAGATAAAGATTATTAGAAGAAACATTTATTACACTAATACAGAACTATTCATAAAATTAAATTTAATTAAACTGGACAGTGTTCAGTTTGGTACAGGTGAACACTTTCAAAGTGTACCTTACACAATTCTTCCAGTTATATGAAATTGTGAAACAGCAAACACTAAATGACGCTTTGACATAATTTTGTTGAAAGTTTAGAAAACAAATCCCGAATTTTAAACAGAAAAAAAATGTTTTATATGGATTACGTAAATAACTAGCGAAAAGTCATAGCTAACAGTAATAATTAAACCTTTTGTCCCACAAAGTATGTGTATCAAATGTCATGGTAAAATATATTAAAGTAATGGTGAACAAATGTTACATCAACACAACATAACCTGTATGAAATACAAAGGGATCATGTCAACATCTCTGTTTATTTACTATATTTTATTTGCGGGTAAAATTCAAAAATATTATTAGGTATTATTTGATATTTGTATTTTGTTAGATAAATATTGGTTCGATTTTTATTAAAATAAGACCTATATCTTTTCATGAGGATATTTATTATACTAATTAAATTGAAAGTGCTCTAAGGGGCTTGAAAGTGCAAACGTGTAAATATGATTATGTCAGCGGAACTAGTATCTTCTGAAAAGTTTTAGAAATTAGAAAAATAAGCATTTTTCTGTAAGAGAAACGGAGTGGCCATGTATTTGTTAGGATTTGTCTCCTTCCTACATAATTTAAAACGTCCTGCAAAAGATTTGGCAGTGCCTGTTGCACACTGTAGTTTTTAAAAAACTTGTTTAACGTCTAATAAAGATAAACGAGATGACAACATTTTAGAGGATAATAATGTTATAATAATATCATAGAATGCGTTTACCCTGCTTTAAAATTACATTATATTTAGACTATAAGATAATTATTACTACACATTATCTTTATACGATAAATCGTGCATAAACGATATTGTGTGCTAGGATAAAACTGCTACATACATGGCGTCTAGCTGTTATTGCAATTCTACATACAGAAACAGTTATACATTCAGCCAAGTTAACTTGTTTTAGTAAGTATTTTCTTCTGTAAAATTAGTATATTATGAAAATTATAAATTGTAAATATTTTAGTTAATGATAAGCAAAGAGTATATTTAAATGAAAAAAATGTTTAACTTATTTGTTGATTGTCGTAGATGCACAGATCCAATCATGGACTCTCCCAAACGTCTCGGGCGCAACTGGAACCGACACAACACCAATTGATATTAATGAAGATCAGCCTGTCGGTGCCACATCAACTACAATTGTAGCCGTTCCAGGTGATTCCGACACCATTTCAAGTTACGAGTTAATAACAGCGGGGACTCCTTTCTCGGTAACCACATCTGCTGGCGTTCTTACCTTAGATTCTGCCCTCGATTATGAAACTACAACTAGCTATATACTAGAAGTTAAGTAAGTTTCAAACATATTTACAGCATTATCTTCCATGATTTTGTACTAATTGCATTTAAAAAAAACCAAAACAATGTATGACGTGTATATCATAGATATTTGTAATAATGCAAGACAGACTATAATATTATTGTATCTGTAACCGTAAGATGTATCGAAGCATTTTCAATCAAATCGAAGGTTATTCAAAATGCACATAAACGATATATCAAACGACAAGAAACTTTATTACGTAAAGATTATCCTATCATCCGCAAAATGAATTTAGTGATCATATTCGCGTCAGACAGGTGCTACAATTTAAATAATGTAAATGTAATACAAATATATAGGACTGATTAGAACTTAATTTATCATTAAATTGTCAAAAAAAAAATAGATAAATAGGAGATATCGTGCGTTTGGTATGTCTTTTTGATAAATAATTGAATTACGTTCTTTTTAGAACAATATCAGTTAGTCTTAGAAGCATATCGTAACATGTAAAATGCTCATATAACGAAAGAAAGGTCTGTTGAATCATTTATAGTAGATTTTCACTTTTAATCATTATTGAAATTCCGTATATTTACGTATTATTCTAGTCGTAGTAACGAAGTATAGAATTAAAGGTGTTATGTACATTGATTTTTAAAGAGTGGTTGACAGTGCTTCCTATTCTGGAACAGCAACTTTTACTATTGCCGTCGGGGACGTGAACGAGGCACCAACATTCACATCTACGTCATTTACAGCTTGTGTTGCTGACGCTTCTACAGCAGGTTCGATTTTCAAAAAAATTAACATTTTCAGATATCATTTGCTGCTTGTTCAAGGTCGGTTATTAAATTGAAACTTAATTGGAGATGCAAGTCAGAACGATATAAATTTGGTACAAAACGGTCTGATAAAGCAATTGTGTTTTAAAGTGTTTTTGTAACAATTGCATTTCAAATCTTTAAAAGTTTTAGAAACTGTGAAGGAGACAAGTTCCTCCATTTGCCTTAGAGTAGTAATCGGACTTTGTAACTTCACTCAAATACCTGTAAACGAAAATTTAAAAGTAATCATTATGCATTCCAAATACTTTAAATGTAGGCTGAACGTTTTACAGAAACATTCTTCTTTGGTCATTGGTTATAATTCTAATAAAATAAAGAGGAGTAAAGGTACACAATTGCGAATACGCTTACTTTTGCAATTTCTTGGGGAAGAAAATAAATGAACAAAAATCATTGCATTTCCTCTAATGTGACCTAATTGCTTACTGAAATTGTACTACACATCTTAAAATACTTTAATTTGACTGTAGAAATTCGCAAGAAGATATTTAGCAAAGGGAAAGATGACGTGTTTGAATACTTATAACTTTTTTCAACTGTTATCATTTCAGGTCAATCTGTGACGACTCTTACTGCTACTGACCAGGACATAGGAGATACCATTACATACAGCATTGCCTGTAAATATATATATACAGATATATATATATACACACACACACATTTGAACAAGCTTTAACATAATGTTGTTTTCGTTGGTTTTAACGCAGCATCGACATAGTAGTAGGACAGCTTTCCAGCTTTTAATGTAAACGGAAATTGTCAGCCATCAGCCGTCCTTAAACCAGCTGGAATTCCTTCATTAAATGACTTAATTCTACACACTTTGCCAGTCTCTGCTATTATGAGAGCATTGCGTTATTATATCTGCATATTTCAATTGTAAACACTATGCTCCTGAAGGCACCGCATATTGTTATCTGTGATAAATATGTTGTATTTTTAGTTCAGTATATAGTTTTATACATTGTTGTGGTCTTGGTATAAGTCAAAACATAATGACTAATGTAATTTTATTACATGACCTTAATTGGTATAATCTGAGCTGGAGACAAGAGATGATTGAGAAGAATCGAGTAATTGTCGCTAAAAGTATCTGATAGGCATACTATCACCGTTGCGGCAGTTAATAAAGCATTTCAAAGTTTATACATGTACATTACCACATCTATATCGGCTCCGCTTACTCCACACATTATTTAGCACAGGAAATATATGCTGTTGCTATTTAAACTGCTGTCATTAATTTAGCAAAAATTAAACCGGTTATGTCGGATTAACCTGAATATAATTACGGTCGCTCATAGGATGGAAGAATACTTGGCTGACGTCGTGTTTCAATAAATCACGTACGAAATTAACACATGGCATTATGTGTTTCGACGACAAGTTCGTTTGTTACCAGTTATTATAACAAATATGCTCTTGGTTTATTACTTCGGACAATCAGTATGATACGTAGCGTTAGTCTATAGAATTGTTGAATTATTAAGAATACTTTTAATAAAGAAAATTTGAAAGAACGTCACCAATTGAAAATTTCATTCTTCCGAAGTCAAGTAAATCATATTTAGAAATTATACTAATTCCACACGTATTTTTAGTGCAAATTTTGGTATTGTGTCTCTATGTAGATACTAAGGTTCGTGTCAGATGTTGTGACGTCCGATATGTTTTTGATGTTGATACACGTTTATTTGTTTTGAAAGAAACCTTGCATGACAGTGAATATTATGATTATGATAATCGGCAATCAAATTAAGAATAGACACACCTGCCTAGATTGTTTCTATTTTGGAAGAAAATGTCACTGCGGTGAATATTGTTATAATATCTTAAAATATAATTTTTAATATACACATATATATAGGTCTAAAAATGTTAATGTATGTAAATAATTTACAAAGCCACCTGACCAAGCCTGTTTAGCAATAGACTAGTTTTAGTTACAAACAGATTAATTTATTCAAAATTATCAATTATGTTGAGAGTCGATTTCAAAACACTGTTTTGTTGTCATTTTAGCTGGACAAAGGGCAACCATAGTTTTTATCATTTCAGCTGGAAATGACAGGAACAACAATCACCTTTACTTTTATCATTTCAGCTGCAGAAAAAGCAATAATGACCATAATATTTACCAGTTCAGCTCACGAGAGGCGCAACAATGACCATAATCTTTATCGTTTCAGCTGGAGACACGAATGGCGACTTCACATTTTCTGGTTCCGAACTTCAAGTCAGTTCAGGAAAAACTCTTGACATGTCAAGCACAGCAACCTACACTCTTGTTATTCATGCCGTGGACGATGGATCCCCAGCAGAGACTGGGTCTACAACACTTACTGTAACAGTGGGCAGTTGCAGCAGCGCGACAGCTCTTGCTGTTAGTATCATGATGACTCTTATGGCTCTGGTTGTGTCGTTGTATTAAGATTCACAGAAAGCTCATCCAAACGTTCTAATTCAAAGTACTTTCCTATTTTCTACTCAATAATCGTATCACCAAGTGACTTTTCTCTTGTATGTTCATGTTCTAGAATGGACTAAATTTTTCTTAATATGAAAGTTATTTAAGGAAGTAGTGTACGTCACCACCAATGTAGTTTCGATTATTACTAACTGAAGAAATATACCGGGGTATTATACTTCGCTTTATTTATTTTAGATGCTGAATATCGCATGCCTGTCTGTCTCTGTCCACTCTTGTAAGCATTTATACAGATTTAAAGTACAATACTCTCTAAAGATAATTCCTGTTAAAATAAGAAGGAACATATACTCACTCAATATTTTACAAGTTTATTCTCGTTTTACGCTTTTCCGTAAAAATCTACGTAGTACATAAATTTATTAGTATGTGCATTAGTTAAAATGTACATTCTGTTAACCTATTTCTCTTAGTCTGAGCAGTTATATGTAATAAAAAGCTTTTTTTCGACGGCTTCGGTGCCATTTTCTTTTCCTGCAGAATGACGTTTAAAACATCCAGTATATAGTTCCGTTTTTAAATGTAATGACTATCGCTGATTTTGATACATTGCTGTTATTTGAGAGCACAAAGTAAATAGGTCTCATTTTCAAAATCTTGATATATAGCATGTCAATAACTTACAAGTCGTTATTCAAAATTTAACTTAATCGCTTGTCAAATGAAAGTATGACACAAAGTTTACAAATTCTAAAAATATTATTTGCCATAGTAAATTCAAATTTCATCAAGTCGAAAAGGCCTGAGGGTACACTTCTTATATTATGCATAACAAATTTTAATATATATAGATTTACTTAATTCCGGGATTTTTATCTGCTATTTGGAAATAAGAATATGATGCTTATTATCATGTTTTGAAAAGAGATTATTTATAATACACTTGTGTTGATTTTGCTTGTCAACAGCAGTTCGTCGACAGAATAAAGATTTGTGTAAACGTATCAATCGCCATTTTACAAACTTGCAGAAACCATTTCCTTTAAACGTCTTAAACACTGCACAATTCGTTTACTTACATTTAAAACAATAACTGGTTTCTGCACATGAAGACGAGTTTTGTTCTTTTAATTTCCCTGTCACAGTTTAGTATTTTACTTTGATATATATTCCATTAATGTTGTCTTTTAACTATATATCAGTACCGTAGGTGAGATGACTGTTTTACTCTGGATACAATCTCTTTTCACACTTATACTTGAGCAAGACATAAATTTAAATAGCCGCATGATTATATGAAATATTGAGTAACATACAGTTGAATTAAATGAGAGTTAATTAACTTAAATACCACAATAATCACTGATATCTGATATGTAAATTTGAGTTTATTAACAATATAAAGCTTGTATGCCTGTCTTTATATCACAGTGTTATCAACTTGAATCAGAAATGAATCGTTTGAATCACCAATTTAAATCGCCGCAGGATTATATGAAATGTTGAGTAAAGTAGTTGGTTGAATGAATTAAATACCACAATTATCACTGAAATATCATATCTTAAGTTTATAAACAAAATTAAAGTCTGTATTTCTGTCTCGATATTGCTAAAATCTTATCGAATAGAATCAGAAATGAATTCGTGTCCAGTCGTACATGTCTACTCCCTCTAGTACTACGTGTGATGTGTGTTTGTGAGAAGTAGTTTAGTGTTTAAGAAATGATGTCAATAATGAGACACTACCGTGTCGATGCTTGCGTCATTTCTTGTATTAATCCTAATATTTTGTATTGCCGCACATACTTTTATTTAATTACTAATTTAAGTAATAGATAAACTTGTTGGTAAATACTGTTTTCATTTACAAGAAATGGAATGTGGTTGAAACGGATGTCATCAAATAAGCTAATGATTGATATACGTACAAAAATCAGTGTTAAAACTTAAGTTATACCATAAATCGTTAATTCCTTGTGTATAGAGTATCTTAGCTTGTAACAATTCGGCTATACATGTCTGAAAAATAAAGCAATACAAAACATGTTGTTATTTTGTGTTAGTTTCCTTGTCCGCTTACTGGACCGTTTTGTACTTTATTCCACAATTTTTATCTTCGGCACTTATGGATGAGATAATAGTTTGACGTACCAAAAGGGGTTGCCTTTCTAATTACTTGTATTCCTTAGATGATTGTAGTGGTAAAACTCTTGTAATAGGATGGTTCATTTTTTAATTATAGCTACCTCCAAAATACTTTACCATAAAGGTATTGAGAAAAAATAAACTCGATCAACGTACAAACGTTTGCACTTGAGTAGCAATTAAATCTTTGTTTCTTTACTTCTACTTCTTTGTTCGCAACTACACTGACAGACCAGTAGCCTCGATGAAACTTGTGGTTTGCCGCAGATCATCAGTGCCTCCATGCAGTTTCTGGTGGATTGAGGTATCTATCGGCCAAGACGCAGCTCGCTACTGGTCATGCTTTTTACATCTCTCCACAGTCTGATCTTCCTCACCACATGGACAAGCTGGCGGTGGTGCCAGTCTATATTTCTTGTACATGTGAGCATAGAGCTTGTTGTGCCCTGAGCGAAGTCTGGCCAGCATTACTTGTTCAGACCGATCAAGGAGATGAAAAGCATCTTCCTCTATCCTTGATCTTGTTAGTGCTTTGATGATTGTGACTTTCTCCTTGTAACTCACAGGTTTTGTTTGTTGTTCTGACTAAGCTCAGGAGCTAGATAGATAGGTATCTTAGCCAGTTGGTCTGCCTTCTCATTGCTTGCAAGTCCTCAATGGGATGGAATCAACTGAAGTGCTACTTTGGAACTTTATTGTTGCTAGCCAGGAGAATGCAGAGCCTGAATATATGGATATCTTGCAAAGTAGCACTTCAGTGGATTTATTTTAACAAAAACGTTTATTTATATCTTTTTTGTTGGGTTTAACGCCGCACCGACACCATTATGAAACCATGGTGATTTTCAAGCTCTGATGGTAGAGGAAGAACCCAGATGTCCCTCCGTGCATTATTTCATCACGACTGGGTACCTAGGTAGAACCACCGCCCTTCCGTAAGTTACCAGAATGGCTTCCTCACATGAAGAATGCAGCGCCCCGAGTGAGGCTCGAAAAAAAAAACAAAGTCAAATATCAAACAGGGAATGACACGTATCAAAAACATAGCCTCCACAAAACGAAACCCACAGCATCTTAGACGTGCACACCACTCGCAAACACACACACTCGCACACAGGACTAAACAGACAAACATTTAGGAAACAGTGAAGCACCGCCTTGGAACATCAGTGGCAAAAAAAAACAACACTGGGGAGCTTAAACCGATGCATGATGCGCACCCAACCTCATTCTTACCCCCAGCATGTTCCAAAGATCCGGGACAGTGTAAATAAAAGTAATCCCCGCCAGGTGAATCTCTAACACACGTAATGGACACAAAAAGCATGGCATTTAAAAGACAAAAACGTACTCATGTATAAATATATAAAAAGCAAACCTTAAGAACCAAAAACGTTTGTACTCAGTGTCTTTTCAGAAGACAGAGCAACAAGAGAAACACCCTTAAGGGCCCGACGAAACAGGCCAGAGGACAGGTATCAAAAAAGTTCAGTCCTGGTGGGATTTAAGAACTGCTTATCATAGAGTCCTCCTCCTATTCCGTCAGACACAATCAAATAGGGAAGCGTTGTGTCCAACTGTAAACGGATGGGGTCGTAACCTCTTTTTATAAAACGTTTTTTAATTTTACTAAATACAGTTTGAAAGTTACCAGGACCCAAGATCTTACAAAGTTTTTAAGCCACATCCCCATAAAAACGGGTTTAGAAATACCTTCTCGCAGATGTGTCTTTAAATTACTATTGAATTTTAAAACTAAATCAGAATTACGATAGTGAAATTAGCAAAATGTTTACTCAATTTGTAATAACTGTAGCCTTGCTGAAGAAGTTTGTTTGTAATATATTTATTGCGTTCATTGAAATCCTTGACATGACTACACGCTTTAGCAAACCGAATTAATTGAGAAATATATACCCCATAAGATGTAGTTTGAGGTACATCCCCATCCAAATGGGAAAATTTACAATACTGAAATTACAATCATCTCTTATATCATAAATTTTTGTATGAATAATATCGTCTTAAATAGAGAGAAGTAAATCTGAAAATGGAGCATCAGTATCCGAATTGTTGGTTTTAATTAATCCACATCGATAAAGGGCAAGTGTGAAGTCAGCGATCTTTACCAATTGGCCTCGGAGGCCCAGGAGGCAGGTTGTATTACTGAGGAGAGACCATTGATGAGAAAATGAACGATGAAATCAGAAAAAAAAAGAAATACTGAAGAAATTGTGAAAAGTGTGTCCATAATAAACATTTGTTATAGTTCTATTGAAAGCATTGTACAACTTATTGTTTTCTTTCACATAAAAATAGTCATTAGTATACTTGATTGTGAAAAAATCCTTCAAAAATATAAGGATGTGGAGCACATTCAAACACCAACGAACTTGATTCCCTTTTAAAAATATAAGACTGAAACTGTGTGTTATCACGCAATACATGCATTGAATTTAATGTCAAAATTAATACGACATAGCGTCAAACGTCACTACGGCGCACTGGACGAAGAAATGCTCACTAAACGGACAATATTTGGTACATATCATTAAAGTTGTAGATTATCATAACACAACAAAGCTAGCATCAAATAAAAAATCAAATAATATAAATTAATAGCTCGGGTATAAATGACATGTCAAATACTATAAGTTAAATGCAACAACTTGCCAGTTAAGTGCAATAGACGAATTTCAAGGTTTTTTTATTATCATGTTCTCCATACATCCTCAAAGTTTATATATGTTATTGTCGAACATAACCATTACTTGTCAAAATACATTGTTTATTTAGGAACATTTAACGCTTAGAAGATTGGTAGTAATTTGTCTATGAACTCGGATTAGCACATACCTAACTCTTGTGTCACTCATAGCAGTGAATTAAGTAGCTGGAAAATATAACAGATAAGTGTTCAACCCTATCATTGTCTGTAGATGTTTCTAATCAGTGTCTACGTTACTTTAAAACACAGTCCCATGCACCTGAGAAAAGTGATTTATGAAACGCCAAGACACGTTTTAATTGACTACTTGTTAATAAGTTCATGATAATATCGTATGACAAGATTTGATACAAAGTATTAGAAATGACATCGGTTTAACTGGCTAAATAACTGGTACCCTTTATTGCAGACCTTTCATACACAATTAATCCTGGTCAAAATATTCACTAATAATGCTTGCTCGCCTTGGTGAGCTAGTATTAGGATAGGATTTTAAACTACCAAAAACGCTTACATATCCAATTGCCGGTACCCAGCTTTTTTCCCTACATACAGAGAGCATGTCAGCAACCTAAAGCAAGATGACGTTATTTCATTTATGAAAAGTGACCAATCGAAAGCTAGCTTACAAAGCCATGTTGCACCATAAGGCCGCGGTCATCTTTAATGAGCAAAAAGAACACAATTGCATGCTTCTCCATAATTGCAGAGATGAGAATAATCGTTAAGGAAACGTTTACTGGGTATTTGAAACAAATGCCATATTACGATCACAACACTAGAACTATTTCAGGGATTTGATACATGTTTATAGTCATTTTCAGACAGAATTTATTCAGATTCTTTCTTGGTGGTGCACTGTTAAAAGATTAATGCAAAAGCTTGCAATGGGACTATGTGGACACTTTCTTAATACTTAGGTAGTACTACACTACCTTATGGACTCCATTTTTCTATATTTTTATACTAATTTCTTTATGCCCATTGTGAAAAAAGTTATTTAAACTTAGATAAATTACTATAGACACCTAATTTCTGATTATATCGATCGCCATGAGTGCATGAGTGAAAGGAGGCCTGTTTCCTTTTAAATGCTGAGCGCCAAGCAAGGGAATTTCTGGAAATATTCTGGAAATATTCTTACGTCTCTGCTATGATGCTCCCAGGGATTGAACCCACGACCTCTCGCGGTCGAAGCGGACACTCCAGCACTTAGTTATCAAGGCGGACCTATAAATGTTCATATGCCCTTTTCCGTTGACCAACCACTTTAAGCACCAACCCTGCATCCATAATAGACAATTGCGAATTGAGACGGAGTGGAGTGGAGTATGGCACATGGTCTAGCACGACCGAATTATCAAGGGAGGAGGGGCATATCAACACAATGCATTTATACATGTATTATGTGCGGAATGAAAAGATGCGTACAGCAGTGTAGGTCCGGCTTATCATGTAACCACTATGCAATATGGGATATAAATTTGGCTTTGTATGTTTGTTCGTCTGTCTGTCCATCAGAGAAAATTTATGTTTCAAATATCGCCAAATGTGTTGAACAACCATCGTGAAATTGTATTTGCTTAGTCAGCTATTGTGGTAGTATTGTGACCGTGTCATCGTATGTCACAGTATTAGTTTCATAGTTATCGCTCTAGAGGTTACACTTTCAGAACAATCGTAATGAAACTTAGCCAGGACGTTGAAAACTTGAAAATTAAACATACCCCTTATTTTAATCAAATATTTGTAAAATTGGTTAAAAGTTTTATCAAAAGAGGATACGATGCGAAAATCGTGAAGCACGGTGTATGTTTAGTGATTGACCCCTCTACAGGTAATTGTTACGCTTTCCTATTTGATGGTGCGATGACTAATAAAGTGTAATACTCCATGATGTTTTCTCCTAAATCATACATACAACGGACGGAGGGAGTTGAGTTTTGTCTTACAGTTTTCTTAGCCGTGCCCTTAAAAGTTAGGCCCTTGTTGCTCTGACTTCAGACAAGTTGTTGAGTACATTGGTGTAGATATCTTAAATTTACCTTAATGTTATGTTTTTCTTTATTTATCTGTTTTTTTTCATCGGGGATTTTACTTACATTGTGTTGTTTATCTTGTTGAAAATGGGTAAGGGCGAGGTTGGCATGCCCTAAACTCGTTTAAACCCCTAGTTACCTTTATATAGCATACTGACCGTTCCAAGGCGGTGCCTCTATTTTCGACTTGTTTCATTGCAAAATCAGTTCCTTTTCAATACACAATTAAGAGAAGAAAACTTAAAATATTTGCCACAGCTGAAGTTAAAAGGAAAGTATAGTAGCCGAATCTGTGTTTAGTCAACTACATAAGACAGCTAGTGTCAATTTTGTAACTGACACTAACAGTCCTTAGTCGATTAAATCATATCAGCGTGGAAGACGTGGATCTGCTCCAAAATTCGTACTTGTCAGGTGTGAAAACCAAAGTACCACGTGACTGAAAAGCATTCATGTCAAATAGTGAAAACAAGCACAGTTGACAAATCTAATTTTCGAACAATGAAATTGTGATTCCTCTGCACCAAACATGATTCAACGCCATTGAATATATCATCGTATAAAAATAGGCGTTTAATTAAATCATTCAGTTTCAGAAGAGAAGACAACTGTATTTCGTCAATGGTGAAAAGTATTATTAACTCACAAGTAAAGATGTGAACAAAGTTCAAGCGCAACCTTATATTCCATTGTTTCTATACAAAGGAAGAAGCAGACACTATTCATTGCATAGATATCAGTATTACTAGCACCAAACTACACGAAATCCAAGTTAGATCCCAAGATACAGAAGCGTTTGTGTTATTGGTGATATCTTTAAAACACGAAATACTGTGTTTTTGCTTTTGTTTTTTTACACTGAAACACGCAATAAGAGACGCCATTTAAATGCTCACAACATTTTTATAAGCAATGGAGAAAGAATCTGTTCAATTTTTCCTGCAATACACTGTCTGACTGGCTAACACAACCAGTGCTTTTGTTCGCACAGGGAAAATAACAGTGCTCAAATTAGTAGAGAAAACCATATGTATGGTGCAACATTTGCAGAAGTAGTTCATACAGATCACTGATCTGATGACGTCTTTAACGGCATCGAAAATACTGTCTGTGCAATCTATGGATTAATGAATACAATAACATTAACAAACGTATATTATGACATGTTTCTTGCAAAGTATCAAGTACGTGCTGGCTGGCAATGTCCCGAGTATATATAAAGGTATGGACATGAGTCTATTTCTACTGTGCGAATTGTCACTTAAAATGCACATAACACGTGTGAACGATCAATTTACCAAATTCTACAAGAAGTAGATAGAATTGGATACAAATATTAATCAGAAAATTTGTTGGAATATGACTGGTGTTCCGATAATATAATACTTCAAGAACTAACTGAAATGATTTGACACGTCGGCAACATGTGACTCTGATGACTCTGATGATGACTATGAAGAAGTAGAGTTGACCAATATAATTGACACCATATACAAAACAGACAGTGATTATGACGACTTAGTTGACTGAACCCCGCAAATTAATTGTTTCTCAATTTTGATTTAGGTGAATTTATTTGGTAAAACAGATAAGCGGCTCTATGCGTGTATTGTTCAGTTACTAAAATACACATTCTGTAATGTATCGTAACGTAGGTTACAATGTCAGTGCTGTGCTATATGCATTTTTTGTATCAAACTAGTTCGAACTTGATAAGATACTCGCATTATTAAGTTTGAACATCATTATAAGGATTACATAAACAATCTATTGACTGAGAAATGAAATTATTATATCGTAAATTTTAGTAACATATATAACAGTGGTAACATACTTGTTCTTAAAACTGTTGAATGATAAATTCTCAAATACTAATGTGTATCTGAAAATACTTTAATTTAGACGTATCTTAATTTTTCTGACAATTAAACCTATTGAATTAATTGAAATGAGCATTTTTATAAAACATATCTTAACATAGATTTCAAAATGAAATGATCGATTGAGAGAAGAAGACTAAGCGGGAACAGCATAACACCATATTCTGTATATAACTAAACCCACTTGCTAATGATTTTGGTTGTTTGGTTGTGTTTCCACATTCCAGTTTTATCATTAATTAAATAATTGATAAGGTAATGTAAATAACAGGCTGTAACTCTTAGAGAACCCGCTTTCCAGATGCCAAAATTCAGAAATATGATCTACATACAAGTGGCTTCGAAACTAATGGGGTCTACAAAAATTCTTAGGTGTGTGGGGGATTTCACTTTCCAGTTCTAGGCCTAATAGAAATTTCAGCGGAACGCATCACTTTCCTTTAGATTTTATGCAAGGGACATAACATATTTATTTATTTTATGCCGCAGTCTGTATGAATTGTCTATACTAGTATGTTACGGGTAAAAGCATGAAAATGCGATCGAAATTTTTATATAGATATCTAAATTCCATACCTTAGTCGTAATCTAAATATCTGTGTACGTTTTTATGTATCAGGAAAAGAAGTGAAGATATTCACTAACAACAAGTAACATGACTTTATATGAATCCAGAAACAACTAGTTGTTTGAAGAGAATTCAGTTCCTACAATAAACCTACTTTTGACTTAATGTTTTTCTCCAACATTCATGAAACCCCACCAGAATGTATGTTTGCCTAGAGTCTACAACAAAGACATAAGTAACGTTATATCATCTCCTGTTCTATCAGTACTACGTACACTACTTTGTTTTGCGAGGAGTTTCGTTTTTCTGCATCTTGTAGCAACTTTGGAGCTTGTAGTTACGTGAGTAGGCTAATCTTGGACTTTTACATAAAATAAGACTCTGAAAATGGTCGAAATTCCTTTTTTACTGGACAGATTTGGGTTAAGTTTCAAACTTCCCAATATGCAAAAAGAAACTACAAACAATATCCTCATCCCATGCGAAATGTACCGAATACTCCTATAATCATTGCAAGATTTGCTCATTTCGATTATCTCTCTTACGTTGGATTTGATAGAAGTCTAACAAGTTGTCATCGTCTAAAAATAGTCTACGCGGCCGAGTGGTTATAGTCGAGTATGTGTCTCTCTTACTGTCTTAACATTTGCAAACCCTGCAGAATGGTAAAAGTAAAGCTGTTAAGTGGCAGTGGCCAGTTTCGCATTTGGCCCGGGTACGTTTTTAAAATAAAATAGACATACAATGTATGTACTTTACAGGCATATATATTCAACTGGTTATTTATGATGTTAATAGAATTAAGGATTCCTGCGTACGAGTGATTATTGTGTAAAATAAATATGTGCATGTATCGATTTTCCTAGCTCCATGTAGACGGCCGGGTCTAAAACTTTACCTGAAGTAAGGAAGTCAGACGAATTGGAAACGGTCATCCATCAATCCAGCTTTAGCTCAAATTTGCGGAAAATGTAAACGGTTATGAGACACCTTTCTTCCCACCATTATTTTCGTCTGGCTACATGCTTTAAAAATATGCATGTGTTAGGTCAGTCATTTGCAGATAATACGGTACAGGTCGCGCAAGGTGTGCATTTTGGGCCATTTTTGTCTAAAAATTTAGTGTCCTGAAACCTGCGTTTTATTCGTTTTTATCACAGAAGCAACAGAATCGGCAGACTGAAAATGTCACATAATGAAGTGCTATGTCTACGTAAGACATTCGCTTAACAATTGCCTTGAATTTGTCGAAATTGGATTTTTTATTATTTTTTTCGCACTGGTATCAGCGTAGACTTGTGGAGTTTTCAAATTTACTGTCCCTTGCCCCGTTAATCCCACTATTGTATTAATGTAAGCCTATGTGGCTAAGTTGTTAAAGCCGAGTTAATGCTCACTTCGAGAGTTTATAAGCCCTTAGTTAATCCGACATATGTGGCCTAGTGGTTAATGCCAAGTTGTTAATCATCTCGTCTTAAACACAATGTCACACGCTCGAGTGGTTATAGTCTAGTCGTAGATCGTCTGATTGTTTTAATAATAAGCCTCCTATATACGGGACTAAGTGGTATTTGTCGAACAGTAGTTAATGCTAACTTCGCAGTTGGAATTTATAGCCGAGTAGTTAATCCAAAATATGCGTCCCAAGCATTACTTCCACGCGCGTTACCATGGGTTCGATATCACCTCATACCATTTGTTTTTGATTCAGTGAAATGTAATATAACGATATTGCTTTCATTCTTACATTATTTTATGTAACATATCTCACAAATTAAAACTGTTTTCTCTTGCAGAATTTATTTTCTTGAAAAGATGGTGACAAGTCTTTGAATTTCTTTTTTTATTTAACATTTTGTACAACAGTTGAAAACACATATATTTTTACCAATAAATGAATCGTAAAAACCATGATAAGTTTGATAAGGTAAGTATGGCAGTTTTCCTGCTTGTTCAGTTTACAGACAAAATTTGAAAAATATGATATAACCAGACTTTGGACTCGAACTCACATCCCGCGATTTGCACAGCTAGCTATACATTCGACAGTATGTAAATTAAGAAATAAAGACGTCAAATTGAAAACATTTTTCGAGCAATATTGTGGAGCACAGAGTTAGTGTCTGGTAGAAATTCGGACTCTTAATAATAAAGCGTTTTTATTTGATGTCTACATGAGAAAATAAAGAATTGTAATATACATTTAATAGACTTCATACAGGAGACGGAAGGAAAGATAAGAATGACTACTAGTGTCAAGTGTATGTAGAGATCCATGCTTATTAATGATCACAAGATTAAGTACAAGTAAAAGCCGATTTGCACTGGAATCAAAACATGCTTTAACTCAATGATTACTCTTTTAGCCTTATTTATTTTATGGGAGAGAAAATGTTATTAATTTAGGAAAATAAACATTTGACTAAAAGCTTCATTCTCCAGTTTTAACTAATTTTTGTCTACTGTTTACTTGATATTGATTTTCTGTTATCTTGTACAGCTGATAGAAATTGCGTGCACTGTTAGATTAACTATGTGTCATGGGTAATCTTGGTTTGCTGAAATATTATCACAAGTAAAAGCCGATTTGCACTGGAATCAAAACATGCTTTAACTCAATGATTACTCTTTTAGCCTTATTTATTTTATGGGAGAGAAAATGTTATTGATTTAGGAAAATAAACATTTGACTAAAAGCTTCATTCTCCAGTTTTAACTTAATTTTTGTCTACTGTTTACTTGATATTGATTTTCTGTTATCTTGTACAGCTGATAGAAATTGCGTGCACTGTTAGATTAAGTAGGTGTCATGGGTAATCTTGGTTTGCTGAAATATTATCACAAGTAAAAGCCGATTTGCACTGGAATCAAAACATGCTTTAACTCAATGATTACTCTTTTAGCCTTATTTATTTTATGGGAGAGAAAATGTTATTGATTTAGGAAAATAAACATTTGACTAAAAGCTTCATTCTCAAGTTTTAACAAATTTTTGTCTACTGTTTACTTGATATTGATTTTCTGTTATCTTGTACAGCTGATAGAAATTGCGTGCACTGTTAGATTAAGTAGGTGTCATGGGTAATCTTGGTTTGCTGAAATATTATCACAAGTCAACGCCGATTTACACTGGAATCAAAACATGCTTTAGCTCAATAATAACATTACTCTTTTAGCCTTATTTATTTCATGGGAGAGAAAATGTTATTGTTTTAGGAA
Source organism: Mercenaria mercenaria (assembly GCF_021730395.1). NCBI lineage: Eukaryota > Metazoa > Mollusca > Bivalvia > Venerida > Veneridae > Mercenaria > Mercenaria mercenaria. The sequence continues at coordinate 59,457,261 of NC_069378.1, forward strand.
AGCAAACATTTGACTAAAAGCTTCATTCTCCAGTTTTAACTTAATTTTTATCTACTGTTTACTTGACATTGAGTTTCGGCTATCTTGTACATCTAATAGAAATAGACCATTTCACGAAGTATATGCGCATGCGCAAACTGATTACCGTTAACCGTGAATTAACGTGATTAAACGATAAGACAAAAACTGGGGGTTAAGAGATAGATAGATAGGTTATGTACAGCGTGTTAAGTTTGCGACAGTTTTCTTCAATTTTGAATCGGACTACGTTGAGAATAAACAATGAAATAGTCTGTATACCTGAACGCTTTACTTAAATGTCTTACGATAGCTGACCAACCGCTGCGTCTGTAGTTTATTGACAGGTGTAATGAGCGGGAATTTCAAACATAATTTGCGTCCTTAATAACTTGTTTAATTAATAGCAAAAGCTGATCTTCACCCGATGGACAATTATTGAAAAGGTCAAATGCACACTTTTTACGCAAATGGCGTCGAAAAATCACGTTTTAGCCTAAATAGTTTTGATGCTGCTGTTTTTACAGCGATTAATTTAGTTTCGGGCGCCCATTTCAATCAAAAAGAAATTTATTTCATTTATTATAACAGGACCGTTGAAACCTATACGGTAATGTAATTTTCAAATATGTACTCCGACTATTCGCCGAAGGAATTCTTACTTTATGCAAAGACTATGCCAAAATCTTTCTACGAAATTATTATTTTCGAACGGAATGACTAAGTAATGCGTAAAAAAACTAAACTCATAATACAAATTTATTTTACTGTAAAAATAGAGATAAAATGCGGGGTCTCCGACTTTGTTTTCGCTGTATTGTCTTCAATTTTCCCCTACAATCCTTTTCACACGAGATTTAGGGAAAAATAAAAACAACAACATAAATTGCATTTTAAGCGTACTTCAATTTTGCTAACAATTCTCCGATTTCTTTCTGATTTTTATTGTCACACTTGTATGCCTGAATGCATGTTACACACACAAAAAAGCGTAATGAAAAAATGATACTTTTTATTAAACATTTTACTGCTCGTTCTCTCCTCCATAGATCTTTAGAAATTTTCTGAAAATGATACCGGGATGTTTTTGAATAGAATAAGATAACAAAACTCCTTGACTACCGGGTTTATTTTCACGCTACAGTGCTAAGAAAATTAGGAAGTTTAAGGAACTTTAAACATGTCTTTTCCCGCATTTTCCAACCAAGTTCATATTGTCTGTTTGTGGAATTTATTAATTTATTTGCAACCTTTATTTTACGGCTTGTAGCGTTATTAAATAGTGGTGTTTTTTTTTTATTTTGTTTTTTTTTTCGTATAAAGTTTAAGCCCGTTTCAGCTGTTTCATTTATAAATAACTAAATGCGGTTTTCTCCGGAATCTGGAGATGTTAGTTCGGGCCAGACTTCCTACAGCACTGCATGAAGTGGGGAAGATGTAAATTTCTTACGGAGAGTACCTACTGGTTAGAAAGTATAAAACAGGTTGTGTAAACAAACCGCCGTGACAAGGTTGTTGAGAAACGGCATTAACCCAACACAAATAATGGACATCAAATGGATAAGTACAATAATCTATTTATTTCATGTCCGTAAATTTTTACGTCTGACATTAACTTCATGTCGTTTTGATTGTGCATATTTCGACCAACTTATAAGGGAATAATTATTGTTTATTTAGGGTTACTAGTATACACCCGTTTTCTTCAACATATTATTTATTTATTTTTTGCAAGCACTATACAATTTCCACAGTAACTTAAACTTGTCTCATTGATAAATAATACTTACGGATAGAGTGGCCGTACCAGGCACCAAACATGTGTTCGCTCGATTGACGGGCGAACGATCCAACCAGTGTGTAATTCGTTCCGAGCGGGGGTAATTTTTGACTGGATGAATTAGACAAAGACTATTTTTAAGAGTCATTTGTATTTGATGTTTCAAAACTTCAGTTATTTTAAAATCTGAATTGCACGTATTTGTTAACAACGATTTAAAATGTTCATTTAAAAAGATGAATGTTAAATTGTGGGAAGGACTTATATACCGATCATTTGAAATAAATAACTTGTAGCGAAGAATACATTTATTTTTATAGCTCTTTGCTTGTAGCCTGACCCAACTGTTTTTTTTTTTGTTTTTTTTTTTTTTTTCTTGTTGTTTCATTTTGTTATGTGCTAAAATGATATGCTTGTATTATTTTATGTATGAAACAAAAAGCAGTCAAATATAATTATTAAAATAAGAAAATGAAGTGAGCATGTAATTGTTTAAACGCGAAAGTCCATTGTCGTTTTTTTTTTCCTTTTTTTTTCTTTTTGTTAGTGCTTCTTTAAAACAGACACTTAGTGGTGACACGGGTTCTAAATTTTTGCATAATATTACCGTTATTCAAATTTGATAAAAAAGAAATACACATATTGATAAAAACGGTGGATTCCATATGAGTACCGTCAAATGCTGACAAAATCATAACCATATTTTTACTCTAAACAGTCAGATAGGACTTCAGTTTTCCTATGTCAATATCAGACGAATCAATAAACCACTGAAGTGAAAAACCCTTTTTCACCGATTTATCCATCAGGAAACTTTGTTGCAAAAATCGATAAATAACTGAAGAGCCCCCAGTTTTTAAAATCTCGTTGCGTCTCGAGAATTCTCGCTTAGAATGCGTCTACCGATCAAGACTTTTCCGATACTTAGACGCTTGCCGTGAAATGGTCTATTGCGTGCACTGTTAGATTAGGTAATCTTGGTTTGCTGAAAGACTATCTTTCTTTTCAGTTTTATAAAATTTCTTAAATCTTACAAGTACGACATAATTCTATAATTCTATTTTATTACGCTTATCATTTTGCTTTCCAGTAGTATCAAATAAAACGTGATCTGATTCGGTATCACTGGCAGGTAGCGTGTCAAATGGGTTGTCCAAAACTGTATTTGTCTTTGAGAAACAAGTCACATTTTTCAAGTCCCCTCCTTCAAATATAGCGAAATGTTTGTTATCAAACTTCAAACTTCAAATTATTTTAAGAAAATATTGTGGGTTTTTTTTTTTTTGGCATTAAAGCTTTACATTTCAGGAACAATGTGTAGCAGAAACATGCTTTAAAATATTGAAATAGTAGGAAGAGGCTTTCCGACTGTGAAATAATTCCGCGTATAACTGATTCGTTTTGTTGAGATATGTTAAAACATGTTTCCGCTTCGCATCATTTCCATTCTTTTATGTCAACAAGTAGAAGTACAAAGTAATAGCGAAGCACAGTTTCTCCAAGTTACATGTTTCTATTGTATGATATGGATTTCCAAATGGGCTTTATATAAAAAGTAAAACAAATGTTGTAACAGCTCATCTCTGCGCTTGTATATTGCCAAAAGATATGTCAAAGGGACGTAAACACAAAAGAGCTGTATGATACTAAGATAAAGCGTCTATGCTACACGTGACATGTTTCACCTCCTTTCAGCTTCCAACATATTTGGTATCATGCTTGTCTCAACTTTACGGACCAATTTATAAATGTATGGTCTGCTTGACATAGGCACAAGCTTACTTACTGGTATGTTTGATTTAACGATTGTTCGATACAGCAATGCGCATTTTTCTTCTTTATGATACCACTGCTCTATTGCACCAAGTTATCGTTTCTTATCTTCAGTTAACCATTCAGATAGTATGGTTTATAAGATGGCAAGTAAAATAAATTCTAGCATACTTGAAGTAGCACTTAAATATTGCACAAATAAACGTTTCTTATCTTTACAAATATATAAGGAAAAGTACAATGGATTCTAGCATAGTCGATATTACTTAAGTGCTAACATTAGCAACTCAGAAGAACAGTAATATTTGCTGTGAAATGAGTTTTTTTTATTAAATCGTATCAAATAAACAACGACTAGTTTATGTACTATTATGTACTATTATATTTGAACAATAAGCAAATGCGTTAACTCCATTAGTTCATAAACTCAAGTAGGACATAAATGTTCTATGACAGCCTTAAGGTCAAGAAGGCGTAATTCAGCGCCGTCTAGCGTAACGTCAACTATTATGCTTTGCGACGACACGTCTTTATGCTCAAAGCGTTGACTTTAAACAGCATGTATGCCGAAGATTTCATTTCGCATGCAGCTTTTTATCATATCTAAACAATTAAATATCTACTCGTAGTTCAGAAAAGGAGTGGATATAACTACTGCTTCCTTTAAATACATTTTCTGATATATTCTTTTCCATCAAAGCTAGAATGTACGCATTGAAGCCATATATGCATATATTTATATACTTAGAGTAAAAATATACCTAAGATTTCGTCAGCATTTGACCGTATTCATATATCTAACATTCAGATAAAATCTTCAACCGTTTTTATCAGTATGTGTTTTTTTTTATGCCCCCGTAGGGAGGCATATTAGTTTTCAACTGTCCGTCCGTTCGTTCGTTCGTTCGTTCGTTCGTTCGTTCGTCACAACGTTAACTTTTTTGTATGAAGGCACTTTACTCGCGAACCATTGCACCCAGGCCCTTCAAACTTCACATGCTGATAGTATTTACTGAGTACACGACCCCTACTGACTTTGGGGTCACCAGGTCAAAGGTCAATGTCACCAGATCAAAGGTCAAGGCGCTGCGGGGGCATTTGTCACCATTAGTGACAGCTCTTGTTTTCAAATTTGAATAACGTGGGTACTATTGCTTGATCTAGCCGCTAAATCGCTGTCATTTTCACATTTAGAACCGGGTGATACAATGAACTGAAGTATAAAATATGAAAGATCGGTGCAGTTTCCAAATTTTTATACAAACATTTTTAGAACCCGGATCCCTCGAAACATTATCGCTCCGAGTCTGTTTTAAAACGGCACTATCAAAAATAAAATAAAGTAGTAAAAAAATAAAAAGCAAAGATCTAATATGAATAAACGGGAGGGAGGCAGTGTTAAAAATGAGCTTTCGCGTTTTAGTAATTAATTGCTAACTTATTTTTTTTTCTATTTTAAACATATTTGATGGCTCTTGTTTCATACATAAAATACCCGTAATACATGCATATATTTTTAACACAGAAAAAAAAAACAACAATTAGGTCGGGCTACAAGTAACCTCGGCAAATAAAGCCATTCTCACGATGTTAACTCATTTTTTTAAATGAATGTTTTAAACCATGGTTAACCATGTGCAATTCAGATTTCAGAGTAATTCCCGTTAAGAAAGCTTCAGATACAACTGATCCTTAAAAACAGTTTCTTCTCTAATTCATCCAGTCAAAAATTACCCCCACCCCTCATGTTACACTGGTTGAAGCGTTCGCCCGTCAATCTAGCGATCATAGGTTTGGTGTCCGGTACAGTCACTCTATCTGTGACAAATATTTTTCAATGGGACAGTTGTAAGTTACTATTGAAAAAGCGTTTTGTGCTTGTAAAAAATAAAACATTGACAAAAACGTGCGTAAATTCCAAAACAAACAATAAATATTGTCTGCCAATTCTGACTTTTGAGTTGGTAGAAATATGCACATTCAAAATAACATGAAGTTAAGGTCAGGCCTTAAAAGTAAACGGACATGAAATATGTACGAGGGATGATCAATATATAACGGGAAAATGCTTATAAATTTGTTTGTACTTGTCAATTTCCAGAGATATTTTATACTTGGGTAAATACATATATTAGAAACAATCACACGAAATAGTGTGAAAATATATTGAATAATTAACAATTGATAGCATTTTTGCTAACCTATAAAACGCATAGGCGGGGCAACGTCATTTACGCGCTAACTGACGTACAACTGAATTCAACGTTTATAACTTAACTTTACTGTAGTAAATGTCACACATTTTTTAAAACTTAAATACTCTCCTTTTACATTAATACATTTTGCCAACGGGTTACCTAGGGTAGAAGTGAATTACGATAATGATCTTTGGGAATTGCGTTCAGCACATTCAACACTTTCTTACGAAGTTCTGAAAATGAATAATTCATCTTTACACGCCGCAATTCACCTTTCAGTGTCGGAAACAGGTAAAAGTCATTTGGCGACAAATCCGGTGAATAAGGAGGATAATCTTGCAGATTAATTACTAGATATGATATGCGACTTGTGGTCGCTTTCGAGGTGTGGGGTGGCACATTGTCATGATGCAGGATGAAATGGTCCAACTTTTCCGGGTGTTTCCGAATCCAACGTGTTGCAATTTTCTCATATTTAACTTTTTCTTCAAGATTGTGTCGACAATTTCATATGACAAGTTCAATTTATTACACAGTTCTCTGACAGTTAACCTCCTATCACTGTTTATGAATCTTTCACCCTTGTAACGTTCTTACCGTGCATCGACCTCACTTTCCGGCCACTCCGTGGTAAATCATACGCATTTTCCCAACCGTTGTTAAATCAGTCATATCATACATAAATTCTTGTTTTCGACATTGAACGACCACTAAATGTACCCTGTATTTCTTGCACAACTTCATTTTTACCTTTTCTCTTCAAAACTTAACAAAAATTAGAGCAACCCTTTGATCTTCCGCCATTTTACTACCCGGAACAATAACACTTGCAGGACGTAACATATGACGTCACAACTCGTGCATGACGTCATCATCCGACGGGTTAGTCTTAAATGACCATAATTGCTAATTTTCACCAATGTACCGTTGCTAGAATTAAAACTGTAACGGATTGAACTTACGTGAAAATGGTGAAAAGTATTCAAAATGCCGCGCCTATGCATATTGAGCGTTACCTTAGCAACTGTAGATTTTAGCATTATATTAGTATAAACCTGAAAATTTAGCGATACATTGCTTATATATGTATGGCTTAAGTGTGAGAAAGATCGATATGATTATAAAAAAGTTATGAGCATTTTCCCGTTATATATTGATCATCATTCGTAAGTTATTGCATTTATGCATTTGATAACAATTAATTGTGTTTACGCCGTTTCTCAACAATCTTCAATTATGTCACGGCGGTCTGCTTACACAACCTGTCCTCATACCTTCTAACCAGTAGGAACTCTCCGCTAGAAACTCACAAACTTTCCCACTTCATGAAAGCTGCAGCTAATCTGACTCGAACTAACATTTCCGGATTCTAGGGAAAATTGTATTTGACTATTTATGAAACAGTTAAAACAAGTTAATAATGCATCAAGCCGTTTAATAAAGGCTGCAAATAAATCCTACAAACAGACAATGCGAAACTGGTTGTAAGACGCGGGAAAAAGACGTAACGTTTTAACTTTGCTTAAACTTCCCAATTTTCTTAGCGTGAAAATGAACCCGGTAGTCAAAGAATTTTATAATCTTCTTTTATTCAAAAACATTTCAGGAACATTTTCAGAAAAATAAAAAAAATATCTATGGAGGAGAGAACGAGCAGTAAAATGTTTAATTAGAAGTATTTCTTCAATAAGTTTCTTTGTGTGTAACGTGCATTCATGCATACAAGTGTGGCAATAAAATTCGGAAAGAAATCGGAAAATGGATTAAAGATTTAGAACACGCTTAAAATGAAATTCATGTTGTTGTTAACGCTTTTGTGATTAAACTATTTTTCCCTAAAATACTAAACTTATTTGTGAAATTTTGATGCACAAAATCTGCGCGTGAAAATGGGGGTATGAGAAAGTTAAGACAATACATTGAAAACGAAGTCGGAGATCCCCATATGTTTTTGCTCATTTTAAAGTAGAATAAATTTATATGATAATTTAAGTGTTTTTTTTTTAATCTATGGGTCAGATTTTACACACTGCGTAGTCATTCCGCTCGAAATAAATAATTTCGTTGAAAGATTTTGGCATGACTTTTGCATAAAGTAAGCTTTCCGTCGGCAAATAGTCGGAGAACATATTTGTAAATTAAATTATATCACCTTATACACAACTATTTAGAGTAAGGCTAAAGCGTGATTTTTCGAGCCAATTGCATAAAAAGTGTGCATTTGGCCTTTTTCTAATAATTATTTAAACATGTTATCAAGGATGCAACTTGTTTTTGAAATTCCCACTCATTACGCCTTCTTTACCTTAAGCATGAAGTCAAACAACTTCTTCCTGTTTCAGATATCCAATTATTTTTCTAAAGTAGGTATTATATGCAATTATGTTTTTTCTTATATAGACGTAACAAAATGTGTAGGTACAAAATCATTCTTACAAGAATGTGACTGTTTTTACTGCATTTTAGATTGTTTACTTTCACTATTTGTCAGCTTTGATGATCACAAGAGTATATATATATATATATATATATATATATATATATATATATATATATATATATATATATATATATATATATATATATATATATATTTATAAACAAATGTATTCAAGTAGAAAAAAAGTAACTGAGTGCATAAACAGATGACCAGAACAATGCTGATAATAACCTCGACTTTCGTCTTTTCCACAAATTCAATCATTTTGAATTCAAGTATGGTGGCTGGTTTCTGTCATGTCATGATGTCATGATGTCGTGTTATCGTGGTCGTTTTCTTAATTCAGTAATTTGCCTCTCGATTGAAAAAAGTATTTAGTATTTTTAACAAAAACAGCAACGCGATGTATTATAAACACAGACGTATATATCCACCAGCACCCAATTGTATAAAGCATGGTTAAAATAACCCTGGGTTAAACACTAACCTTTGGTTATTTTTAACCAATTTTGGTTAACTAACCAGTTTGGTTACAAGATTGTATAAACCAATATAACCAAATGTCCACTTAATCAAATTGGATAAAATTAACCACTGGCTAGTTTAACCATTTCGCCCCGTCATGTGGTATTATGGTGCTTCCGGTGACGTAATTTCCGAGGAACTTGTCAAGGCAGAAGACAAAACAAACCATGAAAGCTCCAGCCTCAAAGAAACAAAGAGGCAGAGCAAAACACTTCAATATCCGAGGTGGAGGTGTTGAAGACCGCGGTTACCGATATTTTCAATACCACAACAGCAAAACACTGAAACGGATCGTCTGGATTTACAAGGAAAATTCAAGATGATATTAGTTTAAATGCAATTTACCAATTATAAGCAGGTTCATCACGGCAATCTAGAATACGAAATGTCCTTGAATTATTTTTCGAAATGTATATCTTAACGGGTAATATCATAATATATATATATTATATTACTTAGTTTATACAATTATTAATAATCTCATAAAAGTGTGCTGTAGTTTAATTTTCAGGCCTGTGCGACCATACGAGTTGGTATACTGTGTGGGAACTCCGAAGAGGTCCGCCACTGAAGTCAAGGAAAAGTGGCGGAATCTGATGAAAAAGGCGAAAGCTGAGATGACCAACCAATAGCTGTCAATGCAGAAAACCGGGGATGGACCAGCAGCTCGACGATAAAGCTGGAATGTTCAGTTCGTCGGCCTTATTTCACGTGATACCAGGCACCACTGATTGTGAAACTGTCACTTTAAGTTTATGTGAGTATTGACAACGAAACAGTTTGTAGAGCTATTTATATGCTTAAATTATGTCTTATTTTACAAATGGGTAAACTTAAACAGGCGTACTAGCATTTAGGAGTGACCTGTCGCTTTTATTAATAGATTTGAAAGGTTACTCGAATAAACCACTACAGTAAATGGGTACCCTACCTTTTAATAACTTATTTTTATAATAAAATTTTAAATGACTGCCTCTTCGACAATTAGATGCCGTGGTGCAGTGGTAAGCGTGACGGCTCTAGAATCTAACTTTTGTGAGTTCGAATTCCAACGGAAATCAATATTATTATTTTTATAATTTTATATATATTTTTGTTTTCATTTTATATTTTGGTAACATACATTTAAAATGATAATAATGTTAAAGATGTATTTGAATTGCATTACTTGTATCATTTTGCTATTTTCGCATATAACATAGGTTTTTCAAATATATTTTTGATTGTGAATTATTCAACATGGTTGACATAGCTCTTGACAATTTGGTCATTCAACTACTGTGATATCATTTAAATTCGCTGGCATAAAATTTCGCGCAAACGTGAAGTAGGACTGTTTCGCGCGGGCTTTAATTCGCGCATTTTCAATTTTAAAAAGGAAAAAATATAATTGAAAAATAATAATAGCGCGGTCTTAATCCAAGCGCGAAATACGCGAAAATTCGTCCTACGCGAATAAAAATGATTTCACAGACACTGATTTGGAGGAAATCGACGCTGCCAGCGAGTGTGAGGATGCTCCATTGGGCGCGTGTGTTTGAAATGTATTGAATGTATTGAAATTGTAGGAATGAGATTAAAAATGATGAAATAAAATGAAATAAAAAAAAACATGAAAAATATAAATAAAACAAATTCAATCATAAAACAAATCGCCGTGTGTGGGATTCAAACCCACGGCCACCTAATCGCAAAAGTTAAATCACTAACAAGATTCCTCAAGTCTACCAACTAAGCTATCAAAGCAATTTCAATGCAATTTCAATCTGCTCAGTATTTGAAATATATTTATAGTTTTAAATAAGTCAAATATCTTTCAAACCCTTATTTAATAATTGGAATAGTCTGGAAAATCCAAATCTGAAAATAGAAGCGACAGGTCAGTCCTAATTGTTAATAATATTATTTAACTGTTTAAACTTAGGGTGCTATGATAAGTAAACAACTGATGTCAGCACATTAATCTATAAATAAATATTGTTTACAAACACAACAGCAACAGCTAACCACATTGAACTTGACCGGGTTATCTTTCCCTGTAGTTGAGATTGCCAGTGGTTCCTTTGTAAAACGAATTGATTCTTCTAATTATTAAGAATATTAATGCTGCCTTTAATAAAGAAGTAAAAATCTAAATGAATCGAAAGTAGTATACACAAAATTATCATGGGGCATCCGTTTCATCATCATATTTTTCATAAATTTATGATATTTTTCTAAATTGTTGAGTTCCTTATTTTTTAAATTTTAATACCAGATCTAGAGGAAGAGGATGCATATGCAGATGAAATTAATTTTGGTGTCTTGATTTATGCTGAAGGGTTGCAGACAGTAGATAAAAGAAAGTACATGTAGATCCATTTCATGAATATAATTAAACATTTATTACTATGATGATAATAGATCTATACGGTTAAATAACTTGCAGGACTAAGTTCATGATCTATGTTTCCCTACAAAGCATTTGCAGTGGATCAAAGAATAAAATATTTTTTCCTGTTAAAATATCATTTACATAATTGGTCCAAAATATAAGGTTTTTATTCTTCTAGGGCATCCTTCTGTTTGTTTTTAATCGGCCATGGAATTTTTCAGTATCATCAACAGCAAATTCAGCAGCACCATGTTCAGACAGCAGTACTTCAGATGGAGATAGAGTTAAGTTTGTATGAAACTTTGTACAATGAATTTGAATTTCAGTTGCACTGAAAATTGATGATGAAAATGTTCTACATATGTATAAAGTACATCTTATTTAATAAGTACTTATTTTCTACCTTACATCCACTGTATACATCTTTAAAACCACCCTTCTTGTGGTTTTCTCTCAGACATTTTTACTTAAGCAAGGACATTCATGACTGGCTTAGGGCAATTTGGTTGTAAGGAATTCTTCTACTCATTAATTTGAATATGATATTTTGAAACAAAAGTTAAGTTGCCTATATAATAAACAGAAATAAATTTCTAAATTCCAATTTTCATTTTGTATAAATTTGCAGTCTGGATTGTGTGTACAATGCGAGTATATAGTGCATAACCTATATGATTTTATTAAATAAAAAGCCAATACTCTTTAATACATGCAAATACAAATCTATGTCCTGAGTGCATACAATTTAATAGGTAATAAATCAAACCTATGAAGGAAATGGTTTAGTTCCAGCTGTCAGTTTTCACAATTTCGGGTAAAATATGTATTTAAACAGCCTGTAATATATTTTCTTTCTTATTTTAGAGCCATTTGTTTGTGACAAATCTTCAAAACCTCTACATGAATTTATCAACAATTCCACAAAAAGGTAGGTACATTTGTAATAAATTCAAATATTTTCAGATTTAGATTTCAGGTTTATTTAAATCCATGGCATATAATATACATGTGGATAAAACAAAATGAAATAATAAAACAGTCACAAATCAATATTGTACAAAATATTGTGCAAAATGTTGTACAAAATGCGGTACAATGTCTGACTTAGAAAAAATTAATTGGACCAACCACACTAAAATAACCAAAGATGAAAGGGAGACAACTCAAAAACTGCTAATGCATAAATAATGACAGAGTATATCCCCCAAATATTGCCTATTAATTGACCTGAATGCTTAATGTTCTCCCTTATATTGCATGTAAACCTCAATAATAGGGGGGAGGGGTCCAAAAAATTTACATGTTACACCAGAGATATTTTTTTGTTGGGTTTAACGTCGCACCGACACATGATAGGTCATATGGCGACTTTCCAGCTTTAATGGTGGAGGAAGACCCCAGGTGCCCCTCCGTGCATTATTTCATCACGAGCGGGCACCTGGGACACCAGATATCGAAAAAATAAACAACGATATGTTATAATTAATTTCTACATTATCGTAACATACAACTTATACCAAAACTGAAGCATGTTGATACCATCCGTACTTGTTTACAAGTAAAGTAGTTACTCAAATCATGAATACTTGAAAACAATACTGAATCAGGAGAATGAGCTATTTAAAATTTGACATTAAATATTTACAAAACAGTGCTAATTTAACAAGTAAACCCTTATCTTTACTATTCATGAGGTTATCAAGTTGATGAATATTAGGACAAGTAGTGAAATTATTGGGAATAAACTTCTTTCTAATGGATTTTAAGTTACTACATTCCAAAAGATAATGAAATTCATCAGCTAGTACTTGCTTCGGACAGAGGTGACAGACTCGTAGACTGCGCTCTATATGCAAGTGCCTACATTTTTCTATTGGCAACAAATGGTTCATAGTTCTAAATTTACACAAATACTTACTTAAATTAGACGGTAATATATCAAGATACTCCTCAAAACCAAATTCTTTTTTATAAGTACGATAGACTAAACATTTTGGTGAAGTGACAACACTATCATGCCAATTTTGCAAAAACTGATCTTTTAACCTACTTTTCACAATTGTTTTGAAACAATTAATATCTATGTATCTAGCATGAAAATATTCAGAAATTCCAAGTTCATCAAGTGTATCTTTTACAAAAGAAATCCAAGAAGATGTGTAAGTACCATTCATATGCAAATAGAAAATAGTATCGTGCAACAGTTTACAAATCTTGTCACTACCCGAATTAATTACTTTACACCAATAACATAATACACGAACCTTAACATGTAATGCTAAAGGCTGTAAACCCAGCTCTCCATAAATCATACAGTTAGGAGTTGTAGATTTCAAATTTAGAATCAATTTACAAAACCGAAGTTGAAATTGCTCTATTATACTTATCCACTCCGTACCCCCAACCTCACTCAGATTTATAATTGTATATTTTGTTTTTTAAAGAACTTGATATTTTGCAAGTACTATAAAATCATATCAACATAGATTATTCATGAATAATATATAATAATGTGGAATTTAGGTAAAACATAAGTCCTATTTGAGTAACTTCTAGTTTGTTTTCTATTCTTAAATATTTTCTCTGCAGAAGAAATTTCACCAAGTGAATAATGCATGTAATTCCATTTTAAGTCAAAAAACTTAGTGGTTCTGCCATCCTCTGAATATCAGTTGTCATTTATAGCTGGAAATGGACAATTACTTGTTTTTTCTTTAATAACAATGAAGGAAACTTTAACCCCTTATATCAATTCTGAGGTTAATGTATGATTGCACTGTGCCATTCAAGTGCAGAAAACGCAAGTTAGCAGAAACACTGCATAACTACATGTATATTCATTTATTGAACAGGCCACAGAAAAGTCTTAAAGAACTACAAATGGCGTTTTATGCAGTCTCAATACAAAATGAAAGAGAAAAGTTTAAACTGATACAGGAACAGACAGCCTTATATAAATGATTAAGGTAGTTCTGCACGTTTGATAAACCGGAATTGATGGCGTAACGTAATTTTTCCGGAAAACTTAGAATAAAGACTGGATTCGGCGTACGGAAATGAAAATCATTTTATGGATTAATCGCAACCTGTGAGTAAATTTATTACAGTGGCTCTGTTGCTATATTTCTAAAGTCGAAATATGATATTAAAATATATCACACGTTAAATAATTCAAAATAATGTCTTAAAATTAGGCCATACCAAATTGATTTGTCGTTCGTCGGAACTACCGCATCAATGATTTCATTCCCGAGAAAAAGAAAAAAAAATTCACCCGCCCGCACGTACATAAAAATCGCCGAAATTTGTTTTTTCTTCTGATTACGCGGTCCGGAATGATAACGGTAAACAGGTTTTATCGCTGTTTTAATGTGTCAAAGTGATATTGATCGGAATCCATGCGTTCGTAATACATGTAGCTGATGACACAAACTCAAAAAGTCAGGAATTATGGTGTTGTTCGTCATTTGTTTTAAATCTGAAGTGTCTGTGCTAGTGCCACACATGGCCTTCGATGTGCCGGTAGGTGATGAAGTAGGCACGTTCTACGATTGTTCAAATTATACAGTGAAAAGAACAAAGCCCGACTTGTAAGACGTGCACGGCAACGGGGATTCAAATTGAAAATATTTGGATTAAACATAGAAATATTGTTCAGATAAAGTTTTCAAACCATTTGTTATCAGTGTGTTTAGTTAAATAATTTAGATCTAGAGCCAAAGCCAGTGCTTTCTTGAAAAAAAGTTTGTTCACAGATCCTGACTGATGGATCCATCACATTAATTGTCTCGGGCCCAAATCCTTTTGAACGTAACTTCTTTAGTACGGCAGTCAGATATTCTATCAAAATGCATATATTCATTTTTAGAAAATGTTCAGCTTTTCAAATAAGTTGTGTAGATATAAAAAATAATTTCTGTCGTATTGTAACCCCAATTTTCCCTGTTTGTGTATTAATTGGCTGTGAATTGATTGAAAGAAAGAATCTGAAAAAACAGACTTTCCCAACTCAAAAGTTCTTGGTCAATCAAAGCACAACAAATAACACTTTTAAAGAGTGGCCATATTGGGATCATTTTTGTCCGTCTGTTATCATTTTTGACTGAAATGAACCTCTACCACAAAAACTTAAGCTAAGCTTATCTGTTAAGAAATTATTCCAATGGATTCGAGCAGTGTCGAAGCATTTGTGTGCCCAACTCCGTTTGGTCTCATTGGTCAAGTGCTTTATTACTTTTCCCTCACCTCTACCGTTTGGAGTTTCACTAGGGGCACAAAGTTGCTCATGTGTCGAAGCCATCTAACTGGGTTTCAGAAGATATGTTATTCCACTTGGGTGCCTGTTTTGTCTTAAATATTCCTCATCCTCTGCCGTTAAATGGGCACGCCTTCAGATTAATGTAGAACAATCAAAATTAAAAATAAGACACTCATCCCTCAGTAATTATAAATACAAAATAAAAACAAAGTGATTCAGTGAGTTTTAGCAAGAATTTATTTGCAAAACCATTCATGTAGTCTTTTAACCATACAGAAAAGCTATCTACTGTCTTAGTCACACTTTAAATGTTTAAGTTCTGTGTTGTTCTTAAAGAAATGTTAACTTCATGTATAATCATAACTGCAAAAAAAAAAAAAAAAAAAAAATACCCGCTCGCTCCATGAAAAAACTACCCGCCTCTGAAAAAATCAAAATTGAGAAAAAAAAAAAAAAATTTGCTCGCTCGCACCCATTTTTTTGGAAAATTTTCCGAAGAACTATGAATCAATTTGGTATGGCCTTAGCGTGAAATGTCCGGTTTACTTTAATCATGGTCAAATGTCTCAAGAATAAGCACACGGACCTATACATTTTATTTCATCAAATCATACGGCATGTCTTTATGTACAATTGTGAGAAGTTTCAGCAAAATCTACATTGTAGAAAAATTTCTATACACGAAAATGTTATGAATGTTATGATTTTCCCATAGACTTCCGTTATGAAGTATTGCGTGAGGTTCCTATTTTTCAAATAAGTCTAGCAAAAATTCAAACACACGACCTTATCTTTTTTATTTGCTGAATTTTCTAGGTATATTCAGAAGTTTTGAAAAATCAGAGTTCAATCAAATTCTACATTTTGGAAAAAAATTCGATCAAAACGTGCAGAACTAACTTAAGAGAGAACATTCCAAAGTTGTCCTCAGTGTTGGATGCATTGTGTAGAAAAAATAAAGATAAAGAGTAATATATATTGTATACAGTTTTTGCCTGTTTGACAATTTAAACTTTATCTGTACTTGTTTCAGTATAAGCGCACAGTAATATTAGTAAATTCTGCTGTAACCTGATACTTTTGTGTTTGTCAGAAATAGTCAGTGCGTGAGTGACTGACTGAGTGAGTGAAAGAAACAAACAATGAAACAATTTTCAATTTTTATTCCCTTGTATTTCTTATTCTGTATGCATGCAAAGAATGTTAAAAAGAGTTGTTGGTCACATAGTTTCTGACCCTATGGCCATCCTAAAGTCCCTGATACTGGTCTGGCTTAGGTTGCTCATCGTCATCTTGAGGCTCCTGGGCCCAGGTTTTTTCCAAAGTATGGCCAGATTATGGAGGACAGCACAGGCCACAGTCACTCTACTAACCTTTTCTGGTTTCATTCGAACCTAAACGTACAGTTTGATTTGTTCATTATCCGTTATTTTAATCTTAAAACACAATCCCTAGTATTGTATTATCAGCAGGCAGACCGTTCAGAAACTTTAAACCTAAAAAGTAGTTCAAGAGAAAAAGTCATGACTTATTTCATAGAGTAGACTGAGGACACTATTTATTCTACATTTATAGAATATAAAATTCTTTCACTTGTTATAGGTGCAGATGGGAATTTTCGGCCTCGAGGGTAACTGTTTAGGCGGTAATGATGTTCCTACCGAGAAACCGCCCGCCTAAACAGTTACCCGAGAGCCGGATATTCACGTCTGCACCTGTAACCATTGACAGAATCTTTTTCTTGCATACCGATATCAAGATATAATAATAAAAATAAAATCAGTCGAACGGCTTTCTTTTTAGAACTATTTCTTATAGCAGCGTATTTAAACAAAGCGCGGGAAATCAACGTCCGTAAACAGGAAATACGTCTAGACATTTCAAAGACAAATAACAATGTTTAGTTCCGGTTTTGTTTTATCAGTTCCAGCGTAACGTTATGAATTTTTGATAAAATAACGTGTTTTGAATCGAGAAATATACTATCAGAAACAAAGACGGACTGTCAAGGTATTGGATTTTTATTCCGTGTTTCGAAATAAAATATAAATAACTACATAAATCTTCTACATATATGTAGTTCGTTATACGTCATTTAAAGCACGAGAGTCATCTTACACCCCGGGGTGTAAGATGGATTTTTCCAGCACCGGTAAAAATACCGGAAATCCCCGTCTGGTATGCAAGAAATGATCTTTATTCAATGCTTTCAGTAAGCATGTATGCCAAAATACATGCAATTATCATAGATGCTGATATGCTGAATTTTGTGTGAGGTTCCTCTACCAAGTTATAGAACAGCTGTGACATGTAATATCCAGTTATTACTTGGAAAGGATTAAGATTACTGACTGATTAACCAACATGTATAAACCCACAATCTACTTGTTTCTTTCAAGGGTTGATTATCATTTGCTATAAAACATTGTAAAAATTACCCCGAATGCAAAAAAAATGAAATTTCCTCTTTTACACTCCAAAAGCCCTCTCTATAACATTCCTTGTAGATGTGAGTGCCCTGTTGTACCTTGATTAAAAACACTCTTGTGGCTACAGCATACAAATACACATTTGTTAAAATGGTAAAAAATCAACGAAATGTATGCGCCTGTCTTTATTGAAATGAAGAAATAAATGTTAAAACCGAAAGAAAAGAAACGAAATACCTCTCATCTCCCATCACTGGTTGGGTTGAGATAGTGTGTCAGACGAAATGGTCTAGTACATAGATATCCCCTAACAGAACACCTTTATCTAAACCTATAGAAAACATGCATTTTTAATTATAATCATTTCATTGTAAATGAGATGACAAAAAGGCACTGCTTTATATTTGTAGACATTTATCTGTGTTTATAATTATAATGAAAGCTTGATTTTTCAAAAGATTTTATTTGGTTTTGGCAGTCAAAATACTTTGGTGCCTAGCCTCAAGATATCTGTATAGATTGCACACTCTAAATATATGGCTGTCATAGGACCTACCTGGTCATGATGCATTTATGCTGGTGAATAGCCCTGTTTAAAATATAGCAGAAGAATACATAATGTTATATCATAATTATAAAATTATGTTGTATTTTGATATAGCATGTTGGTTATCTATATAATAGTCACATCCAATACAGTGGTTACTGTTTCTGAAACTTACATTTTGTCAGTATGGTTATGAACCATAATGTTCTTCTCAAGCTTATACTAGTATACCCTAAATCACTGTTAATCTCATCGTCACTTTGACATTAATCTTTGACCTCCTGACCCCAAATTAATCATCTCTTGTGCATCAACGCTTACATTTAAAAGCCTGATGACCATGGGCCAAAGTAATCTTTAGATTTTTATAATAGAATAGTTTGTCTTAGAGTCACTGTGATATTGACATTTAACCTTCTGGCACCTTAAAAAGAGATCATCTACTATTCTACAATGAATTTTGATAATCATTATCAAAAGCATTCTGCCTTTATTGATCAGTTACTGCTTTCAGTCTTCTCAATATTTTATGTATTATCATAAATTCCTTTCATTGCCTTGAAATTCCATTTCCAGTAATTGAAGGCTAAATATAATTAATAACCAAATGTTAATTATTATTTTAGAAAATGAATGCAATGCATTTTCAGTTGTGTACATTCAAAGATAAACATTAGAATTGATATAAGTGTAATACATTGGCTATTTTATATGAAGTAAGTTATGACTTCAAAAGAAATCAAATATGGAGCTGATTCGAAACATATGCAGCTGCCTAGAAGACTAGACTGTATATATCTGCTTCTGTCTCATATCAAATCACCATTTACAAAAATATATTTATCATATACAGCTGCATCTCATTGCCAGCAAATATGTATTGAAATAAATGTAAGGCCATACAATATTAATTGCTAGAATATCAGCAACTACCACTATTTTTTATGCCTCATATTACCATTTTCATTTTCTAAGATTATCTGTGGGATATTTCTGTAAAGAATGTAATAAATTATTTTCTTTCAGTTTTTATTGTTTACAATCAAAGTCATTTGACAAAAATAACTATTACATGTCATTTTTCTCTTTAACTCTTCATTTTGGCATCTTCTTGTAAAGCAAAAATAAAATATCTGATCTGAAATAAAAATCCCCATAATTTTCTCCCTCACCCTTGTGAAGAAAATTTAATCTAGCAATTACTTTAAAATGGCTTCAGATACAAGTTAGAAACTTTATACATGTGTATTCTGCTATTCCACGAACATGAGAAAAGTTACTGCAGTTTTGTTGCATTTATAATAACTTGTTGACAGATATAAACACATACAATATAACCAAAAACTTTTTATATAACATAATGATGTAGGAATGTGATAAACTAAACAGTTTGATGACTAATTAGTATCCATAAGTTATAAAAAATTTAAGAATTAAGAATCGGCACCCTTAGATCGAAATGTAACACTGGTAGTCTCTTCCAACACTAACTATTATCCGCGTGTGAATGTTACTAGCATTGAGAGTGCATTTTAACATAAACGTTAATCGCTTTCAGTAAATGTGTATTATGCAAATATTTATTACAAGTCTTAATTTCTGATGCTCCAGTATGCACGTTTATTACTTCATCATTCGTTGTCCTTTGCTGTCTTCAACCTAATTAGTGTACCTAAAATAAAAGTAAATAAAATATATCTTTGCTTTTTATGTAAAAATATTAAATGTTAAAAGTTAAAAAAAAAAGATATATTTCTATTTTGCTCTCAAATGTAAACATGTTGTAAGGTAGATGCAAACTACTGGAAAACTTCTTATCACTTACTGAAATGAAATATTCAAGAATAGGGCTAAAAAGAGAAATCAAACATTCAAAATACTTACAAATCATTAGAACAGCTCAGTCTTTCAACATTTAGGAAAGCTGTACACCCTTACCTCTTATGTAATATTTTCAGCAATTTAATAAACTTCTAATATATCTTTCCAAAATGGATTTACTGAAATGTTCAAACTTTGTATAACATGTATTGAAATCTGTCTATCCTTTTGTCCTCCTTTATAGAAAATTGATTCTGAAGTTTGAGCAGAAACATATATACTATCTTCTAACCTTTACAATGTACAGTCTGTGTGTACATAAGTGCATAATTAGTATTTTGGATTTTTAACAATCAGTTCTTCATTAATTCAATTCCTCAAAGTTACAGGTTTTGTGAACGGCAATGGAAAGAGATCTAAATGACCTTCTTATCATACTTGGTGCTTTTGGGGTATTCTATGTTCAAGAAACACAGTATTATTCTCTGAAGTAAAAAAAAATGTTAAAGAAAAATGTATGCCATTACCAATGTGCATAATTGTATGATTCATAATTAATCTAATTATAAAGGTCATATCAATAATGTTTCTTACGTTTCAAATTAGAAAATATGTCAGCTTCAACTTTTTAATACTTTCAATACTAAAATGATGAACACAATTCCTCCAAATTTATAAGCAGCATTCATCATACTAATAATGTTATTAACGTTTTTGCAAAATATGACGGGACATTTGTTAATATTCCTGAACAAATTTTACATTTAATCTTAGAGGAAAATACAGTTTTAAGACGAAAATACAAGAAAATCTTAAATATCATAAATGAAAAAAAATCTTAGACGCTTTATCAGTATGACCTCAGGTTTAAAGGATTATAGATACAAAGTCACAACATGAATGCAATGAGTCTCTGGTTTTGCTCTGTAGAGCAATATGTAATGGCATGGCAGGTACATTCATTGAATAGGATGTGTCATGAGAACAGAAGTCTCACACCACAACTATATTTTGTGTCACATAGTTGATGTGACTGTACAGTGTGCTTGTTATTACTGCATAAATATGACAACATTTCCTTTTTCTTGAACATAGAAATTTTTGAAAGAAGTACACTGCAAACCTTGGATATACGGAATATAAAATAGTTATTTTTAAGAATTTATGCATACAGATACGTGGTAAGAACTGTGGAGATTACCTTGAGAAGCCTATATTTCTATATGTTTTATCATATAATAAATGTGTAAGGAAAATTTGACAATTACCAAAAAGACATACCTTATTGACTATTGTCCACTTGAAGGTAACTAAGTATTAATTTCAGTTCATAACATAACTTAAAATATAATATACAAAACACTGATTAGTGTCAAACATTACAATAATAAGGATAATAAGGAACTGCATAACTATTCTTCAAATACATGTTCAGTCATATTCTGTTGACAGAGAAGCAGACAGAGAAGCATTATTTTATATCTGAACAATTCACATTATACATATACATTATATATTTATGAAAGACATAAGAAAAATATTCCCTACTCTAATAAACAATTAACACTATCTCATTGCTTGTACTTTTGAAATTTCATTACTCTGTAAATATGAAATATTCATGTAGACCTACATGTATGTTCAATGGCTGTAGTTTGAGAGTATACACCTTTCATCAGTCCAATTCTACAGACCTACAAATCAAAAATGAAATACAAAATGAAGACAGCTGCTCACAAGTAGACGAGTTTTTTTTCTCTTTTTTTCAGTCATATCAATGTGGAAGAGTTATGACCAAAATAATAAATTAATAGTTCTACACCCCTTCTCAGTCCATTTAGTTTACAGGACCATATGCATAAATATTTGGTTGGGAGTGGGGCACCAGTTTTATAACAAAAGCGACACCGGCGAGGTGCATAGAGCCGAGAGGGTGTAGGTACGGGAGGTGGGCCTCTGTCCGTTTTACGGGAGGGGTGAATGGGGTCTCCCTATGAAAGATTTTGATACAAAGATATGAAAGGGTGGGCTCGGGTTCATGTTTTGGTCTAAATTTTGAGGAAATGGATGGGTACTCCCCTCATTTTAGGAATAAGGGGGTCAGAGTACTCTCCCCTGGAAAATTTTGAAATACAAGTATGAAATGCTGGGCTCTTTTGGTCAAACATTTGAGGTAGGGGAAGGGGTAAGCCAGTCGTTTTATGGGGGAATCAATTGTGAAATACAGGTATAAAATGGCGGCCTTAATTTTGAGAAAATATTATTCCTTTGCAAAAATAGTGGGGTGAAACTTTGATGAGTATAGGTCACTTTTCAGCCAACTGTGTGTGTGTGTCTCGGGTGTGAGGGATCGGAAGGGAGTGGGGTTGGTGGCACTGGGACTGATTTTTGTACATTTAATAATTTATTTTCGATGCGTCATGAGGGGTTGTCGACTTCATTTAATACCGTCCAGCTACAAGCTTTGTCTGAATCTCTACTGATATCAAATTTACTAAACAAGTGCTGAAAAGAATCCTTCGGAAATACAGAAATTGTAAATACATCTATCCGCTACTGACAAACTGTGAGTGTCACAGATTACCAGTAGATACCTTATAGATTCCACGTAGAATGTTAAACAGTTGTTATTATTTATTCAACGTTCGTTTTAACATCCGTACCACCAATAATTTAGCGTAGATACACGTAAGAAAAGCCAAACAATTAAAGGTTATATTTTTTCTAAAATTCATTTATTAGCAACCCTTAATTTGATTTCTTCTTAGGAAAATATTAAATGGAATTAACAAATGTAATAGCTGCTATATATTATTAATCAATGCAAGGGTAGCTAATAAGCGAATTTTGAGTTTGAAATGGCTGCATTGAACATTTTCTGAAAGAAATGCCTGTACCTTTGGTATTTTGAACCCATTTTGCAATAATACTGAGAATGTGTTAGTATTAAAAACGACATTGGTTTGTAGCTTAATGGTTATTTTAATGAAAACTGTCATTTTTAACACTGTCATCGCTATTATTATTTTTTGAAAATTTGGCGGCCATCAGCCTATATAAATCCTACATACTTCAAATTGTTCCATAACTTTAAAATAGTTTAATATCAAGTCTAGGCAATGAAAAACATTTTGGACATATATCATTAAAGACCCACCACAACCTAGTGACATACTTTTCTGTCCCACATGAACTGCGTGAAAATCATTCTGAAAATATTGGTATAATACTGCTATTGTTTAAGATGATAGATAGACAATTAAGGCACTGCATGAATTAATGTATGTTAACAAATTTAATCTGTAAACTTCTTCAGTCAATCTTTTTCATTATAGTTCTTAAAACATAGTTAGATTATTTTCTTACACTGCAGATACAAAGTATGGTCCAAACTCAGCTGAATACATAAAGTATTGTGTATGCTGCTATATTGTTTTAATAATATATTAAGACATTCAACACATTGTGTCCTGGCCTTACATATATCACTGTCAATTTGAAACTATATACTTTTTTTCTCAATTTTTTTATGCAAATCATGTGTAATTACCATCATGGAAATACAAAAGAATACATTTATTATGTGGCGGGGCGGGACGGGTCTTTAAGTTACTGCAGTAGATATATTAAGGTTATACTACATTTTAATAAGTACATCATAAATGTATGTGAATTGATCTATGTGATTGTTCCCATTTGACAACAATAGTTTGAGAAGAATTATACTGAAAACAATATCACTCAGCAACAACATATTTACACATAAATTAAATTAAACTGTTTTTAATATTGTATAATGGAAGTTTTCTGTTAACACTAAACCTCCATGGGGAACCCGTGTTAGAAAGAGAGGCAACTATAGTGCAGAATAACATGTATACATACCGCGATGATTACAAGTGGCCTGGACATTCATGGAATGATAGTGTTTTTTGATTAAGTTAGATGTCTCTTGATTTTTCGGCAGAGAAATTATTCTAAAATGCGTGTCGTCTACACAACCAGCAACGAAGGGAAATTGTCTTTTTTTGATAAAATTCCTGTTTAACAGTCCGTCTGTCGTCATCCGTCGTCGGAAATCTTATGTATTCATCCTTCAAAAAAAAATAAAACGTCCGTCACCCAGGTAATAGTCCGGGACAAAGTGGCAATGTCGACACCAAAAGTGTCCCCTATTAACTGTAGAAAGCACTCGGATGCAAATAAATCTGAGTGCGATCAGTATTTACTGATTTTACTTATTAGTTTGCAGTCAAACAATTCCGATTCGTCCCATGTCGAAGTCGATCGCTAATGAGATCTGTATTCTTAAATATAGTTGACAATGTCTTATTAGCCGTGTATTAGGTGCCCAGTACTTCCGGGAAATCTACCCTTACCTTTTATCTTTTATTATCATACATACGGAATGTACAAAAAAGGTTTTCATTTGATTATTAATTAATTGTTCAAACTTTGATGCATGTTTTTAATATCTTATGTGTAGAACTACATAAATTGAGTAGTCTTTCTGGCCCTTTAAAAACCACTTCACTGAAATGTGAAGCAGCATTTACATAATAAGCAGGTTTTAAGAGTATCCGTGCCTAACTCTATATAAACTTGTTTATCACGCTTAAAGAGGAAGATTTATGTTTAGTTTACTGTGTTAAAAGGAAGTGTCTCCTTATGAATATGGAAACGAAACATACACGGAGCTGTTAGGTCACAAGATCTGTCGGCTAAATTACGGCTTGAGTTTTATACGTGACGTTTTGTTGTATACTTTTCTACCTTTTCAGTAATGCTGTTTGTTGGGATTACAGCAGTTAGGTCATATGGCGACTATTCCACCTGTGTAGAACCGCACTGTATGTTCATAAGACACACACCCAAAAGTGAAAGCCACAAAATATACGTAATTCGTAAAAATAATGACTTTCATCTGATATGCTGACCGAATCAGCAAATACTTTTAATCAAACTGATTTGTATTAACTTTTTCGTTGCAAATTGAACATATCAAGATCAAAACAACATACACACGTGCTTATTAACATTGAGTTTCAAGTGTAAACCAAATAACCCTCCTTAAGGCTGTTGCATAACTATTTTCGAAAAATGCTTTTATATATTTCACCAAAATAGCATGTTGGGTCGAGTTAAACTTTAGAAAATGGACTGAAATCATATTAACATCGCATCGACACAATTATAGAACCACTAACCTTCCCTAAGCCAGCCGGATGGTTTCGTCACATGAAGAATTCAACGCCCTGACTGAGGCTCGAATCCACATTTACCATTTGCTTATTTCATGTTTCTGGACTTCATATGTTGAATAGCTTTTAGAAAACATGTCATCTTTGTAGTGGAATGAAAATGTACTTTTATTTTTATCACGCTCATGCATTTTAAGCTGTATCAAAACTATTTTCTTTTCACATGTATACTGAGACCTTTGTGACCGAGGGGTTAAAATCACTTGCCCCCTCATGGATGTGGGTTCGAGCCTCACTCGGGGCGTTGAATTATTCATGTGAGGAAACCACCCAGCTGTCTTAGGGAAGGTCAGTGGTTCTACCCAGGTGCCCGCTCGTGGTGAATTAATGCACGCAGAGGCACTTTGGATCTTCCTCCACCATCAAAGCTGGGAAGTTGCCATATGACCTATAATTGAGTCGATGCGACGTTAAACCTTACAAAATAAATAAATAATAATGTTGCCTAATCTACAATAATATTGGATTTCCAAACATTAAAAAAAACTTGCTTACTGCAGTGTATTCAGAAGCTAATCTCGTGTTCAAAGTGGTGTGTTTGCCAGTTACTATTTCAAGACTGTGCCACTATATGAACTATGAACATTTTGTAAAATGGCAGACTTTAAACTATCAAATGACTTGCATAAATCCAGTCGAGCTTTAGATTGCTCCTCTTAAGCATTCTTTATACAAAAGTTACCACTCTTATCTTAGTCAATACCTCATAAATTTCACCGAAACTGTGAATTAGGTAATACCATAATTTCACTGCTCCGTGTTTCTGTATTAAATACATTTCTATAGAATTGTGTTACTACTAAATGTTATTATTTCTATTATTCAGTAAAACTAAGGAAAGTGATTTCAAAGAAATAAAAGCCGACACATGTTCTCAATGTACATAATGTCACCAACCTTACTATCTCTCTAATAGACATTTGCGAATATAGACGAAGTAGACAGTGGACACCTAGGACGATCGATTTTTCAAGGGGACTATCTCAACATTATTTAATCATATTATATGCGGTAGGAAAAACATGCACATAATGGTAATGAGGTCTGGCTTATTATGTCACTACTTTGCAGTGGGGGATAGAGAATTTGCTTCAACTATCAAATGATAGTCCGTCATTCCGTGAGAGAAAATTTGTGTTACACATATTGCACATAGGTATTTGACTTACCATCATTACATTTTATTTAAATGTTCTACTTTAGAAATTGTGTATCTGAGAAAAAGTAGTCAAGGTGAATTAGCGTGGACGCCCTGTGTCCGTATTCCAATTTTTGCTTTGAACTCTCCAGAGATCCCAATTTTGGCCCAATCGTATTGCGACATTGTTCGAATGTTTGTCGATGAATTTGAATCTGGGTCTAGCTTGTTAACAGTAAAAGCGTTTCTTAGATTTGTCATAGTGACCTAGTTTTTGATCATGAAGGAAATACTAAAAAATATTGCTTCAATAATGCAAAGAAGAGTTTTCTATGATTTAACTTAGTGACTTAGTTTTTGACTCAAGATAACCTAGTTTTAAACTTGACCCAGAATATATAGAAATACAAACTTTCTGACCATTTTTATGAAGATCATGTAGAACATTAGTAGCATTAAGAGCGTTAAGAATGTTTCTCTATGATTTAACTTAATGGCCTACTTTTTAACGCCATATGACCAAGTTTCAAACTTTATACAGACTTGATCAAGGCAAACATTATGACTATGTTTCATACAGATCAGACAAACAGTTTAGTTTCTAGAGTATTACTGGCCGTAAGTGTTGATCTGATACTCATTTATATTCCATCTGTTTCCATAAATAGATATAATACTGATGTAACTTTTGAAGAACAAATATGACGAATACATTATACACATTTCTTAATTGAAATTAAGTTGCATGTGCAGATAGGTGTGCGGAAACTTTTATCTGCCAGTCTCGGGGTTACATGTTTGACTCATGTGTATGACCATATCTTCTTTACTTTTTTTTTTGCACTCTTATCTGACGAAAAGGTTTCACACTTATCATGATGTTTATGGTTCATTTATTGAAAAAATACATTAGTTTTTAACATTCTTCTATGCACATGTCAGTAAATCGTTGTAAAAAATGTCGACTATACTCTTTGAAAAGATCTTAGATCTTGGACAAGTTACTCGTTACCAGCGTTTCCAAACATTTCAGGAAAACTCTGGACTGGACAAGTGTTCGTTCATTCGACTGACAATTCAAGCACCTGGTGTCAGTATAAAATAAAATCATAATAAATACTACAAAAATAAAGA
The DNA here is from genome assembly GCF_021730395.1 of Mercenaria mercenaria. Classification (NCBI taxonomy): domain Eukaryota; kingdom Metazoa; phylum Mollusca; class Bivalvia; order Venerida; family Veneridae; genus Mercenaria; species Mercenaria mercenaria. The sequence goes on from NC_069378.1 coordinate 59,484,957, forward strand.
TAAAAGAAACATTGAATAGGTTATTTCAATCAATATAGATAATATCAGGATAGATATATTATATTGCGTAAAATAACGAAAATGCCTGAAACTATTGGCGAAGATTAATGAGTGCAAGGTTAACACAATTTTTATCTGACATATAGACGGACGACGAACAGACAAAGCCAAATCTATATCACCGCCGCAAAGTGGTGGCATTATAGGCCAGATATTTTCACCGTTTTTGCATGCTTTCAAACCACACATTATATAATAAAAATAATGTTGAGATAGCCCCCCTTGAAAACTCGATCGTCGTAAGTGTTCACACTCCACTTCATAAATGTCTAATAGAGGATTTCTATATATTTAACGTCATTGCTCCATACCGTATACTGTTCTCGAAAGCCTTGCTTTTAATTAATAAACTGAGTATAGTATAACGTACCCATCACAAGGCGAATCTTACTACCTAAGTTCAAAACCCCTCTGAAAACAAAGCCAGCAACAAAGACAAGACTGCGGTCGCTTCGCATGTTCCCCATGTTTTTTAATATCCATTATAACTATTAAATTCATATATCAATGTTACAATACTAAATGATATCTAAATGCAATAGTTTGTCAAGAAATGCTTTAAACATTGAGAACAAAAAGCAGTCCTCGCTGTTGTCACTTGAACATATTTTACAGGTAACCCGATGGTACTGGTACTTCAAGATATATTTCTTGTGGACTTGCTCCAAAGGTCATTCCTGTTTGTGCACTAAACTCACGTAATCTCCTTAGGAACGAAGAAAAGTTCGATCCCATTTCTATTGTTTTGTTTTTTGTCTGTTTAAATGAAATGAGAAAAAATAAATGAAAACGGTTAATTTTCTGTTTGTTAAATTATTCTTTCAAATGTCATTAAAGATTCAAACCTCCTTGCTTTTTCCTGCAATTTTCAAATAATTAATATCTGTAGGATTCACGTTTTCCTTTCAAACTGTCTGACAATAGAACTGTGTTTTCATATATAATTTATTCTGTTTGTGCGGTTTTCTCATGTTGTCCAAGTAAAAACCGGCTTTTTTGTTTTTCGAGGGAAACACAAACTTGTCACAATATTTCACAATGCATAAGTAAATAAACATAAGAATGTTGTGCTTTAGCTTAAAAACAAGTTTAAATATTTAATATAATAAAAAATATTTTGTTCATCCAGCAAATACATGTATGCTGTCAAATTCAAGATGACACCATTATTTGCAACTACAAGTATACAAAACCGTTTAGCAATACAATACAAACACTTTCCATGCTAGCATCTACTTGTTTTAATTATACACTGAAATTTTTCACATTGATAAATTTGATGATATTCGTGAATTTTCACATTGAGATTAGTTTCGATATGAACGGCCATGAAAACATACAGTTTGATTTTTTCACAATTATAAACTTTTTTTGAGTATATTCATGGAACTTTTTTATTGGTGACATGCAACCAGGTTCGTCAGTTATATACAAAATGTAACATATAATCTGATAGTTTTACTGTGACAACGAACCTTTAGATCGTATCATGGAACAAACTGAATATGGTAAATTGTTAATTGGCATAGACAAATTAACACGTGTTACAATTTTCGGATAAATATAGGTTAAAATTGAAGAGTGTACTAATTCTTTTTAATCGTAAGTGAAACGTTGTTTGACACATTTAATTAATAGGCATAAGGCAATTACATACATGAATATAATACCAACTTGCCATATGTATAATTCTAGGTTTGGGCATTTTCTGAATATTGTCATTTATTGACATATATTTTGTCTGTGTTTACAAATATCTTACATTTTCCCATGTATTAAATGAATTATACTTGAATAGAAATATATTTATATTCTAATTTTAAAGTTTGACTTTAATATTTGTTGAATAAGTGCCTTGATAATTTTTTTTTTCGACAAAACGACTTCCTTTTATTTTCATTTAAGTGGAGCGAAATGTTAAGACTATACCCTTGGCTTATTACATTAAATACACAACTTCCCCTTTCTGTAATGTTTCCAGACTTAAATGTGTTGAACTGGCCATCTTTATACCGGAATGAAAATATACTATTATTTATATCACTTCCACGAATTTTAAGCTCTATCAAACATACAAAAGATAAAAGGTAAGGATAGATTTCCCGGAAACACAGAGCACCCAAAACACTGCCATAGAAACATGCATCGCAAAGCAAGCCATCAACAAAAAGATGCTGTAACGGAAAAATATTGTAGACGGGTTGCTTCAACTATGCAACAAGTACATTTTAATTATATGCAAAACCCAGAAAAAAAGCGGGGGCGCGGGAAGGGGCAAAGAGCAGACAAAAGGAACGGATATTTGGGGAAAGTGGAGCAAGGATGATTATACAAAAGGGAAAGCCACAAATAATAAACGTAAGAAAAAACAGCTCTGTGGTGCACCGCCCAAGACACTCTTACACAGAAAAACAGACAGACAGAAACGCGCACGCACGCAGGAACGCACACACACATGCACGCACACACGCACATGCAGGCACGCACGCACACACACGCACGCACACACACACGAACAAGCAAAATAAAAAACAGTTAACAATGTGTTTTTCTTACTCTTAATGTTAAAATGTTTTATGATACCGTGACATGATCTACAATAATATTATATTTACAAACGTGTTTTAAATTTGCTTACTGCAGTGTATTCTGAAGCTAGTCCTATTTCCAAGTAGTGTTTTTGCCATTGATACATTTTCATAATTGTGCCACACTATGTTGCTTAATGTGTTTGTCTTGCTCTTTCTGTTGATGTTTAAAGTGTATATAAACCTACCAATTATATACATACACATAAAACATGTATAAACCTATAAACCTATAATTTATACACACATGTAAAAATACACTGTTGTATGTTTTGTTTTGATAGGATGCGTTTTAGGAAATTGTCTTTTCCAGACGGATATTTGAATGTATTCTATAAACTAAAATGTAGTTATGATGTTGTATACTGACAGAATGTTACTTAATAAAGAACTGGCTCTTCATGGACATGTTTATTTGTATCTCTGTGGAAGTGTTTGTTTGTACTTGTATCAACTGAATCAAATTCTTACGTATTTCCGATCAGAAGATGTACAGCCTTGAAAGAGCTAGAAGGCAATAACATACAGAACCTCCTCAATGTTTTAATGTTTAGCAATAAACGATAAATTCGATGTATCATGAGGTTAATAATTATCAAAATTTCTTCTCTATTATTCCGGTACTAAAAATTGTTTCTTAAAGGATTTTGACATAGGGGATGTTTATTATCTTCTATCTAAAGGCTCATAGGGCTATTTTTACGAAACAACAAGAAATTTAGAAATACCACGTCCCAAAGAGTTCATTCTAATGCATCTTTTGAAGTTCACGACAAACCAACATATTATTTTGGTGAAATCTTTCAAAGCATGCGAAAGCTTAGACTCATTTTTGAAACCGGTAACGCAGCAGTCTTAAGGAAAGCTACTTTGTTTACGTATGAAACTGAATGTTAATGAGCTCCCGTGTATGCTGTTTTATCTTAATATGTTGAATAGGCAATGAAAATTCAATAAAAATTAATTTGAGTAAAAGTATTTGCTGATTTGAGCAGCATGAAAGTCTTTATTTTAACGAATTATGTGCAATTTCAATTGTAGCTTTCAATTAAGGAGTGTGTATCTTATGAACATACACTTCGGCGGTTTTAAACAGGTGGAATAATTTCCATATGATCTAAATTGTGTCAGTGTGACTGTAAACCCAACAAAAAAGTATCACTGAAAATATAGAAAATCACATGTATATCTATCTGACTTATCCTCACGTAGAAAACTCAAGCAGCGGTAATTTAGCTGATTTATCTTGAAAGTAACATCTTTGTACATGTTTATTTGATATTCATAAGGAGACTCCTCCTTTTAACAAAGAAAACGAAACATAAATCTTCCACAATAAGCGTGATCATCTTACAAATGTGCTTATCGAGTAAATGCTGCAACACATTTCAATGAGGTGACTCTAAATGGGGTATAAAGACACTACTCAATTTAGGTAGTTTCACACATAAGATAATAAAAAGCATGCATCAAAGTTTGAACAAGTAATAAATATTTAGATAAAAACCTTTCTGATGTTTCTGCATGCATGTTGATAAGAAATTGTCAACTATAATAAAGAATGAAAAATGTTCGTTACATTCATGGTTTGAGCATTATATTTTGATATTCTCTTCAACACATAGTATTTCTAAAGGGTTGATCTAGACAAGATATTTCAATTCTCTAAGTATATAAGAACAACATATTATTTCTGACAAAATGCACGCCATGGTGTTTATACCTACGTAATTAGCTAGTGTTGAAAACAAGTGTACACAGTGTCAAAGCTGTCAAAGCTATATCTTTTATAAGGGGCCTCCGTGGCCGAGTGGTTTAGGTCGCTGGCTTCAAATCACCTGCCCCTCATCGATATGGGTTCGAGCCTCACTCGGGGCGTTGAATTCTTCATGTGAGGAAGCCATCCAGCTGGCTTACGGAAGGTCGGTGGTTCTACCCAGGTGCCCGCTCGTGATGAAATAATGCACGGAAGGGCACCTGGGGTCTTCCTCCACCATTAAAAGCTGGAAAGTCGCCATTTGACCTATCATGTGTCGGTGCGACGTTAAATCCAACAAAAAAAATATCTTTCATAATATTCAAGTAAAGTGGAAGCTAAAGGGACCTAAACAGAATTTTAATCAGGAGTTTTTAATTTTCAAAGTACTAAGAGTGTAATAATTCTGACAAAATGCATACGAGTGGACGGATAGCTCAGTGGTTTGCACACTGGCCTTCCAATCCTGAGGTCGGGGTTCGATCCCCGGTATTTACTCGGGAATTTTCAGAAACGCTTTTCAGTGTTTCCCACCCAACTAGAGGTGTACTGGTCAGGAACCCAGGCAATCCTTGCGTGTATCAGTGCTATACACTGGGCACGTTAAAGAATCAGGCTGTCTATTCGAAACGAGCTAGGCTAAGTTAGCCGGACAAGCCTGTATCTGATTTCTGATCTCTCTGTCGTGGGGGCTTTGTCTCACTCTGTCCCTCTGGCCAGATCGCTCTGTGTCTGTACTAGTAGAGGATGAATTATGCGCCCTGTGTGGCTGCATTTGAACTATGTAAAGCGCCCTGGGCGCTATATAAATCTGGTATAATTTAATGTACAACGCCAGTGAATATACTATGTGTAAAATTAGGCGTTTAATCAAATAAAGCAGTTTTAGTTTTCAGTTTCAGAGATTGTTCAGTCTAATGTTTGAAAGCTATAGCACGAACACTGTGTGAAACAAGTGAGCTTAAACAAAAATCTTAACCAAAGCTGACACCAGCCATCAAGTGACAAAATACCTTGTATATTTCTTTTAAATAAGCCAATCTAAAACGTCGAAACAACAACATTTGTTCATCTCATTTTGTCATGTTGTCGTACTGGCACAACGGCACGTGACAACACAAAAGCCCGACAGAATAGCATTTTGTCGTGTTTGTATCTGTTATGCATGCGGGGCCGACACACGACAAATCTAGGACATGACAAAGTAGCATTCTTCGTGTTGTTGTCCTATCGCACAGTCTGGGCTCCATGCAACAACGTCAGATCATGACATATTTTTGTTGTTACTTCATCTACCAGTTGACATGCTCAGTTAAGTTTCACATATGCTGTACTTAAGCTTATAATTAAATCAAATTGTAAAACATGACATTACACGAAATACAAAAAACAAAAATGCTGCGATTCAACTAATTTGAATTTACCCTGGTAATAAGGTAACCTACCTCCTTAATACCTTTTTACTATTTTATCAGCTTGTAAGATACCAGCATATAATTGCATGTTTCGTGCTCCTGCTTAAGGGTGAGGTTAGGTACACCATAAACTGGTTTAAGCTCTCCAGTTGTGGTTTTGTCACAGACCTTTCCTAGGCGGTACCCCTCTGTGTTCCTTCATTTGATCGTTTTGTCTTAGTGTGTTAGTTTTTGTGTGAGAGTGTGTGTGTTGGCCGTGTGCGCTTCCGCATGCTTGGTTGATGTTTGGGAGTGCTGCGTTTTTGGAACGTGCCTTTCCCTGATGGATATTTATCCTTTCTTTTTAATATGCAACCGAGGGGCTAAACGACTACGATAACACGACATCATGGCAGGACAGAAACCAACCTCATATACCCGTAAATTTAAAATGATCGCATATGCAAAGGTAGTCGAGGTTCATATTGCTGGTCGTTCATTCATGAATTCAGTTTTAGCTACTCGAGTAAAATAGCCGACTAAAGCAATCTTTAAAAGAATATTTGCTTGTAATGTATATATGCAGTTACAAAAAGGAAACTCTTGTGGAATTAAAGTTATTCGCCCACAGTTCGGGTGAATTTTTTCAACCTGTTGATTTCCACCAAGTTTAGCTAAGTTTAGTTTATACTAATTTGTTTTAGCTCGATTGTGATGAAAGCTGCAAGCTTATTGGAACCACTCTCGAGACCGCTTCCTGGAAAAAACAGTACTGGTGTCATATGAGAAGTCATGGCCGTAACCCCAGTGGGGCTCGAACCCATGACACCCTATCCACTAGACCACCGCTAAAATGTATATATGACACTGTAAAATGTAAAATGTTAAAATGAGTGGTAACAAAATACAAGAAGAATGTAAATTTTCTGTATTTTGTCTAAAGCGTTGCAATGGTTCTTTTACCTTTTGCACAATATTTTTTAATTATTTATAAGAATATCTTGCAAAACTCATATGTCAATAAGTTTGCACTACTAGTCACTTTCAAAGTACTCATTTTTTATGGATTTTTAAGAGAAATTTTTTTGCCTGTTTATTTGATACACCTTATTTATAATCTGGAAAAACACTTAATCCTTTCACAATAATTATTATTGTGTTTCTGAGTAGCTAGAAATGCCGTTTTCAAGGGCAGATAACTTTTCAGTACTGGTGATCTATGATTTGTATCGCATATCTTTGTTTCTTAGATGATTGTCCTTCAATATATAGATAGGGCAGATAATTCAAGATCAAGCCTGAGTACCTATGACTTTTAATACATATCTCCGTTTTAAACTTGATTCTCAGTCAGTACACAAAGTTTAAAGAAATTCTGCCCGTAGGAAAATTTTTGCGTATATGTATATGAATGTACTGAATATGTTTATGCATTTCATCCTTTCCTTGTAAGAACTGAAATAATTCATAATATAAAAATGGCCATCTAAAAATATCTGAAATGAAATGGACAACTCCTATATTGGCAGATTTTCATTGATTGTAGGATGTGCCAAATTATAGTCTATATCAAAAGTCTCTACAGGCAATTAAATTCAAGAGAGTATAGCGTAACCTTAGTCTACTTTCAACACTTTGAAAGAGCCTATTCTGAACTTTCCGTTGTCACACGTTGTTAGATATACATTTTGAGTTTCATATCAATCATCCAAGTTATTCTCACTGAGAGAAAAAAGTACATTTAGCTTAAGAGCCAAAACATCTTAGAATTGTCAAATTCCTTGACTGAAATGTATGCATTTTCAATTCTAATGCACTACTGCACATTCTAGCAGAGTCTCAGCATGACTCCTAAAATAACCGTAGAAAAGTGTGCATGTTCTATGACAACTATTTTAACAAATGGAGGTAATATTTTCCCTGCCAAATAAGTTGCTTGGGAAAAGGGCCTATTTCATATCATTTCACTTTTGCCCAGCGTATTGGTCAATCAAGACTTGTCTGCCTTATATCTTTTTGAGTAGGTACCCGTCTCTAGATTATTCGCATGTGCCAAAATTGTTTTAGAGTCGTTAGAAAAGCGTCATTTATAAAAAAAGACTTCAACAATCTTGTTTTATTTGAATCGATCCTATTTTGCGCACCATAATGTCCATTAATAATAATTATCAATTTGACTGTTATATTGTTTACTAATATTCAATAGGAGCATGAAACGTTTTAATTGACACATGTAACGGGACATGGTAAAGGTACTTGTGGTGCAGGCGGCTTAATGTTTTCGTTTGATAATGACAATGCGAGGGTTCATATCCGCGCGAAACTGTCATTTTGCCGTTTTCGCGAAATTTCATGCCAGAGACTTTAAAAGATTTTGTGTGAAATATTTTTTGTCGCGTAATTCGCATTAGTAAAGATGCGCGAATTTAAGTCCGCGTTCTCATTTATCCATCAGGTACAATGCTATCCAAATTTCATTTCTGTCCGTATTATACGTTATTAGATGCTCGTATTGGTTCAATATTTATCGAAAAGGTCACAGATGATGGGCAGTTATATAAAAATTGTATTGATTCAAAATTATTATTTTATAAAATTGACTATGTAAACGTTTTCTAATATCATTTTTATCCATACAAGAGTTTCAAAGTATTTTATATAATAAGAGATCATTCGTATATGCTATAATTGTTGTTAAAGAGAAATTGGACACGCGCAATTCATAAAAAAGACTTCAACCACCTTGTTTCATCTTAGCCGATCCTATAATATGTTTGCTCTTTAGGTTACCAAAGTTTATGTCATGTTGGGCGACCGGTGATTTTCCTATTTTTTACCTTGTCCAAATTTAAGTTATTTTAGTTGGATGAGCGTAGGTAAGACCAAAACAATGTTGCCACACTGGACCACTGCATCCGCTCTAAAATTTTTAGTGTATGTATACGTGTAAGCATGTTACAATGTAGCACCCCTGTGCTCTTGGGAGTTCTACTTAATGATTGTACAGAGGCTGTTCTGATTTGTCTAAATTCGTGTTTATGGTTTAAAAATGATAGCCCCTCTAGCAATTATATAAATGTAAAATGCATGATACTGGAATCCAACTATGCTTATAAAATCAACAATATAGCACCAAAATCCTATCATTTATAGCAATTTAATTATATATAATTATATCAATAATACAATGCAGAAGCTTTGTGCTCGTCGAAGATTGGGCTGTAGTTCATTAAACTTTGATCTCCATCGGCACTCCCTTGTGCAGTTGTGTTTTAAACGAAACAGTCAATCATTTCTATTTAATATGTCTCAACCACACCTAGCAAAGACAAAACCTTTTGGCTAACACTCCTGCTCCACCACAATTGAGAACATTTTGTTCAGTAACGGGCATCTTCTTTCGAACAAATAAGCATGCAATGTTCAAAGCTCAGCAAATGCATAGCAACGGCAGGCGATTTTGATCCGAGTCCCAATGTCTGATGGGTTGGGGTTACGAGTAGCAAAATATCATTTTTACATAACGTTCTTCCTTTTTAAGAGTTTTTTTTCTATGTCGTACTATTTGCACCCGTCTTCATTAGGCATTTGAAATAAAATGTTGTTTTCTTTTTTTCCTCTTATTTGTAAATTTTCTTCTTACGTTACTTTTCTACTACTTTTGATCATGCTACAGTGCATATCGTTTTGTAGCCTGTCATAAAAATAATAGTAAATTTATATGTACATAAAATATTCTATGAAAACAATTCAGATAAGCTACTTTGTACCTTTTTTCCTCATCCTAACTGTATTTGTTACAATGCTGTTTATGTTATACATGTATTTACTTGATAAAACTAAATACTGTCTAAACTGAACTTGGATTTTAATTTTACACATGTCTGAGTAGTGGCTGGAGTGTTTTAAATTCAAATGTGCCATTGAATAAGATGTTAATTTAGCCACAATTCAAATCTTAACACTAGAAAAATGAAGAATTAACCAATATGCGAGAATCATGTACTTTCGTAGAATGTACATATTATACACTGGCGAATGAAACATTATGGAACACTATCAATGATTTTAAATACATTTGTAAGCAGAGTATCATCTCAGTTGTTGTCTTAGCCAATTTTCACTATACATTTAGATAAATACGTTTTAGACGCATGAAACTTTAAAGTACCTTGTGGCGGCTGTAAACATTCTCTTTTAAACTCCCTGGCGCTGAAATGCGACTATAAGCGTTATATTTTCTACCCCTGTAGCGTCGATATCCGACTATACGCTTGCTATCAGGACTCCCAAGGACGACGATTGACGAGTATGGTCGGGGCACCGAGATCATGCCGATTGCGTCACGTACTTGTTAATTTTTGACGATCCTGACAAAAGCAAAATTAATTTGCATACTGGCTATTATTTATTAGATGTTATAATTATTAATTGTTTTAATAAATAGTTCTATTGTAAAAATAAATGTTTGTATACATGCGGTCATGTAAAGGATATAAAAATGACGAACTCCGCTGTGTCTCATACAAAGAAAAATGTGTGTAAATAAACGCATGTTTGTAAATTTAATAATTCTTCAAAGATGGATGTAAATGTACTTTACACACGCTCTCAGTGCGTTTGTGTACATGTTTATAAATAGATTATACATCGAAATAAACCATCGATTTTAACACCAAAACGGAAATGAATTTCAAGTAATGCTGAGATAAATATTCTGTGTTAATAATGTATTAATATTTATTGGAATTTAATGTGTTTACATGTGAAAACGTAAGAAAATAAAAAATGTTCAAATATTTATTAAACATAATACGTGTGTTAAAATTGTGAATATTTCGAAGTGAAAACATTATTCTACTTGAATATTAGTTACGTACAAAATTGGATATATCCTAATATTTGTTCAAACTTCGAAGATTTTGTAAGTTTATTTTAATTTACACCCAAGTTATTAATGTTTCCCTGCATGATTTCAATTGACTGCATACGAGTGTGATTATGTTCCCAACAAATAAAGATTCAAGTACTCAATATCCAGAATAAATCAATCAGTTATCATTCTGAATTTATCAGATTATAGACTTTTAAAATTTACTTTTGACAAAGCCATTGAGAGTAGCATAATACAAACCTTACAAATCTGGTTATGCATTTACCTGTCTTATGGATTTCAATGACAAGAAAAAAAAAAAAACACTGAGGAAATCATGAATGAAATGGGAGCGAAAACAGCTATATTGTGGGTACTATACCTCATTCGTAGTGAAAAGAATGGGGGAGGGGGTAATATTTCGCAGGGACAGAATTTAAGGGTAATAAAACCACCACTGCAACAGACAATACAAATAACACGTTGAAAAGGGACATCGCCTTAGAACATCAGTAAACTATAGTAAAGAAAACTAGGCTTTTAAATGCGTTTGGTGCATGTCAACCTCACACTTAACCTATTTTCGGCAAGTTAGCCAAGACGGTTCAAAGGAAATAATTCTCCGCTGAGGAAAGCTCTCGCATTAGTGACAAAATACAAAAATGCATAAATTAAACATACAGATATGGTGAAATCGAGGTGTGTGTATGTGTGTGTGTGTGTGTGCGCGCCCTCATATTCCTACCGTTGTGGACACATTTGTATGATTTTGACCTTCATTGTGGACACATTTTTCGTTGTGGACACCGGAACATGGTGTCCACAAAGATCACACCTCCAGACAAGTCAGAGAGGGGTTATCTTCCCTTTAAATCAGGAACTGTCAACCAACGTTATGGACCAGCGAAACTCACATCTTGACTGGGGCATTAAACTTGTAAATTTTATGTTTTGCTCACACAAAGATCCGTGCGGTAACCTGACACCGCAGTGTAGCAATTATATCTACCGAGGCAGTCTGAAGGGCAATTTGCAGTAATTTCTGATAAAACAGGCGATAATATGTTTTATGAACCCCATCTGTCCCTAATTTATGTCAACAGAGAAAGTTAATTCAATGCGGAATATTTCACAATGGGAAAGGTAATGTTTTTTATTACTTCATAGCTTTTTACTTATAGTTATTTTAGTTTTTCTTACTTTAATTAATTTGAGAATTATGTATTTGATATGTGTTTAAAGAATGCTGTTAAACAATACAATGCTACCAATCTCTGATTTTAAAGTGTTTTAATAACATAACTGATCATCATGGAGAAAGATTTATATGCTATTGATCGTTAGATTTTTAAATATTGCGGTCTTACGCGATAAGGAAAAAATTTTCTCTCACTTCGAGGCTTTACTTAGAAAAGTGGTTGTTAAAGGACATGTGTATCCAATAATGAATCCATACTGTCTGTTTGGAAGGTAGTAGTCTAATTAAGATAATTCAATCAATATAATGTATTATACATGTGAATTTGAACATTATTATTTCTATTCATATTAATAATATTAGAATTCTACAAATCGAATGAAGATAATTTATTTTACACGTGTAGTTGAACATTATTATTTCTATCCATATTATCGAGTTAAGTATCATTAATTAAAGCATGGCAAATAGTTATATGGCAAAACAATGTTATCAAGTTTTGATGTTATTTGATGTGCGTTTTTTCTTTACCGGTCAATGAATCAGTATGTAATGATTTATTCTTCAGTGCTGACGGCTGTGATATAAAGACACGATTCCGACGCATTTTCAAAAGAGTTTAATTCTGAGAAGCAGGTACATTTTTACTCAGTGTTCAACAATATACAGATCTAGTGTTAAATTTGTTTTACTATTCTAGTACCAAGTTGTGACTATAACAGGCGCGCGCTTTAATTACCATTTTTTATGATGACACACTGCCTGCTATTAACAGATGATTGATTTTTTTATAAAGTTGCCATTGCGGCATTCCACATTACCTGCGTTAAGCAAATCTGACTTTTGAGGGCCTATTTTATCTTCTTTTTTAAAAACAAAATAGGTGCAAAATCGTATTGTCATAAACATTAACTTACATAAAATGCCAGATCGAGCATTGCAATCTTTGTAAAATTTAGCTGGAAAAAAAAAAACAATTTTCAGGAATAGAAATTAGAAATTGCGCAGTCCCATGGTTATTTTTCTAATGTAGAAAGCAACATTTTTAACAGTCTCAAAAGACTGGTCCTTACTTTTTAACGCCGGAAACAGATTTCTGTCTGATTAGATCCTTATTGCTGTAGACACATTAGAAAAAAAAGTTATATTAAGTTTTATAATGTGTTTTGCAATTATTTACCATTACATTGAAGTAATGAATTTTCTGAATGCATTATGTACATTGAACCCGTCTCAACAACATACTTACGAGAAATAGACTTCGCAATTTTCTCGTAAAGTTACGATAATGATAAGACGGCCCCATATACCGTCGCTTTAAAATATGTCTATAAAAGTTTGAGGAAGTAATATTTATACACAAAATTTATGAAAATAGCCACGATGAAAATTGCCTAAATTAATGAAACAGTGCGAAATAAGGTTAACTTTAAGAATACTAGCATACCATTTTCAACAAAACTATTAGGTGTCTAATACCTTAAAAGAAAAAAATGCTTATCAAAATAATGGTTTGTAATGACTGTTGGTATTATTCGTGAGTAAGTAATTTCATGATAAAGGATCCTTTTTTTAAATTTATTTACCACAAGATTTTGTTTTCATCTTAATTCTCAGAAAATTAAGCCTACGTAAGCTAGCTTGACGGAGGTAGTGAATCAATATTCGAAAATGTCATAGGTTCGAATGCCCACTGGGAACATTTTCCCCATTTTGTGATACTTTTTTATTTTTGTAATTGATTATGAATTAATAGCAAGTGGTAGTTTGTTTCAATCATGATAATAAACATTTCAAAGTTAGTGGCACTAGATGAAATTACCCTGATCGGGGAAAAAACACATTCCTCTTTTATTGATGTATTTACATTCTGCTGATATGATTTTATTTTAAAAAGTACATAATCCACATATAGTGAGAATTTGACCCATGAGCTACGACCCCTGAAGAAAAGCATCGAAAGATCCTATATTCTTTACTGATAACACATGATCATTCCCCAGATTTAACATTGTTTTCTCCTTATAATTTTTGATCTAACATTTTTCAATAAAATACATTTCATGCAGAAATACACATTTTTCTATAAGGTCACGGCTTAGAGGTCAGATTTTACCTGTAAGGGTATCTTGATGAAAATAAATTATCAATTTGTCGAATGCAGAACAGTGGTTGTTGTATTTTAATGTAACATCAATTTAAATATTTTTCTCTTTTTTTGTAATATATTTTTATTTTCCAATAAATACAGTACATCTACAACAAATACATCAGTAACAGGTTATTTCTTTCTAATATTGAAAAGGAAGTACATTCTTAATTAATCTGCAGTATTCTTTTTTTTTTAATTATAAATGTAAGTATTATTGGAAAATGTGGTAAAAAGACGAGGAGAGTAAAAACTAGTAAATTAAAGAAGAGAAAAAAAAAGAATGACAAAAAATGCATGAGGAATTTGTTCCTAATCTTGTTCATGCGATATAATTTTCAGGCATTCCTCAGATGTTTCAAACCAGTTACTCTCGATGGACAAGTCGTCAGCGGTGTGGCCCTTCTTCCCGATGTTGCGGTCATATTAATAAATGGAAAAGAATTCCAATTTCTAAAACAGGTATTTTTACAATAAGTATGATGCATCTTTAGCAAGCAAATGTAAAATGAATTTGTAATTTTGCATTCAAGTATTGAAGAAAGTACTAAGAGTATACACAGTTGAAAGTAATATAACTATTTGAACAACCATAATTATGGAAGTGAATGTATGTGGCAGTGTCAAGGAACGGAAATGGGACTTAACCATTCGATTCTACAGACATTATGCACACCTAACAAGCATTCAAATCCTGTTTGTACATTGCTTGTATGACATAAAACACGAGACTGCCAACTCCAGACAGTGGTAGTAAATGAGTTCATTATTTTATAAGAAATATGTTTTGAATGAGGATAAATAGATAAATCGTGCATTCAGTTACAAATTATTAATTCTTTATTATTATTTTTAAAACGCAAGATGTATTATGAGTTATTTGTTGATGTCAAAGGTTCAGCGAACAGAGAAAAGGATAAACCCGGTGGATGAAGCTCTGAGGTTCGTTTTATGACATCATGACCCTGAAGATATATGCGAAAAATATATCAACGATTTTATAGGTAAACTAGTTAATGAAAACCTTTATAAATAGCTCTTTCATTCTATAGTAGTTTACTTGATAACGATACAGTAGTAAATAGTAAAACAGTGATATCTTCGAAAACACCTTTTTTTCTGTAACATCACTTTCTTTTATGCTGCACGAGCTAGATCGAAGATTTAGTATGCCTTATTTCGATTGTCTCAGACCCAGAGAGTAGATACTACTCGCAGCCTTCATAGTAATTGAGGTGATAGCCAGTTCATCAGCATGTAATCAATAAAAAGCAATAAATCACATGTAACTGCTGATAAGCTAAGGCTAGAATTTCATTAACATAGGATTTAATCTAAAAACACGTTTTAGTGTATTCTATTTTTCTTTCTGAACATCCTTTATACTTTACAAGCAAAATGGTCTTTAAGATGTCTTTTTATATGACTTTTTTTTGATAATGAATGCAGTGCAAATCTACATTTTTGTTTTTGTGAAAGGTGATACTACTGTTCAAGAGGAACCATTCTACTGCTACAGATAAACTAGACGGCAGCAAGCATCTGTCAGAGATAATTAGATAGCTTAATGACCATTTTATCGGTCTCTCGTTAGTAAATCAAATGCATCATTTAATATGTATAACAATATCCAGCTTATCAAAACTACTAATTAAAAGACGTTGCAACAAAAAATCTACTCTGAAAACATTTTATAGTTTGAGATAATATAAGAATCGTTGATTTCATCTTTCAGCCGCTATAAATTGCAGTAAATAAAAACAGAAATAGGAGTATTTCTTCACTACCTGTCTAAGTAAAACCATTTATTTTTAACGTATATGAAATACACTATGTTCACTTTTTATGTCTCAGGTCGAGGTGTTTTTGCCAAAAAGAAAATGATCAAAAATGGAAAATTCCTTGCGGAATACCATGGCGTTTTATCCAAAGCTGACGACATGAAGGACAAAGATACAAACTACACATATTTCTTTGACTTTAATGGTGTCAAGTACTGGTATGTAAAATATTTCAACCTTTAAATAATACAAGCCTTTAAATTCAAGCTACAAAATTGGATATCAAACGCAAAGGCGGATCTGTGTCTGTTTTAGAATAAGGTAATCAAAGTCAAGACAGTACTGTGTAACATTTACATTCATTATTTGTGAATCGGTTTCAAGAAAACTAATGTTAATGCTTTCTTTTATTTGTATAATCCATGAAAATACTCGTGTGAATAAAAATGCATTTTCAAAATTAAAAACATCCATTTGAAATCTACATGATTACATTTGGTCTCATAAATGATTATCTAAGATAAATTAATTAACTTTAAGACTTTATCGCACTAGTTTGACACATTTGTCTGTTCAGTACGTTTTAATTTTTGTTATTATCATATTTTTGGTACCATTGATGCCTCAGAGGAACCAAAACTGTATCAACCATCGTTAGGACGGCTAGTAAATCATGCAGACAAAAAACTACAGAGAAATTCAAGAATAACAGTCATTGGTGTGAATGGGGTTCCTCATCTTGTACTGTTTGCGACTAGGTTAATTGTTGATGTAATTTATTACACATGTTATGAATATGAAATCAGGAATTATCTGATCAGTTGATTTTGCGCTCTTTATATAATTAAGATTCTCCATCAAAAGTATAGTTACTGTCAAGCAGCGATTCAATATCTGGCTAAGAGACAGTTTAAACGAATGACTAACTGCCATTGCAGAAAGAGAAAACAAACATAAATTTCAACAGATATGTAAAATAAATATAATTTGAACAATATCAAACAATAAAATATCATAAATAACATGTCAAAAATGTAAACAATTCCTCTCACTGTTTTAATTAAGCCGCACTGTGGACACCAAGTCAGTGAGCGTTCAACTCTATCAATATATCTTTCGCCTAAAAGAACTTCCATTTCAATCTTCACTGTTCCAGAAGTAATTTCTTTTAAATAACATTTGTAGGACAATTAAAAAAAAAGACCTGTTTTTTTTTTTTCAATCATTACCGGGTACTTCACTTTGTTTTGGTCTAATGCACATTCAGATTTGACTTGTAATGAAAACTGCGACGATGAGCCAGTTCAGTCTCCTGTAAAATGCAGAGTGTGTGAATACCAAAGGAAGGTCTGCAGTTCGATTGGTCATGAGAACAACAACAGTGGTGTAACATCGGCTTCGAAACGCAAAGCAGGTATTGTGTTAACACAATCACTGCATGAATTGTTTGCAGTCAATAATAGTTGTCATTCAAATAAATTAGACATTAATGTAAAGGCTTAACAACTTTATATTTCTTCTTTACCACTTGTACTTTCTAAACCTTAAATGTAATTAGAACCCTTTGTTGAATATGATAAATTGAATTCATTTTAATTTCAAGGCTTTGTTTATTTATTTTTTCTTTATTCTTTTTTTTATTCTTTTTATCCTTCATGATTCTTTGTACTATGATTTTATGTGTTTTTTACAAAGTAACTGAAACACTTTTCTTGTATAATTAGAATTTCCAGTACAAACAGGCAAAAAGATCAAGGTCGTTCCTTGGACAGAGAAGCAGTTAGCGCCATGCGAAGGTCATTCGTCAAAAATATCCGCTGCTTAAGAGTTCCTAACAAGCAGGAATGCGGACGAGCAAGGAAAAATGAGAGCCTGTTGCTTTCTCGTGATTGGAAGAACAATAAATTCCGTGACCATAATGAAGTACAAAGATTAAAGAAAAAAAAAGTTAAAAGAAAAAGAAACATCCGTTAAACTTGCAATGAAATCTAACAGACATATATTTTCAAAATGTAAAAATGTTTATGTGTGTTTTTTTTACATAAAGTCCCCAGACACTCGTTCATGTACAGTATTATTTTTGCTGGATGTTCATGTTAAGAGGTCATGAAATATCGACAAATTACTATCACGGATTCGTTCATGAAAAAAATAATAAATTGACTGAAACAAAAGTATTGTAGTTCTTCAATTGAGGTTGTCGTTCTTAATGAAAGCTAAAGATTTTTCCATTCTTCTAAGTTATACCTCTCAAACAATTCATTCTTGCAGAATTTGTACAGAACTTTTGTTTAAGTTTAGTCCATTATCATTCATTTACATTTATTTACGATGAATACGTGTTCGCGGTCCGAATACATCTATTCATCGTTTGCACTGTGTTTGTTTTCATCTTAACAGTGATAGAAATTTTTAATTAAATGCCTAGATCTTGGCAGTGGGCTATCTATCTTCTCCAGCACAGTTTGGGATAATGACTATCACAGTATAGTTCCAATAAACAAGGATGATTGTTTATTGGAGGTCAGTCTACCTTACAAATGTATCAATTAGTGAGAAGGGGAAACATAAATATTGATAACTTTTAAAGTTATACCTGTTTGTTGGCATTTTTATGTAAAGAAAAATATCTGTTGGTCAAACACAATAATTAAATAACAAGAAACTTTATTTTAGGAAAAAAGCAGGCTTTTATTTTTTTCAAATTCTGTATGAAGACGTGTGATATTGCAGAAAAATGTGACTTTCACTTATCTAAAAGTTTTGTTTAATGCTTGTAGAATACTGTATATAACATTTGTCTAAGACTGAAACCGAATGTGCATTTCAGTGTTACAAAATAAAGCATGAAAAAAGTTCACTTTTGGCAACTTACTGAAGTTGAAAATTCAGTATAGATGGAACACAATAATTTGATTTTATCCAGTATATTATATTCAAATAATGGTGATTGCATAAATACGAGAAAACCATTTTCCCATTCTTTTTGTAAATACAAAAATGTATTCTAAATAAATATAAGGTTCACCTTCATCAATATGAATTTCATAATAATTATGATATTGGAAAATATTGTTTGTCAACACAAAGAAATCATTGAGTTTTCACTATAACTGTGTTTTATTATCATCATTATTATTTGTAATAATATTACTATATATTTCATTATTTTATTTGTAATGTTACATTATTATTGTTATCTATATAATATAAAAATAATAGTAATTATTATTATGACCGGTATTCCACATTGAAGGAAAATTAATTTCTTTCAACTCCACTGCACACATCTTCATGGTCTAGTTGGGACCCTGCTGAGCTAATTGCCCTTTAATTAGCTACTGTTACATAATCGCTGATAAGCAGCAGATAAGATGGGAGTTGTTCATTGGATTGTGGGGGGACACTTATATAGTAGTGGATCTAGGCCTTTAAATACTATTTTGTTGAATGATCCCTTAGTCATTACCCTTTATCTGAAATGAATAATAATTTATAACTTCAACGAAATAGAGAATAACTTCATTCACGAAATGGATAATATTTATTTCTGGGTAGCCGGCGACCGGCCGCGCGAAGCCTAGGAAATGTATATTATGCGTTTAATTTTTTTATCAAACAAATATTTTACTGTTTATTACTGTTTACATTTATACTAATAAACATCAAAAATATACATGTACAGCCAAGAAAATAATTAAATGGGTCGGGCCACAAGTACATGTAACTAACAAACTTATTACTAAAATGGATAATAAATACAACGAAATGGAGTATATTATTTCATAGCCGAAATGGCTAAAATTTGTACAATGTATTACCTAAATGGAAAATAATTATATATGGAACATTTGAAGATCAATTATTTAAACCAAAGTTTTTGTCTTATTTCCTTGCTCGATCCAAAGAGCTATAAAATACTTCTTTGCTCGATCTCGCAGAACTTACAACCTGCCGCAATAAGCTTGCATGATATTTGTAATATAATTAAAAGTGGAAGTTGAAAATGAAATATTCAATTAGTGGGGATCAATTCATTCCGTATTCAAAAATAGTAATCATCTTAAAATTGTTATTTATCATTTCTATTGATTCTTCGAATTGAAAGCTTTTATTTGAAAATATCAAATGGCAGCGGTCAGATTTAAGAGAGAGAGAGAGAGAGAGAGAGAGAGAGAGAGAGAGAGAAGGAGGGCGGTGGGGGCGTGTAGCAGGGAAGGGTGTTCTAGACTTGAAATCTTGTTCTATTTTTTGTGCAGAATTCAGCTTTATTATAATTATAATCTATTAAATTAAGGATAACGACTTTGCGCGCGATACATTTTCAATATGAAAATGATCCAGCATGTAAATATAAGAAATAAAAAATTATAGATTCATATTAGCAGGAAGGTCTAATACGTATCAGTTGTTCCAGACATTAGGTATTTCCCATCAGTAAGTAGTTAAAGTCCTTGATTCATATCTAACGAATTTACATTTTTTGTTACTACACTTTCATCGTTTTAAAAATAAATGTCCATTAAATTTCCAAATATATTCTTACAGATTTTAGAATACTAGATATCTTGTAAAAAATTTATTTTCGTTTCACAAGACAGTTCCACCACGTGATATATTAATCCGTGTGCGTTCATATATAGTGGCGTTGATGACCGAAGGCATTAAATTGTATCATATCAAAGCCATCTTATATGCTTCAGTAAATTTTATGATCCGCTCTAATTAGGGAACCTCGAAGGGATCTTGATAACCTAGGTGACATATGTTTTATTATGTCATTTTGCATAATAGTTACGTAATGATTTCCGGTAGATCACTTAAAACAGCAACTTCAGTGACCTGGAGCCGCTCTACCCTCCCCCCTAACCCCAATTATGTACATGTCATTCAAGTTGGAGAAAAATAAATACTATTATTATTTATATATATATTATTTGAAGTTGTAGAAAAAGTAGATATATGATAACAAATGACATTTTAAAATGTAAAGTACAAGTTTTATATGTATATGATGTGTGGAATTAGACTGGAAATGCTTGTTCTTTTCTGACGAAAATAAGAATAAAGCAGGCTTTTCAGGTAAGATATGATAAAAAAATATACATGTCTTTAATCAAGCGTATATACTGTAGAATAAGTTACGGCTGAAATCATCTTTACAGTGGCAAAACAATTCGTAATATAATGAAAATATTATGTATGTTTCCTTAAAAGTAATAATTCAATCATAAACTTTATAAATATCTTCCTTTGTAACATGTATTTTGATTGGCTAATTTATTTAAAAGTGTAATTCAAGCGAGCGATACGCGCTAAGCGTATAAATTTGCACGCTAAGCGTGTATTTTACCCGGTAAACGCGTAAAAATACACGATGAGCGTGTACTTTTATAGATCTACCCATTGAAATACACGGTAAGCGTGTAAATTTACACGGTAAGCGTGTAAATTTACACGCTAACCGTGTATTATGGTATCGCTCGAGCGATTTCAGACTTTTGACCCAAACGGTACGTCATATTTACCTGTATCAAACAGTATGCTCACTCGCACATTAGAAACCATATGACCGTGTGGACACCTACCATATAAGGCTGGTGTCCACAACGACTAATTGGTGTCCATATTGAGGGTTACCCCTTCTTCATTTATATTGGCTATTTTCAGTAAATCATCGAATGAGTAGCCTCAATAATAAGATAGAGTAAGAAAATTATCAATTCTGTTCGAATAATACCATTAAAAAGTAAAGTGTCCACAGTAAGGGTTAAAACTGCAGTGTCCACATGGTAGGCAATACGAGTATGCGTGCGCGCGCGCGTGTGTGTGTGTGTGTGTGTGCGCGTGTGTTCGGGTTTAACGTAATTTTCAACAATTTTTCAGTCATATAAACGACCGTCAAATCGATGTATTAGAGCACCAAATGTATTCAGCAACTTGACAAAATTTAAGGGACCCAAGAGCAGCCTTACTTTTAAGTGCGCGACTAAGCAGGTTTCGAAACAAAATTCAATTTCCTCCTTCCGTTTTCGATGTTTCAGGAGAAGTTGCATTACGAGATCTCATATATTAGTAGTCACAACAACTATAGAGAGGTCAATCACCAAATATGTTCAATTATCTTTATCACATTGTATCATATTTTATCAAATTAATACAAAACTTAGTTTTAAACAACACTAGTTTTAGAATTGTTTAAAGGTCTGTGTTATATTTCTTTAAAAGTTCGGACGATCTATGCAACAAAATGAAAGTAGAGAAAGCATTGCGTAAATTTATGATTTTGGTAACCCTGTTGTAATAACTATTTGGTAATATAAAGATTTCTGTGATTAAAATTTTCTAAGAATGTCCTGCCAGAGAAAATACGATATTTACTGTAACCCAACGAATATTCGCGACCAATTAATTTTCGCTTTATTCGCGGATGGCAGTTAAACGCGAAAATGTGTTTGCGCGCATAAGTCCACACGATTTCGCCAATAAATTGGTGAAAAAGTTTTCTCTACATAACATGTCTAGACATTGTTGAAATTGTTGATGCAGAGCTGTATGGCAGAATATTCGATTTTTTCGGACATTTGAGAAGCTTCTCCTGTTATAACAAAATGAATGAAATATTGCCATAAAAAATTGAAAAACGCAATTATAAGTAAATTAATTTTCAATTGATATTTAATATCAAAAGCCGTAACTTTCGCGTTAACATTTCATCCCACCCTTAGGTGATAAAATTTCAATTACAGCATCGTTCGCTGCTTCCGTTACTTTTTTCTTTTCAGGTGTACTTTCACTTAATTTATACAAAACAACAAAACACGTCGTTTTTACGACCCCTTGGATTCACGAATCCGCGTTAATATGTTTTTTTTTTCGGAAATGAATTCGAAGAAAACGCGAAAATAAATATTCGCGAATATTCCGGAGCGAAACGCCAAAAAAAATTTGTCTTCGCGAATATATATTGGGTTACAGTATAACACAAGTATTTTTCAGGCAATTTGTCTTAGAGCATGTTATTAATGCGTTGTGTTTTAATACGTCACCATTTAAAATGTGGACGCTAAGATGTTCCGTTTAGGTTTAAGCATCACTCTTAAAAATGGGGCAAGACCAACAGGAGCCCGCCCGCATAGCTCAATAAGAACAAATCTACGGGTCGTTCGATCCCTGAGCAGGGCGTATCTTATCTTTGACGATTTGATAATATGCATTGGGTCTGAAACTATCCGACCTCCACCTCTAATTTATGTGGGGACATTTGCAGTTACTTGTGGAAAACAGGTTTGATCTGATACAGAACCCAGGAACACTTGTTAGGTATATTTCCCGCCGTTATATTACTGAAATACTGTTAAAAAACGGCATCAACCCCTAACCAAACAAACAAAAGACCTACAGGAAGTCTAAATTTTCGTTCTATAATAAAATTTTGAACACGATAATACAACAAATTAACCATTTTGAACAGCTTATTATGATCCATAATAGTGACACCCGTTTTGTTTGACAGTGCCCATAATCGTTCAATTTTTTTACGATTCAAGTCGTTATAAATTCATACATATTAAACATTTTATAATTAATATCAAAATAAGCCAGTAACACACGGCATGGTTTCTTTCAGTTATTTGAAATTGGATTTTGCTAGGTGTTAATACATACTTTAAATTAAAGCGCAAATAAAAACTACAGAGAAATAAACAGGATTAACCATCGACAAGCTATCATAGTATTACTTTATGTCAAAATTACAATCTAATTTACATTTCTAAATATGTACAAAATGTATATCATGTATATTTTTAAGGTAAGCACAAAGTGCAGGATATGTAGGAAAAAAAAAACACAACAGACATTTTTTTTTCTATAACTTAATATTTTGTCAACGTACCAACGGTCATAATAATATAAAGATAAACATGTCCGAATTCCATTTGTTTCTACGTAAAATGTTCCAGAATGCATCTGTTTCTTCTAAATGCATTTGTCATTAAATCTTAAACGTCTTCTGATAATAGTTTTGTTACAACGTACACAATAGCTTCCGTTTATATTACCGTTAGTGATTGACGGCTTCACAATAACGTCACGCAATCAAACAATATGACCAAACTTTCGGTCAGCATATTTGTTCAGAAGCTCATCTTGACTTATATTATACATTTCACATGCAGGGTATGTTAGAATTTGACGGTTATGATGCCGACTGTGGTTTGCATTTGAAAGTAAGTGACTTCGCCAAACCGCGGACATCTGTCTCCCACAACATATCCGAGGTATATCCCAATACCGGAGGTATTCAATAATATACTGCATATTTTCATCTGACATTCCAAAGAAAGTCTGGTATTCGTAAGCAATAAAATGACCACTTTTTGTGACCAAATCCACATCAGCAACATACGGAATCGTAATGTTTCGTTCTTTAATTTTCCGTCTACTCCAGTTAAATACAAGTTTTTCTCGAAACGGCAATGTATCGCTTAAAGTCACAAAAATCTATGAATTTGATGGTATACATATAGCTAACCTTACAATATCATTAGTTTTAATAACAGACTGAGTGTACTTATTTACTGTATGTATTGGCTTAGGTTGGCGCGGCCCTTATAAAAAGGGACCCTCACCTATGTATTCATGAATCTTGCAACATCAAGCCGTAATAATGAAATGAATGAACTAGCACGCAGAAAAGTGCTATTCAAATATTCAAAATTAAAAGGTAAACACAAAGTCACCGTATTCGAATGTTCAAATGAAGTAAGGATAATATATTAAAGTTGAGTACAACCACACTAATGCATCAAGCATCACCACAATCCGATAATTCTATAATACAAAATTCATTCATAAATATTTTTGTTACAATGTACACAATAGCTTCCGTTCATATTACCGTCAGTGATTGACGGCTTCACAATAACGTCACGTAATCAAACAATATGACCAAACTTTTGGGCAGCATATTTGTTCAGAAGCTCATCTTGACTTATATTATACATTTCACATGCAGGGTATGTTGAACTATGAGGGTTATGATGCCGACTGCGATTTACAGTTGAAAGTAAGCGACCTCGCCAAATTGCGGACATCTGTCACCCACAACATATCCGAAGTATATCCCAATACCGGAGGTATTCAATAATATACTGCATATTTTCATCTGACATTCCAAAGAAAGTCTGGTATTCGTAAGCAATAAAATGACCACGTTTTGGGACCAAATCCACATCAGCAACATACGGAATCGTTATGTTTCTTTCTTTAATTTTCCGTCTACTCCAGTTAAGGATAACATGGTGTAATAGCCATATTTCATATCTTGTATCTGGATGGTAATATTTAAATGAAATTTGGTCACTTTAAAGACATTCAAAATTAAAAACGTTTCACCGAGAGAATTTTCAAAATTTATCATTTTTGGGGAAGATAATCGGTATTGAAATTAACATTGATGCCTATGGGAAATATATATTTTCACTGATTATGAGAATCTGAACTTGAGTTTCGAGAAACTTTTGCGGTAGAAAGCTGCATTATATGATTCTGATACAAATATCAAAAAGAAATCTAAAATTTCCCGTAGGAAAAAGGAGAAAATCATGTTTTTCTAGTTTTCAGTGGAGATAACTCATGAAAAACCAAAATTATCAGGGGAGGTAATTTAAAGGAAATTTTTGAGAACTTTTGTCACTATATAACTTGTCAATATGCGCTTTATTTCTATCGTTTGACATTTTTAAAGCTTACATTATCGAGTTGTTTGTACGCTTTTGGTGAAATTGAGGCCTATTACACCATATTATCCTTAAATACAAGTTTTTCTCGAAGCGGCAATGCGTCGCTTGAAGTCACAAAAATCTATGAATTTGATGGTATGCATATAACTAACCTTACAATATCTTGAGTTTTAATAACAGACTGAGTGTACTTGTTTACTGTTTGATTGTTAAAGAAACATCCAACGTTGTTTATTTCTTCTCCATGCAGTAACGCCATCATTAAACACAATATTTGGAACGGTTTTCGAATATGACTGAAAGTTAAAAATAATAAATACAAATTTAGATATACAAGTTTTCAACGGTTCCGCTATGTCCATTAAAGTAATTTGCGACCATTAAGATATCTTATATCTTCGGAAGTTTCGGAATGGCACTGTGTGTAACCCTATAATTAGATTGCTTTTCGATACTTTTTTATCATTTATTTGAAAAATATAAGTCTTAAGATATGTTGAAAGATGTCCGTCACTTATTGACGGACTAAAACCTATTGGCCATTTACTCTTCAGATTTTCATCAAGACACAACACACATATCTAGTGGTTTATCTGCTAAAATTATCATGTACATGTATATTGATATTAACAAGCACTTGTGTACCTGCATATTACATGTAATGACGTCATTGTTTGAACATGTCAGGGAAGTTCATAAGTTTTAGGGAATGCAGTTTTTAGACAAGTAGTTGGTATTCCCATGGGAACAAATTGTGCACCCCTTGTCGCAGATTTGTTTTATATTGTTATGAAAGAGACTTTATGTTGAGCCTTTCTCCAGATACGCAAGCAGATATTGTAACTGCATTTAATAATACATCACGCTATCTGGATGATATTCTTAATATGGATAATCCGTTTTTTGGTCAATTGGTGGGTACTATTTATCCTAGGGAGCTTCAGTTAATTAAAACTAACAATTCGGATACTGATGCTTCGTTTTTAGATTTACATCTCTCTATTTATGACAATATTATACATACTAAATTTTATGACAAGAGGGATGATTTTAACTTTAGTATTGTAAATTTTCCCCATTTGGATGGGGATGTACCTCAGGCTACATCTTATGGGGTATATATTTCTCAATTAATTCGGTTTGCCAGAGCGTGTAGTCATGTCAAGCATTTCAATGAACGTAATATATACATATTACAAGTAAACTTCTTCAGCAAGGCTACCGTTATTACAAATTGTGTAAATATTTTTCTAAAGTTTACTATCATAATTCTGATTTAGTTTTAAAATTCAATAGTAATTTAAAGACACTTCTGCGAGAAGGTATTTCTAAACCCGTTGTTTTTTATGGGGATGTGGTTTACTTCGTAAGATCTTGGGTCATGGTAATTTTCCAAATGTATTTGGTAAAATTATAAAACGTTTTATTAAAAGAGGTTACGACCCAACTGTTTTGAGACATACCGCATGTTTAGTGTTCAACCCGTTCATAGTTGGACACTACGCTTCCCTCTTTGATTGTGTCTGACGGAAGAGGGGGGAGGACTCTATGATAAGCAGTTTTTAAATCCTACCAGGACTGAACTGTTTTGAAATCTGTCTTCTGGCCTGTTTCGTCGGGCCCTTAAGGGTGTTTCTCTTGTTGCTCTGTCTTCTGAAAAGGCATTGAGTACATACGTTTTTGGTTCTAAAGGTTTGCTTTTTATATTTTTATACACGAGCATTTTTGTGTTTTACATGCCATGCCTTTTTGTTTCCATTACGTGTGTTAGAGATTCACCTGAAGGGGATTACTTTTATTTACACTGTCCCGTGTCTTTGGAACATGGTGGGGGTAAGAGTGAGGTTGGGTGCGCACCATAAACCGGTTTAAGCTCCCCAGTGGTGTTTTTGCCACTGACCGTTACAAGGCGGTGCCCCACTGTGTTCCTTTGTTTGTTCGTTTTGTCCTCTTGTGTAGACTTTGTGTATGTGTATTTGTTCCTTTGTTTGTTCGTTTTGTCCTCGTGTGTTGGCTTTGTGTGTGTGCACGTGTATGTGTGTGTGTGTTTGTGGTGTGCACATCTGCGTGCTGTAGGACTCGTTTTGGGGAGGCTGCGATTTTAGTACGTGGCATTCCCTGTTTGATATTTGTCTTTGTTTTTTTACACGTTGTTAACATTTTCAGTCTGTAATCTGACTTAATGGAATGATCCAGCAATGTCTATGCTCATTCAAGAATGTAACACCCTGTATTACTAATGTAAGAACTTGCAAAATCATTCAAAAATTAGCAAAGATGACTGAACTTCGATAAACAGTATGAATCGAAGACTGACCAAGGAGGTTCAGTTGCCAACATAGATTTGTACGTTGTAGAATAGGTGAAAAATATTACAGAATTTAAGAAACGTAGTAGCTTACAGCTGTAATTTTGTTATTGGGATAACTATTAACAATGACTTTCAAAGTCTAGAGAAAAAGTGCTCCCGTTGTTTTGTTCAGCTAACCCTGTCCAATACATAAATACAAAAGGCGATTATATACCAAGAAGTAATATTTGTCGCTTTAAAATCGTTTGCTGATTACTTGTAATTAGACTTTCAAGACATCTTAGTTAGCGTAAGAATAACATTTCAAAGTAAGTACTTACTTAAGAATTCCGACAAAAAATTAACATACGTCAGATACATTATACACAGGAATGACTCATGACGTTACGTCTAGCAGATATCTTACAAATTCAAAAAGTTCAAACCATGCACCATAATTCACAAAAACATTTACAACTTTAATACCATAAATACAGGAAAATCTTAAGGTAAATCATAATAGGTTGAAATGTTAGCCTGATAAACATGTAGTGTCTCTTAACTCAGGCAGTTTTGCACGTCTGATAAGCGTAAAGTCATCCGGATAACGTAGGATTAATCTTGGAACAAGCATTTGAATTTCATCCCAAGTGCACACTTCAAAAATAAAGGCAAAATTCTTTTTTTAAAGATATAGAATGCCAGCATAAATGTTGACATGCGAAATAATTTAAAAAAAATGCCTTCCAAACCAATTAAGGTATGTGTATTTCTTAAATCATAGAAAAATATCTCATAAAAATAAGCATGCGGACCTATACATTATATTTTGTCGCACGTGAAACCTACATTGTAGAAAAAAATTAGGTTCGCGAAAATGTCATCAAAACTGTGATTTTCCCAAAGAATCCCTTATGAAAACTTGAACGAGGTCCGTTTTCCTCAATCATTCTAGCAAATGAAAAATAACCAGCAAATGATTTTATCTTTTTTAATTCCTTTTTTCTGAAGTTCTAAAAACATCTACAATAAATTTCTACAAATACTTTTTCATCCCTTGTATAATTACAACAAAGGTGTATGAAAATCCCTTTTCTATACATTTGTATTATAACCTGAACGCTATCAAACTTTACCATGCCAGTTTTTATGTATATATCGGCTGACGTTTGATCTTATCTAATTAGAAACCTTTGGAGTCCATACCTAGACATCATTTTCTTACCATAGACTCATACAACGTACACAGAAAACTAAGAGTAACAATTATAGACACAATGCAAATGTAAATCTGTTCAAAATCATACGAAACATCTCTGTTTGCAATTGCTTTAGCAAATGTGTACTGTTCTGAGCTTCTATGAATGAATAAGAGATGTTATAACATATTGTCAACAACATTGCAGTCAACTTTATGTTCCAAAATGTTTCTACACATTTCCTTCACACCCGAATAGTAAGTCATTCATTTTGATGTAGATATTAAGAGCATCCGTTCTTATTAAAATGTCTTAAAGGGAATTCCTATAGTTTTTTATGCGCATCTTTCTGCGCAGCCGACACTTTCTATGGAAAACTGAAGTGAAGTCAAAATCTCTTGAAACATGTTACAGACAATCTTAAATATGAGGAATCTTGAATGAAATAACATTTTTGATAAGTTTTATCAGTAATCAAATATTGATACTGGTTTATGTTGTATTGACAAGTATCATGCCTGACAGGTATCTGGCTATTTTTGTGGTTGTGTTTTTACATCGCATTTTAGTGCAAAGACAGTGTTGTTCATATAATGTAAGATAATTGACTTAGTACTGATAAGACAATATCACCTTTCAGATTATTTAGTATTCAATTATAGAAAGAATTAAGAATTTTTAAAACTTTTTTTAACTTCTAGCAGACATACATGTAATCAGTTTGGCCAGGTTCGCGCCATTTTCCGTCCGAACAGGTGTTGTATTCTAGCGGTCTTAACATAAAAATCAGCCTGGTGACCCATACATTTTTAGCCATTTTTATGCTCACAATACTATTATCTATACACAAGAAAAACAGGAAAAAATTCTATGAAAGAGTTTTTTCAAAATTTAAAAAAAAATATTCTTCACTATGGGCATTTTTCATTGAAAAAAAGTCCACAAAAGTAAATATGAAACATTTTTTTTTTCATTTGTACCCATTATTGTAAGGATAGAGTATTACAAATACGACTATGATATCAGATAAGTATATAAGAAAATCTGTAAAAAGAAAAAAAACCGTATTGTGCTGTCTTGATGTATATTTTGGTTAGTATTTATAAAAAAGCAGAAAATTATGAAAATGTTGAAAAATCGCTGGCAGTTTTAGCAACAGTGGGTGTGTTCAAAACAATTTTTCACAAAAACAAGCCTGGTGACCTATTGTTTTTATTTGTTCATTGTTTTCAGCACAAATTTTCCTATCATATATGTGAATTTAAAAAAATTCTATGAAAGGAAAAAAACTATAGGAATTCTCTTTAAATGCACGAAAATTGGCCAGCGTAAGCTCAAGATGGTTTGTGCTAGTCTAACAATGGGTTGTAGTTCATTACACTTTGACCTTCTTCGGCACTCCCTTGTGCAGTTGTGTTTAGCCTAAACAGTCAATCAATTTTATCTTATATGTCTCAACTGCACCCAGCAAAGACAACACCCTTGTCCCACCACAATTGAGAACCTTTTATTCGGTAACGAGCATCTGTCTTTCGAACAAAATATTCGAAGCTCAGCACATTCATAGCAACGGCAGGTCATTTCAATCCGAGTCCCAATGTCTGATGGATTGGGGTCCCGAGTAGCTAAATATCATTTTAAATCACTCTCTTCATTTTTAAGAGTTTTTTCTGTGCCGTACTTTTGGCATCTGTCTACATAAGGCATTTGAAGTAATACGTGGTTTCCTTTATTCCTCTTCTTCTTAAATTTTCTTTTAACTTCACTTTTCTACAATTTTAATCATTCAAAAGTGCATATCATTTTGCAACCTGTCAAAACAATAATAGTATATTTATATGTACATAAAATATTCTAAAAAAAAAAATTTCATGTAAGTTACTTTGTACCTTCATTCCTCATCCTTACTTTATTTGTTACAATGTTGTTAATATTATGTGTACTTGACAAAAAATAAATACTGTTTTAAATGAACTTTGAATTTAACTTCAGACATGTCTGGGTAGTGGGTTGAGTGTTTTGAATTTAAATGTGTCATTGAATAAGATGTTTCTTTAGCCACACCTGAAATTTTGAAACTAGAAACATAGAGAATTAATAAATATGCGAGAATCATCTAAGAGGACATGCGGTGAACATGTACTTTCGTAGAATGTACATATAATACACTTGCGAATGAAACGTTATGGAACACTAACAATGATTATAATTACATTTGTAAGCAGAATAGAATCTGCGCTGCAAGAATGACTAGTTTTTCCAATACTAACGTTCTGACACGAAACGACAAAATACGAAGTGTGGGATACATGCCGCATGTCGCTGTGTACCAGTACGTTGATCTGTAATGTTATATTTACCTTGAATTGATTTAGCTAGGCCCAGATAATGCGAGACGCTTGCATGGAAAGTGTCCAGACCAAGTAAAATCCACAGGAGTCGAATGCATCATTTAGATCATGATCCAATTCAATGACACTTTTATGATATACCTCTACCTATTTCTAGTGTTGCCTTCATCAAACTTTACTATAATTTTAGATAAATATGTTCTAGACGCACGAAACTTTGAAGTACCTTGTTTCTACTGTAAAAAGTATCCCTTTTGCATTTTTAAACATTTATACATATTTGATGAAATAAAAAATTGTACCATCATTTTTTCGTTGCTTCCTGAAGCAAGCGTTGTATCTATTTATATTAATAACACATACACTGCCGATAATTTCCTTTCCTTCAAAATATTTGATACAATTAAAATAATGATATTGATACGTCAAACCTTTCTGATTACATGTAGGAGATATTCGTTTAAACAACAGTCGGTTTGCCGGTCAATGTTACATAGTTCTGAGGAACCAAAGCTATTTCAACTGAACAATATGTAAGATTCACTTCAACTTATATTCGCCCAATACACCAATGTATTCTAATTCGACTGATGAGGTGATGAATTAAAACGTATTGTTAATGTAATCATCATAAAATTTACAAAAATATGAAAGAATAAAACATTTTCAAAAAATTAGCAACGGTAATCGTGAGAGCAAACATCTTTATGCTTTTTGTGTTTTGTATCTTGATGAGATACTTCCCATGGTAAACAATATACGGATCATTTATATAGAAGTGTATTGATTAATTTAGTGATCAAAAACAAGAATATACTTCACGATGCGCATAAGTAAACAGTACGCTCGTTTCTTTTTCAACCCAAGTGATCTGGCATATTATTAAAATGATATAAATCATGCACCATAATACACTTGATGAACCACATTCTTCGGTATGTCAAACAATTTTAATACTTAAAAATATTCAAATAGTCTGCGTTTCAGTCATATAAATGACGGTGTCTACTTGTAGTGAGCACAATGCCGTATTTTATAGTACGGCTTCACTGGAATACTACACCGTAGACACATGACATGATACCACCTAGACATGTTATACTGACACCGGGCTAACCAGTCCTAGCACTACCCTCTTATTGCTGAGCGCCAAGCGAGGAAGCTACTAGTACTATTTTAACGCCTTGGTATGGCGCGGTCAGGGATCGAACCCAAGAATTAATAAGTATACCATTCAAGTCATGGCATTTCACGATATAAAGCATAAACCAAACTTTGAACAAGCAATTACTGAAAAAGGTTTAATACTATGAACAAGTCTTGTGAACCAAGAGCAAATTCTGAATATTAAGATTACAATACAATTATAATGTACTTTCAAATTGGTTTATCGGTTTAAGAATTATTTTCTCTGCATGAGTTTGGTTTATCGCCTTTCTTGTAAACCAATGACCAGACTGCATACAGTTCGATTACTAGGTCAAAAGTGTATAGCGTTTTCAAACCAAATTTTTTTTACTTATAAAATGACCTTTCTACTTTTTAATTATGTTTTGTTTTAGCTTAAGTTCACGTTTTTTCTTATACATGTACAAGACACACTAAAATATGGAACCCTGAGTTAGGTTACAAAACGTAATCTTTAATGTTTACAAATATGATGTTTACAAAAACGAACTGTACTGTTTTGTTTACTGTGAAGTAAAACAATTATCTATAAATAAACTTAGTACAAACAAACAAAGAAAATTATAATCGAATGGTTTTCCAATCCATTCGATTAAAATTTTCTTTGTTTGTGTCTACTATTTTGATTGATGTATGTCTTTTTATCAAACTTTGTTAATTTAAATGTACTACTTACATTTGTAAATATAATTGTGGAAATAAATACAGTTTAAACCAGATAAACCTTTATTTGTCAAAACCAATGCCTTTCAGGCCAAATATGTATCATGTTCATTGTTGTGGTGTTTTCACTGTGGAAATGTACTTCATCTACGCCGATTAAATGTACGTAGGGAATACTGCCTGATTCCCAGTGTAGTCCCTAACGAATCCTATTAACAACGCGCTTCGTCTATTATTTAAATCTTCATTTTACCATTAAGAGTACCAGAATAAATTGAAATGATGTTATACATATGACGTTATACGCTGATGTATTAGTCACATTTTGACATACTCTTAGTTCTGAACATTTACTTTGACCGAACAAATCTTTTCTACCACTAAGCTATTCATTATGATTCTTATAGATAAATATTGCTCTATGCCCATCTTCTGTTGAATGGCCAAAAATGTATAATAAAATAACAAAAATTAAATATTTCACATATCGGTCATAATAACAGCCACTGTCTGATACCGATCTTCAGCTTATCTTATTCGTACACGTAACCGAAATATTGAAGTGACAGATCAATTTCCGAGTTCATTGTTGTAACTTCTCAAGAGAAGGAACACTTAGAACTTGTAAGTCACACTTGACTGAGCAACTGATCGCGAAAACTGTTGTTATTACGTGCTGGCAAATCAAACTCCGTGACCTTAGCAATAACTCTGAATTTAACATTAGTCTTTCCGAGTTGAGGCTGAACACGCTCTACTAAACCCGAGGATGGACAATTGGCGTTGTTGAAACATGCCAAACATTTTATTTGTCACAAAGGTTGACATACGTCTTTACCTTCTAATGCATGGTCAATATATGAAAACGATCCATATTGCGACCTTCAAATTGTGCGCAACAAATTCACGCATCTAATGCCCGGATGTCGCACTCTCGAGATTTAGGCAGTGCTTGGTGCTAGGACCTTTAAACTTAGAAGAGATGTTGGTCTTGACCTTAAGTACACAAACCTTATAACTCTGCATAGCTTGAGTCTTGGGACTCTAGTTGCCCCTTAGAGGTGCCAAGTGTCCCATTTGAACAAATTTGGGACAAGACCTTATAATGATGCTACAGACCAAGTTTGTTGAAGATCAATCAAGCGGTTCATGAGTATAAGATTTTAAAGTTGTTTTTTCTATTTTTAACACTGGCGGCCCCTGAAACGTGCCAAGGTGAACCATTTAAACATAATTGATAAAAGGCCATGACAGGATGATACTAACCATTTTGGTGTATTATGACCAGTAGTTTCAGAGGAGAAGATGTTTTAGTCAAAATGTGGACGACGGACGATGGACGAACCATCCACCTATACAACAGCTGTATCTAGTTTCATCGCATGGAATGCATTTGATATAGTTTGTTGGCCTATTTTCAACAGAGAAATCACACAATGAACTGAAGACAGAATAGAAATCTATAAATCTTATTTTTTTACTGTCAATAATATATGGGAAAGGACAAGATCCTTTATAAACTTGGTACACAGCCAAGCAACATAATAGCAGACTCGTATGGAACGCCTAGATTGTCTTATATTGAGAATGACTGAAATGCCTGGTTTCATTCTGTTGAGTCCGAGATACAATGTTTAGGGAGGAAATCACAATGTGTCCAGTTCTTGAAGTGTTATGTTGTGTGCTGATTATATTATGTTCAGTCAAGTCAATGTATTGTTGGGTGCTATAGTCATTATGTTTAGTTCTTGAAAGAAACAGGCATGTAGTAACAAAATTCTTTTCGGTTAAAAATACTAAAATTTGTACACAATTACAAGTATGGTTCATCTATCCCTATAGAAAATTCAAGTGGAAAACCCATCGAGATTTTGGTGGGATTCCAGTGGGAAATCCAGCGGGAAAAAGATCCCGGAAAGATTCCACTAAAATCTCGTTGGGATTCCAATTTATCTCAGTGGGATCCCAGTGTATGTAGATTGTGGTAATAACCGGGATCCCAGAGCGCTTGTTTTGGTTGAAATCCCGCTTAATTATACCGGGATCACAACAAAAAAGCAAAAAAAATCAGATATTACATAGAGGAACTAATGTCTTTGCATAGATTTTAAAGTTAAATTGTTGCAAATTAACATCACATTTTATATATTCTTAAAAATGAAGTTGAAAATTAATTTATTGTAACATTTCCCCTTTACTCAAAACACATAGTGACAATGATAAAACTAATCAAAATGATACCTACTTCCGGCACGGATTATCCTAATTGCTTTCCCTTGCTTTTAAAGGGGTTTTTAATTTTAAGTTTTTGTGACATCTGCGGATGTCTCTAAATTGTTATTTTTTTGTACTTTTAGCATGTGTAAATGAGTTCTGCTCAACCCGGGGCTAGAGGGTGTGGACGGTAGCATGCATTTCCACTACCGCCATGATCAGGCTCAATCAAACCGAGCCTGCAACATTTTCATTTTTGTCGTGTTGAGCGACCTGTGTAGAGTTTCCACTTTTCGTTTTCAAATCTGCAGAGAAAAATATAAAGGCGTTCTATAATTGATACAAACAAGAAAAATCAATAAAACCCGTGGCTAATAAATGTTACAGTATCTTGTGTATGTGTGGAAAGCATTTTTACTCTTAGAAAACACTTTATCAATGGATATATAACTTAGAACATTTTGCAATGTAAATGAAAAGCCTGCAAGTGTATAAAACTGTCAGTGTTATAGGAATGATCTGTCATTTGAGCAATGTGAACCACATACTTAGAGAGAAATATCTACACACTGTAACCAACAGATCATTCTCAGAATGATGGCCGAGTGGTATAGCGTTACGCACACCTGACCGTATATAATTTCATAATTCTTTAGTCCCTGGTTTGAATCTCCTGTAAAACACTTTCTTTATCTATTCACATTAAATAATGCGAATATTTTAGTTCACTTTTATCTGTAGATGCTTAAGCTGCATGCTTATTCAAAATACTAATAACGTATGTTATATATAGACTGAAAATATGCAATTTAAAAAATAAACTATAAGTTTACAGAGAAACATATATTAAGAATTAAAATGCACCAACATTAAAAGGACTGGACTCCAGATTTCTACTAAGAATGATCCTTCTGGAAAGTGTGTCATATAATGAATATTAGAACAAGATCTTTTGTTACTAAACTATTTTCAAAATGCTTAATTAAGACAAAATAATTATGTCCGATTGAGAAATCGAACTCGGGTTGCCTCGGCAATGAAAGTGTCCTACTAGTTTGACAAATACACATTCGTACTTAACGGCCGCTAATACAAAGCTTTATAACTGAGATACTTTACCTTCGATAACCGTTACAAATGTTTTTGAATTTTAAATGGAACAAATAGTAAAAATAACTAATTCTCCAGTGTTTCCATAACATATAATTTGTCATTAACTAAGTTTTAAGGCTTTGTAAGAAATATAGCTATAATTTCCTGATATTTTTTGTCGTACGATCCAAAAAATACAAATAAATTGGTTTTGTTTTAAATAGGAATTTCAAATAACATCAAAATAAATTTTATACGAATAAACATATGGGCTGAATCGAGGTCGCATTGCTTTCCCAACCGATGTATCTAAATACCGCTATATTCCATCAAAATGAGATATCAATATCAAGTACAATTTTGCTAAATACCAAGGACCAATGCAACGTCACATCTCCTATTTATGTTATTCCAAGTATAAAATGCAATAATTTTCTCTTTAATATTTATATATTCCCGTTCTTCTATTGCTACTTCGATCATGTCTAATATCTTATAATTCAAAGAAAAATAAAATATATGAAAAGATAAGTGTATAAAACCATATATCTTTATAAGCCCCATCTGTTATGCTAAACTACTAAAAGACTGGAAAATTCAGTTTGTCCGATGAATGGTAAACAAGCACCACTAACATAATGAGCACATCTTTGTTGTAGTAATTCGTTTTAGAAAGAGTACATTAACAATATTTCCTTTGTTCCTTTCACAAATGGTCTAAATTTATTCTTTCTTCTGATCCTTGTTCAATATTTGACCTGCAAATAGAAATAAAAAATATTGCTTGAAAACAAAACACAGAAAAAATTGTTTACATCTTTAGATAAAACTGCAGCTAATCAATAATATTTCTGTAGTGTTCTTTCCTGTTCAGTTTGCAGTCATCCGTTCTCCATATTTGGTTCATTAATTAAAATTGACAGTAACTTGATGATAACAAATTAGTACGTGTACAGAAGAAAACAATACCTGGGACGGATAAATAAATAACATTAAATCTATAAAAGAAAAGAATAGAAACTAAACTGGTACTGCGAATAATGCAGTTTTGAAGAAAATATCATTAGCTAAGGAAGAATATCTTCACAGCGTAATATACATGTAAGATCATTTTCATTATATTCACCAGGAGATATGATTTTGTCTACCATGCTGTTTCACATTTGCATAAAAAGAATAAAGGTTATATGAATGGTCTAGACTAAGTTGTAAAGTAAATAGATAATTTGCTAAGTTTCCGAGAGTAAATAACTGATTTTGGCATTCGTATGATCATCCCATTTATTTTGAATAAACAGAATAATCTGAAAACATTTATATGATACATTTTATGTATGTTTTTTTTTATATGTTAATCATTGCATAAGCTACAAAAATCCAATAAAAGATCCAAAATTAAGTAATATGCAAAATGAATGCTGTATGTTGAAGATTCGTACAAAAGTATCACATGCTTTTTTGATCAAATTCAATTTTATCTAAACAATAGATGTATTACTTTGAACTGGCTGGCTGTTGTCAAAGGCTAGTTTGTTCTGCTTTTTTTTTTTGTGAAAATGAAATTTTGAAATATTTTTTATTAACCTCTTCGAAGTGCAACATGAGTTTCGTCCAAAGACGGTCGGTGCAAAATATACTTGTATACGCATCTAGGATTTCATTTTATTTATGTGTAATTGTTTGTCTCTAATCTCTGTATTCTTCGATTAGCGTCTTTTGTCACCAAAAATGTATTTTATAATCATTACTTTACAAAATATTCGACCTAATAAATAACTATTCGAAACATTATAAATAACATTTAGAATGCACTATATCTTACAATATGTACTACAATTAATCATTACATAATATTCATCAACATGTCATATTTTGCTTAAAAGAATGCCGTTAAATTGCGTTATTCTAAGTAGCAAAATAAACAACAATAACAGAGCATCTTTTATTTAACATGTTTAGAATATAACATGCAAAAGAATAGATTTTAAATTGTTTATTTATTTACTATGAATTTTACGCAGCTCATAAAATGACCTCCGGCAATCTTATTTACGATCTTAAATACTTTTTGACGAAATAATTTATTTATTCATTTTAGATATTTTTTAACACTTGGTAAAATATTTTTATTACTTCAAAAAAAAACCAAAAAAAAAAAAAACCAACGAAATTATCAAGAGAGAATATGTAAACGTATCTTTATGTTAGTTTAATATATAATAAAAAAGAATGTGTTATTTAAAACAGAAACGTCGAAGGCTCAAAATTTTCAGTGGAAACAGTAAACGTTCAACATTTTAATTTGTGACGGTTCTGTACAACTATCATAATGAATTGGCTTATTATAAATAAGATATTCAATATTAATAGCAATAAAAAAGAATCATTTCAATATCAAATAATCTGACAATGATAAATGCAACACACGCATCATATTTACCACAATTATAATTCTATATTATCCGGAAGTTTCAGATAAATGAACGAAGCATGAATACAATGTTCTACGCACAGAAAAGTCTTTAAGTCTACCATTGAAAATAAAAAAGTTACTACTAACATGGATGAACTTTTCTACATTTTATAATTAATTAGAACATCTTTACCAAACGCAGTTTGAAGAAAATCTAGAGAGACGGGATTATGAAATAATTTCGACATAGTCTTACTATGCTGGGGTAGATAAAAGTTTGGGTGGACAATTACAGTTGTGTTTACATTCAATTTGTTTTTGAAGATTAATGCAAATTAAATTGGTGGTTGAGATGTAAGGTTTATTTCTATCGATCGCAGTTCTAATCTTATAATTAAGAAGGTCCCCGTCAGATAAATCACACGGTATTCTCACATAACATTCAAATAAATACCAATCTATCGTAAAATACATGAAATAATGTATAAAGTTGCACTTACAGTTACAAGCTTTTCAAGTATTGGTCTTTCGATCCTTTAATCAATCCCATTCAAGTTTTGACATCGCAATTAATTGTTTTCCCGTCGATCATAATATAATTGTTTAGTAACTACTCAACAAAATGGAAGAAAATCCCGAAAGTATTATCAGAATATATTATCAAACCTAAGTATGTCCAAAATAGTTCTCTTCACATTGACACGGTGTTCTAAATGTTATATATTTCTTACACATCCATAGAAATAGTTCAACAACGAGTGTTAGTATTTCTAGAGGTATACCGTAATGCAATGTCCAAATAGCGGAGCAGCGAGTCAGTAAATTACAAGAAATCCAGACAAATGCACAGAAGTTTACGCTTTCAGTTTACTTTATTCTATTACACTGCATATAACTATATGATGTACCTGCTAACGGAACAATTTATATATTAATTCAAGGTATTTCACACAGTCAAACATATAGCACATTTTAAGCAACCATTCCCTACACTTCTTGAACAAAGATTATTGTTAACCTTTATTTTTTTAAATATTTTTTCGTTTTAAATTTCTTCTTTCTTGGTTTTACTAACTCAGCATCTCCTCTCTTAGCTCTGATTATCTAAGGCTTTGAGAGGAAAATGTGCATAATTATACAAAATTTGAATAATTATCTCCTGTGAACAAACCATAGGGTCTTAATACAGACTAGACGACCACTTACGTTTTTTATTCTGCTGCTTATAATAGAAGCATATTTCTTTATAAAAGTCACTTTTCAAGAGAGCACAAAAATGATTAGAAACAGTTTTGAAATAACAGTGAAGTTGAGGTTTCATACCTGTGTAGGAAATCAAATAGATTAGTCAAGAGACTGATAATAGTGCTTTTCCTTTTTCAGTTTTATTTTAATGTTATTTCATAGGTGTCAAAGCCAGCCTTTTCTGAAGATTTTCTGCGATTATAAGATTATCATATTAGAAATAAGATACAGACTCTTCCGTTCGTATTATCTGAAAAAAAAAATATAACTGTAAAATAATCATATCTATGTCAGTGAGCTAATATACACTCAACAAAATCCCTAATCGGTCAATTTATATTGTATTACTATTTTGTTAATAATGCATGTATGTACCCAAAATTTCACATACCAGCATTTGAACATAATTATTGACTTATTTTTGGCCGACTCACGGCCAAAGTAACTGCATTAGGCATTTTCACCAATATTGCATATTCTGAACGTGCAGGAATATGAATGCCGGTATGTGAAATTCCGTGTGAATACGTGCATTATTAACAAAATAGTAATACAATATAAACTGACCGATTAGCAATTTTGTTGAGTGTAGAAATCTAGAAGCATCTGCTTAATTTTGTCCGATAAATTTGATTGAGTTGCCTTTCTTACACGTAAAACTTCATATGTATACACTTACATAAATTATTTAAAGTTTACGTGTGAAGTGTACATTAGAAACATATTTACATGAAATAACTAGGTGTGTACGGGCCCTCCGTAATAATTTTAGTTTACCCAATATACAAAGCGTTTTTACCTATTCCAAAATACAGTACAGCAATAAATTGAGGTTTTGTATGAGGTCAGAGAAATTTAGCAGAATTCGGTAACCATGGAAACGGCTACTGAAACTGGTAATCGCGGAAACTAAAAAATTTTACTTTGTCATATTTCAAAAAGTAGTAGTGTAAGAAACTTGAATTATTCCTATTTTCTTTATGTTATGACTACTTATTGTTTGCAGTGATTATATTCTAAATATTCACATTTTGTTAAATTGTAGTCACCTCGTGCATTTACAGTTTCTAGCATGTGCATTCAATAATGAACCAAAAGTGTCTATTATAGTCAGACAATATTTCTTAGATTTAATTACAATTATGATTGAGATTTTGGCTTGAAAATGTTTTATTATACGCATGCAATCAAAATTTTAAAGGTTTTGATATATGAGTTTATCATCATTTGATACAATAATGCAGCGGATTACATGCCATATAGGTTCTAAATTCAGTACATACAGACAATTAAGTTAAGAATAACTCGTTAGCTATCGGCTTGAAATATATGAAGTAAGTAGTATGAACCCCCCCCCCCCTACCCCCCCTACCCCCCCCCCCCCCTAATATTAGTTAAATAGATAGTTGGAAAAATGTGGATAGAATATAAGTTCCGGTGACACTACCTTTTGTTAGCTGCCAGTATTATATAGATACGCTCAACATATAATGGTTGCATCTGACTTTTATTGTTGTTCTTTGGTTTTAGAAATGATAGTTCTATCACTTTAATGATTAATTACGTTGTATATAACTGGCCTTTTCTCCCTAATTCAGCGGTACCATAATGGGAGAAAGACTTCCATTGTTTGCAGGTTGGTTCTACCAAAAGTGGGGCTAATGTTTATAAAAATGTATCTATGGAAGCCCGATGCGCCATGCTAATAGTTAAGTGCTAAATACCAAACATGAATGCAAAAGGATTTGCAAACGAAATGACATATATTACAATGCAATGGAAAACCGGTGCTTCATGCTAATTGCCAAATGCTAAATAGCAAATATTAAATGCTAACCGTCAATTACTTATGCTAAATGCCAATTGCTTCATGCAAATATGCAAAGTTCTTATATAATACTTAATGCAACATACCAAATGCTATATCTCTATGGCTTATCAAATATTGACTGCAAAACAGTAATTGTCAATTATAAAGCTTATTGTTAAATCAATTAATGCCAAATTTTTATTGAAATGAAAAGCTGTATATATCAGTGACCATTTAGTATATAGTATAATTATTAAGCCTTTGCTATTTAGCATTAAAAATGTTATTTAGCATTTGGTAATTTGCATGGCGCATCGGTCTTCAACTAATTGCACAGGAATAATGCCTTGATCGTCTTAAGCCCTCGTTATATGAAAACAGAAGATCGTCAAGTATTTAAGATGATGTCTTTGGAAGGCCGGTGCGACATGCTAAATCTCAAATGCTAAAGGACAAACAGGCAGCGCAAAATGCTTTTTGCTAAACGTTTGTTGTCAAATATTGACTGTAAGATTGTAATTGTCAAACTTTTTATGCTAATCGTTAATTGCGAAATACTAACCAATAAATGCCAAAAGCTTATTGCTAAGTGCTCTTTCCAATTAGAGGGCTATGAATTAAACCATTAAATAGCCATCGGCCTTAGTTACAAAATTGTGTTCCTTTTAAACCCCGTTTTCTACACATTTTAGAGTAAATAGATTTATTCCTACGTTCCTATGACAGGTAGAACATGATATTGCTTCGAATCAGACTGATAGAACATTTTGTTTTCACATAATTCAAAGGAGCATTTATTAGTTTAAAGATACAGATCATTAACTCAAAAAATGAGTGAGTTTGGTTTTACGGCGAATCAAAAAGTGAAATAATTTGACGATTAGCGATTTGACATATTAAGCATTTAGCATTTGGCATTAGCTTTCAGTATATGCATTTGGTATGCAGCATTAAGCATTAAGTGTTTGGCATTTAGCATTAAGTATCTGTCATTTCGCATTAAAAATTTCATTTATCACTTGGCAATTCCATGTTAATAGATATACATGATATTCATGGAAGGTATGAAAAATGAAATAATAAAGAAATGAAAAATTGTTTGGGGGAGGAGGGGGCGGGGTTACCGGCTGATAAAACTTCACATGTTGCTAATAAAAATTGATGGAAAATAAAGTATATGAAAAAAATGTTGGAAAGGGTGTGGTGACTGGCTGGAGAAGCGAGGTGGGGGTGGGGTACATTTTTGCATGTTGATACACATTCGACTCGGTTACCTAGTGGTAGAGCACCCGCTTCGAGTGAGGGGGTTCGTGGGTGCGATCCCCGGCCGCGTCATATCAAAGACGTAAGAATGACACTAGTAGCTTCCTCGCTTGGCAATCAGCATTAAGAGGACAGTGCTAGGTCTGGTCAGCCCGTTGTCAGAATACCGTGACTTGGTGGGGTATCATGTCACGTGTCACATGATATTCCAGTGAGGCAGGACTATGAATTTGGATTGGGCATTGTGCTCACTGCTACAAGTAGACCGTCGTTTATATGATTGAAAAAATGTTGAAAAAACACTAATGGAAGGCTTAAGGTTTAAAAAGGTTTAAAAAGGAAAAAAGAAAAATAATAATTGTCGGGTGTATGTGTGTTTGTGTTGTGGGGGCGGGGGATGACCAGGGCAGTGGGGGTGACCGGGTGTGGGTACATAACAGTATGGGATCGCAACGATATTGCATGGAACAACGTACATTGAATGTTTAATGACATTCAATAATACACTTTTTCCAGTTTCTATGAAAATGATTTAATTCAGATACTGTATGTGTTCTTTTCATTTTATAGTTTTTATGCAATCATAGCCATTTCTAGTTTACTCTAAAAACAACAGTTACGATATGCAGGACATGTTTTCACTTAAAAACTTGAAAACGTATTGTGCATGTTCATCCATAGCTTGGATCTAGTCATAAAGAACGATTTATAAAAAACGTCTGACGGACGTGAAAACACGATTCATGAAATAAGCTACAGAAATATCATCTATATAAAATACGCATTAAATGATGAAAATGCTGAATTTTATATTAAACAAAAGGTCGAAACGGAACACAATTTCGTGCATACCAGACGGGGATTTCCGGTATTTTTACGGTGCTGGAAAAATCCATCTTACACCCCGGGGTGTAAGATGACTATTGTGCTGTAAATGACGTATTACGAACTACATATAATGTA
This sequence comes from Mercenaria mercenaria, assembly GCF_021730395.1. Lineage (NCBI taxonomy): Eukaryota > Metazoa > Mollusca > Bivalvia > Venerida > Veneridae > Mercenaria > Mercenaria mercenaria. The sequence goes on from NC_069378.1 coordinate 59,529,193, forward strand.
GAAGATTTATGTAGTAATTTATATTATATTTCAAAAAACGGAATAAAAATCCAATACCTTGACAGTTCCTTTTTGTTCCTGATAGTATATTTCTCGATTCAAAAACGTTATTTTATCAAAATCTCATAACGTTGCGCTGCAACTGATAAAACAAAACCGGAACTAAACATTGTTATTTGTCTTTGAAACGTCATGACGTCTCTTCTGTTTACGGACGTCGGTTTCCCGCGCTTCGTTTAAATACGCTGCTATCAGAAATAGTTCTTAAAAGAAAGCCATTCGCTTAATTTTATTTTTATTATTATGTCTTGAAATCAGTATGCAAGAAAAAGATTCTCTCACAGGTTATAGGTGCCGTCCAAACAGTTACCCTGTGGCCGGAAATTTCCATCTGCACCTACAACCAGTGAAAGAATCTTATAAACTTCTACTTAGGCGCATTCCGTTTTAAGACCCACTGTTTCCGTTTCCAATTGTTTATGTCTGCGCTCACATTCTGACATCGTTTAAGATTAATATAATATTAAACATTTTACAAACTAAAACAGATGTTGTCCGCATTAAAGAAATACTCTGACAAGAAAAGAATGAAAATCTAATATTTATCTGACACAGACAGATTCATATGTAACTTTTTTCAACATATTTCACTTTTTACTTAATATAATTACAAACAAATAACTGTAACATATATTTGCTTCCATTTGTATGATATTCATGCAAAAGTGTTATTTGCTACTTAGTTTCATTTCTTGTTAACTTTTATCAAAGACAGACCAAATGTACATAATAATATGATATCTTATTCTGGTCATATTTTCTGAAATACAATTTTTGATAATTAAGTTATTTCATAGATCTCAAAATATTTATAATACACAACTCAAATACATATAAACATAAATCGAAAGGCAGTTAATTCAATGTTTATTGTGAATCCCGGTTACTTATAAACACATCGGTTGATAAACATGAATTATGCTACCCAGTCCTTATCTAGAACATGAAATTAAATCAATGAATTGAAATGCACTACGCATGTGATTGAATTGTCCAGTTCACTGAGGGCACATATTAAACAACACACATCTCTCCAAATGTTCTGATTGAACTAGAAAAAGGGACTGATAAGAATGGGAGATAATCAAATACTTTTTATTAATATTTAGAATAGTAGCGACACATTTACTTCCCTTTATTACAGATAATTAGATAATGTGTTGCTATAATACATGTACAGAATTATCGTAATTGTTTTATTAACAAAACTGTGATAGAAAAGAATGTATTGTAAACAGTTAAAAAGCATGACGTAGAATAAAAAGGCATTTTTATTTTTTCTTACTACTTCATAAAAAAATTCATTTTAGCCATACAATACAAAGTACTACTCGCCCAGGCCTCGACGTCGTCTTCCGAACCTTAATTAATGTGCTGGTGCATTTTCACTTAATAATCGTTTTAACTTGATTAATTTGTAGTCATTCCTCATCATCATCCACATCTTTTGACACATGGAGCATAAGTCTCGCACAGATACTTCTTGAATTATTCCCGCTTTTACTAAGAATTTCAGTTAAATGTTTTAAGATATTGGGTCTGGGTTTGATATGAACTTGAAATAGTTGTCACATATCATCACTCACATGACATAAGATACATATCCCCAACTCAAAAAATTCATGAATTGTGTTCCCTTTTTACTTTGATTTCGGGATAAAGGTTTGGTGCATTTAATTTAAAAGAGACTGTAATTGCCTTCATTGTGAAACTGAAGCTGTCCGATATCACGCCAACTTGAAGAATGCAATAGTAGACAGTTATGTTCTAGCCTTACGCTGGGCAGAAAATGCAAAGATACCGATCTAACCATTATTATTTTATACCACATTTATATAGCACTCTTTTTATATAAAAGTACGATTATAATTATTTGTCACTCATGTTCTTTCGCGTTCAGGCCTTGTGTTCACAAAACATTTTTTGGTCTCAGCTGAGTTTGAGTTTGAAATTTTAATATCAATTTTACTAAACCTTCAACCGCCTGACACTGACCATCAATACTGGATAGGCATTTGAAAATAGTTAATAACTTAAAATTTAGTTTTAAACATGCTATCTAGATATAGACGATATATAAAATTTCATTATCAAACTCAGCTGAGACTGAAAATGTTTTGTGAACACGGGGCCTGGTGTAATTCTGTATCTTTCTAACTGAAAAAAAAACACTTTGCAAATATGAGCTAAAAGTGTTTAATATAATTATATTCCATAATTAACGTATTATACAATTTCTTTTCCTGTGCTTAAAAATGTATATCTGTGTTGGGCAAACCGGCAAGATAGATAGGACGGATTTCAAAATAACTCACGTAAATATCTAATATGCAGTGTCAACGTATTAACCATTTTCAAATCTCACTAATTATCTATAATGCTAGATCTATATATTTATGATTGTCATATACATGTTACGATTGAAAATATTAAAAGAATGAACTACAATGGAAAAAAAATGTAAATTTTTAGCCTTAGAATCTAATCGTTAGAAGCAATCGTATTTACTCAATCTAATGATATTATCAACGGATATCTTTATCACGCACTTAATACCCCATTGTTTATTTCATGCTTTTCAGTTGATTATTGAAATACAATGTTAGATGATATTTTAGAACGGTAACGAAGTCATATTGCGCTTTCTTCAAGTGTTATTACTATTATTATCTCGGCTGTGTAGCAAAGATACAAGCATTCAACTTAAATTATAAAAAATGCCATTTCGTTCTGATTGCTGAAATATTAATACAGCTGGCCTAGTGAACCAGGACAGGCAATTGAAATAAATTAAAAAATAAAGCTGTCTAAATATTGTTTTCATTAAAAAGAGAAAGATACTCAGTTTTGAATAAGGCTATGAAATATAAATTTTGGCATGCATATGACTTCATGTATCGAAACATATATTTCTTTTAAAAATATCTCTAACAGATAAGATGACAACCGGAAAATGTCATACTTTTTGTAAAAAATGTGATTGAACACCTTTAAATTGTAGATATGACGAAATGTGTATTTCATAACTAATATTATTCCAACAATAAATTATAATTAACATTAGATAAGAAAGAGAGATGGAGCAAATATTCCCCAAAATAAAGATACTGCGGATCGGTAAAAACTAAAGATAGAAGCATTCAAAGGTCGTACGAAGTATTGATATTGAATAAAATTTGTGTGTCATAATGCAAAACTAGTAAGAAATCATCAAAGTAGATGTATGTATCAGTCAAGTTAATACTACAGAAAAACTCTTTTCCCACTTTTACGCAGTGCAGATCTCTTTGACATGATGTTAGAATCGACCAAATCGTATATGAAGACAAACTATGATAGAATGGTGAATTAACTCAAATATAACTAACTAGCGTTACATATATTTGGTCGGATTTCAATTTAAAATATTCTTCACGGTGCTAATTTAATACTTTTAGCTTTGTTAAACAGAAACATATGTTTAGCTATAACGAAATATGCTTTTTGTTAAATCGTTTTCCCCCGTATAATCTGCTTCGAAATGTCCTTCTTGAAATTACGGCAACTGGATTTGACGGAAATCTGAACGACACCATTTTGTTAGTTTATAGATATAGAATGATAGATAAAGTGACATCAAAGAGCAATTGCGTGGAACTCGGAATTAGTGTCAGAAATGAAGTGGACTGTCGTTTTAATTTTGATGTCTACAGAAAAGTATGTAACAATTCAGTATAACAAACTACATACAGTCTACGACATGACTATAAGTTTTTGCTGAGCTTCAACACCACTAATTACGACATTATTTCAAGTAACAGACGGTTTGCATAGACATCAGAACATTATCTTATACTCTTTAAGCCTTATTTATTTCACGGGAGAGGAACTCTGGTAGTGTTTTAGGAAAATAAACATTTGACTTAAAAATACATTTTCTAGTTTTAACTGTTTAATTTACTGTTTACTTGATATTAATTTTCGACTATCCAGTAGAGCTGATCGCAATTGCGCGCACCATTTAATTGATGTATAGGTAGTCTTGGTTTGCTAAAATATTATCCGTCTATTCTGCTTAATCAACTTTTTAGAATGTTACAAGTACGAAATGATTCTATTTTATGACGTCTATGATGTTGCTTTCCCGTGGTATCAAATATAATGTGATCTAGTTCAGCATCGCCAGCGAGCAGCGTGTCAACTGAGTTGTCCAAAACTTATTTTTTATGTCCCATCTTTCAAATATAGCGAAATGCTTATCAAAGTTCAGCTTATTCTAAGTAAATAGTGTGTCTTGGCATTAAAGCCTCAAATCTAAGGAAAAAATATAGAACAACCATGTTTTAATATACTGAAACAATACGAGTTTATACGCCTGTAAAATAAATTCGCGGGAGCATAACCCGAGTGAATTATACACGCAGCGTATAACTGGTAAGTTTTATTGAAATATGTTAAAACATGGTTCTGTTTTATACAATTTCAATTCTAATATGTCATTTATGTCAACAAGTAGATGTTTTACGAAACAAGGAAGCAGTATTTCTTGCAGCATGTATGACGCCAAATAGAAAAGGTCGGCGGGACATCAATGCATTACCTTATTTCAAAAGTTGCAAAGTACAAGATGTAAAACATACTAGTATTGCGGACTTGCTTATGTATGCGTAGACGTCTACTGAGCTATTCTTCAAGCCAACTAATTGATACAGTATGGATGCGTGCGTGTGTTCGTGCGTCTGTGCGCCTGTATGGAACCAAATGATATATCAAAGTGACGTCAAAACAAAGGAGCCATATGGTTATAATACTAAGCGACTGCGTTACACGGGACACGTTTCACCTCCCTTCAGTTACAAGCCTAATTGATAATATGCTTATCACAGCTTTACGGACCAGCATATTTGATGTAAAATCTATTCGACTCAGGCACAAGCTTACTATTGATATGTTTGATTTAACGATTGTTCTATACGGCAATGTGAATGTTTATGATAACATAACTGTATTTCACAAATTAACATTTCTTATCTTAACCAGTATGCATAGCTTATAAAAGGACAAGCAAAATAAATATACTTAAAGTAGCTATTCAGAAACACATAAATGTTTATTGTGAAACGAGTGTTTCTATCCAGATTATTAAAATGACGTATCAAATAAACAACGACTAATTTATGGACTATTATGTTGGAACAGTAAGCAGGTGTGTTAGGTCCATTAGTTCGTAAATCTCTAACTAAAGTAGAACATAAATGTTACCTTTTAGCATATTACTGTGAAATCATTTAATTTCGTTGGCATGAAATTTCGTGGTTTTGGTCAAAATGGGAATTTCGTGGGGATATGAATTCGTGGATTACAACTTTTGAACATAAAGTGAATAGGAATTTTACTTGTTCGTTGGGATTAAATTTCGTGGATTGACTCAACCACGAAATCCACGAAAATTAGTCCCCCACGAAAATTAATGATTTCACAGTATATCACTACCACCCACTTGATATGTTCGATGTAATTGCTTTATACATCTATCTGTCTACTCATTTGTATTTGGTTTGCATTTAAGGCACTTATGCAGTAATATTACAGTTATTCCGTCTTTTATACACGTAGTACAGAATCTTTTGTATATGAATGTGTCTTTTATTCTCTGAATTTTAGATTTATTACTTTCATTCTTTTGTCAGCTTTAATGGCCACAAGAGTTTCCTTTTTAAAAATTACATATATACAGGTGAAGAAAATGTTTGGAAATGCTTTAAAAATTATACCTTTGAAGCATAACATTAGTCAGTAGGTCAAGAACCATAACTCTCTTATCATCACTTTGGTCCTTATACCTTAGAAAAGTGGTACTTCGTGATTATCCTGTTTATTTATGTCCGGTTTCATTGAATACTATAGTTTTGAAACATTTTTTTTCATCAACGATAGGTTAGTAGGAAGGCTAATACACTGAGTATTGCCTCGTGTAAAATACTTACAGACGAGCGTTGGCACCCGCAGGTGGTGCTCTTGTTCGTTCTGTCGCCACCCTTCTTTTATAGCGTCCTCATGCTGTCTTATCCATGCGTTGTCGTGCTGGCGATATTCGCTTTTGACTGTTTTGCCCCCAAAAAATGAATACAGAAATATTAGAAAGGTTTTTATGTCAATAGTAGTTACTTGCTCAAACTTGATGATTTATATTTATTTTTTAATTATTATCTTATGTGTGAAACTACCTAAATTGAGTAGTGTCTTCATAACCAATTTAGAGCCCCCTCATTGAAATATTTTGCAGCATTTACTTAATAAGCACACTTTTAAGAGCATCCTTGCCTTACTGCACACAAAATTGATTATCAGAGGAAGATCTATGTATAGTTTACTGTGTTAAAAGAAAGTGTGTCCTTATTAATATTAAATAAACATGCACAGAGCCGTTAGTTCCGTAGATAAGGCGACTATAATATTATTACGGCTGTTGAGTTTTCTACGTGACGTTTTATCAAATACACGCGTGGATTTCTACTTTTAAATTAAATACTTTTTATTGGTCTTACAGTCAAACCGATACATTTTAGGTAATATGGCGATAATTCCACCTGAATAGAACCACAGAACTGTATGTTCATATTAAGATAAACACTCCAAAAGTGAAAGTCACCAAATACACATACTTCGTTAGAATAAGGTCTTTCATCTGATATGCTGATGGATTCACCAAATTCGTTTAATTAGATTTATTTTTATCTAACTCTTCTTTGCCTATTGAACATATAAAGACCAAAACTGCCTACATGCGTACTTATTAACGCTGAGTTTCATACGTAAACCAAATAACCCTCCTTAACTTAAGGCTGCTGCTTAACTGTTGCATACGAAACGCCATAAATGGTGCAAATTGTCTTAAACTTATAATAAAGATAGTAAAAAGAATATCCACTTTATATACCCAGTTTCACAGGCAAAACATGAAAACAAATAAAAGAACTCTATATGTATAGTTAAGAACCGTCTTGTTTCGGGAAAACATCAAGGCGAGTTTGGATCCTGTTAACTGCAATCACAGCCTCTGACATTAAACTTTGTCATAGAGTCTTTTAAATGTAATTTTATAATGGAGATCTGCCTCATTAATGCACTAGCCCAAAGGCAGTGATGTAGAGGCTGTACACAAAATTAAGACTGATGTAACAGATGTATCGCGAAAAACGTGCGTTCAGAGATATTACAATCATAAAATGAACCTTACATTTTCGTATGGCGGGAGTAAACAGTTCAAGAATACTGACAGGAATCAACCCAAACTAAAGGTTGTTATAAGTACAGAAATGGTTGCATATTGAATGTCATCACGTCTAGCTCATTAAAAAAACTGCGTTAAAACAGTCATTTAAGTACATCTTACCTGGTATTGACACTATCTAAACAATTTAAAGGATTATCTAAGTAAGGTCTTTGCCTAAAAATTTGTACAATGTTTTCTTCTTTCAGAGCTGTCGATATTGATACTCCTGTAGCTACAAGGACTGCAACGATTACAGTAACGGTAATTGATGCTTACCGTCCGACATTTAGTTTCCCACCAACAATGCGTGTATCCTGGATAATTCAGCAGCAGGTCGTATTACCTAAATATAGCTTGCAGTTTTTTGCCCTTTAACTACTAATAAATTAAAGAAAATCTTATTTATTCTTATGTATTCCATATTTAATAGGCGATTTGAATTTCTGCCAACTTTCATCTTGCGACATTATATACACTCTCAAGGACTTTAAAATACCTAATCCAGTGTGGGAATTTTTGTTCATTCCAGCAGTTTGTATTCTAAAATTTTGTGTTTCGCTCAATATGATTCATTTAAGGATCAAGAGGCGAATTTTTTCTAACGTTAAGATGTTTTCTCATACCCTGTGAGCTTGAAGAACATTAGTTTCTAAGACAAACAAGAGCAGAAAAAACATAGGTCACCGAACTCGTTTTTATTTTATAGGGCATTATCTTTACCCACTGTTTAAGCATTTCTGGAATTTTGTAAAACTGATAAAATGGTTGTACTTTATAAAACATATAATATCCAACTTAATGATATAAGGATTTCAGGTCGTACAGGTTAATATGAATACAAGGTGATGTCAGTATTATATAAGCAGAAATGTCACTAACAAATTTCTTTCATTTTTGCATGTTGACATAATTACCCCACCCCTTTTTTTCAAATGGAAAAAAGTATTTAGATCTATGAAAAAAAAATTCTGACGTTAAGATTTTCAAAGTATTTTGCAGCTTTAATGACACACAAAAATGCTTCAAAATGGAAAGAAAAAAGGTTGGGGTCACCGTGCATCTAAGATTTAAACACTCTTAAAAAACTGATGAATTTTGATATTTTTTGTTCTTTTTGTTCTAATTTATATTATTTAGATAATATATAGTGCTATCTTGAAAACTTGTATTTCAATTATAGCTTATTATTACAACGTATATGTACCAGTCAGGAAAATATCAAAACCAAACCTGATCTACTTTAATAGATATTTGAAATTACCTACCCCTACCCCATTGTAAATCTTATGTCAATTCTAGGCAAATGCCAGCCAAAAATAAGGGTGAATTTTTTTTTTCGCAAAACGTAGAATCTATTTGGTTAAATGGTACATTATTAGCCATATTTTAATTATTTAGCATTAAGTTGGGCAAAACTTTTGTTAGAAAGCAATAGTCGAAGAAACATTTTTCAAAATGGCGGATATTCTGAAAAAAAACGCTCGTACATCCTTAAAATGCGATCCGGTATGGAGGATTCGTTTGTGAAATTAACAATGGACCGTTGCCATTTTTGCACGTACAATTCATGCTGTTATTAGACATACTAAATTCGCAATTTACATGCAACAAATGTTATTACATGTTGAATTCTATTATAAATTCATGAACAGCAACATTCGTTAAAATTTGTACAAATTTGTCTTTAAAGAGATATACAGTCACACTTGAACAGTGATGCATGATTATTATACAGAACTGGCAGGTGGAAGATGCAATAAGACGTATGATGAAATTCTTAACGTGATGTCAATACCTTGTTTTAGTTACTAGTTATTAGTTGTGTATCACTGCTATCTGTGTTATTAAACAGTATAAAAATAGGTTCTTTAGTTATTTTATTCTTATAGTTAGTTCCAGTATTATCATTTCATAAATTTTCCCTGAGATATACATTGAATTTAGAGCTAGATAGTACAGCTAGAATCATAAATTGATTCTTGACTTCAAGGCTTATAATAATAATAATACTAGTATTCATTTTGAAGAAAAATGTGGATCGTTCACACGAAAATTATGAGAGTCATTTATCTTGGTATTATGGCGAGATGTTAACTGATTTCATGTCAGCAGTTTACATGGATTGTTGCAAAAGCACCTGATCAGCTTATGGCTTAAATAGGAGGCGAACGCAAGATAACTATATAAAAAGGGAGCCGAAGCAATTCGTATACATTGTAATTGTTTTCAATTTCTAAAATCCAGAGATACATTTTTAAATACAACACTTTAATTATTATTATAAATTTGTTCAAACCAATCAAACTAAAATGCTTTACATGAAAAAGAGTGATGCAATTTCGGACCAGAACATCGAAACACATTTTGAAATAGGTCATTTTGGTAGTGATTGGCCAGCACGAATGATCATCACTGACTTTACATTACACACCTGCAGTTGAATATAGAAAAGAAATGAAGAGAACACGCAAAGTATATCGTTCCAAAATTACTTGATTCTGAAAAGACGTATGATTTTCGTTATTGTTATGCGATTCTTCCATAAATATTCTCACAGGTAATATTAATTTAATTTTAGAGAACTGGCCAGTATTTAATATCTACAATCCCGATATGACGTATGAGTAAGGCTACCGGCCATGTATGTGCAAAACCCAGATACAAAATACAAAATTTTATGAAGGTGTGTAGCCGTCCGGTAACCAAATGTCTAGCCTGCGTTCTTTAAAGCATTATTTAAGTTTTCTTTTTTCGATACTAAAATCGACATCTATGTACTTTGCTGTTCTTGCATTTTCAATGCTTTTTACATTTCACGTATTTTCAATTTCCCCTGAAAGAAAAAGGAATTTAGCCTTTATCCCGAGTGAGCTGTTTTAAAACATATGCTTTATATAGTTCAGAAATACAAGGAATCATATCCAGATTCAAACGTATAAACAACTTAAGTTAACACTTACATCCAGTTGCTTAAATTTGGCAGCTTATATATTATCAAGTCACTGGAATCAACGCAAATACTGTTCAATATTCTATTAGTTTTACATTATCTTTTTCTTGTGTGGAAAACATAAAATATTGGAAACAATATACTAGATTTGTTTTATAAATTATCAAGACTTCACATGGTACGTCTTTTTACTCTGACCATATGATTAAAAATAGACTGTCATGTAACTCAACGGAAACGAGACGTTATATATATTTTTTAAAAACATACACTAAATATCGTTATGCCAGTGTGCATCGGAGTAGAAAATATACTGGTTGAAATAAAATCAGTATTTTATATTTCAAAACCACTTTTACTTGCTCTACACCAGATCTGCAAATTCAGTATTTCAATAGGATGTATTGCTACATGTATTATAGAAACTAATATTGAGACTATATAAGCATCTAAATGTATGCATGTCCTGCATGGCAATGATCGGATTGATCTGATGCTAGATATCATTTTCCTCAGAAAGTCTTCTTCCTGTTTTTCTCCTTGTGATTTTTTAACATCAGCTGTCAGATAACTGCAAACATTTGAGTATCGACATTTACACAACTTCCATTAAAACGTGTTTGACTATTCAAAAAATTGAGAGTGCTATTGTCCTCGCCCTGGCTGCAGCGTCGTCGCCGCGGCTTTCGACAAGCTTCTTGATTCCCCTTTATCTTCTTACCTTCTACACCATCATCAGGAAAAGGGGGTGGTATTTTCTAATTCATCTGATTCTCAGAAAATATACATGACATAATTTTCATTATCTTATGTATATTGAGGTGCATATAGCATTTACATATTTCCTAATATGTTTTTATAAAAACACTGGAAAACAACCTTGATCGTGATAAAATTTCTGTTACATATTAACTGCATGGGGATGACATTTTCAGTTTAAGAAATAAATAAACAATCCAATTCACAATCAATAAATTTACATATTTCCTAATATAATTCTATAAAAATACTGGAAAAAAAACTTTGATCGTGATAAAATTTCGGTTACAAATAAACTGCATGGGGATGACACATTTCAGTTTAAAAAATAAACAAACAATCCAATTCTACAATTTTCCTAATATAATTTTATAAAAACGCTGGAAAAAAACTTTGATCGTGATAAAATGTCTGTTACAAATAATCTACATGCCTTTGGGGATGACAAATTTCAGTTTAAAAAATAAACAAACAATCCAATTCACAATCAATAAATTTACATATTTCCTAATATAATTTTATTAAAAACACTGGAAAAACAATTTGGTCGTGATAAAATTTCTGTTTCATATTAACTGCATGAGGATGACAAAGTCCTGTTTAAAAAATCAACAAACAATCCAATTCACAAACAATAAATTTACATATTTCCTAATAAAATTTTATAAAAAACACCGGAAAAACACTTTGATCGTGATAAAATTTGTGTTACATATTAACTGCATGGGGATGACAAATTTCAGTTTGAAAAATAAACAAAAAATCCAATTCACAAACAATAAATGTAATTTTATAAAAACACTGGGAAAAAACTTAGATCGTGTTTTTTGTTACATATTAATTGCATGCAGTTGACAACTTTCAGTTTCAAAACACTCCCATTCAAAAACAATACATCTCTGCTGCGTTGTTTGAATGTGACATTTCCTATAAGCTTTTCTTCCTTTTTTGCGTGTTTTTTATTACTCCACGACGGACGTTTTAGTTGTTTTGATCAGAGTACATTGTATGATATCTATAAACATTGATTTTGTTTCTTAATTGATATTAAAAAAGAAGTAGTCATTATATATGAATCGTGTTCTGTCCCGATTTGGTTAGTTTGTGATGGAAGATCTGTGGTTTTCCCACTTTTCTCTTGAATAGGTGTCTGATAGATGACTTGACTATATTTTGAAATTGACTCAACAGAAACTACTCATATTGTGAAAAAAATATTTGTCTATAGATACAAATGCCTTTCAACACATAAAGTAATGGCCATAAATCCAGGGAAAATCACTGAACCATAACATTCTAACGGTAATCACAAATAGTCTTGTCAGTGGTAACCTTTGTGAGGTTTTGTGAAATTCCAACTAGTGGATTAGGAGATGTAGAACATACCTAAAAATGGACAGGTCAATGGTCATGAAAATCACTTAATTTAATCAGAACGTGGTGATAATACTCACAACTACGCTTTACATATCACTTGTGAACTTATCACTTGTGATGGTTTGTGAACATTTTTCAATACATGTCCCGGTTACCATTGAAAAGAGGATGCAAATCCCCAACTTGCTTAATTTTCAAAAAAAAAAATCAGGGGTGCATGTCTATTTTGTTATCTGGAAAGTACTAGAAAGTGTCCTTTATATTCGTACTTGCAATTTTTAAAGGCAACTGAATAAGGTTTCATACCAAACTAATATTTCCAAATATCTATTTGATTCTTGTGTGATATACTTTCATCTGCAAGAAAAAATATATTTATGGAGCAAAACATACGTTTATATTGTGCTCTACATCTCGAAAAGTGCACAGGTCTCAGTAGAAAAGTATATTTGTTTGTATAAAGGGAAGATGATATTTCAAAAAGAAACATAAATTGTAGTGGGTCATTCAGACACATTCTTGTAGATTTGGGCCAAAGTTTATTACTTGGGATATTTTTCCTATTTTTGTTACCTCCCCTTGATGCTCTTCATTTAGGAAACCGTAAAGAACTTAACTAAGTTTACTTCCTGGATTATGCTGAAATCAGATTTCTACTCGGATTTTGCAAATTTTTAGTATATTGATACAATGACAGTCAGAGATTTTATGCTAAATGGGCATGTGGTGCTTGGATTTGTCCCTTCAAACTAAGTCCACGTTTAAAATTTGCTGAATAGCGACATTGTTTGGGAAAAATTATCTTGCAGAAAAGAGTCTAAACTGTGGATAGAAATATGTCTGTGAATCTCCATAAGTGAAGTTTGTATCAACTGACTGAAGGATCACTATTAAAGGATAACACTACAATGAAAACAGGTGAATCTCAAAAATATTTATGTTTTAATCTGACATGTAATTTCAAGCTATGCAGATTATTTGCTCACTTCCTTCAACAAATTCAAGCCTCAAGGTTATTTTCTTAAAATTAGACAGACTTTTTATTGTTTTCCAAGAAAAACACTTTCAGGCATTTCTCATCTTTTTTTTGGGGGAATCCCATGCCCCAAAACCCAGTGGAATTTGGGAAATGCCTATGTGGAAATTTTAAATTCCCAAAATTATGAAAAGATTTTTTGTGTAAAATTTAATGTATTTTTCAGTAATTGATCAACCTTAAATTTTGTTTTGAAAACCCTAAAAAAACATGCAAATTTGAAAACCCCATTTTAAAACTCAAACACCCTTTTAAAGGTAACACTTTTGGGGAATTTAAAATTCGAATAGGGAAAAAACATCTTTTCTTTTTGGGGATTACCTCCTTTTAGGGAGGAGATTTTTTGGGGTGGGGGGGTGGTGGTGGAAAGGGGGGAAGCTTGATTTTAGTTGTAAATGGCCATTGATTTTTTTATTTTATTTTAAACAGCAATAAAATAGAGACCATTTTGGGTTTTTGGGTAAGTTTTAAAATCCCAACCCCGGGGGCCGCACCCCCAAGGGTTGGGATTTCCGATTTCCCCCAAAACCCCAATTTTGGGATTTTACTACTTACCCAACGAAAAAATAAAAACAGCAAAAAAAATTGAAATATTTTAAACGGGGGGAAATTTGGCGTCCCGTAAGCAGAAGTGCTCAAAAACATTCAGGAGCACAATCCCAAAAGCTCCGTTTTAGTTTTAGTTTGTAGCGTAACAGTCTTTCTATTAAAGAAATGAATTTTGAATGGGAAAAATACACTAAAAGGGAAAGGAGGGGAAAGAAAAGGTCCCTTTTTTAATTTTTTTACTAATAATATTTTTAATTCGTGCATAAAGTAGCCGTACAGGAGTGTGGGAAAACCCATGTGAATAAAATTTTCAGCATTTGAAAATAGAGATTTTTCTGCCCGATAAGTGAGAATAATTATTTTTTAAAATGTTTTTTTTTGAAAAGGGGGGTGTAGGTTTGGGCCTTTTTGGGGCCCCCCCAAAAATATGAAAAAATATGTCCCTTTTTTTTTAACCCAAAATGCATGTTTTTTCCAAAATAAACATTAAAATCTGCAAGGAAAATTTGTTTATGGAAAATCTAATTTTTCATTATGGCTTAGTGAAAAAAAAGCATTGGTACTTGGGGGTTCTTAATAATTGGAAAAAAAACAAATAATAAATGTTTTCCGTTACAATGTTGATTAAATAGAATGTAAACACATAGGCTATTAAACATACAAAACATAGAAACGGTTTAACAAAGGGAAAAAACTTTGGGAACATGAAACTAAAAATTTCTTAAAAAATAGTATTTTATTGTTTTTTTTTTGTTCGTTTCAAATTGTTTTAAAAACGTACAGAGGTAGAATTCTTGGCCCTGGTTATTTATGGTATAAAACGGTATTTTTCTTTTGGGTTGCCTGCAACAGGGCTAAAATCTGCATTTTTTAAATTTTTTGCAGTTAACCTAAATATTTTGATTTTTGTCTTTTAAGGGATTATAAACTTTTACAGTTGACTTTTCAAATCTCCTGTAAAAAAAAGCAAAAAAAAGAGCATTTCATTTTGAAATGGCAACGGGGTTAATTTTTGCATTTTTTTAACTTTTTGCTTTATGATTTTAAATATTTTGTTTTTTGTTTTTTTAAGGGGATTATCCTTTTCAAATGACAACTCATAACGCTCCTGAAAAAGAAATAAAAGAGCCTTTCATTTCCCTGGTAACAGGTCTTGGAAAATTGTTTAATAATGTTTCGGGAAATAATTTTTTTTTTTTTGTTGTTTTTTAATTTTTTAAAATTATAAAGACAATCTGTTGCGAAAAATGGTTTTATTAACTCTTTTGTTTTTGCAGCTAAAAAGTAAAAAATATTTCATTGCCAGGCAAAAAAAGGGAAAAAATGAATTTTTTGAGTATTTTAGGGAGTAAAAAAAGTAAGACTGCAAAATTTCGAAGGGGGCCAATTTAAAGTGGTCTTAAGCAATGGAACAAAAAGATGTGTGTCCATAGGCAAGGCCCCCCCCACCCTGCCACTGTAAAGGGTTTTAAAATACCCCTTTTAACTTTTTTTAAGATTTTTGCAACACAAATTTAAGAACCTTATTTTTATTTTTCATTATTTGGCCTTTACCTGGCCTACTGATTTAAATTCCTAAAGGAAAACTTTTTTTGGTTATAAACTCTTTTTTATGCTTGGAAAGTTTTTTTTAATGACAGTTTCACAAAATTTTTTTTTTAGCGTTTTTGGGAAAAAGTTGGTCTTTTGTATGAAATAATTATTTTAGGTAAAAACTTTTGGAGTCGCGGGGCAAAAAACAAATGACCAATTTTTTAAATAAGTCGGGGTAAACTTTTACACGATTAATGAATCCGACGCGAAACCCCCAAATGACAACTGCACATGCTGACCAAAATTCCGTAAACTTTGGTGACGGGGAAAAACTTTTTGGGGCTACGCGCGACACAACATTAAAATGACCAATTTTTAAATAAGTCAGGGGGCTAACCTACATGCCCGAATGAATCCGGGCGCGAACCCCCGGTGCAAATTACACATTTGACCAACATTTTTTAAAGTTTGGATCACCAAATACTTTTTTGGAGCTAGGCACGACCAAAAAAAAAATGACAATTTTTTTTCAAAATCAGGGGAAAAAATCCTCATACTGACTGAATCGGATGCAAAACCCCCCGGGCACAATAAATTCCAACATTCTGAATTTTTTTGGACTTATGCAAAACTTTTTGGAAAATAGGCGCAAAAACAAATTTTTTGGAAAGGGCGGACAAAAACAAATAATATGCCCCCCCATCATGGGGGGCACAAAAAAACACAGAATTTAAAGTCTCCATGAGGGCCCGTCGGGTGATGGGTAAATTGATTTATTTTCTAGGGGTTTTTAATTTAAATTTTAAAATTTTCCAAAAACTATAGTGGTATCATGAAGATAGGCATTCATGATAATGGATGATCATAAAAAAGTGAAAGTGTTCTCAAGTTAAAACCAAAACAATTTTATCTAATTGTCAGGAAAATTTAACTTTAAATTATGACCAAAAAATTTTACTGTTGATTTAAAACCTGAGCCAAGGGCAAAAA
This sequence comes from Mercenaria mercenaria, assembly GCF_021730395.1. NCBI lineage: Eukaryota > Metazoa > Mollusca > Bivalvia > Venerida > Veneridae > Mercenaria > Mercenaria mercenaria. Next base: position 59,545,702 of record NC_069378.1, read on the forward strand.
TTTTCATTCGTTTCCAAAATAAAAAAATTTTAGTCTTAGGGTCACTGTATATTGCATTTTTATACCCGTCCCTTAAAAAAAGAGTCATTACAAATACAAGAATTTTGACAATATAACCCCAAAGCCTGCTGTATTGATCAATACTGTACGGGCTCCATATTTTTTTGGTTTTCATAAATTCCCTTTATTTCCTTCCCTTTCCAATTATTGAAGGCCAAAAATGGAATGACCCAAAAACAACTTTTTTTAGAAAATGAAATGCAATGCATTTTTGTTTTTGGAACCATGACATTAGAAAATTTTAAAATTTTGAACTTTTTTCTTATGAAGTTAAAGAAAGGAAAATTTGGGGCTAGTTCCAATAAATTTAAAGCATTCTAAAAAATCTAACTGTATTATCGCCTTTTTTTCATAACAAATCACCCTTCAAAAAGATTGTTTATCTAAGCTGCATCATACCTTAACAAATTTTTTTGCCCGTAAGTATTTATGATTTAAATTTTTTTTTAAAGGGAAAAAAATTAATTGTTTAAATTATCTCCCCCCCACAATTTTTGTCCCCTTTACTAATTTCCGTCGTTATTGACGAAAATTGTTTAAAAAAACGTTAAACCCCAAAACACACACACTTTTTTTTAGATTCAAAATCTCTAGGAATATTTCTATAAAGAATGTTTTAAAAAATTAATTCAGTTTATTTTTAAATCAAATCATTGCAAAAATAAAATATGTTAATTATGCATTTTTTCTTTAAAGCCTCTTAAAACAAAAAAAAAAATTTTCTGATCTGAAATTAAAAAAAACTTTTCCCTTCGTGTGAAGAAAATTTTTAAATTTGCATTAATTTTTGTGGCCCCGATACAAGTTAGAAAAACATACAATTTTTATTTTTGTATTCCCCAACTTTTTGAAAAGAACTACCTAATTTTCATCGTTTTTTTTGCTTTTTTAAAAAAAAAATTTTTGAAGTGATGGCCATGAAAGACATTTCATTTTTTAAAAGCAAGTATTTAAAGAAACAAAATTTATTACTTTACCTGATAAATTTTTATAACGACAAAATTTATATAAAATATGAAGGCCCAAAGAAAGAATTGGGTAAAATTTAAAATTTGATAATTTTTTTTGTATTATAAGTTATTAAAAACACTTGTTTTTTAAGAATTTTTGAATAGCTCACCCTGTAACTTAGATTTAAATGCATATGGTATCTCTTTCAACACTTAAAATTTCCCCCGTAAAAATTTTCAAACTGGTATTTTACTTTTAAAAAACTTAGTCACTTCCAGTAAATTGTATTGTGCAAATTTTTGTTCCCAAATATGTAATTTCTGATGCTCCAGCTGTACCTCCCAAATTTTATTTTCAAGGCTGTTTTCACCTAATTTTAACCAGAATGAAAGAAATAAAAAAAAATATTTTGTGAAAAAAAAGCAAACAGTTGAAAAATAATGTAAATTATAGAAAAAAACTTAAGTTTATGATAAATTTAAAAAGAAATATTCAGTCATAAGGTTAAAAAAAGGGAAAACAAAAAATTAAAATTTTACAAGGCAATTGAAAAAAAAGCTTAGTTTTAACTTTTGGAAATTTTTTTCCCCGGCCCGTAATGTAAAAAAAAAGCAACTTTATAAAGTTTTAATATATCCTTTTTAAATACTGAATTTTGTTATGACATATAATGAAATCTGTCTGCTTTTGTCATAACGGATAGAAAATTGATTCTGAATCTTGTGCAGAAACAAATATATACATGAACTATCTTCTCATCTCTATAAAAATAAAAATGCAAGGTACAATCTGTGTGTACATTAGAGCATAATTAGTGTTTTAAAATTTTATTTCATATCAGATCTTCCTTGGGTAATTCAATTCCTCAGTTACATGTTTTGTAATTTTGTGAAAGGCAAGGAAAAAGAGTTCTAAAATACCTTCTTATCATACTGGTTGTTTTGGGGCATTCAATGCTTCAAGACACACAGAAATACTCCCTGAAATAAAAAAGTCAAATAATATTTTATGACATAACAAATATGCATAATTGTGTGATTCATCAATTAATTTAATTACAAGGGTCATATTCATAATGTTTCTCATATTTTAAATTAGAAAATATTTCAACTTTAGGTCTCTAACAAAATATTGAATACCTTAGATGAAAATAATCTTAGAAGCTTTATGAATATGACCCCAGGTTTATAGATATAAAGCAACACATTTGATTTCAAAGCAACTTTCTTGAATTAAAAGGTAATGTTCTGGCAGATACATGTGTATGACTGGCATTCCACAGCAGCTGATCTTTCATTATGTCATGAGAACAAGTAAGTCACACACCACAACTATAGTTTGGGTCTCAGTTGATCTGGTGTTATTCTTGCATAAATATGACAAACATTTTCTTTTACTCTAGAAAATATAGGTCACAGAAATTTCAAAAGGATCATGTGATACACTGCAACCCTGGATATACAGAATATAGAATAGTTATTTTGAAGTATTTATGCTTTCAGTAGAAACAAAGTAGATAGATGGTAAGAACTGTGGAGATTAACTTGGTAGGCCTACCATAAGAAAAAGTGTGTAAGGAAAATTTTACAATAATCAAAAAGACATACCTTTTGAGCACTGCAGTCATGACTAGTTGAAGGTAACTAAATAATCATCTCTATATTCATACTATTATATCTGAAATATAATACAAAACAAACACTGATTAGTGCAAGACATAACAATATATGTCAGTATTATAATAATGATAATAAGAAACTACATTACTAGCCTTTATAATTTCTGTCATATTCTGTTGTCCTTGAAGCATTCTTTTATATCTGAAGGATTAACTGCCTCATTTTTGAAGGACACCAGAAAAATATTCCATATTTTAATCAATGAACAACATCTCATTGCTTGTATTTGTCAAATTACTGCTTCATTAATTTCATATACAGTACATGTATTCAATGAGTACACACTATTCATCAGGTTGAATCAGAAAAATAATGCAAAATGTAAACACTGTCACTGTGTCAGTTGATTTTTTGTCTTCCTACTGCAAATGTGTCAATAATTCTGCTCCATTTCCATTGAAATAGGATCGAAAGAATACTTCCCTAGTTAATTTAACACAACAAAATGGCATTTTATCTACTTACCTTAAAAGTTCAACGTAGAAGAGTAAAATGTTGTAATAATTCCTAGATAAACAATCTACTTTCGTTTTCACATGCACATGTTGACAGCGGCGCCACCTATAATAATGCCTGGCAACAAGCACCTTGCTTCAAGGGAGGCCACTCTTATACATGAGAAAGGCCAAGAAAAATAATATCATTTTTTCCAAAATTCGTTTATTAGCAACCCTTGCTTCAGTTTCTGGTTAGGAAAATCTTGTATATGCGCCATATTGTTAGGCTGCACTTTTTGAGCTCTGATTTGATTTAATTTTGTTGTCGTTAATAGTGGGAGTAGAGACGTGATTTTTGGAGTGTAGTTTTGTGAATGTGTGCTTGATGTGTTTGTGTCATTATATTTTGGATTGCTGCATGTGTTGATCCAGAATCAGCATCAGAAACAATCACATATATAAACTTGAAATATTTATTATTGATAAACACTTTGGGAACTTTCGTTCACCATTGTAGTTTTCAATCATGGATTTTATTATGTATGACAGCAATTTCTTACACAAAATTGGACAATCAACAAGGTGTAGACTTAATCCTATTGTGTTATCAAGGTTAAAAGATTTGAGAATATTGAAACAGTACAGAGGAAAAAGAGCTGGTCGCCTGAAGGCACAATCCTTGAACAAGAGGTGTAAATTTAAGCAACCTTATATACCCTAAGAAAAATGGAAATAAATTGAATGGACAAAATGAACAGCTTACATGTTTGACGCTAAATTGTCGCTCGGCAGTAAACAAGGATGTTCTTATTGGTCAATTATTACGCGAGGAAAAGATAGATTTTGCTCTTCTTACAGAGACTTGGTTTTTGGACGACAAACAACACAAATATGAAACGTCTGATCTCAATCAAAATGGCTACAAACTGAGTGTTACGAACAGGCAAAATAGGGTGGGTGGTGGTGTTGCACTGACGTGTAGATCTGCTGTAAACATGCGCAAACTTTCGGCAGGAAATTCTCACAGTTTTGAATATGGTATTTGGCAGTTGATTTTCAAGAACATTACCATGCATGTAGTTGGGATTTACAGACCTCCGTCTTTATCTACTTGTTCCCAGTTCGTCACAGACTTCTTTCAATATATGGAGGGAGTACTATCACAGTACTCAAATGTTATGGTCATGGGTGACTTTAATCTTCACATCCGCGATGACACAAATGCAGTAACAGAATTCAATAATTCTTTGTACGCCATGGGTTTACAACAACATGTACAATTTAGTACACACACCGGTGGTAACATTCTTGATTTGGTCCTTACGGGAGTCGTAAATGGTGTTGAAGTAGTTTCTTGTGAACAGGGTCCATATATTTCTGATCACTGTGCAGTCAAAATTGTGACAAATGTTAGAAAGGAAAATATAACAAGTGAGGTGGTGCTCTTTAGAAATTTCAAAGACATGGATACGAATACATTTTCAAGCGATCTGAGAAAAATGACAGTCGAAAGTGATAATGTCGACCTTTTTGTTGAAGAATTTCAGACAGCAGTAGAAAAGATTATGAACTCACACGCACAATTTATAGAAAAAAACAATCATCCATCGCGCTCCAAAACCCTGGTGGTTCACAGAAAAACTTCTTCACCTTAAAAGAGTGGCTCGCAAATCTGAACGTTTGTGGAAGAAACATAGACAATCACATCTGCATGAAGCCTTCAAAACAGCACGTAAAAACTACGAAAAAGAACTCAAACATGAGAAAAAATCATCTCTGAGTGAAAAAGTTCTTAATGCAAAAGGTGACTCGAAAAAGCTTTACAGATTTGTATCTGAGACAACAGGCACTAGGTCTGAGAACCCTATGCCAACTGGACATGACACTACACTGGCTCAGAAATTTGCAGATCATTTCATGAATAAAATCGAAAAAATTCGAGAATCGTTGAAACATTTCGATAAGTTTAAACCATGCGAAAAAGATATTCCTTGTTTTGACAGTTTTAAAGATCTGAGCGAGGAAGAAGTTAGAAAACTTATAAACCAACTACAGACAAAATCATGTGAATTTGATATTCTACCAGCAAAAGTGCTAAAATCATACTTGGATGAGCTGTTGCCTGTTATTACCAAATTGGTTAATTTGTCGTTGCGCGACGGCATCTTTCCAACAAAATGAAAACAGGCAATTGTAAGACCTTTGTTGAAGAAAATGGGACTGGAACTTGAATTCGCAAACTACAGGCCTGTTAGTAATCTATCGTTTCTGTCAAAATTAATTGAAAAAGCAGCTCTGTTCAGGCTCAATGATCATGTAAACAAACACAATCTTCTACCAAAAAAACAATCTGCTTACAGGAAAAACCATTCTTGCGAATCAGCACTGTTACGTCTTGTAAATGATTTGCTGGATGCTATGGAGAAGAAAGAAGTTACGGCGCCAATTGCCATCGATCTCAGTGCCGCTTTTGATACTGTAGATCATGACATTCTTGTTGATGTGTTAAACAAGCAGTATGGCGTTCGTGGAACAGCACTGAGCTAGGTTGATTCCTATCTGCGCCCCAGAAGTTGTCGTGTAAGTGTCAATTCAGCCATGTCATTTCCACGCCAATTAAACTGTAGCGTCCCACAAGGGAGCTGCTTAGGACCGTGGCTATATTTGACATATGCGGGGACACTGTTTGATGTTATTCCGCCGTCGATTTCAGTTTACGGCTTTGCGGATGACCACACTGCTAATAAACGCTTTAAACCATCTTCTCCAACAGTAGAATCCCAGGCAATACGAGAACTTGAACAATGTGCTAAAACAATCAACCACTGGATGAATGAAAATAAGCTTAAAATGAACACTTCCAAAACTGAGTTCATCATGTTTGGTAGTAGGCAACAGCTCTCTAAGTGTTCAACTGACAAAGTATGCATTGTAGGTGATGAAGTGAAATCAGTGAGCTTTATTCGATATCTAGGTGCATTCCTGGATGAAAACTTGAATCTAAAAAAAAAAAACGAAAGTGTAGAACAGCAATGCTCAACTACTTCAGAATAAAATGTACCCGAAAATATCTTACCAAGGAGGCTACCGAAACCCTTGTCCTGTCATTGGTGATATCCCATTTAGATTATTGTAATGCCATTCTGTATGGTATTGCTCAAAGCGAAGTAAACAAAATGCAACGAATTCAGAACATGTGTGCAAAACTTGTCCTAAATCGAAGAAAATATGACAGTTCCAAGCAAGCGCTGTATAACCTTCACTAGCTACCAATCAAAGCCAGAATCACATTCAAAATGCTCACCTTCATGTATAATTGTTCAGTTGGAAACTCTCCAGAATATCTTTCTGAACTTCTCATAAAACAAACACAGACAAGAAACTTGCGTTCTTCAAACTCCGTTACTGGGTGTTTCGTTGTTCCTTTCAACAAGCGCAAAACGTTCAGCGACATAAGTTTTGGTACTGTTGGACCTAAACTCTGGAATGAATTGCCTCTCGAAATAAGGAACTCAGACACAATAGATGTTTTCAAAAAGAAGTTGAAAACTCATTATTTTGGAAATTACTTTGCACTCTATTAGAGACTGTGACTGTAATTTTTAAGAAATTGAAGTAACGTGAACTGGATGATTTTATTGTGTAAATACATTCGAATATGAACTATATTATAACAAATACAAAATACAATTGTTTGTAATAACGTCTGGACATGTCGCAATAACCCACTTATTCTTACTTAATAACAAACAGCTGTCTTACTGTATCTTAATATTCTAATATTTTATTAATCTTATCTGATGTCTGATCTTTTTTTTTAATGCTTACTAAATAGTTTATTCACAATGGTATTTATGCTAATTTATGTTATATGTCATTAAATATCTTAATTTTTGTCGTATTTTTATGTATTTGTAAAACGCCATTGAATATGTTTTGCGTAAAAATAGGCGTTTAATCAAATGAAACAGTTTCAGTTTCAGTTTCAGTTAGGAAAAAATTAAATAGAATTAACAAATGAAATACCTGTTATAAATCGTTAACTGAAGCAAGGGTTGCTAATAAGCGAATTTTGAGCCTGAAATGGCCAAATTCAGCGATTTTAGCGCGAAATGCCTGTACCGGTTGTACTTTTAACTCATTTTACATCAATATTGAGAATGTGTTATTATCAAAAACGATACAGTTTGGTAGTTTAAAGTTTATTTTAGTGAAAACTGTCGATTTTCAACACTGTCATCAATCTATTGTTTTTCAAAAATTGGGGGCCATCTGCCTATATAAATCCTACGTACGCCTTTGATTTGTAAAAGACTGTATACACATGAAACTTCCAATACAAAATATCAAAAGGTTACCACATATTGTTAAGTTTACGAAGAAATAAAACCCGCATTCGTGACGTTGTTTATGTTGACCACAGACACCTTAGAAGAACTAGATACCTTAACCATTTGATACCGTATTCAAAGACGCACTATCATGCAAACTACTTTTCCCCAGAAGTATACGTCTGTGGAACAGTCTTAGCTACTCCTTGCTTAGAAATATTTGCTAGGCAGATGCCTCCCTTCGATCAGTTCTAATCCAACTTCGTGCTAGCTTTCACGCACATAATTTCTGTAGTGTTTGCTATTTTAACAGCTATCACTGGCAACGCGCCTGCTAGTTATAATTGTTAACGATCGCTAAGGAGTACAACAAAGACATAGATAGACATAGACATTTTCGGCATTCACAAATGTTGCATTTATATAAAACTTTATATAAAATCTTCATTGAATATATTCTAAAGATTCTCAAGAGTGAAGGGTCATTCTGCAATCACTATTTCAACCTATACTTGTACCTAAACATTAAAATCATTTAACAGTTCTAAACACATGTATTGCAAAGATTCCAAAATCTCACCTTAACGTCAAACAATCAATTGTCTCCCCTCAGTACCTGACAAAAGGATAAAACAGTGTTAATTTGACAAAAGGAGAGAAATCAACATTTAAAGAACTAAAGGACATAAGAACGAGTCATTGAAATCTAAACAATGAAACAAATTCTAAGGGATGCTCCAGTTAACATATCTATATTTTATAGTTGCCTATGGTCCGTTTCAAGTTCCTTCATTGATGATTTGTGTCATAACTAATATGTCAGTTGGTTGATTTAAGTCCAGGTCTTTTCTATAGAACTCAACAAAAAGCACACAGTTGATTGACAATGTCTGGGGATGTCAGAAGTGTTTGTTTTCATAACATGTGTTTATAGTGTAAACATGTGATAAAATAATGAATCAGAAAGATCAAATCACCATTTAATAAAATGCATGATATCAGAGAAATTACACAAAGATAACAAAAACCACGATGATAAATCAGAAATGTCAAAAAGATATCAAAGTTGGATAACAAATTCCACAATGTCAAATTTTATATATCAAATTACATGAGACCAGAGAAATAGCAAAATTTGGAACAGAAATGACAATATCATAATGCTGACAAAAAAAAGTAAAAAGCGCCTTGAACCAAAAGACTAACAATTCTGTAAATACCCTACATTATATGATTTAAAATATTCCAGAAAACTAAGAAACTGCGAGCCGGCTGCCCCAAACTTAACTTTAACCTCATCCTTTCATTTACATTTATGTTAGTATTATTATGAAAGCAAGGGGGTGTGGATTCCGAATGCTGCAAACAGAAGGATGCTTCAACCCCTTAACTTTCGAAATTTACAATGTACTAACTTTACTCTGATCACGATTTTAAATTGATATATGTTAATGTTAAATTGCTGTATATATTAGTGAAATATTGCAAAATCTAAAGCATGCACCTCTTATATTAGAAAGAAAAACAATTTCATATAATCCAGGAAACAATATTGACAAACATATTTTTATCTTATATCAAATAATAGGGAATTGTCTTGTCATTATAAAGGAAAACATAATATTAAAGTTACACAGTTAAGGTTAGGGTGGTGGGACTGTAAGGAATATATTAAATTAAACAATTAAAGCGATTCAAAATACAAATACAAATAAACAAAATATTCCAATTCTCTTTATTCCAAATTGCAGTCAGGCCTATGCGACCACTGTTTGAAGGATCAGAACATAATCCTATACATCGTTTTCTTTTTTCTTTTCACTTTCAATACATAATGATAACTGAAGTCAACATTTAGTTTTTAAGAAGCATCCTTGTCTCCAGGTATTTCATACTTAGCAATCAAAATACCCAAAGCTCTGTTTGTAGCCTGAGATACGAACTTGGTCATAATATCATAATCTAAATACATATCATTTAGCAATATCTAACAAGGAGTTCTAAATTTATTCTAGGTGTAAAAAAAATTCTAAAATGATCAATATTGTTTTTCTTGTTTCAGTAATAAAATGACGTATGTAAAGCTCACCATATTACACTTCTAGACCGCAAAAACATTGGATTAAACCTAGAGTCTATCATCTGCGTAAAGATTTATGTATCTCGTAATTGACAAAGAACGAATGCTAGTAGTTGTTAAGGTCATGTACAAGTAAACACGAGCTACGTTGAGCTCGTAACAGAATGCTTGTTTCTCCGCATGTAAGACATAAACCCTGAACGAAATCCGGGGTCCATAAATCCGTACAAGATCGGATTTACGACAGAGTTTACGAAGTATAAACGCCAGAAGAAGAAGAACGGCACCAGCTGCGATTCAGGCAAACCTCTCAAAATGCCATCAGGTTTAACTACGAGACCAGTGAGAATTATATACAGAATCATCGTGGCGGCAAATATTGCCGTCAAGATTAACATTATCATCGTCTTACTCTTCAGCTGGAATTTTGACGTTTTAGTATTTGATCGTCTGCTCCGAAGGGATGTACGTCTGCCCTGCTCAGAAGATGTTTGGTCAGTCGAGCTGTTCCCAATTTGTTCATTTCCGCTGTTATTATCATCAATGAATTCTTCGTCGTTACTTAAATAATCAGTAGAAGAAATTTCAGATGTTTTGTCATCGTCATCAATGTAACCTTCATCTGCTGACTTTCTTTTAAATTTAGATGACTGATTACTTTGTCTTTTTGCAGACATGTAGAAATTGGAATTTGCATTTTTCGCGTTTTCAGCTCCATGGTCTTCCTTTTTCCCGGATATTTTGCTAGTCGTAGCTTTTGTTTCTCTATCATTGTCTATACCATCATTAGATGTTTCTGATGTCAATGTTATTGCGACAACCGCTTTCTTTGTATCATGTTTTATGTTTGCAGTTTTCATTGAGTGATATCCAAATAGCCGCCATGCCGTAATTAAATTCAAAGACACGTCCGCGAGTATCATTAAAGTCATAGCCACGAGATAAATGCTACCGATATAAAGTAGTGGATAAATTGTGCCTGCATACTCCCCCGCTATTTCACAAACTGTGACGGTAATATTATTTCCCTCGTGCTCGAAACTGTTCGTCTGCTTTCCATAAAGTATGAGAGCAGGAATAGACACTAGCGCCGATACAATCAAGCAACATCGGCAAAGTCTGAGAGCAACATGGCAACGAATTTGCCAATCAAAATTTAATGGATGGCAAATCTTTCTGTATCTGTCAATTGCCAAAACTAGCAAGACAGAGGCTGAGCTCAAAGCAGTGTAAATGTTGAAAAATGTTTTCACTTTACATATCCATGCATACTGATAGTCGTACCAGTTTAATTGGGAAATCACTTCACCCGGAAGTGTAGTACAGCAGCTTGTTAGGTCCACAATAGCAAGCGCCAAGACAAAGTACCGGAAGTTTATCCGTCTGTATCGTCTGGAGTAAACTAACAGAATGGTTATATTTCCGAAAAAACCAATGAATGCTTCTATGGAAATAAACACAGTCACCGGAAGTACATCCATTGTGAAAGCATTGCTTAGATCCTTTCCAGTCCAAGAAGTATTCATCCTCGCCATTATTATTTGTATAAAACGTTCTCAAATTCTTATACAGATCTTTTATTGTATTACAATCACTTGTTGTATTGGTTATGAATTTAATTCTGACCGAACAAAATATGTTTACTTTAATGTTTTACCACTCTTATTATCTATCAACATGCTGAACACTGGGCGTGTATTACTTCAGTTTGAAATTCGTAAAAGGAACAAAAACAAGTTCCTTTCCTATGCGTAATCTGATTTTGCAAATCGATTTTATCAAGTTTCATATTTGTTGAAACGGTACAATTTAGATAATAACAAGGGATAATAGAAGTAGTAAGTAGGCGTTTAAAATGTCGTTTTGTACTACAAATAAATTTTCACATCCGTGTCGGAGATGAATACAAGAAAACTGAGGCTGTCTATGCAAATAAGTTCTATGAAGTATGTGTCAGTCAAGTGTTGTCAAGGACGCATGGGTTATTTTATATTACTACCCGGATATTAAAGGTCATTGTGCATCGTCTAAAAACCTTTATGGTCTCACTATTATTTTCCTGTAAACACGTTATAGTCCATTGTGTTTCAGGAAGACTAGGAAGTAAATCATAATGAAATATACATTCATATGAAATTGTAAATAGTTAGAACTTATGTGGAAAAAAAGGCCAATGCTGTTATTGTTTCAAAAACACCAACATTTTAGAGATTAAGTGAAGCCTATACGGCTAAATGCTGGTAAATATTGGTAACAATGAATGAACCTTCAGTGATTGGTTAATCTAAATTGATACAATTAAGAGAGATGTCCAAAGAGACAGATCATGAGAATTCGAATAACTAAGTGTCATACATACTAACTGATTAAAATGATTTGGTTATTCTTGTTCGTTATAAGTCGTAGGTTGAAACAGTAGAACTTATATGTTATGTCGGAAACGGACATCGGTACCGCAATTCAATTTTCTGCATTGTGTACAGTAGTTCCGTTCGCATGATTCGTGTTTCACTATGCCTATTTAGTGTTTTACAATGCATATTATACATATGGAAACATGAAACAAAACAAATGTTCGAACACAATCAGTAATATCTAATATCGGAATATTTAACTTATTCCCGTTAAAACTGTTACAATAATCTTATATGTACCCTCAGCTTAAGACCACTTGTATGCTGAAACTACTTAATTCTAATAACTATTTCAGATTATTTTAACCAGTGAACTAAGTCCGCAAGGACTACCCCATAGACTATGATATATCATTTTTTATTTTTCATTTTTAAAGTTGTAAATGTATCAAGTCTATATCCTCTGTCCAATATCATATGATATTACAATCAATTCTCTGAGAAAATCTGTAAAATAGATTGGCCTTTGTCACTATTACATAAAACAAAAGAAAACTTTCAAAATTCTTACATATTGTGACAAATTCTTTATTATCAGTCCACTAGGACGTATTGACCACTTTTTTGTTTTCAAGGCATGGTCTTTTAAAACAGGGTTAACTGTATAGCGGAAGTCGTGTTTCAATCAAATATAGTACAAAATAGTTTTAAGGAATCTGTTTCCTCATGCAAACTATGGACACACATAATCAACCAACTTAGAAAGAACGTATAATCCCATATGAACCTAAGATGAACTATATTATAATTATGAAATCTGAATTTTATTATCTGATATAAGAATTCTATGATATCTAAAGTTATCTTATGATATCTGAATTATATTTACTTGATTGTAGCATGAATCTCAAAAGGTATTTCACGTAGTCATAAAACATCAGACGATTGTTATATTGCATATGAAGTTAAGCATCTGATGTTCTGTCGGGGATTCTATTCAGCCAGGCCAGAGTTATGGTCACTGACAAGGCGAAAAATAAAAGTGCCTAAAGCTGTGTTGCATATATCTTTTTTGAAAAATACCCTAGAGTCATGAAACCATGTTTGAATACATGATTCTGTGACCTGAGTATTTGTTTTGGATTTCACACTGCAATACCAGAGTTATCTCCCTTGACTTAATCAATAATATGCATTAAGATCATAAAGTTGGTGTCAAGTATTTGACCTAGAATAATAAAACATTAAGGTATTAGACCCCTAATAGTAATGTTTACAAAATGGCATTTGCTTGGTATATTCTTAAACTCGACCTTGTTTCGCACTGTGTTGCAATTTTTAGACAACTTTTACCGTGCCGTTTTTTATAAATTTTGTATAATTTATGGTATTTCTCAAGCTCAATTAGAGACAAATTTCAAAGTGATGGTCACTATCAAAAACATTTGCAGAGAATTCATTTTACCATTAAATTTGATAAAAGAAACATTAAACTATTGGTAAACAATTATAAATCATAAAATAAAACTGTCAATACCATTTTTCTAGCGTGCCTCAAGTAAACGGATTTAATGAGACAGCCTTCTAACTTCAACATTGAAAAATTAAGGTCGAATCCTGCGGGTCTGTTTTGAATTTTGCTCACTTCATTCAAAAATAACCTTGGGGCAGAAGTAAAACCTACCTACATTTTTTTTCCACAATATGTAATCTAAAGAGTGAAGGCAAAAGAGAGAACTTTTACCGCATGTAACTCAGTATTTTTAAAGATGTCTAACTCTACCCAGCAAGAAATCGCTTATCAAATGAAAATTTTCCACTTTTGTACAATAAATCAATAATAAGTCTTGAAAGAAGTAAAAATTTACTAGAAAAAAAAGGAAACGTGAAGTTTTGCACCTGATGTTCTGTTCGGGGTTTCACTCATCAGTTCAGTGTAATGGTCTTTGACTTAGTAAAGATACGCATTAAGTGCGTAAAAGTTTGTGTTGCATGTATCTTAAAAACAGTTCACTTAGAGTCATGAAACGATATGCAGTAACATAAATAAGAGCACCAGTGTCGAATGGATATACATCTAGTTAAAATGGGTTGAGGTCATAAAATGAATAAATCTCAATAACTGCATCTTACGACGTTTGGGCGTAACAAATGAAAGAACATAGCATCTTTATGATAAAAATTCCCAACTGTCTGTGGCGGGATTCGAACCCGGGTCGCTCGGATGCTTGTTCAATGCTCTAAGTACCGAGCCAGAGAAGTAGTATAAGAAAGGATGTTTTTGGCGTTTTTAACCTCATTTGACCTTTTGACCCTCGGTCCGAACTGACCAATGCCGGACAATTTAAAATCCACAGGTTTTAAACCCAACAATTAACCCAACCCTAAACTTATAATACTAACTCGCGAAGCTGAAACCTTCGAGGTCTTTGACCCAGTCAGACCTACAGTCTTCGGTTGCACTCGGTACACTTGTACCCTCAAAATCTAACGACACCAGTCATTTTCTTTAATAAGTTTATCAATCAATATCGTTTGTAAGCTCAATGTAAAGCGACACCGGTGTCGTTCTATTGATATTTACTTTCATTCATAAAGTTAACCGCGATATGTTTACATTTGTAGTACAATTCGTTTAAACTTCCTTGTGATCGATCTACGTTTTACAGCTGATTTAATATAAGTGTCATAGGTAAATCAAGTGCATTTTTTAAAATGATAATCCCGGGAAACCACAAATTCAACCAATCAAAACCCTGCCATTTTTCTGCCACGTTGGCAGCAACTGTCATTAGCTTTACTTTGGCCCGAATCTTTGGCCGAATCTTTGGCAGAACTTTGGCAAAACTTTGGCAGATTATTTTTATTAAAAAAAATTTTGAAAGGTGGGTCTACGCCCCCCGGAGGCAAAGCCTCTGGTCTTTGATCTTATTTTCAATTAGAAAGTATTATCAGGGTACACATAGTAATTAAAATTTTAAATTTTAAACTTTTAATTAAGCTTTTAATCCAAAAGTCTGTTTATATCAATAGGATACAGGTTCGTCCGATATGTAGAAATCTGTTGTAACTATTTTTTAAAAGCAAAATGTTAATTCTGTAGATGCTGAATCGTCATAAGGGTAAATATCAAACATTGTTCCTTGTTTTAGATAAATTTTAATTTTTTTCTTATACATAGATATTAATTATCAGTGTCAAAGTCCTCAGCTGCCTCAGCTGTTTTATTTACATTATCAATATATCAAAAAATAAAACATCATCCTGAGGTCTATTATTTCGCCCCCTTTAATATAAATTTGATATTGGGTTTTTAGTCGGTTTATAACGGTTCACCGGGGAGCTCGCACCCTTTAATAAATCTTAATATCTATTATATAAGTTCCGGTTTTTTCCGACTATAAACACACCACTCAAAAGCATATCTAGTACATCTATTTTTATATTTTGGTCTATGAATAAAAAAATCTTTATAATCTACGGTAATTCCCAGGTCTTATTTCAAATTATTTAAATAGTTCGATCGGCCATATTTTTATATGTTGAATGTATCCAGGCACCACGACGGTCAAAATACTTTTCATTTGTATGTAATCAAAAGTATGATTATAATAGTATTAAAAGAGAAACACTTCATGTTTACTTCCTCTACCTTTTTTCTATTTTCCTGTCTTTCTTTTTAAGTTTAAGAATTATTTCAGCTAAATCATCAACTCGTTTTGTTGTGGCAACTTCAGAAGCAGATAAACTATCAAAAGTATTTTTTGTTCTAGCTAATTGTGTTTCTTGTTTTAAGAAAACTTTTTTTACTTTTGAAATTTTCTTC
Source organism: Mercenaria mercenaria (assembly GCF_021730395.1). Lineage (NCBI taxonomy): Eukaryota > Metazoa > Mollusca > Bivalvia > Venerida > Veneridae > Mercenaria > Mercenaria mercenaria. The sequence goes on from NC_069378.1 coordinate 59,561,420, forward strand.
AGCATTAGTGGTAATTTCTTCAACATTAGCGGTTATTGCTTAGTATTAGCAGTAATTACTTGGGTATTAGCAGTGATTGATTCTCCTTGTTTATCTGATTTTTAACTACAGGCCCAAAATCATTTATTATTTTTTTTAATTTGATCATTAATTATCTTAATTGCTTCAGTATTAGCAGTAATTAACTCTCCTTGTTTAACTGATTTTTCAACTACAGAGTCCAAATCATTTTGTTATTTTTTTAATTTGATCATTAAATTCATTAATTCTTCTTGTAATTTTTTTGTAATATTACTTAATTCTGAATATTTTAAATTGTGACGGTTGTCAACAATACTAATCCAATTTCGAATTTTTTTTTTAAGTCATCTTTTTTTAGAATTAATTTCTTTTTTAAGGGTTTATCTAATGCTGTATCATGATCATCACCTCTTTTTTGAAGCTGCCTTTTCCAATTCAGATTTATATTCTGCAAATTTATTTAAAAATGTTTTCGAGTAAATCTTGATTCCCTTTTGCCATTTCAGTATTTAGTTTATTTATTTCTGTTCAAATTTTCTAACTGATACTTTATTTTGTAATTTTTTCTCACTTCAATAATCTTGTCTTTTAGTTCTTCATGTTTAATCATACTATCCTTTAATTCTTGAACTTGAGTGTTTTAAATGTTTAAATTGACTCGAAATACTTCTTTTATGTTGTCATCTGTCAAATCAGATTTTCTCTTCAAGTTCTTTAATAGAATCAGTCATAGCTTTCATTTCTTTTTCAATTTTACCTTGTAATTGATTAATTAATAATGAATTCTTTTTAAAATCTTTTGTTAATTCTTCAATATTCTTTACTTCTACTTCTAGTGTTTTTTTTATACTTTTGACATCTTCAAGTTTTATAGTCATCTATTACACTTTAAATTTTTTTTATACACAACCGTCTTGAAACTGCATCGTTGGGTTTTCTGGATTTCCTAGGTTGATTATTTTCATTACCCCCCATATCAAATTGCTCTATTCATTGTGTTATCAAGTTCCTTATTTCTGTGAAGGATACGATTCCGTTTCCTTTTTAAGCTTTTTGAATTGTTTTTTAGTAGCTTTAATCACTTAAATCAATATCAAATTTAACTTTACTTATACTGTCAGGTTCACTTATTTGTTTTAACTTTCATTAAAAACTCCCATTATATAATTATTATATTTACCAGTAAAGTTTTTTCTTAAAAACTTCCTTGCTTTGTCAATATATAAGAAATCAGTTTTTGATTTGTTACATTAGCAAAAGTATCCGATCTATTTTTGTTCATTACAAATCCTATTATTTTCCATTTTTATCTAGATATTCAAATAAAATATATGTAAAACAGTTAATTCGAATATCTTTTGGTGTTTATAGTAAGACGACTTAAATAAATAACACAACAGTTTTGTGACGTCCTTGAATAAGTATTTTGTTATTTCATTTTGAACCTTTTTATCTTCACATACAAAATCATAAAATTTATTACTACTTTTTGTTTTTCTGATTCAAGATTCTCACAAGGTTCAATTTGGTTGGGATCAGCTGAATATTCAAGTATTTCATTTGGATCTACTTTAATTTTTTGCAATTGGTTTAATTTTTAAATTTTAAATCTTGATATTTAGATTGTTCTAGGTTTTTAGCATATAAGTATAATTTATCATAATATTATAAGAGGTTTCGAAGTATATGCTTTAAATTTGTATTTGTTTTTCCAGATCCTGACGATCCACATATTAACATTCAAAAAACATGAATCTGGCATAAAAGGATAAATTGTTTAAAGTTATTGGATTTATCACTTTTTGATCATAATTTGGAATTTCCATTTATAAATATTACATTATTTACAATATTTACATTATCTTACATTATTTTACATTATCTTACATTATTATTTTAAATGCAATCGAAACTTAATGAAATGTTAATAAGAAAAAAAATTAGTTGGGCAAAAGATGAGAGATCTTAGAGAAAAAATAATGAGGAAAAAAAAAGAAAAGCTACAAATCGGGATATGTATACTGAAATTTATAAGCAATTACTGAAAAAATAGAAGTCAAAAAGAACAATTATCAAGTCAGTAAAAGCATTTACCTGGAATAAAACAACAATTAGCATTACTTCCAAAACAGTTTGCTGATAAGATACATGAAATAGAAAATCTAAAAATGGTGGCAGAGTTAATGGAAAAATCACCACCTCCGGAACTACAACAACCATTACAACCATCACCACAATATCTAAAAGAAGATGAGCATGATACAACTGAAGAATCAGAAGAAGAATTGGGAGCAAGACCAAAAGAATTTACAGTTAATTTTAATAAAGATATTGATTTAGATCTTTTAGATGAAAAACAATATTATACGCTGCAAGAAGTGTTTGATTTTTTTCACACTGAATCTGAAAATCCTGATGAAAAAATGACTAGAGAAGAAGTAGAGGGTATCATAGAAAAGGTAACAAAGAAAATAAAAAAATTGGGTGACAAATCTGGTGCAATAACTAGAATGAAAAACCCCACAAGTCTCGAGCTAGAGCAACAGAAAGCAATTATAGCCGAGAAGGAAAATTATAAAAATTATAGAGACGAAAATCATTGATTTTCAAAAAAACAGAAAAATAACGGAAAAGGAATAAGATATCATAACCCATATAAAGTTTCACCAAATGGACAATATGGTAATTTAATTTTTTAACTTAAATAACTTTATGGTCAAAACAAATTAAATTTGCTAAGGATAGAAAAAACTGGAAAAGAAGTCATTAACACTAAAGTTGATGATGATTTAATTGATTTAATTAATAAAAGATATAACAATAAGAAAAAGCATTCAATTCATTAAAGAAAATTATTCAAAGAATTTAACAGAAAAATCAGGTTATCTATCAATAAAAGATCTATGAATTTAAAAAAGTAATTAGGGGACAAGGTTATGACGTTTGTCCATGTAATCCAAAGAATTGGTTGATGACTTGGAGTTAATTTGTGGTTCAATTGATGCTGGAAATATAATGAAGAACTAAAAATGAAGGTATTAAAATAATTGATGAACTATTAAAAATAAATTCACTCTTACCAGAACAACATGAAAAGTTATATAAAAATTATTTTCTTGAATTTAAATTTTAGTTATATATAAATGGAACAAAAAATAGTATTAAGTTCTGAAACAGTTAAAGATAATAACAAAAATATTTCCGAGTGTTTTTTACAATCAGATTTAGTCGTTCTTTAATTTTAGATAAAATTAAAACTTACGTTGTTGGTTTTGGATTGTATTAACACTATGACCTACTCTTGGCATAATATTAGTGATGAATATGACAAAAAAAGGAATTCGTTATCTTTAATGGTAAGGATTGGAAGATATTATATTTACAAATGGTTCTTACAGTTACACAGATATTTAAAAATTATATTAGGGAAACATTAATAAGAAATGATGATTTTGAATTTAATAATCAGAAATTGCTCCAAAAAGTTTGGAATTTGTTTTAAAATTTTTTTAGATTTTGATTTCAATTACAGATAATTTTAAGTTGGGATTTGGAAATATCAAATTTTCATACATTGCTTGGATTTGAGAAAAAAAATTAGACAAAACTGAAGGGGGAAACTACAACACTAAATATAACTAACTCTGTGGATACAATTTACATTCATTGTGTCTTATTGATAATTCACTTGTTGATGGTTAATTCAGTGATATTATCTATGCCTTTAAGTACTGCAGATTTAACAAGAGCTTATCCATTTAAAAAAGAACCACAAAAGAGTTGGATATTCTGAAATTAATAAAATATATTAAAAAATTCAATTAGAATATATTTTACAGATGTATTTGGTAGAATAATTAATTTTAATGAGGTTGAAACAAGTTTTACACTATTTTAAAATAAATTAATTAAAACTAAAAGTTTTAAAACTTTTATTATGAAATTAAAATTTTAGTTTTATATAATGTACAAAAAAGTTTATGACAAAAATAAAGGAATATTTTTTTATGTTGATGCTCACACAGGAGAAGAAACATACAGGGGACAGGTATCTTTGACACTTTAACGAAATTGCTTTCAAGTTCACCCGCATTTTCAATTAGCACAGCTGGAAAAAAAAGCTTTGGAAACAGCAGGAAAAGCAGCACTTGAAGTGGAACAAAAAAGGTTGGACAGAAGTTGGAAATTTGCTGCAGCAAAGCTTGTTGAAAAAATTAAAAAGAAACCTGCTCCGGCAGTTGGTAATTTAATTGCTAAGGAATTACAAAAAAAAAATAATAGTAAAATAGTAATAAAATAATAATGATAATGAGGAGGATTTTCATATGAGAATAAATTGAATATTGTCAGGATCTGGGATTTTTAGCTCGTGCTGGAAACTTCAGCTCACAAAACGTATTTACAGATTAATTTATAAAACTAAAGTTTTAATAGAATAAAAAAATAAAAATTTATATATTTTTTACATGTTTAGAACAAAAGAATATTGCGAAAGATGGAATTAACTCCTATTCAATTAGATACAGCATTAATATCTGTCTTGGGAAAAAATGTTAAACAACAAAAAAACGGATATCACTTTACAATTAATGATAGAAGTTCATATTTTGATTGGTTTATGGTTATTTTGAAGTAAGTTTTAAGTAAATAAACTTGCTGATGGTATTAATTATGATGTTGGAGATCAAATTGCTCTAATTAATAATGCAGCTTCATTAATTGATCAGTTAGGGGTTTAAACAAAATGGAAAAATTGTATATGATTGTAATAATTTATACAAATTTAATAAATGTAAAAAATTTAGTTGAACTATCTGAAGATTATGCAAATTCAACTGGAACAAATGAGTTTATTTATTTAGATATAAATGAGACTGCTGAGAGCAGGAAGGATCAAGTTAAATATAATTCGGGGTTTGCTTCTAGGAAGTTATTAATCCAGGGTGGTAATGGGGTAAATGCTTAAAATTCCATTAAATAATTATTCATTTTTTCGGGTTTAGAAACTAATATTTTCCTCCAAGTCAATTCAAAAAAACACTACAGTTTAAAGATGATGATGAATTAATTTTTAGAGCTAATGCTGCTGATGCTGGTAGAGTAATTGTAACTAAATTAATTTTGTGGGTTCCACGTTTGGTTTTTAATGAATTTGGGTTTGATCTAATTACTAATGAAAGATATAAAAAGCAAGATGGTCAGAGCTTAGGGAAATGATAAACACATCAACTGATACACGACAGACGAACATAACTTTTAGAATAACAGCTGGTGAAATTAAAACCACAACATGTATTTGTTTATTTACAACGACCTGACAAAATAATGCACAAAGACAGAATCCACATTTATTAGATACATTTAAAGTTGATGCAGCAGATGATAATTTTTTGTATTTGAGCTCTTGTCGTCTTGAAGTTGGTAATGGTGTTTTTTATCCAGAAACAGAATACACAAGTATATCAAGAATATATGATGATGTAATTAATTATTATTAAACAAAAAAATTTAAGATTTACTGGAAGTCTTTTAAATAGATCAATTTTCAAAAATTGTTTGGTTTTTGTTCATTTTAACTTGGAATATAAAAAGAAGTTAACTACAGAAGATCCTAAGCATATTACATTAACAGCTAAATTAAATGTTCGGCCGGCAGCACTGTCCGTGTTTACGCAATTGTATTATATGAGGAAACATTTGAAATAATACTATTGGAAATGAACTTGTTATTTTTTTAAAAATAAATTAAATATAAATTAAAAAAAATTTTAAAGTATATAATGTCACAAATTATATTGAATATAAAATTAACCTTACAGATGGACAAAAGAAAAATTTAGCCCGAGGCCTACAACAACAAAATTCCACATATTTTAGATTAAAACATGAACAATTACGTGGAAACTTCCCTTTACTATTAACAAAAACTCAAATTAATAAAATTTAAAAAAGCTGTTGCAAATAAGAAGTGATTAGAAATTACAATTTCAAAAAGCAAATGTCTAGTCAGGTCAAATGGTGGATTTTTAGGAGCTTTGGCGGGTTTTGTTGGGAAAAACAATTCTTCCAATGGCAGCAAAAATAGCCCCAAAAATATTAGCCCCTTTGGCATTGGAGCCCTTTCTGGACTGGCCAGTACTGGTGTTAGAAAAATACTTGGAAATGGTATGATTTCAGTAGCTAATGATAAAAGAATATGATATCACCATATCTTTCACCTAATCAAAGAAAGCAATTAGTAGGATCTGGAGTGATTAAATTAACACAAAAACAAAAACAAGACGGTGGGTTTTTAGGTATGTTGGCTGCTAGTCTAGGAATACCTTTGATTACATCTTTGTTAAGTGGAAAAAGGGGCTACAGATTTATTCACAACGGAGGGCCTTACAGACGATTTCCTATAGTAAAAAAAAATAAAATTTATAAACAAACCTATTTCTAACTTTGAAATTGAACAATGGGTTAAAACAATTAAAAATTAAAAACTTTTTGGGGTGTATTTAGTAGAAATAATTTACCAAAATTAAAGAAAAGGACGAGTGTGGAATTATAAATTTGGATGACTCTATTGGTCCTGGAACACATTGGGTTTGTTATATTGGTAAAATTTACTTCGATCCATTTGGACTTCCTCCACCGAAAGAAAATAATTAAGTATATACCAAATGTTAAAAAACACAATGTTCAATATCAAGATAAAACAAGTATGCTTTGTGGATATTATTTGTTTATTTTTCATTAAAATGTTACAAGATAAAGTACCGTTTTATGATTTATTGTTTTAAAATTCTAAAAATTCATAATCAAAGAGTAAAAAGAACAAACTATTATAAATTATTTTAACTAAAAAGGACATTATTTAACTGGAATAATTAATTATAATGGGAATATTCATAATATAAATGAAAAAGGGAAATTAAAATAGAAAGATGGACGTCGGCACAAATTTAAAAAAAACCCTCCATTGTTTTTAAAAAAAGTTATCCCAAGATACTGTGGTGGATTATTTCAATGGAAACTGTAATGCTAGTCCTGGTTTAGTTCAAAAAGGTAATATGTAAAAATTAATTTTAATTGCATTTTAATTATTCTTGTTGATGCAATTTAAATTAGATAAAGGAGAAGCTTAAATACAATTAAAAAATAAAGAAAATGTAATTCTTCAAAGTTACAATGCAAAAAATAACAGAAAAAATGAATCTATTTCTATTAATTATGCAAATGAATTTAAAATAAATGATGTTATTTTTTATTAATTCCTTAAAACGTTATGAATATTCAGTTAACAATTTATGGTTCTATAATTTAATAAAAACTTTAATAAAAACTTTAAAAAAAACTTTAATTAATTTAAGAATAAGTATTTTATCAATACCATTATCAAGAATATACTTTTATCGTCATAACATGATAAAGATGTTTTATATTTAACATAACTGGAAGATTGGTTTTTCAGAACAAATAACTTTTAAAGGTGTGATTACTTGGGTTGAATTAAACAAAGTATCTTTATAATTTTTATGAAATTTGTTTTCTTAAAAATAAGTTTTTTAATTCCTTTACATTTTTTAAAATTAACTTCGTTTTCTAATAAATATGATACATTTTACTTCTTAATCCGACAAATTCAACATGGGAATGCCGGCAGCTTCATCTTTAAATTTTCCAATTACTTTTTTTTTTATTATCAAAAAAAAATTTTGAGTTGTTATCGTAATCACTATTATCAAATAAATCTTTGTCCCTTTTAAAATCTCATATGCATCTTTTGGGTTTTTAATTTCATAACATAAGACAGTGTCAGTAAACAATAATTACAATTACTCTCGTTTTTTTCCTTAATGTAATTATAATGAAAATCTACATTTAATATTTTGATAAATTTAGAATGCACATTCCAACATATACAAGGGCTGTTTAATAACAACTTTCTTTTATTCTATGAATACCAAAAAAGGTTAGAGTTTTAAATCTCGTTGAACTAACAATTGAAGGTTTGGCTATGTATTTTAATAAAATATTTTCATCATGTGTTAATTTAATTTAACCCTCTCGCGTAAATTCTCATCGTCTTACTGAATACAGAGGGTTTTTCTTTAAATTAAAAAAGTCCTTTTCAAATGAATTTTTTGGGTTTAGATCTTTTTTGGTATTAAAATCAATATACTTTTTAACCAAGGACTTTCGTCAAAAGTTAATTTTTATGTATTTTTGTTTCTTTTAACCCTAATTGTGTATATTGTTCAAGATTTTTTTAATAAACTACATAATTTTGTTTTTTCATTAAAGTTGGAACCAACTTCTTTACATTACTTTTTCCTATTTCAAATTCTGTTTTAATATTTTTACTATAATCAGAAAAGCCATTGATCTGGTATTTTTATTTTTTTCAGGAGCTAAAGGATAATCATTGTGGTTTTATGTAATTCTTTTGGATATTCAAGATCACATTCAACTTTAAAAATTAGTTTTAACCTTTGCAATTAATTTCTTAATTTGTTTTTCGGATTTTAAAATTTAAAGTTTCCAGAGGGGAAAGGTTGACACATAGCCCAACCCTAAAGGTTTTTGGCGTCAAGGTAAAAATGTATTTACTTTTTTCTTTTGGATTATAATCTTTCATTTATTTATTGTTTGCTTTACTGTATCTGTTTGAAATATAACTTTTCCCCCTTTTCTCCCTTTTTAATAAAAAGTACATATCAATTTTTAGTTATTAAATCTAACTTAAATTTCCCGGGCATTTTTTTTAACATTGCATCCCAAGCTAAACCAGGACTACTAAATATGCAAGGATCTAATTTGTAGTACTCTAAACATAGTTTTCTAAATTTTTCAAATACATCAGCTAAAAGTAATACGTCAGTTTTTAAATATAGATCATGATATTCTCCCATTGTTTTAATTTTAATTTTTTCCAGATATTTTTAGCTTTTTCGTATTCATTATCAGAAATATTAGTTTCATTTAAAATTGAATAAAACTCTTCTTTAGAAGGTTAATCTGTTTCTTTAAATTTTTTTAAATGAATCCATGTAATCATATGGATAAACACCTTTTGTCTTTAATAAATTAATGTTTTCACAATCAAATTCTTGAGATAAGTATTTAAATTCTGGAATATTTTTTACTAGGTTATCCCTTTTTTGAGACATTAATTGAAATGAATCAATAAGATCAAGTCAGAAATCTAAATGCCATATATCTTTCCATATTGTTAGGAATAACATTAATTTCTTTTTTAATTTTCTATTTGTTGCATAATAAATGGCCGTCATAACTCTTAAATTTGAAAATAACAGGAATTTTATGTGTTTGTTTAAAATTAATATTACATTCTGAGTGAGCACTTCCTCTGAATTTTCCTGTTATTGACAATGGTCACGGACAGGATTTTTATTTTCCTTATATCTTTTTCACAGATATGACAAAACTTTTGTTTTTTAAATTCACTTTCATCTTTTTTAGACATCTTTTTTTCTTTGTTAAAATGTTCTTTAAATTTCTTTACAATATTCCTCTTCCTCAAGCTTTTTTTTAATAAACTTATAAACTGGGATTAGGGCCTCTATAAATCTGGGTTGGTTTAGTATTTTTTATCGTCATAACAAAAAAACATTTTTTAGCCGTAACCAACAATCTATATGATTTGATATGCTTCAGTAAATGAAGATTCAGTTGATGGTAAAGCAGTTAAAACTTTTTTAGTTATTGATTCAAAATCAGCATAAATTACAAAGGTACTGCTAAACCTTTATGATAATTTTTTAAATTGTACTTTACTTCCCTCTTTTGGCATTTTTACGCCTTGGATACCATTAATTGCTAAACAATTTTTGGGATTTTGTTCATTTTAATTTTCTTTTTTTGTGAAAAATGTTGCAGACAGCTTTTACAAAAATTTTTTTTTATTTGCATGTTTTGTTTTGTTAAACATTAATCTATTAAAGTCTTTTATCCAAACATAATGTTGGATTACAGTTCTTGGGGGGTTTTTCAGTCATTTATTTATTTATTTTTATCATTTATTTTATCATTAGTAATTAGCAACATGTCACAGTGTTCTTCGTATTGATACTTTGATATGTACAATGGATTTAAAAAAATATTTTCTTCATAACCAAATATATTAAATGATATTTCATTTAAAAACTTCTTTTTTAGGTATTTGATTTAATGTAACAGGAAATTTTAATTCCAGTTAATCAAGATCGTTTATTGTTTTTTATATTTTGAAATTTTTTGAGGGTCTTTTTTCAACAGGAAATTTGTAAGCCCAAATGACACCATCTAAAACATTCATTATCATCATTCTTTATATTTATTATCCTTTCATTGGATGTTGTATGGTTTTGGTAATTCTAAATAACTTGAAGCAGCCAATGGACTATACTTATATCTATTTATATAATAAGCATCAACTGACTCTATCTCCCGCCACTTCCTTCAGAATCCAATTACCAATTCTATTTATTATTTCTCAAAAGCTTGATGTAAAGTTTTTTTTATTTCGTTTGTGTTAATAATTTCTAAAGCCTTTGATTGAAAATAAGCTGATTTATAATTTGGGATCAGTTTTTATCCATTTTTGCAAAAGTTAATTTTAAAACAACGTTTATTTTTATACCCTTTTAAAGTTTTTAAATTCAGATTTAAGTATTTCATAAAAGTCGTTTATAGTTAATATAATTGATTCTTTGGATCTTGTCTATATGTAATTTTAATTTCAAATTTCTTATAATATTGTTTTGTAGATCTCTCGATTTCCATCTATTTTATTATATTTAGAAAAAAAATCTTCAAGCAAAAAAGGATTAAAAAAATAATTAAAAAATAATTTAAAAAAAATAATAAAATAAATAAAGTTTTAAATTATCTTTAAGAAGAAATAAAATATTTAAATTTATATCTTTTTCCATTAACTTTTGATATTCCCCATTTTTACTCGGTTTGTCCCTTCACAACACCATTTTTATTAACCAGCATTAAAACCAATTCTTTAGATGCTTTTTAATTTCTTCTATATATTTTTTCTTCATTAGTATCACAGTCGGTTACAATAACTTTTTTAGGATTGTTTCGATAATTATTTGGGGCTGGGGCAATCACATAATCTTCATCATTTTCTTCTTCAGTTAATAGACAACCACCCGTCCATTCAAATAAAGTTCTTTTACGAAGATAAGGATCATAACATTTTGTAATTTATCAATAACATGATTTTTATATTCATCGCTAACTATTTGATCAAGTTTTGATTTAATAACATTTCTTCTTTTTTGAACTTTCTTATATGAATTTTTATCTGGATTCATTATTTCTCCTAAAGTGCTAGATAATTTTGGGGATAATCATTCTATCTACCCTTTTTATTAACCATCTATATATAATATATTATAGAAAAAAATCTTTAAAAAACACACGTAAAATTTAATACAGCTCTTCTTCTTTTTTACTTTTATATCCGTTAAGTTTTAATTCCTTCATAGCATTTCAAGGGGTGTTGAATAATTTTTTCTTTTCTGCATTTCTAATAGTATTGTAAAAATATTTCCCGAATAACTTTTTTCTCTTTTCTTTTTTACTTTTCCGATATGTGCTTTTGTTATAAGTTGTTTTATTTTTTGATGATGTGATTTTAAAATAATTTCTTGTCGTCAAGTTTTAGTCTGTTAGTAAATATGGTAATTACTGATGGAAAAAGCGCCCGCAACTGCTACAATATAGGAATAGCTGGAACAAGTGCTAATGCAGCTGAACAACCAAAAACACCTGCTGTAATATATAACCCCGTATCTTCTCCCACAAAATTTATAACTTTTTCTGTAAGCAGCAGCTAGTTTAGTTAAGTGAATAATTAATTGATTTTATTGTTTCTATTCCATTATTATTAGAAATAAGATTTTTATTACTCATTTTATATAATTAAACTTTTTATTTCTAAATTAAATTTGTTCAAGATCGCTTTAAACGGAACCCAACTATTAAATTTTTCGTTATAACCCTTCCATTTTACTAAAGCTTGTTTTTTCTTATAGTCTCGTCTAATAAATTTTTCAATTCTAAAAACTTCTTGTGTAGTAGGTAAAGTTCTTGTCCGTAAAAAGAACCTTGAACTATTTCATCATTTAAATCTTTAATAGAGTATGTTCTGGGATTTGTATTATTAATTTTATAATTATAATATTTCCTCTGTCAGTTTTGGGGTATATCCTTTTCAAAATGTCTTTTAAGTTTACTTAAGCGAACTCGATCACCAATTTTAATTTTGCTTTGCTCTTTGGTATTTTTTAAATCACCGTATAAATTAAAGTAAACAGTACCTTTATTTAAGTTTTTACTAGCTTCGGCTGGTGTCATTTTTATACTAGAATGTTTTGTTTTGTTATATTTATCAACCATATCCTGCAAATATTTTAAATATGTATAAGTATTATTTGCTGTAAAATATTTCACATTATTCTTTTTAAACTTTATTAAATCTTTCTATTACTACGGCCCTTTTCCCTTTATTAAAAGTATGATCATATTAATTTTATTTTTATCAAAAATGATTCAAACCTTTTTTTTATAAAATTTTTTTCCTTCTCCACCCATAAATTTACTGGTAAACGTCCTTCAGAAATTATTTTTTCAAATGCTTCAGTAACAGATTCTCCAGTTTTATTCTTTAAAGGAATAACCCAAGCATATTTACTAAATATATCAATAACGGTTAACAAGTACTTTAACTCCTTTATTATATTTTGAAAAAGCTTGCATGTCAACTAAATCAGCTGACCAAGTATCATCAATTCATTAACTATCACTCTTCGTTTTCCCAAATTTTCTTTTAATTGGTTTGTGTAATTCTTCTGCTAATTCATCGCTCCCGCGGTAGCTCAGAGTTACCGGCTCTGCAGTGATTCCGGGGGTTACTCTACCCCCTTTCCGTTTTTGACTTTTGTTTTTGTCCCAACCAAGTGTGTATTTCGTTTTAATTATAGGTTTCACAACTAAATGTTTTGCAATCTTTTCTCCAAATGTTTTTGATTTAGTTTTATTTAAATTGGAAAGCATTTGCTTATCACATGTACCCCTTTTTTTCATCGCTGTCATAGCAAAAATCATGGTCCATCATACTGCATCCAGTTTATTGACAGGGGTCCATTATCTAGGGGATTTCCTGGCCCCCAATAATTATATCCTGGAAGTGTTAAACCTTTCTTTGGTAATTTAAAGGTAACATTGCTTTGTGAATATCTAAATTACTCCTGTACTTTTAACAAACTTTGAATTTTAAACTTTCCACAAGATGAACAGGTAGCTTTTATCATTTTTCTCCGTTTTTGTTGTAAATAATAAGGATTTATTTATCAGTAAATTTTCTTTCTTTCAAACAATATATTTTTTCTGTAAACTCATCTATATCATATGTATTTAAATTTAACTTTAAACTTTTTAGTTGGTTTTTAATTGGGTTTTAACTGGGTTTAAAACCTGTGGATTTTAAATTGTCCGGCATTGGTCAGTCCGGACCGAGGGTCAAAAGGTCAAATGAGGTTAAAAACGCCAAAAACATCCTTTCTTATATACTCGAGAATCGCTCCCTCACGCAATTGTCAGAGATTTGGCTTTAAACGTGCAAGATATGCGGAAGCAAACCCTAACACTTCCCTTCTTTACAGAAGTCTTCATTTATGATAACGCATAAGCCGTTTTGACATAGAATGTGCCATTTTGGGCATTATTCTGGACGAGTTACAACTTTTTGTCGTAACAGAAATTAAAGAGCAGAATGTTTTAATGACGAAAAATCCCAAACTGCGTGTGGCGTGATTCGAACCCGGGTCGCACGGGTGGAAGTCCAATAAAAATCCCAACCCGGGTCGCAAGGGCATACTCAAATGCTCTAACCACTGAGCCAAAGCGCCGATTCCATGACGCAGTTGTCAGAGATGACTTTAAACGTGCAAGCTATATGGACGACCGTAATACTGCATTATTAGGATTGATGTAATTTTAACATTTTATTAACAGTAGATAAACACCAGGATGAACACCAACGATTGCGGGCGGCTGGTTGTCCGCTTTCTAACTTTAGCAGTTCTTATCCCTTGTCCACAAAACAAGGTCACCATATTTAAGGGCAAAATACTTCGTCCAAGTTCGATAACCTTCCGGACTGTCCAGGTGGTTCTGGAGTTACGGCCCTTAAATTACTAAATATTACAAAAATAAACAATATCAACTCTTTTTCTTGAGAAATTCTGATCTAATGTTCACCAAACTTGGTCGCAATATTAATATCTTTATTCGTTTAGATATATTTTATTTACTATCTAGAAAGAACTCGATAATAATTCAGATAATTCCAGTCTTTCCTGAGTTATGGCCATTCCAGTTAATTACTTAAAATTATGAAAGCTTAATAACTCAAGCAGTTTTTACCCATTGTTCACCAAAATTAGTCAGAACATTTATGGGTTTATTATCTTGGCCAAGTTCTATAAACAGTTGCAATGTATTTGTCGCTCTGGAGTTATGGCCACTGAATTAGTCGAAATTGAGAAAATCGACATCTAATTTGCTTAATAAGTAGAGTATCTTAAATGCCAAAAGAAATTTGCTATAACAGGCGCATATTATGACAGTTTGGCCCTCTTGTTCTAAATATGTATAAAATTTCAAAAGTGTTACGTAATTAAAAAGATACTGGCAAGAAAACTAAGTGCATTTTATGTATCTGCATAAAATAATTTATGGCGATGGTCGTGGCCATTTTTATTTTTCGTATATTACTCCAGTTTTCGTGTAAATATAATGTTTATTATTTAGGGTTTCAGAGTTCCAACCAATCAAATTCTTTGTTTTAAATTCCAGCCAATAGCTGCAAGGCTTACATATTTATCATTCCGTCATTCTCGAACAAAGGAAAACATGCTAATTACAGAAAAAATTTAGACTTTTTAGATATTTTGCATAACCCTATCGTATTTATATCGTGATTTTGTTGTCTAGTAGTGTGATTTATCTTCGATAAACGCCTTCAAGACAACCAGTGTGAAGTATGAAACATTTTACGGTCAATTTTGCTATTGTCAATGTTTCCTTTGTTCTCGTTTTGAGCGGGGCTTCTGCGGTGGCATTTCGGATATTACGCATCTTCTAGTGGTTTTCATTATGCCCTTCAAAGTGCAAATATGTGGGCATTCATTCGTGAAATAATTAGAAGTTTTTTTAAGGGACAACGTTCATTATAATTTTCAATTTAATTTGTGTCCTATGGATTTTATGATTCAAACGACCTTAACAGGAAGTTATATTCAGGACGTTCTGAAAAACCAGGAACTTATTTCTTCTTTTCAACCAGATGTAACGACTTAACAGTAGAATCAATGAATACAGATGTTATCGTTCAAAAAGTGTTGGATACTATTCAGCATCCCCATGGTTACTTGGGGGTGAAAAAAGTAATCATATTCCAAGTGATCCATCGTTTGGTATGCATTTGGTACACCATTCGGACACGTCGTTGAGTGGATATATATTGGTTCAATAGGAAAGTGGATTCCTTCAATACTAGTTCAGATTTGCGCCTAAAAGACAATTACGACTACGCTTACCTTTGGCGGTTGAAAGGCTTTTGGTCCCCGAACAACAAACAAGCTATGCTTGCAAGAGACGGTGTACACCTATCTACACAGGGCCATATGAAGTTTAGCCAGAATATTCGATCTGCCATTGTATTTGCCAGAAACCGTTCACAGTCGGAATAGGAGGCACTGACAATATTAAGATATGTACAGTACAATCTCTCGGCTATTTTTAATGTCAAATCATTAATGTTTATTATATTTTTTCATTTTTTACTTTGTCCGTGAACAGTCTGTCTTGGTTATTTGATTTCTGGATTTCTTTCGTACCAAACAAAATCACACCTACTAACGCAAATGAGCCACGTGAGCTTTTATCAGGCGTCTGTTATTCTAGCCACTATTACTTGTACATTTGACTCTGTTCACTCCACCGACTTAATTTCTGACCGAGAATTGAACCAAATATTGTAATATATTTCTTGCCATTGTGTACCATTGGGTGAACTGTCAAAATTAGGATAGTGTTTTTCTTATTACTGTGAATCCATCACAGAGATTTGTTTATTCCTCAGTCGGTCTGGACTGTCCTGTCAAAAATTTCTTTGACGGTGTTTTATTTCCCTGCAGAGGAAAAGGCAGAGATTCACATTTTTTATACCACACCCGATATTACAATTGCTGTGTCTTTAATTTAATTACATGCTTACTTATATTTTTAAGTCATGGATTGTAGGCTAATTATTACAATGCGTCGGGCAAGACGGAAGTCCAAAACAAATCGGGCAGCAGATTTTGAATACTCAGTGGATGAAATATCTCCTGCACCCAACAAAAATGGCAGGCGTAAAACTTTTAAAAGCAACCCGTCACACGCGGATTAAGGTGCACATCAGGCTACTACCGGTAGATCTCGAAAACATGGTCTTACCGATACCTCGAAGAAGCAAACACTATCAAATACAGTCAATGGTTACTCAGATTCAAGCTTGTCAGACAGTGAAGTACCTAGTTCCAGTAATACAAGCACTAATAGATCAAACAAAACCATATCTTATCATAAGTCGTCAAAGCGTCAAAAAAAATTCTGTACAAGTGCCAGATATAGTCAGTTGTGACTTATTTCAATCCTCTGAATCAGACTCATCAGTTGAACGGCCGAGTCCTTGTAAGAAACGATCAAAAACATCTGCCAAGTCATCTAAACGAGTTAAGACTACAAAGACTAAAACACACAAAACAGAGGCTGTCAACATTCCTGAATCTTCTGATCCTGAGTCAGCCCGCATCTGTTAACTTGGAAACGAATACCTCCAACCAAAAAAAAATGCAAAGACCTTTTCAAGCACAAACAATTGACAGCTCCTGCTGAGTCCCACTCGAATTCTGAGGCATCGTCAGATTCGGACGGCAGTGATGATTTACAGTTTCTCCGTTTAGGACAAAGCAGGAACATTTTAGGTGAACCTCACACACCTGCTTCTTCTACAAAAATTTCAGATCTTGTTTCACCTAAACTAAAAAGAAAAATTTGGAAGCATAGATTTGTAGATTTTTCTCAACTGTTAAACACTAACCCAAATCATAATTCATATTCACTCCAACTTGACAGCAATCTAACATCAATCTAGTGCCCAACAAAAGGCAGAAGGTGCTTTCCATTGAACTAAGGAACTCGGCTTTCTTACGATTTGTTGCGGTTTATTCAGAGAAGTTCCTATTAGAAACCCCTGCTTTAATGAAATATGGTGAAATGGTAAGAGAATTGGCCTCCATGCGTCCAGGTTCAGCGGCTTGGTCAGATTATAATGTTAAGTTTCGATCTCTTAGGGAATCGAAGCAAATGCCTTGGGACCAGTTACACTACGAGTACTGGATCATGGTCACAACTCCTCCAGCTGTGGGTCAGAGCTCTAATTTTCGTGCATCCCGGGAAAATAGTTACCGACCCTCCTTTCGTAAATACACATCATTCAAATCTAGTCGAAAACAATCAATATACCTCGAAAATACATGCTGGCCATACAATAAAAGTGGTTTCTATCACCGCCCCCAATGCCCCAACCACCATGTCTGTGGTTTCTGCCGAGGGGCACATCTCGCACAAAGATGTCCCTTCAGCAGTAAAGAACATCCACAGCAGCACAAATCACAACAGCTACAGTCAAGAGGTGGCCCCTCTATTAAGGCTGGAACCTTGTCCTCAAAAAAGTAGCAAGGTCATTCCGGTTATTGTTACCCCCATCAGAATTGGCCAACTAGCTAACTGGCTCGAGGGTTACCATTTAAAACAATATTTGGTATCGGGTTTTTCGGAAGGTTTCAAACTTGGTTACTTCGGTTGTCGTGCCCCAAGCATTTCTCCAAACCTCAAATATTGTGACGACTACCCAGTTGAGGTTTTAGAAAATTGCAGGATGAGTTACATCAAAACAGGTAGCGGGTCCTTTCCCTTTGCCCCCACTCCCTAAACTCAAAGTCAGTCCGATTGGTTTAGTTCCCAAAAAAGAGTCTGGAAAGTTCAGGTTAATACATCATCTTTGTTTTCCCTAAAGGTGCCTCAGTCAATGATTTCATACAAGAGGAATTAGCTACTGTAACTGACATCTCCTTTGACGATGCTGTTCAGCTGTTGTTGAGTCTGGGGCCAGGATCATATTTCTGCAAAACGGATATTGAATCAGCCTATCGGTTAATCCCTGTGCACCCTTCCGACTGGGAATTGCTTGGATTCTCATTTCTACCAGAATTACAATATAAAAAATATCATATATGAATAATTGTCAGATAAGTTCCCATATTTTATACAATTTACATCTTTGAGTATGCACATACTTACAGATAAAACTGAGAGGTTAACACTAATTCTAAATATTAAAAACTCTTTACAAACAGTTACAAAAAACTGCCTTTGAAAATGAGTACTAATGCGCAAAGCTTAAATATAGTATAAAATCATTGGTGTCATTGTTCGTTATAAGTCCTAGGTCGAAACAGTAGAAATTATATGTTATGCAGGAAACGGACATGGTACCGCAATTCATTTTTCTGCATTGTTTACAGTAGTTCCGTTCGCAGTTTTTGTGTTTCATTTTGCCTATTATTGTTTTACAATGCATATTATACATACGGAAACATAAAACAAAACAAATGTTCGAATACAATCAGTAATATCTAATATAGGAATATTTAACTTATTCCCGTTAAAACTGTTACAATAATCTTATATGTACTGTCAAACCTCAGCTAAAGACCACTTGTATGCTGAAACCACTTAATTCTAATAAGATACCACTAGTTAAATTATTTCAGATTATTTGAACCATTGAACTAAGACCGCTGGGACTAGACTACCTCATAGACTATAATATTTCATTTTTTCATTTTTTTTTTTAAAGTAAATATATCAAGTCTATATCCTCTGTCCAATATCATATGATATTACAATCTGTTCCCTGAGAAAATCTGTAAAATAGACTGGCTTTTGTTACTATTACATAAAACAAAAGAAAACTTTCAAAATTCGTATGTTTTGTGGAAAATTCTTTATTTTCAGTCCGCTAGGACGTAATGACCACTTTTTGGTTTTCAATGCATGGTCTTTTAAAACAGGGTTGACTGTAAAGCGGAAGTAGTGTTTCAATCAAATATAGTACAAAATATTTTTAAGGAATCTGTTTCCTCGTGCAAACTACGGACACCCATAATCAACCGACTTACAAAGAACATATAATCCAATATGAACCTAAGATGAACTATATTATAATTATGAAATCTGAATTTTATTATATGATATCTGAATTCTATGATATCTGAATTTTATCTTATTATATCTTAATTATACTTTATTGTAGCATTAATCTCAAAAGGTATTTCACGTCGTCATAAAACATCAGACGATTGTTATATTGCATGTGAAGTTAAGCACCTGATGTTCTGTTAGGGATTTTATTCAGCCAGGCCAGAGTTATGGTCAATGACTTAGTGAAAAATACACATAAAGTGTCTAGAGTTGTGTTGCATATATCTTCTTTTTTTAAAATACCCTAGAGTCATGAAACTATGTATGAATACATGATTCTGTGACCTGAGTATTTGTTTTTTATTTCACACGGCGATACCAGAGTTATGTCCCTTGACTTAATCAAAAATATGCATTAAAGTGGCATTATGCGCATCTTACTGCACATGGTACATGTTTTGGGTGAATGCTTTATAAAAGCAATTTTGGCTGCTGTGCATTCAAATGTGTTATTAACGATAATGCTGCATAAATATTTGAAGTTGATGCTTTAGAAGTAAAGAAATTGAACAAATAAATATATAGTTCTTTTCTTCAATCTTCTACGCAGTGATTTCCCTTACCTATAGGTAGAGATTGATGAGGTTGAAGGGAAGCAACTTCTGCGGGAGCTTGACTTTTCTTAAAAAGACTGCCACAGTCAAAATAAGAAAAAGTCATATTTGGAAAATTATTATTTCGTACTGGTAACATGAAGAGTTTGGTATAATGGGTTAAAAGCTATAATTTCCTCCACCCTTTTTACACACACATCTATTTCAGCTGGATGTTTACTTGAAAAATGCGCATATTTCCACTTTAAGGTAGAATAATAAAAACTAGACGGAATTGTTATATTGCACGTGAAGTTTTGCACCTGGTGCTCTGTTCGGGATTTCACTCATCAGGTCAGAGTAATGGTCTTTATTTCGTACAACATACACATTAAGTGTTTAAACGTTTGTGTTGCATGTATCTTAAAAACAGTTCACCTAGAGTCATTAAACCATATGCAGTACATAACATAAATGAGGGCACCAGTGTCGTAGTTAAATGGGTTGAGGTCATAAAATGAATAAATCTCAATAAATGCATCTTACGACTTTTAGGCGTAACATAAAGAGCATAGCATATTTATGACAAAAATTCCCAACTGTCAGTGGCGGGATTCGAACCGTGTTGCTCGGATGCTTGTGTAGTGCCCTCAGTATTGAACAAGAGAATCGACTCCCTGACGCAGTTGTCAGAGATTTGCTTTAAACGTGCAAGACAATCGGGAGCAACCTTAATTTATGATGACGCGTAAGCCGTTTTGACATAGAATGTGCCACTTTCGGCATTATTCCGGACGAGTTACGATTTTTTGCCGAAACAGAAATTAAAAAGCATAATGTTTTAATGACGAAAAATCCCAAACTGCGTGTGGCGGAATTCGAACCCGGGTCGCACGGTTGGAAGTCTAATAAAAATCCAAACTGCCTGTTGTGGAATTCGAACCGGGTCGCAAGGGCTATACTCCAGTGGTATAACCACTGAGCCAAAGCGCCGATTCCTTGACGCAGTTATCAGAGATGGCTTGAAACATGCAGGCTATGCGGAAACGACCGTGACACTGCATTATATAGCTTTGTTGTAATTCTAATACTTTATTACCAGTAGCGGGCGGTTGTTTGTCCGTTTTCTAACTTTAGCAGTTCTTATCCACAAAACAAGGTCACCATATTTTAGAGCAAAATACCTCGGCCAAGCTCGATAACCTTCCGAATTGTCCAAGTGGTTCTGCAGTTACGGCCTTTAAATTGCTAAATATTGTGAAAATAAATGGTATCAACTCTCTTTCTTGAGAAATTCTGATCTAATGTTCACCAAACTTGGTTGCAATATTTATATCTATATTCATTTATTGATATTTTATATACTATCTCGAAAGAACTCAATAATAAGTCTGATAATTCCAGTCTTTCCTGAGTTATGGCCAGTTAATTACTTAAAATTATGAAAACTGACAGTGTCCGCTCAATAACTCAAGCAGTTTTTACCCATTGTTCACCAAAATTAGTCAGAATATATGTGGGTATATGGCCATGTTCTATAAACAGTGCAATGTATTTGTAGCTCTGGAGTTATGGCCATTGAATTAGGGAAATTAAGAAAATTGACATCTAATTTGCTTTATTAGTAGAGTATCTTAAATGCCAAAAGACATTTGCTTTGACAGGCACAGATTGCGACAGTTTGGCACTCTTGTTCTAAATATTTATAAAGATTTAAAAGTGTTAATCGTGTACTTAAAAAGATATTGGCAAGAAAACTGAGTGTTTTGTTAAAAGATATCCTAGATTTCCTTTAACACAGTCTCATCTATTTACACTCAAATTAAAATTACTACACGCTGTATTCAGCCTTCTCTACCAGAATTACAAGAGACTTTTACATATATAAAATATATCATATATGAATCATTGTCACATAAGCTATCATATTTTATACAGTATACATCATTTGAATATGCACATACTTACAGATAAAACTGAGAGGTTAATACTAATTCTAAACATTGAAAACTGTTTACAAACCAACAGTTAATAAACACTGCCCTTTGAAATTGAGTACTAATGCGTCAAGCTTAAAAATACATGTAGTCTGAAATCATTGATTAGCCACAAAATGCCTGAATTATCAACTGCCTCTAACGCGTAACAAAAAGTACTTTAACATTGCATAAAAAGAGTCATGTTCTCCACAGGTAAAATTGCCTCCTTTGATGAACTGAAATATAGATTATGCCTAAAATTCTTGATGAACCATCCTTTGTAAACAGATTAGTATTTACCTCTCGGTTTTATCTGTAGATATGTGCATATTCATGTGACAATGATTTATATGTGATAATTTCGTCTTGACGCCCTAAAATAATATCTTGAAAGTAGATCCCTTAGAAGCATCGAGAACAAGGCAAACAGTGAAAATTGCAGCCTCAGTTTGACTCGGTTTGATTGAGTCTGTTCATGTTTATCTTAACATTTTATGTCAAACTAACATTTAAAATCTTAGATAGAACCGTCTAAAGTGTTTTTGGTTGCGATTTACAAAATCAAGAAATCTAGCAACAGCCGAGGGCGTTTGCATGTGACACAGGTGTGCAAATGTGTCATACAGTATCATGAGTATGTATACACTGTGATAAATATTTTGACAAAGGTGTTGGCCTATATATCCCGGACGTCAAACACGGTATATTACATGATATAACATCCATCAAAGGGGTACGTAGGATTTGGGCCAATTTTGGCCCCCACCAAAATGATGATAAAATATGTGCTGTTTTTTTACCAAAATGCATGTATTTTCCAAAAATAAACATTAAAACCTGCAAGGACAATTGTTTATGGAAAATCTAATGTTCACCTTATGTGCTGTAGTGAAAGAAAGCATTAGCGTATCTTGGAGGCATACTTAATAAATTGGAAAAAAAAAATGATTACCGTTACAAATGTTTGATTAAATATGAATGTAAACACATCAGGCTATTCAACCATACATAAGTCAGTAACAGAATTGTCATAGAAATGGTCTTAACTAAGGGAAGTAACTCTTTGGAATCATGAAACTAAAAATTTCTTAAAAAATCAGTATTTTATTGTTTTAATTTTGTTAACGTTTCAAAGTATGATTTAAAATCATGTACAGAGGTATAATTCTTGGCCTGGTATATCTATGAGTATAAAACGTGTACTTTTACTGTTGGTTGCCATGACAACAGGGCTAAAATCTAGCATTTTTTAAACTTTTTGCATGTTATAGCCTCAATATTTTGATGTTTGTACATTTAATGGACTTATCACTGTTACAGTTGACATTTCATAATGCTCCTGTAAAGAAAGCAGAAAAGAGCATTTCAGTTGCAATGGCAACGGGGCTAAAATTTAGCATTTTTTTAAAACTTTTTGCATGTTATGACTTAAATATTTTGATGTTTTGTTATTTAATGGACTTATCACTGTTACAAATGACAACTCATAATGCTCCTGTAAAGAAAGTAGAAAAGAGCCTTTCAGTTACCATGGTAACAGGTCATTTGGTAATCTGTTTAATAATGTTTCATCAGAATAAGTAAGTTTTCATTATTTGTTGTCACAACTTTTAAAATTATAAAGATAAATCTGTTAGCAGTAATGAAATGGATTTACTTAACTCATTTTGTTTCGAAGAGGGCCAATTTAAGAGCTGGTCTTATAGCAATGGCAACAGAAACTAGATGTGTGTCCATAGGACACAGGTGGCCCCCACTCCTGCCACTGTAACATGGTTTAAAGGGAATTCCTATAGTTTTTTATGCGCATCTTTCTGCGCAGCCGACACTTTCTATGGAAAACTGAACTGAAGTCAACATTTGTTGAAAAATGTTACAGACAATCTTAAATATGGGGAATTTTGAATGAAATAACATTTTTGATAAGTTACATCAGTAATCAAATGTTGATACTGGTTTATGTTGTATTGACAAGTATCATGCCTGACAGGTATCTTGCTATTTTTGTGGTTGTGTTTTCACATCGCATTTTAGTACAAAGACAGTGTTGTTCATATAATGTAAGGTAATTTACTTAGTGCTGATATATGATAAGACAATATCACCTTTCAGATTATTTAGTATTCAATTATAGAAAGAATTAAGAATTTTTAAAACTTTTTTTTAACTTTTAGCAGACATACATGTAATCATATGGCCAGGTTCGCGCCATTTCCGTCCGAACAGGTGATGTATTCTAGCGGTCTTAACATAAAATTTAGCCTGGTGACCCATACATTTTAGCCATTTTTATGCTCACAATGCAATTATCTATACACAAGAAGAAAAAGAAAAAATTCTATGAAAGAGTTTTTTCAAAATTTAAAAAAAATATTCTTCACTATGGGTATTTTTCATTGAAAAAAGTTTACAAAAGTAAATATGAAACAATATTATTTTTCATTTGTATCCATTATTGTAAGGATAGAGTATTACAAATATGACTATGATATCAGATAAGTATATAATAAAATCTGTAAAAAGAAAAAACCGTATTGTGCTGCCTGGATGTATATTTTGGTTGGTATTTATAAAAAAGCAGAAAATTATGAAAATGTTGAAAAATCGCTGGCAGTTTCAGCAACAGTGGGTGTGTTCAAAACAATTTTTCACAAAAACAAGCCTGGTGACCTATTGTTTTTATTTGTTCATTGTTTTCAGCACAAATTTTCCTATCATATATGTGAATTTAAAAAAAATCTATGAAAGGAAAAAAACTATAGGAATTCTCTTTAATGACTCAGGTTAAACAATTTTTAAGATGTTTGCAACACAAACTTTTAAGAACCTTATATGTATTTTTCACTTAGTTGGCCATAACTCTGGCCTAGCTGAGTAAAATCCTAAAGAGAACACTTCATAGGTTATAAAACAATCCTGTTTTATGATTCTAGGTCAAGTACATTTTAACTGACATGTTTCACAAACTTTTTTTTTGAGCAAGTCTGGACAAGAAGTCTGGTCTTCTGTAGTGAAATAATTATTGTAGGTAAAATACTTTTGGAGCTACGCGGGACACAACATCAGAATGACCAATTTTTAACTAAGTCAGGGGCTATAACTCCTACACGATTGAATGAATCCGGGCGCGAAACCCCAAGTGCACAACTGCACATACTGACCAACATTCCTGTAAACTTTGGTGACTCTAGGTCAAATACTTTTGGAGCTACGCGCGACACAACATTAAAATGACCAATTTTGTACTAAGTCAGGGGTCATAACTCCTACATGACTGAATGAATCCGGACGCGAAACCCCAGGTGCACAATTACACATGCTGACCAACATTCCTGTAAAGTTTTGTGACTCTACGTCAAATACTTTTGGAGCTAGGCACGACACAACAATAAAATGACCAATTTTTACAAAGTCAGGGACCATAACTCCTACATGACTGACTGAATCCGGATGCAAAGCCCCAGGTGCACAACTACACACGCTGACCAACATTCCTGTAAAGTTTTGTGACTCTATGTCAAATACTTTTGGAACTAGGCGCAACACAACATTCTTGGAAGGACGGACAAGAGCAAATATATATGCCCCCACCACTCATGGGGGGCACAAAAAGCACAGAATTATATGTCTCCCATGATGGCCTGTCAGTGGTGACTGGGCATGTAACTTGCATTTATTTTCAGTATGGTTTGAATTTGAACTTTGACCTATTTGCCAAACACTATAGTGGTCATCTACTGAAGATAGGCATTCATGCTATAATGCTGGATGATCATAATAAGTGAAAGTGTTCTCAAGCTTATATAACCTGAATCAATCTTTATCTAATTGTCAGTGACCTTTAACTTTGATCTACTGACCCAAAATTATTCATCTGTTATGATTTAAAGCCTGATGACCAAGGGCAAAATTATCATTCAGCTTTCCATAATAAAATATTTCAGTCTTAGGGTCACTGTGATATTGACATTTCACCTACCAGCCCCTTAAAGAAAGAGATCATCTACTAAACTACAATGAATTTTGACAATCATAACCTAAAGCATTCTGCTGTTATTGATCAGATACTGCTATCAGTGTCCTCCATATTTTGTGTATAATCATAAATTCCATTTATTTCCTTCCCTTTCCAATTATTGAAGGCCAAATATGAGATATGACCAAATGCTAACTATTACTTTAGAAAATGAATGCAATGCATTTTCAGTTGTGTACACAACTGACATTAGAATTCATAAAATTGTGATACTTTGTTATCTTATATGAAGTTAAAGAAAGGAAATATGGAGCTAGTTCCAATCATAATTATGCAGTTTACTAAAGACTCTAGACTGTATATATCAGCCTTTTTTCTCATAACAAATCACCATTCAAAAAGTATATGTTTATCATATAGCTGCATCATACCTTATCAATATTATTGCCAGTAAGTATTTACTGATTTATATTTGTAAGGTCAAACTAAATTAATTGTTAGATTATCATCCACTCCCACTATATTTATGCATCCCCTTACTATATTTCCGTCGTTTGTATGACTGAAAAAATTGTTGAAAAAGACGTTAAACCCGAACACACACACACTTACTATATTTAGTATTCAAGATCATCTATGGAATATTTCTATAAAGAATGTTATAAATTATTAACTTCAGTTATTATTCTTTATAATCAAATCCATTTGACAAAAATAACTATTATAATTATGTCATTCTTTCTCTTTAAAGCTTTATTAAAGCAAAAATAAAATATCTGATCTGAAATAAAAAAAAAAACTTCCTTCCCCTTCAGTGTGAAGAAAATTTAATCTAGCAATTAATTTATGATGGCCCCAGATACAAGTTAGAAAAACTATACAATTTATATATATATATATATCTGCTATTCCATGAACTTGTGAAAAGTAACTACCTAACTTTTCATCAGTTTTGTTACATTTATAATAAATTTTTGACAGATGATGGCCACTGAATGTATCATTTTCATTTATCAAAAAGCAAGATATTTACACAGAAACAAAATTTATTACCATTTAACCTGATATACACTATATAACGACAAGCATTTTATATAAAATAATGATGTAGGAATGTGATAAATTAAACAGTTTGATAAATAATTAGTATTCATAAGTTATTAAAAACACTTGATTATCAAGAATTTAGAATTAGCACCCACACTGTAACTTAGATTGAAATGTAATACTGGTAGTCTCTTTCAACACTGTAACTATTCCCCCCATGTAAATGTTACAAACATGGATACTGTACTTTAACATAAACATTAGTCACTTCTCAGTAAATGAGTATTGTGCAATTATTTATTCCAAGTATGTAATTTCTGATGCTCCAGCATGTACCTCCAAATTCATTGTCCATGGCTGTTTTCAACCTAGATAGTATACCTAGAATGAAAGAAATAAAAAATATATTTCTGTGTAAAAAAGTGCAAACATGTTGAAATGTAGATGTAAATTACTAGAAAAAGACTTAAGTGTCATGACTAATTGAAATGAAATATTCAGTCATAAGGTTAAAAAGAGAAATCAAACATTCAAAATACTTACAAGTCCATAGAAAAGCAGCTTAGTCTTTCAACATTTTGGGAAGCTATATACTCTGGCCTGTAATGTAATATAAAGCAACTTGATAAATTTTTAATATATCCTTTTGAAATGAAGTTCCTGAAATACTGAATTTTGTTATGACATATAATGAAATCTGTTTGCTTTTGTCATAATTGATAGAAAATTGATTCTGAATCTTGTGCAGAAACAAATATATACATGAACTATCTTCTCATCTCTATAAAAATAAAAATGCAAGGTACACTTTGTGTGTACATCAGAGCATAATTAGTGTTTTAAAATTTTATTTCATATCAGATCTTCCTTGGGTAATTCAATTCCTCAGTTACATGTTTTGTAATTTTGTGAAAGGCAAGGAATATGAGTTCCAAAATACCTTCTTATCATACTGGTTGTTTTGGGGCATTCAATGCTTCAAGACACACATAAATACTCCCTGAAATAAAAAAGTCAAATAATATTTGATGACATAACAAATATGCAAAATTGTGTGATTCATCAATTAATTTAATTACAAGGGTCATATTCATAATGTTTCTCATATTTTAAATTAGAAAATATTTCAACTTTAGGTCTCTAACAAAAAACTGAATACCTTAGATGAAAATAATCTTAGAAGCTTTATGAATATGACCCCAGGTTTATAGATATAAAGCCACAAAATTGATTTAAAAGCAACTTTCTTGAATTAAAAGGTAATGTTCTGGCAGGTACATGTGTATGACTGGCATTCCACAGCAGCTGATCTTTCATTGTGTCATGAGAACAAGTAAGTCACACACCACAACTATAGTTTGGGTCTCAGTTGATCTGGTGTTATTCTTGCATAAATATGACAATATGGTAGTTTAAAGTTTATTTTAGAGAAAACTGTCGATTTTCAACACTGTCATCAATCAATTGTTTTTCAAAAATTGGGGGCCATCTGCCTATATAAATCCTACGTACGTCTTTATTTGTTTTGTTTTTCAGTTGGAGTTGTGTCTTTTGAAAATGACTGCTTGATGATAAAGTTTCAAACAACTGCCCATATTCACACAAGTATGAACTCTTGACCTCTCAATCTATGATACAAGAACAGCTAGGACTTCATATAACTTAAATTGACATACATTCAATTGTATTGTGAGTATAGATATTGATAAGTTTTTAAAATTTTAAAATATGACATACCCTTTTTCAGAAAAGGACCCTCTGCACATGTATGAGAAACAGATTGTGCCTTTAAAGTGGTCCATACAATGTTGAGAACGAGTAAATCTTGTAACTGTCAAAATGTAACAACAGTAACAACCATTTCAGTGTGATTTGTGTTTATTCCAGACTAATTCTTCAAAGAATGAATGATCATCATCATCCTTATATTGGATTAAAAGGAAGGTATTTACATTTTATTTATAGTATGTTTTAGTATCTGATCAGGTCTGATTTCAAATCTTTATAAATGCTTGATTAAATGTTATTTTTTGGCAGAATATTTATGAACTTTGTTTAGAATTTCATGTATCCTTAATCAAAGTGTAGCAAAGTCAAAAGTATAAATGTATTTCATACAATTGTTCCTTTAAAAATCATTTCAAGGAGGGGAGAGGTCTTTGTGTTTAATTATTTTCATTAAAAAAAAGGAAAGTTGTATATATTATACATTTACTTATGTAAAATTTATTAAATGACTGAAATAGTATATGTAAATTTCATTCATTTACAACTTTGTGCGGGGAAACCCTTCATCTGGGTTGTAGAAAATCATTTGTTCTACCCAGTAACATAATGCCACAAATATTTTAACTGGAGAGCCCATCCCCATCCCACACCACGAATAGTAATAAAAGACAAATTGTTATTCTCTCATTTCTCTACTTTTCAGTGACAGCTACATGGTAAAAGTAAATGCTGTCAGAAAACCTCTGATATCACCTGAACAACCAGCCTTCTCAAGATTCTGTATCAAATGAAAATAACAAGGACTACCAAAAAGACATTCTATAACTTACAAATGTGCAGTCTGTGACATAATTGTCTGATCCGGGTAGTTTAGTGTTGACAAGATGACATTTCATCTCTAAAGTAGAGGACACAAGTTTGATATGCAGGAAGCAACTGTGAAGGCAGAATGTTTGTGAAAATAGTAGTAGTATAGGGGCCGGTTTGGGTCAGGACTGCGCATCCGCGGCCGCCATCTTGAATCTATGTCGTCATGCGCAGCGGTCATCTTGGATTTTAAAAATGGTAACTCATTTGCATATAAGAAATGAACTCAGTACACATGCGCGGCGACCATTTTGAATCTGTTTAATTTTCCATTACGGATATAAAATACTTAACAAAATTTATGCATGAAAACGTTTTTGGATACAATATGGAATAAGCGATAAATATCTGTTTACTCCTTGGCCTCCAATAAAAACAATGATTTTACAATAAAATGTGCACGCGTCAATCTATTTTTAGAATACAATCATCTCTGTTTTTAGTTACAACGATAATTTATCTAGTTATTCTACTTCTTTAATGGAAAGAGTTATATACTAACACAATATTGATTAATCAAAACGAGTTTTCTTTAAATAAAATGCATGAATAAGATAAACTAGGAACTTGCTTTTTATAAACGTTCACTCCTCAAACTACCGTAACTAAATGTCCCTAGTGGCAAATATATTAGTTCTTAATGCGTATGATATTTTTGAGTCGGCTAAACGCTATCGCCCGATTTCTCATTCTTAAATGGCCTCACAACACAGCGAAGTGATGTAGTTCCATTAGATTGTCTCTAATTTCAAAGAGTTCATTGATCGAATGAAGTTCATTTATGTCAATCCTATTTGCTATGACCAATATACGATGTGATCTGTCATATTTATGACTTGTAATTGTGCAATACTCGAATAAAGCCACGTATTTTCTTCCGCGGTAGCTCATTAAGCATAAACACGCATAACGATTCTGCGGGATTTGGTAATACAATTGCGCATATGATTATGGTGACGAATTTCATGCCCTTTTGTCACAAAATAGCAAATATGATGTTCACAAATTCAAATAAAAACTGCATATTAACTTATTAGCCAAATTATCCATTTGTTACCCTGTCCGTTTCAAAAAATAATCTTTAAAATCATTGCGCAAATAACAAATTTATTGCGCTGTGCATTTTATGAATTGCGCAGGCTTACCAAGCTTGCGTAACATCCAGCAAAAGACAAAATATAGTTCCAGAACATATTGCTAGTATTTTATTGAGTGGGTACCTCTGAAAGCATTGGAATGTCTCTTATCAAAGAGTTTACCACATCGATGAAATTAAATTATGACAGCTTCATTTTAAATGACCCGAATAAGATATGTGCAGTACGTTAATTCTTCCGCGAGACTTCGCGGATGAATCCTAACTACATTCTGGACACTTGTCGGCGAACACGCGTGACCTGTTTATAACAACGCTTCTACGACTTTGCGTGGGTTGAATTTTGCAGTTAGTAAACGGATAAATTATCGGAAGAAGAAGCTCTTACTGGTTTGTTTAATTACTACTGATATTAAAAATGATTTTATTTCTTATTTTTCGAGAAATAAACAAATCGGCGAAACATTAAATTGTATTTTCTTGTAGCTTTTGAAATCGAAAGTAGATCGTCTATGTTTGGCTGCTTTGACGAAACGAAACAACTTTTTTATGAAAAGATTTAAATAAGAGGTAATTTAACCGTAAACTTCAATGTCAGATACTGCCAATTGCTGCTAAATGTCTTCGTATCATCACAATTTGTAAAACATATTGTTGAAACTGGAGAAAAGTGTAATCGTATCCGGATATAATATTTTGGGTAAATATCGAGCTGTGTTATGAAATTTTAACATTCAAGTAACAGACATGATAGATATTATTGTAACAGAAATGATTCTAGAATTTATCTTTTATAACACCTACATATAATCTATATCAGACTCATATTCTAGTCCTGAGGCATGATCTGAAAGTAAAAAGATGAAGTGACAGTCATACTTTGGATATTGTAATACTAGAAAGAATCTAGGTAATATTTAGAAATTGAAACATAAGATTTTCATTTAAAATCGCACCAAAGGCTGTATCAAGGGTCTACATATTCAAAAATTTCTTGTGGTGATACCCCAAACCCTACTTGCAGGAGGGGGTATCCTCCCACACCCTTCCCCCATATTGCCACTTTACAGTTTGATACATTTGCCCTTTTACCACCTGCCGCAATGCCCATTTCAATATCTGACTGCAATTTAAAGCATCATTTTTATTTCTGCGAACCACTCTTCAATTTTAGAGAAATATATTGCCAATGGGTTTAAACACTTGTATAATGTCAATCAAAGTTTTACTAGGCATCGACCGAATGTTCATTTCATTTATTGTAACAAAATCTCTCTTTAGTTGGAGAAAAAAACAAACTAAAAACAAACTGAAACTGGTAGACTATACTGTCAGTACATCAATCATTAGCCGACTCAGGCCCTTCAGGCCTTTGATTAGTAAACATTACGCGTGCGTCACTTATGATCGTATATTCTTTAATTCCACTATTCACCTGCACAATTAATATCCATGAAAAAGTCTTTGTCCCATTCAAACTGAATATTTTCTTAACCCTAGATGAAAAGATTCTTTGTCTATTCAAAACTATTGACCATAAAGTACGAGCGCCGCTGTCTAGGCGCTCAATACCTAGTGGAACTATTTTCAAGAAAAGTCCTTTGTCCTCGTTACTAAATATAGGTTTAATCGTTGATGCTCATTGCTCAATCCGTAGACCAATGCTCTTTCTACTGAGCTAAGCGGGTGGGCTTGTAATGAATGAGGGTGAAAATGTTCAACATTACTTTTTGAAGCACGAACATTCATTCGTTTATCGAACACCAGTCGTTCAAAGCATGAAGTAAAATTTGAAGTTTAGATGCATAACCTGCAAGCAGGACAATATCGTCAGCATATAACATGGTGCATAATCGATACCCCAATTTCAATTGACTTCAAATACATTGTTAAACCATTTATAAAGAAGTTGAATGAAAGGGGGACACTAAACACCCTTGTATTAAACCACATTTAACATTGAAGTAGTCAGTATTGCTATTATTAAATCGTACACATGAAATAACACCAATATGACTCCCCCAAAAATGTGGGAAATATAATAAGTGAGTAAATGTCCTGAAGCTGCATATTGTTGTCCGCACCTTAGGGACCGAATTACCTGCATACCGGGAAATAAATCCTTGTCTTGAGTTTATTCAAAATATTTAGAACTATTTGTAGATGGTCAAAAAAATTTCAGCAAATGTTTATCAAAACATCAGGGTAAAAGAAAGAAAAGTGAAGCTTGTTTTTACAGTTTGAAAAATAAACCAGATCTCAACTGATCATGAAACCAAACACTCTGGGCCTGTTAATTTGATATTTGCCTTAGAAACATTCCTTTCTGTTCGCAATTAACTATCATACAACGTATTTTTTGCAGTTCCTCCGCTTCTACGTTCATTCACAATAGCATTCGTTAGCCCATATTTGCCACTCCATCCAGAATGATATAAGGTACCTTAGGTTTTAGATTATAGTGCATGATAGTACATTGTTCCGCTGGTGATGCCGGTGCACAAATCGCTAAGGAAGAGAGAACTGCTACCAAGATACTATTGAAAATCGAATATAATTATATACAACGAGAAATTGCAATTAGGTGTCTTAATATGGTGTTTATACATTATGAATATATTAGAAAATGGACTATATTTTCAGCAAGTAATTTTGGAATATTCAAATGTTTTAGACGATTTTCTAAATTGATAGTCATTGCAAACCGTAAGAACATTTTAAAGTCAGGAGAAAGAATAGCTTATATGAAACTATATTTTGAAAACATCGTGCATTATGTGGACGAATCTTCTTTCGTTTCTTGATTTACCTGACTGCATGCTAAATGTTTGTTATCTATAAAACGGTAAAGTCTATCACAATCTAAACTAAATATTTAATCATATCCTATTTATTTTGCACATCGTAACTTAGGATGGGGCGATATTGGCGTTAAAATGTATTCATTATGTAAAATCGATTTGGCTACTTGCCTAAACTGATATCAAAATAGATTTTACTGCATTATACAAGGAAGAAAATATTGAACTCCGCTGAGGCCTGACACGAAAACAAAGAGCTTATATTGTTGTATTCAACTCGTGTCATTTCATATCAGACATTCGTTTATGCTGCAGTCTCTGCACGTATCTCTTTCTTTATAACTTTTCAAAAGGCTGAATGAACAGTCCAAATTTTAATTATATCATATTTCTATTAATGGTTTTGACTGTAATGAAAGGCTGTCAGTTGTTATCTTATTACATGAATATATTTCACGGTTAATCTGCATCAATTATACCATGATTTCCTTAAAATGCAATACGGTGTTTTTTAAATGAAATCATAGCAGGTATGGCAGACAGCCAGAAAAAAATGCGTAACAAATACACCACAACATCATTACGGTTTGTATAAACAACTTAGAATACCAGACGGAAATGGTTTCTATCATGTTTCAATGTCAATTTTCTATACAGCATACATCAATTTTTTTTATTAAGCTTATCATCATAAGAATAAGGAGATTTTAACCGTAGTTATATCTTACAGTTTATAGTTTTGATCATAAAAGAACCTTCATTAGTATCAACCGTATTAGTTTTGCAAATATGCAAAAGAATATCACTTTATTATTACATCATTGATGATCAATGTACTGTATGTAATAGGATATGACAGCAACTGTAAGCAAACCGCGAAGTCATCAACCATTATTTTGAGAATTCACCATAAGGAATTATTTTATCATCATTGCTTTGGCCAATTGTAAGCGTCAAACAAATACGTCTGTAATACACACCACAACGAACTCATAAATATGAATGAAACCTCAAATATAATTTAGTGGAAAAACAAGTTGAGATCATGTTTAAACGCATACACTATGATTCTTATGAACATTGAAAATTTCCTAATTTTATATGTGCCAACGAGTACTGCCAAGAAACAAATTAAATAAGTAAACAAAATTTATACCAGCGAAAGAACAATTATCCATATTGATGACTGCCAGTGAATTGTCACGTAAACGCATTATTCTACAATCAGTTAACATTTAAATAGATACATTTTATATATCTATTTACATAAATGTTCATGAATTCTCATATAATGTATGTATTTTTTTTCAATTTGTTTAAAATTATTCAAGTATTTTGGTGTTCACCTGGGGGCAACACCCAATGAATGCGGCCAAAATTGTACGTGAGACTAAAAACACAAACAGGTGAAAGACAAGCCTTCCTATATCTGAAGATCAAAGTTAAGGTCACACTAATTGTAACTTTATCGTCCGCAGACACGCAGCGTAAATTTGCCGTTATTAATCTGAACATGACAAAGACAATCAAACAATGGCATCAGCAGGACGTGCTGACCTCAATAAAGTACCTTTTCCATGGTGAGGCACAGAAAATCCATGTTTTTATAAACAAATGCTACTTGACCGTGAAAGATCAAAACTATGCGGCAATAATTTATTAATCAGTTGATGAGTAAAAATGTATATTGTTTCCGTAGCCCGTCGTTAACTGTGTATGGAAATGATAACCAATCTACCATGGCTGAAAAGTGACAAACTTATGATTTGTTTAAATGTAATACTAATAATACTAATACAATACTATACTACATGTGACTCGGTAAATACACCCGAGTCTAGTTACTATGAACACTGTGCAACTTACAGGAGGGAGCCTAGCTATACCAAAAATTATTTGCAAGCTAAGCCTTTTGAGAGCAGCCTGAGGAACGCTCATATCTAGAAAGTATGTAGAAAGCCTTTTAGCATACGCCAGGCCAAATAAATTTCAGTATAATGTTTTGAGTCCAAAGATCCAATTCGAGTACTATCAAATGCCAATATTTGCTTAGGCTTTGACCTATACGTTCTACATTGAACTACGCTAGTAACGTAGTGTCTATATTATGACCACATTTTCCCCATCATTCGATCTTATCTAATTTGTTTCTTATCTAAAGGATACGACAGTTATACTAGGGACACTGATTTAAGTGCTGTACGTTGTGTAAATCCCTAAATCTTTTGTCATCTATTGGAACACAATCGTGATATCAAATAAGCTGATCTGTAAAACTACATCTGCATATCTATAATGCGGAGCCTCGCATTGAAATGACACTCTGGTGTAGCCAAGAAAAGGCCAAATATATACAGATATTTTCCAGCTAGTTGCCATATTTGAATGTATTATTTAGATTACGGTAATGAATCATAAGTTTAATATGTAGAACTAAAACCAAGCAAGTCTTTATATCTAGATACAAGTGAAGATTTATGTGTAAAAACATATTTGTTAAAATTGTATGCTAATTTTAGTTTACCTGAAAGCTTAGATTAAATACCTCAGAAATCGGACCACCTATACTTAAATTTAGAAACATTTCATGACAAAAGAAGGGAGTGTTAAAACGTATTTTTGGAATTATTTCAAATGAAAAGATTGGTTGGATTTCGACTTTATATCCCGGGTTTTTAGTTCTTCCTGGATTTGACCTTAGCTAGTAATCCATGTGAAGCGAGAAGCTTGACGAGGCCAAAGCTACAGATCAAAATTGTAGAATAGCAAATATGTGATCACAATAACAAGAAAATAAATGTGATATAATTATTGTGAATAGTCATTTGTTATCTATAGATAGTTCCATTCATATCTTACGGAAAGTGCAACTGAGATAACTTTCTGTCAACAGCAAAACTATAAAACTAGTCTTCATTCGTAATTAAAAAGTGTTTTACTGCTTTATTTTCATAGAAACGAATAAAAAAACAACTTCGCGATGATACGTGGTTTGAACTGGGAACCATACGCCGCTTTTCATGGAACTACACACTAGTGTATCATAGAAGGTTCCATGTGCACAGCCGTATGTACACATCTGCCGATGTCACTGCTGGATGCACATACAATTAAACATGGTTCAAAACCCTGTAAAATATCCATTAAAGTAGGAAAAACCCTTAATAAACCCATTAATTCTTGCATCACTTTATATCACAGGTTTCACAATATTAATGGGTTACATGTTAAAATACCATTAAAACACCCATTTTTGACCATGATTCATGCCGTTGAAAATTTAGTTTGGTAGCTAAAATGTTAATGGCTTTGAAAAAATAGTACAATTCTGTATATTTTGAATTTAACAGGCTTATTCGTGGCTTTTAAATTTAATTTAATGCCCATTAAATGTTCAGGTTCTGTATGATTTCATTTAGGAGTAAACTTAATGGCCCTTTATAGCAATGTGATGCCCGTTAAATCCTACATTCTGTAAAATGTGATTCGTATATTTTCAGAAGCACAAAACATAGTTTTTGTTTTGTTTTTGGCTTGCACTCGTCCCATTGAATGCTTATAATTATAGTCCCATATTGTTCTAAAATGGACTTTAATCACAATAAATACATACTACGCACACATTGTCTATAATATATTATGATGTTATATCTAGTTGCATTAAAGTTATTTCCCATTGATGCAGTTACGCCATTTTTTCAAATGTTTGCCAAATTGTGTTCCTACAAAAAATCGGATTTATTGCAATGAAAGTCGGATGAAAACATATTAATTTATTTGATAGCATCAATCTACATTATCTTGGTAAGGGTAAATACGTATTGATGCATGCCACTTTTTCTGTTTTTTTGTTTTTCCTGTCCAAATAATCAGCATTTGTATAAGAATGTGGGTGGGGTAAGAAATTTACATTATAAAATGTGTTCGGACCAGTTTAGATTTTCAAATTTTCCAATCCTTGAGTAGAAAGTAAGGTTTATAGAGAAGTGAACAGTACACATGATTGTGAAGATTAACAGTCCGGTTTAAATTCATTTGGGGCATGGGCAGATCAATGGCATCTTCGTTTCAATGAATCAAAGAGTGTGGTACGCTTGATTGAGGGGAAGCTACCCGTGATGCAATCCCTCAAACATTTGCTCTTAGCTGTTTAAGTGTATGCACCTGAGCGCAAAGTACTGAAGGAGAGCTAAATTGTGATCGCCCATTGTGCGATGACATTGTCATCAACAGTTGCTTTTTGAATACACCTGACGCCTAATGTATGTACCAATAAAAACTTGGTCAGAATGTTTGTCAATATAAAAGTGTTGAATACCCACATGGTCACTTGATCTATTAAACCAGTACCTTTAAACCCTTCTCAGTACAACATAATACAATATCCATTTATTTTCTCATTTCATATGAACATATGACAGAATGAGGATACAATATGACAAATGTTTGTACGAGGCTGTTACATGTGTTTACATTACAAAATAACGTGAGAAAAAAGGAAGAATCAAATATTCTTCTAGCATTTTACAAAACAGTACATATGTATAGATATTATTACGTGTGTAGTAATACGTAGTTTAAATCAATACGGCAAATATCAATATGAAGATGATTATCTTAAGATGTTTAATTCTGATGGCACATTTTCATGACCCTTAATTTAATATACCATTAAAATATTACGAACTCGTTAAATCAGACATATTAAATGAGACCATTAATCAATTTTTAAAAATTAACGGCCATTAACAGAGTTTTAAAATATTAATGGCCCCATTAGTATTTACTTATTAATGTGGCATTAAGGGGTATTTTTTTTAATGGCACATTAATTTCATGCCTATTAAAATTTTCATGGAGTTTTAAGGAGCCAATTAACTTATTTTAATGGTTTATATAAAGCAGCTTTTCATGGCCATCAAAGTCATTTTAACAAGGTATATTTTACCAGGGTTTTAATATACTTATTTCATGGCTTTTTAAAATATGGCATTAAAACTGTGGTCATGAAAATCCCATTAAATAGTAAGAAGTAATGGGTGAATTGTAATGGTGACCTGTTAAAAATCTGTTAAAAATGTTAGAAAAAAATAAGGCCAATTTCATGACACTTTTAATGACATGTGCATCCAGTAGTGTGTCTCTAGATAGTTTTTGGTACTTCTTACTTGTGTAAATGTTGAGTTCTGCTCACACCGGGGCTCGGGGTTGTGGACGGAAGCATGCATTTCCACTACCGTCCATGAACAGGCCCAATAAAACCGACAATAAATTTTTTCAGAAAGGAATTCAGAAACAAAGGAAATAAAATTTCTTTCTTAAATTAGTAAAATAAGTAGAGATATATGTAATACTGTTGATGCCAAGTTTGTTGTCTGTAGAGACAATTAAACCGTTACGTTATCGCTACCACAGGTTCTCGACAAAGATGTTAGTTCCCAAGAAAATTCGAGAATCAGTTGATTTTTCAAACAGTATCATTTGTTTACAAATGCTTGAGTATTCTACTAAATGATTTGTCCAATGCATGATTTTTTACCTTTTCAGTATTACATTTTGTTAAGTGTAGTGTAATATCAACACAAAATCCATGCCGTTCTAGATGGTGAAGGGGGGACCCAGGTACCACGCTGGGCTTTATTTCAGGCCTAGACGGACTCATGGGTAGAACCATTGACCTTGGTTTCCTCACATGATGAATTCAGCATTCAAAGTCAGGTTTCGAACCCATATTGGCGAGTGGCAAATTATTCAAAGTTATGCACCTTAAGCATGCGGTCACAGAGATCCCCTTTTTAGTATTATAGTTGTATTATTTAATATATATGTCTTTAAGTAATGTTTAAAAGATGCTCATTCCACAATGGTTCATTATAAAGTATGGTACTAGTTTTTTTTATTGATTTGTTTTCAGGAGAGGCTTTGAATATGCAACAAAAGCCATTATCTCAAATGTGTTTAATTAGTTTCAATGAACAAGATAATAGTTCACAGAAATCCATCACAATCGATATCTAGCCGTTGTTTCAAAATATAAACCTAAATGCCTATTATGCATGGTTGATGTGCATTTGACAATATTGGCATAGTAGGAGAGATATTGAAGGGGGCGTGGGTTGGAGCGTGGTGGAGGGGAATGGGTCAGTCAGACTGCCATTACCCGGCTTGTAAACAAAATACCACTTATGACGTAACAGCCTTTATAACAGCTGATGCACTCAAATATTTTGTTTTCTTTTTTTCTTTTTCTGAAAGTATACACACAATTAGCACAGTATCATGTTTTGCCTTAAACGATTTGTTTAGTTTAGTTTTTACCCACTTTCTACCATGGGGGTGTGTCTCACACCGGGCTGACTGAATTCGGTACACCTATACTCTGCTCAATCAATGGACGAATATAAAGTAAAAGATCAAGTGATGTGAACGGGGTAAAATGAAGGATATCTAATGAAGTACCAACTTAAAAGAATGATATACTACAGCACAGTGGTTAAAACCAAAATAAAGGGTACAGCCACTCAGAAAATGTACTAAGGCTGAGACCGGACGGTACATTGCTTTGTAGTGTATTCCACCAACAAATTATTCTTTGAAAGAATGAATTTGCGTTATAGTTTGTGCATGAATTTGAGTAGTTAAACTGTTCTAGTTTGTGTATTATTCATTGTCCAATGCTTTACTCCATAATCAATAACAGTAACATCTGTTTGAGTACCTTTTTCAAGGTTGTCAGATACGTTTTAGTTATGCAGTTACTGTAAATAAAAACGAATTCGGAAATTGATCTGTCACTTTAATATAAGCTGAAGTTCAGTAAAAAAATCATCTAACATGTTCATGTAGTAACCAAGTATGATTGATCGGACGTACAATGTTGATGTACGTCTTTATAGATTACAACGATACTTTCGCTTATTCGGTATTGTGTACAAACAAGTGTTTCTTGTCAGAAATTTTAATAATTTGCAAGGAAAATAATGAGAAAATATGCGACATTCAGGTTAATTAAAAGGAAGAGACTTATCTTTAACAGACATTTTGATAGTGTGGACTATTTGTGCAATGATAAATAGCGATTCACATGCTGGAAAGTGGATGAATAAATTGACGAACACAAGTATCAGTTGTAAACTGCAAACACTTTCGGATAAGAATCAAATGAGGCATAGGGGTGTATAGCATGTGCTTGATTGGTTGTATTATTTTGATCAACACATATGTGTACAATTTTGTGTCTCGTTTGCCTGAACGTGCATAGCTGTCGTAAGGTAACTCACATATACAGTTCTTACCTTGTTACCGCCAGCAGTCGAAAGTTGAATAATAGTATTATCATTAGTCAAGCGATTTCATATTGGCCTAGTTATTTGTCCTCGGGCCAATACGACAACCCTTGGACAATAACAAGACCAATATGAAATCGCTTGATTAATAACATTATAACATTAACCCATTCTTGTGAGTATTACATTAATAGCTCAGTGGTACAATAGATTTACTATATCAAGGTAAATATTTAGACCTTAGTGTAGGAACAACTATTTACGTATGTCAAAATGTGAATAACATATAAAAGATAATAGGTAAGGGTAGTTTTCCCGGAAGCACAGAGCACCAGAAACACAGCCCCAGAGCCACGCATTTACATAGTAGGCCCACAACAAAAAGAAGCTGTAATGGAAAAATATTTCAGACGGGTTGCTTGAACCATCCAACAAGTACATATTAAATTATGCTAAATATTAATGGAGGGGAAGGAAACGGCAAGGGGCGAAATGGGGTCGGGGTTGGGGTTGGGGAGTGGGGAGGGGAGGAATCCGAAGGGGAAAGCCGAACAAGGATGAACACACAAGGGAACGCCATGTTCCCTAAAAACAGTCGCACCACAACGTAAACCACAACACAACTGACACTCATGTACCAAAGATAAACTCACAACTACGATCAACTAAACAACATAGAAAAACGAGCAACACATAAGAAAACAGCAGGGCACCGCCATAGACTCTCAAGCATACAAACGCACCCACACACGCAGGAAAAGCTATCAAGCACCGTCCTAGGATCGGCTGCCAAAACAAAGGGGAGCCACGAAGTCATATTTGTGACACGTCATTTCAATTGCTGCTGGTGCTCCCAATGGTATAATGAAGTTTAAAATAATAGACGAAACGCGCTGTGAACAGGATTTATCTTCACTTTTTGGACTACACTGGGAATCAGGGAGTATATCCTATGAACGTTTCTTCATTTAACCGGCGTCTGATGAAGTACACAAAACATTTATATTTTTACCTACATTAAAACTGGCAAAACTCCAAAACATTGAACATGATATATATTTAGCCTGAAAGGCAGCGGTTTTGACCAATGGCAGTTTATTTATAGATAACTGTTTTACATCACAGTAAACAAAACAGTCGGTATGCAGTCAGGCCATTGGTTTAAAAGAAAGGCGATAAACCAAACTAATGCAGAGAAAATAGCTCTCAAACCGATGAACCAAAGTACATAATAATTGTGTAGTCATCTTAATATTTAAAATTTGCTCCAGGTTCACAAGACTTGTTTATGGTACTTAAAACATTAAATTACTTTTACAGTAATTGCTTGGTCAAAGTTTTGTTTATGCTTTATATCGTTTTCATAAAGAGTGAGATGATATGACTTGAATGATATATGTATTATTCTAACACGATCCGCAGCAGTTTCTATTAAACATATAGCGAAATCGCCTATACGGCCTAAGACCACAGTTATTTATATAGGCACTGGACACTGTTGCAATTTTGCATGTATTCCAATCCCCCTAAAAATACCTGAACTCTACAGAACTATTCAAGAGAAAACATTCCAGCCACAATAAACATGGGGTTGACCGGCTCTTTTTTCCACCATTTTGAACCAAATCACATGCGTATGAAGAATACTTTCTAGATTGTCGCAAACAGGCAAAACAGGCCCTATCAAAAAGTCATATTATGCATATTCTGACATTCTTATTCTGTCAAAGTGTACATGTACCTACTATTTCATATCTCCTCTATTAAATAATGCCATTTATTGCAGGTCTTTCACTCAAAAATTCACCAATATTCACCATCAAACAGAGGAACTATTTTCCGCGTAACCACTTCTTCCGTATTGTTGTCAGCCAAGGGCAAATAACTGTGGTCTTGTGCCACACATGAATCTACGATAAAATATAGCTATTCCATTTTATCCTACGATTGTAACATGACTGTGAGATTCTATTCTGCGTCCGTTATATGCCGACTA
Organism: Mercenaria mercenaria; assembly: GCF_021730395.1. Classification (NCBI taxonomy): domain Eukaryota; kingdom Metazoa; phylum Mollusca; class Bivalvia; order Venerida; family Veneridae; genus Mercenaria; species Mercenaria mercenaria. Next base: position 59,604,127 of record NC_069378.1, read on the forward strand.
AATACTCGACATTTTCAGTGCTAAGTAATAGTAATAAAACAATTTCTGCTTTGTAGCTAGGCATCACAATTGTCAACTAGATTCTACTTTTAAGGTGGAATGCGCCTCATTTGAAGTTATTGGGTTCCGTATCGACATTTTGTTAAATATAGAATTCAGCATATTCCTCATAGAATGCGGATCTTACTTTTTTGATATTTCTGTAACTTTTTTTCTCTACAAACCGTCAAAAACGCCCATCGACGTCCATTTTTGATGAACCGCGATTTCACGTCCGTCAGACGGTTTTCGTAAATCGTTTTGTTCATGCTACAAGAATCGATTTGCTTGTTACTCATCATATTTTTATTCAAAAATGTCTTTAAAATGGTGTATAGATTGTGGAGATTATTTTAACGTACATGTCGATATTTACGTTAAAGTGACGCCAGAGAGACAAATATGACGTTGAGTTTTGAATAAAAAGTTTGCTTTAATCTTGTCTCATGTAAAACCCAAATGATAGAATTTGAGAAAAAACTAACATAATGATGAAAACTTTATTTTCTGTCGATTGAAGGAATAAAATTATGGGGTCACCGAATTCATTTTCGCGTAATATTACATTACGCTACCCCTACCCCCGAATCACAAGATTAAGTAGTTTTTCCAGTATCTCCTCTATTTTCGTTAAATCTACTATTTCATTTTTCTGAGTACAACTAAATTAAAATACCCTTTAAAACTCTGCTACCTTCGGTAGAATCATTTTAGTGTCTACAGAACTCCAGATTTTGATGTTTAGATTATATTCAATTTAAGAAAATGCGACAAAATCGACACCGCATTACCGAATTACATTACTCTACTCCTATCCCAGATAAAAAAACTGCGTAATTCAATGGATTTTCTTATGTCTTGTGATAAGGACAAACTCGTTTTTGATATTTTAAGTAGAATTTAATCAAAGGAGACCTTTACAACTGTGTAACGATTTCATTCAACGTTAAGATTGAAATGATTTATCTCGCAAGTTAATGACAATACATGAACAGTCATGTATCGATGCTCATTTACAAAAATAAATTAGAATATAATTAAAATTCTTTATCTGAATTATCTCGACCTTTTTATTATAACAATTACCTGTACAGAATCCAAAACAGGCCGCTATTTCCGAGATTTTTCTGTGCGTAAAAATGGTTACATAAAGAACTTAAATTTTATGCATGTAATAGCATAGAGGCAAACAAATATAATACAACTTTAGAAAATTTGAAAAGCCCTTAGTTAATTATAATCATCATGTTCGAATAAACATTATTAATTTATCTAAATATTACGATTGTTTGGAGAGTAATCGGACACCCCGATTTCGAATACAGTGTATCTTTTGTGAATAACCGCGGGGAAACCGGGATTTATTTGTTATACGGAGGATGTTGCTCTAAAAAAGGTTAATTTATTTAGCAACTTGGCTAGTTAGAAAGACTATCCTTTGAAAAGAGGTTTTAGCTCTCCAGATATGTGTGTAAAGAAAGGTTATCCTTGTATTTATAGACACGTAATAGAAACATATACCATATATAATATTTTTCCTAACATTAGAAACCATTCTGCTAAAACAGTTAAATACTCCATGAAATAAAAAACATGTTTGTTTTGGGTTAAGCGCTGTTTCTATGTTACGGCAGGCAGTTAACTTAGCCTGTGTTCCTGGATTCTGTATTCTCAACAAGTAATTTCCAACTTCACCACATAAATCAGAGGTGGAGGACGAATGATTTTGGACATGTGCCTTCTATCAAGCCGTCACGCCATACCCGGGGTTGAACTCATGATTCGGAGATCTGCGATCCTTCTACTGAGCTCAGCGGGTGGGGCAAAAGAAAGAAGAAAACAGCGGTTGTGACTGAGACTCGCTGTAATTCAATAGCGGATGAATGTTAAACATGTGTATTTCTATGTGACCATTATCTATATGGGCGTCTCAAGAATCGTAACTTTGTACGGAGGACCGGCGGCTCAAACCTTCGTATTTACGAGATATTAGGATTTATACAAGTACGTGTATATGTGTAAAGTTTCACTTTATTTTAATAAGCGTCTGAGGTGTCAAAATTCAGAATGTAATAATTAAAAAAAAATAGCAGTACACTCATCGGAAGTTTATAAGGATACACTATCGCGTATAAGTATCTCTTATATCATGATTACGGAAAGTATAGAAGTTATGATTTATTTCAATTAGCACCTGTGGTATAAAAGTTTAAAAAATGAACAATTAACTCTGACCTTTAAAACCGAATCCCGCCGTCAATATATGTAAATATCTGCGTGGAGCAGGTAATTAACCGGACAAGCCCAAGACAACTAGTCTTGTGGTCAGATGTTACTAGGCAGGAGAAGTAAGAAACGAAATAGTAAAAATGATGTTTCAAGCGTGAAAACTTCGAACTATATATGAGCAGCACCATGAGAAAACCAACGTAGTGCGTTTGAGTCCAGCATGGATCCAGACCAGCCTGCGCGTCCGCGCAGTCTGATCAGAATCCATGCTGTTCGCTAACGGTTTCTGTAATTGCAATAGGCTTTGAAAGCGAACAGCATGGATCCTGACTAGACTGCGCGGATGCGCAGACTGGTCTGGATCCATGCTGGTCGCAAACGCACTATGTTGGTTTTCTCATGGTGCGGTTCATATACAATTGCATATGCATACATTCTTCATTTTAGCCGTGTATTACAACGGAAAACTTGTTTATTGGTATTTTGAATAAGAAAAAGATGAAAAAAAATCTTTATTTTATAGAAAATGATATTTAAAGTGATTTTCAAAAATAACATGATCAGTACTTTACGCAAAGTTGTCCATTGACGTATGTGAAACATTCTGCATTGAAACCATTTCGCATTGAAGTCGCCAATTTTACCGTTATAAAGACCTCTTTTGAAAAGGAAACCATCTTTCTCAAGTACCATGATTCGTTTCACGTCTTTAGTGAGTCTCTGATGAATGAGGGTGAAAAATACTAAGATTTGAAAAGAGATATATCAGAAAAACATGTAAACTAAGCTATGTTGTGATTTGGGGTAGCGTGATGTAATTTTACGCGAAAATGAATTCGGTGACCCCATAATTTTATTCCTTTAATCGACAGAAAATAAAGTTTTCATCATTATGTTAGTTTTTTCTCAAATTCTATCATTTGGGTTTTACATGAGACAAGATTAAAGCAAACTTTTTATTCAAAACTCAACGTCATATTTGTCTCTCTGGCGTCACTTTAACGTAAATATCGACATGTACGTTAAAATAATCTCCACAAATTATACACCATTTTAAAGACATTTTTAAATGAAAATATGATGAGTAACAAGCAAATCGATATTTGTTGAATGAATAGAACGATTTACGAAAACAGTTTGACGGACGTGAAATCATGATTCATAAAAAAAAATGGACATCAATGGTGGTGTTTGATTGTCTGCAGATAAAAAAGTGACAGAAATAACAAAGAAATATGCTGAATTTTATATTATCAAAATGTCGATACGGAACCAAATAACATCAAATGAGGCGCATTCCGCCTTAACAGTAATAACTTATAATTCATGTTCCAATATTCCAGACTCAAGTGTATACATGGTTTATATGCCGCGATCTTCTGATGTGTACATTGCAGTGTCATCATTGGTGACGTGTACCATTTTTAGAAACAGCATAGATAAATTTTGAATTAAGTATTTACTTTTATATCAAACCTTAGATGTTATTGAAAATAGCATTTTCACAGCAGTAACTACTTAATACTTTAATTAAAATTGACTGAATATCGGAAAATTCCGTTATGCAACGCTTTCCAATCGGGAGGAGGTGTTTATAACAGCATTTGGCCAGCCGAATGACGTATCGAGCTCAATTGTAGTGCTGTAAAAAGCGAAGAATTTGCCTGGTTAGAATCAAAATAATAAATATGTTCCAATAATTTTATCAGTTAATAAAATATTGGCAGGTGTTCGGATGCGTAATAATTAAATCACGAGTGCCTATCGTTCGGATGCGTAATAATTAAATCACGAGTGCCTATCGTTCGGATGCGAATATTAAATCACTCGTGCTACGCGCTCGTGATTTAATTATTACGCATCCGACCTCCTGACCATAATTTATTAACTGATAAAATATAGGGACATATTTATTATTTTTTAAATAACTTTAGCCACGAAATTGCAATATAACATGCACAATATCCGTACCCTTAAACTCTGCAATCTCATCGGTGTACATGTATAAGTCATTAATTATGTAAAAAGGGACAATACAAAGTAAACAGACGCACAGCCTTCTGCTCTAAAGTCGATGAGAGTCGATTGAGTTTTCAGTTTTTGAAAACATGTTTCAACATTTTATTATTCTTTGATGCAATTTTTTTTAAAAATCTCCTCCTTGTGCATCTTACAACCTTAATTCTTTTATGAACCACCTCGGTAGCCTAGTGATAGAGCGCCCGCTTCGAGTTCGAGAGGTCGTGGGTTTTATCCCTGGCCACATCATACCAAAAGCGTAAACAATGATACTAGTGGCTTCCTCGCTTGGCGCTCAGCATTAAGAGGATAGTGCTAGGACTGGTAAACCCTATGTCATATAATGTGACTGGGTGGGGTAACATGTCAACGTTTTTGACATACCGGAGAATATGGTTTGTCAAGTATATTATGGCGCATGTTTTATATCATTTCAATAATTTGTGAGTTGAAATAAAAGTGCGTCTACTTCATTTATATTCCTCGTACTGTTTACTATTGCGCATCGTCAAGTACATGTATATTCTTGTCTTTGATCACTAAATTGATCAATACACTTCTAAATAAATAATTCGTTTATTGTTTAACATAGGACGTATCTCATCCACATAGAAAGCACAAAAAACATAAAGATGTTTGCTCTCACGATTACCGTTGCTAGCTTTCTGAAAATGTTTTATTTTTTCACATTTTGTAAATTTTATGATGAATACATTAACAACACGTTTTATTTCATCACCTCATCAGTCGAATTAGAATACATTTGAGCGAATGTAAGTTGAAACGACTATTACATATTGTTCAGTTGAAATAGCTTCAGTTCCCCAGAACTATGTAACATTGACCTTTAATACAAACTTAATTACATAATTACATGTGATCGTTAGAGTATCCCCGTCAGGTATAAAAACAAAGGAATACACACCGTTTCTCGATAGAACGAGCCAACTGTTGTTCCAAAGAATATCTCCTATATGTTATCAGAAAGGTTTGATGTCAATATTGTTTTTTTTTATTGTATCAAATATTTTGAAGGAAAGAAATCATCGGCAGTAAATGTGTTATTAATATAAATAGATACAAAGCTTGAATATCGAATGTGACTAAATGTTCATAAACAAAAACATGGTTACACTTTATTGACTGCCTTGTTTCGCTATAGTTACACTTATTGTAATTTCTGTTTCGAATGAAAATTGTCATAATAGCGTATGCTTTTGTGACGTTTTTCTTGAGCAGAGATAAGTAATAAAACTGATTTCCATTATAATACAAACAAACGAAATGAATACCCGAGATTTTGTCATGTTAAACAGTAAGATAAATAAATTATTTTAAATTTATTTATGGCTGATATACACGTAACATATTATTAGATATTGTATTGATTATATTGTATTTATTCTATGTTTGTTTGGCTATTGTTTTGTATTATCATTATTCTTATTATTATTGTTATCAATTTCTTTACTATCCGTAATAAATGTATTTTTCAAAAACAATTTGTGTACAAGCATTTTTTAAGAGTCTTTGCCATCCGTCTTGCCAAATTCAGCATGATTTTACATGGATTCAATGTTGTTATATTTTCTGGTTCTTTGGAATGATGGAGGCCATTCAATAAATGAGTAATAGAGTTCCGCTTAAGCTGGATCTCATGAACAGACTCAGTCAAACCGAGTCTGCTATATTTAGCTTGGTTGCGTTCTGTGTTTCCAAAGGATCTTTTTACAAATTTTATTTATAATATCAAAATACAATATTCATACAAAATTCATGAAATTAGTATTCAGTGCTAAAAGTGACAGGGTTGACACATAAAACCAAACTATGTTTACTAATTTGTATAAAACAAATATGAATAAACCCAATCGTTTCACAAACTTATATTAACTTCTATAATCGAACAGCAGATTTATCCTTTAAGATATGATTAATTTGTAGCAATAACCTCCTTAAATGGTCGACGCTTTCCTACGGAGGTGAATGCCCCGGGTTCGATTCCATGCTACTCCCAAAGCGGTGTGCCCCTGAGCAAGGCACTTTATCACGTTTTGCCTCAGTCAACCCAGCTGTAAATCGATACCAGCAAATTGCTGGGGGTAAGGTATAATTGGTTCTGACTGTTCTAAATATAGGGTCGCTCAAAAGCTGTACAGAACTTATGTTCACTGTATCACAGAGCGACAGTAAACACAATTTACCTTTACCTTTAGATTATCAATTGCATTTTTAAACATGTATGCATCCCTGATGAAAAGAAATGAACTTGTACCATCATTTCTTCATTGCTTTCTGAACTATAGGTAGTCAGATTTGTTTGTTGACCAGTTTCGACAGTGACACGTATTTATGATGCATGATTATTTTATTTTTATGTAAAACTATCTTTAGTCCGTCGTAAAATTTAACATTAATATTGGCATATTCACTGTTTACAAATTAGGTTAAAATTAAAAATATTCTCATACTCATTGTATGATTTCTGTAAATTCTTAAATTGACAAGTGTTTTGTGGTCCTTGAGTGTGCTCACTACTAAAACATTCCTATGTGACCTAAATATGTCAATATTCATATACTTAAAGTTCAAAGTTCAGCGATTAGAGCAATATTCAGTAACATGTTTTGAACAAAATGATAAATAAATATGTTTCCAAGCGATAAAAAAGATAAACATTTCTGGCAGCAAATAATGTTTATTTTCTACGTATAGCCAATATGAAATTGTTCAACTTTTGTAGCCCATATAAGGCTTAAGTAAACTGTGTCCTTTCTCAAGAAATGCTGCGCTAACTTTGTACCATTCGATCTTAGAGTTTTAATATCTTTATTTATATTATCATTTTATCCATGTTTTATATCTTCATTGCTATGCAGGAAAAATGAATTTGGAATACTACTAAAATTAATGTTAAAGCAACTCGTACAAGTTCATTTTTTTCACTCAGAGGATTATAACAGTCTGTAAAACACAGCTCTTTAATTATATTTATTTGTTTGTTATTCATTATTAGTTAATTAATAAATTTATATATATTTTTTTTAAATTTATTTATTTATATTTATTTATTTATTTATTTATCTTTATTTATTTATATTTATTTATTTATCTGTTTATTTATTTATTTATTTAAATATTTCTCGAGTTTCAACTTTAGTTTATTACTGGTATTGTTTTTATTGTTTTTACAATAATTTTACCATTTCAATATCTTGTATTTTCAAATACATGTATCATAAAAACCTATTTTTTCAATACTTGTAATAAGATTTAACTTAATTAATGCGAAGTTATATATCATATTTTAAAGAACACTTTTTATAAAATGAAATGCTTCATTCTATGCGAGATGAAAACTATGCCATTTTGTTTCTGAAAACAAAGCTCTTTCAACAACAATTGCAACGTATACAGCCAAAAGAAGAAATGGATCTACAGTACCAAGCTGAAGGTAATTGGTCCTCAAATACGAAAAGAAAAATGGGGGAAAAAGCTGGGCATTTTAATTGAATAACTACCAGCTTCTCGGAAACGCATTTTTGTACTACATTTTTATATACGCGGAAACGTCTGTTGATTTCTATTTTACAACGCTATCTGAATAAACATTTTAAGAGTGTTCCTCTAACTTTATATTACTACGAATAAAGACGTGTACTTCATATAATATGGCATATACCATGTTATTATTTTTTGTCAACTCTCAACATCTAAGCCACAGCTTAACTGAGTAAGAATAATTTTACTTGATTCCATATGAATTAACATAAGTTACCGGACATTAGTTTGTTTAACTGGGGAAAAGTCAATATTTAAAAATAAAAGTGAAAATTAATTTCTGATGTCATATTGAATACCTTGTCAGTCAAAAGTCAAAAAACTAATAAAGACTTTTAATAAAAACAATATTATATGCTTTCATATTATTGAAATACAAAATTGTATCTGCAAACATTTTGATCTAAATTTAGAGCAGTAAACAAACTTGTATTTCAAGTAACAAACGATTCCCACTATGCCCTTGGAAACATGTTACAGAAAATCTTCCATTCAATAATTAAAAAAATTGTCATTTAAGGCAAACAAATAAACAGGTCAATGTTTCCAGCGAATATATACAACTGTCGGGATGATGGTAACGGCAGTAAGTGTCTGTATTCAATGTTAAAAGTGTAAAGATAACTTTAACAAATATATGTTAATACTAAGATCGTCAATCTCTCATGACATGAACTCTTTGTTAGATTCTCTTAGAAAAGCACTCCACAAAATATGTAGCCACTTTTACATATAAAATATTATTTACAATACTAACACGATATAGTACCTGTCGCATTAAAAAATGTTTTCAGTTTCTAAATTTCCTTGTAGACAGTTGAATCGGCATTTGAGTTGACACGTTTTACACACAAAGATTTTGTAAATGCTTGCCAATTGTCTTCGGTGGGAAACTGAAATGTTTAAGATAAATTCGACATTACAGCTGTGTTTAAAGCAACAATAATATGCTTTGAAATGATCTGCCTCGAGAATACGAAATGCATAACATCATTACAAAAGAAACAGCCTTAAGATCATCAAAAAGGTTTTACTCACATTTAATAATCAACTGTACTTCTAAATTAACATCTCTCACAACGTACAGTTTTCAAACATGGGCCATATGATCACTGGGGAAGAAAAAAAATTCGTTGACAGTATTTTAAAAACATGTTAACGTTTCATGCATGTATTGATATGTTAATGGTGTAGCTTCAAATGTGAATATAAGAAAAACAATCAAGAAAAAACTAAATATCTACAACAATCACGAAGTACGATGGTTTGTGTTATTTACTAGGCTTGTATATTGTTCGAAATAGGTGAACAAATAGTTAATGCCAGTGGCAAACAAGTCATTTTCGGGGACATTTTACTGTAATTTGAAAAAATGTGAAAAAGAGACTTTAACTATAATTTACTCTTAAATCTTATTATTCATTTGTACAGCTAAATATGCAAAACAAATATAGAAACAGATTTAAATTAAACAATTTCAGAATAAGCTTGCATATTATACTATCTTGTTGAATAATTTGAATGACAACCTTAATGAGTCAGTCGGTACACTTCTGAATTTGTGAACGTTTGAAATGCATCTTTTAGGTATTCGTTGGAGATATTTTGCCTTTTAGTTTTATATTTAAATGCATAAATAGCTATTCTAGTCTGTCCCATCTAATTTTGGACCTCCGATAGTTTATTTATACTGTATATAAATTTGTCAAAAATGACATTGTTAATACCAGACGGTTAATATCTCTAGGCAAAAATGTAAAATGAAGTTAAAAATCAAGATTTTATGTTTTTCCCCATAGACTTGCATTGTAAAACGACGCGACGTCCATTTCAAGATGGCGGCGTCCATACAAACGTCATTTGGGGTTTGCTCACAGTTAGCTACGTCATATATATTTATTGTTTAAATAACAGACATGAAAAATTAAAACAAACTCTGTCCAAAACTTGTAGTATTTTCTTGTACGGAAGACCCTGAATTAACATTTTACTTCAAATTAAAGTTATTTCCGTTTCAGGTTTTCAGCTTTTTTTCTGAAAATGTGTTTGTACTTACTCGTTAGCATTAACGTAAAATAAATACATGTCTCATGTCAAGTGCGTATCATTGTTTCAGCCGTAGATATCATACTAGAGGTGGGGACAGCGGAGATGCGCGCAACCCATTTAACTCATTTTCATTATTGGTTACTGTTGTTTATAATCGTATCAAAGGTTCGGATGATAACCGTCTGTTAAAATGTTGTTTTTAAATAGCAAGAACACATGTTTGTGTACTGACTGGTTCTCACTATTTTTGTGATCGTTAGATCAAGGTAAAACATTATTCCTCAATGCAATTAACGATTTAAAATATACATATTTCAATTTGAGACAACCGCCTATATAAGAGACTACGTTAAACAAATTAATAATTGCCTTTATTCTTTATAATAACATAATACCAGTTTTTCAATTCCATCCTCGCGTCTTTATTTCCCGTGCTCGGCCGTTCAGTGAAATCCAACGTGGCATGTTAAAACATTTTTGTACTATTGATAGGCATGGTAGACCATGAGAAATCCAACATAGTGCATTTGCGACCAGCATCCGTGCAATTTGGTCAACTGCCTACTGCAATTAGAGAAACCGTTAGCGAACAGCATGGATCCTGACCAAATTGCGCGGATGCTGGTCGCAAATGCATCATGTTGATTTTCTCATGGCGCGGCTCATATGACCTATTGAATGGGTATTTTGTTCTTCATCTAGATAAAATAAGCATGTTCAAGCGCGTCAGTTACTCTAATTTTCGATGATATAAAACACGTGTTTCACCAAGAAGTACGTATACGAAACATTTACTTCTATTACAAACGGAGCAGTACATAGCTATATTGAAAATTCAACCAAGACACGTTGAATGCAAAACAACAACAACAAAAACACCAACAACCCCACCCCCACCCCCCATCCCCATCCCCCATAGTTATTCCTTAAAGAATGATTTGTAGCAATTCGAACTTTATATAGATATTCAGTCGAAAAATTCGTAATTGCATGAACTTTACCGTACTGTGTATAACTAGCTTATTAAATACATCTACCCATCAAGTTCATTACAAAAATATACTCTGGCAAAAATGACGGTATCCATTGCCACAACTTGTAACTAATGCAACATATAGTCTACACAGAATATCACTGCGGTCATGTACATAAGCCGTGATGTAGTCACACGCCAAATGAATTTTATTTTAGTTAAGTTGTTATCAATATATAAATTTGTGAAGTTGTGTACTATACCATTATTCGACAATTTACATGCTGATAATTCTCTAAATACGCCTATCCAGTAATTCAGTTGTTGAATTTTTCATAGGAATCTACATTATCAAGGATGGTTTTTAATCTGAATACATTATGAGCCTGTTCTCACACATACCCCCTTAACATACTTATTTCTGTTTTCTTTGGGGGTGTGAAATGGTGTCTTCTGGTGCATTTATTAGTGGGTGTACTCCCCTCATTTTAGTGGGGTCAGGGGGCTCTCCCCTGGAAATCTTTGAAATACAGGCATAAAATGGTTGCTTCCGGTGCAGTTTTTGGTCTAATATAGATATAATAATGGAGGGGTTACTCCTTACTCCTCTCTTGATGTGGGGAGGAGAGCGGTCAGGGGGCACTCCCCCTTGAAAATTTTGAAATACAGGTATGAAATGGTGGCCTCTGGTGCGTTTCTGGGTACAAATTTTGAGAAAAAATTATTCCATTACAAAAATAGTAAGGTGCATCTTTGATGAGTAATATGAGTAGGCCTATAGGTCACTTCTCACTGTTCTCAGCCTACTGGAGAGGGGCACGGGCCCCCTCAATCTGGCCCTGGATCCTGGCCTGCGGAATCTCCTGAAACTTCAGAACTTATGTTGACAGCGATACATTTGTTGGTTTTCGTGTTGTTGTTTCTAAGTTTGGTTTACGTCACATTGACACAATTTAGGTCATAATGGCGACTTTCCAACAACCATCTACACTTTACAGATAAAAAGTCAAAATTTCAAATTTATAAATAGGAGCTATAACCCACCTTCCGTAACCGGTAACGTCAAGGTTGTTTGTTTTTGTCGGAGATAGAAAAATCCCTTTTTACACGTTTTCTTTTAAAGTAGCTGTATCGATATGTTATAAAGGAAACAAATTAAATATTTTTCTAAGATTTAGGTCTAGGCTCAAACTTAAAGCAAACTGAATCATTCCCGCCTTTGATTTAAATTTTATCCACGTAGTCAGACTGGTACAGTCGACAGCTAATTTGCTTTATCATCTTTAAATTCTGGACTCACTTAGCTTCAATATTTTTTTAATTATTTATTTTTGGGGTAGCTATGCGCAAGAGAGCCGATATGTGCCGCCTATGCACTTGATCGCTCGAGATATTTAGTGACGTCATATATTGTATGACATAATTGGAATTTAGCGTTTGAAAAGTTATTGTGTCATGGCGAGCATCTTAAATGTATAGAAGGCTACTGTATATTCTAAGGAGGCTGAAGCAGTTGACGTCTTTGTATCGTACAGGTTCTTCCTGGATTATGCATCTGGAAAATACTGTGATTAAAGATATTGTTTCAAATGCATAGTTCAGTTATTTGCCTATATTCTTCGAAAGACTGCCGCAGATTGACTGGATCAATTTTCGGATGATGGATGTTCAGTGTAAAACTTCTGACTTTGAAAATTGTGCATTGAACTGGACATCGTTTGGAAGGATTTAAGGATAAATGGAATAATGATTAAAGGAATTTATAATTGAATACATTACTTAATGGCCGGATTCTTTCGTGCAAATTAAGTTCTTTTTCTATTTTTTCATTTTTACATTTTTCAAAAGTTTGTACAGTATACTAAATTGTAAATTCTATTTCAAACCCATTCTGTTTCTTACGGGAGGAAAAACAGCTAGATCTAAGTGTAAAAAATAAGTGTGAAAAGTCCCCACGGAATAACACGTGAAATTTCCCGAAAATCTCCAAAATAGAGAATATTTGGCAATGGCGACCAGAAATAAACAACAGCGAATTCCCATAGAGAAACTGAAATTTAGTCGCACGGGAAAAGCAGATGATTGTTTCAAAAATCCTTGAAATTCTCGAGGGTGACTTTCTTTTTATTCACAAAAACATGTTTTATGTTCTTTGATCCCGTTTCATTTCTTCATATCAGCCCAAAGTTGAGGTCCAAAATTAGGTGGGACAGACTATAGTACCATATAATAGACAGTGTAATCAGATGCATGTGCTTTTATAGCTTGATCAAAAAGAAACCTTAACTAAATATAAATAAAACTTTATTCCTTTCTGTTGAAACTTTCTACAATAGAACGACGGATAAATATATAGGGGAAATACTTAGATTATAAGTAATCATATGCAAAGGCATTTTCGAAAAATGCAAGGAATACAAGTTTCCTCGAGAATTTTGCTTGTCAGACTTAAATGAAAACATTCTTATTTCGCCTGAATGCTCATTCCAATACAACAATATATGTATCATACATAGTATATACTTATGTATCAATAACTTAAGTTTTTCTATTACTTAAAATCTGGACTTATCAACAAATGGCTGTAACCACATTACTTTTAATTGGGAATGTCGCTGTACATACACAGTTAGATTATATATTTAGTCAATTCTGATACACTGGGAAACGATTTTAAAGATTAAATTTTACATGAAAAAAGAGCATAGTATACCTTTAAATTCATATCATGTATCAGCGCTAGTTCCTATATCTATATGCCATCGTAAAAATACTTAAAATATGTGTATTTCTTCAACGTCTGGATAGTGTCCATTTTTGAAAGAATATTTCAATTATGACACTTTTATATTTTACGTTAATATCCTTAATTTAGTATTTTCAAGTCCAGCTACATGTTTTGAAAATAGAAATGAAATTATTTAACACCTTGCATAGTTAATAAAATCACTCAACCATCGAACCATGAGGAAAACATTGAAGTATTGACTTGGTTTAAATTGCAAATGATACATTATTCTAAGATACACTAATCCTATGCTAAGGTACTTTTCTGATCAGATATTATTACATTTATTGGCATAACGTTTATTTACTGCAAGGTATGGTATATTGGTTGGAGGAATGTAAAAAAGAGCTCTGATTTCAATGCGCATGCGCTGGAACATCACAAAAACTTGCCAATCAAATTTCGTAACTTGTGTATTTTTCACTATAGAATATAAATGAAAACCAAGGTGTATTTGTCTTCCGTTTTGAGTTCTATTCAAATTGCAGTTATGTTTAAACATGTTTCATACCAAAAGGAATGTGGACTTGGCAACATCAATGTTATCTCCGATGTTTGGTCTGGCCATGGAAACAGACGGGAGGCACAATATAAAAAGGGCTCAGAAATCGAAAGAGCGGCACAACGGATTGTTTTCATAACGATAAGAACTGCTATCTTTTCTGATCATAATGCGGCTTATTTCAAGGAATTTGGTCACCTTTCTCGCATTTCTTGCGTTGATTTATACTGCAGGTAGGTGATCAAATATACGTTTATTCTATGTTAAAACTAGTTGATATTTTATCATTCAACAGTGTATAATTTCGGGTTTTCCTTTAGAAATGAAACATATAAACCTGTGTGTTATCTAAAGCTTCTGACAAAATGTTGAAATGTATTAAAACAATTTCTACTTGTTTTTGATAGAACATTTTGTATTTAAAAAGTACAATTGATATTAAGAGTCTTATTTATGAGTAAAATTTAAAGCATTTTCCCTAATCAAAGTATCTACAAAAAAATAAAAGTTATTGTGTAGAAAGATACTGGATATTATTACTCTACTAGAAAACAAATACTACTGAATATTTTCGCTTTATAATCAAAAGTTCATTCAAAATATTAAAACATCTAAAACTTTATTTGTACTAAAATTATGCAATATTCAAAGTGAGAATTTGTTGAATAATCTTGAAACTTGAAATCATTAAATCGAACAAATAATTAGTAAACACGATTATGACAATAGTTTTATTAAAACACTGTCTCAATGACGAATTTCCTCCATAAGAGATTCGTATTAATACTTTTATAATACGACGATTCTTCAGGGATTGCGGATGGTAATAATCATCATAGAAGTACACTTATTTTGTAAAGAAGTCTATGCTTAAGAAAAAAGTTATCTAAATAATAAGGTATTGGTCTTTATTCAGGACTCTTTTGTAATTGTCATTTGAAGTTATTGTTACAACAATGAGTGGTTGCATCTTACCATAACTATCAAACTATTTTGAAATACTGAATATATGTCATATTTCCAAACAACGCAAGTTAAGGTATATTCGATCCAAATTTCATGTTAAAAAAAAATGAACAGTTACTTAATACAGTTTACGTAAATATAGACTTAATAAGTCTTTGTGTATTAACAGTGATATGCATAAGGTTTAAATTAGTAAACCTGCATAAACAAAATATATGTGTACTACCATTAAAACCGGCTGATTTTAAACAGTGAAATTTTATTGCATGATATTTAATTATAAAAAAAAAACTCTGCAGGCAAGCTTAATTCATATTTATAGTCAAGGTTAATGCAATAGAATCTAAATGATAATTTTATATATTTAAGGTAAATATTATAAAATAAATATTTTAATGAAAGACGCCCAATGGAAATCTTTAAGGCATTATTTAAAAGAAAAATATGTTTGAACTTATCTTTATTGTTGTTATATTTCTGTTCCTTTTGGACCAAGAAGTCAATATGGTGTGTGTATTAAAAATGTTCACATTACATTCATGAACAGACTTAGTCAAAGCAAGATTGCTATTACCCAGCTTCTAAATACTGAGAAAAGATAAGAAGATAACACTTATTTTGATTTGGACTACAACAAATAAACATAAGCTCATATGAGCTTTTACGACCAACATATATATTATTAACTGTAATTACAAAGGCAGTCATTTAGTTTCTTGTGGTGTCCTTAGATTGTTATACTTTTTCTTGATTTTGGATCATGAAATTAAATTAGTTAGCACACTCTAAGATCGGAACTTTTCGCGGAGCTAAAATGTTGCAATCTTTAAAGTTGAATTTGTGAAAAGAGGTAGATAATCCCAGATACATGGACAATTTGTCAAACATAGTAAGCTATTTATAATTAAAACACTTTCGCAAGTATATATTTCGCAAATACGTACTGTTAGAGAATAGAGTTGCTTTTAATGCTACAAATGGATCTTATGTATTTAGTAGATCTTGCTGTACGAGCATTTGCTAATGTTTTCTCTTAATATTTAACGATTAAACCATTTTTAACACGTTTTCGCGAAAATAACTACTGGCAAAAACGTGATCATTGCTAAAAATGATCAAACTGTCTCAAGAGCAGGTCAAAAGCCGTAAAAATTTACTCAAGCTAAAAACATGAAGTTCCAAGTCTAGCGAATACTTAGACAGCGAATATACCTAATGTTATAGGTAAAAGTGACATAGCTAAATTGTCAGCATTCAGTAATGAATTGATTACAAATTTGTAACAAAAATTAGATAGAAATATTTCTCATAAGTTCTTATAGAATATATAATTTGCCATTTTCTTTTTTTTTTTTAGTTGCTGCCCCTTCATTTACGACTCCAACAGGCGGGGACGGATCAGCAAATGTGGATGAAAACAGTGCAGCAGGAGCAGCAGTGGTAACAGTGGTCGCTACTCCTTCTTCAACAAAAACTCTTGGAGCTTACACCCTGGTGACTACAGGCTCTCCATTTACATTGGCCACTAGTGGCGAGCTGACGGTTACAGCTGCAAATACCCTTGACTACGAAACAACTCCAACCTACACACTATTGATTAAGTAAGTACATTAAAATGTTTTAAAATGCAGTAAAGATTTCCAATTATTTATCTCACAAATAAATAATATATAGTAACAACTTGATGGGTCATATGTAAATAGAATATAAAACTATAAACGCTAAGGGTATATTTTTCAGAATAATTGTATTGAAGAAGTCCAACTATATACTCGTTTTGTTATACGTTCAATTTAAAAAAGGTGAATTATATTTTTGCTGATGTCCTTCAAACCTTCAATCAGTCAAAAGTTGTTTGCGTGTATATGTGCTTTCAGTGTGCTTATGATCTTCCAATCCAGATTAGCCGACAAGATCCCTTTGTATTCTTCGCCACGCAGGAAAATTATATATCATTCACGAAAAAATCTTTATTCAATATTTACAAAATTAATTTAAATGTCGATAAATCATTTTACAAAGGAACTATAATACTATGATGATGATGATCATGATGATGATAATTATAATAATAGTATAACAATGATAATAATAATTATTAATTATTTATTATTCATTTGTTTAGTTTATACTAATTTGTTTTAGCTCGATTGTGATGAAAGCTTCAAGCTTATTTGAACAACTCTCGAGTCCGCTTCCTAGAAAAACCAGTACTGGTGTCATATGAGAAGTCATGGTCGTGACCCCAGTGGGGCTCGAACCCACGACCCCTGGATTGAGCGGCCGACACCTTATCCACTAGACCACAGCTCCCCTTTCATTTGTTTATTAATTAATTAATTAATTTATTTATTTAAAGAAGGTAACACACAAAGACATGTAACAGTTCTAATAAAGCATATTGCAATTCTTAATAATAATAATAATAATAATAATAATCATAATAAACTTTATGAGGAAAGAAAATGATAAAAAAAAACTATTAACGTGGCAATCCTGTCTGTGTATGCTATATTTTTCTGATATTTACTCATACCCTAGTAACAATTAACAACATAGCAAGGAAAATACTCCCAAAATATTTTCATTTGTCTTGGACTAGTTTTGCAGTAGACTACCATAACGAAATATGGTACCAAACTTTGACAGATGTATTGTCTTAAGCAGTGTTCATAATTACTGAATTAACGTTTTTATACAGTAGATATCTTTAGGTGCTTTGTGATATTGCAATAGAGAACAAACATCGGTTACAGTTCTATTCAATAGATTTTAGTGACTATTTCGACGAAAGTGTTAATCGACAAGTGATGACCGGTAAAAAGTCTCTCTGTACTTTGACTCTGTGCTGTTGTAATTTCTAGTTAACCTTTTTACTGGGATCACGTACAACAAATATCCGATTAGGCCGTTGCTTGAGCAATATTGCAAATTTCATAGCTTGTCATGCTATGATGATGATTTGTTGACATTCTATGCTTCTAAGGGATCGCCCGTTATTGAACACCTCTGTTCATTTTAAATTACTTAATCCAGCAATCAAACTTTTGTAGCTCATTTATTCAGTAAGAATAAAAATACGTTTTGTTTTATTCCAGGGTTACAGATGATACCCCTTCTTCAACAACAGCGACACTTACTGTAGCTATTAATGACGTCAACGATGCTCCAGTGTTTAGTCCTGCGACGTACACAGAATGCGCGACTGACGGTGCTATAGCAGGTAACGGAATCAGAGACACATTTTATTTTGAAAACGTTTAAAATTATTAAGTGTTTTTGTTTCCAGATAAATTTGACTAATCTTGCTGATGCAAGGATTCACATGATGAAATTGGTGATACAACTAATGAACAATAATTATTGTATATCTGCGCACATTTCAGCAGTTAGTGTAATGCAATATCTTGATCAAGAAAATAAAGCTTCCAATGCATCAGTTTCAATTAAGCTATGATATGTCGGCACGGCACTCTATAAAATATCTCACTCCTATTTTAAGTGCAAAAACTGTGAAGCACTAACAAAATAGTATAACAATGTTCGATTGGTTTTGTTTGTATTTACTACAAAATCAAAGATAAGATACACGGTATTTAAGATAATGTAGTCGTTTTAATGTACCTTTATGAAAGATTTAATCTTTATCTGATGCTAGTGGGTATAAAGAATTAGTTGCATGGCTAAACTAATAATGGCACGAGAGCATAGCCTGAGTGCTAAGTAAAGCCTTGTCAATAACTATAGGAGACTAAATGCCGATTAATATGTTCTTTGTCATTAACTTAATATATTTTCCGGCGGTTTGAACGTCACACGGCTAGTCGTTTATCTGTAATTTGTAAGCTTCTGGCCTCGGCGTGGATAACGAGATTCTGTCGTATACAATTGTGTTACTATTTAGCATTACTATATATATATATAATAATTTAATATTTATTCAACTATACAAATACAGGTACAACAGTGACAACAGTAACCGGAACTGATCAGGACAGCGCAAACACACTTACTTACTCTATTACCGGTAGGTATAACAATACAGTTCAATCTCAATTGGTCAGGAACATTCAGATCTTTTGAAAACTGTTGAGAACACAAACAAATATCAGAGTTTCTATCATGATCTTAATAAACAAACAAATAGTAAAACATTACATACTTCTAAGCTTTAAAAATATTGTAGATATATATTATAAAAATTTTATATATAAAATCAACATTTAAGTCAAGAATTCTTGTTGTCATGCATATAATTACTAACTTTAATTGTTTCGCTCTTTAGGCGGGAACACAAACACTGACTTCGCTAATTCTGGAGCTGTGATTACTGTGGCAAAGACACTTGCCATGGCAACAACATCAACCTACAATCTGCAAGTCGAAGTTAGTGATGGCACCGTCGCTGCAACTTCAACCGTCACTATAACAGTTGCTTCGACCTGTGACAGCGCAACAGCTCTCGTTGTTAGCTTCCTGACCATCCTGACAGCTCTTGTTGTCTCTCTGAATTAATGTTTTGTTTAAATAGTTGAAATCCAGCAAAAGCCATTTTAAAATCAATAACCAAGATACTACAGGTCCGTCGCGCGTTTAGAAAAACATTTATCTCATCATCTTGAAACATAATAAAATTATAGGACAGAGTAACGCGACTAAGATTATGTAACTAGTTTGACGTAATTCATATCACATGTAAAATTTACGGACTGCACTTTAATAAAATGTCAAACATTGCTAATGCCGACGATCTAATTTGATTAATCGAACATGTTTAAATCATTAAGAGAATTTCTGCAATTTCCGTACCAGTTAACAATTAATTCATGTAAAACATAATCACATGTATATGTATCTTGTTTGTATCAGTACTGTAGGTGAGATGGCCTTTAAATCCAGGAAATATTACCCTCATTGCAGTACATGGCAAAACGTGCCGTGACTACTACAAAAGTACAACGCTCAAAAGGTGTGCGTAAATAAAGAACACATGTTCTACGAAACAATTGCTGTGTAATATGTATACAAAGTTGTATCCGAAAATGGTTTTGAAAGAATATGAAATGTCATATGAACATAGAAATATACACGTAAATGATTTATAGAAATTAAAAAACGCCTCATAAGGGAATTATTGGTTTACAAAAATTGTGATATTCATTTATAATTTATTAAGTCTCTTCTAATACGTTGGTTTCGTTTAACTACTTGACGCGTGAGCGTTTTCGTATATGTGCATAGCGCTAGTACCGTATTTCATGCCATAAAATATTTACAGCGTACAATTGAAATTGATACAACATTTTCTGTAAAAGTGTCCGACTTTTGTGAAATTTAGTGTCTATATCGACTTATTTTCTTTTCAATCGTAGGTGTATCTCAATATTTGTTGTTGGAGCGTTATAACAAAAGCAGATCAAACACCGTCTAGCTGTATATATTTAAACGGTGCCACGACTATAATGGCTATCCGATAATATATACCAATAATAGAGAATCTGTATATTATAAAATTCATGAACGCAGATCACCTTTCATGTAGCAGAGAACAACACATAATTAATCAAAGTCCCAATGTCCTGTTGAGAAGGTCTACTCCCTAAAGTACTGCGTGTTTCTTTGTTTTTCATGTTTTTCATTTAAGAAATGATTTCAGTAATGAGATACCAATGTGTCGATGTCTGAGTCATTTCTCAGTTATAGTGTGCTTCTTTAGTTTATTTATATTGAGTGCCTTGTATATGTAAATTTCTCTGTGTGTATTATTATCGAACTAAATTTAACAACATGGAAAATGACTGTGTACCTTAAACATCAACCCTGCAACTCAAATTTAAAAAGAAAAATTGTAATTGAGCAGTCAGTCGGTTTTATTTCATCGGTCTTTTGTCAGTTGCAGCTTAAGTTGCTCAAATATTGATATCAAATCCTACAATTAATCAAATTATACTGACAATGCTTTACTTTGTATAAGCATCTGTGTGAAAAAATAAAACAATATACAATAGCATTCTTGTTATCTTGTTATTGTGTTTCAGTTAGAGATATTGTTGTTGAGAATCAGTCTTGCGATTTATTGAAATAACGTCATAATCTACTCTGGATAACTTAAAGGTTAAAGGATGACAGTTGCATGATTATCAGTACATTGAAAAGTCGAGAAATGGACAAGCCCAATACGAAAATGAAATAAAGAACCTACAAGCCCCTTTTAATATATATCATTTAGTTACCAGATCAGGGATATGTAAGCTATCATTGGTGTTTTCTTATGTACACTAGTGTCAAGGTATCATAAACAGAAATATATTCTTAAACATGCTTTTTCCTTAGCAAATTACTTTCCATGATATTTTTGAAAAGACCGTGGATATAATGTGTTATCCGTAGATTTTTATGAAATATGAAATATAGCATCGACTTAAAGGAGAAATATATTCATCTTAAAATTATCATTATGCGACCTTTGACGTTTACACATTTTCTATTTTGTTATGTGTCGAAAATTAGGAAAACACTAACTAGAATAAATCCGAGCTTATTTTGTGTTACAAACAACAAGGATAAATATCCACCAGGGTAAGATTAAACAAACGCAGCCTCCCTAAACCTAACCCATCACGATGGCTGCGCACGACTTAAACACTCGCACAAAGCAAACACAGTAGGCCAAAATGAACAAATAAAGGAACACAGTGGGGCACCGCCTTGTAAAAGTCAGCGGCAAAGCTACCACTGGGTTGCTTAAACCGGTATATGGTGCACCTAATCTCAGTCTTATCCCCACCATGTTCCAAAGTCACAGGACAGTGTAAATAAATGTTATTCCCGCCAGGTAACACCCTAACATACGCAATGGCAACAGAAGGAATGTTATGCAATACACAAAACGTCTCTAGTATATTTATATAAAAAGCAATCCTTAAGAACCAAAAGACGCATGCACTCCATGCCTTTGCAGAAGACAGAGCAACAAGGGAAACACCCTTAAGGGCCCGACGAAATAGGCCAGAAGGCAGAAATAAAAAAAGCTCAGTCTCTGTGGGATTAAAGAACTACCTAAGTATCATAGAGTCCTCCACCTGTTCCGTCAGACACAACCAAAGAGAAAAGCGTAGCGTCCATGTAAAAGCGGTGAACATCAAAATGTGGTGTGTCTCAAAACAGTTGGGTCAAAACCTTGTTTAATAAAAAGTTTTATAACTTTACTAAATAGATTTTGAAAATTGCCATGTCCCAAAATTTTACGAAATTTGTAAACCACATCCCCATAAAAAATCGGGTTTTGAAATACCTTCTCGCAGGAGTGTCTTTAAATTACTACTAAATTTCAAAACCAAATCTCAATTACGATAGTAAAATTTACTTAAATATTTACGCAATTTATAATAACGGTAGTTTACTTGTTATATATTGATAACGTTCATTGAAATTCTCAACATGAATACACGTTCTGGCAAACCGAATTAACTGAGAAATGTATACTCCATAAGATGTAGCCTGGGATATATCCCCATCCAGATGGAGGAAATGTACAATACTAAAACTAAAATCATCACTTTTGTTATAAAGTTTGGTCATAAATGGAAATATGTTAATCTAAAAAGAAAGCAGTTGTATCGAATTGTTAGTCGAATATACATGTAACTTGAGCTTCCGGGGATAAATAGTATCCATCAATTGAGCAAACAAACAGTTTATCCATATTATGAATATCATCTAGATAGGTTTATGTACTATTAAATTCAGTACCTGGAGAAAGACTCAACATAAAATCCTTTTCATAAGAATATCAACACACATCCGCGTCAAGGGGTGCACAATTTGTTCCCATGGGAATAGCAATTACTTGTCTGAAAACTACATACCCAAACCTGACGTAAATATTGTTCAACGAAAAGGAAAGGACTGTACAAATTTCGTCACAGGTCCACATAGTATAATTTAAACAAAGCAGCTAGTAAAAAAGCTTTGTTGAAATTACAAGCGAGAAATGTAGCATTACCAGCTACATTCAGTCAGGACTGTTATATTTCGATCTTTTCAAATCGCTCGGCACGACTTTATGTCGTGTTATCGGTACTGTTTAGTTTCCTAGCTTGAACATTTCGGCCTGGGTGGTTCCAATACCCCCGCTTTCATAGCTTTGGGTAATGTATAATCACCCCATAGATATGGTGCCTTCTTTTCAAATTTGTCTTTTGGCAGTTCCATGATATGCAGGCTCCATAACCTCAGATCCCCTTTCTTAATTCCAGTTTGTTTAGTTTTGCCCATTGTTTTCTCGTTTAAGGCAAACCCATTATTTTAACTGGTGACCATACGCCGCTTTTCATGGAATTACACACTAGTGTATCATTGAAGGTTCCATGTGCACCGCCGTATGAATACATCTGCGGATGTCTCTAAATTGTACATGCAACATGTGTAAATTTTGAGTTCTGCTCAACCGGGGGCTAGAGGTTGTGGACGGTAGCATGCAAATTCACTACCGTCCATGATCAAGCTCAATGAAACCGAGCCTGCAACATTTTCGTTTTTGTCGTGTTGAGCGACCTGTAGAGTTTCCACTTTTTCTATTTTACATTTATAACAGATAATAGGAACTTCATTCAGGAGCAGAATCAATGACACGCCTTTCCTGAAATATACTAGGTACATCGATGAAGCCATACCTTTATTCATGAAACATATTTTAAGCAAGTGGTCAAGTATATGGTCATAATTGCGAAAGCGTTGGTAAAAAAGTAGTAAACCTGTTCCTACATATTTTAATGAATGTTCGCGGAAACGATTTTTTGCCCAGTTTGACCATCATACTGACTACACTATTGAGCGCTATTCCAAACAGTACATAAACTATTGTAAAGTATTTCAATCATTGTCAAAATTAAGTGCCGGATTAAAGGGTTTTTTTAAGAATAGAAAAAAAACAAAAACGAAGATGAATACCCTAAAGGGAGAGCTACGTTCAAAATATAAAAGCTTCCAAAACAGCAGTACAAGCATGGACGCTTGCAAAGCAACACTCACACCCACACCCACACACGCATTCACACATGCACGCACATATTATAAAACAAACAGATAGCGAGGACAAAATGAACAGACATAGGAACACAGTCGGACATCGCCAAGGAACGGTCAGTGACAAAAGATCAGTTGGAAACTCAAACATATATGAATGCAACGGAATCAGCATACGTCATCTAAAAGAAATTTACATTTATACCGTTTTTCTTTGCAATACAAGGAGGTAAACGACAGTTTATTTCACATGTTTGACTCAATTAAAGAATGTTGATAAAATTACAACATTTCGCAATAGTATTGTTGTATTAGTAGGACACAAAAATAAGAAGCGGCAACTCATCCCCACTCTTTAAAGGCATCTTGTTTTGACCAAGATGAGAAGTGACCTAGAGATAAATCGTATGTCTGTAAGAGTGGTCGGTCGCGTCAGAGTATAGAAAGTAAATAACAAAGGTTGATTAAAGGTATAAGGCCGTGACTTTATCATAGTATTATTACAAACATTAATGTTGTGTAGTCTGCAGTTTAACTGTACTTCACCCAGGCTCTTTTGAAAAATAAACAAAGTCCGTTTTCTAGTTTTAGTGTAATTTATCTTTTTATATAGATTTGTCCTAGTGTTATTTCACTCATAAATACATGTTAAATAAGAATAATTTATTTCCAATGTTTCTAATAAATTCCAAGTTTCCAGTAAGTTCTTGCACACTTCGTACTACAGGGTACATGGTACTACTACCAGGTACTTTATTTTCTACAACTCTACATTTTGGACAATTTGCCACTTCTGCAGCTTTCTCTAATAGTTCTGCCCCTCCTCTCAGTTATGCCACTAACACACATAGAGAAGGCGGTATTTATGCAAAATGTACGTAGCTCTGTCTCATGAAATACCTTGTTACAAGTTATTGTGCAATATCGATGAGAAAGATTGACGTAAGCCCATTTCTAACACTGACGTATGCATGATTTTACGCCAGTGAAAGTAACCTAGCAACATAATCGAGAACAGGCTTCTTACAACAATTTACTAAATTAAGCAATGCGCTCAACATGAAGTTAATTCATTTATAAATACGACGGTAACCACGTAATAGGCGTTGGCGCGTATTATTACCCCACAACTTCATGTTTGCGGATGGCTTTTGCAATCCGATTCACGTCACATTGACGCATATTTTACATAGCTTATGACTATTACTTAATTGCTCAATTGGTTGGGAGATCGTCGTCCTTGACAATTTACATGGTGAACAATCCGTCCATTTAATTTGATTTGAAGAGATCAACCCAAAATTTTACGTAGTAGTTTTTGCATACCCTCCTAGGAAATTTTGCCCTTGATTGCACTGGTCTATGTAATAATAACAGGAGGTAACGTCACTCTGCCACTCCTAGTGCACGGGGCCTCCGTGGCCGAGAGGTTAAGGTGGCTGACTTCAAATCAGTTGCCCTTCACCGATGTGGGTTCGAGCCTCACTCGGGGTGTTGAAGTCTTTATGTGAGGAAGCCATCCAGCTGGCTTACGGAAGGTTGGTGGTTCTACCCGGGTACCCGCTCGTGATGAAATAATGCACGGAGGGGCACCTGGGGTCTTCCTCCACCATCAAAGCTGGAAAGTCGCCATATGACCTATAACTGTGTCGGTGCGACGTTAAACCCAACAACAACAACAAAAATAACACTCCTAGTGCAGTGTTTGATTTGACAATGCTTCTCTCTTAGCTCCAGTATAATAACACACACCAACAGCGCAACGCCTATGACAAGAGGATGGACATGAAAATAAAATCTAAATAAAAGAAAATTTTAAAGAGCAGAAATACAGCACAATTACAATCAGTTATTGATGACTTCTTTTTAATGACAAAATCATAAAATATCCCTGGGTTTGGCGCTGTAGACGAAAAATATCAACTGCTAGTCATAGTAAAACATGAAAGACATGTGGGTTAAACTGTATGTAGAATTTTGCTGATCAAATAATCGAGACTCAATGTTACTGACATACCCACACAACCAAGTCATCATGATATATTACGGAGTTACTTTCTTATGTAAGCAGGTAGCGGCAATCCTCAGTACATGCATACATAGATTGCATCAGTCGCAGAAAACACAGCCAGAGTCACACTGCTAAACCAAAATCAATCGTAGAAATCGGCTTTTGCGACAGCTACATCACGACAGTTAAGTAAAATGCGCTGAAATCAATTTTCAAGGCATGTTTTGGTCACAAACAAATGCATAGTCTGTATCGTTTATCGTAGAACAAAACAGAACACCATTAAAAGTATAAAGACACCGGTTAAATGATATTCAGCTTTTACCTGTCTACTTACTTTCAGGTATTACTACCAAACAACTTATAAGTTCTAACAACATTACCCAACACCAGCAAAATTTTTTCCACATGAATGTTTTCTTTATCCTTGGCTCAACAGAAATTTCGTTTCAATATCTGCGAAAGTATAGTCAAAACAACAAAAACTGTACAGCTGTACTCTAAAACAAATTTAACACATGCATATATTTAATGCACTGATTTAAATAATTTCCCTTTTCGGAAGGTTGGCATAGTTTTTGTTGTATCATCAAATGCATAGTCTAATCATCAACGTCATCATCATCATTATCATCACTTTTCCTTAATCATAAACAATCATGATCAACAAATAATGTAAATTAGTCATCATCGTTATAATGAGCATTATTATTATCATCATCAGCAGCAGCAGCAGCATTATCAGCATACCTTCATTATGATGAAAGAGAACCACAAGCAAATAATAACAATTTGTCTTTATGTAACAACAGCAATAATGAAAATAAAAATCATCATCATCATTATCTCCATGATAACCGTCTTGAATATCAGTCGGCTTCATCAAACTTGTTCTCTTCCGTACGTAAAGCTATCAATTTTATTATAGTATACTTAGTATTATTAGCATAAGCAACGACAGCAGCAAGACCATAATCGACAGCATGATATATCATCATAAATTTCAAAATATTCAAGAGAGAGTAGCAACAACTTGGTATGGATGTTCTTTTAGTGATCTTTCAAATTTGTCCAAACGGTAATTCTTCAAGACACATTATTGTCACTTTTCCTTAAATGCATATATAGGCAGGAAGGTTTATAAAGCTTCTTGTCAAAACCTGTTGGTCAAGTTTTGAAAGTATTACGCAGAAAATATCTTTGATACCACCCTCCAGACGTTTTCAAATGTTTCCTGGTTCGTCAAAAATTATGGCCACCAAAGGGTGTGGTCACTTCTCCAAATATGAAAGTATAAATTGGAAACTGCTGACCAAGTTTTAAAATGATCTAAATTTTTACACAGATTATTTTACACATTTGTTCCGTACTTGACCCCTAAAGAAGTAATTATTCCGACTCGCCAAGAAACAACAGCATGGCTTTGAGAGCTGAGAAGGAAAATGTCTTTAAACAACATCTCCTCCTCCCGTGGCCACTAGGTGAGTGGTAACATTTCCCTGTAAAAAAGTATTTTTGTAAAAAGTGCTAATCCAGTTTAAAAGGATATTATACAAGTGATCATTAGGTGAACATTTATAAGGACTTTTCAAATTATTCTGATTCGTCAAATAATTGACAACACGTGGGCATAGCCACTTTTTCCTATATGTATGAAGTTACCGAACCGGAACATACTGTTGATATGCACAACTAGGCTTAGGAGTTATCCCTTTGGTGACGTTTGGTGCAATTCCTCCTGGTCGTATCGAAACATTTGCACAGACAAGGTAAAATGCGACAAATCGAGGGCCATATCTCAAATGGAACTCACCACAATAATATGAAACAAGTGGCCAAAACATCATAAAATTTGGTTTTAACTTCGATGAAAATCATTAAATCTGAAAATGCATTTATAGTGGCAGCCATTAGTCCATACTTGCCACTCCATCTAGAATTATAAAACTGCATGATACAGACATTGCTCTAGTTTGGTTTAAACC
Organism: Mercenaria mercenaria; assembly: GCF_021730395.1. Classification (NCBI taxonomy): domain Eukaryota; kingdom Metazoa; phylum Mollusca; class Bivalvia; order Venerida; family Veneridae; genus Mercenaria; species Mercenaria mercenaria. The sequence goes on from NC_069378.1 coordinate 59,632,276, forward strand.
CAAGACCTTCCACTGGTGATGCCGGTGCACTAACCGTTAAGCAAAAGAGAACTGCTTCCAACATACTCTTGAAAAACTGGTATTACTAGATACAACAAGATATTGCGATAAAGTTTCTTACAATGGTGCGTAAATTCATCCTTTACACATTATGAAAATGATAAAAAAGTGCACCATCTTTTCAAAAAGCAATTACATTGTATCAACATTTTAGATGAAAATTCTAAATTGATAAGTTCAAGTCATTGCACATTTTAATATCACGACAAAGTACAGCTTATACGTACTTTGCACTGTTTTGAAAAAATATCGTGCTTTAAGCGGTTGTATCGCTTTCAGTTTCTCAATGTACAATGACCTGTCTGCATTTGTAATGCTTGTTAACTATTAAACAGAAAACTGGCCTAATTTTTTATCACATCCTACATTTTTGCACAAAGAAACTGAGGATGGGGCGATACTGGCTTTAAAATGTATTCATTATGTGAAATCGTTATTGCTACTTGCCTAAACTGGTATAAAAATACGCTGTACTGTGTAATATGATACTGCAGTTATGACAAAAAAAATATTTATGGACTCACACGTATTCAAAGAGACTTATACGTTGAAATAAATATTTGTTTTCAATTCATGTCATTTCATGTCAGACAGTCATTCATATTGCAGTTTCTGCACGTATTGGTTTCTTTACAAATTTTCAAAAGGCTGAATTAACAGCCCAAATTTTAATTGTATCATATTTCTGTTAATGGTTTTGACTGTAATAAACGGTTGTCAGATGTTGTATTGTTTCGTGAATTTATTTGACGGATAAGCTTGTCCATTATCCCCGATTTAATTAAAATGTAAATACAGTTTTTTATATGAAATCATAGCAAGTATGGCAGACAGCTAGAAAAAAAGGCATTACAAATACACCACAACATCATTTCGTTATGCATAAACAATGTAAAATAACAGAAGGAAGGGATTTCTATCATGTTTCAAGGTCAATTTTCTATACAGCATACATCAAAATCTTTAGTAATCTGATCGTCATCAAAATAAGAAATTATAGTTTGGTAATGTGGATATGCTTTGCAATATATCTGAAGATCATTTCACATTCCTGTCTGACAAATAAATGAATCGCTGAAACACCTTTATGTTAACAAATATTAATCTTTATACATATCTAATTATTATACACCTTTCATTTAATCAAGGAAGAATATATAATAAATGATTAGATTTTAACCGTAGTTGGTTTATAATTTTGAGTATAAAAGAACCTTTGTTGGTAGCAACCGTATTAGTATTGCAAATATGCAAAAGAATATCACTTTATTATAACATCAGTATACTGTATGTAATAGGATATGACAGCAACTGTAAGCAAAACGCAAAGTCATCAGCCATTATTTTGAGAATTCACCATAAGGTATCAATTTATCATCATTGCGTTGGCACATTGTAAGCGTCAAACAAATACGTCTGTAATACCCGCCTCAACGAATTTATAAACATGAATGAAAAAACTAAAATACAATTTAGTGGGAAGTTGATTTCATGTTTAAATGCATACACTATACATACGACTCTATGAACATTGCAAGTTTCCTAATTGCATATGTCCCAGCGAGTACTGCCACGGAGCTAAGTAAAGCGGGTTATATTCACGGTGCCAAATGATCACGTTTTTGAAGAGTTTTGAATTCACTGTGTCTTAATTTCGCGGAAACTACTTCGACTGCGAATTATAAACCTTGGTTGTAAACAACAGGAAGGGAGGTCACTCTTCCTAGACATGCAAATAATAATAAATACGCACATTTGAGGTAGATTGAAAATGAAAGTAAGATTTACATCGACACCGATAATAAATTACTTCCTTTGCGGAGAGCGGAATCGGTCTACTGAACTATCGATTTTTGTTTTCTTGAAAATAAAACCAATAAAATATTGTTCTATTTGATGTTTCCTTTATAAAAATCAAATATTTTTTTATAAATGAATAGATAGTAATCTCGGAATGGTGATTTTCAAAAGACATCTACTTCTCAATTCAAACCGATAACAAATGGTGTGATTGTCGTTAAACTTTAGAGATGAAATGGCCAGTAATTCTCGGCAATTAGCGTGACGCCTCGTGTCAGTTTTGTTGTTCACAGCTTTATCTCGGTTAAAGGTTATAGCCGTTCTTTTATTAGTGTCATAATTTTAGGAGTTTTCATATTTCTTTCTTCAAAATACTATTAAACTTATATAAAGTTAGAGCTATCACTGACGGTGGTAAATGTACCCCCTCGCACGCACTGATACAATACATTGTAATTTGACGCACACAATGTAAAGTAACAAAAAACAAAGTCTATAACGCTGATGAGTAAAGTTTATAATTGAGTAGTCTTCCTTGTTGAAATGTGTATATTCGCGGTAACAAGAAATCGCGTTGTTTAGATTTCGCACTGTCAATGTTGACCGCGAATATAACGAAATTTAAACCTCCGCGAATTTAACACGCTTTACAGTAAGAAATCAAAACTTATATCCCAGCGAAAGAACAATTATCCACATTGATGACTTCCAGAGAATTGTCGCGTATACACATTAATCTACAATCAATTAAATTTTCAATAAATAAATATCATATATATCTATTTATATAAATGTTCATAATTTCTCATATAAAATATAAAATGTGTGCTTTTTTAATTTGTTTATAATTCAAGTATTGTGGTGTTCACCTGGGGGCAAGACCCTATAAATGTGGTCAAAATTGTACGTGAGTCTAAAAACACAAACAGATGAAAGACACACTTTCCTATTTCTGAAGAATAAAGTTAAGGGCACACTAATGTAATTTTATCGTCAGCAATCAAGCAGCATACATTTGGTGTTATTAATCTGATCATGACAGAAACAAACAAACCATGGTAGCTGCAGGACGTGCTGACCTCAATAAAATCCTTTTTCCATGGTGAAGTACACAAAATACATGTTTCTGTTTTGAAATGACCGTGAAAGATCAAAACTATGCGGCAATGATTTATTAGTAAAATGTATATTGTAGCCGTGCCCAGCCCTTAACTGTATAGGGAAATGTTAACCAATCTACCATGCATAGCGGAAGAGACATGCTTATTATAATTTGTTTATATGTATATAATACTAATAATACTAATACAATACTACAATGTGACTCGGTAAATACCCCGAGGCTAGTTACTATGAACACTGTGCAACTTACAGGAGCCTAGCTAGGCCAAAAACTACTAGTATCTGCAAGCTAAACCTGTTCAGAGCAACCAGGGAAACGCTCCTTTCTAGAAAGTATGTAGAAAGCCTTTTGGAATACGCCAGGTCAAACACATTTCATGATGATGTTTTGGCGTCCAAAGATCCCATTCGAGTACTATCAAATAAAAATGTTTGTTTAGGCTTTGATCTATAAGTCCGACATAGAGCTATGCTAGCGACCTACTGTCTATATTAATTTATGAACAATTCAACTTTATCTAATTTGTTTTAAAAAACACGCCTGTTTTACTAGTGAAACTAATATAAGTACTTATCTTGTGTAAATTCCCAAATCTTTTGTCATCTGTTAGAACATAGTCATGAGGTCAAATAAGCTGGTCTGTTAAACTATATATGTATATCTGTAATGCGAAGCCCCGTATTGAAATTAAAAGGTCAAATATATACAGATATTTTACAGCGAGTTGCATCATTTGGTAGAGTTTAAACCAATTGAACAGTAGATTTCTAGTGAAAGTCATATTCAGCAAAATGACCTAAATCGTGTTATAAGTAGCAACTGTTATATTTCCTCAGATAACAAGTAAAACTTCATACGCGTTCTTTACACATGTAGAACTATGACTATCGTTATGTTAGAATCGTGTTACAGACCCACAGGATTAGGTGCGTAATAATGTATGTTGTGTATCTAACTGTACATGATGTATTTTATGTTGTATCCGAACGACGACCAACGTTACCTTTATTTTAGCGGTTTGTTTAATAAATGAATAAGCTTTATTTGCTATGAAAGAAAAAATAAATGCGTCTTCCGCTTTGCCTCCTTCAAGAAATATAACATATGTCCGAAACTACGAACTTGTGCTGTATTGTAAGATATAGGAGGCAACTCGCCAAGTAGCTTTATTTCAAGTACTACAGTATCATCTCCCCTATACATTCGAAATGCTATATAATCTGTAATAACTTATTGGAAAAAGGAGGAAACTCATAAAGTTTCTTTTCAACATTCGTTCTAGTTATGTCCCTTACTGTATTCTGAAACGAAAGATACTTTGTGATCATTGATTCTTGTAAGTCTAGAGATAACAATGAACTAATGTAATTAACAGATGGAGAAACTGACGGTCTCATCACTGTACAAAGCTATATATAATTTGATAAAACAATATGTAAATACCCGATCAGCATACATACATAGAAATACATCAGATAATTATACTACATACGTACATATAACGCCGTGTCAACTAGGCAATGTCGGTATTCACATCTTTTGAGGAAACCATTTAAAGCTTGTATTAGGGGGCGGGCGTGAGATGTATTACACAATTCATTACGTCTTTTGAGCAGACTCAGTCAAAGCGAGTCTGCTATAATGTTCAATGATTCCACAGGATCTTTTTCACAGGTTTGATTTACAGTAGACTTTAAGCGCCGAGTGACGGCTGTAAAAGGTCTCCCTGGATATAGTGCAGTTACATTTTCTGTTCATTTGGAATAATGGAGTACATTTATTTTCACTATAATACTTCATTACCACTCCTGAACAGACTCAATTAAACCGAGTCTGTAATACAAGGCTTGGTTGCGTCGGATGCTTCCAAATAATATTTTCACAGATTTTATTACATTGATCGTATCGTGATAACTTAAATTCATATATATGAAAACGTCCATAATTTCTAATCAAGAAATTTATTGATTTATTATTTCTTATAAAATCCTGTATATACGGTTTCTTTACAATTCAAACATATATCAGTACAAGGGACTTGAAATAAATAAGTGCACACTAATCTAGTGTTTGTAAATTATACATATTCGTCTAGTATTAGACTAGAAAAAAGATGTGTCATAGATAACAACTCTGAATACTTATCAAAATGTAAATCGAATTTCATAAACATATATACATGGCATAGTTATTTGCATATGATACGCTATTACGATTTTTTTTTATTTCATTATTATTCTATATCCGCTGGTCATTAGTGGCCGAATATATAGTGATACATTGTTTACAACAACACAATCTGGCAACAATTTTCAATATATTATCTGTAATTTGCAGTACACATCAAACGCTGACAGTACATTTGTAATAGAGTCTAGGTATATAATTCGCATATAAACTTGACTTTTTATCGTAAGCAATGTCAACAGTCTAACATTCTTTTGTTGATAAAATTAAATTATATGCGGTCAAAACATTGTATGAGCAGTCATGTAGAGTCATTATATAATCAAGAAGTAATTGATATTGCATATGCAGCAAAAACTAATTTCATATTAAGTAAATAAAGGCGTTAAATGATTGAACCAGGCATAAGGTCAAATTTTCAACAGCAGAACTATCACATACGATCACTGGTTTTGTATTCACAAAATATTTACAAACTTAATTGAATGTATTCGGCACTGATATCATATTTTCGCTGAGATATTCCTGAAGTCTCTAAATTCAGTTTAGATTATAAAGATAAAAGTTATGGTCAGTTAACTAACGTTATGTGTTCCCTTTACAATAAATTATGGTGTATATATTTACAATGTACCGTAATTCGCATTTAAAACTATAAATTCACGGCCATATCGATATACTCTTCTTAGGTCAATTGAATCTAAGATTAAATATATCTAGCAGTAATATTTCTACTTTTTTTAATAAATCAAACATTTGAGGTTAAGAGGTGTCTTAAATAGCATTACATGTACTCTATATTGTTTTTGTGACTGTAACCAGTTCGAGCTCTGCCGTGATATCAGACATGCAGTGCTAAACGCATAATCTTAAATTTACACTGCTGATCACGTTAAACTGGCAGAAAAAGCAAAATGTAATAAGTACACATGGTATCTTTTTTAGATGTTATCAAACATATTCAGTCACTTTAAAGGTCTACTAGACCCAAATTTCATATTTGAAAATAGGAATAGATGCTTCTCCTAGTTTATGTAAACATAAAATTAACAGGTCTGTGTGTATTAACAGTACTATGCATTATGCTGAAATAGTAAACGCTATATATATATGTATGACTGAACACAGTGTAAATGTGTACCACCACAAAAAATGGAAGTTTGTTTTAAACAATCGACTAATTATACCTGTAGCTTTACATATACAAATAATTGATATATTTAGTAAAGTTGAATATATTTAATGGTGATTTTCTACATTTGAAGTAATTATCACAATATAAAATATATTTGTGATAGATAGATATGTGATATCTTTAAAGCAAGTCTTTATATTTGGACACAGGTTAAGATTTCTTTATAAATCCGTATTTATCAAAGTTGTATGCGAAATTTTTTTGACTCGAAAGCTTAGGCTCAATACCCCACAAACAAACACATCCCGTAACACGTCTGGGTGTGCCGGAAGTATTTTAAGTTCGGACCAACAGAACTTAAATTTAGAAAAGGTCTTCCGTAAACATTATATGACAAAAGAAGGGAGTATTAAAACGCATTTTCGGAATCAATTGGTTAGGGTTTAATTTTCTATCCTAGGATTTTAGTTCTTACTGTATTAAATAATCTTAGTAATCTTAGAAATAGGATACATGTGAAGCGAGGAGTATGTCTAAAGCTGCAGATCAAAGTTGTAGAAATGCAAATATTTTATCGCAATAACAAGAAAATAAATGTGGTATAATTATTGTGGACAGCAATGTGTTATCTATAGATAGTTCCAGATATCATTCACTATTCATATCTTACGGAAATTGCAACTGAGATAACTTAGCTCGTATAGTCATAACGTAGGCAGTAAATTATATAGATCGTAACACAGTTTGTCTGTCAACAGCAAAATTATAAAACTAAAGTCTTCATTCGTAATTAAAAATTGTTTTACTGCTTAACAAAAATCGTCTAGAAAAATATATTGCTGACTATATTTTCATAGAAACTTTGTGATAACACGTGGTTTAAACATACGCTGCTTTTCATTGAAATACACACTAGTGTATCATTGAAGGTTCCATGTGCCCCGCCGTAAGAACACATCTGCCGATGTCTCTAAATAGTTTTTGGTACTTGTAACATGTGTAAATTTTGAGTTCTGCTCACCCCGGGGCTGGAGGGCGTAGACGGTAGCATGCATTTCCACTACTGTCCTTGAACAGGCTAAATTAAACCGACAATACAGTTTTTCAGAATGCTAAAGGGATTCAAAACAAAAGCAACGGAATGTCTTTCTAAAATTAGTAAAATAAGTAGGGATATATGTAATACTGTTGATGCCAAGTTTGTTGTCTGTAGAGACAATTTAACCGTTATGTTATCGGTACCACAGGTTCTCTTTATACATTGCAAAACAAATGTTTACAGTTTCGCTATAAAACTGTTAATGCTTCCTGGTCGGAAATATTTGTAGAATGGTAGTGCATCATACGTTTCCAACACAAATAGTAATATGCCTGGGATTCAAAATGTATCTTATTGGAAATGTTGTCAAAATATCACCAGTGTTAATAAAATTTAAACAAACCATTACTACAAATATTTCAAAATTTAAAATGAAAGGATAATTTCCTGGATTAGAGCACAGTGAACACAAGAGAAACACATGAAAATCACTAAGAATATAGTACATGTCTAAGTACACTCTATGATTGATGGACTTTGCGATCTATTTGAGCTGCCCATACATAGCGTTGAACTTAAACTGGAAGTTTACAATGCACGTACTCAAAAAAAGGTGTGTGTGTGTGGGGTGGGGGGGGGGAGGGGGTGGGGGGGGGCAAAGAGGTGGTACGTGGGCGGCATCTTCCAAAGGTATTCATTTAGGAATAAGTGTCTCCTTATAACTTAATTTAAAGATATTATTTAAATTGCTATAGAGCGACCACTAAATTGCAAGTGCTCCCGCATAATTATATACCTTACTATGAATAGCAAAATAATCCCGCCCTTCTAAACGGTCATTATGTCCACCGTCCGTTGAGACACCAATAATGGAGCAGTGTGCTTCACGAGACAAAAACTTGATTGTGCACTGTAACAAGAACTTCTACGCGTTGTGACGTTGACGTCATATATAGAATCATCAATATGGCAATTGAGAGGTTTCAGACAGACTTTCATATTTAGAAGGTATTACAGATGATAACAACATGTCCGCCTAACGGCGCATTTTACACTCATTCCCCAGCAGAATAAGAAAGTTCAGTTAAACAGGCAAGAAAACCAAGAGCTGTCAACAATTATTTGCAGATGAGTTTGAGGTGGCAGGGCGGGCTACTCAGAATTAAGAAGCATTTAACTAAACTAAAAGTACAAACAAACATGCACAGAGGTTACCTGTATGGGAGGGAGTGCGGGATGTAGATGAAGGATACTAAGAAACATTACAATGATACTGTCCTGAAAGTAAAATAAAAACTACAGTTGGGGCGGTATGTATGTAGGGAATGTGGATGAGGAATACTCTGAACTAATATCAAGGAAATGGGTAGGGATTTTACACAAATGGCTTTTAGTCATTGTGTAAAGTTTGTAAGTCGTATTTATTATTTTACTTTTTGATTTCCAGTCTGGAAACGAAAGAAATAATACCAGACGTTAAGTCACGTCCTCGTAATCTTGACCTTTGAGCAACTGATCCCAAAAGCAATAACAAATAGAGATCTTTCTCAAATCGTACTTAGTCACATCGTAAAGTTTGAAAGTTGTAGCTAATATACTTTGTGACTTAAAGTCCGGAAGCCATTTTCAGTTTCCCAATTACAAAAATACGATAAGGTATAGCGACAACATGAGAGAAAAGTCGTCGTTGTTTCGCCTTTTTAGCTCTGCTTATTTGTGAAGATCTATAAGGTATTTCTGTTTCTGAATGACCAGTGTCCGCGTTGGTTTTGGTTAAGATTTTTGTTTGGGTTTATCTGTTCTCCCAAACTATGAGCAATAGCCTTGAAACTTAAAAACATAAAACTCGCTTGCATTTTGTCAGAATTATGTATTTTTTGTACGTAGTATACCGGAAGTTTTGTTTCGGCCCACCTTAGGTTTACTTAAATCTTATAAGAGTTATAGCTTTGTACACATCTTTATCCGTACCAGCTGATGACGCAGGTCATCTTTCATAACTCTGACGCACATTTCGTTAGCAATATAGTCCTTTATGTACTTAGAAATTTAGAATTTCTTGTTTAAGTCCACTTTTCCGAAATACTAAAGGGGTTATAGCTTTGAAACTTTTTACAATTGTTCATTGTCATAAGCTTTAACAGTAGGTCAAGAACCATAACTCCTTATTTATCATATAATTGTCTTTTATATCTTGGAAAACTGGTATTTCATGAATATTGTTTTTGTTTAGGCCGACGTTTTTGAATACTATAGATTGGAAGTTACATACACATGTGGTCTTTTTCATTATCAACAGATGAGTAAGAAGGCAATGAATGTAACTCTTTTCTTGAATATTGCCTTATGTGAAGCATTCACAGACGAGCGTTGGCACGAGCAAGCGGTTTCTTGCTTATCCTGCCGTCACCCTCCTCAAGCTATCGTATCCTCGTGCTGTCATGCTGGAAACGTATGCTTTTTTTCTAAATCATACAATCCTTGCACATCAAAACATGAAAGGCGATACGACCACTTAATGAAGAGAATGTTAAGAAAGTGCTGAAACCTATGTATGTTTCAAAACTTGTCTTTATTCTTAAATATACAATTTTTTATTATCATGTATATAGAGACATCGGAAAAGTTTTAGGTAAACAGTAATTTCTTGTTCAAACGTTGATGCATGCTTTTATCATTTTATGTGTGCACCTACGTAAAATGGTTGATGTCTTTATACCACTATGTAGAGCCATTTCACTGAAACGTATTGTAGTATTTACGTAATAGACACATGTTCAAGAGTTTCCATGCCAAACTGCACACAGACGTGATTATCACGCTTACTAAGGAATATTAATGTTTAGTTTACTGCGATAAAAGGAAGTGTCTCCTTAAGAATATCAAATAAACCGGCACAAAGATGTTAGTTTCAAAGATCAGTCGAGATTAGGTCGATTTTTCAAATAGTATCATTAATTTACAAATGCTTGAGTATTCTACTAATTTTTAAATGATTTGTCCAATGCAAGATTTTCTACCTTTTCAGTTATACATTTTTTAGGTTTAGAATAACATCAACGCAACATTACATGCCGACTATTCCATCTGTCATGATGGTAGAGGAGGTCCCCAGGTGCCCCCTGGTCTTTATTTCAGGCCTGTACGGGCTCATGAGTAGAACCATTGACATTAGTTTCCTCACATGATAAATTCTGCATTCGAAGTTAAGTTTCGAACTCACATTGGTGAGAGGCAAATTATTCAAAGTTATGCATCTTAACCATGCGGTCACAGAGTCGCCCTTTTCAGTATTATAGCTGCATTATTTAATATTATTTAATATATATTTCTTTAACACAGCTCAGTCCACATTGGTTTGTTATAAGGTATGGTACCAGTTGTTTTTACTTTTCATCATTTCGTTTTCAGGAGAGGCTTTGAATATTCAGACTTCTGAGGTGTAAGTTGATTCTCGTTTGCTGGAATGTATTATCTAAGTTATCGGCCAATATATGGTACTGAAAGCCATTATCCCCAAATGTGTTAAATTATTTTCAATGGACAAGATAAAAGTTCACAGAAATCCATGATAATCGATATCTAGCCGTTGTTTCAAAATATAATCCTAAATGCCTGTTATGCATGGTTGATGTGCATGTTGACGATATTGGCATAGTAGGAGAGATATTGAACCGGGGTGTGTGTGTGTGTGTGTGTGAGTTGGGGGCGGGAGTGTGGGGGGGAGGGGGGTCAGCCAGGGTGTCATTACCCGGCTTGTGTACAAACACCACGTATGACATAACACCCTTTATAACAGCTGTTGCACTCAAATATTTTGTTTTCTTTGTTCTTTGTCTGAAAGTACACACAGAATTAGCACAGTATCATGTTTTAGTCGATTTGTGTAGTTTAGTATTTACCCACATTCTACCATGGGGATCTGTCTCACACTGGGCTGACGGAATTCGGTACACCTATACTCTGCTCAATCAATGGACGAATATATAGCAGAGGCTCAAGTCATGTGAACAGGGGTTCAAATGAAGGATATCTAATGAAGTGCCAGGTTAAAAGAATGATATACTACAGCACAATGGTAAAATTCAAAATAAAGTGTACAGCCACTCAGAAAATATACTTAGGCTGGGGCCGGACTGTACATTGTTTTGTAGGGTATTCCACCGACAAACTATTCTTTGAAAGAATGACTTTGCGTAAAATTTGGTGCGTGAATGTGAATAGTTAAATTCCCGGTAGCTGTTCTAGTGTCTGTATTATCTATTGTCAAATGCTTTACTCCATAATCAATAACAGTAACATCTGTTGGAGTACCACTTTCAATGTCGTCAAATACATATTAGTTATGCAGTTACTGTAAATAAAAACGAATTGATCCGTCACTTTAATATAAGCCGAAGTTCGGTATCAGATAATGGCTATTATTATGACCGTCACGAGTTGCACAGGAAACCAGGATTTGATCAAATATTTAATTTTGGTTATTATATTGTACAATTCATTTTGGCCATTGTATATACAAAAGAAGGATAAAGATCAATATTAATCTATTCTTGTGAGTATTACGTCTTATCAATAGCTCAGTGGTACAATAGATTTACTATATCAAGGTAAATATTCAGACCTAAGTGTAGGAACAACTATTTATGACTTTTTTCATATGTCAAAATGTGAATAACATATATAACGTCATATGTATGACACGTCATTTAGATGGATGCTGGTGCTCTTAATGGTATAACGAAGTTTAAAATAATAGACGCGTTGTGAATAGGATTGGTCTTCGATTTTGGGACTACACTGGGAATCAGGCATTATTTCCTACGAACGTTTATACATTTAACCAGCGTTTGATGAAGTACACAAAACATTAATATTTTTAATTTACATTACTACATGGAAAACCCCAAAACATTGAACATGATACATATTTAGCCTAAAGGGCAGTGGTTTTGACCAATGGAAGTTTATTTATAGATAGTGTTTTACTTCACAGTAAACAAAACAGTCGGTATGCAGTCTGGTCATTGGTTAACAAGAAAGGCGATAAACCAAACTAATGCAGAGAAAATAGTTCTCAAACCGATGAACCAAAGTACATAATAATTGTATTGTCATCTTGATATTTAAAATATGCTCCTGGTTCACAAAACTTGTTCACAGTATTTAAAACATTAAAAAACTTTTACTGTAATTGCTTGTTCAAAGTCTGGTTTATGCTTTATATTGTTTTCATAAAGAGTGAAATGACATGACTTGAATGGTATATTTATTATTCATTTTAGCCACGAAATTGCTGCAATATAACATGAACATTATCCGTGCCTTAAACTCTGCAAAGCTTGATTGTTTGGGGGTTTTTTTTGTAAATTTTATGATGAATATATTAACAACACGTTTTATTTCATCACATCATCAGTCGATTTAGAATTCATCTGTATATTGAGCGAAAGTAAGTTGAATTGTTCAGTTAAAATTATAGCTTCGCTTCCTCTGAACTATGCAAAATTGACCTTTAATACAAACTTAATTACATGTGATCGTTATAGTATCCCCGTCAGGTATAAAAACAAAGGAATACACACTGTTTCTCGATACAACGAGCCAACTGTTGTTAAAAAAATATCTCCTGCATGTAATCAGCATGGTTTGGTGTATCAATATTATTCTTTTTATTGTATCAAAAGAAATCATTGTCAGTAAATGTGATATTAATATAAATAGATACAACGCTTGAATATCTAATTAGACTACATGTTTATAAACACAAATATGATTGCACTATAATGAACTGTCTTGTTTCGCAATAGTTAAACGTATTGTAATTTCTGTTTGGAATAAAAGTTGCCATAATGGCGCATGCGTTTGTACGGTGGTATGTTTAGGACATATGTTATTTTTTTAAAGATTAAATTATCTCGTGCGCACGACATCTTATCTTGAGAAAAGATGTTTACCGCTCAAAATATGATGTCGTACGCACGAGATAAGATGTTAATCGCTCGAGATAAGATGTTGATCGCTCAAGATAATATGTTGATCGCTCGAGATAAGATGTTGATCGCTCAAGATAATATGTTGATCGCTCAAGATAATATGTTGATCGCTCGAGATAAGATGTTGATCGCTCAAGATAATATGTTTATCGCTCAAGATAATATGTTGATCGCTCGAGATAAGATGTTGATCGTTCAAGATAAGATGTCGTGCGCACGAAATAAGATGTTGATCGCTCGAGATAAGATGTTGGTCGCTCAAGATAATTTGTTAATCGCTCGAGATAAGATGTTGATCGCTCGAGATAAGATGTTGATCGCTCAAGATAATATGTTGATCGCTCAAGATAATATGTTGATCGCTCAAGATAATACGTTGATCGCTCAAAATAATATTTCGTGCGCACGAAATAAGATGTTGATCGCTTGAGATAAGATGTTGATCGCTCAAGATATTTTGTTGATCGTTCAAGATAAGATGTCGTGCGCACGAAATAAGATGTTGACCGCTCGAGATAAGATGTTGATCGCTCAAGATAATATGTTGATCGCTCGAGATAAGATGTTGATCGCATAAGATAATATGTTGATCGCTCAAGATAATATGTTGATCGCTCGAGATAAGATGTTGATCGTTCAAGATAATATGTTGATCGCTCAAGATAATATGTTGATCGCTCTAGATGATATGTTGATCGCTCGAGATAAGATGTCGTGCGCACGAGATAATATGTTGATCGCTCAAGATAATATGTTGATCGCTCAAGATAGTATGTTGATCGCTCAAGTTAATATGTTGATCGCTCGAGATAAGATGTTTATCGCTCAAGATATGATGTCGTACGCACGAGATAAGATGTTGATCACTCAAGATAAGATGTCGTGCGCACGAGATAATTTAATCTGAAAAAAATTACATATGTCCTAAACATACCACCGTAAAGATGTATAAATTATTGTAAATTTATTTATGGCTGGTATACACGTAACATATTATTAAATATTGTATCGATTTTATTGTTTTTCTTCTATGTTTGTTTGATTATTGTTTTGTATTATCGTTATTGTTATTATTATCGTTATCGATTTCTATACTATCCGTAATAATTATATTTTTCAAAAACAAATTGTATACATGCATTTTTATTAAGAGTCTGTGCCATCCTTCTTGCCAAATTCAGCATGATTTATATGGATTTAGTGTTGTTATTCTTTCTGGTCCTCTGGAATGATGGAGGCCATTCAATAAATGTGTAACAGAATTCCGCTTAAGCCGGTGCTGCAGGGCGTGATTTCATGAATAGACTCAATCAAACCGACTCTGTTATTGTTTAGCTTGGTTGCATTCTGTGTTTCCAAAGGTTATTTTTACAGATTTATTAAAAATATCACAATACAGTGTTTATACTAAAAATCAGGAAATTGGAATTCAGTGGTACATGTAACAGGCTTGGCACATAAATCCAAATTTTGATTGACTTATGCTGTTTCCTAATTTGTATAAAACAAACATGAATAAACCCAAACATTTAACAAACTTATATTAACTTCTATCATCGAACAACAGATTTATCCTTTGAAATATGTTTTATTTGGAGCAATAACCTCCTTCTATGAATTTACATCAGTTGATTTCTTGTCATTTCGATACAAGTTTTACACACACCGTGCACACTCACATACACCTTGTTGCCGTAAATTAGGCAATATAGATGCACATACAAATAATTATACATACACTTCTTAACTCTTTAATAATATAGTCCTCTACTGCAATGTACTTCGGCGATCCTAACACAAAATATATGTTTCTAACACACAATTTAAAATATGAAACGCATGCGACTTATCATAATAATTGTTGATATGAAAAAGTGTAATTATAACATAACTATGGTTATATCGTCTCTTTTAATTTTATATAGAATGCTCATAAATTTTGATTATTTGTTAACAGTTAAATTTTATAATTCATCTTTCATACTTGTATAGAATGAAAATATGTAAACGGGCGAATCTTTGTTACACGATCTCATCTAATCTTGAATGTCACCATATTCATGTTCAAATACTGCAATTGTAAAATACAAACGTTTGATTATTTTCTGTTTGTTTAAAGCAAAACGACAACTCTTAAGAAAAAAGCTATTGAAAAGGATTGCTGAAAATAAGGACTGAGCTGAAGTCGTTGTGCAATACGTATAAATAATGAAACAATTAAGACACACTGAATGCACTACTTGAATCATTTTACATTCAATGGCTTTCTGTACTAGGTCTTAAAAATCTGATGAAATAGCACCTAACCCAAAAAATGTAAATTTTAAAATCTATTCATACGATATTAATTATCAATATGTCAATATGTACTTTTTAAAATTTTGCAACGGAGGCGTTGTCGAATGATTCAATGGATTGTCGAAATTATATAAAACGCAGTTGGTAAATATTTAATTTGTAAAAAATAAATTTCAAATGCTGTTAATTGTTTGCTTTTCTCACATCACAAGTAATAATAAATGCAAACTGTTTGCATTTCAATTGCAAACACAGTTTCAGTTTTCACTCAAATTGAATACTAAAGATCTGTTTCAGCATGACATTTTTCCAAATTTCAATAGATGAAGTGTATATTTCCTTCTAATGTCAATGCATTTTACGATAAAAATGTTTTCGACTGTCATACTGTACCTGGCTCATTTATTTTGTACTGAACGTGGATACAATGTGTGTTCCTAAACATAAAAGTAAATATGAACAAAATGTTTTATTTTCGGATCAGACAAATACGTTTTTAAGTCATACATGTAAAATAATGATTATAAAGATCAATAACCGTGGTTGGTTTTCAGACGATATCTGTGTTATTTTATTATACTTTTTATGTAGAGATTTTTGCTTAACCCCTTTACCGACTGAATTAGATAACATTTTATATACAGAGAGAATGTCAGTTGAAACAACCAAACTAGTTTTTAGTTGAAATAATGTCCTCTTATCTATTTAAAATCAGACTATGAAGCGAAACGAGCCTGTTTTAAAACAGAGTCTGCAATATTTTCATTTTCGACGTGTTGGGCAACCACTGAAGTTTCTACCTTTCCTATTTTGATATCAACGTACCCGCGTTCAGTACATGAACCATGAGTGTAACATGAAGATTAAAAGTCAACTTTTTAAAATATTTCATATTGCTTTGTATTACAGTATTTTTTTCAATCTGATAGACTTTGTTGTTATATATCTATGCATGTCTATTCGAAAATGCAGGTTGTATATGTAGTTCACAAACGACTGCTTATCGAATCTGTTAGAAGATCCTTTGGAAGTACACAATACAGCCAAGAACAATAGTAGTTAACTAGATTTAACCGAGAATGTTAATCAGAGAAAATAAAAAAATACAACACCCCTTTACACCTCCTAGGCTTAAGCGGAACTCTATTATACAGACATTGAATGGGCCCCGAAATCCAAAAGGACCTTTATGACATTTCAATGAAATTTCACAAAATGATAGAAGCAAAAATTACACTTAATGATCATGATGATATGTCCCTTGCTTTGATTATCTCCTTTTAGTCAATTTTCTTCATTTTATTATCTCCATTTTGTTTGGTTTCTAATACATTATTCCCCATATTGGGACAAGCACATGCATTGGGAAGCATCATTCGGTTTTACAAAAAAGTTAAGTTCCTTGTACCTATTGTCGCAGAAATAATACCGGCAACGTCAATGGCATTGTGGCTCAGTAATTTGTCCGTGTAATTGGGTCAATTATCTACTATCATGCTGATAATGGCACTATCATTAATATTATTTGCTCTGTTCTGTAAAGTTTTTTCTTTAAATACTTGAATTTAATTTCTTAAATGAAACGTAACGTCCCCATCACAAAGGTGAAACTGACTATCTATGGTCACAATTCGCCGGCAGCCAAAGCCAGCAGCAACGAAATAAAGCCAGCCAAGACTGCGGTCGCTTCGCATATTCCCCGTGACATGCACGTGTGTGCAGTAAACTCAAGCAAATTTTTTTGCTCCGTTTTTTGAATGTTTCATAAGAAATAGGATATAGCATGAGACTGTACAATAAATCAAAGATATGAAATAAATTAATTATTAACTTTTGATGTTTCCATGTTTTAGTTTTGGTAGGACTTGCTGTTATATAGCGTGTTTTATACCTAAATGTCTAACAATCTTACTCCATTTTCTATAATAAAAAAGCTAAATGATACTTTAGAAGTCTTTAATCTTTTTTTCAATGATTTAAGGGTTTTTTTTTTAAAACATTGCCTTATTCTACATATTTTACAGTTTCTGCTTGGCAATAGTAATTTAAGCCTTTAAGTATGATAATAGCAAAATTGTCTTAATGTAAAATGTACTTTGTTGTATTTTTGTTTGGTTTAACGTCTCAGCGACACAATTATATGTCATATGGCGATTTTCCACGGGACATTCTATACTCACAATTACAAATAAACTTAACTGAAAATACTTATTTAAAAGACATATCACATATTTAGACATACTGATAGTGTCTAATTTATTAATGTACGATACATCTCGGTTTTCCTCAATAACTGGCCAGATCCCATCATGGGTTCCAGAGTTATGGCCTCTTAAAGGGCCAAAATTTTCTAATTCGGCTTTTGCAGCCATAAAGATTTCAACCACTTTTACACACAACTTAAATCACAATAAGATCTTGGTTCCTTTCGGCTAGATTCCATCATGGGTTGTAGAGTTACTGCCTCTGAAAGAGCCAAATGTTCTATTTTGGCCCTTTCAGCCGTATAGAGGTTTCATTTATGCTTTGATTTGACACAAACTTGCACAGAATGTTTATCTTGATATTATCTAGGCCAAGTTCGAAATTGAGTCATGTGGGGTCAAAAACTAGGCCACCAGGTCAAATCAAAAGGACAGCTTGTTAACACCCTAGAGGCCACATTTATATCCTATCTTCAATCAACTTGGTCAGAATATTTATCTTGATGATTCCTAGGCCAAGTTTAAAACTGGATTATATGGGGTTAAAAACAAGGTTACCCGGTCAAATCAAAGGAAAGGCTGGTTAACACTCTTGATGCCCCATTTATGACCCTATCTTCATGAAACTTGGTCAAAATGTTTATCTTCATGATTCCTAGGCCAGATTCGAAACTGCGTCATGTTGGGTCAAACACTAGGTCACCCGCTCAAATCAAAGGAAAAGCTTGTTAACACTCTAGAGGCCATATTCTTCATGAAACTTGGTAAAAATGTTTATCTTGATGATTCCTAGGCCAAGTTTAACATGTGAGCGATACAGGGTCATCATGATCCTCTTGTCTTCTTTAACACCTGCTCGTTTTGATTTGATGCTGGTGTTTTTACAAGTTACAAAGCTTTATTTCATTTTGATTTTCACAATTCTTTTACATATACTAGTAATAGTTTGTGAAAACTTAAGCACGATTTATTTCTTATCATACTTATGTTAAAGAGTCATAGTATTTTCCGTTGTTTTTGATTATTAATCGCTGATATGCCACCAGATCTATCAATTACAAACAGCATGTATCATATAACATCATTCTTTACATCGGGTTTAAAATATATGAAAAATTAAAACAGTAAATTGTTAATGGACATGAACAGAAATAATATGAATAACAAATTAAATGTATACATATATATATATATATATATATATATATATATATATATATATAGCATTAATGAAATGATCAAACTGAAAAGTGAAAGAACTTCTTTTAATCATTTATAAAACATTATTTGAAACCTTTCATTGATAGGCATAAGACAAATATATTACATGAATATACTTTCGCCGCTCCATAAATAAATTTGAATTTATAAAAAAGATCCAAACTGAGAGAACAAAACATGCATAAAGTGTCTTCTTTATCCTTTCAAAGCCGAACATTTTAAGAAATCATTTTCACTACTACAAGAGTTATAATGCTTTTAATGAAGTCAATTTTTACTGAAGCAAGCTTGACTTTATACTTTTGGTTCCACCAAGGGCTGGTATTTCTAAACCTTTGTCTTCCCCTTGGTATTTTGGAATTTTCGGTTTTCATGACAACACAAATAACAATTATTTGTAAAACTTGTAACAATTACATATGATCTGTTTCAGACAAATGAATAAAGATGTACTAGTTTTTAGTTTCTGCATGGACATAGATAATTCAATGCATTCATTGCACCATCCCACTTGCTCAAGTTTACCCACGGAATATCCCATTTCTAATATCTGCACAACTGACATACCTATGTCAGGTCTTTCGACACAACCTGGGTTTTCTGAAAAGTCTATTTTCTTTTCCCTACGGATTTCCAGGAATATATGCGAATGTACAAAATGTATTTTAGATCAAGTTTTGTTAGGAAACAAACTTGAATAACAAAATTTTCATTCGATTAAGCGACGTCTTTCTAGTTCCATTTTAGTCTGCCAGTGAATTGTTAAAATATACCATTTGCTAATGTCATCACAAAATACATCTCAATTTGAAATGCTGAACTCCCTTTGTGTATACAAATCTGTCTCTGTTTTGTATGCTAAATTAAAGTTATGATATGTCGTAAACTGAAATTATATTACTCGATAAATAGTTCATTTATTATATATACAATTGTATAATTGTCTTTTATAGGATGAGGTATCTGATTTATATTTCATGTGTAAGAGTGTAAGATTATTTCATTGGATGAATTCTTTCGGAAGCGTTCGTAAAGCGTTTTATTATAAATCAATCATATATCAAATGTTGTTCGTTAGACGTATACACGCACACATGCATGTAACTTATAATCACACTATGAATTATAAGTAATAAGTTACCTCAATATTATTAGGATATAATTATTACACTGTCTTGTAGTGCTTGTCGAATCATTGCATGCATAGTATTACTTTAGATAAATAAAATATGGATAACGCACATCATGTAAGTCTGGAGAAATTCAGCAGCACGTGTTTTCTGTACGGCACATACGTATACTTAATTATGCAAATATTTATGTTATATCATTAAATTAAATAAAAAAAGCTGTTTAGCTTTCACGCATCTGAAACATCAGTCAAATCGTTCACTATGTCTGATATTATATAATGCTTTTAATGTGTTAGGAAAATGTTTTGCAACCTGATATATCTTTAAGGGCAGACAATAGCGATGGTGCATTAATCATAATATCATAAGAAAGTAAAAACGAGAAGAAAAATAAATAAATGATACTACAAATGATAAATATAGAAGCAGTAATAATAATAATAATAATAATAATGATAATAATAATAATAATAATAATGATAGAAATAATAACAGTTATAATAAAGTGATGGCAATGAGTATGATGCTAAAATAATTTATTAGAATTGTTGATAATAACAATAAGCGCAATTATATCAACATACGATAAATGTGGTTAAAATGAGTATAATAGATGATAATTCATATCTCCAAAATAAATTTACAAATTCGAAATATATTCCTCACCGTTCAAAAAGTTTACTTCCGCGTTTAAGAATGTTTTTCATGATAATTTTATCAATGTCTTGTTTCCCTAAGTTGCACTTAAAATCCAGTCTGTCTCTTTGTGGTGGCTCTATGTTAAGGGAAAACGTATTACGTATGTTTATGTACTAAAGTCTTTTGTATAGGGAATTAGAATGTGAATTTATTGATTTTATATTAAAATATCCTATACATGGCCAGTACCATGTTTCTCAAAGACAGCATGTGTCCCTCAAAACATTTTATGACGCCAGTCCAGATTTCTGTCGCTCCGCTTTTATTGCTTCTTTGTATATTATTGATATAACTATCACTTTCTTTTTTTTCAAAAATACACAGTTCAAAGTGATGAATATATATTTTTCGTGTTGCTAAATAAATTGACTTGCGGGCGGGCGCGTCCATAAACACGTTTTAAATTATTTGAAATTCCTAAAGAGCGAACTTGATCGTATTATTGAGCGTTGTTTCGTAGTCAAGTTTAGATGCAGTTGTTTTATATCTTGAATAGGTATATAGACTGTAATAATGTTTAGTGAAGGTGTATCACCTTTACTGAGAACTTCAGGACACATAAATGTGTAGATGAAAGTTGTTTCGAAGTCAAGGGCAGAAGTTATTGTTCGTAAACCAATAAACAGGTATATATCCCTTATCGTGCAAACGTTGACATGTTTGGTTTTCGGAAACAGTCAGCGTTTCATTTCCACCTTAAAGATCCGTTATATAGACGATAACATTGGTAAATCAACTTCATTTATATTGCTCATATTTACACAAAGTGATTGTATTTAAAGATTGTTCTATTTCTTATAGAGTAACATTTGCAATGTATTGCATGATTTTATTTGTATCTTTTTTTTCTTCTTAAGTTGCACTTTGAATCCAGTTTCGTCTTTCCTTTCTATTTAGTGGGTGTTTGTCTATGGCATACAGTATTACATACGTTGAGCGTATTAAGTCTAATTTGTAGTAAATTGACCTCTCAATTTAAAGCATTTCTTCTTTTTACATAAAAGAGATTCATGACTTTGTCTAGTAGATAAAGTAGTTTAGTTTAATGATACCATCTTGGCATTTATACTTAAGGAAAATAATTTTATCTCAGTTTCTATCTGTTTGAATTTTTCATTTTCCGTATATAATTGTATAATTGTATTTTAGAGGATGGGGTGTCTAATTTGTATTTGATGTGGGAAAAAATATTTTTTGGATGAATTCTTTCGGAAGCCTTTGTAAAGCGTTTTATTATAAATCAATCATTATATCAAATGCTGTTCGTTAAACGTATATACTCACACATGCGTTTAACTTATAATCAAACTATGAATTATAAGTAATAAGTTACCTCAATATTATTAGGATATAATTATTACACCGTTCTGTAGTGCTTGTCGAATCATTGCATCATAGTATTACTTTAAATAAATGAAATATGGACAGAGCACATCATGTAAGTCAAGATAAATTCAGCAGCACGTGTTGTCTGTACGGCACATACATATACTTCATTATGCAAATATCAAATTAAATAAAAATATGCTGTTTAGCTTTCACTCATCTGAAACATCAGTTAAATCGTTTATTATGTCTGATATCATATTATGCTTTTAATGTGTCATGAAGCCAGTCAAGCCTACAATTGCTCCACACAAGAAGAGTCGGAATAATGCTGTTTTGCAACCTAACATATCTTTTACGGCAGACAATAGCGATGGTTCGATGATTATAATATAATAAGAAACATACGAAAGTAAAATAGAAATGAAAAATAAATAAATGATACTACAAATAATAACTATAGAAGCAGTAATAATAATAATAATAATAATAATAATAGTAAAAATAAAGTGACGTCAATGAGAATGATGCTAAAATAATTTTTTCAAAATTGTAAATAATAACAATAAGCGCAATTATATCAATATACGCTAAATGTGGTTAAACTGAGTATAATAAATGATAATTCAAAACTCAGAAATGAAATTTACAAATTCGCGATACATGTATATTCCTAACCGTTCAAAAACTTATTTTAGCTTTGTGGTGGCTCTATATTTAGGGGAAAATACATTACGTATGTTTATATACTAAATACTTTTTTATAGGGAATTGAAATGTAAATTTATTGATTTTATATAAAAATATCCTATACATGGCCAGTACCATGTTTCTAAAAGAGAGTATGTGTCCCTCAAAGCATTTTATTACGCCAGTCCTGAATTCGATAGCTCCGCTTTTATTGTATCTAGTATGTATATTATTGATATAACGATCACCTTCTTTTTACAAAAACAGACAATTCAAAGTGATGATTATATTTTGTTCTTGTTGCTACATAAATTAACTTGCGGGCGCGTTCATAAACACGTTTTGAATCATCTGAAATTCCTAACGAGCGAACTTGATGATCGTAATATTCAGCAGTTACATCATGGAAATGACGACGTCGTACACAAGTAAGATCATAGGATTGGGTCAAATAAAAAAATATATTTGATTTGATGATTCTGTTCACACAAAATTTTGTGAGAGTTGTAAGACTTCCAAATGCTGTTCGACTAAGCTTTCCAACCGGGTATGAATTGTCACATCATACGGATTGAATGGTACAAATTTAGCGCAACAGCTCATGTGAAAGGACAATGTTCACTTAAGCCTTATAATGCCTATGCACAATTTTCATCCTGGTTATAATTAGAATAAAGTTTACATTTTTTTGCTACCAGAAATGTTGTATAGTGTATATCTTTTATATTGATTTCAGGTTTTTTTTTGGTTTTGTTATTTTTTTTACAGAAAAAAATATCATTTTATTCAAAATAGGTCACAGATTATTGCTAAAATAATCATATTTTGCCATATTTAAGTCAATAGGAATGTTATAGTAGTGGGCACACACAAGGACAACACAAATATTATGACCATAGTTCCAGCTACTTTCGCATAATTTGTGATCATTGTTGTTTTTGATCGACAGCTTTGTTCTTATTGAAAATTTCATAATTGTTCATTTTCTAGAAACAAAGACCTAAGGTACTTACTTAAGATATAATTTTTGATAATGAATAAAGAAAATGAATATTATCCATTTTGCGTAGAACGAATCGAAATAATTAGCATTTTCCTATTCCTAATCAGTGAATTAAGCATATGCATTAGATCGGATGAAAATTAAAAAATCACACGAGCTACACACTTGTAGAGATACCTTTACTTAATTTTCTTAAATAACATGTACTCATCTGTGCAAGCTCACTGGATCAAACATTTAGACAAAAGAAATAAATAAAAATGTGGATTGATACTTCTAATGATTAATAATAATAATAATAATAATAATATTTATTTATTTATTTTGTTGGGTTTAACGTCGCACCGACACAGTTATAGGTCATATAGCGACTTTCCGGCTTTGATGGTGGAGGAAGACCCACAGGTGGAGGAATGTGCATTATTTCATCACGAGCGGGCACCTGGGTAGTACCACCGACCTTCCGTTAGCCAGCTGGATGGCATCCTCACATGAAGAATTCAACGCCCCGAGTGAGGCTCGAACCCACATCGATGAGGGGCAAGTGTTATTTGAAGTCAGCGACCTTAACCACTCGGCCACGGAGGCCCCTATAATAAATGAAAATAATTATAATAAATTAACATTAATTAGTGCAAAAACATTGATGATAATAAATTTAAATGGTAATAAAATAATATATAGATGCTACATGTATCAATTAACAGCATCATATAAATATGTGCCATTTATTGTTACAAATGAGTATGAAAGTTATTTAAGTTACGTTAACATTTAACTTTCATTTATGATTTGTCTACATTTGTTTAACTTGTCATTACACTACTTTAACAGCGGCTAATAAAGAAGTACTTGTATTACTTGAGCAATTAAAGTAAGTTCAATTATAAATTATTACAAACTGTACGTAGCCACAGTACTGAATGTTCTTGTTCCTGATGGAATAATCTTAATTAAATATTGGTTACTTTGAACTGTTCAATATTTATTAATTCATCAAGGTTCTGTTTATTGATTGATTATTTCGCAGCAACAATCTTTCTAGAAGTTGACGTCTACACTTATGGTAGTGGAGAAAGTACCTCTAAGTTAAATTTCATCGGTGGCAGGACAATTTTTCTTTATTTCTTTTGTCTAATGTAATGTTTTTCAAGACTAATTGATTTAGACGTACATAATGCATCTTCTTTCATTTAAAAATAATATTCATTTTTTTGCTGATCGACAAGCCTAAAAGTTCATAATTTATTATTTACGTAACATTATTCATCCTCTAAATGCATACCATATATATGTAGGAGTCTATGATAAGCCATATACCTTTTGTGTTTATAGGGCAAGGCTTTTTAACTCCTTCACACATTCCATCGAAAAATCAATATCAAAATACGAATCAGATAATTGAATTTAATTAGCTTAATTATGTACATATAAAGTTATTTAAGTTACGTTAACATTTAAATTCATTTATGATTGTCTACATTTTTTAACTTGTAACATTACATTTACTTTAACTGTTGCTGCTAATAAAGATTATTACTTGCTATTACACTTTAAATTTAACTTATATTTGTTAATACTGTAAATGTTTATTAGTCTAATCTATTTAATTATGTTAATAATGTATATGTTTCATAGCATTGTTTAACTTTATATATTGTTTGAAAATCACTATATTTTATTATATATATATTAACTATTATCATTAGGACAATACTCTTTGATTTATATCTACTTATATGTTAATAATTAATCCTAATTTCAATTTATTGATACATTCTTAATTATGATTTGCTTATCTTGAAATTGTATAACTTTTATACAGAAATCAAGTTATTTTGTTTACAACATTATATACATATTAAATTTGTATAAGTAAAATAGTATTAATGCTAATATACTAAATTTCACATTCTGATTAAATTATAAATGTTAAATTAGGGATAAGTTATTCATATGCATGAGGTTCAGAATATTTTAAAAACAACATTTAAAAGATTTTCCCTTTCTCATGAGTATGACATACCCCGTAAATGTCAGTGATGTGTCCACTTTACTGAGTAAGACACATAAATGTGTAGCTGAGAGTTGTTTCGTAGTCAAGGGCAGACGTAATAGTTCGTAAATAATATATATATATATATTTGATAAAAATATATATCCTTTATCGGTGCACACGTTGTCGCATTTATTGAAAGAGGTTGGTTTTCAGAAATTGCAAGCAGTACATAGCATTTGCATATGGCAACGTTTTTTGTTATGTCTTTTTTTGCATTTCTTTGATCGCTGTAAATAACAAGTTTTAATAGTACAAATATGATAAAGAACTAGATTAAATTCTCTCTTCTATTATTTTTTTCAAAGTATTAATATTTACACAGAGTGATTACATTTGATGTCTCTATGTCTCTTCCACATTTTATGGAGTAAACCTATGCATGTGTAAGTGTATTGTTGTTGTTCTTTTGTTGTTGTTGTTGTTTTTCTGTTCTTGTGTTTCACTTTTTTTCAATCCAGTTCCTGTGTTTCTGGTTATGTAATACCTGTTCGTTTAAGGTATACAATATATAATTTGTTAAGCTTAACAAGGTCATTGTACCTGCTTAGGTCCAGTGTATTTCTTCTTTTATATAAAATGTAAACATGACTAGTACCATGTTTCTACAAGACTGTCTTTGTCTATTAATACATTGTTATGACGCCAGTCAAGATTTCTGTACCTCCCCTAAAATTGTTTTAGGATTATTGTTTTCCTGTTTTCCCAATAAAATCTGAAAAGTAGATCCCTCGGAAGCTCCGAAAACAAGGTAAACAGTGAAAATTGCAGACTCGGTTTGATTGAAATACAGTCAACTCAAATTGTAGCTGTTGTTTAACATAAATGTAAAATATAGAATTGCACATCAAATAAGTAAAGTAAAAACAGTTCGTATAGAACTGAGTCGAAATTATTTATTAATGTTGATTTTTAGCTGTTTTTTTTTAATAAATACTAAAAGTGTGCTCTATTTAGACATTATAAAAACCTGTTCCGATTAAATTTACTTCGGCTGATAAAAATTATTGCTGAAGCGCTTGTACAACATATATTCACAATTTTATGTATGAAATATGAACTATTAAATTATGCTTTTGTTGGGTAAAGCAGCATAGCAGAGTCGAATTCACTGTGTATTATCTAACAGTCTGTATTTTACATGTTTGAAAGGTAAACTGCATTATCATTTTGTTATAAGGTAGGATAAGATCATCTTTCATTATATGTATATGTGTACAGTATCTTAAAACCTAAGAAAAAATAACTTTTTGCTTAACCAGATTTTATCGTTTAGCCTGCATCCCACATTAATGACCTAATTTAGTTGTGGCAACACCTACAAACTGACCTATATATATAAATACCCTGACCCTCATATCACCTACACCTTCAAAGTCAAAAACTTAGAAAACAATAGTTTTGGTCGTACAGCCCATATAAATAGCCTTCATCAACAAACCTTTTGGCAAGAACGTCAAACTGACCTATGTATCGATTAACTTGACCCTCATTTGATCTTCACCTTTAAATTAAATTCCTCACAAAACAAAATCTTTTGGTTATACATTCTGGGGAAATGATTTTGCGTTATGTAAACACAGATTCTTGTATGATCCTTTTGTCACATGTTACAGTTATTTTCATTAGTATATAAGTCCGCGACAATGTATACTTCCATTATTTTACAATTAAAAAGTTTCTTTGAGTCATGAGTATGTTCATTTTTATTTTTTGGAAAGGTTTTAGCTTGATTGCCACCAGGCTCATCAGTCACAAAAATAAAATGTAGCATACTATAACTGGTTCTACAATACTTAACATAATTTCTTTTTTATGTATCTTTTCTTGTTCTCATGAACAGACAATTTGTAAAATATATTTTTGAGCTCACATGTTGTTTTGTGATAGGTTCAATGATAAAATGACTTGTTTTGTTTTACGTTAAAATCGACCAGAAAGATATCAAATACAACTTTTACTTATTTTTTATGAAAAACAAATTACAGATGTACTTCATAGCTATGTTCGACAGCTTTTTGTAAACATCTGCATATTGTTATAAAAGTAGTAATTATTAGAATGACATCAAACAACATCATTTTTATGTTGAAGTGAATCCATATTTACTACATGACTTTCATATCTTATAAAGACATATCAAAACTATACTGTTTTTCTTACTTTTGTTGACCATTTACTTTGCCGGATTTTCAAATATATTTCCAAACTTTTTCTATTTCAATTACTGGAATAACTGACGTCTCCATGTTATGTAACCGAACTTCATTTTGTGCTATTCAGAAAAATGGCATTCCGCCATTCATAGACAAAAAAAAATTCTACAACTTTGATCTTTATATTTGCAACACGTTTCTCTGCTGTTAAGTATTATACAAGGCAGTTCTTTCTCATTCATTTTAGACATGGGTGTGAAACCAGCATGTTTCCTAATTCCTATATATCTGTCTTGAAAATATTTATGTACCGGTTATTAAATTACTTGTTCAACCAAATCTGGTTGTAAAGATTACAACTGGGAAATGAAAAACAATGGTATCTGTAAACAGATTGTGTCTCAATACATGTAAGTCAACAATAGTTTTGTTAAATGGGAAAGAAAAAACAGTCGCCTTTATACGGAAGTGGTCTTTAACACAGGCTTATTGTACGATCCATTAGGATCATGTAGAACATTAAGTTTTACCATAATAAAATTACGGTTAAGCCGGTGCTAGGAGGCACACGCGATGTTGCAAATTTCATAACTTCTCATAATTGAACTAAATCAGACCGAGTCTGCTATTATGTTGCTTGGTTGAGTTCTAAGTTTTCAAGGGATCTTTTCCCTTCCCATATCTTATTGACAGTAATAATTAATAAGTTTTAAGTTTTATAGATTTCTATTCTGCCTTCTATTCTGCCTTCAGGTCCTTGAGTCACTGAATATCATTTGTGATCTCTCTGTTGTAAATAGGCCAACAAACTATCCAAATACGTTCCTTCGATGAAACTATATACAGCCGTTTCATTTCCTTTCTCAAGGTTATTGATCCCGGTGGCGGAATATTCCGGAAGTCTGTCAACAGTCTATACGTTGTCATATAAAACACAAAACATCATGAGTTGTTACGCTACATAAAATCATTTTCAACTCCAACGTCACGTTACGTTTTATGTTGGTGTCGTTTCTGAACCAGACGTTTTCAAAATATGCAACACTGGATCAATTAAATTAACATAATTGAAAGAGAAAACATATTTTAAAATAGCATTCAAATATAGAAATATTTTGTCAAGATATGTTTATATGACACTTGGAAGTGCCAACCATTTTTATAAATTTTATTGTATAGTTTACTCTTAAATCATCATTCTTTTGTTGCGTATGATGAATTTTCGCATCTTGTGCGCTACGAATTTAATACTGTGCTATCACATTTAACAATTAAGTGCATAGCTTTCAAAATTTATTTCTAGTCTGAAATTTACGTATGTTTGAAGCTTGAGTATTTTTAAAACGCAGTTAAAGTTTGTCTTCATTAAATTAAAATATGTGAACTTATTAAATTAATTTTATTAATTGCTTGTATTTTTCTTATCATTTTTCATTGTTATCCTCTTACAAGTGACACAAAGTATATAATATGATAAGGGATTATTTAGAGACGGTATCTAAAGAATTCAAATGCGACTTTACAAGATTTTTCAGTGTCAAATGACAGCTCATTGCATATTTTTATGCTTTTCCTCCTTTCCTTGTAAGAACTAAGATAGTTTATAATTAAACAATGTCCATCTAAAAATATCTGAAACGAAATGGACAACTCTGTATTGGCAGTTTTTCATTGATAATGATAGTCAAAGGTCTCTACAGGCAAATAAATTCAAGAGATTATAGCGTAATTTTTGTCTACTTTCAACACTTTGAAAGAGCCTATACTGAACTTTCCTTTGTCTTAAAGAATATTCAAAATCCAAGACTAGCCGACACTCTAAAACTCATAGAAAATTCAGGATGAAAGAAATCACGTGCTCTTTATCATACGTTTACCAAAACCATATCAAACATTATCCTGAAAGTAGTTATTGAAATTATTTTGATGTATACAAACTCGTGCAACATTTTAACATCAGTATTTTCCGGCTCATGAATACACTAAATGCTGGTAATAATTGATTGTTGGGGTATAATCGTAAATGTGAGGCCCTTATAGAAAATCTTTTTCTCAAGGTGTGTAAACAGTAATTGGTGTGAATATCTTCAGTGACCGCTTACCTAATTTGCGACAAAAACAGTTTGTAATTTATCGAAGGCAGAAGACCCATGATAAAAAAATCGGCAAACTACGTATTCTCTGTGTACTATTTCGGCATTTTACAGTTTATAAGGAAAGCAATGAGCTTGTTGAGTTATAGTTATGTCCAAATGATGCCGAATTGGTTATGAGAATTACACGAAAATTGTCATTACGCATCTGCTACCTTTAAATGTTCAAATTACATTTAATAACAGCGGCTCCTTTTTACATTATTTGCAACAAATGTACGCCAGAACGGTCAAAGAAATGCTTAAAAATGAGTAAAGCATCTGAAACATTTTCAAATGATTAATTTAATAACATTTAACGTAGGTTGTTACAAATATTTGATGCTACTTATTTTTTTCATTTTTGTTTTTGTAATTTCAAATTGTTGGATATACATTTTACGTTCAAATTAATCTTCCAAGTTATTCTAACTGAGAGCAAAATGTACCTTTAGCTAAAAAGCCAACACTTAAATATTTGCAGTAACGATTCTTAGAGTTGTAAAATTCCTTGACTGAAATTTATGCATTTTCAATTTTGATGCACTACTACACATTCTAACAGGGCCTCAGCAGCATGACAGAAAGTGTGCATGTTCTATATCAATGACAGAGATTTTAACAATTGTAGGTAATATTTTGACTGCCAAATAAGTTATTTGGGAAAAGGACCTAATTCATTTCGTTTTCCTAATTCTTTTGCCCAGTCTTTTTGTGATGGCTTCCGTTTATTGATCAATTCGGGGTTGTTTGCCTTATGTCTTTTTCAGTAGGTACCATCTCTAGATTATTCGCACGTGCCAAAATTGTTTTAGAGTCGTTGGACAAGCGTCATTCATAAAAATGACTTCAAAAATCTTGTTTTATTAAAGTCGACCCTTTGATATTTTTGCGCAACCAGAGTGTCAATTAACAACAAATATCAATTGGACTATCATATCGTTTATTCAGCAGGATCATGAAACGTACTAATTGACAAATACACATGTAATGGTACATGATAATTGTACTTGCGGTGATGGCGACTTCATTTTTGCGTTTGATATTGAAAATGCGCGAATTCAAGTCAGCGCGAAACTTCCATTTTGCCTTTTACGCAAAATTTCATGTCAGCGATTGCAAAAGATTTCGTGTGAAATCATTTTTGTTCGCTTAGGACGAATTGTCGCGTACTTCGCGTTCGGAACTATGTGTGAATTTAAGTCCACGATTAAATACATTGACATCTAAATTTAATTTCTGTCCATAATATACAATGCTCGTATTGGTTCAATTATTTCTCAAAAAGGTCACAGTTGATGGGCAGTTAAGAGTTGTATTTATTTTAAATTATTATTTTATAAGAATTGAATATGTAAACTTATTAAATTTATTACATTAATTTGTTGAACTTTCCTAATCATTCTTCTTTACGACATTTTCAAATAATTGCGCTAGTGTAATATCATTTTCAACCTCTTAAAACTGTTTCAAAGTATTTATTATGATCAGGAATTATTCGCACGTGCTATTGTTGTTTAAGAGTAAATTGACAAGCGCATTTCATAATAGAAGCTTTCGACTATCTTGTTTCGTTTGAACCGATCCTATGATATGTTTTGCACTTTAGGTAACCAAAGTGTATGTCAAGTTGGGCGACCTGTGATTTTCCATTTTTTTCCAAATGCAATTTATTTCAGTTGGAGGAGCGGAGGTTCGCACTCAAGACCCCTTGTTTCCTATATAAACAGTGTTACCATCCTGGACCACATAGTCCGTTCTATGGTTTTTATTCTATGTTGCTTTCTTTTTTTTTTTTTTTTTTTTTTGTTGTTTAATTATTATGATCATAATTATTATCATTATTATAATTATTATTATTATTATCATTGATTTTTCAATGGCGTTCTCGATTTGACATAATTATTCAAAGCAACGGCTTTTATCCTGTACATGTTGAGCTTTATTTATTCCGCAAACTAAGATGATTTAATATCTTCGAATAAAAACCATAGTTTAGTAAGTATATTATATGGTAAAAAAAACATCACTTAAAAATATGCCTATGGACGCAGATACAACATATCTTATTATTTATGATATTTTCCAATCTCGAAATTCAGCCAAATTACTTGTTGATAGTTTCAGTGTCGGAATATGGTGAGTGTTTTCTGCCAGTCATAGTGTGTATATGATAAATAAAGTAATAAGTCGTCTCTTCTCACGACGTCCTTTATTGAACTTATTGAGGCTCGAACCGTACAATTTTATCCAACTTAATGAAGACATTTAGTGATGATCATACACTAATTTTTCTCGTATTTTTGTTTGAAAAATGACCTTTTGCCTTTTTATGTGATTTAATAAATATAAAAATGTTTAAAACTATTTTGTCCATTTTCATTAATTATATCTCTATCTCCCTAGTGTTTGAATTTATGCTGTCACATTTATGCTGAACAATCAGCTTCCACAGCACTATTTTACTGTTTCAACATCATTAAAGCTATAAGATCCTTTGTAGGCATAGAACAATTGAGTCTGGTTATGAGAGGTTAGATTTGCAACATCCTTTTCCCCTACTATTACCGGCCTTACAAATGTACTTTTATATAGAAATATTACACATTTGAGTCGAGGTATATCGAGAAGTTTTGTAGCCGCCGCACGGCAAATAAGACTGCTGTGGCGTGTGATTTGTAAAATCTATAAAAGTATCATTTGGGAGCAGAGATCGCAATCCAGCTTAATAGTGCACACTCTTCTATGCTCCAAAAGGATATTTACACAGAGTTTATTAAAATTAAACTAATAAATTAATTGGACAGGATTGTCACAAATTACCAAGGCAAATAGGATTACTGCGTCCAAGTTCGGGGAGACGTTTCGCACTCACACACTTTTAAAGGCTTAAATACTGGAACGCGCGCACCAAGACGACAGGACGAAACTTTCAAATTTAAATCATGGCGTTTTGACTCTGTTGCCAGGACGACATAACGAAGCGTGTAACAGGCAGCGGGCACGTCAACACAACACGAAATATCCCAGTGCATATTCCTTTAAACAGTAAGAGGACTAATCTAGACAGTTATTTCACTGAAAGAAATACACTAGTATATTTAAATATTAAGAACTATTGCTAGATGAACACTATAATTTCATCGATATTTATGAAAACATCAGGGTGACAGAAAGAAAATTGAAACTTGATTTTTCTATTTGAAGAATGAATCATTCACAGCAAACATCCTTGACCTGTTAGTGTGATATTTGTCAAAGAAAAACTTCCTTTTCTATGCAATAAACGAACGAACAACTTATTTTATGCACTTTTTAACATCTACCTTCGTTTATTGTTGCAGCCGTTGGCCAATATTTGGCTCTGCGTTCAGAATACTGTTACTTTTTTAGGTTTAAGATTACAGTGCAAGATAAAGACATCACTCTGGTTTGTTTAAAACCTTAGACCCTCCGCTAGTAACGCCATTGCATTTACCACTATCAAAAGAGAACTGTTTCAACAAGTTATAACGTTATTCTCAATTTTGTAACATGAAGCTCTTTCATTCATCAGCTCAAGTCATTGCTAACAACATTAAACACATTTTAAATGCAATCAAAAGTACAGTGTATATAATACGTGTTTCGATTCAATCACTATTTTGCAAATATCGTGCACTACTTGGGTGAATCCCTTTTCTTTCTCGGTGTACAATGACCTGATTGCATGCTAAATGTTTGCTAACTATAAAACAATAAATTAATTAAACTAAATACTGAATCACATCCTACTTTCTTGTGCAACGAAACTGCGAAAAAGGTGTGATATTGACGTTGATATGTAAAATCGTAACTGCTACATGCCTAAACAGGTATCAACACTGTGTTATACGATGCTTAGTTTTGAGAATGTAAAAAATTATCGAATGTCGCTGAGGTCTTATATGACATAAATAAACGGAGAGTCATACCTTGAAATTATTTTTGTTTTCAATTTCATTTCAAACAGTCACTTATTTTGCAGTCTCCGCATATATCACTTTCTTTAAACAAATTCAAATTTATTGATATCAGTTAAAGGTTTGGACTGCCATAAACGGTTGTCAAATTTAATGTTGTTTTGTAAATTTATTTCTTGACTAAGCGGCAATGAATATACCGTGATTTCATTGAAATGCAAATATGGTTTTGTGAAGTGAAACGTTTTGCAAGCTTTGTATGAAAAAGATGTTGACAGGTAGAAAAGAATGATATTAATAATTGTACCACAACAACATTAAGTAATGCATTATTATTATGTTTATGTAAAATATCATAAGGAATGAATTTGTATTATATGCAAATGCCAATTTTGTATACAGCAAAGATCCAAACCTTTACAACGCTTATCGTCATAAAATTAATTATCTTTTGGTGATGTGGGTATACGTTGCTTTCTGAAGATCTTGCCTGCCCGACAAAAAGATTTATGAATATATTTTAACCTCAGTTATATCTTACCTGTTTATAATTTTGAGTAGTAAAGATCTTTTATTATGAACAAACGTAGCAAAATATCCCTTCTTTATTTATCAATGGACTGTAAATAAGAAAATACAAAGGCAAAACGCAGAGGCGTCAGCCATTATTGAGAGAAAACATTAGTCTGGGCTAATAAGAACCTGTCATCACTGCGTTAGCACTTGAGTATTTTTTAAACGGATGCGCCTTTAATGCGCCTCGCAGCTAATTCATCGGTATAAATGAAAACTAAATCATAATTTAGTGGGAAAAAATCCTCAATTTAATTTAAAATAATTTTCATGGCAGGTTGAGACAATGTTTGAAATGCAAACATTGTATATACAACTACATGTAAATTTATATCGAAAATTTCCTAATTTCATTTGTTCCGGCAAAAACTGCACAGGAACACATTAAATGAATACAATAAACAAAATTTGTATCCCGGTGAAAGAATTATTACCCCCAGGGATGATTGTACAATGAAATTACCAAGGATAAACATAACTAGACCACCAGTTAAGTCGGCGTTTCGTTTGCCAGGTGCATTAAATGCATTAATGTTGGTTGAAGGGAGACTACAATTTGTATGTTTGTAGACACATATAGATATAATATACACAGAATGAATAATTGAAACTGTTCTAGTAAAACAATTATCGCTCCAAAAAAGAGAGCAAACGTTGCTTACATTTCAATGAAGTAGAACGATGTATCAGATAATTCAGAGTGCAGATGATATGAACTACGAACATGACATTCAAACAAATAAAGAGCATTAAATAGAAATACTCGTCTACATGGAAGTGGCAGGTCTTCAGTGTACATTCACCATTTTGTAAACTTAAAACAAACGCAAAATGAAATTATTAAAAACAATGTTTAAGCTGTAAAACATAACGAGAATTTCATAGAAACGTTAGCCGTCTTGCAAATGAAATATAATGTACAACAGAATGAATTACTTTTTGTTAAATACTCTCAGAATTTCCGACTGGGCATCAAATAAATATCTGCAGTTTGTTTCGGAAATAAAATATATATTAAACTTTACTTTAAAAAGGGGTATTTTGGTGTCCACCTGGAGGAAAGCCCCTTCTAAATGAGATCAAAATTGAACGTTAATTTAAAATCAACAAAATTGGTATCTGAAGATTATAGTTTATGGCACACAAATGTAACGTTTTCGTCAGTACTTAGGAAGTTTGGATTTACTGTTATTAATCTGACCATGATAGAGAAAACAATAAACCACGATATAAGCGTAAAATCAGGACGTTTTTACCCCAATAAAAGGCATTTTACCATGATGAAGCACATTAAATCCACGCTTCATTTTATACCTCAACTGAACTGTCGGTACGTTCGTCCGTCCGTCCGTTTGTTCTTCCGGTTTTCACCGTTTCTTATACAGTCCACAATTTAGACCAGATTTAGTTCATACTCGCACTCAACAATACTTACGGTAAAATCTACAAACTGACTTACATATTGATGACCTTGACCTTTAATTGTCATCAATATTTACACTAAGAACCTTAAAATGCAACACTTTTTACATGTCCTCCCTCTTAACTAATTTTGCTGTTATTCTAATACAAGAGTTTTTGTGGCAAAACCTTCAAACTGACCTGGTAGATTTATGCTGGACATGCGTATCATAGGTGTGAAGTTCCAAAGGCCAACCCATAAGAGGAAGATATTAGAAATAGGCAATAAGGTACATTTACTTTAGGTATTCGTCAATCAGAACAAAAGGAAACAATTATTTACACATCCGGATAACTTTAATACATGAATCATAAATAAACTGGGACATTAATCTATTTTCATACTCGATCTGTAAAAGCTGCACGCCTTCAGATTTGTGATAATTTCACCTTAGTTTAGAAAAGGCTTTCTTTAGTTTATTAACTGCAGTTTATGTCTTCTTTCATTCCATTCAGCCAAACATAAATAATTTAGCATCTAACTAACTTAATTAATATCTTATGGGATATAAAAGAAACAACAAAGCACGATATAGGAGTAGTCAACAACAGGTTCACTTCAATGCGTCAACAGAAAACGAATAAATCGTCCAACCTCTAAATCGTAGTTTAAACTGAACAAAATGTGTAAGTAACGGAAACTAAATTCACAGATTATATATATATAAGTCTGTACCGGATCAAGTATATTATAAAGAAAAAGTAAACAACATTACATGAGTAACATTATATTTGCCTACCGGTTTCGTTTATACTCATTAGGGCAAAACCGGTAGGCAAATATAATGTTACTCATGTAATGTTGTTTACTTTTTCTTTATATATATATATATATATATATATATATATATATATATATATATATATATATATATATATATATATATATATATATATATCTACCTATCTTTAGCATTTTCAGACTTCCATCCTCCATGCTTTTTCAGTAGTCTGTCACAAATACCATGTTTGCTAGCTGAGTAAAATCCCCTGACCTAAAGGAATGCAAGCCAAAAAGCTGACTGTGCAAACCTATAACCGAAAGATTCTGTGACAGAATTTCTCTGGCTCTTGAATATTGAATGAGCGAACCTTTCCGTAAAACATGACAGCCCCTTTTCTTGCAAAAACTGACTTTTCTGAACAAATAATCTTGTGATTTTTTTTGCAAAATCTTTCATTCCCAAGCATTTTCCAGAGCGGTGAGTGGAAATGTTGCCTTATTTGTTCTCGAGATAATAACTGTAGAACCCTTGTTTAATTGATCTGTTTTAGAACATGGAATGAAAAATTTTGCATGCAATTCGTCAATGAAAATATCGAAGCGTTTATGTTTTATCACCTCTTCAAACCCGAGAAAACCCGAAAAACTAAGCAAAGACATAGTAATAAATCTCATGTCCATTAAACTGACATCTAATTCAAAACAAGATACAGTAAAGCATTAATTCTTTCCCGTTACTTGAAAACCTAAAAATGTCTGGTGAGCTGCGAAAATGTCTATATGGTGATACCCCTTACTCAAGTCAAACTTAAAACAAAAATAATTTATAGTGAAATATTCAAAACCTACATTCCAGTCTTCAAACGATTTTTTTTTTCTTTTCAAATGTGAGTGTTTACTTTAGGTAAATCTTATATGAGGCGTTTTTTACCTTGTTTATTTATGAAAACTGTTAAAGGATTTATAATATGCGGAGTTAACGGTGTCTCAACTACACAACGATTTTCTAACAGTTCTGCTACAGCCGATTCAACGAAATCCATATTATCTATAGTCGACTTATTATTCAATGAAAATGAACGCTCTAGTACAGTTAGAAATGGTAATTTATATCCAGTTTTCAGGACGGACATCAATGATAGATTCATTAGCATCCATGCTCTCCCAAAAGTGTACATGTCTCTTTGACCGATCTTTAACGTTATCATATTTGACCTTGCTTTGCATAAAATCTGACTCCTGTATCTCAAAAAAGTCTTTAGAGTACAAATACATGTCAAAATACTTATCATTGACTGACGGCTGGTCCTGTGTCTGTTTCTGTCGTGGCAATAGCGGTGGTTATAGCGGTGCTGTTTTGAAGAAGCTGCCTTTTTAATGGCCCTTGACTCGGCCTGTCTGTTTGCGCCCGTCGTCGCTATCGCTAGCGAGGATGGGCTTCTCATATTCACGTACTGTAGACCAGCCCTCGGCGGAAATATCAGCTATTTGAAATAACCTTGCTAATCGATTCTTTTACCTCTTTTCTTTCACATAGTCTGGCTTAGACAGCTGCTTCAATACTAATTTAAGTCCTTCTAAAATTTCAGTGTTAAAGTCTTACTGAATCCTTTATTCTTATTATATCTTTATTCAGAGTAACATTTTCACTTTTGTCTGCTTTGTGTTACATAAAATATCTTCCCTAAACTGATTAAATTGAATGTCAAAATGAGTTCGGAAAATTTGAAAGTTGCAAAAGTATCGTCCTCTGTATCCCCCGGGGACCTACCTTGCGAGTCTTGCACAAATGCCCTCGACGGTGCAGCTGAAGCTTCTCTCTGCAGATGGCTTGATCTTTGAGGAAAATTCCCCTTGTCTTCAGGTGTAGGGTGGGGGAGACACTCCCTCTTGGGGTTTCTAGACGAAATATGGCTGCCACGTCTAACATCTTCCATAACAGATTAACATACATGTAGATCTAATCCAAGGTAGCTGTGTAAGTGAATCCTGTTTTAACCTCGAATACTTTTGATATGAAGAGATATATATATTTTACATAAATCAGCCAATATCACATTGTGCATCATAACTCCAATCCATTAATTCAATCTGTAATGATGCATAAATGTGCCACTTAAAAGTTGTAATACAAAAGCATTCGTCTCCCCTGATATGAATGAGTGATATAAATTTCGAACGGCGGTGTGATACATTTCTCGTCTTGTTTACAAAAGGGATTCCATATGAAACAATAATAATATTAATGTTATTGATGCTAGAAAACAGTTTACGGTCTCGAGTGTATTAATATTGTCTGACTGATGTAGTATGCCCGTAAAAGTTTATAAGCGGAGAGGATAAAAGGCATAATAATAATAACAAAAACCTTCGGACGGCATTAACCTTTGATAGTTTACACATTTTGCCAAAAAAAAAATGCGGATAGTCAAGAAGATATAATATTTTAGAAAATATTATTTCCTTCTTATAATGCATAACTGAAAAGTACGGAGGTATGTTTAGGACATGCAATTATTTTTTTAGGATTAAATTATTTTGAGCGATCAACATCTTATCTCGTGCGCACGACATCTTATCTTGAGCGATCAACATATTATCTTGAGCGATCAACATCTTATCTTGAACGATCAACATCTTATCTCGTGCGCACGACATCTTATTTTGAGCGATCAACATATTATCTTGAGCGATCAACATCTTATCTTGAGCGATCAACATCTTATCTCGTGCGCACGACATCTTGTCTTCAGCGATCAACATATTATCTTGAGCGATCAACATCTTATCTTGAACGATCAACATCTTATCTCGTGCGCACGACATCTTATCTTGAGCGATCAACATATTATTTTGAGCGATCAACATCTTTTCTCGAGCGATCAACATCTTATCTCGAGCGATCAACATATTATCTTGAGCGATCAACTTCTTATCTCGTGCGCACGACATCTTATCTTGAGTGATCAGCATATTATCTTGAGCGATCAACATCTTATTTCGTGCGCACGACATCTTATCTTGAGCGATCAACATCTTATCTCGAGCGATCAACATATTATCTTGAGCGATCAACATCTTATCTCGACCGATCAACATCTTATCTCGAGCGATCAACATATAATCTTGAGCGATCAACATCTTATCTTGAGCGATCAACATCTTATCTCGTGCGCACGACATCTTATCTTGAGCGATCAACATATGATTTTGAGCGATCAACATCTCATTTCGTGCTCACGACATTTTATCTTGAGCGATCAGCATCTTTTCTCGAGCGATCAACATGTTATCTTGAGCGATCAACATCTTATATCGAGCGATCAATATACTATCTTGAGCGATCAACATATTATCTTGAGCGATCAACATCTTATCTCGTGCGCACGACATCTTATCTTGAGCGATTAACTTCTTATCTTGAGCGATCAACATATTATCTTGACCGATCAACATCTTATTTCGAGCGATCAACATATTATCTGGAGCGATCAACATATTATCTCGAGCGATCAACATCTTTCCTCGGTCATCTTATCAATATCTATTAAGGACCTTTGTGTGAATTCAGATCATTAGTACAAACATACGACTGCCACCGTTTTTGTTTTTATTTAGATTATACTTATAACCGTTTCACATTTTTGCAGGGTTAAACATTTAAATACAGAAACTGATAAAAAGGCAGCAAAAAATCAGTGATGATGCAAAGAAATAAATTTAAGTCCTTGACAAAAAATAGTATGTAGGCTTTCCTATGGAAGCCCTGGAGGGACAATTGATTTCCGTACTTCCCACTTCTGACTTCTAACTTTTGCACTTCTCACTTCCAACTTCTTGACTTTCTACTTCCACTTTCTACTACTGCCTTTCGACTTCTGATTTCCAACTTCCACACTTCTTATAATTACTTCCGACTTCTTGACTTCTTACTTCCCCCTTCTAACTATCGCACTTTCGACTTCTAACTTCCGCACTTCTGACTTCCAGCTTTCTGACTTCATACTTTCGGCTTCCAACTTCCACACTTCTTACTTCCGACTTCCAAAAAAGGAAAGTTGGCAGTCAGAAGTGCGGAACTTGGAAGTCGAAAGACAGGAAGTTAGACGTTAGAAGTGTGGAAGTTAGAAGTCAAAAGTGCGATAGTTAGAAGAGGGAAGTAAGAAGTCAAGAAGTCGGAAGTAAGAAGTGTGGAAGTTGGAAATCAGAAGTCGAAAGGCAGGAAGTTAGAAGTCAGAAGTGCGGAAGTTAGAAGTCAGACGTGCAGAAGTTAGAAGAGGGAAATAAGAAGTCAAAAAGTCGGAAGTAAGAAGTGTGGAAGTTGGAAATCTGAAGTCGAAAGTCTGGAAGTTAGAATTGCGGAAGTTAGAAGCCAGAAGTGCGGAAGTTAGAAGAAGGAAGTAAGAAGTCAAGAAGTTGGAAGTAAGAAGTGTGGAACTTTGAAATCAGAAGTCGAAAGTCAGGAAGTTGGAAGTCAAAAGTGTGGAAGTTAGAAGTCAGAAGTGCGGAAGTTAGAAGTAGGAAGTCAAGAAGTTGGAAGTGAGAAGTGCAAAAGTTAGATGTCAGAAGTGGGAAGTACGGAAATCAATTTTCGCTCAAGGGCTTCCATACTTCGCCCATATATTAAATGATTTTCCTTGTTTTCCCTTAATTCATACATGCAACTTTTCTGCGCGAATTTATCAGTCGAACTGAAATTTGTTGCTGTTCTAACATGCAGTATGCATCATTGGTTATGTTCATTTGATTTTGAAGATAGGATGACCAAGTATATGCATTGCTTTCCCAATTGATTTGATAAACTTGTACATGTACTTGTGGGAAGATTAAATAACAGTGGAATAGGCGGGACTCTAATTAACAACTTGTCCGTATGTTTTACTGATGACCTAAATGCACACACAAGGGCCTTAATATATATAAATAAGATGTCGTGCGCTCGAGATAAGATGTTGATCGCACAAGATAAGATGTTGATCGCTCAAGATAATATGTTGATCGCTCGAGATAAGACGTTGATCGCTCAAGATGATATGTTGAACGCTCGAGATAAGATGTTGATCGCTCAAGATAATATGTTGATCGCTTGAGATAAGATATTGATCGCACAAGATCAGATGTCGTGCGCACGAAATAAGATGTTGATCGCTCGAGATAAGATGTTGATCGCTCAAGATAAGATGTTGATCGCTCAAGATAATATGTTGATCGCTCGAGATAAGATGTTGATCGCTCAAGATAATATGTTGATCGCTCAAGATAATATGTTGATCGCTCAAGATAGTTTATCTTGATCGCTCAAGATAATATGTTGATCGCTCGAGATAAGATGCTGATCGCTCAAGATAATATGTTGACCGCTCAAGATAATATGTTGATCGCTCAAGATAGTATGTTGATCGCTCAAGATAAGATGTTGTTCGCTCGAGATAATATGTTGATCGCTCATTATAATATGTTGATCGCTCGAGATAAGATGTTGATCGCTCAAGAT
The DNA here is from genome assembly GCF_021730395.1 of Mercenaria mercenaria. NCBI lineage: Eukaryota > Metazoa > Mollusca > Bivalvia > Venerida > Veneridae > Mercenaria > Mercenaria mercenaria. Next base: position 59,674,727 of record NC_069378.1, read on the forward strand.
AAGATGTCGTGCACACGAAATAAGATGTTGATCGCTCGAGATAAGATGTAGATCGCTCAAGATAATATGTTGATCGCTCGAGATAAGATGTTGATCGCTCAAAATAAGATGTTGATCTCTCGAGATAAGATGTTGATCGCTCAAGATAATATGTTGATCACTCAAGATAAGATTTTGATCGCTCAAGATAATATGTTGATCGCTCAAAATGATATGTTGATCGCTCGAGATAAGATGTCGTGCGCACGAGATAAGATGTTGATCGCTCAAGATAATATGTTGATCGCTCAAGATAAGATGTTGATCGCTCAAGATAATATGTTGATCGCTCGAGATAAGATGTTGATCGCTCAAGATAAGATGTTGTGCGCACGAGATAATATGTTGATCGCTCTAGATAAGATGTCGTGCGCACGAGATAAGATGTTGATCGCTCAAAATAAGATGTCGTGCGCACGAGATAATTTAATCTTAAAACAATAATAACACATGTCCTAAACATACCACCGTATAAAAGTAAATAAGAACGACACAAATATTTTTGCATCTCTTTCATGAGGCTCATGTTTTCTTCTAACGCGCAAGTCTCTTACATTGTATACTACTGCATACAACTGACATTAAAGCCTGATGAAGATCCATTAAACATTTTAAAGGATTTAGAAAGGCCATTAAAAGACAAACGGGCCCCAAACAAGTAAGTATTGCTATTCATCTCGCTAAGATCAATAATGTCTGGCAAGGTTTTTAAATACAGTTGATATGCATTTACAACGGTTTCATAATTTCTTCAAACTTTTTATTGTCAACATCTCTATTTTGTCAGATATACTCATATAAATATGGAAACATGGAATAAACATAGATTTAAAATAAATGTGTTTAAATATCAAGATGAGATGTTTAAAACTTTTAAGGATACATAACATATATTTTATTCAACATACAATTTCATACATACAATTTATAGTCAGACAGTACAATCTGTGTAAAGCATAACACATTACAGTAGTTTCAATCATTTTACTGAAAAGATTCAGTAGATTAAATCGTATAACACTATTATATCATAATTCTCGACAATAAATGGGTATGAAGAGAACTTGATCATAAATTATACTTATCATGTTTTTGCTACAACACAACTAAGTGCAAGGTAAGTACTAGTACCTTTTGGTTATAATGCAAAACAGATATCAGAGTTTATTTCCATTAAACTAATTTGTGTATATAATTGGTATTATTGGACCTCTGGCATTAGTCTATGTACTTTTAGCATATGTGAACACTACGGCAAATGTAAGTCACGGCTCAATGATCGAAATTCAACAATATAAATAAGATAAGTGGCTTGCCATAACATATATACATCGATATCGAAAACACATTGTTTCGTGTTTCATCCTTATAACTCAATGACATATAATAAGAAATTAGGAATTACATTGATGAGTTATACAAGAGCATCCGCAAAAAGATTTACGCTAAAGCAGTAATCGGGGTTTAGGTACTATATATAAAGACTAGTTTCTTGACATAAATGTTCAAAAGTCAAGGTGTGTCGATGTTATGTAAATATTTTCGTATATGGTTTATGCCGATGGACCACATTTCGGTCGGCCTTTCCGGAAACCGAAAATAAAAGACCAACTCGTGGGTCTATGTAAAATTAAATCCATCGTACTCAACTATTGTAGAAATAGCGTTCTCGGATGCTGACTTTATATATATATATATATATATATATATATATATATATATATATATATATATACATATATATATATATATATACTAGAGAGATTTTATACGAAATAAATCACCACCACGATATACCAGACCAATAACGGCAAAGCGCCTAGCAACACAAACGAACACGCACATGCCACAGCAAGTCCACTAACCCAATAAGATTAGTTTTGATGCTTCTTTATATACGAGCCCGAATTGTACTACACATTCTTACTGGTTCAACATTTTCATACATATACTCAAATCATAAATCAATAGTGACATTTTAGTCTTTTTAACTGATTGGGACCAGAGAGGCTATATTTTCTCTCTCTGAAAGTCAACTGGATCTCGAGGATACATTGAATATATATATTTAGATACTTTGCATTAATGGATATAATTATATTCAGAACAGTTGACTTTCCCATACGTGAGATCCGCTAGGATACAAGTTCGCTTTATGAATTATTATTGAGTAGAGGCATTTTAAATAGAAGGTAGGCAGATCAAAACATGAAACAAAAATACAATATCGTAAAACACTAACTGGCCTATCAAAGACACAGGTTAGAGCAGAATAGAACAGAAGATATTTTACATTTTGAACAGACAGAATTAATCGGTATGATGTCTGCGAAATGCATCACAGCATGCAAACCGTCCCGGATGATTGGGTCAGTCCCTACCTAAACGGTCCAGAGAACATCCATGATACATCCATAGATGAAAAATACCGCTAACATTATTCTGTCACACTATAGTTCTTAATTAAAGTAATTGATTGGCCGGCAAAGTACCTTCATTATTAATCAGGTAATCAGTGAGATTAGTTCCCAAAGAATTGTGTGAAATAATGCGTCTTTAGTGCTTTTTTGAAAGGTCTTGCACTCTCTTATGCAGCTGCTGTCTGAAAGCTCCTGTCACCAAAGCGCACTGTCCGACATTTGGGCACCACTAGTTTTAATGCATTATTCTGCGATCTCAGATTTCTGGATGGTGTATATATTTTTAACATGTTCACTACATAAGCTGGTGATCGATCTTTGAGTGCCTTATATGTATGTGTTATAATTTTGTATTTTACCCTACATTGCACAGGAAGCCAATGGAGTTCACGCAACACAGACGTTATATGGTCGTATCTGGATGTTCTGGTTACGATTCTAGCTGCCGTGTTTTGGACATGTTGCAGTTTGTTCATTGACTGTTTTGGAATTCCATATAAAAGAGAGTTGCAATAATCCAGACGTGATGTAACAAGAGAGTTGATTAGAGATTTGGTTGCGTTTGCGGTTAAATATTGTCTGATGTGACTGATTTGCCGCAACTGTGCATAGGAATTCCTACACATACTATTCACATGTTGCCCCATCTTCATGTTCGAATCCAGGAAAGCACCGAGGTTCCTGACACTGCCTGATTGTTTGATTTCAGAGCCGTCCACTTTCACATATATGTTTGAAACAGATTGTGTCTTGTGTTCAGATGAAAATGATTAATTCTGATTGTTCAGCATTTAGTTTCAACATGTTGGTATTCATCCAACTAACTATATCCTTTAAACAACTTTCAACGCGATGAATGGTCTCTTCAACAGACATTTTGTTTATTGGTTTGAAGGACTGTTATAACTGCGAATCGTCCGCATAGAAATGATTGTTCAGTCCGTGCTTTCTGCAGATAGCTCCGACTGGTTTAGTGTACATTATGTAGTTCTTTGTCCCCAGGACAGACCCTTGGGGTACACTGTACTTCATTAGCACTGGTTGTGATAGCTTGCCATCTATGCATACGGTCTGGTAGTGGTCACTAAGGTATGACATCCATGCGAGTGGCTTTCCTGTAATACCAAAGTGATGTTCAAAGCAATGAATCAAGAATATCATTTTGGACTATGAGTGGAATTTCTTATAAGCAGATTTGATTAACTTCATGGAGTTCATTGTTCCTCAGATGATTTCCAGTTCGAACATCTACCGCTTTTTCTAAGATTTTAGACAGAAACGGCAGGTTTGACACAGGTCTGTAGTTTTTTAGGACATTAGAATCTAGGCTTGACTTTTTAGAAGAGGTCTTATTCGTGAATGTTCGAACGTTTTGGGCACATACGCAGCATCTTGAGATGCATTTATAAATTTTGTTATCCAGATACAGATTGTGTTTACAATGATATATTGTTTCTGATTGTTTCGATCTTTCCAATAAAGAATAGAAAACGTGGAAATAAGTCACTGAAATCTTGTGCGAGGTGCTTTGGAGATGAATGTGATGGTAAAATCATCTCATTTGTATCGCCAAGTAAATTTTTGGTAATCTTAGATAAACTCTTATGATCACTGCCACATGAGTCAATTGTGCCTGTATAGTATTCAACACGAACTTGTTTTAGCATCTAATTCACTTCAGCACACTGTGTTCGGTAAATTTGGTGATCGATTGCGAGCTTACTTTCACGCCATTTCCGTTCTAATTTTCGTTTCTGATGTTTTGCTTCGTGGAGTTGCTCGGTATACCAAGGACATGAAGGTCTTAACACAAAAGTCTTGGTAGTCAAAGGGGCGTGCTTGTCTACTATAGAAATTAACTGATTTTAATATTCCTCCACAAATTCATCGATATCAGTATCAGATGGAGTGCCCTGTGTGTTAAAGAAATCTATTCTTCGTATGTCTTCTCGGAATGAGTCAATGTCGATCGAACGTAATTTCCTGTACGACACAGTTTGTCGTACTGGGGGTAGTTTGGAAGCTTTAGCGTAACATATCACAGCAAAATGATCACGTGTCACCTTTTCATTTAAATCAGAGAGTCCATGATCTATGACCTCGATATTTGAAACCGTGACATCTCTGGTTATCACTATATCCAACGTATGCCCAGCAACATGTGTTGGTTCTTGTACATGTTGACGCATGCCACATGCATCTAGTCTGCTTGTGAATGTTTTTGTGTCACTACTTTCCGGTAAATCAAGATGGAAGTTAAGGTCTCCTACAGTTATGGTTGTCTTGTCAATTGCAGCATATTCAGTTAAGAAATTGGGCCATTTTTGCTCTAGGAAAATGTTTGTGTTTAAACCGTTTTCTTTGGTAGGGGGTGGCCGGTGTATAATGGCAAGCCGTAGGCCTATGGAATGTCCGCCTGTAACCTGTAACTACATTGCAATCCATATACTCAAATTGGGAAAATTCGTTGTCTTTGCTTGATGTGACTTGGATGGCTACCTTGTGAATGATCACTACGCCGCCGAGGGGCCTATCACTACGAGGGACATGTTTAATTTTGTAACGGTTGGGCACGAGTTCGCCGATGCACGCGCTGTCAACAGAGCTACCGAGCCAAGTTTCAGTTATGGCACAAATGTCGAATTCATTTGTAATGATGAAGCCACATATAGAGAGTGTTTTATTTTTCACTGATCGTGTATTGACGGAGTAAATTTTGATGTTTTTCTGCCCTTTAACCAATGTACAGTTTTCAGGTTTTATCCGTATCAAGTTGTTATTATTTACCCCATTGTTAGTGTCCCATGTTTGTCTAATCTGATTTTTCCCACCTCGAGTCCTGCTATATTGCATTAATCGAAACTCTTTCAATCTTTTGATAATTATGGGATTAGGTCTCTTTTATGCACTTGGCAATTGTCCAATATTGTGCAACTCTGATCTTTTATAAATAATCCTCGGTGACATTCGCTCACTGAAAGACATTATTGCTGCAGGCTATGCTGATATATGAAAGTTTGGCAATTTAGTTGCAATAATGATTTTTTTTTAAATCAAAATAACTTCAAAAACACAATTATGAATCACCTTATATTTATAAACTAATCACGACAAGATATCCAATATATTAAATTTTCAGAATTCTGAACAAAGTATAAATGTCAGAAAACTATCAATATTTGAGAGCACTGAAAAATGCAGCCTACACCTGACGCATAAACAGTTACCATACATGTATATGTGTTCATTCGACCCAGTAGTCGCCATAGAACCCAGACTCAGTAGATACACAAACTAGCACACACTGAGCAACATCTACCGTTTAGTCATAACAAAATGAGTAAAGATAATTTTCATCTAAGTCCTTTCATTGAATACATGATATAAGCAAACTGCCAGGTTGTTTAAGATCTACAAAAATATGGTTTGAAAAATTTCCTTCGTAAATCTTATTTATATTTCGGACATACTAGTAAAAAGTGATACCAAATTTAAGGGACAATTTCGACACTTCCTACTATCTTAGGGGATATTTTCGTGCCGACTCCTTTCTATTTCTAAATTATGAGATGACAACCTGAATTTAGATAAAGTGATTCTATATTTATCATCTTTATTACGTTGAGTTATTTTTCTAGTTTAAATTTGTGTTTTTGATTGCTATAAGATGAAAGTCTATTGGAATTATTTATGTTTACGTTCCAGCTTTGTTTATACATATCTAATATTCTAAGCTTAATTATTTGTATATTGATATCAAGTCTATCTTGCTGTAGCCAAATATTTGACATACCTATTTCATTTAACACAGTTTTACTATACATCTGCACCTTTCTTTTAAAAACTTGTTTACTACTAAATATCTATCAGGTCTTCAATTTGTAAACAAAAATCTCAGAGCAGGTAAAACAGAAAAAGTAGAAACTTCACAGGTCGCTCAACACGACAAAAACAAAAATGTTGCAGGCTCGGTTTGATCGAGACTGTTCATGGACTGTAGTGGAAATGCATGCTACCGTCCACGCCCTCTAGCCCCGGATTGAGCAGAACTCATTTACACATGCTAAAGGTACAAAAAGCAATTTAGAGACATCCGCAGATGTATTCAAACGGCGGTGAACATGGAACCTTCAATGATACACGTGTTGTGGCATGTAATTCCATGAAAAGCGACGCTTGGTCCCCAGATAAAGTAACAGGTTTGCCCCAAACGAGAAAACAATGGGCATATCTAAACAAACTGGAATTTAGAAAGGGGATCTGAGGTTATGGAGTCTGCATATCACAGGAACTGTCAAAAGACAAAATTAAAAAGCAGGCACCATATCTAAGGGATGATTATACAATACCCAAGGCTATGAAAGCGAGTATTGGAACCACCCAGACCGAAATGGTCATGCTCGGAAACTAAACAGTACCAATAACACGACATAAAAGTCGTGTCGAACGATCTGAGATTATCGAAATATAACAGCACTGATATAACAGCCTTCCTTTTCGTTAATATAGAAGCAAAACAATGTAGTTATCCATGATGACGCTTTTTCACTCACCAGGGTGACACATCTCAAAGAGACAACACTATTTTCCTAAACTTGCCTGTTTATGATGTTGTGCAGATAAGACAAATGCTAAGATAATATTAATATCAACATATTCATGGTTCAAAAAGTTGATGCAATTTAAAACTTTTGAAAAAGCAAAGTAATCTAAGAAGAAGAATATTTTGACGTAAGAATGACGTGTTGCGGGGATATCAAGTAGTTTGTAGCAATAACATTTCATACACTGCCTTTGATGAAAGATCAATAACTGTAATTGTTCCCCAAGTTAACTTCTTAAGGCTATTTGTGTTCTGTTCAGTTATATATATATTATCGGATTTTTTTCTCAAAAACTGATCTATCAACGGCTTTGTAAAGTAGTAGTTGCTATTAATTAACCAGAACAAATACTACCAGCTAGTACGAGAAGTATAGTTTTTTCCACAACACCATCATACGCGCAGATGCCTCTAGCGAAGCTATTGAAATGTCCACTTATGGTTATACGAAGACAGTTTTAATGACCTGAATATCCCTATCACTTGCACGTGAACAGGGATTACATAATTAACAATTACTACTATGTTCTGTGTGATTAATAGTCGTTTCCACAGCTCGACATATGATGTGTTGGTGCGAGAAAACGATACAATGACACAACATCGAGATGAAAAAAGAAATGATACGATGCAGGTTTGATATACAAATATTGCATTTTCGTACTATGTTCTAGTGCCATAATGCTTTTAAACCGAGCATGATATATTACCGTATGAAGAGGCAAAATGACGATACAAGTGAACAATAGCATTATGCTAATAGACAGTATATATGGCACCTCATATCCTTGCATGGTGTTTTCGCATTATCGCAATACCATTATTTCATTTACGAAAATAACATATAGAAAGATTAAGTTCTTACCCTTGTAATTTTCAAAAACTAACGGAAAATTTAGTTGAACTTGCCTGTTACTGTGGAACTGTTCGTGTATAATGAATTACGAAAGACATATATATTGTACTAAAACAACGTTCCAATATGTTCTTTAAAAAATACATCCTCATCAATTGCACCACAATTTGATGTGTTGCGAATATCTGTGATTTCTATCAAAATAAATTGCTTTTAAAAAGCTTTGTCTGACAACTGTTATAACGAAATGTTATCTCATATGTTTTATTTTCTCAAACAAATCACTAGCTACAACCCAATAGTAAAATCCTGGACAGATTCTTATCGAGATGATATGTCTTTTAAGAGGTAGTTGAATAAATTGTCTAAATGAATACTTCTGGTTTGGCAACCAATCCATCTGAAATATTTCCTAAATATTTACAATTTCTTTCAAAATATGATATCACAATATAGAAAAATATTTATATATTTCTGATAATTTGGAATTGGACTTTTGCCAACATGGAACAAACGAACGATAAGTTCGGCTTCGGACAATCCATTGTTCCTCATTTGTATGATTTATGTTTTGCAAACATTACATTTTTGTCTTCGCATATCTGTCAAATAGGCGGTGCCATTAGATTTACAAAGCTGAAGTTATATCGGGCAAATATCAGTTTCAAAATGAAATAGTTATAGTCCTATTTTTTATTATTTCTTTAGTTAAATTAGAAGTATGTCCGACTGTGATGCAATTACAACCGATGTTCTCTAAAGTACCCATTCAAATAATGTTAAAGTTCCTTTATGAAGCTGAAAACCTTTTCTTCGATATCATTACGGCTTCATAATGGAACTTTAACATGATTTTGATGGGTACTTTAGAGACCATCGGTTGTAATTGCCTCACAGTCGGACGCTGGGTCAAACATATCAGTTTAAGGTTTAAGTGGCGGAAGAAGGTATAATAGTCCATTTGAGCATTGATATAAGAAATGATAGTTACTTTGCTAAAATGACCAATCGCCTACCAGACATCAAGTTTACTTCCACACCAAGGCTTTAGCTAGTAGCGTAGTAAGAATAAACTACTCGACCATAACAACTTGGTTGTGAAGGTTCTTAATATTAAGACAAGGAGTGATTTAACTACTGCACTATTACCATCAGGCCGCGTAAGTTTATGTTAAGACAACGAGAGGATTAACTACTCGGTAATATCCACTTAGCCTAGTAGGTTCATGTTTAAGACAACGGGAGAATAAACTACTCGACTATAACCACAAGGCCGCGTATGTTTATGTTGTGGCAACGATAGGATGAAATACTCGACTAAAACTCAAGGCCGTGAAGATTCATGTTAGGAAGATCATAGGATAAAATACTCGACAACAACCACTCGGGTACGTGCGGTTTATGTTAAGACAACGAGAGGATAAACTACTCGACTATAACTTCAAGGACCTTAGGTTCATATCAATACAACGAGAAGATAAAGATCTCGGATACCCACTCGACCGTGTAGTTCAGGTTAATATACGGGAGGATTAACCATTAACCGTGAAGGATCATGTTAAGAAAACGTTCGGATTAAGTAAATCAACAAAGACCTGTTGTCCACAGCATAACCGAAAACAGTATTTACAGCAAAATGTTTCAACAATATTCTTAATTTTGTTTCATTATAATCCATGAATAACCTGACATTCTAAATATGAAAAAGTAACCAATTTTAAAACAATCCAACATACCATTTTTAAATTTCGAGCAATTTTTCTCCTGTTTGTTCATCCTCTACCTAAGCGTCAATGCAGCACACACAAAGTTATGAATAGCCATGTACACATATACTTACGTGAAATTCTTCTTAAATCGTAGAACGCATCATTGGGAAACCATTGCAGACGTTTTGGTTGATTGATTCTATTCCTATGAAGTAATAAAGCACAACACTCTAACGCCCAGGTACACGACAAACATACGATTGTTAATAAACATCCAACATACTTGATTACAAAATACATCATCAAACATTACAGACCGAAGTAAGTTTGAGATTAAACATTCCATGATGAAGTATGTATGTTTGTTTGTTTTTTTTTTGCATAAAGTCTGTGTCACAATTATGTTTGATTTATGTTTTCGCACATATTTACACTCAACAACATTCCTAATCGGTCAGTTTGTATTGTATTACTATTTGGTTAATGATGCATGTATTTACAAGAAATTTCACATACCGACATTTGAATAGGTACTGCAGGTAATTAATGATTTACTTTTGGCCGACTAACGGCCAACTTAACCGCATTAGGCGTTTTGACTAATATAGCATATTTTTCACGTGCAGGACATGTGAACAGATATGCACATGTTAATGAACACTTTTGGCATTACTGACGAAAGTCCTACTAGAAAAACACATATCATCGTGAAATTGACACAAGAGCAAAGCGCCCGAGCTGTCGGAATTTTACAACAAAATTCAAAATCGGTCACTTCAATGAATTGTACTTGGGTTACATTTCGCCAAAAGAGCGCGGATGGTAGATAACCTACGATTGAAGGTTCTTTTAAACGGAAATAAGGTTAAAAATGGAAATAACTATCAAAGTAACAGCTACAAACAAATTATATCAAAATTCTTTTGAAATTGCAAAAATAATTACACACGTGTCGTAAATTTGTCCCGGCTAGCAACATTCCCACAGCTCGATCGCGTTGCTCTCTTGTGTCAATTTCACCATGATATGTGTTTTTCTAGTAGGACTTTCATCAGTTATGCCAAAAGTGTAAACGAACACATGCCTGTTGGTGCACATGCCCTGCGCGTGCAAAATATGTAATATTGGTAAAAACGCCTAATGCGGTTACTTTAGCCGTGAGTCTCCATAAATAAATTAATAATCAACTTCATTCATTTTGTGTGAATACATGCAATATTAACAAAATAGTAATACAATATAAACTGACCGATTAGGCATTTTGCTGAGTGTAACAAAAATAGTTTTGACTCCAGATGAATATTGATATAAAACTAGATTTTGTAAGCATTGTCAGGGCGCCAGTATGGGCAAAAAGATCGTTGTCAGCATTTATAATCAATTTGCAATTTGTCATGAACACATGTAAAATTGTTTACGTAGATAAGGACACTACTCGCAGTCTATACAGACTGCATTCAATATATTATATTATATATCTATAATTCTATCTTTATGTTATTGTATCCTTCCGGGATCCAGTGTGTTAGAAAGGCATTTCGTTGATGTTTTTTCTTTAATATCTCATCTCACTTATATATATATAATCATATATCAATCTCATATTATTATATATCGCCTCTCTTTTGAAACACTTCTCTGTCTATAACTTCCTAGCACAATATTCTAATCGAATTATCTTCAGTTATATATATATATATAAAATAATATAAGATTGCAATTTACTCTCCAAAGAACTGTATTTTAGTTTAAATGAAAGCATTGTTCATTAAATTTTCCTTTCATTTTTATGTTGTTTTTCATTTCATATAATCCATAACATTTCTTTTGTAAATAAATCAATTCACTTCCCGATGCATGTTTACGTAAAATACATCTTGAGTACATACTATTACGTTATGACATTAAAATACCGACTTAACTATTACTTTATGTTTTACCTGACTATGGCATACAGATAACTCGTACAGACTGTGGCGTAAAAGTATGAAATACATTGAGTCCCTCCGAATAGGTGTATGTATTAAAATGAAATAATGCGTTTAGTTGACATTCATAAAATAACAGATGTGCCATGAAAGCTTCTTATCATAGCCCCGCCCTTTGCCGCAGACATTATATATATAGTAATCATTCTTGCTGTCATAATGTCTGTCTCTCCTTTTGGACGTCCGTCGGTCTGTTTTGTTACACATATTACAAATCTGCTCAGCGTCGTCTGAAGTACAGTGGCCATTGATCTGTCTTCATGTTCAGTGTCACGATTGGTTAAAAGCGCAGGAATAATGTCGAATGTTTGAATTTCTGTAGGTTCTAGGAGTTTATTAAATTTCTATAACTATTGTTCACCTGAAATTTACAAATGAACATTCCAATTTCAGTTGCACTGGATTTATCACAAATTTCTTGTACTCGGTATTCTTAGATAAAGCACAGCTTTCTTGGTTAGGTCAATATACAAGAATATGCAGTGTAAAATAGATACATTTTTTGACATTAAACTGAAATTAAAACAGAATTTAATGTTTTCATCAAAACGACGCAAGTTCAAATTCAGTTCCGTACACAGTTTTAAGAGTCAAGAAGAAACGGCGGTTTACTAATTCCGCCTAAGTTTTAGAATTTCCTACAATACTCATCGCATGACTGCTGGTCAATATGGCAAGAATTGCTGTCATATGCACATTTTGTTGACGAAATATTAATGAAAATGAAATAATTCACATCAGAATGAAATTGAAGTGTTTAGAGATGAGCTCCGACACATAAGTATCATGTCACATTTTAACATTCTGTTTTACTCTATGCAGATGACCAAACAGCATGATTTATAACGCGTAAAACTGTGTTAATGAACATTTATAGTATAGACGGTGACTGTTTAAACGATGATACTGTAAATGTCATAACCCCAATCTATATTATCACGTCATTTTATCCCTTAATATGCTATGATTACAAATTAACTCTCTTTACTAACCCTCAACTAAATACTCATTTTAACTATAAATAAGTTTGCTATCTTTTGCTTGATTAAAATAGACATTGCCTTCATCACTAGGGACGATCTTGACAATCCAGGTCTAGAGTCCTTATGGATCGAGTTTCTTCTCTCAAAGTGTAAACAAATTCGGTATGGTGTTTTATACCGACCTCTAGATCTTTTATAGGTGAACACAACAATGTACAATTAGATCCGTAAAGAATTATAGCAAAGATGACTTTCAGCTTACACTATTAGCTACAGAATGAAGTTCACTCTTTGTGATAATGTGACAGAAGCTTGGAACAATTTTAAGTGTGCATTTACATCAGTTATTGATAGTATTGCACCTGTTAAAGAAATCCGTTTAAAGCAACGTACCGATTTGTATATTAATTCAGATATTTTGCAGTGTAGTTATGAAAGAAATAAAGGATTTCGTTTGTATAAGAAAAACAGATCTGAGGAGAATCATTTCTTGTTTAAGTATCTTCGTAATAAAACTCAACCATATATTTATACAAGTCAAATGGTTTATCGCGGCCAGAAATTTGTACAAACCGGACAGAAGTTGCAAAATTGTCATTTGTGCAGGAAAGAAGCGTTTACCGTAATGTCCAGTACTGGACAGGTATAGTGACCATGCACGGACACAGCCAATTTTCCCAGAGGGGGGCCGATCCCCTGCCCCCCCCCCCCCCCCCCCCCCCCCCCCCGGGACATTTTGAAATTTAGCACTTCATTTTTTGCATTCTGTGACAGTTTTATGGACTAACTTGTTAAATTTGGGAAAATGATAAAATCAAGCTTTCTTGAAGGTAAAATTCTTAGTTTCTTTTAGATAAATAATATGAATTATTTCGGGGTCGTATGTAGCAGCAGCCGCATATACTTTACATGCAGTCCTAATGTTGCCTTTTTCGAAAAACATTTTCTTTCCTTCTTGTCTTCTTTCCTTTTTTAAAGATTTTCCAGCGGCGGTCCGGACCCCCGGTACCACACCCCCCCCCCTCTCTTGATCCGCGCATGGCTACATATCATGCTTTCTGTTTATGCAGGTAAACTTGTGTTTGGTTAAATTTCAACAGAGCACAGTTGTCTGAACAGTGTACAAACTCATTACTGTTTTTTCGGGCAAGGGTGGAAAAAAAGTGGTAAACAATGAAAGCAGTAACAGTTTTATTAAAAAGAATAAACAATGAGACAAACATTTCCAACATCTTTGGACGGCTCAAAAATCCCATGTTAAAAATACGATAAAGCCCGAAACGCGTGAAAATGTTCCGAATGTAAATCGGGTGAAATAGACGCTCGTATAGTTAGATTATGCGTCTAGATTGATTAAACTGGGCGAGTCTACTTACTTATTACTTGAGGATGAAAAAACGTGTTTTTTAAATGTTGCTCTTAAACAAGGGTGGCGGTTGAACTACTAAAAGTACAACAACAGTTAATTCACAACAAATCGTACGGTATGATTTTATAATCAGTAGAAGCTAGTCGTATTTACGCTTATGAGACCTGTTTCACCCATAAGTAAAGAATTGACAGGTCCATCATGAAATATTTTCCCCAGCGTGCAAATACTTGTCCTATTCAATATGATCAAAAAAAATTGCTGAGAAACTTGTGCACAAAAAGAATGTTTCTAAAACATTGTGGAAAAATTTAAAGGAACTTGGCCTACCCTATAAGACAGGGAATTCTTCTCTAGTAAAACTGGTCTTAAAGAAGATGTTTTGATAAATTATCTGTAGCAGAAAAATTCAAATCCATTTATACAACTGTTTATCTAGACTCGTTGAAAAACTGGCCAAATGTTTAAATAAGTATGGTAGGAGGTTTGTGTCAAACTTTTATTCATCAGAGAGAATTTCTCCTAATATTTTTCCATTGATGCTTTGGTTATCCCTTTATTTAAGAAAAAATAAATAAAACGGAGGTTGGTAACTATCGCCCTGTATCTATTCTTAATACCAAATATAATATCTCGTAAAGGTTATTTATGATCAAAATAGAAGGTTATTTGAATGAAAACAAACTCCTTTATAGTTTTTAGTCCTGTTTTAGACGTAGATGATTGCTTGATTCATCTGTCTGACTTCATCAGATTCCAAATGGATAACTGTAACATGGTAGGAATGGTACTTCTTGATTCACAGAAGGCCTTTGCCACAGTATTTTACTGATGAAACTTGCACCACAACAGTGTAAATTGGTTCATGTCATATTTGTCTGACAGATTTCAAATTGTTGATGTTTCAGGTACTTTTTCTACTAAAGCTAATATCACCTGTGGAGTCTTTCAAGGGTCCATTCTAGGACATGTTTTGATTTTAATCTATGTCAATGATATCTTATACCGATAATTCAGGTATATTTAAGCAATAATTTATAGCAAAAGAGTGTTTTATCACTACTTATGCACGATGGGCGGTTATACGTCGGGCTCAATAATTTCACGACGGCGCAGCCCTCGTGAAATTATTTGTACGACGTATTATCGCCAGAGTGTATAAATAGTGTTAAAACACGGTTTTGCTATAGATTACTTCGATTCTAATATGCCCTAATCTAAAACAGTAGATGAAATTATAATAGCGCTCTTTCTTGGTCGCAACAAAAACATTGACGTCACCGCACGTTAACGTGACGTCATTCTAGCGTAAGAGTGTTTTAACAGAGAAAAGTATATTAGAATGTTCAATAGAAAAAGAATATCCTACATAGAATAACAATATCCTACATAGAATGTTTCTTATTTAAGAAACTTGAATAGGTTAATGAATGGTTGGTTGATAATAAGCTATACCCTTCATCTTGGTAAGACTTTCATAAGTCAGTTTTGTTTGGTTCTAAACCTAGATTACGGTCACAGTCAATATTGAGTAGTTCTTGCAATGGCCAGCGTATTCAGTCAACTTCTTCAGTACTTGGGTGCAACTTTTGACCAAACATTGTCATATGAGTAAATGACTTGGTCAGTCATAAAGAATGCAAACAGTGGGTTAAAGTTGCTTAATAGGAAAAGCTTTGACTTTGCATACCAGGACACTCCTGGTCATATGCCTTATTCAGTATCATTTTGACTATGTCTGCTCGTTTTAGCACCCAACTTTAACTCGAAATTTGTAAAACAGACTCCAGATTACCCAGAATAAACTTATTCGTTTTGTTTCAAACTTAAATAGCAGGTCTCACATTGCTTTGGACCACTTCAAAAACAAAAATGTACTTGAACAGGTTGCCAATCTCAAAAAGCATAGTCATGTCTTTAAAATCAAAATGCTTACTGCTTCAGTTTATCTTGGTGAGCATTTTATTCCACTTAGTGCACATCGTTATCACTGTACCAGGTCAAATATGAATGTTATTCCTGCCCTGGATCCCTCTCTTAGTTTGTCCTTACATGACGATGGACGATATGCACTGCCCAAAGTTAACAATTGTAGTAAAAGGTCATTCTCGTACAGACTTTCTCATCAGAAATTGTTTATCTATTGGCCAGTTTAAGACTGCAATAAAAACCCATCTGCTGATCATTTAAAGTTTTTGCTCCTTTCTTTTTTTCGGACATAAAATGTAACGTCAGTCAATATATACTAGTATACTTTTACTCATTTTCCATACTGTTTTATATGTCGCATTACTCATTGGATAGGTATATTTATTTTATTCTATTACTTTCAATCATTCTGCAGTTATTTTTCAACAGTACAAGAAACAGTAATATGTGCTTCAGTTTTCTGTGATATGGGTAGCAATTTTATATAATTCAACTTTTTGATAAGGATATTTATTGTGATACTTGATCATTTATTGTGATACTTGATCATTTATTGTGTATATATTTTAATTAATTTAGTTTAATTAGAGATAGAATGCATGACTCTCTATGTCATGCCACTAATATCAAGGACCACAATGGAAATAATGAAAATTTCATTTTTCATGTTTCTGTTATTCTTGGTATTGGCATACATGTCATGGCGTTCCTACATGCTTGCCAACTGTATGCTTTTGCATCATGTTGTTACTGCCATGATATGTACACCTTTTACCTAAAACTATCTATCTATCTATAAACGCATGACACATACAATGTATCAGCATAGGGCGAGGCTCTTAAAGTAACATTCGACACTTTTATTTTAGATATTGCATTATCTTTTTATTTCGTGATTACGGATTTTAGGTTTAGTTTAAAAATGTACTTAGAATTTTTATGAAATAATTTTTCATATTCTAAGAACAAGATATTATTTCTTTGAAATGAAATATAATTTTGTAAAAAAAGAAATAGTATTAAGTAAAAATGAAATATTACTTTATATGAAACACAAATATAATATCTCAAATAAAGTGTCGGATGTTACTTCATAGTGTCCGTAGTATATAAATCACAATGCACTATAATTTTACACAGTTACAAGGTTTACTCCACGATATCTTGGTTCGCCCTGCAGCTTATTTTTTATTGATTTTTAACTTTATTTAACAAACGTTCCAATACTACATAAATAGAGAAAATCAGTACATGTTGTCGTATCCAACGATAGAACCTGCTGACAAATTATAGGAATTTAAGTTGCTAAAAGAGCTAGAAGATGAATGCTAAATTCTTAATTACATATATATATATATATATATATATATATATATATATATATATATATATATATATATATATATATATATATATATATATATATATATATATATACGCACAAGCTGGGAATAATTGAAGCTTCAGTGCAAGGTACAACATAGTTTCACTACACAACACACCTGCTAAAATGAATGTAACCACTTTACAACTTTTCATAGTGTTAAATAAGTCCTTGTGCACTTGCTTATGTCAAAACTCTTGCAGTTCATTTACCTAAACATTGTTAAGAGAAACGTAATATTTTAAAGTACCGCTAGATATTAATTTTTGGCATCTACAGTCAATGATAGGTTTGGGCACGTTTCATTCTCGAATTCACTGTTGTATGTAACAAATAAGTAAGGTATAAGCTAGTCAGAGTTGGTAGGCAAATTACGATTTGTTAAAAATATAAATCTTCTGAGCGTTATAAATATTGGTAAATAAACACTGATTAGTTTATTGATCAGGTATGATAATCTTCGACAATAACTTAATTGTTTGTGTATTTCTGTTAGATGAAACATTCTTGATAAATCTTAAGCACAGGACATTTGAGAGCTTGAATGATATATAGAGAACACAACAATACAAAAACTTTGACATTCATAAATTGAACTGGCATGTTATTGCATTTAACTATTTGATATCTCCGTATCGTGTGATTTATACCAAAGCTATTGTTTTTTCTTTGATTGCCACTTGTTGCCAGAGTTGTTGTGTACTCTGGTACATAAGAGATTTTTAAAATTAAAAGGAGTCCTTATTCGTATTGATTTTGCTTTTCAAAACATGAATTGTTTGAGTAATGCTGCTGTTAACAATGTTTGATAATTCATGGCATCAATGAACAGATCATAAAGTCCACACACTTTACGAATGAACTTGAGTGCTCTTGCTAAGCAATAAAAAACAGGAAATTTATTTATGAATTGTGTCTGTTGAAACAAAGTTCTTTATATATTATAACTTATCTAAGCAAAGATATTTTGTTCACTTTAACGTTTTGTCATCGCACTTATAATGCGCGGATAGTATGGACATATAAACATGCTCAGTGATACGTTCAAATATTAACATGCTCAATGATACGTTCAAAGTAGAATTAAAAATTATTTTCTAACGTAAGTATTAATAACAACAACAGATTGAATTGCTACATCAATTTATTATGTTAGTTGCAGAGTGAAATGAAATCACCTTAAAGCTTGTAATGTATTGTTTGTAAATAAAAGGCGTTTATTTCTAACGAGATAAAAAAAATATTACCTACACATAAATTGAACATTATTGCAATGAATCAAAGGAACATTGTACCAGGTAATAGAAGCAAATCATGTTAACCTAAAAATGAGGCCCATGCAAATATGTGAAAAACAGAAAATCCAAAAAAGGCCACAATCTAAGAATACAGTTCTCTTTCGGTAATGATAGCATATATATTCTAAGGATGTGTTCCGCTGAACTTATATGTAGAAATACATTGCAGAATTAACGTTTCTCTGTCTGCAGAGTTATAAAATCTACAACAAATCATTTGCAAGCATACAACGAAATTAAGCTTACTGAAAACAGAATTTGTTATAATATAAAGTAATAGATCGAACTACTTGATTATACTACAGTTCAATCTGTTAATCTATCTGAAACCTCTCAATGGCTATTATGATGTTGCTAAATATGATGTCAGAACGCGCCCACCTTCCGGTTACCCAGGACACTTATGATAATGTTGGCTGAGGCACGTTGTGTCAACGACGTCATTTTTGACCGTTTTTAAAGGGCCCTTTTTCTTATTTATAGTACAGTATATCACAATGCGAAAGAGGAGCAATATATATATTGCTATAAATTGTATGAGCGTACTTGCGTATGATAGTATCTAGTTACAAAGTTATTTTTAAATGTCATTAGTTTGAAAAGTTATTCACAGTAACTTGTCACAACTGAGGATATTTTAGCATCTATTTACTGAGCATACTAAGTTCGTATACGAAAATAATTTGTTGAAGCTTCCTTTACTATGAATTTATAAGTGAAACGGTGTAAACATTTCTTTTACGGTGTTCAATAATCTATCAGGAGAAGCTTGCACGTATAAGGTAATACGCGCCACCTAACGATTTTCAACGGACTGTTATAAAATTTTGCCAAATTAAAGTTGACGATATTTCCGATTGACTGGTATTTTTACCAGTTCTCTGTTATTCCCCATTTTGCAGCTGTAAATCTTCAAACATGACCACTAACGTCATTTTTCAGCAGAGCGCAAAATGACGTACTTGACAGGTTTTTAGAGTAGTGTTTTTATATACAACAAAAATACGGCAAAAAATCTTTATTTTCAAGTTTGTATTAAAATTATCTCTCCAATGATATATAATTTGTCAAGTTTATTTCGACGTCACAAACGATTTATGAACACAAAACACGCAAAACTGACATCGCGCTTCATCCAAAATTTTGCGTGAAGACGCCTGAATTTAAGAAACTGTCAGTTTTTTTAATAAATTTGAACAAGCTCCAAAATTTCATTCACTATCGATTCCGTTCAGGCCTTACTCGGGGCGTTGAATTATTCATGTGAGGAAGCCATCCAGCTGGTTACGGAAGGTCGGTGGTTCTAACCTGGGGCCCGCTCCTGATGAAATAATTCACCGAGGAGCACCTGGGGTCTTCCTCCACCAACAAAGCTAGAAAGTCGCCATATGACCTATGATTGTGTCGGTGTGACGTTAAACCCAACAAAAACAAACGAACATATACCGAAAACTGATCAAAACCGCCATTTTTACGTATTCCTTCTTAGAGAAGTATAGCCGATTCTGTGTGTATAAAAGCGTCAATTTTAAACAAAGAACAAGGATCCCATAGCCTTTTTAAAACTGCTATGTTATTAAGAAATGTCCATTTCAGGATCATGCCTGATTGCTTAATATCGTCCTACATGGAAGATGCTCCATTTCACTGAAACATTTTCTGGTAACTGTTTCGTACGTTGCTTGACCAGCACTGATTCGTCCCAGTATCCTCGATTTCAATTTGATGTCTCGTAATTATCACTCCACATCTTCGAAAATAATTTTGCATTTCTGTTTTCTATTTTATTTTTATTTTTGTGCCGTGGGTTGATTCAGTTGCTGGAACGCAATATCTCTCTTGAAAACGAAATAGTATTTCGAGACATGAGAAAAGATTAAAAACTAGAAATTGTGTTCATCGGACACGGATGCCCCCACAAACTGTGCCATCCTCTACTTAGCAAAAACTATCAAAGGGCCTTATTTGCAGTAAAAATATTCACAGAAAAAAATCCTCTCCTTTATTGCCATCAGCACATCAAGCTTGAGTTGGACACACAATACTTTTCTCTATATTCTATAGGGCAAAACAAGTGTGGGAGGAGTTGGACACACAAGCTGTAGGGACGTGCCGACGTACGTACGGACGGACAGCAGCAACGATATATGCCGCGCACATAAATGTGTGTGGGCATAACAACACATGTCCTCCTGGAGTTACTATAAGTCCTAATGTTCTCTAAAATCAGTTTTACTTAAAAGGTAAAGTAGCGTTGTCTGTATTTGCATGTTATTTAAAGGTATTTGTAAATACATATAAACAAGGCCAATGATTTACAGACATTCATTTCAGTTTCGTGTCGCTTATACATTTTTTAATGTTTACAGTTAATATTCTGTTGTTTTTTTCCCGTTTGTCTAAATTGTTTGAAACTTAGCTTGCTGAAATCGACTATATATTTTCCAAATATGCTAAGTTGTTCAATCTCATAACAGTGAATGTCATTTTTTCTTATTAATTTTGGTTTTTAATTTGCTTTGTATTAGGTGGTACAATGTGTGTGATTTTAAAGAATAGCAATAAATCTGGCGAGTTGTTGACAACTCCTGAAAAAAATCCAAATAAAAAATGTCACTTTACTTTTGAATAGTTATTGAATATGTGAACGTTCCGTATTAAATCAAGTTCTAATAAACATGTATTATAATATTTCATTCTGATTTATTCAAATATATAGCTACCAAATGACAAGCCAGTCCAAGTGATAAAACGTCTATGAAATTACCTCAGTGGGTAGTGTAACCACCATGTTTATGGTAAAGCACAAAATTTAATTATAGGCATGTAGTATTGCTTTGTAAGGTATACAAAAATGTTCAACTTGTGTTCAAATGCTCTAAGTCTTCATCAATAAAATGTTACATTGCATTTTGTGTGTTAAATGGACACAAACAAAAGATAGCTTACAGCTTCGTAGGGCCCTTTCTTCTAACAAATCATCAATACAAGCTGTTCTATTTTTGGTTTATATGTGACGATTTCCTTAGAGGAGTGTATTAACACCTACGATTTCCAAACAGGCGTGCCAAGTGTTCCAAAGTTGTATGAGTTTCTATAATGGAAAGAGTGAATTTCTTTCCGAAAGTTCTCCAACACATATCATAATTCTTATTACTTTGTTAGGAAACAGGTCTGTTGGAAAAGTATCCGTACGAAACATTTAGAAAATAGACAATGGCACAATATGGAGCCTTGTGTCACACCAGTAAAAGTATTTTCTCGTCAGAAAAAAAAAACACACAAATATTTATTCATTTTAGTGTGATGTTAAAGGGGTTTAGGCATTGATTGAGAAAGGGCATACATAAAACATAAAAGCACATAAGTTTTAAACAAAATAATATATTTTCACTCAAAAATTGTTGATATGTTAAATACAATATTTTTTAAATGTCGTTAAGCAATAAAATTGTTAGATATTGTCCTCATCAATTGCCATGTATGGAGATAACGTTTCAATAAAACGAATAGATACATGTAAACACATTACATACAAGTGAACCAAACCAAATTATAATTTCCATTTTTTATTTTATGAATATATTCTAAGAAAATAAAAAAAAAAACACGTCTAAAACTAATTAAAAGTTAAAAACACACGGGACAATGATTTTGACATCGATATAATAATATCTCATAACAAAAATCACTTCCCTAATACGACAAACATAATGTTTCTAGGACAACTTAGTACTGAAGGGAGTAGACTAACGACCACTGTAGAGTCATAATTTCAGGAACTTGGAAAACAATTATAGAAAGTTTCTTATAAGAAATGCTACCTCTTGTCATAATGTTGGCAGTTTGCTCGCATGTTGATTAGCAGTATTGTAACTGTGTAGTTATAAAAAAAAATTGTAACTCTCGAGTGTTATCATAAATCAACGGAAGACAAAATGTATTCCGACTAGCAAAATAAATGTACTTATTTGTATGTATTTGACAGACTTATAACTCGTATACATACAAGTGTTAATTCTAGTATCTTCCAAAGCCTAGGTTCGTACAAGTTTCTACTCTGTCTATAGTGTATCGGTCATCTCACCTAAAGTACACTTATATACATAAAAATAGTAAGATGTAAGTAACTTTATATATTTAAAAGAATTAAAAATGCTAGTTAAGATAGAAACGGAAGGTGGATCAAGTACTAGTACTCAAGCTGTCATCTTTCTTACATAAAGAGACCTGGTCGGTAGCAAGGATTGAACCCATGCCCCTTAATCTATGAGTATTTACGAGTGATTTTAAGTCAGCGACTCTAACCACCCGAAAACAGAGGCGGTCAGACAGAGTTCTACATTCTGTATGTAGATACATGTAGCAATCATTCGACATTCAATCAAAAATTGTCTATGTCAAATGTTAACATTAAAATAACTGTTTATGACAAGACATAGAACAATCGAAGAACAAACCAGACTCATGATGCAGAGACATAATAAAGCACAAAACAGTATCTGGTTTTATCAGTTGTGTGCTTAAATTACTTTCCATTGCCTACAGCAACTTTTGAACTTCGATATTATAAGATTCTTTCACTGGTTGTAGGTGCAAATAGGAATATCCGGCCTCGATGGTAACTGTTTAGGCGGTAACGAGGCTCTCTGCCGAGTTACCGCCTTAATAGTTACCAGAGAGCAGGATATTTCCATCTGCACCTATAACCAGTGGTAGAATCTTTTTCTTGCATACCGGTTTCACGAAATAATAATAAAAATAAAATCAATTGAACAGCTTTCTTTTTTAGAACTAGATCTATTTCTTATGGTAGTGTATTTAAACAAAGCGCGGGAAACCAACGTATGTAAACAGGAAAGGCGACATGACGTTTCAAAACAAACATTCTAACACGATTCGATTCATTTTCTTATTAAACAAAGAAGGCAGAAAGCAGTGAATTATTACACAACAAATCACTGTTCTGACGTCACAATTATTACGTCACCGCGTCAAACGGCATAGCGGCGCGCTGGAAAAGAAACCGATTGAAAACGGGCAAATTTTTAATGAATGTCGTCAAGGATGTACTTAAAAATCCTTGGTAACGTGTTAGAATCGAAATAATATATCTCATTTAGTGATTTGCTCTTGAATAAACCATTGGTTGTCGTTCAGATGCGTATTATTATATCACTCAGGCTGCGCCCTCGTGATATAATTCCTTCGCATCTGAACTCCAAACAATGATTCATTCAACGGCAAATCACTGGATGAGATATATTATTTCTTAAACAATGTTTAGTTCCGGTTTTGTTTTACCAGCTGCAGCGTAACGTTATGAATTTTGATAAAATAAAGTGATTTGAATCGAGAAATATACTACCAGGAACCAATAGGAACTGTCAAGGTATTGAATTTTCATTCCGTTGTTTAAATAGAATATAAATTACTACACAAATCTTTTACATATAAGTAGTTCTTATACGTAATTTACAGTACGAGAGTCATCTTACACCACCCCTGGCTGTAAGATGGACTTTTCCAACACCGGTAAAGATACCGGAAATCCCCGTCTGGTTTGCAAGAATAAGTAATATTGTATGTTTTAATTCCTTCTTTATGTTTTATCTAAAAAATTAGGCATTCACAAATCTCAGGGCGGATACAGGATTTGATGTAAGGGGTGCAAAATATTTGTAGTCGAACAACTAGGGGGGTCCGTGGGCTTGTCACCATTTCCCTCTCTCCACCCCACCCCACCGAAACATTTTGAAAACAATAGATCCATCTGGTGCATTCTTGGCGTTCTGATGTGCTTTTTTTTGTATTGAAAAGGGACAGGTTTTGTGATAAAATCAACCTAAATAACATGCTACGTAAAGTCCATGTTTTAATGACTCGTCAGACTTAATCTTGCTTAAGTATCTCGGAATGGAATTTGTAAGCGCCCGATTTCTGAGGATTTTATTTGGAGGGGTTACTAAAGTTTATTAACGTAAAATAAAAAGCTTTATAGGAGCTCATGCAAACTTGTCGGACTTTTATTTTGCGAGCGTAGCGAGGAAGAAAAAATGCATTGTTTTACCCAAACAAAAGACAAATTGCCTATGCGAGCAAAGCGAGCGAAAAAAAAATGCATATTTATATTTTCAGCCAGAACAAATGATGAATTACTTATGCAAGCGTAGCGAGCGAGAAAAAATGCCCCAATCCCTGGATCCGCCCTTGAATCTGTGCTAAGCAGACAATTTATTTTTCCTTCAATCCTACTCGTTCAAAAGACAGAATTAACAGTCAAACATATAAGTATGGTTCCTTTAAAAACCATTCGGATTAACGAAATCATGCATACAGCAAAAACACAAACAACTTATTTGGATAATCTCCCAATCGGCGAAATATTCAGTATATTTTAAATTTTTCAGTTGTTGTGTTCCTACATTTAAACTGTGTATTATTATATATACATTGTATACATTATCATGATTTAAACTAGTACCGTTTGCTATTTAATAATGATAAGTTTCAAAACGATAAGGCATTACAAAAATGACGTTCCCAGAGTAGGATATCAACTCAAGGCTCAAGACGAAAATAATAGTAATAGGTAATTAATTTGAATAAGATAGAACTGAGGCAAACACATGACTCTAAATCAGGAAGAATGACAGAAACAAAGCATTTATTTTTATTTGCGCTTTTCTCTCCGATAACAGGTTAACGAAAACTTGATTTTCTTAGAAAAAAGAATTTTGCGCTTATTTAAATGCAAAGTAAATTTTTAGGTTCGATATGCGGAAACAGGAAATAAATCGGGGAATCTTAATTCAAACTCCGCAATGACTCGCAGTCCCTGACTTTTGCATGAAAATCGTTATTTCTTGCCCGGGAAAATAGCAATCAATATTAAAAAGAAAGACTTAAACAAAGTTTACAGCATTTCCAGTCATAGTTATTTTGTTTCCAAACTATTTTCCCATATAAAGGTTTTGTTTGTATCATTTTTTTTAGAAAACCAGGCTTCAGTAAACGTTGACTTTACATAGTTGATCTTTCAAAATTTGTGAAGGTCGTGTGTTCGAATCCTACACCCGGAAAGTCTTTTTCCCAATTTTGTGACGATTTTTCCTTTAGAGACTGAACATGATTTAATTGCAAACAAAACTATCTGGAGTTTCGATCACGAAAATGTATATAAAGTAAAAACATTACAAATGTAGGAGAATGAAAACTGAAGCAGCAGCTGAATTTACCGCAAGGTTTATCAGTACTCTTTCAAAATAAAGTGCATGCAGAAACGGAATGCTCGTGTAAAAATCGTTCTGATCAAGGAAGATTAAAATGAAATCAGTCATAGGCATTGTGCTATTGTTTTAACCTGTCAAATATGCATACATTATACGCTCTGTGCATTCGATATTTTAATTTATTATATACCTATATAAATTCTGTAAAAAATCTGCTTGTATTTCACAATTAAATATGAACAGACAGACAAAAATTCCGTATTGTACCTTTTAAATTCCGTATTGTACCTTCCGTATTGTATGCTGCCGGACTATTTTCATTAATATGCATTACCAGACACATTTCTATAAAATGCGCACATAAAAAACCTCACTATGTTCCATTTAATATCGATAAACATTGAAGATTTCGTTCAAGAACGTAACAAGAATCAAAATGGTAAAGGTATATAATAAAAGGGTCATTATAACAGTAGCTAGATCTGGGACTTTGTATTCGGCTCTCGTGGATTTTGCAAGGTCAGATCACACTCGGCGCTTGCGCGCCTCGTGAGATCCGATCTGGCAAAATCCACTCGAGCCGAATACTGCATCCCAGATCAAGCTACTGTTATAATAACCCTATTATTCGGCCCAACTTCGGTGCTATCCGTATGTTTTACGGAAAGAAATTTTGGTAAAGTGTTTAAATATCATTATTCGTATTGTAAGTGAAACACATTCTCATCGATCGTATCTGTGGCTCAGTGGTTACAGCATTTGGCTCGAATGCGGGAAATCGCTGGTTCATGCCCATTAGCGAGGACATTTTTTATTTTTCATTTTCAGTTATTAATATGATTTATATGACTTCGCTGACAGTAGTACCGACACCGCGAATGAAACTGAATGATGAATTAAGCTAGTTGTAATTCATATTGATGAAATTTGTATAGCTGTGAAAAAAATACATAAAATATATATAAATGAGAAATTGATAAAAGAGATAAAAATGACAAAAAATACTTGTGAAAATAAAATGAAGGAAATACTGGATAAAAATGTACATGTACAGAGTGTTTGTTGAAATTTGTGGAACAACAAAAACAAACACAGATACTGAACGGTAATGATCTTGCAAACTCCAGGCGATGACTACTGAGCTATCGTGTCTTGCGTATATACGTATACACTATTTAAAATAAACTATTTTAATTGCTGGTTACTTTCCGTATACAAAATGGAATGTATCGAAAATCAGCCGAAGGTTGAAATATTCTATGCACCGTCCATTTAATCAATATGCATTTGACAGTTCAGTAAAATAGGACAATATTTTAAATTCATGATATTAATGTTTTAATCAAAACATTTATATCGTAAGTATTTTTATGATTATTATATATCTGTGTTTCCCTCAATGCTATTAAAACCAGTAAATCATGCGTATGGCACTGTCAAAACTAAAGATAAATATACTTGCATTTATAATAAATACTGCGTTAATGTGTCACCGAATAGGGAAATGTCTTATTTTGTGTCGGTCAGTTACATGAGTGAAGTATGAAATAACCATATATGTAACAACGAATAATATCGTTATGTATTTAAAAGCTTTATATTCAATAAAATCCTTCAATCGCAATAAATTTTCTCTGTTTTCAAGTTTCAATCAAGCGATTAGTACATGTATAATAAGTTGTGAATTCATACGATGCGTTACATAATGTATTTTCTAATACCTCGGGAACTCATCTGTAGAATACTGTGATTGTTTCTATTTCATCAGCACTGTCAGTTCAATCAACAATAATTTTCGTTCTTTATTTCCCCAAAATACCACGTAAAATGCTACCGCAATAAACGCACGGTGTGATATATCACTGAATGAACAAAACTGATAAGCAGGTGAGTGAGATCGTTCCCACCCCGCCCAACAAACAAAATGTCTTAAAACGTTGTTTTGATCAAACTGAACTTCTACGGACCTGAAGTTGAAGGAAGCTGAAGAAAATATCATGCGCATATATAATTGTATGTC
Organism: Mercenaria mercenaria; assembly: GCF_021730395.1. Lineage (NCBI taxonomy): Eukaryota > Metazoa > Mollusca > Bivalvia > Venerida > Veneridae > Mercenaria > Mercenaria mercenaria. The sequence goes on from NC_069378.1 coordinate 59,702,557, forward strand.
ATACTCATACTTATAGTAGAATGACAGGAATGTCAGTGACAGAAAAAAACTCCTTTTGGTTAATGAGCGTATGCATGGTAAAAATTATCCTTGGTATGTCAGTAATGCACTGAGACTTTGAGCTTTCAAACTTTACACGTCGATGGTTTTTTGTGTAACAACTTAATAACTTTTATAATGCTAAAAGCGACAATTTATAAAGATAAAACGCTTATTAAAATATAGCAAATTCATGATATAAGTTTTAAAATAGTGTGCTTCAGGTTGCAGAATCTGGGGACAATTTTTCTTTAGGATATATCTGTTCGTTATGTGAACATCAAATTTTATTTTATTTATTTTATTTATTATGTTTTTATTTATTTATTTTTTTTTTTTTTGCATGAGAATTGTTTTGCTGTGATTCCCATGTGTTTAATTGATGTCTCACGGTTTCTATATTTTTTGCCAAATGATTCTAAACCCGTGCAGCCGCAGCATTATCATTTTATTTGAACCGTCGTAAACTACAATTATTTCGGACATGTACAACACACTTTATAGCCTATGCTTTGTTGAAACATTTTTCTGTCATGAATTTCTAGACTTGGCGATCGCTAAACAAACATCGCGCAAAAATAGCATGAAATTCCCGTGTTAAGGTAAATGCACGAGTTAGCTATGATCTAGGCTTTAGAATTTCCAAGTGTTTAAACAGTTTTAAGAATGTATTGGAGTCAGATTCTTGTGTCATTTTCTTTGCTGTGTAGTAGATAAAATCAATCAGATAATGTACTAATGTTATGATTAATGTGGTCTCTAAATTTGATAAATACTTAATGAAATAAAACTGTATTAAACTGTTTCGGCTTTTTAGTATTCACTACTCTTCAACATACGTAGATAATTGCGTAACAAGTTGACAGCTGCTTATACATGTATAAACATCGTAGGAGGTAATGGCATAACAAATGCTGTTTCAAATGCAACACAGGTTTTTGAGAGGTATTAGTATCTTTTTTACTTTTGGGACATTTTAACATCATAGATTTCAACACATTGCAATTTCTGAACAAAATCAGCGCGAAAATAGCATGAAAATCCTGTGTTAAGATAATTGCATGAGTTAGCTACTGTATGCTATAGGTTTTATTATTTTCACATGTTCTTAATCAGTATTTTAAACGTACTGGAGTCAGATCCTCATATGGATTTCTTTGATTTGTAGTAAATAATATCAATAAGTTAATGTACAAATGTTGTTGTTCTTTTTTTACAAATAACGAAACTGTATTAAAATTCTCTTGCTTTGCTGTATTAATTACTGTTGAATTTACATAGGTAATTGCATTATGAGCTGAATATATGAACATCTTTGGAGGTAATACTACATTTATTTTTTTCAAATATATATATATAATATATATATAGTATTCTCAGTTTAACATAAGTATTGTCAAATCAAGTCATTAACTTAGAAATAAAAGCGCATAACACAATAAGCCGGAAAAGATATGCGGTAACATAAATATATAATAATGTCTTGTGAACGTAAAAAGATATTTAATTAGTAACTGATGAATTAGTCAACATAATCTTTTCACTAATAAGCTTATAATGACGAAAGCATTATGTTAAATTAGTGAAAAAAATTTAAACCTTTGTGTGTATGTACTACGAGTTGTATACAGGTAAACTGGGGAACTGCAGTAAATGGCGAAAGATACACACCGTTGTAAAATTCTGATTGTGTGTGAGATATGTGTATGACCAGAACCGGCGTACCGGGGAATAAATTTCTATCGCTCAGAATCAGCTCAAATTTCGAGATATGACTAATTTGAAGGTCAGGAATAACGTGGTATGTTAAAATGAACCGGGGAATTCCCCGGTTCGAGGCGTATCCCCAGTACGTTGGTGTGTATTCATACGAAATTACCCAGTTGGCAGCGTTTACAAACTCACACATACACACACAAACACACACACACACACACACGCTTATTTGTGTTCATTTTTTGACACAAAAATAATTTCCGAATGGTCCAACACAATGAAAATATAAAAAAAGATACCGACCTGCCTACCCTATTTTTAGCATGTTTCCGGAAACAAACATTTTTTGTTTGGTCTAATGTAGTTTTTTGAAAATAAAACACTGAATTAAATTGACCAATACTTTGCAAATATTTCCGATGCACATAAATGTTTTGATATTATCCCTTAAAATACAGTGTGAACATCGGATTCGGTATCGGATTAATTCGCAAATGTCTATACCTGTACTATTCAATTATAGAATAGTCAATAACTATCACAAAATATTATTTTGTTTTCATTTAATATATTAAACGTTACGTCATCCGTCGTTTCGGTTATTACCATCGGACGTTCTACTGTTGTCGCGCCACGTAATCGTGCCACTACGTAAACGTTGACAGATATGATTAGGTGATCAGGAGCGACAATTTTTTGTATAGCAGGCCTAAGCCGATGACAGGGTGAAATTGATTTAATTTTCTTACATTTGATTAGGCACCACATTAAGTTCACGCGTTAAGTAACTTTTATGAATACCCGCACTTACCAGCAGTACACTATGATAACTAGTTTAATTAATACTTAGACATTTATTCAATTAATAGAAATCAGGGTACATAAAACTCTCATTCACCTTCATTTGCATGGTTTGTGAGCACCACAAGATATAGTGAAAAATCCTTACCCTTTCTGCTTTGACACAGACGTAGAAAAACATACGCCATTACAAAATGACAATAATGTTTTTACTGAAGATCAAGTTAAATCCTGCATCGTCAGGTTTTACGTTTTGGTGTAATGTTCCAACTGATTACATTACGAAATGGTTTGACATTAGTGACAAGTTACTGTTCTAGATGTGGTTACATCAGACATGGGGTGAATTACTTGAGACTGTAATGCATTAAATTACAATTACATTGACAAAACAGTGCATTAATGTACAATTACAGTTACACGGATTTCACATTTGTAATGCATTAAATTACAATTACATTTTTCTCAATTTTGATGATTTAATCACTATGACACATATTTATGTACAATACAAAGCAGTGTAGATTATAGTTTCATACAAGCTATTGCACATATATCAGAAATCAGTATACAATTAAAGCACGCATTATTCAATAAACGATCATGTCATGTCTTTATATAGTCTGTATTTATCAGAGATACTTATACACTGTTATACAAAGTTTGCAAATAGGCAAATAATATATTTTCTTATAATGATGATGATTTCTTTTTCATATAAAGCTTTGTTAAAAATGCAATATTTCCTTGTATTAATTTGCTTTGTGTTTATTATTGTTAATTTGATACATTTCTATATACAACCAACACCAGTCCATGTTTTTTACACATAAATTTTTTTCTAACTATTTTTATTTATGTAATGTAATGTAATGCATTGTAATGCACTTGCATTACACATATTTTTGACATTGTAATGCATTAAATTACAATTACATGTAATGCAAAAAGACTGCATTACACGTTACATTGAATTACTTACAAAATTGCAATGCATATACAATTACATTTTTGCATTACCCCATGTCTGGGCTACATCATAACATTCCGTTTCATAGAACTGTTCGTTTGAATCGTACATACATTTTGTTGTATCACTCGTTTTTCAACTTTAGTCATTTTATAGATCAGAACAATATTGTTACAAAAAATATTGTTTCAAAAAAGATGAAAGGAATATCTAAATGTTGAAGAACTTCCATAACGATTTTTTCTTCTTTAAGGCTGTTGTCATAACAGCATTTTGCAAAACCATTGCCTGTTTTTGCACAAATTGTTTGTAATATGGATATATCAGACAAAATGGAATAATGACCAAATTTCTATTTCTAGACTAGATATAATATAATTCTGACTATATATAAAACCAAATATTTATGTCGTGCCCATTCGAAGTCATTCCAGTAGCATCCTCATTTGCCTGTCACGCAAGCTAACGTAAGTTCCTATGTACCTGAGTTTTCAACTAGAGGTTTTTTAATATATACAGAAAATTTGTTGACGTTCGGCCAGGAGACCACACACCTACCGTGAATGTTCTAACTTTTTCATAAAGAAGATTTGTAGGAAACATTTTCATTATTGACCTAAAATAAGATTTGAATGTCAAAGTCGGAACATAGATATATAAAACTATTAATAGAACACCATGACAAAAAAACGCGATAAAAATTTATATATAGATCTTTATGCTTTACAAATTTTATACAGTACTGTAACATCACGTCCATCGCCTGTTTAACGGACAACAAATTAAACTGTTGTTTGCATATATATTTGAATGCTTAATATAGTTTATTTCCCAAAAAGAAATGGTTTTTATTGATAATAACGAAAACAATGTCAAATATGCTTTATAAGGTTCTAGTCCATTTAATATATCACCGAAACTTTTATTGAAATTCTGAACCTCACGTTAAATAAGGTATGTACAGAATGTATTTCAATAAAATAATGTTTCGAATTGTAAAACTGTAGATAAAATGATTACTTTTATCTAGGTCAAACGATTACCAGAAATACTTTTGGTATTGGATCCTTAAAAAGTACAGAACAAAGTTAAGTAAAACGATAGCAGACTAATTAAATAAGCATGTTCATAAGAGATTATGAAAAGTACAATACCCGTCACAGTCGTTTGCACCGACTAAAACAAAACTCAGATTTTACAAACATGGAATCAAATACTAGTATTCGTTCCTAAACCACCAGAAAATACAAAATAACACTAAGCTTACGTATGGGGCGACATTTTAAGACCGCTACACGACACTTTAAGACTGTTGTTGTGATAATTCATGGAAACTATAGAAAAGATCTGTTGGGGACGTAGAACGCTAAAGATGTCAGAAACACCTGGTCCATTTGTTAAGTCATACTTTATTGTTCAAATACTTCTTAAAAGTTAAAGCAAAAATATCAAATGATTATAAATGGAAACATTATACCAATCATGGTATTACTATGTTACATACTGAAGACTGTAGAATGGTATCATTATTTTAACACTTTCTTGAAGAAAATAAACTTAAAAAATCGTGAACAGTGAAATGTGTACACTCTATCAGTACTTTGGCAATGAAAGTTATAAATGGTTACATCTCCTTTGTCTTTCATAACCAGAACTGTATTTTTGAGGCTTTATCAGCTTGTATTTACTCATACAAAAATCTAGATTCATTCTCTGAACAGTAATTAATTAATCATGTCAAAGTCAAAGATGATAAATTGTGTGAAACACTACAAAGCGAATGTTTTATATTCTGTTGAATAATCATTCATTTATGATTTTCTTCTAATGGTTTTACTTATTCCTTAAAACAGGGTTCACGCATGTTATAACAGTTTTTCTAGAGCGTGTTAGCAGTGGATGATATGGAGCTTCAAGAGATGAAAATATAAAAATGTTTTCACTATTTTGTGAAATAAGTAAATCACTTGTAGATCTTGCTTTCGCTGAAAATGAAAAAGTGAATAATTAGATTATATACTGCTTATAATAAATTTATAATGATTTTTAAACTTTTAGTTTGTTCTAAAACTAGGAGTAGTAACTGAATAAAGACTGTTGATGCCACTTTACAGGTGCTAAGTGGTTCAATGTGTCCTATAAAGTAGAGGTATGATGCATTTAAACCGTGTTAAATAGTTTTAAAACCAGTGTTTTAGACATATTGATTTCAAGCATTTTTCTATCTAAAACCGGATAACACTTAAACTTTTACTTATTTGAAAGTCTTCAGTACACCAAGACTATGAAAGAAATCTAACTTTTAGAAGATGACGTAAAACCGGATAACACTTTAATTTTCAATGATTTGAAAGCCTTCAGTAAACCAACATAAATCTACCTTTTAAAAGATGACGTAAAAGACCAGATTAATGTTTCAAAAAGCTGTCATTCTCATATGTCGCTTCTTGGTACCAAAAGTATTTTAGCTGTTTTTGAGTATTCTCATCAGCAAAAACGTTATATTTTTCACTTTCTGAACAAAGTGTCAAAGTATTGTTGATTAATGCGTTTAAAAAACTTTCCTTGAATGAGAATATGCTTAATTAAAACGTGACACATTACTGATTTTCAAGAATGTTTTTATTACTTTATTGCGTATTTAATTACTTTTTTGGCCATCACATTTTCTGTTATTGTTTTTGCTAATTTAAGGAAACGTTACCATATTGGCACGTTCTCTCTGCTGGAATAAAGGCACGTATTCTGATCAGTTTTGCTTTTAACAGAATCCGGATATATTCGCCTCACAGAAACCATAAGGTATTTGCTGCTTTGCATGTTGGATATTACGACCCTATCTTCATTAGTGTTTCAAAAGTATTTTATCAGTGTTCCTGGATTCTGTACCTGTACTTACCTGTTCTTCGCAATTTAATGACAACGTCTTAACATTTATCAGAGATGGAGGACGAAATGACTTTAGATACAATGCCTTTTATCAAATAGTCATAAAAAAAACATAACATTTCTAACTCACGACACGATGTTCCGTAAATCTGCTAAGCGTGTTAAGCGGACGGGAATACTGTTCCGTACCTTGTCAAAGACCTTTCACGAAAAAGTTGTATAAGACTATGTGAATTATAAGTATATCATTTGCATCTTAAATTCAAACTGAGAAAAACGATTTTGTACTTTGCTTTAGCCGTTACAATACACAGTGATATTTAGTAGGCTAAGACTTGGGTGTCCACTATGAGAACTTTATAGCACTCTTCAATATAAATGATATTTTTACTAGAAGAGAACTTAAATATATTACTACTGTACTAAAATACATGTATACAGTAACTAGTGTTTTTGATGGGGGTGGGGGTGGGGTTTGTTTAACATCAAAACGACATAATCATTTGTCATATGGCGATATGGTGGTACCCCTCCGGGTTATATTTCAGACACAGGGTCCCACTTGGTACATTCATCAACATTCCAGAAGACAGCTGGATGGCTAAATCACATGAAAAAGATCTACACTAAAGTGAGTTGTGGACTAACCACGCTGCAACGTATAAAAGACGTTTAGATAATAGGTAAACTGGAGAAGGCTCTGCTAAAATTATGAAACAAAAAACATACATTACCAATCCAGATGCTTGTTGTCTATGTAAATATCTGATGTGATTTAATGTCACTCAAGCAAGCAAATAAGATAGTTACCTAAAGTGTCAAGATCATAGATCTACCTTTCTACATTTATACGCCATCTGTAAAGGAACTATGATATTTTGATAAATAAACATTTAGATTAATAGCGCATAGTATACATTTATGATCTGCTTTATAAAGTTTCGAACAAACTGAATCAGTTAGGACATTTAACCCTTACTATGCTAAATTTCTATAATGGACTGGTCCATCTTCCAATTTGGACAGTACCATTAACTGTTAAAGGGGGTGCATACCAAAAAGATACTGACTGAATACCGAACAGTGCAGGTCATTATCAGACTGCACGGATGTGCAGACTGATCATGATCTACACTTGTCAAAAAGGCAGAATCAGTCGTGTCCAGCATAGTAAGGATTAAGGTATGTTCATGAGCGTACGATAAATAATCTTAAAGAAAAGGAAATAGGTGCATGTAGCTAGCTTTTACATCAACATTAACATTAACATTAACTTAAGTTAAATATATAAGTAAATGTGAATGTCTCAGAATGTGTAGGCTGTGAGAAAGGATACAAAATAATAATATATAATGTGCATACACTTCAACAGCACAATAAAATATTATATATAAAATACCCGAACTACTTGAACGTCGCCTTTGAAATATTAGTTACTTTTTGTACATTTAAAGCAAACAGAATAAAGCAAATATGTATATAAATACTGAGCGATACTTTGGTGTCCACTCTTTGGCAAACGGTTATTCCTGATTGCAAGAACGTTATGAAAACTAGTACTGAACATTGGAGATTCTTAGGTGAATGAATCAAGTTCAAGGTTCACTGTTAAAGCATTAAGATATACATTTATATTTCTGGTTAAGGAGTTATTGACACTTTGGTTTGAAAAAGCATCACGTAACGGCTGCACCAATGTAAAAGAATATTAGAGACCGTACGACGCATTCACGATTAAAATTGATTAATGCTTAAAATATTGAATGTACAACTAAGACTGGATATTCTTTTATCTTTCAATAGTTGTATTTTAATTGCCAAATCTTCAGCAGGGTTATAACACTCAAGCTTCAGGTATAACTTTATTGTTTATTAGAACAGACAATTCAGTACTGCTTTTTCCCGTTAACATGGTCGCTCTAACATTAATGTCAGCTGTGTGTCGTTCTATAGTTTCTAAATGTGTCTAACATGATGAAATATCTTGATGCGAGGAAGCAATTAAAGTAACATATTTTTCCAAATGATTATTTCAAGGGATGCCAGTGTAATGTTGGCAGGTAATCCCGTGATCTCAACTTTGCTGGTGCGTGCAACATTTATATGGACCATAATTCTATTCTACGTACTAGTATGTAAACAGACTTAACGCAAACATAAAATAGAGTAAACCAATAAATATTCGTACCAAGTTTATTTTTTGCTATATTCGAGGAAACCACCTTTACGCGATGATAGGTAAACAGGCAACCTATTTTCTCTTAGCTCCGGACTTTGGAGATTTAACCTCAAATACAGCAGTATTAGCCGATTCCAATGCCTTTTCTTCTCCGGCGTTCTTTCCACTTCCGGATCGGTTAACTGCATACTTTGCTACCTGGCGTTAACAGCTCCATTTGATAATTTTATTGCAACTTTTGAGAACCATGTTTCCAAACTGACGCAATTAAACAAAATGAACTATTTGCAAGAGTGGGACTGGTGATTTTTTGTTAAAGTGTTGTAAGATCTTTGAGTGATAATCGCTCACGAACCATCGTAAAACTTATAAGGAATCATGCAGTGGAAATTATTTACTGGAATTGCGTCATCGAGATTATGGCGCGCTTTTAAACTGAAGGCAAGCAGACGCTTAAAATATAAACTCGCGAGATTTTATTTCTTAACTTTGTACAAAAACGCGAAAATAAATATCCGCGAATCAGTCCTACATGTAGCTCGGCAAACGCGAACATAATATTGTCGTGAGAACAAACAGTTTGCAGTATTGACATGTTTCTGAAAGATTTCGCTAATTGAACATCGTATCAGTATATTTTTTGGGTTTGGTTGGTTGTTGTTCTATACAATATCGTAAAATATCCAGATGACAATTTTTACGTACAGAATCTACATGTTGACCTTCTTTGACTACGTCAACATTCCTTTTTTTTCGAAGAACTAAAGAAGCAAGGTAAGGTTAACTTCAACATGAAACAATTTTGTTTTAAAATACAAAAACAACATATTTGTGTTTTTAGTTAGTTATTGGAGTTCAACCAATGTCGATAATTAAGTGATACATTTTTATAACTTTGCGGGTATATGCCGTCAGTTCGTTGAATGATACCGGAAACTTGTTTGTCAACAAACCAGATGAAGGTCAGATTAAAAAAGCATGCAAAACGTAAAAATTCGAATGATAACCGAACGATCTGGACTAATCAAGTTGCAGAATTTAAATATCTTTTATGGATTTAATAGAAATAGCAAGTAAATATTCCTCTAAGAGTTGCATAGCGAAAAATGTCGCGAAAACGGAATAAAACACAACTGACAACAGTAACCGAAACAAACCTGGTCCTGGCTGGGAAACTACTCTGAACGAAAATGCTGGAATATTACGTGCCGCTAGTATATGCTACCAAATGATTGTATATAGCTGAAAAAAACAGAAGAAAAAACCAACAAGCATCCAAGGTGATATATCTTGAGCATTATTGTCACTTCACAAAAAGAGAGAGCTAGGTTGTATTACACAGTATTTTCTAGCTGTACGTGACTCTTGTTCGGCTTCAATTTTAGGATTGTCATCGGGTTGTCAGTAAATCTCAGTAGAGATTTCCAAAAGCAAATAAAGGAGGTTAATTTTGGAATTCGAAGGGGAGATATTTTTTTCAGAAAAACAGTGAGTGAGATAGAAAAATGTCTCACAGATAATTTTCATTATTTGACCAGTAAGCATAAAATAAATGAATCAAGACCTGCAACTTAATAGTTTCGAACCCTGGCTTTAGCTGTCATTCACATGTGCGACAGTCATTTGAGACTGACTTAGCTGTAATAAAATTATCAATCACATAAAATAAACAAGGGTAATGATTTCTTTTGGCGCACATATGCAAAATATGCAAACATCTTTATATCGTATGATGTCATTTATTTTATTGAATTTAAGGCTGATACTTTGCATTTTGAAATTACACAAATTAATTCATTATTCATTTACCTAAAGGAAAAGTTGTTTTCTTTGAAGTGTTACGTAAGTCAGAAAACATCAATTAAGACATGCTATGAAATATTCACGTGAAACGAAATCTATATTTACAAATGAATGATTACATCGATTTGATTCTCTTAAAACAGGAAACATAAACTTGAATGTACAATATAAATCAGCGAGACAGTCTTTGATCTTAGCATAACTAATTGATGTTTATTTGTCAAATGATATTTTATCAGTTTTGTAGGAAATGAGAATGTGTACGAACACACATCATGTAAAATATTCAATTGTCTACAAATCCATTCTGTGAAATGTGTAGTGTACATCAATGAATCAATGAGATAATTCGCTGTTCTGATTTTAGCTTAATATTTGACATTTTGTCGTTGCCTGTCTAACTATAGAACACATTTCAATAAGTGTTTCCATAGCATTTTATGAGAAACTGGTGTGAAACGAGTACAGTACGCGGTGGACCATGAAGTATGAATATGACGTATGTTTACATTGCAATTCTGTAGCTTTGAACTGTTATGAGAACAGCATAGAAGAGAAATATTACTACATTTTATTGAGCATGCATTACGTGTTTTACGACGGGAATAGGTCAGTAAACTATAGTTGAATGATATCAAAAGTGTCACATTTTTTGTTTGTTCATTGTTTAAGACAGTTTTCAAACTAATCACCATTAAATTTCATGTTATTTGTACGTTAAATTGAATAAAATGAGCCGTTTTGATACGTTAGTGAACCTTTCATTACTTTGATTATTTTAATTAAATAATTCTATTACAATTAACTTTAAATTAAACACATCATTATAGCATGCTGGTACCTGTATTCATTAAGGTTTCTAAACAATGAACTTGACTTTTTGTTTTAATTATACTCTAGTGTTCGTTTGATCACCGTAAACATTGAGTACAGCTCATGTCTCAATAGTGTTTGGCAATGTTTTAAATGTCGCAAGCCTTTCACATATTAATCACAGCTGTAACTGAAAAGTAACTCAAACCATTTGCAATTATCCGAAGTTTAGTGATGCAAAAACAACTACATGTAGTAACATAAATGTGACGAATTACATCGAGTGGTGACAACACTGCAGCCTACAGTATACTCGCAGATACTGGCATTTAGGAAGAGTTGTATATATCTGATTTTAGTTGTACCTTGTAACGTCTTGTTGCTTTGCTTTCACTTCTAACAAAGTAAATGATCTAATTCCAGAAGAGATATGTGTTATTCTTATTTTTTTATATGATAACACGAATCTTATTTTCTAGATACATTTGTAACTGCGATTTTACAATTATGGTGGCATTATTGCACACTCGCACAAATTGGCATTTGGAAAAGGTTGCATATAAATGACTTAATTTATAAAATATATATCATATTGCTATTTTTTTCATTGCTCACAAAATCAATTATTTGATTCCAGAATAGATATGGTTTTCTGTATTTCTGATATTGTAACTAGCGTTATCAATTAACATGGTCATTCATTGTAAACATTATACCCCTGATGAAGGCATTGAAAGTCGAAACTGGTTGGGAATAAATTAAATAACAGTTTGAAGTTGTTCTTCCATTTTCTATTATATGATATTGTTACTCATAATTCAATAAAACACTAAAAACATCTTAGTCTCAAGATACATTTGACTACTTGTTACCCTGTAAAGTGAAATTTTCGGTTCTTTTTGTATTCAAATGTTAAGTTTTGTACTGATTATAGGACTTGCTGTTCTAAATACGAAAGGTTTCTGTCCGCAAATGAAATGCACTAGAGTGACGTCTTTCAAGCCTTGGGAATGAAATATTTTAACATCACATGAACCCGGTTTTTTTTATTTTAACAGCACTTCTTGTATGTGCAATGTAATAAAACAGTGAAATATTATAAAGATCATGCAAAATCTCACTTCATCGTCCTATTCTTATAAATGGACTAATAGCTGGTTTATTTAAAGCAAAATGCGATTGCATGATAAAGAACGATAAACGTGGCTGCTTCAAATCATAACATTCTGACATTGTGAAGCAAATCTTTAAATAGATATGTTTCGTTCACTGAAATTTGGGACTAATTTAATGAGTGAGGTTTTGGTGTCTGCTTTTTAATTTTGCCTTTAGTCAGTTCCTGTGATATGTAGGCTCCATAACCTCAGGTCCCCTTTCTAAATTCCAATTTGTTTAGTTCTGCCCATTTTTTTCTCGTTTAGGGCAAACCCTTTATTTTAACTGGGGATCATACGCCGCTTTTCATGGAATTATAGTGTATCATTGGAAGTTCTATGTGCACCGCCATATGAATACATCTGCGATATTTCTAAATTGATTTTTGTACTTGAAGCGTGTGTAAATGTTGAGTTCTGTTCAACCCGGGGTTAGAGGGCGTGAACGGTAGCATGTATTTCACTACCGTCCATGAACAGGCTCAATCAAACCGAGCCTGCAACATTTTCGTTTTTGTCGTGTTGAGCGACCTGTGGTGTTTCCGCTCTCTCCATTTCAGCACTGATGTCACAAAAACTAGGTTTCAATTCGCATACATTTGATGATCTAACTGGTAAATTTCAAGCTCTGTCGCTGAATGAAAATACATAGAAGAAGTAAATGACCTTTAGGTTTTTGTCAGCGATAACCAGTTATTGTTATTTCATATATATTTTTATTCAAATAAACTAATATTGTCAAAATTTCTTTTGTATTAAAATTGGAACAGAAACGTAGATATCTATAATCATTTAATAATATTATACGAGTATTGAAGAATTTACGTATCCTGTAATATATTATCTTACATTCTTGTTTGCGGACTGCATATTTCATCATTCCTAGTGACAAAATAAAATGCAGTGTCTATAAAGAATATAATTATGTAAGCTACCACTTTCTGTTTCTTTCGACTATCAAACGAGAGAGTAAAAATGGTGTATCGTTATATTTAACATGCAGAAAGAAATGGCTACGTACTTTCATCAAATTCTTTCATATTATTGTTACTGAATGGCTGACTAGTGGACGTGTTGAGCACATTATGAGTTACGTAACAAAAAGAGACACAAATATTCGTATATTCAGTCTACTAGTATTAATATAATATTCTTTTTATTGTCTCACTATGAAGTTAACCACGCTTATTTAAGTAGGTAAATCACATTACAAAGATTCAAGATCAATCCCCAGGCGTACTGAATGTTCCTTGTGATGATTTTTCAGCAAGAAATGTTTGCTTATGCATTCGTGCTCAGCATCTTATTATTTCTGTAGGGCAGCTGTCAATAGTTTGCCTACGACAAGTGCTTACTGGCTAATTCTTAGTGAACTCTGTCATAAAGCTGTAAACTACTGCTTAAAATCGGCAATAAACATAACTGTACAAAGTATAAAGTTTAAAATAATTAATGATATTTTTGCAGTTTATTTCGACAGCAATATTATATATTGTATGGTATTACGAAAAGCAATTGTGTTTAACTTTATGTGTAGTTTTACATCGCAGACTGTTACCCAAGAGTCATATTTAACACTAACTTTAGACTCTAATCTAAACAGCTACATACCTCAATGATACTTCTAAACTGATAAACTGTATACAGTGGAACCTGTCTAATCCGAACATGCTCGGAGCAGAAAAAAATGTTTAGATGAGAGGGGTATTCGGATTAGAAAGTTTTCTATTCTAGACCGAAAATTATTCTGTAAGTTATACATGACATGATTTGTGATACCAGTATTAGGGAGCATTTTGTTTGTTGACAACTTCTTTAAGAGCAATGATTAAAATTGTAAACAGACTCATCAAAAGTGTCAAAAATGAGCAAGATTAAGATCAGATCATTGATAATTATGACAAAGGTTCGGATTAGAAGAGTAAATTTTAAAGTAATTTGATACAAAAATCTCAGAAGTTAGTTCGGTTTTCGGAATAGGGAGGTTTCGGATTTCAAGGGTACTTTTGCAATAGGGAATGAATACGAATATTAGGGACCAAATAATTTGTTCTGTATAAAGATGTTTCCGGATTAGAGGTTCGGATTAAGGAGGTTCTACTGTACTTTCTTAAACATAAAACTTTTCAAGATAATTTCAGTGAGTGTACAATAATGCCGATAATATATATTACTCCAAATACTGAAACAAAAAAAAACTATCTTAATATATTCTTACTTCTTAGTGGTGATATTCCCTATTTAATATGAGCTGGGGTTTTTTGCCACTATCACTGTAAAAATATAAGAGGGGATATGGTTTTCACATAGAGAAGAAGCAAATAGTTTAATTCAATGACTACGATGAAAAAATGATGATATATATTTTATGTTGCACCACAGACTCAGATCTGTGGGAAAAACATTAAAATAACTTTTTTTCATTTACATATTATTTTCTTGCATTCTTAGATCATTAATTGTTCATGTTTGAAAGCCATCTGAATAAAATAGTCGTTACTATTTATATAATAAGTGATAGATGATGTACTTACATAAATACATGAGGCTTTATCTAGAAACATCCGCGCAGTTTGGTTAGGATCCATGCTGTTCGCTTACAGTTTCTCTAATTGCAATAGGCTTTGAAAGCGAACACATGGATCCTGAACAGACTGCGCGGATGATTGAATACATCCTTAGACACGATATTAGAGCCGCGCCATGAGAAAACCAACATAGTACGTTTGCGACCAGTATGGATCCCTGCAGTCTGGTCAAGATAAATGCTGTTCGCTAACAGTTTCTCTAATTACAATAGGCTTTGGAAGCAAACAGGTTTTCTCATGGCGCGGCACAAATATTTTGTGTCTAGGAAGGTATTCAATCATGAAATAGCTGCCGAACTGACTATAGTAGGGAAGCAGAAGGTTTCATATTTCATGTAAAATGTCTTACATATTCCGGAAAGCTGTGGAAAATAAATATTGATATATTACCAGGAAATATAATGGAAATCAACTGCAGACACTTCTATTCAAAATCCTGTTATAATATTATCAACATGTTATCAATTCATTTCTGTCTCAAGGACATATATGGATTGAGATTATTAGGTTGGTGACCAGATACGGGATATACGGTGTAAAAGAAAACCATTCCACCATTCCAGATGAGTGTTGAAAGGATCGAATGCTGTGGTAAACAAAATGGATTTCCAAACCCAAATTTAATTTTCGTTGATGGAAGTTGACTTCGGATATTTCTAATATGTCCTCCAAAAATAGCATATGTTGATTGAGATAACGTGATATTAGGGACAGCAATAAGGCTCTTTGTGACTTTGATATCTCTATTCACTACAAAATACTGTATCATATGATTACAAAATGTCAAGTCTATATATTGTCAGACCTGTTGAAATCCATCCTTGTTTTTTTCACTTCCTTCAACACCGCCACGCCCCTTACCCAGATTTTCAGTCTTGTAATAAAATCTTTTCGCAATGGTCTTCTACTTTTGATAATAATTGATAATAATTATGTTGGTTTAGTGACCGAAACGTAATGCAGTCTTGCCAAATGGAAGATTATACCGTTGCTAATTCAGAGCATTTCGCTGTTTGAAATAAAGTCCCTACTCATTCATTTTAGGCCAATATCCTAAACTACTTTATTAATCACCCTTGACACCTCACTTCTGATAGAATCCAACAGCATGGGAGTATGATGGAAAGGGACAGTTTCCCTTTTAATTGCTGATCGCCATGCAAGAGAGCTACTGGTACCGCTTTTCATCTTTTTGGAAAAACGCGCTAAGGGATCGATCCCGAGACCCACTCGAAATGTACTTTTGATGGATAAACTAAAAACCGGCGTAGTAACCCGAACAGTTTTAGAGGCGCATTTATCTTCTAATTAAAGAAGCTTGATACAACGTGAATATACAAATTCATTATAGATAATGAAGAAAAGTATTAATTATAAAATCATTCACTTCTATTACATTTTTAAGTTAGACATTTTGATATAATTCTAAACCAGGAATAGGCAAAAGTTGTTTTCCGCCGAGCGAGATTATACCTCGTTTGTCCTCTTCCATTGAATTTCTTACCTGTTATAATGTTACCAGAGAAGCGGAATATTCGTTACCACTACATGTACAGAAATCCCCTAGAATTAAAATAGAGCAATTCATTACTTCAACGTGCCCTCGGTGTAAAGCATCGATACACGGGAAGCTGTCTTTCTTGAGCAGAACATGTTCCGGACTCTTAGCGGGGAGAGCATCAAGAGCATGTCAGAAATCTCCAGTGCCTTGAATGAGGTTCGAAACCCTAGACCTCTGGATTGGCATTCAAGCGTTTTACAACTAGATCACAGAGCAACTCAAACACAGAGCCTTTTCCTTCTGTGGAGCTCCTTCATGACATTTTCTTCCTTTGTAGAACTGTGACTGGTAATCCATGCGATACAATCACTTTTAGAAGTGAAAATAGAAAGTCTTTAAATATACTGTGAATTAATATTTTGATTTACGCCTTTATAGTATCTAGCTTTATTTTATCTAAATCTATTTTATTCACGAGATCTAAACTCAAGACGCAACCAAATCTCTAATTAACTCTCTTGTTAATCACGTTTGCATTATTGCAACTTTATTATATGGGATTCCAAAACAGTCAATGAAAAAACTACAATATATCCAAAATACGGCAACTAGAATCGTAAATAGAATATTCAGATACGACCATATACTAGTAATACCTGTGTTGCGTGCACTCCATTAGCTTCCTGTGTTTAAAGAGCAATTGGCTTCCTGTGCAATGTAGAGTAGAATGCAAAATTCTAACACATACATATAAGGCACTCGAAGATCAATCACCAGCTTATGTAGTGAACATATTAGAAATATATACGCCATCCAGAAATCTGAGATCGCAGAATAATGCATTAAAACTAGTTGTGCCCAAATGTCGGACAGTGCGACTTGGAGACAGAAGCTTTAAGACGCATGATTTCATACAATATATTAAGCGGTTACGTAGGAAAACATAACAGATACACAATGAATATCCGCAATTTTGTTTGTTTCTACACGTTGCATTTACAAATGCTACCTTCCACACATACTCCTACACACTGTCAGGCTTCCACGACAACCACAGAGCCCGCAGTTTGTATACGTCTTACATAATCATACAATATAATTCCATGAAAAGCGGCGTATGGTCCCCAGACAGAATATTACCCAGAGTAATTGCTTTGCCCTAAAAGAGAAAACAATGGGCTGAACTAAATACATTGAAATTTAGAGAGGTTATGGAGCCTGCATACCACAGAAACTGCAAAAAGACAAAATTAGAAAGCAGGCACCATATCCAAGGGGTGATTAAACAACACCTTAACCTTTTATAGCACGTGTATTTGTTCCAGCCAAACCGAAATGTTCAAGCTGAAAAAATAAACAGTAGATTCTACACTACATATAACACAACATAAAGTCGGAATACAGATCGTCAAGGTGAACACCTCTTCCGGGAATCAGAACTCGCGACCACACAATTTGTAGCTCTGTGCTTTCCCTGTTGAGCTACATTGAAGAAGTGCGTATTTTCAAATGCCACAAGAATTTACACAATGTATCACTTCAATAGACCATAAACAAAGCATTAACAACAGTTATCTCATAAACGAATTATAATATAAATTTTAATAAGTTGGTGGTTGATATGTTCTTCAAATTTTTCAAATCTTCATATTTGTTTTAAAAAAATGTAGCATGAATTAAGAAGGAATATACCGTGCAAATATATATTCCAAGTGAAATTGACAGCGCTAATGTTAAGATAAGAACAGAAATATTTACTAAAGCCTTCACATGTATTAGAATGTTGAGAAAATCTAACCGTGTTGTTCTTAGTTTTGATACATGCACAAAAGATATGAAGTTTATTTGGGCATACCATATGAATTTACAACATTGGCAAAATCAAGTCAATCATCCTCTAGTATCATGTTGTCCTGTATAAAAAAATAATAATACAAAAGTAAGCATTTTAAAACATAATTATGATGCACGGTAGCGTTTAAAACAAGGGCAAAAGGCCAATGCGAAAAGCTACGTTCCAAAAACGCAGATCCCCAATAACAAACCCTAAAGCAGTGTTTGTATGGATAGGTAAATACGTAGACAACATACAGGTTTTGTTAGTAACCGGATAGGGATATAACCAGTAAAAGAAATCCACAGCGTTCTACTATTTCTGTCAATTGAATATGACGAGGCATTAGAATTCATTTTTTACTTTGATGGTAATGCGTGTCAAGATAAACATCTATAAACATCTATGTCGACCACTAATGGTGTGTTTCTCCCTTAAGTGGATTATGTCATAGATTAACAAACTTTCCCAAATTTAGATATTTGTGACTGTATTTTAAATAGGAAAGAAATTAGAAGAACATAACAATATATCATTCATTTACAAGAGCTCATTGTATATCTCTGATATTAATTTGACAGAAAAATACAGTTTTCATTGTGATACACATCAAAATGTGGTTAAATGCCGAAAATTTCTAAAAGTTAACAAAGAACCTATGACATAGACAGGCAACAAGCTCGTTGACTGTGTCAGAAAGAGAGATTACCAGTGACTATTGACAATTTCGTTTACAAGTAAACAATGAGCATGTAAATATGAATATATTTGCTCATATATGATCATAATGTACCCACAGATTGGTTGTTTGTTATTAATGCCGTGTTTATTGGAAGGAAACACATTTTGAAACATAACGATAAAACCTCCATCAATTAAAATATACATTCGTTTGTTTGTTTTCTTACTTATTTATCTATTTGTTTTTTTTTGTTGTGTATTTTTTGATACAACAGCATTCACTTTTTTTGTATTATGACAGAAAAGAAATGATCAGTTTACATACTTGTAAGCCTCGCTTTGAATTTGAGTTTCATGTTTTAATATATAAGTCAACATTAAGTGTCCCGTATACATAGAGTCCGGACATGATGATATATTACGATGAAATATTCTACAGGTTTTCTCTTTGCTAAATATATACCGGACATTATAAAAGAAATAAATAATTCAAAAACTTTTTTTTCAATATAACGATAGAACCTCCATCAATCAAAATACATATTCGTTTATTTGTTTTCTTACTTATTTATTTTTATTTTTGGCTGTGTGATTTTTGATACAACAGCAATCAGGTTTTGTATAAGGACATAAAATACGATGAAATATTCTATAGGTTTTCTCTTTGTTAAATACATACAGGACATTATAAAACAAATTAATAATTCCGACATTTTTTTTTTCAAAACACTAACAGCAATAAGTTTTTTTAGACTACCAATATGTAGGATAAAAAAGGACAAAAGTTCAACAGGAAAATTTACATTCAAAGAACGCAGCCGACAGTATAGCACCAAACATGCGACTGCATAAATGTACATATGTACACAGCGGATGATCACATTTACACAATAACACAGAAGTTACAAACAGCAAACACACACTAAGTTACAGTTACATCAACAGAAAGAACAATTGGGTACCGCCCTTATACGCCTTTAAACCCCACACTTCATATCCAATCATGTTTGCTATTATACTGCAAAACAGTATAAATAAAAGTAGCGAATGAACTCTATCCGTAATTGATCGCAATTTAAAATTTTAATTTGAGTTGAAAATTGCAATTTCGCATGTTTATCCAGAACAGTTTTCACACCCTATTGTTTATTATTGATAAACAATTTCCTAAAATAATTGTTAAAAGTATTGTACCTAATGGGACATCTTTAATGTTTCTGATCATGTCTAAAGTATGTTTATGCTAACGTATATCAATGAAATGAGCACGACATGGTTACAATCATAGCAGACTGAAATTTAGTATTTGAAAATATGAACAATTACTACATATATTTGCATTGTAAACATTAAATAAATAAGTTTATATGTAACAGAAAAGCGCATCAGGTCGAAGATGGTACACGCTTAATACATACAGGTATATAGCTTAACACATTATAAATGTGTTCTACCACTCAAACATTCTTTGACAAACGACTGTTACTCCATGTCATTTAATTACGAATGAAACTCTAAATATACAATTAATTTAAATATCAAGTAATCCTATGAGGATGATAGAATATATGGTGAAAACGAGACATTAGCTATGTTTAATAACAGTTTTTTCTTTGAAGTTTATGCAATGATTAATAATGATTAAAGCCTGTTCGAGAAGAGCTTTAATGTTAAAACATGCTCGGTAGAAAATGGTTTAAATATTTACGACTCACTGAATATATGACTGCTACAGAACAACAGCAGGAAATGAGAAAGCAACATAAAATAATTTACTGATGCAATGGCCTTTGGTATTATCAATTTTAATAACTATAACGGATGTTTTAGGAAATAATTTTTTGAAATGCATGGACCGCATGGATAATCTAAAGGATTTTATGTCGAAAAGAAAAAAAAGTATTTTAATGGCGATGAAAATCAAGTGCATAATGACAGTATTAAAGTAAATGAATGCACATAATCAGAGTTTGGTTTAATCTACAAATAATTGCTTCCATACGAGATGATCTGCTTCATCAGATATTTTCTTTTTTATTTTTTATATAATAATGGCATTTGCCTGTTACTTTTCATTACGTGTATATCGCATTCCAGGATACCTACCACGAAGAATGCAAAATCAACATTTTTGTATCACAGCAAAATTTTTCTCATTTAAAAAGCATACTAAAACACAATATACATGTATATATATTGCAAAACAGAGAAATACTTTCAACTTCTGAAATAAATAGTGAAGTACATAGGAAGATGATTTAAAATCATAAAACTTAAAGAAGCAAAATAATAGATTACTCGGTTTGATTCTCGGTTCAGTACATGAGAGTTATAGCATGCACCCTAGCAATGAAATATGTTACCCGATAAATTATCTGTCACATGTTCTCTCCGAACACGAGGAAGAATAAAGCAAACCTTACACTACAATATATAATTGACAGCGAAAGATGGACTAATACACGTAAAACATATGGATAGGGAGCAAATATTGTTATTTGTTTTGTTTGATAATATAAAATACGCACAATAAACCAATATACTCTTACCATATGTTATGCTGCAAAACCGAAATATGCACTTTGAAAGAAAAGTCAAACAATATATATTCAGATGTATCATTCACGCTTCACTTTTGTGATATAAGCACGAGATAATGTTCAATGGAAATGACGTCCAAATGCAGATTCAATGAAGTAAAGGGGCACTTAAATACGTCGGCATATAATTTCTATAGAACGAAAGTAAAACGTAACATTATTTCATCCCGCTTTGTTGGCAAACCATTGAATTAGTACCATCTATAATCTATGAAGAGGATTGGCCGAACGGTAGTCAAACTCTATCAGCTATGCTTTAATGAATACATTTTTTATAAAAATTAAAAGATGCGATTTGATTAAAAGTCTATGTTCAAGTGTACGTCCGATTGCGCTATTGGAGATGAACTTGCCTTAAACGGTTTCGTATATTTCCTTTAAAATTGCACTGACCTGAAGTAAAATAGTCAAGAGCCGTCACTGATGTAATTTGTTATTCTTTTAACATTAGTATTAACTTGCTTGCGTCTCACCAACTGGTCTCTTGTCTGAATCAAGACCAGCCTTTAACAGGACTAGAACCTTCGACCTCTGGATTTAGATGTTTAAAAAAACTTTTGTCTTTGCAAAACCTGAGTAATTTGTTGATAAAGTTTAAAATAAATTGGCAGTAATTTTCCCCATGCCAAGGGGCAAAATGCAAACAGACCATGCCTACAACATCAAAGGTCGAGGTCAAATATTTCAAGAAAGCTGTCCAAACTTGCACATCTTGTTTCTTTCTTGAACCAGCAGTGACGGTCCACTAAACCCCTCTGAAATAAACAATGAATTTCAAATCAAGTTATATTTTCTGCAAGTTTGTAGTGTAGTAATTGTTTCTTACATAGATATTTCATCAATAAACTAGTGTTCCATGAAAATGAATATGAATCAAATTTTTATTGTTTACGTTCTCTTCCTGTTATTTTTACTGCACAAAAAAAGGCATTTGACAGATACAAAACACCAGCCTATCTTGAACTTATATAGGATATACAAATTGAGTCCGGTGGGACTTGTTCCTGCATCAAACCCATATTAAAGCCAACTTGAGTCCACATACTAGGGTACATATGTCAAGTTCAAGATAAAGTGTTATAATAATTTATACGAGCCCAAACCGTGTAATTAAATATTTTTTTTTTTTTGCAAAATAACCTTCACTGATGTTCCTCATGCGAGCTCGTCAATTTCCTACAGGTGAGCGACCAATGGCCATTTTGTCCTCTTACTTTTCTGAAGTTCCCATCAAACGACGTAATTAGATCAACTTCTTTATAGCTAAAACTTGGAATCACGCAATGGCAAGCATGTTTCTATTATGAGAACTGTACGTTCCTGTCTGTACCGCAAGCATCGGTACCCGCCTTTTACAGTCTATTTAGATACATGTATCAACATTTAGTCATTTTGCGTTTAATTGGTTTTATTTCAAAATGGAATGAATTAGAATTATGTTATTTCAATACTGAAAGGGATTTTGATTGAGCTGATGAATACATTTTCAATTATAACATCTATAGAATCTGTACTCCGAACTACATAACCCTCATGACCAATCAAAGGTAATTTGATATGGAGTTGGGTAGATGTCACTAAATGAAAACTTATTTTATCTGAAATATGTGAAATCGTTTCCACCAGAATTTCATCAAATTTACTCTCTAATTGAAAATTCATACTCCAGCGATTACATGAAAAATATGTTTTATTCCTTAAATTCGTATGTAATAAAACACTTCCATTTCAACGAGAAATATACACCGTTTTTAATTCGCACAAGATTATTGCGCTCCTAAAGCCTCGCAATGTCCCCCATTTCAGAACTCGTGCATATGTCTTATTTACAATGCTTAAAACCTAATATCCTATCTAATCCGTATTTTTTCTGCAATGTCCCTCTAGATCTTAATCTAATTTCCCACCATTTAGTCAAATACCTAATTGCAGTTTTCCAGTTTGTAGATTATAATATATTTGTAAATATGTCTGTTAACCTATGTATCAATTTTCTTCACTTACAAAAAAACCCACACGCCCGAACAACACCGGCTTGTAAAACCCAAACAACAATCGATAACCAACATGCAACAACAACAACGGCTTACAAAAACCCACACGCCAAACGAGCACTGGTCTCAAAAACTCACTAGCACCAACAACACAGGCCAAATCGAAACACTTTTCAGAACTGAGATCGAATGGACTTCCTATTCCCAAATATGCACCAAAATTAATAACATGAATTATTCCATGCTTAAATAATAATTTAACGTGTAATAAAAAGTGACCTGACATTTAAGTGCTGATGAACAATACATATTGAAAGAAATCAAGATCTCTTGCTTATACATGTATTACAAAAGGCAACCTTTGACAATTCTGTCCAGTATTTTGCAATGCTCCAGCGACCTTTGAAATATCAAATACCATTATATTTATAAAATGCAGAGCTGTCATTCAGAACAAAACATTGTTCTATTCGTTTTAAACAATATTTATGACCCTTACTGGGAGAGAAAACTTAACACATATCTGTTGTTAAATGGTCATGGGATGACCTTATTTATTTGTACAACATATAAGAGATAATCATTGAATTGTAATACAAATGTATAAGCGTTGCATTGGAAATCTTTTTTCTATAAAACCGTCAGTGAAAACAGATGTATAAGATTAACGAATGGTAACGAAATGTGAAGGGTTCGTTCGAAATGGCAAAATTGTAAGCCAATGTATAAATTTTTTGAAAAGACACAAAATGTAGTGGGTTTGTTCGTAATAGCAGTCAAAACAATAACATTTTAAATAAGTTTTTGACATGGGTACCTCCTGGTATTTTTAATAACTACAGTGGTGTAGGGGATGGCGGTGGGCCAAAACGCGTATTTTTCTTTGTGTTTATCTAACCCACGCTAAAGTAGACTGATTAATCCGGTTCTGACCAGTTTTGATAGAACTAAATTCCTGACCATTTGCCGTCATATTCCTGACGGTTAGTCCCTCCCAGTACATGTCATAAAACACGCTACACCGTGAAGTGTAGCTTCCCTTTAAGCATTCCTTTTATTTCCTACAGTCTTTAGGCATTTGAGCTAATTTAAACATGTGTATGTCAAAGAAATAATTCATTGAACGGAAAATCAGGTTGCAGCTAAATAGGTTTCTAGAGCATTCTTTTGTCTCTAATGTCTTGATATTTCGTGATGATATCACTTTGAAAGTCGAATCAAGGAATAGGATCCACCGAATCAACACATTTCGGTCTTCGATAAAGGACATAATTGACATGTAGGTGTGGCAGGCGTTATGCATTTGATAGGCATCACTTTGCCCAGTATCAAAGAACTGGGAATCATTGTTTGCTGACACACTCTCTAAAATACGTATTAATTCCTATGACTTAAGAGGTTGTACAGAAGAAAGGAAATGTAGTGATAACAATAATTGGCACTTACATAGCTCTTGCATTAAGTATAATTAACAAAGTTGATGTCAAATGACCTTTCCATTCCATATACCTTACTCCGACAGCTGCCGTTACAATAATTATTGTACACAGAAGTAATGCAACTTAAAGGCAATTATGTTTGATTCTACTTATGGGTACGTATACGACGGAACACAAAAGAAAATAAATACACAGAAATACCAAGTACAAAACTCCAGAAAAGCAAGATTCAAAGAGCGTACTTAATTATTTTGTGTTTATGTCTACAGTTATAAATGCTTAAATGCTTAGTCTGTGTAGACGTGAATGTATTTGCAAGTAACCACATTTTCTTGTTTAGTGCTCAATGCTTGGCTTCTTTCTTTTATTATTATTTTTTGTTTGTAGCGTTTACTTTCATTTGTCCTCTGCAATAGCTTTCATTAACATCAAGCAGTAAACGATTTTACTGTTTAGCTCTATAATTCTAACATTGATGTGTAAATTGGTAAGGCAATGGGAATTCATTTTCAGCAGTTTGCTGCTTAAAACCTAAAATATATTACATACGGAATTGTTGTTTTAAAAATATATCAAACAAAGTTTAAAGAAGTCAACACAGTTCACTTTTCAATATCAGTTTCCTTCCTGACTGAATTTTATTACAGAGTCCAGTTTCGATGTTGCACAACTTTTTTTCTAAATAGATTCTGTAATCTCAACCAATTTCCTTAAAAATGGTTATCTCTACATTTATCACACAGACAATAGCACTGAATGACGTCATTGTGAAACGTTCATCATGACCTCACAATGTTTACATGGATCGATTCTTGGAAAGGTTTACAATACACTTGACAATGTATACTTGATTTATGCCTAATTTAAGGCATGCACATTTTATTAAGTATTGGCAAAAGTATTTGCGTTAAATATTATTCTTGGATCAGTTAATTATAATTCTCG
The DNA here is from genome assembly GCF_021730395.1 of Mercenaria mercenaria. Classification (NCBI taxonomy): domain Eukaryota; kingdom Metazoa; phylum Mollusca; class Bivalvia; order Venerida; family Veneridae; genus Mercenaria; species Mercenaria mercenaria. The sequence goes on from NC_069378.1 coordinate 59,728,503, forward strand.
GATAAGTGTAAATTTAGTGATTAAACTTTAAAGTACCTCTGACCTGAGTCTGGGAAGCGAAATTTTCAGCGCTTTGGACATGTAGTTGTCTGAGTAAAATGTTTGATTAATGTGGAAATAAAGCATGTTCTGATTTATTCAAGAGGATGAATTTTGATTTTTACGCAGGTAAGAATTTATTTCATTGTTATTTTATCAGAAAGGCAAAAAACCTTGTCGAAGTTGAATTTAATATGGCTGCCGTATTGTTTCATTCAGATGTTTCAAATCCGTAAAATATAAATTCATTAATTTTTTGCTTCAGAAGTCAATTTTTTTTTACGAAATAAGATATAAGACCACATGTTGTTCTAGGCAGTTTGTATGAGTTTCGTGATAAATAGTATAACAGGCTACTGTCTTTTTATATCAATGTTATCAGGTCTCGGATGATATGGGCGGAATGCATTCGACCTGATAACATTGATATCAAAAGATAGTAGCCTGTTTTTCTCTGTTTAAATTGATATGGATATCCACTAAGCAAATACATAATGAATGCAAATATTTCACATCAGACATACTTACCTCAGTCTTAATCCAATGAGATTTAGCCAAATTATATAATGTTTCAGACCGAAATCTATCTGACGTTAATCTGAACTTAATGATTTCTCTTGACACTTGGTAATATCACACAGGAAATGATATTAAAGATTACATTCAGACCCAGACATCACGTTTATTTTTAAGCTAATGCGAAATTCTTGGCTGATGTTTAAAGGTTCTTCAGAGAAATCTACCCTTACCTTTTATCTTCCGAAGAAACGATAGCATTACAAAAAATAATTAAACTAGACAATTATTATTACTAACAAAAAATAAGCTTCTAGGAGTGTTGCACATCTAATTATCTCTCGTTAACAGACACTATCCCAATTTATTTTTGTTACTTTAATGCTTCCAAAGGAACTTTCTATAGATTAGATTACCGCACAGCAAGCCAGAAAACGTAAACGCGTAAACGAAAATACTACGAGATGCATCTGGTGCGGCTTTGTTTCATAAACATGGATGAATATCCAGCAAGGAAAGAAACGATCCAGAAAATGGCAGCGTCCCCAAACAAAAAGAACAAATAAAGAAATACAGTGGGTAAACACCTTGGAACGGTCAGTAGAAAACAACACTGGAGAGATTAACCAAATAGGGAAAAATAATTTGATCATTGTATTGATATTTTCAGTCGAATTAAGAATAACAGATATGACAAAAGACTTTAACCTTAATGAAAAATATTCTTCGGATTTGTGCACGGTAAGTCATAGTGATTTTATCGCAAATATATAAACAGAATCTCCAGTAATACCTTAAAGTAAAAAGACTGATAAGCTACATTTTTCTTGAATTATCTATGAAATAGCTCTTTTCAAGACAGTTTAAGCTTGTTATCAGCATTTAAAATCACTTTATGCCTATCAAAAAGTATTTTTCATATATATTTTCCAGAATAGAATGCAAGTAGATAGTCAAATATTATGTTTTCGAGAACTTAGATAAAGGATGTATGTCTTTATATATATACAGTGGCGCCTGCGTGTTTGTTCCCCGAGTTTGCGGGATAACGCGAGCAACTCGCGTGTTGAATGCGAAAAGTGAAACGTGGCAGGGTTTTAAAACGCGGCAAAACGAAAATAGTTATTGCGCATGCTCAGCGTGCAGCGTGCGCTGCCGCGCAAAAAAAATTTTTCCCCTGCGCAGGGCCCAGCGGCCAAACCGAGAAGGTTAAAGCGATGCCCACGTGCAAAAAACCGGGCGGGGTTTAAATGCGCTGCCAGTCTGCAAGGGTTTTAAGTTTTTTAAAAAGTATATGGATTATCGTCTTCGTTAACGGTTCTAGTTTGAAAGATTATTCTTTAAAATTTTTTATTTTTGATTTGAAATTTAACTTTTGATCTTTTTCCCGTAAAGATTTTTTGTAAAAGTATACCCGGAAAGTATGTAGACGGACTAGTGATTTTCAAATCAAAAAAAGAGGGCGTTCCACTGCATTTTAAAAGGGCGGCGCATGAGATTCTATACGCCAAAATTTTGGGATTGCCTTCCATCCATAATTTTGAAATTTACTTAGTTACGCTTGATTTTATTGAGCACTATGCACTGTATGATAAACAAAAGTAATAAAACTTCCTGTATCCTCATAATTTGGGTTTTTTTGGGAAATTTTTTTAATGAAATTACAATCAAACTACTAACAGTGGTGACTTCCCCTTTTAATAATTTTACACCATTTCTGTCAACGATGGGTTGCCCCTCAGTTGTTGAAAATATGAAATATTCAGTTGGTTTTACTATTCTATGGTAGGTACGTACCTCATTTATTTTTTCAATGTATTTTTTTCCAAATTTTTCATGATGCAAAGCCTCCTAATAGTAATCCCGTGCTAACGGGCGTAGATATTAACTCAAAAAGGTCAAGGGAAGCTGTTTTACAAACTTCACCCATAGAGCACACACAGAAAATTAAACAGATCAATAAAAATCAGTATATCGCTGAAAATTTTCATATATTCACATTTTTTTAATCAAATTTGGGTAAGTAAAACTGTTTACAGGCCAAAAAAGATGTGTATTAGCAAAAATTACGCTTTGAAATAAGATTACGCAGTCTGATAATTTTTAAAGCAAAAAAAACGTAATCTATATGAAATAACAAAACGCCGCAATGACTTTTTTATTGGCGTAACAAAATCGAATCGTCCGGATGCTTTATGTAACATCAGGGGGAAAACTCCCACATTGAAATACACCGCTTGAAGGGTCTTAAAAACCGGGTTTTAAACTATTTTTTTCATCAATTCTTGTTTTAAAATTTTTGGGAATTAATATTGGGGTAGGGTAGGGTTTTTAAAGCGGGTCGTTTTAAAATTCTTTTTCCCGGGTGGGGAAAATAAACAAAAAGTCTTTTCTAAAAAGGTATAAAAAAGTGAACAAAACCTTGCTTTTTTTAAACAAACAAAACTGTTTTCCCCAAAACATAGAAAAGGGTATATTGGGAATTTCATTTTATTGGGTAGCATGTGAACCCAAAAACAATTAAGCCAAGGGAAAAAAAAAAGCAAATTAACCTAAAGATAAATTTTGAACTAAATGAAAAACAAATGCATGGGTATTCACCCAATAAATTTTTTAAAACTGATTTCTGGTTTTTCCATTTAAAAATTTTTAAGAGTAAAATTACTTCTTAAATTTTTCGATTTTCCATTTTACTCTTTCCCACAAAATATGTTAGAAATTTTCTCATTGCCAAAAAAATTACTGGAGCCCGGTTTGAAAAAAGTCACAGTCAAATCACACCTTTAAAAACCACATCTGGGGTTTTTTTTTGTTTCACCAGCCATAAAATTGTGAAGTTTCCCTTCCGCTGGAAATTTTGCCTTTGGGACATGTTTTCAAGAACTAACAATGCCGTACTTTAGGGCTATATTTACCCCCAAAAAAGTCGAAATTCTTTTCTCTGCCTTTTTTTTAAATTACGGGAAAGCATTTTGAGGGTTGACCGGGTATTTTTCCACATTTTTTTTAAAACAAGCTGCTGATAAATGAATGACCATGTTGAAAAACCGTCAATCTGCCCTTCACCTCAGAAAGAAAGGGAGAAGAATTCGCTATTTTTTATTAATAAGTTATATTTTGACAATTTAAAAAGCATTTGAAACTGCAAACATGCGTATGTGGTTTAATACAGTATGTTAATGCTTTTTTTTTACAAACACTTTCAAGGGGGGTTTCCCCTTCCTTTCCGCCCCTTTAACGAAATAAAACTATTAGCTCTGTGACCCTTTCACGCTCCATAGAATCAACATTACGACGATACCATATATCAGAAGACAAATATCGCGATCATCGATATATTTGATTATTAATTAGATTACACCATTTTTCTATGCATACAATATACCTTCCTGTAAAGCTTTTTTTAAGTTTTTTGCTTACTTTTCCATATTTCTTTTGATTGTGTTGTATTTGTATTTAAAAAATAAAAGAAATACTAAACTTAATAACATTTTTTCATTTTTATTTTCCCTTCACTCCTTTTTTTGCATTTTTCCAAATTTACAACTTTGTGAATTTTAGTTTTTTTTTTGGGGCGGGTGTTTTTTTGGGTGTTTTTTTCTCTCTGTAAACATCGATTTTTTAAAAAGGGGAATCGATAATCGTCGACAAAAAAAATATCTTTGATACTTGAATCGTTTCATCGTGACAGCCCTAAAAAAATTTGGACAGCCCGGATCCTACTCAGACCAAAAATACTTAATACCATAAAAAAAAAATTCAAGGACAAATTTCAAAATGGGGGGGAAATAGGGCACGGTATAGGACTTGAATTTTAAAACTGGGAGAAAAAGTGTGTAGGCGGGGGGGGCTCTTGGAGAGCATCTGAAGGGTATTTCCGGGCTCTGGATTTGAACCCGGGGTCTGCTGCATTTATTTCAAACCCTTTGCATGTTTTTTAAAAACCGGGTATTTAAAGTAATTGCTGTATTTAGAAATGTTATGACTAGTTGTCAAGAATTGTCTTTACGGCTTTTTTTGTAATATTTCATCTATACATTAGCTCGCGCTCGGGTTTAAAAGTATACTTAAATATGTAATTTTATCTAAAAAAACGTAAAATTGAATAAAGAAAAAAAGTCTCTCAGTAAAAAGGGAAATTAAAAAAATTTCTTTTTTTAAAGCCTTACTTGATTACAGACTGATAGATAAAATCTTTTAAATCTGAAAGTAACTAAGTTTTTTTAAACTCCCATTTATTGCGATCGTAGTTTTTGTTTTGACTGTAATTAACATTTTGGTTTTGGACTAAAAAGGTTTTGTTATCAGTTTAAATGGTTAAATGTATATTTGTGCATTTTTGTTGTTGTTTTTTTTTTTTCAGATTTGGTGCCTTTCCACTCTGACACTTTTAGGTCTGGCAGCAAAATAAAGATATTTTAAAAGGATCTTTTGCGTGCCCCCAATCTACATCATGATCATACTAGAAAAGGGTATAATCAATTTTTTGTTACTATTCTTATCTGCTTTATCTTACTGTAATTCACAAAACTTTTGGCCAGCATCAAGAAAAGTGAAAGTGAGGGACGGGGGACCATTATCAAAGGACAAGGCACCAAGGTGTTATATTTAGGTTTTTTTAAGGGTTTAAAAGTTTTTTTGGCAACTTTTTTTTTTCTGTCATTCTTTGTAACAAACTTTATCAGTAACTTTCCAAAATCATTGCCGATAACAGCAAAGTAGTGCCGGTTTTTGGCCCCCCTTTAACAAAAGGGTCAACTTAAAGGTCCCCAAAAGGTGTTATACTTGGTTTTTTTAAAGGGGTTAAAGTTTTGACCCCTTTTTTTTTTCTGTCATATCTTTGTTTACTTTTATTATATCTTACGAAACCCAATAACTTTTACATAGCACACGCATACAAACAGCTGCCCCCTTTGTACCCAAATAAAGGTCCCAAGGGTTTTTTTTTTAAAGGTTAAGGGGTTTCGAACTTTTATTTTTGATATTTTGTTACGTTACTTATACTTACAATTTCACATTAAACATTGCCACATCAAACAAAGCTGGCGGGGGGCTGGCCCATTAACCCAATAAAGGTCAAAAATTTTGAAAATACGGGAAATTTATTTTCTGTTTTTTTTTCAAAACTTCGTTTATAGAAATCTTTGTTGCTGAAATTAAAAATTTTTCTTTTTATACCCCTTTGCATGTTATTCTTTCTTCATAGCTCTGATTGTATTTTTTACAGTTTGCCCCTTTCATACTTAAAGTTTTTTGCAACTTCGCTTGGGGTTTTAACTTTACTGCAACATAAAGATTTGAAACTTAAATTTTTCTTTTCTCTCATCTGCATGTGTGGAAAAATCCAATAACTCTATTTTTTTTTTTAAACCAAATTTGCCCCTTTAAAACTTTTTTTTTTGCAAATTTGTTTTCTGGGCATTATTTGGTATTTTTAAAATAATGTTTAAAAACCAAAAATATCAACCACGTCTATCATGTCGGAAAACCAAAAAAGCCCTTATTTGTGTTCTGACAAATTTGCCCCTTAGGTTCTCCTTTTAAAGTAGAGGCCCCTTATTGAGAAATATTCATTTTACTGTAAAATCGCTAAATAGTGGAGCGCGCTGCTTGGGCCCCTCTTGTTTAAAATTCTTTTTTAAATGTAATACTTTGTCAAAAGGAAAAGATCTATTGGTCATTTTTTGCTTCTGAGCGAAAAAGGCCCCTTGGGCCTTTTGGGTTTCTGAATCTTTTTAAAACTTACGAATTTTTTCCAGTTTTTAGTCAAACGTGATCTTCGTGCAACCTGGGGGCAAAACTTTTGATGTATATAAAAAGGGGTTTTTTATCGGGGACCCTTTATAATAGTTAAGTTTTCTGCTGTGTAATATTTGAAAAAAACCCAAATAAGCAAAACTTTAAAGAAAAATATTAAGTTGAAAAATCGGGAAAATTGTTTTTTTTCGGACATTTAAAAACCACTTAAATTTAGAAAACTCTTTTGAATTTTTTGAAATTTTTTTTTGTATCCCGGAAAAAGTTTACAACACTAAACAAATATACGTGATGATGTATTTCCCCGGTTTCAGTTTTGGAAATGCAACTCATTAAAAACAATAAGCAAATGTGATGAGGCCTTTGGGTTTTGGGGTTTAAGAAAATTAAACAATAACTTGGGGAATTTTCTTTTCTCAGTCGCCCAATGGAAAACCAAAAAAAATGGATATAAAAAAAATTTTCTTTTTCTTTAAATTTGGCTTTTCCCGTGTTCAAAATAGTTTTAACCTTTTTCCCTGTTTAAATTTCTAAATGGAAGTCTGTCATAAATTTTGGGGCAGGTTTTTTATTATTAGAAGGGGTGTTCACTAAAAATTTTTATGACCGAAAGCAAAAAAGCGGCCAGATCGGCCCGACATTTTTGGCCTCACTGGTCGCAAAGGCAGAATAACTTGCCCCAAAAATACATCATTTTGCTAAGGGCGTGCCTGGGGTTCACTGGTCGGCCTCTTTGAATTTTTTTTTTCCGGGCTAATTTTTTTTACTGATAAGATAAAGTACTTTTTCCATCCAAATTGTAATTTTTGGAAATTCAATTTCCCCCTTTTTTTATTTAATGTAATATTCGCGTCGGTACACTTTTGGGAAAGAAATAAAAAATTTTTAAAGTTTCTTTAATTTACGAACTGAAACTCAACTCCAAATGACAAGTGGGTTTTAGCTCTGCTATTCAAATAAAGGTAACTTTATATAGGGAAAAAAATATTTTTTTCCCTGAAAGTTAAAGGGCTTACCCTTTGATATTTGGTATGTAGCAATTTCCTGGGGGTCCTAACAAGATTGTTCAAATTATCCCCCTGGTTGAAAAGAGGACACACACTGGGGTCACTTGTTACATGAGTTATAAGGAAATAAACATAACTTCAAAAATTACGTTAATTTCCTACAGTTTAATTAAATTACCTGATGATCCGAGCTAAAGGGGCACTTGACTTGCCCTTTGACTTACTGACCTACTTCCTTTTTTTAAGAGCCCTTGAACTTTGGATACATGTACGTTTTTGCACACTGATCTTAAACGGGTTTTCAGTGACCCATAAATTGACTTACTGACCTATTTTCCCTAATTCTTTAGCACAGTTTGCCATTTTAAAACGGGTCAATTACTTAGGTGACGATAGAGTCTTGACCATTTGTTTTGTAAAAAATATTAAAATAATTCGTCCAAAATATTCATTTTCTCGTGTAAGTTTGTATTCTACTTATTTTTTTTTTCTTTTACCTTTTTCCGGGCAGGTCATACAAAACAATGTTTACGACTTTATTGTTTTTTTTAAACAGGTCAGTAAACGTAAAAAAAAGTCAGCAAATGGACACAAAATGTTGACACAGAGGGTTTTGGGAAGACTTAAATTTCGGGAATTAACTTCATAAAACTGGGGGAAAAAATAAAACTCGAAGTTCTTTCAAAATGGCGATTTAAAAGATTTGTGCTCTTCGTAGAACGATGAACCATATTTACTTCATTCAAATGAGCTTTTTAAAGGGAAACAAGAAGAATTTAATTTTGGGCAGTGTGAGAAAGGAAAGGAAATTACTTCTGCTGACTTTTGGGGCGGTTTCGGCCCGCTTGGCGAGAGGATTCGATAGTTTTATACAAAAGTCGCGAAAAAAAAACCCCAAAAATCTGTTGTGGGAGAAAAAAACTGATTATGAGTTCCCGCAAAGGGAAAAAAAATCTTTGCGTCGAACCAGAAGCTGGTGAATACACCCCGAAAAGAAAGTCCCGCGGGGGCCAGCGCATTTTTTTTTCCCATCATCTAAAATTTAAATTTTCGGGAAAAAAGTTTTTTTCCTGGACCAGCTACTCGGGCCAACTGTGACCTCTTTTTCTCTTCTCCCCTTTCCCGGTGGTGCCAAACTGCGGGCTCTCGACCTAGGCGGACGCCCTACGACTGAGCACATGGCACACGATTCCGTTAACAGTGCTGTGATTGTGTCAAATTGTAGAGCGGTTTAAAAATTTGAAAAAATTTTTTACGACTTAAGTCGCCGGCCGCATACTAGCTTTTTTAAAACTTAAGCTTGTTTACATTAAATTCATTTACAATTAATGTGCGAAGCCATCCCGCAGACGACTTTTAGAAAAGAACAACGAATCAATACATACCCTTCGCGCAAAGGGTAACCACAAGACGTTTGCTGGGATGACTCACAAAACTCTATATGAAATAGGGGGCTTTGACGGGGGGCCCGCACTGAACAATGCACCACGGGGGCCATTTAAAAGGGTCTGTGATTTAGTTATTTTTGCTTGAGGAATGTTGTCAGTGCAGTATAAAAATTTGAAAGATGATTTTTTTTCCGGACAATTTCTGTTTTTTTTTTTTTCGACGAAAAGTACCAACAATAAGGATATTTTTAAATAATTTGGCCAAAAAAATGCATCACAAAAAAAGGAATTATTTTCTACAGACCAAAACGCGAACTATAGAATCCGTTATTTTTTGTCATTTTTTTCGCGCCATTTTCCCTATTTGTTGATGTCTGTAAACCCACTGTTTTTTTTTTTGCACTTTTGAAAAAAATTTTTAAAAGCAGAAAATTTTAAATTTAACCGATTTTTGAAACAAAGGACATTTAGCTATAAAAAAAGAAAGATCTCGTATGTTTTTTTTTTGTAAGACCCATTTGGCCTTAAAATTTTTTCGAAAATTGTAGAAGATTGACAGTTTTCATACTTCAACAGTGTTTTGTTAGTAAAAGAGGACGTTAACCAAAAAAAGTGTTCATTTTTTGTACCTTACAAACTTGTTCTCCGCAAGTAACTGCCAATTCCCCACATGAATCGGGGGAGGCAATGATTTCAGGGACAGTGTTTTTTTTTCAAATCGTCACAGGAATATACGCCTCGCCCCGGGGGTGAACCCACGACCCTGCGGTCTAACGACGCATTCCTTAAACTTAGCGGGCGGGCTGAAACTAAATAACCATGGATTCTACAAATGGTTTTTTTTTGTTGCGCATTTTTTTTTCCCTGAATAACAGATATTTCTGCACAAACCAAATATGCTTTGGTTTTTTGCTCACCTGTCACAAAGTGACAAGGTGACTTTTGTGATCACCCTTTGTCCGCGCAGTCCGTGCGTGCGTCAACAATTTCTTTCTGCACGTAGAGGGTTTTATTAATGTTTTTTTTTAACCAAACTTGCACAAACTTTTAATACCATAAGATCTGATTCCTTTCTTGAACGGCCCAAACCTTTTAAGTTTAGAGTTTTGGGGCCCCGAAAAAGGCCGAATTAGCTTTTTTGATCTTGTCTGCCAATACAGCTTCATTTTGGGTTAAAATTTTAACAAACTTTTCACACAAAATTTTTTCACCAAAGGTCTTTTGGTTTCCCTTTCTTGAAACCCGGCCCAACGCATTTGGGTTCCAGAGTGATGGCCCCGAAAGAGCCACAATTAGCTTTTTTTTTACCTTTTTGCCAATACAGCTTCATTTTTTGATTTGAATTTAATCAAGCTTGCACCAACTTGTGTCACCATAAGATCTCGTTTCTTTCTTGAACGGGGCCCGTCCCATTTGGGTTCGAGGTATGGCCCTTGAAAGGGGCCCAAAAATTTGCATTTTTTCCTGTCTGCACAAAGCAGCTTCTTTTATGTTTGACTTAACTAAAATTGCGACAAAATTTTATCCACCACAAGATCTTGGGTCCTTTCTTGAACTGGCCAATTTCCCTCAGGTACAGATAATGGCCCCCCAAGGCCAAAAAAACTATTTTGACCTTGTCTGCCAATACAGCTTCATTTTTGTTTGACTTTAACTAAACTTGCGAAAAACTTTTATCACCCCAAAAAACTTGGTTCCTTTTTGAAATGGGCAGCCATCTGGGGTTTAGATTTTTGGGGGCCCCCAAAGCCAAAATTGGCATGATGGCCTTTGCAAAACCTATAGAGATTTCTTTTTGGGTTTTATTGATATAAAATTTCCAAAAAATCTTCAAAATTTAAAAAAACTTGGATTCCATGAGTTTTTTAATATCTGATTTTCCTCCCCGATTGTAACAAAATGAAATTTTTATCATAAGTACTTATAGGATTATTTAAAAAATTTTTATTTTCATTAGCGGACTGAGACAAATTTAGGTAGGGAACTAGGGGGTGATTTCAAATCCCCCTTTATTTGAAATTAAAAGGATATACTTCGAACCAAAAGACTGACTGAAATTGCATTTATGTCAACAGATGGCCTTGGCAAACAGTGAAGAACAAGTACTGAATTTTAAAATTTCCTCCCTTTTTTTTTATCTAATTGAATACACCTTAGCATCTTCAAAGAATTTGTTTGAAAGTTTTTATGTCTTTTATGGGAAGAAATAGTCGTTTTTGGAAAATCTTTATAAACTTTTCAATTAATACTTTCTAATATTGCTGATGGGTTGTACTTGATCTTTTACATGCATATACCAAAGCTCTTTCCTCCCTGATTTTATAAAAATGGATGTTTAAAACCATTTTTTAAATTTCATTATTGTTTTTTAGTTTTACGAGGGAAACCGGGTAGTAATGGCTGATTTATGTCAAAAAACCTCCCTTTGTGTCCAAATTAAATGGGGTTTTATCTCAGTAAAATGAAAACCTGTTTGAAATTCTTTTGTGCCCTCAATGGGGCCGGACAATCAGGGGATAACTTTTTATGAATTTATGACAATTTACACCCTTTTTTTTGTAAACTAAAAAAGTATTAGTTTACAGTGTCAAAAAAGCAGCATTTGAGCCTAGGACTCTCTAGTCAAAACTTGACATTCATTTTGAGCAGGTTCCGGGGAGCGATCAGGGCCATCATGGGCCCCTGGGTTTTTTTTTTGTAATTTAAAAAAACCCCCACGAGAGGTTCTTATTACGAAAATTAATTTTGTTTTAAAACTTAATTACTTTTTAAAAAATTTTTTGTTTTTAGGATAATGAACTCGGTTTTTTTCACATGCTGTTTAAAAAAACAGTAAAGGGGAGCTGTTCCGTTTTTAAATTTTTCTTTTTTCTGTTTTTCTTTCATATAATTAAAAATATTTTTGTTCAATAAAATTGATTTTATTTTTTATGTTGAATTTTAAAAAATTTTTATCGCTTTGTCTGTCTGTTCGACCTTTTTCCCCTTTTTTGTACGATCATTTCCAACTTTTTAGAAACTTCTAAGGCGGGGACGCTCTATCTATCACGAAATCAATAATCCAAATCAGCGCTACCAGATCTTTTGGCGATTTTCCCTATTAATTGTTGTTGTTTTTAGTAACACGGGGATTGGGGCGATAATTAACGCTTTGGTCATTTTCTGATGCATTTTTTGGCGGGGGGTTTTCGAAACGATATACTTGAATGAAGTTTTTTAAATTATAAAGTGTCGAAAATTTTTTATTATTTCTTTATCAGTTTGTCAAAAAAGTGATATTTAAGAATCGAATATGTTATCTAAAATATTTTGAAATCGTTACTTTTTTAACCAACACATAAAATTTACGTTTTTTCAATACGAAAAATCATGAAACAAAATTTTTACAAAAAAAAGAAAATATTTACGCACAAGAAACATCGTAAATAAAATAAATTTTCAAAAATTGAAAGGCCACTAAATATTTTAAAAGCGTAATATTTTTTTTTTTTAAACTAACCATAAAATTTTTGTCGTGCAGATGATGACACCTGCCATCCCTGCAGATTTATCATGATCTCCGTTTTCCTTCACCAGTAACTTTTGCTCAAACCCCCTTTTAAAATTTTTTAGTACTGCCAAATTGAAAGGACAAGTTCAAAAAAAATTTAGATGGTAAAAATTTGTTTTCTTAACGTGTTAAAAAGCATGAATTGAATAAGTACTGCTGACAATACTACTACCAAGTATATTTTAACTATAAAACATTTTAAAAAAAATCAAAATTTTAATAACAAAAACTTAAGATAGCTCAATTTTAGAAAAGCGACTTTAAATAATTACTTTTTTTTTTTTCATGAAATTTTGGGCAGGGGTCTTTACTAGTAAATATTTACGGAACACATCTATTTAAAGATTTATGGTAAAATCTAAATTCATAGATGGACAAGTATAATATTTTCTGTGAATTCTAAATTTCCCTGTATACATTAATAAAAAAGGGTAAAAAATAACTCCCGTGGAAAGGGGGAAAAGACTACAAAAAGACAGAAAAAGTGAAATATATACATATCACCGCAAAAACCATAAAAATTTCCTAAAATTATCCTTTAAATAATTGGGGGGAAAGTTTTTTTATGACCCGATTTGAAACAACACTACCGGGAATTGCTCCCCCGGCAAATTGTAAACACAAAAAATATCAAAGGGGAATTTTAAAACATTTTCAATTAATTTTAATTTTGCTAAATGGGGGCAATCTTTGGACTAAAAACAATAATAGAACCAATTTTTAAACGAAAAATTAAAAAAAATTTTAAAAATTTTGCATTAATTTAAGAATACGAAAAAATATTGCTTAATTAGGAAAATTTTTTCGATTTTCCGCAGATCGAGTTTCAAAAAGGGTTTCGGGAATGTACAGCGACATTTTATTAAAATAAAGAGCACATAATACGTTTTAGACGAAGGTCTTTTCGAACCCGATGTCTTGGGGGAAAAAGGGATTCGGGTTATTTCCATTTATGTAGCTAAAATTTTTTTCTTTTCCAAAAAATACAAAGAAAATCTCGGGCATTTAACTTACATGAGTTTCAGAGCATACACAAGAACATTACTACGTTAATGCATTTAAAATTTTCTCCATTTTTTACTTAAAATTTTTCCCCGGCCAAAACTATTTTCAAAAATGGAATAATTAAATCGGATGAGCAAGTAAATTGCGATTGTATTTAAGCTAGAATCGCCACATTTTACTCACGTTTTTCCCACTTGACCCGGTAAAAGCAGTTTATCCCTTGATTTGTTTTAAAAACAGAAAATATATTCAAATTTAAAAACACCAGATTCATATAGTGATAATTTTTGCATAGTGCAACTACCATTGGCGATCAAAAGTGTGTGCAGGGGCGGGGGGGGGGGCTGTGGCCCAGTGGTTTCGTGTCGTTGACGTCAAAAAAAGATGCGTAGCGTTACAATGTTTACATTCTAGGGGACCCCCCTCGGAAAGAATAGATAATCTCAATGGGAACCCCACGTACATACATTGATTGAGCCTTTTCCCTTTTTTACAATATCCTTGAAGTCTGTAAATTTCTAATGAAATCCAAAGGAAAAAGAAAAATATATAATCGAACCCCTTTGTTACTGGGGAAAAATTTCCGTTCGGCTGCCAAATACACCGAACTTTGAATGCAAATTTTGAGGAAAAGCAAAAAGGGTAGAATTACCCGTGGCCGTTTTTTACGGTTCCCTCCCATTTTTTATATCAAACGAAATTACATTTCCCGTATTGCAGAAATGGTCTACAACGTTTGAAAATTTAGGGAAAAATATAATCAGGTGTGTAATACGTTTATATTTTTATAACCAAAAGCTTTTCGTCTGACGAGAAAATTCATCCCCGCTTTTACTAAGTTTTTAACGTAATTTCCGATTTGACAGTAAAATTTGAAAACTTGATAAAAAGTTAAACACACAAAAAAACATTTTTTTGTTGAAGTTTAATGATTCTTTTTCGGACCTCGGGGAAATTTTTCCACTTTTTTTTCCGGCAAGGATCCACAAGTTTCTAATTGCATCAGGGCAGAAATAATTTTTCCTTTAAGTTTCAGTTCATACAGGAAAAAAACCGTTTCTTTAGACCAGTTAAAGCATAAATGTGGGGCCGACGACTTAAAAAAGGTGTTTTTATAAAAAATTTTTCCCTACACGAGAATGAAAATGGTCCCCAAATACGAACACCAGTCAAAATTTTATTTTTTGGCCGTTTTGACATGACTTTCGCGAATTTTCCATTCTTTCACAAATTCATTCCTTCCCCAAAAATATACAGAGTGCACCCGCAGAAAACTACGTTTTAATTACAAAAACAAAGTTTGAACATAGACTAAATGCGTTTTTTCTTTTGAAGGGGTTTGATTTTAAAATGCATGAAGATGTTTTAAACAGTACCGTATCGGAAAGTTTTCTCCAATTTACCCCAATATTTTCATATAGAATATTGCCCAAAGCTATTCGAGAAAAAATGTCAATTGGGAACTCTCATTCAAAGGGGAAATCACAAACCCCAAAGTAACGTTCCCCCAAAGGCGGTAGCACATTGATCCTCGCTGGCAGGGTGGGAATTTTGTGATCCGGTTTTCCATTAATTTTTTTAGCGGGAAATGCATTTTGCGCAGTTTAAAAATGTTAATCTTTAGTAACATATAGTGTTGTACAATTTTGCGAAAAGAATTTTGTTTCTTTTTTTATTCGATATTTTTAGGGACATTCCTTAGTAAATTTTCTGATTGTTTGTTGAATATTATAGTTGAAAATAAAAAACATTTATATAAAGTTACGCATTTCTCCCTTTCTTTTTTTTTGATTTTTTTTAGACAGATGAGAGTTTATAGTACTCTAGGAAGAAAAAAAAGTACTATTCTAATTTACACTAGATCCCGTATAAAAGCGTATTTTTTGCCCAAAGTGAATAATCTTCAAATCATCACATAAATCTACCTGATTCTGG
Source organism: Mercenaria mercenaria (assembly GCF_021730395.1). NCBI lineage: Eukaryota > Metazoa > Mollusca > Bivalvia > Venerida > Veneridae > Mercenaria > Mercenaria mercenaria. The sequence goes on from NC_069378.1 coordinate 59,743,700, forward strand.
ACAGAGTTTTCTCTCAGCGTAAAATTTATATTTTTAATTATTTAGCCTCAAAAATTTTTTAAAATTTTTATACAAAAATAATTATGTAACTTGGATACCCTCTTCCCCTTTTAAACAGTGGATTAAAAAAAGCAGCAAAATCCATTAAAAATGTAAAGACTACCGGGCATTTTGGGAAAAATATGGATAATTTCACCTTATTTTTTTTTTATCTTTTATACAGTAGTTTTTTAATTTCATTTTTGTTGTGCGCTTTTATGTTCAGCTGTCATAAAAAGTTTTTTTAATATGTTTTTTAATTAAGGAAAGGACACAATAAGTTACCAAAAATTTTTTTCCTAATCCTCTTTTATCTTTAGAAATGTTTTCATGTTATGCATACTTGTATAAAAAAACGGGTTTTAAAAAAATTTTTCCTTTTAATTTTAAAGACTTATGTAAAAAAAGGTGTTTTGAATAATAGAGAAGTTCATGAAATGGAATTAAAAATGATTTAACCTTTTTAGAACGAAACGATAGACATAAAAAAAAAAAAAAACTTTTTTATTTGTTCTTAAAGACAAAGCTTTAATCGGAAATTAATGAAGCCCCTTAGTAAATATGTTTTGATTCCATTTAAACTTTGAAATGGAAGCAACAAAAGTTAAAAAATTCCACTTGTGATCATACACAGGCATCATGACGACGCGAGCTGCGCATGCGCTTTACCGTCTCCAATCTACACGCTGCGCATGCGTATAATGCAAAAAACACGTCTCCCGCTTCCGCACGCTTACACGGTTTAAAACTAATTTGATTGGCTGCACGATTAACTAAGCGTGTAACGGGAAACGTTTATGAATGGTGCCACGCAAGGGTTTAATCGTGTGCACGGGGAACCAACACGCGGGCGCCACTGTATATATTTTTTTACCTTTTTTATTAATTTTAAATTCGCGTATGTTTGAATAAGGTTATCTATAAGTTTTAACAAGTCAGATAAATTAAACAATGACAAATGGTTAGAAGACAGGAACTTGTTGTCCGCCGTCTTAACTTTGTAAACTTTCCTTTGCATAGGTGTTCTTATTTGGTCAGATTTATTATTATGTAAACAAGTAAGGAGAGATGTATTTTTCATTTAATTCTGACTGCAACAATAAGTTGTTTATTACATATAATCGCTGAGTCTTTTCTGTAATGTCAAAATGACAAAAGCTATAATTGCATCATTCTCATATATGGGTTCATGCTGCATATGCTAGTATGATTAAGCGCTTTGTACAAGTTTCTGGTATTTTCAATGGTCAAAAGGCTCCACGAGCTAATTCTTTGCAAGTTCAGTGTAAAATGACTCTATAATTCGAAGTCCAAAGTAAAAATAAAACCGTTGCATTGTAAGTTCTTATTCTTCATTGACGGTTTAGTAGGATGAATGGAAGTTTAGACGAATATCTATGCTTCGTTCCCATGTCTACATCTATTTGTAAATGTTCAAACCAGATGTTGCAGGTAATGAGATCATTACATCTCTTCTACACAGAACCGGTCTCCAGTTCAATAGTTTGAATAGATGTTTATGTACCTGTGCTGCCGTTCAGCTCTTAGTTTTAGTTGTTAGAATACTATGGCATGTTATGTTTTTGCTTTTTGAGGCCTGGTTGGATTTTTTTTTCAAAATTGGTGGTTGTTGATTGGCTTCCAATATATGAAGAATAATGCTTAGAGTAGTCAATGAATCAGTTTTAATTGCATCGATATACTTTGTTGTTTGTCTCGAATTATATTTTGTAATTGAAAAATTATGTTATGGGAGTATTGGAAGTACGAGTTTGACATAACCACTGTGTAAGGCTTCTGGAAATTCAATATTTGACATAGAAAAATTCATTTCGTGATCTTTCATGTCCTGTAGCATGAGACTTGACTGAGGTTTGGTTGTTGCGATTTACTCAACAAAATGGACGAATAGTGCAATTTCGTGCTAATGAAAATGACCATTTTGGTTGAATTTTGAATAAGTGCACTCTCCTAGGCACCTGGACACATTGTTTCCGAAATATCTAGCTTTTATAAATGAAAGTGGAATGAAATGTCAGAAGAAAAAATAACATTCTTCGTAAGGGTTTTATCGCCTAGTCGATTTTACGTCTACGCAGTAGGTTTTTATGCGCGCGACTAGCAGCAGTGACATGTTGTTCGTTCAGCAATGTCATTCTCTTGTCATTCTCTTGTACCTGAGCAAGTTCACAACAACGAACGACCCCTATGAGGATTTCAGAGTAAGGCATGCAATGCGCTTAAATGGAGGGTAGAAGAAGCATGGTAACTGTGTCGTCAGAAGATTGAACTAATTGAAGGTGATTTACCGATAAGAAAAATTGTGCTGTCAGAATCTGTTTTTGTATGCGGTCGTTACGCCTTTATATAATTTTTATCCATATTTTCATGATTTTGATTTGGATCACTCGCAGCCTGCACTGCCAGTATATTCCTACAAGTGGACACGGATACAAATATTGTATCTTGTTCGTACGTGCTAGGAATACTGTAGTGATATACCTAGAAAAGTATTGTACGATCAAGTTTCTTATCACCTGTTGTACATGTGCTGCAACAGTACAATAAGTAGATATAAAACCTAATGTTTTTAAAGATAGAAACACATTAAATAAAGTCCTGAAATCTAAGTCCTTCAAACAGCCTAAAATTATATTAAAAATGTGAAATATATGAAAGTATTGTTTTCACTGTGAAGCGACAGGAATTCATAAAATTTAATACTTTTAATCACAAATGTCCATTAAAACACTGACAGAACATTTTTCAGTACAATTGCACTAGTATACACAATTGAAGGCCGATATGACGGTTACATTGTGTAATTTAATCTTGGAAAGCTCATTAGGAGTTTTTGCGAGCCATTTTCTTTTCAAGATAAACATCAACATCTCATTATTTAAAAGAGTGACATCAAATAATAATTGGTGATAAGAACAAAGGGTTTTGCAGTGCTTGTTGATTCTTGTGACAATGTATTTTAGTATCAAAATAGGTGAAATCCTACGGTGGTATGTTTAGGGCATATATAAATTTTTTTAAGATTAAATTATCTCGTGCGCACAACATCTTATCTCGAGCGATCAACATCTTATTTCGTGCGCACGACATCTTATCTTGAGCGATCAACATCTTATCTCGAGCGATCAACATATTATCTTGAGCGATCAACATCCTATCTCGTGCGCACGACATCTTATCTTGAGCGATCAACATCTTATCTTGAGCGATCAACATCTTAACTTGAGCGATCAACATCTTATCTCGAGTGATCAACATCTTATCTCGTGCGATCAACATCTTATCTCGAGTGATCAACATCTTATCTCGTGCGCACGACATCTTATCTCGAGCGATCAACATCTTATCTTGAGCGATCAACATAATATCTTGAGCGATCAACATCTTATCTCAAGTGATCAACATCTTATCTCGTGCGCATGACATCTTATCTTGAGCGATCAACATACTATCTTGAGCGATCAACATCTTATCTTGAGAGATCAACATTTTATCTCGTGCGCACGACATCTTATCTTGAGCGATCAACATCTTATCTCGAGCGATCAACATATTATCTTGAGCGATCAACATATTATCTTGTGCGCACGACATCTTATCTTGAGCGATCAACATCTTATCTCGTGCACACGACATCTTATCTCGAGCAATTAACATATTATCTCGTGCGCACGACATCTTATCTCGAGCGATCAACATCTTTTCTTGAGCGATCAACGTCTTATCTCTTGCGCACGACATCTTATCTCAAGCGATCAACATATAATCTCGTGCGCACGACATCTTATCTCGAGCGATCAACATCTTATTTCGTGCGTACGACATCTTATCTCGAGCGATCAACATCTTATCTCGTGCGCACGACATCTTATCTCGAGCGATCTACATATTATCTCGTGCGCACGACATCTTATCTCGAGCGATCAACATCTTTTCTCGAGGGCACGTCATCTTACCAATATATATTAAGGCCCTTAGTGTGAACTCAGATCATTAGTTAAAACATACGGCAGCCTACGTTTTTGTTTTTGTTTCGATTATAATACTTATAACTATGTCACATGTTTGCAGGGTTTTACATTTAAATATGCAAACTGATAAAAAGGGCAGCAAAAAAAATCAGTGATGATTCAAAGAAATAAATCTAAGTCCTTGACAAAAAAAAGAATATGTAGGCTTCGCCCATACATTAAAGTAGTTCCTTGTTTTCTCTTAATTCATGCATGCAATTTTATAACTATTCTGCGCGAATTATTTATCAGTCGAACTGCTATTTGTTGCTATTCTAACATACAAAAAGCATTATTGGTTATGTTCATTTAATTTTAATAAAGGATGACCAATTTTGTGCACTGCTCTCCCAAATGATGTCATATGCTTGTCCATGAACTTGTGGGAAGTTTCAATAACGTCGAAATAGGCGGGACCCTTATTATCAACTTGTCCGTATGTTTTACTGATGACCTAAATACACACTAAGGGCCGTAATATAGATAGATAAGATGTCGTGCGCTCGAGATAAGATGTTGATCGCTCAAAATAATATGTTGATCGCTTGAGATAAGATGTTGATCGCTCGAGATAATATGTTGATCGCTCGAGATAAAATGTTGATCGCTCAAGATAATATGTTGAAAGCTCGAGATAAGATGTTGATCGCTCAAGATAAGATGTCGTGCGCACGGGATAAGATGTTGATCGCTCGAAAAAAGATGTTGATCGCTCAAGATAATATGTTGATCGCTTGAGATAAGATGTTGATCGCTCAAGATAAGATGTCGTGCGCACGAGATAAGATGTTAATCGCTCGAGATAAGTTGTTGATCGCTCAAGAAAATATGTTGATCACTCAAGATAAGATGCCGTGGGCACGAGATAAGATGTTGATCGCTTTAGATAAGATGTTGATCGCTCAAGAAAATATGTTGGTCGCTCAAGATAAGATGTTGATCGCTCAAGATAAGACGTCGTGCGCACGAGATAAGATGTTAATCGCTCAAGATAAGATGTCGGGCCCACGAGATAAGATGTTGATCGCTCGAGATAAGATGTTGATCGCTCAAGATAATATGTTGATCGCTCGAGATAAGATGTTGATCGCTCAAGATAAGATTTCGTGCTCACGAGATAAAATGTTGATCGCTCGAGAAAAGATGTTGATCGCTCAAGATAATATGTTGATCGCTCGAGATAAGATGTTGATCGCTCAAGATAAGATGTCGTGCTCACGAGATAAAATGTTGATCGCTCGAGAAAAGATGTTGATCGCTCAAGATAATATGTTGATCGCTCGAGATAAGATGTTGATCGCTCAAGATAAGATGTCGTGCGCACGAGATAAGATGTTAATCGCTCGAGATAAGTTGTTGATCGCTCAAGAAAATATGTTTATCGCTCAAGATAAGATGCCGTGGGCACGAGATAAGATGTTGATCGCTTTAGATAAGATGTTGATCGCTCAAGAAAATATGTTGGTCGCTCAAGATAAGATGTTGATCGCTCAAGATAAGATGTCGTGCGCACGAGATAAGATGTTGATCGCTCAAGATATGATGTCGGGCCCACGAGATAAGATGTTGATCGCTTGAGAAAAGATGTTGATCGCTCAAGATAATATGTGGATCGATCGAGATAAGATGTTGATCGCTCAAGATGATATGTTGATCGCTCGAGATAAGATGTTGATCGCTCAAGATATTATGTTGATCGCTCGAGATAAGATGTTGATCGCTCAAGATAAGATGCCGTGCGCACGAGATAAGATGTTGATCGCTCAAGATAATATGTTGATCGCTCGAGATAAGATGTTGATCGCTCAAGATAAGATGTCGTGCGCACGAAATAAGATGTTGATCGCTCGAGATAAGATGTTGTGCGCACGAGATAATTTAATCTTAAAAAAAATTATATATGTCCTAAACATACCACCGTAAAATGCCCAAAAAAGTATTTTATTTTTATTTTCATTTCGCTCGCTCGCTCCTATTTTTTCCCTGGTACGATGGTGATAACGCGATGGCACGATGATGAAAAGCGATGGTGCGATGGTACGATGGTGAAATGTCGATGTAGTATCACGTTTTCATCATCGTACCATCGCATTTTTCACCATCGTATCATCGTACCATCGCGTTTTCATCATCGTGCCATCGCGTTTTGACCATCGTGTCATCGTGTTTTCATCATCGCACCATCGCATTTTCACCATCGTACCATCGCGTTGTCTCCATCGTACCATCGCATTTTCACCATCGTACCATCGCCTTCCGGTGGTCAGGTACAGTATATCTGTCATTATATTACTGTCTTGATACAATCTCATTTTCTCATTGCACTATGTACCTTCTAAATCTTAACAACAATAAACTGAGTTTGCATAATACCATGTGGCTATTACACCCAGCTTTTTATTTACTTTCATGCATACATAAAATACAAAGGACGTGGCCTTGAAGATTTTACAGTTTTAATGAACTGAGCAGTGAACATTTTGTAAAACATTTTGCAAAACAGCAGAATCTAAATGGCAAATTTCTTCTCACAAAATACATTGAGATACATTCATCTATTGTTGACAAAAATACAAGTCCACGGGACTACGCATTTCTAAACGGAAGGCGATGATACGATGGTGAAAACGTGATGGTAATAGTGAAAACGCGATGGTACGATGGTGAAAACGCGATGGTACGATGGTGAAACCACGATGGTACGATGATGATTACGCGATGGCACGATGGTGAAAACGCGATGGTACGATGGTGAAACCGCGATGGTACGATGGTGAAACCACGAGGGTACGATGATAAGGACGCAATGGCACGATGGTGAAAACGCGATGGAATGATGGTACGATGATGAAAACGCGATGGCACGATGGTGCGATGGTGAACACGCGATGGTACGATGATGAAAACGCGATATTACATCGACATTTTACCATCGTACCATCGCAACATCGCGATTGCATCATCGTGCCATCGCGTTTTCACTATCATACCATCGTTGTTTCTTCATCGTGCCATCGCGCCTTCGCGTTTTCGTCATCGTACTTTCGTGCATCGCGGTTTAGTATTAAATAAAATGTCACGATTGTCCTAACTGAACACTATTATGTTGTCTTCATGCATATTTTGGTTGGTATTTATAATAAAGCAGAAAATTATGAAAATGTTGAAAAATCGCTTGCAGTTTCAGCAATAGTGGGTGTGTTCAAAACAACTTTTCACAAAAACAAGTCTGGTGACCCATTGGTGTTTTTGTTCATTGTTTTCAACACAGATTTTCCTAACAACTTTGAAAATGTTACACATGTTACACCACATTTCTTAAATTCGGCCGAAATACGTCTTTATTAGTGTTATATAAATGTAGCAAGGATGTTACAAGGATGTTACATGGATGTTACTTATGTTACGTGTGTCTCAAAAGAGGCGTCTTTTTGTAGCCAAAATGTTACACATGTTACACCTCATTTCTTAAATTTGGCCGAAATACGTCTTTAGTAGTGTTATATAGATGTAACAAGGATGTTACAAGGATGTTACATTGATGTTACTTATGTTACGCGTGTCTGAGAAGAGGCGTCTTTTTATAGTTAAAATGTTACACATGTTACACCTCATTTCTTAAATTCGGCCGAAATACGTCTTTATTAGTGTGATACAGATGTAACAAGGATGTTACATGGATGTTACTTATGTTACGTTTGTCTGAGAAGAGGCGTCTTTTTGTAGTTAAAATGTTACACATGTTACACCACATTTCTTAAATTTGGCCGAAATACGTCTTAAGTAGTGTTATATAGATGTAACATGGATGTTACAAGGATGTTACATGGATGTTACCTATGTTACGTGTGTCTGAGAAGAGGCGTCTTTCTGTAGCCAAAATGTTACACATGTTACACCTCATTTCTTAAATTCGGCCGAAATACGTCTTTAGTAGTGTTATATAAATGTAACAAGGATGTTACAAGGATGTTACATGGATGTTACTTATGTTACGTTTGTCTGAGAAGAGGCGTCTTTTTGTAGTCCATTTCTTAAATCAGTCAGAAGTGGGGCAGTAAAAGACATTACATGATCTTTATTCATGTTACTTAATGTTACGTTATGTTACTTGAAGTTATGCCTGTAACAAATGCAACGTATGTCACGAAATCGCGCCAATTTTGTGCTCTAGGTGGGTGATTTCATGTTCTGCCGAACTGGGACGTATGATGGAGAAAAGTTTGGTCAAATGTTTACGAATATCATTTGGAGGCTTAGAATACACAGAAGCAAATTAAAAGTAGATGTGATGAGAGGTATATAATATGCAAAGTCCCTTTTAAACGCCATTTTGCATAAGATTTGAGCTTTACCTAACTGGCTTACCTGTAGAGAATAAAAGGTAAACAGTAGGTGAAAACTAGCAATCATTTGAAGACTTTTTGTGTAATTTGCTAAGCATAATATAATGGTCTAGGACCAAAAACATGCAAGTTTATAATTTTAGTTTTAATTTCATTAAAGGTCTGAACTTAACAACAATTTTATCCTCACATTACGATAAAATAATTGCATGCGAAAATTTGTCGTGAACGAGATTAAATCGACAAAAGCACAATTTTCCTGACACACAAACAATTTCGTCTTTCATTTCAGCCTTAAAATGAACTGAATTCACGATAATCATGTACGTCTTTATCTTACTAACGATAATTAATTTTTGTCCTGTGTATTTAGAAATCATTTTCCGAAAATCCATTACTGCTGATCATTTCATTTTTCCAAAATTACAACATCATATGATAAATTGATGTATACCTTATTTTATCAAACTTGCATTGCGACAGGATTTCGGAAGTATGTATGTTTTCTTTTTTCATTTTCTACAGTTACTGTATCTTATGATAAACTGATTTATATCTTATTTCACTAAGCGTCCATCGACACAGGAGTTAGAAAGTATTTTCTGAAATTACTCTATCTTATGATAAAATGATTTATTTCTTATTTTACCAAGCTTGCATAAGGACTTTTGTCGAAAGTATGCTTTTTTTAACTTTTTTTTGTCAAGTTCTTCAATAAGACTACTGTGGCTAAGTAATAAAGGTCGCTTCCTTGAAATAAATTGCCCCTCAAAGGTTGTGGGTTCGAACCCACTTTGGTAGTAGAATTCTTTCAAGTGAGGCAGCCATCCAGCTGACTTACAGAATGTAGTTCTAACGAAGTGCCCGTCTCTGTCTGAAATAATACGGAATCAGCCGCCACCATAAAAATCTGGATAATCAAGTAATTGTTATCGTGATGTTACAACTAACAATAAAATACCTACGTTGTACTTACATTAATATTAAAGTCCCATAAGGCTATAAATCTTCTACCAAACAACAGAGGATGATGCTGTCTGAATTTATGCCTGATTACATAGTTAAAAAACACTTTCTGAAATACTTATACAGTTAGAGCTGTAAAGGGAAGGTAATCAAAATAAAAAATGATGTGTTAGATAAAATTTTATACTATGTTAATAAATATTCAAAACTTTGATAAATATTAGAGAAAACAGTTATTGAAAATAGGATTAAAAAGAAGTTAATATATTTTATGGTCGGCAGCCACATTTTAAACAAAGGCATTATGAGCCTTTAAGGAGAAAGTTGTCACAACTTTATAACCATTTTCAAAGTCAATGACAGTCAAGAATGTGCAGTTAAATGAATCAAAACATTAAAGATATGGTAGAAAGTAGAAATGCTAAACTTGAAAACGACAGACGTATTTTGATTCGTAGATAGTCAGGGGTCACGCGCAGGGAAAGGTTATGACAGTGTTGAAAGGTTTCAGTAATAAGTGGTTTTTATATCCCGTTTATTTATTAACCTAAATATCTTTTTGTTCTATTTGAACGTGTTTAATTAAGTGCAAATCAAAATATAAACACTTAGACTTCAAGCCTTAGATTAGACGCACTTGATTTTGACATTAAACTCAATATGTTTGAGTGTAAGTGCGAGTGCACTGCTTATTTTGGAAATTGAGATAGATCTACATGATGAATGATAAAACTGATAAAAGCCGCATAATAACGTAGGATGTTAATCTTCTATGTTATCTCAGTTAATCTCAGTGCTTTCTTTCTCATTTGAAATTGTAAATATGTAAAATATTTGGTATGATAATAGCACAGTCTAATAAATGTAAAAAATAATGTTGTTGCTGTTTATGTAGTGAAAATCTAAGGATCAAGGAAACTAGATAAGTTAATTAACCCTTAGCCTGCTGGCGGCAAGTGATTCTGCCTTTGCAACCAATGCAGACCAAGATCAGCCTGCACATCCATGCAGCCTGATCATGGTCTGCATTGTTTGCTACTCTGTAGTATCTTTCTGGTAAGCAACCCTTTTAACAGTTAATGGTACTGTCCACATTGAAAGATGGACAAGTTTATTATAGAAATTTAGCAGGGTAAGGATTAAATGGATCTGTTAAATCAATGCCAATGAAAGTCCGAAAGATATAACAAAAATATAACAAGCAATTTGCATCATGTTACACATTATGTTTGTGTTTGAAATGGTTCTCTTAATATTAGAAAATGACACAGTGCTCAACGTATTTCGGAAACATTATAGCAGTTACTGTACAGTATAGCTGATATAAATTATAACTGTACGTAGTTACGGGCAGTTTAATCATATCAAATATAAAATCACTGTTTACACTTTGTATATTGTATCACAAAAACAATTTGAATACATGTATCTGATAAGATTTAATGTTATGTTAGCAAAAACTACCCTAAATGCATTGCATTTCCTTACCTTTGAAACAATTATAGTTTAATTTTTCCACATTACGATGAGCTCTGGCTACATAGACAATATATAAACATAAAGAATATTCATGAGTCTCAGATGATACATTTTAGTTTAGTTAAATCAACTTTAATTCAACACTATTTCCATCAGGAAGGGTATTCAAAGGCTGATATGAAGTAATGTCAGTGGAGCCGTTAGCTATGACAACGTTTGTATAAAAAAGAAAACGACATTATAACATGATTTATTTGCAGTTAACTCTGAAAATATTATTATTGATATTCATTGCATACTTATCGAGATATTGACATATATGGAAAGCATGGCAAACGCCGCAAGTCTCTGACATTTTTTGCCTCTAATAGACATATTTTCTCTAAGTAGCAACAAATGATAGCACATTTCAGAGCGACATTTAACCTTCGGCGGTGTCATCAAACTTTAAATCGCATACGACAGAAAGACGTCACTTCGCATCATTCATCATTATGTATTCAATGTGATTTACTAAGACCTATTTAGATTTTAGTTGGTGACTAAGATTGAATTTTCTGAATATAAAACAAATATCGTTTTAGTGTGCGACATTACGGCGTCGAAGTTATATTTTGAACTTTTATGTATCCAAACCGAAACAGCCGTAGAAAATGATTATTATCTGTGTAATCACTAATCAGATTTAAATCAGCGTAAATCTTGATATAATAATTTTTTATGATACAAGGAGATATTAATGCACTACGGACGCAGTGACATTACTTCTGGATCAACCCATATTCTCGCAGATTGAAAATAATAGTTCTTACAAACATTCACACGATTTAATATTGTCCTTTTTTGTACAGTCACAAAGCGATTGGGATACCGTCTTTGAAACTATTATAACAAAAAGGTTTACTTTGTCATTTTCATTATAAGCGCATTTCGATATATTTGTAAAGAAAGTAACACGTGTATAGTTTTTGTTGTTTATCTCGTAACTTCAAGATTATATAAATTGATAAACATATAAACAATAATGGGAATATTTGCAGTAATGTCTGGCGTATTTATTTCCGCTGCAATCGACTTTGGCACAACCTTCTCATCATGGGCGTTTTCGTTTAAACATACATTCAAACAAGAGCCAACAAGAGTGACTGCAAGGAGATGGAAAAGTCCTGGAAATTCCATTTCTCAAAAAGGTAATAGACTTTGCGAATAAAGACGAATTTGCTATAGAAAAACATGCATCCGTTCGTTCGTCCGTAAGAAAAATATTGTGTTACACATATCGCCAAAAGTATTAAACGACTCTAATATTTATGAAACCAGGTTAGAATGTTTGACTTTATTTAATCTAGTTCGATACTGGATTATCTAGGATCACGACAACAACAAAAAACAAAAACAAACAAACAAACATTGCAACGACAATATTTCTACTAGATCTTATAACCGGGTCAGAATGTTTGCTTTTATCGAATCATGTATAGTAGTGTAGGTTGGCTTTAAATCTGGAAAAAAAACTAAGTTATTAAGCTATAATAAAAAAAATCCTCGTAAACACGCTTGAAATGTCATATTTTCTACAAGAAATAAGTCACGACATTTCTCTCTATAAATAGTAGAGCTTATTTAAAATAGGGTTAGCTGGGATAGAAAACTAGGTCATTGAGTCATATTATAGAAAACATTCTTTACACTTAAATTAAGGTCTTTTCTACCTGATCTACATAAAGTCTGGTCAGAAAGTGTTTTGTTTATAAAATCAGGCTCAAGTTTAAAACTCGGTTATCCTGGGTCAATAACTGGGTCACTAGGTCAAATCATCGAAAACTCTTAACACTATACGTATACCGGCAATATTGTATATTTGGTCTCATGAAGTTTAGTCAGAATATTCATTTTTAAGAACTCTAAAATCTATTTAGATATTGCATTGTCTGGGATTAAAAACTTTAATAACCATCTAGAAATCTAGTAGCATATCCAGCTTTGACCCAGTTTCAATCTCGTCCGGCGTTTTGTTAAGAGAATCACAGGGCGATCACACTAGCTTACCTTGACCACTTTGTCGCAGACGGATAGACGGACGGACAAACAGACATAGTCAAATTTATACCCCTACCGAGAAATGTTGCCAACATGAGCCAGATATTATCAGCATTATGGGCATGTTTTATGTAACGCAGATAATATACTGAACAGCAAAAGAAACTATCCAGTTTTATAACTGGCGTATGTTTTATTAAAAAACTTTAATTTATAAATTACTTGTGCTTTACATATCACATATTACACTTGAAGAACTTCACGTGTAAGATTTTAAAAAAATCAATCAAGCGTGAAGAAAGTAGTCGCACAATAGCCGTTTTGCATAAACATTCACGTGCGCCTGTAATTAACAATTTTCTTTGCGAAATTTTATTGTCATTGGAAATATTGATAATTGACTAACTCGAAAAACAGAATAAAGTTTTAAAAATATTGTTGGTTGCACCGCATAACTGAATCAAATTTAGCGCGATCGCCTAATTGGGATGTTACAATGCAACTGAAGAGCAGAAGATATAGCCTTCCAAACGGCTATTGTGGGACTACTGACTTCACGGTTGATTGATTTTTAAAAATTTATCAAGTGAAGATCTTCAAATGTAATTTTGGTATGAAGAAACAATTCAAATTTGAAAAATTATTTTTTTATTTCAAAATATACCAGTTATACATCTGGATAGTTTCTTTTGCTGTTCAGTATATAATTAAATTACGTTGGGATGGTCCCCTTAAAATATTGATCGTCCTAGGTGTTCACAGTCTACTTCGTCTTTATTTGCAAATGTCTAATACAAACATTTATAAACAGACATGTCCATACACACAAAAGTTCTAAGTCAGTATTGTTTATTTACTTCCATTTATGTAAGATTTTATCAAGTAACTACATATTGTAGTTTTTTCTGCAGTTTTAATGACAAGACACTTTGCATTCTGTTGAGACTGTTAGATATCTCAGTGACTGCACCTTGTTTTGCCAGACTGCCGACAATTTTACATAGAATAATTACTTTTGGTCCGTATTTGAAATATTTTATTTTTGCTTTAATATTCTATTATCATACATAGCACCAACATCTCTTTTGATTATGCCTGATGGAGAAACAATTGATTCATTCGGCTATGAAGCTGAGAGGAAGTACGCCACATTATCAGAGGAAGATAAACATACAGAATGGTATTTCTTTCAACGGTTCAAAATGCAGTTGTACTCAAAGGTAGTCATTTGTTTAGAATTTTGTTGAAAAAAATTATGAAATAAAAGTCTGTTCACACTGTACTTAATTTTTTTTATAGTTCTAGCAGCTATAATGATTATTGATATATCAAGAGTCTCTCGGTGTATATGAGAGACTTACTGGAGTTGTCCGTGTCAACTAGAAATCTGAGATCAGCAAGTGCGGCAACAACCCTTGTGCCACAAAAATGTCGACTGGTTTCCTACGGTGATAGAAGTTTCAGAGTTGCCGCCGCAAAACTATGGAATTCTCTCCCTGACAATGTCAGAAAAGATTCATCACTAAATTCTTTCAAAAGAGCTCTCAAAACACACCTTTTCAGAATTTTCTACAACAGATAGATACCAACTGTGACTGTTTCTACCCATAATAAAAATGCTATTGTTATTTTTGTGATACAGAACTACGGCAAGTCATTCGTCGCCCACGAAGATCTCTTTACTGTACAATTCATCATGTAATTAACTAAATTGGCAATTCATCCTTTATTTCATCATGTCACATTTTAAGGGTAATGACATTCTATGTGTGTGTTTTTGCAAGACTTGAGTTTCACTTGAAGTGTGTGGTATTTCTTTCATATACAGTATATGATGGCACCATTAACCGAGGGGTTTGAACTTCTATATGCAGCTCATCTGGGCGTACCAGGTGCTTTAAGCACTGGTATTGGCAATAGGGGTAAAATGACCTCAAGGGGAGGGGTGCGGTTATGACTGTTTGTTACAATAAGGCTGTAATTATTATCATTGACATTGTTATAATAACTATTACTATTCTTATGTACAACGCCATTGAATATATCATTTATAAAAATAGGCGTTTAGTCAAATTATTCAGTTTCAGTTTTACGATTGCGTATATCATGTTTTGTGTTTTTCCTACATATCTGCGATATGTCACATGTTTAATTGTAAAGCGCCCTTGAACGTATATTTCATATGAAAAGGGCGCTCAACAAATCTGGTATAATAATAATAATAATATAATTTTTTGATAGAAGAACAAACTCTCCGTTTGGGATCAAATGTGTTACAGCTCGCAAGATAATACAAACACTTCACTATTACTAAGTTGCATCTAACAGATTGCTCGTTTTAAACGAACTAGTTCAAGAATTATTAGTACAAGTCTATAGTTCGGAGGCTCCAATGCTTTCGAATAAAAGGAAAGAAAACTGAAACATATTCAGAATCGTTTTTAACCTCTGATGTAATTATAATGTACGATTTAATTTACGAAAACCGTTCAATTTTCTATCAGTGTGCATCTTTAATCTTAAACTTCAGTTTAGAAAGAAAACAGGTAAACTTAAACTTAAAATAGTTTACCTGATTGCGCTATATCCTTCCAAATGATCTTCATATAGTCTAAGATTTTAATTTTTATCAGGAAACCCCGTGTTCGTGTTGCACTACTTTTTACATCTGCAAAGTCATCATTCGAACTATAGACTGCAACAAGGAACTTGTTCAATCAAGTATGTTTCTGAGAAGCAATAAAAAGTGAAACACCACTCGCATTTCCTATTACCGACTTAGACGGACATCACATTCACGTATTAGATAAAAGACGCATGGGTTGTTAATGACTTCATCCTCTTGGAACTGTAACCTAGACAGTGTATTAAGCTTTCAGTGAACATAACAGTGTAAATTTTCGAGCAAATTCATTATTTGAGTAAAACCTGATTAAACACCTTTAAGGTTCTGACAGAAATATAATTAAGAATAACAGAACAAACTGTTCATCTCTTTGATTGTTGATATTGAAAAATAGTAAGAACATTTCTATGCGATGTCATTGTTAAGAAAATGATAGAAAGTAAAAATCACTAGCAACTATGTCACAAAAATACATAAAGCTTATTACCACTGATGTTTTAATTGTTCGGCGATGCTCATTGCAAAGAAACCCTCTTGTTTTCATTACAGACAATAAACAGACACCTAAAACTAAAGGATGTCTCCGGAAAGCAACTACTAGCTAAATCCGTCTTTGCTCTCTCAATTAAGTTCCTCAAAGATGATTTAATTTCAACTGTCAATAAAGGCCTTATGAAGAAAGAAAGCACTTGTGAAGTGAAAGATAAAGACGAAGCTAATAGTGTTGAGGAGGGTGCACAGGCAGAAAGATCGTCTGCTGTAGACGAACATGATATTCGATGGGTGCTTACTGTTCCAGCTATCTGGGATGATGCTGCGAAACAGTTTATGAGGGAAGCTGCAGAGGAAGTAAATTTGTCTTTCAAATTTTAAATTACATAATTATTCATTAACCTTTTGCAGTCCTTTTTATGTATTTAGCAAAGGTTACATGTCACTTGTAAACTAAAATATTGATTTTAATTTTTTTGGTGTTGTGTTAAGAGATACATAATATTTTGCTTTTATATATAGAATAATTAGCATAGTTTTAGCTGAACTGGTTCTATGTTAGAAGTTATTGATATCAAAACGATAAGGTCTACAGCGTGACACTTCGTGTATTGAGATATTGCAAAAAACACCATGAAAATGTTAAAAAACAAATACTAGCCATAATCACATATGTCGTTAATATTCAGGCTGGAATTCCAAAAGACAACCTATATATTGGACTAGAACCAGAGGCTGCTTCAATTTTTTGCCGCTTCCTCCCTGCTATGGACTGCAAAGGCTCAATGTCAGGTCTTCAACCAGGATCAAAATACATGATTTTAGATGCCGGAGGTAATTATCAGAAATTTGATACTTTTTCTGAATACCCGTCTTTAAAGGCTTTCAAATACAGCATATATGTCTTGCTAGAGAATATAAAACTTATGCGTACATCGAATAGCGGTCTGTGTCTTCGCTTTCAAAGGTATCTTCCTGTAAAATTAATCAAAATTCCATATATGATTACAGTAGACTTCACACGTTGTCTCATATTTATTTTTGCCGTGATATATTTATTCAGTAGTCAGTGTCTTACCTGTATTCTAAAAAAATCAAACCAGTTCCCAACATTTACATCTTCGATATAAAAATACCAATTCACCTCTAAGGTGGTTTTCCTATTTAAATATAATATTATAGCGTTGCTCTATGCAACTGCACGAAACATGAACAGTCCGTTTCAGTTTGAATAGAAGAAGAATAAACAAGACAAATAAAAAGTAAATGTGTAAAGACTACCTTTTACAGAAAGAATAAACAAGATCCTTCGGAAGCATAGAATGCAATCAAGCAAACAATATAGCAGACTCGGTTTGATAGAGTCTGTTCATGAGAAGTGATGGAAAGTGCAAAACCCTTACGCCTCCTAGCACAGGCTAAAGTGGAATTCTATTACACAGATATTGATTGAATTCCGTGATACTATAGGACAAAAAATATAATAACACCGCGGGTGTTTTCGTCAGTTAGCTAAAATATACATATGTTTTCTGCTACAGTAATTTCCACCGAATTAATTCATTTTTATTTAGTTGATACATATTGTATCATCGTATGTGCAATTCATGTACTTACGAATATCTTTGTCTTAGGTGGCACTGTTGATATAACAGTTCATGAGGTTGGCGATGAAGGACAGCTAAAAGAAAAGCATAAGGCTTCTGGAGGAAACTGGGGAGGTACCAGAGTTGACCAAGAATATCACACGTTCTTACAAAAAATATTTGGTGAGTACATATCTTTTATCAACAGTTTCGGCTTGTTATTATTACACCATTTTAATATGTAAGTTTATGTCAAACGTATGGACTGATATTGAATAAGACATAATTGTGTACACAGACTCCATAATTATTGCAGGAAAAGCTGTTCTTAAAAAGATGGAACACTGTCACATGGAAGACTGCTTGCAAATGAAATGTGAGTTTGAAGTAAAAAAACGTCTCACAGAACCAGACCTTGGTCAAAAAGTCACTGTTCGAATCCCTGCCTCATTTCAAGAGCTATTACAAAAGGAGTCTGGTTTAACGCTAAAGCAATCGATAGAGCGTTCTTGCTACAAGAAGAATATAGTGGTAGCAGGCGACAAGATGAGAATAGACTTTGAACTTTTCCGGGGATTTTTCGACATATCCGTAAAAGAAACCACGAAGCATGTTTCCACAATTTTGAAACACCCAGACGTGTCGGACTGTAAAACAATTCTGATGGTTGGAGGCTTTTCCGATTCTATTATACTGCAGGACGAAATGTCAAAAGCATTTCCTGACATAAACATCGTTATCCCAGGTGAACCTGAACTGAGCATTATCAAAGGAGCCGTCATATTTGGTCATGATCCTTCAGTTGTTGCAGAGCGTAAACTGAAGTTCACATATGGAACAGATGTCATCCACAAGAAAGGAGGAAATGATTGTAATCATCGACCTGGCAAAACAGAAAATATAATGGGAGTTCTAAGTTGTATTGATATATTTAGCGTTCATGTGCGTATTAGCCAAATAGTAAGATTGGGTGAAGCGCAAGCAGAACGAAATTATATGTCAGTACATCCATTAGCACCTGAAGCTGAAATCGGCATTTTTTCTTCTACAGAAGAAAACCCAACGTTCGTTACAGATGACAGCTGTACACGAATTGGTAAGTTGAAAATATCCGTCACACCTGATCTGCTTGGCGCGATGATTGGTTTGAGAGTCGGGGGTGGTTTCAGTGTGTCTTTCATATTTGGCGGTACAGAAATAAAAGTGAAAGCCACAGATGCTGCATCCGGAAAAGAAGTTGATGTCATTTTAGATTGCCTAGATGATATGTAAGAATCTATCAATCATTTATTTGGCCAACATTGACACATATTGTACAGCGTAAAAAATAGTTTCATGTATCTTTAAATCGAAAATTGATATGAAACAATATATCCGTGTAATCGTTTTTCTAAATAGCCCAGTGTTTCTAGTAGGAGGTGTGTGACTATTATAATGGTAAGAACGTATGCAGCAGAATGTTTGATTACCCTATTTTCATTGTACATGATATTCATTATCAATCATGTTGTAAATCATTCACAAGTCTTTGTATAGTACGCGTTTGTCAACGTCATAATTTTCTTATAGCGGTATTGGATTTATGGACTATCCCGATAGTGAATACTTGAAAAAACATTTACTCAAGCGTGTGTACGGAACAATACATTATTGTCATATTCTTTTAATCAAACAATATATTATGAACCCCATAATTTTGAAAACATCTTGTGATACATTGAATAAAATCATGAAATATTTGAATAATTGACTTCATGAAAATTGTATACATATGTGCAGTTTTATTTTGATTCAGTGTGAAAATACTGGAAGAACAATTGTATGGATGTTTGGTTTATGCATGAGTTTGTATTATATGCATTTGAGTTAAATTTATAAAATTTGCTATTCATTTCATTTAGTCTGCTTTTTATATTACTAATACAACCAACGAGACAAGGTATAAAACGCTAGGGTTCACATATTTATGAGATTTTCATTTTATAACCTACCTATACACTCAAACCATATAAGCCTCGTGGGAGAAACGGTAGTAGGTCCTACACGGATCGACTAGGGTAATACGGGCAAGATGTTGTATCAAATGTTTGATAAAACCTGTTTTATAAGATGAATTATAAACATATTTACCTTTTTTCCGTACAAGATCTAATGCTCATGAATATGCATTTTTAAACATGCCACTTAACGACTTCATATAGAATAGCTATGAGTAGAATTGTTGTTTTCAGTAAGATGAGAGTCTGTTTAAGTGTTTTCGACGCTTGATGAATATTGATGGAACTAAAATGTACTGAGGTACATTCAAATAATTTCTTAAAAAGCCTAATTAAACAGCTATTTATCTAAACATTTTGATTCAGTGATGATTATTTTCTAGGACTTTGAAATTTTGTAACTTCACCTTCTCTATGTGTATTTTGAAACAAGTTTCCGTTGAATTTAATGGCACTGTAGGAAGAGTTCATGATACTTGCATTTCTTGGAAAAAATCTGGCAACTATGAGTGAAAAAGTCCATACAGGTATTAGAACTAATAAAGATGAGCTGCAAATAGTCTGACGAATTTAAAACTTACCATTGTATTGATCATGCAAAACTTATATATGTAACAACAACAGTCAGTCAGAACGTTTAAACAGGGGCCTTTGTTGCCGAGTAGTTAATGTTGCTGACTTCAAATAACGTAGCTCTCAACGCTGTAGGTCCGAAACCTCGCGTATAGAGTAATCTATCATGTGAGGACGACATCCAGTTGGCTTACAGAAAGTCGGCGGTTCTACCTATCATTATTGTTTCTGGAGTTAGCCCTTCTGCGCTTTAAAATATTATTATATCAGGCATTTAGATAACTTTCTTAACACTTCTGCATATGGCAAAATGTGTCTAACGCAAACTGACTACCTCTGATATTTCTGTGGATCTTATGATGATTAAACTAAGACAAAACGTTATTATAAAAGAGCTCTTAGAAAACGAATGGAACGAAATTTCACTGTTATAAACGAATTGGAAAAGTATTCTTGACACATATCAAGTTTCAGTTCGATAAAAATCATATTTTTTAAAGTTTTATGGCATTTTTCAGTAACGCGTGTCACTCCGGCAATTTTCTTCAAAAGTAGTTATCGCGACATAACATTTCTCCAAGTTTGAGCTTACTGTTGCCATACTCTTCTATTTTGTATTCAAATTTGCAAGTTAGTTCCACATAAATACTGTTAAATATAAAACCTCTCAACTTTGATAGCTATGAATGGGTAATGTTTAGGCTCTGAATATGTCGTTTCTGAAAATAAAAATACACCCACAATGTGAAAATGTGATTTGTTGGATGCTTTAATAATTTTTGAAGCATATTGCAAAGAAATGTTGTTTATTTTCTATAAAAATCTGACCAAAAGAGCCCATTTATTCCAACATTAGGACAAATATCAATTTTAGCCATTTTGTTGTTATAGTAAATAATTTTTCTATATGTTCTTTATAAAATTGATAATCTTCTGAGAGCTGTAAGACATAGCCAGGTCCAAATTAAAAAACAGATTACTAGACTAAGTCATATTTTCTTAAATGACCTATAAACCACACAAATACAAGAATAGTAGGATTCATTTATCTTCTCAGAGAGACATTTTGTCTGACAGGTCAACAATATGGAATAAGTTACAAACTGACTGCTAAAATGTTGGTATGAAGACATGTGTAATAAGGTTTATTCACATTTCTGAATACTGCTTAAGCCGGTGCTAGGGGGCGTGGACAGTGTTGCATTTTCCATGTTGCTCATGAACAGACTCAATCAAATTCACTGTTTGCCTTGTTCTCGGTGCTGCCAAGGGATCTACTTTCCAGATTTTATTTACATAAAACATGAAGATGGCATTTTGAATGGAAGATTTATAGGATTTGTTTCTCTCGCCATTATTCCAGAAGTGCTGCTTGATAACCTATTTTGTTCTACTATACCATCAAATACTATTAGCTTGATCTATACCGATGTGGAAGTACACCTTAATATTTGTATGTGCGCATGCCCAACCGGAAACTAACGTGAAGATTTACGACAATGTAAATGTGTTTGGTTTTTATATTCATTCTTTTGTTACAAAATGGTAAACCTGTGCCCGAGCTGATGCTTAATGGTTAAATAATTCTGAAATATTGAATCAAGTACCGCGGAAACACTACAAAACATTGTCGTGCTTAATGACACCGTTGACGTCATGACGTTATGTGTCAGTAACCGCGCAATGTTAAAAGCTTTATCTTGAAAGTACGTAATTAGCATTTCGTTTTATGTGAGCAATTTTTTAAGCAATTTCCAAAATATTTTATGAGTCTATCGCTTTGAATAATGATCAATATTCTGAGGCTTTTATTTACTTATATTAAAATTTAATGCAGAATGTAATAAGATGGATGACGGCAACTGATGTTATTTGGAATATAGCTGTCTACAAGGTTACTTATTCCGGTCAATTTCGAATAAATATTTGGCAGGTTGATTTTATAAACCTATTTTTTCTTTTCCATCGGTTGTTATATACTAAAACTATTTCAGTAGATATAATGAACTGATATTACCACGAACACCTGACCTTTATATCTAAATATAAGAATTGAAGGCGTTAACATTGGTCCATGAAAGGAACACAGTTTCATCTTTTTTTATGTATTTCAACACTATCCACGAGAATAATAATTTGCAAGCAAATTCAATTTTCTATAATACAGTAAGATGAGGAGTACCGCTGTAAGTACTTAAAGCTTCGATATTTGCATTAGAAAATGCGAATAGAACGAACATATTTATCAAGGACTTCGGACACTATCATATGCTTCTAGCCTACATTTTAAATGCAAATTTCTCATTAAGTATTTGAACAATACCCAAATCGTTTCGAGTCAATGATAAACCAATGTATTAGTTAATTTATTACAGCAGAAACTGATTTGTATCTGTTCCTATCAAGATGTTTTTCTTATTTTATTTGGGCCAGGGTATATTTTCTTGAAAAAATATAATGTTTAATTTCCGTAAAAATATAATGTCATCACTTTACGGAAGTTTTAAATATATGAATTCCAGTCGAAAAAAGTGATAAAGTCTGTTTATTTAAGGAAAAAATAACATTTTAAGATTAAAATCCTATAAATAAATAAAAAAGAGAACGATATTTTTGCAAACAACCTGTACTTGATTTATCTATGTACTGTCCGTAATGTAAAGTTATTGATGCATTACATGTGTGAATAGGTATACATGTATAAGTGACCGGTCAGTTTTATTGCAGTGGTTCAGGTAGTTATTTAAGTACATGTACATGTCTGTATAGCTCTGTTATAAGTGATGACAGATATTTATGTGCTGTATAACATTAATACTAAGAAAAGGCAGTAATCTTATCAAGGCCGTAGGGTGGGTTCTTGCTTGGGATAAGTACCAGTGGCACAGATAATATTTGAGCCGCGCCATGAGAAAACCAACATAGTACAATTGCCACCAGCATGGATCCAGATCAGCCTGCGCATCTGCGCAGTCTAGTCAGGATCCATGCTGTTCACTAACGGTTTGCCTAATTCCAATAGGCTTTGAAAGCGAACAGCATGGATCCTCACCAGACTGCGCAGATGCTCAGGCTGGTCTGGATCCATGCTGATCGCAAAGCCACTATGTTGTTTTTCTCATGGCACGGCTCACATCGCTTAAACATGTAATAAAAATGTACCCGAAATGACAGTTCTTTCTGAGGCTTGCCTAAGCAAGCTGGAACGGAAAAAGTTAAATCGGGATAAGTCTGACAACAACCCATCTATAGATAATGTTGTCTATTCAGGGCTGAAGTTGTGGGCAAAACATATTCGAAATGTGTCATCTGTAGGGCTAAAGTAGAAGCAGGTCTCTGCATAAAAATTGCACCTGAAACTCGGCTGGACCGTTTAGTTCGTTTTTGCATCTAGCCGTATTTGTATATGCAATCTGCATGGAAAGCGGCTTGACACATCACTTTCGTGGCATCACACTGTGTGTGAAACCGTCACCGATATGACCTGCCAAGAAGCTAATGTTCTTGACCTATGCATGACAGGCATATCAATGCCAAGCGTTATTTCTGTTGGATAGACTATAGTCAGGATCAGATTAACTGCTGTGCACATATTGCCTCTTTTTTGTTGTGTTTAGGCCTAGTCCGCTTCAATTCAGTTTTCACAGTAGGAAGTACATGAAGTAATGAATGCGTGTAACATTTAGTATGTGTCTAAAAGAAATAAATATAAATGCACAGATGAAGATGAAGAAATAAAGAAATGAAAAATATATAAAAAAATACAAAAAAATAATAAAAACAAAATGGAAAACAAATTACATCATCGCTAGTGGCGTGCGTATTGCGAGGAGGGCATGCAGAAGATTACCTGGTGTGTTGCTAGTATTTTACAGCACACATTTGCCAATCTACTGCAACAAACAACCAGGATAAGCCAATGAAAATTTAACCCAACGAATAATAATGAATTCACAGTATTTGCTTCTCTCACTACTACACATGTATAACATGCCTATATGTGCCCTTTCAAACATTTGTATAGTATCTGAGTTACAAACAGAAGTAAAAATATGTGACTATCAAATTATTAAAAATGAATATAAAAAGTATTGGTTATTTTACATTTGGGAACACCCTGTAGTTATATTTTTTGTTTAAAAGTACTGCTCCACCCCTTGCATCAACACAATAGTCACAGATAATGTGTATAATTAATATCTACATATGCTGGCCAAATATGGTTTTGATGCACGGGGGGGAACAATGTTGTTTAAAGCAAAATAGCTTTTATATGTATATAACAGGGTACGTAATTCTATTTAGAGCAAAAATTACCATTTTATGAAACAAAAATTGAAAAATTTGACTTTAAGAAATAATCTCAAATATGTATTTTGATGGTATATGTAATTAAATACTTATTTCTCAGTGGTTTATTTTTCACTTTTGGAGTAGGCAAATTCATATAGAAAGTGTCCGAAGTCCTTATGATATAAAATGTGTTGAAGTTACATTATTACGATAATGATATGGTAACCGGACTCCTAGCCTATCTGCTAAGGGTCTAGCCGTCCGGTAATCAATTTGTTCATGAATAGTGTAATGAACTTATTTGATTTATCAAATTTTATTTGCCAATGATAGCAATATTTACCTGTTTTGCTAGGCTCACTCCTGACCGAAACATCGATATAAATTTTAATTACTGTTTCTCAACAACAGATGAAACCGGAGATGTGGCAAATTTGATAATGGCGAAAAGATCTAAATGTAGAAAAATATTATCCGTTGTTTTCCATGAAGCAAATATTTTAAAAGACTGACACTACATTTATACAAGCAATTGGTCTAATATTAATAAAATATTCGTATACACAATATAAACAATATATTGTTTACATAATATCTACTATAAAAATAAGTAGAAGTTAAGGTGAAAACAATAACTTTCGGAAGATATTTTATGACATTTTTTAAACAAATTCTTATCTCTGATTATGTTTAGGGCTTGCCATAAGCATGCTTAAAGGAGATTTCTATAATTTCTTATCACTTTCTCTGTACAAAATCTCCTGACGCAACACTTTATATTATCTTAGAGACGTCTATCTGTCAAATATTGTCTCGTCACAACAACAGCACAACCGTAACGCTTTTAAACAACGACGGTAAGATTATGAGTTGCAGCTTTTTTGACACATATGTTGATCATATATTGTCTGCAGCACGGTATAACATTTAAACAAAATAAAACCAAAAAAAAGCCACATAATTAATTCATAAATAAATTGGTTACCGAACGCCTAGAAAACCACTACAGAGCAGGTTAGGCGTCCGGTTTCTGGACGGCTAGAACGCAGATACTTCCATAAATGCTTAGCAGGAAGTTTAACCAAATCATTAAGCTTTTTACAGTTCTTTCTAAAGCTTTTAGACACTGTCTGCCATTGATTATATACACGCAGATTTAGTCCGTACTAGATAGCTTTGTTTTTTATGAGACTATGGCGGAAGAAAACACCAAATACATGCACCACAAATGTCAGTCCTGCAGCCAGTATATTGTAGCAGGAACATACAATAAAACAAGTATAAACACCCCTCCCATGATATATGAACTTTTCTCTTCATTTTCATTTATTTCGTGTTGGGTGACCTGTTTTCAGTAAGAGTAAGGCATTGAATGTCGAAGAAATTAACAAACTGGTGAGATAATTCATAAATAAACTGATTACCGGACGTCATTTATTTTCTGGATTTTAAGGCTTACGTCAGTTATTCTGGTTACTGTTAAATCATTTAATTTCGTGGGCATGAAAGTTTTTGGTCAAAACGGTAATTTTGTAGGGATGTAAATTCGGGGATTTCAAATTTTGAACATAAAAGAAATGGGAATTTTACTTGTTCGTTGGGGTTAAATTTCGTGGATTAACTCAACCATAAAATCCACGAAAATTAGTCCCCCACGAATATTAATGATTTATGATACCTTGAAAATGCTTATCGACTTTAAGACAAAACTCAAAAATATATAACTTGTTATTTGCATACATATTTAATGAGGGATCCGTTCTGGTAAAAAGACATTCCAGATAATATTTAGTACAGTGTACACCCTTCATTTATTTTATTATCAATTTCACTTTTCCTAGGAATTCTGAAGACACACGAAATAAAAGTCAAACATAATTTGTCATTAACTGTATTAGTAACTGTTACATGGAAATAAGAAATTAACAGCGGCCTCTATATTTGGAGCATATTTCGAACATCACCAAATCATGAAAAGATAGTCTAAGATTGGTTTTGCATGAACATTGAATAAGATATAAAATTGCTTATTATTCAACAAAACGAATATGTATTATACTATGCTTTGAGTTTGGAAAACGATCGGATAAAGCAGCTACATATTTATCATAGTACAATGCCTTTACAAACTCACCGTTTTCAAAGAACAGTTATATATTACTGTAATAATATCTTAGTGACGAATGCTTATAAAGCTGGGTTAAACATAGTTTTCAGCAATGTCGAGAAGTGGTTTTATTTTCTTAAAAATTGTCTGTTTTTAAGGGGACAACATTTTGAAAATAATCTAGGTATTAAATAGTACGAAACAGTATGGCACAGTATAGTAAAACGTGTATTGGACAGGTTAATTGATGGTTAAACTGTTGTTCGTTTGCAAACAACTCTGAATAGTTTATTTACTGTCTATAGTCATCTTTTTAATTGATGAATCATACCGATCCAATACAAGTAATCATATTAATTTCTTTACAACAGTTGTTTCTGTTAGATTTAAGTATAAAGACGATGTGTCTAAAATGCATCTGACAGATTAATAGAAACAGTGATAAAATCAAAGAAAACGTTATCATTATTCAGGTTAAGGACTCGGACATTATTATCAACAAATTTTACTGTTTTACATCAAATATTATTGTATTTAAAATATTCAAATTACGCTGACGTGCGATTGCTTCCTGGAGTCATTTTCTGGATTCTAAGGCATATGTTAATAAAATAACTAACATTAAAAAACATAACAAGCATTTTTGCTGCTTAATTTTCATATAAAATGTTGCTTTCTTTATATGACTTTATAAGCACATTTTAATTTTTCTAAACCTGCTTCTAAGCGTTAAGTCACGAATCGTATACTTTTCAACAGTTATAATTATTTCATTGGAAATGATTGCAAATTATGTTCACACAAGATGAATTAGGCAAAGCACATAAGCTGAAATACCACGTTCAAAATGTAGACAATTACAATAATTAATTCAGTAAAAACCTAGTTGGCTAGTATTTTTCTTAGTTGCAATATAAATTTTTATATCATATGTTTTATTATTCAATCCTAAAAAATACCATTAGGTAACTTCAATATCCGGCGAGACTGATCACCGTTTTGGCCACATCAATGATTCTGTTATACAAGTGACGCTGTACTTATTTACTTGTAAACATTACTTTGTTAACTTTACAGGCGTTTGAATCATCTTCAATATTCCATGAACGAAATAATGCAGACACGAACATTTTCGTAGACTTCATAAATCAAATTGCTATCCAAAAATGTCAAAATGTATTGGTGTTACACAACACAGACAATATGTCACTTCATGTTCAATTACTTATTAGCTAACAGCCAACATTATGAGAATTTATTCCACATTCAACCAAAGATGAAATGATACAATTTGACAGGCAGTTTGAGTTGTTTTCAATAGCTGATTAAATCACACACGCAATGTCACAACCACCCAGTTATTCCACACTCTACAACATACATTCAGAAACAAATATGGCAAATAAAAGTATTATGAATGAATATAAAACGAAATTTTCTTTAGAAAAAAAAAGTTAAACTACCCTCGGGTAATGACAAAATCCTCACGTTACAGTATTAAATATATACGAAAAAGTAAAGATTCAGGAACAATCCTATTGCAATAGAAAGCTTCTATAATCTGGTAAAATATATAATTTGATAACAACTAAATTATGGCAAAGAATACATTAATGTTTTTTTTTCTGTTTTTTTTTTGTGAAAGGGAATTACGTCGACGTGATTAGACGACTTTGACATGCCCACGCTTTCATGAATATTCAATGACGGTGAATAACCTATTCTTTCGATGATTTCAAAAATCAGTTTAGTCGAACATATGCAATGAATATGTTATAAACAGCTTCCACTTATATAGATTCTTTGCCTCGCCTAATAAATTTAAATTTATAAGGCAGTAACCTAATATTCCCTATTTTTATTTCCTGTTTTTTTGAAGAGCTGCATTCACAATCATCAAATGTAACGTTTGTTTAAATCTGTAAATGGTTGTACTATTTTTGTCTTTCGTTACACATTGTTAAATATGTTTTAGCAGAACACACAATACTGTTTATGCACACATGAATATGTTCGTATTTACATTTATCATGTGTAGTTATGATTCATATTTTTAAATACGAAACTTTAGCATAATATGATATTTTTTGTTGTGCAAAGGTTATATTATTATTTGCCAACGACGTTATAATGTAGGCTTTAGATTAATGCAGACTAAGCAGTTTGGTCATGTAGGCATAGGAAATAGAGATCAATATAATTGCACTTTACTAATCCTACCAGGTGTTCTGTATTACAAAAGTGGTTCTATTGTGACATTTTGATACAAGCAAAACTGTATTATCTGCACTATGAAATACTTACAAGTATTTCATTTTATTATCGGCTTGTTAAAAGTTAATTTTTTCACCATAAGTAAGTTGACAAAATCATAGGAACCATGTTTTGAGGGGTAAATCAAATACATACGAATAAATCCTAAATGTTTTTGTTGTGCAAAAAAAAAATGATATTGTGTCTTAAACCGCTTTCGTTTCCCATTCATTTGTGTAATTGCAAGGGAAGTAAACTAATAGATATCTCTGCTTATAGAGTACTAGCCCAAGGCAAGAGTTATCATTCTTTGCAGATCACAACTTTAAATTAAACATTTAAACTTCAGTAATTGATATTAACAAAACTATCATAAATTGCACATTTGTGAAATCATTTTTGGTTATTTCAAGGACTTAGAAATCAATTTCTAGACTTTATTAAATGTGTTTCTATCACTGAAAATTTTAGGGCCTATCTCTAGGTCATGCTACTTTCCATTCAGTTCAAATAATTTGTCATTATTTGTAAACTTAGCTTAATATATATATATTATAATAAGACAAATGCATGCCAGAATCATATTTTTTTGCTTTGTTGTATTCTATGCTTCCAAAGGATCTTCTTACAGATTTTATCAACTATCACAGCAGCAATCTTTAAATGCCGTGTGGCAGCTGTAAAATGTTTCCCCATACTTAGATTCAGTGTTGTTTTATTTTCTGGCCCCAAGGAATCATGGAGTACATTCAATATCCGAGTTATAGAGTTCCGATTAAGCCTGTTCTAAGGGGAGTGAGATGTGTTACACTCTGCTAATATTCTGCTTAGATGCGTTCTATGCTTCCAAAAGGGTCGTCTTACAAAGATTTTGTTATAAATTCATATATGCATCTGCTTAAGACTAATACATGCCAGAATCATGTTTTGTAAATTTATATATCTCAACAAAACAAAAAGATTATACGCCTACGTAATACCTTCACGAGGACATAGTCAAAGTGAACTATACAAGCGGCATGTAATCTTAATATCTTTGTAATATTAAAACATGGTTCTACTATATTTTGAATATGTAGATGCATTAGGGGAGCACTACTTAACTGTGCATGCATGGCATAAAATATTTGATGTCGACGTGACGTCAGTGAGTAACGGTTATCGTGTTATAACAGTGTTAAAATACCGGTGGTAACACGTTCCGCGGAATATAACTTAGGACTGCGTTGATGTGTAGTGGGGAGTAATTCCGCGCTAATAATCGATAAAGTGTGTAATTATTAAACCTCAGCTCTGTATTATCGTTAGGATGCTAAAATGAACTGTTGTAATACTAATAAATAAGGATATCTATGTGGTAAATATTTTTCTTGGTGTTTGTATGGCGCAAAAAAATTATGTCGAATTGAAGTCAGGTTTGCCTCGTTACAACGAAAACGTGGACGGATGTTTCATATTAGAGTAAAATAAAATTCTGTTGAGGAATATATAAACTTTGTAACGCTTGATGCTGTTATATATATCACTGCATTGTATGCTAACAAAGAATCTTTTATAAATTTTATCAATCTACACATCTGTGATTATTCGTTACCGCGTGTATTCAAGAATACAATGATTAAGATCTAGTGGGTAAATCCATGTTCAAAGAATACAACATGCCCATTCAAACCCCTATAATTTTGATTGGTTGCGTTGTATGATTCCACAGGATCTTCTTATAGATTTTATCATGTCTTTTAGGGCCATGTGGTGACAGTATAGAGTATTCCCTTATTTGGACCCAGTGTTGTTATATTATCAGTTGATATTTTTGAAATTATCATACCTTATCCTTTATAAGTAAGCAACTTTATTGTTTTACAGAATTACTCTTTGGTTGTTATTAATTCATAAAAGTTTAGTTTAGTTCCAAGTTTGCCAAGTTCACGATTCATTCTACTTAACAAGATAAACATTGTTACGCAACAACCTTGGTTTATCACTCGTTTAGAACTACTTAAGGTACTCGTTATCAATACATGTAACATGAGATAGGTGCTACATTGATGCATCTTGTAAAAGGGATAGTTATATATCAATCGAAAGAAACCTATGATAATCAAATTATCAATATCAGCAACAGATAGATGATATTATTACATACTCGTTTTTATTCCCCGTTAAGTTACACTGGTACCGGAAACGTCAATATTTTTCCATATACTGACGCCTGAATCTCATATCGGGTGCGTGACGTAATTCAGTGTGTGTTGTTGCACTATTTTCTTCTATTTAGTTCAGTATTCGAGGGTTCAACGCAATAAGGGCGTATTTACATATAATAACTATATGTAGATACGCCCTTATTGCGTTGAACCCTCGTATTGTCAATCCTATTCAGGCTATTGAACAAATTTGTGGTACTTACATTATTATTTATACGTGTAGATGAGTATGTAATAAAAAGGTTATTATCTTTGCATCGGGAAATATGCACTCGTTCTTCAGCGGAAGAATATTGCGCTCCTAAAGTCGCGCAATATTTTCGCTGAAGAATTCGTGCATATTTCCCGATACAAAGCTAATAACCTATAATTACTGTTCGATCCTACAAACCTGTAACATTAGATTTTCGTGAATTGCAGTTGTGTTATACAACATTTAGATATAAGTCATTATAAAATTTAAAATTCTTCTATTTTAAAGTTTCAGTAATAATATATGTATTATAGCTATTTCTTACTTTATAAACATCAGACAAAATCACGATTCCGAGAAAGTATTTTTCCTCGAAAATTTACAAGGAAATATTGTTTTTATCTTGAATAAGATATCCTAAAAGTTTGATAATTGTCCATTCTAGAAATCTCCACCGCTTCCCATCACTCTAAAAACAGAAAAGAAAGAACCCCCACCCCCCTCCAAAAAAGGGGGGTCTTGATTCGTTTAACATAATGCGAAACGTCTTGATTTACCTAAACCCTCTTTGTACATAACACTTGAGATAAATAGTTTTGTAAGCCACTCGAGTCATATTATTAAAACAATGACACGCCCTATGGACGCAGGCCTACAAATGACGACGACGACGAACAAACATCCCGATCATGTCAGTAGAGAATTAAGGTTATCGTTTTGTCACTTGTGCTCAGTATTTTTTTACCTAAATGTAAACATGCTTTTATAGACTCATATGAATTATTAATTTATCTTAATCGTAACATGAACAGACTCAGTCAAACTGAGTCTGCTGTTATTCTTCTTGGTTGCATTCTTTGCTTCCAAAGGATCTTTTTACAGATTTTATCATTTACTAACTGTTTCGTTCTTGCCTATGTATAATATCAAGACTTAATTTGCATTGTAACAAAATGCATTGCTTTTCTTTGTTTTATTTTCTATTTTGCTTTTATATCATTGGTTTTTTATTAAAAGTTGTACTATATTTCTAAACCACTAACGGCAGTTTCGATAACTAATCTATAAAGATAAATTTCCATTATCAACGTCCTTCTAAATTTATCCAATTAGTGTGTAGTAATGCATCCGTATCATATTTATAGCTTAAAGCTGTATTGTTAATGCTTTTCACGAAAATAGAAACTGTCAGTGAATCTGCCGTAACTGTAGCGGAAGCACTCATTTGCGCAATTAATGGAAATAACGTCTTCTTAGGAATATGATATTTTAGCATGACCCCAAAGGCTTAATGGACTGTTAGGACAAAAGTATAAATCAGCAATTTAAAGAAGCGTTTATTATTCTTTACGTTAAATCTAATTCATAGAGATTTTCGTGCAGCATAAGCTTGTTGCATATTTAATCAAAACAATTATAAATTATGTTTTTCGAAATTGTCTGTGAAACGTTTTTGCTGAAAGTACAAGTTACAAGAGAACTCTACAAAGTCGTACGTCCGCATCGAACAACAGCACAAGAGGGGTTGGCAGTTATACTCTAAACGGCATTGAAGAAAGCAAAATAAAGGCGAGCTTGACAAGAGAATTTTACAGTTGCGTGAGTATACTTCCATACACTATGGAGTTTCAGAACGTTCGTAAGTAGTTACCAAGGCACCCGTAGCGGACTGGAAACTTGAACGTTATTTCACCTCAAAGTCAGTAAAGAGTGAAGGTATTCAACACAGCTTTCGGGTTAGGTTAGTGAAAACACTGATAACATTCTATCTAGAAATACTTCTAAGAATAAAGTTGAAAGCAAGTTGTTATGAATATTTCTAACATTTTGCGGCGTATAACAAGTGACGTTATGTTCTAAATGTCTGGCGCATTCGACTCCTGGGTATATGTGGAAAGTAAGATGTTTCCTGAAACAGGTCTAATAACACAAAACTTAAACATAAATGAAAATATAATGGGACTACCACCGCATATCATCAAATTTATTAAGTGCAAAATGAATTGAAAAAAAAAATATCGAAAAGTGTTTACTGTCCTTCTGTAACAATACAAAAATGTAAGATTGGAAGTAGTCTACTAGTAGATGATGTTTACAGGAGTTAGTTCATGTACGTACAACAATTTAATATTTTATTGGCGTAGCATTGTTCAGTCGTACTTAAGTTACGTCATATTTACAAGATGAGTATCTTTTTCAGTGGTTGTTTAAAACGTCCACATTTCTCAACGATGCTTAACAAATTGAGGAAGTCGATAACAGAATTAAATGTTTCGGATGTGGGAATGCAAGAGCGACGCCTGTTAGCAAAATCATAGAGGTACCATACTATATGGCAAACGATTGCAATTCTTTTAATATGAAGGCTTCGTTGTGTCTTTGGAAAAAAAATGAGGAAACAATGTTTTTAAAGAGTTAATATCTCAATGCGACCATGTGACAACAAGCAAAATAATGTCGTCTATCGTTTATGAATAAGTCTATTGTCCCTAGTACTTAATATCGACAACGGACAGTGATAGCATATTAAAGATTTAGAACTCTCTGGGACTATCTAATTGTATACATGTCTGGTATTCATTTGCAGAATGACACATCATTCATTATGCGAGTCATTTACCATTAGCCTCCAGTTACTCTTAACTGACATGACAAATTGAATTCACAATTCCTACCTCCAAGGAACTTATCTTCAGTTGAAAAGACGCCGGTTTACGGAATAATGGGAGTCTTATGTTACAGAAGGCCTGCTAAATAGAATATAAACCAAGCTATTGACATGCACAGTTATGTACTGAACAAAACATCTAACCTACCATTTGTTATGTTGATATATATATGTATCATTGAAGTATTGAAATCAATTTCAATCGCTTGAATGTCAATGTACGCAATGAATAATATGGTGTTACTAACATTTCAGAATTTCAGCAAAATCAAGCAATGATTTATGTCAATTAACTTCAGTTCCTTTCTAAAAAGAACAGATTAAATACACTAAAATGCCTAGAATTTACAAACAAATTGCAAACAAGCGATAAATTTTACAAGTGAAGAAAACGACAATGGAAACAAAATAGTAGTAAAATGAATAAAATTATAATTTTGCGCGATTTGATATTTTTAGAATTTAGACATTATATCTACAACATGTTGTGCTTTGAATGTGCAGGTGCATTTCATAGTTTTTTAAGATAGCTGCAAAGAAGCAAATGTCGTGTTAAACGTTTTGCACAATATTTGTAAGAAATGCGTAAACATTTTCAGTTTCTTTTAGAGTCTTAATTTTTCGAGCAAAACTGGTAATGTTTTCAAGATATACTTTCAAATTACTGATGGACGTAAGATCTCTACATAATGTAGATTTGGACGGCTTTAGAACAAAAGAATATATCAATCTGCCTCGAACCTTCCAAGTGGAATCATCTTTAGGCTTTCGGTTTCGGCAATCTTCTCCTACTCCGTCACAGAAGTCTACACATACAAATTGCTGACGTTCACGTCACATTTATTTCATGATTATATAACGCGCTGTCGATATTTCGCGTTTCTTAGTTCTTCATACTTCTCGAAGTATTGTGAGAGCTTTGAATTCGCATGTCGCAAACTAAAATCTTGATAAATATTACCCAAATCTAATGTAACAATAACAGTAATGAACATTGAATTCCAACGTCAACTTCCGTTTAAAAATCTAGTTTTAATTTAGATGATAACATGCATATGTAGCCAATGCCGCACTAAGCATTAGATTAATTAACTGGAAATAATGTCTTTATAGGAACACGGTATTTTTTTCTTGCTATGAATTAAGAGTTAGGTCCATGTTTCGGAGAAAAAAGTTTGAAAATCATAAAATTCCATTTTTTTTTTATCAAACTTAAGCTTAAAATTGCTACATGTGTATATGTTAATGAATATCGCTTATTGCTTCTTCAATGTTAGTCACTATACACAGGTTGTACTGTGCATGAAATATTTCATTAAGATATGTGAATATATCCTAAGCTACCAAGCAACGTAAAAGCAGACTCGGTTTGAATGAGTTCGTCCATGAGAAAAAATAAAAAGTGTCCTTACGCCCCTAGCACCGGCTAAAACGGAATATTATTGTGATCGTGATAAAAATGAATGTTCTTCGTGATCCAAATGGACAAGAAAATTGGATATCGCTGAGGCCAAGTACGGGGAGACTTTTTGAAGCTGCCCTACAGCACTTAAAGACTGCTGTTATGACAGTTAATAAATCTATGAAAGATTTAACAATGAATTCTAACACGACACGCATTATTGCTATATAAAGATATAGTAAACAGCCTATATATGAATCTTCAATAAAATACTGTCGTCTGATACATTTTACCCCCTACGGTTGTAACATAAGAGATTCTACTTATGTTCCATTACATACGAATTTTTTAACGTTCAAACGGTTGTATACAACATTTCAAAAACAAAATTATGATAAAAGGTCGTACTGACTTAGTGCAAGGCCGTAAAACACGTTTTGATCTCTACAAGCGAATTAGCTCTGTTATGATTCAGCAGTGACGTCATAAAAGTATGAGCCCATAATGATGTTACGTCATACAAAAGTTAAGCTGGCAACACTGGGTCAAATAACAAAATTTGATGATTCTGTAAATAGATAGTTTGCGAGCTGTTAGATTACTAGTTTTTAAATACTTCTCAAAATTCTGTTAGAAAACAAGTAATAGTTCCGTTGGTTAGCAACAATTTTTAACCATGGGGGTAAATAGTAACAGCATATGACCCGAATGACGTAATTCGCTAAAATGTAGTACTGTAAAATGTTAATTATTTGCGTAGTTAGACTCGAAATAATAAACATGTTCCAATAATTATTTCAGTTAATACATTAAGGGCAGCCATTCGGATGCGAATAATTAAATCACTCGTGCTGCACACTCGTGATTTAATTATTACGCATCCTGACTCCTGCCCATGTTTTATTAACTGAAAAATATAGGAACAGATTTATTATTTCGTAAGTAACATAACAGACTCGGTTTGACTGAGTCCGTCCATACAAAAGGTAATAGGTATTTGACATATTCAAGATATTAACTCTTCACGAGTATATACTTATACATTGTGAACAGATGTCTTTTTTCCATTTACGAAATGTATCATCATTCTTTAATCATGCCATTTGCCGGTAGATACATATTCCATTATGTATCACGACACCTTTAATTCAATATGTCTTCTGTTAGGCAAATTATCTTCAGGGATGAACAGATCCTATTTATACGAAGTTAACAGGAGACTCATGTAATGAAAGACATCATTATGTAAATATCAACGAAATTTTGTTATGAGCAATTCTTACAAGTTTGTTTGTTTGTTTTGGGTTTAATGCCGTTTTTCAACAGTATTTCAGTCATGTAACGGCGGGCAGTTAATCTAACCAGTGTTCCTGGATTCTGTACCAGTACAAACCTGTTCTCCGCAAGTAACTGCCAGCTTCCCCACATAATCAGTGGTGGAGAACTAATGATTTCAGTCACAGTGTCGTTTATCAAATAGTCACGGAGAACATACGCTCCGCCCGAGAATCGAACTCATGACCCCGCGATCCGTAGACCAACGCTCTACCTATGGAGCTAAGTGGACAAGAATACAAAAGCAAGAACAAATAGATAACCAGAATACAAAAAGCAAGAACAAATAGAAACCACACAGCATAGTAGGAACTGGTTTCTGATACACGAAAAACCTCACATATTAACAGCATCACTTTCAAAAGTCACATCTTAAAATATATAAGATGCAAACTTAAGAAGCAAACACTTTTCAAAAATGCTGGGAGTTTATGCATGCATGTGCATGTGTTACTTAGGTATGCCATGGATATGTTTAAACGTTCATTAATAAAGCGTTCTGTGCTTATCTTATATATATTGCGGTATACATAGACTATGTACGTACTTTAATTTTCAATTAACACTTTCTTCATCTTTCATGACAAATTGAAAGAAAGACGTTTGCTTAAGGGCCTGTTTCAAAAAGGTCATTGTAAGCCCTTACTAGAGCATTGCTAATCTACTTTAGTTTTATCAAATTTTTAAAGAAGTACTTCTCATTTTAAAATTAAGTTAATAGTTTATGTAAGGGATTTAATCAGAAGTTGCATGTACAGTAAAGGACAAAATTATTAGTGGTTATGTGTACAACATTGCAGTAAAGTTAGGCGTTATCGTGTCTTATTTAGTTATACCTATGTGATTATTAATGATTTACATTTAACCCAAAGCTGATTCACGCTGATTTTTATTATCGAATAGTTGACAATTGTTTTTCAAGTAAATAAGGTGACAAAAACCTCTAGTAAGCCGAATATGTCTGCTCTGGGGCAGTGTTTTTGGTGCTCTGTGCTTCCGAGAAATCTACCCTTACCTATTATCTCTTGTTGTGAAATCGAATATCAAGTCCAGTACCGTTTTCATTTGTCAGCGCAAGTGAATTAAAGTAATAAAAACCTTTGCTTAAATGTACCTGATGAATTCCTACCTGAGTAAGATTTGTCATTCTTTGCGCACAAAACATATAAAAACACGAACAAAACTTTTATAAAACTTACATTTGTAATTTTATTTTTGATCATTTGAAGGTTTGTGGTTCTACATTATAATTTATATATTCTAATTTTAGATTGCCGATGCCATCATTACAAATTACAAATGTGGATATTCCTCAATCTCTGAAAACTTTTTAAAATCAGTTTCATATCTAAAACGGAAAAAATGTTCCAGTAACTAAGTGATGATTGTTCTTTTTGGCGTCGACCATCGTCTCATTTTTTTCTATTAGAATGCGTAAATGCATCTCTATCTAGTTATATCCGATTTAAAGAGGCATTGTTAATGTTTTGCACGAAATTGAAAACCTTCGGTGCTGCTGCAGCATCCAATGCGGAAGCAATTATTCCCGAATTAAGGGAAGAATTGTCATCTCAGAAACATAATATTCGTTCTTGGCTCCAATGTTTTATATCAGAAATGGATTTGAAAAGCGAAACTATAAATTTGACACCGAAAGAAGCGTTTTGCATATTCAGTACATTAAACAGTATTCACAGAGTTTTGCCTGCGTCATAGTTTTGTTACAAATTACTCGCCATAAAGTGCAAGTGAACAATTTTTAAGACTGCCTCTCCTTGAAAAATGCAAAAAGTGCTCATGTTTGGAACAAAACTGATTTAAACTGACTGTCCTTTTAAGTTTCTTGTCACATGTCGCTAACTATAATAATAAGGTGTACCGGACATCTTTTACAGTCGTCCATTCGATGAATATTATCGTTCCGTACCATATTCCGTCATCTTCAGGCAAATTTAGTCCTTAATATATACTTCATAGAAAATGATCTTCGTCAGAGTTGAAACATACCAATTTGGTACGGAGTAATGAAATTGTACTGTTACAGATGACCTGTTAAGTGCAATATGAATTTAGCTGCTGGAGGACGCAAAGAATGTTTTATATACAAGACAATTGAAAACACATTTAGAATATGCATAATGAATATGGCATACAGGACATCCACAATAAGACATTTGTGTTTCAATGATATACATTATTTTTGCATTAGTACTTGCAGAAAAAGAAATATCTAAGGCTGTCGACAGATATTGTTCAATATCTCTATTTTTATTACATATATTTACAACAAAGCTATGAAATTAAATCATACGATCATATACTTAACAATTGCGTTCATGATAAGTCTTTAATTTGTTTCGGATTACCGTTGTTATCATCCAAACAAACATATACGGGTCTTTTTCATATAGATATTTCCGGCAAAAATGGAAAAATGATAAATCGGAATGAAAATATAGTCATTTTCAGTACATCAACACTGCTACAACTTACATGTCATAAGTACTGACACTAATTTATGTTGATAACTGCTGGAGTATATCAGTATCCTTTTCTGTATACATAAGTTTATTACATATTGAATTGTCTGTTTCAATCACGACTGATTCGGATTCAATTATCCTACCTGTAAGAGGGGCATTCAATAAATAATGCTACTCGGTGTGTAGTTCCGTAACCAGTGTTTATTTTTGAATGCTGTTTCAGCACATTATAGAGCAATTTATTGGGGGAAAAATGTCAAACAAATGATAAAACAAATCATCATTTGTGTGAGGGTTACTAAGGTACACTTGACCATTTTATGTCAAAAATATTCAGATTGTAATATTCCTTGATTCTACTATTCAAAAACTAGAACAGTGTTCAATTTTCAGTTTTCTTTTATCATTTTTACATAAACATTTGTAAACTAAAAACAAATAGTGTTACTGTAGTAAATAATTACACATTTTCTACTCGAAAAAATGATGAGTTGAGTACAATTAGCCTCTGCAATTTTGTCAGGTGTGATGTTGAAAAAAATATTGTATTTTAAGTTTATACTAATTTCTCTATTTTCGATTGCGAAATAAGTAAATAAGTTCTTACAACTGAAAAACGAAATAAGTACTAAAAAGCAACAAACTCAAACTCATCACAAATTGCTGTATATATATATATATATCTGTCTGGTGTTTCTCATGCTGCTCTGTATTCTGCAAATGCATTAATAAAATGTCAAGGCTTGCTTATTTAAAATGCTGATTGTAGTTTGTGTTATATATCATGCCTTTTTGATCCGACCTCTTCATCTGGAAACCTTTTATTTAGACTGCCCTTTAACTCAGGAACATGTTTTAAATTCAGAATGAGTTTTGGTGCACCATTGACCGTTGTTTTGCCACTGATTGGTTCTAGGCAATTTTGTTTAACAATGTCTAGTAGGATGTAAAACAAACTCCTATACGTAAACCAAAACTAAAAAAACAACAACAGACTGTTTTTTTTTTTGTAAGTTTTAGCAGTTATCATACGTGAAAAATTTATAACTTTTATCAACAGTACTTGCCTGTCAGCGAAAGCAATCTCTTTTCAGTTTACCCACAATATGTTATGTTTCTAGCGTTAATATATTGTTACTTCAGTGCCTTTAAGAAAGTGTGTGTGGTTACTACGACAGAAAAGGAGTTTCTTTCGTTTCCTTTTTAATTACAGAGCCTATTAGTTACAAATTAACTCTCCCCGGCCCACACATATGAGTTTTTCCTTCGTTTTAGGCTTGCTTTATGAAATGGTAAAAAACCTAGGTAGACACATACTGGATTCTGTTATACAAACTCTACCGTTTTAAATACACGCCATTTTTTGAGAAATCGTATAACACTTATTGTGTCCGCATAGATAATGTTATTCTTAACAACCTAATGATATTATTTAAAGATACTAAGAGGTTTTGGTAGAGCGTTACACGATTATAATCTGGACACGTTGGTTTAAGGTTTCGGCCAAAGCAGTCTGATTAGAATATCAGAATGTTTCTAAAGGAATTTCCTACAGAGTTTTGTAAATTATTCTGGTCAATTTGTGTCTGGAAGTTCATTTTCTCTATTTATTTTGTCTAATTCCGCTTAAGTTAAGCTAGTGGGTTATTTCATTACCCTTGAGAACATTTCACGTTGAATCGAATATGATGTTTTCTTGTTTGGTTGGATTCAGTGCATCCAAAGATCTTTATATATTTATAAAATGTATCTTGGATAAGTGTGAAATATGTTTTCCTTCATATATACCATTATCATTTTGAAACATATATTTGTAAAAATGCAAACAATCTTGAGCAAAGATAACAGATAAAATCTAAGCTCAATACTCGTTAGTAAGATACTCATTTCGTTTTAGTTCAGATCTTATCATTTGTATATAGTTCTTCAGACGTTCTTATCTTCATAAAAAAAATGTATTATACACAGTCGATGATTTTAAATTATAAATCTGTTGACATGACTGTAGCTATCTATTAGAAAATTACAACTTGTAGGGCTTAATTGGATGATTTATGTTATCAATAATGTCATCACATATTTTAAATGAAATACAAATGTACTATTAGATATACGTGGTGAATAAGTAAAATGAGTAAAATGAAAACAATCACATTTCCGTCACTAGCTTACTTTAGCATGTTCTTTAACGGCCAAATAACTAATAAAGTTATCTAAGTTGAAATAACAATGACCTGTAAAAGGCTTCTAAACTGGTAAAAGAAATGTGTTCATACAACGGCAACGGCAATTTAAAATATCCATTACATTAAATCATTTTATATTGAAATATACATCATTTTTTTTTTTTTTTGCATAATCACTCTTTTGAAGTACGCTACATACATAATTATAACTACAATGATTTTTTTGCCTAGAAAAAACTACCCATTTTTAGTTTAGGTGGCGCTGTAAAAGGTACACATCTTGAGAAATTACACACTGTACTGGGACGGGCATTACAAAATGTGAAAAACTCTAGCAATACAAACTATAACAGACTTGTGCCTGTTTGAGCATGGACAGACACAAATCAACATTATATTGCCCAGTTGTTGAAATCATGAAAGGAAATCATTGACTTGTATCAAGCGTTTCGTAGCTTAAATTTAAATGCAAGTGGGTGCTTAATTACAGGCTTATTGAATATCAAAGTACTTTATTTTTATTACGTTTTTTCGCGTCTTCTAAGGATATAGCGTCACAGGTAGGAACAAAGACATAACATAATAAAAAAACGGTGAAATAGGTCTTAATAAAACGATTACCTAACATTTAAGATAAGGTGAGAGACGTTACACGCTCATATGGTTTCAAATCTACCACAGCTCGCTTTTTGTCTTGATGCGAATAAAATTGTTTAAACATTTTATTTTGGACTACTTAATTGGGAAAATAGTTGCTGTCTTTGAAATAAGACAATTTAATGTTAACGCATAAAAATGGAAACCAGATGAAGGCAATGGCACCTTAGCTGCTTGTGCAAGTTTTACCAAACGGAACAGCGTAGAACTGGTGCAGGCATCCAGATATTGGTGGTTGTATTTCTTGTCCTCTGTCAATGTTAGAATATTAGTAGCTACAAAAGTTTATATGTGAATTTCAATATAACATACACATACTACATGTAACTGTCATTGATTATTTGCAGTTGTAGTAGCAGCAGTATAAGAACAATTATGCTTGCTCCAAACTGCTATGAATAGGATTGATTCGTATACTGTATTCATTTAAGAATGGGATATTGTTTTCGTTGTTCATGCAAAAAGAACGACACGACAGAATAGGATCGGCAAACCCATAAATCGCGATAAACTGAGAAACCAAACTGTCCAATTTCTAATTATATAAATTGTCATTAATATACTATTGCAATGAATGAAAAAATATTTAACTGATAACCAATGTGTGCAAGATATCTTTATCACATTATCATTATTGAACAAAGACATTCAAGTTAACGATGCCGTTTTAGCAAAATTCAATTTGAATATGAAAGGGTGAAGATTTCGTTTCATTGCTAGTAGAAGTTGTTAATATTACAGGTTCAAAAGTGAGAGCAAATTTCAATAAGTTACTTAAGATTATAAATCTATAGCGCCGAATTCCGTCTTAGGATTTTAATTGTGATGTATGAATGCATTCTTATCATAATTATGTCCGGCTGCAATCGTTATTATTAATGTTTTGCACGAAATTAAAATATTTAAATGTCTCTGTTGCATCAGTTGCGGAAGCAATTATTCGCAATTAATGTCTCCTTAGGAACATATTATTCATTCTGGGCTCCAAATGTTTTTGTTGCAAATGGCTTTTTTTTCATATAATGCTATAAACCTGTCATTTACAGAAGCATGATGAACATTCATCTGAACAATGTTCACAGTTTCGTGTATTATTTTTTGTTGTAAAGTAACTCACCGCCAATCACAGAGGTGTGAACTTTTATACACCTCCACATAACGAAAGTCTTGCTATTTGTTTAAATATCAGGAGCATATTGATTAAGAACTAATTTATTGCAAAAGAGTGTCTAACGTTATTTGTGCACAATGTACGACGTATTACCGCCCGAGTGTATAAATATTGTTAAAACACGGTTTTGCTATAAATTACTTCAATTCTAATATGCCTTTAATCTAAAACAGTAGATACAATACAGTAGCGCCCTTTCTAGGTTGCTACAAAAAAATTGACGTCAACGCACGTTAACGTGACGTCATTCTAGTGTTAGCATGTTTTAACAGAGACAAGCATATTAGAATATT
Organism: Mercenaria mercenaria; assembly: GCF_021730395.1. Classification (NCBI taxonomy): domain Eukaryota; kingdom Metazoa; phylum Mollusca; class Bivalvia; order Venerida; family Veneridae; genus Mercenaria; species Mercenaria mercenaria. The sequence goes on from NC_069378.1 coordinate 59,787,123, forward strand.
TGATGAAGACTGTTCTGATCAGTTACTCCTCATCGAGATTCGTTCTTAAATGCCATTCAAAGGCTTCAGTCATGTATATACGATGACGTCTTTTGAAATATATTTGAGAAAGAGGAAACAATGTTGTTTTAAAAAAACAAAAAAAAAAAAAAAACATATATCAATCAAAAGCAAAGTTATGTGTTCTTACTTAATTTTCAAGAATACATGTACCATGTACTGTTTCTAAAACTTAATGTAGAGAACACAGTAATAATATATTCTGTGACTATCTAGTTGTATACATGTTTGGTTTCTATTTAAAAATGACACACAACGTTCATTATGCGTCTCACTTGCCTGTAGTCTCCTGTATCTCTCATCCGTCACAACATATTAAATTCACAATCTCTACTTCTTAGAAATCGACCTTCGTCAGAGTCGAAAACCTCATTTGTACATGTAATGGCTTAATGGGAGTTTTCTGTTACAGATGGCCCGCTTAGTAGAACATAGAACTTGTTACTGGCTTGTACAAGTAAATTAATAACTTGGAGGAAGAAAATGTTTGAGTACTTTTCATTCTTGATTTGTGGTCTTGGCAATATTTACCAGCAAACTGATTTAGCGTCGAACTGGGCTGTTTCGTCATGAAAGCACTTTCATTGACACATATTTGCATTTTAACTGATATCAAGAAGCGAACCGAGAAAGTTAGAGATAGCTGTAAGGTATACAATGTATTTTGAAATAAAATGTGTACCAAAAATGGTTTGCAAGTAGAAATATTCATATTTTTATTGTGAGAGACAGCTATGTCGTGAAGGAGATAGTCATGTCGTCATGGAGACAGCTCTGTGTTACATTTATAGTTTTGAACAGTGTTGAACGTAACAGTGTAGTAGTTATGTGCAGTTACGAGATACAAATCAGTTATGACATTTTCATATTTATACAACATGTATATAATACATCTTGCTTTATATTTTCTTGTATTTAGTTTGCATGATTTGGATTTAGTGCCGTTTTAGCCAGTACTTCTAGATTCATTACCAATACTACTTTGTTCTTTGAAAGTAAACTTCTCCATATGAACAATTGCGTTCTCTGTAAAGTTAAATCAAATCTACATCGCCTACCATTCCCCGACTTTTGATATTCAATACACTGCTTGTAGAAATACAAAAACTATGATGACACTCATCTTTGTTGACGTTCTTTTATCGCGACATGTACTAGCTCGGAAGTTGCGACAGAGCTATTTACCGTATACCTCTGAAAGAGGTAACTCTGTTGCTTACCAGGCGTGTATTATTCAGTTCAAAATCGAAGTCTGTCAACGTCCTTCAGTACAAAGGCAAGACTTTTCTTACAGAAACATCTCATAAATAAGGGATGCTAACAATTAATTTATATTCCAAAATAAACAGCTAACATGTGCCTGAAACGTATTATTGAATCGTCGAATTAATGTGGTTTTGATATGAGAATTCCCAATTTGGTAGTCTGGACATGGACTTCTGTTCCTACGTCGGGCATCGGCTATTATTATTGATGTGATTTTTTTCAAAGGTAAAGCTATGAGCGATTTGTTGCATCTATTTTGGAAGCACGTCTTGGAAATCTTCTTAACAACATGCCAAAAAATTAGATTTAAGATCACTCTTATAAATCCGCGGTTTAATACGAAAACATCAAGAAAGAAGGTCCAACAGGCAAAGCTACAGATACAAACCTTACATGAAGAAGAAACAAAGAAGGTTACTGCCTTTGAACGGTCAGTGCAGTGTGAAAAGGGGATTTCAAACTAGTTTACTGGCGCCAAAACCTCACTATTTAAGCAATTATATGTTTTTATATATCCAGACAGGGTAATTAAAATTACTCACTGCCAGATGAATCATTGACACGCGTAACAATAATCAGAGGAACACATTGTAAAACAGAAAATATGCTAATGTAAATATATATAAATCAAAACCCATGGAACCGAAAAGAGGGCATTTTTGAGATGCATTTGCCATCAACCCAAGTTAGAGGCCGGGAGTGGTTCTTTTCATGATTGCGAGTGTCGTTTCTATACACTGAGCATATTAAAATATGTCAATTCACAAAGGGCTAAGTTATTTTTTGACAATTCTTGATCGAAACGTTTCGCTATCTCTTTTCTGTGAGCTCTATTTTGCTCCTCTTGGCGGATGTTGCGGCAATGAGTGGCTGCTGTTGTTTAATATGTATGTCTGTATATAAGGTGCGTGGGATATATCTATCACGAAAAAAGTGCTATATACAGTTTGTATAAAATAATACATTACATTTTACTGTTCTGGTTTCCTTTTAAGATGCATCATTTCTAAATACTTCATATATCGAGTTGTCGTTGCATTAATGTCTGATTTAAAGGGTATCAATCACTTTCAGTCTGCTAAAAATAATAACCTATTATGTCAGGTGATATTAATGCAAAAAAGTAATATACTCTAGTACAATTTAAATAGTGAAATAGTTTCAATAATTTCAATGTGTATGACTACTGTCTATCTGTTCAAAAGCTCACCTGTGAACAGAAGAACTTCCTTTTTAAAGTGTTTTGATGAATAGCAATCTCTGGCTAAATACCACCTGCAAATAAAATCATTTTTTGCACTCCTGTCAGTACAAACATCTTTGAGTATTTAACAATTACTTTACGGACAAAATGAGCGTATGAATTGTGATAACATATTCAAGACGTGAACACTGTGGGACTATAAAATGTAATATATGTCATTTTTTCCATTTACGAAATGAAACATCATTCTTAAGTCATGCTATTTGCCCTTAGATTCTCATTTCCTTCATCTATCACGGCAAATTTAATACAAAAAAAAACAATCTGCTTTTAGGCAAATTATCTTCAGATAAGATCCTATCTATTACATGTTAACAGGACTTCGATTTCACAGATCACCGCTCAACAGTTATAACACTAGCGGTTGGTTTTTATCTGTATTGCGAGAAAAAAAGGAGTTACAATGAAAATAGTATTTGGCAGACAAGCTTAAAATACTTAAAGGACACTGTAAGCTGTTACAGTAGTAGAGGGCCGTGCTTTAACATTCTTATCTCTACATTTCAGAATACCAAAATAAAAGGAAATGATTAAACTATACCATTGTACATATATACTGACGAGATAAAGAAACGCCTCATTCAAACTCGGTATACAATTTTTCGTTAACCGTGATTCAAAATTAGAAAAGAACAATTCCATTCGCAAATTAGATGCTTTACAAGAATTTATGGTCAATAAGAAATCATTTCATTGTCGCATTAAGCTTAAATCTTGAATTTTAATAGCCCGGTCGGAGAAATTGCATTAGAGAAATCAGTAGCGCGTGTGGCCACCTCTGCTAGCAACCACAGCAGCAAGGCGACGCCTCATAGAGCCGCACCAGTTGCGTAACAGATACCGTGGGATTCTGGCCCACTCCTGGTGCAGCGCTGCTACCAGTTCCCGGACGTTTGCTGGCTGGGGTTGACGTTGGCGTAACCGCCGTCCGAGATAATCCCACGCGTATTCAATCGGATTGCAGTCCGGTGAACACGCCGGCCAAGGTAAAACATTAATGTTTCTAGCCTGTAGAAAGTCCCTGGTGACGCGTGCAACGATAGACTAATCCTTGACGTTGACGGAATAAAGGGACAACTACATGACGTAATATCTGGTCGATGTAACGCCTGGCTGTGAGATTACCTTGGCAAACGACGAGTTGGGACTTAAACCTATGGTTGATTGCTGCCCACACCATTACTCCACCTCCACCGTAACGATTGTGCTCCAAAACGCAATTGTTTGCTTAGCGTTCATGGCGTCGTCTACAGACACGGATACGTCCGTCGGCGTTCCACAAGTTGAAACGCGACTCGTCACTGAACACTACGTTCTGCCAACGCTGGCCGCGATGGTTGCGGGCCCAAATAAGACGTTGGTGACGGTGGCGTAACGTTAGAATTAGACCGCGGTAGGGCCTACGACAGGTAATTCCGCGTTCTCTGAGTCGATTTCTCTCTGTATGTCGACTAATTGGACGTCCACGGTTACCTACAACTATACGTGACGTAGATTGCGCCGTCACAAATCTGTCACGTAAATGACGTTGACGTATATAATTATCCTGTTGTATTGACGTTACACGCGGTCTACCTGAACGTGGTCTATCGATAGACGTTCCCGTGTCTCTAACACGTCGAATAAGACGCACAATTGTCGAACGAGAGACGTTAAAACGTCTAGCAACTTGTTCCTGCGTTCGCCCACATTCAAGCATAGCCAAAACCTGAGCCCTCTCTTCAGAATTCAGCCTCGGCATTATGAAAACTAATGTTTTTTTTCAGAGAATAGCTGAAAATATGGTTGTGTGTCGTATTACACATGTACATGTGCAAAAATCGTTCAATCAAACCACATGGTTTACATGCACGGACTGCACGAGGAAATCATGACCAGGTACATGAAGTGAACAAATGGCTGAATGAAATCGCGCGAGTTTTTGTTCACTGTGTTTTTGGTCAGAGTACATGTAGATTTACTACATTTCACAACAATTAAAAGCGTTAGGAAAAAAATAACGCCAAATTTCAATGAGGCGTTTCTTTATCTCGTCAGTATACAATTTAGTTTAGTATTGTCAATCTTATTCAGACTATTAAACACATTTATAGTAGTTACATTACATTGTATGCGTATGTAATAAAAAGATTATCATCTTTGCATCGGTAAATATGCACTCGTTCTTTAGCGGAAGAATATTGCGCTCCTAATGTCGTGCAATCCATTTCCGCTGTAAAACTCGTGCATAGCCTATGATTAGTGTGTGCTTTTAAATACGAACACCAGCTCATACGTATATATACCTCACTTTGTTCAGTGACAATAAACAGGATGCTTATTGATTTGAAAGATACCCTAAAGAAGTCAGTTAGTAATGGACAACACATAAGTTTAAACGTTGTTGCATTATGAACTAGGCACATCTTGTACCTTAAATCAGTGTGAACATACGGCATAAAAAGAAGGAAAGTGTTCAGCCATTAAATATATTATACTTTCGATTGATGTAGTATTGAAGTATTGGTGACTGACTTTAGAAACATCACTAATGTTGCAAAATACGTGTTCGTCATGAGGCAAGACAGTCTAAAATGTTCAGATCATAACTATAATTTGACAGCCACAAGCATGTAATGATTTTATTTATGGCAAGCCAATGTATGTAGTTACAAATGAAAAAGGAAGATCGGAATGATAAATGAAACATCTAATGAAGTAGATGTGGTATACACTAGTACTTCCGGCTTTTCAGACGTAAATAATTATTGATCAGCTTTTTGATCATATCTTTATTTTCAGTTGCGTTAAAAGTTGAAGCACCTGTACTTAGAATATGATATAGTAATGATATGACTGTGTTAAGTAAGATATCAACTGATGACAGAAAGTGACACGCAATAACTGTATTATCAAGATTATAACTTTTAAGTTTTATATAATTTGCACGCATTTATACACGTATACTGGTAGTTTGGGTGCAATAAAATGACCAATAAAAATAAGTCGTTCCTTAATCGACACGTTAATTTAACACTATAATCATGACTGAATCTAGCCATCTTTGAACATGCAACTGTTACATGAGAAACAGAGTTATCTGGATATAAGCCACTAGGTAAAAAAACCTAAAACACCGTTTTAACACACTTGACATAAAAGCTTTTACCTGCTTTTTTAACTTTCTTATTTCTATTCAGAATGTGTGCTCTTACAAAAGAGAAAGTTGAAAACAGGGTCTTCTGGTGTCAACACCTGTGTCAAAATATAAGACAGAACATTCGTAACATTTTAGTGACAATGCTTTGTCATGAAATCTGCTCAAAATATCTGTCTAAATAAATACTGTTGAATTTGAAACGATTTGTCAATGGTTTAAGCTATTTCACTAATATAAAAGTCTAATCATTGTAAACATTCTTAACACTTTTGAGGCTATATATTCTACCTGTTTTGGATGAAATGGTTACCATTCTTGACTTTGTTGACTCAAGGTTCTATCTTTTTTTTAAGCATGGTCAAACTGCTTGGCATAATAAAATCTTTTCTCCTTTTTAACATATAGAGGACACTACGACTTCAAAAAGAATAAATTGAATTTTTATTTAATGTAAGGCCAGAGATGCCCTGCTTGTCTGTTTTTAATGTTAGTAAATTGGGTGTGGTTGTGGTTTATCTTTATAACATGAGCGTCTGAGTGTCATGAGTGTCTGCGCTATAGTGCGCTATAGTGGTTTACTGTAACTGAGATAAAGGAACGCGGCATTCCCTTTGTATATTCATCCTTGTTCTACTTTCCCCTTCAAACTTCTCCTCCACCCTCTTTATATATTCTATATTTGGCATTTTTTTGTATATATATTTGTACTTGTTAGATTATTGAAGCAACCCGTCTGTAATATGTTTCCGTTCCAGCTTCTTTTTGTTGTGAGCCTACTTTGCAAATGCGTTGCTCTGAGACTGTGTTTTTAGTGCTCCGTGCTTCTGAGAAATCTACACTTACCTATTATCTTTTATCATTTTCTCGAAGTAATCTGTTTAGAACGATTACATATTTATCACTCGCTCATGTGATACATGTGAATTCATAAAGACAATTTGAGGAAAATCTATTTAAACGAATAACGACAGCATGGCAGACATTTATTTCATTTTTTATTATCTATTACTTGTTAGGTCCTGGTGTATTGAGTTTGGTTCTCAGTGTGCTATCTCTTTATTGCATTTCGGTATTTATATATTCAAAGCACATCGTACGTCGCACGCTATTTTACACATAGGCGATTTCGAGATACATGTTGATGTGCATGCATCTATTTAAATTATGAGTAACTGACGTCCATGTATGTTTTTACTACAGTGATTAAAAGATTTAAATTACATTTTTCCCCGTTTAATTTTTAGAGAATTTATAATCGTAAAATACATAAAAAATCGAATCATCATCAACAAAAATGACGAAAAATGTAACGTTACGCGTAACAAGATGTTAGTATGGCAGTCGGTTTTTTTGACGATAAATCTGTCAATTTTAAAGATATCTGGACAAAATAACCAGCAGACGACATTGAATTTTGCCGCGCATCATTCAATACGTTTATTTTACGTCATTTACGTATTTACTCGCTTTAACAAAACCTTGACGGCTTTTTCTACAAGCGTTACGCTCGTCATCCTGGTGCGTATTTATTCAATTATACTGTAATAATTTATCGGAAAAAATACCAAAACTTATACTATCATAAAATGCATACATTAACAATTATGTACATGTTTAAATCAATAATCATTAACAAGTATTAAACGACTACGGTATATTTTAAAAAATTACATACTGAAAATGTTACGTCAAAAAGTCCATTTCAAAAGTGAGTTTCCCCATTTTATGCGAGTTATTATTGAAAGTTGGCATTGATCTTTATAGATGGCTAAAAGTGCATTGTATGAACTTTCTAAAGATATCTGACTTATCTTGTTAGTATAAAACTTTCATGAACCATCATTCTGTGAAAATATTACATCGTTTACAGTAAAGCTGCAAATATTAGATTGCATAACGTTACGTCGTATAATTTCACTTTGCTGTACATAAAAACGCAACGTCTTTGATGATTTTATTAGCTCGATTTCCAATAAATAACTTTTAAGTATTTGGTTCATTTTACAAATTTGTGACGCATATTATAGATCTTTATTATCTTTCTTCTATATTTTCAGTATCTTCGAAATAATTTATTCTGAACATTGTGCCTAGAAGTAAACTTAAAGTATGAACGTCTCATCTATGATAATTTGAACAAATCACTTTTACATTTAAATCTAAGGTCCAGTCCAAAAAAATAATGTTCTGTAAGAAAATTGTACTGGACCTATAAAGAAAAAGAAAATTGCATGGCAAGCGTCATTTTATTTGATGTGCCACGAAAATGGAAGTATTTTTAAATTACTTTCTCAACGAATTTATATTACATATTCCTACAGACCTACCATCTATGAACTAATCAAATGTTCTGTTTCCCGTTTAGTTTTTCATAAAAACCAGTGTTTTAAGTGGTAATTTACAGGTCTATATGAATGCATTACATTCGAGGCATTGTAATAACGTGATAAAATTAAGGCGATCAGTTAGCCAACGAAGTTGAAATAAATAAAAAGTAATATCTTTTATCTACACTTAAGTTAGGACAATTTCATTTTGCATTTTCGCTCGGAGTCGGTTTTACATGATTTTATCATATCATATACGCATATGCATTTATGTATCATAATTATACAGCTTTCAAAAGTAGAACAGTCACTCTTGGATACTTTTCTAATATAATAGATCAAAGAGGGGAAAATTATACTTTTATGTTTTAATGAGCACACAAAAAGAATAAAAATCATTAGGCACAGTCATGGTGTCTTAATTGATAAATTTCAAATGAAAAGAAGTCTGCTTCGTCCGCAGTCCCTCACTCACATGGTCACACAATAACTGCAGCCTCGCTCCCTCACGTAAGTCATTTTGCTGGTTTTTGATGTTATACAGCAGTAATTCGGTCAAAAATATGCTTCCGCAGTGTAGCGTAGTCGTTAAGATCCCTAATAAATGGAGTTTTTTTTTCATTTTAACGCATTTGCGCGTAATCCCGGGAAAAAAAGATACCTTTCATTATTGTTTTTTTTTCTTTTTAACTTTTTATTACTCTAAAAACGAAAGTACGGTGTTTATTCTGCGGATCGCTTTCTGGAATGCGGCAATATGAGGGTACTTATCTTCAGCTGACTTGTATTCAACTGCAAACTTATCAACACCCTTTTTTCTTTTTCGTTTTCTTAAAGCATATTCATAAATGTCTTTTTGGAAATAGGTCTATAACAGAGTGAAAAACTAGAAACTGTATCAAAAAGGACCTGAAGCAGCTGAATTGTATATTAAATTTCTTTCATAAGTATATAACCTAGATTAATGTATGCTTTGACATACTTATCTTTATATATCATTCCGTTGTTGTATATTTCGTTTGCTAATATAAAATTCGAAAAAGTTCGTACACAGCTTAGTGTCCGAATTTTAACTATAGCCGTCCAATTTTTAGTGTTTCGTTTATTTTCGCTCTATTTTTTCCGAATAAATATGCAAGTTGTGTATTATTTACTGCGGTAATAATAATAGGTATAAATGAATATACATAACAAATAATGAAACGCAACATTCAATTGACCATTCAATCCATCCGCGTGTCTTTTTGCAGTCGAATAGCCGATGAGTATGCAAGAATTCATGACCAGTTGGTAATTATTTACTCGATCATTCATTTAGTCAGCCTGAAAGATTTGTTTCTTTAGTATGTCCGTTTATCTGTCTGTCTTACTAGAGATTATGTCGGTCAGTATCTATACGTAGTTGATATACAAATGTTATGAATTTTGTCAATGATTACTCTATCTTATTGATATTTACACAAATGAAGTGTGATACCCCCTCCCCACATCCCCCACCCCACCCTTGTCTGAGCATTGCGGAGAGGCGAGAGTGGTACCGCCAAAAGAAAAAAAAAGCACAGAAACAAACGGCCACTTGAACAGAAACGTGAACGCTAGATGCAGAACTGTGACTAGTATCGGATGTGAAGTTTCAAGGCATTCCGCACAAATATAAAATATAAAAAGCTGATTTGACATTTTGATGCTTTACATGTATTTTGAATAGATATAAAGAAATCATCAAACTTTGATACCGAACTATGTTTTTTTTTGCTGCTTATAATACGCGGTCTTTAATAAAGACAATAAACAAAATTTAATCGATAACGCCGTTATTTATTAATTTATTATGATAGCGCACACAATGTCTATAGATCTAGGTAAGTTTGTCCAAAGCACTGAGATTATTAAACTTTTTTTTAAACATTTTATTTCATTTTGAGCACGGAACATTTTTCATTTCATGTGTCGCACATGATGTGAATCAAAAAGGTGTTATTTAAACGGTACTTAAGCTGGTTGAGAACTGGTTATAGGGCCTAAATAATTTCTTTATGAAATAATAACTTCCCAATCGTTGTTTAACGTAGGATAACACGTCTTTTGATTTCGTATGCATAAGAATATATGAGCCGCGCCACGAGAAAAACAAACATAGTGCGGTTGCAACCAGCATGGATCCAGACCAGCCTGCGCATCAGGATCCATTCTGTTCGCTACCAGTTTCTCTAATTTCAATAGGCCTTGAAAGCGAAGCGTATGGATCCCGACCAGACTGAGCGGAGGTGCAGGCTGGTCTGGATCCATGCTGGTCGCAAACGCACTATGCTGGTTTTCTCATGGCACAGTTCATACTGATTGATATATTGTTTCGCATAAGAAAGAAAAATTAGGGTTATTCTATGATAAATCACACTTGCGAATTTGTTATTTCGATTCTAATAAGACATACTAGTATAAACAGTGTTAGAAAAAAATGGTAACTACGTTTTACGACCGTGCTACGCACCAGGATCGGATGACATCACTGCACGCGCAGGATTATCGCAAAATAACCGTTGTCTGATTTTCTTCTATTTGTAGGGTTATTTGTTGGTCGTGTTAGAATTAAATTTTTGGTCTTGTTTTAAACAAAAGTCAGAGTACAAAACTGAATTTAGCATGAAAAAAGTTTTAAATCCACAGGACCTGTTATATTCTTAAATGCATAAATTATTTCTAAAATTAACTGCTTTACCGTTAAATGAAAATATTTTTTTTTCAAATATTTTCGTGCGACAGCACTGCCTCTTTCTGGGTTAAAATCATCCTGATCACTGTTGATGCTAGGTTTGTTAACGTCCGGAGGTTGATATAAATGTTTGCGATCAACACGGTACAACATGATAAAATTAATTGCAGATTAAAATGCATATATATTATTTAATTTGAAGAAACGGGCGGTAATAATCAATGATAAAAAACAATAACAATGTGTTCAAAGCAATAACTGTAAATTACGATACCATTAAAGAATATGCAGATTTATCTCAACGCATTTTTGCTATTTATTTTCTCAATTAGTAATTTGTACGTCGAACTGACGTCAAAATGACGTTACGCATTTGTGCAAAATAGTGTGCGACGTACGTCATGTGATGTGTGTGTTTGAGGACAGTTCTCTTTTGCATTTCCTTATGTATAAATTTCAAAGAAAAAAGGCGTTTGAAGCTCTTGAAAACTTTTACATTAAATTCTGTGAAAATCTGTTGTAAGGAACGATCGGAATAAATTGACCAAGTGTGAGATATTGGCAGACTTACTGTCTTGTACAGACGTAACCACTCCTTATATGTCCTGTTCGCAGGACAAAATATTTATACCAGATACAAAATGTAATCTGTGCCATATTTGCAAATGCGCATATGTATATAAGTATATGCATATGGGGATTTGGTTCACATGCAATAAATAGTTTTGGGTGCGAAAACAAAAAACAACAACAAACATACTACCATATCAAAATATCCAGGCTAATAAAATTTATAAATGATATATCAGGTAAATATGTTTTACAGATCTTATATTGATAACAAATGTTGTCAGCTTTTATGATTTTATCATATGGATCTAGACTTCAAAATTATTAAAATAAGTTTTTTTTCTAAAACAATAATATGATAACATGCAAGGCTTTAAAAATTTCATTTTTTATGCGTTACCTTTAAAGTTCTTTATAAAATGTTTATGTATTAAGATTGTCTAAAAATAATTTCGAAATTAAATTATATGTTTTTTGTTCATATTATGTAATATTTGATTCATTTTTGCTCGGGCTTAAATCTTACTCTTAGAAGAAAAGAAAGGCAATATTTAACACACAGAAAACCCCAGGAGTAAAAATAATCTGTAAAGTATTTTTCTAACCTATTTTATTTTGTTGTATGCATTGGTTGAGTTCAACCTATTGGTTTTTATTATTCTTAACATTTATCCGAATTTATTCACACGTTCTGAAGACACAGATTTAATACTGCATAATATATGACGTTTGTTCTGTTCTTTTAATCCCAAATGAACTGCTTGATTTCTATGTACATAAAACGTAAGGATTACTTTTTGACAGATTTAGTGTTCATCCTTCAGATTGATATCCAGACGACGCATATATACAGCGAATAATGGCTCGAGCACAAGGAGTAAATGAAGCATATATAATTAACCTTAACCCTGCTAAATTTCAAAAATGGATTGATTCATCATTCAATTTGAGCAGTACCATGTTTTTATTCAAAGGGGAGTTCACTGAAAACTTACTGACTTAATAGCGAACTGTACAGACCATCATCAGCCTGCACTGGTCGCAAAGGCAGAATCACTTACAACCAGCAGGCTAAAGGTTAATCTAATCAGGGATGAAAGTCTTGAATAGTCAGATTGGCTTTGATTCAGTAGACCTAATATGTGCAGAAAATTGGGAATTGTTGATTTTGTTAATGCAACAACGCAAAAGGTAAATAAAACATCAACTCGCCTAGGTGATTATGTCTTAGATCAGCTGACAAACTATGCTGGGGTCCTCTGGTTAGACTCATAAATCACAAATATAATATTTCCTCGTATTACCTCCCATTAATGATACCAATTACTTTCAAGTAATTTAGACTTTGAGATCAACATTTCAGGGATATGAAAGAAGAAAACATATTTTAAGCTGATAGCATATAATCAAGAATGTTCATCTTAGCCTCCTGCAGGCAGTATATACTATACTTTTGGGCCTTTTACTGATGTTCCAGTGTGACGACGTCTTTGAATAAACAACAAACAGGTCCAATCGTAATGATTTTCAGCCTTTGTCTTATTACCGAAAGCTGCAACACAATATTTTACCCTGATTCTTTTATTTTCAGTTCATATATACTATCATATATATCATCAAGGCATAACATTAGTGCTTTGGATCGAGTTCGCAAAAACAAAAACGTTGCAATTCTTCTTGTGAATTCATGTTTATGTAGTTTGAAGGATGTGTCTATATCAACAGTGTCTACATCAGTAGCTGGAAAAATAACAAGCTCTACGCCATTTATCTTGCTGTTTATATCTTAGCACTTATGTGCTATTTGCAGAAAGGTGTTTTGATTGATGCTATTTATTGAAGTCTTTTCTGATTTGTCTAAATGTGTATGTAGTATTTTACAACGTTTTCAATCTGTAACAAACGACCTGTTCCGTGTAAACATTGTATAAGGAAAAATGGATGATGTTGGAATCAAGGTATTACTGAAGTTAAACTTAAGTTTCTTAACAGTACCCAAAGTATTTTATTTACAGCAATAGTACTATAATTATAGCAACGATACATTGAAGCGGGTTCAAACACTACCTTGGTATATCACGTTAAGGACGCATTCAATGACAGCTAGGACTCTCGATTATATTTCTGGAATAGTACTCGTACTCGGCTTTCGATACTAATAACAAACAAGTACCGTTGAACATCATTTTGAAACACAAACAATGTCATCATATCTAAGTGGTCGCTGTCAAATGGTGAGTTATCAACGCCTAGTTTGATAGAAATACTGTTTGCCTCTCGGATCAGTACTAGTAACCTACCTGATGCTATATACAGACGTCAGGGACTGATCCATCAATTTTTACATCGACAACACTCATTTATACCTGCCATTTAAGTCAAGCGAAGTCGTTGGTAGAAGTAAGGCATTTGCAACATTTAGGGTTGTCTCGCTGAAATCGTCTTATAGATGCATTGCAACATGCATAATTTTAATGCCAGTGAAACAAAAGTAATGTTATTTACATAAGCAGATAGTTCATGTTTCGGTGAAGGTTATGTAATAAGCAAAATGTGTTAGAAATCTTTTTACATCAGATCAATACAAGAAACCTGTACCAGATTACAATATGATTAAGGAACAGCCGCCAGACAAAATATGAACAACAAAATATAGAATGTAATGGTAGATATCCCGGAAGCGAAGAGTACCTTAAACACAGCCATAGAGCCATGCGTCGATAATTAGCCCACAACAAATAGAAGCTGTAACGGAAAAATGTTGTAGACGGGTGGCTTCAAAAATCCAACAATAAGTTCATAAACTAAATAATATAAATGGTCACATCAGACGATATCTTACCACTTTTGCCAAAAGGTACATTGTCAATTGCCTGGTAACGTCACGACTAGACTTGTTTAGTGGTATTACAAACACCATACGGGACAAATTGCCGTATGTCTAGAAACACGGCAGCTCGTGTTATCACAAGGACGTCCTGTCAAATCATATTACACTCGCACTGAAAAAGCACCACTGTGTACCAACAAAAGAAAATGTACAGCTATTCGCCCACTGCCTCCACGTTTTTGAAATCTCTTCCAGCCCAGATGTGGGAAGCTTACACAGTAATTTCGCAAACTGACCGGCACATATCTTGACATTAAACTGTTGAGCATTATTTAATCCTAAAAGTATTTTAATTACTTTTTGTAAATGTGTATTTCTGTCTTGTTTGGTGATGTATTTATAGTTTTACATTCATGTTTTCAAATCAAATTTAGCAGTTTAAATTGTCTCCTTTTAATTCGTATTCGTTTGTACTTTGTAATATACAGTTGTGATAATTATGAAAATTATAATACTACTTACAGTAATAATAATAGCCTCTAATGCAATATTGTGTTGGAAAAACTGTAACTGTTGGAGTGAATGTCTTGTTGTCTCTTGTTCTTCAATTTAATAACAAAACAGTTTAATTTCAAAATATTTTCTCACGCATGTACCGGGATAAATATTTTTGACTGAATGTTCAATCAATGTGACAAGTATAGATTTTATTATACTGATTGAATGTTCCCCAAAATAGGCATCTTTTACTTTCATTTCCCTTCTACGTAACAGGTTTGGAATACAAAAACTATTTCTCCCTTTTTCAAGTGTAAAATTATTCACTAATTAAGGCTGACTGAGAAAACACAGCTTCATTCCAAAATATAGATGAGCTAGAAAAGGAAATTAATTGAATTCATGCGGCGACAAAGTACTCTGAGCTAGAAAAGGAAATAAATTGAATTCATGCGGCGACAAAGTACTCTGAGCTAGAAAAGGAAATAAATTGAATTCATGCGGCGACAAAGTACTCTGAGCTAGAAAAGGAAATAAATTGAATTCATGCGGCGACAAAGTACTCTTTAAACACACTGACGTCAATTGAAACCTCTTTATTACAATTATTTCAGAAACGGAAAGTAACACAAACCACAAACAGGTGTCATAGATATGCTTTTAACGCGCGTTTAACACAGTGTCCTGACATTCAACTTCCAAGCACTCTGATGTTCTATTATCTCTTTAAAGGTTTTAATTTTGTTTTGCCTGGCATATGATAGAGAAAATAGGGACATAAGGGGAACAAAGCTAATCTATGTAACTAACAAATTAGTATCTCCTTATCCGGCTATAAGCCACGTTTCAACTGTGTATAACTCCAAACAAGAATTAGGCACAAGTTATTTGCTGTTCTACACATACTATATGAAACAGTTTCTTCTTATTTAGTTAACTTTTGGTTTAACAGAGTATTACTGTTCTATCATTTCAAATCGAATATATTAAGCTACATAAGAGAACCATATAGCACTTAACCGAACTCAGCTTCCTCTACTAAAGTACCGGAATGTGAACATGTATTCAAAGGCGAATACGTAAAATGGTTCGTGTATGAGCTAACAAAGACTATTTCATCTCTACCATAGAAAATATCACATTGTTCGAAATTGTGACGATACACAGTGATGTAATACAAATTCAAATTCAAAAAGTTAATGATAAAATAGTACCACGCGACTTGTATTAATAGACCACATCATGGAATTGTCACCTAAAATAAATATTCTCTTGATACAACATAATATACTCCCTTATAACACATTAAAGAACTAAAAAGTGGTATATTTATAATCTCTTAATAGACGTGGTATCCTGATCAAGTTTCCCATAATCAGTTTAAGCATTATTTACTAAAGGAATTGATTTACACGTGAAATCAGACTTAAAAATAATAGTTTAGAACATGAGGGTGAGTCGCCCAAGCATTGACTAATAAACATTAGTTAGGTATTAGTAATAACTCATTTGTTTGGGAATTGGACATAAATTAACGGGAGAAAGACACATGTATTACCAAAACAATTGAACTGCACAATATTAAAGACTCTTTTTAGTTTACAAGCGCAGTGCTAATAAGGGGTCGAAACATTTATTCCTGTGCAAATGTTTACAAGCCAATAAACATGTAAAATGTGCATATGTTTTAGTTGTATAAAGTGTCTTTTTTGAAGCATGACATTTATATACTGCTTCATTAGCTGTAAACCACAAACACACGGCTTTTCATCACCCAGAGTATTCTTACCTATTGTTTGGTTTGCTCTGACAGCTCAGCAAAAAATAACACAATTTCTTTGGGATTTGAAAAGTATTATCAGGTTGGATTTTATTCAAATTTTACATCGCAGAACATACTTATACGTTACAGGAAAAACGTTTATGTCTTGTCTGTAAATGAATTAAAGAAAAACAAGCATCGTTAATAATTACTGAATGTATTTTTTATAGTTGTGTTCATATATGTCCCTGGTTATCTATATCATTGATATTGTTATTTTTAACAACAAATTGTTTAATATAATGTTATATGTGTCATAGAGTCATCGCCAATGAAATAAGATACATTTAGTGCTTGTGCACTTATTATATCAAAGAGTAACGAGCGACAGTACACGTATATTTTGCGAAATACAACTACTGAACTCTGCTAGGTTTATTGCTAATCTCACCCTATAGGAGTCGGCTATGCAAAAATCCTTCAGACTTCTGCAGACATGAATTAATTCACAATAGATGTATATATATTCCTATAAAAAGTGTATTATTCCTACAATATTTGTTCTGTCCATATAATAAGATAGTAGTCCCTATAATAAATGTATGTGTATTCCTCATTTAATAAGTGTATAATCCTTAAAAAGCATGTATTATTACTATAACAAGTGTTTGAACCCTATAATAAGTATATTGTTCATATAGTAAGAGAATACACTATCATACTTGTATATAAACTGCTTCACATTCGATGCATAAGCTTTGTTACAAAACTCGTTTGAACCAGATTATATTTTATCGTAAATTCGTAAGATAGTGTGTTTTAGGTTTGAAATTAAATTTAAACTGAACGAAAGCCGATGGCACCAGCATATCTCTTATGCAAGATAGCTTGATTAAAATGTTTTTGCTTTCAGAGAACTAATTAATATATTTTTATATCAATGATTAGATGTGACACTGTGTACTGTTTATAAGGAGACAAGGCCTTTAGGTAAATGGTTTATTATATTATTTATCACGATTCAGATGCGCAGAAAATGAACAAAGAGTCTCAGGGCATTACCCCGAAATGCACACGATGATCTGTAGTAAGTCAGACGGTAAGTCACAAGAAGCGTTTGCTTTTTTTGTTTATCAAATTCAGTCACCCGAAGAATAAAGAATGGGATAACATGCGACAATTTTATAATAATTGACACCAATAATGTTTTTACAAAATTTCATGGGTCAATCATTGTTTATCGTAGAATATACAATGACTGATTTCCTTCTTTGTTAAATAATCAAATCATCAAGACCTTTCGGTGGCTTATCGTCTAATCTACCAATGTCCAGATTTCTGATGCGTAGGAATTGACCATTTAGGGTGTTAGCAAGAGTTAATAAATATCAAAGCTTCTTAATGATGAACTGTGGTAAATACAACATCAAACGAATGAAGGTCTTGAACATTTTCATTCTTACATTTTCGTTTTCGTCGGAAGTTTTAACTTGATACATGTACCTATAATGGTTCTCTAGAAGGAACGAGAGGGGATGGAATGGGACGGGTGTAGACAGGACGGGGCAGGGAATGCCGGAGCGGGGCAAAGTGAGTGCTAAATAAACAAAGTATGACCGAGTATTGAATTAAAAACACCCATATGGAAAGAGAAAACAAAGTGTATTAACGCGAGCGAAGTTTGTTTTGGGGCATTTAATTGCACATTTACCGGTATTAATTAAAAAATAATTTAATTTGACTTAGTTCAAAGTCATTAATACTGGTTCATCTTTTACATTTTATTAGCATATTTTGAAGCTTTTCCATGGCTAAAACCATTTCTGCAGTTTGAAATAAAACAAAAAGTTGACTTAACCTCCATTAAAAAAAAAATGAAAACTAAAATTCAGGGCATACTATGAAACTTCGGTAAATGAAAAATTAAAAAAGAGAAGATCTGAAATTTGATTCTATATTAAAGTGATTAAAAACATGGATCTCAAACAAGTTTTAACATGTTTACTAAATCATCTTCAAGTTGTCAGTCAAAATAATCTTTGTTAAAGGATCATATAGATTGATTTATTTTTTGAGATATTTGCCCATGATGAAGGAGATCTGAAAATGTCCAACTCTAGGGGTGAATGCGACACAGTGCTAAGTGACATTTTTTGAAAAAATCACTTTTTTTCATATATCAGGTGTTTATGACCTTGCCCATGTCCTGTAAAAATATCAAGATTATAGCAAGTCATTAAATGAATTTATAACAAAATGGTCAAAAAGTGCTAAGTGAAAATGATATACCATTTGAATGCGACACAGTGCTAAGTGCCTTACGTCACTTGGAGCTTTTTCGCACAGAACTATATCAAGTTTGGTTTCTTTGTAAGTATGATATCATTATCAGTATCTGGTATAAAAGATTTTTATTTTTTTTGACAAACAGTTGATTTTTATTCTTCTTTTTTTTCACTTGGTACTTTTCACAGTAAACATGTGGCTGTAAACCAAGTATTGTTTACTGTGAAAAAGTGCTAAGTGACAGAATGCATTTAAAGTTCTTCAGATGAAATTGTCTATTTTTTTATTTCAAACATTTGTCTCAAGATTTTTTATCTAAATGAGGACAGGGAAAAGTATACATTAGTGAAATATAATTATTTGAACTCAAAAAGTATTTCTATATGTACAACTGCACTAGTTCTGACTAACGTGTTGTAAATCTTGCCTCTTGGGTCAGGTGTACAAATGAAACACCCCCTGATCCAAGCAGTATACTCGATTGCAACAGCTTATGGAGAATCTGATCCCACGATGCCTGCCAAATACAATGACCTTATTCTTATTTCAGCAGTATGTGATGTGTTTTATGTGCTGCTATTACACAAAACAAAAAGTACTTAACTACATTGTAATATATGAATACTAAGAACAATCGTGTAATTTAGCACACAACTAATATGCGGAAACTGACAAATCATCATATTTTATTTTCCTTTTGTAAATTAATTATTTATATTACAAATGAGTTCTGCAATAAACCCTATAAAAGTACCATTTATTCATAAAATACAGGTGTATCTCGGTTATGATAATTTCCCGCACAGTTATCGTTTTAAGTGAACGTATTTTATTTTACTTTCATATGTTAATTATTTATGATATATATGATTGAATTATATCAAAAAACCTTCAAAAATACCTCTTATTAAAAACATACAGGTGTATTCCAGTCATGGAAAGTGTATTCCGGATTTTAGGTGGATTCCGGTTTAATGTGTGACCGATCGGCAAGTTATGACTGTTTGTACAGTTGTAGAGTTCTTGTTTAATGTGAATCACAGTATACAATTGTACTGTAACATTTTAGATTACAAACAGTACAGTATAATACAACTTTAACATCAGTAGTGTTCAATGACATTTAACACAGCCATTACAGTGACTGCTATAATGATGAAACTGAAATGACTGTATGACCATGGCTTTCAGCAAACTATTAGGAACACATGTATTTTATCTTATTGTTGGTTAACTGCCGTGTATAATTATAGTGATATCTGGAGAATTTCGTAGAACATGTAATGAAATCTTTGGAATCAAAGTTTAATGATCTTGAAAAGGTTCAGTGTCACCTAAAGTGACTGTTGATTAATGCCAGCATGTCACAGAGAATATGATTGACAATTCCAAACTGAAAATAAAGCTTAGTCTATATCTCTGGAAACTGTTTCATATTTGTAACCAAATAAAAACCCAAAATCATTAATATATTTTGAAGAAACATCTAAACATAATATTAAAGTGGAATCTATGTTATACAATGACAGTCTGATTTGTAGTGTATGTTATTAGTATGCATGACCTGCACTGCAAAGAAATGGCAATGTGGCGTAGATTGACATTAACTCCTTATGTGTAAGTCACACTACACCGTATAGCGTTAACAGATGCCAAATGTATATAAAAACTCTGACAGAAAGTTATCCGGTGACGAAAGGCAATCCCCGCTGCTGCTTAATGCTCTCGCGATCGGTGTATTGGGCGCATAAAACACACAATGACCGCAAGATTTACGCATATATACAGGACGAACAACGTTCAATTAACGGATATCACCGTACTAGTAACAGACTTGTACCGTGTAAAACAAAAGCGCAACGCATGAGAAACTGACAAAACATTCTTGTCAGTTATCGTCCGTTGAACATACGTTACATGCGTTGCATCATCCGATTGTGGTCCGGCCGTGAATCAGGTCCACCGGACAAGAACGAATGCGAACCTGACAAGAACGGATGCGAACCGGTTAAGTTCAGAATAGGGAACGCACGAGTAACGAACAAAACGCATATCAGCGCATTGCTACCGTACATCTGACAGACAACTTTGTCCGGTGGTTTGCGTTCTAAATTTTGAACATGCTCAAAACCTTCCACTGGATGGAACGAATTTCGCAGAACTGTTATGAAGGAGTGCAGGTGCCGCATGAGAAACGGAAGCTCTATTGGGCAAAAAATAAATTGAAACACTGTTTTCTGCACTCAACATTAATCTAAGTACAGAACAGGAAAATACATTATGATTAAAACTTTATTTATTGTAAATAGTTTTTACAGGAAAAAAAAACATTTTGCTATTGAAAGAGAACTGTTTTACTGAATCAAAGCATTATACTGAACAATACCAGCTGTCCAACATTTGTAAATATTTCTAGAAATATTTAATTCTAGTGATACTATAATTAAGAAATAATTTACACCAAAGCAGTGTTTCAACATTATTTATGCATGATAGGTGGTTATACATCAGGTGTAATAATTTCACGAGGGCGCAGCTCGAGTGAAATTATTTCGAACGATTATTACTGCCAGACTGTATAAATAATTTCGGTATAGAAAATTTCCTTTCTAATATGTCTTTGTCATAAAATTTAGATCAATATTATGGAACTGTTTCCTCGTGTATG
This sequence comes from Mercenaria mercenaria, assembly GCF_021730395.1. NCBI lineage: Eukaryota > Metazoa > Mollusca > Bivalvia > Venerida > Veneridae > Mercenaria > Mercenaria mercenaria. The sequence goes on from NC_069378.1 coordinate 59,808,506, forward strand.
CATGGCGTGTCAACACGCTCCTTTGTTTATACACACCAGACTTGAAATGGTAATACGTCTTGCGGAAGAGTTCAGTTTGGGCAAAAATGATGGCAGATTATTCTGTAAAGCGAATATACCAGATTAGTATGTGCGTAAATTAATCTAGACAGTTATGCAGTGTTACATTTCGTTTTAAAAATGCTATTAGGTAAAATACTGAACAAATTTGAAAGCACTACATGGTGCTAAATATCATGTTGACATTATGTTAACATAATAACGTTGTGATGAATAATGCATTGCTAGTCATATTAGAATGCATGAATTTTTAACTCTGAGGAAAATATCATGTCTGAAATACAGTTTTTATAATTCTCTTAAAACTGATACATTAGCTAAGCCAAAGAATATAATTTATAAAGATACATTGTGACTGGCTAGCCGTTTTTGTTCAGTGTAATTGTGAGTCTGAGAAATTACTGAAGTTTAAAAGCTTTAAATAAATAAAATGGAAAACAATTATGTGTTGTTTCTTAGTGTGATAAATATTTTCATGTATTATTGAAAAGATAATCTGCAGATAAAGCAGTTTCATTTGTTATGCTATGCTCTGTACAGTGAACACTACTTTTGATTACTGTGAAAGAAATTAAAGGGCCCACTTCTTGTGTCCAGCCATCAAACACCATGTTGTTTTACTAGATACATGAAAAATATTTCCTTCCAAAGAAAAATAAGCTCTAAAGCAAAAACTTTGGATGACCTATACATTGTAAGGGCTTACTTATAATGTCACTTAGACTCTTTTCGAAGTCACAAAGTTTTAGAATAGTAAACAAAATTGACTGCGAAAAAGTTTTAAGTGACATGGTTTTAGTAAGGTTCATTTTATTCAATGATTTCAAACACTACAAAAAACTGGGTACAAAAAGATGAATTTTATGTCCCTTTAATAATAAAATATAAAATCACTTAGAATTTTGTCGCGCTTACCTTTTGCAAATTTATATCTATTTGGAGTGCGAAAAAGTTCTAAGTGACATTTTGATTAAAATTTCTTTTCTGACAGACATTTCTTTAAAAATTCCACTAGATTTAAAAAAATTAAGTTGATTTTAATCAGATTTAAAAATACTACAACAGCTGTCAGAATAAAAAAGCAACAGGAATGTTTTTTCCTTCTCCTGTAAAATTTCATGAAATGCACTTAGCACTTTGTCGCATTCACCCCTCGAATTGTTTTAAGACATTATTTGAAATGATTACACGTGTTTACATTTTCTTTCACTTTTCTTTATTAAGAATGATAGTGACTTTAGAATTTTTATTAATACACACACGAATTGCTTATAGTTCATAGATATGTTGTCATTTCCATATGCTGGTTTCAGGCTTTTTTCTATATAAAGCCACGTTAAAGTATTACTTTAGGTTGATCAATTGTGCAGAACTACCATAACAGCAATACTTTTATACCTTTTCTACTGATTAACGGATAATGAACTAGACGACTCATTAAACACTTCTCTCATTATTTTGTCGTAAACATTTTCATTAAGATAAAAGCGACGTACATCAGTTTCGATTTATATTTTCCATTTTTCAAGTTTTAAGAGCATTCAATTTAGAATATACATTCTCCTTATTTTCCTAACAGATGAAAGGAACCAAATCCAGTGCATATAGAGACGTTCTCATCAGATTTCAAAATCTATGAATGGATTGCATGCAGACACGACACTTTTATGATACGCCATAAACCATGGGTGATATTCGATGTTGCCTAAAATATGCTAATATGACATGTTGCAGACAAAACGGCTATTCATGTTCAATCATCTATCCTTGGAAATCAAATTTGTGATAATAAAACCTATATTCAGTACGGTATTATTTAACGAAATTAGAAAAGCATTTGAAAAGTGGTTTTTCAGTGGTTTTTCAGTTAAATAAATTGAGTACGTAATATCAATAAAGTTACTATACACTACCTAGAGTTAAAACAAATAAAATCTGCTAATAACACAAGCAAAACATAGCAAAGCATAGCACATTAAGCATATTAAGATAAGCAAACTTAAAAATATAAAACATATATATCACGATGACAACATAATTAAGACTACAAATATAAGATAGCAAACGATAATTATAAGTGTTAAGACCTTCAAAACTAAAAATTGTTGCTAATGGCAAAAACACAAAACAAATGGAACAAAACATAGAAATTCACAAATCTGTTCATTCACAAGATTACAAGAGTTAAGAAATACAAATGGTAAGTCAAACTATGTAACAAGGCATGCAGGACACGAGCAAGACTCACCATCCAACAGAGCAATCATTGATTTAAACTGAGAAAATGAAGTTATTTCTATAAGATAATCTGAAAGGGAGTTCCATAGTTTAGCGGCAGAGTACCTGAATGAATTTAATCCATACATGGTTGTTCTAACATTTGGCAGTTCAATTGTATTTGTATACGTAAAATTGTATAAAGCTGTCGTTCTTTCTTTTAGTTTCTTACATAGGAAGACCAGATTTATCAAGCATATGAACTAAGAAAGTCATTGTAAATGAATCTAAGAGCCCTATACTGTAATTTCTCTATCTTATACATTTGTTTTGCCACTAAAATGCCAGGTCAAAGGGCAATAACTAAAGTTTGACAATATAAACGAGTGATACATAGTCAATCTACCAAGTTCTGTCAAATTACAACCAATTCTCTTCATAATATTTAATTGCTTAGATGCTTTTTTACATATTTTGTCAACATGGGACTTGAAGTTCAATAAATAATCAAAAGTTACACCAAGCAGGACTACTTAGTATTCACACTTGATGCTTGTATCATTTAAATTAACAGTAAAATTAAGGTGATGTGTCCTAGCCCCCAAGGATATGGCTTGGAATTTCTCAGGCTTAGCTTGCATCCAATTGTCTGCAAACCATTTGATAAGTTTCAGACTCTCTGACTCAAGAACACTAACTAAGGTTGCTGGAGAAACACTAGCAAATGAAATAGTATTGTCATCTGCATAGTTAGGTCAGGTCAGACTGGGAGATGAAACTGAAATTGTCATTCATGAAAATGTTAAACAGGATAGAACCCAGTATGGATCCCTGAGAACCACCCTTGATTATATCCCCGAAGGAGCTGTAACAAGAGCCAAGTTTACCACACTGTTTTCTCTTGGACAGGTAAAGACCGTCAAGTAATATCCTCTATTTATTGTTCTAACAGTTAGATAACGCTGTAGTTTGTAAGGTGTAATTATAGTTGATGCGAGGAATCCAAAACTTTTCAGGCTACTAAACTGATATTTCAAAATAAACTAAAACGAGTTTTTCCCCAGAAATTGTTAAGATTGTATCCTTAAGCAAACCACCTTGTTTAATAGGAAATAGGTTCTCTAAATTTACCATTCAGTCAGTGTAACGTATAGTATTTCAATAAAGTCATCTCTCGTCTCATACGTGGCAGTACTTGGAAAACATTTGACTATTTCAGTGACAATTGTCTAGTTTTTAAACACACGGCTTAAGCAGTGAAAGCTTTTAAATCAAAGACGTTTCCTTTTTTAAACTGCATTAAGTTTTGGTATAGTAAAATGTCTAAAAGAACATTTTCAGCAAATCAGTGAACTACGCTAATTTTGCGTATTAAACTTTGATTTTAATCAACGCTTAAATACGTAAAATCATTTGAATTTTCACATAACATTTTTAAAAAGTTTAAAACTAAATGTCTGATTATAAAGAAAATTGATAAAGTACCCGGCATGAGATATTTAAGGCTAGTTTGCCAATGAAAGTAATTTCTGTATATTTTAAAACGTGACAATACTCGCAATTTCATTGTACATTTTAACAATTACATGTATACAAAAAATGAAATCGGTATGCAAAGTGCAAGTGTAAGGCTGTGTAGATATTTGTACTGATCATGACGCTGTTATCACGGTTGTTTCATTGACAAAAATCTGGTCTGACTGAGTCGTGACAGTGGTATACAATTTACAGGATCTGACTGAGTCGTGACAGTGGTATACAATTTCTAGGATCTGACAGACTTGTGACATTGGTATACAATTTCTTGGATCTGACTTAGTCGTGACATTGGTATAAATTTATTGGATCTGACTTAGTCGTGACACTGTTATACAATTTCTAGGATCTGATTTAGTCGTGACAGTGGTATACAATTTCTTGGATCTGACTTAGTCGTGACATTGGTATACAATTTCTAGGATCTGACTTAATCGTGACATTGGTATACAATTTCTAGGATCTGACTTAATCGTGACATTGGTATACAATTTCTTGGATCTGACAGACTCGTGACATTGGTATACAATTTCTTGGGTCTGACTTAGTCGTGACACTGGTATACAATTTCTAGGATCTGATTTAGTCGTGACAGTGGTATACAATTTCTAGGATCTGACTTAATCGTGACATTGGTATACAATTTCTTGGATCTGACTTAGTCGTGGCATTGGTATACAATTTCTTGGATCTAATTTAGTCGTGACAGTGGTATACAATTTCTATGATCTGACAGACTCGTGACATTGGTATACAATTTCTTGGATCTGACTGGGTCGTGACATTGGTATACAATTCTAGGATCTGACTGAGTCGTGACAGTGGTATACAATTTCTAGGATCTGACAGACTCGTGACATTGGTATACAACTTCTAGTGAATTGTATTACTCATCGCATTTAGATGAAATTGCCATTTATGACAAGCATTTAAATTTGCTTTGTAAAACCATTTCAATTATGTTTTCACAATGCTAAATATTTAACGAAGTGAATAAATTGAAACTGCCGAAGGAAATGAAGCGGAAGTGTTCTTATAATATTATTAGCGTGGGGATTTATGAAATATAAACTTATGTGTCTGCGTTTTGAGATGTCAAGCAGACCGCAAAATACAAAACGTGTCTGGTTCAACATTTCCACCTACCATTTTAAGTTTCAGATTACACGATTACTATATATTATATTTAAACATTTTATGAAATGCGGCGTAATGAAACGTACACTGGCCTTTAGATTTGTTTATTTATAGCAGTATATAATGGAGTTTACGTGCTATATTGGCTATTAACAGTACAATTATATAATACAAAGGTAATACTATGTAACATAGATTCTAAAATAAAATTCTAGAAACGTGAAGTAACGTACCTTCGTATATTTCAAACCACATATTATTGGCTTGAAAAAACAAAACAAATAGAAGTAAAAAACAAGAAAGAATATCCAACAGGGAAAGCCACGTTGCAAAAAAACGCAACCTCCCCAAGGACACACACGAGCAACACTCGCACACCACACACACACACACACACACACACACACAATAAACACACAAGGACAAAACAAACAAATAAAGGAACACAGTGGGGCACCGCCTTGGAACGGTCAGTGGCAAAACCACCACTGGGGAATTTAAACTGGTTTATGGTGCACCTAACCTCACTCTTAAGTTTTATTTAGACAGAGAATATATAATCTAGATCAGATTTAATTCAAAGTCGATCATTATCTGCGTGCAATAACCCTAATCCTAAATACTCTATTGAGAAAAAAGTACGGGTAAGTGTGTTCAAACCCCAGGCTTTGTTCACAGGAGATAACTCCTGAGGCTATTCAAATTTTGTAAAATTATATCCATGTCCTTCATAAAACATAGATAAATAAGACCCCAGAAAGATCGTTCAGAATATATTAGAGAAAAACTTTAAGAATCTATAAACGGCTTGCATGCAAACACAATATTTTTCTGGTACACCATTATTCTTGATTGATATTCATATATGTCTCTAATATTGTAATAAGGGGAATTGCAGACAGTATGTTACTTTATATTCAATAATGCATTCGTCTAAATAATATTTTCCCATATGTTCGGATATGAAATTTGACAAGCAATGGTAACATGTCGATCTGCTATTTGGCGCCGTACATGCGTAATGAAATAGATATCTCCACTATTATCTACTAGTTTACATTAGTATCGGAATAATATATAGCTGAACCATATTTTATCTCAACATTAGCAATCGGTTATACGCCGCTTGCATTTTCGAAAATGCATATACATTTTGTATTTCAGTGTATACATTTACTCAAGACGTTCTGTACTGAAGACTGCGTTTCTTGAATTTGACTTTTCCTGTTAGACTGTTTTCATCTTTTTATCATTCACTGCAAATTACTGTTAACACAGTAAAAACTGTTGGAGATCTAATGAAATAAATTGAATGTTTTATTGTTTTCATCGCTTAGAACATTTGAGCCGCAACAAATGGGTGCAGACCAGCCTGCGCATCTGCGCGATCTGGTCAGGATCTATACTGTTCGCTAACGGTTTCACTAATTGCAATAGGGTTTAAAAGCGAACAGTACGGATCCCGACCAGACTGCGCGGATGCGCAGGCTGGTCTGGATCCATGCTCGTCGCAAATGCACTAAGTTGGTTTTCTCAAGGTGTGGCTCATTTATCAAAACAGAGGATCCTACTTGCAACGTTGTGCTATCGCTTCGATCTGTTTTGTTGCGAAAGGACAATAATAAATACAATTGCAGTTCAAATGAAAACAGTATTAATAAGTACCGAATCAGCACAGACATGCAAAACACAGTGACGTTCCTCAAAATTCAAATTGAAGTTTATAATGTCAATGTATGCCAATAAGACAATTATGTCTCCCGCAAGAGACAGTCTGCTGAAAAATTGTTGCGTCATTGGCTTATTTAACCTTATATGTGTATGAAACGAGTTGGTATTATTTGACACAAGGTATTATTTTTTCCCTGATTTTCTGCTTCACGTTTCATGATTTTGTCAAACGTTTTTCAATTATTTATAAAATGTATACATGACGATATTACTACATGATTTGTATTAGCAGTAAATAAAGCGTGATGTTTTTGTTAGATAATGATTTATCACGATAAAAGGATATTTCCTTGTTTGTCATATATTTGTTTATTTCGCATAATATCTTATGGAATATTTTTTCTCTCTGCTTTGTAGTTATGTTAGAGAAAAGAAGACAAAATAACGCAATATGCGTAAAGATTTCAAACCCTTAATACATAAAATTCCTTCAAGTATTTACACCCATCTAAACGGACTTTTCTTCCTATATTTTTCTAGTTCTTTTGCTGATAAGCTGGTATGAAAGGGACATGTTTCTAAATAAAAAACAATTATTCAATTATTCTTAAATCGTTATGTCCCTGCTTATTTAAATATCCGGTTGAACTATACTGACACTTTTACAACTTGATATAGAATTCAGAATATTTTCAAATAAAATAGATTTCAATATCGATGTTGTCACAATAATAAGAACCAGAAGAAATACGAATGTATAAAAAGGTTTCATAAATTACAATGTGTCAAAAAGGTCAAGTTATTATCAAGTTAGATTATCAGGCACAAAATCTGAGACACTGAGGCAACACTTTGTGATCAGAGTGTCTCCGGAGAAAGTAATTATGTCATTTATATTCCTAAATCAAGACAGACAACTGGTGGACGCACTGAGGGTATTAACACAAATTCTTTAAATTTTGTAACATCCTTTATGTATTGAATAGATGCCCGGTTGTTATGATTACTGTTATAATAATCATGTCTTTTTATATAAGTTTTTGGACAACCTGTCTCTGGACATGCTATTTTAAAATAAAATAATACAGTTTCATTACTAACGTCACGTGATGCCATTTGTGTATTTCTATATTGTATATTTCATTGATCTAGTTTTAAATTATAAAAAGTCTGTGTATAATCTAAAATATAAAATGAAGAAGATACTAAACTATAGTCTATGGACGGATAAAAGATAATTAAATTCATATGAAGATCCATGGCACCAAACAAAGTTATAGCAAACAGAGTTATCTAAATCAAGGACTTAATCAATAGCATTTGAAGGATGCATACGTCATGCAAATTAAGAAGTTAATTCACATATAAAATTACTTCTAAAATTACAATCGCCTAATGTGCATGAATGTCATTGATATCCATGTTTTTACAACGAAAACGGAATTTCATGATTTTCTGTCTAGCTCTCACAGACACTGTGCATTTACAATGTATGCTAATAAGCAAACATGGTACAAGATATGACAATAAAGCTAAGTGCATTATTGATGATATATGCATAAATCTTTCTCTATCGTATTGTTACTGGCTTTCAGTCTACTTTATATACAAAAGCATTCCTTGTTGAACAATAGTTTCTTTTGTCTTACATTCCATTACATACATTGTACAACATTTATGACAGGAAAAAGCCTTATCTGTACATAAAATATATACAAAAATGTAATAACAATTCCATCGGTACCTCTATTAAGAAATTGTTTACGATACACAAATTGTCTGCATATTGTCAAAAATTGTGAAATGTCTGAAGGGTAGATATTTGCACAAGTATAAATTCAAATAATATTCACACAATTGCCCGATATTTATCAATTATTTGAAAACTAATTATTATGGCCATCTATAAGCATTCGTTAGATGCAGCCCGACTTTATACAACTTAATGTTATCATCAGGAAGTTTCAGTTTATCCATAGCGGTACCTTAAGTATTAGTTAAGTAACAATAGTATTGCTTATGCAAAAGGAACAATGGAACATTTTAGCAGGAAAAATTGTTTTCTTTTTCAATTAAGATATATGTTCAAGAACCAAAATAGACATTGTCAAGTAAAATGTGGGCTTTCTGTCTTGTCCTAGAAAAGTTTGTTATAGTAATTAACGTTTGTATTCAAAATAAAGTAAAAACCAGTATTAAACCATCTCCAGTTAAGGACAAGAATAATACTGACATAACATATTTGTGTGTGGGTGTCGGGCTGGGTGTGAGTGGCGATCAAGAACATGAGTAGGAACAGGAAACATATCGGAACAATTCTGAGAAGATAGATTTATATATGTTCAAATTCATACCGACATCATCTAGATCACATGTCAATTTTCTAGCTTTCTATGGTAGCCGAAGAATTCCGGGCATGGCTCCTTCACGGACAGACCTTTGGGTAGAACCATCGGCCTTCAGTAAGCCAAGCCAAAAGAATTGCCAAATTTAATTCTATATCAAAGTGAGGTTTCGAGCTTCATCAGGAAGGGACAGGCGAATGGAAGTAAGTGACATTTACATGAAGTTCCCCTCGTATGTAAATACAATACATTCTTACGTTTCACATAGCTTTATATGGTTTAGATGGCAATAAAGTTTTCAAAATATATTTATTTCTTTTTATTCTCTTTTGGCAAATAAGTTAGCACTTACTGAAGGTTTTTTTGTGTGATCAGTGCTTTTAACGATTTTACTCTTACTTGTCAATTGTCAGTTAAAACATATACTTGAACATGTCAACTTTGGAAAGTTTAGTGTGAAATATTAGAGAGTTTGAGATTTCAACCTTCGCCTTCCCCTTCAACGTCTCTCATGTATATTTTGGGTAAAACGTCACCGATATGCGTGTATTTTATTTATATCAGACGTTGCTACTAAAGTTTTCCTTGTAATATCAAGTAAGCCTAAGACTTCTCTTTATTACTATGTGAAATGAAAAGCTTTGTTTTAGGATATCTGCTTATGAAGTTATTCGATTATCCATATGTATAATTTGACTAAATTTAATGCGAAACACTATCAATAAGTATAAGAATAATGAAGTTTTGTATGGCTAATAATTTTAACTGATTGAATCTGGAAGTATGAAGTTATCAACTGATTTTGAGAAGCATTGAGATTTTGTTCAAACTTTAACTTGATAGGCCTTTTTGTCGTATGAAGTGAAGTTTTGAACGTCCGAAGATTGATATCACGAAAGTCAAAACTGCAGTCTTTTTTCATCTACTCTGTCCCCATACTCGGCATCAAAGATTGAAATCTGGATGGAGGCACATGGCAGGACAGTCATTGTACTTAAAAAAAATAATTACGCGCGATTATCATTTTGTGAAACATTTTATTGTCAGTTCCAGATAAAAACAATCCGTTTCTGTCTGACACTTTATACGATATATAGTTGCGTTTTAATTACAAACATAAAATGGTACTAGTAAGATGGAAAACTCTTCTGAAGTATCAGACAATTTCAGATTTATGATATCATGATGCGAGAAGTTTCCTGTTAGCCGTTTTGGATAACTCCGTTCTTTACATGCACGGACCCTGAGCCTGGCTTTAAAGTTGGTGTCCCCCTAACCGAAATTCCTGGATTTGTACATGCTTTACTTATAAAATAGTATATTCAAATAAATACATGTATATGCCCACATGTTATTTTGTGCGACAATTTCTGTCTCCACCTAATATTTCTTGACTGTTTCGCCAGACACATGGTGACTTGGCACGATTATGTTGTGCTGTCTGAGAGTTTGGCATTATACAGAGTCATGCAGAGTATCATGATAACAAAACGTATGATATCTCGAGAGTATCTTATATTTTGTTCAATGTAGTTACATGTATTCATAACTTGTGTATATTGACTCATGTTATCAACATATCTTTTAAAAGGTTAAACTTTCATCAGGTACATTGTTTATGAGTGTCTACAAGTAAAACGCGTCTTTTAAGGAATTCGATGTACAGAACAGAGTGAAAAAAGCCTTTAAGAAAAACTATGAAATATAATACTAGTCAACAGCATGACGGATGAATCTATCCTTTATATTTTATGGCCATGCCTTTTGTGTTTGCTTTATCGCATATATTTAACTTAATTTCAAAGTACTTCGACAAATGCATTTGAAATAGTTGGTGTTTCATGTTTTTGTTTGAAAAATATTAACTGCATCATCTTTCAGGAACACCATCAACAATGAAATACGTTGATCTGATTATCACTTTTATTTGCTCTAATGTATGATTTACAATCGTACATTGTATACTGACATCATTTTATATAAAATCTAAATATTTGGAGCAACAATAACGACTTTTTACATTGTTTACATTGTTTCTCTTTTTTATCGTAATCGCACCAATATCCATGCGATAATCATATTAATTGAAATGTTTTTATTTAATTTTCATTTTTAAAACCTCTTGTAAAAGCCGTGTCCTTTTGGACAATTGATATCAAAATGCACGAAAATAACGATCATAATTACGGATAAATTGAATAGGCGGATTAAATGAAGTAAGGTTCATTCTAAAATTTGAAATCTCAAGGAATTTAAATCGAATTTCAACTTCATACGTTAACTTCGCAAGAGACGTTGAAGGGGAAGGCGAAGGTTGAAATCTCAAACTCTCCAATATGTACATTTGAACTGTAAACCATCTACAGTTATAGAGAACAAAAGTTTTTTCTGTAAACTTCAGTCTTATTCACTTTATTTGCCACAAACATGCGTTGTTCACTTTTCTAAACTGTTAGTCTTAGGACTATATTTGAAGCCTTAAGAAGATCCACCATAACACAATTTGTTTTGTTTTTTTGTTTATTTGGCATATCAGTCAAATAGTCTGGTCTTGAGCATTGTTTTTATTTCTTGTCATAAACAATTATTTATTTTGCAGTTAATGTCTTAGGCAGACTAAATAATAATTAACATCTGTAATAGATACAGCATAATAGACCATACACAGATAAGTGAGATGAAAGTTGCTAATAGTTTTCAATAGCTTTTCATGTTGGTGTTTAGTAGTCGCAGAAAGACAAAAAAAAAACAAAAAAACAACAACAACAAAAACAAGAGGGTCATGATGACCCTGAATCGCTCACCTGAGTGTACTGTACCACATGTTTCAAATGGCAAACTGATGCTAAAATATTAGAAAGTAGATCAGTAGGTCACATTTATGGTGCACTGAAGCAGTTGACAAGATTGGTGCAACTGTACATAGTCATCACATTTCAAGCTGTATCTTAAACTAGATGGTCACAGCAAAATTACGCACAGATATACAGTACACTTGACTACTGACTAGTTTTTGACCGCAGTTGACCCAGTTTTTGAACTTGACCTAGATATCATCAAGATGAATATTCAGACCAACTATCATACAGATCCCATGAAAAATATCGGCTCTAGAGAGGTCACAAGGTTTTTCTATTTTTAGATCTACTGACCTAGCACATGATCCAGTTTTGAACTTAACCTAGATATCATCAAGGTGAACATTCTGACCAATTTCCATGAAGATCCATTGAAAAATATGGCCTCTAGGGAGGTCGTAAGGATTTTAAATTTTTAGACCTACTGACCTAGTTTTTGATTGCGCGTAATACAGTTTCAAACGTGACCTAGATATCATCAAGGTGAACATTCTGATCAATTTTCATGAAGATCCATTGAAAAATATGGCCCCTAGGGAGGTCACAAGGATTTTCCATTTTTAGACCTACTGACCTAGTTTTTGATTTCGCGTAATACAGTTTCAAAAGTGACCTAGATATCATCAAGATAAACATTCTGACCAATTTTCATAAAGATCCCTGAAAAATGTGACCTCTAAAGTGGTCACAAGCAACAGTTTACGATTTTCTATTTTTAGACCTACTGACCTAGTTTTGGACCGCACGTAACCCAGTTTCGAACTTGACTTAAATATCATCAAGATGAACATTCTGATTAATTTTCATGAAGATCCATTGAAAAAATATGGCTTCTAGGGAGGTCACAAGGATTTTCTATTTTTAGACCTACTGACCTAGTTTTGGACCGCACTTGACCCAGTTTCGAACTTGATCTAGATATCATCAAGATGAACATTCTAACCAATATTCATAAAGATCCCATTAAAAATGTGACCTCTAGAGTGGTCACAAGCAAAAGTTTACGCACGCATGCATGGACGGACGACGGACGCCACGCGATCACAAAAGCTCACCTTGTCACTTTGTGACAGGTGAGCTAAAAAAATGCACGGTTTCAAAAAAGCGGAAATGACTGAAGTCATCAATAAAACATATTTCCGTGCCGTTAAACTGATTATGGAATCATAATTCATAATTGATTTCGCTGAGTCGTAGATTGCGTGTTTTTGTTTGAACCATGTAAATTTTGATATTAGTTACAGTTTGAGATGAATATGATTTCGGCATATTAATAAAAGAAAGAAATAGTGCATCAGGGAAATAACAATACTTTGCGTAATTATATGTAGCCATTCTGAAATTAAATGCAGTTGTTTAGAAAAAAATAAGACGATCTGATTTGTCGATATTGTGCCATCGATCTTATATTTTTTCTGCTATCGTTCTTGTTGTTCTCTGTAATATCAACTTTGGCCGAAAATCCAAAAATATAATGTCCCTGATATGTAAACTGAATCTTTCATTTCAATTATGCATGTCTTGGCTATATATTGTAATTTGAATACGTGTTTGAGACTTTAGATACGTATTATCATATCAACCTGGTACTGAATATGCCAACATGTAGATGTTTTCAAAAGATGTAAATAAAATTGTAAATATTAGAGAACATTGGTCGTAGTCATTAAATCATTACATTGTCACTAAATTAGCTGGATTTTTGTTACATTGTCACTAAATTAGCTGGAGGTTTGTTTCCGTGCGTTTGCAATACAAAGAAGACTTCTAATGCACGTCTTAAACCTTAAATGATTTCCTTGAAAGTTGCTCACAGTAAAGAAAAATTCCAATATTTGTCTTTCTATCTAAGGTTTGATAGAAAGACAGCCATCCATGTCATTTTTTCTATCACCCCCTCACAGATTTTACTACTCCCGCACAATAATTTAAACGACATCATTTTACATTATCTTTTGATTGTTCTCGCGCATCGTTGAACTCAAAAAGGTTGTCAATGATAGAAGTTAAGTGCATACTGTAATGGTATACAAAAATATGTTCTGAATTGAAACGTTTGAATAAAGAAAAATCATAATTATCAAGCATGTTATCGTTTGAATTATCGTGCGAGATTTATACCACGCAAGGCCGTCAATATTCAAAATTCGTCATATATTGTAATTGATATTGTTTATTCAAAACTTTGTCCCATAAATCATGAATTGTCGTCAAAGGAACGTTGGTGGCTACAAGAGCTTTTAAATGCTTAGAAGACATTAAATAGACACGTAAATAACAATATTTGAAAGAACTGATATTGCTGGCATGGCAGGCAAAAGTGACACATTACAGTGCTGTTGTTAAAATGAAATGTTCATGCACGCTCTCTCAAAGAAATTTCTAACCGGAATCAGCATGGTTTAAGGAACAGAATATGTCAAGAGCGGTCCTCGTTTTATCACAGGTAAAATATTGTATTGTAGAATAAAAGGTAATAAATTTACTGGTGGGCTACATGTTGCGTCGATAAGTAGCTTGCATGTTGTGCCGGCTCGCTTATTTATCATTCTTGTGTGATGGCGCGTTGAGTACATTAAAACGTGCCAACACGCAAGAACAAAAAAGATTATTTTGTTCTTGCACCCAAACTTCAACTGTGATTTGTGCGTTAGCTTTTCAGTGGGGCAACAGCACACAAACACACCAAAAACTACAACTTATATATATAATTAGAAAGAAATCGCCTTTACTGCAAAGATCATTTCCTATGTTAAGGCCACTATATAGGTCGATTAAAAAATCTGGAGTTTTTCCGTATGTGTATGTGCGCGTTTACTATATTTTACGTCAGAAGAAAGCAGTACTGATTAACATATATACGTAATTACGCGGAAATTGCCGAATGTCATTACTGGTCCGCTACAATATTCATTTAGCGAAAAGAAACAGCTTTCACTTTGATTGCCGACCAAAAAGTATGCATAACTTATTTCCTGGCTCGTATTACTGTAGCAATAGTTTGGAATTTGCTGATCGCTCGGTGAATGGGACTGGTTTTCAGTTCAAGCCCAAGTAAGAAGGAAGTGTGATGCAACACTGATAACATTTCTTGTGAGTAAAACATGAGACATTAGGTATATAGGTATAGACAAATTAATTAAGGATCGCATTAATAGTGATTTTAATTAATTTTCTGGTAGGAGCTTTCAATATTCTGCCTTTCACTGTTTAAAACAGTTTACTACTCCGGTTAAGTTTAAGTTTGCAACGTGCTATTTTGTTTCATTTTATATTAGCCTGAAAGTGATCTATGCAGTTTCATGCTTAAGAGTAGAAATTGTTTGTAAGAGTTTCAGTAATAAAAACTTTACGATCATTGCAAACTTAAACTAGTGTTAATTTTACATTTGTCTATAGTACAGTACCAAACTTTGCCGTTTCTTTTAAGAAACACGGTAAAGGAAACGAATCAATGAGCTTGAAAAAAGAATGAAATGTCGAAGTAATTGACTGTAAAGAGCTCCAGGTGTCAATGGCGGTGCTAAATTTCGTTTGAAACGGCATAATGTGCAAATCAATAAATGCGTCCACCATTACTTTTCATTCATATAAATGTCAGTTTCTGCCATCATAAAGATACAAGTACATGAAACACTCGTTACATGGGTAATGGTTAACCTAATATATACCATAAATTATATTTCATGGTAAGTTACACTTTAAATCATTTCTAGGCTACTACAAACGAACAATTCAAATTTGTAGTTACTTTGCTTGGCTGGTATACCAAACATCGCAGTTATATTCTTATCATAAGCTGAAATACGACAACAAGATAAGTGGATTACTGATGCTTTATATATACAACGTTTCCCTACCGTATTGTTGATGGTTATTTATGAAAGCTGAGCATTTTGAAAACAAACAACACAAAAATACTACTCTTTCATTTTCCATTAGACACAACATGTATGACAGCATTAATAAAATCTGCGGGAAAGCATTAAGTCATATTTTCTACGTATACATTAAACATATCAAAAGGTTATAGCATTTCCACTCGCAGACCATTAAATCTGCAGCTTAAAATAGTTATATGAATATTATTCCAGTGTTGCTGTACTTTTAGAGACAGTTCTAATGACATTTATTAGCTTAAACATACTTTATTCCCAGTATCGCATGTACACATTTAATACATACAAGATAAGCAGGAAATGACAAGAATGAATGACCCATACTCTGATAGAATTCTTCTCCTTGAAGGACTTTCATGAAACAAATGGTAGAGGGGAATGAAGATTAGATTTCGTTTGCTTGGCTTGGTTTACATTTATTTTGATCTAAATAAGATCAATTAAAAAATCAATTAAGTACTTAAAACAGAAAGTAATCTTATAACCAACTATACTGATATCGTGATGAAATTTGTGTCTTTAAGTCTAAATCGTCCAATCCCATTTAGTTAAATGCCCTGGAAAATTAGCAGTATTTAGTTATCTCTTTTAAGCTTTTGGTTATATGAGTTGACGTCATGTGAATAGATTTAGCGTGTATACTAAAACGTTGCCCTATGTCCTATTATTGTTCATAAATATTTCCTATATTTTACATGATTTCTATAACATACATTTGTATGACTATTTGACTAAACTACAAATGTCATCGTCTATCTACTAATACTAAATAAGATTATTTTCCTAACTTTAATTAAAACATAAACACAGAAAAAGTACTACTTTATTATCCAAGTATTATAATTTTTTAGACATGTTTTCTTAAATCAGATGGCATGGAAAAAAGATGTGATTAATTAAATATTAACTAAAAGTTATGCCCAAGAAGAAAACAATCTAAATCACAGAAACCATGGCTGTAGTTTAACCTGTTACTCATTCAAATAAAAAAAGAGAAACAAAATTGAAGCGGTCCTGTTTTCTCATAAAATAATAAAAACCAAATTATCTTACACGGGGAAAGGGTCGTATAATTTACAAATCGTTTAAGAGTATATCCAATTTTTTTGAGACAATACACCGAAGTACCGAAAGTACTCTTAGATTTCCATTTCAAATTTTCAGATGACCTGTTGACCATGAACTGCTACTTCATGGGTACCATGTTTTTGCTCGGACGAATTAAATACTGCCAGTTTAAACAACAGGAATACAGAGAAGTGCTTACAAGTTATAATTATGATATACGTAACGTCTTTAATGCCAATATGTGAATATGACCGCTTTTATCATTGCCAGTCATATTAGATTTTAACTATATAGTTTCATATATAAGGATGCATTTATGTTTGGTTTAAGTCACAGCAAGAACTAACTGAACACTACTTTCAATCTTACAATCTAGAGAAAAAAACAAAAGAAACATTCCTGCTCCGGGTGTAAAGGCGCAAACGGGCGCCTGCAAAAATGAATCGTTTATATAATAGGATATTTACGACGACTCGATAACAATTTATGATGTACATATTAGTTAATTATGGCATGACTATACATGATTGTTGTGCGGTTATTTGTATACTTTTGTACACATAAATAAAACGCCATCTTACTTCATGTACATCAAAATTAAATCTGACAGATGACAATCATGTATGTGGTGTAAGATTTTAAGCTTTCAAAGAGTAAAAAAGGATACTGAAAAAATCCGAAATCATTTACAAGTTGTATGTGTTTCATTAGCGACTTTAAAGGGACAGGCCTCCAGATCGTTCGACAACACAAAATGTTTTTTAGATATCTGGAAATAAATGCTATATTTGTTAAGAGGGCTTTAAAACTGAATTAAAGACAAACTATATATTACGGAAACACATGAGAATTTGCTGTTTTTACTACATTTTACGATGAAAATTGAAAAGCGTTTGTAATGCTTTTACTCCAGGTAAGCTGTCTCAATTATAAGTATATATATGTTTGAAGTCATAATTCACTATAGCTCTATTGGTTGCGACGACGGGAAAATGTCTTAATTGTCGCGGTTGTCCGGGGTTCGATTCCCGACGAGGTCATATTTTTTTCTTGATTTGGAATTTATATAATATTTTAGAAACAAAAACTCATATTCTAATGTTCATAAAATGACCAAACTTCAATTTGAGAGCAAGATTATGTTTAGCCAAATCCGAAGGTCAGTGCCTTTAAAGAAGCAAGACAATGATGCCATGTACGAGGTAACACAGTTGGTTGACATATGGCATTAGAAAGTTTCAGTGCACAGAATTCTAGAAGATCATGATAATCAGAGGTTTTGTTGCTATTGCATATTGGATTCACCTTGCGGGGATAGCGTTTATTTATACAGTGCAGCATTTGAACATAGTAAGAATGAGGTTTGGTGCAATAAAAAAACTTAAGCTTCCCAGTGGACCATTCCAATGCGCTGCCACATTGTGTTTCTATATTTGTTCTTTGTGACCTCATGTGTTTGATTTGTCTTTGTCACCGTCTGTGTTCGTCCGTGTGTGTTGGTCTTGTGCGCGTCCGCGTGTTCTGGTTGTTGGGGTGGATGTGCGTTTTGCACGAAGCCTCACCTGTAGGACATTCATCCTTGTCTTTTTTTTTTTAGTGAGACGACACTATGCTTAAGATTTCATGGCCAACTATAAAATGTGCATATTCCATAACACATAAAAAAGTAAATATTATGTGTAGGAACATGTATAAATATTTTTTTCTAAAAGCAGTTTAGACATAATTGAATAACAAAATCTGTAACAAACAAATAATCCATCAAAAGCACAAAAAGAAACCAAGTGAAACATAGCAGTCTTGGTTTGTTTATATTGACGAGAGATGTTATGTTCAATACATCTCATACCTCTAGCGACGGTTTAAGCGAACACTTTTATTGTAAATTTGAATGTACTCCGCGATCTCGAGTGACCAAAAAATATAACATGACTCCAAGTACATGGAATTGTTTTGCACTTTTTTGGGACGACGAAGATAATTACAAAGGAACAGAGCTGTGATTAGTTACATTTAATGTCAGTTGGAAAGTAAACAAGGTATTACTGAGGATACTTTTAGACTGTTAATTACATTTGCACCACAGAAAGGCTTAACATGAGAAAATGTAATTTTAGTTTGCAACATCTATTAGGAAGACTTAATTGATTTCACTAATTTTGCAATTTAGCAAACAGCAGATGCATGCAATACATAGACATAATTTAGACGTTAACATGCGTCTACATGTGCAACATAACTCACTCAACATAACTCACTCTCCCTAGTAATATATTAACTCTTATCCTTCTAAATTTCTATAATGAACTTGTCCATCTTTCAGTTTGGACAGTACCAATAACTGTTCAAAGGGGCGCTTATAAAAAAAAATACTGACTGAATGGCGAACAGTGTAGACCATGATCAGACTGCACGGATGTGCATGCTGATCTTAGTCTGCACTGGCCGCAAAGGCAGAATCACTTGCCACCAGCCCCGAAGAGTTCAATGCACACCCATATTCCAAATAACACGGAAATTATCAACACGGAGTCTTAATGTTGTCAAACTGTCACAGTTTTGATCTAACCATGACAGACTGATGTTATTGTTATTTTTGTACACGGAAATATATCTTATAAACAATTTTTCTCTCTTGAATAGCGTATCAACCTATAAAAAGCATCATTCTTGAGTATTTCAAAATTTTGTCGAGTTGTGCTCAAGTACTATAGCCATTAAAGGATCAAATGAATTCTTAAGGAATTAAATAAGTAAAATGTTTATAGAAATGTATCTATGAAGTTCAACATGAATTAAAATTCTAAAATTTAGTTTGGACATAAATAAAACCAGAATATTTTGTGGATCGGCGAGGATAAATGCAATGACAATAGCGTGATTAGTTACACATGACGTGAGTGAGTGAGTTGGGTTTTACGGCGAATTGACACAAAATGGTCATATATCGCGAGTACACATGACGTCTTCAGTAAGCTAAAATATAGGTATTACTGAGCAACATAAATTGAAGCTTTCTCTTAAGACAGTTAATAACATTTTCATCAAGGATAGGCTTAAAATGAAGATAATAAATTCTTGTTTAAATAAACAATACTGCTATTGGAACGTTTGTGATTACACCGTCTGTTCTACTCTAATGCAATATCTGTCAGAATGTTTCAATAGGTTTAACACAATTATCCCTTTATTAGCGAAAGATTGTCTCTTTCCCCTTCTCCTTAATCAAATAGCAGATGCAATGCATCAGACGAAATGGTTTAGCTGTAAGACATGCGTGTCCTTCAGTTTATATAAACATCACAGTACAATAGCTGTTGGAATACCAACCGAAACAAGGCAATAAACCAGTCATTCAAGTTTAAGTTCGGGCTGTTAGAATGTTTTCGTTAATTAAATGTGGCTTTCCCTATTGGAATTTTGTCATTGTTTTATACTCAAAATACTTGATGGGATGTTTGAACAGGCCAGCACTTAGTCGGTAGTCATTTTGGAGCGGTATTCCGACGCAATGGGATCGAGTCCTCGATTGACTTAATATTTTTCACAAAAAAGATCTGGAGCCATACATTCATCCTAGACAATTATATGATCTATGAAATGCCTCAAGGTGTTGTTTTTCCCGGAGGCATTTGTACCTAATATACCACGGGTAAGAAATTGTTTAACAGTTGCATAAGAAAAGGAGTAAAGTATTCTAACGGTATTCCTAGGTCCAGGTTTCATGTTTTTGAAAAGATTCCGAAAGCCAAACGTTTTTGCTCCTTATCACATTTATATAATTTCACTGATCAAAACGTCCAAAGTTTTCAAGAGCAACATTTGTCATTTGTTTACATATGGCAAGTCAAGTCTTGCAGGATAACGAATCACTCCTAAGATTGCGGCGCTTTAATATAAAACTAGGTGCAATAAATAAATAAATGATTTTTCATTTCTATTGATGACATTAATAAATACCTAGTTGATTGTTTCGAGAGTCAATTTTTGTACAGATATACCAAAAAAAGTATTAGGATGACTAACCAATGAGTATGTTTATAGAATTTCATGGAATAAAGTCACTCATTCAAAGTAAAAACATGCCGAAAGGACATTTTGTATGTCAAATATCAATATTGTTGTCTAATTGCAAAATTGATATTTTGCAGAGTCTTTGACATTAAAATCAATATGATTGGAAACATAATACCAGTATGTATGTTATTAAAGCAAATTAATCTGCAATGGAATTGCCATGTTAAAGTTCAGTTTTGTTTAGACTGATAACCTGAAGTAAGAATCATTTGCAAAATAATTTCAAACAAAGCAACTAAGGAGACAACAGGTGACATAGAGATTCGTTATGTTTTAGCTTTAACAAAATCCTGTGGTATTAAGATAATGTTTAAATAATGCTGACGTTTGCCAGACAGCTTTTAGCTGAATTAAATGCAAATATAGGGAAATAGGTAGCTAAAGATGTATCAACAGTTTTAAATTTGCAAAGCCGATGTATCAAGTTTTTGTACTGTCTGAGGGGAAGACATTATGCGATAAATATTACGGTTTAATGCTTTTTAAATGACGTCATTTATAAACATTTTTAATGTAAGTTTATTCAGACATGAAGAATTACCTTCTCGGAAATATCAGTACTTTTCATAATATCTCAGTTCAGACCGGGTACCGTTATGTACACATTACAATCATGTTATCAGCAAGCAAGCATATGAGAACATTTCAGCGTATTTAACTTGCCTGAATGCAAAATGAACATAACAATCCCAGGCAAAATACAGCCAGAGTAGAGGATGAAAATGATATTGTTTAAAATAATAAGACTAAGAATAGTCAATTCAGCGATGAATGTGCATAGTGTATTAGAACATGGAAGCTTGGTATTAAGGACCAGTAACAACATAGTCTTCCAAAAGGAATATAACAGAATAAGTCATAGAAGAAGTATTAAATTTTATGTATTTTGATGATATTTGTCTTCTACCCCACCAAAGCGATTGTTGATAGGTGGGTAAGGGTATTTAAGAAAAAGGAAAATCTACAATTCACTATCTATATTGTGCTACAAAACGTTAGCATCCTCTTATAAACATTTATGCTGCAGTAGCCATTGTAGTAGAAGACTCAAGATAATCAGTTTCCCAATAGCTGCATCAGTGGGTGATTTTTTTTTCGGGAAGTGATCATAAAATTCTTACTAAACATTTGCAATTATCTAAGGTATGAACCAGGTGGCTACCCCGTCTTTTTTTACCAATGAGCATAAACTCCAAAGGGTGCTTTGTTGCATAAACTTCTAAAACTTTATAAAGATACAAATGAAAAGAAATGTAATGAATTTCTCACAGGCGATAAGACATGGATATATTTTTCCTAACTTAAAAGGCGGATGAACAATAAACAGTGGCTTAGAAACTGGCAAGAATGGCCAGTTATCGCAAAAGGGAGTCAAAGTTGCAATGGAGTTCTTTACACAGTCTTCATCATTTTCCAAAAGATCTTTTGTGCAAATCAGTTAGAAAATAGCGTGTTTAACGCTGCCAATAAACTTCTTTACGGGGCATCTGCATCTATCGGCACACAAGAGTCATATTGTTCAGCAGTTCTAATAGCACAAACATGTCAAGCAATTGCCACACCCTCCTTATTTGCCTAGCATTTCCCTTCTTTCCTGTCTTGAAAACAATGCTTGCTGATCGACACAATCGTGGTAGCGCAGTGTATCAGTGTATGCATATTATACCAAGAGCAGAATATAGACTTTGAGGTCATGGATAGCCTGGCCTGGATGGAAAACTACGTTTTTGTTAAGGGTAAACAGTTTGAAGAATTGTTGTAAGCAATATGCCTAAATGCAGATTTTAGCAATGCATGAAGTCATGCAATATATAGAACTAAGACTAGCGTGAACAAAACAGTTTCCGTTTATTAGATTAATTTAAGCCTTTTTATTTGGATACATTTGTCGAGATTCAACGAAACGATATACTAATGAATAATTTGAGTGACTCAGATTTGGTATATTTTCTGGTCCGTTTTGGAGCATTAAGAACATTTTTTTTTATTTATAGAATTCCGCTTAAGCCATTGTTGGGAGTGGAGGTTTGTTGGGTTTTGCAAATTTCACTTCCGCTCATAAACAGACTCAAATTGAGTCTGCTATAATTATGTTACCTTGGACTGACCTATGAAATGCAACTTAAACACACTGGCTTGAATTTTTGTTTTATAATATTTTGCTATTTGGATAAGCATCATCATATTTAGTATTTACGTAACACGCTCGGATGTAAGAGGCTTATTACTTAAAGTTTATTCAGTGGTTAATTTGCGTATGTTTAAATTTGTATAGCATGCATTCCCGGAAGATGCCATTATTAATTCTATTATTAACACACTTTAATATTTTAGACCGTTTCAGTATAACAGTTTATGATTTGCATCGATACTAGATCATTAGAGTGTCACCTTTGTTTACACGCATACAAAATTGACGACTTGGTTGATCTCCAGACTCAAACGAAAATTGTTAAATGCAAATATATGAAAAACAACGATGCACTATTATATCAGAACACAACACAATAAATGAAGCAGATATCTATCATTTATTCTTCGTGTATTTAACATACATTTGCTCGAAAGTCCTATCAAATGCATATTTTCAAAGTATGAAAGCAATTGGTATAGAAGAGATTGTTTATAATATTGCTATATACGATTGAAGGTGGAGATACAAATTTAGCGATATCCCGTCATACAATTACACAAAATCTAAATTTCCCTGATGTAAACAAGCAATCCCAAGTACCTTTTAAAAATTTCTTCCTAAATTCTAATGGAGCTATTGTGTTTATGTGTAATTTTCATTACTGCTTAATGAAATGATAATTTAAGTGATAAAGATTGATTCTTGTTACTTTGAACTCAAGTAATAAATAGCATTAACTTCAAGTTAAGCCGGATGTGCGACGTGCCATTCTATGAAGAGAGTAATTCAATAATTATCTCTGAATTTCAGCCAAACTATTTACAATGTGAGTAAAAAGAAGAATAAGAAGGGCACTAAATTAGTTTAAAGCAAGATTTAAATCAGAATCAAAGTGAAGTTTTCCTTTGATAGCAATGCAGCACAACGCCGTTTGTCATCTTTTAAAAAAGATATAAAAAACGTTTGGTTGTGTTGACCTTAAATAAAGCAAATAACATACTACACGCCCTTAGTGGGGTATTCAAAGCTGTAAATATATGTTTCAAAACATATCAGGGGTGTAAAATAAATACGCGAAAATGTGCTCCTCTCATTTCTTCATGTATCACCAAAAATAAATAAAACAGCTGCATAATGTAGATTAGGGAATACTGAGTTGATATGACAAAATTTGGTTTTCTTTGGATAAATAATAAGTAAATACTAGTCCCCATAGCAACGTCATATGGCGTCATACGGTCCAATTTTGTTTCCTTTTCTTTACTACATGCGCTAAAACATTACTTGCCATTAGCGCATTTTTCAAGCTACCTTTTCTTTAATAGCGTAAAATTTAAATATAAATATGAAGTGTGCACGCTACGTTAATATTGACAAATTATAAATGTGATCATTAAAATGTTAGGGCAGGAATATTGTGTTGCTCATCGCCTTAAAGTCAGTGTTGAACAGGGTCAAGAGAAAACACTTTATGTTTTGAATGGAAAATCAAAGAAAGAGACAAATGCTATACTGCTAATGGTTTAATGGACAATGCCCTGGAGACAAAAATAGCGGAACAGGTTATTTAAAAGTGGTCAGGAGAATATCGCTGACGACTCGTGGTATAGACATGAAAAATGAAGTTCAGTTACGTTTTATCAATTAAAGAGCTGCTTGATTAATGTCCCATTTCATCAATACGACAGATATATTATATGGACAATATTTATTTATTGGTAGGAAAGTGTAGAAAATGCATTTAATTGCTATACATATTGAACCAATTGTAATCACGAGTTGCATCGATTAATTATTTGTGATATGACAGCGTCTTAATGACTCTGGGCCGCTTTATAGGAAATGACGTTGCAAGGAGGTAATAAATAAATATTATGCATGTTCTGATATCTGTAATTTTAATATTCGCATTTTTTATGTTTATATCCGTCATATCTTTAAATTTCAGCAAAATAGGACCAAGAAATGAGAGCACATTTCCAAATCTTCGTCCCGTTAGGTAGTTAAAGAACACAAAACACATTCACGTTCCTTGTGTGATATCAATAAATGGCTTTGCTGACTTGAGTCTACAGAGAATCTATGGTTACATATACAGAAATGCATAATTGGGAGCTTGACAGAGTTTATGAGTAAAATATTTTATTTTTCTGTTTACAAATTATTACGATTGACTTTACATCCATAATGCCGATTTTGCACAAGAACTGTCAAATGATTCTTTAATTATATAAATTAGATACATAATAGAGGCTTCATAAACTCAGGGGAACTCTTCGAAATACAGGTCCTTTAGTTGCCAGTTTCGATCTAAATTTGCTTCACGTTTCCGGTTAGTTGATTTTCAGGCATGATTATATAGCCAGGCGTCTGTGGAGTAATACAGTTACTTCGTAAACGATAACAATTTCGAAAGCTACGAATGTATGAAACACTAAAACTTAAAATAACATCATGAAGGTAGACAGGTTGTAAAATCTACAATTCCTATTCGATAACTTATAAGTAGCAATGCAACTAAACAACGTTGGTGGTTTAACAGATAGAACATTATAGATTTATATACATACGTACGTACGCGAGTAAGCACAATTTGTCTCTATAATTGGAGTTGTCAGTACGTTTGAGATTGGTTACTAATACATTAAAATATATATTATGGATTAGACTGTATTATTAAATATTGCTACAAATACAAATCCCTGATATCAGATGCCCATCTGCGCAAGTATAAATATTCGGTATTTCAAAAACAAAAATCGTTTATTAAAACCACGTGAATGGCCTTGGTCATACATATTTTTTTCCCATTACATTGCAATACATGCCCGGATTGCAAACGTTGTTTTTTATGTAAGACTATGTTTAAATGATCATCAACATACTAATCGTATGGTTTGGAGATCAAAATTCATTTTCTACAAAGAGTGAGAGTTAATAGGACATTTATAGTGGATAAGTGATTTTCAGTTAAACAAAAGATCTAATTTTGTTTCATTGCCAGATTGTAAATACATAAAAATTATTTAGATTAGAATAAAAACTGTACACATATTAAATGTAGGAGTCGTTCTAAGACTACAGAAACCATTACTGTATTTTAACACTTTACTCCATTTAGTCAATAAATAAGAAACAGAGACTATTATCTGTCATAGAATGGCCTAATTAAGGAAAAGGACTGTGCTTTCCACAAAACATAAATTCTGAGAAAGTATAACATTTTATCAGTATTATATTTACAATCCCTAATATAATGACTACCATCAGATTCATTACTCAGTCTGGAAATTTAGAATCTAAATGCAAACTTTTTTACGGAGACATTCTGACCAATAACCTGCTACAAGTGTTCCGATTACTTGCTCGGACGCTTTTCTTGATTACAGTACGCAAAATATCAATAAAACTAATCAGCTCAAAGTCGAATTTTCTGGTTGATATTTTGCTGTCAATATTGCCCTTAGTTTGTACTAGTTCAAAATAAAACTCTGCTGATTTTAAAGATCTTGATACGGAATTTGGATACAGGATCTTGATATGATAATAAGCTTATCTCGCGTGTTTCATAGATGCAGCTGATTAATATTCACAAATATTTTGAAATCGCGAGTGACATTACTTGCGAATACTAGCGTAAATGATAATAAAAAAACATCGCGAACATTGCACAATTAACAGTAATTATTAGGTGATTCCTTTCTACGGCTTTACAGTTAAACTATGTTTACGTCCCTCCTAAAAGCAAATATCTCATAAATCTTTCAGTCTAGGTCAGTTTATACGTAAGCATATTTATAAAGATGACACTATTACACTGTTAAACTTATACTATTAGAATATCGCGCACAGAAATAATTTTATAAGTGTTGGTCTCTTATAATAAACGCTTTAACTTAGCATGTATACAAATAAAATAATTAAAAGAAGCCAATGTTTGAAATCTTCAAAACTAATGTTTTCAAAGCGAAGCAAACAAATTAAATCACTTATATAGAGTCATGTGGTTGATAAACTTTAAACTGAGTACGTATCAAACAAAGTCTTACATAATATATGAAATATACCAGGAGACATACATTGTTGATATATTATGACTAATAAAGGGTTTATTACGTTTTCCTTATCTCTGACGAACTCAAGATCAATCTTGACCACACAATTCCTGATTCAGACACTGATATTAACAATATTCCGGACTATCAGTAAAATAACGAAGAAACAACACAACTGACTTAAAGCAATCTCGCTATATCTGATTACGGACAATTCTGAATCTGATAATAGAGTGGTAGAGAAAATTGCATGTCTGTAGAGGAATTGGTCATTAGGATCTTCACACTTAAGCGCTTATTGTCTTTGTCTAAGTTATATTAAAGTACAGTCTACAGTGCGCTGCTAATTAATATCAAAACTTGATTAAAAATGTGATTGTAAAACTGATTCAGAAGGTTCTATGTTTCATGGAACTCAAAGTTATTCTTTTGAACAACATCAAAGTTGTATGACCTCCGTTATGGCCCGTCAAAGGTTGCTTGGTATGTGTACAACTTCACCATGACTTTTTAACATATGGCCCAAAAAACTATCGTAGATATTTTGTATTCGACATTTAAACTGCTGATATTTAAAAACAGATGGATCATTTATTGACTACAAACGTTCATATTTTGTACAGACGGTCAGACAGACCAACAGGCGGCCAAAATTGTGCAAGTTGTAAACGTGTATTGTCTTTGTGATAATTTCCATTACTGTAGTGTAACCTGCTTTATATTTGAACATATATTTACAAATTTAAGTATTAAATATTTATACATTTATATATTTCTTCTTGGTTAATGCTTCGGGATCAAAGCTAAACAGGTATTTTAAGTACTATGCAAAAGAAATTGCTTATATCTGAATTCGTTTTCTAATGGTTTGCATTTTATAAATTCTTTATCATTCGTAGATAATTACAAATTATATATAGTAATTTAATGTATATACTTAAAGGTAATAGATTTGATTTAATAGCAGTCGAAGTAATAGCTATGTTTCTTGTTGATGTAATAGAAGTACTGGTGTAAACACTGCAGCAACAGGTGGGCCAGTGGTCTTGTGGTAACACACTTGACTGCCAATCCAGAGGTCCGGGGTTCAAATCCCGGTCCAGGAACTGGAAATTTCTGAGATGCTCTTGAGTGTCTCCCACCTGAGGCCTGTACTGGTTCTTCCAAGGAAGGACGGCTTCGCGTGTATCGGTGCTATACACCGGTCACGTTAAAGAACCAGACTGTCTATTCGCAAAGAGCTAGGCTAAGTTATCCGGACAGGCCTGTATCTCTCTCTGTTCTCTCTGTCTGTTCTGGGCGCTTTATCTCACTCTGTCCCTCTGGTCAGATCGCACTGTGTCTTTACCATCACTCTGTGTCTTTTAGAGGATGAATTTCGCGCCCTGTGTGGCTGCGTTGGATTTATGTAAAGCGCATTTGAACGTGTTTATCATGAAAAGGGCGCTATATAAATCTGGTATAATAATAATTATAATAATAATAATCCTTGCTGAAAACGTAGAATATTGTGCTATTGATGTAGGTTTATCGGATCCTATGTTTGTGACATTTTTTGTTGTTGAGAATTTTAATGTATACATTTTTTGTTTAAAATTTATGCTAAGAGAAATTGTGCACACATATATAGAATGTTTGTTTCGAAAATCTTTGTTCTTAATAGGTCTTATTTATAAATTGCTAAAATTTTGTATCAATAATTATTTTTGACGCCATCTAAAACACTGTATTACGTATATGATATTCTCCTATTAAAAGTTTTATCATGTACACATTAGTTAACTTTACGCTAATTACATTGGTCTCTTTTTTCTGCACTTAATTTAGTGTTCATGTATGTTTCACTTTACATGTTCTGTATCATATGACTTTCATACTTTTCCAGTGTAGTTCTTCGCTTTCAGTGCAGATATCGGTAAACGCAAAGTGCGTTATGTATTTATTTACATTGCACTTAAAACATTGGTAAAATTTCGAAAAGAAGTTTTAATATCTACAGCGTTTGTTTCCTTTAAAAAGTCTGTATGTTTTATTTCCAAGCCAATTTCCATAAGATTAAACCAAAATGTTTAAGAAGTGACGTTGTCATTTAATATAATGACACTATATGACTACTATTTTGTATAACAGATTAGCTAATATTAAGGAGGAACAATAACAATTTACTAACAAATACCTAATCTTAAACTGGCTCCCGTTCCTGTTTGTTCTGTCATAATTCTCATTTATAAATTTTCTTCGTTAACAGTGGAAGTAACTCCAGCAGGTTGTTTCTATGTTGACATTGTATTGCCTCTGGCTCCGAACATATGTATGTTTTAGCCATCGAATTGAGTGTGCTAGTTTAGAGGCTTAAAATATACTTATGAAAGGTTTGCAGTATTTATATAAAAATATAACAAGGCAGCCAGGGAGCGGGACCAACCAAATCTATACATTACAAAATATGAATTTGCCAAGGATTGAATGAAAAAGGTGAATGTGTATAATTATCATAAAATCACTACATACGTGCAGTGATTACCGTTAAGGAGGATTTGACAAACTTTGATAAATCAAGTCTAGAATGTAAACAAATATTCACAAAAAAATTCAAAATTCACAGTGATCCACAGTTCTGATTGTTTTATAATACACTGTTTTTGAAATGTTTTAAGGCTTCGTACGCTTTGACGAGCTGTGATTATAACGTTGCATTAACTATCACTTTAAAAATATTTTCTCTTCTGCTGCATTTAAACGGATTCAATCCTTTATTCAGTCCTTTAAACGAAGTTTTATTTGTTATTTGAATTTAAATTTGTTCAAATTGTAAAAAACGATAATTTTAAACAGGCTTTATAAAACGTTTGAAGACCATGAAAT
The DNA here is from genome assembly GCF_021730395.1 of Mercenaria mercenaria. Classification (NCBI taxonomy): domain Eukaryota; kingdom Metazoa; phylum Mollusca; class Bivalvia; order Venerida; family Veneridae; genus Mercenaria; species Mercenaria mercenaria. Next base: position 59,838,428 of record NC_069378.1, read on the forward strand.
TTATCTGCGTTTTAACTTGAATTTTTACGATTTATTGAGTTTCATGAAAACATCCTGATATTATGCTACGTAAATGAAATTTACTTGAAACTTTCAGTTTTTATTGAATTATTGTTTACGACATCAGATATTGACAAACCCTACTTAAAATGCCATCTTTAAATCATTTCTTGAGTAATGCAATATAAAAACAAACAACATTTGTTGTGAACATTAAGTCAAACGCAAAGTAATAGCTGCAGAAACCAAATAGTCTTACAATATATTCACCCATCACTGAATTAAAAAGTGTTTAGAAGAGATGTTTTCACATGATAAAAAAATAAAAGTATAACTGTTACCTACTACTACTTTTGTAAAATGTAACAGACCACAAAGGAAGTAGGAAAACATCAAAATGCTTCTATTCACGCTTAAAGTTATAATACTGTTAAAAATCACCGTTAAAATAAAGCAAATAACTTTGTAGATTTGTAGAAGACAGTCTAATGAACAAATTCACCCGTTAGTTAGACTTGGATGGCCAAATATTGTTGAGATACGAATGGATATAAAATCATGAAATATTTTAATGACCAGCTGGTCACTAATTCACTCGCCAGGCTTCGCCGAATTCCGTAAACCAACGAAGACAGTGTCACGTGACAAAAATTTAAATACGTCGAAAACAACAATGGCTGATCGGCCGTGATAGGATTTTGTGTAAAGACGGCGGATAAATGCAGAAATTTACAAATATTTTGCTTTTCGATGCCATTTCTACAAACAATGCATTAATGTTATAAAATTAAGCCTGTTGTTAAATAAAAGGAAAGGCAGTTTACCAGAAAATGCGATACAAATGTGCTAGACATGTTGTTGTTTTGTTTCTTAAAATAGATTAGCGTGGCTCTTTGTACGGTGCCGTACGAACAATCATTAAGCGTGGCTCGTATTACGGTCCCGTACGTTTCACAATCAATTTGTCTACATCTGCATAGTAGTCCCTAGCTAAAAGTTCAGCTCAAATATGTTTATATAATATGCTGTTACGGATCTCTGAGCTAAAATGAATCCCGTACTGTCACCTAACCAGGAATCGTTCCAGAAGTTTGTCATGCTATAATTTTATCAAATGCAATGGACTCCCCTTTAACTATACAATATTTCTAATCAATTTTCCTTTTGATCTGGCATAAATAATCCATGCAACATAATTTGAACACAAGTTTCAAATTGGTACCCCTGTCTGCAATATTTTGTCCGTCATTGCAGTTGTCACCTGATCAGGGTACTCCTCATTTTGAAAAACCAATAGGCTGTAGAGAATCGTTATTTATTGACATTTTCTGAGAAATTGTATGTTTTTTTATAGATTTAATGTGATTATATTAAATTCATAAATAGGTAAAATTTTGATACTGATTTTCAAGAATAACCACTTGCTCTGAACTGTTGCATGACATCATGAGTTTCTCACGAGAGACTGTGCGAGATGTTGCGGTCTGATACTGGTTAGTTAAACAAATGGGGTTTCACCATAACTAAATGAATGCGACCATCAGAAAATAAAAACAGTGTCAGTTAAGTTATGTTAGCCAGAACAAGATAGTCCCCATTGTCAATGACTGACTGTGACTGGGAGGCGACTGTCTTCATTGAAAACACAAATTAGTGTGCAATATTAAAATCAGCATTATTATATTACAAGTTACAGGTTAAAAGATGATAAAACATTTTTTTTAGGTTTGAACAATCTAGGCCACTCCTGAACTCATTAAGAGTAGCACTAGATTTAACATGTTTCAGAGTCTAATGATTCTTGAGGAAAAATTGAGTTCTTGTGATAATGGGTGCGAGAGGAGGGAATATAAAAGTGAAGGTCCTGAGAGTCTAGCCGGTACTGGTGATCTACAAATAAAATGGAATGACGGATTTTATATAAAAGATTCAGGGATGTAAGGATATGAAATTTCTCCTTGTTTCTAACGTTTGCCAGTACAGTTAACTTTTTCTGTGATGCTTCATCTACAGACATACTTGATTTGAAAATATCTGGCGGCAGCCTTTCGTACTCTTTCAATTCCATATGTTAGAGATTGGTGAATGCCAAACAGTTGAGCAGTATTCCAATTATGGTTGAACATGTTTTATACGGAGTTTCTTAAATTTGTACATTTATCATTTGTTTGATTATTTCTTTTCATGTATTTTAGGGTCTTGTTTGTCTTTTTTGTGATCTAACACTGCTGGTTCGCCTAAATATTAAGCATTTTTATAGTTTTAAAGTCATGGATATGTAGCTTATAGCGAAAAGCAATGTTTTTTTTTTATTTCTTTTTATATACCCTAATCACTTTGCTTCACTTCAACTCCTTTGACCGGGTCTTTTTCCAAAGCTCTAATTTATGGAGGTACTGCTAGAGAGTCTCACAATCATGCATGATATTTATAGTGAGATAAACTACTGTATCATCAACAACGAGTCTTACGGTGCTTTTAAGTGAGCCTGGCAGGTGACGGACATGTTAAGAAAAGGCAAGGCCTAAGGACATACCCTTGCGGTACCCTTGATACCAAATGTGGCATATCTGATTGAAGACCTTTTGTGTTCGTATTGAATCTAAAGGAAATATTTCACCCACATGGATGTTTTTCTATATAAACCTAATTGAAATAGCTTGTAGACCAGACGATTGTGATCGACTTTGTCAAACGATTTGATAAAGTCCATTGCTATTAGGTCTGTCTATTTACTAGCTTCAAGGTAATAAAAAATTCTTGACTAAAATTTAATAAAAATTGAGATTCACAACTGTGCTTTGAGCGGAAGCCGTGTTGGAAGGCATTAAGCTAATTTTATTATCTAGATGATTAATAATATTTGATACTAAAACATGCCCCATCAATTGTAAGCAATTGCAAGTAAAAGAATAGGTTTGTGATTGCTGGCTTTGTTTCGTGGGCCCTTTATGTATACAGGACAACGATAGCCGTCCTCCAATCTTGTGGAACACTGCTGGTACCAAGTGAAGACATGTAAATGTTAGTCTCATTTTTATAGAGGAGCAGTGTTTAAGGTGTGGGCGGACATTGTGTTGTAAGCTGTTTTTTTTTTTTTTTTTTTTTTGTTTATTCACCTTCTGATGAATCTAAGTGAATTCTTTGCTTTTGATGTGATGTTATCAACATATTCTGACCAAATGAGATACATGTATTTACTTAGTGTGACGCTCAGATATTTAGCAGCGTCTCTAGTTTTCAGGGAGGGTGAGAGAGAGAGAGAGAGAGAGAGAGAGAGAGAGAAGACTTATTATTGTCAATAATTAGTTCCAGTCTTATCAACCGGAATATGAAAGAAAAAGTAAGCATATTACATGATATTCAAACGATGATGTGAACTTCTATAGATGACATTTTTATTTTTCACAGTTATTGCATATGTGTCATACGATGACAACAATATTGCATGCAGACATAAACTTAGCCTTTTTCTATATTCGAAATCATTTCCTGTTTATGTGCGACTGAAAATTAAAGAAATCGGTTGAAAACATATCAGTTGAATGACTTCAGTACAATGTAATACAAAACTGCCGTACGAATAACCACCTGCGGTTTATTTCACTATTCATACGGGACCGTACGATTAGCCACTTCCTTTAGCGTAGTTACGGACGTGTCCGAATGATGGCGGTTGTGTCACTGAAACCGAAAGTAACATTTTTATATCCGTCTCCATCGGTGGAATCTATCAATTTACAAGTAAATTTATCCAGCCAATTTCTTCGTGAACGGTTGTTTTATGCGTTGCTGCAGACAAATGACCTTCCTATAACTTCCGCTACGTAATCTTAGCTGGCCAGTATTATAAATTTAATTGAATCAAAAGCGCGATATTTACAATCAATACGATGCAGTTTCTGTAGACTGGTTTAATTTCGCGTAAGATATATTAAGCAATTTCATTAGAAGCAACCACATTCGCGGCGTTAAGGATTTACGATACTTGAAGGTATGTGTTTCTACCCCTTCCTGTCCCATTTTTTTCTATATTTTGCATGAAATTAAAATATACTTGTTGGATTTTTTAAGCAACCCGTCTATAATGTTTTTTCCGTTACAGCATTTTTTGTTGTAGGCCTACTATGCAAATGCGTGGCTCTGGGGCTGTGTTTGTGGTGCTCTGTGCTTCCGAGTAATCTACCCTTACTTGTTATCTTTTTAACACATTGCAAAAGTTGGAAGATTCCAGGATACGCTTGCCTGGCTAAGATTGTTTACATAGGTCATGACTACATGTATTTGCAATCTGTGAAAAATGTACGTCACAGCGCGATGTTTAAATGTTTGATAATGAAACATCAGCCGTAGTGTGACAGATTTGTAGCTTCAAAAATTCATAACTTTGGCAATATGCAGTATCTGATCTGTAAAGGTAATTCATTTTTCAAAAAATGTAAATGTAAGTCAGTAGAAAATGGAGTGTGTTATTCTCATCCATGTCCGCACCTGTCTAACCCCCGCCCATATTCCAGGCATCCAAAGTTTTATTTTGGTACAGCCTATATAAACTTTATATAAGCTCTTGAACTGGTGTTTTTTCAAGCACAATTGGATACAACGAAAATTATCTCTTAATTACAGCCCTTTTTTTTGACATTGAAGGAAACCTGTTTTAATATATCAGTTTCTCAAATTGCCTAATTACTCAATAGGATAATCCTGCAAATTAGTATTTGTATCTCATATGCATTTTTTTATTAAAGCTGTACTATGCCCGTTTGTGGCAAGCCAGTTGTCCAATAATTACGTGAACCCCGGTTCACGGTCGAAAAACTAGGATTAACGATCGATAAACTAGGTTTTTCGAACGTAAAACTATGTTTTTCAAACACTAACCTATATTTTCGAGTGAAAACATCAGATACCGGGCGTAAACCATACGTTTACGAGCGTGAACTATAGTTTACGACGTTATCCTATGTTTTCGCTCGAAAAAAATTGGTTAGTATTTGAAAAACCTGGTTTTACGTTTGAATATAGGTTCAGGTCCGTAAACTATGGTTCACGGTCGTAAACATAGGTTCACGTCCGTAAACATAGGTTCATGGTCGTAAACCCATGTTCACGCCCGAAATTCATTGTTGATTCTATAATCCTAATATATCGACCGTAAACCATGGTTTACGTTTGATAAACTAGGTTTCTCGATTGAACTATGAGTTTCGGTCGTTATCCTATGTTTACGACCGTTATCCTATGTTTACGCTCGTAAACCCCGGTTCACGCTCGTAAACCATAGTTTACGAACGTGAACCTATGTTTACGACCGTGAACTGGGGTTTACAATCGTGAACCTATATTTACGAGCGTGAACTATGGTTCACGGCGTTATCCTATGTTTTCGCTCGAAAATATAGGTTAGTATTCGAAAAACCTAGTTTTACGTTCGAGAAACCTAGTTTATCGATCGTTAATCCTAGTTTTTCGACCGTGAACTAGGGTTCACGTAATTATTGGACAATTGGCTTGCCATATAATTACAAATCGATAAACACAGTTTTACGAAGGTAAACTGTAGTTCACGACCGTAAACCTAGGTTCACGCTCGTAAATATAGGTTCACGACCGTAAACATAGGTTTACGGCCGAAATTAATAAGTTGATTTCATAATCCTAGTATATCAATTGTAAACCATGGTTTACGTTCGATAAACTAGGTTTCTCGATTGAACTATGAATTTCGGTCGTTATCCTATGTTTACAACCGTAAACTTGGGTTTACGATTGTGAACCTACGTTTACGAGCGTGAACTATGGTTTACAACGTTATCCTATGTTTTCGCTCGAAAAAATAGGTTAGTATTTGAAAAACCTGGTTTTACGTTTGAAAAACCTGGTTTATCGAACGTAAACCTAAGTTCACGCTCGTAAACCCAAGTTCACGTTCGTAAACATAGGTTCACGCTCGAAAATGTAGGTTCAGGACCGTAAACTATGGTTCACGGTCGTAAACATAGGTTCATGGCCGTAAACCCATGTTCACGCCCGAAATTCATTGTCGATTCTATAAGCCTAATATATCGACCGTAAACCATGGTTTACGTTTGATAAACTAGGTTTCTTGATTGAACTATGAGTTTCGGTCGTTATCCTATGTTTACGACCGTTATCCTATGTTTACGCTCGTAAACCCCGGTTCACGCTCGTAAACCATAGTTTACGAACGTGAACCTATGTTTACGACCGTGAACTGGGGTTTACAATCGTGAACCTACATTTACGAGCGTGAACTATGGTTCACGGCGTTATCCTATGTTTTCGCTCGAAAATTTAGGTTAGTATTCGAAAAACCTAGTTTTACGTTCGAAAAACCTAGTTTATCGATCGTTAATCCTAGTTTTTCGACCGTGAACTAGGGTTCACGTAATTATTGGACAATTGGCTTGCCATTCACGTTGACTTCGTAAACAACATCATTCAGGTTCATTAGTCCTGTCTACATAGTAATCAGACCGTTTGCAACTGATATATTGTTTTCAGGAAACCCACATTAGTTTAAACATATTATTGCATGAATTTCACAAATAACAATAGTACAGTAACCATTTTGCATGCAAAGAATATTGACGAAAGCACACTGTACTTGTAAGGTCAATCTTCTATTATAAGATATACACCAAAACATGGCTTAAATTTACAAAACAGAATAATATTTCTTGTGCAATACATCCAATTTTAGAAGAAAATATACGATAAGGGATGTTTCTTAAAATCGTAGACACTTAACATATAAGGCTGTATTCCTATAAATCCCAAGAACAAAACAAAATATTGACAGCCTGTTCGTACATATTTTAGAAGTCACAAATAAGTTAAGTGTTAGTAAGAAAATCGTAGTCACTTAACAACATACAAGGCTCTTTTATTCCTATAAAAACCAAGAAAAAGACAAAATATTATCAGCCTGTTCAGTCATATTTCAGAAGTCACAAATAAGATAAGTGCTAGTAAGAGAAGTAAAGAATTTCAAATCGTGATAGTTATAAGAAAAATATGTAGAGAAAGAAAGGAATAAATCAATAAATGAAAATAATTGAAAAATAATGAAAATAGAAATAATCCACCTGAAGATGAACAAGTTAATACGTAGAAGGATGTCAGGTGTAATCAAGATATTACAGCACATGTCACAATGAAAGTCAATGTTAATTATTAGTGAACCTTCCACTGTCAAGAATATACTTCTGGACAGCTGCAAATAGTTCTATGTTATCTTCATGAGATAAAGAGTCGTCACCAAAGAGCAGGGTAGTTTCAAAAATATTTCTAGTGATAGGGACAAGACTCGCCAGAAGTGAGGTGCGACAGTTGTCATAAGCTCTACATACAAATACGAAGTGGTGACTGTTTTCTACTTCACCGCACTGACAGAGAGGGGATTCAACAATATTACGTAGAAAATTCAAACTACTACACTTCATCCGAAGTCTCGCGTGAAGGACCTGGGCTCTTCTATTGCCAGTGTAATAGAATTTTGGAGTTTTGTTAACGTTATTTTTCAAAAGATTCTTGAAGCTAGTCAAAGTTGGCGCATTTCGGATTTCAGTGGACAAATTGTTCCAATCACGTATAGTAGCAGGTAAGAATGAGTTGAAGTACTGTGAAGTGCGCGAGTATACCGGTCTTTTCATTTTATAAAATAAAATCAATCTGTGGTCTCTTCTTCTGTTTTCAAGTGATTTCCAATGGGTTTCGCGTTGGAGATTTTCTAGGGATACTAGTCTAGTTGCCCCTGTCACAATTCGCGCACATTCATTCTGAATAGGGCGAACAAAAGAAGTATATATCGTTTCAAGGGATTTCCTGTCGAGAGTCATTTTCAATTTATGCATAATGTGTACTCGTGTCCAGGCTTTTTTAGTGATGTAGTTGACAGGTTCATGCCAAGAACAGTCATTAGTAAGTATGAGTCCAAGATGTTTATGATGTGACACTTCCGGAATCACTTGGCCGTACATAGTCAGAGCAGGATGAAGCAACTGTGTTGTTTTTCTGGATATAAGAAGTGATTCTGACTTTGAAAGACTGAAATCTACAAGCCATTGATCAGCCCATGACATGATTTTAAGAATGTCCGATTGCAGAAGCTCCGCAGCTGGGACCGGAAAATCAACAATGATGTAAAGACTAGTGTCATCTGCAAAAGGGCGGATATGACTACCAAGATCAAGGACGATATCATTTATAAATATTAAGAACAAAAGGGGACCCAATATTGATCCCTGGGGAACACCGGCAGCAATATATGCCCAGGATGAAGAAATACCAGGAAGTACAACACGTTGACGCCGTCCAGACAGATAGTTGGTGAACCATTTTAAAAGATTCCCCGAGACACCGGCATTTTGGAGTTTTATTAAGAGGCCCTGATGCCACACCCTGTCAAAGGCTTTGCTGATATCGAAAAAGACCGCCCTAACTTCAAGTCCGTCGTCAAGGGCTTTGCAGAAAGTATCATAGAGAAAGGCAAGCTGGTTAACTGTTGAGTCCCCTGGCCTGAAACCAGACTGATAAGGAGAAATAAAGTGCGTATCGAGTAGATGGTTGTAAGTGTGTTTAAACACAATTCTTTCAAAAACCTTTTCAATACAACAAAGAAGCGAGATAGGGCGGTAATTATTATCAAACGCTGGATCACCTTTCTTGAAGACAGCACATACATGAGCTTCCTTCCAAGAATCTGGAACTACACATTGCTGAAGAGAATGGTTAAAGACAGAACAAAGTGGAAATGAAAGTTCGTGAGACCCTTCACGGAGAATACGATAGCCTACACCGTCAGGACCGGTCGCTTTTGCAATCGGAAGATTTCTAAGAACGTCTTCAACTTCTTTAGGTTGGATAGCAATAGATGATAGTTGAACATCATCAGACAGAACATTAGGCGCTGGAACAGTTTTGCCATGATCATTCCGATGAATCTGTCCCACAAAGAAATTGTTCAGAAGCTCAGCTTTCTCGAGGGAGCCAAATGTTAAAGTGTTGGAATCAGAATTTATAAGAGGAGGCATGACTTCCGGAGTCTTTTGAAATGAAAGCTTCAGTGTAGTCCACCAGTCTTTTGGAGATAGCAATCTTGAGTTAAGTTTTTCTGACATGTGTTTCATAGTAATCTCTTTTTCGCTCTTCTGATAAGTGTCACTGTATCATTACGAATTCTTCGAAAGGTCAGCCAATGAGCCTCGGTGTTGTGGCTTTTGGCGTTTCTGTATGCCCGCTTGCGCCTCCGAATACTTCTACGAACTGTATTTGTCATCCATGGAACATCGTCAGGACGTATCATTACGGTTTTGTTTGGGATAGACGTTTTACTTATCTGGAGAATTTTCTCAGTGACATTGGATACATGGGTGTTTATGTCATCTTGATAGCATGAGTCCCAGTCCACAGCTCGAAACTTTTGTCTGAGGGCATTAAAATCGGCTTGTTCGTACATCCAAATTTGTCTTGTATAGGAAGGCATCTTTGGTTTTTTGAACTTAAGAATACAGTAGACAGGACAGTGATATCTAATATTCTGTTCGAGAAAATGTTCACCAACTCCAGAATGGAGTACTGCTTGATGGTTAGAAGCAAAGATCAAGTCAATTGTAGAATTAGAAAGCTCCGTATAATGAGTAGGTTCTTGGATTAACAGTACGAGGCCATTTTGTTGGCAAAGAGATGAAACTTTAAGACAAGTATTTGGATTTTGGATATTGAAGTTAAAGGCATCTGTAATAAAGATATCAGCTATCCCTGTGTCAGTAGCCATAGAAAAGGAATCTTCAATAAGGTTATTGTAGATGGTATCGGAGCCGGGTGGTCGATAAAAATTTCCAAACAGGACATGCTTGTTATTACAAAGAATCACCTCAATCCAGAGACATTCTAGTCGATTGGGTTCAAGATCAGGTCTGTGCTTGAAATGAAGATTGTTTTTCACATAAATTATAACTCCTCCATGATTGTCGAACTGTCTATCCTTTCGAATTGGCAGATGGAATGTTGGAATAGTAAGATCAGTGCTCGTAACTGATTCACTAAGTCAAGTTTCAGTAAAGGCCAAAATGTCAAAATCGGTAAGTTCAGCAGACAAGATATCAATTTTATTCTGAATACTTTGAACATTATAGTGGATAAAAGAAAGATGATTGTGAACATGAAGAGGGGCTTCTAAAAAGCCTGTAGAAGACTCAGCTGAGGAGGCGACAGAACCTGGTCCAGGGTTTTTATGAATATCACCAGCGTTTGTGAGTAAAACATGAAGCCACGCTACCAACACACACTGGAAAAGCAAAGTCAAACTGAATTTTATAAATAATGAATTTGATCTATAACGCAAGATATTTGCATATACCCTTCTAGTTGGAAAATGTATGAAAAGTTGAGCGTAATGTTGCATGTAAAGCTGAATGAAAAAGATACCAACCGGAGGATCTTGCATCACAACAATAAGCAGACAGAAGTGGGTCACAAAGGGGAAAAGAAAAAGGGTTCCTGTAAATACTCAAACACACCCTAGATAATGACTTGCCTCTATCCGGGACATTTGCAAAAACACGTGCATGTTTAACCATTATCGAATGGAAGTGAAGTTAAGTGTTTGGTCAAGGAATGCCCCGAACCTGACTTAGATAGTGGACACGAAAGATCACTTGTAGTATCATCACAGGTGGATACATAGAGAAAGACAAAAGGAGGATAAGATAAAATACAATAAAATAAATAAAACAAGTGATACATAAGAGATGTTTCATATAGAAATAGGAGAGAGAGGGACGCTAATCTACAACTGAGTATGTTCGGACACTAAATAAAGGCAGTGTGCGATATTTAGTAATTAAGAAGGATTGCTTCAGAGAATATAAACCATATAAAATACTTGTAAACTCTTGTGTTGTTATGTTGCATTATGTCACATTGTGTTATGTTGATGTTAATCTTAAGTAGTGTTGTATTTTGTGTTGTGTTGAGTTGTGTTATGTTATGTTATGTTATGTTATATAGTTATGTTATGTTATGTTATGTTATGTTAATGCTACGTTACGTTACGTTACGTTATGCTATGTTTGATGTATTATATGATTGAATAATGTTTTTTGTGTTGTGTTATGTTTAGCTGTACTGTTCTGAGAAATTCTATGTTACATAATATACAACAAGGAACTATCGCCTTGATAATTACGTTACTTATCATAAATACCAGAACCACTATTCAGTTACTGTCACCAACATAGGTACACAGGTGCAATGTAACACTTAATACTGGTAAAGGTATATACACAAATCGTAAGCAAAGACATAGGTACACAAGTGCTAGGTAACACTTAATACATGAAAAAATATATACACAAGTCATAGCAAAAGCAGGATACTACCATGGTGTTGCACTCTATTGATGGCAACCGTTACTAATATGTGATTGTCACCAACTTCAATATAATGCAATTCTTTAATAAACATAAAACAAAAACAATTTTTGAGTGTCAGTAATCCATTTACAAATCATGATAAAAAAAAATCTGTCATATTTTTATGCACAATGCTTCCATTCTGACTTAAGAAATTAAAACGCAAGTCTTACTTAATTTTTTTTTGTTCCATGCAAAACTATAATTCGTTACTAATATGTCATTTTCATTACTCAAATAAACAATACAACAAAAACAATTCATATCCCTTGAGACCGTTTTAAAGCAAGGAATTATAATATTTGGCTTGAATTATTTTAAGTCAGTCTGAATAAAGTATTTTTGTTCTATGGAAAGCCTTAATTAATCAAGTAATAATGGTTACCGTTACTAATATGTCATTATCATCACTTCTAAAATATAATGCGGACACTCCATAAACCTACAACAAAAACTATGGTAGTCTGTAAACCATTTACGAATCATTATCAAAAAAATTTCAGCGGCCATATTTATATGCCCAATATTTCCAGAGCACACATGTATAAACATACAGATATTGCACAATACATGTATTTCTAAACCATTCTAATTACTGGCGTGATACCTATTATTTATTCACAGATTCACATACTCGACTGAACCGTGACATCTAGGACGACGATGACGAACGAATTTACTATCATCAATTCATCATCATCATCATCATCAACATCATCATCATCAACAACAACTGTGGAAATGTGAATGATAATCTTCACAAAATCACTTAAGACCGTTTCAAATTAAGGAATCGTAATGTTTAACTTAGAAGTTTTAACGCAATTCTGACTAAATTATTTTTATTTCATGCAAAACAATAATCAAAACTGGTTACCATTACTAATATGCCGATAACATCGCTTCAACAATATAAAGCGGTCAAAACAATTTATGAGAGTCACTAATACCTTTATGAATCATGATAAAAAAAAATCAGCATATTTATATGCACAATATTTCCAGAGCACATATTTAAGCATTCAAATAATGCACAATGCATGTATTTCTAAATCATTCTAATTACTGATAATACTTATTAATACTGTTCTAAGATCCACATACTCGACTGAACTGTGAAATCTGGGACGACGACGACAACAAGCTCAAATATACTAACATTAAATCATCATCATAAACATCAGTATCATCAACTGTGAAAATGTAACTAATAATCATCACTATAGTTAAGACCATTTTAAAGCAGAAAATAGTAATGTTTGGCTTAAGACTTTTAAAAGTTTTTTTTTTTTCAGATCAAAACCGTAGTCAAATAATAGCCACAATAATCGCCAATATTAGCAGAACAACCAGTAAGATCGACACAGTCAGAATTGTTAAATACAAAATGTCATGATGCACGTATGTCATCGCTACGCCTTGAGGGCACGCGCAACGATATAACCAAATTTACAGTTAAACAGCAGTTATATAGCGCGCCAAAGAAAACGTAGCACAATTAATTTTCAAACTTGACTATAGCGTCACTACTAGTTACGCGGTGAATCTCATCATTGTTATCCTTCACCAAGATCGTACCGTCCGATGACCAACAAGCGGAGAGTTTTTTGTTCCTGACGAGAATCCTTGTAGTATACAGGGCAAGGCCGCGGCGTTGTGTCAGATCTTCGTTGATGTAGATACCGCGATACCCCGAGGTTTTTAGTTTTGCTCTGGATTTATAAAGTCTCTGCCGAGCACGATATGTAGCAAACTTGACGAGAATAGCCCTTGTACGACCTGTTTTTTTTTGCCCAACACGGTGAGATCGGTCTATATCACAAACATTCATGCTGACATTAAGCTTTATACAAAGATCCAACACGTAATCGTCGGTACTCTCATTTTCAATTTCAGGGACACCCGTAATTCTTAGGGAGTTCCTTCGACTATACAGTTCAGTAGCGTCGACAGCATCATCTAGTTTTGAAACTTCAGACCTTAATGCAACATTTTCATGCTTTAACTTTATATTCTCTGATTTAAGATCAAGATTGGCCGACTCTAAAATTTTGATTTTATGATCGAGTCCCACAGTAACGCCAGTCACAATGGCGTCAATCGATGACTGTACTGCTTTCATGACGATTGCTGAAATTTCATCTTGGAATGAAGATTTTAACAGTTGAGCGATCTTTCCTAAGGCCGAGTCGTCAAGTGACAGACTAGCAACTGGAGGATCTTCTACTACATTCCCGGATTGCTCCATACCATTAGTGGACTCGCTATCAATATTAATGTCCATTATGAGACAAGATTTCTTAAAGTCTGCGTTTTCAAAAGGTGAAGACAGAAATCGTTTCTTCGTCGTATTTACATCAGGTGTCGTGTTTACATCAGGTGTCAAACTGTCTTGATTGTCAGGTGCTGACATGAGTAACGATATTTATGGCGTGAAGTATAGACGAAAAATTATTGCAGATAGTCCATATACCCGTAATTCACTCATGCGTATCAATAAGCAGGTAAACAGGTATTCAAAATCAAATTTCAAAAGTCAAAAAACATTACTTGATATCAATCGTACACTGTCCGTTCTCATTTTAGAATTAAACACATTCCAAGCTTCAATAGTCCCTCAAATCCTATTAAAACACCTAAATTTTAAACATTTCTCGGAGCACACGAAAATCACAACCGTCCGCCATGATCACATGATAGACTAAACCCTTACCCTAAACCCACATTAATCAAGATAGTGTTGTACCTTTTGTCATAGCGTGGAAAATAGTAACTTGTCTTACAACAGGAGCGCGTTGAATTTCAGCTCTAACGAAATGGTTTTTTTTATGTTCCGTTAGATATATTTAAAAAATATACGTTGTCAAGGAAATAATGGATTATACTTTTTGTCCTAGAATATCTGCCATTTTCATCTTTCGGCTAAATCACTTAAGTGTATATATATATATATATGTACGAAGGACTGTATGGACAATTCTCACGACTTGTGGGAACCACAAATTGTAATTTTTCTAGTGTTTATTACAAGTACCTCCCCGCCTACCCACAGATATCCTCGTGAAATATTCAATAATGGATGGGTTACGCGCCTATTCCGCTCCCACAAAAGTCATGTTCTATTGGCGTTTTTTTTCCTAGCGAGTCGTCCTGACAAAGTCAATTTTGGGCTTTATTTTGCAATCAAATTACAGGACTAGGAATTTCATTTCAACTTCTGTCTAAGACAGTAATTTGGGATAAAATCTGTTTGTTTCGCTGTATTATTACTGTTGTCTGAATACTTAACCCTATTTGCAAAATACCAAATACGAAATAAAATCTTGTTTCATCGTCGTTACACAATAGGCCTTCCGATGGCGAGGATATATCGCAAAATAAATAATCACTGGCTAAAAATGAAATATATATGCGGGAAAGGCTTAATCTTTAATGCCATGAGAAGACATTCAAAGAAGTAAGGTTTTTTTTAATAGTGCACACATCTAGACAACACAAGGCGATATTGAAAGAGATAATTATGAATGATATCTACTAAAAGTTTAACTTTATTCAAATAAAGCTTTGCCAGTAATCAGTAATAGGAAACTGGTTATGGTCAAGGTGACTGGTCCAAAGTCTCAAGATAACACTTTTGCTTTGGTACATGGCATTGAAAAGATAGACGACAATGAGGATTTTCAAATACTCGTATTTACATAATCATTTCATTTAGTTTACTGGACGTCTTTTTAATAACTATTTGAAACTAGGTATTATTTAAGCATCGAAGGCTTCTCTAAAAAAGTTAATTATGTTTTGTTTAACTAGCGACTGTAATTTCTTATTAACACAAGTAATACAGCAATTCGAGTTTTTATAACTACACAATTCTACAGAATGTCTTAGAATAATTTACAGTCAGAGAAGGATTGTCCAATTTTCCTTCTTCCAGTATTCAGACATCACCTACTGAAGATAGCTTGCTAGGGGAAATATCAAAATGTAAAATAACAAGAGCAATCCAAGACTTTGATAAGATTCATATTCTTTTTTATAATCAAAATCATTTTAACATTAAACAAATCCGATATTGATTTATGTTTTGCAGAATCTGGTCAGAACTTGACATAACTATCAATATTCCTCCATGATATAACATAAATTCTAACACGACCAGCAAATAACCTACACAAATGTAGAGCAAAATCTATCTTGGGTTATTTTGCAATAAACCACTCGCGAGCAATGACGTCATCCGATCCAGGGGAGTAACACGGTCGTTAAAAGTAGTTACCAATTTTTCTAACACTGTTGATACTAGTATGTCGTGTTAGAATCGAAATAACAAGTTCCCAATTGTGATTTATCGTAGAATAACCCTAGTGTTTTGTTCTTATACGAAATGATATATCACAAAGGCCGTATTCTTACGCATAAGAACTCAAAACACAGGCTATTCTACGATAAACCACTCTTGGGAACTTACTCTTTCTTAAATATATGTTTCAAAATGCAACTACCACAAACAGAGACACAGTACAGTATACTTCTAAAATAAAAAAAGAGAAAATAACAAAGATCACTGTCAATAAATAACACATAAAACTGTCTATATTCCTCTTATTGTAACGGCTTGTGACAAGGGGAAGGCCCGAGACCATAAGAAGAGTGCAACGGTACAAAACCATTTAGGGAAAAGAACACAAGCAGAATATCTTACAATCAAGGCTTGGGGAATGGGATAATAAATACAAGCTATCAATGACTGAATCAATTTCAAACAAAATAAAATTCTTTTTAAAATAGCGTTAATTTCTGACGTAATTGGACGAAATGATTACACACAGAAATTTTTTCATTTAAGCTGTTTCGTATTAGGATATTTAACCGTTTGAAAAAGCGACTTTATACGAAGTGTCATGTGGCGGTCGTAAAATGTATTATCGTACTTGGGTTCAGTGGTGTTATAGTTTCTGGTCAGTTGGGATCATTGAGTCAATTCCATATCTACGTAAAAGAATTCCGCATAAGGCGGTACTAGAGGGAGATGGGTATGGGAGGGTGGGGGGTGGAGCGAGAGGGATTTTACACTTCCCATTACCCCTGATGAATAGAATCAATTAAACTAGGTCAGTTATTATTTTGATTTCCATGCTTTTAAAGGATTTTCTTACATATTTCTTTATTTGTAATTAAGATTTGCGCAAATATTGTCATTTATTTTGTTTTTTGAAGTTTACGAGTAACAATATTTTAACATGTGTATGAATAAAAATATTTTGTAGCATTCTGTATAATTTACAGACATTAACAAAGTCCGGTTTAGCTCACTAGGGAGAACATTGGTCCACGGATCGCGGGGTCGCGAATTCGGTCCTCGGGCGGGGCGTATGTTCTCCGTTTGATAAAAGACATTGTGTCTGAAACCATACGTCCTCCACCTCTGATAATTCATTTGGGGAAGTTGGCAGTTACTTGCGGAGAACAGGTTTGTATTGGTACAGAATCCAGGAACACTGGTTAGGTTAACTGTCCGCCGTTGCATGACTAAAATACTGTTGAAAAACGGCGTTAAACCCAAAACAAACAAACAAACATTAACATATTTCGGTATGTTTTAAGACCGATACTAAATGATTAAGTGTTAAAAATACAAACGCAGTTATTCGAGGCGAGAAATTCATTATCTAAATAATATAAAACTATATAATCTTAATAATAAATATTAATTGATATATTATTTTATGTTATTTTTATACTTTTCATGCACACAATGCACACTTCAAACGATTTCCAATAACATTACAGATGAGGTAACGTCCTGCTCATGAGCATAATCTGACACTATAGATACCACAATTTGATAAATCTGATTTATTTGATATCTACAATTCGTCTGTTCCAGGGACCTTTTACGGACCACAAACGTATTGTTAAGATGAATAAATGTTTCCAGGATACTTTATATATTACTATAATAGTTTCTTGGTCTCCTTTAGCCCGGAATTAAATCATTGGACTAGTTGTATACAAATTCAAGAATGTAAATTAGAAATAGGCATAAAGCTATTGAACCATGTAATTAATTGTATTACAAATCAGACAGTATTGATAAATCAAAATTGTCTCCGATTATTCGTCATTCTATTCCACCAGATTAAATAAGCAATTGGTTACAGTGTTACAGTACACAGTTTTGTTAGTATCGACCGAATTATGTTTTTACTTTAAAATTTACAGGTTATAGATTTCTTACATTCTTCAACACTGCACCAAATTACTGTTTTACTCAGCTAAATTTAGATAAATATAAAAGGCATTTCCGTGTTATTGTGCATCCTTTAGCGAAACTGTCAGTGTGTTAATTATTTATACTCCTTTGAGGGTTGAGTATAAAATAGAATAGTTGTGGACAATAGTTCAAGTTGATCGCATAAAAACGTTCCAGCAAGTAAAAGTCTAAAATGCCGGTTCATTTATTTATATTTAAATACAATGCATATCATAGAAGTAATGAAATGTAGTATATGACTGTTATTGTTTATATTTCTGCATAATGTATGCATGTTATACTGATAGTTTATATCCATAATCTTAAGATATGTGTAGAAAATCATATCTAATAACAAAAGCTTTCAGTAGTAAACAAAACAGAGGGCTACAAGGCGATGCTACATACCAAATATCAAAGGCGTAAATTTTATGGTTTTAAGATAAGAAGAGTTTTATTCCTTTTTCCTATAAAAGTATATTTAAAAAAACCGGGTTGGACCGAGGGGCATAATTGAACAAACCACCATAGAGGACCATTAGATGAAGTCACATGCTAAATATCAGGGTTTTAAAAATTATTGGCGGACGCACGACGGGCGACTGATATCGAGCAATCAAAAAAATCACCATAAGCCTTCATTTAATTCTTTTATCAATTATGTAAAATTGTAAGTAACGAAGTAAAATATTAGGGAAATTCGTCAATAAATTTAGTTTGCTATGACATCTAATTTATAGTTTGCATGTATTCGAATATCTATTTCAAATTGGTCATTCACATATATGATTTAACAATGTTAATGACGAGAAAGGAATTGTTGTACGGTCATTGTATATAGTGGGGCTCATTTTTCCATAAATGGAAATGACATTAAAGCAATTTTCTTTAGTATACTTGGACTTTATAACATATATCAGTGCATAAGTCAGAGAAAGTGACATACGCTTAAGTTCATCAGACTTAAAATGTTTTCATATATGAGAAATAATTTACCCACAGACTATATTTTATAAAAAAATATATTCAAAGGTAATATTTATGCAAAATGTAATGTTGATATCCCCCCCCCCCCCACCCCCACATACACACTCTCAAAAAAACAAAAAAATTTTTTTTTCAGTTTTCTTATCAAATAAAGACCCCGTTTGAAATGAAAGGGTAAATTAAAACTTTCAATATGAAAATATGGGATGCACATTTTACTTTAACGAAACTATATATTCTAATAGCGGATTAAATTTTGTATTTTTCAGCACAAATGTGGCGTCGTGTTTGACTTGTGAATGTACCGGTATAACTGAATAACATCACTGGTTAGCCTTAATTTTACCATGTTTATCTTTCTTTATATTTTGGTTGTTAGAGAATATATCTCCTCAGTCAGAAAATAGGTGTTAATATTAAGTGATATTGTTTTTGTTATAAAGATTTAAGCTAGATATGAAATGATACCTATGTTTTGATTTTTATTCCAGGCCTGTAGAATTAGAATTTATTAGAAATAGGGAATCACATGAAGGTTAAAATGTATGAAATCATATTTTTTCTTACATGTAGAAATATCACATATATAAGCCTTATTTTAAAACTAAAAAAATACAACAGTGCAACACATTTCATGTATTCCTTGCATATTATGTTGATATTTCATTTATAAGTAACAATATCATTTCTACCTCTAATCAAAATAGGGCAGCAATATCCATCGGGTACTACTTTGTACTATATTTCTCATTTAATTATAGTAAAAAGAAATATCTTGTTCAGAAGGGCTTCTTTATAGACATAAACATCCTATAGTTACAGCGTTTACCTTAAACTAATTAGGATTTTATTAATTTTATCTGTAGCATATTGCTTCTTTATGGACCATAAAAATTCGTTAATTAGAACTATGTTTTATTGCATCCGCTTGAATGTCCTGGTATTACGAAAGTAGGCAGCGGAATACCTTAACAAACAGAAAATGAAAAATATACTCGTGTCAAAACAAAATAGTGCTTAAATTAACTTTGTCATTGTAAACGCTTTAAGGTGAATAAGAAAGGAATTAAGTACAACATGCATTATCGGGTGGAAAAGAAATACAAAATATGCCATAATGTCGTTTTGATGACTTTAATATACCAAATCATCTGCAACTATGGCAATTGAGCGCTTGACTATAAGAAGTATACGAGGTTTCACTCTAGACATGTGACGTCACCAAGTCATCCAGATAATGAGGACTGACCTGTCGTAACAGATTTTATTGCTTCTTTTGCGATAGATGCCAAGGACTGATTAAGATGATTAATTAAACCTATAACGTTTAACATTTATATACCACATAAAACCACAAACATGAAAATTTCTTTTGTATAGCTTTCTTTTGAATGTTGCTGTGTTACTTAAGTTGGCAATGCAAAAATACTAAGATAAGTTTGACAGATAAGCTCACTTGAGTAGTCATTTTATAGAAGTTCATAAACTTTATATTTAGACCACAAAGGATCCTTTTCTTTCGGTTTCATGTGCGAATGCTGAATTATTTTAATAGTGTTAATTTGGCAGCTTTCCTTCAGATACCTATAATATTTTCATTTGATATGTTACCACCAATTTTCAAAAATTGTTCAGATGACTTTAACAGTTAATTCAAACATTTTGCTTCTATGGTTATCTAAAGCGTTTGAAAGTTTCGATAATTCAAGCCTATATTCAAAGTATAGTATATCATCAGTATGCATTTGCGGTATGTCATTTCTGTGACTGCTGAAGCCTTACCAAATGCAACGACATATTAGCTAATCTCTAATCACTCGTAAAGCGACAATGACTCGTAAATGATTCGTACTAAAGGAATGTCTTAAAAAAGAGGTTAGTAAGAATGTATTTGCTAAATGAAAGTGCCGCCACTAGTGTATAATAAAGATTTAAAGATTTATGCGCTTACAGATTTCTCTCGCGATATTACTGGAAACATATTACTAGAAAAATCAAAATTACAGACAAAAACGTTGATATAATGAATATAGTGTGATTGCGTTTTATGCTTCCAAAGAATGTTTTAACAGATTTGAATAACCTTCATGACTACAGACATTAAGTGCTGTGTGTTGGTTGTAAAAGCCACCTCGAATCTTGGTTCAGTCTATTATATTTTCCAGGTGGTTGGCGTCATGAAGGATACACGTTACATTACAGCCCCCCCCCCCCCCCCCCCCACTCCCTGAACCAATTCTTTAACACAGACTCTGCATTTCGCATGTTTGGTTGTGTTCTAAGATTCCCAGGCCTCTTACATGGAATACAAATTTGAGTAAATATTCAATTTTGACACTGTCAATCATTTGCGTTCAGTTGCAGTTGTGTTCTGGTCTCCGCAATTTCTTATTAAGACGCGTGTACTGTGTTCTCTATACCCGACAGTTTCTTACTAAGACGCACGTACGTCAGTGGTTCCTATTTTTCTTGCATAAATACTAAACTTAATTAAAACAAGTGATAAAAAACAAGGAAGACTATCCAACAGGGAAAGCCACGTTCAAAAAACGCAGCCTCCCCAAAGACACACACGAACAACTCTTGCACACCATACACAAATATGAACACAAAAGGACAAAACAAAAAAAATTCAGGAAAAAGTGGGGCACCGCCTTGGAACGGCAGGGGCAAAAACCACCATGGGAGCTTAAACCCCGGTTATGGTGCACCTAACCCCCTTTTACCCCCCACCGTGTTCAAAAGTCAAAAAGACAGTGAAATAAAAGTAACCCCCCCCAGGAAAAACCCAAAACATACATAAAGGAACAGGGTACGTAATGTAAAACAAAAAGATGCCCTTGTAGAAAAATAAAAAAATGCAATCCTTAAAAAACCCAAAAACGCATTACTCAATCCCTTTTGCAGAAGCAGAGAAACAAGGGAAACCCCTTAATGGCCCCAGGGAACGGGTCAGAAGAGGGAAAATCAAAATAGCCAGTCCTGGGGGGGTTTAAGAATACTAATCTGATCCTCCACCTTATCCGTCTGCAAAATCAAAGGGGAAAAACGTACGTCCAAGAAAAAGGGTTGAACCCCAAACAGCGGTGTGCTCAAAACTTTGGGTCTAACCTCTTTTCATAAAACTTTTAAATTACTTTACTAATATAATTGGAAAATTGCCAGCCCCAAAAATCTACGAATTTGAAAACCCACACCCCCTAAAAAGCGGGTTTGATATACCTTCTGCAAAGTGATTTTAAATTGCACTGTTTTTAAATAAGCGTATTTCTTGACCTTTTACATTTTTGGAGTACTTTTTATCTTTTTAAATAAATTTTTTTTTCTAGAAATATTGTTCATATTCATTCTACGATTCGAGATGTTTCCATTTCGTTAAAACTGTTGCCCCATTTGTTACAATTTTTCCTTTGTGTAGAATTTGTTGTTAAAAAAAAATTCTATTTGCTGTTTCATTTGACTTTTTTAAAATCTTTTGTCTGTGTAATTCGTTTATAATCTCATGCTGTACTATTTTCGAAAAATTATTCATCTGTTAGAGGGGTGGTTCTCGGGGGGGGCCCCTGGGGGTCTTCCTCCACTTTAAAAGCAGAAAGTTGCCAAAAATCCCAAAATTATGTCGGGGGGGACGTTAAACCAAAAAAGTAACAAAAACAAAATTTAGCTTTAACGTTTGATTCTCATTACATGTCTGCTATACCATCTGTTTGAATAAGGACGATGAAAAGGAAAGGCACTAGTCCTAATTAAGTGCTGTTTTCTGTGAAGTTTTTTAAAAAACCTACAGACGTTTTCTTAATGTAAAGCGCGGATAACAAAACATTGAAAAAGCTATGTTCTTTGTGTAAATCGGAATTTCTTTCCCCAATTTAACCCTGACTGAAGTGGAAATAAATTAAAACGCATGGATTTTCATTTATTAAACCCTACTGTGTGTGTAATACTTGCCAAGTGCGAAAAATCACTAACTACATGTAAATGTAAACATTACCCTTGATCCCCCCTCCATTACTATAAAAAATTTGTCTGCGTTTGCTTTAACAGTTTTTCTTAAGGTTTTAAGACAAATGTAATAGATTTCTAAACTTTGACATTTTCAAGTGTGCCATTTAGTGTCATGCACAATTAACATTAAATTATGAGTGCATGTATTAAATCAATAGTTTCAGCAACGTACCATATTTTGTTCCTTTCATTCAAGGGCTCTTGCCTTGTGACGGTGCGTTTATAGAATAATGTTTATTCCAAAAGGGGTTTTTTTTTGAGCTTTACATTAAATGACTTCCTGAACGACCTTTCTCAAGATGCAATTATACATGGTTTAACTTTTTTTTTTAACTTCTTCATGAACTTTTCGACCTTCCACCCTGTTACAGTGTTTTGTTATGAATATCCCCAAAGGTCGTTTCATTTGCTAGTGACTTTTCTAAATATATTTGGAAAGTAAACCTTGGAAGCACGGACAATGAAAACATAAAAAATTGCAGACACGGTTTGTTTGAGTCTTTTATGAGCAGTATGGAACTTGTCAAAACCTCTAATTTTTGTCAAACGATCTACGTACAGTATTCTTTTGGTATAATTAAAGCTGTTCAAATCCGTTTTCTGTCTTTAAAAATTTTGATTTTTTTTAAAACAGATTTATCATTTAAATACTGAAATAATCTCGGTTGCATGATCAAAAAATGTTTTTCACCGTCGTACGTGGGAAATAAATTTTTTGTCCTGTCTTTACCCGACCGAACTGGACTTTGTTTGAACCAGTTGCCAAAGACGAGTCTGGTGTAAAATGCCAAAAGCAAATAACTGGAGGGATAGAGATATAACTTTAAACACGGTCTTTTGGGGCTTTTTTAAAATGAATCAGGCTTTTCCCTTAATAGTAAAAGGGCGCGAGTACTTTTAGAATATTTTAGAAACTAGCCCTATTAAAACAATTAGAACGATGTTTAAATTTTAAAAGGTGCAATAACTGCATGATTACGTTAGCCCCGTCATAAAGTGAGCGAAACATGAATATAGATTCAAAAGTTATCTCCAAGGAACTATTAGTACATAGACCGATCGTTTATGACTCGGTAATTACTTTTAGTTAGGTTTGTCTCCCCAGTTTGGGATGAAACTTTTCACTTTTTCATTTAAATCAAGTTTGACGTAGAATAATGGGGTATCACTGAAAAGTGAAAAAGTTGGGGAAATAAAATTTAGGTTTTTTACTAATGGAAGGAAATGAAAATTGTCTGCAATTTAAAAAAGAAATGCAATGGTTTTATCTTCTGCGCTATATTTGTTGGTTGTTTATAGAAATTTTGAAAAAAGTTTTTTCCAATAAGTTTGTCCCGCTAGTCACTTTCAGAGATTTAATTTTCATGAATTTCTGGAGAAATTATTTTCGCCAAAATGTTTGGTTAGTTCCTTTAAGTTTAATATTTTAATTAACGTTTGGGGAAGGAGAAGCCCATAAAAGATCTTGACATGACTAAATGTATTTTCCCCATTAGCTTTAAAAGACATATCTGGTCAAGTAAATATCAAATTTACTTTTGGTTTTTTCTTTAGACTTTTAGATGTTTTAAGTGGGACGCATGCATTTTATTTTACAGCTCATAGATATTAAAAAAGGAAAAATTGAAATTTACGTTACGTAATGGCGAACATTTTTTTCGGTTATTTTAAATGAAACTATATTTACATTTTTGAAACTTGCTTGGTTGCATGAAGCGATAGTTTCAACAAATGTGGTAGTTTTAAACTTTTAAAGACAAAAGAGCTATACAGTAGTATTAGAATACCGCTTTTGGCTTTTTAAACCCCCCTTCCCCTTTTGCCCCCCCCCCCCCCCCCCACTTTCAAAAAAACTGCATTTCCCGGACAATTTAAAAATCCGCAGGTTTTAAACCAATTAAAAGTTTTTAAAGTTAAATTAAATACTATGTTATAGTTTGGTTTACAAAAAAAAATAATTGTTTGAAAGAAAGAAGTTTTACTGATAATAAAAATCCTCACTTTTACAGAAAAAAAGGGGGAAAAAGAATGTTATGGCTCCCCTGCGCATCTGGGGGGAAAATAAAATCAAAGTTTTTTAAAAAGTACGGGGGGAAAATTTATATCCAAAAAGCAATTTTTCCTTTATTACCAAAAAAGGGTTTAACATTCGGATATTTTATTGGGGGCCCAGGAAACCCCCAGAAAAGGACCCCCTTCAATGAACGGATGCATTATTATGGACCTGATTTTGCTTGAAGGGGTGAAAAAAAGGGAACATTGATAACAAATGCTTTCAATTTTAAATAAACTAAATCAAAAACATTTGGAGAAAAGATTGAAAAACTTTAGTGTAAAAACCTTTAAAATTTAAAACGAAATACACACTTGGTTTTGGCAAAGTAAAAAAAAGGGGAAAAAGGGGGTGGGAGTATCCCCCCCAAAAACATGGGGATAAATTAGCAGAAGAATTCAAAAAACCAATTAAAAGGAAATTTAGGAAACGAAGAGTGATAGTTAATGATAGATGTTTTTGGGCCCTGATTTATTTGACTCAAGTTTTCAAAATAAAAAGGAGTAAAGTACTTTTTAACCGTTTTTGATTTTTAGTAAATTGCTTGGGTTTTCCTTAAAAAATTAAAAGGGGAGAACGTTACTAAAGCATTTGAAAAAATAATTTCGAGTGAATTCAGGGACGAAACCCCCCGGGGAAGGTTCCCACAAAATTATGGGTAGTAAAGGGAAAAAAATTTTAAAATAAAAAGTTTGAATCATTTTGAATAAAATAAATTAATATGTCCCTAATTTAATAAAGGAAGGCTGTTATAGAAAGATTTTAATAGAATTTTAAAAAAGAAAAATGGGAAATTTTTTACAGCAAAAAATCTTATTTATTTAAATAATTTGCGGGATATGTTGAAAATATAACAAAACAAAACATTCTAGTAAAAAAATGACACCAACCGGGGAAGCTAGTAAAATTAAATAAAGGTACTTTTTACTTTAATTTTATGGTTTTTAAAGATACCAAAGAGAAAAGCAAAATTAAAATGGTGATCGAGTTCGTTAAGCAAATTAAAAAGACTTTTTGAAAAAGGAATACCCCAAAAACGGCAGGGGAAAAATATTTTAAATTTAAAAAAATTAAAAATACAAATCCAGAACATACATATTAAAGATAAAAGATGAAATTTTCAAGGTTCATTTTTGAACAAGATTTTACCTCTACCAAGAAGTTTTTGAATAGAAAAAGTTATTTGACGGACTATAAGAAAAAACAGGCTTTGTAAAATGGAAAGGTTATAGTGAAAAAAATTTAAAAGTTGGGACCATTTTAGCGATTTGAACAAATTTAATTTAGAAATAAAAGTTTAATTAATAAAATTTGGGAATAAAAATCAATTTTATAATAAAGGAATAGAAACAATAGATCAATTTAAATTTTCACTTAACTAAAATAGCTCTGTTACAAAAAAAAATTATAAATTTTGTGGGGGAGTAAGTACCGGTTTATATTACAGCAGGGGTTTTGGTTGCTCAGCTGCATTCATTGTTCCAGCTTTCCTTATTTTTACAGTTTTGGCGCGTTCCCCATAATTACCCTATTTACTAAAAGACTAAAATTGACGACAAGAAAATTTTTTTTAAAAATCACTATCACAAATAAAAAACTTAAAAAAAAGCACGGATGCGCTTAGCTGTTCATAACCCTAATGATCCTGGGAAAAATAAAAAAAAGAAGAAGGAAAAAGGTTATTCAGGGGTATTTTTTTCAAAACTATTGAATGCAGAAAAAAAAAAATTATTCAACACCTTTTGAAATGCATATGAAGGGAATTTAAACTTAAGGTATAAAATAAAAAAAAGAAAACTGTATTAAATTTTACGTGTGTTTTTTAAAGATTTTTTTCTATAAAATATTTAATATAGTGGTTAATAGAAAGGTAGATGAAAGATTATGCCCAAAAATTTTTAGACTTTTGGAGAAAAAATGAATCCAGATGAAAATTTTATTAAGAAAGTTCTTAAAGAAGAAATGTTATTTAAAAAAAAACTTATCAAATAGTTAGCTTTAATATAAAAATATGTCATTGATAAATTCAAAATGTTATAGATCCCATCTTTAAAAAATAATTTATTTGAAGGGACGTGGGTTTTCTATTAACGAAGAAGAAAAAAGAAAAAGTTATTGATTGTCCCCGACCAAAAAATTTCGAAACAATCCTAAAAAAGTTATTGTAAACCGCTGTGAACTAATGAAAAAAAATATAAAAGAAGCATTACAAAGCACTAAAGATTTGGTTTAATGCTGGGTTAATAAAAATGTGTTTTGAAAAGGGGCAAACCCGGGAAAAAAGTGGGGAAAATCAAAGTTAATGGAAAAAGATATAAATTTAAATTTTATTTTTCTTAAAGATAATTAAAACTTTTTTTATTTTTTTTATTTTTTTATTTTTTTTTTAATCCTTTTTTGCTTAAAAATTTTTTTTCTAAAAATTTTTTATTAATGGAAATCGAGAGTCTACAAAAAATTTATAAGAAATTTGAATTAAAATTACATATAGACAAAATCCAAAAAACAATTATATTTAACTTAAACACTCTTATAAATACTTAAACTGAACTTAAAACTTTAAAAGGGATAAAAAAAAGTTGTTTTAAAAATAACTTTTGCAAAAATGGATAAAACTGAAAAAAAATAAATCAGTTATTTTCAATCAAAGGCTTGGGAATTTTTAAAAACCAAAAAAAAAAAAAACTTTTCACAAAACTTTTGAGAAATAAAAATAGAATTGGTAATTGGATTTCAGAAGGAAGGGCTGGAGAATAGAGTCAGTTGTGCTTTTTTTAAATAGATAAAGATAGTCCATTGGGGTGCTTCAAAATTATTTAGAATTACCAAAACCCTTACAACACCAATGAAAAGGGTTAATAAAATATAAAAAAAGATGATAATGAAAGTTTTAGATGGTGTCTTTAGCTTACAAAATTTTCCCGTTGAAAAAAAACCCCCAAAAAATTTTAAAAAAAAAAAAAACATAAAACGATCTTGATTTTCGGAAATTTAAATTTCCTGTTACATTAAACAAATACCCCAAAATGAAGTTTTAAATGAAATTATTTAATACATTTGGGTATGAAAAAAATGTTTTATCCATTGTACATATCAAAATATCAAACGAAGAAAACTGTGACATGTTTCTAATTACTAAAGATAAAAAAAAATATAAAATAAATGTAAAAACTGTGATGACTGTAAAACCCCCCAAAAATGTAATCCCAAAATATGTTTTTATAAAAGACTTTAAAAGTTTAAAGTTTAATAAAAAAAAGGGTCAACTAAAAAAAAATTCTTTTAAAACATGTTTACGATTTTACTCAAGAAAGAATATTAAAAGAAAAATTTCCAAATTTTTTAGTAAAATGGTATCCCGGCGTAAAAATCCAAAAAGGGAAAGTAAAGTACAATTTAAAATTACTAAAGGTTTTTGCATCCTTTTGTAAAATTTTTGCTGATTTTTTAAACAATAACAAAAAAAAATTTTTAACTCTTTTTCCCTCAAATGAATCTTCTTTTTCTGAACATACAAATCTATAAATTTTGGGTTTCGGCATAAGTTGTTTGTTGTTATGACGATAAATATACTAAACCCAAACCCGATTTATAGGGCCCTAATGCAGTTAAAGTTTATTGAAAAAAAAGCTTAGGAAGAGGAATTTTGTAAAGAAATTTTTTTAAAGAACATTTTTAATAAAGATTTAAGAAAGTCAAAAAAGACCAGCCGAATTTTAAAAAACAGAATCTTGTCAATCTTGAAAAAAATTAAAGAAGGTGAAGTGTCGGGACACGTCCCCGGGGACCGCAGGTCCACCAGTAAGAGACACTGTCTTATAACAGGAAAATTTAGAGGAAGTGCTCACTAGAAGTAATATTAATTTTAAACTAACACATAAAAAATTCCTGTTATTTTTCATAATTTAAGGGTTTGACGGGCATTTTATTATCAGCAAATAGGGGAAAATTTAAAAAAAAAAAATTAAGTTATTCCACAATATGGAAAGATATATGGCATTTTGTTTCTGACTTTGTTTTTATTTATTCATTCCAAATTTATGTCTCAAAACTTGGATACCCAGTAAAAAATATTCCCGAATTTAAAATTTTTCAAGAAATTTTATTTCTAGAATTATTAAAAACAAAAAGGGTTTATCCATTATTACAGGGTTCATTTAAAAAATTTAAAAAACAGAATTACCTTCTAAAAAAAGAGTTTTTTTCAAATTTTTAAAAGAAACACACTTTCTGAAATGAAAACGAACAGCTAAAAAATTTTTGGGAAAAAATTTAAAAATTAAAACAATGGGAGAATTCTGCTTATTAAAAACTGACGATTACTTTTTGCGAGTATTTGAAAAAATTTTGAAAACATGTTTGGGTACTAAAATTAGATCCTTTTCATTTTTTAGAGTCCGGGTTAGTTGGGAAATGTTAAAAATGCTGGAATTAATTAGATTAATAACTGATATTGATATTATCTTTTATTGAAAAGGGGATGGAGGGGGAATAAGTTTATTTCAAAAAGATAAGTAAAGCAAAAAATAATTAGAAAGATTTAATTCAAAAAAAGAAAGAAATCATTATGTACCCTTGACGCCCAAAAACCTTTACGGTGGGCATGTGTCAACCTTTGCCCTCGGGAAAAATTTTTAATTTTTACCAAAAAAAAATTCAAGAAATTAAAAACAAAGTAAAAAAAAAAATTTTAAAATTGAAAGGTCTTGAATATCCAAAAAAAATTACATAAAACCCACAAAGTTATCCTTTAGCTCCTAAAAAATTTTATACCAAAATCAAGGGTTTCGATTTTAGTAAAAATATTAAAACAGAATTTGGGAAAAAGGAAAAAGTAATGAAAAAAAAATTTGTTCCAACTTTAATGAAAAAAAAAAAATTATGTAGGTTTTATTAAAAAAATCTTGAACATATACACAATTAGGTTTAAAAGTAACAAAATCTAAAAATTTTAAATTTTGACGAAAACCTTTGGGTTAAAAAAAATATATTTATTTTAATACTCAAAAAAGTCTAAACAAAAAATTATTTTAAAAGGACTTTTTTAAGTTAATGAACAATTTTGTTTCGTTTAAAACGATGGAGAATTTACGTAAGGGGGTTAAAATTTAAAATTTAAAACAGATGAAAATATTTTATTTTAAAAACATGCCAAACCTTCTTTGTTTGTTCAACGATGTTTAAATCTAACCTTTTGGATCAAGAATAAAAGAAATTTGTTATTAAAAAAGACCCTTTTTTGTTGGAATGTGCATTCTAGATTTATCAAAATTTTAATGTATATTTTCTTATAAATACTTAAGGAAAAGTACGAGGGTAATTTTAAAAATTTTTTGTTTACTGACACTGATTCATTTGTTAGAAAAAAAACCCAAAAAAAGCATATGAGATTTTTATAGGGGCAAAGATTTATTTTGATAAAGGGATTACGATAGAATTTAAAAATTTTTTTTGATAAAAAAAAAAAGTAATTGGGGAAAAATTTTAAAAATGAAGTGCCGGCATTCCCCTTTTTGAATTTGTCGGATTAAGAATAAAATGTATTCTTATTTATTGAAAAAGAATTTAAAGTTAAAAAAGTAAAGGAATTAAAAAACTTATTTTTAAGAAAACAATAGTCAAAAAAAAATTTTAAAATACTTTGTTTTAATTCAAACCCCAAAATAATCCACCTTTAAAGTTATTTGTTCGATAAACACAATCTTTCCAGTTATGTTATAAAAAAAAATCTTTATCATGTTATGATGATAAAAGATATATTCTTGATAATGGTATTGATACATTAGCTTATTCTTAATTAAAACTTAAATTAACTCTTAAATTAACTCTTAAATTAAAATTTAAAATTTAAAAAACTTAAATTATAGAACCATAAATTGTTAACTGAATATTCAAACGTTTAAGGAATTAATATATAATTTAACATAAATTTATTTTAAATTCATTTGCATAATTAATAGAAATAGATTCATTTTTTCTGTTATTTTTTACATGATAACTTTGAAGAATTACATTTTCTTTTTTTTTATTTGTAATTTAGCTTCTCCTTTATCTAATTTAATGCATCAACAAGAATAATTAAAATGCAATTAAAATAATTCTTACATTATTACCATTTTGAACTAAACCGGACTAGCATTTACAGTTTTCCATTGAAATTAATCCACCACCCAGTATCTTGGGTGTAACATGTTAAAAACAATGGGGGTTTTTCTTATTATTTGTGCGAGCTTCCAGCTCTCAAGGGACTGACGTCCATTTTTCTATTTATTTACTTTTTCTTTTATTATTAAATTATTCCCATTATATTAATTATTCCAGTTAAATAAAACACATTTTTAAATAAGTTTAATTTTACTGTCCCTTTTTTATTAAAAAAATTTAAATAATAGTTTGTTCATTTACCTTTGATTTTTAATTTTTAGTATTTTATACAATAAATCATTACAACGGTACTTTATCTTGAAACATTTTTATGAAAAATAAACAAAAAATATCCGCAGGGGTGTACTTGTTTTGGGTCTTGATATTGAACATTGTGTATTTTAAAATTTGGTATATATTCATATTACCTCTTTCGGCGGAGGAAGTCCAAATGGATCGAAATACATGTTATTTACATAACAAACCCAATGTGTTCCAGGCCCAAACAGAGTCATCCAAATTTATAATTCCACACTCGCCCTTTTTCTTTTAATTTTGGTAAATTATTTCTACAAAATACACCCCTAAAGTTTTTAATTTTTAATTGTTTTACCCATTGTTCATTTCAAAGTTAGAAATAGGTTTGTTTATAAATTTTATTTTTTTTTTACATAGGAATTCGTCTGTAAGGTCTCCGTTGAGAATCAATCTGTAGTCCTTTTCCACTTAACAAAGATGTAATCAAAGGTATTCCTAGACTAGCAGCCAACATACCTAAAAAGCCACCGTCTTGTTTTTGTTTTTGTTTTAAATTTTAAATACTCCAGACCCTACTAATTGCTTTCTTTGATTAGGTGTAAGATATGGTGATATCATATTTCTCTTATCATTAGCTACTGAAATCATACCATTTCCAAGTATTTTACTAACCCCAGTTGGCCAGTCCAGACAAAGCACCAATGCCTAAGGGGGCTAATATTTTTGGAGCATTTTGCTGCCATTGGAAGAATTGTTTTCCTAACAAACCAGCCAAAGCTCCTAAAATCCACCTTTTTTGGACCTTGACTGGACATTTGTTTCTTTAAAATTGTAATTTCTAATCCCTTATTATTTGCAACAGCTTTTAAATTTGATTAATTTGTGTTTTTGTTAAAAGTAAAGGGAAGTTTCCATGTAATTTTTCCCATGTTTTAATCTAAAAGTATGTGGAATTTTATTATTATAAGCTTGTGCAAAATTTTTCTTTTGTCCATCTGTTATTTTTAAACTTTATATTCAATATAATTTGATGAATTATATACTTTATATTTATTTTAATTTATTTTTATTTTATTTAAACAATAACAATTTTCATTTCCAATAGTTTTTATTTCAACTTTTTTCCTCATAAAAATACAATTGCGAAAACACGAATATTGCTGCGGGTGGAATATTTAATTTAGCTGTTAATGTATGTGTTTAGGTCTTCTGTAGTTACTTCCTTTTTATATTCCAAGTTAAAATGAATAAACCCAAACAAACTTTGAAAATTTGATCGTTTTAAGAGAACTCCAGTAGTCTTTTATTTTGTTTATAATAATAATTAATTACATCATCATATATTCTTGTTATACTTGTGTATTCTGTTTCTGGATAAAAAACACCTTTAAACCCAACTTCAAGACGACAAGAGCTAAAAGTGCAATTATTATTTGCTGCATTAATTTTAAATGTATCTAATAAATGGGGGTTTTGTTCTTGTAAATTTACTTTTGTCAGGTCGTTGTAATAAACAAATACATGTTGTGGTTTTGTTATACCAGCTGTTATTCTAAAGGTTATATTATTTGTTGTGTATCAGTTGATTGCGTCATCTTTTCCCTAAGGTATGACCATCTTGCTTTTTTAAATCTTTCAGTAGTAATTAAGACAAACCCAAATTCATTAAAAATTAAACGTGGAACCCATAGAATTAATTTTGTTACAATTACTCTACCAGGATCAGCAGCTTTTAGCTCTAAAAATTAATTCTCATATCTTTTCAGCTGCAGTGTTATTTGAATTTGACTTGGAGGTAAAATATTAGTTTCAAACCCTAAAAAAAATGAAAAATTATTTAATGGAATCTTAGTATTTACCTCATTATTTTTCTTGATTAAATCCTTTCAAAATGCAAACCCCGAATTATTATCAGCAGCAGCAGCAGCAGTAGTATCTAAATAGATAAATTCATTTGTTCCCAGTTGATTTTACATAATCTTCGATAGTTCAACCAAACTCTTTATATTTTTTAAACTTTGTTAAATTATTACAATCATAAACAATTTTTCCATTTTGTTTAACCACTAACTGATCAATAATGAAGTGCATTTTTTAATTAGAGCGATTTGGGCTCCATCATACTCAGCACCATCAGCAAGTTTATTACTTTAAAACTTACTTCAAAATAACCATTAAACCAATCAAAATATGAACTTCTATCATTAATTGTAAAGTGATATCCGTTTTTTTTGTTGTTTAACATATTTCCAAGACAAAATTTTAAGGCTGTATCAAATTGAATAGGAGTTAATTCATATCTTTCCCACAATATTGTTTTGTTCTAAACATGTATATATTATATTTATTTTATTTTTTATTTTATTTTTTTTTTTTTATAAATTAATCTTTTAATACGTTTTTGTTGAGCTGAAGTTCCAGCACGAGCTAAAGTCCCAGATCCTGACAATATTCTATTTATTCTCATATTAATGTCCTCCTCATTATCATTATTTTTACTATTATTTTTTTCTTGTAATTCCTTAGCAATTAAATTACCCAACTGCCGGAGCAGGTTTCTTTTTAAGTTTTTCAAAATTTTATTTACAGCAAAATTTCCAACTTCTGTTCCAACCTTTTTTGTTCCACTTTCAAGTGCTGCTTTTCCTGTTTTTTTTCCAAAGCTTTTTTTCCAGCTGTGCTAATTGAAGATGAAAACTCCGCTTGAAAGCAATTTCGTTAAAGTGTCAAAGATACCTGTCCCGTGTATGATTTCTTTTCCTGTGTGAGGCATCAACTAAATAAATATTCCTTTATTTTTTCATAACTTTCTTGTACATTATATAAAACTAAATTTTAATAAATTTAAAACTTTAGTTTTAATTAATTTCTTTTAAAATTAGTGTAAAACTTGTTTCAACCTCATTAAAATTAATTATTCTCCCAAAATACATCGTAATTATTTTCTAATTGAATTTATAATTTTATTAATTTCAGAATATCCAACTCTTTGTGGTTCTTTTGTAAATGGATAAGCTTTTGGGTAAATCTGCAGTACTTAAAGCATTGATAATATCACTAAAAATTACCATCAACAAGTGAATTATCAATAAGATCACAATGAATTAAATTTGTATCCACAGAGTTAGTTATATTTGGTGTTTTAGTTCCCCATTCAGTATTTTCCATTTTTTTTTCTCAAATCCAAGCATGTATGAAAATTTGTTTTTTCCAAATCCAACTTAAATTATCGTAATTGAAATCAAATCTTAAAACTACTTAAATAAAATTCCAAACTTATTGGAGCAATTTCTGATTTTTTAAAATTTCAAAATCATCATTACTTATTAATGTTTCCCTAATTAATTTATTATATCTGTGTAACGTAAGAACCATTTGTAAATATAATATCTTTCCAATCCTTACCATTATGATAACGAATTCTTTTATTGTCATTTTCATCACTAATATTACCCAAAGAGTAGGTCATAGTGTTAATACTATCCAAACCAACAACATAAATTTTATTTTTATCTAAAATTAAAGAACGACTAATCTGATTGTAAAATCACTCGGAGTATTTTATTATCTTTAACTGTTTCAGAACTTAATACTATTTTTTGTTCCTTTTTATATATAATTAAAAAACTAAAGTTTAAAACTTTAATTAAAGTTTAAATTCAAGAAAAATATTTTTTATAAAAACATTTCATGTTGTTCTGGAAGAGTGAATTCATTTTTAATAGTTCTCAATTATTCTAATACCTTCATTTTTTTAGTTCTTCATTATTATTTCCGCATTAATTGAACCACAAATTAATTTCCAAAAGTCATTAACCAATTCTTTTGGATTACATGGACAAATGTCATAACCTTGTCCTCTAATTACTTTTTTAAATTTCATAGATTTTTTTTATTGATAGGTAATCCTGACTTTTTGTAATTTTTTGGGAATATTTTTCTTGAATGAATTGAAGGTTTTTTATTATTGTTATATCTTTATTAATCAAATAAATTTAAAATCATCATCAACTTTAGTGTTAATTACTTCTTTCCGTTATTCTACCCTTTAGCAATTAATTTGTTTTGACCATAAAGTTTATTTAAGTTAATAATTAAATTACCATATTGTCCATTTGGTGAAACTTTATATGGGTTATGATTTTTATTCCCTTCCAAATACCTTTGAGTCTTTAATAATTTTTAATAAGCGTTCATTGTATCTTTTAAGATTTTCTCTATGTAATTCTAACTCCAAAACAACTCACCTGCAGCCGTAGGTTCTGCTTTTGTAAATTCAATTTTTTTCATCTGGTTTTTCTTTACTATATTTATTTATATCACGAGTAAAGGCCTTTAATTTTTCGGTAACCCTCTTTTCTTGTTTTTATCCAATCATCTTTATCTTTGTTTATTACTAAACTCTGTTAATGTAGGAAATCCATATTCTGATATTATATCTTTATCGATTTTTATATCTAAATTGCTATAAATTCTTCTGTTAATTCTTGGGGAGGTTTTTTGGGGGTCTTCAAGCTAAATCATCTTCATCATCCAAACCCATAGTATCTTCCGGCGGTAATAATCGTGTTGGTTCTCGGAATAGTTCTTCCAAACCCATAGTATCTTCCGGCGGTAATAATCGTGTTGGTTTTTCCGATGGCTCTTCCACATTTCTAGATTTTCTTTTCATGTATCTTATCAGCAAACTGTTCTGAAGTAACGCTAATTGTTGTTTTATTCCAGGTAATGCTTTTAAACTGACTTGATAATTGTTTTTTTTTGACTTTCTATTTTTTCAGTAATTGGCTTATAAATTTCAGTGTACATACCCCGATTTGTAGCTTTTCTTATTTTTTCTCTCATTATTTCTTCTCTAAGATCTCTCATCTTTTGCCCGACTAATTTTTTCTTATTCTTTTTTCTTTTAAGTTTCGATTGCATTTATATAATAATGTAAGATAATGTAAAATAATGTAAAATAATGTAAGATATTGTAAAATAATGTAAAATAATGTAATTTTATAAATGGAAATTCCAAATTAGATACAAAAAGTGATAAATCCAATAACTTTAAAAACGTTATCCTTTTATGCCAGATTCATGTTTTAGAATGTTTAATATGTGGATCTTCTGGATCTGGAAAAAACAAATACATTAATGCTATAACTTCGAAAACCTTTTTATATATTATGATAAGTTATACTTATATGCTAAAAACCTAGAACAATCCTAATATCAAGATTTAATTAACAACTTAAACCAAATTGCAAAAAAATTTAAAGTAGACCCCAAATGAAATACTTAAATATTCAAGCTGATCCCGCCCAAAATTGAACCTTGTGAGAATCTTGAATCAGAAAAACAAAAAGTATAATATTGATGATTTTGTATTTTGAAGATAAAAAAGTTCAAAATGAAATAACAAAATACTTTATTCAAGACGTCACAAAAACTGTTGTGTTATTTATTTAAGTCAGTCTTACTATAAACACCAAAAGATATTCGAATTAACTGTTCACATTATATTTTATTTGAAAGTCCAGGTAAAATGGAAAATAATAGGATTTGTGATGAACAAAATATAGATCGTGATACTTTTGCTAATGCAACAAATCAAAAATATGATTTCTTATATATTGACAAACCAAGGAAGTTTTTAAGAAAAAACTTTACTGGTAATATATAATAAATATATAATGGGAGTTTTTAAAAGATGTAAAACAAATAAGTGAACCTGACAGTACAAGTAAAGTTAAAATTTGATATTGATTTAAGTGATTATGCTACTAAAAAGCAATTCAAAAAGCTTAAAAAGGAAACGGAATCGTATCTTCACAGAAATAAGGAACTTGATAACACAATGAACAGAGCATTAGATATGGGAGGTAATGAAATAATCAACCTAGGAAATCCAGATAAACCCAACGATGCAGTTTCAAGACAGTTTGTGTATAAAAAAATTCAAAGTGTAATAGATGACTATAAACTTGAAGATGTCAAAAGTATAAAACAAAAAAAAGAATTCATTATTAATTAATCAATTACAAGGTAAAATTGAAGAAGAAATGAAAGCTATGACTGATTCTATTAAAGAACTTGAAGAGAAATCTGATTTGACAGATGAAAACATAAAAGAAGTATTTCAAGTCAATTTAAACATTTTATACACTCAAGTTCAAGAATTAAAAGACAGTATGATTAAACATGAAGAACTAAAAAACAAGATTATTGAAGCTGAGAAAAAGTTACAAAAAATGTATCAGTTAGAAATTAGAACAGAAATAAATGAACTAAATACTGAAATGGCAAAAGGGGAAACAAGATTTACTCGATACAGTTTCAAATAAATTTGCAGAATATAAATCTGAATTGGAAAAGGCAGCTTCACAAAGAGGTGATGATCATGATACAGCATTAGATAACCTTAAAAAAGAAATTAATTCTAAAATAGATGACTTTAAAAAACAAATTCGAAATTGGATTAGTATTGTTGACAACCGTCCCCAATTTAAAAGTGGCAGAATTAAGTAATATTACAAAAAAATTACAAGAAGATATTAATGAATTTAATGATAAAATTAAAAAATAATAAATGATCTGGACTTTGTAGTTGAAAAATCAGTTAAACCCAAGGAGGTTAATTACTGCTAATACTGAAGCAATTAAGATAATTAATGATCAAATTAAAAAAATAATAAATGATTTGGACTCTGTAGTTAAAATATCAGATAACAAGGAGAATCAAACACTGCTAATACCCCAATAATTACTGCTAATACTAAAGCAATAACTGCTAATGCGAAGAATTACCACTAATGCTGAAAAATTACAAAAGTAAAAAATGTTTTCTTAAAACAAGAAAAACAATTAGCTAGAACAAAAGGCGTTGTTGACAATTTAGCTGCTTCTGAAGTTGCCACAACAAAACGAGTTGATGATTTAGCTGAAATAATTTTTTAAAATTAAAAAGAAAGACAGGAAAATAGAAAAAAGGGGGAGAGGAAGTGAGACATGAAGGGGTTTCTCTTGAATACTATTATAATCATACTTTTGATTACATACAAATGAAAAAAGTTTCAACATATAAAAATATGGCCGATCTGAACTATTTAAATATATTTGAAATAAGACCTGGAATTACCGTAGATTATAAAGATTTTATAAAAACAAACCAAAAATATAAAATAGATGTTTCTAGATATGCTTTTTAGTGGTGTGTTTATAGTCGGAAAAACCGGAACTTATATAATGATATTAAGATTTTATTAAAGGGTGCGAGCTCCCCGGGTGAACCATTAAACCGACTAAAAGCCCAATATCACATTTTATATTTAAGGTGGCGAATTTAAGTTCAGGTGCTGTTTTAATTTCTGATATATTTGATAATGAAATATAACAGCTGAGGCACTGAGGGGCATTGACACTGATAAGTTAATATCTATGTATAAAAAAAAATTAAAAATTTATCAAAACAAGGGACAGTGTTTGATATTCACCCTTATGGGCGATTCAGCATCTACAATTAACATTTTATGCTTTTAAAAAATAGTTACATCAGATTCTACCATATCGGATGAACCTGTATCCTATGATAGAAACATACTTTTGGATTAAAGGTTAATTAAAAGTTTTAATTACTATGTGTACCCTAATATTACTTACTAATTGAAATAAGATCAAATATGTTGTATAAACAACTCCTCGATATATGTTTATCTTAAAAGGAATGCAATAAATCGTCTGTTTAACTATAATATTGATTGTAAACACACCGTGTGTCACCAAATTACAAAGCTATAATCTATACGTTTAATGGTTTTAACATTCCTTCATGAATTACAGCGTAATTCTCAATAAACTGTTTCAACAAAAACTGACACATATGTCGTCTGCGAAACGTTTTTATAC
This sequence comes from Mercenaria mercenaria, assembly GCF_021730395.1. Lineage (NCBI taxonomy): Eukaryota > Metazoa > Mollusca > Bivalvia > Venerida > Veneridae > Mercenaria > Mercenaria mercenaria. Next base: position 59,877,456 of record NC_069378.1, read on the forward strand.
AAGGTCATTAAGTGCAAATGGATTTACAGCGTAAATTCTCATTAAACTGTTTCAACAAAAAAATGATAAAATTAACATGAACAATAATCACTTCCTACCTACGGTTAAATAATTCCCAAAATTGGGAATGTAAATTAAATTCTAACGACACAGGTGTCATTTTCAAATTTATCTATATCAACAAGCTTAAACAAATATTGGTTTAATGTAAAGTTTTGCGACGCCAGTGTCGCGTTATTGATTATTGCAGGTAACAGCTGATAAAAGGAATGCGACAATAAATCGTCTGTTTAACTGCGGTATGATAGTTCAAAGGTTTTCATTCGGTTTAACTAAAGATTTAAAACTTTTTAGTATGTTTGAAATCTGTGGTTTTTAAAGTATTTTAAATTGTCCGGCATTGGTCAGTTTTTTAGAAGTGGTCAAAAGGTTAAGTGGGGTTAAAACGCCAAAAGCGGTAATTCTAATACTACTTGCCTATATCGCTCATCGAAGCTCCACAATTGAAACAAGTATAACAGGAAATATATCTGGCAAGTTAGTTCAGCGTAAACGTTTTCCAAAATTTATCGTAGAAAAAACTGGCCCGCACTCGACAAATTCAAATGGTCTTTTAAAAAATACAAAAAGTAACTAAAGGAACACTTTCATAAAGTTATTTGAAAAAGAAACAGGGATGGTATTTGAATATTTTCGGGTTTTTTTTTTTGCAATCCATTTGAATTCTGCATAAATTGAAATTATCCCTCTTGTCTTAAATTTTGGTATGCATAAAATTGTCATAAATAGAGAGATGCAAATCTCAAATGAAGCAGCAGGATCCATACTGTTAGTTTTATTTAACTGGAACTCCCAATGAAAAAATTAACGCACATACACACATACAAAGCAAAAACAATCGAGGACAAAACGAACACTTTAAGGAATACAATAGGGCACCGCCTTGGAACGGTCTATGGCAAAAACTTGGGAGCTTAAACCGGTTTATGGTGCGCACCAAACCTCACTTTTACACCCCCCCCCCCCCCCACCCCCAACACACACACCTAGTTGCTCCAAGTCGCTCTGCAATAAAGAACTTTCCTACTTCTAAACGAAATGTAAAACCACCGGCAGTTTATTGAAATTGTTGATGCATGCACAAATAATGTCCTATTGACCGCTAACCCAAGCTATTTTCTTTCGGAGTCTATCATCAAATTTAGCATTGTCTGTTATTTGATATATGGAAATTGCTTCCGCTCATTTGTTTGTGTTTAATTATTTACAGAACGGTTCAGACTTTTGCTATCACTTTTATCCATGAACATCTTTTCTGTATTCGAAATACAGTCCAGTCGAAATAAAGTTTTGTCAAAATACAGTTTACTAGTAGTTGAAATGCAGTTCTGTCGAAAAGAAGTTCAGTCGGAATACAGTTTAGTCGAAAAATAGTTAAGTCAAAATACAGTTTAGTAAAAATATAGTTCAGTCGAAATACTGTTCAGTCAAAATACAGTTCACTTTAATTTGTAAGATAAGTCCGTTGAAACAAATAAAAGAAAAGGATGAATATCCAACAGGGAAAGCTACGTTCTAAAAACGCAGCCTCCCAAAACGTAAACCCAGTACCCGGACGCGCACACGACCAACACATAAAAGCAAACATACAGGGGTTAGGGTTAGGATTAGGGTTCACACAAAGCAAACATACAAGGACAAAATAAACAAATTAAGGAACAGTGGAGCATCACCTTGAAACGGTCGGTGACAAAACCACCACTGGGAAGCTTAAACCGTTTTATGGTACACCTAACCTCATTCTTACTCAGGACAGTGTAATTAAACATACGCGCAGGCAACAGAAGACGTGTAATGTAAACACTAAAAAGCTGTTGTATATTTATATAAATGCAATCCTTAAGAACCTTAAACGCAAGAACTCAATGTCCTTGCAGTAGACAGAGCAATTAGGGAAAAACCCTTAAAGGCCCAACAAAATAGGCCGGAAGAGAGAAATCAAAATAGCTGGGATATAAGAACTACCCAGAGTCATCCATCTGTTCCGTCAGACACAATCAAAGAGGAAAGCGTAGCATCCAACTGTAAAAGGGCTGAACACTAAACATGCGATATGTCTCAAAACAGTTGGATAACCTTTACTAAATACAACTGAAAAATTGCCATGATCCAAAATCTTACAAAGTTTGTAAACGGCAACTCCATAAAAACGGTATTTAATTTCTTGCTGTAGTGTCTTTAAATTGCTATTTTATTTTAAAACCAAATCAGAATTACGATAGTAAAATTTAGCAAAGTTTTACGTAATTTATAAAAATGGTAGCCCTGCTTATTTGTAATATATTGATTACGTTCACTGAAATCCTAAACATGACAATACGCTCTTTCAAATATATATTCAATAGGATGTTGCCTGCTTGATTGCTTTTACACTGGGTAAGAATAAGCAGATCGAAACACACTTGCATTAATGAAAGAACTTAAATTGCTTAGTGAATGGGGTCGCCGGCTTCAAATTACTTGCCCGTCGCTGATGTGAGTTCAAAGCCTCCAGTTAGCTAACGTAACGTCATTTGTTCTACCCGGGTGCCCGCCCATGCATATAATAACGATAAGCGGTCTTCCTCTAAAAGTGAACTATCGTCTTTCGGCGTGACACGTACATTGTGTTACTGGGACCAAAGCCAAACATAAAACGTAATAAATGAGAAAATCACGGAATAAAAATTAAACTGTAATTAGACAAACATCGAAAATATCCTAATATTTTGTTTTGTTTTTCCCTTCGTTCAGACCATAATCAAAACAAATTTGCCGACTAGCTTGAAATTTCATGCATCATTAAATTGAAAAAAAATAATAATGAAGCGGCATGTTTGAGAGATCAGTGTTAATTGTAAAGAATATAGCACACGCTCATGGTTTTCGTTCAAGGCAGTGATATGTTCTGTTCTCACATGTGAATCTAAAGAGGTAATTTGTCTTTGACATAAGTCTTAAAGACATAAATAGACAAAAAGAAAACAACTGTGTATCTTAATACAGGCTGCAAGTAGTAAGACAGTACCTGTTTAAAAATAGCAAATAATTCCAAATAGTACAACACGGAAGACAATAGGTCAACCACTCACAATATTAAGAATATGCTAACATATATATGAAATAAACGTTATCAAATTGTAAGAAGTTTAAAAGTGCCAATATTTAGATATATCTTCAACCCTAAACCCTAAGTATATATGTTTAACAAAGGTATATATTAATATGAACTGCAAAAAAAGAACGCCAATTAAAAGTAAAATAAGGAAGGTGTACATTATGCGAGACCTAGAATCATATAGGCCTGTTCTGTTTTCATAGAATCCACAATACTAAAATGTACACGTTTAATGACTGACGTCTTCTTTGTAATAGATGATAAAATAAATGTTTTGTTTTATTATATTGCTTTTTTTTCTTTTCCAGTCAGCGACTCGCATTTTGTACTATGTGACAGTTAAAAATATTTGATATTCCTCTGACTGATATTTTACTGAAAACAATAATGATGTAGTTTGGATTCTTACACGTTTGATAAAAACGTCGATTTTGGTTCAAGTAAATACTCATCTAAATATATCGTTAAAATTAATCTAATTATATGCACATTATAACCTGATCAAGTAATAAATACAATTACATTGCATATTTTTCAATACAATAGTAATATTGGCACACTTATTTGTTAGAGTTGACAGAAAAGTTCTTTTTAATAAAAATGAGATCTATGACTATGAAAAACTCAATTATATAAAATATCTAAAATATAAAATGTCAATGAAGAGTCAGATTACCAAGTTTTTCATCACTTGTCTCTTTCGTATAGGCAATATCCTTATTAATTTACATTTTGGAAGAGGTGACAAAAATTATCCCGAATGGTTATTAAGTTACCACCGGATACGCGCAGAAGTTCTTTGTTTGAGAGTATTAACAACTGGCTGTAGATTCATCTGAAGAGTATTCAGAAGAAGTTTTTTTTTTCAAGTATATAAAGTTTCCTTATCAGGGATTGTTTATTAAATGGCCTGATAGATACATACAAATTACTATTTAAGCGAAACGTTGTATAAGATATTAAATATCGCTAATTAATTTTTCTCTTTTAATGAATATTTTGTTCATGCAAACATATTTTAACTTTGGTGTGAAATTATCTCCACTTTACCCTAAAACCACTAAATCTACTGATTTGCTTTTAGAAAGATTTCACGCAAATCACAAATACACTGTGAGCACGATGTATCCTTTCTGCTGCCACTCTAACTGAGCAGCTGGCCTTGAAACAACAAAATCATATTAAGATATATTGACGTGTATTAATGGGATAAAAGCATACTTAGTATGTACGTCACAGGCTGGTAATTTTTTTTTATGTTGGTGTGAAAAGGCTTTTAAGGTATTAATCATTCTAAATAGAGACCATTTAAATAGGTTGCCATTTTCTGTCATGATGTATTAGAGGACACTCAACTGCTGATTAAAAAATTACAGAAACTCTTAGCTCAATTATTGTGTGAAAATGTTAATATGATTTGAATTAAAGTTACATGAAAGTAACCATTGTATGCTTACACCTGAACAATGATAAATACTTGATAACTAGAAATGTACCCTTTGCAACAACTGCGACGTTGCCTCATGGCGTATATGAAGTAAAATCATGTGGCATTCTTGTAATATCTTTCAATTATATTTTCATGATCTTACCATGTAATATCTTAACGGAAACAGTCTAATAGAAGTGTCCAAATAGAGAGACATAAGTTTGTCCTTAAGTTTGTCATTTATTTCTAAATAAAAGCTCCAGTAGTGTCTAAGGACGGATTTGTAAAACTTCGTAAACACGATTTTGTGAGCTATTTCATTTTAACAAGTATTGATTGTAAAATGTACGAATATCATGCATATGCTATGGATTGTATCGGTGAATTTTCAAATTTTATTTCACTAGTATTGTATTTTTTTATGTTTCATCAAGGCTTACATGTTTGCTTAATGTATTTTCAAGTACAATAACGTTTTGGGCCGCTAGGAATTCCAGTATTACTGAAAGCCACAGCAATTCGAGAACTAATTAAACTTTCATATAGGGGCGATATAATTGGAAATAATTGCATTTTCACTTCTATTACTTTCAGCAATTTAGATGAAATAGAATTTGTTGATTTCTATTTGAAATGCTGGTAGCATTCTTTGAAAAACACAGAGGTTTCTCTTATATGCTTTGTAAATTACCTAGAGAATTCAATTTCAAATTTCCTCCGAGGATCCAGATTAATGATAAACATGGAATTTTGGCAAGTTTGTGCTATTTTATTTAGAGCTTTTAACTGATTAATACGTTATTTGTCTAAACAATTTAAGCATTTGTTCTGTTACGCAAGACTGAACATTAGCTACGTATCAGCTAATTTTGTGACTAGCATGTATGGGAACGGCTTTATAATTATTTGTTTGTTTTTTCAGCATTAATCTAGATTATTTTACACGTAGGTCGCGTAAGCAAAATATCTTTTACTTTAAAAGTCATAAGATTTCTTTTTTTACAGTTTTCTAATATTTCTATGTAGCATGTAGTGTCTATTGTAAACCTTGTTTCATTGAAAGGCAATAGTATTTTACAGTTTTCTACAACAGTGGTAACTCTAATTTACACGACGTTTTACATGTGAACAAAAACGTTTACTTGTGAACAAAGACAGTGACTTTTTCTTTATAATCATGTTAATTGTGAAAAAGGAAATTCTATATTTCTGTTGGTTTCTGTTAGGTTGTTTCTGTTAACCCTAACCCTAACCCTTCCAAGAATTTCATTCTAAGTATGTCTTAGTTCCAGCAGACAAGGCGGCCAACAATATTATCATCATTTGACGCCTACATTATATTAATGTTTTACAAAACGAACTAAATAGCACTAACACTTATACATTGAGTCCTTCTGTTGAAAATAAGTTGATTACTGATCACATCACTGAAGTTTCTAATTTAAAAGTTCGTATAGACGATCAACAAATTAAACTACCGACCATGTATTGGATTCCTAAATTGCATAAACAGCCATATAAAGCTCGCTTCATCGCTAATTCAAGCTCTTGTACAACTACAAATATTTCAAAACTATTAACATCATGCCTAACTGCTGTGAAAGCCCACGTGGAAAGATACTGCGATAAAGTATACGAAAACTCTGGTAAACACTTATTTTGGTCGATTAAAAATTCTGGTGAAATCCTGGATAAGTTGAAAATTAATAATTACAAGGTATCTACAGTCAGTACATACGATTTTTCTACTTTGTATACCACTTTACCACATAACTTAATAAATGACAAATTAACTGCCCTAATTCAAAAGACTTTTGCCAGAGAGAATGCTACATTTATTGCTTGCAATTTTGAAAAAGCTTTTTTTAATAACAATATTATTAAACATTATACAATGTGGACCTGTGACGAAGTTTGTAAAGCCCTTTCCTTTTTATTGAACAACATTTACATCAGGTTTTGGGAATGCAGTTTTTAGACAAGTTGTTGGTATTCCCATGGGAACAAATTGTGCACCCCTTGTCGCAGATTTGTTTTTATATTGTTATGAAAGAGACTTTATGTTGAGCCTCTCTCCAGATACGCAGGCAGATATTATAACGGCATTTAATAATACATCACGCTATCTAGATGATATTCTTAATATGGATAATCCGTTTTTTGGTCAATTGGTGGGTACTATTTATCCTAGGGAGCTTCAGTTAATTAAAACTAACAATTCGGATACTGATGCTTCATTTTTAGATTTACATCTCTCTATTTATGACAGTTTTGTACATACCAAAATTTATGACAAGAGGGATGATTTTAATTTTAGTATTGTAAATTTTCCCTATTTGGATGGGGACGTACCTCAGGCTGCATCTTATGGGGTATATATTTCTCAATTAATTCGGTTTGCCAGAGCGTGTAGTCATGTCAAGCATTTCAATGAACGTAATCAATATATTACAGGTAAACTTCTTCAGCAAGGCTACCGTTATTACAAATTGTGTAAATATTTTGCTAAATTTTATTATCGTAATTCTGATTTAGTTTTAAAATTCAATAGTAATTTAAAGACACTTCTGCGAGAAGGTATTTCTAAACCCGTTTTTTATGGGGATGTGGTTTACAAACTTCGTAAGATCTTGGGTCACGGTAATTTTCCAAATGTATTTGGAAAGATTATCAAACGTTTTATTAAAAGAGGTTACGACCCAACTGTTTTGAGACATACCGCATGTTTAGTGTTCAACCCGTTTACAGTTGGACACTACGCTTCCCTCTTTGATTGCGTCTGACGGAAGAGGGAGAGGACTCTATGATGAGCAGTTTTTAAATCCTACCAGGACTGAACTGTTTTGATATTTGTCTTCTGGCCTGTTTCGTCGGGCCCTTAAGGGTGTTTCTCTTGTTGCTCTGTCTTCTGAAAAGGCATTGAGTACATACGTTTTTGGTTCTTAAGGTTTGCTTTTTATATATTTATACACGAGCATTTTTGTGTTTTACATGCCATGCCTTTTTGTTTCCATTACGTGTGTAAGAGATTCACCTGGAGGGGATTACTTTTATTTACACTGTCCCATGTCTTTGGAACATGGTGGGGGTAAGAGTGAGGTTAGGTGCAGCATAAACCGGTTTAAGCTCCCCAGTGGTGTTTTTGCCACTGACCGTTCCAAGGCGGTGCCCCACTGTGTTCCTTTGTTTGTTCGTTTCGTCTTATGTGTTGGCTTTGTGCGCGTGTGTGTTGTTCGTTTTGTCCTTATGTGTTGGCTTTGGGTGTGTGTGCGTGTGTGTGTGTGTGTGGTGCGCGCGTCTGCGTGCTGGGGGTTTCGTTTTGGGGAGGCTGCGTTTTTGGTGCGTGGCATTCCCTGTTTGATATTTTTCTTTGTTTTTTTTCTGTAATATAGATGTGCTCATGGACCAAGTTGTATTGACAATTTCTAAGCTCTGGGTGTGTATCTAGGACACTTTAGCCTGAAAATAAACTAGTATATGGAAAGAGATATCGGGAAGCTGTCAATTCAAACCTTAGTCCTCTTGTATCCTGATAAACTCGCACCCAACATTTCAAATTAGATTTGACCAATAATGTATGACGATAAAGCCTATGTAGGTCATCAGCTAGGTAAAAACAAACTTGCAGTTTTGAATCCTTCCATGTCGTCGAAGCTCTACAAAAAAAAGGAATAAATATAAAGACACGAAGGCATGAAATATACAGAACTTAGCCACAATACAACGATGCAAGCAGACTCTGAAGTAGCATTCAACGTACGAATGAATGGAAATATATGTATTTTTGTTATTGAATTTCTGCGCATCAGTATTTGCCTCGGGTTATATTTAATATATTCATCAGTCAAAATAATTATATAAGTGAGACTTTGAATAAGTGTTTTACAGTAAGAAAAACCAGTAAACATGATCAATAAATCTTGATCAACAATTAATAGCCAAGAGAAATTTTCGAGAGTTTTAGATATTTAGACCTTTTAATTCTAATTTATATCTTGCATTAAAGTAATTTAGTGCCTACTATATTAAGCAAAGTAAAAATTGTTCTTTTGATATTTCAAGATAATTACTAAATTACCGTCTTCTTTCTTAACCGTGTCGCAAAATAGGCATAAATAAAAGATTATTATACATCTGTTTATTTTGCATCAGGTGCATATTCGTTTTTTTTTCCCAGCGAAACCGTTAAGTACAGAAATGTGCCCATTTGAATTAATGGGGAAATGCTGCATACTTCGCAATGCTGGTATGAAACTATAAGGCTTGATTTTATGTTGAACAAAATTAGAAAAGACAACGTTTTAATTTATACTGTACTCATGCATCGTTTACAAGTGTTAGCTTCCGTCTAATTTAAGTATGTAACTACGTTAAAATGAGCTAGCTTAGACTGACTGGTAGCATTAACATTTATGTATATTTTATAAACATTTATTCGCATAACATAGATCCTTAAAATCTTGCTGATTTCCTAAATCTGTGCAAGATGTAGTCAATTCGATCTCCGAGCCTCAGAATATCGTTTTGATGCTCTACTGACTGGCTACCCAGTCTCTTGTACATTCAAGTTTGTTACCACAATGAATAACTGTCCACACATTTCTAGATACTGGGATACACTTAAAGGCATACCCGGAGTATATTCAGTCAGGGTTCCACAAAGGATACCAATCAATGCAGGTTAATTCAGACCTACACTCGATCATATGGTATCATAAACTGGTTCAAAGCTCTATTGCTATGAAGTATTTTTGATGAAAATCGAGTACTTAGCTTGTTGGAGTAGACGTAATGGAAGAATGCTGATCAATTAAGTATCTACAATACAATACAAATGTTAATAATTCTTTGTTTTTGCCAGGGATTACTTAACGTTCACCGATGAGACTAGGTGAATGTTGCCATTATGTACCGGTTAGAAGCTGCATTGGTAACAGTCATATCATAATTAAGTGCGTCATAATCAAGTAGATACTTCTACCATGATGGAAGACAAAACGGATATATGTAGTCGCTTAATATCATTGAATGTGTCAGAAAAGCATTCATTCTGCTACTAGAAATTCATAGGAAAACTAAACATGATTTTCTTGAAACAGTTTTAACAATTTTCGCAATTTTAATGTAGATTCAAGACGGTATATGGAAAGAGTTGAAAACATGGACAAAATATGAACATGATACTATGTATCCCTCTATTAGCACTTATAACTAATCTAGGACGGACATGAACTTTTGGAGTGGCATTTTGCCACCCTGATGTGTTGAAAACATTGACTTTACTTAATACTTGCGTCAGCTTTTCAATGGAAGTTGCTATTATGTCACGTAATGGCGGGAAACGGTTTTCAAGTTATTACATGTTTAAAAAGAAAAATATTGAATAACGACAGTTCAAAATATCTTTTTTACCTATTTTACGATTTTTTAATCTTAGAATGATAGTTATGACTTTATTCTAATAAAAGAAATAATGACATATCGTGACAAGTAAAATAATTGATTTCTGTGCTCAGTTTAATATTGTCACTTGGTCTGATATTGGTATCATTTCTATGCAGTCAGTATATGTTTAAACCTGAAAATACTAATGAAAACATTATTTTCCAAACTGCTTCTAAACGTTTTACGTTTGCATATTTTGAAAACGTTGCTTGTCACGTCGGAAAGATTCTCAAGTTATTTTGAAAACAATTTTACTATTATAGTACAATCAGTTTAACTTTAGAAATTCTTCAAATCTTTTTTTTCAAGAATTTAGCGTGCTAGAGTGTTGAACTCATTTCAGTTTTGCAACTCCTTTTTTTGTATACTTTTATTGTTACGCAAGATCAAGTGTCTTTCATCTAAGCAGCTATTCCACAAAGTGGCCTTATCATTTAAGAATGATCAAATGATCAGGACATCAGCACATTCTGAACGTGGCATATCCTGTCTGCAACCACTCAAACTGAGCAAAAGATCTTGAAACAACAAATTATCTGTAGATATGCGGACATGTCTTTATTGTTTAAAAGTGTACTCAGTATGAACGTCACGAACCGCTTATTACATCTTGAGTAGGCGTGAGAAGACTTTCAGTCAGTTAATCATGCCACATTAAGGTCCTTGTAATGAGATGAAACATTAAAAATTATGAAAAGAAAGGTGAAATTCAACCCATGTTAATGATATTAATCAAACCCCGTAGCAAACGTAAAAGTATTTTCAGATAATTCTAACATTTCTTTCCAGCTATCTATCCCCTGACATACTTATAAACATATAAACATAATAATAAATGCATGGTTATGTTTGCCATATCGCATTTTCTGTCATTTGTTGATTCATTTCGCTTCGAATGCAAAAGGTATGTTTGACATCGACGGGCAGACTATACCGACAAACAAGTTCTAACAGTGGTTAATAATTGTACATGCGGCCGATATTAAAACGATTATATTAAAAGTGTTTAGTATGATTGCTGACGGCTGATGAACTGATAAGATTGAAACTCGTTATCTCGAATTTCAAAGGATCGAGCTTTGTAGTTCGAGATAATCAAATATCGATTTAATATGTTATTTTGTGCAAATGTTTTAGAGACAGGACATGAAAATATCGTGATAATCGAGTTTCATATTTAATATTTATATTTCTAAAGCTTCTAAATTATGAGCGTGTGAAACATATACGATGATCATTTAATGCATGCTTACTAAATAATGAATGGATAGTATTGGATAAAGAAGAATGTATAACAGAAGTGTTTGTGCCCATTCCCGGTTCTACCTGGACTGAAATATCAATTAATATTTATAGTTTTGTATGATGTGGCTGCGAAAATATCTGTAAAAATAATACAATTACTTCTTGAAGAAGACCGTTCCGCTCTAAACATATCGTAAGCTGTTAAACACCAATATTTCTAATATCAAATAGACCAGAAAATGAGACATGGGGTTTCATTATGTTTCCAGATTTTCTGAAACAATATTATCAACTTAAGCGTTCACGCACAAAATCGGTATCCCTGGAGCGGCAGATATTGGCCAGCCTGTCGATTAGAATACGAATTCGGCATCTAGATTTTCAATAAAACACTTAATGTCAGTAGCAGACTTAAAAGTAATGAGAAACACTATTTATATACATTGATAAGCTCGAAAGTGAGCTGTTATATAACAATATTATTTTTGTGATCTGACAATTATAGTTTCCTTCTTATTTTAGCGTGATACTGTCAATGTTTACCTTCTTTTGTTTTGTCCGATTGAAATAAGTAAATTGGTATTCTAACACGACCAGCGAATAACCTACATACATGTAGAGGAAAATCTATCTCGGGTTATTCTGCAATAACTCGCGTGCAATGACGTCATCCGATCCAGGTGCGTAGCACGGTCGTAAAAAGTAGTTCTAAATAGTTACCATTTTTTCTAACAGTGTTGATACTAGTATGTCGTGTTATAATCGAAATAACAAGTTCCCAAGTGTGATTTATCGTAAATATTCTACGATATCCCAAACTTCGGAACTTATTATTTCTTAAATATAAAGCAGTGGTTTAGTAGTCAGATTACAAATCTAGGTAATAGAGATTAACGGACAGATTCCATTTAGAGTTATGCTACACCATTAAGTGAATAATGATATTCAGACATTGGTAACGCGACATTCTAGTTTGGTATACCTTGAACATAATTCTATGACAAATAATTAAATTATAACCTGCTTATATAAATAGAAGGTTTATAACATCTTTTCAAAGAAAACTAATTCCGTAACAGAATATTTGTTTCAGTCAATTCGGGAGATCTAAATATTACTCTTAAATACATAATTTCATAGCGCTTGGAAATTAAGGAGATTAAGAATAATGTGACTAGATTAAATTTCGTGTTATTTTCGTGATTTTTCTCTTTTATCTATTACGGATACTAAATAAAACTTTTTTGGTCCAACATTTGAGACACTGGGGAAACCGAGTACTTGATTTTGTTTCCGGATCTTATTGTACCAAAACAAAATACTGGTTGCTATTACCTTTAATAAAATGTCTTTCTCTCTAAAATTGACTTTGAACTCCCATTCTAACACTGACTGTCTTGCACATAAAATATTTTACGTAGTAAAAACCAAAGACACTGAATCTAATTAAATGTATGATTTGCATTCCTTACAGCTACATTCATTTATAATTACTGTACTGAAAGTGTCGTTTGACTTTAATGGAAGAGAATACAAGATTTCTGAATGGTCCAAGTGCCACGAGTGTCAACTTTTATCATTCGTAATATTTACTCAGGAAAACGAAACAATCGCAAAATCACTTACTAGACAGACATGTCTCATGTGAAAGTCTAACTTGAAATAAGGTGTGAATTTTGCACATCACCTTTATTTAATGAAGGTACGTAGTGTATGAACACATCATTAAAATTTGACATTTGCAGACTAGATATTGTTATGCGTACTGGAGCTTTGGATAAAAAACAAAGACAAATATCAAACAGAGAATGCCACGTACCAAATACGCTGCCTCCACAAAATGAAACCCACAGCACGTAAAACCGCACATTTTTAAATCTACACTGTCAAGCTTCGGTTTGCTATGAGAATACCTTTCTGCATAAATAATGCTTGACGGAAAGGATATTTTGATGCAAACAATAAACGAAAAACGTCGCATTGACGGACTGGTCGTAAAACAATATTTTAGGGAAGCAAAACTATTTGGGCGAGAGAAGTTATGACAAACAACATTTTATATGAATGGGAACGTGATTTTCTAAATAATAATAATGAAAACTAGTAGGGACTTAAACGACATTCATTTTTTTCACTACCTAGAAGCAATTTTTATCTTCAATTAATTATTGATGTTAGTACGGTAAAGGATTATACGAAAAATGTTTAAGATATGTGAACAAAATCTTTGTCGAGAAAATGAATTAAATACACATTACATTTCTTTAAAATTCAATTTTTTTTTAATCGGAATGTTTGCAGTAAACATTATATTTTAGTCCAAACTGCATCCTTTTTTTCTAATCGCTCAAAAAAAGCTAAGTGCCGTGCCCAAATTGAGACTGGGCTGAACATTAATCTTGCTTCTTGCTTATAAACAGTATTATTAAGTAAGTATTTTTATTGCATTATATTGAATCATTTAGTCAAATATTGTTCTGAATACTAAGTCTTCCGATAGGGTCTTATGTCTTTGAAAATTAAAAAGAAATGTATTGACACATCTGTTTGTAAAAAAACTGCTTTTTGCCAAAGTAAAATTTCCGTGATTGGTGTTAATCGTCAAAGATGCATTTATATGTAGCAAGAAAGACACTCTAACACGGGAGCTAATGTTCTACTTACAGATCTATAGGTCACTACTATAATTCCCAAGTCCGTAAACGTGACATAATTTTACTACAGAAATTCATACTATTTTTTAGAGACAGATAAACACATAAATATATGCATGGGGCATATAAAATCACGGTAACATATCTGGTACCATGTAACAATGGGGGAGGCAAGTTTGCAGCCGGAAGTGGACTCATAAATAATAACAGCGATGCAACATACAATCTATCCTCCGACTTGACAAAATGTAGGTATATCTGCTATTTTGAATAATAGAAAAGGAGGAGAATACAGTTACTCATTAATAAAGTATGGGCTGTGCGAGTCATTTTAACAAATGCTGGCAGATATTGCATTAGTGTAAAGCAGACAGTGTATTACTTACATTAATGTTGCTTATTCTTTGTGAAAAGTAGACATTTTAACCAAATTTAAGTCTGTCTGTGGTGGCAATTTTATCAACTGTCTTGAGGCAAAGCTTCAATATCGGTTCTGTTTTATTCTCCTAAAAGACGTCAATGGAAATGAATCACAAGACTCTGTGTTCACTTTAATCCTCGTCATTCCATACAATTAACTGAAATATGTCTAGTTCTCTGCTTCTAGAATGTTATATATACCTGTACATTCCACAGCTGGTTATCTATATTCTAGTTTCATACATATGACATTGTTGGTTACTTAAATAAAATCTAGGAGTTGTTTTCTTTTCATAATTAGTCAAAACGTAGAGCTCAAACTATTCTCTTTTCAATTGTGTATTCTTACTAAGTTACTTAGGATACTGCACTTTTGAAGAATATATCCAAGTCCGAAAACATGCCTCATTCAGTATATCTCAATTTACCTTATCACTGCCATGAACGCAAATGCCTCAGCAAATGAATCTGTTTACTTGTGTACAGTACTTGTTTGTTTCGTTTACTGTAAAAATAAAGTACGTTTAGTAACTAATATAAAGTTGAACATACAACAAAGAAGCGAAACTTTGTTCATATTGACAATATAAATCAAAAAGAAAGAGGGACCCTAGTCAATGAAGTATACCTATTTCTAATATACTTGCATATTAATTTCCTAAAATAGAGCCTGTATGTCACAATCTTACAAATACTTTAATATAACTCCTCACGGATTGGGAACAGTATTCAATGGTGGCATAATTGTGCCGTTAGTTACTACATTCTATGTTAACGTTAACAGAAATGATATAATGATGTCGTGTCTACGTTAAAGGTAGACCCTCATAAATAAGCTTTCAAATTTATTTATCTAATCAAATTTTACTTATACAGCATTTGAAGTAAGTTTGTGAATATAATAACGGATCATGAACGCAATATGTCGTTTGCACTCACAATATTGCAGTTATAGAAAATTGTACAATAACCCTTTTTTATCTGAGCGTTTACATTTTCCGATGACTACTGCATTAATGACATAGTGGATGCTTCTACGTGAAGGGAGATCTGTGTTGTTTTCACTTTATTGCTCTTAAACGTCATATAGGAAGTAATGAGTAGACCTATGTAACATAATTTGTCAGCGTGCGTCAAATCTTGCAACAAGAACTATATTTTGTTGATGTGATTTTTCGTTGGACAACATTAATCAGTATATTTTTTGCCGATGGCATACTGTATTAGAGATATCACTTACGTAATACAAAGCGAGATAAAAACATTATAAACCTCTGAATATGGCATTAAGTGCCACTGCATTAGCACTTTGGTCAGATATAGGACAGTGAAATATCAAATGAAAAAGCGTTGTCTGCTGTCTGAGGCATAAAGCTGTCAAAACAGACTGAAAACATTCAGTACACTAAAAGCTTACGTCATGTTTTAAAAGGAAATTGCTATAATGATCCTAAAGGGTGGGAATGGGATTTCGGATTATTACTTATGCAAACTTCCTGAAAAAATACTAATGCTGAAACATTAACAAACGTACTTATTTACGAGATACTGTGGGCGTTGGTTTAAAATTTCCTTTGCAAACAATAACTGTATGTCGTAAATTTACATACAAGCTCTAACTACAATGCATTTATTAAAAAAAAACAAAAAAAAAACAACAATCAGTTGAATTAATAATTATGCAGCAATACCACTTTGGGACAATGTTTTAACGTTTTGAATTTTTCATTCGTTGGCATTGTCATGCGTGCGATAGTTTGTAGTCATTTAGCTTTTCCATGAATGCTTACTGGTAACTCAGACTGGAACTGCGACCGACTTGTATGCATATCAATAATGTAAATCATTACATGACCCTATATATACATTTCCGGTTCATAGTTTGTGATATTGATCTGTGTATAGTTGAGGACTTAATCTTTCTGGGTTTAAGTGACGACTTGGATAAAAAAATGAACAATTTTGATCTCATGTAATAAACACTTATTGGACAACTGGCACTAGTTTATCCCCGGGCGGGATGTATGCTCTCCGTGACGATTTGATAAACGACAGTGTGTCTGAAATCATTCGTCCCCCACCTCTGATTCACGTGGGGAAATTGGCAGTTAATTGCGGAGAACAGATTTGTACTGGTACAGTATCCAGAAACACTGGTAAGGTTAACTGCCCGCCGTTACATGACTGAATTACTGTTGAAAAACGGCGTTAAACGCACTAGTTTTGACTTTTGACCAGCAAACCATATTAAAAGTGTGCATTGTTAACTAACTAAATGTTCTTGTCACAAAATGTTGCAATGTTTAGCCGAAAGGAGGCCATCCATGACAAAGTTAAAATAAATAGTTGTTCTTGCAAGCGACTGAAACATTAACAAAATTTAGAAAAAATATTTCAGAAAAGTAGTTGAGAGCAGAAAAGTGAACAGCAGTATATACTCACCTGCTTTATGATTTAATTATTTAAATCAGAAATATGTCAATGTATTGCTTTTGATGAAAAAATAACAAAAATATCGCGAATAGGAAAAAACAAACGTACAGTTGAAACTGGATATCTCGAGTTAGATTTGCTCAAACTTCCGGCTATCCCGAAGATATTTTTTTTCAAGTCCCGTTCCGAAAACACCTGCCTCAAAAATATCATTTTCAGTGCAATTTCGGTTATCTCGAAGTAAAACGCTCGACCCTTGGAATTACCGAGTTCCAACTGTATAAATAAATAGAATATTTGCTACATTTTCCACCCATTTGTCATTGACTTCTTGTGTATTTTGTACACTTTGTTAATAGTTTTGTATTTTTTTAATACAAACGTTACACAGTCTCAAATGTTTCTTACTTAAAACTCATACTGTAACACCTTTTTAAGAGACCTTTCTTTACCTTTATTTCAGAACTTTGGAATATTCTGTTTGCCAAAGCAGAGAGGGTTTGTTCGTTCTATCTATACTTCGTGAAGGAAAATAGTTTAGAATGCCGTGGGTATTACAGATTACAGGGTAAGTCAATACTATATATAAAATCGATGTGAAAATATGAAGCTAATCTATATTAACAAGAAAGTGAAATCGTTGTAAATAATAAATCAAATATAATATTCCAGTATGCAATACTTCATAATATTCATCAACACTGATTATTGACTATTTATTCCTCTCTTCATGTAGGATTTCTCCTCTTTCTAAAATTGCTTAATATTTCATTTTTATATTTTTTTTTTTTTTTTTGTTAACTTGGCTTATATATTTCAGTTATATGCGTCTAAATTATTTTGTTTAGAAATAGATGTGTATCGTAATACAACATCACACTTGTATAATATTCAGAATGTATTCGTTTACAAACATCTACTTTTCACAAATGTTCATTCCCGCTGTTTCAACACTGCGTTTTTTTCATACTTTGTCTAGCTGGTAGACGCTGGTTGCATTATGATCAAACACGCAAATACATAATTAGAGTAATAATAATAACATTATATGTGCGAGACTTATTATTAGACAAGAAAGGTATAATCCATTAGCTTTTGAAAACGCATAGTTTGCTGGAAATGTATAATTTGAAAACATTTCTCAATGCTTCAGTTGCTAATGTTTATGTTAGCACAGTAGGGAACCGCCTTAAAACGATCAGTGGCAAAACTACCACTGTGGAACTTAAACTAGTTAATCGTGCCAACCTTATCTCACTCTTACACATAAATACATTTTGTTTTACCTCCCACCAGATTCTAGCCCTTTCATTGGTTGAGTAGTGTCACGTGGTTGCCCTCTATATTTCTAAAAAGGGTCAGTGGATGACCCTACATGAGAATTGCAATTCAAAACGACGGACATTTCTTCTATATTTCTTCTTTAATTATGATTTAACGTTTCATTTTTTTAGATTGACTATTAAATGAATGAGGGATCTATCCTACTTGCCCGGGAGAAGTAATTAAGTGGTCGATAAAACAAATCAGTTATTGGGTTTGTTACTGACCCTCTACGGAAATATGTAGGGTCAGTATGCTTTATAGAGGACAAGGCGCCTCGCCCTCTATAAAGCATACTGTCCCTACATATGTCCGTAGAGGGTCAGTTACAAACCCAATAATTGATAATATATAGCCTGTACATCAGGATATCCAGTGATAGATATTTCGACATAAAATATTTCTAACGAGAATATCAATAGCTCTTTTATATTAATTTGCCTCCATCCATTACGCGAAGGAAATTACAAAAATAAATGTATGTAAATTGCTGTTTTGTTGTCGTAATAGTATCGAACTCGGAAATAGTTTTCAGTGCAAATTCTTTTTTTATTGAAAAGCACTTGCAATTTCTTTATTCCCTCGTTTATATCGTTTCATCTGAAACTATTTTGCTACATTGTGGTTTATTTCGCCTTTAGTACATTTAATTATATCTAACTTACGTGTGGCAAACATCAGAAAAAGATACCAAAGAGCCTTATTATTATAATAAATAAATAAAGTATGATACTCAACCTGACTAAAGTACATTGTCATTTACGCTACGCTTAGGATCTGAAGACGTGCTATTGATAGCCTCGTTCTGACTACCCTTCCGCTAGCCAGTCAGAACCTTACTTACCATATTTTGAATGTAGAAGTTCAAAAAATCTATATTTCGACTGGGTTTTTCATATTTACAATTCTTAAGACGACCACATCGCGACTACGCCCGAGATAAATCATATGTCACGGTACGGATTTGGTCACGAAAGGTGTCAGACAGCCGGTTTGCACAATCGGTAGGGCACTCGCTCTGTAACCGAAGGGTCCTACGTTCGAGCCCCGGACGGACAGCACATTTTTCTCACCCTTTGACATTCGACACTATTTTGATGGTTCAGTCAAATGCTTGTTGAAACGAGTCTTCTGACTGATTCAAATAAAAATAGATTTGCTAAAATAAAAATAGCAATTTCGGAAATCCAAATATACAGAAAGATGAATGTGAATGGGTCATCCTCAGATCTTCATTTAGAAGATCAAGTACTTTAGTGAGATTGTATGATACTACATGAGACATTGTATATTTATTATATCAATTTTCAGAGTATTTGTATTACTGTCTGGGATTGCCTGATATTTAATATTTGAATGAATGACTGTATTACATTTATACTACACGCAATTATTCATTTGTTTGTAGATACATTTCATATGTAATTTGCTATATATGAAACGAAGAAAACTGTCATTTTCAGTTTCACAAATTAGTTTGCTTCCGATCAGATGCATTTCTTAAAAACATCCGTAGGACATTCACAAACATTTAGACTTAAACGAAGCTAAAGACGCACATGGCTTTCCAAAAATAAGAGAGAATGACATATTTCAGGTCCATTAAATGGATGTTGAAACATCCCATCATGTTGAGTGATCTAGAAGTAAAGTTGCAGTCTGTTCAACATGGTTGTGTGTTCGAGTCCTACACGACTTTTGCCTTCTCATACGACGTCAGTACTGGTGTTTCCAGAGAGCGGATGCCCGACGAATACAACAAAGCTTCAAACTTTCAACATAATAACAAGTAAAATAGATAAAATATACATAAGATATAATCTAAACTAATCTAAACTAAATGAAAATTCATTCTAATTAATGTTGAATAATATTACCGATGTTGTTTTCATCATTTTTTTAGTATTCGATTCGGTCAAATTAAAGATTCAGCCAAATACATCGCCCTTGCTTTCTGAAATTAAGTAGCTTCAACAAATCAACAAGTTTGCAAAACAATTCATAATACTTCTACAAGCGAAATGCTTCATTCTTCGTTACTCTGTCTCATTTATCAAAGAAGTTCAACACATGTTTAAAACGTATATTCTGGAGATAAAGTTTTAAAAACATACATGACGTTTGTTCGTTTGTTTGTTTGTTTGTTTTGAGTTTAACGCCGTTTTTCAACAGTATTTCAGTACGGCGGGCAGTTAACCTGTCCAGTGTTCCTGGAATCTGCCTGTTCTCCGTAAGTAACTGCCAGCATCCCAACTTGAATCAGAGGTGGAAGACGAATGATCTCAGACACAATATTTTCTATCAAATCGTCACGGAAATCATATGCCTTGCCCAGGGATAGAACTCACGATGCCGCAATCCGTAGATCTGAGCTCTACCTACTGAGCTTAGCGGGCAGGCTTTGACGTTACCATTGGTGTAGGTTTAATGAATGGCAAAATTAAATGGTTTTAACTTCAAAGTACACGTTGTAAAACATGCATTATGTGAATAATATTTACAATGAAATTTTAATGAATAGTGTATGTTGTTGGTCCGGTAGTTGATTTGGAAGAGCACTGGAAAAGTATTCTCATACTCCGGATTAGGGTCCCATTCTGGTTGTGCATTTTCTACTAGATTGTTCTACAAAATTCAAAAGGAAATTATAATTTATTGTGAAGTTAGTAAAATTGTATGTGCTGGTCGAATTGGAATGAAAGATTGCACATTAATTATTCAGATGATTATATTTAGTTGTTTCTGACATACAGAGAAATATATTGCTATTTTAATCCGTAATTCTTCAATCTCCCGCTTATTCGAGAATAAGTAAAAAGAAGAAGTTAAATATCCAATAAGAATAAGCACTTTTCAAGAGCGTAGACCCCAAAACCGCAACCGACAGTAGTACTTGCATGGTTTGCTCACGAACATTTATTTATCATTTATTTATATTTTGTTGGGTTTAACGTCGCACCGACACAATTATAGGTCATATGGCGACTTTTCAGCTTTGATGGTGGAAGAAGACCCCAGGTGCTCCGTGAATTATTTAATCACGAGCGGACACCTGGGTAGAACCACCAACCTTCCGTAACCCAGCTGGCTTCCTCACATGAAGAATTCAACGCCCCGAGTGAGGCTCGAACCCACATCGATGAGGGGCAAGTGATATGAAATCAGCGATCTTAACTATTCGGCCAGGGAGGCCCCCTGCTTACGAACAATACATACACAAAAATCATGGGCAAAGGAAAACATGTTAAAAAAGAATTAAAAGAAGAAAATGTAGGCATTGCATTAGAAGGGTCAGTGGCAAGACCAACAAAGAGGAGTTTGAACAAGATTACGGGGTTCACATAACCTTTCTTTGAAATGGATTTAATAAATGAAAACAAGCGTCATTGCCTTACATTGTTTTAAACTCAGTATTAATGGTCAACTGGAAACAATAATTGAAACAAAAAAAAATCACATTTCATTCTCTGCTATTGATTTTAAAAAGCAAAATGTATGGAATTACAAATTAAAACCTATGGATTCTTAAGCATACGTATTCAGTTACTTTCGATTAAGGGCATGACGAAGCCTGACAGCGGACAATTACAAAACCATTTCGTACGTTTAGGCAAATGTAGAGTTTACTACACCTAATTGTTATCGCACAATCAAAATCAGAACTTTGTGTTAAGAGGACGTTAATTCATTAATCAGTGAGCAACTGTCTTTTCAAACAAAACGTTTGATATATAGTTTAAATATGGTATTATTGGTATTGCCGGGGAATTTCACGAAGTTCATAACTTGAACAAATATACAAACGACTCTACTGATTTCTGTCATTGTTTTCTTTCTTCAAAGAATTTAGAGAATTTCAGAAAGCAACTATTGAAGATTCATTTCTTCCCCAGTATATATCTTTTTTCTAACAATGTACATTAGCAAGCACCATGATTTCCTTCATTGATTTTCTACGAATAATTTGAAACGAGGGAATTTCTTTCTGATTTCTATCAAAATAGTCTTTACGTGTATAAATAAATCATTTCTATTTAACAGTGATATAATGAAAATATGTAAACACTGGAAGTCTTTAATACTCTTTGATCTGTTTGCATTTCTTCCAGTTTGAATTAACCTTTTCACAGATGTTATTTACTGTGCCGTGTGGCGGATGTAAACAGTCCCCCGGACTTGGTCACAGTGTTCTTACATTATCTGGTCCTTTGAGATCATGGCGAACATTCATTTTTACTATAATGGAATTCCGTTAAAGCCTATGCTAAGAGCGTGAGGGATGTTGCACAATTCATTACCTCTCCATTTGTGTTCGGAAGACATAAGACATTTTACGACGTGAAATGAGCAGTATAGGCTTTGTAAATTTGAAACGTATTGATACATCTGTTGCTATCAATTTGTCTGTGCACGATGTGATGATGTAACACGGCTGATACATTTGCAAACATTTAATTTAGTCCGATATTTCTACATTTAATTGAATGAAACTGCTAATGGAAGTCTGACAGATGTCAAGATTAATCACAGGAATCGTAATCGTTAAAACCACAGTAATTTTGTTCATATTAATACAGTTTGCTAAATGTTCCTACAGAGCAAGTTTGTTTAAATGAGAGTGTTAGGTTTGACTATATTTAGCTTCTCCAAAAAAGCTTAATTGCCAACTTCCCTGCATGAATTGTACCTTACAACTAGATATACTTACCGTCAAATCCGGTGTTCCTCAAAGGTCTATTCTAGGTCTTTTACTTTCTTCAATATATATCAACTACATATTAATGCTACAGCATGACCTTAATATAGACTTGTTTACTGATGACTCTACACAGCATAATTCTGGTTATCAGTTATCTGAAATGCAAAACTCTTTACAACAAAACTTTGACTACGTCAAATAATGATTCTGAATATTCTAAACAACACGTCTTTACACATAAAGAAAACAAAAAGTATGACGATCGATTCTTCAGTCAAGGTAAGAAAATATAATACTCCAAAAATAAATGACCCAGAGCCAGAAAATATTACAGACCTATTTATCGCAAAAGATATAAGTTTAGCATCTAGATAATAAGTAAAACCTTTTTGATTTCTGATACACACACAAAACAAGCTCTGAAACAAAGCTACCATCCGAACATTCGCATTTGCTTTGGCTCTCTGTCAATCAAATTTTAACTTATCTGTCGGTAGACAAAGGGAACTTACTTCCGTTTTTTATCATTTTCTTATCATATTGATCTTTTGAAGAAGAAAATACCCTTGCGAAATAAACGGCGGTAGTTAAAGGGTCAATGAAAGACATTTCAATATCGATCACATCGATCATTCAATAGGCGAAACATTATTGCTTGCGGAGAACAGGGTTGTACAAGTACTGAATCCAGGAACACTAGTTAGGTTAACTGTCCGACGTTACAAAGCTGAAATACTGTTGAAAAGCGGCCTTAAACGCACAAGCAAACAAATTTAACGGGTACTCATTCTTGCCGGTTTTAAAATGGTTTTTGGAATTAATTGTAATTGAATATATTAAACTGTATAAATGTTATTTATGTAGTGATACAATATTTAAAAATATGTATGTTTTAGATAAAATCAACTGAAAGTTATAAATACAGAAAACGCTAAACAACAATATTTTTCTACGTGGATATAAAGTGAAAATTGATAGTTTGCCAAAGCACTATAGGCTGCACTAGAATCTAAACACCTGTTCCAAGTTCTACGAGTTTGTCTCGGAAGTTGATGCAATAAGTTTATTTGTCCAAACTTAAAGTACCTGTATTTTTTTCTTACATTATAACAAATCTCAATATCGGAAGATAAATGCAAAGAGCGTCAGGACACTGCAAATGCAGTGATACTCGACGTCAGTTAAATGTATACTTTACATGGCTAACGACGTCGGTGCTTACAAGACTGAAGGGGAAGTCAATATTGAAAGAAACATAAGGCACTTATTTTAGTTTTAATATAATCTAGCTTGTTTATAATAAAAAGAAAATAGTACTCTTTACCTCTTTCGGAGTTTTTCTCTCAAGAATGATTCTAAAATTATCGAGTTGAGCATTCACTCAAGAAATCGGTATCCATGAATCGGCAGCTATTGGTCAGGGTGTCAATTGAAACACGGAATTGACATTATATAAATTCAAAATACGTTTGATGGCACTCACAGAATTAAACGTTCTGAGTAACATTATCCATAGCCCTAAATAACCTGAAAAATGATTCGTGGGAAAACATTTTTCCTGTGGTACAAAAATGATTTATTTTTTGTTTAATTGTACTGGGAAATGGTCATAATATATTTTTCCTTTCGTTTCCTTGAAGTATATTTATCGATTATATAAAGCATTGCCGTAACGCTGTTAGACTGCAATCAGTACATGTATACGATGACGTAGAATGTTTATTCACCAAAAGTTTCGTTCCATGCTTCCAAAGGACCTTCTAATAATAAATCCTACAATTTCTTAATGAAGTGTTAAAAATACAAATTTGAGAAAGTTTTGACGATCAATCTTCATTAAACTTTATATTGTTTTGTGACTAGAAGATATTTTATCCAATAAGAACATGCAGACATTGGTGTGGGAACATTCTAATTTGTAGTATTGTTAACATAGATCTATAACCTTATCCAAATTAAACATTTCACCAAATTGTTTAAACTTGCTGATATAAATGGTCAGTCTGCGGCTTCTTCTCACACGTACGTAATTTAACCATGGACACGATTGATTCTGCCCTTGCAATCAGTGTAGATAATGATCCGCCGCCCTGCACTTATCGCCATTCAGCCAGTATCTTTTTGGTAAGGACACCTTTTAACAGTTAATGGTATAGTCCAAATTGAATGATGGACATGTTCATTATAGAAATTTAGGTGGGTAAGGGTTAAGAATGAAATAATAAGAGCTGCAATATTACCATAAAATAACTTTTATACTGCTATTAATTAAAGGAAAATTTGATAATGATGTTAATACGTTAACATGTAAATTCATATCATTCAAGGAAAATAAATCATTTTTGTTTTCAAGAAATTGACACAATAGGTAATCTGAGCAGAAACGCATGTGTGATATTGAACCTGAGCCTTCGTGTCTCTTTATTATAATACCAGAAAATCTTTTACTGACCGTTATCACCTACATCTAGTCAGTTAAACAAAACTAGATTTACGTGTTGTCAGTTTTATAAAATAACAGAAATATCATTTTCTGAAAAAGAGTTATTTTAGAAAAATGATCTTGGGTAAAATATATTGAAATGCTAAAATTTTATTTTAGGAGTATGTGACTTGTTACTCTTTAATTATACACTTTTCCCTCTAAGCATGAAAAGTACTAGAAGTCAGTAAGTTAAAAAGAAAAATATAAAGATGAAATCAAGGAATCGCTCAAAGAAAGTGTGACATAATTGTTGTTGTCAAATGTGTAACAAACAGACGATTATTTTAAGCTAAAGCCCAAAGAATTCCGCAAGCTAAAACAGTAATATTTGAGAGCTACATTGATACGTCAAGATATATGGAAAATATCTATTAATATGAGAAAATCACAGGGAACGATTTCAGCGCTGATATATGCATCACTGTGTTATCAAAAAAGAGATGATTTTATAGTTGTAAATTAGTTCTCTGGTATTTTCAGCATTCTGAAACATGTTCAAACTATCATGATTTCAAGTGATATTTGACCCTGTTATCTTTTCTATTGCACTGAATATAAAATGGACGACACAAGTTGTTTACTCAACAATTCCACTCTATAACTTTGTTTCTAGTGGGTAAAGAAATGTTGAGGGTTCGGTTCTGTTGTAAGTCTCTACTGAATCTGTTTAATCTCTCTTAAATGGACGTTTGAAATCTTTATTTCCTTGGACATGTAGACGTAGTCAAACCCAAACTGACATTGAAACTAACCAAAGAATGATGTGAGTTGCACTACTTACAGTATGGTCGTGTATAATAACTATATAAAATGTTGTTTGACTGTTCCACAAGGGAGGATAAGATTTCTAGAACTCTGACAAGTCAAGATTTTCAGCTAATATCATCTTTTATTTTTAGTCACAGATAATGGACCACAGCAAATCGCTTATTAGACAGCATATCTCCGGTAAAAGTGAAACTGGCAAGATATTGAGTATTACCTTACTGTTATGTTTACTGGAGTATTGAATCATTGGATATTTTTACAAAGTACAAACTTGATTTTGTTTTATGAACACCTTATGAAGGAATAATAATCCTTGCAATAAAGGTACGTTTGACGCAGGAAATAAAAGAAATAAACACGTCTTGACAGACTTGTGATAGAAATTAAATAACGTTATAAAAATATGATATCAATTATTTTTGTAACAAAGTGATTACAAAAAGTTGTTTTGGGTCAAAAGCAAAACCAGCATTTTATAGAGAACGTAATTTTCTTAAGAGAGAACTTAAAAATGTATAGTATTAACGTGACGCAATGTTTGTCGTCAAAGAGTACTACAATACTACGTTACTTCGGTTACTACGTTACTTCGGTTACTACGTTACTACGGTTAAGAATACGATGCGACGACTACAGCTACGTAAAACTACTAGTAGTAAAATACAGACAAGAGAAAAACTTAATGTTCACCAAGGAAATACATGAAGTACGCATGAAATTTCATTAAAATTCAAAACATTTAATCATAATGTATACAGTTCATATTCCATTTTAAGCCCAACTAACAACATTTAGATCCCTCTGCTATTTGAATAAGAGAAAATAAGAAGCGTAAAATTCTTTACTTATAACGGATGTTTTTTTTTTCTTTTTTTTTTTTAGTCAGTCAATTTAACCCACTCTGGCAGATATTGCATTAGTGTAAAACAGACAATGTAATCACTCACATTAAATTAGCTGTATTCTTTGTGAAAATATTTAGACAATACAGTCCAATGTAAGTTGTCTGTGGTGAAAATGTAATTACTGTCTAAGGCAAAGTTTCAATTTCAGTCCTTGTTTATTTTCAAATCATCGTCAAGGGAAATGAATCACAAGACTCTTTGTTCGGTTTTATCCTTGTCATTCCATTAAATCAGCTGAAATATATCTTAATTACTTTGAGAATATGTATATATATTTTTTTTGTATGTACTAAATTTAGGTCAAGATGATTTAACGTCGGAAATAATAACGAGTCTTTGACATTTTAGCTCTGGACACTATACTCTATTTTCCCACATACCACATTGTCGATTATTCAAGTAAGGCTTGTGCGTGTTTCTCTCTCGAGTCGAATACATATTGTAGATCTAGGCTCATTTATCATAACCATATCTGATTTACATTATCCCATGATTAATCAACGCAGTTGCATGGATGACACAATAAAGTGGATGATTCTACGTAAAGGGAAGACCAAAGCTATTAAAAGTAATTGTTATCCTAACCTAACATCTGTAAAGAGAAGGCAGCACAACAACATACTTTGTATGCACGCGTTAAGTTCTGCTGCCAGAAACACATAAAAAAAAATTGTAGACTGATTTTCGTAAGACCACTGTAACGTTTTACTGCATTATACTTATCAATGACGTAATACGAAAGGAAATAAAATCATTTAAACATCTGAATGTGACATTTCGTGGCACTGCATTAGCACTTATAGACAAATCTAGCACATTAAAATATCAAATAACGTATGATGTCGAATGTCTGAGGCATAAAGCTGTCCAATGTGCTGACAACGTGGAATGTACTTAACGGTTACACCATGTTTTTAAAGAAAATCACTATTATGTCCTTTAGGGCTTGAGAAAAGCCTTGGAGTCTTCACTTATGTCAAAACTAAGTAATTTGATGTGATAATAGTAAAGCTGCAACCGATAGGATAAAATGAACAATGCATTTGACCAATTCAGTGCTAAAAGCAAACTAAAACGGGTGTGGTATTTCTTTTGTGAACATTGTATTTCAAAAACAAAATCCATGAATTTGAAAAATATGCAGTTATTTTTATGTTATTTTTGTATGTTATTTTGGGGTAATGTTGGTATTGTCAAGCATGGACAGTTTGCTATCATTTAGTATTTCCATGAATGTTTTTGTGCCATTGACCTGTGTATAGATCAGGGGCCGTATTAATAAAGTATCTTACATGTAAGTATAAGTATAAGAAATTGATTATTTACTTAAGTATTACTTAGGTAAGTTATTAACTTAATAAGTAATTCTTTACTTTTATCGTGGACGAAAACATAAAAAAACCCATTAATTTCAGACAGATACAACATGCATAAATATGTTTAAAGTGCATTTATCTGAAAAACAACACTTTAATCGTACTCATGACGCTATTTTGTTTTCTGACTTAAGTCATTTCTGACGTATCTTATGTTTAAGCTGTTTTATGAATAGGACTTAAGTTTTTTACTAAGACTTAAGCTGAAATCACCACAAACTTAAGTAAAATCTTCAACTTAAGTCAAAACTTATACTTAAGATGCTTTCTGAATACGGCCCCAGTACTACATTTTGCTGAGCCTGAGTCGAAAGTTATTGCGGATGTCATGTAATAACCCATTTATTGAATGGACATCAGACAATAATTGACCGGCAAGTCATTCAATAAGTGTTTACTATTTATGGAATATTTGTCTCAATAAATCAGGCATTGAAAAGCCTGAGGGGGGCCATCCATCAATGACAAAGTAAAAGTAAAGAGTTGTTTTTACAAGCGATTATAATATATATATATATCGAAAAATATCTAAGAAAAGTAGTTGATATCAAAAGTGCAGAATTGTTCAACAACATTTTTCAATTTCATTTTTAAAAGGGAAATAAATTAGTCTTTTGCTTTTTATGAAGGCAATGACAAGATAACGCTAATAGTGAGACAAAACGTATAACAAGTGAAATATTTGCTAACTTTTCCATTCATCTGATGCTGATTCCACATGTAATAATGTACAATACGTAGATAGTTCTGTATCATTTGATAAATAAGTTTTCTATTCAATGTACAGATAGTTTGCATTCGTGATTTGTCCTTAATGAAATTTTAGAAAACATCTAATCATTGTAACATAGTTTCTAGAGACCTTTTAACCCTTTCATAACTTTGGAATATTCCTTGCTAAACCAGAAGGGCTAGCTGGTTGTATTGATTAATACTTGAAGCCGACAAGCTTTGTCCGCAGTGGGTATACTACTTATCACAAAGGAAGTCAGTAATATGATAACGTAAGAATTTTTTCAAAAGAGAAAAGGTACTGCAGATTGTGAATAATAATATTATATTCTAGTATGTGATGGTTTACAGAGAGACTGTTGTCCATTTATTCCTATTTTCGTCTTTCAAAGTCGCTAAATTGTTCCCGTTATTATGATATTCTTTCTTTCTTTGGCTACTTAACATTTAACATTACAGGTACCCTAAACACTTTTTGTTTAGAATAGAAACATATCTTAGTACTAATTTGAAAACACATTAAGATAGCATTTAAAAAGCCTTCATTTTCCTAAATCTGGCTTTACTAGTATATTCGTTCTTGCTGTTTAACATACTTTGTTAGTTCTAGCGTTAAGTTCATACTTTGTCTAGTTGTAAGACGGTGGTTGCGTTATGATCAAAGATACAAATATTTAACCAGCATAAGTGATATCCTCAAAGGATAATAATAACTGTTTATGTACAAATAGATCAAGACAAAAAAGTATAATCCATCAGTTTTTGACAACGTATGTTTTGCTGGATAGTTTGTCCGCTATTTCCTTTTCTTGTTCCTCTTCCAAATATTTTGATAATTTTCTAAGCTAACACAAAAGATATCTACTGTATATTACAGTGACAGCCGGACTAGAATAATTTTAGAAAATTGAACCCAAGTTTCGAAAGGAAAAGTGACCGATACTTTATTAATGCGACGTGATAGTTAAAATTAGTTTGAACTAATGTAGCACTATATTTATGCCACATAAAGAAAATAATACAAAACTCATTACATTAAAGTGAGACAATGATGTGAAGTCAACAGAGATCGGTATGTGCGGTCTAACATTTTTCTACTCTTTAATACAATGAAAAAATCTTTATTTATCATCATTATAAAAATTCCTTTCTATCAATGTCTTTAACCAAGTTGGTTAAGAAAGCCAAATATAAAAAGTCCCACATCAGCTAACATATTATTTACCTACTTACTTATGTATGTAATATACGTGTAGGAAAAGCAAATCAGACAAGAGACAAGGTTCATCTATACCGTTTGAAGGCGTAGTTTGAAAATCAAATCAAAGCGTACGTTCAAAATTTGTTTGCTGAACAGTGAGTTACGGAATCAGTATATCAACATGTACTTTACAGGTATTTCATTTCAACATATCTCAATATCATGAAACTTTAACACGCCGATCAGAGAAATTTTACTATATGAAAATATACTTCATCCAAATATCACTTTTTCAAAAATCCTTACTTTGGTTCAGCTATTTTGAATATTAACAATGTATACTAAAACAAGTTTTCACAAGACATCATGTACTTTAAGAAAGGCTTCAGTAACAAGGAGGTAGCTTTTAACAAATTTCTTGAATATTTTGTCAAGAATATCAGCTTAAGTCATTCGTGCTGTTATCTATTCAAACATTCAAGTATGAAAGTTGAGCCTTCGAAGCAACACGTATCGGTCAGGGTGTCTCCTATGGGAATCATAATTGACATAGTGAAATGACGTTTATATTGATAAATAAAGTAAAACGTCCACAGGGCGCCCTAAATTGAAGATATTAACGTTGATATTTACAAGGAACACAGTTTTGGATACATTTTATTAGATTATTTGTAATATTACATCAAAATGTTGAAACTAGAACAAATTTTCGTTATTATTTACCAAGCAGGAATGTGTTGCCATAATGACAGTCTGTGCATTTTGTTACACTTGTTTAGTTATAAAATGCTTGCAGCTGGCTTGTATCTACTTTTAAGTAAATGCGATAAGAAAGCTTTAACATTTACGAGTAACGTACACATATTAAAACGACGACACACTGGGATGAACGCCTTGTTTTGTTTAAAAAAATACAAACGGAATACAACAGCAATGCTAAGGATATCTTTTCCAGTACATAGATGCAGTTCCTGTCAAAATGAAATCCGTTGTTCTTTCGTAAAAGCATATTAAAATACTTTGTTAATTATGTGCTATTTAACAATGTTCTGCTCTCAGTCCTCACGTTAGCTTACTTTATGTAGCAATACTTGAATTCTACATTTGGGCAATGTCCTGGTAGTATATACAAGCAATTGATATATTTTAGTCTTGGCAGCATAGGACATGTTGTTCGGGTGATTAAAGCTAGTTTCATGTGTTTTAGTAAAGTATGCGTATACTAATTTTGAATTTTAATAGAAAGTGTTGTCTAAGTTGTTCCAATACAAATAGTAATCACCATCAAATAACAAGTTAGCCATAGGAAAGTATGTAGTAAATTAAGAAACTTATTAAATCAACGTATAGCATTTACGTCAATATATTATTGCTTGTCTGTTAAATAACATGCACATAAAATATTTGCCAACAGAATATCAATACATTTGTATCTCTTTTCGATTTTTTGCCCCAATCAATTGTACGAAGGAAATTAAATAATTTTCTATTTTCACCGTCGTGAAATTATCGAACTTTGAAACATGTCGGTACACATACTTTAGTGCACTTGCAATCAGAGCACTTTATCAATTACATTTATGTTTTTTTGAGTTTTCTGTCTCGTCACCTATAACTTCATCTTAAACTACGTGATGCTTTTGTTACATAAGGAAGATATCACCTATAGTATAAAGACATATTAATCTTAAAAGTTAAAACAGACATAGATTTAAAAAGGTGCCAAAAGACATAAGTCAGTAAAAAGGACTCTCAAATTTTACTACGAGAGTAATTATTTGATAATCATATCCTGTTTTATAGCGGTTGTTTTCAGCCTAAATATGTACCTTTGTTGAATAAGTTCTTATTCTAAATACATTTTAGAAGCTTTTGTTCGTTTTCTTAGCAATAAATTTCATATGCAAATTGCCATTGGTGATACAAAGGTAACCAGTGCCATTTTCAATGGTTCAAACTATTTTTCTTGAAAGGAAATATTATGGTAGTGGGTGCGCAAATAACACAAGGTATTATGTTTTCTCCTGGGGTAATTTGGCATTCTTCGAACGTAAATGTAGCTTAGCATCTCCATTATTTCCATTGATATCAAATAATGTTCCCAGTACACATAGGTCTGAGTTGTTTTCATTATATTTTTTGTATTCTCTCATTAATGAAAGACTAAATCTAATATGCTACCCTTGCTCTCGGAACTTAAAAATCCTCAACAAGTTCACAAAGTGGCAAAATAATTCAAAATGTCTCTGCAGGAAGAATATTTCATTCTAAGTATATTTTTTTTTCAGAAAAAATAGTGCATGTCGTAATGAAATGCAGAAGATTTATGTCTGAAGCAGTTTCAAAAAAGGTGACTTGTCACGTCATTTTTAAAGAAACACGATACAACCTTTCATGCAGGTTAAATAGGCAAATCAAAATGCTTCACTTTATAGACTAGTACATTTTACAAACAAGCATTCTGCTTACGTAATAACGGTTGGTGAAAACATCGAATACTATTTACAATAAAATTTAAAGTACAATACGTATTGGTGATCCAGCAATTCGGTAGGAAGAGCATGGGAACAGGAGATCAAGACTCTGGATTCGAGTTTTGTCTGGTTATGCACTTTCTACCAGACTTTTCTAAAAATGCCCAAGGAAACAATAATATATTTTGATACTAGTAAATTGGTATATGCTTTTTGAATGAGGATCAGTTATTCAGATAATTACATAATTAATAATTCTGACATAACAAAAATGTTATGTCTATTTAAATTAGCATTTTTTCAATCTCAGGGTTATTCAAAAGTAAATAAATACCGGATAGTAAAAGCCTCGTTCCAAGATAACAGACTGTCAACCGCAGCAAACTGTAGAGATGCATTTACTTGTTTATGACCAGTACATTCATAAATGCATTAGATAAAGGAAAACATGTAAACTACGAGGACGAAACCAAGAAATAAATAAAGTGGACTCTTTGGCTAAGCGGTTAGAGAATTTTCTAGCATATTTACGCAGTGAAATGGTTAAATATTGGATATTATCGGTTTTGCGAATTGAGAAAGTATTGATACATCTGTTGTTATCAATTTGCCTTTGCGCAATCTGATGATATAACACGGCTGATACATTGCAAACATTTAATTCAGTTGGACATTTCTACATTTAATTGATTTGCTGTGCTAATGGATGTCTGGCAGATGTCAGGATTAATCAAAGAATCGTTTAAAGGGAATTCCTATAGTTTTTTATGCGCATCTTTCTGCGCAGCCGACACTTTCTAAAGAAAACTGAAGTGAAGTCAACATTTGTTGAAACATGTGACAGACAATCTTAAATATGAGGAATCTTGAATGAAATAACATTTTTGATAAGGTTTATCAGTAATCAAATGCTGATACTGTTTTATGTTGTATTGACAAGTATCATGCCTGACAGGTATCTTGCCATTTTGTGGTTGTGTTTTCACGTCGCATTTTAGTACAAAGACAGTGTTGTTCATATAATGTAAGACAATTGACTTAGTACTGATAAGAGAGTATCACCTTTAAGATTATTTAGTATTCAATTATAGAAAGAATTAAGAATTTTTAAAACTTTTCTTTAACTTCTAACAAATATACATGTAATAAATTTAATCAGGTTCGCGCCATTTTTCGCCCGAACAGGTGTTGTATTTAAGCGGTCTTAACATAAAATTTAGCCGGGTGACCCATACATTTTTAGCCATTTTTATGCTCACAATACAATTATTTATACACAAGAAAAACAGGAAAAAATTCTATGAAACAGTTTTTTTTTTCAAAATTTAAAGAAAAAATTCTTCACTATGGGTATTTTTCATTGAAAAAAGTTCACAAAAGTGAATATGAAACCTTTTTTTTCATTTATACCCATTATAGTAAGGATATAGTATTACAAATATGACTATGATATCAAATAAGTAAATAATAAAATCTGTAATAAGAATAAACCTTATTGTGTTGTCTTGATGTATATTTTGGTTGGTATTTATAGTACATGTCAATTTGTGGGAAAATGGGCCGCCGTGAGAAAAATATTGAGAAATATACAGACCTATACCACATTGTAGATTGAAGTGAGTTATCGTAATTTCCCATGTATCTCTTTCCAGACACGCGACTGGAAAATGTTATGACGTCATAAATACGGCGGCTAAAGAGAAAATAAGAAACTAAGGCTGCTGAATAATTACAGGTGACAACGTCTTTGAAAACTATGCTATGATTGTAAAATTGATATATTTAGTGAAGGTAATGTTTATTCTAGCAGATCAAACACTTTTATGAAAAAGATCGAATTTGTTATGCTTAAAATGAAAAATATGCATAAATATCAAAAAATGACGAAAATGACTAAATAACAATATTAAGTGATTATTATATTATCTATCACTTCTATAGTCATATAGCATAGTTATATGTATAAATATACCCTTGTTATCTGTTTGAGTGTGCCAGATCAGCTTAATGCCCCGACACTGTGGTTAGAACTCAAAACCAATAGAAAAACAATTTGTTACATGGTGCAATTTTAGAATGCTGTTTCTAATGCATTAACAGCTTAAAAACGTAAACTATTTTATAGTGCAGATTCTCGTATTAA
The DNA here is from genome assembly GCF_021730395.1 of Mercenaria mercenaria. Classification (NCBI taxonomy): domain Eukaryota; kingdom Metazoa; phylum Mollusca; class Bivalvia; order Venerida; family Veneridae; genus Mercenaria; species Mercenaria mercenaria. The sequence continues at coordinate 59,912,345 of NC_069378.1, forward strand.
AATTGATAAATCTAATCAATTAATACATACTTCCCTGTAAACCTGAGTTAAAGACATCTACGAAAAAAATCATAAGAAGATTTTTCTATGAATGCTGAAGTCCAGTATACTAAGTGGTCTATGATATCGTCGTTTAACGCCTACATTATATTTACGTTTTATATAAAAAAAAATTATAATACTTAAACCTACACCTTAAGTCCTTCTAATGAACAGGATTTAATCACTTATCACATCCCTGAAGTTTGTATTTTCAAAGTTCGCATATATGATCAGCAAGATTATGTTGGATTCCTTCATTGCATATACAGTCACATTAAGCTGGTTTCATAGATAATTTAACCTCTTATACATGTACCACTACTAATTATTTAATCGTATAATTTCGTGTCGAACTGCTATTTTACCCCACGTGAAAAGATTTTGCGAGAAAGTATATGCAATCTCTGGAAAAACATTCCTAAAAAATTAAAATACAGCAATTACAGGGTGTGCTGTTCCGTCGTTTCATATGATTCCTTTGCTCTTCATACCTATTTACTAAATAATTTAATTAATGACAAAGGAACTGCTTTAATTAAACGCATTTTTTGTTGTGCATTTAATTTCAGTAAAGCCTTTTCTGCTTGTAACATTTCTAAAAATAATCCATGTGAACCTGTGAGGCAGTTTGTCAAACCCTCTCCGTATTGAACGACATTTATGTCCGGTAAAGGGAATGCAGTTTTTAGTTAGGTAATAAGTAATCCATGAGAACTACGTCTGCGTAGCTTGTCGTATGATTTAAAAAACGTTATTAATACACAGTCAGGTGTGGTTACTATATCAACAATAATTCACGCATTCTTGGTGATGTTTTCAAATACGGACAATCAGTTCGAATAGTTGAATTTTTTTATGCCAGTGAGGTGTAGTTATTAAACGGAACTAACAACTGAAATACTACAATACTACATCTCTTGGGATTGACATATTTTCTTATCTAAAATTGATTTACACTTTCAAGTTTATTTACTCACGTTTGTTTTTCTATTTAGATGGGTATGGGGATATTCCCCAAACAATCTTTTGCAATATATAAGCCCAAGTAAGTATCTGTTTCTAGACACATGGTTTATCACAATAGCAGGTCATGTTGTCAGTCGGTTATACATGTATGCGACGTTTAATAAATGCCTTTTCCTTTACCTTTCTATAATCCTCATATATTGCAAGAGCGACTTTCAAGAATTAAATGAACGTTATCAATATGTCCTTTTGCAGAAGTACTGCTATTATGAACTGTGAGAATACTCTACTAAATGCCTGACGTAATTCAGACTTGTGTGTGTCTTTTAAGTTTAATAGCAATTTAAAAACACCTCTGTTACTAAGTGTTTATCAAAACAGTAGTCATTTATCAAATTAAATTATTTGTCAGCTGGATGCTACACTTTCCTGTTTGATCATGTCTAAAGAAAGAGGTGGACGACGCCATGATAGGTGGTTCTTAGAGGCCATTGGTTCTGAACTGCTTTGATATATTTCTACTTTCCTGATTCGTCGGATCCTTAATAATGTGTAAGGTTTAATTTTAGTAATAGCGTGCCTTTTGTTTCCCTTGCGTGAATAAGACATTCAGCAGTCGGGGGTTTAATATTATATATACTGTTCGATAACATTGGAATATGGTGGGGATGTAGACTGTGAGCATTGTTGCTAAACAACCGTTAAGCACACCAGCGTTGTTTTGAAACTGACCGTTCCAAGGCGGTGTCGCACTACGTTCCTTTATTTTGCGTTTTGAGCTTTCTGTCTATAGACTTTACTTTGTTCATGTATTTATCATGTTCTAACCTATACATGCATTGCTGCAGTGTTACGGTTTAAAGACGCATTGCATTAACATAAATCAGAGTATATCACAAATCGGATCTGTTGAGAAATATTTTCAGTTGTAGAGAAAGAATGATGAACGAAAGAAAATGAAATGATTATCCACTGCCCCTGACGCCCCTCCTGCAATTAGCTGAACATAATTACGGAAGGCCCATTTTAAACTCAGAACGTTTTAAATGCATGGATAATAAATGATACTGTCTGTATCTATACCTTTGTTATCGCGGGGCTGAATACGAATTAAATAAAACACTTTCAGTGTTGATGTACAGTTTGAATGAATATAAGCAATCATGAATTTAACACTTTAATTTATTTAAAAAAAAAAATCTGTCAAATTTAACTTCTACTTGCATAATCGTCTTGATCATGCTTAAACTTAATCAAAATTAAATTGCTAACAATGCACGTAATATGTGCATAATCGTATTATAAGAGCATATACAACTACTTGTGCCGACATTGATTCGTACTGCATTTTCGTCAGATTTCTTTCCTTCTAGGTACTTTCTTAAAGCAGATATTGGTAGCGTATATTCACTTATTGTATGTTATATTTATTGTAACCTTTGGAAATAATCTTATTTCAAATTCAACACCATAAAAATAGTCGAAAATAATTAATATCAAGAGGTAGAGGCGACGTGTAAAAATGCATTGTAAATTAAGTGGGTGGGGTACAAATTAAATAGTTGAAATAAATGAAATACATTTTTCCTGAGAAAAAGTAAATATAAATATTTCAAATGTCTCATTAGCTTGTTTAATGACAAGAAATCCGATATCATAAGCAAGTTTGCTCACATTTTCAGACATTATTCAGCAGTATTATTTTCGTAATCAGTCGCCATATTGATAACGTCATTTCCGGATCCAGTCGCGGTCCCCAGAAGCGATACATACATATTGCTTTTGTCTTAGACCAAGAAATAATTTGGTATATGTGGCTATATTTCTCAACTACTTTCGAGCGAGATTACAAATGGCCGTGGACTATTATAAAGAAGCAGAAAATTATGAAAATGTTGAAAAATCGCTGGCAGTTTCAGCATCAGTGGGTGTGTTCAAAACAATTTTTCATAAAAACAAGCCTGGTGACCTAATCTTTTTATTTGTTCATTGTTTTCAGCACAAATTTTCCTATCATATATGTGAATTTGAAAAAATTCTATGAAAGGAAAAAAACTATACGAATTCTCTTTAAACCAGAGGAAATTTGTTCGTCGTTACATAGACTAAAAGTCTCTACACAGTTAGTTTGTTGTCTTTATAGATTTATATTAGCTTTGTCAAAATATATCCCTTGCCAGTACAGACGAAAAATGATCGGAAGGACAGATCAAGAGAAAGTCCCAACTCACCCAGAACGGAGAGAGAGAGAGAGAGAGAAAGAGAGAGGGAGGGAGAGAGAGAGAGAGAGATCGTTTAGATACAAATCCAGCTAACTCAACCTATCCCGTTTTGAATAGAAAACGTAATTCTTTAATGTACCTGGAATATATAGCACTGAGACAAACGAAACCCATTTTCTTTAGAAGAACTTATACTGGCCTAAAACAATAGATAAAATTCATAAAGTTGAACACCATAATACATTGCTGTTACTAATGGTTTACATAATATATATATATATATATATATATATATATATATATATATATATATATATATATATATATATATATATATATATATATATAAGTAGACAAGATGTCGGATGGAGTAGAGGTAATGATTACCATTCGAAACAAAGATATTAATACAAGATACAAATCGGCCTTTACATTTATCATGTCTACCAGGGAGAATTTTATTGAAATGATTGTCTCGCTGACCAAGGCATGTACAGTGGGTTTATGCTAATTGATGAGTATTAAACGTACCAGCATTAAAACGGACAACTAACTAAATATTGAAATGGACCATACAATAAAGTCTGACAGGTCTAATTAATTGTTGAATTCATCTACAACTATTAGGAAATATACCGATAAACTATACTATAACGTGTTTATAAGCTATTTGGCACAACTAAAATATTATAAAATACATTTTGCGCAAATCTTTTCCTTAAAGCAATTTCAACTTACAGCACTTTTGCCATTAGTAAATGACATACAATATTAGATAGCCGTTAGACGGAGGGAGATATAATATAGAAAGCATGTTAAAATGTCACTAAGTACCTCTCCATTAGCATGCAAGACACACATAGAGCCGATAAACACAGAATGACATTAAGATGTTGACAGTCTGAGGGATGAACCTATTCTAATGATTTAATAGCATGTAATTATACTCCGTCGCTTCTTCATACTATGATTGCAGCAGTAATTGCAAACGTCATTGGGTTATCACTTGTGTCAAGACGAAATAACATTATGTAAGAATACTAAAATACGGAATATTCTTCGTGCCACGTCAATGCTTGCCTCATTATCACTCGAAAATACAATAATAGCCGTTCTGTCCAAAAACTTATAAACATGCAAAATTTAATCCTCGTCGACATGTATCGTCTTAAGTTTCGCATGTCTTTTTTAATTCTCGCATTAGCAATTTGATAAATTCCCCATAACCAATTTCACAATACGATTTATTAAAACTTCGCATTGTCACGCTGTCGCTTGGGATAATATTTTTGGACAAATTGATCAATTTAATTTTCCCTGGTTATTATGTATCAATACACCGAAACAAATTTCTAATGTTAGTCAATGCTTATTCCATTTCCCGTTTTAAAGGTGTAATAGAAAATTTCATATACGGTGTTATAGAAATAAACAATATTTAACACTGGCACTACTGGATGCAAATGCCATTAAACGGGTCATGAAATTGGCCTTAATTTTTTCAAAGGTTTTTAACAGAGTTTTTATTTAATGGGATTTTCATGACCATAGTTTTAATGCCATACAGTAAAAATGACTTTGATGGCCATAAAAAGATGCTTAAAATAAACCATTAAAATAAGTTAACAGGCTCCTTAAAACTCCATAAAAAATTTTAATTGGCATGAGATTAATGTGCCATTAATTTTTTAATACTTTGTTTATGGCCGTTAATTATTAAAAAATTGACTAATGGTCTCATTAAATATGTCAGATTCAATTTTAATGGGTTTATAATATTTTAATTGTATATCAAATTAAGGGTCATGAAAATTTGCCTTCAGAATTAAACATCTTAAGATAATCAACTTCATATTAATATTTGCCATATTGATTTAAACTACGTATTACTACACATGTAATAGTGTCTATACATATGTACTGTTTTGTAAAATGCTAGAAGAATATTTGTTTCTTCTTTTTTCTCTTATTATTTTGTAATGTAAACACATGTAACAGCCTCGTACAAACATTTGTTATATTGTATCCTTATTCTGTCATATGTTCATATGAAATGAGAAAATAAATGGATATTGTATTGTATTGAGTTGTACTGAGAAGGGTTTACAGGTACCGGTTTAATAGATCAAGTGACCATGTGGGTAGTTTTAACTATTCAACATTATAATATTGACAAACATTCTGACCAAGTTTTTATTGGCACAGACATTAGGCATAAGGTGTATTCAAAAAGCAACTGTTGATGACAATGTCAGCGCACAATGGACAATCACAATTTAGCTCTACTTCAGTATGCACTGTACAGCTAAGAGCAAATGTTTGAGGGATTGCATCACAAGTAGCTTCTCCCATCTCCAATTAAGCGTACCACAGTCTTTGATTCGTTGAAACAAAGAGGCGACTGATCTGCCCATGCCCCAAATGAATTTAAATCAGACTGTAAATCTTCACAATTATGTGTACTGTTCACTTCTCTATAAACCTTAGTTTCTACTCAAGAATTTGAAAATCTAAACTAATCTGAACACATTTTATAAAAAAATTAATATGTTTCCATCAGACTTTCATTGAAATAAATCCGATTTTTGTAGGAACACAATTTGCCAAACATTTCAAAAAAAAATGGCGTAACTGCATCAAGGGGAAATAACTTCAATGCAACTAAATATAACATCATGATATATTATAGACGATGTGTGCATAGTGTGTATTTATTGTGATTAAAGTCCATTTTAGAACAATATGAAACTGGAATTATAAGCATTCAATAGGAGAGCAAGCCAAAAACCAAAAAGAAAATATATACGAATCACATTTTACGGAATTCAGGATTTAATGGGCATTACATTGCTGTTAAGGGCCATAAAGTTTACTCTTAAATGAAATCGTAAACAACCTGAACATTTAATGGGTATTAAATCAAATTTTAAGGGCGATGAATAATCCTGTTAAATTAAAAAAATACCGAATTTCACTATATTTTCAAAGCCATTAACTATTTTAGCTACCAAACTTAATTTTTAATGTCATTATTCATGGTTAAAAATGGGTGTTTTAAAGGTATTTTAACATGTAACCCATTAATATTGTGAAACCTGTTAAATAAAGTGATGCAAGAATTAATGGGGTTAATTAACGGTTTTCATATTTTAATGGATATTTTACAGGGTTTTAAACCATGTTTAATGGTATGTGCATCCAGTGGCAGGAGCAGGATTCCGTACTTAAACTGTGACAAACAAGTTTGTCAATGGATCTGAATATTAAGATATTAGATCACTAATAGTATTGTTTACAAAATGGCATTTGCTTGGTATATTCTGTAAGGTAACCGTGTTTTGCACTGTTTTGCAATTTTTAAACAACTTTTACCGTGCCGTTTTTTATAAATTTTGTATAACTTAAGGTTTCTCCTCAAGTTCAAGTAGAGACACATTTCAAAGTGATAGCCAATATCCAAAACGTTTGCAGAGACCTAATTTTACCATTAATTTTAATAAAAGAAACATCAAACTATTGATAAACAATTATAAAACACAAAATAAAAATGTCAATATTTTTTCTATGGTACCTCAAGTAAACGTAGTTAATGAGACAGAATTCATACTTCAACATTGAAAAAATAAGGTCGAATGCTGTGTTTCTGTTTTGAATTTTGCTTACTCCATTTAAAAATAACATTAGGGCAGACGTAAAACCTACCAAATTTCTTCCATAATATAAAATCTAGAGTGTAAGCAAAATAGAGAACTTTCACCGCGTGTAACTCAATATTTTTAAAGTTGTGTAACTCTACCCCTTAAACGGGTCATGAAATTGGCCTTAATTTTTTCAAAGGTTTTTAACAGAGTTTTTATTTAATGGGATTTTCATGACCATAGTTTTAATGCCATACAGTAAAAATGACTTTGATGGCCATGAAAAGCTGCTTAAAATAAACCATTAAAATAAGTTAACAGGCTCCTTAAAACTCCATAAAAAATTTTAATTGGCATGAAATTAATGTGCCATTAATTTTTTAATACTTTGTTTATGGCCGTTAATTATTAAAAAATTGACTAATGGTCTCATTAAATATGTCAGATTCAATTTTAATGGGTTTATAATATTTTAATTGTATATCAAATTAAGGGTCATGAAAATTTGCCTTCAGAATTAGACATCTTAAGATAATCAACTTCATATTAATATTTGCCATATTGATTTAAACTACGTATTACTACACATGTAATAGTGTCTATACATATGTACTGTTTTGTAAAATGCTAGAAGAATATTTGTTTCTTCTTTTTTCTCTTATTATTTTGTAATGTAAACACATGTAACAGCCTCGTACAAACATTTGTTATATTGTATCCTTATTCTGTCATATGTTCATATGAAATGAGAAAATAAATGGATATTGTATTGTATTGAGTTGTACTGAGAAGGGTTTACAGGTACCGGTTTAATAGTTCAATACATTTTTCAATACAACTTTCACCGCGTGTAACTCAATATTTTTAAAGTTGTGTAACTCTACCCCTTCTGTTTAAGTAGCAAACTCACTTTGAACATTTGAACACCACGAAATCACTGATAAGATTCATCTTTTTCCATTTTTGTACAAGAAATCAATAATAAGACTTGAAAGAAGTAAAAACTTATTAGAAAAAAAGGAAAATAAGGAAAAAAAATTGGTCCCAGTAGGGCTTGAACCTACGCCCCCTCCCCCCCGCGCCACCTCCCCCCCTCCCCCCAAGAATTGCAGTAAAAGTAGGTTTATGGTAGGAATTGAATACTCTTCAAAAAGGAGGTTCTCTATTAATGATCTAATACCTTAATTTATACACACAATGGATGAAAATAGTGAATTTCAAAGTGTTGTACGTAACATATGTTACTGTAAAAGTTTTTATCCCAGCTATTACAATGCATTTTGATTTTATAATCACGCGATGCTTTAAACACTTATTCACGCAGTAAAGTGACCTAAGTGAAACAAATCAACAGAACTATCTACCCGTATTGTGTTTTAAACAAAGATCACTCCATCGCATTTTTCCTTAAGGATGAAAAGGCAAGGCATGGTGAATGAAAATAAGGAATTATAAACGACTGAACTGATCTATTTTTCCATCAATTTCAGTAACGTTTTTTAAGTAGTATTTGTAGAACATTTTCAGAAACATTTCACTACAAAAGCAAAATCCAAATGTTTTAGCATGTTAATCGCCTCTATGAATCTTAAACTCAAAATCATTTAAATTCTGTTTCCAATATATCAAAACACACACATAATTCTAATCTACCTTAGAGAACAATGATGGCAATTCGTAGTCAAATATTACAGGATAAGGAAAGCTTATTCATCATTTTCTTGACAACGTCTCTTTTGGTTGGTGAACATTTATCAAAACTGACAAGAGAAATATTTTTCATCCGTCGATATTCCCGTGTCCTTGTTGCAAACTTTAGATTAATATTTACGCTGCATACTTTAGATTAATATTTACGCTATATAGTGTAAAAGATATGAAACAAAATATGGCAATGAAGATTCTATTTGTGAAGAAAGGATCAAATTTTCATTAACTTTCTTTAAGTATTCCAAATTTTACAAGAGGAGCTGGCACGCTCTATCTGCCCCGGAACCTCCAGTTAAATAAGGTAAAAAAGAAGGTAACATATGTTGAAAAGGTATCAGTTTCAAGGAAATGTATCTATATAGTAATGTTTATAGGATCTAAATATGTATAACAAATAGCGCAAATGGTCCGACAACCATTTCGTATTGACAAATATACAAAGTTTGACCAAAATATCTCATAATTCTCAAGATATGTACTATATTAACTGAATGTTTGAAAGGATGTTTTTACGAAGAAAACATGAAAATGTGTATTTATGATTAAGTATGCGGAATAAAACAGGGTCAACATACGATTTGTTGGCTTAAAATACCCTAAAATGATGCCCCAAAAGGGGAACTATGCTTTTTTTATTCCAAATCGAATATATTTTAAACAATCTCAAAAAGGTTTATTCGTGACCATAATCAATTTTAACTTATATAAAAAATATTAAATTATATTTTGTTCACATTCAATATACAGGACCAGCAAAAAAATGAAATGAAAATGAATATAAACTAGAACGTTCTTTTGCAGAAAGCACATGTCTCCCCCAAAAGCATATTCATAGGCAAGAAATTAAAGTCAAAGTCAAAGTAACCCTGATGGTTGGCTAAGCAATCATCTACGTCATCTAAATGAAAATTAGTTTTAATGTTCAAGTCCCTGTTGTCTTTGTTGGGAAACACACTACTCAATAAGCCTAATCATCCTTAGAAGTGTCAATGTTCTTGATCAAGCGGATTTGTAGTAATAGATCGGAGACAGTTTTTATGCCTCTGGGCCTTACGAGCTTGACATTTGACCTAAAATCTTCATCCCAAGGGTCATCTACTCTGCATGTCAAAACATCCTATAAAGTTTCAAGGTTGTAGTTCAAGTGTTTCTCAAGTTATGGATTGAAAACTTTTTTCATGTTTCGGAACCTTGAAAGGTTGACCTTTGACTTACTGACCTCAGATTCATTAGGGATCATTTGGGGTCACCTCTGAAAGAGAGACACCAAAATTATTAGTGTTGTTTTACTTTAAATGTCCAATCTTCCAGTAAAGTTTCAAGGTCATGGGTCTAGTGGTTCTTAATTAATAAATCGGATTGCATGTTCTTGCCCCTGTGACCTTGACCTTGATCGAGTCACCTCAAAATCAAGAAGTGTCATATACTCCGCATGTCCAATCATTCTTTGAAATTTCAACATTTTAGGTTAAGTAGTTCGTAAGTCGTTGATCGGAAACAGATTTCCCTGGTCAGGCTCCTGTGATCCTACCTCCGATCGCCTGACCAAAAACAAATAGTGACCACCTAATGATGTATGAAGGTTCTAGGTCAAACGTATCTCCAGCTATTGATAGGAAATGAAGTGTGACAGACGGACGGACAGTTCAAAAACAAAATATCTCCCCCAGTAAAGGGAGTGATAATGAACGGAATTCAAGCATATAATGTATACGATTCCAAAAGATAATAGAAATATTTACATTTTGAGGTCCACAAGTTATTTTATATAACATGACTGCATGTACCTACATGTACATGAATAATTTGCCTCATCAGTATTCAATTGTAATTCCTGTTCTATACTTATTCTATTCTAACATCCTTTTGACAATAAAAATGTTTTATTTGGTTTAACTTGAGGCACATAATAGCAGTTATGTATCTTATTATTAGTGCAATAGTTTTACATAAGAAAGTGAGGCCCCTTAAAGGTTTACTATCATATGTTGTTGTAGTCTTTTATATTGTAAAATCAATTTTAACTCCCTTAAAACGCTTATGTTAAGCATTATCATTTTTTGTGCGTAACGTAAAGTAAATGACATAATCATGTCTTCAAACCAAATGACTCATCTAAAGATAATCGAAACAGATTTATACCCAGGTTTCCCAGAATTCTTCTCTAAATTACAAAGACCTACACAGTAATATAACTGTATAGACAGTAAATTTACTTAAACATGAATGTGTTCTTGCAGTAGAATTTTATGGTTTCCATGGAGTGTACACTACAATGGAACCCAAGTGTCGTTACACAGGCTTCCAGACAAAGTAATTCGAAGGCCACAATATTTATGTTTCTCCTCATTGGCAAATCGTTCCATGGACATACTAGAAACATGAACATCAGGTATTTAGGAAGATTTTAAGCGAGGAACTATAATTTTGTCAGGCTCAATTTAGTTACTTACAGCTTGATGCTATTTTTTAACACATGTCAATGTATTGTACCAAAAGTATAAAGTGTGTTACAACCTGTGGCGCACTATAGGTATCGCACAGTAATAAGGCGCTTTAAAATGTAAACAAACAAAACAATAGCATGAATTCAAGTTAATACACTACGTTTACGATGCAAACAGTAATTCCTCGTTGGCCGAGCGGTAACGGTATTCGTGTTACACCTTTTCGTCGGGAGTTCGATTCCCATACCCGTAAAATATTTTGAAAAATGTATTTAGTTTTTTTTATTTTAAACTACAATTCAACGAAAACAACCCAAGTTGGTTAGTCTAGTATACTATAACTTGTTCACTAACTTATGTATGTTACTTTTAACACGTAATTATGTTTAAATACGCCTCATCTTTGAAGTAATCTAATGTTTTTGAAGCTTTCATAAATGAATTAGAAACCAGAGGAAAACAGACTTACACAAAGTATAAAATTAAACTTATGTTTAATGCAAAATAGAAAAATGACAGATGAAAGGTTCGAACCATCGAAACTATCGTTACAAAATGATTACTTGTCTGGCCACTCTACCTACTGCGCCATCAAGCCAACGATTAAACTTAAATCCACAATATTTTATTTTAAAACAGAATGCTAAGTACTGGTAGTTTATTTACATGTTGCTAAAAATAAAAACGTCATAATACTGTGCGGTACTTATAACAGGTATTAGATGAAGCACTGCAATAAACAAAGGCTCTCGTCATGCTTATGCCTCCAAACGTAGACAATGCATCAAAATCAGATAATGCATGTAAGAATATAATACCAATCGATACATACATCCAGAACTTATTATGCACCCAGGAGAAAGCTGATAATGGTATATATTTATTTGTCACCGACGATTTAAATTCAAATAACAAAGGGAAAATGTTATGTGCAACAGACACTGAGACACGCTTTTGTTTTCTATATGCATCTTGAATAATGATGTTGATAGATGTATACCTGTAGTTGGTTATCCTAACTACATGTATACATCTACCAACATCATTATTCAAGACGCATACGTTATATCACTGCAAAGTATTATTATATTCTGCGATAGATATGTTAGTCTTAGTAGGTATCATTGTGTATCTTATTTCAAATTCGTAACCAATTGTATGACGTTGCTAATCTGTGCCACATGGGTCTAATGACCTTCTGGATTTAATAAATAAACTTTGAAACTTTGTGTTTTCTATAGTAGCTGAAATTGCCCTTTCCAAATAGTTCTGATTCATACAGACTCATCCCGTAGCATTTTTGTCATTAAAAACAAGGAAAAAAGTCCAACAGGAAAAGCAACTTTCATAGAACACAGCCGCCCATACAACATTTTAAAACTAATGCTCTTTATGCATTATCTTGTTGTGATACTTTCTCAACACGAGTGCAGGCATTGTGCATCTTGACTTATGGCTATGCCTCGTTTGAAGGTTTGTGATCAGAACGGTAGATTGTTCAATTGTACAACAGTGTATGGATTTTGAGCTATCAAATGAATCCAGAAAATAAATTGTCTTAAGGAATTAGTCACACTGAAAGCAACCCAAAATAAATGTTCACGTTACTTTTCCAAGTGTAAAATTTAAAGGGTTACTTCCTGGGTCATTATATAACTTACGTTTCCTTTTTTAATTATTCGGCTCTACTCAAAGGTTACAAAAAACTTCTAAGGATATTATCTTCAAATTTGAAGTATTCTGAAAGCATCGTAAATCTAAACGCTATCCCCTTAGTTTTCATACGCAAGATATTCTTTTGACGCAAATATATAATAACTTATAAAAGTTGTCCAAGCACTGCGATACAATTTAGAAATTCGTCGGAATGAAACTGTTACTGTAAGTTATAAACTTTGGGATTAATGATATACTCACTGTACATACTTCTGGAACAAATTACTTTCTGACCACTTACATTAGCTTTGGCTCTCTGTAATCAAATTAGGGTGTGTCTGCTGTCAGTCATCAGAAAATTACTTCAGTGATTGTTTTCATTATTTTACGCACGGTTCATGCTGCTGCTTTTATTCTATTATTATTATTTAGAATTGGTAGAATGGCTTTTATCAAGATGCTGTGAATTCGTGAAGAAATGAGTCAGTAGGGTATTATAAACAAGTAATCCTTAATAGGTACATCTAAAATCTTTCTCTGGAATAGGAACATGCTCATTACATATATCGTTTAAATGTTACTTATTTAGTGTTAAAGATAATTAAAGTAAAATCATGTAGGAGACATAGGAAAACAAGGTAAAACAATATGAAAATACAACGGTCTTGAAGCAGGCTTTTAATTCAAATAACAGATATCAAATGTTATTATTCCTATAATTTCTTAGGATCTATGTCATCAACATCTGTTCCAATTTAAACTCATTGAATCCAAATTAAGTGTACAGCTTCCACATCTTTATGACCGTTTCTGTAAGAGACAAAGAAGCTTTTTCGTTTACTCTACATTCCTTTGCATATCATCAGATTCATGTTCCACTTCAAGTATACCTTAGTGTTGTTAGATTTTGACTTATAAATCTACCTAGGCAACGGATTTGTCCTTTTCTCGCTTAAACGTCAAATTCACATAATATAGGTTTATAATGACGAATTCCAGCTGTTTGTGGTAGAGGTATACAATTATGGAGGCAAAGGCGGGCACCTGGGTAGGACAAAAGACCATCTGTTAGTCAGCTGGCTTCCTCTACACAACAAGCGGGGGGCCTTGCTTCCTCTACACAACAAGCGAGAGGCACCAGTGCAACAGCTTTTATAACCACTAACACTTTTGTGCAGGAAGTCTAACTGCCCTCCATTTGATGGAAACTGATGCAGGGCTACGGTTTCTGTAAAATACAGATATTTTAGCAACGAAGTTGAGATCAATCATTGAGAGGATGAGAACCATTTTTGACCCACTCGTTTTTATTACTAACTTTTACGCCATCAATAACATGAATGTTTCAAGTTACTGTAGAGTATTTTAGCCATTGGAAATGATAAAGCGTTGAGAAACGCGCAAAAGAATGCTTAATTCTTGGCGCTCATTCGGTCTTTTGGCTAAGCATACGATGACCGGATATGAACCATTTTAACTTTTAAGTAATTCAAATTGTACGCTCTACCTAAATATCGGTTTCTTTTTATGTGTTTGTTACTTATTTATTAAAAATGAACGTCAGTTGTGTATGATCGTTTGTGTACAATGAACACTGGTCTTATAAACTGATGTACGATTGCATTACGTGTGATTATTACCCATGTTGAAATGTCGAGAATGGGTTGAACGTTATACATCATTTGATTAATCTAGGCTTGTTAATTTATAGTATTCTATATTCTGAAAATGATACTTGTAAGTTCTTCGTCAGTCAATGAACACCACTTTACCCGAACCAAAGACAAATGGTTATTTTAGAATATTTGGTCAAATCGGTATTGAAGACATACTCTTGCCAATAGTGTAAACTGGCAACCATTCGTTTGCCAGTCAGTTAGTTCTTAGCAGGTGAACAGCAGATTTGTATAAATTTGTTTATTTCAATGTTATATCTTTGAAGACCTTTGTGTTAATACTAGCGATTCCTACATACTTATATATTTCCTGATATTCTCATCACCTTACAACAACTCTGGAAATTATCTTTTTCAAAAAGGGGACATCTCGGTATACTCACCGTACATTTACAAATCACATGGATAACTGACTTCACACCCAATACCACCTATCCAAGGTAAAGTTTCAAACCTAAACTAGTCAGAGGCAAATGATTTTGCAACTTTTGTTAATTGATTAACCTTGAACTATCCATAATATTGTGTACAATAAACGGTCAAATCAACAATAAATTAATACACATTTGTAGAATTTATCTATAATAAAGCCTGAAAAGTTGCTTATTTCAATAATTGCAGTTTTATAATGAATAGTCACAGTTCAAACTAATTTAGAATTATGGATTTCTTTTACATTTTGTAACATATTTTCGTAGACACTTTTTTCTCGGATCAAATATAATTATCTGGCTGATATATAAAGTAGTTTGATTTCATATCTGATAAAAGCATAAGAACACGAAAACGTTTCAGAAGGATTAAAAATTGCAAGATACGAAACTCGAGTCAAAAGTGTCGGTGTTAACTAATGAATGAATTGTAAAATGTTTGATTATCGAAACAATTCCCCCTAAAATAAAAAAAATAACGTTACTTGTCCAAAATGAAACTGTTATCAAATAGTGCAATGTAATATGTCAATAAGTTAAAATGCACAATACTGAATGTACCATACTTTACATTTAATACAACGCATCGACATCAACTGATCTGTTCTCATTGTAAATTTTGCTAAATTTCGAAATGGGTCAAATTATATCAGAGGTACATACGTTTGCAATTAAAGCTTTCAATTTTATATGGCTTAATAATATTAAGTTGTTGATTACTTGATTTGAACTGCTTCTACGTTACAAATTTAGATTCTAGCGCTTGAACAACATGACATCTGAAAGTGTCAGCAAAAATCTATGACATTAAATTGAACGTTTAACAAAAGACAATAATACCCTTTTAAATTGAACGCTATAATACATTGGCCTAAAAAGCCATCAGAGATTGATTGTCTACGGTGTGTCATTAGGACAAGCGCTTGCTCCCTATAAACGCGAAGCGCGATGATACGATAATACGATGGTGAAGTGTGACAGTACGAGGGTGACAGTCATGTTTTGCAATCGTCTTGTCACGCTTCGCCATCACACCTTCGCGCTTCACCGTCGTACTGTCGCCTTCCTGTCAAAAAATAAATTATTATTCGCTTTTATATTA
Organism: Mercenaria mercenaria; assembly: GCF_021730395.1. Lineage (NCBI taxonomy): Eukaryota > Metazoa > Mollusca > Bivalvia > Venerida > Veneridae > Mercenaria > Mercenaria mercenaria. Next base: position 59,928,235 of record NC_069378.1, read on the forward strand.
TAAATATAAATCCAAAGCACGTTCCTTCGTCTGGCTCAAAATGACAATCTAAATCGGGCGATTGTTCCGAATTTTCAGTTAGTGGCAAACAAATTGCTTTTGTGTAAGATGCGCACTAGATATCTGTTGCTAATGTCTTTGTGTAGTAAATATGAAAGCATTGAAACGCTTATTATACAACTGGTAAAAAAAGTCACAGTGAATAATACAACGTACTTTTACGCAGATCAGACTGCATAGTGTGAAAACTAGAACGTGTCAAAGAGTAAAACGCGTGAGCGTATAGGTAATTTCCGTTAGAGTACCTATTCCGTTAAATACGAGTTAAGTTTTATTTACACCCAGTGTTTTAAGCTATTAAAAGACTTCAATAAATCAAGGGAACACATCAAGAACAGGTAGATGAGTTACAACGGATTTGCAAACTAACACATTCGATTGTTCTTGATTTTCATTAAAATGTGTACCTGAACTTTGGCTGTGATACAGGAAAATAAATGTGTTTGTTGACATTACATATTCTTAAGTGTTCTGGTAGGTAATTATTCATAAAAGTAAGCAGAAACGTGTTAGATGTAAAAAACAAGGAATTTGAAATATCATCATTAATATACCAATTCATTCGTTTATCGGCGATGACACGAGGTATCACATTGTTTTAAACAAATTGATATAAGGAAATGGATTGAATGAATTTATTCAAAAGAGACTATGAAAAGTAAAACATCCCTGACGAAATCACGTTAACATTTCTTGTCACCAGAGATATCTGGAGTCAATGGTCTATGTAGAACAGGTATCGTGTTTTCGGTTTATTCAGGTCAGTGTGAAATACCGGTGAAATTCAGTATTTTTTGAGAATGCCAATTCTGCTTTCCTGTACATCTTTAACACTTTCAGTTCAAAACTACAGTTCAACTAATATTATTTATGCAAAAGTATTCGACATCAATTTAAACAGTAAAAAAGCTCTAATAGTGCACGTGACTTTCTACATAGTACTGCTTATAATATGCCTTTTGCTCATAAAACGCGTAAATAAAAAGCATATAACGGATTGGGTTTACTTGAAACACCTGCGCTACCGCATACGTGTTTATTGAATATCGAGGATTGAACGGAACACTGTCGAAACACTTACTAGTATCAGAGGAAGAAGAAGATATGACAGTAGTTCCCATTAAGACCTCGATTCTAATGGAATGATGAAGTGATAAAGCTGCTTGAAGCTGTTTTTAATCGTAAAGCCCTCTACAGACGGTAGGTTTTTGTTGTACAACACCAATTGAATTCAAGATGTACAGCCGAATATTATCGTGTGTATGATGCTATTCCCTAATTTCGTAAATCTTAAGTCTTGACTTACAGATTAGGACATGTTCTATTTCGTAAGTTTTGCCTTACGTACCACTCACGTTGACAAGCAACAAACTGGTAAATAATTAGTTGATAAGAGGCAAATGAATGAAATTTCAGAAACAATTGCCCAAAAGATAAACACAAATCTGAATATAAAATGGCTTTTTAATTTTGTCTTTTGGCAGTTCCTGTGATAGGCAGGCTCCATAACCTCAGATCCCCTTTCTAAATTCCAGTTTGTTTAGTTCTGCTCATTGTTTTCTCGTTTAGGGAAAAATCATTATTTTAACCGGGGACCAAACGCCGCTTTTCATGGAATTACACACTAGTGTAGCATTGAAGGTTCCATGTGCACCGCCGTATGAACACATCTGCGGATGTCTCTAAATTGTTTTTTTTTTTTTTTTTTTTTTTTTTTGTACTTTTAGCATGTGTAAATGTCGAGTTCTGTTCTAGATGGCGTGGACGGTAGCATGCATTTCCACTACCGTCCATGAACAGGCTCAATCAAACATAGCCTGCAACATTTTCGTTTTTGTTGTGTTGAGCGACCTGTGAAGTTTCCACTTCTTCTATTCTAATGCATAATGGAAAACGGATGTCACTGAAAAGTTAAATGATTTGAGCCGCGCCATGAGAAAACCAACGTGCGTTTCCGACCAGCATCCGCGCAGTCTGGTCCATGATGTTCGCTAACGGTTTCTCTAATTGCAATAGACTTTGAAATCAAACATCACTGATCCTGACCAGACTGCGCAAATGCACAGGCTGGTTTGCATCCATGCAGATCGCAAAGCCACAATGTTGGTTTTCTCGTGGCGCGGCTTATGTAATTGTGTCATGCTAATCACATTCATGGGACATAAAAAGGTGAATATCATTTTTTTTATTTTTATTAATGGTTACATTCTTTTCAGTACCTGATGCACTATGTTTACTAGGTAAATCTTTGTGATTTATATTGGAATGGAATACTGTCTGTATGTGAAAAATGTACAATTTCGAAATTGTACATCTTTGAGATAATTAGTGTTGTACAACAAAAACCTACCGTCAGTAGAGGGCTTAAAATAGATCTGATTATGACATGCGTAACGGAAACACTGTTTGTATCTTTATATGAATCATTAAAACTGAAAACTGAAAACATAACGACATCTTAGAATGAAATTGTCATTACATATTTTTATGACACATAAATGACTGTAATTGATTTCTTTTCAACAGTTTTTACTAAAACCTTTAGATGACTGTTTTGAATTACACAAAAGCAGTTATAAAGAATATACGATACTATGTTCAGTTGTCTAAACCAGAAATGGAAAGTATGTTTGATATAAACGGGGACCTAATTCACGTTTTATATAACAGTTTGTTTAAAATGGAAATACACACAATTATGATTGTATTAATGTAATGATTTGACATTCGTTATATAAAGATATCTAAGATACGAAGCATAATGTAAACTTTGTATGTATATCTAATGGTTTTCTGTTACAAAGTGTCAGATGTCCATCATTACAAACTAGTGTCCTTGTATGCATATGGCACCTAAACGTATACATGTGCAGTTATTATACCTGTAAACGCAAAGCTTCTTCGATATTTCTCCATTTTGCAGCATTTAGATGGGAAATAACATGTTGGATATGTAAAAGAAAATATGACTTACGGTAAAATACCGTGATCAACAGTTTACTTCCCGTCTTTTTCTGAAATGCCATACCATATGCAAATATAAATCTTACTAAATCAAACATGTATGTAATATATTCGCTTGTTATTAAATGATCTCTTTCATCGTGCTGTAAATGCGTCTTAGCTCGGGATAGTTTTAAGGAGATACTGAACGATAGGGATAAAGTAGATATAGTAGTAGTATTGATTGGTTTGGAATATCGAGAATAATAAATTAAAAAGGTGTATTACCTGCATGCGAGGGGCATGTAGTGATAAATGTTCGAATAGTCTTGAAAACCATCCTTCCAACGAAGTACGCCTCGTTGTGTACAGTCACAAACTGGTGGCATTTACGTGATGTCAGTTTCAAGAAATGATTTTAGATTAAAATGGACCGAATTTGTTTTCTTTGTCTGTACGGTACGGTCGTTCAACGTCTACATGCCAATACCCAATGTGGCAATGTTTAAACGCACGTTAGAAAGCAACTTTCCTGTTAACGATCTTTATATTGTCCATATAAAATGTACTCAAAACAGTTGCATGTACTATTAAATCAACGTATAACTTACTTTTTGCTGTATTCATTTATGTTCCTTTGGTCTAGAAAGAAACCATTACCAAGATTGTGCCTGCTGACCTCTTGGTGTATTTCCTAAAACAGACATGGGTCAAATTACCCGAATATAAACACTGGTGAGTTTGTGCTCAGGCCGAAAATGAAAAGAAATGTCGTCTGCCAACAGCATATAAGAAAGACGTATTTAACTTTCAACATGTAGACTAACAAAATAATGTACGCTAATTCACAACATTAGATAATTTATTGGTAGGACTGTTAAGTGAATGAGCTGATTTATTGTTGTGTTGATACTGCTGTCACGTATAGTATACACGTACAGTATTTTAAACGCAAAATTGTTATACCGGGACAGACTAAACCTGTGACCCAAGTTATTTACTTACTAACTTGGTGACTATTCAAGGTAATGACTTAAAATGTGACATATAGTAAAGCGGCAAATATGATGTATGAAGTGCAGAAACCAGGTCTATAGTTCAAAAGTCAAGGTCACAGTAGGGTCATACTTGTCCGTCATACTAGTATTTTGTAATCAGACCAAGACTTGATAACCATCCAAGGTTGGCAAATAGGATGGCGGCTGTGAGACAATGTGCATAGCACATGATCTGTGTCCGTAGGTCAGAGAATGATATCACAAAATTAGTTACAATCTGACTTTTGCACTTTATGTTTAGAGCACGTAGAGCATAGAAACCGCCTCGGTAGCCTAGTGGTAGAGCGTCCGTTTCGAGTTCGAGTTCGTGGGCTCGATCCCCGGCCGCGTCATACCAAAGACGTAAAAATAGTACTAGTAGCTTCCTCGCTTGGCGCTCAGCATTAAGAAGGTAGTGCGAGGACTGGTCAGCCCAGTGTCAGTATAATGTGACTGGGTGGGGTATCATGTCACGTGTCTACGGCGTGATATTCCCGTGAGGCAGCACTCACTGCTACAAGTAGACACCGTCGTTTATATGACTGAAAACAAATTGTTGAAAAAGACGTTAAACCCGAACACACACACACGTAGAGCAAAGCTGGGTATTGATGATGCAACAATCCGCATAATTCTTCCCAACCTCGACACCCAAAAAACCTTCATCAGAATGCCACTTTTATATTTTGTGCCTAAGCATTCAAGTGATTAACAAGGTCGGTAGGTCAAAATTCAAGGTTACAGCGAATTCAAATCTGTCACTCATATAACATATATATGTATAGAGCATAAATAAAGCCCCCAACACACACACATGCACGCACGCACGCACACACACACATACAATAACACAACACACACACATACAATAACACAAAAGAAATAAAATTTAGAAAAAAATCACCTTTAGTTTCTTGCGCCTCAGTATTGCATCACCGCTGCCCTACAAGACTCCAAACCCTCACCCACTACCATATGAAGTAACACCTCCTCCGCCACACACCAAAAACCTTTACCTCCTCCTCCTCTGATTTAGAACTTCGGGTGTATATTTCCACGATAAGCATACTGAATGAAAGATCTTGATGTTAAAATGCACATTTGGCCTGACAGATGTTAAAATTATTTCAATTTTATTCACATTTGATTGACAAAATAACCTCTGTAAAGCGTCTTATTTTTTGCAACTTTCTGTCTGCACCAAGAGGAATTTAGCTGTAAAATTGTCAAATCAATGTGCATTCGATTTGCACATTAATATCTGGCTGGAGTTTTTATTCATGTTGTAAACAGACATCTTTTGTTTAATTTTAAATGTAATTAGTAGTGACAAGAAGGCAATGTTAATTCAGATACAAAATAAAAAGAAATTGACGTCGCGTGACCTGTGCTGTGACGTCATTTTCAACCAAATTTGAATTATTATATATAATAACACATTGTTTTTTTTTAAGAACTTCAAACATTGATTGAGTAATTACATTTTGACGACCAAAAATTAAAAGATAATCTTTCTACTGGTGCACATTTTCCAGCGTTAAAATACTAAATTATTCTAAACTCTCCTTGTAAGATAGAGTCCTTTCATCTAATGAAGTTTGCAAGCTTCACTCAAAATATTATCTCGATGTCTTTCGTTAATTTGTGCGAAAAAAAGTGCATCTAAGTGTTCTTTAAACAGGTTTTTTGCTATTTTTAGCCTGTACATTTTTGGGCCTGATTTACAGCTTATTGCCGATTTATTTATGGTATTATTCTAAATGTTTAAGTTTAGATTAAACCTTCAATGTCGCTAACTTGAAATGCATGAATGTAAGCAAATGTGATATCTCTAATTAGATACCATCTAATGCCTTCCTGAAAATGCAAATTTTAAAGCAAAGGTCAAAGAGCAGCGTGTCATTGACATGTACGGACAACAACTGATCACAATTATCCCAATAATTAACATTATATTTTGTCTGAAGGGTCAGTAGATCTTCTTTGAGCATTGGGAGACCAATCATTATCTAGCTATTGATAAAGCTACCGATCGACAATGAGCTAATTAATATAGATCTACTCTTCTAGGAGTGTGTACGGAGAACGACAAATGTTATTAAGATTCGAACTTTAAAATGATACAAGTCAAATCAGTTTTCTTTATATTTGCTAAACTAGATAAATGTTACAACTCTTAATTATGTTTAATTAAGTTTTACTTTTTAAGATATGAATATTTGCAATAACCTACAATTATACGCAATTTCTAGACAGTAAAGCTGTTATGATTTTAGAACAATACGATTTACTTTCACAATAGAGACATAACGTTGACGAACAAAACAAAGTTGTAGGACACATGTCTATGCCTACTACAGTAAAAATCTGAAATAAATCAAAAAAAGTTTCCACATGAATAGTTTCCATTGCTCTATTTTCTTTACAGATAACTGGTACTAAATCTGGGACTCAGTAGGTAATGCCAATTTCATTTCCGAAGGCATATATTGTAACAAAGTACTTGGACGCGTTATTCATGCCATTCATTTTTTGTCTGGTGTCATTTCTTTTTCTTGGGATCTTTTAAAAACTTGTTGTCTGTATTTATACCCTTAAATCCAACAAGGTAATACGCTATTTCTTTTTCATTTAATTCTATATGAAACAGAATATTAGCTTAACGTCATTTTGACCACTGACGTTTCAAATGAGCTATTTTCTCTGGTATTATATTAAGTTAAGACGTGTCTGCAATTAGATGATTCAGGATATTTCCTTACTAACGCTCCTCTATCATTGTCTTTATGTGTTCACAATTCCCAGAAACTGACAATTTCCAGCGTTTCCCTGAAAAGAGATGAAATTCATCTGCAGAACAGTCATTAAGATGACATAACAATATTGTCCTCTACAAAACCTTATTATTCAGAAATAGCAAGCTTTTTGGCAAATTTTTCTTCGGAAAGCATTAAATAAAATCTGGAAAGTAGATCCCTCGGAAGCACCGAGAACAAAGCAAACAGTAAAAATTGCAGACTCGGTTTTATTGAGTCTGTTCAAGAGCAGTAATGGAAACTGCAACACTGCCCACGCCCCCTAGCACCGGTTTAAGCAGAATTCAAACCTCAAACCTAAATGAGTTGAAATCGATGATCCCGAAGGACCAGAAAATATAACAACACTGTGATGAAGTCGGGGCGAATTTTTACGGCCGCCACACAGCACTTAACACCCGCTGTTGTGAAGTAAATAAAATCTGGAAAGTAGATCCCTCGGAAGCACCGAGAACAAAGCAAACAGCGAAAATTGCAGACTCGGTTTTATTGAGTCTGTTCATGAACAGTAATGGAAAATGCAACACTGCCCACGCCCCCTAGCACCGGCTTAAGCAGAATTCAATCCTCAAATCTAAAGTCTAAGTACTAGTATTCGCTGCATAACATACGCAGCAATTGTTTTTATGCAATGAAGGGTTCATTTTCTAAGATAATAAATATAATAAGCAATGGTACCCTATCCATTGATTTTGTTTAAACAATAGTTATTTCCAAATATACGTTAAATACAAACATACATTCATGTCATAGGACCGTGGAATAGGCTATAGTTTTATATTGAAACTTTTTTCCAATGGCTTAGTCTACGTTAATCAAGTTGCAAATATGAATATTTATATCAATACGAAATAGAATTTTAAGTACATGTAGTATAAGAATAGGGCAATTTTCTGACATTTTCTATAGCTGCATTGATAGCTTTTATAGATAAAAAAAACTACATGTATGCTATATTAAGTATTAAAAATGGTAATAAGTGTGCATATGCATACTTAAACGATCAAGCAGCTTGTTTGAACCTTGTATTACATTTAAATTCCAAAACTGTCTTTCCGTTTGCAATCTGAAACCATCTGAAACGATGAACTATGACGCTGCCTAGCTATAAAGGTTTCAACGTGTCACACAGCTGCCGTGCCAACTGAGCAATGTAATAGTGGAACTCTATAGTTACGGTACAATTTAGTTCAAGATTCTAAGAAACAGACAATACAACAATACGACAACTGTTTTTATAACGTGACTTGTTATATTCATGTCAAAGCGTTGACAACTGCCTTGTTATCGAGATCTTAAACTATACTGAGGGTACTAAATTATGCCATTGCGCCTTGAAACTTTACAAATAAGATACGAATGGCTTATCCCCATACCTGGTTTAATTCATGACATTAACACAATATTGCGGAATTCCATGTATGACTATGCAACTATTTTTCAAGGACTAATTGGTATTTTGTTGAACAACAAGCTGTCCTACTGGTTCTGTATATTACAGTATATCTGCCAATTATAATTTAATAGGCAGTGTCTGTCTGCATGTGTCAATCGCCTTCGAAAAAGAAAAACGTTTAAAAATAGAGATGTTATGTCTATTTGCAACATGATTAATAGGCACTGCATCTTACAAATATCGCATTAAAACGGATTAACTTAAGAATTAAGAATCAATTTGTTTCTGAGTAATCTGGTATAGTACAATACAAACTGCATCTCCATTATACAAAGCATTTGTCAATATTTTGAGTTCTGTAACTTTACTTAATAATAAAGCATTCATTTATTATGAGGCATATATAGCTTGCTATATTTATATGTAAAATAAGAATGTTATCAATGCTTAACATTAAATTGACAGGGAAAAGTAACACGTAAATTCAAGTATGCTATTATTTTACTTGGTTACGTTCTATGCTTCCAAAGGGTCTTCTTTATTAACCAGAGCAACAGCAGTATTTAATTGCGCTGTGGAGGCTGTCAAGAGTGTTTTTTTTTTCTTTTCCTTTGGAATCATGGAGTATATTCAATATAACTATAACAGAATTTTACTTAGGCCAGTGCTAGGGGCAAGAGCAATGCTGCACTTTCCATTAATTTTCGCAAACACACACAGGTAGAATTTGATATAATTTTGCTTGGTTGGGCTCTCTGCATCCAAATACTCTTCTCATTTGTTATTACTTATCAATGTCATTATACATGTCTTTGAAACCTAAAACAGTTACAATAGCTGTGACAACATGTCTATTAACAAAGTTCACACTATTCATTTTCGAGCATCTATCGTAAACGCAGTAGTCTTAACGTTTTGATATTATGTTAAAACTTAAATTAATCATTAGGTCACTAAATGGAGTTTATAATTAAAACACTTTTTAGACAAAAGGTGATTAAATAGGTCATTTGCTGAGAAAAAAAAAATCAAGTTTTCATTAATGTACTAAATGCATTAGTATCAACATTTTCAGGTGTTTGAAAATATGAAAGTGAACTGCATATAAATGTACATTTATCTGGAGGTTTTTGTCTAAAATGTGTTTAGTTTTACTAAATGTGTGCCAAAACATCTCTGAAAACAGATTTGTATAATCATATATGTATACCAGTAATCTAGCTTTCGGATGTAAGCCGATTTGTTAGTTCTATTCTCATTGTATCTTTATATTAGGTGTTCAAACATATAAAATCTCACACTAAGGTCAAAAAGACGTAATACAGCGCCATCTATCGGAAAGTTAAACATTACTGTCAACGCTTAGAACGCAAAGACGTGGTGTCGTCAAGAGTAATGTTTAACGTTCCGTTAGATTGCGCTGTATTACGCCTTCTTGACCTTAGTGTGAGATTTTATATGTTTGAACACCTAATATAAAGATACAATGAGAATAGCTGTTTACTGTCAACGCTTAGAACGCAAAGACGTGGTGTCGTCAAAAGTAAACAGCTTGTATACTAAAGATTTCATTTTTTTTTATTTGGATTTAACGTCGCACCGACACATGATAGGTCATATGGCGACTTTCCAGCTTTAATGGTGGAGGAAGACTCAGGTGCCCCTCCGTGCATTATTTCATCACGAGCGGGCACCTGGGTAGAACCACCGGCCTTCCATAAGCCGGCTAGATGGCTTCCTCACATGAAGAATTCAACGCCCCGAGTGAGGCTGGAACCCACATCGATGAGGGGCAAGTGATTTGAAGTCAGCGACCTTAACCACTCGGCCACGGAGGCCCCAGATTTCATTTCGCACTCAAATTTTCATCATACATGTATTTAAACAATTAAAAATCTACTTGTAGTTCATAAAAGAGGTAAATATAACTACTGTCTATTTTAAATATATTATTATTATTAAATATATTTTCTGATATGATTTTTTTCATCAAAGCCTGAATGACCGTCTCCAAGTCCAAAGAATATTTATTTATGTTTAGAGTAAACATATGGCTAAGATTGTGTCAGCATTTGACCGTATTGATATTTAACACTACATAAAAACTTCCTACGCTTTTTTATCAGTATGTTTATTGTTTTTCCAACTTCGAATAATATGAATAATATAGTTGGATATAGCCGCTAAATCGCTATCATTTCAACTTAAGCTTAAAAAATCTGGGTGATATGAATGAACTGAAGTATAAAAACTGAAAGTCCAAACTTTTAGAATGGGTTTCCCGAAATATGACCGCTCAGAGTCTGTTTTAAAACAGGACTATAAAAACAGTAAAATTTAATATGCGGATGCCCCGAGCGGGGCCATAGGCCCCGCGAGGACTTGGAGCTCCTTTAGATAACGTGTATGATGTATGTGAAATAAATGAAAAAAAATGCTGAAACAAAATAGAAAATATAGAAAATCTATCTATACCATGCAATTTACATTTCGTCTCCAGCCCTGGACGCCGCCATTTTTAAAAGTCTTAATTATCGTGACGCTTATGGCGTTCAGACTGCGTTAAGCTTTTAATAATACAGAACGCAGAAAAGTTTGACTGGTTTACTGTATTTTTTCACTCGAGGTCATACGGCGCTCATTCAATTGTGAACACAAAGCACCCCAATAACAAAGATGGTCTTGATAAAAATCCGTTCCAGTCACTATGGACGTCTGCAAAACTCGTTGTCGTCTACTGCATATCGTTTTCAGCAACGGAGAGACCCCTACAGGGTATTCCTTGGCATGGTTATTTAAATATTTATTTCTAAAACTAAAAAGAGTGTCTTTTTTATTGTATCAATTTTACAGCATTTCAACTGAAAACTGACATAATGAAACGATAAATCTAATTCAGAATGTGAAAATAGGTCAAGATTCTAATCATTTCAAAGTAGAAAAAGGATGTCTTCATCTAAAGAGCATAACTGTAGTTTATATTCGATTTTTTTCTGTAGGCAAGTGCCAAGAAAAATGTGAAATAAGATATTTTACTTCAATGGACCACCCATATTGCAAAAATAAGGGTCCCTCAAAATTACACAATTTATTATATTCTACAGTTCATCCAGAAGAAAAAAATGAAATTAGCAAATCTACTTCAGTAAATGAATATTCTGCTCATATCTGCATATAAAATGGTACATATTCTACCAGCTTCTCTTATAAAGTGTTCAGACTTTCAAAAGGTAAACTCCGTTATCCCTTTTATATAAAATCTGAGACCAATGAACAACAAATTTAACTTGAAAATGATATTGAAGAAATAAACACACATATCGTTTTAAATAAGACATACAAATGCCATTCTGTTAGATGGGACAGGGATCTTCTATGTTTTTTTTTTTTAAAGAGACAGAAACTGTAAATTTAAAAAGGAGAAAGGAGATAACAACAGTGTCTTATAAAAACCTATATGATGGTGTTCATGCCGATTCCAGCTAAAGACAAAATTGGTTTTCTGTCAGTCTATAGAAAAAGACTAACTTTCTTCTTATGGAAGTGAATCTGACAGTGATAATGATGAAAGGTCATGGCACTTCAAACGTGTAAATAATTACTTATAACTGTTTCGTTCTTCTACAAGAAGATATTAAATATGTAGTTATAGAATTGTTTGTAATGTTACTTGTTCGTATTGCTATTACATTTAGTTCTGTTCAATGGTGTATGACATGTTAGTCACTAACTGTAGGGACCAATAATTTGTTTACTTGATAAATCTTAAGTGTTAGAATTATAATATTTGTGGTCTAAAATAGCAAGTATTAGATCCTTATTTCTTTTGTCAAATTAACACTAATCTGCCAAAATATGCCTATTGCATAAACCATGCCATGCCATGCCACAAGGATAAGCCATACAGTTACCTCCATACATAAGGATTAAGGTATATAAATGAAACATTATATATTCCAATAAAGTAGTTTTAAATAATATTTATCAGAATTTCACATCTGTAAACATTCTTCACAAACTATTCCTTAAGATGTCACATTCATATGTTTAGTACAGTTTACATCACCTCAATTAAAATTAAATTTTCATCCAATTTGATAATCTTTTTTTCTACTATTTAGCAACCTGGCAATTCACTGCCAGACGTACTTGATTGGATACAAATAGCTGTTATGAAAATGGCCTAATCAAGTACGATGCACCAAGAGAATGACTGCTACATTACCAGTACAGCTAGAATGATACGAATTTATTTTTCATATATGGGAGTAACCCCTAGAAGTAAAAACTATGGGTTTCCGCATTATAGGTAGCACCTAATTTCATATCATGAATAAACGGGGGTGTGCGGTGGGGTGGGGGGGGGGGGGGGGGGGGGGGTGGAGGAAGTGATAACAATTAACTGCTATCGTCATTCATTTTATTGTTTATTCATATTTGATTGCTCATTGTTTCTTACATAAAATAAATCAAGTACATCTTTTTAACCAAGAGCGAAAAAAAAGAAAGAACATAAAAAGAAGATAAACAAAGTATTTTATCACTTATAAGCGCTTAACTCTTAACTGTCGTTTTTATCAACGGACTTGATTCTCAAGGGAAACTCGTCCATTAAATATATATGAACGGACGTTTAACGTATCCTAGAATAAAATTGTCCAATGTAATAAATCCCAAAAGCCTAAGTGTGCCTGAGCCGCGCTTACCAAATAACGTGAGAATAATGGCATCTAGCATGACAACAGAGCAACAAAACAGATATAAACAAATGATCTGACGGAAGTAAATTATCGGTTCATGTTACATCAAAATTTATGTTGAAAGTATTAGCAGCCATTTTCAGATTAGCGGATGAGGTTTTGTGTCGACAATGAAGGCTTGTTAGTTTTTTTTTAAGTTACGCTCTTGCATAATTAATTCACTCCTCCTACTGATCAAACCAGGTAGAAAAGTGTTTTGAATTTCAATGTGTCACTATATCTAGTACATTTAAGGAAAACACTTTAATTACGGTAGCGATTTTACAGGCTATTTCTGTGAAAGAACATATTGCACTCGTTGTTTGCTGTTTTTAAATATGGTATTATCATATATCTTAATAATATCTGTCATGTGTTTACGAATCGGATAGAAATGTCCGTCCCGAGGGCTCCTGCGCATTGGGCGGTAATGAGGCTGCCCAATGCGCAGGAGCCCTCGGGACGTATATTTCTATCCGATTCGTAAACACATGACTGATATTTTTTCTTGCATATCGCCTACATGTTAGCATTTTATTCCGGCAGATTATTTTTCTTGCATACCGTATTTTACAAATAACAGGTAGAAATATTTTCTTTGTAGCACTCTTTCTTATAGTAAAGCGCGGGAAATGTTCGTAAGCAGAAGTGACGTCATGATGTTTTGCGTTACGCACAATTTTAAAGTTCCACATAAATTGTATCGTTTGTAACGTAACGTTATGTTCTTATGGTCAACTAACGTATTTTGATTCGAGAAATATACTATAAGGAACGGGGAGAAACTATCAAGGTACCTGCTTTTTTTTATTTTTACATAAACAATATATTATCAGTGCATGAACCACTAGTTGTCATTAACAGTACGAGAGTCATCTGGCATGGGGGGGTGCCAGAAAATCACCTGAAACGCTAGTCCGGTGTGCAAGAATATTAAATCTAAGGTTTATTTCGTAATTGGATTAATTTTATTTGTCGCTCTCTTAAACAACGTTTTATCTCATGCTGTATACTGCATATACTGCATTATGTAACTAATGTTTTTAAAGATATGAAATCGCCATCTTTCACTACAATATCTTATAATATATAATATTGTCTCCAAATGTAGAAAATTGCCAACAAATTTCATTACAACATATATTTATTGTGTATGTAGAGCTACATTCATAACTAATGCCATGCAGTAGAAGGCAATTGCTTAAAACGTTTCAGTGTTTCAGCGGTAGTACATATTTATACTGTGTGTAGCCATGCTTGTATAGTGTCTACTATTTCTAACCTATTGAATAGTACTGTTTATACACATTAATTTGATATTTATGTTGACATTAACAGTAAGTAGTATTTTTTTCATGTTTTTCAAACATGAATTTTGGGTTTAGTATACCTTTTAAAAGGGGTATTATGATAAAAGGGGGATCTTGGTAATTTATGATGATAAAATTACACTGTTTAGTATGTAATAGCATCATTTAATATCTATCAACACAACATAACGGTCACTGTCTATGCAATATCTTGTTTCTACTGAAATCGGAATATATTTATTTTCATCGTTTCTATTTCATCAATGTATACCTTTGCATTGAAAACATATAGAATATACATTTCATATTCTTTATATTCTTTTCTCACGAATAAGTGGCGGCATAGAAGTCTTTTCAACTGATATATGCCTTATACTCCGATAAGATCGAATTTCTTTAGAGATATTGTATTAAAACTGAAAACGTCAATTATGCATTTTTCTGCATTTAGTCTATTCAACATATGTGTAATAGAGTTACGCTTAAGCCGATGCTAGGCGGCGTGAGAGATGTTGCAGGTTTCATTACCTCTCATGAACAGACAATCAAACCGAGTCTACTATTCTTCTTGTTTGCATTCGCTGCTTTCAGAGGTTCTTTTTACAGATTTTATTAACTATCACAACAGCAATCTTTAAGTGCCGTGTGGCGGCTGTAAAAAGTATCCCCGTACTTGAATTCAGTGTTATCTGGCCCTTTGGGATCATGGAGTCCATTCAACATATGTGTAATAGCTTTCTGCTAGGGGGTGTGAGAGATGTTGCACGTTTCATTACATCTCATAAACAGACTCAATGAAACCGAGTCTGCAATTATTCTTCTTGTTTGCATTCGTTGCTTCCAAAATATCTTTTTACAGATTTTATTGTTATCAAGTGTAAATGTATGTGAATCCTTTTACACATGAATTTTTATTTTCTTTGATACATTTTGATAGATCCGTTTTTGTATTAATCTTAATTGATTGTGTACATAGAGAAAAAGGGAAGGAAGAATTCGGAAGGTGACTTACACAATATCCATTGAAGATATAATTTTAGGTATACCTCTATTTCCATATGCTGCCCTGTGAGGATGAATCCGTTTATCGATTGTGGCTTTTTTTTCTTGTTGGACGGAAGTCCTTGATTTTATTCATATAGCTGATGCGATAGGTATTTCAACAGCAACACGTATTATGTATAGTTTTTTTTTTTTTTATCTCATCAACGTTTCATATAGCTGGAAACAATTGATTTATATGCGGTATTACAGAAAATCAAGTACAATTTACAAACATTAAAAATGAAACAACGATTGGACTAATTACAAAGAATTACAAGATGATAGATATTTTTGACTTTCAGTTTTTAAACTAGAGCTATCATTATGGTGATTTTTAAACCCTCAGACGTCGCTTTGGTAAAGGAATAGTAAAATGTAACCATGACCATTGACTTTTTTTGTGTCATTGACCTTGAACCTAATGTCTTTGGCTGTGTGCCCTGCATGTTGTCTTGGTGAGCCTAACAATTGATATCAGATTTATAAAATCGACCTAGTGTTCAGAAAATATGAAGCAGTCACAAATTTGGGTGAATTGACTTTTGGCCTCAAAGCATTACCTTAGCCTTGGACATAGCGACCTGGGCTGTATGCAAGCCGTCTTGGTGTGGTTTATAAATGATGCAAGTTTTATGAAAATTTTCTCAGCGGTTAATGAAGTGTGACGCTGACTCGAAAATAATAAAGTATCCTCTTAAAACGATGTAAAGTGTTCGTTTTGTAAGCTCATAATGCTTTTGTTTAAAATGTGGCTGTCACAATTTCCGTTATAAACATAAAATACATGAATTTCTTGTTAAATCATTTTAATGATAATTACTTTCTTTAATATTTGTCAAAGGTTTGAATATTTCTGAATATACAAGAATGTTTTATTATCCCCGCCGAAGGCGGAGTGATGTAGTTTTGGCGTTGTCTGTCCGTCCGTCCGATCTCTTTTTTAATTTCAGAGTTATTGCCCTCTAATTGTTCAAACATCCACATATTTGTACATAACAAACTAACAAACTGGTAGAATTTCTTTACACTTCTTTCATTTTTTTCCATTGAACTTTTATTATAAACATGTGAAGTTTTGTACCCATACCCGGTCACCCCACCACCCTGGTCACACACATTCCCATCCAGCCCCCACCCCCCCCCCCCCCACCCCCACGAACCACAACCACTTTTTTCTTTTCTTTTTTATTAGCAAGTTGTGTGCTAAACTACTCGAAAACAAAATTTCGTTCAAGTTACACTTCAAGATCACATTTCAAATAAATCCATATAATTCTAAAAGCTAAGCTTATTACACATTAGTCAGGATACAGTTCATGTGCAATATTAAAAGTTAGCTTTTCTAACCATATAATTACTGTAATGACTGTAATTACGCATAATATCATAATATCTATTTGGAAATTTGGATAGCTGTTTCATCTGTTTTTAAGATACAAAGATTAAATCATTATGGACCTTTAAGTGTTTTTAACAGCGACTTTTTAACATATGACATTAAATTGTGCATGTAGCTCTACAGCAATAGAAAAACTATTGGAGGACGTTTATTCTCCGGCCATACCTTCAGTTCAAAACAATAGTTTAGCTACTTATAGCCATGCAACCGAATATATTAAACTCACAAATATACAGTAAGCAAAGTAACATAACTGCTTACTGCTGGCTACATCGTATTGCTTGTATGCCTTTTGCTCATAATAAGGTGTATACAAAAAGTGTGTAAAAGGTTGTTTACCAGATTGTTTACCAGAAACATCTGCGCTATGACATAAACGTTTATTCAATTTCGATGGTTGAACGGAAAATTGTCGTAGCTCGTGTCAAATACAGAAAGAGACACGACAGCTATTTTCATTCAGACATTGATTCGCATATGTCATAAGGAAATAATTAGACAGTTTGAAGCAGTTTTCATTTGATTATTGTTTGTTACATACGTGACGGGAGCGAGTTAGTACCTTCCCATGAATTATTAAATCTGAAACAGGGAAACATGTGGCGCTAACTGCGTTGAAGAACGACATCTCAGACTAGAATAGATATAACATAGTATTATGACACGTAAATGACTGTAATTGATGCAGTTTGTAATGTTTAATACATTTGGAGGTTCAACGGAAAGCTGTCGTAACTCATACCGAATACAGAAAGAAATACGACGGTAGTTCCTACTTATCTTTCGATAAACAAATGGCATAATGACATTAAAAGAATGCTAGCTAGGGGTCGTTTTCGTTCGTAGAATAAAAGGATCGTCAATACAAAAATAGCTTCTTAACGTTCGCTTGGACGTTGTTATACTGCGTGTTGACCCGGAAGACATTAAACTACCTTAACAAACAGACAAATACAGCAACACTGATTAAAGCAGAATTATTACTTGAAACTGCCATAACATCTTCCATATCGAGGCCTATGTCATGGGAAGGATGATTGTCCGTGTTATTTGAAATAATGTCTCACGCGTCTTTCAGATACATTGATATTCTTTTAAATTTATGATCTTTGATTTTCAAAACTTGTACATAACCATATTCGGTTTCATTGTGTTTTTCGAATGATAAAAAAGGTAGAATAAAGCCTAAACCCGGTGTGCGAATAGGAATACCTTTTCAAATATAAATACCATCCCATGTGTACATTTTTTAAAACAGCAATATTGTTTTTTTTCTAAAGAAAAATGAATAAATAAAATTGACACAAAAAATTATTCCACACAGCTCTATTATAAGTGCTTGATATTTACAGATATCTTCAACTATGTACAAGTTTCTAAGAAAATAAGTGCACAGACGTAAAAAAAAACATATTTGATCATAAAATAGACAACAATATGTCTAAAATAGCGAAAAGTGTCATTAGAATTTAATTTGCCGAAAATGACCTCAGTATTGACATTTTCCTACCAGCATTTTAAAAACTTTTTTCAGGGGGTTGGGGGGATCAAATGTTCTAATTAGTATATTTGGAATTTTAGGGTTTAAGAAAATACTTAATGTTTGCATATTCATCCAAATGTTCATGACTATCTGAAACCGAATATGGTTATGTACAAGTTTTGAAAATCAAAGATCATAAATTTAAAAGAATATCAATGTATCTGAAAGACGTGTGAGACATTATTTCAAATAACACGAACAACCATCCTTCCCATGACATACGCCTCGATATGGAATATGTTATGGCAGTTTCAAGTAATAATTCTGCTTTAATCAGTGTTGCTGTATTTGTCTGTTTGTTAAGGTAGTTTAACGTCTTCCGGGTCAACACGCAGTATATCAACGTCCAAGCGAACGTTAATAAGCTATTTTTGTATTGACGATCCTTTTATTGTCCACATAACGTTATATGATGTTTTATTAATTAATGAATTCTCATTCGGTATCCTCTATTGCATTCGAGATTGTTTACTACTAGACAGAAGCCCTTTTATTACGGGATTATTATCATATAAATGTACTCAAGATACAGTTTCATGTACCGTAACGCTAGATTGAAATATTACATTTACCGATAAAACGCTTTGGTGCCATATCAGTTTGCGTTAAACTGGTGCGAAATGAAACCAGTTATAAGACTTCAGCCTGACTGACTGCCATTGAGATTATTATTTGTAGACTTGGATGAACTTGTAGCACCTCCTATAACATACGCGAGTCAAATATCCGAACATAATGATTGGTAATCTCCTGCATTGAAAGGAAGAGTAAAACATATCTGACAACCGTATTTAAGACAGTCTGATTTAACTTTTAGCAAGAGGCAGATGGAATAAAGGCATACTAATTAACTACATTCAGATCATTTATTAGAATTGTGAAGTGAATGCGATGATTTATTATTCCTGTTGATACAACTGTGTTTCAGATTAATCGCACGGCATTATATGCGTAGTATATACACACACTATCGTGACCTATTGAATAAAAAAAATCATTGTCATTGGAAGTGCTGCACCTCTGACCACAAATATCATAATACCTCGTGAGCAACTAGATTAATATGCTAAATAAATATACTGATATAAGAACAACGACTGTCCATAAATCATGCTCTCTAAATACTGAACCTAGAATCAGTGTCTATACGAATGTCTCCAAAATGTACACAGGAAGAAATATACATAGAGATGACTTTGTAAAGATATACATATGAAATAACACAGAAACACCAAAGTGACTGTATCAAAAGGCAGCATGAAACTCAATAATGATATAGTGAAACGCCATAAAGTAAGCTTTCATTATACCTTATATTATTAAAGGAACCATACATTTCCTTTGAGTATCTAAATTAATGAAAAGTGAGATAACTGGAACTTGCAAAAAGAGAAATCTAAATATCAAAATGCACATTTGGCCAGACATTTCTCAAAAATTATTCCTACTTAATTCGCGTTTGATCGACGAAATGACGTCTTTAAAGAACATTTTTGCAACTTCTTGTCTCTATAAAGAAGAATGTAGCTGTTAAATTGGCAAGTAGGTTAATGATATGCTGTTTTACGTATTTTAGAAAAAAAAATCAGGAGTGTAACATTTATTCAGATACAAAATAAGAAAACTGCTAGCATGTGACTCTTTAAGTCATTTGAAAGCAACTTGTAACTGTGGAAAACCACAGATCACCCAACACGACATGAATGAACATGTTGCATGCTCGGTTTGAGCCTGTTCATGGACAATAGTGGAAAAAAGCTATCGTCCACGCCCTCTGGCCCCGGGTTGAGCAGAACATGCTATAAGTACTAGAATATAATTTAGAGACATTCACAGATGGATTCATACGGCGGTGCACATGGAGCCTTTAATGATACACAGAGTGCAATTCCATGAAAAGCGGCGTATGTCCCCAGATAGACTTATGGCTTAACCATCAACGATAAAACAACTGTCAGAACTAATCAAACTGGAATTTAGAGGGGATCTATGGTTATGGAGGCTGCATATCAAAAAAAACTGCCAAAAGCAAGCAACATATCCAAAAGGTGATTAGACGGAGTATTGGAACCACCCAAGCCGAAATGTTCATGCTGAAATTAAACAACGATCTAAAAGATCTGAAAAGATCGAAATATATCAGATCTGATTTCAGGTACGCGGAGATTTTTACGGCCGCCACATGGCACAAACAACGCTGCTGTGATAAAATAAAAAGGGGAAAACCATAGGTCAACAAACACGACATATACGAAAATGTTGCAAGCTCGGTTTGATTGAGCCTCATCCCCCTCACGCCTAAGCAAGTATGAATAATGCCGAATTTAACTGATCGTATTTAATCAGAAGTTGCATGATTATCTTTATTCATATTATGGACCTTGTTTTCTTCGCCACATTTGATTAACTCGAGAATGCCGCGATATGTAAACTATTTCACATAAGAGTCATTTACAAGCATAGCAAACACATTCGCATCCTGACTGTTCTTCTATGTTCTAGAGTAATGGATTTTAGGCCAGAGCGGCGTTCTTTGAATTATTCAGCGGGAACAATTTTTTAGTCTTAAGTTCACTGTGAACTTGACTTTGATAAATTATAGTGGTCACATAATAACCACAGACAATTATTCTATGATTTTTTACGACTTTACGGTCTTTGGTTACTAAGCTGGGATCGTTCACTGTCACTATGATCTTCGCCTTATATTTATTGATAACAGGCAAGCATACTGTGAAGAATAAGGATTGGAAGACTAATAGATCTATAGTAACTGATCGGAAAGCAAATGTTCTACCGATCGACAATAAACGAAACGACATGTTTTTCTCACTTTAAAAATAATTTAAGTCCAATGAGTTTTTCCAAAATATAGTTCATTAAATCGATTTCGAAACTCTTATATTACGTTTATTTTTTTTAAACTTTAGATACTTGCAGTAGCCTACAATTATATTCAAGTTTCAAGCAAAGCTATCATGTTTTAGAACAACACAGATAACTTTCTAAATATATTTAAAAATTTAAAACGTTGACGATATAATTATGATAATATTTCATTGCTATGAATAAAGAACATGTTTACAGATAACTGGGACCTTAGCAGCTCGGCCACGCAGGGGTAATGTGCAATCCTCTTTGACAAGTTATGAAGTAATTATACTTTTGAATTTAAGGAATATAGTTTTATTTTCATAATTACGTTGAAGAATTGGAACGATTAGTTTAATTTTCTATTTTAAAATTTAGAAAATCACATTGTTACACTGAATCTCTCAAAATATGAATATATCTAACTTCCTTTGCCTGTTTTGGATATCGTGAGCAACTGTTTGCTGTCAAATTATATTAAAATGTATTGCCTTTGCTCGCTGACTACTGGGATTAATTAAGATTTATTGTATGTTTGTTGAAACTTTAAACACATGCATTGTTTTTCTTTACTGAAAACTGGAATACATGAAATATGAAATCGAAAACGGACCCTAGAGTCAGTGTCTATTGAAACGTGTTACCATTGAAAAAAGTAATAACATATCATTGCAAAGAAGATTTTTCACTTTGTTTGTGAATAAAAAGCACGTATTTGCGTTAAGGCACATGTTTTACCTTTTTGCATTTAGGTTTACTGAAACAGGTTTTTGCTAAACATTTCTGCAACACGCATTTAACAAACAGGATATTAGCTTAGCGTCATATTGTCCATTAACGATTCAAATGAGCAATTTTCTCTGGTACTTTATGAAGTTAAGACGTGTCTGCAATCAGTTGATTCAGGATATTTCCTAATTTACACTCCTGTGTCATTGTCTTTATGTGTTCACAAATTCCAAGACTGTCGACAATTTCGGGGTTTGTTGAAATGAGATTAAATTCATTTGCAGAACAGTCATTAAAACAACATAACAATATTTTCCGCTACAAATCACTAATTAGGTAGAAATAGCGAGTGCTATTTGGCAAATGTTTCTCTGGAAAACATTAATGACTAATTTGCATTCTCTGTTCAAGTGATAAGTAGTAACTGTTCTTATGAATTGAAAGGTTTCAGTTTCTTAGACAGTAAATATAACAAGCAGTAACACCCTATCTAATGGATAGATTCGATTTTACGCATTGCAGAGCTGGGGCGGTCTTCTGCGCATGACCGGAAGTGATTATCAGTTGGAGTGCACAATACACAATTTGCTTGTCCACATGCATTTAGTTTATAATATGTATAATATACTGACTAAAGGTTAGGGTTAGTATTACCACCGGAGTCTGTAATTTATCATAGGTGTTCTAGGTCTACAGTGAGACACAGTCTTATAGATGTTCTAGGTCTACAGTGAGACACAGTCTTATATATTCATTTGCTATTCCTTATTAGTGTCATCATTGGTATCGTTGAAACATAGAAGAGTTTATATGACGTCATATATATCAACAATATATATTCATTTGCGAGCATCTATTGTCACAACAAAATTCTGTTTCTTTCGTTCTATGTTATGTTGAAACTGAATTAAAACTTCAGGGGCCGTATTCATAAAGCATCTTTAGTATAAGTATAAGAAATTGATTATTTACTTATAAATAAGTATTACTTAGGTAAGAAATTTATTTTACTTAAGTATATTTGTTATTCATAAAACAACTTAATAAGTAATTCTTGGCTTTTATTGTGGACGAAAACATTAAAAAACCCATTAATTTCAGACAGATAAAACATGCACAAATATGTTTAAAGTGCTTTTATCTGAAAAACAACACTTTAATCGTACTCACGACGCCATTTTGTTTTCTGACTTAAGTCATTTCTTACGTATCTTAAGTTTAAGCTGTTTTATGAATAGAACTTAAGTTTTTTACTTAGACTTTAGCTGAAATCACCACAAACTTAAGTAAAATCTTCAACTTAAGTCAAAACTTATACTTAAGATGCTTTATGAATACAAATACGGCCACAGATCACTAAAAGGAGTTTTTAATTAAAATGCTGTGTCACGTTCTAGTTAAGGATGATATTAATGAATTTGCGGAAAAGTATATAGTCTTTATTACACTGAATACTTCATCATCAAATTTTCAAATGTTCAAAAAGATAAAAAGTAAAATGCGTGTGAAGGTAGAATTATCAAAAGATTTTGTCTGAAACAAACCGCGTAGTTTAACTAAATGAGTGCGAAAACATTGTGTGTAATTATCTCTGAAAAACACATTTGAAGAATAATATTTATAAGTAAGTTTGCTTCCTGATGTAAGCAGACTGGTTAATTCTATATTCATTTCACCATTAAATTAAGTGATCTTAAATTAATGCGTCAAAATTTACCTCTTATTGTTATTAAACTGTTACAAAATAAAATCTAAAATAATATCCTTTGGAAGAACATTTGTTTCAATAAAGTTCTTTAACTTGACACGCAAAAATCGGCTATTCAAATGTAAAAGTTACATGTATAATTATTGAAGCAGTGTAATGTTACAATAATATTATATTTTAACAGTCGTTTATCGCCGTATGTATATTCAATTAAAAAGAATACACTATATTTTAATGACAAACTAAATTATATATTTGGTCCATCACATGGTAAGATATTAACACATTGTCAGTACATTGGCTATAATGACTATGCATGTATACAATGCTTTATTACTACATAACATAATAAAAGACGATATACGTAGGAATTACAGACAAACAAAGTAATATATCACTTATAAGCGCTAAATATAATCACAAAAGCTGGCCAGAAATTTCTCCTAACTGTTGTTTTTTATCATCGACCTAGATTCTCAAGGGAACTTGCAGCTTATGCGGTCTGGTCAGGAAGTCGTTTATGCAAATTATCTTAATATGTTAAACTATAAAATGCTGAATGATAATATCTTGCCTTGCTTGTGAAAAAAAAATTGTATATTTGTTTTGTGTAAAACGTCTATAAACTATGCCCGAAAAGACGTTTAACGTATCTTGGGATAAAAATGTTTTATAAAATAAATAAAAAATGCCGAAATGTTGCTTAACCACGTGAACCAAGTACATGTAACGTGTGAATAATGGCGTCTATCACGCCAACAGAACAGAAAAGAAAACAGATATAAACAAATGATCTGTCGGAAGTAAATTATCAGTTCATGTTACACCAGTATTTATGTTGAAGGTATAAGCAGCCATTTTCAGATTAGCGGATGAGATTTTTTGTTGACAATTAAGAGTTGTCAGCGTCCATTTATATTTGTTGAGTGACCCTTTTGAATATCCTACTGACCAAACCAGATAATAGAAGGGTACATATGTGATTTGAGTGAGAAAACACTACAATTTAGAAGTTGTACTTTAGGAAAACGCATTAATCACGGTAGTCATTTTATACGCTAGTTTCCCGAAAGAATTTGTGGCGTTCGTGCGTTGCTTTTAGCAACAAGGGAATTATAAAATTTCTGAATAAAGGTTCAAGCTCATAATGCTTTTGCATAGAACATATCGGAATAACTGAATCAAACATTTATTATATACGACAACACTCGTATTAAAATACATAATAATAATTATGAATCTATATATTCTGTTGCTATTTAAATAATAACAGTCACAGATTCTTTTAAGTGTTAAAAATATGTCTGAACAATTTGGACTATAAAAGAATAATAGAGTATTATTTCCAAACGCATGTTAGATATAAGAAATGTATCTATAAAATAGTATGTGTTAATTCTTGTAGAAGCAAAGTCGTTATGTGAATTAAAAAAAAATACTATTTTTAAAAATAAGTTAGACTTAAAATTGTTCTTAAATTACAATGTCCATGATGGTTGCATATATTGTGCAACAACGGTATGACATGCTTCTTCAAAACGAAGATTAATATATTCACTGACAGATGAAAAGCAAAAATGGTATTTGGTCTGAATATACAAAGTTGCATAACAATTCAATCTAGTATTCGTCAAATATTTGAACCAAGATTGGTATGAAAATATATATATCAAAGTAGACTTCACTTGAGTAACAGGACCGATATATGTTGAAACACATATTGCCCTGTTTCGAGAAAGAAATGAAAATACTAATAGGTGCTCGAAGAATATTTTGTTTTGTCTAATATACATATTTGTACATTGTCGAGTTTAGATTGTTACAAATGTATCATAGTAAAATATGAAGTTGTGCGAGCTATAACTCAAATAGTGTCAAACAAACTTTTTGAAATGAATTTATTTGTTTATCAATAAATCTACATGAATAATACAGGTTTTATATTTTGAGTCGGTCTTTACATAGAATAACATTATATGTGAAACTTGGTATCTGCTAATGTTGTTTCTTTTTATCAATTTTGTAACAGGAATATAACGACGGACAAAAAAGCTTCCATAAAACCTTTCTAATTTCGTATCAAGAAATTGAATAAAACATCTGAGAAAAATGAATGACGCGAATGACTCGCCCCAGTATTTTGTTTCATTTTGTCTGAATAAATGCCTCCATAACTGAATTGGATATTACTTAATATTCCCCAAGACATAGACTCCACAGCTAAGACAATTTATTCTTCAGCTAGAAATGACAAGTATTCGAATAGAAATATCTGTTTGCAATATTTGTGTCGTCTAGTATTCGTTTTTACATACACTGAAATGAATCTTTACATGTCGATATTGCATTTCTGTTGTGCAAATTGTTGGCCTGCTTGTTATTAGATCTTGATAGTTTGTGGACTAGAAGTAGGCACTTCGGTGTCGACTGTGCTGTTTTAAGCAACTCTTTAAAGCGTAAATACCTCAGATCTAGTTTTCTACCAACAGAAGCGAAACGAACGCAGACTTCTGTGAGAAGACTGTATCGTCACGCATTTCATTTATCTTAATAACCTTAACGTTTATTCAGAAATTTAAACGTATGATGCTTAACGCAGAAGGCGTGTTTAGGTTGAATATATACCTTGCTTTTTTCGAGTATTATCTTCATGAAAAGGGAACTAATTTCTTACTGTTGCAATTCACTTTATTGCCAAATGAGATGATAAACTTCTGAGCAGAACAAACGTCTTTTACATATTCGAAGGGTGAACGGGAAGTTCGTAAACTGTTGCTAGAAAATAAAAATGCAACTCTATATAAGTTGAAATTAAATATTTTTGAAGGTGTGGTAGTTTGTCTACAATGTATAAATATCAGGTAAAACTATTCAACAATGAATAAATTACAGCAAATAACAATATCACAGTAAGGCGTACCCAGAGCACGTCAGCGTACAACAAGTGACGTCATGATAACATTAAAGATTCAGTCACACTTTACAACGTAATCAACGCGGATTTGAATGCGTCTATGTGTCAGTAAATATGTGTCTCAAACCGCACGCCTCGTCGTGCTGCCTTGATCTCCAAAGGGGGCAAGATCTGGACTGAAGAGTGGATTCTGAAGAATTTCAAAACCAAGCAAGTTAATTTCAAGCAGAGTTGATTCAGCCCAGTGTCCTGGAGCGTTATGTTGGTGGACTACTATGCGCTCGAGGTCGAGTTTGGGGCGTTTCGTCTTCACTGCTTGCATCAAGTCACGCCTGAGAACCTGAAGTGATAAAATAAAGTCAAACTTAGAATCGTTACAGTTACGCCAAAACAGTGTGTTATCAAAAAATTATTAATATGTTCAAATATTTTTAAAGTCTAAAAAATAAATCTAGTTAAAATAATATTTAAATAAAATGTTAATCTGCTGACCTTTGAATATTAACTAGCGGTCTGGCAATCGAGAACATTATACTGTAGGATCATGCCCTTCCTGTCCATGAAAAACATGAAAATGTGTTTCCCATCGCTTTTCTGTTCTCTTGCCTTCTTTGGGGAAGGGCTTCCCGGAGTTTTCCATATACAGGACTGGTATTTCGTCTCCGAGTCGATTGCCATGAACCAAGTCTCGTCGGGTTTAACTATGGGTCGGGGAATTCTTCGCCTTCATGCTCATACCGTCGGACGAACTCGTCTGAGCAGCGAATCCTGGTTTTCCGCTCATGACCCTTAAGAAGTCGTGGTACCCAGCACGCGCACACTTTAGACAGCCGTGTCTGTTTTCAAAATATCAAGCCAAACTTCTCCAAATGTCGCCTGTCACTGTACATCATATCTTTTACTTTCTCAAATCAAACATTTCACCTTAGACGGTCGCCAACATCGATGATCGTGTTCTTTAAAGCATTTTCCTTCCCGAAACCGTCGATGCCACTTAAAGACAAGGGCCCTTTCGCATTTCGTGGTCGTACTGGAACTCTTTAACACTTGAACGTTTTCTTGGTCTCTTGTCAAATCAGACACTGCGGTTAGTGACAACGTCGTTAAAAATGTTTATTTGTCATAAACAAACCTCAAAATTTCCGGTAATAACATCATACATTTTTGTAAATGACGTTGGACAGCGGACGATTTCGCGAAGTCGTACGCTAAAGAAAACACATTCAAATGCAGTAGTAATCATTTTAAGAAATGTTGAAAGGTGCATATTTTTTACGTTTTCGGGTATACCAATGCGCGTTGCTATAGACACTGCAAATAATATATGATGCATATGTATCCTAACAGCTTATTAGGAAACGTCAAAGTTTATTTTAAGTTTCATAGAAATGCAAAAAAAATAATAGGGACGTTAAACAAACAGTCGACGAACTTCCAGATCACCCCTCCTATTAAGATACATGAACACCTCTCAGTTTTAAAAGTTTGGTAAACCAAGTAATGTTTCACATTATATCGTACGATTAAAACCATTAACAGCTGTATTAGTGCCATATAGAAAGTCTAAAGGGAAAGACACATAATATTATATAACTGAGCAAATACTCGTTTTCTGTCCTAAGCAAATTGTTAGATATCACTCATATATCAGCTATGCCATACAATATTACTTTCATCAACCACTGGGCTTAATGCTTTCTTTTTAACCAAAATATTACCTTGTACCATTTACTGTTTTTATTTTTGGATCTGTTACCTTGGCCCTCTGCTTTTAAAGCCCCATTTTGATGTAAAGCAATTGGAGTATACATATCAACATCGACCATGCTTGAATATTTCAGAATACATGTATTACTGTTTTCTGAGTTGCTTTTCATGTTTAACGATTTGATAAATACTTTGCAACAAATTTATCATTTAAGACTTGCGAAAGGTGTAAAGCTAACCATTTACAACGTAGTCTGTTTTAGATCGACGTATTTCAGGCATAACTTTATGGTGACGTTCATTTTTCTTTTGACATTATCATTGTTTTACGTTCATATATAAATGAGTAAGACATTCAGTATGCACTTTTCCATAGCTGATTTCCATTTAGTCATTGGCAAACATGTCATACTTGCCTAAATCGAAATGTTAAAAGATAGAGAAGGGGTAAAAGAAATAGTGGATGGTTTACGAAACGAATAGGGATAAAATTCATATGTTCAAATACTAAAGTAGCTCTATTGTTCTAGTAAGCTCGTTTTTCTTTAAAACAAGACAAATATAGTAATACAAGACTTAATCAAGTAAGTATAAAAAACAATCCTAGAAATGACCAAATGGCCAGAAAATAGAACTTACACTGCGTCCATGTGCGCGCAGAATCTTTTGCAGCCGCCCCACGGCACTGAAAACAGTCACACGGCACTCAGGCCTATAGGTGTATAATTTACAAAACACTAAATGTAAAACAATCACTAATGATGTACGTGAGATATATATGTAATGTCAATGGAGTATTAAGTGTCATTTCATTATAATAAGTAATATATATATTTTTTTTTAATTTTAAATAAAGATAATATTCCTTTAATTTTTAGATTTAATAAAACTGTTTCATAACTTAACCAATTTCATCTTGTTTTCGAGTGGTGATTAACACGTTTAGTTGAAATATGTGCATTAATTATTTTAATTATTTCTTACAGAACTAAAATATCAATCCAAACATTTTAAGCATGGCTAAAAACTTTATACATTAAAACAAGATGTTTTTTAACGGCATCATGTAATGCTATTTAAATTGCATTGTATTTTCGCTTAGTAAAAATCTCTGAAGTATAGAGTGACAGTCCTAAATTCTGAGTATACCAATTCCATTAAAAGTCATAAAGTCGGGTTGATGATATTATTATTTTTGAAAAGCAAATGAGCTGAAACTTTGATGCACTTTGACGATCGAACGCTTGTATGTTATATAGCCGCAAACAATAAAATATCTAATCTTACCAAAATATGAAAAAGAAACCCGAGACGAAAATGATATTTCAAGACTTTAGTATGTAAGTGAATTGTACCAGACTTTTATTTCGACTGGAAGTTATAAATACATATAATCAAAGAATTATCATGTAAAATATATATTTATCTTTACTTTATTCACAACAACATCATTTTTATTGATGGATTCATTCTTGAAGTACATTAATATAAGTATCTTAAAGCAAACATTTTTTATGTTTATGTAACGTTTCAGTGCCACACAAATCCCGTCAGTGAAAAGCTAGCTCATCACCAAAGGTGATTTGTTGCACATATATAGTGTCATTATACTCCAATGACAATTGACAGGTTTACAAATTTGCATATTGATGCAATTACTTCCCTTTATGCATTCAGTAATCGTTACATTTAAATAAAAAACAACAACATTGTTTCAACAGTCACTCTTTTCTAAGACGCCTGGGAGTGTGTGTCTTGATGACAAGGATATACTACCTTTGGCTTTTACAATTACTCGTAAGGATTGTCTTGTAACAACAGGGCTTTTTGTCTGATCATAAACATCATAGACTGCGGTAGACGCTATAAAATGAGGAAAAGGAGATAATTATATCTTAAGCAGAACTTGGTGGATCATGAAAGGATCGTTAACTGGAAAATTGCTTTAACCTTATTTTGAAAGTTAGTATATTACGTAGGCGATAAACGACATGCACAAACAGACAAAAAATTTACTCGTCTCCTCTTAGAACTGCCAAAATGTTAAACTGTAGTCAGGATTGTTTTCCATGTTATCCTACATGTGAACGTATACAATATTGACCTGTTACATTGACAGTTTTATTTCAGACATAATAACATTTATTTTAATTATTGAATTCGATAACTTCCAAACTTATCACGCCGTATCTGCCTCTGGTTCACAATTAGCAGATGGAACTATCTGGTTAGAGGATAAATATTTTGGCAATTGAGCTGTCACTCTATCATGACGTTTCAAAGACATGCACAAAACTAGTTCCAGCTTAATTTTGATAGGTAGCCCCTAATATTATGCATTTCAGAAAAATAACGTTTTATGAATAGAGTTATGAATAACTTGGAGCAAAGAGCTAAGGTTGAATGGCTGACATCGTAACCATTACACATAATGTTCCTCCTTAACAAAATCTTTTTAAAACAGATAAGCAGTTAATTGGTTTGTCATATTAAAAATCTTTGAAATCAGACTTTTTACTTATATACTTCAGTATCATATAAGTTTTCTCTGCAGCATAGATATGAATTGTAATCATATATTTTTGTCCCATTTAAAGCATATTTATTACCTCTATAATGGAATAAGATGTTTGATATGATGAGAGTAAATCAATGAGAGGTTATTGCAATTAAGTTATCGTACAGATAATTATATCTCATTTGTAAATAGTTCATTGGAATAAAGACGTAAAAACAGACCACAACAGCGTCAGCAACTAAACCATAGAAAAAATGTTCAGAGCGTATCGACAGAAAGTGTATTTCAATGACATTTCCTTTTTATCCCTGCATGACACCAATGGCTGTACTGAAAGAACATACGGTTAGAAATAAGAATAAAATATCCATTGAAGAATCAAGCAATTGAACTTCTTAAACAACAGTTCAGTTACTGTGATTGCAACATTGTTTATAACTGTACTGCGGATTACAAAATTCTATATTTTCAATCATGCATCATTTTTTACTAAAGGTCTCTTTACAGAATATGATATTTTGTTTCAATTTAAAATTTCATTTAGATACTTGGGAGTAATTGTAAATTGGACACTTTTCTATCATAAATGTTTTATTTAACGCCTTTTAAGAACGGCGGTCTTTACCTGTCTTTGCTTTATACCAGTCCTGACAATTTTCTTAGCAGAAAACTGACAATTTATCCTCAACTCTGAAACAGAGAACAATTGTATTTGGCTTGTAAGACATAACATACAATATGGCTGTATTTTTTCAATGATCAATGATAATTGGCTAACGTCAATCTTTTTATTAAATAAAGATTAGAATATTCAGATAAGAGCCAAAAGTAGTTGTGTTTTCTTTGCACAATAGTATGCTTACTTTTATCAAATGTTTACTATGTTATATTCTTATCCAGAAAGTCTCACATTTGTGAATCTTGACTGTCACATTTGGCACAAGTTAGATATAGGTTGCGGTGCTATCTATCTCTGCCACAAAAATGACTCGGAAATAGCAGGAACAAAGCTGACAGTACTGACACTAAGACTTTCAATAAACCTTTAATCCCATTCCGATTTTTATTCTCAGGAAAAACTAGCAATGTTTGTCATAGTGTTCTAATAGACTGGAAAATGCATTGTAGTGATACGAGTAATAACGTTTCAAGAAAGCTTTTACTAGTTTTTTAACACGGCTAACTTTGCTCGCTATATATTAAAGGTCTAGTTTCGGATAGCTTTACACAATGAATGGAAAAAATGTAATTAGGCAGTTCTTACATCATTCAGTTTCCAAAACAAGTTAATACGTATGTCCTGGATATTAATAGTTCATTTTAAGATTATCTCTTTTTTTCTGCTGTCCATAATGTCTGCAATAGTATGTCAGTGGCGCAGTGGTCAGCATGTTGGACTATAACGCCAGCGGTCCGGGTTCGATTCCCAGTCGCGGCTGATATCCCGACTAGTGTTCAGTGCTATGTGATATACTTAAATTGGTACTATTTCCAGCAGTATCGGCCTAGACTGGATGCTTGGGAGGTAAATATGACACCTGTCATGGGCTCGGTTCCATCCATTCCAGGTTGGGACGTTCTTCGAATACCTACGTTGAACAAGAAATTTTACTTTTACTTTTCCTTTATTTAAGTATGTATGTTTTGTTTGGTATTACTGTTTTCTTCAGTACTGAATGAAAATTCCCTCAACAGTAATACAATTTGTTTCTTTTCGAAGTTTCAGCTACCATTAATTTCCATTTAACTAATATCAAATTCGAAAAGTTCTGCAATTCCGCCTTTAATAAAAGTAACTGGTGTAAACAATGCTATTTATTACTAGATATCACAGCAGTAGTATATTAAAACAATTTGGCAAAATAAAAATACATAACTTATTCTTTCACAGCGGAGAAAACCATTATTTTTCAGATAATTCACTTTCTTGCTAAACACACAAAATATTATATTTATCATAGATTAATAATGCACACATTACATTACACGGACACTTAGTTCCTACAATTGTCTTCTAGAAAATCAAATTTACTTGTATATATTTATTTCGAAAGCTTATTTTACCGTCATCAATACATTTATTAAAAGCAAATTTATTTTGTATGGACAATATTACAATATTGAGAAATAAAAATCCAGAAGATGCATAATATTTTTCTTAACCTGCTAGTAGCACCTTCCATGATAAGTTTGCAACTCATGTTCTTGCAATTTATTCTGAGATAACTTTACAAATATAACTATGCTTTTATGGAGACGTTTAAAAGGAACAGAATAAACAATTTCTTTTTTAAAACGTACGTGCAGTTTTCATATACTGGAGCATTATTACGTTTACTAGAATATTCGTATTTATATTTGACCTGCACATACACACGGTCCCGTGAGTTGTGCAAACGTGTTTCATTTATACATGTTATAAATACAGAAATAAAAATAATGATGAAATAAAGCAATACTGTACACAAGTCACATTTACCTGTTTGGTTTAAACATATTTATTCCCAAAAATATACAAAATTATATTAAAATACAAACATTACATGTACAGTAGATGAAAAGGATTAGAACGAAAGACAAGTCTTTTAGAGTTCTTCTCCATTTACCTGTTTAAAGAGCTATACATTGCAATATTCATATGTCGCACATATTTTACCAATCAGACAAAAACTGTGAATTATAAAGAATATTTCAAATATATAGTCCGATTTTCTACTGGTTAAAATTACTTTTTTTCTAATTCGTTAAGATTAAAACTTATTTCTTTAGATATTTGGAACTGGTCTTACCTGTTTACAGTCATGTGTCTGATAACTGTTGGCCTCCAGTGCCGAATGGTTGAGGTTGCTGACTTCGAATCTCTTGCCCCTCACCGACGTGTGTTCGAGCCTCACTCGGGGTATTGAATTCTTAATGTAAGGAAGTCATCCAGCAGGCTTACGGAAATGCGGTTGTTCTATCCAGGTGCCCGCTCGGAGGAGCACCCGTGGTCTTCCTCCACCAAAACATCAGGATAGTCGCCATATGACAAGTATTTCTGTCGTTGCGACATAAAAATGTCCCGCTTTCCCTCGAGGTTATGACAAGTATTTCTGTCGTTGCGACATAAAGATGTCCCGCTTTCTACCGAGGTTATGACATGTATTTCTGTCGTTGCGACATAAAAATGTCCCGCTTTCTCTCGAGGTTGCCGCTTTTTAACCAGTTTAATAAGTGAGTAGAGATAAGGAAAAGAAGTTCCAATAAGACTTCTCAGTATAACTCCAAGAAATTAATGACTTCTAGAAAGACTTGAATGACGTGAATTACGCGCATCTGTGCTGTGTTTTAATTTTGTCTTGACAAATGGCTTATGCATTCAATTGGATTTTACCTAATATCCTCAAGACGTACTTCTTTATTAGCAGGAACGCGTAAATTGTATTAAGATCTATGAAAACAATTTGATTTCTTTACTGTTAAAATATTAATTCCTACTAGAAAGAGTTCGTACATGATTTGGAGTGTCCTCCTCTATAAAATACAACTGTTTCCGTACTGTCAGCTTTCTATTTCCATTGTGCAATTTGTTGTCGAGCTTTTATATTAAAACGAACGGAAGTGGGTATTCAATAACGTTACAATTCGGATATATGTTCAATCTGCATTTTGTTGAAAAAGCGCAGTGCCTGTCTGAAGAAAGTTACGCAAGTACTCGTTTAAGTAAAAGTATCTATTCTACTTTACCAGGGTAAATTCGAATTTAAGTAAAAATATGTATTTTACTTTACCAGGGTAAATTCGAATTCATTGACGCTTAGCCGCGTTTATCACTGTTTTAGCTGCAGAACTTTCTTGTGTATATTCCTTCGAGTACACTTATATGTAATAACATTCAAATAAAAGATTAAAGCATATATGCCACGGTATTCCTGTTTCCATTGTGAAGCAGTTTTAACTTCATTTTCTTCTTATTGCATGAAAAGTATATCAGAGTTTATTCATAAACAGATTACTAAAGATTTAACATGGAACCCTACCGTATCTCAATGAATTTCCTAAACATTGGTAGATTTATTAACCACATCTTATATCTTGTTATAACTAACAATTTCTTGAAAAAAATATTCGACTGTTATTATTTCCTGTTTCGTGCAGCTTTAAAGGGTTTTCGTTTTAAAATAAGTGATACATCTATTTCATTTTTCAACATTAGGGTATGGACCATTCAAACTTTATCATTTTATCACTACATCATTGATGAAGAGTCTATGCAAATGGAATTATATTTAAGATTAGAAATTTGACATTTTAGATGGAAGTACATTTTTTGTTCTGTTGTTTTCTTTGATTATTTTTACTAAATGTATTTTCCCAAACATCATAAACAAAGTAAACGATAATGATGTTTTAGTGTTTGAATATGTACGTTCCTTGCAGTTATTAGGACCCGATATCAATAATTACACGAGTGGGAGGGGGTGGGGGTGGTAGGGCTGGGAAAATTTGTATAGTTAAAATGTAATTAAAGCACATTGTCTGCAAATATGTATTAAAATGAAAGGAGTATAATATGTTTTGCGTTCATTAGTGAAGAAGATGATTCTTTAAAATAATGAACAAATTCAAATCAACAATCTATCTTCTATGTAGAATACCAAATAAGACATATCATGTATGTAATTGTATATCCCAGCGATATTTCTGACAAGTAACAATAAAACTGAAGCAATGAACTGGTTATAATTCGATAAAAACCTCTGTAAACGGTATGTTAGGCACTGTAACTGTTACAAATGCCTTCCTTAATAATACCTAATGAAATATTTCCTGACAACGAGGTTAATGCCTATTACAAACAAGCTGTAATGACAAAAATGTTTTACTGCTGATCCGAATCATTAACTACCGATGTAGCTCATTTGCTGCTGATACGATTCATTTACTGACGGTACGACTCATATGACATTTTTATGTTCAGGACCATACAGATGGCATAAACTACGCAAATGACTTTCTTGTAGCACGAGATAGTACAGATGTAAAGAAACAATCGAAGTATAGTCTAGATTCTCGCATAATACAAGTCAATAAGTTAAAGTCATTGCTATATTTGGAAAAATGCGTTGTTTTTGACTAAGAAAAGTATTTTACATTTTACATTTATATACATATCCTCAGTTTTGTTTTTCAAGTTCGATGTATAAAAGATTGGGAAGGGGATAGTGCTAGGACTGGTCAGCCCGGTGTCAGTATAATGTGACCGGGTGGGGTATCATGCCACGTGGCAGCACTATAAAGTTGGGTATTGTGCTCACTGCTACAAGTAGACACCGTCGTTTATATGACTGAAACATCGTTGAAAAAGACGTTAAACCCGAACTAAAACATACATATCAGTAGAAAGCGTACACTGTCTGAATGTATTCAGTTTTGCGATAAGTATTTTAAGACGAGAATTTCTAAACACGTTTTGCCTTTTGTCCCTTCCTCGTTCACTTTGTGGGGAACATAAACCTTTCTTTTATCTGAACACCATTTCTGAAGGAATTTCCACAAATTTTCAAAATCAGACAAGCGGTTAAGGAGAAAATGTAATTTGAATAGTGTATGTTTTAATTAGTTCAGGTCTCCCCTATTTACAGCAGACCAGAATCGTTGAGCAAATGTGATAGATAATTAATCAACCGTCTAAATAATATGTATACCAATTTTCATCAAACTGCAACATTTGGCACCAGAACAGAGGTTAGAAGGAAATGTTGACATTGAATGACAGAGGGATTGAAAACGGAATGACAATGGACTGCGAGTAACCACAATAGTATATATTTAGCATGTTAAGTTGTGATATGATAATAAATATTTAAAAACGACAAACCATTCCAAAATCATAAAAAAGGTTATGCAGTAACGCAGTAGTTGTTTTTCTATTTTTGCTTTTAAACTCTATATTGGAACATATTTATTTCTTCTAAAAGTTTTGAACATTCTTGATTAATTTCCAAGGCATGATTGGAAGTGGAATTGTTATAGGCGATTTATTAACAGCGCAGGTGATAATATCTCAATATAATTAAACCAAAGTGATAGATACCAGATAAAGCAGCTAAAAAACCACAGCAAAGACTGTACCTAGTGCATCGGAAGACAGTGCATTTCAATAAAATGTTCTAAAATGCTATATGATTATTAACGGTTTTAAAAATATGAAGGCAATTTGTCCATGTAAAAGTACATTTATCAATTAATGACTATGAACTTGTGTCAAAACATTTCCTTAACGTGTTTTGCTGAAGGAGATTTCTACCGACTCTA
Organism: Mercenaria mercenaria; assembly: GCF_021730395.1. NCBI lineage: Eukaryota > Metazoa > Mollusca > Bivalvia > Venerida > Veneridae > Mercenaria > Mercenaria mercenaria. Next base: position 59,965,266 of record NC_069378.1, read on the forward strand.
AAATTGTTTTTCAGCGTATAAGCGATTTGGAAGTGTGTCTCATATTAATAGAATGTCTTTCGTAGAACAAAATATCCTTGAGATGTTGAAGAACAATTGTAAATAATGCTTTAATATGTTGTTGAGTCATTTTGTTTAGGAAGGAAAAATACATTTTACTATCGTAGCATGATTTCGTTCTTTTAAACAAAGATTGAAATATTCAAATTAAAAGCGAAGTTGTTAGCATTCATCAAATACTTGATAGCAGTTTATGTGTAAACTACGCTTTAATATATCACGTGATATGTTTTGCTACGTATGATGTTTCCTATGATCAAATCATACGGTTGTTTGATGTTGTGCTGCCTGTGTATAGTCTATTTTATAAATTGCTATATTTGAATATAGTATATATAGTAGAAAATATTGTTCTTAGTGGTAATGACTTTTATACTTAAAGTCATTCTGACGTTTATCTCTCTATTATATTAGTGGTACCGTAATTAAAGTCGGCAATGTCTGTGCTATTACGCAATCACGTTAACCAATTCTACAGACTTTGACTTTAAATACAGCTCAGTGCGCATTTGCTGCTCCGTACGGAGAATGAAGAATACGTAAAATTCCAAGTGTCATTGTAGACTTTATATCTATTATTATTAATATTATTATTATACTAGATTTATATAGAGCCCGTTTCATGATAAACACGTTCAAAGGCTCTTTACATACTGCAAACGCAGCCACACAGGGCGCGAAATTCATCTTCTACTAGTACAAACACAGAGTGGTCTGACCAGAGGGGCAGAGTGAGATAAAGCCCCAAGAACAGATAGAGAGAAATCTATTTTAGATACAGACTTGTCCGGCTAACTTAGCCTAGCTCTTTGCAAATAGACAGTCTGGTTCTTTAACGTGCCCGGTGTATAGCACCGATACCCGCGAAGCCGTCTTTCCTGGGAAGAACCAGTACAGGCCTCTAAGTTAGGTGAGAGACACTCAAGAGCATCTCAGAAATTTCCAGTACCTCTGGATTGACAGTCAAGCGTGTTACCACTAGACCACCGGCCCAGCCTATATAACTAATTGCATAAAATGTAATATAAAAACTACTACTGTAACATTTACAAATTTTAACAAAGTAACTTGTATGGACAAGGAACAAATATATCAAAATCATATCCATGATCATGTATTTTGTTAAAAAATATCAACAAAATCGAACTACGTAAACTGTATGTTTGTATGAAATACCGAGTCGGAAGTTGCAAAAGGCGTCAGTCAATTGTGTAGCTGAGAGTGATTATCTAGTGTTGTTTGTTACAGTAATAATGATGTATGCCCAACTACCAAAAATGGTTTCAGTAAATCACCCATTGATGCTATTTCCTATATTAAAGTCTCTTTTATTAGGGGCATCAGGTTTTAAAAATGATGGCTAAATCCTTCTCACTATGTGAACTTTTTACGCCGCTACAAAATTTACGCTTTTAAATGATCATTCTAACACGACCAGTAAATAACCTACATACATGTAGAGCAAAATCTATCTCGGGTTATCCTGCAATAAACCACTTGCGTGGAATGACGTCATCCTATCCATGTGCGTAGTACGGTCGTAAATATAGTTACCATTTTTTCTTACACTGTTGATACCAGTATGTCGTGTTAGAATCGAAATAATAAGTTCCCAAGTGTGATTTATCGTAGCATAACCCAAGTTTTTCATTCTCATGCGAAACAATACATCACTCAGGCCTACGGCCTTCGTGATATATTCTTACGCATAAGAACACAAAACTCGGGTTATTCTACAATAAACCACGTTTGGAAACTTATTATTTCTTGAATACACCATTGTGATTAAGTTATATTTTCTTATGTTGTTTTTGTAAAGTGACACAGAATTATCTTAATGACTTCGTCAAAAGTGCTTTGTGAATTTATAATGTCCATAAAACTGATTATGATGTAGATCCACAAATTAAAAGTACAACATGCATAAGATCCACTAAATTTCCATGACGGAAACAAAATTGATAAAAAGTTTATTATTGGCTGATAAAACAGACGAAAATACCTCTCAAGCACCATGTTTTTCGAAGGCAGTGGAATAGTCGTTAGTTGTAGTTTGTTGTTTTATTAAGAATGTATAGCATTAGCAAGAGCTTGAAGTGTGAAAAAATGCGCAAGAGTAATATAGGGGACGAATCATTATCAAAGGTTTACAAAGGTTGCTGAGACTCTAGCGTGAAGGCACTTCATAGCTTCAAATGAAAAAAAAATCATGTTATTGCTTTATATAAGATTGTAACTGAGAGTGATTTGTTGTACAGAGCAGAAAAAGACAGAAATAAAGGTATTAATTCTTGGTCCCAATACCTGTACCGGAATGTATTCTGCAATGTAAATGAGACAAGACACGAGTAACTAAAAGTTTACGTTAGAGTTAACGGTCTTGCCTAAGCAAAGTACTCAACACAAATTTGATCACGTATTAATTAATCACGGATTAATTTTAATGACTGGTCGAATTAACTGACTCAAAGATTGTAATTTCCCTCTGTCGGAAGTTTCAATAAACAGATAGCTGTAATTAAGCGATTAAATCGTCTAGATATTCATCTACTGTATATGTCTCTTGTGTATATTTGTTCCGCATTCATTTTATGATAGAAAACTGAAAATAAAGCACTTCGAGCCAAATGGGTAAACGTGACAAAGATAGTACAAATTGTTTCTAAGATTTATGAGTATTTGCCAATCAAAAGCGTATATTTTAATTAAAATACCATTGATATAACATGAAAGTACTATTATCACAGTTTTCAATCATAATGTATCCCTCTGACCACTTAATATGTCTACGTTCCAAACGGAACGTTCTTGAAATAAAATATTTTCGTACTTTAATTTTCTGGTAATACTTTTATTGTGATTGTCATTTGATTATCACACAGTACAAAACTAAATCACAGGTTTGTGAATATTTGCATGCCAGAGAATACCCAGGTATTGTTTAGAACTTATATACACATCGTTAAGACATGAATTAATTATAAAAAATGATTTCTTTGAAGTGTAACTATATATCACCAAATCACAGATATCTGGCAAACAAACAACATCTTTACCAAACATCTACCTGTCTAATACAGGTTTAAGCGTACTGTCCTGTACGACAGGATTCTTAAAATATTCATTCTCAAACGTTGTCCCCATTTCAAACTGAATATTATTTCAAACAAAATGAAAGTACACTATTGCCGAACTTTTATGTCAGATTTCCGCAGTGGAATATTATAGCAAATACTTGTAGTCACTTTTAGCAGTACAATGTCGATCGTTTTTACAGAATATTATACATGTTTTATATGCTGTTCTCTTTCATGTAAAACAACTCTTTATTTATAAGATATACTTTTGTTTGAATATTTTTGTTCAAAACATGGTCATAATCGTCAATAATAATTTAAAAAAAACAACACTTGTATATATTTGTATACTGTTAATTTGGTGAAACTCCACCTTCCAAATATCAGGCTGCATCAGAAAACATGACTGATCATGCTTCTACTGCCTAAGACTATCATTCCTTGTTTATAAAGAAGGAAGATAGATTAACTGAAATCAGTTCTTGTTTATTAAGAAGGCAATAAAATGCTTTCAACAGATATAAGAATGTTGTTGTTTACCACCGTTGATATAAACCTGCTGATATAAGATACTGACATGCACTTTACAAACTATGAATTTCACACTAATGATATAGGCGTTATGTGTTTTTGTCTGTTTATAGCAGTTATAAGAAAGCCTGGCTGCATAAGTGTCTTACAAAAGGCAGCATTTCCAGACCTTCAGCAGTTATTATAATAACATAATTGCAGTCATGCCAGTATGTGCATCATTAAACCAGAAAGAACATCATTTGACAAATTTGGTACGGTCTCGTATTACGAGATTTGAAGGCATTTGAGAACTTCTGTCATTATCTGTGCGACATTTTGATCTACTTTATGTAATAATTTTGCTTTTCAGAATGGATGGAACTTAGCAACAGAAGTTTATGTTGTTCCAGCATCTGAAGTTCATCTGAAATTGTCGAATGTCTGGACAATATGTGCGCATATTAAGACAATAATAGACGGATGAGAATCAGAACCTCTCCAGAATTTCCTGATTGCAGACAGTTCCTAACTTAATAAAGAATCAGAGAAAATTACTCGTTTGTATCATTTAAGGTAAAATGCCTAAATTTAATATACTTTATCGTAAATGGTGTGAAAATGACAGTACTAATCTAGACTAAGCTAATATTCTTGCGTGTTTCAGACCATTATAGTGGATAACTGATAGGGCAAAAAGGTAAAAACTACCACGTGTGGTGTTCTTAACTCTGGTTAAAACTTGACTAACTTTAGTAAAGAGATATGTTCGTTTCGTGTCAGTTGTGTTGCTCTGATTTTGTCTGACTGTCTGTAAATGTTTTACGTATTTAAAATTAGACGTATAGCCTAGAGCAACATGTACAAAAATGACAACACTTATTATATGATAATGCTTATGATGATGATAATGATTGTTACTACAACGCTATTGATCACGATAAAGTGATAGACCTTGATGAAGAAAATTTACCAGTTTAATCAGAAAGATAATTGTGGCTTCTTCATAACAGAACTGGGGACGTTTACATAGTCAAAAGATACGCATAAAGCGAGCGATTTTTTTAACAAACTTGACTTACAAGTATGTATAATCCTCCACTTGGAGCGTTATGTGAACTAAGCATTAGACGATCTCGTACATTTTAACAAGCCCACTCAGCTCAGTAACAAATGTACCCCTTTACGATATGAAAGAAGACATTGTTTCTGAATTCATTATTCATCCACCCCTGTTTCATGTGGAGAAGTTGGACGTTACTTATGGTGAATAGTTAAATAATGGAACAAAATCCAGGAACAATGATAAGGTTAACTGCCCGTCGTTACGTAACTGAAATATAGCTAGAAAACGAGACAAGATCCGAAACAATCAAACCTACCAAAACAAACAAATTTAGTTTGACCTATTTTTATGAAAAATGTTTTCCTTCTTGCAAAAGCGTTAAGTGTTTTACTTTCAATACTCATGATAATTCAACTGCAATTAAGATTAAATCAGAGATTGATCCCTGTAATGACACGAAGAAAGAAAAACAATTGTTTATTCATTCGATCCCGAAATATTACATTTTAAGCCAATTTCGAAATGGCTAATGACTTCCATTTACGCTCAAGATCTTTTAATTACAATTTTGCATTAAAACATAATGGTTTCAATTTGTTATCTTTCGGTGCATTTAGACGGGCTCCCTGAGTACTTTTCCTGCATCCCTTTATTGGGATAATTTATCTGCGAAGAAAGAAATCAAAGCATTTGATAATTTCAAAAAGATTACTCCTTGATTTAAAAAATAACCTAGATACAAAGTGCGTACATGCTATTTCGGACATGTACTGATCTAACATAAAAACTCCTCACATTGATATAATTTATTCATAGTTAGAAATTGTCCCGATTATAGTTGATAAAAACAACTCAGTCCCTACAGCCAATGCAAACTGATACGTTATTATTGTTCTATTGAAACTTACCATTTTGTTTTCTTTAGGTCTTTAGTTAATACGTTTTCAGTGTAATATCAAATCATTGCAACATATTAATTTTGAATGTCATACAGTGATACAAATTCAAACCTAATTGTCTCGCACTTGTATAAAACAATGTTGTTTTTTTGTTGTTGTTTTTTTTTTTGTTGTTGTTGTAATGTCAAAAAGTCAAACAAAGCTTACATACTATTAATTTACATTTATAAAAATCAATCTACATTAGCTTTAGTTAACTAACGTCGCAGTTGTAAGTACTTTCAACCTAAAGAAATCAAGTTCTTGCAATTTATTATTGAAAGAAGATATGAAAATTCAAATCTGAAACAGTATGGTGATTTGATATATTTCCATTCGTCAGACTGCACATATTTGATATACAAATGTAGCAATATGGTTGTCAGCACAAGATTTATAATACAAGATTATCATCGTAATTGACAGCTCTGAAAACGGTCAGTGGTCTTACATTTGCATTTTGTATATTACCTTTATTTCTTTTATGACATAGTTCCAACCGCCAATGAAACTGTTGTAAATGAGATGCGGAAGTAAATCACTAAGAACAATGTTCTGTAAATTGATTTTAATACTTCAGTAGTTGAACTGTATCACTTCTAAATGACAAAAAACCAACAAAATGCTAAACGGCATATCACGCAATATGCTGTCATGTTTAAGATGTAATTATGCAACTGTGTAGTCATATTTAAATTTTCGAATTTGCTCATTTTATTTCAGTGTACCATGTTGGTTAAAGGAGTGTAATTGCAGCCACATAGTTTTGATAAATCTTCTCTAATATCTTACAAAAATCAGTGAAACACTGGATGATGGGAATTACACGTCCAAGTACATTTTCTTCGTTTCACGTTTATTAATGACTAAGTAATGGATTTCGATATTGTTTTGAAGAAAGGGAATGTACCCCTCTTCTAAAGCAGCGATAGCTATTTGAATTTTTTTTCAATTACAGTTCCAACTAATTAATACTCTAAAATGGATTGAATAAAACTTATGATTCAATGATATGTCTTTGGTCGTAGTTGCAGTTAACACAGGATAGCTTTTCGGACGGGAATAAAGACTTTATTAAATTAGATAACTTTTCATACTTTCATTCCGGATCAGATTAATTGTAAAGGCTGATCAGATTAATGAAACAATGAGTGTACTTTATTTCTTTTGTTACTTTCATTAAACATTTATTTATTCTTAGCTGAAAAAATGATCAGACAATCTTCTATTGATTACTATTTCTGCCTTTAGCTGCATGTGTCTTTTTGTTCTGTATTAAATGCCGCTAAATAATTACTAATAAAACTACACTGAAATTTGCAATGAAAGGTTATTTTTGTTGGTATTAATCTAGTTTCATTTTAATTAGAGCATTAAACTTTAAAGAAATGCTTGGCATTTTAAGTGAATACAACATTACTAAACTGTCGGTTTTGTTTAGTAATGTTGACTGAACCATATTGCTTTAGATGGCTTAAATTTCTACCTCAAAACATCACGGGAGAAGCTGCCATTCTCGACAATATAACGATTTAGATACCTGATGAACCAGACATAAAATTGTTTGCAATGTATAATTGTAGCAATATTTCAGAATTTGGAATCTATTTTTTTGCGTCCTTATTCATATCATTACAACCGATGTCAGTAAAAACGATCCACATTATCGCTTTAGTATGAACTCCTTAGTATTCAGCTGTCGTTGAATGCTTGTCTGAAATGAAAACAAGTCTACCAAAATGTCACTTTTGTTTAGCAATGTGGATCACAAAGTGTTGATTCAGAGAGCTCTAATTTCTTGCTACAACATCTAACTTGATAGCATAACAGCCTTATTTGTCATTTACGATAAAAATGATACAGAAGCCAAAAGAACCAAATGTACATTTGTTTGCTTTGTGACACTAAAGAAATATTTCAGAATTGGGACTTTTTTCGTTCCAATTATTTTTAAACATTCCACTTTACACCAGTGTAAACGATCCAAATGATAGTGTTTCTTTTTCAAATTATGATAAACCTCGCAGTAAATTATAGTCGAATGTATTAAACTTGTTAAACTTAAAATGTTCATTTGTGATTCATAGCCACCTCAGTACATTACTTAGCGATATCACCTTAAACGACATAATATTTTATCAGCGCTTTTCTCGTTTTCAGAAACTAAATATATTTGCTTTAAATGGAAAAGCTGTCGCTAGTGTATTTTACCCATTAATGTATGTACAATGCAAGGAAAGTTACTATTATCACAAGTTCCCCTGAAATATATTAGACGCCCGCTTCATTTTTATGTATTTGCCCCCTGATTGCAAGGAGCCATAACATGCACATACGCTTTTTGTCAGCAACCCCTACTCCCTACTCTCATTCGAACCTGGCAACGCTTAGCCAATATAACACGTATTGAGCATAGAAGAATATCATAAAATAGGTTATATTACCATTTCAAACACACTTTTTTCACCAGTGTTCTTTAAAAGTAAAGAAAGGGCATATGTGAATTTGTCTTTGGGATTTTTTTTTTTTGCGCTGAATGATGTGTGGCGTAAACCTGGTGCCAAAACTAATACGCTTACGGCTATATTATCTGGATCATCACTTCCTATTTAAATTGTGGTAGCTGACTACGATATGCGCATTAACACAGCAGGTTTGAAACTGACTTCAGATATTAATAGTATTTTACGATGATGTCATATTTTTAAATACAAAACATGTTAAAGCAATGGTAGAGCATTTACAGAAGAAGTTAACGATTAAACTTCAGACCGGTTTATGTAAAGCCACATATGCACTTCTCACATCTATAACTACTTTAGCTACTATTATAACATAAAGAACACCCCTCGTTGTCCCTTAAAGTCTTCAAAGAAACTATTATGTAGAAATCTAATTTAGATAATTGTTTTGTTTTACGGCTGTACTATTTTATTTTATTTTTCTCCAAAGGACTAAAATTGACGAAAGACTTGGCAATGTGTGAATATATAAAGACAATGAAAGATGTGTAAAATGATACAAAATTATGATTTTACTGATTGCAGGCCCATTACCCATAAAGTACAAAAAGCAAATATCACATTTGTAACGTCAATGGCCAAATGGAAGCTTAAAGGTAATATATTTAGTCGAAAATAAGTATGTAAAATGTGAGTTGAAGACATGTTTAGTGAACAATTGATACAACAAATCTGCGCAAATAAATAAACAAAATACAACAAATCTTATACCCAGATTTCCGTTTTATTTCTAAAGGAAAAAAACTACTGTTAAGACCTATTATGAATGACTAAGTAGAAAAATTGAACGCATTTGGGTTGATACATACCCTTGTGATCATTTTAGCTTTATACTAAATAGAATTTATTGCTGTTACATGCTTTTCCAATGTTAGTACTGCAAACGATTAAGTTCATTAAGCAGTACGTCAAAAAACTCCTGAAAATTCAGAGAGTTCCTGTTCTGTTAGTATTTTTTCTAATTCAATGCTTTGCAAAATGAAGCAACAACAGGTTACTGCAAATTAAAAAAGAATAATTTAGCAAGTTGGTTAAAATCTAAGTTCCAGTTCTATGTCTAAATGGGTTTTATTCCTCTCCCATGTTTAGCAAAAGGAAGCATAAGCAATGTGCTACAAACTGTTTTGTTCATTTAGCAGTACGTTTGGTAAAATTTGAGTTCTTGTTCCATGCTTTGCAAAAGGAAGAATATAAAAGGTACTAAAGATATACTGAACATTTTGCAGTTAATTAGATTTAATCGGAGTTTCTGTTCCATGTTTTACAAAAGAATGCGGGAACAAAGTACTAAACACAATAATGTTCACGATAAAATCGGAGTTTCTGTTCCATATTTTACAAAAGAGAGCGGGAACAAAGTACTAAATACAATAATGTTCACGATAAAATCGGAGTTTCTGTTCCATGTTTTACAAAAGAAAGTGTGAAAAAAGTACTAAGCACAAAAATGTTCACGATTAAATCGGAGTTCTTGTTCCATGCTTTGCAAGAGGAAGAAGATAAAAGGTACTAAAAAATATAATGAACATTTTGCAGTTAATTAGGTTTAATCGGAGTTCCTGTTTCCATGTTTTACAAAAGAATGCGGGAACAAAGTACTAAACACAATAATGTTCACAATTAAATCGGAGTTTCTGTTCCGTGTTTTACAAAAGAGAGCGGGAACAAAGTACTAAATACATTAATGTTCACGATAAAATCGGAGTTTCTGTTCTATGTTTTACCAAAGAGAGCGGGAATAAAGTACTAAACACAATAATGTTCACGATAAAATCGTAGTTTCTGTTCCATGTTTTACAAAGGAAAGTGGGAACAAAGTACTAAACACAAAAATGTTCACGATAAAATCGGAGTTCTTGTTCCATGCTTTGCAAGAGGAAGAAGATACAAGGTACTTAAACATTTAATGAACATTTTGCAGTTAATTAGGTTTAATCGGAGTTCCTGTTTCCATGTTTTACAAAAGAATGCTGGAACAAAGTACTAAACACAATAATGTTCACGATAAAATCGGAGTTTCTGTTCCATGCTTTGCAAAAAGAGGCAATTATAGTAAGATACTGCAAACGATAATGTTAAATTAGTGGAGAGTCAGACAAAATCAAAATCAGAGTCTCTGTAATGATTCAAAGAATAGATGATTTGAAAATAAATTATCTTTAATTTATCAGAAATATTAATGTACTTGTATTAGGTTCGAAATTATTCATTTAATGCGTTTATATGTTTTCATTTCAACTTCACATTAAAATTTGATGCTATTTAATATTCCTTTTATGGTGGATTAAGACGGATTCACGGCAAAATTATATATATAGCATTCTCTTTCGTTTCCTAGAACACGGATTAAACATCATATTTGGTTTAAATTAAAAACAATTTGTAAAAGGTATCAAGGCCGTTCATGCGAAGTAGCCTGGAAACAGGAACAATATGATACCGTGAATCCTATATTTAGGAGGACTAATTTTCGTGGTGTTCAGTCTATTCACTTATTACTAATTTGATCTTAACGATCACACTAAATTACCAAACATTTCAAGTTGAAAAATTTAAATCCACCAAGTTATATCTCAGTGAAATAGCCGTTTTGATCAAAACCAAACAACTAAATGGTTTTAAAATATACTAATTGTCTGTCTTTATTATCTAGTTTCAGACTATAATGAAGTTTGAAACGAAATCCGTATTTACTAAAATAGTTGCTGGAAAAACTAATCAGATAACGCATTTTTGGAATTAGAAATACTTCTTTTAAGCATGAAGGTCATGGAAATAAGATGTTTATTACAACACATAATTACAGCGGTATAAAATAATTTATTAACCATGCAGGTGATAATATATCTTTGTACTCAACATTCAAAACAAGATACCAGTATAGGTAACATCGATAAAATAAGCCACAAAATTGCATAGTACCGGGTGAATCGGCACAAAGTGCGTTTCAATAAAAGTTCCTTAAAGAAGTAGTACATCATTTAATTTGAATGTGCGCATGTCCCACGTAAATTAAATGTGATAATTAAAGACTACATTTACGACAAAGCAAATATGTTTGTTATACAGTCGTACTGAAGCTACATTAAGCTGGAATGAAAAATGTATATATATCTTTTAAGAAAGTACGAAGAAAATCGAATCAAATTAAATGTTGATATTTTGCTTAAAAAGTGACCCTAATATTAACCCTAACGGCTTCTGCCAGGTCATAAACTAACAATAGATACAATTATATGAGAAGAAATGAGAAGGGTGAATTAATTTAAACTTAAACATATTAACCTTTGGACCATTAAAGAATCGTTAACTGTAAAACTGTATTCGTTGGAATGTTACTATATTATGTATCATGCAGGAGTCAAACAACCTGAACAAACAAACATTGAAAGTAAACTGTAATTCGTGAAAAATAAAAGACTTTTGAAAATAAGTATACTTTATTGAGATCTATGGTCAAAGCTTATCTGGAAGCTTATCTGGATGACATTTACATTCAGTGATAAGTGTCTCCCAATGAATTCATATCCAGTCTAGAGGCCTTCACAGTTTGATAATCTGAATCATTTAATATCAAGTGAATGGGCTAGGTTTTATATGATGTTTAGCGTATTTGCCAATTGTGCTCACAATATCCTTTAAGACATAAGCAATACAATTTAGTCTCTAAATATGACATTTTGGAACAAAACGGAAGGTGAGCAGGGTTTTAATGTGCATATTATTTGGGGAAAAACACATGGCATTTTGATAACCGGTAATCATGTCTAAATATTAACGATATTTTGTACTTTACTTTCATAAGCACTACCAAATGCTACGAAAGATAAGAAAATCCCTAGACAGCCCTAAGAGGATCCAGCTTCATTTATTCAAGTTCTTTTAGATCGTCCACTGCTAGATTCTACTACGGCATAATAAAGATGTAAATATATCGACAAATAATGGAATTCCCACACAATTTATGAGGAAAAAAAAACATTCAAAATATTTGCAACAGCTTGCCGTTTGCAAATGAACAGTACTCGGTCTAGCAATAATGATATTGACAAAACTGATGTATTACTTATTGTAAATTTGTCTAATATAGCTATAATTTCGAACTAAGTTAAAGTGGCTATAAAAACGAAATAAATTATTTGGCACGTAAATATTTCTTCTTGCATATGCCTTTAATAGGCAGTTACAAATACAAAATACATTTGTTTCCTAGTATTTGAAAACACTAAAAAGCTTATAATTTTTAATTTGGTTAGAAGATGATAAGTATTATAAATGGTTCTTAAGTTAGTAGATTTGTGATTATTATATTGCCCGTTAAGGTCATGGAGTCCATCTTGTGTGCATTTTACATGCTTTACATGGTGTTAATGATGTAAGACAGGCACAGTACCTTGCAAATATTTGATAATTGATAGTCTGTAAAAATGTATACTAGATTAATAATTAGCTTTATGATTTTCAACAAGTACAAAAGGTTCCTATTTATTACGACCTTAAATGTTTCTAACATGAAAACAAGGAAGTCTTTCAATAATGATTTCCACAGTTGTCAATACTGAAACTGCTATGAGGATATTAAAATTTTAAATGCAAGCAATACATCCAAAATGTAAACTTTGCCATTTGAGGAGATACGATGGCCAAACTGTGTTATTCCAGGGGGTCTAATTCCTTGAGTGATCGTTTAACTTCACAACTTTACGGCAAACGATATCATTTTTGACACCAAGACGACCGAGAAACTTAGTGAACCAGATGCATAATTACAAATACTTAATTGCCACAACGGTAGCAACATGTCAGAATTCTGCAACCACTATTTTAATTCAATTGCAATAAAACCAGTAAAGCGTACTTTAAGTATAAATTAACCAAGGATACTGAAGGTACAACAGCCATCATATCGATATTTAACTTAGTTTATATTTTAACTCTACGCAAAGAGATGTTAAATATTGACATTTTATTATTTTGTTACCGAAACTGATTTCATTCGCTCTGTCGAATTAAAAGTATTCATACTTTAAACAAACTTCTCAAAAAATAATACGACTATTCTCAAAGGCTTTTATTTTATCTTATGATTTTAGACGTCCCTGGATGTTTACATCAAATGTCTTCCACTTGTGCTAAATATTAATAGTACCTTTATAAATTAGCTTCTGATCGCGCTCGTAAGTTTTGTTATGTATTTCATTCCACTCTTTTATTTTCCTATTCAAGTATATCCTTTCCGCCACTCTTTTCTATTGAGTCTTTGTTCTTCTGATTAATGCTCAATGGTTTAGTCAGTGCATTTGGTGAAAATGTGTCATCAAACCAAACTTTCACCGTCCTTTTGGCAAAGCCCATCAATCTCAAACCCATAATATATAGTAGTCCGCACCGTCTTTACAATGATTAAAACAGTAATAAAAGAACGGAAGAAATCATGATCACAGACATATTTTCCTATAACATCAGAGTGACAGAGAAAATTAAGCGTCTGTTAAGTAAACGGTCAATATTGTTGTCATCGTGAAAATGTCTATGACGAGGTAGCCTAAGTAAGTCTCAGTTTAATAGGCGACGTATTAGTTGCGTGGTGCTATACAAGCGGGTCATTATAAAGTACCGATACGGAGCTTAAATTGTAGTGGTATGAAAATATACATAGAGCCGTTCAATATGATTAGGATGTAACTGTTTGGTTACAGGATAAATGAAGCGGGAAAAAGGTCATGAAATACACGTTGTATATACTATCCGACCAGGGATACCTGACAGTGACGTCATATTGTGTTTACTTTTCAATGTTTACCTTATACTGTACTGGATTATCATAATGTTTCTTTACACAAAGCCTGCATGGCTACGTAGCCCAGAGGATAACGGCGCTGTCGTAGTAACCGAAAAATACCGAGTTCGAATCCGGTCGGCGGAACTTTTTTTACCGCACGATATATGTTTTTCAACTACGTTTTGTATATGTGACAGAGCATGAGATTTTGGGTCCAAATGCAATTTTGGTCAAAAATGGGGTTTTTGGCTAATCTGACAGACTGACCAGTTCTGAGTAAAAATCTTCAATTTGACAACAAAAATCAGTCGTTGTCATGGAGATATTACCACTTTTCGGACACCATGTTTTTGTCTAACTGTATCAAAATTGAGGCAGTATATCTTAATAATGACACCATATTTAAATAATATCAAGGTAAAATACATGATAAAATAACAAAAGCAACATGCAATTAATGGAATGTATTTCTTTCTGTCTCTTTCTTTCATGTAGTATAAAAATATTTATGTTCTAAAAATCGTTTCTATAGCAACACTGTTGTTTAACCTCTTTTTAAACAGTCTCTTGATGAATCTAGCAATAAATTACATAGAATGTGAAATAAATACACAATTAACTTTTTCTAGTGTGCTAACAGTTTACAGACAACTGCTTTATGACATTCTTTTGAACAAGATACAGAATGTATTTGATATCAAATTAGACAACATCCCAAAAACTAGGCCATTAATCTTATTATTATAGACACCTTATCTATTAAACAGTAAGAAAGAAAATCAGGCAAGAAGATATAATTATTAGACTGTTATTATCAACTGTGAGTTTGCTAAAACTTCAAAAGACTTAGATATACTGATCAGTGAATCATTACCATGGCAACGATGTGGTATTTTCTTACAAAAATACTAACATTACTATGGCAACAATGTGGTATTTTCTTACAAAAATACTAACATTTTGGCAATTTCTTTGTAATAAATTGAATATTGGAAGTGTTTTTCCATATATTTACATCAAAAGCTGTCTGTTTTCTTATTTAAAAGTAGGAGAGTAGACATCATTCCGTGAAAGTTAATGTAATATGGTTTGAGAAATAAATAATTTTCAGATATACCTCTCTCAGTTACAACTATTGCCATTTTAAGGCAGGCTTGTGTAATAACATAGTGCTTTGTTGATGCAATTATTACATATGAAAATATATTCACTAACATAATACAGCTTAACATATATAACATATAAACAAGAAAGATGTTGTTAACATATGATGATATCCAAAATAATTTAAAAGTTAAATTAATGTTACCATGGCAACAATGCAATATTTTCTTAAAATAGTAGTTTTTTTGTAAATTTTCCAGAAAGAATCAGAACATTTATTTAGCATCTGTTCAGTATACATTTGTTTAACACCACAAATGGTCAATTATGATCATTTATAAAAAACAAACATCATTTTATGTAATATAACTTGTCTTCCAGAACTACATATTTTCCTGATATGCCTACCTGCATTACAGCTCTGCCATTTTATGGCAGATTTGTGTTATAACATGTTTTGTTGATGGTTACACATAAAAGATATTTTCATGCAGAACATAGTCTGATTAGCAGAATATAAACAAGACACATGCTGTTTACATCATCAAACGATTCTAAATTTAAGTCAAATTTGTGTTACCATGGCAACTCACAATGTTTTGCAAAACAATTAGCTATTTCTGCAAAGGTCATGTCATGTAAAAATACCTTTTAACACAATTATAACCATGGATTAACATGATTAATTCTTGAAATGAGATATATTATATTCAGCCAGTAAGAAATATTTTCTGCTATATTGGTAGTTTTCTGCCATTGCTGGAAAATCCTTTCTACACTCACACTGGCAAGGCAGTTTGTATTGTAAAAATGTTTCCTCCAAAGGTTGTGCTTTAATGTCACACATATTGTAGTTTTGAAACAACTAGGATTCATTCAACAGACATGTCTTAGTATTTCATGAATGCAATTTTGGAAAATTTATTAGTTAAATTCTGTATTGTTAGAACAATTAGGATAGTGCTTCTCATACAACTTCACAGCTGTCATGACATCAAAACACTATTTTTACCCAATATTTCTCACAGTTGACTAAGTTTTACTTTTTCTTGAAACACATTTGTAATTTGAACTAGAATGTTTAACTTTTTCAGGTCATGAGGGCAGGAAACATGACATTATTTGTGCAATATGGAGTTATTTGCTCATATCAGTATTTGTGACATGCACTCTATTCCACAGGCATGATTTCAGCTGGATGATCAGTAGAACATATTAATTCCTTCTGTTTCATTCCCATTTACATATTCATAGTTCTTTCATCACTGCAAAACAAAAATTCATCAACATTAGAACTTCATTTTAATAGGATTAGTATAAGGTTACAGAATATAAGACTGTAAAGCATCTTTTTAAGCTTAAGATAGTCTTTTTGTTAAAAGCTGAATGAAAGCAGATTTGATAAGTATAAACTCATCCAAGAATCTTACAGTATTCATGCAGAAAAAGTTTTTCAAGAATACATAAACTAGCTAAGATTCCTACAGACTAGACATACAATTCATGCAATCAAACTTAATGTAAACACAAATATTGTAAAAATAATTTTGAAAATATGAAAAAATACATATATGATATAGTCAATTATTGTATCTCATTACTTATTCACTTCTTAATATATTACACATATTTGTTGAATGGGTCTATAATCAAAATCATTTCTCTTAAAATGTTATGAATGGAATAGATCATTATGTTTTAGCTACTTTAATGTCTTTATCACTCTTAGAATAGCAGTATAGTAACTGTAAAAATGTATGAAGAAATTTACAAACCCCAATAAAATCCAGCTTAAATTGTTGTGTATAGACCTTCCTGGAAAATCATTTCACTGTTTAAGGTCATTGCATCAAGCCAAACAATCCTCAGTGTTTGATCTGTAAAATGAAAAAAATACAGAAAAAGGCTGAAATGTGAGATAAAAATGCCCTGGGCAGTTAGTTCAGTACATATTTAGCACAAAGACTTCTATAAAAGAGTAATAGGTTTGAATTCCTGGCAAGGCATTCAAAACAACATATATCTAAAGTTTATTTATTTTACTAAGTGGTTTTTAGTCACTTGCCAAGAACAGTACAAAATGGTGAGGAATCCAGAAATAATGGCCAAGTGAACAGTATGCAAAATTAACTTGAAAAGCTTTGGAAAACACTGTCTCTTTCCAAGTAAAAACAATACTTATGCCTTGTAGAAGTTTTAAGTATGGACTGATTTGAATTACATGTAAGAGTTAGTGGTTGAAGCTGACAATAGATGTGTTACAACTATTCCTAATCAGTCACTTTCATGGCATGGCTATATTTATAAAATGATCAGGGCTTTAACTTTAGTATGTATCTAAACATTATGACTGACTGTTGTAATTTTGTCTGGCACCAGAGTCACAAGGTCTTTATCAGTGTTTATGTAATTGTCTTGCATACTGATTCTACTGAATACTTCTTGTAATTGTCTTGCATACAGATTCTACTGAATAAGAGTCAAAACCGATTTTAAAAAAGTTGAATTCATGGCAGATTTAGTAAATAAAATATAGTCTACATTATATTGACACTTGTAAATAAAATGTGAACTGCGCTAAATCTACCTCGATTCTGTCATGATTAGTGTCAAATCCGGGCTATTTTTGGAAAAGACATCGGACAAAACTGTCGATATGAACTCAAATAATACTTTTAACACTACATATCGCTTAAATACTTACTTACCTTGAGATTCGCTAACTGTCATTTATAAATACAATCGAAATAAATCATCAAATAATTGTTTTTGGTAGTTTCATTTTCTCCGCGACCTTCGATGTTTACAAATGGCGTGTCGATTCAAAGGGCGATAAATTATCAATCATTTAAATTTTTTAAAGAAACGGAATTGCAAAACACGGAAATGTTTATAAATGTCACTTCATTTTTTTTTTCTTGTGGCAAGGTAGAGTATTATTGAAAGCAAGAAATGCATTAATTGCCGCGAACACGTGGTAACGTCCATCATTTTTTTGTGATGTAACTTTAATCGATGTTTTCTCAAATGACGTAACGCCGAATTTGGACCCAAAATGTCATGGTGCGTCACATATAGTTATTTTGATTTTCTAGTGCATCACGAATTATGCGTACAGAATAAATTGTGTAGAAAACGTTCGTTATTTCACTCGACATAAATGGCTAAAATGGCTTTGAACACGTTTTTAACTGTAACGAACCTTTGGAGAATAACGAGAAAGCAATATCTATTCTAAAACACAATAGACGGACGGTGAGACAGGCTTATGTTGCATTAACATTTTGTAAACTTCATACTATAATAAATGACTGATAATTAAAAAATACTAACAAAAAAAAAAACCAAACATATGAAAACAACATTTTTCCAAATCAAGGAAGCAAATGTAACTGGTCTTTCAAACAATATATTTTTTGTTACAAAAATACATAAAATATACATCGCCTACCACTGGTTTCGAACTTACATCGCCTGCGTGACAAGTAGCCAACACATCCACTGGGCTATACCTTACATATTAAGTTTCTCATACGATAAGGACATATTTCTATCTTTTATAGGTATACATCCGTTTGGGGATATACCGTGGTTATTTATAGTTTGTTGACAAAATGACGTCACTGTCAAAAATTGTCGGTGGATTAGTACTATAGCTATATAATTTCAAAAATGGCCGTTCGTTCTAAAATAATCAACATTAAAAGCTGACATATTTGAATATCTCAAAATAAAAATAAAGTATTTTTACAAAGACTGTTATAAAAATAATATATATCGGACAAACAAGGGTTTCGCAAGTAAATTACTGGGGTGTTCATTGTATTTACTGACTGAACAGCGAGCAGTGCAGACCAAGGATTTGCAGGCTGATCTTGGTCTGCACTGGTCACAAAGGCAGAATCGCTTGCCGCCAGCAGGCTAAATCAAATTTCTTGCATAAAATCTACTTTTTTCACTGGATCCGCTCATGTATTAACGGGAGAAAAATCGTGTGAAAACAAAGCAATTCACGTGCTGTTAATGTTGAAATCCTTTTCCAGGGACGTATATGTATTTCTGCGCAAACTGACATCTGGTATCTGCGTCTTGTTTCTTTCATAAAAACCTCTTCTTGAAGCATTAAATATGCAATCTAAACCATAGAATGTTTTACTGTATCAGTAACTAACACCAAATGCGCTGCCATATACAATGTTCGTACTCGTTTCTTCCCTTGTTTACTCCCCTTTTAGAACTCGGCGTCAAATCAGATTTTGTAGACAACCATGAATGTTAAAGAATCGCGTGTTTACCTGTGCGATTCTTTGTTTTTAAGAATCATATTTATAATTTTGTTAAGTATCAGTCGGTATGTTTTTATCTAATTTCTCGAAGAATTTATATAAACAGCTTGGAAGCTTGACACTTCGTTCGTACTCAACCGTACTCCAACTGTGTCCGTACTCAATATAATTCGAGTGTGTCTTGAAATTGTGATCGAGTCCACCAAATTGTGAAATGATATGAATTGGTAATTTTATGTTTGTAATAACGAGAGATAAAAAAAATAGCTTAAAAACTTTCAGGATATGCTTTGAATAGTGTTGTTTATTTCTGGGCCCTGGATATAGATATTTAAAACAGGTTTACCGTTTCCAAGAACAACAGGAATGGTAAATAAAAAAATGTACCGGAATCGTCAAGTCATCACATATGAAAACAATACATAAAGACGTCGTGTAATGTTTTTTATGCAAGAATAGCGACAATACACGTTTGTTTTGTGTATTAACGTCTGCAGAAGCCCTTGGGATATGTTTGTGACCTCGACCTTCGGTCTCAGTCACAAACAATCCCGCGGGCTTCTGCAGACGTTAATACACAAAATAACGTGTATTATCCCTACATTAATGCAAATAAGTGTAGTTATCTGTAATTGTGCCACCACTATTTATATTTCAATATAATTCGCACTCAACATTGATATCACTCTTTTCTGTTAGCAGATGTCTACTTTTCTTCAACGCTCTGCACGGCAGTTACAGATATGAATTAAGTTGTCCATTTATTTTCATTATTGTTTGGATCTATAAACATACAGCCATGGCTATTACAAAGGGCAGTACACTGCTCTATAGTTAATATGATAACACTAACAAAGGCATAGAAACAGACATTTACTTGCCTAATACGTTTTCAAACACATCGAAAAAAAGCATCTGAGGATATTCTTTAAAACTTCTCGCACACAGTTAGGGTGAAATTTTGCAACTTGTTCATTTCCACCAAGTTTGGCATAAAATGTATATATAAAACTGAAAAATGATAAAGTGGGTGAAAATAAAATTGTCTGTATTGTTTCGAAAGCGTGAAAAGGCTAGCTACTCCTATATATTTGTAATATATATAAGAAATTTTCCAATTTGCGAAAATAATTCTGCTTTATGATTATTTATCTGATAAAAATAATTCAACCGAAAACCTACATTTTAGTGGTATCGTATTGAATTATCTTGAACATAATTATATAATCTTATTAGGTATAAATGCAGATATTCAAGCCGAAAATTCGTAACACAATCGTCAGACAGTATATGGGTCAATAAAATAATCAAAAACCAATCTTCTTTTGTCTGATTGCAGACGCAACTTTACAGACACATCTAATTTAATAACAGATGACCAGAGCAAATTTCACGTTTGGATAGCTAAAGGTCAATATTGTTCTCATAAGAGATATTGACTGTCTATGATGTGCGCGTCTTTAATAAGTTAGTAGTTCTTATTTTAATAAATAATAAGGTAATAATGCAATATCGTCACATACAAGGTGATAACAGATTGAAACATTTACATTGCGCAAGCGATATATTACTACCAAAAACAGTTTGCGCCCTGATTTAGATAAACAGGTTGGCGCTTACCTGAATGATTCCGGCGTATCCATTTGCACGTATTTGTAATACTGAGAAATCAGTTCATCATTTTGAGATTTGTTCATATCTTTGTCTTCTCATCTAACCATTACACATATGTGCATATAAATTAAATGCACGTGTACAAAGTACATGAAAAATGAGGAAATAAAATAAATACAAAAAGACAAACATCACAAATACATATAACGAGGCTAAACAAAAATTAGATATAATCTTAGCAATACATTCGTATTTGAATTGCTGTGGACCCTGGTATTTGTTCAATTTCAGATGGAACGTTTGTTTTCTGTTCAATATACGACAAATTACCATACATTATTTTTGTTGATTTTGCAGTAATTAAAATTAAATACGAGCCTGATTCCGTGTAATACTGCCAACATTTTAAAATAGTTATTAAACCATTAGATTTGAAAAGGATTATGCTTACATTTTACGCTCTTACAAATTCAGAAACATTTTCAATATTACATTAAAACATAAATTGCTTAAATGGCGGATTTTAACGTACTTGATAAAAAGGTAGTTTTGTCGCTGTACACTTTCTGTTTAAATGTCTCTCAATGTCTGTACTCAAGGAATGAAACTACTAAAGTCTGTTCCACCTATTACGTTTACCTCGTTTCTGAATTATCAGTATCGGTAAAATCGTCCAAAAATCACATTTATATACCAGACATCAATATCTCTAGACCTTTTTTCATTTTTTCAATAAAGTGTATTTTAAAGATATAATCTTGGATTTTTCTTTTTTCCCCATAGGCCGTAATGCAATATGACGTTACGTCGACTTTCCAATATGGCGGCGCCCGTAGCGCAATAAACTAGGGTCAACTCAAAATTAAAACGCCCGAGTTAATATTTGAAAAGACTGTGTTTGTCATTGTATTATGTTAATTTTGGGGGGAATTCATGTCAGGCCACCTCAACATGAATAAATAAATAAGAAAATAGAAAGAAACAAACACAAAAAACAAGGACATCCTAAAAAGAAAAACAAATGTGTGTGCGAACGTCTCGGTATTTTAGTAACACATGGGCATTCTTCTTATATCATGTTTTCTGTCGTTGAAAGAAAATTATATATAACTTGACTTCAGTTGATGTGACCTAAATAGATATTACCTCTCGGAAGTATTTTTATGGATTTAATTAATAAAAGTGGAAACTAAACTTCTTTCAATCACATCACATTAATCTGAACGGACAGGGCAAGAAAAAAACTATTTTAAACATAAAAAGGTTAAATGTTTACAACTCGAAATATTTGCGTTAAAATTAGTTCATACTAACAAAACCATCGTGACCGTTTAGAAACAGAAATATTGGGTTTTCCTAAATAATACTGTTAATATTTCTGTATTTTTAAGTTATATTTAGGACCCAGATCTAACAAAGAAATATCATTTTATGTAAATGTTCCACTGAAAGACCAAATTTTAAACTCTGATCAGTGAGTATTTGGAAAACATACAGAAAAAAATAACTTAAACAGATTTTCTTTAAGACTCCATAATAATGTTGCATGTAAAATTCTTTAGTCAGCACTGTGGCGAAAAAAAATGTAGAACGGACCATGGCCTCTTTTTCAAAGGTAACAATTGGTTAATCATATCCATTTCGATCGACATCTTGTACATGTTTGTCGTTGAAGACGTAGAGTATATGAGCTTGTAAAATTACGAGATGTACAGGGATATATTTAACATTGCTCAGCTGGCAATTAATTTTTTTTTGTCCGCCAGAATAAGTGAAAGGTCTTTTTGTGATTCAACTTAACGTCCTTTTTGAAGTTTAACGCATAATCAAAATATTAATATTTCCGAAAGAAAATTTTCATAAACATCTAGACACCGTCAAGATTTCTATCTTCTATCGGCTGATTGTGTATTTGTGTATTTAGATCTACACCTATGTACTTCTTGCCTTGTGCGCCTCGTTTAAATCTGCATATTGCCAGCAATACTACGTCATTTATCTCATACGTCATAAGTTTCTTTCGGAGAAAAAGAATTTAAATTCTCTTGCATACACAACCTGGACTCGATATGGTGAATTGTTTTTTTTTTTTTTGTTTTTTTTTTGAAAATTGAACATTGTGACAGAAATTGGATATGCGGCGGACTGTAAATACTTCAGTAAGGATGCTAAAATACAGGTTATCTTTGAACCATGCGTTTGGAAATGATGTTAAATTGAACAAGTCATCGTTTCAAGGGCATGGTGCGATTGATGCCTGAATTTCATCGATGTGTAAAAGAGCTTGTTTGTTTACTACTGATTCACTGAGGATTGGATAGAGCTACCGAAGACTTGGAAGAATTTTGGAGTGTTTACAGCTTTGATAGGTTAAAAGTGAGTCAATTTACATTTTTGTTAGATTAAATAACAGGTTTTTAAACACAAAATTTTAATTCACTCAATGCATTCTCATGTAGGGAATTGTAAACGAAATGAGTTTTGAGTCGCTCCCGTTAAAATTCACGTGAATGTTCCCGTAATACTTCAAATTTAGAGAGCACACTCCAATGGCGACAAGAAATTACAATGGGAGACTGCCGTTGAAAATATGAATTTGTCATTTATTTGGATATTTGGCAAAGCAGGAAAAATCGTTAAATTTCTCGAGGGTGACTTTTTTTTAGTTTATCAAACCATGTTTACTTTGCCGGTAAGTGTCGTAGTTTTGTCATATGACACCAAAGTTGGGGTAAACCTTTGGAATGGAACAGACTTTAGCATCATTTGTTTCAAAACAATTTGTCGATGGGCAAACATGTTTCAAAGACGGTATTTCCTATTTAAGAAAATAATTAAACCCGTAAAATTATGAAAGCTTTCATTTGCCATACTTTCAAACACTACATGAAATAAAAACGTATTCTACTCAACAATCGAATATATATGTTTATTTTTAAGATGTTAAAACAGAAATTGTGAACTTATAAAAATAGTAGAATAAAGCAGTTTATATTTACTGAAAAAGAGAAACTGAGACAAACAAAAAACAACTCCTTATGTTTCTTTGTTAACAAATGCTGTTTTTAAACTACTTTTGTATATACATGTTTTGTAATTATCACAAATATAGAAAGAGATTAGAGTATAAATATTAAGATTTAATTACATTCATGATTCCCGATCGAAGCAAGCATTCAATATACAGGAAAGATATGTCACACTAAAATGCACTTCATTTTGTAAAAGATATAGGTTCAGTTTCCATTATATTTTTTTTTTTAAAAAGTGGTTTCTGGAAATATCAGTTAACTAAGTGGTATTTCAGATGCCACATTACAAGTTTAAGAAACCTTTGTTTTGTTTCACAAACTGAAATTTGAGAAAGCTACTGTCCTTTCACTTTATTTATATGCACTATTTTGTCTTTTTGAAAAATAAATAAGATATATATGGCCTAGGCTACTGAAGCAGACGTTTATTTTATCACCTAGAAACATACATCAAAACCACGCAACAGTGTGTTTAGAGTCTGCTTTATTGAGTATGTGTAAAAAAAGTATTGAAATATGATCACTAGCACTGGATTCATTGCAAGTTTATTATACAGAATTATAGAATGTGCTCCAAAGTTTCAAGGGATCAGAATATACGACAATAACGAATCATTTAATGCCTCTTCCCTATGTCTGACTGCTCAAATTTCTCGACAAGAATAATGATACATCGATGCTTGCATCACAAGTGACATTTTGAAAACGATCAATTATCTGGTTATGTCTTGACACAACAAACCAACTATCGCGTGCTTTTACTTCATTTTAGGGTATAATTGCTCTAGCTAAAATAACCAGTTCCAAGCGAATCATTATGATTTGTTGTCCGTGTGTATTAGATAATGAGTTTTTCTATTCTACAGAACTTCAATGATGATTGCAAAATACGTACTGAATATGAAATGGTTCATACACAACAGCTGATAAAAGTGTACTTTCAAAATTATTGCTAATGCCCATGAAATTTTATCCGTCTTTATTTTTACAGGTTTTTAAATTCACTTCAGCTTTTTATTTGAAATCAGTGGTAACTGGCATTATTAAAATGTCTTCAAATACAAGAATTATTAGAATATTTCTAAGATGTCACAGGTAAAAACTCTTTAAATAATATATATTAGATATAAGCCATTCATGTTTTCTTGAGAAAGTAAGATATCGCATTATTTCTTACGGTGATAGAAACTAACATATGCATGTATTTCAGATAATATTTCATTTTGTTTTGCAACAGAATTGCGTTTCTACTCAGCAAAGGAAGCATTCTACTTTTTATGCCAAACACCTGCTATTCTGGACAAAAAGTGAAAACTTCAGACGATAATGAACGATTTATAGTATTATAAGAAAAATAAGAAATATCCTGTCTTTCCTGACTGCAGCTTGATCTGAAATTGATAATGTACGAAGGAACATTTCTCGTCTCTTTCGTAAATGGTCCAAATGACCTGTTATGTATTATTCTAGACAGTATAAAGACGTCTGTGACATGCGTGTTTGTGCAATATTCAGTAAACAGGACATTAAATCAAACGAATGTGCTTAAAATTCCTCTGGTGACGCCATTGTCTCCAAATTTAGTTTCATTATGTCACGTAAACCTTGCAAACAACTCAAAAACTTTTCTAACTCCACTTGTGATTTTCTTTTTCATCCTTGCCAAACATTGATTGCTTCGTATGGAAATTTGAGTTACATGTTTTACAATAACTTCAGTTGTATAATAACAATTATACAAACAGTACGAAAATCCGTTGATCCGGGACAGTTGCAATAAGTTAACCTCAAAATAATAGGTCACTAAATTAGTGCAACTTTGTGCTGGTCGCTATGAGGCAAGTACTGCCATTTTGGCGGTTAAACATTTCTTTTTGTATGTCACGGGGGACTTTTATGTGCAATGGGTTCTTTATGAGTAAGTCTGGAATATATATATATAATATATTTATTACAGTACAATGCCTATCAATCTATCTATTAGATAATGGCGGACAACAATAACAAAAGGGTCCACGTAAAACATTACATACGATTTCTCATTAAAAGCATATTACAATTGCAGTATAAAACAATGTATGACTTAACTAAGACATTACATATATAGTGTATATTAAATATTATATGGAACGTACCTGGAATATATATATAATATATTTATTACAGTACAATGCCTATCAATCTATCTATTAGATAATGGCGGACAACAATAACAAAGGGGTTCACGGGAAGGGTTATGTGACGTTATAGGATAAGTATGATACGGCATCCGTCAGTAGATTATTGTATTGGGATGTATAGGTCGTAGAGGAGAATGTATCATAAAATATTGGAATATAATATATAAATTGTATTGATACTATAGACCTTTGACAATTCTTATTTTATGACCTATGACATTGTTATAAATTGTAAACAATATTGAAAACAATATATTGTTGTTATAAATAAATGATTAATCTTCATATCATTGTTTGGATTTTACTGTAAACAGTAAAATTGTGTCCTAATGTTTATGTTTAGGACGTATATGATATGCAGATCAGATTTCATTTAACGTGAAATTGTATTATAATTAATTATGTTCTTTTGCAGGACGTGCCGTATTGATTTTGAAATACAATGTCGAGGACGACATTTTCACAAAGGAGGGAATAATGTCATAGGTCATAAAATAAGAATTGTCAAAGGTCTATAGTATCAATACAATTTATACATTATATTCCAATAGATAGATTGATAGGCATTGTACTGTAATAAATATATTATATATATATTCCAGGTAAGTTCCATATAATATTTGATACACACTATATATGTAATGTCTTAGTTAAGTCATACATTGTTTTATACTGCAATTGTAATATTCTTTTAATGAGAAATCGTATGTAATGTTTTACGTGGACCCTTTTGTTATTGTTGTCCGCCATTATCTAATAGATAGATTGATAGGCATTGAACTGTAATGAATATATTATATATATATTCCAGACTTCCTCATAAAGAACCCATTGCACATAAAAGTCCCCCGTGACATGTATTAGACTATATATATGAGAAATTAAAAAAAGAGATAAAAATAAAATAAATACTTGTGAAAATACAATGAAGGAAATAATGGATAAAACTGTACATGTAGAAAATGTTTTTTTAAATTTGTGGGGAAAAAACACAGACATTGAACGGTTTCGATCTTACGAACTCCAGGTTTCAAGCTATTGACGACGACCATTGAGCTATCGTGACTTGCGTACATCTGTATACACGTCTTTAAATATAAACTACTTTAATTGCTAGTTACTTTCCGTATACTATACGGAATGTACCGGAAATCAACCGAAGATTAAAATATTTTTTGCACCGCCCATGTAATCAATATGCATTTGATAGTTCAATAAAATAGGACAATATATATCCGGGTTTTGCTCAAATCAAATCAAAATTTATTTATTGTCGGAGATATTTAACAAATAAACATAAGCTACGTATAGCTTTTTACCGACACATGAAGCAGTGATTACAAATATATATATATATTAATATATATATATTAATAAACTTGCATAAAATATGACACGTTAAAGCAACATAAGAGACATAGAATAAAATTTTAGAAGCAACAGGTAAGCAAACATGTATGAAATGCAATACATTTTCACAAACACACATAAAACATCAAAAAAATAGCACATAAAAGGAAGCATCAAAGCATAAAACAGCCAAATACATAGGGAACAAGCAAAATAACATAAAACAGCAAGTCAGTAACTAGAACAGGCAGTGCATGTGCAGCCCTCTTCGCTCCAGGCATTGACCAAACTTTTAAACAGATTGAATTTTTTCTTCCCTGAAATGTTCTGGGTGAGAGTTCCAAAGTTTGGCCGCCGTGAAACGAAAAGAGCTGCTGCCATAGCTAAATGTTCTTACCCTTGGAATGTCTGCTGTATTCGTGTACCTAAAAGAATAATTACTATTTTTAATATGAATTAGGTCATGCAAGTATAATGGGTCGTGTTTATTGATAATTTTAAAAGCTTCCAAGGCAATAGATCTTAGTATTTTGACCTTTAAGGTTGGCATCTTAGATTTTAGAAGCAAAGTTTCATAATCAGAAGTAAAATCACTATAAATAAATCTAAGAGCCCTTTCCTGGATTTTTTCTAACTTTTTTGTGTTGACCTCACCACAGAAATGCCACGTTAGGGGACAAAAATTAAAGTTGGAGAGGATGAAAGAGTAATAAATGTTTAGTTTTCCAAGTTTACAAAGATTTTTACCAATACGTTTTAAAACATTTAACTGCCTGGAAGCTTTTTTTACATATATTTGAGATATGAGCATCAAATTTTAATTGATAATCAATGGTCACACCAAGTAATTTTACATTTTCGTCACAATCTATTTTAATGTCATCTAAACAAAAGCTTATATTTTCATTTTTAGTCCTTTTCCCAATGGCTATTGCCTGGAACTTATCTGGATTTGCCTTCATTTGATTGTCTGAGAACCATTTAATAAGGGAGATGCTATCATTTTCAAGAGATGTTACAACATTTTTTATATCATGATCTGATATTGAAAAAGTGTTATCATCAGCATAGTTATATAGACTACTTTCCTCCACAAAATGAAAAATATCATTAATAAAAATATCCAAAAGAACAGGGCCTAGAATAGAACCCTGGGGAACACCTTAAATAATATCAAGGAAACTACTAGAAAAAGATCCTGATTTTACACATTGTTTTCTGTTACTTAAATAACATTTTATTAAATCCAGAGCAGAATCGGATAGACCATAATATTTTAATTTAAGTAGCAGCAATTCATGTGGCAAACAGTCAAAGGCTTTAGATAAGTCCATAAGAATGGCAGCAGCATATTTGCTTTAATCTAACGCCATTTTCCAATCGTCTATTACTTTTAAAAGTGCACTCTGGCATCCATAGTTTGGTCTAAAAGCAGATAAATAAGAATCAAAATGGTGGTTAAAATATTCTGATAACTGAGTGTTGATTGCCCTTTCAAAAAGTTTTGACATAACTGGAAGGATACTTACTGGGCGATAGTTGCCTTTTTCTAAAGTGCTGTTTTTCTTGTGAATTGGTGCAACTTGTGCTATTTTAAGATTGTCTGGGAACTGGCATGTAGTAAAGGATTGGTTAATCAAATCAGTAAGTGGTTTTACAATAGATGGGTTTGATAGCTTAACAAGTTTTGGTGATATTCCATCATAGCCCGTTGCTTTTTTTGCACATAATTTGTCAATTTGCTTACATATATAGAGGATATTTGTTTGTTTGCAGTGAGATATCGAAATATATCATCACCGATAAGGGAGACAATTGAATATTTTCACGAAGGCGGAGCCTGAGTGAAAATATCAGAATTGTCTCCCTTATCGGTGATGATATATTTCGATATCTCACTGCAAACAAACAAATTTTCTTTTTATTTTATGCTAGTTTGTGAAGGTCAACGAATGTTCTGTTTATTACGTGCATAAATGTTCATATAAATCCAATATTTCATGACGAAACTCAGATTTACTTAAGCTACCGTGTTACATATGATACATCCGCTAAATTACCATGGAAACTTAGGCACATTAATATCGAATATTGGCGATAAGGTTCATTAAATCAACACGACGCCATTTTGTTTTTAAAAACAAAAACTGCATTTAAATTTTTTGTGTAAAAATACACAGTCCGCGGCTAACAGAGACATTGACAAAATGCCGGTAGTTAAGTAGAAGCATATTTAAAACTTTTCGGGTCAAACCGTCAGTTCGTTGAATAACCGGAAGCTTGCTTTGTTTACCAAAACACATGCTGAAGGTCAGAATAAAAAAACAACACGAAAAATCTAAACAACTGTGGACTATGCGTAAGTCCTTGGAAAATCAAGCTGCAGAATTAAATATCATCATGGATTCAATAGAAATAGCTAGGAAATATTGATCTAGGAGCTGCATAGCATAACAAATTGGATGGAAGTTGGAACACAACTGGCTGGGCTCGGAGTTGGGAATACTTCGACGAAAATGCTGGCATATTACGTAAGATTGAGTTGATGTCTTGAGATAATTTACTAAGACAACAACCAACTAAATGTGCTGTTGCCAGTAAAATCTACCACACGATAGTGAACCAATGGAAAAATGTAGAGGAAACACACATAGCTACATAAATGGCAAGGCCTAGCAACCAAGCTGACAAAGGTAACATTATTTCTTTTGCAAATTTAATTATATAGCTAACTTGTTCTATATAGGATTGTCTAGCAGTTCATGACTCGTGTATGGCTTGAGTATAAGTATAATCCAGTAATTTTAAAGGCAGCAAAGGGAGGTAATTAAAGAATATATTTCAAGGGAGATAATTTATCTGGAAAAAAAGAAGTTCGGCACTGTGAGTGATATCGATTTATATTTCACTGCTATTTTCCAGTATTTCACCAATAAGCATAAAATAAATAGAGGATATTTGTTTGTTTGCAGTGAGATATCGAAATATATCATCACCGATAAGGGAGACAATTGAATATTTTCACGAAGGCGGAGCCTGAGTGAAAATATCAGAATTGTCTCCCTTATCGGTGATGATATATTTCGATATCTCACTGCAAACAAACAAATTTTCTTTTTATTTTATGCTAGTTTGTGAAGATCAACGAATTTTCTGTTTATTACGTGCATAAATGTTCATATAAATCCAATATTTCATGACGAAATTCGGATTTATTTAAGCTACCGTGTTACATATGATACATCCGCTAAATTACCATGGACACTTAGGCACATTAATAACGAATATTGGTGATTAGGTTCATTAAATCAACACGACGCCATTTTGTTTTTAAAAACAAAAACTGCATTTAAATATTTTGCGGCTAACAGAGACATTGACAAATGCCGATAGTTAAGTAGAAGCATATTTAAAACTTTTCGGGTCAATCCGTCAGTTCGTTGAATAACCGGAAGCTTGCTTTGTTTACCAAACACACGCTGAAGGTCAGATTAAAAAAAAACAACACTAAAAATCTAAACAACTGTGGAATATGCGTAAGTCCTTGGAAAATCAAGCTGCAGAATTAAATATCATCATGGATTCAATAGAAATAGCTAGGAAATATTGATCTACTGTAGGAGCTGCATAGCATAACAAAATGGATGGAAGTTGGAACACAACTGGCTGGGCTTGAGCTGCCTAGAGTGGGAAGTACTTCGACGAAAATGCTGGCATATTACGTAAGGTTGAGTTGATGTCTTGTGATAATTAACTAAGACAACAACCAACTAAATGTGCTGTCGCCAGTAAAATCTACCACACGATAGTGAACCAATGGAAAAAAAGTAGAGGAAACACACATATATCTGTAGCTACATGAATGGCAAGGCCTAGCAACCAAGCTGACAAAGGTAACATTATTTCTTTTGCAAATTTAATGATATAGCTACCCTGTTCTATATAGAATAATTTGTCTAGCAGTTCATGACTCGTGTATTGCTTGAGTATTAGTATAATCCAGTAATTTTAAAGGCAGCAAAGGGAGGTAATTAAAGAATATGTTTCAAGGGAGATAATTTATCTGGAAAAAAAGAAATTCGGCACTGTGAGTGATATCGATTTATATCTCACTGCTATTTTCCAGTATTTCACCAATAAGCATATAATAAAAAAGTTTCATTTACAGGTTGGAAGACTAGTTTTGAAAAGTTAGACTTGTTTTCTACAATTTTAGTTAAACTTGGGTGATCTCCATTTACAGGGATAGAGTCTGTGTCAATGTTTTGGCTACGTTTACAAAAAAAGTCATTAAAAGTATGACAAATTTCCTGTTGATCATTCAGAAGTACTTCATTCTCACATAAAATGACATCTTTTTGGAAAAAAATAACCCTTATTTGTCAAAAATGGTTTAATAGTCGGCCAGAAAGTTTTAGATTTTTTTGCTCGAAAACAATTGAAACTCATCAGTCAAAAGCTGAAATTTATTTGAATACTTTGAAGTGTACGTGGCCGATCATATTTCATGGTCATTTTAAACAAATTTGAATGAGGTAAACTGTTATCTGGTCGAGAAATGAAGATCAGTCAGTACATTAGCAAATCTTCTTTAAAAAGCATGCGATGTGTTCAAATGTAGCATGTGATATTTCTAAACTATTAGTGGATACTTGATTAGCTTTTCAGTGCAGGTGGGAGTGTGATATTAATTTCTATAACTGGATTTGCTTCGCTTGCAGCAACAAAAATACCATAATTGTCGAATGTCTAGCGATATGTGAACACATTTAGACATAAAGAGATGAGCGGAAATTATGAAATTTCCATATAGCAGACACATCTTAACTTAATTATGCACCAGAGTGAATTGTCGGTTTCTACCGAAAATGTCAAAATGACTTTTGGTTACTATTCTGGGTAATAAAGAAGTCTGTAAAGTGCGTGGTTCGTATCTGTTTTGTAAATAATTGGCAGTAAAAAAATAAAAAAGAATGATAAATATACCGAAAATTGTTTTATTATCTAAGACCATGATTTTCGTTACCATACAGTAATTGAAGCTGGTACTTGTTCGGTATTGCAGCATTCGGTGAGTTATCTTCCCAAATGATTTAAAAGGTGTCGCTAGGGGCGAATAGTTCCTATCATGCGGTGTACTCTCGGCTTTTATCTAGTGTAATAACTCTTTTGATGACATTTCACGCGTTTGACAGCTGACTAAAAAAGTGATTAAATCATTTAAAAAAAAATAATCATGTAATTATCCTCTATTTGGATAGCTGTTTCTTCTGTTTTTAACATAAAATTTGAAGTCTTGTAGAATTTTCATCATTTCAAAATGCTGGCCAGTAGATATATGACTGAAAATATTGTTGCAGCATTTATTTTAAGCGAGCCATATTTCCATTTAATTTATGAGCAAAGTGGGGCTAGCTAATTTAACTAGTTGAAAATATTGCTAAATTCTACCCCTGTATGGATGCTTTGTTCCATATAGACAATAATTACTCTGGACTGCCTGCATACTGATTGTTATCATAAAAATGTGCAAGCCATGTGTCCTGTTAACTCTATGGGGTTCAAGAATATGTCCTTGAAGCGCACTGAACACTTCCGGCTCCCACTTAGGTGTTAAATATTGGACAGTCTGATGTTAATGTAATGTGTATAATAAGTTTTCTTAATACTTTAACAATTTGAAATAATGTCTAATAGGTCTCACATTTTCAAGCTCTACAAATTTGTGGTCTGTGTATTAAAAATCCTCCGGGTGTTTTTATTAAATGCAAAGATTTATATTTTGATATTCTTGTTATATTTCTAGTTTGTTTTCTATAGTTAAGAAATAAACGTGTACACATTGTCAATGTTTTTGTTGATTAACATTAATTTAACTTATTGTTGGGGTGTTATCTCCAGAAGCGATGCTATAGGCCCCACAAATATGCGAGTGACACCTTCCCCTTAAAGTACAATGTCAAACGCACAGTGAACAATTAAGATATTGAATCAATGGCCATTTTATTGGAGGTTTGTATCTCACTTTATGTGGGCAAGTTGCTGTAAATTTGAATAGACTGCAAATTAAAGAGGCAGCACCATAAAATTCAGATTAACACGAGGTTTGTCAACTTGTCAATAGAAATCCTTTATGCCTCATGGATGATATTTTCATGAAACATGAGAAAACAGCTGTAATAATTAACTGGGCTGATGGAAAATTGAAGGGACACTTACCACAAGGGCATATATATATTTTAACATTTTACAGTAATTATTATTATGATTTCTATATTATTCAAGACCTCATTGCATTAAGCTGTGTGTGCAGGTCTTTCCGATGAAGTTGTAACTTTAGGAATATATACTGTCTATACTGATCATTATTTAAAGAATATATAGTCTGAATACTTGCACAATGATAAAATTTTTAAGAATTTTCCAAGGAGGGCATTTTAATTTTGAAAATATACTTAAAAGCTAAATAAAAGCATTTATTTTAACAATTAACAAATATAACAATCATACAGTCCATAAATAAACTGACACACAGAAAATGCACTTTAAAACAGTCATTAAACTCGGCTCATATTTTTCAAAGCATAGCATATCAATAAATGTCAATAAAGCTCTTTCCTCAATTGCTCTATTTAGGATAGAACTTATATAAGCATCTTGCTTCCAGTTAGACCCATTTCGACTGATACATGTTCAATTATTTTGAATTATATAATATGCATATGAGAACGACGAATAAAATATGTTTAAACCAATTGCTCAAGTGATAAACGGCTGAAGTTTGATGGCATTCTCGGATACTTTCCAAATCTACTAATATTTTGTATTTTGAAGTGACAGCGACTGAATAACGATGTACATTATGTTGACAAAGTTTTCTAGGACCTATTCGCATGTAGCACCACCTATACGCGTTACACCTGTTTAATCAGGGGAATTAACTGACCGATATCGACCAGCTTACATATTTCTATGGAAACGTACCTTGGAGGATCTTTTCAGTTGCAGATAATATGGGCTTATTCTTAAACCCATTAAAGTTTAAATGAAGACACTTAAAATGCCTGGAATCATTGTTTATACAGTTTCTTATCACTAAAATATATTGTAGTGGATTGTAACCTGGGCATTTTGGCCAGTTATCATTGGTTGGAGTAACACCTGTAGCTGATTTTTCCCACTTTTCATACTGAAACTAGAGCTACATATCAGTTCAACTTCCATTTGATCTTCAGAAATTTATGTTTAATAATAAAACCCACTAACCATTAAACATGAAATATATTTTGAAATGAGCGGTTTCGGCCAATGAAATTTAGATTATTTTTAGAACATATGATAAATATGGATAATTACCATACTTATCTTGAACAATCATTTATCTGCTTCCGGAATAAAAGAGGATCTTCCGGTCTGTCCCTCTTTTTTGCCGCTATACGGAGTTTTTACTGGTGAAAATCACAGCAAAAATTGAAGAAATCGCAGACCACAGCAACAGAAAATCAAAATTTGTTCGTACGTACGAACAAAATTCCAAATAAAATTTACAAATTCTTGTTCATTTCTCACATTTTTAAATGCAATTTGGAATTTTGTTCGTACGTACGAACAAATCCTGGCTGTTCGTACGTATGAACAATAATCCATATTCCGTATTATTTTTCAGTTCTGACATGCTGTTCAAAAAGCTCAGATTTGTTCGTACGTCCGAACAAAATTTCAAAATAGCTTTAAAATTTCTTTTTCATTTCTCACTATCATTTGTTCATACGTATGAACAGCCTGGATTTGTTCGTACGTACGTACAAATGAGAGAACCAAAAAAGAATTTATTCTTAAAAAAATGCAATTTGGAATTTTGTTCGTACGTACGAACAAATCCTGTCCATATTATTTTTCAATTCTGATATTCTGTTCAAACAGCCCAGATTTGTTCGGACGTCCGAACAAAATTCCAAAATAGCTTTAAAATTTCTTTTTCATTTCTCACTATCATTTGTTCATACGTATGAACAGCCTGGATTTGTTCGTACGTACGAACAAATGAGAGAACCGAAAAGGAATTTATTCTTAAAAAAATGCAATTTGGAATTTTGTTCGTACGTACAAACAAATCTTGTCCATATTATTTTTCAATTCTGATATTCTGTTTAAACAGCCCAGATTTGTTCGGACGTACGAACAAAATTCCAAACTGCTTTAAAAATTCTTTTTCATTTCACTTCTCACTATCATTTGTTCGTACGTACGAAAAAATGAGAGAACTGAAAAAGAATTTATTCTTAAAAAATGCAATTTGGAATTTTGTTCGTACGT
Organism: Mercenaria mercenaria; assembly: GCF_021730395.1. Classification (NCBI taxonomy): domain Eukaryota; kingdom Metazoa; phylum Mollusca; class Bivalvia; order Venerida; family Veneridae; genus Mercenaria; species Mercenaria mercenaria. The sequence continues at coordinate 60,001,103 of NC_069378.1, forward strand.
ACGAACAAATCCTGTCCATATTATTTTTCAATTCTGATATTCTGTTCAAACAGCTCAGATTTGTTCGTACGTCCGAACAAAATTCCAAAATAGCTTTAAAATTTCTTTTTCATTTCTCACTATCATTTGTTCATACGTATGAACAGCCTGGATTTGTTCGTACGTACGAACAACTGAGAGAACCAAAAAAGAATTTATTCTTAAAAAAATGCAATTTGGAATTTTGTTCGTACGTACGAACAAATCCTGTCCATATTATTTTTCAATTCTGATATTCTGTTCAAACAGCCCAGATTTGTTCGGACGTCCGAACAAAATTCCAAAATAGCCCAGATTTGTTCAGACGTAGAAACAAAATTCCAAACTGCTTTAAAAATTCTTTTTCATTTTTCATTATCATTTGTTCATACGTATGAACAAATGAGAGAACTGAAAAAGAATTTATTCTTAAAAAATGCAATTTGGAATTTTGTTCGTACGTACGAACAAATCCTGTCCATATTTTTTTCAATTCTGATATTCTGTTCAAACAGCCCAGATTTGTTTGGACGTACGAACAAAATTCCAAACTGCTTTAAAAATTCTTTTTCATTTCATTTCTCACTATTATTTGTTTGTACGTACGAACAAATGAGAGAACTGAAAAAGAATTTATTCTTAAAAAAATGCAATTTGGAATTTTGTTCGTACGTACGAACAAATCCTGTCCATATTATTTTTCAATTCTGATATTCTGTTCAAACAGCCCAGATTTGTTCGGACGTCTGAACAAAATTCCAAAATAGCTTTAAAATTTCTTTTTCATTTCTCACTATCATTTGTTCATACGTATGAACAGCCTGGATTTGTTCGTACGTATCAAATCTGAGCTGTTTGAACAGCATGTCAGAACTGAAAAATAATACGGAATATGGATTATTGTTTGTACATACGAACAGCCAGGATTTGTTCGTACGTACGAACAAAATTCCAAATTGCATTTAAAAATGTGAGAAATGAACAAGAATTTGTAAATTTTATTTGGAATTTTGTTCGTACGTACGAACAAATTTTGATTTTCTGTTGCTGTGGTCTGCGCTTTCTTCAATTTTTGCTGTGATTTTCACCAGTAAAAACTCCGTATAGCGGCAAAAAAGAGGGACAGACCGGAAGATCCTCTTTTATTCCGGAAGCAGATATTTTTGATATGATTTTCAAAAGTTGTTAGTATCTTTGTCTATCTAAATTTAACTTTATTTATAACAGTTATGAACATTTTTTTGTATTGAGATTTGTATATAGATCCAATGCGGACGCCCTTATAGGCACGACATTGACTGTGAATGTAAACAGACATTACTTTAGTCTGACTTCTGAGAATTTTGCGTTGACACTAACTACCTTAAATGTTAATACTGGTGTCACTTAGAACAGTATGTCTGATGTTTCATTTGTTACAAAGATATTTAATGCACGCAAGTCTTTTGAAAGCTAATCACAAACAATGCGAGCAATAGAATGCATTATATAATGTAGAAAAGCAGTCTGTAAAACGAAATAGTTTGGAGTTCAAGAGGAATAGTGTGATAAGGCTACGCTAATGGAATCCTCTTACTAGTTTCGAGTCATTAGATACATTAGCAGACGAAATGGGAACAGACAATTCGAGAAAGGTATTGAGAGAGGACAAAATAGCTTGCTGAAATGGTTTGATGTAAGAAACATCGTCGTTGTATAAATGCTTTTCCATTGCATATGTATATTGGTATTTGTTAATGATGTCATATCTTTGTTTAAAGAAATGTTACAATGTTGAACGAGACCGATCTTGTGTACTGTTGTAGTGTTAAGTGTGGTTGCTATGTTCTGCCTGTGTCGACGGACGCTAAATCTATAAATCAAGGAAGAAGTATTTGCAAAAGCAAATCTATTACTACGTTACCATAATAATTTTAAAATGACTTCTTCGTGCAGCACTTTACAAACTACAGGGTGCCGCTTCACAAAACGTACCTAGGATAAACTTAGAACTTAGGAAATAATGTTTCGCCATCAACATGATAACATAATTTGAAAAAAATAGATCACACAAGTTTTCCTAATGGGGAGTCTAGAGGAAAGTCACAGTTAACGTTTTCGCAAATAGATTTTTCTACAATGTAGATTTTAATGAAACGTCTCACAATCGTAAATAAAGATATGGCCTATAATATGGTGAAATAAAACGTATAGATCTGTGTGCTAATTTTTGAGATGTTTGCTCAAGATTAAATGAATGCTGGACGTTTTAATATCATACTTTATCTGTAGACAGAGGGTAACGTTGTTGTATTAATTAAAGTACCCACATATCTCCATTAATTCATAAAATGATTTTCGTTTCCGTATGCCGTGCCCAGACTTTATTCTACGTTTTCCGGAAAAATAACCTTTGCCATTACTTCCGGTTTATCAAACGCGTAGAACTACCTTAAGGCAGGTGGCTGCTTTATACAAATAAAAATTAGAGCAAAATGTAATTTCAGAATTTGACTGACCTACTGCATAAGGCTGACAGCTGCTTAATACAGAGGGCATTTAAACAGAAACAATCATATGTAGTATTATTGTAAAAAATACATTTGGCTGGCTGGTGAATGACAAATGAGCACTACTCCAATAATTTCGTTCGAAAGATAAAGTAAATATAAATTAAATTTCAAACAAATGTTTCATGAGAATAGTATCACTTTAACAATAATTCATTTTGTTTATGATGTATATCTAATATAATTCAGCAATTTATAACCATTTAAATATAGGAGCAGTATTCTGCAGAGGTTTTAAATCTAATAAATCAAGATATATTGTGAAATTTTAAGACCATCAGTCATTTTGAACGGAAAACAATATCCAAAGTTTTGACAGGTTAATCGGTCAAAAGAAAAAAGAGAGAAAAATAAATGCGTGCACTTATATTGTTAGCCATATTGCTGCAATCACGTAGCAAATATAATTGAATGTCAGCAAATGGTGAACTACATTTAGATAAAACTCAAGGAAAATAGTTTAAATGCTGTGGCTGAACTGAGAAATAATGGACAATAACAATATAATTTGAAATGTAAACAAATCTAACCATCAATAGAAATTTATCTGTTGTCTGACACCAGTAATCTGCCCGTGTCTGTGTTATAATTTCAGTGTTGAAGGCCGCACATGTGATCTTTTTATTAAAGAAACTTTCGTCATTTGTTGTTCAACTGATGTATTGCTACAACACATCCTTTTAGACTTAAAGTCGGAGTGATAAATGTGCAGTTACTAACGATATTCGTCTTTCACAGGAGTTCTTCAAATTTCAGAGTTTCTTTGCCACAAATATAGCTTCAAGCAATAATATGATCTAATCAATTTGTTATGGCATAAACAAATGTACTCATTTCGTGCGTGGTAGCGCAGGTGTTTCAGGCGAATCAAACCTATCAATATACATTAACTGAAAAGAAGACATTTTTTTACAACATATAGGTTAAAACGACAGAATATGTTAACAATATTAACCTTTAGCCTGCTAAATTTCTATAATGGACTGGTTCATCATTCAATTTGGGTCGTACCATTTATTATTCAAAGGGGTATTCACTTACAAATTACTAACTCCTTCTTCTTGGCGTTCACCGAAATTTACTGACTGAATAGCCAAGAGTGTAGTAGATGATCAGCCTGCACGGAAGTACTGGCTGATCCTGGTCTGCACTGTTCGCAAACCATAATCAGTTGCCGTCAACATGCTTAAGGTTAACTACTTTTATCTAAAAACATTAATGCCTAAACACACTCAGATACATCATTAAAACGGGAGTTCAACATTAATATTGAACTAATTTAAACAGTAAAATAGGTTTTTAAGGAAACACGTATTGAGTTTTCTATTTGCTTTAAATGTTTTTCCGTTGATTCTGCTACTTATCAGAATATTTGAACAACTTACGACTAACTATTAAATTGAAAAACAAAACTAATCACGTTTCTACGGCTTTTTTTCTGAAACATAAACTTGCTACGTTTACCACAACTTAAATAGTTGTCAGTTTACACGAACATCAGCTTAGAAATTAAATTCAGTAGGAGCAAAAATACAAAGATGTGTTACAAAATTAAAAACGTTCTGGATCTGTTAAAGATATTGTCATTACACATATTTAGTATTTGCAATCAGGACACTAAAATCCCTATGACTGACGAAAAATTGTACCTAAATGTATTCGAGTTCAGAATTAAATGATTTATGTTTCTGGTATCGGAAAAGAATAATTAATGAATGAAAAATAACTTAAATTTTTATGTGTTTCGTAACAATTGATATGTTAAATAATATGTTCCAATTACTAAGAACAAGATGTCTTAAAATGTAAACTAATAATCGACTTCACAAAGTTCTGCTGACATATAGACAAATTTGTACGCGATATATACTCTAAAGTAACTGTAAAGTATAGGATAAGCATAAATGTGGTAGGATTTTTCGGACCATGATCGTTGAAGTAACATTTTTTTAATCATTAGATTTTGATAAAATGGTATAGCAAATGACAGTATCAATACGTGAGAGTTTCTGTATTCACCTGTTTAACGTTAAAATTTAAGCAGCCGTTGAAACGTAAATTGTTAAGATAATACTTTCAGAATACAAGATACAAGGATATTTCATTGTGAAGCCTCAAGCAGTGGAAGATAAAATGGAATTCAAGTAGGAAGTGAGGTTACGTAATTATTTCATTATTTTCAACATAATTATTATAACAAGAAAATTCAATATAGTATGATATCAGACGTTAAAATAGATATTGAATTCTTGCATACAGTATTTTGTTGTCCCAACTTGCTTAACATTAGCAACAGAAAACTGACCGCGAGAACGATCATCACGGATAATTTGTTTCTAGTAACAATAACTTCTAGAGTTTTAAAATATTAACAATTCTTTATTAAAGTTAGATGTGCTGTACCGATAATATAGTCTGATCTTCTCTAATATTCCCGATACAATTGTTTCAGATCACCATAATATATGTTTATGGTATGGACCTCTTTTTTTCGCATTGCAGCGTACGCCGTTTATCCACCAACAATCGGGTAGGCACTACTTTCCCTTCCCGGCACTGCTAAGGAATTACGAACGTAGGCCAAGTTAGACCTCCATAAGAGCTATTAAAGGCGTAAGCTACATTTCCCTTTAAATGAGATGGGCGAACTTTTAAAGGGCAGATAACTATTTTTCAAAACTGCTGACCTGTGCTTTTTATTGCATATTTTTGTTTCTTAGATGATTGTGTTAAATATATCCAAAGTTTGAAGAAATTCTAATATTGGGAAAATGTCTCCCGAATTCTAGCGTACGCCCACAATATATTTGAAACATATATCTGATATGTATACGAACATGTCAAGAAAACGTTCGATTCCATTTATACATTCTAATATACCTTTGATTGTTCTACAGTCTTAACTGCTACTTTATAGCCATTATAAGAGCTGTCGGAGAACAGCAACACTTGACTATGCAACAGCCTTGTTAATTGAATGAATATTAAAGTCGAAAAGGGCCATGCTTTTTGTAAAATTGCCGAACAGAGTTTTGGTATCTGTACAATGCATATCAGCTTAAGACATTGCACAATTGTGTGAAGTTTCAATTCATTCTCATTAGTGGGTACTGCGATACCAGTTTATATACAAAAAAAGTAACCAAAAAAACCCTTCTTATTCAAAAACATGGGGCATAAATTTATAATTATGGAACCTGTGCATTGCATGTCAGATAATCGTGAATGTGATGATTTAATCCATCCTAGAGATTTACCCTAACCCCTCTTTACGCAAGGGAAACAATCTGTTTATATAGTGAAATTGTTTAGTGAACACCGTTTGTTAATCGTAATCCTGTCTATGTTATACCAGTGCAATGGAAAAGTAATCTATCTATGTTAAATACTATCAACCAGTCCTAAAATTGATTTCTTTGATTTTCTCATATTTCTAGATGTTTTTCCCATACTTTGACGCATATATTTGGATAGTAGAGATTGTTCTCTTTCCAGCAGTAGCCTTTTCAACATTTTTTACCTTTTGAAATTCTGTGGGTTTTGACTTTTTCAAAATAATCGTCTGTGTTGACAAATTTCACCACATAAAATGTCACACTTTCGCCAGGGCATTAACTTATTTGATCTTTATACAGTTTTCTATTCAGATTATTAATCCTTGTCGCAATTATGCATAATCATGTATGCTTTTTCCCTGCGTAGAGGTAAAAAGTGCATAGTTCGCATGGGGTACTAGGTCAATAGCCACTTAAGCATACAGTAAAGTCATAGCGGAGTTGTCTCCATTTTTTTCCCAAATATTTTACCCGGGATCATTTTTTTTCAGCTCAAATAACTTTTTTTCTGAAAATGATAACTAAAATATTTTGTCAGTCTACATACTTTGATGCAGTTAGCAACATATATATCTAAAACAGATAGTTCCACTTGAAGTTTGTATTTTTAGTTACACTGCCTATTCAGTAGGTATTGAGAAGCTTACATAATACCTTAACCAAAAAGGGGGAGGTATAATTTGTAAAAATACAAAATAGAGTAATGGAACTTGTGCAATATAAGTCATTTTATCGTAGTGAAGAAGTATGTGAAGTTTCAATCTATTCCTACAAGTGGTTACTGAGATACCAGCTTACAAACAAAAGCTGTACCAAATCGGGACGCTGACGCCGACCGTGAGTCCGATAGCTCTAACTATTCTTTGAATAGCCGAGCTAAAAATCATCAGTAATCAAGAGTTTATCCATAATTTATGATGGACGAAGTGCTTAATTTATCCGAGACTCATTTAGCTGTTGGATATAATCAAGTTCTGTATAAAAAGTATTAATAATCACACACTTATGAAAGTTTTATTTCTGGATACGTTCTTAGTACTGGATGTTCTAACTTTATGAGTTTATTGTAATTTATGACCACTTAAATGTTGTTGCTTTTTTTTTAAATCAGCAAAGCGTCACGATTATCAGAAACAAGATGTATCTTTAAAAAAGATACACGGCAGCAGTTTAAGCTAAGAAACGTGCATGTACTCTGCGCTTTTACATACGCTCCGGTATTTATAAAGCAAAAGAAAAATGTAGTTTTTAAAGTAAAATTGTCATGTTTTTATGTAAAAAGGAGGGGGCGAAACCGGCAAGGGATACAAAATGACCAAAATGGGGATGAGTTGACTGTGGAACGAGTTTACTAGGGTGGTGACGAGCTGACTTAAAATCGTTTGCAGGAGATCCCTCTGTATTAGGGTTTATGACGTTTTACAAGTTGTTTCCACAGGAGCCTTGCAACGGATTATACTGTCTAACATTATAGATCAGAGCACCTGTACATCCCATAAGAAAATAGTATCTATTCCATTCGGAACTTTGAAAATTTTTATCCACCAATCAAAATGAACAATTTTAATTAACTGTTAAATTACCTTCACCCCAAATATAAACAGGAAGTAAAGATGAAATCAATACCGGCCTCCGGCAGGTAAAACAATTTCATGACATGAACCATTTATAAATTACAAGAATGATATATCGGAAACGAGAGAATGTTGATATAATATATTGTTTTCAAATGTAAATGTTATCAACCAAACCTCTAATACAACCAATACAGATCATGAGCTTTTTAATTACAGGCACTGAGCTTTGACTACTTAATTACATTTGGCAATTACTGACGCAAAAATCCATAAATGGTGACAGACTGAAAAGGACAATCGTATGTTATTCCTTTCAGTGAAAATTGATAGAGTTTTTAGTATCATAAAAGAATAATCAAAATAGTAGATTGATATAATAAAAAATAATCTATTGTGATGCTGCTAAACAAACATTCGCAAAGAAAATAGATTTTTATGCTAAATCAGTGAACTATGAAAATGAAACCTATACAGCCGTGAAATATATACATGTACTAGTATAGGTACAAATCATTTAAACAATATCTGAAGCTATATATCAAGGTAGTTCCGTGTTTTTCATTACAGAATAAAGCATGGAGTTCATTTATACGAAACTAATTACCATGTGGAGGATCGAACGAGCTGCTGCGCTCTTTGAATGTTACTTTGCCTGCTGGACATTCTTTTCATCCAAATGTGCTGGCGTTAATATAATAACCTATTCTTTTCTTGTGTAAATGTACCAGCAGGCAGAATCAAGTCTATTGTATCCGATAGTAAAACAACCAATTAAGGAAATACTGTATAAGTCACACTATACAGGCAACGAAAAATGCAACCCAATATGCCTCCTCCCTAGTACCACCTTAAGTGGAACTCCTTTTGACTAATATGATAATATCAAATGAATTTCAGAAATCCAAAGGACCGAGAAATATAACACATTTGGCCAAGTACAGGGAGCAGTACAACATTTAAAAACTGTTGTTGTTATAGTTAATATTATGATATATAAATCTTTCGAACACAGAGTATGGAACCAAGGAAAAAATTAAAGATCAGTATTGCTATTATTCTTGACTTTAAATATACTAAATTTACAGATTGAAGTATGACTTCTCATGTGACATTTGAAAGAAAGTGTTGAAATAGCATCTGCGTTATACCACGAGTGGTAACCGCACAATCCAATTCCCCCTTGGAATACGCTCAAAATGGGTTGCGCGACGTCCAGTGCTGGTGTTGTGCATAAACATATACCAAATCGAAGTAGGTTGGTTTTTGTATTTTTTTTAATAATGACACATTTAAGATGCAGAATGCTATTCAACACAAAAATAATAAAGAATATAAAATGCGAATTACGAGCTTATTAATTTGAATCAGCCCTGTAATCACGAAAACTCTGCTGCCTCGAACTGTCAAAAAAGTATGGAATTATCAAAAATGCAAATTTTCTAATTCTTGTGCCTTAACTCTGAAAATGTGACGCTTCTAATGATCAAACGCCTATAGAACAGTCATGAATATTACATGTACTTGAATAATATTGTTTTTTTTTTTTGGGGGGGGGGGCGGTGTCAAGACTGGAAAAAATAATCGGGAATGGGGCTGCACCCGGGAATAGAGTTGCTCGTATACATTACATTTGTATATAATCAAATAATCTCTTTTACGTCTCAGTTGTTTTTGCAATGTCTTTGAATCCTTCTTATGTTATTTTTATTTAGTTAGTTTTGGGCGAGAAAACTTCTTTGTCAACTACACAATAACTCATGAAGATTATCCATTGGACTGTTTGCAAAAAGATACACTCAACGCAGACACTAAGTTTTAGATGTTATTATTGAGGTTGAAACAAATGTAACATTTGCCTCAAGAAATTTGACTTAAAATATTCTTAATCGACATTAGAGCAGGAAACCTGATGTTGGCTTTTGGGGTTTAGCGCCGTTTTAAACTGTGTTTCATTTAAGTTAGGGTGAGCAGATAACCTAGACAGAGGTTCGGTATCCGTAGTAACCATGTTTTTTCTCTGTATTTGCCAGCTTCTTCACATGAATCAGAGTTGAAGGACAAATGATTTCAGAGTCATTGTCTTTTATCATAACAGAGACCATAAGCTCACTCGAGGATCGGAGGATTGTAATCGTGCGACCTGTACTGTGAAGCAACATTTAAGCAGGAGCACATCTTAATTCTTGCAACAGCAATACTCCGACAAATAGTGTCCAGAAATGCCGAGAAACTTCACTAGCAGCATTTCTTAACAATGAAATATTAGATTTATGTATATGCAATCAATGGCATTTTGTCAATGTTAGTCCAGAAATGCAAACGTTGCACCTTTGTTTTTCTGCTAATTGCCATATAATTATGCAAATGATATAGACAGTGATGATAGCGCGGTTTGAAATATAGTACTTATGCATGTTTTCCTCGGGACTGTATTTCAATTATGATTACACTAACATTTCAGTCCACTGTATTATTGGTACGTATAATGATGCAATGCGTGTGTGTTTTTTATCTTCGGTGGAATCCAAATCATGGTCCCATTTTTCTTGAAATAATTCAGACTATTATTTTCATTGAAACGATACAGTTACAAGTACATATGTAAGCGCAAACTTGTTGCGAGGTCAAATACGCGAGAGAAAAGTTTGACGAGCAACTCCATTCACATGGCACAACCCCATTTGCAATGATGTTTTGTCAATTATGTACCCATAATCAGGATTCGAATCAAATAAATACCGGTAAATAAATGTGTTATTCGCTACTTTATTACAAAAAGCTTATCATTAGAAGCGTCGGATATCTTCAGATTATGCATATAAGCTCGGAAACTGCCATCTTTATTGATTTAGATTTCACGCTTCGTGTCCCCAGAATTTCAGTGATAATAGCGCCGAATAATAAATTACAATCTAAAAATTTTACATACTAGTATATGATGTATTATCATATTTATGTCGAATAGCATTTTGCTTTCTTTTCGAGAAAATTTATTATTGCCTCATACTGAGCAAAATCGTGACTTCACATACCTCAGTTTTGTTTGTTTTTACGCGCAACACCAGCACCGGACGTTGCGCAACCCATTTTAAGCGTATTCCCAGCAGGAAATGAATTGCGCGGTTACCACCCGTGTATACCTTTATCTACGATGAAATATGAATGCAAAATGAAAAATAAAATTGTTTGTATTACACAAGGTTACTGTTTTGGGTGCCGATCAAAAGAAAACATATGTCGAATATTATATTGCACTCGTGTGTATATGAGGCATGGCAAAATTCACTCTAGCCGAATAAAATTGTCCAGATTAACCTGCTGTTATATTTACTGGTAACGTCGATTCAATTTCCAATCAAATATCTATTTTGTTTGTCCGACATCCAGGTTATCACTTTCTGCAGTAACAAATGTCCTTTCAACAATAAAGTCTCCTGAAAAAGGAATTATCATCATCTTATACTGTCCAATATTCTTATCCGTTATTATTGACTTTAATAACATTGGCAGTGAATGTCATTTACATGGAGTGTAAATGACGTCAATAGAGAAAAACATGGCGCTGTTCAAGAAGGAACATGTACAGTTGTACACCATATCATATGTGGATAAAGGAGAACTGTTAAAGTGTGTTTGGCTCACGTATTTCTAGATATCTTGTTGCAAAAGCCGATGCTAGACGACAACGGATGAAATGCAAACTTCAACACCTCTTACAAAAGACACCGGCAAACCGAGTCTGCTATTTTTGTTTTAAAATTTATTCATCGTCATTTTTGCGCTTGTTTGCATTCTATAGTCATTTCAAAATTTCAAAAGATTCTCATATTTGTGTTTATTAGCAATAATTATGTTAAATATACGCCTATAATCTTGGATGCATTCATGTCAAAGGAAGGTTTATTAGGCAAGGAAAATCCATCATAAAACGCTCATGTATTTCTGGAAACAATTCATTAAGTGCATCATAAATCATTTAGCAAAATGTCATCACATAGAAGATCTACATATTTTAACTCGAATAATTTAATACTAAAATTAAAGCATTCTTTATGACATTATTTTAACTTTGATAAGCTGTTATGGTATTAATGATTTAAAAGCAGCCATTAAAAGACAAAATGATTCAATTGTAAGTTGGATTAATTGGCTGTCGCGATTACACTTCGCTGCAATTCAAGTGGGAAAAATGTTATTTATACATCGTAAAAGAGAAAAAAAACCAATGAACATTTAATTTTTGGCACTTAACACAGTTTTAAATGATTTATTTGTTATTAAAGTCACCAAAATGTATTGATATCTTTTGATTTAGAATATTTGTTAAAACATTATTCACGCATGCGTTTGAAGTAAGATGTCACGTTGATTACTTTGTCAGATCGTAATTACACGTTATGGTGCGTAAGATTTACGCACGTGTGCATGAAGGTGTGCAAAATAATTCCCACTAATGATATAAATTATAACAACGTTAATACTGGAAAATATTTATATCTATTATTATAGTGGAAGCACCTGCAAATGTCATTTATTAATGTGCAGATCTACAAATGTCAAGTAAAACGGCAAAATCCCTTTTCTAAAAGTTACTTCTGTATTTCACACATACGATACATATACGGTGATAGTTTCTATGGCATGACATATTACTTAAATTTTATTAACAAGATATCAAAAATGTCTGAAGTCAGTAGCCTTTATTTTTTATAAAATAATTGTCACTTTTTCAATGATGTTGTAATATCGTCATTTGTTACACTGAAATCATTTTAATCATTGCAGTGTGGACAACTAAGTCTTCAAAATAAATATTAAAACATTAAAACAGTGTTTCACTTCTGTTTTTGGAAGCGTACGTATGTCTACAATTAAGAAAATCAAAAAAGAAAAGAAAAAATATCGCAAATGATTTCAAACTCAATTTGATAAAATAAGAAGAACATTAAATTTTACATATAATATAAAAAAATAAAATTTATTATTATGTTTTCTAAAAAAATCCTAAATTTCATGGGCCGAAAGCGCTGATCATCTTCCAAAATATGTTTCATGTTTAATATATGGCTAGTGGGTTTTCCCCTTAAAACATAACTTTCTAAAAATAGAACGGAAGTTGAACCGACACGTAGCTCTAGTTACAGTATGAACAGTGGGAAAATCAGCTACAGGTGTTAACCCAGCCAAAAATAACTGGCCAAAATGACAATGTCATGATCTGTAAATATATGCATTTAACAAACAATATATAAAAAAAAACACTGTGTCCTTTCAATTCCTAAACATAAAGGTGCAAGAAGGGTAATATTATTTAGCGAATAGCTATTGATAACAAATGCGCCCGAATCATGCCCAAGAATGGTACAGTTGTCTGCGCAAAAAAAAAACACACATCATTTCTTGACCTTAACGTGAATTTATGGACCGGGCAAGAAACAGACCATGTAAACCTTTAACCTCTAAGTTTGACATTCACCATAGAGCTAGGACTCTGGATTTTACACATGACAAGTCGGCTCATTGTGGGGGACATTTATGCCAAGTAATTGTAAATCCCTTCATCAATGGAAGAGTTATGGACCGGGCACGAAACAGACCCTGTTAACCTTTGACTTCTTAGTGTGACCTTTACCTTGGAGTTAGGAGTCTGGGTCTTGCACATGACACGTTGTCTCATTATGGTAAACATTTATGCCAAGTTATATCAAAATTTCTTCATGAAAGGCAGAGCTATGGACCGGACCCGAAACAGATCCTGTTAACCTTAAACCTCTAAATGTGACCTTGATCTCGGAAATAGGGGTCTGGATCGTGCGCATGACACGTCGTCTCATTATGGTGAACATTTATGTAAAGTTATTTCAAAATCCCTTTATGGTTCAACTTGACAGAACTACATCCCGGAAAAGTATTTATACGGACGGACGGACGCACGCACAGACACACACACGGACGGACAGTACGATTTTAATATGCCAACATTCGGGGGCATAAAAAGGGGCATATTTTTGTAAAAATGCAAAACAGAGGAACCTATTTAATGTATATCAGAACATGACAGTGCACAATTTTCAATCTATTCCCATTATTGGGTGCTGAGATACCAGCTTAGGTACAAACACTTTACCCAAAACTGCTTAGTTGATAAACCGGCATAATTTTGTAATTTTTAAAGAAGATTTAAATGTACATGTGCACTGCATGTCAGATCATGACAGTGAGCAAGTGTGTGAAAGTTCAATCAATTCCCATTAGTCGGTACTGAGATACCAGCTTACATACAAAAACTTGCTTAGTCGAGAAAGGGGCATAATTTTGTAAAGACGCAAATTTATTTATTTTGTTGAGATTAACGTCGCAACGATACAATTATAGCTCATATGGAGACTTTTGAGCTTTGATGGTTGGGGAAGACCCAAGGTGCCCCTTCCGTGCATTATTTCATCACGAGCGGGCACCTGGGTAGAACCACCGACCTTCCGTAAGTCAGCTGGATAGCTCCTTCATATGAAGAATTGAACGCCCCGAGTGAGGCTCGAACCCACATCGGTGAGGGATAAGTGATTTGGAGTCAGAGACCTTAACCACTCGACCGCGGTAATCCCAAAATTGTAAAATAGAGTTATGGAACCGCCATATTACGTGTCGATGTTTCATTTTTAATTTATATCTCGTTTGTAATCTAAAAAAGAAACAATTGTATCAACATTGTTGGTCTTATTTATTAATAAGTATTTAGCAATTTTATCAAATCTATACCCTAATAATACAGGGCTCTTGATAAACACACTGGTTACAGTAACTACACTTTTCTTACACATGGCCTGATAATAACTTTGTATTGAAGGCGCATGTGTTTATTGTTACATTTTAGACGGATAACAATCTTTTTGCCCTAAAGCAGTCTCACACATATTAACATATTAAAAGGAAATAAAAGAGGGTGGAATAATAACTTTCGAAATTCTATATAAAACGTAACTAAATTAAAAAAGTATGTCTACGGTTGTGAAAGAATTAGTCATTAAATTCCTGTAAACATTTGTACAATGTTAGAAATTTATTTCACTTGATGTAAGATTTGTATTTTCTGCACTTGTAAGATTTGTATTTTTTGTACTTGGGATTCAATAGTATTGATCTGACTCTCAATTTAAAAATGTACCGTGTTAATCATTTAACTGAGGAAGTATCGTGTTTGGAAAGGTACCCGCTATTAAAATTTAGGTAATTGATCTGTAATAATAATCGGCAATTTACCTGATACCCGATTTTTTAAGCGTAAAATCATTTTTGCGTTAAGCCCATTTTACGAACATTTACGGAAATTACCGAGTGTCATTACGTGTCAACTATCTTAATCCAGCGTTTCCCCGATTGGTTTAACATTAAATATAATTGAACTTGCAAAAGTTATTGAAACAAAGGCATTTCACTCAGATAATCGGAGTCATCCGATATGAAATGAAGATCGTAATCATATTTCATCATACGCCAATCAAATGTGTGAGTTATGTATCAGCCTTATCCACACTTGAAAAAATACACAACGTTGAAAATATTACCTCTAAGAACATTAAATATGATGTTGTAATTATTGGCCCAACCCAAGAGAAGGTTGCAAGACAGAAAAATGCCTCCATACTTCTTGCACATTCCCTATACAATTACATATGGTATCCTAAAGCAGCAAAACATACTGGTCATTTCATTGTTTTAGTCGTGTTAGTTTGGTTCTTTGTAAGCCATCGCCAATAAAGAAATGATTCGATATTATTGATGATTTAAATCAAATGTATGATATTATCAACCTACGCGTAACCATAGAACAATGACCATCTACATTTAATGCTTTGTAACAAAGTCAAAGTTCTGGGAACATCCGTTAATTCCCTCATATTTATGTTGCAAATTCTGAAATAGTGTAGATTTACTTATCTTTTTCTAATGGGTTATCCTTGTTTTACGGAAATCATTTAGTAGCCTTTAGGACACTTAAGGTAAGGCACACATGCATATACCTCATAAATAACATGATTCACAATAAATCGAAGCATGGCCTCCGGCTGGATTTTCCTTTAAATTTCATTTCAGCGGGATGTATCGGTAATCTATGTCCCAAATTATTAGTCTGTGAGGTCGAATCGCATGCATACATAATTGCTTGACGCATAACCATTATTTTAAATAGTTCTTTTTAATGAGTAAGTGATTTAGAAATATAAAACCGTTATTTGTTAATGGAAGTATTTACAGGTTTGCTGGATATACTCTTTAAATTATTTTTACATGTACAAAATATCAACACAAAGAAGTATCGGAATTTATAGTTCTTAGTTTAGTGCTTTTGATAAATGAACATTCCCTGTTATAAATAATTCATCTGATAAAATGCTTAAATCATGAGCAAACATACTAACATATAACTTCAATAAAATGTTCCCTCTCACAAATATTTATTACACAAAAATCTAATAGTTTTTTCTTTTTCCTGTTCCATGATATAGAAAGCAAAGTACTGTAATTGCTGTCAATGTGACGATTGATCATACAGCTATTTATTTAAAATGGTTAATATATAAGACATTAGGCAGAACATTAGCCTTTTATTCCAGTTAATGTCAGTATATTGCATTACGATAATGTTTCTGAGACTTAATAGGAATCTAAAATTATATCCCGTGGACAAATGATGGAAATCATAAATCTATTATTATTTTATAAACAGTGGAAAAGTGCCGAACATAAATCCAATTGTTTTCAATACAAAGTTATGAATAAATGACATTGAATGTTTGATTTGTTTCAATAAAAAATCTATTCACTTATTATTTTATATCATTTTAGTCATGTCTTAGAATGCACTTTTTCGTCAAGTAATGTATTTTTCCTTGGAACGAATGTAGCTGCCACTTGTCGAAGATTTGACTTGTATTGTTACGATAGAGCAATCATGTAAGCCTTTCTGTGGATATTTAAGTAATTAAATTTCCACGATGTACTCATCCGTACATGCTGCTGTAGAGGTTCGCTTTGAGAGTAGTTTGTCTTGAACATGGCGGTTTCTATTGTAATTATGTCCTTGTTATTTACATGGTACCTCATTGATACGCCCAACATGATTGTTGATTGCACTTGTATTGGTACCTGGTGATAGAAATCAAATACTGTGTATCTTAATTTGCATCAAAACATATCTTAAAGAGAAGATCACATCATCTTCTAGGTAATTAGCAGGCATATTAGACTATTCCAGGATCATGGTTATTTAATTAGTTAGGAGGGAGGGTAATATTGACGATACATAAATTACGGGTACACTGAGTGAGAATACGTCTGAGTGAAATAGGGCCGGTTCGTTTCACTTTCACGACGTAGGCCGCTTCGCTGCTGGCAATATGCATTCGGTTTGTTTCCAGGCATTACCCGGGGCTTTTTGACGTACGCCGATGAACGCCGTCTCACAAGACAGACTCGCAATAAATCATATATTTTCATGATATTTTTTCTGATAAGCGTTTGAACATTCGGAGATATCAGCAACGGTAGAAACAAACCATAAGAAATAAAATCGCTAAATTGTATAAAGAATTAGAATTTTACTCATTTTACTTGCAACTTGCGTGATCGTCGTAGGCCAGAGCTTTCATTTATCTGAAAATTAAGTTTTTCTTGCCACTTGCTTGACCGGCACATCCCGTATTATGTTAAACAGATGTAAAACTGAAGCTAGTTCCTTATTTAAACCTGTATTTTGTAAATTATATCAGGAATTTAGCCTACAAGCAACACCTGTGGTTAGTGGAAGCACACAAAATTCTACAAATCGATATACAAATAAAAGTTACCCATTTTATACTTGAATATCTATTTAGCATTTTGTCTAACGTTAAAGTCGTATTATATGCATCTGTGGTTTCTGGAAGTCATGAACATTATCTTTTACAGATTGTATATTAAGTTTGTGAGCATTTTATTTATAAAATTTATCCTTATTATCTATAAATACTTGTTTACATTTCTTTCTATCTTCAAAGTCGTACAGATTTTCGTATTATTAATTTAATTGTAACTTGACAATGTATGGAGATGTTCATTTTTAATGAAAATATCTTTCCGGTTAATTTTTCTAGGAATATATTTTTATGATTAATCATAACGTTCATCTAAAACCATTTCTAGAGAAGGAGTCGCAATTTCATCTGCGTGAAAGGAAAGCAATAAGTTTAAAATTTGATTTAGAAGTAAAACAAATTTGATCTTAAAATGATCATTAGTTTTCAAGTTATTGAAATGATTTGCAATTTCATATTAATAAAAAGTTATCAAATGAGTTTTATTTTAAGTAATTTTAATGCGTTTAGTTATTGCCTTTTCTGTCTGTTATTTTTGCTTTGAAAACTGACGACAGATATAAAATTATGATTTGTGTTTGGGTTCTTTGAACAGATTTATTGAAATAAAACAAACTTGTCTTATTTGCCAAACGTCTACATATGTTGTTTTGAATTAAAGTATAACGGTTACAATTTAGGTATTTTGCGACTTTTATTGATGGAGGGAAATCCTATGCTCACCTAAGGGCATAATCCAGGCACAACAGTACGACTCAATCTTCTGTAAGCCCGCTTTCCCCTCGCAAAAGACATTTTTGTCTGCAAAAATAGCGTTACAAACATTGAATGGAGTTCATCTTTCAATAAGATACTCAAATACATTAAATTCATTTAGATATTTACTAAACTTATTTGTGTGTGTGTGTTGGATTAACGTCGCAAGGACACAGTAATAGTTCATATGGCGCCTTCCGACCTTTGATGGTGGAGGAAGAACCCCAGGTGTACCTCCATTCAATACTGTATCAAAAACGGGCACCTGGATAGAACAACCGAGTTTCCGTTAGTTAGCTGGATGGCTTCCTACCATGGAATATCCAACACACGGAGTGAGGCTCGAATCAACATAATGAGTGGCAAGTGATTTGAAGTCAGCTATCTTTACCACTCGGCCACAGAAGACCTTTACTGAACCTATTCATTTGCAGTGATACAGTTCAATAACACAATAAATGTAACGTTTCGCCCGTACTTATGCTTTCTTTATGTATGCTATGGCCCAAACATAGAGCTCCATTTATTTTTTATAGTATAACGTAACATAACGTAAAGAATACGCCGGTGGTAGGGGGCGTGAGAGGTGTTGCACATTTTATTATCTCTCATGAACAGACTCAATCTAACCGAGTCTGCTATTATTCTTTGTTTTTTTTGTGGTTGAGAAATATAAATATAAATAAAGAAACGCGACAACAACTTTCATCCCGTTTTTCTCGCAAAACTAGACAACAAGTACACCGACAAACATAGTCAAAAGCATTATTATATAATGTATCTCACACACAATATAATTGAGCCACGCTATGAGAAAACCAATATAATGCGTTTGCGACCAGCATGGATCCAGACCAGCCTCATCCGCGCAGTCTGGTCTGGATCTATGCTGTTCGCTAACGGTTTCTCTAATTGCAATAGGCTTTGAAAGCGAACAGCATCGATCCTGACCAGACTGCGTGGATGCGCAGGCTGGTCGGAATCCATGCTGGTCGCAAAGCCACTATGTTGATTTTCTCGTGGCGCGGCTCATACGTATTTTGAGGAATGTGACATTTCTTATCGTGTGTGAACAAAGTTGTTGATTTAAAATATTTTGTTCATGTAAGTCCTAAATGCTTTATATGTGCCTAAATGTTTTGCCTGTTAACTGTTTTAAACATATTTTTCGTTTATATATAAACTGAAACTGAATTATTTGATTAAACGCCTATTTTTATATAATGATATATTTAACGGCGTTGTACATAATAATAATTATTATTGTTTAATAATAATTATTATTGTTATAACAATATAAATAATGACAATAATAATAATAATAATAGCAGCTTCATTGTAACAAACAGTCATGACCGCACCCCTCCACTAGAGGCCATTCTATCCCTATCTGCGAATACCAGTGCTTAGAGCATCACATGGTATATATTTTAAAGCATAGCGATAATCATGTTCTTGCGAAACTAGTGAAAAATGACAGTAATCCCCGAACAAAATTAAGCGCAAATTCTCTATTAACAAAACATAAAACAGAACATTTTGAAAAAAAAAAGAATGTAAAAAAAAATTCCTCTAGCAAATTCCATGCCATATACAATAAATCACTTATAGTGTGACTAGTATGGATTACTAATCACAGTTTTTTCAGAAAAACAGACAATACATAGATTTACATTTAAAAATAGAATATTGCAACTTTTGAAATGCAATACACTAAACTAGAAGAGAATTTGCCAAACTCGTTTTACATGAAAGACCAAAATAATGTTTCGCACTCTCGTAAAACTATTGAATGAGGTGTTAACTCCCATATTGAAACAAACACACACTTTCTATTTATAATTCTAAATTTGTTAAATTCTCATTTGGATAACAAATGGATCGCCATTAAATTTGTTATACACAACATCTCAATTATTTCAGAGATTTTAGATGCAGAGCAAGACAAATATGATATTGGCACAGTCCCCTAAGTTTTCGAAATGTTCTTGAAATCCAGCATGATATGGGTTTTCAATGAGTCTTCGTTTGCAGTAATGTTTTATAGCAAAAGACATGAACCAATCGTTAGTGGCCACTTCTTTAACAATACCGAGAAGAGAAAAAATAGAGCCTAATGTCGCAATATATATGACAATAATGAGTTCTAAGTACAATATTTAGATTACAATCAAACAAATTACAAACTGTTATAACCGATACTTGTTATAGGGCTGAAATAAAAAAGAAAACAAAGACTTTTGCTTCCACTAGCCGCCTCTTGTGTATAGTGCAATGTTAATATATATCATTGTAATTCGCAATCTTTGTATAATTTGGTCGTATATTTTCGTAACATTTTTGCTGATAGTCGATGGCTACAGGCGCAGTGTTATGGTTTATATTCAACCGCTTATGTTCCATTTGTCGACCAGAAAATTTTCAGTAAATGGTTCAAGATTAGACTTACAAAGTCTGTTGATCAAATAATCTGTAATAATGTAAATTTCTTTCTTCGTTCTGACTCTTTCTCAGAAAACCATTTTCTCTCTAGGCTCAATTTTTTTTAAGAAAGTGCTATTAAAGAGGATTTTATGGTAGAAGTATTTGATCTGCAGGACTCTAACGACTAATGCAAGTCTATTTTAAGATCTACTGCGAGAGAAATTAAACAACAACAAACTGTTATTACCGATTCTCGTAGTGAGCATGAATTGCCGTAATAAATTGTTCTGTGCTATAGAGATGATTAAACTAATAAAGTTACAAAAGACACTCGTTCGCCAATCCTTCTATAACTGCGAATTCTTTATTCATGCACGTGCTACTTGATCACCTGTTTTGTTAACATGATTTCTTATTTCGTAATAGTTCCGTTCTTAATATCAATGTTTATTATTAAATTAAACGCAACAGGTAGTGCTTTTAATTGTATATTAATGTCTTCATATTCAAGAAACATGTGTTTTCTAATACAGTTTTGAAAGTTAACATTCACTTTGCCTTCGAGCAAACCCGGACATATTAAAAAGCAATAAAAGCGAAAACGAAATAATTAATTTTGAAATTATATAATTTTGTATTTATTGCACGTATAAATACATACTGTATTAAAGTGTGTGAAGTAATTAAAAGGAATACGTTTCTATTGTTTTTGTCGGGTTTAACGTCGCACCGATAAAATTATAGGTCATATTGTGACTTAACAGCGTTGATGGTTTAGGAAGACCAGGAGGTGCCCCTCTGTACATTATTGCATCACGGGTGAGCACCTGGATAGAGCCATCGACGTTCCCTATGTCAGCTAAATGACTTCCTCACATGAAGAATACGACGTCCCGAGTGAGGCTCGAACCCACATTAGTGAAGGGCAGGTGTCGGTGTAAGTTGACTTATCCACTCTACCACGAAGGCCCTAATACATTTCTAAAGATATAAGATAACACCGTGTAAGTGGGACAGCTTCAAATTATTTGCATATTACATTTATTTAGGTACTGTAACGGACAGGTGTTGGAGTATTTTTCTCTTTCGTTTTGTTCAGGAACATTCAGTAACACGCTTGTAACACATTTTACATGTCAATCAAAAAATGTGAAGTGTGTTTCCTTATCATTCGAGTTTGATAGCGAAACATATGATGTTCTAAACAGAGCATCCTATATCCCACTGTAGTGTAAGTTTGATATATCCTTGTGAAATTTATATTATTAGACTTCAAAAAGAGAAAATTAGAGTAAAAGATTAGGAGATGAAAGCAACTTTAACAAATACTGAGTCTCTGACAGATTTTTTATGTCTTTACTAAATATGCATATAACAACGTAGGATAAGCTACTCATATTCTTTATAAATCCTTTAAAATTATATTTGAAAGATCTACAATGATATAAGTTTTTATAACAGTACTGTAATATGCAATGTTGTTGTGTGGAGGCTCGATGTGGTTTCGTCAAGCGTGGATCCCACGAGCAACTGGAGTATTTCTACTGTAATATCAGCCAAAATGGACTATACTTCTAGACAAATAGAATCTCGTTTGAAACGGTGGAATGTCGCAGCTAAAACATAAAGTCTTACCATTGAATATTTTCTATATCTATCTAGAGTTGAGTAAAGGGATTTGTATTCATTAGGGAAATAGAGGCTGCATTTCATACCGGAAATTCGTAAGAATACAAGAATATAAAGCGGTAATTTATCTTTCATCGTGCACCAATCATATTGTTTAAATATTTCATATTGCAGAGGTACTCCACATATGTTATTCTTTCGTCAACATTACAGAAAAAAAAAACTTGCGTGAACTTCCCTAATGAACATCCGGTCTAGAGTTCACAGCAGTGTACACATGTTTGGCGAAATGTAAATAAACAAAAACAGAATGCAAACCATTCGCAGTTTTACAATAAAATTTAAAATGATGAATAGAATTCATTTTAGAAATGATTTGAATTTGAAGTCATACACTGGCATACATCTGTACTGTTTATCTAATTCTTATTGCACATTTATGCTGCATATACATATTTTAGCATGCACGTGTAGTTAAACGACGACTGACATACACTTTCATATCAGCCAATCGGAATAGTTTTGTAATCTAGACTAGAACTTCAGCCAGGGAAGTTCAAGCAAGTTTTTTTTTCTGCAACGTTGAAAAAAAAACCTATAAACTATGCATTGTTTCTCTAAAAAAAGAAATATTGAAGAAACGTGACTGGTAAACAATGGAATATAAATATATATTACCAATTGTTCTGTATCCATAGTACTCATTTACCGAACTGTGCGTTTTAGATATGAAATGGGCGATCGAAATGGGTTAGTATATTTTCCCCTTCATGACCATGGGTCTTAAAGTATACCTAGGGGTAGGGTATAACATGTAGAGCAACACCCTTTGGGTGATCAAATATTTACTGTTATGCAGAGGTTGTTTTTCTGGAGAGGTAAATCTGATAGTATATTTCAGCTAAGGGAAGTTTTGATGATGTTGTTATGGAGAGGTTTTTGCTTAAGAGAGAGCCGTTCTGGAGAGGTTTTATTGTACAGTTGCATTTTCTTTCTGTTCTGGTGCCAGTGGGAGCGACATATGCGTACATTCGACCGGGTGATAATAGTCAAGTCAATATAGGGAATTAATTGTTTACCATATACTATCTTTATTTGATCGTTAATTTATACAAAGAACAGCTGGTTACTTACTATATAATTCTGATACATAAAACATTAAGAGGATAATATAATTAGGCATTGTCTGCCAGTTTTCAGTATAATGTGACTGGGTGGGTACATGTCACGTGTTGTCGATGTGATATTCCATGCGGCCGTACTACGAAGTTGGGCACAGCGATCGCTGCTACAAGCAGACACTGTCGTTCATATGACTGAAAACTTGTTACAAAAGACATTAAACTCGAACAGTTACACACTTAAATGACTATAACTTGCTTGAAAATTTAGACATTTAGAAATGTCGAACAACACATAATTACTTTCTACATCTGTAATCTGCAGGGAGTTTGTTTAGGTGTTCAATGATGGGCGATAACATATAATAATTTGTGTAAATTTTAATGTCATTTAAGAAAGGAAATATATATATATATATATATATATAAATATATATATATATATATATACACTGTGAAATCATTGATTTTTAGTCAATTCTCGTAATTAATAACAAATGAACAAATAAATTCTATACATTTTTTTTAATAGTGGAAATCTACAAAATCGTTTGGCCAAAACCAAGCCATTATATATCCGTGAAATTATCTGATTTCACATTATATGGAATTATATGTCGCTTCAATATTTATTCTAAAGTTTAGCTGAAATATAGTATCTGAGCAATAACATTCGCAGTGATAAGCGGCTGAAATATGTTTGGAGTAATACAATATACTTGTTGTTACTATGCAGTCATACAAATTCTTCTTTGTATATTTTTCAACTTCCTGATGGACAGGCCTAAGTGTACTTCCAGAAAGAACAAAGCGCATTTCATAATAGTTTCAGAAAATAGTATACAATATTTGTTTAAACGGTATCAATTATACTTGGTCTAAAAATATTCCAACAGTCATTTTTTATCATTTTATTACAACTTTATGTATTGTGTTTATTTTATGTAACCTTCAAATGGTCTATGCTCTTGAAATGTTGATTTACAGTAAAGGTTAATTACACAACACATCAGTTTAAATGTTTCACAAAGTTCTTGTTTCTAAAACAGTTAACTACGATAGTTAGAATTATTATACTAATATTCCAGAGTCTTCCTTTTTAAACAGGTGCATGTATGTATCTATGCAGGTAGGTAGTATTCGGTACAGTTAAAAAGAAATTACATTATTGCCGCAGATATGTTATTCATGAGGCAACGTTAATGCGTAAATAGCAGTCATTCATTTTATAATAAGCAGATATTTTTAGGAGTTATATCAAAACTTAGTGAAAAAAATAGAAAGAGGAATAACCTTTTCTTATATCTTTGTATATCACATTGTATTAAGGTATCCGATCAACAAATAAGCAGTGCTATAAAAATATATTCAATTCTGATGCCCGGTAAGCTCATACGATTTTGGTATCATTTGAAAGTGTGTTGTCTACTGAAATAGATAATATAAATTACATGACAAAACTGTGTTACAGATGTTACAGATATATTTTTTTTTTACTTTATAGTAAAAATCCAGTAATTACAGTGTAAAATACATCATTTCGCAGTAAAAAAAAACATGACTTAATGGTTCTTCCATTTCATTTATGGTCAGCCTAATTACTACTTCCTGTTCGGTAGACAGTCTTTCAAATGATAGTTATTTACCAAACCATATTGGGTCACCAGGCATCGAAATTTAACATATTTGTTGTTAGGATACCTTAAAGGTCATAGATGACATACCCGACTGCGTCTGTCTGAGAGATTAAAACCTATAGAGATCAAAATTATTAATATGCGGGTGATATATATTTCCTGAAGACAAAACTCGTTGACAACATCAAAGTGCATATTAATGTAGTTCGTAAAATCTGCATATTTATACTCATTTATTGTTTAAAGCTACTCGCATTAATTTTCCATTCCTGAGAATCTTTATGTACTTTATCTTCTAATCGTATCTGTAGAGAGTTACATTCAAATTCAAAAGTTACAAAAGAAGTGACATCGCGTAATAAGCAATTGGCCAAAAAACAACAGTTTATTCTTAATTTCAATGGTTTGTGTTTTTGATGAGTTATTCCCCTTTCTATTCGTACTTTACGGATTAAAATTGCAAAATTCCATGTCAGAATAATTATCTCTCTTATTATCAATCAGTTTTAAGAAATATTTTATAAAGCTCCATTTCTTGTAATCAAAATGTAAGTGAGCTTCCTAAAATAGTCCCGATTGATTATTTGTTTTAGAGGTTTTTATTAAATGAGTCCCAGTATTAAGCTGAAAATTGAATTTGCGTAATTACCTAATTCTCTTTCGTTGCCAAAGTTGAAATAATTAATTTTGGAAAATCTGGGTACAATTACAAAAGTGTTAATAAAATAATTTGAATGGTATTGGCAAAACCATAAGTGTAGCGTTAAAGCATTTGTTAACAGTAATTACAGTTTTAAATTATAACATTTTAAACACTTTTAGTTAGATAATTTTTTGGTTCTTTAAAGGCACACCACACCAAAATTTATTTTTGAACCATAGTATAATTATATGTACGTTTATACTAAACATAAAACGAATATTTTTGTGTAAACGGTACAGTGTCAGATGAAAACAGTATATACATGTACAAACTATATATACATTTAGGTACGTTATTAAAAATGTATACTTCCTCCTAACTATAAACTCTATATAATTTGTTTATAAGTCAGATTCAGTTTGGGAGCATCTTCTTCGCTTTATACAGTTAATATCTAAAACGAATTCTTATGGAAACATGCGTATATGATATCATTAATATTTAACCCTGACATTTTCAAAGAAGTTTTGTTTTTCACTCCAAGATACATTTCGCGAAGAGAACGTGGAATAAATATACTTAACCATAATTTTTGGAAGCGCTACATGTACACTTTCCCTAATGTCCATTGTCACTGGAAGGTCAAAAAAGGGGAATCGTTATTTACACTAGTAATCATGTTAGTAATATAAAAGTCATTATGTTTAATATGCCTAATGTTTCACTTGTGTCAAAGATGCTATATGCGGAAAAAAGTTCTGAAAGCCCGTCATGTTCAATATTGGAGGAGAATTCCATTTGTATGAAGTAGCAGAGCAATCTCTGAAACGAACTATCGGAGTTTGAGTAGGACGGCGTGATTATACAGGCGTGATTGAAGGAGTCCTGTGTTTGCGAAAACTGCTTCATATCAATTTGTTACATTAGCAAACACAATGCAAATAGGTCCTCTAAAATGCTTTGATAAAATGTTTTTAGAAATAAATAGATATATTCCAATATTATAGTGTGATTAAGGACGATATTGCAGTGATAGGATGATACAAAATGTTTGATTATATAGCGGGAATATTTGATAAATTATAACATCAAAAGATAATATTAATATAACGCTTTCTTTGAAGCTGACTGAGTATAGAATACCGTGATTGATGCCACATTAGACAAATCAAAGATATAGCATGGTCCTATTTTTCAGATATGGCTTGCTAAATTGAAAGAATATAAAACACAAACAAGATTTATCGACGTGGGATAAATTATGTGCTGAATCGTGTGAGTATCTACTTAGTATTTTTATTTATTTTAAATCTAAAAAAAAATATTTGCGCATTACTTCATTTCATTGAAAGCAACAAGGATTGTATAAAATCTTGCGATAATAACATTTGATGTTAGAAACATATGTTTATCATTAGAATGTTAAGAAGTTAATTTATTGTTTGCCCGGCAGCAATCACTTACATATTTGAAGAAAATAAAATTTTAAAATAATGATTGTTAGATTTCATACATTTTACAAGTTTTACTTAATGATTGTTAGATTTCATACAAATTTTCACAAGTTTTATTAAGTGATAAAACAAGTCATGATAGAAAAATAATATGCTTACAGTTGTGGGACAATTTGTTATAATGTAAAACTAAATAAACTGATACTAAATCTAAAGTAATGGTATTAAAGTTTTCATATTTTATATCTGTTGCGGTCTGCATCGGAATTTCCTTGCGATTATGTTTACTGTATGGCGTTTCGGAATTCCTTGGACGATACTGTAGCTCATATAGATATCTGGCGTTCCTTTTATTACCGGATAATTCCGAACCTGAATACGAAGAATTACGTAATCAAACGGAAATTCCCGAGTGCTACATGTATTAAGAGTCCACTCCGAGGATCTGGGGAACCTTTAGTTTTAAATGGCAAGAATGCGACAGCTGTAATCCACTCTAAAATGACAAAACATCTTACAAACCATGGATCTGAATTATTATAGATCACATTATCTCCATTGTAGTAAAAACGTAATGGGATATGCAATTCAGTTCAAACGGTCGTACTAGCATGTTATCTATATGTATTCATGTGAAAACTATTATAGTATTGTTAAATTCTCCAGTTGTTAAACGATTTTATTCTATACTCAGTTCCAAAAGAAAGTGTGCACTTTTTAAGTTTAAATATTTCAAAAAATTTCCTGACGTTTTTGTTTCATTTTTTCATACACTAACTCTCAGGTATAACTCAAAATCTAAAATGCGCAACAATTTGTTTACGAACTGATTTAAATTTTGGTACCAAACATTCATGAAAATAACCGAGAAAAAATAACAGAAAACTAAGTGCATACTTTCTTCTGGAACTGAGTGTACATAATTTCTTTAGAGCATTTTACTAACAGTTTATGTGAAGCGCACATATATTTATTATATTTATGTTTTTATTATACTAGAATTAAGTCACGTACATGTAGGTACGGAGTAAATGTACCATATTACAAATGTATATAAATGATATTAAGCCATCCTATAGCTTTTGAGTAATTGACTTCGTAGTAACATTTCCGCTGAAAGTAGAAAATGTACCCTTTGTAATAAAATTATCATTTGATTATACAATAAGAATGTAAATGGTACAAATGCTGCTTAATGTGTATGTCTGAACACTGTAACGGAATGTACATTTTTTATTTTATGCTGACTGGTGAAATGCTGAAAAATATCAGTGAGATATTTCTCTATATCACTCACAGTGCCGAACTTCTTTTTTTCAGATAAAATTATCTCCCTTGAAATATATTCTTTAATTAACTCCCCTTGTTGCCTTTATAATTGCTGGTATCCTATAACAATAACATCCTATTATAATCCTAACATTCAAGCCATACAGGAGACATGAACAGCTAGACAATCCTATCAACTCAACCTTACGTAATATGCCAGCATTTTCGTCGAAATTCTTCCCCACCCAGCCAGTTGTGTTCCAAATTCCATCCTTTTGTGAGGCTATTCGTTATGCTATACAGCTCCTAGACCAATATTTCCATTAAATCCATGATGATATTTAATTATGCAGCTTGATTTTCCAAGGACTTTCGATATTCCCGTTGTTTACGTTTTTCGGGTTGTTTTTTAATCTGACCTTCAGCGTTTGTAAACAAAGCAAGCTTCCGGTTATTTAACGAACTGACGGAATTGACCGAAAAGTTTTAAATATGCGTATACGTAATTACTGTCTGTTGGCCGCGGATTGTGCATTTTTTAACAAAATATTTTAAATGCAGTTTTTGTTTTCAAAAACAAAATGGCGTCGTGTTGATTTCATGGACCTAATAACCAATATTCGATATCAATGTGCCTGAGTGTCCATGGTAATTTAGCGGATGCATCATATGTAACACGGTAGCCTAAACAAATCCTAATATCATCATGAAGTATTGGTCTTATTTGAACATGTAAGCATGTGATAAACAGAAAATTCGTTGATCTGCACCAATTAGCATAAAATAAAAAGAAAATTTGTTTGTTTGCAGTGTGATATCGAAATATATCTTCACCGATAAGGGAGACAATTCTGAATATATATATACTCTCTTTATTTCAGTCTCATCAGTGTACAACATATATTACATAATATACATAATAGAATATCAATAAAATGCACACTGCCACTCTATAAAAGAGTTATAAGAGACTTATAGCTAAAACATATCAGTATTACTTTGACTATTAAAACACCATGTTAAAAGAAAGATGTAGCTGCTAATAAGCTCAAATAAAATGTTGAGGCATGCCCATAAAACCATATATAAGAAAGCAGCCAAATTAAAATTTAGCAGTACTGAAAAAAAGTAAAATGATTTTATCTCATCAAATTGTTGATGAGCTAATTAGCACCCACTTCTTATCAAAAATTATACATGAAAATAAAACAATCATTCAAATATCAAGAGCTGTCTACAAGACAGCTTGCTCCACTATTCAGCAATTTGAAGGTAAAATAAATTTATTTCACAATAAAGACCTCTACTTACATACTAACACTATGTCTATAAAGGAAGCATCCGGGAACATGACCTTGACCTTAGGTATAGTGTGCCTAGTCCCCTCATATACCCCGTTTGCATGCCGGACAGTATTTATGTCAATTTATCAATAGCATACAAGCAATAGTAACAAATATATATATAATAAAAAAAAAAAAAAAAAAAAAAAAAAAAAAAAAAATTCCTTGAAAATAATCTAAGTATAACACCTTGGTGACCTTGACCTTAAGTATCGGCCCAGCCCCTGCATATTTAATTTGCATGCGGAGCAATGTTAACATGAAGTTACATTAAGCTTTAAGCACAAAGAACAAAGAAAAGCAAAGGTTGCTGAAAAAAAAACTTAGCCAAAAAGAAAAGGCACACGCCGACAACAGGGCACTAGGAGAGTAGCACCCATTTCCTTCGAACAGTGGAGCTAAACGTTTTTTTTTTTTTTTTTTTTTACAGAGGTAAAAAAATTGTAAAAGTGTACCTTAGCATTATTTACAAAGATAAAATTGTCTTCTACGTAAAATATCACTACAGGTTTTGGCACATCTTCTGACTAATGATGGATATGTGAACAACACAATAAACTGTTCAGTTTCTGATAAAGCAAGGAAATTAGGTTCGGCATTCAATGCATGGTGGAATAAAGTCTCCCTCAAATCATCATACAAGCTACAACTAAGAATTACATGTTTTTCTGTTTCTACAACATCACAAAATGGACATTTTCTATCTTCCAGACTTAAATTTTCGTACCGGCCTGTTTCCAACCTTATAGGTGCAACACCACAGCGAAATTTACAAAATGCTGACCTATGTTGCAATGGCATTATCATTTTACAATAACTTTCTACACAAAAACCGGATTTCAAAATACAGTAAGTTCTAAGTTTGTTCCGTCCTCTACCAGACGTGCTGTCAATTCTGTTAATAGAGTATGCCCAATTGTGTACAAATTTTTCCATTGATATCTTCACAACATTTTCTACGACAACTCGTTTAGACACATGGTTATTTATGCCACAGTAGTTGTTTAAATTACATTCAGTTAGTATATTTCTAACATAGAAAAACCAATTCTTACATGACACACGTGATTTAGAAATAGCCCATTGTGCAATTCGCTTGTTAATTCTATCCGCAGATGTATTACAAAGACGCACCCAAAAATTTGAAACAGTTTTATATTGACGTACTATAGGGGGCTGCCAAGCCATCTCTCCAGCAAGTGCTGCACTAGGTGTATATTTACCAACACATAAGAAAAAACGCATGGCTCGATTATGCACTGCATTAATACAAGAGTATGACCGATAACCCCATAATATTTGTTTAAAGGTATAACGAACACATATAATTACATTGTTACTAGAAAATCATGACATTTTAAAGGGAACTGCAAATGAGAATCAGAAGTAGATTGTATGGCAGAATCCGTACACTAATCCGACAGCTTGTTCTATCTAAAACATGAACTTTACTGCCAGTGTTGATGCAGTGAGAGTGTTGATGCTGCGAGACGTTCACGCAAATGCTAATTAAACCATCAGGAGTAAACGATATTGAAGACAAGTATTAATCAGTACAAAATATTTTAATTAGGCAGAAATAAACTAATTACTTCAGTCATTTATATATACAGCTGTCATTAACAATAGATTTGTAATGCAGGTCTTAAAATAAGTTTCGTCATTAGAGAAATATTTAAACTGTTTTGCTTGGAATTGGTGTCTATTAAAGCCTAACTGCCGTATAAAAGCCAGGATATGGCGCTGGGGCATTTTTATATACACGATACATGCTTCACATCAGAAGCCGTTTCTCTACTGAATAAAAAATGTAATAAATTTCAACAATACACATTGAAACTTTCTTTATCAATTCGGGTAATTAGTTTTTAAACCAAAAACTCAACTCAAACTCTTTTATTCTCTCAATTCATGGCATACATGAAAACATGAGGTAAAACATATAACATTTTATAATCGAGGCTCTTTATATAAACAATTATATTTATGTGTATTTAAGTCAAGAAAATGTACACTACAACAATGATTATACTCACTAAGCAAAATCTACATCTATAAATTGGTTTCCAACAATCTACTTTATCGAAGTATAATTTATATCAGGCATGATGAAATACCTTGATATCATTTTTTTTAAATAAAATAGTAAAATATAATATAATTGTGGAGGGCCACACAGAAAAATAAACAAACAAAACATCTGTGAGCATTTGATTGTTAAGTTTGACAGTATGGTATAGGTAAGTCAAAGGACTTCGGACACTATCATATGCTTCTAGCCTACATTTTGAATGCAAAATTCTCCATAAGTATTTAAACAATACCCAAATCGTTTCGAGCCAATGATAAACCAATGTGTTAGTTAACTTATTACAGCAGAAACTGTTTTTATCTGTTCCTATCAAGATGTTTTTCTTATTTTATCTTAGTCAGGATATATTTTCTTGAAAAAATAAAATGTTTAATTTCCGTAAAAATATAATGTCATCACTTTACGGATGTTTTAAATATATAAATTCCAGTCGTAAAAAGTGACAAAATCTGTTTATTTAAGGAAAAAATAACATTTTAAAATTAAAATCCTAAAAATAAATAAAAAAGCGAGCGATATTTTTGCAAACAACCTGTACTTGATTTATCTATACACTGTATACACTGTTCGTAATGTAAAGTTATTGATGCATTACATGTATGAATAGATATACATGTATAAGTGACCGGTCAGTTTTATTACAGTGGTTCAGGTAGTTATTTAAGTACATGTACATGTCTGTATAGCTGTGTTTTAAGTGATGGCAGGTATTTGTGTGCTGTATAACATTAATACTACGAAAAGGCAGTCATCTTATCAAGCAGTAGGGTGGGTTCTTGCTTGGAATAAGTACCAGTGGCACAGATAATATTTGTGCCGCGCCATGAGAAAACCAACATATTGCAATTGCGACCAGCATGTATCCAGACCAGCCTGTGCATCTGTGCAGTCTAGTCACGGATCTGTGCTGTCCGCTAACGGTTTCTCTAATTCCAATAGGCTTTGAAACCTAACAGCATGGATCCTGACCAGAGTGCGCAGATGCGCAGGCTGGTCTGGATCCATGCTGGTCGCAAAACACTATGTTGGTTTTCTCGTTTTCTCATGGCACGGCTCATTTGGCTTAAACATTTAATAAAAATGTATCCGAGATGACAGTTCTTTGTGGGGATTGCCTAAGGAAGCTGTATTGGAAAAAGTTAAATCGGGATAAGTCTGACAACAGCCCATTTAAAGATAATGTTGTCTAATCAGGGCAGAAGTTGTGAGCAAAACACATTCGAAATGTATCATTTGTAGGGCTAAAGTAGAAGCAGGTCGATGCATAAAAATTCCACCTTAAACTCGGCTGGACCTTTCAGTTCGTTTTCGCGTCTGACCGTATTTGTATATGTCATCTGCATGGAACGCGACTTGACACATCACTTTCGTGACATCACACTGAATGTGAAACCGTCACTGCCATGACCTGCCAAGAGGCTACTGTTCTGGACCTATGCATCACAGGCATATCAATAGCAAGCGTTATTTCTGTTTGATGGACTATAGTCAGGATCAGATTATCTGCTGTGCACATATTGACTCTTTTTTGTGGTGTTTAGTCCGTCGCAAAGGACAATACTCAATTCAGTTTTCACAGAAGGAAGAACATGAAGTAATGAATCCGTGTGACATTTAGTTCGTGTCTAAAAGAAATAAATATAAACGCACAGAAGAAGATGAAAAAAATTAAGAAATGAAAAATATATAAAAATACAAAAAATAATAAAAACAAAATGGAAAACAAATAACATCCTCATCGCTAATGGCTGGCGTGCGCGTCGCGAGGAGGGCATGCAGAAGATTAGCTGGTGTGTTGCTAGTATTTAACAGCACACATTTGCCAATCTACTGCAACAAACAACCAGGATAAGCCAATGAAAATTTAACCCAACGAATAATATTCACAGCAGTTGCTTCTCTCACTACTATACATGTATAAAATGCCTATGTGTACCCTCTCAAACATTTGCATAGTATTTGAGTTACAAACAGATGTAAAAATATGTGACAACCTAATTATTAAACATGAATGTAAAAAGTATTGGTTACTTTATATTTAGGAACACCCTGTAGTTATATTTTTTGTTTAAAAGTACTGTTCCACCCCTTGCATCAACACAATAATCACGGAAAATGTGTATAATTAATATCTACATGTGCTGGCCAAATATGGTTTTGATGCACGGGTGGGAACAATGTTGTATAAAACAAAATAGCTTTTATATGTATAATAACAGGGTACGTAATTCTATTTAGAGCAAAACTCACCGTTTTATGAAACAAATATTGAAAATTTGACTTTAAGAAATAATTTCAAATATGTATTTTGATGGTGTATGTAATTAAATACTTATTTCTTAGTGGTTTATTTTTCACTGTTGGAGTAGGCAAATTCAAATAGAAAGTGTCCGAAGTCCTTAATTGATATAGGTGGCATGTGTGGTCAAACTATTTGTAACATGATTCGGATTGAAACTGGGAAATAAAGTGGAATTTCAGATAGATCATTATTTAAAAGTCCACGAAACGAAACAGAAGACTGAATCAAATGCAATTCATTAAATTAATGGACAAAAACAAGTAAAAGTATAGTCTATAACTTACATAGAAGATATAATTTAATCAACGTACAAACTTAGAAAGGATGCATTTCATGAACTTACTCAGTTTCGTTTGTTCAGATTTGTTTTCAGACGTATGAGGCATAGTTTCAAAAGCTACTTTAAACCTACTGCAAAAATATTTAATTAGCCGGAAGGAGCTAATGAGGTCGTGAACTCTGGAGAAGTAAACAGCTCCCACGTGGTAATGTTTGACACTGCAGTGAGCTTCATGTATCGGCGAAATATAATCTAGAGTACATGCAAAGCCTTACTAGAAAAAGTAATTTGGATTATTTTAAAACTGAGTAGAATCATTTCTTGCAGTAATATTTCATATAATTTGAATACGTTTTATATGAAGATGTAAAGAATTCAGCTACAGACAATGAGATATGCAGAATAGATATATATCAGCATAGATTTTTATCATCTTTCAGATCTTACCGCAGCAACACTTGCTAACTTGTGCTATTTTGTGTGTAATGTTTTTCATCTAAAACTTTAATAGTTTATTATTTCTACATCGGTTGCTAGATTATCTTAATTAAAGAGCCTGTCAGCAGCAGTGATGGAGAGCCAAATGACTATTCGATTTTGAAATTTAATTCATCCCCAATTTTTATATGAGGAATGTTAGTGCGATGTTAAATTTTTTTCATTAATCTGATTCAAATATGGATGCGCAAAATTATAGATAATATTGATGTATAGTAAAATGTAGGTTCATATTTCTCCTTCAACTGGCAATTGTTAAATCATTCAAGCTGAGAGACAGCCCAGTGTAGCGTGGCTTTTTGATTGTCTTCTCCTAAAAATATGTACTGCGTTGTTGCTTTAACTTAACAGTATTTATCATTAGCCGATAACTGAAGAACCACGTCCCCATCGCAGGTCCATACCTGTACATATGCACAGCAAGTGATTCCAAGTCATTGGCATTAACTCTACCAAAGAAAAGTTCGTGTTCCGATTCCTTTAATTTTTTTTTTTTGAAAATCATTCTACAATTCATTTTAATTTTAATTAAGTATTTAAGTATGTTTTTAAATGGGCATTTCATGAAAATGATATGCACACACGAATTCGCCAATTTAATAGTTAATCGTTGCAAGAAATAATTGCTTAACTATAAAATTTTATTTTAATATTTTTATAATTCAACACGAAAATAGTTCTACCAAAGTCATTATATTCAATACGCCCTCGTTGTGGAAATGCAATATGCAGACAATGCTTCGGAAAATTGAAATACTTTGATATCGAACCAGTAGAGTATATTCAACATTTTTGACTACGGCTTCATATTTATGCAATTCGTCATAGATTGTTGCTCTGCTACGCCATATCCTGATACTTAAGTTTTAAAAATCGATCCTCAGCCATTTACATAATATTATATCTGTATTTTATTTTGATGATAGCTTTCTTAGTTATTAATAGTATATCACGTGAATGAATTTTAAACACTTAAACGCTTTACAGAACGCAATTAATATAGAAAAAAAGTATTTTATGTCCAGATTTTGTGACAGATGCTTATGTGTTTTAAAAACGATAAAAGTGTGTTGACAGAAAAACTTCTGAATATGTACTGACCTGTGGAGCAAAGTCCATGCTGTCAGTTAAATTACGTGTAATAGTTAGTGGCTTGTGGTGTGGTATACAACCAGGTCGATTCGCATATACAAACTGAACTGGCTAATATACTGCTGTCTAGAGAAAATATCTATTAGATAAATATCACTAAAACTCTATTTAAAAGACTATTGTATGTAGTTATAACTGTGCGTGAATAGAATACACTGTGTTTAATGAGCATATGTTCTATTTATTCATGCGGAAACTAAACTACTTTTAAATTCACCCCTCATTAAATTATTTCATTTTGCGTGAATAATCCAATAGATTAATTTCGTTGAAAGTTTATGTGAAAGCAAATCTTGCCTATCATTATCAGTTTCCTTTATATTTCAAACAAATGGTGTAAAAAATATTGTAATATACGAGCACATTTCTACAAAATCGAAACTTAGCATATAGCGTTTCGAAACAAAGGTTTATGTAAGTATTTTCAAAGTTGATATTAACGTGATTATATATCTACAAAGCCCAGGGTGTTCCAACAATGTACGCTACAACTTCAGCACCTATACAAGGGATGTTAAACAAATATAATCGATAATTGTATTTGTTAGCTTTTAAGTCAGATAAAGGTCTACAAATTGACAATTTAGTTATATTCAGTACCAATTTCACCGGATTAAAATTATGAATAACTTGATTTGCTTATTGTTTTATCCACCGTCTGATTTTCCAGCTGATTTGGTGTAGCCAATTTGTTTGGATGGCTGTTAAGATGTAGCTGGGCTTCGTAATTGAAAATCAAAAGTGGAATTATGTAATATTTCCTCTATAAATCTTAACGATTATTTTACCTTTTGGAATCTTTGGTTTCATGTAATTCCCATCTGGATCTTGACTCTAATTATAGGTATCGCCTAGTCCAGGAAGAGACGAAAACCCGAACAGAGCTTCTGTATAGAAATAGACTTGGAAAAAATACGCAATCAAAATCACACGGTTTGAAAATAAATCTGCTGACTTGTTTCAAATTTTAGAAACTCAGTGAACACTGAAATTTGTAACTAGTGAACTATAAAGCTAAATTACGTATACTTTCAATAATGAAATACAAATTTATGCAGGCAATAACGTAATTTCTTGCATAACAGACGGGGATTTACGGTATTTTTACCAGTGCTTACGAACTACATATATGTAGCAGATTTATATAATAATTTATATTTCATTTCATAATCCAATACCTTGACAGGTCTTCCTTGCTCCTGATAGTATATTTCTCGATTTGAAAAATCGTTATTTTATCAAAAAATAATAACGTTACGCTGAAACTGATAAAACAAAACCGGAACTAAACTTTGTCATTTGTCTTTGAAAAGTCATGACGTCTTTCCTGCTTATGGACGTTGGTTTCCCGCGTTTTGTTTAAGTACGCATCCGTCTTCTGTATGTTTTGGATTTCCGATATCGAACGTCAAAGGGTGAGAAAAATGTGCAGTCAGTCAGGGGCTCGAACCCGGGATCTCTCGCTTACAGGGCGAGGGCCCTACCGACTGAGCTAACTGGCTGTCTCACACCTTACGTGACCAAGTCTGTACCATGACATATGTTTTCTCTCAAAACACGAAGGCGTAGTCGCGGTGTGGTCGCCGTAAGAATTGTAAATATGAAAAACCCAGGCTAAATATAGATTTTTTAAACTTTTACTTTCGCTTACAAAATGTAAGTAGGCTCTGATTGGCTACCGTAAGGGTCGTCAGAATGCAAACTCAGTTGCATTACTTTTGGAACACCCCTCATAAATGTTATAGGAATGTTCAGATTATTCTAACAATGTAATTTGTATTTGTTGATAACACTGAACAAAAGAAAATACCAGGAATGAAATTGCTTAAGAACACTTGTTTTCTTTTCTATACCAGTTCTGTTATTCTAAATACGCTCTACCCTTCTTCATAGCAGTGCTCAGTAGCATGTGCTTCTGTTTAGAAACAAAAGTCACGTGATAGAATAAGCTTGTAAGCTTGGTCACTATGTCTGCCACATTCGCGACATCTTAACTTTGACGTTTTAACTTTAAAATATAATTGTTGCAAGCAGAAACATTAAACGCGTCAAATTGTGCCACATGCTGCAGAGATGCAGTGTGCCGACAATGCTTTTGAAAGCTAAGAATTTTCAATATTGGACGAAGATCCTTTACATATAAAGTAGTGTTGCAGTCGCTGAAGCACACAGTATCGGAGTTTAAAAGAGACAGCGCTATAATACACGTCAGTCTTTGTGTTAGATATATCCCGTGTCTCTTAACAATTAGATAGTTGTCTCATTAAATGTTGTATTGATACAAAAAGAATTAAGCAAACATTTTTGAGTGTATTTAACGAGATACCTGGGATGAATACGTAGAAAGAGAGATGATATAAACATAATATTTCAGAGGGAACAAAACGTGCAATCCCAACATTTATAAAAATAAGGTAAAATGAAGCCAACAAAGATAATATTATTATCCTGTATTTTTGCAAAGATATTTATCATTTCAAATGTACATGTATAGACCTAAAATCTCTCTGCAGTTGGATTACTGAAAGGATTTATATTCATGTAAGTACATTCTTTTTCACTTTAGTACTTATCTAAATAATACATGCATTTAATATTGAAGGAGACTATCAGAACAAGTGTTTATTATTGCAAGTTTTGATAGGTCTAATGGATACAAAAATATGATACAGATTTTGTTATTTTTTTTTCGAGTTTACTACTTAAAACCGTTTAACTAAATTAGTACGAAATGTTGTTTTTTTCGAAACAAATACATAAGGTGACGTCACTGTATCTATAAACCATTACATAACTGCTTTCCCAGATTTCTGAACGGATTCTGTCCATCCATAATAGGTGAGAGCTCTCCATTTAGCTTAAAATGTAGTAATTATGTGATTTCTTTAACTAGAAGAATAGATTTTGACTCCCTTCTACTCTTGAATTTTGGAATGAATTCCACTTTATACTACATTT
The DNA here is from genome assembly GCF_021730395.1 of Mercenaria mercenaria. Lineage (NCBI taxonomy): Eukaryota > Metazoa > Mollusca > Bivalvia > Venerida > Veneridae > Mercenaria > Mercenaria mercenaria. The sequence goes on from NC_069378.1 coordinate 60,039,994, forward strand.
GAGCCGCGCCATGAGAAAACCAACATAGTGGCTTTGCGACCAGCATGGATCCAGACCAGCCTGCGCATCCGCGCTGTCTGGTCAGGATCCATGCTGGTCGCTAACAGCTTCTCCAATTCTTTGGTTTTAAAAGCGAGCAGCATGGATCCCTACCAGACTGCGCGGATGCGCAGGTTGGTCTGGATCCATGCTGGTCGCAAAGCCACTATGTTGGTTTTCTCATGGTGCGGCTCATTTTACTTTCAACTTTCTGTAAAAAATTGCTTTCTGCATTCTGCAAATAGAATGGGTCAGTTTTTCAGTCCGTGTCTGAATTAGAAACAATAGCAGAAATCTAATAGCGAGTTAATATCGTAACGGTTTGAGAAATAACCTTTTTTGTGGCTGTAAATGTTGAATATATTTATAAGCTCTCAATTTAAGTGTAAAGACAACTTTTTCAGACACTCGTATGTTTATCTTTTACGTATATAATTAACTGTTGATTATAAAAACTTAACTGGTGTCCGAAAATACTTTAATTTGATTTCAAAGTCACAAGTGTATAAAGTGTACATAATCAAGTTGTCTTAATGTGAAATATGCTTGTAGTGCGAGGGTTTGGACAACAACAAATGCATTGTTTTACTAGACGGTTTCAGTTATATGTAACAAATCTCTTTTTTTTCTTTCTATACCATTTTTCTATAATGGTGAATGGTTGTTGTAGATTGAATGTGTAAGGTATTATGTAAACTGTTATATACATCAAAGTATGAGGGTCAAATAAAATGTGATACTTAAATATTTGTCTCTATTAATTACTCATTTTGTCATTAATTTCCAAATATACTTCAAGCTATATTTACAATATCTAAAACGAAAGTAACTAAAGTATGAACATTTTCGTTATAACATCATTCAGGGCTTGTAAGCTGATCAATATTAAGACATTTTGGTCCAATGCATTGATCAAATAAATCAAATGTAGATGCAAAATCCGAGAGTCCGTTGAATTGAAAATTCACATAAAAACGTTTCTTTTAGAAATTAAAGGAAAATATACAACACGGCAATTGGTTTGTTTTATTACATTCAGCAGAATTAGAGATAATAAAACAAATCATAATTTTAATTACGTCGCTTCAACACTAACGCTGTAAGCTTACAATAAAATTTAAATGCAGTTCTTCTCCTTAAGCCCTGTTTTATTAATACGCATTCTCTAATGAAACACATCTTCAAATTCATTTGTTTGTTTTGGGTTTAATAACGCCGTTTTTCAGTATTTTAGGCAGATAATTTACTAACCAGTGTTCCCGGATTCTGTACCTGTAAAGACCTATTATCCGCAAGAAACTGGCAACTTCACCGCATGAATCAGAGGTGGCGGAAACGTGATTTCAGACACAGTGTCTTTTATCAAATCGTCCCGGAGAACATATGCTCCGCCCGGGGATCGAACTCATGATCTCGTAATCCTTCGATATGCGCTCTCGCTATTGTGTTAAGCAGACGGGCTACCTTATTTTTGTTTTCATTTTATTTGCAATATTTTTCAACGGCTTTCCGAAACTATTTTAATACCACGGGCAGTGGCTGAAATAGGAATTACATTTAAGGTAGTGAAGTTATTTAGCTATCTTGAAAAATCCAAATTTAAAATTAACAATGACTGCAGCCTGCCAAATATACATTTTATCCTGCACATAAGCAATAGCACGGTATACAACCTCCGCATAGAGAAACTGTTGAGACACCATATAAATTATACAGCAGAAATGTGCGGCTACTAAGGAGTTTTGTGTTGGTGTCTTTTCAAGTTGGACTTCTGTCTCTACTTTTTCCAACATATTGCGTACAAAGCATTTGTTTTGTATATTGGATAAATACTACAGGAACCTCACTAAATTACATAGATTTTACATTTAGAATCCCCAATAAAAATGAAATAAAATGAACGCACAAAAGCATCATTCATTTAATGAAAGTTGCTAAGGAAACGTACGTAGTAATTTTTAATGAAATAATGAACGTATAAAGACAAAACGACTGGATTGATTATTTCATAAAAAACAACAACAGAAAACGCTTTTCATTCATTCAACACAAAGCATTCCCCACTAGGGGCACTAAACATTTATCAAATTTATCATGCCTTAGCAGAAAAACAAAACTAGGCATGATAAGCATTTTAGTATTATTGCTGCAAGTCAATACCGTTTTTCCGTCTGGAATAAATACATATAAACCAGACGAAATGATAGTTAGATGTTCACAGTAAACATGCTGCTACAACGAAAGTAGCCTGGCTCCCTGGCTGCATGGTTATTTTTATATAAATACTGGAAACATTTTGTAAGAAAATTTTACGCCTCTAAATTAGCACAATTTTATCTGATGGCTGAACCATACACCTATGTTCGGAGCCAGGGGCAATAAAAAATCTCAATGTAGAAACAACCTTCTGGAGTTACTTCCCTCTTAATGAAGAAAACTGATATATGTAAGTAAGAACAAACATAGGGACGGGAGCCAGTCTACAACGAAAGTTGCTTGCCATTCTTCATAATTCTATGGAAGAAAGTCATTAAGTTCGAACATAAATAATAAAGTCATTAAGCTCTATTTGCGTTTGAACTTACTGTAATTATATCTGTACAAGGTAACACCTGTAGCTAACAATATTCATCCAAATCACGATTAACGGATAGCTTTGATTAATTAAATGCAACACCTTAAGATTCTCATCAATAGAATTAAAGTGTAGAATATACATCCTCATTAAGTTAAGTCTTTTGTAAGGGTAAATATATAATTGATTAAGAAGCATTTAATTGATAAAACTTTTGAGCCATATGAATTCAATTATACTGAAGTATGAGAAAAAAAATCATTCATGAAATAACAGAGAAAACCTGTTGATAAAATGCCAGTTCCGTGTAATCTGGTATAATCGTTTCGTGATTGACTTTCTGCACATTACCATCGTATTGAGGTAATAAAGGTAGCATTCAGTGGAATTATTCTTACATCAGAATGTATTTTATGATAGATAACCTGTATGCTAGTTCAAACTCCAAGCAGTCTGTACCTACCATTGAACGCATTATATGTATAAAGCGTTGAAGTTCTACAGTTTATATATATATATATATTACTCTTGACAGCTCATTCCTGATGGTATCTCCCGACAGTAGAGGCGGCAGTTACCTTTATTGCTGAGCTCCAAGAGAAGGAGCTATGGGAACCACTTTTCACGACTTTTGTATGATGTCACTTGGGGGCGAACCAAAGACCTTCCGCTCTCAAAGAGGCAGCCCTACTGCACGGCAATCTTTTATCTATACAAATAGGTCGCATAAAACAATTGACGATAATGTTTGTCTATATCAACGTTTCATTTGAAAACAGTATTCAGGTTTATAATTTTTTGTATATTCTTTTTTTTTTATCTTTTTAAAAAAAAAAAAAACATACGTACAGTTAACTCTAAAACATTTAATATCCGTTGGGTGTTTCGTTTTAGTTCTTCATTTTTATTCCCTGCTATTTTACAAATTACTTTCAAATTTCTCAGCAGCTAAATTATATATCGCAATGTGTGTGGGATATAGATTATTTTGACGCCTTAAACACAGGCGAGCTCTTGATTATGAAGTTAAATAAATGATGGAGTCCTTCAGTGTGATATTACTCTAAACTGCATCTGCATTTGTGTTTGGGGAAACAAAACCAAATCTAATGATATAACAGTTTATAACTGTACTGATCTGGGAGGTTATTTTTCGTTAGTGTGGATTTTGCCAGTTCTGTCAAATACAATCAAGCTACCTGTTATTATATAATTATTCTCCCTTACTTGTGGTTTTCTGTTAAGACCGAAACTGACTATATAATCCTTTTAAGCAAAATGAATATTTATTTACCGACCATGAATATTAATGAAAGTAATCCAGGCAGAGGCATGATAAAGAACCGGATTTCCATTTGTAACTTGATGGAGTTGAAATAGTACACATAGAACGATTTGTAATTATTATATTTGTTTTGTAAAGAAGGAATTGTTGCTACTTTGTAATAAGATGATAGACTGTCTAGCTTCAAGGTCGCAGCCCGCCCGCTTAGCCCAGTAGGTAAGAGCGTTGGTCTACTGATCGCGGAGTCGCGAGTTCTATCCTCGGGCGGGGCGTATGTTCTTTGTGACTATTTGATAAACGACATTGTGTCTGAAATCATTAGGCCTCCACATTTGATTCATGTGGGGAAGTTGGCAGTTACTTGCGGAGAACAGGTTTCTACTGGTACAGAATCCAGGAACACTGGTTAGGTTAACTGCCCACCGTTACATGACTGAAATACTGTTGAAAAACGGCGTTAAACCCAAAACAAACAAAGCTTCAAGGTCGTAATAATGATACAGAAGTGTTTGTTTGTTGGTGCAGGGTTTAGCAAGATGTTGATATTCTTGTTTAGTGTCAATATAATTGAAAAGATGAAAAGAAAATTCGTTGTGAATGAATGTTCCATTTAAATATTATGCAATGCCATTTCAGAATATTCTGGTAGGGCATGGAGTATAGACAGCTGCATTAAATTATTTAACACATAGTTGCTATTAGAATTTTGAAATAATCAAAGTATCATTTAAGACAACTAAGTAAATAAACAACATTTTTTCTTAGGATAATTATATTACATTTAAGAAATAATTTATAGCAATAGAGTGTTTCTACACTATTTATGCACGATGGGCTGCGCCCTCGTGAAATTATTTGTACGACGTAAAAAATTGACATTTGATTTAAATGAAATAAGTTATTTCCTTATTTTCAACACATTTGCACAATTAAAGATCTAAAATATTCATTTCAGTTTCGTTGAACTAAAAGGACCAAAATAATAACCATCGTGTAAAAACAAGCTCCAAACAAAATGTTGAAATTTGAATGCTTTGAAACGTTAACGCCAATTAAATAAAATTGTTAAACGGGTTTCTTTTACTTGAACTAAACACTTTCTGTTTAATTCACACTTGATAATAAAAGTATCATCGTTTTATTAAAATACTCTTGAAGATACGAACTTGACCTCTGAATATGTAATTCGCTATATTAGAACAGTGTTTAGATTTTATAAATTTTAAAAATATAGGATAACTAGATTGCACACACATATAAAAACGTTGTGTATGTTTGGTCCAATATAAACCTAACCAAGTGGATATCTGTTTCATCACTGTACTGTTAAATTCTATCACCATTATATCAGTTTATTCAACGTGAAAACGTTTAAGGTTATATACATATGTAACATGTTTGAATGAGCTACAGTTACAAACGTGTTTAAATCAGCATATATATATATATATACCTGCAAATAAGTATTTGAAACAATGTGGAGGAATAATGCGATATAATAAATTATAATATCTTTTAAAACTAAAAATGTAAGAGGTACTAATCTTAGTAAGAGTAAAATAATCAGTGTTAACAAAAAACAAAAACAAAACAAAAGATAAAACCCAACTAATCAACGATCTTTTTTCAAAGTTGAAGGGAGAGAAACCAAAAGAAAAATGTATTATAATTAAAAAATGCACTATTCTGGAAAGCGAGTGCAGTCATTTTACAGCAAGCGACTGTTGAAATAAAAATATATATATGCACATGCTCACATGTTCATTTTGCTGATGCAAAAGATATACAATCGGTAAAATATATGTTGTTCATAAATATTTATAAGACATTATTTTACATTTTTACTGATTTATTATCACATTGTTTAGTACGCGTCTAAGTAAATTTTGGCATTGCGAATAGGCTGCAAAATAATTAATCTACGGGAGATTTGATTTTATATTTTTTATTACATTTTCCAAGGGCAATTTGTGGATTTATGTTGACATCATCAGTACATTTTCAATGCATACTACAGTCGAACGATATCATACGAGATTTGTGGACAAATATTATACATTCTTCAAAACTATTTCTGCGATATTTCTAAATTGGACTGATTCTAAGTTGGGCAGTACCATTTACTATTCAAATGGTGATTACTGAAAATTTACTGACTGAATAGCAAACAATGCAGACCATGATCAGTCTGCACAGATGTGCAGGCTGATCTTGATCTGCACTGGTCGCAAAGGCAAAATTACTTGCCGCCAGCATGCTAAAGGTTAAAACCATTTCTGTTAATATGCTTTGCTTGTCAAGATTACTTTTAGCATGAAAATTACCTTCTTATATTACATGTCTTTTGCGGAGTTTGTTTCGCCTGTGCTTGAAAAACTCGTCTTACACCTAGGGTGTGAGGTGACTGTCGTACTAAACTTTTTGAATGAATGCTTAAATTAATACGTTACTTTTAATTAGTGTTTAAAAGCGAAATATTCGTTTCATCTTATTTCTTCTATTATTTAAAGAATACGGTATGTAATAAAAAGAAATGTAAAAGATGCAGATCCTCTTACGAACTTACACAGATACCCTCGCTCCAGATATTTTACTCCGCGCTTTCAACCAGTAAAATGTTCTAGTTATTTCCAATACAGGCTCATGAAGTGGCAACACAATCATCGAGTAGATCATTATCGGAATGTGAGAGGGACACTGTGATAATACAGGCGTGACTGAAGTAGTCCGGTGAATGAGAAAACTGCTTTAGATCAATTACATACATTAACAAACAATAGAGATGGACCATTCATGCTTGTTTTGATAAAATGAATTGAGAAGAGAAAGAATTGTTCAAACGTTACAGCGTGCTTTTGGTGATATTGACGGAAAGATGAAAGCGTTGTGATTTAGTGAGAAAATATCAGACAAAGGTCAAACATTTAAAAATATCTTTGTTCTTGTTTGTCGGAGCAGATTGAAAAATCATTGTTCATAATTAAAACAAAAATACACGAAGCCCACGTTCATTCCTACGATAGGAATTTAAGTATGTAAGTTACAGACATAATTTCAAAAGTTTGGATTTGTACATATTTATCATTTCCGTAAGTATATCTAATTTACCTTTATTTCTTTTTTTTTTATTGTTTCATTGCAGCACTTATCTTTGTTGTAAACGGTTAACTGCAAACAACTAAATGCAATTATATGGGGGGAAACAATAGTGCATGAAACATATGTAAAATATGATTCTGAAAGATATACTTTGTTCGGAAGCTGTTTCTAACATATTTGAAGAAAATTAAAGTTCAGTTAAGACTTTAAAAATATTGATATCGTAATAAATTGACTGAAAATAGTACATCTATTTCGAATGAACCTGAGTCTGCTAGTATTTTGTTTGATTGTACTGTATAATTCTAAAGTACCAATGACTGACGTAAATTTTACTATTAGAAACAGTCCGCAATATATTTTTCATTTTCAACGCCATTTTTATAATGAATTTCCAGGTCACTCTACTCGGATGTTTGATTATTATTTAAGAAATAATAAATCTGTTCCTATATTTTATCAGTTAATAAAATATGGGCAGGAGTATGGATGCGTAATAATTAAATCACGAGTGCGTAGCACGAGTGATTTAATTATTCGCATCCAAACGACTGCCCATGTTTTATTAATTGATAAAATTATTGGAACATATTTATTATTTCGATTCTAACAACGCAAAATAAGTCGCATTTTACAGTACTACATTTTCAGCGTAATACGACATTCGGGTCATATGCAGTTACAATTTACCCCCTATGGTTAGAAAGTGTTGCATAGCCAATGGAACGTATAGATATTTGTTTCTTTTTTATCAGAATTTTGAGAAGTATTCATAAATTAGTAATCTAACAGCTCGCAAACTAATTATGAACAGAATCATCAAATTAGGCGAGTTGACCCTGTGTTACGAGTGACGAGCTTAACTTTTATATGACGTCACATCATTATGACGTCATACTCTATGTCATACATTTATGACGTCACGGCGGAATCACAATTAAGCTAATTGAATTCGCTCGTAGAGCTCAGAACGTGTTTTACGGACCTACACATAAGTCAGTAGGACTTTTTATTATATTTATGTTTTTAAAATGCTGTTTTCAGCCGTTTGGTCCTGAAATAATTCGTATGTAATTGAAATGAAGTAGAATCTCTTATGTTACAAACCTAGGGGGTTGAAATGTAACAGCCAACCATATTTTATCGTAGATTCATGTATAGGCGATTCCGCTATATGTTTATATAGCAATTGCTGCGGATCGTGTTAGAATTACGTTTCAATACATCTTAGCTAGCATCATATATCCCAGATTTACTGTTTTTAAAGCAAACCTCGTTCGGAAGCATTTTCCGTATTACTAACAGTATTGTCATGAAATTGAACGGTCCTACCATAAATTGTAAACAAATATTGTCCGTAAGTATTGACCTGGCACTCATTAATCTTCGCCGATATTTTCGGGCGTTTTCGTTAAATTACGCAATATTAGTATCCTGAAAGTATCCATATTACTAAAGTAACATGTAAAGTTAATCGATGATACGCTGGCGTAGAGGTAAGGTGTCTGACTTCCATGCACGTTACCACGGGTTCGAAATCACTTACTGAATAGATCTCTTTTTTTTTCAATTATTGTACTGTAATGTTATCGTTTACATTATTTTATGTATCATATTTTATGAATTTTAGTTGTTTTCTCTTGTTGTACTTTTTTTTTCGGAACGCTGGCGACAGGTAATTTGTCTTTTATATCTAAGATACTTTTAAAACAATTTTATTCCCTTTTTTTACAACGGGAAAATATGATTACTCTTAATAAATGAACCATAAACATCACGATACGTTTGATCAAATGAGTAGTACTTAAGTCTGCATATAAAATTTGAGGGAAAAAAAGGTATGGCCAGACGTAGGACTCGAACCCACAATCCTGATATTGTGGTATTGACAGGTAAACGCTTTGTCCGTACAACTACTGCACATGTGACAGTTTATCAATTAAGAACGATATATGTAATATTTAGTTTTATTATACCTCACATAAATGTCCAATGCAAATTTCCCATTAGTTCAACTTGAATAATATATCATATTCCCCAGTGATTTTATATCACATGCGAAAAATCGTTATTTTCACTTTCTGCGCAGGTGATATGATCCATAATTTCATATCACATGCGCAACAGCGTTATTTTGTTTTTCTGCGCATGTGATATTATTGTTTCATATCACCCGTTGAGAAATTGATACTTTCGCATTGATTATTTTCTTTTTAAAGCTACGTGCAAAATATTTCGAAAACAATTTTTCATCAAATATTGAATCGAGACTTCAACAATAAGTTTGGAAATGATCTAACTAAGAAAATGAGTACTCACACTTATATGTTTCATTTAGAAAGAAGAAAGTTATCGCCGTTTTTCGAATGCTACTGTTTGACGCAATGTTGAAATATTAGAATAAATATAGCTAGATGTCAGCGATATGTAATCGTCTCGACTAAATCTATCAAAAAAATCTTATTACAGCAAAGTCGCCAAAAATTATGAGTCCTAACAAGTAAAGACTCTTTAATTCTGTCTTCATTATTTGGTTAGTAATTACTTTTTAATGTTAAATAAATTATTATGTTGATTTTCCAGTAAATGCTTTGACCCTTATAAGCTTTCGGTATAATAAAATGAATATTGCATTCCTGAGAGGGTGATATGAAAAATGTTCACCCCTCGAAATATGAATATAGACCTCGGCTGGCGCCTCGGTCAATATTCATATATCTCGCGGTGAACATTTTTCATATCACCTTCTCAGAAATGCAATATTTATATAATATCGCTATTTATGTTCGGACACCGAAAATTAATTTACGGAAATATACGGAATATTCATGAGTGCCAGGTCAGTACTTACGGACAATAACATCTTTCATTTGGGAAATGATAAGACAAAATCAAACAACAAAAAATATACCGGTATATGATAGATCGAACATGTAAACTGCAGGAATTCAGGTATAACATGTATTCTATGCATATTCACAATCATTTTTCCTTGATATCAAAATCACTTTTAAATAGTTTATTAGTATGACAGATCATGCATTATCAGATACAGTTGGTACTTATTCTATTTTAAAATTTCATCGTCAGTATCATCTTAAAAATAACTTTTTTTTGTTAATTTTGCGGCCATTTTCCTCGGAAAATATACCCTATTTTTAGGTTGAAATGCTTGTAATAGATAAAATTATAAAAGGCATTGTAAAAGGTAGTTTTCAGCAAATGTTGAAGTTAAAAAAAACCCCATATATTTCGAGTTTTGAAAGTATTTGCTATTTTTTTTTAAATATCCAAATAAGCAATGTGACATGTCATGTTTTCATACATTTTGAAAAAAAAAACTTAGTTCTAGTTAAACTTATTGATTTTAAACAAAAAATGTCTATGCACATTTTTGGACACTTTTTGTTTGCTCCAGAAATTGTTTTAAATCATTTTGGGCTTATGTTTTTACCTCATATCATTTATAATTCTTCTTAAATCTGTCTAGGTGAACGGTAAATATATCAGTTATTGTACAACTTGTAGGAATTTTAGTTTAAATGTTAAAACCAGATTAGGAATTTAAGGTAGTTTTGAAAATTTTGGTAGAAAAATGCATGCAGTAAATTGGAAACTAAAGGCTTGAAGCGCCTTTTATATCGCTTTTTGTTTGTTTATTTGTAGAAATGAACAAATGGGCAAAACTTCAGAAAAATCTGTCTGTTAAAGAGAAACTGACAGATATGATTTTCATTAACCGAGTTATGTCTTCTTAAACTTACGGAAGGCTCCTGCATTCTTGAAGACTGATTTTGTTTAGAGTTTATATTACGGAAACCTACATTAGAATCTGTGAAATATTAATTTCGTAATGTGATAACGACATGCACGTTTTTAATCAATCATATTCCAGACATATCATAAATAATTCCACTCTCGTACGTCTTTCTTCGTTGATAAAATCTAACTTCAAAATGGGAACAAAGACATTAAGTTAATTTTTTTAAACATGTTAAAAGGCCCTGATTATTTAACTTTTTTTTTTCAGAAAGTTATTGCAAAAACTGCCATCATTTTCATATCACTTCCTATTTAGAAAAGGGAAAACAAACTCAATTTACAAATTATAAAATCTAAACCAATCAAAGGTTAAAGAAACTATTTCATTGCTTGCAAGTATTAAATCTGTTTACAAAAAGCTTAGCTAATCAGGTATAACAAGGACACTGCCTGCTTTATGGTGCTACAAAATCTGCATAATCTGTAAGACAAACATTCAGAAAAAAAAACGTGTAACACGTTAGAACAAGACGTACTGTATTACCGGTTGCGATATGTTGTTGATAGGTAGGTTTTTGTAAGGTTTTTCCATTTCAACATTTATATCTCCAAGTTTTGTTTGATTAGCGCACTTGTTGGTAAGGCTCTATGGGTAGGGTAGTGTGTAGTATTTCTTTCTTAAATAGTATATGATGGCACCATTAACCGGAGGATTTGATCCTCTATATGCAGCTCTTCTAGGCGTACCAGATGCTTTAAGCACTGGTATTGGCAATACGGGTAAAATGACCTCAAGGGGAGGGGTGCGGTCATGACTGTTTGTTACAATAAGGCTGTTATTATTATTATTATTATTATTGTCATTATTAATATTGTTACAACAACTAGTATTATTATGTACATTGAATATACCATTGTATAAAAATAGGCGTTTAATCAAATTATTCAGTTTCAGTTTTAGTTTTAGATATTCCTTGTCAGTATGCAGCGAAAAATTTAATCTTCTATTAGTAAGTTAGAAATACGTCATCACAGACTATTTTGTACAGCCTTAAGCATTGTGGTAGGGCGCCAGCTGCAACAATGATTTATAAACTGAAGTTTAACGCCGTCGTAATTAGGATTAAAGTATAACCAAAATTCTCATTGCAGACAACTTGGTAAATAAACAAGACCTTTTTCCTGAGCAATGTGTATTATATTGTTTAAACAGGTTGTAAATTACAGGCATTTACCTGCTTCATTCAAAACGTGAACACTTAACTATCGATAAGAATTCTGTAAGATTTTATACTCTTACGAACAATTGCAGAAAGAATGACACTTTTATGATTGATATACAGACGTATCTAGTTTGTTTTTATTCTTTTATAAAAAAAAATCTGTAGAAAAATGTGTGTGGGGGGGGGGGGGGGGGGGGCGGTACAACATTTGCTTCCATCAAAGAAACAATTCTAAAATGTTAAATGGTACACTCATACTTTTTTTAAACCCAATCATAACTTCGAAACGGTATAACATTTACTTTTATCAGAGAAAAATATCTAAAATGTTAAATGGTGCACTCATGTTTTTAAACCCAATCAAACGTTATAATATTTTCTTCTATCAGAGAAAAATATCTAAAATGTTAAATGGTGCACTCATGTTTTTTCAAACCCAATCATTACTTCGAAACGATATAATATTTACTTCTATCAGAGAAACAACTCTAAAATGTTAAGTGGTGCACTCATGTTTTTTAAACCCAATCATAACTTCGAAATGGTATTACATTAACTTCTATCAAAGAAACAGTTCTAAAATATTACATGGTGCACTCATGTTTTTTAAACCCAATCATAACTTCGAAATGGTATTACATTTACTTCTATCAGAGAAACAACTCTAAAATGTTAAGTGGTGCACTCATGTCTTTTAAACCCAATCATAACTTCGAAATGGTATTACATTTACTTCTATCAAAGTAACAATTCTAAAATGTTAAGTGGTGCACTTATGTCTTTTAAACCCAATCATAACTTCGAAATGGTATTACATTTACTTCTATCAAAGAAATAACTCTAAAATATTAAGTGGTGCACTCATGTCTTTTAAACCAAATCATAACTTCGAAATGGTATTACATTTACTTCTATCAAAGAAACAACTTTTAAATGTTAAGCGGTGCACTCATGTCTTTTAAACCCAATCATAACTTCGAAATGGTATTACATTTACTTCTATCAAAGAAACAACTCTAAAATGTTAAGCGGTGCACTCATGTCTTTTAAACCCAATCATAACTTCGAAATGGTGTTACATTTACTTCTATCAAAGAAACACTTCTAAAATGTTACATGGTGCACTCATGTTTTTTAAACCCAGTCGTAACTTCGAAATGGTATTACATTTACTTCTATCAGAGAAACAACTCTAAAATGTTAAGTGGTGCACTCATGTTTTTTAAACCCAGTCGTAACTTCGAAATGGTATTACAATTACTTCTATCAAAGAAACAACTCTAAAATGTTAAGTGGTGCACTCATGTCTTTTAAACCCAATCATAACTTCGAAATGGTATTACATTTACTTCTATCAGAGAAACAACTCTAAAATGTTAAGTGGTGCACTCATGTTTTTTAAACCCAATCATAACTTCGAAATTGTATAACATTTACTTCTATCAGAGAACCAGTCTAAAATGTTAAATGGATAATATTTAGTGTTATGAGTTTTACTGCAGCAAAAAACACTAGAAGTTAAATCGAAGTTTTCGACAAGTTGAACATAAAGTATCTGCACTTTTGACTTTTAGTTTATTGAGAAACAATAGATGAAAGTGATCTGTTGTGTTAAAAGAAACTGGAAAAATACAGAAAAAATAATTTATACATGATTAAAATTCCATTAAGATATGGACAACACTTGAGTTTTTCTGACCAAGCCAATTATCGTAGTTTACAAAGTTCGTATAACCCTTGCGGGTACACTTAACATATTCTGTTTGTGGCATGTTTTGTAAATATTTGATTCTGTAGAGCTGTAAAAACTTAAAGAATGACCAACATTTGATTGATCTTTATGTAAACAAACTTAAGTCCGTTTCCGTTATTTTGCATCTGTGTTTTCATGTTTATAAGTCAAATAACAAATAATTTCTTAACGCTACTTACAGTTGGGGGAAGTGGTAAGTAGGTCATAAATATTAACTTAGGTCGGTTAACCAGTTACATAATACGCTAATTTCCTGAAATACCTGTTTCTTACAAATCCTTCGGACGTTTATTGATGTAACGTGCGAGCAACCGCTTAACTAAATATAAATCATTTCAGGTGCTTCATTGTTCAACCTGTTTTACATAGGAATGCATCAATTGCTAATCACATAACTTCACACAATCTAGATATTTGTCTACTTTTATTATTCAAAGGGCTAATAAAATCGGCAGATCTTAAGGAAACGGGAAATGAACACGTCAAAAATGTCTGCATTACGAAACACAATAAAAAAAGTATAACAAGGCAGTCTGAAAGACAGCTAAATCCCCCGCCACTGCTATGGATAGTGAAAGGGTAAACCTTTGACCTTTATCTGTGACCTTGACCTTGCACAAACGGAGACCATTTCTATAACCCCCACCACTTGTGGCGGGGGATTAAAAAAGTTTTATAACCTGTTTGACCTTGATAAGCTACATGTATTTGACCTACTTTAAACAGCAGAATTAGTTCATATTATGCAATTCGTGTATTATGTAGATTACATGTTACATTCCATTTAAATATTTAATTCATATTAAAATGAATGTCATCTCAGAATATATTTCCTTTAACGATAAAATATACATTCACTGTTGTAATAGAACTGACAATGACCTTATTAGGCGTAAAAAATTGTTGTTTCGGTATCCCGACCTACCCTAAATTTTTGGCCCGACCCTAAATGATTTTATGGCCTTGGAGAATATTTTTTTTCATTTTTTTTATCAAAAAGTTGCAAAACTGCACTTTTTATGCTTTAAACATGGCCAGTGATGTTAGAAATCATATTAATATAACTGTTACGTGGATTTCTGATGCCTCTATGTAATTGAACGTATTTATTCATTTAATTGTCAAATAGAATATATATTTGCAAAGGAAATTATCTTTTTATTACTTCCTTTACCAACAAATAATTTGATACGCATGCGGCCGTCGTAAAACCTTCTGACAAACAATATAAAACAAAGCACTTAATGTGTTTTAAATAAGACATTCATATGCTAGAGATGTTTTATTCTTTCTTTTAATTTCAGAAATCAGTACCCACTGAATATCATGGCAAAGGCAAATAATATGACAGACATAGACAATCCATCTGATCCAGATGGCTATACTGTCGTTACAACAAATACGTACAGCATCGGAAATACCACTAACCATTCAAATGGTACTGGAACAGCATACGAAAGGAACGAAACACTTGCAAAAGCCGAAATTGCTGTCCTTGGAACAATATTGTATTTGGCACTTTTCGGAAACCTCATCGTCATTATTGTACTTTTATACAGAAAGAGAAAGTTAAGCAGGATGCAAATGTTTATAATACATCTAGCAATAGCGGATATTTCAGTAGCGTTGTTTCAAGTATTGCCTCAACTAGTTATGGATATTACTAACAGATTTGATGGAAATAATTTCTTGTGTAAACTCACAAAGTATATGCAAGTTGCAACTATGTACAGTTCCACATATGTCTTAATCATGACCGCTCTCGATCGGTATATGTCTATTTGCCACCCTCTGACGTCACAAACATGGACGACAAGGCGTGTGCATCTTATGGTTTTGATCGCTTGGATATTGTCCGGGTTGTTCTCAATACCGCAACTTATCATTTTTTCGTACGGTAAAAGTCCGTATAATGAGGCTTACGACTGTATTGACAACTTTGATTTCGAAAATGCATACTGGGAACTGCAAGCGTATGTTCTATGGATTTTTGTGTCTGTTTACGCTATTCCATTTGTCATATTGACAGTATGCTATAGCAAAATATGTCATGTTGTCTGGATTAGTGTTAATGCTAAGGAAAATCACAGTAATTCCGGGAAACAAAAGAAATACTTGAATAAAAGCGCAAGCATACAAAGGGAAATTAGAAAGCCTAGAGCACATTCCAAAAAGATGTCAAAGTCCAAAATCAAAACAGTAAAACTGACTCTCACTGTTGTATTATGTTTCATTATATGTTGGGCTCCATTTTTCATCACGCAAATGTGGTCAGCTTTCGATTTGAATGCTCCGTATTATACAAGTAAGTATGTATGTAGGTATATGTGTTTGTTTCTGTGTATACGTAACAGCATTTTCAACATTATCTTCTTTTTGTAAAAAAGGTCAATTGACAGCCTGAATGTCCGGATTCTGCGCATTTTCTTCTGAAAGGAGTATATTAAAGTCACTTTAAAATGTGGTTTTCATGTTTGTCTGCATCGTCTGCTTTATCATTAAGACTTATATTTAAAAATCTATGGTTATTGGCTCATTACATTTATCAAACGATAACGAAAATCTGCATTTAATGTTCGTGTTTCAAATATTTTTAGCTCACCTGTGACGTAGTGACCGCTCGATGTCCGTCGTGCGTCTTGCGTCGTGTGTCAACAATTTGTAAAAAATCATCTTCTTCCTAACCACTGGGCAGATTTATACTAAACTTCACAGGAATGATTCTTGTGTGGCCCCCTTTCAAAATTGCTAAAAGAATTTAATTCCATGCAGAACTCTTGTTGCCATGGCAACCGAAAGGAAAAATTTGAAAATCTTCTTGTCAGAAACTGTTAGCCGGATTTCAAAAATATTTTGTAGAAATGATCTATAGGTGATCCTCTACCAAATTCTGTTTCTATTAAAAACATGGCCGCCAGGGGGCGGGGCTTATTTTCCCTATATGACCATCTTAAATTTAAAAAATATTCTTCAAAACTACTGGGCAGATATACACTAAACTTCACAGAAATTATACTTGGGTGCCCCTATCAAACTTGTCCGAAAAAATGAATTCCATGCAGAAATCTGGTTGCCTTGGCAACCGAAAGGAAAAATTAAAAAAAAAATATTGTCCAAAACCACAGTAGCTAGGGCTTTGATATCATCTAATGGTCCTCTACCAAGTTAGTTCAAGTTATCCCCCTAGGGTCAAATATGGCCCCACCCTGGGGTCATATGGTTTACATATCTTATGGTTTATAATCTTTTTACAGATTTTATTACATAGACTTGTATAGGAAAAACTGAAAATCTTCTTTCCAAAACCACAGGGCTTAGAGCTTTCATACTTTTTGTGTAACATCATCTAGTGGTTCTCTACTGAGACTGTTCAATTTATCTCCCAAGTGTCAAATATGGCCCACCACGGGGTTCACATGGTTTATATAGACTTATATAGGGAAAAACTTTGAAAATCTTCTTGTCAAAAACCGCAGGGCTTTGATATTTGGTATATAGCATCATCTATCAGTCCTTTACCAAGCTTGTTCAATTTATCCCCCTAGGGTCAAATATTGCCCTGCCCAGGCCTTGGATGCATGGTTTAAATAGACTTAAACGCGTTTACCCCCCCCCCCCCCCCCCCACCGCAGGACCTAGGGCTTTGATATTTGGTATATAGCATCATCTATCAGTCCTTTACCAAGTTTGGTCAATTTATCCCCCTAGGGACAAATATTGCCCTGCCCAGGCCTTGGATACATTGTTTAAATAGACTTAAACGCGTTTAACCCCCCGCCCCCAGTTTCATTATTTTAGGTTACTGACCGTTCCAAGGCGGTGTCCCTATTTTCAACTTGTTGTTTTGTCTGTCTTGTATTGTCTGTTGCGTATGTTTTCTTGTTTGTTGTAAGCGTTTTTCCTCCGCCCCACTCCCCCTATTGCTCTCTCCTTTCCCTTGCATTTACGCTACATTTTGCATCCCCTCACACTTTACCTTTAGTAAGTTTTTGTGGCTCCCCTTTGTTTTGGCAGCCGAATCCCAAGACGGTAATTGATTGTTTTTTCCTACTTGTGTGGGTGCGTTTGAATGCTTGTGAGTCTATAACGATGCCCTACTGTTTTCTTATGTGTTGCTTGTTTGTTTTTCTATGTTATTCAGTTGATCGTAGTTGTGTGTTTGTCTTTGGTACATGAGTGTTTGCGCTATTGTGGTTTACGTTGTAGTGCGCCTGTTTTTAAAGAACATGGCATTCCCTTGTATATTCGTCCTTGTTCAACTTTCCCCTTCGGATTCCACCCCCCTCCCTAACCCCGACCCCATTTCACCCCTTACCATTTCCTTCCCCTCAATCAATATTTAACATAAATTAATATGCACTTGTTGGATGTTTGAAGCAACCCGTCTGAAATATTTTTTCCGTTACAGCTTCATTTCGTTGTGGGCCTACTATGTAAATGCGCGGATCTGGAGCTGTGTTTTGGTGCTCTGTGCTTCCGAGAAATCTACCCTTACCTATTAGCTTTTGCATAGGAAAAATAAACTTTAAAAATCTTCTTCTCTGAAACCACAAGACTTAGGCTTTTGATGTTTTGTATGTGGCATTGCCTTACGGTCTTCTACCAAGATTGTTCAAATTATTACCCTGGGGTGCAAAGAGGCCCTTCCCTGGGGGTCCATAATTACATATACTTACATAGGAAAAATCTGAAACTGGAAGGCCTAGGGTTTTGATATTTGGTATGTTGCATTGCCTAGTGGTCCTCTATACCAAGATTATTCAAATTACGCCCTTAGTTGAAAAGATGCCCAGCCCAGAGTGTTCCATGTTTTACGTAGGCTTATATATGAAAAAAGTAAAAAAATCCTCTTGTCTGAAAGTTCAAGGCCTAGGCCTTTGATAATTGGTACATATTGCCTAGTTGATTTCTAACAAAATTGTTTGAGTTATGCACCTAGGTTGAAAAAAGGCTACGTCCCAACCTACCTTCTTGTTTTTTAAGATACAGCCTTGAAATTTGGTTGACATGTACAGTTTTGCACACTGATCTTAAAATTGACTTTCATTGACCATGAATGTAACCTACTGACCTAATTTCTTAATATTTTAGCATTAGTTTGACATTTGATGCATGTAGCTCATATTACTCGGTCCAAGGTCATGATGACCCTCTTATTATTGTATTCTGTTATTAATATTCAGTAATATTTTTTCCATAAATGCCGTATAAATTAATATTCTAATTATCAAACTTGACTTTTATCAGGTCATATCATGGCTATCGCCACCTTGCTTGCGAGTCTCAACTCGTGCACAAATCCATGGATATATTTGGCATTCTCTGGAAGACTCTGCAAGCGCCAAAAACGACCAAGATCAAAGACAACATGGATGTCAAGCGTAAACACGTATACTACAGAAGCTGGAGAAACAATGCGTATGCGAAAAATAACGTCAGACTCGACTTCATTTACACGTTCTTTTGATGACAAAGATGTTTGCAAAGCAGCAGATGACGTGTAGATTTTGGTTATATGTTTTTGTTGCAGTTGTGTTGTGCATATGTGAAAAGCTTTCTATGGTTACACTTTCCTTACGTTTGGACCAATGACTCTTCATCAGCTGTCTTAAGCAAAGGCAGATATATTGCATTTTACATATACATCTTGCTAACCCATTTGCTGAAATAAACTAAATCATGTCCCATATCTGATTATGTTATGTTTTGATACTTCAGTTATGAATACATTCGTGTTAAATGTAGTGTTAATTCGTTCCCTATAAAATGTTTAATGACTGGATTAATTGGATGATAGTCTTGATAATATACACAGGTTACTATTTTTCTACAAATATGATAGAAGTACAAAAGGACAAACTAGGCTATTTGAAGGTTAAAACATTTCTAACATAGCAATATTTTGTTCAGGTGGATAAAGGTTGTATATTCTGCAATAAGCGAGCCGGCGGGAGACCAGAGATCATTTTGACAACAGTTATGACGCCTGGTCCATTACTACTTGTATAGATAAAGTTCAGTTCATTATTTTTGTATAATAATGGAAACAAACAAGATCATTCATATACCTCTACATTTGTATATCTATCCAGTCCTGCTAACGACCTCGTTGTTCAATTCCAGAACATCTGAACCTTGAACTGTGTTAAATTAGACGACAAACAACACTAAGGCCTTGCTTAAATAGTAAACAAATAACAAAAATATAACGTGTAAAATTAATCAAATTTTATTAATCATGTTCTTGCTATATATTGTTTTCTTAAATTTAAAGATTGAAAACAAAGGACTGTGTTTACCAATTTCCAGGTATTATTAGCAATATTAAATGTATATAATATTACGACTTAGAATGTATAAAATTTGAAATATCTTGTTACATTGTAACATGTATTAACACATAGACAACTTTTATATACTTTAAACACTGTTTAAGACTTTTTTGTTGGGTATGTTACCATTTTATAGTTTTTGGAGACCAAATACCTTAAGTGGTTAAGGTTTTACAGAATGATTAGTATAACAGTTAGCGTCAGAACAATGCCCGACAACAAAAACGTTTCGTACTTTAACGGAAGAATGTCTTGTAACACGCGCAACTACACGGGAACTGGTTTTTCATTCCGGAATATGCCGATTACATATATCACGGTTGTAGTCAATTTTGTCATCTTGAAGAAAGTCCAATAAAATTGACTATTTCAGAGTTATTAAACATGTATCTGTTTTTAACAATTTTATTGAGTCGGCTAAAGGCTGAAAGCCTTTTGACGAGTCCTTGCTATCCAAAGATTCTCTAAATGGACCGAATAACATGTGAAGGGATGTAGTTCCATTAGATTTCTCAAACTTCAAACAGTTCACTGCATGAATGAAGTTAAGTTGTGTCAATTCCCTTTGCTATGACCAATATACGATGTAATCTGTCATATTTATGACTTGTAATTGTGCAATTCTCGAATGTAACTCATTAAGCATAAATGTGCATTTTAAGAATTGCGCAGGCTTACAAAGCTTGGGAAACATCCAGCGAAAGACAAAAAATAGTTCCAGCAGGGCTCCAGATAAGATGCGTATTAGCGTAAATTACGTATAGAAATAATGCAAATACGCATGTCTAATAATTTCTAAGCGTATAAAAACGTATGTAAAATTACAGAAACGCACACAATGCTTTTTTAAAAACAAAATCTGAATCGTCTGGATGCGTTAGGTAACATAGCCGATCAGCCTTAATTCTCCCACATTGAACGTAAACACGCATCGTATGATTTCTATAAACTTTGCGTGGGTTGAATTTTGCAGTCAGTAAACGGATAAATTATCGAAAGAAGAAGCTCTTACTGGTTTGTTTAGTTACTATTGATATTAAAAATGATTTTAATTCTTATTTTTCGAGAAATAAACAAATCGGCGAAACATTAAATTGTATTTTCTTGTAGTTTTTGAAATCGAAAGTAGATGGTCTATGTTTGGCAACCCGAAACAACTTTTTTATGAAAAGATTTAAAAAAGAGGTAATTTAACCGTAAACTTCAATGTCAGATACTGCCAATTGCTGCTAAATGTCTTCGTATCATCACAATTTGTAAAATATATTGTTCAAACTGGAGAAAAGTGTAATCGTATCCGGATATAATATTTTGGGTAAATATCGAGCTTTTTTATGAAATTTTAAGAAAAAAACTAAAAACAAACTGAAACTGGTAGACTATACTGTCAGTACATCAATCATTAGCCGACTCAGGCCATTCAGGCCTTTGATAATTAAACTTAAGGAGTATTCATATACATGAAACAATGCTAGCGTACATTTCAAATTAAAGACGATTTGAAAATGATATTGAATAAATATCCTGTTTTAAAGACATTATCGCGTGCAAAAATGCACTTAAAATAGAAAAAGTGGAGACTCCACAGGTCGCTCAAAACAACAAAAACGAAAATGTTGCAGGCTCGGTTTGATTGAGCCTGTTCATGGACTGTTCATGCCTGTAAAGGCGACATTGCAAGTAAAAAGTTTTTATGATCAAACAAAAGCTATCAGTAAATCGATGTAAACTCTCCGAATATATCCTGGACAGATGGACTGTGACAATGTTTATATTTATTACATGCATTCCTTATATAACTCGGCCCTTTGTCACATATAATACAACTTTTATTCTTTCGGATCTCGGGACATTGTTTTATCTGTTGACCGGATTGTTATTCAGTTAGTGTACAATAAGAGATAAACGAATATTTCAAAAGAAAACAATCTATTCAGAACGTAAGGTTAAGTTATGGTTTCAAACGGTCTGGGCATATTTATGTCATGTTTTGTTCAATGTCTAGCTTCAAATCAATTACATAATCACAAATATTTCCAAATGAACATTGCAAAATTTGCAAATAAAACTGACTAATATTTTAGACTGCCTTATGGTAATTATATAATCAGTTTATTACAAGGCAGTCTGAAAGACAGCTAAATCCCCCACCACTGCTATGGATAGTGAAAGGGTAAACCTTTGATTTTAGCTATGACCTTGACCTTGAACTGACATGGCTGACTCATGAATTCTGCACAACGTCTTGATGAGGTGATCATTTGTTCCAAGTTTCATGAAAATCCTTCAAGGGGTTTAGGAGATACAGAGCTGAAACCTTTGACCTTCAGTTGTGACCTTGACCTTGAGTTGACATGGCTGACTCATGAGTTCTTGATGAGGTGATCATTTGACCCAAGTTTGATGAAAATCCTTCAAGGGGTTTAGGAGATACAGACACAAAATGGAAGGCTCAAACCTTCGACCCTTAGTTGTGACCTTGACCTTGAGCTGGAATGGTTGACGCATAATTTCTGCACATCGTTTTGATGAGGTGATCATTTTACCCAAGTTTTATAAAATTCCTTCAAGGGGTTTTGGAGATATAAAGCGACACAAAATGGAAGGTTCAAACATTTGACCTTGAGCCGACATGGCTGACTCATAAGTTCTGCAAATCGCCTTGATGGGGTGATCGTTTGACCCAAGTTTGATAAAAATCCTTCAAGGAGATTAGGAGATATAGAGCGGACACAAAATGGAAGGCTCAAACATTTGACCCTAAGTTTTGACCTTGACCCTGAGCCGGCATGACTGACTCATAGGTTCTGCACATCGTCTTGATGAGGTGATCATTTGACCCAAGTTTGACAAAATTCCTTCAAGGGGTTTAGGAGATATAGAGCGGACACAAAATGGAAGGTTCAAACCTCTTACCTTGAGTTGTGACCTTGACCTTGAGCCGACAAGGCTGACCTATGGGTTCTGCACATCGTCTTGATGAGGTGATCATTTGACCCAAGTTTTTTTAAAATCCTTCAAGGAGTTTAGAAGATATAGAGCGGACACAAAATGGAAGGCTCAAAACCTTTGACCTTGAGTTGTGACCTTGACCTTGAACCGACAAGGCTGACTCATGGGTTCTGCACATCGTCTTGATGAGGTGATCATTTGACCCAAGTTTCATGAAAATCCTTCAAGGGGTTTAGGAGATATGGACCGGGCACGATTTTGTTACGGACGGAAGGACGGACGCAGACCATTCCTATAATCCCTCCGCCACGGCGGGTGATTAAAAATTCTGTTCAGTAGCTATAACAGGAGGAGAATAATTCTATGCTTCAAGGAATAATTCTATGCTTCTATCCTTCCTTTGCATTTAGCTTCATTGCAAATCTGTAGTTCCAAAGACTTATTCATACAAGTAAAAGCAGAGCCAAATTAAAAATATCTAAACAAAAATTGTAGTTCTTGCAGGTTAATTACATGAGTATCCTAAGATGTAAAAAATAAAAGTTTATGCTATTACTTCAAAAACTGGAAGCGAATTTAGCTGCAAAGTTGGACAATAATGGATTTGGATAGGGTCATTACTAGTTAACTTTGTTAATATTGCAGGTATAACCTTACAAGACGCGTAAATTTCACTTCATAGTAATCAATTTCTAATTTATTTATTTTTTCCTAGGAGATGTAAACAAATGTATCATTTTTAAAACTCGAAAACGGTCATAAACCGCGAGGAGTACATTCATTTGCACAGTTTTCCTTCATACGGAATACATCGCAGTAAGTTTTCACTAAATACAGATTATTAAAAGTGATCATTACGTTATCTGCGGATACATTTAATGATTTAAACGTAAATTTTAAAAGTATACCTAGCTGTATAGGATCCTATTCTTTTTCTAGCTCTGACAGTCGTGTTCTATTGCGATTCGAAATAATTTGAATACTATTTGTATTGTTAGAGTTTCAGAAGTATATTTGTAATATTTGTAAAATCGGTCATATTGAACAATAACTGATATCATCGAGATTAAATAAAGAAGACTATAATTATTTATATTTGAGCACAAATTTGTCTGCGTAATCATATAATGGAACTCTAAATTTGAATAACACAGTTCAGTTATATGTGTGTTTGCGTAAGATGCCCTTAAGCAAAGTAATTGCGTTAATTCCAAGAGCTGTATTGTCTTTCATACTTCTACAACACAATTTCAGAAAAAAATGAATCGTAAAAAAGTGTATTTACGTGGAAATATTTGCATTCGCCCTATTCGTTTCTATTTGAAAATTATGACGTTCAATTTGTATGAACTGAAAAAGGAAAGGCGCTAACCTGACGTTAATGCTGCTTAGTGATAATGGGCCGCTGCTTTGACGACGTTTGCGTATAGTCAGGGAGAACGTTCCGTCTGGAAAATAGAAATATCCAATAAAAATGCTTGTTAAAATTGATTTTTTAGTTTGTTTGTCAGTATATTAGACTAAGTTTAGTTTAACTCATCACCGGTCTAGTATATGGGAGAAAGAACATAGAGGATATTACATGAGTGTCTTTTCATATTGAAATTATTAAACGAGTTGAATAAAATAATAAAATGCGAGGCTCTGCCGAGCTATTTATCTATTTTATTCAACGAGTAAAATTAACGAGTTTAATAAATTCAATGTGGAAAGTCACAAATGTAATATTCTTTTTATCATATGATAGCCTTTCTTGTCGAAACATAAAAAGTCTACTTTCTTTTACTATATGAATAAGACAATTTGACCAACGTCTCCGATACTATAAATGACGTCGACGTCAAGCTTTATTACACTAGTATATTATCATTTTTATTTAATGGCTTTATTACATTCCCGCGACGTCAAACATGTGATAAAATGTATTATTGAACGTAGTTGAATATTCTTTACATTGCACAGACACAATTATAGATCATACAGCGACTTACGTTTATCTTGATGGTGTAAGACCCCAGGTAACCCTCCGTGCAATATTTTATCACGGGGGTTGGGAAGGCATTTAGATGGAAACACGAATCTTCGGTAAGCTAGCTGGAGGGCTTCCTCATATGAAGAAATCTATGCCAAAGTGAGACTCGAACCCATATCGATGAGGAGCAAGTGATTTAAAGCAGGACAACTTAACCACTCGGCCACGGACGCGCAATTGAATATTCTTCTGAAGGTGTTATCAGTTATCAGCTATATGTTAAGTACATTTATCCAAAGTGTGGTCGCTGTAATTTTTGTCCCGTTGTGATAAACTCGCACGTTTTCAAGCAACTTACGTTTTACAAACGTCGGCTGGTGCGAAATGTTGGCGAATGTTGCAAAACACTAGTTATGACATATTTCAGCGTTGATGGAAGAGATGCGCACAGCACTCGAATGCTTCACCACATACTTACTCCCAGTGGTCGCTACAGTCTTTGGCTGTGCTTACAACGTACTTTAAAAGATAACCGACGAATAATTCAGCAAATTTGAGACATTAGTGTGGTTTCCGACGAGCAAATTGTCGACGAGATGCAGGTAAAGCGATGTTTATCCCATTTTCACAGCCACTGCCACAGTCATCTGTGGTGCACTTTTAACTACGTAGGAGGATGACCAGATGGTGATGTTCATCTCAAGTGAAGTGGACGCAGCTGTGACCTTGTAAGAGTACCTGGTAGTGAAGTTAGAATGAACTATTCTTTTAAAACTCTATGAGAACAAACTGATGGACAATTAGGGTAAGTGCGAGGTTGGCATACCCTATATGCGTTTAAACCTGTATTCCTTTATATAGGTAAATGACCGTTCTAACGCGGTGCATCTGTTTTCAACATTTTGTCCGTTTTGTATTTACACTACGTTTTTTGTTGTTAATGTTTCTTTCCTTCCTCCTCCCTATCTCCCTTGTATTTATTACCCCTCTCCTTTTACTATGGCTAGTAGCCTACCATTTATTTGGCCGCTTACCGTTCCTTGTCGGATCCATACTGTGTTGTGGTTTCCTGCCTGTCTTTTTGTTTACTGTCTGTGGTTATGTGTGTATTTGTTAGTTTTTGTGAGTATATGTTTGTGCGTGCCTGCATGCGTATGTGCCTGTGTTGTGAAAGTGCGTATTAGCGCTGAAGTGGTTTGCGCTGTAGGGATAGTGCGTGTTAGCCCGTGGCTTTCCCTTTGAATATAAATTCTTGCTGTTTGCACTTTCCCCAACACCCACTCCCTTCTTTTAACCCCTTACGTTCTTTTTGTATTCTGCATATAACTAAAATGTACTTGTTGATGATTAAATATTTGGAAAGTATTTTACAACGGAACATTTGATCATGGAACTGGTTACGCGGGGAAAATTCTGTTTTATCGTGTTGTTATCAACAGCAAAAATAGTGCTGTTTGTTTAGTTGGTGTATTTATAATCAAACAACACAGTATAGAACAACACAGTGTACCTCTTACCTCATAGCATGAATAATTTAAATCAGAATGATGCCAACCCCCCCCCCCCGCCCCCTCCCCCTATACATACATCTGTTTCTTCTCTTACAAGATGTTGAAATACAGTCAAGTCGATATATTTACATTTAATTTTATACAGTCGGACTTTTCAGCGTCTGTTGATCAGATCAGACAGATGTCAAGATTGATATAAACATTCCAGACATAGTAATGAAAGAAGAATTGTGTTACAAAACTCGTTAAATACTATTAATTTACTTGTAAGTATGTTGTTTTACAAGTCAGCCAGCTTGAACTACTTCATACTTCGTTTTCTTATTTATTTATTTTGCTGAAATTAGCGTCGCACCGACACAATTATAGGTCATACGGCGACTTTCTAGCATTGATAATGGAAGAAGACCCCAGGTGCCCCTCCGTGCATTATTTCACCACGAGTGGGCACCATGGTAGAACCACCGACCTTCCGCAAGCCAGCTGGATGGCTTCCTCACATGAAGAATTCATTCCGAGTGAGGCTCAAACCTAGACCGATGAAGGGTAAGTGATTTGAAGTCAGCGACCTTAACCACTCGGTCACGGAGGCCCCTTCGTTTTCTTAAATAATCATAACAGATTATGCTTATACTTTATTAGATTCTAACGCGAATTGACGAAAATATAGTGAGCATTATTCAGACATTTCAATAAACCTCCCACCACTTAATAAAAAAGCTTTGAATCATCGATTTAAATTCCCTACACATCTAAAGACGTACGACTTAAGCAGTATCTGTATTTATATATATTCATAGTGTCTGATGTAAGAATGTTTAAATCTGGAAATAGTACTTTCATGTAGAAAGACACGTAATCTGTTGTCATTAAATGTATTATAACAGTTTCACAATTTAATTCACAATTAAATTCGCTATTTTCGTCATGTCTGCATTGCAAATTTAATCATCTGTCTGGCACGAAATCTTGAATTTCAGTTACTAGATACGTTGTTATATCTATAATATTTTCCTTTTCCTACAATTTCATCATCTCCCGAATAATGCGTTTTAATAACTTTAAAAATTCGTCATATTTTATATTCATTGATGTCTACCACTTTTGGATACGGCCTTTACTTGTCTAAAACTTATTTCTAAATCTAGTTTGATTTGTATGCAACCGTACTTAAAATGATAGAGATAAAATCTACGTTTATAAAGTATAATTGATATGATGATGTACACATATGCAATACTTTTTTTATTACGTCACTGACATATTGAGAATGTTGAGTTATAAAGTGTTTGTATATCGTCATGTCTCCATTGTTTGGGACAGATGGCAGTTGCCGCTGTATATTACTTAGCTGCAATATGAATGAAACATTTTATCTATTATCGCATAATAGTTCTGTCTTACATTCTAAATGTTTTATTTACTTAGATATTTTTATTTAAAGAGCAACATCTAAGGAATAATTGAACATTTCGTAACTAGCGACGGAAGACTTATTTTCAAATAGGAATGTGTAACTTAGCAGTTTTGGATAAAAAAATAAGATTAAGCAATCCGGTTAAGTTTTATGTAAGTTTTCCTATAGTAAAGCTGATGAAATTTTGCTCTACTTTTAGCACGGAAAAATGCTCATTTTTGTTCATGTGATGGAAAATTGCATTTTCTGCATTTTCTGCGGCAAACAAAAACAACATAAAAGCATACATAATTACATGTATATTTTCAAGTTATGCAAACAGAATAAATAACAACACCGAAAGTCTTCTTTTCTGTGATACAAGTTTTTTTTATTAGAAACACTGTGATACAACGAAACACGTTTTTCAGTATCCCCCATAGAATTTCTCAGTCGAGGTAACTATTCGATCGACAACATTTAAATTAGTCGCTCAAATGCTTGATGACCATCAACGCCGATATAGTTCCATATTTGTCATATAGAATGAACTGTCAAGTCGTGAGAAAAAAATAATTTATGGGTTTTATAAATATGAACAGCGACGTGTTGATAATAATGTAAATTTAGACATCTCTAATTTCTCATTAGACGTAGGAATAATATAACCACGTACATAGTGCAGTGTTAATCCAAAATGTTATTGGGAGATACTTATCTGTTGTTTTTGAGTCGGCTAAAGGCTGAAAGCCTTTTGACGAGTCCTTGCTATCCAACGATTCTCTAAATGGACCAAATAACACAGTGAATGGATGTAGTTCCATTAGATTTCTCAAACTTCAAACAGTTCACTGCATGAATGAAGTTAAGTTGTGTCAATTGCCTTTGCTATGACCAATATACGATGTAATCTGTCATATTTATGTATTTTCTTGTAGTTTTTGAAATCGAAAGTTTGCTGCTTTCACGAAACGAAACAACTTTTTTATGAAAAGATTTAAATAAGAGGTAATTTAACCGTAAACTTCAATGTCAGATACTGCCAATTGCTGCTAAATGTCTTCGTATCATCACAATTTGTAAAATATATTGTTCAAACTAGAGAAAAGTGTAATCGTATCCGGATATAATATTTTGGGTAAATATCGAGCTGTGTAATGAAATTTTAAGAAAAAAACTAAAAACAAACTGAAACTGGTAGACTATACTGTCAGTACATCAATCATTAGCCGACTCAGGCCATTCAGGCCTTTGATTCTTACTTGTTTAGAAGCAACATATTGTGTCAAATTAATGTTGTTCCTTATACGTTTCTAAAAGCCCAATCTTTCGCATGTATCGTATTACAGTTCATGTACACCGGCGTAAAAAGGTTTTTTTGTTTTTTTGTTGTTTTTTTTTTAAAATATAAGAACTTTCATATTGTTATCACAACATTAAAGACACATTTTACGCAGTTATGTGGATAAAATTAATTATTATTATTATTTTTATTATACCAGATTTATATAGCGCCCTTTTCATGATAAACACGTTCAAAGGCGCTTTACAGCAACTGCAGCCACACAGGGCGCGAAATCATCCTCTACTAGTACAGACACAGAGCGATCTGACCAGAGGGACAGAGTGAGACAAAGCCCCCACAGAGAGATCAGAAATCAGATACAGGCTTGTCCGGCTAACTTAGCCTAGCTCGTTGCGAATAGACAGCCTGGTTCTTTAACGTGCCCAGTGTATAGCACTGATACACGCAAGGATTGCCTGGGTTCCTGGCCAGTACACCTCTAGCTGGGTGGGAAACACTGAAAAGCATTTCTGAAAATTCCCGAGTAGCTGCCGGGGATCGAACCCCGACCTCAGGATTGGAAGGCCAGTGTGCAAACCACTGAGCTATCCGTCCACCCAAATCTTTCAATTTTGTTGTTAAGATGTAGCAAACAGTTTTAATATTTTAATCACAACATTACAGGCACATACTTAGTTAGGTCAATAAATAGTAATGTCTTTTAGTGGTTTCTGCAGCTCCTTTTGTCTGGCGTTATTTCTGGTTAATTGTCACGTTTCGTCATAATCTGCGTGTCTGAATTTCTGGCTGTGGTTAATTAAAATCCATATCAGTAGATGTGTGGGTACGTTTTATAATTTAAAGAATAAAATCGTGTATAAATATAACACCTACTCTACAAATAAGGTAGACATAATCAGAAGAAAATAAATGTAATTTCCAAGAATACCATTTAGAAACCATAAACAGCACAGCCGGACATTACGTAACTATCGATTTTGGAATGCAGCGACATCTAACTAATGGCGTTTCATTATGTTTATGTATTTTCTAGCAGCAAACGTATATATTAACACTGTATACACGGCTTCACTTTACATATATGACTTGAATTTGTAAATGAAGATAATTTTATTTTCAGACGTTCCTTTTATATGCATGCATTTATCATAGCTTACTGATAAACGGTATTGAATACTTTCTTCCACAAAATCTTTTTTCAATTGAACACTGAAAAGAGGTGTTGAAGTATCCCGGTATAGATTTTATCATTGGAAATTTCCGACCAAACAAACGCTTTTAATCATAATTTTACACACCATCTAAACAACCAAAATGATCTGCATCAGACTGAGTTGTTTTGTCCCATTAAAGAACCTTTACCAAAGCCACTCGTTTTTCTTAAATGTCAATTCTTTCTTCGTTTTTATAATGCAAATAATATCAGACACAAATGTATCACTATGTTTTTATAAAGTTGAATATTTTAGAAAGATGCGAATAGAACTGGTGGGTTCTTAAACAATACATGATCAAACTCAAATTATAAGAGTTTGAATAAAAATAATGTGTACGTCATAAATATTTTCACTCAATTTTACATTTAGAAAATTAATAAAAAAAGAAATAATTGATATGATAAACTTTTTACCTTTCCGTAAGTACCGTCGTTGAATGGTGAACAACAACTGACGAAATTAATTGTAACTGTAAATAAAAGCCGTATACCTGTGAAAACCTTGTCCTGTTGTCTTTTCTCTGCTGTTTGCATTATACGTATGCCGTGTTTTACTATCTCAGATCCCCTTATTACAACATATAACCTATTATATCCTTCGTAAATTTCTGGTACCACAAACATTCAGTAATGAACAAATACATATTTTATTGTATATTCCCTTTCTGTCCGAGACAGTCCGGTTTTCTGTAAAGCAATATACATACCTGATATTATTCAAGGGAGGTAATATATTAAATAGATACGCCATTTTTTTGTGTGGTGTATCTTTGTTCAGTAGTGAATTACCATTATTCGGATGGAAAGATACGCAGAATTGGCCTATGAAGAATCGAACGTACTACTTGAAGGATCGAATCTCCCAAGAAAGTTTTCATTTTAGGAGATAATACTATATGTCTGTATGTAATATGGGGTATGTTCTGTTCGGAAGGCCTCGAACTAAATGCAAAATATATCCAAACTAGTGAAAAGTTAAGAACACTTTCAGTCATATTCTATGATCTTCTCTCACCTCTAAAAATACCCAACGTAGTAGATCTAAGTCTTAAACCGTTATGGTAGTCACGGCATATACCCACTCTCTCATGAGTAAGGGACCTCCGTGGCCGAGTGGTTAAGGCCGCTGACTTCGAATCACTTTCCCCTCACCGACATGGGTTCGAGCCTTACCCAAGGCGTTGAATTCTTCATGTGAGATAGTTACCCCCTGGCTTACGGAAGCTCGTGATGAAATATTGTACGGACAGGCAACTGAGGCCTTCTTCCACCATCAAAGCTGGAAAGTCGACATATGATTATTTAATTGTGTCGTTGCGACGTTTAATCAAACAAAACACTTATCTGGCCTCAATTGCACAAAAAGACTTAAGTAATTGCTTGCCGAAGTATTTTATTTTAAAGTCGTGCTGTTGCTAAGGTTATTGTTATTTAATGTTGATCTTTTTGCAACAATTTATTTATAGCTAAATTATATCACGGTTAGTAGTATTTGACTTCAGTACTTATTTTAGTCACAGCAATATGATATTTCTATTTAAGCACGATGTAACGAACTTTGGTATTTTCTTAAGTATATTTCTTATTTCTATATTTCGTTTTCTGTAAAATTCAGAATTGTTGTGTTTTGATCTTTGAAATAATCATGTACTGTTCTGATACAGATGAAAAAGTCAACATTGAAGACACATGAAGGGCAACAACAAGCATTTGAAATGCCAAACTTACCTAAGTATTCACTTAAGTTTTTTCGCGAAATTGGGGCCTGGTCTTTGCAAGGTTATATATGACCATAGTTATTTTAAAAGTCGAAATTTCGGGATACTATGGCAGCAGTTTGATTTAGTACGTAAAATTTCATGTTAATTTATAACACTCACGTGGCACTAATTATCTGTCGAAGCATATGTAAGGTTTATCTTTCTTTAGTTTAGCAATACCAATAATTTTCACATCAAAATAAAAGAGAGCAAATAAGCGGAAATGTTAATAACGATTTAAGAAGAGTTCAATTTCTAAATGAATTACAGAAACAATTACACAGCAATAACATTCAGACAGGAGGATGTAATTAAAGATGTTTAATTGAGTGCCAAGATGAAGGTATTTCAAGTAATACCTGTTTAACATGAATTATCCTTAGTTTATTTTCGTACCTTCTGATCTATTACTTAAATACATCATATGCTTAAAACATCCCAAATCATGTAATAACAGAAAGGCTGGTGTACTATTTGAGTTTCTTTTCCAATTTTCAAGTTTTCACAAACGTGCAACAAAAGAATATGTTTCGAAAAGGAGTATATTGGAATACATGATAAAACGTATTTATTCTTTAAAGATGCATAAGAAACACATATTTGTTAGAGATCAGATTAAAGTAGAATGATAAAATCAAAAGGGCGAATATTTCAGCGAAATTAAAGGCCATTGATATTCATATATCCTTCCATTATAAACAGCAAAACAATAATTTGCATCAATAAACGTGAAAAATGCATAGTTTGGAGAACAACATGGCGTTCATTATCTGCGCCAAATTGTGCTAGCACGCTTAGTCCGAGTTCTTAATTCGAGGCCTTTATTCTTTGCTTTATGACAGTATTTTGGTTAAAAATTTGTGCTTTATTGTTTGTTCCATGCATTATTTAAGACATGGCGAATACAAGGTAGACATTAACAATCACGCATGTATAATATGACAACACTCAAGAGAACAAGTGGAAACTCACAGGTCGCCTAACGACAAAAAAGAAGAAAATACTGCGATCTCTGTTTGAGGGCGGACACGCTTGCCACTGTCTATACTCTGTAGTCCCTACTTGAGCAGAACTAAATACAAATATGCGTCTTTATAAAAATATAAAATAATAATAAAATCTATAGATATCTTTATTCGGCGATGTACCTTATTCCTTCTGTGGTACACAGGGCTGAAATTGCACGAAAATCGTCAAAGGTCTAATTTTCAAATTACCTCACTTATGATAAATATTCAACAGGAAAGGTTACATTCCAGAAACAAAATCTATAAGAAAGACCTTTTTGAGCAAAGGAGGCAGAAATCAAAATGCTCTGTTTGTGTGGGTAATAAATGTGCAACACCCTTCATATCTTTTAATTAAATTTAAGGTGGAATGCGCCCCAATATTTTTGGCCGAATTTCATCTTGAAATTTTAACTGTACAAAATTCAGGATATATGCGATAGAGTTCCGATTTTACTTTGTCGCCATATTGTTCGAGTTTTTTGCTATTATATCAGAAACATGGCCCCTGACGTCACTTTTCGTGCAACGTCCAGTTCCGAATGCTCTAGGCATTTTTCCTATCCTGCGATCCGAATGTCATATTAATGAAAAATACAAAATAATTGTCACTTTGCATTCAGAAAATACTACTCAATGGTACAAATTTCAGCGAAATAAGATTGACGCTCAAGACGCCAGAGACGATATTGTGACGTCAGAACGGAAAAACTCACATCAAGTTTTGCTATATATTTTTCCTTAAGAAAAATGCTCTGTTTGTGTAAAGACTAGACTGTTGGAAGCTTCTTGTTTTTGTCACTGAAATTGATAAAAGCACAATGCTGTTTGTATGTTATGAAGCTGAGTATTAATATTTTGAATACGAGTTATCGGACTTAAACGGTTAAAATGGATACTTTCATATAACTTTGTGCATTTATTTACCAGCACATGTTTTGTTCGTTACCAAATAAATGCATTTTTGTTTCAAACGAATTACCAGTTAACAATGCATTTGAAATATATGGCGAACAAACTGCGTTTCGACAGTTGTTATAAAAGCGGGCTCATTTTTACTACGGCTGATCATGAGCTGTAAGCACGTAAAACACGCCCCGTAGCTTAAGGTGAACTCTATTATAAATGAACATGGAATTAATTCCAAACAGTAAAACTGACCAAGAGAATTACGGTGATATGGCATTGTAGGGATATACATAAATCAATAAGAAACACATATATTAAATTAAATCTTATTTGTAACGAACGCATTGGAGAGTATGAATGCTGTTGCAGAGTGCAGACATACAAAAGGACTCTGTTTCTATGGGGACAAATGAATACTAGGATGTCAACCTAACATATTTTTCAGTTTATTTTTGTCTTTCAAACATGCATGATAATGACCAAAATTAAAAGTATATATTTACATCACTTGACTTTTTGACTGCTCACCTTTACGGCGCAACAACGACTGAGATAAAATCTTATTTATTGTACCTATTAATTGCATTTAGTGTTGCAGTTTACTAGAGTTTACTTTTGAAATTTTATAAGAGCATAACGGAAAATCATAAAATATCATTCATGGTAAATATTTTCATATTATGCAAAAACTATAATAATCAATTTTGATTTTATTTTATGTAAACACATCGTAGATTTTTCACCGCCGGAATATGGCATTTCAGTTAAATATCTTTTATATTATGGCTGGCATGAAACAGGGTAAAACGTTACAAAAGTAATGATAAAGTGTGTTAAATAAAGACGAATAGGATTGAGGTAAAATCAAATGTCATTTGACAAAAATACTAAAACACAACATTTCCTCTTTTTTTTTATCAAAGTACAATTTATAAGTCCCTTGTCTGATTTGAACCAAATAAAACCGCCTACTATCTGTTCATTGAGAAAAAAAAAACAACATTACAAAAATTTAGCTTTTTTTTACAGAATAAAAATAAATTTAAAACCTAACAAAGGATTTCTTCTGTACACAAAAATAACAATTCAATAAATATTTATTTCTGAGATGGTAATAGTTAGTCAGCTTTGTGTATGAGCTGTTGTGATTTATTATATTGCAATTAACTTCATTGTGTTCAAAGTTAGGGGATAATTAAATCAATTCACTGATTCATTTGTAAATGTTGATTTTGCTTTCTAGTGAACGCGCCAAGAGTGCTTAATCACACGTGAAATATCGTGTCTGACACAAGCGCATTACACTTTTTTATGATTAATTTTATATAATTGGAAATTGGCATCCCGGGATCAGCTTTATTGTCATAAAATCACATTTTATGGTTATTTCACATGAAACAAAACAATACCATTTCCTTCGCTGGCAACACATTTTGATTCCTCAGACCGTCCTCTTACCAGTTAGATATAATTATGTTATTCTTACAGGTCATTAGCTTTGTATCGGGAAATATGCATGACGTCTGCAACACAAATATTGCGCGGTTTTTTAATTTTATATTTCCCGATGCAAAGATATAATAACCTTTATTTATTACATACGTATCTACGCGTATAAATTTAATATATATATTATGAATTTGTTCAATAGCCTGAGTTAGATTGACAATACTGAACTAAATAAAATAATTAATGCAACGATACACATTTTGAATCCGTCACGCATCCGATATAAAACTTAGGCGTCAGCTGATGGGAAGATATAGACATTTCCGATACATGTGTAACCATTGTAACTTAACGAGTATGTAATAAATATGACCTATTTCCACATATCAATATGTACACTCCCACTCTGAAATCTAGATACATTAAAAGTTAGGTATATAGGGAATGAATTCCTGGACAAATTATTCCATTGAGATTCTTCGATATAAATCAAACACAATATATTTGCATATTTATTACTTACAAGGGACTGTCATAAAATAACACATACACACGTTCAAATTAGATCTAAGACCTCTCAATACCATTATGCGAATGCAGTATTTATACAGATAATTTGTACTCCCATTCATTCATTCCAATGCTCATAAAGGTATCGCCCGCCCGCTTAGGTCAGTAGGGAGAGCGTTGGTCTACGGATCGCGGGGTCGCAAGTTGGATCCCTGGGCTGGGCGTATGTTCTTCGTGACGATTTAATAAAAGACATTGTGTCTGAAATCATTAGTCTTTCACCTCTGATAATTCATGTGGGGAAGTTGGCAGTTACTTGCGGAGACAGGTTTGTACTGGTAAAGAGTCCAGGAACACTGGTTAGGTTAACTGTCCGCCGTTACATGACTAAAATACTGTTGAAAAACGGCGTTAAACCCAAAACAAAACAAAAACAAAACAAAAAACATAAAGGTATCTGTTTCCAGATGAAGTTCTTTAAAACTTTTGACCTACGCTAATGCGTACCGTTTCTTAAAATGTACTATCAGCGTTACAACGACCGTTTTCTTGTATGACGCTTTAAGTATAGGCCTTCAAGTGATCTTAGTAAATCCCAGATCCACTAGAAGGATTAAAAATCAAAGGATATTGAATTTCAAACTACTATAAATTGATTTGTGTTCGTATACCTGAAAGATTTCACAATTCCATTAATGACGTAGCCTTTGATTTTATTTCTTCTGTATCAAAACACTTTACTCTGTTTTTGCTAGTTTTTCTAAAAGCCACTAATTTCATTATCCTGATAATAAATATTTGTAGGATTAGCTACATTGGGTTGTCGTATCAGCTAAAATACGTTAATGACACTTTTAGGGGTCCATTGACATTTTTGGACTTTTTTATTCACATACTTTCCTCTATCAGATGCAAAAAAAATGAATTTAAAAGTTCAAATACAAAACCTTTATTTGATGAATTTCTACGATTAACAGTAAATATTTGACATGTGTTAACAATTACACCCTTCTGGCGACCTAAAACGTAATACATAACACGTTGGCAATACAAGGTGCACCTGTAACAGTTTTGTATTCTTTTAAATGACAAGGAAATGAAACTGTTTTGAATTTCATTGAATATGCTGTTTTAAAGACATTATGTAATTTTGGTGGCCAAGCTAAAGCTATATTACTATTAGTGCGTTCCAGTGATTATAAAATCCCTACATATATACGATGTCCATTCACGAAAGGTAATTTACTTATACAAAATGGATAAAAAATGTGCAAAGCCAAATAATTATTTGTAGGTAAGAAAATATAGTATCTAATCATCCTTTTTTACATGAATGCTTTTGTTTTAGGTGATTTTAACAGTTCAGTTGGTATACTGATAAACTTAAAAAATCCTTATCACCTGATATATTTTGGAACATTTTTTTTGATTAACTTATGTTTGCCAGATAAAGAATTTACAATAAAAATGCTTATAATAATAATAATAATAATAATGATAATGATAATGATAATGATAGCTTTATATAAAGACGGTGACACATAAAGATATATGACAGTGTTAGAATGTGTTAAACATCTTAAGTTCAATGTGGCATTCTGTAAAATTAATACCACAGTTCAACACACACAAAAAAAAACACAGATAAAAACTGATTATCTAATTATAATAAAAGACAGAATCTAAGTGATAAACATTTAAATACAACATCCACTCTTGTCAAACACTCCGTTTAATTAGAAAGAATATGTACACTTGTATATCATCATAATAAAAGAAAACAAAAGTCAAACCACACAAATAAACATTCACCCACACTGAAGAAAATAAATAAATAGCAATGGCAGAAAAAAAGTCGCAGCTTATTCAGATCCTAATATATATATATTAGGATCTGAATAAGCTGCGACTTTTTTATATATGAAAGAAGTAAGTTAATCAACACAACAAATATTCTGTGGAATGATATTCCATACTTTAGCATATTGTATATATTCTAATATGCTTGTCTCTGCTAAAACACTCTTACGCTAGAATGACGTCACGTTAACGTGCGATGACCTCAACATTTTTGTTGCGACCAAGAAAGAGCGCTTCCATATTTTATCTAGTGTTTGAGATTAAGGGCATATCAGAATCGAAATAATTTACAGCATAAGCGTGCATTAACACTATTTATATACTCGGGTGGTAATACGTCATTCAAATAATTTCACTCGGGCTTCGCTCTCGTGAAATTATTACGCCCGACGAATAACCACTCATCGTGCATAAATAGTGTTAAAGCACTCTTTCGCTATAAATTATTTCTTAAATATAGTCCATGTTTATTCTTTGATATGCTTATATTTCAGTCCATGCACGAATTCCATCCAAAGCATAAACACGAACAAGCTTTCATTAAATGAATGAAATTAGTTGCTTTCATTTCGGGAAATTTTCGATCTAATTCAATGACCAATTCCAATACTAATATCATGGTATATGTTTTTCTCTCTACCATTCATTTCCGCTTAATTTGTCTTCATTGCTTTGAATGAAGAGTTCAATTCCTTCGTTCAATAGATTGGGAAATTGTTAATATCGAATTCAATTACAAAGGCATCCATCAAGACTAAACGGTAAACAAATAAGTGGCTGCTCTTATTCGCACTGTGTCCTTATTACTATTTACATTATTCACGGAATGAGATACACTTTCCTCGGACATTACTTAGCTTAGAATATGTAGTACGGTGATGGTTTAGTATGGACTTTGTATTTGATCTAGCAGCAATATCCCAAACAGATTCGTAGATGCACTTATCACAGGAACAGTTCTAAGTCTTTAATAAGATTTTTGCAGAGGTTCTATATATGCATATCACAATATTTAAAAAATTCTAAGTATCAGATGTTATCAAAATCCATTCCTCCAACTACTACATTTTTAGTTCATA
This sequence comes from Mercenaria mercenaria, assembly GCF_021730395.1. Lineage (NCBI taxonomy): Eukaryota > Metazoa > Mollusca > Bivalvia > Venerida > Veneridae > Mercenaria > Mercenaria mercenaria. The sequence continues at coordinate 60,078,989 of NC_069378.1, forward strand.
TGCACCACAAAGGAAACAATCAATTATTTTTATTCAGTTTGCATTTTACTGACGTGTGAATATCTGAATCTATAAAATGAATCATAAAAAATTCATTAACAATTATGCTTCCTTTTACCCATAGTCTGAGTTTCAAAATAAACGTTTATTTTAACAAAATTATAAAATAGATTCTAGTATCTAAACACTGTACACTGTAACAAATGCTTTGAACAAAAATGACAACAAGTAACAAATATAAAACTGACTTACACTGTAGTCCTATTGTATTACTACGTAATTAAAATGAAGACCATATAGACATAAAAGTAGTTCTCCTACCTCATGTCTATATTCTAACCTCCTAAAACTTCTAAGAAAATGTCTCCCACAAAAGTAGTGTTTTAAAGAATAAATGAAGCGTTACAATTTCTTTTTTCAGTCTCCAAAAAGCCAAATTTTATATTGTAGTTCTTTAGTAAATATATAAAAAATGTCTGAATTTTAATTTTAAGCATCAAGAACAAGGCAAACAGTGAAAATTGCCGAGTCGGTTTGATGGAGTCTATTCATGAGCAGTAATTGAAAATGCAACACTGCCCACGCCCCTTAGCACCGGCTTAAGCAGTATTCAATCTTCAAATATAAATGAATTGAAATCAACTATCCCGAAGGACCAGAAAATATAACAACACTGAGATGAAGTCGGGGCGGCATTTTACGGCCGCCACACATCACTTAACACCCGCTGTTGTGAAGTAAATATAATCCTCGGAAGTACCGATAACAAGCCATTAAAATATAAGACTCATATTACCATCCTCGAAGATTTTGAAAATAGTGTACATTGTTTAAAATAAATTGTATTGTCGCAGTGCCGTAAAGAAATGTAAGTAAATCTTTATTACGTAAAAGGTGAATCAAACAGACTGAGTAATGAAAGTATCGAGGACACCATGCCATAAAAATGACAAAATTGGAAGAAGATTTACCTAAAATGAAATCCCTTGTTGAACAATTAAGCAATGTTTTCACAGTTTTGTACATGAATTCAAATAATGAGTTTAAAAAAAAAACGTTCACACAGCAAAATAAAAAAGAGTCCTTAACTTAACTAGCTTATAACGGGACGCAAAAATATAATACGTACTGGACGCTGCAATCATTCTGATTAGAATTTCCATGTAAACTAATTGATAAAAGCTGTTGACCGATAAAAATATCAAAACATATCCGCATGAATGTAAACACCAATAAATGCCTGGCGTATTTTTTCAGTATAAATATAAGAGCACCTGATTAATTTTATTATTTACTGAGAAAATTAAGCATAGAATATACATGTACAGGTTATTAATTATTGTCCTGTATGATACGTGATATAGAGATATTTTGGACTCTTATCCATCTAAAAATATATTGGCAATTTACTCTGTTTTTAAGTTCACCCTACAGAATCACCCTTCTGCATCATCTGGTTAAAATGTGTAATTTTAAGACAAGTGGAGTATTCAAAATATGCTGTTTCCGTCTATGACTTGTTCAGTTTGTTCAGTTATGTGCCCGAGAATATCTTTGAGATACTACTTAATGGATTTCAGGCCCGTATAGATTTTCTCATGGTGCGGCTCAAATCAGTGTCTAAGATAAATCATTTTTTTCATATTTTTATATGAATATGAACCGAGTTCGTATCATTTACGGCACGTGCGTAGTTGTATACAGTTTCCATATAATTATTAGACATTTATTTTAAGAAACGGATTTAGGTATAATTCTTTTTGTAATACGGTAAAATTAAAATATTTTAACTTCTGCTTCGAGACAAATGAACAAGAGTCCACGACTTCGAATGTAGGAAGAATGACTACTCATTATTCGCTTTATTATCTCAGACTACTGAAAAGAACGTAAACTGGTGATATGCCAAACGTCTTCTATCAGACAATTTTCAGAGCTATTAAATGAATTCACTGATTTACTTGTGGTTTACTTCATATTTTCGCTTCGGCCGTTTTACAAGCGTGTTCAATGTGCTTCATCAAGCACTCAATGCGTGGAACAAACACATCACATGGCTTTTTGATTAATCGAGTGAATTCAAAATAAGTATCTCGGGATTTTAGTTACATTTTTGGAGGAAAACAAATTTTATGAACATTTTGCATGAAACAAAATAAAATTATTATTCATCTATAGCTATTTGTGCTTTCTGTACACACCCGATAATGTATATTATTTATTCTAACACGATCAGCCAATAACCGATATACACATAGAAGAACATCAGTCAACGGCTATTTTGCGATAACCCATGCACGTGCAGTGACGTCAACCGATCCAGGTGCGTAGCACGGTTGTAAAAAGTAGTTACTGTTTTTCTAACACGGTTGTTACTAGTATGTCATGTTAGAATCGAAATAACAAGTTCCCAAGTGTGATTTTTTCGTTTTTATGCGAAACAATATATCACTCAGGACTACGGCCTTCGTGATATATTCTTACGCATAAGAACTCAGAACTCGGGTTATTCTACAAAAAAAACACGATTAGGAACTTAGTATTTCTTAAATAATACAGACCGGCGAGATTGACATATGACTGAGAAATGGGTGTAATTATTTCTCAAAGGATAACAATATCAAATCTGTTTTACATAATATCTGAAAATCACATCTTGAGATACCGGTATTTTACCAAACTAAAACCTTAGCATCAAGGATCTACAGCAGCAGCGGCGTTTGTTGTCTTCGCATTACTCGTAATTATCAGAAGAAATGTTTGCAACCGCCTGATCAACTAATTGAAACGCTTTACTTCACAAGGATTTAGAAACGAATAAAACATGTGTTGTTCAAAAAGAGTCTTTCAAGTCCCCTGGATCATTTGTTTTCTCTTTTCATGTGTTTAAGTCAATTTGCCTGCATAATCTCAATTTATCCGAGGATTTTAACTTTTGAACACAATTTTGTTTAATTACAGACAAGGTTGACTCTCTGAATTTCTGTTTTACTACGTTTGTATCCGTTAAAGTTACATTTCACTACATCATGTGCTTGGTTACTCCAGGTGTTTACCTTTTCTTATGTGTGTTTAGTTAATACACATTTCGTTATCGAACCTCTAGCTCACCAGAAAACAAATCTTACTCATCAACTTAATGAAAAGCCCGCTCGCTTAGCTCAGTAGGTGGAGCGTTGGTCTACGGATCGCGGGGTCGCGAGTTCGATCATCGGGCGGGGCATATGTTCTCCGTGAATTTTTGACAAACGACATTTTGTCTGAAATCATTAGTCTCCCACCTCTGATTCATGTGGGGAAGTTGGTAGTCACTTGCGGAGAACAGGTTTGTACTGTTACAGAATCCAGGAACACTGGTTAGGTTAACTGCCCGCCGTTACATGACTGAAATACTGTTGAAAAACGGCGTTAAACCCAAAACAAACAACCTACTTAATGAAAAGGGACAAAGTATTGACAATTTGAGAAACGTATATGCAATAAGGAGAACTTCATTTCATTATAAGCTACAAACACTTCGTAATTATAACAATTTGTTTATGAATAAACGTATAACAATGTATTATGTGACGACAAACTATTACAATTAGTGGATAGTAATTTAGCATCCGAGAAAAGTAATCAATTGTGCTGAAATAATACAAACTCTTGTTTGCCAAGCTTTTGGTGTACAACAGTATTCCCTGAGTTCGTTGTGTGACTAGCATGGCATGAAATAATCAAATACGCAACTCATTTGATACCATTCGAAGATAAACCTTTAATGGCACAACCTTGAAATACAAATAAAACCAAGATGGTATTGATATGTTGGTCGAGTAATGGATTTGTTCACATTAACATATTTCTGTTCACTGAGGGCTTAATACATGTTAGATTTTCATTACATATCTTGCCGAATTTCATAGACAAGTTAAAGTTCATATAGTATCTTTTACCTCCATTAACTATCTGGACTGTCTTGGTTGCACACTGGATAAAGAGCAAGAAGTCCCATTGTGATCCACACCAGTCTAAATGCTCAAATCCAGCATTTAGTTCATGTCAATACATTTTTTTCGGAAGCTTACAACAAAAATCAGACCGTGATATTATTGCACCAAGTTTGTTTAGGTAAAAAAACGTTCTGTACAAAACATAAAGTGAATGTAAATATTAAATTTGCATTTGTTCACACTTACTGAAAATCCACATCTGAATCAATATATCACCCACTTGTTTTCCTTTACAATAGTTACACGGCTACTAAACCTGAGCTCCACCACCAAAAATACTGATAATAAAGGAGCTGTCGCATTTTTCGCGATGCAGCTGTTAGTCGTTTTAAATTGTAAAACAAGCGCTTAAGATTTATACCTAATTTATGCAATATTATTTTGGTCAAACTTATTTTTAAAAAGGGAGAATATAGAATCGTGTAGTGACACATTTACTTCTGTTTGCCTACAGTTTCGTCGTTGAAAATGTAATGTAAACTGTTGTATTAAGAGACCAGCCTTTTAAACTATCAATTGTATATTGAAGAATCAATGCTAGAAAAGAACTAAAATTTCTGGAGTGCAGAACATTTATAATATGTGCATGAGTTATATATTAACTGATCCAAGGATGACAATTTTGTCTGCAGACACTATTAGCTCTAATCACACACAGGCTAAAATATTAATAATATAATTGACCATTACGTAAGCGACGGGTCGGTATTTCTGATAAACGTTCACTCTGATCGTGTAGGATGACCATCAATGCCGGGTATATTTGCATTTTTATCGTTCACAATGGACTATAAAACTGTAAACAGCAACACATATCTCTAAATAAACTTTAAACATATAACATATAAACATGATATAGTCAGCAACAAGAAAATTTTCAGCTCTCCAGTGGGAGAATTAATCACATCTAAAACAACAAGCGTATAAAAAAGGATTAAGACTGCCTATCATCAGAAATTTCAGATCAGTGTCTGTTTAGACCGCCGGCAAGTTTTATACTTCTTCAGAATATATTTTATCTTATAATTTTAACTTGAATTGTTTTAAATTTCATAATATTTAGCTCAGTTGCTTTAAATTTCATAACATTAAGCTCAATAATGGTGCAGATGGCAATATCTGGCTCGAAGGTTTCTGTTTTGGTGGCAACGAGGCTCTGCAAATAATCGCGTAAATAGCCTAGAGCAAAAGCAGGATATTCACATCCGCATCTATAGCCAGTGGTAAAATCTTTATCTTGCATATTATATTCAAGAAATAATATTAAAAATAAAATGAATTAAATGTGTTTCTTTTTAGCACTGTTTTCTTGTAGCAGCGTATTGATACAAAGCGCGGGAAAATAAAACTGGAAAAATACCATGACGTTTCAAAAACAAATAATAATGTTTCGTTCCAGTCTCATTTTATCACTTGCAGCATAACTTTATGACTGTATTATTTTTATAACAAAATTAGGAACCATCAAGATTTTTATTCCATTTTAGCACGACTGTCATATTACACCGGTGTTAGTAACGAACATATTCGTAATGTAACTGTAATGTAGAAATGAAGCAGAGTTTCATCAAAATGCTGATTTCCTTTAAACCTTTAAATAAACATAGGTATTTTTTTTATAGTTTTAAACATAATGTTTAAATATAAATAATGTAATATTGCCTATTTTGTGGCTGAAACAATTAGGTTTGTGTTATTTGAGATTCTGCCTCTAATTATAATAACATGAATATTTCAGTCATATTTTTCAGACATTGGGTTTCTGCAATGTGAACATATTTGTTTAAATCGCTTTCATCTTTCGAAAAAAGGTTTTTCAGTCTTAACAAACTTACACACTGGTTTCCATATATTTGTATGTAGAATTCAGTTTCTATATGCCTGTTCTAGGCTTTATTTTATATCATTCGCAACAAACATGTAGGCTTTTACTTGTGTTTCATACACGTGCAGAAATACCTTAAGATTTCTTTCTTGTAAGACCTCATAAAGAAATACAGACAAATCTACAACCATGTCATTCAGACTGGACTTGTCAATGTTATCCAATATTTGATAAACTATCAAAGTTCCAATAACATTTTAATAATTTGCCAAAAGAAAATATGTAAGTACTATGTCTACATTTCGCAGCTGTTAACCGAATATTATGTGGACACTAATTCTTTTTCGTATTTCGCATTGTTTTACACAAAATACATCTATTTTTGATATCTGTTTTTCTAATCTCCCCTTTAATATCCTTCCTGAATTGATCATCAAGACAATCTTAATATGTAAAACAATAATTCCCATTTACAATACTGGAACAATTATATAAAATCTTAATCCTTTTTGACATTTTTTTCGGAATTACTCTTCAGGTATAGAAGTATTTCATGTTAAGAAGTCACCATGCTGGCATACGGAAGGTTTATAGTTCTGCAATGGTGTCCGTGTGTGGCTAAAATAATTCCTGAAAGGGTACCTATGGACCTCCACCATCGTCAGCAGTTGGAATGTAGCAATACTTCCTATACTTGTATCGGTGTGACTTGAACCCACAGCAACGTACGATTTATATTTATTCCGTACTTTTTTGGGAGAAAAAATGAACTTTAGTTTGTTGAAATGTATCTAGTTTACCCTACATGTACAATCGTTATGCGTGAAATTTAGAATCATGCAGAAAGTTTCTTGAGTATTAACAAATTTAAAGGCACTTCAGCGAAGACATGCTGAAAACTAGCAAGAACGTGTTTTGCGGGACTACAAACAATACCCGTTAGATGTGCTTCAAAGTTTATAACAGTAAAACACTCAGATAATAGTGCTATTATACATTCTTTGCCTAATGACGTAAATTTGCTACCTTAATGTTTATAACCCTCTGCGTTCTGTGTTCCTTCTATCATTCTAGTCGAGATTGCTTTACACCTTGCCCCTTGTTTTTTTTTTTACATTTACACAACACATGTGGTTTGTTTCATATAACCGAGTATTATGCCTCAAATGTTAAAGGCTTGCTAATTGGAAAATAATGCTGTATTTAATCAAGGCTGATCGTTAAAATTAGGTGACCTCAATTCTAAACGAATAAATTATGATATGTCAGAAGAATCATTTGCATTCAACTAAAATAAAAGCAGATTAAAATTGACCGAGTCTGTTCATGAAAGTCAAAAAAGTGCAAACACTCCCAAGCACCAGCTTAAGCGGAATTCAGTTACATAGATGGAATGGGTGTTTACATGTCGACGATCTGGATGTTCTGATTTGTATATACCTCAATCCTTTCAGTATTGCAGTTTTCGTAAATAAATACATACAGATAATAATGCATGTATTTGTGTGATTCCAATTGTTTTGTTACTATCTATGGTTACGGAGTTTTTAAACTGTCCATCGACATGACCGCAATACGATCACTAGGTAAGTCATAAAGGAAGATTACAAGAAATTTAAAGGAGCGAATAAATACATTTCCTGGCAATGGCATTCATCCGTTATTCATAACAATAACACAAAGATTGATACATAGGTGTGTAATAACAAGCTTCAGACAGTTTTATTCCTTGTAAAAAGAGAATACACTGCATGTCAGTTTCCGACATTGGTACATTTATATAAGACTTGTGTATTCGGTAAATTTTATAACCTTCCAACGTATGTTGAGATCTGTTTATACAAAGGTCTCATTCTGACTTGTTTGCAAATAATAAAATCCTACCAAGAAAAGCGTCATGTACGCACACATACCCCTGTTCAAACATTCTTTATTTACCATATTATTTGATCTACACATCCTTTGAAAGCAGCATGAGCAAAACCTGAAATATTGAATGAAAAGTTACTTCCGAGACTTCTTAGTAATCTGACTGATTTGTACTTCATTATTGTTCGGGTTGTTCTGTTAACATGCTCGGTGTACATACTCTTGCATAAGTTATTATTTACAGCACGAGTGACACTTATGATTATTTGATGGACTAAGAAATTATAATCTAGAGAAAAGTTAATCTTCTTACTGAAATTATATCATGACATCGCCATAATTTAATTATTATACTACAAACCGATATCTGAAATATGTGATTCCCCTTTCTGGAATATGCGATGGTTCAGTAAATACTGTAACATTTGATACAAGCTCAGTATGCTACGACAAGCCTCATTAAATGCTTTGCTACAAATCAAGTATGACAAATTCTATGTGGATACATGAAGCAAATGCTCAAGTTCTCGAAAAATTAATATATATGAATATATACGGTTTTTCAAAAGGATCTGCAGTACATATTTCATAAAAGGAATAAGGTCAGTAATTCGGTCGAAAATGTGCTTCCGTGGTGTAGTCCAAAGAAGTCCATAATAAATAGATCCTAATTTTTCCATTTTTTTGCGCAAATTCGTGTAGAACGAGTGCTTCAATCACCATTTTTCACTACTAGAATACATTCTGCATGGAATGAGACGGTTTTCATGTTCATACAACCCACATGGCAAGTTTTGCAGATCGAAACCGGAAGTAGGTGTTTATTGCGCGGACGAGAGCAAATATGCGCCATTTTTAGGGTAGCAGACCACAACTGACTGGCATTTCACTAGGAACTACATGTACATAACCCCCTATTTTCCTTCATTTTTTCGTTAATTTGAGATAGAACTTCCATGAAAAATAGGTGTAGGAAAAAATGATGTTCTCTAAAGATACGTGAAGACGACCCGAAGTTGTCGTTTCTTATATGAAACAAAGAAGGATTTGAATTACTGACCTTTAACCTAAAAAGGGAATAAAAATGAGTGTGCAGACAAAACAGATTAATAACAAAAGCCATATTTTAAAATTTTATGATTAAAAATAGGAAAGGTGTCGTGAACTTTGAGCTTTGTGTTTTCTTTAATTAAAAACAAAACAACATTGAAACAAATTCTTGTCTCGTAAGACAGATTATTGAAAATACCCAAAATCTCATATCTAGCTGTAAACACGTACGTATCTCTAAATTATATCTTACAAAATTAATTATTTAAAAGTATTGATCGATTTTTAAAAAGATAAAGTCATTACGAAGTACAATCTTTTCTCATCCTTCATAAATTCCAATCGCAATTCACGAAAACGTACACATAATGAGGATTTGAAATAAACAGAATAGATTCTATTCCTTTCGAAAAGCGTTCGGTCCTATTCAATAACACAACAAAACAATAACATGCCTATACCAGAAAAAAAATTCCACCACATAATTCAACATAACTTGTTTTCGTTGCTATGAAAAAAAATGACTTTTATTAAAGTGACACCAAATCAATTGCTAACAAGGAATGGAAGTAGATGTTGTCCGTTACTGATACTCTTTTCTTGTATTTTTTTTGTCAATCAGAAAATAAATGCTTTTGGAATTCTTGGAAAATGGTTCTCTTTTGCAAAATCAAATCGATATTGTTGTAGTAACTTTAAGGCACAGACCTTGTGTTTGGCATAACCATGCCACATGTTTTCGAAACATTACAAACGTGTACAAATTATTTAAAATGTAATATTGTTTCAGTTGGTATGATGAAATAACAGTACGAACATTCATTAGAAGCATAGAATGCAACTAAGCAACATATTAGCAGACCCGTTCGACTGAGTCTGTTCATGAGAGATAATGAAAAGTGCAAAATCCTTCTCGCTGCTAAGCACCAACAAGTCGTTTTTAACATTAAGATTTAATGGACTCAAAGATCAAAAAAGGACTAGAAAATAAAACACCACTTAGTGAAATAGGAGTAGGAACAAGGCTAGATCCATTCTTATCTAAATCCACTGGCACCAGAACCGCAAATTTAGCTTTGAGTGGCCTATTTTCATAAAAATATGCCTTATTTTTCAATTTATAAAGAAATATCAAAGACATGGTGCCTTCTTATTTATTACGTCCCACCCTCTGTTCTTATATTAAAACATGGTAATGAAGGGAATCCGACATCGCTCCGTTTCGCCGGTAATAACTTTCCATAGAAATAAGCTATCGCTGGCACTCTTGTACTGATTGGAAAGTCTTACATTATTCTAACAACGACAACAAGAAATTCCCACCAAAGAACGCTAATTTTGCAGCAATATAGCGAATTTTGTCGCTTTAGGAATTATTTAAACCTCGATAATAAAATCTGGAAAGTAGATCCCTCGGAAGCACCGAGAACAAGGCAAACAGTGAAAATTGCAGACTCGGTTTGATTGAGTCTGTTCATGAACAGTAATGGAAAATGCAACACTGCCCACGCCCCCTAGCACCGGCTTAAGCAGTATTCAATCTTCAAATCTAAATGAGTTGAAATCAATGATCCCGAAGGATCAGAAAATATAACCCATCAACTTCTGCTTCGACCCAGTGGTTTCGTATCGAGCGATCCCATTGGACGGAACAAAAAGCGTCAAATGGCGCGATATTTGAATGTAAAAAAGATGTAAACAAATCATAACAGAATACTTTTCTGTATGACTCCTTCTGGAAAAAAGTAATAAATGAGAAAATATCCAAAACGACTTGTCCAGCAGAAATAGTACAGTGGTATCCTGCTTTTATGAATGAAATAAGATAAATTTTCAATTTAATTTGCCCAGCTCCTCAGATGTTTTTGATTGGTCAAATGAAATTGAAAATTTTTCTTATTTTATACATAAAAGCAGGATACCACTGTACTATTTCTGTAAGACAAACCGTTTTGGATATTTATCATTCATGACTTTTTCCAGAAGGAGTCATACAGAAAAATATTCTGTTCTGGTTTGTTTACATTTTTTACATTCAAATATCGCGCCATTTGACGCTTTTTTGTCCCGTGGATGGGACGTTATAAAAAAGAAGGCACCATTTTTTATATTTCTTTATAAATTTAAAAATAAGGCATATATTTATTGAAATAGGCCACTAAAAGCTATATTTGCCGTTCTAGGCCACTGTCTAAATCCCATTTATAATAGAGTGCTTTATCTATATGTCACAGACAACATGTATTTTTGAGGCAGTGGACCCGAAATGACTATTGGCAATTTCTGTGTACTTGCGTAATCTTGTTACATTCTTTGGACTTAAATGTAGCTCAACGCGAATATGACTGTCGGAAATACTGAAATCGCACACGGACAATACGTAATTAACCGATTATCATGTTGGGTCCTCTACCTCTAGAAATTGAATTCATGAAAGAGAATCAATTCTGGTTTAGATGCGGACCGTTTGCTGCCTATTCCACTCAAACGATGTAACCAAATATATCTCTCGATACGTATTTATGTTAGCCAAAACAATATACTTTATTAGATATAAAGGAATCGTTAATCGAACAAAATCTTCTGAAGTCCCGTTGCTACTTCCGTATTTATGAAGTCTTCAAAATCAGAAATATGATCGAAAAGAAGCTTCTTAACGTCTCCGCATAAGGAAGCAATTCATCTAGTTTACGATATGTACATAGTACGTAAAAGTGATGTACGGACCAGACATGTAATGAATCGTATTCATTAAATCAAGTTACTGCATATACAATGTATAACACATCTCTTTCAGCTTATAACCAAAAATAAATCTTGTTACCAGAGTGTTATATTTACATGATGGCAATAACGTAAATTATATTTAAGCAAAATAAACAAACTGTACGTTTAATGAACATTATAATTGATTCATCCTCCCATATTATATAATACTGTCAACGTTTATTTTATCGAAACAAATTAGTTTAACTGTAAAGATGCATTTTTAGGCACACGCGCGCTTTCGATTAGATTAATCAAAATCAGAATTTCACAAGGTAAAATATATTGAAAGAGAAGAACCTCTACTACCCATATATATGTGCCAAAGTATGGGAAAATATCTAGAAATATACTGAACAGCAAAAGAAACTATCCAGATGTATAACTGGTATATTTTGAAATAACTTTTTTTTAAATTTGAATTGTTTCTTCATACCAAAATTACATTTGAAGATCTTCACGTGATAAATAATTAAAAATCAATCAACAGTGAAGTCAGTACTCCCACAATAGCCGTTTAGAAGGCTATATCTTCTGCGCTTCAGTTGCATTGTAACATCCCAATTGGGCGATCGCGCTAAATTTTATTCAGTTGTGCGGTGCAACCAACAATATTTTTTAAACTTTATGCCGGTTTTCGAGTTAGTCAGTTATCAATATTTCCAATGACAATAAAATTTCACAAAGAAAATTGTTAATTAGTAATTACAGGCGCACGTGAGTTTTTATGCAAAACGGCTATTGTGCGTCTACTGACTTCACGGTTGATTGATTTTTTTTTAAATTTTACACGTGAAGTTCCTCAAGTGTAATGTGATATGAAAAACACAAGTAATTTATAAATTAAAGTTTTTTAATACAAAATACGCCAGTTATCAAACTGGATAGTTTCTTTTGCTGTTCAGTATAGTAAGGTTACTTTTCCATTGCACTGATATAACATCGACATGATTAGGATTAACAAACGGTGTTCACTCAACAATTCCATTATATAAAAAGGTTGTGTCCCTTGTATAAAGAGGGCTTAGATTATGCCTCTACAATATGTAAATTAAAAGCATATCTGGTAGTTATTTTTAACAATAGACAATTGTTCGTATAACTTTTCTAAAAGCTAAAACCGTTACTGCATTTAAAGGGACTATCCCACACATTTTAGGCGAAAAATTATTTCTCTCAAAAAATCATAAAAAAACGACTAGTTGAATAAACGTATTGATATAAGATATTTTAACTAACCAAACATATTGTGCAGAAGGTCATATGAGAAAGCATTCAATCTGACCAACAGAAGGCCGGAGGTTCTACTCCGGTGCCGGCCTATGGCTTAAATAATGCTTGAAAGGCCACCTAATGTCCTTACTTTCAAAAGATGGACAGGTTTCCAAAATGATCTTTATATAAACTAAACAAAAACAAAAAAGTATAGAATTTAAGGCAAAAACCTTACCATTAGGTGTCATCAAATAAGTCAACATCTGATTTAACAGCTGAACGTCATTAGAAGTCATCGAACGGTACGAAACACGAAAACAGGTCACCGTGGGTGTTATAAGTAACATCAGGTAACCAGATGTAGATGACACTATACTTTTTTTGGAAATTGATTTATATTTGTTCACGTAAACTCTTGCTTCTACAAGAGATTTTTGAGGAAAAATAAGTTATTTTGAGAAGACTTTGCAGTTCGATAACATAGCTTTAACGTGACGTGCTGTTGAAATTGACTTTTTCCCCTCTTTTTATTTAATAGTATCCCATCTTTAATTTTCTGCTATTTGTCTTTTGTTAAGTAATTACCTACATATTTAGATTTGTTAAACTATTATGTGTATACAGAACTTAATGAACTTCACAGCTGCGAACACATTCAGTTATTCATACTTGATTTTGTATTTTGACCGATTTCAAAATTACAGCATTTAGTGATGCTTCTAATAGCTAATATATCATAATCAGAGGGTAAATTATTAACAGAAACATAGCATATTACATACTGTATTGAAGAAAAATTATCAACGACTACATTGATAACGGAAACATCGCATCCTGCCTTCAAAGATGTAGAAATCTCATCAATAATGGCGACAGTACTGGAAATACGTTTTATCCAAGCAATTTAAACATCAATCAGTTTCAATTCAAGCTTCGTTAGAACATTTACCCTGCTAAATTTCTAAAATGGATTGGTCCATCATTCAATTTGGGCAGTATCACTTGTTATTCAAAGGGGTGTTCACTGAATAGCGAAAAGTGCAGATCAAGATCAGCCTGCAAAACCGTCGCGAATGCAGAATCATTTGCTTCGTTAGAAACATGTTGTCAGTCAACCAGCACCCCGGTATTTTCATTAATTTATTAAGTATCATTACGAAATCTATGTTGTACAATGTAAGTTGTAAATTGAAATGTTAAATTGTCAAACAATATACTCTCAACATGCGTATTTGTTGATTTGACCATTCAAGACTTATTGCATTAATCAGCATCCTAGTTTTAAAAAAGAGCGATTCGTTTTTCAAAATTTACCTTGCATTCACATAACAAAAGAACTGCTTTATAAACTTCAAGAGATAACATTGCTCAAAGACTACACTGTTTCTAAACAACAAAACGATAGCATTTTCTTGACCAGAATGGAATGATTTAAAGAGCATCTGGTTAAAACCTATATTTGCATATTGTTAATAATTTACATCAACATTGCATTTAGTTATCTCATTAAGAACATAAGAATTGATTACCTAAGACTACGTGTAGTACTACAAGATTGATTTTAAGGGAAACAAGTGTATGGCATTTTAGCATCAGTAAGCATTGTACCATAACATCATTTTACGATGTCCCAATAAAGATATAAACAATGATATAACGTTGGGGTTGATTTACAGTTAATATTTTCTTTTTACATAAAAAATATTTACACAATGCCTTGTTATATCATTAATATTGGATTAAAGAATTTGAAACCATTATACAAAAATATCATATGAAAGCATTTACCACAACCAAGCACTCGGTTTGCTTGAGTGTTGTAGTAGTAGTGACATGTTAAACACCCTTTATGCCCCCTCTAGCAGATGTTTAAATGGAACTCTTTTACATGTTTACATGTATAGCTCTCTGCTGATTAAATCAATTCAGTACTACATATGGAAGCAGTTCCCAGCATTATTACCTATGTTACAGCAAAATGATAAAGTACCAAGATAGCAATTGATAATTGTCTCTTGTTAAAAATGCATGATTTTATATTACCAGCTCCAGGGACGCTTGCAAAGAAATTGCAAAAAAATCTTAATTCTATTTAATGGGCATGTGTTTTGCGTGCCATCACCTATTGTGCGTGATAAGAATTGAACGATGAATTAAGGAATTAAACCTAACTATCCTGCCAAACGATCTGACGGAAGTGAATTACAATTTGTTAGTCCATTTTATTACAAATCCGCGTGAAAAATTGCCATCTTTTTATTCTGTTTTTATCGTAAATTGGAACAAAACAAACTAGCAATGGGGTGTGATGATATTTCGTTTTGCACAAAACAAACGTTTTCCTTCTGTAGTGTTCGTGAAACATTCTGGAATAACATAAAAGAGAAATTCGGAAAATGCACCAAAGGGTGATCTAGAATTGATGAGATTAATCTTATTATTATAAATGTAAATAAAATAGATCAAATATTTTTACAATATATGGATACATACATAATTACTAAAATGCACACAAATATCGTGTATTTCATACTTGCAGTGATTTTACTATTTAATAGAATTTGGAAATCAGATACATAATTAAAAATTAGTGTAACAAACTGACATTGTCAACAACCAGGTTATTTATATTTAATAAAACGTTTTAATGACTGGAATTATCAGAAGTATGTCTATTGCAAGGTTTATTATGTATCGAAGGTTAAACATGCATGTTACATTAATTATTCTTTCGAATATCATATCAAATCATTACTGGATATTTTCAATATGTTCTTCAAAATTATTACACAATTTTCCCTGATTGAAACTGGTTGTTTATGACAAAAAAAACATAAAGGCTTTATTCCTGTCATAATAAGCAGCCATCATAATCTATCATTGATACATTATCACGTCATCATTTATTATTAATAACTATTCAACATCATTCATACCTGGGTCGCTGACTTCAAATCACTTGCCCCATTACCAATGTGAGTTCGAGCCTCGCTCGGTGCGTATGAGGACGCCATCCAGCTGGCGTACGGAAGGAAGGTGGTTCTACCTAGGCGCCCGCCCGTGATGGAATAATTCATGTAGGGACACCTAAGGTCTTCATCAACCATCGAAGCTGGAAAGTCTCTATAAGAAATGAATTGTGTCAGTGCGACGTTCAATCCCACCAAACAAAAAAATCATTATATTTATCATTAATAGTATCAATATTTTTATTATTTTTAGCAGCAGCAGCAGCATTATTAGCAATAGCGCAGACATTTTCACAATACTCATCACAATCATAAAAAGTTCTTTTAGCTCATTATCGGCATTTGTTCACTGTCAACATCGTCACCAGCATTCTTCTCATGCTATCATTATCACTCGTCGTCATTAACTCATCATCTTTTAGCGACATTCAGCCATTTTTAATCATCATTATCGATCATTTTAACATATTCAGCCGACATTATCATTGGACGTCATCTTTATCATCTCATGTGAGGAAGCCACCCAGCTGGCTTACGGAAGGTCGGTGGTTCTACCCAGGTGCCCGTTCGCGACGAAATAATGCACGGAGAGGCATCTGGGGTCTTCCTCCACTATCAAAGCTGGAAATGTGTCGGTGCGACGTTAAACCCAACCAAAAAAAAAAAAAAGAACCATCATCTCATAAACATTCTTGTATACCTGACAGCGAAAATGGGATTGAGATCAATCTTTATAGAAGAAATGCTAAAGGAAAGTACTTTAATGTATAGTGAAAACGTGTTGTACCTTAAACGATGAGAAATACTGTGAATATAATTGTATTTGATGATCAATTACACACATCGATACACCTAATGTTCACCAATAATATAGCTGCACTGTACCCAGTGACCGGAAAACATTAATGTTCTGCAACGACAATAAATACACTAAATAACTCCTGTAAAAGTTACTCTGAATATTTTTAGAATAAATGTACCGTCTCATTTTATGTAATGCTTGTCATAACAGAATGATTAAATTGTAGCAATGATGTTAATGTGAAATATTGTGAAATAGCCCAGTTATGGGGTAGACTCACGAAACTCATTGGGATGATATAGCGACCTTTATCGATATGATAGCAATTCTGTTTCTTTTATGTAAATACATACTACTGAAACTATTTGACACAACCATTGATTTAGTGCAAGAATGGAGTGAGTAAAATAAATACGTTGATGAATACTGTAGAAAGTTATTTTATTTCATTATATTTATCGTGGTCGATTCTATCTCGTTGCTTTTATGAACAAGCTGTTTGTTAGGTACAAAATGTTTCAGTAACAATTTTATCTGATACATATGATATTACCTTTAATGACATTCAGACATTCAAAGGAACATGTCAAGTATACTGTATTCCCATAATTCATATCACTGTAACAATATAAGTTATGGATCAAGGCAATATGTCCCTAAGTTCTCATAAGACTGTCTGAGCACTCCTAAGCTTGTTATTTTGATGTTTTATTAAACTATCGCCGATATATAAATCCACAACTTATACTTATGCATAAAAGATAACTGTCATAGAGAGAAACGTATTTTTATCCATTTTTGACCTTGTAGTTGTCGTTTTTGGAATCACTTGTACCAATGTCAGCAAACTGCATGTTTGTTTGCGCAAAGAAATAACACTAGAATACACGCAGTATTGAACTTAATATGAAATTGAATGTCAAAACTCTACCTTATTGTAATAGAAATGTTTTTATCAAGAATCGGACAAAGGTGTGTTAGTTAAACATTCAGCACGTCAAAAAAGCTTACCCAAGTTTGTTCATAAGCTGTAATGACATGCAACGTCATTAATTTATAGCTTTCGAGACGTTTTAATGATTTCCATGTCTGACTTTAAACTTACTATTTGTGTTTGATTAATAACACTGAATTGCCTTTTAAAACATTTGTCTTGAACTTTTGTTAAATGACGCCAGTGCTAAGATGGAGCTATTATAGTCTTACGCTGTCGTAAACAAATTGTGATTTAAACAAATTGCGATTTTATGTTACAAACTGCTTCCTTGATACTATAGCTTATTTAATGAATAAGAAATCATTTATCACATGTTCAGACAGTAGCCATGCCGTTTAACAATAAATAATGACCCTATCAAAACCTAAGGCGAAAATTATTATCATTTGTTTTTATTACAAATCCGTGAATAAAACATAATCTTCTATTTTGACTTTCATTTATAACATAACTAGAACAAGAATGCCCACACTGGTTCATGTACTGTTAAAGGAAATTACATATCGCTTGTGACAAATCATTTTATGATATTTGTACAAATGAAGCTTTCAAAAATCATATTGTCATAACATAAAAAGTAAAGGCATTAATTTGAACAACTTATGAACAATGTACCACTTGTTTTGTAAAACTGTTTTACGTGATCTCTGTTTATATACAACAAAACAACTTAGGTTTCACATCATGCTAAATGACTTTGCGTGGTGATTAATTTTCAAAATATCTTGATAAGTTCTGAAGTTTACACCCAATACAACGCTGATAATTTAATTTCCATTGTAAATTCCAATAAACTTTGATACAAAAAAACGAAGTTTTGCTAAAATCTACAAAGGGAATTTGTACCATGAATTTGAAAGTATAATTGATATGTTAAATATTTATAAAGGAATGCTCCATAGCTTATATGTACATCTTGCAATATACAGCAGTAAATCATTTCAAGAGCTCTGTTATATATTTCATAATTCAAATCGAAACATATTTTCTTGCCTTACATGCAGTACAACCATGTGTTTAGCATTAACATTTCATAATAATGGCATTGTATTTTGTATATATCAATTTGGCCTTACACTGTTTACAAACAGGACGTTCTTTCATGACTCATTCTCATTTTATCCTTCAGTCTCATTTTCAACAGAATTGTGAAAAAATAAATCAAAACTTTAATTCTTTGAACAATAAGTAACTATCTATTTATTGCATTATTCAGGTCATTTAAACTGGTACATTTAAATTGATGATATGCTTTCTTGATATGTCTGACGTAATGACTGAGATATCACGAATTGCATACGTTAAAGAAATCACTTCCTCTAAGCTCTTTACGCAACATTCATTAGGTTGAGATAGACCATTATCTTTGACTGATATAATTTGCTGTTTAAATATATAGTGAATGATTTTCTTATATTAGTTTATTTCATATTTTTTAACGAAAGTTATGTAGACTTTTTCTCTTTTAATGCATTTTATAGTCATTTTCCTGAAGTTTTACTCGTTCATAGTGCAAACATTACTGATTCAAAATCACCGAATAAACGCGTAGGATCGTGAGGTCTCTTCATTGCATTTTCTCAATTTAAGATAAATGCAATTATAATATCAAGATGTCCTTTAATCTTTTTCCAAATCTCCACGAAGTAGTTTTAGCTGTTTTGAAATTCAGCTTTTCTTTACTACAGTTGAAAGTTTGTCATTTAGAAAAAAGAGATTATTGAAAACTACCTTAATCCGATACATTGTTTAATTTTCAAATGGAAAATATTAATGAGTCAAGAAAACAGTTTGGGTAAAAAACTTTTGACAACTAGTTTAGATAAAGTTTCTTTAAAATTTAAACATGCGGGTTTGGTGGATTACATAATTTGACAAAAAGTATAATGTAAGAGAAAACTATTTTACACTCTGCCTTCTTGGTATATACCTGTACATCTGATATATTCAAAATCATTCTATCAGATGTGATGACCTTTTCGAAATAGACAATGAAACTGAAAATAGAATTAATCTTCTTTAATGGCTGAAACAGTATTAATTTGATTGATTTGAACTGTTTATTTACTAAAATGATTATTTACAATGAATGAAAAAAAATCTTATTAGAAGAAAAGAATGAAAAGAACACTAAAAAAATAAATCTCTGAGCTCTATTTTCTAGAAGATGTACAATCCTATAAATTACAGTTCATTTCCATTGTGACGTTTTACAGGCGTTTCCTTTTACTTCAAACTTAAAGTAGCAACAAAAACATATCTTGTAATAAAGTCCCGTTAAACCGTGAAAACGTTGACTCCTTTTTGGCTCCCCATGTTGGTAGGTGTTTGTATCCCTGAGCTGTCTCAGTTGTCTACAAAAATCAGCGACTTTACCGTGCGGCTTCAGCAATACCGGTAGATATAACAGTGCCTGACCAATATGAATACAATTCAAGTATTTCTAGTTTAGTACAGAAAGTAATTGTGATTATAATACTTACATTTAAACGTTAGTAAACACATTTTGTCTTCAGCCTTTAGCCTGCTGCTGGCAAGTGATCACGCCTTTGCGACCAGTGCAGATCAAGGTCAACCTGCACATCCGTGCAGGCTAATCTTGGTCTGCACTGTTCGCTGTTCAGTCAGTAAATTTTCATCCCTTCGAATAATAAATGGTATTGCCCGAATTTAAAAAATGGACCAGTCCATTATAGGAATTTAGCAGGGTAAATGTTAGATTTTTAAAGTATCGGATTCCCCATACTTAAACTCAGTATTATACATTTATAAATTTGAAAACAATTATAATTTAATTTCGCCAAAGACTATTTCCTTTGGCGGATACCGTAAACTTTCCGTTCACTTTGATCAACATTACAGAGTTTTATTTGCTGTGGAAAAAAATACCGCTGATGCGACACGATCTTTATCTTGTAGGCTTATAGCACAGTATTAAGGTTTGTCATCTGGACAAACAGAAGTAATAATACTAAATAAATAGACGTTATCACAAAATGCTATCACAGAATGTAGTACTTGGAATTAAATGTCTCGTTTCATTATTTGACCACAGAATGACGCTTGATTCTATATTCTCGATATAGCTATTTCGAGAGATAAAGGATCACAAAAAAATGTTCTCTTGCCATTTAATAATCAGAACACGTTCATGATATATAACCATTTAAATACAGGCTACTTTCTAAATAAAAATAATGTTCTGCCAAAATCACAACCTAAATGTGACATCCTTTTATCAATGTAAGCAGAGTTAATCTATACCAGAGGAAACATGTGTTTATTAAATAATATATTGGCATACAACACACTATTGATTCCTACGATCTTGATTTACAATACATTTTGCATGTTATGTAGCCTGTCTTCCTAATGCGTTCAAGTAAGTTTATTGGTATTTGGGAAGCGATTTCGTGTATAATTTTTTTATACTTTAACTGTTTCCAAAGGAGTTTCAAGCTGAAATGAAGAATGATGACTTTGATACTATTGACTATAGTGATGTTTAAATCAGGTAACAGGTTTCAGGCATTTCAGGACGTCATATGTGTTTGCAATCAATTTCATTGGTTCTTACAGACACCATATCCAGAAGAAACCAAGCGCTTTCATACGTGTCTTTCTCATATACACTGAAAACCGTTTTATCAACACAATGTAAATAACATTGTTCGTTTAAAGTATTGTAAATTAAATGGACATGACCAAGGAACACCAAATATTAAGTCATCATACAAATTAAAAGCAATTTATTTTACATTTCCAAAAATGTCACACTTGTACAAGCCCGTCCGCTTAGCTCAGCAGGAAGAGCGTTGGTCTACGGATCGCCGGGTCGCGAGTTCGACCCCCGGGCGGGGCATATGTTTTCCGTGACAATTTGATAAAAGACATTGTGTCTGAAATCATTCGTCCGCCACCTCTGATAATCCATGTTGGGAAGGTGGTAGTTACTTGTGGAGAACAGGTTTGTACTGGTACAGAAACCAGGAACACTGGTTAGGTTAACTGCCCGCCGTTACATGACTGAAATACTGTTGAAATAAAGGCGTTAAACCCATCGGAGGATCAAAAGATTACGAAATTAATGTGTTCGATAATTTATGGGATGTAATTTGCAATGCCCAAGTTAATCTAATTAATGTTTTATAAACGCTTAGTCTTAACATTGGAATACCAAACATATTTCGTAACAAGAAATTAAGACATTTTAAGTTCATTTTTCGTACTAAAATTGTCAATGTTACAATACAACGA
This sequence comes from Mercenaria mercenaria, assembly GCF_021730395.1. NCBI lineage: Eukaryota > Metazoa > Mollusca > Bivalvia > Venerida > Veneridae > Mercenaria > Mercenaria mercenaria. Next base: position 60,100,734 of record NC_069378.1, read on the forward strand.
ACATTGCAAAATTATTATTCCGACAATTGAAATTAATGCCAGTTTAACAAATGAAGAAGAGGCTATCAGAGATCAGTTGAATAGATACAGTCCTACGTTACCTGAATTGTAGGTGAGCTTTTGATATAATATGTTAAATTTTGAATCATTTTCCCTGAACAATTTTGTGATTATATGTTATTTAACAAGTTAAAGCATAGCAAAAGTTCCTTCTAGGGCACATCTATATAAATATATATTGATCATCTTGTAAATTTTGGTTGCAATATTTGTTTTAAATATTACAATTTTTTTATTGGTCATCAGTGTATGGAACCTAAGGGTCGGACACAAGACAAGACCTTACTGATATTCCGTATCCCCACCCCCCGTTTAATCAGGGAGTCGGTGGCGCAGTAGTTAGCAGATTGTACTACAACGTCAGCGATCCGGGTTTGATTCCCGGACCCGGGTTGATTCCCGTTTAGGTCTGATATCCCGACTAGTGTTCAGCGCTGGGTCATTTACTTTAATTGGTGCTCTTTCCAACAGTATCGGTCTAGACTAGATGCTGGGGAGGTAAATATGACGCCTGCAGTGGGCTCGTCTGGAAATAAGTTGTCGACTACACACGTTAAACAAGAAACTTTTAATACTTATTTTTAAGCGCCCCTGGGGGCGTTACATTTTACACCAAAGGTGCTTTAAATATAAAAAAAAAACTAAAATTCTAGAAAAGAACTATAATGTTGTTTTATATACTGCCTAACGATGTCAAGTAAGTATTTACGCTAACATAAATTGTTAAATCCAACAACAAGGTAAATCCGTTACCACTTTCAGTTGAGTAAATACGGCAATAAGAATTACACTGGCTAAACACGTTGACCCGGTCAGTAGTGTTACATTCGGTGCGTGAATTTGATGCGCATAATAGTAAGAGGATCGCAATGGGGTTTATTTTCACATATTGACAATGCATACGAAGGTAACGATAATATTCAGTTATTTACATGTAAATTTGCCGTTGTGTGTCTACCTGTTTGTACACATGTTATGCTCTTCAAGAATAAAGGAAATAAAAGAATCAATCAATCATTCTCGGGTTAAGTAATATGTAATCCACGGAGCGCGTTCAGTCAGAGAGTCGCCTCAATTAGAAAAGAACAATTTTAACGTCAGAGGTTATTTCTAAGGTCACGGCGTTTGATTGGCCAGCTTGTAACGACAACAGCTTTCGAGGTCATTGCTCAGTCAAGTGTGACTTACCCATCCTAAGTGTTCCTTCTCAAGAGAAGGAACAAAAAAGTCAGTATTATTAGTTTATACTATTTCCGAAAAGAGGGAAATCAGAATAGAAATACAAATATTGTCTTTGAAATGTATCTTTTGTTTTCAATTAAATTTTCTTTCTTTATGCAATATAAAAACAGTATGGATTGGAATTATTTTCTTCTGAAAATGCAATTATATTTATAAATCTTCGGGTGTGTATTCGGCAATTCTTTCCTAATACAGGACACACCAAATGTCCGCTAAATCAACAATATAAACAAATTCCGCTGAATCCCCAGAATATTTCCCTTCTTATACAAGGTTACAAGGTACAAATATGCGGGATTTCAATATATAATGTACTGAGATCTACAAATAGAGAGTCTTCAAAATAGAAGCATGAGACACACGATACTGATTTTCGGGAAACAAATCAACGTTTGTCAGTTTCTTATTTCATACAAGACAAAAAACAAAGATAATCAGTCACTCTTATAGTCAGTTTCTTATTTCATACAAGAAAAAAAAAACAAAGATAATCAGTCACTCTTACAGTCAGTTTCTTATTTCATACAAGAAAAAAAGCAAAGATAATCAGTCACTCTTATAGTCAGTTTCTTATTTCATACAAGGAAAAAACAAAGATAATCAGTTACTCTTATAGTCACTTTCTTATTTCATACAAGAAAAAACCCAAAGATAATCAGTCACTCTTATAGTCAGTTTCTTATTTCATACAAGAAAAAAACAAAGATAATCAGTCATTCTTATAGTCAGTTTCTTATTTCATACAAAAAGAATAAAACAAAGATAATCAGTTACTCTTATAGTCAGTTTCTTATTTCATACAAGAAAAAAACAAAGATAATCAGTCGCTCTTATAGTCAGTTTCTTATTTCATACAAGAAAAAAAACAAAGATAATCAGTCACTCTTATAGTCAGTTTCTTATTTCATACAAGAAGAAAAAAGAAAGATAATCAGTCACTCTTATAGTCAGTTTCTTATTTCATACAAGAAAAAAAACCAAAGATAATCAGTCAATCAGTCATTCTTATAGTCTGTTTCTTATTTCATACAAGAAAAAAAATCAAAGATAATCAGTCACACTTATAGTCAGTTTCTTACTTCATACAAGAAAACAATACAAACATAATCAGTTACTCTTATAGTCAGTTTCTTATTTCAAACAAAACACCCAAAGATAATCAGTCAATCTTATAGTCTACTTAAATTATGATATAAGAGGAAAACAACACCCTTTATTTATTTCTTTTGTAAGTAAGGCTTATTTTAATCTGCGTGTTGTTTTCAAAGCTGTCACAAGAGACCTCTATCTTGATTAATGCACTTTTACAGACAAAAATATCATTTTAAAGCCTAGGTAATGTTCAGGCAGATCTTACGTAACATAATATCACTGACTAAAAGTTGTCATGTACACTTCTTTGCAATGTTATTAATTTAAAGTAAAGCAATGCTATATAAATGAATAGTATATAAATATATAAATGAATAAAACTCGAACACTGAACGAGCGCATGTCGTGTACTTTCTGCAAGTCAAAAATTTCAATTTTATCATATATATCATGTAATTTCAACAAATATCAGTATTGAATTACATTTTATCATGAAAATACATTTGTATAACACTTTGCTTTTTTGTGTAAAAAGGGCTAAAATTGCCCATTCGTTGAAACTAATGATAAAAATTATATCATGATTTGTTATTAGACACAATCGTATCGTGACGGTCCTGTAAACAAGGAAAAGTCTTTCCGTTTTATTATTACGTTTCATAAAATGCATCAAGCCTGTCGACAATGTCATTGTGACAGTACATGTATTGGTGACTGATGACTAACACTGTCAGAATACGGGCTGCTTATACCTAATACAAAAACTGCTAAATTTTTGTGTTTTGAATTCTGTTTAGTTTGCTTTGGGCTTAATGCCATTTTTCATTAGTATTTCAGTTATGTTATGGGGCAAGTAATCACCCAGTGTTCCTGGATTCTAAACCATTACAAACCTGTTTTCCGCAAGTAACGGCCAACTTCCCCACATGTGTAATCAGAGGCGGAGGACGAATGATTTCAACTCACGACCCCGCGATCCGTAAAACTACGCTCTTCCTATTGAGCCGAGTGGGCAAACATTGTATTTTGATTGCTATATTAATTAATAAAGGATTACTTATAAAAACAAATATGAAAACGAAACAGTAAGCATAGCCATAACCTAAAACAGACGACGCCCGCCCGCTTAGCTCAGTAGGGAGAGCGTTGGTCTACGGATCGCGGGGTTGCGAGTTCGATCCCCGGGCGGGGCGTATGTTCTCCGTGACAATTTGATAAAAGACATTGTGTCTGCAATCATTCGTCCTCCACCTCTGATAATTCATGTTGGGAAGTTGGCAGTTACTTGCAGAGAACAGGTTTGTACTGCTATAGAATCCAGGAACACTGGTTAGGTTAACTGCCCGCCGTTACATGACTGAATTTCTGTTGAAAAACGGCGTTAAACCCAAAACAAACAAACAAACTAAAACAGACGATGAACATATAAATCCGTTGTACATACAAGCAGCTTATAAAAGATCCAGTTTATAATGTCAAGATACCGCCTTGTTCATTCATAAAATAAAAGTTTATAAAACCTTTTTAACACAGTGGACTATTTATAGACTTATTGCTGTCTCGGTATGTTTGTTTTTTGATTTTTTACTGACGGAGATGAGTATTTTTTTTTGTTTTCATTTTCTTTTCAAATATGCATTTTCTTGTTTTCAAATGTTGTCGAAGTCACTGCACAAGTGAATATACAGAAATTATTCTTATAAACTGGAAAATATAGATATGTGATTGTTGGATAGAAGTTCTAAATTCTGAATATAGTGATAAAACTGGACTATAGACAGTATCTTGTGAGTAAACGAACATTTCTTTAAAATCTTTTGTCCTCAACAAACCAAGCTCGTAGACATCGCTCAGTGGAGGGGTCACGTCGGTTTGGTCGGCGGATAGCCCCAGGCTATAACGGGACTAAACTGGCTAATCAGTGATTAACTTATATGTAGCGACAAGTGGCGTGATACATTTAGTGGGGCACCATCTTCAATAAAACACGACTTTATAACCCTGTACAAGTTATTTGACACAACGAAATGATCGATTAGGCATGGCGACATGTTAGTTCCCGGTACAAATGAGAACCTACTTCCGGTACACATACTAGTTCCTGTTACTACTTTCAGGTAATGAGATCGCACTAAGTTTTATATGAATTTATCACGTTGTCTGTCACTTTCAGTTAGGATTTTGGAGTTAAAGTCTCCCATAAACACCAATCCCGAATCGTTATCCATCATCGAGATTAAATCATTAATTTTATTAACTTCTTCTTTAAAGTAATCTAAACTTTCACTACTACATGGGAGATGCACTTGAATTACATACAGCGATTGTGTTGGTAGAATAAGTTTTAACATGGCGATACGTTCACTGTTTGTTTCTATAGTTTGAATCTTCTGACTAAGAGACTTGTGCCAAATGGGCGCTACTCCACCTTTGTCGAATTCTCGCCCGTTTAGGATGTACGGAGTTTTGCCGCAAACGACGCGCGATTCATAATATCTGTGTATTTTCTCTCTAAAACCAATGAATTACGTTCTAATAGCCAGTACTCTGATAAGCCACAAATTGAAATTTGCTTACTATCAAATTGTTCTAACATATATTGTATACCAGTGTATACCCCGGTTACATTCCATGACATAAAGCGAAGGTCCATGATTGAGTATATCTTATTAAGCGTCGTTGTATTCATTGAAGCCTTGGCGGTTATCAGCCCGCCTTCTGTTACGGTACTCCTGATATTCGGACTTGTTTAGCCATGGACGACAGACGGTGCCTTCTGGCCAGGTATCAAGATTCTCTACCAACATACTTTGATCCTGGCTAACCACAATCTGTGCGACCTGACAGTCAGTTCTGTTTGTGGTCAAAAATTTTGCAGATTTACAGTTTAATCCTGTTTCTTTTAAAAAAAACATATAACCCGTCTAAATCACTATCTAAGTCAATACGGGTCAGTATATAGGATGTTGCTTTCTTTCTGATTACTCCTCTAAAACGGTTGTTCGGTTTAGGTACAACATCTATGTTGAGTTCGACGTCGTCGGTCCCGATGTCAGCATCACCAGTACTATTGCCACGTGGTATAGCTATGGAATTTTGTTCAGAACCGTGCTGCGATATGTTGTTATTTTGCTTGACTTTCAAACATACGTCAGGTGTGTGACGTATTTGTTGCGTTGCGTCCGATCGTGATACGTTTGGACGGGATAAGTATGGCTCCTGATGCGCATGCGTATTCGGACTTACATCGATTTTGCTGAGAGGAGTACTAATCGATACTTTTTCAATGAGATCGAGCATATTTTTGTTCAACAGATCGAATTTACTTGAAAGTTCATTTGAGAAATGATTAAATGACTCTTTTACAGTTCTGCTTAAATTGTTTGTATTCATTTTCTCTTCCATACTTTTCATTTTTGCTTCAACTTATTTCACAGATTGCACATCATTAAATTTTTTATTTAATTGATCAGAAAGTTCCTTTTCATGCTCACTAAGTTTTTTTGATTCATATCATCAATACTAGTTTTCAGCGAGCTTTTTCTCTGAACCTCAGCATCTTGGATATTGCTGATATTTATCGAATTGTCGCGTACATTATCGGTCAACACTGCTACATTCTCGTTTAACTGGTTTCTGCTCTTTTTAAATTTCGTTAATTGTGTGCAGATTGACGCGATACCGTCTGATAGCTTCAGTTGTTCTGCTTTATTCAAATAACGGCTTATGATTTCCGCGCGCCTGTCTACTTCTTTTCGTATTGTATCTTCGCATCCTTTTGTTTCTGAAGTGAATCGTTCGATCTTTTCTTTAGTTTCACGTGACTCAAGTTTAAGTATATTTATTTTAGACTGCATCGAAGCGACGCTGCTCTTTAATAAGTTAATTTCATGATTGACGTCTGGTTTTGTGTACGTATTTTCAAGTATAGTTCGGTCAAGAGTTGACTGGTTCAGATTTGCGCTCGCGGGTTTGAACATAAAACTCACATCGTTACAGTTTCCGTTCAAGAGAATTGGTTCAAGCTGAAACAATCCTGTGCATATTTCTCAGCAATACTCATTTTCGAAGATTTTGTCCTGTCTTTGAGAATGCCACACGGTGGATTCTTGCAGTTACGGGCTCGTGACGCAAGGTCTAAGCGAAACTGGGACAAACGATCTTCATGTGAGTCGGTTATTTCAAGTAATTTGCTGACATACAAATCCTTCGGAAGAGTACTCAATAAATCTACTAAGTTCGTTTTTTCAGCCGTAAAATCATTCGGACATTGTCCACATTGAATGTTTCCGTCACTGTCTAGCGGCGGCGAAGAAGAGTAACTCATGTATAATGTTCGATGATCGGAGTTACCTCCCTTGGTTTCAACAGGTGTAATATTGTTCGGTGATTGAAAGACTGATTTTATATATGTTTGTGAATTGTCGAGTTCATAGAAATCCATCTCTATCGATGAATGCCCATCCGTATTGTCTGTATATGAGAAAACGTGATCACCATACAAATCTTCAATCTGGTGATTGTCCGACATAGTTGGATACCGTTAATAGTCATTAATGTACACACATTTCAGTGCAATAAAAGAGTGCACATTTTCGACAGACAAATTTTGTAAAAACTCCTATAAATGGACATCAGAGAATCAAGTTGACGCGTATCGCAGCGATCTAAAAAATCTACTTAAAGACACAAAGTTCAACTTTGAAAATGCTGAAGACTGCTATAATGAAATTATTTCATGTATTAACTTAGCTTCAAATAAAAACTTACCAGTGCGATCATTTAAACCATACCTTAAACCATATTGGTCCACTGACTTAAAATCCTTTCACCGAAAGATGAAAGAGGCGCGTGCGCAATGGCTTAGAGCTGGCCGTCCACGAACATGCGATTTATTCTCAAGCTATAAAGACGAGAAACGTACGTTCAGGCGTGTTCAAAGAAAAGCAGCACATATGAGAGAAACGAATACGACCGAATCGATAGATTTGCTGAAATAGATCAGAAAACTTTCTGGAAAGTCGTTAATTAGAAAAAAGGAAAGAAATCAAAACAGAACGGTACAGAACTGGTGTTTAACGGCGAGACGGTGAAAAAGAGCCCGAACAAATTCTGCTCGGTTGGCAAACATTTTACTGATTTGTATTCATTTTCAACCGATAACGAATTTGACAGCCAATTTCGACAACATGTTGAACAATGTGTTAAATCATTCTCTTCGCAAAACCAAACAAATTCGCCTTCTAGAGAAATAACTAAGAAAATGTCTACAAATGAAATACATAATGTGATAAAAAGTATGCCAGATGATAAAAGTGCGTCGTACGATAACGTAACATACGAGCATATAAAAAATGGCGGCGAGACATTAGTTAACTGTATGACTATTCTTTTCAATGAAATATTAACACAACAACATGTTCCTAAGCAGTTTAAAGAAAGCCTTACAATAACTCTTCATAAATGTAATGGGAAAAGTAAAACAGACCCGAACAACTACAGAGCCATTTCTCTTCTCCAAGTGATATCGAAATTGTTTGAAAAAAACATTACTTACTCGAATTGAAAAGACTGAATTTAACAGTAAACTTAACCCCTTCAACACGGGTTCCAGAAGGGAAAGTCGTGAAAAATGGCCTCGTTTATCAATCAGGAAGCCGTTAACTACTGCCAAGAACGTGAAGACGTCACGTATACATGCTTTATGGACGCCATGAAAGCATTTGACATGACATGGATCGATGGTGTAATATACAAGCTATTCAAAAAAGCTCTCAGAATATTTCAAAATTTACTGAATGGAGCATCAAGTCGAGTTCTCGCGTTCCAACAAGTGTCGCAACCATTCAACATCATGCAGGGCACCAGACAAGGTAGTATATGTGCTCCGCTTCTGTGCACCGTTTTCCTTGATGAACTTCTGAATCAATTAAGCGAATCTTTTGGTGGATTGAAAATAAACAATATACCAGTCTGCGCACCCACACAAGCTGATGACATTGTGTTGATTTCACTCAGTAAAAAGGGACTGTCTGATCTTCTAAACGTGTAGTATAGATACGCGGACAAATGGCGGTATGTTTATAACCTGAGGAAATGTGCAGTACTTATCCATAATCAGAAACAACGTATGCGTCACGAAGAGACAATCATAATGTATGGCAAATCATCGTTACAAGAGTATGAACATCTCGGCATTACCCAAAGCAAAACTCGTAAAACACGCACTAGCGTAGACAATGTACGCCAAGTCGCTAGAGGCACTCTCTTCAGTTTAAATTGTATGCATAAATACGGGGTCAATCCAATCACACTTGCGCGACTGTACACGTCGACAGTTCTTCCGAAAGCTTTTTTTGGCTGTGAGTTATGGAACAATATCAACATAAGCGGCATGCGTCATATGGAGGCAACGCACCATTTTTGCCTTAAACGTATACAGTCGCTGCCAGACAGAACACGTTCAGATATGGTGAAGGGCCTCCTAAGATTCACATCCATAGAAACGTACAACAGAAACTGAATTTCCTCAGGTCACTTTGTAGATTGAAATCCACAGACATTGTATTAAAATTGTAATTAAACAGATTATTTCAATATCGTAATAACTGTTCGTTGAAACATATGGGTTTTGTGCCAGATATAATTCGTATCCTGTCCAAATACAACTTAGAACACTTTTTGATTGAATTTGAACATTCTATATGCTTACCGTCGGAAATATCTTGAAAAAAAAACTTGCAAACATTCACTGATTTTGTATGAACAATCAAAATGGATGGAGCGTATGAATGTATGTTCAGATTTCAGCAGATTCCGAGAAGTGCATTCTGAACTGACACCTTAACATTTGGCGAGTCGCGCTTATGAAACCGGACAGTATCGAACTCATGACATTCCTGGCAAAATTATGTTGTACACCAGTTACAAATATAGAAACTACTTGTTTTGTTTGTGATACAGCATATAAGGACTATATCTCTCATGTAGTGTTTCATTGTCAAAATTCTAGTCTTAAAGCCACACGTGATACAAATTTCAGTTATTTCTGAAGAATTTCATAAACTGTTCACAGACAATATAACCAGATCGTTACAATTACATTATCTACTTGGATATGTCGACAACAGACTGACAAATGTTGTTACCCCTGAGAAATACGCCGGTATCATGTGTGCTGTAGCATCATATCTAATACATTCATTATTAACGTACACTGTTTTACAGTCATGAATCTGTATGAATGACAATATAAGCAAAATAGCTAAAACATGTGAGGTAATATTCCTGTATCATAGCTTCGCTTTCGTCCCTATTTCGCTCTTTTTGAAGCTAATGTCAATGGGTTTTATTGCTTTATTGTAGTTAACGAAGAATGTGTATATGTATTTAGCCTTAAGATGTGTGTATTTTTAAGGAAATGCTATGAAACATATATCTTGATGTATGATATGATAACCACGTTAAACAATTTTGTAAATAACACAGAGGCTCTGTACTCTGTCTTTATAAATTGATCTGCTTTTCCTTTACAAATGCAATACAGTTCCTCTGTATTTATACTGATATTTGTGTATTTGTATTATCATATGTGACTCTTCATTGATTTGGAGGAAATAAAATTGTATATATATATAAATGAATAAAACTCGAACACTGAACAAGTGCATGCCGTGTACTTTCTGCAATCAAAAATTTCAATTTTATCATATATATCATGTAATTTCAACAAATATCAGTTTTGAATTACATTTTATCATGAAAATACATTTGTATAGCACTTTTTTTTGTGTGTAAAAAGTGCTAGAATTGCCCATTCGTTGAAACTAATGATAAAAATTATATCATGATTTGTTATTAGACACAATCGTATCGTGACGTCCTGTAAACAATCAAACATCTTTCCGTTTAATTGAAGATGTTTTGAACAACGTTTCATAAAATGCATCAAGCCTGTCGACAATGTCAATGTGACAGTACATGTATTGGTGACTGATGACTAACACTTGCAGCATACGGGCTGATTATACCCAATACAAAAACTGCTAAATTTTTGCATTTTGAATTTTGTTTAGTTTGCTTTGGGTTTAATGCCATTTTTCATTAGTATTTCATTTATGTTATGGGGCAAGTAATCACCCAGTGTTCCTGGTTTCTAAACCATTACAAACCTGTTTTCCGCAAGTAACGGCCAACTTCCCCACATGTGTAATCAGAGGTGGAGGACGAATGATTTCAGCTCACGACCCCGCGATCCGTAAAACTTCGCTCTTCCTATTGAGCCGAGCGGGCAAACATTGTATTTTGATTGCTATATTAATTAATAAAGGATTACTTTTAAAAACAAAATTAATATGAAAACGGAACAGTAAGCATAGCCATAACCTAAAACAGACGATGAACATATAAATCCGTTGTATATACAAGCAACGTATAAAAGATCCAGTTTATAATGTCAAGATACCGCCTTGTTCATTCATAAAATAAAAGTTTATAAAACCTTTTTAACACAGTGGACTATTTATAGACTTATTGCTGTCTCGGTATGTTTTTTTTTATTTTTTACTGACGGAGTAAGGTTTTTTTCATTTTCTTTTCAAATGTCACTACACAAGTGAATATACAGAAATAATGCTTAACCCTTGTGTAAGATAAGATTCTGTAATGAAAATCAACAAAATGGAAATACCTTATATAGAATCAGTCTCAATACTACTTTAAAGGAGATTAGACCAACTATTTAACGAAGACATGTGCACGCAACCTGCTATTTGATTAGAAGTGATGACTGTACAAAATGTAAGCGCTCACTTACAATTCTGACGCTTTAGTTAAAAATCAAATTTCATTATAATTACTGCAATAAAGAATTGTTCAATAAAAAGAACATGTTTGTATGATAGAGTTACCATGAAAGATTACAGCGTAACTGAGAAATCTTTGTTATGTCACTACTCCGCGTAACTAAATTGACGCTTCCGTGTGAACGTACTTGTTTGATAAGTCTACGCTGCGTGAATCTTGCTCTCTTTGTCTGTGCCTATATCTGTGCCATTCTTGTTTTTGTACCTAAGTCAAGCCTTCAGACTCTGCATCCAGTTTGACCAACCAAAATTAATGTAATCTGTAACCCTAAGAATATGTCGAAAATACAATATTCCCTGGCTTCAATTGTAAGACAACAACAGCCTAATCAATCATATATTTTGACAGTCTTTGTTCAGGATTGTAGCTGTTAATAATAAGAGGTATGAACGCATTTAGGCTATTTACTTGTTTTCAAAGCTACCAACACCGAAGATGATTTATGAGTTCCTGTCTGACTGACATATAAGTTGTGAAAAATCTACTGAATAATAGGTTTAGCATATCATTTAAACAGATCAAATATTTTGTTCTGATCATAATAGTTATTCGTTGCTAATACATGGAAGTATTTTGATAGGATATCGTCTTTAAAGCGCGTTTAAGCTCAATGAAGCAAAATTATATTTTACGTAATTTTAGATATCAATACTTCTATACACTCTGAATGCGAAACAGTCAGCATAGCTATACTTATTATATGTTTAAATATTTTGTATTTGTTATGACACTTTTTTCATACCTTTTAATTTAGAAAAAGTCTGGATTCTACTATATTTCGAGGTTTGAACGGCAAAACTGTCGTGACTGCATTTACAATGGTTTTCCTCTCTGCCTGCAAAAGGTAGCTTGAAATGAAAGTATCGTGTTAGGTTCTTTGACTGTGTGTTTAACAGGAAATATCATACTGTAAATGTCATTCAGTATATGTTCTCTAAGAAATTTAACATGACGCCATACAGCAATTGCAATGAATAAATAACGATAATGTTTTATTTAGTTTTATACATTTCGTGAAAAGAGAAATAATAGCCAGAGACAAAGGCAGAGTTGTTTTATCATGACCGCATGCTCTTTTTATTTTACGAGATAATTATTCTCTTCAGCGTAACAGCTTACAAGGGTCATCATGACCTTGAATGTATAGGTCATCTTGACATAGAACACTTTTCTCTAAGACATTATTGCATTATGTTGTGCATTAAGAAAGTTCATTAATCAGTTATGGTCTGACAAAATAACATTGTTACGAGTATTATGATTCTGACTGAGCAAAGGTCAACCGTATGATTGCAATTCCGAATGACTCCTTATGGCTACAATGTCGTGTGTAGACAAAACATTCTACGGAACATAAATCAAGAGTATCTTCGATTGTTTAAACATGAAAACATATTCCACGTGATAAGTACAATTTTACAGATGATACTAGTAGAAACAATGTGTTGTGACGCAACGTTAGAATTGCAATCCACTTCTTTTGTTTGATTGTAATAGAATCCCGCAGTTTGAATGTATATGTTCATGAGACGTATTGAAACCATCAGATCCCGCACTCCACCAGTAATAAGTGATGATTATATTATATCAAATACCTAATACATTTAAAAGAAACATTCTAATATGCTTTTCTCTGTTAAACACTCTAACGCTAGAATGACGTCACTTTAACGTGCGGTGACGTCAATGTTTTTGTTTCGACTAAGAAAGAGCGCTACTATATTTTATATACTGTTTTAGATTAAGGGCATATTAGAATTGAAATAATTTATAGCAAAAGCGTGTTTTAACACTATTTATACACTCAGGCGGTAATACGTCGTACAAATAATTTCGAGGAAATTATTACGCCCGACGTATAACCACCCATCGTACATAAATAGTGTTAAAGCACTCTTTAGCTATAAATTATTTCTTAAATCTGCATGAGAGTATAATAATCGGTAGTTAACGTCTACTTGTATTAATCAACTTCACTGACAGCCCTTCCCTGTAGTACACTAAAATTTATTTATGGCAACCAGCTTAAAAGTATACAAATAAACGCCTTCCACTTGCAGAATCATAAAATGAAAAAGTGTTCGGTTATCATTTAAATTATATTTGAAGAAAGTGGTATAGCTCTCGAATGCAATTTACTTTAACGCAATAATGTATAAGATATATTTATTGGCTTGGTTAAGAGAAATGCATTTAAATTTCAATTTAGAGATGTTTTACACATTTTTCATTCAAGAGTACTTGTATAACTACTAACTTTAATGTAGTAAAGATAGGGGCATAATGAAACTCTTTGATGATTAAATTGCTGTAGTGAAAAGGTGGCTTATTTTCGAGACCGGCTTATTTTCAAAACCGGCTTATTTTCGGGATATCAAGGTATTTGAATAAATCTTGGAAGATCAGTCTGACTACATAAAACACTCGTAGTATTCTATGGTATTAGTAAAGAAAGAAATAAATAGTTTTCATTACTAACTGCTTGCTTGGACAGCTTGAAGTATCACTAAATAGTGCATATTGCTCATGACAGTAGAAAATATTACTACGGTAACTTTAAAAATTTTACGAAAATGTTTTGAACACCTTGTAACAAAAATCTTTTATCAACTCAGTGTTGGTATATTTTCTGGTTCTTTCGGATCATGGAGAATATTCAAATCAGCAGTAACAGAATTCCGCTTATTATAATAAGCAGGTACATAGGGTTGTGAGAGGTGCTGCACATTAACTAACTTCTCATTATGTAGACAGACTCAATCAAAGCAATTGACCATGTGTTATTGTTTTGTTTGGTAGTGATCTGTGCTTTCGCAGACGGTTTTTATCTATTGCATCATTTAGTTCAATTGACAGTAATAGTTGAAATATTGTTAGATGAATTTTGTAGCATAAATATACTGAACAAAACAACAAACCCGCCATCGCCTATACTGCAAAAAAAAATTCAATTAGTAAAATGCCTTTCTGGAAATATAGTAGATTAGTATCTTGTGAATTATTAATCTTTTTTTTTTTTCAACAATATCGAATCATGAAATTCATTTTCATACCACGCGTTAATTTTAAGAAGTCATCAAATACATTTAAACTTAGAGTGTTTTTAATGAGTACATAGTTATAATATTTACAAACTCAGTGGTTAAGATTAGTCTATAAAACGTTTACATATTACACTAATATCAAATTTTATATTATTGTGTTTGTAAACACTTTTTTATTTGTTCTATCTCCACTTTAACAATAAATGAGATAAATGCACAATTCAGTTAATCTTACTTTGTTTTACTTTTAATTCAAGACTTTGGTTATATTTATTAGTCTCATTTTCATAGTTAACGCACATCTTGTTTTGCTTTATGTCCACACTTTTTATCAACATTTTGTCTGTGCTTTGCTGTATGTCGGTAACATAGGACTATCCAAGAGTAAAAACGACACTTTAACCAATATAATAACATAATTTAGCCACGTGTTTTTTTTTTTAATTTTCAAAACAAATATCAGAGAATCTTGAATTATTGAAAATGTCAAGATACATTACGAAAATACATAACCAAAAGGCCCGCCCGCTTAGCTCAGTAGGGAGAGCGTTGGTCTACGAATCACGGGGTCGCGAGTTCGTTCCCCGGGCGGGGCGTATGTTCTCCGTGACGATTTGATAAAAGACATTGTGTCTGAAATCATTCGTCCTCCACCTCTGATAATTCATGTGGGGAAGTTGGCAGTTACTTGCGGAGAACAGGTTTGTACTGGTACAGAATCCGGGAACACTGGTTAGGTTAACTGCCCGCCGTTACATGAATGAAATTCTGTTGAAAAACGGCGTTAAACCAAAAACAACGGTTTACTCTAGATATTTTAATGTATTTTGTGACTTTTCAAAAGTGAATTGATGCCGTAAAATGTGTTAATTATAATATCGTAAATTAATGTCGTTGAAATGTGCTTCTGAGCGAGCGCCAAATTTTACTTCTTTCAGTAACTTGGGGATACATCAAATGGAGGCTAAGCTGTTAAGTAGTAGTCATTTCTTAACACAAGACATACGCTAACTAATTTACAGATCGATATATTTTTTGACAAGTTAAAATAAGTGAGGTTGATTTTAGGAAACAAACAAGGAACACAATGTACATAACAATTCTGATAAGAGACTGAAGTTGATATCAAATTCGGTTGAGGCGCGTTCCTTCTCCAAACCTATAATATTTGCCTTTGCTACTGTTCATTGTATTCTTAGCGCGTTAAAGGAAATTTAATATTTCCTTCTTATTTGACAACAAGATAATGATCATCAACTTTATTAATATGCTGACGAGATAAAGAAACGCCTCATTGAAATTTGGCGTTATTTTTTTCCTAACGCTTTTAATTGTTGTGAAATGTAGTAAATCTACATGTAGTCTGACCGACAAACACAGTGAACAAAAACTCGCGCGATTTCATTCAGCCATTTGTTCACTTCATGTACCTGGTCATGATTTCCTCGTGCAGTCCGTGCATGTAAACCATGTGGTTTGATTGAACGATTTTTGCACATGTACATGTGTAATATGACACACAACCATATTTTCAGCTATTCTCTGAAAAAAAAACATTAGTTTTCGTAATGCCGAGGCTGAATTCTGAAGAGAGGGCTCAGGTTTTGGCTATGCTTGAATGTGGGCGAACGCAGGAACAAGTTGCTAGACGTTTTAACGTCTCTCGTTCGACAATTGTGCGTCTTATTCGACGTGTTAGAGACACGGGAACGTCTATCGATAGACCACGTTCAGGTAGACCGCGTGTAACGTCAATACGACAGGATAATTATATACGTCAACGTCATTTACGTGACAGATTTGTGACGGCGCAATCTACGTCACGTATAGTTGTAGGTAACCGTGGACGTCCAATTAGTCGACATACAGTGAGAAATTGACTCAGAGAACGCGGAATTACCTGTCGTAGGCCCTACCGCGGTCTAATTCTAACGTTACGCCACCGTCACCAACGTCTTATTTGGGCCCGCAACCATCGCGGCCAGCGTTGGCAGAACGTAGTGTTCAGTGACGAGTCGCGTTTCAACTTGTGGAACGCCGACGGACGTATCCGTGTCTATAGACGACGCCATGAACGCTACGCAAACAATTGCGTTTTGGAGCACAATCTTTACGGTGGAGGTGGAGTAATGGTGTGGGCAGCAATCAACCATAGGTTTAAGTCCCAACTCGTCGTTTGCCAAGGTAATCTCACAGCCAGACATTACATCGACCAGATATTACGTCATGTAGTTGTCCCTTTATTCCGTCAACGTCAAGGATTAGTCTATCAGCACGACAACGCGCGACCTCACGTTGCACGCGTCACCAGGGACTTTCTACAGGCTAGAAACATTTATGTTTTACCTTGGCCGGCGTGTTCACCGGACTGCAATCCGATTGAACACGCGTGGGATTATCTCGGACGGCGGTTACGCCAACGTCAACCCCAGCCAGCAAACGTCCGGGAACTGGTTGCAGCGCTGCACCAAGAGTGGGCCAGAATCCCACGGTATCTGTTACGCAACTGGTGCGGCTCTATGAGGCGTCTCCTTGCTGCTGTGGTTGCTAGCAGAGGTGGCCACACGCGCTACTGATTTTTCTAATGCAATTTCTCCGACCGGGCTATTAAAATTCAAGATTTAAGCTTAATGCGACAATGAAATGATTTCTTATTGACCATAAATTCTTGTAAAGCATCTAATTTGCGAATGGAATTGTTCTTTTCTAATTTTGAATCACGGTTAACGAAAAATTGTATACCGAGTTTGAATGAGGCGTTTCTTTATCTCGTCAGTATATATTTCTTTAATAGCACTTTCAATTTACCGCTGTCTTCCTTTATTTGTTACCTTCATTCTTGTTGTATATCCGTGTATGCTTCTGTAATTAAGTTATTAATTAGTTAATTAATGATTATTTATCTTGTTCGCGTTTATATACCTAACTACAAATGTATAGTGGGGGAGGCTTGTATTTATTTTTGGAGAGTGACTTGTGCTATTCAATATTTTCACTTTGTTTGTCCGGTTTGTGTATTTGTGTTCGGGTTTAAAGTCTTTTTCAACATTTTATTTCAGTCATAAAAACGACGGTGTCTACTTGTAGCAGTGAGCACAATGCCCAGCTCTGTAGTGCTGCCTCACTGGAATATCACGCCATAGACACGTGACTTTTTACCAAACCCAGTCACATTATACTGACACCGGGCTGACCAGTCCTATACTGACACCGGGCTGACCAGTCCTATACTGACACCGGGCTGACCAGTCCTATACTGACACCGGGCTGACCAGTCCTATACTGACACCGGGCTGACCAGTCCTATACGGACACCGGGCTGACCAGTCCTATACTGACACCGGGCTGACCAGTCCTAGTATTATGCTCTTATTGCTTAGCGTTAAGCGAAGAAGCTACAATAATTGTTTACTATTTTTACGTCTTTGCTATGACTCGGCCAGTGATCGAACCCACGACCTCCCGCACTCGAAGCGGACGCTCTATCACTAGGCTGCTGATGCGGTTAGATAATATATAATTATTTTTTCTTCTTGGCATGTATATATACATAACTAGTGTATTCATTTTTGGAACTTGATTTGTGCTAATCAATATTTTTACTTTGTTTTCTCCAGTTTGGTCTAATGCTATGTTAAGTGTAGGAGCTACCACTGAAAAAATATCTGTCAATTTGAAACTGAAATAATAATGTATGGTTTTTAAAGAAAAAAGAAAAACGAAACATTTTTTATCCAATGTCGTTTTGGTCTTAAAATGTACTTACATTAGGGATACAATCCAACTACACAATCTTATAGTAAAACCGACAGGTTTTTATCTACCAGTGTCCAGTAAAACTAACGAGATTGCGTGTAATATGTTATAAACGAACCCTAGATTCAATCTCAACATCATTTCATCAGCAGGATAGGATCATTGCCCTTTATCCAGGAAGTTAGTCTTTGCTGATATTTCCAATTTCACTTACACTAACACGATAACTAAAAGCAGCTTTTGATGTACGGAAGTATGTTTTTCCTACCACAAAATCAATGAATTATGAAACATTGAACTTCAAAAGATTTATTATTTTTATAATGTTTTGGAAGTAATTGACTATTAAAATAATCATATGAAGTTTTCAGCTTACGTATGTCTTTGATTAAGAGCTTATTCCTTTATATTCTCATTTCGAGGGTTCAATGCAATAAGGGCATATCTACATATCTACATATAGTTATTATATGCAGATACGCCCTTATTGCGTTGAACCCTCGATTTGCAATGTGCTATTTTCATAGCTGCTTGTGACTAAATTTGAGCTTTTAATTGTGTTTGTAGAAATTAATATAGAGAACAATGTCTTTGGAATTGGAAGATGAATTTTTCATCGCATTTAACTTTGTACAACGATTTCTACTACTTTCTGCATTTGCATTTTTTTAAGAACTCCTCATCAATAATATGAGATCCGTCTAATTTATTTCTTGCAAAAATCGTAATAACTAGTCTTATCTGCAAAATGTAAATTATAGTGCAGAAATTCAGGAATTAATGCGCAGATTCCACAAATGTAACTGACATATATCAACAAATTTAGGCATTACAGGGAAGAGTGTTTAGTAATACAAAGGTAATAAAATACTTAAAGGAATAAAATATTTGCATAATTTTCTGTCAAACTAGAGTAGAACCGTTTAATATGCTAAATACGGTAAGTACAGGTTCGTCTCAAAATTTAGCTACTGGCGATTTGTCTTATATTTTTTTGCATACTTATGCCGGCTGTATCAAGACCACGCTGAAACGCATATTTTCTTTTTATTAAAGAAAGATGATTTTCTTTGAGCGATTTTAATAAATGGGTTATAATGATAAATTATTTAAAATGGCCAATATTAAACATAAATTTATTGATCCTCAATGCTATCAGAGAAACACATAAACGTTCAATGTCATTAAGCTTAAAACAACTCTTTTATTAACGAAGTGCATTGAACAATGGATCAGATTATATCAAGTAAAACTAGTGTTGATCTTCAAGAAAAATAATCTGCGTGTTTCAAAAATGTTGATCAGGTCTGTTTGTGAAAAGACGGCGAAAAAAAGGTTGTTGAATTCTTAAACATCTTGACGATTTTGTTTTACCTTTTATCAACAAAACATGGTATGTATGCCAAAGTTTGAATTTTAAATACTTCGGAGTTTATTTCGTTTGAAATGTTATTCTTTGAGGACACGTTATAAGGTTTCACTTTCATGACAGGTTGTTGTTTGTGGTAACATAAAAACTTGAATAGATATTTCTCGACAAGAAAAGCACGTTCTATCTACTAAAATGGTATATTTCTCAGTTCAATGCACTTAAATCGAACCAGAGCCTCAGCCATCTACTAAAAAAGGCGTGATATTAAGCTTCATGCTTTAAATACAGGAATTAAGGATCGATCAATCCTGTAAAATATTCGCAATTTGATATGATGTACCATTTAAACTCATGTAATACAATAGCTTCACGAAAAGCGTGTTTCTCTTGCATTTTTTATATGCATTTCAATATGATTCTTATTTAGCTGACATAGGGGTATGCAAAAAATATAAGACAAATCGTTATGTAGTTAAATTGATAGACAGGCCTGTGTCCTCTATTTAATAAAAAAAAAATAATTGAATAAAATGAAACATAGAATAAGATTCTATTTAGTGAGGCATGATAAATGATCTGACATTGTTGTAGTCTTTTTATCAAAATGGTATTTACTATTTGAATATAATGCATTAAATAATGACACCATCACATTGATATAGTCTTAGGCCCATTTTTATAAATATCATTTTAAGTTCTGCCTAAGCATGGACCTCTTAAACAAATTTATTCTATAAGATTTACTTAATACAATTTTGCTACAATAACAGTTTTTTGTAATGTTAATGCATTTCTAACATCAAAACACGTAGTTGGTTATATGAAAGTCTATATATGACTGAAACACTACTTAAGTTAAAACAATTAAACGGCACGTTTATGATATTTGGAACAGATCGGATAAAGCTTTAAACCAATAAATATCAGAGTGATACAATGTTTACAAGTAGACGTGATAAACAGTATATCTGGGGACAACACAAACACGTTATTGTAAAGACTGTAATATAGGCATATACAGAGTATGTATTCCTTAAAAGTTGATGCTAGATGCAAATCTCATATTTACCATATATCACGTATACATTAACAAATACTGCATGTATTTTACTACATATATTTCATGTAAAGTTTATTCGTTCTAACAGTAGTATAGATTAGATTAAACATTACACGCTGAACCCAGTATAAATGTGTACTATCACTTAAAGTCTGGAAATTTATTAAACAATCAACTTCATCACATTTAATTACGAATGTAGCTCTACAACTGTTACTGCATCACATTTCATTAGGAATTAGCTCTACAACTGTTACTGCATCACATTTGATTATGAATGTAGCTCTACAACTGTTACTGAATCACATTTAGTTATGTTACAGCTGTTACTGCATCACATTTGATTATGAATGTAGCTCTACAGCTGTTACTGCATCACATTTGATTATGAATGTAGCTCTACAACTGTTACTGCATCACATTTGATTATGAATGTAGCTCTACATACATAATTAATTTATATATTTAATAAAGTTCAATATATTTGATGGGGGCCTTTTATGTAAATTGAAGTAAATATTTAAATATTAAATATTTTAGTGAAAGATATACATTGGGTATTTTTTTTTAAGAATAAATACCAAATAATTCCAAACCATAAACATTTGAGAGAAATAATCATCTTATGCTGAAGGTTGACTTACACTAATTTAAGATCAATAACTTTGTGGTGGTGTACGTTTGTGATTTGATTTAAATTAATTTAACATATGTATGGAAAATCCATAAAAACAATGTTGAGGATTCTGTTAAATTCCACATCAGCATGAGAATCAATTATGCGTGATTTATTTCTTAAATAAACAATTAAAGAGCAGTCTACTTCAAATTCTATTTAATTTTATGAAATGATGTGATATTTAAACAGGCGGCGTAAAGGGTTGATAAGATTCAATTAAGATAAACTAAACACCCAGTATTTGTCCAATAGACGTTTTACTCCTAGAATATAATTGCTCCTTAAAAAAAATAGTATAATAATTTAGATAAATTCTGTTATAGACCTTATACATACGTTCTTTATATTTTGAGATAAAGTCTCTCCTTCAAACTGTTAATATAATTTATTTGTGATGATCATTTCATTGTACATTAAATTTTGTAAACACGTGTAAAATATTAGAATTATCTTGTTTAATATCTTTAATATCAAAAGAGAGATGGTTTGATAGTTGTAAATTAGTTCTCTGGTATTTTCAATATTCTGAACCATTTTCAAACTATCATTATTTCAACTGGACTAATATTTGTAACAGAAAATTGCATTCCGATGGTTCATAGTCTCTCAAATGAAAATTGTTCAACACTACTGTTGAAAGCTATATATCACTGTGGCTATACCATTGAGGTGCCACTTTTTAATTATTATATTTTTAGACAGATGTTGTAAATAAATTTCAGGTTTCTCTAGTAATAATTGAAATGCAATGCAGATTGTTGTTTTTTTTCTAAATAGATATTAACCATAATTCATTGATTACATAATTGATGCTGTATGGCGATCGTAAGAATATTTCGCCAATAGCTGTTTGTTTTGGTTTTAGAATAGCCAGAGCTCCCGGTTTCAAGAATAGTACTGTTTCGATATAGAAATAGAGAAAAGAGGAAACTTCACAGGTCGCTCAACACGACAAAAACGAAAATGATGCAGGCTCGGTTTGATTGAGCCTGTTCTTAGAGTCTTACTACCAGATAAAATGTATTACTCATTGGCATCCTTCCATTACATCAATTACTAAGGTGGAAAATAAAATGCTGTAATAAAGTGCTGAACTAGGAGGAACGTGAACAGTGCGATATTTTCGTCTGCTATAAATGCTTCATCAGCATGCTATTTAAATGCATTAAATGTGACACTTTTGTAATGAGAAAAAGCTATAAAACAATGATTTAACTCCTTGTAATTTCAGATCTCTAAGACCTCCTGTGTATGGCGGAGTGGTGGCGGCGGGGTTGTTTGCCATAATCAATATTGTTGAGACATTTACACAAACATAAACCAAATAATAATAATTATTATTGAAATATTAATAGCATCAAATAAAACGTAAAAGACAACTAGTGTACAAATATTTCATTACTATTCATTGTTTTAAAGAAAATACGGCTTGATGATATTGCAGTGCGTTCCTTATCATCAGATATTCCACATATCAGGAGTACATACGTTACTAGGCCTTTTCCAAAGCGTGCTGTCAAATCGACAATAAACCCTTTAGAGTAACCCTATTTTTGTGATAAATATCAATTTTGTCAAACCCGACAACATTGGACCGAACACAAATTCTTTAGCAGATAGTGAAACTGCATGGATTGATCTATATTTTAATCGATTTTTTAAAGTTTGCTCATTTCTTTGAAAATCCTATATTTATGCATTAGTTTGATCATAGATAAAATCATGCGCTCACTTTTGCCAAAAAAGATTTAAATTCCATGCAAGCAAATAAAATTACAACAGGTAATTACTTTTTCCTAGCTTCTATTTCATGTCTTGCACCATGTTTAGTGTCTATTCTAGCGAGCAATATGTGAAATAACATGCTGAAATTCAAAGATAATAGACATTCACTTTTAACAATTTTCGGAAAGCTAACGTCAGATCTACTTTTCCTGTCTTGAAACTACCATTTTAATACTTAAAATTGCTCCACTCCTGTAAAATTATTTAAGATTTAAGACGTTCTTTTTCCTCTAAGTTGCCAATTTTCAATGGAATAAGCGGATATAAAAAAAAAACCCTAAGAATTAGTTTCCATCAATTGGAATTGAAGAAAGAAAGAATTCACCATCGTTTTAATGAAATACTCTCTGCTTTTTAGTGTTCTACGGAACATACATCCTACTTGTTTCAACTGAATTACAATATATTAGAATCATTCTGTATCAGGTGTTTAAAAGAAAAGTTAACATTTTTTTTTACTATAACAGTAAT
This sequence comes from Mercenaria mercenaria, assembly GCF_021730395.1. NCBI lineage: Eukaryota > Metazoa > Mollusca > Bivalvia > Venerida > Veneridae > Mercenaria > Mercenaria mercenaria. The sequence continues at coordinate 60,124,160 of NC_069378.1, forward strand.
CGTTAGTTGTTGATATTTAGTTTTCCGCGCCATTACTTTATGATTACAACTATTAATGCATCCTAGCCTGAAAGACATATTGATGAAACCAAACATATTCTTATTACTGTAACAGTCTACATAATGTGCAAGTTGTTCCAAATTGTTTTTTTCTGTTACAGCAACTTTCATTGTTAACAGGCATGCTCACGGTTACAGTTAAATGTATGAGCGATTTCTTTACTGTATTTAAGTAATATATGAGTCAAAAGTAAATAATTACGTATTAACTGTACAACACTTGTAGTTAATATACAACTGATATGTATGCACAAACTGATAGAAATGGTTAAGGAAAACCAACAATTTTAAAAGGAACATTAATGAATGGCTGTATCACGATTAACACAAGTCTTTGCATGCCATCAAAATGCCCAATGGGTGATTTCTCTAGTTAAATGTAGCTAAATCTTCCACATTGATAATATATACACCCCAACGCTGGCACCATGATTACTTTTGCAGCATACACTTGCACTGCGATTTTATTAACATAATTGTCTAGATAACACGTCATTTCACATGTATTATACATCGTCTCAATTTGCTGAATTTGTCTTGATTTTGGATATACTATATTTTGACTGTAACGTTAGGTAAATTGCTTGATGCATATTATTTATTTATTTATTTATTTATTTATTTATTTGGAAAAATAAGTCTAAATGTATGCATTTAATGTATCTAAAGAAGTTGCCATCAAAGAACATTCATACAAGTTCGTGATAAGTGTTTGTTTTACGTTTATCATAATTAATGCAACATTGAATTATGGGTATCAGAAAATCTATGAATCTAATGGAAACGCATACGTACATCGTTTAATGTTTCATTGATAAGATTTATTCTATGACAGGAAGTTATTGAGATATGTAGTTGATAAAACGCCTCGGTACATATGCGGAGGTATGATTTTTCTTTAAATGAAACACAAAGGTTCTAAAAAGAATTCGTACTATGTTGTTAATTTATGGCTCGTAGACCATCGGGTGAAATTTTGAGCTGTCAAAGTCTTTGATATCGTAGTGATATTTTCTTGTTACGAAATGTGTTTTATCTATTATTGATGATGGTTGTAGTTATATTTTAAAAGGAAAGGAACAGTTTTAATGCTTTCTAAATTTTCCTTATGGGGCAAAAGCTTCACCTACTTGTAACTGATATCCTGATTATTTTCGATGTCTGTGCCAAATGTTATGCTGTGTTGAATGGGAATCAACAACATCAGTAATTAACTATAAAGACAATTTTCTTTTTTAACCTTTCAAAACGATGTCGTACAGTTTAACAAGATTTTAAGTTGCAAAGTAAGTTAATACTGTTATCTCATGAATACCATCTATCAGAAATAGTTCAATATTAGTAAGAAGTTAATATACGGCTTTGTTGTGCCATCTTGCCATAATGACACACCTTGTGTCATAATTGCCCTAGGGCTTTAGCCCGAGGGCCATTATGAAAATAGGTGTTCCATTATGACTAGAAGGCACAACCAGCCGTTTATTGACCTTTTTATTAAATACCTTCGCTTCATATTCATCTTTGTATTTTTATTTTACATATTTTTCTACAAACTTATAGGGTCTAAGCATCATTTGTATTGTTTTTTTCATCAACAGTGCCATCAATATTTGACCATCGGTCTAAAAATTATTCAGCACCCTTCCATCCGCCATAATGACGTTGCTACATGACCTCAAGGTCAGAATGCGCTGACGTTCCTGTTACCCGGGACCATTAAGATTATGGCGCCTTAGGCGCACTGCGCCATTATGGATTCGTCAATAGGGGCCGTAATGACCGTTTTAAACGGCTTTTTTGTTACTATTTATAGTAACGTATATAATAAAGGCTTATAATGCATTTGTTTAAAATGTGATTGACACCTTTTCCGTTATGAACATAAAATATATCAACATTGTGTTAAATCCTATTGACCATAATTGTTTTCTCTAATATTTGCAAAGGTTTTAATTCTCATGAGCAAAGTAGAAAGTCTTTTTGAATCTTTTGTTTTGTATTACCTCCCTTTATGACTGTAACTCTACAAGTTCATGTTGGGAATTGAAAGTAGCGCTTTTCTAACCATATCATTATGCATAACATCTATTTGAATAGCTGTTTTATCTGTTTTTAACATAATATTAAGAATCTTATGGAACTTTAAGTCCATATATCATCATGTCAGTGCAATAACTCAGTAAGTGCATATATATTATATAAGTACTTATTGAGTTATTGCACTGACATGACGATATCAACCTTTGACAGGAACGAACAATAGACCTAAAATAGAAAATAGTTGCCTTCAACATGAATTCAATGTTATAACAACGTTGAAGCAATATTCAGTTAACGTTATTTCATAGATAAAATAAACGTTGAATAATAGTAAAGCTTCAACGTTGTTTCAGTTTTTAAAAATAAGCGAACTTCATAGTTGATTCAACACTGTTGCCCCTACTGACATATCATGTACGCTAGGTAATGGCTCGCTCGATTGTTTGTTTGTTTGCTTGCTTGCTTGCTTGCTTTGGATTTAACGCCGTTTTTTTAACAGTATTTCAGATATGTTTCAGCGGGCAATTAACCTAAGCAGTGTGCCAGAACAAACCCATTCGTCAAGGAGAGCATACGCTCAACTTTGGGATCAAACATTTCTCAAGCGATCCGTAGAGCTGCGCTTTCCGGCTCGCTGGAGTAAATACAGTGACAACATAAACGTGTTTGCATACGACAGTTAAAGAGAAACGAGATTCTTTCTCCCGTGATAGGGGGTTTGTGTTAGGCGTATTTTTTTATGTCATTCTCATGAAATCGAGTCATCATGCTTAGGCCAAATAATAGGACTAGACATTCAATTCAGCTACTTCATTCTATGACAGGACTTTGTCTATGATTACTACTGAAAAAAAAAAATACTTCAAAATGCATAATAAGACTCTGGTAGTATAAGTGTTTTTTTTTTGAATTAGACAGAAAAATACATGATCTTATCTCATTACGGTCATGTAAATCATTATCAATTGTAAAAATACAAGATTTATCCAGGTAGTATTACAAATGTAAACATTCAGCCGTTTTGGAAGACCAGTACTTTTTCTGATATTTATTTCTTTCAGATAATGTATAATGTAACCCTCAAAATGTAAATTCAGCGATAGAGAGGGATCATAACTACCTCGTACACATTAATACGAGCTACGGATGTAATAAACTTAGGGATAACTCGTAATAAGCTTACATTGTGCCATAAATTGCAAGAACATAATAATTTTCTAAACGTAAATGATAGTTTTCGTCAGTAGAAGCACTTAATTGTACAAATACATGAAATAGATCAACTAGAACACGGTATTTAAACGGGAGAATAAAGTTAAAGGCTATATGCTACATTTGTACATCTGAGAACATAATGTGTGCACAATGTTCTGTTAAACCGGAGAAAAATAAACAGCGTCTGAAAATGGTATTTTAATTTAAGAAAGAAATACACAATTCTTAAATCATGCATGGAAAAGCATTATTTTAGCATTCGGAAAATTACAAAACGAAATACTAAGCTATTTATCATTATTACTCAATATTAATTGTATAGTTAACATTACATACGATAATATTGTAAGGGGTAACAAGAAACGCTAACTTAAAACTATATTGTAAATTTGGAGATTTATGGCCACTTCAGGTTTGGACAGGGAGTGCCGGAGCAACTGTCTAAACACAGTAGGTCGAGAGAAGAACCAGTGAGACTGGTAGAACAGGGACAGCAAATCAAATCAACTGTTCATAATAAACGAGCAAACCTGCAAAAGTATGACAGGGAATGCCGAAGCAATGATCCAGAACTGCAGAAGGCAAAATAAGCAAATGGCAAAACCTGTTGCGAATTAGACAATATATTATTGTAATCCACGGGCAAACACGCAACTTGACTTGAAACCAGTCAAGTCAAACAATAAACTACAAAGTGCAATAAACTGCGCAAACTAGGCAAATATGGCAAGCGCAACAATAAACTAAGCAAACTAGGATTGCCAAATTACTTGATCACTTGGGCATAACCTAGAAACGCAAACAGAATTGCAGGCGTACAGATAAAAACATATCTTACCACGAACGATTAAAATTACGCTGTGTATAATTACTATAAATACACCAGTCGTAAATGCCCCTAAATCGACGGGAATGAATCCAGGGCTTCAACATCGATATAGGAGAAAATACGGCCGGTGCAATGAAGTATTTCGACCCCCATAGAATAATGACCCCCGGTCATTATTCTATAGAAAAAGTGACCCCCCGGTCATAGTATTATGACCTCCAGATCATAGTACTATGACTCCCCCACGTGAAGTAAACTGAACCTCACGAAGAATATTGACTCCCATAAAAAAAACGACCCCCGGTCATTTGGTCAAATTTAGTGACAACTCATGTATCTAAGGTCTAATTGCTGCATTTTATGCCCCACTCGGGGGAGGGGGCATATAGATTTGCCCTTGTCCGTCCGTCCGTCATTCCGTTTGACCATTAGCCCCAGATACCATCACTTGACACAGAAATCAGAGCATTCCGCAACGGGAAAGGGGATTCTATTTCTAGACGCTGTATCTTGGTGTATACATTTTTTTCAGGAAAATAACAATTCACAATACGTTCACAAAACACACCAGTGTCAATAATCCCTGCAAACTTCGGTATGAAGTAATTCTTCAGAAGAAAACTGCACAAGAAACTGCTAGCATAGAACTTAGTATTAATAGAAGTTGCAATACTTAGCAGTGGCAGTAAAGTACGGTAGCGGCAACAATAGAATGTAGTAGTAGTAGTAAATAGTAGTAGTAGTAGTAGTAGTAGTAGTAGAGGTAGTTGTAGTGGCAGTCGTAGTGGCAGTTGCAGTAGCAGCAGCAGCAGCAGCAGCAGAGGAATAAGTGACAGCAACAACAGCAGCAGGAGAAGAAGAGGTAGATGTACAAGACGTATTAGTGGAAGCAGGTATAGTAGTATCAGTAGTAGCAGTTGTAGTAGTAGTAGTAGTAGTAGTAGTAGAAGAAGAAGAAGAAGTACATGCAGTAATAGCAATAGAAGTAGCGGCACCAGTAGTAGTAGTACAATCAAAATGTTAACTATTGGCAATGGAGGGTATTAGAGTTGTAGATCTAGTAAAATTGTCCGTTAGGTTTGGTGGGGATCACTTTTTAATAGATATTATCGTCGAAAGTCTTTTTAGGAGCCGGTGTTTTACACGGAAATAGTAACTTTTTTTAAATAGAATAATGCCCGGGAATCGATATTGTATGAGAGTTCGAACGTAGTAATTTCGGCAGTGAGTATTTTACATGGAAGGAGTCACTTTTTCTATAGAATAATAACCGGGGTCGTTATTCTATGAGATTCGAAGGGAGTCATCTTTAGGGAGTCAGTATTTTACTTGGAGGGGTCAGTTTTTTTATAGAATAATGACCGTGGGGTCGTTATTCTATAGAGTTTTCAAAGGGAGTCAGTTTTTTTATAAGGGGAGTCAATATTTTACAGGAAAGGAGTCACATTTTCTATAGAATAATGACCGGGGGGTCGTTATTCTATGGGGGTTGAAATACTTCATTACACCGGCAGATACTATACAAGACCAAATAATGAAATAATTTTGTATATAAGCAATTAAGTTTTATGGCTAGCGTGTCCAACCCTCGGACGACAGATTTTTTTCCGGAAGTGACTTTTTATAAGTGTTCCATATAAATATTAAGTAATTTTGTTAACAGAATCATTCTCATTTCTATACAATTTCTCAAAGACTGATATGAACAGTTAAATCACATGAGAAGGTTATTATCAGTTGTAGAGTCATTATGCAAAATGCGCATCACGACGAATTTAGAATGACATTAAGTGCTAGTAAAGTCAAGCAACCACTAAAGTGTACATCCTTTTCAGAAAAAAAGTTCAACTAATCTGTACACACACTACATACACTGTAGACGTTTATCATGCCGTATTACACATTGAGGTTATCATGTAGTTTCCAGTCAGTTTGTTTCCTGAAAAAAAGGTTTTCGGAATCATAGGAGTATATGTTTTTAAAAGGCGTTTACATTCATTTGGTTGTGTATGCTGTTTTATAAACTAAAGATTACGCGAATCTGTGATGTTATGTAAAATAAAGGAATGTTTGAAACAAATTATACATAAATAAAATATTGTTAGTTGTCATTAACAGCACGTGAGTCATCTGGCAATGGCGTTACCAGGTGGGTTTTGCCGGCACTGCTAAAATCACCGGAAAAAAGCAGTCCACTGTGCAGAATTACAAACTTATATTAATCTAACATAATTCTATTTACACCTGTTTTAAAAAGCCTTTCGATCTCTTCAACTGTTATCAGTTCGCTTAGATTTCGATATTCATATTGTCTAGCAAAGAGATATACATTGTAGATTTAATGAAATATTATCAGTCTTCGACATCAGGCGCATCACTCCTTGCTAAAGGCAAGACAGAAATCTCGGAAACATCAAAATTGGAAACAACTTATTATATCAACAAAATGTTTATGCAATAATATCACAGATTGTCTAGCTTTGGTAATTTGGAATATAAATCAATCCGGCGTGTGTATTACAAATCATCAATTTACTCTACAAGTGTTTAGATGCTTCGATTTCTACGTATGAAATAGTGACTTGTTTTTTTTTAATTCATATGTATACGCATTAAACGTAATTGGTAAGGAAGCTTAAACATAGTCGTTTGAATCAATGTTGAACACATACATTCAAAAGTTATTTTAAAAACAGTAACATATAGCCCATCTTGTACATGTTTCAGTTTACCTTGTTATGCTTAATTACATAATTGTAATGTTGTGTTTTGATTTTGTCAATATAAAATATCTATTAGTTTAATCTGTCGTAAAAACTTTCAATTATATTGCATCAGGCCTAGATTTGTCTAATACGTTGTGATACGTGCACTGACAGTGGAAATGTTAAGTTTGACACAGTCCTATTACAAACTGAATTATCAAGATTTTAAACGAAGACTTGGATTCAGTGTTGTTATATTTTCTGGTCGATGGGGAAACGTAGTCCATTCAATATCTATATAGCAGACTTCTGCTTGAGTCAGTGCCCTTGGGCGTAGTGGATATTGCAGTTATCATTACATCTCATTAACAAACTCAATCAAACCGAGTCTGCTAGGGGGACATCTTTCGGGGAAAGAAACGTCTGCGGTCATGTATAAGTTAAACGTATCTTTTATGTTAATGAATCGGATTTATTTTACACGTGGAAACAGTTGTAAATAACAAGTTCCCAAGTGTGATTTATCGTAGAATAACCCGAGTTTTGAGTTCTTATGCGTACGAATATACCACGAAGGCCGTAGGCCTGAGTGATATATTATTTTGCATAAGAACGAAAAACACGGGTTATTCTACATTAAATCACACTTGGGAACTTGTTATTTCGATTCTAACACGACATACTAGTACAACAGTGTTTACTACTTTTTACGACCGTGCTATGCACCTGGATCGGATGACGTCATTGCACGCGAGTGGTTTAGTTCAGAATAACCCGAAATAAATTTTGCTGTATGTAGGTTATTTGCTTGTCGTGTTAGAATATACTATTTCTTGAATATTTTGGTTTAAGTGATATTTGTTATACAATGCAAATGTTTCCTTAATTAGACTCATTGTTGATATATGTCTGGTATGCTGGAATTTTGGAGTCAATTCAAAGTCTATGTATACTAAAATTCCACTTGGGCCGATGCCTACATAACTAATAACTGATATCAAAAATAGAAGAGATTTCCATAGTGTTCAAGAACATAATTCAAGATCATAAAGAGTTTCCTTTTAAAGAATAAGGCCTACCTCTTTCAAATGACGAGTTATTCTATACACGATTGCGCTCGTGCTGTTAAGGTTCGTGTTACAAAATAAATACTCAAATGGAACTTCCGATCTTTTAATAGTTTTGAAATGCATTTTCTCTAATTATAAATGCACTTTTTATAAATATTCAGGCAAGTTTCACCATTACACAAACAATCTTGAAATATAAAGACATCTGTACAATTGTACAACACAGATCTGAAACACATTCTGCGCTTGAATTACATCGTTTTTAAGGATAGCTTTCGAACGGTATAATTTTTATAAACTTCCTGTGTTATGTGTTATTTTAAAGAAATGTAAGGAAAACACTGTAATCAATATTATTTGATTACATCAAACGGCTTTGAATTTCCCTTTTGAATTCCCGTTTTTCTATAGCAGTCATACGTTCATTAAGTCATACAGGATAACAGCATTTAGTGTGCAATATCCTCTTTAAAAATCTCATCTCGAGGGGGTTGTATTCATTTATCTCACTTCAAAGAAAAACGGTAGAGCATTTTCCTGATTTAAATCTAGTCGTGATCATTTTATTTTAATGTTATTTATTCAACATACTTCAGACAAAACATTTTGGAGGATGATATTGGAGATATGTTCGAAACTCGTTATCTCGGATTCTAAGGGACCGAGCGTTTTACTTAAAGATAACAAGACTGCTACTATAAATAAAACTTTCTACAGACATCTCGCTATGATGCCGTGAAATTCATGTACATGTAAACATGACTCATATATCATTTAATATACCTTTTGTGAATACTAAACAATTCAAAACGCGTATTTTTACAATGCTTTTATTTAGTTCGCAAGATTACTTTTTTAATATGTAGACCACATTATTTAGGTCGACTATGCTGATAGCCTTAGCAACCATACGTGGAAATTGTTTGAAACATCTGATACATGTAACCTGTTAGGTATAAATAATTGTGATCATGAACATGCCACTGCCAAGATAGTTCTGTTTGACAGAAATAGTTACGAATGATACTGGTTCGGATAACGCAATTCTGTTTCTCATAATTCTCTTCATACTGCATTTTTAAAATGATTACTAACACGACAGATGTTCAGTTTTAGTATAAAGTAAAATGAAGCAAAATGAACTTCACCGACCATATTCAAAATCTCTGGAATAAGATAAATACAGTACAGTAATTTTCAGAAGGACCTGTATCATGTGCACATAACTAAATTCATCATTAATTTAACAAACTCTATGGTCGCTGATAAAATATTAAAGTCATCTTTAAAGAAAAGAGAAAACTCATTTTGTATTTTTATTATGTTTAAATATAAAAACTAAAGTCACTTATTGATTTAGAAAACTGTCACTAACTAAACGTTATCTTGACAAAATATTTCACATTACAGAAGGAAAATGATTTGGGAATCATCTACATATCGGCAGTTTGTCATGACTATAATATCAGTACGAAAGACCCGTGGTGACATTTCAACTTCATTATTTCACGATTTCTGCTTCCTGATTTCACGATTTCCACTTCATGAATTCACGAATTCACGATTTCTGCTTCCTGATTTCACGATTTCCACTTCATGAGTTCACGATTTCACGATTTCCACTTCATCAATTCACGATTTCACGAAAAAACTTCACGATTTCTTGATTTCACGATTTCATGATTTCTTGATTTCACGATTTCCACTTCATGAATTCACGATTTCACGATTTCTGATTCCTGAATTCACGATTTCCACTTCTTGAATTCACGATTTCCACTTCACGAATTCTCGATTTCACAATTTCCACTTCATGAATTCACGATTTCAGGATTTCCACTTCACGAATTCACGATTTCACAATGGTGAAATCGTGAATTCGTGAAGTGGAAATCGTGAAATCGTGAATTCATGAAATGGAAATCGTGAATTCGTGAAGTGGAAATCGTGAAATCGTGAATTCATGAAGTGGAAATTGTGAAATCGAGAATTCATGAAGTGGAAATCGTGAATTCATGAAGTGGAAATCGTGAAATTGTGAATTCGTGAAGTGGAAATCGTGAATTCAGGAAGCAGAAATCGTGAATTCATGAAGTGGAAATCGCGAAATCAAGAAATCGTGAAGTTTTTTCGTGAAATCGTGAATTCGTGAAATCGTGAATTCATGAAGTGGAAATCGTGAATTCAAGAAGTGGAAATCGTGAATTCAGGAAGCAGAAATCGTGAAATCGTGAATTCATGAAGTGGATATCGTGAAATCAAGAAATCGTGAAATCATGAAATCTTGAAATCAAGAAATCGTAGTTTTTTCGTGAAATCTGATGAAAAGTTCATGAAGTGGAAATCGCGTGAAATTTTGTGAAATTCGATGAAGGATGGAAATCGTGGAATTCAAGTGAACGGATCGAGGAAATCGTGAAATTGAATGTGAAGTTGGAAATCGCAGCGAATCGGATTCATGAATGGAATGATATCAAGAATGGAAGTTTGTTTCGTGAAATCGATATCGTGAAATCGTGAATTCATGAAGTGGATATCGTGAATTCAAGAATGGAAATCGATGAATCAGGAAGTCGAAATCGTTGAAATCGTGAATTCATGAAGTGGAATCGTGAAATCAGAATCTGAAATCTGAAATTTGAATAAGAAATCGAGTTTTTCGTGAAATCAGTGATTCTGTAAATCGTGATTCATGTGTGGAAATCGTGAAACCAGAACAGATCGTATATGAAGTAAATCACAGGTCTTTCGTATATAGTGAGTTGTTACGATTTGTTTGAAATTACGAATACCAGTGTAAACTATTTAAAATGTAAGTGTTTTAATTTGTTTGATTTAGATTAGCATGCGATTTTTCACTAGACATATTGCAATGTTGACTTCGTAAAACTCCGTATCAGTTTTAAATCATAATCTATAGGAAGTATATCTGATAAAAACAAATTAAATATAATGTAACAATTACAGCGTAATTGTATCAGATGTGGTAAAGAGTTGTTTGTATTTCAATTTAGATACACATATCTCATTTTCCTTACTGTTACGCTTGTCTAAAGTATGAAATTCGGTGTAGTAAAGATATGAGTTTTAAAGCGATTCATAGCACTGTATATAGTTGTTCCTTAGGCTTTGAGTCAAATTCAGTTATATGTTTCTGAATATCGTATTACGACAGTGCCTCAAGTTTTATATTTGAACATGATATAATACATGTAATACTACTAAACCAATTTTTCATGTGAAAAGCTTGACTTGTTGCTTTTCTGATTGATTGAAGCATGGACAAGTGCTTTACCCAGTTTGAGACATTGTCCGTATATACAGCTACTCGAAAGACGCTTTCCCGCCATTGATACCAATTCTGTCTACTCAATATTACACTATATGCTTAATCGTTAATGCAAATGTGTCTTAACAACGCCTCGCTGGCCAAGTGGTTTAGGCTGCTGACTTCGAATCACTTGCCCCTAATAGACCTTGGGTTCGAAACATTGCTTAGGGTGTGGAATTCTTCATATAGGGAAGCCATTCGTCCGGGTGGTCATTAGGTATATGAAAGTACACATTCGTGATGAAAAAATGCCCGTAGGCCTTAGAGGCCATCAGCAGCTTAAAAATAATATGTAAAGATCATTTTGGAAACAGAGAACGCAACCAAGCAATATAACAGCACACTCGATTTGATTGAGTCTGTTCATGTGAGGTAATGAAAGAGTATACTTCATGATCGCAAAGGATCAAAAATATAACAACATTAAGTCGCCGTATGTTCTAAATAGAGACGTTGTGACTATCAACCGAAAGAAATGTGTAAAACACTAAAATAAAAATACGTAAATGAAACAGATTCGTATTTTAATTACATGTCAATATCCAGGTCGTTTTTAGAAACATACTCTCTGGTTCTTTCAACATCCAAGAATGTATATTCATTCGATGTTTCTTCCGATTTGATTAATATTTTGTTATTTTGTCTATTAAAAAGGAATTATTTTACGTGTATACTTAATACCGCTGTTGAAAAAGATTATGCTTCAGAATTAAGCAGATCAAAATTAATTTAAAACGTACATTATTTTGTAATTAATATAGAAACGTAACTTTAGGAAAAGTCGTCTTTATGGGTAGAGTTGACTTTCATACGGCTATATCAAATTAACTTCAGATTGTACATTTTAATTCAAAAGTGTTACCGTCCAAGAGAAATACATTAAGCCTTATCATCGCTCTGTTGAATCTCAAATTTAGATAGCAAGATTTTGTACCAGGACAAACGACATGACGCAAATCGCAAAGTGTAATTTCAACAGAAATTCCTCTAAAATCTCTTTAATCAATATCTTATTTAAATGCATAAATGGTGTGGGCTTTTTATCAGAATTAGTTAAAAAGAAATTCAGATGTTTGCACTTTTACATCTTGTGTGTCTTCTACAGCACGCACAGTATAATCAGTACCATATCCCATATCAACTAAACTGAAATAATGTCAATGTATAAATTTCTAAAACTGATTTCTACACTTCTGAAGAGTAACATTATTTGCCGACAATCGTGTAATTCAAACGTTCATGCATTGGATGTTCGGGCAATTAATGATAAACTGCCCGAATAAATTAATGATAAACTGCCCGAATAATTGGGCAATGTTCTGCAAGTGGAATTACGTTTTCAAATCAAATTTATGCACGAAATTGCTCTGGTCTTATTTAGCATCAGCATTTTAAAGATTTTTACCTGTCAGAAATTGAATTCACTGAGAAATGTGTTTGAAAATAATTGTTGAATATGTATTGTTACATCTTTATAGTCTTCCACGTTCAAATTTTAATTAAGTTAAGCATATTTGATATTTTCATTTAGAGCCTTACAATAATGAAATAAAAGAATACATTAGTAACAAACACAAAAACATGTAAGAATATTCATTATTATAATAGCCTTCTGTCAGCTTATATGTTGCGGAATAAGACTCATTTCATTTCATTGATTCGTTGCCACCGTCATGGACAGTCTAATGAAGTTCCTGGTTTTCTAAATGTAACGGTTACTGTCAAGCCCGCTACAATAATATAACCGATTTTTACGATTGATACTTAAGTGATATTTGAGGCAACACAATATCATACGTCAGGGAGCTGAAATTTTGTTTGATATATATATATGAAATAACAGTTTTATATGAAATATGTTTAGGTTTTAAGTAGCAAACTGCTGTTAAGCGCAGTTCCATTGCATTACCGATTTATTAGGGTTAGGGTTAGGGTTAGGCTTTGATTGATTGTGTGTGTGTGTGTGTGGTGCACGCGTTTGCGTGCTGGGGGTTCGTTTTGAGGAGGCTGCGCTTTTGGTGCGTGGCATTCCCTGTTTGATATTTTTCTTTGTTTTTTGGAACATGGTGGGGGTAAGAGTGAGGTTGGGTGCGCACCATAAACCGGTTTAAGCTCCCCAGTGGTGTTTTTGCCACTGACCGTTCCAAGGCGGTGCCCCACTGTGTTCCTTTGTTTGTTCGTTTTGTCCTTGTGTGTTGACTTTGTGTGCGCGCGTGTGTGTATGCTTATTGTTCGTCTTGTCCTTATGTGTTGGCTTTGAGTGTGTGTGTGTGTGTGTTGTTCGTTTTGTCCTGATGTGTAAGCTTTGAGTGTGTGTGTGTGTGGTGCACGCGTTTGCGTGCTAGGGGGTTCGTTTTGAAGAGGCTGCGCTTTTGGTGCGTGGCATTCCCTGTTTGGTATTTTTCTTTGTTTTTACATATAAATGTTAAAATTATGATGGACCTAAACTTTAAAATTGTTTACTGCTTGATGTTAAGAAACGCTATTGCAGTAAAAGTAAACGCTACATTAGAAAAAGGAAAGAAGCCATTGAGCACTAAACAAGAAAATAGGATTACTTGCAAATACATTCACGTCCACACAGCCGAAGCATATTACTGTATACATAAACACAAAATAATTAAGTACGCTCTTTGAATCTTGTTTTGGTTGTTTGTGGAGTTTTGTACTTGATACTTCTGTGTATTCATTTTTTTTTCGCGTTTCGTCGTATAAGTACCTATAGGTTAAATCAAACAGAATTGCCTTTAAATGGAGTCACTTCTGTGTACAATAATTATTGCAATGGCAGCTGTCGAGGTAAGGTATATTGTATGGAAAGGTATTTTGACATCCACTCTGCATACAATAACAAATTAATTATACTTGAATGCAAGAGCGATATATGTGGTAGTTACTTTATTTTACGAGGCTCACATATTTGGTAATCAATCTTACATATGGGCCTTAACATTTATGATTATTATTCGCAAACAGTGTTTCGTCGCAAGGTAAAAAGAAAAACGTCCTTCTTATACAGTTCTTTGATACTGTCCCTCAGATGAAAGTGATGCCTATCAAATGCATGACGCCTGCCACACCTACATGTCAATTATGTCCTTAATCGAAGACCGAAATGTGTTAATTCGGTGGATCCTATTTCTTGATTCGACGTTCAAAGTGATATCATCACGAAATATTTAGACATTAGAGAGAAAGGGATGCTCCAGAAACCTAATTTGCTGCAACCTAATTTTCTGTTCAATAAATTATTTTTTTGCCTCACACTTGTATAAATTAGTTCAAATGCTTAAAGACTGTAGGACATATAAGAAATGTTTTTAAAAAAAAATTTAAAAAAAAAACGAATCGAACAATGTTTTGTTCTTAATGATACTTGATATTTTAAGATCTAGGGGAACATCACAGAAAATAATACGGATTAGATAAGAAATTAGGTCATAAGCTTTGTAATAAGACCTATGCACGAGTTTTGAAGCTGGTACATTGCGCGCAATACTGTTTTGCAAAAAACAAAACAGTGTATAGTTCTCGTGAAATGAAAGCTTTTTATTACATACGAGTTTAAGGAGTTTGCATTTTTAATTAGATAGTAAATTTCATGAAATTCTGGTTGAAACAATTGCACATATTTCAGATAAAATAAGTTTTCATTTAGTGACATCTACCCAACTTCTTATCAAATTACCTTTGACTGGTCATGTAATTTAGCGTAAATTTTTTATAAATGTTAAAATTGAAAATATATTCATCCGCTCAATCAAAATCTCTTTCAGTATTGAAATGACATAATTCTAATTCCTTTAAGTTTGACATAAAATAAATTAAATGCAAAATGACTAACTGTTGATATCTAAATAGACTGTAAAAGGCATCGGTACCCGCCTGCAGTACAGACAGCAGCGTACAGTGCTCGTTATAAAAGCATGCCTGCCGTTGCGTGATTCCTTTAAAGTTTTAGCTATAAAGAAGTTGATCTAAAGACGTCGTTTGATGGCAACTTCGGATAAGTAAGAGGACTAAATGGCCATTGGTCGTTCACCTGTAGGAAATTGACGAGCTCGCATGAGGAACATCAGCGAATGTAATTTTGAAATAAACCATAAATTAGACGGTTTTGACTCGTTTAAATATTTTTAAACATTTTACCTTGAACTATGACCATTACCTTAGACATATATACCCCAGTTTGTGGTTTCGAAATAATATTGGACAAAAGTTGGCTTTAATATAACAAGACCCACCGAACTCCATTTTTATATCCTATACTCGTATAAGTTCAAGATATGTTTTATATATGTCAAATGCCAGTAAATGCCAGTTGTGCGGCTAAAATAACAGAAAGAGAACTTAAACAAAAAAAAAAAGAAAAGATTCATATTCGTTTTCACAGAAAACTAGTTTATTGATAAAATAATGTATGTAAGAAACAAATACTACACTACAATCTTGCAGAAAATAATTGAAATCCATTGTTTATTTCATAGGCGTTTAATGTTCGACACCGCTTTTTCAAGAAAGAAACAAAATGTACAAGTTTGGACAGCTTACTTGAAATATTTGACCTCGACCTTTGATGCTGTAGGCATGGTCTCTTTACATTTTGCCCCTTGGGGTGGGAAAAAGTTTATTTAAACATCTTAATCGAGAAGTCGAAGGTTCTAGTCCTGTCAGAGGCTGGTCTTCATACAGAGATATACGGAAATGTAACCCCGAAACCGTTTAAGGCAATTGCATCTCCAATAGTGCGATCGGACGTACACTTGAACGAAGATGTTTGATCAAATCGCATCTTTTAATTATTTTGTTTTTCAAAAATATATTCAATATAACATAGCTGATAGAGTTTGACTACATTCCGGTTAATATTTTTCATAGTTTAGATAGTATTAATTCAACGGTTTGCAAAGCGGGCTGAAATGCGTGGCTCTGATGAGAAATCTACCCTTACCTATTAACTTTAATACGATTGACGTTTTACGTTCATTCTATATAAATGTTTTGCCGAATTATTTAAGCACCCTTTCTCTTCACTGAATCTGCACTTGTCCCGAATCAGCACTTGAACGTCATTTCCATTGCACGTTATCTCGTGCTTTATTCACAAAAGGGAAGCGTGAATGATACATCTGAATATATTTTGACGTGTTTAACATTTCTTTCAATTTGCAAATTTTGCTTTTGCAACATAACATATCGTAAGATATAGCAATATTTTCTCCCTACTATATTTTACGTGTATGAGTTCATCTATCGCTGTCAATTATATTTTTCATGTAATGTTTGCTTTATTTTAGGAAGGGAAATAAGCCTAAATTAAGAGCCATGTTCAATTTAAAGCGCTATACGTAATTATGTGGACACAACGAACGCGTTTATAAAGATTCAAAGACAAGGAAAGAATAAAACAACGTGTCAATAAAATATGTATACATATTTCTCGTGTTCGGAGAGAACAACTGACAGATAAGGTTGTCAGGTAGCATATTTCATTGCTAGGGCTCATGGTATTATCCTCATGTATTGAACCCAGAATCAAACCGAGTAATCTATTATTTTGCTTCTTTAATTTCTATTATTTGATATCGTCTTCATAGGCACTTCACTTTTTATTTCAAAAGTTGAAAGTATTTCTCAGTTTTGCACAATATATATTGTGTTTTAGTACGCTTAAGGTATTAGGCCCATAATAGAGTATCTCGTTTTTGAAGAGTATTCAACTTCTACCATAAACCTACTTTGACTGCAATTTTCAGGGGGGCGTAGGTTCAAGCCCCACTGGCACCAAATATTTTTTCCCTTATTTTTCTTTTTTTTAGTAAGTTTTTACTTCTTTCAAGACTTGTTATTGATTTATTGTATAAAAATGGCAAATATTCATTTGATAAGCGATTTCTTGCTGTTCAAAGTGAATTTACCTCTGAAATAGAAGGGGTAGAGTTAGATATCTTTAAAAATACTGAGTTACGTGCGGTAAAAGTTACCTAGTTTGCCTTCAATATTTAGATTACATGTTGTGGAAGAAATGTAGGTAGGTTTAACTTCTGCCTCACAGTTGTTTTTGAATGAAGTGAGCAAAATTCAAAACAGACCCGCAGGATTCGACCTTAATTTTTCAATGTTGGAGATATAATTCTATCTCATTAAATCTGTTTACTTGAGGCACCCTAGAAAAAATTATACCACTTTTATTTTTTAGTTTTATAATTGTTTACCAATAGTTTGATGATTCTTTCATAAAAAATAATGATATAATGAATTCTCACTTTGAAATTTGTCTCTACTTGAGCTTGAGGAAATACCATAATTTACACAAAATTTACAAAAAACGGCACGGTAAAAGTTTTTAAAAATTTGCAACAAAGTTCGAAGCACGGTCAAGTGTATGAATATACCAAGCAGATTTCATTTTTTAAACATTACTATTAGAGGTCTAATACCTTAAAACAAATGTCTAAATTCAACGACAGTAATTGGACAGATTTTGCTGTGATACAAAATTGTTGATTTTGCATTCTTTGTGCGATACACACGTAATGCAAAGTGACAGGCAAATGCCATTATTATATAAAACATAAAACATATATGACGAAGCAGACCATCTCGTATGGAAGCAATTATTTGTAGATTGAACCAAACTATGATTATGTTCATTCGTATACTTTAATACTGTCATTATTCACTTGATTTTCATCAGCATTAAAATACCTTTTTTTTTTCTTTTCGATATAAAATCCTTTAGATTATCCATGCGATGCACGCATTTCAAAGAAATATTTCCTAAAACATCCGTTATAGTTATCAAAATTGATAATATCAAAGGGCATTGTGTCAGTAACCTAATGTTATGTTCCTTTCTCATTTCCTGCTGTTTTTCTGCAGCAGTCATATATTCTGTGAGTCGTAAACAATTAAACCATTGTCTATTGAGCATGTTTTAACATTAAAGCTCTTCTGGAACAGTCTGTAATCATTATTAATCATTGCATAAACTTCAAAGAAAAACTATTATTAAACATATCTAATGTCCAGTTTTCACCACATATTCTATCATTCTCATGAAACGTATTTAGGGTTATTTTATATTTAAATTAACTGTGTATTTAGAGCTTTATTCGTAATTAAATAACATGGAGTAACGGTCGTTTTTTAAAAAGTTTGACTGGTAGTACACATTTATAATATTTTGAGCTATATACAAGTATACATTAAGCATTTACCATCTTCAACCTGACGCGCTGTTCTGTTACATATAAACTTGTTTATCTAATGTTTACAATGCAAGTATATGTAGCAAATGTTCAGATTTTCAAATACTAAATTTCAGTCTACTATGATTGGTACCAAGCCGTGCTCATTTCATTGATATACGTTAACAACAACATAATTTAGACATGATCAGAAGCATTAAAGATGTCCCATTAGGTACCTATTTCCAATACTTTTCACGACTTTTTTAGGGAACTGTTTATCAATTATAAACAATAGGGTGTGAAAACTGTTCTGATAAATATGCGAAATTGCAATTTTAAACTCAAATTAAAATTTTCAATTGAGATCAATTACGGATAGAATTCATTCCAACAGTAACGCTACTTTTATTTATACTGTTTTGCAGTATAATAGCAAACATGATTGGATATGAAGTGTGGGGTTTAAAAGCGTTTAAGGGCTGTACCAAATTGTTCTTTCTCTTGATGTAACTGTAACTTAGTGTGTGTTTGCTATTTGTAACTTCTCTGTTATTGTGTACATGTGACCATCCGCTGTGTACATGTTTACATTCATACATTCGCATGCTTAGTGTTATACTGTCGGCTGCGTTCTTTGAATGTGGATTTTCCTGTTGAACTTTTGTCTTTTTTTATCCTGCATATTGGTAGTGTGAAAAACTTATTACTAATAGTGTTTTGAAAACAAAGTTTCGGAATTATTTATTTCTTTTATAACGTCCTGTATGTTTTAGCAAAGGGAAAACCTATAGAATATTTCATCATAATATATCATCATGTCCGGACTCTATGTATAAGGGACGCCTAATGTTGACTTATATATTACAACTCGAAATTCACATTCGCAGCGGGGCTTACAAGTATGTAAACAGATCATTTATTTCCTGTCCTAATACAAAAAATGATTGCTGTTGTATCAAAAAATACACAAATAAAAAAGAAAGAAAACAAACGAATGTGTATTTTAATTGATTGTGGTTTTATCGTTATGTTTCAAAATGTGTTCCCTTCCAGTTAACACGGCAGTAATTGTATCAATAACAAACAACCGATCTTTGGCTACATTTCGATCATATATGATCAAATATATTCATATTTTTATGCTCATTGTTTACTTATAAACGAAATGGTTAATAGTCACCGATTATCTCTCTTTCTGACACAGTCAACCAGCTTGTATGTCTGACTATATCATTGGTGTTTTGTTAACTTTTAGACATTTTCGGCGTTTAACCAGATTTTGATGTGTATCAAAGTGAAAACAAATATGAAGGTTTGAAAATCCTAATTTAGAGAACATATCAACCACCAGCTCATTAAAATACATACTATAATTTCTTAGTTGAGATAACTGCAATTAATGCTATGTTTATGGGGCCCGTCTTATCAAGATACTTACGAGAATACTTCTCGTATCTTTCTCGTAAGTCTCTCACAAGGTTCTCGTAAGTCTGGCAGGTGTCTTATGAAAATTATCGTAGCTACGATATCGTAAGTTTCTACATAAAATCCTCGTAAAGTTACGAGAGGGTCAGTGGTCTCGTAAATACTTACGATATCGTAAATAAAATGGCGGCATCCGTGTGAGCAACCACGACGAAACTTTTCTGCCGAAAATACTACAGATTGCAGTAAAACTTGATTATCCGTGTACATGTTGCACAACAGTGGATGAACTACGTCATCGATCATACAGCATGCGCTTTCGGTCAGTGCGACACGAAGCGGAAGCGAGTGTTAAAAAAGAAAATATTGAGCACAAAAATTCTGTTTATCTTCGCTTCCTGTGTTGACAGATCAATTGGAGGAACATGCTGGTAATAATTATTGTAGAAATATTCGGTTATTTAGGTATAATTTTATTAGTGTCGATATTGCAGACATTCATCATCAACGGTTATTTGGGGTCGACTCGTACCCTATTTACTTCGTATCTGTGTTTTTTTATCATTTATATAATAAAAGAAACTGAATGTGCACGAGACTTGATTTACAAGTTATAATATAAAAATAAATTAAATAGGCATCAATGATCTATATTCGATACGGACACATGCGCGGATCCAGCCAATAGGGGTCTGACCGGCCCCCTAACCAAGACCAGGAAGGTCTAGCTAATTACGTATCGATCGTTCCAGCTATGACAAACATGTGTCTTTATACACTAAATATTTTGATGGTGTGTTTTTTGCGTGTTTGGTAAGCTAGGGGGTCCGGGGGCATGCCCCCCTCCCCCACTCTCCCTTCCCTGGAAATTTTGAAATTCAGTGCTTCATTTCCTGCATTCTGGGGCATTTTAGGAGCATTTAAGAACACATTTTTCGCTGCAATTTTATATATAATATACTCTTTATTTTCACAGTTTTAAGGACTAACATGTTATGTGTGGGAAAATATTAAAATTAAGTTTTCTTAAAGGTAAAATTCTTAGTTTCTTTGAGATAATTAACATAAATATGAATTACGCCACATACACTTTAAATGCAGTCCTAATGTTGCTTTTTCGAAAAACCATTTTTTCCTTCTTCTCTTCTTTCCTTTTTGTTTTGATTTTCGAGGGGGTCCAGACCCCACCTCTAGATCTGCGCATGGGACAAATGCCTACAATCGAAGGGTATTTTTGACAGTATTGCAACTAATATGACCTGTCTGTATTGAACATATGTTTATTGGATATTAAAGTCAAGGAATTGACTTGCCCTCCAATAAATTAACTGAACGCCGCCTAGCCTGCATGATAACCATCAGGTAACCCGATGCCTATCTGGCTTGAAATCTTGATTTGACATATTTGTGATATTACATATGTCATGCAATGTAGGATACAAACGAAACATTCTTATCACACAAGTTTGGTATCACAATTTATTATAAAGTCTTTAAAACTTAATTAATGTTGCAGAATGCCAGAAGATATTACAGACAACAATACTGCTCAGTGCAGTAACCAGACCTGGAAAAAAACACTGCTCAAGGCAAACTTTTGGGACAGAGTGCTGCATACATGGGTTTACGCACAAACTGAGATTTTGCATGTCAAAGTCATAAAGGGAGGTAATAAAAGAAGTGGAATCCATAATACCTTTTAAACTGTTAAGCAGATATTTAAACCTATGACAGATATATGAGTTATTATTGAGATAACAATTATAGAAAATAGGAAATAGCAAGAAATTGATATTTTTATGTTCATAATAAAAAAAAATGGCTGCCAAATTATAAGCAAAGTCATTAAAACCCTTCAAAGTAAGTTTGTCACATTAAACCAACTCTTTCTGTTTTCATAATATTGTATTATAAATAAAATTCTAAACAGTGACATTATTTTTGTAACAGATAGTGGACAATGTTGAACATTGAGTTGAAGTCCTGGAATCTCGGTCAACTGCAGATAGCAGCATGACGTAAAGCAGACGTCTTGTTTCCCAGTCCAATTTTAGTCAGATATTCTTGGTGGTATGTGACAAAAAAAAAACAGTATTTTTCCGTCCTCTTGAATTCATATATATAGAACCAGGGAAAATGTCAATTAAAGTTTATAAAATGTTCAAAATGAAGTAATCATAAAATTCCTTCATTCTAAAGATATATGTCTTTGTCTGAATTATAGTAGCAAATATATATATTCCTTCTTATCTTAGAGTGATAGTAATAAATGATTTAATAATTCTTCATATTAAAGAAGATTTTATTGTTTGTTTCTGAAAAAACAGTTGATATTACTGATATTACATTTTTAGCTCGACTATACGAGGTATAAGGAGAGCTATCCTACTCGACCCGGCGTCGGCGTCTTTCCGCGTCCCGACCATGGTTAAAGTTTTTTTTACACTTCCCCTTTTTTCAACTTATCTCTGTAATTACTTGATGGATTTGATTTAAACTTGAAATACTTATTCCTCATCATCATCCACATCATCTGACATAAGGGCTATAACTCTGGCACCAATATTTCATGAATTATCCCCCCTTTTCACTTAGATTTTCAGGTGAAAGTTTTGATGCACTTTCACTCTATCTCTGTTATTTCTGAATAGATTTGATTCAAACTTAAAATAGTTGTTCAACATCATCACCCACATCATATGACACAAGGTGCATAACTCTGGCACCATTTTTCATGAAATATTCCCCTTTATACTTAGAATTTCAGGTTAAAGGTTTATGCATTTTCACTCTGTCTCTGTTATTACTGAATGGATTTGATTCAAACTAAAAATAGTTGTTCAACATCATCACCCACACCATATGATGCAAGGTGCATAACTCTGGCACCAATATTTATGCCCCCGGAGGGAGGCATATAGTTTTTGAACAGTCTGTCGGTCTGTCAGTCTGTTGGTCTGTCAGTCTGTCCGCAATTTTCGTGTCCGGTCCATATCTTTGTCATCGATGGATGGATTTTCAAATAACTTTGCATGAATGTGTACCACAGTAAGACGACGTGTCGCGCGTAAGACCCAGGTCCGTAGCTCAAAGGTCAAGGTCACACTTAGACGTTAAAGGTCATTTTTCATGATAGTGCATTCGTGTCCGGTCCATATCTTTGTCATCCATGGATGGATTTTCAAATAACTTGGCATGAATGTGTACCACAGTAAGACAACGTGTCGCGCGCAAGACCCAGGTCCGTAGCACAAAGGTCAAGGTCACACTTAGACGTTAAAGGTCATTTTTCATGATAGTGCATTCGTGTCCGGTCCATATCTTTGTCATCCATGGATGGATTTTCAAATAACTTGGCATGAATGTGTACCACATTAAGACGACGTGTCACGCGCAAAACCCAGGTCCGTAGCTCAAAGGTCAAGGTCACACTTAGACGTTAAAGGTCATTTTTCATGATAGTGCATTGATGGGCGTGTCCGGTCCATATCTTTGTCATTCATGCATGGATTTTGAAATTATTGGGCATGAATGTGTACCACATTTAGACGACGTGTCGCGTGCAAGACCCAGGTCCGTAGGTCAAAGGTCCTAAACTCTAACATCGGCCATAACTATTCATTCAAAGTGCCATCGGGGGCATGTGTCATCCTATGGAGACAGCTCTTGTTCATTAATTTTTCCCCCTTTTTAATCCCCCGCCGTGGCGGAGGGATTATAGGAATGGTCTGCGTCCGTCCTTCCGTCCTTCCGTCCGTAACAAATTCGTGTCCGGTCCAGATCTCCTAAACCCCTTGAAGGATTTTCATGAAACTTGGGTCAAATGATCACCTCATCAAGACGATGTGCAGAATTCATGAGTCAGCCTTGTCGGTTCAAGGACAAGGTCACAACTCAAGGTCAAAGGTTTGAGACTGCCATTTTATCTCCTAAACCCCTTGAAGGAATTTTATAAAACTTGGGTCAAATGATCACCTCATCAAGGCGATGTGCAGAACCCATGAGTCAGCCATGCCGGCTCAAGGTCAAGGTCACAACTCAAGGTCAAAGGTTCGAGCCTTCCATTTTGTGTCCGCTCTATATCTCTTAAACCCCTTGAAGGAATTTTATAAAACTTGGGTCAAATGATCGCCTCATCAAGACGATGTGCAGAACCCATGAGTCAGTCATGCCGGCTCAAGGTCAAGGTCACAACTTAGGGTCAAAGGTTTGAACCTTCCATTTTGTGTCCGCTCTATATCTCCTAAACCCCTTGAAGGATTTTCATCAAACTTGGGTCAAATGATCACCTCATCAAGGCGATGTGCAGAACTTATGAGTCAGCCATGTCAGCTTAAGGTCAAGGTCACAACTGAAGGACAAAGGTTTGAGCCTTCCATTTCGTGTCCACTCTATATCTCCTAAACCCCTTGAAGGAATTTTATAAAATCTGGGTCAAATGATTACCTCATCAAGACGATGTGCAGAAATTATGAGTCAACCATGCCAGCTCAAGGTCAAGGTCACAACTAAGGGTCGAAGGTTTGAGCCTTCCATTTGGTGTCCACTCTGTATCTCCTTAACCCCTTGAAGGATTTTCATCAAACTTTGGTCAAATGATCACCTCATCAAGAACTCATGAGTCAGCCATGTCAACTCAAGGTCAAGGTCACAACTGAAGGTCAAAGGTTTCAGCTCTGTATCTCCTAAACCCCTTGAAGGATTTTCATGAAACTTTGGCCAAATGATCACCTCATTAAGACGTTGTGCAGAATTCATGAGTCAGCCGTGTCAGTTCAAGGTCAAGGTCACAGTTAAAATCAAAGGTTTTACCCTTTCACTGTCCATAGCATTGGCGGGGGATTTAGCTGTCTTTCAGACTGCCTTGTTACTTAGAATTTTAGGTTAAAGTTTTGATGCACTTTCACTCTGTCTCTGTTATTACTGAATGGATTTGATTCAAACTTAAAACAGTTGTTCAACATCATCATCCACACCATATGACACAAGGTGCATAACTCTGGCACCAATATTTAATGAATTATGCCCCTTTTTGCTTAGGATATACTTATATAGTGTTTTGATACATTTTATCTTTACCTCTCTTATTACTTTAAGTTGATATTTTTGACATAGACTCAGGCTATTGTGCAATATCTTCATCCACAATTGGAGTTATTAAACACCCCAGTGACAGCTCTAGTTTCCTCAGATGTGCCCAGTTTCACTATCCAGCATCGAAATAGTCGAGCGCTGTCTCCTGTGACAGCTCTTGTGTCATAACTAGCTTTAATAAACCAGGATAAGTTTGAACATGTATTAGCTTTACTTTTTCAGGAATGAAACCTGCAGTCAACACAGGTTTTCAGAGGTCTGCAAGTACAGAGTTTTAAATTGTGAAACAAAGTAAGTTATTTTTGTCTTTCCTAAGACCTTTTGGGCATGTTTAAGACTTATACATGCTATGCATATTCACTTTTACTTCTCAGAATTTATCAAATAATATGTCATACCAGATAGCACACAGTACTGTTTGTCCATATAGTGTACCTTTTATTTGCTTGAAAATATTTTGACTTTTCGCAACTGATGCGGTATCAGTTGCCCTTTGTTGCTGTGCATTTGAAACTCACGCTAGGGGTATAGCGTTCTTTCATGCAGGAAAGTTATAATCCAGCTAGTTTACATAGTGTTGGTTGTTAAAACAAGTGCCTGCTCTTGCCTGAAACAATACCTGGGGTCTTCTGCCAACATCAAAAGCTTGAAAGTCATACTTGAAAAAAATAGTTTGCTACCTTTAAGTTCCTTATGTTTTGATGTTAACAAGAAAGCAGTAACATTGAACACACCACAATGAACTGAAAATATGCTTATATGGCTTGATGAACTAAATTAGATTTTAGCTGAAATTTCTACAATTTAAAAATCAATCAATCATGTTTAATAATGTGCCACAGGAGTTTTACATGTCAGCAGGTTTCTCAAGCACTACTTTATGAAATGCTTTAAAAGGTCAGTCACACATGTCTTCTTCATCATTGGTTGATCTCACAGACAGGTCACATAAAGCTGTCTAGCTTTTATTTTGTCAGAATTGTGCCTCTTTTTAATTTAGAGATTTTGGTAACAGTTTTGCCTGTGTCTCAAAAACTACTAGGCCTTTATAAATTACTTTGCTGTCATAAGATACTCACAGGGCAAGTTGTATAACTCTAGCTTCAGTCTTGTCAAAATTGTGCCCCTTTTAATTTAGAAAATTTTATTATTTAAAGATTAGTGCATGCAAGCTGGTTTCTCATAAACAACTTCCAATATGATGATATATTATTTTCAGCTTTAGAATAGTTAAATACACATAAACATGGATGTATATGTGACAGCCCAGATTTTAAGGGTTTGGATAGTAATATTTTAAAATTAGAGTTATCTCCCTGTGTTAGTTTTATTGTGTTTTGTGTGCATTCATGTGCATTGACCCTAGGTCAAAATTTTCCCTCTAAAATGCTTTAATTTCATTGGATTAGGCTTTCATAAGATACCTGGTCATTGTCAGTATAGTCATGTAACTGAATACTAGGGATATAAACTAGCTATTTTTAATTAGGGAAAATAAATGTTTAAGATTAGGTATATGGGCATTTTCTCCAACAATTAAAGGACCCAGCCCAAAATCTACGAGCCATGGGCTACTGGGCCCTTGCTAATTTATATCCCTGAATACATGTATTGAGATTTTTATTTTAAAACAGTTGAATTCATATTGGATTAAATACAGATTTTTTTATTTCACTCATTACTGTTTGTAATTATCAATTCAATGGTCTCGTAAAGTGCTTAGTAATGATTTTATCTTTTATGCTATTGGCTCATTCTATTTAGACAGTTTGTTAATATTTTGTTTCATAAATGGCAAACTTTCTAATATCACGGTCTCATTCTATATTTGCATTATAAACCATTTAATCATTTACAGACCTCTAACCAGATCACAGAGAGTGTGTGTGTGTGTTATGCTGTGCTGAGATATTCCTGTGACATATGGTGCATTTAGGTCCACAACCTGGTATGCATAATTTGTTTTTGTAACCTGTAATTAATTGCATAGCAATGTACATTTTAATTTACACACTTCCTGAAGTATATGTATTTTAGCCGTAATATGTCACTACTCACACATGTATATGTTTGCGCCTGAAATGTTATTATTTGATTAAGAGATATGTTTAATATGAACTGTATGGTATTTTGTGTAACAACTTTGTGTCTTACATGATTGTAAGTATTTATAGTAAGTATTGTTCATATTATGTATTTTCAGGATGTTTCTAAATACAAGTCAAGTAAGTACTTGCTAAACTGAATTCATTTGAAGCTTTTTTAGCTTGACTATATGAAGTATACGGAGAGCTGTCCTACTTGCCCCGGCCTCAGCATCCATGTCTACACCTGTTAGTACAAGGTGGATTTGCTTCAAACTTAAAACCACATAATATGACACAAGGGACAAAACTTTGGCATCAATATTTCATGAATTATTCCCCTTTTGTACTAAAAATTTCAGGTTAAATTTTCAGTGCACTTTTCAATCTAATTAATTGATTAAAACTTGAAATACATTGCAGTTGTTCCACATCATCTCCCATATAATAATGACACAAGGTCCAAAAAAATACACAAATATGCCAAATTGTACTTACTTAAAGTTTTAATCTGGGTCATGTTGGGTAAAAAACAAGGTCACTCGGTCGAATCAAAGGAAAGCTTGTAAACACTTTAGAGGTCACAGTTGTGACTCTATCTTTATGAAACTTGGCCAGATGTTTGCCTTGATGATTTCTAGGTCAAGTTTGAATCTGGGTCATGTGGGGTCAAAAACTAGGTCACCCGGAAAAAACCTTGTGAACACTTTAGAGGCCACAGTTGTGACTCAATCTTTATGAAACTTTTGAAAATGGGTCATGTGGGTCATGGTTTCTGGATGATAACTCATGAAAGGCTTGACCGATTTTTAGCTCGACTATTCGGAGAATAGGGTAGCTATCCTACTCGCCCCGGCGTGAGCGTTAGCTTGCGCGTCACACAAATGTTAAAGTTTGCGTACCACCCCAAATATTTTCAAAGTCCATTGAGATATTGCTTTGATATTTTGCATACTTGTTTACCATTATGACCCCAGTCTGTGAAAAGGAGGAGGCAACTCTATCAAGCATTTTGACTGAATTGTGGCCCCTTTTTAACTTAGAATATAATGTTAAAGTTTGCGTACCACCCCAAATATTTTCAAAGTCCATTGAGATATTGCTTTCATATTTTGCATACTTGTTAACCATCATGACCCCAGTATGTAAAAAGGAGGAGGCAACTCTGTCAAGCATTTTGACTGAATTATGGCCCCTTTTCGACTTGGAATAAGTGTTAAAGTTTGCGTACCACCCCAAATATTTTCAAAGTCCATTGAGATATTGCTTTCATATTTTGCATACTTGTTTACCAACATGACCCCAGTCTGTAAAAAGGAGGAGGCAACTCTATCAAGCATTTTGACTGAATTATGGCCCCTTTTCGACTTAGAATAAATGTTAAAGTTTGCGTACCACCCTAAATATTTTCAAAGTCCATTGAGATATTGCTTTCATAATTTGCATACTTGTTTACCATCATGACCCAAGTCTGTAAAAAGGAGGAGGCAACTCTATCAAGCATTTTGGCTGAATTATGGCCCCTTTTCGACTTATAATATGCTTATTGTAATGTTAAAGTTTTACTCATTGCTTATATTATACTATCAAGCACTGAGAATAGTCGAGCGCGCTGTCCACTGACAGCTCTTGTAATAATTTTTGGTACACAAGTGTAACATTAGAAAATACATGTCAAATTTGAAATTGGGGTCAGTAGGTCAATGGTCAAGGTCACATAGTGACCCTGAACAGTTAAACGGTTTCCGGATGATAACTTGAGAACGCTTGTGCCTAGGATCATTAATTCTGGTACACAGGTGTAACATCATAAAATGCAGGTTAAATTCGACTTTGATATATGTAGGTCAAAGGTCAAGGTCACAGTGACTCGGAACAGTTAAATGGTTTCCGGATGATAACTTGAGAACGCTTGGGCCTAGGATCATGAATTTTGATACACAGGTGTAATATCATAAAATACAGGCCAAGTTCTACTTTGAGTTCAGTAAGTCAAAGGTCAAGGTCACAGTGACTCGGAACATTTAAATGGTTACCGGATGATAACTTGAGAATGCTTTGGCCTAGAATCTTAAATTTTCGTACAAAGGTGTAACATCATGAAATACAGGTCAAGTTAAACTTTGAGGTCAGTTGGTCAAACCTCAAGGTCACAGTGACTCGGAACAGTTAAACGGTTTCCGGATGATAACATGAGAATGCTTGGGTCTAGGTTAATGAAAATTGATAGGGAGGTTGGTTATGACCAGCAGATGTCCCCTACAGACTTTGAGGTCAGTAGGTCACAGGTCAAGGTCACAGTGACACGGAACATTTAAACGTTTTCGTACAATAACTTCAGAACACTTGGGATTAGGTTACGAAACTTAATAGGGAGGTTGGTCATGACCAGCAGATGATTTGTATTTATTTCGAGTTCCAAAGGTCAAAGGTCAGAGTGACCCGGAACATTTAAACCTTTTCTGGACAATAACTTGATCATAAATTTTTCTACACAGGTGTAACATGATAAAGTACAGGTCAAGTTTGACTTTGAGGCTAGTAAGTCAAAGGTCAAGGTCACAATAACACAAACAGTTAAACGGTTTCCGGATGATAACTTGACAACACTTGCGTCTAGGTTAATGAAAATTGATAGGGAGGTTGGTTATGACCAGCAGATGACCCTTACAGATTTTGAGGTCAGTAGGCCACAGGTCGGACAATAACTTCAGAACGCTTGGGACTAGGATCACGAAACTTAATAGGGAGGTTGGTCATGACCAGCAGATGATTTGTATTGATTCTGAGTTCCAAAGGTCAGAGTGACCCGGAACATTTAAACCTTCTCCGGACAATAACTTGAGAACGCTTGGGCCGAGGATCATGAAACTTCATAGGGAGGTTGATCATGGCCAACAAATTACCTCTCTTTTTTTTTTATTTGTCAAAAGTAGGTTACAGCATATAGCATATAGTATAAGAAATATTCTATAAGTAGGTAATTACATACTGAGTTATTTGAAAGAGTTTATGTTATATAAAACTTGTATAAAGCCTTGACCCTTGCCATGTTAGATTTCTTTAAAGAAATTGTCTGTCCTTCAATTAATAATGAATTACCTCTCTTGATTTTGAGGTCAGTAGGTCAAAGGTCAAGCATGTTCCCTGTCGACATTGGATATATTGACAAGGACATATTGTGGGGGTATAATTCGTCACTCCTGTGACATCTCTAGTTTTCATTAAAATTGATCTATAGCATCATTGTAAGGTCATCTCTCAAATTTGTTCAAATGAGGGCACATGACCTGTTTTATGCTTTTATACTTATCACAAATATTATTATTCATGATTCAGTGTGTCATAAATATATTCACTGTCATATGGTCAAGGTCTTGGGCCTTCTTAATTCGTCCATCACACTAGCTGGTGTACTCAATTGCTCTTACAGTTACCGTACATGGTATGATTAGGCTTAAGAAGTAGATGATCCCAAATGTTTTGGGGATAAGTAGGTCAAGGTCATACTGATCAGAGGAACAACCCATCATGGGGGGCATACACGTTCTTCAAACAGCTCTTAGGAATATGTGTCTCTTGACTGATTTTTTTTTTAATTTTCAGGTATCCATCAAAGATTGGCCATGCATGGTGTTTGCAGAACTGAAAGCCAAGCTGTTATTTTTGAAAATTTATTATAAAGTTCTAAATGGAAATACAATTTGAAAAATACAGACAACTTCTTGTATTTTTAAGCTACCACTTAACCATAGTGTTAATTGATCGGTTACAGACATAAATGTATGCCGTGAAGTTCAGTTTAAAGTGACTAAATATAAACGCTGTAACAGGAGGATTGGTCAATAGATGAAAGGTCAAGTTCTAAGGCCATTATTCACAAGCCAAATACTTTTGCGTCTCTAAATCTCGTATAGGGAGAAGATGTCAAGAGGTCATATTTATGCCCAACTTTGAAGAATAGGTGGTGAATTGCTTTGCTCATTGTTGGTCTGTCGGCATCGTTTTAATCCCCTGCCATATGTGGTGGGGAGTTATAGGAATAGTCTCTGTCCTTACGACCGTCCGTAACATTTTGTATCGCTAAGTATATCCTAAACCCCTCCAAGGATTTTCATGAAACTTAGGTCAAATGATCACCTCATTAAAACGATGTGCAGAACTTATGAGTCAACCATGTCAGCTCAAGGTCAAGGTCACAACTCAAGCTCAAAGGTTTGAGCCGTCCATTTTGTGTCTGCTCTGTATCTCCTAAACCCCTTGAACGATTTTCATGAAACTTGGGTCAAATGATCACCTCATCAAGACAGTATACAGACCTTGCCAGTCAGCCATGTCGGCCCAATGTCAAAGGTTTGAGCTCTGTATCTCCCAAACTCCTTGAATTATTTTCATGAAACTTTGGTCAATTGATCACCTCATCAAGACAATTTTAAGAACTTATGAGTCAGCCATGTTGGCTCAGGGTCAAGGTCACAACTCAAGGTCAAAGGTTTGAGCCTTCATTTTGGGTCTGCTCTGTATCTTCTAAACCCCTTGAAGATTTCTCAAATTCATAGATGTTGTCATATAATTAACAACGTCAGTGCTTCCACCCATTACCATCAGCCCTTTCACTATCCATAACAGCGGCGGGGGACAGCTGTCTTTCAGATTGCCTTGTCTGATCAGTAACTAGATAATACTTATGCCTACAGTAGTCAAACTTCATGGACCTATTACCTGTCGACAGCAGATGACCTATTCTGTTGTTGGGATCAGTGGAATAACTTCCCCATTGGTGTTTTTGCTACTGACCGTTCCAAGGCGGTGCCCCACTGTGTTCCTTTGTTTGTTCGTTTTGTCCTTGTGTGTTGACTTTGTGTGCGCGCGTGTGTGTATGCTTATTGTTCGTCTTGTCCTTGTGTGTTGGCTTTGAGTGTGTGTGTGTGTGTGTGTTGTTCGTTTTGTCCTGGTGTGTGGGCTTTGAGTGTGGGTGTGTGTGGTGCACGCGTTTGCGTGCTGGGGGGTTCGTTTTGAGGAGGCTGCGCTTTTTGTGCGTGGCATTCCCTGTTTGATATTTTTCTTTCATAGTAATTTTGAGACTGTAAACAGTTTCCGACCAATATTTCAAGAGTGCGTTGGCCTACTGACGCCAAGCTTTATACAAGTGTCTGTGGTAAGTAGACTTCTATTGTCACAAGGACGTTGAGACTGAAAACTTTGTCTGCTGTATACTTGAAGAGTGCTGTAGCTGACCAGATTTAGAACTACAGTATGATTTCCTGTCGTCATCAGATGATCATTATGGGTCAGTTGTTTGAAGGTCATGGTGACCTCTAGACTGAAAATGTTCTCCGGTCAATATCTGAAGAACCCTTTAGCCTACAGCCATTAAACGTCCTAAGGAGATTGAATGTAAATGACCCATACTTTTTACGTGCCAGTATGTCGAAGGTCATGGTCACTGACCCTTAGACTGAAACGTTTCTGCTTATTAACCCCCGCCGTGGCGGAGGGATTATAGGAATGGTCTGCGTCCGTTCTTCCGTCCGTCCTTCCGTAACACTTTCGTGTCCGCTCCATATCTCCTAAACCCCTTGAAGGATTTTCATCAAACTTGGGTCAAATGATCACCTCATCAAGACGATGTGCAGAACCCATGAGTCAGCCTTGTCGTTTCTAGGTCAAGGTCACAACTCAAGGTCAAAAGTTTGAGCCTTCCATTTTGTGTCCGCTCTATATCTCTTAAACCCCGTGAAGGAATTTTATAAAACTTGGGTCAAATGATCACCTCATCAAGACGATGTGCAGAACCCATGAGTCAGCCATGCCAGTTCAAGGTCAAGGTCACAACTCAAGGTCAAAGGTTTGAGCCTTCCATTTTGTGTCCGCTCTATATCTCTTAAACCCCTTGAAGGAATTTTATAAAACTTGGGTCAAATGATCACCTCATCAAGACGATGTACAGAACCCATGAGTCAGTCATGCCGGCTCAAGGTCAAGGTCACAACTTAAGGTCAAAGGTTTGAGCCTTCCATTTTGTGTCCGCTCTATATCTCCTAAACCCCTTGAAGGATTTTCATCAAACTTGGGTCAAATGATCACCTCATCAAGGCGATGTGCAGAACTTATGAGTCAGCCATGTCGGTTCAAGGCCAAGGTCACAACTGAAGGTCAAAGGTTTGAGCCTACCATTTCGTGTCCGCTCTATATCTCCTAAACCCCTTGAAGGAATTTTATAAAACTTGGGTCAAATGATTACCTCATCAGAACGATGTGCAGAAATTATGAGTCAACCATGCCAGCTCAAGGTCAAGGTCACAACTAAGAGTCGAAGGTTTGAGCCTTTCATTTGGTGTCCACTCTGTATCTCCTAAACCCCTTGAAGGATTTTCATCAAACTTGGGTCAAATGATCACCTCATCAAGAACTCATGAGTCAGCCACGTCAACTCAAGGTCAAGGTCACAACTGAAGGTCAAGGTTTCAGCTCTGTATCTCCTAAACCCCTTGAAGGATTTTCATGAAACTAGGGTCAAATGATCACCTCATCAAGACGTTGTGCAGAATTCGTGAGTCAGCCATGTCAGTTCAAGGTCAAGGTCACAGCTAAAATCAAAGGTTTACCCTTTCACTATCCATAGCAGTGGCGGGGGATTTAGCTGTCTTTCAGACTGCCTTGTTAACTAGAACACTTGCTCCTACTCTTAACTTCACAGGGGGCCTCCGTGGTCGAGGGGTTAAGGTCGCTAACTTCAAATCACTTACCCTAACCGACGTGGGTTCGAGCCTCACTCGGTGTGTTGAATTCTTCATGTAAGGAAGCTATTCAGCTAGCTTACGGAAGGTCGGTGCCCGCTTATGATGAAATAATACACGGAGGGGCACCTGTGGTCTTCATTCACCATCAAAGCTGGAAAATCGCCATATGACCTATAATTGTCGGTGTGAATTAAACAACAACAAAAAAAACTAACTTCACAGACTTATTTTCTATTTTCAACATACGACACTTGAGGTTTTTGCTGTTGATGAGTCAAGGTCAAAGTGAAAAAGATGCTCATTCATATGATTTACATACTAAGCTCAGTAAGCTGGGGTTTGAACCTGTATTGGAAGTATGGGAAGTTTTTTTGTTATCACTAGGTTAGGAAAGAAACAGCCATAAGTGTCATTTCGTCATGATCTGTACGGAACAAGGCTGGAATTTTCGTAAAATCGCGACCAAGTCTGAAATTTGGATCAAAAACTAGATCAAATCGCAAAAATACACGTTTACAAGTAATGTCACATTTTCTATCTTATGTTTTTGTTTTGATGAATTCAAGTTACAAACTGTTCATCTGCGAGCAAAATATACATCACTAGTTGAAATCATAGAAACTCGCACACTGTTTCTGTACACCTGTCCTGTCAACTTCAACATGTCTGTCAGTTAGAAAAATTCTGAATAGAACATGCAATAATTAATCACAGGTGCCCATCCGGGCATTCCATTCTTTTAAGAACGAGTGGAAACTTTTATAAATACTGACCTCCCGTAAGCCATACTGACAACATCCTCACGTGATGTTTCGAACCCACAGCGAGGCAAGTGATTCGAAGTCAGCGACTTTTTCCACTCGGAGACACCATTCATTAATCTTACCAAGCAACTGGTGCAACGCAATGCATGGAAACATGGTACCGTACATTGTCTTGTGTATATTTCTAAACATTCATAGTTATTTTAAGCATATATGAGCCGCGCCATGAGAAAACCAACATAGTGGCTTTGCACAGTCTAGTCAGGATCCATGCTGTTCGCTAACAGTTTCTCTAATTCCAATAGGCTTTAAAAGCGAACAGCATGGATCATGACTAGATTGCGCGTATACGCAGGCTGGTCTGGATCCATGCTAATTGCAAAGCCACTATGTCGGTCTTCTCATGTTCCTGACCTCCTATACACATCAATAGTTTCTTTATTTCTTACACAATCCTTCAAATAATAACAATTCGTCTGCGTGACACTTATCAATATCCAGAATACTATACTCAGACCGTAACAAGGAACCATACTTTTATACATTCTTTCATGACACGTATAAATTTTATATAAAGTCTTCAATGATACATGCATAGGTCTCAGTTCGGCAGTCAGTTTTAAATGTCTTGTTTTGTATCATTTTCACATAACAGTTCTGTCTGAAATAAACATTATTTCTTGGAAATGAAAATTAATTTTCACAAAAGGCGCGTTTCCGGATTTAGACTGTTGAAAAACAGATTTAATTAGGGGATACACGTATGTAAAGGAAGTATAAGACGGGTGATGGTAATGATGGCTCCAATTTTTTGAGTGAGAGTAGTGGGTTTTCTAGATAGATCTAGAGGTATAATTCCCGTGAAAAATTAAGAAAGAAATTTGGTGATGATTTTAATACATGTCCGTTTTCGTCATCCAAATTCACAATACAAACATTAGCATTTTACTGTAGCTCAGAGTAAACCGAAAATATCGTAATTGATGACTTATATCTTTATTTTAACATTTCAAAACGATACCCAGTAAGCTTTTGGGGTTTGAGCGTCGCCTGGTCCGCTCGCCTATTCTTCCGTTTTCATTGAATCGGGGATCCTCGGTAATGTACGGTAATGTACGTTATGTCACGAATATTAACGGAGGTTTCCGAGGGTTATGTTTGTGTCGTCTGCTATTTTACTGAATCGGGGATCCACGGTAATGTACGTAATATCACAGATTTGTTTTTTTTTTTTTTTTTTTTTTTTTTAATCCCTTTGCACTTTTCACCGCCGAATTCCTTCGGCCCTCGGAACAGTCTTTCTACTCCTACGATCTACTTTCCACGGATCTTATTTCCAGATTTTATTTCTACTCCTAATTGTAAGATGGTAAATCTAGTAAACCTACTTAAAATTCAAATCATTTTGAATTATTTAATTCACTTCAGTTGTGGTAAAAAATAATAGATATATTGTTGATATTGTATTTCTTTACACAATGCGTGAGTTATTGTTTGTACAATTTTGTATTAGGCCTTTTTTATCTTATGTTAGGCTTTTTATATTACGGAATAAGAAAGAGAGTAACGAACCGACGCCGGGAATTGCTGTGACAATAGTAAAATAAAGGCTATGACATTATTATATTTTGTTTGATAAAAAGATGACTTAATGCCTTGTGGTTACACAATTATATATAAATGACTGTGATTAAGATGAAAATGAATTTTCAGATTATACACCAACGCAAAATCCAGACTCGCAAAAATCACGATTTTTCGAATTGTTTGTAAATTTCTTCTATGGTAGGATCAATCATTGTAAAATATATTTACTTAAAATATTATCAGACCATTTAAAAATGAAACATGCTTTATCATTTGCGCACGATAAACCAATTCTTGGACGATCAGAAAACACATCCGTACAGTTACTTCCTACTAGTTTTGAAAAAAGTGACATGTTTATCCCAGGTGAGAACTACACCCTGTGCTTTGTTCATTTTACACAACGTCAGATCTTCTGAATATAATGTACGCAAAAAAATTGCTTTTTTACCAGTCCGAATTCAAACAGACGAAATATGAACACTTGAATATCATCTCAACTATCTAGTTTTCCGGTGCAAATATTTTTGTTTGTGTTTGGGAACACATTTATTTTAAACATTTATCTCTCCGCCGAAGAAAACTTTTATAAAATATGCTTATTAAATAAGATTTATAAATTTTATTACATGTTTATGTTTAGATTATGCCGGTTGTTTTGTTACTAAGCAAGTGTCCGTTTTATTTACACGACGTTAAAAAAATGTAGACTGCGTCACTGTGTTTAACCAGTTACGAGAAAGTTACGAGAAAGTTACGAGGATTACGATATGCGGACTTACGAGGACGTTGATAATACGGTTTGCGAGAATCATAAATATTCTCGTAAATCGGAACTTACGAGAAATGGACCTCGCAAGTTTCTCGTAAAGTTACGATATTGATAAGACGGCCCTTTAAGATAAGACGGTCTTTAAAGTGACACATTGTGTAAATTCTTGAAGCCTTTGAACATACGTACTTCTTTAATGTAGCTCAATAGGGAAAGCGCAGAGCTACAAGTTGAGTGGCCGCGAGTATTGATTTCCGGATGACGGTCCGTATTCCGACTTTATGTTGTGTTAGTGTACTGTTTAATTTTTCAGCTTTAACGTTTCGGCTTGGATTGATCCAATACTCGAGTTTTAATGGTTAATGTCTTTTTAATTCACCCCTTGGATATGGTGCCTGCCTTTTAGTTCTATCTTTTGGCAGTTCTGTGATATGCAGGATCCATAAACACATATACCCTCTCTAAATTCCAGTTTATTTAATTCTGTCCATTGTTTTCTCGTTTAGGGCAAAGCAATTATTTTATTTGGGAACCATACGCCGCTTTTCATGGAATTGCATCATTGAATATTCCGTGTGCACCGCCGTTTGAATACATCTGCGGATGTCTCTAAATTGAATCCTAGTACTTATAACATGTGTAAATATTTCGTTCCGCTCATCCCGGGGCTAGAAGGCCTGGACGGTAGCTTGTATCCCCACTACCGTCCATTAACAGGCTCAATCAAACCGAGCCTACAACATTTTCGTTTATGTCGTGTTGAGCGACCTGTGGTTTTCCACTTTTTTATTTTATGGGAAGACGTTTACAACTCCTTGCGGAGAACAGTACAGAATCGAGAGACTGGCCACAAGTGGGCTATATGCATACATACAGAATCGAGAGACTGGCCACAAGTGGGCTATCTGCATACCGTTACTTAACTGAAATACAGTTTAAATTTAGCATCTGTTCAGTGTATGTTTTCTGCATCTGTTAAGAATATTTTACTGTCCTGTTTATTTCTTTTATTCTTTTAATAAAATCTGAAAAGTAAATCCCTCGGAAGCACCGAAAACAAGGCAAACAGTGAAAATTGCAGACTCGGTTTGATTGAGTCTGTTCATGAGCAGTAATGGAAAATGCAACACTGCCCACGCCCCCTAGCACCGGCTTAAGCAGTATTCAATCTTCAAATCTAAATGAGTTGAAATCAATGATCCCGAAGGACCAGAAAATATAACAACACTGAGATGAAGTCGGGGTGACTTTTTACGGCCGCCACACAGCACTTAACACCCGCTGTTGTGAAGTAAATAAAATCTGAAAAGTAGATCCCTCGGAAGCACCAGCCTCATTTGGTAAACGCTCTCTGAAACGGTGATCGAAAACTGTCAATGCATAAACAGCATTTCTGAAATATGAAGACATGCAAGTTTAGATTTAATACATATTTCGTGTAAATCTTTTTCCCTAATTTGACAGTATACGCTAACTGGCTTGATTGGTACAGTCAAGTGGCAATCATTTTCTACTGACGTGACATGAAGTCCTTATCAAAGTATCAGAACATCTGGTGAACAAGAATAACAAGTAAACGGAAACGAAGCTAAATTAACAATTATTTACACGATAACGGAATGTCACACCTCGATCAAATGTATCCTCGTTTCTGTTGTACAGTCATGTAGATATGAAAATCATGGCATGAAAATTGATTATAAAAGACTTTGCACGTATTGTATTCAAGTTGCACGTGATTTTGAAAACGCTAAGCACGCATATACCCACAAAATACGAAATGGGCCAAATAATAGTTCTAAAAAGAACGACATATCTGCATTTATAAAGTTATTGCCAGTATTACAAGTAGTAAAGTTTAACGAACCGTTAGTTGATTTAATTCTCTGATCATAGATATCGATATAAATTTTAGGGAAGATGTGTATATGAAGGCAGAAACCTCAAGAAATAAAAACAAACTTTTTTTTCATTTAAACGTTATTCATTGCCACCCGGTGTTTGTATAATTATGACCTGAATGCTGTAAAATATAAGACTTTATCAAAGTTTGTTTTATGTTGTTAATTAGAATGGGTTATTTCTCTTTTATGTCATGACGTTATCAGCAAATTAGGTCTTAATGATACTTTTTGAGGTCTTCCTACATCATAATTAGACCTTCGTATGATTAAACGGAAGTTAGATGTTCGTATCTCAAAGTAAACACATTGAACTTTATCATATCATAAAGCTTTAAAATGTTTGGAAAAAAATGGCTTAGATACCATCTCATAATATTAACAACTATCGAGGCGACTGTGGTTGTCGTGGAAGCTTGTGTAGGCAGTATGTGTGGAAATAACACATGTAGCGGTAACATTTGTAGATGCAACGTGTAGAGACAAACAAAATTGCGGAAACTCATTGTGTATCTGTTATGTTTTCCGATTTAACCAATTGATACATTTCATGAGTTTACTGACGAAAAAGAATACAAATTAAAAACAACAACAGAGTGAAACGTTTGAACACTTCGATTTCAGTATGATCACATAATTACATTTCCGTGATATTACATATTCTAGTTAGGCAATTTAGCAATTAACTTAACTCGTGCAAAATTGTTCGAAAATACCAGATAATGCTGAAATCTCTTACGTAGCATGTGTAATTTGCCGATTGCCATTATGAATCATGTATTGTAATCCTTTCTATTTGAATAAACGCCGTAATGAAAAGTCTTAAACAATGTTTAAGCGAGCCACATCCTTGCTTTTAAAAAGCGAACCTACTTTTGTTGTATATAAGATAAAGGTTAGATATTTTGTGGAAATTATATGATTTCAATTATTTCCCTTCAAAAGTTACTTTTCCTGTTTCCTCTAGATCTGGCGGATTGAACAGATTCAATATTAAAGGCGTAAATTAAAGTATTAATTCGTAGTATGTTTAGAAACCTTTGTTTTTTACTTCTAAAAGTGGTTGTATTGCAAGGAGTGCCAGACACAGTTATACAAAGAAAGGAAATCTCATGAAGGAGCTCCACGGAAGGAGTATTCTCGGTGATTGAGTTGCTCAGTGATCTAGTTGTAACACGCTTGAAGGCAAAACAGAGGTCTAGGTCAAGGCACTTGACATTTCTGACATACCCTTGATGCTCTCCTACTTAAGAGACCGGTACTTGTTCTTACAAACAAAGATGGCTTCGCATGTTTCGGTGCTATACACCGGAAACCAGTTTATTCAAAAAGAGCCATGATAAGATAGCTGGACAGGCCAGAACTTAATGAATTGCTCTCTTTTTGTTCTTGGAGATTTCTCTTGCTCTGTACCTCAGGTCTGATCACTGTGTGCTTGTAGTGGTTAACAAAGAATTTCTCACTTCTCTTAGACATACACATCTAGTAATATTACAGTAGTTAAGAAATTAAATGGAGGAAGACAAACAATTAACGAAGGAGGTTACAGTCTCGCGCAATGGAAAACTACTATTGCTTTTAACTGGTTTAAAATTATATCAGAAAGTCTAGAAAAAGTGTCAAAAATTATTACTATTAATGAAGAAAGAAAAAATGTAAGAGTACATACAGCACCCTGACCCTTGCATCGCAAAGTAGGCCTGCAACAATAAAAAAAATGTAGTGGAAAGATCAAGTAGATGGGTTGGATCAAACGTCCAACAGCAAGTGCCCTTTAATTATATGCAAAGTACAAACAATTGGTAAGGGATAGATAAAGGCTCGGGATGTTGGAGGAAGCGAAAAAGAAATAAAGATGATTTTCAATTTCATTTACTATTACACCATATATCCCGTACCTGGTCACAAAACTAATAATCTTAATCCTTGAGACAGAAATGAATTGATAATTTTATAACAGGATTCGGAATAGAAATATCTGAAGTTAATTTCGATTATATTTCCATTACATTTGAGCTTGATAATATATCAATATTTATTTTTCACAGCTTTAAGGAATATGTAAGATGTTTTCATGAAATATGAAACTTTCTGCTTCCCTGCTTCAGTCAGTTCGGCAGCTATTTCATGATTAAATGCCTTTCTGGACACAAAAAAAAATCTTGTTGCGCAGATATTATTAATCAAAATTTTCATTGGCAACAAATTTATTAGCATGCATTCGTAAACAAAACATACATACCAAAACACTATTTGCATTTTCATACTAAATATCTCCGTATAAGAGTCAATTTCACTTTTTGCGAGGTTTCTTGTCCAGATGAGATATATTTAAAAAGTTATAAATAGATACAAATTCAATTGCCGGTGAATGCAACATATAACTGTGAGGTTCAAAACCTATTTTGTACCTACACACTTGCATCAACAATGTTCTGTGCCATTCCTTAATCATTACCATAAAGTGTCCATGTATTTTCATAAGTACATCATCTATCACTGAAACAGTAATGACCGTTTTTAAAATGTAAAGTAATGTTCTGAAAATGCAAGAAAATAATATGTAAGTGAAACATGTTCTAAAATATTTTTCCCACAGATCATTGTCTGTGATGTAACATAAAATACATATCAAACATCTTGGTCATTGAATTATAAACTATTTGCTTCCCCTCTATGTGAAAGGTCGTACCTCCTCTTACATTTTTACAGTGATATTGGTAAAAGAATCTCATATTTCATAAGGAATATCACCATTTAGAAGTATGAATCTATTAAGTTACTTTTTGTTTCAGTATTAGGAGTAATATATATTATCGGCATTATTGTACACACACTGAAAATATTTTGATGAGTTTAATGTTTGTTGTGTAAAACTAGACATTATACGCATATCATACACATTCAAAAATCTCATTGATCATTTTATACTCTTTGTACAATTGTGTTTAGGTTTTCAATAGTAGTTTAGAGCTTTAAGAACTGAATTCAGTTAGCATGTACAAGTACGAACTTGTCATCCGCAAATTACTGACAACTGCCTTACAGAAATGATGTTGAGCACGAATGCATACACATGTATTCCCTATTATTATATACTCGTTTCTATTCCCCGTTAAGTTACACTGGTACCGGAAACGTCAATATTTTTCCATACACTGACGCCTGAATGTCATGTCGGATGCGTGACGTAATTCAGTGTGATTTGTTGCACTATTTTTTTCTATTCAGTTCAATTGTCAATCCTATTCAGGCTATTAAACATATTTATGGTATTTACATTATATTTATAAGTGTAGATACGTATGTAATAAAAAAAAGGTTGATATCTTTGCATCGGGAAATATGCAATCGTTCTTCAGCGGAAGAATATTGCGCTCCTAAAGTCGCGAAATATATTCGCCGAAGAACTCGTGTATATTTCCCGACACAAAGCTAATAACCTATAACTGTAAAATCATCACAATGAACATGCACTGCGCCTGGGGATTGATCTTGCATTCTAATATGCTTGCCTCTGTTAAAACACTCTTATGCTAGAATGACGTCACGTAACAATATTTACAAAAAAATGAAACATTTGATGAAAGTACGTGGCCACTTCTTTCTGCATGACATTGTTTAAATTAACGATTAACATTTTTACTTGAAATAAACAAAACGTGGTAGCTTACATATATTTTGTGTAGACACTGCATTTTACTTTTCACTAAGTACGATTAAATATGAAATCTGCAAACAAGAATGTAATAATATATTTATAGGTTATTAGCTTTGTATCGGGAAATATGCACGAGTTCTTCAGCGAAAATATTGAGCGACTTTAGGAGCGCAAAATTCTTTCGCTGAAGAACGAGTGCATATTTCCCGATGCAAAGATAAAAACCTTTTTATTACATACGCATCTACACGTATAAATATAATGTAAATATCATGAATTTGTTCAATAGTCTAAATAGGACTAATAATACTGAACTAAATAGAAAAAAGTAGTGCAACAACACACACTGAATTACGTCACGCAACCGATATGAAATTCAGGCGTTAGTGTATGGAAAAGTATTGACGTTTCCGGTACCAGTGTAACTTAACGGGAAATCGAAACGAGTATGTAATAATATCGGATACGTATATACTTTAACAGAATAT
This sequence comes from Mercenaria mercenaria, assembly GCF_021730395.1. NCBI lineage: Eukaryota > Metazoa > Mollusca > Bivalvia > Venerida > Veneridae > Mercenaria > Mercenaria mercenaria. The sequence continues at coordinate 60,167,122 of NC_069378.1, forward strand.
TAAACGATTATACGTGTCTGTTCCAGATCAAACATAAAATTGTTTTGAGAACATTAGTTTATTTGAATGAAAATATATTTATGGGAACGATATGTGGTTATTGGTGACTGAAACTTAAAAGACATTTACTACTTCCATGTATTTTCATTCAGCGACAGAGCTTGAAAAGTACTGTTTAAACCATTAATGTATGCAAATTGAAACCTGGCTTTTGTGACATCAATGCTAAATCTCATCATTGAAATTAGTCCCAAAATTCAGAGAACGAAGTATATATATTAAAAGTTTTGCTTCACATTGTCAGAATGTCATAATTTGAAACAGCCATGAAATAAATCCAACGTTTATGTTCTTTAACATGCATTTTATTTTAAATAAACCAGCAATTAGTCCATTTATAAAAGTAGGACGATCAAGTGCGATTTGACATGATGTTTATAATATTTCACTGTTTATTACATTGCACATGCAATGTTTGTAAAAAAAATATGAAAAAAAAGAAGTGCTCTTAAACACCGGGTTCGTGTGATGGTATAATATGTTATTCCCAAAGCTGGAAAGACATTACTCTAGCGCATTTCATTTTCGGACAGAAACGTTTCGTATTTAGAACAACAAGTCCTATAATCAGTACAAGTTTAACATTTGAATCAAAACAGATCAGAATGTTGCGCTTTCCAGGGTAACAAATTGTCAAATGTATCTTTGGACTAAGATTTATTAGTGTTCTGGTGAATTATTAGTTAAAATATCAAACAATACCAGAAAGCACGTCTATTATAGAATCAGATCTGTTCATTGTGTGAGAAATGAAAAATATATTGTTAAATTTTAATCAGTTATATGCAACTTTTTCTAAATGCCGGTATTTGCGAGTGTGCAATGTAATTTGTATGAAACACATCTGATGCATTTTCCGGAAATACCGCCGTTGTTGTATAACCACAGTTAGGAATTTATCGCCCCTCGCCGAAGTAAGTTCCATATGTACATTGGAGTGTAGAATTCTTCATGTGACGAAGCCATGCAGTTGACTTTCCGAAGGTCGGAGATTCTATCAAGGTACCTGGTAATGTTTGAACTAAAGCCCGGTGGAGCAACGGAGGGTAGTATCAAAAGCTGAAACGGTCGACATATGACTTAAACTCTGTTGGTTTGACTTTTAAACCAACGATAGAATTGACGTTACTCTTGTGCATTCTGTTTACGGATAGAAACATTTTCTATTCAGAGAAGCAAGACACAAGATTGAACTAAGAATATTTTATAATATCAAAATATTAACAGAAGGTATATCCATTCTGGAATTAGATCATTTTTGTGAAATGTGAAAAAGCAGCATGACGTTTCATTCAACAACGAAAATCAGTTAAATGCAACTTTTCCTTAATGCCAGTATCAGCGAATGTGCTATTGGCTGTATTGTTGTCACCGCTCGACGTAATTCTTTACATTTATGTTATTAAATGTAGTTGTTATTACATCACTAAACTTCGTATAATTGCGAACAGTTTGAGTTACTTTCAGTTACAGTTGTGATTATTATGTGAAAGGCATTGGAAAGCACTATTCCGACATGAACTGTACTCAATGTTTACGGTAATCAAACCAATACTAGAGTATAATTAAAACAGTCAAGTTCGTTTTTAAAATCCTTAATACAGGTACCTGCATGCAATGATTATGTGTTTAATTTAAAGTTAATTGTCATAGAATTATTGGATTAAAATAATCAAAGTAATGAAATGTTCACTGACGTGTTAAAGCGGTTCATATAACTCAATGGAACGTACAAGTAACCTGAAATTGAATGGTGATTAGTTTGAAAATTGTCTCAAACGAGAAACAAAAGGTGACACTTTTTTATATAATTCAACTATAGTTTACTGACCTATTTCCGCAGTAAAACACGTAACACATGCTCTATAATTCAATAGAATATAGTAATAGTTCTCCTCTATGACCTGTCAAAACAATTAAAAGCTACACAATTACATTGTAAACATATGTTATATCAATACTTCATGGACATTTCATTTCAACGCGCACTGTACTCGATTTCAATGCACGCCAGTTGTTCATAAAATGCAATGGAGACTCTTATTGCAATTTGTATATAGTTAGACAGGCAGAGACAAAATGTCATATAAACTTAAAGTCAGAACAGCGAATTATCTCGTTGGTATACATTAAACATTTCACGGTTTGTTTTGTAGCCACTTACAAATGTAAGTTTACATTGTTTGTTGCCGTACTTCTAATTTCTGAAGAAAAAAAATAAAATATCATTTTACAGATAAACATCCATTAACTATGATAACATCAAAGACTGTCCGACTGATTTATAATTTACATTCAAGTTTATGTTCCCTGTTCCGAGATGATGATACCGATATAATCATTCACTTGTAAATATAGTTTTGGTTTCACGTGAACAATTCATAGCATGTTTTAATTGTTTTATGACGTAAGCACACTTCGAAGAAAAACAGTTTTTATCCTCGTCATGTCCTTGATCTATGTTAACTTATCAGCTGGCATTTTAAGGTATGGTTATAAGCTTAAAGGTGGTCAATCACATTTAAACAACATTTAATGACATTTTTTACTTAAAAAAGAATGTGGTATCATTAAACTATCGACATAGGCTGATTTCTATTTACTTGTGAGTCGTGTATGTAAAAACAAATGTTGTTTTGGAGTCGTGGTGAAGATAACATTACATCGCTATGTCACGGGGCTATTTGTTTATTGCGGGTTCTTGTACATATGAGATGGGTGCTGTAAATATATATAATAATATATTTGGACAATGTATATTTATTGTTCATACAACAACAATAATGGCGGATGACATAACAAAGGGTTCATTACACATATGTCAACGGTGTTCAATAAATGTCATCAAATGTACTTTAAAACAATATATCAGTTACATTTAAAAGCCTTAGTTATTTAGAACACATATTTATGTAACTAACAATATATATTAGGACATCAGAACATACCTGTAAATATATATAATAATATATTTGGACAATGTATATTTATTGTTCATACAACAACAATAATGGCGGATGACATAACAAAGGGTTCATGGGAAGGGCCAAGGGAGATGATAAGTATAACTCTGGATTAGTGCAAGTGATACGACCTACGATAGTAATGTTACGGCTTACGAATTGACTAATGACTACTACTGACTGCTAACTACGTGACAACAAATAGATTCTAATACAGTACGTTCCTGAAAGTATAAAATAGGTAAATAATGGCATTTGAGACATGTTTCATGTTGATAATATTATTTGCGTCCTATGACATCATTCCCGCCTTTGTGAAAATGTCGTCCCCGACATTGCATATAATACAGTACGTTCTGAACATTAAACAATATAAAATACTTATCAAAATAAAAAAAACTATATGTTACTTGCATATGACTAGCATATATGCAAAATACCCTGAGGTAAATGATTATATAAATGCATATATATGATTAGAGATATTCAAATGTTCAAATACATGGATGGAAGAATGAATGAATGAATGATTGAATGAACGTATGAATAAATGAATGAAAGAATGATTGAATGAATGTACATACATATGTATGTATGTATGTATGTTTGAAAAATTGAATGAATGAATGAATGAATGAATAAGATGTAATAATATGACTACAAACATATTGTTAGTGTAATCTCTAATTACAAAATTAAATGTTGCAATACCGTCACATCACCACAATAGTCAAATTTATGCAAATGTTAAGATATCTAATATCTAAATGATAATGTATTCTATAAATGCATATATGAACATTTTGCATAAACACATATCTATCAATACAGTCACTATAATACATGTGAATAGTTGAATACAATTAATACAATATCACCTTACTCCATGGTGAAAATTTTCAGCTAACAATCTTTATTCCTCCTTGAATTATGTAATAAATACAAACATTTCATTGCATCACTCTACGAACATCAGATATCTCCTTTAGACATATCTTGCGTCACATACTTCAATTCAAGCTTGCAAACTTCTTGATAGCAGAAATAACATGAAATGAATAGTCCGCCTTCACAATTATTCACAATATGAATCGGTAAAAGTTTTAAGATATTAAAATAATTCACCATGAAGTTATTCAAACAGTTTCTGCTTCATGTGACCAAGTTCATTCAGTTCAAACTCTAAAACACTCATATCTATATCAGTTCTGTTGAAAACGTGTAGTATGATATATATGTACTTATATCATTTCAGTCCTTCGCGGAGGTTATCACAGGTAAGTCTTTCAGGTCGTCTTTTCTTCCTTTGCGGACGAGTTTCTCTCCTTTCTTCCTCTGATTCACTTCCCATTTCAGTTCCATTATCCTGTACGCTTTCGTGAGGGATTTCATCAAGGTCAGTTCCACTGTGGTAAGTATTTTCTTTTTCAGCTTGCTGTATATCGGCTTGTTTATTTCTGGAGGACGGTGATGGCAAAGAAAAGAAAGGTAACAACATATTGCGATGCAACTTTCTTATCCTAGACTTTGGCTTGTTTTCCTGTTGGACCTCAAACACTGGTATATCATTGTTTGGTTGTCTGAGAACAACGTAAACATTGTTTTCCCAAGTGTCTGCCAATTTCTGACGTCCTTTCAGTCCGACGTTGCGTACGAGGACACGGTCACCTTGTTCCAAAGCAGCATACCTTACTCGTCTGTCGTAGATTTCCTTATAGCGTTGTCCTTTCTTGGTGGCATCTTTGTTGGCAATATCGTATGCTGATTTAAGTCGAGACTGAAGTTTCTCAACATAATGTGAGGAACTGACTCTTTCTCCGTCGTCAAGTGAGGACAGTCCAAGAAAGGCATCTACTGCAAGGCGTGGATGACGACCAAACATGAGGTAGAAAGGTGAGTATCCCGTACTCTCATTTATTGTGGCATTGTAGGCATGGGTCAGTGTAGACACGTGGGCCTTCCAGTCGGCTTTCTGGTAATCTTCAAGTGTGCCAATCATGTTCAAAAGTGTTTGATTGAACCTTTCTACTTTACCATTGCACATAGCGTGATACGGTGTCGTCCTGCTTTTTGCCATGCCAACCATGTCACATAAACTTTGAATTACCTTTGATTCAAAGTTTTGTCCTCTATCGCTATGTAGTTTGGCTGGAAAGCCGTAATGGACAAAGAACTTCTCGTACAATGCCTTGGCTGTGGTGTTTGTCGTCTGGTTTTTGGTAGGGATTGCTTGTGAGTATCGACTGAAATGATCGGAGATCACCAGGATATTTTCAAATCCTCCTTTTGACCTATCAACAGTGAGGTAATCGATACAGACCAGCTCCATTGGTACACTTGTAGAAATTGGAACAAGCCCAGCTGCAACTGTGGGAGCAGTTTTCCTTCGAATGCACCTACCACATTGCTGCACTTCAGTCCTGATGTATTTGTCCATACCGGGCCAATAGAACCGACGTTTGATCAGATACAAAGTGCGATCTCTTCCTTGATGACCCAAGTCTGAATGGTAAGCGTGGAAGACTTCATCTCTTAGCTGCCACGGAAGGATAAGCTGTAGACAGGATTCTCCTTTGACTTTACCTTTGCGATATAGAACACCATCCTTGAATTGCAATTTGTCCAGGTCACGGTACAAAAACATATTTATACCCAAAGTTTTTGCGTCTTTCAGGGATGGTTTATGGCTCATCTGGATAGCATCAATGAGTGCTTTGATTGACGGATCTTGTTGTTGGGCCTTTATCCAGTCATATGATTTAACAGACACACACTTGAGAAAATCGTCTGGAATTTCATCTTCAAGTGGTAGTTGGTCATCATCAGACAGCAAAAGCAATGTCTCGGCGATAGGTTGGTCTTGTGTTACTGCAAAATATATTGCTTTTAGCACTTCCGGAAAGACGATATGTTGTTCATCTCCAACATCTTGTACTGTTGTAACCCTTGAGAGACCATCGGCATCATTATTCAGTTTACCACTGCGGTACTTCATGATGCAGTTGTAATTAGCTAATTCTGCTACCCAACGATGTCCAACAGCATCCAGTTTGGCTGACGAGAAAACGTAACAAAGTGGATTATTGTCTGTCAGAACTTCAAACGATGCACCGTAGAGGTAGTCGTGAAATTTGTCCACTATAGCCCATTTCAACGCCAGGAATTCCAATTTATGGGCTGGATAGTTTTTCTCTGATGGCTTAAGACTTCTGCTGGCATATGCTACAACGCGGTCTACGCCATTGTTTTCTTGATAAAGAACTGCTCCTAAGCCAGTACCAGAGGCATCAGTGTGAAGTTTAAATGGCTTAGAATAGTCCGCATATGCTAGGATTGGTGGAGTCGTAAGTTTCTGCACTATGGTGTCAAACGCTCTCTGTTGTTCAGGTCCCCAGGTGAATGAAGACTTCTTACGTTTCGTTTTGTTTTTCTTATTTGTAGATTGTCCTACCAGAAGATCATTGAGAGGGCGTACAATGCTGGCATACCCACGGATGAAACGTCTATAGTACCCAGTGAAACCTAAGAATGCACGTGTGTCCTTGATGGATTTAGGAATTGGCCACTTTTTCACTGCTTCGATCTTGTCTGGGTCCGTTTCTATACCATCTTCAGAGACGACATGACCAAGATATGTTACTCTAGATTTGAAAAACTCACATTTTGATGCTTTTAATTTCAGATTGTGTTTTTCAAGCCGAGAAAAGACAGCATCGAGACGTTGAAGATGTTCTTCGAATGTGGACGAGAAAATTACGACGTCATCTAAATAGATTAGATAATCCCGCAAGTTCATCTCGCCCATGCATCTTTACATGACCCGTTGAAAGGTAGCTGGGGCGTTACAGAGCCCAAAAGCCATGCGATTGAACTCGAAGAAACCCAGCGTTCCTACCTGGAAGGCTGTCTTTTGTTTATCATCCTCCTCAATCTCGATTTGCCAGTATCCACTCCTTAGATCAAGTTTAGTGAAGTACTTCGATCCTGACAAAAGATGGAGGGTGTCTTCGACTCTTGGAATAGCATAAGCATCTTTCTTGGATCTGCTATTCAATTTGCGATAGTCCACGCAGAATCTAATGGTACCGTCCTTCTTCCGGACTATAACAACGTTTGATGAAAATGGACTTTGACTGTCTCTTATTGCTCCAGCATTTAGCATTTCTTTCAGATGTTCTCGAACTTCTTGAAAAAGTGCAGGTGGAATGCGTCTATGCGGTTCTTTAAATGGTTCTTCATTTTCTAATTTAATTTTGTGTTTTGTGAGATCGCAGGAGCCAAGATCTGTAATGTTTCTGGAAAAGATATGCTTCCATTTCATCAAAAAGGTAGTGACTGTTTGTTTTTGTTTTTCGGTTAACTTTGCTTCACTTAAGTCTATTTCTTGTATATGTACCTTATCTTTTTCATTTTCTTTTTCAGATTGCGTTTGCTGATGGACCTGTGCAGTGGTGGACGTCTTGTTTTCAACGAGTGGATGATGTCTAAGAATGTTGACTTCGTGGAGTTCACATAAATTTGCTTTTTCAGGAATCTCTACAGCTTTTGCTGACATGTTAAAAACTCTTACAGGTACTCGTGCTGTATTTCCGGGATCGTCTAGTTTAACCACTCTAGGACAAACTGTAAATCTACTTGAGTATCCTTTTTCAGATGGTTCTGTTACAACGGATTCACAGTCCTTCATTTTTCTTACAAAACCAGTAATTTGTTTTGTTTCCATAGGTTGTAGAGTAAAACGTTGCGTTGATTTGACAATTCCAACCGAAGAAGAACAAGTCGCTTTAAAAGCCATATTCCATACTTCCGGAATTTCTGTAGTGGCATCATCCATTTCTGCTTGAAGTTGACGTATAATGTTTGTTCCAACGATGACAGGTACATTCGAATTATAATCAGTTCTTGGAACAATAAGTGCTGGGATTGTGAAACATCTATCACATAAAACGGAGACTTTTAGGTCAACTTCTACATAACCTAGGAAAGGAAGTTTCTCTCCATTTGCACTTGAAACTTCTAGATTAAAGTCTTCTAATGGAAGTAGTTCTGGTTTTGGATCCATATCTTTGTAAAATTCTACTGATATTGTTGTGATCATTGATCCTGTATCGATTAGTCCAATTGTCTTTATACCTTCTATTTCAACTTCGCTTTCATTAGTTGATCCAACCATTCTTTGAAATAAATTTCCTTTAGGGCTTTGTTTCACATTGTCTCTAATCTGCCCTCCGATAGAGACATTTACTGGTTTAAAGATTGTTTCTTATTTTGTTCTGCTTTCTGGTTCTGTTCACTTTCATCTTTTGCTTGACTTTGCTTTGAATGGTCGTTTCCTCTACCTATTCCTCTTTGTCCTCTTACACCTTGATTCCTATAACCAAATCTCCCTCTTGGCCTTCTATTACTCATATATCTGTTTGGTGTTCTATTTTGTAAGAAGTTCGGCGGACCATATTGCTTTTGTACTTTCATAGTTTTCATCTGATCTTCCAGCTCCTTCATTCTGTCTAAAAGTTTATCAAGCTTTGCATCAGTTTCTGTGTTTGTTCTAACTGGCTGCTGAATTGTAGATTTTACACCCTCTGTGTATTCTGGCACTGTCGTGTTATCTTTCTTCTTCCTTGTTTCAATTTCTTCTTCTTCTCGCCGTGCTTTCTTTCTCAACATTTCAAATGTATCCTTTGATTCAAATGATACTCTCAGTGCTTCTTTTAACTTTTCTGACTGTAAACCTTTCCAAAATTTTCTCTTCAACATGTCGTTACGATTCAGCTCGTCGACATCACCTTTTTCAACAACTCTTTGGAACAGATTTTCTATTCTAATGCCCCAATCTGAACTAGATTCTGTTGGGTTTTGCCATGCAGAAAAGAAGTCTTGGAGAAGAGTGTCTGATTCTTTTAAGCTTCCATATACTTCTTCCAACTTTTCCATCAGTTCACTTGTTGATGCTGTTGGATTCATAGATAACAGTATCTTTCTTGTCTGTCCTTTCAATGAATTCCTTATTGCTTGTGCTAGAACTTTCTCTTGATACATCTTAGACTTTATTAAACATGACACTTCCATTTTCCAATCTTCATAATTCTTTCCTTCGAAGGCGGGTAAATATGGCTTTCCAAGTAATGCCTTTTCAATTGTAAGTGTCTCTACTTTATGTTCTGTTTTGTCTGTCACCGGTTTATCTGTTTTCTTGGATTCTTTTTGAGCTATTCTCTTTATTGTCTCATTTTCTTTCAATTTTAAAATTTTAATTCTCTTGTCCATGGCTAATTCTTCTGCAACCGATTCGTCAAATAAGGATTTAAGTTTTTCACTCTCTTTTACTTTTTCATCTACTTCTTTCTCTTTCAGTTCCAGTAACTGAATACTTCTTAATAACATTTCCTCTTCTTTTCGTTTTCTTTCTTTCTGTAGACTTAATTGATTATTTTTCTCAATCATTTGTTGGATCTGTTTTTCATGCTCAGCTTTCAACTGATCTAAACGTCTTCTTTCTACTTCAATCTGCCTTATGCTGTTTTGATATTCTAATATCTCACTGTCACTAATTCCATCAGGATTTGCACTAGTATCTTCATATTTCACTCTGTCTGTTCCTTTAACCGAAACTATCGTTTCCTCTTCAGGGGTTATTCTATAGTGATACCGTCTAGCAGGTGTTGTTATCTCCTTGTCCTTCGTGTTTGTATGGTATTCTCTTCTTTCCGTCTGTACCATTTGCCTTCTTGATGTTTGTCTATGGTGTAACTTTTCACAGGGGTCAGTGTTTATGGTTACCCTCTTAATTGGTGTTCTGTTTCTATTTGAGTTATTATCATTCCCGACGACATCCATTTCTTCACCTCTTTCGGCGTTCTCTTCATGTAACTCTGTTAATCTTAAGTCCAGCGCATCTATTTCAGCAGATAAGTCTAAGGACGATTCTGCATCGTTTTCTATTTGAGTTTCACAAACTGGAGATTTTCTTGGAGATTCTTGATCAAAATATCCAGTCTCATCCAATGTACAAAACGAACCATTTCTAGGATCTTGTTCATTTTGAACCTCTTCCATTTCACTATATTCTACCTCATCCGGGTAATAAGAACTCTCTTCTCTATCATCATTGGATGTGTGCATTCTCCTTATTGATGTCTCTTTTTCTCTTTGTAATAACAACATTTGTCTTTGTCTTTGAATTAATTTCATTTGTTCCTCCTTATCATACTCTGCTTTTTCCTTCTGCAATCTTTCTATCTCTTCCTGTAAAGCTTCTCTCCTCTTATACCTTAACTGACGTTCAGTGAAATATTCTGCCATTGTGATACTTTATAATTCAAAGTTCCAATTCACATTGAAAACAGAATTTTCTCTTATATTATTAACTTATATTCTCCTTCTTCATTCACTTCAGCTTGTTCACTTCTTATTAACTACACCAGCTATAAACTAATTTCACTTTCTTCTTCACTTTTGCTTTTCACTTTTCACTATAACTTCACACCTCTTCACTTTGTTAAACTCTGTGCTATATAATTTGCCACTCTTGATCAATATTAGTCTTTTTGCAAACTTCTTTCTCCTTTCAACTCTTTTGTGTTACAATAAAATGTATCCTCTTCACTATTTCTCTTCACTATAACTTATACTTCTTCACTTTGTTACAGTTAAGTTGATTGATACATTTTATCAAATTTCAGTCTTTGTTTTCAAGTTTCCTTCTCTTTATTTTATATTCAACTGTTTTGTTTTACAACAACATGTACCCTCTTCACTATTTCTCTCCACTTTTGTTTTCAATAATAGCTTTAAGCTATTCACTATTTCATTTTATCTCTTGAATGATAGCTTTGAAATAGTTTCCTTATTTATGTTATTTTATTAGCATCTTTCATCACTTATTTCATCAAGTGTATTTTCTCTTGATCAGCTTTAAGCTACTTCCATATAGTTAGCTTTCACTCTTCTTTCAAAACTTTTCCTTTCAATGATCACAATAGTACAGCTTTAACACATTTCTTGTTTTCCTTTATAAATATTCAGGGTACAACAGCTTAAAACTACTTTCATTTTTTCTCTTTTCTTTTCTTTCAACTTCTAAGTTCAACTTCAGTATCACAGCACAACTCAACTCAGTTCATGTGCTCCTATTTAAATATTCAAGACACAGCTGCTTTAAATCAGTTCATGTGTTCTTATTTTGTTATTCACAGCTTTAAGCTATTTCAATTTGTATAGCTTTAATTTTTCAATTCTACAGCTTTCATCAAGTAAATATTCACTCTTCTTTCAACTTGAAAGTTCAATTCAACTATCACAGCACAAATCAAATCTAGTTCATGTGCTCCTATTAAAATAAGTCAGACACAACTTTAAGCTACTTCACTTTTACAGCTTGAAACTATTGTCATCACATTCAGTTATACTCTTCTTTCAATACTTTTCAGCAACTTGAAACTTCAGATTAAATATAACACACAGCTGCTTTAAATCAGTTCATGTGCTTTAATTTAGTTATTAAAGTACACCTTTAAACACTTTTCATCTCATTAATGTGTACTCTTCTATCAATACTTTTCAACAACTTGAAACTTCAAATTTAATAGCATAGCACAGCTGCTTTAATTCAGTTCATGTGCTCTTATCTAAATATTCAATGCACAGCTTTAAGCTATTTCAGTTTTCATCCATCTGAAATACTTATTCAGTTTCAATATTCCATTAAGTTTTCTCTGATACAGTTCACATACAGCTTTCAAATAGTGTCACTTTTCTTTATATATACAAGCATTTCTTATTGACAGCTTCTTTCTCTTTCCATATTCACAATTTTTCACAATTTTTCTGCTGTAACTGTATTTTATCTATATTTGACAAACCTCCTTTATTGCCAAAACTATTCAACTTTCACCTATATTTCAAGTTCAGAATTGCAGTTATTTCATACTTGATTGCTCTCAATTTGTTCTTATGTTCAATATTTCAACAATTCCTTTTCAAAAATAAAATCTACTTCTAAAAAAAAAAAACAAAAAAAAAACATATGAAAAAATCTTGTCTGAGTATCGAACCTACGCCCTACGAATTTTTTTTCAATACTATGGACTTCTAACCCGAACGCGTTAACCACTGAGCTAAATCCGCACACTGATTTTACAGGTCAATAAATCGATACGATTCGTAATAGCGTCGCCCGCGGTCAAAATCGGAGAATATCAATTTATATTCAAATCTCGCAAAATTTACAAACGACTAAGTACCAGCTAAATAATTTTGTAACTTAATGAAATATATCTAAGTACTAAAACAAAATACAACCTTTACAAGTGTTACTATGTTACTAATACCAAAGAACACTTTGAAAAATATATACGCTTACAGACTGTAGAAAATAATATTTTACTGACAGGATAAATTTTACCTCGCCAATAAAATATTTCTTTTATCAAGTGTCACTTTTCAATAATTTCCAGAGCTTGTTCTTCAATTTTAATTGCTGAACAAGACTTATTCAACTCAAATAAATATCAATCACACCATTTTTCACCTAGAATATGACCTATAACCTGCACATTTTATACAGTAGGCCTACTTAAACTCTATCTATCTAACTATCAAAACTAAACTTTTCTATGTGGTTGTGATGTTAGTATTGTATATGGAATTGTTACTATAGGACTTATATAGGAAATACTATAGGGCTGAACATTTTAGGCGTTATATCTTGATAATTCTCATATACCTAAAGTATGAAAAATATTGAATCAATACACAATTACTGAAATCTTAATAGTATACAGTAGAGTGATCTGTCAGAATGTAGGACAATACGTTGAAAGATAAATCAATGAAATTTTATAAAATCACTCGACTGTATATTTTGTACTATACACTTATATTAAAATTAACTAAGGTACATACCACCGTTGACCAATACACATGAATATAAACACACAATGCACACACAGCAAAGGCTAGATATTATTGTCACTCAAAAGAATCTTGAATATAAAGATTCCAAATGTCAATGTCACTTCTAAACTTTCTTGATGGCGTTCCTTCTAGAAGATATGGCTGTCTTGAAGAGTTGATCAGGCTCCCAATAGTGACAGGTATAAGCACGTGCACGTTATGAATGGAATACCGTAGTATCCGTAGTAGTAGGCCTATGAATGAATTCTAGAGCGGCGACGTCACAATGTTTACCAAATGTGATTGGTTACTATGTTTACAACTCTGTGCTGATTGGTCCAATCTTTACAACTATCATCTGATTGGCTGCATTATATGTAACCACTGTGTTGACATTTTCAAATACAATAATATCAAGTCTTTTTCCAGATCTCATATCCATCTTTGGGCGCCAGTTGTCACGGGGCTATTTGTTTATTGCGGGTTCTTGTACATATGAGATGGGTGCTGTAAATATATATAATAATATATTTGGACAATGTATATTTATTGTTCATACAACAACAATAATGGCGGATGACATAAAAAAGGGTTCATTACACATATGTCAACGGTGTTCAATAAATGTCATCAAATGTACTTTAAAACAATATATCAGTTACATTTAAATACCTTAGTTATTTAGAACACATATTTATGTAACTAACAATATATATTAGGACATCAGAACATACCTGTAAATATATATAATAATATATTTGGACAATGTATATTTATTGTTCATACAACAACAATAATGGCGGATGACATAACAAAGGGTTCATGGGAAGGGCCAAGGGAGATGATAAGTATAACTCTGGATTAGTGCAAGTGATACGACCTACGATAGTAATGTTACGGCTTACGAACTGACTAATGACTACTACTGACTGCTAACTACGTGACAACAAATAGATTCTAATACAGTACGTTCCTGAAAGTATAAAATAGGTAAATAATGGCATTTGAGACATGTTTCATGTTGATAATATTATTTGCGTCCTATGACAGTGACAGTGACTATGATCAGTTCTCCAACAAAAAATGGAATGTTGATGATTTCAAAAATATCTCACACTACTTTAATTCAAAAGTCAGCAGTCCAAAAAGGTACATTTTGTGTAGTCGTGTCGGTTTGGAAATATGGTTTTCAAAACGTTTTTAAACAGATATAAAATGGAGCAGTTAACCAATCCGGAAATGGAAAGTACGGCGGAGAAAAAGGCAGTGGAATCGGCAAAATCTGGTGTTCTTGAGAATTTATCCCAAAAGCCTGGCACTAAAAGAAAGAGACAGGCCTATTCACATTATGACTCGGAAAAAGATCAGATACGACAGAAAACGCACGCTTCACAAAGTACTCGTGTGCAGATTCGTTTTTACGGCCACAAAGAAACCAGACGCGAAAACTTTAGGTTTCTTATAAGGAAAGAAATTTCGCGTTTACTTATATTTGAAAGAAGATGGCTTCCTCCAATATAGCAAAGAATATTTATTTATTTACTCTATTTCGTTGCTGCTAATCCCGCTCCGATTCTACGTAGAATAGAACTATTGTAGTGTAGTTCATATAACTTGCACTCACAAGCGCAAATGTGATCACTCCTAATATTACACTGACATCGCTTAAAAGAATCATTTGGCAAAATTTGCCAGATTATCAAGAAATGTCATCATATTAAGTACGTTTAGAAACCATAGAACGACACACAACTGTCATCAATGTAAGAGCGACCATTAACAGAAAAGAGGAGTACTGATTTTTTTGTTCTAATAAACAATAAACTTATAGCTGCATCTTGCTTGATATAACTCTGCTGAAGATTTGGAAAATAAAATACAACTATTGAAAGATTCAATATATCTAGTCTTAGCGGTACATTCAATATTTCAAGCATTAATGAATTTTAATAGTTAATGAGTCGTACGGTCTCTAATATACTTTTATATAGGTGCAGCCGTTAAGTGATGCTTTTGCGAACCAAAATGTCAGTTACACTTTCACTAGAACTTAATTCATTCACCTAAGAGTCTCCAATTTCAGTACAAGTTTGTATTAAGGTCTTGCAATCAGTAATAATTGAATACCAAAGCGTGGATACCAAAGTATCGCCCAGTATTTATATACGTATTTGCTTTATTCTGTTTGCTTTAAATGTACAAAGACTAACTGATATTTCAAACGACTTTCAAGAAGTTCGAGTATTTTATGCATAATCTTTTGTTGTGCTGTTGAAGTGTATGTACATTATATTTACTTTTTATATACGATTCATATAGCTCTGTTTCCTTTATCACAGTTTACACATCCTGGGACATTCTTTGAACATTGTGTTATTAGTAAAAATAATTAATATAATATCGATTAAAACAAAGTTGAGATAGACATTAAAACAGAAAAAGATTTGTCGAAAGCAAAAAATGTTTCAAATTGCAGGGATGATTCCTTCAAATAGCATACCAATCCTTAATATGTTGCGGAGAGTTAAGCAAATGAAAATTGTCTGTTGATGATAATAAACACCCTCTCGATAAACGTCTGAACTAGAAGAGTAATGTAAAATAAACAACATTCTTAAGCTATAACCCGTGTTAATGAAATGTAGGCATGTAGGTAAACGGAAGTTACTGTTATATTCCTTCAGCATGGACTCATCGTTTAGGTTATTAACTATAAAGAGTTGTCATGTGAAGTAAATTGCTCATTACTAACACATTAAAACATGCACGTCTAATGATTTTGTGCATCGCCGATCTTTATTGTTTATCCTTATCACATATCCTGTAACCCTTTTAATGGGCCATTAAACGTCATGTGAATGGCCTGGATATTGAGGTAATTTCAACTGGTTAATAATGTCAGCCTTATACAACGTCAGATTACATTAGGGACAAATCACCATCAGTAACATTCTACGGAAATATAAAATTTCATTCTGTTCTTACTCTTAACTATTAACTTTGCAATGACCATTGAGAAGTTTTACTATACATTTTACGCCCAATCACACCCTATGAACATGTTACATTATTTCAAATGTAAGTTTGGCCTTTAACGATCCGTTTTTAAATTGAAATACTATATATGTTGGTGTATGTTTCTTTTTCGTTCTTATACCTTATAGTCAACAATAACTTTTATTCAAACAAATAATCTGTTAAAAATGTAACTGTAGATAGAGCTAACAACATGTTATATGGAACCTTATTAAATGCAATCATCAAATAACCGTAAGGCTTGCTTCATCGCAAATATAAAATTTTGTGTTTTTCAAGCATAAAAAAGAATTAATATATATATATATATATTCTATATATATACTTGTGTGAAATTATGCGTAGCATTTTACATAAATTACCGTTGCAACAATTAGTGGTAATCCTGTGGGTATTTTCCTGCTTTAAGTTAACATATTTTTTTCTCATGGATTTAAATGATAATAAATTATTGTTATACAAGAAATTCTGAAGCAGTTTATAAAACCATTCAAGTGAAATTACCGTCGAGCTATTGGTAATATATGTTGACGTGTTGATGAATAATAAGTATGCGCAAAACATTTCGTTGGTAATTAAGAATTAGGGAGATGTTTTCGCATTTACTTACATCTTTAAGTTAAGTTAATGTTAATGTTGATGTAAAAACTAGCTACATGCACCTATTTCCTTTTCTTTTAGATTATTTATCCTATGCTCATGAACATACCTTAAATGTTGTTTCAAATGTCATATCTGATTCAGTTTGTTCGAAAATTCATATAGCAGATCGTAAATGTATACTATGTGCTATTAATCTAAATGTTTATTTATCAAAATGGCATAGTTCCTTTATAGATACTAGCGTATAAATGTAGATCTATGATCATGAAACTTTAGATAACCATCTTATTTGCTTGGTTGAGTTTTCAAAATTAAATCTTTGCATAGAACATCACGCATCTGGATTGGTAATGTTGGTATTTTGTTTCATATTTTTAGCAGAGCCTTCTCCAGTTTACCCATTATCAAAACGTCTTTTCTACGTTGCAGCGTGGCTATAGTCGAGGACTTCCGATCACTTTACACTAACTGCTGTTGGTTCCTTAACTCACTTAAGTGTAGATTTTTTTTTCGTGATGTAGCCATCCAACTAGATTCCAGAATGTCGATGATTGTACCAAGTGGGATCCTGTGTCTGAAATGTAACCCGGAGGGGTACCTGCGATTTTCCTCCACCCTATCGCCATATGACATATGATTATGTCGTTTTGATATTAAACACCACCCCACCCCCACCCTCCCCCACCAAAAAACAACACGTTAATGTATGTTTTGATACACTAGTAATAGAAAATATTTTTATTTTCTTCGAGTAAAAACATCAACTATATCGAATAGTGCTATAAAGCTCTCATAGTGAACACCCAAGTCTTAGCCTAATTAATATCACTGTATTTAAACGGTTAAAGAAAAGCTTTTCTCAGTTTGAAAGATGCAAATGATATAATTATAATTCATGGACACACAGTCTAATACAATATTTTCGTGATGGGTCTTTGATCAGGTACGAACAGTTATCCTGTCCGCTTAGCACAATACAGAGATATCAGATCTACGGATCATCGGGTCCTGAGTTAGAAATGTTATCTTTTCTATGACTATTTTATTAAAGACATTTGTATCTAAAGTCATTTCGTCCTCCACCTGTGATTAATGTGAAGAAGTTGTCAGTAAATTGCGGAGAACAGGTAAGTACAGATACAGAATCCAGGAACACTCATAAAATACTTTTGAAAAACTGGTGAAGATGGGTCGTTATATCCAACATGCAAAGCAGCAAATACCTTATGGTTTGTGTGAAGTGAATATATCCGGATTCTATTGAAAGGAAAACTGACCTCAATACGTGTCTTTATTCTAACAGAGAGAACGTGCCAATATAATTATGTTTCCCTTAATTAGTAAAAACATTAACAGAAAATGTGATGGCCAAAAGAGTAATTAAATACGCAATAAAGTAGTAAAAACATTCTTGAAAATCAGTAATATGTCACGTTTTAATTAAGCATATTCTCATTCAAGAGCATATTTTTTTAAACGCATTAATCGACAATACTATGACACTTTGTTGAGAAAATGAAAATATATCGTATAAGTTCTCAAAATCAGCTACAATACATTGAGTACCCAGAAGCGACATATGAAAATGACAGCTTTCTGAAACACTAATCTGGTAAATGAACTGTACTTCTAAAGGGTCTAATTTGCAAAAGTATTTCTGGTAATCCTTTGACCTAGATGAAAGTAATCATTTTATCTACAGCGTTACAATTAGAAAGGTGATTTTAACGAATTGTTTACAGTACAAACTTTATTTAAGGTATTAGACCCGTAATAGAGTAATAGAGTACCTCCTTTTGAAGAGTATAGAATTCCTACCATAAAGCTACTTTGACTGACATTTTTCAGGGGGCATAGGTTCAAGCCCTACTGGGACCAAAATATTTTTCCTTATTTTCCTTTTTTTCTAGTAAGGTTTTACTTTTTTCAAGACTTATTATTGATTTATTGTACAGAAGTGGAAATTTTTCATTTGATAAGAGATTTCTTGCTGTTCTCAGTGCATTTACTTTTTAAAACAGAAGGGGGCAGACTTAGACATCTTTAAAAATTTTCTGTGTTACATGCGGTAAAAGTTCTCTATTTTGCCTTTACTCTTTAGATTACATATTGTGGAAGAAATGTAGGTAGGCTTTACTTCTGCCCCAAGGTTATTTTTGAATGAAGTGAGCAAAACTTAAAACATACCTTAATTGTTCAATGTTGGAGTTAAAATTCTGTCTCAAATTTTTCGGTTATATAAAATGGAATAGAACCTTATCAATCATATTTGACATTGGTTTCGTTATTATCAATAAAACATTTCTTTCAGGGTAATAAACTATATTAAGCATTCAAATGTATATGCAAACAACAGTTTAATTTGTTGTCCTTTGATGTTACAGTACTGTATAAAATGTGTAAAGTATAAAGATCTATATATAATTAGTTTTTGATATAATATCAAATTTATTTATGATATCAGATAGACTCATGCATATTTATCAAACTGTGTTTATCAGGGTTATGAGAGCCTGCTTATATTGTTTAGTTTAAACAATATTTTATTCAACACATAGCATGTAATTACAATATATATATATATATATATATGTATCATAAAAGCAAGACAAAACGACAGTGAGGTAACAATATATTCTTTTATTGTTTTAATATATGATTTGTAAGCTAGAACTTAGAAATAACAACAAAAAAATAATTAGGTCATGAGTCATCATATACCTGTCAACATTTGTCATTAGTTTACATGAGCTGTCAAAATTAGTTTTATTTCTCTATTCTGCAAATGCATTGTTTTTGTAAGTATCTTGGTCGGATATTGTAGTGTGTAACTTACTTTACATTCCACATTAATATTTGTACTTGAAATTGCTTTGTTGAGCTCACCGAAGTCACGTCTGAATTTCTATTGTTTTAGTTTATTGTCTGTTATAAAGGTTCCAAACCTCAATATTTACAGGGACCACCGTGGCCGAGTGGTTAAGGTCGCTGACTTCAAATCACTTGCCCCTTTGGGTTCGAGCCTCACTCCGGGCATTGAATTCTTCATGTGAGAAAGCCATCCAGCTGGCTTACGGAAGGTCGGTGGTTCTACCCAGGTGCCTGCTCGTGATGAAATAATGCACGGAGGGGCTCCTGGGGTCTTCCTCCACCATCAAAGCTGGAAAGTCGCCATATGACCTAAAATGTGTCGGTGCGACGTTAAACCCAACCAAAAAAAATCAATATTAAGATATAAGAATTGTTCCTTTCTGGTAGACAAAGGAAACTATTTGGTTGAATCTTAACATAACGGTTTTTTTTGGAAAGAACTGAATATTCTTTGGTTTTTTGTTATTCACCGGAAATTCAAAACGTGACATCACCTTAAATGTTAGTTAAAGTAACATTGACCCTGAAAACGAAATAGTGATATTATGATTGCTAAAAATGGATCCACTAGTTTTAAACTGAAGAGAAATCAAATATAGTTCATAAGAGTGTTTTCATGGGAATATTTTTTTTGAAAGAGTTGATCCTGCCGAACAATTTGGTACCTATAAAAAAGTCTAGGGGAGGGGGTTGCATGGTAGACCTTATGCCCGCCCCCTCATCTATAATAGGTGATTAAGGAGATTAGTATAACAATCGTATAAGTTTTGAACAACTGGACCCTGACTATTTCAAGTTTGTTCGGCTGACACTGTAAATTACAGTATTTATCTTTCACTAAGAAATTTACCAAGCAGTTTATCAAAATATTTGGAAGAGAAAAGTAATTGGCGGATATTCTTATCCAACAAAACATACGTTGTCAAAAACTGATGGATTATACTTTTCTGGTCTCGATCTTTTTGCACATAAACAGTTATAATTATCCATAGAGGATATCACTTACGCTGATTAAATAATTGTGTGTTTGATCATAATGCAACCAGCGCCTTGAAACTAGACAATGTTTCATCTTAACGATAGAATTTATAGCATGTGTAGAAACAGCAGAATTAATACACTAGTAAAACCAGATTAAAAAAAGAAATAAAAGCTTTCTAAATGTTATCTTATATGTTTAAATTTGTATAAGGGTACGTTTCAATTCAAAAACGTTAAGATAGATTAAATTATGTTGAATAAATATTAACCAAACAAATAGTACATATCATAAAATGGCACTTTTTAAGCAATTTTTGTAAGACGAAAACAGGAATAAATAGTCAAAAATCAAATGTGTTGATGTCCCTTATAAACCATTACATACTTGAATATAGTATATTTACAGTCTGTAATAGATTTTCTCATTTGAGGACTATTTTAATATTTATTAAAATATTTAATTGACGACGACAGCATTTCCAGTTTATTCGATTCGTAAGTTCTTTACCTGTCCTGTATTTATCTGTCGTCCATATTCATTGGTTTAATTTAAAACGTGATTTCTTATTGGTCGGTCGGAATAGTTTATTTAACGACTTGCAAGGGTTTTCGCGCCACTTCTTGAAAAAATTTTGAGATCGTGTCACAATCTCGTACAAAATTATCCCCACCCACCCCTTTCAATTAAGCCCACATTTAAAGTTTGAAAAGAGGATGTTACCTTTGTATTTAGTAAGTTATGAGCCATAGCATTTATTATTGACAAGCATGCTGCATTGTGTTAAGTATTGCTTATTTGTTTTATTTGAATTACATGTTAAATGACAAAGTTTATGTCTTTAAATCATGCAATATTTCATCGTTATTCATCATTATTTTTTTTTCAATTTTCACATTGTTCCATTTATTCTTCTGACACTACTTTGTCATTTACATTGTAATACACTTACATTGCTTTTCTTTACTGTTGATAAGAATTTGTTATGTAGTATATTGTAACCTTAAAGGTTTTGAATTGGAAATGTGTATGGATTGCATTTATGATACACATGATTCATTCACATGATGGACATTGGTGAAATTGCGCGTTTCTCAAAGTTGAGATGTTATAACCATGTTTAAGTGTACATATATTTAGTGATGGATAGTTCTTTGACAATGATGTAACGGATCATGTTACATATATAAATAATGACAGTGATTTGAAGTGTAATGATTGTGGAAATAGTGCTTGATACCGCGAACTGAATAAAAGTGATTTGTGAATCATAGACACTAATATATAGTTATAAGGAGATCAGAGACATGGCGGGTTGTGATGATTATTTGTAATTGTGTTTGTGTTATAACTAAGGTTCAAATTATTTGATTGACTTTTGAACTTGAGTTTACTAATGTGACACGTCATTCATTCATTAAATTTAATAATATAATTGACGTCTTTCTTATTCTCTTTATGCAAGGAGTAAATTAAAAAAAATGCATAAAATAGTATATGTCGCTGAATATTTTTTGATTTCAGACGACTAAGCTTGTCTGTTTTTAGAACCACAAAGCCCTTCTGATTTAGCAAGGAATATTCCAAAGTTTTGAAAAAGGTAACAATCTCTAGAAACAGCGTTACAAAGTTGAGGAATATTTCAGCGAGAAAATTTTGCGAATCTGCATTTTTTATCTAACTGTATAGATTTTTTTTTTATTTCAAATGTTATCTATAGCTATTTACGTTTTGTACAATATTACATAGTGAGTATCAGATGAATGCAAAATATAGCAAATGTTTCACTTGTTATTACTTTTCTTCTCACAGATAGCGGTATCTTATCATCGTATTCGGAAGAAGCAATAAACTATTAAACTATTTTTGCCTTCTTAAAATGATGAAATCATTAAAGCAGGTGAATATTTCTGCTCTTTGATATCAACTTCTTTTCTTAAATAGATTTAAACTCTGTAAATGATATAATCGCTTGCAGAAAAAATTCTTTACTTTAACTGTTTCATTAATGAATGGCTTCCCTCAGGATTTTCAATACTCATTTAAGGAGAAAATATTTTATTAGAAGCATATTTTATCAGAAGCACACACTTCTTGAATGACTAGCCGGTCAATTATTGCCTGATCTTTGTTCAATAAATAGATTATAAACATAAAAGTTCATGGTATAATTTGGATTATCAATTTGCATAAAACTTTCATTAACATATTAAACAATAATAACATTTCCATGCTTGAAAATACCAACATTACTGTACCCCAAAATAGCACCACTGCATATCATCTATATTCATGGAATTCTATTTATAAAAACTAAGATGTAATGTAATTGATGGAGCCAATACCAATTTCAGCGTTTTAGTTTTGAAAGTTTGTATGCTTTTAGCACTGAGTTGGTCAGATGCATTATTCCTTTCATTCTTTCGGTTGCAGCTGTAGTGAAATCACATCAGGTGGAAGACTCCAAGGCTTTTATCAAGTCCTAACGGACATAAAAGTGATTTTCTTTTAAAACATGGTGTAACCGTTAAGAATAATCCATGTTGTCAGCTCATTTGGACGGCTTAATGCATCATCTATTCAGCATCATACGTCATTTGATATTTTTATTGACTAGACTTGTCTATAAGTGCTAATGCAGTGTCACGAAATGTCACATTCAGATGTTTAAATGATTTTATCTCCTTTCGTATTACGTCATTGATAAATATAATGCAGTAAAACATTGACAGGTCGCAAAGGTACTAAAAGGTAACAGTGGTCTTACTAAAATTAGTCTATAAAATATGTTAGTGTTTCTAGCAACAGAACTTAACGCGTACAGACAAAATGTGTCGTCATGCTGCCTTCTCTTTACAGTATAATCAAATTAGTGTTAGGTAAAATATAAATGTGGAAACTTCACAGGTCGCTCAACATGACAAATACGAAAATGTTGCAGGTTCGGTTTGATTGAGCCTGTTCATGGACGGTAGTGGAAATGCAGGCTACCGCCCACGCCCTCTAGCCTCGGGTTGTGCAGAACTCACCATTTACACATGCTAAAAGTACAAAAGCAATTTATAGACATCCGCAGATGTATTCAAATGGCGGTGAACATGAAACTTTCAAAGATGAAAATTACTTTAAATAATTTGGGTTTCCCCTTAACGTAGAATCATCCACTCTTTCTGAGTTGACTAATCATGGGATATTGTATACGCTCAGATTCGATATGATTATTATAAAATAGAAACATACCCATACCTTACTTGCTTAATCGACAATGTGGTATGAAGAAACATAGAGTACAAGTTGCCCCGATCTAATATTAGTACATGCAAAAGTTACATACTAAAAATAATAATGATATATTTCAGTTAATTTTGTGGAATGACAAGGATTAAACCGAACACAGAGTCATATGACAATAATTTGAAAATAAACAAGGACTGAAATTGAAACTTTGCCTTAAGACAGTAATTACATTTTCATCACAGACAATTTACTTTGGACTGTAATGTCTGATTTTCACAAAACAAAGAATACAGCTAATTTAATGTGAGTTATTACACTGTCTATTTTACACTAATGCAATATTTGTCAGAACGGATTCACTGACTCACAAAACCAATCCATTATTAGAAAGAATTTTACGCTTCTCATTTTCTCTTAATTAAATAGCAGACGGATCTTAATGTTACTGGTATGGCTTAAAATGGAATAATAACTGTTCATATTATGATTTAATGTCTTGAAATTTAAAGAAATATTATGCGTATGTTATGTACTTCATGGTAAACATTCTTAGAATTGTAGAACTATTGCACTTGCCCCAGCATTACGTTTTCTATAAAATGCATGGTGTTGATTTTTTACCAAACAACTATTTGTAACTATTTCCAAAATAATAACATTATAATTTCCTATTTCTATTACGAGTCTGTCAAGGCGTGTTGTTTCTTATTCTGGACCGTTTCCTTCAATTTGATCGGCTAACATATATTTTTTTACAAATGCGTTAAGCAAATTTCAGAATAACCTTTGTGCTGCTCCCGATGTTGGACTACTTTTTCACTTTTTATTTATACTGCCAGTACAGAGATTTAAATAGCTTGTAGATCTACATATAAAAAGAAACAAAAGTAATAAATGTCATTTTTTTTTGTTTTACACACTTGTAAAACCCAAAACCTCGTACACATATCTACAATAATAGTCATCCAGCCGTTATCGGATATGTGTACTTCGGTGTACACATATTTACAAGTGTGTAAAACAAAAAAATGTGACATTCATTCCTTTAATAATTTTGCTTTTGTTACATGCGGCATACGGACCTTTACGAGGAAGGTCATTCATTCCTTCATAAGGTGTTCATACAACAAATTAAGTGTGTATTTTGTAAAGATATCGTTGATCAAGACTCCATTGAACATAACAGTAAAGTTGTATAAATATATTCATTCAATTGTGCAAAAACCGTACCTACTTGCCGAAGAAGAGCTGTCTAATACGGGATTTTGCAATAGTTTATTATTTGTAACTAAATATATAGAATGATATAAGCTGAAAATCTTGACTTGTCTGCGTTCTAGAAATCTAATATACCCTTCTAGAAAAGTCAAACACCATTTTTATATAATGATTATAAACGAACATATTGTAAGTAATGCAAATGACATATTTTATTTAGTTTCAATGTCAATTTGTGTTTCACTGCGTCAGCATATCCAAGGAAATAAGATTCCAAAGGTACATATAAGAGAGATTAAACAGATTCAGTAGAGACTTACAATACAACCAAACCCTTAACATTTCTTTACCCACGGGAAACAATGTTATAGAGTGGAATGGTTGAATAAACAACGTGTGTCAATTTTATATTCAGTGCAATAGAAAAGATATCAGGGTAACCTATAAATGCATATAACAGCGCTGAAATCGTTCCCTCAGATTTTCACATATTGCTAGATAGTTTCCATATACCTTGATGTATGTATGAAGCTATCAAGGATTACTCATTTAACTTGTTTTAACTTGTGGATTTTTTGGGGGGTTTTAGCTTAAAATAATCGTCTGTTTGTTAACACATTTTATAACAAAAATGCCACACTTTCTTTAAGCGATTTCTTGATTTCATCTTTATGTTTTTATTTTTAAGTTACTGACTTCTAGTACTGTTCATGCTTAAAGAAATAGAGAATATTAGGTTACTGTCTTATAAATTTAAATTTATTAAGTGAGTCGGAGAAAATATAAAAGTCGAGGCTCTGCCGAGACTTTTATTTTTTCGTAGACGAACTTAATAAATTTAAATTTATAAGACACTAACCTAATGTTCTATTTATCCTACCTTCTGATCTAAAATCATTCTTTAATTAAAATTCAAAATTTACCGCCAACTAGATCTGAGTCTGTCTTGCACAGAAATTAATACGCCCCACCATTACACAAACAGGTTTTTAAAATAAAAATATTATAAAATAAGAGCCGAAAAACAAAGTCTAACCTTGTTCTGCTTTGTGTCTGACTTCTCTGTTCTGTTGAACATTAAAGAATAATTTTAATTTGCTGCCAAGTGAAGTTTTGTCCGAAGTTCAATTGAATGTCGGATTGCCCATCCTCACCAAGCAAACGATTGACGAGACTTATATACACGCCATATCGCCGCTTGATAAAACAAATTTGCAAACCGTTTCCTCGATGATTTTATTCAGTAACACTCCATTACAGATGCAATATATTCCTAGATTGACGTGTAGAAAGCTAAAATTCTGAACAAACGCTATACATGAGTCACTTTCCGTTTCTCCAAGCGTTTCCGTTATAAAAACTTTTTGTAGTAATTGCAAGTACGGTATGCATACACTATACATTTGTGATGGTCTCACATACCTAATAAAAGCGCGTTTATGAAAATAATTGCATAAATATGTCTTTTAGCAGTTATTCTCAAAAACAAGATGGCGTCGTTTTAAAAAAAAAAATCCAAAAAGTAGTCCGCCAAGCTTTATTTAGTCACTGACCAGATAAAGCAAAATTTATCTGACCCCTTGATTTTTGCCTTTATTTTGCATGAAGGTAGGATAAAAAAGTGTATTCAGCAGCACTCTAAGATAAAGTTTTAGCATTTCAAGATATTTTACCCAGGATCATTTTTCATGGCTTAAGTAACTCTTTTTCAGAAAATGGTTCTTTTGTTGTTTTATGAAACTGACAGCAAATACATCTAGTTTACTTTAACTGCCTGGATATAGGTGGTAACGGTCAGTAAAGGATTTTCCTGTAGAATAATTAAGAGACGAAGGCTCGGGATCATTATCACATACCTGCGTTTTCTGCTCAGATTCCCTATTGTCTCAATTGCTTGAAAAAAAAAAAGTTAAATTTATTTTCCTTTAATAAAATAAATTCACATGTAAAGAACGTGATGTTTGACATAATTCCATTTTCAAATTTTCCTTTAATTATTAGCAGTATAAAAGATATTTTATTCTTCTACGGAAGCAAATACATGCAATTTTCGTCGTTTGAAGTGATGAATTAGACGAAATTTTATTTCACTTTGTCCAGTAACTGCGACAGGCATCGTATTATTTTCTGCACGAAGTGTTCGTGCGTTTAAGAGTGAGAAGTATTTTTTCCATTCAGCTTTGGGAACAGAACACGATAGACGTTTATATTTTTAATGGCTGAAATATGTGTTACCTTCTATATGAATTTGATACATTTGATATTAATACTTTGTCGTAATTTCTTGATGATGTTGAGCATTGTCATGTATACATAATGATTTATGTTTATCTTAAAAAAATGTTTGAAAAGTGTATGATATGTTGTGATAGAAAAATTAAAACAGTCGGTCTGTCGGTTCCCTACCAAAACACAAGTGTTTCTTGTTTTCTAGTTCTTATGTAAACTATCGGTGGTGTGGTCTATAAGGTAATTAATTACGATCGGGAGAAGAAAAGTTATAGACTAATTATTTACATCAACAGTTTTTAATTTTTTGGTGAAATGTTTCATTTCGATAATGCTATAGATCCCTGTTTACAACATAATGTCTGCATGAATAATTAAATATCATTCAGTAAAAGATATATTTATTCTCGGTTTAAAGTAATCGAGATTTTACTATATTGAAAAGTTATTGAACTGTTGGTTGCACAATTATTTCATGCAAATTTCAGTTGGTATATAGCTGAGCTGAATAGTCAGATAAGTAATCACCCTTGTTATCCGGATAATACGAAATGCTGTGATATTTCCAAAATGCTACAAACTAGGGAAATGTCAAACTTGGTATGCACATTGTTTTTGTCAATATTTTCTAATTACTCAATCCGAATGTTTAAAGTATTATTATTGATTCAACATGGTTGAGAAGCTGTACCATTTGCACTAAACAATTTCCATAAGGGACACATTGTTCAATACGGAGAGCTCCAATCAATGTGTACATTTTGCTTTGAGAATGAGTTTGGCGATTCAAAGCGTTGTCAACCTCATTTAATGGACTTTCGGTAGTTATTATAAAAACAATGATATGAACATGTTCAAAAGTTTTTATTTTAGATCAAATAACCCACATTGACAAATATATGAACATATGTAGTAGTCGATGGAGACTGGCCTAAGTGTTCATATTAATTTTGAAGATAAAGCCCGAAATGTTCTGAGGATAATAGCCAATATCGTAGTTTGAAATTTTCCAGATGCTGTTCTCAAGGTCCTGACTGTTGTATATTGAAGAAGTATACTCATAAGATGTGGTAACTAATGACTTTAGCATTCCCAAGGTAAGAGGTTATACACATGGTCAGTACCAGTTGTTCCTGAAACATTTTATCAAAACAGTAAATGTCAATATATTTGTAAAATTCTGTTTTAAAATTCAAGTCCGCTGTCAAAAGGTTCTAAAGCTTACACGCCTGTATCTTTTCTGCTATATTTTGGTTAAAAATTAAACAAGCCAGAACAAGTAAATTTAACATCTGAATCTAAATGTGCCGAGATTCCACAGGGGGAGAGGGTACACCCATATTTAGAAATTAAGTATGCTAGGGATCTGTTAGCATTTTAAATGTGTGAACAGTATGGCATTTTAACAGGTCAGTTTTGCTCGGTTACGTTGAATATCGCTGTGAATTCATAAAAGAAGTATATTCCCTTAACTGATAATAGTTTGATACTGTACTTAATAATTTAGTACACTTATGAACTTTTCCATGCAAAGTTGTCCCCCTTAGAATGTTTAGCCTACCAAAATTCCATTTGCAATACAAGACATACATACATTTCTGAAATACAGAGTTTGCCCCAGTGTATAGGAAGATCTACGTTCATTAACTTAATATTTGTTCAAAATTCAATAGATGACGTCAAATAAGACGTCAGAAATCAAGCAATAATGGCCTCTTGACGTTCTATATGTAAATACACGTCCATCATTTCAAACAAGTTTTAACCTTCTTTGTCTAAAACCATTGTCAATGTTGGCTGATAAGCTTTAAAATAGGTATATGTACATTGAAGAAGTCCTTTGATCTGTAATGTTGTCTTTGGGTCATTAATACATGTAATTAGATTTTGCAAGCGACTCATTCGATCATGCTTGTCAAACTCTTAAAGAGCAGAATACAATATTACTGCAACTACATGTACTCTTATGAGAAAACTATTACGTCTGGAGCTGGTAAATAATCAAGACTAGCTTTAACATCGAATATATGATCACATATTTCTTCCAACTACATATCTACTTTTTTTGAAGACAGTTTTCTCTAAAAATGTCACATATCCAGTTATTATCTGGCAAGTGGCAAAATTGCTTGTTATCTAGATAATTAAGTTAACAGGACCAAACTGCCTGCTAGTGCCCACTTCTGCCATGCACATATTCACATAAATAAGTGGTTCTTGTGAAACTTTTCGTGTTATCCAGTTAATATTCGTACCAAATTGGCGATTAACAGTTAAGAGTTTTCGTCCTCTATACCGAATTGTCACGGTATAGGATATTGAAACGGGGAGAAAATGTATAGGCGGCCGGGTAGCTCAGTTGGTAGAGCATTGGGACGGTATTCCGAGGCCCCTGGTTCAAGTCCCGGTCTGGCTGCACGTTTTTCTCATCCTGTGACATTTGGCGCCCGTGACGGCTGTTCTCGCACCCCGCTGCGGATGGCTTGGTAAGACGCTTTTAGAAGAAGAAAAAAGTTCAGTATGACTGGATAGTCTCCGACGCCCGTAATTGCTTGATTTATAAAGTAACCGCTGAAATTCGAGGACGAGTTTCAAAATGGTCGGGAACTATTCCACGGTATAGAACTGGAATATAAAAACGAGGAGAAAGTGTGTTGGCGATCGGGTAGCTCAGTCGGTAGATTAACGGAACGGTTATCCGAGGCCCCGGATTCGAGTCTCGGTTTGTTTTTTTTTCATCCTGTGACAGAACGAATGAGTGTATATCCGCCTTATCCCCTACACCCTCAATGGTCAGTGCCTAAAGATATGACTTGGAATTATAAATTTGCATAATTGTTATGCCCCTTTATGTATTTTCTTTTATTCCGTAATGATAGGGAACGATTACGGGATATTGCCAATTATAACTGACTAACTAACAAAAATCAAAATACCTAGTTAACGAGCCCGCCCGCTTAGATCAGTAGGTAAGAGCGTTGGTCTACGGATCGCGGGGTCGCGAGTTCAATCCTCGGGCGGGGCGTATGTTCTCCGTGACTATTTGATAAACGACATTGTGGCTGAAATCATGAGTCCTCCACCTCTTATCATTCATGTGGGGAAGTTGGCAGTTACTTGCAGAGAACAGGTTTGTACTGGTACAGAATCCAGGAAAACTGGTTAGGTTAACTGCCCGCCGTTACATGACTGAAATACTGTTGAAAAACGACGTTAAACCCAAAACAAACAAACAAAACAAAAAGATATGTGTATGGCAGTAATGGGCACTAACAGGCAGTTTTGTTCTGTTAAGATACTTAAGTGAATAACAAGCATTTTTGTCACATGCCAGATAATAACTGAATAAGTGAATATTTTACGAAATATTTCGAGATAAATAAGTGGATATGTGGTTGGCAGAAATATGCCACCATACGAATGCTTTCCTTTATGTTAGCAAACGTTACATGGTTTTATGGCAGTCTTTAAATTAATAAACGATTTACTTAATACAAATCTACATAGATAACGTATCGAACTAGGTCACATCAAATGAATTGACTTATAGATTGCGCATGATTTGATGTCATGGCATTAATCGCTCTATAAAAAGCATGTTGTACAAACTACAACGTTTTATTCTGTCACAAATTCAATTTATATTTGTAAAGTGAAAGAAATCATTTTGTTTTAAGGAAAAATCGTTCAAACAATCATATTATCAATTATATCGAAACAAAATTAAACCGACATTTAACAAATGTTTTGATATTGATACTTGTTATCTTTAAGTTAGTTTAATTTAAGTGTATAAGAAATAAATAATGGTTCCATACAATTTTTAAGGCAACGTACGTAAAAAAGGCTTATGTGCATTTTATACTCCGTTTTAGTATATGTCCCATTTCCAACCCCGAAATGTGCAGTTCATTAATAATGCAATTCCGTTTTACATTGACTGGCAGTTTTTCAAACTTTAAGTTAATCTGTCCGGAGTCTTTGTAAATAAGGTTTGAAGAAACGTCATGTCAATTGCAAATGTAGCAGACACGACGACGACCATCGCTGCAAACACAGGTAAGACATTGCCTTATCCGTAGTGACATGCTTTTTGTTTATTTGCTATAACTAAAATTTCTATACAAATAGCCTCGACGGTGCCTTTGCCTTTCTTTAAGGGCTGAATTAGATTAATATACTCCGCATTTTTTCGAGGTTTTCCTTGCAGTAAGTACTTGATAATCCTACTTCTAGTTAGTTGAGATATATAAGATTATTCGCCATCTCGCTATGGGTAGGTGGGACAAATATTTCTATCATCAAAGTAACTTTACAAATGACGGCCGAAGTTTGCAGACATGGTTTCTGTTTGGTGGCACTTTTGTTTTCTGTATTTAACGGTTACTCCATGTCTTACTAGTTGAAAGCTTCACCTAATGAATGATCGATGTGGTCGATACTGAAATGCCTTTCCTTGACCCTTTAATTACCGACATTTATTTCACAAGGGCATTTTCTTCTTTAAAATATAAATATGATAAGACTATGCTAATAAAAACAGTAACTGTAATAATTTCCCTTTATCTACCAACAGATAAGTCATAACTTGATTGACAGAGATCCAAAGCAAATGCGAATGTTCGGATGTTAGCTTTGTAGCAGAGTGTGTAGTGTGTGTGTATCAGTAATCTGCAAAGTTTATTTACTATCTAGATGCAAAATTTATATCTTTTGCGCTAAAAATATCCGTAATATCTTTCGGTTCTGGATCATTTACTTTTAGAGTATTATATTTTTCTGCCTTGATTGAAGAATCAATCGTCGTACTTTTAATTTGCATTATGTGAAAGGATAATTATGTAGTTTACAATACACCATTATTTGACGTCAAGGGTTTTGTTGTAAAGAGTTTTGCATTTCAGAAAACTGGTAAACAGTGTTATGCAGTGTAGAGTTATCGAGAAACAAGTTTGTATTAAGGTCAAGATGTAGCATAAATATGTAGTTGATATATATTGAAAAAAGTAAAGGACCTAGAATAGGCCTTTGAGGAAACCTGATTTGACGGTAATATATCTAGTTGTAAGTTACAAACTTAAACTAACTGTTACTTACTTACTCTGATTTATGTGGAGAAGTTGGCAGTTACTTGCGGAGAACAGGTTTGTACTAGTTCAGAACCCAGGAACACTGGTTAGGTTAACTGCCCGCCGCTATATGACCGAAATACTGTTGAAAAACGGCGTTAAAACCCATAACAAACAAATTGTTTTACAGGCTTTCTTTCAGTGTTACTTATAAAATGTTGGCCCTTCATCGCAATCTACAAATACATGCCCATGGTTTTGTTAATTTGTCATGGTAAGTTTTTATATTAATATATGTCGTGTTATGTTATGTTATAATATCAATAACATTAAGCACCGTTTATTGAGGAACTCTAATCAAAATATTTTGCTTACAGACGTTAAGGTTTTGTTGATTTGTTAGCAGCACAATATTGGAAAAGAAGTCTTTTAACATCCCTAAACATTGTACATATTTTATCATATATCAGGGCTATACAGACAAATCTATAACACGAAATTAAGGGGAGCAAGGCATAATTATGATAGTAATCGTTGAGTTCCAATGAATAATTTGCTACTACCTTACTGTCCATCGACCTACAATTCTGATAGTTACATGGAAGTGCACTTAAGTTATTATGAGATAGCTGATAGATGTTTATTTGCACAATCATAATTATGTTTGTGTAACATTGGTTTAATAGATGTCCAAACTTGATCAGTTTTTTTTTCTTTGAGAACTAATAAACATTATTTAGAACATCTGTGAGGTTACCTAGATCGTTTTACACAGAAAGAGCAGGAAGGGAACTGTTTGCTGATAAATTAATCAGGGAACCTTGTGTAATTAAGACCTTTATTTTTCTAACTTAGAGTACACCAGTATATCCAATAGTCTTACTAATTAAATACGAAAACGAGAGTAACCAATTTTTGTGTGTATTTTGAGTTTTAGATTCATGCAGCCGATTAATATGCTAAACCTTCTGTATAATGGTTTAGTGGGGATCTTAAAATGCTCTACAAATACCACTTTAAATGAAATGACAGGCAAAGCTAATCAAGTTATTCGTTCATACTTTCCAACTCTGTAAGAATTCTACAATTTAATCAAACATTGCTATTAAATTAAAAAGTTTCTTGCACACCGGACTGGCGTCTCCAAATATTTAACCCATCTGGCACCCCCATAAAAGATGACTCTCATTCTGCTAATGATAACGTTGATTATTATGTTATTTATGTAAAATACGAAAAAACAGGAACCCTGACAGTTTCTTTCGGTTATGTATTACGTTACGTATAGAATATTTCCCGATTCAAAATGCATTATGTTATGGTTAGAACATAAAATAGAGAAAATTGGAAACTTCACAGGTCGTTCAACACGACAAAATCGAAAATGTTGCAGACTCGGTTTGATTGAGCCTGTTCATGGACGGTAGTAGAAATGCATGCTATTGCAATAACATTACGTTACAAACGATAAAACTTAAGTGAAAGTTTGTCATTGTGCGTAACTGAAACTTAATGACGTCACTTCTGCTTACAGACGTTAATATTTCCCACACTCGCTTTGCATACATCTCAACCATATGAAAAAGTAGTACAATTTATTTTCCATTTGCTATATATATTGCAATAAAAATATCTGTCCTAATAAAAATGTTTAAATTATACGATATACAAGAAATATATATAGTCATGAGTTTACAAATCGGATAGAAATATTCGTCGTGAAACGCCGTTCGGACCAAATAATAAATGATTCAAGTTTACACTATCAGCATTTTTAAACAAAATACATCATAAAAGGAATTAATACATTTGTTTAAACATTTTTCTGTTTGTGTGTATGTAATAATAAACAAATCCATCGAAACAGTTGTTTTATATGGTGTTAGTTAATTGCATAACGGTATTCTGTTTTCACGTAAGTAATAACCCGAAAGCGTTTTTCATGACATTACTGCTCTTATACTCATTTAAAACGAGACATAAGGAGAAGCGGAAGAGTTCAATTACATGCATATAAGATATTAGAACAGGTCCCTCCCTCAGACTGTCAACATTTTAATGTCATTTTGTGATTTTATGCCCTATTTTGTCTTGAGTGCTAATGGAAAGATACTTAGTGTCATATTTATATGATTTCCATTTTTCAGATCCATCAGGCTTACGGCAGTTTAACACTCTATGACATTAACTATTGGCAAAAGGATGGTAAGTTAAAACTGTTTTAGAGTAAAGCTACTGAGCAAAATGTTTAAAATCCCCGCTGATAAATAAAGCAAAACATAAACAGTGTGGGGAATCACGTGACCCAAAATGGTACGGAACACGGAAATCAACATGGAGGATTATTGACTTTTTTACCAATTTTCAAAGGTTAGTAAAAACTACGGCATCTATTTCGCTCGTATTATAGCGCAGTCTATGCGCATTTTAATGCTCTTTCCAGCAATGTATGGGTCCTGTCTACGTTTCTTCTAGTTTCTGAGTTACCTTCGAGCTTTTGACCGAAGCGAGGATAATTTTCTGTAA
Organism: Mercenaria mercenaria; assembly: GCF_021730395.1. Taxonomy (NCBI): domain Eukaryota; kingdom Metazoa; phylum Mollusca; class Bivalvia; order Venerida; family Veneridae; genus Mercenaria; species Mercenaria mercenaria. The sequence continues at coordinate 60,201,807 of NC_069378.1, forward strand.
AAATGCAATGGTACGATACACGTAATTACTCTTTGCACACAAAAATCTATGTAATTTGCAGCTTTTCGTACTTTTTTCAATCTGTAACTGTTAGATCTTCATCATAGAGTAACTATGCACATTGTTTGTTTATGATTTTCGCGAATTCTTGCAAAGAATCGACAAACTATTGAAATGGTACGCGACACGTGCTATGATACGCAACACGTATTAACTGTTGGCAGTCTGATACGCAACACGAGCATGTGTCACCAACGGCGATTTAACTTCAAAATTGCGTCATAATTACTTTATTAACTATTTCAAACGTGGTTTTCAGTTTTTAAGATCGTTCGGAAGCACTGCAATCATTATTTATGTTTAAACAGGTCAGCACACTAAGACTTTCATGTTTCAAAATTACATAAAATATTTATTTTATTTCAGAATGGCGCAGCTTTCTAATCTTGTATAATTTTCTTTTACAGAAATGGCCAAACCTAAGAAGAAACCGGGTCTGACACTTGGGAAAAGAAGTGGATAAAGAAGCAAAACAAGAATGTCAATATTAAAGTAACTTTCCAATTGCCGCAATCCGTCAAGAAACCACCAGCGAGTATACAAGCAAAAAGGCTGCTTACGCCATCTAAATCCCTTCTGTACAACATATCTCCAGCAAATAAAAAATAAAGTGAATTTGGTCACCTGTCGTTTCCAAAAAACAGTTTACAATAACTCCCGTTAAAAGTCTTCAAGATCACTTTTTGGACATGTGGAGGAAAACAGTTATACCAGAGACGATGTAGAACACTTCTTAAACACCGAATAACTGTGTGAAGAAATGTGAAGAAATCACATGTTCGTTACTGCAAGCAGAAAGAGACTTCCCTTGAGAAGAAAACAGGGAACGCAGTTCAGAAAGGAGCTTTGTGTATAAGGTGGGAGAAGGCTTTGACGAATGAATCTAAAATGCTACCGATGAAGAGGATGGGACTGGACTGAGAAGTGCATATAAACGAGAAAAGAAATAGTTACGATATCAGTACCGAAAATAAAAGAAAGATGATATAAATACAATTGGAGAAAAGAAAAATTATTTGAGTACTTAATGTGAAAAGGAAAGTGATATAAATCTACACTAAATGAGACGAGGAATTTAATACAAATACGGGAAGTGAAATAGATATTGAGTGAAGAAAGAACCGATGTTTTTAACAGTAAATGGTAGGGAAAATTTGATATATTCAGTAAACAATGTGAAAATAGTGTGATTACAATCATGGGGCTAAATTGTATGCAAAAAGACATTATGTGATATAAATTGACATACTGAATGGGAATAGACAGACTCAATGACATTTTTTTTTTTTTGTTTTGAGTTTAACGCCGTTTTTCAACAGTATTTCAGTCATGTAACGGCGGGCAGTTAACCTAACCAGTGTTCCTGGATTCTGTACCAGTACAAACCTGTTCTCCGCAAGTAACTGCCAACTTCCCCACATGAATTATCAGAGGTGGAGGACTAATGATTTCAGACACAATGTCGTTTATCAAATAGTCACGGAGAACATACGCCCCGCCCGAGGATCGAACTCGCGACCCCGCGATCCGTAGACCAACGCTCTTACCTACTGAGCTAAGCGGGTGGGCACTCAATGACATTGAGAAAAAGAAATTTCTAATGACAGTGTTCTTTGATTTTGTTTTAATTTATTGTTGGAAGCTTGCTTTATAGATTCTGTATAGATAATAAAAATGAGCTTTGATAGCTTTTTTTGTCAATAGAAAAAAAATTTATTTTGCACATGTTTCTGTGACATAATTTCGTTTAATTATGTTTTTAATTGCAATAAAGAAGTACTGTTACTCACGTTTCTAGTTACTCAAGTTTCTAATCACTGTGAAATTGAAAAGATAGAGGGTTTAAATTAGAGTCCCACTAATACCAGCCTCTTTATATGAGAAAACTAGGTAGTTTGGATCTTGTGTTGGTTCTTTCAAAGCCTCTTTCCGCTCGTAAGAATCTGGAATACTGTTTCAATGGACAATATAGCCACCAAAAACAAAATCAGTTTGAATTATTATAATTATTTATTAATTGTTCATCTTTTGTACGTAAATATAAAATGCTTATTTAACGTCAAAATGGTGATACCGTCACAGAATAAAACCATAAAAATGCCAGCTATAAACATAGTAGCACAAAATCCAGAAAATCGCGAGTAGAGTATTATGAATTTCAGATATACCAAGACGATTTATATCACACAGACACATGGGGGTCTGAAAAACATATCCCCTTGGCCAGACCCCCATATTAACTAGGCCCATATACAGTATTGTACATCTCGAGACATAAAACAATCGTACATAACATAAAAGCTCACCCAGTTTGCAAACATGGTGTGATGGGTGAACTTTTTAAAACGTCATCCGATGAAGACTATTAAATTTTATTTTGTATGATTGTTTTATGTCTCGGGATGCACCATAACTTTGAAAGATACTGTACTGGGAGTAGCAGATAATGTTGGCCTGGCCAAGGGGGATAGGTTTACCAGACCCCAAATACAAAATGTGGTGTAGTATTTTTTCAATGGTACTGCAAAAAAAAAAACCAAAAAAAAAACGTTTTCTGTTAAAAGTTTCCATGAAGAAACTATCGACTAAAAATGCGTCAGAAATGTATATAGTAACATTTATTTAGAGTTCAATAATTAGTTCAAATTTTAGATGATTTTAGTACGATACGTGACTTAATTTTCATTAAAAAAAGTCAGCTTTGTAAAACTTATTTGTAACTAAATGTTATGAACACTAGCAAATCTGGTACGGCACAGTTAATCAAAGATGTTTATGGTGATGCTAGCCCTGGATCTGACATACCCAATACGTTCTCTTCCCTATTTTTGTATCCGCTCATAAAACGAATAAACCGTCCTCCAAATATTCTCCAGCCAAGTTTCCAAAACATCTTAGTTTTGTTCGAGTATCTCATTTGTGTTGTATTAGTGCACCCAAACCAACAAACAACCTCCATCCACAAAAAATGCTATACGGTTCACTGGGATTTTTTATCTTTAACCAATTTTAGAAATTTTATCACTACTTCATCAAGTCCATCTCCCTCTTATAATACCGAGAGAACTTCTGACAATAAATTTTCTTTAACTGCTTCATCAGTCACATCAACGGGGACTACATTGTCTTTATTATGCAGCTCTTCACACTTGCAATCCAGTGTTTAAGAAGTGCTCTACACCGTCTTTACATATCAGTTTTCCGCTACAGGTCCAAAAAGTGATCTTGAAGACTTTAACTTTAATCAAGAGTTATTGTATGTTTGTTTTTTGGAAGCGACAGGTGACCTAAATGACTTTATTCTTCAGTTTGCTGGATATAAGTTGTAGAGGGGATTCAGATGGCGTAAGCATTCTTTATGCTTGTTTTCTCGCTGCATGGTGATTTCCTGGCGCATTGCGGCAATTGGAAAGTTACTTTAATATTGATATTCTTGTTTTGCTTCTTTATCCACTTCTTTTTCCCAAGTGTCAGACTCCGTTTCTTCTTAGGTTTTGCCATTTCTGTAGAAGAAAAGTATACAAGATTAGAAAACTAAACAATTGCGCCATTTTGAAATAAGATTAATACATTTTATGTAATTTTGAAACATGAAAGTCTTAACGTGCGGACCTGTTTAAACATAACTAAAGATTGCAGTGCTTCTGAACGTTCTAAAAAACTGAAAACCACGTTTAAAATAGTTCAATAAATCAATTATGACGCGAATTGGAAGTTAAACCGCCGTTGATGACACATGCATGCGTTGCGTATCAGACTGCCAACAGTTAATACGTGTTGCGTATCATAGCACGTGTCGCGTACCATTTCAATAGTTTGTCGATATTTTGTAAAAATTCACGAAAAATCATAAAAAAAACAATGTGCATGGTTACTATATGATAAAGATCTAACAGTTACAGATTGAAACAAGTACGAAAAGCTGCAAATTACATAGATTTTTATGTGCAAAGAGTAATTACGTGTATCGTACCATTGCGTTTTTACAGAAAATTATCCTCGCTTCGGTCAAAAGCTCGAAGGTAACTCAGAAACTAGAAGAAACGTAGACAGGACACGACACATACATTGCTGGAAAGAGCATTAAAATGCGCATAGACTGCGCTATAATAAGAGTAAAATAGATGCTGTAGTTTTTACTTACCTTTGAAAATTGGTAAAAAAGTCAAAAGTCCGCCATGTTGATTTCCGTGTTCCGTACCATTTTGGGTCACGTGATTCCCCACACTGATAAAATTAAGGTAAAAAGGTACAATTACAAATATTCTGACGAAGTTTCAATAAAGTTTTGTCACAACTTTTGCATCTAGAGCGTTAAATAGTTTTACCTTTAATTTGCCCGGGTAACCTTGTTTTTGACCCACATAGCCCAGGTTCAAACTTGACCTAAAACTCAACAAGACAAACATTCTGATAAATTCTCATGAGTTTTAAACTTTAACAGTGGACTCTAAAGTTTTAACAAAATTTCCTTTGATCTTGCTTGCTGACCTAATTTTTGACCCCATCCAAATCAGTTTCAAAGTTGATCGAGACATCATTAAGACAGACCTTCTTACTAAGTTTCATAAAGATTTAGTTACAATAGTTGCCTCTACAGTGTTATCAAGCTTTTCCTTTTATTTGATCAACTGACCTAGTCTTTGACCCGATATGACCCGGATTCGAACTTGAAGTCATCAAGAAAAACATTCTGACTTAGGCTCATGAGTTTCAATCTTAAACTGTGTATTTTTGAAAGTGTTAAAAAGATGTTCATTTTATCCCGCCTACTGACCTAGTTATTGATACCACATAACCCAGTTTCAAACGTCACCTAGAGTGCACCATTAGCAGTGCCAATCAATTAGATGTAGAAATATCGGACTAAATTAAATATTTGCAAATGCATCAGCCGTGTTATATCATCTGATCGTGCACATACAAACTTGATAGCCATAGATGTACCAATAAGTTTCCAATTTACAAAGCCTATAATGTTCAACCATTTCACGTCGTAAGACATTTGATACTTAATGGAATTCCATTATAGTAAAAATGAAAATACACCATGATCTCAAGGACCAGATAATGTAAGAACAGTGTGACGAAGTACCTGGGGGACTGTTTACAGCCGCCACACGGCACATAAACGTTTGTATATTTGTTATTCATCGCCGATGAAATCGGGAGTAGAGTATTGAAATGGGGTTGTTCGTCCGTCAGTCCGTCCGTCCGCAGCCATTTATCAGTAACCAGAAGGTAGAATTTCATGAAACTTGAAATAAACATGCACCAACATACTGCGATGATGCCCGTCAAGTTTTTTTTATCAGATTGGTCAATTTCCCTTAGAGTTATTGCCCTTGATTTAATGAAAAGTCCACGTCTGCAGCTATTTCTCGGTAACAAGCTGGTAGAATTTCATGAAACTTGAAATAAATATGAACCAACATACTTCAATGATGCCTGTCATTTTTTTTCAACTGGTCAATTTTCCTTAGAGTTATTGCCCTTTAATTGTTTAAAAATCTACAGATTTGTACATAACGAACCAACCTATTAGTAGAATTTCATTAAACTTCTTTCATTCTTTTCCAAGAACATTTAGAATAAACATCTGAAGTTTTGTACCCACATCTGGTCACCACCTTGCCTTTTTCACACACCTCCCCTTCTCCCCCCACCAAAAAAGTTCTTATTATTATTTTATTTTCAAACCTTCTATGAATATTTATTAGCATGCAAAGTTGTACCTTTCCCCCACCTCACTCTGCACTCGATGTTGCCCACCATCCCTCCCGATCATGCATTCCCATCCCCCAGCCAGTTTTTTTATTTATTTATTTTTTTTTTTTTTTTTTCATTTTTAATTTTCAATTAGAATTTATAATCAACAGGTGAAATTTTGTACCCTCGCCGGTCATTCCCGCTGCATCCCCACCCCCAAAAATTATTTAAACTAATGAAATTATTTGCTTCTTAGTATCATCCTTAACTTTTGCCAGAAATATTTTTTTACCATACCTCACCTAAATCCCTTTCGGTGGGGGATACCAATTCATCGAATTTGCTTGTAAAAGGTTATGAACTTCGTGAAATTCCCCGGCAATACCAATAATACCATTTCTAAACTATATAAAAAACGTTTTGTTTCAACAGACTTTTACTCACTTATTAATGAATATTAGTCTTAAGATTTCATGAAATATCATTCACAATATCGCAAGCGTTATTGCTTCAGTAGAATGTCTGTTTTATTAAATGTAATGTAAAGTTAAAACTATTTAATTTTCCCATTCATAAAATTTACATGACAGAATTTCGAAGAATGAAGCATTTCACTTGTAGACGTATTTCGAATTGTTTTGCAAAATATGTTGAAGCGGTTTATTTCTGAAAGCAAAGGCGATGTATTTTGCGCAATTTTTAATTTCTATCGAATACTAAAAGATGATGAAAACAATACCTGAAACATGATTTAACAGGAGAATGATGTAACATTTAGTTAGTTTAGTTTAGATTATACTGATTTATTTTTAGCTCGATTGAAATGAACGCTTGAAGCTTCTCTTTATTCGTCAGGCATATTGACGTATTGAGAAGGTATAGTTGTGACCCAAGTAGGACTCCAACACACGACACAACTTGAGCAGACTGCACCTCTGGACATCTTTACATGATTTAAGTAATGCAACTTTAATGTCATTCGGCAAATTATATATTATCCATTTTTACATCATTTTAAATGTATGTATTATAATGATTAGAATGTTTGTTTTTATTTTAATGTTTACCACTTAGATATAATCAAAAGTACTAAAGGTAATATAACCACAATGTAGCTAAAGCATTGCGTTGTTTCAGATGAAAATATATAATCGAGGGAATAAAGAACATTGTTATTAAAAACATAGATTTAGTTGATAAAGTGCCCTGTTCCCAAGTGCTTTTCCTTAAACAAAAGAATCTGCACTGAAAAATATTTCCGAGTTCGATAATATTACGACAATTAAATACCAATTTGTATTTTTGTAATTTCCTCACGTAATGGAGGCAAATTAATATAAAAGAGATATTGATATTCTCGTTAGAAATATTTTATGTCGAAATATCTATCACTTGATATCCTGATGTATATGCTGTATATATTGTGTTTATGTGTACCGTGTTCAGACTATGTTTTAAATCCTACATTAACTTTGGTTTATTTTTTAAACTCGGTTGCGTCCACACTTTATGGTGTAGAACGTGAATATGTAAAGGTAAGGTAGGTTATGTGATATAGCTTTAAAACTACCTTGGGAGGTGGTTTCAATACTAATATATTAAAAAGTAATACTACATTATTTAACAAGTGTGAAAGCAAATGCGTATTATAACTGGTTTTACAATACAAAATCCCTTTACACGGAAGAATACCACGTGTTTCTCTTTTGTATCAAACTATTGATACTATGACTGGCAAAAGTAATTGATGTGTTGATGAAACAAAAACATTAAATTGCAATATGGAGTCACACTGATGCTAAAAATGCATTATAGATGGAATGAACAGAAATTTTTAGATGAACACAAAAGTTTAAACATTGATGACTCCTTCTTGTTTCTGTCAGCCTCCTTCTTTGTAATCATTTTTGTTTATTGCAAAATATTTGTTTACTTCCAACTTAAACCACATTTCTTTGCCTAGCATGGACGCAAACAATATTATATTTTGATGGGTTTTAAATGTCAAATACCAATTATAACCAATTAGTGCCTGATAGAAATAAAACTGATCTGCTAGTGTGAACACGGTATAAGAGTGAGACAAGGTCCGCACGATCAACTATTTAAAGTTCTACAGTGGTAGTTCTGCCATTGATTGTTCTAAGGCGGTTCCCTACTGTACTAACTTAAACATTTGCAACTGAAGCATTGAGATTTCAAATGATTATTCTTTCACCAAACTATACGCCTCGGTAGCCTAGTGGTAGAGGATCCGCTTTGAGTGCGGGAGGTCGTGGGTTAGATCTACGGCCGTGTCATACCAAAGACGTGAAAAATGGTACCAATAGTTCCCTTGCTCAGCATTTAAAAAAGGGAGACTATCCTCTTCTCTCATACCCTCGAGGCGATGGATTCCATCAGGAATGAGGTATCGAGAGTGATTAATATAGGTTGTAGAATTTCCTTCACAATCGACCTAAAATACATTATGTATAAACTAAACTATGCGTTGTCAAAAAGTAAAAGATATTTGCGTGTTTGATCATTATGCAACCAGCGTCTACCAACTAGACAATGTATGAAATAAACGTAGTGTTGAAACAGCGAGAATGAACATTTGTCAAAGATAAATGTATGTAAATGAATGCAATCTGAATATTATCCAAGTGTGATGTAGTATAACGATACATATGATTTCGACGTATATAACTGAAATTTATAGAAGTAAAGCTAAGACAATTATACAATACAAACATGAAATGATAAATGAGCCGCGCCATGAGAAAACCAACATAGTGGGTTTGCGATCAGCATAGATCCAGACCAGACTGCGCGGAGAAAACCAACTATGTTGCTTTTTGCATGTCAGGGATCAAGTATAAGCAATTTAAGAAAGAGAAAGGCAAAAACAAAGACAGGGATATACAGTTATTTCACTTTCTTTATAATATAGATCAGTTTCTTAAAGCAACTGTTCTAGTTTCAAATTCATTTTATTGATAGAAAATCATTTACGTTTGTATAGTATTGACCTTGTAATCTGTAATACCCACGGCGTTCTACTGAACTTGTTTCCTACAAGAAAGAATCAATAGAACGAACAAACCTTCTCTGATCAGGGAACAAAACATTCCAAAGTTCTGAAAAAAGGTAAAGACAGGTCTCTTGAAAAGGTGTTACAATATTAGGAGTTTTAAGTAAGAAGCATTTTAGACTATATAGTATTTGTATTAACAAGATACAAAACTTTTTACAAAGTGTACAAAATACATGACAGGCCAATGTCAAATGGATGGGTTTGTTTACATAGTTGGAACTCGGTATTTCTAATTCCAAGGATGGAGCGTTTACTTCGAGATAACCGAAATTTAACTGAAAATATTATATTTGAGGCAGGTGTTTCCGGAACGGGACTTTAAAATATCATCGGGTTAGCCGGAAGTTTGAACAAAATTAATTCGAAATATTAAGTTTCAGCTGTACTTTTGCTATTTCCTTTTTGCATTTTTTTTCATCAAACATATTTCTGATTTAAATCATGAAGCAGGTGTGAATATAATTCTGTTAAATTTTCTGGTCTCAACTACTTTTGAAATATTTTTTACTTTATTTTGTTAATGTTACAATCGCTTACAAGAACAACTATTTATTTTAAGTTTGACATAGACAGCATCCTTTCCGCTAAAATTTGCAACATTTTGTGACAAGAACATTTAGTTAGTTAACAAAGCACACATTTTGAATAATTTGCTGGTCAAAAGTAAAAACCAGTGTTTGTGTGTTTGTTCCTGTTTTGGGTTTGACACCGTTTTTCAACAGTATTTTACTCATGTACCAGGGGGCTGTTAATCTAGCCAGTGTGTCTGGATTCTGTACCAGTACAAACCTTTTCTCCACAATTAACTGCCAATTTCCCCGCATGAATCAGAGGTGGAGGACGAATGATTTCAGACACACTGTCGTTTATCAAATTGTCACGGAGAACATACGCCCCGCCCGGGAATAAACTAATGCCTGTTGTCCAATAAGTGTTTGTTACATGATGTCAAAATTGTTCTTTTTTTCTCCAAGTCGTCACTTTAACCCAGAAAGATTAAGTCCTCAACTATAAACAGCTCAATATCACAGACCGGCATATAGGGTCATGTAATGATTTACATTACTGATATGCATAAAAGTCTGTCGCAGATACCAGTGTGCGTTTACAATAAGCGTTCATGGAAATGCTAAATGACTATAAACTGTCGCACGTTTGACAACGCCAACGAATGAAAAATTCAAAACGTTAAAACATTGTCCAAAGTGATCTTGCTGCATACTTATTAATTCAGCTGATTTGATTGTTATAAATGTATTGCAATAAGAGCGTGTTTACAAAGGAAATATTAAACCAACACCCATATTATCTCGTCAAAAAGTACGTTTGTTAATGTTGAATGGGTCAGGTTCGTTAAAATATAATCAATATTGTTTCAGCATTAGCATCATTTCATGAAGTTGGCATAAGTAATAATCCGAAATCCTTTTCCCACGTACGTGGGAACATTCTAGCAATTTCCTTTTAAAACATGACGTAAGCTTTTAGTGTATTGCATGTTTTCAGCCTGTTTTGACAGCTTTATGCCTCAGACAGCAGACAACGCTTTTTCATTTGATATTTCACTGTCCTATATCTGTCCAAAGTGCTAATGCAGGGGCACTTAATGCCATATTCAGAGGTTTATAACATTTTTATCTTGCTTTGTATTACGTAAGTGATAATTTTAAAACAGTATGCCATCGACAAAAAGAAAGATACTGATTAAAATTGTCAAACAAAAACCACGTCAACAAAATATATTTCTTGTCGCAAGATATGACGCTCGCAGACAAATTATGTTATATAGGTCTACTCACTACATTCTATATTAAGGATAAAAGCAATAAGGTAAAAACAACACATATCTCCTTTCGCGTAGAAACATCCACTATGTCATTAATGCAGTAGACATCAGAAAATGTAAACGCTCAGATAAAAGTGGTAATTGTACAATTTTCTAGAATTGCAATGTTGTGAGTGCGATCCGGCTTGGTTACACTATTGCGTACCGATAAAAGCGTTCAAAACACTTTAGTATATTCACATACATACTTTTAAGGCTTTATAAGTAAAATTTGCTTAGATAAATAAAATAATTAAACGCTTATCTATGATGACCCACCTCTTACGAATAGAACGTAGATACGACATTAGTATTTCAGTTTTGTTAACAGAACTAACATCACAATTAGGCCACCATTGAATACTGTTCCTAATGAGGAGTTATATTAAAGGTTTTGTAAGAATGTGAAATACAGGCTCAATTTTAGACAGTTAATATGCAAGTATATAAGAAATAGGTGTACTTCATTGACAAGGGCCCCTCTTCCTTTTCGATTAATATTGTCAATATGAACAAAATAGAGAAAAGTGGAAACTTCACAGGTCGCTCAACACGACAAAAACGAAAATGCTGCAGGCTCGGTTGGTTTGATTGTGCATGTTCATGGACGGTAGAGGAAATGCATGCTAACGTCCACGCCCTTTGACCCCGGGTTGAGCAGAACTCAACATTTACAAATGCTAAAAGTACAAAAAGGAATTTAGAGACATCCGCAGATGTACTCAAACGGCGGTGAACATGGAACCTTCAATAATACACGTGTTGAGGCGTGTAATTCCATGAAGAGCGGCGTTTGGTCCCAAGTTTCGCTTCCATGTTGTATGTTCAACTCTATATTAGTTATTATACGTACTTTTTTTAAATACTGTACATATGTAAACAGAGTCATTTGCTTTAGCATTTGCTTTCATGGCAGTGATAAGGTAAATTGGAATAAACTGAAAGGACATAATATTTTCGGACTTTGATATATTCTTGTGATTCATTTCCATTGATGTATTTTTGGAAAATAAAACAGGAAGGATATTGAAGCTTTGCCTCAAGACAGTTGATAATATTGTCACAACAGTCAGACTTAAATTTGGTTTAAATGTCTACTTTTCACAAAAAGGATACAGCTACATTAATGTAACTACTACATTGTCTGCTTTACACTAATGCAATATCTGCCAGCATTTGTTAAAATGACTCGCACAGACCATACGTAATTAAAGAGTAATTTATTTTCTTCCTTTTCTATTATTTAAAACAGCAGTTTACCTACATTTTGTCAAGTTTGAGGATAGATTGTAAGTAGCATTAATGTTATAGTTTATGAACGAAATACTAGCGGTAATGTTCTAGAGTACTGAAAAAATACACCAGGGGCAAAGCTGGCCCCCCATATGTAATATAGTACCCGAAATGTTACGGTGACTTTATATGTTCCAAGCATGTATTTCGTTGTTATCATTAGTATGAATTTCTTTAGTGGCAAAACTATTTCATGTTGTCTACGAACGTAGGATATACCTACATTTTGTCAAGTTGGAGGATAGATTGTAAGTAGCATTAATGTTATAGTTTATGAACGAAATACTAGCGGTAATGTTCTAGAGTACTGAAAAAATACACCAGGGGCAAAGCTGGCCCCCCATATGTAATATAGTACCCGAAATGTTACAGTGACTTTATATTTTCCAAGCATGTATTTCGTTGTTATCATTAGTACGAACTTCTTTAGTGGCAAAACTATTTCATGTTGTCTACGAACGTAGGAATTATAGTAGTGACCGGTATATCTGTGAGCAGAACATAAGCCCCTCCCCCCACCCCCACCTCAACCTCATCCCCGTCCCCGTCCCCGTCCCCGTTAGAGTGTCTGTCTTGCTACAAATTAATGCATCTTTAACGATTAACACTAATCACGGGAGTTACTCTGGCAGAAAGCAGTTTTTTTTTACCAACACATTATACAAAATGCCTAAATTCAGAAAATGCCTGTAACATATCAATATTCTTTTTTTTTTAATTTTCAAAGACATTAGAACCTTTTTGCAGACTAGGTATTCAGAACAGAACAACATTTGACTAAATGATTCAATCTAATGCGATACAATTCTTACTAAAATGACTACGATAGTAGTATTTTTAGGCATAAAGCAAGATAGGTGTTCACCCCAGTCTCCATTTCGCCACGGGACTTAGTTTTTTTTAATGTGCGATTAAAAAAAAAACAGTAGTTTGGACTAAAATATAACGTTTGCTGCAGACATTCGAATGAAATATTTTGAATTTTAAACAAATATAATGTGTATTTAATTCATTTTCTCGACAATGATTTGTTTTACGTATCCAAAACACATTGCGTATAAATTTACTGGTTTTCCAAAACTGTTGTCGTGTCTTACCCTTTACCGTACTAACAACAGTAATCAATTGAAGATAAAGATTGCTTCCACATAGTGAAATAATAAATGTCGTTTAAAGTCTTACTAGTTTTCATTATGGCTGTTTAGAAAATCACTTTCCAATTTCATAAAATATGGCTTGTTATATTTTCACCGAAATATTTTGCTTCCCTAAAATGTTGCTTTTACGAACAGTCCGTCCATGCATTTGTTTTTTCATTTGTTGTTTGCATCAAAATATTCTTTCCGTCAAGCACTATTTATGCCATTAGGTATTCTTATAGTAAACTGAAGCTTGACAGGGCAGATTGAAAATTTTGCGATGCTCCAAAGCTCCAGTACGCATAAAAATATTTAGTCCGGAAAGGTCAAATTTTAATGGTGTATTAATACACTATGTATTTTTAATAAATAAAGGTGATGTACAAAAGTCACAGTTTATTTCAAGTTAGACTTTCACATGAGACATGTCTGTCTTGTAAGTGATTTTGTTTCTTTTTTTTAGTAAATATTAGAAATGATAAAAGTTGACATATTTTTGTACTTGAACCATTCAGAAATGTTGTTTTTTCTTCAAACAATACTTTCAACATAGTGATTATGAACGAATGTGGCTGTAAGGAATGCAAATTATACATATAAATAGATCCAGTATCTTTGGGTTTTATTACGTCTAAAAGTTTATGTTCAATATCAGTGTTATAGACAAAGACATTTTAAATAATATAGGTAATAGCGACCAGTATTTTGTGTTGTTACAATAACACCCGAAGACAAAATCAAGCACTCGGTTTCCCCGGTGTCTCAAATGTTGGACTAAAAGAAGTTTTATTTAGTATCCGTAAAAGATAAATGAGAAAATCACGAAAGTAACATGAAATTTAATCTTGCCATATTATTCTCAATCTCCTTAATTTACAAGCGCTATCAATTTATGTATTTAAGGGTAATGTACTGATTTCCTGACCATGTGATCATTCTAAAATGATGAGGCCAATTTGTAGAATAGCTGCTTAGATTAAAGACATTTTATCTCACGTAACAATAAAAGTAAGAAAAAGAAGTTGCAAAACCGAAATGAGTTCAATACGCTCGAACGCTAAATTCTTGAAAATAAAAGATTTGAAGGATTTCTAAAGTTAAAATGATTGTACTATAGAAAAATCGTCCATCTCCAGTATCAAGAATGGTCAATGGTTTCGACACATTAGGAAGGAATTATGCCGCAGACACTTCAAATGTTCTTGTACATCCTAGACTAGTTTTAAGTGCTAATGGAGAGATACAAAGTATCAAATTTTGTCCATGTTTTAATCTACTTCCGTATACCGTCTTGAATCTAAACTAACATTGCGTGAACAAGAGGCAAAATGCTTCAAGAAAAGCATGCTTATTTTTTGCTATGAACTACCAGTAGCAGAATGAATGTGTATTTAATGCTTTCCTCACACATTCAATGATATTTAGCGACTAGATGTATCTTTTTTGCTTTTCCTCATGGAAGAAGTATCCACTTAACTGTGACGCATTTAATTATGACTGTTACCAATGCAGTTTCTATCCATTACATAATGACAACGCTCACGTAGTCTCATCGAAGAACGTTATGTAATTCCTAGCCGAAAATAAAGAATATTAACAGTTGTATTGCAGTGTATAAATGGAGAAGCTGAGTACTCAATTTTCATACAAAATACTTCATAGCAATAGAGCTTTGAACCAGTTTATGATACCACATGATCGACTGTAGATCTGAATTTACATTTTCCTTAACTGCATTAATTGGTATTCTATGTGAAACCCTAATTGAATATACTCCGAGTATGCCTTCAAGTGTATCCCAGTCGCTAGAAATGTTTGGACGATTATTCATTGTGGTAACAAACCTGAATGTACAAGTGACCGTGTAGCCAGTAGAGCATCAAAACGATATTCTGAGGTCCTGAGATCGAATTGACTACATCTTGTACAGATTTAGGAAATCTGCCAAATTTGAAGCGAATTGAAAAATGATTGGAGTGATTCCACTCTATTTTTCTTTCCGTGTGCCGAATCCAGGATCTTTATCTATGTTATCCGAATAAATGTTAATAATATGATTGTAAATGCTTTCAATCAGTCTAAACAACCTTAATAGACTTGAAGGAGTTGCAAACTTAAATTTGATGGAAGCTATCATTTGAAAACAATGCATGAGTATAGTATAAATCAAAACGTTGTCTTGTCTATTTCTGTTCAACATAAAATCAAGCGTTATAGCTTCATACCAGCCTCACGGAGTGTACAGCATTTCCTGATTTATTCAAGGGGGCATATTTCTGTACTGAACGATTTCGCTGAAAAAGCGAATACGCACATAATGCAAAATGTATTTTCAGTAAACACATATATAATATCTTTTACTTATGTCTTTTTTGCGGCACGGTTTAGAAAGAAGACGGTAAATTGACAATTATCTTGAAATATCAGCAGAACAATTTTCACTTTACAAAATATAGTAGGCACTAAATTACTTTAATGTATGATATAAATTAGAATTAAAAGGTATAAATATCTCAAACTTTCTCGAAAATTTCTCTTGACTATTTATTGTTGATCAAGATTTATTGAGCATGTTTACTGTTTTTCTTACAACACTTATTCGAAGTCTCGCTTGTATAATTATTTTGACCGATGAATACATTAAATTCAACCCGAGGAAAATACTGATGCGCAGAAATTCAATAACAAAAATATGTATATTTCCATTCATTATGTGCGCGTTAAAAACTACTTCAGAGTCTGCTGGCATCGTTGTATTGTGGCTGCTTTCTGCATATTTTAGTCTGACAATATACCGAAAAAGAGGCATAGAAATTGCCTTTGATGGCATTTTTTGTTAATGACCGACAGCCATGTTCATTGTTAACTTTATAAAAATTGGAAAAGTTTCAAGGAGGCTGTCGCCTCCTAAAGGTCAGAGTAAGGTCACAGCACAAGGTCAGTAAGTGCATTTTTGTTATAAACGATAGATTTTCGCCATTTTGCTTCCATTTAATATAAACTTGTAATTATTTGTGAAATTATAAATTTGAGATGACGTCATGTAGATTTATTAAACTTGAGACTGTCAAAAATTAAAAAGTCTAAAGTCATTTCTATAGAATGAACTTTTCGCACGCTCTGATATTTTGTTCATTTACGAAAGTTATCTTGCTTATGTTTCTAAAACTTCCGTTTTTAGGCTTACAACTTTAAAAATGGCTGGTTTATTGTCTGTATTAACAGTACTGGGTGAAAGAATATATGGTGCGTATTATAAAGACTGGTACAGTCAAACTTCGTTTGCTGGAACTCGGATTATTCGCTCACTACTCTTGGCTGTAGCGAACATAGTTAGACTGTACAAACTGTTGACAGACTTAAAGACGTAAAAATAGCAAACTCGGTTTGATTATGTCTTTTCGTGAGATAGTATGAAATGTGCATATTCTCTCAAGTATTGTCTAAAATGGCCTATGCTGTCAAATTAATCTGTATTCAAGCGGTTTACATATGTACTGTAGTAATGTTAGGAATGTTGGGTGTTTAGATATACTGTGCACAATAAATCAAGCGGTATCAAAGTTTAAATATATCTATTAGATAATCGCAAATGTTAAGAATTGTTTTCATTCCGTTAGCATTAATACTTTTTAATCAGCTGATTTTTTTTCTTTGCACATTAACATT
Source organism: Mercenaria mercenaria (assembly GCF_021730395.1). Taxonomy (NCBI): domain Eukaryota; kingdom Metazoa; phylum Mollusca; class Bivalvia; order Venerida; family Veneridae; genus Mercenaria; species Mercenaria mercenaria. The sequence continues at coordinate 60,218,581 of NC_069378.1, forward strand.
AGGCTTTTATAAGAACTGGTAATTTGATAGTATATTGAATTTTATTAGCATGATCTTTACGCCTGTGAACATGAGGTAACACATGTTTGTTTTCCTGTTACAACATTTTCGAGTGATTGGTTGGTGACACAACTTGGTAGAACGAACGTATCAAGGTATCACGAAGGTATTAACTGATGTTATAAATCGAAACAAATATGCGCTTAAGCCTAAAATGTGTAAAAATAAATATATTGTTTAATCATTAGATTCAGTGCGGAATGCCAGAATTAGCTAAACTGACTTCTTACCCTTGTATAAATAATGAATAAACCCAATAATAGTCCTACTTATAGACGTCTTAGTCTGACATATTCATTCGGCAGTATTTGTTTATTATAAATACATCGTTTTGAATTTCAAATTTCTTCTTCATGCTCTTCTCATCCTACTAGAAGTTATTTTACATATCGTATATCTTTACCACCACATTTCATCATTTTGATTAGTTGAAATATCATGTCAGTAATCATGAAAATGCCTTTAATATTTCACTGAATGTGCTTAAATGTTACTATAATAACAAATGTCTGAAGCAGCCTTTCTTATTTTCATTTGTAAATTAAAGCATCTTCATGACTTGTGTTTCGGTGAAAATATACTAACTTTGTTTTCACAATATTGTCAAGGACATCCTGTCTGAAATCAAGTTTAAATGTCTAAATTGTTACGATCCGATTCGTTTTCAACTTACGTTTTGAATAGGAAGAGAACGTGTATGATGAGAGTGCTTGAAATATGCTACTTAATTACACATACATGAAATGTGATGGTAAATGTCCGACTTATAGTAAAAACAGAAACAATACAGCAAATCAAAGAAATAGTGTACATATTTTAACTAGATGAAACCGTACATATCTGTTCTGTTTTTGTTTAGTACATGTACTGTGTACATGTATAGTATTACCAATCTTTCAGTTATTCCTCTAAAATGGTCCTATTTCAACAATTTAAACATCACCACACGGATGAATTAAAATAAATATATGTCATATAATGAATCATCACCAGTATTGAAAGGTGCTGGAGAAGCATTCCATATATGTAAATGTTACTTTCAACAGCATTTAAGTCATGTAACGGCGGTAAATTAACCTATCAGTGTTTTATATTCTCTACAAGTTCTAGCCTTTTTCTAGCAAGTAACTATCAACTTTTCCATATCATTCAGAAGTGGGGGACGAAATTACTCCATCAGGTCGTCATGGAGAACATACATCTCTCCCGGGGATCGAACTCATGACCCGGCGATACTTAGGTCTGCGCTTTTCTTATTAAGCTAAAAATACTTGGTTGTATACATGACAGTACGGTGATTTTAACTGTTGATTTGAGATTTTTTATATATTTATATGTAATTCATTTTCCGTAGTAGTCTTCTTCCTCAAAACATACAATATTTTCTCTTTCGCACACATTTCTCAAAAAGTGTACAATAGGTAAATATTCTTTTTGTAGTCGATGCAAAGCTTAAAATCAAATTGTATTGCTGCCTGAGGTACAAGAAATGCATTTGCATCGTCATTTCACATTCATATACTCAACAACTTACTTTTCTAACTCCACACCTGGCTTTTGTTTTGAAAATTGAACATATTGTTTAATGAATAGGTCAGTTAAATAAATGTAACAGCGATATTAATTGTAAGTACGTTTGTTGAGCCATGACAGTTCAAATAAGGTAACCCAATGAATGCAACTTGGTGCTGGTCCCTATGAAGCAAGAACTGCAATCTGCGGGATTAAACAATTAAGTGGCCAATATTTCTATCTCCAAGGGATTATTAATATGATGTTGTCCTGAACTAGGATACTATTCTGCAAGTGTGTATTAATAAAATAGATTTGTATATATGCGTGAGTTCTGCAGTTGAGATTTTGAACTACACATGCTGTGCAGTATTATTCCGTGTAAACACGAGTGCATATTTCTCGATGCAAACCATATCATTATTTTGTTGCATATTAATTTGTTTGGCTGGGATTTTTTTTTTTAATTATTGAGGTAAATGTACTTCTTGATTCAGCGTCAACCTTAAATGTGGTGTCATTAATGACGTTACAAACCTGATACAATATTTAAGGCAACTTAGGTGGTAATGTGAAAATAGAACGAGGGCACAGAGGCACTTTATTTTAAAATGCACTCATTTGACCTTTGACCCCATTATACTACTGTAATGAGAACACCTAGAAGGCGACAGCCCCTTTTAAATTTCATGTTTAATCCTAAGGAACACTTCAATATTAATATCCGAGCATTAACAAAAAATGCCATCAAAAGTCACATTTTCCTAAGATATTGGCAGAGTATTTCGTGCCTTCGTGTCTTTATATTTATTCCTTTCTTGTAGAGTTTTGACGACACGGAAGGATGCAAAGATGCAAGTTCTTCTGATCATTGTGGCATACATATCACTGCGAAGGCAAGCATACCGGAAACATATCAGACGGTTGTCAAATCTTAATGAAGAATCACTCCAAATATTTGAAACTGTTGTTTTGGCGGGTATAAAACGTCGTAACGTCGCCCTTTATTCTTGGTGCCTTTGTGTCTTCGCCCTGAACACCCGACGATACGAAGACACTAAAATCAGAAGTTTGTTGCACTTAGAGACGAGGACGTGTTCTTTGTGTCAGTGTCAATTGTATTTTACATGGATTTAACAAATATTGGAAATAAATTGATGGAATATTTTATATTTATGTTGCAATCCTTACAGGTTTAGATCAAATATGCAATATGCCTTTTAAAACATTGTTTTCACGGAATATTTATTTCGCATAATTGTTATAAAACATTCAAAAACATCATTGAAGCAATAATTTAGGTATTTCAGACTGATGACTACATTTAATAGTTATAAGTTATGGAGATCTGAAATTTCCACCTGAATTAAGCATCAACGTGTTGGGTGACCTGTGGAGTTTCCACTATTCCTACTTTGTTAATTATTTGGAAGCGATACAATTATGTTGTTTCATATCAACGGTAATTTCTATATGTACTGTACACAACCGCGTAGTCTTTCAGCACATTGTACCGGACAAGATTCCAGAAAAGATACCAAAGGACAATAATCTTATTTTTGTCATGTCTTCCTGTCCTCATTAACTCAGGACGAGGATTAAAGGTCAAGGAACGATAATTCGTGTCTTCCGGTCTTTGGGTGTTCGAGCTGCAAAGACACAAAAAGGGAAACGGACCACAAATAAAGGTGAAGGCGAACAGCATATTAAACACCCCTGACAAGTTTACTTATAAAATATTTCGAGAGTTTCATCTAGAAAGTCTCATTATTTCGCTTTGAATATGTTGTGTCATATTGCCTTCGTCTCGATACACTTGAAGACAAAGACCCGACTAATTAGCCATTCGCCATCATTTCATGATATCGTATCCTCGTTGTACAAACTTTATAATACACAAAATGTAGCATTTTTCAAATTGTAAAATAATAAAGAGACGAAAAACAGAAACGAAGTTAAATTTAAGAATCCCTTTCTTTCCAATCACTTGTTTAATTGATTATGATTTTATTACTTAAAGCAGTACAAAAGTATAATAATTGTTTGTTATTTATTTTCATTCACATCCAGACATGCACTAAATTCCGTCCAATTACACTTCTATAGTTCAAGATCAAGTCTGGTTTTGTATGAGTGAACAATTACTAGTGCCAAAACAGAACTTCTTAGTCATTATAAAAAGACCTTTTTACAAGGCTTGGAAATTTCCTAGCTGATGACCTTCATAGGCTTCATCGTCATACATTATTAGTCAAATCTAATTTGAAGTGTTGGTTGCGAGTTTATCAGGGACCAAGAGAAGGTTTGAATTGACAGCTTCCCGATATCACTGTCCATATAGTTTTTTTTTCTTGCTAAAGTGTCCTACACACTCCCAATAGCTTAATTTGCAGGTAGAATTTGACAATAAAACCTGGATTATGAGTAGATCTATATTACAGAAACCAAAAGATATGATATAATTTCTTTTTTACAATAAAGGAAATGTCGAACTTTCTTTGTTCACAAGTAAAACGTCGTGTAAATTTGAGTTACCACTGTTGTAGAAAACTACAAAATATTGATTTTGTCTTTCCATGAAACAAGGTTTAACATAGACACTACATGCTACATAGAAATATTAGAAAACAGTAAAAAAAGAAATCTTACGACTTTTAAAGTAAAAGATATTTTGTTTACGCAACTCACATGCAAAATAACCTAGATTAATGCTGAAAGAACAAACAAATAAATAGAAAACCGTTCCAATCCCTACTAGTCATAAAATTAGCTGATACATAGCTGCCTGTTCAGTCTTGTAGGCATTGTAACTGAAAATACAAACTTCAAGTAGGAGCTATCTATATTGTATGTATGTGAAGATAACTGCATCAGAATACAAGGACTGAAAAAATTATAAAAATATCATTTCCTGAAAAAGAGTTATTTCAGCTGAAAAAAATGATCCCGGATGAAATATTTGGAAAAAATGGAGACAACTCCGCAAAGACTTTATGATAGGCTTAGGTGACAGTTGACCTAGTACCTCATCCAAACTACCCACTGTTTACCTCTAACCATGATAAAAGCATGCACATTTGCCACATGGATCAGCAACCTCAAAACAAAACTATGTAAAGATCAAATAATTGATTGCCCTGGGGAAAAGTAGGACATTTTTATGGTGAAATTTGTCAACAAACAGACGATTTTTTAAAAAAAAGTCAAAACCCACAGAATTTCACAAGGTGAAATATGTTGAAAAGGCTACTGCTGGAAAGAGAACAATCTCAACTACCCATACATATGCGTCAAAGAAATCAATTTCAAGACTGTTAGATGCATAACTGTGTAATTTTACATGGCATTTATCATAGATAGGTTACTTTTCCTTTGCACTGATATAACATGGGCAGGATTAGGATTAAGAAACGGTGTTCACTCAAAAATTTCACTATATATTTAGATTGTTTCCCTTGCGTAAAAAAGGCTTAGGGTAAATCTCTAAGTCTTGTATAAAAGAACAATTGCTGAAATTGTTTAGACAAATAACGTATTAATCAGTTAAAAGCTCTAAATAAAATCCCGCAAACTTGCCAAAATTCCATGTTTTATCATTTATCTGAATCATCTGAGGAAATTTGAAATTGAATTTTCTAGGTAATTTACAAATCATGTAAGATAAACCTTTGTGTTTTTCAAAAAAATATTTCATCTAAATTGCTTCAAGTATTAGAAGTGAAAATGAAAATATTTCTAATTATATCGCCCTATATGAAAGTTTAATTACATCTCGAATTGTTTGGGCTTTCATTAATACTGGAATCCCTAGCGGCACAAAGCGTTGATTGTACTTGAAAATACTTTAAGCAAACACGTAAGCGTTGATGTAACACTAAAAATAAATACTAGAGAAGTGAAAATTGCAAATTCAATGATGAAATCTTTTGCATATGCATAATATGAGTACTTTTTACAATCAATACTTGTAAATATAAAATAATTCACAAAAAAATGTTTTACACATTCGTCCTTATTTATTTAGAAATTAATGCCAAACTCAAGGACAAACTTAATGTCTCTCTATTTGAACATCTCTGTTAGGATATTGCATGGTAAGAAATGAAAATATTATTGAAAAATATTACAAGAATGTTATATTATTTTACTTCATATACACCATGAAGGAACGTCGCAGTTGTTGCAAAGGGTACATTTGTAGTTATCAAATATTTAGAATGTAATTGTGTCGGTGCGACGTTAAATCCAAAAAAGGTGTAAGCAGTAAGTATACAATCGTTTCTTTTATGTAACTTAAATTCAAATCATATCAAAAGTTTCGCAGAGTATTTGAGCTAAGACTTTCTGTTATTTCTTAATCAGCAAATGAGTGTCCTCTAATGCATCATGACAGAAAATGGCAACCCATTTACATGGTCTCTATTAAGAATGATTAATATCTTAAAAGCGTTCTCACACCAACACAAAATGAAATTACCAGCTTGTAACGTACATACTGTGTGTCCTTTTATCTCATTAATACACGTTAATATATCTTAATATGATTTTTTTTTGTCTCAAGGCCAGTTGTTTGTTTGTTTTGGGTTTAACGCTGTTTTTCAACAGTATTTCAGTCATGTAACGGCGGGCAATTAATCTAACCAGTGTTCCTGGATTATGTACCAGTACAAACCTGTTCTCCGCAAGTAACTGCCACTTCCCCACATGAATTATCAGAGGTGGAGGATGGGATGAATGATTTCAGGCACGATGTATTTTATCAAATCGTCACGGAGAACATACTCCCCGCCCATGGATAGAACTCGCGACCCCATGATCCGTAGACCAACGCTCTCCCTACTGAACTAAGCGGGCGGGTTCAAGGCCAATTGCTCAGTTAGTGTGTCAATAGAGAGGATACACAAGACTGACAATGTAATTGTCATTTGCATTTAATCTTTCTAAAAACAAATCAGTTGATTTACTGGTTTTAGGGTAAGATGGGGGTAATTTCATACCAAAGCTAAAATATGTTTGCATGAACAAAATATCCATGATTAAAAGAGAAAAATTGTTTAGCGATATTAAATATCTTTTACAGCGTTTCGCTTAATATAATATTTTGTATGTACCTATTAGGCCATTTAATGAACAATACCTGATAAGGAAATTTTATATACATTAAAAATATTTCTTCTAAATTGTCTTAAGTTGAATCTACAGCCAGTTGTTAATACTATCGAATAAAGAACTTCTACGTCTATACGGTGGTAACTCAATAACCCATCGGGATCAGTTGTGTCACTTCTTCCAAAATATATCAAAGAGCTTTAGTTTTTATGAATTAATGTTGATATTGCCTATATGACAGAGAAGAGTGATGAAAAACTTTGGTGACATATAGTTAATTTATGTTTTTTAATTTATGTTTTAAATATGTTTTAAAATTGAGTTTTTCACAGTCTTAGATCTTATTTTTATTTAAAAGGATTTTTTTGTCAACTCTAACAATTAAATGTGTCTATGTTACTACTACATCGAAAAATATTCAATGTTATTGTATTTATTACTTGCTCAGGTTATAGTGTGCATATAATTAAATTAATATTAGCGATATATCTAGATGAGTATTTACTTGAACCCAAATCGATGTTTTTATCAGATGTGTACCAATCCAATTAGATCATTGTTTTGGTTCGGTTTCAGTAAAATATCATTCAGGGGTATATCGAATATTTTTAACGGTCACATAGTACAGAATGCGAGTCGCTGACTGGAAAAGAAAAATAGCAATATAATAAAACAAAAACATTGATTTTATCAGCTATACAAAGAAGACTACAGTCATTAAACGTGTACAGTATTGTATTGTGGATTCTATGAAGACAGAACAGGCCTGTATGATTCTAACTCTCACATAATGTACACCTTCCTTATTTTACTTTTTATTTGCGTTCATATTAATATATACCTTGTTAAACATATATACTTAGAATTAAAGATATATCTAAATATTGGCACTTTTAAACTTCTTACAATTTGATGACGTTTATATCATACATTGTCTTCGGTGTTATACTATATGGAATTATTTGCTAGTTTTAAACAAACACTATTCTTTACATTTAACACTGATCTACCAAACACTTCGCCTCATTATTTTTGTTTTTTTTTTCATTTTAATGATGCATGAAATTTACAGCTAATCAGCAAATTTGTGTCGATTATGGTCAGAACAAAGGCAAAAACAAAACAAAATATTAGGATATATTCAATGTTTGTCAAACTACAGTGTAATTTTAATTCCGTGCTTTTCTCATTGATTAGGCTTTTCGTTTGGCTTTGGTCCCGGTAACACAATGTACGTGACATGACGAAAGACGATTGTTCAACTTTAGAGGAAGATACCTTATCATTACTTTATGCATGAGCGGGCACCCTAGTAGAACAAATGACCTTCCGCTAGCTAACTGGAGGCTTTGAATTCACATCAGTGACGGGCAAGTAATTTGAAGCCGGCAACCCCATTCACTCGGCAATTTAAGCTCTTTGATTTATGTGTGTTTCGATCTGCTTATTCTTACTCAGTGTAAAAGCACTCAAGCAAGCAACATCTTATATATTTCTCTGTTAATTTGGTTTGCAAGAGCGTGTTGTCATGTTGAGGATTTCAGTGAACGTAATCAATATATTACGAATAAGCAGGGCTACCGTTTTTATAATTCACGTAAAACTTTGCTAAATTTTACTATCGTAATTCAGATTTGGTTTCAAAATACAATAGCAATTTAAAGACACTACAGCGAGAAGGTAAAATAGAAAAAGTGGAAACTTCACAGGTCGCTCAACACAACAAAAACGAAAATGTTGCAGGCTCGGTTTGATTGAGCCTGTTCATGGACGGTAGTGGAAATGCATGCTAACGTCCACGCCCTCTAGCCCCGGGTTGAGCAGAACTCAACATTTATACATGCTAAAAGTACAAAAAGGAATTTAGAGACATCCGCAGATGTATTCAAACGGCGGTGAACATGGAACCTTCAATGATACACGTGTTGAGGCGTGTAATTCCATGAAGAGCGGCGTTTGGTCCCCAGATAAAATAAAGGGTTTGCCCCAAACGAGAAAACAATGGGCAGAACTAAACAAACTGGAATTTAGGAAGGGGATCGCAGGTTATGGAGCCTGCGTATCACAGGAATTGTCAAAAGACAATACTAAAAAGCAGGCACCATATCAAAGGGGTGATTAAACATTACCCAAGGCTATGAAAGCGGGAGTATTGGAACCACCAAGGCCGAAATGGTCATGTTGAGAAACTAAACTGTACCACTAACACGACATAAAAGTCGTGCTGAACGATCTGAGAAGATCAAAGTATAACAGCCCTGATTGAATGTACAGGGAGTCTCCGTTTTTATTGAGTTCTCTTTTACAAATTTTGTAAGATTTTGGGTCATGACATTTTTTTCAGTTGTATTTAGTAAAGGTTATCCTACTTATCCCGGTTTAAGCCTCGCAGTTTTTGCCATATTTTTTCGTTTTGCCCTCGTGGTTGTTTTTTGCTTTGTATGTGCTTATATGTGTTGTTCTTTATTTTAATTGGAAGCTCCAGTTTATTTAAAGAAAGTAACAATATTGATACTGCTGCTTCATTTGAGATTTGCATCCCTCAGTTTATGTCATTTTATGCATACCAAAATTTAAGACAAGAGGGATAATTTCAATTTTTGCAGAATTCAAATGAATTGAAAAAAAAACGAAAATCTTCAAATACCGTCCCTGTTTCGTTTCCAAATAAATCAAGGAAGTGTGCCTTTAGTTACCTTTTGTATTTTTTAAAGTACATCTGAATTTGTCCGAGTTCGGGCCAGTTTTACCTACGATGAACTTTGAAAGAACTTTCCCCTGAAGTAACTTGCCAGGTACATTTCCTGGTATAAATGTTTCAAGTGCTTCCGAGAAATCTACCCTTACCTATTATCTTTAGAACTTCGATTAGCGATTAAGGCAATTATAGCAGCTTTTTTGTTTTGTCTGTAAATGTTTACAATGCCACATTCGTTGAAACTATCTGCTTAATGCAACTAGAGTAATGTTACATAATGTAATATAGTTTGACTTAAGTAATAATCTGAATTAAAGTTTCGTCCATTACGGAACGTAATTGCAATTTCCTTTTAGAATATGCCATGAGCTGTAAGTATAATGCATGCGTTCAGCGCATTAAGATATCTAAATATCTCAGAATATCCAAATGCACTTTGATATTTACTTGACCTAGATATGTCCTTAATGCTAATGGAGCGATACTTTGACGTCATGTAACATATCTTTCATGGGTTCATCTCCTACCACATAACACTTATACATAACATTATACTTAAAGGGGCTTGCCCACACATTTTAGGCGAAGAATAATTTCTCTCCGAAATTCATAAAAATTAAGTACTCTGAAAGTGATTATTGGTAAAAACCTATTGGAATAAGCTTTTAGCAAGATATTCATAAAAACAACCACAAAATATTGCGCAGAAGATAACAATCGTTGCAATGCTTTTGAAATATTACATTCTCATTCCATTTTCTACAATACCTAACTTTTAGTTTCTCCCACTTTATCACTTTTCAGTGTCAGATATACATTATAAACGAAACTTGATTGAAACGAACGTGTTGAAAAGTTTCATCCAAACTGTGGGAGACTAGAAACTGAACTAAGAGTAAATTGGCCGAGTGCAGTAAATCGATCGTTCTAAGAAGCTTAAGAGTTTCTTGTGATGAAATACTTTCGAATCATATAATCATGTTGCGCTCACATTATTATGACAGAGGCATTAAAATAATCATACATTTATCTCACCCGTTTAGTATAAACATCGATTCTAGGATTGTGTTAATAGGTCTAATATCTAACATATACTATAATATATACTCGCGCCTTGATGCTAAATGTATTAAAAAAGAGCCCGATTTCATTTCAAAATAGCTCCAACGACCATCGTATTAGAAGTTATATATGTTCTATCCTTCCAGTTAAGTGCTTTTTGGCCTTTGGCAACATGTTCAAACAAAGTCCAATTCTATAGTTTAATAACAGGACAAATAATTCTATCCGATTTACGCCGGTGACAACGTAACAGATATTTATTGCAGTCATTTAACTGACAATCTAATTATAACAAATAAATAATAGAAGACAGAAATCAGATTTGAACAACATTTAATTATGCACAGAAAAGAATACTATGTACGATATGATCTTTTGACAGTACAATTGAGAGGTTATACACAATTCTTAGAATAGGTCACTAGCAGAACTGAAACGATCCAACAACAAGCAACATTATAGCAGGCTGGAGTGGTTGAATTTGTTCATGAAGTAGTTAAAAATGTTAGTTTAGGGAAAATGCGCGTTTTATCTATAAGTCGGTAACGAATGTATGCTTTGCTATCTTGAGAAATATCAGTGCAAGCAGATCATTGAATGTAAAGCATCAATAAAAAGATACATTTAGGAATAAGGCATTATTCTACAAACGCATCGTCATAAGGCAAGACCACTTGAATGAATGGAACAATATATGGTACGTTGCAGAACTATTGATGTAATACATGTACACATAATGTAATGCTGTTAAATGTGGTTTAATTGTATAAGGCGAGACGACCTTAACCCTGAATGGGACACTTGAAAATGTCAAAGTTTAGAAATCTATTACATTATCTTAAATACCTTATAGAATAAACTGTTTAAACGAACGCAGACATACTATTTATAGTAATGGATGTGGGTAGTCAAGGATGAATGTTGACATTTACATGAAGTTATGTGATTAGTCGCACTTGGCAAGTATTAGACACACACAGTAGGTATTAAATAAATAAAATCCATGCGTTCTAATTGCATTTTCACTTCAGTCAGGCTTAAATTGGGGAAATGAAATTCTAATTTACACAAAGAACATAGCTTTTTCAATGTTAGTTATGCCGTCTGCTTTACATTAATGCGATATCTGTCTGTAGGTTTTTAATACTTCACAGAAAACAAACACTTATAATTAGCCAACCAGTACCTTACCTTCTCATTGTCCTTATTCAAACAGATTGTAAAGCAGACATGCAATAATAATGAAACGTTAAGGCTAGAATTTTTGTTTTGTTACTTCTAGGTTTAACGTCGCACCGACATAATTAAGGTCACATGGCAACTTTCTAGCTTCGATAGTGAAGGAAGACCCTAGTTGCCCACGAGAACCGACCTAACAGAATAATTTCAGATAAATAGTACAGCTTGTAGAATGTTTATAAACAGAAGGTACACCAGACAAAGTAATTTTAAACGTCAAATGAAACAGCAAATAGAATTATTTTAAACAAATTATACCGCAAAAGAAATGATTATAAACGAATTAAACAACAGGTTTATAACGATATCATACTAATAGTACAGCAGATATTATTATTATAACCAAATGGTTAAGTAGATAGAATGATTCTAAACAAAATGCATAGTAGATAGAAGAGAAGGAAATGTAAACATATACGAATCGTAGAATGAATATGAACAAAGATTACTAGAAATAAACTGATTAAAGAGATACAAATGCTCTAAAAATGTAAAGTGTCAAGAATATCGGCTTATCACTTGTAATTAAGTTGAATATTTAAGCAATTAATAGTAACAACTGACGTACATGCGTCTAAGTAAGAAACTGTCGAGTATGGGAAACACAGTACTCGCGTCTTAATAAGAAATTGCGGAGACCAGAAAACAACTTCCACTGAACACTGGCAATGTCAAAATAAAATATCAAGTCAAAATAGAATTCCATGTTAGAGCCCTGGGGCTGTAATAAAACGTGTATCCTTCATGACGCCAACTACCTGAAAATATAATAGACTGAATCAAGATACGAGATTGCTTTTACATCCAATACACATCACTTAATGTCTGTAGTCATGAAGGTTATTCAAATCTGTAAGAACATTCTTGGGAAGCATAAACCGCAATCACACTATATTCACTATGTCAACGTTTTTGTCTGTAATTTTGATATTTCTAGTAATATATTTCCAGTAATATCGCGAGAGAATTCTGTAAGCGCCTAAATCTTTAAATTAAGAAATAATAAGTTCCCAAACGGGGTTTATCGTAGAATAACCCGAGTTTTGAGTTATTATGCGTAAGAATATATCACGAAGGCCGTAGTCCTGAGTGATATATTGTTTCGCATAAGAACGAAAAACTCGGGTTATTCTATGATAAATCACACTTGGGAACTTATTATTTCGATTTTAACACGACAAACTAGTATCAACAGTGTTAGAAAAAAAGTGGTAACTACTTTTTACGACCGCGCTACACACCTGGATCGGATGACGTCATTGCACGCGAGTGGTATATTGCAGAATAACCCGAGATAGATTTTGCTCTACATGTATGTAGATTGTTTGCTGGTCGTGTTAGAATCTTTATTATTCACTAGTGACGACACTTTCATTTAGCAAATACATTCTTACTAACCTCGATTTTAAGACCTTCCTTTAGTATGAAATATTTACGATTCATTGTCGTTTTATGTCTGCCTTTGAGATTAGCTAATCTGTCGTTGCATTTGGAACGGATTCAGCAGTCACAAAAATGACATACCGCAAATGTATACTGATGATATACTCTACGTTGATATGGGCTTGAATAATCGAAACTTTCAAACGCTTTAATCAACCATAGAAGCAAAATGTTTGAATTAAATCATCTGGGGATCAATTTTTGAATATTGGTGGTAATATATAAAATGCAAATATTATAGGTATCTGAAGGAATACTGCCAAACTAACGCTATTAATATAATATAGCATTTGCACATGAAACCGAAAGAAAGGGATCCTTAGTGGTGTAAACAGAAAGTTAGTGACTGCTACAAAATGATTGTTTAACTGCTGTTAGTTAAAACATTATTCTAATGAGCTTATCTGGAAACGTATCTTAGTAGTTCTGCATTGCGAACTTAAGTAACACGGCAGCATTCAAAAGGAAGCTATACGATTTTTGTTCACGTTTGTGGTTTAATGTGGTACATAAATGTTGAACGTTATAGGTTTAATTAATCATCCTAATCAGTCCTTGGCATCTACCACAAAAGAAGCAATAAAATCTGTTACGACAGGTCAATCATAACTATCTGGATGACATTGTAACCTCACATGTCTTTAGTGAAACCTCACATACTAGTTATAATAAAGCGCTTAACTGCGACAGTTGCAGATGATTTTGGTATATTAAAGTAATCAAAGAGACATTATGGTATATTTTGTCCTTCTTTTTCACTCGATAATGCATGCTGTTCTTTTTTCTTTTCTTGTTCACCTTAAAGCATTTACAATGACTCAATCTCACTCAATCTAAGCACTATTTTGTGTTGACCCGAGTATATTTCTCATTTTCTGTTTGTTGAGGTATTCCGCCGCCTACTTACGTAATAACAGGACATTCAAGCGGATGCGATAAAACATGGTTCTGATTAATGATTTTTTATGGCCGATAAAAAACAATACGCTACAGATAAAATTAATTAAATCCTAGTTAGTCTACTGGAAGTGCTGTAATTATAAGATGTTTATGTCTATAAGAAGCCCTTCTGAACAAGATATTTTATTTTTAGTATAATCAAATGAGAAATATAATACAAAGCAGAACCCGATGGATATTGCTGCCCTACTTTGATCAAAACTAGAAATGATATTGTTACTTATAAATTAAATGTACAGTAATATCAACATAATATGCAATGAATACTTAAAATGTGATGCATCGTTTTTTTTTTTTTTTTTTTTTTTTTTTTTTTTTTTTTTTTTTTTTTAGTTTGAAATAAGGCTTATAATATTCCTGTATGTAAGAAAGAAATATGATTTCATACATTTTAAACGTCAAATGATTACCTATTTCTAATCAATTTTAAGGTCTGGAATACAAATCTAAACATAAGTATTATTTGATGTCTAGATTAAATTTTAATAACAATCAGAAAATATTAATACCTTTTTCTGACTGAAGATACATTTTATGATAATAAAAATACAAGAAAGAAAAATATTGTAGAATTAAATCCAACGAGTGATATTGTTCAGTATGAGGAGATATATTCTCCTACAACAAAAATATAAAAAAGTAAAACATTATAAGATTAAGTTCAAAGAGTGATGTTGTTAAGTATGAGGTGATGTATTCTCTAACAACAAAAATATCAGAAAGATAAACATTATAAAATTATGTCCAACGTGTGATATTAAGTATGAGGAGACATATTCTCTAACAACAAAAATATTAGAAAGACAAACATTATACAACTAAGTCCAACGAGTGCCATTAGTATAATATATATATTACTATATAATTTTGTAAAAAAAAGTAAAATATATCTAACATTTTCATATTGAAAGTTATAATTTACCCTGTCATTTCAAGTGGTGTCTTTTTAGATACCAGAACTGAATGTGTGGGCGGGTGGGGGTGCGTATCAACACATTGCATTTTGCATAAATATTTCCTTTGAACATTTTTTTATAAATAAACAGTTTGTGGGTAAAAAAATTCTCATGTTATATGAAACATTTTTTAGTCTGATGAACTGAAGCATAAGTCACTTTCTCTCTCTAAATTTTACTTGTATTGCTTTCTTTTTGACAGACAATTTAGAGTTCCTCTTTGGTTGAACTGCAAGGGAGACTTTTCTGGCATAAGCTGTTTGTGTTTAAGCTTTACGTTTGGTTTTGTTTGAATTGGTTCGCATTATCTTTTGCCGCCTTTAGTAAATTAACCTTTGAAATTTCAGATCTAAACTCGAAGCAAGGAAAAAGTTTACACCTGACAATAGGGAAAACAAAGCAGTCATATTACAGTCTGATAAGCGAGATGAAATGGCTAATTATGTAGATTTAAAATCTTTTTACTATCCGTAGGCAGATTTCATAATAAATGGTGAATATTTAGATATATACCAAGGAAACATAGACAAAAATAAATACATATACAACTCTATATCGGGAACCCAAAATCCAACCTAGTATTATATAAAATTGGCGAATGGTCCACGAAATGATTTACCATATAACTAATCATTAGTTTTCTCAGTCAGGTCATTTGCAAACCTAACGAATTAAATATCTGACAAAGACATTGACGTCAATAACGTGCTTGAAGTGCTTGATTATATTTGTGTCGAACATGAATTACCGACTTGTATGATTTAATAAATTGAAGCGTTACCCTGGGAAAACTGTGTGTCTGACCACATATATTTCATAAGCGTTTCACATGAAAGGGTGCAATTATAATAATTTCTTTTCACTTTAAATACAAAATTATTTAACCCTTATCATGCTGGACACGATAGAGTCTGCTTTTGCGACCAGTGTAGACCAAGATCAGCCTGCATACCCGTGCAGTCTGATCTTGATCTGCACTGTTCGCTGTTCAGCCAGTATCATTTTGGCAGCATCCCAGTAGGGTAAAGGTTAACAGAATTTAATGTAGGATGATCTACGTGACCGATTGTCCGGCTAGGCGGCGTGAACTATATGTCACCCTTGTGGCTTAAGCCTTACACATCAACAGATTTATTATACGCAATGAGCCTCCTCGGAATTACATAACAAATTAGTACGGGATAGACAATAAAAAAGAAAAAACATTAACATGTTTATGCACGTATATGGTAGTACGATTAGGACATGCATCTTTTTGATTTAAATTATCTCATGCACCCGACATCTTATCTCGTGCACTCGACGTCTTTTCTCCAGTGCACATCTTATCTCATTCGCTTTGGTATTTTACCTTATAGGGTTTAAGTATTGAGACAACAGTAATAATACGGCGAAACAAACAGATTTTATTCCAAATTACTGTCTTAGACAGAAGTTGAAATGAATTTCCGCGTCCTGTAATTTGATTGCAGAATAAAGCCCAAATTGACTTTGTCAGGACGACTCGCTAGAGAGAAAAAAAGCCATTAGAGCCTCACCTTTTGTGGGAGTGGAATAGGCACGTAATCTCGTCAGTCACTGGGTATTACACCAAATGTGTGTGGGTAATTCTAGAGGCAATTGTAATAAACACTGAAAAATCTCAATTTGTATCCACCACATGTTGTGAGAAATGTGCATACAGTCTTTCGGAAGTATGATTATGTTCTATGATAAAAGTATAATCCATTATTTCCTTTTGACAACGCATATATTTTTAAATATATCTAACTGAACAGTAAAAGCATTTCGTAAGTGCTAAACGTCCCCGTGTTTCTGTTGCAAGACAATTTATTATTTTCTAAGCTATATCAAATGGTATATCATTATCTGGATTCATTTGGGTTTCCAGAAAAATGTATCAGTTGCAAACGAGCTGGATACTATGCAGACATGAAAAATGAACCTTAATGATGTTGTTTACCAACGTGTTGATCACACCAATTAGTTCTCATGAAACGGAAATATCGGAGACAGTATAGCTTAAATAACGCATATGGAATAGTTACTTTCAGGATTATCTTATTGAGTAATTATGCAATTTGTTTATATAGGTTAAACCATACAACTATTTATTTCATAATGAAACACATTTCCTCTTGTTTTCTTTTTTCTTTTTGCTATAAAAGTTTGGATACCCAGAATATGTTTGGGTCAGAGTAAGGCACGGACATGTCTGAGAATTAAACAATGCATTTTCTATTGCTTCACATTTAGGTTTGTTTGAAAAAAATGAATTACCTTTACTTATCAAATACTAAATGTTACCAACATTGTGTACTTCTGAAACTATTAAACTGTCAAACAATGGCTGATGTTTCAATATCAAATGTTTGAAACAACGTGCCATGACGTACATTGTCCACGTATTGCAAATATATGTAGCCATGTCCTGTGTAATGAATCTTTAAGTTAGCCAGTCAAGAGTATCCTGGATATAATAGTCTGCTTCGTGTTCTTAAACATATATCTTCCGCGATCGCGGTTGCTAACCAAGAAATTTCCTAAAATATCTTACATATAATTAACCCAGTCTCCAGAAACTGCATCGTCTTGACTGTGACTATCGCGCTTTGATTCAATTTGGCATGTAAATAAACATTTTAATGTTTTCCTACTTCCTTTGTGGTCTGTTACATTTTACAAAAGTAGTTCTACCCATAGTTTGTCCATATTTGATCATGTGATAAAAATCTCATCAATGCACTTTTCATTAAATACTGGGTGAACATACTGTTAGACAAACTCGTTTATTCAGTTTTTACTTTGCGTTTGACTTAATGTACACAATAATCATTGTTTATTTTTATATTGCATTAATCAAGAATTGATTTTGAGATTGCATTTCAGGTTAGGAGAAACCGTCAAGACCTGATGATGGAAACAATAGGTTGATAAAAACTGATTCAAAAGTTTCAAGTAATTTCATTTCCGTTTTCGTGATGTTTTCGTGAAATGCAACAAATGGCAAAAAAGTTAAACTAATGACAGTGAGATAAATTTACGGTCTTCATACGTTCAGTAATCGTTTTTTAAACCGTTTTGAACAAAACTCAAATGACAAATAAAAACTCGTTTCAAGGAATTAATAAAGGATTGAATCCATTTAAATGAAGCAAAAGAGAAAGCATTTTTAAAGTGGCAGTTAATGAAACGTTATAATAACAGCTCGTCAACGCGTAAGGATTGTAATTACTCCGTAAAACATTTCTAAAACATTTATAAAACAAAAACAATCAGAAAAGTGGATCACTGATTTGAAATATTTGAGAAATTTCTTACATTCTAGCTTTGTTTTTGTCAAGTACTTCTTAACGGTAATCACTGCACGTAATGCTAGTATTATATAAACATTCATTTTTCTTGTCATTACATTTAATCCGAGACAAAACGATATTTTGTAATGTATAGATTAAATAATTGTCAGTAAATTGTTCCTCCCTATTATTATTATACCACATTTATATAGCACTCTTTTCATGCACTTGTACACGTTCAAAAGTGCTTTACAGAATAAATTGCAAAAATACAAACAAATACGTATACAAAGATAATGCATTCCACATTAACAAAAATCATGAATGAAAACAAGTATAATTTAAAAAAAAAAAAAAAAAAACAAGATAAAAAAAATAAATGTATCGGTCAGTTAACAAAATATTGTACAAAGAAGTGGGTTTTGAGCAGGCTTTTGAAAGCAGCTAGCGTGTCAGCTTCCCTGATCTTGACAGGAAGAGAGTTCCAAAGCTTTGGAGCAGTGCACGAAAAGCTGCGATTGCCATACATCATGGTATTAGATTTTGGCATAACCAGTGACAGCGTGTCTTGCGATCTTAGGGTCCTGACCGGTTTATACACTTCTAGCATATCCCTAATATAGGCAGGGGACTGATTGTGTAACGCCTTAAAGGTGTGGGTCAGAACCTTGTACTGCACCCGGTGTTATATGATTGCGACGGGGCGTCTTAGTGATTACGCGAGCTGCAGTGTTCTGGACATGTTGCAACTTGTTAAGTGTGCTGTTTGGTATACCACTTAACAAGGCATTACAGTAGTCTAACCGTGAAGTAACCAGGCTGTTTATAAGGGTTTTTGTGGCATCACTGGTAAGATACCGTCTGATGTGACCTATTCTGCGAAGTTGTGCATATCCATCCCGGCTCCCTAGTATTAGCTTATTTGATATACAAAATATTAGTCATATAGTGTTATTATGTTAAACGTCACCTGTTACACCTTTTGGTTTACCATTCTGCTAGTAAACAAAACAAATACAGACTTAAAAAAAAACAAAAAACAAACGCTTAAAATATTTGTTTTTTCGAAATTTTACTTATGTTTCAATTAAATAATTAAAAAACGTACTTTGCGTTTACCGGTATCGCTACACTGAAAGCAAAGAACTACACTGGAAAAGTAAGAATGCCATATAATACAGAACATGTAAAGTGAAAAATACATAAACACTAAATTAACAGAAGCAAAAGGAGACCATTGCCATACTGACGGGTTTTTTTTTTTCATGTGTTCCAAATAAACGTTTTAATACGAGAATATCATATATGTAATACAGTTTTCACATTAAGTTTAAGACGGTGTAACAAATAGTTATTATGCATGTTTAATACTTATCAAGAACAAAGAATTTCAAAATAAGCATTCTATATCAGTTTGCACATTCAATATCTCTTAATATAAATTTTAAACAAAAATGTTCATATTGAAATGTTTATCATTGCAGCAGTTATTTTTCTAAATAAAGTTTACCTTAACAGAGAGATAAACTTGCTGAAAACGTAGAATATGGTATTATTAATATGAACAGCAGAATATAGGAAGTGCCAAAAGACAGTAATAGATTTAGGTTAATCGGATCCTATGTTTGTTATAACTGTTGAGAGATATGTAAAATGTATAAATATTTTATACATAAATTTGTAAATTTATGTTCAAATAGAAAACAGTTTACACTAACGAAAAATATCACAAAGATATTACACGTTTAAATCTTGCACAACGCCACCAATTGGCTTGTTGGTCCATCTGTCCGTCTGGACACCTACAAAATATGAACGACTGAAGTAAATAAAAAAAAACTTTGTTTTTGTGATGTTAGTAGATCGTATGTCAAGTACAAAATTTCCACAATATATTCTTAGGCCATATGTTACAAAGTCATGGTTACAAAGTCATGGTGAAGCAACCTTTGTCGGATAATAATGGAGGACAAATAGTTCTTCATTATATCATTTATTCTATGAAAACAAAGAAATGCAACATTAAATTTCTTGGTGCTCAAAAGAATAATCTTGAATTCCATGAAACATAAAACATTTTGAATCAGTATTTAAACAAAGTCTTTTTTAAATCAAGCTTTGTACCAATCTGTTTAATTATTTAGTTTCCTTTAGTCAAACGCAATGTATCATAATTGGCAGCATACTATCACTCGTACTGTGATATTACTCGGGCAAATACAGTAAGCGCTTTACAAAAACTCCTATTGACCACTTCCTATACAGACATGCAATTTTCTCTACCACACTGTTATCTGATTCAGAATTGTCCATAATCAGATATAGCGAGATTGCTTAAAGCCAGTTGTGTTTTTTCTTCATTATTTTACTGATAGTCCGGAATATTGTTAATATCAGTGTCTGAATCAGGAGTTGTTTTGGTCAAGATTGAAGGTTAATGCGCCTGAGATAAGGGAAGCGTAACAAACCTTTATTAATCATGATAAATTAAGAATGTATGTCTCCTGTTTCTTCATAGCAATCACTTGTAGATATATACACCTTTCATAGCATGTGTAAGGCTTTGTTTAATTCGTATATGTAATCAATTTCAAGTTCATTAACCACTTAACCAATATTAATAATTAAATTGCGTTTGCTTCTCTTTGAGGAAAGTAGTTTTACATGTCTCAAACATTTATGATATTAATAGAGTACGATATTTTAATAGTGTAAGTTCAACTGTGTAAGAGTGTAATACTTTTTTTTTAAGAATATGTTTTTATAAGAGTATATTTACGTATAAACTTACCAAGACTGAATTTATCTATTTATTTTGTTGGGTTTTACGACTCGCCGACACAGTTTTAGTTTACATGGAAACTTCCTTGCTTTGATGGTGGATAAAAACCCCATAAACCCACGGGCATTGTTGCATCTCTAGCGGGCACATGGATGACTTCCTCACACGAAGAATTCAACACCCCCTACCCCCACCCCACCTCTCGATTGAGGCTTGAACCGACATTGATGAGTGGCAGTTAATTTGAAGTTAGCTACCTCAATAAATCGGACACGCAGGCCCCTACCTAGTCTGAAAGAAATTATATTGCCTATTTATGAGATATTTGCTTTTATGAGTGACGTAAACATATTTTAACTTTATAGTCGTAGGATAGAATCTCCTTAATACTGCTTTTCTGTAATGTTAGCGAAGTTTGTTTTACTATTTTCGCTAGTATTCGCAGCTAATGTAATTCGCGATTTCAAAATATTTGTAAATGTTAATCAGCTGCATCTATGAAACACGCAAAATAAGCTGTTTATCATATCAGGATCAGGTATCCATTTAAATCAGCAGAGTTTTATCTTTAACAAGTACAAACTTAGGACAATATTGTCAGTAATATATCCACCAGAAAATTTGACTTTGGAGTTCATTAGGTTTATTGATATTTTTCCTTACTGTAATCTAGTTAAGCGTTCGTGCAAGTAATCGGAACCCTTGAAGCCGAAGTTATTGGGCAGTTTCCGTACGGTAAAATGTTGGCATTTAGATTCTATTTCTAGTCATGCATATTATGGCAGTCATAATATTAGGGATTGTAAGTGTAATATTGACTAAATGTTAAACTCTCCCTTTCTGGGAAATGCAGACGTTTTCCTTAATAAGGTCATTCTATGTCCAATTTTGAGACATAATATCAGGCACAGATAATAGTTTCTCTTTCTTATATATTGACTAAATGGAGTAAAGTGTTGAAATACAATACTGGTTTCTGTAGTCTTAGAACGACTTTTAAATTAAAATTTATATACCCAATCATATATTTTTTCGAAATAAATTGCATAATGCAGCAATTTTTAAGGAGAGATACATACTTAACAAGTTAAGATATTGTATGTTAAAAAACTATTTTTACAGTAATGAAGATATACGATGTAAATCACTATGAATATCATATTTATGATAATACAGAGAATGTTGTTAAGACATTAAATCTAGTCGAAACTGTTTTGATTATCTTAAATGAAATTAATATCTATGTTTATGTTGTATGTATGAAAGTTTGTAGGTATATAAATCTGTAATGTTCTATCTGTTAAAAAACCAACGATGTTTAGTTACATTGCTACTTATACCTTATTTAATATGCACTTATTACAAAATCTTTGTTCTTCGATAAAGTTCTGTTATGTCCTGTAGAAAGACGAATCAAACACTGTTTATGTTTTAATCATTTAGGTAAACATGTAATACGGATATACATTTATAAAATATATTTACAGCTTTAAATACCCTTCTTAGGGCGTAAAGTATTTTTTTATTTGAGGTCAACACAACCAAACAGTTTTGATTGACCATTATGACATATAAACGCTCGTTAAATATTTTATTAAAGATAAACAATTTTGTGCGCTGTATCGCTGTTGGAGGATAACTTTCTCATTTGAACGTTTGCTTTTGTCGCTGTAGTGTTATCAGTCGTAAGTATAAGTTAACGAAGTTGTACTCTATAAAATGGAAACTAACTGAAAACGGTACACGTAAGATGTCTACAAAAACCTGGGCAGGAAAACAGTCATTGACACCATTGATATTCCTACCTGTTATTAATTTATGCCCTTGTAATTGTAGTACACTATAACACTATAACAACACATACTGTGGTCATATCTTTATTGAGTCACTTTAAAACAGTCTGTTATATAAAAACCTTACTTTTCTTCTGATTTAAATTTTGCTTTAAACTAATTTAATGTCCTTCTTATCACGCCAATGGTAAATTATTTGCCTGAAATTCAGAGATGATTATTGAATTACCCTCTTCATAAAATGGCACGTCGCACATCCTTAACTTGAAGTTAATTCTATTTATTACTTGAGTTTAAAGTAATACAATTCTATAAGACTCATTTCTATAAATTAAATTATCATTTTATTGAGCGGTATTGAAATTTTCAAATGCACATTAGCTCGAACATAATTTAGGAAGAAATTCTTTAAAGGGTACCTGGGGTGACTGGTTAATTTTTAGGTTTTGTTTAATTGTATAAAGGGATATCGCTTAATTTGATTCTTCACCTTCAGTCCTATATAACAATGTAATAGACAATCCCTTCTACATCAGCTACTTTCATACTATGATAGGACTTTCAAGCAAATGTATGTTAAAATACATGAGGAATAAATTATGGATATCTGCTTCATTTATTGTGTTCTGTCTTGCTTTTATTGCATCAATGTTTTCCATATATTTGCATTTAACAGTTTTCATTTGAGTCTCTCGAAATAAACCAAGTCCTAGCTTCAAAGGTTTCAATATTTTATGCGTATAAAGAAAGGTCGACACTCAAATGATCAAGTCGTCGTTGCAAAACCATGAACTATTATCACCACTAAAATGCCCTTTGATATATCTTTATAATCACGATAATAGCATTAATAACGGAATCTTCAAGGAACACATGCTTAAAGGCGATTAAGATATGTGATATGCTTTAACTATGTCAAACTGTTTATTTTAGTAGTATGCTAGTCTGTTTCAGCTGTGAAGGTCTTATTACTGGTAGTTTAAATACTTATAATTACCATTTTATGCTTGTAGTCTTAACTCTGTTGTCATCGTGAAACTTAATATGTGTTTCTTAGTTTTAAGATTGCTTATCTTAATATGCTTAATGTGGTATGTTTTGCTACGCTTTGCTTTTGTTATCATGTCATGCATGTCATTTACTAGTCGGTTTAAAAGCTCTGCAGACCTTATGTTGTATTGTTGTGATATCCGAATTTAGACAAATTTTACCTGACTTGATTTGAATACTAATTTATACATACCCAAGTTAAACAATGAATAAACTTACACTCATAACCCTCTAGCATGTTATGTAAGTACTAATTACAGACAGAGATAGATAGATTTATTTCTGTGTAAAATATACATTTCATGGCAATATGAATAACAACATACAAATAACAATGGACAAGTATGCATGTTAAATAAAGCCATGTCATATACATTAAAACACAAAGGATGACACAAAATGAGATAGAAATCATCTCTTATTTCCATTGTGGTCACTGTATACGATGATGCTTATTCAAATAGCAAAATATTATGAGATAAAAATTCAAGCCAGAGACTGTTTAAGTTGTATTTTATAGGTCAGTCCATAATGATGAAGAGTAAGTGATCTGAATTGAAAGGTAAACAGAAATAGCTCCTATTTTAGAAAATTTACTCAAAGCCAAATCCGCTGTTCATAATTGCTTATGAAATGGATAGTATTGCTTAGACAGGCCTGTAAAGAAGTGTGTGAAGAACAGAATGCAACATAATTATAGCAGACTCGGTTTGATTGAGTCTGTTTATGAATGGAAGTGACCACTCACAACACTGGCTTTAGCGGAATTCTATAAAAGTAAAATAAATTCTATAAAAATAAAAAATGTTCTTAATGATCCAAAAAGGACCAGAATATATATCAAAATTGAGTCACTCAAATAATTCATTAGTATATCATTTCGTTGAATCTGGAAAAATGTATCCAAATAAAGGGTTTAAATTAATCTTATAACGGAAACTGCGATGTTTTGTTCACGCTAGTCTTAGTTCTATGTATTGCATGATTTCGTGCATTTTTTAAACCAAATACAAGGGCAATAATTATTCAGAAAATTTTTAATCTGTCCAAACCACATATAGACTGCATTTAGGTATATTGCCTTCAACAATTTCTCAAACTGTTTACGCTTTTAAAAAAAACGCAGTATTCCATCCAAGCCAGGCCAGACTATCCATGACCTCAAAGGCTGCTCTTTGGTGTAATATGCATACACAAATACACTGCGCTACCACGAGTGCACCGATCATCCAGCATTGTTTTCAAGAAAGGACATGGGGAGGGAGATGTTAGGCAAATATGGAGGGTGTAAATCTTTTCAGTAATAGATCCGCCGGGTGCACTAAGTATTTACACAAAAGAGCCTTTGGAAATAAAGAAGATTGTTAAAGGAACCCCATTGCATATTTAGCTACCTTTTGCGATGACTGTCGATTCTTGCTAGTTTCTTAGCCATTGTTTCTGTTCGCCTTTTAGATTCGAAATAATATATCCATGTATTATCGCCTGTGAGAAATTAGATACATTATTTTTCGTTTGTGTTTTTATATAGTTTTAGAAGTTTTAAAAACAAATCATCATTTGGTATAATATGCTCAATGGTGAAAATAAAGCGAGGTAGCCACCTGGCACATACATTAGATAATTGCAAATGTTTAGTAAGAATTTTATGATCACTTCCCGATAAAATACGCACTGTTGCATCTATTTGGAAACTGATTATCTTGAGTTTTCTACTACAATGGCTACTGCAGTATTAATGTTTATAAGAGGATGCTGACGTCTTATAACACAAGATAGAGAGTGGACTGTAGATTTTTCTTTTATAATGCTCTTACCCACCTATAAACACAGTCGCTTTTGATGGGATAGAAGAAAAATATCATCAAATGAATAAAATATTTCCATGTTAAAAAGATGTCCTGAAAGTCTGAAAAGTTGTTCGTGTCATTAGTACTTCTTCCATGATTTTTTCTGTTATTGATATTTTGGAAGATTATGGAGTTACTGGTCCTTAATACCAAGCGTTTCAGGTTCTAATACACTATGCACATTTACCTCTGAATCGGCTATCTTAGTCTTATTATTTTGAACAATATCATTTTCATCCTCTACTCTGGTTCTATTTTGCCTGGGATTTTTTGTTGGAATTTCTGTTGGTGACATTAATGATTACCTTGGAGTTTAGATGATTCTTTCTAGCGTCATTTTTATACTATACAAGAAAACTATAAAGGTGTTAAAATGATCAACCAATGAGTATAGTTGAGGCATTTCAATGAAGTCATTCATTCAAAGTTAAAATAATCCTTGAATCTCACAGGACAGTTAGTACATGTAAGTTAAATATCAAGATGGTATTCTAATTACCAAATTGATATTTTGCAGAGTCTTTGACATTAAAATGAATATGATTTGCACCAAAATGCCAGCATATTGTATATTATTAGAGCAAACTAATCTGCAGGAATCGCAGTTTTCATAGATAAACTAAACAAATAAAGTACATGATATATACGACTGAACATGTTTCCATTTTAATTTAAATAGGAAAAATAGAAACACTACAGGTCGCTCAACACGAAACAAAAACACAAACGAAAATGTTGCAGGCTCAGCTTGATTTCTAGTCTGTGTACATCCACGATGAGCGACATTTGAAAGGTCGCGAGAAATGTGCAGACGGAACAGAACATGAAACTGGGGACTAGGAATACCGTTAGAATGATTTACTCCTGTTTTTACGCACCTGTTAAGCATATTTTATACCATGATATATTAGATACAAATGCTTCCGAGAAAAAGATATGTTGAGGCATTTCATAGGTCATATAATAGTCTAAGATGAATGTATGGTTCCAGATCTCCCGCTGTGAAAAATATTACGTCAATCGAGGACTCGATCCCATAGAGTGGGAATACCGCTCCACAATCTCTGCCAACTATGTGCTGGCCTGGCCATCCCACCGCATATTTTGAATATAAATAAAATGACAAAAAAATCTACTAAGTATAGCCACATTTAATTAACGCACACATCCTTACAGTCCGAACTTAACTTCAATGTCTGCTTTATTGTCTTGTTTCGGTTGGTATTCCAATAACAACTGTAATGTGATGTTTATATAAACTGAAGGAGACACATGTCTAACGGCTAAAATTTCGTCTGGTGTATTACATCTGCAATTTGATTAAGGAGAATAGGAAAGAGACAATCTTCCGCTAATGAAGGGATAATTTTGTTAAATCTATTAAAACATTCTGACACATACTGCACTAGAGTAGCCAGACGATGTAATCACAAACGTTCCAATAGCAGTATTCTTTATTTAAATTAGAATTTATTATCTTCATTTAAAGCCTATCTTTGATGAAAATGTTATTAACTGTCTTAAGAGAAAGCTTCAATTTCAGTTGCTTAGTAATGCCTATATTTTAGTTTACTGTAGACGTTATCTGTAACTAATCACGCTACTATGTCATTACATTTATCCTTGCCAGCCCGTAAAATTACTGACTTTAGTTCAAATTAAATTTTAGAATTTTTTTATTCATGTTACTACTATACCAGATACATTTTTATAAATATTTTACTTGACATGTTCAATTTGTTTAAAGTTCATTCGATTCATCAATGGCTATAGTACTTGAGCACAACTCGACAACATTTTGAAATACTGTAGGATATTGCTTTCAGTAGGTGGATACGCTATTCAAGAGAGGAAAATTGTTTATAAGATACGTTTCTGTGTACAAAAATAGCACTAAGATCGTTCACGTTTAGATCAAAACTGTGATAATTTGACAACATACAGACTCCGTGTAGATATTTTGTTCTTGTTAAAAGCAATCCTAGTATATAAATCGATTCATGACCAATGTCCTAATTATCTTACTTCAAAATTTACTCAAAAGCAAACATCTGATCGTGAACTTAGATCTAGAGAAAATGATGAACTAGTAGTACCTATGCCAAAAAAGGAATTTTTTCGCAAATCTTTGCACTATTCTGGAACAGTTATCTGGAATAACATACCTAAATATATACGTACTTCAGACACCCTGGAGAAATTTAAAAGATCGTACCTTCAGTGGCAATACTCTGACAGTACAATAAGTCATAATTGCAATTAAATGTCAGGAAATACTGTCTCTACCATCTCTCTCCATTTTCATTGTAAATAGTTACTTCAGTTGTTAAATTAGTGTCCTGTATTGTATATAATCTTTCATTCTCATATTATTTTTCTGATAACATTAACTTTGTGTGTTTTATTTTGTCATATTTTTATCCATGTTTGTATATAGCCATGTATATGTGGACCATATTGTAAATTGGCTTAGCCAAATATGTTATCCACTATAAATAAAGTCGTTATTATTATTATTATTATTATTATTGTTATCTAATTTATACATAATTTATTTTAGGTCGATTGTGAAAGAAGTTCCACAACTTATATTTATCACTCCCGATACCTCATTCCTGATGAAATCCATTGCAACGAGGGTATGAGAGAAGTGGCCAGTGTCCTTTTTAATGCTGAGCTCCAAGCAAGGGAGCTACTGGTACCATTTGATACGTCTTTGTTATGACGCGGCCGGGGATCGGACCCACGACCTCTCGCACCCGAATCGGACGCTCTACCACTAGGCTATCGAGACTATCGAGTTTTATTTTGTTATTTGGACTATTGGTGTACAGTGAACCCTTGGCCTGCTGGCGGCAAGTGATTCTGCCTTCAGCATGCCTATCCGTGCATTCTGATCATGTTTGCCATTCAGTCAGTATCGTTTTGATAAGCGTCCCTTATAACAGTTAATGGTACTGTTCAAACTGAAAGATGGACAAGTTCTTTAAAGGAATTTAGAAGGGTAAGAGTTAATATATCACTAGGGACAGTGAGTTATGTTGCACATGTAGACGCACGTTTAACGTCTAAATTATGTCTATGTATTGCATCTGCTCTTTGATAGTCAGTGAAACCAATTAACACTACCTAATAGATATGGCAAACTAGAATTAAATTTTCTCATGTTAAGCCTTTCTGTGATGTAAATGTAATTAACTGTCTAAAAGAGTCTTTAATAATACCTAGTTTACTTTCTAAATGACATCAAGTGTAACTAATCACTGCTCTGTTCCTTTGTAATTATCTTTGTCGTCCCATAAAAGTGCAAAACGTTTTCCCGTACATGGATTCAGTTTTTTATGTTTTCTGGTCATTTGGGATCGTCGAGTATATTCAGTTTTACAAGAAAAGTGTTCTGCTTAAGCCGTCGTTAGGGGTTTGAAGGGTGTCGCTAGAGGTTTGAAGGTGTCGAACATAAGACTGCCTCTCATCAATATAATCGCACCAAGACAGCTATCTTATACTTGGATCCTTTTCGTGCTATTGAATGATCATCTATAAGTAACAGATTTTTTAATTATGTCTAAACTGTTTTTAGAAGAAAATATATATACATGTTCCAACACATTATATTTATTTCTTTTTTATATGGTATGAATATGCACATTTCGTAGTTGACCATGAATTCGTCTTACGAAAAAAAATTGACAAAGATAATTATCCTACAAGCGAGGCCTCGGGCTAAAAGCACAGCCCACAACACGCGGACGCGCATAGGACCAGAACACACAAACATTCACAGGTACAAATAAAGACTAATCAAACTCATGAGTTCAAGAACAAGTAGAAAAACAATGTGGCAGCGCATTGGAATGCTTATCCCGGTTTTTATTGCACCTAGCCTCATTCTTACTATGTTCAAATATCGCACTGTGTCAATAAACGCTAATTTAAGAGAAAATTTTGAAGCTACATAATACATTGATAATAAAAAAGATCCTTTGGAAGCAAAGAAGCAGAATTCTAATCAGAATAATAGCAGACTCAGTTTGATTGAGTCTGTTCATGAGAGGTAATAAATATGCAACACATATCACGTCCCTAATATTACAAATTATTTTATTTTTAAATAATTTCTTTTATTTTTCTCGGAAAACCCGTTTCTGATGCGTTGCTATGCATTTGGTTATCCTCGGGACGTATCGTTAGGCGAACGTCTGGTTCCAATCAAGCATACTATACCTTATCGTCTAACACCGCTTAGCCGGGAACCAACCTAAAGTCATATAAATACAATGAAATCCGTGCAACTGCCACTTGGTTCAATACCGTTTAGCTGAACTCAACAAATTTAGCTTACGAACTCGGACTTCGTTTTCCCTCCCTCCCACCCAATTTTTTCTCACACATATTGTCAGTTATTTTGTGCCTCATTGTCTTGTGCTGCTGTGTTTTGCTTTATATTTTCAGTTTCTGACTTTTATCAGAGCTGCACATGCTTAACCGTTAAAGCAAAGGAAGCTGCCAGAACAGAACAATGCAACCGTGGAACATAAACTTTCTATGAACAATGCAAACATATTACTGAACGTGGTACATTTTGTTAGCACAAAAATAGACTAGTGACACTGCTAAGATACAGAATCAGTCTGTTTTTAGTATTGGTTGTTATATTATGTGAAGTAAAGTTCTAGTTTGCATACATAGAATTAATGGGTGAAAATAATGTGAATAATTATGTTTCATGTAACCTTTTCTCTTAAAAAAATTAACTACAATTGTCACTTATTGTGCGGAAAATTCTGTCAGTCGAGGGTCGAGTAAGCCAGTCTTACAAAACGTGCCGTTATTAACGTCAAATTCAGTATTATTGCAGTAATCATAACGGTCGTGTTTGCTCAGTGATCGTCGTTGGGGCTCCGGCTTCATTCCCGTCGGTCATGGAGCAAAGGCTGCTGGTTTCCTTTATTGTAGCTGTATGTAATCGGGTTGACTTAATCTAGTAAACTGTTGCGTTTGCTCAGTTTCCATGTTGCGTTTCTAGGTTTTGCCCATAAGGTGCTGGCAATCCTAGCTTGCTTGTACTGTTACGCTTGCCAAATGACGTGTCTTGGTTTTGTACTTAGGCGTCGCCTTATTCGTAACAGTTTGCCATTTGCTAAATGAATCCGCAACAGTATTCGCTTTTAGCTTAGTTAATTGCCGGTAATTCGTTGTAGGCTTGTTCTTCTCTCGGCTGATAGGATTTCTCTTCAGTTGACAGTTGCTTCGGCATTCCCTGTCATCTGTTAAGTGGCCAATATCTTCCATACTTCTTTAATATTTTATGGCAGCTTACTACTAAGTATTCATAAATGTGACTTTATAATGTGTAATGTTATCTTATCTTGGCTAGTAAAGGCCGTAATAAATTATTAAAGTTACAGAATTTTGGTTTTGTGTCACAAAGGTATCACTTTATCAGCGTCTGTCCGTCAGTCCGCTCACTCATATAAAGATCTGTCGTCAATATTAAAGGGGATGGACGTCAGTCCAGAATTAATTAGAGCGTCACGGGGTATGCTTTCGCCGAGGCGGCAACGTCCAATTAAACATCAAATCTTGCTGGTGTCTGTTGTCCATTTGTCATGTGGTTCTCGTCCTGTTTTCAGAATGATAAAATAAAGCACGCACCGGCTTAAGCAGAACCCGATAACACATCTACTGAATAGACCATAAAATCCCAAAAAGACCATCAAATATATCAACATTGAATCCAATACGGTACTCAAAGATTATTGTTGTGATAGGTAATAAAATCAAATCTTACTTAAGGTATTAATGTTTTGATTAAAATAAAAATGATTAGTATTAATAGATAGATAGAAGAAGACAAACTCCCGTGTCTCATGACTTAAGACTGTTAATTATTGTTGGTATTAATTATTAAGTCAAATAGGCATACGTTATAGAAATAATGTTAAATACAGAAAAATGTTGATGAACATTGGGCAATTTTCAATATACACGCTAAATCTATTTACATGACGTCAACTCATAAACCAATGGCTAATTTTACAGGGCATTTAACAAAATGGGATTGGACGATTTAGGCTTAAAGAGACTTATTCCATCTGGATATTAGAATAGTTAGTTATAAGATTACTGTCTGTTTTAAGGACTTTATTGATCTTATTCAGATCTAACTAAATGTAAACCAAGCCAAGCAAACGAAATCGAATTTTCCTTTCCCTCTACCAATTGTTTAATGAAATGTCCTTCAAAGACTATGATTGTGTCTTTCATTCTTATCCTTTCCTGATTGTCTTGTATGTTCTTAATCTGTACATACAATAATGGGAATAAAATATATTTAAGCTTATAAAATGTCATTAGAACTGCCTCTAACAGTTCAGGAACACTGGAATATACATATACCTATTTTAAGTTGCTGATTTAATGGTCTACGAGTGGAGATGTTAAAACGTTTTGATACGTTTTATGTAGAAAATATGACTTAATGCTTTCTCGCTGATTTTATTAGTGCTGTCATACATGTTGTGTCTAATGGAAAGTGAAACAGTAGTGTTTTTATGTGTTTTGTTTTCTTCAAAATGCTTAGCTTTCATAAATAACCATCAACAATACGGTAGGGAAATGTTATATATATAAAGCTTCAGTAAGCCACTCATGTTGTTGTCGTATTTCAGATTAAGATAAGAATATAATTGCGATGTTTGGCATACCAGTCAAGCAAAGTATTTTTCGTTTGTGGTAGCCACTGGCGCCAGATCAGAAAGAAGATGCCTCTGTAAATGTTATACCCTACCCCTAGGTATTGTATAAGAACCATGGTCATGAACGGGAAAATATACTAACCCATTTCAATCGCGTATTTCATACCTAAAACACGAAGTTCAGTAAATGTGTACTACTGATATTAAACAAGCGATAATTAATCATTACTAATGCGACTATTAATTGATATTTCCATATTAACTAATCTCTCAAGAAGTTTAACTCACCAGAAATGTTACAAATGTTGAAGCATACTTTCGTTGTATTTGGGCTTGAACCGGTCCAACTCACCATGCGATCAGAAAATTCCAAACTATTGCTACAGTAATCCTAGCCAGGAAATAAGTTATGCACACTTTTTGCTTGGTAATCAAAGTGAAAGCTGTTTCTTTTCGCTAAATGATTAATGTTGTGTAGTGGGCCAGTAATGATACTCGGTAATTTCCGCGTAATTACGTTTATATTAATCAGCACTGCTTTCTTCTGACGTAAAATATAGTAAAGGCGCACTTGACATTCCGTGAAAAGTCGGAGATTGTCGGAATTACATACGCATACGGAAAAACACCAGATTTTTAAACGACCTATATAGTGCCCTTAACATAGGAACAGATCTTTGCAGTAAAGGCTATTTCTTTTTAATTGAATATATAATTTGTAATTTTGTTGTGTTTGTTCGCTTGCATCACCACGCCAATCTCAGTTGAAGTTTTGGGCGCAAGAACAAAATAATCTTTTTTTGTTCTTGCGTGTTGGTACGTTTTAAGGGAGTCAATGCGCCAGCACACAAGAATGATAAATAAGCGAGCCGGTGCAACATGTAAGCTACTTATCGAATAGGTGGGAGCGTCAGCTCGCCAGCCATAATGGCAGGTTTTTCACTCATTTGGCATGCGGGCGCCCCTGACAGAACCATGTAACAGAGAGCAGACACTGTCAGTTTGGCGTATAACTCAAAAAGAATATTCCTGTAGAAACGCATACTATCTTTCTTTATAAAAGAAATTTGATTATCAGATAATAGATATTCCATATTAAAATATACAATAAGATTGTGATATCAGTTGTATGAAGTTACTATCAAATAATAGCATCAACAATATCAAGGACATAAAATATGTTTAACAAGAATTATTATCAATATCTGTTCTTAGAATGAAATGCTTCGAGCCATTTTGAAATAGATATTATGAAAATAGCTATTTCAAATATCTTATTCTTATATTTTAATAAAACGATCGAACTAAAGATTTCGCACATACTTTCAAGCAAATAACATCATTGGCTACTTTTAATTGTTAAAGTTTGTTTTCTCGATTTCAACATAGGTATTTCACTTGATAATACTTGATGATTTTATTAACGTATTCTGCTTTATTCACTAGCATTGTTCATATATTGATACTTTGAGGCTATATCGTAAGTGAACAATAAAATTTAAATGACAGTGATGCCAAAGATGTTTGAATACATAAAATGACAGTAATGCCAAAGATGTTTAAATACATGTATATTATGTATAGTATTATAACTTTTTTAATTTATTAAAAGGAGCAAAAGAAATGGCATTCCAAGGAAACGTCACATACAATAAATCCGAACTTTGTAGGCAGACAAATCCAGAAAACATGGAACTCACAAACTATGAGGGAATTATACCTTTACCAGACAAACTTCATACAAAACACACAAGTTGTCACATCAAAACCAGCCACGATAACGGTACAACTGAAGGGGATTTTAATTGATTTAACGGGTTCCTAACCGCAATATTATCGTTGGATATAATTACACTGACCGCAAATATAAACAGGATGAATCTTTAAGTTCTTCTCAACTAGCAGAAACCCAATTTAAATGACAGATAGATATATCTGTGCATAAATACTTTTAAAAGTACTAAGACTCGCATAATATATATTATTACGTCATACGTGTAAAACGCAGTAAAACCAAATTCACACGTACATCCCGAACAAAAGATCAGTCCAGTTCACATATAAGTTTTAAACTATCTTTTTAAAAAAGTCTAAACGTATTTCAAATTAATATGTTACCACATTAACAGAGGGATTTTGGACTAAATGAAGACATTATTATACAATTTTGATAAATATAATCAAGAAAATAAACAGTGTTAAAAACGGGCAAAAATGGAGAAAGATATTTAAAGACATAACCACAAATAAAAACATCACTGTCTTAGAAAAGAAACGTACTGAACCTATCAAATGAAATTATCAGTTATGACAAAAGCTAAAAAAACTTCAGTTTGAGAAATGATTCAATGTCTCTGTTAGCTATTGTGCAATGACATTTCAACTATGCACGGGTTTTACAATGAACACGACGTTTGTAAAGTACTGTGAGGAAAATGGCATAGCCACAGTTTCCTATTGTGTTGTTATATATGTTGCAGCCTTCTATTATTGTAAAGATAGATTTCAAGTAAAGTATAACCTTTACATTATTCTGCAAGAAAGTTTTCCTTTATTTTACAATACAATATTTTACCTGTGATAAAACGAAGACCGCTCTTGACATATTCTGTTCCTTAAACCATGCTGATTCCTGACATACATCTCAGTTCTTCGTTTTAGATATCAAATTATTTTGCTTAATATCAACTTTACAGTGCAGATGACACCCTATGGTTTTACTATATCCTTTATACATCAATATTTAGTATTAAAGCTAATTTGTCGCCTTTTTGGTTTTTTGCTATACAAGTGGAAAAAATTATCCTAATTTATGTGTTTCAATAGCAAAAGCAAATTCCACTAATTGAAAATAAACAATGATTCAAATTGATTTTATGTTATATGACAATGTAAATGAAATTAATCTCTGTAAAAGGCCTAATGACTAAACATAAACATGCACGTGTAAATAACTTACAAAACTCAAATTTAATGAAACATACATTCAATGAATTTGCAGAAAGCAAGGCAAAAAAGAAACATCTTAAAACACTGGAAGAAATGTACTAAGCATAAATATCAAAGCGGCTTAAAAAGTGAGCATTCGTAAGTGCCTTTCATATAGTCTTTCATCTGTCCCGTCCGGCATGTTTGACATAAATGTTTAATGCCGTCCAAACATACATAGATTTTTACTTTTATTTTTTCTTGACATGATCATGTTGATGACTTTCATAACATTTGATTTAACTGTATCATTTTTTTATACTTTATTGCTTTATTAGCAGTGAGCTGTTGCATAAAAGAACATTTGGCTTTATTAATTTCTTTGAGAGAGCGTGTATGAACAATTCATTTTAACAATAGCACTGTAATATGACAGTTTTGCCTCCCATGCCAGCAATATCAGTATGTCGGCTATATGCATTTACACAATAACCTAACCTAACATTAACCAAATGAAGGAATACTACATGATTATAAAAGAAGATTTTGAATTAACAATGTTAATTACAGTATATGACGAATTTTGAATATTGACGGCCTTGCGTTGTATAAATCCCGCATGATAACTCAGACGATACCATGTTTGATAATTATGATTTTTTTATACTAAAACGTTTCAAGTCAGAAAGGTTTTGTATAAGATAATAGTATGTACTTAACTTCTATCATTGACAAACTTTTAGAGATCAACGATGTATGAGAACCATAACAATCAAAAGATAGTATAAACATGATGTCGTTCAAATTATTGTGCGGAAATAATAAAACATGTGAGGGGTAATAGAAAAAAATGACATGGATTGCTGTCTTTTTAACAAATCTTAGACAAAAAGACATTTATTGGCTTTTTTTTTCTTTACTATGAGCAACTTTCAAGGAAATCATGTAAGGTTGAAGAAGTGCATTAGAAAAGATAATAGGTAAGGGTAGATTTCTTCTCGGAAGCACAGAGCACCAAAAACAAAGCCCCAGAGCCACGCATTTACATAGTAGGCCCACAACAAAAAGAAGCTGTAATGGAAAAATACTTCATACGGGTTGCTTCAAATATCCAACAAGTACATATTAATATAAGCTAAAAATGGATAAAGGGGAATGAAATGGTAAGGGGCGAAATGGGATCGGAGGCGGGGGAGAAATCCGAAGGGGAAAGTTGAACAAGGACAAATATACAAGGGAATGCCATGTTCTTTAAAAACAGTCGCAGTAAAACGTAAACCACAATAGCGCAGATACTCATGTACCAACGACGATCAACTGAATAGCATAGAAAAACGAACAAGCAACACATAAGAAAACAGTAGAGCACCGTTATAGACTCACAAGCTTACAAACGCACCCATACAAGTAGGAAAGAACAATCAAGTACCGTCTTGGGATTCGTCTGCCAAAATAAAGGGGAGCCACGAAAACTTACTAAAGGTAAAGGGGATTGGATGCAAAAAGTAGCGTAAATGCAAGGGAAAGGAGAGGGCAAAAGGGGGGAGTAGGGCGGAGGAAAAACGCTTACAACAAACAAGAAAACATACGCAATACAAATACAAGACAGACAAAACAACCTATTGAAAATAGGGACATCGCCTTGGAACGGCCTGTAACCTAAACAAAGGAAACTGGGTGTTTAAACGCTTTTGGGGCATACCAACCTCACCCTATTTCCAACAAGTTAGACAAGACAATGCTTATAAATTACTACAACAAAAAAAAAGACTACATACGCAAAACAAAGTAATTACGAGGTGGACAGTTAATAAAATTCCAACAACAAAGACTACATACGCAATATAAAATACAAGAGACAGAAAACAAGTTGAAAATAGGGACACCGCCTTGGAACGGTCAGTAGTCTATATAAAGAAAACTGGCGGGTTAAACGCGTTTAGGGCATGCCAACCTCGCACTTACCCTATCTTCAACAAGTTGAACAACACAATGTAAATAAAATTCTCGCTGAGAAAGGCTCTACCATTAGTGCAAAAGTAACAGATAAATAAAGTAAAACAAAAAAAAAGTAAATTTAAAGTAAAATTACATCAATGTACTCAACAATTTGTCTGAAGTCAGAGCAACAAGAGACTAACTTTTAAGGGCACGACTAAGAAAATTGTAAGAAGAAGTCTTATTTGTGGAGCAAACACACGGAAGCAAAAACCTCCAGCTAATATAGTGACAATGTAATAATGACAATGTAACAAGGACTTCGGACACTATCATATGCTTCTAGCCTACATTTTAAATGCAAATTTCTCATTAAGCATTTGAACAATACCCAAATCGTTTCGAGTCAATGATAAACCAATGTATTAGTTAATTTATTACAGCAGAAACTGATTTGTATCTGTTCCTATCAAGATGTTTTTCTTATTTTATGTGGGCCAGGGTATATTTTCTTGAAAAAACAAAATGTTTAATTTCCGTAAAAATATAATGTAATCACTTTACGGAAGTTTTAAATATATGAATTACAGTCGAAAAAAGTGATAAAATCTGTTTATTTAAGGAAAAAAATAACATTTTAAGATTAAAATCCTATAAATAAATAAAAAAGAGAACGATACTTTTGCAAACAACCTGTACTTGATTTATCTATACACTGTTCTAATGTAAAGTTATTGATGCATTACATGTGTGAATAGGTATACATGTATAAGTGACCGGTCAGTTTTATTACAGTGGTTCAGGTAGTTATTTAAGTACATGTACATGTCTGTATAGCTCTGTTATAAGTGATGGCAGATATTTGTGTGTTGTATAACATTAATAATAAGAAAAGGCAGTAATCTTATCAAGGCCGTAGGGTGGGTTCTTGCTTGGGATAAGTACCAGTGGCACAGATAATATTTGAGCCGCGCCATGAGAAAACCAACATAGTGCAATTGCGATCAGCATGGATCCAGATCAGCCTGCGCATCTGCGCAGTCTAGTCAGGATCCATGCTGTTCACTAACGGTTTGCCTAATTCCAATAGGCTTTGAAAGCGAACAGCATGGATCCTCACCAGACTGCGCAGTGATAAAAAAAGTGATAAAATCTGTTTATTTAAGGAAAAAATAACATTTTAAGATTAAAATCCTATAAATAAATAAAAAAGAGAACGATACTTTTGCAAACAACCTGTACTTGATTTATCTATACACTGTTCTAATGTAAAGTTATTGATGCATTACATGTGTGAATAGGTATACATGTATAAGTGACCGGTCAGTTTTATTACAGTGGTTCAGGTAGTTATTTAAGTACATGTACATGTCTGTATAGCTCTGTTATAAGTGATGGCAGATATTTGTGTGTTGTATAACATTAATAATAAGAAAAGGCAGTAATCTTATCAAGGCCGTAGGGTGGGTTCTTGCTTGGGATAAGTACCAGTGGCACAGATAATATTTGAGCCGCGCCATGAGAAAACCAACATAGTGCAATTGCGATCAGCATGGATCCAGATCAGCCTGCGCATCTGCGCAGTCTAGTCAGGATCCATGCTGTTCACTAACGGTTTGCCTAATTCCAATAGGCTTTGAAAGCGAACAGCATGGATCCTCACCAGACTGCGCAGTGATAAAAAAAGTGATAAAATCTGTTTATTTAAGGAAAAAATAACATTTTAAGATTAAAATCCTATAAATAAATAAAAAAGAGAACGATACTTTTGCAAACAACCTGTACTTGATTTATCTATACACTGTTCTAATGTAAAGTTATTGATGCATTACATGTGTGAATAGGTATACATGTATAAGTGACCGGTCAGTTTTATTACAGTGGTTCAGGTAGTTATTTAAGTACATGTACATGTCTGTATAGCTCTGTTATAAGTGATGGCAGATATTTGTGTGTTGTATAACATTAATAATAAGAAAAGGCAGTAATCTTATCAAGGCCGTAGGGTGGGTTCTTGCTTGGGATAAGTACCAGTGGCACAGATAATATTTGAGCCGCGCCATGAGAAAACCAACATAGTGCAATTGCGATCAGCATGGATCCAGATCAGCCTGCGCATCTGCGCAGTCTAGTCAGGATCCATGCTGTTCACTAACGGTTTGCCTAATTCCAATAGGCTTTGAAAGCGAACAGCATGGATCCTCACCAGACTGCGCAGATGTTCAGGCTGGTCTGGATCCATGCTGGTCGCAAAGCCACTATGTTGTTTTTCTCATGGCACGGCTCATTTCGTTTAAACATGTAATAAAAATGTATCCGAAATGACAGTTCTTTCTGAGGCTTGCCTAAGGAATCTGGATCGGAAAAAGTTAAATCGGGATAAGTCTGATAACAACCCATCTATAGATAATGTTGTCTATTCAGGGCTGAAGTTGTGGGCAAAACATATTCGAAATGTGTCATCTGTAGGGCTAAAGTAGAAGCAGGTCTCTGCATGAAAATTCCACCTGAAACTCGGCTGGACCGTTTAGTTCGTTTTTGCGTCTAGCCGTATTTGTATATGCCATCTGCATGGAAAGCGACTTGACACATCACTTTCGTGGCATCACACTGTGTGTGAAACCGTCACCGATATGACCTGCCAAGAAGCTAATGTTCTTGACCTATGCATGACAGGCATATCAATGCCAAGCGTTATTTCTGTTGGATAGACTATAGTCAGGATCAGATTAACTGCTGTGCACATATTGCCTCTTTTTTGTTGTGTTTAGGCCTAGTCCGCCGCAAAGAACAATCTTCAATTCAGTTTTCACAGAAGGAAGAACATGAAGTAATGAATGCGTGTGACATTTAATATGTGTCTAAAAGAAATAAATATAAATGCACAGATTCTGAAGAAGATGAAGAAATTAAAAAAATGAAAAATATATAAAAAATACAAAAAAAATAATAAAAACAAAATGGAAAACAAATTACATCTTCATCGCTAGTGGCGTGCGTGTTGTGAGGAGGGCATGCAGAAGATTACCTGGTGTGTTGCTAGTATTTTACCGCACACATTTGCCGATCTACTGCAACAAACAACCAGGATAAGCCAATGGAAATTTAACCCAACGAATAATAATGAATTCACAGTATTTGCTTCTCTCACTACTATACATGTATAACATGCCTATATGTGCCCTTTCAAACATTTGTATAGTATTTGAGTTACAAACAGATGTAAAAATATGTGACTATCAAATTATTAAAAATGAATATAAAAAGTATTGGTTACTTTACATTTGGGAACACCCTGTAGTTATATATTTTTTTTAAAAGTACTGCTCCACCCCTTTCATCAACACAATAGTCACAGATAATGTGTATAATTAATATCTACATATGCTGGCCAAATATGGTTTTGATGCACAGGGGGGAACACTGTTGTTTAAAGCAAAATAGCTTTTATATGTATATAACAGGGTACGTAATTCTATTTAGAGCAAAAATTACCATTTTATGAAACAAATATTGAAAAATTTGACTTTAAGAAATAATCTCAAATATGTATTTTGATGGTATATGTAATTAAATACTTATTTCTCAGTGGTTTATTTTTCACTCTTGGAGTAGGCAAATTCATATAGAAAGTGTCCGAAGTCCTTTAGTGACAAAGTAATGATTTAATGACTATGAGCAATGATCTCATAGAGTCAGAATTTTATTTTAAATCTTTTGTCCGGAATAATTGCACTTTTAATATTCAGTTCTTGATCCAATTGCAGTGTCGTTTTCTATATAAACATCTACATGTTGGCATATTTATTACCAGGTTGATATGATAATACGTATCTAAAGTCTCAAACACGTATTCAAATTACAATATATAGCCAAGACATACATAATTGAAATGAAAGATGCAGTTTACATACTAGGGACATTATATTTCTGGATTTTCGACCAAAGTTAATATTAAAGAGAACAACAAGTGAGCGATAACAGAAAACATTATGAGAGCGATGGCACAATATCGACAAATCATATCATCTTGTTTTTGTTTTTTTTAATTTTCTTTTTCTAAACAGCTGCGTTTAAGTGCAGAATCGCTACATATAATTATGCAAAATATTGTTATCATTTATTTCAAATGTCCCTGATGCACTATTTCTTTCTTTTATTAATACGCCGAAATCATACTCATCTCAAACTGATTAATATCAAAATTACATGATTCAAAAACACACGCAATCTACGATACAGCAAAACGAATTATGAATTATGATTCTATAATCAGTTTAACGCCACGGATTTTGTGATGACTTAGGCATTTTCTCTTTATCGAAACACTGCATTTTTTTCAAAATGTTTTTTCTTTCTGTGACTACTTAACACCCACATGAAAAGCTGTTGAAAACTATTAGCAACTTTAATCTCATTTATCTTTGTATGGTCTATTATTTTATATCTATGACAGATGTTAATTTACATTTAGTCAGCCTTAGACATTAACTGCAAAATAAATAATAGTTTATGACAAGAAATAAGAACAATCCTCAAATAGAAAAAAGTGGAAACTTCACAGGTCGCTCAACACGACAAAAACAAAAATGTTGCAGGTTCAGTTTGATTGAGCCTGTTCATGGACGGTAGTGGAAATGCATGCTACCGCCCACGCCCTCTAGCTCCGGGTTATTTACACATGCTTAAAGTACAAAAAGCAATTTAGAGATATCCGCAGATGTATTCAAACGACGGTGAACCTTCAATGATACACGTGCTGAGGCGTGTAATTCCATGAAGAGCGGCGTTTGGTTCCCAGATAAAATAACGAGTTTGCCAAACGAGAAAACAATGGGTAGAATTAAACAAACTGTAATTTAGGAAGGGGATCTGAGGTTATGGAGCCTGCGTATCACAGAAACTGTCGAAAGACAAATTTAAATTAAAATGCTGGCACCATATCCAAGGAGTGATTATACAATACTCAAGGCTATGGAAGCGGGAGGATGAGACCGGAATAAAAAAGATATGGTAGATCCATTTGAGACTTCAAATAAAGTTGTTAGACTAACAGTTTAGAAAAGAATTGACGCAGTATGAACAACAACGCAAGTTTGTGGTTAATCAAGTGAGTGA
Organism: Mercenaria mercenaria; assembly: GCF_021730395.1. Taxonomy (NCBI): domain Eukaryota; kingdom Metazoa; phylum Mollusca; class Bivalvia; order Venerida; family Veneridae; genus Mercenaria; species Mercenaria mercenaria. The sequence continues at coordinate 60,261,073 of NC_069378.1, forward strand.
ATAAGACTGAAGTTTACAGAAAACAAAAAAAACTTTTGTTCTCCGTAACTGTAGATGGCTTACAGTTCAAATGTACATAATATTACACACTAAACTTTCCGTTTTGTTGACATGTTCATGTATATGTTTTAACTGACAATTGACAAGTAGGAGTAAAATCGTTAAAAGCATTGATCATACAAAAAAAAAAAAAAAAAAAAAAAAAAAACCTCAGTGGTAAGTCCTAACTTATTTGCCAAAAAGAATTAAAAGAAATAAGTATATTTGAAAAACTTTATTGCCATATAAAAATATGTGAAACGTACGAATGTATTGTATTTAAAAAAGAGGGGGCTTCGGGTAAATGCCACCTACTTCCATTCGCCTGTCGCTTGCTGATGAAGCTCGAAATCTCATTCTGATGTATAATTCAATTTGGTCATTCATTTGGCTTGGCTTACTGAAGGCCGATGGTTCTAGCCAAAGGCCTGTCCGTGAAGAAGCTATGCCCGAAATTCATCGGCTACCATAGAAAGCTGGAAAATTGACATGTGATCTAGATGATGTCGGTATGAATTTGAACATATATAAATCTATCTTCTCAGAATTGTTCCGATATGTTTTCTGTTTCTACTCATGTTGTCTGTCTGTCTGTCTGTCTGTCCGTCCTCCTATCCGTCCGTAGACACAATCTTGTGCGCACCATCTCTCCTCATCCCCTTGGAACAATAAAATGAAACTTCACACAAGTAATCAGTAACAACAGTAGTTGTGCATGGGGCATGTTAGGTTCTTTCAGGAAAAAATGCAGAGTTATGGGACTTTGATTTTTGTTACTAAATAATATAAATAGACACAATCTAGTGCGCACCATATCTCCTCATCCCCTTGACACAATTTAATGAAACTTCACACAAGCGGTCAGTGACAACAGTAGTTGTGCATGGGGCATGTTAGGTTCTTTCTGCGAAAAAAATTGCAGCGTTATGGGACTTTGTTTCTTGTTAACATACTATGTACATACAGTCTGCATATGCAGTCTTGTGCGCGCCTAATCTCCCGGACCATTGCATACAATTTAATGAAACTTCACACAAGTGATCAGTACCAACCATAGTTGTGCATGGTGCATGTTACGTTCTTTTAGATAAATATTCTGCATAGTTATGGGACTTTGTTTTTTTGTTACTATACTGTATACATACAGTCTATATACATACAGTCCACATAATTATGCAATCTTGTGTGCGTCAAATTGCAATGTACTTTGTCAGTGCATGCGGGGGTACATTTATCACCTTTAGTGATAGCTCTTGTCCTAAATTGGAGATGATTTAATACTGGTTTTACTTTATGTTGATTACAAACGTTAATTACTATAACAAACTATTATAGAATAAGACAGAAAGCCCACATTTTACTTGACAATGTCTATTTTTGGGTTCTTCAACATGTATCTTAATGGAAAAAGAAAACATTTTTTTCTGCTAAAGTGTTCCCCTGTTCCTTTTGCAAAAGCAATAATTTTGTTACTTTCTAATACTTAGGGTACTGCTACTGATAAAGTTGAACCTCCTGATGATAACATGAGTTGTTTAAAGTCGGGCGGCATCTAACGAATGCTTATAAATGACAATAATAATTAGTTCTAAAATAATTGATAAATATCGGACAACGTTCGATTATTGTGTGAATATTATTAGAGCCTATACTTGTACAAATACCTACCTTTCAGACATTTCACAATTTATGGCAATATGCAGACAACTTTTATTTGAATTCGTAAACAATTTCTTAATAGACGTACCGATGGAATTGTCGTTACATTTTTGTATACATTTTATGTACAGATACGGCTTTTTCCTGTCATAAAAGTTGTTTGTAATGGAATGAAAGACAAAATAGACTATTGTTTAACAAGAAATGCTTTTATACAAAGTAGAGTGAAAGCCAGTGACAATACGACAGAGAAAGATTTATGCATATATCATCAATAATGCACTTAGTTTTATTGTCATATTTTGTACCACATTTGCTTATGAGCATATAATGTGAATGCACAGTGTAAGATAGAAATATCATGAAATTGCATTTTCAATGGAGAAACATCGATATTAATGACATTCATGCTAATTAGGTGATTGTAAATTTAGAAGTATTTACATATGTGAATTTACTTCTTAATCTGCATGACGTATGCATCCGTATGCTATTGATTAAGTACTTGATTAAGAAAACTCGGTTTGATATAACTTTGTTTGGTGCCATGGATATTCATATGGGTTTAATTATCTTTTATTCGTCCATAGACTATAGTTTAGTATCACTTTTACTTCATTTTATATTTCAGATTATATACAGTTTTTCATAAACTAGATCAATGAAGTATACAATACAAAAGTACACAAATGGCGTCATATAACATTAGTAATGAAACTGTATTATTTTTTAAAAAATAGCATGTCCAAAGACAGGTTGTTAAAAATTTACGTAATTTGTCACCAAAGGAATTAACTTTAGACTTTTAAACAAAATGCACTTAGAAAGCAATGATAATATGTATTGGTAATTTCAACAAAACGTAGTATCTGGAGAAAACTACTTTGAGTAAATGGCGCTGACAATATTAATTAATATCAAAGAACAAAAAAATATATTTTAGAGAAGCATAATGTTATTAATAAATGAAAATGTTAATAGCTATCCTCGTTCCATCAGTAATACGTACTATACATACGAAATGCATTGTCTGCACAAACACATCGATTTGTAGAGCACGACATTTTTCAAAGGGAATGTTTCACACAATAACAGGCAATAATATGAAGTGAAACGAATGATATAACAAAATGTGTATCAAAGGCACATTCCTGGAAAACATCAAATTTAAAGAATTTATGTTAATACCCATAGTGCATCCACCAGTTGTCTGTCTTGATTTAGGAATACAAACGACAATTTTGCGCCTGATAATCTAACTTGATAATGGCATTAATTATGCTGACATTTCTGACACATTGGAATTTAAGAAACCTTTTTATACATTCTTACTTCTTCTTGTTCGTATTATTGTGACAATATTAATACTGAAGATTATTTTATTTGAAAATATTCTAAATCCTGTATCAAGTGGTAAAAGTGTCAGTATAATTCAACCGGATATTTAAATAAACAGGGACATAACTACTTTGGAAATAAAAATCAATAAAGAATAATTGTTTTTATTTAGAAATATGTCTCTTACATGCCAATCAGCGAAAAAAATAGAAAAAAATATAAGAAGAAAAGTCCGTTTAGATGTGTGTAAATATTAGAAAGAATTTTATGTATTAAGGGTTTGAAGTCCTTACGCATATTGCGTTATTTTGTCTTCTTAAAGCAGAGATATAAAATATTCCATAAGATATGACAAACAAGGAAATGTCCTTATATCGTGATAAAACAGATAAATCAGGACCTAATAAAAAACATCACGCTTCATTTACTGCTAATGCAAATTATGCAGTAATATTGTCAAGTTTACATTTTATCAATAACTGAAAAAAACCATTAAATTTTGACAAAAAAAAGTTAAACGTTAAGCAGGATATCAAAGTTAAACATTTACCTGTTTCAAATAATACCAGCTCTTTTCATACAATTATCAGGTTGAATATATAATATAATAATGTGCAAGATTTCGGAGCCAAAGCCGTAACCTTCTTTTCGGCAGACTGTCTCTTGTGGGAGACATAATTGTCTTATTGGCATATATTGACATCTAAAACTTCAATTTGAACTTTGAGGAACATCAAATTGATCTGCATGCTTGAACTGATTCGGTACTTGTTGTAAGACAAAAAAAAATAATACTGTTTGCATTTGAACTGCAATTGTATTTCTCGTCGTCCCTCCGCAAAAACAGATCGTTAGCGACAGCGCAATGTTGCAAGTAGGATCCATAGGTTTGGTAAGTGAGCCGCACCATGAGAAAACCAAGTAAGTGTATTTGCGACCAGCATGGATCAAGACCAGCCTGTGCATCCGCGCAGTGTGGTCAGGATCCGCACTCTTCGCTTTCAAACCCTACTGTAGTTAGAGAAACCGTTAGCGAACAATATAGATCCTGACCAGACTGCGCAATAAAAACATTCGATTTATGTAATAAGATCTCTAAAAGTTCCACTGTGTTAAAATTTGTATATAGTCAGTAATTTACGGTAAATAATAAAAGAGGAAAATAGTTTAATAGGAAAAGTCAAATTCAAGAAACGCAGATTGCCTTGGATAAAAGTATACACTGAAATACAAAATGTGTATGAATGAACGCGGCGTATAATCGATTTCGATTTCTTATGTTCAGATAAGATACTAATGTAAACTAGTAGTTAAAAGTGGGATGTCTATTTCATGACGCATGTACGGCGCCAAATATAGCAGATCGACATGTTATAATTGCTTGTCAAACTTCAAATCCGAATAGTTTGGAAAATATTATATACATGAATGAATTATTGAATATGAAGTAACAGACTGTCTGCAATTTCCCTTATTACAATATTACAGACATATATGAATATCAATCAAGAATAATGGTGTACCAGAAAAATATTGTGTCTGCATGCAGGCCGTTTATTGATTCTTAAACTTGTTCTCTTATATATTCTTGGGTCTTAGTATCTATGTTATGTGAAGAAAATGGATATAATTTTACAAATTTTAAATAACTTTAAGATTTATATATCACGTGTTGAGTACTTCATCAATATAATCAGACATTTATTTTCAAACTTTATTAAAATGTTATGTGAAAGTTCAAATGATTTTACGTATTTTACGTATTTATGCTTTGATTATTACATTCAATGTGGAAAGACACAGATGTAATATTCTTTCTATCATATGTAAGTTTTTCTGCTGAAACATTAAGATTTTTTCTTTCTTTACCTATTATAGATCAAGTTATTTCGACCAACTTCTCCTATAGATAAACGACGTCGATGTCAAAGCAGTACTGCGCTAGTGTATTACCAAAATTATGTAACGGCTTTTTTCACTTACACGACGTCAAACATGTAGTAAAAGCATTTTTCTAACACGACCCGACTCATTTCCTATTAAACACTATTAAACAAAGAAGGCTTAAAACAGTGAAATATTAAACAATAATTCACTGTTCTGACGTCACAATTATTACGTCATAACGTCAAACGGCAAAGCAGCGCGCTGGAAAAGAAACCGTTTGTAAACGGGCAAATATTTAATGAATGCCGTCAAGGGTGTACTTTACAGTCACTGGTAAAGTGCTCTTGAATACAATTATTGTTTGTCGTTCAGATGCATATTAGTGCGCCCTCGTGATATAATTCCTTTGCATCTGAACTCCAAGCAATAATTTATCTAGCGACAAATCACTAAATGAGATATATTATTTCTTAATTCTAACATGACTCGGTTTGATTTCCAGTTAAAAAAAGAAGGAAATCAAGCTCGATATATTCTTCGATAAACAAAGGTTGACACACGAACCGGAAAGAAAACATTATGACGTCCATTATGACGTCAAATTGCCACATGACGTTCGGTACATTACTCCTCGGGTAAATGAAGTCCAACATAATACTTGTTAAACATATCAATGAGCATGTCAGAATGAAAACAATCAAGGCCTTCTTGTAATTTATCGTCAAATTAACCACGGTTCATCGTTCAGATACTACAGTATTTAACCACTCGGGCTAACGCCTTCGTGGTTCAATTCCTACGCATCGAGGACTCTGAACCGTGGTAAACCAGACGATAAACCGCCCGAAGGCCTTGATTATTTGCTAAATAAAATACATCCGAAGGATCTTTTTATGAATTTCATTTACTATGATAATAAGAGACTTCAAACTATTAGCGGATGCCCGTACTTTAACACTCTGTTGTAATATTTTCTATTCATTTCTTTCCCTTTTGCGAATAGACGGTATCAAACCAAGTATGCTATTACTTTTCTTGGTTGCATTATTTGCTCCAAAATGCTTTTCTCATATAGTAAATTATGCAGATTATATTTTTAACTCTAAGTAGTGTATAGTAACTTTATTGATATTACGAACACAATTTGTTTAAGTCAAATACCGCTTTTCCAATGCTCCTCTAATTTTGTTAAACAATCCCATACTGAATATAAGTTTTATCATCGCAGATTTGATTTCCAAGGATAGATGATTGAACATGAATAGCCATTTTGTCTGCAACATATCGTATTAGCATATTTTAGGCAACATTGAATATCACCCATGGTTTATAGCGTATCATAAAAGTGTCGTGTCTGCATGCAATCCATTCATAGATTTTGAAATCTGATGAGAACGTGTCTGTATGTACTGAATATCGTTTCCTTTCATCTGTTAGAAGAATAAGGAGAGTGCACAGAATATCAAAATTGAATGCTCTTAATAATCAAAATGGAAAATATAAATCGAAGCTGACGTATACATTGTATCTTAATGAAAATGTTTACGACTATACACGAAACAAAAAGTAATGAGACAAGTGTTTAATGAGTTGACTACTTCAATATTCGTTAATCATACGAATAGGTATAAAATTATTGCTGAATGATAATTCTGCACATTTGATCACATTAAGTATTTTTTACGTTGCTTTACATAGAATAAAGCCTAAACCCAGCATATGGAAATGACAACATATCTATGAACTGTAAGCGGTTCGTGTGTGTACTAATAAAAATAATAAAAGATAATAGGTAAGGGGAGATTTCTCGGAGGCACAGAGCACTACAAACACAGCACTAGAGCCACGAATTTGCATTGTAGGTTCACAATAAAAAGAAGATGTAATGGAAATATATTTCAGACAGGTTTCACTCACCCTAATTCTAAATATCAAATAAAGTGAAAGAAAATGAAAACGCGTGTAGTCTTTCCAAATAATGACTTAAAACAGCTGGACATTTTCAGATCGCTTTCATCATTGACAAATATCCCGAAAAAAAAAATCAATCTATATGAATATGTAACAAATATCAATTTGACATACAACTGGAACAACTGGAAGATGATTTATTAAAACCTGCTAGAGATTCATTATTATTTTTAACAATTTGAATATAGAATCAAATTTAAGAACTTCTCGTTTATAACTTTTCATTTACCTAAGTTTCATATTTAACTTTTTGTTTTATTTCAAAAGTGCAGAAATAGATTTACGCATGGAAAAGCTTCAAAATGTGCTTATAAAAAGGACGAAGCTGCATATATGACTTTAAACTAAGTCAAATTAAATTAAAGTAAATTTGCAATTAATGCCCCAAAACAAACCTTGCTCGAGTTAAGGATGGCATGTGTACACTTTGTTTTTTCTTTCTAAATGGGTGTTCCTAACTTTTTACTCAATCAAACTTCGTTTGTGGGAGATTTTGATGGGGAAATTTAGCGATCACTTAGCCCCGTTCGGCCAATCCTTGCCCCGTCCTGTCTCGTCCCGTTCCGTTCCATTCACTTCCGTTCCATCTATGGAACAATTATAGGTATTAAGTTGAAACTTCCAACGAAAACGAAAATGAAAGAATGAACAATTTCAAGACTTTTGTGCATTTTATGTTGGATTTACCACGATTCATTATTCAGAAGCTTTGATATTCAATAGGTCTCCGTTGCCGAGTGGTTAATGTCGCTGACTTCAAATCACTTGCGCCTCATCGATGTGGTTTCGAGGCTCACTCGGGGCGTTGAATTCTTCATGTGAGGAAGCCATCCAGCTAGCTTACGGAAGGTCGGTGGTTTTACCCAGGTGCATCTAAGCTGGAAGGAGGTCGCCTTATGACCTAAAATGTGCCGGTGCGACGTTAAACCTAACCTGGTGACTTATAGTCTGACGTACCACAGATTATCGTGTCCCTTTCTGGCTAATGCCCTGAAGCTCATTGTTCATTTTCAGTGCATTTTAACTCTGAATAGCGATAAATAATATAATTAACCACTTACCTGAAGGCCTTGTCTCCTTATAAACAGTACACAGTGTTGCATCTAATCATTTATACAAAAACTAAATTGATTAGTTCTCTGAAAGTAAAACCATTTTAATCAAGCTATCTTGCCTAAGAAATATGCTGGCGCCATCGGCTTTCGTTCAGTTGAAATTTAATTTCAAACCTAAAACACACTAACGTTTGAATTGGAAATAAAATATAATCTGGGTCAAACGAATTTTTTGACAAAGTTTATGCACCGGCTGTGTACCAGTTTATATACATAGATATATAAAGTATGATAGTGTATACTCTTACTATAGGAACAATATACTTATTATAGGGTTCAAACACTTGTTATATAATAGAGATATTACATGCTTTAAAGGATTATATATTTATTAAAAGGGGAATACACATACACTTATTATATGGATTATAATATTATATCATGGATAATACATATTTTGTAGGAATAATACACTTTTTATAGGGGTATATACATCTGTTGTGAATTAATTCACGTCTGCTAAAGTCTAAAACAAATTTGCGTAGCCGAGTCATCTAGCAGAATGCAGTAGTTGTATTATCTAAATATACGAATACTGTAGATTGCTATTGTTTGATAGAAAAAAAAACGCGCACAGGCATTAAAATATCTCATTTCATCGTTGATGAAAAATCAATAGAAAAAAAAAATATTTAAAAAGTATAGATAACCAGGGACAGATTTGAACACCACTAACAAAAACATACATTCAGTAATGCTTAACGATGGTTATTTTTCTTTATTACATTTACAAACAAGGCATTAAATAACGTTGTTCCCTAACGTATATATATGAGTCATACCTGATAATACTTTTCAAATCCCTAGGAAATTGAATTATTTTTGTTGAGCTTATATAACTATCATGCTTCAAAAGGACATTTCTATACAATTAAAAATATGTTTATTGCTTGTAAACTTCTGCACAGGCACCTGATTAGCATTGCGCTTGTAAACTAAAAAGAATCATCAATATTGTGCAGTTCAATTTTTTTGGTAATACATGTGTCTTTCTCTCGTTAATTTGTGTTTGATTCCAAAAAAAGGAGTTATAACTAATAACTAACTAATGTTAGTAAGTCCGTGCATTGGCAATTCACCCTTATTTTCTAAAATATTATTTTAAATCTGATTTCAGGTGTAATTTTATTACTTTAATGAATAATGCTTAAACTGATTATGGGAAACCTGCTAAGGATACCATGTCTATTTAGAAACCATTTGCATTAACATACCACGTTTTCAGTTGTTTAATGTGTTGTAAGGGAATAGGTTATGTTGTATCAAGAGACAATTTGTGTTAAGAGAGCATTCCCCATGTGATCGCATTGTACTATTTTATTATTAACTTTTTGAATTTGAATTTGTATTACTTCACTGTTTATCGACACAACTTCAAACAATTTGATATTTTCTATGGTAGAGATAAAATAGCACCAATCTCTTACAATAACCCTTATGTAAATACAGTTACTGGCTGATACACGAACCAATTTACGCCTTCGCCTTGAAATACATATTCACATTCTGGTACTTTATTAAATAATGCTGGTTCGGTGAAGTGCTATATGGTTCTCTTATGTAGCTTTATATATTCGATTTGAAATGATAGAACAGTAATACTATAAACCAAAAGTTAGGTAAATAAGTAGAAATTGTTTCATAAGGTATGTGTAGAACAGCATATAAAATGCGCCTTATTCTTGTTTGGAGTTGAAACGTTGCTGATAGCCGGATTTAAAGATACTAATTTGTTTGTTTCTTAAATTAACTTTGTTTCCTTTATGTCAACCTTTATCATATGTCAGGCTGTGTACAGTTAACAAAATTAAACCTTTTAAAGAGATAATAAGCCATTAGAGTGCTTGGAAATTAATGTCTGGACATTATGTTAAACGCGCGTTAAAAGCATATCTATGACACCTGTTTGTGGTGTGTGTTACTTTCCGTTTCTGATATAACTGTAATAAAGATTTTGCAATTGACGTCAGTGTGTTTAAAGAATACTTTGTCACCGCACGATTTCCTTTTCTAGCTCAGCTATATTTTGGAATGAAGCTGTGTTTTTTCAGTCAGCTTTAATTAGTGAATAATTTTACACTTGAAAAGGGAGAAATTAGTGTGTAAGCTTCCCTAATCTGAACGAGATTTCGAAAACGTGGAGGCAGTGGGCTTATAGCTATACATTTTCTTTTGTTAGTACGCAGTGGTGCTTTTTCAGTGCGTAATATGATTTGACAGGACGTCTTAGTGATATGCGAGCTGCCGTATTTCTAGACATACGGCACTTTGTCCCTTATGGTGTTTGTTATACCACTAAACAAGTCTAGTCGTGAAGTTACCAGACAACTGACAATGTACCTTTTGGCAAAAGGGGTAAGATACCGTCTGGTGTGACCACCTACATCCTTTTCATCTACCCTTTAATAACACCCTACCCCAACCCCCACCCCTACCTGCATTGTTCTGTATTTTGCATATATTTATAATGGACATATTGTTGGATTTTTTAAGCACCCCGCCTACAGTATTTTTCCGTTACAGCTTTTATTTACTATGGGCCTACTTTTCGATGCATGGATCTATGACTGTATTTAGGGTACTCTGTGCTTCCGGGAAATCTTCCCTTTGTGTTCATGTTTTGTCTAGCGGCTGTTCCTTATTTATATTTGAGTCTGATACAGGTTTCTTGTTTTGATCTGATGTCAAAAGATTTCTAACTCATTTTGCTTATTGAACAACCTTCACCGAAACATAAACTATCTGCTGCAGATAACATTACTTTTGTTTCACTGGCATCAAAATTATGCCTATTGCAATGTATCCATCAGACGATTTCAGCGAGACATCCCTCAGTGTGTCAAAATGCCTCACTTCTACCCACGACTTCGTTTGACTTAAGTGGCAGGTATAAATGATTGTTGCCGATGGAAAAATTGAAGGATCCGTGACGTCTGTATATGGCATCACAAGGTAGGTTATTTATTATAAAGCCTTTGGTACCTAGTACGGATCTGAGAGGCAAACAGAATTTCTATCAAACTAGGCGTTGATAATACACCTTTTGACAACGGCCACTTTCATATGATGACATTGTTTGTGCTTCGAAATGATGTTCAACGGTACTTGTTTGTAAATAGTATCGAAAGTCGTGTTTGAACCCGCTTTAATGTATCTTTGCTATAATTATACTTCTGTTGCTGTAAATAAAATACTTTAAGTACTGTTAAGAAAGTTTTGTTTAAAAAGGTGTAAAATACTACATACACATTTAGACAAATCAGAAAAGACTTCAATAAATAGCAACAATCAAAATACCCCTCTACAAATAGCACGTGTGCTAAAAAAAATAAAATCTGGAAAGTAGATCCCTCGGAAGCACCGAGGACAATGCAAACAGTGAAAATTGCAGACTCGGTTTGATTGAGTCTGTTCATGAGCAGTAATGGAAAATGCAACACTGCCCACGCCCCCTAGCACCGGCTTAAGCAGTATTCAATCTTCAAATCTAAATGAGTTGAAATCAATGACCCCGAAGGACCAGAAAATATAACAACACTGAGATGAAAATATAACAACACTAAGATATAGATAGTAAGATAAATGGCGAAGAGCTTGTTATTTTCCCAACTGCTGATGTAGACACATCCTTCGAACTACATAAACATGAAAAGAATTCACAAGCAGAAGGGTTTCAACGTTTTTTTGCGAAGTTTATCCAAAGCACTATTGTTATGCCTAGATGATATATATGATAGTATATATGAACTAAAAATAAAAGAATCGGGATAAAAATATTGCAGCTTTCCGTAAAAAGACAAAGGCTGAACATCCTTACGATTGGATCTGTTGGTTGTTTATTCAAAGACGTCGTCAGAAAATCAGTAAAATGACCGAAAGTATAGTATATCCTGCCTGCAGGAGGCTGTGATGAACATACTAGGTTATATTCTATCAGTTTAAAATATGATTTTTTCTTTCATATCCCTGAAATGTTGATCTCACAGTCTAAATTACTTGAAAATTATTGACAATGGGAGGTAATACGAGGAATCATATTTGTGATTTATAAGTCTAACCAGACCTAAGGTTAAATAAAGGACACTCAGCATAGTTTATCATCTGATCTAAGACATAGTCACCATGGCGATTTGATGTTTTATTTACCTTTCGCGTTTTAGCATGAACAAAATCAACTTACACCACTTCCCAAATTTTCTGCACAAATTAGGTCTACTGTATCAAAGCTAATCTGACTATTCAAGTCTCTAATTCCTGATCAGATTTACCTTTACCTTTGATGGTCTGTGCTGTTTGTTACTTAGTAGATTTTCAGTGAACACCCCTTTAAATAAAAAATTGTACTGTCCAAATTGAATGATTAATCAATCCATTTTAGATATTTAGCAGGGTTAAGGTCAATTACATATGCTTCATTTACTCCTTGTGCTCGAGCCATTGCTACTGGAGCAAACTTTTTACCGCTGTATATAAACGTCGTCTGAACATTAATCTGAAGTATGAAGATTAAATCTGTGGAAAGGTAATCCTTATGTTTCATTTACATAGCAATCAAGTAGTACATTTTGGATTAAAAGAACGGAACAAACGTCATAATATTATAATATGCAATGTTAAATCTGAGTCTTCAGAACGTGTGAATAAATCTTGATAAATGTCAAGAATTGTTTATAAAAGAGAGAGTTTAGAGGAACAACACATCAAACACCGGGTATAGTTAACTAATTTAATAAGATCTACCGGTTTCGGTCATATAATGACCTTCATCAGGATAAAATACAAGGAAATTTCTACACTGAAGTATATAAAATGTGGACGACTTTGATGAAAAATGTTACTAAAAATAGAAAGGTAGTGGCAACTGTCCAAAAATTGTTGGCATCAGTCCAAATGTTAAAGGAATCTGTTTTTAGAGTTTTTGTACTAGTAGAAAGATAAACTTTATTAAATATTTCGTATACTCTGTTGACACAAATTAATTGTCAAAATGTCAAGAATGATAAAACCATTAGCCTGAACTTAACCAATGCATAAAGCAAAATAAAATGGGTTAGAATATTTTGTAGATTAGTTGTTGTTCTAATGTTTTGTGCGTTAGATATTGTATTTCTTTCTTTTTTTATTTCTTTACGACTTTTTTGACTTTCAGAAATACATTTTCACAGAATTTAATGTAAACGCTTTAAAGAGCTTCAAACGCATTTTTCTTTGAAATTAATACATTAGGAAATGCAAAAGAGAACTGTCCTCAGACACACACATGTGCTTTGAATATGTAAATACCGAAATGCAATAAAGTGTTAGCATACTGACAACCAATCTCAATACATCAGGACCAAACCAGAAAAAGATGATGAAAAATGAAATAGATGTCTGTCATGCTGTCGTAATTTATTTAAATAGATTTTCCTCAAATTGTTTTTATGATTTCACATCTATCACATGAGCAAGTGTACACATGTAAACGTTCACAAATTACTTCGGGCAAATGACGAAAGCATTTCTGTCCTTAATTAATTCGTATCTTTCTCTATATAATGATGGATATATAATTATTTTTGTCAAAGATTTTATTATGCCAAGCAGTTTGACAATGCTTAATTAAGAAAGAAAAAGAAAAGAATCTTGGTTCAACAAAGTCCAGAGTGGTAACCATGGTAACCATTCTATCCACAACAGGTAGACGATATAGCTTCAAAAGTGTAAAGGTTTTCAATGATTAGACTTATATATTAGCAGATTTCATGAGAAAGTATTGCCACTAAAATGTGACGAAGGTTCTTTCTTATATCTTAACACGAGTTTTGACACCAGATGACCCCGTTTTCAACTTTCTCTGTTGTAATGGCACACCATATGATAAAAGTAATGACGATAAAAATCAGGAAGAAACCATTTTGTCAAGTGTGATATAACGGTGTTTTAGATTTTGTTTTACCTAGTGGCATATATCTAGAAAACACTGCCTCTCATGTGACAGTTGCGTGATTAAAGCCGACTAGATTCAGTCATGATTAAAGTGTCAAATCAACGTGTCATTTAAGGTACAACATTTTTTATTGGTATGTTTATTGAACCTTAACTAGCTGTGTACGTGTACAAATGCGTGCAAATTATATAAAGCATCGAAGTTATTGCGTGTGACTTTCTGTCATGAGTAGATATTTTACTTAACATTATCATCTCATTATTTTATCATTATCCTTACTACAGGTGTTTCAACTTTCAGCGCAATTTAAAACAAAGATATGATCATAAAGCTGATAAAAAATTATTGACGTCTTAAAAGCCGGAAGTACTAGTGTATACCGCGTATACTTCATTAGATGTTTCATTTATCAGTCCGATCTTCCTTCTTAATGTGTAACTAAATACAATGGCTTGCTATCAATGAAATCATTACATGCTCGTGGTTGTCAAATTATAGTTATGATTTTAGGCTGTCTTGCCTCATGACAAACACGTATTTTGCAACATTAGTGTTGTTTCTAAAGTCAGTCATAAATACTTCAATACAACATCAATCGAAAGTATAACATATTCAATGGCTGAACTCTTTCCTTCTGTTTATGCCGTATGTTCTAAGGCATTAACATACACACTGATATAAGATACAAGACGTGCCTAGTTCATAATGCAAAAACGTTTAAACTTATGTGTTGTCCATTACTAACTGACTTCTTTAGGGTATCTTTCAAATCAATAAGCATCCTATTTATTGTCACTGAACAAATTAAGATACATATAGGTATGAGATGATGTTCGTATTTACAAGCACCACACTAATCATAGGCTATATACGAGTTTTGCAGCAGAAATAGATTGCACGACATTAGGAGCACAATGCTCTTCCGCTAAAGAACGAGTGCATATTTACCGATGCAAAGATGATAACCATATTATTACATACCATACAATGTAATGTTTTTACTATAAATGTGTTCAATAGTCTGAATAAGATTAACAATACTGGACTAAATTGTACATGTACAATGGTATAGTTTAATCATTTCGTTTTATTTTGGTATCCTGAAATGTAGAGATAAAAATGTTAAAGCACGACACTCTACTACAGCTAATAGTGTCCTTCAATTATTTTAAGCTTGTCTGACAAATAGTGTTTTCATTGTTACCTTTTTTTCGCAATACAGATAAAAACCAACTGCTGGTGTTATTACTGTTGTGCGGTTATCTGTGAAATCGAAGTCCCGTTAACATGTAATAGATAGGATCTTTTCAACTCGGAAGATAATTTGCCTAAAAGCAGACTTTTGTATTAAATTTGCCGTGATAGATGAAGGAAATGAGAATCTAATGGAAAATAGCATGCCTTAAGAACGATGTTTCATTTCGTAAATGGAAAAATGACATATTTTACATTTTATAGTCCCACAGTGCTCACGTCCTGTATATGTTATCACAATTCATACGCTCATTTTTCCGTAAAGTATTTGTTATATTCTCAAAGATGTTTGTACTGACAAAAGTGCAAAAATCTTATGTTTATTTGCAAGTGGTATTTAGACAGAAATTGCTATTCATCCAAACACTTTAAATTTGAAGTTATCTTAGAAGGCCTTGTGACAGGAAAGGCCGTACCGGCGACAGTAACCATCAAAACAAATCAACACCCTTTACAATATTTACAAATTTATTTACATAAGATGATTATTAACAATGAATAGATGATATGAAAAAAAAACTGATTATAAGAAAGAAAGAAAAAAAATCAAAGTTCAGTATCACCAGATACAAAGTTCCGACACTTCCATTTGAATGTGACGTGGCACAGTTCTTTCATTTAATTGCAAACTTTAAGTAGCACAAAAAATATATAACAACATATCTTCTAATCAAGTCCCTTTAAACCGTGAATACGTTGATTCCGTTTTGGCTCCCTATGGTGGTAGGTGATTGCATCCCTGAGCTGACTTCAGAGGTTAACAAAAATCAGCGTCTTTGCGGTTTACGGCACAACCATTGGACGAAAGCTCTGCGCTGGGAATATCACATCCAGGCGAGTGAAGACAAGTGAACCTCGGGCATTGTACTTCCGGGTTATGACATCACCAAGAAAATCGTATGGCGGAAGAAGCTAAAATATATAACATATGGTAAGCACCATAGCAAAACAAATAAGTCAGGGCATAAAACTGCTCCTTTGGGTACACCATACCTCCGTAGGCTCCCATAAATAATACGTGCTACTTATACAAAATATATGTGCTACTAAGTTCATACGTCACGTGATTAAAATACGTCACTA
Organism: Mercenaria mercenaria; assembly: GCF_021730395.1. Lineage (NCBI taxonomy): Eukaryota > Metazoa > Mollusca > Bivalvia > Venerida > Veneridae > Mercenaria > Mercenaria mercenaria. Next base: position 60,277,348 of record NC_069378.1, read on the forward strand.
ATTACTTCCATTATTACAAAAATTAATTACTTAAAAGTCTAACATTGAAGTATGAAAAAGATATGAAAAGTTTATGATGAATTATTATAGATACGGAAATGATAAACTGCAGCTATTATTTACAACTACAAATTAACAAAATTCAATGTAAATCAAACGTTATATCATAGTTGGCATCCATATAGCATCAAATGCCATACAACAAAACGGACATTGTCTGTATATGCTATAGACTGGCATAATATCTCAAATTACAATAATACATTACATACACAGTACTAGACTTGCCATATAGATTTATACATTAAAGTGCAATACAATGTCGGCGTTCCATAACAACGAAATGTTTGACATAAGTTTTTGAAACAGTGCGTTACAAACATCATGTTACAAATTTCAGTACAAATTTTACATCTTATATAAACGAAACATTTTAGATTCCTCTTTCGAAATAATTTACAAAAGTCTGAAAAATTTAATAAATTATCCTGACATACCGAAACTAGCTAAAATCATATGCCGAAAAGTAAATGTTACAGAATTCTGTAGAATGCACAAAAAATAACCAAATAAAAACTGTAATGCAAAAATCATACAAAAATCTAACAAATAAATTTCTTACCTCGATCGAGCATAAATTTCTAACAAGAAAAGTAATCAGACATAGATTCGTCTATAATGTCGGAAGGTGGTGTGCGCAAGGCATATCTAGTCCAGTCTATTTGTAGGGTAATGTCCCGCCAAATACTAAATTTCATGGGATTCACGGCTTATGCGTGAGCTCTGACTATTTGTATTTCCACGGGATTCACGATATAGCCGGGAAATCTAACTACTTTGGCGCGGATTGAAATTGACAATTTAAGGCCCGTTATAGTGGTTTTGGGGATAAAAACATAAATTACTGAAGTGTATAAAATATCAACTTTCTTATTACTGAACCGAATTTAATAAAATTTACATGGAAATTTAAGTTATGAAATACAGAAAAACATGAGCGGTATTTCATGCGTGAAATCTGACATTTACCTCAATAACTCAAAAATTTACAAAAAGGTGATGCAATACCTGCATTTACACTACAGATAAATAAGGCTAGTATGTCAATTTGTGACAGGCCTGCAGAGCAAGAAAGTTCTGTTCACAGGTGAGCTTTTGAACAGATTGACAGTAGTCATACACATTGAAATTATTGAAATTATTTCACTATCTAAATTGTATATTACTTTCTTACATTTAATATCGCCTGTCATAATAGGTCATTATTATTAGCAGACTGAAAGTTATTGATAACCTTTAAAATGCAACAACAACTCGATTTATGAAGTATTTAGAAATGATGTATATCAATGATGATATAAGGAATACTGCCTCGTTTATGTTGAATACGTAAGGACGCTGAAATTAGGAGTGTAAAATATAATATATCATGTTACACAAACTGTATATGCACTTTTTTCATGATAAATATGTTCCACGAAGCTTTACATACAGACATACATACTAGTATTTAAAAACCACAGCCACTCATTGTCGCAACATTTGCCAAGAGGAGCAAAATAGAACTCACACAAAAGAGACAGCGAAACGTTTCGATTGTCAAAATTAACCTAGCACTTTATGAATAGACAGATTTTAGCATGCTTAGTATATAGTACATGACAAAAAACCTTTACCGCCTTCTTACTTGTACGGATAACACGCAAAAGCACCTCAGCAATACCCTTTTTACAGTATTTTGGGTTTTGCTTTATATATCTTGAATACATGAATATATTTTCTGTTTAACAATGTGTTCCTCTGGTAATTGTTACATGTGTCAATGATCCATCTGGCAGTGGGTAACTTTATTTATCCTGTCTTGATATATAACAACATATAATGGCTTAAATAGTGAGGTTTTGGCGCCGCTAAACTAGTTTGAAATAACCATCTTCTTCATGTAAGGTTTGTATCTGTTTGTTACTTTTTTGTGGGCAATGCATTCGTTTGCGTTGTTGTGTACATGTGCTCAGTTACTGTGTACGTGTATACAAATTCACATACACATATATCCATGGAGAGTGCTGCATGTGCGGTTGCGTATGTGTCTTTTCCTGTTGGACTTTTTTTCTTGATGTCTTTACATTAAACTGCGTATTTATAAGAGGGATCTTAAATGTACTTTTATGGCCAATAAACTGATTATCACAGCTTCCAAAATAGATACAGCAAAGTCGCTAATAGCTTTACCTTTGAATAAAAACATCAATTATAATAGCCGATCTCGTAACTGCACATCACTACTGTTACGTTCAACACTGTTTAAAACTGTAAATGTAGCACAGAGCGGTCACCATGACGACATGACTATCTCCTTCACGACAGAGCTGTCTCACACAATAAAAATGTGAATAGTCCTACTCGTAAACCATTTTGTCACTTTTTTTCCAAAAAAAAAAAAAAAACACAAAAAACATTGTATACTTTACAGCTATTTTTTACTTTCTCGGTTCGTTTCTTGATATGAGTTCAAATACAAATATGTGTCAATGAAAGTGTTTTCATGACGAAACAGCCCAGTTCACCGCTAAATCAGTTTGCTGGTAAATATTGTCAAGGCCACAAATCAATAATGAATTAACGAACTTTAAGTTCTCTGTAAAGTTTAATCAAATCTACATCGCCTACCATTCCACGAATTTTTATTTTCAATGCTTGCAGAAATACATAAAATATATGATGACACTCACCTTTGTTTTTCTATCGCGACATGTACTAGCTCGGAAGTTGCGACAGACCGACTCACCGTATACCTCTGAAAGAGAGAGGTAGTTCTGTTGGAAGATGAAGAATAAAATAAAAAAATTCTACAATTAGCCAGGACATAATTATTTCAACCCGGCAGTTACTCCACCCAGGAAAGAAGTTTCAAGAGCATATTGACCGAAAACTGCTGAGCTTGATTTGTGTTTGATCAATAAATAATGGAAGAAAATTTAAAACAAAAGTAGTGTAAAGGTTTAGCCAATCTTGCATGAACAAAGAAACACCCCACTTGAATTTAATACTGACAGAAGGCTCATTTTGTTTCAGTTTGGAAGGACGTAAATACTAATATGCGATTCAGCTATCGGACGATATTGCAATGTGGCTTTCGGCAAAGGATTAAACATTGTTTTTACAAAGTGAACATTCCTGTCGATTGTAAAAAAAATTCGAACCTTTCAGCTCGACTTACATCTGTACGAACCTATATAAAACGACAGTACCTTCAAGGATATGACCGTTACCAGTCAAATCAAATTTACGACAAATGCCGTTCACACATATGAAAGAGTTTGAAGGATATAAGTATTAATTTAGATCCAACTGTGCCTATACACATCAACGAAAGGTTAAACTAGACACAGAAAGCAACGTATCCGTACAAAGCAATGCCAGGCAAATAAAAAAGGCTAGGGGTATGAAATATACAGAATTTAAAAATTCTGAAACCTTAAAAACGAGATAAGCGATATATGCCGTTGAAGTAAATTTTGGAAAATATGAATGATACTGACGATTTCCTTATAGAAATAACAGGATGTTATGTTAAACAATTGTGTAACTTAAGCAAGACAAGCCTGTTTTCCATTATAGGTGGTGTTTTTCAACGGTCTATAATGTATTTTGTTAGCTGTTGTTTTTGGTGTAGTTGTTATTTTTGTCTTTTCTTTCTTCTGGTTGTTTGCAATAAGTAAATTCGATATAAATGTTTGCAACTCCATGCTACCAGCATATTAACTTGGATGATTAACATTGCCCTGAAAAATACAGTTTCTATTTTTAATTGTTTTTCTACATATATGAATATTGATAGTTTCGCGGTCCAAAATTGCGCATGCAAATGAGTCTCAAAACTAAACTGCACAATACATTATAAAATGAGATCAAGAACCAGACTTCTTCTAAATAAATCAAGCGGAAATTTATATATTAGAATTTGATTGGTTAGAAAAGGGGGACAACCACAAAATATGATAAATTTAAAAATAAAACTCATTTAGTCCAAAAATTTCGCTAATTTCCAAATGAAAAACTACCAAAAGTAATTTAAGAAATAAAATTGTTTCCTTATTTATCTTTTAAAATAGAGTGAAATATACAATTATAAATCGACGATGTCTCTCTTTTAAAGCCTCTATTGTTAAAATGTAAAAGAATATGTTTTCTTATTATTTCAGGTATTATTTTAGCTATTTATAATATATAGAGTGAAACAATTATAGCTGGAGAGAAGTTATAAAGTTATTTACACTACACATGTTGCAAAGATATATTTACAAAAGGAACAAAATATGCAAGTTGACCGATGAAAAACGATCCCGGCAACAACAATCTTTTACCCACTGAGAATCGGTTAATATTACATTTAAATGCTAATACGTTTTCAATTTGATATCGGCACATATTTTGCAGATTTGGTGTTATTATTCAACATATTTTTTTCCTTTTAGTTAAATCAATATTTCATCTTTTTTTAAAATACTAATGCAAACTGAATATCTGTCTCTAATTCTGGTAAATTTATATGATATATTCAGATGTAAATTCTAGAAATTCTCAGACATTTTTCTTCCTCCAAGTTATTGATATACTTGTCCAAGCCAGTAGCAAATTCTATATTCTACTAAGTGTATCATCCGTAACAGAAAACTTCCATTAAGCCATTACATGTACAAACGAGGTGTTCAGCTCTGACGACGGTCGATTTCTAAGAAGTAGAGATTGTGAGTTTGATATGTTGTGACAGGGATACAGGATGGTACAGGCAACTGAGACGCAAAATGAACCCTGTGTGTCATTTTCAAATAGAAACCAAACATGTGTACAATTAGATAGTCACAGAATATATTATTACTCTGTTCTCTATATTAAGTTCTGGAAACAGTAAATATATTCTTAAAAATTTAGTAAGAACACATAATTTTGCTTCTGATTGATATATGTCTGTTTAAAAAACTGTTTCCTCCTTTTCAAACATATTTCAGAAAACGTCATCGTATATACATGACTGAAGCCTTTGAATTGCATTTTTTAAAAGAACGCATCTCGATGAAGGATAACTGATCAGAAGAGTCTTCATCAAATATTCTAATATGCTTGTCTCTGTTAAAACACGCGTACACTAGAATGACGTCACGTTAACGTGCATTGACTTGACGTCAAAGTTTTTGTAGCAACCAAGAAAGTGTGCTGCAATATTTTGTCTGCTGTTTTGGATTAAAGGCATATTAGAATTGAAATAATTTATAGCAAAACCGTGTTTTAACACTATTTATACACTCGGGCGGTAGTACGTCGTACAAATGATTTCACTCGAGCTGCGCCGACGTATAACCGCCCATAGTTCATAAATAATGTTAAAACACCCTTTTGCAATAAATTAGTTCTTAATCAAAATGCTCTTGATATTTAGACAAATAGCAAGACATTCGTTATGTGGATGTGTATAAAAGTTCACACCTCTGTGATTCGCGGTGAGTCAGTTTACAGCAAAAAGCAATATACGAAACTGTGAACACTGCTCAGATGAATGTTCATCGTGCTTCTTTAAATGACAGGTTTATAGCATTATACGAAAAAAGCCATTTGTAACAAAAACATTTGGAGCCCAGAATGAATAATATGTTCCTAAAGAGACATGAATTGCGAATAATTTCTTCTGCCACTGATGCAACAGAGGCTTCTAAAGATTTTAATTTCGTGCAAAACATTAATAATAACGATTGCAGCCGGACATAGTTATGATTAGAATGCATTCATACATCACAATTAAAATCCGAAGACGGAATTCGGCGCTATAGATTTATAATCTTAAGTAACTTATTGAAATTTGCTCTCACTTTTGAATCTGTAATATTAACAGCTTCTTCTAGCACGTGAATCAAAATCTTCACCCTTTCATATTCAAATTAAATTTTGCTAAAACGGCATCGTTAACTTGAATGTCTTTGTTCAATAATGATATTGCGACAAAGATATCTTGCACACATTGGTTATCAGTTAAACATTCTTTCATTGATTGCAACAGTACAGTAATGCCAATTTATGCATCAATTAGAAACTGGACAGTTTGGTTTTTCAGTTTATCGCAATTTATGTGTCTACAGATCCTATTCTGTCATTCATTTTACCTAAACAACTTAAATAAATACAGTATACGAATCAATTATATTCATAGCTGTTTGACGCAAGCATAATTGTTCTTATACTGGTGCTGTTACTACAATTGCAAAGTAATCTATATAATCAGTGACAGTTACATTAAGTATGCGTATGTTATATTGAAATTCACATATAAACCTACGTAGGTGCTATTATTCTAACACTGACAGTGGACAATAAATACAACCACCAATATGAGGATGCCAGCACCAGTTCTACGTTTCATTTGGTAAAACTTGCACAAGTAGATAATGTGTCATTGCCTTCTTTTGGCTAACATTAAATTGTCTTATTTCAAAGACATCAACTATTTTTGCAATACACAACTATTAAGTAGTCCAAAATAAAATATTTTAACAATTTTATTCACATCAAGACGAAAAGCGGGCGGTGGTAGATTTGAAACATATAAGCGTGTTTACAACCTCTCGCCTTCTTTAAAAATTTAGACAATCGTTTTATTAAGACCTATTACACTGTTTTCATTACGTTATGTCTTTGTTCCTACCCGTGACACTATATCCTTAGAAGACGAAAAAAAAATTAATAAAAATAAAGTACCTTCGATATTCAATAAGCCAGTAATGAATCACCCACTTGCGTTGTAACTTTAAGCTACGAAACGCTTGATACAAGACAATGATTTCCTTTCATGATTTCAACAATTGGGCAATATAATGTTCATTTGTGTCTATCCATGCTCAAACAGGCACGGGCATGTAATAGTTCGTATTTCAAGAGTTCTTACCATTTTGTAATGTATAGTGTGTAATCTTGCAAAAACGTGTACCTTTGACAGCGCCACCTACACTAAGAATAGGTAGTTTTCTTGGCAAAAGAATCATTGTAGTTAAAAATATGTATGTAGCGTATTTCAAAAAAGTGATTATGTAAAAAAGATGTATATTTTAATGTAAAATGATTTATGAAATGGGTCTTAAAGTGCCGTTATAGGAACACAATTCTTTTATCAGTTAGACGCCTTTGTTATTTCAATTTGGATAACATTATTCGTTACTTGGTCGGTAAAGAACATGATAGAGTAACCTAGTGACGGAAATATGATTATAGTCTTTTTCATATTCACCACGTGTATCTAATAGTATTTTATTTGAAATATTTGATGACATTATTAATAACATAAATCATCTAATTTAGTCCATCAAATTGCAGTATTCTAATAGTTAGCTACATGCTAATAGATTTATAGATTTATTATCTAAAAGCAGCTATCATCGACTGTATATAATACAGTTTTTAATAACATAAGAACATCTGAAGGATAAGATCTTAACTAAGAACAAAATAAATATCTTACTTACGAGTATTGAGCTTAGGTTTTAGCTGTTATCTTTTCTCAAGATTGTTTACAATTTTACAAATATATGCGCATAAGTGAAATTAAACAAAATAAAAAGAGGAAATGAACTTCCTGACCCAAAATGACCAGAATAAATTTACAAAACGAAATAAGGGCATCAAACGACTGTTGTGATAGAAAACAAATTCTATAGGAAAATCCCGTTGTAGTATTCTAATATTCCAATCAGATTGTTTTGACCGGAACCTAAAACAAAGGTTTCTAGATTATGATCGTGTATCGCTCTATCAAAACCTCTTAGTATCTTTGAGTAATATCATTATGTTATAAACTATAACATTATCTATGTGGACACAATAAGAGTAACACGACTTTTCAAAAATGGCGTGTACTTATAACGGTAAAGTTGTATCACAGAATCCAATATGTGTCTACCTTAGGTTTTAAACCATTTTATAAAGCAAGCAGCGAAATGCTGGACTAAAACGAAGGAAAAACTCGTATGTGTGGGCCAGTTAATTGTAAATAATAGACTCTGTAATTAAATAGGGAAGGAACGAGGATCCTTTCCTGTCGTGATAACCACGAACACTTCCTTTAAGACACTGAAGCAACATTATACTAACGCATGAAAAAAAAACATAACATATTCTTAGTAAACTGAAAAAAAGATTGCTTTTCTCTGACAGGCAAGTTATAAATTTTTCACGCATGATAACTGCTAAAACTTACAAAAAAACAGTCTGTTATTGCTTTTCTTTAGTTTTGGTTTACGTATATGAGGTCGTTTTACATTCTCATAGACATTTTTAAACAAAATCGCCTAGAAACAGTCAGTGGCAAAACAACAACTTAACAGGTCATCTGTAACAGGACACTTTCATTACTCCGTACCAAATTGGTATGTTTTAACCTTGTCGAAGATCATTTTCTACGAGGTATATATTAAGGACTACATTTGCCGTGATAGATGACGGAAATTAGAGTCTAAAGCCAAATGGAACGCATAATAAATGATATGTCATTCTGTATATGGGAACTAAACATGTATATCTTATTAGTCCAAAAGTTTTTTTATATTTTGATAATGCTGGTTATTGGCATAAAGTTATTGTACACATATTTTTCATAAAATCAGTTATTAGGTTAACAAAATTAGTTTAAATATATTGATACTATTTTTCTTTTATCTCAGCATACTTTATTATATGTCATAGTTCAAACTTAATACATAAGTTAAGTTTGCTTTTCATGATAAAATGGCGTATATAGAAAACATTTAGTTAGCCGTCTTAATTAAGGATATACCGTTAAAATGTATTTCTTTATTAAATATGTTCATCCTCCCAAGCGTTAAGTAATGATGTCTTTAGTTTTTAATGTTTACTGTGGAACATTGTTGCAAGACAGTGATAGAAATCTAAAATGACATACGGGCCTTATTTTATCTGTATTGTAAATGCAGGTATTGCATCACCTTTTTGTAAATTTTTGAGTTATTGAGGTAAATGTCAGATTTCACGCATAAAATACCTCTCATGTTTTTCTGTATTTCATAACTTAAATATCCATGTAAATTTCATTAAATTCGGTTCAGTAATAAGAAAGTTGATATTTTATAGACTTCAGTAATTCGTGTTTTTATCCCCAAAACCACTATAATGGGCCTCAAATTGTCAATTTCAATCCGCGCCAAAGTAGTTAGATTTCCCGGCTATATCGTGAATCCCGTGGAAATACAAATAGTCGGAGTCCACGGCTTAGCGTGAATCCCATGAAATTTAGTTTTTGGCGGGACATTACCCTACAAATAGACTGGACTAGATATGCCTTGCGCACACCACCTTCCGACATTATAGACGAATCTATGTCTGAATTATTTTCTTGCTAGAAATTTATGCTCGATCGAGGTAAGAAATTTATTTGTTAGATTTTTGTATGATTTTTGCATTACGATTTTTATTTGGTAAATTTTTGTGCATTCTACAGAATTCTGTAACATTTACTTTTCGGCATGTGATTTTGGCTAGTTTCGGTATGTCAGGATAATTTATTAAATTTTTCAGACTTTTGTAAATTATTTCGAAAGAGGAATCTAAAACGTTTCGTTTATATAAGATGTTAGATTTATACTGAAATTTGTATCGTGATAATTGTAAAGCACTGTTTCAAAAACTTATGTCAAACATTTTGTTAATTATGGAACGCCATTACTGCATTTTAATGTTATGTATAAATCTATATGGCAAGTCTAGCACCATGTATGTAATATATTATTGTAATTTGTAATTGTGTGCCAGTCTATAGCACATCTAATTAATGTCCGTTGTAGTGTATGGCCTCACATATTATATGGATGCCAACCATGATATTACGTTTGATTTATATTGAATTTTGTTAATTTGTAGTTGTAAATAATAGCTGCAGTTTATCATGTCCGTATCTATAATGTTTCATCATATACTTTTCATATCTTTTTCATACTTTAATTTTAGTCTTTTAAGTAAGTAATTTTTGTAATAATGGAAGTAATTAGTGACGTATTTTAATCATGTGACGTCTGAACTTAGTAGCACATATATTTTGTATAAGTAGTACGTATTATTTATGGGAGCCTACGGAGGTATGGTGTACCCAAAGGAGCAGTTTTATGCCCTGACTTATTTGTTTTGCTATGGTGCTTACCATATGTTATATATTTTAGCTTCTTCCGCCAGACGATTTTCCTGGTGATGTCATAACCCGGAAGTACAATGCCCGAGGTTCACTTGTCTTCACTCGCCTGGATGTGATATTCCCAGCGCAGAGCTTACGTCCCTTGGTTGTGCCGTAAACTGCAAAGACGCTGAAGTCAGCTGAGGGATGCAATCACCTACCACCATAGGGAGCCAATACGGAATCAACGTATTCACGGTTTAAAGGGACTTTATTTCAAGATACGTTTTGATATTGTTTGTGCTACTTAAAGTTCGCAATTAAATTAAAGAACTGTGTCACGTCACTTTAGAATGGAACTGTAAGATCTTTTGTATCCGGAGATTCTGAACTTTGATATTTTTTTCTTTCTTATAGTCAGTTTTTTTTTTTTCATATCATCTATGCATTGTTAAAAATCATCTTATGTAAATAAATTTGTAAATTTTGTAAAGGGTGTTGATTTGTTTTGATGGTTACTGTCGCCGGTACGGCCTTTCCTGTCACAATGGTGTCAGAAGTGGGATTGGTCGACCAGACATAGTAGCTATTCGAACATTATTAACACCCATTTAACTGCAGCAATAATTTGTAAAGATTCCTCTTGTTTTGTTCTATTGGTACACATCTAACAATTTTATTCATTTTTCAGAGTGACGTCTTACCTCAGACAAGACAAGACAGATCCATAGCTTCAGCTAACCAGCTTTAGTGGTCACAGACTGATAGACAGTTGCTTACGACACTTGGATTCTGGGGTGAGTTCGTTCCTTTTATTTTCCTTTTGGGTTTATTTTGTGTCACTCTATGATTAAGCCACCATATATCTGTGCTGAGAGTGACCGCCCTTGACAAGGAGAGTTATCCTACTCACTTTTACTTGTGCGTCGCCCTACTTCTCCCAGTGATCCTATTAGGTATTAGTGTGCTGTATACATACTAGATACAGTATTTCTTTTTTAATTTGTGTGTGTTAGCAAGCTTGTTTACTTGCAAATACTTTTAACCCACGCTTATGTTTTAGTGCTACACAGTTGTGTTATACCTATACTTTATCTTAAGATAAAGCACTTTGGTTTATTTTGTTTTGTTACACTAAAGTGTTAACACTAGTTACAGTTGATTGATATTTAATAAGGCTAGGATATTGTTGCAGCCTACTGTCACTGTACATTGTTGATTGTTGCCTATGCAACCTTGATTGACACATAGTACTGTTGCTCAACTTAGTGTATTATTATTTTAGTGAGGACGTTTTGTGTAGTATATACGTAGAGTATAGTATTTTGTTTTGGCTTCAGTGGTAACTGTAGAGCCTTAGTGTAAACTAGTGTAGTCTAGTATTCCCTCACGTTTGTTTAAATAGTGTCTCAGGTTGTTATAGTAGCTGTTGTACTGTAGTGTTATATAGTGTTAATGTAGTCTACTCATTTAAACATGACTAGTGTAGTAGAGTTAACGAAGGTAGGAAAGGAGTTAGGTTATGAAGGAGAGGAGTTACGTAACTTTGTTAAGGAAGAGCAGGCTAGCGAACGTGAGGAAAGACATAGTAGATTAGGTTGCAAAAAGAAAAGATAGGTTAGAAGCAGAGAGAGAAAGAGAAAAAGATAGGTTAGAAGCAGATAGGGAAAGATTAGAGTTAGAAGCTAGGTTGCAGAAAGAAAAGATAGAATATGAAAAACAAAGTAGTTTAGAAGCAGAGAGATTAAGAGTAGAAGCAGAAAAGGATAGATTAGAAGCAGATAGGGAAAGATTAGAGTTAGAAGTTAGGTTGCAGAAGGAAAAGATAGAATATGAACGACGTAGTAGCTTAGAGGCTGAGAAGGAAAAGTTAGAGTTAGAACGTAAGTTAGAACTAGATAAGTTAGAAATGGAAAAGGAGAAGTTAATGTTAGCTAGCAAGTTAGAAACAGAGAAGGAGGAAGCAGAAAGTAGGAAATTAGAAACAGAGCATAAGTTTAAGACAGACTTAGAAAAGTTGAGTAAGAAAAAAGTAAAGGTTAAGATGTCTCCCTTTGATGAGAAAATTGATTCCATGGATGCGTACTTAAATGTGTATGAAACGTACGCTGCTGCGCAGGATTGGGATAAAGAGATGGTCACTTAACTTACCGTTCCTTCTAAAGGGTACGGCAAGAGAGGTTTTTGATAGGCTTCCGTTGGAAGATAGGAAGGATTATGATAAACTGAAAGCCGCTTTGCTACGTCAGTTCGAACTCACTGACGATGGCTATAAGAAAAAGTTTAAAACTGAGAGGCCTCGTGATAATGAGACCTTTGTGATGTTTCTAGCCAGAATAAGTAGATATTTAGATGGTTGGCTTAGATTGAGTAAGGTAGAGAAAACGTACGAAGGATTATTAGATTTTATACTTAGGGACCAATTTTTAGATGTATGTAATAGAGAACTATACCAGAATTTGAGTAGTAAGAGGTTAGTTAAAGCTAGGGATGTAGCAGAAGATGCAGATTTATTTGCAAAGACTCGTGGAGGTCCCAAGTATGTCGTGAATCGAACCAATAAGGACCGGAGCTATAAACCATATGAAATACCTCAGAGACAGTATCCTAGTAGTCGTAATGTAGGCACTAGTAATAGAGGTAGTAGCAATGTTGCTAATAGAGGAAGAGGTTATCAACCCTTTGGTGTACTGAAGTGTAATAAGTGTGGTCGAATAGGGCATAGCTCATATTACTGTCGGAGTGGAAAGTACGGCGGTAATAGTGCTAATGCAGCAGCAGAGTTAGAAGTAGAGCAGGAACAGGAAAGTAGTAAAGGGGAGAATAGAAATAGTAAGGAAAATATAAATAGAGGTAGAGGCCGTGACCGATCTAGGAGTAGAGGTAGAGGAAGAAATAGAGATAGAGATAGGAGTAAGTCAAGTAGGTCAGAGAATGGAAATAGTATTATAGAACTAATTGATGTTGAGGAGTTAGTTATGCTTAGTGTAAGTACATGTCCTACAAAACCCGGTACTTGTAATGGTAGGGATGTAATCGCTATGCGAGATACAGGTTGTACATGTGTGATAGTGAAACGGGACTTAGTAGAAGCAAGTCAGTTTTTAGAGAAAACCCGTAGATGTAAGTACATAGATGGGAGTGAACATAGGCTTGATGTAGCTAGAATAGATATTGATTGTCCGTATTTCAAGGGTACAGTAGAGGCGTTGGTTGTAGATAATCCTACCAATGATGTTATAATTGGTAATGTAGAGGGAGCTGTAGAACCTCAGTTTAGTAGTTTAGCGTCAGCAGTAGAAACTACGGCGCAAGCCAAAGTTAAGAAGCAAGTAAGCTTAAAGTTCCGTCTCAGATTTTAGATGTTTCTAGAGAGGAATTCTTAGAAAAGCAACAGAAAGATAGCACTTTAGATTTGTGTAGAAAGAAGGCTGAGGAAGGTAAAATTAAGCAGTGTAGAGGTAAAGGTTCAGTTAGGTTTGAGATAAGGAATAGATTGTTATATAGAGAGTATACCGCCCAGAATTTAGACAAAAGTAGACAGTTGATTGTACCTAAATGTCTTAGAGAAACTGTGATGAAAGTTGCACATGATTCGTTACTGTCAGGCCATTTAGGTATAAGGAAAACTAGTGATAGGGTATTAGGCGAATTTTACTGGCCAGGAGTAATGGCAGAGGTTAGAAGGTACTGTCAGTCGTGTAGTATTTGTCAACGTACTATAGCTAAGGGTAGAGTAAGTAAAGTTCCGTTAGGAAAAATGCCTTTGATTGATACTCCGTTTAAGAGAGTTGCTGTCGACATCGTTGGTCCGATCGAACCTATGACTGATAGGAAAAACAGGAACATTTTGACTATAGTAGATTATGCTACTAGATATCCGGAAGCCATAGTATTGAAACTGAGAGAGTAGCAGAGGCATTAGTAGATATGTATAGTAGATTAGGCGTGCCCGAGGAAATGCTTACCGATTGTGGATCGCAGTTTACGTCAGACCTTATGGCAAAAGTTAGTAGGTTATTGTCATTAAGGCAGTTAACTACAACACCGTATCACCCTATGTGTAACGGTTTAGTAGAGAAGTTTAACGGTAGTTTAAAACAGATGTTGCAGCGTATGTGTAGTGAGAGACCTAGAGATTGGGATAGGTATTTGAATGCTATGTAGTTTGCTTACTGTGAAGTTCCTGTGAAGAAAGTTCGGGATTTTCTCCCTTTGAGTTACTTTACGGTAGAACAATCCGTGGACCGATAACTGTGCTAAGAGAGTTATGGGCTGGTAAGACGGAGAATGATGAGGTTAAAACCACTTACCAGTATGTTATGGATTTGCAAGAAAAGTTGGAGGATACGTGTAAGATAGCTCAGAAACAGTTAGCAAAAAGTAGTGCTAGATACAAGAAGTATTACAATAGGAAGGCTAGAGATAGAAGGTTTAAGGCAGGTAGTAAGGTACTTGTATTGTTACCTACGAAACATAATAAGTTGTTGTTACATTGGAAGGGTCCTTACGTAGTAGCAGAGGTAGTAAATAGACTAGATTACAGAATAAATGAAGACGGAAAGTTGAAAACTTTTCATGCAAACATGCTGAAACAGTAGTGTGAAAGGAAGGATGATAGTAAGTCTATACCAGATAAGGGTATTTTAAGTAAGGTTTGAGCAGCTATTGTAGAGGAGGATCAGAGAGATTATGACAGATTAGATCCGAATGAAAGTAGTGATGAGTTTTCGAGTAGAGTAGAAAAGGATATAGTTTTGTGTCCTATAAAGCAGGGTACAGAAACCTACAGAGATATAGAGATAAATCCAGAGTTACCAGTAGAATGTAAGCAGGAAGTAGTAGACTTGTTAGAAAATTTCTCAAATGTATTGACAGATATTTATTTTGTATGTGTATTTTTATTGATATTTTTAAGTTTATCTCAAATTTTGCCGCCATTGCAGTTCCACTCACAGATTTGACGAAAAAGGGTCAGCCAAATGTTGTAGAGTGGGGTGAAAGTCAAGAAAAGGCTTTCCAGACTTTTAACGCTAGCTTAATGGGTCCGCCTATTTTGAAGTTGCCAGATTTAGATCAGACTTTTATATTGAGAGTAGATGCTTCAGATGTAGGTTTAGGCTCAGTATTGCTTCAGGAAAGTCATGGAGAGAAATTACCTGTAGCGTATGCTAGTAGGAAATTGCTACCTAGGGAGCAAAAGTACTCAGTGATAGAGAAGGAGTGTTTAGCGATAGTATGGGCGGTAGCTAAGTTTCACCGGTATTTGTTCGGTAAAGACTTTGTATTAGAGACAGATCATCAGCCGCTCACTTATTTGAATAAAGCGAAACTTAGCAACTCCAGGCTGATGAGATGGGCATTGGCATTACAGCCATATAGGATCTGGATAAGAGCAATTCCTGGTAGAGAAAATGTAGGCGCAGATTATTTGAGTAGAGTGTAGACAGGTGGCTATATTATATGGTGTACAGATAGTGACAGTGTGTTGTTTTTTCTTTTTTTGTTGTGTTTGCTATTTTCAGTATGTCATTTTGTTTTCATTTAGGAAAATTATAAATTTTCTTTTTAAGGGGGGACGTGTGTCACAAATTGACATACGGGCCTTATTTTATCTGTATTGTAAATGCAGGTATTGCATCATCTTTTTGTAAATTTTTGAGTTATTGAGGTAAATGTCAGATTTCACGCATAAAATACCTCTCATGTTTTTCTGTATTTCATAACTTAAATATCCATGTAAATTTCATTAAATTCGGTTCAGTAATAAGAAAGTTGATATTTTATAGACTTCAATAATTCGTGTTTTTATCCCCAAAACCACTATAATGGGCCTCAAATTGTCAATTTCAATCCGCGCCAAAGTAGTTAGATTTCCCGGCAATATCGTGAATCCCGTGGAAATACAAATAGTCGGAGTCCACGGCTTAGCCGTGAATCCCATGAAATTTAGTATTTGGCGGGACATTACCCTTTAAATAGACTGGACTAGATATGCCTTGCGCACACCACCTTCCGACATTATAGACGAATCTATGTCTGAATTATTTTCTTGCTTGAAATTTATGCTCGATCGAGGTAAGAAATTTATTTGTTAGATTTTCGTATGATTTTTGCATTACGATTTTTATTTGGTAAATTTTTGTGCATTCTACAGAATTCTGTAACATTTACTTTTCGGCATGTGATTTTGGCTAGTTTCGGTATGTCAGGATAATTTATTAAATTTTTCAGACTTTTGTAAATTATTTCGAAAGAGGAATCTAAAACGTTTCGTTTATATAAGATGTTAGATTTATACTGAAATTTGTATCGTGATAATTGTAAAGCACTGTTTCAAAAACTTATGTCAAACATTTTGTTAATAATGGAACGCCATTACGTCATTGTATTGTTATGTATAAATCTATATGGCAAGTCTAGCACCATGTATGTAATATATTATTGTAATTTGTAATTGTGTGCCAGTCTATAGCACATCTAATTAATGTCCGTTGTAGTGTATGGCCTTAGATATTATATGGATGCCAACCATGATATTACGTTTGATTTATATTGAATTTTGTTAATTTGTAGTTGTAAATAATAGCTGCAGTTTATCATGTCCGTATCTATAATGTTTCATCATATACTTTTCATATTTTTTTCATACTTTAATTTTAGTCTTTTAAGTAAGTAATTTTTGTAATAATGGAAGTGATTAGTGACGTATTTTAATCATGTGACGTCTGAACTTAGTAGCACATATATTTTGTATAAGAAGTACGTATTATTTATGGGAGCCTACGGAGGTATGGTGTACCCAAAGGAACAGTTTTATGCCCTGACTTATTTGTTTTGCTATGTTATATATTTTAGCTTCTTCCGCCAGACGATTTTCCTGGTGATGTCATAACCCGGAAGTACAATGCCCGAGGTTCACTTGTCTTCACTCGCCTGGATGTGATATTCCCAGCGCAGAGCTTACGTCCCATGGTTGTGCCGTAAACCGCAAAGACGCTGATTTTTGTTATCCTCTTAAGTCAGCTCAGGGATGCAATCACCTACCACCATAGGGAGCCAATACGGAATCAGCGTATTCACGGTTTAAAGGGACTTTATTTCAAGATACGTTTTGATATTGTTTGTGCTACTTAAAGTTCGCAATTAAATTAAAGAACTGTGTCACTTCACTTCAGAATGGAACTGTAAGATCTTTTGTATCCGGAGATTCTGAACTTTGATTTTTTTTTTCTTTCTTATAGTCAGTTTTTTTTTCATATTATCTATGCATTGTTAATAATCATCTGATGTAAATAAATTTGTAAATATTGTAAAGGGTGTTGATTTGTTTTGATGGTTACTGTCGCCGGTACGGCCTTTCCTGTCACACTATTCTACTCATGTTTGTTCCAAACCTGAGCACTTTTGGTGTTGTTCTAGGAGAGGCAGTCTTGAAAATTGTTTACTTGCAATTTATGGCGAGTAATTGTAACAAAACTATGACACAGGCAAAACTCTGCGAATACTGTTTATGTGATGAATATGCAAATAAAAAAGGTTCTTTTGGTGTCAAATTTATAGTTCCATTTTTTTTTTAATCCATTTCTGATAAAAAAAATCTTTGGAGCCAAGAAAGAATATCATGTTTCTAAGATGACAGTTTTTCCCTTAAATCTGGCATAACTGCTTCCGTATTAGATGCAGCGGCAGCAAAGAAGGTTTCCAATTTCGTGCAAATCATTAACAGTGCCTCTTTAAGTCAGATATAACTAAATAGAGATGCATTTACTCATTCTAATAGAAAAATGGAGACGATGGTCGACGCCAAAAAGAACAATCATCACTTAGTTATTGGAACATTATGTCCGTTTTTAAATATGAAATTGAATTCAAAATGTTTTCAGAGATTTAGAAATATCCACATTTGTAATTTGCAATGATGACATTGGCAAATTATGTATCTTATTTTTAGAATATGTAAGTTAAATGGTATAACTACAAACCTTCAAATGATCAAAAATAAAATTACAGATATAAGTTTTATGAAAGTTTTGTTCGTGTTTATTTATGCTTTGTGCGCAAACAAAATGACACCTCTTACCCAGGTAGGAACCCATCAGGTACATCTGAACAAAGGTATCTATTAATTTAATTGACTTTCGCTGAAAAATTAAAACGGGATTGGACTTGATATTCGAATTAACAACAAAGACATATTCGGCTTACTAGAGGTTTCTGTTTACTTGAAAAACAATTTTCAACTATTCGATATTAAAAATCAAAAAAGGTATAACTAAATAAGACACGATAACTCCTAATTTTACTGCAATGTCGTACACAATACCACTAATAATTTTGTCCTTTACTGTAAATGCAACTTCTGATTAAATTCCTAATATAAACTATTAAGGTATTAGAACACTAATAGTAATGTTTACAAAATGGCCTTTGCTTGGTATATTCTGAAAGGTAACCGTGTTTGCACTATTTTGCAATTTTTAAACAACTTTCACCGTGCCGTTTTTTATAAATTGTGTACAACTTATGGTATCTCCTCAGACTCAAGTACAGACAAATTTCAAAGTGATAGCCACTATCCAAAACGTTTGCAAAGAACTCATTTTACCATTAGTTTTATCAAAAGAAACATCAAACTATTGGTAAACAATTATAAAACACAAAATAAAAATGTCAATTTGATTTCTTCTATGGTGCCTCAAGTAAACGGATTTAATGAGACAGAATTCATACTTCAACATTTAAAAAATAAGATCGAATGCTGTGTTTCTGTTTTGAATTTTTCTTACTCCATTTAAAAATAACATTAGGGCAGACGTAAAACCTACCTAAATTTCTACCACAATATATAATCTAAGAGTGAAAGCAAAATAGATAACTTTCACCATGTGTAAATCAATATTTTTAAAGATGTGTAACTCTACCCCTTCTGTTTAAGTAGTAAATTCACTTTGAACACCAAGAAATCGCTTATAAGATTCATTTTTTCCATTTTTGTACAAGAAATCAATAAAAAGTCTTGAAAGAAGTAAAAACTAATTAGAAAAAAAGGAAAATAAGGGGGGAAAAATTTGGTCCCAGTAGAGCTTGAAGCTACGCCCCCCTAAGAATTGCTGTCAAAGTAGGTTTATGGAAGGAATTGAATACAAGGAGGTTCTCTATTAGTGATCTAATACCTTAATTTTAAAATGAGAAATTCTTCTTTATAATATTTGTTAAAACTGAAACAGATTAGCAAGAATATTTGGTGATCTTGTGCCTCGTGAATCCCGTGGAAATACAAATAGTCAGAGTACACGCATTAGTCGTGAGTCCCATGAAATTTAGTATTTGGCGGGACATTTTCCTACAAATAGACTGGACTAGATATGCCTAACGCACACAACATTCGACATTAGACGAATATACATCAAATTGATTTTTCTTGCTAGATATTTATGCTCGATCGAGGTAAGAAGTTTATTTGTTAAGATTTTTGTATGATTTTTGAATTACGATTTTTATTTAGTACATTTTTGGTCATTCTACAGAATTTTGTAACCGATTTAGTTTTCGGCAACATGCCGCATGAGATTTCGGCTAGTTACGGTATGTCAGGTTAATTTATTAAATTTTTCAGACTTTCGTAAATTTTTTCGAAAGAAGAATCTAAAAATGTTTCGTTTTTATAAGCTGTAAGATGATAACATGATAATTGTAAAGTACTCTGTTTCAAAATCATATATCAAACATTTCGCTGTTATGTGGCAATTCTAGTATCATATATGTGATATGTTATTATAATTTGAAATTTTTGTGTTCCAGTCTAAAGCATATCTATACAATGTCCGTTTTGTTGTATGGCATTTGATATTATACTGATACCTGCTATTGTATACGTTTGAATTGCATTGAATTTTGTTAATTTGTAGTTGTAAATAATAGATGCAGTTTATCACATCCGTAATATCTATAATTTTTCATCATAAACTTTACATATCTTTTTCATATTTTAACTTTAGACTTTTAAATTATTTATTTTAGAAATAATGGAAGTAATAAGAGACGTATTTTAATTACGTGACGTATGAACTTAGTAGCACATATATTTTGTATAAGCAGCACGTATTATTTATGGGAGCCTACGGAGGTATGGTGTACCCAAAAGAGCAGTCTTATGCCCTCACTTATTTATTTTGCTATGGTGCTTACCGTATGTTATATATTTTAGCTTCTTCCGCCAAGCGACATGTACCCCGCCGTATGAACACATTTGCGGATGTCTCTAAATTGTTTTTGTACTTTTAACATGTGTAAATGTTGAGTTCTGCTCAACCCGGGGCTAGAGGGCGTGGACGGTAGCATGCATCTCCACTACCGTCCATGAACAGGCTCAATCAAACCGAGCCTGCAACATTTTTGTTTTTGTTGTGTTGAGCAACCTGTGGAATTTCCACTTTTTCTATTTTAACTGGTGATGATGTCACAACCCGGAAGTACAATACCCGAAGTTCACTTGTCTTCACTCGCCTGGATGTGATTTTCCCAGCGCAGAGCTTTCGTCCCACGGTTGTGCCGTAAACCGCAAAGACGATGATTTTTCTCATCCTCTGAAGTCAGCTCAGGGACGCAATCACCTACCATCATAGGGAGCAAAAACGGAGCTGTTGTTTTTTTTTTTTGTTTGTTTGTTTTTTATGGTTATTGTCCCTGGTACGTCCATCCTTGTCACAGAACTGAAGTCGCAAAATGAGTTAACTGACATAAATCATTGCTTGATTTTGCCGAAATTCTGAAATCTTAGTAACACCATATTGTTCAATGCGAACATTGACACTCAAGCGATTGAGATTGATTTCAATACTTCAATGATACATATATATTTATCAATATAAAAAAGGGTAGGTTAGATGTTTTGGTTAGTACATAGCTGTGCCAGTCAATAGCTATGATTATATTCTATTTTGTAGGTCGTCTGTAACATAAGACTCCCATTATCATTTATGTTTAACTTTTGTGCTATTAGATCTGCTTCAGGAAATTCTTTACTTTCCAAATTAACTCGGGAGTCGAAGGCGTCAGACATTTAGAAGATAACGTCACTTGCTACACGCCGCAAAATGTTAGAAATATTCATAACAAATTGCTTCAACTTTATTCTAAGAAGTATCTCTAGATAGAATGTTATCAGTGGTTCCACTAACTCGAAACCTGTGTTGAATATCTTCACTCTTTACTGACTCCGAGGTGAAACAACGTTTAAGTTTCCAGTCCGCTATGGGTGCCTTGGTAACTTCTAACGAACGTTCTGAAATCCCATAATGTATGGAAGTATAGTCACGTAACTTTAAAATTCCCTTGAATGTCAAGCTCGCCTTTATTTTGCTTTCTTCAATGCCGTTTAGATTATAACTGCCAACCCTTCTTGTGCTGCTGTGCGACACGGACGTACTACTTTGCAGAGTTCTCTTGTAACTTGTACTTTCAACAAAAACGTTTCACAGACACTTTCGAAAAGCACAGCTTATAATTGTGATGATTAAATATGCAACAAACTTATGCTGCACAAAAATCTCTATGAATTACATTTAACGTAAAGAATAATAAACGCTTCTTTAAATTGCTGATTTATACTTTTGTCCTAACAGCCCATTAAGTCTTTGGAGTCATGCTAAAATATCATATTCATAAGAAGACGTTATTTCCATTAATTGCGCAAATGAGTGCTTCCGCTACAGTTACGGCAGATTCACTGACAGTTTCTATTTTCGTGAAAAGCATTAACAATACAGCTTTAAGCTATAAATATGATACGGATGCATTACTACACACTAATTGGATAAATTTAGAAGAACGTTGAAAATGGATATTTATCTTTATAGATTAGTTATCGGAACTGCCGTTAGTGGTTTAGAAATATAGTACAAAATTTAATAAGAAACCGTCTAAGGGAATGGCAAAAAAGTGGTCACTTTAAATAAATGGTTATTCTACAAAATCAGTTGTTATTTGATACCACAAAAATGAACTAAAAGTGTTTGTTGTTTCAACGTAAATATATGTGTCGTCCAATGTATGTTTCATATTGCTGCCAAGTTGAAATTAACTTTGAGACAATTACAATTGCTTTCAATGATTTAAAAGCAAACAAAATAATGAAACAAAGAAAAGCAATGCATTTTGTTATAATGCAAATTATGTCTTGATACTATACATAGGCAAGAACGAAACAGTTAGTAAGATATGACTACATGTAAGATAAATTAATAATTCATATGAGTTTACAAAAGCAAGTTTACATTAAGGTAAAACATATGAGCACAAGTGACAAAACGATAACCTTAGTTCTCTACTGTTTTCCCAAATTGACATGATCGGGATGTTTGTTCGTCGTCGTTGTTGTCATTTGTAGGCCTGCGTCCATAGTTGTATCATCGTTTCACTATTGTGACTCGAGTAGCTTACAGAACTATTAAACTCAAGTGTTATGTACAAAAAGGGTTAAGGAAAAACAAGACGTTTCGCATTATGTTAAACGAATCAAGAACCCCTTTTTTGGTGGGGGGCTTCTTTCTTCTCTGTTGTTTTAGAGATATCTAATTCAGGAATAAATCAGTATTCCATGTAAATTTTCGAGGAAAAATACGCTCTCCGAATTGTAATTTTGTCTGATGTTTATAAAAACAAGAAATAGCTATAATACATATATTATACTGAAACTTTAAAATCTAAGAATTTTAGAACAATTTTATAATGAAGTATATCTAAATGGTGTATAACACAACTGCAATTCACGAAAATCAAATGTTACATTTTTGTAGGATCGAACAGTAATATTATCTATCTTTCTAATAGATACATGTAATTTGGTTATCATGGGTTTCTCTACGACTGATATATAACTATCCATTTTACAAGATGCATCAACGTAGCACCTATCACATGTTACATGTATTGATAACGAGTACCTTAAGTAGTTCTTTACGAGTGATAAACCAAAGATTGTTGTGTAACGATGTTTATCTGGTTATGGTAGAATGAATCGTGAACTTGGCAAATTTGGAACAAAACTAAACTTTTATGAATTAATGACAACCCAAGAGTAAATCTGTGAAACAATAACGTTGCTTACTTACAAAGGATAAAGTATGATAAATTCAAAAATATCAACTGATTATATAACAACACTGGGTCCAAATAAGGGAAGACCCTATACTGTCACCACATGGCTCTAAAAGACATGATAAAATCTATTAGTCTTAAGTAGATGCATATTTGAATTTATAACAAAATCTTTGTCAGAAGATCCTTTTGGAAGTATAGAATGCAACTAAGCAGAATATTAGCAGAGAGGAAATGAAAAGTAAAACACCTCTCACTCCCCTTAGCACAGGCTTAATCGGAACGCTATAACTCGGGTCTTGAATGTACTCCATGATTCCATGGTGTCACAAAAATAAAACAACACTGAATCCAAGTACGGGGAGATGTTTAACAGCTGCCACACGGCACTTAAAGATTACTAGTGTGATAGTTGATCTGTAAGAAGATCCTTTGGGAGCAATGAATAGAACAAAGCAAGTAAGTATGATTCTGGCATGCATTTGTCTTATTACAAGCAGATGAATTTGTATTAAGTAAGTTTACAAATAATGACATTATTTGAACTGAATTAAATGTATCATGACCAAATTGCTTAGTCTGCATTTATCTAAAGTCTACATTATAACAACATTGTCAAATAATAATATATCCTTTGAACAACAACAAAATATTATATTATGCTAAAATTTCTATTTGAAAATATGAATCATAACTACACAATGTAAATACGAACATTCATGTTTATGGCATAAACAATAGTGTGTGTTCTGCTAAAACAGCATATATTTAACAATGTGTAACGAAAGACAAAAATAATACAACCATTTACCAATTTTAACAAACGTTACCTTTGATTGTTAATGTAGCTCTTCAACAACAGGAAATAACAAGAGGGCCATAATGGCCCTATATCGCTCACCTGTTATCATTGCACTTAAGGACAAGAAGGTAAAGAAGATCATAACCCATCATGGGATCTGGCCGGTTCAAGAAAGGAACCGACATCTTATAGTGATACAAGTTTTGTGCAAGTTTGATTAAATTCAAAATATAAATAAAGCTGCTTTTGTGCAGACAAGGTCAAAATAGCTAAATTTGGCCTTTTAAGGGGCCATAACTCTGGAACCCATGATGGGACCTGGCAATTTGAAGAAAGGAAACAAGATCTTATAGTGATACAAGTTGTATGCAAGTTTGGTTAAAATAAAATCATAAATGAAACCACTATCGCGCAGACAAGAAATTGTTGATGCACAAAAAAGGCAAATTCTGGTCGATTAAGGGGAAATAACTCTAGAACCCCTAATGGGATCTGACCAGTTTTTGAAAGGTACCGAGATATCATGCCAGTACAAGTTGTGTACAAGTTTGACTAAAACTGCTTTCAAAATGTGGTCTCCATCCTGTTCACAAGAAATTGTGGACGAACAAACGAAGGGCGGCCACAAAATCTCACCCTGTCACGTAGTGACAGGTGAGCTAAAAATAGAGAATATTAGGTTTAAAATATGTTCGACTAAACTAATTTGTTGAAAACAAGAAAAGAACAGATTGTTCAGCGTCATTGAATATTCAGCATATTCATCAAAGCGTAGGCATGTCAAAATGTCAAATTACGGTGACGTAATTCCCTGTCTAAAAAAAGAACATTAATGTATAGTCATTGTTATTAATCTATATTTTTACCAGATTTTGTTTGGTTAAATATATAATGTTTCTATTTGGGTGTGTGGGAGTCTGAAATTGGGATGTTTTATTAAAGTGCGTCACACCAGATCACATGACCTACGATACTGGCTTCATGTTGCTGATGTACGTTTAAATTCAACTTTGTTTCAATACTTATTAATATGGTGGTGCATTGTCCTAACGTAAAACGCTGATTATACTTTAGTGTGCCAGATTGTCATAATGTATAGCGATGTACTGTTGTAAAGTGGTGTTCTGTATTCATAATGGAGGTTGCTGTATTGTCATAATATAAAGTGTCGCATGGTGCTTGCATAGAGTTGTGTATTGTCACAAAGTGATTACTACGATTATGTACATTTGGGTATTGTCATAAATAAAATACATGTAGCTGTATTTTTATGATCAATAGTGCTGTTAGTCATAATTTAGATTGCTGTTTTGGCATAATGTAGAGTGCAGTACTGCCATAAGATTAAATAACGTACTTTCACGATATTCAGAATCAGAATTCGTGTTATACACGGACATTAAAATATGTTTATAGCCTAAATACATTTCGTATCTTAATATTTAACACATAACTGAAGAAATTTGATTTTAAAAAGCGCTTTGTTTTTCATGCCATGTGTTCACATATATGTATTCAACCTAGTAGTTATTCTTTTACAATTTTCGGATTTTATGTTAAGATGTTACTTACTTGCCGATAAAAAGCCACGTCGTTCGCCCTCTATTGCAGTAGGTTTACTTCCTGTATTAAATACTGTTAAGTGAGGATTGTGTCATTACCCGAGAGTAGTTTAATTTTTTTCTAAAGAAATTGTCTTTTTATATATTAATTCATTTTACTCTTATTTGCCAGATTTATTTCTGAATGAACTTGTTGAATCACTGGGTGATTGTGACATTGCGTGTGCGATTTAATCAGCAGGAGAAAACAATCCAAACTGCCTGTCAAATTTGATCTTTTTATCGTTGGCCGTATGCAAAATAATTCCTCTTTACGTTGATTGTTAGCTAATAAGTAATTGAACATGATGTGACATATTGTCTGCGTTGTGTAACATCAATAAACTTTGACGGTTTTCGATAGAAATTTGATTTACGAAGTTTACGAAAATGTTCGTGTTTGCATTCTTTTATTCATGGGATATCAAAGTGTGATGTAAAATTTCTATCAATTTGACAAAGTATTACAGTAGAAACTCCGAAAACCGGACCCTCCAAAAACCTTCCAAAAACGGACGATTTTCAAAGTCCCAAGTTTTTTTCTTATAACTTCAATTAAAAAAGCACTCTGAAATACTAGAAACTCTGAATTCTGAAAAACCGGACGTTTTCTCATGACCACAAAGGACTTTTGTTCATCAAAAATCCTCTGAAAACCGGACAGTAAGTGTAAAACCTTATGCGTATATCACTTTGAATTGATTTTAAAAACATAATCTAAAGCAGGTGACAATTTTTGTTTACCAACTAACAAGCACACATGTTACCTAAGTAGGTGAAAAATTCATTTATTTGTGTGTTTGTATTTTGTATATTAACTATGAAAGATAAGCTTATAGTATTTAGAACTAAATAAGTACAGATTCAATTGTATTACAGAATCATTGATGTGGCCGATACGCGAACAAATCTAGCAGGATATTCTTGGGAAACCTCTAGGAGTGCATTTTTTAAATTCTTTGGAAAATGAAATTTATTATAAAAGAATAAAAGTTTTACAAAACCGTAGAATTTTTCATAAGTAAGCTGTATGTGATTGTGTTTTGTTTCAAAATAGAATATATTTTTAAGATATCTTTAAATACCAAGAATAGTTACGACGTATCTTTTATTCGTTTCTTCGTTAGTGTCAAAATTTCTGAAACAAACAGTGCCTTAAACTGTACTAAAGAAATTATTTTACTACTTTTTTGCTGGGTTCAACGTCGCATCGACACAATTATAGGTCAAATGGCGACTTTCAAGCTTTGATGTTGGGAAAAGACCCCCATTCGACAAAGTTGCATGCGAACTTCTACTATGCTTGTTGAAGATAGGGTAAGCGCGAGGTTGGCCTGCCCTAAACGCGTTTAAACCCCAAGTTTCCTTTATTTAGATTACTGACCGTTCCAAGGCGGTGCCCCTATTTTCAACAGGTTGTTTTGTTTGTCTTGTATTGTGTGTTGCGTATGTTTTCTTGTTTGTTGTAAGCGTTTTTCCTCCGTCTCACTCCCCCTTTTGCCCTCTCCTATCTCTTGCATTTATGCTACATTTTGCATCCCATCCCCTTTAGTTTTAGTAAGTTTTCGTGGCTCCTCTTTATTTTGGCAGCCGAGTCCCAAGACGGTAGTTGATTGTTTTTTCCTACTTGAGTGGGTGCGATTGTAAACTCGTGAGTCTATAACAATGCCCTACTGTTTTCTTATGTGTTGCTTGCTCGTTTTTTTTTTATGTTATTCAGTTTGATCGTCGTTGTGTGTTTGTCTTCGGTACATAAATGTCTGCGCTATTGTGGATTACGTTGTAGTGCGACTGTTTTTAAAGAACATGGCATTCTCTTGTATATTTTTCCTTGTTCAACTTTCCCCTTCCCTTCGGATTTCTACCCATCCCCGACCCCATTTCGCCCCTTACAATTTCCTTCCCCTTTATCAATATTTAGCTTAATATTAATATGTACTTGTTGGATGTTTGAAGCAACCCGTCTATTTTTCCATTACAGCTTTAATTGTTGTGGGCCTACTATGTAAATGCGTGGCTCTGTTTTTGGTACCCTGTGCTTCCGTGAAATCTACCTTTACCTATTGTCTTTTGATATTTGCTTTAATTCTTTAATGCACTCTGGCATAAAGATAAAATGTCCTTAAAAATCACTGTATGCTGGTTTAGATTCACTATGCCACAACTTTCGATAATTTTCGGAAAATAAAAAACAATCGAGGATTCCTTCGATAAGAAGCAAAATCAACCCTCGCATCTATTTGCAAACGACCTTCTTCTTCCATGTACAAAGCTGAAAGGACCCAAAAGGAGATTAAATCACAAAAAGTGTATTAATATACCAACAAGACATAAGCTAAAACGGGCCCTTACAACAGGATAAGAGCACCTTCATTAAAAGGTTTTGAATGGTAATCATTAAAAACACATTAATGTTTTACAAATTCAAATTAAAGTTAAATGGAAACGGAAATCAACCTTGACTATGATACCATAAACAAGCAGGACATTGGAGTAATTGGGCAAAAAAACAAGTTCCGTTCACATACTCATTGATAATTAATACAAATATATATTGGAATCAATCATTATTTATCCGTTTGTAATTATCTACTATCAAATGTTGTACATTCACATTACTGAGAAAATACAAACAAATACACAATACATCTACACGAATAATATTAAATGGCATAATCCTATCTTCCTACGTCACAGTTTACGACTCGTTCAACAAAGATTTTGTGAAGCTGTGTTGCTTGTTGCTATTCTGTAACATGTCACTGATGTTTATTGTTCTACGTACCCACTGACTCACATAATGTTATATTGAAAACAACCAGTGTTTTTATTTTGATATATTTCAAGCAGGAATAAACCTTGATGAACTAAAGTCCTAATATTATTTTACAGAGTCGGAAAATCTGAATGTGTACGGGATAGTTCTCGATTCCATAATGTTTCATTTTCTACATTTTATAACGAATTAATTACAAATGTGTAGGATCGAAGTAAACTTGCAACGTCTGTCAACATAGTCATTATCAAACAAAATAAAATCACAAGTACATATATAATTTTCAAAACGTCACTGCTTAAAATAATTCGTATCTATTTATACAAACTAGATTACATTTGAAATTATACTTTTATATTATTAGAGTTATTTGCAAAACAATGGTCTTTAAAGCAAATCAAAATAAAACAATGATACGTATTAATTCGTAAATAATCTGGAATAAAAATCATACATGAAAGTAATTTCTACTTCAGTAGATACTGTATATTGCCGCAATATTCACAGACATATACGAACGATCTGAAGCGCTTACAAAAAATTTTTTGAAATGTCATGACATGCAAACACGGTGATCCATTTTTCATCTGCATTTTTTAAATCATTTAATATACTTATTTACCATATACTTTTTTACAAAACAATTGTATGGTTACTGTTGTTTCATATCTATCTTTATATTAACGCGTTTACAAACTAACAAAATAATATTTATCCGCTCTTAACTGCGACATATTTGTTGCCAAGTTGGTCAACTAAATAGACAACTACATATCATCCAGGCAATCTAAAATGACGTCTGCTTCTTTTCCAGATGCTGTATCTTTGGCTTTAACTTTTATCTCTGTTCCGCCAAATATGAACGACACGGTGAAACTACCTCCGGTTCTAAAGCCAATCAAAGCCCCAAGTAGATCCGGGGTGAGAGATACTTTCAACGTTCCGATGCGTTTACAGCTCTCGTCTGTAACGAATGTTGGATTTTCTTTGGTTGACGAGAAGATTTGAACATTTGTTTCATCCGCTAATGGGTGTATTGGCATGTATTCACGCTCGGCTTGCTCTTCACCTAATCGTACAATTTGACCAATGCGAACATGAACGTCAAATATGTCGATACAGCATAGAACTCCCATTATATTTTTCCTTTTTCCACGTCGATGATTACATTCACTCCCTCCTTTCTTGTGGATGACAACTGTTCCATATGTAAACTTCAGTTTACGCTCTGCAATAACTGAAGGATCATGACCAAAGATGACGGCTCCTTTGATAATGCTCAGTTCAGGTTCAGGTGGGATAACGATGCTTATGTCAGGAAATGCTTTTAACATTTCGTCCTGCAGTATGATAGAATCGGAAAAGCCTCCAACCATTAGAATTGTTTTACAGTCCGACACGTCTGGGTGTTTCAAAATTGTGGAGACATGCTTCGTAGTTTCTTTCACGGATATGTCGAAAAATCCCCGGAAAAGTTCAAAGTCTATTCTCATCTTGTCGCCCGATACAACTATATTTTTCTTGTAGCAAGAACGCTCTATCGATTGCTTCAGTGTCAAACCAGACTCGTTTTGTAATAGCTCTTGAAATGAGGCAGGGATTCGAACAGTGACTTTCTGGCCAAGGTCTGCTTCTGACAGACGTTTTTTCACTTCAAAATCACATTTCATTTGCAAGCAGTCTTCCATGTGACAGCGTTCCATCTTTTTAAGAATAGCTTTTCCTGCAATGATTATTGAGTACGTGTATGTAATTATGTCTTATTCAATATCAGTGCATACGTTTGACAACAAACTTATATATGAAAATAGTGTAATAAAAACAAGCCATAACTGTTGATAAAAGATATATACGCACCAAATATTTTTTGTAAGAACGTGTGGTATTCTTGGTCAACTTTGGTACCACCCCAGTTTCCTCCAGAAGCCTTATGTTTTTCTTTTAGCTTTCCTTCATCACCAACCTCGTGGACTGTTATATCAACAGTGCCACCTAGACAAAAATGTTCGTATGTAAATATATTGCACATACAATGATACAGTATACGTATCATCTAAATAAAAATAAAGTAATTTAGTAGAAAATATTGTAACAGAAAACATATGTATATCTTAGCTAGCTGACAAAAATACCCAGGATATTGTTATAGTTTTGGTTCTTTTGGATGAAGAAGTTCATTCAATATTTGTTTAATAGAATTTTGCATTAGCCAGTGTTAGGTGGCGTTATCCTATTACAGTTTCCGTCAGCTATCGTGAACAGACTATAGACACAATAGAGAAAGTGGAAACTTCACAGGTTGCTCAACACAACAAAAAAGGAAATGCTGCAGGCTCGGTTTGATTGAGCCTGTTAATGGACGGTAGTGGAAATGCATGCTATGGTCCACGCTCTCTAGCCCCGGGTCGAGCAGAACTGAATATTTACACATGTTAAAAACAAAAAACAATTTAGAGATATACGTAGATGTGTTCATACGTTGATGCACATGGGACCTTCAATGCTACACTAGTGTGTAATTCCATGAAAATCGGCGTATGGTCCCCAGTTAAAATACGAGGGGCGTCCAATATGTAATAATACTCTGTATGTAGTTCCATAACCGCTTGTTATTTTTAGATGCGGTTTTCAACACATTATAGAGCAATTTATTTGAATCACAGTGCTATATAAATTATAAAAAAATTGGTAGATTCAAAGTAAAAATATAATCATTTGAGTAAGGTGGACTCGGGTATATACTGGACAATTTTATGTCTAAAATTTGGAGATTTTAATATGCAATTCCTTGATTCTACTATTCAACAACTAGAACTATAGTTCAATTTTCAGTTTAAATAGATTAAACAAATCATGATTTTCACAAACACATTTGAAAATTAAGATAAAAAAAGTTTATAACGTTGTTAAATTGAGTGTATATATTTTTACTTGAAAATGATAAGATGAGTACAATAAGCCTCTGCAATTTTGTCAGGCGCGAAAATCATCATTTAAAAAATTCTTGTATCTTAATTATCGATTGCGAAACTAGTTCTTACATTCCTTCAACTTAGATTAATCGCTATCAACACCAATTCCATATGGAATCAACCTCGAGAAGATTTTTAGTTGTGTTGTAAAAATTAATAAATTGTTTAAAACAAACGCAAACACATCACAAATTGCTGTTCCTCGTAGAAAAATGATAGAATTTTCTGATTTTACTAGTTATTCTATTTTTCTGAGACTCTGGATGCCCGCGACAAACATAAAGTATAATTATGGTCCAGTATACCTGAGTACACCTCTCTCAAATGATTATATTTTCAATTTGAACTTGCCAATTTTTACAATTTATATAGGATTGTGTTTCCAATAAATTGCTCTATAATGTACGAAAACCGCATCGAAAAATAACCAGCGGCTACGGAATTACATATAGAGTAGCATTACCTATTGAACGCCCCTCACAATGTTTGCCTTAAACGAGAAAACAATGGGCAGAACTAAACAACCTGGAATTTAAAAAGGGGATCTGAGGTTATGAAGCCTGCATATATCAGGAACTGCCAAAAGACAAAATAAAAAAGCAAGCACCATATCCAAGGGGTGCTTAAACAATACCCAAAGCTAAAAAAGCGGGAGTATTGGAACCACCTGGTTCGAAATGTTCATGCTGAGAAATTAAACAGTACCAATAACATAACATAATAGTCGTGCCGAACGATCTGAGAAGATCGAAATATAACAACCCTGACTGAATGTACGGGGAGACTTTTTACGGTCGCCAAACGGCACAAACAACGCTGCTGTGATTATAAAATATCTTAAACCGAGTCTGCGATATTGCTTGCTTAATTGCATTCTATGCTTCCGAAGGATCTTGTTAGAGATTTTATTCCTGTTCGCTTATTCTTTCTGTAAGAGGTAGTCTTTACAAGTTTTTATATGTTTTACATTTACGTTTTATTTGTCTTGTAGATTTTATTTCTATTCATACTAAAACGGACTGTTCATAGTTCATGCTGTTTCATATAGAAACGTTATTATATCATATTTTGATAGGAAAACCAACTTGAAGGTGAACTGATATTTTGGTATCGAAG
Source organism: Mercenaria mercenaria (assembly GCF_021730395.1). Classification (NCBI taxonomy): domain Eukaryota; kingdom Metazoa; phylum Mollusca; class Bivalvia; order Venerida; family Veneridae; genus Mercenaria; species Mercenaria mercenaria. The sequence goes on from NC_069378.1 coordinate 60,309,881, forward strand.
ATGTTATTGTTGGGTACTGGTTTAATTTTTTAGAATATAGGTACGACACTGACTACTTAATAAATATATCTGGACTAATATAAATAAGAGACGACGTGTTAATTCTACCGTAATCATATATTGATTAATTTTCCAAGAAGATACCTTTGAAAGGCAAGATACAGACCGCTTTTTGATGTACGCATACGTTTAATATTTTCTAGAAAGACTATATGCTGTATTTGAAAGCCTTTAAAGACGGGTATAAAAACCACTCCAATTTCTGATAATTACCTCCGGCATCTAGAATCATGTATTTTGATCCTGGTTGAAGATCTGACATTGAGCCTTTGCGGTCCATAACAGGGAGGAAGCGGCAAAAAATTGAAGCAGCTTCTGGTTCTAGTCCAATATATAGGTTGTCTTTTGGGATTCCAGCCTGTATATTAACGACTTTTGTGATTATGGCTATTATATGTGTGTGTGTGTTTTGTTTTTTTTTTTTTTTTTTTTTTTTTTCTTTTTTCATCTTCATGATGTTTTTGCAATATCTCAATACACAAAGTGTCACACCGTAAATCTTTTCATTTTTTGATGTCAATAATTTCTAACATAAATGCTGTGAAGCTAAAACTATACTACGTATACTATATGTAAAAGCAAAATATTATATATCTCTTTACACCAAGTTAAAATGTCAGTAAAATTAAATCATCATTTTAGTTTACAAGGGACTTGTAATCTTGGCTAAATACATAAAAAGGACCGCAAAAAGCTCATGAATAAGTATGTAATTTAAGATTTGAAAGACAAATTTACTTCCTCTGCAGCTTCCCTCATAAACTGTTTTGCAGCATCATCCCAGATAGCTGGAACAGTAAGCACCCATCGAATATCATGTCCTTCTACAGCAGACGATCTTTCTGCCTGTGCACCCTCCTCAACACTATTAGCCTCGTCTTTCTCTTTCACTTCACAAGTGCTTTCTTTCTTTATAAGGCCTTTGTTGACAGTTGAAATCAAATCATCTTTGAGGAACTTTATTGAGAGAGCAAAGACAGTTTTAGCTAGTAGTTGCTTTCCGGAGACATCCTTTAGTTTGAGGCGTCTGTCTATTGTCTATAATGAAAACAAGAGGTTATCGTAGCAATGAGCATTGGTGGTAATAAGATGAACAGTGTTATTAGTTTGTTCTGTTATTCTTGCTTTATATTTCTGTCAGAACCTTAAAGTTGTTTTATCAGATTTTACTCAAATAATGAATTTGCTGGAAAGATTACACTGTATATTCACTGACAACTTAATAGAATTTAGGCTATCTAGGTTACAGTTCTTAAAGACTGGAGTCATTAACAACTCGTGCGTCCTTTATTTAATACCGATGAAATCGGTAATAGGAAATGCGAGTGGCGTTTCACTTTTTATAGCTTCTCAGAAACATACTTAATTGAGCAATTTCCTTGTTGCAGTCTATGGTTCGAATAATGACCTTGCAGATGTTTAAAGTAATGTAACACGAACTCGGGGTTTCCTGATAAAAATTAAAAACTTACACAATAAGAAGACCGTTTGGAAGGAAGGATATAGCGCAATCAGGTAAACTATTTACAGACTCGGTTTGACTAGCTAAGTTCATGAGAGGTAATGAAAGGTACCCGTCACATTTCCTATCACCGGCGAAAGTAGAATTCTATCAAGGAAGTTTGAAGTTTACCTGTTTTATTTCTTAACTGACGTTTAAGATTAAAGATGCACACTGTTAGAAAATTGAACGGTTTCTTAAATTAAATCGTACATTATTATTAAATTAGAGGTTAAAAATATCTGAATATATATGTTTCATGTTTCTTTCGTTTAATTCCAAAGCACTGGAGCCTTCAAACTATAATCTTGTACTAATACTTCTTGAACTTGTTTGTTTAAAACGAGCAATATGTTAGATGCAACTTAATAATAGTGAGGTGTTTGCATTATCTTTCGAGCTGTAACACATTTGATCCCAAATGGAAATTTTGTTCTTCTATCGGAGGGATGTTTTTGTCTCATCTATAATCAATGTGGTTACTACAACTTTAAACATATTCATGTACAGTGTGAATAAACTTAATAATATTTTTCTACAAATTCTACAAATTCAAACAAATGACTACCTTAGAGTATAACTGCATTTTGAACCGTTGGAAGAAATACCATTCTGTATGTGTATCTTCCTCTGATAATGTGGCGTACTTCCTCTCAGCTTCATAGCCGAATGAATCAATTGTTTCTCCATCAGGCATAATCAAAAGAGATGTTGGTGCTATGTATGACAATATAATATTAAAGCAAAAATCCAATATTTCAAATACGGACCAAAAGTAATTATTTTATGTAAAAAAGTGGGCAATACGGCAAAACTATGTGCAGTTCACTGTCTAACAGTCTGAAGAGAATGCAAACGGTTTTGCCATTTAAATTGCAGGCATAACTACAATATGTAGTTACTTGATAAAATATCTACCTTATTAACCATAAATGGAAGAAAATAAACAATACTGACTTAGAACTTTTGTGAATATGGACATCTCTGTTTATATATGTTTGTACCAGACATTTGCGAATTAAGACGAAATGGACTGTGGACACCTAGGACGATCAATATTTTAGGGGAATCATCTCAACGTAATGAAATTGTATTATGTGCGTGACATAAAACATGCCAATAATGCTGATAATATCTAACTAATGGTGCTAACATTTCTCGGTAGGGATATAAATTTGACTATGTCTGTTTGTCTATCAGTCTGTCCGTCTGCGACAAAGTGGTCAAGGTGAGCTAGTATGATCGCCCTGTGATTCTCTTAACAAAACGTCGGACGAGACTGACACTTGGTCAAAGCTGGGTAGGCTACTAGATTTCTAGATGGTTATTAAAAAGTTTTTAACCCCAGACAATGCAATATCTATAATAAATTTTAGAGTTCTTTAAAATGAATATTCTGACTAAACTTCATGAGATCAAAGTTAATATACAATATTGCCGCTATAGTGTTAAGAAGGTTTTCCCATGATTTGACCTAGTGACCCAGTTATTGACTCGGGATAACCGAGTTTTAAACTTGAGCAAGATTTTATGAAATGACTTTCTTGCCAGACTTAATGTAGATCAGGTTAATAAAGACTTTAAATGTGTAAAGATTTTTTTCTATTTTTCTATAATGTGACTAAGTGACCTAGTTTTCTATTCAAGTTAACCCAATTTTAAATAAACTCTTCTATTTATAAAGAGAAATGTCAAGACTTAATTTCTTGTAGAAAATTCGACATTTCAAGCGTGTTTATTATAAGATCTTAATAAATTAGTTTTTTTATCCAGATTCAAAGTTAACCTATATTCGATAAAAGCAAACATTCTGACCCGGTCATAAAATCCAGTAGAAAATATTGTCTATTAATCGTTGCTATGTTTGCTTGTTGTTATTTTCTTTCTTTTTTTTTTTCATGATCAAACCTCATGATCCTAGATACTCCAGTTTCGAACTAACTTAAATAAAGTCAAACATTCTAACCTATTTTCATAAATATTAGAGTATAAATCATGGTCTCTAGTGTGTTTACAATGTTTTTCTATAACTTCACCTAGTAACATCATTTTTGGATTGTAGATGATGAGGTTTCAAATTTGATGTAGATTGTATTAAGGTAAACATTATGACCAGGTTTAATATAGATCCAGTAGACTAAATTATATCTAGAGGCTTAACAAGAGTTGTCTATAATTTGACATAGTCGACAAGTGTTTGAGCCAAGATGACCCCGTTTCAAATTCTGCAACGATGTTCTTAACACAAGCATTCTGACTACGTTTCATGACGATTTTACAAAAATTGTAACCTTTAGTGTCTTAATAATCCGACTGTGAACGAGGACGACGATGGAGACAGTGCTCCCATGGAGCATTTTGTGCTCAGGCGTGCTAAAACTAAAAGTGCGTAACTCTTAATTTTGAATAACATTTCTATACAATTCCGTGACGGTCGTTTAATACTTTCGGCGATATGTGTAACAGAATATTTTTCTTACGGACGGACAAACAGACAAAACTCGATACATATTCACAATCGTATAGTGGTGGCATAGTTAAGCAGGCCTTGCTACCCTTAAACGCATGTTTTGGTTGCTTTTTTCTACAGCACATAATATAATCAAATTACATGTATATTGAATCGTCCTAAGTGTTCACGCTCAGTTTCGTTTTTATTCACAAAGTCTATTACCTTTTTGAGAAATGGAATTCCCGGGACTTTTCCATCTCCTTGCTGTAACTCTTGTTGGTTCTTGTTTAAACGTATGTTTAAATGAAAACGCCCATGATGAGAAGGTTGTGCCAAAGTCGATTGCAGCGGAAATAAATACGTCAGACATTACTGGAAAGATTCCCATTTTTGTTTATATATGTATTAATTAATATAATTTTACAGTTACGAGATAAACAACAAAAACTGTACATATGTCACTTTCTTTACAAATATATCGAAATCCACTTATAATGAAAACGACAAAGGAAAGCTTTTTGTTATAATAATGTCAAAGACAGTATCTCGATCGCTTTGTTTCTTATCTTTTTTTTTTCTATTATTCTGTTGACAAGTTATGCCATAATTTGTGTTTTTGTCAATGTAACATTACGTTATAGAAAGTACTGTACAAAAAAGAACATATTTAATCTATGTCTCGTGTGGCCGCTTGTAAGAATTATTATTACAATCTACGAGAATAAGGGTCGATCCAGAAGTAATGTCACTGCATTCGTGGTACATTAACATCTCCTTGTATCATAAATCATAATCGGAGTGCGCATACGTGCAGTCTGATCAAAATCTGCAATGTACGCTATTTTGTCAGTAACTTTTTAGTAAGGACCCCTTTAATAGATGGTCAAATTTATTTTAGAAATTTAGCAGGCTTAGAATTAAACTGCCCGTTCCCATGTAAATATGTTTTTTATATTAGCTATACTGTACAGTGACCGCTATAATGTTTCCGAGATACGTTGAGCACTGTGTCATTTTCTTAAGTATAGAGAACCATTCCATTGGCAACATGATGCTAATTGCTTGTTATATCTGTGTTGTATCTTTCGGACTTTCACTGGTATTGATTTAACAAACTGACTTAGATAATGTATCTAGTTTCTAGATTTTCAAAACCTAAACTTCAACATTACTTTTACATTTATTAGACAAGTTATCATTACCAAACGTTTTACATACACACAATTTCAGATGAGAAAGGATGCTCTGAGATAAACTGAGATAACAGGGAAGATTATCTTCCTGCGTTATTAAACGGCTTTTATCAGTTTTATCATTCGTCATGTAGATCTATCTCAACTTTCCAAAATAAGCAATGTACTCTCACGTACACTCAAATTTCTGAAGTTTAATGTCAAAATCAGGTGTGTGTATGCAAATAACAAGATATATAATTTTGAGTTTTGTCTTAAATTCGATAAGCATTTTCAAGGTATCATAAATCATTAATATTCGTGGGGGACGTTTAAGTGTTTATATGTCTGTTTAAAGGGAATTCCTACAGTTTTTTATGCGCATCTTTCTGCGCAGCCGACACTTTCTATGGAAAACTGAACTGAAGTCAACATTTGTTGAAACATGTGAAAGACAATCTTAAATATGAGGAATCTTGAATAAAATAACATTTTTGATAAGTTTTATCAGTAATCAAATGTTGATACTGGTTTATGTTGTATTGACAAGTATCGTGTCTGACAGGTATCTTGCTATTTTTGTGGTTGTGTTTTCACATCGCATTTTACTACAAAGACAGTGTTGTTCATATAATGTAAGATAATTGACTTAGTACTGATAAGACAATATCACCTCTCAGATTATTTAGTATTCAATTATAGAAAGAATTAAGAACTTTTAAAACTTTTTTTAACTTTTAGCAGACATACATGTAATCAATTTGGCCAGGTTCGCGCCATCTTCGTCCGAACAGGTGTTGTATTTTAGCGGTCTTAACATAGAATTTAGCCTTGTGGCCCATACATTTTAGCCATTTTTATGCTCACAATACAATTATCTATACACAAGAAAAACAGGAAGAAATTCTATGAAAGAGTTTTTTCAAAATTTAAAAAACATATTCTTCACTATGGGTATTTTTCATTGAAAAAAGTTCACAAAAGTAAGTATGAAACAATTTTTTTTTCATTTGTACCTATTATTGTAAGGATAGAGCATTAAATATGACTATGATATCAAATGAGTATATAATAAGATCTGTAAAAAGAAAAAAAACAACCGTATTGTGCTGTCTTGATGTATATTTTGGTTGGTATTTATAAAAAAGCAGAAAATTATGAAAATGTTGAAAAATCGCTGGCAGTTTCAGCAACAGTGGGTGTGTTCAAAACATTTTTTCACAAAAACAAGCCTGGTGACCTATTGTTTTTATTTGTTCATTGTTTTCAGCACCAATTTTCCTATCATATATGTGAATTAAAAAAAAAAATTCTATGAAAGGAAAAAAAACTATAGGAATTCTCTTTAATATAAACATTTCTTCTACCAGCAACTATATTGTCGTTTATATGGCGTTCACTTAACAGACAGTAATATCTTCGTTTTCAAGTTTGATGGACGATACTCGCCATATTCTGCCTGTAGCGTTCTTGAATCTAGGTAGCGAAAGCTTAACAAAGAAATACTCAACTTTTACGACATTAAGTCTAACACCACCTCATTAACGTCTAGTTAACTTGCTTTTCTGTTTTGGTCAGAATTTTAATACATACAGCTTATATTGCTTCTGCACATGCTTGATAAATGAAACCCTTAAATGACTTTGTTTGAAGAGATACATAAAGAATGTTTATATAACTTGTTATTGAGCCACTTTAAATCATGAATTCCTTGGTTGATCTTTACAACGTTTGGTACACATCTTTCGGACATGACCTTTAAAGTTCCTCTAAACAGTTATGGTACTTACATGTAATTCTAACACGACCAGCGAATAACCTACATACATGTAGAGCAAAATCTATCTCTGGCTATTCTGCAATAAATCACTCGCGTGCAATGACGTCATCCGAACCATGTGCGCAGCACGGTCATTAAAACTAATTACCATTTTTAACACTGTTGATAGTATGTCGTGTTAGAATCGAAATAACAAGTTCCCAGGTGTGATTTATCGTAGAATAACCCTAGTTTTTCCTTCTTATGCGAAATAATATATCACTCAGACCTACGGCTTTCGTGATATATTCTTACGCATAAGAACACGGGTTACTCTACGATAAACCACACTTGGGGACTTATTATTTCTTAATTGAACAGAGTCAAATACAAGAAAGGATATTCAGTTTTAGTAAATATGATAAAAACAAGGACTTATCCCTGAAACTGCTAAATTTCTATAATCAACATGTCCATCTTTCAGTTTTGACAGTATCATTAATTAAAAGGGTGCTTACCAAAATGATACTGACTGAATGGCGGACAGTGCAGATCATGATCAGACTGATAGGAAGTACAGTGTAACTTCCGAAAACCGGACCTTCTGAAAACCGGAAACCTTTGAAATCCGCACGAAAGTCAAGGTCCCGTTTTTTTCTGTTCTTATTTCTATATATTTTTAACCTCTGAAAACCGGAACTTCCGAATTCTGAAAACCGGACGATTTTTGAAGCACCGTTTATATTTTAACTCTAAATTTGACTTCCGAAAACCGAACAGCAAAATATTTACAGGATTAAAAATGTCACCTGATAATCCAGAAACGCTGTCAACATGTTCTTTTGTTTATTTATTAGCGGTGCGCATTTATTTTGACACGCTATATAATCAAAATGGTCATTTGATGCAAAAGTAAGAAGTAATTAGCGATTATTTTCATTTGTATTCAATTTATGAAAACGTGATGAATTAAGTATATGTGTTAAAAACTTTCTTAATGTTTGAACAAATAAAAAGATAGATGTTTTAAATGATTAGTTACATCGATTAAACTATGCAATATCAACATTAATTAAAATTTAATGTTGACGAACTCGGGACTCCAAAGATGGTAAAATGTAAGTGGAAAATGTTTGAGTAAATGCTATTATTAAAGTTCTGTTGTTTCTTTTTATACTTGTTATTTATGTATTTATTATCCTTAATGTTTGTAAATAATTAATTAACTATTTATTTAATTAATTAATATGAAATTGTAAAATTAAAAAGGATAAAAAACTCCTTCATCCTACGTGTAAGAAAACATAACTCTTGTGCACCACGTCCACTTTGCCTACAAACTTTCAAACTTCTGAATTCCGGAAACTTCCAAAAACCGAACTTTTAGGCTGGCCCGGAGGTCGTTCGGTTTTCGGAAGTTACACTGTATAGGCTGATCATGATCAACACTGCTCGCAAAGGCAGAATCAGTCGTGTCCAGCATGATTAGGGTTTACACAGTCATGTGTTGCACATTGTCGCATCTTTAATAATTATCTTTGAATGACAAAACTGCAAATTCTTGACAGTCAATGACTTTGAAAGTGACAACCTCTTAATATCATTGTACGACCTCTTAATATCAATGTAAGTAAAACGTAGGTAGTGCATTGTTGATTGTAGCGTCACACCAGCAATTACAGATCATATTGTGATAATCCCGTTTCATTTCAGACACAGACAGGCACCAGGTTGGAACTACATTCTCTAAGCCAGCTAGTTGGCTTCATCACTTGAAAGAATTATACACCCAAAGCGGAGTTTCGAGCCCGCAGCATTGACGGGTAATTTATTTCAGTAAGCGACCTTTATAACTCAGCCTCGGTAGGCTTACTGATAAATTGACAAAAATGAAAGTTAAAAAGTATACATACTGTCTTAATCCTGTTTAAATTCAAGCACAATGAAATAAGAAATAAATCATTTTATCATATGATATTGTAATTTCGAAAAATGATATAAAGCGATATAGGATTTTCAGAAAATGATTTCTAATGCACAGGACAAAACTTCCTCATTGTTAGCAAGATAAAGACGTGCGTTATTATCATGAATTTATTTCCATATAAGGCGTAAATGAAAGATAAAATTATTTTTGTTCACGACAAATTTTCGTGTGACATTATTTCATAATAATTGCATAAACCGGATGTCAAGTACAGGCCTTGAATGAAATTAGAATTAGAAACTTGCATGTTTTTGGTCATAGACCATTATAATTATTATTCTAAGCAAATTACACAAAAAGCCTTCAAATAATTACGAGTTTTCACCTACTGTTTACTTTTTATGCTCCCCAGGTAAGCTAGTTAAGTAAAGCTAAAATCTCATGAAAATGACGTTTTAAAGAGAATTTGCACATTCAATGCCTTTCATTACATTTACTTTTGCTTCTGAGTACACTGTGCCTCCAAATAGTTTCGTTAACAGTTGACCAAACTTTTCTCCATCGTACGTCCTAGTTCGGCAGAACATGAAATGGTCAGGTAGACTGTCGGTAAAGAGGTTGTCCTTTTATCAGTATTTTATTCCCGTCGCCCCTCCCATCCCTTCTTCTTGCATGTGTGCTCCCTTGCAATTACACCTCCTCTCCTTTAATACCGTACAGTACCTGAATAAATGGGACACCTGAATCAGCGTATTTTGTTTAAACATGCGCTTTGTTTGAATAGAATGTCTAATGACGTAATAAGTTTTTGCACTGGTTCTGTAATCTTACTAACTTCATCACAGCTATCAAACTTTGCACGGATTAGGCGTATATTCTCTTTGGCGATTTGATAAATGACGTTGTGTCTCAAATTATCTGTCCACCGCCTCTGATTTCGCGTGTGGACGTTGTCAGTTAGGCAGTTACGTGCAGAAAAGAGGTTTGTACTGGTACAGAATCCAGTAACACTGGTAAGGTTAATTTACCGCCGTTAGATATATTGTTACTGAAATACTATTTGAAAACGGCGTATACACAAAAAATGGAAAAAAAAGACATCCTGTTATGTCAACTGGTTACACTTAGTTACACAAAAAATAATTGTACTTCAGACCATGCTAAACTGATTTCTTGTCTTGGAATTTTTTTAATTGGAGCGAGCAAGCAAGCAGGCGGAATAAAATATTTTTTTTTCTTTTTTAGTTTTTTTTTTTTTTTTTAATATATATATATATATATATATATTGGGACCGCACGAGGAGCGATATGAAGAAAATAATAAGCACTGCATTAACATATCAGAAAGGGTTGAAAATACATAAAAGAACAAAAGATCCTTAAATATTGAAGGTTTCATGACAAACTGTCCAAACAAAACATGGCAGCCACTCAACACCTGACTCCAATATTTCTTTGTATTTATGTGACGCGCTACAGTGTAATATTTACAAACAATGAGAAATGTAAATAAGCTGAGGGACAGCAGCCGGAGACAACAAAAATCTGGCAATTTTTAAATCATATTTCTAATGTATAGAACTAATTGTGTTCGCTGTGTTTGTATCCTAGGCAAACTAGTGCCCTAATAACATAAACAAAGGGTTGTTCCTTGGACTTTGTCTCACTACTAGGGTAGTCAACTCAACTTGAAAACTAGAGATGCTTTTGAGAAAAGCGCATGTCTCCCACAACTGCCCCTAGGAAAAATGTTAGTTTCTCTAGATGTTTTAGACGAGTGGATCCAATTAGATGGTCTGGATGAGTGGATCCAATCAGTAATTCAAGGGCCATAAATCAAAAGTGCCTGGGCGGATTTGGCTAGTTATCGAACTTGGGTAAGGTCTTATGGCCAAAACACATTTTGTTCAAGTTTGGTGAAGATCGGAAGAGAAATGTTCGACTTAGAGAACGGACAAGAGTAAACAGACGACGGATTTTTTCGGTAATTCAAGGGCCGTAACTCTAAAATGCCTGGACCGATTTGGCTAGTTATCGAACTTGGATGAGGTCCCATGGTCAAACACATTTTGTACAAGTTTGGTGAAGATCGGATGAGAAATGTTCGACTTAGAGTGCGGACAAGAGTAAAAAGGCCGATTTTTCGATAATTCAAGGGCCGTAACTCCAAAATGCCTAGACCGATTTGGCTAGTTATCAAACTTGGCCGAGGTCTTATGGTCAAACACATTTTATTTAAGTTTGGTGAAGATTGGATGAGAAATATTTGAATTAGAGTGCGGACAAGAGTAAAAGGACCGATTTTTCGTAATTCAAGGGCCATAACTCCAAGACGGCTGGACCGATTTGGCTAGTTATCCAACTTGGCCGAGTTCTTATGGTTGAACACATTTTGTTCAAGTTTGGTGAAAATTGGATGAGAAATGTTTGACTTAGAGTGCGGACAAGCTTTGTGACACACACACACACAGACACACACACACACACACAGACTGGAGTAAATCAATATGTCTCCCACACCACTGTGTGGTGGGAGACATAATAATATAAAAGTAAGCCTTTAATGCATGTTTTCTTGGACTGAGAGAGTGTAAGCTCTTTAGTATTCCTTTGCCCTAATTAAGTTCCATACGTGTACCCCTTCTCCGCCGAAAAAAATGTGACGTTTTTGGTATCTAGGTATGGTTTGCACGTCATGGACAGGGTAGGTAAGAAAACTTTATTCTTCCTATGTGTAATAAAATGTACTAAAATTGCCGACATTGAAATTCTTTCTCAACCAATATGATCTCTTGAAAAGAAATTGGCCCGCAAAAACTCCTTATGACCTTTCCAAAATTTAATTTCACCATGTAATCGTCATTTAGACTTTCAATTATGCATACTGGTGCATTTGTGCTGAAACATTTTTCCCGGTGTCTAAACGGACATTTATGATTAAAAGTATAAAATTTTATGAATTCCTGTCGCTTTACAGCAAAAAGGACCCCTACACGATGTAAAAAGGTCAGTTAAAAAATAAATTCTTTAATCAGTTTGCCAAAATTGAAGCAAGCGAAAGCTAATTTTCAAATAAAATAGATGTTTTTGAGTAAGAAAAATGTGGAGCGGGGAATTCAGTTCACCAATATGTCCTCGCATAACCATTGATGTTGTTTTATTACATTTATTTACTTGAATTCATTGACCTTGTTTATTCACCTAGTTGTGAACCTATAGTTTAACTATTGTTGCATCGTGCTTCTAGTTAAAGGATACGACGTATTTTATGACCCCGAAGGTTAACATATCAAAATCGCACTGTCCGACCATCCGTTCATAAAGTCCATGTTATTCTTGTCCGGGCTGTATCTCTGCTATCCATTTAGGGAATTAAAAATAACGTAGCATAAACGTTCATCATAATGAGACACATTAAACAAAGTTTCATGGAAAAGGCCCAGCTCCTATCTCTAAGGTGAAGGTCACACTTAGAGGTCAAAAGTTATAACAGAGCCTGTTTCGTGTCCAGTCCATATAAATGGATTTCAAAATAATTTTACATAAATGTTTTCCATAATAAAAAAAACAAGGAAGAATATCCAACAGGGAAAGCCACGTTCAAAACACGCAGCCTCCCCAAAAGACACACACGAACAACCCTCGCACACAACACTAAAACTGAAACACAAAAAGACAAAACAAACAAATATAGGAACACAGTGGGGCACCGCCTTGGAACGGTCAGTGGCAAAACCACCACTGGGGAGTTTAAACCGGTTTATGGTGCACCTAACCTCACTCTTACCCCCACCATGTTCCAAAGTCACAAGACAGTGTAAATAAAAGTAATCCCCGCAAGGTGAAACTCTAACATACGTAAAGGCAACAGAAGGTATGTTATGTAAAACAAAAAGATGCCCTTGTAAATATAATATAAAAATGCAATCCTTAAGAACCTAAAACGCATGTACTCAGTGCCTTTGCAGAAGACAGAGCAACAAGGAAAACACCCTTAAGGGCCCGACGAAACAGGCCAGAAGACGGAAATCAAAATAGCTCAGTCCTGGTGGGATTTAAGAACTACTAATCATAGAGTCCTCCACCTGATCCGTCAGACACAATCAAAGAGGAAAGCGTAGCGTCCAACTGTAAAAGGGTTGAACACCAAACATGCGGTGTGTCTCAAAACAGTTGGGTCATAACCTCTTTTCATAAAACGTTTAATTACTTTATTAAATACAAATGGAAAATTGCCATGACCCGAAATCTTACGAAGTTTGTAAACCACATCCCCATAAAAAGCGGGTTTTGATATACCTTCCTGCAGAAGTGATTTTAAATTGCTATTGTATTTTAAAACCAAATCTGAATTACGATAGTAAAATTTAGAAAAGTATTTACGTAATTTATAATAACGGTAGCCCTGCTGAAGAAGCCTATTTGTAATAAATAAGCTACGTTCATTGAAATCTTCAACATGACTACACGCTCTTGCAAACCGAATAACCTGAGAAATATATACCCCCATAAGATGTAGCCTGGGGTACATCTCCATCCAAATGTGGAAAATTTACAATACTGAAATTAAAATCATCCCTCTTGTCATAAATTTTGGTATGTATGAAATTGTCGTTAATAGAGATGTGTAAATCTAGAAATGAAGTAGTATTATCCGAGTTGTTAGTTTTATTTAACTGCAGCTCTCTGGGATATATATTCCACTAACTGATCAAAAAAACGGATTATCCATATTAAGTATATCATCCAGATAGCGTGAATTATTATTTAATGCAGTTAAAATGTCTGCCTGTGTATCTTGAGAAAGGCTCAACATAAAATTTCTTTCAAAACAATATAAAAACAGATATGCAACAAGGGGTGCACAATTTGTTCCCATGGGAATACCAATAACTTGTCTGAAAATTGCATTCCCAAACCTGACGTAAATATTGTTCAATAAAAAGGAAAGGGCTTTACAAACTTCGTCACAGGTCCACACAGTAAAATTCTTTACAATGCAACTAGTAAAAAATGCTTTATCGAAATTGCAAACGAGGAAAGTAGCATTTCCCCTGGCAAAAGTTTTTTCAATAAGGGCAGTAAGTTTTTCCTTTATTAAGTTATGAGGTAAAGTCGTATAAAGAGTGGAGAAATCGTAAGTACTGACTGAAGACACCCTGTATTTTTTTATTCTAAATTTATCCAGGATTTCGCCAGAATTTTTTACCGACCAAAATAAGTTTTTACCAGTGTTTTCGTATACTTTGTCACAATATCTTTTCACGTGGGCTTTAACAGCAGTAAGGCATGATGTTAATAACTTGGAAATATTTGTGGTGGTACAGGAGCTTGAATTAGCGATAAAACGGGCTTTATATGGTTGTTTATGTAATTTTGGAATCCAGTACATAGTAGGGAGTTTAATTTGCTGGTCCCCTATACGAACATTTAAATTAGAAACTTCAGTGATGTGAACATTGATCAATCGATGTTCATCAGAATTACTCGATGCGTAAGTTTTGGTACTGTTAAGTTCGTTTTGAAAAACATTTATATAGATTATGTAAGCGTCAAATGATGATAATGGTGTTAGCCGCCTTGTCTGCTGGAACTAAAACATATTTAGAATGAAATTCTTGGAACGTGTCAAGCGCAAGATCCGGACTCCTAGGTCCAACGTCAAAAATCACACTCAAAGGCCAAAGTTTAACAGGGTCAATTTCGTGTCCGGTCCATATATATAACTCTGACTTTCATGAAGAGATTTTTAAATATCTTAGGATAAATGTTTACCATTTTGCGAAAATGTGTCGTGCGCAAGACCATGAGTTCCAGAGCTAAGGTCAGACTTAAATGTCAAAAGTTAACTGGGTCTGAGACGACGTGTATGCGTATGAACAGATCCCTAGCTCTAAGATAACGTTCACACTTAGAGTTCAAAAGTTAACATGGTCTGTTTCTTGTCTATTCCAGAACTCTTTCGTCGATGTACGGAGTTTTAAGTTATTTGACATAAATGCTCGGGAGCATTTGTCACTAACAGCGGCAGCTCTTGTTATTCTAGCGTCAGAGCGTAGTTCTTCTTGTTTCAAAATGGCAGAAATAGGTTACAAATATTAATAAGGCTATGAAATAAGAGAATTTTAATGTGTCATTTGAATTTATTGTTCTTAACTGCAATTTAAAGATAGCTTGAAAAGTACGATTTGAATGAAAATAAAACAGTGTGTCTGAATGTGACCGGTTGGATCGTTTAAAGATGTATAGAAATAAGGATAAACGAACATTTTTGGGAGCCATATTAAAATAATCGTTGGCCTCTAATTCGATGTAGACGTTTTTGGCTGTCATACTGTCATATGGCCCGATACGTTCAATCAGACATAGACATAACAATCCGATTGAAATCTTACTTTTATGATAGCATGATATTTTTCTACCTAAGATATTACATCCAAAGCTTTCCGTATTTACATTGTAGAAACACTATTAGTCTTTAAACAAAATGACATCGCATAAAATCTAATTACTACATTTTTTTTGTGTTTAATTTCACATAGTCTGCAAAGTTCTAACTACGTTCTCATAAATTCTTTTCAACTACATCATGGGGTGTATTTCAATGTGTTATTTTTAGATGGTGAATCTCCTTATTGTAGGCATAGGAAATACTAACGAATATAATTGAACCTTTACTAATCCTACCTGTCAGGTATCAAAACATCTAACATACATAATTGTATAAGCTGACATAAAAATCTGATGCAGTTCTTAAAGGGTAAATCAAACACATGTGATTATATTGTAAATATCTTTGTTGCAAAATAATAGTATTTTATGTCTAAACGCCTTTTCCATTCAATTGCAAGGGAAGCAAATTAATGTCTCATCTTGTAAAAGGCAAGAAGTATCATTCTTTGTGGTGACAGCACTGAAGTAGATATAATTATAATTTTCAGTTTCTTGAAAAAAAAATAACTTTCATAAATTTCACATAAATATTTTAATATCATGTTTGGTTATTTGAAGGACTTAGATTTCTCGACTTCATTTAATGTTTTTCTATCTAAAACAAATTTAGGTTCTATATCTAAATATTGTACTGTTGCAGCACATGTACAACAGGTGATAATAATAATAATAGTACTTTTCTGAGTACCTAGCACGAACGAACAAAATACACTATCTGTTTCCGTGTCCACTTGTAGGAATATGCGGGGAGTGCAGGCTGCGAGAGATCCAAATTCAAATCATGATACTATAGAATAATAATAATACAAAAGCGTAACGACCGCATACAAAAACAGACTTCTCATCTGTAAATCACCTTTAACAATTCTTCTAGTTCAATCTTCTGACGAAACATTTAACATGCTTCTTCGACTGTCCATGTAAGAGCATTGCATGTCTTACTCTGAAATCCTCAAAGAAGTTGTTCGTTGTTGTGAACTTGCACCATTCGTCCATTTTGTTGAATTAATTTCGATATGCAAACCTCAGCCAAGTCTCATGCTACAGGACATGAAAGATCACGAAATGATTGAGGTTTTCTTTGTTAAATTTGTACAAGTATTGAATTTTCAGAAGCCTTACACAGTCTTTATGTCAAATTCATACTTTCAATACTCACATCACATCATTTGTCAATAACAAAATATAATTTGAGCAAAACAACAAAGTATATTGATGCGATTAAAACTGATTCATACTCTAAGTATTATTCCTCATATATTGGAAGCCAGTAAACAACCACCAAATTTGTAAAAATAATCCAGTCAGACCTCAAAAAGCAAAATCATTATACGCCAAATTACAGAACACAACCATAGCATTCTAACAATTAAATTAAGTGTTGAACGTAAATAAATACCTAATCAAAATATTGGACTGAAGACAGGTTCTGTGGAGAAGAGATATAATGAGGCAGACATGGTAACAAAGCAAAGATATTCCTCTAAACTTCCATCCATCCTACTAAACCGTCAAGGAAGAATAAGAAATTACAATGCAACAGTTTTTTTTTTTACTTTGGACTTCGAGATATAGAGTCATTTTACACTGAACATACAAAGAATTAGCTCTTGGTGTTGTTTGACTAATAAAAATACCAGAAACTTAATCATACTGCCATATGCAACATGAACCCATATATGAGAATAATGCAATTACAGCTTTTTTTCATTTTTACATTACAGAAAAGACTCAGCGAATATATGTAATAAACAACTTGGTTGCAGTTAGAAAAAAACTTCTCTTCTTATTTGTTGACATAATAATAAAGCTGAACGGCATAAGAACACCTTTGCAAAGGAAAGTTCCTGTGTTCGGACTTGTCGAATTATTTTTCTCTATTGGGTTAAATCTTTCCAGTGTTGTTTTCTACTGACCGTTCCGAGGCGTTGACCCTCTGTATTTCTTTATTTGTTCTTTTTGTTTGGGGACGCTGCGATTTTCTTTTTTCTTTCCTTGTTGGATATTCATCCATATTTATTAAACAAAACTGCACCAGATGCATCTCATTGTATTTTCGTTTACTTTCTCCGGCTTGCTGTGCGGTAATCTAATCTATAGAAAGATCCTTTGGAAGCATTAAAGTAACAAAACTATTTAGGATAGTGTCTGTTAATGAGGAATAATTAGATGTGCAACACTCCTAGAAGCTTATTGTTTAATTATTTTTTGTAATGCTATCGTTTCTTCGGAAGATAAAAGATAAGGGTAGATTTCTCTGAAGAATCTTTAAACATCAGCCAAGAATATCGCATTAGCTTAAAAATAAGCGTATTGTCTGAGTCTGAATTTTATCTTTGATGTCATTACCTGTGTGATATTACCAAGTGTCAAAAGAAATCATTAAGTTCAGATTAACGTCAGATAGATTTCGGTCTGAAACAATATATAATTCAGCTAAATCTCATTGGATTAAGACTGAGGTAAGTATGTCTGATGTGAAATATTTGCATCCATTATGTATTTGCTTAGTGGATATCCATATCAGTTCAAAATACATAAAAAGGTGAACTGTGCTCAATTCTTGCTCACAGATGTGTTAGAAATAGTGAATAGGTTAATAGAGAAAAGTGGAAACTTCACAGATCGCTCAACACGATAAAAACGAAAATGTTGCAGGCTCGGTTTGATTGAGCCTTGCCTTCTTTAAGATGTGGTATGCCTATTATGGACGTGCCAGCTTTGCTATATGAACCATGTTTAATGACAGTGAATAGCAAGAAAAATATTTAAAAAAAAAACATGAATTATGTAAGAATGTTCATTCTTATAATTGCCTTCCTTCAGCTAATAAACTGGGGCATTAGACTCATTTCATTTAATTGATTCATTGTCACCGTCATGAAGTTCCTGTTTGCCACATTTTTGTAAATCTAACGTTACTGCCAAGCCTGCTACAACATTTATAAACGATATTTTACGATTAATATTTGATTGATATTTGAGACAACGCAATATCCTACGGCTTGCTTGATATATTTTTGAAACAACAGTTTCATATGTAATATATATTATGTTTAAGCAGCAAACTACTGAAAATGAATTCTAATTGCATTACCATTTTACACATAAATGTTATGAGCCGTGCCATGAGAAAACCAACATAGTGGGTTTGCGACCAGCATGGATCCAGACCAGCCTGCGCATCCGCGCAGTCTGGTCAGGATCCATGCTGTTCGCTTTTAAAGCCTACTGCAATTAGAGAAACTGTTAGCGAACAGCAAGGATCCTGACCAGACTGCGCGGATGCGCAGGCTGGTCTGGATCCATGCTGGTCGCAAAGCCACTATGTTGATTTTCCCATGGCACGGCTCTTATTATTATCATAGAGCTAATCAGTAGAAACGTCTACTGCTTGATGTTAAGGAACGCTTTTGCGAAGAAGGACAAAAGAAAAATAAACGCTACATAAAAAGGAAAGAAAGAAGCCAGCTATTTTTCCCTAAACAAAAAGATAGGAATACTTGCAAATGCATTCACATCCACACAGACTAAGCATATGATTGTATACATAAAGACAAAATAGTTATAAAATAAGTACGCTCATTGAATCTTGCTTTTCTGGAGTTTTGTACTTGATATTTATAGGTTATTAGCTTTGTATCGGGAAATATGCACGAATTCTTCAGCGGAAATATTGCGCGGCTTTAGGAGCGCAATATTCTTCCGCTGAAGAACGAGTGCGTATTATTATACCGATGCAAAGATAATAACCTTTTTATTACATACGCATCTACAAGTATTAATATTATGTAAATATCATAAATATGTTTAATAGCCTGAATAGAATTGACAATACTGAATTAAATAGAAATAAAGAGTGCAACAACACTCACTGAATTACGTCATGCACCCGATATGAAATTCTGGGGTCAGTATATGGAAAAATATTGACGTTTCCTGTACTAGTGTAACTTAACGGGGAATAGAAACGATTATGTAATATTTCTGTTTAATTTCTTTTGTGTTCCGTCGTAGTATACGTGCCTATAATTAGAATCAAACATGATTGCCTAAAAGCTGCGTTACTTCGTTGTACAATAGCTATTGTAAAGGCAACTGTTGGAGTAAGGTAAATGGTGTGGAATGTTTTGTTCTGAATGACATTCTAATTTTGTGAATATGTGGTTTTTAACATTTTAAAGGTCACTGGAGCATTGCAAAAAAT
The DNA here is from genome assembly GCF_021730395.1 of Mercenaria mercenaria. Classification (NCBI taxonomy): domain Eukaryota; kingdom Metazoa; phylum Mollusca; class Bivalvia; order Venerida; family Veneridae; genus Mercenaria; species Mercenaria mercenaria. The sequence continues at coordinate 60,329,412 of NC_069378.1, forward strand.
ACCGGAAGAGTCAAAGGTTGCCTTTTATACTATATACAGGAGATTGATTTTTTCAATGCGGTTTGTTCATCAGCACTTGAAATATCAGGTTACTTTTACTACATATTATATTATTACGTAAGCATGGAATAATTCGGTAATTATTTCTGGTGCCTATGTGGAATAGGAATTCCATTCATTTTCAGATCAGAAAAGAGGTCCGATAAGCCTGTGTTGTTGGAGCTCGTTATGTTTTGAGTCTAGTGTTCTTTTGGTGTGGTGTTTTAGTAAGCAGTTGTTGTTGTTGCGTATTGGTTATTTTTAACCGAGTTTGTTTGGGTTTTCGGGTTTTTTGCAAATCGGTATTGTTTGGGCTTTTGAGTTTTTTCAAGCCGGTGTTATTTAGGCCATTGGGCTTTTTGTAAGCCGGTGTTGTTTAAGCGTGTGGGTTTTTTGTAAGCTGGTGTTGTTTGGGCTTTTGAGTGTTTGCAAGTCGGTGTTGTTTTGGGCTTTTGAGTTTTTGCAAGCTGGTGTTGTTTGGGCGTGTTACTTTTTTTATTATTATTATTTGTTTAAGTGAAGAAATATTATACTTAAGTTAACAGACATATTTACAAATATATTATAATCTGCAAACTAGAAAACTGCAATTAGGTATTTGACTAAATGATGATAAACTAGATTAAGATATAGGGGAACATCGCAGAAAGAAAATACGGATTAGGAAATTAGGTCATAAGCTTTGTAATAAGACATATGCACGGGTTTTAAAACGGGTATATTGCGCGCAATAATGTTGTGCGAAAAACCTAAATGGTGTATATTTCTCGTTGAAATGAAAGCTTTTTATTACATACGAATTTAAGGAGTATGAATTTTCAATTAGATAGTAAATTTTATATGACACAATTACATATATTTTAGATAAAGTAAGTTTTCATTTAGTGACATCTACCCAACTTCTGTTTAAATTACTTTTGACTGGTCATGAGCATCATGTAGTTTGGCGTATGGTTACCATAAATATTAAAATTGAAAACTATATCCATCAGCTTAATGAAAACCCTTTCATAATTCTAATTCATTCAATTTGAAATAAAACCAATTAAACGCAAATGACTAAATGTTGGTATCTTAATAGACTTAAAGGGCAGGTACTAATGTTTGTGGTACAGACAGGAACGTACAGTTCTCGTTATAAAATCATGCCTGCCATTGCGTGATTCTTTTCATGTTTCAGCTATAAAGAAGTTAATTTAAAGGCGTTGTTTGATGGGAACTTCAGAAAAATAAGAGGACAAAGTGGTCATTGGTCGCTCACCTGTAGGAAATTGACGAGCTCGCATGAGGAACATCTGCGAAAGTTATTTTGAAATCAACCATAAATTTGACGGTTTTGGCTCGTATAGATAATTTCTAAACATTTTACCTTGAACTATGACCTTGACCTTTGATATATGTACCCAAGTATGTGGTTTCGCATTAATATTGGACTCAAGTTGGCTTTAATATGGGTTTGATGCAGGAACAAGTCCCACACGGCTCCGATTTTATATCCTATGTAAGTTCAAGATAGGCTAGTGAAATTCATTGTTTATTTCAGAGGCGTTCAGTGGACCGACACTGCTGGTTCAAGAAAGAAACACGATGTGCAAGTTTGAACAGCTTTCTTGAAATATCTGACCTCAACATTTGATGTTGTAGGCATGGTCTGTTTATATTTTGCACCTTGGAATGGGGAAAATTATTGCCAATTTATTTTAAACTATATCACCAAATAACGCAGGTTTTGCAAAGACAAAAAACTTAAACATCTTAGTCGAGAGGTCGAAGGTTCTAGTCCTGTTAGAGGCTGGTCTTGATACAGAAAAGAGACCAGTTGGTGAGCCGCTGGCAAGTTAAATTAAAACTTGAAATAGTAATGTTAAAAAATGAAAATTACATCAGTGACGGCTCTTGACCTTAATTCGGGTCAGTGCAATTTTAAGGAAAGATACGGAAATGTAACCCCGAAACCGCTTAAGGCAAATTCATCTCCAATAGTGCAATCGAACGTACACTTGAATATAGATGTTTGATCAAATCGCATCTTTTATTCAATTTTTTTATTCAAAAATGTATTCATTAAAGCATAGCTGATATAGTTTGACTATTATTATTATTATTTACCAGATTTTTATAGCGCTCTTTTCATCTATAAAATAAACGTTCAAAAGTGCTGGTTTACCGTCCGGTTCATCCTTTTCATATATTATAGATGGTACTAATTCAATGGTTTGCAAACAAAGCGGACTGAAATAATGTTTTAATACGACTGACGTTTTACTTTTGTTCTATAGAAATTATATGCCGACGTATTTAAGCGCCCCTTCTCTTCACTGAATCTGCACTTGAACGTCATTTCCATTGAACGTTATCTCATGCTTATACCACAAAAAGGACGCGTGAATGATACATCTGAATATATTTTGACGTGTTTGACTTTTCTTTCAAAGTGCAAATTTCGTTTTTGCAGCATAACATATCGTAAAACTATACTGGTTTATTGTGCGTATTTTATCTTATCAAAAACAAACAAATAGCAATATTTTCTCCCTACCCATATGTTTTACGTGTATTAGTTCATCTCTCGCTGTCAATTATATTTTCTATTGTAACGTTTGCTTTATTTTAGAAAGGGAAATATGCCTAAATGAACAGCCATGTTCCTAGTAGGCAGCCCTTTAAAGCTCTATACGTAATTATGTGGACATAACGAACAAGTTTACACAGATTCACAACGTGTCAATAAACGGTGACCAAATATGTATACATATTTCTCGTGTTAGGAGAGAACATCTGACAGATAAGGTTATCGAGTAACATATTTCATTGCTAGGGCGCATGGTATAACTCTCATGTATAGAACCGAGAATCAAACCGAGTAATCTATTATTTTGCTTCTTTAAGTTCTATGATTTCAAATCATCTTCTTATGTACTTCACTATTTATTTCAGAAGTTGAAAGTATTTCTCAGTTTTGCAATATATATATTTGTTTTAGCACGCTTTTTACTCGAAAAGGAAAGTATTTTAAAATAAATGTCTAAATTCAACGACAGTAATGAGACAGATTTTGCTGTGATACAAAAATGTTGATTTTGCAGTCTTCGTGTTAGGTATCCTGGAATGCGATACACACGTAATGCAAAGTAACAGGCAAATGCCATTATTATATAAAAAATAAAATAAAAATATCTGATGAAGCAGACCATCTCATATGGAAGCAGTTATTTGTAGCTTACAACAAACTCTGATTATGTTTATTCATTTACTTTAATACTTTCATTATGCACTTGATTTTCATCGCTATTAAAATACGTTTTTTTCTTTTCGATATAAAATCCTTTAGATTATCCATGCGGTGCATGGATTTCAAAGAAATATTTCCTAAAACATCCGTTATAGTTATTAAAATTGAAAACATCAAAGGGCATTGAATCAGTAACCTTATGTTATGTTCCTTTCTCATTTCCTGCTGTTTTTCTGTAGCTCTCATATATTCAGTGAGTCGTAAATATTTAAACTATTTTCTACCGAACATGTTCTAACATTAAAGCTCATCTCGAACAGGCTGTAATCAATATTAATTATTGCATAAACTTCAAAGAAAAAGCTATAACCTATTACTGTTATTAAACATATCTAATATTCAATTTTCACCACATATTCTATCTTCAACTATAGAAAATGAAAAATCCTCAACAAACGTATTTATGTTTACTTTATATTTAAATTAATTGTGTATTTAGAGCTTCTTTCGTAATTAAAAGACATGGAGTAACAGTCGTTTGTTAAAGAACGTTTGAGTGGTAGTACACATTTATAATGTGTTAAGCTATATACATGTATGTATTAAGCGTGTACCATCTTCAACCTGATGCGCTGTTCTGTTACATATAAACTTTTTTATCTAATGTTTACAATGCAAATATATGTAGTAAATGTTCATATTTTCAAATACTAAATTTCAGTCTACTATGTTTTTAACCGAGTCGTGCTCATTTCATTGATATACGTTAACATCATCATACTTTAGAAATGATCAGTCGAAGAGAAACATTAAAGATGTCCCATTAAGTACCTATTTCCAATACATTTCACGATTATTTCAGGGAACTAGCTGCAATGTGGTGTTTATCAATTATAAACAATAGGGTGTGAAAACTGTTCTGGACAAATATGCGAAATTGCAATTTTAAACTTAAATTTAAATTTCAAATTGCAATCAATTATGGAAGAGGTCATTCCTACAGTAACGCTACTTTTATTTACACTGTTTTGCAAATATGATTGGATATGAATGTGTGGGGTTTAAAGGACCCAGTTGTTCTTTTTGTTGATGTAACTGTAACTTAGTGTGTCTTTGCTGTTTGTAACTTCTGTGTTATTGTGTACATTTGAACATCCACTGTGTACGTGTTTACATTTATACATACCTATATTCCCATGTTGGTTGCTTTACTGTCAGCTGCGTTCTTTGAATGTGTCTTTTCCTGTTTAACTTTTGTCCTTTTTTATCCTACATATTTGTAGTCTGAAAAACTTATTACTGCTAGTGTCTTGAAAAATAAATGGTTTGGATTTTTTTTCTTTTATAATGTCCGGTATTTAGCAAAGGGAAAACCTATAGAATATTTCATCGTAATATATCATCATGTCCGGACACTATGTATACGGGACACTTAATGTTGACTTATATATTAAAACATGAAATTCACATTCACAGAGAGGCTTACAAGTATGTAAACTGATCATTCATTTTCTGTCATAATGCAAAAATGGATTGTTGTTGTAGCAGAAAATACACAAACAAAAAAAAGAAAGAAAACAAACGAATGTGTATTTCAATTGATGGAGGTTTTATCGTTATGTTTCAAAATGTGTTTCCTTCAAATAAACACGGCAGTATCAATAACAAACAACCAATCTTTGGGTACATTTCGATCATATATGATCAAATATATTCATGCTCATTTTTTACTTGTAAACCAAATGGTCAATAGTGACCGGTGATCTCCCTTTCTGACACAGTCAACAAGCTTGTATGTCTGACAATGTCATTGGTGCTTTGTTAACTTTTACAAATTTTCGGCATTTAACCACATTTTGATGTGTATCCAAGTGAAAACTGTATTTTTCTGTCTAATTAATATCAGAGACATAAATTAAGCTCATGTGAATGAATAATATATTGTTATTTTCTTCTTATGTCTTTCCTTTGTGAATTGCTGTTCTTATCTTAACATTAGTGCTGTCAATTTAACTTGGAATATATATTTCGTTTACACGGTATATTCCTTCTTAAATGATACTACAAATTCTGAAAACAAATATGAAGATTTGAAACTCTTAATTTGGAGAACATATCAAACACCAACTCATTAAAATACATATTATAATTTCGTGTATGAGATAACTGCTGTTAATGCTTTGTTTATGGTCAATAAAAGTGACACATTGTGTAAATTCTTGTAGCATTTGAAAATACGTACTTCTTCAATGTAGCTCAACAGGGAAAGCGCAGAGCTACAAATTGTGTGGCCGCGAGTTCCGACTCCCGGGTGAGGCTTATGTTCACCTTGACGATCCGTATTCCGACTTTATGTTGTGTTAGTATACTGTTTAAGTTTTCAGCTTTCACATTTCGGCTTGGGTGGATCCGATACTCGTGCTTTTAAAGGTTTAGGTGTTGTTTAATCACCCCTTGGATATGGTGCCTGCCTTTTAATTTTGCCTTTTGGTAGTTTCTGTGATATGGACGCTACATAACCACAGATCCCCTCTCTAAATTCCAGTTTATTTAGTTCTGTCCATTGTTTTCTCGTTTAGGGCAAAGCCATTATTTTATCTGGGGACCATTACGCCGCTTTTCATGGAATTGCACTCTGTGCATCATTGAAGGTTTCATGTGCACCGCCGTTCTAAATTATATCCTAGTACTTATAACATGTGTACTTGTTGCCTTCCGCTCAACCGCTCACTGCTGTCCATGAACAGGCTCAATCAAACCGAGCCTGCAACATGTTCGTTTATGTCGTGTTGGGCGACCTGTGGTTTTCCACTTTTTTATTTTATTTATGGGAAGACGTTTACATCTACCTGCGGAGAACAGTATAAAATCGAGAGACTGGCCACTAGTAGGCTAACTGCATACCGTTACATAACTGAAATACAGTTTAAATTTAGCATCTGTTCAGTGTATGTTTTCTGCATCTGTTAAGAATATTTTTACTGCCATGTTTATTTCTCTTATTCTTTTAAGCCACATTTGGTAAGCACTCTATAAAACGGATAGTGATCGAAAACTGTCAATGCGTAAACAGCATTTTTAAAATATGAAGACATGCAAGTTTAGATTTAATACTTATTTCGTGTGAATCTTTTTTCCAACTTTAAACGCTTACTGGCTTGATTGGTACAGTCAAGTAGCAATCATTTCCTATTAACGCGACATGAAGTCTTTATCAAAGTATCAGTACATCTGGCGAACAAGAGTAACGTAAACCAACTTAATTAACAGTTGTTTTCACGATAACTGAATTGTCATATTATATCGTTAATTAGAATGGGTTATTGCTCTTTTATGTCGGGACGTTATCAGCAAATCAGGTCTTAATGATACTTTTTAAGGTCTTCCTATATCATAATTAGAACTTTCGTTTGATTAACGAAGAAAACGAAAATAAACGGAAGTTAGGTTTTCGTATCTGAAAGTAAAACATATTGAACATTAACATGGTTAAGAAACATAAAGCTCATAAAGTGTCTCTAACCTTTAATATGTCTGGAAAATAAATGGCTCAGATACCATCTCATAACAACTATCGAGTGTTGATAAAAAGAACAGTTTTTACTTTGGTGATGAATAGATTGGACCCTTTACGTCTGTTCAGACATATATTTTATATGTAACAGGTATACAAACAGCGGTGGTCGTGAAAGCCTGATGTGTGGAAACATCACATGTAGAGGTCACATTTGTAGATGAGACGTGTAAAGACAAACACAATAGAGGATACTCATTGTGTATCTGTTATGTTTTCCTGTGTAATCAATTGATATATTTCATCAGTTTACTGACGAAACAAAAAGAAGAAAAACAACAACAACAACAAAAAAGAAAAGCGTTAAAACACTTCGATTTCATCTTAATGTGATCCCGTAATTACAATTTACCATTTTTCTGATATTACGTATTCTAGTTAGGCATTTTAGCAATTAACTCAAAGCGCGCATAATTGCTCGAAAATATCAGAAATGCTGAAATCTCTTACGTAGAATGCGTAGTTTGCCAATTATCATTATGCATCAAATATTTTAATGTAATTCTTTATATTTAAATAAACGCCGTAATGAAAAGTCTTAAATAAGTTTTATAAGTGTAGACAACATTGGTTACCACGTTTTACAAATATATACCACTTAATTTTCCTTTGGTATCGAATTGTTAATTTTGTAAAAGTAACAGCTGTCTGGTGATTTTCATCTGTGGTGATAGACAAACATATTCTTGTTTATAATACACACTCACCTAGTTTCAGCAAAACACAACTTTGAATTTCAAAATAATTCAGTGAACGATGACCAGCCCCCAGATTCTAACAATTTGCATAATTGTAATGTAATGAAATAAAACTAAGTTCAGAGTTAGTATAAAAATGTTATCTACACTGGGACTGACGTACTTTATTATATAAAATAGTTTATTAGCATAATTCTCATGTGCTTGAAATATATATCGTATTAGCACGCTGAGGTATTCGTATAAGTATAACAGAGGATTCTTAACTTTTCATTATAAAGTGCATACTAGAGAATTTTGTCCATTCTTTTTCAGAAGAACATTTCAATTTTCCCCTCACGTATAAGTATTAATGTGCGATTGTTTATATAAGTACACCATTGTTTGACATGCCTTATAAATGATTCTGTATCGTCACCATGTAAGGCCAAACCTTTTCTCATAGCCTGCATCATAACATACTACACGGATAATTTAGTCGAGAATGAAACCTTTACCTCTGATTTCGTTTTTCTCGTCGTGACATATTTTGTTCAGACAGCATAACAAAAGATTTATCGGAAAATAAGTATTTGTTAAATGTGTATTTGCATGTGGCTTCTCTTTCTCTCTCTCTCTCTCTCTCTCTCCATCTCTCTCTCTCTTTCTCTCTCTCTCTCTCTCTCTCTCTCTCTCTCTCTCTCTCTCTTGCTCGTGCATGCTCATAATTCAGACGATATATTTCGTCTGATATTAAATTTTCATATGTTCATGTTTTCCACATCTTACTTTGATTAATGATGATTTTGTATGTTCTTTACCTACGTTTGAATATGTTTTATTTAGTTTTAGATCTGCTTAACTGGGACTGAGTTACGCATCACACATAGATACGGGGTTCTTTCAACTGTCATTTAAGTTGATCTTCTTAATGCAATTGTCTGCGCTATTTGCTAATGACAATGGGTAATTCCTCAGATGACTTGGGGCAGCCGATAGATCTTTTTTACAACAGATAACAGACGTTTAAAAAGCCGATGTATTTTCATTTCTGTCCTTTACAAGAAATAGGTGTATTCTCTTATTCTCATGGTTATGGGTTACGCTATATTGGAAAGCTAAACATCATCGTAGTATTTTAGTCAATACCATTGAAGGGAAACAGCTGCTTCCGGTTGTTTTCACAAAATGTCTTCATGATGCAGTCCCTTGCCCTTTTATGCAATATAAAAATATTTTCAATTCTTTTCCTATATATTTTAAGTGGTCATGTGGAATTAAATCCAGACCCGGGTTGTGAATCTAACTGTAACTGTCTATCGATTTATAGTCAAAACATATGGAACATAAGACATAACTTTAATTACATTAAAAGCAACTGGCCGCTTGATTTTGATGTTTTATTGAAAATAGTAAGCAATGACAATATCAGCTTAGATGTTTATTCAACAATATATCGTAAAGATACAACATGTCACTCTGGAGGTTATCTCAAAACATAAATTTGAAAATATGCTGCCAGAATCATTCTTGGTAGAGTTAAAAACCAAACAAACAAAGTATCTTATTTCTAAATTATACAGACATATTAGAAAAAATATATTGATATAATTATGTGATGATATAATAGAAGGAGGAGAGACAAATGAGGACCAGCTGATCATCAACAACCATAAATTCCAAGGTATTCTTCTGATTAATTATTTACAGAACATAAATAAAGAACCATTATGAGCTAAGTTGGAGTAACAGCATATGAAATGGAAAAGTACATGAAATTTGTCAGTTTGTTGAAATACACAGACACTTGGGGTAAGAATACCGTTCCCCCACGCCCACCCCACCATCCCCCACCTCTGCTAACGGTTAGCCAATAACTTTAGCACTATAACACGTAATGAGCATAGGTGACGATCAATAATGAGTTTTGAAACAATATTGCTCAAAATTGACAAAAGACGAGTATCATACATCTATGACATTACGAAGTTGCTGATAGTTTTGTATTACACGAAGCGTGACTTCTGCTATTGGAGGTTATTTATTCGGATTAGTTGCATTCGGACAGAGGATATGTCATTAGTATTAGTTCACCAAGGATTGGTCTCTACATAGACTGTATAAGAATAAGCGTTGCAGTAGTCAGTCAGTATAGAAGTTGAGTAAATAATTCAGAACTATACTGTGGATCTCCGTAAAAATTTCAACCGCTGAAATGTCTCAAACATGAAAAACTATGACAAACGTACATTCAATGATGAATTCCGTGCATCTCCGAAACCTACATAGAACATCTAACAAATTGATGAATTGGCGAAAAACATCTGAAGTAGCAATACAGGCAGTGTTTTAACAGAATTCACTGGGACTCGGATTTTTTTAGTACAATGGTGTCCTCTATAGATATGATGCCCAGCGTCGTGTCTCCGTATCGTTATATCGTTATCCATAAGGAAAAGTGTAATCTGAATATGCTATAGAGTCGAGCTATTGGTCCCAGTGTGAAGAACGGAGACCATATGGCGCAAAACGCCAACATAGACGCAATGACAGAGGATAAAGAATTACTTATAATAATACGTGTTTAACGTTTGCATATAAGACAACAACTCCAAAATTTTAAAGGGTGCTATATTAATTTATAGAAAATGATTTTCTGAAGAAAATCACAATTGCATGACTGCATAAAAAAATCTATCGTGTACGCAACAAAAAGTGAACCGGGTAAATCTAGAGATTGTAGTTGTCTCCCTTTATTCGGTAGTAAATGTTTATCATTAATGAATGTTTATCACATATATGTTTATAAAGCGTCTGTAATTTCTTGCTTGACATCGAACTTCAGCACGGCTAGTGCATTTTTTGCTACCAGTCATATAAATTTTAGTATCATATAATAATTGAACCGACAGGACAACATTTCTTGGGTGATACAGAATACATGTTGGTCTGTCGTTGCTTAAACATTACCAACATTTATTTCATACATACAGAACAACCAATTCTGATAAATGCTATTGTTTATATCTACACGGTTAAAACATAAAGACAGTATTAAGTTTACAATGCACGCAAGTGTCCTTTATGTTGATATATACCTGCTGAAATTCTCGAGATCTATAGGAATTTTCAATGCACGCGTATGTTTTGTATTTTGATATGTAGCTGTTGAGAATCTCGAGATTGTATAAGAATTTCAATGCACGCGTATGTTTTGCATTTTGATATGTAGCTGTTGAGAATCTCGAGATCCTATAATAATTTCAATGCAAGCGTATGTTTTGTATTTTGATATGCAGCTGTTGAGAATAACGAGATTCTATAAGAATTTTAATGCACACGTATGTTCTGTATTTTGATATGTAGCTGTTGAGATTCTCGAGATTCTATAAGAATTTCAATGCACGTGCGTGTCCTTTATTCTAATACTTAGATGTTGAGGTTCGTCCGGATTTAGGCATTTAGCAATCTTGTTTACATGTAAGCCTCAATGAGACAGAGAGTCATGAATAAATCCAATGTTCCTATCTCAAATGTAGAGGTCACACATTGAGAACAAATAACATGTCAGATCTTTTCCGGGCCATACCTTTGACATGCATAAATGAATATTGTTTATATTTGGCATGAATGTTAGCTTGCATGAGAAAAAGTGTCGCATGCAAAAGTCAGATTCCTATCTCAAAGGTCAAGGCCACAATAATGGGTCAAATGTCACTTTAGAGCTTGTCCGTGCCATAACTTAAGTTAAAGATAAAGTTAAATAACTAAAGTATGGAGCAATTTGTTTATTTAGCATAATTTTTTACATCTATGAGACTGAGTGTCGTGCGCAAACTCAAGGTCCCTATTTCAAATGTCAACGCCATACTCAGGTTCAAAGGTTAAGAGCTTGTCCACTGACATACACTGAACATTCTTTTTTTTATTTGGCACAGATGTTATCGTAAATGAGACGAAGTGTCATGCGTTTACCACACCCCACCCCCCATCTAAAGGTCAAGGTCACACTCAGGGGGTCAAAGGTCATATAAGGCTTAGTTCATAACTTTGGCATGCATTTATCATTTCTTTTATTTGGCAGATCCTTTTTTATGAACTTACAATTTGTTTTTAGAATAACATCACATTGTTGTTCCTATAAATAGCTTATTTTGCAATTTCTTTATTGTTGGCCTTATAGAAAATAAAACACCACTTTTCTGCGGCACAACGTGGATAAAACATCACATTTTAGGTTTATTATGTCTCCCCCATCTATTATTTTTGCCTTCGCCGTCTGTCTGTATATCTATCCGTCTTTCCGTCTGTCCGTCTGCATTAAGCTTGTCCAGCTTTCAAAGGTCAAACTGCTTGCCAGATTTCGACGAAACTTAACAGGAGTTACTAGTACCAAACCTAGTTGAGCATATCGCTTGCACGTTCCGCTCCCCTGCATAAAATTGCCGATAGAGCTAAAAATAGAAAAATCTTTTCCGGCTTTCATAGGTCAAACTCCTGGCCGGATTTCGACGAAACTTCACAGGAATGATCAGTACTTAGCCTAGTTGTGCAGGTCGCCGGCACGTTCCACATCGCTGCACAAAATGGCCGCCAGAGCTAAAGTTAAAATTTCTTGTCCCGCTTTCACAGTTCAAACTGCTAGCTGAATTTGGACGAAACTTCACCAAGCCTCAAGCCTAGTTTTGACCTGTCTTTGTTTAGATATTGAAATGAAACTTTTTTGATTGACTGAAATGTTTTAGTCAACTAGGCGATGTGTTAACAAATTATTTGCTCGACATTGTTGCCCATTGGGCTTCAACATTCTAGTTTACCATAAATAAGCTGATATAGACATTTGTAGCAGTATTTAAAGAGTAACTCAGATATGATTATATTCTGATTGTCTTTGATGTTAAAAGAATAATGATATTGTGCCTAAAACCTTTTTCATTTTTCACTGAATTGTTAAATTGCAAAGGAAGTAGACCAATAGATATTTCTGTTTGAAAGTACTTGCTAAAGGTGTCTCTCTTTGTAGTCACAGCTTTAAATTCAACATTTAAACTTCATTTATTGATATAATCAATACTTTCATAAATTCCATATTGATAAATAATAATAATTATAAAACCATTTATGGTTATTTTAAGCAATTAGAAATCCATTTCTATACTTTAATTAATGCCTTTCTATCTTTGAAAAAACGGGTTCTATCTCTAGATATTTAGCTGCTCCTGACTGTACATGAGTTGTCAAATATGGACCGGTTTTTACTGTCTACGTGTTGATCTAAAGTTCATTATTGTAAATGAGTTCGCACTAGGTGTTTTGACATCAAAACATCAAAGTCTTACCCAGTTCATGTTGAGCGTAAATATATTATATTAACGCCGTTAATATTATTATTCACCTATAAAATTGTATCTATATCTTCACCGCTACACGCTTGATTTATTTGCAATATCCAAAAGCGGTGTATGATAATAAGAACACTACTTTGATCACGTGTGACAAGCTAACTGACATATCTTGAAAATAAATCGTATCATAAATATATAAATACGTGCTATCCCCTGATCCATTCAGAGATGAAATGCATTATTTTGATACATGTACAATGGTAGAAAAAAATGTTCTTTTAACGTAAATATTGTATAGTTGTATAACAAAACTAAATATTTCAGACAAAAAGTCGTCTTTGAAACCATGAATAATCACTTCAAATTATCTATGTAAACATGAAAATAAATTATGTGTGTGTATAATCCGTACTATGTGTTTTATGCAACTGTAACTGGTACTGCTAAGTATTGCTTATTTGTTTATACCACTGAAAAACGGAACTTTTTTTAAAGCGGCATGCCTCCAGATCGTTCGACAACAACAAAACGTATTTTTTAGATATCTTGAAATAAATGCTATATTTCTTAAGAAGGCTTTAAAACTTAATTCCTGACAAACTTTATGATATGGAAACACATAAGAATTTGCTGTTTTTACTACTTTTTACGATTAAAATCGAAAAGCGTTTGTCACACTTTTACTCTAGGTAAACTGTCTCGATTATAAATATCTATATTTTGCAGTCATTACTTCAGCTATAGTGCTATTTGTTACGACGACGGGAAAATGTCTTTATTGCCGCGGCGGTCCGGGGTTCGATTCCCGACGCGGTCATCTTTTTTCTTGATTTTGGAAATTTAAAAAATATTTAAGAAACAAAAATTCATATTGTAGTGTTCATAATATGACCAAACTTCAATTTGAAAAAAAAAGAGATTATTTTTAGCCAAATCTGGAGGTCAATGCCTTTAACATCTGTATGTTATACATGACATGTTATTGTGAAAGTGGCTATACAAACACAGGTAGTTTGAACATTTAATCAAATATTTCATTTGATTGGGATTTTTACACTTTGATTTGTATCTAAAAATTAACTAAGTGAAAGATTTTCCTGTTGAAAACTAACGTATAGAATTATAGAGCGTTAAAAGTGTGGTTCTGTTGAAATAGAATATGAAAACTATAATTTTTCGATTTATTGATATTCTCTCAACGCCAAACTTAATTATAACATTTGTTTAAATTTTTAACGACAAAAAGCAATGTTTAAAAGATTCTGGCCAGTCCATTTCAGTTAAAATTACTTCAGTCTGCGGCGCTGAAGAGCAGTTGTACTTTGCTTTGTACTTTTAGTTAATAAACGGTATAAGTACAAAATAATTGATATCAAGCCCATAACGTGTTGTAATCTGTCAGTAATAATTGGTACTAGCTGTCTTAAGAGATAATTCTGACAATTATATGCCAAGGTTAGATTTAATAGCTTTATACCTTTGTGTAGATGAAAGAGCCACAGTAAAGCAACACGCATTATGTCTGCCTAAAATGTCCGTATATAAAATAAAACATTTCATATGCATATAATGTTGATGTAATGATATTTATAACATTAAATGTATTGAAGATCGTCGGTCCTTAGTTAGTGCTACATGACAAGTCTATTTTCAACAGATGTTGTGACCTTGGCTCCGCTCTTGTGTATATTATACAATTCAATACTAATTGCTATTGTCTGATTAGAAAACGTTATTGTTACGAGTTACGAGCTTTATATCACTGTGATTGCCATTTCTTGGACTAAGATCACAAAGACACAACCAACTTTAATTACTTTCATTTATTTGAGGTCTACCGGCTTTTGCTTAGTGAACATTTACATAGCACAGAAGTACCAATTTCACGGGTTGTACTACATCGGTTTTTCAATGTCTGTTTAAATGAGGATTAGGTAAGACATGTCTTATCTTAGACCTTTCAAAATAACAGTCTTTATAATATATCGTTGAATTTTTCAAAGTTGTTTTTGATAAGATACAATGAAGCCGGATTATAACTCAACTAGCCATACATCATGTACATTAGTAATAGTTTCTACTTATGCTTTGCATATTTTCTATGTCTTACCATCAGCATTAAAACTTTGGAATGATCTTCCGTTAAATATTCGAGACTCAGAATCACTATCTTCTTTTAAAAGTAAACTGAAAGAATTATATCAACCGCCAGTAGTTCCATCTTTTTTCACTAAAGGCGAAAGATTTTCAGCCGTTCACCATGCCCGTATAAGAAATAACTGCAGCAAACTAAATTCTGATTTGTATAAAATCATCTCTTTCCGAGCCCGTCCTGTGACTGTGGTGCTGAGAATGAAAATGCTGATCATTATGTTTTATTTGCGAACGAGGCGAACATTATTCATTAATACTAGAGCCTTTCATCCTCTAAGCTCAAAGAAACTTTTATTTGGCATTGACACTTTAACAGAATCCCAGAATGGAGAACAAAAGATTAAAATAACGAAAACGCTAACTCGAGTTCATCAAAACATGTAACTGCTGCAAAGTTATTTAGCGAAAACTAGGGACGGTGGTGTCAGTACTAGCGGCAACTAAACAATGGTATATCTTCCTGTATGTTTATTTCTTTATTATTTTTACACTTTTATAACATTTTGTTTGATATCTAGCAAAATAATTATTAAACTTCTTTTCAATACTTCTTTTCGATGCATATTTTCTAAAATTCTTTGTTTAAATTTTGAAATTGTACAACCAATCACACAACCTTAACACATTACTTTTGAGCTACTTATAAACTGACTGTGCTAGGGAGGGCCCTAGATAATGTTGGAATAACTTTTGGCCCAACCCATTTGTATGTATTTGATTTAATGCTTGTATTAAATGTGATGTATACATGTGTGAATATATATATACAATAAAATATGATTAAACTAGAAAAAAATCCAAGATCAAAAGCAGAAAAATCGCCATAATTATGACATATTATTGCGTCGGTGTGATGTTTAACCCAACAAAAAACGTTTATATTTTGACACAATTTGATTTGACATTATTTGCTTCTCATCCATTTAGTTGACATCCTTAAGATGACTTACAACCTCTGCAAACGACTGAGAAACAAGAAATAGTTGACTTTCGTTTCTACATTTAAACATCCTTACTGGTATGGAATAGCCGAAAAGTATGTCTGGAAAATGGACGTTTTGGCATGTTTTTCCGTCAATTTTCTCTTTTACCTTCTCTATCAATTCGATTACACACTTGGCCATGCTGTATTTTGTAGGACGTATATGTGATAAAATATCATGTATCATTACTGACTTTATTTCAGTGCTTGATACTGGAGACGTTTCTGGATTGAAATATTTTACAAGCTTATAACACTGTGTCAGATCCTTTCGCAGTTTTGTCAAAATAAGCATTATGTTTAACTGCATATGCGAATATGAGGGACAAAATGTAAAAGTTCCATGCTGTGGAGCAACCTTAAACAAATCATGAGTTGACGGAATGGTCAGGCTCAAGTCAGAGTGTAATTTGTATGACATCTGTATAAATACTGGATGTAATCGTTTTGATAGTTCCGGGGAAGAGAGAAATATACCTGGAACGCAGTCGACCTTCACTGGGAAAGGCATTTTCCGACGATGAGATCTCCACAGGAAATGAAATGTTAAACAAATCTTTCCAGCTCTAGCGTCATCCATTGTCACAGTACTTAATGTCCCACCTTCCTTTTCTAAAAAGAAGTTGTTATGATGCAAGATATTAAAAACAGGTGACACGAGTTCTCGAAACAAAGTGATTAAATACTTAGTAACCATTCCATCATGAATAACCTTTCTTCGCAAACCGTCATGTAGATATGTATACGACTCTTTGATATACTTCATTTTTGCACAATTTTCAGTATTGCTGTCCCAAGAAATATTAATGTTTCTGTTTGAAAAATGTGGAAAATACACCTCAAAGTCAAACTCATCTGGACTTGTTATCTTTGTACCTTCAGCCATGCTTCCCATTATAGTAACATATTTTGATATCTGGTCCCTCGGTATATGGAACACTCCAGAGTTTTTGAAAGCTCTGAACACAATTTCTTCCAGCACTTCTTTCACGGCCGTCAATACAGATTTAACTTCAGGTTCCGACCAGTCCTTGTCCATGATAACTTTCCTCATATACAGCCTTTGGAGATGGTTTTGTATTTCTGAAACAGTCATCTCATTTAGGTGTTTTGAACTAGATTGTGCAGAGTTTATAAATTAGAAATTTATGTACATCGTAATCTGGAATCAAAAGAGAGAAATCTACTTCTTTCTTGTACAAAATAAACAAAAATACTTTTCAGATGTGTGTTAATGTTATGTGAACGTTCCGTAATATTTGACACGTTACCTTTATAATTATATTTATCACCTTTGTCAGCATCTGCATCTTCTTGTTTGATAACGAACCACAGCATGACTGTTACAGTGACCAATATCAAGGACACAACAACTTTAATCTGAAATAAAAGCAAGTAATTTAACGACAATACTAGCTACTGTTTACGTTTCTTAGACGGGCTATTTGATAAGTTGCCGGCTCTGTCCTTATTTCAACTATAACCAAGACAGAAAATGCACATGTATACACAAAAAAAGAAATCCAGAACTCATTAATGTAAATGCTTCTATAAATTATAATCAACATGAGGCGTTTTCCCCGGCGATGTTTCATGGTTTGCTGGCTGTTATTTTGGTTGACCGCCATGAAAACGCAGTAACGTTACTGACTACACGTGATGTAATAATAGTAATAATAGTAATGACAAAATAGATTTAATCACTAATTACAATGGCCGTCATCTTGAATACCAGTATCAGCATATTTTGCTTTGATGCTGATATTCTCCAAGGAAAATAATTCTAATTTAGACTCTTACCTCGAGTTCACTGTTAAATCTCGGTATTTCCTTTCAATTTCTCCACTAAAATAAATGTTTTGAATTGTTTTCAATATGCGTGCGAAACAAAAACATCCTTTTAGGACACATCAAAAAAAAATTATATTTTATATTTTGTAAATATGTAACTGTATACAAAGTATATGGTTTGACAGTAAACTAGTTTGAAAGGATACAGTGTGATAATGTAGTTTGTATGACGTCACTAGTTCAACAGTCCGGAATCATGTAAAGTCTGTCCGACTGTTTTGGGCTGCCCGCTGATTAAATGAAACTTACGTATTAATTAGAGGATATATGTTTGTTTCCGTGTTAGATTGAAATATCGTTCAGGAGTGAACACCAGATTTAATATTTGGCAACGAGTGAAAATGTAAAATATGGTGTTCGTGATTGAAAGATATTTCAATTGTACTTGTAAAACAAACAAATTTTCTTTTAATCGCATGTTTTTGACTATTTACCTATTTCATAGTTTCTTACCGGTTACGAATATGTTTGTTGTTTTTTTACTGTGAAAATACCAGATATGCTTCACTCTGATATTTCGATAGTGGACGGATCCAAAACTGTCAATCATTAATGTTTACATAAAACAGACTGTCCAATCGGGACTGTCAAATATGATTAACCTAGTTTACACAATAGACCACGTGCGTTTTGTTATACCGATTGTGAGCACTTGACCTTGGTATGAATACAATAATAATAGAGGGAGAAGTTAGATGAAATTTATCGACAAACATTTGAACTGTCCATTTACTAAAAGAAATATAATTAACACTACTATTTCTTTGCTACTTTCCATTTCGTGATAAGTGCCTTCCGAGTGAATAATGTTCATCGTGTCCATGGTCCTCAGGTTATCATGCACTTCGGGCATTGTCAAAAAATGACTCAAAAACAAATATTAACCAGTTATTTTTTTATTGAACAAAACATTTTTCACACTAGATGCCGTTTTAAATTTATGTAATGCTATCTGCACCAACGTTGATCAACATTGCAAGACAAAAAGTTTAGTTTCAGGCATAAAACCAGTAAACTGCTGTTTTAAAAGCAACACATACTTCAACATTTACGGACATTTTTAATTTTTTACTAATATTAAGGTAGTGGACCTGTAATGGTAATTAGGAATTTCCGTTTGATTCCATATTTTTGCGATTTCTGAATTTCTCAGCCTGCTCTTTTGAGCTACAATAACGCCCGAAGAATTCTGATGTAGGATACGGATATTACGTAATAACACGGACATTGCCGAACGACATTACAGGTCTAATACCAAAAGAAGAATTTTCTGCTTCATACGATTGTTTCAAACGCCTACAATGTATCTATATAAACCAAAGTATTTGAAAGACATCAGTTGAAAGCAGCGTTTTCTCAAGATTTGAAAGCCTTACCTTATTCATGGCTTAAATGTGTATCCTTCTTTTTTATTTGTATGTACTTTAAGTGTATTTATTCACCTTTATAACAATTGTTGTTTCACATAGATACACATCATTAATTTACAATATCTAGAAGCAATGTATAATCAGGCTATGTATAAATTAGTGTTAAGTTATACATGCTTGAAGCGTGCAAGTATCAAAAAGAATATTAATATTTCATCGGACAGTACTAAAAAATTGTTCAAGAATGAAGTTTATCAATGAACCGTACGCATATCCACATGACGGTTTGCGAAGAAAGGTTATTCATAACTGAATGGTTACTGAGTATTTAATCACTTTATTTCGAGAACTTGTGTCACATGTTTTTCATATCCTGCATCACAACAACTTTTTGTAGAAAAGGAAGGCGGGACATTAAGCACTGTGACAATGGAAGACGCTAGAGCTGGAAAGAGTTGTGTAACATTTCATTTCCTGTGGAGATTTTATCGTCGAAAAATGCCTTTTCCAGTGAAGGACTGCGTTCCAGATATATTTCTCTCTTCCCCGGAACTATCAAAACGATTACATCCAGTATTTATACAGATGTCAAACAAATTACACTCTGACTTGAGCCTGACCATTCCGTCAACTCATGATTTGTTTAAGGTTGCTCCGTAACATGGAACTTTTACATTTTGTCCCTCATATTCACATATGCAGTTAAACATAATGCTTATTTGACAAAAACTGCGAAAGGATCTGACACAGTGTCATAAGCTTGTTAAATATTTCAATCCAGAAAAATCTCCAGTATCAAGCACTGAAATGAAGTCAGTAATGATACATGATATCTTATCGCATATACGTCCTACAAAATACAGCATGGCCAAGTGTGTTATCTAACTGATAGGAAAGGTAAGAGAGAAAATTGACGGTAAAAAATGTCGAAACGTCTTTTTTCCAGAGGTATTTTTCGGCTTTTTCATACCAGTAAGAATGTTTAAATGTAGAAACGAAAGTCAACTATTTCTTGCTTCTCAGTCGTTTGCACAAGTTTTAAGTCATCTTAAAGCTGTCAACTAAATGGACGAGAAGCAAATAATGTCAAAACATCTAAACATCACATCTAATATGTCATAATTATGGCGATTACCCTGCAGTGAAACGTAGAGGAAGACCCCCGTGTTTCTTCGTGCATTATTTTATCATGGTCGCGTACTTGGGTATAACCACCAACTTTTCGTAAGCCGGCTGGATTGCTTCCTTACATGAAGAATTCTATGCCCCAAATGAGGCTCGAACCCACATCGGGTGTGGATACCCCAAGCTATAGAAGCACTAGAAAGCGCTCATTAACAAATATCTATTAAAAGATGCAGCATTTCATGTATTCAGATGACAAAGTGTAATCGAATGTAGCATTTGAGTAAAAGCCACTCTCAGACTTTGTTCGAGATCAACAAATCATACGAGGAAACGTTTTCCTATCTTATTTGAGAGACATATCAGGGCCCGTATTCATAAAGAATCTTAGATAGAAATATATCTTAGAAGTCATCATTTTCTAAGTTTTTCTCATTTTTGACTTAAAATGTGTCTTAGAAACATTTTTGCCTAAGAATTGTTCTAAGAACGAAATCTGGCTTAGAAATTATCTTAAGTAGGTGATTTTTCTCTTAAAATTTAAGACAGGTGGCCACTTATCTTAACTTTTAAGAATTATCTTAGAAAAGTAAAAATGAAATGGATGCCAATGACCGCAGTTAACAGTTTTTCATGAATTGCATCTTTACTGTATAGACTTTATTAAGCTTAATTTAACTTGTGACGGGCTTTCCGCGTCATAGGTAGCACCTAATTTCGTATTAAATATAGACATTGAAAAGAAACTAAGAAAAACATTTTCTTATACTTTTTTCGCTAAGATTTTTCTAAGTCGCTTTATGAATAAGAACTTAAGAATTTCTCTTAGCTAAGTCTAAAAAAATAAGATAAGAAATATCTTAGAGTTGATTCTAAGATTCTTTATGAATACGAGCCCAGGACGACAAGACTCGTTAACACAATTTTTTCAGCTGCTTTCATGATATATAAAATATATCTTATGTACCAAATAGATCGAATGAGTATCTTGAAAATATTATTCTATTAAAGGTGTGTAATCAAATTTCTGTCAACAGTTGGAATTGTTCAAAGCTTATCATTTATACGTTTCACCGAGGTCTAAATACGCGTCTGAATTTTACTGGAAGTATTTTCAAAACTTGATGTTCCTATCCTAGTTGTCCAACAAAAATAACGTTGTTTTAGAATAAGTTGTATACATATTGTGACTATGAAATAACATGAATAGAAGCACTGATGTATAAAATTGTCAAAATGTGCATGCCTTTTTGTTTCAGTTTGTTGAAAAACACAGACACTTGGGACCAGAATGACCACCCCACCATCCCGCACCCCTGCTAACTGTTAGCCAATATTTGTACAAAAGTTGCTAATATTTCTGTATGACACGAAATGTGACCCGCTATTGGAGCTTGTTTATTCGGATTAGTTGTATTCGGACAGAGGATATGTCATTAGTATTAGTTCTCCAAAGATTGGTCTCTACATAGACTGTATAAGAATTAGAGTCGCAATAGTCAGTCAGTATAGAAGTTGAGTAAATAATTCAGAATTATACTGCGGATCTCCGTAAAAATTTCAACCGCTGAAATGTCGCAAACATGAAAAACTATGACAAACGTACGTTCAATGTTGAATTCCGTGCATCTCCGGAAACTACATAGAACAAATTGATAAATTGGCGAAAAACATCTGAAGTAGCAATACAGGCAGTGTATTTACAGAATTCACTGGGACCCGGGTGTCCTCTATAGATATGATGCCCAGCGTCGTGTCTCCGTATCGTTATATCGTTATTCATAAGGAATATGCTATAGAGTCGAACTATTGGTCGCAGTGTGTAGAAGGGAGACCATACGGCGCAAAACGCCGACATAGACGCAATGACAGAGGGCAAAGAATTACTTATAATATTACGTGTTTAACGTTTGCATATAAGACAACAACTACGAAATTTTAAAAGGTTCTATATTAATTTATAGAAAGCGATTTTCTGAAGAAAATCACAATTGCATGACTGCATAAAAAATTTCTACCGTGTACGAAACAAAAAGTGAACCGGGTAAATCTCGAGATTGTAGTTGTTTTCCTTTATTCGGTAGTAAAAGTTTATCAGTAATAAATGTTTCTCACATATAATTATGTTTATGTATAATAATTGAACCGACAGGAAAACATTTCTTGGGTGATACAGAATGCTGTTGGTCTGCCGTTGCTTAAATATTACCAACGTTTATTTCATACATACAAAACAACCAATTCTGATAAATGCTATTGTTTATATCTACACGGTTAAAACATAGACAGTATTAAGTTTTCAATGCACGCAAGTGTCCTTTAGTTTGATATATACCTGCTGTAATTCTCGAGATCTATAGGAATTTTTAATGCACGCGTATATTTTGTATTTTGATATGTAGCTGTTGAGAATCTCGAGATTCTATAAGAATTTCATTACATGCGTATGTTTTGTATTTTGATATGTAGCTGTTGAGAATCTCGAGATTCTATAAGAATCTCAATACACGCGTATGTTTTGTATTTTGATATGTAGCTGTTAAGAATCTCGAGATTCTGTAAGAATTTCAATGCACCCTTTTGTTTTATATTTTGATATATAGCTGTTGAGATTCTCGAGATTCTATAAGAGTTTCAATGCATGCGTATGTTTTGTATTTTGATATATAGCTTCTGAGATTCTCGAGATTCTATAAGAATTTCAATACACCCTTTTGTTTTGTATTTTGATATATAGCTGTTGAGATTCTCGAGATTCTATAAGAATTTCAATGCATGCGTATGTTCTGTATTTTGATATGTAGCTGTTGAGATTCTCGAGATTCTATAAGAATTTCAATGCACTTGCGTGTCCTTTATTCTAATACTTAGATGTTGAGATTCGTCCGGATTTTTTTGTCCATACAATAAATTTGAAAGGCATTTAGCAATCTTGTTTACATTTGGCATAAATGTTAACCTCAATGAGGCGGAGTGTCATGCATAAATCCCATCTTTCTATCTCAAATGTAAAGGTCACACATTGAGAACAAATAGCATGTCAGACCTTTTCCGGGCCATACCTTTGACATGCATAAATGAATCTTGTTTATATTTGGCATGAATGTTAACTAGCATGAGAAAAAGTGCCGCACGCAAAAGTCAGATTCCTATCTCAAAGGTCAAGGCCACAATAAAGGGTCAAATGTATCTTTATTTGGCATAAATTTTTACATCTATAAGACTAGTGTCGTGCGCAAACCCAGGTCCCTAAAGGGCAACGCCACACTCAGGTTCAAAGGTCATTTTAGAGCTTGTCCACTGACATGCATTGAACTTTCTTTTTTTTTATTTGGCATAGATGTTATCGTAAATGAGACGAAGTGTCATGCGTTACCACAGGCCCCCATCGTAAAGGTCAATGTCTTAGGGGGTCAAAGGTCATATGAGACTTAGTTCATAACTTTGGCATGCATTTATCATTTCTTTTTATTTAGCAGATCCTTTTTTATGAACTTACAATTTGTTTTTAGAATAACATCACATTGTTGTTCCTATAAATAGCTTATTTTGCAACTTCTTTATTGTTGGCCGTACAGAAAATAAAACACCACTTTTCTGCGACACCTCATCTGTTGTTTTTGCTTCGCCGTCTGTCTGTCTAACTGTCCGTTTTTCCGTTCGTCCGTTCGTATTAAGCTTGTCCAGCTTTCAAAGGTCAAACTGCTTGCTAGATTTCGACGAAACTTAAGAGGAGCTATTAGTACCAAACCTAGCTGAGCATATCGCTGGCACGTTCCGCTTCGCTGCATAAAATGGGCACCAGAGCTAAATATAGAAAAGTTTTGTCCTGCTTTCACAGGTCAAACTCCTGTCCGGATTTCGACGAAACTTCACAGGAGTGATCAGTACTAAGTCTAGTTTTGCAGGTCACCGTCAATTTCCGCTTCGATGCACAAAATTGCCGCCAGAGCTAAAGACAAAAATATCTTGTCCCGCTTTCCCAGTTCAAACTTCTAGCTGAATTTCGACGAAACTTCACCAAGCCCCAAGCCTAGTTTTGAACTATCTTTGGTTAGATATTGAAATGAAACTTTTTTGATTGGCTGAAATGTTTTAGTCTTCTAGGCGGTGTGTTAACAAATTATTTGCTCGACATTGTTGCCCTTTGGGCTTCAGCATTCTAGTTTACTATAAATAAGCTGATATAGACATTCGTAGCAGTTTTTAAAGAGTAACTCAGATATGATTATGTTCTGATTGTCTTTGTTGTTAAAAGAATAATGATATTGTGCCTAAAACCCTTTTCATTTTTCACTCAATTGTTAAATTGCAAGTAAAGTAAACCAATAGATATTTCTGTTTGAAAGTACTTGCTAAAGGTGTCTCTCTTTGTGGTCACAGCTTTAAATTCAACATTAAAACTTCGGTTATTAATATACACAATACTTTCATAAATTCAAAATTAATAAATATATAATATTTTTATGGTTATGTTAAGCAATTAGAAATCCATTTCTAGATTTTAATTAATGTTTTTCTATCTTTGAAAAAAAACGGGTTCTATGTCTAGATATTTAGCTGCTGCGACTCTCCTGACTGTACACGAGTTGTCAAATATGGACCGGGTTTTACTGTCTACGTGTTGATCTAAAGTTCATTATTGTAAATGAGTTCGCACTAGGTGTTTCGACATCAAAACATTAAAGTCTTATTGTCCGTAAGTATTGACCTGGCACTCATGAATATTCCGTATATTTCCGTAAATTAATCTTCGGTTTCCGAACCTAAATAGCGTTACTACTAAATATTTCATATATCATTCTTAATTGATATACTGTCGCAAGTACAAGTAGCTATGCAGACAAAGCGTTAAGCTACCAATATCAGAGTTGTGGGTTCGAGTCCTACGTCTGACCATATCTTTTTCCCCAAATTTTATATGCAGACTTTCTACTTATTTGATCAAACATATCGTGATATTTATGGTTCATTTATTAACAGTAATTATATTGACGCGTTGTTAAATATGAAATAAGATTATTTTAAAGGTATCTTAGATAAAAAGACAAATTATTTGTCACCAGCGTTCCAGAAAATAAATAGTACAAGAGAAAACAATTAAAATTCATGAAATATGATACAAAAATAATTTTAAAGATGACATTACAATACATTTAATTGAAAAAAACATATAGATTTCTTAGCGATTTCGAACCCGTAGTAACATGCGTTGAAGTCAGACAACTTACCTCTACGCCACCGTGTCATCGATGTACTTTTCATGTTACTTTAGTAATTTAGATACTTTCAGGATAGAAAGTTTGCGTAAATTAACGAAAGCGCCCGAAAATATTGGCGAAGATTAATGAGTGCCATGTCAATACTTACGGACAATACCCAGTTCATGTTAAGCGTAAATATATTTTTATTAACGCCGTTAATAGTTATTATTCACCTATAAAATTTTATCTATATCTTCACCGCTACACGCTTGATTCATTTGCAATATCCAAAAGCGGTGTATGATAATAAGAATACTCCTTCAATCACGTGTGACAAGCTAACTGACATATCTTGAAAATATATCGTATCATAAATATATAAATACATGCTACCCCTGGTCCATTCAGAGATGAAATGCATTATTTCGATACATGTACAATGGTAGAAAAAATGTTCTTTTAACGTAAATATTGTATAGTTGTATAACAAAACTAAATACTTTAGACAAAAAGTCGTCTTTGAAACCATGAATAATCACTTCAAATTATCTATGTAAACATGAAAATAAATTATGTGTGTATAATCCGTACTATGTGTTTGAGGCAACTGTAACTGGTACTGCTAAGTGTTGCTTATTTGTTTATACCACTGAAAAACGGAACGTTTTTTAAAGCGGCATGCCTCCAGATCGTTCGACAACAACAAAAAATATTTTTTAGATATCTTGAAAAAAAATGCTATATTTCTTAAAAAGGCTTTAAAACTTAATTCCTGACAAACTTTATGATATGGAAACACATAAGAATTTGCTGTTTTTACTACTTTTTACGATTAAAATCGAAAAGCGTTAGTCACGCTTTTACTCCAGGTAAACTGTCTCGATTATAAATATCTACATTTTGCAGTCATTACTTCAGCTATAGTGCTATTTGTTACGACGACGGGAAAATGTCTTTATTGCCGCGGCGGTCCGGGGTTCGATTCCCGACGCGGTCATCTTTTTTCTTGATTTTGGAATTTTAAAAAATATTTAAGAAACAAAATTCATATTGTAGTGTTCATAATATGACCAAACTTCAATTTGAGAAAAAAAAATAATTTTTTTTAGCCAAATCTGGAGGTCAGTGCCTTTAACATATGTATGGTATACATGACATGTTATTGTGAAAGTAGCTATACAAACACAGGTAGTTTGAACATTTAATCAAATATTTCATTTGATTGGGATTTTTACACTTTGATTTGTATCTAAAAATTAACTTAGTGAAAGATTTTCCTGTTGAAAACTAACGTATAGAATTATGGAGCGTTAAAAGTGTGGTTCTGTTGAAATAGAATATGAAAACTATAATTTTTCGATTTATTGATATTCTGTCAACGCCATACTTAATTACAACATTTGTTTAAATTTTGAACGACAAAAAGCAATGTTTAAAAGGTTCTGGCCAGTACATTCCAGTTAAAATTACTTCAGTCTCCGGCGCTGAAGAGCAGTTGTATGTGCTTTGTATTTTTAGTTAATAAACGGTATAAGAACAAAAGAATTAAAGGTCCAATACTAAGGAAAGTGAACATTTTAATTTCTTTTAAAAAGCACTCCTTGGAAAATCCTTTTATCATTGTGCACGTATTCAGGCTATATTCTTAAAATAAGGATCAATACAGACAGTATATATTCCTAAAGTTACAACTTAAAAAAGATCTGCATACACAGTTTAATGCAATGAGGTCTTGAACAATATAGAAATTACAATAATAATTACTGTAAAATGTCAGAATTTATGCTGCATACACAGCTTAATGCAATGAGGTCTTGAATAATATAGATATAATAATAATAATTACTGTAAAATATCAGAATTTATGCCCTTGTGATAAGATATTCCCTTCAATTTTCCATCAGCCCAATTAATTATTATAGCTGTTTCTTATATATTTCATGAAAATATCATCCATGAGGCATAAATGATCTTTATTGACAAGTTGACATACCACGTGTTAATTTAATGCTATGGTGCTGCCTCTTTAATTTTCAGTAAATTAAAATTCAAAGCAACTTGCCCACATAAGATTAAAATAAAGATCTTTACATTTAATAAAAACGACCGTAGGATTTTTAAAACACAGACCACAAATTTGTAATCTTTAAAAATAAAAATAATTGAGAAACCTATTAGACATTATTTCAAATTGTTAAAAGTATTAAGAAAACTTATTATACACATTACATTAACATCAGACTGACCGATATTTAACACCCAAGTGGGAGCAGGAAGTGTTAAGTCTGCTTCAATGACATATTCTTGAACCCCATAGAGTTAACAGGACACATGGCATGCACATTGTTATGATAACAATCAGTATGCAGCCAGTGGATAGGAAATTTTATGCAAACTTAATGTATCCAGAGTAACTATGTGTCTATTTGAAACAAATCTTCCATTAAGGGTTAAAATTTAGCAATATTTTCAACTAGCTACATTAGCTAGCCCCTCTTTACTTATAAATTAAATGGAAATGTGACGCACTTAAAGATTAATGCTACAACAATAATTTCAGTTATATATTACTAGCCAGCATTTTGAAATGACGAAAATTTTACAAGGCTTTCAATTTGATGCTAAAAACATTAGAAACAGCTATCCAAATAGATGATATTGATAAATTACATGATTGGATTTTTTTAAAATACTTTAATTACTTTTTAATTCAGCTGCCAAACGCATGAAAGGTTAAGAAAAGAGTTTAACACTATAATAAAAGCCGAGAGTACACCGCATGATAAGACCTATTCGCCCGTAGCGACACCTGTCAAATCATTTGGGAAGATAACTCAGCGAATGCTGCCATTACGCGGACAGACTGTCGATCTTTAAATTGATACAGACGTCAGATATTTTTTCTTCATCGAGCGTTTATATCTTTATGCAGCATGTGTCAGATGTTTTAACCATTAGCTTTGAACAAAAGAGAGGAATGAAACTGTATTGTTGCATTTCCAATTTATATTGAAATGTCTATGGGGTCATGAAATCGATCAGTAAGTACAGAGAAACGTAAAGGGTAATCTGCAAGTAAAGTCCACCTTGTTTGATAAAACTTGGACAATCAAAGAAAACTTTGTTTGTCTCTGCAGACAGTATACATATTTTTTAAAATGCGTTCTATTAAGTAGAAAAATGCACTTGATTAAATGTGTTATATTTTCTTATCGATGGAAGCACAGTATTTATTTAAGATATGACATATATTATACATAATTGTGTTTGCTTTTAGCACTTTTGTATATGCATTGACACGATTAACAAGGAAAATCAAATTAGATAAATGGAAGTATGAAAAGTAGTACGGGATTGATAAGCTGGTTATTTACCTAAAGATAATTTTCAGCGCTATTCATTACACCAAGAAGATGATATTAAAGGTAAAGGTAAGCGAAGGTATTATTTTGTTAAACGACCATCCTTTTCCTTAAAGTGGAAATATACGCATTTTTCAAGTAAAAATCCAGCTGAAATATATACGTATGTAAAAAGGGTGGAGGAAATAATAGCTATTAACCCAATATACCAATCTCTACCTGTAACCATTACGAAATGATAGCTTTACAAATATGACTTCTGTTATTTTGACCGAGGCTGTCTTTTGAAGAAAAGTCAAATTGCACGCAGGAGTTGCTTCCCTTCAACTTCAGAAATCTCTACCCATAGGTATGCGTATATTTCAACTTTAAGAAAAAGGATGGTCGTTTAACGAAATAATACGTCACTCTGACAAAATAGTACATTCGTTAGACATGATAGTATTGCAAGGGAGATCACTGCGTAGAAGATTAAAGAAAAGAACTATTATTTTATGCGGCATTATCGTTAATTGAACAAATCTAAATGTACTGCAACCGAAAATTGCTTTTATAAAAACACAATATGTGCAGTAAGATGCGCATAATGCCACTTTAAAGTAGCATGCTACCATGTCCAGTGAACATACTATCTTCTCAGAGTGACGTACTGTTTTATTAAATGACCATCCTATTTTCTCAAAAAAAGAAAACAAATACAAAACACGCTATAATGTCTAATACATATATTATCTTGTCAGAGTGACGTACTATTTTGTTACACAACCATCCTATTTCTCAAAGTAATATGCTATCATGTCCAGTGAACATACTGTCCTATCAGAGTGACGTACTACTTTGTTAAATGAACATCTCATTTTCTCAGATTTGCTTAGCTCAGAACGTACAGCACAATACTTTGCATCAAGAGGTCGCGACCAGATTTATATAGCGCCCTTTTCATGATAAACACGTTCAAAGTGGTAACCTTAAAATTTATATGCACATAACAGATTTCACACATAATTTTGCGGTGTTGGTGCAATGATTCATAAATAATTTTGCAGTATACTTGATATGATTTACAATTGTAGGTTTAAATAGTCCATACACTTTATCTAATTGATAAATCATAGACTCGCACTCAAAAACATATTATATGGTCATATATAAGTATATAAGGGTTAAAGGTCAACGGGTAAATGTACTAACCGCCATTTGCTAATTTTCAAATATCTTTGCAATTACAATAAATACATTATTAAAATTTAGCATAGCTTTAGACCAAAGTGGTACTAATAACATCATGAAATTTCAAAAAAAGTTAAATTACGCAAACATCAAATATTATTCATTTTACTTCCTCACCCCATTTGTAAAAAGTCACAGAAAACACATAAAAGTTGTGTAATTTGGAAAATGAGTGAATACCATTCATAAGAATGCGGGGTGTTCAAACCGATATTTTTTTCTAGAAAATGGTTAAATATGCGCAAATAATGAATGCTCTTTTTAGATAAGGTACGACAACTACGTTACTTTATTTTTTCCCAAAATACGTTTCTCGTTTTTAGTTTGTACATAGATTGACACCATTTTTGTTAATTTTTGTGACTTGTCAAAAATGGGTTGATGAATTTATGTGAAGACGTGCTTTGATTTGTTGAAAGCTCGACATTTCATTAATACCATATTGTTTTGCATTTAAAAGAAGTACTTTATTATGTAATTTTGAAGATATTGGCACAATAAATGGCAGGTTAGCTGTTTTGTTCGGTATATGTTGATTACGATGATGTAGTTTCATATATAATTTTAGTAATGCTTTTATATTAACGAATAAAAACGTCCTAGTAAATCTAAATGTAAAATTTACATACATGTAAGTAATATTAAGAAATACTGTTGAATTTGGCCTTAACACAAACAAACATATATTCTTTAAAAAGTATTCAAGATACAGACTTGTTTTGTTATGCAAGTTTTGTAAACCTGAACACCAGTACTCAGAGGACCCCGCCGAATAAAAACATTTCAATGTACAATTGTTGTCTAATCGCCTATTGCATTTCACAGACTGAAAATATTTTATAAACGTGGCATGTACCAAAAATGTTTGTAATCAACAAGAGCATAAATACAATTAAATATAGTGCCTTGACGTGCAATTCCTTTAAATACCCTCTATTATTGTATGAAATATGGACCATCCCCTTAAACCATTTCTTGAAAAATCTTTTATAATGTATAAAAATGATAAGGTGACTAGGGATAATTGATAAGTGACACACAGTAGAGTTATGATTTTTTTCCTGTGAGTGTAATCAACCCTTGTATGCAGTTTAAATAAACTTCCTTCCTAATTTGTAGAGTAATGTGCAGGAGAAATAAGTTTAATGAAAGGAGATAATTCAAAAAGTGAATAAAGGACGGTAAAACAAGAAAGCAATCTTAAGTTACGTTTCTTGTTTACAACCATTTTTTTAATGTCCTCTGTTTGCGCAATTTGAATAGATTCTCTTCCGTTTTTTTAGAGTTATAGCAGGGACAACTCAATTAAATAAAAGGATATTGAGCAAGGTAGTGGTCCCTGTACACAGCAATTTCGCTTAATATCGCCTATTTTTGTCTCTGTATGCAGTTTCCTTCGCACTTTTACACAAACTGCCATAAATGAGGATCAAAATGGATGAACAAGAAATTTAACAGAGTTGCCAATGTTACCCCCGACTAGGGACACAAAGCATACTACATGCCAATCCAACATTTTCTTCAAAGTAAGGAGTGGGGTGGATTTTGGGCGCGGGAGGGGGCAACATATTAAAGATGTTTATAAATTATAACTGTATATGAAATAATTCAAGAAGAGGTATGTAGTTTGAAATTTTCTGGAAATCTATAATTGGTGAATGATTTTAAATGTTTATATCTGTACTTTAAGGAATGAATGTGACTTTAATTTCAAACTGGAAAATAAAGAAAAACGAAATGGCAATATGAAGAACTGTCTTTCTTAAAGAGAAATAACTAATAAACAAATGAAATACACAACATTTATATGGCATGTAAAGGTGGCATGTCAAACGTTGCTAAATTATATATGTATGTTATCATTATTGTATATTTGTTATTGTTATTCAATGTCTTGTCATTCATATTCTAAAAGTCATTATTTTTATTTTATATTTCGTTATTCTTATTGTGTCTTTAATATTGTTATTCAATGTCGTGTCATTCATATTCTAAGTCTTACAAACTTCGTAAGATCTTGGGTCATGGTAATTTTCCAAATGTATTTGGTAAAATTATTAAACGTTTTATTAAAAGTGGTTACGACCCAACTGTTTTGAGACATACCGCATGTTTAGTGTTCAACCCGTTTACAGTTGGACACTACGCTTCCCTCTTTGATTGTGTCTGACGGAAGAGGGGGAGGACTCTATGATAAGTAGTTTTTAAATCCTACCAGGACTGAACTGTTTTGATATCTGTCTTCTGGCCTGTTTCGTCGGGCCCTTAAGGGTGTTTCTCTTGTTGCTCTGTCTTCAGAAAAGGCATTGAGTACATACGTTTTTGGTTCTAAATGTTTCCTTTTTATATTTTTATACACGAGCATTTTTGTGTTTTACATGCCATGCCTTTTTGTTTCCATTACGTGTGTTAGAGATTCACCTGGAGGGGATTATTTTTATTTACACTGTCCTGTATGGTGGGGGTAAGAGTGAGGTTGGGTGCGCACCATAAACCGGTTTAAGCTCCCCAGTGGTGTTTTGCCACTGACCGTTCCAAGGCGGTACCCCACTGTGTTCCTTTGTTTGTTCGTTTTGTCCTCTTGTGTAAGATTTGTGTGTGCGCGCGTGTATGTGTGTGTGTTCCTTTGTTTGTTCGTTTTGTCCTCGTGTGTTGGCTTTGTGTGTGTGCACGTGTATGTGTGTGTGTGTGTTTGTGGTGTACACGTCTGCGTACTGTAGGTTTCGTTTTGGGGAGGCTGCGTTTTTGGTACGTGGCATTCCCTGTTTGATATTTGTCTTTGTTTTTTACCATTGTTATTCTATATGTCGTTATTCTTATTGTATGTTCGATATTCTTATGGTAAACGTCATTATTGTTATTCTATATTTCATTATTCTTATTGTATCTTTGATATTGTTATTCAATGTCGTGTCATTCATATGCTTACCATTGTTATTGTATATGTCGTTATTGTTATTGTATGTTCGATATTCTTATGGTAAAAGTCATCATTGTTGTTCAATATCTGACGATTCTATTTACAAAACGTGTCATTCTTATTCTATGTTATGTGATTGTATTTGTATAGCGTCGCTGTGCTATTTATATCGCGGAAAATCGCACATACAATAAGAATATCAAGCTTACAAAAACAATAATGAATATACAACAACAATGATGTCTTTTACAATAAGAATATCGAACATACAATAAGAATAACGACATATAGAATAACAATGGTAACTCTTAGAATATGAATGACACGACATTGAATAACAATATCAAAGATACAACAAGAATAACGAAATATAGAATAACAATGATGACTTTTACCATTAGAATATCGAACATACAATAAGAATAACGACATATACAATAACAATCGTAAGACTTAGAATATGAATGACACGACATTAAATAACAATATCAAAGATACAATAACAATAACGAAACATAGAATAACAATAATGACTTTTACCATA
Source organism: Mercenaria mercenaria (assembly GCF_021730395.1). Taxonomy (NCBI): domain Eukaryota; kingdom Metazoa; phylum Mollusca; class Bivalvia; order Venerida; family Veneridae; genus Mercenaria; species Mercenaria mercenaria. The sequence continues at coordinate 60,363,021 of NC_069378.1, forward strand.
AGAATATCGAACATACCATAAGAATAACGACATATACATAAACAATAGCAAATTTTAGAATATGTATGACACGACATTGAATAACAATAACAAACATACAATAATAATAACATACATATACATGTGTATAATTTAGCAATGTTTGACATGCCATACATAAGGATTGTATTTATATATATATATATACGAGAGCATTTTGTGTTTCACATTCCATGCCTTCTCTTGCCTTTACGTATTTTAGGGTTTCATCCGGCGGGGATAACTTTTATTTACACTGTCTTGTGACTTTGGAACATGGTGGGGGTAAGAGTGAGGTTAGGTGCACAATAAACCGGTTTAAACTCCCCACTGGTGGTTTTGCCACTGACCGTTCCAAGGCGCGGTGTTCCTGTATTTGTTTGTTTTGTCTGTTGGATATTCTTCCTTGTTTATTTGGTCAATGCAGAGGTGCACTGCATATCAACCTATTGTATTGCAATCATAATAATGCTGTATTCACCTATATATACAACAAAGTTATAACTCGTGCCCGTGTTCATAGTCTGAAAATCTACAATTGTTAATAGCTTTTTCATATCTATCAATACCAATCGTCCTAATTATACCAATCGTCCTAATTTAAACTTGTTGTTATTTTCAATTAATGGGAAAACTGGTGAAAAATACATGTATTGTGCTTTATAATATAAAATGGTATTAATTTCATGTAACAACGAAAATAAAGAAAGTTAACTTGAGCGCTTGTGACCTTGAACTTTGCACATGTCACATGGTGACATCTTGTAATGGTGAATATTTATGCCCGTCTATTTAAATGTACATCCATTCATAAAAAGTCATATACCAGACAAAAATACCTTGAGCTAGAGGTCTGGGTCTTACATGGGACAAAGCAATTTGCTATGGTGACTGTGCCAGGTTACTTGACTATCGATGTATGCAAATGTTTTGACCGGACCAAAAAAATGACCTTTTATCGTTGACCTCATGTGACCTTAACCCATAGGACAAGGGCTTGCGTTTTGCATGTGACACGTTGACTCAATGTACGGAACATTTGTGCCAAATGAATTTGAATTTCGTTGATGAATGGTAGAGTTATGGACCGGACACGAAATAGACTCTGATAGCATTTGACCTCTAAATGTGACCTTGACCTTGGAGCTAGGGGTCTGGGTCATGTGTTCGACACGCCATTTCTTCACAGGGAACATTTGTGCTACGCTTTTTAAAAATCCCTTCATGGTTCAGAGTTTTGGACCGGACACAAAATGTGACGGACGGAAGGACGGACGGACGGACGCAACCCATTTCTATGTCCCCTCGTTTTTCTTATAAACATAACAAAGCATGATATACTCAGTGGTAGACATTTATTGCTCAGCAGCACATCAGTTCCTTTAGACTATCTATCCTTTGAACGGCGGGTGTTGTTTTCTTTTTTTCCCCTTTATAATATTAAAGCTACTTTAGAATACATTATTGGTCAAACTATGTTCGTGACTATTGCATGACTTTGTTGCGTAGAAAATAAAGTTCACTTCACATTGACGGTTTCTGCATCTTTTTCATCTGCTTTGCAAATAGAGTCCCGTTATTTTAAAATTTAATTCGTTTTTTTTCTGTATTTCATATGTTTATTTGTTGATCTATTTTAAGAATGTGAAGAGTTTAGAACTTTAGTCTGCTATTTAAGAACACAAATGAATGTTGTAACTTGTACATTGCCATCGGAACAAAACTGTTCAACATGCATCAAAATGAGATCGAATGGGTTAATTTGACTCATAAAAATAATTGGTGTTATTGTTTTCTTGTCTGCCGTATTCAAACTACTCCAGTATTCAATCAAATTTTGGTAAATTGTGATAGGGAGCATTTTGTTTATTAAAATTTTGGGAATGAAAGTGTCTTGTAATGATAAATTAATAATATAAAAAGAAACAATATGTTTTTCAATCAAAAAACAAATAACGTAAGTATCGATACATACGTTACCGTATAAAACATGCTGATGTATACGCATAACAATGCTTATTATATCTGTTTTAAATTATTTGCAAATATGCAGATAGAGGGAAAATAAGATTATCAGTGATAATTACTGTACATGATGTATATTGATGAAAACGTACGTGTCAATGAGCTGAGGTCGAACATTTAATGTGAATAATGCAATGATTATTAAACCCTGTGTCTACTGACTGTTGTGACCATCTGTAACAATCCGTTAAGCAAGTAGATTGACAAAGGCTTGATTAACTGATGCCAGTAACGTAAGTACTATTTAGACGACTGAATGAAAAGTAAATACCAAGGTAAAATGCTTTTAGTAGTATGTCAGTTGCCAGAATGAGTATAGTGTCTCCTTACTTGTATTTAAACGGAATGAATATTTTGCTGAAATTAAAAACGGGTAAAAATTTTAACATCCGTTTCAGCCTCATTAGTGACGTTTAGTGCTTAAAGTTACGGCTAAGACAATTAAATCTTAAAATGGAGATAATTTGAAAAGTAAGCGAGATAGACTTATGATTTTTATAAATTGCACTTTCTTTTAACGGCCATAAGCATTATAAGAATTTTCAACTAAATCGATTAGATAGTTTTGGAATTATTATTTAGAAAAGAAACGTTATATGTAAGTCTCAAAAGGGAGATAATTCAAAACAGTAAGCTAGGTAGATTTATTATAAGTGTACAAAACACTTTTCCTTAATGTCCGTTATCTTTGAATGAAATTTGAATAAATTCAATATTTCACTGTAAGATCACGTATAAATAGTATCTATAGATTTACATTGCCCCGTAACGTAAATAAATAAAGTGAATGACCTTTGACTCTAATTTCAGACATTTTTTTTTCTATTTCTCATATCTTATTTTAACTTTGCATAATTCTAAATGACTAAACAGTATTATCATAATATTTTGGGTACAAATATTTCGGCAAAGATGTGAGTGCATAATCAGTAACATTTAAGCTACAAAGAAAATTCACAAAATCAGGATTTCATAGCATGACCTTTTTACCCCCTCTAATTTACATAAAATTTTGTTGTATTTTTGGAGACAGCTATCAAAGTAGCCGAGAAGGTTCAAGCTTCAACCGAGCATAAGCACGTTGGCTCTCATTGGATGATTTCTAGCGCATTTATTTCGCTACCACCTGGCTATATTGTATAAAATAAAATTCACATATATATTGAGGACTTTACTAATGAGCACACATATATTGGTAATAAAATTTCAATACATATTACAATAATATTAAATAGTATCATATGTGACGTGTCCTTAGCTGTCGTTCTTAGAGAAAGTACTTTAAACCGGATTATAACAAACCATGCATTACTAACGGTTTCAAAAAATCGACTCCTTTGAAATATAAGGTCGTAATGTATAAGATATAATTGCTATAGACGTTTGTTTGATTGATTGATTGATTTTGGACGTCGTTTTTCAACAGAATTTCAATCATATAACGGCGAGCAGTTAACCTAACCAGTGTTCCTGGATTCTGTACCAGTACAAACCTGTTCTCCGCAAGTAACTGCCAACTTCACCACATGAATCAGAGGTGGACGACTAATGATTTCAGACACAATGTCGTTTTTCAAATAGTCACGGAGAACATACGTCCCGCCCGAGGATCGAACTCGCGACCCCGCGATCCGTAGACCAACGCTCTACCTACTGAGCTAAGTGGGTGGGCTGGTTTCTATAGATGTACGACATTATACATTTTAGCAATATAAATATTCTTGACATTAAATAGTTGACTAATAACGATTAAGCTACGTTATAGCGTTTAAGGAATCTAGTCAATTCTGCAAGATAGATACTCCAGTAGATTTACATTTTCGGACATGTAAATGAAATATGGAAAATGTACAAACAGCACATGTTACCTGACTTTGACAATTTTTCTGATGCAGTTGTTCTTCATTTGCGGTATACCTTATGTAGCAGGTATCGGATTTTCAATCATAAACTTATAAAAAAAGAGACGAATGTAACTTCTGTTGTATTTCTTATATATAATATGAAATAAGGCAATGCCTCAATCGGGAATCGTTACAGTCCATCAGTTTGTCCAGAAATATGCGTTTGTATCTATTTAAAGGTAGATTTTGGAATAAAAACAATACTGCCGATATTTATACTGATGTGCAAGACTTTACTAGTATAGCTTGAACTAGAACAACGTCTGCAGTGACTGAATAGTCTTATTCTGGAGTGACAGTCTCTGCTGCAGTCATCGCAGATGAAGTGGGATTGCTCTGCAGAACTCGATGAAGCCTTCCTTCTCATCCTCCTCAGTCTATGTTTCTCATCTTTCCCCTCCACTGTCCGTTTAACACCAGAAGCGACATCTTGTTTCCATGACGATCTGTTCAGCGCCCTATCCTCCCAAGTCTTAACTTCTATCTGTGCTGACTTCAGACCCCTCTTGCAAACGTCGCTGAATCTCAGATATGGCCGGCCTACTGGGCGAGTGCCGTGCTCAAGCTAACCATACAGTTGGTCTTCTGAAAGGCGACCACTGTCCATGCGACGAACTTGACCTAGCCATCGCAAGCGTCTCTGGCTTAGCAAGGCAAAAATTGAGGTGGACTTTGCTTTGCTTAGGACATTTTGATTTGTAACCTTGTCTTTCCATGAGATGCCTAGGATACGACGAAGGCATTTCATGTGGTAGGCGTTGAGTGTGATCTCCTGATGGGCATAGGTTGTCAAAGTTTCACTACCATATAGCAGTGTACTGAGAACTAGCTTTGTGCCAAGTGTTAGGTTTCTGTTTTGCCACACCTTTGTTGTGAGCTTGGACATCACACCTGCTGCTTTTCCGATACGGGCTTTTATCTCTGCATCTAAGGAAAGGTTGTCCGTGACGAGTGATCCCAAGTATCAAAAGTTGTCAATATTTGCCAACTAAGAGCCATTTTTACTGATGGTGGGAGGTACTGGAGCATTCCTGGTCCATGATATCTGTCTTCTTGATGCTGATAGTGAGTGAAAATTCTCTGCAGGCATTTGAGAAGCGGTCCATTAGACGTTTGAGACCGTCGTGTGTATGACTGGCAAGAGCAGCGTCATCAGAAAACAGCATCTCTCTGATAAGGACACGGGTGACCTTGGACTTGGACCTTAAACAAGTTGTACAGTTTGCCATCGTGCCAGGTGTGGATATAGACACCGTCAGTGAAGCGGCCAATGAGACTTACAAGATCGAAAGCCTTTGTTAGGTCAACGAAAGCCAGGTATAAGGGCTGGCGATGTTCCCTGCATTTTTCCTGTAGCTGTCTCACCGAGAAGATCATATCAATTGTGGATCGACCTGATCTGAAGCCGCACTGCGATTCAAGATACACACGTTCAGCTAGGACTTGTAGTCTGGTGAGAGTAATGCGTGCAAAGACTTTCCTAATAATGCTGGGGAGTGAGATACCACGGTAATTATTGCAGTCGCTCCGATCATAATTCATAATGGTATAGAAACAGGAGTGTATTTCACGTTCCTACAGCTACGGTCAAGGTGTGGTACAGAATGGATTAATTTATATTGACTATGGATGTAATCGCTTCAGCTGAGTAGCTACAAATGGACAATTTTCAGACGCCGCTAAACTGGTTTATTCCTGTCGCATGTATACCGTTCGGGCACCATACGAGCGCCGTACGAGCCAAAGGATATCGTACGAGGTACGACCGAGCTCCTTGCGAGCTCCGTACGACTTGTCTGCGATGTCCGTACGGATAGCCTACGGTTGCATTCACTAAATATCGTATGGGGCCCGTACGTACTGTTACCACACGCTACCATTGTACAGAGATCGTAAAGGATTCTCAAACTGGTGGACTCGTACGATTTTTTAAAATCGTACGGACATCATACAGTCTTGTGGCTAAGGCATAAGTCAGAAAACTTGTTTTGATCTTCAGGAAAAATAATACATGTTTACATAAACATTTGAATGTTCAGAAAATTAAATTTGCACAAAGAATGGGAAAAAACAGGTTTTGGAATGTCTGATGAAATAGACATTTTAACTGTTTTGACTCATTTTTGAAACACAATTCTTCGATTAAACATAGTTTTTATACCATATTTCCGATTTGAACTAAATCGGACTTTATTTTGTGCTTTTGCCCATGCTTTGACTCTATACAGACTTGCTTTCATCACAGTTTTATCAGTTTAGGGTAAAAGAATCCCAATAAACTTTGTATATGAACACAGTGTAAAGTTGTAAAAAGAATTATAAAAATATTGAAGGTCACCATGCTTGGTCAGGAGTTTTCTGCCCTTAAATATGCAAATTTGAAAACAAGAAAACAGTTTTAAGGGCAGATAACTCCCAAACAAGCACGGTGATGTATGACTTTTGGGGTTTTTATTTTACTTTTTTTTTGCATCTGTTCTGTTTCATACATGAAACTGTGTTTATATACAAGAAATAAACAAATTCTATTATTGGGAAAATTTTGCCCCTTAATATGAAATATTTCACGAATCGATGTATGTAGCTGGGATCAGTAACATGCGAAAAAGGTTATAATATGCTTCCCGCTATTAAATGTTTTATGTTTCCGATATACATGAGGATAAATATTCGCTATTGTAAAATGTTAAACAACTTAACCTCAGATACGATGACTAAAGCAAGATCATTTTTAGTTTGTAGAAATAAAATATGCGCTTCAAAATGATCCTAATTTATTCGACATAGGGCAATGCGAAAATTTATGAGATGAGTTGCTATGTAGTTACATCTTGAGACGAAATTGTATTTAGAAAAGGAAAAGAGAGGACTTCCGTAGGTAACATAGTATTCTGTTAAATTCTTTAATTAGGTTTTTATAAATGTTTCATGAATTTCTGAAATATTTTTTAACTACAAATGTGTTTACTAAATTAAAGTAGAATTATACGCATTTTTCAAGTAAAAATCCAGCTGAAATAGATGTCTGTGTTAAAATGGTGGAGGAAATTATAGCTTTTATCCCAATATACCAAACTGTTCCTGTAACCAATACGAAATAATAACTTTCCAAATATGACTTTTCTTATTTTGACTGGGGCAGTCTTTTTAAGAAAAGTCAAACTGCGCGCAGGAGTTGCTCCCCTTCAACTTCAGAAATCTCTACCTATATGTAAGGGAGATAATTGCGTAGAAGATTGAAGAAAAGAACTATTATTTCATTAGTCCGATTTCTTTATTTCTAAAGAATCATCTTCAAATACTTATACGCCATTGTCGTTAATTTAACACATTTAAATGCACAGCAACCGAAAATTGCTTTTATAAAACATTCACCAAAAACACACTATGTGCAGTAAGATGCGCATAATACCACTTTAACTAAGAAAGAAACAGTTATTTTGGAAATATAGTTTGGGCGTCTTTACTTAGGGAATTACGGTGATTGCCTTTTCCGTTGATCCTGTGAAAGTTCCGAAGTTTCACATAAGCCACTAACAAACATCAGCCTTTGCACGTCCATATTGGTAGTAATATTTTATTAGCACATTACACCACATCGGTTTCATTACAGTTAAGTCCAATCTGTGCAGGGAGATATACTATCACTATTTCGTTACCCATTTGGGACTTAAATCAGTGCTAATTAGTATTATTTGGATTTTTTGTTTTATTTTGACTTAGATACTGTTTGCCAGACTTGAAAGCAATGATGGAAAAAATAATAAAACGCACAGCGTTTGCTAAAATTAAAATACGTCTTTATGTTATATTTGTTTGTGCAGGTAAGAAATTTCTTTTGATGATGAATATTTCAAAAAATGCATCGGCAAACGAATAGCAAATAGATCTACAAATAAACTGCAAGTTGTTGCTTGAAATGTGAGGCAAAGTCTTCATAAAAATGGCTGAGAATTTCGACGGAAAACCCGAATTTCTGTCTTTAGAACCAAATTAATAAGCTGTTGAGATACTACATGATTTAACATAAAATCTGAGACTAAATCCAAGGAAATGATGTGACTTGTTTCGCAGTAGACGTTTTATGTATATAAGGTGATGTATGTAATATACAAACCGAAAATAAATGTTAAATAAATAATGTTCTGTTCTGTTGGGTATGGACCAAACTTTTTGTCTTGAGGAATAAATTGTCAAGTTGTGTAACAGTGATCGGTCCTGGCAAAATCCATGAGTGCAGGATGCGTCAATGTACAACAATGCACAATCAAATTACTGCTTTAATGGCGCTTTAATTATATACATATAACAATTTTTAGTGTTTATCAGCCAAAACGTTTAGGCACATCAGACTGAAAACTCGTTTGAAACGGTTAACTTTTTTCAGCGTGGAACGTCGAGACGCCATCATTACGTCATTTCTGGCATCATGTTGGACGTCACAACTAAAAAATGTTGTCCAACCATATTTACCATATCCGATTGCTATTGTTTTTTATCCGCTAGATATTAAATGAAATAGACAGAAAAGAAATCGTAGATATATAAATTATTGTTTAATATCTTAAAACCTGCAATAATCAAAACCGGTCGCTTTAGCGCAATGTGCATTTTTCTGTTGTCATGCTTAATAAACAACATGGTTGCACAGCATTTCGTAGATCTACTTTCTTTACAAATGTATTTATTCTCTGGTATTACTTCTTTTTTGCTATTAAATTAAATTATATTGGTTATAAAGAAGTTGATCAAAATCTGCAAATACTTCTTTCAAATATAACAAATGGATATCATACAGTATGGAAGATTTGGTGCAGTAAAATAGGGTGACCATAAAGCAAAGAAACATCACGCCCTAATTGTTAATGTACATTATGCTTCTATTTTTTACCATTGCCATATCCCATTTCTCTGCCAACCTTATTATTGGTGCCTGCTCTACTTTGTATTTTTCTTGGAGTCTGTAAAGTCGTTGTGTACACAAGTTTTTCTGTTCCTTTGGTTTTGAAATATATTTCTTGTCTTCCAAGAGGGGAAAGTCAAATATACCCCGGTAGTAGATTACCCAATGTTTTCCCATGAACACACGCTACACGCACGATAATGTAAATTAGAATATGTTTTAATAAGTTTCGATACTGTTGGCAAGAAAATGGTCTCCTATCTCTGCTTATGCTAAACAGGTACTTTTAAAAAAACAGTCCCGCAGTCCCTCTGATTAGACATGTAAGATCCTTTTTTATTTGAGCTAATTGGTGTTCTACTATGTGTTCAGTTGGGGTCTGTGTATCCATTTACCCGTACCACTGTTCCCTTTTAGGGTGCTGTAATGTAGATTTACTTGTCTGTGTTGTACTGTGTATCCATTTACACATACCACTATTCCATTTTAAGGGGGGTTTAATACTGCCTTACTTGTTGGCCTTTTGGCTTTTTTTGTACAGTTTATCCATTTACCCGTACCACTGTTCCCTTTTAGGGTGCTGTAATGTAGATTTACTTGTTGGCCTTTTGTCTGTGTTGTACTGTGTATCCATTTACACATACCACTATTCCATTTTAAGGGGGGTTAAATACTGCCTTACTTGTTGGTCTTTTGTCTTTTTTTGTACAGTTTATCGATTTACCCGTGCCACTGTTTCCTTTAAGGGTGCTGTAATGTAGCTTTACTTGTTGGCCTTTTGTCTCTGTTGTACTGTGTATCCATTTACACATACCACTATTCCATTTTAAGGGGGGTTAAATACTGCCTTACTTGTTGGTCTTTTGTCTTTTTTTGTACAGTTTATCCATTTATCCGTGCCACTGTTCCCTTTAAGGGTGCTGTAATGTAGCTTTACTTGTTGGCCTTTTGTCTTATTGTACTGTGTATCCATTTACATGTACAACTGTTCATTTTAAGGTGCTGTAATGTAGCTTTACTGTTGGGACCATTAAATTTTGTAACTGTTATCCTCTTTGACATTTTTATCCACTATATTAATAATGACGGGGGTATAAAAATTATGTTTCCTTATCTGTGTTGTGCCTTTTTGTTTATGCTGTAATAATCCATTTGCCACCCATCGTGTTCTCTTTCGGTACATGTAATTGAATCTTGTATACTTTTTGCCTATTTTATATGTTGGTTATGTTGATCAAATCTATACTCTTCAAATAACAAATGTTCCATTTGAAAGGTGAGTTAATATAGGTTGACCTTTAGCAGACTTTGCCCTATTTTTGTACAGTTATCTTCATTTTACCATGCCTTCCATGTTCTCTTAAGTTTCTTATGGTAGCTTTACTTTGTGCTTTTTCTTGTGAGTCTGTACATTCGTGTACCACAGTTTTTCATTTTTAGGTTTTAAATATTTCTTGTCTTCCAGAGTGAGCCCTTTTCCGTTTTATGTACAGTTTTCCATGAACACCGCCACACGATACCTTGTAATAGATATGTTAAGTTTCATACTGTTGGCGTGTTCTATCTTGCTTATGGTAACTATTTACAGTCCCGTCCTCATTTTAAGGTAGATTATCTCTTTACTGTTGGTCGTTTGTCTATTTTTCGTTAAGTTTTATCCATTTACCCGTGCCACTGTTCCCTTTTAGGGTGCTGTAATGTAGCTTTACTTGTTGGCTTTTGTCTGTGTGTACTGTGTACCCTATTTACACATACCACTATTCCATTTTAAGGGGGTTTAATACTGCCTTACTTGTTGGCCTTTTGTCTTTTTTTGTACAGTTTATCCATTTACCCGTGCCACTGTTCCCTTTAAGGGTGCTGTAATGTAGCTTTACTTGTTGGCCTTTTGTCTTATTGCACTGTGTATCCATTTACATGTACCACTATTCCATTTTAAGCGGGGGTTAATACTGCCTTACTTGTTGGCCTTTTGTCTTATTTGTACAGTTTATCCATTTACCCGTGCCACTGTTCCCTTTAAGGGTGCTGTAATGTAGCTTTACTTGTTGGCGTTTTGTCTATGCTGTACTGTGTATCTATTTACACGTACCACTGTTCCATTTTAAGGGAGGATTAATACTGCTTTACCTGTTGGCCGTTTGTCTATTTTTGTACAGTTTATCCATTTACCCGTGCCACTGTTCCCTTTAAGGGTGCTGTAATGTAGCTTTACTTGTTGGCGTTTTGTCTGTGCTGTACTGTGTATCCATTTACACGTACCACTGTTCCATTTTAAGGGAGGTTTAATACTGCCTTACTTGTTGGCCTTTTGTCTTTTTTTTGTACAGTTTATCCATTTACCCGTGCCACTGTTCCCTTTAAGGGTGCTGTAATGTAGCTTTACTTGGCGTTTTGTCTGTGCTGTACTGTGTATCTATTTACACGTACCACTGTTCCATTTTAAGGGGAGTTTAATACTGCCTTACTTGTTGGCCTTTTGTCTTATTTGTACAGTTTATCGATTTACCCGTGCCACTGTTCTCTTTAAGGGTGCTGTAACGTAGCTTTACTTGTTGGCCTTTTGTCTGTGTTGTACTGTGTATCCATTTACACGTACCACTGTTCCATTTTAGGGTGCTGTAATACAGCTTTACTTGTTGGCCTTTTGTCTGTGTTGTCCATTTACACGTACCACTGTTCCAATGAAAGGGGGTTTAATACTGCCTTACTTGTTGGCCTTTTGTCTTTTTTGTACAGTTTATCCATTTACCCGTGCCACTGTTCCCTTTAAGGGTGCTGTAATGCAGCTTTACTTGTTGGCCTTTTGTCTGTGTTGTACTGTGTATCCATTTACACGTACCACTGTTCCATTTTAAGGGGAGTTTAATACTGCTTTACTTGTTGGCCTTTTGTCTTTATTTATACAGTTTATCCATTTACCAGTGCCACTGTTCCCTTTAAGGGTGCTGTAATGTAGCTTTACTTGTTGGCCTTTTGTCTGTGTTGTACTGTGTATCCATTTACACGTACCACTGTTCCATTTTAAGGGGGGTTTAATACTGCCTTACTTGTTGGCCTTTTGTCTTTTTTGTACAGTTTATCCATTTACCCGTGCCACTGTTCCCTTTAAGGGTGCTGTAATGTAGCTTTACTTGTTGGCCTTTTGTCTGTGTTGTACTGTGTATCCATTTACACGTACCACTGTTCCATTTTAAGGGAGTTAATACTGCTTACTTGTTGGCCTTTTGTCTTTTTTTACAGTTTATCCATTTACCGTGCCACTGTTCCTTTAAGGGTGTTTGTAATGTAGCTTTACTTGTTGGCCTTTTGTCTGTGTTGTACTGTGTATGGCCTCACGTCCATGTCTTTAAGGGTGATAAATCACTGCCTTACTTGGTTGGCCTTGGGCTTATTTGTACAGTGTCAGATAGCCGTCCAGCTCTTTACGAGGTGCGTAGTAGCTTCTACCGGGCCTTTGTCTGTAAATATGCACGGAGACCAGTTTACCTCCACTCATTTAAGGGGTGCCATGAATATCAGCTTGCACGTTTCACCCAATAATTGTACTGTGTTGTCATTTACACGTACCACTGTTCCAATTAAGGGGGTTTAATACTGTTTTACCTGTTGGCCATTTGTCCATTTTTGTACAGTTTATCCATTTACCCGTGCCACTGTTCTCTTTAAGGGTGCTGTAATGTAGCTTTACTTGTTGGCCTTTTGTCTGTGTTGTACTGTGTATCCATTTACACGTACCACTGTTCCATTTTAAGGGGGGTTTAATACTGCCTTACTTGTTGGCCTTTTGTCTTTTTTTGTACAGTTTATCCATTTACCCGTGCCACTGTTCCCTTTAAGGGTGCTGTAATGTAGCTTTACTTGTTGGCGTTTTGTCTGTGCTGTACTGTGTATCTATTTACACGTACCACTGTTCCATTTTAAGGGGAGTTTAATACTGCCTTACTTCTTGGCCTTTTGTCTTTTTGTACAGTTTATCGATTTACCCGTGCCACTGTTCTCTTTAAGGGTGCTGTAACGTAGTTTACTTGTTGGCCTTTTGTCTGTGTTGTACTGTGTATCCATTTACACGTACCACTGTTCCATTTTAGGGGTTAATACGCTTTACTTGTTGGCCTTTTGTCTTTTATATTACATACAATTTTATGGGTTTACCCTGCCACTTGTTCCTCTTTAAGGTGTTGTCACTGTTACCTTTTACTGTGGTTGGCCTTGTGGTGTCTGTGTTGTACTGTGTATCATTTACACGTACCACTGTTCCATTTTAAGGGGGTTTAATACTGCTTTACCTGTTGGCCGTTTGTCTATTTTTGTACAGTTTATCCATTTACCCGTGCCACTGTTCTCTTTAAGGGTGCTGTAATGTAGCTTTACTTGTTGGCCTTTTGTCTGTGTTGTACTGTGTATCCATTTACACGTACCACTGTTCCATTTTAAGGGGGTTTAATACTGCCTTACTTGTTGGCCTTTTGTCTTTTTTGTACAGTTTATCCATTTACCCGTGCCACTGTTCCCTTTAAGGGTGCTGTAATGTAGCTTTACTTGTTGGCCTTTTGTCTGTGTTTTTCTGTGTATCCATTTACACGTACCACTGTTCCATTTTAGGGTGCTGTAATACAGCTTTACTTGTTGGCCTTTTGTCTTTTTTATACAGTTTATCATTCCGTCCACTGTTCCATTAAAGGGTGCTTAATATAGCTTTACTTGTTGGCCTTTTGTCTTTTTGTACTGTGTATCCATTTACACGTCCACTGTTCCATTTTAAGGGTGCTGTAATCAGCTTTACTTGTTGGCTTTTGTCTGTGTGTATTGATCCATTTACACGTGCCACTGTTCCTTTAAGGGTGTTTAATATGCCTTACTTGTTGGCTTTTGTCTTTTTGTAAGTTATTCATTTACACGTACCACTGTTCCATTTTAAGGTGCTGTAAGTAGCCTTTCGTGTTGGCCTTTTTTCTGTGTTGTAATAAGCTGTCGAATCCAAATTATATAACACATGGTTCAGTTTACAATGTTTGTGTTAATATACAAATTTACTTTTGACACTTGTTGCTGATTTTAATTACACCCGTGCCACTGTTCTCTTTAAGGGTCTGTAACGTAGCTTTACTTGTTGGCCTTTTGTCTGTGTTGTACTGTGTATCCGTTTACACGTACCACTGTTCCATTTAAGGGTGCTGTAATACAGCTTTACTTGTTGGCCTTTTGTCTGTGTTGTAATGTGTATTCATTTACCACTGTTCCATTTAAGAGTGCTGTAGCCTTTCGTGTTGGCCTTTTCTCTTTGTTGTAAGGTAAGCCTGTTCCAACGAATCAAAATGAATTATATAAACATGCATAGGTTCAGGTTTACAATGTTTTATGTTAAGTATACAAATTAAATATTCTTTTCAAAAGACACGCTATGTTGGCGGCATTTTAAATACAAATTCTTCTCGGCGACATATGACCATTTTGTGTCGATTCGACGTAAAACCAAACACACTCGCTCAATATTGGCAACTTTCAGTGGAAAGTAAACTGATAATATTACATATCAGTATATTGATTTATGTTAATTTATATTGGAAGAAAGAACATTAAGACTCATAAAGTATAAACAGACCATTTTTCACAGAAATAATGATATTAGAAAATTGACATATGTGACCTAAACGCAAGTAACAATAATGTACCATATTGAGCCATTTGCCTAGGATATTGTAGATATTGTACTTTATTTGAGCATTAATTCAACATAAGTTTTATTACGGTCCAGTCGTGTGCATACTGAATTAAAGGCGAAGTTTATTACACTTTTTTCATACCAGACGTAAATTGCCATTCCATAGAGGATATATGTTTGTTTTAGTGTAAGATCGAAATATATTTCACCGAGTGAACACTATAATGCAATATTTTCACGAGTGAAAATGTAAATTATGGTGTTCACGAGTGAAATATATTTCGATCTTACTCTGAAACAAACTAATTTTATATTTATTTTATGTATTTTTAATGGTTTCAACCAACTTATATCCAGTTTGTCCGCGCAACGACACGTGCATCGTATCATGACGTCATAATATCGTGACGTCAGTATATGTTTGTAGAAAAAAATGTAAATGTATGTCCTGATTTCTTTTACCACACCCTGGTACCGGCGCATCCAAGTACGGGTGGCACTCGCACATACAGCGCCCGATAAGCGATTTTGGAGGAGCGGTGGTTTAAGTATTTCTTATTGTATCTCCGGTAATTCAAAACTTTTCTTAAAATGAAAGATATCTGCGCCCTGATGAATAATTGGTGACTATGTTCTGTGAGTGTCACAACATTTCATCTTGAAATAAACAAAATAAGGCGAGTTAAACGTGAACGTTTGACTCAAAAAATGTCAAATGTCAAAAAAAACACGTAAAATACTCGGTAAATACTCCAAATGTATTCATTTTTGATACAGTATCGTCTTCCTACAATAACCAGTTCAAATTCCAAGACTTAATTTGTTATATTTAAAGAATTACTCGTGTTTAAAGATTTATGGGGTATCAAAACGACACTCACATAGCACAGTTGTTAATTTTTTTAGCGCTCAACAAGTACAGCTAGAGAAAAGTCTTCAGAAATGTAGACCTTGTTGTTGTTTACTCTCATTGTGGTGCCTGTATGATCATAAATCTTTATACCGTTAAAAAACTGACTCTAGAATCTGTTTATGTTAAAACTTACGGCGACAATTTTTTAACATTATTTTTTATTAAAAAGCTTCTTGAAAACTGATCAATGCTAAAATTTGATATGTCCTATGATTTCGTTGAAAAATGAAAAACGTGTTTCAAAACATTCATAGGACTCAGTGGGATCAGTGGACGGTAAGGTTTGCAAGAAGATATGTGTGTGCTTGCGTGCGTTTGTTCGTGCGTATGCGTTTGGTTAAACGCCGTTACTAAACAATATTTCAGGTCAATCTCAACGTTTTTGAGTACCAGTATAATGCTATGAGCATGCGTATGAAATATATATATATATAGAGCCAGGTCGATACTTTTTTTTGTTGGGGTGTGGAATAAATGTTTGATTATAGAGTTAGTAAAACTCATTTATAACGGACTGACATGTTTTCTATTCTTTTCTTTATTTTACTTTTAACAAATTACCATACGCCTACATTGAATGTATAATAGATGTTGAACTTATTACGAACAATATTTTACTTGTTTTATTAGATTTAAGATTCAGTAAACACTCATAACAGAGAAATGGAAGATTTTTACGGTGGCTGATTTATACCATTTCATCAATTCGCCACGCGGCCCCGTCGAGCGAAAACACGAGAATTAAAAAAAGTTAAACGCGGAGTGGTAAGCGAGCAAAAATGCGATAACATGTGGCGACGCGGTTATTAGCGGGGGTGGGGGCTGGCGTTGAGCGAAATTCAAGATGTAAAGCGGCTTGGTGCCCGGGTGCCCACCACCAAACCTCAACTTCTTGCTCGGCGCCCGCTGATCAGCCAGTTTTCGCTCGGCTCCCCCGACGATTTACATATTAAATCTAAACTTTTGGTCTGCGATTCTCCATAGAGAAAATACTAGGAATAGGGCGCTGAGCGAAAAGTCGATATTTACGTTATAAATCGGCGCCAAAATTGGCGGAAAGACGGAATGGCATATATCAGCCACCAAAGAATTTTGTTAAAATGTCTGTTAGGTTCAAAAGACGCTCATATTTTAATATCTTATTAATTCAAGGTATTTATCAATTAATGAGTTCTTGTTTGGCTCTCTCAGGAACTGATGTGAGTCATTCCGATTTAAGAGCAGACATGAGACGTAATGACTAGTTCCATTAACTACAGTTTAATCCAGCATCAGACTGTTCTTGGTGGTGTTATCTCTACCACACATAACTAACCAGTCCGATTCATAACTCTTTTCCGTTGTAGTTGCCTTAGAGCTGACGATTTCTCAACATTTCTGAAGACCTTTCTCTAGCTGTACTTGTTGAGCGTCAAAAAAATAAAATACACACCTGTGCCATGTGAGTGCCGTTTTGAAACCCCTTACCATCTTTTATCATGCAACTACTATGCAAAGTGCCTGATATCACTTGCCTGATATTTTATTTTTTATCAGGTCATTAACCTGATATCAAAATTAAGCTCCTCCCATATTGGCGGACTAGTTTTTACATCAGTTTCCTTCCAGATTAGTTTCGACGTTGCACAACTTTTTTTTCTAAATAGATTCTGTAATCTCAATAAATGTCCTTGAATATGGTTGTCTCTAATTTTATCACACAGACAATAGCACTGAATGACGTCATTGTGAAACGTTCATCATGACATCACAATGTTTACATGGATCAATTCCTGGAAAGGTTTACAATACACTTGACAAAGTATGATATACTTATTCTTGATTTAATGCCTTATTTAAGGCATGCACATTTTATTAAGTATTAGCAAAAGTGTTTGTGTTAATTATTATTCTTGAATCAGTTAATTATAATTCTTGGATCAGTGTAAATTTAGTGATTTTAAAAACTTTAAAGTCTGGAACTGGAAGTGAAATTTTCAGCGCTTTGGACATGTAGTTGTCTGAGTCAAATGTTGTATAATATGGAAATAAAGCATGTTCTAGTTTATTCAAGAGGATGATTTTTGATTTTTACGCAGGTAAGAAATTATTTCATTGTTATTTTTTTTACAAGAATATCAGAAATTCAAAAATATTGTCAAAGTTGAATTCAATATGGCTGCCGTATTGTTTCGTTCAGATGTTTCAGGGGCGGATGAATTTTCAAATCCGTAAAATATAAATTTAATTTTTTGCTTCAGAAGACATTTTTTACGAAATAGGAGATGAAGACATATGTTTTTCTAAGCAGTTTGTATGAGTTTCATGATAAATAGAATAACAAGCTACTGTCTTTTGATATTAATGTCATCAGGTCGAGGCTGATATGGGCTATTAAACACTAGTAATTCTTTAAATATATATAAATTAAGTCTTGGAATTTGAACTGGTTATTGTAGGAAGATATGACTGTACGATACTGCATAAAAAATGTTTATCAAAAAGTATTTTACGTTGTTTTTTTTTTTTTTTTTTTTTTTTTTTTTGTTTTTTTTTTTTTTTTTTTTTTTTTTTTTGTCATTTTGACATTTTTTGACATTTTTGAGACAAACGTTCACGTTTAACTCGACGTATTTTGTTTATTTCAAGATGAAATGTTGTGACACTCACAGAACATAGTCATCAATTATTCACCAGGGCGCAGATATCTTTCATTTTACAAAAAAAATTGAATTACCGGAGATACAATAAGAAATACTTACACCACCGCTCCTCCAAAATTGCTTATCGAGTGCTGTATGTGCGAGTGCCACCTGTACTTGGGAGCGCCGGTACCAGGGTGTGTTTACATTTATTTATGATAGAATGTAAATATTTATGATCCTGTTATTATTTTTATACATTTATACCTTTACTGAAGAATATTTTGCAAGGAATTTTCTATCATTTATAATTTATATTATTTCGCATTCAAGTGTAGTTCCGTACCAGTGAAAAATAAAAATGATATTTTCACTGTTTGAAACAGTGAAAATATCAATTTTATTTCACTGATAAATTTCAGTATTTCACCGAAGAACATAAAATAAAAAACAATATTGTTATAATTTGACAGACTATATTTTTCTGTTAAAATACATGTGAACACTCGTCCTTTATATTTCTAGCAAGTTAAAGACATTTAAAGTATTCAAATATTATTTTGTGTCTGAAATGTTGTCCTTTGTGTTAAATTCAGCTGGTCTTTTTTCAGGTTTGTACGTGTTTATTCTTACTGGAATGAACACAAATTGCAGAGAAAACAAAAATGTACACATTTGCAATAAACAGAGTGTTCGAAATAACATCGAAAATGAACAAATTGAAGAAAAAGGTGTCCAGCTGATGCCAAATAGAGCTGAAGTGCCACTTTTCAAAACACGCATGCTATCGCCTCAAGCTGCAGTAGATATATATAACATCTCCAACATCGAAGTGACTGATACATCTTTGTGCGTAAAAACACGCACACCTTCTGTTTTCACCATTTGTACCTGGGAACTACATAAGGATAAATATGTTTCAGGAGATATACATAGTACAGTTCAATGGGAACCGGCTATAACTAGAATGATTTATGACGTTCTGAATCAATGGGGAGGAGTAACTTTCCTTGATATAGGAGCTAACATGGGATATTTTAGTTTATTGGCAGCGTCAGTTGGACAACCAGTTGTGTCAGTTGAACCTTGGGATCAGCATATTACAAAGTTTGCAAAGTCTATTCATATTAACAAATTTGAAGACCGGATAACCGTTATCAAAAATGCAGTTTCCAATAATCGATGGGTTGTGCGCATTGATGTTCCAAGACCAGATAACCAAGGTGCAGCCAGGCTTATCTCTGAAAATGAAAGGAACGTGCCCACGACCAACAGTTTCTAAGCCAGCAGTATTACCTTAAATGATTTGACATATTTCATCAAAACTAAAAACATTGTCATGAAAATAGATATAGGTAAGAATTGATAGATACCTCTCAAGGCCAACATTTTTTCATTTACCTTTTCTGTAACGGTGTCTCCTATCGTAATAGATGAGTAAATGAAAAACATATCTCTTAAGACTCATTTATGCATCAATTCATTGTAGGAACATTTTGAGTCGTCTAAAGTTTCAATTGATGTTCGCAAATGTTGTACGGTTAGAAAATCTCTGTAAATTGCTTAGTTTTTGGCCAATGTTAGTTCCAAAAGCTTACACATTATAATTAATTTTTTATTGATGTCACACAAAATGAGACGACCGTATGTAGCTAAAAGAGACAGATAGCTCCATCGTTAATTTGAGTAGCGACTAGATAATCTTTTAGTTTAATTTTTGAAAATAGCTTCTTTAGTTTCTATTTTTTGACTTTTACAATCCCAGCAAAATGCCTTCTACTAATGTTTTGCGAAGGAAAGGTTCATAATTATACAGCATTTGAATAGCATCAGGAAGTAGCTATAATAAACAATAATAATGAATAAAAGAAAGAGTCTAAGTATACACAACTGTATCGTAAATATACCTGAATAACTTTAAAAACGATAAATAACTTAGAGAAAGAATTGTTGCATATTATTATATGATAGCATCTAGATAACATGATGCGGCTGCTTCGCAAATATCTTAAAAATATTTACCTAAAGTGATGTAACTGCTTTGCACATTCTATTATCTCTTATCATTATTTTACTTCGTTGCTTTCGATGCCTAAAAGGACACCTTATATAAAAAGTAGTAGTGTATACTTGAATTACAAAAAAATGAAAAAGAAACTGTTTATACAAGAAAACACTTATCTATTTATAGAAGGACACGAATGTCAAGCGCTTGAGATGTCTGACGAAATATTTGACAGGTTCAATGTACTTTTCATCTCGATGGAATGGGTCATTTTGCAGACGTTTAAGAATCAACATGGTGTCGCCTGTCCAACTGAAAGTATTTGGAAAAATGATTCATATGTTAACAAGGCGTGGTTTTGTTCCATATTCTTTTATTTACAACATAAAACTGGACCCAAACCAACACGAAATGTGGACATATGACGATATTTACTGGAAACCAATATGGCTTAAATAAGAAATATTTTATAGCAAAAGAGTGTTTTAAGACTATTTATGCACGTATGCGGTTATACGTCGGGTGTAATAAATTCACGAGGGCGCAGCCCGTGTGAAATTATTTGTACAACGTATTACCGCCCGAGTGTATAAATAGTGTTAAAACACGGTTTTACAATAAATTATTTCGATTCTAATATGCCCTTAATCTAAAACAGTAGATACAATATAGCAGCGCTCTTTTTTGTGGCAACAAAAGCACTGACGTCACTGCACGTTAACGTGACGTCATTCTAGCGAAAGAGTGTTTTAACAGAGAAAAGCATATTAGAATCTTAATTAATTTTGTTCCTTCCCCGAGTGGCGTATCACTTCAATTTTTCGTATCATCAGAAATTCATGTCAGCGGTGACGACATTATTTAGATGAATTCTATACTATTGCAGTAGTATGAAAGAAAAAGATGGAAAAAAGAACTTTTTTCAATGTAAATTTACAACTGTTTAATAGGTTTAAAATACTTTGCAGTAATTATACTGCAATATCAGAAACATTTTGTCAGTATTTTGCGCTTCTTCTGTGTCCGAATATACAGTGCTTTCAAATATTCCGATGTCGTTCTGTACAAATTGACAGCATACGCTTAATAAATAAATAAAAAAAAATTTTTTTTTTTTTTATTTATATCTATAATTCGTGTTTATTGATTAATCTGATGTAAAGCTTTGGCTAGTTGTTGTACTCCACACATATAATCTGATATTATTGCTTTAAAATGTACAAGAAAGAAACAAACCACAAGAACCAAACTGTTTTATATTTTAATATTTGTATGAACGATGGCGTGTATAATTATTGTCACTTAGCAAATAATGATGATTAGCAAGTAAACAGACGTTATTAATAATTTCAGGGCGTGTTTTCACATATCATCGATATAGTTTTTCTAATAGACTGACAAATAGTGATATTGATTAAACCATGTTACCAGAAATAGAATATATCATAAGTTGTACCAATACAGTTTCAATACTTCCGTATGGTCACATTTACGTTCACGCACGTAGTTGGTCGTAGTTAATTTTAAACGTAGTTTGTCGTACTTTGAAGTACGTGTAAGTACGAACAACTACGTTCAACTACGAGTAAATAGGGTAGGGTTAACTAGGGTATCACTACGCCTTACCACGAGTTACTACGTTACACTACGTATATACTACGATCGAAGTACGAACAACTGCGACAAATTACGATCAACTACGCTGAGCTACGGAAAAGCGTTTAGCCGTAGTGGAGCCATAGTTTAGTTTAGCCGAAGTGGAGCCCTAGTTGATCGTAGTTGAACCGTACTGTCGATGCGTTTTTCTTGTACTACGATCAAAAACGATACACACTACTGTTAAGTACGATCAAGTACGTTTAACTAAGATCAACTACGTTCAAACTACGGGCACAGTAGGGTCAAAACATCGTAGTTAATCGTAGTCAGATTTTGAACATGTCGAAAAATTATTTGCTTACTACGGACAAATCATAAGTTCGAACTACGATCATTACTACGTTTGACTACGATTATCTACGTGTAACTACGCTTAGTTCGATCAATTACGATCAACTACGATCATTCCTTACTATGATTAACTACGTGTAGTGTGACCACGCCATAAGCCTGAGTAACATTACAATTTACATAAATGTTTTTCTTTCAAGTACGAGTCTTATATATATATATATATGTCTAAGAGCATATGCAAATTTATTGGCCGTGAGCGTAAATCCTTGTAGTGATTTGGAGTATCACAAATTGATACGTAAGAACATGCAAAGGATATTTTTGGATTGAAATTGACAACAGTCAGCCAAGAATGGAACCGCCGTGGTTCTTATTCATTTGCTTCGACCTCGTTACTTTTTTAACAATTAATCAAGGCATTCGAGAGGTTTATCGTCTAATTTGCCATAGTTCAGAGTTTAGATGCGTAGGAATTAAACCACGAGGACGTTAGCCCAAGTGGTTGAATAGCGAAGCATCTGAACAATGAACCGTGGTAGATAAGACGATAAATCAGAAGAATGTCTTGATTGTTTTCATTCTGACATGCCATAATTGACATATTTTAATAAGTATTATGCTGGACTTCATTTACCCGAGGAGTAATGTCTCGGACGTGATGCGGCAATTTGACGTCATAATTGACGTCATAATGCTCGTTTACCTGTCCGCGCACCAACCGTTGTTTATCGCAGAATATACAGAGCTGGCTTTCCTTCTCTGTTCAACTGGAAATCAAATCGAGTCATGTTAGAATGTTTTATATTGTATGTATGTTTGTGTAATCGTCAATCATTTACACATTCGTACAAACACTGTTGTAGGTTTTATTCGGGAATGCTGCTGTCTTGTAATGTGGCTTTTGTTTTTGGATTATTGTCTCTTCATTCATTTTGAATTTCAAAAATACTTCTGAAAATATACATACACAGAAGAGTCGCTGGTGAAACCATCAGTTTGATCACATAAGAAACACTTCCTCTGAAAGAAACTAACAAAGGATCATAGACCTGGCTATGATGGTGACCGAGAACAAGTTCAGGCTTTAGGACTAGGATGAGATGTGCCTACTCCTTCTGCCTTTCCAAGATATTGCCAATATGCTAACAGTCTATGACATGATTGTGTAATGTCACATGATAGGTATTCGCACTTATATAGAACTCGGAGCAAGAGGACTCTAAGATTTAGTAAAACTCGTGCATTTATTTATTTTACACAAAAATCACTCATTAGTGGGAATCCTTAGTTCATAGATAATCAAATGATATACATGTATTTGTTTTTGTCAGCAAACTGAGCCGGGCTAAAATACGAAATAGTAATCACTAGCCACTTGAAATCTCCTAAAATGCATACCGTCCATGTAGTAAAGCAAAAGCCTCTTTCTGATAAACAAATCAACACTCATCTTATATATCAACTACGAAACTAATGAAAGTTTCATAGCAGATAATCTAAAATCTACAACTCAATCAAAACTTTCTGGAAAAGCATGTTTTTATTAAATAAATGGACCTAATCAAATTTTTGATAGACTCGCTTAAAGCATTTTTTTCTTTCAATAAATGTTACGTTTTAGGAAATAAGCATTATAAAAATTAATGTTAATTATATAACGAATGAGTAATGATATACAAAATCTAAAATATCCCTTCACTAATCATTAAACCCTGCATCAAATTCTTCGAGTTACCTACATCAACAACATAGAAACACCGAATAATTTATGTTGCTTAACAAAATACCCGTTGTATGTTTAATGCATGTATTATGATTAATTAATTGGTATCAAACATGAATCATTGGTTTTAATCTACGTATATCTAATCAAACATAGTGTATGTGAACAATTTTCTATTATGTGTAACTTTTGAATGTTCATGTTAAAATCGGCAACGTATATTCAGTAACGAATAAATGTAAAATATGTAGTGCGCCTCTGTACAATTATGAGCAGTTCTCATTTCTTTTTGTCTAAGGTCCAGAGCCTCCAAGATATTATTTTAACTCATACATTTGCAAACAAATGACAGTTTCTGCACATCCACATATCAAGATAACTAGTCTGTCTGTCTGTCTTGACGCGTGTCGCTTTAGAAACGTATAAATACGTTTAGACATTGTCTAATTTGACGGTCTTCAGTTCAGCCTTTTCATTTTGGCTATCACATTCTGTATTGACATTTTCATCCTTCATTTCATTTCCATTTTCTGTAGATACTGTGACTAGCTTCAAATCTACAGATTTAGCTGTCATCTTCTCTCTTATTTTAGAAATTAAGTAGGTCACCACTCCTGTTGTACTCATTGACAGTCCTACGTACGTCGTCAAATTATTGCTTAACCCTCCAAGTGTTATGATCCCAACGGCAACTTGGAAGAGTGCTTTCAATCCTCCAATCACAGTCGTTGTAACAGCTGACGTCATACTGGTGCATAAAATCAATAGATATGTCAGGAGACAACCTAAGCAAATTTGCATAACAAAAATCACGATGAACGTAGGATCTGTGTAATACGGGAAGTTAAGTATCGGACCAAGTTCACCAAACAGCACAACATTTATGGCGAAGAACGGTAAAGAATTTATGCTGTTGAGATGAAGACATTCAATTGGTGAAAGTCCATTTTTAGATACACGTTGTAAAAACAGCAGATGAAGAGACTGGGCGACGTTACTTATAGCACATAAAGCGTAGGCCACTAGACTGAATGTCATATCACCGATACCTGAAATAATTCAGAAAATGAAAGATTGTATAGCTAATCTCTATTGAGAAAAAATAAATATTGCATGTATACAAAAACAGATGTAACATTCAACCTAACTAGTGTTGCAGGCTTTGCATTCGTTGGCATGTATGATAAGAAACTTACATTTATGAAAGGCAAATAATGAAAATTGCTATTACTTTGTTTATAAAAACATACGCATAAATATTAATGAAATTCTCCTTAATTGTATGTAGTTCCCAACTACACATTCGTTCTTGATTTCAGCACAATATATTTATCTATGGTTATACAATTGTAAAAGGAATATTTAGCATTTTAAAGCTAAGCTCTAAGTTGATGAATTATTTAGATATTAAACATTGCATTATCAAACTGATTGTTTTTATATTTCACGGATATTCTCACATTTAAAAATTCTGTTTATCGTCATTTATGAGGTTAATCTTGTCATCATTTGTGTGTTTTAAACACTCTCAAATGGTACCAATGTATGTGTTCAAGTTGGAATTTTGCTATTGGTGAAACATGTATTAATGACAAACGCCAAACTGAAACATGGTAACACAGTTCACATTACTATGTTTGTAACAAAAATACAACTTCAAATTTATATTCAACATACCTGCGATAATGCAGCCGGCAGCAAGAATCATAAGCGATGCTATCGTAAGTTTTGGCGGGAAATCAGTCTTCAGAATATACACTGACAAAATCATCGTGATCAAAGGCGTGCACCTTTTTAACACAGCATAAAATGCAATGTTCATTCTGCCTAAAGCGCTTAATGCCAATACTGCATTGACAGAATAGAAAAGCGAAGGCAGAGCAAACAATTTTCCACGATTCACGGAATATGTAGGTATTGAAAAATACCCGAATTCATTTGCAATCCCTAGTCCAGTAACAGTACATAGAGTCCGAAGGAACATCACAAATGCTGGAAAATCGAATTTAAATGTCGTTAACACTATTTTATTCACCAAAGTCAATGCCACCGATGCAGTTATGTAAAGCGAAGCTATAAGACATGATGACATATTTTCAATCGCGTACGCGAAAAGAGAGGTTTCCCCCATTTTAGTTAGAAATTCACTCGTGCAAAATGAAATACATTGACTTTTAAACTGGACAGCGTATATGTTAAACTGGTTTTATACATAAAACAGCAATCATAGTGCATATCATCAAAACACTTAATATGCTTTAGACACATATATTAAGGTTGATTTGCATGTTTTGATATGCTACAAGTCGTGGGGAAAATATTTGTCGGTGTAACCTTAACTTTTGCCGCTACAATGCTTTGGAAAACAATGAAAATGAAGTAATGGCAATCTTTGTTAACACTTTATTGTTCTTGTGAGATTGAACAAAATGACGAAAGCGTTTGCACTCAAATAATAAATTTTGTTTCAGAAATTTACCTTCAAATAAGGGTTCTTTTCAAATATCAGCAATTACTTCGAAAGTATGCACACAACTCCATATGATTTATTTGACAATGTGATAAGAAATTGGTTGATATTCAACTATGAGAATTTTTATAAAAATCTATCTATATTGTAAGAGTCTGAAAAAGCTTGATTGAAGTTGAAAAACAAAGTATCAAAAAAGATCCGAAAAATCCAATCAAAATGCTCATTCTTGCAAGAAAAAAACACTACAGTCATTTAAAAATAGATTAAGAAAATGTCGTTACCGTCATATGTTTTTATACGATAGACTTTATTATGTTTACCATGCCTGAAATAGAAGTTAATGTTGTATTCGGGATTCAAATCGTATTACCTCCGAGAGTACCCAATTTCTATTACCTCCGAGGGTACCGTTATTGCACAAGTGGTCTTGTAGCCTAGCATTCTGAACAACTTTTCTTCCAGTGCCCGCTAGATGATACCTAAAGACAAGAACTGATTTAGAGGACCATAACTATCTAGCTTTTTCTTCGGATACAATATTTCAAAGTACAATATTAAATAAAAGCTACGAAACAATTCAATGATAATTTGTAAAGCTAAGTTATCTATTCCCAATTCATTTATCTAGTATTCTATCAATATTCGAAGCTGATTGAAATCAGGGTCAACAACGTGTCGAGTAGCATATTTTCTCCTTTAATTATTTTGTCGTCTTTATTTCTGGTTGTTTACGTATTTATATAAATAAACTGTTCACATCGTATTTTCTCGAAGACTAGGTAATGCTTAAACAGAACTATAGCATTTTTCACATCATAAAAATATCGATGCAATCGGTAAGGCTGAATTTAATATTGAATAACTTGTCGCTCGACCACTTTTGCTTTTATTATTCGTATATAAATATAATATTGCATTCAGTTATATGTAAAAGGTAATGAAATATGATTAAATAAAAAAAACTCCAAAAAATAGACCATTTTCTGTATTGTTTTGTTTTGTTTTGTTGATCTTTCGGTTTTTCCTCTTCTTTTAAACTTTTTCATGCTTTGAAATGTGACTATTGAATCAGATTCTATGTTTAATCTGAATGTGGGGAACCACCTTACGCCACAACTGAACTAAAAAAATAGATTGAACCACTAGGGGCAGATTGAGAATCTATTAATGATACGCTTTTAATGCAAATGAGTTTGTAAACTACTCTTCTTTTTGATTATATCTGTTCTATGCGAATATACTTTTGACCTGCGTCAAGATTTTGTATGATAAACAGGTGTCCTGATTTGAACTTTGAAGAATAAGCCTGTCTTATGACTTTTTATGATCATGATTTTGTAGGACGGGCCTGCATCTTGGATTTGTATCATAGGCCTTCGTCATGCTATGTTTATGAAAGACCTGACTATATATGATTTTATGACAGACCTGTTATAATTTTGTCTGAAAGGACTGTGGTTTGTTTTTATATGACAAACCTGTGATTTCATACATCATTCTCAAACATATAAGCCGCGCCATGAGAAAACATAGTGGTTTGCTATCACATGACAAAGGCTGCCAACTGCCAGATTTACATCATGTGACATAAAGTTTTCCATTTGCCAATAGTAAAACCAACAGATGGATCCTGCGACCAGCAGATCCAGACGCCTGCGCATCCGCGCAGCTGGTCTGGATCCATGATGTCGCACTTTTAACCATGATGGAACGTCGACACTGACCAACAGCGATGCCAGGCTGTCTGGTCAGTGTCGCAACCTATGTTGTTTCTCTGGCACGGCTCAATTATGTTCACATTAATTAGTTTTCAGTTGCACCTTTTGTCATAAAATAGCAGAAAATGCTGAATGAACATGACTAAAGCAATTCTCATGAATCATTATTTCTATTACGTTCGAATGTTGTCTTCAGTGAGCTCTTAAAACAAAACGTTATAATCATATGCAGTTATTTTTGGTTTTTGCCGATGACCTTGAAACCAAGCCATGCCTGTTAAGAATTCAACCTTTGTTTTCACGACAGATATTGCATTCTTTTAAACGGGTCATTAAACATAAAGTTCGATGAACAAAGTATAGTGCCCTTTTGGCCTCTGTTTCGTCATAAATAATTTTATTTGTTATACATATATGGATAATAATACAACGCTTTGTATGTATAATCGGATGTTTTTCGAAAGAGTTAATTTAATCAGACGTACTCATAACAATAATCAAAGAGGGAGAGCGCAGATCTACGGATCGCTGGGTCGTGAGTCCGATCCCCGGGCGGAGCATATGTTTTCCATGACGATTTGATAAAAGACATTGTGTATAAAATCATTCGTCCTCCACCTCTGATTCATGTGGGGAAGTTGGCAGTTACTTGCGAAGAACAGGTTTGTAATGGTAAAGAATTCAGGTAACTACCCGCCGTTACATAACTGAAATACTGTTGAAAAATGGCGTTAAACTAAAAACAAACAAGGACTGCAGTAATAATATCAAACACTACCAAACCGAATTATTGTTGCTGTAACTGAAATTTGGACTTTAATGTAGAAAACTATGTAAATATAGTATATTACGCCAAAAGAAAATAATATTCATTTATACTGCCAGAATAATGTATAAAGATCATTAAAATTCACGTATGACTCCCGTGGTGTGCAAATACAACGCTTTCGTAACAACATATCGTATGACTGCATCGTGTGTAATAACAACGCTCTCGTAACAACATATCGTATTACTACATCGTGTGCAATAACAACGCTCTCGTAACATCATATCGTATGACTACATCGTGTGCAATAACAACGCTCTCGTAACAACATATCGTATGACTACATCGTGTGCAATAACAACGCTCTCGTAACATCATATCGTATGACTACATCGTGTGCAATAACAACGCTCTCGTAACAACATATCGTATGACTACATCGTGTGCAATAACAACGCTCTCGTAACATCATATCGTATGACTACATCGTGTGCAATAACAACGCTCTCGTAACAACATATCGTATGACTACATCGTGTGCAATAACAACGCTCTCGTAACATCATATCGTATGACTACATCGTGTGCAATAACAACGCTCTCGTAACATCATATCGTATGACTACATCGTGTGGAATAACAACGCTCTCGTAACAACATATCGTATGGCTCCCGTGGTGTGCAATAACAACGCGCTCGTAACAACATATCGTATGACTCCCATGGTGTGCAATAACAACGCGCTCGTAACAACATATCGTATGACTACATCGTGTGCAATAACAACGCTCTCGTAACAACATATCGTATGACTACATCGTGTGCAATAACAACGCGCTCGTAACAACATATCGTATGACTACATCGTGTGCAATAACAACGCTCTCGTAACATCATATCGTATGACTACATCGTGTGCAATAACAACGCTCTCGTAACATCATATCGTATGACTACATCGTGTGCAATAACAACGCGCTTGTAACAACTTATCGTATGACTACATCGTGAGCAATAACAACGCTCTCGTAACAACATATTCGTATTACTACATCGTGTGCAATAACAACGCTCTCGTAACAACATATCGTATGACTACACCGTGTGCAATAACAACGCTCTCGTAACAACATATCGTATGGCCAGATCGTGTGCAATAACAACTTCTAGTGATAACATAAACGAGGATAAAACGAACAAATAAAGGAACACAGTGGGGCACCGCTTCGGAACGGTCAGTGGCAAAACACCTCTAGAGAGCTTAAAACGGTTTATAGTGCGCACCTCACCTCACGCTTACCTACCATTTTCCAAAATCACGGGACAATGTAAATACAAGTAATCTCCGCAAGGTACATCCCTAACACGCAATGGCAACAGAAAACATGGCATTTAAAATAGAAAAAGCGGCAAAACACAGGTCGCCAAACACGACATAAAAGAATATGTTGCAGGCTCAGTTTGATTATAATAAGCCTGTTCATGGACGGTAGTGGAAATACAAACTACTGTCTACACCCTCTAGCCCCGGGTTAAGTAGAACTCAATATTTAAACATGTTATAAGTACCAGAATATAATTTAGAGACATCCGCAGATGTATTCATATGGTGGTGCACATTAAACCATGAAAAGCGGCGTATGGTCCCCAATTTGCCCTAATCGAGAAAACAATGGGCAGAACTAAATAAACTGGAATTTAGAAAGGGGATCTGAGGTTATGGAGCTTGCATATCACAGAAACAAAACATAAACGATTAAGCAAAGTAAAATTTCACATTAAGAAACAAGAAGTATGAACTGGTTTGCTTTGGGGGTTTGGTGTTGTGGTGGTGGTTGTTGTTTTCAAGTATTATTATCATTTTGTTTTTAGACCATGAAATGTTTTTCAAATATAAGATCTAAAAATTTATATGTACGCATTTGTTAATATCCTTTTCTAAAGGTTACAAAAAATGTTCGAAGAATCTGAGGGTGGTCTTCCTACAGTGCCCGTAGCATTTCGATCCAGCACAGATAACTGACTCTGTTTCACGCATATTTTTTTGCTGAAGGCTGACGCTTAACATGTGTTTTGCATTTGGATCAGGCAAAATAAATTAAGCACATTTTTCTCATTTTATAATGATAGATGTAGTGTTATTGAAAGAAGTAGTTAATGTCACACTTTATCCATTTCTGGTATTGAATTTACACGATGTATAAGGTAAGAATTTTATTAATTTGAACTATACAATATAGCCTAAGTAAGATGCATTATGTAGAATTTTTTCATGAAACTTGAATTGGAGAAAAGATGTACATTTCTAAGTACTGGCAGTTTACGTGAGGTCACAAAGTGCAACAAAAGTTGTATTGTATACAAAGACTGAGTTTATTCATTCTTACGCTGACTAAATCAAACAAATTGATTACTATGACTTTTGATGGAAGAAAAGCAGTATACCCAAATGCAATTCAGCAGTACGCCCATAATGCAATTCAGCAGTACGCACATAATGCAATTCAGCAGTACAGCCCATTGCATTGCAGTACACACATAATGCAATTCAGCAGTACGCCCATTCAGCAGTACGCACATAATGCAATTCAGCAGTACGCCCATTCAGCAGTACACCCAAATGCAATTCAGCAGTACGCCCATAATGCAATTTCAGCAGTACGCACATAATGCAATTCAGCAGTACGCCCATTCAGCAGTACACACATAATGCAATTCAGCAGTACGCCCATTCAGCAGTACGCACATAATGCAATTCAGCAGTACGCCCATTCAGCAGTACACCCATAATGCAATTCAGCAGTACGCCCATAATGCAATTCAGCAGTACGCACATAATGCAATTCAGCAGTACGCCCATTCAGCAGTACACACATAATGCAATTCAGCAGTACGCCCATTCAGCAGTACACACATAATGCAATTCAGCAGTACGCCCATTCAGCAGTACGCACATAATGCAATTCAGCAGTACGCCCATTCAGCAGTACACCCATAATGCAATTCAGCAGTACGCCCATAATGCAATTCAGCAGTACGCACATAATGCAATTCAGCAGTACGCCCATTCAGCAGTACACACATAATGCAATTCAGCAGTACGCCCATTCAGCAGTACACACATAATGCAATTCAGCAGTACGCCCATTCAGCAGTACGCACATAATGCAATTCAGCAGTACGCCCATTCAGCAGTACACCCATAATGCAATTCAGCAATTTCCGTGCGGTTACGTATTCTCTTTAACGAATTTGGAATTCTTCGATCGTAGCTCAACGTGCACATGTATCTTTATAGTGCTGCCTCACTGGAAAATCACGCCGTAGATACGTGGCATGATACCCCACCCAATCACATTAATTTGACACCGGGCTGACCAGTCACTATCATCTTAATGCTGAGCGCCAAGCGAGGAAGCTAACAGTACCATTTTTACGTCTTCGGTATGACGCGGCCAGTGATCGAAACCAAGACCTCCCGTTCTCGAAATAAGATACGTGGATTACGTAAATTGCCGATTACTATTTCGGGTCCAATGCCTTAAGTTTAATCAACGCTCAAAAGAACAAATTTTTGAGGATTTTTTTTGTTTAAATGAAAACTTTCTTTCTACATTGGATTGTTTACAGCCTCCCTTTGACAGCCGCTGTTGTTTCATTTGTTTTTTCATTTCAGTTTAAATGCACAGTGATTTTGATATCTATTCTTCTACTTTTCACAATGTGGTTTATCAGAAAAATGTTGACTTTGGTTACAACAGATTTGTGAAACATGATTACCAAGGTAACGAATTGAAATATTAAGATGGTACATTTTTATTAAAAATAAGAAGTATTTATTACGCTGATCAATATATTTTCAGGCAATTTCCTCTAAAGTAATGTTTATAATTTTATATCTATTGCATTTGTCCAATCGTAAACGTTTAGGCTATTTGCAACACACGACGGTACAATATATTACCGTATCGGACGCACATGCGTACAAAAAACCTTTTTTCGTATTTGGACGGTTCAACAGTCCCATGTTAAACATACGATAAAGCCCGAAACGTGAAAATGTTCCGAATGTAAATCAGGTGAAGTAGGCGTTCTATGTACAGAGTTTGATTATGCGTCTTGAAATCAGGATTATACATCAAGAAAAGGCAGAAATAGGAGAGATCGCCGTGACGTCACGCATCAACACCTGTTTATCTGGTGGTTGGCAAAACAATTTTTTTTACATCGTTTGTGTATGGGATCGGAATTTTTAATAACTTTTTCGCTCATTTATGGATTTTAAAAATTCAAAACGTTTTGAAATGCTTATTACTATTATTAAATACTGACTGAAATACTTACGATTTTCGTATTCTCATTTAAATATCTTTTTAAAATGAATAACCATTTTAAATGACATATGATTTTAATAGCGGTGTATCAATGCTCCAAACTTTTAGAAAAAAACACTGTAAGTCAAGAGTTCATAATAAATCCATTTTATTTCGAAATGATACTTAAAAGTAATCAATAAATTGCTTGTTTTATATCCTTTCCATTGATTAAAAACATATTAATATTCAATGAAACAGTTTTAATTTAAACTAAAATAAAATGGATATAGAATAAGAAGGTTATTTAACATTGTACCGTACAATACGAGATATATGAAGAACAATGTTAAATAGCCCAATGTTATTATATAAAAGTGTAGAATGATCTAATTTCTAAATTACATAGTTTCCAAGTTCGTCCATACCACAAAATGAAATAATAGGCTTCACCTGGACGGGATTACTTCTATTTACACTGTCCCATGTCTTTGGAACATGGTAGGGGTAAGAGTGAGGTTGGGTACGCACCATAAACCGGTTTAAGCTCCCCAGTGGTGTTTTTGCCACTGACCGTTCCAAGGCGGTGCCCCACTGTGTTCCTTTGTTTGTTCGTTTTGTCCTTGTGTGTTGACTTTGTGTGCGCGCGTGTGTGTATGCTTATTGTTCGTCTTGTCCTTATGTGTTGGCTTTAAGTGTGTGTGTGTGTGTGTGTGTGTGTGTGTGTGTGTGTGTGTGTCGTCCGTTTTGTCCTGATGTGTAAGCTTTGAGTGTGTGTGTGTGTGTGTGTGGTGCACGCGTTTGCGTGCTGGGGGGTTCGTTTTGTGGAGGCTGCGCTTTTGGTGCGTGACATTCCCTGTTTGATATTTCTCTTTGTTTTCACAGAGACAAGACATTTTGCAAAAAAGCGCAGGAAAGGGGTTATTTCATATAAGACCAAACAGTGTAAAACGTCTTTTTTGAAGGTTTAATTTTTATATTAGACGCAATATTTGATCTCGATATTTAGACAGAAAAATAAAAAGGTTGTAGCAATGCAGCATGGTGCAAGCTTTTTATCATTTTAATCAAAAATATATGTCCCGTATAAACACCCCGGTGTTAGTTTTTTTTCCTCTGACTGAATGTCATGTCCTACTGTATTACCTATCTATTACATACTAAATTATACATTCCGTTAAGTCACAATGGAACATGAAATATCAATATTTTTTATATTTACGTTCAAATTTCATATCGGGTGCGTTACGTCATTCGTGACGTCAGTTTCATGCATGCGATCACGTTTGAAAGTTCTTTAACGACGATATTTTCAGGTTTACTCACTGAAAGTTTAAAGAAGAAATTCATATCATTCATTTTAATAATTAAAATTGTAGCATGTGCGTGATATAAGTAAAGCAAAATTTTCGCTGCAGGGCTTGTGCCTATTTCTCGATAAAAATTTAATAGCCTATAACTATTTGTAGTTTTTCGTTATTGCCTATTATTTAACTTTGTTTTATTTTGTATAGATGTCAGTTATTTATGCATCCGTCGTTACGATGCTATATGACTTCGCTTTAGGGGAAGCCTGGATTCTTGGAATGTTGTTATTTTCATTGGATCTTTGCCGTTGTTTCGAGCACGTCAATTGTTTATTGGATCTTTGCCGTTGTTTCGAGTACGTCAATATTTTTATTGGATCTTTGCCGTTGTTTCGAGCACGTCAATAGTTTTATTGGATCTTTGCCGTTGTTTCGAGCACGTCAATGTACAAACTTTGTGCTTTAAAGTTTCGGTCAAATGGGGTTAATATTTTTCAGGTTTGCAGATCAGTCTCAACAAGATGTATGAACGAGAGATAGACATTTACAAGAACTGGTCGATAAAGGAAGCTGAAGATATCAATACATCGGTGACAAACATGATTGCAGAAATAGTATACTTGGCATTTAGAAATCAAGAATTGCTTCATATACCCAGAGATCAGGTTGCAAACCACATGCGAGCAATAGGTAGCATGCGTGAGGGTACTAAGATCAAAAGTCCAAATGAGTTTGATTTTCAAGTGTATTTTCCGCATTTTTCTAGCAGTAATGTTGCCATCATGTGGGACAACGAACTTGTCAGTTGTGCTAAATTAAAATACTTAAACACATCGCACAATTATTCGACAAACAGTCCTTTTAAAAAGATAATAAGTAATAATTTGTTAACTGTAAATTTAATGACATTGTTTCAAACGCTTGTAACACCTGTACTGAAAAACCTGTATGACAACAAATTCAATATAGTGGCGGATTCTGGGATATTAAGTATTGTTACTGGTGAAACAAAAGATCGGTTAGCCTGTGTGACATTGTATTTACAATGGAAGAGCACAAATAATGACCGTGAACCTGTACCAATAAACGTTGATTGCGTTCCAAGCATAAACATTTCATCACGTGACATTTTCAAAAGAATGAAGCCAATCTCTGATGAACTCTCGGAAATTCTAAGTTTAAATAACAAAATACTAAGTCCACCGTCTCAGGAAGCTTTCACTATTGGTATAAAAAGAAACGAGACATACAGATCTACATTTTGCCTGTCATTTGCAAAAACACAATTTGATTTAATGCAAATATTAAGTGCCGCAAGGTCGGATATTGTTAAGTGTTATAAAGTAGTCAAATCCTTCAATCCACAGAAGTCACCTGTAACAAGCACGGATATAAAATCTCTTCTGATATATGAAGTTTTACCTGTAACGAAGTTATCGAAAGATAGCATGGTGGTCTGCGTTTTTAAACTAGTAGAAAAACTGCTAAAACTTCTTAAGTTAAAGACCTGTGAACAGGCTTTACGTCCAGATTTGATTTTTGGCTATACTTATCCAAGACAACTGTTTAGATGCCATAGAGACATACAGTTATACAATTTGTCGAAAACCTTTGAAACGGTTTATAGTCGTCTAAAGAATTTTACAGGATAAGTTTTGCACGCTGTATTAAACTTAATTAATGAACACCGATTATGTCCGGATCTGCAAACAATGCTAGTCTTTCGCTGTCAGTTGGCCGCTAAATATTTGTTGCGCGAACTAGTTTTTAAGAAATTACCATGCCTCTTCGCACGCATGCTCGCCATGAAGTGTACATGACATAATTTTTGTGGGATGAAGTGTAAATTTGCAGAACATAATTTCGCTCGACGCGTTAATGAACATGACATTAATTTTGTTGCGTGAAGTGTTCAAGGTGGGCCGATGATCTAGTGGTAACACGCTTGACTGTCAATCCAGAGGTCCGGGGTTCGAATCCCGGTCCAGGTACTGGAAATTCTGAGTGTCTCTCACCTAACTAGAGGCGTGTACTGATTATTTCCAGGAAAGACGGCTACGCGTGTATCGGTGCTATACAGCGGGCACGTTAAAGAACCAGACTGTCTATTCGCAAAGAGCTAGGCTAAGTTAGCCGGACACGTCTGTATCTATAACGTTCTCTCTGTCTGTTGTACGGGTTTTATCGCTCTGTGTCTGTACTAGTAGAGGATGACTTTCGCGCACAGTGTGGCTGCGTCTGCTATATGTAAAGCGCCTTTGAACGTGTTTATCATGAAAAGGGCGCTATATAAATCTGGTTGTAATCTTGTAATAATGATAATAATAAGTATTGACGCATGTGACATTATTTTAAATTACGTTTGTGGGATGCTGTGAACATATACATGACATAATTTTGCATATTTTTTGTGGGACGAAGTATAGGTGTATAAATCCCTCACGATAACTCAAACGATAACATGTTTGATAATTATGATTTTTCTTCATTAAAACGTTTCAATACAGAACATGTTTCTGTATAACATTACAGTATGCACTTTACTTTTATCATTGACAACCTTTATGAGATCAACGATGCATGGTAACCATAACAATAAAGCTATAATACAAACATGCCGTCGTTTAAGTTATCGTGCGGGAGTAGTACGTGACAAAAACTATATAGATGACCTGTTATAAAAGTTGAGTAGTGTGTAATGAAATAGGTAGCTTCAGTGCCCGAATCATAATTGTTATAAACATTATATGATAGATAATTGGTGTAAGGAAATATGACCAGTGCGTTTGCATCTGTACGAAATATTTGATAGCACTGTTGATTAAAGTTTGTCAAAAGCTTTTATCTTATATCTTAGATTGACACGAATGCCGAGCCTTCGAGAAAACTGTAAGTATATGTGTTTGTCAGGTTCAATCTGATGTATAAAAATGTATTTGGAAGATGATGAAAATTTGTTCAAGTGCGAGTAGCTTCAACTCAATAAGGGCGAGTTGCTTTAACTCAATAAGGGCGAGTAACTTCAACTCAATAAGAAAGGGCGAGTAGCTTAAACTCAATAAGGGCGAGTTGCTTTAACTCAATAAGGGCGAGTAACTTCAACTCAATAAGAAAGGGCGAGTAGCTTAAACTCAATAAGGGCGAGTAACTTCAACTCAATAAGAAAGGGCGAGTAGCTTAAACTCAATAAGGGCGAGTAGCTTTAACTCAATAACATGTCATTCTGTATCCTAATGACACTTGGAGCAAATTAAACAAATAAATGAGCCATAAAATGTCATTCTTTTCTGCATGTTTTGATTAAATACAGAGGAAGAGTATCAACTTATCATTTATGTATTTTAGGTATGTTTAATGCAGTCAAGTGTTTTCCTATGACATGCAAACTTAATTTTTTAGCGAAGAACTCTTAGATAAAATTATTGTGAATTTTAGACTACTGACTAATGTCTTCAGATCGCTTAAGTTGTTCATAGAAAAGTAGCAGCCACTTGTATTTCGAATTTGGATTGTCGTTTCAATAACTCATATAAAAATGTTATTGATTTAAATAATAGATCTTCATTGCAAATTGACCACTTAATCGTTCACAGCTGAATTACCTGTCAGGGGCACCTAGGTACTTCCTCCATCATCAAAGCTGCAAAGTCATCATATAACATATAATCGTGTCGGTGCGACTTTAAACTCAATAAAAACAAAAATCACGTGTATTTCAAATTTAGATTGTCATTTAAATAACAAATTAAAATCAAATTGCCGACTGCATCATGTACATTTTTCTCCATGCTACAGCGCATTCTGTCCATGAGATGACAAACGTACCATTTGTTCACAACCGAATTAAACTGATAGGAAAATTACATGACATCGCTTAATATTCTAGTCGCGTGAATATGTCATATGAAATATCAACTACAGTTGGAAATAGTTTCTTGTTTTTGATACTTATTTTTTCATAAAGCAACCATGTTAAGAAATCCAATAAAACAGATGACTTATTCGAAAGTGATTAGATTAATTGAAGTTATTTTGATATTAACAGGTAAGTGAAACGTTTTCGTTTAATTAAGATGCAATTTATCATTAAAGAAAGTAGTTCGAATACTCTATAAATCTTACAAGTTGAAACAGAACCCGGAAACGTATCAGATTTTGAAATTAATGAGAAAATATTTCAGGAAAGTGTTTAAAGTTGGCTTTTAAAAAAAAGGTCATACTGTCATAACTGATGAATAACTTCTATGCAAAATATTGCAGCTTTAATTGTTTGAGTAACTTAAATGTCCTAAGGTCCATGTTATAAAAATAAAACAGTTAATAGATGATGATTAGGTGAGTGTCCGAGTTTAAGGACCTCATTAAGGAGATTCTCACCTAGGCAATATCACCTTGGTCAGTTTCATAGAGTTGTATATTCACCAATTTATCATAAGAGAGTGTTTTTTTGGGACTTCACTTAGAAAATAACATTGTGGATAATATCTAAGTTAGATTGTTCTTAAGAATTAAAATATATGTAAAAAGGCTGCTTGTTGATTAACGAATTTATTGAAATGCTGCTTTTTGCCAGATTTATTTTTAGTCCAGCGCGTGAGTTTGCTTTGATTAATAATTGCGCGTTCAGTTTTGTTTACAAAAATATCACTACTGCAGTGAATATCACTTCTGCTGTGAATATCACTTCTGCAATTAATATCACTTCTGCTGCGAATATCACTGCTGCAGTGAATATCAATTCTGCTGTGAATATCACTTCTGCTGTGAATATCAATTCTGCTGTGAATATCACTTCTGCGCTGAATATCACTTTTGTGGTGAATATTACTTCTGCGTTGAATATCAATTTCTATAGAACTCCATTTGACCAATTATCTACTTATGACATAAGCGGAATTAACATGTCAAAATAGTATTGTTATTATTATTATTATGATTGTTACCCTATTTAGTAATATTATTAATACTGCTGTAAATGTGTACAATCATTATATAATTACATGTATTTTATGAAATGAAATAATTTTGTTAAAATAATAACCCCAACTATCTGTACTGGTGTATCTGCTATAAATGTTATCACTATTTACACTTACTTTTTAATACGTTTCTTAAATAATGTGGGCACAATTCCTTTTATATCCGAAGTAAAAATCAAATATTATACTACATTTCGAACACTTTCAAGGTGAATAACTGTTTATAGTATCTCCCAAAGCCAATTCAAATAAAATTGACAGAGTGGCTGTGAACTTCCAGACGCTATTTTATTAACGCCCGGGTGTTACTAGTATTTGTTTCTAAAACCTCGTCCGAAAATTCGTCAGTGACTGAGAATACGCTTTGTTTAGTAACCACG
Source organism: Mercenaria mercenaria (assembly GCF_021730395.1). Taxonomy (NCBI): domain Eukaryota; kingdom Metazoa; phylum Mollusca; class Bivalvia; order Venerida; family Veneridae; genus Mercenaria; species Mercenaria mercenaria. The sequence goes on from NC_069378.1 coordinate 60,402,690, forward strand.
GTATATTATTCGTTTTCAAAACCCAGCCCCGACTAACGATAAAGATACTTATAAATATATCAATACAAAACAAACAACTTTGCCACTGAAGAATATTAATGCAAACTTCTTCCTTTAGAAAAATATCTTAAGACGTGAATTCGGTATAATGAAACAAAAACACATGTCTGCTCCTCCTGAGATATAGTATACTGTAAACCTTCGAAAACAATTAAAACCCTCACAGGCTGACAATATTCAGCATCATCCTTGTCGGCCTCTGTTATTTATATAATGTTTGCTTTGGAAACTATGACTAATTGCAAGAGTCATTTACCGTTTTTAATCAATACTAGCACTGATAAAGGTTTAAACAAGTAATTTTCAAGTATAAATGAGCCGCGCCATGAGAAAACCAACATTGTGCGTTTGCGAGCAGCGTAGATCCAGACCGGCCTGCGCATCCGCACAGTCTGGTCAAGATCCATGCTGTTCGCTTTCAAGGCCTATTGCAATTAGAGAAACCGTAAGCGAACAGCATGGATCCTGACCAGACTGTGCGGATGTAAAGGCTGGTCTGGATCCATGCTGGTCGCAAATACATTATGTTGGTTTTCTCATGGTGCGGCCAATTAATATTTTACAGCCTGCCGGTAGCAAAATACGTTAATGTATTCACCGAAGCGTCTTACCGTTGTGTTACCACAAGTATACGTTGACGTTAAATCACATTATACATTGATATACATCGGCATTTTACAGCTTATTACAACGCATGCATGCACGTTTTATTCATGACCTCAGATATAGCCTTATATTAATCACAATATGTAGTGTGGAAGATACGCATTATGTAAGCGCAATTTCGACTACAAACACGCATACCTTTGACGTAGTGTGATGAATAAAGAAAGAGTAAGGCCAGAATTTTTTAATTTTTAGTTTTACCGATTTTTTTTGGAAAAGGGTAGAGTAGGAGGAGGGAATAAAAAAAAAATAAAAAACAGTTGCGCAATTTTTTTTTTCTACTGAATTTTTTTTCGAAAAGGGTAGGGTAGGAGGAGAAAAAAAAAAAAGTTACGCAAAATGTTGTTTTATAACATGATGACTATGATAGTGTACCTGAGAAATAATACATCCTTTGCCATGCTTTGTTGTGTTTAGAACACGGTTAGAAGTTCAGACACGTAGGAATTATATCACGAGCCCGTACTTGGGAGTGATCTAATTACACACATCTAAATGACTAACCCTGCTCTAATCAACAACAAAGCATGGCAAAGGATTTATTATTTCCATTCTAACGTGTTAATAAGACAAATCACTATATGCCACTTTCAAAAATATACTTTAAATAATATTCACATACGACTTTCCATTTTATTATAAAATGAAATATACAACATTACACTTTAATACAAGGCATACACATGTCACATAAATCAGCACCATTAAAATATAACCTATTTTTAAAAATGCCACTCCAAAACTTCCATTCAAATATTTACAGTTACTCCGAACTTCACATATGACTTTCCTTACAACATTACACTTTTACAAGGCAAACACATGTCACATATAAAACTCTGACCTTATCAGCACCATTAAAAAATATAACCTTTTTTACGTATTAATAATGTTTTGTAGAAAGTTTCTATGATCTATACATATTTTGTGTATTAATTTTAATTTGTCTTCTGTTTTTTGGTTTTTTTTGCATTCCTAGTGGCTGGTTTGAGATGATTGACAGTAAAGCATGTATTGCAAATTGGTCTGACAATGCTGAAGTCCTCCTTCAGTTGGTTGATCTCGTCATTTCTCAAAATGTCCACATCACCACAGAAGAAACATATTTCATCAAATGTCTGTGTTATTCCTGAAAATATATTGAAAGTTTGTGTGAATGTATGAATGCAAGAAATAAATTCCATATCAATGCAGTTGTGTTATTTCATCATTTGACGACAGTATTTATATTATACATATTAAAAGTATGGCAACTCTATAAAAGATAATCTATTAAAACAAGACATTATATTGATTTACTTTTTTTAACCTTTTTTTGCAACTTTCCAGCTTTATGCCAGTGGCAAGCTACTTTAGCATAACTTTAACTGATTGGACCTTCTGGTTCTTTAATATGCTAAGGGCATAGCACCAGCACATGTACCATAATATTATGTTTAATATGCACTTCTAAAACAAGAATGCCTACCAGCATAATAAGACACCTCTATTGGGGATGAACAACTCAATCCTTCTCTTACGATAAGGATGTCTTGCATAGGTCCTCCAGGAAAGAGTGGATTACCACAAACATACAGCAACTCCTCCTGGACACGTATTATTAGTTGTTCCTGTGGTCGTGTCAGCCTGGTCTTACAATAAACCACCCTCCTCTTACCACACTCCACACATAGTACAAAGCCTCGAACTTTGGCTAAAAAATAAGAAGGAAGAATTTAAATATTGCTTCTTCATCCAAAACATTATTGCTGTAGTGTCATTCATTAATCTGTATTAAAAACAGTAAGAGGTGACTGATATTATCAGCCCTCCATAACTAATTAAAGTAAGCTCATATCTTAAAACTCTTATAAAACCATTAAAATCAAATCAGAGACAACATTGGTGTAAACCCCACCTACAATGCATTTAAGAAGTATTTTACAAAGAGCAGATAATGTAGGGTTACTACTACATATTCAAATTAAATTCTGTTTCAATACACCTAAATCTATGTATTAATTGGGTTTCAAGCTCTATCAGATAATAAAGTGATGAAGCAAACTTCCAACAACAACACGATTTATTCAAGAGCAAATCACTAAATGAGATATATTATTTCGATTCTAACACGTTATAAAAGATTTTAAAGTACATCCTTGATGACATGCATTAAATATTTGCCCGTTTTCAGTCGGTTTCTTTTCCAGCGCGCCTATATGCCGCTTGGCGCCATGACGTAATAATTGTGACGTCAGAACAGTGATTTGTTGTATGATAATTCACTGCTTTCCTCCTTCTTTGTTTAATAGGAAAATGAATCGGATCGTGTTATAATTGAAAATAAAATCTGTAAAAAAGATCCTTTGGAAGCAAAAAATGCAACCAAGAAGAATAATAGCAGACTCGGTTTGATTGAGTCTGTTCATGAGAGGTAATGAAATGTGCAACACCTCTCACGCCCCCTAGCACCGGCTTAAGCGGAACTCTACTACACATATGTTGAATATACTCCATGATCCCAAAGGACCAGAAAATATAACAACACTGAATCCAAGTACGGGGAGACTTTTTACAGCCGCCACATGGCACTTAAAGATTGCTGTTGTGATAGTTAATAAAATCTGTAAAAAAGATCCTTTGGAAGCAAAGAATGCAACCAAGAAGAATAATAGCAGACTCGGTTTGATTGAGTCTGTTCATGAGAGGTAATGAAAAGTGCAACACCTCATCATCTTCCTGATTTTAACGATAAAATATAGTCTCCTGTTTGTAAATACATTTCTGATATTCATACTGATTACCGGACCTCTAACCTGCTCTGTAAAAGTTGTCTACAGGTATAAGATACATTTTTTATTAAAGTCGGTGTTACATATATAGACAACAGCTATGTATAGCTATTGACCGTCTGACATAAAAAGGTCCGAGCATTTTCATATACCAAATGTGAACATTTTCATACATGTATGAGAAACCTTTAAGCTGGTAAAAATTATGAGTTTCATACTATTTAAAGTTCTGATTTATACTGTGAATATACCTTGGTTTTGGTAGGAATGAGTAACTGCGTCTCATACTCATTAGAACGTCAAATGCTGTAGATTTGGCAGGTGTGCTACTACATCTGTCAGAGGCCGCAGATGCTGTCCCAGGTTTCATTTTGCACTGTATGTATTTAAAGTCATTCTGCAGAATAATGTCAACTGGCATGTCATGTTGACAAGTAATCATTTTTTTTGGAACATTGTTCGTCAAACTTGGAAGACGCCGTAATTTCATCTGTCTCGTGGTTTGTTAATTCCGACGGTACATTACAAGCTATGACATCGTCAATAGTTTCTCCAGGACTTACTTTAACAAATTTGTTTACTCTTTTATCCTCTGCCTTTGAGTAAAACACCAAACCAAGCCAAGATATTGAACTAGTCATGTTTTTATTTTGATGTTTTTTCACTCGATAGTCAGTGTGCGATAAGCGCTTGAGCGACTAGGTATAAAAGCCGCACGATTTCCATTCCGGTACCGTTTTAATTACGGTCAGTCAGCGGATCTCTCGTGTGTTGTCATTTTTGGCCACTTTTGATTTTTTTCTTTTTTGGAATCATACTTTTTTTTTTTTTCACTTTCCAAAATTTTAGGGTCGGCGGGTCGGTAAAACTAAAGATAAAAAAATACTGGCCTAAGAAACAAGCAAAAATATCAACATGGTTTAAGCAAAGAAACAACGTTACGTATACATAATGTTCTCATTATTCAAAAAGCTGTGTCTATATTTAGAATTACATTCTGAAAAAGGTAAATGTGACTAACAGTAGATTAAAACTCAAGTTAAAGCACGTTTGATGTATAAATCAGATATGTATATAAAAAACAGATGTACTCGATGCCACCGCTGATGTCCTTTAAGCATGAAAATCAAACTAGGGGAGACAAATGGTTTAGTACATCAATTTAAAGTGGCTTAGTTGTGTACCTTTATCCATTAATCTTTAAGTACTTTATATGAAGAGAACAGTTTTAATTGTGTTTTTTGGGTTTGTTGTAAAATACAATAAAGATTAATTAATACAACCGAAATTCGTTATCTTGAAGTCATGGTGACCCTGAAAAAAAATCGAGAGAGATATAAAACTAGAAATAGCCAGCATTACTTTGTAGATGTAAACCTTTGTATTGTTTACTTCGCAATAAAGAACAAACCATGTGTTTGCGTGTAGGATAATGCGTTTTTCTGCTATAAAAATAGGTGTGAAATGTTACCTTTGACATCTGACGGTAGTTTGGGTAAATTAACACAGCAGATACATATTTCTGTACTTAGTTTCAGTGTAAAATTGAATGATATCGGGTTTGCCTTGTATGGTTAAGCATGGGGATGGCATGTTCTTAAAATGACTTTCATATGGAAGCCCTGGAGGGACAATTGATTTCCGTACTTCCCACTTATGACTTCTAACTTTTGCACTTCTCACTTCCAACTTCTTGACTTCTTACTTCCTACTTCTAACTTCCACACTTCTGACTTCTAACTTCTGACTTCCAACTTACTGACTTTCGACTTCTGATTTCCAACTTCCACACTTCTTACTTCCGACTTCTTGACTTCTTACTTCCTTCTTCTAACTTCCTGACTTCCAACTTCCGTACTTCTGACTTCCAACTTCCTGACTTCTTACTTCCGACTTCCAACTTCCACACTTCTTACTTCCGACTTCTTACTTTCCTCTTCTAACTTCTGACGTCTAACTTCCACACTTCTGACTTCTAACTTCCTGACTTCCGACTTCCAACTTCCGCGCTTCTGACTTCCAACTTTCCCTCTTTGGAAGTCGGAAGTAAGAAGTGTGGAAGTTGGAAGTAAGAAGTGTGGAAGTCGGAAGTAAGAAGTCAGGAAGTAGGAAGTCAGAAGTGCGGAAGTTGGAAGTCGGAAGTCAGGAAGTTAGAAGAAGGAAGTAAGAAGTCAAGAAGTCGGAAGTAAGAAGTGTGGAAGTTGGAAATCAGAAGTCGAAAGTCAGTAAGTTGGAAGTGAGAAGTGCGGCAGTTAGAAGTCAGAAGTGTGGAAGTTAGAAGTAGGAAATAGGAAGTCAAGAAGTTGGAAGTGAGAAGTGCAAAAGTTAGAAGTCAGAAGTGGGAAGTACGGAAATCAATTGTCCCTCCAGGGCTTCCATACTTTCACGATTACTTGCACACATTTCGGATGACAGTAGTTTTTCTCGAGCTTTCGTTATCACTATTTTTATGATATGTATTATGGTGAATTCTAAGTATCAATTTAAATTAGAATGGCCCAAACACCCGTTTGTCAGGCATCTATTCAAGGTTAGTTGAGTTAATAATTAAGACACTTTTTACCACACCCCGTTGATTGCATTTTGGTGGTTTGAACATATCTTTTAATCTTGATTTAAATATATTCAGGGATTTAGAATGTTTTATATTTAATGAAGAAATTCCAGTACTCAGAGCAAACATTTACCTAGTGTAATTTTCGGCAGTGTCTCACTGCCTTCTTCAGCACTGACTGACCGGTTATGGTAGGTCACGTGACGTAGGAAGGTCACGTGATCGGAGGAGAGGTCCGTAGACGGGGGGAAGCTCCAGGCCCTCGTCTCGATTGAGCGATGGTCTCCGCTGTTTTATTTTATATAAATAAAACAGCGGAGACCATCGCTCAATAAATAAAACAGCGGAGACCATCGCTCAATCGAGACGAGGGCCTGGAGCTTCCCCCCGTCTACGGACCTCTCCTCCGATCACGTGACCTTCCTACGTCACGTGACCTACCATAACCGGTCAGTCAGTGCTGAAGAAGGCAGTGAGACACTGCCGAAAATTACACTAGGTAAATGTTTGCTCTGAGTACTGGAATTTCTTCATTAAAATGTTAAATCCAGAGCATGGGAACAACATAATCAATTGTGTTATATCTATATCTAATGAATTCAATAGATCGGTAAATGACGGTATGAATGAGTTCTTTGAGCTATTGTTACATAGTTATCATTGTTACTCAAAGGGTAATTAGATATCTCTGCTCCAAGAAGAGGAAAATATCTGCCAAGAATTCAGGGAGGTAGACTATTTCTGGCTTTATATACTGTAATAAGCTTTTGAATATTTTGTTTGTCTTCTAAGGAGACCCATCCTATTTCTTGAACTTGATCTTGTATTGAGACAGACCTTGTTAATCCTGTAACAATACGCGCTTCATATTGCTATTTTTCTAAGAATTGTTTTTGTTGTACAGTACATCCATCCAAAAGGAATGATGCATATTCATATATAAATCTCATATTTGAAATGTAAATTTGATTTAGAGCAGATCTTCTTAACTTGAATTTTATTGCTGTCATAGAACTAAAAACTTTCGATGTGGCTGATATGCTCGTGCCATTTAAGATCAGACGATAAGGTTACATCTAAATATTCCTGCTATTTAAGATCGGACATTTAAGGTAAACCTTAATATTTATTACAATCAACATAGTTGTGGTTAGATCTCTGTTTAATACAGATTCTATATAATTTACATCATTAGAAGTTATATGTAAGGAGCTGTCATTTGCAAACAAACGGGTAATGCTTAAAAGATTTTAAGCTATGTCATTTACATAAATTAAAAAAAGAAAAGGTCCAAGGACAAAAAAGATGAACACCGCAAAAATGAAAATGTTATGAATCCAAATAAATCTACTTCGGCAATGATTTTTCAGTATTTATGTCTACTTCAGTGCCAAAACGAATCGAAAACAACTTTTCATCAAATTTTCAACATGAGTAAAGTAATATTGACACATGTAAGTTAGATGTTGACATGTGAATAGTGACACACACGAGCTGTATCACATTATATTTCACAAAAAGACCAAACAAGTCATGTAAGGTCAAGGCAATAGTTTTATTTATGTCTCTTCTTATAAAGCCGATATGTTAAAATTTAAAAATAGAATTTACATGCCTTTCTATGCAGAGATATAAGGGGCATAGTCATAATAAAGTGGAACGACCGAATCAGTATACATGCAGCATTAATCTTTAACCTTCAAAATATAAAAAGCATAAAACTGTCCATTACTAGCTAAAGACTACCGTTTATTTTAAGACAAAATTAATAAAATGCATTAAGACACTTACATGTTAATCACTGATTCAAAAGCGAAGAACGAGGTAGGAATTTGATCCTAATAAAGTGTCACATGATTTTTCCTCAGATGTTATAGAGATGTTTTAGAACAATGCTGTATACATTTCTCTATTTTTTGCTCTGACTATGTTCAGATGGAAAAGAAATGCAAAAGGCAGGTAAAATAAACAAGCAAATAATTTAAAGATGAAGAAGATCCAAAAGGAGGAAACCTGTCTAAAACGATGCCGTTGTAGTATGCTGACTAACATCTTCACTGTTGTCTTTCAGTTAATTCCCATGTAGAGCTACCATAATTTAGTGATACTAAAAAGAATTACCAGAAACGAACATCAAAATGGCTAAATTTAAAAAAAAACACACAGAAAATAAGGATTTGAGTGTTTTTTCTACATATTATCAGTCCATTTAAGTAACATTTATATATAAATGCATACTGCCTAGAACACTTCGTCTGTTTGACTTTCTGTTAACATATTTGTGATTATCCGAATATATTTACAGACATAAACTGCTTATCACCCATTGTCAACTGAATGTTTACTTTTTACGACAGCTCACTGGCTTAAACTTGATCTAAATGTCGGACATATTGGCATTAATCTGGATGAGATTATCTATTTTTGAATGTAAAGAACTTGTTGATGATATATGATGGATTTTAATGATACAAATGAATAAATCAAACACTACCACCATCAACAACAATAAAAACAACAAGACAAACAGATTTTAGTAACTTTATTCATGTCTAAAAAGATAAATAAGTTGCTGCGCAACAATTATGACTGAGACTTCAGGAAAAGTATAAAGCGGCAATGCGCTTACTATTTTTCTAACCGCACATTCAAGAAATAAAGCCTGGAGGGGCACCTTGGGTCTTCTTCCAACATCAAAAGCTTGAAAAGTCGTGTCGTTATGACTCTCAGTCCGCCAAAACTAAACAAATAAACAAACAATACAAACACGTTCCGGTATTTCAATTCGAGAAAAAATTAAACAGCCGGTACAGATAACACGAACAAACTTAGTTGTTAGGATGTCTTTACGTGGTTTACGTTCTAGTGTAACTGTGATTAAGGAACGTAGCATTCCCTTTGTATTTTTATCCCTATTCTACTTTCCCCCCCCCCCCCCCCCCACCCCACTCCCTTTTTTACCACTTACCATTTCCACCCCCTCTATCTATATTTGGCATAAATTCATATATACTTGTTAGATTTTTGAAGCAACCAGTCTGTAATATTTTTCCATTAAAGCTTCTTTTTGTTGTGGGCCTACTTTGCAAATGCGTGGCTCTGAGGCTGTGTTTTCGGTGCTGTATGCTTCCGAGAAATCTACCCTTGCATATTATCTTCTTTAAAGATCTCTTGATATCACAAAAATTGTATAACTTAAACTCTCAATGTGATTATATTCTCTATTTTATCATATTTTGTCTTCATTTCAGGTATATATGCGATTTTTGCTTTTACTCGGATGAGTATAAACAAAGACATGAAAATTGACTATGCATCTACTATCACTGAGAATGAAAATGAACGGAATTTGACTAATATTGTAAAGACCAACACAGGAAAAGAACAATTAAACATCGATAATTTACAGATCGATACAGGGAACAAACGGATCAAGCCGGATAATATACAAACCATCAATTCCAGGATTAACGACGAGAAAGTACAAATTAGTACAGAAATATTCAAAAAACTACTGCTGGATAAATTAGATCATGCTTATATACCTGTCAATCAAGTGGTTAAACCAAGATCTAATATTCCCAGAGTTTCAAGTATCGTAAATATATATAACATCTCCAATTCACATTATTAGTAATACGTCTTTGTGTGTCAATACGCGCACACCATCTGTCTTTACTATGTGCACTTGGGAGTTAGATAAAGATGCCTTTGTGTCTGGAGATATACACAGAACTGGTCAATGGGAACCAGTAGTTACTCGAATAATTTATGACGTTCTTAATCAAGGTAGAAAGATGACATTTATTGATATAGGAGCTAATATGGGGTATTTCAGTTTACTTGCAGCATCCATAGGACAAAATGTTGTGTCAGTGGAGCCATGGGATCAGCATATTCAGAAACTTGTTCATTCCATTCATTTAAACAAATTCGAAAACAAAATAACAGTTGTAAATAATGCAATATCGAATAGTCGAAGTGAATTACATTTCTATGTTCCGCGATCAAACAACCAAGGTGCGGCAAGACTTGTTCTTGAAAACCAAAATGTTGAAAATAATCAACGCTTTTCTGCGAACAGTATTACTTTGAATGATTTAGCGAACCTCATCCAAACGAAAGATATCGTCATGAAAATAGACATAGGTAATATATATACTTTATATGTGCATTTGTATTATATATATGTATGTTTATGTGTTGTATATGAAAAATGTATTACATTGGATGTGAAGAAACGGAAACGGAAAGGCGGTCAGGCGGCGTCCACAAACTTTGTTCAGAGAATTTCTTCTTCATACATGGAGAGATTTTGATGTAACTTGCACAAATGTAAACCATCATGAGACAGTGTCATGCGCAAGAACCAGGTCCCTATGTCTAAGGCCAAGGTCACACTTAGAGGTCAAATGTCAAATTCAAGAATGACATTGTCCGGAACATTTCTTCTTCCTGCATGGAGGGATTGATGTAACTTGGCACAAATGTTCACCACTATGAGACAGAGTGTCATGCGCAAGAACCAGGTCTCTAGGTCTAAGTTCAAGGTCACACTTAAAGGACCAAAGGTCAGTTACAAGAATGACCTTGTCCGGAGCATTTCTTCTTCATTAATGGAGAGATTTCGATGTAACTAGGCACAAATGTTTAACACCATTTGGCACCCGTGTTTTTAGAATTACTTCCCTTTGTTTTTCTATAAATAGCTTGTATTGTTACTATCTTTTTACTGGCCTTAGAGAAAATCGAGACAACTCTTCTGTGGTACAACATCAGACATGGGGTGAATTACTTGAGCTGTAATGCATTAAATTACAATTACATTGCCAAAAAAGTGCATTAAATTACAATTACATGCATTTCACATTTGTAATGCATTACATTACAATTACTTTGGACATTGTAATGCATTAAATTACAATTACTTTGGACATTGTAATGCATTAAATTACAATTACATTTTACTCAATTTTGATGATTTAATCACCATGACACATATTTATGTACAATACAAAGCAGTATACATTATAGTTTCATACAAGCTATTGCATATATATCAGAAATCAACAGTATACAATTAAAGCATGCATTATTTAATAAACGATCATGTCATGTCTTTATATAGTCTGTATTCATCAGAGATACTTATACACTATTATACAAAGCTTGCCATCACATTTCACCATTACACTTCAATATCATAAGAGTTTCAAATGTTTTATCAGTGAGACGCATTCTGTCTGGCCTAAACACTTTCCCAGCAATGCTAAATAATCTTTCAACAGGTGCACTGGTTGCAGGTATTGACAAATATTTGGTGGCCAATTTTGCCAATGAGGGGTATGCAGTATTGTTCTTTCACCAGTAAACTAATGGATCCTCCTTTGAATCCAAATGAGGCTCATCTAAATAGGAGTCTACCTCATGTATAACACCTGATTGGTTTCTTTTGCGTGTTGGTGTAGATTCAGGTAGAAAGCTGAAGAAATCGTCAGACTTTACTCTCTTGGTAGGTGGGGAACAGGCATCTGAGTCTGAAGTCACACAGCAAACGTCAGCAACTTTGTCCTTCAGCTTGCTGATATGATGTCCAACAGATTCAGGTCTGCTCCAGCGTAATTTGAATCTTGGATCTAAAATTGCTGCAATTGTATAACACTCATCCGATTCATAATGTGACATCCTTTTTTTGATTGACGATTGAAGTGTTGAGACAAATTTGTTACTGTAATCATGCTTGACACTTTTCAGATGTTGCTTTAGACCCAATGTGACAGGTATGGTCATACTTGCACTAGCAGTCCTCTCTGTTTGTAACATAATGGTTGCTTTTTCAAAAGGTTCCAGGATGCTGCTAAGTTCATTTAAGATCTTTCTGTCGTAAGCAGAAAGCTGTACAGCTAGGCGAAGCTCGCAAAGCTTTTCTTCAGGAACAGACCTTACAGAACGGATCATTGTCAATTGACTATTCCATCTGGTTGCATTAGCTTGCGTAAGCGCTTTTCATCTTCCAGAATTTCTGAGGCGTGAATAGATTTCCTTACACGTGCAACAATCTTTGAGACCTTTGCTATGACCTTTTTGAAGTTGGCTCCACATTCATCTAATCCATCCTTGGTGACAAGCTTTAAGCTGTGTGCATAACATCTCTTATGTTGAGGAAATGTTGATTCAATGTTTTAAAGCAGACTTGCCTTGCTTGATACAACCTCTTGTTCGTGGCATGAGTCATGATCAGAATCGTTATCATCGCAAGATTCATCATCATCATCATCATCATCACACTCGTCATCTTTGCTGCTCTTCCTAGGGGAGGAGAATCCAGGAATTGGACATTTGAAGGCCTTTATCATGTTACAGGCATTATCACTTATTACATAAAATATCTTATCATTTATGTCAAAACTTGAAATAGTGTCTTCATACTCGTGAAGAATGTTTTCAGCGGTGTGTTTTCCTTTGAATCGTTTACACGCAATCATAGCAGACTTCATTTCCCAGTCCAATATATAATGTGCAGTTATTCCTAGAAATCCTTTCATAGATCTATTGGACCAAAGGTCAATAGTCAAACAAATGTTTTCAGCTCGCTTTTGTTGTGACTTCACGGTATTACTTATAAGCCTAGCTTTTTCATGAATAACCTTTGATGAGAGGTGTCTTCTGCTGGGAACCTGAAACTTTGGATCCAGACTTGCAACAAAACACTTGAAGTACTGACTGTCTACAGTAGATAATGGTAGAAGATCACCAGCTATTAAATTCACAAGTGCATTCATTGATTCCTTCTGTTTCGGGTCGCTATGACTGTATTTGGTTCCGACCTGCTTTATAAAGCCTGATATCTTCGGACTCAATGGACTGTCCTGGAATTTTCGGCCAACAGTGTCCAAATGAATTTCTCTGTGCTTTCTCTGAAAATATTATCATTATGTTTTAATCATTATTGTCAGTTTATGGTGAATGTTAAATTTTGTAGTAAAATGATATGTCTATAACATACAGACAGTCGAACATGGGTTAAAGACCACCTGCTGCTAACAGATACCATTATAACAAAACATGTCGCAAAAGACCACCTATTTAATCTACCATCCAACTGTTTTCAATGATAGTTCACCTGTTAAGAGAGACTGCCTTTCAACAAAGGCCATTGTTGCTGTTTCCGAGGCTGGTCTATACAGACAGGTACAGCTGTATGACCCAATGTTCATATTAAAATTCAGAAATACGAGGTATTTATCATTCTTAACGATAATGTTAAGTTAACACGAACATAAATGTACAGTTTTGATAAAAAATATACACAGTACTTCAAAATTAATACAAATTTTATTATTTCATCAAATAAATATTCAATAATTACCTTCAAGGGTGTGACGAAATTTGATGTTATCCGGTAGCTTCCTGATATAACAGAGGAATAGTGGCGGCACTTTGCCTTAAACGTCTCATTTTTGTCAGATACATTTTGTGGAATATCGAGCAGATCAAGGCTGTTCATTTTTGCAAAATGAAGTTTTGGTTCTATTTAAACACAATAATAAACAGGTATTTTTCACCTGACGGACATGACCAGTTATCACTGAATTGTTATAACAACATACATGTTATATCCAATTTTAGGTGTATTTTGACATACCACTACCTGGTAAGGTGTTTTTTGTGGACTTATTTTATACAGAATTATTATTTATAAAAACATCCATATGCATATATAAGTGCTAGTGTAAAGAAATTTGCTATGACGGGCATATATTGTGACATTCTGGCATCTTGTTACATATTTATTACCTACCATATATAACTTAATTGCTTAGCTCAGTAGGTAGAGCGTCGGTCTACGGATCGCGGGGTCGTTAGTTCGATCCTCGGGCTGGGCGTATGTTCTCCGTGACTATGTGATAAACGACATTGTGTCTGAAATCATTAGTCCCCCACCTCTGATACATGTGGGGAAGTTGGCAGTTACTTGCGCAGAACAGGTTTGTACTGGTACAAAATCCTGGCTAGGTTAACTGCCCACCGTTACATGACTGAAATACTGTTGAAAAACGGCGTTAAACCCAGAACAAACAAAAAATAATAACTTAATTTACTTCATCCTTTAGAGTGATACTGTACTGTTGACGTTCGTAACGTCGCTTGATAACAACGTCTAGAATTGTCGGAAGAATTTTTAAGGGATGTCACTATGGATTTCAAAATGTGCTTGTTTAGCATTAATTTCTTTTGGGTCTGTCTGTTGCCAGTTGTATATAAAATGTGTGGGTTTTTTTAATTATGGAGTTCTAAGGCATCCGTAATGGCAATCGGTAACTTCCGTTTGTTTCCGTAGTCTCCGTATTCCCCCGTTGTTACAAAAGTAATTTTCTGTTATGGCCGAAGGATGCCGAAAATGCATACTGGAGAAGAATCCCATGAAAATATAAATTTACCATAAAAATTCCAGTCAAAACTGTTTCAGCCATGCCTTTTCAGCATTTATTGTTTTAACTCCCTGCACCAACTTTTAATCGAAATTATGATAATCAGACAGGAAACGATTTACGAAGAATCTGGGTACTCACATGCCTTGTTCAGAAGTAGAAGAGTTATCACTGTTTTTTATTAGTTCTAATACTGCCTTCAGACTAAACGCTTTATTCAAATACAGTAATTTCAAATGACTCATAAGGAATGATAAAATCTAAAATTTTCGAGTCCGTATTTAATTAGGAAATATACTTATTTCAGGTTTGTAATCTTGTGGTAGAAAAAAAAGACTTTTATTGTATGCATTCTGGAGTAGAAATAAATGTTGTTTTAGATATAATAAAGACAATATTAGACGATATATCGTTTTGTATGAATTCCCTATTATAGACTTTACTCCAGAAATTTTCCGCAGGAAATTCAACGCCAGTAAACGCTATACGTATTGGCTGATCTTTTTCTGTATACTTGTTATGAAAATATAGCGAACCAGTTAATGGAGTAAAACTTTTGAATGTCAATATATACATTTTGAAAAGTTGAGAAATATATACGGAAAACTAGTTTAAACGTGTGTCTAAAGAAGTTTGAAAGGAAAGAAGCCTCAGTTTTTTCTAATCGCATGAAAACCATTTATCGAATTTTTTATTGTATATAGTTTCGCGTTAAGAAATATTTGATATGATAAATATGTTCTAATTTACTATAAATAGCAACTGGTTATATGTACAAATACAAATTAAAGTAATAATTATATAGATTAATGCTTATCCTGATACGGCCCCTTCGTGGTAATTGTCAGTAGCAACAATAAATTTAACTGTTCTGAACTATATTTGAATTCTTAGTTGAAATAATTAGCAAATTGTTGAATATACAAATTACATCCAAAGTGTACTAAAGGACTGTTTTATCTACTTTTAGAAGGACACGAATGTCGAGCACTCGAGAAGGCAGACGTAATATTTGACAGATTCAATGTGATATTCATCTCGATGGAATGGATTGTGATGCGGTTGTATAAGGACAAATATGGAGCGGCTTGTCCACCTGAAAACATTCAAAAGATGTTAGAAATGTTGACTAGGCGTGGTTTTGTACCATATTCTTTTATAAACAATACTCAATTAGACCCGCTTCAAAGTGATATGTGGACATTTGACGACATCTACTGGAAACCAAGACCATCTTAATCTATTGCCCGTTTACTTGTACATGACACTGATTATTTTCTGCTGTCTCACAAAACATTAAAATTTCTCTCAGTTTCTTAAAAGTTGTATATATTTTACTGTACAGTGAACAAAATTTGTTGTTTAACATCTTGGAAATACTTGTGAAAAGATCTTTCCAAACATAGAGAAAAACTAAAGACAAGATTCCATTAACAACAACAAGAAAAAAGCAACGTTCAAAGAATGCAATCTTTCTCCACGGTCATGCAAACATGGGCATTGTAAAATGGTTCAGATAAAGTATCATTTATTGACGACAAAGCCAATCCAAATTATATCTTTCCTCAAGGATTCGCGACATTAGGAAACATATAGGCTACGTGATTCAAGAAAAACATATAGGCTACATTAGTTATCACCAAATATGTAGTGAAAATAAATTGAAGTTGAATAACAAATTGTACATATTTCCAAAGCACAAGGGGATCACCGGGCAATGTTCTGTACTGTTATATAAATATTGTACTGAAATATACAGATGTTGTAAATATCATCAGATATCTACTAAGATAGAAAGTACTTAAGCTTTGGAAACAAATATTATAACATTAAGCAGTTGTTTTACGTTTAGCAGAAAATTATGACATTTAGCGGCATTATAACATTGAAGGAGTTTATGACGATTAGCGGTGCCTACGCCACATTACACCGATTGTAAAGTTCATGATTTTGAAAAATGATAATAAATATTTAAGACAATATAACAAACTACACAAACCACAAGAGAAAAGTATTCACATTGTTCGCGTACGCTTTTTTGCGCGAACCTGCTGCTTAAACATATTTTAGGCTTTGCTTTCTTGGCGACACAGTATAATTGTTTTTGCATACAGCTCTGTCAAGTAAAAGGGGCCACAGAGGCAGAGTGTTTAATGTCGCAGACTTCATTTATTTTTTGCACTCGTCGCTTAGATGTCGAATGTAGAATTCTTTCTTGTAACGACTTACGGAAGATTGATGGTTCCCGTGCCTGATGTAATATTAGAAGGGATGTCTGGGGTATTCCTCCACCATAAAATGCTAAAAGTAACCATATGTTCTATATCGGAGCGACGTTTAGCCGAACAAAAACCAAACAAAACAATCTGATAATTTTCGAAAATGATATGAAATTGTTTTAGAGTTACACAACCCTTTGAGACATAAACGATTGAAATTGTATGCTTTTCTTCCCCTTGGCTGTCAATGTATAGCTTTTGCCGGCCGACACTAATGTTTAGATATTTTAACTTTTACCATGTATAAGGCTTACGTTTCTTTCATTTTCATCAAGGTATTTTGTTTTCGTTTGAATATACTTGCGGCGTTTAATATGGCTACTTGTATTGGCAACATCTGCATCAGTCATCAAACGGATTGCTGATTGTTTAGTATTTAATTGATTTATTTAACATTTAATGATAGAACTTGTCCTTTTTGGTGCAAATCTATGGAATGAACTGCCGTTAGAACTACACAAAAGTAAATCACTTGATACATTAAAAGAATCTTAAGACACAATATTTTATAGACTTCATGGCATAATTTTAGTTTTAGTTTTATTTTTTATCTATTATTTTTTATAATTGTTTTATTTGAGATAACAGCAGATCATGACTGTTTGTTTGAATTAAGGTATTATTATTATCATTATTATCATCATCATCATCATCATGTACACGCAATTGAATATGTTATTTATAGAAATAGGCGTAATTAATCAAATGATTCAGTTCCAGTTTGAAATGCTTTTTCAGCCAGAAAGCCAGGTAAAATTCAAAAGCCTTTGGTAAACAAACAACTGATAAAACAGTTAATCATTCAGTCATTGTACTGAATACTTTCATGCTCTGGTGAAATGGAAAGGGTACCAAATTGTGGGAAATATTGGCCATTATAAAAATCATCCATCATTTGGAGATTCGATTCTTCCGCTCCACTGACTAACTCGCCATTTATAAAACAAATGCTTTCAAAACTTCAAAAGCATACGGTCATCGTCAAAACATAACATGACAGTCACAATGTTACAATACACAATATATGTCATAGAAAACATATCCATAGTATAAATTTACATAATGTAAATATATACTATGGAAATGTTTTATAAATGTCATTTGACAATTTCGGAGTTTGAAAGTGATCACGTTTTGACATATTTCGTCATAAGTACAAAAATAACAACACGCGATAGACTGAAGTTCCTTAAATTATCGTGTCTTATTGCGAAACATTGTAAGCAAAAACAACTGCTAATTAAACTAAAAAACATTTTAGCTAGGTCAAGCAATGTTATTAATTCATAAGCTGTATGGGGGGGGGGGGGGGGGGGGTTCTGAAATATCTTCTTCTATCACCTTTTGTAAACAGTATTTATATATGGATAAAGTACACACATGTGCATATGTGATACAACTGACGGTAAATATTCTAAAATGGTTAGGAACTTAGACAGCTGCGCGAGAATTTTGACATGTGCACACTTCAAAACGTACAAAAAGATTAAGCTTTTTAAGCAGACTATAATTTAATCCTTCAAGTAGTAAGTAATAATAAAACAAAAATACTAAAATAGAAAAATAGATAAGAATTTATCACTTACGTACAGGAAAGGATGACTTCTTTTACTATAAATTCTTTTCTTTGAATATTGCAGTTATAGGCTGATATTTTAAGCATTCTTTATTTATATTCGAAGGTAAATATTAATATATTTTGCTATATGTTGCATGTTCACACCCGTCCCTTCTTCACGTAACTTACAATTGCCCTGAATTGTATCTTTACTTTCTTTTTGGGAACAGTCAAGCTGATTATGATTCAGAGGCGCAGGTATAATCGTTCGTTTAGCTAATATTTTTCAGACCTCATTAAAAATTGAGTTTTTTTCTGGATATATTGTCACCTAGATTTCTTCGGATTGACGTTTCCTACAAAGATCATTTCTGTTACGGAAACATTTCATCACGTGTTGAAAATAAACAGTTGTCATAAATAGACAAAAAGAGATTCTTTATAACCAAAAGGCAAATTCGTTTTATATCGTATTTTCATGCACGTAATGAATGAACATCGTTTTGGTTCGAATTTAATTAACTGATTAATTTATTTTCATTGATCATATATATGTTAGATTGTGTTATGTATTCAGATCTCAGAAGTCAGCTGTTTGAGAAAGCTATGATTGATGGATATAATTTTCTTAATCTGTGCAAAAGTGATCATCTTAAGTTTCTGTTCACAAATGCTTATTTGATAAGGTTATGTGCCAAAACCTGTTTTAATATATTACAAAGACGTAGTTTTAGCTTATGTAAATAATGCTCACATTTTCTTAAATTGTTAAATAAGTGGTTTTTATCCACTGAGAAGCAGTTGTTAATTAGTTCACTCTCGATCTGATCGAGGCTAATAAGTCTCTTATAATTCTACTATATTGAATGGCTATGTACTATGTATAAATGTAGTGTATATTATGTTTCTGACGTTGTATGTACATAGATAAGACTATAATAAAGATTTAAACTAAACTATATATAGAAAGAAAGGGCGCCAGGGCGCCTGAAGATTATTGCCGTTTCTTTTTACTTCCCCGTTCGACAACAGAGTTTGACTGATCAGAATATCGTATATACTCATCGGGAAAGTATATTTTTACCGGGTAGAAAGAATTGATCGTTTATATAACTAACGTTTTGTAATATGGTTTGCAGTTTGTATGTTTGAAACTGAGTATTAAAAACTTTGCTTTACAGAATATTTAATAAATACGTTTCAGTTTTCGTTAAGTTCTGCTTTGACTTTGTTACTATAAAATGGAAAAACAGGAAACTCCATAGGTCGCTCAACACGACAAAAATGAAAATGCTGCAGGCTCGGTTTGATTGAGCTTGTTCATGGATGGTTATCAAAATGCATGCTACCGTCCACGCCCTCTAGTCCCGGGCGGGTTGAGCAGAATTCAGTATTTACAAATGGTACAAGTACATCTGCAGACGTGTTCATACGGCGGTGCACAACCTTCAATGATACACACGTGGTTCCCAGTTCAAATAATGGGTTTGCCCTAAACGAGAAAACAATGGACAGAACTAAATTAACTGGAATTTAGAAAGTGGATCTGAGGTTACGAAGCCTGCATATAAGCACACGATTTTGTTGGTCTTTAAAATAGATTTAATCAACAATGTAGATAATGGCAATGAAAATTTATATCAAATTCTAAATGCGAATTTATAAGTTTATGAATTTATTCTTGTTTCTTCCCTCGATTTACATTGATTTTGGGATAAATGTTTGATTAACGTTTGAGCATAGTAAATCAGGAGATACTGCTTGTGAAACACATACTTGTTATAGGCATAGCTGTTTATACTTTCAAAACTTACTAATTAAGGACTTTTACCATAAAATTATTGTACTAGTAATAAACAATAGAAGCTGTAGTATACATGTCTTCATTCAGACTGATATATCTATCTAGATTTCTTTCGGGGCCTGCGTGGTCGAATTTTTAAGGTCGCTGGCTTCGAATCACTTGTCCTCACCGATGTGGGTTCGAGCCTCACTCGGGGCATTCAATTATTCATGTGAGGAAGCCATCCAGCTGACTTTCGGAAGGTCGATGGTTCTACCCAGCTGCCCGCCCGTGATGAAATAATGCATGGAGGTGCACTTGAGGTCTTTCGCTACCATCAAATGTGGAAATTCGCCATATGACCTATAATTGCGTCGATGCGACGTTAAACCCAACAAAAACAAACAGAATCTGGAAATTTTAGTACAAGCGGGTTGAGCAAAGATATGAAGCCATTTTATACTAGAAATTAAGATAAAGAAACAACTTTCTTGCATACCAGACGGGGATTTCCGGTATTTGTACCGGTGCTGGAATCCACCCTGACTCTCGTGCTGTATATGACGTATTACGAACTACATATATGTAGAAGATTTATGTAGTAATTTATATTTTATTTAAAAAACGGAATAAAAATTCAATACCTTAACAGTTCCTATTGGTTCCTGAAAGTATGTCTCTCGATTCAAATCACGTTATTTTATCGAAAATTCATAACGTTACGCTGCAACTGATAACACAAAACCGGAACTAAACATTGTTATTTGTTTTGAAACGTCATGACGTCTTTCCTGTTTACAGACGTTGGTTTCTCGCGCTTTGTTTAAATACACTGCTATAAGAAATAATTCTAAAAAGAAAGCCGTTCGATTGATTTTATTTATATTATTATTTCTTGAAATCGGTATGCAAGAAAACGATTCTGTCACTGGTTATAGGTGCAGATGGAAATATCCGGCTCTCGGGTAACTGTTTATGCGGTAACTCGGCAGGAAGCCTCGTTACCGCCTAAACAGTTACCCTCGAGGCCGGATATTCCCATTTGCACCTACAACCAGTGAAAGAGTCTTATAGCAGTCAACGACCACTACAATTATTACTGAGCAATGGAAAAAGAAAACAACATCGTTCTATGCGGAGACATTGTCCCTTCTCTTGAACGCTCCTCTCTTTTTTTGCTTTAATCGATTTTTGAGCTTTTAAGTTTTAATTTTACTCAACCGAGCAACTGTGTATGCCACGCTACGCAACTGCTTTGCCGATACCTTGATTGTACTACTTGGGTAAACTAACACTACTTGGTCCTGGGTATGCCATTTATTCATGTCCATTTTTGCAATTATCTTTTCCCATAAATAATACGAAAATTTACGAAAATTTACGTTGTAACCATGAAATAGTGCTGTTTTTAACTGGTATTTATCTTTGCTAAAACTTTTGTCTTAATTAAAATCGCCAACATGATGGTCTCTGTGAAGTTAGCAGAATAGCAGACTAGCAGAATAACTCCAGCAGAATAGAAGAATAACAAAATAGCAGAATAACTCCAGCAGAACAGCAGAATAGCAGAATAACTCCAGCAGAATAGCAGAATAACAGAATAGCAGAATAACTCCAGCAGAACAGCAGAATAGCAGAATAACTCCAGCAGAACAGAAGAATAGCAGAATAACTCCAGCAGAATAGCAGAATAACTCCAGCAGAACAGCAGAATAGCAGAATAACTCCAGCAGAATAGCAGAAAAGCAGAATTACTCCAGCAGAATAACTCCAACAGAATAGCAGAATAGCAGAATAACTCCAGCAGAATAGCAGAATAATTCCAGCAGAACTGCAGAATAGTAGAATAACTCCAGCAGAATAGCATAATAACTCCAGCAGAACTGCAGAATAGCAGAATAACTCCAGGAGAATAGCAGAATAACTCTAGCAGAATAGCAGAATAGCAGAACAACTCCAGCAGAATAGCAGAATAGCAGAAGAACATTAAAAAGACAAAAATGCTAAATGATTTTTTTTTTCATTTTACCTCGCATCTGTATGACAATTACAATTAGCCTAAGACTATTTTTGCGGTAAACATGTAACCCTAATTTGTTAAAACCCCATTTTTGTCAGTTAAAAACAACTTAAAGACCGACTTTAAACACTAAACGTCTCGCATATTACCTCGCCCAATTATCTGTGTGAAGATAGCAGAACAGCAGAATAACTCCAGCAGAATAGCAGAATATCTCCAGCAGAATAGCAGAATAACTCCAGCAGAATAGCAGAATAGTAGAATAACTCCAGCAGAATACCAGAATAACTCCAGCAGAATGGCAGAATAGCAGAATAATTCCAGCAGAATGGCAGAATGGCAGAATAGCAGAATAACTCCAGCAGAATGGCAGAATAGCAGTATAGCAGAATAACTCTAGCAGAATGGTAGAATAACTCCAGCAGAGTAGCAGAATAACTCAAGCAGAATGGCAGAATAGCAGAGTAACTCTACCAGAATGGCAGAATAACTCCAGCAAAATAGCAGAATAGCATAATAACTCCAGCAGAATGGCAGAATAGCAGAATAGCAGAATAACTCCAGCAGAATGGCAGAATAGCGGAATAACTCCAGCAGAATGGCAGAATAGTAGAATGACTCCAGCAGAATAGCAGAATAAATCCAGCGGAATGGCAGAATAGCACAATAGCAGAATAACTCCAGCAGAATGGCAGGATGAGTAGAAACAAACTGAAAATGAACACTTAAAAAACTGAATTTATCATGTCTTGTAGCTGACCTCAATTGCACAAATATTTCGCAAATGCGATTAACATTGCGGGTGATGATATCAAATGTGCAAGCATAATTAGATATCTCGGTGCATTTCTTGACGAAACACTGGACTTTAAAGATCATATAAATCGCAAATGTCGTACAGTCATGCTGAATTACCTATGAAGTAAGAACATCCGTTAATATTTAACAAAATCAGCCACTGAAATTTTAGTTTTGTCTCTAGTTATTTCACATCTGGATTACTGCAATGTCATACTGTATGGTGTAGCTAACGGTGAGGTGCCTATGATGCAACGTATTCAAAACATGTGCTCAAAAGTTGTCCATAACCGAAAATTTGACTGTTCTAAATAGACATTGTATGACCTACATTGGCTGCCGGTGAAAGCAAGGATTGAGTTCAATGTATTTAACAGAATTGCTTAGACAGTATATTCTTAGTACATAAGGTTTGAGATAGTCCGGAAATTCTGAGGTCGTTATGTTGTTCCACACAACAAGTGCAAAACATTCAATAATAGAAGTTTCTGTACTAATGGTTCAAAACTGTGGAATGCACTGCCGTTAGAACTACGCAAAAGAAAAACATTTGTCACATTAAAAACTCTTAAGGCACTGTATTTCAGAGACTTGGTGCCATTGTTCTAAATGTTTTGCTAACTATTTTAGCAACATATAATAGTTTTTGAATTTTTGTAAAAGGTTTTACATTTTAACATTTATATTTTTAATGTTTGTTTAATTAAACGTAATTGTTGGTGCAGACACTATTGGTAAGGTTGTGTGTAGTATTTTTTTTTTTTTTTTTTTAATAATCTGTAATAACACCATAAACCAGGGGGGTGTTAACATCGATATGCAGCCCGTCTGTGCATACCAAGTAAGGCTGTTTAAGCACTGGCATTCGCAATAGAGGTAAAATAACTTTAGGGGGAAGGTTGCGGTCATTACTTTTTGTTTAAATAAGGCTGTTATGATTGTTAATATCATTATTGTCGTTATTATTGTTATTACGTACACTGTCATTGAATATGTCTTTGTACAGAAATAGGCGATTACTCAAATTATTTAGTTCAAGATTCAGTTTCAAAGTGTTTCTGCTATTCTGCCATTCTGCTAGAATTATTCTGCTATTCTGCTATTTTGCTTGATTTTTTCTGCTATTCTTCTTTTCTACCATTCTGCTGGAGTCATTCTGCTATACTGTTATTCTGCGATTCAGCTGGAGTTATTATGCTATTCTGCCATCCTGCTGGAGTTATTCTGCTATTCTGCTATGCTGTCATTCAGCTGGAGTTATTCTGCTGTTCTGCCATTCTGCTGGAGTTGTTCTGCTATTCTACTATTCTGCTGGAGTTATTCTGCTATTCTGCTATTCTGCCATTCTGCTGGAGTTATGTTGCTATATTGCCATTCTTTTGGAGTTATTCTGCCG
Organism: Mercenaria mercenaria; assembly: GCF_021730395.1. Taxonomy (NCBI): domain Eukaryota; kingdom Metazoa; phylum Mollusca; class Bivalvia; order Venerida; family Veneridae; genus Mercenaria; species Mercenaria mercenaria. The sequence continues at coordinate 60,427,007 of NC_069378.1, forward strand.
TTCTGCTGGATTTTTTCTGCTATTCTGCCATTCTGCTGGAGTTACTCTGCTATTCTGCTATTATGCAATTCTGCTGGAGCTATTCTGCTATTCTGCTGGATTTATTCTGCTATTCTGCCATTCTGCTGGAGTTATTCTGCTATTCTGTTTGAGTTATTCTGCTATTCTGCTGGAGTTATTTTGCTATTCTGCCATTCTGCTGGAGTTATTCTGCTTTTCAGAAATAGGCGATTACTCAAATTATTTAGTTCAAGATTCAGTTTCAAAGTGTTTCTGCTATTCTGCCATTCTGCTAGAATTATTCTGCTATTCTGCTATTTTGCTTGATTTTTTCTGCTATTCTTCTTTTCTACCATTCTGCTGGAGTCATTCTGCTATACTGTTATTCTGCGATTCAGCTGGAGTTATTATGCTATTCTGCCATCCTGCTGGAGTTATTCTGCTATTCTGCTATGCTGTCATTCAGCTGGAGTTATTCTGCTGTTCTGCCATTCTGCTGGAGTTGTTCTGCTATTCTACTATTCTGCTGGAGTTATTCTGCTATTCTGCTATTCTGCCATTCTGCTGGAGTTATGTTGCTATATTGCCATTCTTTTGGAGTTATTCTGCCGTTCTGCTGGATTTTTTCTGCTATTCTGCCATTCTGCTGGAGTTACTCTGCTATTCTGCTATTATGCAATTCTGCTGGAGCTATTCTGCTATTCTGCTGGATTTATTCTGCTATTCTGCCATTCTGCTGGAGTTATTCTGCTATTCTGTTTGAGTTATTCTGCTATTCTGCTGGAGTTATTTTGCTATTCTGCCATTCTGCTGGAGTTATTCTGCTTTTCTGCCATTCTACTGGAAGTATTCTGCTATTCTGCCATTCTGCTGGAGTTATTCTGCCATTCTGCCATTCTGCTGGAGTTATTCTGCTATTCTGCTGGAGTTATTCTGCTATTCTGCCATACTGCTGGAGTTATTCTGCCATTCTGCTGGTGTTATTCTGCTATTCTACAATTCTGCTATTCTGCTGGAGTTATTCTGCTATTCTGCTATTCTGCTGGAGCTATTCTGCTATTCTGCTATTCTGCTAACTTCACACAGATCTTACCTAATGCATTTTGTTATAGTAAAGACCGTTGTTATAGGCAAATAAATGTTGGCTCTGTGAAGTTAGCAGAATAGCAGACAAGCAGAATAACTCCAGCAGAATAGCAGAATAACAGAATAGCAGAATAACTCCAGTAGAACAGCAGAATAGCAGAATAACTCCAGTAGAACAATAGCAGAATAGCTCCAACAGAATAGCAGAATAACTCCAGCAGAATGGCAGAATAGCAGAATAATTCCAGCAGAATGGCAGAATAGCAGAATAATTCCATCAGAATGGCAGAATAGCAGAATAACTCCAGCAGAATGGCAGAATAGCAGAATAGCGGAAAAACTCTAGTAGAATAGCAGAATTACCCCAGCAGAATGGCAGAATAGCAGAATGGCAGGATGGCAGGATAGCAGAATAGCAGAATAACTCCAGCAGAATGGCAGAATAGCAGAATAGCAGAATAATTCCAGCAGAATGGCAGAATAGCAGAATAACTCCAGCAGAATGGCAGACTAGCAGAATAGCAGAAAAACTCTAGCAGAATAGTAGAATAACTCCAGCAGAATAGCAGAATGGCAGAATAACTCCAGCGGAATGGCAGGATAGCGGAATAGCAGAATAACTCCAGCAGGATGGCAGAATAGCAGAATAACTCCAGCAGTATAGCAGAATAGCAGAATAACTTCAGCAGAATGACAGAATAGCAAAATAGCAGAATGACTTCAGCAGAATGGCAGAATAGCAGAATAACTCTAGCAGAATGGTAGAATAGCAGAATAACTCAAGCAGAATGGCAGAATAGCAGAATAACTTCAGCTGATTGGCAGAATAGCAGAATGGCAGAATAACTCCAGCAGAATGGCGGAATATCAGAATAGCAGAAAAACTCAGCAGAATGGCAGAAAAACAGAAAAGCAGAATAATTCCAGCAGAATAGCAGAATAACTCCACGAGAATGGCAGAATGGCAGAATAGCAGAATAACTCCAGCAGAATGGCAGAATAGCAGAATAACTCCAGCAGAATAGCAGAATAGCAGAATAACTCCAGCAGAGTAGCAGAATAGCAGAATAACTTCAGCAGAATGGCAGAATAGCAGAATATCTCCAGCAGAATGGCAGAATATCAGAATAACTCTAGCAGAATGGCAGAATAACAGAATAACTCTAGCAGAATGGCAGAATAGCAGAATAACTTCAGCTGAATGGCAGAATAGCAGAATAACTCCAGCAGAATGGCAGGATGAATAGAAACAAACTGAAAATGAACACTTCAAAAACTGAATTTATCTTGTCTTGTAGCTGACCTGAACCTGTATGGTGTAGCTAACGGTGAGGTGCCTATGATGCAGCGTATACAAAACATGTGCGCAAAATTTGTCCATAAACGAAAATTTGACAGTTCTAAACAAGCATTGTATGACCTACATTGGTTGCCGGTGAAAGCAAGGATTGAGTTCAATATATTTAAGGTATAGGTCCATGTTTCGGAGAAAAAAGTTCGAACGTCATCAAATCATAGAAAGAAAGCATTGTTTTACCTGAAAATTTAACGGCATATAAAACATTTATATTATTCTACAAAACCATTGTCAGTTTACTGATATATATATTGCAATCCGGAAAGGGACTGCATGAAGGGGCCACACTTCTGGACAGTTCAGCAAGTTTAAAAACTCACCATTTTTTAAAAGCTGTTACACGTCTTCGTTTTGATGCATTTGCAACATCGTGCGAGTGTTTAAACTTTACATAACTAAGTAAAACATCGTTTTTGACGATTGTTTACATTTATTTGTTTACAAATGACATTCTTATTTAAAGGGGGACAACTCATTCAGAATATTTTAAGTATCCAACTCTGTGGGACAGAACAGTAAAACATGTATTGGACAGATAAGTTGTGTGTCAAGATGCTGTTCATTCGTTCAAAAAATCTGTTGTTTTGTGATATACTGCTAAACCTTAACAGAATTGCTTAGACAGTATATTCATAGTACATAAGGTTTGAGATAGTCCGGAAATTCTGAATGTCGTTATGTTGTTCCACACAACAAGTGCAAAACATTCAATAAGTAATAGTTATTGTTCGAGGAATAGGTCTGCATTGTGTTTATAGACCTGTGAGGGATTTGTGAACCGAGCGAGCGTAGCGAGCGAGGTTTTCAAATCTCCTCACAGGTCTATAAACACAATGCAGACCTATTCCGAGAATGATAACTGACTTACCTACATGCTTTTTTGTTTTACATAGTCCAGATTGGTCTCGGATTTGAAGAACGTTTGTAACGTGTATGTATGATAAAAACAAATAGTTAGAAGAAAGAACAAGACAATATATGTCACAATTTATATGATACTATTAATATAACAAAATGCCCAACTTGCTACGAACCTGTAAATATACTTGTCAGCAATTAGGACATGACATTTTGCATTGCATGAAAAATCCGTGCATATTTGGGAAATAGTCTCTCTCTGAGATCAACAATGTGTGTCTAGTCAATAGTCAATTAGTCAGAATTTGACGCGAATGGTATTTTACGGGTTTTTTATAATGTTTTTTTTTTTTATGTTTGTTTGTTTTTTTTTCTTGTTTTTTTTTGTACCCACCCCCCCTCACACGACAACAAAGTTGTAAGGTGGGGTATACTGGTTTCAGGTTGTCTGTCTGTCTGTCTGTCTGTCCGTCTGTCCGTAGACACAATTTTGTGCGCACCATCTCTCCTCATCCCCTTGACACAATTTAATAAAACTTCACAAAAGTGATCAGTAACAACAGTAGTTGTGCATGGGCATGTTAGGTTTCTTTCCGAAAAATAATTGCAGAGTTATGGTACTTTGTTTTTTTGTTACTATACATATACATAGACACAATGTTATGCACACCATCTCTCCTGATCCCCTTGACACATTTAATGAAACTTCACACAAGTGATCAGTAACAATAGTAGTTGTGCATAGGGCATGTTTGGTTCTTTCAGACATTTTTTTTGCAGAGTTACGGGACTTTGATTTTTTTACTATACTATATACATAGACACAATCTTGTGCGCACCATCTCTCCTCATCCCCTTGACATAGTTTAATGAAACTTCACACAAGTGATAAGTAACAATAGTAGTTGTGCATGGGGCATGTTAGTTTCTTTCAGAAAAAAAAATTGCAGAGTTACGGGACTTTGTTTTTTGTTACTATACTATATACATAGACAAAATCTTGTGCGCACCATCTCTCCTGATCCCCTTGACACAATTTAATGAAACTTCACACAAGTGATCAGTAACAACAGTAGTTGTGCATGGGGCATGTTTGGTTCTTTCAGAATTTTTTTTGCAGAGTTAAGGGACTTTGTTTCTTTGTTACTATACTATGTACATAGACACAATTTTGTGCGCACCATCTCCCTTGACACAATTTAATGAAACTTCACACAAGTGATCAGTAACAACATTAGTTGTGCATCGGGCATGTCACGTTCTTTCAACAACAAAAATTGCAGATTTTGGGACTGTGTTTCTTGTTAACATACTATGTACATACAGTCTGCATATGCAATCTTGTGCGCGCCCAATCTTTCAAACCCTTGCACACAACTTAATGAAACTTCACACAAGTGATCAGTGCCAACCCTAGTTGTGCATGGTGCATGTTACGTTCTTTTAGATAAATATTCTGCATAGTTATAGCACTTTGTTTTTTGTTACTATACTGTATACATACAGTCTATATACATAAAGTCCACATAATTATGCAATCTTGTGTGCGTCAAATTGCAATGTACTGTGTCAGTGCATGCGGGGGTACATTCATCACCTTTAGTGATAGTTCTAGTTTTTTCAAAAAAATGTTTATTTAGTTCTTAATTTGATTTTAATTTGCCGTATAAAAAAGTATTGATATAGATTTATCATTACATTATTACAAGAAATGCGTATCGTAATATACCCTGATTTGGCACAATGAAATGTGCTAAAGCCTGCGCGCACAACATGGAGAAGATATCTTCAGTTTTCTTGACAATGAGTACAACTAATTAAGAAGTTTATAGTTAGAGGCCTCTGTTTTGACTGACATGGAAACGATTTGAATAAACATTATAAAGGTTAATGTCGTTTTGGTTCTCCACACCTGATTCACATGAAGAAGTTGTCATACACTTGAATGTCAAGTATAGAATCAATGAAACCTTGTACAGTGCAAAAAAAATCTAATAATATTTAAAGGCATAAAAATGTCAAGTGTTAGTTCGATATGAATTAACGACATTCAGCAAAATTGGAACTTTTTTTTTTTTCAGAAAACAAGTGTATTTTAACCAGTTTCCCACCAATTACCACTACCTAAAACTGCCTTTGAATATGTTTAAATTATCAGTCTTATTTCAGACACGCTCGGAATATATCACGATAATTTAAGTAGGTTATTTTCAAAAATACAACTTCGTTACTTATGATCCATGTTAATTGTACAGAATATCGTCACAATTTGCATTAGCAGACTATTAATTAACTTGGAGGAAATTTGTGTAGTTTGTATTTTTTGCAATCAATATTTTTCTTTGTAAAATAAACTGTCCTATTTCAAGAAGCATTCTTCAGACGGAAGAGTATGCCCGTATTATTTTTCAGACAAATATGAAGACCTGCTTAAAATTGAATGATAAAACTTTACAGTAAAGTCATATTTAAATCAATTTTCAAGATATGTAAGACTAGTCGGATTTTTTTCACTTATAACATACTTTTTTGGCAACAATTGAAACTATATTTACGGAGTCAATCACGCGTTCACCTTAAATGTCATGCACGGACTTCTCATGATTTTACTGCATTGTTTCGGTCGCTTATGCATAACTTTAAATTTAATCTCTGACAAATGCGTAAGTGTGTCGACAATTTTACTCAGTGGTTAGAGCATTGGACTAGCATCGGAGCGACTCGGGTTCGATTCCCGCTACTGGCATTTGAGATTTTTGTGTAGACATTAGAAATAGGACAGGTCTGGAAATTCTTATAGACCTCATAAGCGGTCTATAAGGTGTTTATAGACCTCCTCGGAACAAAGAAGCCGGTAGGTAATAGAAGTTTCTGTACTATTGATTCAAAACTGTGGAATGAACTGCCGTTAGAACTACGCAAAAGAAAAACACTTGTCACATTAAAAAATCTTAAGACACTGTATTTCAGAGACTTGGTGTCCTTATTCTAAATGTTTTGCTAACTATTTTAGCAGCATATAATAGTTTTTGAATTTTTGTAAAAGGTTTTACATTTTTACATTTATATTTTTAATGTTTGTTTAATTAAACTACGCAAAAGAAAAACATTTGTCACATTAAAAACTCTTAAGGCACTGTATTTCAGAGACTTGGTGCCATTGTTCTAAATGTTTTGCTAACTATTTTAGCAACATATAATAGTTTTTGAATTTTTGTAAAAGGTTTTACATTTTAACATTTATATTTTTAATGTTTGTTTAATTAAACGTAATTGTTGGTGCAGACACTATTGGTAAGGTTGTGTGTAGTTTTTTTTTTCTAATAATCTGTAATAACACCATTAACCAGGGGGTTTGAACACCGATATGCAACCCGTCTGTGCATACCATGTAAGGCTGTTTAAGCACTGGCATTCGCAGTAGAGGTAAAATAACTTCAGAGGGAAGGTTGCGGTCATTACTTTTTGTTTAAATAAGGCTGTTATGATTGTTAATATCATTATTGTCGTTATTATTATTATTACGTACACTGTCATTGAATATGTCTTTGTAAAGAAATAGGCGTTTACTCAAATTATTCAGTTTAGAATACACAGTCAGGTTTTACAGTTTCTTCTTGATAGCCACCGTTTAAAAACGGCAGCCCAAATTTAGACAATAAAAACTGTCCCGAATATGTACGGTATCAACATTTACAGTGCAATTATGTTTAAATGCTGCAATAAACCACAACGTTGCATCATCTGTATAATTGATAAAAATGTCGGGTTTGCGTTGCTTAATGGGTTGACATGTAGGATAAAATAACGGTATATTTAAATCATACATAGATCAGGAGCCTAAGGATAGAGTTCATCAAAAATACCAACGGATAGCCAATTTTCATTCAGATTTTTCTTTACCATAATCCAGCTAAGCAGATCAAAATTTGAATTTAAATATCTTTAAGATATTTTTCAAAATTTTGAATTGTACGAAATTGCTTACGCAGTAGTATTTTGTTCAACAAGGTAACTTATTTCTTCTTAGATCACTCTCGGTCCGAAGTTTTGGTGAATTGAATTTGTTCGACGAGCGTTTTAAAAGCAACTAATTGTAAGTCACCAAAAACACAGTTGAGATATACAACAAATTAGCATAATTCTTGACGAGATTATATGTTTTCTTGTTTGAAAGTGAAGATACATGTGATAGTTTATTTATTTCTGTTTTTGTCGGGTTCACGTCAAAGTGATACAATCATATGGATATATTCTATACTTTGACGGTACAGAAAGACCGATATGCCCTTACAGCATTATTTCAATCACGAGCAGGCAGCTGGGTAGTACCACCGACTTTCCGTAATCCTTCTGCTTTTTTACGTGATATGTTTCTACAACCCTAGCGAGGTTTGAAATCAACAGAGCTGACAGGCAAGAAATTCGAAGTTAGCGAGCTTAAGCGCCTTTGCCACTTGATACTGAGGTTACATGTATGGTAAAAAAATATTAGATTATATTGTACATGTTTGGAAGTAAATAAGCTTGTGATAATATATTTGATTTCTGTTTTGTTGGGTTCACGTTAGCTATAGAGCGATACAATTATAGGTCATATCGAGACATTCTATATATTTGACGTACCGGTTCAGAAAGACCGCTGTTGCTTTTCCGGCATTATTTCAATCACGAGCTGGCAGCTGCCTAAAGCCTTCGACTTTCCGTAAGCCATCTGCTTCTTTACGTGAAAGACTTATACAACCCTATCGGTGTTTCGAATCTACAGGGCTTACAGGTAAGTGATTCGTAGTTAGCGGCCTTAAGAACAGAGAAATATTTGATAAACGAAAAACAGCATGCATTTCCACTACTGTCCATGAACAGGCTCAATCAAACTGAGCCTGCAACATTTTCGTTTTTGTTGTGTTGAGTGACCTGTGGAGTTTCCACTTTTTCTATTTATCCTGACCATTACATGTTCTGCCGTACTGTCCCGTGCGACAGATACTTAAAATATTCTGAAAAAGTTGTCCCCCTTTGGAAATGAATGCCATTTGTAAAGAAATAAAAGTGAACAATTGCTGAAAACTGTGTTCCACCTAGTTATGTGAAATTTCACCACTCGTACCCTATTGCAAATGCATCAAAACGAACATATGTAACAGTTCTTTGATAATGGTGAGTTTTTAAAGTCGTTTGACTGTCCGGAAGTGGGACCCCTTTAGACAGTCTTTTTCAGAAATTCAATGTTTATATCAGTATACTGACACTTGTTTCGTAGAGTAATATGCATGCTTTATATGCTGTTCAATTTTCATGTGAAACAACTCTTTCTTTCTATGTTTTGGTGTTGTTTGATAGTTTTCTCAAAACGTAATGCTAAGCGTTAACCACTTAATACTTAAGTTCCATTGATAGAATTTTTCAGTTTGTTTATGATAAAAGTGATCATTAGTTGAAGCAAACAAGGAAAAACTAACAACAATACAACATATTCTGCAGCAACACAACTCATATATTAAAAATATGTAAGTTTGTATTCAGGAAACGTAAATACCGAGGCTTCCGAAAAAAATCTATGTTGTAATGAATCTACTTGGTACACTTGCTGGTTGTTGTTGCAGTTCTAAAGAAAACTGAAACAGTCGAAACAGATAATACGAACAAATTTCATTATTTGCCGTGTTATCAGGATGTCTTTGTAAAGATTTCTGGATATTAAAAGCCGATACAATCTGTAATGCATCCTTAGTATGACAATATTTTGTCTTTATTTCAGGTATATATACGAGTTTTACTTTTTTCCATAGGCGTTTTTACAAGGATATTGGCATGGGCTCTCTTCTGACTATCAAAGGAAATGAAAAATGAACGGAATCACACCAAAAAATGTACAGACCCAAATAGAAACACAGCAGATCTACACAAAAAAGGTACAGACCGATAAAGGAAACAAACGGATCTACGACGAAAATACACAAATAAAATAAATAACGAACGTATTGACACAACATTAGAAACACTATTGATGGAGAAATTGGATAAAGTTTCTATGCTTGTTAATAAAGTGCTTAAACTTAAACTCTATGAATCCCAGAGTTTCAAATATCTTAAACATATATAACATCTCAAATTCGCAGATTATTAATACATCTTTGTGCGTTAATACACCATCTGTCTTTACTATGTGCACTTGGGAGCTAGACAAAGATGCCTGGGTGTCTAAAGATATACACACAACTGGTCAATGGGAACCAGTAGTTACACGAGTGATTTATGACGTTCTTAATCAAGGTAGAAAGATGACATTTATTGATATAGGAGCTAATATGGGGTATTTCAGTTTACTTGCAGCATCCATAGGACACGATGTGGTGTCAGTGGAGCCATGGGATCAGCATATTCAGAAACTTGTTCATTCCATTCATATAAACAAATTTGAAAACAAAATAACAGTTGTAAATAATGCAATATCGAATAGTCGAAGTGAATTACATTTCTATGTTCCGCGATCAAACAACCAAGGTGCGGCAAGACTTGTTCTTGAAAACCAAAATGTTGAAAATAATCAACGCTTTTCTGCGAACAGTATTACTTTGAATGATTTAGCGAACCTCATCCTAACGAAAGATATCGTCATGAAAATAGACATAGGTAATATATATACCTTATATGTGTATTTGTATTATATATATGTATGTTTATGTGTTGTATATGAAAAATGTATTACATTGGATGTGAAGGAACGGAAACGGAAACGGAAAGGCGGGCAGGCGGCGTCCACAAACTTTGTTCAGAGCATTTCTTCTTCATACATGGACAGATTTTGATGTAACTTGGCACAAATGTAAACCATCATGAGACAGTGTCATGCGCAAGAACCAGGTCCCTAGGCCTAAGGCCAAGGTCACACTTAGAGGTCAAATGTCAAATTCAAGAATGACATCGTCCGGAGCATTTCTTCTTCCTGCATGGAGGGATTGATGCAACTTGGCACAAATGTTCACCACCATGAGACAGAGTGTCATGCGCAAGAATCAGGTCTCTAGGTCTAAGTTCAAGGTCACACTTAAGGGGCCAAAGGTCAGTTACAAGAATGACCTTGTCCGGAGCATTTCTTCTTCATCAATGGAGAGATTTCGATGTAACTAGGTACAAATCTTTAATACCATTGGGCACCCGTGTTTTTAGAATTACTTCCCTTTGTTTTTCTATAAATAGCTTGTATTGTTACTATCTTTTTACTGGCCTTAGAGAAAATCGAGACAACTTTTCTGTGGTACAACATCAGACATGGGGTGAATTACTTGAGATTGTAATGCATTAAATTACAATTACATTGCCAAAACAGTGCATTAAATTACAATTACAATTACATGGATTTCACATTTGTAATGCATTACATTACAATTACTTTGGACATTGTAATGCATTAAATTACAATTACATTTTACTCAATTTTGATGATTTAATCACCATGACACATATTTATGTGCAATACAAAGCAGTATACATTATAGTTTCATACAAGCTATTGCATATATATCAGAAATCAACAGTATACAATTAAAGCATGCATTATTTAATAAACGGTCATGTCATGTCTTTATATAGTCTGTATTCATCAGAGATACTTATACACTGTTATACAAAGTTTGCCATCACATTTCACCATTATACTTCAATATCATAAGAGTTTCAAATTTTTTGTCAGTGAGACGCATTTTGTCTGGCCTAAACACTTTCCCAGCAATGCTAAATAATCTTTCAACAGGTGCACTGGTTGCAGGTATTGACAAATATTTGGTGGCCAATTTTGCAAATGAGGGGTGTGCAGTATTGTTCTTTCGCCAGTAAACTAATGGATCCTCCTTTGAATCCAAATGAGGCTCATCTAAATAGGAGTCTACCTCATGTATAACACCTGATTGGTTTCTTTTGCGTGTTGGTGTAGATTCAGGTAGAAAGCTGAAGAAATAGTCAGACTTTACTCTCTTGGTAGGTGAGGAACTAGCATCTGAGTCTGAAGTCACACAGCAAACGTCAGCAACTTTGTCCTTCAGCTTGCTGATATGATGTCCAACAGATTCAGATCTGCTCCAGTGTAATTTGAATCTTGGATCTAAAATTGCTGCAATTGTATAACACTCATCCGATTCATAATGTGACATCCTTTTTTTCGATTGACGATTGAAGAGTTGTGAAAAATTTGTTACTGTAATCATGCTTGACACTTTTCAGATGTTGCTTTAGACCCAATGTGACAGGTATGGTCATACTTGCACTAGCAGTCCTCTCTGTTTGTAACATAATGGTTGCTTTTTCAAAAGGTTCCAGGATGCTGCTAAGTTCATTTAAGATCTTTCTGTCGTAAGCAGAAAGCTGTACAGCTAGGCCAAGCTCGCAAAGCTTTTCTTCAGGAACAGCCATTACTGAATGGATCATTGTCAACTGACTATTCAATCTGGTTGCATTAGCTGCTTGTAAGCGCTTTTCATCTTCCAGAATTTCTGAGGCGTGAACAGAATTCCTTACACGTGCAACAATCTTTGAGACCTTTGCTATGACCTTTTTGAAGTTGGCTCCACATTCATTTAATCCATCCTTGGTGACAAGCTGTAAGCTGTGTGCATAACATCTCTTATGTTGAGGAAATGTTGATTCAATGTTTTTTACCAGACTTGCCTTGCTTGATACAACCTCTCGTTCGTGGCATGAGTCATGATCAGAATCGTTGTCATCGCAAGATTCATCATCATCATCATCACACTCGTCATCTTTGCTGCTCTTCCTAGGGGAGGAGAATCCAGGAATTGGACATTTGAAGGCCTTTATCATGTTAGAGGCATTATCACTTATTACACAAAATATCTTATCATTTATGTCAAAACTTGAAATAGTGTCTTCGTACTCGTGAAGAATGTTTTCAGCGGTGTGTTTTCCTTTGAATCGTTTACACGCCATCATAGCAGACTTCATTTCCCAGTCCAATATATAATGTGCAGTTATTCCTAGAAATCCTTTCATAGATCTATTGGACCAAAGGTCAATAGTCAAACAAATGTTTTCAGCTCGCTTTTGTTGTGACTTCACGGTATTACTTATAAGCCTAGCTTTTTCATGAATAACCTTTGATGAGAGGTGTCTTCTACTGGGAACCTGAAACTTTGGATCCAGACTTGCAACAAAACACTTGAAGTACTGACTGTCTACAGTAGATAATGGTAGAAGATCACCAGCTATAAAATTCACAAGTGCATTCATTGATTCCTTCTGTTTCGGGTCGCTATGATTGTATTTGGTTCCGACCTGCTTTATAAAGCCTGTTATCTTCGGACTCAATGGACTGTCCTGGAATTTTCGGCCAACAGTGTCCAAATGAATTTCTCTGTGCTTTCTCTGAAAATATTATCATTATGTTTTAATCATTATTGTCAGTTTATGGTGAATGTTAAATTTTGTAGTAAAATGATATGTCTATAACATACAGTCGAACATGGGTTAAAGACCACCTGCTGCTAACAAATACCATTATTACAAAACATGTGCGCAAAAGACCACCAATTTAATCTGCCATCCAACCGTTTTCAATGGTAGTTCACCTGTTAAGAGAGACTGCCTTTCAACAAAGGCCATTGTTGCTGTTTCCGAGGCTGGTCTTTACAGACAGGTACAGCTGTATGACCCAATGTTCATATTAAAATTCAGAAATACGAGGTATTTATCATTCTTAACGATAATGTTAACACGAACATAAATGTACAGTTTTGATGAAAATATACACAGTACTTCAAAATTAATACAAATTTTATTATTGTATAAAATAAATATTCAATAATTACCTTCAAGTGTGTGACGAAGTTTGATGTTATCCGGTAGCTTCCTGATATAACAGAGGAACAGTGGCGGCACTTTGCCTTAAACGTCTCATTTTTGTCAGATACATTTTGTGGAATATCGAACTGATCAAGGCTGTTCATTTTTGCAAAATGAAGTTTTGGCTCTATTTGAACACAATAATAAACAGGTATTTTTCACCTAATGGACATGACCAATTATCACTGAATTGTTATAACAACATACATGTTATATCCCATTTTAGGTGTATATTGACATACCTCTACCTGGTAAGGTGTTTTGTGTGGACTTATTTTATATAGAATTATTATTTATAAAAAAATCCATATGCATATATAAGTGCTAGTGTAAAGAAATTTGCTATGACGGGCATATATTGTGACATTCTGGCATCTTGTTACATATTTATTACCTACCATATATAACTTAATTGCTTAGCTCAGTAGGTAGAGCGTCGGTCTACGGATCGCGGGGTCGTGAGTTCGATCCTCGGGTTGGGCGTATGTTCTCCTGACTATTTGATAAACGACATTGTGTCTGAAATCATTAGTCCCCCACCTCTGATTCATGTGGGGAAGTTTGCAGTTACTTGCGCAGAACAGGTTTGTACTTGTACAGAATCCTGGCTAGGTTAACGGCCCGCCGTTACATGACTGAAATACTGTTGAAAAACGGCGTTAAACCCAAAACAAACAAAAAAATAACTTAATTTACTTCATCCTTTAGAGTGATACTGTACTGTTGACGTTCGTAACGTCGCTTGATAACAACGTCTAGAATTGTCGGAAGATTTTTTAAGGGATGTCACTATGGATTTCAAAATATGCTTGTTTAGCATTAATTTCTTTTGGGTCTGTCTGTTGCCAGTTGTATATAAAATGTGTGGGTTTTTTTAATTATGGAGTTCTAAGCTATCCATAATGGCAATCGGTAACATCCGTTTGTTTCCGTAGTCTCCGTATTCCCTCGTTGTTACAAAAATAATTTTCTGTTATGACCGAAGGATGCCGAAATTGCATACTGGAGAAGAATCCCATGAAAATATAAATCAACCATAACAATTCCAGTCAAAACTGTTTCAGCCATGCCTTTTCACCATTTATTGTTTATATTCCCTGCACCAACTTTTAATCGAAAACATGATAATCAGATAGGAAACGATTGACGAAGAAACTGGGTACTCACATGCCTTGTTCAGAAATAGTAGAGTTATCACTGTGTTTACTTAGTTTTAATACTGCCTTCAGACCAAACGCTTTATTCAAATACAGTAATTTCAAATGACTCATAAGGAATGATAAAATCGAAAAATTTCGAGTCCGTATTTAATTGAAAAATATACTAATTTAAGGTTTCTAATCTTGTGGTAGAAAAAAAGATTTTTATTGTATGCATTCTGAAGTAGTAATAAATGTTGTTTTACATATAATAAAGACAATATTAGACGATATATCGTTTTGTATGAATTCCCTTTTATAGGCTTTACTCCAGAAAGTTTCCGCAGGAAATTCAACGCCAATAAACGCTATACGTATTGGCTGATCTTTTTCTGTATACTTGTTATGAAAATATAGCAAACCAGTTAATGGAGTAAAACTTTTGAATGTCAATATATACATTTTGAAAAGTTGAGAAATATATACGGAAAACTATTTTAAACGTGTGTCTAAAGAAGTTTGAAAGGAAAGAAGCCTCAATTTTTTCTAATCGCATGAAAACCATTCATCGAATTTTTATTGTATATAGTTTCGCGTTAAGAAATATTTGATATGATAAATATGTTCTAATTTACTATAAATAGCAACTGGTTATATGTACAAATACAAATTAAAGTAATAATTATATAGATTAATGTTCATCCTGATACGGCCCCTTCGTGGTAATTGTCAGTAGCAACAATAAATTTAACTGTTCTGAACTACATTGGAATTCTTAGTTAAAATAATTAGCAAATTGTTGAATATACAAATTACATCCAAAGTGTACTAAGGGACTGTTTTATCTACTTTTAGAAGGACACGAACGTCGAGCGCTTGAGAAGGCAGACGTAATATTTGACAGATTCAATGTGATATTCATCTCGTTGGAATGGATTGTAATGCGGTTGTATAAGGACAAATATGGAGCGGCTTGTCCACCTGAAAACATTCAAAAGATGTTAGAAAGGTTGACTAGGCGTGGTTTTGTACCATATTCTTTTATAAACAATACTCAATTAGACCCGCATGAAAGTGATATGTGGACATTTGACGACATCTACTGGAAACCAAGACCATCTTAATCTATTGCCCGTTTACTTGTACATGACACTGACTATTTTCTGCTGTCTCACAAAACATTAAAATTTCTCTCAGTTTCTTAAAAGTTGGATATATTTTAATTATACAGTGAACTAAATTTGTTGTTTAACATCTTGGAAATACTTGTGAAAAGATCTTTCAAAACATAGAGAAAAACTAAAGACAAAATTCTAACAACAACAAGAAAAAAGCAACATTTAAAGAATGCGACCGTTCATACGGCACTCCACGGTCATGCAAACATAGGCATTGTAAAAATGTTGACGACAAAGCCAATCCAAATTATATCATTCCTCAAGGATTCGCGACATTAGGAAACATATAGGCTACGTGATTCAAGAAAAACATATAGGCTACATTAGTTGTCACCAAATATGTAGCGGAAATAAATTCAAGTTGAATAACAAATTGTACATATTTCTAAAGCACAAAGGGATCATCGGACAATGTTCTGTACTGTTATATAAATATTGTACTGAAATATACAGATGTTGTAAATATCAGCTGATATCTACTGAGATAGAAAGTGCTTAAGCTTTGGAAACAAATATTATTACATTAAGCAGTTGTTTTTAGTTTAGCAGAAAATTATGACATTTAGCGGCGTTATAACATTGAAGGTGTTTATGACGATTAGCGGTGCCTACGCCACCTTACACCGATTGTAAAGTTCATGATTTTGAAAAATGATAATAAATATTCAAGACAATATAACAAACTACACGAACCACAAGAGAAAAGTATTCACATTGTTTGCGAACGTTTTTTTTTTGCGTGTACCTGCTGCTTAAACATATTTTAGACTTTGCTTTCTTGGCGACACAGTATAATTATTTTTGCATACAGCTCTGTCAAGTAAAAGGGGACACAGAGGCAAAGTTTTTAATGTCGCAGACTTCATTTTTTTGCACTCGTCGCTTAGATGTCGAATGTAGAATTCTTTCTTGTAATGACTTACGGAAGGTTGATGGTTCCCGTGTCTGATGTAATATTAGAAGGGATGCCTGGGATATTCCTCCACCATGAAATGCTAAAAGTAACCATATGTCCTATATACCAAACAAAACAAACTGATAATTTTCGAAAATGATATGAAATTGTTTTAGAGTTACACAACCCTTTGAGACATAAACGATTGAAATTGTATGCTTTTCTTCCCCTTGGCTGTCAATGTATAGCTTTTGCCGGCCGACACTAATGTTGCGATATTTTAACTTTTACCATGTATAAGGCTTACGTTTCTTTCATTTTCATCAAGGTATTTTGTTTTCGTTTGAATTATACTTGCGGCGTTTAATATGGCTACTTGTATTGGCAACATCTGCATCAGTCATCAAACTGATTGCTGATTGTTTAGTATTTAATTGATTTATTTAACATTTAATGATAGAACTTGTCCTTTTTGGTGCACATCTATGGAATGAACAGCCGTTAGAACTACACAAAAGTAAATCACTTGATACATTAAAAAAATCTTAAGACACAATATTTTATAGACTTCATGGCATAATTTTAGTTTTAGTTTTATTTTTTATCTATTATTTTTTATAATTGTTTTATTTGAGATAACAGCAGATCATGACTGTTTGTTTAAATTAAAGTATTATTATTATCATTATTGTCATTATTATCATCATCATCATCATCATGCACACGCAATTGAATATGTTATTTATAGAAACAGGCGTAATTAATCAAATGATTCAGTTCCAGTTTGAAATGCTTTTTCAGCCAGAAAGCCAGGTAAACTTCAAAAGCCTTTGGTAAACAAACAACTGATAAAACAGTTAATCATTCTGTCATTGTACTGAATACTTTAATGCTCTTGTGAAATGGAAAGAGTACCAGATTGTGGGAAATACTGGCCATTATTAAGATCATCCATCATTTTGGAGATTCGATTCTTCCGCTCCACTGACTAACTCGCCATTTATAAAACAAATGCCTTCAAAACTTCAAAAGCATACGGCTCTTCGTCAAAACATAACATGACAGTCACAATGTTACAATACACAATATATGTCATATAAAACATATCCATAGTATATATTTACATTTGACAATTTCAGGGTTTGAAAGTGATCACGTTTTGATATATTTCGTCATAAGTACAAAAATAACAACATGCGATAAACTGATAAGTTCCTTAAATTATCGTGTCTTATTGCAAAACATTGTAAGCAAAAAACAACTGCTAATTTAACTAAAACACATTTTAGCTGAATACAGCAATGGTATTAATTCATAATCTGTATGGGGGAGTTCTGAAATATCTTCTTCTATCACCTTCTGTAAACAGTATTTATATACGAATAAAGTACACACATGTGCATATGTGACACAACTGACGGTAAATACTCTAAAATGGTTAGGAACTTAGACTGCTGCGCGAGAATTTTGACATGTGCACACTTCAAAACGTACAAAAAGATGAAGCTTTTTAAGCAGACTATAATTTAATCTTTCAAGTAGTAAGTAATAATAAAAGCAAAATACTAATTTATCACTTACGTACAGGAAAGGATGACTGCTTTTACTATAAATTCTTTTCTTTAAATATTGCAGTTATAGGCTGATATTTTAAGCATTCTTTATTTATATTCGAAGGTAAATATTAATATATTTTGCTATATGTTGCATGTTCACACACGTCCCTTCTTCACGTAATTTACAATTACCGTGCATTGTATCTTTACTCTTTTTTGGGGGGGAACAGTCAAGCTGATTATGATTCAGAGGCGCAGGTATAATCGTTCGTTTAGCTAATATTTTTCAGACCTCATTAAAAATTGATTTTTTTCTGGATATATTGTCACCTAGATTTCTTCGGATTGACGTTTCCTACAAAGATCATTTCTGTTACGGAAACATTTCATCACGTGTTGAAAATAAACAGTTGTCATAAATAGACAAAAAGAGATTCTTTATAACCAAAAGGCAAATTTCGTTTTATATCGTATTTTCATGCACGTAATGAATGAACATCGTTTTGGTTCGAATTTAATTAACTGATTAATTTATTTTCATTGATCATATATATGTTAGATTGTGTTATGTACTCAGATCTTAGAAGTAAGCTGTTTGAGAAAGCTATAATTGATGGATATAATTTTCTTAATATGTGCAAAAGTGATCAACTTCAGTTTCTGTTCACAAATGCTTATTTGATAAGGTTATGTGCCAAAACCTGTTTTAATATATTACAAAGACGTAGTTTTAGCTTGTGTAAATAATGCTCACATTTTCTTAAATTGTTAAAAAGTGTTTTGTTTCCACTGAGAAATAGCTGTTATTTAGTTCACTCTCGATCTGATCGAGGCTGATAAGTCTCTTATAATTCAACTGTATTGAATGGCTATGTACTATGTATAAATGTAGTGTATATTATGTTTCTGACGTCTGATATTTAGGTGTGAAGTGCAGGGTCTAGTACACGTTTATATGGCTCCGTTAATACTGACGATAAAACTGTTTTTTGGACACTTTCGGATATATAATTTATATCAGTGTGTAGGATTTTAGTTGGACTATAAAATGGATAAAGCATTTCAAGTGAGTGATATTTGTATTTCCAGCAAAGAGAAGATATTTGTTTTTGCATAGCTGGCAAAATTGGTCAGATTTATCGAGCTCACTCAGCCGTTACATAATTGATTTACCTGTACATCGATTGTATTGAAGATCTCTATTGTGTATGAACAGAGCGATAATCTACCTGGGTCAGTATTGATGATTTATTCTACGGAAGCGTAGGAGGGTCAAAATTATAAGCTAAACGGAACTAGTAACAATATATTACAATATATACACTCAGTTGACCGCCGTTATGGGAATTGATGTCTCTTTATATCGTGCCAGGATTGGTATATATGCTCTACGCGTCAGAAAGCATACTAGGCGTCAAAAATATGGCAAATATTCTGCAAATATTTCTGGGACAGACATCCATTGGAGAAGTTTAGCGTGTAATCTGTACTGCTTGTTTAGTATGCTTGTACTGTACGGAGTGATATGTGGCCATAGATACGTTTTAGATAAATATGCAGTAACATCAATAAATGTTTGTGAAGGCTGTGACAGGGCATCAAATATATCACCAGGAACTACCTCTTATGTGGGTGTTCTCAGTATGGTGTTCTGTATGGATCATATTCTGAACGATTGCTTATACGGGCGTCAGATGTTGAATCCAACCCTGGACCAGAACCTGGAAGTAGTATCAGTGACGAAAATACACAAAAAATTTTGAAAGCTATATCGGAAACGAAAGATGAAATTCGGGGAGTCAAAATGAAGTCCAGAGTGTTAAAACTAAATTGATAAGTTTGAAATCTGAAATGAGCTCAATTAGATCAAAAGTTTATAGCTGTTGAATCTGAACAGAAACGCGTCGAAGACAGGCTACGAGGTATGGAGGGTAAATTAGAGTATTGGACCACAATCAAGAAATATTACAGAGGGGATACGGCTTCCCTCTCATTAGCTGATGATTTGCGTGAAATTCGGTTAAGTAATATTGAACACCAATTAAATATTATTGAATCAGATAGATTGATAGGCTCTTTGCGAATATTTGGACTTGAAGAGATAGAAACAGATGATAGGCCATTGAAGGCCATAGTTGAGGAAAAAGTACTGGGTATTGCGGATGAAGTCGAAAATTTCGATGCTGACACTATAAAATATGTTAAAACGCTTTGGGTGAAAAAGATGGAGAAAGTGCAAGGATGTAATGCACAGTTTGCACGTAGTGAAGATAAATTTAAACTTTTTAAATATCGAGATAGTTTTAGGAGAAATGGCATCCGTATTTCTAATGATTTGCCCTACATTCAGCGACAACAATTGAAAGAGCTAAAACGAAAGGGCTTACGTGGATATTTCAAAGGTGGAAATCTGCATACTTATAAACGGTTTCTAAGGATGAAGATTATAATGGAGAAACTAGAACTTTCAGGCGTGTAGTACGTAACAGGCAAGGTGGTAATAGCGGCGAACCTGGTGTTGAAGCCATGGAGTCGGTCACTTTGGAGGTCAATCACACCAAAAAATAGGATAAAGGTCAAAGCCCAATACATACAGGAGATACACTTAATTTTTTGGGACATGGAATATAGAAGGTTTTAAATCAAAGTTAAATAATTTTGACATATTGGATTTTTTGAAAAGTCATGACGTCATTGGTATTCAAGAAACATGGGAGCTGGAATCAGATTATTGTGAACAATATTTTCCTGAATATAACGTGTATCCTGTAGTCCCTAAAAATCAAATGCTGGTGGAAGGATATGGGCGGTTTACTGTCTTAATTAAAAGTGATATGACATTTTTGTGAAAACGTGTATGTGAAGGGGTTTACTTTTGGTGTTATGCTGTTGTTTGATAAAACATTACTGACCACAGATAGAGATGTTCTATATGTTTCATTGTATATACCACCAGAAAATTCTTCGTTTTATGATAATAAGGATATGACGGGGTTACAAGAACTGGAGGATTGTATTATTACAAATCAATTACTTGATACAGAATTGTTGTTAAATGGTGACTTTAATGCCCGAACTTCTAACGCTCTAGACTATGTTACATGTTCTGTCAATATACCAGAATTAACGGAATTTAGAGATATTATTGACAGTGAGATAGTTATTGCAAGGTCTTCGTCTGACACCAAGATGAATAAATTCGGTCATGAGCTTATAGAATTTTGTAAAGTGTATTCCTGTATTATAGCAAACGGTCGTTTTGGTGTGCATCCAGAGAGTAACGGCTATACCTTCGTTAATAGTAATGGTTGTAGTACTATTGACTATTTATAACATCTAAATGCTTGTTTGCCCTCATTCAACAGTTCCAGATTTCACAGAACACGGAGAGTTGTCATATGCCTATAAGTCTAAGTTTGAAATTAAGTCATGGTGACACACCCGTGACCACTGACGAGAATCTACACTTGTGTTACAATCTAAATGATGACAATTGTAAGGAGTATTTACAATGTTTATCGGAAAATATACTGAATGGTTGTTTCAACCCGATAGATAACATGCTAGACGACAGCAATATTGATATAAACGTTATTGTAGACGAATTGGAAACGGCTATTGTAGATAGCAGTGCTAGATTTCAAAAATTAAGAAGGCCGATTATTCGTAAAGAAAATAAACTATGGTTTGACAGTGATTGTAAAGCTGCAAAATTACAGAGTAGAAAATCTTTAAACAAGTTTCGGTCCAGCCGATGTGAAAATAATTTGAACGACTATATAAATAGCAAACATGTTTATAAAAATATGTGTAGACGGAAACGTTACTTATATAATAAAAAATATGTGTCTAAAATAGAATCTGTTGTAAATAATTCAAAGATGTTTTGGCGTGAGTTGAAGAAATTGACATATAAACCCAAGTCGCAACCAAATATATCTTTGAACAGCTGGTTTGAACATTTTAGCAACTTGTTTGCAGCGAATGTCGCTGATGACAATATTGATTATGAACAGGACGATAGAGATATTGATATGAATATAAATATCGATGAGATCGAGGACTTAGTGTTTAATTCTAGTATAACAGATGACGAGATTGTAAATACTGTAAAGTCTTTAAATATACACAAGGCATCTGGTGGTAACCTTATTCCACAGCATATAGTTTATGGTGTAAATGTATTATTACCTTTAATACGAAAATTGTTCAACAGATTATTTACAAAAGGTGAATTTCCAGATGAGTGGGCCAAGTCAATAATTATTCCGCTGCATAAGAAAGGAAGTGTTAGCAATCCAAATAACTATAGGGGTATTGCTTTGTTAGATATTTTAAGTAAAGTCTACATATCAATAATTACCAAAAGGTAACTTTCTATGTAGAAGCATATAGTAGAATATCAGAATGTCAAGCTGGATTTAGAGCTGGTTATTGTACAGTTGATAACGCCTTTATACTGTATTCTATTGTTAACAAATATTTAAGTGTAAAAGGAAAATCGATATACGTAGCTTTCATTGACTTTCAGAAGCCTTTGATTCGGTTGACCGGTCAGTTATTGTATGATATTTTGAAAAACAATGGTGTTCAAGGTCATTTATACAAGGCTATACAATCCATTTATGTGTCTGTTAAAGCATGTGTTAGAACACAACAAGGTTTTACCAGTATATTTTCTTGCCCTGTTGGACTACGTCAGGGGTGTAACTTGAGTTCCATCTTGTTTGCCATGTTTATAAACGAATTGGATACTTTGTTATGTCAAAACAATACTAGAGGCATCCAGTTATTTCCTGATACTATGGAAATATTCCTACTTATGTTCGCAGATGATATTGCTCTTTTAGCAGATACTGTAGTAGGGTTACAAAGGCAATTAAATATTTTAGAAACCTTTGTAATTCAAGTAAACTTACAGTAAATATTTCTAAAACAAAAGTACTGGTCTTTAAGCGAGGTAGACGATTAGCGAGGAGAGAACGCTGGTTCTTTGGTAATAACGTAATAGATACTGTGAATGGTTTTACCTATGTTGGCATATATTTTTCTAACAGACTGTCATTGTACAAAATGGCTGAAACTATGTCGGTTAAAGCGAAAAAAGTTCTGATATATATTTTTAATTCTCTACAAAATTTGCAATGTTTACCTTATAAAACGTTCTTTAAAATATTTGATACAAAAGTTGCGGCTGTGTTACTATATGGTTCAGAACTATGGGGACTAAAACATATGCGATGTGTCGAATCAATACAGGTATATGCGTGTAAACGCTTTCTTAAAGTGAACAGAAGTGCATGTAACGATGCTGTTCTTGGGGACGTTGGTAGATTCCCCATGTACATATATTCAGCTAAACGTTGTATCAAATATTGGATGCGTTTGCTTAATTTGCCTAGAAACAGATATATCAAATTGTGCTATGAAATGCTTTTATGTTATGATAATTTAGGTTATATAAATTGGGCTACAGATGTAAAACAATATTTATATACTAACGGGTTTGGATATATTTGGGAACGCCAAGAAGTCGCTAACCCACGCTATTTTCTGTTTCAATTTGAACAAAGGTTGAAAGATCAATATGTTCAAAACTGGAGGACTAGATGCAATGAAAGTAGTAAACTTTGTCATTATATACATTTTAAACCTTTGTACAATGTTGAGAAGTATGTTACTGTTGTAGATATATCAAAATTTCGATCCTGTATGGCAAATTTTCGAAGTTCTTCACATAATCTCATGATTGAAAAAGGTAGACATATGGTTTAGATAGAGAACATCGTGACTGTCCATATTGTAAGTGTTATTGAAGACGAATTTCATTTTGTACTTATATGTCCTTTGTATTCAAATATTCGGTCATTATACATTCCATACCACTTTGTTAACAATGCTACAATACAAAACTTTTATGATCTAATGTCAACAGAAAGTGATGAAATTATTAGAAACCTAGCAATGTATATATATTATGCTTTTAAAGAAAGAAGTAGGCTAGTTTCAGACTTTACTTGAACATGTATTTGGTACAAAACTATACTGACATGTGTTTACTGTATAATACATAATTGACAAGTACCTTATAATATTATTATGTAAATGTAAATGACCTTTGCTTCACACATGTAATTAGATGTTATATGTTCTGTATTTCTCTTGTGTATGGGCCGGAGGCCTTATTATGCAATAAAGAATGAATTGAATTGAATTGAATTGACGTTGTATGTGCATAGATAAGACTATAATAAAGATTTAAACTAAACTATATATAGAAAGAAAGGGCGCCAGGGCGCCTGAAGATTATTGCCGTTTCTTTTTACTTCCCCGTTCGACAACAGAGTTTGACTGATCAGAATATCGTATATACTCATCGGGAAAGTATATTTTTACCGGGTAGAAAGAATTGTTCGTTTATATAACTAACGTTTTATAATATGGTTTGCAGTTTGTATGTCTGAAACTGAGTATTAAAAACATGGTTTGGAGCTTTGCTTTACAGAATATTTAATAAATACGTTTCAGTTTTCGTTAAGGTCTGCTTTGACTTTGTTACTATAAAATGGAAAAACTGGAAACTCCATAGGTCGCTCAACACGATAAAAATGGAAATGCTGCAGGCTCGGTTAGATTGAGCTTGTTCATGGACGGTTGTCGAAATGCATGCTACCGTCCACGCCCTCTAGCCCTCTAGAACTCAATATTTACACATGCTACAAGTATATCTGCAGACGTGTTCATACGGCGGTGCACAACCTTCAATGATACACATGTGTATAATTCCATGGTTCCCCGGCAGATAAAATTAAGAAATAATATATCTCATCCAGTGATTTGTCGTTGAATAAATCATTGTTTGGAGTTCAGATGCGAAGGAATTATATCACGAGGGCGTAGCCCGAGTGATATAATAATACGCATCTGAACGACAAACAATGATTTATTCAAGAGCAAATCACTAAATGAGATATATTATTTCGATTCTAACACGTTACCAAGGACTTTAAAGTACATCTTTGACGGCATTTATTAAATATTTGCCCGTTTTCAATTGTTTTCTTTTCCAGCGCGCCGCTATATGCCGTTTAACGCTATGACGTAATATTGTGACGTCAGAACAGTGAATTGTTATATAATAATTCACTGTTTCCAGTCTTCTTTGTTTAATAGGAAAATGAATCGGATCGTGTTAGAATAATGGGTTTGCCATTAATGAAAAAAACAATGGACAGAACTAAACAAACTGGAATTTAGAAAGTTGATCTGAGGTTACGAAGCCTGCATATACAAGTATATACACGATTTTGTTGGTCTTTAAAATATATTTAATCAACAAATTAGATAATGGCAATGAAATTTTTTATCAAATTCTAAATACGAATTTACAAATTTATGAATTTATTCTTGTTTCTTCTCTCGATTTACATTTATTTTGGGATAAATGCTTGATTAACGTTTGAACATAGTAAATTAGGAGATATTGCTTGTGAACACATAGTTGTTATAGGCATAGCTGTTTATACTCTCAAAACTTACTAATTAAGGACTTTTACCATAAAATTATTGTACTAGTAACAGACAACAGAAACTTTAGTATACATGTCTTCAGACTGATATTATATCTATCTAGATTTTTTTCGGGGTCTGCCTGCCTTGCCGATACCTTTGTTTGCACTACTTGGATAATCTAACACCACTAGGTATACCGTGCATTCATGTTCATTTTTGCCATTATCTTTTTCCATAAATAATACAAAAATTTACGTTGTAACCTTGAAATAGTGTTGTTTGTAACTGGTATTTGTCTTTGCTAAAATCTTTGTCTTAATTAAAATCGCCAACATTTTTTGCCTATAACAACGGTCTTTACTATGCCAAAATGCATTATGAAAGTCCATGTGCATCACATGCTTTTTTTAAATTTCAAATCTAAGTGTATCACAACTGGAAACACAACGTTCGATCAAGTGGAAATTTGTATAAGACCGTGTACTACAGTCTAATCGTGAATATTTGATACAAACTATTCACTGCAGTCAGTAACGGTTGCTGTTTTCATATTTATTTTTTCAAAAAGCGACCATGTTAAGAAATCAGTTAAGGCAAAACGCTTATGAAAAAGTGATTAGATTCTTTGAAGTTATTCTAATACTAACAGGTTAGTAGACCATTTTGATTGAAAAATGCTCATACTATGATTTTATTTGTTATTTTTGTGAAAATACTATTTCTTTTTGTTATGTCCTCCGCAACTCTCCCCTTTTTTCTATTGATTTTCCGGGTTTTTTTAACGTTTGTCTGTGTTTTCGTCCGAATTTGTGTTGTGCATATCTAAGAAATATTCGATCTAGATTCATGAAAAGTCAAAGTTGTGCAGATTGGGTTTTGTTTGGGATTCACTCTAGAACACCAATATAACAACCCTTAACCTCAGTTAAAATAGGTTTAAGGTTCTTATTGTTTATGTCGCACGTACGTCAAAGTATTTGATATCTTTTAGAACTGTTTTTGTTTTGGATTTTACTAAAACAGCTTAAGTTACGAACCTCGACTTAGTCAATGTTGTGTCATATGTATCCTCAAACGTATTTGACTTTGAGTCATTACACACTTTAACAATATTATTCAACACTTTAAATAGTTTCAGATAAACATCCTCTGGTTGCACGATCTAGGAACTCACTATTCTTATCCATATTATTATTATTTATAGTGTTATTAATACTGTTGTTGTTGTCTTAGTCGTAGTTAAAATCACATTCTCATTTGCAGTTTTCATCATCATAATTAAAATTAGGTCATTTACAATCGTTGTTAAAACTAACGGCCGGTCTTTTTGCTAAGTATTGCATGTATAAATAGATTTAGACCACGCACTACCGTTATCCGTCAGTCGCTAGCAAGTATTTAGATTGCATAAAAATACCCAAAGTTATTTGATATCAATTAAAAGATTTGACATGACGGAACTACGAAACTAAAGTAACTAGTCATTGTACCTGTGAAAATCAAATATCCAAAAACATAAATAAGTGTTTCCATGACCACACAAGTATACATTAAACATATTTTTAAAGAAAATCCATCGGTTCACTGAATAATAGTATAACCAACGGGGTATACGCAGAATTTACACTTAAACTTACCCGCTTGATTATAAATACAGTTGTAATTGTTTTGGATTCTTTGACTTGACTTGGCAGTTTTGAGTGATTACAGTTTTATACTCACGTGATCTATGTCGGATAGACAAGCTCTTGGCCGTGTCTAATTGATGTATATCAATATATATAAATAGAATACTCGAATATACTCAAAATTTTAAATTCGCGAAAATTGACCCAGCCAAAATATGTGCTTTTGCAGCAAATTGCGCTCTAGCGTAACGGATAAATCAAACGAAATTATAGAATTATTTTTATGATTTCATAAAATAACCCACAAAATTTACATATCGTTCGAGGTAAACAAATTCGCTTATCGCTGCGATTTACAGCACAACAACACAGTAAAAGTAATATGGTGCCTAACTGGACTAAAACGTTTGGTATTTTATTGCATCTCATTTACATCTAGATAAAAATATGAGGTATGGAACCAAAACTGCTGGAATCAAAGAGATATTCAATGCAACAAAGGCTTTTTCATCGTAACCATGGTAACATATGAACAACTTCCACACATTAAAATTTGAAAAATGTGCTGCGACATAGAGGACAGTATTGGTGCTAATGCGCTTGGTTCTTTCTTTTAATCAATTTCTCTTTCACAGTGTTAGTTCGTTGTAAGGTATTAGTGGCGCGGACAGTTAAAGGCTAGAACAAATAGTAATAGCATGACACTTGGGAAATTCAAAAGTCAGTTGGGCCTACAAATATATCACCTTATTCACTTGGTCGCCTTTTCCAAATGACTGCCTAAATGTAGCTACAATCTAGACATATATTTGAGTTTAAGCTATCAGTCATTAAACCTACGTAGTAATAATTAAGCAAATCAATGTAGAAATACAATAGAATACACAGTCAGATTTTACAGTTTCTTCTTGATAGCCACCGTTTAAAAACGGCAGCCCAAATTTAGACAATAAAAACAGTCCCGAATATATACGGTATCAACATTTACAGTGCAATTATGTTTAAATGCTGCAATAAACCACGACGTTGCATCATCTGTATAACTTATAAAAATGTCGGATTTGCGTTGCTTAATGGGTTGACATGTAGGATAAAATAACGGTATATTCAAATCCTACATAGATCAGGAGCCTAAGGATAGAGTTCATCAAAAATACAAACGGATAGCCAATTTCATTCAGATTTTTTTCTTTCCATAATCCAGCTAAGCAGATCAAAATTGAATTTAAATATCTTTAAGAATTTTTCAAAATTTTGAATTGTACGAAATTGCTTACGCAGTAGTATTTTGTTCAACAAGGTAACTTTTTTCTTCTTAGATCACTCTCGGGCCGAAGTTTTGGGTGAATTGAAATTTTTTCGGGCGAGCGTTTTAAAAGCAACTAATTGTAAGTCACCAAAAACACAGTGAGATATACAACAAATTAGCATAAATCTTGACGAGATTATATGTTTCATGTTTGAAAGTGAAGATACATGTGATAGTTTATTTTATTTCTGTTTTTGTCGGGTTCACGTCAAAGTGATACAATCATATGGATATATTCTATACTTTGACGGTAAGAAAACCGATATGCCCTTACAGCATTTTTTCAATCACGAGCAGGCAGCTGGGTAGTACCACCGACTTTCCGTAATCCTTCTGCTTTTTTAGTGATATGTTTCTACAACCCTAGCGAGGTTTGAAACAACAGAGCTGACAGGCAAGTAATTCGAAAATAGCGACCTTAAGCGCCTTTGCCACTTGATACTGAGGTTACATGTATGGTAAAAAATATTAGATTATATTGTACATATTTGGAAGTAAATACGCTTGTGATAATATATTTGATTTCTGTTTTGTTGGGTTCACGTTAGCTATAGAGCGATACAATTATAGGTCATATCGAGACATTCTATATATTTGACGGACCGGTTCAGAAAGACCGCTGTTGCTTTTCCGGCATTATTTCAATCACGAGCTGGCAGCTGCCTCATGCCTTCGACTTTCCGTAAGCCATCTGCTTCTTTACGTGAAATACTTCTACAACCATCTACAGGGCTTACAGGTAAGTGATTCGTAATTAGCGGCCTTAAGAACAGAGAAATATTTGATAAACGAAAAATATCTTTATCAATATTTTACCTGACTATTACATGTTCTGCCGTACTGTCCCGTGCGACGGATACTTAAAATATTCTGAAAAAGTTGCGCCCCCCCCCCCCCCCCCACTTTGGAAATGAATTTCATTTCTAAAGAAATAAAAATAAACAATTGCTGAAAACTGTGTTTCACCTAGTTATGTGAAATTTTACCACTCGTACGCTATTGCAAATGCATCAAAACGAACATATGTAACAGTTCTTTGAAAATGGTGAGTTTTTAAAGTCGTTTGACTGTCCGGAAGTGGGACCCCTTTAGACAGTCCTTTTCCGAAATTCAATGTTTATATCAGTATACTGATACTTGTTTCGTAGAGTAATATGCATGCTTTATATGCTGTTCAATTTTCATGTGAAACAAATCTTTCTTTCTATGATTTGGTGTTGTTTGATTTTTTTCTCAAAACGTAATGCTAAGCGTTAACCACTTGATACTTAAGTTCCATTGATAGAATTTTTTAGTTTGTTTATGAGAAAAGTAATCATTATTTGAAGCAAACAAGGAAAAACTAACAACAATACAACATATTCTGCAGCAACACAACTCATATATTAAAAATATGTAAGTTTGTATTCAGGAAACGTAAATGCCGAGGCTTCCGAAAAAAATTGATGTTGTAATGAATCTACTTTGTACACTTGCTGGTTGTTGTTTCAGTTCTAAAGAAAACTGAAACAGTCGAAACAGAATTTCATTATTTGCTGTGTTATCAGGATGTCTTTGTAAAGATTTCTGGATATTAAAAGCCGATACAATCTGTAATGCATCCTTAGTATGACAATATTTTGTCTTTATTTCAGGTATATATACGAGTTTTACTTTTTTCCATAGGCGTTTTTACAAGGATATTGGCATGGGCTCTCTTCTGACTATCAAAGGAAATGAAAATGAACGGAATCACACCAAAAATGTACAGACCCAAATAGAAAAACAGCAGATCTACACAAAAAAGGGTACAGACCGATAAAGGAAACAAACGGATCTACGACGAAAATACACAAATAAACATAAATAACGAACGCATTGACACAACATTAGAAACACTATTGATGGAGAAATTGGATAAAGTTTCTATGCTTGTTAATAAAGTGCTTAAACTTAAACTCTATGAATCCCAGAGTTTCAAATATCTTAAACATATATAACATCTCAAATTCACAGATTATTAATACATCTTTGTGCGTTAATACGCGTACACCATCTGTCTTTACTATGTGCACTTGGGAGCTAGACAAAGATGCCTGGGTGTCTAAAGATGTACACACAACTGGTCAATGGGAACCAGTAGTTACACGAGTGATTTATGACGTTCTTAATCAAGGTAGGAAGATGACATTTATTGATATAGGAGCTAATATGGGATATTTCAGTTTACTGGCTGCATCTGTAGGGCAAGATGTTGTGTCGGTGGACCCATGGGATCAGCATATTCAGAAACTTGTTCATTCCATTCATATAAACAAATTTGAAGATAAAATAACAGTTGTAAATAATGCAATATCGAATAGCCAACGTGAATTACATTTCTATGTGCCATAGCGAAACAACCAAGCTGCGGCAAGACTTATTCTTGAAAACCAAAATGTTGGAATAAATGGACGTTTCTCTGCGACAAGTGTTACTTTGAATGATTTGGCGAATGTTATTCAGAAGGGAGATATAGTTATGAAAATTGATATAGGTAATTTATTCAAATGACCACTTTACCGCTTTATTTCGGACGAGAATAAAATTATGAATTGACGGAAAACGAATAAGAATATATTGTTTAGCACTCATTTTTGTTCTTATTTTATGTGACTGTGTATTTTTTAGAATTCTCATGTATATTTTTCAATGTATATACATTATATACTTAAAGATAGTAACATACTATTTACACCTAAATCAAACATACACAACACACATTCTTTCTATAATTACGTCACATCATCAGCAAATCCTATCACGTACACGCAGGTATATATACCGTATATTTTCGCTTATAAAACGCATTATTTGGAGTCATCTTATAAGCGTGTACTATAAGGAAATTAAAAGAATAAAAAACAGATTGCATGTACGACGTATAAGCGAGTGCGTTTTATAAGCGAAAAAATACGGTAATAAACAAAATACCGCCAGTATTTCAATGCTCGGGCACTACAAGCTTTAACCAAGAACCAAAATCAAAACCAAATAATAGGTCTTTCAACTCAGAATAAGTGGCAATAATTCAAATGTTTGCAGTGTTAATGGGGTTTAGCCTAAACAAACATTTTGTGAAAAGGATTCATTATTCTAGGCCATATATTTTTGAGCTATGAGCATCACAAACAAAAAATCCACTACTTTGGCTATTTTACGGGACATAACTCTGTAATAAGCGCAAAAAATGCCAAGTGTGAAAGGTCACATCATGATAAAGACTCAAGCAAAGTTTCGTGAATTTACATTAAATACTTTTTGAGTTAGGCACATAATTAGGTGAAAATGTGCATTTTTTACTATTTAAGGGGCCAAAACTTTAAAAATAGGGGGTGGAGCAGGCCAAAAAATAAGAAGTGTGCAAGTTTATATCATGATACAGACTTATGCAAGTTTTCAACCATTTATATTAAATTCTTTTTGAGCTAGGTGCATCAAAAGGTGAAAATGTGCATTTTTGATTATTTTAGAGGCCATAACTCTGAAAATAGGTGTGGAGCCAAATAAAAAATAGGAGGTGTGCAGGTTCATATCATGACAAAGACTCATAAAAGGTTAAATCAATTTACATGAAATACTTTTTGAGCTAGGCACGTCACAAGGTGAAAATGTGCATTTTTGACTATTTCAGGGGCCATAACTCTAAAAATAGGGGGCGGAGCCAGACGAAAAATAGGAGGTGCGCCAAGTTCATATCATGATAAAGACTTCTGCAAGGTTTCCCATTGTTTTCTCGTTTGGGGCAAACCCATTATTTTATCTGGGGACCAAACGCCGCTCTTCGTGGAATTACACGCCTCAACACGTGTATCATTGAAGGTTCCATGTTCACCGCCGTTTGAATACATCTGCGGGTGTCTCTAAATTGCTTTTTGTACTTTTAGCATGTGTAAATGTTGAGTTCTGCTCAAGCCGGGGCTAGAGGGCGTGGACGGTAGCATGCATTTCCACTACCGTCCATGAACAGGCTCAATCAAACCGAGCCTGCAACATTTTCGTTTTTGTCGTGTTGAGCGACCTGTGAAGTTTCCACTTTTCTCTATTTCATCAATTTATATCAAATACTTTTTGAGCTAGGCGCATCACGAACTTCGGACGGACGGACTGACGGACGCACGGACGGACAAGACCAAATCTATATGCCCCCACCACTCATAGGGGGCATAAACATTAATACAAACGATCAACTAAATGATAAACAGCAAATTCACCAAATGAACAAACAACTTCAAAATTTAAAATCTGAAATTTTTGCTAAACAGTTAAAAGGTAGAATTAAGTTCCTTAATTTCATTTAAACAAACGTACTACTGGCGCCTCTCTCGCGTGAGTCACGTGATTCGGGGGTACTGGAGCTTGGCACTTTCTCCGCTGGTCAGTTGTGCGCGTTTACTGATATAATATCAATATGGAATTTTGTTTGCGTTTGTGATTAACATGGAAGTTTATTTTGCGTTTACTTTGTGAATTAAGTGCACTGGTGAAAACAAAATAAAAAAAAACAATAACAATGGGTGACGGAGAGGAAGCTACCCCTCCAGCTGAGGAATTCAAGTTTGAGGACTGGGCGACAAAATTGAATTTATCCAGAAAAGTCTCGCAAACCTTAAGGGCAGAGGAACTTGTGTCAAAAGACACAATTAAACTTCTAAAAGAAAGGGACTTAAAAGAAATGGGGCTTCCCATTGGAGCGGTAAAGTTCATACTGTCAGAAATTGCGGACTGGAAAAGAAATGGCAAAAGTGAAACTGTGGAAATTAGTGATATTAGTGACGATAGAGACAAAAGTGATACGGATATCCTCGATGGGGCAGGTAAGACTCTTGACGACTTACTGAAACTTTCTGACACACCTGGACTTAATGGCAGTCCCCTTCCTAAGTCCAGTCCGTTCATGGACCCCCGAACTATATTGTCTATGAGAGCCATGAGCAGGAAAGCGGTCCATATAACCCAGTTCCTGACCGAAGAAACTAAACGACGTCGTCAAAACCGACGCAAGGAGTTCATTTTAAGATCGGGTCGGGCAGACCAGGAAACACTCGTGCTTAAGACAGACGAGGAACATCCTTATTTGGGTATATTCATTGAA
The DNA here is from genome assembly GCF_021730395.1 of Mercenaria mercenaria. NCBI lineage: Eukaryota > Metazoa > Mollusca > Bivalvia > Venerida > Veneridae > Mercenaria > Mercenaria mercenaria. The sequence continues at coordinate 60,460,496 of NC_069378.1, forward strand.
GAATGGGGTGCAGCAAATATGAGAGTTCTAAATCATCTCCTGGTTTCCGGACAGTTAAAACGTGATGACATAGAATATTACCTTGCATATACCACAAAGATATTTGAATTTGCAAAAAACTATGAATGTAACAGTATAGTGAATTTCGATTTTAATTATTGTGAACTTCAAGCCGAGCATGGATTCAGATGGGGTACGTTCTCTCCGCACATGGAAATGCAATCGCTGGTTCCTAACCGCCCTAAATAACCCCAGCAATCTCAGCCCCAGATATATAAAGAGGATTTTCGCATCTTTAAGGTGAAAGGGAGTTGTCCTTTCTGAACTAAATGCCGTTACAAGCATCCTTCGTCGCAGCCTGAATCGGCTCCGACAAAAAACCAGTAACCAGCCGATCTACATGCCTCATATATGAAGCGTAGGAGCGGAATATACCGTTGGATTACGATGATCGTGAATTTTTACTGACAGGATTAAAGACGGATTTAATATTGTCGATGCACAAACAATAGGACATTTTGCCGAGGTAGACAATTATTTGTCAGCCACTAACGAAAAAAATGCGCGCGCGCACTGAAAAACAAATAAAAACTGAATTGGAAAATGGACATTACCAAATCGTCAATGAGAAACCTAATATCGTATCAGCACTGGGGGCAATACCCAAAAAAATCTTCGAATGTAAGACTTATTCATGATTGTAGCAGGCCGCGGGGTTCTGCTCTCAACGACTTCACAACATAACCACTTCCGGTCTCAATTGTTAATTGACGCTGCGGAACTTATTACACCTAATTGTTACTTTGCAAAAGTCGATCTTTCTAATGCTTACAGGAGTGTTACAATTCATCCTTCAAACTTCAAAGCAACTGGACTTAAGTGGCAATTCTGTGGCAACGACCATGACACGTACATGGTTGATGAACGTTTACCGTTTGATGCTTCTCAGTCTCCGGGGATATTTCATCGGATTACGCAAGCTGTTAGGGTAATGATGGCACGTGAAAGTTACAAAACAATAGTTGTTTATCTGGACGATTTTCTCATCATTTCACAAACATATGAAGAATGCTTTTTGGCCTTGAATGAACTCATGCGTTTATTACGTGAGTTACGGTTTCAGCTGAATTGCAACAAAATCGAGGGGCCTAAACAAACTCTAATATTTCTTGGGATTTTAATCAATTCAATTGAAATGACATTAAGCGTGCCTGGTGATAAAATTGATGAATTACGCAATGCTTTACAGGGCTTCCTGCACCGTCCAAAAGTAAATAAACGCGACATACAAAGTTTAGTGGGTAAACTGAACTGGGTCGCCCATGTGATTTACGGTGGTCGCTATCATATCCGACGCCTAATCGACCGTAGTAACACTTTGAAAAAACAGTGGCACCGAACGCGTGTTTCGAAAGACATGAAACTTGATATTTTGTGGTGGTTAGACTTCATGAGGTTTTTTAATGGAACCATGCCAATTGTGGAAAGTAGGTCGGCAACATCATTGTCTATTGATTCTTGCAAAATTGCAGCTGGGAATTTTTATAATGGAGACTATATCTATTTAGCATGGTCAAATAAAGCAGCATGCCTGCCAATTAATTATTTGGAAGTTCTAAGTTTAGAACCAGCGGCACGCCGCCGGGCACAACTTTGGCCTAACAAACGAGTATTTGTGTAATGTGACAATATGCTCAATTATCAATAAAGGGTCTAGCAAGAACCCGATTATTATGGACTCTCTTCGGCGAATTTTCTGGCTGTCAGCATTTTTTAACTTTAGGTTATACGCGGTGTACTATCCGGGAAAATATAATGCACTTAGTGATTTGGTTAGCAGACTCCATGAAAATGGAAAGCTGCAACGTCTTCTGTGGAATATGCTATATAAATCTGGTATAATAATAATAATAATAATAATGCGTAATTTAGGATATTTATAATTCCAGGTACTATTTCACAGCTGGAAGAAGACCTGGATGCGGATGTCATGTTCTATAAAAGCAACGCGTAGTCACTTAACACTAAACGGACGTATTGTACTCATAGAAAAGCGTATTTATCTTTCTGCAATCCTATAGGATATTGCCCTGTTCCGGCATCTTCAGTAACTATATGCCGTTATGTGGCGCATTTAGCGAAAACTCTACAATTTAACTCAGTGAAACAGTACTTTAATATTGTCCGCTTTTTTCATGCAGAATGGAATTTACCAAACCCAATAACTAATGACTTCAACGTTAAATACACTCTTCAAGGAATTAAACGGCATCTTGGAGATAGGGTGGTCCGCAAGAGACCGGTAACTCCGGAACTATTGAATAACATTCGCTCACACCTGGATTTAACTTCATCACTTGATGCAACTGTCTGGGCAGTGTGCCTGACATTGTTTTATGGATTGTTACGCCGAAGTAATGTGCTGTCTATTAGCGGTCAAAAGCTTAATCCAGAGAAACATTTGAGAAGGCAAGATGTTACCATACTTTATTGTGTAATCTTACGTATAATATATGAATAATATTATGTAAACCCCACTTTTCTTGGTATACATTATATATGCTGGCGCGCTTTTTCTAGTTGGAGCTATAGTTTAGATGTTTTAGTAATAAAGCTCATGTACCCCCTTATTTGTTGTTCGTTTGTTTAAGTAGAATTAAGTTCCTTAATTTCATTTAAACAAACGTACTACTGGCGCCTCTCTCGCGTGAGTTAAGTAATTATGTACACTAAAATCTCTAAGTTGCATCAGTAATAATAACAATTCTAAAATAATCTTAAAACTGAATCTCAAAAAATTCGTCACGCGCGAACAAATCTGAAATATTCTCTCAGACTACCGTTTAATTGTAACTGCGATGCTAAAACAACTAAATATTCAGTTCAATCAGCAAGCTTTAATATTCGTATCTAACTCATAGATGTGACCTACTTTCTCTTTATACGAATATTAGGCTTTAGCATTTTCTCAGCTCAAACTTTCAGACCAAAAATATAATCTGTACCAAAAGGTAGCAATTTATTATAAATTTTTCAGTGAATTACGGGAATATTACAGTAAATTGGATCTGGCTTTTACAATAAAAAGCAAATATAGAATCTATAAAATGAGCTTAATTTAGTCAAAACTGTACACAATCAATTTAAAATTACAACAATTTCCCCTTACTATAGATACTTACCTGCTTACCATTCTTCAACGGCATTACTTTAACTGACCTTGTTAATTACAGCTTTGATTTCATACTTCTGTATGATTTCATTGTTAATTCCAATATGCGTGACGAAAATTATTTCTTGTACAATGTTTGGCAATAAATGTTCAAAATATGCTTACAAATCCTAAATGATTCATCTAAATTTCTTAAATACTAGTATTTATTTTTTCATGCAGCAAACTAGACTGAATTAATCTGAGAGTTCAAGCAGATCCGATGGTGTTCATTTTGTATACGGACACAGACCAGCACTCGTACACGTGCAGGTAGAAATCTCAACCTTACCATAGTCTCTGATTTCCAGTTTGCATTCGAAAGGTGCCTATTTCGTGGGGAAATATACGTAAAAAGTAATGTTAAAATTTCAATACGTTTATGTGCGCGCATAAGTTGAATAAATCCTAATGGTACTTAAACGGAAAAGTATTAAATATTTCAATATGTTTATCTGTGCGCATAAGTTGAATAAATCCTTATGGTACTTAATCGGAAAAGTATTAAATATTTTTTGTCTATCTTCACTTTTTAAAGGTCACAGTGCAGAAGTGTATCAATTCAATTTCATTTGTTTCTTTGATCTTATTTCATGCAATAGAACTCAGACATTAAAAATCTTTTCGTTATTTGATGTAAAGGGAGTAAATTGGCAGTACCTTAAGTTCGAATATCGGGGTTTCCATACATGCTTGTTTGTTTCTTAAAAAACAATATCTTCAGTCAAAAAGGTCTAAGCACATAACCGCCAGACCATGAAAGAAATATAAATATCATACACACTTAAAGACATTATATAACTTGATATGTAAAAGTGTTCAAATTAACCACAAATCACGGACATAAATAATTATTATAGTAGGATTTACGGAAATGCAGGGTCAACATACAATAATAAACGCTGAAGTGTTTGCATAAATAATACTGAATTTCTTTTGTATGGATAACAACAAACACAAAAAAAAGAGTAATAATGTAATTTACTGTTATCGGTTATGTAGCGCCAACATAAATCATAACATCTAAACCGTTAGTCTAAATGACACTGAATTTCTTTGTTAGGATAACAACAAACACAAAATAGGGTTATACTGTAACTTACTGTTTACGGTAATGTAGCGCCAACATAAATCATAACAGCTACACTGTTAGCCTAAAAAGCACTGGATTTCTAAGTTAAAATAAATAAATAAATATTTTGAAAAATCTTGTATCAAAAGTTTAATAATAAACTATTTTTGTTTGTTAATAGAAGGACATGAATGCCGAGCGCTTGAGAAGGCAGATCAGACATTCGAGAGATTCAATGTGATATTCATCTCTATGGAATGGCTCGTTATGCGGTTGTTTAAGAACAATCAAGGGGCCACTTGTCCCAAAGAAAATATTCAGAAGATGTTAGAAATGTTGACAAGGCGAGGATTTATACTGTTTGCACTTATTAACAACGCACAATTAGACCCAAATAAAAGTGATATGTGTACATATGACATCTACTGGACACCAAAAACAATTTAATCTATTTTCATTTTTTAATACCAATAGACAGAAGTTTTAAATGTCAACGACCATTGTTTAAATTGAATGGATGCATTCGAAGCAGTACATAACGACTTTCATGTATTATAAAGTTGAAACCAAGGAAAAAGATCCAACATTCTAAATATGCCTGTTTCTGTTAAAACACACTTAAGCTATTGTGACGTCACGTTAACGTGCGATGACGTCAACATTTTTAATGTTTTCAATATCACTGATATCTGATTAGACGGAAATGTACTAAAACGAGAAAAGAAAATGGAACGACAATTGACGGAATTGGATCTTTGACGTACAGAACGACTGTCACGAATTACAAAGCTGAAGAAAATGATCCAGCAAGAGAAGCTACTTTCACAGAAAACAGCCTTGGTTTAAATGATATTTCATTCAACAAATAGCATGTGATTACAATATATGTTACAGAAGAAAGGGATCGATAGTAAACTAATAAGTTTTTTTTTTGAAACTTTTTCTTCTAAAGCTTTGAATATGTACAAAGATATCAAGGTTCCATAAGGTTTTGAATTTTATGTAAAAAGCTGATAAAGCAGTTGTCCAAATAGATAATATGAATGATATAACGCTAGTTTCATTATTACAAATGAACTTGCATAGTTTAAGCCATAAAGGGAGGTAATTAAAATTACACATGAACTTGCATAGTTTAAGCCATAAAGGGAGGTAACCAAAAGTACACATGAACTTGCATAGTTTAAGCCATAAAGGGAGGTAATCAAAATAGTGCTTTAGATAATGCTTTCTAACCAAATATTCAAACCGACAAACTTGCAAGAAAGCGATAATTGAAAATATGGTTTAAACAGAAAATATTACATTTTGTATTCGTGAAAAGAAATATGAGCCACATTTTTGACAAAGACATTATGGCCCTTTAAAACGGGAATTCTGAATTCAAGTTGTGACTTGAAGACCAAAAGTTTCATTACAAACAGGAAGAATATTGAAAACTACCAAAAACCAAGGTAATTTTCCTGTTTGAAAATGCTATTTAAATTAATAAATGTAAAGTGAAACATTCTTATTTGTAAAAAAAACTATGCAAGGAAATTTGATGGTCATGCAATTTCATACAGAAATAGTACATGAAAGTTTAAATTATGAAAAAAATGAGTGATTGCATGTAACATTTTTAAAGCAAAGTATAATACTAAAGTCTTACTTATATCAATTTTAAGCATGTTGTTAAAGCTTTTCTGAAACTTTTAATTTAATTTCCAATATCCTCTCTTACAGTTATTGAAAAATATTTAATTCCGACTTATAACTGGATTGCTGCTAGAAGAATAGTGAAGAAATCTGACTTCGAATAGTCGTCAAATAGATGTACATGGATCAGACAGTCTAGTAAAATAAATTAGAAGTTAGCAGAATAGCAGAATGGCAGAATAACTCCAGCAGAATAGCAGAACAGCAGAATAACTCCAGCAGAACAGCAGAATAACTCCAGCAGAACGGCAGAATAGCAGAACAGCAGAATAACTCCAGCAGAATAGCAGAATAGCAGAATGGCAGAATAAACTCCAGCAGAATTCAGAATGCAGAATAACTCACAGAACGGCAAAATAGCAGAACAGCAGAATAACTCTACAGAATGGCAGAATAGCAGAATGCGAATTACTCCAGCAGAATGGCAGAAAAGCAGAATAACTCCACAAATAACAGAATAGGGAGAATAACTCCAGAGAATAGCGAAATGGCAGAAAACTCCCTAAATCAGAAGCAGAATACTCCACAAATAGCAGAACAGCAGAATAACTCCCGCAGAGGCAGAATACAGAACAGCAGAATAACTCCAGCAGAATAGCAGAATGGCATAATAACTCCAGACATTCAAAAACAAATGATTACAAAAAAAATCTGGTGAAGTTAGCAGAATAGCAAATGGCAGAAAACTCCAGAAAATAGCGAATAGCAGAACACAGAACAACTCCACGCAGAATACAGAACAGCAGAATAACTCCAGCAACAACAATTAGCAGAATGGCAGAATAACTCCAGCAAAATAGCAAAACGCATAATAACACCAGCAGAAAGGCAGAAAAAGCAAACAGCAGAATAGTCCAGCAAATGGCGAATAGCAAAAAGGCAGAAAACTCCAGCAGAAAAGCAGAATAGAAGAACCCGAAGAATAACTCCAGCAGAATAAATAGAATACAAAAACTCCAGCAGAATAGCAGAATGGGAGAATAAAATCCAGCAGAATACAAAATGGCAGAATAACTCCAGCAAAAAGCAGAAAAGTAGAACAGCAGAAACTCCAGAAACGCAGAATAGCAGAACAGCAGAAATAACCCGCACAGAATAGCAGAATGGCAGAATAAATCCCGCAGAAATAGCAGAAATCAGAATAATCTCCAGCAAATGGCAGAATAGCAGAAACCCGCAGAATAACTCCAGCAGAATAGCAGAATAGCAGAATGCAGAATAACTCCGCAGAATACAGAATGGGAGAACAGCAAATAACTCCAGCAAATAACAGAATAGCAAAAATAAATTTCCCGCAGATCAGAATGCAGAATACCCCAGCAAAAAAGCAGAATGGAAAAAACAGCAGAATAAGTCCCAAAAAATAAAAAAATAGCAAATAACTCCAGCAGAATAGCAGAATGGCAGAATAACTCCAGCGAATAGCAGAATGGCAAGAACAGCAGAATACCTTCAGCAGAAATAACAGAATAGGAAAACACAAAATAACTCCAGCAGAGTAGGAGAATGGCTGAATAACTCAGCAGAATAACAGAAAACCCGAAAAGCAGAATAACTCCAACACAGCAGCAGAATAGCGAATAACTCCAGCAGAATAGCAGAAAAAAATAGAACACAGAATGACTTCAGCAGAATGGCAGAATAACAGAATAGCAGGGTGACCCAGCTGAAAATCAGAATAACTCTAGCAGAATAGCAGAATAACTCCAGCAGAATAGCAAATAAATCCAGCAAAATGGGAGAATAGCAAATACTGCAGCAAGGTAGCAGAAAAACCCAGCATTATAGCAGAATAGGGAAATACTCCAGCAGAAAGGTAAATAACTCCAGCGAAAGCAATAACTCCAGCAGAATAGCAGAATGCAGAAAAACTCCAGCAGAATAGCAGGATAACTCCAGCAGAGTAGCAGAACAGCAGAATAACAGAATAGCAGAATAACTCCAGCAGAATAGCAGAACAGCGGAATAACTCCAGCAGAATAGCTAAACAGCAGAATAACTCCAGCAGAATAGCAGAATAACTCCAGCAGAATAGCAGAATTTCGAAATAGCAGAATAACTCCAGCAGAATGGCAGAATAACTCAGGCAGAATAGCTGAATAACTCCAGCAGAATAGCAGAATAACTCCAGCAGAATGGCAGAATAACTCCATCAGAGTGGCAGAATAGCAGAATAACTCCAGCAGGATGGCAGAATAACTCCAGCTGAATAGCAGAATAACTCCAGCAGAATAGCAGAATGGCAGAATAGCAGAATAACTCCTGCAGAATGGAGGAATAGCAGAATAACTCCAGCAGAATGGAGGAATAGCAGAATAACTCCAGCAGAATAGCAGAATAACTCCAGCAGAATAGCAGAAAAGCAGAATAACTCCAGCAGAATAGCAGAATAACAGAATGAAATTCACAAATGGCAGAATATTTATTGAATGGCAGAATAAAAGAGTGCAGAATGACCCCAGCTGAATAGCAGAATAACTCCATAATAGCAGAATAGCAGATAAACTCCAGGAGAATAGTAGAATATCTCCAGCAGAACGGCAGAATTACTTCAGCAGAATGGCAGAATAGCAAAATAACTCCAGTCGAATGGTTCGATAAAGCCAGAGAAGAGTTTCTTTTTCTTAGTTTTACAATTTTTGCCCAACATATGCAAAACGAATATATGATCAACAGTTGAATGTTTCTTCCTAAATCCAGCTTGATTTTGATTTTGATTTAACAGATTATTTTATTCTAGATACATTGTCAATCTTTCATTTAAAATAGCCGTAAATACTTTACCCATACAACTCGTAATAGTTATCGGTCTATAATTCTGAGGATCTTGAATATTGCCCTTGTTTTTATAAATCGGTATTATACAGCCAACTAGCCAAGATTCTGGAATAATGCCAACATCAAATACTTTATTAAAAAGCTTATGATACACAGGTAATAAAACCTCGTATGAAGCTTTAATGTACTCATTCAAAACTTCGTCCATTCCGGACGCTTTTCCAGATTATAACTTAAAAGTTACTTTTAGGATTTCCTCTATCGTAATTTGATTATTCGTATTATTGTCTATTGGAACATTTGGAAGTTCAGAGGTATCTGGGACTTCGTCATGAACTGAATTTGTGTTTAGATTTTTAGAATACTTACGAAATACATCCAAATACATCCAAATCAACCTTTGCATCATTACTTTTACTGTGTAGACTATTTATATAATTCCAGTAATCTTTTGGCGAAGAAGTCTTCATATTTCTAATTGTCTTTCTGAAATATCTTTTGTATTTTACAACAGAATTTCTCAAGACACGTTTATATTGTTTGGCTGACTTCAACATTTCATTTTTATTTCTGTCAGATTTAACAGATCTATACTTCTTATAATGTGTATGAAAATCATTACGTGCATTTCTGCAATCAGCATTAAACCATTAATTTTGTTGTCTGTATTTTTTACATAGCATCTCTTATTTGTTAAGCCAAATGTTTTCTTAGCTGATTCTACTAGTACCGTTTCAAGAGAATTAACGATGTCATTCAGCTCGGCCTTATCCAAGTCTGTATCATCGAGTCTGTTAAAAACAACATCAACTATAGATCTATCAATATTATCCACGAATACAGAAGATATGTATATATATGGATGATAAAAAGAGAAATTGTGTGAAATCTTTTGAAAAAGATTTTGTTGTCAAAATTGCATTTCATTAACTAGCATGTAAAACAGGAAAATGTATACTTTGATACACTTTTCGGGTAAAACATAGAATAGTCCTATAAAAAATCATTTGAAAATGACCTGTAAGTTCCAAAAAAGGAGACAAAAATATCAAAAATAGCCTTACCAAAGCAGCAACATCTGCTTTAAATAAATTGCTATTTTCCGCTCATATAACTTGTCATACAAAATTTTCAGAGTCTCACTTCTAATATTAGTATTTATTCACTAAAATTTGAAAATTATTAGAAAGGAAAATACCTCTGTGGCTGTGATTTAGATATGAAAGAGAAGGTTGTATTCACCATAGAGTATTAACATAAAACGCCATTTAAATGTCATAACTGTAGTAAGCAAGTCTACAAGATAGAATAAGCTCCGCCTATGATATCATATTTCATTATTGTTTCTGTATGTAAGATATATACATATTTCTGTAGAGAGAGTGTGAGCTTATACTTTGGATGCAACACACATATTAAATATAAACCGTCCTTCGGGTCTTGTTCTGTTTGTGTGTCAATAAGCCATCTTAGTAGATCAATACATATATATTACAATGACGATATATATTACAATGGCGACGAGGATCGGATTATTTTAAAACTGAGGATTAAGTGATTTTGTGACAAGGGAAAATTTACCTGCGTTTCCCAAATTCGATGTTTACGCTGACGAAAATTCCCTAGGTGTTCGGTGGGACAAATATGTAGATAAATTGGAGAATTTATTTGTTGGGCTAGGTGTAAATACAAGAAAAAGGAAAAAGGCACTGTTACTGCACTATGCTGGAGATGATGTATATGACATTTATGATACGTTAAATCTTCATGGAGAGAGTGAAAATTACGATGAAACAAAAGCTGGACTTACGAAGTACTTCAAACCTAGAAAAAACACTCAGTTTGAAATTTTCGAATTCAGGAATATTAAACAGTTGCACGGTGAAACGACTGACTAATATGTGACTAGATTGCGACAAAAAGCTAAAAACTGTGAATTTTTCTTACTTACAATGATGAGAACAATGGAAATTTCGAAGACTCAAGCAACAAGTATGTCAAAGGACACGAGTAGTCAGCAGGTAGTGCGTGTAAAAAGCAATCCATATTTTAGTCGGAAGTCAAAGGGATTCGTACCACAACGTTCGCAACAACGTTCTAGTTCATACCAAGTTTTACCGCAAGCAGGCTCGTCGTCGTGAAGGCGAATCAGTCCTCAACAAACCAGCATGAAATGTCATAACTGTGGAGGAAAATACCCACATATATCACGTTGCCCCGCGCTTGGAGCAGAATGTAATTATTGCCACAAGAAGAACCATTATATATCGGTTTGTAGAAAACGTAAGAAGCAGGTGACATTGATCGAGGATGAACAACCGGATTTAGAAGTTTTAACAGATGAATACGTGACGGATTGCAATTCGGATGAATGTGATGTGCTATTTGGATTTATGTCAGATGGGCCAAAGTGCCAAAGAAAAGGTTAAAATTAAATGGCGTAGATGTGAATGTTTTGATTGATAGCGGGTCATCAATCAATATTGTTAGTAAAAATGTCATTGAGAAAATGAAAAAAATCACCGGAAATCAAGAAAACGACGACGAAAGCGTTTGCATTTGGACAGAAGTCTCCACTGCTATTTCAAGGTAAATGTTCTTTGCTTGTTGAGTCGGACTCAAAATTCGTGACCAGGGATTTCCATATCGTTACGGGTAATAAAGAATCATTGATTAGTTATGAGCTGTCAGTAGAGCTTGGGATTATACCGCAGATACAATCTGTTCAAACCAAAGACGAGTATGAAGGACTTACTGAGGAATACTCGCAAGTTTTCACTGGGTTAGGATGTCTGAAGACAAGAAAAGTTAAGTTTCACATTGATGAAAGTGTTGTGTCAGTAGCTCAGCCTCCTAGGAGAGTGCCATTTCATGTGCGTGAGCAGTTGAGCAGGAACTTAAAAGTTTGGAGGATATGGATGTTTGAAAAGTGGAAGGTGTACCAACACCATGGGTATCGAACCTGGTAGTTGCTCCAAAACCAAATTCACCGGGAGAAGTAAGAGTGTGCATAGATATGGGGAAAGCCAACACCGCAATCAAAACGGAGAAAAATGTTAGTCCGACGGTGGATGATATAATCTTAACGTTGAATGGCGCAAAAGTGTTTTCGCGTCTCGGTCTGTAAAAGCTTTCCATCAAATTGAACTGGATGAGTCATCACGTTTCAGACACATGTTGGACGTTTTCGATATAAACGTTTAAATTTTGGAGTGTCAGCAGCACCGATTCTGTTCCAAAATGAGCTTCGCCAAGCACTTCAGGGTCTGACAGGCGTGTTAAACATTGCTGACGATATCGTATGTTACGGCAAAACGCGTAAAGAACATGATATCAATCTGCGAGCATTACTTCAACGTCTTCAAGAACGGAACCTAACATTGAACAAGAAAAAATGTGCGTTCGGACAATCAAAAATCAAGTTTTATGGGTACGTGTTTTCGGAATCGGGAATTTCACCTGATCTTGACAAGGTAGATGCAGAAAAAAACATGGACAGACCAAAATCTGTATCCGAAATCCGTTCATTTCTTGGTCTCACAAACTATTTGTCTAAGTTCATAGATGGCTATTCAGTCCTAACGGAACCATTACGACGACTTACACATCAGGATGTAAAATTCGAATGGAATGACGATCAGGAAAAATCTCACTTCACTAAAAGAGGCATTGACTAGTGACAAAGTCATGACGTATTTTGGCCCGAGGAAAGAAACTGAACTCTGGGTAGACGGCAGCCCAATAGGCTGTTCAGGAATACTTATTCAGAAAGGAAAAATAGTGTCGTATGGAAGCAAAGCTTGCAATTCAGTACAAGCGCGCTATTCGCAAACAGAGCGAGAAGCTTTAAGAGCTGTTATCATGATTCAACATTTTCATTTGTACTTATTCGGCAAGCAATTCAAATTGATAACAGATCACGCTGCACTTCAATCAATCTTCAACAACGTAAAGAATATACAGTCACCAAGATTAGACCGTTGGCGTTTGAAACTGTTAACGTATGATTTCCAGACGATTTATAGACAAGGTAGTTTAATGATCTCAGATTATCTTTCCAGACATCCGCACGCGAGAGACGCGACCAACACAGTAACCGAACAATATATCAGTTTTATCACTGATTACACTTTGCCAGATATATTGAGGCTATCAGACGTAGCAAAAGCTACTAAATCAGACTGTATATTAAGTTGTGTCAAGAATGCAATAGAAACAAATGACTCAAAAAATCAGAAATGCCAATCCGATGAAAGTTTTCGGTTATACGAAAATTTAAACAAGAATCAAGAACTTGCAGTTGCATATACCGAAGAAGGATATGTGTTGTTACGGGGTACACAGCTTCGTATACCGGAAACTTTGCAAAAACAAACAGTGTTACTTTCGCACGAGGGTCACCAAGGCCAATCAAAGTGCAAAGGGTAACTTCGGGAATATTGTTGGTTCCCGCATATGGATAAAACGGTTGAAGAAGCATGCAAATCATGCATTGTGTGCCAAGCTGCATCACCAGGATGTGCTCCAGATCCGATCAAACCAACATCTCTGCCACGAGATGTGTTTTCTGAAGTCAGTTGTGACTTCTGTGGACCATTCCCGGACGGGTACCTGTTATTAGTAGTAATATGCGATTATAGTCGTTTTCCAATAGTTGAGAGAGTCAGGTCAACATCCGCAGAAACTGTCATACCGCGTTTGGAATCAATATTTTCGATATTTGGATATCCAGACGTATTGAGAACGGACAATGGACCTCCATTTCAGAGTCGTGCTTTCAGAGAATATGCTGATAAGTCGGGATTCAAGCATAAACGAATTACTCCATTGCACCCACAAGGTAATGCAATAGTCGAGCGATTCATGGCACCATTGCAAAAATCAGTCAAAACCGCAATAGCATCAGGTCAAGATTATAAGAGAGCGTTGAATATATATCTAATGAATTTTCGCAATTCGCCACAATCTTCAACACAAAAAGCTCCTAGTGAATTAATGTACAACCGGAAAGTAAAAACGAAATTACCATCAATGACATTTGAAAAGCAAGACACAGATGTTCGCGAAAGGGACAGTCTGTCAAAATCGAAAAACAAAATTTATGCGGACAAAAACAGAAGAGCACAGCCAAGTGCATTGAAAATTGGAGACCGTGTGTTACTAAAACGGGAACAACGTAACAAATTTGAGACAGTGTTTGACCCTACACCTGGCATTGTCATTGCTAGGAAAGGTTCAATGCTAACAATCAGGCACAGAGGAAAGGAAATTACACGAGACGTGTCAAAGTTAAGGGTAGTTCAAGGTGGTCATGAGCCGGCGCAGACGAAACCTGCAGATACTGCATTTGCACCACGTCAAAGGTCGCAAAGGAAACGACGACCGCCTAGACGTTTTGTCAGTGAATAATTGGATTAATCAGTGACATAATTTCATATGTTTCAGTGCACAGGATTAGTCACCTAAGTGTTGTGTGGGTCATAATAATGCCGTATTTGCTACTATAGCAGTGTAGTCATTTTATATTCGCTTGCTGGATTTATTATTCTTTGGAAAAATGACCAGTGTGTGAAAATATTATGTTACTCTTGGGAATTATTACTTGTTTGTTTCATAATTACATTATAATTAGTTCTTGGGCGGTAGAACTCAAAACTTAATTTATAATTTTGATAAAAATAACAGTTGATTGTACACATTTTAGGGTTTTGAGATAAAACACGAAACTGTTAGATAACGACGGAACATTCCGAGGACTTTCCCAGGATATTTCAATTTACAGGGACATTTTAAAAGTACTTAGCTAAAGCAGATGCTCTATAAACTGATTATGTTGATAACAAGGGTTAATGAACTTTGCTGAAGAAAAGAGGAGATATTATGATAACAGACTTGCTAACTAGCTTATTTCATTAGAACAGAATTTTCATGTTTTGAGTATATATTTGAACTTTGATTATTTTAAACAATTTATGTATTCTGATTATTGATGAGTTCTAATCTAAAGGTAAAGGATGATGTAGTAAGCAAGTCTACAAGATAGATTAAGCTCCGCCTATGATATCATATTTCATTATTGTTTCTGTATGTAAGATATATACATATTTCTATAGAGAGGGTGTGAGTTTATACTTTGGATGCAACACACATATTAAATATAAACCATCCTTCGGGTCTTGTTCTGTTTGTGTGTCAATAAGCCATCTCAATAGATCAATACATATATATTACAATGACGATATATATTACAATAACTTTTAAGGACACTCTAGTAGTGAACTATTCTGCTATTCTGTTGGAGTTATTGCTTTAAAAAAAACTCATGTTGCAAAGAATAGTCTTTTAGCGTTGATGTTAACTGTCAGGCAGATGCGAGTCCAAATAGAAACACAAAACTCTTTTAATTTTTTTATATTGTCCTGCTAATCTGATATTCTGTTGCTTCTTTTTTTTTTTTTTTTTTTTTTTTTTTTTTTTTTTTTTTTTTTTTTTGCTGGCGTTATTCTGCTATTCTGCTCTTCTCCTGGAGTCTGCTATTCTCACGAAGTTTGTCTGCTACGTTGCTGGAGTTATTCTGTTAGTTTCTAGCCTAGGCTAATTTTAATTGTACGAGGAAATATGCGAGAGGTATATAATGCATAAAAGCCGTTCTTTAAGTTGTTCATTTCCATGTCAAAACTGGTTTTCTAACAAATTATGGTAAACTGTTTACCACACACATAGTCTAAGGCTAACTTAAATTATCACTTAAATGCGAGGTAAAATGAACAGAAGTTATTCCGCTAATCTGCTGGAGTTATTCTGCTATTCTGCTTGAGTTATTCTACTGTTCTGCCATTCAGTTAGAGTTATTCTGCTATTCTGCTATTCTGCAATTTTGCAATTCTGCTAGAGATATTGTGTTATTCTGCTGGAGTTATCCTGCTATTCTGCTTTTCTGCCATTCTGCTGAGTTTTCTGCTATTCTGCCATCATGCTGGAATTATTCTACTATTCTGCTATTCTGCCATTCTGCAGGTGTTATTCTGCTATTCTGCCATTCTGCAGGTGTTATTCTGCTATTCTGCCATTCTGCTGGTTATTCTGCTATTCTGCTATTCTGCCAGAGTAATTCTGCCATTCTGCCATTCTGCTAGAGTTATTCTGCTATTCTGTCGTTCAGCGGAAGTTATTCTGCTTTTCTGCCATTCTGCTGGAGTTATTCTGTTATTCTGCCATTCTGCTGGAGTTATTCTGCTATTCTGCACTGATGGAGTTATTATGCAATTCGCCATTCTGCAATCCTTCTGGAGTTATTCTGTTATTCTGCTTGTGTTATTCTGCTATTCTGCTATTCAGCTGGGGTCATTCTGCTATTCTGCTATTCTGCCATTCTGCTGAAGTCATTCTGCTATTCTGTTATTCTGCTGGAGTAATTCTTTTACTCTACTATTCTGCTGGAGTTATTCTGCTATTCTACTGGAGTTATTCTGCTATTCTGCTATTCAGCTGGGGTCATTCTGCAACTCTGTTATTCTGCCATTCTGCTGAAGTCATTCTACTATTCTGCCATTTTGTTGAAGTCATTCTGCTATTCTGTTATTCTGCTATTCTACTGGAGTTATTCTGCTATTCTGCTGGAGTTATTCTGCTAGTCTGCTGGAGTTATTCTGCTATTCTGCTGGCCTTATTCTGCTATTCTGCCATTCTGCTGGAGTTATTCTGCTATTCTGTTATTCTGCTTTTCTGCTGGAGTTATTCTGCTATTCTGCTGGAGTTATTCTGCTCTTCTGCTATTCAGCTGGGGTCATTCTGCTACTCTGTTATTCTGCCATTCTGCTGAAGTCATTCTACTATTCTGCCATTCTGCTGAAGTCATTCTGCTATTCTGTTATTCTGCTATTCTACTGGAGTTATTCTGCTATTCTGCTGGAGTTATTCTGCTAGTCTGCTGGAGTTATTCTGCTATTCTGCTATTCTGCTGGCCTTATTCTGCTATTCTGCCATTCTGCTGGAGTTATTCTGCTATTCTGTTATTCTGCTTTACTGCTGGAGTTATTCTGCTATTTTGCGGGAGTTATTCTGCTATTCTGCTAGAGTTATTCTGCTATTCTGCTGGAGCTGTTCTGCTATTCTGCTGGAGTTATTCTGCTATTCTGCTGGAGTTATTCTGCTATTCTGCAATTCTGCTGGAGTTATTCTGCTATTCTGCTGCAGTTATTCTGCAATTCTGCTGGAGTTATTCTGCTATTCTGCTAGAGTTATTCTGCTATTCTGATATTCAGCTGGGGTCATTCTGCCATTCTGCCATTCTGCTGAAGTCATTCTGCTATTCTGCCATTCTGCTGAAGTCATTCTGCTATTCTGTTAGTTTACTATTCTGCTGGAGTTATTCTGCTATTCTGCTATTCTGCTGGAGTTATACTGCCGTTCTGCTATTCTGCTGGAGTTATTCTGCTATTCTGCTATTATGTTATTCTGCTGGAGTTATTCTGCTGTTCTGCCATTCTACTATTCTGCTGGAGTTATTCTGCCATTCTGCTGGAGTTATTGTGCTATTCTGTTATTCAGCTGGAGTTATTCTGCCATTCTGCTATTCTGCTATTCTGTTATTCTGCTGGAGTTATTCTGCTGTTCTGCTATTCTGCTGGAGTTATTCTGCTATTCTGTTATTCTGCTGGAGTTATTCTGCTGTTCTGCTATTCTGCTGGAGTTATTCTGCTATTCTACTGGAGTTATTCTGCCATTCTGCTGGAGTTATTCTGCTATTCTGTTATTCTGCTGGAGTTATTCTGCTGCTCTGCTATTCTGCTGGAGTTATTCTGCTATTCTGCTATTCTGTTATTCTGCTGGAGTTATTCTGCTGTTCTGCTTTTCTGCTATTCTGCTGGAGTTATTCTGCTATTCTGTTTTTTTGCTGGAGTTATTCTGCTGTTCTGCCATTCTGCTATTCTGCTGGAGTTATTCTGCTATTCTGCTGGAGTTATTCTGCTATTCTGCTGTTCTGTTATTCTGCTGGAGTTATTCTGCCATTCTGCTATTCTGCAATTCTGCTGGAGTTATTCTGCTATTCTGTTATTCTGCTGGAGTTATTCTGCTGTTCTGCCATTCTGCTATTCTGCTGGAGTTATTCTGCTATTCTGCTGTTCTGTTATTCTGCTGGAGTTATTCTGCCATTCTGCTATTCTGCTATTCTGCTGCAGTTATTCTGCTATTCTGCTATTCTGTTATTCTGCTTGAGTTATTCTGCTGTTCTGCTATTCTGCTGGAGTTAGTCTGCCATTCTGCTCTTTTGCTGGAGTTATTCTGCCATTCTGCTATTCTGCTATTCTGCTGGAGTTATTCTGCTGTTCTGCTATTCTGCCGTTCTGCTGAAGTTATTCTGCTGTTCTGCTATTCTGCTGGAGTAAGTCTGTCATTCTGCTGTTCTGCTGGAGTTCTGCCATTCTGCTATTCTGATGGAGTTATTCTGCCATTCTGCTATTCTGCTAACTTCACACAGATGATATAATGTTATTTGTACAATATCACATATAAGAAATTATATCAAGAACCCCTGCACCCCCTCCCCTATCCCCTCCCCCACCCCCCCCCCCACCCCGAAAAAAGAACAACAAACAAACAAACTGTGGTTTAAACGTATCTTATTCCCAAAAATATACAAACTTTTTATATTGAAATACAAACATTACATGTACAGTATACAGAAAGGATTAGAACGAAAGACAAAAGATAATAGGTAAGGGTAGATTTCTCAGAAGCTCAGAGCACCAAAAACACAGACCCAGAGCCAGGGGAAAGTTGAACAAGGACGAATATACAAGGGAATGCCATGTTCTTTAAAAACAGTCGCACTACAACGTAAACCACGATAGTGCAGACACTCAAGTACCAAAGATAAACACACAACTACGAACAACTAAAAAACGAACAAGCAACACATAAGAAAACAAGTAGGACACCGTTATAGACTCACAAGCATACAAACGCACCCACACACGTAGGAAAAACAATCAAGTACCGTCTTGGAATTTGGCTGCCAAAACAAAGGGGAGCCACGAATACTTCCTAAAAGTAAAGGGGGAGGGGATGCAAAAAGTAGCGTAAAAGCAAGGGAAAAGAGTCTTATAGAGTTCTTCTCCTAAAAACATCTTTGTATTTCAATAAAGTGACTTACGACCAACTTTTTCATATCATACAGGTGCTTAGATAATTGCCAGCTATCATTAATTGATCTCTAGTACTAATCTATCTCATATTCAATATTTGTATCTAAAGTTGCACAAAAATGTGTTGTTGGAACCGCTGGCACAATACCAAAGATAAAATATCATTTATAAATATATTTTTATAAAGTTACTGATACATGTCTTTTTAATTTGATTATTAACATTTCTAAATATTATAATATTTTATAGCAAGAAAATATATGTTTATGTGTCATTTTTAAAATATTAAAGTTTCGTTTTAGTGAGTATAATTTAGAACAAGTGCATATTGGTCTTCCTTTAAACATTCCTGGTAATCTCCAGACTTATAACCAGTCGGTTATGTATGGACATGCTTCTTTTGCGGTTTCTGGTTATGATAGGTCTAGTATAAAAACATTGACAAAGGTAAGCAGGTCTTAAGTATTTTTCTGAAGCTTTCTTTGTCCGGCAACACTAGCAGGATGCGATATTGGCGGCAGAGTACCGCTGAATTGTCATTATGTTTATATGCGACAAATAGTTGGTCGCTACCATGTATGTCTGTAACTGTTCTTCAGTTGTGTTTTGGACGACATTTGTTAAGTTTTGATTTGCAGTAATATACACACTCGCTTTCGGCTGATCGGGGATTTCTATTGCATATTTATCTTTGAGATACATAACGTTAATTTTTGCTCTTTGCATTTTGCGTTTTGACGATTTTGGCTTACAGATACTTTTAAGAAAATAGTCAATCAGCAGGCATCTCCTATTTTAATAAATATCTAGGAGTTGTTAACATTTGTTCTATTAACTTTGTATTCAGTATTGTCTTTGTCAGAGTGAATAATTGAAGTTGCTACATTTGTATATTAATTCATTTTCAGCACGACTTTTATGTTGTGTTATTGGTACTGTTTAGTTTCTCAGCATGAACATGTCGGCCTGTGTGGTTCCAATACTCCCGCTTTCATAGCTTTGGGTATTGTATAATCACCCTTGGATATGCCTGCTTTTTAATTTTGTCTTTTGGCAGTTCCTGTGATATGCAGGCTCATTAACCTCAGATCCCCTTTCTAAATTCCAGTTTGTTTAGTTCTGCCCATTGTTTTCCCGTTAAGGGCAAACCCATTTTTTAACTGGGGACCATACGCCGCTTTTATGGAATTACACACTAGTGTAGCATTGAAGGTTCCATGTGCACCGCCGTATGACACATTTGCGGATGTCTCTAAATTTTTTTTGTACTTTAACATGTATAATGTTGAGTTTGCTCAACCCGGGGCTAGAGGGCTGGCGGTAGCATGCATTCCACTACGTCCATGAACAGGCTCAGTCAAACCGAGCCTGCAACGTTTTCGTTTTGTTGTGTTGAGCGACCTGTGGAGTTTCCATTTTTTCTATTTTATGAAAGAATCGTTAGCAAATTCTAGGTTTAGTTTTAATATGATACAACTGTTGCACCAAGGGCAGCTATAAGAACTCATACTAAACATTTGAAACATTCGAAATGAAATATCATTAAGGTTCACTCATACGAAAAATATCTAGGATGGAAAAAGTTAAATCTTTATTAAATGAATATTTGAAAAGATCCTTTTGGAACATAGAACGCAACGAACCGACATAATAGCTCCGTTCGATTAAATCTGTTTGTGAGGGGTAATGATGGGTGTTAATCCCGTCACGCCCCACATAACGTCTTAAGCGGAATTGTATTGTAGTAAAGTAAAGTAAAGCACGGGCAGACCTTTTACAGCCGCCACACGGCACTTAAAGATTGTTGTCGTCATAGTTAATAAAATCTGTAAAAGACCCTTAGGAAGCAAAGAATGCAACCAAGAAAAATAATAAAACATGGTTCTGCTGTATATTGTTCAACAGGTATATGAAACAGGGAAGCACTATTTCATGGGGCAGGTATGGCGCCAAGGGAAGCACTATTTCATGGGGCCGGTATGGCGTCAAGGGAAGCACTATTTCATGGGACAGGTAAGGCGCCAAGGGAAGCACTATTTCATGGGACAGGTATGGCGCCAAATACAGTAGGTTGACGTGACGTCAACGCGAAGTAGTGTTTTAACAGTGTTAATTAAAGTACTGGAAGTAATACATCTCTTGGAATAATTTAGAAGTCTATTCAGTTATTATACGCGCCTATTAAAAGATACAGTGTGTTGGAATTAAGTGTAACACCTGTCTGTTATATAATTTCGATTCTAAAACGACTTTTGTGTAGAGTAGAAGTTCATATTTAGCAGCTTTCTTTCTCGTTGTCTGTTTGGCTCAAAATAATATATCGTCATAATGTCCAATTTCTGCCAATTAATGTTTAATAGACCGGCTTATGGAGTTAAGAAAGTTTCTGTCGTAGCTTTCTTGTCGATCTAACACAAATGATATAGAGTACGATTCTTACAAATGCAAACATCTGTAACAAAATAGAACAATTATATCATATGTTACAAGAAAGTATAGCAAAATATGTAATTTGTTATTCCTATGAGTGTTTATGCATGAGATATACTACATAAACCATAAAGATAAACACCAACACTGTTTGAATGGTTTGAACAATACCAGTCATCGGTAGAACTACACATATTTTGTCGTTTTATGCCGAGCAGTAAAAATGCAGGATTTTAAACGTGGCTTCTAATAGAAAGTGATAATTTGTATTTCCAAGGGTCGGGGCAATCATATTAAGCTGCAGCTTCAATTAAGAGGATATAGGCTGACATCCATGCGATAGGACTCGTATGTTGTTGATTTAAAGATATCGTCTACCGGGAATTTCAACAAAAGTACCAGTCAAGTATAGTATCTCCAGCCTATAGGAGTTAGAGCTAGTTATTATTAGTTGAAGGTTATTAATTAGAAACATTGAGTGATTTGCCTGATAATTGAAATCATTTACGAATCACTGGTACACGAATCATTTAGGCGAGATAGCCAAAGACACATTTTATGTATGAGATAAATGGTCTCACCAGCTCTAGGTTTTATCAAAGAACATTCTACATAGTTCTCAGCTGGTCTGAGTCATAGTCACCTTAGCGACTGGACCCATTTCATTGCTCAAGACGCTTAAGGGGTAGGCACTTTCTTGTGTCATATAACTAGTATTCTGAGACCCTCCTTGCACTATTTTATCACTGGCGGGCATCTGGGTAGAACCACCGACCTTCCACAAGCCAGCTTGATGGCTTCTTCACATGAATAATTCAACGACCCGAGTGAGGTTCGAAACCACATCGGTGACGGGCAAGTGATTTGAAGTCAGCGAACTTAATCGTTTGGCAACGGAGGCCCCGAACAATATCTAGATAGACATGTTTACTATAGCTACTATTGCCTATTACAATAATTTTATGGTAAAAGTCCTTGACTAGTAAATTTGAAAGTACAAACAGCTATGTCTATAACTACTTTGTATTCGCAAGCAGTATCTCCTAATTTGTTATGCTCAAACGTTAATCAAGCATTTATCCCAAAATCAAAATAAATCGAGGAAAGAAACAAGAATAAAGTCATTAATTAACATTAAGAATTTGATTTCAATTTTTATTGCCATTATCTACATTGTTGCCTAGATATATCTTTAAGAAACCACAATCGTGTACTTAAAGTAACAAAGTCAAAGCAGAATGTAACTTAAACGGAAACGTACTTATACTATAAAGCAAAGTTCCAAACCATTTTTATGGTACTCAATTTCAGTCATACAAACTGCAAACAATGATACACCGCGTCAGTTATATAAACTATAATTTTTTTAATTTCTACCCGGAAAACATACGGTTAAAACAACTCCCAATCATAATGTACATGCACTAATCAATCGAACTCCGTTGTGGAAAGGGGAAGTAAAAAGAAACGAGGTTTCAAGGTCAGCCACAATATTCAGGCGCCCTGACGCCCCTTCTCCCCATATCTATAGTCCTGTTCAATAAGGTTGTTACTTCCCTTGCATGAGTTGTCGTTATTGATAAAAACTACTTCCGGTGAGCAAAAACAAATAGAAAATGGCGATGAACAAAGGAATCGATGAACCGTGTGACTTTGACAAACAATCAGTGCGTGAATTGAGGATTTATTTAAGAGAGAGAGGTGCCCACGTGTCAGGAAATAGTCCGGATTTAATAAAACGTGCTAAAGGACTTGTTAAATTAGGTACGCGGCCACTACGTGAAATACAAATCGAGGACAATCAGCGCTACAAACAATGACAGTCAGAACTTTTTTGTACTCCTCTTGGTGAGAAAATACCAGAGCCCAAGAGTTTAAAAGGTGTTAGGGACAACGATTTGTCTCGTTTACCATTTTTCAGAATAATTTTTTGTATAATTACCTAGTTTTGAATAATGCAAGAACTTTTGACTCTGCAAACATGAATGCTAAAACGCAGTTGAAAGCGAAAGTATTCTACGAAGATGGTCATCTACACACAGTCAGATATCACAAAATCACAGATAATTGTTCCCACTGCTATGTGAAAGCAAAAGTTATGCCATCTCTGCCAAATGATTCAAAGAAGAAAACCGACTATGAGGCTTAGGCCTGTCTATCCAAGTTGTCCGGTAATGCACATGCAGCAGAGTGCAGTTGTGATGGCGGGTAAGGAACATAAATATTTCTTTGTATCCTTAGCTGTTGATAATAAACCTAGTGTGAATGCCGTATATAAATATATTGGTCTTCTCAGGTTTTCACTCGCAGTAACTAAAAGGTTAGTTACTAATTAATAGAAAAACAGTTACTATAATGTAGACGGCTAATAAATAATATTTTAGCTCAGGTCTCGGACTCTCACCTGGGATCTGTCTCACCCAACGTATATATTTCAGAACATTCGAACCAGAATATTCAAGTATTCAACTTAAAAAGTGAAATAATTGTCACCGTAAAAATGTTTGTTCATATCTTTTAGAATATTACAGGTTTTATTTATCATAATCTTTTGGGGCAATTGGAGCAGCGGGAACTTTTGCCTATTTTAATTGTACGTCTGCATTCTGATAAATGAAACCATTTATTTACCGGAAATCTGTTGTCTTCAGTGATAGATAAGTTTTATTTAATGAATTTGTGTACAATTTATTTAAGTTTCTTTTCTTGTTTATCTTTACAGCGAAGGAGAGTCTTGTAATCATGTGGCAGCACTGCTATACGCCTTGGTGGACATTTCAAGCAAACAGAAAGACGGCCTAACAGCCTCGACATCATCAAAATGTAAATGGAATCAACCACGTAAAAGGAAACTTAGTCCTAAGAAATCACAGAACCTGGTATTCAAAAAATAAAAAAAAAATGATGATACCTCTGACCGACATGAGAAAGGGAAATGTAAAAGTGTTGAAAACTTACATAACGTGAAACCGTTAGATATTACTTCATTTAGTCAAAAACTTAGAAACTGTGCACCGCATGCTGCCATTCTTTTAAGCAACAACAGTTTAAGAGCTGAAAAGAAGCCGCAATCAGAGTTGCCATAATTACATAAAGCAATTGATTTTATGTACTGTGATAATTTTGACTTAACTAATAAAGAATGTCAGCAGATATTTGAAAATTACTTTGTTTCACTTGAATGTAGCAAGGATGATGTTTTAATTATTGAGCAGTGTACAAAGCGACAAAATAAAGGTGAAAACTGGAAAGAAGCCAGATATGGGAGACTGACAAGTTCAAACTTTGGTGTTGTTTATAAGCAGCGTGAAGACACAAAACCTGAAAACCTGTTAAAAACTGTGATGGGGTATAACTCTTTTAATTCTGCAGCATCACGGTGGGGAAGAGGCCATGAAGCTGCTGCACGGCGTTTCTACACAAGGAATATTCAGAAGTCCCATCATAATTTGAAAGTGTATGGTAGTGGTCTAGTTGTTTCTGTGGAACATCCATACTTAGGAACCAGTCCAGATGGACTTGTTGTCTGTTGTGACAAATGTATTGACAAACATGGAATTTTAGAGATAAAATGTCCTTTCAAACAGAGGGACGTTTCTCCTAAGGAAGCATGCAATGATAAACATTTCTTTTGTGAATTAATAGATGGCAAAGTAAAGTTAAAAAGGAAACATTTATATTTTTACCAGGTACAGGGACAAATGGCATTAACGGGCAGGAAATGGTACGACTTTTTGTATGGACTTTGAAGGGACATTCTGTTGAAAGGATCGAATTTGATCCTAAACTTTGGAATGAAATGTTGCCAAAATTAATTTCATTCTACAAAGTAGCAATCATTCCAGAGCTGTTTTCAGAGCGTGTATTATGCGGAAAATCATTGTATTAAATCTGAAAAAGACTGAACACTTGTCAACAACCACTGACATGTAAATGTTAAATTTCAGTTTGTCTTACCGGAACAATGTTTCATTGATTTGTTACTAAAGTCTTAACTGTATAAATTTTGTACTGTTTCTATGTAAATAATTAAATGTCATAAAGCAGTTGATAATTTTAGTTTATTTTAGCAGCTTCTTCATCCTAAAATGGAACTTGCCTACATACTGGTCAGGAAGAGCTATTCCGCCTCTCAAATAGTTAACCGTTATCATGCTAAACATGACAGTGTCCGCCTTTGCGACAAGTGCTGATTGTGCTCAGTCTGCACATCTGTACAGTCTGTTCATAATCTGCACTGTTTGCCATTCAGTCAATATTGTTTTGGTAAAAATCCCTTTTAACATTCAGTGGTACTGTCCAAATTGAAAGATGGACAAGTCCGTTATAGAAATTTAGCAGGGTAAAGGTTAAAATATTTCGCCGAACCAAATATGACATATTATCAAAACACTGAAATTAATGTTTCAGCCAATGAAATAAAACTTTGTTTCCCCCTCCTGCTAACTACCAGTTAAAAATGTTACAGTTTAAACTGTCTGGCCAGCAGGACTAAATCCTGTTCTGAGCGACAAGTTAAATGTTTAATAGAGGTTCAGGGTTGTGACCAGTTTAATATTTTACTATACTAGTATTTGGATTAGTAACTTGATATGTCTTTAGGTCATAGTGATACACATGGCTGTTTAAACCCTAAGGATGTTGGACATGACTGATTCTGCCTCTATCACCAGTGCAGTCTGATCATGATCTGCACTGTTCGCCATTCAGTCAGTACCTTGTTGTCAATTATACTACCTGTCCGCAAAAAACTTTAATAACAAAATACTAAATTTTAAAATGAACAGTATTTATTCAGTGTATCAACAAATTATTTACACATATTATTTATATACATATATATACACATGAAAACTTTTGTACCTTTGATTATTTCTGATAATTTCTCATTTTGTCAAAGCCACTCATTCATACTTTTACTTAAAAAATCTTTTGAATGTGAATACTGCGAAATGAGTCAAAGCTAAATTAGAATTTTCCAAGAAAAATGTGCTAAAGGGAGTAAACAGTTGTTATTTAATGCTTTTCCGTGAAACGACTAGAGTACATCGATGAGATAAAATAAATATTTTCACTGTTACAAAAAAATGAAAATACTAATTTTTCAATGGTACACAAAAGAATATGAATTAGAAGCCATAGGAAATTCTACGTAAAAAATACTTCAATTGTCAACATGCAAATACCAACATGAATATAAAGTTATACACTCCCTCATAATCAAATGTAAATGAAACATGGAAACCTTATTACATTGTTGACAAAGTAATTGTGATGTCACAACATTGTGATGTCGTGACACATTGCACATAACATGATTGCACGAGTAAATAGATACATAATTTAATAAAGACCATTGACACTATATACAATAAAAAGAAAATTTGTTTCTTTCAGTATATGTAAATATTTCATTTGTGAACACCATAATTTACATAGTTACTCTCTTGTGGTAGAAATATTACATATCATTTTCAACTCTATGTAATATATTTCAATTTTAAACTGAAACAATCAAGCATCCTCTCTGTAAGTCTGTAATACTTTAAAAATATTTAAGAAGAAAACAACTTTTAACAATGTTTGGCATTTTTTCAACTTCTTTAAAAATGGTCTTTCTCAATATCAGCTATACGTGTATTTAATGAAATTTTGTTGTCATTCTGAAATAATCTATTAGATCAAGCAGCAGTGTCTGGAATACTTCAGAAAAAGTTCAAAAAGAATAAAATCAGTAATTCTTAGAATTTCATTTCAGATTCATCATAAAACTAGGATTTCAAGACACTCATGATTTCAATTATTTAATATTGCAATCAAAGTAACAGAATTTCTCACACAATTGATAATGCATGATCAGACCAGATGACATGCTGTTTACATTCTTATCAATTATATAAACATGATAAATATTCAATTTCTGTCAACAGATTGTAATCAGCAATTTGTAACATCTGCAAATTCATTTAATCATCACCATCATGCACCAGAGGGGGTAACATGTTTGAAAGTCCAACACAGATCTTTAATATTTTAGATGCCTGCTGTGAAAGGGTAATTGGCATCACACCTTGCAGAATTCGAAAGTTTTTTACCCTTTCCATAGCACGTTCTACATCAGTTCTTAAATTTGCAATCCTTCGGGTTTCTTCAACCTGTCTGCGATTAAAACGCTGCATTTTTAAAGGAGGTATGATAAGATGCATGCCTCTGGGTGTTGTTAAGTCAGATATTACAAATCCCTTATCTGCCATAATAGCATCCCCAGCTTCACACAAATCTAGTAAACCACATTTCATTGTCAACTGTCTGTCACTTATACTACCTGTCCACAAATCCGAGACAAATGTTATTATTCCAGAAGGGCTAATACCCAACAACGCTTTACATGTCATATGAGATTTGTAATGAGAATACATGATGGATTTATTAGCTAAAGATTGTGGAGTTTCTGTGTAAAATTCAGTACAGTCAATAATGACACGGCAGTTCGGATATTTCTTTTTAAACTTTTTTGGCATGGTTTCTTAAATAGTGGCTTTTGATGGCCAAGGTACTAGGGATGAATGTTTAATTGACAAATATGTAATCCATCTACTAGTTATGTTGCTACATGTTGACTTGGAAATATGCAATCTTTTTGCCAAATCCTCCAACAAAAGCCCTAGCCTTAACCGTATCAAAACCAGAAAGAATTCATCAATTAGCCTGAGAGATCTTGGGCGTCCTTGATTTTCACCATTACCAGCTCGACAGGTGTTGATTTCAGCATCGACTAATTCGTCAAATAGTAAATTTCACTTCTTTTCACATCTTCAATAGTTATGTCCGGTCGCCTTGCTTGAACACTTATATTACACATTTTCACACTGAAATCTGTCTGCGTACCAAATGATCGTGTAGACTTTGGTTTCTGTATATCGGTTTCAACCTCGGTTTGAATCGAACAATTCACTTGACAAGATACAGTTTGAGTTTCTTTATTCAAATGAACAGAAAATGTGTCCTCGTTAACGTTTCCATGATAGTCATGTAATTTAACGGAAACATACTCCAAAACGTGAGCGGAAAACAGTGGTGAGTGCAAGAAGTCCTCGTCCTCTTGCGCAGTATCCTCAAATGCCGGGTTTTGATCAGCGTTCTGTGTGTCTTTATTACAGATCTGAAATATATCGAATACAACTACTTTAAATTGTTGTTTTACTTATTTTATCCTAGCATAAAACTTTGTGAAACTTCCTTTTTCACTGGCTCCTTTAAAATCCAACATACTTACTTACTACCATGACCAGTTTCACCTTTAAATGTTATAAATTATTTTGCAAGTGAACATATCTTATCAACAGAAAAAATCTATCAATTACAAAACATAAACTTTACAGACAGAAATAAATCACCATGTTAGAAAAAAATTGTGAGATAGGCTTCAGCTTACATTTTATTTTCTAACATGGTGATTTATTTTCGTTTGTTGTTAATGAAAATAAAATAAACAATGTCTCACCGAAGTAACTTCAAACTGTTTTACTCTGCCATCTTGTAGAATGAAAACGGATGTTACATTGTTTTCTACCAGCTATCTATCGTATATTCCACCTTTGAAGTGAGCAGAACATAAACGATCATTACGTTCATTGAATACAAACTTTGCACTCACAGTCCTGATACGTTTTAACCACGCATTCTGAATTATTTTATCAGCTGGAAACCGATGTAAGATAACAATTTTATTATCAACAGTTTTTCCTCTGTAATTGCTACACACGCAACAATAATGTCTATTAGAACTCCGTGATTTTACAGGGTTTTTTTATCAGATTTAGCACTATTTCCGTCTGTCATGTTTGCTCCCCTATATTTTGGATGTATGCTGATCTTATCTTTTGGCACTGAAGAGTTCACAAGGGGAGTAATAAATCAGGGGTGATAACAACCCTTATTGAACAGGACTATAGCCGAAAAAATACGATCAGTGAAAATCATTTTATCCATTATTTCATAATGAAACAAAATATGTTAATTCATTCCTCGCATGGCTTCCGGCATTTCTTTAAAAAAAACTTTTAAAATATGTAAATTAATATGACTTACACATATTGCAAGGAAAATACGATATTCGAATTTGACTTTTGGTTATGCAGAGTCTCTTTTTATTTATTGATGACATCTGTTTATTTTCAACACATATATGAAATGTTTCCGTAATAGAAATGTTCTCTGTAGGAAACGTCAATCCGAAGAAATCTAGGTGACAATATATCCAGAAAAAAATCATTTTAATGAGGTCTGAAAAATATTAGCTAAACGAACGGTTATACCTGCGCCTCTGAATCATAATCAGCTTGACTGTTCCCCAAAAAACAAGTAAAGATACAATTCACGGTAACTGTAAGTTAAGTGAAGAAATGTTCTTGGAAGGGACGGGTGTGAACATGCAAACATATGGCAAATTATTTTAGTAATTACCTTCGTATATAAATCGAAATAATTTTTAAAACACTAGCCTATAACTGCAATATTTAAAGAAAAGAATTTATACTAAAAGCAGTCAGCTTTTCCTTGATGTAAGTGATAAATTCTTATATTTTAGTATTTTTGTTTTGATAAGTTCTCGCGCAGCATTCTAATTTCCTAGCCATTTAAAATATTTACCGTATGTGTGTGTGTGTTCGGGTTTAACGTCTTTTTCAACAATTTTTCAGTCATATAAACGACGGTGTCTACTTGTAGCAGTGAGCACAATGCACAACTTTATAGTGCTGCCTCACTGGAATATCACGCCGTAGACACGTGACATGATACCCCACCCAGTCACATTATACTGACACCGGGCTGACCAGGCCTAGCACTACCCTCTTAATACTGAGCGCCAAGCGAGGAAGCTACTAGTACCATTTTTTACGTCTTTGGTATGACGTGGCCGGAGATCGAACCCACGACAGACGATTTGCAGTTTTATCACATATGTACATGAGTGTACTATATGCGTACATAAATACTGTTTACAGAAGGCGCACGACATAAAATTTTGTAAAGTGGACTAAAGTTGCTTCATTGTCAATTTTTTTTTCTAGTTCTAGTGTTAAAACTCATAAATGACAGAATGGCGCACTACTAGGTTATCATGTACATCTTTGTTAGATACAGACAGCTTCAAACTTACTTTAATCGTTCTGAATACTTTGCCGTTGTTGAAATCCAAAGTATAGAAATAGGATTCTAAATCAAAGTTTAACTCATAGAATTTGAACATTGTTCGCCATAAAAGCATTGAAAGGAACCGTCGTCTTTGCAATATATAACAAAAATGATACAGAGGATGAATTTCACTTCGTTTTAATGTGTCCATTTTACAACCAGTAAAGAAATGTGTACATATTTTAGATATTTTAGAACTCCATACAAAATATATCGTCTAGCAGTTTTAATTATAATTATGTTTGGGGAATTCCACACTGACAATTGCAATTGACTTAAAGTGTTTATGAGCGTAAAATTTTAGTAAACCCGGTATTTGAAGGAAACATAATAAATGCAAAATTAACATGTAGTTTCTTATGGACTACTGGTAAGCGAACGCCAACGGTACAAAATAATGCTCTTCCAGCAAAAGCAGTTCATATTATAATCCTACTTTCCATAGAACGTACGGGACAGTTTTGATTACAGTTTTTATGTCATGTGGTCTAAATGTATTAATAGAACTACTGTAAAAGTTAACAATACTAAAGAAAGGGTCGGCAAAAGCTATAGATTGACAGCCAATGGGACGAAAGAGTTATACACTTGATCCCTTAGCGATGCGTGCAAATGGTTTGAAGTCTGCGGCCTTAAACACTCGCCCTCTGAGGCCCCTTTTACTTGTCAGAGCAATATACATAATACTTATACTATGACGCCAAGGAAGCAAAGCATAAAAATATCTTTAAGTTACACGTATACGCAAACAAGCGTTAGCGAGCGATGTGTACTTTTCCATTGTGGTTCGTGTTATTTGTTACATTGTATTAAATATTTAATATCAAACTTACAATCAGTGTAAGGTGGCGTAGATACCGGTAAATGTCATAAATTCCTTAAATGTTAAAACGCCGCTAAACGTTAAAGCACTGCTTAATATCATAAAATTTCTTTCCAGAGCTTGAGCCAGTTCCTGTCTCTGTAGATATCTGTAGATAATTACCACATCTGTATATTTCTGCTAACAGTAGAGAACATTGTTCGATGGTTCCTTGTGCTTTAGTAATATGTAGATTTTTTTCTTCAACTTTACTTTATTTCCATTACATATTTACTAACAAAAATGTAACCTATATGTTTTCTTGAGTCGCGAATCCTTGAGGAATGATACATTTTGGATTGGCTTGGTCATAAATAAATGGTATTTTATCTAAACTATATTTACATGAATGTGAGGTGCAGAATGAGCGGCTGCATTTTGTGAACGTTGTTGTTGTCGTCGTTGTTGTTGTTGTTGTTGCTTTTATTGTTGTTGGAATTTTCTCTTCTTTTTTTTTTCTCTATGTTTCGAAAAGATCTTTTCACAAGTATTTCCAAGATGTTAAACAATAAATTAAGTTCACTGTATAGCAAAATATATCCAACTTTTTGTTCTTGTGAGACAGCAGGAAATAATAAGTGTCACGTACAAGCAAAATGACAATAAATCAAAATGGTCTTGGTTTCCAGTAGATGTCGTCATACATCCACTTATCACTTTCGTACGGGTCTAATTGAATATTGTTTCTAAAAGAATAAGGTACAAATCCACGCCTAGTCAACATTTCTAACATCTTTTGAATGTTTTCAGGTGGACAAGCCGTTCCATATTTATCCCTATACAACCGCATCACAACCCATTCCATCGAGATGAATATCACATTGAATCTGTCAAATATTACGTCTGCCTTCTCAAGTGCTCGACATTCATGTCCTTCTATAAATAGACAAAACAATTCCTTGTTACCCTTTGGATACAGTATGCATATTTAACAAATTGTTAATTATCTAAACTAAGAATTCCAGCGTTCTTCAAACAGTTTAGTTTAATATTATTCCTACTGACACTTACTATGATAGGCAGTATCAGGATGAACATTAATCTATATAATTATTACTTTAATTCGTATTTGTACATATAACCAGTTGCTATTTATAGTATATTAGAACATATTCTGTATAGTTCTTAACGCAAAAGATATACAATTAAAAGATTCAATGGAAGATTTTCATGCGATTAAACAATAGTGAGGCTTCCTTCCTTTCAAAGTTTTTGAACACATACGTATAAAGTAGTTTTCCGTTTATATGATTGAACACATACGTATAAAGTAGTTTTCCGTTTATATGATTCAACTTTTCAAAATACGTATTCTGACTTTCAAAAGTTTTACTCTATTTATTGATTTAGTATATTTTCGTTAAAAATGTACAGAAAAAAACACAGCCAATACGTCAAGCGTTTATTGGCTTTGAATTTCTTGCGGACACTTTTTGAACACAAGGCTATAAAAGGGAATCCGTACAAAACGTTATATCGTCTAATATGGAATTTATTGTATCTAAAACAAAATTCCATTTCTAATCCAGAATGTATACAATGGAATTCTTTTTTCTATCACGAGACTACAAAACTGAATTCAGTATATTTTCCAATTAAATACAGACCCGGAAATTTTCGATTTTATCATACTTCACGAGTCATTTGGAATTACTGCAACTCTTCTACTTCAAGATATGAAAGTGTGAGTACCCAGTACCCGTAAATCATTTCCTATCTGATTATCATGGTTTCGATTCAAAGTTTATGCAAAGAATAAAATAAATGAAGAGGCATGACTGAAACAGTTTTTACTGTATTTATTAGGGTTAAATTATATTTTCATGGGATTCATATACTTAAGAAATAATTTATAGCAAAAGAGTGCTTTAAAACTATTTATGCACGATGGGCGGTTATACGTCGGGCGTAATAATTGCACGAGGGCGCAGCCCGAGTGAAATTATTTGTATAACGTATTCCGCCCGAGTGTATAAATAGTGTTAAAACACTCTTTTGCTATAAATTATTTCGATTCTAATATGCCCTTAATCTAAAACAGTAGATAAAATATAGAAGCGCTCTTTCTTGGTCGCAACAAAAACTTTGACGTCATCGCACGTCAACGTGACGTCATTCTAGCGTAAGAGTGTTTTAACAGAGACAAGCATATTAGAATAAGAAATATGGTGCAGCATCAAAAGTTTATTAAAAGTATTATCAGCACTACTGTATTCAATTTGACGAGTTAACAGTAGTAACAAAAACCAAGCTTATATCAACAAGAAAAGCCACGTTCCAAAAACGCAGCATCTCCAAACCGCATCTCAAATAACGCGAACGTGCACAAGACTAGCACACATATACAAACATGCGCACACACAGACAAATGCACGCATAGACAATGCAAACACACGATGGCCAAACAAAGAGACACAGGAACACAGTGTCTAAAAATGTATGGACTGACATGCCCACGTTACACATTTTGTTATAATTCTAACACAATTATTTTAGATAAAATAAGACTACTCAACCGGTTCGCCAGTTTAAAGGATCTTTAGAAACGTTACTATAACGTCTCTCGGTAACGTAAAAACTGTTTTAATGTTCTAATTTCTAAATTTCTGCCAATATTTCTGCTTCCATTTTGCATTATACTTTTCTAATTTACAACTGAATTTTTCATTTTAGTGTGTTCTGTTCTACAGAAATTTAATAGATCTTTGTTAATAATGACTCTCATATTGCAAAATGTTCTTACGGTGATGAGCCCGTAATGACAATCGGAACTTTCCGTTAGATTCCGTACCTTCCGTAAGCGATTTCGGCATCCTTCGGTCATAACATTAAATAGTTTTTACAACAACCGGAGGATACGGAGACGTAAACAAACGGAAACTGCCGATTGCCATTCCGGATCTACTATCTTAGAACTTCATAATATAAAAAGTACAATTTTATATACAGACTCAAAAGAAATTAATGCGAAACAAGCACATTTTGAAATCCATAGTGACATCCCTTAAAACAACTCCACAGAATCACGTCCCCTACGACAATTATAGACTTTGTTATCAAGCGACGTTATGAAACTAAACAGTACAGTATCACTCTAAAGAATGAAATCGATTGTGTTATATTTGATAGGCCATAGGTATGTAAAAAATGAAGACATCTTCATTTGTGTTTCCGCTCCTTCAAATCCAATGTAAAGCATTTTTCATATACCACACATATACATACATATAATACAAATACACATATAAGATATAATATATATATATATATATATATTACCTATGTCTATTTTCATGACGATATCTTTCGTTTGGATGAGGTTCGCTAAATCATTCAAAGTAATACTGTTCGCAGAAAAACGTTGATTATTTTCAACATTTTGGTTTCCAAGAACAAGTCTTGCAGCCCCTTGGTTATTTGGCCATGGCACATAGAAATGTAATTCACGTCGACTATTTGATATTGCATTGTTTACAATTGTTATTTTGTTTTCAAATTTGTTTATATGAATGGAATGAACAAGTTTCTGAATATGCTGATCCCATGGCTCCACTGACACCACATCGTGTCCAATGGATGCTGCCAGTAAACTAAAATATCCCATATTAGCTCCTATATCAATAAATGTCATTTTTCTGCCTTGATTAAGAACGTCATAAATAGTTTGAGTAACTAATGGTTCCCATTGACCGGTGTTGTGTATATCTTTAGACACCCAGGCATCTTTGTCTAACTCCCACGTGCACATAGTAAAGACAGATGGTGTGCGCGTATCGATGCACAAAGAAGTGTTAACAATCTGTGATTTTGAGATGTTATATATATTAACGATGCCTGAAACTCTGTGAAATTTAGATCTTGTTTTAACCACTTGATTGACAGGTACATCAGCTTGATCCAATTTATCCATCAGTAGCTTTTTAAATATTTTTGTTCTCTTTAGTAATTTCTCGTCCTGAATCCTGGAAATGTTGGTTTGTATATTATCCGCCTTGATCCGTTTGTTCCCTGTATCGATCTGTAAATTATCGATGTTAAATTGTTCTTTTCCTATGTTGGTCCTTACAA
The DNA here is from genome assembly GCF_021730395.1 of Mercenaria mercenaria. Classification (NCBI taxonomy): domain Eukaryota; kingdom Metazoa; phylum Mollusca; class Bivalvia; order Venerida; family Veneridae; genus Mercenaria; species Mercenaria mercenaria. The sequence goes on from NC_069378.1 coordinate 60,495,961, forward strand.
TATTAGTCAAAGTCCGTTCATTTTCATTCTCAGTGATAGTAGAAATTTTCATGTCTTTGTTTATACTCATCCGAGTAAACGCAAAAATCGCATATATACCTGAAATGAAGACAAAATATAATAAAATAGAGAGTTAAGTTATACAATTTTGTGATATCAAGAAAGCTTTAAAAAAGACATTCTAGACAAGTCTTTAAGTGTTATCTGTACCAGCAGTTTATTTTTTTCTCGAACTGAAATGCCGGAACGTGTTTGTTTTGTTTCTCTATGTGTTTGGTTTTGGTGGATTGAGAGTCATAACGACACAACTTAGGTCTTATGGAAGACCCAAGGTGCCTCTCTGGGCTTTATTTTTTTAATGTGCGGTTACAAAAAAATGTGTATCAAGTAAACGCGTTGCCGCTTTGTACCTTTCTTGAAGTCTCAATCGTAACTGTTGTGCAGCAAGTTATTTATATTTTTAGAACATGAATAAGGCTACTAAGATGTGTTTGTCTTGTTGTTGTTATTGTTGGAAGTGATGGTAGTGTTTGATTTATTCATTTTTATCAATAAAACTCATCATATATCATCACCAAGTTCTTTACATTTAAAAATAGATGATTTAATCCAAATTAATGCCAGTATGTCGGACATTTAAACGATGTTAAAGCGGGTGAGTTATCGTAAAACGTATACATTCAGTTGGCACTGGGTGATAAGAAGTATATGTTTATAAAAAATATTCGAATAATCACAGATATGTAGACAAGCACTCATACATGTCGTGTGTTCTAGGAAGTATATATTTATGTATAGATAATACTCAAATTGATAGATAATATGTAAAAAACACTCAAATCCTTACTTTCTGGAGTCAAAGTATATTTATTTGGATTTATAACATTTTCATTTTTCAGGTGGTCATCTTCGTTGTTCTTGGACCTCTTCTTTTTTTAATCTATGTAAATGACATAGCTGAAGTTCGTTGGTTTAAGCATTGCCCGTTTGTTTGCAGATGACAGCTCCTTACCTGTAACTTCTAATGATGTAAATTATATAGAATCTGTATTAAACAGAGATCTAACCACAATTATGTTGATTGTCATAAATATTTAGGCTTAACTTATCGTCCGTGTATTTAGGTTTAACTTTATCGTCCGATCTTAAATGGCATGAGCATATCAGCCATATTGGAAGTTTTGAGTTCTATGAGAGCAATAAAATTCAAGTTAAGAATTCCTACTCTAAATCAAATTTATATTTCGTATATAAGACCTATATTAGAATATGCATCTATCGTATGAGATGGATGTACTGTACAACAAAAACAATTCTTAGAAAAATTACAATATGAAGCAGCGCGTATAGTTACAGAATTAACAAGGTCTGTATCAATACAAGATCTAGTTCAAAAAATAGGGTGGGTCTCCTTAGACGACAAACAAAATATTCAAAAGCTTATTACAGTATATAAAGCCAGGAATAGTCTACCTCCCTGAATTCTTGGCAGATATTTTCCTCCTCTTGGAGCAGAGATATCTAATTAGCCTTTGGGTAACAACAATAACTATGTAACAATAGCTCGAAGAACCCAGATTTATAGTAACTCATTCATACCGTCATCTACCGATCTATTGAATTCATTAGATATAAATATAAAAAATTCTAAATCCCTGAATATATATAAATCAATATATTAAAAGACATGTTAAAACCACCAAAATGCAATCAACGGCGTGTTGTAAAAAGTGTCTTAATTATTAACTCAATTAACCCTAAACAGATTGCCAATCCAAGCTGCCTGGCAAACGGGTTTAGGGGCCATTCTACTTAAATTGATACTTAGAATTCAGCATAACACATATCATAAAAATAGTGATAACGAAAGCTCAAGAAAAAATTCTGTCATCCGAAATGTGAGCATGTAATCGTAAAAGTCATTTAAAGGACATGCCATTACCATGATTAACCATTCAAGGCAAACCCGATACCATTCAATTTTACACTGAAAAAAGTACAGAAATATGTATCTGCTGTGTTAAGTTTCTCAAACTACCTTCAGATGTCAAAAGTTACATTTGAGCCGCACTATGAGAAAACCAGCATAATGCTTTTGCGACCAGCATGGATCCAGACCAGTCTGCGCATCCGCGCAGTCTGGTCTGGATCCATGCTGTTCGTTAACTGTTTCTCTAATTACAATAGTCTTTGAAAGCGAACAGCATGGATCCTGACAAGACTGCGCATCCGCGCAGGCTGGTCTGGATCCATGCTGGTCGCAAATGCACTATGTTGGTTTTCTCATGGTGCGGCTCATTTCACACCTTTTTATAGCAGAAAAACGTATTATCCTACACGCAAACACATGTTCTGTTTTGTTTTGCGACGTAAACAATACAAAAGTGTACATCTACGAAGTATTTTTTCTGCGAGATAACGAATTTCGATCGTATTAATTAATCTTTATCGTATGTTACAACAGAAACCCAAGAAACAATTAAAAATGTTCTCTTCATATAAAGTACCTACAGATTAATGGATAAAGATACACAACTGAACCACTTTAAAAAAATTTACTGAACCGGTTGTCTCCCCTAGTTTGATTTTCATGCTACATCTATATGTTTGTTATATACTTATCGCATTTATACATTTAAACGTGCGTTAACTTCAGTTTTAATCTACTTTTAGTCACATTTACCTTTTTCAGAATGAAACTGCATGTAATTCTAAATATAGAAACAGATTTTTGTATAATGAGAACATATACATGTACATACGTAACCTTGTTTCCTTGCTTAAATAATGTTGATATTTTTGCCTGTTTCTTACTCTTTATTCATCACACTGCGTCAAAGGTATGCGTGTTTGTAGTCAAAAATTGCGCTTACATAATGCGCATCCTCTACACAGCATAGTGTAATTAATTAATTACTTACTTACTAATATAAGGCTATATCTGAGGTCATGAATAAACGTGCATGCATGCGTTGTAAAAGCTGTCAAATGCCGATGTATACCAATGTATAATGTGATTAAACGTTAACATATACTTGTGGTAACACAACGGTAAGACGCTTCGGTGATTACGTTAACGTACCAGATAACGGAGCAGACGTGTGTTTTTTGTTTCATTATACAGAATTCACGTCTTAAGATATTTTCCAAAGGAAGAAGTTTGCATTAATATTCATCAGTTGCAAAATTGTTTGTTTTGTTATAAGTTTAAGGTGATATATTTATAAGCATCCTTACCGCTTGTCGGGGCTGGGTTTTGGAAACGAATGATATACCGTGGTTACTAAACAAAGCGTACGCTCAGTCATTTTCGCTTTTCTGGACGAGGTTTTAGACACAAATACTAGTGACACCCGGGTGTTAATAAAAAAAAGGCGTCTGGAAGTTCACAGCCACTTTGTCAATTTTTAAATTTGAATATAGGGTTTGGGAAATAAATGACACCCGGTCGGTTGATATTAAAAACAGTTATCACACCTTGATAGTGTTCAGAATGTAGTGTTCAATTGTGTCTATTGAATATTACTTCAGATATTATAAAAACTATTATAGAAGGAACTGTGTCTTCATTATTTAAAAAAAATTGTCTACATTATTTAAGTAACATGTTAAAATGTTAATAAAAAAGGGGTAACATTTATAGCAGATACAACAATGAAGATAGTTAGGGTTACTGCTTTAACATAGTTCACTGTATAAAATACGTGACTGTCCACAGCAGTAAAACTACAGCTCGTGGGTCAGCCATGTTGTTGCACTTATAAAATAGACTGGTCCGGTTTATAGGTTTGTCAGGGCTACGGATTGCCATTGAAATATTTCTATAAAATGCGTGTTTACCTTCCGTTTGAATCCGTCCATGTTTACAAACACATTTGTTTATTTTATGGACTGTACTAAGTGGATAACGATCAAAATGAAAATAACAGTAAATATTTTGGCACGCTAATTACACTTGTATCATCAGTAGATAATTAGTCATATGGCGTTCTATGAAAATTGATATTCACCGCAGAAGTGATATTCAACCGTAGAAATAATATTCAACCGTAGAAGTGATATTCACTGCAGAAGTGATATTCGCTGCAGAAGTGATATTAACCGCAGAAGTGATATTCACTGCAGAAGTGATATTCTTGTAAACAAAATTGAACACGCAATTATTCCTTAAAACAAACCCGCGCGCTGTACTGAATATGGGTCTTGTGATATATCGTTAATCAACAAGCAGCCTTGTTACATGTATTTGGGTTAAATATTTTATTTCTTAAAAACAATCTAACTGAAATATTAACCAGTGTTAACGGCAGTCGTAATATAACACACTCACTTATGATAAAATTGGTGCATATACAAGTCCACGGACCTGACCAAGGCGATATTTTCTGTCCGCCTAGGTGAGAACCTCCTTAATTTGGTCCGTTTACTTGTATATTCACCTAATCATCATCTATTAACTGTTTTATTTTTTAATACATAGACCTTTGAACATTTATTCAAACAATTAAAGCTGCAATGTTTTGCATAGAAGGTATTCATTAGTAATGACAGTATGACATTTTTAAAAGCCGACTTTAAACATTTTCCTGAAATATTTTCTCATTAATTTCAAAACCTGCTACATGTCTGGGTTTTATTTTAATTTTTAAGGTTTATAAAGTAAGCAAACAACGTTGTTTTATATAAAATTGCATCTTAATTAAATGAAAATGTTTCACTTACCTGTTAGTATTAAAATAACTTCTATTAATCTAATCACTTTCGAATAAGTCATCTGTTTTATTGGATTTATTAACATGGTTGCTATATGAAAAATTAAGTATCAAAAAAGAAACTATTTTCAACTGTAGTGTATATGTCATATAACATATTCACGCGACTAGAGTATTAAGCGATAACATGTAATTTTCCTGTCAGTTTAATTCAGGTGTGAACGACTGGGATGTTTGTCATCGTCTGGACAGAATGCGCTGTAGCATGGAGAAGAATGTACATGATGCAGTCGGCAATTAGCAATGAAGATCTATTGTTTAAATCAACAACATTAATACACGTGACTTTTGTTTTTGTTGGGTTTAAAGTCGCACCGACACAATTATAGATCATATGTCGACTTTCTAGCTTTGATGAAGGAGGAAGAACCCAGGAAAGTTGGAAGCAGAAGTTCTGAGGTTTGAAGTCGGAAGTCAGGAAGTTAGAAGTCAGAAGTGTAGAAGTCTGAAGTCAGAAGCTGGAAGTTGGAAGTCAGAAATAAGAAGTCTGAAAGTTAGAAGTTAGAAGTTAGAAATCAAGTAGTTAGAACTTTGATGTTGGAAGTTGGAAGTTAAAAAAATGGAAGTTAGAAGTCAGAAGTGGGGAAGTTGGAAGTAAGAATTGTGGAAGCGAATTTTTATTTAAGAGTTATCCGGTAAATAAAATTAAGTCTGCATGTCACGGGAAATCACTTGACTGAATTAAACATACCTAAAATACATTAACGATTTAATATGATAAATTGATACTCTTCCTCAAACATTCAGAAAAGAATGAAATTAAATGCACTTTTTAAGAGACCACTTACTTGTTAGATTTGCTCCAAGTGTCATTAGGATACAGAATGTTACTGAGTTTAAGCCACTCGCACTTATTGAGTTAAAGCTACTCGCCCTTATTGAGTTAAAGCTACTCGTCCTTATTGAGCTGAAGCTACTCGCCCTTATTGAGTAAAAGCTACTCGCCCTTATTGAGTTAAAGCTACTCGCCCTTATTGATTAAAGGATACTCGACCTTATTGAGTTTAAGCTACTCGCCCTTATTGAGTTAAAGCTACTCGCCCTTATTGTTTAAAAGATACTCGTCCTTATTGAGTTAAAGCTACCTGCCCTTATTGAGGTGAAGCTACTCGCCCTTATTGAGTTAAAGCTACTCGCCCTTATTGCGTTAAAGCTACTCGCCCTTAATGAGTTAAAGCTACTCGCCCTTATTGAGCTGAAGCTACTCGCCCTTATTGAGTTAAAGCTACTCGCCCTTATTGAGTTAAAGCTACTCGCCCTTATTAAGTTAAAGCTACTCGCCCTTATTAAGTTAAAGCTACTCGCCCTTATTGAGTTAAAGCTACCCGCCCTTATTGAGCTGAAGCTACTCGCCCTTATTGAGTTGAAGCTACCCGCCCTTATTGAGTTGAAGCTACTCGCCCTTGTGGCGTTAAGGCTACTCGCCCTTATTGAGTTAAAGCTACTCGCCCTTATTGAGCTGAAGCTACTCACCCTTATTGAGTAGAAGCTACTCGCCCTTATTGATTAAAAGATACCCGCCCTTATTGAGTTAAAGCTACTCGACCTTATTGAGCTGAAGCTACTCGCCCTTATTGAGTTGAAGCTACTCGACCTTATTGAGTTAAAGCTACTCGCCCTTATTGAGCTGAAGCTACTCGCCCTTATTGATTAAAAGATACTCGTCCTTACTGAGTTAAAGCTACTCGCCCTTATTGAGCTGAAGCTACTCGCCCTTATTGATTATAAGATACTCGCCCTTATTGAGTTAAAGCTGCTCGCCCTTATTGAGTTAAAGCTACTCGCCCTTAATGTGCTGAAGCTACCCGCCCTTATTGAGTTAAAGCTACTCGCCCTTATTGCTTAAAAGATATTCGTCCTTATTGAGTTGAAGCTACTCGCCCTTACTTGAAGCTACTCGCCCTTATTGAGTTAAAGCTACTCGCCCTTATTGAGTTGAAGCTACTCGCCCTTATTGAGTTAAAGCTACTCGCCCTTATTGAGTTGAAGCTACTCGACCTTATTGAGTTAAAGCTACTCGGCCTTATTGAGTTAAAGCTACTCGCCCTTATTGTGCTGAAGCTACTCGCCCTTATTGAGTTAAAGCTACTCGCCCGTATTGATTAAAAATATTCGTCCTTATTGAGTTGATGCTACTCGCCCTTATTGAGTTAAAGCTACTCGCCCTTATTGAGTTGAAGCTACTCGATCTTATTGAGTTAAAGCTACTCGCCCTCATTGAGCTGAAGCTACTCGACCTTATTGAGTTAAAGCTACTCGCCCTTATTGATTAAAAGATACTCGTCCTTATTGAGTTAAAGCTACTCGCCCTTATTGAGTTAAAGCTACTCGCCCTTATTGATTAAAAGATACTCGCCCTTATTGAGTTGAAGCTACTCGCCCTTATTGATTAAAAGATACTCGTCCTTACTCGCCCGTAGTTTGGGTGAAATGTTTCAACATGTTCATTTCCACGAAGTTTGGCATAGAATGTATACGTTTAATAATGTTTCTATACAGATACAGTTTTTCGCAATCAATTCTTTTTCACCCATGTGCTCGCCCGCTTAGCTCAATAGGGGAAGCGCAGATCTACGGATCACGGGTCGCGGGCCCGATCTAAGAAAAGGTAAGGGTAGATTTCCCGGATGCACGGAACGCCCAAAGCAAATCCATAGAGCCATGCATCGTCAAGTAGGTCAACAACAAAAAAGGTGCTGCAACGGAAAATATTGTAGACGGATTGCTCAATAAATCCAACAAGTACTTAGCTCAATTGGGAGAGCGCAGATTTACAGATCACGGGTCACGGACTCGATGCACAGGCGGGTTTTATGTTCTCCGTGACGATTTGATAAAAGATATTGTGTCTGACATCATCCGCCATCCACCTCTGATTCAAGTGGACGAGATAGCAGTTGCTTGCGAATAATAGGTTTGTACTGGTACGGATCCAGGAACACCGGTTAGGTCAACTTCCCGCCGTTACATAACTGAAATACTGTTGAAAAACGGTGAAAGACCCAAACATACAACATTTTTTCACTCGTGTATTAAATGAAAGAAGGACGGACTGACGTTCTTCCATGGCCAATACTTTAGAAGCTTACCAAAAATACAGACAAAGTAATCTCCAAATTACCGGGACAGCTAGAACAAAATTTGATTAACCATTACCCTGCTGAATTTCTCCGAGCGTTTCCAATTGCGCATAGTCTATGAACAGTATCATGAATACAGGTGATACACAACAGTCAGGCGACGATCAGCGAGGTCAGGAAAATCGGTACTTGGGTGAAACCTTACATTGTCCAGGGTATTATATTTGATGTCGGTAGCAATGAGCAAGTATTTGAAAATGAATAAGTGTGAGGAAAACGTGAATTTTTATGAAAGAATTTAAAAAAATTCTTTATATGAAAAATAATGGATTTACTGATCGCGCTTACAGGATTGGAAACCCAGTGTCTGGTTACCTTAACCTGAAGTTAAGGATCATTATCAAAAATGGTTAAGTATGCATTGAAAAGTAATAATCTGGACGGAGCAGTAAACGCAGGAAGTGTGGCAGCTAAGACGCGAGTGACCCAATCCTAGTGATGATTGAAGCAAGGAATAGAGAAGGGCAGTCCTTGTTCATGATACCTTTTTTATTGATGATACACGTTTCGTTCCATCTAAAACGTCCCTCTTCCCTTATGGCGCAACCCATAATGTCCGTATCAACTTTAGTGAAGGTAACTAAGAAAAGTATGAACTTAGCCTCTTATCCTGGAACACTGAAGGTTTGATTTTATAAAATGATGAAGACTTTTTTAAATACTGTGTACGAATTTCATCTTTTCAGTGATACGTAACATTCCATCTTTTATTAAATGACTCTTTTAAAAGAGTTCAGATTATTGATACTGACAGTGTTAGAGAAAAATGGATAAAATAGCTGAATTCATTCTGAAACATTTCTGTTGGACTAACGCCGATATTTATATTTGCTTAACGTACATCCCTCCCTCTTACTAACTTTATTAATTTTGATTCTCATGAGGTAAGTTTTAACTTTTTGAACATAAGTGCCAATAACAGGTGGGTCGGTGGTCTAGTGGTAACACGCTTGACTGTCAATCCAGAGGTCCGGGGTTCGAATCCCGGTCCAGGCACTGGAAATTTCTGAGATGCTCTTGAGTGTCTCCCACCTAACTAGAGGCCTGTACTGGTTCTTTCCAGGAAAGACGGCTTCGCGTGTATCGGTGCTATCGATACTGTCTATTCGCAAAGAGCTAGGCTAAGTTAGTCTGTTCTGGGGGCTTTATCTCACTCTGTCCCTTTGGTCAGATTGCTCTGTGTCTGTACTAGTAAGGATGAATTTCGTGCCCTGTGTGGCTGCGTTTGCTATATGTAAAGCGCCTTTGAACGTGATTATCATGAAAAGGGCGCTATATAAATCTGGTATAATAATAATAATTACTGGATATGATTATTCTTTGCGTCAATGACTTAGTAACAACACCGGTATCTGTATGTTTGGATCTGTCCGATATGGCTGTTATTTAGATTATTGCTATTGTGTAACCAGAAAGAACGGTTTAGAAGAAAAATGAAGTATTGAATATGTTTTCATATGCTGCCACTGATTTCTAACCTGAAACTTTGATATTTTTTTCCTAACAAAATACCCTCTAAGTCAGTCAAATGTGTAAAGTGTGTAATAATTTGGATATCACTAATCAAAGACCAATTATGGTTTGTAGATATAGTGAGTGTAACGAACTGGAAAGCATCTTTATTCACATTGTAAACAAAACATCATAATTAAGGTATCAAACCAGGTCTCATTTTCTTATTTGCTATGCTGAGAATAAAATTACGGTGTAAAATGTAGCAAATAAACGGAAGGTCACAAAAATCTAAATATCTTGAATTTCGTAAAAAAATCTGAGAAGAAATGAGAAACACATAATAGAATCACATGATGTTCTTGAACGACCGGCATATTGAACATATTCAAGCATATGTCTAGCAGTGTAGTTACGTTACATTAATGGCAAACCATTCTTTATGTTTGTTTGTTTGTTTGTTTTGGGTTTAACGCCGTTTTTCAACAGTATTTCAGTCATGTAACGGTGGGTAGTTAACCTAACCAGTGTTCCTGGATTCTATACCAGTACAAACCTGTTCTCCGCAAGTAACTGCCAACTTCCCCACATGAATCAGAGGTGGAGGACTATTGATTTCAGACACAATGTCGTTTATCAAATATTCACGGAGAACACACGTCCCGCCCGAGGATCGAACTCGCGACCCCGCGATCCGTAGACCGACGCTCTACCTACTGAGCTAAGCGGGCGGGTTAAAAAAGCATTCTTTAAGTAATATTCCTAGGTACTAATTCAGAATAATAATTGTTGATGATACACTTCAAGAAAATAAATTTTACAAAGAAAATACACAGACGAAAAACACAATTCTAAAATGGTTTAGTTTCAAATAAGCAAATAATCACAGAATATTGTATACAAACCAAAACTAGTATTGTTTCCACTGGAAACGGATGCCCCAAAATACTGTGCCATCCTCCAAATAGCACAGTTTTCAGTACAGACCATCTTCACACGAAGATTCGACTAAATGTTTGAAGCAAATTATATTCAGATAAGGTCGTGCATCTGCGCAACTTTGAATTAATTACTTCAAAAAATGTATGAAGAGTTGAACACACCAAGTTTTTTCACTATGACCTATTTTGTGAAATTAAGAAAGGGCCATAATTCTAGAAAAAAATTAGCCACAGAAAATGTTCATTATTTATGGTGATCTTCAAATAAAGGTCCTTCATCTGTGAAACTTCCAAGCATATCCTTACAAAAGCGTTTAAGGAGTTTGACACTCACGATTTTTCTGTAGGGATAATACACGTTTTTTGTGTATTAACTTCTGCAGAAGCCCTTGGGATATGTTTGTGACCTCGACCTTCGGTCGGTCGAGGTCACAAACATATCCCAAGGGCTTCTGCAGACGTTAATACACAAAACAATTCGGTCGAGGTCACAAACATATCCCAAGGGCTTCTGCAGACGTTAATACACAAAACAAACGTGTATTGTCGCTATTCTTGCATAAAAAAATATTTCACGACGATTTATGTATTGTTTTCATATGTGATGACTTGACGATTCCGGTACATTTTTTATTTACCATTCCGGTTGTTCTTGGAAACGGTAAACATGTTTTAAATATCCGTATCCAGGGCCCGGAAATTACCTACACTATCAAAAGCACATCCTGAAGGTTTTTAAGCGATTTTTTTATCTCTCATTATTACAAACATGAAATTACCAATAATTGTTCATATCATTTCACAATTTGGTGGACTAGATCACAATTTAAAGAATAATAACTTTACATTCGAGTTATATTGAGTACGGACACGCAGTTGGAGTACGGATGAGTACGAAGGTAGTGTCAAGCTTCCAAGCTGTTTATATAAATTCTTCGAGAAATTAGATAAAAACATACCGACTGATACTTACCAAAATCATAAATATGATTCCTAAAAACGAAGAATCGCACAGGTAAACACGCAATTCTTTAACATTCACGGTTGTCTACAAAATCTGAATTGACGCCGAGTTCTAAAAGGGGAGTAAACAAGGGAAGAAACGAGTACGAATAATGTTGGGGGCAGCGCATTTGGCGTTAGTTACTGATACAGTAAAACATTCTATGGTTTAGATTGCATTTTTAATGCTTCAAGAAGAGGTTTTTATGAAAGAAACAAGACGCTGATACCAGATGTCAGTCTCCGCAGAATTACATATACGTCCCTGGGAAAGCATTTCAAAAATAAAAATCGGGTATTAACAGCACGTGAAGTAGATTCTTGCATAAAAACTACTTTTTTCACAGGATCCGCCCATGTATAAACGGGAGAAAAATCGTGTGCAAACAAGGCAATTCACGTGCTGTTAATACATGATTTTTATTTTTGAAATGCTTTGCCAGGGACGTATGTATGTATTTCTGCGCAGACTGATATTTGGCATCTGCATCTTGTTTCTTCCATAATAACCTCTTCTTGTAGCGTTATAGACACAATGTAATCCATAGTATGTTTAGCTGTATCAGTTTCCAACCCCAAACGTACTGCCCCCATCAATGTACGCACTAGCTTCTCTTAGAGTTTACTCCCTTTACAAAGCGTCTGTTCAGTTATTGTAAATAACTGTGAATAAATAAGTATCGCGTGTAACTTGTGCTATTGCCCGTTTTTAGGTATTATATTAATGACTTTTGTTAGTCTCAGTCGGTTTGTTTTTACTCGATTGTTTGCAGAATTCATATAATAAACCTCGAAAGCTAGTCACTAGCTTCGTACTCATCCGTACTCTGTTTGTTCGTACTCAAAATAATTCGAATGTAAAGTTGTTATTCTTAAAATAATTGTGTTCGGTCTCGGTCACAAACAATCCCGCGGGCTTCTGCAGACGTTAATACACAAAAAAACGTGTAATATCCCTACATTCTATATAAAACTTTCAACGGGCCAAAACTGTGGTAAAAAGGCCACAGCAAAAGTTCATTCCTTTCTGGTCATCTGCACATCAAGTTTGTCTGTGAAGTTTGAAGCAAATCAGACTAATAGTGTGGGAGGAGTTAGACACACACGAATTTTCTCCATACTCCATATATAGCAAAACTATAAAAGGCCCATAACTGCAGCGAAAATAGTCACAGAAAAATATTTTCCTTGCGGTCGTCTGCATACCAAGCGTGTTAATCTGTGAAATTTTGAAGCAAGTCAGTGTAACAGTGTGGGTGCAGTTGAGCACAACAAGATTTTTTTCTATATTCTATATAGCAAAACTATCAAAGGGCAAAGAAAACAAAGTAAAAATAGTCAAAGAAAAAACATTTATTTTTATTATCTATACATCTAGCTTGTGGATCTATGAAAGTTTGCAGCAAATCAGGCTAATCATGTGGGAAGTGTTGGACACACACAAGATTTTGGAGCGTACAGACGGATTTATGTACGTACCAATTTACGGAAAACAGCAATGATATATGCCCCCACCACATAAATGTTGCGGCATAAAGGTCAAAATTAGATTATTTTGTCCAATCTACGTCGGTAGAGCTCCACATTTCATAACTGTTTGGGTCTAACTGTATTCTGTCAATGGACGAATATGGTACAAAGCCACGCCTTGTTAACATCTCAATCATCTGCCGAGTGTTTGCAGTTGGACATGCCACACCATGCTTATCCTTAAACGTCTGCATTATAAACCATTCCATCGAAATGAATAGCACATTGAATTTGTCAAATATCTCGTCGGCCATCTCGAAAGCTCTGCATTCGTGTCCTTCTATAGAAAAACAGAAACAGCTTCTATTCATAATCAGCTTAGACAATGTTTCTTTCATGATTCCTTTCTTTCAATTTTATGATTAAGGTATGTACGCATTTGGTTAATACTCGCGTCTATTTGTTATAGTTCTGACACAGACAACTATGTACACATTTTACACATACAGTGTACTCACTCTCAACGGTCACACATTTCATGCAAAAAGAACACATTTTCATATGATACAATTAAAATACGAGCATTTATTTTTCACGTTTCATTATATTTTTTGACATAACAGTTCCCTACACTGTAATTTTGAAATATAATTTTTGCTAGTTATGCTTCCATTTTCCGAAAATTTCATTGGCCAACAAGAAAGTTGTATACGTATATTTTTGTTAACATGAAATAAAATGATCTCAAAATTGTTTAAAATGATCCTACTACCAATTTTCGAATTTTTATAATTGTGCGTGGCGTGTATTCTTTTCTAAGAGACGAATTCACACACACATTGTCACGCAATAGTATTGATAAACAGATAGTATCTATGGTACCAACTGTATAATTTCGCGTGACTTGTATTCTATTCTAAGGCAGGAATTCACAAGCGCTATAACGAAATTATATAGAGAATCGTTTAGTAACTCATGTACCAATTTCATAATTTTGCGTAACGTGTATATACATTCTATTTCAAGGCATGAATTCACACAAGCGCTATTACGAAATTATATCGAGAATCAGATATTAAATAATGATAGTATTATATAATTGTACCTGACGTGCATTCTATTCTAAGACAGAAATTCACACAAACGCTAATATTGAGAATCAGCTAGTAACAGTGGTACCAATTTAGAAACTCTGGTTAGACAGTGTATTCTACTCTAAAGCAAGAATTCACACAAACGCTTTATGAAATATCTTTTAACTATTGAGAATAAAATAGTCAATATGATAATCACCAATACATTTTAGCAATTTGTTAAACATAAATGACTTTAATAGGTATATCTGTCAGTTCTTACCTACATCTGTTTTGATGACGACGTCTTTAGCTGAGATGAAATTTTTCAAATCATTTAAGATAATACTGGTTGCGTAGAAACTGTTATTTTTGGTAACGCCCTCTTCTTCAGAGACAACTCTTGCAGCGCCTTGGTTACCTGGTCTTGGATCATCAATGCGAACAACGCGTCGATTATTTGAAACTGCATTTTTGAAGACGGTTAATCGGTCTTCAAATTTGTTTAAATGAACAGAATTTGCAAATTTTATAACATGCTGTTCCCATGGTTCAACAGACACAACGGATTGTCCAACTGAGGCTGCCAATAAACTAAATTACCCCATCTTAGCTCCTATATCAATAAACGTAAATTTTCCTGTCTTGATCTAGAATGTCATGAATCTTTCGAGTTATGACTGGTTCCCATTGACCTGTTCTATATATCTCGCCAGATACAAATCTATCCTTCTTCAATTCCCATATACAAATGGTAAAAGCAGATGGCGTTCGTGTTTTCACGCACAATGATGTATCAATCACTTTAACTTTTGAGATGTTATATTTATCAGCTGTAACTATATTATTTACTGGTATGGACTTAGAAGTTTTGTAAACAGACACGTTATCTTGCTTCGTTGCAATTTTCATATTTCTCGTCTGCTGATAGTATGGACTCGTTAAGGATTCGTACACCCTTTTTATTGTAAATCAATATATCTTTGGTTTCTTTTCGCTCGTGCGTCTTCTTTACAGGAAGCGGTACAATTGCATAGAGACCTGGAAAATAAACAGTTACGTTGAATACAGAGGATGTGTGTGAATACAGAGGATGTGTGTGTATGTTCAAGTTTAGCGTCTTTATCAACAAGTCATGTAAACAACGGTGTGTATCTACTTGTAATAGTGTGCACTATGTCCAGCTTTATAGTGCTGTCTCACTGGAATATTATGCCGCAGATATGTAGCATGATAACCAAACCAGTCATATTGTACTGACACCTGGATGACTAGTCCTAAGGCTATCCTCTTAATGTTGAGCGCAAGCGAGGAATCTACTTTTACCATTTTTACGTTTTTGGTATGACACGGCCAGTGAGTGAACCATTAACCATGTTAGAGGATAAAATTTATAACAAATTGAATTTGGGATTTTATTTCATGTGTTTTAGGTAAAGTGTGAAATCTCCTAATAATGAATTTATCCTGTTTCACACCTACAAAATGAACCACTCACACATTATGTTACATGCAACATTTAAAGGAAAAAAACTATGAGTTAGAGCGAGTACTCGTTGTAATATACTATGTACGAATTTGGACCAATCAGAAACAAGTTCTACAAATAGCTCCAATCAAAGCGCACTTCTGTTACGGTATAAATAGGTAGACGGATGATAGTGAAATTCAATGGGGTCTATACTCTTGTCGCAGGGTCATTTGTCTGTATATATCCTATATGAATTACTATCAAGCTTTTTCTCATTTTTCCTATATTTCATTCCTATAATTCCATTTCATATTCATTATACATCCACATAAATATCATTTTCTGATATCATTAACTAACATGTTGTTTAACCACGGTGACGGGCCTCAATGTGAATGTATTGATATCACCGCCAATTTCCGTCACGCGTGCGCACAGCCAGAATAGATTTTGAAGTGAAGACTTGAATCTTTGTCTGTCTTGGTAAAATATTACATTTGCTGTCTGCGTGTGTCTTTCAGGTAAACTATTTACATGTTGTGTTGAAATATGATCATCCCTCATTTTCTCATTCATCATTTGATTCATTTTGTTGTAATTTTTGAATTGTCATGAAATGAATGCGCACAGCCAGAATAGATTTTGAAGTGAAGACTTGAATCTTTGTCTCTCTTGATAAAATATTACATTTGCTGTCTGCGTGTGTCTTTCAGTCCACAGAAATCCCAGAAGAGAACACACGTTAGCCCGTATCATTTTACATGAAGGGTGACACTCTTACATAGCGTAATGCTATACCGTGCCTGAAACGGCGGATGGATCCTTATCAAACAAAAACACTGATAGTGAATTCATTCTGTATGAATTCCAGCGACTGATGCAGACACATCGAGGATTAAATAAATTATTTATCCTAGTACCTTGATAAGAAAGCCATTGCAGGTACGCTGTCCTGTTGGGGGGGGGGGGGGGGGGGGGGGGGGTTCTTTAAAAGAAGACGCGTGAGCTTCGTAGACTAATGAAGAGTGGCAGTATTGTAACTAAACATAGATATTATACCTTTACGGGATAGCTGAATGCAACAGACGATATCATATGTAGGCTGAGCATCGGAAACTGAGACAGAGATAAATGAGCCGTGCCATGAGAAAACCAACATAGTGGCTTTGCGACCAGCATGGATCCAGTCTGGCCAGGATCCATGCTGTTCGCTAACGGTTTCTCTGATTACAAAAGGCTTTGAAAGCGAACAGCATGGATCCTGGCCAGACTGCGCGGATGCGCAGGCTGGTCTTGATCCATGCTGGTCACAAAGACACTATGTTTGTTTTCCCATGGCACGGCTCAAATAGTTTGGTAATCAACTGAGGCAGTGAGAGAGTTCCGGCCAGCGTTATTGACATAGTACAGCCAATGCATGGTGGTTATACCTATATGGTGGTGGAATGCTATATGTGATAGCAAACAGGCACTGAGCATCAAAGTGTCAGGGCAAACATAGTTGAGTTACAACTTCAGTTAAGAAGACATAGGCTGACCATCTAAGAGATACGACTCGTATGTTGTTGAATCAAAGACATGGTCTGACGGGAACTTCAACGAAAAAAAAAATTCCAGTATAGTATCTGCAGCCTATAGGAGTTTGTGCTGGAAATCAATAGTTATACGTTGTGAATTTATAATTTTAAGTTATTTGTCTGATCCCTTAAATTATCGAGCTAATTCAGATCATTTACGAGTCATTGTTACACGAATCATTTAAACCCCAGTCACACATACGGTGCGGATAGCTACGTCTAGCCACGGATAGAAACGTAGTAATTCGTATCGATCCGTACCTGAGCCGTACGGATTGGTTCGGATTGGTCATTGGTACACGAATCATTTAAGCAATGAAGCCAGAAGAAAAGTTTTTACATGCAAAATTCTACATATGAGATATTTGGTCTCACCAGCTATACGTTTTAACAAAGGGCATTCAACTTAGTTTGTCAATTAGTCTAAGATATAGTCACCTTAGCGAATTTCATTGCTCAAGATTTAAAAGTCGTAGGCACTTCCCTAGGTCACAGAACACGTATCTTGACAAACTTTGCTGCTCATAACTGGCGTACAGTTCAAAATCATCCAGGTACGCCCCTGTACGCAACAGTGCATAAACATAAAACATTTAAACATTTATGGCACGAACAAATTAGATATTAAATACAGTATGTGTCTCTCACGCGTAACCGCGATTCGCGCTATGGGACTATATCTTCACTGCAATGAAGAAATCGCGCATTTCATACGGGTTTTTTTAATGAATTAGCTTAATTACGTCAACGTGATTGAACGTTGCTATAGGCTGTTTCTTACGTTCATTATTAAAAATATAAAAAATACTTGATTGACTCATCGAATGTATGTCTCAGTTTGTCTGATAAGTCGCATTTACATAAATGCTTGTCATACATTTCAATTACTTAGTATGCATAATCATATTATGAGCAACAACGTACATTATCAACTGATGTATGATGTGAGAACATTTTGGCTAAATGAATCCTCCAAAAAAGTACAAAATTTATACACCTGGATCCTCCGTTAAATTAAATTACCTCCAGTTGTTAAGGTACTGCAAAAAGTCTAAATCTATTTCCCAGTTTTACTATTATTGGTTCAACCCTTACAGTTAAAAGAATTGCTACAAGTGAATACAGCAAATACTGATAGTAATCAGCGCAAAAATGAAGGAAAATGAGGATGTCCTCTTAAAATTTGAATGATGATAATGATGTATTGCTAACAATAGTAATATAGTAATAATGATAGCGATGAATGGGAGGAGGGAAATGGTGTTATTATTATTAGAAGTAGTAGTAGTAATAGCAGTAGCAGTAGCAGTAGCACTAGCAGCAGCAGTAGCAGTAGCAGTAGCAGTAGCAGCAGCAGCAGCACTAGCACTAGCACTAGCACTAGCAGTAGCAGTAGCACTAGCAGTAGCAGTAGCACTAGCACTAGCACTAGCACTAGCACTAGCACTAGCACTAGCAGTAGCAGTAGCAGTAGCAGTAGCAGTAGCAGCAGCAGCAGCACTAGCACTAGCACTAGCAGTAGCAGTAGCAGTAGCAGTAGCAGTAGCAGTAGCAGTAGCAGTAGCAGTAGCAGCAGCAGCAGCAGCACTAGCACTAGCACTAGCACTAGCACTAGCAGTAGCAGTAGCAGTAGCAGTAGCACTAGCAGTAGCAGTAGCAGTAGCAGTAGCAGTAGCAGTAGCAGTAGTATTTGAGTATCATTGTCATAAGTAGGACGAACACGGTGAAGATGATGCTCATTATTACTCGTATGAAGATGAGGAGTAAGGAGGACGATTATTGTGGTGATGATCATGTTTATTATTGTAAAAGATGAAACAGGAAGAGGAGAAGTGTTGTGTTAGTGATGATGATGATTTTTGCTAACATCATGATCAGGAACAGAAGGAGGAGGAAAGAGATTAGGGGCATCGGTATGGAACGCACCGGCTGTCTTACGTCAGAACATTTCATGTTATCATGTCAGAGCGTGGTGTTAGCTTGTCAGAAGAGTGCCTTATTTTATTAAAAGCTATGTTTTCATGTCAAAGTGTGGTGTTAACTTGTCAAGCAGTGTCTTATTATATAAACTAATCATGTTATATTCTCTGTGTATGGTATTAACTTGTTATGTCATATTAACTAGAAAAGAAAAACATGGCGTTTTAAAATAATAGCACTCTCAGTAGACAAACTCACACGGTACCTTATTTTTAGCATAATAACACGCTCTGTAGACAAAATAACTCTTTGCAGAAGATCACACTTTGACATGATAAAACGGCTACTAGTAAACTTAGTATGACACTGTTTTGACAAGTTAACACAAAACTTTGACATAATACCATAACTTTTAAACATAAAAAAACACTGTTTTGACGAGTTGATACTCTCTGACGTAACAGCATGAAATGGCCCGACATAAGACAGCTGTGGTGTTCCATATATGGTGATGATGGCGAGAATTATGATTATGATTATTATTATCATCATTATTATGACATGGAGAAGGAAGGAAGATGATGATGAAGATGGTAATAAAGTTTGTAATGGTAAAGAAGAACAGTGACAATAGTACATAATTATACAGTTTGATCGTACAGCTAAAGGATCCCGAGAAATACATACACAGTCAAAACTAAACCGTTATTTATGCATAGAAATAAATCAACAGTTGAAGCTTCTTTTAAATACGTGAAACATTTCCCTCAATTATTTTCTCATTAATACATGCAATTACGCTCCGTTTTACATGCATAAAGAAAGCTACATACCTGTTTTTATTTTCCGTTCATAAGTTCATATCATTTGACTGTGAACTTTGTCTGATATATACTATTACTTCCTAACCATACTTTACTCATCACAAGATTGAGCTTACCTGTTATTATCAAAATGATTTCGACTGGATAGCTTCTTCACATGACGGATAATACGTCCAAAGCGAGGTTTCGAACCCACGTAGCTGACGGGCAAGTGATTAGAGGTCAGCGAAATTAACCACCCGGCCATGGAGCCCTACTGAGAAAACTCCTGGAAGTGTAGGTAACTGTCAGGTTGGCTTGCCATACACCGATTTAAAGTATCACTTGCCTTCATTTCTGATGATGACAGTATCAAACCTTCATGTATTGTGACGTACTAAGTGATGAATATATTTGTTTTCGGCTTCATGTCACCTTTTATGTTTAGTTTTCACTCTATGTTAAGTGGAGTGTAGTATATGAATATAGTTTTGATGTCAGTTCAATGAACTGCTATGTTCTTGTTGTTGCTGCTAGGTTATGTTCATAAGAAACTGTCTATTTACATGCATTTTAATATTTATAACCGTATTTGTCACAAAGTAGAGGCTTAAAATAAAGCTGTGTAGTCGCAGAGTTCTTTCTACGCGGTTAATTAAAGCTATTAGATTAAAGATATTATTAGAACCGTACCCGTAGACTAGTATTGTTCTGTGACATTTTACCAAAATAAACGATGTGTTCTTTATATAATAACACTGCAGAGACCCTCTAGGACCTAGCTGTACTGCAGAGACCCTCTAGCACCTAGCTGCACTGCAGAGACCCTCTAGCACCTAGCTGCACTGCAGAGACCCTCTAGCACCTAGCTGCGCTGCAGAGACCCTCTAGCACCTAGCTGTACTGCAGAGACCCTCTAGCACCTAGCTGCACTAAAAGGAGAACAAATTCATTGTAGGTTAGGTTAAATCAAAGTTTGGTTAGCGAAATCACTTGGTTAATAGTTCACCTGTGGTTCACAGTTAACTATAGGTTTATTACAATTAGGTGCAGAAGATAACTGTTTCAGACTTATAAAAATGCTGACTGACATTTCCTTCTTTCAAGGAGACCTTAATGGCACATCGCAAGTGACTTTTTTTTTGGCACATTCATTGAAATTTGAAAAAACATCGACACTTTAGCTAATATTTTCTGACTATGTACTACTGAGAAATTACTGTAATCAAGAATTACGCACCGTCCATAGATCGGTCAGACCAGTCTTAGAAGTTTTATGGTCCTTTGGTGGGCGACTGCTCAATCATGTATATGCGCCCCCCCCCCCCCCCCCACCCCCATTTGGCATTGTTCCCCTTAGTATTTAAGCTCACCGGTACACAACGTGCTCAGTGTGATCTACTGTGTTTATCGTCCTTCAACATTTTCTCTAAACAGCATATCCCTGGAAAATATTACTTTGAACTTGAGGTTAATTGGCCAAGATGTTCCTTGGTTTGTCCTCTTCCAAAGTTCTATATAAGGGCTGCAAGAGCTATAAAAGAGAAAACTGTTCACATAAACCACTTTTCTTATTTCAAAGTAATTTAGTAGAAGTATTTCTTTAGTGACACATTATCATGAATATTCAAATTATTCCGATTCGTCAAACACATGGCCGCGAGGGGATGTGGTCAATCTGCTGTACATTCTTGGTGATTATTTTTAAAGATCCTTGTTAGAAACTGCCAGCTTGATTTAAAACAACTTTAAACAAATGATCCTTGCCTGACCCTGTATTAAGATTGTTAACCGAATGGTTGTGAGCAGGGCTGCAAGAGGGCGTGGTCACTGTATCTTTGAAGTATTTTGTGAAACCTAAAACAAATTTCTTCCCACAAATTGTTGGCCTAAAATAATCTTCCGCTGACTTTCTATCAAGATTGTTGAAATTATTCTGATTCGCCAAATACATGGCCATCAGAGGGTGCTTGGTCAGTTTCAACTATATGTCAGTTGTTAGAACTTTGAAAAATTTCTTGCCAGAAACTACTTGCCCTATTGGATAATAATTTTACACAAATTACTCTAGGGTGACCCTTACGGACGATTTCGAAATTATTCTGATTCGTGTAACAACACATTTCGCCACGCAAGAGTTGAAAAAAGAAAAATCTTCAATCGAAATTTCCTCCTTAGCCGCTGGTCCGATCCTTTCACCGGATATTCATAGACCTTTCATATCATTCCGATGGCCGCCAGAGCTAAAAAAAAACATCTGCAAACGCCATCTCCTTAAACTATTAACTTGTCTTATTCTACAATAATATTACAGCAGAGTTCATTGGTTGATCCTCTACTTAAATTGATTTGATTTGTCAAAATAAAAAAAAACTTGGTTTCCTGGGATGGGTCAAGTCCTACCTGTATGGCTCTATGGAACACTTCGAAAACATCTTCCAACAGTCTCCGGATTTAGTTTGCAAATCCGGAATTTTCGCAAACTCAGCTACCTTTTATCTTTGACTTTTTTGTGATCTTTTGACACCTAACAATAGTTCGGGTCTCATAGAGAAATAATTGGCCATTTCCTTTCAAATATCTCAAACAACGAACTCTTGGGACGGCTTCAAAGTTGGTCCTCCCATGGGAGTATTTTTTTCTCCCGCGGGGTTTTCGCTATCCCATCGGAGGTCCAATCGGGTTTCTCCCATTTGGAATTGCGGGAGAAATCCCCCATTGGGTTTTTAACAAAATTTCTGAAATTCTTATTTATCGGGGTAAGTTTTCTTGTTTTTAATGTTGTGTTTTTTATATTAGCCGAAAAAGCGTTCTGAAAACCCCATGGGGTTTCCCCCCACATGTGATATGGCGAACCCCGCGGGGGAGGTTCATGCGGGAGAATTTTCCTGTTTTGAAAATGGGGTTATTCGTTTTGAAAATGGGGTTTTCCCCCTTTTATTTCTTCTTTCATATATGAATCTTTTTGGTATTTTACGAAACAATTTGTCTTGCAATGTTTTCTTAAAAAAAACAATAAAAATAACAACAACAAAAAGAAACAGAAATAAAAAATAAAATAAAAATAAAATAAAAAAAACAAAAAATGAAATATAATAACAAGAATTAAAATGTTTTTTTTGTGAAAAGAAGAGATCTCTCTAAATTAAATGATGTGTCTTCATTGGGTTTAAAATAAATATTTTAAAACCCCCGCGCCCCCGAATAGCCTGGGGCGGGTTTTACGGTTTGCGGAATTCCAGTGACGTTTTTCTTGTTACCTGTAGGGTTTAAAAATTAAAAGATTTGCATTAGTGGCCCTTTATGTCATTTTGTTTTCGTTTTGCTAAAAACTTTGTGCGCCGCATCGTTTTATTCCTAAATTTGGGGGGTATTTTGGCAGTCGTTTAATTTCAGTTGCTTTTCAAGCTTGAATCTTTTTTCTTGGGCCCGCGTTTTTTTTTTTCTTTTTTTTTCCCTTTTTTAAAAAGTTAGCTTTGTTTTTATTTTTTATTTTAAATTTTATTTTTACATCAGTTATTGTATGTTAATGAAAATACTTTTGAGTTTGTTTATTTTTGCTTTACTGTTCATTTTCCAAAGAAAAATTGTTTTAAAAGACCTCATTAACAATTTTAAAAAACTAATCTGTCCAAAAAATTTAAATTTTTAAATTGTTTTAAATGAGCAAAAAGCGTTTACGGTATTATTATTTTTGCGGGCTTAATTTTTTTCGTAAAATGGTGTGATGATTAGCTTTATTTTTATTTTTTTTCACCTTTATAAATATTCGCAATTATTGATATTGCATTTTTAAACGTCAGGAAAATGTCCTGAAACCCTTGTTTTTTAATAAATATAAAAATCAGAAAGGCCCAAAAATCTGTAATAAAATTTTAAAAAAGTAATGTTTTCGAAAATAGTTTTTCTTTGATATTCTTTTACCCCGGGTGACCTTACAAACTTAAGATAAAAACAATGAAATAAATTAAAAATGTCTATTTTTCAAATTTTTTTTGCCCTTTTCCGTTTTAGGTTACGGAGGTTATGTCGCAAAAAAAATGTTGCTATTTTTTCTTTGATTTTTTTTTTAACCCCGTTTTTCAACTTTTTTTGTTAAGTACGACGGGCAAAATTTGTCAATGGTCGTGTCACAGAATGGGCACTGTGAACATTTCGGCGGAAAGAAAACGGCTAAACCATTGATCGAATTACTGACTCAAATCCAAACCCCTCCCCTTTGGGGCGGAAAAATTGAGAGGGGGAGAGTACATCTACGAGATAAAATCAACTTTAAAATCATAGATCGATTTATCGGAATTCCCGTAGGGTCATCCCCTTTGTGTGTTATCTGAAACGCGAATCGTAGTAGATGTGAAACGCGAAAAAACGAAAAACTAACGAAAAGCGAAAAACCGATGTTAAATACGCTTATCGATAACGAAAACGTAAAAATACGTGTACGAGATGTAATGTGTATAAGTCGTGTCCTTTTTTCCATTGCACTGTCGCTTTTTTTCGTTTATATTTTGTTTTTGGGTTTATATCTGTATGCGCGTTTTTCCCTTCGACTTTTGTGTTAACACCTATACTGCGAAAATCATTTGGGCCCAACGCCTTCCGGGCGATGTGCATGCTCAAAATTAAAGATTAAAAGTTGCTTTTAGAATAAGTTCCCCGCCCCCCCCGATAGGGGATTGCGATTCGACCCGGGTCCTATTTTAAAAAAATCATGATTTTTATTGATGTTCCACTAGTACAGGTCCCAGTTGCCAAAAGCACATAATCTTTCTTTGTATTGGAACTAAAATAGCTTTTAGAGATGTTTTAAGGAGGCGCCCCTTCAAAAGGTTTTTAAAAATATAATTTGCTGCTTTTTCTTTTCCTGTAAAATCATGATAAAATTTTGTTTTAAAGGATTTAATTACCCCTTTGGTTTTTAAAACCGCTTTACTTTTTATTTTGACCTGTGAAAACTAAAAATGAAATTGCTAGTTTTTGGAAAAACCCCCAGCGTTGTGAAATAAAAAAAAAAATTGGCCATGAAAACGCAAAAAAAATTTTAAATATTTGGATGTTCCGTTTTCAGCGGGTTTGCGTTTTGGAAATTTTAAACATCGATAATTGAGTTTTACAAAACTGCATTCGCTTAAAAATTTTATTTTCAGTGTAAAAAATAAAAGCCTATATTTGGGTCCCCGAAACTTCATCAAATTTTTGTGAAAATATTCTGTTAGACCCCAAAAAAACGGGTCTGATCTGTTACAATATGACTTTCTTTTGTTGTTTTAATTTGCACTAAAAAACCATGCGATTGACTGCGGTTTTTTGAAAAAAAAAACATTTTGGTTTTCCAAAAAAACGTTTAAACCCGTGAAAAAGCAACAAAAATCATTTAAATTTTACGTCTAAATTAGATGAAAAAAATTACCCAGAACTTGCTGGGGAAAATTCCCCTATGACATAGGCCAGGGAAAGGCGATATGAAAATGAGACGTGTAGTCCGGGGTTAAAAACGGAAGACGATGTGTGATGGACATACGATGATGATAACCGCAGTGCGTGGAAATAGCGGGGACAGTTGATGGTGATAACCGATAGTACAATGTGTAAGCGACAGCGTGTGACGATTGTGATAACGGGGCAGTACGATGATGAGACGCGCAATCGATGTGTAAGCAACATTGCGTGGGAAGCGTGACATCGATGGGATAATGCGATAGTCGATGATGATAACGGAAAATTGATAGTGGTAACGCGAAAGTACGTGGTGAAACGTGATAGTACGGTAATGTGCGAAATCCGATATACGGAAAACGAAAACGCGATCATACGATATTAGTGGTGAAACGCGATGTACGATTTTATCGATGATGTGTTTTCGTCTCGGTTGTGTGTTTTCGTTATCTTTGTTTGGGTTTCGCGTTTTATTTGTCCCATCGGTTCGGTTTAGTGAACACATTAAAGGCTGGCCATAACGGAATTCCGTACATTTAACGTTTTAATCCCGCTTTTAGGGCAAAGTAATTGTGTGTTCGAAAGCTGTTTTTTTTTTCAAAAATCACACAATGGCTGTGTGCGGCTCTTGTTGTGTCTTATTTTTTTAAAATTATGTAAGAAAAAAAAAAAAAAAAAGATTTATTAAATTGATATGATTTGATAAATCCTTTTTGTACTGTATTTGTTTAATCCCCCAAAAAATGCTAAAATATTATGTTTTATTTTATTATTTTTGATATGTTTTTGTGTGAAAAATGTTTGTTAAGCGATGAAAAGAAGAAATCCTAGTTTTTGTTGGGGAAAAATTGAAAAATACATAGCCCCATGTTTTTTTTGTTTCGCATTCTCAAAAAGAATTTTTGTGCAGCCAAAAAAAACGGGGACAAGTCAACCCCGCGAAAAATATTTATTTATTTTTTTCTTTTCAATGTATTTTTTATCAATTTAAATGGGCCCGGGGTTCAGTGGCGGATAATTATTTACTATTATTTATAAAATTTTTTTTCATTTAAACTAAATTTTTTCCTTTTCATCACGTCGTAATTAGTTTCTAAAAGGGAAATAGAGCGGAAAATTTTAAAATAGAAAAAATTTTTTATTTTCTTTAGAAAAATTATTTTCCCTTGCCGTGACTGTGGGATATTTTTTAATGAGCGTCCTTCCCTAGTGTATACGCACCGGGCCCGCGTGTGGCACCGCCCCAATATGAGAAATAAAAATTTAATTTTAACGGCAAAAAAATATTTCGTTTCAAATTGTTTTTTTAAAAAACCTTCGTTTTGTTTTCAACGTATTCGAATTTTTTGAAAAAACCCAAAAATTAATTTTAAATTTTCTTATCGATAACAAAAAAAAATTAATCTTTTTCTTAACTTATTATGTGGCCCGGGATTCTCCCTTTTGTGCCAGTGAGATCACGATAGCCTGCCCCCAGTGCGTTTGTCAAGATCTGATGTTTCGCGTTCAGTCAGCGTTCCCCTTGTAACGTGAATGTAGCCAATTGAAATTGGGGAAAATTTTATTTGCAATTACCCTAGTAAGGGTAAAATGTATACAAAATTTTGAGGGCTTAAAATTTGAGTTGCCCCCTTTTAAATATTGTTATTTTTTATGAAAAAAAAATTTCACGGAGTCTAGGGACGGGAGAGTAGGGTGAGGGTGGCAGAGAAAAAACAGTAGTTACTCGAGTTACCTGAAACATGCCACAGAATGTTTGTTTGCTTTATGCTTTCACTTTAAAACAGAAACTGATTTTTTTCGGTCAGCATGTTTTGATGTTTTTGTGAATATGTGTTTCATTTCAAAAGTTTCCCCTTGAATAGGGGAAATTATTTTTAATAATTTGTCACAGTGAGTAAATAAATAAAAAAGGGGAAACATTCTTTTTTTCTATTTACAAAAGTTAAATTTCCCAAGCTTTGCCCCCGTAAATAATTTCCGAACCCCTTTAAAAAGTAATATTTACAGCTGTTCTCAACTTGATTGTAGAAAAAAATTAAAACGTATTGGTTCACGCCTAAAACACAGTTGATCCGTTATTTTATCCCCCCCCCATTCTTTGCAAAGTTAAAAGGGCCTCTATTTCAGCAATCAGATACAGGGGAGAAAGATAAGTCACACCAAAGGCATGACGTAATAGTAAAATAGCCCTTTATACTTGGCGTTGTTTAAAAATAAAAGATATTCTTTTTGACAGAATTTTTCGAAATGAGCTTGTTTATGTCTAGGTTAGTTGTCGGTAAAAAATTTATATATAATGCGCAATTTAAATAAAAGAATAAACATAAAATATTTGAAATATTTCCCGAGAATTATTGAAATATTTGGGGAAAATGTGTTTTGGTATCCCAAGACGAAATTGTCATATTAAAATGGATCAGATATGAAAATTTGGGAATTTTAAAATTTTAATTTTTTATTTAAAAAATACCCGGAGAAATATTTTTTTTGCTCTGTTATTTTGGGGTTTTTATACCCGTTTTCCCTTAAGGAAAAAAAAAAAGAAATGAAAACAGTTATACTTTTTTAACCAAATACTGGGGTCAGATATTTAAAGATATTTTCAGTGTGTGGGAAAGTTTTGCTTTTAAATTTTTTGGACCCGTTTTATTTTTCTAAAATTTGTTTTTATGAAGTGTTTTTTGCGAAATTTTAAGAAGGGGGGTCGTTTTTTAAATTTCCGAAAAAATGAAATTTAACTGGTGTTTCGGGCGTTTTTCATTTTTCCTTGAATTATAAAAAAAAAACATAAATAAAGGCGTTATAAGATTTCAAGAGAAAATTGAAGTTGAAAAAATATATAAAATTTTCCCGTTTTTTTACAAGACACCGGAATATACTTGCTAATTGTTTGTGAATTACTTTGCAAAAGGGGTTTTAATTATGCTCTAAGTGCGTGGGTTGCTTTTTTATTATTATTATTATTTCGTTCAATTTCCCTACAAGACCAAGTAAAAATCGGTTTTACTATGAAGTTAATTCACTCTTAGAAGTTGTCCGGTATTTCGTTCGTATGAGAAATCTGAAACTACTCAATTTTATCATTCTTTAAATTATGTATAATTGGCAAAAAAAATTTTCGACAAAAATGAAAATAAAAGAAAAAAGAGCGGTAAGAGGTGCTGATCGGTGTCGTTAGTAAAATAAATTTATTACATAAATTTTTGTATTATTTTTTTTTGTATTTAGATTAAAACGGGTGCTTTTTTTAGGCAATAACGTTCATGTTTAAACAAAAATGATTTTTCTTTACTCCCACGGCCAACTTAAATTAAAAAAAAGTGGTTTCGAAAAATATTAATAGTAAAAGTCTGCAAAAGAATGAATTTTAAATATCGCTCCAGGTTTCAATATAAAGAAATATAAAAGAATATATGAATAGGCATGTCAATGGGGTTTTAAAGTGATTTTGAAATAAAAAAAAATGCCATGCTTGTATGATGTGAAACATTGGGTTCGGAAAAGTTATGGGGACGCTTATAGCCGGAAAAGGGATTCACCCCAAAACCGAAGTAGAGCCTGTGAGTGTGGGAAAAAGAACATTTTTTAAATTTTCGTAGTTATCTCTTGGGTTTTAAATATCTTTGTTACTGTGAGGGTTCGATGGCCACGTATCCAAAGACGTAAAAATGGACAGTAGTTCCCTTGCTTGGCGCTCGCATTAAGGGGGAAGGCTTCACTTAAAACCTTTGGCGGTGGATTCAATCAGGAATGAGTGTCGAGATGATTAATGTAATTTTTGAATTGCTTTAAAATTGACCAAAAAAGTATAAATAAAGGATCCGCTGTGAATCAAATAAAAAAATACAAAAAAAAAAAAAAAAAAAAAAAAAAAAAAAAAAAAAAAACTTGAAAAAAAAAAATAAGTAGATCGAATTTAAAAAATGTTTTACTTTTTTCATTTTTTAAGGTTTGTTAGCAAAAAATATTGCTCTGATGTCAAACTTGAAAAATTTTTCCATTTAAGATGATTAAAAACAAAAAAAACATTCCTTAAGAAACAAAAATTAGATAAGAGTTAAAGGATTTAAAACCTAATTTATGGGCTAGATTGTAAAAAAATTTTCATTTATAGCTATCTAAACCAGCCGAATTGCAAGGATCGCCCAAATTAAGGAAAGGCCCCCTTTCCCGGTCCGCGTAGTGCCTTAAAATTTGGTTAAGGGAGAGCCCCAAAAAGGCTCTGATTAGGGACTTTATTCGGGGTTTGTATTTTTTTAACCCTTTTGGAATTTTTTTATCATGTTTTTTTGAAAAGCGAAGGAGAAACAGGGTTAAAAAAAGACAGCAAAATTTGTTTTATATTTAATTTCATTTACGTTCTCGCTGTTGTGTATTTTTAACCCCGTAATGTGTTTGCGTTGATATCTTATTTTGGGCCCCAACTTCGGTGCTGTGTATGTTTTAGGGAAATAAATTTTAGTTAAATTTTAAAATATATAATAGTATTGCAAGTGAACCCATCTCGTCTTGTATTGTGGCCGGGCTAATATGGGGGAAATGCTGGTTGAGCCCTTGCGGAACTTTTTTTATTTTAAATTTTTTACTTTTTATTGATTTATTTTTTAAAAATTACAAATTAAAATCCCGGGTTACGAAAAAATTGTGTTTGACAAATTTTTACGAAAAAACTGAATCGGGAATATGCTTTTTTTGGGGATAAAATATTTTTTAAACCCAAAGTGTAGTAAAAAACTTTTCCCCGCCCATTAGTCGAAAGAAAGATTAAAATTTTTAATGTTGCTTGACGGTCATAACACAAACTTGCACCGACGTTATGCAAGGAGTCATGTTGTTTCTTTTTGGTTTAAAAATTTTAGTACATAAAAAAGAGTGCTGTAGCAAAAGTCCCCCGACATATTTTATGCAAAAAAATTTTTTCCCCTTTAAAAACCAGAAAAAAAGTGGTTTGAATATGATCTTACAAATAAAAAAATATATTGTGAAGAAGGTATTTAACCGTTGCGCTTAAAAATAATGAGACATTTTAAAATAAATATTATTTTTTCCCAAAACATTTTGCGGGCCCCGTGTGCAGGATTTGTTTGTGGGGGGCCCAAGCTGGGGGGGTTTGGGGGGGTTTCCCCCCCCCGATTGTGATTTTTTTTTTAATAGGAATAAATGATGCTTTTCTGTCCCTGAAACCCTTTAAGGAGCATAAATGTATTAATTTTTAAAAGGAAAAGCTATTTTAAAAATTTCATCACCCTTTTCATGTATGTATGTTGTAAGTCACAGTTTTGGCATTTTTCTGTATGATACCCAGTAAAAAAAAAGTTGAAGTTTTAAGATGTTTATTAAGTAGCTAGCCCCTTAATTGTGTTTTTCCCCATTTTTTTGATTTATGTAGTAAATGACCCGTTATATATAGTTAATATTACAATTTTAAATCAGTCCTCTTGAAATCCTGAAAAGCGGCTTTTGTCTCTATGAACTAAAAAAGAAAAAAAATCATAGAAATTGTAATTTCGTTGTGTAGTTAAATAAGGGTATCCTTTTGGAAAAAGGGCCCAAATTTTTTTGTTTTCCCAACAAAAAAACGAAGTTTTGAAAATTTACTATTTACCACGATTTAAATGCAATAAATTTAACTGTCCCAAAGATTAAAAAATAAAAGAGTGTATTTTTACTTTTTTGACTTCAAACTATAACAACAGAATTTTAAATGATTTTTTTATGTTTTGAAACCCCTCAAAAGTAAGGGTTTTTAGATGGTTTTTGTAAGTTTATGAGAAAATTTTTAAAAATGGGGTTTTAAAAAAAAAAGGTTAGGGGACCCAAAAGGTAAATTTGAAAGTAGTTTCAAATTATAATTGTTGAAAAAATAAAAAGATAGGAAAAAATATTTAAAAATTTAATAAATTTGGGGAAAGAAAAACAAATAAACCATCTATTTTTCAATTTTCGATTCATTTTGTTTACTTAAAAAAAGCAAAAATGTAAGCATTTTAAAACCCTTCCCAAAAGAGAAAAAATAATATTTTTCCCCACTCCCAATAAGTCGATAAAGCGATAAAGAAGCAGCCAACAAAATTTTTATCTGGACATGTGGGGTAATTCCCTCCCGGACCGGTTTTTGGTCTTTATCCTGTGTATTGTGTCAAAAACCCGTTGCGAGGGTGAAAAATTTGAAAATTAGGGCTTAGAAATAAAAATTTAAACCAGAGTTGGGGGGGGGGGGGGGGGGGAGGGGGGGGCCCCCGGGCCCCCCCCTGGAACGTCCCTGTGTTGAAATGTACATGTTAAAAAAACCCCAAAAAAAAAAAAACCCCCCCCCTTTGTTTGAAAAAAATAAATTTTTAAAAAATGAAAATAATGAATATTTTATGTTATGTTTTTTTAAAAATAATGATATCTTGTAAAAAAGGTAGATTTAATAATGAATCATAGCAATATTGTATTGTGTAAATTAATTTTAGATGTTAAAATTTACGTTTTTTTTTTTTTTTCTTTTTTTTTTTTGTTTCAAGTAAAATTTTTCCAGGTTTTAAATAATAACCTCTAGGTATTTTTTAATGAAAGAAAAGAAAAAAAATTAGATTAACGCAAATCACCAGGGGTAAAATTTCATAGTTTATGTTTGACATCCCAAGTTGGAATTTTATAATTTATTGTGTAGGTGGTAGGTGTTTTCCTTGTTTAACGCATTTTCTTTATTTTAAAAACATTTTTTTATAATTATGGTAAGGGGGGTTTTCGATGGGTTCAATGTCATTTTCTTTATAAGTTAAAGAATATTTGCCCTTTAAAAATTTTAAAAGTTAGCTTTGAATTAAAAATAGCCCTGCTAAAACACTGATTTCAGTGAAATCAAATTTTTAATTTTTTTGGTTGATAACTAATAAGTTGGTGCGTTGTGGGGGGCATTGTAAAGCAAAAAGTCTTGTGGGTTTTGGGATTTTTTCTTATTTCGGCGGGATAATTAAAAGAATCCCAAAATAAATTTTTCAAACTATTTTGGTTATGTAAATTGTAAATTTTTTGTTTGCTTTGGTTGGAAAAGCGAATTCATATTTACGACTTCTGACTGTGTGTGGGTGGTTGTTTAAATTTTTTTATTTTTTTTTTTTTTTTTTTTTTTTGTCTTTTTTTTGCAAAAAGTTAAAATTTTTGCTTCGAACAGTAGAAAGGGTTTTAAATTTGATAAAAAAATGAGATTTAGGGATGTCGGTTATAAAAACCCGATGTCGGGACGGTGAGGAAAGTTAAAGTAAAGTGGTGTTAACGATGGTAAAGAATTTCGGAACGATGCGAATGCAAGGGGCAAATCTTTTAAATTATGGAAGTACTAAAAAATTGGTCGGTGGTTGAGTTATAAATGAAATAAGACGAAGTCTCAAAGCGAGGAAGAAAAAGATTTGCTAAAAAAAATATAATGTCTTTTATGTAACCCCAAAAATTTTACTATCAAAAGAAATTTGCGAGAAGTTAGTATTAAAATTTTTTTTATTTTTCTTTTTATCAACCAAATTATTGTTGTTGTATTTTTTTCTCGCTTGAATGCATCTAATAATAGGGGTTGCGGCTTTTGTCATAAAGTTATGTTTTAGTAATTCCCCGGAAAAATAGTAACAATTATGAATTGAAGATAAAGTGGTCACTTCGGTAATCAAAACCCAACTTTATTTCGGAAGTCCCCAATTAGGCGGTCATAAAATTTATGAAGCATTAAAATTATTTGATGTGACAATGTCATAAAAAAAACACTGGATTAAAAAAAAATTTTTAAAAGCGCAGGGAAAAAAAAAAACCAGACGGTCTGGCATCCCCCATGGTCTGAAGCCCTGTGGGCGGAAGCACTATGTTGTTTTTTTTTTGTCGGTTAATTTACGTGGGGGGAGCGTAAAAAACATTTCACGGATATTAGTATTTTTTAAAAATATAGAATTTTTTACATGTATTTGTGTACCTTTTGGGAAATTTATGGATATTTATTTTTCATTTTCCCGGAGTTGATCTGACCATATTCGCCCTTCATCAGACTTTTTTTGGGAAGCCCATTTTATTGTTAAGGGGCGTCCAAATGAAGATGGGAAGATCATTATAGAAATTTGCGGGCAAAGGGGTTTAAAAAAGAAAAGATGTAAATGTAAAAACCCTCCGTACCCCCCCCTCTTATTAAAATTAAAAGTTGCATTTCCCTTCCGAATCTTTGATTTGTCAAATAAAATTTTGAAATTCAAAAATCGTAAAAAAAAAAAAAAAAAACAATTTAAGTGATTTATTTTTTGAATCGGAAAGAATGTCTCGTTTGGTATAATTGGAAAAAAAAATAAAAAACTGGACTTTGTTTTTTGAAATTATTTTAGCTTATCTTTAATTATATTGCTGTTCATGTAAGTTATTAATAGGTGGTTAGTTTGTGAGTCAGTTAGGAAAAAGAAATAAAAACTTTAGAATTTTCTTTTAAAATTTTATGAAAAATTCATTTTTTTTATTTTTTCTTAACCTAAATTTGTCGAGATCAAAATTACTGCAAAAAAAGTTTTTTAATCCTATAATGGTAATTTTCGCATTAAAGTATACCAGGTGTGGTTTTTGCAAAGCATTTTTCTTTTTCTTGTGGTGGTATTTCTATAAAAATAAAACATTTGAGAATAGTCGAAATACAATGTAACTCTAAGCAATTTTTATTGTGCGGTCAGTTTTTTTGCCCCCATAGATTTGGGATGCGTGAAAATGTCTCCGTTGTAGGGCAAAAGTCTTGTACAAGATTTTTATTTGGGAAACTGTTCTTATGGGCGTTTTTCATTTTCCCCCAAAAAACGTAAGAAACCCCTTCTTTTTCTTTTTAACGACGGGTTTTTTGGGAGGTCATGATAAGACCCAAAACGGTGTTTAAAAACTTTTTTTTTTTTATTTATTTGGGTGTACTTTACAGGTGCAGTGAAAACTGATGTTTGAAGTTTTGGGAAAAATTTAAATTAAACATTTCACTATGGTAGCTAGGAACAAATGATTTTTAATTTTTTGTCAAAAAAAACCTTTGAACAAAAATGAAAAAAGTGTATTTTGTGAATTTTCCCTCTGTTTTGGCTCCAAAATTACGACAAAAAAATGTGAATTGTCGTTCCTGAAAACACAAATTTTTTTGACAACAGCAAATTTATGGTTTTGGAAAAGGGCAGATTTCTTCACCCCCCTATTTTCAATAAGTTGGTAAGACGTTTGATAACCGGCTTCGCCCCGGGTTTAGAAAATCTTATATCTACTTGCGACCCTAAAATGATTCTTTGGGGCCGTTTAGTAAAAATTTTGAAAAAATTCAAAGACATTATGTAGCGGTCAAATTTGAGTCAAATTTCAAACAGAAAAAATTGGTGTAGCTCTCTTTAAAATCTAATATTGATGAAGTATTTAAAACATGGGACATATTTATATAAAAAGTCCGAAAACCCCCCCTTTTGAAATTACAAAACGATAATTTTTTTTTATTTATCCCTTTTTACTTTCGTCTTTTTGTGCAGGAATCTTCAGCGACTTGTAAAATGTCCAACGCTCCCCCTAGTACTAAGAGAAAACCGGGCGATAAAGGAATGAAGGGTTAGTTTGGTTTTAATTAAATTTGTTTTGTGGTTTGACCTGATAGGTGGAAATGTAAGAGCATCTAATTTAAACATAACCGTAGACTTATTTTTTTGAGTTTGAATTTGTTGTTGTTTTTAAAAAAAGTAACAGAAGAGACACTTCCGAATTATCTGTGTAATAAATGCCCCTTTTCTTAAAATGTGAGGGAGTCTTTTATGCCTACTTCCCCTCTAGTTCCCTGTATTGTCTTAATGGTTTTTTTTCTTTTTCAATGCAAACTTGTGGCTTTGCGGTTTTCAGCCAAAATGTCCCCCAAAAAAAAATTTTTGTAAATTTTCAAAAAACCCTGTATGGTGAAGTTATTTTTTTTCCTATTCGCCCTTTTTTTGACTTTTGGGAAATTTAAAGCCCGTTTTTAGTATCTTTCTAAAATTTATCTATCGGAGAATATGTATTTAGAAATTTAGTGTATTTGAGCAAAAGAAAGACGTTTCTTGATGTGAGAAAAAAGTTTGCGATAGGGTTTTCCCTTGTTAGTTCCGGGGATATTTTAAAACCAACCATGGCGTTACCCCAAAGTGGGTTTCGAAAGGTGTTTAAATTTTTTACAACGCAGCTTTATACTTTCTGGTTACTTAGTTAACACTTTCTTTTGTGTTGCCCGTTTTCGTTTCTGTAATTATTTGCTGATAAAGTTTTGAAAAGTGTTTTGAAATGATGAAGTGACAGTTGTTTTTGAGCAATTTCATAATCTGTAAGATCAGTTTTTTGGGTAAAAATTTTTTTAAAAGGGAATTACGATTTAATGAAACCGAAAAATATAAGCATTGTTGATTTAAAAATGATTTGGTGTTTGGTTGGGCTGCTTCATCGATTGAAAAAACTGCACTCTACTTAAGTGGTGAAGCACGACTTAATATGAAGAAAATGGTAATTTGGCCACAGTGTCAAAAATTTAAATTGGGTGTCTTAATTTTTTTGGTATGTTAAAATTTTTTTCGGTGTGGGGGTGGAGCAGTAGGAAGGTTTTCGATTGTAAAATTTTTTTTATTCGTAGTGTGTGTTTTCATAATTTTTTTTGAATGATAAAAATTATTTTTTGTATAAAAAAATTTTTTTTTTTTTAAAAAATAAGAAAAAATTTTTGGGGCACTGCCGTTTGTCCCTTTCGTAACACACGTAAGTTTGACCCTCTTAACTTTCGTTTAGATGGTTGTGCCCAGTTCCCGACTTTTGTCCCGATTGGGGGCAAAAATTTTACTGATTTTTAAAAAATTTTTGGAAAGAATAAGTGTAAGAAAAAAGAAAGTTGCTCTTTAATAAATTTCTCATCGATTAGTTTAAATTATAAGGTTGTTTTTATCCCGGGTTTCATGGGATCAGGGGGGGGCACCCCGGGCGCACCCCCCCTTAAAATTGCCCGGGTACTAATTTTTCTTTTGTTTGGGACAATTACGCAAAAAATTAGTTTTTTCCCTCGACGCTCAGTACATTATTTGTCTTTTGTTCTGACTGAAAATTAAAAAAAAAAATTTTTTTTAGTCGCTTTGCTGATGGGGAAAAAAAATGCATTTCTTTGTCGTACATCGAAAACGTAATTTTTCTTTGTTCTGTGTTTTGAAATTAAAAAGAGCCGGCCTGGAAAAAACCCAAATAGTGCGTTTGACCCATTGCCCAGAACTGTGCATCGGATGGTCGGTTTGATGTTCGTAACAGTTTTGGGTTTTCAATAGGGTTTAAAGCGAAAGCTGGATCCTTACCCGTGTGGGGATGCGCGGGTGGTTTGACCAGCAGGGGGAAAGCCAAAGGGTTTGGGTTTTTTATGGGGCGGTTATGTATTTTTTTTTTTGTGATAGGTTTTTTTTGTTTGGGTGAAAAAAATGCATTGTTTTCCCCCCCCCCGCTTGTTGCCTTTAAAAAGAAATTTGTTAGGTAAACCCCCAAAAATCCCAAAAGGGGGAAAAAATTCCCGAACTTTCGAACGGGTTGTCGAAATTCTAAAAATTCTTTTTTTGTTTGGGGTTTTTTTTTGCCCCAAAAAGGATTTGGGTAATCCGAAATCCAAAAAACCAGAAGCCAGGAGGGGCAAAAAATTTTTGGGGGAGCAAAGACCCCCCCCTTTTTTACCTCATTTTTTCCCCCCCACCCCCTCCTAATCCCCTTTTTCCCCCCCCTTTTTTTTTTCCCTTAAACTCTTTTAAATAAACTTCTTTAAAACCCCCACCCCTCTGGTGACGGGTCTACATGCGTTTCTCATTTTCGCCCCCCGGCTCAAAATTTCTCCCCCTATTATCCATTTTCTCTTAAGGCCCCCCCCCCTTTCAAAGGGGGGGGTTCTTTCGGGAAAAAATTTTCTTACAAAAAAAAACCCTTTGGGGTTTAACTGCCCATAATGTGTCTGTTGGAAAATGGGGTTTTAAAACCCCCCAAAAACACAAAAACCCCCCCCCCCCATTCCTGACTTCCCTTTTCCCCCCTTTCAATATTTTTTTTTCCTTTAAAATTTTTAAGTTCTCCCAAATTTTATTTAATATTTAACCCCCCATTTTTAAATACTTTCCCCCTTTTCTTTCTAAACTCCCTATAATAATAAATTTTTCAACAAAATAACATTTTTTATTCTTCCTTTTTGCCTTTCCCCCCCCCATTTTTTTTTTTTTTTTTAATAAATTTTTCTTTTGTTTTCTTATATGTTCCCCCTTAAAATTTTAGGGTCGGGTTACTTCCTTCGGGTAAAAATAATGGGGATTTTGCTTAATTTTTTAAAAAAACCCTTTTTGCCGGCCCTCTAACCCTTTCTCTTTTTTTTCCCCCTTTCTTGAATCCCCCCCTTTTTTTTTTTTCTGAACAACGGGAAAGAAAGAACAAAGGGGGCAGAAAAGAAATTCCTAATTTACTTCCCCTTAAACCCATCGAATTTCTTTAATTTTCATATATTTAAATCGTTTAAAAGGTTCTGGGACCGAAATTTTACATTGCCTTTTTTGCAAATTTGAAAACATTTTTAACCATAGTTTGGTTTTCTTTATTCAATTCGAAGGCTTAAAAAATAACATGATTATCCCCCGATTTTAAAAAATGGGTTTCACCGAGTTTTTTTTGTATTTAAAATTCTACATCTGAAAAACCGGAATAAAGGCGAGTCTTTAACCGGAAATATAACACAAAACCTTTGGACTCGGCATATGGTTCTTTTTTTGTTTGCTAAATTTTTTAAAATATTATGGGTTTTTGAAAATTAAGATTTTTTTAAAAGACAAAAACAAAAAACATACCCAAAAACCACTTTTTAAAATTTTGTTGTTTTGTGCAAATTTTGTCAAGGGAACTGTACAAAATGTAATGATATTTTTTTAAATTGTTTTAAAAATATTATTTAAATTTGTAATAATAGTGAATCTAATATAATGAAGTTTTACTATCTGTGTTTTATTTGATTTGCAAAAATTTCGCTACCCGGACAGGTCTTGGATACAACCTCATTTAAGCTTTTGTGCCCAAAAATACGGGTAAAAAAGGGCTTTTAGGAAAAAAAAAAAATTTTTTTAGGGAATTTTTCCTGGAGAATTTTTAAATTTTGCTTATCATGAAAATTTGATTTTTGAAGTATTTTTAAAATTCACGCGGTCCTTCACCAATTTTTACTGACCCTTTTTTTTCCCGTCCGTTGGTAATTAAATTCGGGAACTTTTCTTGCCCCTTTATTTGTAAACATAGATCGGTGGCCTAAATCTGTTATTTGCTTTGTCGGACATGCTTAAAAAAAGGAAAAAAAAAAGAAAAAAAAACTAGTATTAATACGGAGGGTTATGTATTTCCCTTTGTTTTTAGATATCACAGGAAAGGGGGAGCTTAGGTGCAGCAGCGTTCAAGACCCCAATGATTTGTTTTACATTGGTGGACTAAATGAAACGTTTCTTAAATAAAATGAATTATTAAAAAACTGCACGGGTTTCTAAAAATTTTAAAATGATGACAGAAGGCGGTTAGTTTTTTCCCGAAAACTTGTATGAACTCAGTTTGTTTTCCCCTGTGTTTTTTTTTTTACAGGGATAACCTGAGTTTGCTAAAATTTTTTTAATTATGTCCCCTTTTTTTCTAAAAAAAGTGATAATCGAGACAGGGGTGATGAAGTCGAATTTCACATAATTTTTTCTAAAAAGATGGTTTTTTAGTGTAGAGATAGCATGAAATTAAAATGCTCCCCATTTTGAGGTTAAAGAAGTAAATTTAGTCAAAATATACTTCCGGGGTAGTTCGAAAGTGACCCCCATGTAATTGAATTTTTTGTTCCCTTTTTAGGCATTTGGGGGTAACCGGGGGCAAATGGGTATTATTTAACGTGGAAATTCAAAGTTTTTAAAATAAGACTTGATGGTTCCCGGTTTTTTTTTTGAAAAAAAAAAGGTTTTTATTTGCGGCCGGCAAATGAAGTATTGATTTTCACTGGTATACCATCCCCTTTTTTTTTTTGTTTTTCTTGTACAAATGCTTGATCGATATTTTTTTTTGAAAATAGGCTTTCTGAAACTGTATCAAATGGATATGAAATCGCCGTAGACCCTTGTATGTCGGTGCAAAAGTTAAATAAAAAATAAAAAAAAAAAAACTGGATTGAAGTAGAGGGAATTTTATAGAAAAAGGCTTTTATTTTTTTGGGTTTTTTTGCAAAGACTGTATTTTAAAACATAACAATTTTATTTCATCCCCTTTTTTTATTTCAATTTCGGGTTGCTATTTTTGATAAAATCAGATAAAAGTTTTTTAAAAAGTTTGGTGTAAAAAGGCCTTTCAGTGTTTGAGATTTTTAATTATTTGCTTTTGGAGGTTTTGTTGTAAACAAGTTTAACAACAGTTAATGTTAAATAAACCCCCCCAATATTCACGGTTTTTTCCTAGGCGGCCCAAAAATTTTTTTTTTTAAAATAATCTCGCCCGGTATGCTACGTTTTGACAGCGAAAAATGAGTCAGCGCCTTCGCTTTTCGGGAAAACGTTAAAAAGAAAGTAAACGGGGTGGGGTAATCCACGGGGGGGATTCGAACACATTTTTCCAATGAATTTTGTATTTTGAAAGGCCCAATCTAATCCACGGGCAATATGATCACGAATTTCCTTTCTATTGCAATGATGCAAATTTTTTTGGACCTTTTTAAAAAAACAGACTGAATTTATACGACAGCTTTCATGCATGTCGTTCTTACCTGTTTTCGTATTTTGATGTAAGTAGTATGTAAGGATCTAAAAGTATTGGTTTTTACCGCTGACAATGTTTTGATGGAATTCTTACATCACAAGTGTCCCGTGGGAAGGGAGTTAACTGCATTTCTCATTATGGCAAACGTTGAAAGATCAAAGCAGCAGTTCGGAATTAGACACGCTTGTTAATTAATGTAAGGCTAATTCCAAACAATCAATGTATGAGGAACAGTTTATCCAAAATAAGTATATATAAAGACTTATACTATATTTGAAGCAAATAACTAGAGCTAGATTATAAATAAATAAATAAGTTGATAAATAAATATATATATAAAAAAAGATACAGTAACAAATAAATAAATCTACTACTTTGTAAAATGAGTTCAACTTCCTTTCATTCATATTGGCTTGTTTTAAACATGTGCAATATGATCCGACTCTGGTAGAGGAGGCGGCGACTCATGTAGCAATAGCATGAGCTTGTCAAGAGTTGCAAGCAAATTTTGGGTGCCAAGACAACCCTGCACGACAAGGTCTTCGTTACTGCTATGCATGTGAAAAAACGCTACATGCACCAATTGTGGATGCAGATTTCACCCTAAATGTGTGGCAGATGAATTATTGGGCTATACAGACGAACTTCCGTTTGAATGCAAATACTGTTAATTTAAACACAGATTCTAAGACATTTTTAACACTGCACACTCCATCATGTATAAGGGTGTTAATACCATATTAAATGTTTCGGACATTAATCATGTAGAAAGTTGTCACAGATGTTGTGCTGTGCTTCTGCAAATTTAGGTTTAGATACAGATGCTCTGTAAATTCCAGTTATATGTTTTGTTTTATAAAGTTTCTTTGTTAAAAATGCAAGTAATACCGTAAAGAATGTCTTTGTTTATCATTGTAAACAAACAAACATTCTGTTTTTAAGAAGTTGGAACTGTTCGGAATTAGCCCCCCTGTTGTTCGGAATTACCCCCTCTGTTCGGAAATACACGTCCAATAGGTAATATCTTCAATACACTATACTGACAATATCTGTATACTTATATAGTTCGGAATTATACACGCTAAATCAGCTGGAATCACTCTATAAACAAGTTGTTTTTAAATGGCAATATAAGTGGGTATTTTCGAACATTCAACATTATTGCTTAACTGTTCGGAAATACCCACACCCGCTCTACATAGGTTAAACTCGGAAAAGAAAGTCGCATTTGTCTTGCGCAGGGGCTACTACGCCGTCTAAATGTATCAGCGTGGACTTCTTTTTTATTTGCTAATATGGGGTCAATGTTCATTTTCTTCGAACGATTTGAAAATACCTGGGCTTTTGTAAGACATGCCAGCTTTTCATCTACGAAAAAATGTTTGCACTCGGAAATAACACAAACTTCATCAAATCATTCCAAAGATCTTTTCTGATATTGTCTAAAAGTGTTAGCATATACCTCTGATGTTAGATACTTTATATTTTGAGCGCTGCATACCTACATATTTCAGAAATATCCTAAAATAAATGAGCCGCACCATGAGAAAACCAACACAGTGGCTTTTCGACCAGCATGGAGCATTCGCGCAGTCTGGTCAGGATCCATGCTGTTAACTAATGGTTTCTCTCATTGCAATAGGCTTTAAAATCGAACAGCGTGGATCCTTACCAGACTGCGCGGATGTGCAGGCTGGTCCGGATCCATGCTACTCGCAAAGCCACTATGTTGATTTTCTCATGGCACGGCTCATATATCACGTGGCGGAGCTGATCTTTTTAAATAAAAAATAAACATTTCACGCGATATCTAGTACTTTAAAATCAGTAAGAATTAATATACATGCACTTGGAACTTATATTAAGGGAAATTTCCTGTTGATTCTATGGAAGCGTTAAATAGCCTTCAGATGGTAATACGTTTTATAAGGCCGCCTGGGATATACCAAAGTAATGATATTTTCATAGATCACTTTATGTTCTTAAAATGATATAGACTAGCCACTAGACTGATGATAGATATATTTCTACATTCCCCTTTTTTCGAATTTAATTCCATAAAGACAAAAGCCAGTCTGTTTGAGAGATTTTACAGAGGATATTGAACATAGGATATTCACTACATTGTCAAAAAATGCAAAAAGATATCATAGCCTATGAGCTTGTCTAAAAATGATACTGAATATTACATTCAGCGGGACGGAATTGATAAATTGTTTGTATAATAAATAAAGGCCAAGGTTTCATAATGAAAAGCAGACGACCGCTTTGCACTTGACTAGAATCCACTTTTCCATACTCAAAAGTCAAGTTAAGGGGACGCATACTGCTACATTCACAGTTCATACAGCAATGCGGAAGGGGTGCATATTCAAGAAATCGATGGTGGGAAAATAAAAAACATATTCCTAAACTGATATAATACTGATGGACACCTGTAATATTCAGTATTTTGTGGATAAGGATGTGGTACTATGAATGTAATAGGAAAACAGAGGTCTTTGTGAAAGTACATTCAACACAAAATATTAAGCTTTTGTATAAGGAAAAAACAGGTTTTTTACAATAACAGTGTTCCAAATAATGTTGAAGGGATGAGATTTTCTTTCTAACACACCAGGTTTGCTTAAACATGTAAAAATTTAACGCCACGTCAGTTCAGCTCGGGATGGACGCCATATTTCTCATTGATAAAAAATGTAAACAAAAAAATCAGAGTGGGATTAGCATTGCAAAGGCATAACATGACATTCTACACAATGAATACCTTAGAACAGATGTCTAAGATGCTACACAGGTCAGGCGGGTTAAATGCATAATGGCGATCACTTGAAATTCATCTTGAAAAGGTGGTTAATTTTAGTTTGTTTACATGGTTTTTAATTTTCCCACGACTTCTCGGCGATTCACTGCAAATGTATTACTGCGCCGGACGAAAGGTAACTCTAATAAACAACGGGAGACAACTTAGGTGTCAGCACGTGTACGATTTTTAAAAAAACATGTCGATGATTATAATTTCTTATCAAATAATGAATCCTATTCAGATATTCGTCTTTAATATTAGAAAATTATTAATTTCTGGGGACATTTGTCAAAAAATATTACTTACATTGGACTACTTTGCGCATCAAACTGGTTTCCGCTTCAGTTGTGAGGCACTTCCGTTATACTTTTTGACAACAATAACAAAACATAAAATGAATCAATAGTCACTTATAAACCGACTGCTACTTAAATCAGTGTAAGTAAAGTTGTTGTTACAACATTATACATGTTCGTTACGTTATGAGATAAAGTTTATCTTGAACTGCATAATCCATTAATTACGTTTAGATGATATTGCATTTACAACTTATTTGACCCCATTTTTTTACGTGAATGACAGCATTCTCGTGCAACTCGTGCAAACAGAATTATGAAAAGTATGGTGGAGAATTCAAGGACAAATTATAAATGACATTAAAGTGAGGATAACTGTATATTCGTCCAGTTTTGATCATTGACATGCCTGCTGTGTATTAGTAACTTTTGTGAACAAGATTAGAATGTTACTTTTGCACATATACACATTGATTGGACCTCTCAACCAAATTTCATACCTTATTTTAGGGATTTTTAAGACAATACATTTTCAAAAGTTTGTTAAATGTGTTTTGATATTTAAGTGCATTGTAGTTCATGAATACCAAGTTAAAAATTAATAATGGCAACATTTCTAGGCCCTTATTGTAAGCCACTAGACTTCTGTAACGATAAATGTTTAATGTATTAAGGGGAATATACTCTTTTAGTTTTGGAATGTGGCATTCCTTGACCATCGTATCTTTTCTTATGCACTACTTTGTAAACAAACTAAATAATGTGTTTTAGCTTACATATGCGAAATGAAAAGCAATACAGTGACCATATTTCACATTCTTTCTTTAAATTAGAATCTGTAGGACATTGATAAATGTTTGGACAAGGTGAAGCACTATTATTTTCGCACCAAAAAGTCTTAATTGTTGACTTTGAATGTACACAAGAAGTCTTATGTAATTCAACAATAACTTTCTTGTTTCAGTTTTCTCATTTTTATTTTAGTGAGCAATCCTTTGTGTACTTATAACAGTTGAAACAGTATCCATTTCATGTACCAAAACCTTGTACTTTTTTGCAGGTAAATTTTATCATACCCCACCCACTTTTTTCTAATTTCAAAGTATGCGTCCCCTTAAACATTCTACACAGATTGAGAAGGTACAGCTACAGTAAACAACAATTAAGTTAATATTTTTTAAGGTTCTTTGCTGGAGGATTAACTTAAAAGGTTGCATAAAACAAAACCTATGTGTTGTTTATGCTCATGACGTATACATAATACACATTG
The DNA here is from genome assembly GCF_021730395.1 of Mercenaria mercenaria. Classification (NCBI taxonomy): domain Eukaryota; kingdom Metazoa; phylum Mollusca; class Bivalvia; order Venerida; family Veneridae; genus Mercenaria; species Mercenaria mercenaria. The sequence goes on from NC_069378.1 coordinate 60,540,156, forward strand.
AAGGAACCACATATACACTGCGAGGCTAGTACTACCTACGGTAGCACAGATGTGGCATAGATGTTTTATTACCTGTTTATGTTTTTATTTGTTTCGTGCTCACATGCCATCTAATACCTGCGCGTATTGATATAAAGATAGCATCTGCGCACGTATTAAGCAATATGTTCGCAGGTAATAGCTGGTAAGTGCTTACACAATAGTAAGTCATAACACCGGTACTTTCCAACATGGCGAGTGATACATTTTTACATGTGCGAGGATATATGAGCCGCGTCATGAGAAAGCCAACTTGGTGGCTTTGCGAACAGCATGGATCCAGACCAGCCTGCGCATACTCACAGTCTGGTCAAGATCCATGTTGTTCGCTTACGGTTTCTCTTATTGCTATAGGGTTTGAAACCGAACAGCATAGACTCTGGCACAGACTGTATGGATGCGCAAGCTGGTCTGGATCCATACTGGTCGCAAAGCCACTATGTTGGTATTCTCATGGCGCGGCTCATATATATTTTATATTGATATGTGCGCAGCTATTTCAATACAAGTATGTGCGCGTTTAAGATCTAATACGTCCGCCCGAAATAATTATTATCTGCTCACGTATTTGTATGAAATACAATAATCTTTATTTCTCCTCGGGTAACATTCTGCCCTCGGGTTGACAATATCAATGTCAAACACGTACGCTGCCATATGATATTTATATTATGTGACCTCTGTGCCACCGTAACAATCACTATATTCCCCGATATTTAAGATTAGTACTGTTATTTTAGGAAACGAAAAACGGCATAACACCTCTTAATTTCATCACCTCCATTTTCGGATTGATGAATGTTTATTTCAAAAAAGTATTCACTGACAGAGCAGACAGCCTAAACCGCACCCACTTCTTATATGTGAGGTCGTGGGTTCAATCTCCGACCGCTTATTTATGAAACTTCATACTGAGAAAATATTTTAAACGGTCTAGTAAAACATGGCATTTATTCTACAATTAATGAAAAAGCACTTATCGAATGGTACGTTAAGTACATACAGACTGTAGGCTTTCTGCATCATTAGTACAAAACACATTTTATAACATGTAACGGACATATAGTAAATGAAAGAAAATAGCATAGATAAATGGTTCGGAATATTTAAACTCGATATTAAAATACAAAATATGGTACGAAAGTCTAGTGTTTTTAATCATCAAAGTAGTATGATTGTTCGTAATTGACAGAATAATGCCTTTAAGATTTTGACCTCAAATACCACTGAGCTGCCGAGCGTACCGATCGCGTCAAAGCAGAAACTAATTCTTACATAAACAAATTATTAATTTTTAGTAGTTGCGTTGCTCAGAGGTGTCTTTCATGCCTTTTTAACATTTGAGGAACCAAACATTTTTTTTTCTTTGAAAATGCCGCTTAAACACTATCAACTTGAAAATAACGCCGAAATGCAGTTGATTCTTTGGTAAAACATTCAATATGTTACTTTCAATTTCACTTTACAGCAAACTCGTAGCTATTAAAATTTCTTATACCCCACCCACCCAGTATGTATCTTTTATGTACGGTTGCTTAAGAAGAGATAAGTGCGTTATCCTGTTTACTTCAAGTAAGCTGAAACATTCTCTTAAAATGTTTATTTTAGTAACTGCATTCTGACTTGATTTAAGTTTTTTAATCCTAATATTAAAACAGTTATGATCTCGTAAGTTTTTAACAGTTAAAGTTACAGTATTAATTTTTCAAATTCTTATCAAAACTGGGTGGGGCATTTTTCAGGTCTTATCATTATATCGTCCTTTCTGCTGATTTAATTTCTATAATGGTTCTTGACTGGGCAAATTACGGAGGAGAATTTTTCCAGAAGGTGCGGTATGTTTAGGTTGTTGGAGGATGGTCATTATGTTTTGAATTCAAGTTTATTTGTTAATAATGTCATTATATTGAAAATTATTGATTTCTTCGCATCGTATTTTTAACATATATATGAAGAATACTAGTACATTTGATGGAGATATATTAGGCATTTCAAATAAGAAAGGAAGTACTTAATAATGATTTAAGTCTTTGACACTAGCATTATGACTGAGGCAGATCGGGTTAGATTTGGATATGTTTCTCTTTGTGAACTTCAATTTAAAAGGAGAGTTTCCTCTAATCTCCTGCATTTTTTTAAATTTTTGGATTAAAAAAGTCCCGCGGTGCATATTTGTCATGTCAAATATATCGTCTATGCTTCAGTAAGTTTTATGACCCCGTCATATTATGTGACATCGTTGAGATCGCAATGCTACGGTCATAATCAGCAAAGCGGCCTGTGTTTAATCGTGTCGGTGGCATTGTAATTATACAATGTATAATATTTTCGCTGAGTAGAAACCCAGCTGTTACTTTATGATGGAATATTAGTATTAAGATAAAAAACTGATGTTTTGTTCTGTCAAAATGTCACAATATTTATTTTTTATTTATTTTCTAACCTCCCACGGGATTGTGCTCCCATTTAAAACAATGGGAGGTTTTCACCCGTGGGGTTTACGACTATTTTTTATTTCGCACAGTAATACATCTTTAAGTTAAATTTGAGTTGATATTGATAAAATTATAATTAATTAGCAAAAAGTGAAACATTAAATGCAATTTCAAAATTTCATCGAGTCGCCAGTGGGGGGTTTCCTCCCATAAAGAAAATGGGAGTTTTTTTTCAAAAGTCGTTTTTCAACGCGAAATCATGTCACAACAGTTTTTTATTGTATAAATTATTAATTTGAGTTAAAATATTTTGATTTGAAAATTTTAGAGAAAACCCACGGTTTTTTTCTCCCGTAATTGGTAAAGTGGGAGAAATCCACCCGTGGGACCTCCCATGGGTTAGCAAAAACCCCATGGGAGGAAAAAATACTCCCATGGGAGGACCCACTTTGAAAACCTCCCATGAATTCATTCTTTAACATATAAAGAAGAAAACGACCAATTATTACTCTATGGGATTAGAACTATCGTTAAATGTAAAAAAATCAGAGAAAAGTCAAAGGCAAAAGGTAGCTGAGTTTGCGATCCTCTGAATCTGCAGGTCGCTTTTTAATTGCCAAAACTGATTCATGTTATACCCGTTTTAGCTGTGAAACTCTGGTCAGCAATACAGGGTTATCATGGCCTTCGAATTAATTCCATCTGTATCACCGTTTGTATTACAATTATAATACATATTTTATGGTTGAATGCATACTTATCTATATAAATCCTACAAAGTCTATGTCGGACTTTATCAAAGGGATTATTAAAAAGGTTAGAAAATAAGAAAGCAAAACAAACAATATTTCAAGAGCGTAGCATTTTTAATGATCCACAGAACGCTATATGATTTTTTTTGTAATTGTTACAACTGAACAAACAGCATCAAACTAACAAGAGATGTAGTAAGATTATCTAGTAATAACTGACAGGTTCACAGTGAGAGTAGCGAAATATACCTCATTTTCAATAACATTACATAAATACCGTATTACTGACATATACATAGTATTGCCATAAAACGGAACGCCGACAACTTGGACATATCGGTGTAAGTATTGCCGTTTCATTTCTTTCATCGTTAATTAAGAAATAATTTATAGCAAAAGAATGTTTTAACACTATTTATGCACGATGGGCAATAATACGTCGGGCGTAATAATTTCATGAGGGCACAGCCCTCGTGTAATTATTTGTACGACGTATTACTGCCAGAGTGTATAAATGGTGTTAAAACACGCTTTTACTATAAATTATTTCAATTCTAATATGCCCTTAATCTAAAACAGTAGATAAAATATAGTAGCGCTCTTTCTTGGTCGCAGAAAAAACTTCACCGCACGTTAACATGACGTCATTCTAGCGTAAGCGTGTTTTAACAGAGACTGGCATATTAGAATTTCTATTCTAACATGGCTCGAATTGATTTCCAGTTAAGGTAGTTCTGCACGTTTGAAAAACCGAAAGTGATGGCGTAACGTTATTTATCCGGAAAACGTAGAATAAAGCCTGAATTCGGCGTACGGAAATGAAAATCATTTTATGGATCAATTGAAACCTGTGAGTAAATTTATTACAATGGCACTGTTGCTATATTTCTAAAGTCAAAATATGGTATTAAAACATACGGCACGTTAAAAATTCAAAATAATGTGTTAAAATTAGCGTGAAATGTCCGGTTCACGTTTATTATGGTTAAATATCTCAAAAATAAGCACACGGACCTATACATTTTATTTCACCAAATTATAGTGCCTATGTTTATTAACAATCGTGGAAAGTTTTATCAAAATCTACATTGTAGAAAAAATTCTATCCGCGAAAATGTTATGAAAGTTATGATTTTCCCATAGACTCCTATTATGAAATACTGCATGAGGTCCAAATTTTTCAAATCAGTCTAGCAAAAAATCAAGTACACGTCCCTATCTTTTTTATTTGCTGAATTTTCTAGGTATATTCTGAAGTTTTGAAAAATCAGAGTTTAATCAAATTCTACATTGTAGAAAAATTTTCGATCCAAACGTGCAGAACTACCTTAAACAAAGAAGAAAATCAAACGCAATATATCCTGCGATAAACAACGGTTGACGCACGGACCAGTAAGAGAGCATTATGACGTCAATTTTGACGTCATGTAGCCGCCTGACGTCCGATACATTACTCCTCGCGTAAATAAATTCCAGCATAATATTTATTGAAATATATCAACGTGCATGTCAGAATGAAAACAATCAAGGCCTTCTTGTGATTTATCGTCTAATTGACCACGGTTCATCGTTCAGATGCTTCAGTATTTAACCACTCGGGCTAACGCCCTCGTGGTTCAATTCCTACGCATCTGAACTCTGAACCGTGGTAAATTAGACGATAAACAACGCGAAGGCCTTGATTATTTGTTAATTAACTATTACGAATAGATCTATATGTTATCTTAAAATCTCATTAAAACTTTTCTTTAAAAACAAAATCTTTATTCCAAATTCAAAAGCTCTTTTTCATCCCTTCTATTCAAAAACTCTAAAACACATTCAAATTATTAAAAAAAAACAAGACATAATTTTAGTACTAATATGTATTAGTGTGTAAATTTACGCATTTACTGGCATGTTTTTCATATGGACGATTACCTAGCATTCTCCGGATTTTTACGGAAACCATTGCTCGCATGAGCTACATTGGCGGTCGAAGATTGCCGAAGTAACAGACCATCGTACGGAAATTGCCGATCAACTGTCTTCAATGCATAAAACATATCACATATAAACGTTTAACATAATCTTATCTAATGATCTAATAAAGCGTGTTGTTGTTTTTTTTTTCAAGATATTTATGAATTATCGTAACATTAGTGTAGCATGTATTTGCATTGCAAAGCAGTCAAAAACACTTGTCTTTTTTTTTAATATAAAAATGTTTAAGGAGGTAGGATACCTTGTTACAAGGGTAAATTCAAATTAGTTGAACCGCAGCATGTTTTTGTATTTCGTGTAATATGTAGTTTTAACTGCTATAATCTCAATTTCGTTCGTCTCTGTCCCTTCAAGTTCATTTTTTATCCAGGTTTGAAGAACATGACCCTCCAAAGGTATTTCATATTGAAAGAAGAAGGAAAATACGGATATTTAACACTTTTCAGTGTATTTTAGTTTCATTGATATCCGTAGAACTCTGCATAATTGATAATTTTACTGGTATGCACGTTATCTTTCTAATATAGGCTTAAAATGTATATGTCGCGGGGCTCGTGTTTCCATGGTAACGCATTTTCTCTCATTTCTAAACAATTATGTATAAAAATAGGGGTTTTCGACGGCTTCAGTGCCATTCTGTTAATGACCAACATGAAATATTTGGGTAATATTATTAGCAAAATACCAAGCACTTTACATGGTACCATATTTTTCATAAATTTTAAAGTAACCGTGGCAACAGAGATGTTTAAAATAGCTTATATCTTGCTGTTTGTCGTAATTTCTTTAAAAAAATATTGAATAAGATTATCTTTCTAGTTGATGTAGCTTTAAAACATGTTATTTCTAACGTAGGTTACATTTTCGTGTTATTTGCATTTATTCAAACAAATTTCACAGCTTAGAATACGTACAGCAGTACCCCTCGTCTGCCATTTTTCATGGAAAAATCGTTCAGCGTGCTGCTATTATTCTCATGGATATTGTTGAAATGAAAATAAAAAGCCGAAGCTGTGTTTCTTAAATAGACCAGTGCCAACGCTTTTGAATTTTACATTTAGATACATAGGTCACGGGCTTCGTTTCCATGGTAACATCAATTCAATTCAAGAAACCACAATTTTCTACTGAAATTCGAACAATTTTAGATCTTAGTTTTAGTATGTAAGTAACAAATTATCCATGGAACCTGAAAAATAGGTATTACAAATCAAACTGCTAGACTTTTTATTTGAAAATGGCCGTAACAAGTAACCTTTCACCCAACTATATTCCAAATAACATTGGCTGCCATCATCCATTTTCTTACATTCCGCATAACATTTCAATATAACTACATAACAGAAGCAAAATATTGATTATTATTCAGAGAAAAAGACTCATAAAAAATATTTCAGCAAATAATGGTTATTTGAAAATAGTTAAAATAAAGAAAATGTACAGAATTACGTACTTTCAAGATAAAAGCTATTAATTTTGCGCGGTAACTGACACGTAACGTCATGACGTCAATGACGTCATTTTAAGGCAACATTGTTTTGAAGCGTTTCTGCGGCAATTTATTCATTATTTCTGCATTATTAAACCATAAAGCATCAGATCGAAGACAAGTTCATGATTTGTTTTCAGAAGAATGAATATACAAACACATTTAGTTTGTCGTAAACGTCGTCGTAAATCGTCACGTTAGCTTCCGGTTGGACATGCGCACATACAAATATGAAGGTAACCTACCTCCTTAAGTGAAAATATGTTTCTTTAAGAAAACAAATATCTTAAAAGAGTGGAGTATAAAACATGACTTGTATAGACTTTTCCTCTTCTGTTAACAGCAAGGAAATACAAGGCAATTTGCCAAAACCCGACCTTGTGTGATTTATGAGCGACCTTAAAGGTCCCGGATGCAGATGTAGAATTTACGTCGAGTAATGTCTTTCATTTGACTTCGGATAATGTGTTCACATCACCAGCCACAGTAAATGAGCTTTTTACGCATTAAATGTGGAACCATCAGGGCAAACTTGATTGGGTAAAATAACCACATTGATCAGAATGTGGTGAAGGGCTGATTAATCATGGCGTCGGCGAATCATCAATGAATGGTACATGACATAATTGTTGACGGACGTTTTCACCATTTTACGAATTTTGACTATCTACTTATGAGCCAAAAATTGATCTAAATAAAGTACAACTACCACTACATACCAATAATGTGCGTGTAAACTGATTTTACTTAGACAAAATTGTGACAATTGACAACTCCTTTGCATTGTGTTCAAAATTGCCAAAATTACAGGTAATATGTTGTTGCTCCAAGTTTAGCTTTTTTTCACAGTTTATCTTCATTTTTAAGAAACCAGTATAATATTGCCAGTGAAAAAAAATATATATATATAAAACACAAGGTGTAAGAAAAAACTTTATATTTTTTACTTTTTTAACTTTCGGTTATGGAGTGGTAAGTCCGGTGCAACAAAGTTCCATGACTGTATATAGGTACAACACTTTTTGAGATCGTATGACACAAACTGTTAGGCGCTTTGTACAGATTTTGACAAAGTCAATGGCCATAACTACAGCAGTCTTATTAAATAAAAAAATAGGGTCACTGGGAAAGGAGAAAAAATATCAAACTAGAGCTGCTTTTTAGAAAAGCGCATGTCTCCCACAACTGCCTTATCAGACTTTCAGTGCTTTGATTATCAAAAACAAGTTTCAATGCTATAATTCCGAAGTGTCTAGGCCGATCTGCCTAGTTATCGAACTTGGCTGAGGACTTATTGGCAAACACATTTTGTTCAAGTTTGGTGAAGATCGGATGAGAAATGTTCGACTTATAGTGCGGACAAGATTTGTGACAGACACACACACACAGACAGGAGGAAATCAATATGTCTCCCAGGCCTCTGTGTGATGGGAGACATAATTATAAGGACAAACTTTAAAGAAAGTTGATGTAAAATTATGACTTAAGAAAAAGATTTTAGGATGCGTAATTGTGCTTTGTGCATCAAATGGTACAAAGAAAAGGGGGAGAACTGGCCAACCAACACGGCTCATAGGCACGTTTTGCCAAACACGAAAATAACAAAGCAATTTACTTTTTAAAAGTCTAACATGTCTGTATGTTTGTGTATGCCTTAATTAATCCTTTAAATTAGTTTTTGTTGTATCATTAATATTGTGAGACCAAAGTCAGTCTTAAAAATATTTTTCTCCATCTTCAAAATTATTGCGTTTTCTGAGGCGATATGAGCTTGTTAACTAGTACTATTTTCGCAACGTTTCGGACAAATCAAAAGTATGAATAAGATATAAACTCAAGTGTAAAATATTTTTCTGTCAAATATATAACAAATACATTTATGATGAGATGTTTGCTTTTCTAATAAATTGTACATGGTTTTCAGGTACAAGCAATGGATAACTAACTCAATTCAAAATATTTTTAGCGCGTACTATGACACATATCTACATACAGCATAACCGAAGTGCATTATTCATACTGAAATGTTTTTCTTTGCGTTTTAGAAAACCTATATAGTGCGTTTTATTCCACTTGGCGGGGCGGAGTTAATCTCTGACTTATGCAAATAATGGTAATCTTTTTCTTTTTTTAAAAAAACGAGCAAAATAGGTAGAACAACATGATTGTTTAATTCCGTAACGACTAAAGTTCAACGTCTCATTGGTTACATGTGCTACATATCCTGCACAATAATACAGTGGACCGTCTCGAACCCCCCACCCCCAAGGTCGAATAAAACGAACAATAGAACATGGAGCAAATAATTGATAGATGTGCAAATTGGCATTTGAAAAAGAAATCATATAAAATTGTTTTTTTAAGGAACTTACAACTAGTACAGGAACACAATATCATTAAAATCAAAAATGAATATCATGATATATGAAATTTAATATTATGAGAGTTGTCTTTAGAAGAAGATACGTGAAAACTTCATAAAATCTTGATTTGCAGAAAGGCAGCAATACAATTAACGGGTCAATCGTTTCTGTTTTAAATACTGCCAAGGCCTTTACTAAAATGTACTATGGAATTTGCGAATGCAGGAATAAGTGGGAATAGGTGTCATTTTTTGTATTTCAAAATGTGTATGATTGTGTAAAGTGTATAACTGTGTAGGATGTTTAGCCGAACAGACCGTGTGATTGTGTAGGATGTATAATTGTGTGTGGTGTACAACTGTGTAGCTGTGTAGGGTGTATGAATGTGTAGAGTGTGTAGTTGTGTAAGGTGTGAACATAAGTATGGTGTATGATTCTGTAGGTCGTGTAATTGTGTAAAATGTATGCTTGTGTAGCATGTGTATTATGTATGGTGTATGATTGTGTATATATAAGAATTGTAAAGTGTATAAGTATGTAAGATGTATAACTGTGCTCGGTGTATAATTGTGTTAAGTGTATCAATGTGTAATGTGTATAAGATATGTAGGTCATATGCTTATGGAGGGATATGGTAGCGTAAAATGTATAATTTGGTACGACATATATCTCTATACGGTGTATAACTGTGTAGGATGTATGATTGTGAAGGATGTGTGATTGTGTAGTGTGTATAACTGTGTAAGATCTATGACTGTGTAGGGCGTATAATTGCGGAGAGTGTATGGTTCATATTGGAGATTTTTAAGATTGTCGTACCCTTGTTTTTTCACTGAATGGATAAAGTATGTGTTCCTTTTTTAAAACAAGTGCATAATGTTGTTTTGCGTTTGAAAGTGCGTTCTGTTGGTAGCTTATGAAACAAAGAAGTGCATAATGACAGCTGTTTCTTTTAAAGCAGTGCATTGTGTACACGTGTTTAACAATTTAGTCTCACAAATGCGTAATTTTATCATCCTTAGAAGACTTTTTCGAGCTCTTTTTGACTTTAAGAATTTCTTCTTTTGTTGCTTTCAGCAAACTCTGAAATAGAAATAAAACAATTAACTGTTTCAAGTGCGTCAAGAAATAATCTCACATTCGTATTTTATCGGAAAATTTCGTTTGTTGTCGTAAAATAGTAAGTTATCGACTTCTAAGAGACAACATAGTATTCTCGACTTTGTTTAACATGTGCTCGGCACAAATCATAAGGCAGGAAATATAATTTTTAAAATTTTATTTCTTCATATAGTGCGTTGCTTTCTAAAATCTCTAACTTTATGACGGAAAAGGGCTAATATTTTCAAACTTTGTCACCAAATCAACATGTAACCGTGAATTTATTAACCTACGAGTATGTTACAAACTAAAAGTAATGGGTCGATTTAATTAAAGTTATTATTCTAAATAATGTGTTCACCTTTTCATACATCGACTCCTATGTGCGTCAATGATGCTATGTGCATTTTCATGTTTTTTACGAAACGATGTTCAAAGGTTTGCGACCACACAGGCATTGTAATATAGCTTATAATGCATTTTTTTAAGTACGGTATAAATCTCTTTACCATACTCTACAGATATGTAAATTATTTAGTTATAATATTGGCACAGTCATGAGTAAGTGCCCCTTTTATTAAACAGCATCTTTCTACAATTGAATTACGTTCTTTGGTATCAAGCTTAAACATGCCTCAATGTGCTATTTTGTCTAAAGAAAAACTCTTTGATGCATGAACACAATGCAAATACTACTTTTATTCAAAATAACAGTGGCACATATGCAAATATTACTTTGATGAATCAGTCATTTCACCAGTACAGTGCCGTTTTTTTAAAGAATAAAAAATTACAAAATTAAACGATCGACCAAAACTGCACATAGCAACTTTACGCACTCAGTGGTTCGATGTGAGATATGCACATTTATATTAATACTAATCAAGAACATTTCATACCTTTTTACTGACCTTTCCAATGACGTCAGTCAAGGGGGCAAACATTCCGTAGTTCTTTCTACAGTAAAAGTAACGTTTTCCAAGAAAACTACCATCTGACGTACCGGCTGAAACATACAATATAAAACTGCATTAGCAAGATATCCAAAAATACTTAATGAAATACATTTAAAAATTTATGACAACCTTTTATAGTTCATTGGACACAAAATGTTTATTAATTTTAAGTACTGGACAGAGAGTTTGAATCAGTGTGTACAGTACCGTGTTAGGGCGCCATCTTTCTTCATTACTTTCCCCATAATGTGAAGAAATCGTGTTAAATTATAAGATTCTTTCACCTGTTGTAGGTGCAGATGGGAATTTCCGGCCTCGAGGGTAACTGTTCAGGCGGTTACGAGGCGGAGGAGCCTCGTAACCGCCTAAACAGTTACCCTCGAGGCCGGAAATTCCCATCTGCACCTACAACCAGTGACAGAATCTTTTTCTTGAATCTTTTTCTTGCATACCATATTAAAGAAATAAGAATAGAAATAAAATCAATCGAACGGCTTTCTTTTTAGAACTATTTCTTCCAGCAGCGTATTTAAACAAAGCGCGGGAAACCAACGTCCGTAAACTGGAAAGACGTAATGACGTCCTAAAGACAAATAACAATGTTGAATTCCGGTTTTGTTTGATCAGTTGCAGCGTAACGTTATGAATTGTTGATAAAATAACATTTTTGAATCGAGAAATATACTATCAGGAAACAAAAGGAACGTATATTTTGACTCGTCATATTGTTAAAACTTTTGTTGATATCAAGATAATATGCTCTTCGCGTTTATTTTTATTTTTTTCATATTGAACTGAGGAAGACAGTGATATGTTAATGAAAATATTTTCGTCCGATGTACCTGCTGTGTCCAACTCTAGTCCAACAAACAACGCATGTGATTGGTCAATTTTATCCACGTGACCAATATACCGGATGTAGCCGGAATAACCTCCCTTGGTTGTCACATGGTCGTCTAACTGAACTTGCAGTTTACTACTACAAAAGAAAATGAAAAGAGGCGTCTAATATACATTATTCTATGTTATATCAATTTGATTAATATCAAATCACATCGTTTGATTATTGTTTGAGAAATGCGGAATTTGTTAAACTAGATTACTTTACCTTTCATTTCGTATAACTATCTTCATTATGGAATTATGTAAAAGGCAGTACTAGAAAGATGTATGTTTTAAAGCATAACAACAATGACTTTTATTGCCTAAGTTAACTATGCAAAGAAATTAATATAAAACTTAACAGTTTTATTCCTTAAAATGATTGGATACTGAAATAATTGAGTTATTGAAAAAAATTCAACTTGTGTTTTATTGAATGAAATGACTGTGTAATGAAATGACTGTATAATGAAATGACCGTGTAAGGAAATAAATGTGTAATACAATAACTGCGTAGAAATAATTGCATTATTGAAAAACAAATCACATCCTCTGGAAACAGTTTTATTGACTGAAATGATTGTGTAATGAAATAACTGCGTAATGAAATAAATGTGTAATGGATTAAATGTGTAATGAATTGACTCTGAAATGAAAATGACTGTATAGTCAATGAAATGACGATGTAATTAAATGAAAAGACTGAAAAGAGGAAGGAAACACCAAGAACGGAAGTCACACTGATATTTATTCAACAGCATAGTTCATGTGCGATGTTCATCCAGTTATACAGATATTTAAATAATAATTAAGTTTTTCGACTGGTTCGCCCGCCTATGCAAAGTAGTAGGAATACTATAAAGTCATTATTATTCGTGCCTAAGAAATTAAATGATTTCTCATTATAACTTACTTGACAGCATATCTATGCGGTTCATCCAAGTACACGTCCGAGTAATGTGACAGATCGTCCTCACTGCCCAAGGCATCGTGGCAGGTTGAACACTTACAGTTAGGGATTGGTCCGACGTAGGAAACAGACGTTATGGCTTGCCGCTTTGCGGCTGGTTTCTTGAAGAGGCTGAAAATAGACACAATCGAATATCATATTTATTATAAGAAACGTTTACTGGTTGAGGGAGCAGAAAGAAATATCTGACTCGAGAGCAGCTATTATGGCGAGGGTCACGTTACATCAAAAACTATTACCCGAGAATCAGATATAGAGAATCTGTCATTGGTCTCCGGTTAAGATCAGAAATCCCATCCCTCGGGCGCACCGCTCAAGTCTTAAACGAGGCTGTGCCGAGTTTAAGACTTGAGCGGTGCGCCCGAGGGTTGGGATTTTCGATCTTCACCGAACACCAATGATGGATTCTATTTCTCACTTACCACAACAGAAACAATGAAAACAAGTATGAAAATATGGAACTATTTAAAACGCGGGAAATTGACGTCCGTAAGCAGAAGTGACGTCATGACATTTCAGTGACGCATAATAACAAAGTTCCGCTTTAGTTTTATCGTTTGTAGCGTAACGGTACGCTCTTATCACAAAGTAACGAATTTTGAATCGAGAAATACACTATAAGGAACGGAGAGAAAAGATAAAGGTACCTGATTTTTAATTATTTTACATAAATAATATGTATATTCAGTGCATGAAATAGTCCGTCACAGGAGTGTGGGATAACCCATGTGAGATAAGATTTCCCAGCATTTCTAAAAATAGAGATTTTTCTGTCCGATAAGTGAGAAATTTCTATCCGCACTTTCAACAACTGATAAATTCTTTTTCTTGTATATTATAGACGAAAAGAAATAAATGGAATGTCTATTCTTTTAAAAAGATATTTTATCACAGTAGCATATTAATTTGCACATACTTTCGTAAATTATAGCAGATGAGCCATCTTACACGCGGTATAAGATGCGGACGAGTCATTGGATTATGCTGTCCGGCATGTTGAATAAGTAAGTTAGTAGTTAGTTGGGTTTTTTTTGTTTGTTTTTTTTTTTTAATTTTTGTCAAAACGGTCACAAAATGACACAAATAGTTACTAACAGTAACCATTGTCATAGCTCTGATCAGAGGAACGTTTATGTTGCTCTATGTATCAATGTCTGCTACACTTAAGTGCAACAAAAATGCATACAATATATTCGGACTTTAAATACCTCCTGATTTGCTAGTGGTAGCTCTAAATGGCACATTTGTCTCAAAAGATTACCTGATGGTCCCATAAACCTTTGAAACAGTCTTTGCCTATTTCTTCAAACAAAAATTTGTATCTTACCGAAATATCGAATGATTATACACCGAGTTGTATGATATTTGGCGAGTTGTTTGATATTTGGCGATGTATGATATTTGGCGAGTTGTATGATATTTGGCGAGTTGTACGATATTTGTATAATATTTGGCGAGTTGTATGATATTTGGCGAGTTGTATGATATTTGGCGAGTTGTACGATATTTGGCGATGTATGATATTTGGCGAGTTGTTTGATATTTGGCGAGTTGTACGCTATTTGGCGATGTATGATAGTTGGCGAGTTTTATGATATTTGGCAAGTTGTACGATATTTGGCGATATATGATATTTGGCGAGTTGTATGATATTTGGCGATGTATGATATTTGGCGAGTTGTATGCTATTTGGCATATGTGAAGATGAAAAAGAGTATAACATTTTTTCTTGTCATTTGCTTCAAACCAAGAAAACGAGGATTTTGTGAAAAAAAAGGATAGAAATGATAGCGTAAAAATGATTTCTATAGAATTTTTTTTTTTGGAGAGTACTCGGCAAAAATCTGAGATATGCTTTTGTACTTTGAACTTGTATAAAAACTTTTGTATGATTTATGTATCGGAACTTTTGAATCATAATGAACAAGGCAATCACTAAAATGCACATTTCGCGTTATTGAATTTGTTAACATTTTTAAAAACCTATTGAATTCATGAAACCTTTAAATAGATATACGATATAACTATGTTGTTGCATGATAATCATATGAAAATTTCCACAAGATAATGGCATGCCTTTTCACTGGTTAAAAGGTGGTCACATGGGGACTCCTATATTTTAGTGAAGGTATTAGATTAGCCTAAAAATAAGTGGTAAGTAAAGCAAGGCAATTATTGTTGTTAGTGACCCTCCATTGAAATATGTGTGGTCAGAATGATAAATACGGGAACTCGGTAACGCCTCGCCACCCGTTATTATTCTGACCCTATATATTTCCATGCAAAGTCACCAACACAACAAATATTAATGGCAAAACGAGGCTAATCAGTGAACGGGTCAGCGTGTTTGAAACAATATTAAGTGACCACTTATAGTCTAACCTTATCCTCTCATGTTCCGAGCCCGTTCTGGATGTCCTGTTACTGCCGGTATAATAACCATTGTCTTCTGTCACTTTTTCCTCATCTGTCTGTCCGTACGTCTTCGGTATAGCACCAGATGACTGTAATAATATTGAAACAATTAGTCCGTAATAACGTTCGGCAATTTCCGTGATTTTACGTATTCTCTGCATGCGATTTCGGCATTCTCCGGCTGGTTGTTCGTACGAACTACACTTAGCTGCCGGAGGGTGCCGAAATGGCATAAGGAAAATACGTAATCGTACCGGATATTGCCGAATGTCACGATGGGTCAATAATATAATAGATCACGTCTCATTAAGTTTTCGCTGCAGATTAGTACGGATACTGGTCAAGTTAGTAAAGGAAGTGTATATAGTGTCAAAGAAGGAATCTACTTAAAAGAACTCTTTTCGCCACAAAATACCTTCAAATATTTGTCGCTAAATAAATATGTATAATGAACTATGCGAGATATGAGTTTGCGCAAAATTATGTGGCAAACTAAACACAAGTAATTTGCACAGCTGCTGGGTCAGCTGATGTTATTACCATAAACTCAGGTATTTTTGCCAGTCTAAAAGTTAAGCTATATTTCAAATCGGAATTGGTTCGCGCACTAGAAGATTCGCGATCATATTGCCTCCTTGATGAACACATAGAACAATAATAGCATTTTGGTGAGTATTCAGCGAATATAGTGAAAATAAATCTCTCGCGATAATTTCTGATTTTAAAGTAGTTGTTTACCTCCATGCGTTTGAGACGCTTTTTCAGTTGGTCTATTTCTTTTCTAGCTTCATTCAAATCTTCTTCAAGCTTTGCATTGAGTCTTACGGCTGCAAAATGAAACATTAATACTCAAGTCTCTGGTCTTTAAGTTGTTAAATAGATGGCCTGGAGACAGACACTGCCTTTAAACACAGAATCAAACAAGAAAGGGTACATTTCTTTGTTAAATTTAAATATTTCAGACAATCAAAACCCAACTATTTTGAGCAAGCTGTGAAATTTCCCATTGAGGGCATGAATCGTTACTTAGTTTTAAGTATAGCGTGATTTCATCCAGAAAATACCGCTGTGAAAATACCGTTGTACGGTCAAAAACAGTATGCCAATACTCAGCATTTTTTAGGTTGCCGGTCTGGGACGGGTTAACAGTGTAACGTTCCTTTCCGGTCAGGAACAGGTTAACTAAGTACAGGCAAATATCCTAAACATACATATTGATTATATTTTATGCCAATATTTATATCTTTAAATGTGTTGACTACATGTATAGACTAAATAGTGCCATTCTTCAATTTTCATAATATGACAAAAATGTTGAACACGATGTTTATTTCACTAGTATCCTTCAAGTTTTGTTACATTTCATAAACTGCTCTTCCAGCGACTGATCCTTGTTTCTGTCCGTCTTGTCAAGGCAACACTGGACTTCTTTGGATTGCTTCGATCTAAAACGAAATCAAGAAGTGTCAAACCTGTCTGTAAAGACCACCTCTGATAAATAAAAAATGTCATTTTTGTTGACATGTGGTCTCTAAAAAAACAGGTAGTTCCACGCTATTATGTTGGAATAGGAAAACAGTGGCATTTGCAAACAGTTTCTATAGTAATGACTTTTGTTTGGAGGTTGTTTTTAGAACAAGTTTGACTGTAGATAAAGTTTTCAATAATATAACTTCATCGTCATTTTAAAAATATATTTCAATCTTAAATCATGATTCAAAATGTATTGGTAACTGAACACTTAATTTGAAATAAAAAATAGGATAAAATATTTCAACTCGTATCTATTTATTACATCAAAGATTGCTGAAATATATTTTCAAATAGCTTTCACCAAATGAAGTGTTTAAGTCTAGTAATGTAAATAAAAATGAAGGCATGAAATACGGGACTGAAAATAAATCATTTTGGTATACGTCTGTAAAAACATGTGTGATCAGCTACCTTATTTAATTTGTAAATTAACCGGTTATGAAATTTATTAAGCGTATTTGTCGTTCTGAACTTCATCAACAATTCCTTCACAGTAAAAACTTACTTTATCTTTATCGCTTTCAGATTTGGTATGGTAGTAATTTCGGGTAGAGAAACCCTACGTCGTTCAAGCAGTGATTTTTCTGTTTTGAATTGTTCCTGGTCAATGTTGATTTTCATTTCAAATTCATCTTTATCATCGTCACAATGTTTACTTTCCTCTTCAGTTTTAACACACACAGTTTCATCCTCAATATGAAGAGATACGAGCTCATTATGTTTAACATGACTAGACTCCTCAGTTTTTTCTTCAATAGCCGTTTCTTCGTCATCTTTATACTTCTCACTTAAATTCAGTTTTTCAATGTTGCTAAAAATATCACTGGATAAATCACCAACAATACATGTTGTTAAATCAATATCACAAACGCCATCTTCGTTGATGGTTTCCGGTTTGCTATCACGTGATTGCGCATGCTCACTGTTCAGTAAGAGTTGTGAACGCGGATGAGAGCGTTGCGATTCTCTGAATGCAGAAAGATTAGATGGAATTGACCTGAAAAGCAGAGAATTGCTTTAATCACTACTGCATATACATTGTGTCTCGGATATTTTTAACAAAGCAGGTAAAAGCTTCGTATCAAGGGTGATTAATGGAAAGTTACGTCTGCCGTCCGTGAATGTAATATCATGATACTGTAACCTTATTTACACAATACAAATTTGGGAATAAAGAGGTTACTAAACCTTTGAAATATATTTACATAGTGCCTGAACTATGATTTATACTGACATACGTACTGATTTCTTTCTTAATTATTCCCTGAAGGGTTAAATGCTTGAGATGACTAGATGACTATAACAGTGTTAATTTTTATACCTCGACGAACCATGTTTTCTGCTGTCGCTACTGCTCGCCGGAGAATATTGCACCCCAACAGGTCGGAGAGTTCCGCCACAGGGTTTGTCTAATTTTGGCGAGTAGCTGTATATTCCACCTTTATTCTTGTCAAGTTTTGGCGAGTAGCTGTAGCTACTGGAACTATTGCTGCATCTTGAATTCGATCTAAAATGCTCCTGTAAATCAATCAAAGAAGATAATATTCTGATACAAACTACTAACCAGCCAATTGCTATTTTGTTCATATCGTAGTTTCTTTTTTTCTTTCTTTTTTTTTTCTTTTTTAGCGTACATTTTAGAACATTATGTTGAATATGTATATCAAATATTAAAGAAAATCCAATCGCGCAATATTGTAATTCTATTAATTTTACTACCTCATCGCCCATCTTAAAAGGTCACAAACATGCAAATTAAAGTTTTATTTTCATAAGACGAGGTAAAACTTTTACAACATTACATTACTCTTTAAAAAGTGCTTATTTTCAGAAAAATATTTTAAGCAATGTTTAAGATATTTGTAAAATGAAAAAGGGCCTTTATGGCCCTAGATCGTTCACCTGAATTTCAGAGCTTAAACAGGCTAAAGAGCGCTTTGGATGAGGAGTATAATATGCTCCAGGTGTCGAAAGTGCCAGAGGCAGTAGACTTTAATAACATAAATAAAAGTGAAAAAACTGTTCAAATGCTACTGCTTAAGTTTGATAAAGATATATCAAGCGGTTCATAAGTAGAAGTCATTTAAAGGTATGGCTGTGTTGCGCTCTAGCGGTCCTTAAAAGGAACCAAGTGCCCCCATTTGAGTAAATTTGGGAGAGGACCTTATAATGATGCTATGGTCATGTAATTTGTATGGTCACTTGGTATTTGTTTGTAGGGAAGTTGATCGCTAGGGGTAGTTTGGGGCAAACGACCGTTAACTGATCAGCTTGTGGTGAGGACATATCGTTAGAACACGACTGGCAAATTACTGACGTACCATGAACAGATAGACGGCGGACAAGAGCCAACCAAACTAACTTACCTTAGCCTTCGGCTCGGATGTTCTGTCAATAACCTTGAAACATTTCCTATTTCTATGTTTCAGGAAATAATTTTCTGGGATCGTCCTCGAATAATTTTGAATCAAAGATCCGGATCTTCGCGATATAATAAACATCTAACAAGATACCATGAATATTACGCGCTCATCGCGCGCATAAGCGATATTTTCTAATTCATTTTCATACCTGTATTGCTAGGCTTTGTTCTTGTAATGATTTGATACATTGCTCTGTATATGAACTCAGGGAGGGTGGAGTCGGGCTCATAGAGTGACTTGGAACTGAGCCCCCGTTCAGAGATGACCGGAAAGCGTCGTTTTCTCTTCTTAAAATTCTCAATTTCCGTTCAAGACTGAAAAACAGAGAATAAATGAATCAAACTGCTGCAATATATGAACGTCTTCTTCCTCTGATCCTCCCTATCTAGCTCCATCATTCTCTACATCCCTTCCCTATCAGATCAATAATTTTGATTTTCTTTCAGTGCTAAACTTAAACTACGATAAATCAATTTAAACAGCACCTCTGTGTACCAACACTTTTCTCTTTCCCTTCCCCGTCAGTCCCAACACTTCCCTTTCCTCTTTCCCTGTTCATAACATCGTCAGCTCCCTCCACATTTTTCTCTTAATCAATGTCCATCTCCCTGTCCTGTCGGCTCCCCTCACCCTTCCATCTTCCTCTTTTCCTCACCACCGTGTATCTCCTCATCAGCCCCCACTATCTCTCCTATAAATCCCCCTTCCCTACTTTCCTCTTTCCTTCATACCTGTCCATCTTCTCTTTAGCCCCCCTCGTCCCTTACCCCTGTATATCTCCCCGTCAGTCCCCTCCCTCGCCTTTCCCTTTCCTCCCCACGTTTCCCTCTCCTCTTCAGTCCCCTCCCTCACCTTTCCCTTTCCTCCCCACGTTTCCCTCTCCTCTTCAGTCCCCTCCCTCACCTTTCCCTTTCCTCCCCACGTTTCCCTGTCCTCTTCAGTCCCCTCCCTCACTTTTCCCTTTCCTTCCCTCGTTTCCCTCTCCTCTTCAGTCTCCTCAGAACTTTACCCTTTCCATTCCCCGTCAGTCTCCTCCCTCACCTTTCCCTTTCCTTCCCTCGTTTCCCTCTCCTCTTCAGTCTCCCCAGAACTTTACCCTTTCCATTCCCCGTCAGTCTCCTCCCTCACATTTCCCTTTCCTTCCCTCGTTTCCCTCTCCTCTTCAGTCTCCTCAGAACTTTACCCTTTCCATTCCCCTTCAGTCCCCTCCCCCATTTTATCCTTTACATTATTCGTTTCTCTCTCCCTGGCAGTCCCTCTTCTAAACTTTCCTCTTTCCCTTACCACTGTCTACCCTGCCGTCAGCCTCCTGTCCAGCTTTCCTCTTTCCTTTACCCAGTCCAACCCTACTTTAGCCCTCTCCCCCACTTAATTAACTCTTTCCTTTACCCCTGTTTTATCTGTGGTTTTCCTATTAAAAAGTTACATTTAGATTCGGGTGTGAGATATCATTTAATCTGTGGAAAATTTGCATTTTATAATCTAACATTCCCAGTGTGAATTCGTGGTAGTACGCCTATTTTGTAGAAACTTTTTTGCATCTAGAAATCGTCCGCTATAAAGTGTGTCCTAATGGCCAGAACCATACTTCGTAGAGTATTTCTTCAGAGAGAGGAATATGATAATTATTCATCCCTAAGTTACAATTATTGCGCTTCTAACCGAATTTCTCCGCTCACCGAATTTCTCCTGTTGAACTAGTGTATACAGCAAGTCTACAACAAGCGCAGTAATGTTACTCAATTTGCGATATTACTCGCTTCAAGCCGCTATTTACAGTCATGCTGTATGGCTGATAAGCCCAAGCAGTTTGTAGATAGTACATAAGAAAAGTGCGTATGAATTCCGTGGAATGTGCACGATTCATGTTCGACATGAAAATGCGCTAAGTTTCGCCCCCAGGGAGTAATGTTTTTACACACATAACCTTTAACATTTGAGCTCGGTTTTCTAAATTTACGAGTAGAATTCTACATATTTGACCTTCAGTACTTTCGCATACTTTTCTAGAAATTTATACAAAAAAAATATTTCCGAATTTATAAATGCTAGGCACCTTTAACATCATGCAGAAAAGGTGAAAGACTAAAGTAATTACATTGTATCTAGTAAGAAGAGTAAACAGCGCCTTATCTTTGTGTATGTCTGAGAGTAAACAATACAAACTTTGTTTTAAAGTCATCCAAAGGCATGGAATGAAAATATATAATTCGGTTAAAGGTCATCATGAAAATTACACCACTTCTGACGTGGATATATCTCAGCCAAAAGTTTTTTGTTGTTTTTTTTTTTAAATCTAGAAAAGAAAATCCGGCTTACAAAGATTCTTTAACATGATAACTGATTACCCAATCTAAAGAAGACATCAAGAGAAATCTTTGAATTCCAGAACGAAAAACTTTCTGTTGTTAAAATAACGAAATTTTTATCATAATAATCGTTTTATTGGTTTTTAAAGCTATGTCTTTTTTTTCCAGATTTAAGCGGGCATAGGTTTCATTATTTGATTTTTTTTTAAATTCAGTGCCGTTTTTGTGTTACACATATTATTCATTTTTCACATTTCTTCCAGCAAATTTCTGAAACAGTGCTATCTCTAGCACTTCATGTAATGCCCTGATGGAAAACTCAGATCTTCCACAACAACTTCATGCTACGTATCAGCCACTGGAGCCTAACTTCTCTTTCATCGTTTTTGCAAAAAAATATACATTTTTATAAAAAGCAAGGCAATTTTATGCTTACCACTGTTTAGTTCGCATCAAATTGGCCACATCAGCACAGAGGGGTACGATCCCCTTTCTCGTACTGTTGACAACAAATGCCACAGCCCTGGCCGCCACCTCTTTGTCTTCCATAAGGCCGCATAGCTCGTTGTTACTATCTGTAAAATAAAATGTATTATGATGTGGTATAACGCTATACTATAAGATACAATACTATACGATATGATATAATAAAACACAGAAAAACACAACAAAAGACGATACGGTACAAGCACAGGTACAGTACAAGTACAAGTACAAACACAAGTACAGCACAGTAAGAAAACAGTACAGTACGAATACAGTACAGCACGGCACGGCACGGCACAGTACAGTACAGTACAGTACAGTACAGTACAGTAAGCATACAGTACAGTACAGTACAGTACAGTACAGTACAGTACAGTACAGTACAGTACAGTACAGTAAGAATACAGTACAGTACAGCACAGTAAGAGTACAGTACAGTACAGCACAGTATAGTAAAAGTATATTAAGAGTACAGTACAGTACAGTAAGTACAGTAAGAATACAGTGCAGTACAGTAAGAATACAGTACAGTACAACACAGTAAGAGTACAGTACAGTACAGTATAGTAAAAGTATAGTAAGAGTACAGTGCAGTACAGTACAGCACAGTAAGAATACAGTACAGTACAGTATAGTAAAAGTACAGTAAGAATACAGTACAGTACAGCACAGTAAGAGTACAGTACAGTACAGTATAGTAAAAATATAGTAAGAGTACAGTGCAGTACAGTAAGACAGTACAATACAGTACAGTACAGTAAAGCACAGTAAGAATACAGTGCAGTACAGTAAGAATACAGTACAGTACAGCACAGTAAGAGTACAGTACAGTACAGTATAGTTAAGTAAAAGTATATTAAGAGTACAGTACAGTACAGTAAAGCACAGTAAGAATACACTGCAGTACAGCAAGAATACAGTACAGTACAGTACAGTAAGAATACAGTACAGTACAGCACAGTAAGAGTACAGTACAGTACAATACAATACAGTATAGTAAAGTATATTAAGAGTACAGTACAGTACAGTAAAGCACAGTAAGAATACAGTGCAGTACAGCACAGTAAGAGTACAGTACAGTACAGTATAGTAAAAGTATAGTAAGAGTACAGTGCATTTCAGTAAAGCACAGTAAGAATACACTGCAGTACAGTAAGAATACAGTACAGTACAGTACAGTAAGAATACAGTACAGTACATCCCTATACTGCCTACAAACAAACACATTTTGCACGTAGTGTCTACAAACAAACACCATTCAACTTTACTGTCTACAAACAAAAACATTTCGTCAAATATTCTTCATCATTACTGTCTACAAATATACACTACATACAAACACACATCAAGCATTTAAATTCCTACCAACAAATACGAATCATCTTTCATCAAAACACGAACGGTTTATGTAACGTCCTGCAAACACACACACAATTTATCTTTAAGGTATTAAAACAAACACTGATCACCTTTAGTGTTTACAAACAAACATAGCACACCATTACCGTCTGCAAACACTGTTTATTCTTACCGTCTACAAACACACAAAGTTTTTCTAACTGTCTACCAACAGCCACAAATCATCCCTGTTATCTTTTACAAACAAACACAGGACATTCTTATTGTCTTTAAAACATACATTGTTTACCTAACAGTCTGCAAACAGACACAGTTCATTTCACTTTCTATACACAAACACAGTTAAATCTCATTGTTCACAAATACAGTCCATCCTCACCGTTAACAAAAGAAAGCAGTAAATCCTTTATGCACACACACACACACACACACGCACACGCACACGCACACGCACACGCACACACACACACACACACACACACAGTTCAATTAACTTCCCGAAAACAAACAAAGTTCAAACATACTGTCTACAAACAGACACAATTCATCCTTACTGTCTACAAACAAACACATATGGCCCTATTGTTTACAAACAAACAAGGTTTATCCTCCTAACAGTCTATAAACACACACAGTTTATTCAACTTCCTATAAATAAAGTTTACCCTTACTGTCTACAAATAGACACAGTTCTTCCTTACTGTTTACGAATAAACACAATATATTATTACTGTCTACAAATAAACACAGTTCACCCTCCTTACCGTCTATAAGCAAACCCAGTACATCGTTACTGTCTATAAACAAACACAATTCATCCTCACCGTCTACAAACACACACAATTTGTCTAACTTTCTACAATCAAAGATCATTTCTACTGTCTACAAACAAACACAGTTTATCTTTACTGTCTACAAGCAAACACAGTTTATTTCACTTCCATTGTTCAGATAATTGCTAACAAACAAACAAACATAGTATTTCCCCACTTCCAACCAGCTATCGCAGTTCAGTTTACTGCGGTAATAAGATACTTTAGAACAGTATTATGTTTATAAATGATCTTTGAGTCAAAATCAGGAATTCTTGTTGCGTATCCCGAAAACCCATTTTATAAAAAAATGTTAAGAAAAGATGTCGAAAGAAAAAAGTTCAGCTGACCTTTTTTCGTGACACCTCTTAAAAACTAACGCCAGGGAGGCCAAGAACTAGTTGTTGTTTTCTAATTTGTTGCAATTTGATATATTGTTTACGGTAATTCATTAGGAATCGTTTATGTTGAAACATAAAATGCCTTGAGAATAGCGATAGAAAAGTGTGATAGTTGGCAAAACCTTTCAGCATAAAGATAAATTATTCATGTTTTCGGAATAATATCATGTTTTGAATGAATTCCGCAAATATCTTCGTCTGATCAAATTCGTGCATCTGTAACACACTTTCCAGCTAAGGCTATACTATTAACTATGGTTTCCCGTTCAATTTCGGTTTCCTCTTGGTTACGGTCAGAAGCCACCACTTTTTTTTTTAATTTTATGAAAAATAGTAGGTAGAAACAACAGCTGTCACTATGGATGACAACAGCTGTCACTATGGATGATAAATGCCCCCGAAGCGTGCCCAAGAATGCTACAATTGTCTGTGCAAAAAAGATCACCTATCATTTTGTGACCTTGACCTTGACCTGAGAGACCCGGGTCATAAGCATGACACACCTTCTCAATATGGTTAACATTTGTGTCATATTATTTTCAAATCCCTTGATAAATTGCAGAGTTATGGACCAGACAAGAAACACCTTTGACTTCCAAGTATGACCTTGAACTTGGAGCTAGGGGTCTGGATCTTGCGCATGACATGTCGTCTCATTATGGGGAACATTTATGCCAAGTAATTTCAATATCCCTTGATCAATGGCAGAGTTATGAACCGGACAAGAAACAGACCATGTTAAAAATTTAACCTCTAAGTGTGACATTGACCTTAGAGCTAGGGGTCTGGATCTTGCGCATGACATGTCGTCTCATTATGGGGAAAAGTTATGCCAATTTAAGTTATTTCAAAATCCCTTCATGGATGGCAGAGATATTGACCGGACACGAAACAGACCATGTTAACCTTTGACCTATAAGTGTGACATTTACCTTGGAGCTAGGATTCTCTGGGTATTGCGCATGACACGTCGTCTTATTATGGTGAACACTTATGCCAAGATATTTCAAAATCCCTTTATGGATGGAAGAGTTACAGCCCAGACAAGAATTTACCGGACGCACGCACGAGAGTGCGATTTTAAATGCCCACCTCCGGTGGCATAAAATATACCGAAAGAACTGTGTATCTATAGACATCATATGTCATTCTTCATATTGTTACAACGAATATTTATCATAGGTTCGAACCCGTAGGGATCTCACAATTAAACCAAGCAGGACATGCGTATGAATTAGTGTACAAGAGTAAACACAAATAAAATGGGCGTTGTTTCTATGGTGAATTCGTATTTCAACAAAAGTAAGTATTTGATTTTTATCCCGGAAGTTTTCTGGTCATATCAACAAATATAAAACTGTTAATATATAAAAGTAAAGTGTAAAGTGTTTGTTTATTAGAGTGTCATCCCTACTGAAGTTGACAGCCAATTTGAGAATTATGAGACACCTACATACATTGAACAGCATAACTTCCCGATTCCTATTTTTTAATTGTCGGGCACCAGGCAGGTAGGCAATCGGTAACCATTATTTAGTTAGATGAACACCTAAAATTACCTTTGTGTAAGGTTTATTGTTAAGAGGGGTTAAGATAATCTTTCTTTCCAAATAGTCTTAGTAATTCTTTGATTTTAAATTTGAAAAAAAAAAACATAGAGATTTTGCGTTTTATATTAACTATTAAAATCTCATTTGGTTTTCAAGAGCTTTAAGGATATTTCACACTAAGATCTTATGAGAATTTCTGATCTGTTTTATTTTAAAATTTCTTGGAAAAAATAAAAAGAAATAATAATTCATACCTGTAAATGAGCTGACTTCGTCGGTGACCTGGTTCCATGACCATGATCTGTTATTTTCGCTGTATGGTGGACTGTGTTCTGCGCTGCTGGGTTCCAGCTCCATTCTTTGTATATGTTAGTATTCATACGCGCATCAAAATATAATTCTTAGTGATATTGGTCCCAAATTCCACACAATAATGTCGTCCGTTTTCTGAAGAAAAAATATTTTGTTTTGACATCATAAACGCTTTCGTAAATCGCAAACGTTTTTTCTCTTCAGTTATATCCTAATGGTTCATCTTTACTTTCTCCGAAACAATTTCAATTCAAAGAAAATTAATTGTGTTCCCGGACCTAGAAGCCGCTACACATTTTTCGA
The DNA here is from genome assembly GCF_021730395.1 of Mercenaria mercenaria. Lineage (NCBI taxonomy): Eukaryota > Metazoa > Mollusca > Bivalvia > Venerida > Veneridae > Mercenaria > Mercenaria mercenaria. The sequence goes on from NC_069378.1 coordinate 60,567,029, forward strand.
AAGTAAGGAAGTGAATTCGTTTGTTTGTAAAATAAATAAAAACTAAATTCCGTGAGTATTTTACAGAAGACATTGTGTCGTCTTTCCCTGATCCGAGCGGAGAAGTTTTCAGTTGCTTGCGGAGAATTGTTTAATACCGGGATCAAATCCAGGAAGTACATGCCAAACAACAGTTACTGTTGAAAAAAAGGCGCTAAACCGAAAAACAAACATGAACCAAATCAAAAAAATTGATTCAATGAATACTAGTAGGCAATATTAATTTAAAAAATCAACAACAACAACAACATAGATTGCACAAAGAATATGCGATGTGAAGTAAAACGAAATTAGCTGACTATATATCTAACACCTTACAATTAGGTTAAATGTAATTTTGTGGATTATAAACATGTTCAACTTTAGGACGTCGAATGGAGCCCTCGAGACAGCCTCTTCCCCACTCCCCTCCCCTTACAACAATGTGTCCAAATGCTTGATAGCACCATCAGCTCGAGCATGGTCGAGCACAAGTTGACATTAAAACATGAGCTTGGTGCGTTTTGTCCGCCATTGAAACTCCCAGAAACGTTATTTAAGAGCGGCAGCCTCCGGAGCATGAGTGATGTTTTACCATATTTATTCACGTATCTGTGTAGTGGAGAAACTAGCAATTGGATGAAAGAGTAGGGTTTAATTTGTCATCTTTACAGCAACACATACCATAAACCCCAGACAGTTATGAACTCGTTTCATGTTGACATATATCTGTAAAACAAATTGTCTCTACGCCAACATTAAAAAGCATTAAAAACGGAAATTTTTTCACCAAGCCCTTTATTATAAAGCCTTCTCATATATGTTTAAGTGAAAAAATTATCCCACCATATACTGAGTGACATAGTTTACCTTTCTTTCCTCTTAACCCATACCCTGCTAAACTTCTATAATGACCTTGTCCATCTTTCAATTTGGACAGTACCATTAACTCTTAAAAGGGGTGCTTATCAAACCAATTGAATGGCAAAAAGTGCAGATCTTGGTCAGACTGCACGGAGGTGCGGGCTGATAATGATCTACACTGGTTGCAAAGGCAGAATCAATGGTGTCCAGCATGATAATCCCTTCCTTTCTAATGAAAATGTTTACATGTGTGGAACAACCATCTCCATCGGAGAAAATCTTTTCTCAGACAGAATCTGAACAATGTCCTTTCTTCCAGCCTACTGGGTAAGCTATAGTGCTTCCAGAATAAGTTGATACTGTGATATTTCTGGAACTGAACGATAACCTCCTCACGAACGTTGTATAAGCACGTAATTTTTCTCCACGATGTATGCGTATGGTTTTCATGTGATTTATAATTCAAGGTCATTCCTAGAAAAGATCATGATAGGAGGGCACTGTCAGAAAAGATGAGGAATCGGCCTCTCATGCTAGAGGTAGGGGGTTCGAACCTCGCTAGTGTCACGACTGTGCCGTATGATATCACATGACCCCCAGTAATTCTAGATGTTATCTCGAAAATTATTTGAAATAAACTATATTTAAACTAAGCTTCAAGTGTTCGAGATTTTCTTCAAAGTTCGGTTCGAATGAATTCGTATATACAGTATGGTACACACAGAAAATACTAACAGAGGCCGAACTACCCGTACGATAAAAGCGTAGTACCACCCACCTTGAAGTCTCCCTGTGTCACGGTAACATTTTTAATCCGCTTAAAAAATTCCAGTAAGTACGCGACTCTAAAACAGTAAAACCGCTTAAAGATCCGTCTAAAAAGAGAAAAATCGAAACTATTTCCGAGAAATATGCCAACAAATATACTAAATAAACAAACCTGATAAAATATGAAAAGTTCACATTACATTCCATTTAAAACCTGTGTATCACGACTTATCTGCCTGTTTCGTCATTAACAAAACACTTCTATTTCACCGCATTAAATATACTTTCCAGGTTTGAAATAAATCATTATCATGTACAAGTTCATGTCATTTTTTTTTCACATATCGATCGTTATTAGGCAGATTCCATTAGTCCGCCATATTGGAATGAGAAAATATAGACTGGCTACGTCAGCCTAAAAGGCTTATCAGCTGAAAGTCAGCCGAACTTGTAAACAAGCATGTGATGAAACGTGGAGTGGAGCTGCATGAAATAAAATACGGTATAGCCGTGTGGTGCTGCTTAGATTTGCGCACTTGAAGTCAATCGAGCTATATTGTTCCGAAATATCTCTTTTGAACTTTTAATAAACATTTTAATACTACAAGGTTTAGGCGAAATGAATGGGCTCCAGTTTTACGTTGCGTTTCCTGTTAACGTAACGTGCACACAGCGGATATACACTTACAAACAATAAACATTTGCAAATAAAACTGATAGGTTTCTTCTCTCTATTTTATTGTAACGAAAAAAAATACTGCTTTTAATGAACATGTATTATACTTCTGCAGTCCTGCTACTGGCTGGAAAAATAGCATGCCATCGTTAACATTGAACAACAATGGTTGGTATATAGCGGTCTTGCAACCAACTGTTATTTGTTGTTTTTTTTTCAGTGAACAATTTCGTTAATTTTATTTTAAACATTTTTCATCACAGCAAACTTCCGTCTTAGCTCTGGTCATGTGTTTTGAGAGGAAAAGGGGCATACAGTCCGACTTGCTCGTGAGACCAGGTCTATTAAGAGAGCACTTGCATTAAGAGACCACTTTTTCAGTTACCAGAACGAATTATTTTGTATTAAGAGACCTTATGTGTTAGAGACACTTAATGCAAGCTGAAAATATTATTAGGAGTTATCCCCCATGAACAAAACACAAGGTGTGTTGGTAGCTGAATTTGCTTGTTGTACATACTGGATCATCAAAATTACATATTCCTAGAACAACCGTTGCCCGAAACATACCAAAATAATTCCTTTGCATTCTCTAGACATTCATTTGACACCCCTGTTGCTTAGAAATAAACGAAAAGTTCTCCGGGCCTGTTCCAGCTCAATATCTTTTGCTTTGTATAGACACAAGAGTAAATTGAAAACTGAAGCGTCCACGAAAAAATGAATTCAACATTTAAAAAAAATGCAAGAACTATAATTGTAGTCTGGGTTACCTGCCCCTTCACCGTTATGTGCTTAACAAATATGTTGACAATATGCGTTGTTATAACAGTTTGAAGACGGATCAAAGATCGCCTTGTGGGCTGAGACGCACGTCAATAAAAACTCAAAAACATTTTTTTTACAAAATTAATACTCCTTTTAAAATCATTTATTGGTTCTTGGAAATACACATAATATACATGCGTGTAAACAAACTGAAATCGGACGTACAGACTTACCGGACATGAAGAGTTCAACGCCCCGAGTAAGGCTCAAACCTACATCGGTGAGGGACATGTGATTCGCAGTCAGAGACCTTAATCACTTGGAGGCCCCTGGTTCACATGCACTTAGTGACTAGTACTAATATGAACGTTAACCATACTCAGTATGGAGTACTAATAGGATTGCGAAGCGTACTCCATGAGTAGTACAAATTAATATGGCCATGGAATATATTCAGTGAGTAGTACCAAAAGTGTCATTAACCGAACTCAGTGAGTAGTACTAATAAAACAAGAGCTCGTCGAACACGAAATGCCCCCCTTGATGCATTCAGTAATTGCACAAGGAACAGAAATTATTTGCTCACTGTAAACAAAAGTTCTACTGTTCTGGTTCAATATGACATTGACCTTTGACCTATTGACCTCAAAATCAACAGGGGTCATCTCCTGGTCATGATCAACCTCCCTATCAAGTTTAGTGATCCTAGGCCCAAGCGTTCTCAAGGTATCGTCTGGAAAGGGTTTAACTGTTCCGGGTCAATGTGACCTTGACCTTTAGCCTACAGATCTCAAAGCCTACAGGGGTCATCTACATGTCATGACCAACCTCCCTATTAAGTTTCATGATCCTAGGCCCAAGCATTCTCAAGTTGTTGTCTGGAAACGGTTTAAATTTTCTGGGTCACTGTAACCTTGACCTTTTACTTACGGACCTTAAAATCAATAGGGTTCATCTGCTGGTCATGATGAACCTCACTATCATCTTTCATGACCCTTGGCCCAAGCATTCTCAAGCTATCGTCCAGGAGCCGTTTAAACTGTTCCTGGCCATCTGCTGGTCATGATCAATCTCCCTATCAATTTTCCTGATCCTAGGCCCATGCGTTCTTGAGTTATCACCCGGAAACCGTTTTACTGTTCCTGGTCACTGTGACCTTGACTTTGATTAACTGACCTTAAAATCAATAGGAGTCATCTGCTGGTCATGATGAACCTCACTATCACCTTTCATGACCCTTGGCCCAAGCGTTCTCAAGTTACAGTCCAGAAACCGTTTAAACTGTTCCTGGCCAATCTGACCTTGAACTTTGACCAAATGATCTCAAAATCACTAGGGGTCATCTGCTGGTCATGATCAATCACCCTATCAAATTTCCTGATCCTAGGCCCATGCGTTCTTGAGTTATCGCCCTGAAACCGTTTTACTGTTCCTGGTCACTGTGACCTTGAACTTTGACCTACTGACCTCAAAATCAATAGGGCTCATCTGCTGGTCATGACCAACCTCCCTATCAAATTTCACGATCCTAGGCCCAAGCAATCTTGAGTTATCATCCGGAGACCGTTTAACTCTTCCGGGTCACTGTGACCTTGAACTTTGACATACTGACCTCAAAATCAATAGGGGTCATCTGCTGGTCATGACCAACCATCCTATCAACTTTCATGATCCTAGGCCCAAGCGTTCTTGAGTTATCATCCGGAAACCGTTTGACTGTTCAGGGTCACTGTGACCTTGACCTTTGACATACAGATCTCAAAATCAATAGGGGTCATCTGCAGGTGATGACCAACCTTACTACCAACTTTCATGACCCTAGGCCCAAGCGTTCTTGAGTTATCATCCGAGAACGGATTGGTCTACATACAGACTGACCAACCGACAGACAGACCGACCGACCTACACACAGACATCTGCAAAACAATATACCCCTCCTTCTTCGAAGGGGGGCATAACAATGAACCGTGTTCAGCGAGTAGTACTAACAGGGACAGGGACCGAACTCAGTGAGTAGAATGAATGGGGGCGTGCAACATACTAAGTGAGTAATAGTAAAAGGGTCGTAAACCTAATCAGTATAGTACAAATAGGGTTGATTAAAGTACTCAATGAGTAGTACTAGCAGGGACAGAAATCGCACTCACTGAGTTGTAAACCGTTCTCCTCGAGTAGTACTAATTACTTAGGCCGTGAACTGTTCTGAATTTACTAATAGGGCCACGAACCGTACTAAGTAAGTAGTACTTATAGGATCAGTACTTACAGTGTCATGACCCGTACTCAGGGAGCAAGTGAGTAACACTTATACGGCCGAGGAACATTTTCAGCGAAAAGTACTTTAACCAGCTCAAGCACACTTTGTGTTGTGTTACAAAGTGCTGTCCTTACGTATTTTCGAGCAACTTGCCATTTATGTAGTAGTACTTATATCAGCATTAACCCTACTGAGCGAGTATAACTAACAGCACCATGACCCCTACACTGAGTAGTATTGACACTGTGCTCATTGCTCAATAAGTACTAAAGGCACCATTAACTCTAACTTTGCGAGTAGTATTCATGGCACTGTAAAACGCTACTCATAGTACTAGTGCCATGAACCCTACTCAGTAAATAGTACTAAAAGTGTCTTGAAGTCTACTCACTAACTTTACTTAAAAACATCATAAACTCTAATCAGTAGTACTATGACACAGTGAATCGTACTTTCTAGGGAGTATCAACAGCGCCGTGAATACTACTCGGTAAGTAGTATTAAAATTACAGTACATCCTACTCAGCATGGAGACAGACTAACATGGAAACATAAATGAGATAGAGACAGACTGACATGCAAACATAAATGAGATAGAGACAGAGTGACATGCAAACATAAATAACATAGAGACAGACTGACATGCAAACATGAATGAGATACAGACAGACTGACATGCAAACATAAATGAGATACAGACAGAGTGACATGCAAACATAAATGAGATACAGACAGAGTGACATGCAAACATAAATAACATAGAGACAGACTGACATGCAAACATAAATGAGATACAGACAGACTGACATGCAAACATAAATGAGATAGAGACAGAGTGACATGCAAACATAAATGAGATAGAGACAGAGTGACATGCAAACATAAATGAGATACAGACAGAGTGACATGCAAACATAAATAACATAGAGACAGACTGACATGCAAACATAAATAACATAGAGACAGACTGACATGCAAACATAAATGAGATACAGACAGAGTGACATGCAAACATAAATGAGATACAGACAGACTGACATGCAAACATAAATGAGATACAGACAGACTGACATGCAAACATAAATGAGATACAGACAGACTGAAATGCAAACATAAATGAGATACAGGCAGACTGACATGCAAACATAAATGAGATACAGACAGACTGACATGCAAACATAAATGAGATACAGACAGACTGAAATGCAAACATAAATGAGATACAGGCAGACTGACATGCAAACATAAATGAGATACAGACAGACTGACATGCAAACATAAAGGAGATACAGACAGACTGACATGCAAACATAAATGAGATACAGACAGACTGACATGCAAACATAAATGAGATACAGACAGACTGAAATGCAAACATAAATGAGATACAGGCAGACTGACATGCAAACATAAATGAGATACAGACAGACTGACATGCAAACATAAAGGAGATACAGACAGACTGACATGCAAACATAAATGAGATACAGACAGAGTGACATGCAAACATATATAACATAGAGACAGACTGACATGCAAACATAAATGAGATACACAAAGACTGACATGCAAACATAAATGAGATACAGACAGAGTGACATGCAAACATAAATGAGATACAGACAGAGTGACATGCAAACATATATAACATAGAGACAGACTGACATGCAAACATAAATGAGATACAGACAGACTGACATGCAAACATAAATGAGATACAGACAGAGTGACATGCAAACATAAATAACATAGAGACAGACTGACATGCAAACATAAATAATAGAGAGACAGACTGACATGCAAACATAAATGAGATACAGACAGACTGACATGCAAACATAAATGAGATACAGACAGACTGACATGCAAACATAAATGAGATACAGACTGATTGACGTGCAAACATAAATGAGATACAGACAGACTGACATGCAAACATAAATGAGATACAGACAGACTGACATGCAAACATAAATGAGATACAGACAGACTGACATGCAAACATAAATGAGATACAGACAGAGTGACATGCAAACATAAATGAGATACAGACAGAGTGACATGCAAACATAAATGAGATACAGACAGAGTGACATGCAAACATAAATGAGATACAGACAGAGTGACATGCAAACATAAATGAGATAGAGACAGAGTGACATGCAAACATAAATGAGATACAGACAGACTGACATGCAAACATAAATGAGATACAGACAGACTGACATGCAAACATAAATGAGATAGAGACAGAGTGACATGCAAACATAAATGAGATAGAGACAGACTGACATGCAAACATAAATGAGATAGAGACAGACTGACATGCAAACATAAATGAGATAGAGACAGACAGACATGCAAACATAAATGAGATAGAGACAGACTGACATGCAAACATAAATGAGATACAGACAGACTGACATGCAAACATAAATAACATAGAGACAGATTGACATGCAAACATAAATGAGATACAGACAGACTGACATGCAAACATAAATGAGATAGAGACAGACTGACATGCAAACATAAATGAGATACAGACAGAGTGACATGCAAACATAAATGAGATAGAGACAGACTGACATGCAAACATAAATGAGATAGAGACAGAGTGACATGCAAACATAAATAACATAGAGACAGACTGACATGCAAACATAAATAACATAAAGACAGACTGACATTCAAACATAAATGAGATAGAGACAGAGTGACATGCAAACATAAATAACATAAAGACAGACTGACATGCAAACATAAATAACATAGAGACAGACTGACATGCAAACATAAATAACATAGAGACAGACCGACATTCAAACATAAATGAATAGAGACAGACTGACATGCAAACATAAATGAGATAGAGACAGACTGACATGCAAACACAAATGAGATAGAGACAGACAGACATGCAAACATAAATGAGATACAGACAGACTGACATGCAAACATAAATGAGATAGAGAAAGACAGACATGCAAACATAAATAACACAGAGACAGACTGACATGGAAACATAAATGAGATAGAGCGAGATAGGGATGGAAACATAGATGAGATAGCGACAAACTGATATGCAAATATAAATGACATAGATATGGATGGACATGCATACATGAATGAGATAGAGACAGAATGACTCGCAAACAGAAATGACAAAGAGACGGACAGACATAAAAAAAGTACATAGAGACAGACTGATATATAAACAGAAATGACGTAATGTAGGTTACCCTCTAGGAGAGAAACAATAAAAGTACAACTTGTTCATATCTGTATATTTGTTCTAAATACTGCAGAGATCTACATTATATAATCACAATTTTATATTCATTGAAAGAAACATGTAAGATTTAAAATGGAATGTTCAGTTTTTTGAAAAATGTAAACCAACATCATTTAACATTATTTAATACCTTGGAAAGATGTCTCATGACTAGCACATATCAAACACTCGGGAAATATAAGGAAGTCTGTAACTGACCAGTTCCCATACAAAAAAAAAGATCTTCCTCCATGTTATGGAAAAAAACATTTGTTGCTGTAAATCTGATAGTTCACCTTTATGCAGTGTGGTTAAAACTGCAGGGGCGGATCCAGGATTTTTTCCAGGGGGGTCCAAATGGGGAAAGGTGGGGGTACGGGGGACCTCACCCGAAAAAAATTGTGTTTCTCGGGATCAACAGAGAGCGAATTTCGAAAATTTTGAGTAAAAAAAAAAGAAGAAAAGAATCTGAAACCCATAAAAATGTAATCATCACTTCAGAAATTAGAAATTCATTATTTTGCAAATTTTCCCATGATATGAAAACGAGCATAGTGGGGGTACGGATGAACAATTTATTTAATTTATTTATTTGGGTTTTACGGTGCACCAACACAGTATAGGTTATATGGTGCCAAACAGGACTACAAATTTTGGTTTCACATCTCATTTACATCGAAATATAAACATGAGGTATGGAATCAAAATTTGCATACCTGCTGGATTCACAGAGTTATAGCAAAACCAAGTGTTAAGACCGTATTAGTCGCCTCTTACGATCATGCAAGGGTAAGGCAGTGGTTCCAATTCTTTTCATACATAGACTGTCCCAGAACCACATGGGGCACGGATGAACAAGGATGAAAAATTCATACTATTTTAAATCAGCGTTAGATACAGGGGTGTACCGTTCTAGACAAGTTCATTTATCCTTAAAATGAATTTACAATACACAGCAAGTTATGTTTGGATTCTTGGTGCCGCAGCACGTTATAATATGAGTTTTGTACTGTTTGTTCAATGGTGAGAGTGCAGCTTTACAAGTTTTCACCATTAACTTTGAAATTCTAGTGGGGTCTGGACTCCCCCTGGATCCGCCAATGGGTTTTGTACATCATTTACAAATTACTTAAATATTTTTATAAATGAAAGCTGTCAATAACATTCACATTTAATTACTAAGAAATTACTTTATTTTATGCTTTTTGGTGAAGTACTGGAATATATTGGTGAAATAAAATTTGTATTTTCTCTGCTTCTTAGAAGTGAAAAATTTTATTTATATTTTTTTGGAACTATGCCTGAATGTGAAAGAATAAGGTTTGTAAATAATCAAAATATACTTCAATAATAACAATAATAATAACAATATAACAATAACAATCAATTTATCACATGTTTGATGTAGCTGGAGAAAAATAAAGCCATAACATAATTCATACTTGTGTAATAAAGCTTTGTTGTGGTTATTTCATGTATAGGTCACATTGGTCTGTAGAATTTGGTCAAAACCAATGACAATGCATGAAATAAAATGAAAATTTGTTCGTTTTACATGTAAAATAAAAACATCTTTCACTCATGAACACCATAATATTATTCTACATTTCCACTTAATTGTGAAAATATTGCACCTAGTGTTCATTCGGTGGTACACAAATGTACTTCTATATTTCAACAAGAGGGCCATGATGGCCCTATATCGCTCACCTGTTATCATTGCACTTGAGGACAAGAAGGTCCTCAGAAAAAATATCTAAGTCCAAAGGACAGGAACAGCAAAGGGAAGAAATTTAACCAAAAAGAAAAAAAAATTCTTACAAGGTATAGATATGTCAAAATACACCTAAAAATTGGAGGTACCATCCATGTTGTACCACAGAAAAGTGGTCTCGGTTTTTCTCTACGGCCAATAATAAAAAAGTTAATAAGCTATTTATAGTAACGTAAAAGGGAAGTAATAAAAAAATAAATATTGTAAGTGAACAAAAGAAGGACCTGCCAAATAAATCTGTTGACATAAATGAAATTTCAGATCAGTATCTTCATTAGTTAAGGAGATATACCCATTTTAATTTGAAATAAAGGGAGGTAATTTGACATAAAATCAGTCCATAGTTATCTACCCTGATTGTCTCAGTCCAACTATAAACGAAACCACTATCGTGCAGACACGAAATTGTTGACGCACGCACGGACGCACAGACGACGGACGAAGGGTGATCACAAAAGTTTATATCAGATTCTGTAAATCGACCCGTTTCTAAATGGACCACAACCACATTTTTTAAATCACAGTAACTAATATAATGTACAAATTGCTGCATCAAATATTTCTACATGAATTTATGGTTCAATTACTTCCGATTATGTAAAATGACTAGACCTAGATAAAACAGTGGTATATATAATCATCAAGTGACTTGCAAGTTGCAACCTCATCCAGCATTACACAAGTAAAATGCAAGGAGTTTCCGGTTGAAGATGTTGGCCAAAGGCATACATCGATTTCAATTCCTCCTCCTGTATTTTTTACCAGCCCCTAGTTGGTCTCCATGCTCCAACAATTTTGTCACCAGAATGTATGTAGTATACTGGATGTTGGGAGGCAGTGCAACAGGACTGAAGTAGAGAAAAATGTTAATACTTTTAACCCTAACCCTGCTAAATTTCTATAATGAACTTGTCCCTCTTCCAATTTGGACAGTACCATTAACTGTTAAAAGGGGTTCTTAACAAAAAGATATTACTTGCTGAATAGCGATCAGTGCAGATCATGATCAGACTGTACAGATGTGTTCATGATCTACACTGGCCGCAAAGGCAAAAACAATTGGTTTTTTTTTTTGTTTTTTTTTGTTGGATTTAACATCTCACCGACACATGATAGGTCATTTGTGTCCAGCATGCTAAAGGTTAACTATATCCTCTCTCACTCTACTTGGGTGCAGAGAGCAAAATCTGTCAGCAATAATCAGAAGCTTGTAATAAATTCATACAACTGTGAAATCATTTCTGTTAGTCCACTTCTTCATTTTCTGCTTTATCACACACAGTTTTCTACTTTTAATATGTTTTTAACAAATATACATTTTTGTTTTCCTATAGCCTGTTCCATCATCTGCCACTTCAATTCAATTCTGAGGAATTTAAATGCTCTGGGTACAGATATAAATATGACCTACACAAGATATGATTTTTTAAAATCAAACAAGCATTCCTGGTGTGGTATGTACAAGTAGTCCTAGGCCTACTGGATATTTTCTATAGCCTATCTCATATACACATTAACTAAATACCTACAATGTCAATAGGACAAGCACAATTTGGGGCCTTGTGACATTTTACTACTCTAACAGCCTATTTAAAATTTTGCCAAATACACTTCAGTCTAATACTTACATGCCATGGGTGCAAGTACAATCCGGAGCCCAGTGGATATTTACTAAAGTCTGTTTCATAATTTGTAAGAAGATTCAATGAAAGCATAACATGATACTAAGCAAAATAGTAGCAGATTCTGTACAATAATACTTACATGCCAAGGATACAAGTATAGCCTTGAGCCTAGTGGATATTTACTATAGTCTATTTCTCCATTCCTAGCCTTCATTTTTCCTACTTCCTGAGTCATTCTGTCCATACTGAAAGGGAGATAACAACATCATTTCAAAATGACCCACATACTATTTCGATTTTGAAACGTAACAATATTACAATTACCATTTCTTTAACATACAAAACTGAAGTATAAAATATAAGATTTTTGCCATAAGTCATATTTCCTTTCATAAATCTCATAATGTTGAAAACAACCTGAAAGACCTGGGTCTACATGTACTTCAAATATGAAATAAGCGTATTTCTTTCCATTAAGTTACTTCAGTAAATAAACCTGTCCTATGCTAACTCAAACAAGAACTGTCAGAGGACAGCCTTGTAAATTGAATTAATATAAAAGATGAAAAAGGTAAACAATTTTCAATTTTTTAAAAATGCAATACAGAGTTACTGAACCTGAAGAATGCATATCAGCTCATCATAGAGGGAAAGTGTGTGAAGTTTCAATCTCTTCCCATTAGTTGGTACTGAGCTACCAGCTTACATACAAAACTTAACCAAAAATTGTTAAGTTGAAAAGAAGGGCATAATTTTGTAACAAGAAGGCCATGATGGCCCTATATCGCTCACCTGTTATCATTGCACTTGAGGACAAGAAGGCCCTCAGAAAATATATCTAATAATAAAAAAGTTACTAAAAATAAGCTATTCATAGTAATGTAAAAGGGAAGTAATTAAAAAAAAATATTGTAAGTGAACAAAAGAAGGATCTGCCAAATAAATCTGTTGACAAAAATGAAATTTCAGATCAGTATCTTCATTAGTTATGGAGATATACCCATTTTAATTTGAAATAAAGGGTGGTAATTTGACATAAAATCAGTCCATAGTTATCTACCCTGATTGTCTCAGTCCAACTAATAACAATAATGAAATTTCAAATAAGTCCTATAAGTACTTACTGATATAAATCCATTTTGATTATAATCAGGGGAGGTAATCAGATATAAAATAACTCTGGAACCTACGATTGGATCTGATTTGTCATGGAATCCAAGATTTATTGTTGTTGAAGATATTTTGGAAGTTTGTATCAAATAAAACCATAAATGAAGTCTCTATATGGCTGCAAAAGCCAAAATAGCCAACTTTGGACCTTTAACTCTAGAACCAATGAAGGAATCTGGCCAGTTCAACAAAGGAATCAAGATCTTGTGGTGATACAAGTTGTGTGCAAGTTTGGTTAAAATCAAATCATAAATGAAGCTGCTATTGTGCAGACAAGGTCAAAATAGCTAATTTTGGCCCTTTCAGGGGCCAGAACTCTGGAACCCATAATGGAATCTGGCCAGTTCAAGAAAGGAACCAAGATCTTATGGTGATACAAGTTGTGTGCCAGTTTGGTAAAAATCAAATCATAGATAAAGCTGCTATTGTGCAGACAAGGTCAAAATAGCTTATTTGGTCTTTTCTTGGGCCATAACTCTGGAACCCATAATGGGATCTGGCCAGTTCAAGAAAGGAACCGTGATCTTATAGTGATACAAGTTGTGTGCAAGTTTGGTTAAAATAAAATCATAAATGAAACCATTATCATGCAGACAAGAAATTGTTGATGCACGGACGGACTGACTGAAATGGACGACGGACGAAGGGTGATCACAAAAGCTCACCTTGTCACTATGTGACAGGTGAGCCAAAAATGCAGAGTAGAGTTAGGACCCTGTGCAACGAATATCAGATTACTAAAGTGAACAAGTGTATGAAGTTTCAATGCATTCCCATTTGTGGGTACTGATACCAGCTTATATGCAAAAACTTAACCAAAAATCACAAAGTTGAAAAAGGGGTATATTTTTAAAAAAAAACAACAGCAAAATGAAGTTACGAAACCAATGCAATGTAGGTCAGTTTTTTCACAGTGAAGAAATGTGTGAAGTTTCAATACATTCCCACAGGTGGTTACTGACGGACACGAAAGCCCATGCATGGGTGAGTCCAATAGCTCTATCTATTCTTCGAAAAGTAGAACTAAAAATTACTTTTCTGTTTTAATTAATAATAGCATAACATTCAACCTTACATTAATTCAGGATGGCCTTCCACTGGAGCTCTGCCTAAGACTGCCTGTGGCCAGTTTTCATTGGGTCCATCAAGTCCAAAAGCTGTCCAACCACAGTCTACAACTATAGTCTGTACTTCGGGTTTGTGACTCACAACAGTTGTAGCGATTTTACATGCAACATCATCAAACGTACAGGAGTTGCAGACGACTTGATTATAATCTAGAAAACATGATAAAAGATTTTACAAGATGTGGGAAAATATGAAAACCCTGTATATAAAATGCAAGAAAATGCATTATATGCCTGTATTTTTATATCATATAAAACTCTGGTATCAATGAATGCTTTGAAGAGACAAGTTAAAAAACTTGATTGGTTTAAAAGGAAATGTTATTTACCATTAAATATATAATTGCCAGGATGCATTTCTGTGAGTGTAGATAAATTGTCTATAGGTTTACTACAGGATGGTGTGGAGCCACATCCAACTACCTTACAATCTACACCATTCTTGGATAATCTGGAAATATAGTGGCAAAGCCATTCATAATGACATATATAGTGATTAAATGTCTTACACACTTTCATCCTCATTTTTTTCAAGATAAAATAGAAGAAAACAAGTCTGTTTCTAAGTCTCTTTGGGATGCACTCAAGAACCTTGGCTTGCCATCTAAGAAGTATAATACATCATCTCCTTCTAACATTGGTCTTAAAATGGATGACGATAATGAGATATGTTTTAATAAGCAAACAGGTTTCTGAGAAATTCAATGCTTTTTTACACAACAGTTGCTTCTAAATTGGTAGATAAATTGCCTAGGTCCCTCCAAAGATATGGAAGGAATTTTGTTTTTTCTTTTTACTCATATAAAGGTGTTTTTCCTAATAATTTTTCTTTTTCAGTCATGTCTGAGAATAAAATTTTAAAATATTTAAGTAAACTCAGTGTAAGTAAGTCTACTGGACTGGATGGTATTCCTTGTAAGTTTGTTAGAGATAGTGCATCTATTATAGCTTGTCCTCTCACACATATCATAAATTTGTCTTTAATTCAAGGGGTAGTACCAGATGAGTTGAAATCTGCAAGAGTTGTTCCCCTTTTTAAGAAAAATGATAAAACAGATGTTGGTAATTACCGCCCTGTGTCCATACGTATAATTTCCAAGATTTTTGAGAGGGTTGTTTATGACCAAGTTGATTCCTATCTCAATGACAAAAATTTATTGTACAAGTTTCAGTCTGGTTTCAGAAGAGGATTTTCAACTGATACATGTCTCATACATCTTTCTGATTATATCAAGTTTGAAATGGATAAAGGTCATCTCATAGGCATGATTTTACTTGATCTCCAGAAGGCATTTGACACTGTGGATCATTCTATCCTTATGAAACTTGAAGGCCTTGGTCTTGGCCTTGATGTATTATGTTGGTTCAGATCATATTTATCTGACAGACAACAACTTGTAGATGTCTCTGGAACCTTTTCTAAGCCTTGTAAAATTACTTGTGGTGTTCCGCAAGGGTCAATACTAGGACCTCTTTTGTTTTTAATTTATGTGAATGATATGTCTGCAGTGGTTAAATAAACTGTAACTCTATGCTGATGATTCTGCTATAATGGTCTCTGGTAAAACTAAGTCTTCTATTGAAAATGATCTAGCTAAAGATCTTGAAATGGTTAGTCAATGGTTAATTGAAAATAAATTGTCTCTACATCTGGGTAAAACTGGATCTATTATATTTGGTTCCAAGCCTAAACTTAGAACTAATAGGGACCTTAATATAAAGTGTAATGGTCAAAATATTAATCCTACCTCAGCTGTCAAATACTTGGGTGCATCCTTAGATCAGAGTTTAACTGGTGAATCTATGGCTAGTTCCATTATTAAGAAAGCTAATGCCAGGTTAAAATTTCTTTATAGAAAGAAGGCCTATCTTAATGAACATACTAAAAGACTTTTGGTTTTATCCCTTATTCAATGCCATTTTGACTATGTTTGTTCATTTTGGTATCCTGGTTTAACAAAATTTTGGAAGGACAAACTACAGGTTACACAAAATAAATTGATCCGATTTGTACTGAACTTGGAACACAGATGTCATTTTGAACAACATCATTTTATTTCCCTAGACTGGTTACCCGTTTCCAGAAGAGTTGAACAAATTACTCTTTGTCATGTTTTTAAAATAAAAAATGGTCAATCCCCTGATTACATGGGTCATCATATCGTTACACAGGATTCTGTTCACGCATACCAAACTAGATCTAGCCAAAATGGGTCATTTGTGCCACCGAAAGTTAAAGGTTTTGGCCTAAAGTCTTTTTCCTACTTGGGCTGCAAGTTATGGAACATGCTGCCTCCCCACATAAGACAACTGCCCAACATATCTGGTTTTAAAAGGGTGGTAAAGGACCACTTTCTTAACGATAAGCTTCATTGCTGAACTTATGTGTTCTTTCTGTTATCTAGTCCCTGGTTGTAATGCATTTTTTTAAGAAATTATATTTTTACAATGTACTGTGATATTGATGTGATATTGGTGTCTATTTATTCATCTGTCTTTCGTTTAATTAAGAATCATAAATTGATTAGTTTGAGCAATTATAATTACATATGCATAACATATACGTTATTTTATAATAATGAATTAAGTGATTTTTTTATATATATTCATGTTAATGTTTCATGCCTCTCTATGTCAGACCATATTGGTACCAAGGACCACAATGGAAATAAGAGATTTTTTTCTCTCTTTCTTGTGTCATCCTTGATATTGATGTGACTGACATAGTTCATAACACATTACTTCATATGACAACTTTTATATGTGATTATAAATTTTATTATATGCATGTATTGTAACTATGTTATGTTTGCTCAATTATCGAAATAAATCAATCTATCTATCTCATGTGGTTTGAGAGGTCCATAAAAGGATGCTGCAGATGGTATCCATACAAAAGCCCCCTGGTCTGAAAATGGTCATATGTACAAAAGCTCCCTGGTGTTTTTCCAAGGTGGACAAAAGCCCCCTGATCAGTTTGGAAGAGTGGACAAAAGCCCCCTGGTAAACTTTTCAGGGTGGACAATTCATGACTCTTGATGTCAATGCACTGACTACGCCGTGCCGACGAAAAATGCCAAAACGATTTGAGGCTGGATGTGCACCCAATGAATATTCTACCACAGTGAAGGACTTGTACTGTCAAATGTATTATGAGTTGCTCGACCTAACTATAAACTGCGTGCTGACCAGGTTTGATCAACCCGGGTACAAGACTTACAGGCATCTCATGCTGATTAAATGTTTGATTGGTGATATCTGTCTTTTGTCGATGCCATGAACTATGTCATAGATATCTACAAGAACGAAATCCAGCAGACAGCTCTACTCACTCAGCTAAAAACCCTTCAAGTGTATGCAATCAGCGACACAAAATGTGATTCCTTGCTATGTGTTGTTGAGCTTAATTATTCAAACAATGAACCAAAGTTCTCTGAAATTGTGACTTTGTTAAAACTTGTGATAGTGATGCCAGCAAATAATGCGATTAGTGAATGTAACTTCTCAGCTCTATAAGACTTATTTGCATACCAGTGTGACACAGAGAAGGTTAAACCATCTCATGACACTCTATGTGCATAAGGAGAAGACAGACAAAATTGACATGATGGAATTAAGTGGCAAATGAATTTGTTTGTGGAAATGAAACACGCTAAAGTATATTTGGAAAGTTTGTTTAACTTAGTAAAGCTAGCTATTGGTGCTAATGATGTTCTACACATATGTTGTACATTGTGTGCGATAAATTATGTAATGAAATTAAAATATATAAACATACAAGTATATAATTAGTGCTTATTTTAGAAAGAAAACAGTGAATTATGTTTTACCTTTCTAATGCCATTTGACTTAAATTCCAAAAAGATTGGATAATACCACTTTAAGTCCAGATCTTGGGCCTGATCCCCTATTTAGACATTACTGGTTCTACCCTGGCAAGACACTGTCCATATCTAACATCGTACTGCCATTACAGTGTTTAAACAAAAGAAATAAACTAGTATGTTTAATGGCTAATGCATGAGCAGTCCAAGAAGTCGCCAGATTGCACCATTTACTCTAGCTATATGCAAAATTTTCCCAAACCCCATTCATGGGAGTGGGGTACCTCTCCCAGACCCACCCCCTCCGCCGCCTCAATGCCCATATCGCCCTTGTGCTCCTGAAAGCTATAATTTAAATTACCGTATAACTTTTGTCTTGCTGAGTGAAATCCCAAACAAAATCACAAGGTCATATACTGAATAATATTCTTACATGTTTTCATTTCATGGGTCAATTAAGCCTAAAAAATTTCTTTGTTTCCGGTAACATGCTCAAAAAAAAATTAGGGTAGGTAGGTCAGAAAAATTTTTTTTTGGAATTTTTTTTATTATTAAAGGGAGACTTTTCAGAAATTAGTTTTGTTTCAAAAAATGAATATAAATAAGGGGGTTATGCCTTTAGAGCATCAGTAATTTGATTTCTAACATCACTGGCCCTGTGTAATGTACTAAAGGTGCAGTTTTGCAACTTTTTGTTAAAAAGTTGAAAAATATTCTCCAAGGCCATAAAAACATTTCGGGTTGAGCCAAAAATTTAGAGTAGGCCAGGATACTGGGGAAAAAAAAACAATTTTTTTTTACACCTTACTTCTAGAAATAAATGTGTCACAAATATCTAAGCTCTTTATGCATATTTTTGAAGGAAAAACCCAGACTTTGTGTGAAAAAGGGCAGTAAGCATGAACAGTAGAAAAACTGTAACTATGTTAGAGTTACCCACCCTCCTGATAACTACTTTCTGTTTTAAACAAGCATTTCTTGCGTAAAAAGAATAACCTGAACTTAACTATATCAGGGCTATTAATTATCTTATAATTATTATTATTTCTTAATACACAATGTTTGAAATACACATGCAATGTTTGAATTTCTACTAATTTAAAAAATAATGTTTGAATGTTACTAAAAATAACTCAACTGTCTTTCAACACAAGAAATGTGATTTTCCAACTTTCTGTTTAAAACAAACATTTTACTGACAATGAATGTGTAAGAAGAATAATCTGGCATTACATTCAAGGCAATTTGGTATGAAATTTTACAAAATTTAAAGAATCCTTATAATTAATCATTATTTTATACCATAATCATTATGTTTGGATGTGTAAGTTAGGTCTATCTATACTGTCTGATCCATGTTTTTTCCCTGGTTTCTCTTTAAAAATAAAACAATTCCATTGGTATTAAACATCATTCTAAAGAACTGTGATGACTATAACAGGAACTTTTGTAATTTTCAGAATACAATATCATTATCTTTGATAAAACCATCTTTAAAAAATCTATTTTGACATAATTTGTATTTATTATTCTTTGGATATCATAAAACTTATTAAAACAACTTATTTAACATTGTTTTTTTTGGAAGTGGTGATTTTGCCCATTTTTTGTAAACTGAAAAATACATTTTTGCCCAGCTGTTTTAAAAATTAAAAAATGATCCTTAACTGACCCTAGAATAATGTGAACCACTATTCACAAAACACTCGATCTGTAACAAAAGAATTAGGCGGATCATAAAGAAAATGATTAAAAATACATGCTCCATTACAACGTTCTGTAATGTTAAAGAAATATTGATATAAGATATCATCTAGAGGACCTAGATTGCTCACCTGAGTCAACTGGCTTGAATAATTATGGTACAGGGACATGCAAGGAAAATGTCTGTTTTTGTAACTGGGTCATTACGTGGTTTCTCACCTGAAGACTTTAAAAGTTTCTACTGTATACAACTGATGTTCAGTAAAATTTAAGTGGGGGCATTTGGCCCCATTTAGGGGCTGCTAGAGCTAAAATTTACTTCTTTTTATGAACAACTGGATGGATCTTTATCAAACCTGATCTGTAGCATCCTTACTATGTCCCCTTCTAAATTTATTTAAATTAGGACAGTCAGTCCCTTTTAGGGGCAGCCTGGGCTAATAATAAAAGTATTTCTCATGAACCAACATATGGAACTTCATCAAACTTGGTCTGTAGCATCATTATATGGTCCTCTTCCAATTTTTTTCAAATGGAGGTGTTTGGCCTACTTTAGGGGCCGCTACAGCTCAAAACTGAAATGCCTTTTAATAACTTCTTTTCATAAACTGCTAGACAGATCTCCATCACATTTGGTTTGTAACATCATTATTAGGTCCTCTATCATCTTTGTTCAAATGGGGGCACTGCTAGAGCTAAAAATAGTAAAGATTTTAAACAACTTCTTTTCATAAACAACTGGATGGATCTTCATCATGCTTGGTCTAGAGAATTATTACAAGTTCCTCTAGCAAATTTGTCCAAATGAGGGCACTTACCCATAGCTAGTAACTGAAATATCTTTAAAAGACTTCTCATGAACCACTTGATGGATCAAAACTTGGTCTGTAGCATCGCTGTACAGTTCTCTCCCAACTTTGTTCAAATGTTTCTGCTTGGTCCCTTTTAAGGGGACACTTAAATTACTTCTTATCCTGAATTGTTCTAATGGTAATGTATTTTTGGGCCCTTACAGCAAAACATAGAAAAAATACTTAAATAACTTGTATTTCAATGAACTTCAGGATATTCACCAACTGGTTCAGAAGCAAGATCAGAACTGGGAACTTGTTTATAATTTATTTCTGTGGAATCCATGTATAAACATGCTATTTTCTAGCATAAATAGCTTTTAAATTATCAAATTATTTAACAGATTTGAAAAGTGGGGGTAGGTGTTGAGTAGGGGTAGGATGTGGGTTGAGCAAATCTCAATCAAATCATGAAACAATATAAGATGTAAGTGTAAGAAATGTGAAAAAATTGGCAGAGTGGTTGTTGTGGCAGCAGTGTGATTCTACATAGGGGTGGCTTGAGGGAGAGGATCGAGGTATGGGTGTTCCAAGAATGAGTGTGAGATATGTAAAAAAAGAATCTAAAAATAGCTTTTGGAACTGTGTGTGTGGATGGTGTGTGTGTGGGGGGTGGGGGGGGGGGGGGGGGGGGGGGGGGGGTAGGGGATAATGGGCAGGTGAAGGAGGTGTGAGGGGGAGGTGTTATGGGTGGGAAATTGGTTGAGGTAGGGTTAGAAGTGACTGTATGAGGGATACCTGGACTAGAAAACTTTACAAACTATAAGTCAATACGAGAAGAGTGCCATAAAACTTTAACAAACACTATTACAAAAGCTGGCTGCAGTGTCCTTGACCTTTGAGGTACATGACCCTGAACCAATATATAAGAGAAGTAATTTCAACAGCTCAGTTGTCACTAAAAAATCTTTCGAGTCATGCAGTGTTTTATGAAGTCCTAATCATTAGGCTATGATGATGCCATTTGTATGACGTTTTTATGATTTTTATTTTTAAAACATACACATTATCCTTTTTATGCCCCCGAAGGGAGGCATATTAGTTTTCAACTGTCTGTTCGTTCGTTAGTCACAACATTAACTTTTTGCATGAAGGTACTTTACTCGTGAAACACTGCACCCAGGACAATCAAACTTCACATGCTGATAATACTTATTGAGTACATGACCCCTACTGACTTTGGGGTCACCAGGTCAAAGGTCAAGGTCACCAGGTCAAAGGTCAAGGCGCTGCGGGGGCATTTGTCACCATAAGAGACAGCTCGTTTTCAAGCTGATTTTCTCTACTTAAGATACCGATCTAATTTTGCAAAACATTCCCATCTTATTACTGTATTATTACAATTAATTTAAATTAAACGCGGTTTCTTGTCGCCTGCATATAGAAAACTCCTATTTTTTGTACAGTTTTATGTAACTTTTTTTCTGGTAATTTTTAAATAAATACCCAAATTCAATTCATATAGTTGTTAAGTTTTCTATACAGAGTGATGCACAAACTTCCCTATGGGGGAAATAATAAGATATAAAAATTAAAACATTTGTGTCATACATATCTTGTCATTTTTTCAGTGGCAGATTATGACAAACACAGTCAAATAGCAGAGAATAATTGTGTTACAAACACGAAAACAGGTAATTCGCTATCGTTACAGACTGCAAATATAGATGATATTTCTTTGTTTCAGCGTAAAACTGAAACATCTTTCATGAGTGCACACCAGATGCAGTATGTTTTATGAGTGACATAGCCACGAGGGAAATGGAAGCTTTGATGTTTGGTTGGCATAAAATCTCTTGCACTCATTAATCTTCGCTAATATTTTTGGACGTCAAAATAACTGATATATTTAGACAATGGCACAGTACTGTAGTGGTAAAGCCTCCATCTTACAAGCATATTACCATGGCTTCAAATTCAGTGCATATAGGTTTTTTGATCAATGTTATGTAATTGTATAGAAATTACTTTATTCTTACTATATTTTCTGAAACGTATCATTTTTCTTGAACTGTCCATTGAATAAACAAACACCTGTCCGGTCCTGAAGATTTTAGTTGACATTTTGTAGAACGATTTACCAACATGTACGTAGAAGCTATTGAATATTTATTTCAATAAATGAATTATAAATCATGATTAGTATGACAATTTTCTTGTCTGTTAAATTTAAAGATACAATAAAGAAAATAGATATGGTCAGACAGAGGATGTGAATTTATTGATATTTCAATATTCGTATCATTATTTAAGTTCAGACACCAAAAATTAATTTACGGAAATATACAGAATATTCAAGAGAGCCAGGTCAAAACTTACGAACAATACTGGGTTGTCTGACATTCACGCATTTAGAGTTGCCTACTGATTGAATATTATACATGCACTTTAGCTTACCAAACGTTACTCCAATGTTTATCTTCGTGGTGTTCATAGATCAAGTACATTTTTATTGTGGTCATATGATATTTGGATACTGAGTATGACATCTCACTCCCATGTTTCGGTGATGCTAACAATAAAAGTTCACTCTACAACATTTCAAATTTAACTTGGTTTTACTGACTTTATATAACTTACTTTATCTAACAGGATATGGAGGTACCTGGAAGAAGGTCTGAAGTGCCATTCAAAGGCCAAGAAGAAAGATCAAGTGTTGAAGACAGTAAAGTGTTCTGTCAGCCATGTAGCAGTGATGAAGACTGGGCGTTCGCAGTGGGATACTGTCAAAACTGTAGTGAGTATTTCTGCCAGACATGCTTAAAACTTCATTGTAAACAGTCTATAAGCAAACATCATGTGATCTTAGAAGGTGAAAATATGCCTGGAGAAAAAGTATCTTCACACCCTCTTGGTACTTGTTCGGAATTCTGTTCTCGGCACACCAATGAAATCCTGAAATTCTACTGTCCCTCCCATGATGATGTAGGGTGTGGTGACTGTATAGTGCTGGAACATAATACATGCAGAGTAGAACGTATCCAAGATATCTCCAGCAACTACTACAATGGGCCTGAACATGGGGATTTACAAAGAAAGGTTGAACAGCTCTGTGAAGATATAAAAAATGTAGCTAAAGAAATGAAAGAGAGCAATGAAAACAAAAATGAGTCATATTCCAAAGCTTTAGAAGATATATCAGCATTCAGAAAAGAGATAAATGATCATTTTGACAGAGCAGAAGCTGAAATAATAGCTGATCTAAACAACAGAAGAGAAGAAGATGAACAACTACTGTCAAAACTGACAAAAATGAAACAATGTTTGGAAAGGGATATCATGGAAATGCAAAAGAAATTACAGCTTCAGTCAAATAAAGCAAATGATGTGTTTGTGGCAGCAAAGAAAATAAAGAAACAAATTGCAAGAACTGACAGCAGTGTCAAGCAGATGTTACAAAACTGCCAAATACATGTAGATCAGTACAGATTTAAACCATCCTCCCATATCAAAAATATCATTTCATCTGCTACTTCATTAGGAGATGTAACAGAATATGAAAGCCTGAAAACTGATCAGTCAGTTCTGGAGGATCAATCCAGAAGAGACACAGGAAAGCTAACAGAGTGCAGAAGCAAGAACCATTCTGATATTAAGAGTCTAGAAGACATGGAACCGGAACAAGAAGACATGGAACCAGAACTAGAAGACATGGAACCAAAATTTGAAAGTGCAATCCAGATAATATCCACTGAAGATACATCAGATTGTGCTATTCTTGCATCAGCCATAATTTCACCCAGTAAGATAGTACTAGCAGACTGTGCTAACTACTGTGTGAAAATAGTTGACACTGAAAAAAAGAAGCTAGAAGCCCGGTATGAACTGAGTAGTCAACCAAAAGATGTAGCTACTATCTGTGAGAACCAGCTTGCAGTTTTACTTCCAGATGAACAAGAAATTCTAATTCTAACACTCATACATAATATGTTCACAGAAATTCGACGCATTAAGATAAAGTACTGGGGTGGAAAAATCCTTTTTCAAAAAGGAACATTCATAACAGCGTATGACCATGGTGTAGATATTCTGGATACTGATGGAAAGTTAATAAAAACTATTCCTACAGAACAACATAAATTTCTTAAGAGCATAGCATTTGCTCCTGATTCAATGTCATTTTATGCATCTTATTTCTGTCAGACAAGTCTTACATGGCCTAACATTGTTCAGAAGTATGATTTGGCTGGAAATCGCTTAGCAGAATACACCAGTTTGGATGAAAATCTTGAAAGTGTTCGAGGTATCACTGTAGCTAAAGATGGTACAGTGATTATGTGTAACTATGGTGCAAACTTAATTTCTGGTAACATTCATTTGTTGTCTCCAGATTGCAAGTTGATAAAAGAAGTTTTAACAAACAACAATGACATGAATCCATTTTGTGTTTCTTTTTGTGATGAAACCAAAAGGCTTTTTCTTTGTAACAAAGATATTATACATCCATACAGGAATAATGTTCTGAAAGTTTTTCAGATGAAATAAGTGTATTGAACTGGAAACAAGAGGGCCTAGGTTGCTCACCTGAGAAACACACCATAACAGTGTTAACATGTCTGACCTAGTGATTTCATGGCAACAAATATTCTGGCCAATTTTCATTAGAACTGGACCAAAAATGTGGTCTCTTGAGTTTAAACAAGTATCTTCTTTGACATGCCCTAGTGACCTAGTTTTTGACCCCAGATGACCTATATTCAACATGACCTAGATTTCATAGAGGCAATCATTCTGGTCAAATTTCATGAAAATCAATTGAAAAATACAGCCTCTATCGCATACACAATGTTTTTTTTTGTTTTGACCTAGTGACCTACTTTTTAAAACCAGTTGACCCATTTTTGTACTTGACCTAGATTTTATCAGGGCAATCATTCTGACTAAATTTCATGAAGATCAATTGAAAAATACAGCTTCTATGGAATACACAATGTTTTTTTTATTTGACCTACTGACTACTTTTTGACCCCAGAAGACCCATATTTGAACTCAACCTAGAATTCATTTAGGCAATTATTCAGACCAAATTTCATGAAGATCAATTGAAAAATACAGCCTCTTTCGCATACACAAGCTAAATGTTGTCAGACGACAGACAGACAGACGCCGGATATTGAGCGATCACAATAACTCACCTTAGCCTGAGCTTAAAAGTGAAATGTGTAACTATGTACATTTATACATAATTAGTGTAAAACTGACAACACAAGAGGTTGTTTTACACGAAAAATGCCTGTCTCCCACCACTTACAATGCAGAAATAGTAAAATTCCACATATCAAGGGCAATAACTCCAGCAATATACACAGTGAGACTTTGCAGAGGTAATTCCTGTGAAGTTTGGTGGAATTCCAACCAGTGATATAGAAGAAATTGCACAAAAACTTTAACCTGAAATTTTAAGTAAAAAGGTGTGTATGTGGAAGGGATATCGACATAGACGAGGATGCCAGTTTGAGTAGGATAGCTCTCTATCTTAGATATTTTCTTCAAATGTAGAAAATCCTCCTGTATTTAATTTTACTAGATATATTAATTGTATATGTAGAGCTAGCTACATTCATGATTAAATTTCATGCAATAACAGTCCATTGTTTAAAACTTCTAGTTTTTTAAAGGTCGTACACATTTATAATGTGTTTAGCTTTACATGTATACAGTGTGTACTATTTTAATGTACTATTTTAAACCTAATGCAAAGTATTGTTAATACATATAAACTTGTTTATCTTATGTAGCACTTGTTCATATTTTCAAATATGAAATTTTGGTCTATTATAACTTTAACAATAGTGACTAGTTAGATATGATTGGAAACAATCTTATGATATCTGAAGATGACATAAACAGACACACTGACTTCATGCAAACAATTCAAAAAAGAAATATTCTAAATGTAAGCAGACAGTAATTCAAAAGATTAAAATGTTTCTGCAATACAGTATTTGAACAGGGAAATTAATATGAAATGAGTATGTTAGTGATAACTTACAAAATCTGAACAGAAATAAATATTTCAAATATTGGCTAACCATACATGCCATATCTCCCACCGGGAGGCTTTTTCTCCCGTATTTTCAGTATATCTCCCGGTCTCCCGCCGGGACATGAAAACCTCCCGTAAAAAAATAAATTCAGAAAAAAAGTCCTCTGTCGAAAAATCGTATCTCGGACCCAATGTAGACCTTTAGAAAATACTTGAAATTCAATATCGAGTAGCCCGGAAATACATTTCAAACATAATTTTCATACTTGTCTATAATCCCTAGCTTGTTTATCGAGAGATACACGCCTGAGGCATTAATGAAAAGAGACATAAATATGAACTTCGTATCAAATATGCTACTGACCATACAACATTTAACATTTTGACTGATACATAAATATTTACTTAATATTTAAAGTGCTGACTTGCAACATTTGAACAGATTTACAAAAATGAACTAAGTATCTGAAGTGCTGACTTACAAGTATTGGTCAACAAAATTTGAACAGAGATATATATGCAAATTGAGTATTGTTAGTGCTGTCTAACAGCTTGAACAGAGATATATATGCAAATTTAGTATTGTTAGTGCTGTCTTGCAACATTTGAACAGAGATATATATGCAAATTGAGTATTGTTAGTGCTGTCTTGCAACATTTGAACAGAGATATATATGCAAATTGAGTATTGTTAGTGCTGACTAACAGCTTGAAGAGAGATATATATGCAAACTGAGTATTGTTAGTGCTGTCTTGCAACACTTGAACAGAGATATATATGCAAATTGAGTATTATTAGTGCTGTCTAACAGCTTGAACAGAGATATATATGCAAATTGAGTATTGTTAGTGCTGTCTTGCAACATTTGAACAGAGATATAATATGCAAATTGAGTATTGTTATTGCTGTCTTGCAACATTTGAACAGAGATATATATGCAAATTCAGTATTGTTAGTGCTGTCTAACAGCTTGAAGAGAGATATAAATATGAGCGGAGTATACCAGTGGTGACCTACAACATTTGAACAGAGATATAAGTACAAGCTGAATATTGTTAGTGCTGACTTACAAAATTTGAAGAGAGATATAAATACGAGCTGAGTATTGCTAGTGCTGACTTTCAACATTTGAACAGAGTTGCAGATACAAATCGAATATCTAGGGTGCTAGCAAACAATATTTAAAGTGGAATTATATGCATTTTTCAAGTAAAGATCATGCTTAAATAGATGTGTTTGTAAAAAGGGTGAAGGAAATTATAGCTTTTAACCCAACATACCAAACTCTTCCTGTTACCAGTACGAAATAATAAGTTTCCAAATATGACTTTTCTTATTTTGAGTGGGGCAGTCTTTTTAAAAAACGTCACACTGCAAGCAGGAGTTGCTTCCCTTCTACTTCAGAAATTTCCATTTTCAGGTAAGGGAGATCATTGCGCAGAAGACTGAAAAAATATCTATTATTTTATCCGTCCATTTTCTTTATTTTTAAAGCATCAACTTTAAATACTAATGCGGCATTATCGTTAATTTAACACATCTAAATGCACAGCAACCGAAAGTTGCTTTTATAGAATACTCACCCAAAACACACTATATGCAGTATTAGATGCACATAATGCCACTTTAAAGGTAGTTCTGCATGTTCAGGAAAGTATTGGCTAACAACATATGAATAGAGTTGTAAATAAAAACTAAGTATTTAACATGCTGACTTACAACATTGGTGGATCTGTTTGTTTAATACCACACTATAATGACAAATGAAAAAGATTCTGACTGGTCTTCACATCATATTTTGTGTGAATGAGCATATATTATTTTATAACAAGCGCTTGTTTTTGAGTCTGTAGTTACTGATCTTAATACAATTTTGCCATTCACTTGTAAATGCTGATGAATGAAAGTGTTTAGCTTATATTAAACCTTTTTTTCCATGTACAAAATAATATATAGCAGATGTATGTATTAATATATTCAAACATGGTGTAGTGGTTAAACATCATAACCCTAGTGAATTATTCTATGTGGAGTAAAACCTACTCAGATGGTTTGAATAAATTAAAACATGTTTTTTTTATATATTATTTTGATTCTAATATACCTTTTATGTAAATAACTTGTATGAAATAGTGAAAAAAAATTTCTTTGCACCAAACTGTAGGTCAATGTGATATCAACGTAACCAAGGTTACACACCACCCAGTATAATTTAAGAGTGCCTAGACATCCAGAAAATGAATCTGTGCACCTAGTAATCGATTCAGAGTGTGTGAATTAAATGTAACTTTGTTTCACTATATTATTTCAATTCTGAAATGTATTTTGAATAAAATAGTAGATCAAATATAGTAGAATTCTTTCTCATACGGTGCCAAATAATACATGTAGGTCGCTCTGACATCAATATTACCATGCCTGTCAAGGTTTTTCTATGATCTGACTTTGAGGCCTATTTTGGATTCCATATGACCCAATTTAAAATTTTACATTGTTTGAATAAAGACAAACATTTCAACCAGGTTTCAATGTTTTTCTATCTTTTGGCTTCCGGTGAGCTAAACTTTTTAAGTTGAAAAAAAAAAGAAAACCATAAAGTACCTGTTTTTCAATGCAATAAGTCTATCAGATGTTTCTTTTTGTGTTCTATTCTTTTGCTCAACATCTGGTGTGTAAGAATTTCCACAGTGTGTGTAAAGTCCCTGAAATTTAACATTAGGGGCGTCGTCTGCTGTTTTTGCAATTTCTACCGCTTCCTCTTTACTCCATAAACAGCCAGCTAAAACAGAAAAATAAAAGGACTGTGATGCAAGGAAACTGGTTACTGTTAATATAAAACTGTCATAAATTGTTCTTCAGATTCCATGAGTTACTACTAGTTTCCATTCAACTTTCAAAACTTGTATTTGCTTTAAGAAGTTTTGCAATTATACGAGTTTACAAACTGTTACAGCCAACATTCAAAACATTTCATAATATCAATTTATTGCGAAACTATACTGGTACATGAATTTAAGAAATTACAACTTCGCAAACAAAAGGGTTTTTTTATTTGCTAAATGTAAGTTAAATCATTACTCATAATATGATCTTGTAATTACAATCTAGGTGTGAGAGGCCCCAGGTTTAATTCCCGGCCAAGGCTGAAATATTTTCAGTCTGTTACATGTAAACATAAACAAAGTTTTGCTCTACCAACAAATGTTTCCCCTCCATTCAATACCTAAATATTAAAGCATTTTCAAACAAGACATATACATACTTCTTCCATACCCACAATCCACTTCTAAGAACACAGACCATTGTTTTCCCTCCTTCAGTGGGGTAGCTATCAGTCCTTTCAGCCCTTGTAATGAATCAACCATCACATGAAACTCTTCCAATCTATTTGCTAGATTAATTAGCCTCCTGAAATTATTATTAATATTTTAAATGAGGACTGGTTGCTTATAGTTCTCAATTTCTCAATTGGATAGACAAAAGCAATATTCACGTTATAAAGAGACATTGTTTTGCAATTGATCAAATTTTGGTGATGATAATTTTGTATTTCTTAATACTTTGAGTGTCTTCACTTTGTGTGTTGCTTTTTTGTGGAAATTAGTAAAAAAAAAAACAATGATCAAGACTTTAACCCAATCCAATAAACATGTAGCCAATATAAGTTGTTAGAATTTTCTCTACATTCTAGCATAAAACTGCTGTTCTTGTCACTTTTCAAAGGGTGTTTCAACAGGAGAGAAAATGTGTGTTGACAGACAGATTCTTGCACTCACGTGCTTTTAAAATACCTTTTTGTAAATGCGCATTCTGTAGCAAAGCGTAAACATATTATGGCCCCAAAAACGAATAATTAAAAAAACGTTAAGAAGCAACTCAAGACATTCCCATGTATTTCATGAAAATTTAACAACCCTGAGTGACAATTAATGTATTCATTTATCAGTTTTTACGCGTTTTATCTTCAGAATCCCTTGGGATACATTTGTATCCTCGCCTACAAAGCTCAGTCACCAATCAATCCCTTAGGATTCTGAAGATGTTATAACACAAAAAAAAATGTGCTAACCCTACAGTAGGATTTAAGCTAATGAACCCTTTATACTGAAAATCACAAAGAGCAGAGCTTACTTGGAAATTCTTTCTTTTACAATTGGGCTTCCCCAGATAATGTCTTCGAAACCATTGTCAGCATAAAATATTGCCTCGTCAATTGTAGATACAACAACTTTCCTCTTTGTTCCGTTTGTCATCAGTTCTCCTCCTTCTCTACAAAACAAAACAATACATTAAAACCCAGCAAAGAACAAAAAGTCAGATATGAAAGGACTGGCTGCTTGAGATAAGTGGCTACCTAATTCAGGTGAGTGCTAAGGCAGGTTCAACTATATACATAACTAAGCCACTGTCCCTACAGCACATGCCAGTATGCTAATATCAGAAGGATCACACAGATATGAAATACAAAGTAAATACTGTGAAATCATTTGATTTCGTGATCATGAAATTTCGTGGTTTTGGTCAAAACGGCAATTTCGTGGCGATATGAATTTGTGGATTACAACTTTTGAACATAAAGTGAATGGGAATTTTACTTGTTCGTTGGGATTAAATTTTGTGGATTGACTCAACCACAAAATCCACGAAAATTAGTCCCCCACGAATATTAATGATGTCACAGTAGTATTCATCTAATACTTTCTACAGGATTTCAGATGAACCTCTATTAAACAGTCACTTTCCTTAAGTAGCCAGTCAGCTAACTTCCCAAATTGACATTTTGTTCCAATTATAACTTACCTTAAAGGCTATCCTAGAATTCCCTGTATACGAGATGGGCAAAATTTTTTCCAATAATAGAACTTTTTCAAACTTTGGATATTGAAGGACAATCATCTAAGAAACAAAACTATGCAATAAAAATCATAGGTCACCTATACTGAATAAGAGTTATCTGCCCTTGAAAACGTCATTTCTGGTTCTATTATTGGAAAAAATTTCACCCCAAATTTTAGCATACATCCTTAAGCAGCCACACTGTGCAACTCCATTGGTTGGCTTCTTAATACAGATTTGACTTAGATAACATAAAAATGTATTGTGAAAATTTACACATAACATTTCACTTTTTTCTCTTCATCTTTTGTGATAAGCACCCCTTTTAACAGTTAATGGTACTGTCTTAATTGGAAGATGGACAACTTCATTAAAGAAATTTAGCAGGGTACGTGTTAAGAATATGTGAAAAGTAAGTGTTTGTGTTTTGGGACAAGATGCACATTAATATTCACCATTATTTGGAATATAAGGAAGTGGCATTATTTTGTGAATATAAGTGAAAAATTAACATTCTGAATATCAACTTCATTAATCATTTAAACATACTTTGTTTTGTGTGTTTTCATATGAGGCCTCAGCTCCACCCCCATCTCTTTGCATCTGTCAGTCATCCGTTGACAATTTCTCTTAACTTTGTCAATATCCACCAGCATACATGGTGTCTCTAGCTCGTGAATTGTTTTAGGCAGTTCTTCTGTCATCTTTAGATCCTAAATCTGAAAAAAAAAATCAGATTTCTTCAGTTTTCAAATCTTGTTTTTGTTTTTCTTACAGGAAGACTAATAGGTTTCTCTGTCTTTAGACTTAAGTTGATGTGTTTGTGACTATACTTTTATTTCAAAGTAAACCTATAAACATTCAACATATAAATATTTTCTAACTAAGCACTGTTTGTGCCTTCAACCGACATTGTGTAAACAATTTTCAGGACAACATTCCATAAAATAAAATAAACTTCTACAAGATTGGTTTCCTTTTAACTGAAATGATCATATATTCTCTTTAAAAGATATAATGATTTTGAAAGGAAACAGCAAAGTTTGATATTATGCCTGAATGCTTTGATGCCATGATGTTGCAGTGATGTTGTGAGGGTTATATGTGTTGTGATAGGCTGTCAAAATAATTATGTAAATTTTTGTTAAAACCATTGAAAATGCATGAAATAAATAAGACGAAGCCATGTTTGTTTACATATAAAATCTAAATCTTAAACTCCTGAACAAATAATCTTACTTTCGGGTCATTAATTAATTATTCTAGTAGAGAAAAACCTGCACGTACAATATTCAATAAATGAATACATGGCAGTATCGATATCATTATTAGGTGTAGGCAGTGGCTACGATTACGGTACCGTAATCCTAGCCTTCGATTCTAGGACTACGGAAGTTCCGTATTTCTAGACACCTATGAGGATAGGCTAGGATTACGGAAGTACTTAAGAGGCATCAAATGTATGTTAGGACATGCATAAATGTTATCGTAAACTTACTTATTTCATTTAAAATACCGTGTTTTTTTTTCATGCCTGCCCTATTATTTCGCATTATCGATCAGTCATTTTGGGTTAGTATAATCTTAAAGAAACAGGCGGAATCAACATCCGTATACAAAAGTTTTTCTTTCCAAAACCACAATAATAAATATAATAATAAATATTTTTTTTTTTTTTTAAATTGGCAGACGAATGAAGAATTATATATATTCTTAATAATAGCTCAAAAATATTTTTTAAAATATTCTTTCCTTAAAAGTTTATGATTTGATTTTGCCAGTCACTTTAGATTTCCTCGCATATAGAATCGGGCGAAATCAACACCTGTGTATGTTTTCATATTTCGTTTTCGCTATTTTAAGTGAAAAAAAAGTAAGTTTACAACATCATTCATGCATGTCTTAACATATATTTGATGCCTTTTAAATACTTCCGTAATCCTAGCCTATTCTCATAGGTATGTCTAGGAATACGGAACTTCCGTAATCCTAGAATCGGAGGCTAAGATTACGGTAACATAATCGTAGCCACTGCCTTAGGTAACGTAATCGTAGCCACTGCCTTAGGTGTAATCTCTGCACAACTTCTGAGATTCTGGACACTGCAAATCAACCTACAATATTTCTTTCACTGATGAAACAAGAAAGCAATTTTAGACCTTATTCAGGAAACTTTCTTTCAACTGCCATACCTTGTTCGATCGTGTTCATGCATATACAGGTACACTAATTAATGGTTTACACAGGTCAGCAGCCTCAGTGTCATTTAAATGTCACTCGTGTTGGACTTGTTACTAAGCGAAATTTACATATTGTCATGAGAAAAACAATGTTCCTGACGAAACATATATGTAAGTTCTTTGAGTCTTACCATAAAGTAATGTTGATATATTTTGCAATTAAATAATAACTGGGGCTTTTCGACCAGCTAATTTTTACACCTCCTCACAACTCTTCCCAAATGAAGGTAAACTTGTAATTCAAAATGGCTGCGCCCTTGGTTTGCATTTTTTCAAGTTCAGATTTTCACGACTAACGAGGTAATTTTCCAACTAAAAAGTTCAAAATCATGTCGACAGTATTTGTGCAGATAGGACAGTGTGGGAATCAAGTAGGTCAAGCCTTATGGAGGAGGATTATGAAGGATGATGAAGTTCACAAAAGGTACTTAAATTCGGAGAGAAATATATTCGGATAGTTTTACCATCCGGTAGTGTGTAATGATAAGTACAAGTACCGAAGTACTGTTAATGTAACTTAATGGAAATTATGTTAACATAATTAAAATATTGTGTGGATCAAGAATTGTTTCTGGGAATAAACATTTATGTTATAAATTGCCAGCACTGTCTTTTTTCCATCTCTGATTTTCAGTCACAGTTTTGTTGCCAATGATGGAAAGTTTAGGTCTGTGGTTGTGGACAGTGAACCAAAAGTTATCAGAAAAATTACAAAGGGGTTGCCATTCAGGTATGTTTCAGAATGATTAACTGAATTGTAGCGAAAAAAAAATCAGCTCAGAGATGTTTATATCTGTTACGGATCTCTGAGCTGAAACGAATCCTGTTCTGAAACCTAACCAGGAATCATGCCAGAAGTCTGTCACTCTATAATTTCATCAAATGAAATGCAATGAACTCACCTTTTACTTTAAAATGTTTCTAATCCATTTTCCTTTTAATCTGGCATAAAATAATCCATGCAACATAATTTGAACACAAGTTATACACACAAGTTTCAAACTGGTCCCCTGTCTGCAATATTTTGTCTGCCATTGCAATTATTGTCACCTGATCAGGGTACTCTTCATTTGAAAACCAATAGGCGATATAGAATCGTTATTTATTGACCTTTTCTGAGTTATGTTTTTATTAAAAATTTTATCGAAAATCGTTATGTTTATGATTAAAATAAATTCATAAATAGGTGAAATTTTGATCTTGATTTTCAAAAATAACCACGTGCTCTGAACTGTTGCATGACATCATCAGTTTCTCACGAGAGACTGTGGAAGATGTTGCGGTTTGATACTGGTTAGTTAACCAAATGGGGTTTCACCATAACTTAATGGACACGACCATCAGAAAATAAAAGGAGCGCCAGTTAAGTTATGGTAGCCAGAACTAACTGAATTGTAGTTATTCTTCACCAGTGATTCTGTAGCCCTGCATATCATTAGCTCGACTATTCATAGAATAGTAGAGCTATTGGACTCGCCCATGCGTCAGCGTCCGCATCCCGATTTGGTTAAGTTTTTGTATGTAAGCTGGTATCTCAGCAACCACTTGTGGGAATGGATTGAAACTTCACACACTTATTCACAGTGATAAACTGACTTACACTGCACAGGTTTCATAACTCTATTCTGCGTTTTTACAAAATTATGCCCCTTTTTTGACTTAGAAATTTTTGGTTAATGTTTTGTATGTAAGCTGGTATCTCAGTAACCACTTGTGGGAATGGATTAAAACTTCACACACTTATTTACTGTGATAAACTGACATACATTGCACAGGTTCCATAACTCTATTTTGTTTTTTTTACAAAATTATGCCCCTTTTTCGACTTAGAATCTTTTGGTTAAGGTTTTGTATGTAAGCTGGTATCTCAGTACTCACTAATTGGAATGGATTGAAACTTCACACACTTGTTCACTGTCATAATCTGACATGCACAAAGCAGGTCCCATAACTTTATTTTGCTTTTTTACAAAATTATGCCCCGTTTTTCAACATAGAAATTTTTGGTTAAGTTTTTGTATGTAAGCTGGTATCTCAGTATCCACTAATGGGAAAGGATTGAAACTTCACACACTTGTTCACTGTCATGATATGACATGCAGTGCAAAGGGTCAATAACTCAACTTCGCATTTTACAAAATTATGCCCCTTTTTCAACTTAGGAGTTTTGGGTTAAATTCTTATATGTAAGCTGGTATCTCAGTACCCACTAATGGAAATGGATTGAAACTTCACACACTTGTCCACTGTCATGAGCTGATAAGCACTATGCAGGTTCCATAACCCTATTTTGCTTTTTTACTAAATTATGCCCCTTTTTTTGACTTTCGTATTCATTCAGTCGACAAGGCTGTTGAATAGTCGAGTGTTGCTGTCCTCCGACAGCTCTTGTTTTTGTACTGTTATTGTCAGGTTTATCTAGGCATTATATTGTGATGTACAGATTTATTCAATACCAAACATTTTCATTGATACTTTAACAATAATGACCACTAAAATTTAACATACAACACTTAGTTAAAAAGCTATGAAAAAACTGTACTATTATATTATAAAGGTAAATAACGATTTATTTCAGATTTAAAATGTTTTTTTTAAGTAATCAGTATTAAATTTTGATATCTTTTTTAAGGGAAGAATCAGTAATAACAGGCAAGAGAGGAAGAGGAACTAACTGGGCTTTAGGTTTGTGGCTTAAGGAGTTTTCTTTTAATTTAAGTTAGAGGAGTTTTGTAATCTTAGTAGAATGTTACATCATGTAGAGGTAGTACTTTAAATTTTCAGTGACAAAAGAACACCCTAAAATGAAGTTAGATTTAAAGACACCGAACTCCACATTTTGACTAAAAAATCATCTTTCTTTAAATTTGAAGTTTGGTCATATTTGAACAGAACAGAACAGAACAGAACAGAAGTTTATTTTTGCTCTAAGGCCACCGGCCCATGCAAACATATTTACAAAACAACAAAATACAAGGCATATGCACATTCATGTACAAGGTAAAAGAAAATGACATATACAAAGTAACAGAAACTGACAAATATCATACACAAAGTAACAGAAACTGACATATATCATATACAAAGTAACAGAAACTGACATATATCATGTATAAATAATATATTAAAGTTTTAGTAACTAAACATTAGACTTCCGTTTCTCAAAAGCATAATATAAGAAAGTAGCAATGGCCTTATCAGAGTTTCATTTTTTGTTGACATCAGAATATTAAAGGTCCAATACTAAGGAAAGTGAACATTTTAATTTCTTTTAAAAAGCACAGAAACTATTTCATTTTATTGGAAAATGAAAGTTGGTATGTAGAAATTCGAAATAAATCGCAGTATATGTACAATAATTTTTCTATGAAGTATGAAGAAAGTTAAAAAGACCTGGGGGGTCATTCTGTCGATTCATTGAAATTTCAACATAATACACATACATTTCTTTGAGTTCCAAAGACCTTCTGTAAATTTTGACCTGCCAATCTTCATTATTTAGTGTCTTGCAGAAGTCTATGCATTGGCTATGAAAAAAATTGCCAACTCACTTTCCCTTAGTAATGGACCTTTAAATTTGTTATGCGTTGGACTACAGTAGTATTTTTTAGGTAAATACATCATTCTTAATTCCAAGTAAAATTCACAACAAAGTAAAAAATGGAACTCATCTTCTATAATATTCTTATGACATTTTCTACACAATCTATTTTCTATTTCTGTTTTTCTATGTCGACCAGTTTCAATCTCAAGATCATGAGAACCTATTCTAAAATTTGTGTACATAAACCTAAATTTCTTGATGTCTAATATATCTAAATACTTTTCATATGAGAAATCTTCTTTGAACATCATATAAAACAACAATTTTTTATTTGAACTAACTGATACATGCCATTCTTGTAGGTAAATATCTTTTAATCTATTTATAAATGTTAATAAAAAGTGTTTTTCTGAATCAACTGATTGGTTTTCCCAAACATATCCAAAACCATGTTTTTGCAGATTATCTCTTACAGCAGATACCCAGTTTTGGTGGCCACTTATATCATCATTATACATCATTAGATAACACATCTTAACTAATCTACTGTTTGGCATTTTTAAAATTTTTAACCAATATTTTATACATCGTTTACATGATTCAATATACAAAGGATATCTGCCACAATCACCAAGTACCGCAGCATTAGATGAATTTTGCCTAGAACACATAAAACGTTTGCAGGCATAATACTGGACACGCTCAAGTTCTTCAAATTTATTTATACCCCAAATTTCGGCTCCATAAAGTAACTGAGGGCATATTTTAGTGTCAAACAGTTTAAAAAATACTGTTTTCTTTAACTGGCCGCAATCATATAAAGACTTTAAAATTGATACAAGAACTCTCTTTCCTTTAATACATAAGTCATGCACCATACTGCTCATAGAAAGTTGTCTTGTAAAAATTAAGCCAACATAACTAAAAGCATTTACAACCTCAAGAAATTTGTTTTTATACATCCATTTTTCATTTTTAGCAAGTGCACCACCATTTTTAAAAACAACAATTTTTGTTTTATTTTCATTCACTTTAAGTTTGTATGTGTCACAGAAATTAGATAAAATATTTAATTGCTTTTGCAAACCAGTAACAGTATCAGATAATAGGGCAATATCATCCGCAAACATCAATGATAAAAGCTGTAACTCAAATGGATGTAACTGAACTCCTCGTACATCACTTGCATCAATATTATGAACATTGGACCTAAGTTTTTGTTTCTACTCTACCTTAAAAATGCCAAATCAAGTAAAAAGCATGCCGCTGTTTGGGAATCCAACAGGAGTCGCTGCGGCAATAATCGTTTTCCTGCACTCTTGTCCACTGCACAGCAATTGTTAAATATAATAGGGTTATTATAACAGTAGCTTGATCTGGGATGCAGTATTTGGCTCGAGTGGATTTTGCCAGATCGGATCTCATGAGGCGTGCAGGTGTCGAGTGTGATCCGACCTGGCAAAATCCACGAGAGCCGAATACAAAGTCCCAGATCTAGCTACTGTTATAATGACCCTTTTATTATATACCTTTACCATTTTGATTCTTGTTTTGTTCTTGAACGAAATCTTCAATGTTTATCGATATTAAATGGAACTTTGTGAAGTTTTTATGTACGCTATTTATAGAAATGTGCCGGGTCATGCATGTTAATGAAAATAGTCCGGCAGCATACAGTACGGAAGGTACAATACGGAATTTAAAAGGTACAATATGGAATTTTTGTCTGTCTGTTCATATTTAATTGTGAAATACAAGCCAATTTTTTACAGAATTTATATAGGTATATAATAAAAAGCTTTATAATTAAGGCAGTTTACTTCCAGTACCACATTACAAACACTTGTCAATTTTTAAATGGAAAAAATCCTGCTAATTCAAATAGATATACATTTGTATATAATAATATTTTTGTGTGTGGCATAAAATTTAACTGCCCTTCATTAAAATTTTATAGAAATCAGGATTGTGGAATTAAAAGCAATTGTCATGATTGAATGAAATATACAGGTTAGTTATTTATAGCCTGCTTGACACCTCAACAACTTTAATTGTTGGAGTACTGTTTAGACACAGAGGAGATGTCACTGTAGAATTTCATGTAAAAACTGACTTGTGGAAAACTACCTCCTCGTAAACATGAAAAATGGCAGAATCAAACAGTTGAATGAACAGTGTCAAAATGAAGCAGTCATTACTCTTGAACAAAAATCAGTTCTGTCTGGCTACTAGTTCCTAGCCAGTACCAGGGTGCTTGAGTATCATATGGTACCTAGGGAGCATCAAGAATTTTGATGTGCCATCGAGTTTCCATGGTGATATATCAGTTGGTTTTTTATAAGATAACCACAGTGATATTGCTGGTGGTCTGGCGGTAACATGCTTGACTGTCAATTTAGGGGTCTGGTATCAAATCCCAATCCAGGCACTAGAA
The DNA here is from genome assembly GCF_021730395.1 of Mercenaria mercenaria. Lineage (NCBI taxonomy): Eukaryota > Metazoa > Mollusca > Bivalvia > Venerida > Veneridae > Mercenaria > Mercenaria mercenaria. The sequence continues at coordinate 60,606,770 of NC_069378.1, forward strand.
ATTTCTGACATGCTCTTGAGTGTATCGCACCCAGCTAAGAAGTCCATACTATATACTCAGCATGTTGATAACCAGACTGTCTTTTTGCAAAGAGCTGGGCTAAGTTAGCCAGACAGGCCTGTATTTGAAAGATTTCTCTCAATCTCTCTGTTCTGGGGGCTTTCTCTTGCTCTATCCATCTGGTCAGACCGCTCTGTGTCTGTACTGGTAGAGGATGAATTTGACTGCTTTTATATGTAAAGCGCCTTTGAACAACATGTTTGTCATGAAAAGGTTGCTATATAAATCTAGTATAGTATCAAAATATGTAACATTTGTTTAACACATGGAATCATGGTCACTTAGGTTATACCATGTTGCCATGGCAGTCAATACTAAAAGAAAGTTAAATTAATTTTTCTATTAACCATTAGGTTACCATGGTCTGAAAAGAAGTGGAGATGACCATTTGTTAGAGGACACATTAGATGCTGTTCGTAAAGAAATTGAAAGGTAAATTTTGAAATACTACGGGTGAACACTAGTGTGTATAACGTCAAACCAATTGCTTATGGATTTAAACCTATGAGAGGAACCTAGATGCTGTCTCTACAGTCCATTACAAAGGTTTGAGTACAGTTTTAATGTTTAGATAGTATTCAAGAGGCATGATACACACTCATTGAATAGGTCAAGGGTCAATAGTCAGAACTGTTGCCTGAGGTCAGAAGGACCTTGGGAATATAGTTTCGATTGTTGGTCCGAAGTCAATTTATTAAGTGTTTTATTACATGACACCAGAAAAAAAATTCATAACTGTTTTCCTAAGTTTTCACTTTAGCCCAGCAAAATTTTAGTGTTGAACTATAGACAGGTCAGTAGCACAAGTTATGTACCAGTCATTTCTAGAGGGAGTGATGTAAGAATAAACATAAGGTTTAGCTAAAGGATGTAAAAAGTCTATTTTTCTGTTGGAGAAACTGTTATTACTTTAATGTAAAAAGTCATACAAAATATGTATGATAGGACTTAAGTTACTGTATAGGTAATCAAATCTGAAACTTATGAAAATATTTTGAAAGGCGATTGATAACTTAAAGGATAAATAGGTAAGAATGGAACAATAATTAAAATGCTTTTATTTATCATATAAACAACTTTACTAACACTTTATTGACATGCCTAATTACATGTACATGTATATAAAAGACGGAAAAATTTTAAAATATAAGGTCAAAATTCACCATGATTTTTTCACTCATAAATTGCTATACTATTCCACTTTTTTTGAATGTCACTCATTTGTGCCACAGAAAGACAAATTGGAATGTGATGGTCAGATTCTGGACTGAACAGTTTGTCACATGTTTTCATTACTTCACATAAAGTGGTGTAGTGGCTATGTACAAAATAGCTTCCTTTTGTTCCTTTTAATTGCCATAGTAAAAAAGGTAGCTTGATTTAAGATGACAAAGTGACAAGGTGAGCTTTTGTGATCGCGCAGCGTCCATCGTCCGTCCGTCCGTGCATCCGTTAGTGCGTAAACTTTTGCTTGTGACCACTCTAGAGGTCACATTTTTCATGGGAACTTTATGAAAGTTGGTCAGAATGTTCACCTTGATGATATCTAGGTCAAATTCGAAACTGGGTCACGTGAGTTCAAAAACTAGGTCAGTAGGTCTAAAAATAGAAAAACCTTGTGACCTCTCTAGAGGCCATATTTTTCATAAGATCTTCATGAAAATTGGTCAGAATGTTCATCTTAATGATATCTAGGTCAAGTTTGAAACTGGGTCACGTGCGGTCAAAAACTAGGTCAGTAGGTCTAAAAATAGAAAAACCTTGTGATCTCTCTAGAGGCCATATATTTCGCAAGATCTTCATGAAAATTGGTCAGAATGTTCACCTTGATGATATCTAGGTCAAGTTCGAAACTGGGTCATGTGCCGTCAAAAACTAGGTCAGGAGGTCTAAAAATAGAAAAACCTTGTGACCTCTCTAGAGGCCATATTTTTCATAAGATCTTCATGAAAATTGGTTAGAATGTTCACTTTGATGATATCTAGGTCAAGTTCGAAACTGGGTCACATGCCTTCAAAAACTAGGTCAGTAGGGCTAAAAATAGAAAAACCTTGTGATCTCTTTAGAGGCCATATTTTTCATAAGATTTTCATTAAAATTGGTTAGAATGTTCACCTTGATGATATCAAGGTCAAGGAAGAAACTGGGTCACGTGCGGTCAAAAACTAGGTCAGTAGGTCTAAAAATAGAAAACCTTGTGACCTCTCTAGAGGCCATATATTTCACATGATCTTCATGAAAATTGGTCAGAATGTTCACCTTGATGATATCTAGGTTAGTTTTGAAACTGGGCCACATGCCTTCAAAAACTAGGTCAGTAGGTCAAATAATAAAAAAACCTTTTGACCTCTATAGAGGCCATAGTTTTCATGGGATCTGTATGAAAGTTGTTCTGAATGTTCATCCTGATGATATCTAGGTCAAATTTGAAATTGGGTCAACTGCGGTCAAAAACTAGGTCAGTAGTTCTGAAATTAGAAAAATCTTTTGACCTCTCTAGAGGCCATATTTTTCAATGGATCTTCATGAAAATTGGTCTGAATGTTCACCTTGATGATATCTAGGTCAGTTTCTAAACTGGGTCATGTGCGGTCAAGAACTAGACCAGTAGGTATAAGAATAGAAAAACCTTGTGACATCTCTAGAGGCCATATTTTTCAATAGATCTTCATGAAAATTAGTGAGAATTTTTACTGTGATGATATCTAGGTCAAGTTCAAAACAGGGTCATGTACCTTTGAAAACTAGGTCAATAGGTCAAATAATAGAAAAACCTTGTGACCTCTCTAGAGGCCATATTTTTCAGTGGATCTTTATGAAAATTGGTCAGAATTTTTATCTTGATGATATCTAGGTCAAGTTCAAAACTGGGTCACATGAGCTCAAAAACTAGGTCACTATGTCAAATAATAGAAAAAACGATGTCATACTCGAAACTGGGTCATATGGGAACAGGTGAGCGATTCAGGACCATCATGGTCCTCTTGTTATCACACTGTATCTGTCTTTTTATGTTTACATAAACTTTATATAGGAATTGTTCATTTTTTGAAATGTGAAATTTGGGTTTAGTATACCTTTAATGTCTTTACAGTTTTGATTTTTTGAATATATTTCTATAAATATTTTGACTTATTCACAGGTGTGACTGTTTCAATGGAATAATTCTGCTACACAGTCTAAGTGGTGGGACTGGTTCTGGTTTTGGTTCCCGGCTTACAGAAATCTTGAGAGACCGGTACCCAATGCATCATCTGATGTCATGTGTGTTTGCCCCTCATGCCAGTGGAGAGAGTCCATTACAGCATTATAACGCTTTGTTAACACTGGCTACCTTACAGAGGTAAATGTATCAACAAAAATGCGATGTTTTGAAGTTTTTAAAAAGGCTTGCATTTAAGAAATAATTTATAGCAAAAGAGTGCTTTAACACTATTTATGCATGATGGGTGGTTATACGTCGGGCGTAATAATTTCACGAGCCCGAGTGAAATTATTTGTACGACATATTACCACCGGAGTGTATAAATAGTGTTAAAACACGGTTGTACTATAAATTATTTTGATTCTAATATGCCCTTAATCTAAAACAGTAGATAAAATATAGAAGCGCTCTTTCTAAGTCGCAACAAAAACTTTGACGTCACCGCACGTTAACATGACGTCATTCTAGCGTAAGAGTGTTTTAACAGAGACAAGCATATTACAATTTACTAATAACGCAGAGATATTATAGTCGCATTCTTGGGTACTGCTACAAAGTTTTTTAGTTTATTAAGCACTTCAGTTTAATCAATAGTTTTTAATACATCATAGAACCACAGACTGTGTAGTACTGACACACAATGATGATGTGTTACATCGTGTACAGAAGAAGAAAGGGCAAGAGAGTATATCATTTGCCAACCTGAATGAGGCCATTGCGAGCCACCTGTCAGGAATCTTCCTTCCCACCGAGTCTCTGATGACAAGAAGGTACATTAATTCAACTTTTCAGATATTTATCAAGATTAGTCCTGCCTTCAAGGTTACTAAGCATGAAAAAGTACTGTAAAACTCTGATGTAACAAATTGTGGATATGTTATAAAGGAAGAGTTTTTATGGCTTCAGTGTTGAAGACCCTGGAGTCATAGTATTTAAACTTTCCATCTGTTGGTCGGCCCATACTTTAAACTTTCTTATGCAGTCAGCTCCTCCATTTACATCAAATTGAAATGAAACTTGGTATACATCATCATCATGATGAAGTGAACTATTTTAAGAACATCATTTGGACTAGCCCTTGTGTTGGCATTGCTTCCCTGATTTGGTTAAGTTTTCTGTGTGAAATTTTTTGTTAAGGTTTTGTATGTAAGCTGGTATCTCAGTACCCACTAATGGGAATGGATTGAAACTTAACACACTTGTTCACTGTCATCATCTGACATGCACTAAGCAGGTCCCATAACTCTGCTTTGCATTTTTTCAAAGTTATGCCCCCTTTTTCACTTAGAAGTTTTTGGTTAAGTTTTTGTATGTAAGCAGGTATCTTAGTATCCACTAATGGGAAGGGATTGAAACTTCACACACTTGTCCACTGTCATGAGCTGATAAACACTATGCATGTTCCATAACCCTGATTCTTACTTTTACAAAATTATGCCCCTTTCTCGACTTGTATTCATTCATTTGACAAGGCTGTTGAATAGTCGAGACAGCTCTTGTTGTTTGAGTTTTTGTATGTAAGCTGGTATCTCAATACCAACTAATGAGAATGGATTGAAACTTAACACACTTGTTTATTGTGATGATCTGACACAACTTCACAGGTTTCATAACTCTGCTTTGCATTTTTACAAAATTATGCATCTTTTTCAACTTTTAAGTTTTTTATGGAAGCTGGTAGATCTGTATCCACTAATTGGAATTGATTGAAACTTCACACTAATTTGAAAGGATTGAAACTTCACACACTTGTCCACTGTGATGAGCTGACATACTTTGCACAGGTTCCATAACTCTCTTTTATATTTTTTTTTAAATTGTGCCCTGTTTTTAGCTCACCTGTCACAAAGTGACAAGGTGAGCTTTTGTGATCGCGCGGTGTCCGTGCGTCAGTGCGTCCGTAAACTTTTGCTTGTGACCACTCTAGAGGTCACATTTTTCATGGGATCTTTATGAAAGTTGGTCAGAATGTTTATCTTGATGATATCTAGGTCAAGTTCGAAACTGGGTCACGTACCATCAAAAACTAGGTCAGTAGGTCTAAAAATAGAAAAACCTTGTGACCTCTCTAGAGGCCATATATTTTACAAGATCTTCATGAAAACTGGTCAGAATGTTCACCTTGATGATATCTAGGTCAAGTTCGAAACTGGGTCACGTGCCTTCAAAAACTAGGTCAGTAGGTCTAAAAATAGAAAAACCTTGTGACCTCTCTAGAGGCCATATATTTCACAAGATCTTAATGAAAATTGGTCAGAACGTTAACCTTGATGATATCTAGGTCAAGTTTGAAACTGGGTCACGTGCCATCAAAAACTAGGTCAGTAGGTCAAATAGTAGAAAAACCTTGTGACCGCTCTAAAGGCCATATTTTTCATGGGATCTTTATGAAAGTTGGTCTGAATGTTCATCTTGATGATATCTAGGTCAAGTTCGAAACTGGGTAACGTGCGGTCAGAAACTAGGTCAGTAGGTCTAAAAATAGAAAAACCTTATGACCTCTCTAGAGGCCATATATTTCATGAGATCTTCATGAAATTTGGTCAGAATATTTATCTTGATGATATCTAGGTCAAGTTCGAAAGTGGGTCACGTGCCATCAAAAACTAGGTCAGTAGGTCAAATAATAGAAAAACCTTGTGACCTCTCTAGAGGCCATATTTTTCATGGGATCTGTATGAAAGTTGGTCTGAATGTTCATCTTGATGATATCTAGTTCAGATACGAAAGTGGGTCACGTGCCTTCAAAAACTAAGTCAGTAGGTCAAATAATAGAAAAACCTTGTGACCTCTCTAGAGGCCATATTTTTCTCGAGATCTTCATGAAAATTAGTGAGAATGTTCACCTTGATGATATCTAGGTAAAGTTCACACCAGGTCAATAGGTCAAATAATAGAAAAACCTTGTTACCTATCTAGAGACCATATTTTTCAATGGATCTTCATGAAAATTGGTCAGAATTTTTATCTTGATAATACCTAGGTCAAGTTCAAAACTAGGTCACTATGTCAAATAATAGAAAAAACGACGTCATACTCAAAACTGGGTCATGTGGGAAGAGGTGAGCGATTCAGGACCATCATGGTCCTCTTGTTTACTTTAATATTAATTCCATTGACAATACTGTTGAATAGTCAAGCATTGCTGTCCTGAAACAGCTTACCTGGTACTATTTTAAACTGTGAATAAGGACTACCTACATGTTAAAACCACTTCGGATCACTCAGGAGTGGTTGCTATAGGATACAGGTTTTACAGTCTAATGAAACAAGTATGTTAATTCTATTTTACAGTGCATACAGTCTTGGAATGGAACCATGGGAGATGATTAGATCAGTGAGTCCGATGCCAAACCTGAAATTTGTACAGATAGCTCAGTATATGAACAGGTAATGGTCAGGCCATGCTACTGATTTTTTCCATAGGCTTCAGTTATAAGAAATGGCACTGTAACATACCACAAAATTGAGAGATGACCATAAAAATATGATTCATTCAATGTGTTTATCCAGGAAATTTTTTTTTTTACAATTTTTCATCAGACAAACCTACCCCTTTTATTGAATGGCATTTAGAGGCAATTTGGGCTCTGACACCTTCTATAGATTCTAAAATGACAAAAAAAGCACATATGTAAAATATTGCGAATTTCACAGAAAATATTGTATTGCTTGATTCTACTCGTTATTGTAAACATTACCTTTTTTCATCCAGTCAGCTTACGTCTCGTTTGCTCATCTGATTTTTTTTTTTAAAGTTATGAGTTGGCATCAGAGTTGGTGTTGCCTGGTTAAGTTTTATGTTTAAGTCAGCTTTTCTCCTAAACTATCAAAGCTATTGCTTTGAAACTTAACACTTGTTCAACATCAAAAGCTGACTCTGTACAGCAAGAAACATAACTCCATTCTGCTTTTTTGCAAGAATTATGACCCCTTTTGGACTTGGAAAATATCAGATTTCTTGGTTAAGTTTTATGTTTAGGTCAACTTTTCTCCTAAACTATCAAAGTTATTGCTTTGAAACTTGCAACACTTGTTCACCATCAAAAGCTGATTCTGTACAGCAAGAAACATAACTCCATCCTGGATTTTGCAAAAATGATGGGCTCTTTTGAACTTAGAAAACATCAGATTTCTTGGTTTTGCGTTTAGGTCAACTTTTCTCCTTAATGATCAAAGCTATTGCTTTAAAACTTGGAGCAGTTAATCGCCATTAAAAGCTGACTCTAGGCATGAAGGGGGCAATTAGCCGTATATGCCTCCGTGGTCCACTCGAATGTAGTCCATATCAATATATAGTGCAATTTTCCCGCCTAGTAAAGGCCATTTTCATGCCAGATATAAGCTTTATTGATGCTTGATCATAAAAATGAATGATGATTTTAAGCTACATTATATGCTTCAAAAGTTGATTTGAAGCTGCCTTGTAAAATGAAAGTGAAAGTAGGTATTTCCTGATGTCTACCTACGCAATATTAGCGTTTTCATCACATGTCTCAGTCACGTGACCATGGTTTCACTGCATTATGGTCAACCCCATATTTTCTGGGTATATTTTGACTGCCTAAAGACAGACCTTCAAGACAAGGGTGGTCTCACAGGAAGTGATAGGCTAGAAATCTTGATAAAAATACGTTATAAGTTGTTAATTTTATATAGAAAATAGTAGCGGAGGCATTTAATACCATCATACCTAAAATGAAAAATTCGCACTTCGTGAAAATTGCTTCAACCGATGTAAAACTGGTACTTTCTGATCAGAATTGAGCAATAAGCACCATTTTAAGACAAACGTGGCATATCAGTTGCATATTTTGGGCAAATTTGAGATTTTTTGCGGAAAGTAGGCAAACTTTTTTTGCAGGTGTGGACTGTCTGTCTGAATGGTGCATATTTCCGACAGTAGCCATTCTTTCAAACTGAAAGTTGGCAAAATTGTTGACAATTGACTTACGTACAATAATTGACTGCAACAGAACGATTTTGAAAACTTTGGTATTTCTTATAGGCATGAAGGGGGCAATTAGCCGGATATGCCTCCGTGGTCCACTCGAATGTAGTCCATATCAATATATAGTGCAATTTTCCCGCCTAATAAAGGCCATTTTCATGCCAGATATAAGCTTTATTGATGCTTGATCGTAAAAATGAATGTCCGCAGATGATTTTAAGCTACGTTATATGCTTCAAAAGTTGATTTGAAGCTGCCTTGTAAAATGAAAGTGAAAGTAGGTATTTCCTGATGTCTACCTACGCAATATTAGCGTTTTCATCACATGTCTCAGTCACGTGACCATGGTTTCACTGCATTATGGTCAACCCCATATTTTCTGGGTATATTTTGACTGCCTAAAGACAGACCTTCAAGACAAGGGTGGTCTCACAGGAAGTGAAAGGCTAGAAATCTTGATAAAAATATGTTTTAAGTTGTTAATTTTATATAGAAAATAGTAGCGGAGGCATTTAATACCATCATACCTCTAGACAGCAAGCACCATAAATCCATTCTGCTTTTTGCAAGAATTATAGCCCCTTTGGACTTAGAAAATCATGGGTAGGACAATATTTCTATTATATAGAGACAAAATAATCAGATGAGCATTTGCACCCGCAAGGTGGTGCTCTTGTTGACTCTTGTGGGTGTTTCTACACCTTTTTATCCAATCCAAATCTATGTCTTAATAACAACATCTGGCCTTTTAGGAAAGTTGGGTCTTGTACTGTGAAATCATTAATATTAGTTGGCAACTGAATTTCAAGGATTTCACGGCTGCATGAATCCAAGAAATCTACTCTCAATTTATTCACAATGGTCATTTTGGCCCAAAGCACTAGTTTTGTGCCCACAAAATTGAATGATTTTATGGTAAGTCATGATTTTGTATTTATGTTTAATAGGAATAAAGAGATCTTCATCATGATATTTAATTATATTGACGACAAATAAACCTACTTTTCCATTTGTTGAAAGAATGACGTACACCATGTAAGTGATCATTTGTTACTTGGAAATGTTTGCGATTTTTGTGAATGGGAAATACTTGCAAAATTAAAGTGACATAGTTTGTGCCAAATATACATGTAGTACAATTGTTTTAAGATAGAGAAGACTCTTACATGTTTAGTTAAATTAAAAAACACATTTTGTCAGTAAAGTTTAACAGTGTCTTGGTGAAAAAGTGATCAGGAATGCAAAATTTGACTGCAGTTTTCAAATTTAACTCTTTTTCAAAACACTTGTGGTAGTAAGAAATCCAGTAAACAGTCACTGAATTTTTTTAATCCCCCACCACTTTTTCAAATTTAACTCTTTTTCAAAACACATGTGGTAGTAAGAAATCCAGTAAACAGTTGCTGAATTTTTTTAATCCCCCCACCACAAGTTGTGGGGGGTAATAGGAATGGTCTCTGTCCATCCTTCCGTAACATTTTGTGTCCACTCTGTATCTCCTAAACCCCTTGAAGGATTTTCATGAAACTTGGGTCAAATGATCACCTCATCAAGATGATGTGCATAACCCATGAGTCAGCCATGTCGGGTCAAGGTCACAACTCAAGGTCAAAGGTTTGAGGCTACCATTTCGTGTTCGCTCTGCATCTCTTAAACCTCTTGAAGGATAATTATGAAACTTGGATTAAATGATCACCTCATCAAGATGATGTTCAGAACTCATGAGTCAGCCATGTCGGCTCAAGGTCATGGTCACAACTCAAGGTCAATGGTTTAAGCCTTCCATTTTGTGTCTGCTCTGTATCTCCTAAACCCCTTGAAAGATTTTCATCAAACTTGGGTCAAATGATCGCCTCATCAAGACGATGTGCAGAATTGATGAGTCAGCCATGCCAGCTCAAGGTCAAGGTCACAACTCAGAGTCAAAGGTTTGAGCCTTCCATTTTGTGTTCATTCTGTATCTCCTAAACCCCTTGAAGGATTTACATTAAACTTGGGTCAGATGATCACCTCATCAAGAACTCATGAGTCAGCCATGTCAACTCAAGGTCAAGGTCACAACTCAAGGTCAAAGGTTTGAGCTCTGTATCTCCTAAACCCCTTTTAGGATTTTCATGAAACTTGGGTCAAATGATCACCTCATCTAGACGATGTGCAGAATTCATGGGTCAGCCATGTCAGTTCAAGGCCAAGGTCACAGCTCAAGGTCAAAGGTTTACCCTTTCACTATCCATACCAGTGGTGGGGGATTTAGCTGTCTTTCAGACTGCCTTGTTTTAACACAAGTGCAGCCTGATCTTGGTCTACACTGGTCAAAAAGGCAAAATCACTTGCCACCAGCAGGCTAGAGGTTAATGATTTTACAATAGTTTTGCTCTTTTCAGTAAAATGAGTTGGTCAGATCTGCTTGGTAAACTATCGGCTACAATAAGGAAGTACGACAGCTCGGGAAAACCTGTATCCTTTTTGTGAAATTGCCCAATATTTCTCCAGCTGAGATAGTGTTTTATTTTAGCAACCAACATTTAAATTAAAAAAAAAGATCTCGTGTTTTGTGCTACAGTTTTCTCTGTTTCTGGTTAAATTGAATTTTAATATGTAGTAATGAAAACAACAGATTATAGTCTAACATAGTACCACTTACTATGTGACTCCAACTACGAGGATCCTAAAAAGGCATACCCCAATATAGGTTCTATCCTTTTGTTCTGGTGTGTTACCGACTTAACATACGTCTGAGGCAGAACTTAACCTAATTGTTTTTTATCGACTTTAATTATATATTTTTACATCTAAAGGAATTCCGTAGACAGATAACAACCATTTTTTAACACAAATATGGCTCGCTATTTAATTTGTTGTAGCGAAATATGCTTTTTTTAACTTTAATTTGTCAAGGTTTACTTTCAAAACAGAAAGATTTTTATTCTTAACCTGCATAGTACAGTAGTTTAGGCAATATTTGTGTGGCACGGGGAGATACCACAGGAGGTTTCCAGCTTCACGTAGGTGCCCTGGAGCCCAAACTGAAACAAGCTTACAACTGTGTCAACTGGAATCCATTCCCAGTCGACTTCTGGACAGGTAAGCTTCAAAATTGTTACCACTTCAGTTAAACACCGATTGCTCAGTCACAAGGGAGTGGCCAAAATACACAAGTAATCCATGCGCAAGCAAGCCGATGTTCTTAAGACATCAATGCTTGAGCAGGTGGTGTCTCACTGTATACCACTCTAAACAAGCATTAGCTTTCCTGCTTGGCTCAATATGGAGAGCAAAAATTTATGGATTGCAGGGTCGCGAGTCCTCAGGCTAGATGTGTGTTCTCTTCAACAATTTGATAGACTGCATCTGAAATCATTTGTCCTCCACCGCCGACTCATGCGGGGAAGTTGGCAGTTTTTTGTTTGTGCTGGTACAGAATCCAGGAAAACTGGTCAGGTTAACTGCCCGCCATTACATAAATGAAATACTGTTGAAAAGTGGCATTAAACAAACAAAACTAAACTTTTTTAGCTCGACTATTCGAAGAATAAGTAGAGCTATCCTACTCACCACGGCGTCGGCGTCGGCGTCACACCCTGGTTAAGTTTTTCGTACCAGTCCACATTTTGACAAAGTCTTTTGAGATAAAGCTTTGAAACTTTCAACACTTGTTTACCATCACCATGTCCAGTTATAGGCAAGAGTACATAACTCTGTCAAGCATTTTGACTGAATTATGGCCCCTTTTGACTTAGAAATCTTGGTTAAGTTTTTCGTACCAGTTCATATTTTGACAAAGTCTTTTGAGATAAAGCTTTGAAACTTTCAACACTTGTTTACCATCACCATGTCCAGTTATAGGCAAGAGTACATAACTCTGTCAAGCATTTTGACTGAATTATGGCCCCTTTTGACTTAGAAATCTTGGTTAAGTTTTTCGTACCAGTTCATATTTTGACAAAGTCTTTTGAGATAAAGCTTTGAAACTTTCAACACTTGTTTACCATCACCATGTCCAGTTATAGGCAAGAGTACATAACTCTGTCAAGCATTTTGACTGAATTATGGCCCCTTTTGACTTAGAAATCTTGGTTAAGTTTTTCGTACCAGTTCATATTTTGACAAAGTCTTTTGAGATAAAGCTTTGAAACTTTCAACACTTGTTTACCATCACCATGTCCAGTTGTAGGCAAGAGTACATTACTCTATCAAGCATTTTGACTGAATTATGGCCCCTTTTTGACTTAGAAATCTTGGTTAAGTTTTTCGTACCAGTCCACATTTTGACAAAGTCTTTTGAGATAAAGCTTTGAAACTTTCAACACTTGTTTACCGTCACAATATCCAGTTGTAGGCAAGAGTACATAACTCCATCAAGCATTTTGACTGAATTATGGCCCCTTTTGACTTAGAAATCTTGGTTAAGTTTTTCGTACCAGTTTATATTTTGTGTAAAGTGTTTGACATATGGCTTTGAAACTTTTATATCTTGTTCAGTATAATAGTCTCTATCAATAGGCAAGAGTACGTAACTCTCTCCTCTTTTTTGGCTGAATTATGGCCCTTTTTGAACTTGGAAACTGGTTCTGTTTTGTATATGTCCATGTTTTGTCAAGACTATTTGACATATGTCTTTTAAACTTTAAACACTTGTTTATCATTATGATTTCCATCTCTAGGCAAGAGTACATAACTCTGACAACTATTTTGACTGAATTATGGCCCTTTTTGGACTTTCAAATTTGTTCAGTTTTTCTTACAAGTCAGCGTTTTGTCAAAACTATTTGAACTGTGGCTTTGAAACTTTTAACACTAGTTTATCAACATGATTTCCATCTGTAGGCAAGAGTACATAACTCTGTCAACTATTTTGACTGAATTATGGCCCCTTTTGGACTTGGAAATTAGTTAAATTTTTCATATAAGTCCATGTTTTGCCTAACATATAACTTAACATATTTGCCATCATGGTCACACATTGCCATTTAGTGCAAGACTAATCGAAATCCACAAATACAGGAACATTTTTTGTTTAATCCATTTTTTTGTTTAGTCTGAAAATCTATGGAAATATTTTGACCTCATTCTTCAATCAATTCTTCGAATAGTCGAGCGCACTGTCATCCGACAGCTTTTGTTTGAGGGGTGGTGGGGGAGGGGCTATAAAAATAGAATTGATGTCAGTATAGTGTTATACAGTTACACTGTTTTTATTGCATATCTCTTGCACCTTTGTATCTTTTAGCAGAGAAGCCTTTACTTCTTTATTGGAAATTTGTTTAAAGTAAGGTTTTATTTAAAACAATGAAGATAAATTGAACTTTTTTGTTTCACAGCTAAACCAAACAACTGTGGATCTAAGAATTCTGCCAGTTTAACAGTGGCAGGAAACAGTTCATCTATAACTGAATACCTAGAAAATGTTCTTGAAAGGTCAAAGGTCATGTATGACGCTGGAGCATATCTACACTGGTACTGGAGACATGGGGCTGAAAAGGTAAGTTCTCCATTGAAATGGGACATGATAAGTATCTCTTTGTTGCACTACTTTTTGTTGCACTATAATCGTGTAGAAGACCTCCGACTCCAAACCTGATTGTACCAAGGAGAGGGTTTGATTACCCCCCCTTGATCGTTTCAGCCAACTTTCTATTCTAAATAAACTATATCAGAGATGAAGATTCTTTTAAATGTCCGTTATAACAGTTTTATAATTCTCAGAAGTTAATTTTTGTTCCTGAACTAGCCAGTATGAAAAACAGAAAACTTTACTTTTGTAAATATTTTCAGGAAACATTCGAAGATGCCTTTGAAACACTTGAAACAGTTGTTGAAGATTATAAGACAGCTGTTAAATGACCTATCACAGTTTTAACTTCAAAATGAGGGATGTGAAAACTTGAGAGCTCCGCTTGTGCTCAGTCCCCGAAGGGGTGTGAATAGCTGCTCAAGAAACAGGATTACACAGCGGCGGTTCATGGACATCACAGGGTTGACTGTTTGGGCAGCTTCAGTGCCCTTCTTCGAAATTCGTGTATTTTGTCATTACTGTTTTTGACGATTTCCAGATTTCGACGGAGAAAGTCTGCAGAAAGGTTCATTCATAAAATAAAACTGTTAACTGCTTCTTACCCCAGCTGGCTTAAAGTTAATAATAATACATTTCTGCATGTTGTCAGGCCGTGTTGACCATGTGCTTGTGCTTAGAACTGAACATAACAAACTAACAGTTGCACACTATTCTGGCAAACTAAACAACATTTTGAGTTAAATTTCAGAAAAGTGTTCCACACAACGCAATACGGACTTTAACATAAAAAGCAAATCATATCAGATGCATAACTTTATTCAACAAAACACATTATTTTAATATAGTTACTATGTTTTTTTATAATCTATCGCACGTCTTACATGATCACGTAATATACAAGTATACAATAAATTACAGTGATATTTATAGCTTTGAAATATTCCTTCTGTTTTTTGTGTGGTTTTTTTTTCTGTTAACTACAAGACAATGACAATTTCTGACTGCTTACACTTATAATATAAGACAATGGAGATATTGCAGTTTAAATAGCTGTATGTATACACATGGCTATGTACAAATCTACCATGAACTTCCATATCAATGCCACCTGGCCATTAGATTTTGCAACCAAGAGGAATAAAAAAAAATTTAAATCAAGCAAAACTGGTTATTACATTTCTATATGAACTTTAAAGTAGCAACTACAGGGTATGTTTAAAATGGTACCACATGGAGAACTGATCATTTCATGTTCTACGTGTACTATAAACGCAGAAATTTTTACAAAGGTTTAATTTTCACTATATTCGCGAGGCCCTACATCTCGTAAAAATTAATCCTCGCGTAAATATTCCCTATTAGAATAATTCAAATTCAACAATTTCGCGAATATTAAACCTCGCAAACTTATTCGAATTTTCTAAATCGTGAAATTTTAACCCCGCAAAAGTATGTGCTTTTACAGTATAATCAAAGTCATTTTTGAGATGCATCGTCTGTGTAAAAACAAGATTTTAATTTTATTGTTCCGACAGATAATTACCTGAAATCGTTAAAAAATAGTTTTTTTTTTTGGTCAAAACGTGTTTAAAGTTACAACCTTCAATAAAATAAGCAAATATGAAATTAATTAAGACCAGAACCACTTATAAAGCGATTCCCTATGGCAAAAAAACTCACATTCACAATGAGAACAAACAAAAATTCTGAAAATAAAACACACATCATAACGGTTTCTACAAACATTATGATTAACATCAAAGAAAAACAAACAAAAGTTTATAACACACTGAGTATGTTACAAATGAGATTGACTGATTTTAAATGTATAGATATATGTGCAACTTGCTGATTATAATACAATGTACACATAGCACATTTAACATTTTTCATACATAAAATTGTAAGTTTTATGAGACAGTCTATGGGATTAAAACCATGAAAATCCATGAAATTGTTGAATTATTATGCTTATAAATTAGATAAAACAGAACAAACAAAATTAATGAAAACATAAACATAATTTAATAAAATTAAAGCAAAATTATTTCCAAGATAATCAGTTTTATAAAGCAGACTATTAGAGAGAGATTAGAGAAATCAAATTAATTTTGCTTACCGGTAATTACTTGTATATGCAGTAAAACTGCTGAGATGTAATGTAACTTAAAGCTTTGAGTTTTGTTAGAATTTTAATGAAATACAAATGAAATGTTTCTACTGTTTTGTCAGACTAACCCTTCAGTGTTATTTTTGGTTGCGGAAATCAAAGTACTTCTAGTTAAAACAACAGATTTTCTGGTATAAGAATATTTAAAAACCCAGCCTATGTTCATAAAACATTTTCAGGCAAAATTGCATTTGGTAATGAAACTTTATTTTTCATTGATATGCGCCTTAAATGTTAATTTCCAAGATTTCAGTACTGATGGTCAGTCTCAACCAGAATTTGATCTTTGAAGTTCTTGTAAAATTTGCTGTCAAAGACTGAAAAGTGTTTAGTGTACAGGAGGCCAGATGTAAATTATTTTGATTTTTCTTTTTCTGAATATACTAAGACCTCCAATACTACCTATAAACTGTGAGATCATAGAAAGGAAACTATGCCATTGGCCAGTTTCAAAATCGTACTTTGAAACAACCAATCGGGAACAGATCAGTCTTATGAAATGCTACCAGCCCATTGGTCGATTTCAAAATTGATGTCACAAACAACCAATGAGATGACAGAATTCAGAAAATGGTCTTCAAACTCAGTTTTATACACTTAAACTTGAATGCTAGGACATGGGTATGTGTTACCATCAAAACAAATACCAGAAATGTTGATTTAATCTTGGTTCAAAACACAGTTAATGAAAGTTATAAATGGTTTTCAACGTATGATATTATGCTCAGTGTAAAATTCTTTGGATTTACCAGCATAGTACAAAGAATATAATGTGTTTATTGAAATGCTAAAGAATAATTATAATGGATTTATAATATGATGAATATAATTAAAAACAAAAAATTTCATTTGATACTATTTATATAAAACAAGTTAACTGTCCAATTATCTTCCTGGAACTGTAGAATTAACTGTCGCACAAACATCAATGAACAGTAAGAACATGGAACCTGGGACAATAAAACGCATTATTTTGTTTACCAGTGAGGCATTCTATGACAAAGAGAATAAGATTTCCATTCCTATTTCATTTTAACTGAACACATACTCATATTACATACAAATGAAAGATCATATAAAAATCTCAGAAACATTTTAAGGAATAAATCCCTTTTTGCTCTGAAAAACAACTTTCTGAGAATGACTGATGTTTTGTATTATCTGAAAGGAATGTGCTTTCATACATCACACATATGACCGGAGGATATTAACAACACAAAATTAATGTGAGTAGATTTTTTGCGATCAAAAATGGATCAACTTGCGCCTGAATTCAACTTTTATGCATATGTTTGTGTGTATTTGTTTCAGATTCACAAAAACTACAGTCTAAATACATAGCAGTATAACTTGTATATACATGTATTTACTGCAATCTGTTTTTCTGTACATATAAATGGATAAAATATAGCTTATTTTCACACACATTTTTAAACAAAGCTTACAAATGAACTTTAAATGTTCTTTTTTGTCCGTAATTACGTTCAAATTTGATTTCGGTGAATGACGTCATTTGTGACGAAGATGTGAATGTAATAAAAAAAGATCTGAAATATGCAATCGTGTGAAATAAATCTGAACGCCTTGAGTCATGCAATTTTCCTTTGCACAACTTGTACAAATATAATAACCTATAAATATAACAATTTTTCTGTCCTTCACCATAATTAACAACTTTCATTCATCACACACAACAGAACCTCACCTAAAGCAGAAAACCCTTAAAACATTGCTTTTCATCCCATCACGAGACTGTTCTATTTCAAGTTTTCCACCGTACTTCAAACATACATTATTTACATATATAAAACTCAGTACAACCTTTCAGTCTATCCATATTAACATCTTGTCTAACAAATTTGTTATGAGACAGACTTCTATGGAGGGTTGTAACTAGAAATTTGAGGTAATCAGTTTCACCAGGGTAATGGAATGGACGCATACTGGCACTCTGCAAGTTCAGTTTCATTATATTTTCTCTGTACGAACTGTGATAACGGCAACAGAATGGCTAAACAGCATAAGTGAGCACTCCATGGCCAAACAGCATAAGTGAGAACTCCATGGCCAGATAGCATAAGTGTGCACTCCATGGCCAAACAGCGTAAGTGAGCACTCCATGGCCAAACAGCGTAAGTGAGCACTCCATGGCCAAATAGCATAAGTGAGCACTCCATGGCCAAACAGCATAAGTGAGCACTCCATGGCCTGATAGCATAAGTGAGCACTCCATGGCCAAATAGCATAAGTGAGCACTCCATGGCCAGATAGTACAAATGAGCACTCCATGGCCAAACAGCATAAGTGAGCACTCCATGGCCAAATAGCATAAGTGAGCACTCCATTGCCAGATAGTACAAATGAGCACTCCATGGCCAAATAGCATAAGTGAGCACTCCATTGCCAGATAGTACAAATGAGCACTCCATGGCCAAATAGCATAAGTGAGCACTCCATGGCCAAATAGCATAAGTGAGCACTCCATTGCCAGATAGTACAAATGAGCACTCCATGGCCAAATAGCATAAGTGAGCACTCCATGGCCAAGTGACTGCAGAACGGCCAAATACCTAAAATGACTGCAAAATGGCCAAACAGCAGAACTGAATATGCAATCAAACAAAAATTACAGACTGCCAATAGCAGTACACTAACTTAATTTATAAAACAACAGAATTATAGTGTTAACATAATGAATATTCAGAACTACTTTCTCGGCAATATATGACCATTTTGTGTTGATTTGCCGTAAAACCCACTCACTCTCTCAGAACTACTTCCCAAAGGACTTGATTAACCCTAAAACTTTCATTCTGCAATTATAGACAGGATTTTGTCATCTGCATCCCCAATAAAAAAGCAGGGGTTATAAAAATCGCACCTTTCCTCATATTTTCAGGTGCACATTCACCACATATCTTATAATATTCATAATTATTACCTGATCTAAAACGTCATGGTATTTCACAACAACTTTAATGTGTAAAAATTAAACTCGATAAAAACAGTGAGATAGTAGTCTATATGGATATTTTTAATAATCACGCTTACTTTGGAACTGAAATATCGATCTGACACACCTTTTCTAAAATCAACATATGTTATACATAAATTGGATTTTTAGACTAAAATATACTTGCGAAGTCTAATTTGTACAAATACCCATAAAATATAAATAAAAATACTATCCACAAATCCATCAAATATTCATTCCAACATTTTTACGTGAAATATATTTACATAAAACATAAGGTAAGATCTACTGCATTTTAAAATGATTGAAAATGTATAAGAACCTTAAAACTGATCGAATCTAAAAATAACATTCCATCCAGATAATATACTGTTCTGAGTGTTCAATAACCTTAAATTAGGATGAAATATGTATTGAACAACGACAAAATCACATTTTTTACCCAAGTAAAACACTTACTCAAATTGTTTTTAGTTCAAGTAACTAATAAAAAAGTGACATCCTAAATCAATGCAGAATTTAGCAGTAGCATAAAAAATACAAATTTTGTTTTACTTTTGTTTCAAATCAAACAAATAACTGAACAAAATACCTAGGTCCTAACAATTATTAATGTGATACTTGCTGGTCTGTATATAGACTGAGAGTGATTTCTTGTTGGTCTATTTTAAGAGACGGCTTAATTATAGAACAAGTCCCATATTTTTGTCTACTGATTCTTGTTGGTCTATATATAGACTGAGATTGATGGTTGTTAACCTATTTATAGATGGAGAGTGACACTTCTTGGCCTATTTATAGACTAAGAGTGATTCTTGTAGTGTGATACTCCTTGGCCTATTTATAGACCGAGAGTGACACTTGGTGGCCAAATTATAGAGACTATTTGCTGGTTTATTTATAGACCAAGAGTGACACTTCTTGGCCTACTTATACTGAAATTTGCAGGTCTATTTATAGACTGAGAGGGAGCATGTGCATCTAATGCCAGTCATGGAATTACAAATAAAACTTTATGCAAGTATATACGTATTAAGTTATGGTGTAATAACAGTAATTTCATGTAAAATGACAATGTGAAATACTAGTATTTGATATCAGGTTACAAAGTGATATATATGCTAGAGGCGTTAATTAAACTTTTTAGTGTTAGTAGTCTTCAACTTGTAAAAGGCCCAGCCTCTCTGTGATATGAATTAAACAGCTGCATAAGGAGATATTTTAAAAGAAAAAGGAAATGAAATAATCCGAAATAACAATTTAATGTCCATGTTGTATTTCTGAGTAAAATTCTGTATAAATCCTTGTGTACAGACCCTGTTTAAACTCATTATGAAGATGTATAAATATACCCTATTCCAAATAAATGAATCAGTGGCAGAAAAAAATGAAGAAAGGGACTATAGTTTTACCCCTTTGTTCAAGACTTGTAATAGTGAAGTAATTGTGTTGAATGTCCATTTTATTATGATATTCACTGCAAACCCAACCATTTTCACTGACTTTTGCCTCCAAATTGTTAATGTCCTATAAAAGGAAAGCTGACAGGCAATGATCAGAATCTAAAAATTGAGTTCTGTAAAATCATTAATATTCATGGACTGTAAAATCTCATTTATATTCATGGACTGTACAATCATTAGTATTCACAGACTGTAGAATCATTTATATTCATGGACTGTAAAATCATTTATATTCACAGACTGTAGAATCATATATATTCATGGACTGTAAAATCATTAATATTCATGGACTGTAAAATCATTAATATTCATAGAGTGTAAAATCATTAGTATTCACAGACTGTAGAATCATTTATATTCATGGACTGTAAAATCATTTATATTCATGGACTGTAAAATCATTAGTATTCACAGACTGTAGAATCATTTATATTCATGGACTGTAAAATCATTAATATTCATGGACTGTAAAATCATTAGTATTCACAGACTGTAGAATCATTTATATTCATGAATAAAAACGTTAAAATTCATGGTTCACTTTTATTGCAAAGCAGCAATAAAATCACAAACTGGTGGAACTAACTGACCATGGATTTTTCCATGAACAAACTATATAGGATAGCATTTCTTAACAAATTCTAAACATGAAAAAAAAAATAAAAAATTTACAAGTCTTCAAATCTAAGAGATGAAACAGTATGAGAAAATGAAATAAATCCATCTTCCCTTGCACAAAACTCGAACATGATTACAGATACTAAAACAAGTTTTATATCACAGATGTCCTAAGTTCTTACACAGGCATGAATCATTGTGAAAACAAAACTAAACACTCAATTAATGTATAATAGTACATCAATGAATTCTTTGCAAATACAGATCAAACAGTGCAAGATTTGCAATTCTTGATAATAATATACATCTATACCCAGGAAAAAACAGTGTTAACTTTAACCGACACCTTAATGACTAAATACCTGCTACAAAGGTAGATATTTCCGTACCTACACAATGAAATTCTTAGTAAATTAACCTCTCCTGAAGATAAACAACTTTTGTAAAAATAAGGCATTTCAGTCTGTCCGGTGCTGTTCAATCTCTGGAAAGGTTACGCTGTATCTTATAGAAGCCACTTTGTTGGTAACAGTTTTTAAGGAAGTGGACCAGTAATAACAACTGACAATTTACTTAAGTTCAGCTATATTTGTGTCCAAAGAATATGGAATTGCATTACCGAGATAGCTGTGATAGTAAATAAATCTCGTATGAGCAGTGATTTCGGTGACAATTAATTAATGAATCTCATATGAGCAGTGATTTCGGTGACAATTAATTAATGAATCTCATATGAGCAGTGATTTCGGTGACAATTAATTAATGAATCTTATATGAGCAGTGATTTTGGTGACAATCGGTAAAATGCCAAAATCATAAATGGAGAAAACGTTACTATAGAGATTTTGTCAAATATCATTACAGGTCCGCTCCCTTAAATCATAAGATATATGCTTCCATCTTGACTGTGTTGTTTATAAAAAAAAAATATGGCAACAAACTTACTAATCATTTCTTAGACTGTTAACAAAGAAATGTTTCAGAACAAGTCACATTATCACTTGAATGATCAACATCTTTGTTTACACAGACACTTTACGTTGCCGACTCTCGCCATCGCTGGGTGGGTCGACAAAGATTGCCGGAGGTTTGATTAGTTCATGCGTGTCCTCTTTGTCGCTTTCTTCTTCATCAATATAAAATGCAACACCTTTCTTAGCCTTGTGTGGATCTTTTTCTGTCGGAGAATGGGGAATGGTGGGTAATCCGTGTGATTCTTTCCTATGACGTTTTTTATGTTTTCTGAAAGACAATGAGCAAAAATTATCAACTAAATGGAACATAAATTCATCTTAACATCATTCTGCATTAAATGCCCTTTTGCAAGATTTTCATACATTATTTTAGAAACAAGTTCTTCTAAAACTAAAGATGGCTACTGAATTGCCTTCTACTAAGTTCTTTTTATATCTAGTATTCATTTATCAGAACTGGCTATCAAATCACCAAAACTCCCAAATAATCTTATGTCAAATGCATGCCATCATGTATCTCTTTATACCCATAGATATTGATCTTGTCATTTGATTAAGAACTATATATAATAGAAGGACATGCATAACTCTAATATTACCCCTATAAACTTGTACGTAGGGGACAATTCAACAACTCTTACTCTTTTCTCCAGATACACATCACAATTTCAAGAATATATCATATCCCTTGATATTTTGTAAACTATAATAAATCGTAACTGGATAAAGGTGAGAAATAGCATTTAATGAGAAGTTAATCAAAGTTAACAGCCTCATATTAAGTTTATGTAGTAGTACAGATATAAGAAAACACTTTGTACAAAAAATGGCTTTCTTTTTTGCCACTTTTTTAACTGAACAAAAACATTTGTAAATGAAAAAAAAAAAGAAATTTGTAACTTTATACATTTGTAACTGGAACAAATATAATGTAATTGGAACAAAAATATTTGAAACTGGACAAAGGTGATTTATAACTGGAACAAGCAGATTTCTGACTGGAATAAAATACTTGAAAACTAGAACAAAGTATGTCAATGGCCACTTATTGAGCTTTAAAAAACACTGATTAAACAAAAAGAGAAGCATAATCATGAAAATGTTGTACATGTATATTTCTATGATATAAACAATAATTTCTGGAATGATTAAATAAATGACAAATACAAGAATTCCTAATTAGCTCATCTGAGTAATACATTTCATTAAAACTTTAAAACTAAAACTCAACTGCTAACATTACTGTGTACAACCTATCATTATGTTTCCACTATTTAAAGCTGAAAGACACTGACTTTCTTGATACAATTTCTATAACACTTTTTTTCAACAGTATTTCATTTAAGAAATAATAAGTTCCCAAACGTGCTTTATAGTAGAATAACTCGAGTTTTGAGTTTTTATGCGCAAGAATATATCACCTGAATGATATATTGTTTTGCATAAGAACAAAAAACTCTGGTTATTCTACCATAAATCACATTGGGAACTTATTATTTCGATTCTAACACGACATACTAGTATCAACAGTGTTAGTAAAAATGGTAACTACTTTTTATGACCGTGCTAAGCACCTGGATCGGATGACGTCATTGCATGCGAGTGGTTTATTGCAGAATAACCCGAGATACATTTTGTATGTAGGTTATTTGCTGGTCATGTTAGAATAAATAATATACGCCAAACAGTGATTTTGTTCCTGTACAGAAACCTTTGCACTTGGGCTATATATTATGTAGGTTTTGCACTTTGACTATAAAGTAAACTTTGTTCTTGGACAATATATGTAACCTTTGCACTTGATCTTTATATGCAACCTTTGCACTAGTGCAGCATAGGTAGCTTTTGCACTTTGACTGTAAAGAAAGCTTTGCTCTTAAGACAATATATGTAACCTTTGCACTTGGTCTTTATATGCAATCTTTGCATCTGGGCAGTATATGTAGCTTTTGCACTTTTGACTGTAAAGAAACCTTTGCTCTTGGACAATAGATGTACCCTTTGCACTTAGGCAATATATGTAACCTTTGCACTTTGGCTATATAAGAAACCTTTGCACATGGGCTAATATGTAACTTTTGCACTTGGACAGTAAAGAATCCTTTGCACTTGGGCTATAAATGTAACCTTTGCACTTGGGCTGTATATGTAACCTTTGCACTAGGGCTGTATATGTAAACTTTGCACTAGGGCTGTATATGTAACCTTTGCACTAGGGCTGTATATGTAACCTTTGCACTAGGGCTGTATATGTAACCTTTGCACTAGGGCTGTATATGTAACCTTTGCACTAGGGCTGTATATGTAACCTTTGCACTTTGGCTGTATATGTAACCTTTGCACTTGGGCTATATATGTAACCTTTGCACTTTGGCTATATATGTAACCTTTGCATTTGGGTTATATATGTAACCTCTGCACTTTGGCTATATATGTAACCTTTGCACTTTAGCTGTATATGTAACCTCTGCACTCGGGCTGTAAAGAAACCTTTGCTCTGAGAAAATATATGTAACCTTTGCACTTGGGCTATATAAGAAACCTTTGCATTTGGGCTATATATGTAACCTCTGCACTCGGGCTATATATGTAACCTTTGCACTTTGTCTATATATGTAACCTTTGCACTTTGGCTGTATATGTAACCTTTGCACTTTGGCTGTATATGTAACCTTTGCACTTGGGCTATATATGTAACCTCTGCACTTTGGCTATATATGTAACCTTTGCACTTTGGCTGTATATGTAACCTTTGCACTTTGGCTGTATATGTAACCTTTGCACTTGGGCTGCATGTGTAACCTCTGCACTCGGGCTGTAAAGAAACCTTTGCTCTAAGAAAATATATGTAACCTTTGCACTTTGGCTATATAAGAAACCTTTGCATTTGGGCTATATATGTAACCTCTGCACTCGGGCTATATATGTAACCTTTGCACTCTGGCTATATATGTAACCTTTGCACTTTGGCTATATATGTAACCTTTGCACTTTGGCTGTATATGTAACCTTTGCACTTTGGCTGTATATGTAACCTTTGCACTTTGGCTGTATATGTAACCTTTGCACTTGGGCTGCATGTGTAACCTCTGCACTCGGGCTGTAAAGAAACCTTTGCTCTAAGAAAATATATGTAACCTTTGCACTTTGGCTTCATAAGTAACCTTTGCACTTGGGCTATATATGTAACCTTTGCACTTGGGCTATATATGTAACCTTTGCACTTGGGCTATATATATGTAACCTTTGCACTTTGGCTGTATATGTAACCTTTGCACTTTGGCTGCATAAGTAACCTTTGCACTCTGGCTATATATGTAACCTTTGCACTTTGGCTGTATATGTAACCTTTGCACTTTGGCTGCATAAGTAACCTTTGCACTAGGGCTGTATATGTAACCTTTGCACTTTGGCTGCATAAGTAACCTTTGCACTTTGGCTGCATAAGTAACCTTTGCACTAGGGCTGTATATGTAACCTTTGCACTTTGGCTGCATATGTAACCTTTGCACTAGGGCTGCATAAGTAACCTTTGCACTAGGGCTGTATATGTAACCTTTGCACTTTGGCTGCATAAGTAACCTTTGCACTTTGGCTGCATAAGTAACCTTTGCACTAGGGCTGTATATGTAACCTTTGCACTTTGGCTGCATAAGTAACCTTTGCACTTTGGCTGCATAAGTAACCTTTGCACTAGGGCTGTATATGTAACCTTTGCACTTTGGCTGCATAAGTAACCTTTGCACTTTGGCTGCATAAGTAACCTTTGCACTAGGGCTGTATAAGTAACCTTTGCACTTAAGCTGCATATGTAACCTTTGCACTTGGGCTATATATGTAACCTTTGCACTTGGGCTATAGATTTAACCTTTACATTTGGGTTGTATATGTAACCTTTGCACTCGGCCTGTAAAGAAACCTTTGCTCTAAGAAAATATATGTAACCTTTGCACTTGGGCTATATAAGAAACCTTTGCACTTGAGCTATATATGTAACCTTTGCACTTGAGCTATATATGTAACCTTTGCACTTGAGCTATATATGTAACCTTTGCACTTTGACTGCATATGAAACCTTTGCATAGTTACTCAAGACAAGTACTTTCTTAATATCAGTCCAACTGTATATTTCAAACCCTAATGGTTTTAACATTTTTTTTTTGTATCTTCCAGCCTTAAACAGCACCAGTAACTTCAAACATAATGTGCTGACATGAAATATTCTAACAAAATATGTGAATTCTTCTCCACTATTGTTCAGCATGCAACATTCCTTGGTACTTTTGTTTACCTTTTAACCTTTAAAACCACAGGTAATCCATGGGTAAGATCTCTAAAAATTTCATAAAGATAATTTGTTTATAATGTGTTATTTCTAGCAACAAGATTAATTTTGACAAGTAACAAGTTAATTCACCATTCTGTTATTTTAGCATGCAATAATTAAACTGGGTTTGAACGCCACAGTCATAAGAAACAGATTGGATATGAATTGTCTAATAGACTAGCTAGCAATTTGACCTACTTTTGCATTTAAACCGTACCAGTACTGAACAGTACCAGAATGAAATTGTGAAAGCCTAAAAAGCTTGTTACATTAAAATAACTGTTCTTTAGATATGAAAACCAATACATTTTAGCTAATCAAATAGATTGTTGAGCCGCGCCATGAGAAAACCAACATAGTGCGTTTGCGACCAGCATGGATCCAGACCAGCCTGCTCATCTGTACAGTCTGGTCAGGATCCATGCTGTTCGTTTTCAAAGCCTATTGCACTGAGAGGAACCATTATTGAAAAGCATGAATCCTGACCAGACTGCACGGATGCGCAGGCTAGTCTGGATTCATGCTGGTCGCAAACGCATTATGTTCCTTTTCCCAAGGCGTGGTTCATTTTCAAGTCAGATTTTAAATGTGCTTTCCAGCAGAGGTTAAGCATTTACTTATACAGTTATTATTTCTTAAATACTCTCATCAATATTCAAACAATAATTCTGTAAAACTCGCTATTAACATATGAGCTGCACTACCCTTTCAATGGATTTTCTCATTTTTTATATTCTAAAAATGTTTGCTCTTAAATAAATATGCATATAACCTTTTGCTCATAACTGAATAAGCATATAACCTTTTGCTCTTAAATCAATATGCATATAACCTTTCCCTGAAAGGTCACTTAGAATCTGACTACACATAATGACATATCTTCTAGCAAACAAAGGTTACAGTTCATGGAATATGTGAATAAGCAGTTATATATTTATTGTTTCTACTTGTAATTAAATTGAAATGGGAGATTAGAATATCAGTTTATAAAGTTAGCCTACAGCTCCATAATGTGGTCCCTTACCTTTATCTACATTTTGTTAATCCTAAAACATCTTAAAAAGTATACAATTCAATATAATTATTATGAAGCAATAGGCCAGAGAAAATTTAAAAGAAATAACAAGAAACGCGGCAATGCCACGAAACCATGTTTTCAACACTTTTCATAAGAATAAAAAAGTATACTGAATCACAGTGCACCCCTTTAAAGCACAACCCTAACCCTAACCATAACCCTATTTTTAGTAACAATGACCTTGACCTTGATCCCAGAAACCCCAAAATCAATCCCAAGCTACAACTTTATATACGTTTTCTATACACCAAGTTTCATCATGATAGCTCATTCCTAAGTTAAGTTATTGACCGGAAACCCTTTTTCTATTTTAAGTAACAGTGACCTTGACCTTGACCCCAGAACCCCAAAATCAATCCCAGCCTTTGTCTTGATATAAGCAACATACATACCAAGTTTCATCATGATAGCTCATTCCTAAGTTAAGTTATTGACCGGAAACCCTTTTTCTATTTTAAGTAACAGTGACCTTGACCTTGACCCCAGAAACCCCAAAATCAATCCCAGCCTTTGTCTTGATATAAGCTACATACATACCAAGTTTTATTCAAATATCTTTACCGAAACAAAAGTTATTGACCGGAAACACCAGTTTGATGCTGCCATCCGCCTGCCCGACCAACGACATACCCCAATAACTCAGGTTTAACAAGAAATAGTTTGAAGTATTGCTTTAGAACACAAACAAGAAGAATTTAACCTTTAGCCTGCTGGCGGCAGATTATTTTGCCATTCTTTTTTTTCCATATCCGTGCAGTCTGATCATGGTCTGCACTGTTCACTATTCAGTCAGTAAATTTTCAGTGAACACCCCTTTAAATAATAAGTTATGCTGCCCAAATTGAATGACGGACCAATCCATTTTAGAAATTTAACAGTGTAAAGGTTTAACACTTCCTAAACAAAGCCAAGCAAGCAAAGAATTTCTGCAGAGAAGGCATCGTCAACTGTTGTTTGTAAAGAATTCCAGCACAGCATAAAACTTAGGAAAAGTAGTTAGTACATGTACTGTGAAAGCATTTCATTTGATGGGAATAAAACTTTGTGGTTTTGCCCAAAATGGCTGTTTTGTTGCTATATGAATTTTGTGGATTTCAGTTTATCAATATAAAAGAAGGGGCAGTTTGTTTGTTCGCAGAAATTAATTCAAGCACAAAATCCTTAATTTAAACTAATTTAGCTTATATTACTTTATTTCAGCTCGATTGTGATGAACGCTTCAAGCTTATTTGAACCACTCTCGAGTACGCTTCCTGGGAAAACCAGTACTGGTGTCATATGAGAAGTCTTGGTCATGACTCCGGTGGGGCTCGAACCCTCAACCCCAGGGCTGAACAGCCTATGCCTTAACCACTAGAACACTGCTCCCCTTAAAATCCTTAAAAATTAGTTCCACGTGAGTATTAATGATTTCACAGTACAGTAAGCATGCCAGGTGAGTAGAGTTCTCCACTCTTTTGTTAGCAATTACTCTAAAAAGCTACACTTTAAAATTATGCATACTGATATATAAAACTTTCAAATACAGGTTTTTTATCAAACGCAAAAGAAAAAGAAAAAAATCGAGAGTTGTCTACCTTTTGCTGCTGCCACTACTGCTTCCACCATGGCTGCTGTCCGTACTTCCCTGATGTTCGTTTGATTGCAGATTCTTCCATATTTGACATTTCGCCACTTCCTCCGTTATATTTACTTGATTTATGAAGCTATCATTTCCACCATTAATCGCTAGATTGATAATCGACGCCTGCGGTCTTTGGTTCACTTCCGGATTTGCGTTTTTGGGATCCAACAAAGTTTCATATTCCTGTAAGGAGTTAAGTTCAAAATTTTGTTTTAACAGTGAGGAAGTGATTTAATATTTGTACATGTATGAGTACATATAGGATTTTAAGTGTCCGACATGTAAAAATTCAGACGACTGCATGTTATTAAAATAATTCTGAAGTACATGTTAAAAAAGTACTGTAAAACCTGTAATAAACAGTCGTTCAATGGGAATGTTACTGTCTGTCTGCTTAAAGCAGGTGGCCACATAAGAAAAGTAACTTGTCTTTTAGCTGGAATTAAAATAAAAAGTCAATTATGGAAAATGTGTAGACTGGCTACTTAGGCAAGTGGTTGCTTAATACAGGTGACCATAAAAGGCAGGTTCAGCATTACTTGTAAAACAAAAATCTAAAATTCTAAACAAGTAGATTTATGACATATACTGACCAAGTCCAGTATGTTTGTTGGACATTATTAAGTACACACTGCAACCTATACAGTCTTTAGAAAAAATATAACTTATGTTTAGAATAAAGACACTAGAAAACAAAGAAAATGTGCCATCAATATCTCAAATTCATAAAATTTCTACCTCTTTTTAATTCATACAAAAAACTTACATCTTGTTTCTCCTGAATTTCAAGTTCTTTATCATCTTTCTCACGTTTGCTGATTTCTGGCATTATATCATCCAGCCACTTCAGTTCTGTCTGTGTAAACAGATAGTCTAATGCCTTCCGTATAAAACACATTGCCAATACCTGGAAACAATTTCAGGGTAAAAGTTATTATGACAATGCAAAAATGAAATCTTTGGGAATAAACATATCAAATGTAACTAGAAATTGCTTTTGTAAAAACAAGCACATTCCCCCCAATGCAAAGTCCCATAGGCAAGAAGTCAATAGGGGTCAGGAGCGAAGGTCAAAGAGACACTGATGGTTGGCTGCAATAGGGATCATCTACTTGGCATGTCCAGTCATCCCGCTAAATTTCAACACTCTTGGCCTTGTGGTTCTCAAGTCACTGTTCAGGCTCCTGTGACCTTGACCTTTGATCAAGTGACCCCAAAATAAATAAGGGTCATCTACTCTGCATATCCAATCATCCTATTAAGTTTCAACATTCTAAGTCAAGTGGTTCTCAAGTTATTTTCCAGAAATGATTTTACATGACCAGGCCCCTGTGACCTTGACCTTTAATAGACTTACCCCAAAATCAATAGGGGTCATCTACTCTGCATGTTCAATCATCCTATGAAGTTTCAACATTCTGGGTCAAGTGGTTCTCAAGTTATTGATCGGAAATTGTTTTCCATGTTCAGGCTCCTGTGACCTTGACCTTTAACAGAGTGACCCCAAAATCGATAGGGGTCATCTACTCTGTATGTTCAATCATCCTATGAAGTTTCAACATTCTGGATCAAGAGGTTCTCAAGTTATTGATCGGAAATGGTTATCAATGTTCAGGCCCCTGTGACCTTGACCTTTATTGGAGTGACCCCAAAAACAATAGGGGTCATTTATTCTGCATGAACAATCATCCTATGAAGTTTCAACATTCTGGGTCAAGTGGTTCTCAAGTTACTGACCGGAAATGGTTTTCAATGTTCAGGACCCTGTGACATTGACCTTTAATGGAGTGACTCCAAAATGAATAGGGGTCATCTACATTGCATGTACAATCATCCTATGAAGTTTCAACATTCTGGGTCAAGTGGTACTCAAGTTATTGATCGGAAATAGTTTTCAATGTTCAGGCCCCTGTGACCTTGACCTTTGACGGAGTGACCCCAAAAACAATAGGGGTCATCTACTCTACATGACCAATCATCCTATGAAGTTTCAACATTCTAAGTCAAGTGGTTCTCTAGTTATTGATCGGAAATGGTTTTCAATGTTCAGGCCCCTGTGACCTTGACCTTTGACGAAGTGACCCCAAAAACAATAGGGGTCATCTACTCTGCATGACCAATCATCCTATGAAGTTTCAACATTCTGGGTCAAGTGGTTCTCTAGTTATTGATCGGAAATGGCTTTCAATGTTCAGGCCCCTGTGACCTTGACCTTTGACGGAGTGACCCCAAAATCAATAGGGTCATTTACTTTTCATGACCAATCATCCTATTAAGTTTCAACATTCTGGGTCAAGTGGTTCTCTAGTTATTGATCGGAAATGGCTTTCAATGTTCAGGCCCCTGTGACCTTGACCTTAAACAGAGTGACCCCAAAATCGATAGGGGTCATCTACTCTGTATGTTCAATCATCCTATGAAGTTTCAACATTCTGGATCAAGAGGTTCTCAAGTTATTGATCGGAAATGGTTTTCAATGTTCAGGCTCCTGTGACCTTGACCTTTGACGGAGTGACCCCAAAATCAATAGGGGCCATCTACTCTTCATGACCAATCAGCCTATTAAGTTTCAACATTCTGGGTCAGGTGGTTCTCTAGTTATTGATAGGAAATGGTTTTCAATGTTCAGGCCCCTGTGACCTTGACCTTTGACAGAGTGACCCCAAAAACAATAGGGGTCGTCTTCTCCAGCAGCCCTATAACCCTATGAAGTTTGAAGGTTCTAGGTCAAATGGCTCTCCAGTTATTGCTCGGAAATGAAGTGTGAAGTACGTACGGATGGACGGGCGGACAGACAGGGCAAAAACAATATATCTCCCCAGGGGGAGACATAATTACTAGATGTAAGTGTAACAATGGTATGAATTTCCACAACTTCCAAGCAAGGCAGTTTTTATTTTTTGCAGCCATTCATTACTTAGCAACAGTTTTCATTAAAAGTTTACTTAATAAAGCAAATTAATTAACATGATAATTATAATTTTGCTTCTAAGCTATCTCAATTGCTACATTTTCTTGCTGTTTACAGTGTTTTCTAAGTTTTTTGCTGTGTGTAGTAAGCTGTTTAAAGCATTTTCAAAGTGGTTTGCGGTGCTTTTGAAGCTGTTTAAAGCATTTCCGAAGCTGTTTAAAGCATTTTCTAAGTGGTTTGCAGTGCTTTCGAAGCTGTTTAAAGCATTTTCTAAGTGGTTTGCTGTGCTTCCGAAGCTGTTTTAAGCATTTTCTAAGTGGTTTGCAGTGCTTCCGAAGCTGTTTAAATGTTTAAAGCATTTCTAAGTGGATTGCAGAGCTTTCGAAGCTGTTTAAAGCATTTTCTAAGTGGTTTGCAGTGCTTTCGAAGCTGTTTAAAGCATTTTCTAAGTGGTTTGCAGTGCTTCCGAAGCTGTTTAAAGCATTTTCTAAGTGGTTTGCAGTGCTTCCGAAGCTGTTTAAATGTTTAAAGCATTTCTAAGTGGATTGCAGAGCTTTCAAGGCTGTTTAAAGCATTTTCTAAGTGGATTGCAGAGCTTTCGAAGCTGTTTAAAGCATCTTCTAAGTGGTTTGCAGTGCTTCCGAAGCTGTTTAAAGCATTTCTAAGTGGATTGCAGAGCTTTCGAAGCTGTTTAAAGCATTTTCTAAGTGGTTTGCAGTGCTTCCGAAGCTGTTTAAATGTTTAAAGCATTTCTAAGTGGATTGCAGAGCTTTCGAAGCTGTTTAAAGCATTTTCTAAGTGGTTTGCAGTGCTTCCGAAGCTGTTTAAAACATTTTCTAAGTGGTTTGCAGTGCTTCTGAAGCTGTTTAAATGTTTAAAGCATTTCTAAGTGGATTGCAGAGCTTTCGAAGCTGTTTAAAGCATTTTCTAAGTGGTTTGCAGAGCTTTCGAAGCTGTTTAAAGCATTTTCTAAGTGGTTTGCAGAGCTTTCGAAGCTGTTTAAAGCATTTTCTAAGTGGTTTGCAGTGCTTCCGAAGCTGTTTAAATGTTTAAAGCATTTCTAAGTGGATTGCAGAGCTTTCAAAGCTGTTTAAAGCATTTTCTAAGTGGATTGCAGAGCTTTCGAAGCTGTTTAAAGCATCTTCTAAGTGGTTTGCAGTGCTTCTGAAGCTGTATTTACAGCTTTTGGCGGGACATCCTTGCAAAGTTCATTACACTGTAGTAAATAAATAGTTAAAGTAATAATCAGCCTGAAGTTTAAACACTCTAATATGAATAATATTGAAACATACCATAATGGTTTGCAGTGCTTCTGAAGCTGTTTTAAGCATCTTCTAAAGTGGTTTGCAGAGCTTTCGAAGCTGTTTAAAAGCATCTTCTAAGTGGTTTGCAGTGCTTCCGAAGCTGTTTTAAGCATCTTCTAAGTGGTTTGCAGAGCTTTCGAAGCTGTTTAAAGCATTTCTAAGTGGTTTGCAGTGCTTCTGAAGCTGTATTTACAGCTTTTGGCGGGACATCCTTGCAAAGTCTCATTACACTCTGTAGTAAATAATATAGTAAAAGTAACAATAAGTCCAGCCTGAATTAAACACTCTAAATATGAATAAATATTGAAACATACCATAATAGGGAAAGCAATGGAGATTGCCTTGATTGTTTTGATCACCCATAACATCACCAGACATAATACCTGAAACACACAATATAACATGACCTTTACAACTCACAAGTCTCAAGTACAGTATGAAATCTAAAATATTCGCAATTTTTTCTACCGTCTATCCTGTGACAATTTCATTGACATTTTATGCATCTTTCAACCAGAAGTAAGTTATTAATACAACAAAGGCCTGACTACTCATCTTGAAAATAAATAAATTGAAAAAAAATTCAAACCTGTTTGTGACTATGACGGTGTCCACTCAATAATGCATCAAATATGCCAGTGAGAAAATTCAGTGCATCGCAATTTGAACCAAATACTGTAAAATCATTAATTTTGTAGACGTGAAATTTCATGGTTTTGGTCAAAACAGCAATTTCGCGGGGATACGAATTCGTGGATTTCAATGTTTGAACATAAAATGAATTGGAATTTTACTTTTTTGTTGGTACTAAATTTTGTGGATTGACTCAACCATGAAATCCACGAAAATTAGTCCCCCACAAATATTAATGATTTCACAGTATAGACAAATATGTTAATCAACATGTTTTTTAAGTACGAAACCCTGAAAATTACATATAATGTGACAAATAGTTTATCAATAAATACTTAATAGCCTACAATGTATTTACTATTGAAAATACTTCAATCTATTTTTAGTAACACCAGCTGTAAAATGGTAAAATAAAGCACCTGGATGAATGTGAAGAAGTGAACTCTTCGTGTTCTCACATGACGGAGGTACGTATAGTCTGGCTGGTATTTCATTGGCATGAAGAGTATCATAATACGGTTCACTAACTGCATTCCTTTCAGTGACGAAATACCCATGAACAAGAAGACCCCATACAGCACAGCCATTGGAATGAACTGAAATACAGAATTTTTTGTGTACAGTTTAGTGAGTGTGTTCAGGTTTCATGTCTTTTCCAACAAATTTTCAGTCATATAAACGAATATGCCTGCTTGAAGCGGTGAGTTCAATGATCAACTTTATAGTGCTGCCTCACTGTGATATCACGCTGTAGACACCTGACATGATATCCCACCCAGTCAAATTACAGTGACACTAGGCTGACCAGTCATAGCACTATCCCCATAATGCTGAGCACCAAGCAAGGAAGCTACTAGTACCATTTTTTAAGTCTTTGGTATGATGCGGAGAGCAATCACACCAAAGACCTCCAACACTCAGAGCTTGTTAGATTTTGAGCAATTAACAATACATTATAGGTCATATGGTGTCTTTTCCAGCTTTTAATGGTAGGGGAAAAAAAACTCAAGTGCCCCCCTCTCCAGGCATTATTTCAGGCATGGGTGGGCACAGAAAGTGGTAAATACTTCAGCAGTGTAGTGTCTTTCATTTGTAAAATGGCACAAACTGACCTAATTAATTTTATATTTTCTATTTCTTAAAGCCATGACTTTTCCTGTCAGAAAATTGTATCAAACAGTGATAGTTTATAAATACTTTAATCGTCTTACCTTCAAAAGAGATGTAAGGAACACAGACAATCCAATCATCAAAAATATCGCAACCCCTGTAACTCGCTGCTCCCTGAAAGACAACATACCGGAATTCATGTTTCTTTGGTTTAAAGTGACAGTGAATTATCCAACTACTATGTAAGTGGCTATACTGACAGGTCAAAAAGTTGGCAAATTGCCAACTTCCATATGTTTCACAAGCAGAAATATTCACATATCCCCGAAAACTGAAATGCCAAACCTAAAGGTTTATTTATCTTTACTTCTCAAAGAGTGTACTGATGCGCCTTGGTGAGCATAGAATTTATACTGGCTTATATTTTTGCAAATTTCTTGAATTCGCAAACACTCCCAGTCAAGCATTTTTCAACTTATACAAGTCGACAACAGAGGTGCAGAATCTACTCAAGGGCTTGTTAACTCATGGTCAAAATGCACCAAAAGCACTGCTTAATCTTTACCCTGCTAAATTTCTAAAATGGACTGGTCCATCGTTTCAATTCTGGCAGTACCACTTATTATTCAAATGGGTGTTCACTGAAAATTTACGACTGAATAGCGAACAGTGCAGACCCAAAATCAGCCTGCTAGGTCACTAAAGCAAAATCACTTGCCGCCAGCAATCTAAAGGTCAAACGCATCAGATATTGAGATTTTACAACAAAATTCTAGATGCAAGTAAAAGAGTCTGTTTTGGTCTTATTTCGCAAAACATCATAATATATAAATTATCATGAACATTAGTATGTGGTTTTCTTTTCATATATTTTGAATTAAAATCTAAAATCAATATTTTAGTGCAGTTTATGATGACCAAAATGTCTCAATAAACTTACGTTACAATCAGGAATTTTTTTTTACTCCTGAAGCGTTACACCTGGATCTTCAAATTAAACTTACCTTACGCCCAGGAATTTAGGTCTTTCTCCCGGAGCAGTACACTCGGATTCTTTCTTCAGAGACATCACATGATTGATAGAGAGGACGGTAGCGGCGACAAAGTACGGCAGACCAAGTATAGAGTTGATAATGATCAAAATGGCAACAAGCAGCAAGTCAAGATGATAACCACACCCTTTCTGTAAACAATACAGTACAACCTCTGTTAACCCTTAGCCTGCTAAATATCTAAAATGGACTGGTCCATCATTCAATTTGGACAATACCATTTATTATTCGAAGGGGTTTTCACTGAAACTTTACTGACGTAATAGCGAATAGTGCAGACCATGATCAGCCTGCATGGAGATGCAGGCTGATCTTGGTTTGCACTGGTTGCAAAGGCATTTACCTCAATGGATAAAATGAAATATGCTCTTTTCAAAGCTCAAAGTGTTAGGAATTGGTCAAAAATTCGTAAGTTGATTAATCAGTACAACAAGAGCTGTCCGTAAGACAGCCAAGCTCGACTATTCAAAATATTGTCACAGAAGCAGGAAATTATTACCCAAAATGTTAAATATCAAAAGAGTTTTAAGTTCGAAAGGGGACATAATTTGACCAAAATACATATCAGAGTTATGGGACTTGATGTTATCAACTAGTTTTATAACCCCGAAGAAACATGTTAAGTTTCAATTCAATATCTGCATTAGTTTTGGGGATAGTAACTTGCATGTTAAACTTTAACCAGAATTTTCTAAGTCCAAAAGGGGGCATAATTTGCTCAAAATACATGTTAAGAGTTATGGAACTTGACCCAGTGAGGTTGGTAATTGACCTTGAAAAAGAATAAATAAGTTTCAAAGCTATATGCCTTTTGGTAATAGCCGAATGTACTTGCACGCAATACTTTAACCAGGATTTTCTAAGTCCAAAAGGGGGCATAATTTGCCCAAAATACATGTCAGAGTTATGGGACTTGGTGCTATCAACTAGTTTTATAACCCCGAAGACACATGTGAAGTTTCAATTTAATATCTGTAGTAGTTTTGGAGATAGTTACTTGCATGTAAAACTTTAACCAGAATTTTCTAAGTCCAAAAGGGGGTATAATTTGCCCAAAATACGTGTCAGAGTTATGGAACTTGACCCAGTGAGGTAGGTAATTGACCTAGAAAAAGAAAAAATAAGTTTCAAATCTATATGCCTTTTAGTAATAGCTGTATGTACTTGCACGCAAAACTTTAACCAGAATTTTCTAAGTCCAAAAGGGGGCATAATTTGGCCAAAATACATGTCAGAGTTATGGGGCTTGACCCAGTGAGGTAGGTAATTGATCTAGAAAAAGAAAAAATAAGTTTCAAATCTATATGCCTTTTAGTAATAGCTGTATGTACTTGCACGCAAAACTTTAACCAGAATTTTCTAAGTCCAAAAGGGGGCATAATTTGGCCAAAATGAAGGTCAGAGTTATGGGACTTGGTGCTATCAACTAGTTTTATAACCCCGAAGACACATGTGAAGTTTCAATTCAATATCTGCATTAGTTTTGGAGATAGTAACTTGCATGTAAAACTTTACCCAGAATTTTCTAAGTCCAAAAGGGGGCATAATTTGCTCAAAATACATGTCAGAGTTAAGGGACTTGACCCAGTGAGGTAGGTAATTGACCTAGAAAAAGAAAAAATAAGTTTCAAATCTATATGCCTTTTAGTAATAGCTGTATGTACTTGCACGCAAAACTTTAACCAGAATTTTCTAAGTCCAAAAGGGGGCATAATTTGGCCAAAATACATGTCAGAGTTATGGGGCTTGACCCAGTGAGGTAGGTAATTGATCTAGAAAAAGAAAAAATAAGTTTCAAATCTATATGCCTTTTAGTAATAGCTGTATGTACTTGCACGCAAAACTTTAACCAGAATTTTCTAAGTCCAAAAGGGGGCATAATTTGGCCAAAATGAAGGTCAGAGTTATGGGACTTGGTGCTATCAACTAGTTTTATAACCCCGAAGACACATGTGAAGTTTCAATTCAATATCTGCATTAGTTTTGGAGATAGTAACTTGCATGTAAAACTTTAACCAAAATTTTCTAAGTCCAAAAGGGGGCATAATTTGCTCAAAATACATGTCAGAGTTATGGGACTTGACCCAGAGAGGTTGGTAATTGACCTAGAAAAAGAATAAATAAGTTTCAAAGCTATATGCCTTTAAATGATAGCTGTATGTACTTGCATGCAAAAACTTAACCAAGGTGTGACGCCGACGCCGACGCCAGGGTGAGTAGAATAGCTAGACTATTCTTCGAATAGTCGAGCTAAAAATACTCGGAAGATCATGAATGAAGTAAGATAAAAGACCAACGGCCACAATTGGGGTCCTTACAGCTAACTTCTTGAATTTCGGACGATGAAATAGCTCTTTATTATTTCTCACATATCTTGTGTCTTTCAGTGAATGGCTCAACATTTACAAGTCTATTCTGCTGAAGAAGTATAGGTCCAGTGGTTAAGGCAAATGCCAATTGTGCACGGCCCCCCCCCCCCCCCCCCCCCCCCGTCTTAGATCCAGCTTCAGTCTATAATATATTCTAATATGGCAGAGTGCTTTTGTCCTGACTCGAAAGTGATTCATTTCTTAATTTTTATATTTTTTGGTGGGTTTAACGTCGCACGTCGCACCAACACAATTATAGGTTATATGGCGATTTTCCAGGTTTGATGGTGGAGAAAGACCCCAGCTGCCCCTCCGTGCATTATTTCATCAGGAGCAGGCACCTGG
Source organism: Mercenaria mercenaria (assembly GCF_021730395.1). Classification (NCBI taxonomy): domain Eukaryota; kingdom Metazoa; phylum Mollusca; class Bivalvia; order Venerida; family Veneridae; genus Mercenaria; species Mercenaria mercenaria. Next base: position 60,645,453 of record NC_069378.1, read on the forward strand.
ATAGAAACACCGACCTTCCATAAGCCAGCTGGATGGCTTCCTCACATGAAGAATTCAAAGCCCTGAGTGAGGCTCGAACCCAGTCGATGAGGGGCAAATGATTTAAATTAATTAGTATAAACTAAGAAAGTTTGGGAATAGCTCTGGTAGTTCGGGTCTTTCAATATATCTCAAGTAGAGTGTAAAAATTTGCAGAAACTTGGCAAAATATCAGCAATACATATCATATGTGATGTGGCTGCTGATGAAGAGCCATTTTATTTATATTTAGTAAGAATCAAATCCATTGAATAATTTCAAACTTACCTTCAATTTGTTTTCCTTTCTATTGACAATCACAGCAGTAATTTGCTGATCCATGAAGAGGAGGATGGTGGCCAGTAGTGCCGGAATGACCGCTGCTACACATAACCAAATAGGATTCTTCTCATGGAATGGATATATGAACCAGCCGCGTGTCGCATGATTCGTCGGCTACAAAATTGTTAAATATTCATATATTTTGTTTTTGGGTTCAAGGACGTTTCTTTTCACAGTATTTTAGTTATGTAAAATTGGGCAGTTAACCTTACCAGTGTTCCTGGATTCTGTACAAGTTCAAATTTTCTTTGCAAGTAACTGCCAACTCCCTCACATGAATCAGAGGTTGAGGAAGAATGATTTCAGACACAATGTCTTTTATCAAATTGTCAAGGAGAACAAACGCATCGTCCGGTGATGGAACTTTCCACCCCGCGATCCATTGATCTGCACTCTCTCTATTGAGCTAAGCAGGCTGGCTTAAATATTCATTTATACTCCTATTCATCCCATAACCAACCAGTCACATGACCGATGATAACAAGTCACATGACCATGATAACCAGTCACATGACCGATGATAACCAGTCACATGACCAATGATAACCAGTCACATGACCGATGATAAAACGGGGTTTATTCTTGAGCGAAGCCGAAGTAAAAAGCACATCTTTATTTACAAATAAAAGTACTGAAAGCACTTTGTTATTTTTAAGTTCAAAAATAATGTTTTTCAAGCTTACTTGAAATTTAACAGGAACTTCCAGTTTTGGTGTGTCCAATCCAATGATGGCATCTGTACCAACCATTAGAGCTATTGCCAAAATTACAGCGAAGTCTGATATAATAGTACGTACCTGAAATTTAATACAATACATTCTATACATTCGGCTGAAACTGGATATTTCAAATACTAAGGGACCTAGTGTTTTACTTCTAGAAAGACCCCTGTCTATCGACCAATGCAAAGGTGACTTTCATTTTCTAGTTTAGCGTTTCTTCTTTCATTTTCTTTACTTCCAGAAATAGCTGAAGGTCGAGTGACATCATTTTCTGTGTAGTCAAATACATACATATGCCTGGCGAGTGGCAAGACTGCATAAAAAGAGGATCATGATGACCCTGAATCGCTCTTCTGAGTAGTATGAGCCACATGTTTAAAATGGCACACTGATGCTGAAATATTAGAAAGTAGGTCAGTAGGTCACATTCATGGTCACTGAAAGTCAGTTTTAAGATCGGTGTGCAAAACTGTACATGTCATCCAAATTTCAAGACTGTCTCTTAAAAAACAAGAAAGTAGGTCAGTAGTTCAAGGTCACGGTCAAGTGACCCCTAATCACTTGGGGTCATAAGGTAACTATAATTAAACAGTCTAGGAAATATGATCTGATAATTTTTTAACTATATAACTATATAACTCATATAACAAGTGACTGCCAGGGTGGGGCCCCTTTTCACCCCAGGGGCATAATTTGAACAATCTTCATAGAGGACCATAAGATGATGCCACATGCAAAGTATTGATGCTCTATGCCTTGCAGTTTGGGACTAGAAGATTTTTAAAGTTTTATTCCTATATAAGTCTATGTAAAATTTGTGACCCCCGGGGCGAGGCCTCTTTTCACCCTAGGGGCACAATTTGAACAATCTTCATAGAGGACCATTAGATGATGTCACATGCCAAATATCAAGGCTCTACCCCTTGCGGTTTTGGACAAGATTTTTAAAGTTTTTCCTTTCTGTTGCCATGGCAACCAGAGTTCTGCATGGAATTCAATTCTTTGAACAATTTTAGAAGGGTGCCACCCAAGGATCATTCCTGTGAAGTTTGTGTAATTTTGCCCAGTGGTTTTCCAGAAAATATTTTTACAAAATTTTGAAGGACACATGACACACGACAGACATTGAGCGGTCACGAAAGCTCACCATGAGCCTTTGGTTCAGGTGAGCTAAGAATGTGCCCGGTGTCCTAAGGATATTCTATTTCCTTACAAATATAAAATAGTGGCAATTCATTAAGGCAAACTGTACAAGGCAATTAAAGGTCCGACAAGAATCCATCAAAGGTGCAGGAATTCAAGCAAGCCAAGAAAACTTATTTAGGTGTTAACAGGCCAAAATTTAAGTACATTGTAATCTTACTTACCCATGTTGGGAACCATCGACTATTCCTAGACAATTTAAATCCATAAGCAATTGCGAATGTTCCTATAAACAGCAGACATGACAAGAAAAACACGTCTGCTACATGATTACATCCATCCCCGACAAGACTCCCACCATGTTCTATACAGTGATCGCGTGGCAGTTTATGCCACTCTATATTTGAGTAGTTGATTGTTGTTGTGGGTGCTAATGTGGTGATATTTGCAACCGCATATGTCACATTCGTACTGTTAGTAGGAGCAGACGTTGACGGCGCACTTGGTGCGATACAAATACAGTCATGAAATGGCGACACATCTGGGTTTAAATTCACTGGCACTTTATGGGTAATGTCTATTAATTTCCCAACTGCTTCCTTTATAAATATAAGTGAAATCAGAGCGGCAAAACTTTCTTCTGTGAATCTGGTAATGTATCGTACAAGTGCAGAAAGGTCAAAGGCAACCATAACAATCAGGATGAGACCTGTCCAAAGACCGACCCACCAACGGAATGAGAGATAATTCCAACCGTTGTCTCTGAAAAATATTAATAAAACCCATGCTGCTAAAAAGTCACCAATGGTTCCTTACATAAAAGCGTCATACCAAGCCACACCAGTCCTGTGATTAATTTTTATGCCCCCGAAGGGAGGCATATTAGTTTTCAACTGTCCGTCCGTTCGTTAGTTTGTCACAATGTTAACTTTTTGCATGAAGGCACTTAACTCGCAAACCACTGCACCCAGGACCTTCAAACTTCACATGCTAATAGTACTTATTGAGTACATGACCCTTATTGTCTTTGGGGTCACCAGGTCAAAGGTCAAGGCGCTGCGGGGGCATTTGTCACCATTAGTGACAACTCTTGTTTTCTTAATCTTTTTTTTTTATTAAAACAATCTCTATCTTATCTTTTTTCAAACTTATGCAAAGGTGGATTTCTGACGGTGGTTGGGTAAACTAAACACAAGTAGGTAATAGAGATTTCAAAATAGACACATTCAAAAGCAAAGTACTAAAATAGTGTTTTGTTGCAACATGAATATAAACATAATTATCCAGCTTAAAACTGATTTTTGATTAAATGAAATTGCAGCTTATTACATATTTTACCTCGATTTCTTTGCCGATATCATGTCAAAGTTTTAAAGTAATTGTGGACACTTTTTCTGTCTGCTTTTCTAATAAAAAAGTACTTAAATGAAATACAGAGAGATGCAGGAAAATGAAATACAGAGATTGCAGGAAAATGAAATACAGAGAGATGCAGGAAAATGAAATATAGAGATTGCAGGAAAATGAAATACAGAGAGATGCAGGAAAATAAAATACAGAGATATACAGGAAAATGAAATACAGAGCGATGCAGGAAAATGAAATACAGAGATGCAAGAATGAAATACAGAGAGATGCAGGAAAAGTACTTACTCGCTGAAATTATATAGAATTGTCTCGAACACGAGTACCGGCCCTGTAGAGCCCAGTATGGTCAGAGGCTGCCCAGAACATAAAGCATACAGAACACCTACAATGCATCCCGCCAATAAACTCTCCAATGCTCCCTGAAAAACATAGAATATTGATATATTTAAAGCCAAATAACTTGAAATAACAAAAAGTCATTTATATCAATGTATTTAATTCAAAAGTGTCCAATTATCTACACAGAGAGCTACACACAACTGAATAATTGTACATGTAGTTAGTTTAACCTAAAAATTACAAGATATGAAGTAGTGTGCCTGTAACAGCTTCCAAAGTTTCTGTAAAATTACATCAATTATTGATATGTGATTCAGTGCTGCTTGGTCAACATAAAATGCAACATGAGCACTTGCTTTACCATACTGGTGAAGTAGTGTCAAAAACACGGAACAGCATCAACCTTTAGCCTGCTGGGGGCAAGTGAGTTTGCCTTTTATGACCAGTGTAGACCAAGATCAGCCTGCACATCAGTCAGTAAATTTTCTGTAAACACCCCTTCAAATAATAAATGGTACTGCCCAAACTGAATGAGGGATCAGTCCATTTTAGAAATTTAGCAGGCTAAAGGTTAAAACTGCCAATTTTTTACAGTTCCAATATATAAAACAAATAATCTTACCAAATCATTCTTGGTGGCGTCTGCCAGCAACCCACCGAATGTGATGATTGGTGTTAGACACGCAAAATAAAGAAACATGAAGGATGCCAGAGTTTGTACATGTAGGGCATCTTTGAAATCACTAACGTAAAATGGTGCTTTTCTTTTTATATCTTGAATTAAGCCACCAAACAACCTGCAAAACAATGAAAATATATACACATAAGGTTTTCCAATAATATTTTTACAAAATGCATAAAAATAACACATAAATAAACATGCTTCACCTTTGCATACAAATTCAAAAGTAGTTTCTCCTGTATCCATATCCCCTTGTGACATTGCATTTTGGAAAAGGGGATATTGGGTCTTATGTCAGTTTTTGCTTTTAGTTGAGTTCACCATCACACAGACACAATTATGGGTCATATAACAACTTTCCCACTTTTGATGGCAAAGGAAGACCCGAAGTGCCCCTCCATGCATTATTTCATCGTGGCGGGCACCTGGGTAGAACCACTGACCTTCTATAAGCAAGCTGGATGGGTTCCACATATGAAGAATTAAACACCCCAAGTGAGGCTCAAACCCACATCAGTGAGGGGCAAGTGAATTGAAGTCAGTGACCTTAACCACTCAGCCAGAGAGGTCCTGGTCATTTTTTTGTACTATGAGATTATCTCTCTAAGTAACTCTTTCTCTTCAACAAGCCCTGACCACTCAATTTTATAAAGATTTGTATTAATTAAATTATTTTTACCACAAGTAGTACAAATGTAGTTTTGGGAGACAAGTTCCAAACTTCTAGCATCTCGCTGGTTGATTCTTATTTGAAATTGTTGCTGCTGTCAGAAGAGAATTTTGAATGTTTGTTGATAACATTTGCCCGTTCTTTGAAGGGCGGAGTCATCTCCATGTGACTCCTCCTTTTCTAGAGCTATCTTCTTACCACATGATTTCTTATCTGCCAATTCTTTGAAGAGCGAGATTTTCCGACATTTCCTCTGTCTCTGAAGCTACATTTCCTTTTGTCATTTCTGATTTACCTGCCAATTCTACAAAGGGTCTGGTCATCTCCATGAGACTCCCATTTTATTATAGCTACCTTCCTACCTGCCATTTTTCTGAAGGATGGGGTCATCTTCATGTGACTCCATCTCTTCTATCAATGCCATCGTCCAACTGGACAATTTCTTACCTGCCAGTTCTCTGAAGGGTGGGGTAATCTCCATGTGACTCCTCTTCTATCAAAGCCATCGTCCGACTGGACAATTTCTTACCTGCCAGTTCTCTGAAGGGCGGGGTCATCTCCATGTGACTCCTCCTCTTCTTCTACAGCTACCTTCCCATTGGGCAACACTTTTTGAGGCTCAACAATTTTTTTCCTCCCCTCTTGAGAAGGAACACTTTTAGGTGGCTCAATTCTAATGGAGGGGTCCCACTCTCCAGGGGGCAGAACTGTGACTTGGTCAAGAAATTCATCTATACCAGCCAACAGATCATCCCTGTTATGGGCATGATATGCAACATCATGAAACACCTGTAGAAAAAATAAATTTGTGTTGTTGTAAAACACAGTAAGGCAATGGAGTAAATGACTAAAATTACAGCCAAGGAAAATGCTAACAGAAAGGAAAGAAACATGCTAAAAATTGACAATAGATAAATGAATGAAGTATTGCCAAGCAACAAAGAAGTCCCATACTGGAAGAGGACTCGTCTGAACTGCAGTATACTCTAATGATACCTGTCAATAATGTATGTACGATTTCATCATTTTATACAGTATGTAATAAGGCAAAACGCTTGAAACTGGTATGTCTAAAATTCTATAGTGTAACTGACAATTGCTCTTGATAACAAAAAATATCTTTAATAACATTTCATTTCTGAACTAGTGGGAACAGTAAGAACAAAGAGCTGTCACAGGAGACAGCGTGCTCGACTATTTCGATGCTGGATAGTGAAACTGGGCACATCTGAGGAAACTGGAGCTGTTACTGGAGTGATTATTAACTCCAATGGTGAATGAAGATATTGCACAATTGCCTCAGTCTGTGTCAAAAATATTAAGTAATAAGAGAGGTACAAATAAAGTGTATCAAAACACTATATAAGTATAGCCTAAGCAAAAAGGGGGCATAATTAATAAAATATTGGTGCAAGAGTTATGCATCTTGTGTAATATGATGTGGGTGATAATGTGGAACAACTACTTCAAGTTTGAATCAAATGCATTTCATAATAACTGAGAGATAGTGAAAATGCATCAAAATTAACCTTTAATTCTAAGTAACAGGGGGCAAAATTCATGAAAAATTGGTGCCAGAGTTATGCACCTTGTGATAAATGGTGTGGGTGAAGATGTTGAACAACTATTTTAAGTTTGAATCAAATCCATTCTGTAATAACAGTGATAGAGTGAAAGTGCATCAAAACTTTAACCTGAAATTCTAAGTAAAAAGAGGGAATAATTCATGAAAAATTGGTGCCAGAGTTATGCACCTTGTGTCAAATGATGTGGGTGATGATGTTGAACAATTATTTTAAGTCTGAATCAAATCCATTCAGTAATAACAGTGACAGAGCGAAAGTGCATCAAAACTTTAACCTGAAATTCTAAGTAAAAAGGGGGAATAATTTATGAAAAATTGGTGCCAGAGTTATGCACCTTGTGTCATATGGCATTGGTGATGATGCTAAACAACTATTTTAGTTTGAATCAAATCCATTCAGTAAAAACAGAGAAAGGTGAAAGTGCATCAAAACTTTAACCTGAAATTCTAAGTAAAAAGGGGGAATAATTCATGAAAAATTTGTGCCAGAGTTATGCATCTTGTGTCATATGATGTGGGTGATGATGTTGAACAATTATTTTAAGTTTGAATCAAATCCATTCAGAAATAACAGAGATAGAGCGGAAGTGCATCAAAACTTTAACCTTAAAAACAAAGTGGAAAGGGGAGATAAATCATGAAATATTGGTGCCAGAGTTATGGCCCTTATGCCAGATGATGTGGGTGATGATGAGGAATAACTATTTCAAGTTTGAATCAAATCCATCAAGTAATTACAGAAAATAAGTTGAAAAAAGCGAAAGTGTAAAAAAACTTTAACCAAGGTGGGGATGCGGAAAGACGCAGACGCCGGGTCGAGTAGGATAGCTCTCCTTATACTTTGTATAGTCGAGCTAAAAATGTGATGAAATATTTCATCAAAAAGATAGACTGATGGAATGGCCGGAAAGCACAATCCTGTAGTCCCTGAAAACCAATCGTAGGACCAGTCAGGGAAATATACACCTTACAGTTACAGCAAAATAAATACCTCATCTGTCATCAGGGTAGCTATAGATCTTCCAATTTCATGGTATCTGCTCTGGTTCCCAACTGGACCGAGTAACAGAAACATGAATTTTGTAGGCACTGGAACTTCCGTGAGATCGCCCATCACTGACGATGTCTTAAGACGTATAAATGCTGACACCATGTGATTGAGGAAATCAACTTCCCCACATAAAACATTGGCAGCTTCTGAACCGGGTGGAATCTTCTTCATAAAGTGAGAGTTTAACTGAAATGACAAAATATGAGCAATGAAGTCTCCCTTCTGAAGAGTGTAAAATACTTAGAGTAATTAACACATCCCACAAGTTCCATAGTGGTTTTTCAATCCAGTAAAAAAAGAAGTTAATTGTTTGCTAATTTATTTTCTTCAAAGGAGGTAGCGGCTGCTTAATTTTTGTTCCATATGCAAAAAAAGAGCTGTTGGGAGACAGCAACACACTCCACTACCCAGTTCTTTCCTCTATAACTACTAACTATTTATTAAGTTATATCATTGTTCAAACTAGTTCTACATGTTTCACATTATGACCATTATCAAGAATAGTCTACCAAAGGCACTTATTCCAAAACTGTAACTGTTACAACAAACTTTTACCCTCACAGAATCTTTTATAGATACTGACTGAATGGCAAACAGTGCAGATCATGATCAGACTGCACAGATGCAAAGGCAGAATCACTTGCCGGCAGCAGGCTAAAGGTTAAACAAAGTATACAGATTACCTTCGCTGTGGAAGCACTTTGATACAGATCTTCTCCTGAAGACTGATTTCGCCGCAAGTTTGACCCGAGCGATGACATGTTATTTATCTTTGGATGGCTGTCTTGTCTCATTATTTGGTTAAAGTTTGGCAATGTCTTCACACCCTTCAACTTATTCTTGGGGTCATCACCTTCAGTTACAGAAAAAAATTCACTTGAAAAAATGGTGGAAGTGATACAACAGCATCATTACTTTGGATGTAATTAACCCTTACCCTGCTAAATTTCTAAAATGGACTGGTCCATCACTCAGTTTGGACAATACTATTTATTATTTGAAGGGATGTTCACTGAAAATTTACTGACTGAATAGCAAACAGTGCAGACCATAATTAGCCTGCACGGATGTGCAGGCTAATCTTGGTCTGCAATGGTCGCAAAGGCAGAATAACTCACCGCCAGCAGGCTAAAGGTTAAAATTGTGAATATAAAATCAGCGGACTAAAACATGAATAGTATATTTTCACATATAAGACATACTCGCTTATAAGACGCACCCCGACATCAGACAAGCAATCTGGTTTTTTTTTCCTTTTAATTTCCTTATAGTACACGCTTATAAGATGTGCCCCACTCTTCGAATTGGAACTATGAGTCCTAATAAGTGTCTTATAAATGAAAATATAATTATGGTAGTTTCCACATGATAACAAAAACAAGAAGGTCATGATGACCCTGAATCGCTCACCTGAGTAATATGAGCTACATGTTTCAAATGTCAAACTGATGATAAAATATTAAGAAAGTCAGTAGGTCACATTTATGGTCAATGAAATTCAGTTGTATGATTTGTGTGCAAAACTGTGTATGTCATCAAAATTTCAAAGCTGTATCTTAAACAAGAGCTGTCACAGGAGACAGCGCGCTTGATTATTTCGATGCTGGATAGTGAAACTGGGTACATCTGAGGAAACTAGAGCTGTCACTGGAGTGTTTAATGACTCCGATTATGGATAAAGATATTGCACAATAGCCTGAGTCTATGTCAAATATATCAACTTAAAGTAATAAGAGAGGTAAAGATCCTATGTATCAAAACACTATATAAGTATAGCCTCAGCAAAAAGGGGCATAATTCATTAAATATTGGTGCCAGAGTTATGCACCTTGTGTCATATGGTGTGGGTGATGATGTTGAACAGCTATTTTAAGTTTGAATCAAATCCATTCAGTAATAACAGAGACAGAGTGAAAGTGCATCAAAACTTTAACCTAAAATTCTAAGTAAAAAGGGGAAATAATTAATGAAAAATTGGTGCAAGGGTTATGCACCTTGCGTCATATGGTGTGGGTGATGATGTTGAACAACTATTTTAAGTTTGAATCAAATCCATTCAGTAATAACAGAGACAGAGTGAAAGTGCATCAAAACTTTAACCTGAAATTCTAAGTAAAAAGGGGAAATAATTCATGAAAAATTGGTCCAAGGTTATGCACCTTGTGTCATATGATAAGGGTAATGATGTTGAACAATTGTTTAAGTTTGAATAAGATCCATTCAGTAATAACAGAGATAGAGTGAAAGTGCATGAAACTTGAACCTGAAATTCTAAGTAAAAAGGGGAATAATTCATGAAAAATTGTGCCAGAGTTATGCATCTTGTGTCATATGATGTGGGCGATGATGCTGAACAACTATTTTAAATTTGAATCAAATCCATTCAGTTATAACAGAGGTAGAGTGAAAGTGCACCAAAACTTGAACCTGAAATTCTAAGTAAAAAGGGGGAATAATTCATGAAAAAATGGTGCCAGAGTTATGCACCTTGTGTCATATGATGTGGGTGATGATGTTGAACAATTATTTTAAGTTTGAATCAAATCCATTCAATAATAACTGAGATAGAGTGAAAGTGCATCAAAACTTTAACCTGAAATTCTAAGTGAAAAGGGGGGATAATTCATGAAATATTGGTGCCAGTGTTATGGCCCTTATGTCAGATGATGTGGATGATGATGAGGAATAATTATTTCAAGTTTGAATCAAATCCATCAAGTAATTACAGAGGTAAGTTGAAAAAAGAGAAAGTGCACCAAAACTTTAACCAAGGTGGGGATGCGGAAAGACGCCGACGCTGACACCGGGGCGAGTAGGATAGCTCTCCTTATACTTCGTATAGTCGAGCTAAAAGCAAGAAAGTAGGTCAGTAGGTCAAGGTCACATTCAAGTGACATCATATTACTTGGGGTCATCAGGTAATTATAATTAAACAGTCTTGGAAATAGGATCAGATGATTTTTAAGTATTTTTTCCTATATAACTCACATAATAACTAAGTGACCCTAGGGCGAAGGCTCTTTTAACCCCAGGGGCATAATTTGAAAATTTTTGGTAGAGGACTACTAGACAATTCATCATACCAAATATCAAAAGCCTAGGTCTTATGGTTTCAGACAAGAACATTTTAAAAGCTTTTTCCTATATAAGTCTATATAAAACTTTGGACCCCCAGGGCAAGGCCTCTTTTCACCCCAGGGGTACAATTTGAACAATTTTGGTTAAGGACCATAAGACAATGCTACAAACCAAATATCAAAGGTCAAAGTGTTGTGGTTTCAGACAAGAACATTTTTAAACTTTTTTTCCTATATAAGTCTATGTAAAACTTGGGACCCCCGGGGTGGGGCCATATTTGACCCTAGGGGGATAATTTGAACAATCTTGGTAGAGGACCACTAGATAATGCTACATACCAAATATCAAAGCCCTAGGCCATGTGGTTTTGTACAAGAAGATTTTCACAGTTTTCCCTATATAAGTCTATATAAACTATGTGACCCCCGGGGTGGGGCAATATTTGATCCTAGGGGGATAATTTGAACAATTTTGGTAGAGGACCACTAGATGATGTTACACACCAAATATCAAAGCCCTAGGCCCTGTGGTTTTGGACAAGAAGATTTTTTTTTTTCTTTTCGGTTGCCATGGCAACCAGAGTTCTGCATGAAATTAAATTCATTGAATAATTTTGAAAGGGGGCCACCTAAGGATCATTCCTGTTAAGTTTGGTGTAATTCTTCCAAGTGTTTTTTTTTTTTTAGGAAATGTTGACAGACGGACGACGCACGCCGCACGCGAGACATTGAGCAGTCACAAAAGCTCACCATGAGCCTTTGGCTCAGGTGAGCTAAAAAAGCAACTCTTAACATAGTATTTCAAAATCAAAAGAACAAATCATAAAAAAGATTAACAAAGAAAGCATGCAGTGTTTAAGTACAGTGAAACCCCAATAAACCGTAAAGTGTCGGGACCAAGAGAGTTTTAGAGGGAATTTCAATACCTGAAGTTAATTCTTCAGCTCTGAAAGGTTTTCATTGTAGACAGATTATCTTAAATTAGCCAAGCTTTTTCCAGAGGAAGTAAATCGTCCAGTTTTAAGAGGTTTACAGTGTGTTCAGTTCAGAGGGGTTACCTGTACTCAATACAAAAATGACATTACGCTGTTCTGTTCAATACAACTGGTCATTTTCATGTGAACATTACCGTAACTTTAATCCTGATAACATTTCAGCTGTATTCTGCACCCTTCCCTACGAGTTGCATACCTCCAGATTTATGTGAGAGTTGTTTCATTAAGAAACTAGAGATGCTTTTGAGAAAAGCACATGTCTCCCACAACTGCCTAATCATCTAAATAGTAAGACAGTCTTTATATACTGTTTACTTAATCCACATGTGGACCTGCCCGCTTAGCTCAATAGGTACAGCGTCAGTCTACAGATCGCGGGGTTGTGAGTTCGATCCTCGGGCCAGGCGTATGTTCTCCGTGACGATTTGATAAATGACATTGTGTCTGAAATCATTCGTCCTCCACCTCTGATTCATGTGGGGAAGTTGACAGTTACTTGCGGAGAACAGGTTTGTACTGGTACAGAATCCAGGAACACTGGCTAGGTTAACTGCCCGCCGTAACATGACTGTAATACTGTTGAAAAACTGTGTTAAACCCAAAACAAACAAACAAACAAATAATCCACATGTGCATGCGCTTTTTTTGACACCAAGAGGATGCCTATTCCAATAGCAGTATAGGCGCCGGTTTGGGGGCAAAACTGCGCAAGAAATCTGAGTGTTTTTGGTAATTCAAGGGCCATAATTCTGAAGTGCCTAGACCGATTTGGCTTGTTATCGAACTTGGCCGAGCACTTATTGGCAGACACATTTTGTTGAAGTTTGGTGAAGATCGGATGAGAAATGTTCGACTTAGAGTGTGGACAAGCTTTGTGACAGACAGACACACACACACACAGACTGGAGTAATTCAATATGTCTCCCACACCACTGTGTGGTGGGAGACATAATGAATTTATCCGCTTAAAAGTAACATTTAAGTTATTCAACAAGTGATTTAAAAACACTCATTTAGTCAAAGAAAATTGTTAACATAAAACAAAAGGAACTGTCATGAAATGACATGCATTTTAAAAACTTAAAATATCAGCAAGGAATAATAACTCTATAATGATAAGTTTACTGGGATCTTTTTGACATTTCTCTGAACAAAAGTGTCTAGGAAAATGGTCAAAACTTTGCATCTAGGACATGTGGAATTGTAAAATTTTGAAAAATAAGCATTAAATCTTGCAGTCTTCAGGTTATGAAAAATATTATATCAAGTGAAAACTAACTAAATTTATATAAAGTACTGTTTTAGCAAACAAAAGTTACAGTAATAAAATGTACTTAAGTGTAATAAAATGTAAAAATGTGCAATAAAATGTAATAATGTGGAATAAAATGCAATAATGTGGAATATGTGCTTTCTGACGACAAAAGTGATGTGCAGAAATTCTAACTGCCTAGTAATCAAAGCTTTTAAGTATCGCAAAACAAACTAATCAGTTGGTAAGTGTTTTTATAGGAGACGTTCCATCAATTTAATCGTCTAGACTTATACAATGCAACGTGATCTATCAAAAATGATGCAGTATCTAATCAAGGGACTGGTCCTCACCTCAAACAATCTGAGTTTCCGAAATAATTCATTTGGTATTCCTATACATTGCTTTCATAATGACTCAAGGTGGCGTGTAACATTGTTTCAAACTTTATTTGCTAAAATCTACAAAGATCTTCAAGAAAAAAAATTTGTAAAGCATTATAACTATATCACTTAAGGTGGCATATACCACTTTAAGAAACTTTACTTGTTAAAATTTTCAAAGATTTTTGTGAATAAAATTTCATATAGCAGTATGCACTACCTGAATAGATACTCAATACTCTTTTATAAATTGTAGAATGTTCTTAATAGTTAAATCTTACAAAATATAAAAGATACAAAATATACGGGTTCAGAAATTTAAAGATGTTTGCAACATGCAACTTTACACCAACACAATTAGCAAAGAAAGTAACACATTTTTCAACATCAAGATATACAATGTGTAGCGAGTAGTAGGTGGGTGTGGGGTGGAGCAAATAATCCAAGTTTGGTAAAAATCTGACACAAACTTGTCTGAAAAAAACACTATGTTTTTTTTTACCAAGACAGTCTTAGTAAAATACTGCCTATTTTGGTGCAAACTCGGGACCACGTCTTAAAAGTGATCCTTTGGCCAGTATATATGGTACCTTAATAATGCGAAACTGAAAAGTCTTATTTATTAAGACCTATAAAATATATGTGTCACCGCATGAAGAAATCACTTCTTTCTGCTCTCCAACCCTAAGTGCTGACCTCTTTTCATTACGATAGGTTAAAATATACCATGTCTGGTGATAGTCAATGTATGGAAACATCATGACTTAATTATATGACCATTAAATGTGATCTTTTAGCCTTATTACAAAGACAAACCACAACATTTTTCTTTGACCTTTAAACAGATTATTTAACCTTCATAAACCACAACATTTTCTGTGACCTAATTTCAAATGAAGACCATATATCTCCAAGCTTGTGACCAAGTTTTCCATCCAACTGACTCAATCAATGGCCTAATTTCATGCCTTTACGCTATACTTCAAACTTGTAACCAAGTTTCAATTCCCCTGTCCTAGTGACCTACTTTTAGGCTTTGACCTCTGTACTACAAGCTATCTGTTCTCCAGATTTTCTGTTCAATAAATCTAGTGACATAATTTCAGACCTACAACTTGTGACCAAGTTTTGAAGAAAATCATATGATAAATAGGGTCATAAACCACAGACAGGCCTATCACATTTTGTAACAATGTATGCAAGAGCAAACTGGCAAATACTACAAAAGCATTCTGGTAGCAATGCAGAAAATACAATACATGATGTGGTGCACTAAATTTTAAATAAGCCATAAAATTGAAAATATTTCAGACTGAAAATACTAAGAACATTTATAAGCAATCGTAAAATATTGTTAAACTGGAGTCCATGATTACCAGATCACCTAGCAACAGACAGATTTCAAACAACAAAAATTTAGAAAAAGTTTTATTTTACCCACTGCAATTCACTAGTAGTAAACACTGCAGTCTATAAATAGCATGTGTCAAGTCCTAGAAATGACTTTTCAATTTTTGTAATGTTAAATTGGTTTAGACTGAATATTGTTCTTTCTTTCAATATGAGATTAATATAATCAAGCACACTCAGCATAGTTCAATTTGAATACCAGTCTAAAAACTCTGGCATCTGATTGGCTGTTACTGTGCACCGTCTCAAAACTGACCAATGGCAAGGCAGCATTAGAAAATTCTGAGACTGGTTGCCAAACTCTTAATTTTATCATCTTGGGACTAACTTGTTTTATTTTGCAACAATATCTTTAGGCTTAAAAAAGTCTTATCCTGGAAAAATTAGCTGGAGTGAAAATTGTTTAAGAAGCACACAATAAAGCACACTTAGGTTCCAATGAAGTGAGAAACCTCACATCAATTCACACTTAAAGTACCATTTTCGTTGATTATAGATAAGCGACGGAGAGTTGCAGGACTATGTGTAAACTGTTTATCCAGCCCATACACTGAAAACCAAACAATTTGTTATATGTAAATCATGCAAACAAGTTGAACAATTTCAGTTAGCTGGTCTTGTTAGAAAATGATACCTATTATGAAATAAATGTGGCACAATTAAGTTAAAGCATTTTCATCCTCAGGTAAAAATCATGATATAAAATCAGATAGTAGTAGACATATATCTGGGAATTTTTCATTTTTTCTTCGTTAAGGGCTATTCTTCATCAATTTCTATTTCTACTATAAGTATTTACACAATCTGACTTTGGTATCACAGATTATCAATCATGTTCCTAACACTTAATAATCAATTTGTAAGCACAGACTGATGGACACATGGACTGAAGAGCAAATTGGTTATCAGCAAAGGGTATGGGGACTTGAAAATCTATGTGACGAGACATTATATGTGATGAGTACAAATCTGAAAAAGACTTGGTTATATAAATTATGTAAAACCACCAAATTCTTCACTATAATATCATTATATAATACTTTTCAAATTCTTGATTATAAATAAATTTATACCGTATACATGCAATAAATATTATACAAACAGTAATAAGATCAAAATTTCCCAACATATATAACATTTTTTATATATAAAAACAAACAAGAACTGGACAACAATTAAGACTGCTCTTATGAATATTCAGACTGTTATGCACCAATCAAAATGAAACAATATTGTCACACCTTCACAGAACGATTGGTTAATTTTATCAAACCACACCCTTCTTTTCCTGGTTATAAATAGTTTATTAATAGCATTTCAAAATTACAAATTTTTATCAAATTAAGTGATTTATATTAAACTTTAAGAAATTAAATTCAATAAAGAAACTAGAGATGCTTTTGAGAAAAGGGCATGTCTCCCACAACTGCCTAATCATTTAAATAGTAAGTTAGTCTTTATATACTGTTTACTTAATCAACATGTGCATGCGCTTTCTTGACACCAAAAGGACCCCTATACTACTAGTAGTATAGGCGTCAGTTTAGGGGCAAAGCTGCACAAGAAATCTGAGTGTTTTAGGTAATTCAAGGGCCATAATTCCGAATTGCCTAGGCCGATTTGGCTAGTTACTGAACTTGGCCGAGCACTTATTGGCAGACACATTTTGTTGAAGTTTGGTGAAGATCGGATGAGAAATGTTTGACTTAGAGTGCGGACAAGCTTTGTGACAGACACACACACACACACAGACTGGAGTAAATCAATATGTCTCCCACACCACTGCGTGGTGGGAGACATAATAAACGTTAACTAATCAGTCTTAAAGCTGTAACTTCTTTCAGTTCATATATACAGTGAAATCATTAATTTCTCATTGTGGACTAATTATTTGCGAAATCTGAAGTTGAGTCAATCCATTAAATTCAAATCCTGACAAAGCAGTGAAATTTCTATTCAATTTTAAGCTGAAAGATGAAATAGCCGTTTAGGCAATAAGTATGAAATTTCCTGCCCACAAAATTAGATGATTTGACAGTATGAACATTTTTTACTGATTTATCTGTAAATTTAAAGTCTGTAATTTAAAGCCCTCTTTTATAAAAGATTCATAATAGTTCAAACTAAATGAGGCCATGCTAGTTTTTTTTTTCTTTTTCTATCTGGTCTGACCATTAAAAGCACTAAAACTATCCATGATCGTTTCTACGGTAACGGACCCATAATATGACAATCTAGAATTCCCATTTGATTATAATCTTTATGCAATTTTGGCATTCTGAACACAAATCTTAAGGCATGATGCTAATATCAGCTAGGTAAACATCCAAAGATTAATGCCAAAATATGAGAAAATGGAATTGCATGGAAATTACTGACTGCCTTTACATGTCCATGACCTTAAATAACTCCCTTTCAGCCTTGTCCTGCATGCACTGACAATTTCTTAGAATATCTGAGAATTAACAAAAAAATTTTCAAAAATATTTAGTAGTGAATGTTATTTCCATTATAGCAATAACTAAGTATACCTTAGTGCTGAAAAAGACACCAAACTTAAGTCATTAATTAAAAGTAAAAATTAGAATAAATATTTTCATTATCTGTTTAGATGTATCGAAACCATGGTTACACATTAAACACAAACATTATATTGTCAAGATCTCTAAAGATTATTATATAAAAATCTTATATTTTGTATCAATTCCCTAATTAATGCATCCATCTCCATATCCTCTAACAGCACCCCCCACACCTACCCCCACCCCTACCTCCCATGTCTTGAAAAAAAATCTTTGAATAAATTAAGCTCCAAAGTGAAAACCACCATTGATGCAGTGATATAACTGCATTAATTTAAGTTATAGATTACACCACAAAAAAATATAATAAAAATGTATCCACAATAAATGCATGGCTTATGCAAAATGAAACACCCCAGCAACATTAATTAGGGAATATGGTAGCCTCAGGGCCTTCTTAAAATTGGGGACTCAAAACTATCTAGGTTAATCATAAACCTTAAGCCAGAAATCTTCATAACATGCAAGGAAAAAATATACCGTATAAGTACTTTTTTCTGCGGGAACTTTATTTCTGCGTTTTCTGCGGGTGACAGTAAGACCGTAGATTTAAAATCCGCAGAAAATTTTGCCCTAACATGCTGTGAAACTATGACACAGGCCACCATTGTAATCCAGTTAAGTATAAGATAATGTTCGATAGCGTTATCAGCTATTGTCCCGCATGTAGCCTAAAGCAGAAGAATTAAGTTGAAAATTAAGTAGAAACTTACGGTAATATAATAGAACAGTGTTATTATTGTTTTGCTTTTGAATAAACCATAATAAAATTATCGACTTTGTTTTGATTTTCGTTCACCATTTATCGTTTTTTGATTGTTTGAATGGTCAGATGGTTTTTATATTGTACAATATAGACAGTGTTAACACAAACGTGTTGTTCTTGTGTTGTTGTTGTTTTTTTTTTGCATTATGAGTATCCTAAATTTGCTGGAACCCTTCAAGGTGAGTTTTTTTTTTTTTTTTTTGCAGTGACTTGTTTAAATATTTTCATACATGCCGGTTTTTAAACAACAGTCAGCTGTCAGTTTAAATTATGTGACAAACACAATCTATTGTATTCTTTGTATCTATTGTTAACTGATCCGTCTGGTGTTTGTCATATTTAGCGTAAATTGCATGGGATTTGAAAAAGGCGTGATTAAAAAAAATTATCATACCGTTACAATGCACAGATGAGAATGTTTGCAAAATATAGATTCAGGCATTTTTTCGTGTATGTATGGTATAATTGTTTTATAAAATGACCTGCAACAATGAATGAACATAATCCTCTCATTATCTTTATTTTACGGTCATACTAGTATAATAGCCTCGTAATTTAAACGCCTGCTCTAGTCCTATCTTTTAACTTTAAATTGTCACTGAAAAAGCATGAAAATCCTGACTATGAACAGTGACGCCTGTCAAAATAGACTCTCTGGTTTAACACCTTATTGTATACGTTGTCTTACGTTCTTTATTCTTTCACAGGTGATTTTCTTCCACCGCAAATCATCTTCACTGGTAAAACTACTCGATGTCTACCAAGTAGCTGTATGCATGTACATGTATTTATGCTGAATAAAACTTTATGTCATTTTTGCTTAGTGTTTCATGTTTCCCCTTAACATTATGTGATGATGACGATGTTATATCAGTATCCGTCAAATTTTACTTTAAAACCGGAAGTCGACATAACTGTCAAAATAACAACAAAATACGTATCTTTCTATCTGAAATTAATGAAACAAAGTTGAATACAGAACCGCAGAAATAAATTCCATCAACGTGAGAAGGAAGACACCGCAGAAATAAGGTACGCAGAAATTTAATACCCCATCATTTTTGAATAATCGCAGAATTTGGAGCCCGCAAAAAATAAGTACTTATATGGTATTTTAATGAAAACTGCATAGCATCTACTTGAAAAACCTAAATATTGAATGTTCTCAGCTATCATATATGGTAATTGTCTTGCAACTAATTATTTTGTACATATTAAGTGTATTAAAATTAAAAGTTATATATCTTGTTACATAATTAACTAGTAGTCTTTCGAGTATTTTTAGCAAAACCCGAAACTCAACACCTCAGCCGAGCATTCGACTTAGCATTACACACCACTTAAACCTTTAAGCCATTACCATGATATGCATGGCGCCGCACAGTTTGTACATGCCCAGCAAAAGACACATGAAGCCCTGTGGGGGAAATGTGTTCAAAATAAATTAATCATAAATATTACCAAAACAAATTCGTATTTGTACATGTATAATTCAAATTGTACTTATTTAATACAAAAAAGCTGTGAATATGTTATTTCATAATTTTAGCATAAAGGAAATTGTCTTTTTGCTATTTTTTCTTTCTTTTCCATAATACACATTTCAATTACCTGCTTCATTTTTATCATAATTATATTACTATAAATGGAGAGCTATACATTTACAAATTACTTTTTCTTAACAAGAGCTGTCTGATGACAGCGCGCTCGACTATTCGAAGAATTGATTGAAGAATGGGGTCAAAATATTTCCACAGATATTCAGAAAAGAAATAAATAGATTAGACAAACAATGTTCCTGTATTTCTTTGATTTCCATAAGTCTAGCACTAAATGGCAATGTATGAACCAATTTTAAAGTCCAGAAAGGGCCATAATTCAGTCAAAATAGTTATGTACTCTTGCCCACAGATGGAAATCATAATGATAAACAAGAGTTCAAAGTTTAAAAGCCATATGTCAAATAATTTTGACAAAATGTGGACTTGTATGAAAACAGAACCAATTTCAAAGTCCAAAAAGGGCCATAATTCAGCCAAAATAGATGACAGAGTTATGTACTCTTTCCTACAGATAGAGATTATTATACTAAACAAGTGATAAAAGTTTCAAAGCCATATGTCAAACACTTTACAAAAAATA
Source organism: Mercenaria mercenaria (assembly GCF_021730395.1). Taxonomy (NCBI): domain Eukaryota; kingdom Metazoa; phylum Mollusca; class Bivalvia; order Venerida; family Veneridae; genus Mercenaria; species Mercenaria mercenaria. Next base: position 60,665,980 of record NC_069378.1, read on the forward strand.
TGAACTGGTACGGAAAACTTAACCAAGATTTATAAGTCAAAAGGGGCCATAATTCAGCCAAAATCCTTGATGGAGTTATGTACTCTTGCCTATAACTGGCCATGGTGATGGTAAACAGGTGTTGAAAGTTTCAAAGCTTTATCTCAAAAGACTTTGTCAAAATATGAACTGGTACGAAATATTAACCAAGATTTCTCAGTCAAAAAGAGCCATAATTCAGCCAAAATCCTTGATGGAGTTATGTGCTCTTGCCTATAACTGGACATGGTGATGATAAACAAGTGTTGAAAGTTTCAAAGCTTTATCTCAAAAGACTTTGTCAAAATATGAACTGGTACGAAAAACTTAACCAAGATTTCTAAGTCGAAAGGGGCCAAAATTAAGTCAAAATCCTTGATGGAGTTATGTGCTCTTGCCTATAACTGGCCATGGTGATGGTAAACAAGTGTTGAAAGTTTCAAAGCTTTATCTTAGAAGACTTTGACAAAATATGAACTGGTACGAAAAACTTAACCACAATTTCTAAGTCAAAAGGGGCCATAATTCAGCTAAAATCCTTGATGGAGTTATGTGCTCTTGCCTATAACTGGCCATGGTGATGGTAAACAAGTGTTGAAAGTTTCAAAGCTTTATCTTAGAAGACTTTGACAAAATGTGGACTGGTACGAAAAACTTAACCAAGGTGTGATGCCAACGCTGTGGTGAGTAGGATAGCTTTACTTATTCTTCGAATAGTCGAGCTAAAAAATAATGGAAACAAGTTTTATACTAGATAAAAGTAATCTAGTCTATGGAATATGAAATTTATCAAGCAAAATTAAAAGACCCTTTCTAAAGTAGTATTCAAATAACATGCTCTGAACAAAAACCATCCACAACAGCAGTGCTGTGCAGGGCAAAATACGCCATAAGCAATTTGAGGATCATAGATCGAAGCAATTTCAGGTTGAGTTGAATATTGCAATAGACAGACAGACAACCAGTACAGTCACATAGTACAACCACATTATACAATTACATAATACATTCAACTGAGCACTTAGCATGACAGCAGCCATGAACTTTTACTAGGAAACCTCAAAATCAAGAGGGGTCCATGATGACTGTTCCTTTTGTACATGTGATCACTGTGGTCTTAACCTATGACCTCTAAATCATTCGCTGCCCAAAATTATGTACCCCGACTCTGTTGCTGACTTCAAAATCATTCACTGCCCATAAGCAATGTTCCTGCAAAGTTTGATGGTCATAGGTCCAGTAATTCTCAAAATATTTAGTGGAATTTTGATTTTTTGTACCAACAGCCACTATGAATTTGATCTCTGACCAACTAACTTCAAATTCATTTGGGATCATTCAATGCACATCAACAATGTGCCTGCCAAGTTTAATGATGATAGTTCAATGCTTTCTTGAAGATACGGGTGAGCAGAAATGGGTTTTGTTCTAACAGTAACTATGACCTTGAAATTTGACCATCTGGAGCCAGTAACTGTTGTTTGAAACTTTAACAGTTGATTAAGCTAACAGTAGATTAACTTTTAGAGTAATATTTCAACATTTTAGAAAACTTGGAAAAACAAATGTATGGCTTAAGGATTATGAACACTAAAATGTCTTTAAAGTAAAATTAAAACATCATACTAGTGTTTCCCACCAAGACTAGTATTCTGAATCAAAATTTAACAGGCAATTAGTTTAACAGTCTGTTAAAGTTTTAAACAACTGGGCCCTGACCTCAAAATCAACAAGGATCATGCACTGCTAAGGGGCAATGTGCCTCTCAAGTCTGTAGATTGTAGGACAAGGGGTTTCCACCAATTGGATAGGGAATGGTTTTCATACCAACAGTCTGGGTGACCTTGACCCACTGACCTCAAAACCATAGGGGTCATTCAATACAAATGAGCAATATGCCTGCTAATTTTAAAGGTCATAGGACAAAGCATTCTCAAGGTATTGAAACTGTTTGTACTAACAGCCGCTGTAACCTTGACCTTTAACCCATTTACCTCAATATCAAAAGGGGTTACCCAATGCCCATGAGCAATGTGCCTGTCAAGTTTGAGGATCGTAAGTCAAAGCACTCTTAATTTATTGAGCAAAAGCAAAATTGCAAACAGACTGGCGGACGGATGGACAGATGACCATCACCACCACTTACTAAATCATAACAGGCATATAAAAAGGCACTAGAATAACCCCAAACACAAATTCCTCAAAGATCTGAACTTTATCAAATGGCATTCAATCAACACAAGCCAAAAATTCCTTGGAAAGGAATCCACAACAAATATCTACAAAAAATATAAGCATTGTCACAGTTACAAAACCACTATCAACATTGCAAACAATCAAAGTTCATAAAATGGGGCATCAATACAACATAACCTAGAAAACTGTAACAAATCAGAAACCATTGCTTGTAATTCAAGGTAACATGATGGTAAAAATTACTTTTGTTTTCATGTAACACGAAGGAAAACACAGTATGGTACCCTTGATTTGTAACTGACATTATCTGGGGCAACAAAAGAACTAATGCTTGTAATTCATTGTAACATGATGGCAAATTGCTTTACATAACATGATGGCAAGCATAGTCTGTAGTTGATGATATAAGGAGGCAAGTGATGTTTGTAATTCATTATAACATGATGGCAAGAACTCCTCTATGTAACATGATGGCAATCATAGCTTATAGCTGATGATCTATGGAGGCGAGTGATGCTTGTAGTTCACTGTAACATGATGGCAAGAACTGCTCTATATAACATGACGGAAAGCATAGTTTGTAGTTGGTGATTATAAGGAAGCAACTATTCCTTCTATAACAAAGAAACATGACGGCAAAAATTGTTTTTATTTTTGTGAAACATGATGGTAAACAATACCCTTTGTACCAAGACAAGGCTTAGAACATTTGTAATTAATGCTTCAAGAAGGCAAATTTCGCTTAAAATACAAAGAAACATGACGGCAAAATTTGCTTTTAAGTTCATGTATAGTGATATCATTTGACATGTTAGCAAGAAATTTTAAGGGTTAGCAAGAAATTTTAGGGTAACTGTTGTAATGCACATTGCACAATAGCATGATGGCAAACAAAGCGCGTGATACAATACTTTCTGTTTTGCTTGGATTTAAGTCACAACTCAGTTCAGATTAAATGTAACTTTCCAGTGCAACTGGATTTTACATGATGGAATTTATTGTTTGCAATTTTGGGGTAAAGAAATAAAGTCTTTAATTGTACCTTGAAGTTTACAAGCTTGCAAATTTGTAGACATGATGGATATATTCACTGGCATTATTTGCACTACATAATGGAATCCATCTCAGTAAAACACTGCTCAAATAGGTTCAATTAGGTTCCCGGCTGTCTTGGTTGTATTTTCTATGTTTGGCTTGCTCTGAACCCTAGGTAACTCCAGCAAAGTGCTCATCACTGTGCAGTGTTTTACTGTATCGGTACTGGTAAAAACTAGCAGTTCATCTATATTTTGTAATATGGGTACTGGTAGTGCTTTATGGGATACCCTCTGTATGCTAATATGCCATAAATTTGCAGGGAATTATGATTAAACCTGTGTTAAAGACCACCTCTGAAGAGAGACCACCTGGCCCTGAAGAGCGTTGGTTTTGTTTCATATCTTAACATTCTGAATAATTATATTCTAACCTGTGAATACAGACCACCTACCGACAAGACCACTTTTTGTTGCTCCTAAGGTTGGTCTTTATAAACAAGTTTGACTGTACAATTTTCATATCCATAGCATGTCCTTAAATCTCAGTGTATGCACTCTGTATAAAACCTTTCTTTTTACTAGCACCAGGCATTATAATTAATGGTTGGTAACAGAACTTCAGTTGATACTTGAAATAAATTCGGGCTCTTTTTGCCACATTTAACAACACAAATGCAGGGATATGAACACCAATCACAATCTATAAAACAAGAGGGCCATGATCGCCCTATATCGCTCACCTGTTATCATTGCACTTGAGGACAAGAAGGTCCTCAGAAAAAATATCTAAGTCCACAAAGGACAGGAACAACAAAGAGAAGAAATTTAACCAAAAAGAAAAAAAATTCTTACAAGGTACAGATATGTCAAAATACACCTAAAAATTGGAGGTACCATCCAGTACCACAGAAAAGTGGTCTCGGTTTTTCCCTATGGCCAATAATAAAAAAGTTACTAAAAATAAGCTATTCATAGTAACATAAAAGGGAAGTAATTAAAAAAAAAATTATTGTAAGTGAACAAAAGAAGGATCTGCCAAATAAATCTGTTGACATAAATGAAATTTCAGATCAGTATCTTCATTAGTTACGGAGATATACCCATTTTAATTTGAAATAAAGGGAGGTAATGTGACATAAAATCAGTCCATAGTTATCTACCCTGATTGGCTCAGTCCAACTAATGACAATAATGAAATTTCAAATAAGTCCTATTAGGACTTACTGATATAAATCCATTTTGATTACAATCAGGGGAGGTAATCAGATATAAAGTAACTCTGGAACCTACGACTGGATCTGATTTGTCATGGAATCCAAGATTTATTGTTGTTGAAGATATTTTGGAAGTTTGTATCAAATAAAACCATAAAAGAAGTACCTATATGGCTGCAAAAGCCAAAATAGCCAATTTTGGACCTTTAAGGGGCCATAACTCTGAAACCCATGATGGAATCTGTCCAGTTCAAGAAAGGAACCCAGATCTTGTGGTAATACAAGTTGTGTGCAAGTTTGGTTAAAATCAAATCATAAATGAAGCTGCTATTGTGCAGACAAGGTCAAAATAGCTAATTTTGGCCCTTTCAGGGACTATAACTCTGGAACCCATTAAGGGAACTGGCCGGTTTAAAAAAGGAATTGAGATCTTATGGTGACACAAGTTTTGTGCAAGTTTGATTAAATTCAAATCATAAATGAAGCTGCTATTGTGCAGACAAGGTCAAAATAGCTAATTCTGGCACTTTCAGGGGCCATAACTCTGGAACCCATAAAGGAATCTGGCCGGGAACCAAGATCTTATGGTGATACAAGTTTTGTGCAATTTTGGTAAAAATCAAATCATAAATAAAGCTGCTATTGTGCAGACGAGGTCAAAATAGCTAATTTTGGCCCTTTCAGGGGCCATAACTCTGGAACCCATAATGGAATCTGGCCGGTTCAACAAAGGAACCAAGATCTTATGGTGATACAAGTTGTGTGCAAGTTTGGTAAAAATCAAATCATAAACAAAGCTGCTATTGTGCAGACAAGGTCAAAATAGCTAAATTTGGCCCTTTCAGGGACCATAACTCTGGAACCCATAATGGGATCTGGCCGGTTCAAGAAAGGAACCGAGATCTTATGGTGATACAAGTTGTGTGCAAGTTTGGTTAAAATAAAATCATAAATGAAACCACTATCGTGCAGACAAGAAATTGTTGACGCACACACGGACGGACGCACGCACAGACGACGGACAACGGACGAAGGGTGATCACAAAAGCTCACCTTGTCACTATGTGACAGGTGAGCTAATAAATCACCTTAATAATGCGAAGGAGTTGGAAATGCAAAACAGATGAACATTTTCAAGAGAATTTTCTTAGAGTGCATTCTGTCTCAAAAATGCATGCATAAAGCGTCAAGTTTTTTCCCTATGCCAGGTTAAAAACCTGTTATTCCCAAATATAATATCAAGCAGCAGTAGCAGGAAAATACTGCAGCACTCTGTGTGCAATATGATAATGGTTACACGGGTTTCTTTATTATTATTCAGGGTATCATCGTCTCCTTGGCATCGTACCATTTTAATTGAAAATGAATGCAGCGGCAGATAAAATAGTTGAGGTAGTAGACCCTTAGTGATACTCAGATGTTTCCGAATGATCACGTACTATCGTTTTGTAATTCTGTAGTCTCTGGATGTAAATGTAGGTCAAGGGTTATACTGTTTTCCAAAAAAACCAAAGAATGCCAAAACTGCAAGCATTGTCATTACCGGTCCCCTACATCAAGGCAATGGACCCATTATGACAATAAACCTATTTCTGTGTCACTACATTTTCTTGTACTTCATTTTAGGCATTCATTATCCACTTATGTGGCTCACACAAGCATACAATTTCTCATAAACAACCAGAGAATGCCAAAATTACGTACGAAAAACCTGATATCAAACGGCAATTTACTTATTATTAAGGCCTATTTTTAGTGCTCAGGAGACGAGGATATATTTTCAAAATATTTTGTCGGAATAATAAGCAATGGTCTCTTGATAAAGAACATTCTAAACTATCCAGGTTATGCATTATAAGTATGCACGATAATGTACCTGTTCCGAGAGTGTTGCCATATTCCTCGTGCTCTGTAAGGTGTAACATACATTTTACGTAACAGTTACAAATGTTAACATACACATTTACGTAACAGTTACAAACTTTTATCATATTCTAAAACATTTAAGTTAAAAATAATTTTAGCTTGCATATTCTTTACAATGTATTTTAAATAATCACCATAAGTATTCAGCCATAATGTCTATTTCTTACTGCATATTACTGTATCAACGCTTAAGATGGTGTTGATTTATGGTTGGGGACGACTTGACATACCTGGGATTATTTGTGCCTCAGATCGACTTATGCTTAAGATAGACTTATGGCTGAGATCAACTTATGGCTGAGATAGACTTATGGCTGAGGTCAACTTATGCCCGAGATAGACTTCTGACTGAATAATTACGGTGTAACAGTCGTATATGAAGCATGTTACAACAGCACAAGCTTTTCGCCAAAACACACCCAACATGCATCTGGCTCAATACTTTTCAATGTTTAATGAAACTAGAAAGGTATCCCACAAACATAAATGCCCCTTAAAACGGAACGATCTGTCTGTAAAGGTCTTCCTTTATTCACATACTGGTAATCAGCTGAAGCTTGAATTATTTTTGCCCAGCAATGAACGAGTTCAACAAACATGATTTTTCGAAACAAACACTACTACCTGACATTTTACAGACTAGTTAAGTGAACAAGGTATGATACAAGTTACAAATTATCAAAATATATTCACTGAAGAACCATTGTTATACATAATATTATACATCAGTAAGCATACTCATATAAAAGCTCAAAATCTCATGCCACTAACTACAAAACAAACAAAAAAGGCCTCCATATGTAGAGAATCTACTGGAAACAAAAAAAAAAGTTGTAAGCTGAAAATAAAATCTGTTTAAAAGCATCATATAGAAATAAAAGCTTTTTGCAAAAGTGCCTTTCAATAGGAAGATAAACAGGCATAGCAGAAGTGATAATTACAATATACATCAGAAATGAAGTTTTTTTTTTTGCAGCAACTTATGCACTGTAAAATCTTTATATTTGTAGATAACTTCTGTCTATGGATTTTCATTGTTCATGCATTTAATTCCAAATAATCTTAATGTTCCCAAATATTTAACAAATTTTGAAAAAAATCTCAACATAAACCATATTTATTACCTCCCTTTATTTACAAAATCAACTGGAAGTTTGGCAGAACTGCTTTTGTGACTAATAAATTTCAGACATGCATGTACTTAATATGACTACTAATGTAATTAAATCGAAACCATCATGCGGCTTTAAACAAAATTTTCAGGACTAATATATGTCTCAATAAGGAAAAAACAATAAGAAACCAGACCAGTCAAACAATACCCTGACATGCGACTGAAAACTTCCCAAGAGCAAAATTTCACCTAAAGTTTACATTTCACTTTAAATTGCTTTTGAAAGCTCATCTTTCAATAAAAAATAAATTCAATTTAAGCACTGCAGATGTCAATATTTTGTCTGAAACTAAATTAAGACATATAATTTTACATTTCAGGGATTCCAACAGAGTGGCAGATATATCATATACAGGAAGTAGTCTGAAGCAGGCAGAACAACAATTAAAGTAAAATTTTGCTATAAGTAAATCTGACATAAGAACATTTCACTTGAATACTGTGAAATTTCTTAATGATAAGGGCATGAAATTTCATGCTTTGGACCAAAACTGCTTTTTCATAAGCAAAAAATTCATCGCTTTCAACACTTGAAGATAAAAATTAATGGAAAAGTTGTACAACATGAGCTTTATCCATTAGCTTACTGCACCCGCCCCACCCCCTCCCCAAACCTGCCTTTACTTCAAAGTGGCACTCCTTACTTTATGACTGAAATGCATAAATAACCTTGGGTACTATTAAATTCAACTTTTAATATTTCATTTGCTATTACTGCATTATAATTCTTTAATATTGCAGCAAAAATGCTTTTAAAAAATCACAAAATGCATTTCCTTACTGCCACCTAAATTGGTACACTTTATTTTAAAATGAAAAGACAAAAATAGCCTTGGGTACAATAAAGTTCTACTTTTAATATTGTGCTTGCTATATCTGTAGACCACAGCAAAATGCTTCTAAAAAGTAAACAAGAAATATCACAAACACAGCAGGCAAACAGATAATTTTCCCTTTGAAGCAGAAAAAGCAATAAAATAACAGGATTTTAATGAAAAAGTAATAAGTCCTTAATTTTATGAAGCTTAATTTATTGCCTTTAGTACAGCCCAAACAAAACAGGAAGGAAAAAGCTTTATTTCATCTGTTTGCTCTACAATAGTAGGAAATTCTGCAACAGCAGTGTAAGCTAGACCTCATAGCAAATGTGCATGCTATTGCAAGTAGTAACAAGAGCACCGCCTTGCGGGTGCTGACGCTCATCTGATTTTTTTTGTGTAATAGAAATATTGTCCTACCCATGATTTTCTAAGTCTAAAAAGGGCCATCATTCTTGCAAAAAGCAGGATAGAGTTATGTTTCTTAATGTTCAGTGTCCACTTATGATGGTGAAAAACTGTTGCAAGTTTTAAAGCAATAGCTTTGATAGTTTATGAGAAAAGTTGACTTAAACATAATACTCAACCAAGAAAATGATTTTCTAAGTCCAAAAGGGGCAATAATTATTGCAAAAAGCCGGATGGAGTTATGTTGCTTGCTGTACAGGGTCAGCTTATGATGGTGAACAAGTGTTGCAAGTTTTAAAGCAATAGCTTTGATAGTTTAGGATAAAAGCTGACCTAAACATAAAACTTAACCATAAAAAAAAAAGTTTCTAAGTCCAAAAGGGGCAATAAATCTTGCAAAAAGCAAGATGGAGTTATGTTTCTTGATGTACAGGGTCTGCTTATGATGGTGAACAAGTATTCCAAGTTTCAAAGCAATAGCTTTGATAGTTTAGGAGAAAAGTTGACCTAAACATAAAACTTAACCAAGAAATCTGATATTTTCTAAGTCCAAAAGGGGCCATAAATCTTGCAAAAAGCAGGATGGAGTTATGTTTCTTGCTGTACAGGGTCAACTTATGATGGTGAACAAGTGTTGCAAGTTTTAAAGCAATAGCTTTGATAGTTTAGGATAAAAGCTGACCTAAACATAAAACTTAACCATAAAAAAAAAAGTTTCTAAGTCCAAAAGGGGCAATAAATCTTGCAAAAAGCAAGACGGAGTTATGTTTCTTGATGTACAGGGTCTGCTTATGATGGTGAACAAGTATTCCAAGTTTCAAAGCAATAGCTTTGATAGTTTAGGAGAAAAGTTGACCTAAACATAAAACTTAACCAAGAAATCTGATATTTTCTAAGTACAAAAGGGGCCATAAATCTTGCAAAAAGCAAGATGGAGTTATGTTTCTTGATGTACAGGGTCTGCTTATGATGGTGAACAAGTATTCCAAGTTTCAAAGCAATAGCTTTGATAGTTTAGGAGAAAAGTTGACCTAAACATAAAACTTAACCAAGAAACCTGGTATTTTCTAAGTACAAAAGGGGCCATAAATCTTGCAAAAAGCAAGATGGAGTTCTGTTTCTTGCTATACAGGGTCAGCTTATGATGGTGAACAAGTATTCCAAGTTTCAAAGCAATAGCTTTGATAGTTTAGGAGAAAAGCTGACCTAAACATAAAACTTAACCAGGCAACGCCGACGCAGACGCCGACGCCGACGCCGACAACCGCTCAAGTGATGACAATAACTCATCATTTTTTTTCAAAAAATCAGATGAGCTAAAAAGAATATATAACACATTTTATGTACTTCAGTTTTTTCACACCTACAAAAATTAGTTCGCTAAACATTGAAAATAAAACCAAAGAATTAACAAACCTTTAAACTTATCAGTCATTCATAATATAAAAATCCATGAAGCTTCAATCAAACAAATATAGAAGATTTATACAGTGACGACAGCAATAATTTCAAACAACCTACCATTGTGATTATGCATTTCCTTTGGAAGTGAGTATTTTCGTCCAATATCCGCCAGAGATCGGATAAGGGGTAGATGTATTTTGCTTGAACCGTTATCATGGTGCCGTTTTTCGTGCTTCTCATTTAGATGGCGATGCCGCTGAAGAAGAACATCCCGAACTTGATCTTTCAACGTTTCTTCTAACTGATTTGAGGCACACATATTGTCTAATAAGATATCTGTAAATAGAAAGTCACGAAATAACAAGACTAACTACAGATATCACTAAATGATATTAATACTCCCTTGCAGTACTGCTATGTCATAGGAAATGGACAATTTCTTTTCCTAACGAACTACATGTATATAAACCCCTTCAACTTTTGTTAACACTTCCCCTGCTAAATTTTTATAATGAACTTGTCCATCTTTCAGTTTGGACAGTACCATTAACTGTTAAAAGGGGTGCATACCAAAAAGATACTGACTGAATGGCGAACAGTGCAGATCATGATCAGACTACACGGATGTCCAGCATGATAAGGGTTAATCTTATTTTGCTTCAAAGCTCACAATTTTACTGTCTTGTGCAGAGCAAACAAACTGAAACAAAGTGCCAATCAAGTTTGAGAACCAAACATCGAAGCAATCTGATGCTATGAACAGGAATTAAACTGTAAACAGCTGGAGCGATGTCTACCACACATAGTACATCCATCTAAGCAAGTAGCATGACAGTGACCACAACTAAGGGACATCAATTTCCAGTGGGGTCCAAGGTGACTGTTCTTTTTTTACTCACAGTCACTGTGACCTCAACCTGTGACCTCTAAGTATCATTAGGGGTCCTTCATTGCTAAAGGGCAATATGCCTGCCAAGTTTAAGGGTCAGAGGTCAAGTTATTCTCAAAATATTGGTTCTGTAGTAACAGTCACTGTGACCTTGACCTTAATACAACAGACCCAATAATCAATAGGGGTTGTTCACTTCCCATGTCTTTGGCAATTTGCCCATCAATTTTGAGGATGGTATGTCAAGGAATTCTTAAAATGCTGTGCAGCTCTAAGAATATCTGTGACCTTTACCTTTGACTTACTGACCTCAAAGTCAATAAGGGTCATACATTGTCCTTGCCTGAAGATCACAGGTCATAGGTTTCTCAAGATTTGAGTGAAAACAGTTTTGAACTAACATTAACTGTGCCCTTGACCTTTGACCAACTGACCTCTAAATCTACAGGGGTCATCTACTACCCATTAGCAACGTGACTGCTCAGACAGATTATAAGTTATTCTCAAGGTGCCTAGTAAACTGTTCCTGTACAAAAAGTCATTGTGACCTTGATCTTTGACACACTTAGAGGTCATTTACTGCCCCTGAGCAATGTGAATACCAAGTCTGAGCATCACAGATCAAAGTATTCTTAAGTTATTTGGCAGAAACAAAATAAATAAAATTTTGATAGACAGACCACCAGTGCCATCACGTTATGTGTCCCTTTGGGCCAATGGAAATGAGACATCAGTGTATAGCTGAAATAAGTTTCTTGCATTCTTTATCTGTAAAACAATGCTAAACTAAACAACCCATTATTCTTTACTTAAATTTGTCTATACTCAGCAGCCAGAATTCTCTCTTAACTGCAAAAAGCCAGTTTGTGAACTGTTTGTGATTTAACAAAGAAGCTTACAAAGAAAGATATTTGACCTCAGCCTTCAGTGCACCTAGTGTTTGTTTACGTTTGTCTTCTGCAGCTTTACAGATTCTTTTTATTGTCTCCTTTCTTTCTTTTGTAATTGTTTTCTAGCTTGTTCTAAACTATAGACGCATATTGAAGTATCATTAAACAAAATCTTACCAATTATTTGGTAGAAGTATTGAACCTCCATGTCCAATATAACTGTCCCATTATGTAGACATGACCGCAGTTCAAACAAGGAATGTAATGACAGAGTTGCCACATGAGGTTTCGACCATCTTTCACCACCCTCCTCCACATCTTCTTCAAACTTGATCCACCTGAAAATATGTATCATAGGCTACAATATTGTTTTTTTTTTATTGTTGGGTTACCAGTGCGGAGATTTTATACTGTACCTTTCTCGTACTAAGAAGTTGGAAGAATGATGTTTAACGTTGCACCAACACAATTATAGGTATAATGGCCACTTTCCAGCTTTGATGGTGGATGAAGACCAAAGGTGCCCCTCTGAACACCTGGGTAAAACCACTGACCTTCTGTAAGCCAGCTGGATGGCTTCCTCACATAAAGAATTAAGGAGAAAACTCTATTTAACAAAAAGGCCTTAACACAGAAGTATATGATAAAAGCCAAGAGTGAAGTCATCCTATCACACACAATGTTTCCCTCATATCAAATTAGCTTAACTCTGTTTTTTGAATTCATGCTAAAAGCCAACTGTCTTGACATACGAGATCTACTAGACAGAAATCAATAAGGTATATCTCCTGCCCTGGTGACAGATGACTGAATGATTGTCTCGACTAATCAATAGCAATTGCATAAATATATTTAATCAAGTATAGATTCTCATATATTTACGTCATTGCTCTTGCCAATAGTACATAGTACTACTGTCTTTCCCATTCTAGAAATCTCTAGTATCCTTGCCAAAGGTCAAGCTCCAATAAAAACTGAACTCAGGAACAAATCTCAGAATAAAACCTTGCCATTGGTCAGTTTCAAATTTGAGTTCAGTCTCAACCAATCAGATGCTAGAGTTTAGGACTAGTCTTTAAACACAGCTTTATAACCTCAGCTAAAGTTTTAGTCTTCCTTTTTTTTTGGTCTTGTAACCTTTCATACCTGTTAGGTTTAATCAACAGTAAAATATATCCAATTCTTAACTCCTTACTAGGTCTTTCCATGCAGATGTAACCTAAAGTCTTTTGTCTTTGCAATTGAATCCCAAAATTAAAATAATCTGAAACTCCTAGAACAAAAGCCTAAAACATTTTTAACATGTTGCCAGTTGGCGGCAAGTGATTTCTGCTTTGTGTCTAGTACAGACAAAGATCATGGTCTGCAGTGTTCGTTATTCAGTCCATAAATTTTCAGTGAACACCCCTATGAATAATACATGGCACTGCCCAAATTGAATGATAGACCAGTCCATTTTAGAAATTTAGCAGGGTAAAAGATAAAACCTTTATTATATCTAGAGTTGTAGTTGTCCCTAAATTTTACTTTTCTTGGTTTTGCTTTCTTCCATTGTTTGGTTTATTTTGTAATACCAAAAATCGCTCTTTCCTTGCTCTATGACTGAGAGACTGAGTTTAAATGAGGACAAAAAGTTCAATGCCTTCAAGGAAAAAAGTTCTCTCCCTATATAAACATGTTGATAAACATCTGACAAATTGTCACAGTATTTGATAACCTGTCATAGACAATGAATGTAATTGTCTTACAGATATTGATTTTTGAAACAGAAAACATGGGTTATTCTGGCACAAAAAAAGGGAAGGCTTCTTTAATACAGGTAGTTTAAATCGAGAACATTTTTTAAATACAGAAAATTAAAGGTAGTACCATTTATCAACCTCAGTGAAAATTTACTAAATGAATAGTAAACAGTAAGACCATGACACGGATGTGCAGGCTGATCTTGGTCTGCACTGGTCGCAAAAGCAAAATTACTTGTCAACAGCAGGCTAAGGAATTTTCAGTGTGGTGAACATGTTTCCGATTTTTGGACAGCATTGTTTTATGTGTATTTGAAAATATTTGACTTTTCTTAACAGATTATTACAATAAACTTAACTATACCTGGCAGTCTCTTTCCATTCCATTTCTCCATCATGTGTAAATAATTCACCCAACTCACAAAATAGGTCATGCGTTCTGTGTTCTTCATCATCTTCTTCTTCACCCAATAGGAACTGCACATGCTGGGATGGGGGTGTGGCTAAAATAGAAATTGCCCAATAAGTGTTAAATCTGCAAATAAACTGACCAATCAGAAGTAACCTCATCAGTCATATCGACCAATCACAGACCTGTTCCTGAAAAACAATCTGATATAATAAATCATCCATCTAGTACTTAACTCTTAAATAAATATTCAAACAATGCAAATACAGCAAAAATATTTTTTTTATCATCATAACAAAAGTTTCTAATATTGAAGCTTTTTGAAACAATGTATTTGTTTCATTATTCTCCCTGAATTCATTTCTAAAAATAATAACACTCCTAAAAACAATTTTAGCTCTGGTTTTGCTTTTAAGTGCTCACAAATTTTTCTCATCTATAAAAAGCTTTGCATTCAAGACAGGAATATGGTATTAAGTACCAAAAAGTAATTTTCAGAGAAATTTTCTACTATTTCTCGAGGGCGCCACACCATTTTGCTATTTTCAGCTACTTCCCCAACATACAGCTCCTTTATTCAAAACCATCAGCTTCTGAACAATTTTTACATCAGTGAAAAATCTTGGTCAGAAGCAGAAAACTCTGGCAAACTGCCAGAAATGCTTTATTCCAAGAACTGAATGATCTGTTCTTCCTGCGTCAAGGCCCAAATTTGGAATGCTCTACTAACATTTACCAAAATGTCGTAAGTCTTTAAATTGACAGTTTTTAGCATCCTTGCAGACAAAAACACCCAGGACCACTAATTAGCAGATGAATTTTAGCACTAAAAGTGGAAATTAAGAAGACTCCGTCTAAAAGGCATTTTTTCTAAAGGCGTGAAACTAATTGGAATGACAATAGTCATTTATTCCTAATGTATATCCAAACAAGATTAATCTATTTGCAAACAATAAAAGAAATATTTCTCAATGGGTGAAAATATTTATAGAAAATGTGAACTTTGCATGCTGGTATTTTTAGATTTAAAAACTTAGATTAATAGAATGATCATAATTATAAATTAGAGCTATCACTAAAGGCAAGTAATAAACCCCAGTCATGTCTTTGGCACTTGGAAAGTAAATACTGTAATAACGACTTTCGAACAACATGTATGAACTTGACCTTGGACGTAGTGACCTGGGTTGCGCACTCTGTATGTCGTCTTGATGAGGTTAACAATAGATGCTTGTCCCAGCTGTTAAGAAGATATTGAACGGACACAACAGAAAGACATCCAGAACAACACTTACGTCAACAGACAAGATGTTACAGCATTACTCCAACAAAGCCCTGATATACTTTGTATCTGGGTGTATAATACATTTCATCTGCAAAGGATACACTCTGGGCTAGTGATCGACCTACTTTGTGAAAAATAGTGCTATAAGAATAAAGACATCAGCATACCTTCACAAAAAAATTATGCCTGCAGCAGCCAAAAAACAGGAATAAAATATGTCATCTAATGTGTTCAAAAGCTCTTTTCCTTGACTTAACTAAGTAGACCAAAGTTAAAATATGGAAAACGGGCACACCCCTGGACAGTTCTGTATCATTTTCTGCTTTATCCGCTGTTAATGATATATTGGAGAGTTTCAAACAGAATTGACCAAATTTGTGTGACATATCTATGTCATTAACTATCCCTTCCCAAAAATAGATAATGAACTTTATCCTATATGTTACGTGTGAAAGTCGCCTTCCCTTGATAAAAATAGACGAAGGCTAATAATCTAAGAGAAACCGTAGTTTTCATCTTTATCATACTCTTTATGCCTAATCAAATACTCGGTTTTCTACTTTAAAAATCCATCTGAGTAACTACCATTACTGTGTCTATAGACAAATTACTTAAAAAGTTCATTGGAAATTTTCCCAGGAAGCCATGCCAAGTGGTTTCATGATGTGACATGAATCCTTAAAACTGCACAATGATATTGACGTTTCTCGTATATTCGTCATGGAAAAAAATCGGCATTACAGCATGAAGTGTGAAATACCAAACATCAACATTCACAAATGTCAAGAAATTTGATGCTACGCAGTGACAATTTACAAGATTTTGCATATCAGCGTTAGATATTTGATATTCTAGAAAACATGTTGTTACAGTAGAGCCTTAATTAACTATCTTTATTGTCAATTCAATACCTGTCAATAAAAAAAATTTAGCAGCGTATCACGATTTCAGTATTTACTGCGATTATATCCATGGATACAGAACCAAATCAAAGACCTGATAATAACGAAAGTTGGTATACGGACAAACCTGTGTGAAAAGTCCACCCTTGTGAAACGGGAACAGTGGTCTTTGTATACAGGTGGCCTCTCTAAACAGGTATATTTAAACTACAAAATGGATAAATGCAAATAGCAGGATTTATAGTTGTGGACTTTATAAAGAGGTTGTCTTGAAGCACAGGTTTGACTCTACAAGAAACTCTAAATTGTAGTGGAAAATGTTCCACTCTTTTTGTTAAATTGAAGTTCCTGATTTTGAAAAATATCAACTCTAAAATTTTTCAATCTAATGGAAATGAGCATTTTTGAAAAAGAAAAAGAAAATCCTGTTGTATATGGTACAGAATATTATATGACTTGCATATCTTTACTCGCAACAATCAAACACGTAATTCTAGTCTTTACAGAGAAGGGCTTTCAGTTTGTTTTCATTTTGTTTTTTCTCACTTTCTTTCAATTACTTTTTTTTAATCCTGTAGTTGCAATATATGATCTTACACAGTTCTTTTCACAAGTTCATGTCAGTTCAATATCAACAAGTTAACCTTTACGTAGCATGATTTTGTACCAGTATTAACCTGTTTTCCCTAAGCATTGGAATGAAAACAATGTCCTGAATAAAGTCACAAGTGAAGGACTTAAAAATGTGTTCTCAAATATAACAAGAGGGCCAAGATGGCCCTAGGTCGCTCACCTAAGAAACACACCATAACAGTGTAAAACATGTTTGACCTAGTGATTTCATGGAAACAAATATTCTGACCAATTTTCATTAAGATTGGACCAAAAAATTGGTCTCTTGTGATAAAACAAGCATTTTCTTAGATTATGATATGACCTAGTTTTTGACCCTAGATGACCCATGTTCAAACTCGACCTAGATTTTATCAAGGCAATCATTCTGACCAAAATTCATTAAGATCAATTGAAAAATACAGCCTCTATCATATATACAAGTTTTTTCTCTGATTTGACCAAGTGACCTAGTTTTTGACCTCAGATGACCCATATTCAAATTCAACCTAGATTTCATTAAGACAATCATCCTGACCAAATTTCATAAAAATCAATTGAAAAAAACAGTCTCTATCGCATACACAAGATTTTTCTTTAATTTGACCTAGTGACCTAGTTTTTGACCTCAGATAACCCATATTCAAACTCGACCTAGATTTCATCAAGGCAATCACTCTGACCAAATTTCATGAATATCAATTGAAAACTACATCCTCTATTGCATACACAATGTTTTTCTTCGATTTGACCTAGTGACCTAGTTTTTGACCCCAGATGACCCATTTTCGAACTCGGCCTAGATTTTATCAAGGTTATCATTCTGGCTAAATTTCATGAAGATCAGTTGAAAAATACAGCCTCTATCGCATACACAAGGTTTTTCCTTGATTTGACCTAGTGACCTAGTTTTTAATCCCAGATGACCCATTTTCAAACTCGGCCTAGATTTCATCAAGGTAATCATTCTGACCAAAATTCATGAAGATCAATTGAAAAATACCGCCTCTATCGCATACACAAGGTTTTTCTTTGATTTGACCTAGTGACCTAGTTTTTGACCCGAGATGACCCATTTTTGAACTCGGCCTAGATTTCATCAAGGCAATTATTCTGACCAATATTCATGAAGATCAATTGAAAAATACAGCCTCTATCGCATACACAAGGTTTTTCTTTGATTTGACCTAGTGACCTACTTTTTGACCCGAGATGACCCATTTTTGAACTTGGCCTAGATTTCATCAAGGCTATCATTCTGACCAATATTCATGAAGAATAATTGAAAAATACAGCCTCTATCGCATACACAAGGTTTTTCTTTGATTTGACCTAGTGACCTAGTTTTTGACCCGAGATGACCCATTTTCGAACTCAGCCTAGATTTCATCAAGGCAATCATTGTGACCAATATTCATGAAGATAAATTGAAAAATACAGCCTCTATCGCATACACAAGGTTTTTCTTTGATTTGACCTAGTGACCTAGTTTTTGACCCGAGATGACCCATTTTTGAACTCGGCCTAGATTTCATCAAGGTTATCATTCTGACCAATATTCATGAAGATCAGTTGAAAAATACAGCCTCTATCGCATACACAAGGTTTTTCTTTGATTTGACCTAGTGACCTAGTTTTTGACCCGAGATGACCCATTTTCGAACTCGGCCTAGATTTCATCAAGGTTATCATTCTGACCAATATTCATGAAGATTAATTGAAAAATACAGCCTCTATCGCATACACAAGCTAAATGTTGACAGACGACAGACGACGGACGCCAGACATTGAGCGATCAGAAAAACTCACCTGAGCATTGCTCAGGTGAGCTAAAAAGGCAGCTAGTCAGGAGTGTGACACAGCCTGTCTGCTAAAGACAAGTGGCTGTTTAAGACAAGTTGAAATTAGTACAAAAAAGTCAATTTAGGATCAAGACTAGCTTCTTAAGGCAAGTGTAGGTGACCTTACACCTAGGGTACTTTTTAAGTTAAAATTATACTACAGTGTGTAGCTAAACAATATTGGTCAATGGATCCAACTATGATCGTCTCAGCAGAAAACTAAATGCAGAGCAGATCGTCTCAGCAGAAAACTAAAACTAAATGCAGAGCAGATCGTCTCAGCAGAAAACTAAATGCAGAGCAGAATCAAGTCGAAAGCAGTACTGCTAAAGCACATACTTTCCCTGGGTAATAACATCGCAAATTTAAATTTTTGAGTATGTTCGCGAGGTTTAATATTCGTGAAAATTTTAAAATGGTATCCTACTTTCATTTGAATTATACTAATGGTATATATTTACGCAAGGATAAATTTCGCGAGATGTAGGGCCTCGCGAATATAGCGAAAATTAAACCCTCGCAAAAATTTCTGCTTTTACAGTAAATATGCAAAAGTGGACAAGTTATTTGGGATGTCAAATTTTGTATCGGTAAAATCGATAATCAGTTATCTGCACTTTACATGAGCATTATTGTCATCCTACAATAGAGACATAGAAGAAACACATTATACTTTATTCTGTTAACCAGTTATCCATTCTAAAGATTTGATGGTTAAATGGTTATTCACAAATAAATGAATACTGCTACCTAGCCCAAAGTTACTATATCATAACACTGCTTTATTGTCCCAGTAAAAGTGCCTTTTATTGGAGATGATTTAAATAATTGCAGGAAATACTCAGGAAATCAAAAACAAGATCTATCATCATGTTCTCGATAATTACACCTGACAGAAAACATGGCAGAACTCATCATTCTATCAGTTGTGTTTGAAATGTATATTCAGTGTATTACATTATGTCTTCAGATTTTCTGCAATAATATAACTGCAATCATTCTAAATGGCCATTTTCTTGGCTGCAACTACACTATATCAAGATAGACTATTGGAAAGACTGAAACTTATGAATGTACTATAGATTCAAAGTCATTTGGAGAGGGTTGTACTTTCTTTCAACAAATTGTGAACTGGTCAACCAATATTGAAAACATGTATTGGAAAATATTGACAAATAGGTTATATAATATGACAATAGGCCCTAGTAACAGTATTCTGTACTCGACTAGTTTTTACTTTCATTAACATGTGCAAAACATGAATCCCAGAATGTTTGTTTCTTAACACATTTCCTTCCCAGCAAACACGAAACAATATATTTAAACTAATCATAAAAAGATCAGTTGTACTCAATCTCTAAGCTCAATACCATTTAAGTAGGGTACTACTCTGAAAACAGCCGTGGGAAATATTAAAATTCTGACAAAAATTCTGTGCTTAATTCTACACCCCATATTTCAGCTCCATAATACTTATAAATTTATAGCATAACTGATTGTCATGCAGTAGTAAGAGAATTGTCCTGACAAAAATTCCAATATTTAACAGTGCTTTAACTACTCAGCACTCCATATTTCAGCTCCATAAAAACTTACAAATTTATAAATTATGGATGTCATGCAATAGCCATTAGCAGTATTTCTGATACAATATCTTACATTAATAATTATCACAGTGCCTTAAATTCAGCACCCCGTAGTTCAGCTCCATAAACTGAGCAAGTGGATTCAATAGAATTAACATGCTGATTGATACTAAAACTAAAACAAGGTTAACTGCTTAACAAAGTAGGGAAAATCAACAGTAACCAAGGATGGGAACTAGCTACAGGGAAAATAAAAGAGAAGTTTAAAAGAAAGAGAAAACAAAAGTTAAAATCTAAACAAGAGATCACAGAGTGATCTTGGCGCCCACCAATGTGCCATTTTTGAGTGTTCCAAATTTCAAGACTTACTGACTAGCTCAAGGTCAAATTTCATTTCCGTACACAACACTGTGCAATGGTCCAAATTCGAAAGCTGTAGCCGGAGTAATGTGAAAGTAGGTCACTAGATCAATTTCAAGGACAAAGTTCTTTGTACACAAAACTTTGCATGTGCAACAAGTTTGAAGGCTGTAGTTTGAGAAATTTGGAAGTAGGTCACTAGGTCAATCTTAAGGTCAAAGTTTATTTCGGTACACAAAACTATGCAAGTGGTCCATTTGAAGGCTGTAGCTTGAGAAATGTGAAAGTTGGTCACTAGGTCAAAATCAAGGTCAAATTACACTTCAGAACACAAATCTATGCATGTGGTCCAAATTTAAAGCCTGTATCTTCAAAAATGTGAAAGTAGGTCAATGTCAAGGTCAAAGTTTGTTTCGTTACACAATCCTTTGCATGTGGTCTAAATTTGAAGCCTGTAGCTACAGAAATGTGAAAGTAGGTCACTAGGTCAATCTTAAGGTCAAAGTTCATTTCGGTAGACAAAACTATGCAAGTTGTCCAAATTTGAAGGCTGTAGCTTGAGAAATGTGAAAGTAGGTCACTAGGTCAAAATCAAGGTCAAATTTCATTTCAGAACATGAAACTATGCATGTGGTCCAAATTTGAAGCCTGTACCTTCAAAAATGTGAAAGTAGGTCACTAGGTCAAGGTCAAAGTTTTTTTCAGTGCACAAAACTATGCACGTGGTCCAAATTTGAAGGCTGTAGCTACAGAAATGTGAAAGTAGGTCACTAGGTCAAAATCAAGGTCAACTCATGTCAAGGTTCATCTTGCCACTCAAAACCATACATGTGGTCCAAATCTGAATGTTGTAGGTTATTGACAAGAAGATTTTAAAAGCTTTTCCCTATACAAGTCTATATGAACCATGTGACCCCCAGGGCGGGGCCATATTTGACCCTAAGGGGATAATTTGAACAAACTTGGTAGAGAACCACTACATTAAAAATGCCAAAGCCCTAGTCTTTGTGGTTTGGACCAGAAAATTTTCAAAGTTTTTCCCTATATAAGTCTATGTAAACCATGTGACCCCCGGGGCGGGGTCATATTTGACCCTAGGGGGATAATTTGAACAATCTTAGCAGAAGACCACTAAATGATGTCACAAACAAAATATCAAAGCCCTAGGCCCTGTGGTTTTGAACAAGAGGTTTTTCAAAGTTTTTCCCTTTACAAGTCTATATAAACCATGTGACCCCCGGGGCGGGGCCATATTAGACCCAAGGGAAAAAATTTTAATCATCTTGGTAGAGGACCACTAGATGATGCTTCATACCAAATATCAAAGCCCTAGGCTCTGTGGTTTTGGACAAGAATATTTTCAAATTTTTTCCCTATATAAATCTATGTAAATTATAGAAATAAACAAAGGGCCATAACTCATTCAAAAATTGTTGAACCAGTCTGATTTTCAGGGGGACACAACTAGGGTACCAATACATCATTCTGACAAAGTTTGGTCAAAATCCCCCTGGTAGTTTCTGAGGAGATGCGATAACAAGAAATTGTTAACGGAAGGACGGACGGAATGACGGACGGACGGACGGACGGACGGAAGGACGACGGACCACGGACGCAGAGTGATTTAAATAGCCCACCATCTGATGATGGTGGGCTAATAACAGCAACAAAGACAAACAAACTGAAAAGCAAATGATATGCTACATACTGCAGAAAATCAAAATAAGGTGGGGAAAATTAGGTATTTTGTTTATAGAGGGTTTATTTGTTTTAAGTTTTCCTAACAGAAAAGAAAAGACTCTTGAATCTATTACAACTGATATATTTTGCAACTTATTTTCTTTTCCATTAAAGAGTAGCCTTTTATCAATAGTAGAACCAAGGAAAATACAGTTGGCAAAACCAAACAAGAGGGCCATGAAGGCCCTGTATCGCTCACCTGACCTATTGACCTAAAGATCATCAAGAATAACATTTTGACCAAGTTTCATTAAGATATGGTCATAAATGTGGTCTCTTAAAGTGTAAACTAGCTTTTCCTTTGATTTGACCCGGTGATCTAGTTTTTGACCCCACATGACCCAGATTCGAACTTGACCTAAAAATCATCAAGATTAACATTCTGACTAAGTTTCATGAAGATACAGTCATAAATGTGACCTCTAGAGTGTTTACAAGCTTTTCCTTTGATCTGACCTAGTGAACTAGTTTTTGATCCCACCTGACCCAGATTTGAACTTGACCTATAGATCATCAAGATCAACATTCTGACCAAGTTTCATTAAGATGTGGTCATAAATGTGGCCTCTACAGTGTTAACTAGCTTTTCCTTTGATTTGACCTGGTGACCTAGTTTTTGAAACTACATGCAACAGATTCAAACTGGACCTTTAGACCATCAAGATTAACATTTTGACCAAGATTCATGAAGATACAGTCATAAATGTGGCCTCTACAGTGTTAGCAAGCTTTTCCTTTGATTTGACCTGGTGATCTAGTTTTTGACCCCAGATAACCCAATATCGGATTTGTGCAAGATTTTATTGTGCTCAGGTGAGCTAAAAAGAAAAAATGTAGAGAAAAAAAAGCAATGTAACAAAATGCAAAAGGGAAAGTAACAGGCTAAACATGAACTAAACAAAGAACTTGGAATAGAAAGCATAAAACATAAAAGTATAATGCACATGAAACAAAAAGCAATAATCAAAATTTAATGAAACTTAAACTGTCATAGAAATACTGATTTCCTTTCATACATTTTTCTCAAATCATTTATTAGAATAAAAAAAATCCTTTCTATCCTAACATAAGAAACTACAACACAGTATATAATATGAATAAACTATAACAGAATAAAGGTTATTTCCATGGTAACAGAAAAGCTACAACAGAGAATAAGTCCCTGGAATACAGGTCATTTCCATGTGAAAAGAAAAGCTACAACAGATATAAAATATTTTGGAATAAAGGTTATTTCCATGGAAACAGATAAGCTACAACAGAGGTAGTATTTTCGAATTCAGGTATATCTGTGGTAATGGAGAAGCTACAAATAAAACAGCGAGTAAAGATATAAGAAATCATGTTGGAAAGTATACAGAATAAACTTGTATCTGGAACAAAAATAACGTCTAGTTACTACTATATGAACTCTATAAGCAAATAAAGGTGATACAACTGAAAGAACTTAAAAATTAGGTCATTACTATAGCAACTAACAATATACAGTCAAATACCGTTACCTCGATATTCAAGGGACTGCAAAAATTGCATCGACGTATCCGAAGTTCGACGTAACGATATCGACTATCTTGGACTACATTTTGTATCTGTGTAGGACGTCTATATTGTCATTATATCCAATGCTTCTTTTAGTGGGTTTGAAGGGGGAAAGAAATAATATAAAACGTAAATATGATCTTAATTTTATTGACAAATAAAACATCTTAATTCGGTTGGTTACCGGGTCCTTCCCCATTTACAACATGGTCGGTAGCGTTGCTAGATATCCCTCCGTTTGGTTACCGGGCCCTTCCCTAAATAAGTCTGGATGCATCGGTTATGTTCCTGGTCGAGGTGTCATTTTGTGGGTGCTTCGATAACAACAATTTTCCAGTTAAATACGCATATTGTTACTCAATCCTAAATGGCAGATTTTTACTACGTCAAACAGAAAAACATATTTCGTCCAAATTAATTGTTATATTGCACACTGTTTTAAAAGACTTATTACTGGGAATTAAATGCAAACTTGCTGACTTTTAAATTGGATTTAAGAATAAATAACAAACAAAACAAACAGACAAACTAACCTGATTATAATTAATACATCGCCGGACAACAATAGGTTGATTTTCACACCTTACAAATAACATGGGTATTTTTTGACAAGCTGTGATATCGACGAAACCAGATGTAAAAACAGTACAGGTAAGTTGAAGGGACTGAAAAATCTCATCGAGCTAAACAAAATATCGAGCTAATGATATCGAGGTAATGATAAATAATAACATTAAAATATGTAGAGAAAAATCGGGACCGACTAAAACACATCGTGCTAACCGGAGTATCGAGCTAACCGATATCGAGGTAACGATATTCGACTGAGTATACATTTTCATTATCAGGGTTTAGGCGGCTATTAAAACATCGAAGATTTTGGTCAAAGGTTATAAAGCTAAATTTGGTAACCAGTTTCTTAACTCAAGCATCTCATTGGTTGTTTCTGATGTCATTCTCAAAACTGACCAATGGCAAGGCAGCATTAGGAGACTGGTTTCCACATTTTGTTCTATAACCATGGACCAAGCTTAGGGCATTCATGACACAATATTTATAAGCAAAAATTAAATTGGGTCGTTGCTATAGGAACACTAAACATCTGATATACCTTGGATACCTTTACTACACTCTGCTTGTTCATGGTGGGCTTTTTTATATAAAATTTGATCATTATTACAACTATCTAGAAACTAAAACATCTAAACAGCATGTGACCTAGTTCAAGAGATTTTCCTATGGTAACATTTTACTGAACTAGTTATTTAAGATACAAAAAAAGCTATGCAAGAAATTAATAGGGAAGTTTTCATCTCTCTGGTTTTCTCTGCAACAATCTAAATATCCTCTATTTAAAGTGAAATACCACTGGGGGGCAAAAATTGTGAAATACTTCTTTATCGACTTGTTTATGACATGCAAGGAAAATCTCTGTGACCAGGAAATGTAATAATAAGAACTGCAAAAACAATGTTGATACACAATAAAATTATGCTTTTCATGAAGAATTATTTTCACTAAGCCTGTTAATTCATACCCAACCCACTATACAAACATACTTTTATTTTGGTAACCATACTGCCTATGAAGTAAAAACAAAATATGATCCAAAAATCAGGTCTCATACATAAATGCAACTTCATTTGTTCAATGATGTGTTTTTCTTGAGGCAATGTGCAAAAATAAAAATTCTGTGAAGTGTTCCAATATATTCTGCTATGTGCACAATTCTAACTATTTCTGCTCCCGCAGCTTTCTGAAATTTCGAGACTTCAGAAATTATTGCTAAAAAACAATATTGCAACATAAAAATAAGCAAAGATTTATATTACTAGGTATAATATCTAATCAGTACAGCACTGCACCAATATTCATTGGCTATTGCTGATAATCAAAATAAAACTGTAATAATTAGCACAGTTATGTATAATATATTTTTTCTACCTGAATTAATACATTATACAGTCAAACTTTTATCACTCAAACCTGGATTATTCCCTCGGACTCATGAGGTTCCTGAAAAATCCCTATATAATGTATAATTTTCAATGGCTCGATCTATTGATAACATGAACAAATTTAGCAGGTCCCATCAAGTTCGAGCGAATGAAGTTAGACTGTAACACGTCCATAGTAATATCGCTTAACTATGAAATGTAATGTGAAATCATTTTATTTCGAAGGCATAAAATTTCCTCTTTTCAGTCAAACAGCTTTTCATGCATTCACAAGTTTTCAGATTTCAAATATGAAACAAAAATATATGCAAGCACTTTGGTTTTTTCCTTAGAACTTAACTTAGAGCATTGCGGTAACCCGTGCAAATAAGATGGAAATCAGCCCCTTGGAATTAAAACAATTTCACAGTAATTCCACGGCACACTTATAATTATCTTCATCTGTATCTTTTTCTCTCATTCCGAAACATGCCGCAATCGACTTCAGACAATACGTTTTGGCACAAACGGACAGACGCTGTACATTAAACACAGACAGCCTTTTATAGAGGCGAATTAGTTACATGAGCAAAGTTATTAGCAAGTTTTCATAATCATAAAGGGAGGCTATCCAATGGGGGTATTTTTTTCACATATTATCACGCCATGCTTATAAAATAGACGGTTACCATAAAGACTAAGACTGCGGCTCAATGCGCTATCCTCGTGTTTATGTTTGGGACCTAGAATTGAAACAAGGCTGAAAAATGAAACCCATAAAATGTTATGAGTAAAACTGAAACAAAAAATAACAGTATAAAACTGCAAGTTTTTTTCATCGAGGATTGAATGGTCAAGATTTGTTAAAGAAAGGTTGAGAGCAAGAGGAAAATCTACTCAGGAGGGTTTTCTTTTTGTCATAGCGACTTCACCGTGACATCTATAGCTAGTTACAGGATGTTAAGAAAGTAAGAAAGAACTGTTATGCCTCCATGATGGTCTGTCAAAAGTAACAACAAATCCTTTTGAATTAGGGACCAAAAAAATCAACCGAAGCCATCCAATAATGTTTGACAGTCAAAAGGCCTTTAAAAGCCTCCAACTATTGCATAAGAAACAAGCAAATTCGATGAATTGGAATCCCCCGCTGACAGGGTCAGAGTTGAGGAATGGCAAAAAAATATATCCAGCAAAAAGTTAAGAATGTTACCAAGAAGCAAATAATTTCAAAATCAAATTAAAAGAAAATGAATGGTTTGTTTGGGTGGGGCTGGGGGGGGGGGGGGGGTGAGGATACAACAGTTTACATGCTGATTATAAATATTGATAGAAAATGAAAAATGAAAAAAAAAAAAAAAATTGGGGGGCGGGGGGGGACCAAGGTAAAGTGGTGACCAGGTGTAGGTACACAACATCACATGTTTATAATAAATGTTCATGGAAAAGAAAGAAAGAAGTTTAATGAAATTCTTCCAATTGGTTGGTTAGTTATGTACAGATCTGTGGATTTTTAAACAATTAAAGGGCAATAACTATATGGAAAATTGACCAATCGAAAAAAAACTTGAAGGGCATCGTCGCAGTATCTTGGTTCATGTCTGTTTCAAGTTTGATGAAATTCTACCTGCTAGTTACTGAGAAATGGCTGCAGACGGACATTTTTCATTAAATCAAGGGCAATTAACATCTGACAGAAATTTGACCTATCAAAAAAAAAACTTGCGGGCATCAGCACAGTATTTGTATGTCTATTCAAATTTGAAAATTCTACTCTAGTTACTGAAAGGCTGCAGCGACATTTTTTATTAATCAAGGCAATAACTCTGGGGAAATTGACCAATCAGAAAAAATTGACGGGCATCATCGAGTATGTTGGTTCATGTTTATATCAAGTTTCATGAATTCTACAAGTATTACTGAGAAATGCTGCGGACGGAGGACAGACGGACTGAGGGACGAACAACGCCATTTCAAACCGCGCTCCGATTTCATCGGCGGGGGATAACAAAGACAATGGTGTACAAACAGACTGACCAAAAAGCAAAACTGCTAGAAAAGTATTTGATTTTAAATCAAAAGCCTCTCATAAGTCATTTAAAGACACTTGCAGCAGTTTCTTGTATGAGAACTAAATGGGGCAAGAATTTCCCAATAACAGAATTTGTTCAAACATTGTATATGAACACAGTTTCATCATGACATTTTAAAAAGAATGCAAAACATCAGGATTAGAATATTGTTAAACTGTTTCTTAACTTAATATTAAGGCTGTATCCTAAGAAGCAATGGTAGATTAGATAAATCTGTTAACATAACTGAGTTCAATTACAAATTAGACAAATTATTGAAATTTCTTGAACAAAACTCCCTGATAAAAATTTCTAATAGCATTGTGGCAATTCATTGTTGAATACTTCAATGAATGAATACAGGATCTAGAATTGTTTTAAACATGTTTGTAATGTATGTTACAATTGCTGTTTAGAGCCTAGAATAGTGACGATAGATAGAAGGTTGCTAGACAGTAAATTGAATTTCAGAAATTAGACAATTTAGACATTTCTTTGGATATTAAATCCATAATATTAACCAAGAATACAAAGACTGATTAGCCATCGAGTACAACATTGGATCTTACAATATTGAATCATAATAAATAATCAATCTCTCCATTTTGTAACTTGCTGCCAAAGTCGAATTGATGAACTCCGAATTATGGAGATTGCTTTCCTTTTTTTCTCCCAAAGGAGCTTTTGAAATTTACTTGACAGAGTCAATTTTTGCCAAAACTGATTAAATACGAAGAGAAAACATAGTATGGACTGTAACATATCAAAAAGTATTTATTTGCTTCTATATAATAGTTTTGTAACATCAGTATTGCCCTCATTTTTTCAAGGCATAATGGGAATGGGTTCCCCTGGATCCTGTACAGTATTGAAAGGTTAAACACAGCTTCCTCACATGGATCAGAATGAATTCGGACATAATGCCTTTTTATTAAATTGTCACCCAGAACATTCCCTTTGCAAAAGCATCACAGCTGCTACCAGCTTGGTGGCATAACACTCCCTATACTGAGCTAAGTGGCCACATTGTAAGGTTAATTAATACATAAGTAATGAAGTTTCTAGATAATACTTAAAGTTTGAACTCATTTAATTTTGTGGGCATGGCATTTCTTTGTCAAAACTTACTATTCAAAACTTTAATGGACGGAAGAAATAGATAATTATTATTTTGTGAAACTGTTAAAAGAGAACAAAAGGATCGTTCTTTTAAAACTTGTCAGGTACTGGGAATTATGTTCACACTCGCCTACCATGATATGTCTCGCGTCTGCTAATGCCACCAAATCTCGGACTGCCCCTTCCACCTGACGATAAACAAAATGTTTGTACAATTAGTAACAAAACGTAACATCTAAAATAACTAGTATGTAATATATAAAGATAAAGTAATACAAAGTAACTCAGAATCAATTTGCTACTGTAACAATTAATGCAACATAAGGTAATATTTATTCAAGTCAATATTTCAAAGTATGAAAGAAATGTCATCATTATAGGAGTTGTGTCATGAGAAAACCAACATAGTGGCTTTGTGACCAGCATGGATCCAGACCAGCCTGCGCATCTGCGCAGTCTGGACAGGATCCATGCTATTCGCTAACAGTTTCTCTAATTGCAATAGGCTTTGAAAGCGAACAGCATGGATCCTGACCAAAATGCGTGGATGCGCAGGCTGGTCTGGATCCATGCTGGTCGCAAAGCCAATATGTTGGTTTTCCCATGGCGCGGCACAATTATAATTATCATGTTTTAAGGTAGTGGACCTGTAACAAATCTCAACAATTTCCTGGTGAGTATGTATTCCCATTAGGCAACTCGGCATCCTTCAGACAAAAGTAGCTCAGAGCTAAGATTATAGTGGACCCATACTGACACTGGGCAAATTACATACTGTAAAATCATTTAATTTCGTGGGCATGAAATTTCGTGGTTTTGGTCAAAACGGCAATTTCATGGGGATATGAATTCATGGATTTCATCTTTTAAACATGAAATGAATGGGAATTTTACTTGTTTGTTGGAATTGTATTTCGTGATTGACTGCATGAATCCACAAAAATTAGTCCCCACGAATATTAATGATTTCATAGTATTTGCCACGTTGCTCTGAAATCTAGACAGATTTTTAGTCTTCTGTATGAGTGATTGCAATGAAACTTAGCCTTATATAATACCTTATACCATCTATAGCTACAATTAAAGCACTGCTCTGCAGCTATTCAAATTCTATTGTGTGTATGCAACCCATGATTACAATAGGTAACAGTTAACAGCCACGTGCCACACTTAGCACACAAAACCACAGGTATTTTATGTAGAATTTTATATAAAATAGACTCTATTTTGACAGACGGCACTGTTCATAGTCAGGGTTTTCATGCTTTTTCAATGACAATTTAAGGTTAAAAGATAGGACTGGAGCAGGTCTTTAACTTTGAAGAATTTTCAAAAGTAACATGTTCTGTGAACACAGGTGTTGCCAACTACTTAGTCACAATACTTCAAAATTTCAGATACTATGTTTATGAATACAGGCTAGGTATTGCTTTTATAGTATTACTATATATACTAAATGCCCGCACACACGTTACACAATCTTGCTTTAAAGAACAACTCTCACAATTTGCAAAAACTTAATTTTGCCTATCTCGGCAAAAAGCTGAGAAATTCAAACAACGATAACATGGTGTACATTCAAGATAACTAAATCAGCTGTAGATCAGGTAATCTTTACGATGGTTATATTTTTACCGATATTCATGAATAATGTCACTCGTGAATATTACTAGTAATTGTTTCATGTCAAAAAACACGAACACTCACGTTTTGGAAATTCTTACCATCGTGAATATAAGGCTGCTACCCACGAAATTGATAAATGAAGTCTATGCAAAAGTTACACAACCTCCATTATCTCATTATTCAAAATTTTTAAAAGACACTGTACTTTCTCAACCTATTACTCATGCAGTGTTACTTTTAATTAGCATCTTTGACGCACCTTAAATCTCAAATTTTGCCTTTGTAAGCAAGAAAAATGTATCTATCATTCGCTAGTAATGAAGACACTAATCACATGATTATGCAGTCAATCAAGCCTGGGTGAAAATATCAGAATTGTCTCCCTTATCGGTGAAGATATATTTCGATATCACACTGCAAACAAACAAATTTTCTTTTTATTTTAGGCTAATTAGTGAATATCAACGGATTTTCTGTTTATTACATGCTAACATGTTCAAATAAAACTAATAATTCATGATGATATTAGGATTTATTTAGGCTACTGTGTTACATATAATGCATCCGCTAAATTACCATGGACACTCAGGCACATTGATATCGAATATTGGTGATTAGGTCCGTGAAATCAACACGATGCCATTTTGTTTTTGAAAACAAAAACTACATTTAAAACATTTTGTTAATAAATGCACAATCAGCGGCCAACAGACAGTAGTTAAGAAAGCATATTTAAAACTTTTCGGTCAATGCCGTCAGTTGGTTAAATAACCGGAAGCTTGCCTTGTTTACAAATGCTGAAGGTCAGATTAAAAAACAACCCAAAAAATGTAAACAACTGGGGAATATCCAAAAGTCCTTGGAAAATCAAGCTGCAGAATTAAATATCATCATGGATTTAATGGAAATATTGGTCTAGGAGCTGTATAGCATAACGAATAGGGATGGAATTTGGAACACAACTGGCTGGGTGGGGAAGAATTTCGACGAAAATGCTGGCATATTACGTAAGGTTGAGTTGATGTCTTGTGATATTTAACTAAGACAACAACCAACTAAATGTGCTGTCACCAGTAAAATCTACTATACGATAATGAGGAACCGATGAAAACTGGAGGAAAGACGTATCTATAGCTACATTAACGGCAAGGCCAAGCAACCACTTTTGAAGGTAACATTTCTAGAGCATTAGATCTATAACATTATTTCTTCTGCAAATTTTATTATAGCTAGCTTGTCCTATATAGGATTGTCCATCTGTACATGTCTCCTGCATGGCTTGAATGTTGGGATAATAATAGGATACCAGCAATTGTACAGGCAACAAAGGGAGTTAATTGAAGAATATATTCAAGGGAGATAATTTTATCTGAAAAAAAGAAGTTCGGCACTGTGAGTGATATAGAGAAATATCTCACTGATATTTTTCAGTATTTCACCAGTTAGCATAAAATAAATTGATACTTCCTACTCAGCATTAAAAGTACAATTCTAGGACTGGTCAGCCCAGTGTCTGTATAATTTTATTAGGTGGGTTAGACTTGTACACACATGTAAAATGTTTCTATTTTTTGTTACAATGTTAAACATATATTATTTTTCATGTTTTTGACTGATGAAATGCTTGATAATTTTGCATTTTCCTAATGGCTTAATAATCTGCATTTTCCTAATGGCTGATGAATCTGCATTTTCCTAATGGCTGATGACTGCATTTTCCTAACAGCTGATGAATCTGCATTTTCCTAAATGCCTGATGAATATGCATTTTCTTACTGGCTGATGAATCTGCATTTTCTTAATGGCTGATAAATCTGCATTTTCTTATTTGCTGATAAATCCGCATTTTCTTAATGGCTTATGAATATGCATTTGCCTAACGGCTGATAAATCCGCATTTTCTTAATGGCTTATGACTATGCATTTGCCTAACGGCTGATAAATCTGGATTTTCTTAATGGCTGATACAATCTGCAGAATCTGCACTGAATCCACATTTTCTCAATTAAGGTGATAATGAAAAAAATCATAACCACACCTGTATTGCTTTTCTATAGCAGTATAACATTAGC
The DNA here is from genome assembly GCF_021730395.1 of Mercenaria mercenaria. Classification (NCBI taxonomy): domain Eukaryota; kingdom Metazoa; phylum Mollusca; class Bivalvia; order Venerida; family Veneridae; genus Mercenaria; species Mercenaria mercenaria. The sequence goes on from NC_069378.1 coordinate 60,698,793, forward strand.
AGCACTGCCAATCACCTAATGAAACTGTCTAGACTTGGCAAAGATCTTTACTTGTCACTTATTGTAATCATAGACTGGACCACAAAACTGTCTAGTCTGACAACAGGCCAAACATGATAATATGGCAGGAGTGCACAATTAAAAGACCAAAATCAGCAATTATTGCCATTTCAGGGGAAGTAAGTCTGGCACCCATGGTCAAAAATGGGAATCAAGATTTTGTGGAAATATAATTATTCGGTGTGACTGTGTGCATGAATAGTTAAAGTCAACATACTAACATGAAAACAGGCTCAATGTAGATGGACAAACAAATACTATAACTTCAGGTGAATTCAAAAGCAAGATAATCTTCACTGCTCTAACTTGCTCATCTGGCCTTGGCCTTGAAAATATCTCTGGACACATTATATCCAGAAAGAGAACAATTGTGTATTAACTAGAGCTATCACTAAATGTGATTCACACCCAATTAAAAGCCTTGTTTGGTAATGCTAATATGACAAAATGTTGGCTGGCAAAAACTGCAACAAATGACCTTGAACATATTTTAATGTTAGAATGGTCGATCCTTCCTACTCCTTAAATAATTCAACAGATTCTAGGAAAATGCACTTTCCTAGAAATGCTCTTGAAATAATTTGTAATGAGATAAACGATCCAGTTTCCTTCTCGATTTAGGCATTAATCTTTTCTCATAATTTTTTTCCCATGAAATTTATCATGTTTCTAGCATAAATTTAACTGTTAAAGGCCTGTACATCATTCTTTAAAATGAACTGAACATTATGAGATATGCAAATGAGGATTAAAAGTGCTTCTTTGGCTTTGTAAAGTCACTTGATTATAATTTATAAAATAAGTTCATTTGTTTTTACTTATAAGCAAATCTAAATCACCTTCAGCTTGCTTTCTGGAAAAACCGGTACTGATGTCTTAATTACGAGAAGGTGCAGCCATGACCCGACTGGAGCACAAACCTGTGACCTCTGGGTCAAGAGGTTGACACCAAATTTGGTTCCCTTTAAAAGAAAAGCTTTTCTGACAGTATAATCAAGAAAAAATCTCAGAATAAATCATATTTAGACAACCTGAAATTTATTGCAGTATCGGACTTAAATTAAGTGAAATTTCAAAACATTAAATTTGCACAGTTATTTTAAAATTTTGTGTGGGAGAGAATCAATTCATTGCCACAGACTAAAACAAATATATCTCTACATATAAAAGGGAATAAACATCAAAACACTTTTAATCTTTTAAATGACATTTAAGCCTCAGGAAAACTGTTTCAGAGCTAACAGAATAATTTATCCTCATCAGAAAAGTTTTAGCACTTGCTTTTTTACAAAGTTACATCATCTGTTGGGTTTACAATCTAAAATCATATGGCGCGCCAGGGACTATCTGGCCTTTGATGGTAATGGAAGTCCGTGCACTACTACAGGTATAAGTGGGTACTCTTGTAGAAACCTGACTGACCTTCGGCAAGCCAGCATACTACATCAAAACTGAAAAGATTAATACCAATAATATATCAATCTACAGACACATAAGTCTTATGACAGTTGCAAAACCCACAATTCGTACCCAACAGAAAACGTTGACCTAACATCCATCCTATTTTATTGATTTCTGGAACACATCAAATTTGAAAGATGTCTATATAAAGATATGCTACAGACAAAGTTTCGCAATGATACATCAACTTCAAGTGATTCAAGCAAAGCAGATATAAACGTCTTTTTTGTAGCTGTGACAGCCCCTAAAAGGGGTCATTGCCTCCCATATGAACGAACTTGAGAAAAAGCCAATACATAAATGTTACGGACCAAGTTTGCTGACCGAAAACCCATCAAGCAGTTCATAGGAAGTTATTTAAATGTTTCTATTTTTCTATATAGTTCTGGCAGCCCTTTGAAAAGATTAAAGAGAGGTGAGGGGTGACATTCAGATAAGCAAGAAAGTAGGCATTGATGTCAGTCCTAAAGACCACGCTTTTAACCTCATAAAAATCATTGACATAACCACTATCATCTTCTTGTGTGGATTTCTGCAACATGTCAAAGAACACTTAAATCCAAAAGCATGTCTCACAACTCAAGCTGTCAGAAAAAAAGAATACAGACAGACAGGTGATGTCTTAAGGTCTGAACCATCCAAAAGTTCAGACAACTATGTGTAACCTGGCAGAAATAATTGATCTAACCTCCAACTTATATTGATTTCTGTTAGTGTTAATTCTTCAGGATTTTCTAGAAGTGTGCTTCCTATCAATACACCTATTAATTACTTTCTGTGATATAGGAGAATATAAATACATCCCTAGACTGTCAGACTGTCCTTCCTTCTAGATTTATCGCTACATGCCCCACAGTAGACTGGCTCCCTTCCCTATGTTTGTTCTTATTTATATTTATATGTTTATTCATTAAGAGGGAAGTAACTCCAGCAGGTTGTTTCTACATTGACATTTTTATTGCCCCTGGCTCCAAACATAGGGACTGGTGAAAGTTGGCTTACAATGTCTCACAAATTTGTGAGTAATCTAGGGTTACATTGGACAGCTTTCACCAAGCTGTATGGTTCAGCCATCAGATAAAATGTGCTATTTTAGAGGCTTAATTTCTTACTTTGCTTGCAGTATTTATATAAAAAAAATAACCATGCAGCCAGGGAGCCAGGCTAGCACCACAGTTCTGGTGATTTTTTTTTTCAAAATGTTCATTTCCGCCAAGTTTGGGGTTCAGATTTTCTAGCATAAATGACCCATAGAATATCTCTGGAAAAAAGGTTGTGTGAGCGAGACTTCTAGTCCAGTTATCTGTTCACCTTTTGAAAAAGTAAAATTTGAGTATCAAAATCTTTATCTTTTATTTTTTTATCACTAAGGAAATGTTCATTAAGATGAAAGGAAAAGCATCCAAAATACATTGACAACACATGAAATTACTGGCAACTTTTAGTTTCTTTAATAATGTAGAGAAATTACATAACAAATCATGAATTTCATGAATTTTCTGTGATATCTGTTCTGGTATTTTCATTTAGCAACCCACCTAATGTGTTAATTACTAACAACACTATCTTCTTCACTGCTGAAAAAAAATTTTGGCAACCATTTAATACTATCATTTCACAGTTACTTTTCTAGTGTGTAGGTGAAACATTGAGGCTGTGTAACAAGTTCAATATTAACATGCTTGTTTTTGTTGTTGTTGTTGTGCTTGGAGTTAAATTCCCACTAGTACAGCTATGTACAACAAGAGCTGTCGGAGGACAGCAACGCTCGACTATTCAACAGCCTTGTCGACTGAATGAATACGAAAGTCGAAAAAGGGGCATAATTTAAAAAAAGCAAAATAGGGTTATGGAACCTGCATAGTGCTTATCAGCTCATGACAGTGGACAAGTGTGTGAAGTTTCAATCCATTCCCATTAGAGGGTACTGAGATACCAGCCTACATATAAGAATTTAACCCAAAACTCCTAAGTTTAAAAAGGTGCATAATTTTGTAAAATGCAAAGTTGAGTTATTGACCCTTTGCACTGCATGTCATATCATGACAGTGAACAAGTGTGTGAAGTTTCAATCCTTTCCCATTAGTGGATACTGAGATACCAGCTTACATACAAAACCTTAACCAAAAAATTCTAAGTCGAAAAAGGGGCATAATTTTGTAAAAAAGCAAAATAGAGTTATGGAACCTGCTTTGTGCATGTCAGATCATGACAGTGAACAAGTGTGTGAAGTTTCAATCCATTCCAATTAGTGAGTACTGAGATACCAGCTTACATACAAAACCTTAACCAAAAAAATTCTAAGTCGAAAAAGGGGCATAATTTTGTAAAAAAGCAAAATAGAGTTATGGACCTGTGCAATGTAAGTCAGTTTATCACAGTGAATAAGTGTGTGAAGTTTCAATCCATTCCCACAAGTGGTTACTGAGATACCAGCTTACATACAAAACCTTAACCAAAAATTTCTAAGTCGAAAAAGGGGCATAATTTTGTAAAAAAGCAAAATAGAGTTATGGGACCTGTGCAGTGTAAGTCAGTTTATCACAGTGAATAAGTGTGTGAAGTTTCAATCCATTCCCACAAGTGGTTACTGAGATACCAGCTTACATACAAAACCTTAACCAAAAATTTCTAAGTCGAAAAAGGGGCATAATTTTGTAAAAAAGCAGAATAGAATTATGGGACCTGTGCAATGTAAGTCAGTTTATCACAGTGAATAAGTGTGTGAAGTTTCAATCCATTCCCACATGTGGTTGCTGAGATACCAGCTTACATACAAAACTTAACCAAATCGGGACGCGGACGCGGACGCCGACGCATGGGCGAGTCCAATAGCTCTACTATTCTATGAATAGTCGAGCTAAAAATACTTACTTTCCCGCTTTAAGCCAGAGTTTAGGGACAAGTAATTCAATATCAGCAAAGTAAAATCACCCCCACCCACCCACTTTAACATACAAGTATCTATCTGAAAATGTCTTTTCCATCTGACAATGATGATTATTATCAATATTATTACAAGACTAATGAGGATGGTATTAATGATAATAATCATGTTGATACGATGATGATGATATGATATTAATTGAGATGTTCATGTTTACGATGTTGATGATTGCGGTATTCAATGAGAGATTGATCATGTTTACAATGTTGATGATTACGGTATTCAGTGAGATGTTCATGTTTACGATGTTGATGATTGCGGTATTCAATGAGAGATTGGTCATGTTTACGCTGTTGATGATTATGGTATTCAGTGAGATGTTCATGTTTACGATGTTGATGATTGCGGTATTCAATGAGAGGTTGATCATGTTTATGATGTTGATGATTATGGTATTCAGTGAGATGTTCATGTTTACGATGTTGATGATTGCGGTATTCAATGAGAGGTTGATCATGTTTATGATGTTGATGATTATGGTATTCAGTGAGTTGTTCATGTTTACAATGTTGATGATTATGGTATTCAATGAGAGGTTGATCATGTTTACGATGTTGATGATTATGGTATTCAGTGAGAGGTTGATCATGTTTACGATATTGATGATTATGGTATTCAGTGAGAAGTTGATCATATTTACAATGTTGATGATTGTGGTATTCAGTGAGATGTTCATGTTTACAATGTTGATGATTATGGTATTCAGTGAGATGTTCATGTTTAAGATGTTGATGATTATGGTATTCAGTGAGATGTTCATGTTTAAGATGTTGACGATTGTGGTATTCAATGAGAGGTTGATCATGTTTCGATGTTGATGATTATGGTATTCAATAAGAGGTTGATAATGTTTCGATGTTGATGATTGTGGTATTCAATGAGAGGTTGATCATGTTTACGATGTTGATGATTGTAGTATTCAATGAGAGGTTGATCATGTTTCGATGTTGATGATTGTGGTATTCAATGAGAGGTTGATCATGTTTACGATGTTGATGATTATGGTATTCAGTGAGTTGTTCATGTTTACAATGTTGATGATTATGGTATTCAGTGAGAGGTTGATCATGTTTACGATGTTGATGATTATGGTATTCAGTGAGAGGTTGATCATGTTTACGATGTTGATGATTATGGTATTCAGTGAGAGGTTGATCATATTTACGATGTTGATGATTGTGGTATTCCATGAGATGTTCATGTTTACGATGTTGATGATTATGGTATTCAGTGAGATGTTCATGCTGATGATGTTGTTACTAATGATGATTCTTCTAATGACAAAGGTGATAAGGATCTTTATGATCATGACATAAATAAGATTGTAATGGAGACTTGTCCAGCTTGAATGGTCCAGCAAAACCCCAGGTAATCCTCTCGTCATTGTTTCAAGCATGGTTTGTCAGGCGGACAGACCAACCAACATTCTGCAGGCCAGGAGAATTATACTAAGCTGATGATTGTGGTAGAACTAATGATAATGAGGATATGATGATGACAGTGCAGTGGCAATTTATATTGGTAAAACAAAGTTTTGCACATGGAATTTGCTGCTAATATATCAAACTTATTAAAAATGCCAAAAACAACAACAACAACAACAGTGGTATCGAAGGTTTTACCACAAGATAATCTAATTTTCAAGACCCCATCTTGTTTAATCAGGCTTAAAACAAAATCAGAGGATATACAGCAGGGAAGAACATGCCGATAAATCTTTTTTTTTCTTTAATCAATAACTGAAGAGAACTTGCTTCAGAGCCAAAATCAATGACAAAAAGATTGTATGTTACAAGACATGGATTTCAGTCTTTTATCTTGTAAATCACAAAATGCATTCTTAGATGCATCTCCCAATGCTGAAATATTTAACCCTCACCCTGCTAAGTTTCTATAATGAACTTGTCCGTCTTTCAATTTGGACAGTACCATTTACTTTTAAAAGGGGTGCTTACCAAAATGATACTGACTGAATGGCGAATAGTGCAGATCTTGATCAGACTTCATGGATATAAATAATATTCCTATCAATTTTCTCGTTAAAATAAATAATAAACTAATTAGAACAAGAAAGTAGCTATCATCTTGAAACAGCTGTTTTGTCCAAAAAAACGAACATTACTGCCAATAAAACTGAAAGATTTCACACTGCAGTAGTCCTCAATATCTAGTCTTATTTGCAAGCAATTCTTATTATCTGTAATGTGAAATTATTAGATCAATAAAACATACTGGACAAAAAAATTGCCGAGTTTAGGAAGTTATGAAAACCCAAATCTGTTCTAAATGTTTAAATTACATGGAATCAAAGCAAGTATAAACTTTCTTCCATTTTTTCCTGATTTATAGCTGTCTGTCATTTTACCTTCTATTACTCTCCCACTTATATCAACACACCCGCATCAAATCAATAAGCTTTGAAAGGAAAAGAAGTTCTCTTGCTACACTTTCTGCTTTGACTAAGACTTGGCTGATTAAAACAGTTATGGTGATGATGATGGCCATGATGACGATGATGCTGCTGCTTATGACAATAATTATGTTGCAGAAATGACAATGTTGCTGACAATGATGATGATGTGGCCGCTGTTAAATTTTGTTGCTGCTGCTGATGTTGTTATTCTTGTTGTTTAATGATGATGATGATGATAATGATGTTGTGTCTGTTGTTATGATGATCATCATAATAATAACAACAACAACAACATCATCATCATCACTATCACCATCATCATCAAATGTGTAACTTAATAGTTAAAACAATGATAAAACTTTTCCTTTGGTTCTCTTTACAAGAAATTCCTGGTTTGCTTGTTCTTACATCTAATAGGTACACAACAAACATAACAAATAATGAAAAAGCCTTCTTTTCACTTCCCCAACATAAACTTACAGCATCTCAAGTGATTCTATTTTTAGACATAAATATTTATTCAAGAATCTTCTTTTCTGATACATATCTACTTAACCCTTTACCACACAGAACAGAAGCCAAAGCAACCTCTTTTACATAACACTGATAAGTGATAATCAATAATCAATAATCGGTATATGGCTGATAAAGGTGACTGTCTTATCTGAACAGAGGTGTTGGCATTATTTTGTGATTACACACACTTATGTTAAAAATGTCATTATTTTAATATTTTCTGTAAGTTTGACATTATTTTTGTCAATATAAAGTTTGTAGCAATTTAAATTCTCTTTCCGATGATACAAAATTTATTGTAGTTTCTCTTTGAGTTTCGAAGATATAAAGTGTTAAAAGTACGGGAATATATATTTTTAGGCATAAAATTCTGTTTTGGATTACTTTCACATTGAAATTCATATACAATTTCATTTTGATGTTTGAAAGTTTGATTTATAGTTAATAGACTTATCTTCCGAATCGGAATCGGTAAGTATTTATATAAAAAAAACAACCATCAAACTGAATAACACTACAAAAATAACGGATCATAAAATTTCTGAAAGTGCAAAAAGATCGCCGAGATCGAGACTCGTAACCGACTACAGTATTCTTGTGCTAAAAATTAAAAATTTTAAGATAATATTACGTAATATTTTGATGATCAAACGTCGGTACATCACGGGTGACTTCCGCAGCAATTAACTCTTGGGGTGTCATAAAATATTTGAAAGCCGCGGTCCTTCTGTTTTGATTAACACTTCCCGTTATGTAAGGCCATAAATTCCAAGCCATCGTATACACAAATTGTTGTTTAGGGAAATCCGCATGTATCACGTGTGACCTTCATGACCTAACACATTTAAAAATACTTTGATGTTAAATGGTTGTTATTTTTAGAACGAGGAAAGCCCGCGAACCGGCCAGTTGCAAGCAGTTTTCTCAGTAATTTTCCATGACGTAGCGTCGTGCACATGTAGGAAAAAACCCCGGTGTCTTTCTTTGCAAAGTACTCGATAAATTTAGATAGTAACCACATGATCTTGTACGTAAATAATGATGACGAAATCCCATATTTTGTGTTAGTAAACATCCGGAATTTGTTTCTTTAGGAAAAGAACGAAAATAAAGCGATTGATTATGAGACACGGGATAAAACGATTCTGTTCAAATGGCCGTTAATCGGTATAATACGTTTCTATCGGGGAACCGATAGACTCGGGTCAATACGTTTCTGTTCGGTAATCGATAGATACGGTGATAAACGTATCCATGTGGGAAAGGCATTTTTATTATATAAGACACCCCTTTAGTTTATTTCAATTATAAAAAGAACATCTAACAAGAGGGGTATGATGACCCTATATCCCTCACCTGTTAAACTTGGCCTTGGAATCATCAAGATAAACATTCTGACCAAGTTTCATGAAGACAGGGTCATAAAGGTGGCCTCTAGTGTTAACAACCTTTTCATTTGTTTTGAGTGGGTGACCTAGTTTTTGAACCCATATCAGACCCAGTTTCGAACTTGGCCTAGGAATCATCCAGATAAACACTCTGACCAAGTTTCATGAAGACAGGGTCATAAAGGTGGCCTCTAGAGTGTTAACAAGCTTATACTTTGATTTGACTTGGTGACCTAGTTTTTGACCCAACATGACCCAGTTTCGAACTTGGCCTAGAGATCATCAAGACAAATACTCTGTGCAAGTTTGTATCAAATCAAAGCATAAATGAAACCTCTATATGGCTGAAAGGGCCAAAATAGAAAATGTTTCTGCTTTCAGGAGCAAAATTTCAAGAAACCATGATGGAATGTAGTCGGTTTTCGAAAGGAACCAAGATCTTATTTAAGAAATGAAACTAATTTTTTCGGTGTTCATGAGAAATGAACGACAGAATAGGATCGGCAAATCCATGAATTGCGCTAGCGATTCACGATTAATTAATTTGTAGCATTTAACATTAAAATCAGCTTCCCGGCCATTCTGTTCACCAGACAGAATAACTGCTACGTCATCTAAGGAACATTCTCCGTGACTATACGCAGACGTCGTCAAAATAGCAGTCGGTTATCACTAAGCAGCATTGACGTAACTTTCGCGCCTTTCCTTTTGCTGTTCATACGAAATGAACGTCCAAAGTTTCAATGGAAAAGAATAGGGCGAATGTAAAAATTGTGACTTAAGTTGTGTGTAAGTGTGTTAAAATCAAATGTAAAATGTTACTTCTATCGTGTTGACAAGATAAAAATTAAATAATTTTTGCTCTTTCAGGGGTCAATCAGGGGCCATAACTCTGGAACCTATGATTGAATCTGACGGATTCATCATGGAATCCAAGATCTATTGTTGCTAAAGACATTTTACAAGTTTGAATAAAAAAATCAAACCATAAATGAAGTCTCTATATGGCTGCAAAAGCCAAACCTTGCTTTAAGGGGCCATTACTCTGGAACCCAAGATGGGATCTGGCCAGTTTTTGAATAGAACCAAGATATTACACCAATACAAGTTGTGTGCAAGTTTGATTAAAATTGATTGCAAAATGTGGTCTCTATCATATTCACAAGAAATTGTGGATGGACGAAGGGCGATCACAAAAGATCACCTTGTCACTGCGTGACAAGTGAGCTAAAAACATGACACCCTCTTTGTGTTACCCTTTGTAATATTGTATGTGTGGTGAATCACAGTAATTTTCTGCTTCATCATCCAGGTGGAGTACCTTCGTTTATGCATCTAGTGCGACATGCATGCCAAAGTTATATGCTCAAAATAAACCATTGCCTGACTAAAATCTACCTGAAAATTGCTTTATCAGATGAGTTATGGTGTTACCCAAGAATTTCCATTGATATCTGATAAACTGACACCTTAATGCCACAAATAAGCCATAGCTTTTCACAAGTTGACAAAACCGATTGCTATATACAGTAATGTCATACATATATTTTCCACTGAAAAGATCCTGGTTCTTGTGACTTTCAAAATATTATGTACATTTGTATTTCTGTATCTTAACATCATTATGAAACCAGTTAACCTTCACCCTTCTAAATTTCTAAAATGGACTGGTCTATCATTCAATTTGGGCAGTACCATTTATTATTCGAAGGGGTGTTCACTGAAAATTTACTAACTGAATAGCGAACAGTGCAGATGATGATCAGCCTTCACGGATGCGCAGACTGATCTTGGTCTGCACTGGTCACAAAGGCAAAATTACTTTCTGCCAGCAGGCTAAATGTTAAATCCCTCATTTTTGACTAATACGGAACTTGAAAAACGACATTCTAGATAGATATCAATATGTTTTCCATACAACCATAAACAATATGGAATAATTCTATGGAATATTTGCTGATATTTCCACACACAAAAAATAACTAAAGCTGCTGTCATTAAAAAAAGACACCCACATTAAAAAATTTTGCTTTATACAGACATATCAAAACATGGCAAAAACAGAACCAAGCTGAAACAGAAAAAGATCTGTAATTAATTGACAGTGAACCCAAAGTCATCTGTTAATTACAAAAAATCACAAAATATTCTATCATCAGATTACAGTAATCAGCACTGATTACAACCAACATCTGTGAAGGCTATTTTTATATCATATCTAGCCAGGCTAATAATTACATGTATACAGTAACTAATTAATAACTACAGGTCAACCTGGAAAATGTTCGTAAATTCTAAATTCTTCATGCCATTATTTTAAGCCTACGAGAGCTTGAAAAAAAACCCAGTAAAAACAACAAATATATAGTTTCTTAAAACATAAATTACTTCACACTTAAATTAATATAAATCTTTACATATCAAAGGCTAGATGAACCGTGCCATGAGAAAATCAACATAGTGCGTTTGTGACCAGCATGGATCCAGACCAGCCTGTGCATCCCGCAGTCAGAAGCGCTGTCTGGTCAGGATCCATGCTGTTTGCTTTCAAAGCCTATTGCAAACAGAGAAACTGTTAGCGAACAGTATGGATCCTGACCAGACGCGCGGATGCACTATGTTGGTTTTCTCATGGAGTGGCTCAAATGCTAATTAGGAAAGGTTCATAATAACAGCATACCATTAAAGACTGTCTAAGTGGATTTGTCAACACAATGCAATAATAATCCACTACCTTTAGTATGAAAGAAATCAAAATATAAAATATAATGTTATTACATTTATCCTTTGTAACTAATATTTAAAAGATTTTTTTGTGACTTTTTTAAACATTATTCCTATCTTGTATCAGAAGTATCAAATTTTTGCCATACACAAAGACAGTATAAACTAAAACTCTTTTCCTAGGTAAATCGTACACTTGCATCATAAAATAAACATGTTGAAATACAATCTGTTTTTGAGCTATGTACAAAAGCTGAATGCGATTCAAGATACACTGTAACAAAACATCTTTCTGTTTCGGCAAATCTGTACGAAAAATGAAAATGATTCAAGATACGCTGAAACTAAACATCAGTCCATCTTAGTCGGCAAATCTGTACGGAAAATGAACGCAACTCATGACACGTTGAAACACAACATCTATCTGTGTCTTCAAACCTATATGAAAACTGACCATGATTCAAGTTTGTATAATTACCTTCAGACATAGTTGATTCCAAGTGCGGCTGTGATGACTTCCTTTTATGGCCACGTTTTTGTCGTCTATGCCTCGCACCCTGCCTGGGAAGATGAAGCCCAACAAGAACTGTGTCAGCCGATCTATGATCTGAAGCAATTTTAAAAATCTATACATCTTGTCAATTGAGGCAGTACACATTGTGATGAAAAATCGGCTAATTCATGTAATTGCATACTCCTGTGTGCTATTTCGATCAGCACATACTCGCATATGCTATTTTAGCATGTACCCTTATAAATTATGCTCTTTTGGCATGTACCCTCTTATGCTATTTTGGCATGTACTCTTGTATGCTATTTTGGCATGTACCCTTGTACGCTATTTAGGCACATACTTTCATAATGCTATTTTAGCATGTACTCTCACAAGCTCTTTTGTGGTTTTTTTTGGCCATTAACCTAACAAAGCACAAATAAGCATATGCCAAAATCACATAAACGGCTAATCATCATTTTGAGTGTACTACCTTCGAAACTGTTTTCTTGACTACTATATTACATTTATCACTATTTTTCAACATTATTTCATTAATTTGAAGGCCTTCGTTTTAGGGCTGTGAATCGTCAGACAAGTGGCGATCCGATCCGATCCTCGAGTCAGGGCTGACGATTCACAGATCGAACCACGGATCACCAGCAAATAACTAATATAATGATACAAAAATGCAAGCCTGTTATTTTTGTACTTCTTTCTTTATGGAATCTAAACTTTGGAGTTCTCATAGTGCTTAGTTAAATAGTTTTGACCTATGTTTAATGTTTTGCTCATTAATAAGTCAGGTTCGCGGGTGGACTTGTTCGACCATTCTTGCAAATGAACGATATGATGTCGGTCATTAATATCACAATATTTAGTAACAGTTCCGCACTTTTTGTTAAGAAAATTTTATTTGTTGGACAGAAATTTCGTATCTAACTTTTTATTGAATTTAATTACTTAAATGATAAATGTTTATTCACTGTTTTGACAGATTTCATAATTTAAGTTCGAATATAAGACCAATGCTAACTCTACCTAAGACATTTGTTTACATCCAGTTTAGAATCTGACAACACGTATCGTAATCGTCATGTAGATGTGCAAGAAAATTCATTGAAGACGTTTAATGTGGCTTTAATTTAGTTTTATAGATAGAATTTTACATATTGCATGTACTAATTAAAAAGATCGTGATCCAACGATCTTGGCAATGACGAATATCCGTACTCGAACTTTTGGTCAAACTCGTGGATATCCGAGTACTCGGATACTCGTTACAGCCCTACTTCGTTTCAGCTATTTGTCTTCCTAAATTTCATAAAAGTACAACCTATTGTCAGTATCTGAAAAATTCTCCGAATGGGGGAGGGAGAGGGGCAGAAATTCTGCAGCAGTCCCTATTGTCCCAATGTCAAATGCCTTTGTGTCTTTTTACCAACTTTGCAATTAGCTCTCTTAATAGTTCCAGGTACAATTCTAGAAACAGTTTAAATGAACTAAGACAAAAAATGAGCTCAAAATCTGATCACAATCTTCTTTTTGCCAATAATGTGACATGTGCCTGTCATGTTGTAACAACAGACTGCACCTGAAAATAGATGTACTGAGTATTGATACTGGTCCCTGGCAATCCTTAAAATCATTACAAGAACTGTCTGGAATTTTGACTTCTAGAGACAACACAAGTAAAATAAAGCATCAAAACAATTTTGGAAAAGTTTACGCTCCACGTTTGCTTGTTAAAGACATTTTTGTTAAATGACTATTTTAAAGAACGCGGGTTCGGTTTTTGAATCCTACTACGGTCATGAATTTTATTTACAACCTGGTACAGCTGTTACTGCTTCTACACAGAAAAGGTAAAATGTTGTGATCATGACCTTTGACCTCTAACTAGGCATAGGAAAAAGAGATAAATATAATTGCATCTTTACTAATCCTACCAGGTGTTCTGTATATAAAAGTGCTTTTATTGTGACACTTCGATACAAGCAAAACTGTATTATCTGCACTATAAAATACTTACTGGTATTTCATTTTATTATCGGCTTGTTAAAAGTTAATTTTTACCATAAGTAAGTTGACAAAATCACAGGAACCAGTGGTTCAGGGTTAAATCAAACACATATTAATAAATCCTAAATGATTTTGTTGTGCAAAAATGTATAATATTGTGTCTTAAACTGGTTTCGTTTTCTACTCTATTGTGTAATTGCAAGGGAAGTAAACTAATAGATATATCTGCTTTAAAGTACTAGCCCAAGGCAAGAGTTGACATTCTTTGCGGATCACAACTTTGAATTAAATCTTAAAATTTCTGTTATTGATATTAGCAAAATTATCATACATTGCACATTTGTGAAATCATTTTTGTTAATTTCAAGGACTTGGAAATCGATTTCTATACTATATTTAACGTATTTCTATCAATGAAAATGTTAGGGTCTATCTCTACTCTAACTGTAACCTGCGTTATGCTCTATACAGGTTGTCAGTTGTCCAGGTAAACAAATGATGTTGAGTTAAATGAATATGAGGTCAGGACCTTCCGGACACTTAAAAAACATGGGAGTGGACACTAAAAAGTTACTATTTGACTTTTGACCTCAAGATGTTACTGACTAGTGACATGGACTGTGTACGTCAATTGGTGTCATGATGGTAAACAATTATGTGTTCATTAGTTTTGGTCAAATTCAGTAATAGGCCTCCAGAAAGGAACAACATATGGACAAACCAACCGAATGAATAACACATATTTGTGACTCCAATATAACCCCCATATACTTTGTATCTACTGAGATTTACTTTGTGTATAATACAAAGGTAAAAATCACTGGCACCTACTTTTTAAAGTTTTGATTTTAATTTTACCTTTAATTTCTGCATCACTGACTGTAGATGAATGCACAAAGGAACCAAGATCCCTTAAAGGCAGCCCAAAAGTCTGGCCGTCAGTCGATGTCTTATTTGGTACTGGTAAATCCATTATGTCCTGTAATGTTCTTCAGCCAATCAGAAATATTGTCTGTTTAACTCTCCTCCAATCAAAGGTTCTGTCTCCTGGGACTTTCTCAAAGATACTCTCCTCCAACCAAATGATCTGTCTCTTCTCAGCCAATCAAATATTATTTCTTTTTTTTTTATTGTGACTCTCCTCCAATCAAATGTTCTGTCTCTTTCTAAAAGTGTCTGCTGCTGTTTATGAATGAAACAAAGTTCTGGAGCCAATTTCTGGAGTGTGTTCAAATGTTCGTTGTGCTGTGATGGTAGAACAGATGATCTGGCATTTTTCTATCTGAAAATAGATAACAATTTTATAATGAGTAAGCAAGTTTGTAAGTTTGGAGACTAGTCTCAAAAGACAACTCTGCCATTGGTCAGTTTAATACAAAACCTAAAACTAAACTCAAAATCGACCAATCAACTGCTCTGGCATAAAAAATGATGTTCATTTTTAGGATCAAATAATAAAGATACACATTACTTTCAAAGACAAGTGAGAATGGTTACAAACAAAAAGGAGCTGGTCAGCCAATCAAAGTTTGTCTATTTTTTATAAATATCTGACTGACCAATGATACATTATGCCAACTTATAAAGGTACTTTCATGCAACTTTGAAAGTATATTTTCTACACTACCCCAATCAAACTCATCATGCAGGAAGCTGAACCGATGAACAAATGCCAGTGGCTGCCTAATTATTATTATTTATCATTGTTTTCAATCAATAATATCTTGAGAAGAACATAATTAATAAAACTGATTTAATGTAAATATATATTCTCTAATATTTATTAAAGTGGTATTATGCGCATCTTACTGCACATAGTGTGTTTTTGGTGAATGTTTTATGAAAGCAATTTTCGGTTGCTGTGCATTTAAATGTGTTAAATTAATGACAATGGCGTATAAGTATTTGAAGTTGATTCTTTAGAAATAAAGAAATCGGACTAATAAAATAATAGTTCTTTTCTTCAGTCTTCTACGCAATTATCTCCTTTACCTAGGTATAGGTAGAGATTTCTTAAGCTGAAGGGGAGCAACTCCTGCATGCAGTTTGACTTTTCTTAAAAAGACTGCCCCAGTCAAAATAAGAAAAGTCATATTTGGAAAGATATTATTTCATATTGGTTTCAGGAACAGTTTGGTATATTGGGTTAAAAGCTATAATTTCCTCCACCCTTTTAACACAGACATCTATTTCAGCTGGATTTTTACTTGAAAAATGCGTATAATTCCACTTTAACTTTGACTCTATTTCCTCTATGCTAAGGTCATATTGTAACTTTACAGCTTTCAGTCAAGGGCAAAGGCAATGTTTTTCTTATTTAACATAGCTAGCAGATGAAAGTCCACCACTGCACCACACATTTCCTTCCCAAAAAGAAAGATCCAAATATCCCTTTTGTCATTGCATCAAACAGAAGTAGGACACAGAGGTAGAAGAGAACAATACACAAGCATAGCATGACTTTCATACTTAAAAATATTCAACCTTGCTGATGCCAAAGATAACAGTGACATGTTATAATGTGAATTGCATCAAATCACTTGGCTTTTCACCCTAGCAGGGTTTACCAACATGCCCCCCCCCACCACTCTCAACCACCCTTAGTTTAACACCATCCTTAAGTCCTATTATATCAGATTTTCACAATCGTTGGAATTCATTTTGACACATACTACATTCACACCCAATTTTAAGAAATATCATTCTAAAAGACAAACCAAAATGCAACTAAATATAGAAACCTGTGAAATTCACACTATAAACATAATCCTGATTCTATCTACAACCGCAAATACCACTAAATACCACATCACTATAACATTCAAAACAGTTTCTGTCTGAATACAACAACAAAAACTCCTAAGATGTCTGCATAAGCCAGAAATCGTTTTGTAACAATGAGCAGAGGAAAAATCCAATACATCAACAAGTCACGTTCTATAAAAAAAAAAAAAGGGTCTTCTGATAGAAGTACTTAGATCTTACCTATAATGTATACCTTGTCTTACCTATATGTACAATTTACCTATAAATACAACTTATATATACACATTGCCTTAACTATATGTACACTTTACCATGTATGTGCAACTTGGCCAACCTAACCAAACCTATACATACACTTTACCTTACCTATATGTTAATATTACCATATCTATATGACACTTTACCTTACCTATATGTAAATATTACCGCATCTATATGACACTTTACCTTACCTATATGTTAATATTACCATATCTATATGTACACTTTACCTTACCTATATGTTAATATTACCATATCTATATGTACACTTTACCTTACCTATATGTTAATATTACCATATCTATATGTACACTTTACCTTACCTATATGTTAATATTACCATATCTATATGACACTTTACCTTACCTATATGTTAATATTACCATATCTATATGTACACTTTACCTTACCTATATGTTAATATTACCATATCTATATGTACACTTTACCTTACCTATATGTTAATATTACCATATCTATATGTACACTTTACCTTACCAATATGTTAATATTACCATATCTATATGACACTTTACCTTACCTTTTTTTTTTTTTTTTTTTTTTTTTTGGTTGGGTTTAACGTCGCACCGACACATTTTAGGTCATATGGCGACTTTTACCTTACCTTTATGTGCACTTTTACTATATGTACACTTTACCTTACCTATATGTGCACTTTTACTATATGTACACTTTACCTTACCTATATGTACACTTTACCTTACCTATATGTACACTTTACCTTATCATTATACCATGCCTCCATTTCTTACCTACAAGTACATTAAACCATCTGTTAAACCTGTATTCATAAAGCATGAATATTACTATTCACATTTTCTAAAGTTTTTTTCTGATATTTGTTTAAGAGCACGATTCATCATCATCATTTATGTAACATATTAAACTGATTAAACCAGCATTTTTTTGTAAAAAGACTAAAAAAAATCTCAGATACTAAAAAAAAGACCTTTCATCTCGATAAACACTAATACGCTTCCAGGCATTTTGTCACATGTGAAAACACAAAATTCTTTGTTTACTAACAAACTGTTTACCTTGTTTACCTTTTTGCACCCGTATACATCATTAAAAGTGGGCAAAGTCTCAGTTCTGTGCATGACAGTTGCTGATTACTTACGCACAACAAGACAAAATGAAGCAAACACCTCAACGTGAGTTGTATCAACACAATTTAAGTCAAACAGCGACTATCCTGAATGACGTTGCAGTTTAAATGATGACCATCCCTGCATTATTTCAGGCACTTTAAATGGTGACCATTTCAGGCACTTTGAATGATGACCATCCCTGCATTATTTCAGGCACTTTAAATGGTGACCATCCCTGCATTACTTCAGGCACTTTAAATGGTGACCATCCCTGCATTACTTCAGGCACTGTCAGGCAAACGAGACATACATTATGCCCCTGCAAAGCTTCCTCACTCAATTCAAGTGTTTGGAAATCACAGCAAGGTATATGGTGGGGGCTGGTGGGGGCGAATGTGTGTGAGGGGGTGGGAGTGGGAGGACTGGGAAGAAACCTGACATACTCGGACATGGAGGCCCTTACTTTAGGAAAAACAAGTGCTGTATAATGACAACATCACCGTTTATTTGAAGCTCTTGCAACAATTTACTACCTCCCATACAACAGCTCCAGGTTCACTGACCTTTGTTTCACAACAGAAAATGTTTTTTTTTAGAACAAGAAATAGAAAACAATCCACTTTCTTTCACACCACAAACACACAAAATAACTTACCTGTCAACCTCACAGAAAAAAACACAAACTCATTTACCTTTGACATGCTAACACCAAAACCTAGTTATTTAGGCTAAAGATTAAACACTGAGAAATTAACCGCTGGCTTCCAACAAAAATATTAATGATTATATATACAACAGTCTGACAGAAGGTTGGCAAGTCAGTTGCCTATGATAGACAAAATACATGTGGATGAAACAAGAACTACTGGCATGACTGTAGCAAAAGTGTAATAGATTACCTCCCTTTTTTTAAATAAAATACTGTCAAATATCTCAAGTATACACAATGTTGCTTTTGTATCATCTTTAAATTCTATGAACTCATATAAACAGTGTTGTGTAATAAAGATAGATAGTGACTTAACACACATTTACAAAAAACAAAAAATTACATTACAATTTTAATCATAACAAAAAGGGAGGTAATCAGAAATTCTAACTAGAAAATGCTTTTGTAAACAAGAGCTGTCTCCATAGGATGACATATGCCCCCGATGCACTTTGAATGAGTAGTTATGGCCGATGTTAGAGTTTAGGACCTTTGACCTACGGAGCTGGGTCTTGCGCGCGACATGTCGTCTTACTGTGGTACACATTCATGCCAAGTTATTTGAAAATCCATCCATGGTTGACAAAGATATGGACCGGACACGCCCATCAATGCACTATCCTTTAAAGTCTAAGTGTGACCTTGACCTTTGAGCTACGGACCTGGGTCTTGCGCACGACACGTCGTCTTACTGTGGTACACATTCACGCCAAGTTATTTGAAAATCTATCCATCGATGACAAAGATATGGACCGGACACGCCCATCAATGCACTATCCTTTAATGACTAAGTGTGACCTTGACCTTTGAGCTATGGACCTGGGTCTTGCACGCGACACGTCGTCTTACTGTGGTACACATTCATGCCAAGTTATTTGAAAATCCATCCATCGATGACAAAGATATGGACCGGACACGCCCATCAATGCACTATCCTTCAATGTCCAAGTGTGACCTTGACCTTTGAGCTACGGACCTGGGTCTTGCGCGCGACACGTCGTCTTACTGTGGTACACATTCATGCCAAGTTATTTGAAAATCAATCCATCGATGACAAAGATATGGACCGGACAAGAAAATTGCGGACAGACTGACAGACCGACAGACCGACAGACTGACAGACCGACAGACGGTTAAAAAACTATATGCCTCCCTTCGGGGGCATAAAAAGCTCATGTTTCCCCCAATGCAAAGGCCTGTAGGCAAGAAGTCAATAGGGGTCAGGAGCGAAAGTCAAAGAGACACTGATGGTTGGCTGCAATAGGGATCATCTACTTGGCATGTCCAGTCATCCCGCTAAATTTCAACACTCTTGGCCTAGTGGTTCTCAAGTCACTGTTCAGGCTCCTGTGACCTTGACATTTGATCAAGTGACCTCAAAATAAATAGGGGTCATCTACTCTGCATGTCCAATCATCCTATTAAGTTTCAACATTGTAGCTCAAGTGGTTCTCAAGTTATTTCCAAAAAAATGATTTTACAGGAACAGGCCACTGTGACCTTGACCTTTAATAGACTGACCCAAAAATCAATAGGGGTCATCTACTCTGCATGTTCAATCATCCTATGAAGTTTCAACATTCTGGGTCAAGTGGTTCTCAAGTTATTGATCGGAACTGGTTATCAATGTTCAGGCCCCTGTGACCTTGACCTTTAACGAAGTGACCCCAAAAACAATAGGGGTCATTTACTCTGCATGAACAATCATCCTATGAAGTTTCAACATTCTGGGTTGAGAGGTTCTCAAGTTATTGATTGGAAATGGTTTTCCATGTTCAGGCCCCTGTGGCCTTGACCTTTAACAGAGTGATCCTAAAATCGCTAGGGGTCATCTACTCTGCATGACCAAACATCCTATGAAGTTTCATCATTCTGGGTCAAGTGGTTCTCTAGTTATTGATGGGAAATGGTTTTCAATGTTCAGGCCCCTGTGACCTTGACCTTTGACGGAAATAACCCAAAATCAATAGGGGTCATCTACTCTTCATGACCAATCATCCTATAAAGTTTCAACATTCGGGGTCAAGTGGTTCTCTAGTTATTGATCGGAAGTGGTTTTCAATGTTCAGGCCCCTGTGACCTTGACCTTTGACGGTGTGACCCCAAAATCATTAAGGGTCATCTATTCTTCATGACCAATCATCCTATGAAGTTTCAACATTCTGGGTCAAGTGGTTCTCTAGTTATTGATCAGAAATGGTTTTCAATGTTCAGGCCCCTGTGACCTTGACCTTTGACGGAGTGACCCCAAAATCAATAGGGGTCATCTACTCTTCATGACCAATCATCCTATGAAGTTTCAACATCCTGTGTCAAGTGGTTCTCTAGTTATTGATCGGAAATGGTTTTCAATGTTGAGGCCCCTGTGACCTTGACCTTTGACAGAGTGACCCCAAAAACAATAGGGGTCATCTACTCTGCATGACCAATCATCCTATGAAGTTTCAACATTCGGGGTCAAGTGGTTCTCTAGTTATTGATCCGAAATGGTTTTCAATGTTCAGGCCCCTGTGACCTTGACCTTTGACGGAAATAACCCAAAATCAATAGGGGTCATCTACTCTTCATGACCAATCATCCTATAAAGTTTCAACATTCGGGGTCAAGTGGTTCTCTAGTTATTGATCGGAAGTGGTTTTCAATGTTCAGGCCCCTGTGACCTTGACCTTTGACGGTGTGACCCCAAAATCATTAAGGGTCATCTATTCTTCATGACCAATCATCCTATGAAGTTTCAACATTCTGGGTCAAGTGGTTCTCTAGTTATTGATCAGAAATGGTTTTCAATGTTCAGGCCCCTGTGACCTTGACCTTTGACGGAGTGACCCCAAAATCAATAGGGGTCATCTACTCTTCATGACCAATCATCCTATGAAGTTTCAACATCCTGTGTCAAGTGGTTCTCTAGTTATTGATCGGAAATGGTTTTCAATGTTCAGGCCCCTGTGACCTTGACCTTTGACAGAGTGACCCCAAAAACAATAGGGGTCGTCTACTCCAGCAGCCCTACAACCCTATGAAGTTTAAAGGTTCTAGGTCAAATTGTTCTCCAGTTATTGCTCGGAAATGAAGCGTGATGTACGGACCGACGCGGACGGACAGGGCAAAAACAGTATGTCTCCTGCATGTCCAATCATCCTATGAAGTTTCAACGTTGTAGGTCAAGTGGTTCTCCAGTTATTTCCAAAAAATGATTTTACATGAACAGGCCACTGTGACCTTGACCTTTAATAGACTGACCCCAAAATCAATAGGGGTCATCTACTCTGCATGTTCAATCATCCTATGAAGTTTCAACATTCTGGGTCAAGTGGTTCTCTAGTTATTGATCGGAAATGGTTTTCAATGTTCAAGCCCCTGTGACCTTGACCTTTGACGGAGTGACCCCAAAATCAATAGGGGTTATTAACTCTGCATGAACAATCATCCTATGAAGTTTCAACATTCTGGGTCGCGAGGTTCTCAAGTTATTGATTGGAACTGGTTATCAATGTTCAGGCCCCTGTGACCTTGACCTTCAACAGAGTGACCCTAAAATCGTTAGGGGTCATCTACTCTGCATGACCAATCATCCTATGAAGTTTCATCATTCTGGGTCGAGTGGTTCTCTAGTTATTGATCAGAAATGGTTTTCAATGTTCAGGCCCCTGTGACCTTGACCTTTGATGGAGTGACCCCAAAATCAATAGGGGTCATCTACTCTGCATGACCAATCATCCTATGAAGTTTCAACATTCGGGGTCAAGTGGTTCTCTAGATATTGATCCGAAATGGTTTTCAATGTTCAGGCCCCTGTGACCTTCACCTTTGACAGAGTGACCCCAAAATCAATAGGGGTCATCTACTCTTCATGACCAATCATCCTATGAAGTTTCAACATTCAGGGTCAAGTGGTTCTCTAGTTATTGATCGGAAGTGGTTTTCAATGTTCAGGCCCCTGTGACCTTGACCTTTGACGGAGTGACCCCAAAATCAATAGGGGTCATCTACTCTTCATGACCAATCATCCTATGAAGTTTCAACATTCTGGGTCAAGTGGTTCTGTAGTTATTGATCGGAAATGGTTTTCAATGTTCAGGCCCCTGGAACCTTGACCTTTGACGGAGTGACCCCAAAATCAATAGGGGTCATCTACTCTTCATGACCAATCATCCTATGAAGTTTCAACATTCTGGGTCAAGTGGTTCTCTAATTATTGATCGGAAATGGTTTTCAATGTTCAGGCCCCTGTGACCTTGACCTTTGTCGGAGTGACCCCAAAATCAATAGGGGTCATCTACTCTTCATGACCAATCATCCTATGAAGTTTCAACATTCGGGGTTGTCTACTCCAGCAGCCTTACAACCCTATAAGTTTGAAAGTTCTAGGTCAAATTGTTCTCCAGTTATTGCTCGGAAATGAAGTGTGACGTATGGATGGACGGAAGGACAGACGGATGGACAGACGGAGGGACAGACAGGGCAAAAACAGTATGTCTCCTGGGGGAGACATAAATATACTGGCCAAACTTTTCTTTCAAATCAATACCAAATTTCTGCATAAACCGTTTCCATAGAAGAAAGATAAGAAGAAGCAGTTTATAAAGCTTTATGCAGAAACTGCAATGACAGTCAACTTCCTAGTATCTTTTTGCTATGGTAATATTTAGAGCAAAATTTTGATACTGTTTTGAAAATATATACTTTTCATAAAATAAATTGGCTTGGTGCATTTTGTAGGTATAGGTAGCACGGCAGAGGAGAGGTAGGGGGTGTGGAAACAAACACGATTTTATTTTAAACCCAAGATGAGTGGGCTATTTTTATTTATAAAATTATACTTTGTAGAACTCACTGAATCAAACTGATGAACAATTATAATTCATTAATATTCATTACTACAGAAAAACAAGAGGACCATATTGGTCCTGAATTGCTCACCTGTCCACACGCAACCCAGATCATTGTGGCTAAGTTTCATTGAAAATCAACATTCTGACCAATTTTCATGAAGATTCATTGAAAAGTATGGCCCCTAGAGGCCACAAGGTTTTTCCATTTTTAGACCTACTGACCTAGTTTTTGACTGTACCTGACCCAGTTTCGAACTTGACCTAGATATCATCAAGGTAAACATTCTGACCAATTTTCATGAAGATCCATTGAAAGATATGGCCTCTAGGGAGGTCACAAGGTTTTTCTATTTTTAGACCTACTGACCTAGTTTTGGACCACAGTACACCCAGTTTTGAACTTGACCTAGATATCATCAAGGTGAAAGTTCTCACCAGTTTTCATACAGATCCCATGAAAAATATGGCCTCTAGGGAGGTCACAAGGTTTATCTATTTTTAGACCTACTGACCTAGTTTTGGACCGCACATGACCCAGTTTCGAACTTGATCTAGATATCATCAAGAAGAATATTCAGACCAACTTTCATATAGATCCCATGAAAAATATCACCTCTAGAGAGGTCACAATGTTTTTCTATTTTTAGACCTACTGACCTACTTTTTGACTGCAGTTGACCCAGTTTCAAACCTGACCTAGATATCATCAAGGCAAACATTCTCACTAATTTTCATGAAGATCTCATGAAAAATATGGCCTCTAGAGAGGTCACAAGGTTTTTCTATTTTTAAACCTACTGACATAGTTTTTGACTGCACGTGACCCAGTTTCAAACTTGACCTAGATATCATCAAGATAAACATTCTGACCAATTTTCATGAAGATCCATTGAAAAATATGGCCTCTAGAGAGGTCACAAGGTTTTTCTATTTTTAGACCTACTGACCTAGTTTTTGACCGCACGTGACCCAGTTTCGAACTTGATCTAGATATCATCAAGGTGAGCATTCTGACCAACTTTCATAAAGATCCCATGAAAAATGTGACCTCTAGAGTGGTCACAAGCAAAAGTTTACGGACGGACGCTGGACGCCGCGCGATCACAAAAATGCATTCTAATTTCCAGTTCCAGTACAGGGTATAATGTGAAATGGCCTTTAAAGTTAGTTCAAAAAAGTTGAAAATAATCTGGAAAGGTATGCTGCCTAAATGACATCACAAGCCTTTAACAACAAGCAACTGTCGACACAATGGGCCTTTAAACAATAAGCAACTGTACAGACATCCTTGAAAAAATAACAGCCAGAAAATGTTGGAGACTGAAAGCATTTCAGCCCACACTCTGCAATTCTGTCAGAAAAACTGAAGGATTAGAAACAATACAATTTAAGTGCCACATCTGCATAATCCTTTATTCATTTTTATGTCCACAGAAATTCAGAAAGAGTGGGTGTAAGATTAGGTTAGTGGATAAATGCTTATGCTTTTGCAATGTGTGTATCTAAGTGACTGACAGCCCTGTGAAAGGGACGCTGAATGAGTGTTACAAATAAAGCCACTATATGAGTGCGAGTGGAAACGAGTGCAAGAGTATGAAGGATATGACTGATTGAATAGCAGAGTAAATGAGTACTGTGAAATCATTTAAATCCGCTGGCATGAAATTTCGTGCAAACGTGAAAAAGGACTGTTTCGCGCGGGCTTTAATTCGCGCATTTTCAATTTATAAATGAAAAAATAAAATTAAAAAATAATATTAGCGCGGTCTTAAATTCGAGCATCGGTTCTGGCGCGAAATATGCGAAAATTCGTCCTACGCGAATAAAAATGATTTCACAGTAGTTTGGAACTGTGAGTGATTGAGTTAATTAGTGTTGGAACTTGGAATATGTTAGAAGTGATGGAGTTTAGTACAGGTAGGAGCTTATGAAGATAGTGTGAAAGCACAAGGAGGATTCAGTGAGTTGAGTCAGAGATGGTGAGCGTACATGTGAGAATAGGGTTTTAAGTAACTCAACATAGGGAAGAGCGACAGAGTAAGCAATTTAAGAAGCATTGGTTTTAAAAGCTTAAGACAGAATGAATGTAAGTTTCACCTGGTCAATGAGGGGAAGCTGACTGACTCTGTACAAAGAGGAAGCAAGTGACTAAGTGAGCCAGAGAGGCTGTAAATATTCAAGACTGGGAGACTGACTGAAGATTCAATGAGTCAGAAGAGGAAGTCAGTGACAGTAGCAGTCAGTGAGTGAGTCAATGATAATGAGATCTGAGAGCAGATGAATCAACATCTCAGTGGGACGAGGAGTACGTGACACAAGCAAGAAAGGGTATCTGAGACTGAACCGGAGAATGACCTGAGACTAAAGAAGAAACAGTGGAGTGGGTGGCTCTAAGGGAGTGCGGGGCTTCTGTGAGCAGTAGTAAGGTCACCAATTTTGATGAAATTGGTGTATATTGAGAGTAGGAGGTAGACAAAAGAAATTATTGTATACATTTTTGTTTGGGCTTATAACACGATGTAAGTCATAACGTACATCTATAATCTCTTCCTGAATTTAGATTTCTCTCACAACAAACTTCAGGAGCTCACTGGAACTATGAAGACAAAACTGTAACCTATACTTATCATAAACCACACAACTTTTCCTATCAGTTTCAGTCGAGCTGACAAACTTTTCCCCAATAAACCAGATAGCAAAGTGAATGACGTCAATTAGCAAGAAAAGTCTCAAAGAAATCAACCATTTTATTACTTGCACTTGCATATTTACTTCCCTTCCTGCTTCCCAAAGCTAATGTTTACATTTTCTATAGTTACTGACCCAGTAACGAACTAGACAGACAGAATGCCTGTGCTGTATATAATCTGATTGCTTCCCCATGTCTTCAATAATCAATATCTGGAAATAGGAAAGAGTGTTAGTAGTGCATTCAACTCTCTTAGGAAGCATAAGGAACCCAAATATGACCCCATGTCGCTCACCTCGAGAACCCTTCTTTGACACAGAAACTCTTATTTCACACGATGACCTGTAATTTCTATGGTATCTATAGCAAAACAGGTACAAACTTCATTCTCATCAAGGTGGCTTGCTACATACTTCTAGCTGCTTATTGCATTATTAAGAAAAAACATCTCTTCATCAAATCCTATACGGCCTCAAGAGCTGCTTTATTTTAAATAATCACTTCAACCCGGGCTTATTCTGATGTTCTGATAGGGATGAGTCTCATGGGGTCGAATATTGGCCCAAATTCGAATATCGTCCCAAATTCCCAATCCAAACAGGCATGCTCTTTTCCAATTCCATTTCTGAAAATTCATATGAGAAATCAAAATATGCCAAGTTAAAGAAACAGTGAAAAATCAGAAATTTTGTCTTAACTGTAGAGTATTTCGGACAGACATATATTTGGATACACCAATATGCAGTCGTAGAAAGTGGTTTGAATTTTTGTTCCAGAAATTTACTTTAAATTTAGTATCACTAAATGTAAGACTTTGTAATCATCTTGACTGACACTAGGTTTCCTCTTGCAACAGTCTTGTTTCAATCAAAACTTACCAAAGAAATAACAGCTAGGTTTTACCAGCAATAACCGAGATCAATATTTCTAACAAAGATAACATACAGCCTATGAAAATCAAGTTTTCATTTTTGTCCCCATTTTTAATAAATGTCATATTTCAATATCAATCCTGCACCTAAAACACAAAAAACAGTCACTTAAATCATCATTATTATCACCTAAAAAGATATTCATTATCAAATATCAAAATTTTACTTGCAAAATTAACATTTTGAGATGAAATTTTTCTGATTTTGTAAGACACCTTTTCCCCTAAAACCATGTGAATAAGCACTGGTGCCAGACCAGAAAGAAAATGCCTCTATACATGTTATACCCTACCCTTAGGTATTCTATAAGAACCATGGTCATGAACGGGAAAATATACTAACCCGTTTCAATCGTAAATTTCTCAACTTAAACGCACAGTTCGGTGAATGGGTACCTAGTATATTGAACAAACGATAATTTATCTTCCATCGTGCACCAGTCACATTGTCTCAATATTCCATATTGCTGAGATTATCAACGTATTTTATGCTTTCGTCAACGTTACAGAAAAAACTTGCTTGATCTTCCCTAATGAACATCCGGTCTAGAGGTCAAAGCAGTGTGCACATGTTTGGCAAAATGTAAACAAACAAAAACAGAATTTAAAAAAAAATCACATTTTTACAAACCCCAAATGATGAATGAAATTCATCTTGTATATGATCTTCAATTTTAAATCGTACATTGGTCTGCATCTGTTCTGTTTATTTTATTCATTTTGCACATTTATGCTGCATTTTCACATTTTAGCGAAACACGTGTAGTAAAATGACGATTGACATACATTTTCACATTAGCCAATCAGAATGGTTTCGTAATCTAGAACGGAACTTCACCAGGGAAGTTCAAGCAAGTTTTCTGTGTAATGTTGAAATAACTATAAACTACGCATTGTTTTTCTAAGATAAGATGTATTGAAGAAATGTGACCGGTACACAATGGAAGATAAATTACCACTTGTTTGATATCCATAGTACACATGTACCGAACTGCGTGTTTTAGGTATGAATTACGCCATTGAAACGGGTTTCCCCTTCATGACCATGGTTCTTATAGAATACCTAGGGGGTTGGTATTACATGTACAGAGGCATTTTCTTTCTGTTCTGGTGCCAGTGTGAATAAGCCTCACTAGAATACCTGATATTTGGTCCACAGTTCTGGACAGCTATAAACTGTTGCTATGACACACAGAGGGTAGGGTGACCATGACACTTCTTTTTAAACCCTGTCATGACTGTGCCAAAGAAAGAAAAGCTTATACATGATCCCTACCCTTAGTATCTTTAACCATGTCATAATGGAATAATGAACCTTCAATCCTAAATCCTAACTTAAACGCCATTTCGGTATGATAACACTAGTATATTGACACAAACATAATATTCCATCTCACCGTCAATTGTCTCAATATTCCATATTGTGAGAATCAACGATTTAGCTTTCGTCACGTTACGAAAAACTTATTGCTTCCCTAATGAACTTCCGTCTGAGGTCAAAGCAGTGATCAATGTTCAAATGTAACAAACTAAGCACATTTAAAATAATCACATTTTTACAAACCAAATGATTAATAAATCATCTTGTATATGATCTTCATTTAATCGTACATTGTTGAACTGTTGTTTATTTTATTCATTTTGCACATTTATGCTGCTTTTCACATTTAGGTAAACACGTGTAGTAAAATGACGTTACATACATTTTACATGTAGCATCAAATGGTTCGTAATCTAAACAACTTCACCAGGAAGTTCAGCAAGGTTTCGTGTTGTTGAATAAACTATAAACTACGCATGTTTTTCTAAGATAAGATATTATTAAATGTGACCGACACAAATTGGAGATAAATTACCACTTGTTTTAAATCCCATAGTACACATACCGAACTGTCGTTTTAGGTATGAATACCCATTGAAGGGTTTCCCCTTATGACCAATGTTCTTATAGTATCTGGCGGTTGGACTTTATGACAAAGTCATTTTCTTTGGTTCTGGTGCCAATGTGAAAAGCCTACTAGAATACTGATACTTGTCCACATTCTAGAACTAAAACTTTGCTAACAAATGGAGTGACCGCACTTTCTCTTTTCTGTATGATCCAATATTAAATGACTAAACTGTCAATTATCCTTTACATCAAATGATTTGTGACTCAATCCAACTATTGCCTTTGTATATATATAACAATATTTCACCTTACAAATGCATCATGTATCAACATGGATGCAAAGCTTAGGTAACTTACCTTTAGAATTGTTGATGTAATCTAACCAAAGCCAACATTCAGTGCTAAACCAATTCAACGTTATTATTGTGAATCATAACATACTAGTTTATCTGAAGAAAAAAAAATTAACTGCAATAAAAAAATACAATAACACCTCCCGTCCCATAAAAAGAACATGTTTTGGTATGTAAGACAGTCATGTTTGAATGTTTTTGTTTAAAGACACTTTGTTAACATACTAATTTAGCAATCATTGTTTATTAAAGACATTATAACATGTCATTTGTGCTACATTTACTTAACTTAAGCCTATCATCACTATCATAAGCTGAACTTATTTTTTTCTGTGACTGAATGGGTATTAAAGAATGTCTTAACTGATTACTTAAACTAACGTAAGTGATGAGTGACATTCAGAAACAGTTGACAAGGGACTCATGACAGGTGCCAAATACTTGCCTATGTGACAGTCAAAGGGCTTGCAGAAAGATGTGGATGCTGAAACCTACAAAGACAAAAGTCTAGCGGGCAGGTTTTACAGCTGGCATTGAGCTGACATGTATGGTTGCTTAGCAACTGGTTGCAAGAGTGAAGGATGGCAATACGGCAATGCTTGATGAGAATGCTGGCAGTGTGACAGTCAAAGGGCTGGCTGACAGATGTAGATCCCTCCCAATGAGACCGTAAAAACTGGCTGACAGGTGCTGATAATGGCAATTAGAAAGTCACTGCTGATTTTAAATGGCTGGCTGATAGGTGTGGATGTTGACAATGAAACAATTAGAAGAACTGGCTGCCAGGGTGAAGGATGGCAATACAGCAATGCTTGGTAAGAATGCTGGCAGTGAGATAGTGTGCTGGCTGCCAGGATGAAGGATGGCAATACGAAAATGCTTGGTGAGAATGCTGGCAGTGAGATAGTGTGCTGGCTGCCAGGATGAAGGATGGCAATACGGAAATGCTTGGTGAGAATGCTGGCAGTGAGATAGTGTGCTGGCTGCCAGGGTGAAGGATGGCAATACGAAAATGCTTGGTGAGAATGTTGGCAGTGAGATAGTGTGCTGGCTGCCAGGATGAAGGATGGCAATACAGCAATGCTTGGTGAGAATGCTGGCAGTGAGATAGTGTGCTGGCTGCCAGGATGAAGGATGGCAATACGGAAATGCTTGGTGAGAATGCTGGCAGTGAGATAGTGTGCTGGCTGCCAGGATGAAGGATGGCAATACAGAAATGCTTGGTGAGAATGCTGGCAGTGAGATAGTGTGCTGGCTGCCAGGATGAGGGATGGCAATACAGAAATGCTTGGTGAGAATGCTGGCAGTGAGATAGTGTGCTGGTTGCCAGGATGAAGGATGGCAATACAGAAATGCTTGGTGAGAATGCTGGCAGTGAGATAGTGTGCTGGCTGCCAGGATGAAGGATGGCAATACAGCAATGTTTGGTGAGAATGCTGGCAGTGAGATAGTGTGCTGGCTGCCAGGATGAAGGATGGCAATACAGCAATGCTTGGTGAGAATGCTGGCAGTGAGATAGTGTTATGGCTGCCAGGATGAAGGATGGCAATACAGCAATGCTTAGTGAGAATGCTGGCAGTGAGATAGTGTGCTGGCTACCAGGGTGAGGGATGGCAATATAGCAATGCTTGGTGAGAATGCTGGCAGTGAGATAGTGTACTGGTTGACATAATAATGATGTGTACAGTGCTGACAGGTGTGGTTGCTGGCACTAAGACAGTATAATTGTAAGTTCTGGCTGACAGGGCTTGCTGACTGATATGTTACAAGGCAACAATGAAAGCCTGCGGCAAAATACTTATGTAGGCACTGTGACAGTAAGACTTGACTGATTAAATGACAAGATCAGACTGGCATGGATAATTATTAGACGCAATGCTAGACGAATGGCAAAATTCTCATATCTCTGACACATTGTATGAACAGATAAGAAATAATTCTTGACTTACCTTGCCTTAAACTTAATATTATCATGTGATTTGCAAATTAATCTCCATTTCATCCAATTTTCTGAAACTATATATTCCTTCTTTAACTATTTTTTTTTTCTGTAAAACACACCAAAAATTCTGCCAGCAACCTTTTCCTTATCAGTATCACCTTCGATCATTACCAGAAATCTTTCCAGAAATAATCCAATCTACAGTTAGTTTAATAACCTCTATCTGCACTAGTTCTACCCATGATCACTGTTCATGATCAATATACGATTTTCCCCCCAACTAGCTCTCTCCGTTATAAATACAGTTTACCCATTTTATGTTTTTTGTAAATATTTACATACCTTTCTTCCTTCTTTCATAAGTACTGACGAACATACTAGAAATTTCTAGGTCACATAAAGTTATCTTTGACTATTTACATTTAACGTGATACAGATATTGTGAAGCATTTAATACAGGTCAAAGGGCTTGCAATGTCAAACATATCAAAAGTTATATGTTTGTAATCTTTATTTAAAATGTATTAAACTATTTAAATGCCAGATGAAGAAAAATAAATGCAAACAGCTGGTACCACCATGTGACCAGAATTTTGAATTAACTTTCATATATCCAACTGTTTCCTTTTCGAAATTTATAAAAAGCTGTTTCGAGGGTTCAACGCAATAAGGGGGCGTATCTACATATAATAATCATATGTAGATACGCCCTTATTGCGTTGAACCCTCGGTTTGCGGAATATTTCTATGAAAAGAATCTGAAGACGCTTTCTGCTAGGTGTATTTGTTGTTACTGTTGTTCTTCTTGTTTTAGTTGGGTGGTTAAACGCCACACCAACACAAATATGGCCAATCACATTTAAGATTTTTCACCTTTCATAACATTATAATCTATTAGAAATTTAAGGTTACAAATAGTAAGAGATCTATTACAAATTACAATTTCTTGGCCAAAATCTGATTAACCACCTTTAAAAAACAGGACATCAAATTCCACAGGCAATGTCCACAGGACACAACTGTAAAATCTAAAATATCTAACCCAGAAGTGACCCCAGCTGCCAGGCTACACAGCTGTTCAATATAATTATGTCAGTTAATTAATAACCACTATACCAGATACCTATTGAAATATATTGACACTGATGACTATCTTTATCGTTTCATAATAAAGGCCAATATAAGAAAGAACATTTTATTTTTTTAAAGCACAGAAATATTCATTATGGAAAATAAGTTGTGTAGAAACTCGAATAATGCAGTATATGTACATTATTTCAGATTGAAAGTAAAGACCTGGGGTCATTCTTTCATTCTTGTAATTTCAACATAACATCATATCTTTGATCAAGTCTGTATTTTGACTGCCAATCTTCATTTTATGTCTGCAGAGCTATGCACTGCAGAAAAAAAATGCCAACTATTTCCCTTATAATGACTTTATCGTTAAAAGTTCTATTTAGAAACAACAATTGACATTATCTTTATACTGTTCATAACAGTAACTTATGCTATTAACAATAATTTTACCATCTTTTTTTTATTTTGTATATTAATCACTTTCACTGATATATAATTCGCGAAAAGGTACCAAACGCTGATAATTAAATAATGTTGTGGTACCTTTTTGCATTAAATCCAGCTAATGGCTATTATGTCGATAAAACCAAATTTTCAAGTTTTCAATATACCTAAAATTCCAAAGTTCCTTGCAATATTTGAAGTCTATCGGTACAATTTCCTTTCAAAATACACCATGTATTGTGCACGGCTCAACTACAGTCCAAAATATTGCAATCTGCAAACAAGAAGTCCTTAAAACTGAACTCTTAAATCCACAAAACTGTACTTCAAAACTGGCGATATGCAGTCAATGAAGCGCCTTGAATGAATACAATGTACACACAATATCAATGTTTCCCCGATAAGCCTTAGGTAATATTACAATAGAGAATGATCTTTTGCTTTTAACTTTCTATTAAGTCAGTAAACTAAAATACACCTCAAGTTTATAAATAATATAATATCTATATGTGTGTGTTTAAAATTAACTTCAAAATGCTAAATATAACAATTCCTGTTACTGTTTATATGAACAAAAAAGTGTTTATCAAATCCTATTGCTGAGGCACGTTTTTTTTGCCAAAATTTGATGTGCAAAAAGAAAGACATAGTATTTTCACAATTATGCTTGAGGAATCCCAATCATATATAATTTTTCATGGAAATTTTGCAAGCTTATGCTGTAACAACCACAAGTATTATTCTATGATTCTTAACCCTTACCCTGCTAAATTGCTATAATGAACTTGTCCATCTTCCAATTTGGACAGCACCATGAACTGTTAAAAGGGCTGCCCATACCAAATAGACACTGGCTAAATAGGAAACAGTACCGATCATGATCAAACTGCATGGATGTGCAGGCACTGGTCGCAAAGGCAGATTCAGTTGTGTTCAGCATGGTAAGGGTTAACAAGAGCTCGCAGAACATGAAATGCCCCCCTTGATACATTCAGTAATTGCACAAGAAACAGAAATTATTTGCTCACTGTAAACAAAAGTTCTACTGTTCTGGTTCAATGTGACTTTGACATATTGATCTCAAATTCAACAGGGGTCATCTGCTGGTCATAATCAACCTCCCTATTAAGTTTTGTGATCCTAGGCCCAAGCGTTCTCAAGTTATCATCCAGAAAGTGTTTAACTGTTCCGAGTCAAACAAACACTGTAGATTAATCCAAATCACCAAATTAATTTCTAACCATGGTCTAACCATTTCAACAGCTATACACTTACATTGTAACAATAACAGTACTTTCCAATCATGATAAAAAAGCGCTCAATAGGTTAATCCAAATCATCATCAAAAAATCTTGTTCCAACACTATTCAGTTACATTAAATACTGTGAGATTAATCCAAATCATAAACTAATTAACGAATCATGCTTAACTTTAGGGTCGGTCAGGTAACTGTATTTTTAGCTCACCTGTCACATAGTGACAAGGTGAGCTTTTGTGGTCACCCTTCGTCCGTCGTCAGTCCATGCGTCAACAATTTCTTGTTCTTCTAGTTATGGGGAGGACTCTTTTGACAGGTTGAAAATGGTCTTTTAAGCCAAGACACTCAACATTTGTCTGGTAAGAGGGGTTATAAATATGTGCAGCAGCATTACAAGGAATGTGAGCAGAATTTCAATCATCCTCTTTAACACTTTCATTTTAATTACTGATTTCTCTAGATTAAATGGAATAATCTGGCAATCTTTTGGTGTAATTCAAGTGCAGTTGGTACATATCTGTCAATCAATGGTATAAGTATGGATGCACGGATTCTCTGACATGATGCATAGCAGGTTTTCTAGCAGTTTGTCATGTCATTTGGCAGGGAAAGTAAACAAGAGGGCCAAGATGGCCCTAGGTCGCTCACCTGAGTAACACACAGTAACAGTGTAAACATGTTTTACCTAGTGATTTCATGGATACATATATTCTGACCAATTTTCATTAAGATTGGACCAAAAAATGTTGCCTCTTGAGTGTAAACAAGCATTTTCTTTGATTTGACCTAGTGACCTAGATTTTTATCCCGTATGATCCAGATTTGAACTTGTCCAAAATTTCACGAAAATAAACATTCTGACAAAGGTTCAGGAAGATTGGGAGTAAAAAAGTGGCCTCTAGAGTGTAAACAAACTTTTCCTTTGATTTGACCTAGTGATATAGTTTTTGACCCCACATGTCCCAGATTTGAAATCATACAAGCCTTCATGATAACATTCTGACCAAGTTTTATGAAGATAGAATAAAAAATGTGCCCCCTAGGATGTAAGCAAGCTTACTCTGATTTGACCTGGTGACCTAGTTTTTGACCTCACATGATCAAGATAAAAAACCATCTGAGATTTCATGCAGACAAACATTTTGACCATGCACATCAAATGAAAAATGCAGCCCCTATTGCATGCACAAAGTTTTTCTTTGATTTTAAAACGTGACCTAGTTTTTGACTCCAGATGATCCAGATTCCAATCTGGGCTAAAGATCATCCTTTTGACCAAGTTTATGAAAATAGGGTCATAAACTTGGCCTCTGGAGTGTTATCGAGCTTTTCCTTTGATTTGACCTTGGTGACCTAGTTTTTGACTCACATGACCCAGATTCAAACTTGACCTAGCAGTCATCAAGACAAACATTCTGACCAATTCTCACGTGTTTCAAACTTAAATTGTGGACTCTTGAGTGTCAACAAAATTTTCCTTTGATCTGGCCTATTGACCTAGTTTTTGACCCCACATGACTTAGTTTTGAACTTGATCTAGAGGTCACCAAGACAAAACATTCTGATCAAGTTTCATAAAGATTGGGTCGCAACTGTGGCCTCTAGAGTGTTCAAAAACTTTTCCTTTGATCTGGCCTATTGACCTAGTTTTTGACCCCACATGACTCAGTTTCGAACTTGACCTAGAGATCATCAAGACAAACATTCTGACCAAGCTTCATTAAGATAGGGTCATAAATGGGGCCTCTGGAGTGTTATCAAGCTTTTCCTTTGATCTGACCTGGTGACCTAGTTTTTGACCCCACATGACCCAGATTCAAGCTTGACCTAGCGGTCATCAAGACAAACATTCTGACCAATTCTCATGAGTTTCAAACTTAAACTGTGTGTAACTCTAAGTGTTCACAAGCTTTTCCTTTGATCTGGCCTAGTGACCTAGTTTTTGACCCCACATGACCCAGTTTCGAACTCAATCTAAAGATCATCATGAAGAACATTCTGACTAAGTTTCAAAAAGATTAGGTCAAAACTGTGGCCTATAAAGTGTTCACAAGCTTTTCCTTTCATCTGGCCTAGTGACCTAGTTTTTGACCCACATAAATCAGTTTCGAACTTGACCTTGAGATCATCAAGACAAACATTCTGACCAAGTTTCATAGATATTAAATCACAACTGTAGCCTCTAGAGTGTTCACAAGCTTTTCCTTTGATTTGTTCATATGACCTAGTTTTTGACCCCACATGATCCAGATTCGAACCTGACCTAGAGATCATCAAGCCAAACATTCTGACCAAGTTTCATAAAACTGAGTCACAAATGTGGCTTCTAATGTTCACAAGGCAAATGTTGACGGACAACACACGACGGACGCCACACGCCAACAGACGCTGGACAATGACTGGTCACAATACCTCGGCTTAAGCACTTCATGCACAGGTGTGCTAAAAATAAACATAAAATCTTTCTTGAGTCTCATAACTTCAGGTACTTGAAGTTACATAATGATTTAATGCTCTGTTTAAAGAGAGATATTACAGTCCCGTACAGTCTGACAAAAGTTATTTTGGATTTACAAAGCAGATTTTCTTTACCTAAAGGGAGATAATATAAAATATAAATCTGATTAAAACTTGTTGTTAAGATGAATTCTAACATTAACAGCAAATTGTTATCATGGCCAAGAGAACCTGTCTATAACGACCACCCTTGAGAGTGTCAAAATGTGGTCTTTATAGCAAGGTGGTCTTTATTCACAGGTTGAAATACACTGTAAATGTATAAATGGGAAATAAAACATGTGGTCTTTAGAGCCAGGTTGTCTCTGTTCAGTGGTGGTCTTTAACACAGGTTTGACCGTATATAATTTTGTGTTAACTGTCTGACATTAGCATATATGTCTGTACAGTATATTAATACTGTGAAATCATTAATATTCGTGGGGAACTAATTTTCGTGGATTTCATGGTTGATTTAATCCACGAAATTTAATCCCAATGAACAAGTAAAATTCCCATTCATTTTATGTCCAAAAGTTGAAATCCACGAATTCATATCCCTATGAAATTGCCGTTTTGACAAAAACCAAGAAAATTCATGTCCACGAAATTTAATGATTTTACAATATGTGCTGCATACTTTGAAAAAGCAATGTGATCCTTTAAAGACCTACCACATAATGTGATAATGTGATATAAATTATGAGCATTAACAAAATCTGTACAGACTACTTAAACATGCAAAGTTTATGTCCAACAGACATCATAAATAATAATTAGCATTTAGTAATCTCTTCTTTGTTATGCACATCAGATTCAAACATTCTGTAGAAAAAAAAATATGGTAGATAAGAATAATCCTGGTGGATTAAAGAAGAATCCTGTCTCAATAGAGGTTATATAATGCTTAATGCATGAGCATACGAACCATTTACTAATGTCAAAAAGACATGAATGTTAGACAGTTACTGATCAGATAAAAACATGCCTTCTTTACATTCAACTTGGACAACCATGAGCTTTGATAAAATTTTCTGGACAACTATGTATAAAGCTATCTAAAAATCTTGAAAGTGGTCAAAATGAAATGAATCTATCTGGTCCATCAATAATTCAACAGTAAAAGACTCTGTGAAGGGCCACAACTCTGTCAATTTAGTTCAAAAGCAAGTGCAGCTTCAACATATGCCTATACAAAGGGCCACAACCCTGCGAAAGACATTGATACGGGACAATATGATAAAGTGTGTAAAGTGACTTTCCAATTCAGTTGAACAAAAGCAATGTGCTTGGAAAGGACTATAATCCAAGTAACAGATTTAAGCTTAAAATAGCAATCAAGGGACATAACTTCTGGGGTAAGTGGAAGTAACTTCAACTGCTAAAGGAGAAAGTTTTTCGTTACCATACCTCATCATGTCAAATGTACAGTTTGATTAACACCAGTTCAACAACCAAATGACAACCAAGGGAGATAATTTCTGGAATAAAGGGAAGTCATTATCTTCGAAAAGAGCGAAACTTAACATACCTCATCATGTCAGATATCCAGGTTGGTCAACAGGAGATCAACTACCAAAACCTGCAAGTAGAAAACACAACTCTATCTAGAATCATTTATTGAACTTTATCTTACATCAGAATATAGTACGTCAGTCCATTGTGGAATTATATCAGACTTCAGGAAAGTTGGGAAAAATGGCCGAACATTCGGTCCAGCAATGCCTAAAAATCTGCGGGATTGAAAAACAATAAGCCGGACTAAAAAAAAAATGTTAATGCACCACATAATGTTGCTTTTCTCCATCATATACGAGCCAGGTGCATTTCTCATTAGTCCATTTCTCATTAAATGTTTGGTAAACCCTCTTATTTTTGTACATTCTTTTCTTTTCTTTTCCCTATGATTATCAAGCATTAATTCATTCTGCCCCAGGCATAATATGTGGGTAGTGACACCATTTTGATGCAAGGATCATCCTACAAGGCGATTTGAGCGATATCGTCGCTGTAAAGCCGGCCACTTCGCCTAATTATCGCCTCCAGGCGAAATCCGAATCGCCATGTTTTTCTGAGTATTGTATTCTGTTTACTTAAAGTTGTAAAACTTGATGCATATTCTAGATTAAATTACCGATAAATCCATAGTCAACCCCGCCTACTCGCCTGTCAAATTTCAGCCAATCGTATCGTTAATATCCCACAGTGTTAATCAATAATATTGTAAGCCACCGGCATTATGAAAATTTTCAATCGGCATGTAAAAAGCCAATAAACTTAACAAGTGCATGTTCTTATGCATCAATAGTATATTATTTATTGATTTTATTAAAACTTACTTCAAAAAATATTTCAAATACTGTCAATTTCTATAAATGAATTGCCCGGGCGCTGTGGATAAAAAAAAATACGATTCCGCAGACGTCTGAACTGCCGTACAAAATTATTGTAAAAAGATCGCCAATATCTACGAGTTTGGTACTATTTTCGAAAAGATTAATAAATATATCAATTAAATGTATAAATCTGAACAATTTGATGCAAGAATCGGGCATTATTAAAGCAAGAGAATCGACACATGAATGAAAATGTTCACGGCGTTTCGATCGTGCACCTGATAAACTTACGAGTTTCGGACATACAAATTTCAGATAAAAATTTTAAGGCAACTTTTTCTTAGCTAAGTTAATACTTTATTTATAAATTCATGAAAATAATAATGCAATAGTCAATTTCCTTAAATAATTACAGTTTATAAGTTATAGCAAGACCCACAGAAAGTGGAAATATATAATTAATAAATTATAGGCTGGAAACTGAATACATTGTACTATGCAGATTCTTCTCCTTAAATTCCTCGATTTCTCCCTAAATTCTGCGGAGGGAGAAGTCACTTCTCCCTAAAATTTTGACTTAGGATGATCCCTGTGATGTGTTGTCAAGATGTTGAGGTTCTCTGGGTACGACAAATGCCGGTCAGTCGGACCACATCCAGATTAACAGCGGACCGCATCAAAATTATCATGTCATGTCCGTCGGACAGACGACTTTCCGGAAGTCTGTTATATAATATATACATATTTTAATATGTTGTTCGGGCTTCTTTTATACTTTTGTTACAGTCGCTTTCGTAGTCCAGCTCATGTTTAGAACCAATCTCTGACAACTGAGTCAGAAAGTCTACTCTCCCCAGGCTCAGTGGTTTGAGCATTGGCCTTCAACCCGGGCAACCCGGGTTCAAATCCCGCCTCAGGCACTAGGGATTTTTTCATCATAAAATTCATTCCTCTTTAATTTCTGTT
Source organism: Mercenaria mercenaria (assembly GCF_021730395.1). Classification (NCBI taxonomy): domain Eukaryota; kingdom Metazoa; phylum Mollusca; class Bivalvia; order Venerida; family Veneridae; genus Mercenaria; species Mercenaria mercenaria. Next base: position 60,738,884 of record NC_069378.1, read on the forward strand.
ATGCTTTGAAATGCATAAGACTTTTTTTAAACTTTGTTTTCTTGTAATTAAGGGAAAAAAGAAAGACCAAAAACATAATTATGCAATTCAGGATATATCTTCTAGGTGACATTTGCAAGTATTTTCAAAGGTTGATAATATGTTTGTTTTTGACTTGTCTGCAATGTTGATATTTATACATTTCTGCCCACGCAACAGATGTCTCTAATAAGAAAATATAATATAAGTATATATATATAGTATACACAGAATATTTTCCTTAACTTTGTGAAAAAGATGAGTTAATTATAAAGCCTTAGGTGGAAATTGTACAAAGTCTTTTCCCTTATTTTTGTGGCCAAGATGACGCCACAGATGAGTTAATCCAGCCGGGGTCAAGGCCAGTGCAACCTGTCTCAAAACCCTAGCACCTGACTGCTTGTTTTTTTAAAGGCCTGCTCCAGTCCTACCTTTTAACCTTAAATTGTCGCTGAAAAAGCATGAAAATCCTGACTACGAACTATGAAATAAAGTGTGGCGCGTGGTCGTTAACTGTTACCTATTGTAATTATGGGTTGCATACACACAATAGAATTTGAATAGCCATGCACGGAGCAGGGCTTTAAAACACAGTTTTAACCATTACCCTGCTAAATTTCTAAGATGGACTGATCCATCATTCAGTTTGGGCAATACCATTTATTATTCAAAGGTGTGTTCACTGAAAATTTACAAAGTGAATAGCGAACAGTGCAGACCATGATCAGCCTGTATGGATGAGCAGGCTGATCTTGGTCTGCACTGGTCGCAAAGGCAGAATCACTTGCGACCAGCAGGCTAACGGTTAAAACTGACCTGAATGGCGGGGTGGCTTCCAAATGTAGACACTGGTTTCAAAAAAAAATAAACAAATTCCATGTAACCACCAGAGAGCCTTGCATGTGTTTTTCGATAACATATCAATTATTCAAGAGATTTACCTGTAATGGCTTTTTTTACAGGGTATTATTTCTTCCTTTGTCAGACTTGGGAGTAATCAAATCCGAAACATCTACTGTAGACATAAGTTCTTCTGAACTCTTGCCTATTATTTTTCTTCTGGGAGTTAACTTCCGATTAGATAACATTTACTTGTCTTAGTAGCATTATCCCCTTTTTCACTGACTGCATGGACCTAAGCATGCGGAGCAGAGGAGGATTCTGCAGACCAGCTCCTTGACTTATGGTTTCACTAGTAACAATAAACATTTTCCAAAAAAAAATTCAAACTATCTTCACAATCAAGTTCAAATAGAATTTTATGCACACTAAAATTTCCAGATGTGTTTTATATCGTGAGAAACCCAACCACGAAAAATCATCAGCTGAATGAATGAGGCTATAAGTCTGGTTTAATACCGTGCCATCCTTTTTTTCCCACTCATGTTTTCCACACACAAAACAGGCAATCACCTACAGACCCAGTTTTTTCAGACATATTAAGAGCTTTTTCTCCCGATTTTAACAAACGTAATGAGAACACACAATAATCATTGGAATGACGTCAAACTATCTGCTGTCAATCTGTTAAAGTAGATATATTGAGAGTTTTACAACTTGGGTAATATGGCAACTGCCCGGCTTGTGATAGTAGAGCAGACCTCAAGTGCCCCCTCCAGACATTATTTTGATGTTACAGTAAGACACCATTTACCCACTCCAGACACAATTTTAATGCCAGGGCAAGACCCTAGGAGCTCACTATGCTGGAGCTGTGAAGCAAGACCCTATGTGACGTATGTGTCCCCTCCTGACAATGTTTTAAAGCACAGGTACCTGGGAAGGTCCACTGACCCTACCCGCCCCCTCTCATCTTCCCCACAGCCTACGGACACTCCAACTGTTTCAATAAATAATGAAAAGACACAATAATCAATTACAACATAAAGGTCACATGCCATGGAATGACGTCAAACGGTTTGCTGTCAAATTCAGAGAGTGGGAGAAAAGATTTTCAGTATTCACTTAAATATTCTTACAAACATAAATTCAAACTAAAAAAATTTTCAGCTGCCATACTTCCAGAGAAATGCCACCAAGAACAATTAAATGCATCAATTTATGAATTAATTCTAATTCTGTTTCTCAATAAGGAAATGAAGAAACAGACATTCGTCACATAGCTAATTTCTTCAAACACACAATAATGAGCATTTTCTCCTGTATCAAAACCACAGAATATAACATGTAAATTTTAGAATGACGTCAAACACATTATTCATGATGATATTGCACAAACAGAATGTTGAAATAAATATTTTTTCTAAGTATTCTACTTTAAGTATCCCCTTTACTCCAAGTTTATGTAAACAACGGCAGTCATTCAGTCTCAAATCAATTTTTCATTCAGTAAAGTAAGGTTATATACTATCATTACATATTTTTCACACAAAAATTATGCTTGCCTACAAAAGCCAGTTTCTTACTTTTTCACAATATCAAAATTTAATGTTCAATTATTTGAGAAAAATCTAATCAAAGCAGGGTGACAATATAGACACTGAAATGACGTCAAAGAGTCGAAACATTCAATGCAGAGTTTTCACAAACCCTTTAATACAGCTTTTCTTTACAGCAAAAACCAATTTTTCAAATTTTGTGTGCAAGCCTTCATATAAGTCAACAGAGAAAAGAAATCCTTTAATATTCCGCTGATAATTTAGGGAAAAAAATGTTTAGTTTCAAAACAACCATTTTTCTTAATTTTTGGAATGAGCCTTTTATGCAATCACTTTCTTTTATTTCTTTGTTATAATATCATGGGCTGAACAGAAAACTGTCATAACTCAATTGAATTTTAAGAATGAGTTACAACAGTTTTCTATTCAATCTGCAATACATAATTTACAAACAAAAAATTTTGCCTAACATTATTTTTGTCAGTGCCAAAATATGCTAACTCTAGCCTCATACCTTAAATTATGCATGAAACTGTAGATAATATAAATATAAAGCACTTCCAACATTCACTTCTCATACAAGTTCAGTATCTCTTTGTCACATTATTTCATACAAGTCATATAAACATTCCATGCCTCAGTACAAAAGTTAAAAGCTCTTGACCCTATTCGTATTTAAGTCACAAGTTAATGAACAATGACCGAAATATCTTAAGTTTTTAACTTAGAATCACAAATTTGCAGGAATATCCATGGTATGTTCCTCAATTTATCAGTGCATAATTATATACACTTCCAATCCTTAAATATTCACAAATCTTTTCCTAAGATTGATTAATTTCCAAATATGTTAAAGATAGAAAATCTTACAATTTGCTTTTAAGTCCCATTTTATACACTGTCACAATACAATGTGTGCAATGTGCAAATGAATACCTTAAAACAGAAATAAAATTTTCGAGAAATTTTGATTATTTACACAGGTTATCATGTAAAGTTCAAATACAGCCACAGCTGTGACAATGCACCTTTTATGATTGATCAACTCTCTGCATAGCCATGTCAGGACTGTTTGCTCTGTGAGGCCACCAGTTTTAATCCAGAACAGTCAAAATCATCTGCTGGATATTTCAATATACAGTTCTAATAACTTAAAGACCTGCTCCAGTCCTACCTTTTAACCTTAAATTGTCACTGAAAAAGCATGGAAGTCCTATGAACAGTGACGCCTGTCAAAATAGAGTCTATTAGTATATATAAATAGTAATACCTATGGTTTTGCGTGCTAAAGTGTGGCGCATGGCCATTAACTGTTACCTATTGTAATCATGGGTTGCATAAACACAATAGAATCTGAATAGCCGTGGAGCAGGGCTTTAAACCCACTATATGGTATAATCGGAGACTGCTGGGACATCTATATTTATGTGACACCAAGTCACTTGCCCTCGTCTCTGTGGGTTCAAGTCCTGCTCAAATCTTCAGCTAGCTTATAAATGGAAGATTAACTGGACTACAGAACTATGGTGTCCCTCAGATCCTGACATAGTCTTGACCTTGAGGGGCACTGCAAGTGGGTTCCTCTTCCATTATTAAAGCATGAAACACCATATGACCCTGAGCCAACAAATATAAAGTCTGATAAATTTGCATTAAAATCAGTACTTTGTGGATAAATTATATCTTTAATCTCTTGACCACTCCACTGCTGCACTGGTCACAGGGAAAACCACTTGCAGCCAGCAGACTAAAGATTAATCATTAATTTTGAGCCAGTGTTTTTTACGACCTGTGCACAAGGTGGCCGACCCACATGACTTACCTGGATACATTACACAAGGAGAAAATGTCTGAACGGTCTGCAATAAGTTCTCAGAACTTTTCTCAAACATTTACCCCCAACCATCAACTACGAAAATGTGTACATTTAATATCTACACAGTCCACGTAAGAACTGATGGCAGACATTATGTGTGGAGGAAAGCACTCATATTACTGTCTAAATTGGTGCACTTTATTTAATGAAAATCTGTCAAGTAATAAGGAAAATAATATGCAGAATGTTATCTGAATCAAGCTGTTTTCTGTGTGTGTACTGTATCCAAAAGTCAAGTGGGTTGGCCACCCTGTGTGCACAGACAAGCTAGAGTGTCAGGTAAAAAAAACAAGAGGGCCATGAAGGCCCTGTATCGCTCACCTGACCTATTGACCTAAAGATCATCAAGATCAACATTCTGACCAAGTTTCATTAAGATATGGTCATAAATGTAGCCTCTAAAGTGTTAACTAGCTTTTCCTTTGATTTGACCCGGTGACCTAGTTTTTGCCCCCACATGACCCAGATTCGAACTTGACCTAAAGATCATCAAGATTAACATTCTGATTAAGTTTCATGAAGATACAGTCATAAATCTGGCCTCTAGAGTCTAAACAAGCTTTTCCTTTGATTTGACCTAGTGACCTAGTTTTTTAACACACCTGACCCAGATTTAAACTTGACCTATAGATCATCAAGATTAACATTCTGACCAAGTTTCATTAAGATATGGTCATAAATGTGGCCTCTAAAGTGTTAACTAACTATTCCTTTTATTTGACCCCCGTGACCTAGTTTTTGACCCGACATGACCCAGATTCAAACTTGACCTAAAGACCATCAAGTTTAACATTCTGACTAAGTTTCATGAAGATATAGTCAAAAATGTGGCCTCTAGAGTGTTAACAAGCTTTTCCTTTGATATGACCTAGTGACCTAGTTTTTGACTCCATCTGACCCAGATTTAAACTTGACCTAAAGATTATCAAGATTAACATTCTGACCAAGTTTCATTAAGATATGGTCATAAACGTGGCCTCTACAGTGTTAATTAGCTTTTCCTTTGATTTGACCCGGTGACCTAGTTTTTGACCCGACATGACCCAGATTCAAAATTGCCCTAAAGATCATCAAGTTTAACATTCTGACTAAGTTTCATGAAGATATAGTCATAAATGTGGCCTCTAGAGTGTTAACAAGCTTTTCCTTTGATATGACCTAGTGACCTAGTTTTTGACCCCACCTAACCCAGATTTGAACTTGAGCTATAGATCATCAAGATTTGACCAAGTTTCATTAAGGTATGGTCATAAATGTGGCCTCTAGACTAGCTTTTCATTTGATTTGGCTTGGTGACCTAGTTTTTTATCCTACATGACCCAGATTCAAACTGGACCTTAAGATCATCAATATTAACAATCTGACCAAGTTTCATGAAGATACAGTCATAAATGCGGCTTCAACAGTGTTAACAAGCTTTTCCTTTGATTTGACCTGGTGACCTAGTTTATGATCCCAGATAACCAAATATCGAACTCGTCCAAGATTTTATTAAGGGTAACATTCTGACCAAGTTTCATTAAGATTGGGCCAAAAATGTGACCTCTAGAGTGTTAACAAGCTTTTTCTTTGATTTGACCTGGTGACCTAGTTTTTGACCCCAGATGACCCAATATCGAACTCGTCCAAGATTTTATTGAGGGTAACATCCTGACTAAGTTTCATTAAGATTGGGCCAAAATTGTGACCTCTAGAGTGTTAACAAGCTTTTCCTTTGATTTGACCTCATGACCTAGTTTTTGACCCCAGATGACTTAATATCGAACTCATCCAAGATTTTATTGAGGGTAACATTCTGACCAAGTTTCATTAAGATTGGGCCAAAAATGTGACCTCTAGAGTGTTAACAAGCTTTTCCTTTGATTTGACCTGATGACCTAGTTTTTGATCCCAGATGACCCAATATCGAACTCGTCCAAGATTTTATTGAGGGTAACATTCTGACCAAGTTTCATTAAGATTGGGTCAAAAATGTGACCTCTAGAGTGTTAACAGTCAAATTGTTGACGACGGACGGACGGACGGACGGACGGACGGACGACGGACGACGACGGACGCCGGACACAGGGTGATCACTAAAGCTCACCTTTGAGCACTTCGTGCTCAGGTGAGCTAAAAAAGGTAAAAAAATAAGTTGTTTAACTTCAATATCTTCACAGACTAGTTGTTACACAGGCATTGTTTTTTGGCAGGGCAATGACCTCATTATTCATTAATTAACTAGAAAGACTACAATTGGTTTTGTTTGTGCTTTTGAATATAAATTGCATTTTGGGTACATATTGAAATTGTGAATAGTGTCCAATTCAGTAAATGATCAATCTACATGTAACTTAACAAATACCAACGAAATTTGATCTTTTAAATAAAGAAAGACATAACCTTGGGTACATTTAAAAGTGGCGCTTTGGAAGTTTTCGACTGTAACCTAATATTTTTTCAGGTAAACATGTACCTGTACTTCAACAAATTCTCATTGACAATGGAAAGAAATTTCTAAGAGTATCAACTGACCTGGTTATGGAAATAGTATCATTTGGTAATAAACTTTAAATAAAGTCAATTTTAAATACTATAACAGACACGGGTCAAAACATGGGAAGCAATATAATAAGGCTGGCAAGCAGTCTTCGAAATCAGCAAAATGAATTATACCAATGGCCAGCTCAAGACTAAATATCTCAGGGATTTCCAAATTACTACACCTGTGCTGCTGCAGATATGGTTGTCAGCCCTAAGATCCCTAGGTCAAAAGTTCAAACCCAGCTGTGGCCTGGAATGGGACTATATCTGATAGTTTAATACAAGTCATAAACATAAGGTGCGAAATGAAGGAACTATTTTTGGGCGCAATCATGAAAACATCCATAGACCTTTATTTTTAAACTGGACTGGTCTATTTGTCAATTTGGGCAGTACCACTTTAATTACTATTCAAAGAGGAGTTTACTGAAAATTTACAGACTGAATATCTAACAGTGCAGACCATGATCAGACTGCATGGATGTGCAGGCTGTTCTTGGCATGCACTGGTCACACGTCACTTAGGTTAAGTTGATACAACCCAAAACGTCAGTAGGTCAAAATTTTAGCTTCATGACTTACAATCAAAGTTTACAAAGTAAAACGTTTGAAACTAAAGCTAGAACAATAGTATTCAAATCACTCCTTATTGATAAATGGAGTTTACAAGCCCTTTGATGAATTGACTAGATGATAGAACATATATAAGTGCTTTAACTTTCGAGCCCTCTGACACTCAAAGAAGATGATAAAACAGAAGTACTTTGTGACTGAATGATGACCCTTAAAACATAAGTTACAACCTAGTATTATTTGATTCATTGACTATTTCAGTGATTTAGGATGAATTATTACCACAATTACTGACAACATAGGTATATATCAAAGATTTAATAAAATAGTGTATTTTTCTAACACTTTTATAGCCAATATTTGGCCCCATTTCCTTCCAAAAAAGCATGTTTCTCCCCCACCCCCATATCCTATTCTTACAACAATCCCTCACCATTTTCTTATTTTAATAACTATTTAAACCAAAAACTGAACTGCAAAGCCATGTAAATTTTTACCCCCCCCCCCCCCCCACACCACCACGAAAAAAATCTCAACTTTGCTTCCACAACAAAATTATCTCTAATCTTAGTATGATCAATTTTGACACCTACTTTGATAATGATCACTTATATTTTCTATCATTCTTGAACAATTAGAAATAATCTAAAACAAAAATAAAACAAAGCATACCTACACGATACACAAGCACGTTCACAGCATTATCCACAATAACCATTAGTTAAACCTTTTTATTTGAAGTTAATCCCCTTTTAAGGAAGAGTCGCACAGCACAGGTAAGACCTACTTTGATAATGATTTTTTTTATATAACCCAGTCACCCAGCTTGAAGCCATCATCAGCTGTACCTATTCACACCTACACTGTAAATAGTACCATTTTTGACAGCGCTTTACTTTTGCTAACATCCTGTGCACCAAACGAATTAAAAAACAGTAACAAATGCCAACAAGAGTTCTAGAATTAACACTATTACTTAAACACTCAATACTGTAAATTTATCAAACTCATTTTCCAATCACCAACTAAAACCAGGCACAAAAATTATCTAACCTACAGTAATTATTAATACCTGCACTGCATGCTGTTGTCTGCTTATTTCATTGAGAGTTCTGCCAGGTGCTTTGGAATCAAAAACTCATGCTTCAAGGTATTATGTTTTGAATATTTTGGTGATATTTTTCAAATAATCTGATTTATATTTCCTCATTAGATAAACTACCTGAATGCATGTGCGAAACATCTTAAAAGCTTTATCTCTACTCCCATCAAGGAAAGACAGTTTCATGTCAATAGGTTCTTACAACACTTAATGTTACCCCCATTTAAATATTAAAGGAATTGTCACAACCTACATTCAAGCTGAAACTTTTGTTGATCAATCCTTTCAACACAAAGCCAGTAAAGAAAACTTGCACCTATATTTTACATAACATTAAATATATAAGTTCACCAAAATGTGGAATACTTTTTAAAGTTTAACTTAAAAAGTTTGTACAAAAGCTTAGAGCTACAGGGGTACACCCCCTCCCCCCACCCCCACCTGATTAGCTCAGTAGATTTACATAATATTATGAAAACTGAAAGGCTGCTACAAAATGATACTAATGATCCAAAACAAAGTCATACTATGAATAAATTAACATAATGAGCAAGTGGCATAACCATAATTATTATTAACATGGAACTTTTTAATTATCAGTTATTGTTAGATCACCAGTGCTCCAGCTAGCTATTTACAGCAGGGCGCATCGCCAGTTCCAAAATTCGTTCCGCCCTGTTGCCCCGCCAGGCACCCTGCCCGTTTTACAACCATTCATTTCTTTTTTTAGCCAAACTTCCATTTTTTGCCTCTGTGATTATAATACACTGCTTTATTTCCCCCTTTTTATCGAGTGATACACGCCGGGGGGCATTGACATAATTAGCAAACATTTAAACAATATTACCTGCTGTAATCGTGCCCGAGGCAGGCCATGATATTTTAGACTGCTCCACTAGCATTAAAATCATTGAACCTTAGTGTTAAAACAGTTTGCAAACCAGTCTGAAATCATTTTCATTTCGCGCCACTGTCAAAGTGTACTTTCGTTTTCGGTAATATAGTCGTAAATACCCCTTTATACACAACTGAAACTTAAGTCCAGACAACAGACATTTATATGTAATTAATAAAAATCGATCACAATCAAATTTAAATAGGAAAATATTTTGATTTTATCGTTTTACAAGTTTTTGAAATCGAATGTAAGTTGTCGTCTGCTTTGGGAAATTGCCGTTTTTTCATGAAGATTTCTTTGAAATTAGTTTACTAAGATGTAATGACAGGGTACACTTTAATGTCAGATACTGTGAAATGCTGTTAAACTGTCTTTACATCATAATATTTTTTCAAAAATATTGTTTAAACTGGACATTCGACGACTTTTAGAAAAAAGTGTAACCATATCCGGATATAAAATTTTGGATACCCGGAATATGTCTATTACAAGTGCTAAACTTGCTATTAGACTGTTGTAAGTTAAAAACTTTGCCTGATTTCATTTATTTAAGTGGAAGTTTAAACTTTATTTTCTGTATATAGATCTAATATGTTGCAAGTATAAATTTATAAATATCAAGTAGCCTACATGGAGAAGATGTGTGAGATAAGAATCTGGGTCAGCATTGTTTACCCCTTATTTTACTAGCGCCACCTAGCGAGTAGCTGGCTTATTATCCCCATTGTAGCAAGTAAAATAGGCCTAAACACATAGATATTGTTATTCAGTATGCAATTACAAAGAAATGTTACAAGTTGAAAATCAATGCCAAGTAAAATACAAACAGCAGAATTTTTAGTTAATAAATAGGTGCATTAGAGATGACAGACATAGCCTATTAAAAGACCATACCTAAAGTGTGCCAAAAAACATGCCTAAATTATGCCAAATTCCATGCCTAAAGTATGTTAAAATGCACTGTATGCATGGACCAGTTATATTTTTTTCCCGGGGGAGCACGGTCCCGGACAGACCACCACCCCAGAAGTGCCCTTTTCAGTGCCAGCACCCTGCCCTTTTTTAATCTTAGCTGGAGCACTGGATCACTGTTTCAAATTGTAAGATTGTGTATCTGTATGTTGAGGCCCTCATTGATGATTGGGACACCCAATGTGTAGCCTTGTTAAATAAAGTCGTTACTTACTTACTTCCCTTATGAAAAACCATCCCTAATGTCAGTGTATGGTCAGTTTATGCCTAGTGTGTTTCCAGTGAATAATACTCTAAAATCCAGTTACTTGCCAGCCTATTTCCAGAGCTGACAATAAACTGATCCAGTGTGTCACCACTGAATAACCATCATGTGTCCATGTACTTGTCAGCTAATTACCAGCTGTAAAATTTAACTTCCAGTCTGCTCTCGGTTTATATACAGTTTGTTGTCAGTGATGTTTGTAATGACATTTTAACAAAACTTCATTGATTTTTCATATAAAATTATTTGAAGGAGCTAAATTATGTAGAGTAGCTGGACATAAAACACTGACAACAAACTGGCAACAAACTGGTATGCAGTGTCAATCTGGCAACACACTGGCTACATAACTGACAACAAGTGGCTTTAGGACTTTCCAGTCTGTTGTCCTTGTATTGTCAGTGCACAGCCAGTCAACTGGCAATACTTTTCTGACAAGACACTGGCAACATACTGACATATTGCCAGTGTGTTGTCATTGTATTGTCAGTGTATAACAGTCACAACATGCCAGGCTCTCTTACATGTACAAGAGAAACACTTTAGCAAACTGGAATCTAACTAAATTCCTTTATGCAATACCAAGTTATGTGCACTTATACATTAGTGTGGCAGATGTACCAGTATCCCAATATATAGCTTGCTACTCAGTGTTACTAATCTTTTTTATTTCCCCTAGGAAAATTGTCTTTATTACCATTGTATTGCCATAGCATTGTCAGCGTATGGGAAGTTTGTTTCCAGTTTAGTGCCAGTATATATATTCTTTTTATCTTTATTAATGTTTAATATGAATATTAATGTGCAGTACAGCCTGAGACTTAAAACCTTCATTTGCTTGTGAGTCAATTTTATTACAAATTAAGATTTGCAATATTTCAGTTATCAATAATATAATATTGAAATCAAAGGAAATTTGATCAAGATTATGGTAAATTAGCATGTTTAATTTTTCAGGGTAGCGAAAATACATGACTTCTAAATTTTCGGTATCTGTTTAGCACAAATAGTTGTTGCGGACAGAATCTGTTACAATGTAAACAAGTAACTGTAAAATGATGAAAAAGTACCTTTACAATGTGCCCATCAATGCTGGAGAACTATTGAAAACTGAAAATAATTTTGGAGGGAAAAATCCAAAACTCGGCCATTTTGATAAGGTGTCTTGTAATATTTGTTTTGTTGTGAAAATTGCTAAGATAGATATATTGCCAGTGTATTGCCAGTGTGTAGCCAGCGTATTGTCAGAATCTGCTCTGAGTAAATTAATATCTAATGTACTGTCAGACAGACAGAAAATCCATACAATATTGTCACTTATGTAATTTTTATCTCGACTATTCAAAGAACAGTAGAGCTATTGGACATGCCCGTGTGTTTTTTTTAACAAAATTATGACCTTTTTTCGACTTAGAAGGTTAAGGTTTTGTATGTAAGCTGGTATCTCAGTACTTACATATGACAATGGATTGAAACTAATCACACACTTGTTCACTGTCATGATCTGACATGCACTAAGCAGGTCCCATAACTCTACTTTGTTTTTTTTTTCAAAATTATGCCCCTTTTTCCACATAGCATTTTTTGCTTAAGTTTTTGTATGTAAGCTGGTACCTCAGTACTCACTAATGGGAATGGATTGAAACTTCACACACTTGTCCACTGTCATAAGCTGATATGCATTGTGAAGGTTCCATAACCCTGTTTTGCATTCTTACAAGATTATTCCCCTTTTTCGACTTTTCTCTTCATTCAATTGACAAGGCTGTTGAATAGTCAGGCATTGCTGTCCTCCAACAGCTCTTGTTTACAATTCCAGTGTGTTGCCATATCAGTTAGATTATAGAAATTATGCTTTTTATTTCCAGTTTCTTGCCATTTTCTGGCCAGATTTCTTCCTGACACTGGAAACAAGCTGACAATATTGTCAGTGTGTTTACATGCTGATGGTTATGAGCCAGTTTATTGTCATATAGTTTGCAGGTTATGCCTAGAAACTGGAAATAATATGGAAATAGTGTCCATGTTATTTTCAGCTAACCTTTTTTTCTTGGAAGTTTGTTCCCATATAGGAGTCAAATTATTTCCAGTTACCTTTGTTTTTTGACAGACTGTTGCCAGATCATTGACAGTTACCTTGCAGCTTAATACCAGCTTGTTTCCATATTTCATTTTCGTAAGGGTTAACAACAGAAGTTGTGATCTTTATGATATAAAAATTTCCATTTATTTCATCTTCAAATCTTTGTCTTAGGAAACAGCCTAATGCTGCAATCACAAAATTTTATCTCAACAAAACCAGGGTCCACGCTTCTAGGCGACGTGAGCGAAGTGGTCGCTTTTTTTCTGATGACTTCGCTCTGTTTGTACAGAAAAGCGAAAAACAAGTCGCCCTAAAATCTGACGCCCGAGGCAGTTATCATACATGTATATATCACATCTATCAGCTTCTAATCAGCTTGTAAAAACATTACATAATCAATTAGGGAAACTTCTCCCGTTACGGGTTGTGAACTTCACCTGTCAACAAAGTATGTTCCGCCTATCATCGAATATCGTTAGGATGATTTTAATTGGTCGAAAACTTTGGAAACACCAATCAAATGAGGCGAAACAAGATTGCCTTTAATTGATTTTGTGCATCACAGATAAAAAGTGTGTGCATCACGTGTGAAAACAAACAACTAAAAACTGTCAAAAATAGGGTAAATAAAAACAAAAACACAAGTATGTCGGCGCAAGAGTCAGTAGCTGTTTATAGGATGATAGCCCATCGCAAATTGACCGATAGGGCCTAAAGAAAAGCTCTGAATAATAACCAGAGTTGTTCGTAATGTATGGTTTTAATTGCGGCTGCCAGACGTAAATATTACACAAATTAAATTGAAAATCAGACAACATGTATTTAATTTCAATCAATAAAAATCAATCACAATCAATTTTAGATAAGAACACATTAGCTTTTATCTTTTTGTAAAAGTTTTTTGAAAACGAAAGTAGGCTGTCAGAATGTCTGCTCGCGGTGACAACTTGCCGGTATTTCATGAACAGTTTTCTTAATTTTCTTCAATAAAAAGGTATTGTCATTGTAGACTTTAATATTGTCTTTGCATCATCACAATTTGTCAAATATATTCTTTAGACTCGAGAATTGGGCAATGCTTATGAAAGTGTATCAGTATCTGGACATAAAATTTTGGATATCCGGATTTTGACAAGCTGGGGTTTGAAACAGGGGTGTGCATGGATAAGAATTGAAAAATTAATTTTCTATTGTTAGTTTTGACTGGTGGAAGGAAGATGAGCCTGGCAAATCGCACTGTGTTATATGTAGTCTGGTAAAATTTGATAATGCATATGCAAGGGGTCATGACACATTAGCCAAACAACAAATAACACTACACATGCCTGTTATAATACTGATGGTGATTTAGTATTATTTATGAATGTTTCAAACTACTGCATAAATGCATGCTCACTGTGTGTGTTTGTATTTGATACTTGGCATTTTGTACTTATAAGTAAAATATGTGTTGTTTTAAAATGTTATTCCTTTGTGTTGTACCATCAAAACTGTAATATACGGTTTAATTAATGACTGTTTTGACCCGCAGCCTCACTTCTCCCTGTTCTGAGAAAACTTCTCCCTATTTCCACTGAAGGCAGAAGTCACTTCTCCCAATTTTTCTGGGCTAGCTTGAACCCTGAAAACTGAACAATTTCAAAGTATTTTAAAGTTTGCCATACAGGTTGATACAAGATTAAGTTTCCGCATAAATATACATAAAAAGACAATCTGGCCTATCAGTGAGTAAGTACAACAGGATACAGCTTTTTTTTTTTAATTAATTTTCAAAAACACCAGGATATCACAAGATCAGCTAATGTATTTTCTTGATGGGTGACATCAAATTTATGTGTTAAATGTTTACTTTACCAGTACATACAAATAGAATGAAAATTATGTACATCTTTATTCAAATTCACAATGTCCTATAAAACCAAGGGAATGGTTAACCACGAAATCTATCACCTGAAATCTTTGTCAATCTAATCAAGGAAGGTGTCTCGGGTCATTCAGAACAATTTTCATCCTTTATCATTGTTACTAAATTTTGCACTAGCATGACTATAAATAGTTTGGCTATATTAAAATTTGCACCTTTTTACATCAAGTCTTCATGTCATTCAAAATCTTACAATGTCACGGTCCTGATCAAAGTAACATAAATGGCTAGGGCCAGCATATACCTATTATTTCAGAAATATATAATTTTATTACAAATTATAACATTTAATGCTGTCTTTTTATTAAAAGGATGCTGGATGCTATACATTAGTCCAAAACACATGTCATCTTTACCAAATCCTTTTTTATGTTCTATAGTCCTGTATAATGTATATTATAATTGTAACTGACTGTCATAAGATGACAACGATAATATCCGTTATTCATTGAATATTTAGGTCAAATAGATTACCTCCCTTTTTGCGTTGCTCCGCCATTTGCAGAATTTTAGGCGCAAACAGATAGAAAACTCAGTTTTTCTTAAATATAAGGTGCTTAAATATGTATAGGCCTAAAGAGGTATATTTTAGTAGTCCTTAATAAAATACCACGTTGTTTTTGTAGAATCATAGTTATTAAATAGTTTTTTCGTTGAATTTACATATAGAATGTCATACTCTGTTTTCGCGGTTTTCTAAATTTCGGATAGATATTTTTGAAAAGAATTAAAGGAAATCACTCCTTAATAGGCATCACTTACAAAATACATCCAAGTATAATTCTGACTATTATTGCGTAATTCAAATAGTATTTTGTGATGTAAGTTTTGCATACCACTTGTACTAATGAGAAACTGAATTCTTGTATGTTTTGAATTTCAGTTTGACGTAGACAACCGAATAAAGAATGAATAAGGTCTTCAGTCTGTCTTGGGTACTAATATTTCACCTTATATTTCGCTAAGTGTTGTAATCGTATCCGACAACACTTACAATAATTATGTAATACAACCAGGGTTTTTTTTTATTCTATAGCAGAGGCCGAATATCGGCCTCGTTCCCCAGCCGAGGATTTCCCCCACAGCCAAGGATTTCCCCTACCGCAGTCGAAATTCCCCTACGTCCGAAATTCCCCCCTCCAAAATCGTAAACAAAGCAATGGAGATTACTCCCAGCGATTTTCCCGACCGAATATCGGACCCGTTCACAATTGCAGACGGTCTTTCACAATTTTCAATGGGTGCGAAAACCTTTAGAAATAGTAGAAAAATGTTAGAAAACCGTTCAGTGGACCCGAGGTTCCGGTTTTGACCAGCGAAAATCGATAAAAACTCGTATCTGACCCGCACATAATATGCCGTGGGCGTCTGCTTGTCTCGCGGTAATACTCTTTGATGCGTAACGAGTTCGAAAGCTCTGTCCCTTGTCAATCAAAATCCCAGTGAACTGCATACTGTTTGTCGACACTAGCGTAAGTATGACAGTAGGCGGAGCGTCGTATGTTAATTAGCTACTGGCAGATGTCAATCACGCCACGCGCAGACTGACACGTGGTTATCATCCGTATGTAATAAAGATGATTGATAAACAATGCAGCGTCAGATTATCGTGTTTGTACCTCTTGTTAATTAGTGGTAACAGCTTATGCTGTATTGTGTAATATGTGTTGTTAATTTAAAGTAATTATTTTATGTGCTTGATTCGATTAAATAAGCCGGTCGGCCGTTACGCAAATTTATTATCTTTGCCGAGGTATTTTGCTAGAGCAAAATTAAATATAAATGTTTTAAGTAATCAGATATTATAAGTATGGAATAGTTCTGGTGAAAAGATGAAATTTTATCAAGAATTTTTAATGTTTGCTTTCGTTTTTTTTCATATTTGTCACACGTTTTCGCGATCATGATTTTCGGACTTTTTTATCCTTTCTTACAAGATTTTCTAGTACAATTGAAACAAGAGATCACAGAGTGATCTTGGCGCCCACCAATGTGTCATTTTTGTGTGTTCCAAATTTCGAGACTTACTGACTAGCTCAAGGTCAAATTTCATTTCCGTACACAACACTGTGCATGTGGTCTAAATTCGAAAGCTGTAACTTGAGAAATGTGAAAGTAGGTCACTAGATCAATTTCAAGGACAAAGTTCTTTGTACACAAAACTATGCATGTGCATTAATTTTGAAGACTGTAGTTTGAGAAATTTGAAAGTAGGTCACTAGGTCAATCTTAAGGTCAAAGTTTATTTCGGTACACAAACCTATGCAAGTGGTCCAAATTTGAAGGCTGTAGCTTGAGAAATGAGAAAGTAGGTCACTAGGTCAAAATCAAGGTAAAATTTCACTTCACAACACAAATCTATGCATGTGGTCCAAATTTGAAGCCTGATCCTTCAAAAATGTGAACGTAGGTCACTAGGTCAATATCAAGGTCAAAGTTTGGTTCGGTACACAATCCTATTCATGTGGTCAAAATTTGAAGCCTACAGCTACAGAAATCTGGAAGTAGGTCACTAGGTCAATCTTAAGGTCAAAGTTCATTTCCGTACAAAAAACTATGCAAGTGGTCCAAATTTGAAGGCTGTAGCTTGAGAAATGTGAAAGTAGGTCACTAGGTCAAAATCAAGGTCAAATTTTATTTCGGAATACAAAACTATGCATGTGGTCCAAATTTGAAGCCTGTACCTTCAAAAATGTGAAAGTAGGTCACTAGGTCGATGTAAAGGTCAAAGTTTGTTTCGGTACACAAAACCACGCATGTGGTCCAAATTTGAAGACTGTAGCTTGAGAAATGTGAAAGTAGGTCACTAGGTCAAAATCAAGGTCAAATTTTATTTCGTATTACAGAACTATGCATGTGGTCCAAATTTGAAGCCTGTACCTTCAAAAATGTGAAAGAAGGTCACTAGGTCGATGTAAAGGTCAAAGTTTGTTTCGGTACAATTACCATGCAGGTGGTCCAAATTTGAAGGCTGTAGCTTGAGAAATGTGAAAGTAGGTCACTGGGTCAAAATCAAGGTCAAGTTTCATTTCGGAACACGAAATTATGCATGTGGTCCAAATTTGAAGCCTGTACCTTCAAAAATGTGAAAGTAGGTCACTAGGTCAATGTCAAGGTCAAAGTTGATTTCAGTGCACAAAACTATGCATGTGGTCCAAATTTGAAGGCTGTAGCTACAGAAATGTGAAAGTAGGTCACTAGGTCAAAATCAAGGTCAACTCATGTCAAGGTTCATCTTGCCACTCAAAACCATACATGTGATCCAAATCTGAATGTTGTAGGTTATTGACAAGAAGTTTTTATAAGCTTTTCCCTATATAAGTCTATATGAACCATGTGACCCCCAGGGTGGGGCCATATCTGACCCTAGGGGGATAATTTCAACAAACTTGGTAGAGAACCACTAGACGATGCTACATTACAAATATCAAAGCCCTAGGCTTTGTGGTTTGGACAAGAAGATTTTCAAAGTTTTTCCCTATATAAGTCTATGTAAACCATGTGACCCCCGGGGCGGGGCCATATTTGACCCTAGGGGGATAATTTGAACAATCTTAGCTGAAGACCACTAGATGATGTCACATACAAAATATCAAAGCCCTAGGCCCTGTGGTTTTGGACAAGAGGGTTTTCAAAGTTTTTCCCTATATAAGTCTATATAAACCATGTGACCCCGGGGTGGGGCCATATTACACCCCAGGGAAATAATTTGAATCATATTGGTAGAAGACCACTAGATGATGCTTCATACCAAATATCAAAGCCCTAGGCTCTGTGGTTTGGGGCAAGAAGATTTTCAAAGTTTTCCCCTATATAAATCTATGTAAATTATAGAAATAAACAAAGGGCCATAACTTACTAAAAAAATTGTTGAACCAGTCTGATTTTCAGAGGGACACAACTAGGGTACCAATACATCATTCTGACAAAGTTTGGTCAAAATCCCCCTGGTAGTTTCTGAGGAGATGCGATAACGAGAAATTGTTAACGGAAGGACGGACGGAATGACGGACGGACGGACGGACGGAAGGACGACGGACCACGGACGCAGAGTGATTTGAATAGCCCACCATCTGATGATGGTGGGCTAATAAAAAGCCAACAAAAGTATGCATTTAATAATAATATGATGACTCTTGCAAAAGCAACTCTTATTTTAAAGCATTTTTTGTGAATAAAAGCATGTGATCTTTAAATATTCAATGATTTGAGCATTTCAACTCTCCCCACCCACCTTGTTACAATGATAAGTGAACATTAGTGCAAGTCCATCTAAGTGACAGTGTGTATAGTTGCTAAAAGTTGCAAGAATATGTAATAAAAACATAGTTTAAAGTGTTTATTATGCATAATTGTAAATTCCCCCCTGAGTGAAAAAATTCCCCAAAACTGCTTGTCGCGCGCTATTTTCTTCCCCCAATGACAGGCTGGGGCCTCTTCCCCCAGTCGTAAAAAAAACCCCTGACAACATAACAAGAGGGCCAAGATGGCCCTAGGTCACTCACATAAGAAACAAACCATAACAGTGTAAACATGTTTGACCTAGTGATTACATGGAAACAAATATTCTGACCAATTTTCATTAAGATTACACCAAAAATACGGTATCTTAAGTGTAAACAAGTAGTCTCTTCAATTTGACCTAGTGACCTATTTTTTGAGCCAAGATGACCTACATTCAAATTTGACCAAGATTTGAACCAGGCAATCATTTTGACTAAATTTCATAAACCTCAATTGAAAATTACAGCTTTTATCGCATACAAAACATTTTTCTTTGATTTGTCCTAGTGACCTAGTTTTTGACCCCAGATAACCCATATTCTAATCTGACCTAGATTTCATCATTCTGACTAAATTTTATGAAAATCAAGTGTAAAGAGCAGCTCCTATTGCATACACAATGTTTTTCTTCAATTTGACCGAGTGACCTAGTTTTTGATCCTAGATAAACCATATTTAAACTTCACCTAGATTCCATATCGACAAACATTCTGATTAAATTTAATGAAAATCTGGTGTAAAATGCAGCCCCTATTGCATACACAAGGTTTTTCTTTGATTCGAAACAGTGACCTAGTTTTTGACCCCAGATGACCAATATTCAAACTTGATTTAGATTTTGACATGGCAATCATTCTGACCAAAATTCATGAAGATCAATTGAAAAATACTGCCTTTACCACACACAAAAGGTTTTTCTTTGATTTGACCTAGTTTTTTACCCCAGATGATCCACATTTGAACTGGGTCTAGATTTCATCAAGGTAATCATTCTGACAAAATTGCATGGAGATCAGTTGAAATATACAGCCTCTATCGCATACACAAGGCTTTTCTTTGATTTGAGCTAGTGACCTAGTTTTTGAACCCAGATAACCCATTTTCGAACTTGGCCTAGATTTCGTCAAGGTAATCATTCTGACTAAAATTCATGAAGATCAATTGAAAAATACAGCCTCTATCGCATACACGAGGTTTTCCTTCCATTTGACCTAGTGACCTTGTTAACCCATTTTCAAACTCAGCCTAGATTTGATCAAGGTAATCATTCTGACAAAATTTCATGAAGATCAGCTGAAAAATACAACCTCTATTGCATACACAAGGTTTTTCTTGATTTGATCTAGTGACCTTGTTTTTGATACCAGATGACCCATTTTCCAACTTAGCCTAGATTTCATCAAGGTAATCATTCTGACGAAATTTCATGAAGATCAGTTGAAAAATAAAGCCTCTAAGCATACACAAGCTAAATGTTGACAGACGACAGACAGACGCTGGACATCGAGTGACACAATAACTCACCTGAGCATTGCTCAGGTGAGCTAAAAAGGGACTACTTTTATTTATTTATTTATGTTTCTTCCAATTCAATGGCCTACATCTTTTCCACTATGTCAGTGACCTATCACTGCATTTATATTTCAAGCAAACGATCAACCTGATGTCATTTCAAAGATACCATCTTTTTACTTTCATAGACTCTAGTCTTGCTATATTAACATGGTACAAAAGATATGATTTGAATGACATCAATCTACCGGTAATCTAAACTTTTAAAGTCACTATAAAAACCGAGTCTTCCCTATATTTTTGTACTGTGTCCTTTTTCATCGACACTCTGGACTTAATGTAAGTTGTCCTAATTATATTTCAAAATATATCAAAGTGGACATCTATGCAATCGCTCATCTGACTTAAAGTTACAATTCAAACGTCAACATCTTTTTCTTTTCAAATTAAGCTGGTTTACCAGTAAATTTAATGCTGCTAAGTCTTTCCAAAAACAAATTTAGATACTCCCTACCATATTTCTCTAGAGACGCTAAATAATTTTTATGTTACTTTATATGCTCCGTTGCCTGTCTATTGTTTTACTAAACAAACTGATTATCTCCCTTTAAATTTAAGTAAGAAACTGGTAAGTCCTCACTGAAAATTGACAACATTTAAAAAGCTTTTACATAAATAGAGTAAGACGATGCTGATACTTTAGTTTATAACCAAAGTTTCCTTTGAGCTGAAAGGTTATTTAATTTCAAAGTACAAACCATTTGTTTGAAGTTATTCTTGTGGTATTTGAATGTGTAAACAAGTCTTTGTTTCATCAAAGAAGTATAAAATACACAGAATGGCAACTGGCTGTAATCTCGCGTGAGCTCGTGTCAGAGCGTGATTCGGCGTTATCTTACTAAAAACAAACATCGGCGAGCATGCAGTTACAATTTGTACCTTTAAAACTACATTTAAAATACATGTTAGCTTCTAAAACAAAATTAGTTTAATGAGAAATGGTCTTAAGACACGAAGTACAGGGGGTTTTTTTGCCATCGAAAGAAGCGTGGTCATACGGTGATAATTATTTTACCGATGAATAATTGCTTTCGCATACAAAATGGCGCGTGGAGAAAGCGCCACTTCCGGTAACGAGATCTCGTTTTTTTGTCACGGGAGGTTGGCGAGATTTGCTCTATATGCCTTTCAAGTTGCCAATCTATTTATTTTATAGCTCTTTGGTTTCATGTAAATTTATTTATTTTGCTGGGTTTAACGTTGCACCAACACAATTATAGGCAATATATATGGCAACACTCTAGCTCTGATGGTGGAGGAAGTCCCTGCGTTATTTCGTCACAAGCCGGCACCTTGGTAGAACCGCTGACCTTCCATAAGCCAGCTGGATGGCTTTCTCACATGAAGAATTCAACGTCCCCCAGTCAGGCTCGAACCCACATCAATGAAAGGCAAGTGATTTTGAAGACAGCGACCTTAATCACTCGGCCAAAGAGGCCCCAGGCTGCTACATACCATCTATGTCACTTTAATAGCTGCACACGCAGCCAATAATTACAATTGAGACATGCCAAAAAATTAACTTAAAAATATTTTCTGTACTGATAAAAAAAATATCTAAATTGGAAAAGAAATTATTGATAAAACAGAAGCAAAAACTACAGTCTACACCAGACAAATATGTTCTGTATAGGAATGTCAAAATTGAAGTACTTACAAGTGAGATCATTAGCGTTAAATGCTTGATTTCCTCGTTTGTAGTGGCCTTAACCCTTTTTTAATGGGTATTTTAACTATACAATTACTGTATCAATGTCAAATGCTTTTCAAATTGCAAGTCTATATTTAGCTACTGTACACTAACTATATTGAAAAATAAATAGTAGTCACGTTTACTTTAACCTTAAAGCTTGAGGAATTATACTAAAACAGAAAATGTAAGACGTACAGTTTAAGATTTCTTGTTAATTTATGTATTAAGTTTAACCAAAATGTTTAAATTTCTCAACTTCATAAAATTTGTAAGCAAATATTAAACTGTACTGAATTCGAACATTTATTTTTTTATTACACAATACAGTCTTCTCTCTGACAGAGCTACATAATATTTATGATTATAACATGCCATCCTTCAGGATTTCCTGGTGCAAAATACGTTACCCCAAAGGCCATTTATCAGCCCTCCCCTTTCCAGAAACTAAGTGGTTTGAAGTAATGCAGTTAAAAATTGTTGGCTAGGCTCATACAATGCTGAAAGCTACAGAATCCTACTATAACAACTGTTTGTAACAGAACTCAGCAAAGAAACAAAATTGTCTCCTCACAGTTTTCTTCATCACTGAAAGTTGCTTTCTTTTTTCCAGAACAAAAGTCAAATATACCATTCCATTCTTTCATGATGACTTTAGTTCACTGAACAACCGAGAATAAAATCCTGACGAAATTTGAATTTTAGAGGAGGAATGCAGTAACTTGAGTAAGATTTGGAAGAATTTGTGTGTTTGTAAGAGGTGTGCACGAGAGGAAACTCAAAAATTCTGGTTAAAAAAACTGCAAATAAACTAGTTTTTTACCATCATCCCTAGTCAAGAACTAGACAATGAACAATGTGCCATTAAGTATTAACCTAAAAATCATCAAGTGATATGACGTACCTATGGGTGGAACTGAATTTTATAACAGGTTAAATGCATCATTTAAGACAATAACTCAACTGCTAATACTTAAACATTTTGAAATTCATTTGAAATTCAAATGTTTTAATTAAGAGCTCTTAGTCCCAAATACCAATAAATCAATAAACAGATGTTATTGTTCTTTACTTTGTATTGTGCAGTATTCTGATAAACACAATCACTCTAAAAACTGGGAAAACTGGGTTAAATGAATATTCATTATTTACGTCAGTTTAAAACAATTAAAAGGCACCAATATCTCAGTTCAAGGCTGAACTCAAAGCATTATACAAGAGTTGTCTAACAAGTGGTTCATCCGGATACCGTAAGCACTGGAGGGATGAAGCGGCGACTATAATTAATGCTTCTCATTCAGGAAGCATTTAAACCTGTTTTTACTGTCAACGTGATATTCAAATTGAAAAAGAAAGAACATTGAATGTCTACACAGCACTATGTAAACGTGAAGAAAAAAAATTTTGTATGTATAATTTAACATTTAATTGTGCATGTACTTGTGAGTAAGCTTGTTTCTCAAGGACCAAAGTCACATTCAGTAACTCTTCTACATAAACAGAACATGTAAGCATATCACTGGTATAAAGTACACTAAAACCGTTGAAACAGCTGCAAGTTTTATGGCGTCAACCTCCCCCCTCCCCACTCCAATAAACACACAATTTCCTATTTCAAAATGGTGTAATTTTCTATTTAAAATGTTTATAATAATTATGAAGTTTTAGATAAGTATTTATTTTTGATACATGAAAAACATAATTTTCAAATGCAAACTTAGGTAGAAGATATTCTTCCTTTATACATCTGATTCTTCAATGGTACAATGTGGTCATTCTTTTAAAAAAATGTTTATTCATTAATATACATGATTAAGACATTCATTTTGATATAGTGACAGGATGTAGTTAAAGTCCCTGTGGCAATGAAATGCCTATTACAATGAAAGAAAACACAATTACATGATAACAAAGCTAAAATTAGATATGTTATCTGATGTTTTCATTTAAACATCATTACTTAAACTAGAACACTCATAACATGTAGAAGTACATCTTTTCGGAAAAGTCACATTGGCAGTCTGCTACAAATCAAATATGATAGGTGTTATAATTTGGGATATCGTCGTAGAAAATGGTAAGTTTTGGTCAACATGAATTTACGTTAGTAGTTTTGAATTACTTTAAGTATAATAGTAAGATAGGACTTAAGTAAACTGTCTGCAGCACTTAACAAACAAACATTGTTAATACCCAAATTTCAGCATATAAACTAATTTGTATAAAATGCTTTTAAATTTGAAAAGAAATAAATCTGACTGCATGTAATACGGAGAATTCTACAAACCCCATACTGTATAGAATAGAACAGAATTTCTTTTATTTCAAATTTCAGGCCCTCTCGGGCATGACAATTTTGATTCACAAAGTCCCAAAAGAGGTAACTAACTATACAAACCAACAGAAAAAATAATAGTACAGTTACTAATAAACAATTCATAAAGTAATACCTCAGAAAAGTATAATATATAAAAATATGACTAGTACTGTAATATCAAGGTCTTCAAAACATTAATGACATTCATGAGAAAAACTGTGACTAGTATGAGAATGGGTCATTTAAAGAGCCTGCACCACTGCTGGATTCATTGCTGTATCTAAAACAAAGAAAAGTGATATAAATCTAAGACAAAAACAGTCATATATAAATCTGGCTATCAGGTATATGATGGTCAGATTATCATTACTTAAGAAATATTAGTTTGTTCATATCAGAATTTCATTTGAAGATAGTAACAAGAAGTTTTTACACTTTTCAGAAACTTTTTTGTTGAGATTGACTATTGAGGTAAAAAAAATCCTGTGGTGCTCAACAAGGTTTTTAATGCAATTAAAGTAAAGAAGAAACCACATGTTGCACACCTGTTGAGTCAAGCACTGAGTCAAATGAAAGGCTTGTCTGAAACCAGGGAAAGAGACCTCACCGAGGTCCTCAGTTCTAATTCAACTTGAATCAAGTTTCTCTCTCCCTCTTATGAAAACATGGAAAGTGATGTATATGGCAATGAATAATAAATGATATCACTTTCTTAAATCTGCCCTGTTTCTTGTAATACAAAATAAAATAATCAAATGAACCAATGACCTGGTCACGGATACAGCAGCTGCGGCTTTGAGTCAGAAACAAGTCAGACTTTGGAGTACTGTTTATAACGCCGACATTTAGTAATATATAAAACATACCTACACAGTTATAAGTCCTTATCTTTCTTGCTATCTTCGATGTGAGTTTTACAAAAGAATAGCACAAACGGTAAAGCCTTTTTGTTTTGTTTTGGTTTAGTTCTCTCACGTTTTGTATTATCCAACCTGACACTGACTGCGCATGTGCAAATTGAGAGAAACACATGTTGTCACACCCGTGAATCATTACTACGTCAACGGCATTGTTCGTTTAAACAAAGACAGCTGTATTTGAAAAGTAGTTTGTTATTTAAAAGATTTAAAGTTTTAAATAAGGTTACAGTTTTATGTAATAATTGTTCCCTTTTAATGTCTCAAATAATTTTAATTTTATGCCAAAATATACCGATATGAACGACGGCGCTCACCAGGGAGAGACAGCCCCTCATCTCGTGATAGTCCCAGATATATCAACAAATCTTCATATATTGAGAGAAATAAGGAGAAATATGAAAGGGGTATGTGAATTTAAAAATACTTTTTCACATTTTCAGTCTGCTGTAACTGTGCTCTAAGATAGAATGTGAGTCAGGTTGAATGTGTGTCAGGTTGTAATATGATAGACAAATTTAAGAAATGAAAAGTTGACTGCAAGCTATGGTTAAGGTTGGAAGTTCTGTTGACATGTTGGGTTGAGTATTGCTTGTTCCATTGAAACGTCAGCTGTATTGATATATGTCCCTATAACACAGATTCATGGGAAAGAAAAGTACGGATGCCGCCTCTATTCTACCTTGGATAAATGTCAACACCTACACAGTGTTGTAAACATGGGGTGCAAGCTGGCACGTATAAATGATACAAAAAAAGCTGAAAAAGAATTTTTTTAAACACTGACGGAACAAACACCAGCTTTATTTAGCGTCTCATACAATCGACAGAAAATATTGAGCTAAATAGCTCGGACCTAAATAGCTCTCAGTGTGCGAGACACTAGGTATCCAGTAACAGATACTTTTTTTAACCTGTGTTTATTTTAGCTAAAGTATGAATTTAAGAGAAGGGGTAGACTTTCAATTCACAAAGAAAATTGAACCAAAATTGTGTAAGGTTTTCAGTTCATAAATACTTTTGTTACAACCTGATTAGAATGTAAACTGAGAACTGCAACAAATACTTTGGGTAATAAAGAAATCGGATTCTATTCAAAAATCTTAACAGAAAAAGATTCGAAACACTCTTAACTAAATAAGGTATACTCAAACTCAAACTAGTTTATTGCCTTAAAGGCCTTCATCCTATACACATATACAATACAGTTGTAAATAATAAACACAAATGTTTCTGTGACTGCACACAGTATATAACGAACATGAGATAAAGCAAATTCATAAGCACTAGTAAAGTACCATTTATCAAAATGTATATCTGTTTCATAACTAGAATTTCGATTATGTGTTTGCAGATAAATAATGTGAGACAATGATGAATATTTTAGTTGAACTTTACAATGCAAAATTACCCATTTGATAATAAAAATAAATTCAGATCTTAGGAGTGTGATTTCTCTAGCCTTAAATACAAACTTTCAATGCAAGGACTGTACGACAACAATAAAAGTGCAAATGGTACTTTTTCCATATACAGAGCATTAACATATCAATTTGTTAAAAAAAACTATACCACAAGAAATGATTTTCTCAAGATCATTGCATGAAAAACAAACATTGCAAGATTTTTTAACGTGTTTCATTTTTTTTTTGTGAACTAAAGTGAATTAAACTTATGTATGGTAGGATTAGTAAAATAATGTCTTATCTATGTGTTGATCTAATAGTATTATAAAACGGACAAACCAATAAGATGTGGTATTCATTTTCTACTGTATTTTCACAAAAGATACAGAATCTTTGCTCACTTTCTATACCAACATGCCCACCCTTCTCAATCATTAGTGTATACGATGATGTCCTAAGTGCAACCAAATGATATGTAATTTTTCGGACTCACCCATGCCTCGGCGTCCGCGTCCGCGTCCCGATTTGGTTAAGCTTTTGTATGTAAGCTGATATCTCTGTAACCATTTGTGGGAATGGATCACTTATTCAATGTGATAAACTGGCATACATTGCACAGGTTCCATAACTCTATTTTGCTTGGTATCTCAGTACCCACTAATGGTAATGGATTGAAGCTTCACACACTTGTCTATTGTCATGAGTTGATATGCATTGTACAGAATCTATAACCCTGTTTTACAATTTTACAAAATTATGCCCCTTTTTCGACTTTAATATACATTCAACTGACAGGGCTGTTGAATCGTCGAGCGTTGCTATCCTCCGACAGCTCTTGTTTTACAAATCGAGGTTTACTTCTGTTACCCAGTTTTTATATCCAATGCTATTATAATATAAAAGCATATTATAGCATTTCCTAACATATCTGCCAGGCGGCAAAAACATAATTCTAAGTCAATACTTGATACAACGTTTAGAAGCAATTATTTGCATCGGATATCTTTCACAATCGCCCACAACTGCAGCATTACACGCTCGAAACGGGGCTGACGTTTACAGGTATATGTTTGAACGCTTTCATTACGTTCCATACGGTGAAGTCCCCATATCTCGGATCCATATAGCAAAATCGGTACAATTTTTACATCAAACAATTTGAAAAACTCATGCCTTGGCATTGGCATTAAGTGATTTAAAGAAGACAATAGTGATATTAAAACCCTTTTAGCTTTCACAGCCATACTCTCTGACATTTTAAACAATGATAATTTACTCATGAAAAAAGTCCAACATTGCTAAAAACCAATATTTTAGATTTTGGACATTTCAAGTGTTAGCTGTCACCGTCTGCAATAGTTATATAGTATATCAAGCTCTCCCTGTAGATTCACTACTATATTCATAACTTTAACATGTCCAAAACATTGTGGAATGATACTTATTTCACTTTCATGGAAATTAGCTATCAAGAGCAGCCAGATATAAAATTTAACTGTATTATCTGAAAGACAAAAATCTGCTCAAAAGAGGGTCCGAGATATCCATATAGGTAAGTATCAATAACCGAATGGAAAGGATGACGAATCTTCCAAATAATTGTAGTGATCCCTATATAGAAATATAGAATACCTAAAATCAGTATTAGTATCATATGTTAGGTTACTTCAATATCCCGGATAGAAATTGGTCATCTGAGTCCCTGCAGTCCAAATGCAAGAACGGTAATAGGATTTACTAATAGAATAAACGTCTTCAAACTACAACAAATGGTCAATGTCCTCACCAGAAATAAATATACTAGTATTGAATCTCTTTCTAACTTATCCCCTACACTAGTCCACAACACTAAAATATTCCCAAGCCTATGCACCTCTGAAAAAGTCTTCCAAGCCAATGTAGTCAAATGCTACAAATTCAAAACAACTGGCCACATATTTTTGAAAGTGGCTGCAAGAATTTTATTAAAATGTGGCCGAATTTCAGCAATTCAGCTTCAATTTGGCAGTTTCTCCCAAAAAGCTGCTACAACATTTTGAGGCCCAGTGGAGGCCCTGCCATGGAATTAATGTTTAAATAGGCAGACCCTTCCAGTCCAAAGGGTTAATTAAGAGATATTACATAACACATTATATAGGGTCAATTCAAGTGAATCTTATCAGAGTTCGGAATTAAATTTACAAACTTTACATACACCATCCGACTTCAGCATAGAATGTGTTTAATGAGGAATTACAGAAACACGTCTGAGCTCCCTGCACATTCCAGTTTGGGTAAAAATTTTCAGCATGTACATTTTTCACCAAGTTTGGCATAGAATGTATATCTGACATCGAAAAATGATAAAGTGGGTGAAAATAAAGGTTAGATATCAGTAACATACAAAAAGGAGGTAAATTCTGCATTATTTCAAAAGCGTTGCAACTGTTTATTTTATAGGGATGGGAACGAATACTGAAATCAATATTCGAATATTCGATTTGCCATATTCGAATATATTCGATTTGATTGAGCCTGCACATGTCCATGGACGGTTGTGGAAATGCATGCTACCGTCCACGCTTACGCCACGTCAACGCAACCTCCAAGTAAGCCTTAAAGAAGAGCTACGAAAAGCAAACAAGACTTGCCTATTGGTCATATTTGAAATATGTTTCTTTCTATGGTGATTCCAAACTAAAGTATTCATATATTAAACAAATTAAGACTAAAACCTGCCATGTAGCACCTCTGAGAGGCAAGGGTCTCACTTACACTGATCGGTAAAACAAACGTATTAAAGAAGCATTTTAAATTGCTGTTTTCCAGCTTTCAATCGTTCAGTCTAAAACAGTTGTGTAAGAAAATTGTTTGTTCCACTTAAACACCTTAGGTGCCCGAAATTTAAATATATGTCGAAACTGTTGACAAATACTGCTAGGACCATACTCAGCAAAGCATGTGCTCAAGATAAAACGCCAGCAAAAGATACTTAAACTACTACATTATAATAAACAAAAACAAGGAAGAATATCCAACAGGGAAAGCCCCAATCTAAAAACACAGCCTCCCCAAACGCAAACCAAGGACGCGGACGCGCACACGACCAACTCACACGCACACCACACACACAAAGCAAACACACAAGGACAAAACAAACAAATAAAGGAACACAGTGGGGTACCACCTTGGAACGGTCAGTGGCAAAACCACCACTGGGGAGCTTAAACCGGTTTATGGTGCACTTAACTTCACTCTCACCCCCACCATGTTTCAAAGTCGTAGGACAGTGTAAATAAAAGTTATCCCGTCAGGTGAAACCAACGACAACTATTTCAAGAAAAATGTTTTATTCTATCAGATTGATAAAGTGCATTCGTTGCTCCCATTATATATAAGAGTCAAGGGCAAATACCTACAGACCAATCGCTCTCACCTACATTTCCTGATATTCTGACACATTGCGAAAATAACGACTGATTAGCCAAAACCAACATTATTTGAACATAGATGTATTTGACAAACTTGAACGTAGTAAACAACAGAAGTTCTTGTTATGGACTTCAGTAAAACATTTGATAATGTTGATCACAATAACATATACAAATTTGTACAGCTGGGAGTCCATCCTAGGCCTCTGGCAACACATTGGATTTAATCATTCTTTATTGAGCGCAATCAAAGAGCTGTAGTAGACGGCTTTACGTCGACTTATATTCGCTTCCATCTAGCATACTATTTAACTATTTGGCATCCCAGGCTAAGATATTGAACCAGCAAAAACGAAATTATTAACAGGTATTCAGCATACTATATCTGTTATGCCTATGATTCACAATACTCTAACTGGCAAACCCTAGAATAATGCAGCAAACTTCTTTGATCCTATTTCAAAAAAAAGAACAACAACAACAACAACAAATCACAAAAAACAAATGTTACCTAGTCCAATCAACACCATCATAACGTCACCCTTACCTGGAAAGTTTAAATACTTAATGCCACATTCACGTTCATGTAACTTCTCCAAGAACAATCCGACTGCGGAGTATCCTCCTAAGCGTTGTACAGTCCGGCCCCAGACTTGCGCTGTGTGTTATGTTATTGCTATTGTTTTAACTGTATCACTGGAGTCTTATTCTTCTTTCAGCTTGAATCCCGTCAGATAGATCGCTCTAACATTTAGCAAATGTTGCTCGTGCGCCACCACTATACAATCCCCGCTCCTCCAACTAGAAATTGCCAACAGTGGAATAATTTTATTTCCAAGAACTGTATGGGGGTAAAAAGCACCCATACAATTCTTGAAAACAAAGCCATCCTACTGTTGGCAATTTCTAGTCAGAAGGGCGAGGGCTCGGTCACACTCGGGGGAAGGGGGGATGTAAGGTGTAGAAAGCATCCATAAAATTCTTGAGAAAAAAAGCCATCCTACTGTTGGCAATTTCTAGTCGGAAGGGCGAGGGCTCGATCACACACGATTGTATATTGGAGGCGCACGTGCAACATTTGTTAAAAGTTACGCACACAATCTTCCCGCATAAGAACCTACGTAGTGGTCTAGTTGTAACACTGTTGCTTTACGAAACCAGGAATCACGTGTTATATTCCCGCTCCTCCGACTAAAATAATCAACAGTTCCGTGTGTGCAGGGAAGCTTCTTGCGTTATAGCGACTTCTGTTATTTGAACTAATTATAATTAATAACAGCCTTTTCAGATATGGGTACTACTGACAGCGACTATATGCACAATCAAGAGTTCTTCCATACCCTCGTGGCGAAGAATACCATCGGAAACGGGGTGTTGAGAGTGATTAAGATACCTTATAGAATTTGTTTCACAAGAGAAACATGATAGTTCTCCAGAAATTGACATCATATGTTTGTTGCCTTATATTCAGATGTATCTTGGTCGTTCAAAGATTTAAAAGTACTCTTTAGAGTATAAAAAAGAAAGAGCAGATACAGTTAAGATATTCAAAATTGTAAAAGATACTGATATCATCGTTAATAAGCTGGTTTCTACCTTTTCATAATCCAATTGCTGCAGGGCACTCACTTAACTTCTTTAGAAAATGGCTAGGACGGGGGTTATTTTGGGGTTTGAGCCAGACACATGCGGAATAGCCTCCCTCGGCTTACTGATGCATTATAAACAAATATTGAGTAGGTCCTAATAAGGCGTAAAAATGTTTATTTCCAGTAACATGCTAAAAAATAGGGTAGGTAGGTCGGTATTATTATTATTTTTTTCTTTTTTTTTTTTACTAAATGGGACTTTTCGGAAATTATTTTTGTGTAAAAAATGAATACAAATAAGGGAGATATGTCTTTAAAGCATCAGTCAGCACTAAAAATCAAGATGAGATAATTGTTCCGTGCTGATTAATTTATTGTAAAATAAACTGTTGATAAAAGATTCACCAGAGTATCAAACTATCAAATGAATGATATTTGAAATTCAACAGATAAATTAAATTGATTTAAACAAACATTACTGTATATTAAAATGCGCATGAACCCATTTATGTTGTAATTTAGCAATAAAAAGAAAATTATGGAATCAAAAAAAAAAAGCGATTAAAAGGGTGTGAGAGATACGAAAATGTGTTTATTGAAAATAAATAATCAACATGGAACATCTTGTTTTACAATCAGTTAACAGACAGATGAAGGAAATGTAAACATATGACATATTCGATCGTAATTATGGTCACCACATATGCGGAAAACATAAATACTGCGTAATCAGCATTATATTTAAAATGGTACATTGTCAGAACAGAACAGAACAGAACATACCTTTATTAACTCAAAAAAACCATTACAGTTATATGAGTATACAATGCGATACAATTATACATAACATACAAAACATAATTTAAGATCACTTTGTCTAACCTATTTTATGCCAGTTCGATTCCTCGTTATTCATTTGATGCTCCTCGGTTAGGCCTAAAAAATCTTTGTTTCAGGTAACATGCTCAAAAATATATTGGTAGGTAGGTGTTTTTTTTTAATTAAGTGAGACTTTCGGGAAATTATTTTTGTGTTAACAAATGAATACAAATAAGAGGGTTATGCTTTTAGAACATCAATAATTTCTAACATCACTGGTCATGTTTAAAGCATAAAAAGTGCAGTTTTGCAACTTTTTGTTGAAAATTAAAAAAAAATCTCCAAGGCCATAAAAACATTTAGGGTCGGGCCAAAAATTTAAGGTAGGTCGGGGTACCGGAAATAAACAATTTTTACGCCTTATTAAGGTTCGAATGGAAATGTTAACAACCGGGTGAATGCTGGTATCTGTGAACAATTTAGATAAAAGTTTTAGCTGAATATTGGTTAAATCTTGTTTGATTTTTCATTTGCAACAAAATTCAAGAAGTAAATAACACACATCATCTGGAAAAAGGTCCGTAACCCTAGACAACCCCTAACAGGAGTGTCTATATAGGCGATATACGGATCCGTACCTGTAGATCAGATTCTAGAGGTACGGATCCGTACCCCTGGACACTATAGGGTCGGGCCAAAAGTTTAGGATTGGTCGGGATACCAAAAACAAACATTTTTACGCCTAAGCTTAAAGGGTAAGGAAAGCCTGAAAATAAGTTAATTTTATATGAAGGCCATCGTCAAGCCTTTCATAACGCTGGAAGAATTTTTAAAATCGGATAACTATTGAAAAATATATAGCAGTTTAAAAATTAAGAAAATGACTGATAATGGGGTCAGCCATTTTAGTGTGTTTATGACGTCATTTACACACTACTGAATAATTTATTTAGCAAATAACCTTTTAAGGAGGTAGGTTACCTTTATATTTGTATGTGCGCATGTCCAACCGGAAGCTAACGTGACGATTTACGACGACGTTTACGACAAACTAAATGTGTTTGTATATTCATTCTTCTGAAAACAAATCATAGACCTGTCTTCGATCTGATGCTTTATGGTTTAATAATGCAGAAATAATGAATAAATTGCCGCAGAAACGCTTCAAAACAATTTTGCCATAAAATGACGTCATTGACGTCATGACGTTACGTGTCAGTTACCGCGCAAAATTAATAGCTTTTATCTTGAAAGTACGTAATTCTGTGCATTTTCTTCATTCAAACTATTTTCAAATAACCATTATTTGCTGAAATATTTTTTATGAGTCTTTTGCTCTGAATAATAATCAATATTCTGCTTCTTTTATGTAGTTATATTGAAATGTTACGCGGAATGTAAGAAAATGGATGATGGTAACCAATGTTATTTGGAATATAGTTGGGTGATAGGTTACTTGTTACGGCCATTTTCAAATAAAAAATCTAGCAGTTTGATTTGTTATACCTATTTTTCAGGTTCCGTTGATAATTTGTTACTTATATACTAAAACTAAGATCTAAAATTGTTCAAATTTCAGTAGAAAATTGTTGTTTCTTGAATGGAATTGATGTTACCGTGGAAACGAAGCCCGTGACCTATGTATCTAAATGTAAAATTCAAAAGCGTTGACACTAGTCTATTTAGAAACACAGCTTCGGCTTTTATTTTCATTTCAACAATATCCATGAGAATAATAGTAGCATGCTGAACGATTTTTCCATGAAAATGTCAGACGAGGGGTACTGCTGTAAGTATTCTAAGCTTAGAAATTTGTTTGAGTAAATGCAGATAACACGAAAATATAACGTACGTTAGAAATAATATGTTTTAAAGCTACATCAACTAGAAAGATAATCTCATTTAATATTATTTTATAAGAAATTACGACAAAAAGCAAGATATAAGCCATTTTAAACATCTCTGTTGCCATGGTTACTTTAAACTTTAAGAAAAATAGGGTACCATGTATAGTGCTTGGTATTTTGCTAATAATATTACCCAGATATTACATGTTGGTCATTAACAGAATGGCACTGAAGCCGTCGAAAACCCCTATTTTTATACATTGTTGTTTAAAAATGAGAGAAAATGCGTTACCATGGAAACACGAGCCCCGCGACATATACATTTTAAGCTTATATTAGAAAGCTAACGTGCATATTAGTAAAATTATAGATTATGCTGACTTCTACGGATATCAGTGAAACTAAAATACACTGAAAAGTGTTAAATATCCGTATTTTCCTTCTTCTTTCAATATGAAATACCTTTGGAGGGTCATGTTTTTCAAACCTGGATAAAAATTGAACTTGAAGGGACAGAGACAAACGAAACTGAGATTTTAGCAGTTAAAACTTCATATTACACGAAATACAAAAAGATGCTGCGGTTCAACTAATTTGAATTTACCCTTGTAACAAGGTAACCTACCTCCTTAAAAGACTTAATTTTCATATGTTTCTTGAGTGCAAGGTGTAAAACATGATAATTTCTTTCATTTTAGCTGGAAAAGGTAGAGAATTATTTTACAGTAATAAGTAAATGCAGTTCAAATGTGTATCTAAAAATTTATTAAATCCGCCATTTTGTTTTTTGTTGACATGGAAACAAAATGGCCACCAATTTGACCAAATATTTAAATGCTCATAACTTTCTCATTTTTACTCCGATTTTGAAAATTCTTTCACTTGTTTAAATGATTTAAGAAATCCCAACTGACAAAATTAACATTAGAACAACGTTGCCTTTCCCTTTAATGCCAACGAGAGCAAACGATGGCATGGTCAAATAAGTTAGAAAAAAGTGACTTGTAAATGGTCTTAGATATAAACAAAAAAAAACACACAAGCAAAATAATAACAGTTAAAGGGGAAATGACAGGCGTGAGAAAATATTAAAAATCAAATAGTATGACAAATTAGTTATTTGAAGCATTTGGATCATAAACGCGGGAAAAATGAAAAATGGACACAGAAATCACTGGATAGTCATATTAACAATGGCTTCGAACTACATGCAATTAAATGTTGAGCGTAACGAAAGGATTTCACGTGTGCATCACTTCACAGTGATATCATTTTGTCCTTGTTCTATTTTTAGAATGAAAGTGACCTTGATTAAACATTATTATAAAAGTCAATACATTTTAACTTTCATGTGATATATAAGCCAATTTAATTAAAAATAAATTCTAATTTATATGAGAGAAAAATTTTATTTGTGTGTTTTACAAAAATAATAAAGGAACGGTTAGTACCGGAAATTCACGACCGAAACAAGTGCCCGGATAGAATATGGCGTCGACTGAACTGACCCAGAACTGCTAACAGTCACAAATTTCAATCCAGAATTGTCCCATTTTAGCGCAAAATTGCGTTAAATCAATCCCAAACGAATGCATTAATGGTAATGCATGCAAGGAAACTCCCCAGAATCGATGATGGGTAAGAATCTGTTAAAAATCCCTTTTCCCAATGTAGCAAAAGTAAGCCGCCATTTTTGTTGTCAATTTCACATTTTTTGTTACATTTTAAACGTAGTTACTACGCTATATAGCTTTGATACATATTTCTAACATTGTTCTTGTAGTTTATTCTGTCTCATTGCAGGTATCCTGACAAGCGAGAGGCCCAGTCATACCAGGTATACAGCTGTTTGGGGCAGAGAGCACAGATTGCTTGCTTGACATGGGAGGGGTTGTAGAAAATGCTGATTGAAACGTTTACAGACATGGTTCTGCATGAAGAAGCAGACTAAATTGTTTTGAAATACATTTGAAAAAAAAAAAAAAAAGATTGTTTTTTCATGCTTTTCACTGAGCACGGCCTGTACCGCTGACAGCTGTGTTTGTGATACGCAATTACAATTGTCCAGCTCTTTTTTTGGCTTAAGAGCGTAGACGAAAAAGCACATTTTATGACATAGAAGGACCTTTTCTGTGGTGAACCTTTCATGATGATTCTACTCCATTTTTTTCTTCCATTCAATTGATAGTTTTGTGAATAAACGGCAAAACATGAGTTTGTCACTGTTTTAAAAGACACACTCTAAAGTTTACACACATTTTACATGGCTCCGCTCCGTTTCGCGTGTTCGATCGATAACGACCAACCCCACTGTCGGCTATACTGAGTGTAATGGCGGACATGTAAAAACAGCGAGGTAGCTGAATAAAACATAGTGTTTACGCTTTTTTAATGTGTTTTACTGTTAAATTTACACCATAAAATGATTCAGTTTTTTTTTTGTTTTACGATCACATTTAAGTATATTGCCTGATCGTGCTTTTACCTAAATCTATTTTCACCACTGAAAAGATCTTTATTGGTTTCTAACATAAAGAGACAGATTCTGTCCTATCACGAAAATATCTCCGAATCAGTTCTGATGTCAAATTACTTGGACTAGATTGTATTAATGCTATAAAATAACATAGTTATTTAACATGATGTGAAAACAAACAGATTTGCAACTAGATTTACCAGTAAACGTTTAACATTCATTCCTAAAAGCATTTACATGTTTACTGTAAGCCTCTGTGGAGCTCATGCTATGAAAGGGACAAAAAATCTGCACCTATTACTCAATGAATAAATTTCAAAATATAAATCTTAAATTTTTAGTAATAAATTTACGTTTCTTTTCAAACAGTGATACTCTAAATTAAACTTGCATAATTGCAAAAACTATTGTGATGTTGGCTATTGCAGATTCCTCTAATTTTTATTTGTTC
Source organism: Mercenaria mercenaria (assembly GCF_021730395.1). Classification (NCBI taxonomy): domain Eukaryota; kingdom Metazoa; phylum Mollusca; class Bivalvia; order Venerida; family Veneridae; genus Mercenaria; species Mercenaria mercenaria. The sequence continues at coordinate 60,776,295 of NC_069378.1, forward strand.
TTTTCATATCTATCAAAGTAACTTGGCGCGAAGTAATTAATTACAAACTGAAATAAAGTTCCTGCATGCATTAATTTCGTTGATTCATTTAGAAGATTATTGCTGGTAAATGTTGCCTGTTTCTTTGGTGACATGGCTTCTATCACAGCTTTTACAGATCATTTGTGTGACTTTTTACACTTCTACAGTATTTACAGATTTATTTATACGAAAAACATTGTTGCCAAATTTGCAACTGTTCACATGTAATATTAATTCAGTCTGTAAAAACATGATTTTCATTTCGTTGACGATAACAGCTAAAACTCATCTTCATATATCTCGCGTGGATTTATTTTAATTCTCATGTACGTAATTTCATCTCTGAGTTGGTATTGGCATTGTATTTAAGTCTGTGATGTTTTAGAATATTATTTTGATTATTAATTATGAAATGATTAGCAAATTTATGTTCAAGACGAAACAATTTTAACATAACATTTCGTTATCAAAAGTTCTGTATTGCTGAACTGGCCCAGTTGTGAAATATGGAATTTTGTCTGTGTGTCCTTTGAAATTACTTTTCATTTAGCATCATTCAGTACTATTAGTCTACTCATAGATATTGTGCCACTGCTTCTGTCTTTGATGTAACTCGGTTAATTATAGATTTCAAGAAAATTTGGGAGAAGTGTCTGAGCAATGAAATATATAGCAACTCTGGCAGAAACATTTGGTATAAGGTACATATGTAGTGATTGGTTTTACGGTTGTTTTAATGAATTTATACCTTTATAAAATCATTTCATTACTATGTCCAAGAGTAGATTCAGACAGTAACTATGAAAGAGCAGTAACTTTATTGAAAGACATATTTACAGATATTTCTAAAAATGTTTTCAGTCCTCCCAGTACCCATCAAAGACCGGTTACAGTAACCATAGCGACCGATATGAACGACGGCGCTCACCAGGGAGAGACAGCCCCTCATCTCGTGATAGTCCCAGATATATCAACAAATCTTCATATATTGAGAGAAATAAGGAGAAATATGAAAGGGGTATGTGAAGGTTTTCACATTTTCAGTCTTTGCTGTAACTGTGCTCTTAAGATAGAATGTGTTTCAGGTTGTAATATTATGCTGGACAAATTTAAGAAATGAAAACTTTACTGCAAGCTATGGTAAAGGTTGGAAATCCTGTTGGCATGTTGGGTTGATTATTGCTTGTTCTATTGAAACAGTTTACAACACTAGCTATATTGATATATATTGATTACAGCAGAATATATCTGCTTGATTTGAAAAAGTAATAAAACTGCCTGTCCTTCATCCCACAAATTCAGAAACTGTTTAAGGTAAATATTATTTTTAATGATTCAGTGTGAAGTGATCCCCTTCCAGAAAGAGGAAACTATTACAGTATTAGTTTCTGGAAATTATGGAGAAGGCAGTGCTTGTTACTAACATTAAATGTTATTCACATACAAACATTGAAATGAAAGCACAAACTTCTGCAAATTATTGTGTGTATATAAGAGTGCTTGCTGTTGTTTTTTATCCATCAATCTATGATCGAACACTATCATTATACCTGTTAAAATGTGTAAAATTAATGGAAAATCCAAACAGATTGGTATGGTAAAGTTCTTGTATTAAGCCTGAAACAGCAGGTACTGCTTAAGCTGCAACATAATGTAAGTTTCTGATTGCTGCCATAAAGTGCAGAACTGATCCCTTTCCTGACTTTATGGATGTGGATTTGGTAACTCCTCCACCATCAAAGCTGGAATGTTGCCATATGACCTATAATTGTGTCGGTGCGATTTTAAACCCATCAAAATAAATGAATAAATGTTCTGTACAAAATACTTTTTTGAGTTGGAGAATTTTTTTCTATAGTATTTCCATGTATTTGATTTTTTTACTGTATAACACATTAAGCACATGATGTGATTTAAGTAGAATTTCTAAAAGGAAGAGACGACTCTGGTAAGTGTACATTTGTGGTGTTTCTGCCTAGATGAATGCATTGCCGTTACAACAGATCCAGGGGTGATAGTCCTTGTTTCATACGAGTGTTCCTCTATTTGTGAAAATTAGTGAAAAGTTGTCTGCTGTTGAGGTACAAATATATGTCAACTTGAATTATAACGAAGGTATAAATTAACACAATCTGTTTATCATTCTTAAGGAAATGAAAATTCCCCTGGGAAGAAAGCCAACCATAACTATGCAGGAGGAAGTAATAATACTAACGGTGGAAACCATGACAGGCAGTCCTCCAGGAGTGCTACAAATTCCAGAGATAAAACAGAGGTATGTAGGATTCGTATATCGTATCCAGATAGGTTGAAGGAAGGATTTTAATGAAGTAGAGTACATTCTAGGTTTAAGGAAGGATTTTAACAAAGTAGAGTACATTTCTAAGTAGAAAAGTGTCTGTGCTCTAAAGATTTAATCTAAATTGGACTTGTATTAGATTGAGCAATTAGAGGTATATATGAAGAACAAATTTTGCCAAATCTTTTGATGTTTTGAAGCTTGTCCAGTGGAACACAGCGTGTTTGAGCGTAAATGTCTCAAGCATCCTTGCTAACTCCAGCAATCATCCCTGAAATTCCATTTGGAGTACTGAAAATTCTGGATAACTCAGGGTTTTTTCTAGCTAATTTGGGAACATAGCCTATACCCCCAGAATTGGAGATTTTGACGCATAAACGTTCCAAATTGGGAAATATTTAGTCCCATAGGATATAGTAAAGATGTGTATAAACTCTTTCTCATACACTTGTTTCACATTGTAGAACATCTTTAACATACTTCCATTACGAAATTGTCCATAACTTGGTCAATTTTGTGCAATTTTGATGAAATTTTTTGCAGAATGTAGATTGGGAATTTTTGCATTAATTTTGGGAAAAAATACATACTTTTTGGCATTGGGAATATAGCCGAATAACGGCTATAAAAAGGGCTGAAAAAAAACCCTGTAACTTGAGTATTTTTTCATCCCATTTTGCAATCTAATATGTGGTTTACTAATTAATCTTCAAGGTTAGCTATATTGTAAGCTAGTTATGTAAGATTTTCACAAGATAAACACTAGTTAGTATTTCTGGGCAGTGCATAAAAAGAATTATTTGCTGTGAAATTGTTAATGTCAGAATTTATTGTCCTGGACACAGAATGAATGGAGGTAGACTAATTTTTGCAGATTTAGTGGTTACAGTATGTCAATCTAGGAAATTAATATTGCCAACAAGGAAGTAAAATTCACATTCATTTTATCTTGTTAGATTGACATCCAAAATTTGTATTTCCATAAAGTGGCTGTTGTGGCCAAAACAACATTATTCTGCATTCTCAGAATTATATCATTTGACAGTACTATTATGGAATTTAGAGGACAAGCCTAGTCAGGTAAGTTTCATTTTAAAATACTCCTTTAACACAGAAGTGGCATTATATTGTAAAGGTAAATTATGTATGATGTATTGATGCTATTTTTAAAACAGGTGCAAAAATCTGCAATACGTTCATGTGGAGATTGGTCAGAACACCTTAGTTCCACAGGGAAGAAGTACTATTATAATATCAAGACAGAAGTGTCTCAGTGGGAAAGACCTAGGGAGTGGAATGACTCGTAAGTTTTTAGTTGATCTTTGATATATGAAGCATTTGGTATGAAAATCTTGTTTGCAGCAGTTGCAAGTATATACACAATTCGAATGAGACTATGGTTATAGCTGTTGCTAAATCTGTTGCCCCTCACAGCTGTGGGTTCAAGTTTGGTTAGGTGCTGGATTTTTGAAATGGGTGAATCCATCGGGTTTGCTTCTGGAAGGAGGGTGGTTCTACCCAGATGCTAGACTTTGTCTGATTCTATTGAATCTAGAACTAAGCAAATATTTATCTGTCATACATACAACCCAGCTGAATAGAGAATAAAAACTGAATAAAAGTGAACATTATAAACAAATCCAGAGGTAAATTAGAAATCTTGAGGGGGAGGGCCGATCACTAACTTTGTAAGAATTTGGGGAGCCAACCCCTTGCTAAAAAATTTATTTACTGTTTCATAAATGTTTCTTTTCTATTTGTGCATGTATATAAGCAGTAAAATATGAATAGATTAATCATGATTATTCTAAATCATAGTATGAAATAATTCAGTTAGTGATCAGAGTTTAAGATACAACTCTCCCATGTATAAACTAGGTTGTAAAGTGTATTGACTTTCATATTGTTAATTTTATTGTTGAATACTTAATGTATTATTTCAGATCGGCCGTACGACCAGACAGACATTCAACTGATTCAAGAACCAATAGTGAAAAACACAACTCTAAAGGTATACATTCTATCAGTGGTTCAGGTATTGGCTTAATGGATGAAGTCTGAAAGTTTTCTTTTGTCATGTCATAGTTTGTTTCTTCCCTTTATACAACACTTGCATTAATATTTCTCTTTAGAACTTAAGGTTTTTTAAATACATGTTTGTCAGAAGTGTGTCAACAGTCAAATATTTAGGCCTTAAAAATTATCTTTCCAAAGAAGGCAGTCTCAGAATAGGAAAGAACATTTTTTTTTGTTGATTATGTACTTAAAATTCCCAAATAATTGTAAACATTTTACTGTTTTGCTGCAATTCTTTTGTAAAGTTTTGAACAATTGTTAAAATGCCATCCTAATTTACGAAAGATTTAACAAAGTATATTACCAAAAGTCTCAATTAGACAATTTATGAGGACATTTTCCCCAATGCCTTTTGTGTGTGTAATATTTTGTTTATATTCGCAAACAGTGCAACCTTGAATATAAATCGGACATAAGCGTTATTTTGTACAAATTTACAGCTAATTAAAAAGCAAAAATTGTAAAAGTAAACTTAAAAGTTTAAATCTCAAAAGTCTCCAATACTTATTACATGAAAAATTTTCAGCAAGCTGAATTTTGGAATTTCACATATATATTCATTGCAGATGTTAAAAATAGACACTCTAGTGGTGGCATTGAAAAACGTGAAAAACACTTGGGTGACTTGCGGCACATGGTTGCCGATGGCAACCCAAAGCCGGACAAAATGTACTTGTTTGAAAAACTGCAACAAAGTCAGTCCAAACTGCAAGCGGAAATGCGTGCAAACAAACAGCTATACTCATCCGATACGAAAGATATACATAGACGTAGTGACGATGGTTCAACTAACGATTATCCAAATTCTTCTAACTCTAGTCGGAGTCGAAGAGACAGTGAAAGTTCACGGACGTTGGCGAGACAGACTTCGAGAAACGGTGAGTTTTAAAAGGTTAAGAGCCCTTGATGTGGCTCTTGTATAAGAAAAATCAGTGTTGTTGAAAGTGATAAATGTGGATTACATTGTAAAATGAGGATTTATTGAAGAGGATTAAGACTATGGTGAGTAGGGTTGGTTTTAAATTTCATGCTTGCTTTGTTGATTTGAAGAGTCCAGTATTAAGTTAAGTTACTATTTAATATAAATGAGTTTTAGGGATTTTAAACCAACAGATTGATATTTTGTTGTACAATATTCATATACTTTAAGAGAACTACATGTATATTGTTTAAAATACTGATTTCACTATCAACTGCGCTTCGAGTGCGGGAGGTCGTGGGTTCGATCCCCGTCCTTGTCATACCAAAGACGTAAAAAATGGTACTAGAAGCTTCCTCGCTTGGTGTTCAGCTTTAAGGGGATATTGCTAGGACTCGTTAGCTCAGTGTCCGTATAATGTGACTGGTTGAGGTATCATGCCACATGTCTGTGGCGTGATATTCCAGTGAGGCAGCACCGTCGTTTATATGACTGAAAAATTGTTGAAAAAGTCGTTTAACCTGAACACACACACACACACACATTCATTTAATCTTGCGAAAGCAGAAAGTCTTAAGTTTTTAGCTGGACTATCCGAAGTATAGGGGAGCTATCCTACTCGCCCCGGCGTGAGCGTCACACAAATGTTAAAGTTTACGTACCACCCCAAATATTTTCGAAGTCCATTGCTTTGATACTTGTTTACCATCATGACCCCAGTCTGTAAAAAGGAGGAGGCAACTCTATCAAGCATTTTGACTGAATTATGGCCCCTTTTCGACTTAGAATATGCTTATTGTAATGTTTAAGTTTTACTCATAGCTTATATTATACTATCAAGCACTGAGAATAGTTGAGCGCGCTGTCAACTGACAGCTCTTGTTTGAGAATATCTTTAGAAGGTAGTTCGGCACATTTGTAACAGCTATTGTTCTGTAGTGAGCTGTATGATTTGTGATACCATATTTTTTTGAGACATCATTCTATCCAAAGGAAATTCAGCTAGTAAAAAATATAGGGTAATTTCTCTGTTAGAAGTGTGTCACGCTTTTGGTGACATTTTCCCAGGTAGGAAAATCACTTGTCCCTCACCTATGTGGGTTCAAGTCTCAGTCGGGACTTTTGAGTTGGCTTACGGAAAGAAGGTGGTTATACCGAGGTGCATGCCCATGATGAAATAATGCACGGAGGGGCACCTGGGGTGTTCATCAATAAAGCTGGAAAATTGCCATATGACCTATAGTTGTGTCGTAGTGACGTTAAACCCAATCAAAGAAAAAAAGAAGGTAGAAAATATGTCCAGAGTGCAAGGTTTGAATATAAGCAGGCTTGCTTGCAAATTGCCAAAAAAAAAGAAAGAATGTTAGAACTATAAAGATTTTTACAATTTTCATTTCTACAACTTCCAGTTTTGGTTTGCTGTAAATATGCTTTTACACGGTAGGCATTTAGACTACCTGTATAATGGCTGCTAGGCATTATTTTTAGCTTTTCTAGGTAGGTGATGTTCACTTCCAATTAATCAGATGTGCAGAACTACCTTTTACATGTTTTAGTATTAGTAAACGGATTTTAAGTTGTCTGCACAGTACATAGGTCTTAAGGGTTTGCTTTTGATGGTAACAGTGATCATACAGTTCTTCAGACTGTATTAACATGTCACAAGGTGTTTCACTCATTGTCCTGGCCTTTTGGATGGTATGCAGATGTTGAGACCAAGTACAATGAATGGCTTCTTCTGATGCATTGCAATGGTACTAGAATTCTCATGATAGATCTGTTTAAAGTTAGTGCTCAAATGAGACTGGCTATGTTGAGACCTTAGACAAACTTTATGAAGTTTGACTGGTGTAGACATATTAACTGAAAACAGTTTCAGACTAGAGGTCCTGTGCAGCGACCTGGACCATTATGAACAGACAACCCTCACCCAACCAAATATTTGGGTCTATGATCAGAAACCTTTTTCAGGCAAGTTCAGGTCAAGGTCACTGTATCTTTATGGAACAGTAGGGTTATCCACTTAACACAGGCAGTCATTCTATGAATTATGATAGCCCAAGGGCCAAGTGTTCACCAGTTATTGATAAAAAATGCAGATGGTTCTTTTACAATTTTTTTAAGCTCGCCTTTCAGGTAGTGACAAGGTTAGCTTTTGTGATCGCCCATTGTCGTTCGTCCACAATTTCTTGTGAACACGATAGAGACCACATTTTGCAATCGATTTTAATCAAACTTGCACACAACTTGTGTTGGCATAATTTCCTAATTCCATTTGAAAACTGGCCAGATCCCATCATTGGTTCCAGAGTTATGGCTCCTTAAAAGGCTAAATTTGCAATTCTGGCTTTTGCAGCCATATAAATAGAGACTTCATTTATGGTTTGATTATGCCTCCCTTTGAAGAAGGAGGGGTATATTGTTTTGCAGGTATTGGAAGGTCGGTCGGTCGGTATGTAGATCAATTGGTTTCCGGATGATAACTCAAGAACACTTGAGCCTAGGATCATTAAAGTTGATAGGGAGGTTGGTCATGACCAGCAGAAGACCCCTATTGATTTTGAGGTCAGTCTGTCAAAGGTCAAGGTCACAGTGACCTGGAACAGTTAAACGGTTTCTGGATGATAACTCAAGGACGTTTGGGACTAGGATCATGAAAGCTGATAGGGAGATTGATCATGACTGGCAGATGGTCCCTATTGATTTTGAGGCCATTAGATCAAAAGTCAAGGTCACAGTGACCCAGAACAGTTAAATGGTTTCCAGATGATAACTCGGAACGCTTGCGTCTAGGATCATGAAAGTTGCAATCTGACTAAAGTACTTGATCTTCTAAACGAAGATCTGAGAACGACCCATTCACATTCGTCTTCTGTATATTTTGGATTTCCAGTATTGCTATTTTTATTTTATCCAATCAGACGACTTGTTCGAATGTCAAAGAGTAAGAAAAATGTGCAGTCATTCCAGGGCTCGAACCCGGGACCCCTCGCTTACAAAGCAAGTGGCCTACCGACTGAGCTAACCGGCTATCTGATACATTATGACATAAGAATTATAAATATCAAAAGTCAAGGCTACAGGTAGATTTGCAAGATGTTGTAAGTTAGGCTCTGATTGGCTAGCGAAAGGGTCGTCAGAACGAGGCAATGAATAGGTCGTTCTCAGATCCTATGCGTAGCGTAATAGGATATGTACTTTAGTCAGATTGATGAAAGTTGATAGGGAGGTTGGTCATGACCAGCAGATGATCCCTATTGATTTTGAGGTCAGTAGGTCAAAGGTCGACCCGGAACAGTTAAACGATTTCTGGATGATAACTCAAGAATGCTTGGGTCAAGGATCATGCAAGTAGATAGGGAGGTTGATAAAGACTAGCATATAACCCCTATTGATTTTGAGGTTAGTAGGTCAAAGGTCAAGGTCAAAGTGACCCGGAACATTTAAACCATTTCCGGGCAATAACTTGAGAATGCTTGGGCCTAGGATCATAAAACTTGATAGGGAGGACCAGCAGCAGGGATCAGCCTAGGTCAAAATTTTAGGGAGAAGTGACTTCTCCCTCCACAGAATTTAGGGAGAAGTTGCAGAGGTCGCGAAAGCCGTCGGACCGTCGGACATTTCCGGTAAATTTTGATCCGGTCCGGCATGATATATCAAGTTCACAAGACCGAGTGTCCGATAAAAATTGCAGGTCAATATGATAAAATAAGAAGAAAGTCCTCCACGATTTCGCGAAAGTTCGACTTTCATCATTAAATTGTAAAATGGAATCTCGAGAAATTGATGTCAAACTATATTTTAGTAAGCGCTTGTTTCATTGGTACTTAAAATAGAAACAGTGGAAACCCCTCACGACGTCACGACAATTCTAAGAACGCGCGTTATCATTGGATGCGTACTAATCGTGGATGGTACTCGATTTATGTACGCGGGAACCAGACGGGAATTTCCAGAAATTCCGAGGTCATCTTTCTCTTTATATGTCAACATCAACGTGCCTCGGTGCAAACAATAGACTTGTGGGGTAAAAAGCAGCGATGATATAGCAAATGAATATGAATAAAATCTGTAAAATTACTAAAAGATCCTTTGGAAGCAAAGAATGCAACCAAGAAGAATAACAACAGACTCGTTTTGACTGAGTCTGTTCGCGAGAGGTAATGAAATGTTCAACATCTCTCACGCCCCCTAGCAACGGTTAAGCGGGACTCTAGATCTATTACACATATGTTGAATGGACTCCATGATCCCAAAGGACCAGAAAATATAACAACACTGAATCCAAGTACAGGGAGACTTTTTACAGCCTGAAAACTTAATGTCTGAAATCTGTTTCAATTAATAAGTGGAAATAAACTTAAAGGATGTAATTTGTGTAATGCTGTCTATATAGACTATATATAAATACCAGTTTTAAAGATCAGATATCAAATTTATTAAAAAGAATTCGGTCTGGTAAAATATTATCCGGTCCTGTAAAAAAATCATGTTTACCAGACCGACTGTCCTGTGAATTTTCAGGGTCTTTCGTGAACACTGAAGTTGAGAAATTTAAGGAGAAGAATCGGCATAGCATTCAGTTTCCTGCCTATATATCCACTTTCTGTGGGTCTAGCTGTAACTTTTAAACAGTAATTATTTAAGGAAATTGATTCTTGCATTATCATTTTCATGAATTTCTAAATAAAGTATAAACTTAGCTATGAAAAAGTCGCCTTTAAATTTTTATCCGAAATTTACATGTCCGAAATTCGTAAATTTAACAGGTGCACGATCAAAACGGCGTGAAAATTTTCATTAATGTTTTGATTCTCGTACTTTTATAATGCCCGACTTTTGCACCAACTTGTTCAGATTTATACATTTAATTATTTTTATTTATTATTTTTTTCGAAAATAATACCAAACTCGTAGTTAATGGCGATCTTTTTACAATATTTTGTACGGCAGTTCTGACGTCCGTGAAATAATTTTTTATCCACAGTACCCGAGCCGTTCATTTACAGAAATTGACCGTAATTATGGTAATTGAAATAATTTTTGAAGTAATCTTTAATAAAATGAAAGAATAATATACTGTTGCATAAAATCATGCTCTCGTTAAGTTTATCGGCTTTTTACACGCCGAGATTGAAAATTTTCAAAATGGCGGCAGCTTACAATATTATTGATTGACACTGTTAGATATTGGCCCTTAGAAGTTTCTAGTGTTAACTATATAGGGTACTATAAATATGGCAATTTCTGCATCATAACTTTTGATATATTTGACCTAGAACTATGAAACTTAAACAGAATTTAGATCACCATAATGTGGTTGTGTACACATAATTTCATTTGGATTTATTTGTAAATTAAGAGTTATTGCCCTTTAATTGTATAAAAATCCACATATTTGTACATAACAAACTTACCATTTGGTAGAATTTCATTAAATTTCTTTCATTCTTTTCCATGAACATTTATTGTAAACATGTGAAATTGTTTACCCACACCTGGTCACCCCCTTACCTTGATCACACACCTCCCCCCTATCCCCCGACACCCCTCCCCCCCCCCCCCCCCCCCCCCCCAAAAAAAAAAAAAAAAAAAAATCATTCCTTATTTTAGATTTTTTTCAAAGAAACTTCATATACTTGTTCACCACTATAAGGTTATGGGGCCCATCAAGTTTCAGACAGATTGCCCAAGTAACACCAGAGTTATGGCCCTTAGAAGTTTCTAGTGTTAACTATATAGGGTACTTTAGATCTATAGATATGCCAATTTCTGCATCATAACTTTTGATATATTTGACCTAGAACTATGAAACTTTAACAGAATTTAGAGCACTATAATGTGGTTGTGCACAGACAAATTTTACGGATTTCTTTTTGTAACTTCAGAGTTATTGCCCTTTAATTGTCTAAAAATCCACATATTTGTACATAACAAACTTAACATTTGGCAGAATTTCATTAAATTTCTTTCATTCTTTTCTGTGAACATTTATTATAAACATGTGAAGTTGCGCACCCACACCTGGTCTCCCACTTGCCTTGGTCACACCCCCTCCCCCACCCCCCCTCCCCCCCCCCCTCCCAAATTTTGTTGTTTTTTTTTTTTTCATTTCTTATTTTAGATTTTTTTCAAACCTTCCAAGTTGTACCATTCCCCCACCTCACTTCTCCACCCAGTCATGCCTACCACTGATCATGCATCCTCTGCCCCCCCCCCCCCCCCCCCCCCCCCCCCCCCCACACACACACACACACACACACACACCTCCAACTTCACCCTTTTACCTTTTTTTTTTTTTTTTTTTTTTTTTTTTTTTTTTAATTTTCAATCAATATTTATAATCAACATGTGAAATTTTGTTTCCTCTCCCATTCCCCTGCACCCCCACCCCCTAAGAAAATAAATATATATCTATATATAGATATATATATTTCCATTCCTTTTTTAGCTCATCTGATTTTTGGAAAAAAAATGATGAGTTATTGTCATCACTTGAGCGGTTGTCGGCGTTGGCGTTGCCTGGTTAAGTTTTATGTTTAGGTCAGCTTTTCTCCTAAACTATCAAAGCTATTGCTTTGAAACTTGGAAGACTTGTTCACCATCATAAGCTGACCCTGTATAGCAAGAAACATAAGTCCATCTTGCTTTTTGCAAGATTTATGGCCCCTTTTGTACTTAGAAAATATCAGATTTCTTGGTTAAGTTCTATGTTTAGGTCAACTTTTCTCCTAAACTATCAAAGCTATTGCTTTGAAACTTGGAATACTTGTTCACCATCATTAGCAGACCCTGTACATCAAGGAACATAACTCCATCTTGCTTTTTGCAAGAATTATTGCCCCTTTTGGACTTAGAAAATCAGTTTTCTTGAATAAGTTTTATGTTTAGGTCAGCTTTTATCCTAAACTATCAAAGCTATTGCTTTAAAACTTGCAACACTTGTTCACCATCATAAGCTGACCCTGTACAGCAAGAAACATAACTCCATCCTGCTTTTTGCAAGATTTATGGCCCCTTTTGGACTTAGAAAATATCAGATTTCTTGGTTAAGTTTTATGTTTAGGTCAACTTTTTCTCTTAAACTATCAAAACTATTGTTTTGAAACTTGCAACACTTGTTCACCATCATAAGCTGACCCTGTACAGCAAGCAACATAACTCCATCCTGCTTTTTGCAATAATTATTGCCCCTTTTGGACTTAGAAAATCATTTTCTTGGTTGAGTATTATGTTTAAGGCAACTTTTCTCATAAACTATCAAAGCTATTGCTTTAAAACTTGCAACAGTTTTTCACAATCATAAGTGGACACTGTACATCAAGAAACATAACTCTATCCTGCTTTTTGCAAGAATGATGGCCCTTTTTAGACTTAGAAAATCATGGGTAGGACAATATTTCTATTATACAAAAAAAATCAGATGAGCGTCAGCACCCGCAAGGCGGTGCTCTTGTCTTTTTTTTATGTGTTCAGACCTTCAACATGTTAAGTTATGACTGCACAAACCTTGCCCTCAGCCATGTTCAAGATATCTTACCTGTGTTCTCCTAAGGACATCTGATCTTTTAAGTTCAAATGTACATGTAAAACAGCAACACCTGGTGCCAAACCACTCAAAGACAATATTTCATTCCAGTTAAACTTCAAGCTCACATTTCAATTAACTGCATTTAATTTTAAAAGCTAAGCTTATTACAGTAAGCATATCCCATTCAAAATAAATTCTTTAGTCAGGATCAAAGTATCATACATTTATTATGTACTCTTTAATTAAACATTTGTTTTCTGTTAAATTGATTTTGACTAATGAAATTATTTGCTTCTTATTAACATCCTTAACTTTTTGCCCGATATATCTTTTTGCCATTCCTCACCACAAACCCTTTCGGCGGGGGATACCAATTCATCGAATTTGCTTGTTACTAATGGATTTGATTCAAACTTAAAACAGTTGTTCCACTTTATCACATGACACAAGGTCCATAACTCTGGTACCAATATTTCCTGAATTATGCCCCCTTCTACTTAGAATTTCAGGTTAAAATTTTGAGACATTTTCACTCTGTCTCTGTTATAACTAAATGGATTTGATTCAAATTTAAAATAGTTATTCAGCATCATCACTTACATCATATGACACAAGGACCATAACTCTTGCACCAATATTTCATGAATTATCCCCCTTTTACTTAGAAATTCAGGTTTAAGTTTTGATGCACTTTCACTCTATTACAGTTATTACTAAATGGATTTGATTCAAACTTAAAATAGTTGTTCCACCTTAACACCCACATCATATGACACAATGTCCATAACTCTGGTACCGATATTTCATGAATTATGCCCACTTTTACTTAGACTTTCAGGTTAATTTTGATTCACTTTCACTATGTTTCAGTTATTACTAAATGGATTTGATTGAAACTTGAAGTTGTCTTACCACATTGTAGGGGTATAACGATACATCGATATATCGATGCATTGCGATACTGAGTGTCCTGATTGTATGCATCGATAGAAAAGTCACAATCCAATTACAATCGCCGATAGTTCCTTCAGCAATCGGTAGTTTTGAAATTTTACTAAATACAGAAACAATAAATAATTTATAAACCAAGAAACAGAGCCAGCTTTCATTTGCGCCTCGGAAAATGTTTACGTCTCCATTACAATAATTAACCTCACGGAATTAAACTACCATAAAGGACTGAGAAGTCTTGGAGATAATTAATAAAGTTAGTTTCTTAGAAACTTTGATTAAATACATTTAAATAACCTGTTTATCAAACTGTTTGGTAGGGTCCTTCATTTAGTGCTGGTACACCTTAGTCCGATCCGTCAATTTTCGTCTTTTTCGACGTGTTGGGTTATTAAACATGTTGACATTCACAACAAAATGGCCGATTTGTTTGAGTATACCTTGCATAGGTTTATTGTTTTACTTATTGTTTCAAAGCTAAGGAAGGCAAGAAATAAAAAAAAATGTTAAAAATATTTAATGTTAGATTTATTTTTGTCCATTTCAGTTATACAAACATCTCAATGTGTATTAACAGCAATTATAAACAGTGCTGTGTCGTACACTGTGTAATAATGTCAGTTGGTACCGTATAAAACATGGTGGCCGATAACTATTGCAATAGTATTGCAATAGTAGCCTGCAATAGAATAGTATCGCAATAGTTTTTCAGCAATATCAGTAGTATTGCAATAGTCAAAATTGGCCTCAATAGTCACCCCTACCACATTGTCACCCACATCATATGGCACAAGGTGCAAAAATCACTCTTGCACCAATATTTCATGAATTATCCCATTTTTTGCTTAGAATTATACTTATTTAATGTTCTTTATCTCTCTTATTACTTAATACTTTTGACACAGACTCAAGCTATTGTCATTAAGCACTCTAATGACAGCTCCAGCTTCCTTAGATGTGCCCAGTTTCACTATCCAGCATCGAAATAGTCGAGCATGTGGTCTCCTGTGACAGCTCTTGTTTCCCTTTTGACGAGCATCCTATACCCCTAAAAAAAACCTGTGTGGTTTCAAAAACTATGTCAACTGCACAAATCAAAGGAAAAGCTAGTTAAGACTCAAGAGGCCATATTTATGTGTTTATGACCCTATCTTCATGAAACCTTGAAGAATGCTTATATGAATCTTGGTGATTCCTAGGCCAAGTTTGAAACTGGGTCATATTGGGTCAAAAACTAGGTTACCGCTCAAATCAAAAGAAAAGCTTGTTAACACTGTAGAGGCCACATTTATGACCCTACATGAAACTTGGTCAGGATGTTTATCTTGAAGATTCCAAGGTAAGGTTTAACAGGTGAAAGATAAAGGGTCATCAAGACCCTCTTTGTTTATTCCTCATTGCAAAACCACAGTTAAGACACTTAACTTAGTTAAAAAAATATAAGTTAGTGCCCCATGTAACAATTATGACCCTATCTTCATGAAACTTGGTCAGAATGTTTATCTTGATGATCTTTAGGTCAAATTCATATCTTGATCATGTGGGGTCAAAAACTAGGTTTCTCACGCAAATCAAAGAAAAGTTTGTTAACACTTAAAGGCCACATTTATGACCCTATCTTCATAAAACTTGGTCAGAATGTTTATCTTGATGATTCCTATGCCAGGTTCGGAACTGGGTCATATGGGGTCGAAAACTAGGTCACTTGATCAGATCAAAGGAAAAGCTTTTTAACATTCTAGAGGCCACATTTATGACCCTATCTTCATGAAACCTTTTTAGAATGTTTATCTTGATGATTCTTAGGCCAAGTTATAAACTGTGTCATGTGGGGTCAAAAACAAGGTCATTGGCTCAAATCAAAGAAAAAGCTTGTTAACTCTGTAGATGCTACATTTATGACAATATCTTCATGAAACTGTGTCAGAATGTTTATCTTAATGATTCCAAGGCAATTAGAGTTAGAATCTGAGTGATTTGAATTTAAAAATTAGGTCACTCGCTCAAATCATAGGATAAGCTTGTTAACACTGTAGAGGCCATGTTTATGATCCCTATCTTCATGAAAGTTTGTCAGAATGTTCATCTTGATGATTCCAAGGCAAAGTTTGAATCTGGGTGATGTGGATTCAAAAACTAGGTCACTCGCTCAAACCAAAGGAAAAGCTTGTGAACCCTCTGGAGGCCACATTTCTGACCCTATCCAGGTTTTTTTCAGTATTTTGGGAATGGTACTGGTACCCGTGCTATTGGGAAAAATCGTATCGTTTTTGGTCAAATTAGGAATTTTTATGAAGCACATTTTATAGTACTCAGTTAATTCGAAATAACAACTGAAAAGGCTCTGAACTCTTTAATCATGAATACTGTCATTCAATTATCACTTTACAGAGGAATCTCAGTTTTTAGCAGTTTTGAACTTTTCAATAACATCTCATATGAGAATGAACTTGTAGATTAACTCATCGGTAATGGCGGTTTGCCAGACCAAACAGAGACAGACCTCTCTTCGCCTTTACTTAGCCTCACAAAATGAATCACTGAAGGCAGCCGGAAAAGAAGAAAAGAATCTATAAAATGCTTTCAAAACAACAGAATGTTCAAGAAAAAGAGGGTTCATCACAAAGCAATAAAGGGGAAGAGAGGTCTGTCTCTGTTGGGTCTGGCAAACCGCCATTACTAGTCTTTAAAACTGGAAAAGCCTTTTCAACATAGTTTGAACCTTTGAAACTAGTCATTTGAACTTTTTCTAGTCAGTAATGTTTCATCTCTAAAGGAATTAAACATATTAAAATGTAAATTAATTCTTCTATACCTGAATAAGGTGTACAGGTGAATAAATCCCTTCTTTTTACCAAAAACTGGTATTTAATGATTCGTAATCTTTGGGATTCATTAATTTTGGCTTGGGACTAATTGTTTAAAATATGTGAGTCCCAAGGACTCGCAAAAGTCAATTTCAAAATGAATCACTGGCCTTAATCTTTTTCAGTAGTATTTACTGTTGTGCGACATTTTATCAGTAAAATGGGAATTGATGCAAGTAACAATCGTATCTCCAATAACCAAATAATATTCTGAATCTGAATCGTCCATAATCCCGCATGTTTTTACAACGGTAGTTACGAAATGTCTGTGTGTGAAAACGGCGCCTATAAAATCTATGCTGTCGTAAAAAACACAATACAGTGCATTTCATTTTGCGGCCAATTTACTTTCAGTTTCAAGTTTCGGAAATGGGAATTTTTTTCCTGATTGGGAATGGTACCGTTTATCGGTATGGCTCATATAAGGGGAAAAAAAACCTCTTCATGAAACTCAGTTGATGATACCAAGGCTAATTTTGAATTGGGGCGATGTGGATTAAAAAACTAGGCCACTCACTCAAATCAAAGGAAAAGTTATTAACACTCTAGAGGTCACATTTCTGACCCCATCTTCATGAACCTCGGTCACTCACTCTCTCAAAGCAAAGGTAAAGCTTGTTAACACTATATCATGCAGGTCAACCATTCAAATCAATGGAACTCTTGTTTAGTAACATTCTAGAGGCCACATTTAATACCCTGTCTTCATTAAAATTGATCAGTATGTTTATCTGGATGATCCATAGGTCAGGTTTGAATCTGGGTCATGTGGGGTCAAAAACTAAGTCTAACTAATAATGAGTCTTAATTTTAGACAATAATCTACAGGTAGTAACAAAAGCAAACATAATAAAGTGTAATACTGTAACTGTTTCAAAAAATAAGCTGCCAACACTTTCGCTTGTGCTCGTCTGCGAGGCAGTCAGACATTTAGCAGAAATGCCTGAAAGACTGCCCTTCATGCCATGCGAAGCTGTATTAGGACACATTAAACTTTCTGATTTGTATTTGCGATCTCTCTGTGCTTTGACTTTTACATCCATTATTGTCAGCAGACGAAGTTGTAACGAGGTATTTGTCCAAAACTCTGTGATAATTGTTTACGTTTCTGGTTTCTATTCGTCGAGTTACCGTGTGCAAAATCAAGGCCGGGACAGGGAACCAATCAGAACGCAGAAAAAAGATGCTAAATATAGTTGCAGTATGGTTTTCCCAAAACTGCAGCAATCAAGAGGCCTTCGGCTGGTGAAACATTCGTTTTGTTTGTCAAATTCTTTTATAAACTCCATAAACTTGAAGCAATGGATGTAGCGTTTATAAACTATTCATTCCTTTTCTCATTTCAAACCAGAAAATTTGTGCAAAAAACACACTTGTCTGCCGTCAAAAAGTCCTGAGTTGGACAAGTCAGACATGTATAGGAATTCCACACCACTGCCTAGGCCAAGTTCGACACTTGATCATGTGAAGTCAATGACTTGGTCACCTGCTCTACTCAAAGGATAAGCTTGTTAACACTGTAGAGGCCATATTTATGACCCTATCTTCATGAAAATTGGTCCGATTGTTCATCTTGATGATTCCAAGGCAAAGCTTGAATCTGGGTGATGTGGATTCAAAAACTAGGTCACCCGCTCAAATCAAAGGAAAAGCTTGTTAACACTCTAGAGGCCACATTTCTTACACCATCTTCATGAAACTTGGTCAGAATGTTTATCATGATTAAATGAAGGCCAAGTTTTATATTTTAACCACACTTACACACAACTTAAGTCGCAATAAGATCTCAGTTCATTTCGAAAACTGGCTAGGTTCCATCATAGGTTCTAGAGTTACTGCTCCTGAAAGGAGCAAAATTTTCTATTTTGGCTCTTTCAGTCATATAGAGGTTTCATTTATACTTTGATTTGATACAAACTTGCACAGAATGTTCATCTTGATGATTCTAAGGCCAAGTTTTAAACTGGGTCATGTAAGGTTTCTGATCATAATTCTGCGGAGAATGCTTCCAGTAAATACATGGCTGTTGAATAACATCGGATGATTTGTGTGTTGTAAGTTGATGACCCTAACAAATGAGGTCAGTAGGTCAATAGATTTATGCTCCATGTCTCCTAAACCACTGGGAAGATTTTCGTAAACTTTTAAATTTTACTGCATTAAGACAATTTGCGGAGCAAAAGATCCAGGTCACTAAGTCCATTCATTGTCAAGGTTTGAGGTCAAAGATGAAATAGCTTAAATTTGTGTCCATTCTATGTTTTCTTAACCACTAGACCTAATTTCATGAAAGAAGCTTCAGTTGTTCACTTCATCCAGACGACATGTAGAGTGCCTTATCCAGGTCATTAGATCCAAGGTGAAGGTAAGGGTCAAAGATCAAATAGCTTGAATTTGTGTTGGCTTTATAACTTGACTACTGGAAGAATTTTCATAAAACTAACATTAAGTTCACATGTTGAGTCCATAACCCAGGACAAGGTTTATACTTGTAGGTCAAAGGTCATGATCACAACATTTTTCTGTCCCTGTATCAAAGCAGTAACTTGAGGTATTGATTTGCCTTAAGTGACAGCTTAAGATCTGATTACTTTTCCTTAACTATGACCACTTAACTTTTCCCCTAGTATTTTTGCTAGTCTTGTGTTGTACAACTGAAATCTAGAAAACAGATATTTCATTTAGTCAGTAAGCATCAATCACAAACCAATTTAGATTAGAAAATATATTGGCTTAAACATCTTCTAAAAGTTTTTGAAATTGAAAGTAGGTTGTCAGAATGCTTGTTTGCGGTGTCAGACTGCTGATTTTTCTTGAACTTTTCTCTTAATTTATTCTAACAAGAGGTAATGTCATGGTAGACTTTAATATCAGATACTGTCAAATGCTGTTTAACTGTCTTTGCATGGTCTTAATTTATCAAACATATTCTTTAAACTGGAGATTTGGGCAGTGTTTATGAAAGTGTATCAATATCTGGACAATTTTCGATATCCAGATATTTTTGAGGTGGGAAGTCTCATATAGGGGCTGGTGGTCTCAGCTCAAAATTTTTCAAAAGTTTTCACCTGTATTTCATATTTGCCTTAGTCTAAGATCAACAGATGTCCCCACTGTCTTGGGGGTCAGGTTAAGTGTCACAGTGAACTTGTGACTAAAATAGTTTAAGATCTGTCCTGTAAGAACTCTGGCCTATGGTCATTAAACTAAATAGGATGATTGTCTATGGTCAAAGGTGAAGATTAAAGTATACATCAGACTAAAATAACACACCTAGTTACGTCAGACAGGCCATCAAAAGGGAATACAAGGTTTTTTCCCCATTTGAATAATATATCATTCAAAAGATGATTAAAGAAAAATTTGATTGATCTGGTGTTTATTCAGATATGATATTATTTGAATGAAAAATACTTTTAAGAATTCAAAAACAACTTCAGAACATAATGTGTTGTTGCTCCATACTATATGGATGGATCTGAAAATGGAGAATACTTCAGTGCAGAATAATTCTAAAACTAAATACTTGAATCTGCATTGGAATACTGTTTATCACAAATAAAGTAAATTGTGTGCTTTTTGTTTCACAATTGTAGAGAAAGCAGTTATGCTAAAACTTCACAGTTTTAAGAAGAATCAGCTCTCATCATTTTTTGAGGAGGTTAGGTGTGTGTGTGGGGGGGGGGGGGGTACCCCTAGCATATATGTTTTACAAACACTTCATGTTAGTGTAACTGTATCTCTTGTCAAAGAATAGATTAATTGCAAAATGGTGTTACTGCTTGGCCCTCACCTTCCTAAGTAAAATGTAATCTAGATCTCTAGCGGTAATAAATAGGAAGTCAAGCTGTGACTGCTTTTGACACATGTTTTCTACCCTGGGGGGTGGGGTGGTTGGGGGCACATTCTGTCAATTTGTAAACAGATGTTTTGTCCTAAAGGAACATACGTAGCCATGGTGATGAAGCACTTGCTTGTGGTCCCAGGTAGAGCTGACTGGATTTTGTCTCAGTACATTGTAGCTTTGTTTAGGGTCTGTAATGTTCAGTTGATATGAAAACTGGTTCCAGGGTTATAAAACTCGAGTTTTGAGAATATTCTTAAATCTCAAGCATCTGATTGGTTGATTTAGGGCTCAAAGTTTAAATTGACCAATGGTAAGGCAGCATTGTGAGACAGGCTGTATCAAAGGCTACTGATTAAGGCTTTAGGCCATATGAATTAAATGCTTCATTGTAATCCCTGCCCACCCCAGGTTATGTCCAAAATTGACTTTACATCTGGTGTTTTATTCCCTTTTACTCAAATACTCGGATATTTTTTTCACCAAATCACAGGACTCGGTGTGAATCTTAAAAATGGAAATAAAAAAAATCAAACATACTACTTGTATTTCAGTAAGTATTACCATCCATTTTAATGTGTATTCTGTTCTTTAATATTAGTTTATAAGTTTTACGTCTACATACAAGATACTATCAGTCAGTAAATAAATAAAAAATGTGCTCTCCCTCACCTCCTCCAGTTTCAATAATACTTTTCAGATGATAATCTAGCGTTTGATTTATAATGGCCTTTTATGTATAACTTACTATGTTTAGTGATAGAAGTAAAGGTGGCTGTATCAGTCATGCTAAATATGTTTTCGACCAGGGGAAATATCAGACTAAAGTCTTACTTTTAAGACAAATAGTTTTCTTGAAGTTGAAGAAATCAGACATGCCCTTTAGCTATGCTGTATGAATATATATATTCCAGCTCATTGGAAAGCCTGGCAGTACATGTCCAGAACTAAACATTTATTAGCCACAAAGGGGAAACTGTTTTCTTCTTTTCTGGCAAAAGTTTTAGGATTCTGAGAGGACTTGGTGGCCATCTTTGTTTTGAAATCTTGTAAAAGATGCCACAAAATTTTGAAACTTGTTTTTTGATAGATCATTATTTTTCCATTTCAGACCAAGATGACATAGATTCACCAAGTAGTACTCCAACCAGTCATCGGTCCGGAAGCACGCCACATGGATGTATGAATCCCGTCTCTAACATTTCAGCCGCTAATTTAAACATTTCAAATATTCCTAACCTCATTACTCAGTTAAGTGGTGGACAGAACAATCAGGAACTGACCAACCGAGGTATTCACAGTTCTTAGTTGTTGGATCATTGACTTTACTGTTGTATGCTTCCTCTGCTGTCTTGGGATTTGAAAAACTTTGCCACTTTTTGCAGAAATTGGTGAAAAATTTGTAACTGATATGGCAGTTTTAGTGGAAATTTTATGACCAGTTAAATACTTTTGACTCTGCAAAAATGGCATACCGGTTTATCCAAGAGAAACAAAATTTGAAATTAACTAATATGCTACAAGCTTTCTTTACTATTAACTGGTGGAGGTTCATTGATGCACGGGTAGAGCCTGTGACTTCTGATCTGCAGAGGTCATGGGTTCACATCCCTGTAAGAGTGGAATTTGACCATGGTCTCTACAGTCTCTGAGGAGACCGGTGTCAGGAAGAGTTACTGAGCATAGTTAACCTAAGCTCAGAGAACTTTCTCTTCTATCAATGGCAAATATTTTTAAACTAACATTAAATAGGAATAGACTGAAGGTATGTGATTATATGGCAGTTTATAGTGGACTGTATTCTATGGTGTTTTTCTTAATTTTAGCATTGCAGACGTTACAGAAACTGCAGCAGGCTTTGTCTCGGCAGATAGCTGCACACCAAACTAGCGTGTGTAAGTACTTACTTGCTTCTTCTTCTGCTTGGTGATTCTTATTCTTAAAAATTAATTCTAGTCTTGCATACATTATAAATGGCCCGTGCACAATCAGAAATTTTATGAAGCGGTTAAGTTAACCTTCAGGCTGCTGACAGCAAGTCATTCTTCCTTTGCGACCAGTGCAGACCAAGATCAGCCTGCACGTCCTATTCAGTCAGTAAATTTTCAGTAAAGACCCCTTTGAATAATAAATGGTATTACTCACATTTAATGATGGATCAGTCCATTAGAGAAACTTAGCAGGGTAAAGGTTAATAAGAATGTTATTATGTCTCCCACCACACAGTGGTGTGGGAGACGTATTGATATACTCTGTCTGTGTGTCTGTCTGTCACAAAGCTTGTCCGCACTCTAAAGTGGAACATTTCTCATCTGATTTTCACCAGACTGAAACAAAATGTGTTTGACTATAAGACCTCGGTCAGCTTCGATAACTAGCCAAATCAGTCCAGGCGTATTGGAGTTAGGCCCTTGAATTACCAAAAATCTGCCTTTTTACTCTTGTCCGCACTCTAAGTCAAACATTTCTCATCCGATCTTCACCAAACTTGAACAAGATGTGTTTAACTATGAGACCTCGGCCAAGTTCGATAACTAGCCAAATTGGTCCAGGCATTTTGGAGTTATGACCCTTGAATTACTGAAAAGTCTGCCTTTTTACTCTGTCCGCTCTCTAAGTCGAACATTTCTCATCCAATCTTCATCAAACTTGAACAAAATGTGTTTTTACCATAAGACTTTAACCAAGTTCGATAACTAGCCAAATCCGCCTAGGCACCTTTGATTTATGGCCATTGAATTGCTGATTGGATCCACTTGTCAAGACCATCTAATTGGATCCATTCGTCTAAACCATCTAGAGAAACTAGACATTTTTCATAGGGGCAGTTGTGGGAGACATGCGCTTTTCTCAAAAGCACCTCTAGTTTTATGAAAATTTTAATGTAACATTACAGTCTAGAGCAATATCTAATTCTTTAGTAATGTTACAAATCAGCATGTTATTGCAGGAAATTATACTATACATCTGTGATAGTAATGTTAACGGCAATATATATATATATTTTTTTAGCTCACCCGTCACATAGTGACATGGTGAGCTTTTGTGATCACCCTTCATCCGTCATCCGTTGTCAGTCCGTCCGTGCGTCAACAATTTCTTGTCTGCACGATAGTGGTTTCATTTATGATTTTATTTTAACCAAACTTACACACAACTTGTATCACCATAAGATCTCGGTTCCTTTCTTGAACTGGCCAGATCCAATTATGGGTTCCAGAGTTATGGCCCCTGAAAGGGTCAAAATTAGCTATTTTGACCTTCCTCTGCACAATAGCAGCTTTATTTTTGATTTGATTTTTACCAAACTGGCACACAACTTGTATCACCATTAGATCTTGGTTCCTTTTTTGAACTGGCCAGATTCCATTATGGGTTCCAGAGTTATGGCCGCTGAAAAGGCCAGAATTAGCTATTTTGACCTTGTCTGCACAATAGCAGCTTCATTTATGATTTTATTTAATCCCCAGCCGTGGCGGAGGGATTATAGGAATAGTCTGCGTCCGTCCTTCTGTCCGTAACAAAATCGTGTCCGGTCCATATCTCCTAAACCCCTTGAAGGATTTTCATCAAACTTGGGTCAATTGATCACCTCATCGAGAACTCATGAGTCAGCCATGTCAACTCAAGGTCAAAGGTTTGAGCCTGCCATTTTGTGTCCGCTCTATATCTCTTAAACCTCTTGAAGGAATTTTATAAAACTTGGGTCAAATGATCACCTCATGAAGACGATATGCAGAACCCATGAGTCAGCCATGCCGGCTCAAGGTCAAGGGTCAAAGGTTTGAGCCTGCCATTTTGTGTCCGCTCTATATCTCCTAAACCCCTTGAAGGAATTTTATAAAACTTGGGTCAAATGATCACCTCATCAAGACGATGTGCAGAACTTATGAGTCAACCATGCCAGCTCAAGGTCAAGGTCACAACTAAGGGTCGAAGGTTTGAGCCTTCCATTTGGTGTCCGCTCTGTATCTCCTTAACCCCTTGAAGGATTTTCATCAAACTTGGGTCAAACGATCACCTCATCAAGACGATTTGCAGAACTTATGAGTCAACCATGCCAGCTCAAGGTCAAGGTCACAACTAAGGGTCGAAGGTTTGAGCCTTCCATTTGGTGTCCACTCTGTATCTCCTTAACCCCTTGAAGGATTTTCATCAAACTTGGGTCAATTGATCACCTCATCGAGAACTCATGAGTCAGCCATGTCAACTCAAGGTCAAGGTCACAACTGAAGGTCGAAGGTTTCAGCTCTGTATCTCCTAAACCCCTTGAAGGATTTTCATGAAATTTTGGTCAAATGATCACCTCATCAAGACGTTGTGCAGAATTCATGAGTCAGCCATGTCAGTTCAAGGTCAAGGTCACAGCTAAAATCAAAGGTTTACCCTTTCACTATCCATAGCAGTGGCCGGGGATTTCGCTGTCTTTCAGACTGCCTTGTTTTAACCAAACTTGCACACAACTTGTATCACCATAAGATCTTGGTTCCTTTCTTGAACTGGCCAGATCCCATTATGGGTTCCAGAGTTATGGCCCCTGAAATGGTCAAAATTAGCTATTTTGACCTTGTCTGCACAATAGCAGCTTCATTTATGATTTGAATTTAATCAAACTAGCACAAAACTTGTGTCACCATAAGATCTTGGTTCCTTTCTTGAACCGGCCAGATACATAATGGGTTCCAGAGTTATGGCCCCTGAAAGGGCCAGAATTAGCTATTTTGACCTTGTCTGCACAATAGCAGCTTCATTTATGATTTGATTTTACCCAAACTTGCACACAACTTGTATCACCACAAGATCTTGGTTCCTTTCTTGAACTGGCCAGATTCCATCATGGGTTCCAGAGTTATGGCCCCTTAAAGGTCCAAAATTAGTTATTTTGGCTTTTGCAGCCATATAGAGACTTCGTTTATGGTTTTATTTGATACAAACTTCCAAAATATCTTCAACAACAATAAATCTTGGATTCAAGACAAATCAGATCCAATCGTAGGTTCCAGAGTTATTTTATATCTGATTACCTCCCCTGATTGTAATGAAAATGGATTTATATCAGTAAGTACCTATAGGACTTATTTGAAATTTCATTATTGTCATTAGTTGGACTGAGCCAATCAGGATATTTAACTATGGACTGATTTTATGTCAAATTACCTCCCTTTATTTCAAATTAAAATGGGTATATCTCCGTAACTAATGAAGATACTGATCTGAAATTCCAATTATGTCAACAGATTTATTTGGCAGATCCTTCTTTTGTTCACTTACAATAAAAAAATTTAATTACTTCCCTTTTACGTTACTATAAATAGCTTAAAAACCGAGACCACTTTTCTGTGGTACAACATGGATGGTACCTCCAATTTTTAGGTGCATTTTGACATATCTGTACCTTGTAAGAATTGTTTTTCTTTTTGGTTAAATTTCTTCCTTTTGTTGTTCCTGTCCTGTGGACTTAGATATTTTTTCTGAGGACCTTCTTGTCCTCAAGTGCAATAGTAACAGGTGAGCGATATAGGGCCATCATGGCCCTCTTGTTTTTTGTTAATGGCAAAATTTGTTCATACAGTATTTTAGTAAAGCAGTCATGTGGTGTTTTGTGGAATGTTATCCTAAACCAAACTTATCCAGTTGCTTATACTTGAATGCTTCATCAAACCAGTCAAAGTCTAGTTGGGAACTCAGGCAGTATTATGTAAAATTTTGAATATTTCAGCAAACCAGTCAAACCAGTCAACGACTGTTCAAGCGTCGCCGAGACATCAAGTAACCCAGTTACCTGATGAGGCTCTCGCCACATACCAACAACTCCAGCATCATCAGCAGCTTCAGCAGCAAGCCCAACAGTCACTTCACGCCGCTCTACAGGCACCCGGGACCCCGTCTCACCCTTCTCATAGGAGCCCATATATAAACTCTCAGAACAGTTTACCCCTTCCTAATTCAAGTCCCCAACCAATTGTTTCCCTAGCGACGTCTGTATCGCCGGTCGCAACGACTGCAGGCTCAACGTCGATACCTATAACTCATACCGGGAATCAGTTACATAGGGGTAACACTGTATACGGGAAATTTTTAGGGTCTCAAAATACTTCAACCCCGTCATTCCAACATGCCATGGAGGATATGCTTGGGGATAATTCAAAAGGAGTTGAAGGAGGAGGGGATGAACGGTCATGGTAAGTGCTTTTTACCAACTACATGCAAGAAAAAAAAATGTCTGCCAACTATCTTCCTGTTTTAAAGTACCACTTGCTTAATTTCTAATTTATACATTAGTGGTTTATTTTAACCCGTGAAGAAAGACCATTTTTTCATGCTGTCTAATACATGGTCACTGTATACAGGTTTTGCAGGAGGGATTGGTTGGTAGGTCGAAGGTACTAGCATGTGTCGAGGGATTCTGCTGATGCTTAACATAATTTTAGCATAAAACAAAAGCAAAAAAAAATAGATATATTGTCTGTCCATGTCATTAAATATGCTGTTTGATCAGTTGTCATCATTTCCTTTCAGATACTGTTTAATATATGGATGTAATATGTTAATGCTTTGCCAAGTAATACACATAGGTTAAAAGGTGCGTTAACAGCATGTAAATGCAAGAATATCTGTTAACACAGGTTTACTTGTGTGTTCAAGCACCCCTTGAGAACAGACAATACAGCAATTTTACACAAGAATGTTCAGACTTCTTTATGGAAGTGGGATAAACTACTATCTATATATAGACTAACGAAGTTTCAGCATCACCTTTATATACATTATGTGTTTCCTGTTATTCTAGTTGTAGCCCCACCCCCAGTGATACAAGCTCCCAGGGTGCACCTGTAGATCCAGATATGTTCTCGTCCAACATGGGACAGAAGGAGACAAACCTGATGTCATCTCTAAGTCAGTATTACAGTGAACACTCGGTGTCACACGTAACAGGTTGGCAAGGAGAACTGTTTGAAAAACAGGTTTGTAGTTATTGTACATTGTATATATCCTGGGTCAGGGGTTATAAACTGTGATATTCAAATGAAGACCAGTCTGTTAACTCTGGCATCTGATTGGCTGTTTATAAGCACCTTTTTGAAATTGACCAATGGCAGAAATAGCATTCTTAGACTGGTTCTCAACTTAACTTGATAATATTTCTTTGTGGGAAGCTTTTCAGATGGCTTGTGGAAGGTCTAAAGTTCGCTCCAGGATTAAATCTGGATAGGATTTTAAACTCCACAAAAGCAAGTTCGTGTGTGTAGAAAAAGAGAGAGCTATTTTACAACATTCTAGCTGTCATATCAAAATGCTTATTTACCGTGTGATGCATATTCTGATAAATGACAAAGAAATATCCAGTGTAACTGACATTTTCATACTCTGTTTTTGAAGATTATTTGAGCCGCACCATGAGAAAACCAACATAGTGCATCAGTGCAGTGTGTTCAGGATCCATACTGTTCGCTTTCAAAGCCTATTAGGGGAACCGTTAGCAAACAGCAGGGATTCTGACTAGACTGCGCGAATGCGCAAGCTGGTCTGGATCCGTGCTGGTCGCAAACGCACATTGTTGGTTTTCTCATGTTGCGGCTCATTTATAAATTTTGTGTGCTTAGGATTCAGAATTGTGACAACATTTTGATCTAGAATTGCTAAATTGTTGAGTAATTAAGTACTTTCTTTTCCTTTTGCTATTCCTTTTTGCCAAAGATATGTTTAAATCAAGACTTTATTAATAGACAGCCCATAAGTAAGAGATTGTTTTTAATCTGCATTTGTGTAGAAATGCGTAAAAAAGTAAACTTTTTGATCAGTAGTGATGGTTAAGGTTCTTTTACGATGTTGCTTAAAATAATGTATATTTTGCAGGCTCGATTTTACCGTGACGAGGCTCTTAAAATTGGTAGTTTGATAAGTAGTCAGGTATCTGTAGAGTTAAAACGAGCAAGGTCATTGGTGCGAGTGGAAGAAATACAAGCAACTTTACATGAGCAAAGGTAGGCGTTCTCTTTCATCCTTGGAATAAGAAGAAACAACTTTCAACCTTTACTTCTATACAATATACTTTGTACTAACAAATTATTATGCCCCCGGCATCTACTGATGCGGGAGGCATATAGTGATCGTCCTGTCCGTCCGTTCATTCGTCCTTCCGTCCGTACAGGGTTAACCAAATGGGACCGTTTCGTCTAGCATCAATACCCCTTACTAGAATGACTTGATACTAATGCAGATGAAACCTGTGACCATTCCTCATCTTCAGGCATCACCTGACCTCAGTTTGACCTTGACCTTGACCTCATTTTGGACTTAGGTTGCTTTATATGGGCCATCTCTTGGTTAACCAAATGGGACCATTTCGTCTAGCATCAATACCGCTTACAAGAATGAATTGATACTAATACAGATGTAACCTGTGACCATTCCTCATCTTCAAACATCACCTGACCTTAGTTTAACCTTGACCACGTTTTGGACTTACGTTGCTTTGTATCGACAAGGATGCCACCGGGGCATCAAGTGTTTATTGAACGCAGCTCCTTGTTTTTGATGCTGAATTAGGTCGTTTGGCGAAATCATCCAAATTATTTAACAAATAATGCAATAATGCATGGCTTTAAAGCACATCTATGTACATATTTACAATCTGAGCAGTGAAATCAGCTCTCAATATCTATAGAAAGTTATATTGACTATGAAAAAATGATAGAAGGACTGGGCTGTGGAAAACATTTGATGTATAAATGCAGATTTGGGCAATATAGAAAAGTACACCATAGTTCAACAGTGCGGGTCATTATACTATTTTATAAACCGGTTGATCTTTAAATTTTGAATAATTTGAATAAAGATGAAAATAACGAAATGAGGTATATTAAACAGACAATATCATATTTTTCTCAGTATAGGCCAATGGGCAAGTAGGACTGCCAGGAGACAGATAAGACCAATATGAAATAAGTGAATTTAACCAATTTCAAAATGCTTGAATACTGTACCGTCTCTGTTTTCTTGCATTTGCCTTTGACTTTCTTGTATTGGCTCAGTAGAGTTTGGCATTGGCTCAGTCTATTTTATACAATGTGCACAATGCATCTAATACTGCGTTCTAATATCTGTCCAATATTATGTACTGTAAAAGCAGAAATTTTCGCTAGGGTTTAATTTTTGCTATATTATCTTGCGAAAATTTATCCTTACTTAAATATTTACCATTTGTATAATTCAAATTCAAGTAGGATACAATTTTTACAATTTCGCAATTATTGAACCTCATGAACTTACTCAGAATTTCAAATTCGCGAAATTTTGACCCAGCAAAAATGCATGCTTTTACAGTAGTTGTATATTATACATGATGTATAACATGGATATTTGTTCTATTTTGTAGGAACTTATTTTTGGCTCAGCAGATCGCTGAGTTAGAGAACATGAAGCCAGTGTCTTCTGTGTCATCGTTTCTCCCTTCATCATCGACCAGCACGTCCTAGTAGATACAAACATTTTAGTGTGAAATCATTTGTGATAAATTTGAAAAGCTGGAGTTTTAACCACGGATTGGCAAGTGCTCCTTTGTCATATAGAAATTTGTTGGTTAAGAGACGACAAGTGGGTATCGTAGCGGTCCAGATAGGAATAAGATGGTCCTTTAGCGGAAAGTTCGGCGTCAAACTTATTGTAAGCCCAACAAATTACGGACAGTAGTAGCATATGGAGGATTAAGATATTCTGCTACTGTATTTTTCACGCGGTGGATTTGGGCTGCTCGTGAAAATGTGGACTGTTTAATGGGGAGAGAATTTCTAAAGGAATTGAGATAATTAAAACATTCTTTGCATCGACTACGAATGACAAGGGCATGCAGAGGATAGGATGACCCAGACAATGTCGGAAATAGGTCGATAGTGTAAAGAATTTGTACATGGTGATGGAGTGGTTTTTGCCTTTAAGGGTTTTTTCTGTTTCTCAGCCACTCTGTTATGGTCCTGTGACTCTTGGTTATGTACTATATGTAAAGAGATGTACATGTAAACATATTGAAGCATTTTTTTTTAAGTTGTGCCAGTATAATTCCAGGTTCTGAATCTGCTATGTTAATCCCTTCTTAGAAAAAATTGTCTGAAAAATATAGAGGAATATTGAAATACTATGTATTTGTCTTGACAGAGTGCTTCCTTCAAGTAGATAAATTGTGAAGTAAAGTGATAACAAATTCTTGAAGCAAATTGAAACTGAATTTCACAGGTTTAGAATTTGGTTTGAAATAAAAGTTTTCATCTGGTTTAAGATGTGATAATTTTCTTAAAGGTAGGAAATGGGAAGATGGTATATAGATTTAGTAGATTTTGAGTTTTAATACCAGAAATCAATCTGTTGTGGTCACCACTGAGGTCACCAATGAACTGAACAGGTCTAGGTCACTGGCATTGGCACACTTGCCTGGAACCGCTGTGGATACCTAAAGGGGACAGCTGGGGTCTTCTTTCACCATTAAAAGCTAGAAAGTTGCCATATGATCTGAATTGTGTCAATGTGACTGAACACACATCAAAAACATAGTGCCAAAAGATCTCTTTTCAATCTGATCCACCTTTGTAACATGTGCATATTTTAGTTGTCTACAACCTACTAAGCAGTATTGCTGTTCCAAAAAAAAAAAATCTCTGATTTATATCAGTGATGAGCAGATAAACCACAGTGGCTGTGAATCATGAATAATTTGTTTGGGACATGATTGTGGACCATTTTCATCATTGGCAAAAGCTTAGTTTCAAAACAATGTCCCCCAAGTAAATCTAGTGTCAGATAACCATTTTGTTGACAGAATTGTTATTTAGGCATTCAAGTTCATGTAATGAGCATTGACCAGTCCAATCTGCAATATACCAGACATATTTCTTGACCAAAATCCAGTCAGCTTTTTGACAAACTTTGGCCACAAGTGTTAAAAAAACTTATCTCTTATTAAGATCAGTCAGTGATCGTGCTATTTCTATGCTGACAGAACATAGACGGTATACTACATTGTGTATAGTTGGTCTGCCTAATGTGACCAGATGGTATCCATATATGGAAAGTTTGACTAGTAAATATTTGATTGGTATATGGGAGCTTTTAAGCAGCTTTCAGTGATAAACTAGAATTCAACTCTTTTTGATTTGTTGTTGAAGCAGTGATGTTATCTAAAGCTTTATCGCTTAAAAGAAGGAAATTCTAGCAAAGTTCTGTATGCAGAATTGAAATAGGTGTAAAAAAACATAACAACAAAAATGCTTTCTCTGAATCTCATTTGCCTCAGCTTTTATTGTTGTCTGTTACTCTATAGTGCTAAAATAATGAAGTCATAAACATAGGGCATTTTCTGTTGTACCGTGTTTCTGCTAAAATACATTCACCTTTCGAGCATCTAAAGCAAAATAAGAATATAGATAATGTTGCTTTGTTGAAAATATTCTTAAAGCTATGAGATGCGGTTGGTTTATAGATATTGTAATATCTCCAGTTCATTAACCCTAGTGGTTTTATTTTCCGCCCAGACATTTTCTGATCAGTGAATTTTTAGTTTCAAGCTGTTATTATGTTAATATACTTGGCTGTTTTTTTCACGAAAAATGCTGTCTTGAAACATTTTAACACGGCTGCCAACAACTGGGGCCATTATTTCCTCTCTATATTGATGCTGTTTCCCTGAATATATTGTACATCCTTGGCCAGTATAATTTTCAGGCAGGTCAAAAAACTTTCATTTTGACCACGGCTTAAGTATAATTTAATAGTATTGAACGATAGGCCAAAACATTGTGTGTCTCCCATTTAATACCAGATTCAAAGTGTTTAAAGTAACATGTGCTTCATTTTGACGGATAAACTATTTCATTAATTGACCACGTTTCATATAATAAGCACATATAGGCTATAGCAAAATCATTCGTGAGGGTAGTTTTTTTTTCACGGTCGTGTCTGTCCAAGACATTAACTCTTAACAAACGAGGAAAATTACCATGTATTTTATCTTTAGAATTGGAAATCTGTGGGAATTAATTCTGTCAAGAAAAATCCATTTGTCAGTAACCACAGAATTTTTAACCAGTAATTACAGCATGTCTGCATAAATCTCGAATATCTAAAATAGTGCTTAAAATGGGAGGAGTAACTAAAAATAGAAGTAACTTAAAATGGGAGGAGTAACTAAAAGTAGGAGTAACTTAAAATGGGAGGAGTAACTAAAAATAGGAGTAACTTTAAATGGGAGGAGTAACTAATAGTACAAGGAGCAGCTACTGTGAGAGATTCATCCACAAGAGAATGGAGTGACCAGGAGAAAAAAAAAAGAAATTTAACTGAAATGGGTACTTCAATTTTTCCATGTATATTCTGTGGTTTATTTTGAAGCAGAATCTCCCGACTATCCTTTGTTATAAATTTTAGCTTGGAACATTTGAAGATTACAACTTTATAAACTCCTATTTTAGTCATTTTGTTTCATTTTGTAACAATACAAAACCACTGTTGAATTATTCCCTAATCCTAGATATAAAAAGTACATTTAAAATTTCCTCTGTACAAAAAACAAATCTTCACCAGAGGCAGTGGTCATATATGAGGACATGAAATGTCATTCATTAACTACAATGGTAAGATGTGCTTATTAGATGTCAATGTGGCGATATCTTTTAAATGGTGTCGTTGCGTTTTCATTCTTTTTAATTTTTTTTATTATTATGTATCACTGTATATAAAATCATAGTTGATTATAATAAAGAAAGACTTGTAAATTATATTTTATTTCTGTAAATATTTTGTTATTGAAGAAATATCAGATGTACATAGGCTTTAGTTAGTGTGAATGCAATAAATTGAATGTGTAATGCAGAAAAAGTGTGACAAGTATGTGTTACTAAACAATTTGTGTGTAATACACAAGGTGTGTGACTTGAGTGTAATGTTTCAGTCATGTTACTTTATATGTTACATAAAATAGTTCCAAGTAATATGTTGCGCTGAATTCATGTGATTTAGGTGTAATGCATAAGTGTGTCTTGGAGTGATGTACAAAAGTCATTGATTTATATAATTCTAGGTCTTTTGATATTTCATAATGTAATGCCTTAGTCACATGACTTGTCTGTAATGCAAAAATAAATGTGAATTTTGCGTTATTCCCAAATCATTTGATTTTTGAATTATGCCTAAGCCAATGACTTGTATGTTATGCCTAAGTCATGTGACTCAGTTTTGTGCCTTAGTCACATGACTTGTGTGTTATGCAAAAAGAATGTGAATTTTGTTGTAATGCCAATTTAATATGACCTCTCAGTGAGTAGAATAAGCTGAAATTGTAAGAATTAAGGTCATGTGACATTAATGTGAAGGAAAATTAGTAACTGATATTAATAAGACTTTCAACTTGTTCATGATACATTTGTTATGTGACTTACATGAACTGCAATGCGTGATAAGTATATTGTATGTGTAATCATACAGTATTACAAAACCTGTATGTAATGTATAGGTAACATTTCTGTAACATCTAAGTGGGACCATTCAGGGTCTGCAATTTGCCAAGCCACTAACACGCTTATCTCCCTTTTATCTTGGTCAGTATGTTACTCATAAATGCAGTATCAAATATGACTACAGGCAGTAAACTGGAGCGTAGAATACAATGACTAGAGATTAGGGTTAGGTTTAACACAGGTATATGATACTTTGCTAAAACCAGTAACATCTTACTGCCTCTAGAGCTAACCCAGTCAGTACAGCTAGGTAATATATCATTCAAAAACATCTCTTAGAAACAGAATTTTATTTTTAATTGCAGAGCTGAAAGTTCAAAAGTAAGATATTTTGCTTTAACCTATAGCCTGCTGGTGGCAAGTGATTCTGCCTTTGCAACCAGTGCAGACCAAGCTCCATGCAGGCTGATCTTGGTCTGAACTGGTAGCTATTCAGTCAGTAAATTTTCAGTGAACACCCCTTCAAATAATAAGTGGTACTGCCCAAATTAAATGATGCAACTGTCCATTTTAGTAATTTAGCAGGGTAGAGTTTAAATTGTTAATATGCTGGTAGGAAAATTGAGCGCATAATATTACTACAAGATAAATTGGCTATTTGGTTATAATGAGAAGTTAGTTAATTTTGTTGTTAACTTACATGTAACTTCTTTGAAAATATACATTTCTGAAACTTTGTTTTTTTTTCATAACAATTAATAGATTTTGTAATATGTTTATTTTGATGTGGAAAATGAAAAAAAAAAGTAAACACTAATTAACATGTTACACAATTTTTTATCATCTAGATTTTCATCTGTAATCTGTTAATTAATTTAGAATGGGGTTTTAATCAAGTTTTACTGTTTATGCTCCGAAGTAAAATGTACTTCTAGAGATCAACAGACATTTTCACTCTTGCAATAGACATTACCAGTAAATATATTGTAAACCCATACATACAACATTTTGTTACGTTTCATTTCATGTGTTAAGTGTATTTGGCAGATTGGTCATATTTGTCATTTTTCACCTCTTTCATTTTGTCTTTGTTTCATACTCTCTGTATTTCATGTTATAAAACAAGTGTAGAAACATTTCTGTTGTAGAGCCTTTCTGTCAAATGTCAGCAGTGTGTTTTGTGTTTTTGTCTAGTCCAATGCTGTTCTGTTAAAGGTACAAAGACAATATTTACATACAAATGTTTTGCTCATAAAAACTGATAGCTACAATTTATTTGCGTAATACTTATTCTGTGGAAGAGCACTATCTATTTTTGTTTTACACTCTTTGGAAGTTTCAAGCTTTAAGAAAAAGTAAAATGGAAATTCAGAGAAGAATTTCGAAATTTCATTTTTTTGCTGTGCAAGTTAGTAAGAGCCTTGTTGATCAATACAATATTATATTTTAGGTTAAGTTTACATTTTTTCATGATGAGAAAAAAAAGATTTTTTTTTTTTGTTTCTTTTTTTTTTTTTGCAAAACGGATTTAAATAGACGGGACTTATTAAATTCTGATTAATTAAATGCTTACATACTTCAAAAACTTTCTAAAGTATTTTTCGGCAGTTACTTGTAACAATTTGCGCAGCACTGTTAAGACAGTTTTCTGTATATCTTGTCATCAAATAACTCGTACAAATTCCATCGCATGTGACTCTTTGGATTTTCTGTACCAAATCTCAAGAATGGTTTACAATTGTGTTTGATTAGAAATCCCCAGTTCATCACTGTTTTGGCTTCTTGTTTGACATGAAGTTAATCTTAAACCAACATATGTATGTAAATGGGAGAGTTTTTAGGGATGCCAGTTTCTCAGATATTCAATACTAATGTTACACTATACGGAGCTGTTGGCACATACAATGTACATGTACTTCATTAAAGAAGCTTGTAGACAACAACCTGAAAACTATCTTGAATAGAATACAAGAATTGATACACTTTTGGATGAAGGTTAACCCGTACTATGCTGGACTTGATCGAGTCTGCATTTGTGACCAGTGTAGATCATGATCAGTATGCACATCTGATCATGATTGTGCAGGCTGATCATGATCTGCACTACTCGCTATTCAGCCAGTATCTTTTTGGTAAGCACACCTTTTAACTGAATGGTACTGTCCAAATTGAAAGATGGACAATTTTCATTATAGAAATTCAGCAGGGTAAGGGTTAAATCATTTTAGGTTATGAAATATTGTGCATTACAACAGTGAAGATTTATCTGACTTGTCACTCTACCTCCACATTTAGAAAATAATTGTTTTTCATAGATTAGATAAGTAGGATTAGTAAAAGAATATATGAGCCACACCACACCATGAGAAAACCAACATAGTGTATTTGTGACCAGTATGGCTCCAGACCAGCTTGCGCATCTGGCAGTCTGGTCAGGATCCATGCTGTTCACTGACGGTTTCTCTAATTGAAATAGGCTTTGAAAGTGAACAGCATGGATCCTGACCAGACTGCGTGGATGCCCAGTCTGGTCTGGAACCATGCTGGTCGAAATGCACTAAGTTGGTTTTCTCATGGCGTGGCTCAATTACTAAATTCAGTAATGGATGAAATGTGATGTATGGCTTGTACAAGGTTGAGGTCATGTATGAAAGAGGTCAAGTGTTTAAATATTTTATCATTAATTGAAATTCCATAGAATTTCTATCGTGTGCTTTGTACAATATGTTTCATTTAGCTGTATAATTTATATATGTACAAACTCAAGAGCTAAATAAAAGCTATGAACAAGTGATACACAGTTGTTGTAGGTATTTATGGAACCCATTTAGCCGTGTAATTGCCTGAACAGCTTCACACTGGCTCTGGCACAGGCATCAACCCGCACCAATCAGAATATAAACTGCCTGCAACGATAACCAATAAATACCAAGAAAACTGTACTATAGGTCAAGAACTATGTCTTTCCATTGATTTTGCCCGGTCTGTTCACATTTACAAGTTATCTCCAAAGCCCTTGGCTGGACTTCATTGAAACTTCACAGGAGTGATTGGTAAGCAGCCTTCTTGGATTTTAGTCATATATAGTGACAAGGTGAGCTTTTGTGATCACGCAGTGTGCGTGCGTGCGTAAACTTTTGCTTGTGACCACTTAAGAGGTCACATTTTTTGTGGGATCTTTATGAAAGTTGGTCAGAATGTTCATATTGATGATATCTAGGTCAAGTTCGAAACTGGGTCACGTGCAATCTAAAACTAGGTCAGTAGGTCTAAAAATAGAAAAACCTTGTGACCTCTCTAGAGGCCATATATTTCACAAGATCTTCATGAAAATTGGTCAGAATGTTCACCTTGATGATATCTAGGCAAGTTCGAAACTGGGTCACGTCCCGTCAAAAACTAGGTCAATAGGTCTAAAAATAGAAAACCTTGTGACCTCTCTAGAGGCCATATACTGTAAATCCGGTATTATTCGCGGTGTTTTAATTTTCGCTATTTTTCGCGAATCGGGGTGCATCGCGAAATCATGAATCCGCATAAATAACCTTCCATAACATACAGACATCCGAAAAAAAGTCTAAAATACCGTCAAGTTCAGCAATGAATACTAGCTGCCTATACATCACTGTCTATAATATTGAATGTTTTTCAATTCATTTCACATTGCAATATATTATGAACGATTCATGTATAATATACTGCTAATTAAGGTTAGATTTACATGCAGCTGACAGTTTTTAACGGCTAGCATCTCCTTGATGCACTTTGTATGTGTCAAACAAGCAGAGCGCGTGTTGCCCGATGGGAAGATCCGTATCATCCCTTATCTTCTCAACATACCTGATCTTTTTACACATTTTGTTTAGGCAACAATATGGATTAGCGGAAAATTTATCATACCATTGTATTATATACTTGTACGTTGATTATTTATGAAATGGCTGTAACAAACTGTGAACATTTTATCAGCTATTAAGTGTAATAAGAATAATCGCCAGTCAATTGAGTAAGGATTCAAAGGCTCGATTATTTCAGTTTGTGTGAATAAAGTAACCGATTGCTAATACGAAATAACCGTTACGGACCATGTGTTTTTAAAGTACGGTACTAAAAAATGGGCATTAATAAAATTGAAATTTCGCTAATATAAGATAAGAACCTTCGCGAATTTAAATTTCTGACCCCCTCCGTCGCAAATTCATTAATCCGCGAAATAATTCAGGATGCCGGAATTCGCGAAATAAAGATCACGCTAATTTAAAGTGATTTACAGTATTTCACAAGATCTTCATGAAAATTGGTCAGAACGTTCACCTTGATGATATCTAGGTCAAGTTTGAAACTGGGTTACGTGCCTTCAAAAACTAGGTCAGTAGGTCAAATAATAGAAAAACCTTGTGACCTCTCTAAAGGCCATATTTTTCATGGGATCTGTATGAAAGTTGGTCTGAATGTTCATCTTGATGATATCTAGGTCAAATTCGAAACTGGGTCACGTACGGTCAAAAACTAGGTCAGGAGGTCTAAAAATAGAAAAACCCTGTGACCTCTCTAGAGGCCATATATTTCATGAGATCTTCATGAAAATTGGTCAGAATGTTCACCTTGATGATATCTAGGTCAAGTTCGAAAGTGGGTCACGTGCCTTCAAAAACTAGGTCAGTAGGTCAAATAATAGAAAAACCTTGTGACCTCTAGAGGCCATATTTTTCATGGGATTTGTATGAAAGTTTGTCTGAATGTTGATCTTGATGATATCTAGGTCAAGTCCGAAAGTGGGTCACGTGCCGTCAAAAACTAGGTCAGTAGGTCAAATAATAGAAAAATCTTGTGACCTCTCTAAAGGCCATATTTTTCATGGGATCTGTATGAAAATTGGTCTGAATGTTCATCTTGATGATATCTAGGTCAAGTTTGAAACAGGGTCATGTGCGGTCAAAAACTAGGTCAGTAGGTCTAAAAATAGAAAACCTTATGAACTCTCCAGAGGCCATACTTGTGAATGGATCTCCATAAAAATTGGTCAGAATGTTCATCTTGATGATATCTAGGTCAAGTTCGAAAGTGGGTCACGTGCCATCAAAAATTAGGTCAGTAGGTCAAATAATGAAAAAACGTAACCTCTCTAGAGGCCATATTTTTCATGGGATCTGTATGAAAGTTGGTCTGAATGTTCATCTTGATGATATATATAGGTCAAGTTCGAAAGTGGGTCAAGTGCGATCAAAAACTAGGTCAGTAGGTCTTGAAATAGAAAAACCTTGTGACCTCTCTAGAGGCCATACCCTTGAATGGATCTTCATGAAAATGGGTCAGAATGTTCACCTTGATGATATCTAGTTCAAGTTTGAAACTGGGTCACGTGCCCTAAAAAACTAGGCCAGTAGGTCAAATAATAAAAAAACCTTATGACCTCTCTAGAGGCCATACTTTTCATGGGATCTGTATGAAAGTTGGTCTGAATGTTCATCTTGATGATATCTAGGTCAAGTTTGAAACTGGGTCAACTGCGGTCAAAAACTAGGTCAGTAGGTCTAAAATTATTAAAATCTTTTGACCTCTCTAGAGGCCATATTTTTCAATGGATCTTCATGAATATTGATCTGAATGTTCACCTTGATGATATCTAGGTCAGTTTCGAAACTGGGTCACGTGCGGTCAAAAACTAGGCCAGTAGGTATAAAAATAGAAAAACCTTGTGACCTCTCTAGAGGCCATTTTTTTCATGAGATCTTCATGAAAATTAGTGAGAATGTTCACCTTGATGATATCTAGGCAAAATTCAAAACAGGATCACGTACCTTCGAAAACTAGGTCAATAGGTCAAATAATAGAAAAACCTTGTGACCTCTCTAGAGACCATATATTTTCAATGGATCTTCATGAAAATTGGTCAGAATTTTTATCTTGATAATATCTAGGTCAAATTCAAAACTGGGTCACATGAGCTCAAAAACTAGGTAGGTCACTATGTCAAATAATAGAAAAAACGACGTCATACTCAAAACTGGGTCATGTGGGAAGAGGTGAGCGATTCAGGTCCATCATGGCCCTCTTGTTTATTATTGGCCATAGGAAAAATCCGAGACCACTTTTCTGTGGTACAACATGGATGGTACCTCCAATTTTTAGGAGTATTTTGACATATCTGTACCTTGTAAGAATATTTTTTTCTTTTTGGTTAAATTTCTTCCCTTTGTTGTTCCTGTCCTTTGGACTTACACATTTTTTCTGAGGACCTTCTTGTCCTCAAGTAAAATGATAACAGGTGAGCGATATAGGGCCATCATGGCCCTCTTGTTTTTAGTTTGACCACCTAGGGGACAACTCTGAGACAATACATCCAGTTCTTTAAAATGCACATTTAAAAGTCTGCCTTATCAAGATTAACTACGCAGACCTGGAAAACAAATGTTAAAAAAAAAAACAACAAAAAAACCTTTAGGCTTGATAAAAAAGAAAGTTATAAGAATGTTATCAGATTTGAAGCAGCCTATCCTGTCCTCTATAAAATTATTAAACAACTTATTTTTCCTGGAAATTTTTCCTTATCGTAAAGGTTGAACAGTTAAGTCTCCCTCATACATGGAAAGTACAATAAATTTTTATTGATGAATATTACTGGTTATATGCTACAAACTATGGACTTGAAATTTATATGAATCCTGTTATAATATGATCTACTAAAGGCCTGACTAGTGAAGGAACCAGCATGGGAAAAATCTGGTCTAATTGTATAATGATGGACAGGTTTTTAAACACTAATTTTTCACTTGGCATGGCAACAGAGGTCTAAATTAAAGCTGGTTTCTGTTTAAGTTTATACATAATTTATTTTAGGTCGATTGTAAAGGAAGTTCTACAACTTATATTAATCACTCTCGACACCTCATTCCTAATGGAATCCATCGCCACGAGGGTATGAGAGAAGAGGCCAGTTTCTCCCTTTTCATGCTGAGCACCAAGCAAGGAAGCTACTGGTACCATTTTTCACGTCTTTGGTATGACGCGGCCGGCGATCGAACCCATGATCTCCCGCAATCGAAGCGGATGCTCTACCACTAGGCTATCGAGGCGGTTAAATTTCATTGTGGGTGTATTTAGGACATTTTGGTAGAAAAATTGGGAGAAGAGGTTGTACTTGGTGAAGTGAAAATCAATTTTAGTATGAGTAGTACTACCAGGTTACAGCAATATGAATTTCATGTGATTTGACAATAA
Organism: Mercenaria mercenaria; assembly: GCF_021730395.1. NCBI lineage: Eukaryota > Metazoa > Mollusca > Bivalvia > Venerida > Veneridae > Mercenaria > Mercenaria mercenaria. The sequence goes on from NC_069378.1 coordinate 60,817,469, forward strand.
GCAAATGTGGAAAGAGAAATCTCTCTTCGAAGATATATGACCTCTACTTATCTACTTAGTCTGTTTTATCATAACTCTTTAAAATGAAGTAAGGATTTGTTCTCTAAAATGGGTCTAGCTATATTTGGTAGCTCATTAAAAAAAATGTTTTATATAGAATATATAGGGACTTTAATCGGAATAATCGGAATTCTTTTATGCTAGTTTGACATAAACAAATGATTTAACATCTATTTTTTACATTTAAACCACTGGCTTTACATGCAATTTTTTTGTGTGAAGTTGATCTACTTGTGCATGACAGTATCGATTACAACTTAACTAATAACGTCCTTCTCAAGGTTAGTGTAATATTAGGGAATATTTATTCAGTTGAAAAAGGCTTAAATAATTTAAGGTAAGAAACTGTTTTCAAGACATTTTGGCTGATTACAGGATTTTTTCCCATTTCCATGATATTTGGGTACTGGTTCCTATATATTTGACATTTTAATATCTGGGGGTAAAAGTAAAGGTAAGCACTTTTTCAATTTGCTTATAATCAACACAAAACTATTGTGTAACAAACTAGGTACTTCTTTGGTATGAGTTTAGCAAGGGATAAAACCCCTGACCTACACTCAAAGCAGACACAACGCTTGAGATGGAGTGTAGTGTTAAAGAACCACAACTCGTGCTGACCATATTTCTCTTTAAACAACCTCTTTGAAAAGCTCCTTATGCTACAGTTATTTCAGAAACATCCATTGGTGTTACAGATCGCCTTGTTAGCTCACCTCAGCACGAAGAGCTCAAGGTGAGCTTTTGTGATCGCCCTGTGTCCGTTGTTAACTGTCCTCCTCTGTTGCTCATTGTCAACAATTTGACTGTTAACACTCTAGCGGTCACAATTTTGGCCCAATCTTAATGAAACTTTGTCAGAATGTTACCTTCAATAAAATCTTGGATAGGTCAGATCAAAGAAAAAGCTTGTTAACACTCTTGTGGCCACATTTATGACAATATCTTAATGAAACTTGTGTAACGATTACTGAATGCATAAAGGGAAGTAATTCCATTAATATGCAACTTTGTAAACCTGTCGGTTGTCATTGGAGTTAAATGACAGTATATAAGCACAGTAAATCACCTTTGGTGATGAGCTAGCTTTTCACCGACGGGATTTGTGTGGCACTAAAACGTTACAAATGGTGGCAGCGGTGGGATGAAGTCAACTGCCGGACTGGAGTTGCCTTACCCATGTATTTCCTAGGCCAAATCTCGGGACGAGATTTCTCGGAGGGGAAAGTAATGTAACGATTACTGAATGCATAAAGGGAAGTAATTCCATTAATATGCAAATTTGTAAACCTGTCGGTTGTCATTGGAGTTAAATGACAGTGTATAAGCACAGTAAATCACCTTTGGTGATGAGCTAGCTTTTCACTGACGGGATTTGTGTGGCGGAAACTGAAACGTTACAAATGGTGGCAGCGGTGGGATGAAGGCAACTGCCGGACTGGAGTTGCCTTACCCATGTATTTCCTAGGCCAAATCTCGGGTCGAGATTTCTCGGAGGGGAAAGTAATGTAACGATTACTGAATGCATAAAGGGAAGTAATTCCATTAATATGAAAATTTGTAAACCTGTCAATTGTCATTGGAGTAAAATGACAGTATATATGCACATTAAATCACCTTTGGTGATGAGCTAGCTTTTCACCGACGGGATTTGTGTGGCACTGAAACGTTACACTTGGGTCAGAATGTTAATCTTGCTAATCTTTAGGTTAACTTCAAATCTGGGTCAGGTTGTTTCAGAAACTATCACTAGGTCCAATCAAAGGAAAAGCTTGTTAACACTCTAGAGGTCACATTTGTGACTATATCTTCAAACTTAATCTTAAACATTGTCCGAATGTTAATTTTACCGATCTTATTAGGTCAAGTTCAATTGGGTCAAAAACTAATCAAAAGAAAAGCCATTTAACACTCTAGAGGCCACATTTATGACAATATCTTAATGAAACTTGGGTCAGAATGTTAATCTTGATAATCTTTAGGTTAACTTCAAATCTGGGTCAGGTTGTGTCAAAAACTAGGTCACTAGGTCAAATCAAAGGAAAAGCTTGTTAACACTCTAGAGGTCACATTTGTGACTATATCTTCAAACTTAATCTTAAACATTGTCCGAATGTTAATTTTACCGATCTTATTAGGTCAAGTTCAATTGGGTCAAAAACTAATCAAAGGAAAAGCCATTTAACAGCCTAGAGGCCACATTTATGACAATATCTTAATGAAACTTGGTCAGAATGTTAATCTTGATTATCTTTAGATCAAGTTTAAATCTGGGTTAGGCGGGGTCAAAAACTAGGTTACAAGGTCAAATCAAAGGAAAAGCTTGTTAACATTCTAAAGGCCAGATTTATGACTCTATCTTCATGAAACTTTGTCGGAATGTTAATCTTGATGATGTTTAGGTCAAGTTCGAATTTGGGTCATGTGGAATTAAAAACTAGGTCACCAGGTCAATTAAAAGGAAAAGCTAGATTACACTCAAGAGGTCATATTTATGACTGTATCTTAATGAAGCCTAGTCAGAATGTTAATCTTGATGATCTTTAGGTCAAGTTCAAATCTAGGTCAGGTGGGGTAAAAAACTAGGTCACATGGTCAAATCAAAGGAAAACCTTGTTAACACTCTAGAAGCCACATTTATGACTGCATCTTCATTAAACTTAGTCAGAATGTTAATCTTGATAAACTTCAGGTCAAGTTTGAATTTGGGTCATGTGAGGTCAAAAACTAAGTCATCAGGTCAAATCAAAGAAAAGCTAATTGATACTTTAAAGGCAACATGTATGACCATATCTTAATGTTATTTTGCCAGAATGTTAATCTTGATGATGTTTAGGTCAAGTTCAAATCTGGGTTAGGTGGGACCAAAAACTAGGCCACCAGGGTCAAATCAACGCTAGAGGCCACATTTATGACTGTATCTTCATGAATCTTGGTTAGAATGTTAACCTTGATGATCTTCAGGTCGTTCAAATCTTGATCATGTGAAATTTGACCTACTGACCTACTTTCTTGCTTTTAAGATACAGCCGTGAAATTTTGATGACATGTTCAGTTTTGCACACCGATCTTAAAACTGACTTTCAGTGACCATGAATGTGACCTAATGACTTACTTTCTTGTTTTGTAAGATACAGGCTTGAAATTTGGATACATGTATGTTTAGCATACAATCTTTAAAACTGACTTTCAGTGACCATGAATGTAACCTACTGACCTACTTTCTTGTTTTTAAAGATACAGCCTTGAAATTTGGATAACTTGTACAGTTTTTCGGACTGATATTTAAAACTGAACTTTAGTGACCATGAGTGTGACCTACTGACCTACTTTCTTGTTTTTAAAGATACAGCCTTGAAATTTGGATAACTTGTACAGTTTTTCGGACTGATATTTAAAACTGAACTTTAGTGACCATGAGTGTGACCTACTGACCTACTTTCTTGTTTTTAAAGATACAGCCTTGAAATTTGGATAACTTGTACAGTTTTTCGGACTGATATTTAAGACTGAACTTTAGTAACCATGAGTGTGACCTACTGACCTACTTTCTTGTTTTTCAAGATACAGCCTTGAAATTAGCATGATATACCGATCTTAAAACTGACTTTCAGTAACCATAAAATAATGTGAACTACTGACCTACTTTCTTAATATTTTAGCATCAATTTGACATTTAAAACATGTAGCTCATATTACGCAGGTGAGCGATCAAGGGTCATCATGACCCTCATTTTTAGCTCACCTGTCACGAAGTGACAAGGTGAGCTATTGTGACCGCTTGATGTCCGTCGTGCGTCGTCAGTCGTGCATCAACATTTTCTAAAAAAATCTTCTTGAAAACCACTGGGCAGAATTACACCAAACTTCATAAGAACGATCCTTGGGTGGCCCCCTTTCAAAATTGTTCAAAGAATTGAATTCCGTGCAGAACTCCGGTTGCCATGGCAACCGAAAGGAAAAACTTTAAAAATTCTTCTTGTCCAAAACCACAGGGCCTAGGGCTTTGATATCTGGTGTGTAGCATCATCTAGTGGTCCTCTACCAATTTTTTTCAAATTATCCCCCTAAGGTCAAATATAGCCCCGCCCCGGGGGTCACATGGTTTATATAGACTTATATAGGGAAAACTTTGAAAATCTTCTTGTATAAAACCACATGGCCTAGGGCTTTGATATTTGGTATGTAGCATCATCTAGTGGTCCTCTACCAAGATTGTTCAAATTATCCCCCTAGGGTCAAATATGGTCCCGCCCCGGGGGTCACATGGTTTATATAGACTTATACTGGGAAAACTTTGAAAATCTTCTTGTACAAAACCACATGGCCTAGGGCTTTGATATTTGGTATGTAGCATCATCTAGTGGTCCTCTACCAAGATTGTTCAAATTATCCCCCTACGGTCAAATATGGCCCCGCCCCGGGGATCCCAAGTTTTACATAGACTTATATAGGAAAAAAAGTTTAAAAATCTTCTTGTCTGAAACCACAACACTTAGACCTTTGATATTTGGTTTGTAGCATTGTCTTATGGTCCTCAACCAAAATTGTTCAAACTGTACCCATTGGATGAAAAGAGGCCCTGCCCTGGGGGTCCCACGTTTTATATGGACTTGTATAGGAAAAAGCTTTAAAAATCTTCTTGTCTGAAACCATATGACCTAGGCTTTTGATATCTGGTATGATGCATTGTCTAGTAGTCCTCTACCAAAATTGTTCAAATTATGCCCCTGGGGTTAAAAGAGGCCCCGCCCTGGGGTCACTTAATTATTATGTGAGTTATGGTGTCACTTGATTGTGACCTTGACCTACTGACCTACTTTCTTGTTTTTTAAGATACAGCCTTGAAATTTTGATGACATAAACAGTTTTGCACACAAATCGTAAAACTGAATTTCATTGACCATGAATGTGACCTACTGACTTTCTTAATACTTTATCATCAGTTTGACATTTGAAACATGTAGCTCATATTACTCAGGTGAGCGATCCAGGGTCATCATGACCCTCTTGTTAATGTATGCAGGCAATTTTCTCAACCTTGACCATTAAGAATGACTTACGTCTGAGGTTTAGTGCTTATTCATGCCTTAAGTGCACCGCCTCGGTAACATAGAGGTACAGCATCCGCTTCGAGTGCGGGAGGCCGTAGGTTCGATCCCCAGCTGTATCATACCAAAGACAAATTTGTACTAGTAGCTTTCTTGCTTGACTCTCAGCATTAAGAGGACAGTGCTAGGACTGGGCAGCCCAGTGTCAGTATAACGTGATTCGATGGGGTTTCACGCCATGTGTCTTTGGCGTGATATTCCAGTGAGACATAACTACTTAGTTGGGCATTGTGCTCACTGCTACAAGTAGACACAGTTGTTAATATGACTGAAAAACAGTTGAAAAAGACGTTAAACCTGAACACAAACACACATGCCTTAAGCACTCTGTACTGATTTGATGGTCAAAATGTTAAAGTCATAGATGTTTGTTACAAAACCACATGTAAATATTCAATACTCAATGTTACTACTAAGTTGTTGGTGAGATACTAGTATGTTGTATTTGTGTCATTCCTTTTTTTATTCATTTTAGACATTTACACGTGGCAACTAAGACTATTGTCAGTACGAGTGAAAAAATCTACCCAACACAGAAAGAGATTTTGATTTACTACTACATAAATTAGGTTTGGTTAACGATAAGGAAGTTTCAGTTGAATTACACATTCATCTTGATGCATACGGATTCAGTGAAGCAAGGTGCAGTGAAAGAAGGCAAATGTATGACGAAATCCAACAGACAGAAAAAAGTCATTCTAAGTCCAGTTCTGTTGAAAAAATACTTGTGGGAAGTCTAATGGAAAACACAACTATTAAAGCTGAAAGTGATCGTGATTATCTATTTGTTAACAAAGATATTATATGTGTGGCCGATCCTTGTTATGTAACAGAAGATGATGTTGGCAAAGACATCTTCCTTGTAGATTTTGAAAATGCACCTCATGGTTATACCCTACTACGTCAACTACAAAGAGGGGGCGCCAAGTCTGTGATTGGAGGATGCTTGATAAAGAAAGACAAGGGCTTGTATCTGTCGTCAGATTTATTCATGAATACAGTTGAACCGGGCAGCTACCTTGGCCAACGAGAAAGAAATGGACCAGCACTGACAATGAAGGACTCTTTAAGTAAAATTCTCTTGTGGTTCTACAAAAATGCAAAGACGAAATCGAAACCAAATTATGATGTTGATATTGTCAATGCGTTTCCTTGCAAAATGCCTGTGCCTTTGAAGACTTGGGCAAGAAGAATCAGGAATAAACACTGGCCTTCCCCTGTAGTGGTAAATGAAGTTTTATTGTTGCCAGTTTATGTCGTGCCAGCCTCGCAAGTAGGCACAGAAAATACTGATCTTCAATGGCGTGTCAGTTTCACACGCCAAGAAACACACCTTATTCAAACATTCAGTAACACTCAACTGAAAGTCCTTATTCTAGCGAAGAAAATAGCCAAATATAAGCTTAGATACCACTGTAAAGAAATAACATCGTACGTAATTAAGAATGTTGTATTTTGGGTGTTTGAAGAGACTCCACCTGACCAATTTCAAGTCACAGATCTTATTGAAAGGTTAAGAGATGTACTGTCACAGTTGTCCGATTTTATCTCCAAAAGGTGCTTACCAGCTTATATAAACCCCGACAAAAACCTCTTTTATGGGAAGATTAATGCCACTGAACATAATGAATTATTCTCAGAACTGATTAAATGTCAAAGTGTACTTACTGAAGAATTCCATAAATGTTGTTCAAGAGGAGAAAGGAGTCCAGACGAATATTTCGGGCCGATGTTTCAAGATATCTTTGAATCTTTACTTGGTCCTCTTTCACAGGACATTATGTTACCTCACCTTAAAGAGCTATGCAAAGATATGGCCGAAACACAAAACGTTGTTCCACAGGACACAGAGAATAGAGACAAAAATATGCCAGCAACAGTCCCTCTGCTAGAATCAATGATGATTTGGTTTGGTTTGTTTTGGGTTTAACGCCGTTTTTCAACAGTATTTCAGTCATGTAACGGCGGGCAGTTAACCTAACCAGTGTTCCTGGATTCTGTACCAGTACAAACCTGTTCTCCACAAGTAACTGCCAACTTCCCCACATGAATCAGAGGTGGAGGACTAATGTTATCAGACACAATGTCGTTCATCAAATAGTCATGGAGAACATACGCCCCGCCCGAGGATCGAACTCGCGACCCCGAGATCCGTAGACCAACGCTCTTACCTATTGAGCTAAGCGGGCGGGCAGAATCAATGATGAAATGATGAAATTCAAAGACTTTGATATAAGCGTTATAGATCACCACGTGCGAACGAATTGTCCCCTATTTATACAAATCCCAATGTTCATTTTTACGACGGTTTTAGTCCTCTCGCCAATAGTGCTACTGGCATATATACTTCACTGTATTTTGCCGCCACATGTTATCATCTCTATACTTGTATTAATGTGTACTACATTTGTGATCACCAGGAAAAAGCTTTTGGTTATAGTACGACTGTTACAGTTAATAACGACTTCTGTTTGTTGGATTTCAAAAATCATCAACTGGATTTTCAGACAAATCATTAGAGTATTACCAGTGCAAAATGAATTGGAAGACTGAGGGCCATTGTATTACAAACTTGAAAACAAAGTCAAGCTGTCTTGCATGAAATGCAAAAAATGAATCTAATGCAAAAATATTTAGTTACTAGTAGTCTGTACAAATTTTATTCATGCGGAGAGGAAAATTAAATGTTATATTCATTAAAAAAAACTCTATTGCCTAGGATACAGAACCCAAAATCGGGGTCATCCACTCCCCATAAAATATCTTAAACTATAGATGTTAGTAACAAATTTGAAGACCAGCTGACGAAACAACAAGTAGTGGCTTGAACACAAAACTGTTTGTAAAATGTTATACAGCTAAGTCCAACATCTTCCCCCTGTTTAGAGATTATCATTTCCGTAAGCAAAATCATAGAGTTTATCAAATACAGATTCTAATGACTAATAAAAATAGATACACTAAGGCTTAAATTGCCCTCCAAAAGTCTGAAGACATGATACTGTGTTCATCTGGAAGTCTGAAGATCTGTCAAAATGCCCTCCAAAAGTCTAAGATATGACACAGTGCCCATCTGGGAGACACAATACCTTTCAAAAGTCTGAAGACCTGGCACTGTGACATGATACAGTGCCTTTCAAAAGTCTGAAGACATGATACAATGGTTATCTGGAATTCTGAAGACCTGAACAGGACACTCAAAAAGTCTTTAGACGAATTGAACAATTTATAAAACAAGGATAGGATTGTTCAAAATCGAACAGTGAGAAAGAAAAAACAAATTTTATACTTAATATTTGAATATAATAGTTATTTTCCTTTGTGTCTCTACACTTTTGAAGGTCAGTGTATCTACACAGCTATTTAATGTTATACATTCTGTCTTAAATGCTTCAAAACAGATGACAAAAACAGCCTTTCCAGGTATTTCATAATTTATTAATTAAGATTTAAATAGATACAATGTAATCATTATTTATTAAACAGCAAAATCTTCTGTTTATATATTTCCACCAATATCTGTCTTTTTATTGAGTTTACATGCTGCTTTGTCTACAATCTAGGTTTTATGTCAATCTGATTCGGTATTAGGTCATATATGGCTATTTTCCAGCTTTGATGGTAAAAGGAAGTCCCTAGAGGTTCCTTTTTGCGTATTTCAGGCACTGAGGGGCACCTAGATAGAACCACTGACCTCTGTAAGCTAGCTGGATGGCTCTCTTACATGAAAGAATTCTACACCCAAAGTGAAATTTTGAACGTACAGTGGTGAGGAACAAGTGATTCAAAATCAGCAATCTCCACCAATCAACCATTGAGGCCCATTCTTCACAGGTCTGTGAAAATACTGTTGTTCTAACTTTGTGAGCAACATCAAACAAATGAATATGGAATTCCTCTAAGGTGAAAATCACAACACCATAACATAAAAACAAACAGAATATAAAATATGAATTACATTCTTAAAAAACAGTAATACAATGACAAACAAAACATCAAAATTCTGAAGAAAAAAAAACCCACTCTAAATTAAGATAATCATAAATGTAAAAAAAGAAAATCTTGAACAGTTTTATTACTGTGCAGAGAAGAAACAAGTACAGATGCATAAAGAATACATTTATATACATATCTATATATTGTACTACAAAATGTAACTTATTATCTTAACTGATTTTTTTAATTTGAGTCATTGCTATATACTTAAAAGTTGCTTTTTGATTTGTACTTCTCAACTAAAAGCAATACTGTATGCTGAAAATTTCTGACCAGCATATCCATCAAACAGCCATTGTATTACAAAATGTACCAAAAATATCACCTCTCAAAAGCCTGGTTTCACTGATTTAAAACAGCCATATGTACTCTAAACAGTGTAACATTCAAGTTTCCAGAAAGTCAGTGACAACCTTTTACCTTTAATAGATTCGTGAAAAACAGTTGTAAATGTAATCATAGTAAAAATACCAGAAGGAATTAAAGCAGATTTAACAAAATAAAATGTATTCTATCCATAGTGCGTCATCGGTGGTTGGAAAAAAATCAATCTGTAGACTGTCTATTAACAGCTGTAATTCTGGATAAAAATTATCATAAAAAAACGTCTTTATTGCATAAAATTTATCAAGTTGTATATGATGTATTCATAGATTACAAACCATGATTTTTATTACAATGAAAACACCGAGTCACAAGTCTAACTCGTATAAATATCTTACATCAGTCTTAAACAAATCATACATGACACAATATAATACTGAGAGCAATAAGAAAGTGTGTTTCTTCTGAAACTAGAGTTGCTTTTGAGAAAAGCACATGTCTCTCACAACTGCCTAATCATCTGAATAGTAGTATACGAGTCAACCATGCACCAACGCCTCAACTGCCTTATCAGACTTTCAGTGCTTTGATTATCAAAAACAAGTTTCATGAGCCATAATTCCAAAGTGCCTAGGCCGATTTGGCTAGGTATCGAACTTGGGCGAGGACTTACTGGCAAACACATCTTGTTCAAGTTTGGAGAAGACCGGATGTGAAATATTCAACTTGGAATGTGGACAAGATTTGTGATACACAGACAGGAGTAAATCAATATGTCTCCCACACCACTGTGCGGTGGGAGACATATTTAAGATGGATATGTAGACTTATCATAAGAGGTAGACAACAAAATTATTGTTAACATGTCCTTATTACTTGTTAGTATTGTGGAGACCTTTCTGTGCTTTCTGGTCTAATTTACCATGGTTTAGAGTTCATATGTGCAAGAAAGAGCATTAAACCTAGTGGTAAAGCATCAAAGCATCTGAATGATGATCCATGATAAATCAGACAATAAAACACATGAAGGCCTTGTTTAATTTCATTCTAACATGCTCACTGAAATATTATGATAAAAACATCTAATGAACTGGATGTCATATGGCACTCTCACATAATTTTTGACATGATTATGAGCAGTGGTCTCACCGATCCATGCTTCAACTGTTGTTTATATTGATTTCAAGAAGCGGTTACCATAGACTAGAAAATATTACATAAAAGTACAAAGTTATTTTGTACAATAATGTAAAGCCTAAATCATGAACATGATTGATTAAACTAAGCTTTCTATATAATTATTTGGATTAAAAAATAATGTCATTTCGGAATGTCTACTGTTAACTTTCCAGTCGAGTTCAGCTTTATATGAAATGCTGCCAAAAGATCAGCAAATAGAAAAACTATTCCTTATAACCGAGTTTTTGTTATATATACAAGTTTGCTATATTTCAATTTTACTTTCCTTATGATGGAAGACTATTTCTCTCCAATTAATTTTCATTCTATTTATCATCAGAGATATCACATATATGTAGAATTTTTACTACATCTTGTGTCCAAGAAGACTGGTTTAAAGACGTACGGTAGGGTCTCTGGATACGAGATGGGTGAAATTTTTCCCAATAATAGAATTTCTTCAAACTATATTGAAATGCCATTTAGATGGGCAGATAACTCTTTTTCAATACTGGTGACTTTTATTGCTCATCTTTGTTTCTTAGATGACTGTCCTTCAATATCCAAAGTTTGAAGAAATTCTATTATTGGGAAAAATTTCGTCCATCTTGTACACAGACTCTAGCTTACGCCTTTAATATCACTTTTTAGAGTGTTATGTTATACATATCACTTATCACACACACCATTCTGTCAATGTCACATTTATTGTCCTCTGACATTTTCTGTCATTACTGTACTTTGACATTTACATATCAACAGGTTTCAAGTGTTAATTACAGTTTGTCTTTCTTGCGGGAGGACTTCTTCCGATGCCACTTATATTTCTTGCCTTTCATTAGCTGTATGTTTGTCTGTCTGTTATAGGTTAGAAGGACCGGACAATGTAGTAATAATGAAACACTTGTTTCTGAAAGTAGAACAGTAACATCAAAATGAAATTAGTAGTAGATTTGATCAAAATCTGTTACAAAGAAACTGTGGAAGAAGGACACATCTTATTGATACAGATAATAACAAGAGCACCGCAATGCAGAGCAATACATATCCGAAGGTATGACATTTGACCCCTTAGTGTGACCTTGACCTTGAAACAAGATATCCAAAACATGCACTCTGCATGTCATCTTGATGTGCTGAATGCCAAGTTTCTTTCAAATCGTTCAAGCAGTACATTAGTTACAGAGCGGACAAGAAACAAACTCATATGACTTTTGACCCCTAAGTGTGACCTTGACCTTGAAGCGATAAATCCAAAACATGTACTAAACACATCGCCTTGTGGGGATTTGTATCAAGTTTTTTTCGAAATCCTTCCAGGGGTTCAAGAGTTACAGAGCGGACACGAAATTGCTAGCCGATGGCCTGAAGGACACCAGCGTCATAACATAATACATCCCTTCCGCATATAAAAATGAAGAAAAATGTAGAAATTGTTTTATTGCATTATCATCTCTTTTCAAAATGTCTACATATAGAGTAGAAATTCTAGTTTGAATCATACTGTATTTTTGATCACACGATTTAAAGCTGTTTCTTAGGTGTTTTCGAGATGACCTTCCCTTTTAATACCACAGAAAAAATCATGAACAGCTATTTTTAATCTGAAATCAGATTTAACAGTTAAGCTTTTTTGTACAACAGAATCTCTTTTCACTGAACATCTTTCTGACTCTTTTGTAAAAACACATTTTCAAAGTCTTCCAATCTTAATTTCAGTGGGACAGGTTATTTTCAATAGAAAAAAGCTGATACTTTTGTTCAGCTCAGAGCAAGTTTATGTCTATAAATTGCAGAGGGGCCAGGTTGAGAAGGGCTCCCATGTATTATTATTTTGCAGCAGTACTAAACATCTGATAAAGAAATTTTTAATACCATCTAACTGTTGTGACAATTCGGACCATATCTGTAGAAATTGTATCCTTTCTTCCCTCTCTATACCGTATGGATTAAGGCCTCGTTTTAAACAGGACTGAAAGAGAAAGCAAACTAAGGACTTTACACAAAGATTCTTGAAGTCTCAAACACAAATAAAACCTACATAATACAAACTAAACTTGCCTGGTTGTCACGGTCAAGTAATCTGGAGAAGTTCAAAACTCCTCAATGGAACCAGTCAACCAACACCCAGCCAAATACAAACTATACATTAACACCACAAATTGTTGAGCAAATACAAAATAAACCTGACTCATGCTCCTCAGGATCAAACATTTTAAGTTATAAAAGTTGATTTTTGGTATTCAATCCAGTGGTCACTTCTGGCTGGATAGATCTAAATGCTGTTAGGTGCCATACCCTAAAATGGTTGCCCCAGTGGTTACCCTTTATTCTCAAGTTTAGTGGTCTGACTTTAAAAATTGTGTCAAGTTACAAATGACTGGAAATAGCTTTCACATAAAACTAATTTACAATTATGTACATGTATTCCTTACCCTTCGAAGAAAAGTTTTGGCACATTTTTACAAAGTACTAGGACGTTGATCCTTTATTACGAGTTAAGAACAATTTTACAAGCGACTTTAATACTTTTATATATAGGTACCTTACAAATTTCTTGCTCTGTCATATTTTCTATTCCCTCTCTGACCATTGCGCGATCTATGTGTAACATAATCAACCCGTCTTGTTTCAGTTGCAATCGTCTCTTTGTAAAATCACAGACTGTTGCTAGATGCCTCTTAAATATAATATCAAAGAACACTGACTTTTGTTATTATTATATCAGATTTATATAGCGCCCTTTTCATAATAAACACGTTCAAAGGCGCTTTACATATATATACTGCAGCCACACAGTGTGCGAAATCATCCTCTACTAGTACAGACACAGAGCGATCTGACCAGAGGGACAGAGTGAGATAAAGCCCCCTGAACAGACAGAGAGAACTTTTCAGATACAGACATGTCCGGCTAACTTAGCCTAGCTCTTTTCGAATAGCCAGTCTGGTTCTTTAACGTGCCCGGTGTATTACATGTATTCTCTACATGTGTACATGCATTTGAAACACAATGAGGAAAATTTTATGTCAAAACTAAAGGTGTCAGAGGACAGCAACATTTTACTATTCAAAGACCTTTCACTAAAGTAAGTTACATACAGTTCAACTTCCTAAATCCCATTTCAGATAATTAAAACACCACGCTTAACTGGAACTCATTATCAGGTCCTGGTAAAATAAAAAAAAACTTTGCAAGCCCTGTAGAGTTCAAGCAAACAAAGTTTGACTGTAAATGAAACCAAAAGTCAATTAGGCATAAAAAATTTTTCTCTAACATGCTCACAATAACTGGGGTTGGTAGGCAATTTTTTGTTAAAAAGTTGAAAAAAATTTCTTCAAGGCCTTAAAAACATTTAGGGTCGGCCAAAAATTTAGGGAAGGTCGGGATACCAGAAACAAACCATTTTCTTTTATGTCAAAGGGGCATAACATACTAAAAGAGCAAGACAGAGTTATGGAAGCTGCATAAGTAGCCTATCACTGCTGTTTGTTAGAGAGTATCTCATACTTACAAAATATACTGTAGGTAGAACTTCAACACTAAACGGGAATGATTCAAACTGTCTTTTCACATGAAGAAGTTCCTCTACTGTAGGATGACTAGTGTGTGCTAGCTGAAACAGAACAACAGGAATGTCAGCAAACAATATGCTTAAAATCATCTCCCAAAAAACAACAGCAGAAAAGTTGTCAGTTATGTGCAAATAATACGAAAGTACTACTAGTTCGTAATCCATAAACTCTGGGTACTATTATACTGCTGTTAGGTGTAACTGAAGAACTGCAGAAACTAGAATTAACACAAGCCTTGTTTGGGTCAATGCAATGAAATCATCCAACTTACAGAAATTCTGTGTCTCAGTGGCTTTACACAAATTCCTGGATGCCTTAGAAATAATTCCTGGCACGTCAACAGAGGTCTTCCTCAACTGTTAAAGCTGGGAACCAGACATATTAAGCTGGGAACCAGACATATTAATGAGCTGCATTGGAGTGATAAAAAATCATAATCATAATTATCAAAAGAAAAACTGCAAAAGTACCGTTCAACCTGATAATGGAGATGCTTATATTTCATTTGTACAATGGCTTATAAAGTAACTATATCTTATTTACCTTATCTAAAATAGATAACAACTGATCTTGTGTTTGTCCATATGTATGTCTCTTCACCTGCTTGTCCATGTGTTCCAGAACATTATGATAATGTGACAATTTGCGTGTATGAAAATACTGTCCGAACTCAATCTTTTGTTCCTCATTCCACAGATGATGTGTAAACAATCTACGAGGATACATATACCTGTAGAAGAAAAACGGAAGTCTCATTTCTGCATTAATGAGGTTGCTATATATGGGTCAGACAGTAAATCTTACAATACTGAGGCAGGCAGCAAATCTAGCAGTACTGAGGCAGACAGTAAATCTATCAGTATTGAGGCAGGCAGTAACTGTAAATCTAGCAGTACTGAGGCAGACAGTAAATCTAGCAGTACTGAGGCTGACAGTAAATCTAGCAGTACAGTGGCAGACAGTAGATCTAGCAGTACAGTGGCAGACAGTAGATCTAGCAGTACAGCGGCAGACAGTAGATCTAACAGTGCAGAGGCAGACAGTAGATCTAGCAGTACTGAGGCAGACAGTAAACCTAGCAGTACAGTGGCAGACAGTAGATCTAGCAGTACAGTGGCAGACAGTAGATCTAGCAGTACAGTTGCAGACAGTAGATCTAGCAGTACTGAGGCAGACAGTAAATCTAGCAGTACAATGGCAGACAGTAGATCTAGCAGTACTGTGGCAGACAGTGAATGTAGCAGTTCTGTGGCAGACAGTAATCTAGCAGTACTGTGGCAGACAGTAAATCTAGCAGTACTAAGAAAGACAGTACATCTAGCAGTACTGTGGCAGACAGTAAATCTAGCAGCACTGCGGCAGACAGTAAATCTAGCAGTACTTAGGCAGACAGTAAATCTAGCAGTACAGTGGCAGACAGTAAACCTAACAGTACTGAGACAAGACAGTAAATCTAGCAGTACTCGACAGACAGTAAATCTAGCAGTACTGTGGCAGAGAGTAAACCTAGCAGTACTGAGACAGACAGTAAATCTAGCAGTACTCGACAGACAGTAAATTTAGCAGACAGACAGTAAATCTAGCACTACTGAGGCAGACAGTAAATCTAGCAGTACTGTGGCAGAAGTAAACCTAGCAGTACTGAGACAGACAGTAAATCTAGCAGATCTCGACAGATAGTAAATCTAGCAGACAGACAGTAAATCTAGTCCAAATAATTAGACGTGAAAAAGCTGTCATTTGACGTTCAACAGTCAATATTCTGACATTTTACATTTTTACTAGCAAAGCCTAAAAAATAAAATAAAATAAATGTGTTTTTATATTTATATTTTAGTTTTCAATATCTGGATTATATGTAGCAAAAACAGACCTATATGAACTCACTTTGACTGACTATTAAACATTTCTAGATCACCGGAAAGCACATAAGACATCACAATATATTACTTAAGATTACGCTAAGTATGAAAGAAGTGTAGCATAAAATCAATTTCTAAAACATTATAAAGTCGGTAAACTTTGTACCTAATAGGAACAAAAATACCTTTGCTTCAATTCTGCAAGGTTAAAATGATTTACAATCAATTATTATCCGCGAAATGACGCTTCATCTTTTTGACATCGAATGTTTATATTTGACACGCCACCATCTTGTTTCGAAATTGAAAGTACTAATTAAATTTGATCGGCGGTAGACGAAAAAATATTTCCCGCCAAATACTTTCATTGTAATTTTGATTTTTTTCATCATAAATATATATTTTCTATTTTCATCCTTACAAATTTTAAATGTCTCTTCTGGAAATAGAAAGATTATTGACATTTATAGTTTCTCTGTATGAGAAAGCGAAAAGGTAACTTTCGTTCAAGAAATAATTCTAATATGCAAATCATGTTTACATCCGGAACACCCTCGGTTATTAAAGTGCCACTATTAAAAATTTTCAACGGATTGGATACTGAATTAATTAATCGGTTAATTAATAACAAATAAGGTAAAATATAACTTTTAATTGCTGCCATAAAGCACATTTATGATTATTCTTCATACTCAATGTGAAAGATTCAGTCATTTTTGCCAGAAAGTCGTTTAAAAACCTTCAGATCAAAATTCAAATCTGAAGCGATTTTTGTGCTATACGTTATTTCAGTTCAACGTTAAGACCTGACATAACATGGAAAATAAAAAATTAAAATGAACTTATAAAGTGATATGAGTTATGTCAGGTCTTATATTTAGGACTAACAGTAAATCTAGCAGTACTGAGGCAGACAGTAAATCTAACAGCACTTAGGCAGGGAATAGGTCCAGCAGTACTGAGCAGACAGTTAATCTAAAGCATTGATGGAACCAAGTTCAGTTTAAAATATTTTGTTTATGAAAATACATAAAATATATATACCTAAAAGCTTACCCTATAACTATGAAAGCGTTGCCTACAAATGGTATACTGGCCAGCAGTAACAAAGATACAATTTTCAGCATGTCCTTAGGCATCTGAAATGTACATTTGTACATAAAGAATATCACAGAACATGTATAACATACTTAATTTTGTTTAACTTATACTTTGTTTCAGCTCAAATTCGATGAAAGCTTCAAGCTTTTTTTAAACCACTGGAAAATCCAGAACTGGTGTCGTATGAGGTGTAGTCATGACCACAGTTGAGCTCGAACCCATGACCCTGCCAGTTGATTGGCTACCCTTTAAGCATTAGACCATGGCTCTCCTGTGTTAGTCTGTTTTCAGAAGGAAGGACTCAGTAAATGCAATATTGTGGTTACAAAAAACTGTAAACAATCTTTACCTAAGAGAAACAAGAGAAGGATGTATTGTCAAGCAATGGGCAAAAAAAGAGAGAAGTTTGGGTAGAATGCACTTAAGTGGTCCTGGAAGTTTACAGTGCACACACACAGCAAGTTGGGGTGTGGTGAAAAGCATGCAGGTCGGGGCAGCAGTCCCCCAACATATTCATCTAAAAATAAAGTCACCACTTGTAACTTTAAATTTTCAAGACATTTTTAAACTACTACTATTATAGATACCGCGTAAGTTCAAGTGCTCCAGAAGTTTATTTAATTTTATTCTCCCCCCACCCTCCTGTTACCTATTCTCAAAATGAACAGTGACATATGGTCACCTCAACAGTGACGCTGTGACATATGGTCACCTCAACAGTGACGCTGTGACATATGGTCACCTCAACAGTGACGTATGGTCACCTCAACTGTGACATATGGTCACCTCAACAGTGACGCTGTGACATATGGTCACCTCAACAGTGACATATGGTCACCTCAACTGTGACATATGGTCACCTCCACAAGAAGTGGATTAATTGCATGGATATGGTAGCATTTATCCACTTTCTGTGCTGAGATGACAAAATGTCTTTCCTATTGGTGAGGACCATGTGTGTGTGTATATATATATATATATAATAAATGTAATGTAAATGTAATTTTTATTTCCCTGATGGGGGGAAAAACAATCTTTACAATGTCAGTACCAAGCACCAAAGCAACAAGCCTTTACCGACTGTTCAACCACCACAATGTAACATGTTGTCTACACCCAACACCAGGGGTATTGTAATTGCTCTTGTGACATGAAATTTCATAATAGCGAGCTGAAAAACATTGCTTAAGGTATTAGGTCACTAATAGAGAACCTCCTTTTTGAAGAGTATTTAATTCCTACTATAAATCTACTTTTACTGCAATTCTTAGGGGGGCGTAGGTTCAAGCCCTACTGGGACCAAAATTTTTTTTCTTCATTTTCCTTTTTTACTAGTAAGTTTTTACTTCTTTCAAGACTTATTATTGATGTTTTGTACAAAAATGGAAAAAGATGAATCTTATAAGCGATTTTTTGGTGTTCAAAGAGAATTTACTACTTAAACAGAAGGGGTAGAGTTACACATCTTTAAAAATATTGAGTTACGCACGGTGAAAGTTCTCTATTTTGCTTTCACTCTTAGATTATATATTGTGGAAGAAAATTAGGTAGGTTTTACGTCTTCCCTAAGGTTATTTTTAAATGGAGTAAGCAAAATTCAAAACAGAAACACATCATTCGACCTTATTTTTTCAATGTTGAAGTATGAATTCTGTCTCATTAAATTCGTTTACTTGAGGCACCATAGAAAAAATGATATTGACATTTTTATTTTATGTTTTATAATTGTTTACCAATAGTTTGATGTTTCTTCTATTGAAATTAATGGTAAAATGAGTTCTCTGCAAACGTTTTGGATAGTGGTTATCACTTTGAAATTTGTCTCTACTTGAGCTTGAGGAGATACCATAAGTTATTCAAAATTTATAAACAACGGCACGGTTAAAGTTGTTTAAAATTTGCACAATAGTGCAAAACACGGTTACCTTTCAGAATATACCAAGCAAAGGCCATTTTGTAAACATTACTATTAGTGACCTAATACCTTAAATAATGCTTATATAGCTGTTATTATTCTAAAACACAATTTAGCACATAATTCATTTTTTCTTCTACTGGAGGAAGTCTGAAAGTGTGCAGATTTGACACACCAGTAATTCAGTGTCAATGCGTACATCTGGACAACTCTTTCTGTGAGAAATGATGTAGAAAAAGTACATTGTTCTTACCTCCTGATAAATCTCCAGTTCTCTACGAGAAAATGTGTGAAGTTCTCTTCCGCTCCACATGTCTTTTGTAATATACAGATAGTCTTTTGTATCAGCAGCAATATATCTCACACCTAAATGATAAAACACGACACATGACCGACATAACTGTATATATTTAAATGCATAACTGTTTTGGTGTTTCGGTCATACAGACACAATTAAAATCATATGCTACTTTTAAACAGCCAGCCCAATAGCTTCCTTATTTGAAAAAAAAAACTTCCACATTAAATTTTGCAAGCGGGGCTTCAGACATGCAGAGGTGAGAGGAAAAATTTTCAATGTCAGTGACCTTAACCACTTTAATGTCACAGGCAACAAGAGACCCACTAACTAACATGGCTCTGTAGCAAGAGAGCAGATCTAAAAATTACCAGATCTCAAGTTTGATCTTAGGGCAAGCTACATAAATCACGCAATCATAAATGTGGTTGTAATGAGATTACATCTATCAAAACTGCATACTGGAATGTGAAGTCATTCTTTTGGAAAGGAACATTCTGTGTATTCTGTGATGATCTGATAAAAGACATAGTGTCTGAAATCATTTGTGGTCCTCCTCTGATTCATATGTAGAAGTTTGTTGTTACTTGCAGAGAACAGGTAATTACAGAATTGAAATACTGTTGAAAAATGTTGCAAAATCAAAACCAGAGAACAACCTCTTGAGCAAACAAAAAGTCAAAGGATCCTTTCTGGCTTCAAAGCAGTGTTTCTCTAATGAGGTTGCAAGTTCCATAAAATATTTTATCATGATTTCATGGTTACAACACGCTACTTTTAGTTTACCATCTGCATTGTTTTTGTCACAGTAGTACAGATTTTAACTCACTATAATAACACACTTTCTTTATATTTTCATGGCCTGATAATGACATATCATATTATGGCCATACTTACATAGTCCCATCATTATAACATGATACACTTATGTACATTGCTTACTTTTTATAGTTTTGTAAACATTGAAAGCCTTGGGTGATTTCTTCTCTAGTCTGTTCTCGTATTTGTCTACAAAATTGGTAAATCTGTTGATGATATATCGCCATGCCTTTGTTGGTGGACTGATTGTATCTTGTGGGTCCGTGGAATACAGACATCTGAAAAACAAACTGTAAACATCATGATGTTCTTCTATGAAAACTGGCCTTTACAAAAAAATTCAAGCTAGCCTGTAAAACAACAATCACGTAAAAAAAAGCTAACGGCATCTCCTTACCATTAAAAGACTTTTAAAAGGAAAGGCATATATCGTAGGAAACTTATGCCAAGATTATTTCCTGATAAGTCAGTGACAAGATCAGCCTCATTTCTGTAATACATGTATATTGATAAGAATTACTTATTAAGTTTAGGAGTACCGTATCTCATCAAAAAACAGAAATATTTGATAAACGGAAAGCATCTTTACCAACAATCTACCTGACCTTTATAAATTATGTTCTGCTGTATTGTCCTATAAAATGGATACTTAAAATATTCTGAAAAAGTTGTCCCCCTCTGAACTGTCCGTAAGTGTGGCCCCTTCATGCAGTCCTTTTCCAGAATTTAATATATATATCAGTAATCAGACAATTGTTTTTAGAGTACTATACATGTTTTATATGCTGCTCAATTTTCAGGTGAAACAACCCCTTCTTTCTATGATTTGATGGTGTTTGAATTTCTTTTCTCAAAATGTAAGGCTAGGCGTTAAAGTTAACTGCAATCATCCTGCGAATGCTTCCCCCCGGATATGCTTGTGACACGTTCACATCTTTTTTTCCATTTCTTAAAAGAGTTTGCAGAATCTTTGCTTCATTCTCTGATAACACAAGACAGTTGAAGTTTTTCTGCACTTGAATTTTCTCTGGAGCTGATCACACTGAAACTTCTATTGTATCTGATTGACCGCAAGTTTGAATGCAAGTCTGGTACACTAAGCAAGGTGGGATAATCAAGGGAATACCTACACAGATTACTACAGGTTAGTTTGCTTACCACCACCAACACAAGAAAAGTAAAGATACTGTTGGAAGTAAAGAGAATTAATTATTTGTGCACTTTTTGAAAAACAGGATGTGAACTGCTCTAGACGCATGCGCATAGCCTTTACCATTTAAAACTTTATTTACAGATTCAAAATTCCTGCTTGTAGAGAAAACCACAGACATTTGGGCTTAGCCCTGTCCCCTCACCTCCACCACCACTGAAAACTGTCAGCCAATATATTTAAGCCTCTTAAAACCTAGGCAGGTCTTGTTCATTTAAGAAATGAAATGATTTTTTTCAGTGTTCATGCGAAATGAATGACAGAATAGGATCGGCAAAATTCATGTTTAATTTTCAGATCATATACTGAAAAACCGAAAAAAATTGCAGATCCTATACAGAAAAACCGAAAAAAATAGTTTCATTTCTTATATTTACATTTTATTTCCTTTCCATTTTTAAACAAGATAATATTATATAATTATTGCACACATCTTGTTGCATTTAACATTAAAATCAGCTTCCCGGCCTTTCTGTTCACCAGATGGAATAACTGCAACATCATATAAGGAACGTTCTCCCTGACTATACGCGGACGTCGTCAAAACAGCGGTCGGTTATCACTAAGCAGCGGTGACGTAACTTTCGCGCCTTTCCTTTTGCTGTTCATACGAAATGAACGTCATAATTTTCAATGGAAAAGAAAAGGGTGAATGTAAATATAAAACATTATTTGTTACTATTTCAAGTTTTCAACTGACTTGAATTTGCGACCTTCAACCTCAAACTAGCAATAACCACAGGAAAGATTACTCATGCTCACATTCACATTTCAAACCTAGCTGATTGTGTTGCTTAAAGGGGATCTTTATATAGGAATGATCGCAGTGCCGTCACGCATTGGTATCTGTATATCTAGTGGTGAGCAAAACAAATGTTTTTACATTGTTTGTATATGGGATCGGAATTTTTAATTCTTAATAACTTTTTCGCTCATTTATGGATTTTCAAAATTTAAAAAGTTTTGAAACACAATTTTTATATTTTCGTATTCAAATATCTTTTCTAAATGAATAACAGTTTTATATGACATATAATTTAAATAGCGGCGTAATGATGTTTAAAACTTTTAGAAAAACGCTGTAGGTTAAGCGTTCAAAATTAATCCATTTAGACAAATATCACTGTTTACAAAAAAACATCGACTTCGGCGTCTGCCCACCCAATCACAACGGATTTGTATACAAACACGATATCTCCTATAATATATAATTTTTAAGACCAGAAAATGTGCACATTGGAATTCACACAACTTGTCAGGGCACTCTTTTGGCCACTTTTGGGGCCGAATATGGGTACCATTCCCCTCCTAAAATAATAGCAGAGCTACCAGCGCCGCAAAGCGGCGCCGACAGCGTTGCATTACGGTTAGACGTGTGAAAAAGAAAATGAATAAAACTGTGTACAGACATAACTATCGAGTTGAAAATTCGTGGTAAGTTTTTGGAATCGGTGTTGTTCGGGTTTCTTCCAGTACACAATGCTCATAGTAATTAATCAGTAAGACGTCAATAGACGCTTGCTGTTTACAGTTGACAAAAGCGTTTCGCTTACTGCTTTGAACGTTGAATAAAAATGTAAATGAGCGCCTGATAATAAGAATTTAGTGCTAAATACATTTTCTACGAAGAAAGAAAGGTAAAATACAATATTTTCAATGTGAAACGATTTTCGTCACGCTGCCGCAACCGAAGTTTATCATATATACTTATGTTTGTGGTGATGACGTCATACTTCCACACTGGTTCAGTGGTTAGCGAGGTCGCGTTGAAATCCAAAGGTCGGGAGTTCGATCCTCTCCAGAAGCGTCTTTTTTTTTAAATTTCTTTTTTATTTCAGTTTTTTTTATTTTATTTATTTTGGGTTTTGAAAGTATTGTAAAAACAATAAAGACATTCATGTGATATTTAACAAGTGTTTTGTTAGTGATGTCAGGTTCCAATGTAGTACTGTCTGTAGCCTACAGTAGTCAGTAGATAAAACTTTTTTTTTTAAAAAGGGTTTTTAGATCAAAATTTACAGGCATTGAACTGTGAAAAGCACAAAATGCTCTTCTCCCTGTTAACATATATTTCATCCACAAGCTTAAAAATCACTGACCAGAGTTTATTACTAGGAAAAAAAATCTATTGGCTATGAATTAATAATAAACATCAAAAAGGCTTCTACTACCATTCCTATTCTATACCAGTAGTGCTAAAAGATTAACCATAAAAATGTCATAGACTGTTAACTTAGCAGTTCAGTAAATTAAATAAAACAGGAGTTTTTGAGAATTTCGGCAAAAAAAGTGATTTTCACTGGGTAAAATTCTGATCATTAACTTTTAAAGATGGCTAGTCTTTTGGTTTTTAAACAAGCTTTGTACATGTAAATGATTTTCATTCTCCCATTCCAGACGTCTGTCATAGTAGTATTTTGGCCTTAAAGTTGGACACATCCTTCCTTCTTAAAAGAACCGTAACTTTCTTTAGTTCGTTTATAGCATATTTGTAGAGTTTTCGCATATCAAGATTTAATCTTAATGCATTCTAAGACATTCATTCAGAAATCATTAATTATCATTAATTCTTAAAATTTTGATAGATCTTAAAGAACATAAACTTCCTAAAACGGATCCATAATTCCAGGTCATTCCAGCAGCACTCCTTTAATTTTCAAGGGGCACTGGTGATTTTTCAAGGGAGCTCTGCCTTCTAGGTAGCACCTAAGTTCATATTATGTTTTTTTCCCCTTTCTTAGAAGAAAATTTCCCTGTCAGGCTGATGATAGGTTGTTTGACACAAATAGATATTAACTCTTTCTTTTAATATTATATAGTGCCTCAAAGGAAAGTTACTGTTGTAATATAGTCACATCAGTTAGAAATGATTCAAAACAGTACTAATAAGTGTGAAAGGTAGTTACATATACATGGCTTAAACTTCCCCTTTTCGTCTTAAAATGTCGAATAATTCCCCTAAGTGAGGGTATGGGTACCTGTCCCCTAAAGTTGTTTAGTGCCCTGCTTGTTTTCCAAAGTGAAAGTACCATGTATTTGAATGGGGGTCAAAATTACATTTTCATTTTTCTATTGAATAGCTGTGTAATCTATCTAAAGAAACTAGAAAAATCTTCCTTTTCAATAGATTAATAATTCATATTAAAATAAATCAAATACATGTAGATCTAGCAGAAAAAAAAGCAATTAGCTGCGGTCACTTCTGCACAAAAAAAATCTGAAAAATTTGTTAGTGTCAAAATCTAGGACATGAATTTAACACCCTATAAAACTTTATCAGTAAATGTTTTGTTTGGAAACATAATTGATTTATCATGCATAAACATATATGAGTCCAAAAACATAATTTTCATCTTGTAATCAAAATTAACAAAAGTGGTGGTTGTTGCTAATCAAATTCTATCACGAAAACATATGACATTGACGTTCTTGTCATCAAATAAATTTCCGCCACTGCTCACTTGAATGAAAAATAATGATTATATGAGAACAATACCTCAGGCAATGTCGATTTCGAAGGACAACCCTCGAGCACAACACAGAAGTCATTTTTCTTCCAATTATTGATATTTTGATCTGATCAATCAAACGCTTGGCAGATTGACAGGTGTAGGTCAGAGAGAACTAAATAAATTTCCATAGGCCCACATTGTAATGTTTTTGGTATATTTATTATAACATTTTTGTTTTGGGTTAACATTTAAACTTTAGCTGGTATACCTACTCAGGAGAAAAGAATAATTCAAGGCCTATCATAAAACTGCAAATAGACATGCTGACGGTCACCTATTGGCACGTTCTTTTCTCCGAACTAGATGACCCCATAATAAGCGCCTTATATGCAAAGTATGCAAAGCCTTAATGCACAAGTCTATATTGTTTTGAATTTAAATTATTGTAACGTTTTTTTTTTCTACCGAACACATTATAAAACAGTATGGAAGTGTGTGTTTCAGTTTTATAGTTGGTTCAAGAGCTCTTCAGAGCTTATGTTATAATGTTGCTTTCTTGCCGACTTAAAATAAAACTTATCTTATTTTATCTTATCTTAAAATTTAGAGAACAGGATTTTTAAGAAACCAGTGTACCACCTTATTAGTCTCAAGCCATAGTCTTATTCGGGCATCCAATATAGACTAAATGTACATAAATCAAAGGATTGCTTCAGCCTGAATAAATAATACAAATATTTTCAAAGCGAACATTTCAATCTCATGATTGCTTCAAAACCTGACTGTCGAACAAATGTATGTTTCAAACCAAGATTTCAAACTTAAAGTTTCAACCTTTAAGATTTTTTTCAGACTTTATGAAATTTACGTTAAATTACAATTTTCCTGAAACAACGTTTGGTTACAGGAAAAATGATTATGTAAATGATTTGAAATGTATGGAATAAAGTAATGTTTAATCAACGTTTGAACTATATAATTTGTTTTAGACTAATCTTAATACCTATCCTATTTGAGTTTGTCTCATACAACTCTTGTCCGCCAAGTGTATTCCTTTATCCTTGCATTTATGGCTGCTACCCATCTCAGCCCGGCAATGACAATAGCTTTGAAGGAGTCAACTGTGAATGCTGTGTGTGCGGCAGAGGGCAACACATTCCACTGTCCTACTGTTCCATTTGTAGAAAGCTTTAGATGCGCCGATGTCTGAAGGCATGCTGCCATGCCTTGTTCTTGAAACAGCTTAGTCCATTCAACATGTGTGTAATAGAGTTCTGCTTAAGCCATTGCTAGGGGCGTGAGAGGTGTTGCACATTCCATAACCTTTCATGAACAGACTCAATCAAACCGAGTCTGCTATTATTCTTCTATGTTGCATTCTTTGCTTTCGAAGGACCTTTTTGCAGATTCATTATTTAAAACATGTAAATTGTTTCTGCCTATATATATATATATATATATATATATATATATATATATATACTAATCAAAAGGTGGACTATTACGCGAGGTTTAGTTCTTTAATATTTTACAAAATCATAATTGGACAGAATGTCGAAGACAATTCCGTCCAGTGAAAAAAAAAAGGACAAATATCAAACAGGGAATGCCACGTACCAAAATCGCAGCCTCCCCAAAACAACCATAACAATACATACGAATTTCGGCTTCCTTAATCGATTTTTTGATAACAACCATAGATTTCACACTCCTTCGAAAGAAAATAGTTCTCAAATAGAAGCACATAGAACAACTGAAATTACCATGCTTCACTGTGCGCGTGAATTGAATGCAGTATAAACTCGAGCAGACAATGTGCCCGCTGACCAATAAACTAAGCACGCTTTATAAATGAGACAGTGTTCTTATCGCTCGATGACGGATTTTTCATTGAAGATTTTACATCAATGGAATTCACAAATAAATAAGCTATACTAAAAAAATCAGAATTTATGGGAAGTAAAAGCTCGAATATTTGTTATTTTTAATCACCACAAAGAAGTGAAATAGAATATTAGAACTTTGATAGATGCTTTTGATAATCAAAAGAAGTAAAAGACTTTTCTTTTGATTTATGATACTTGGAAATTTATTGAGAAAGGAATCTATTATATTGCCGAATACAATATTACTTAGCTCTCTGTAATTCTGTAAAAGTTATAACTATTCTAGAGCAAAATCAAAATATTTCATGCTCAATTATTATGGCTATTACAGTCTATTTTAATTTGCAACACGGTAAATCTTATATCAGGGTTTCAGAAATCTGCAAATTTATTGGTAGCCCAAAATTTTAATCTGGTAGCCCGGACATTTAAGTTTATTTCTGAAACCCTGTATATATATATGTATTCCTTAAAAGTCTGATCGTCCCATCTATAATTAGTGACCTTAAAGAATGTGTTCCAGTTCTGTCCCCTATGTTATTATAGTTTGATGTATATTTGCTCAAAATGTATGATTGTTTTGTAATTGTGTGTATGTGTCTACATGCACATCTGTGCAGTCTGAGAGTGATAGTCTGCATTGTTCATATTTAGTCATTAAATTCACAATGAACATAGATTGGCAAGGAAATGGTTACACTGTTGTAAAAAAAAAAACAACCGAAAAAGACATTTACTAGTTTAACAGTCCCAACAGAAAAGGGACATTGCTGATCTCGGACCTGACAGAATCAATACATTTCAAGACAATCCGTCCTCCAGTATTTACAATGCTTTGATTATATTAAGGTATTAGAAGCGTAATAGAGTACCTCCGTTTTGAAGAGTATTCAATTCCTACCATAAATCTACTTTTACTGCAATTCTCAAGGGGGCGTAGGTTCAAGCCTTACTGGGACATTTTTCCCCTTCTTTCTAGAAAGTTTTTACTTCTGTCAAGACTTATAATTGATTTATTGTACAAAAATGAAAAAAAAATAATTGATAAGCGGTTTCTTGCTGTTAAAAGTGAATTTCCTTTTAAACAGAAGGGGTAGAGTTACACATCTTTAAAAATATTGAGTTACATGGGGTGAAAGTTCTCTATTTTGCTTTCACTTTTTAGATTAGATATCGTGGAAGAAATATAGGTAGGTTTCACGTCTGCCCCAAGGTTACTTTTGAATGATGTAAGCAAAATTCAAAATAGAAACACAGGATTCGACCTTAGTATTTTTCAATGTTGAAGTTAGAATTCTGTCTCATTAAATCCGTTTACTTGAGGCACCCTAGAAAAAATGATATTGACATGTTTATTTTGTGTTTTATAATTGTTTACCTATAGTTTGATGTTTCTTTTATTAAAATGAATAGTAATATGAGTTCTCTGCAAACGTTTTGGATAGTGGCCATCACTTTGAAATTTGTCTCTACTTGAGCTTGAGGGTATACCATAAGTTATACAAAATTTATAAAAAGCGGCATGGTAAAAGTTGTTTAAAAATTGCAAAACAGTGCGAAACACGGTCTGCTTTAAGAACATACCAAGCAAATATCATTTTGTAAACATTACTATTAGGCATCTTATTAGGCATCTAATACCTTAATCATATTTTTCCTAATTTGACGAAAGAAAAGTAAAAGATAATGGGGCTTAATAGGGGGAATGAAATGGCCGAATTGAAATTGTCGTTGGGGACAAAATGACCAAAATGACTGCCCACCACATGGAAGCGTAAATTTAAATGGAAATATAAATTCTATTTACCGTCGCTTTGTGAAACAATTAACATAAGCTCTGTAGAGCTTTTGAGCGACCCTATTTTAAGAACAGTTAAAACCAATTATACCTTACCCCCAGCGACTTGCTGGTACCCATTTACAGCTGGGGCGACTGAGGTAACGGTGGTAAAGTGCCTTGCCCAAGCACACACCACAATGAGAGTAGCCAGGATTTGAACCAGGGGTCTTCACCTCCATAGGAAAGCGTCTTAGCCCTCTCGACCGATGCGTTTAGAACTGCAACAATAGAGAGTTTGAGATTTCAACCTTCGCCTTCCCCTTCAACGTCTCTTGCGAAGTTAACGTATGAAGTTGAAGTTCGATTAAAATTCCTTGAGATTTCAAACTTTAGAATGAACCTTACTTCTTTTAATCCGCCCATTCAATTTATCTGTAATTATGATCGTTTTTCTCGTGCATTTTGATATCAATTGTCCGAAAGTGCAGGACTTTTACAAGAGGTTTTAGAAATGAAAATTAAAAAAAAACATTTCAATTAACATAATCATCGCATGGATATTAGTGCGATTACAAAATAAAACAAAAAAACAAAAACATTTTATATAAAATGATGTCAGTATACAATGCATGATTGTAAATCATACATGAGAGGAAATAAAAATGATAATCATACCAACGTATTCTATTGTTGATGGTGTTCTTGAAAGATGTTACAGTTAATATTTTTTAAACAAAAACATGAGACATCAACTACAACAAATGCATTTTTCGATATACTTTGAAGTTAAATATATGAGATAAAGCAAACACAACAGGTTGATGACTAGTATTTCATAGTTTTTCTTAAAGTTTTTTTTTTTACTTTGAATTGGTACTTTGTACATCGAATTCCTTAAAAGACGCGTTTTACTTGTAGACTGTTCCTGTTGAAAATCTAACCTTTTAAAAGATATGTTGATAAAAAAACAAAGACAAATATCAAACAGGGAATGCAACGTACCAAAACCGCAGCCTCCCCAAAACGAAACCCACAGCACGCAGACGCGTACACCACAAACACACACACACATACACATACACGTGCACAAACACAAAACCAACACATTAGGACAAAACGAACAAACAAAGGACGCAGACGCGTACATCACAAACACACACACACACACATACACATACACGCGCATAAACACAAAGCCAACATATTAGGACAAATTGAACAAACAAAGGAACACAGTTGGGCACCGCCTTGGAACGGTCAGTGGCAAAAACACCACTGGGGAGCTTAAACCGGTTTATGGTGCGCACCCAACCTCACTCTTACCCCTACATGAGCCAATATACACAATTTATGAATACATTTAACAAGCGATTTGAAACAAATGTAAGATACTCTCGTGATATCATACGTTTTGGCATCACGACACTCCGTTTAACTCTGTATAATGCCAAAGTCTCAGACAGCACAATATAATCGTGCCAAGTCACCATTTGTCTAGCGAAACAGTCAAGAACTGTCAGGTGGAGATGAAAATTGTCGCACAAAATAACAGGTGGTCATATACACGTATTTGTTTGAATATACTATTTCATAAGTAAAGCATGTGCAGATCAAGAAAGTTTGGTTAGAGAGAGACCAACTTTAAGAGGGGGGTCACCCATTCAGGGGTGCGGGGGTGGGGGTGGGGGGCGGGTAGTCACACCGAGTTTCAAGACCGATTTTCTTTGTAAAACATAAGAATCAAAGGGGGATTGACCCAAATGCCCCTCTATCATGTTCTGGGTCCGTGCATGTAAAGAAAGGAGCTATCCCATACGGCTAACAGGAAACCTCTCGCATCATGATATCATAGATCTAAAATTGTCTGATACTTAAAAAAAACATCCGTCTTACTAGTACCATTTTATGTTTATAATTAAAACGCAATTGTCTTCTTAAGTGTCTGGCAGAAACGGATTGATTCTATTTGGAAGTTTAAATAAAATGTTCCACCAAATGATAATCGCGCGTTATCATTCATTTTCAAGTAAAATGACATGCCATGTGCCTCCATCCAGATTTCAGTCTTTGATGCCGTGTATGTGGACAGAGTAGATGTACAAAGACTGAAGTTTTGACTTTCGTGATACCACATCTTCGGACGTTCAAAACTTCACTTCTTACGACAAAAAGGCCCATCTGGTATAATCAATACCGCCTGAGGACACAAATATACCGTAGAAGTTAAAGTTTGAACAAAATCTCAAAGTTTCTCAAAATTAGTTGATAACTTCATACTTCCAGGTTCAATTCAATGTATTTAGTTAAAATCATTAGCCAAACAAAACTTCAATATTCTTATACTTATTGATAGTGTTTCGCATCAAATTTAGTCCAGTTATACATATGGATAATCGAATAACTTAATAAGCAGAAATCCTGAAACTAAGCTTTTTATTTCACATAGTAATAAAACGAAGTCTTAGGCTTACTTGAAATTACATGGAAAACTTTAGTAGCAACGTCTGATATAAATAGAGTACACGCATATCGGTGACGTTTAGCCCCAAATATATATGAGAGACGTTGAAGGGGAAGGCGAAGGTTGAAATCTCAAACTCTCTAATATCTGGGTCACTACTGTTGAATAACTATCAGATGTGTAGTTATCTCAAAGACTATGGGCCTACGGCTAAATGAAAATGTAGACCCAAATATGAACTGTTTGTTTTAGTAGTGTTTAACCGCATTCACGAAATATTGAAGGTACGGTACGGAACGGAAAATAGGTATAACGTCAGTGTGACCGGTAACGTCACTTCCTTCAGAGTTGACACGTCGAAGACACCGGCAGAGAGAAAACCAGAAAATGGTAAAATATTTGTGATTTTTATATGTTTAAATGTTTGTATTTTAATGGATATTGATAATTTAAGAACAATGCCTTTTTCTGCATGTTTTGAATGAAGATTTTCTACTTTAAAGTTATAAACGACGATGTTATTATGAAAATTTGAGAATAAACATAGACTGACTGGACCAGTCCTCGCCCAGAAAAGGCATTAAAATTGCAATATTTTTATTGTAATACTATATATAAACTTCTTTGCCTCGTTAGTTCTACCCAGGCATTGCCCCATTAAGATGACCCAATTTATAGTAAACACTTACATCCGGGACTTTGAAAATCGGGCATAACACCACTATACTGTTTTCTTCGTTTTTCCAGGTGGACAGGACGCTAGCAAGACATTTCGACCCCAAGACATTTCAACCCCAAGAGACAATTCGACCCCAAGACATTTCAACCCCAACTCCTTGGACATTTCGACCCCATTCAATGATATGCCTGAAAACATCTAAGAATGCCGTCATTATTATAATTAAGCTTTAATCTATAGATAATTGAGCAATTTCAAAATGTAATTACGCTTAATTACCAATTTAATTCAAAATGTTAAAATACGGTTATTTTCGCGAAAATAAGATTTTTTTTACAAAAATGAGCCATAGATATATTTGTCTAAATTTCTTTATTTTCTAAAATTCTTTTTTTTTAATTTCTTAAAGTCTATATTAGTACATGCCTTCATATGAAAAAATGAGTGATTTTTATCTCAAAAATACCGAACAATACCGAAATAATCATCATTTATAAATTATTAAAATAACGGGATTTATGTATCAACCGCGTTTATTACGTAAATAATTTATGAACAAATCGTTCTGATTATCTATCTTAAAATAACCTTCATATAACATATTTTCATACTTGGTGTTTATTTATATGTTCAAATCATCTTAAAGACTATTTTAGTACACGGCTATATTAAAAAAAAGAAAAGAAAAGATTTTAAAATCATGGGCCGATTTCGCCGATTTTAATTATGAAAATAACTTTAATAAAGTCACATCTTTAATACCTCTTTATTTATTTATTTTTATTTGACTTTTTTTTCGAAAGATATATGCATCTCATTTCTATGGGATTCAACCAAATATAAATAATTATAATGTAACTCAAAGAAGTTTAAGATGTCATCATCTTCATTATATTGATATTTAAAATCATAATCAGAAACACGTAATCTTTTGATTGGATTATCACACCTTGATTAATTGTTTGTTGATATACAGACGGTGTGCATTTATCTGCAGTGCGCATTGCAATTAACAAGCGATTGTGGTGACATCGGATATTTATAAACATGTGTCAACATTATCTTTAATTTGGGCGAAAATGTAAAGAAAACAATAGGAAATTAAATAACATATTGCTTATTTTCGCATTTAATGTTATTTTCGTACGCGATTTTGACGCACACATAAAGTATTTGCTTTACAGAATATGATTTTCGTGTTTTACAAACTGCTCTTTTCTTTTCTATGTACGACATTCCTTCCAGTTGTAAAATATCAAACACGAAATCCCCGTTTCTGCAAAATGTAAGAATATGTGAGTACTGTTCTGTTAAAAATGGGGAAAAAATTATTATGATATTTCATATCTGTAAAGAAAATGTGACAGCCGTATTACTTTTTTCTATATTAAATATTTTAGCAAATACACGTGATTTAATGTATGATTTTAAAAGTATGATTTAAGCAACTTCAAGCGATTTCGGTCACACATTAAACCGGAATCCACCTAAAAACCGGGATACGCCGGAATACATTTTCCATAACCGGGATACACCTGTATTTTGTAAGTTAAAGGTATTTTTGAAGTTTTTTTTAAATAATTCAATCATATATATCATAAATGAATAAAATACGAATGGAAATAAGAATGCGTTCACGCAAAATGACTTTATACGAGACTGAAATTCGGCGACCGCGCGGGAAATTTCCATTACCGAAATACACCCTTTTTTTTATTAATAAATGGTATTTTTGTAGGGTTTATTGCAGAAATCATTCGTGTATAATATAAATAATAAGTTTCAGAAGGATAAATAAAATTCTTTAAGCAAAACGATTTTATAAGAGATTGAAATTCGGCGACCACGCGGGAAATTGCCATAACTGAAATACACCCGTATTTCTTCAACAAATGGTATTTTTGAAGTGATTTATGACTGAATTCAAACATATAGATCATAAATTATTATTTTTCAAAAGGAAATTAAAATACTTTTGCGCGTTACGTCTTGTACATGATTGAAAATCGGCGTGCGCACTGGAAATTTGTACATTCGGAATTTCCATGTCCTAAAATATTCTAATGTACACAGGTATTTCTTTAATAAATCGTATTTTTAGGGTTTATGATAGAATTCAATCATATCTCAAATAAATAATTAATTTACAAAAGGAAAATGAAATGCACAAAACGTTTTTATACGAAGTTGAAAATTTGTTGAGCGCACGGGAAATTTGCGCAAACGTGGATGAACCACAATCACCATAATTTTGTTAGCTTTTGAATTAAATAAAAGCTTATCATATTTAACTGCACTTACCTTGTTAGACATTGCTTGTCACATGTCATTTGTGTGTGCTTACAAATATACTGATTAATTGATATAATCAATAGGTGTGATAATCCAATCAAACTCTATCAGGACTAATCAAAGGACATTATTCGTGCTTTGGCAATAAATGCAGTAAACGTTTTTATATTCATATATAAACATGATATAATTCTTTTAAAAACTGTTTTTTCATAATATATTTTCTTCTTAGATTATCAAAATAACATGAAGAAATAACTCAATTAGTTCCAATAATAAATATACGGCCGATCCTTTCCGACCAGCGCGGTTTATTTACTGACATGTATTTAAAAATAGAATATTTATATAGATCTATATATTCATATTTTCTAAAATATGTAAAATGGAAGAAATATAAAATTAAAACATACAACTATTTCTGAGGGGTCGAAATGTCTTGGGGTCGAAATGTCTTTGGGGTCGAATTGTCCAAGAAAATTAAATTTTGGGGTTGAAATGTCTTGGGGTCGAAATGTCTTGGGGTCGAAACGTCCAAGATTCGACAGGACCCATGCTCGCCCAGTGGTATATTTTTAAAAGAAAACCATTTATGTATTAAATGACATGATAAACATTTAGTCTAATCTATCAGTATTCTCAAAAACATATTCACTTCCACAAAAAGCATGATTGTTATACAATAGAAGTTATCAAAACGTATTTACTGTAAAAACTAATGATGCAGCATTCTTGCCTAGAATTTATAGGTAGGATGCAGACGAATCACAAAATTGCATCAATACATATTTTTAATTACATTTAAATAAACTAGATGTGAAAGATGACGGTAAAATTGTCTGTAATTGTTTTTGCCCTGGAAGCAGCATTTCGAAAACAATTTGACAGCCCGGAGTCGACGAATATTTGCTGATATAAAATCATTATTTGGTCTGATAGTTTGAAAATAAACAGCATAAAAAGTTCATACTATGTGTAACCTCTAGTTTTGCAACAGCTTTTAACCAGTGTTTTTGAAAATATTTATTTTAAGTCATGTTTCTTTTTGGCCACTTTCACTTTTGGTTTCACTTTCACTTTTATTTTCGTCTGCTATCGACCTTGACCGGAACCGGAAACTCTTCAAAAGTGAGGACAGAAAGTGGGACACAATGGGTACAAAAAATAAACAACACGTGATAAAAGTTTGCATCTTTATTACAAAATCTGGCATCAAAATAAAAAGTGGGCGAGCATGTGCCTGGGCGAGCATAGGTCCAGTGACTCTAATGTCTTGGAAGTTAATAAATCATTGCTTGGAGTTCAGATGCGAAGGAATTATATCACGAGGGCGTAGCCATGCCATCTTATAATTAAATTTAAACTTGAAAATTAAAGTAATACAATCTATTGGCACTGCTTTCAACAATTATTATCATAATTGCCCCTAATTTGTCCATTGTGTATCTTTAATAGTCCTTAGTGCCTCCTTAGCAGTCTTTGCTAGGAAAACTGCCTGAAATAATTTACTCATATCTTTTTCATTTTAACATTTATTTCTTAGATTTTTCTTAAGGGTCCTTATTGTACCCTAAATCACCCCTTAGTGGCCCTTAGTGCTCACTTAGAGGTCCTTAATGCCTCCTTAGTGGTCCTTAGTGGTATATTGCAGGACCCTGTTGGAGAAGGATATCGATGTTAAGTTTTGTGAATATACAAGCCATAAATTTACAGATTGGCTGTAAGAAATCTGTTTCATAGCAAAGATTAATGTTCAGCTCGTTGCCCACTATTTCACGGTTCGAGGTTCCACAGGCCAGGATCACTTTTTAGTTTCAGAAGTATGAGCCGAAGTACTTGATGATTCTTTGGGCCTTTGGCTGGACTCAGAAGTTTTAGGTTCTTTCACCTAGACCGTGTAGTTGTACTTTTTTTCGGTCTTTTTCGTCCGAAGTGACTTGTTTTCATCTCCATTTTCACAGTCATAACGAAAACAAATTTCGTCTATAAGCTTAATTAGATATCCGGTATTTACCAGGCCTTTCCACTGACATTTTTTATGGTGTCGCAGAGAGCCCCCTGCCTGCAGAATTTGGTGTTCCTCACCAATACATGGTAGTCCAAATAATTGTACTCGAGAGTTGAATATCGTTAATATATTTTTTGACTTGTCTATATCCGCCTCCGAGTACAAACCAGAAAAGGAAACGAATGTGATAGCACTGTCCCCTTCTTTACGTAAATAACACCCAACGGAATCCGTTGGGCGGGAATTATGTTATAATAAAGCGACCAAAAAAAGAAATACATACATAGAAAGCCTGTAATTTTTCCTTTCCAATGATGTATATATTATCTAGATTCCTTAAAATACTTTCAAACTATGGCAGTTAAAAAAAATCAGAGGTTTAAATCGCGTGTGCTACATAATTGGAAAATGGCCGATACAGGTAAACACATAACTACACGAAGCGTTTTCATTGATCACGCCTCCGACCGCCATTACATGAAGAAGATTGAAACGTTAGAGGTTTTTACAACAGAAATTCTTGATAAATATGTCCTTTTCTTATGTTTTTTATTTACTATTTTTGATTTAAAACAACAGGTAAGCTGTTAGGGCTAAAAAAATCGAGACTACTGAAAAATCGTAATTTCAGTCGACCACAGTTTCCACCACAGTTTTGATTGTTTCTGGTTGAGACCTCTAGGTAGACAACATAAAATATCAAAATGTAAAATCGGTCTACCCGAGGTCTCATTATTTAGAATAGACTACAATACATGGGATCCATCCAGTATGAACATGCTGAAAGGATGAAGATGTACAGTACTCAACCAAAACTGCTAAATTGTATTTATTTCTTTTCTTCTTTAGAAATAAATTCAGCAACAGTCTGTATGCTTTATTTTGTAACAACTGATGTAGGTTGTTGCTGAACCTAAAGTGAAGCAAGAAAAGAAATAAATTTGTATTTATACTAAATCATAAACTCTCTCCTGCTGCATGCATACCAAAATGTTCCTGCAGTGTATACAATGTAACTCGGTATTTAATGTGGCTATTACATTGTTGTTACTGGAAATAGGTATCCTGGAGGAACACCCAGCTTTGAATAATGGTTTCGAAAAATTTGTTAATCCCTTCTGGCTGAAAATCAAAATCACTATCATTTATGCATGCAGTCAGTTGTGATTTTATACTGAGGTTTTGAGTTAAATTTTTATTTCAATAGATTTCATGTACACAGTCTTCTATAATTTTTGGATTGTACATATATTTACAAAATGTCTAAAGAGGCATTGATATCCTACTGTTTATTCTTAGACTGAATGATTTCAAACTTCAAGTTGAAAATCTGTGTACATTTGTATATACACTGAAAGTGAAGGAATACTATTAATAACACTGTAATGTTCTTGTTACAGCCAGCACCAGCAAGCTCAACATCAGTGGGAGGGGGCAGATCCCCATCATCATCAAAAACAGTCTCACCTAGATCTGGAGGAGGCTCAACTGTCAGACAGAGGTGAGTGTTTTATCTATAAGAAATCTGATTTTTATCAGAATATTTACATTTCTTAAACATGCGATAAATTTATTTTTTTGAAATTTCATTGACAAGTCAAAATGTTTAGTTCCTCATGTTCTTTGCTGTAAAACAAAGGCACATGAAATAGAACATATAGTTTTACAAAGGGGTCAGGTTATGAGTTCTTTCAACAGCCATTCCCATCACTCTTAGTATATTAACCATTATCATGCTGGACATAAGTGATTCTGCCTTTGCTACCAGTGCAGGTCAAGATCAGCCTGCACATCCATGCAGTCTGATCATGATCTGGACTGTTTGCCATTCAGCGAGTATCTTTAAGGTATGCAACCCTTTTAACAGTATCTTTAAGGTATGCACCCCTTTTTAGCTCACCTGTCACAAAGTGACAAGGTGAGCTTTTGTGATCGCGCGGTGTCCGTCGTGCGTCCGTAAACTTTTGCTTGTGACCACTCTAGAGGTCACATTTTTCATGGGATCTTTATGAAAGTTGGTCAGAATGTTCATCTTGATGATATCTCGGTCAAGTTCGAAACTGGGTCACGTGCCATCAAAAACTAGGTCAGTAGGTCTGAAAAACAGAAAAACCTTGTGATCTCTCTAGAGGCCATATATTTCATAAGATCTTCATGAAAATTGGTCAGAATGTTCACCTTGATGATATCTAGGTCAAGTTCGAAACTGGGTCACGTGGGTTCAAAAACTAGGTCAGTAGGTCTAAAAATAGAAAAACCTTGTGACCTCTCTAGAGGCCATATTTCTCAATGGATCTTCATTAAAATTGGTCAGAATGTTCACCTTGATGATATCTAGGTCAAGTTCGAAACTGGGTCACGTGGGGTTAAAAACTGGTCAGTAGATCTAAAAATAGAAAAATCTTGTGACCTCTCTAGAGGCCATATTTTTCATGAGATCTTCATGAATATTGGTCAGAATGTTCACCTTGATGATATCTAAATCAAGTTCGAAACTGGGTCATGTGGGGTCAAAAACTAGGTCAGTAGATCTAAAAATAGAAAAACCTTGTGACCTCTCTAGAGGCCATATTTCTCAATGGATCTTCATGAAAATTGGTCAGAATGTTCACCTTGATGATATCTAGGTTAAGTTCGAAACTGGGTCACGTGCGGTCAAAAACTAGGTCAGTAGATCTAAAAATAGGAAAACCTTGTGACCTCTCTAGAGGCGATATTTCTCAATGGATCTTCATGAAAATTGGTCAGAATGTTTACCTTGAAGATATCTAGGTCAAGTTCGAAACTGGGTCACGTGGGGTTAAAAACTAGGTCAGTAGATCTAAAAATAGAAAAACCTTGTGACCTCTCTAGAGGCCATATTTTTCATGAGATCTTCATGATTATTGGTCAGAATGTTCACCTTGATGATATCTAAGTCAAGTTCGAAACTGGGTCACGTGGGGTTAAAAACATGGTCAGTAGGTCTAAAAATAGAAAAAACCTTGTGACCTCTCTAGAGGCCATATTTCTTAACGGATCTTCATGAAAATTGGTGAGAATGTTCAGCTTGTTGATATCTAGGTCAGGTTTGTAACTGGGTCATGTGCGGTCAAAAACTAGGTCAGTAGGTGGAAAAATAGAAAAACCTTGTGACCTCTCTAGAGGCCATATTTTTCACGAGATCTTCATGAAAATTGGTGAGAATGTTCACCTTGATGATATCTAGGTCAAATTTAAAAGTGGGTCACATGCCTTCAAAAACTAGGCCATTAGGTCAAATAATAGAAAAACCTTGTGACCTCTCTAGAGGCCATATTTTTCAGTGGATCTTCATGAAAATTGGTCAGAATTTTTTATCTTGATGATATCTAGGTTACATGTGCTCAAAAACTAGGTCACTATGTCAAATAATAGAAATAATGACGTCATACTCGGTTCAACACTGGGTCATGTGGGGATAGGTGAGCGATTCAGGACCATCATGGTCCTCTTGTAATAGTTAATGGTACTGTCCAAATTCAAAGATGGACAAGTTCATTACAGAAATTTAGCAGGGTAAGGGTTAAAGAGAAGGTTTAAAGTAAATAAGAATTATAACATGATGTTTAAAAAAAACTTAACTTCAGATTTAAGCGCAATTTTGAAGAACGTATATCTGCTTTAGTAATTGAGTTTTTCTTTATTTAGTAAACTAGCCTGTCTATTGTGTCATCACATAGATATGAAAAATGGTACCAGTAGGCTGTAGCTCCCCAACTGTATGCTCATGGTTTTCAAGATTTCTTTTCTCATACCACTGTACATAGCATAATATACTGTAGTGTGTGATTGTTTTGTTATAAAACTGATGGTTGTGCAAGATTACAGAGTTCTGGTTAATTAAAAGGAAAACTTTATTTCACAGGGCTCCAGATAATTTTTTTGGCCAATGAGTATTTACTCAACATATTTTTTGTGAATGAGTAAAATGGTAAAATCTGAAATTGACTAGAAGTAATTTTACTCCAGAAAATTTATAAATGTGAAAAAACCAGAAATCAGTTTATAACATATTTATTGGGTGTAACACCCATGCATTTGTTTGCAGTTTAGTTTCAATTCATCATTTAAGTTTTTGCTTCTTTTTTTTCCCTTGGCTTGCTTTGGCGTCACACTCACTACTGAATAAAATAGAATATTCA
Organism: Mercenaria mercenaria; assembly: GCF_021730395.1. Classification (NCBI taxonomy): domain Eukaryota; kingdom Metazoa; phylum Mollusca; class Bivalvia; order Venerida; family Veneridae; genus Mercenaria; species Mercenaria mercenaria. Next base: position 60,857,640 of record NC_069378.1, read on the forward strand.
CTATACCTTTAGCTTTGTTTTGGGGATCAGTTTTGTTGGTTTAAAGAATGCGTAGAGTGTTTGTTCACTTATACATTCTTAGAAAGAGACATTTTTGTTTATTCCGCACTGGAAGTTGATATTTTAAATCGACACCGCTTTAAAGTACACTACTGTACCATCAATATTAATTCCCAACTATTTGATATATGCAGACATTGAGTGTAAAAAATAGTTTAACCTAGGTTTATAGAGTACCATTCAATGCGTGTGTACGTTCAATGTGGGAGAATTAATGCCAACTGTGCTCTGTTACATAAAGCATCCGGACGATTCAGATTTTGTTTACGCCAATAAAAAGTCATTGCGTGCGTTTCTGTTATTTCATGTACGTTTTTATACGGTTAAAATTATCAGATAATGCATTATTTCAAAGTGTAATTTATGCTAATACGCATCTTATCTGGAGCCCTGATTTCATAAATGACTGTTGTGTGATACAGATTTTTTTATTTTACAGGAAAACCCCATCATCAGGGGGCGCAGGGCGGGCCAAACCAGCTGGAGGCGGTAGTGCTGGAATGTGGAGATTTTACACTGAAGATTCTCCCGGCATTAAAGTGTAAGTTTACAAGCAGATAGGTTTTCTTATGTATTTAACTGTATTGTCAGAATTAGAGCAAATATGTTTAGTTTGATCCGTATGACTACCAATTGATGCATACACAACATGTACATATATCGAAAGACTATATTAACCTTTACTCTGCTAAATTTCTAAAATGAACTGGTCCATCATTCATTAACTGTTAAAAGGGGTGCATACCAAAAAGATACTGACTGAAAGGGGAACAGTGCAGATCATGATCAGACTGCATGGATGTGCAGGCCGATCATGATCTACACTGGTCGCAAAGGCAGAATCAATTGTGTCCAGTATGATAAGGGTTAAATTCAGTGCTGTATAGCCAACTATGAATATGACATAAGTTTTATCATAATTCATATATGATGTGAAAGTATTGTTTTGTTGATAATTTTAATCCAGATTTTGTTTCTTGCTATAAACACTGTTCTTGGATATTTTATAGAAGAATTCACTTTGAAAACCTTTTGAGTCAAAAAAAGCGAAAGTTTTTGACATATGTCTGTTCAAAACCTTTATTATAGTATTTAAGACCAGTTTCAATAGTTTATATCTGGCAATACCATAAATCAACAAATTAATGTGTTTTAATTACAATAAGCATGTATCATCTCTGGTATTGCCCAGCTTTTGCATCATTTCAATGAACAGGAAAGCTTTCCCTGAGTAATTGTTTGCCAACCCAAGTTCTTCTCAGTGTCTGAAGTAATTTTTGCAGGCTTATGAAAAGCCCATGGCATATGAAATAGAATATGTCATTTCTTTGAAAACTGTTTTATAACTGAAATAAGAAATATATTTCAGAATTATGTTACTGCTTTACATATAAATCACACATCCGTAGTTTGTGCTGTATAGATGGTTTGTATGCAACATGCATCTGAGTAAAATCAAAACTTTCGAGTCTGTGAAAATCTGTTTCTTAACATTGTGTATTAACTATTTGTTTATTGACTATAAAGTCATTTTTTGATTGAATTATTCCATGCTTTTTTGTCTTTAAATAAAACTTATTTTCTTGTGTATTTCAGAGGGCCAGTACCAGTTCTAGTCATGAGCCTGATTTTCATCGCCTCAGTATTCATGTTACACATCTGGGGAAAATACACTCGAGGATAAATTGTGACAGCTGCAATAGACATTGGTTTTAAGATATAAAAAAGACATATTATCATCAGGTGCAAAGATGCTTTAATAACCAATAAAAGTGACCTTTAGAATAAAAATAAGATTTCATAAAAAATGTCAGTGTTGCCTATTTAAATACCAGATATTAAAAAGTAATGAAATTTATATCAGAATAAATCTTAAATAAATGGAATGAATGTTAGAACAAAGTTTTAAATTGCACCATGAAAGATTAAGAGATAACTGCAGGACCAAAGTATTGTTTTGTTTTTAGTTTTTAAGGCAGACTTATGAACTGTGACTATAATACGCATTAAACTATCAACATGAAGGAAAGGAAATCAAATGTAGTTAGGTAATTTGATAAAAAAAAAGGTCTAGAAAACTTTTTCAAACTTTTATAGAACAAGATGACTGCTTAAAATATTTTATAAAAAGGTGGAGAATACATGCCAGCCAAGAAAAGGTGTCAGATCATTGTATTTTTCATTGTGTCTTTTCATTCAGTCATATACATTGTTCTTCAGGATCATCTATCATTGACTGGTACAATTCCTCTGTCAAAGTCTTGTATGTATACGGTGATAAGGGAATTAATGTTCGTATTTTTATTATTAAATGTGAAAATGTGTATTTTATGCTGTAAAAATTGAGAAAATATGAAAAAATATTTATTAAAAAAATGTGACTTCCTTTTATTCTAACGATTGCTTGATAGAGAGTTATTTTGTGTGTGTTTGTGAATTTGAGGTAACAAGTATGAATTCTAAAACAATACTACATCATGTACATTTACAGTCCTTAAATCTAAAACTCGGGAGTTTTGTTACAAAATGATTGAGTTCATAGGTTTAAATTATCCAGTATAGAGAAAATACTCCAAGGGATTTCATATTGCCCTGATAATTTGTCCTCTGGTTTGTTTTGGCACTAATCCTTGAAATCAATAAGGCCAATATAACTTGTTGATAATTAATTTTATTATACAACTCTGTATTGGTGTCCTCTAACAGTGAAATCATTTAAATGCATATAGCTTTAACACTATTTTCTGTATCTAGGTCGAATACAAACCTCACTGGGTCAAGTCCCAAAACTCTGACATGTATTTTTGGCCGAATTATGCCCACTTTTGGAGTTGGAAAGTCTTGGTTAATTTTTTGCATGCAAGTTACTTTCTCCAAATCTACTGAAATGGACTGAAACTCTATTTTCTAGCATTTATAATAATTTTCCTGCTTTAGGGACAACAATTTGGATAGTCGAGCATTGCCCGTCTTACTGACAGCTTAAGTTTAAATACTGGCCCCTGATTTTTTCATTAGCTCATTTGAGTTTGGTATAAGCTCAAATCTGCTTCATATGATCTGCACAACATGTCTAATATGGTGTGACCGAATTGAATAATGAGTAATAATTTTGTTTGTATTAAAAGTTCCTTTACAATTACCACGAGTTTCTCATAATCATTAAATGGTTATCACGTAGAAGGTTAGTTATGTGCCCCACCCCACTTGGGGAGACATATTGTCTTTGCCCTGTCCTTCCGTCCGTCCGTCACACTTCATTTCCGGTCAGTAACCGGAGAACCATCTTACCTAGAACCTTTAAACTTCATAGCGTAGATGGCCCCTAATGTTTTGGGGTCACACCATCAAAGGTCAAGGTCACAGGGGCCTGAACATGGAAAACCATTTCCGATCAATAACTTTGAGAACCACTTGACCAAGAATGTTGAAACTTCATAGGATGATCGGTCATGCAGAGTAGATGACCCCTATCGTTTTTGGGGGTCATTCTTTTAAAGGTCCAGGTCTGTATTAGTAACATTTATATAAAGTTCGAGATGAAAGAATATTTCTAATTTGTGTCATGCGTGAAATAAATTAAGTATGTAATATCAAAGTATGATGTGTGTCCATATGCAAGTGTTGGTTTTATAGCTACTTCTAGCTATATATAGCTAGATTTAGCTATATAGCTAATTTGTGACTTTTCTGGGACCTGTTAAGGTTTAGGAGTATACCACCAAAACACAGACATTTTTGATAAACGAACAACATCGTTACTAATATTTTAACTGACCATTACATGTGCTGTCCCGTACTTAAAATATTCTGAAAAAGTTGTCCCCCTTTGAAAATGAAAGAAATAAAACAATTGCTGAAAACTGTGTTCCACCTAGTTATGTGAAATTTCAACACACGCACGCTATTGCAAATGCATCAAAACGAACTTGTGTAACAGTTCTTTGAAAATGGTGAGTTTTTAAAGGCGTTTGACTGTCCGGAAGATGGACCCCTTTAGGAAGTCCTTTTCCGGAATTCAATGTTTATATCAGTATCCTGACACATGTTTTGTTTGTTTGTTTGTTTGTTTTGGGTTTAACGCCGTTTTTCAACAGTATTTCAGTCATGTAACGGCGGGCAGTTAACCTAACCAGTGTTCCTGGATTCTGTATCAGTACAAACCTGTTCTCCGCAAGTAACTGCCAACTTCCCCACTTGAATCAGAGGTGGAGGACTAATGATTTCAGACACAATGTCGTTTATCAAATAGTCACGGAGAACATACGCCCCGCCCGAGGATCGAACTCACGACCCAGCGATCCGTAGACCAACGACATGTTTTGTAGTTTTTGTAATGATAGCGTATATATTACTCTACAAAACAAGTGTCAGTATACTGATTTAAACATTGAATTCCGGAAAATGACTGCCTAAAGGGGTCCATCTTCCGGACAGTCAAACGCCCTTAAAAAACTCACCATTTTCAAGGAACTGTTACACATGTTCGTTTTGATGCATTTGAAATAGCGCATAAAACTGTTAAACACCAATTTATATAATATTTACATCACAAATACAAAACATAACAACGGTATATGCAAAAGGGTTGGGTAACAAGTTCTCTCAACATTATTACATACCCTCCCCTTAAAAATTTAACTTACATGAGATAAAAACGGTTAAATTATCTGTTACCAATTTTTTTAATCATTAAGAGGAATTCTCTTTTAATGTGGGCATTAAGAACGTAGTTGATTATAGGAAAATGTATTATACAGCTTAAAGCTAAAGGCTGAAGAATGTAAAACAGTACATCCGAAATATGGGTGTGATCCGAAATCATGTTTGTAACCATTAATGGCAGCCAACATACAAGAAAAACTGCGGCCATGCAGATACATTGTTTGGTTATTATAATTTCTTTAACCCAGTGAACTTGATTCGGCCGTCTCTTTAGACCGAACAATGTCACTGTTTGTAACACTAGAGCAGCAATACAAGGAATAACCATTTGAAGAAAAAGCAGAACTGTGTTATAAATAGAAAATGCACCAAAGGGTGTTTTTGAATCGACTGGAACTGTAGTCATTTCGGTCACATTCATCTGGTACGACAAGCTTTCGGAAATGATGTCATTTACTGTAATATTTTCTTTTGTTGTATTGGTCATTGTTGGAATCCTAAAATTGTGTCCCCGATGGTTTGAAATCAAACTGAAAATGTTTGCTGTATTTTCGTTCAATATATATGGTAAACTTGTGACCAAAGCAAACATCCAGATGAAAACAATATTCTTAACTTTGCCCCGGAATGTGAAATTGCCATGTCTAAACCGTTCTGAAATTGCCATACACCGTCTTATGGCCGTAACAAACATACTATGTGACGTCACGCCAACACAAAAACAAACTATGACGTCACATGCGACTATTGATACATTAATGTCGTCAGGGGTCACGTGTACAAAAATAGCCAATGGGATCACAACAACACAAATGATGATATGTGAAATTGACATGCTGGCTGTAAAAATATATTTTATCCTCAAATATTTCCGAGTGAAAATAAGATAATTTAAAATTAGATTTGATGACAAAGAGAACAGAAGAACGAGCGCGTAACATGTCACAATCATATGTGTTTTGAACGTTAGATCAGTTTCAGTCACATGCTTTCGTGCAGTAATGGATACCGATGACGTCATTGTTGATGTAGATTATTTTACAACTTCAACCGAGTCTTCAAGCTTTTAACATCCGTTCGTTTACAACTATTCTTTATATTCGCCGATCAAAGAAACAGCTGGTTTATTCAAGGTACTTAGTAGTCCCAATCCGTGTCTCTAAACCTGACAGTCCGTCCACAACCCGAAATATTTTCGAGTTAAATTTGTTGAAGCACAGTATACAAGAATGATCACGTAAACTGTCACAGTAATTTGAGAAAAGAACCGAAAAGATAACTCTGCCATGTTATTTCTTGTAAAGATTTAGACAGATTCATCACGTCATCGTTGAGGTAGTTTTCTTTTCTCACAACTTCATTCATGTCATTTTATTTCTTTATCGTTTCTTTCCTTTTTTATTTATATTTATTTTAATGCAGTAAATAATGGTATCAAAAAGCTTAGTTCCTTTTTTTCTGTATGCAATTCTATTTTCACAGAAAAGACGCACTGTAATTGTTTGATTTAGATCTATACCTATTTGTCCTTGGCTAAATTTATTACGGCGTTTCGCCTAGCATTTTAATGCTGTCCTTTCCCGCTTTTTAAAATCATGGCGTCGTTCTTTTTTCATATCTACTGTTTGACATTAATCCACGAAAAATAATTTCATGCGTCCTTTAGTTGGTCCACAACTTCAAAATAGAACTGGTTTGTAAAAAGTGTCTTTGTTAATGAATGTGATTACTATGTCCACTTCACATATAATTAAATATATAAGGATACAACATTAGAGTCTTTTTCCGGCCGCACACCGGTATTGATTTCATCTTTACTTCCTGGGGTGAAGTTCATTTAACAGCTGATTAAAACTGTACATTTTGATTGGTGGCCTAATAATTTCTCTCCTGGTTTCTTAGCCTTGCACAAATACGACCGCCTTTGGACAAATAACAAAGCCTACATGAAATAACTTGTTAATTTGTTTTAATTTTATAAAACAGCTAAGTACTACCCCATACCCCCCCCCCCCCCCCCCCCCCCCTCCCCACTCATACTAACCAGCCAAGAAGCTTGACTCCATAATTGGTCCTGTTTTTATACTGGTCCTGATTTTCTCATATTAACTAGAATTTGTTATTGGCTAATTCTGTTTCATATGTTATGCACAATTTATCTAATACAGTGTCCGATATGCCATAGATAATACCTTTGTTTGTACAGTTGCCAATATTTGTGATTACTTTAAAAGAATATTAGTTATTTTATGTCCTTGAGGATTGTGCATGATACAGAACGTGTTCAACTCTAGAACAGAAAATATCCTGTATGTTATGCCCCTTTGATGTTTCTGCTCTACATGTCCAAGAAGAGTTACATTTCCTTGATTACAAAATCTTCTACATAAAGATAAATTAAATGCACATAACTATGCAGTTTTAATTAAAATGATAAATAAAATCTGGAGAGTAGATCTATCTATGTTAGAGAAACATATGGACATTTGCATGCCAAAGGATTTTTGACTGTTCGTAGTCAAAATACATTTGATCTGTCACTCTAAACAGAGATATGGGGATAATCATACTAGTGTTCACAACACAAGAAATGTTTTATGAAATCATTTTTATTTTACAAATTGTACACAGATATCATCGTAAACATTTTTTTTGTCAATTCTTAAATAACCTTATAGTTTAGATAGTCTAACCCTTACCATGCTGGACACGATTGATTCTGCCTTTGCAGTCTGATCATGATCCGCACTGTTTGCCATTCAGTCAGTATCTTTGGTGAGCACTTCTTTTAATAGTTAGTAGTACTGTCCAAATTGAAATATGGACAAGTTCATTACAGAAATTTAGCAGGATAAGGGCTAAACATTTAAGTGAATCCATGGTATAGAATATTCAGTAGGTAAATATAGCAGTTGTTAATGAATAATGATTATTTAACCTTCAGTTAAATACATTATTAATCTATAAATTGGTTATTGATCACTTATTGACATTCTAATGAATTAAGTCATCTCTTCTCTGAATTCCGTTTCTGCAAAACATTTATTTCGTAAGAATGTTATTAAATGATCTATAACCTATACATATATACAACATGTAAGAATTTATCAAAATACTGAATTGATATTATAAAAGTTAATATAAAAATACAGGTACGTATCAGTGAGTCTGCAATTCTATCAAAATCAATATACACGCATGATATTAGACATTCTCACTGGTCCTCTTCTGTTGCACAATAAATCGTTATATAGTTAAAGTGATTAAAACTAAATAAGATAAAATTAAAATGAACCCTAAAAACGAATAAAAGAAAAAGGAAACAACATTACAAAAATAAGTAAGATTTGTGAAACTGACCTAAGTTCGATATCAAATCTCTGAAATAATTATACATGTATCATGCTTAAGTCGAACTGTGTTGGTAATATTTATATAAAGTTCGAGATTGAAGAAGTTTTCCAATTTGTGTTATATGGGAAATAAACTAAGTACATAATATGAAGGTATGATGTATAATTACAGACTGTTCCCTTCTTACCAGGCCCACTGTGAGGTAGACTGTTCCTTTCTTCCCAAGCCCACTGTGAGGTAGACTGTTATATTTATTAAACATTTTCTGTCATGTTGTTTGAAAGGCTATTACTACAAAAGCGACCAAGTCAAAGAAAAAATGTCGGTGCACAATGTCAGCTCTAAGTTCAAAATAACTTCTGTCGCAGTCATAGTTTTCTATGTTGTATGTGTATATACATGTTTGCCTGTGGACTACATAGTCTTGAATGATGGCAATGATTCCATCAATTTTTACATATTAAGAAACATTAAAACGCCTCTTTTTATTTAATGTTGTTTTTGTATATTTCGTTATGAAAATAAATAAGTTTATCAAATATAACAAATAAAATTCTTAGCAATGCTCATTATGCTCATGATGCTGAGCAGCGCATAAAAACGGTTAAATTATCTGTTGACAATATTTTGAATCATTAAGAGGAACTCTCTTTTAATGTGAGCATTAAGAACGTAGTTGATTATAGGAAAATGTATTATACAGCTTAAAGCTAAGGGCTGAAGAATGTAAAACAGTACATCCGAAATATGGGTATGATCCGAAATCATGTTTGTAACCATTAATGGCAGCCAACATACAAGAAAAACAGCGGCCATGCAGATATGCTGTTTGGTTATCATAATTTCTTTAACCCAGTGAATCTGATTCGGTCGTCTCTTTAGGCCGAACAATGTTACTGTTTGTAAAACGAGAGCAGCGATACAAGGGATAACCATTTGAAGAAAAAGGAGTACTGTGTTATAGATAGAAAATGCACCAAAGAATGTTCTAGAAATGACGGGATCTGTAGCCAATTCGGTCACATTCGGCTGTTGTACCTGGTATGAGAAGCTTTCGGAAATGACGTCATTTACTGTAATGTTTACCTTAGTTTTATTGGCCATTGCTGAAAGCCCAAAGTGATGTCGCTGGTTTGAAATCAAACTAAAAATGTTTGTTGTATCTTCGTTAAATATATATGGTAAACTTGTGACCAAAGAAAACATCCAGATGAAAACAACATTTTTAACTTTGCCCCGGTATGTGAAATTGGGATGTCTAAACCGTTCTGATATTGCCAAACACCGTCTTATGGCCGTAGCTAGCATACTGTGTGACGTCACGCCAACACAAAAACAAACTATGACGTCACATGCAACTATTGCTAAATTAAAGTCGTTAGGGGTCACATGTACAAAAATAACCAATGGGATCACAACAACACAAATGATGATATGTGAAATCGATATGCTGGCTGTAAAAATGTATTTTATCCTCATAAATTTACGAGTGAAGATTAGATAATTTAAAATTAAATTTGTTGACAAAGAGAACATAAGAGCGAGCGCGTAACATGTCACAATTATATGTGTTTTGAACGTTAGGTCAGTTTCAGTCACATGCTTTCGTGTAGGGATTGATAACGATGACATCATTGTTGATGTTGATTCTTTTACAACTTCATCCGAGTCTTCAAACATAGTTAATGTAACTTTAAACATCCGTTTGTTTACAGTAATTGTCATTTATACAAATAAACAGCTGGTTTGTTCAAGGGAAGTCCCAATCCATATCTCTACTTACATCACGTGACAGTCCGTCTACAGACCGAAATGAAATGGAAATGATAATTACGTCACGAGTTGAACTACTTCTGGGCAAGTCTGATTTATGGATCGGAGGTGCAGTCAAACCTGTTTTAGGTCTTAATTCATCCACTGGTATATCCGGCGCTTCATACATCGCAATTCATGACTTCAGTGATGTCACTGATTTCATTGTTCTATATGTTATGCACGCCTACACAAATGGATACTAATGTAGCAAAAATGTATATATACTGACGGAGAATTTAGAATTCCAGTAACATTTGTATCACAAATTCCTTGTAAAATATCTGCACCATATATTTTATCTTCAGTCCAAACTTTTCTTCAAAAATATCATTAAAATATGTTCAAACAACAGAATGTGTTTCTGTCATGTTATGATAATGATATTGGAAAACTCTGTGTGAGCTTCGGCTGAGGTATGTATTCAATAAACTCGACAGTTGCAGAGTGTTTCGCAATCCTAGCCTCCTGAAATGGTGTGTGAAATACCGGTAAATCTGATATTAACTATACCTTGCCCTTTGAAACACGTATTGATCATCGATTATTGGCGATTTATAAAAAAAAATGATTATAATAAAACATGTTCGATTAAAAAATAACATCTTAACACGATAAGTTCCTTCTACTGTCAACAGTTGTGAGTTAAATAACTACCGTCTCAAAGTTACGTTTAGTGCTGTACAAAAGAACTGGGAACAAACGGTATCGGCAACTTTGAAACTGTTATGAAATACCTTAACAGCTTTAACAGACTTAAATACTGATCTGCAATTAATTGGAACAGTACGCTGTTTTGAAAACGCTTTCAGACGTGGTCGACTGGTCGAGGAACGCTTCGGAAGTGAGCTTTCTATTTTAAAGAAAAAAATCATGACCCTTCACCCATTTGTCACCAACGAGTTGCTTCGAGTGTCATACCACTAGTTGCCCGGTCTTGCCCTTGTCAGTATACAAAATGTAGTGACATTCCTATATATAATTACCTCCAGAAGTCAACGGCCTATATTTACAAGAATACGGTTTACAGGAAGGCTAAACAGCGAAAAACGATGTTTTGTGATTTGTTGATTTTTCGTTGTTTCGTGAATTCATGAAATTGAAAAGACGACCAATTTCATGAGACGTAACCAGCGCAACGCAACTGTCGTTATTGCGTTCCTTCGCGTTTCCTGCGACGATATCGGCGCGCTAGGGTGAAACAATGGCATAACGGAATTACAACAAAATAGAATGACGGCGTTTTTTGCCGCAGAAAAGATCATAACAGAACGAAAAGACGATGTTGGCAGAAATTAGCCACTGAAACATTATAATCGTGGTTTACTAATAAAAGAACCTATTAAAATTCAGACAGCGAAACTACGTGTAACCGAACATACGTCAGTTCTACCCCTGATTCACAGGGCCCTGACCCTACATTAACCAACTAATCATAACATGATGTTATAGGTCACTGGATCGCACCAAATATTACAGCGATTTGGCGTCCTTAATATTTTCAGTTTCATCGAAATGGTTTTGGCACCGTTTTATTATGCACTGTCAAAGTATGTTTCCTTAAACACTGTATTATTGCTGGAGATCAAACATGCTCTTAAAATGTGCCAGCAGTTGCTTTTTTCAAACCAAGTTATTTCATAAATTCATATAAATAAATGTAGTTATATTTATACTTGTTATACATTAAAAAATTAACCCTTAGCCTGCTGGCGGCAAGTGATTCTGCCTTTGCGACCAGTGCAGACCAAGATCAGCCTGCACATCCGTGCAGTCTGCTCATGGTCTGCACTGTTCGCTATTCAGTCAGTAATTTTTCAGTGAACACCCCTTTGAATAATAAGTGGTATGGCCCAAATTGAATGATGGACCGGTCCATTTTAGATATTTAGCAGGGTAAGGGTTAAAATAATGCTGATTATGTTCTGACGTTCATATAAAGCGGTTGACAATATTTTCATAAGGGATGTAGTAAAACGCCTTACTTGAAACTTAAAAAGAGAGAAAAACTGTCCTAGGAGTTTTATATATTAAAGTATAACTTGACTGGACTCTTGATAAAATACAAACTACAAAAAATACTCATTATACAGGTTCTGTTTCCATTTACCATATTCTACGATCCATGATGGTTCTAGAATTATTATACAAAACTTCCTTCTAAGGTTTTTCCAAACTGAATAGAAATATATATTTGCATATTTGAAATAAATTGTCGCGAAGTGGAATAAATCAAATGAAATTAAACGCTGCCTTTTCGACGGAACATCCTACCATATAAAGTAATGACGTTCCTTCCTTTCTCTATACACCAATCTGTATTTTTTCTTGTAAAGGGACCATTCCGGTATTTTCAAAATGAGAGTCCGTGATCATTGAAATATTTGCAAGTTATTTTTAGCTCTGCGTTAAAAATGCACTCAAACTTTAAACACTATATATCTGCCATACCCATATTTTATTGTTACAATAAAAATTCATTAGCAAAATACGCTGAAGCAACATGGCAGCACCCACGATTTACGAATTCATTCACATTCCATCATTGTCCTTCTGGTCTGTTCAGCAAAGTGTACCATGTCAAGAAATGATTATTCAAGTCAGCAAGACATGAGCCGTGCCATGAGAAAACCAACATAGTGGCTTTGCGACCAGCATGGATCCAGACCAGCCTGCGCATCTGCGCAGTCTGGTCAGGATCCACGCTGTTCGCTAACAGTTTCTCCAATTCCAATAGGCTTTAAAAGCGAACAGCATGGAGCGGATGCGCAGGCTGGTCTGGATCCATGCTTGTCGCAAACCCACTATGTTGGTTTTCTCATGGCACGCCTCACATGATATGCAACCTTGCTTACTTATGAGGTTTCAAACTGGAGAAACCTGTTCACGTTTCCCCCTGGCCGTTCAATCGATATACATGAAAATCTGAATTATTGATGCGTTTATAGTCACTGACAAATACAGTTTCTGCCGATGAAGCAGAAGTACACGTATGAAATAGACTTACATTGACTTCCCCGTACGTATAAGATTGAGAAACGTGCAGTACAGAGACTATTAGTATTTACCATGAGCTGTGACATCATATCGATCTGCTTCGTTCGCTGTCTGAAAAAAGTCACTACACATGACGACGTGTTTTGTTGGAAATTGAAAGGAACAAAAGCAGATATTTTTGAATATTCATCAGTTACGTTTGTATCCTTGTTATTATTTGTAAAGAGGACCTAGTTATCATATTCATAAACAGAGAGGCTGTTTACAAACCAGTTCTATTTTGAAATTGTGGACCAACTCACGTACGTTTAGAAAACATCTTCAGTGGATTAATTTGTACAGTTTTAATCAGCTGTTAAATGACCTTCACCCCAGATGTAAACAGGAAGTATGGATGAAGTCAATACTGGCCTGTAGCCGAAAAGTGACTCTACACATTTGTTTTACTGGAGATTGAAAGGAAACAAAAATAGATATTAATTACATTTGTATCCTTATAGATTTATAATTATTTGTATAGAGGACTCATAAACAAAGAGACTGTTTATAAATCAGTTCTATTTTGAAATTGTGGACCAACTAACGTACGTTTGGAAAATTATCTTCCGTGGATTATTTCAAACGAGTTGATTTGAAAATAGAACGACGCCTTGATTTTAGCAGAAAAGGACAGCATCAAAAATGCTAGGCGAAACGCCGTGCTAAATTTAGCCATGGACAAATAGATATACAGTTACTGTGCGTCTTTTTTGTGAAAATAAAATTGCATACAAGAATAAATTGGTACCAATTTTACTGTATTAAAATCAGTATAAATAAAAAAAGAAGAAAGAAACGATCAAGAAAAAATTACATGGATGAAGTTGTGAAAGAATCTACCTCAACGATGATGTGATTTATCTCGATCTTTAAGTCATTTTTAACTTTTACAAGAAATAACATGGCAGAGTTCTTTCCTCAAATTACTGTGACATTTTATGCGCTCATTCTTGTATACTGTGCTTCAACAAATTTAATTTTAAATTATTTACTTTTTACTCGAAAATATATGAGGTTAAAATACATATTTACAGCCAGCATATCGATTTCACATATCATCATTTGTGTTGTCGCAATCCCATTGGCTATTTTTGTGCACGTGACCCGTGGCGACGTTGACGTTCAGATTGTGGCATGTGACGTCATAGTTTGTTTTTGTGTTGGTGTGACGTCACAAAGTATGCTCAGTACCGCTATAAGACGATGCTTGGCGATTTCAGAGCGGTTTAGACATGCTAATTTCACATACAGAGGCGAAGTTAAGAACATTGTTTTTATCTGGACGTTTGCTTTAGCTACCAGTATACCATATATCTTTAACAATGACACAGTAAATATCTTCGGTTTTCTCACAAGTAATAGACACGATGTAAGAATTATATCAAGGAATAATCTAACAAGCAATACTTACGCAACAGATGATGTCATTTCCGGTAACGTTTCATACACTATACAAGAACAGTTGAACGTGATCGAATCAGGTACAACGGCCTTGACAACTTTTGGTGGGTTTTCGATTTATAACACCGTGCTACTATTTGTACAAATGATTATTCCTTGTTTGTTCGCCCTTATTCTGCAAACAATAACATTGTTTGGCCTAAAGAGACGACCGAATCAGATTCACTGGGTTAAAGAAATTAGGATTACCAAACAACATATCTGCATGGCCGCTGTTTTTCTCGTGTGTTGGATGCCATTGATGCTTGCAAATACCGTATCTGGACATACGGATATCCCCCAGATAGTGTTTCATATTCTTCAGCCGTTAGCATTGAGTTGTTTGATATATTTTCCTATAATATATTATTTCCTTAACGCACACGTTAAGAGAGAATTCATTTTATTTGTTCAAAATATTTTTAATAGATAATATCCGTTAATTAATTAAGGTAGTCCTGCACGTTTGAAACATCGGAAGTGAAGGCATGACGTCATTTATCCGTAAAACATAGAATAAAGCCTTTCGTGAATAAATGGCAACCCATGGGTGAATTTATCAAAACGTCCGTCTTCTCAAGATAAAATATGATATCTAAAAGTTTGACACATTAGATAATTCCACATTATGCTTTAAAGTCGGGTTGAATGTGCAAATCTCTTTAATCATGGAACAATATATAACAACACAAACGCACGAACCTATGCTTTTTATTTGCAGATTTTTTAAAGTATATTCTGAAGTTTTGAAAAATACTACAGTGCAGACTTTTTCCGAACTTGCAGAAGTGTGGATATTGTAAAAGTCTTTGCCAACTTTTGAAGCAGCGCAGGAAAATAAATAAATGAGTAAAATTAACAAATAACACCTAATAAAAATGGTTTCACTGGCACAATTTTATGATAGCATCTTACAAAATATTAGAAAATAAGTATGACCTATGTAACCTGTTTAATTAAGTAATCAAACTTGAAGATGGTAAGTCAGCATCTCATCATATGCTTATAACGCCCACCTTTTATACTCATAGATTTTCTCTCTACCCTCCCCGGAGCTTGAGTAAAACCTTTCACAGATGAGAAGGAACACAGGGTGATGACTTACTTCCCTTTAGCGGTTATGTAGCACATAAAGGGAAGTAATTACATATCTGTAAAGACAGTTGCAAACTAAATTTGTCTCCCTTTTGATGTACATGTGATTGTACTTAATTAGAGTCTCTTAAAGTCTACTTAGTAAACCATGAAGTAATAATAGTAGTAACAAAAAAGTAGTATTGATAATAAAGACTTTATTTAAAAAGGGAATACTTTTGAAGCCATGCTTCCAAGATGCCCTCAACAACTGTAATAATCTTTATCAAAATTTACAAATACAGACAGCTTCAAACATTACAGTCACCAGTAGTCCGACTCGTTACGTAATTATCATTTTTATTTCATTTCAGTCTTATCTTTAGTAAATTACGGACCGTCAGGGGATGTAACTTGAGTCACGGATTGTGACAAAAGTCACTACCAACTAATATAGTCTAATACGCTATATTGCTGTATTATAATGTAAATGTCATAATGACTATTGTTGTCATTGCTGTTATTTACAGTGGTTTATGTCGATGTGCTATATATGCATAAGACTAAATAGAATTTCTGTTCTGTTCTGTTCTGTTCTGACATATACTGTTATTATCATATCGCATTGATATGCGGATTATGATTATCATATTACGATGATACCACAGTGACATTTGAATAGTTTTGACATGATCTCTTGATTGTTGTATCTAAGGTTTTGAAATAAAACGAAATAAAGCTTTTCGTAAATTTTGATAATATTTCTCATTAGTTTGGCCGCTAGTCTATTTTATATAGTTTCATGTTTTTATTTATAAATTTCCATCGGACTAAAAGTCCATGAGTACATACATGCATACATATATGATCCGTTTATAATGGACCAATCAAAAATGTTCAACAGTTATTCGGATACAATGCTTAGCATCGGAAGTCCCTATGAACGCGTCAGTAGTGAAATCCTTTCAGTCATGTTCTGTTATTTTCAGGTAACGTATTTGTTACAAGAACGTTCTGACAGATGTTTACTAAGAAAACAAGGTGTCACCGTAAATCACGGTGTCACGTGACATATTACGAGATTTGATTGGCATTAACACGATAAGATGGCTGCTCGTCTGTTTATTCAAACGCCATGAGCGTTAATTGAAGGACCCTAGTGCCCCATATTCCGCCCTGATGATAAATGTTATCAGGGTCTCTATTGTTCCCTAATTACATGTTAAGATTATGTAGATAATATTATAATAATGTGTAAAAATGTCACCTACATGCTATTTAAAACTAGGCTATGAATATTTTAAGTCTTTGAAAAAAAACAACACACTATTGCATTCAGCACCCGCCTGTCTTTTAAGTTAGTCTCAAAATTCAAATGTCTTTGAACCTAAAACCATCGCAGCACAAACAAACATATTATAATCATACACATATAAACAAGTTATTTTTTTTTATATTTTGGTAGTCCCTTATACATTTGCTGACAAGAAACACATTCTGTTAAAACTAACATTTTCAATTACAAAAATAAAAACTGAAATGACAGTAATTAAAAAGATTCTGAAGTCAGGGGTTTGTTAAATCAAAAAATAAAAAAGAAGAAGAGAAAGTCATTATCAATCAAAGAGATCTGCACGTAGTTGTATATAGTTTTATTCCGTTAATTTAAAAAAGCAAGTACCGAACACCGAAAAAAAAAAGACATTCGAAAGGTGAAATTTAGAAAAACATAAAAAACGTGCATTATGATTTCAGCATGACATAAGTTGAGGACCTGCCTTTTCGATCGGCATACACTTATTTGTGGAATGGAATGAGATACTTATTCCATTCCATTCCATTCCATTCCATTCCAGTATCTCATTCCATTCCATTCCATTCCATTCCAAACTTCCATTCATTTTGGTAATGCCCCAGAATATTTAATTGGAATCATGCATGTCAAGGGCAAACTAGCTTACTTAAAGTATGATGCAGTCTTGACAAGTAGTCTGAAGCTGTGGGATCTAATCTTGTCATGCTATTTTTCGTGTCCTCACCTACACAGTACTCTGTATAAGTTCAAATTGAATACAAATGTCTGGCTTTGGATCCAAATGAGTTGCGGTTTGTGTTTTGGAGTTTAACGCCCTAATTCAACTTTTTTCATTCATATCAAGAAGATTAGTTTAGTGACATACCGTTTCTAGGCAAGCTACTGCAGTTTACCAGTACTTGGTGCACAATTTCCTATACGAAGTAACAATTTCCCTTATTGGAACAGAGGTAGGGGGTGAAGGAACACACTGACTAAATGCCATGGGAAATGCTACGACCCGGATTCGGAATTGAACCCACGTCCCCCCATGAGGGACCAGCGCTCCAAATGAACATAAGAATAAATAACTTGGCCCTATTTTTTAATGTTTCAAAGCAAAACAAATTATCCATTCTGATACCACTCGATCCCTATTCCCCCCCCCCCCGCCCCCTCCCCCTCCCCCCTACCCCCACACACTCTTCCTCCTTAATCAAATAAAATCAGACCCAAAAAGAATCTAATGACCTAATGACCTTGTTATTTCTGGCAAACAACAATAACATAGCCATCTGAATAATTTCAAATATAACAATAAGACAATAACTGTGAGATAAATTTCTGCAAGAGATATCCCTTGAGATTGTCCAACAGTTTAATGAACCAATTCTACCTAAAGTTGAACTTTGGTTTGTCAATCTGTTACAAATGGCAATGAGATATGACCTAAAGATGTAAACAAATCAGTATGTTTTGGAATGGAATGGAATGGAAGGAGATAGTGAAATGGAATGGAATGGAATAAGTATCTCATTCCATTCCACAAAAAAGTGTATGCCTTTTCGATCTTAGGGGTCAGCGTTTGGGTTACTGGTCAGGGGTCAACAGACTAGGCATCTTTCATGCTACCGTGAAAAAAGGGACTAATATAATCCGATGACATATGGTATTGCAAAATTGATTTTTCAGCTGTGTCGATGACATGAGGCCTCGATCACTCAAATTTGTGTTGAAAGTTCTGTAATTGAGATTAAATGCATGTATTGAATTGATTCATTCAAGGTTTTAGATTAAAACTTATTAGTTTTATATTAGTGTCGATAGAAGCTGTTACAACGTATTTATAGACCAATAAATGTGTTATTATCACTGAATTTATTTGAGAAATATGCAATTCAAAAACTGTTTTCAATGCATTAACAAAGCCTTAGATGAATGGAAAAAGAAGACAATGTTTCTATATTATTTAGAAACATGTAATATTTTTCATCATAAATAATTTGCAACTGTAAGTTGCAACTAAAAATAGTACAAAATGTACCTCTTCTCATCGAATCAACACAGGGGAACCATTTGAATACTTTCATTATTTTTGCTAAAAATACGTAATTTCTATAAAGCTATTTGGCACTTCTTCTCAAGAAAAAGAACAACATAACATTAAATATTTCGTAATTCTTATTACAAAGCTTTACAACTAAAACGTGAAATTTCTTCTTCATTCGGAGTATTAGCAGTTTGCAGTTATAATATATTTCAGGATATAATTTTTCGGGGAATGAAATATGGATATTTGCATAATGTTTATTTTTCGCAAAGTCTGTTCTAATCCGGCCTGGCCGGGTCCGGCCTTGTAAAAAAGTGGGCTTATTGGACCAGGCCAGGCCAGCTAACATCCAGCCTATAAATCAGCGGACAAATTCAGGCTTTAAACCAAATAGCGGACAAGGTCAGCCTAGCAGTTTATAGAATATTTTCTTACCTACCAATGGCTTAATATTTAGACATAATAATAATATGTATATGATGGCATATCTGTGGTCAACAACCTAAAATACCGGTTCCCTATGATTTTACCCATGCACTAATCTCCTTTCTTGTCGCAATAGTTTACTCAAAAGTCCATATACGGATTTTTTAATATAAATTAATGTTTCAAATAGAGGTAATATTCTGACGGGATTTTTAAAGTTTGAACCTCGAGTAGAATAAAGTCTGATGTTTGATTGATGTATTTAATAATTTTATGGTAAAATAACATTAAGATTTTGTGGACAAACAAAATTGAAAAAAAAAAAGATACTATATATAATAAGTCCTGGAAAAAATACTTAAAATGTTCATTTCTGGTCCACACTTTTCAACAAGGAGACACCTAACAGGGTCGTACTTGGTGACCCTGTCAGGATTTCCCCCATAATGTCCTACTTGGGCCTCGTGCTGACATCCGATTATGCCCCCTAGCGGGCCAGAAATTATCAGCACACTGATCGTAGTAATTGAAAATCGTTAAACAACCGATAGTGCACAAATAAAATTGCAACTTGTTACATAATTTTGGTCAACAACTGTACAATGCTGTCTGGCGCGTTAATAGCGTCTTTGTTATGACTATCGCAGAAGATCACTATTCTTTAGACCTACATTTCAGATTTTTAGCCAATTTTTAGGACATTACAGGTTGGACTGTTTAGTCTAAAATATAAATGTAAAATATAATTCAATAGAAAAAAAGTAGCAATAGAATACGGCGAGGAGACCTATACAAGTACATTGTGGTGCATGAATTTCTCCAAGATTTTTTTCAGTGTCATTATACATGTCTGGACACCATCTCACACCTCAGTGGGGCCTTAGAAAAATCCAGTCAGCTCATTTTAAGATAATAAACTGTTTGGGTTTAGTAATACATGTACTCATGAATCCAACCCATGTGAACCTCATCCGACGCACCCCTTACCCACTCCTTGGAAGGTAGTTCCCTTTTGAATAAACGAAAATTAAATTTATTATAAAACGTTTTGGTTTAAAATGGTAATATTGTTTCTTTTATATGAAAGAATAAAAGTTGGGGAGTAACTGCTGGTGTCCAGACATGTAAAATTTGTGAAACGGGGACGCAAGAATTTATTTAAACAGATCTAATTGTGATGTGTTCGAACATGAGTACTAGAAAACGTACACGTTTGCAGTTTGTTGAAGTAAAGTCTCGCGTCCATTTAAAGCTGGATCTAAACATACAAAACAAGCAACAGACATGAAAACAAAAACCCCAAAAGAACACACCAACAACAACAACAAACAAACAAACACAGAAAAATGAAAAAGAAATTGAAAGTGGCAATAAAGCCCTCAGGTTGGTTACGATTTTTAAATCGCTGATTTTTCGGGACAGATGAGTAAAGTGAAAACAAATATTTGCCTACCCCTTTACCGGAAGAGACCAGTAAGTGTAAGTAAGAACTTATAGGAACACCGTCTAATGGGGTGTATTGAATACAAAAGCTTAGAGAGACAAGAATCGTATGTTGACACACGTATAATAAGAGATTTTAAATGTAATATGACATCACTGATCATGTAACATTATTCAAGTCTTGTCTAGACTCTGTTAAGAGGATCGAAATTGCATAAGCAATACTTTCCCACTGGTTTAAAAATTTGTGTCAACATCGAAGAAGTCTTAGTGTAACTTTTAATTACAGTTTTTGACTTGTAAAAATAACCATGTTGTAAAAAGCAAAGCACAGCAAAAAAAGAAAAGAAGAAACGAAAAAGATAAAAAAAAGAGACTCCCGCCCCCGAAAAATGTAGGAAAACAGCAGAGAGGGGAACAACGTTTTGAACATTCTTTGTGCTAGTATGCATATTAAAAGTTAAATTGATGCCAGAAATGTAAATAATAATGTCGTGACGCAATATGCATGTACTGGCGCATAACCCCTTCCATGGAGTACTGGTTAAGGTACCTGATTTTTTTTTAAATTTTCAGTATGCAAGTTCATTTCAGATTTATTTCGTTAATTGAAGGCATACTGACACAATTTAGTCATTTGGCGACTTTTTAGCTTTAGTGGTAGAGGAAAACGTGTCGTACTCTCCCGATATTTTTTTTCTGACACCGACGGGCACCTGGGTAGAACCGCCGATTTTCTACGAGTGAAACAGTTCTGCACCCTAATAAGAGTTTCAAACCCACAGCTATGAGAGGCAAGTTAATCAAAACCAGCGATCTTAACTTCCCGGCCAAGAGGGTTCCTTTCAAAGTAAAAAAACTTTGTTTTTGTTAGAAGCCCCAAAAAATTCCTGCGCTTACATTGACACGTATTTTCTCAGCAAGTCGTCGTTCTGAAATATGGCCTTTTCGGCGACTACCAGGGACTGGCGAAAAAGAAACACGACCTCAAAGTTTTCATTTCATTCATGCGTCCGCGAGTTCTTTTCTGAGTTCTTTTACTACATGTTTATAGGTTAGCCTTGTCCATTCGGCTTAATGTTATTCTTTTCAGTATTTGTTTAAAATAGTGTGTCAAAGGTTGTAGAAACACTGGCCAACAGATTTCAACAAACATTTACTTGAGGAAAAATCATGTTTTAGAATGGATAGGGGTGTGGGTATTTGGTAAATGATACAAGCGACATGTTTTTGAGGAGTGAAAAAGACAAGAACAGTTACAATAACAACAAAGCTTCAAGAGCAAGAACTAATTTATCATCGTTACAACAACAATAGCAGCAACACCACCACCAGTAGCAGCAATAACAACATCAACAATAACCGCTGCAGCAGCATTAATAACAAATCCGCAACCACCACCGTCAACAACACTAGCTACAGCAGCAGGAACAACAACAACAACAATAGTGATAATAATAATAATAATAATAATAGCAGTAGCAGTAGCAGTAGCAGCAGTAACGGTAAGGCGTAGACGACGTTTACAGTATTAACAGAAAAAATATCTGCAGGCAACCTAACACTAATTATCATCATTGTCATCATCATATTCTTTTTCATCTCGACAATTGTCACTACGACCATCACAACCATCATCATTATCATCATCAGCAGCAGCAACAACAACAACGACAACAACTACAGAAATTACTGTGTCAGTATGGTATATCGATTACTGATGATCTTGTTCAAGGCCGAACTCACATCTAGTAAACATCAAACTGCATACGAAGGAATCTAATTTTCTGAAACTTTATCTGCTGGAAAATGCGGCTAATGATTGGTTTAGGAGGCAACCTGTCAATCAGCGCTGGACCATAATGTCCACCAGACGGTCAGGGTGACCTACCTCATTACTGGTCACCGTTCTGTAATGATGGGAAAGACAATAAGAATAAATCAAACAGACGGTTTGGAACGCGCCGTTCATGTACATGGATTCTCTTCTGATCACGTGAGGTCAATAATTTTATATACAGAAAGACAATGAAGAAATGATACGTGTAGCAAATGTTCGAACATTACTTGGCATAGGGCAGATCGTATATAAAGTGTTATTAAAACTGATTATCCTCATATATACGGCAGACAAATTTCCCCACCATGTCTGCTTTTGTTATACAATTTTTTTAAAAAAAATCAACAGAAATGAATAAAACAGTCCTTCAGAAGAGATTTGTCGATTTTTAAATGGAATGAAGTGAGTATTTGAATAAAATTGAAATATGTCAAAATGGGTTCTTGTACACCTTGGTCACAAACAGCAGAGCGGATTTTCCCGGGAAGGTGGTGGTGGAGGAATGGGAGGGCGAGGTGAGTGGGGGGGGGGGGGGGGGGCATTGGAGCGGATTTTGTCCGTATTCCGTTTTGTGAAGGTCTCAAATAGCAAAATTGATGTTGGTAGTTCTCCCACGATTTAAAAAATATGCTTGAGTTAGCGAGTTTCTCACAATTTTCATCTTGCTTTCGGTGAAAAAATATGCAGTTCTGTTTATACAATAAAAACATATCTATCTCCTTCGGTAAAGAATGTTAAAATATGCTGGCGCCTATTGTTGAATTTCCTAAAGACATTAGCAGCTTTGTGAAATGCCAAGAGATGGTCAAACTATTTCTTATGACACTTTACTTTAAATGCTAGCTTTTTCATAAACATAGTATTACTCGAAACTTGATCTATCCGTCGGCCACTAAATCACGTTTTGGACCACTTAAAACTATAATTTAAACATTATGGTCACTCTAAAATGTCCAGTGTCCAGAGCGTCTTTCAAAGTGAAATTATATAGGTCTTCCTTTCATAATTTGATAGCCAAAGATCGCCTTTGTACAAATAAAAGCCATATGGATAGTGGCAGATCGGCTCTGTGTTTCGGTCTTTTTTGTAAACATTTGGTCAGTCATGGTTTAATTATGTCTGAAAAGTGTATCACAAAAATAAAATGAAATGATAATGTTGGTAGGCACTGGCCTCGATACTAAAAGTCCTTGACTCGAAACAGTGTCCGATTTCAATTATTTTTAAAACAAAGTTAAAAACAACAACAACAACAACAACAACAACAACAACAACAACAACAACAATGTAATAATGCCCACAGTTACTGGCCTCAATACTAAAAGACCCTGTCTCGAAACAGAACGTTTTCGATATTTCGTATTTGATAAGCGGATCACAAAAAATAAGTTAAGAAATAGAATGTAATAAAGTAGGCAGGTACTGGCTTCACTCAAAACTTCTGACTTGAAGTACAAGCTTTCTGTTTCAAGGTTTTACCTCTTAACACAAAGTTTTTTTTTTACCCTGTAATTATTCGAGGCTTTCAGTTCGAATATCTGAGTATTCAACACAAAACTCGAAACTCGATTATTACAAATGCAGGACACCAGACTTTAGTCGTCGAAAAATCACTAAGATAATGTATGCGATTGCCGACTGAACTGTAGCCTGGCTCCCTTGCTGCATGGTTCTTTTTTATATAAATACTGCAAGCAAAATAAGAAAATCTTAAGCCTCTAAAATAGCACATTTTATCTGATGGCTGAACCATACCAATGTTTGGAGCCAGGGGCAATAAAAAATGTCAATGTAGAAACAACCTGCTGGAGTTACTTCCCTCTTAATGAATAAACATATATGTAAATAAGAACACACATAGGGACGGGAGCCAGTCTAACTGAACCGCATAGAACTCAATAAATGAATGCATCAGCCGTTTTGAACCTGGAACAAAATGATTTTTTATTTGGGTGACCGTCACATCGACACAATTATACACTGTAAAGCTCGTTATGCGTATCCAGCTTTTGATGGTGGCGGAAGACCCTAGGTAGAAACACCAGCCTTTCAATACGCCATTCAGATAGCTTCCCCATATGAAATAGTTCTACATACAAAGCGAGGTTTCGAGCCCCCAGAGGTGATGGTCACATGATTCGAAGCCAGCGATATTTACCACTCGGCCACAGAGGTCACGGGAAGATTTCATTTATGCTGACTTATATCAAAACATTCTCGTCAACCGTCCTTCTATACAAATTCCTTTTTGATTGTTTGTTTGATTGTTTGTTTTGGGTTTAACACCATTTTCAACAGTATTTCAGTTATGTAACGGCGGGCAGTTAACCTAACCAGTTTCCTGGATTCTGTACCAGTACAAACCTGTTCTCCGCAAGTAACTGCCAACTTCCTCACATGAATCAGAGGCGGAGAACGAATGATTTCAGACACGGTGTATTTTATCAAAACGTCGCGGAGAACATAAGACCCGCCCAGGGAGCGAACTCGCGACCCCGAGACCCGTAGATCTGCACTCTCCCTATTAAGCTAAGCGGTCGGGCAAATTCCTTTTTGATATACGCCGGTCTTGAATTATATACATCAATTACTGTAATTGAATGATGATTTTAAACTTTGGAACTAGCATTTATATGTGAAAAATGAAACCGATGACCAGGTCAACAGTGTCGGAAATATTATTCCTCTGCAAGATATTACTTTTGAACTGTTTATAAGTGCATAAACCATATTTCACGCTACGGGGTCCGTAAACAGCAGTATGTGGTCGCATAATACACAAGGAGTGGTTATCGCGCGGTTTGCAATGGTGGGTTAAAAGTTTAGAAAATCATAAATTAGAATATATTTCTTTGTATTCACGGTTCAAAAGAGAAAAGATAGTTATCCAGTTATCAATAAAGATTGCTTTCGTTAATGCACTTTTTATCAAAATACTGATCAC
Source organism: Mercenaria mercenaria (assembly GCF_021730395.1). NCBI lineage: Eukaryota > Metazoa > Mollusca > Bivalvia > Venerida > Veneridae > Mercenaria > Mercenaria mercenaria. The sequence continues at coordinate 60,883,078 of NC_069378.1, forward strand.
GCCTATATTATAACGTACATCATATTTATAAAATCCCGCGTCTTTTTTCAGAGTGTTTCGTGCTGATTCATCGAGTATGTTTCACTTTGATGTTGTATCAATACATTCCCTATCATTTTTGTCAATTTATTGCTTGCTGAAAGCAGGCTAGAGAGAATAAATGGAATGTAATACGCCGGTATTCCAATCACGTGCATTAAATTTTGTTAAGCTAAATTTAAATCAAGGTTAGCTTTTTTATTTGTAAAAGCAAGTCATAGGTCTTTTTCTCATGCTAATGTTCAGTATTACTGAGACTGAAAGGTCTGTGAGATACATAATACTGGTATACCATCGAGTTGTTACGCCAAAAAAAACAACAAAAAACAACAAAAAAAAAACAACACATAAAAAAACGTTCACTCAGAAAGAGTCTCTTTGGGTTCATATACTGCAATAGCTGGTTTCCAGCTAACCCGTGTATTTTTAACTGCTTGCACAGAAAGCCAGGTAAAAAAGACTCCGTGGGATTCGAAGGCTTCGGTTATTTTCGTTGTTCTTTCATTATACCGACTCGCTGAGACGGACCGGAATAAAAAAGTCCCCGTCACATGATCCCGTGTATTTTTAACAGCGTTGAGAGTAACTTTCAATCAGATGTTACAGATTTTTGTACAGAACGTAGATCTATTTAGGTTTGGCGTACATGCATCACACTTTTCATGCTTTTTCATTCAAACCTGTGCAAAGTTCTACCTGCGACATGAGACAACAGTGTTCTGCAGACCGGAATTTTGTATCATTGATTAAACATTCCCAATAAGTTTTTACTCTTTTTTTTTTATAAATTTCATATCTACAGATTTATTTGAACGTTATTTCAGGGATTTTATGACCTTCACTGCTGTTCTAATTTCAACAAAGAAGTCTTACGCCAATATAAGGTCTCTAATTTTAACTAATATCCCATATTTAACCGGACGGTCTTTGACCCTAATTTAAATTGCTGAAAAATTTGAACAGATGCGTTGGTCAGTTTCAATTCCCGACATACTTATTTTAGGGTAAACAAGGTCACATAATTACAGCCCATTGGTGCAAATTCATTTAATTGAAATTGTAATAAAATTCGAAACTACGCTGCTGGAAGTCGTAAAATACGAAACTAAATTCTTTGACAAACTTAAAATCGGGTCAGTGACATAATGGTGTGACGCAACATTTTTTTAACCAAACGACATCTTTTTGAATCATGACCTTGATGAAACGCATTTGGTTTGCGGATGCATTGAAATCAAATTTTAATCGATCCTTATTGTGAAATGTGATAAAGAAAAACATCCTATTGGCTTTAGTTGTCAAAGTTGCTATTGATGCAGAATATAAAACATTCAAAAGTCCCCGAATACTGAGATGAATTGTGGTTTTAGCGCCACGGCTGTCATTAAAGCTTTTAAAAAGATCCTTACTCCAGCGTTATCCATTAAAGTCGTTGCTGACACAATAGGGACAAGGCTAAATTTTGACCACAACAACTAGTTTATTATTAGTGACCACTGAATCGAATTCATTTCGTTTAACTAATTCAGCAGCCGTAGCTACCAAATCCGCCAAACTTTCCAACTCTGGTGACCAGTCCCAGAATGCACTCTTGCCATTGGCTAAATGAGAAACCCTGCTCACAAGCTACCAATCAGATACTGTGTTTATGAGACTGGTCTCTAAACTTCTTAGCTTTTGTAAGTTTGGTAGCCAGTCTAAAATGTTTTTTTAGATCGGACGCAGTGCTCCAGTGGTATATGTAACAATGTCTGACTACGAAACCAGAGGTCGTGAGTTCCTGCCCAAGCTTCTCCAACTGAAAATTACTAACATTGGGACCAGTCCCGTGTATGTGTGCTTTACATCTGGAACGCTAACAAACCAGGGAAAACTCGAATTTGAACGTTGTCTGTATCTTGCACTACCAAACCCCCCCCCCCCCCCCCCCCCCACCACCACCACTAACAATGCTAAGATTCTTTTTTAAGGAGTCATCCATATGGGTTACCGGCGGCGACTATAAATAGCTGACATACAAACAAACTAAGTTTTATGTGTTTAGGTACATTCTTGAAGCCAAGTATAGCATCCTCACTCAACTCTAAAACTCCTGAGCGCGGGTCAATATGCGAATCTTTTTAGTACTTTAGACAGATCGAGTAATATGCACAAAAATAATTGCAAGCAATAAAATATCAGGAACGCGAACATTCCAATGTTTTAGGTGGCTCTGTAGCATCTGGAAAACATCATTAAAAGAAATGATTTTTGGCATTCTTTCCTGTTATTTGGAAAGAATTCATTTTATCCCCGAAGAAAAAATGGGCTACTTTGTATCTAAATGGTGGACCAAGAGAATCTGACTTGTTCGTTTACAATTTATTTAGTTTATTGCTGTGTTCTTTATAAGGAAATAAAATGCCTAACTTTCTAAGAATCAGTGGAAATCGGTTTAAGATCTTCAATAAAACGTGTATTCTAAAACTCGGTTCACACACACATCCGACAAAAATGTTCAAAGAATATGTCTGCTTTAGCTGGAATGATAAGCCTAACGGAAAAACTTTTGAGGATGAGGTTGATTCTTTTATATTTAAAATGGTACATTTATAAAGTTTTCCTTAGAAATGCTTGACTGAAAGAGATTTGATATTTCAATTATGACGGTCTAGAAATTATCATTTTTCTTTTTTTTTCACAAAGCTAAAAGACTGACAACTTCACAAAGTGTCAACATCTTCTGTGTTGGTATAATCACATCTTTTCTACTTTGACCGTCTTCACGGGACGTTGACATCCGTGTTTATTTTCCCTTTTCAACATTTCAAAATAAATAGCCTCCGACAATGCATGTCCCCACAAATATAAAAGAGCCAATAAAAGGAAGCTATCTGATTCACAACTTGCCACGATTGTAATCGTAGGTCCTTGACCTTGTTATTATTCAGTGGGCGTTTCGCGCCATTTTCCGCCATTTTTTTCTCCTCACCAAATCTAGGTCAGCTGACTAATTCTCCCAATATCTTTCTTGCAATAATAAATTTCAAAGTTTTAATAACCGATCCGTTGAGTCTAGGTTCTATAAACCAATGATTTTGTTTATCACTGTTTAAAGGATTTGCGCATTTTGACTTCAAGAAGTATCCGAAGGTATCCGAACCCTTATAAAGCTCACCACCCGGCAAATGTCGTAAAAGTAGCCATCTTTAAAATCTAGCTTATATTTATTTACTGAAGCTCTAATGTGAAGAAAGTTTATATGTACCTGTCCTCGGAATCGATGCTACTATACCTTTTATATATTTTTTTATATTTTCTAGGCCTCTGGGGACATGGATTCTTTGATAGAATTATGCTGTGGTGTGTGAGGGGTGTTGCACTTTTCATTACCTCTCATGAACAGACACATTCAAACTTATTCGGCTACTTTTACGCTTGGATGTACTCTATGATTCCACATGGTCTACCTATAGATTTTATTTCCTAGGGAACTAATAATGCTTTGGGGCTTGGCCGCGACCTCAGCAGGTTTTGAACTGCATGCGGAAGATTCTTTGCATTTATAATTTACATTTACAATGTAAGTGAACAAAAGCATTGTCGCATTATGTTCTGTTCTAATTCATATCTACTTTGTTAAACAATTTAGCAAATGAAACGAAATGATACACTTATTAAAATATGACATTTAAATTTTTGTTTTCATGAAACATCATTGAAAAAAACGAAAAAACGTTTTCCCACGCAATGCTCAAAAATGCGCGTTTTAACTCGATAATTTTCCGTTGTCAACTATCCCCTATCTTATACAATTTTCTAAAGAAGACGCGTCCCTTTTCGCCCGATAAGGTGAAAATTTCCGCGCCATTAGACAGACATTTTGTACCAAAGCACCCTGGCTATTAAGTCAAGTTTACTGTCATAAATTTTGCAACTGACATCTGATGTCCAGTATTGCCCAGTAAGAAAGAAAATAAGTGACCACTTGTTTTTTTTAAAAAAAAAAACAAAAACAAAAAAAAAACAAACAAAAAAACACACGCCTGTAGAGTAATACCTCAATCTGAGTTTTAAACAGATACCGTCTTTTGTTAGATTGTACATGACTTTTCAGTGAATTACCAAAATATTAGAGTGAAATATATTTTATAGAGGTAAAGGTAAAGGTCTTGTTTATTATAGTGTCACCCCTATTGAAAGGGCCAGCCAATTTGACTTATGAGACACCTTTTATTATGCGTACCAATTACCTCCCAACTTCTACCACTATGCATTTTATGTTCACAGTGAAAAATATTTTTCACTGTTAAGAAACTATTTAATGGGTCAAGTTAGTCAAAACATGAAATAAAAAGAAAAGTGTTTGTTTTACATGTAAGATCAAAATATCTTTCACTCATGAACACCTTATCTTACATTTTCACTCCTGGTGTTTTCACTCTTGAAAAGATTGCACATGGTGTTCACTCGGGACACATATTTCAATCTTACACTGAAACAAACCAATATCCTCTTTTTACAAACATACACACACAAAAATAAATACAAAATTATTGCCATGCTGCCCGAGGTTGGTACGTTTCCCTCACATCTTGATTCATTATCAAATTCAACAACTGAAAGATTAATTGAAGAAAGTTACACGTCTTGTCACTGATGGACTCACTTCCGAACCAAAGAAGATTGAGGAGGGGGAGGAGGTGGGGCGGTGCAAGAGTAAGTTATTTCCTCTGATTACACTTTATAAGGGACTAACAAATATATATCATAACTATTAAAATATTACTACCTTTTATCATAAATTTGATTAATACTAGTGCTATCATGTAATTTCGGAAGGCGAAACGACAACGTTTAGCGGGGCGACGTTCGGCGGAGCGACATTCGGCGGGGCGACGTTTGGTGGGGCGACTTTCGGCGGGGCGGCATAACGACGTTTGTCGTTCGGCAGAACGGAATAACGAAATGGCACAAATCAGCCACCATACAATAAGATCAAAATTAATCTTTGGTAAAATAATGTAAAACAACAATTTTTGCATTCGTCACAACAGAGAATCACTCCAGCTTATGGCATTTGACTGCAATACCGAATATCTTCCTTGTGTGGGTAGCCACCAGAGTTCAACATTTAATTTGTTGTTGTACGTGACAAATGTATTAATTATTTCAGAGAAATCAAGGAGGGGCGATATCATATTAAACAAGGAAGGGCATGCTCTAAAATATTCAGCATTAGAAAGGTGAAGGTCGCCTGTAGAGATCAAACTGACCAATGAAAACTCATTAATTCTGTGACACGTTGTAATCAAATAAGGATCTAATGCGTTTGTTTTGTTTAATCAAAGGACTCAAGTCACTCCGTATCGATCGTAATGTCCATTGTCCACGATTGGCCGATGATAAGTTCATTTAGAATTAACAATCCTAGGAGAATTATCAGGTTGTAATCGTCCTAATGGAGATGAACCGAACCGTCATATTTAGCTTTTAAGCGCAATAGCAGATTTCGCCACTTCTATGTACCGTTTAGCACATTATGTCTCGACATTACCTTCTTGAAACCATTAAGTTCTTTTACAAGTATTAGCACCATTGATAACTATCTGCTTTAAATATAAGTTTCGAATGAAAAAAAACCCCACATTTTTTAACCCTTATCATGCTGGACACGACTGATTCTGCCTTTGCGACCAGTGTAGATCTGCTCCGTCCGCCATTAGGTCTGTATCTTTCGGTAACTCCCGCTTTTAACAGTTAATGGTACTGTCCAAATTGAAAGATGAACAAGTTCATTATAGAAATTAAGCAGGGTAAGGATTAAAATCAAAAACAAGAATCCTGAAAAAAGGAGTCGAAGTTAGATATTTTTTCTGTTGAATTTAAGCAACCGTTAGTGAATGGATCCAGCTAGGCTGAACAATGCTTGATATATAAACTTTCTAATTTTGCCAGAATAAAATATATAATTATTATTTCCTGTATAAAGGTAGGACTGCTTAGCAGAATATGAACGGCCACAAAATAAGAAAACCGAGTTAAGGCACATATGTATTTAGTACACCTATAAAATATACACAGAGTTATAGGTAAGGTTCTGACCGCTTGCCATGCTTGACCAGAATGGTGCCGGTTCGAACCCTCAGGCATAACAATCATTCCGTGTAATACTACACCAGTACTTGTTTTTCCATAAGATACAGAGCCATTAAAGAATTCTTTCAGCTGTAACTCTAGGCCATTGTGAGATAAAAATATTTAATGGAAAACATAAATTCATCTCAAACATGTATTTAAAGTGTCATTATCCCTTTTTTCTGCCAAATACCATAAAGCGCAATTCGTCCCATTAATACAAGAAGGTCCCATAACCTTCTTTAATTATTGGCACTTGGCACTTTTTGCATTTGTACATGTGTCAAAAATTTGAAAAGAACGAATAAATGGTGACAAAATTAAGCTTCCTGTTTCTCGGTCAATCTTAATATTGTCACATCCAACACAACTTTATCTGAAGCATTGTCTCATTACGCGAAATGTCAATGCGCATGTCAGTATTAACTCCGTTCCTACATTTTCATTCCCATAATCCTCAGGGGGTCACCATGACCTTCCGTATTTGTCCTTCAAGAATAATAATAACGTCTGCTCATTAATTCTCAGAGAAATTTGATATCCATCCTTTCACAAAAACTCGGCCAGTTTAAACTTGGTAACTTTATTTCATGCAAATTGTCGTTAGGTGACCGCTGGGGCGAAAATCTTTTGTAATTGTCCGAAGAAGAAAGCAATAATTTTGAAATTGATTTCATTTTCTTGGGAACCCGGGCGTTCGAAATTCAAAACTTTTCAACTATAAAATACTATTGATAGGGATTCTCCTTTGTGACTTTTGTATTGCAGTTTTTTGACCAAATATGATAACAAAGCCGTAAATAATGTTTTAAAATTGTTTTCGCGGGCATTTGATAATAATTTTGGAAAATAGTATTTCGGGCAACAATAACGTTGGTTTAATTTATTACTGGTAACCATGGAATGATGATTTAAAAAGCCTGATGACAGTTTGATAAAACGCCAATCATTCTGTTATTTGTAAACCGGCTAGCTTTTAATTTTTTGGATAAAGTCCTATATCACAAATTTGTAATATCCTTAACAGTCTAAAAGTGGAAAATGTGCATGTTGTATTTTTGCCCTACAAAATATAATGACTCTCCGCTAAAATGTTCTGGTAGTCGAGGATTTAGATTTGGAAAAAACTCGCTAGAAGTGCCATGATGACAGTGTTGCAGGACCAGCGGCCTCTGGTAAGCCACCATAAGCCACCAGACTGGTCAAAAGCCCTTGCATTTGCAAATTATAGTAACTAACTTAGTTTCTTCTCATATTTTGTTAAATTACTTCTCATGGTTAACTTCCCTTTCTGCCGTAGATATTCAACAGGTAGCTTTCTATAAATGAAACTAACAAAATAAGTAAAGATCAACTTATTAATTAGCGTGTCTGGCAAGCTACTAGCAAAAGTTTTCATATCCAAATATCTAGTGATAACGTTTATTTGTAAAAGAAGTAGTAGAACTCGAGTTCGAGTTCTCGAACTGACCCTTCCTAGTGTCCTAAGGAATCGAAACCGACCATAAGGTCTGAGGGGACGATGCCCTATCAACAAGAAAATCTTCCTCCTTTACAAACGGTGGCATAGTATCAAGAAGCCGGCTCGAAGCACCTTCGAAATTGGGACGTGGACCTAATTTCATTTTACCAAAGTTGCAGGTGTTAATTTTTACTGGACCGTTTAATTTGCTTTCGTCCGTCGAAAACTGCATTGGCGTTTAACAATGGCCGTGTGGTCAACAACTAAGTCACTGGTTTACTTTTTAAACAAAATCAATAGTTGACCATCTGCTAAATTCAGAGAGGGACAAAGTATCTTCATTAGCACGGAATGGGCGAAAAATAATTGAACTAATTTCTGATTTTAAATAGAAATGTCAGTCCTCGCGGAGGAATGATATTTCCGCTAAAGTAGTCATTAGTTTTATAATAGTTTTGACTAATTTATTAGTTCGTCTTTATTAAGGGGGCAAAAGATCATAAACGGAGACTTTAAGCGCTGTTGTGACGCCATCTGTCAGATTAGGTATATTCTGACCAAATGAAAAAGCAATGAGGATGGTGAGAAAAAAGTGCGGCTAAAGATAGTACGGAGGAGGCTAAACCCGCGTAGGCGATTTCCTTCAACGGCTGTGATTACAAAGTGAAGAAATCCTTATTTAGAAAATAATACTCTGGAGAAAGCGCCTTTCATAGGAAGAATATATGTTGTTCAATTGTTTCGCAATGAAGCATGTTTGTGTGTGTAGCGTAAACAATTAAATGATAAACACAGAAAAGGGAACAATACAAATATATTACATCCTGCAGTTTCTGCAATTCTAAAACAGAAGAAGAGGGAAACACGTGTTTCCCACCGTCTTTCAGGTCCTCTACCGGTGTCATACTTCCCCTTAAATACACACAAGAGTTAATACCCTTGTCAAAAGCAATGAACTACCCAATAGTCGGAACTGCTCCATAAACAAAGTCTTAGTCAAAAACATGTAAAAATAGATTAAATGATAAGTCAGTTTTACTGTTACACTCGAAAAAGTAAGTGTTTGGTTACTCCAGATGTGATGTAAACTAGTATGTAAACTAGTATACAAATTGATGTAAGACACATTTACTTGGAAACTTTACACTAGAATTTAAGGCTACATATATCCATTATCAGTTTTACTTTTTATTAAAAAAGGAAGTCAGTTTTACCGTTACGCTGTAAAAAATTAAGTGTTTTGTGATTACCACAAATGTAGCGTGATCCAGTATACAAATGTAAGTGATTCTGGCACAATGTTTCGGACTATATTTACCCGGAGAAAAAACCACTATCTGTTTTTAGTGATAAGCAGTACTGTCCTTAAAGAGTGTATCTTTTCTCTGGAGACCACACCAAGCAAAACTGGTACCCGTTTTGATGTAAAGTCTCCCATTTTCAACATTAGTTTAAGAAGTAACCAGTACGTGTCATATTAACAACTTGAGATAAATTCCATGCTGGATAGTCTCACTGGTTATATGAAGAAAAGAACATCTTTTCTTTTGTAAAAATGCTCTAAAGTCGACGACGACTTTTTTTATCAAGTTAAAATTCTGACCCAAAGCCAGGACAAAAAGACCGCCTGTATATTTCATTTTCTTTTACGAGCATATAGGGCTAAAGCTGATTTTCTCATTAGCGTTCTGTTAAATCTCTTTGATCAGTTTAATTAGCATAGTTTTTACGGTTCGACTGACTTGAAGACGATTCAAGAACTTTTGAAATATTTTCTTTTCGGCTAATTAACAAAATTACACAAACTTGACCAGCCTGACTTCAAAGGAGGCCATTGCCGCATACAAGGTAAGCGGGCATAATGTGTGTATGTGAAAGGATGGCAAGAAATTGGGCATGATAAAATGACAAAATATAACATCCACTCGTTGCGAAAATGTTTCAAATAGAAATATTAATTGTTTATGGTTTTACTTTAGTAGACAACGTTTTGTGTCGAACTGGTACATCTTTATAATATCAAAATTTCGGTTTCTCATATTTTAAAACTACTAAAGTAATAATTTCCTGTTAAATGCCATGCCCATCTTATGCCTAAATTAAGCTTATTACAAGCCCAAATTGTAAGAAATGCGGGCATTGTTTTCATGTCTATTTTTTTTGTCATGTTCTTTTCATGTGGCCGTAGAATATTTTTAACGACCACTACGTTGAAGAAAAATAAACAAAAGTTAAAATAATTGTTAATTTAAAGTCCAAGAAAATACACATGTTGGCCATGTGCTTAAAACTTTCAGATTTTCTCGAGTGACCTTGATATTCTAGCATAATTTTGCAGACTAATCAATTTTTATGGTCATTGTTTTAGGTCAGGCCGACCAAAATTATTCAATACTAAGTGTTGAAAAAATTGAAACAGCACATTTTCTATAATTTGGTTAATTAAAACCGCCATTTAGGTGATGTAAAATCACGCCTCAGGGCCCGGGTTACGCCGAATTAATTGGAGCAGACAGATAATGCCGAAATGAAATATCAGGCTGCTGAGTGACCAGGTATGTCCGTGCGGACGTTGGCATATCTGAAATGCCTGGGAAGGTCACGTGCGGGATGATTAAAGACCATGTTATCCGTGCACATGTATAATTTTAACTGGTAAGCCGGTGTTTTAGTCTGAGAGCGTGGCGAGAAGCAATTTTTCGAAATGATAACAATAACCACACTCGGATTCATGCATACATGAGCATGGATCATGTATATTTGCAAAACTTCAAATTTCAATTATCTATTTACAGCTATGCAACTACAGTAAAGATAATATCAATATTCTTACATATGAAAACTAAATGATCACTGTTAAGGCTTACTAAAAACTTACGGCTTTTTTTAATGTTTACCTTTTTTATTTAGTTAAGCATAACACCGAAAAAATGATAGGTCACATGGGACTTTCAGTTGCATGGTGGAAGATCCCCATCCTCGAGCATATAATTCCTTACAACTACTACGCAGAGAGGCTCTTCACAGGAATTGAACTCACAGCGGTGAGGGGAAATTAATTCAAAGTCAGCCAGGAAACCCTCCTTTCACTGTTTACTTCCATATAGCTATTCATACTAATTAAGGAACCGTTTTTGTTTTCCAATACTGTTTTCATTGTCTTAATTTAAGTCTATTAAAATCTTCTTCTTTATCTGCCGATAAAAATGCCAGGAACAATATTCAAATATTATCAGTGAAAGCCAAAGGGCGAGTGTCTGACTGTTAACATGTACAAAAAGATGGCCACAACAGAACTTTTCTTCAGCAAAATGGCCCATCTGAGGAATTATACAGAACAAAATGTCTTAATTTTTTCCATAAAATGGATAAAATATTAAAAATTGCAGTGAGCAGACGACACTTTTGTCCAACTACAAAGCAGTATGACCTTGACCCGAGAGTACTAATTTGCGCGCGACAGTGTGTCATGGTGACCACCAGAGGAAAATTATAAAGTTACAATTACTAAAATCGTCTGTGTTTGGGCAAAAGTTACGGACCTCATCCTTAAGATGTCACCCGCGATTATATGGTAGTTCAATTTATTGTTGGTGGACGGGTCTTTCTTTTTGTAGATGTTTGTCCGGGTGGAGCGGCCTTTGACCCGGTATTTCATTGAAATTTTTGCCGTTGTTGCAACCAAAAGGAGAACAAGAACAAGAAAAGCAGCTGACACACGCACTTTTATGTTCAAATCAGGAACAGGAAAAATAATCAGACTGTCCTTTCTTAAACAATTAAAATAGTTTTTGTTTTTCATATTTGTTAAAATACATGAGTTTCTTTTCTGTGCGCCTTTCGTATTTCAACTACTAATATAAATATCTCTGCATAAATACTTATGTATAAAAATATATACGCGGAATAATTCTTTTATTTCCTAATCACGTTTAAAAATGTTAGTAATATTTTCACGCAGAAGATATCGTTTTATTATACGCGGACAGACTGTTGACTCTTTGTATGTACACTGACGAGATATGAAAACGCAACAAACATATGCCTGAATATATGTTTTACTACAAAAAGCACCACCTTGAAACGTTCAACACATACACGTCTCGATACTCTATTCCAGTTGTGTTCAAATTTAATCAGCACAACAGAGAGTAAAATTAACACAATGGGTATAGAGTAAAGAGATGTGTTGGTGTTGAACATTTCAAGGTGGTGCTTTTTGTAGTAAAAAATATATCCAGGCATATGTTTGTTGCGTTTTCATATTTCGTCAGTGTATTATAAACAATAAAAGTTTATAAATCGAAAAATGAAAGAATTACTGAACGTTACCAATCGGAATGGTCTTATCGTATAGTTGAGCATCAATATATATTCATACTGGCCTGCATGGTTCAAATTATGATTTTTTTTTATTTCCATCATTAGATGCGGCGGAAGGATATTAGCAGACCATTAATATATTTATTACCGCCTAAAATCGCGTGCTTTACGGGAACAGTTAGCACAAAGACGAACACTTATCGGTCAATCATAGCAATGTTTTAAACAGGACTGTGTTAGCGCCGAATTTCCACAGGGGCTTAAAAATGGGCTCGCAAACAAAACAACGTCCGAGAAAGTACTTTTAAATATATGTAGCACTAGTAAATAAAAATAGTAACGGTTCGTTCTAAGAAGCATTCATTCATGAACTTACTGGCGAATAGTAGTTTTGTTAATTGTTTAGAAACGTCTTCTGATTCAAGAAAGCTCGACATTGCTATATAATTATGACAACGCTTTTTGGCCATAATAATATATAGAGACGGTCAAGAGAGTATTTTCTTTTTTGTTTTAACTGAGATTGATGAACGTCCCTAACGTTTGTATATAAACACAGGGTTCAAATGATGTACGTTGAATCCTTCCACAAGTCTTCAGAATAGGGTCACTGAATAATTTTGAAAAACCCTGGTTACATATATCTTTGGAAAAAAATGTATCTTTAACATTTTACTACAATACCCTTGAAACTTGGCAAAAACAATGACATGACTTGCAGTTTGCCTAAAATATAGACGATGTGATCGTCTGGGGGTCAATGTTTGATTAAAAAGTAATAAACCCGTTAATTTAATGTATACAAAATGTCTGATGGGCTTCTAACAACAATGCCAGAACAAATATGTAATGAAATATTGTTAATACTTTACGATTAGTAATAACAACAACATAATGAATATTAACAGTGTTTGGCGTTCAAAGAAGATCTTTTGCACGACTTCGTTACTGCACTAGCCCCTGTGAGACGAATATTGCAACAAACGCTTTAGATTCCCGCTGCAGTTCGTTCTGCCCTTTTGAATCCTTGTCTGGGTCACTGCGACACTTGCATATTCCATTAACAAAGCACTTAATATGGCAAAGAAAGCGTTTGCAATCATCATGATCGTTATAGAGCTGTCAAACGCATCACAACAATAATAAACCCAAAGAGAAAGAAATGAAAATAATTCACATCGAAATAATTGACGGCATACTGTAAGAAGAACCTATTCGGACTGACACACAAAAAAAGACTATCTAGCTGGTATTTTTTGACTTTCATAGTTTGACATGACAGTTATTTTGACAATAAAAATGAAAACAAATATCTATGTCGTCTTATTCAAAATAATACAATCCCATAGATGTTAAGAAAAAAAACAAGAAAAAACAACAACAACAAATCAACAAAAACAAACAACAACAAAAAAAAAACAAAAAACAAAAAAAAAACAACAAGAGGTATTAGAAAAGAGGCATTTGACATTTTATTGAAGTGTTGGCATGGATCTCGGTAAAATCAAGCGTTATTATCAGCAAGTATTTTGGCATATCTTCGCCTTCATCGAAACAGCTTGTGTAAAACGCACATTTTATTGCCAATATGTAGAATATTAGGAAATTCAATAAAGGACCCACTTGAGATGGCAAAACGCTTTGGACATTAAAATAGTGGTCAAAATATCTGTAATTAATTTCTCCACTTCTTTTGTGACAGACCGAATATTTTTATCATTTATCAGCACATATTTTTAATGCAAATGATTTTTTTCCTGTCACAAAGAGCCAAGTTCAACAGTCGGCCATTTTATGGCATACACTTATTTGTGGAATGGAATGAGATACTTATTCCATTCCATTCCATTTCACTATCTCCTTCCATTCCATTCCATTCCAAAATATACTGATTTGTTTACATCTTTAGGTCATATCTCATTGCCATTTGTAACAGATTGACAAACCAAAGTTCAACTTTAGGTAAAATTGGTTCATTAAACTGTTGCACAATCTCAAGGGATATCTCTTGCAGAAATTTATCTCACAGTTATTGTCTTGTTATTATATTTGAAATTATTCAGATGGCTATATTATTGTTGTTTTGCCAGAAATAACAAGGTCATTAGGTCATTAGATTCTTTTTTGGGTCTGATTTTATTTGATTAGGGGGTGGGGGTGGAATAGGGATCGAGTGATATCAGAATGGATTGGGGGGGGGGGGGGGGGGGTGGCGTGGGTTCAATTCCTAATCCGGGTCGGAGCATTTCCCATGGCATTTAGTCAGGGCGTTTCTTAACCCCCTACCTCTGTTCCAATAAGGGAAATTGTTACTTCGTATAGGAAATTGTGCACCAAGTACTGGTAAACTGCGGTAGCTTGCCCAGAAAAGGTATGTCACTATACTAATCGTATTGATATAAATGAAAAAAAGTTGAATCAGGGCGTTAAACTCCAAAACACAAACCACAAGACATTTTTATTCAATTTGAACTTATACAGAGTACTGTGTAGGTGAGGACACGAAAAATAGTATGACAAGATTAGATCCCACAGCTTCAGACTACTTGTCAAGACTGCATCATACTCTAAGTACGCTAGTTTGCCCTTGACATGCATGATTCCAATTAAATATTCTGGGACATTACCAAAATGAATGGAATGGAATGGAATGGAATGAGATACTGGAATGGAACGGAATGGAATAAGTATCTCATTCCATTCCACAAATAAGTGTATGCCCCATTTTATACATGAATCAGTAAAAAGCTAGCGTTCATTATGGTCTAGTGTTATTTTAGTAATCCGAATATTCGAATTTTGACTGACGGCGCATGTGCACGGTGATGTACCGTTGATGACTCCGTCTGTGAAGATTCTAAACTGGACAGGTGCAGAATTTTATCTCAACATATATCAAAGTTGAAAATTGCTTCCTTAGGTGCACGTGGTCATTTACTTCTGTGCCAAATGACCTTGTTTTTAGAATGCGCTGAACTTGTATATCGAAAAAAAAGACACAATAAAATATATACACGAGTTTATTTGTAACCTAAGACCCGGATCAGTCTATTTCCTTTAGAAGAAGTTTTGTCAACATTTAATTGTTCATGTGCAAATATTGATGACACATTCTGTTTAAACATCACTGTAAACAGAACGCATACACTTTGAAACATCATTTCTTTTTAATCAGTGAAAAATGTTATCAATGCACGTGCTTGACACTTACGTCTCTAGCTGCCATACACGTGTTATGGTACAATACATTCCTGAGTACGATTTGAATCTCGCACTCAATGTGGCAAAGGCAGGCAAAAGCTGGTGCCCAAACCTCCCCTTTCTGACATTTTAAACAACTAGTTGTAAGATTATTAAGTTTATAAAAAGGATTGATATAACTCAACCTGGGATGTGCCGATACTTGTTTTATTTGTTTGTTATAACCATGATTCCTGAATCAAAATGAACAGTATTTGTCCGCCTTAGTCAACAGTGGGCGTTGCTTCTTTTTTTGTTAAAACTGCATCTTTGACAAAATACTTAAGACAATAAAGTTACACTGCAAAAATGACAATGCTTATGAATATCTTTAGCATGTAGAAACAGAATTTATATAGGCGTTTCGTTTTATTCAACAGCACGCGCACTCGGATTTTTGTTGTTCTCCTGAATACTGAGGCAGTTAAATGTCCGTTTTGGTTTTTAAAGGAAATTTTTCAGAACACTTTTCACCATCAAAATATCTTTGGTAGCTTTTCTAAAATTTATTATAACGTGTCCCTCATAAAAATAGCAAGTATATTTCTAAATTTAGCTGTTCACATTCACTGTGGGTAGAAACTACGCAGTTCACAAACATTTGTCTAAAAAAAACAACATTTTTTGTTACAACATTTTACTAATCTTTAAACGGCTACAATACTTTGCAATATCGTCCCAGACAGGTTAACCTCTTGCTCGTAGATGTATTGTGCAGAAATGCAACACGTTACGCAAAACAAATAAAAGAATTAGTCTCGCTTATTTCACTTCGGACTCTTAATTAACTCCAAGCCAGACGACGGTCATATAATATTTGCTATATACCTGTATAATTTCTATGGACCGAGCGACCCAGTTATAGATAAACATTCGGCTAAAACCAATACAGCCCTGGGCGATTGCGTAACCTAACAGTTACGGAGTCGATGGTAATCAATAGAAGTATTATTGGTTTCGCCGTATAGTGGTTGTTACGTAATATGACGTCATGTGTATTCGGCAGATGTCGGTCATTTGCGTTGAAAAACGCCCTCTACACTGTCATAGCGAATCAGATTGCAGAAATGACGATTTGGCGCTACTTGATCAACAATGTCCTTAGCTAACACAGGTTAAGTTTATTCGTCTGATGTAAGGGGGAGAAGGTTGGCCCTGAAAAATAAGCAGAAAGTTTACAGAGTAAAATATAACACGCCATGCAATATTTTCGGATAACTTTCTTCCCCCAAATGCATAAATTTACATGAATTCTTTCCATGCTGAAACCACAATATAGTGGAATATAACCGCTGTTAACAAACATGCTAACCAATATGGTGGTGTGCAACCCTGTTTATTCAGTATATACATGCCTGTCTGCATACTATTTTAAAATTTCATGAAGATCGAAATCAGCCAGAACGGCAATTTTTATGCAGAAAATGTTGTTATAATAATCAAAAGCAAATGTTTCAGATGTACAATGTATAATGTGTCTTTACACTGACCGCGGACAAAAGGTCAATTCGCCCCGACTGGCCAATGAAAATGGACTCGCCTGGTCAGTTCGCAATGGCCGTTCATTATGTTAGAAAACCCTTGATAATATGCGTAAACTGACCAGTTGAAGTTTAACTAGACATAAGAACATTACTGAAATGGTGGTGCTAATAAATATGAACTTGGAGAATGAAACTTAAAACAATTCAACTTGAAATTAAGCAAGTGTTCTGGGTGGAAACGGACTTACAGTGATAAACATGTGGAAGTGTTTAAGGTGAAATAGTTAAGGCAAAAAGCAGGAATTGTTTTCATATATAAAACCGAGCTGGATCTTAATGGCGGACATTTATTTACATACATTACAGAAACAGGGTATGTTTTAATTAGAAGAACTAACATTTAAGTATCTTTAAGACGGTGTGAGCTTTTGATATGGATAGAGGCGTTTTCTTATAACGATTTGCATGTGGTCAGTGTAAGCCATGTACGGGGAACAAAACATACCAAATATGACCCCTGTGATGCCAATTGCTTCCCTGGGGGTCGCTCCTTATGGCCACCCGTTAACGTCCTTCACCTCCATAAGTTCTCTAGCTCAGCCAATGATTCTACCGGGACAAAGTGGACTGTCGTCGGCGTCGGTAACGACAGGAAGTGCATTTACGCCCCCGATGATCAACAGCTACAGAAGTCCTGATAGTGAAAACAGCAATAACAGTATTAGCCCAGTTAGAGACGTTTGTGAAACGTCGTCAAATTCGTCGTCGGACTCAACGCCGTCGTCAAAGGGAATCGACGGGAATAGCGTTAAAGACAGAAAACGTAAAGGTAGGTTAAAGACTGGTAGATCACAAGAAAATATTGAAATTTATGGTACTGGTGCGTCTATTTTTCTGGGAAGAAATTATTTAGACTGTTACTTCAGAAGTATGCCGACTTAGTCGGAATTTAGTTTCAAAATATCAGTGACGGTAGATTAAAAGCTCATTGAGTTCTTGGTAGATATAAGTTATATCACTCATGTTGTCTTTAAAATACTGCGTTAGCCGCGCAGAAAAAAAAGACAAAAATACACGAGTTAAGCTGTCTTTTACAAGTTACACATACACTTAATACAGAATTATAAGTGATTCAGATCTTAAATAAAACGGCGGCCGATAAAGCGGTATTTTTTGTACCATCTAATCCACCATCAGCTATTTTGCAAATATCTAATTAGAATATATTTATATATATTTTTCTTAATTTAGCATATTTTTAGAACAAAGTTCTGTCAATAACATATTAAAATTAAAAAAATATCACATGACGCAAAGATATAGTTTCATTCATTTTATCACCTGAACATAAAAAGGTCTAAAAAATGCACATAGTCGTCTCTAGAAAACAAAACAATACAATTTATAAAAAAAAAAACCAGACAATATTCGTACTGATTTTTGTTTATAAGAAAATGGTTAAACATCACAAAAATATTAAATGATAGTTTTAGATACGTGTTTCGCTAAATTGTAACCTGTAGATACTTATATGTTATTTTCGTGATTTCCAGATGGGTTAAGTCGTAAAATAAACAAATTTATCTGACAGCATGGTTTGACTGAGTTGAAAGTTTAATATTTCATCAACAATATATTGTTCTAAGTACTCTAAGTAATTTTAAAGATACTGGCAAAATAACAAAAGGTGGGTTGCCTTTTTGGCGCCATCTGTTTCTTTTTTCAGTAGCTTCACGTCAAAAATAATTCGGCAAAAACTAAAATTATATAAATAATCTTCACACAAAATACGCGTGGCTTAGGGTCTGATATTATCACCGATTTTTAAAGTTCTGTATGGTGTACCGGCTATGTTTAATTCTATATTTATTTCATAAATATTAATCCATTTGCTTAATTGTGAAAATATGATAAATCTAAATATTGTCAGAATCAAGGATGATTAAAAATATAAGTATTTTAAACAACTTTATTATATATAAAGAATCGTCTTCAACATGCATATAGCATGTGTACATAACAATACGGAATAATCTGTATAAATCATATTTAAATATTATCATATTTATGCAAATAATTGCTGTAGTAAGCTGCCATGTACAACTAATATCCTAACGTCAGCTAGGTCAAGGCTATGAAAACTTTTCAAAATCAGCATAAAATTTGCTACATAAATAATTCAACAATAAGTTTATGATTTCAAAATCTATTGTATCTCCAAAAATACGCACCCTTTCTTGTCAATCACATTTGCTCTTTGACAGTTTCCCAGGTTCCATGAGCGCAGCATCCTGAAATAATACACAATGACCCTTATCATGCTGGACACAAATGATTCTGCCTTTGCGACCAGTGTAGATCGGCGGGCGGCCTGTAGATCGTGGTCAGCCTGCACATCCGTACAGTCTGATCAAGATCTGCACTGTTCGCCATTCAGTCAATATCTATATTGTTAATAACTCCTTTTAACAGTTAATGGTCCAAATCGAAAGCTGGACAAGTTCATTAAAGAAATTTAGCAGGGTAAGGGTTAATGAAACTCCTAACGTTACATAGATATTTAGTGCAACATCGGTCAAATTTATGAAATTTCTTACATGTTAAGAATTATGTTTTAAACAAAATATACAAATTTAAACGAAACTGAAATGAGCAACGATACTATTTAATTCATTTAGCAGTCTAAACCCATTTTAAAAGACACAAAAGTATACACATGCATTTCTGTATGTACATTGTAACTAGAAACGAATTCCGTTATAAGATGGGAAAATCACCACAAAAGCAGTATGTCACCTTTATCTTGCCACATCTTTTAAAAGTACTTTTTTAGTATGAAAGAAATTGCAAACAAAATCAAAAGGATGTTAGAAATTTCGATTAGTATATTACGACTCTGGCCTCTTGACAAACTGCATATAAACATTGGCGCCACGTATTGAGAATATTATTTACTTATTTCATGATTTATTCGACCAGAAAAAAAAAACAAACATGACACCTGTGATGCCAAAAAAAAAATTTCTGTTAAAAGCTGTTAAGTTTTAGGAAAAGAAAAAGTTATACATAATGTTAAAAATGAAACTCCAGCTGATAACGGGAGTTCTTATGTTAATACGTTTTATAATTTTGAATTTCCCGGCGGAAGAATTGAAATTAATAAAGCATTACAACAAAAACATCTGGCAACTTTGTATTCAGACACTTGCAGATTTTTTTTTCTAATTCTGAACCCTTGGTGTAGACAATATATTTCTGAAAGTGGCGACATTTTTCGTTTTATTAACACGCCATTTCTGACACAGCCTCGGTGTATGTTTTTACCATCGTCCGCGTGAAACAGCTTTTAAAGCAAACGGATAGTTTTCATCCGCCACTTACAAAAGTCAAGATGTTATTTTTGCTAACAAAAACTCATGTTTCAGCCTTTATACACAGTCATGGATGCAGAAAGCCTAACATTTTTACAAGGTCATTCTGCACTATTTTGCCCGCGGAAGAATTTTAATGACGCATAACGAATGTGAAGGACATCTCATTATTTCGTTCAGCGCGAAAGAGGTCGACTTGCCCTGAAGCTCTTTAATGTGAAAAGCACAAATGGACATCCCGTAGCAGTAAAGAGCTTGAAAACTTCAAAACAAACTCCTACTGACAGAGATGATCAAAGTGGTAAAAACAACACTCATAAATATCGCTATCAAAACTTTAATGACATTTGAGATAAGTATGAAGAGTCGTAAATATAATCAAATATTTTCTTGTGAGGGAGAATAGAAACAAAAGACGTATCTTTTTTCAAGACGTCTAAATTACCGCAAATAGATGGCCCAAGTTTAAAACCATACCCCGTTAATGTAATGCCCATTACTTCTATTTTCGGCACAATCGCATGTAAAAATCATTAATATGCTATCAAGCTCGGTAATATGTCACTGCGTTAATTAGGACAAAAACAATTACATACATATTATATCCTCTCTTTTTTCACCCAAAACTCGTTCGTTCTCTACCACTTGTTTGAAAGCAGAACAGGACAGCATTTGAATCTGAAGAAACAGGTAACTGTTTTGAGTGAGAATTCTTTCTTTGAAACTTTGTTCTTAGAAATGGCTGGTCAGTCTACTTTTATTTATATTATATGACTTTTAGTACATTGCGACATCGCATGTTTACTGATTATTGTTAACAGAAAGGTAATTTTAAAACCTGTCGTCTGGTCTATGTATCCGCGCAACCAGACTTCATATGGAATATGCTAACTACCGGTGATGGCAACGATAAGAGATTAGACATGTCCATTTATTAATGGTATTCTCTGTAGTTGAGTTGGTACTGAAAGATCAATAGCAAGTCCATTGTCTCGCGACAGACGTGTTGTTGTTTTGATCAATATTCTTGGAATTAGAAAACTGACCATAATATTGACCTTAGAATTATGACTAATCCTATATGAGTTCTGACGCAGAGAAAAAAAATCTTGGTTTGGGATTGGTTAAAAACATAGTGTTTTATTTCATTCTTAGGTCTGTCAGCTGCATATTTTCTTTCGAAAAGTTGCGTTTATGCCAATCATATACTCCATGAGAAAGACGAACTATAAAAATGATTTTACAAATGTTTGAAAAAGATTTTATTGTGCCTTTCAAAGCTTGACAGAAGAAGTATGGAACAGTTAAATTCTGAGTGACGATATGTTTCAATGATACTTAACCCTTAGCCTGCTGCAGGTGAATTTAACAGCCTTTGCAAACAGCTTGGAACCAGATCAGACGCCGATTAAATCGGCGTCTGATCAGGTTCCAAGCTGTTTGCTACTCTGACAATATTTCTTCCAATTTTGGAGCAAATTGAATGAACTTTACAATTTTAGCAGACGACATTTCCAGCAGACCACAATTTATCTAGCATGCTAAAGGTTAAACATCAGCTGCGTAGAGAAGGGAGTACACAACATTAATACCGACCCCAAAAATGGCCGTTTACGCATACATGTACATACACATAAATAGATATACTCACATAAAGACTGATGGACTTCAGCCACTGGCTACAGACGCCAAGGTCATATAGTTACTGGCCATTTAGATAGAACGCCGGAAATTTGACCTTGTAGTCTACAATGTAAAACATACATCGTTTCCTTTACTTGCAAAGACATAATAAAATATTATCGACATAAACGATAGTTTTGGCCAATTAATAGTTGTGTGGCGTATGTATACATGTATAATATAAAAGGTCAAACATAATCGATTGTTCACAAGGCACAATCAACATGCCGCAAAAGATCAAAACTACATTTTAAACCATTATTTTTACACATGACCGCCTGCGCAGAGTTAACAAAAATAAACCAGCTTCTTTTCGATAATATATCCCATTCGTAATCAATGGTGTAAATTTTTCTTCAACAGAAAATTTGAATTTAGATGATTTTTGGCAATCAAATGATTTAGAAGGTCATGTCCGAATAACCGGCGTGTTTTTCTTTAGCTGAATTCAAGTTTTTGGCTACAGTTCAAGCCACAACCTGCCCACTGCTGGTTACTGATTACACAGCAAGTTGTTCAAACATTTCAAGCGACTTAACCTAGAATGACCCACCGCTTATATCCAAATTCATCTTCTTTGAGTTTTTTTATACGACAACGATTTGCGACAAATGCATTATACATGTCCCAGATTTTCACGAGGTTGGTTTTCTTTCGAATCATGTTCAATGAATTTCAGTTTTTTTTCTATGCTGAAAAATGTATTCCTGCAAGATTACTTTAAATGTGACTTCGTAAAGATATGTATTATATTGAACGTTTCCATAACATTTCTTGGGGGAAATATTCTCATAATTCTGGTTCCCTTTATATGGCCGACGTAAGTTTTGCAATACTTACACTAAACATTGCTTTGGTTCCTTGCTCCAAGATCAACACATGATTGCAAGACTTTGACTTATCAACGCTTTGTTCCATGCTCTGTTGTCAAAATATGTTTTGCAAGACTGACTGAACAGTGTTTGGTTCCCTGCTTCGTGAACAACCTACGTTTTGAAATACTTTGACTGAACAGTGGTTTGGTTTTCTGCTCCATGACGTCTAACTGTAATTGAATATGTAAAATAGCATCTATGTCATTGAAAAAAGAAAATCTATATAGACTAGATTCAGCATGTAAAGGACTTTTTTGAGTGAAGCTTCCTTAGCACTAGAACATGTTTTTTTTTTATTGACAACTGTTTTTTTTAAGAGGTTTTACGAGTTGGGGTGGGGGAATGTGGGGGGGGGGGTTAAAAGAGTGCACAACTTTAAGCATACAGAAACGTTTGGATGTTTATCATAGGTTGATTATTCAAACATTACAGAACAACTGATATCAGAGGCCAATTTAGGTCACTTTATCAAAGTGTTTACATTTACACATAGTTATAGCTCCAGACATCTTATGTATATATTTAAGATAAGAAGTGTGTGTTCCGAATACAACTTTAAGTTATATGCAAATAGACTTTTTACAAACAAAGTGCATGCGTCCTCGTTATTATCTATAAACGTGTCAATTCAAGAAAAAAAGCAACAAAAACACACACAACAATTTTACCCAAATTAAATATACACAAACCCATACAACAAAATTGGTGTGCACACACTTCTAGTTGCACGTGACCCGGCTGGTTAGATATATGACCAATGTGCTTTACATCGTAACATGTACAATATTGATAAATTGCCTAGTAGATTTACTGTCTGAAACAACGCCAAAAGATACTTGTGTACTATTTACATTTGAACATTAGATTTTGGCATAGATATTCTCAATGAAAATACATAGTATGTATTCATGCAAATACACTTTAGTATGCGGCTTTTCGGATGTACTCGGACTTTTTCAATTATTTTATGACTTGCAATCCGCTGTTTCTTCATGCACTAATGAAATTAGGCTACTGTAAATATTTCGAAGTAATTCTGCATATTTTCAGCAATTCTCCACTTTACTTGCAGCGATTTATAGGGCGCATGGTCATCATTAGGCAAGTCAATAAAAGATCAACGGAGAATGTTTACTTAGTTGATAAAAGCGGTGTGGTCAGTGACTTAGCTCAGACCTTAAGTGACCTTTGTACTGTATTGTGGTCAGTTAAGCACTTTAGCTGATAACTGTTAAGTACACGGATACAGTCCAACTCCTTATAAACAGCCATCTAATGGAGCAAGTATAGTCTACATTTTGCAAAAAAATGGCCGATTAATTAGAGTCAATTTCTGTACGTTACGCGTGTGTTTTTTTCAATGCATATCGTTACAAACTATAACGTAATCAGATAGAGCAATTTAAAACTTGAACTGAAATGAAAAAATGAAATAAAATAGAATACGACCAATAACTGCTGAAGATACAATTACAATTTATATTATAATAATTGCGGCCATTTTCATTTTTTTCCTAGTGTGTATACGATCCACCAGACTCTGTCCAACTATTCATTGTTTTTTGCATACTCCACTTATAAACAAAAAACTGCTCAAAAGAGGGTAACTGCTGGCGCAACAAGTTTGACTAAATCTTCCTACGCTATTAAGTGTCCTGTCAAATAGTTCTTAACAATGGTTATGCTTTGTAATGTATTTAAATGTTTGACTGCCTGAAGTTTTTATATATTTTTTATAGGTTTTGGTATGAAAGTCTTCAATAACTTACTAAAGAATAATTCAAGGCCTGTCAAAAATAGATAATGATAATAACAAAATCGCAGTATAGGAGTTGCCACTGTTACTAATACATGTAGTTACAAATGAATTTAATGTTAATCAGTATATTACAAATATAACTACTTTGTGTCAATTTTCACAAAATAAGGATCGATTGAAGAGTTTATTATTTGTATTTAGAATTAGTATATTCAACCCAAAAGTACACATCACGTCAAGAGTTGAAGTGACACGTTTTTTCAAGAGTCGGAGATATTGTAAAAGATACACTAGATTAATAATGACCGGTAAGGGTTTTATTGACCTGAAATAGCCCAAACGGCGCGAAAAATTAACTGTAGTAGCATAATGGCGGATACAAATAATTCTTAGTTTGGAGTATTCTCATCCCCCTGAATTTCATTTCAGTCTTTTGCTGGTCTATGCTAGAATTTTTGGAAGCGTTTTTGGAGAAAATGTAGGTGAAAGTCATTTGTGATCAGAATTTTGCGAGGGGTTGGAGAGAGGGCATGCCTCAACCCACTATACTATACTCTATAGACTATGTCCATTTAAATCTGGGTCATTTTATGTTTAAACGTAGGAAAGAAAATGTAAAATAATTCTAAATTATTCTTCCCTTTTCGTTATTTTTTTTGAGCTACCTTTGTAAGCACAATCTGATTAAATTTTTATTTCAACGCGAAGGCTATGATAGTATACACATACTTTGAACGTTCTATATAAACCATGATTAAACTTGTGTGCAATAAAACATGATGTGAAATTGAACAATAAGTTAATTTAAAATTAAGTTCACACGATTCGCCAAGTTTATTGTTGATAAAGATATATAATGCTTAGAGATGATTTAAGTATAATTCAAACACATGATTCGGCACTTTTAAGGATACACGGTGGAATACAAGAGAACAAATACGTTTTGATGTGGTGCTTTTAAATGAAGTATGTCTTATCCATTTTTTGGAGGCGCTAAAAATAGATAACCCCGTTTATTTTTCTATAAATTCTGATATTTTTAACTAACTGTAACAATTCCATCAGCACACCAGAATCAGTACTTTACATAATTGCTTTTTAATACTGTATCATTCTGAGTTTATCAATAATTAATATATTCATTGGCTACTCCTGTTAAAACCCTTCTAATTAATAAATTCAATATATACATGCAGAAAAGCAAATGTGTCTTCAGTAAGAAGACAGTTTAACGTTTGTTAAATTAAATCATTCCGTTCGACTAATTTCAGTTTCACCCAGCCTTAATCGGTAGATTCTTATGGCAGGAATTTAGTTTTAAAAGATTTATTTTGTTTCGCAAAGTGTTTAGTTGTACATGTGTCGAACACATCTTAACAGCCTACTTAATATCAATAAGCACGGTTTTCATAATAATGAAATATTAAACAATAAATTCATTCTTGAAACCACAATGTAAGAAAATAAAATGATGTTTAAATACTGAAATTGAAAAATATGAAAACGATACTCACTGTTTAACGTCCCAGACACAAACTGTATTATCCAGTCTTGCATAATGTTATGATTTGCGCGCGCCCCCTTGCGGAGGTTTAATCTCATTCCCAAAACACAAATTGCGCTCCCCCTTTTCGCGGAAAAGAAAACCGAACTGTTCCCATAGTCTGATTGGAAAGCAGTATTTATTCCGTAAATAAAAGATCCACAGTATGTTGGACAGAACATATTTAGAGTTAAATCATTCGCTTACACTGGTTCGGATAATCTGGTTGATTTTGATATTAAGAAACTGGTATCTACAAAGTGTATGTCCATATATCTTTAAAAAAACGGAACGGGATAAGCCAAAATACCCGCAATGGTCTGTATGAAGCACCAAAGTGATCATTTTCTGAGGCCATTATAACATTTTATATAAATGAAGGGGTCACGAAGTGGTCATTTCAGGACAATGACCGCACGAGTTGAATGACCGCTCGGAGAAACATAGGGCCTCATTTTCTTTCTTGACCACTGACCGTTTTGTACTTTTTTCATTGTCACAGCGGCTTTCTTCATTATATCGAATACCTTATAGTCATGTATTTATCCCATATATACATGTGTTAACATTTATCCTTCTGTCTGTCCGTTAGAAAAGCCCTATATTACTGACTCCAGTTTAGTTGCTTTTTAAACATTCCGTGTTAGACGGGAGATGTAAGGTACATACTATTCGAAACAGCACTATTCTCGCAAAATTATGTATCTTTTTGCGTTATTCCCTCCCCCCCCCCCCATAAAAAAGCGGCTGACAATTTTTGCATGAAATTAAGACCATATTGTGAAAGACCGTTTTCGATTACACCAATATAATATTAATTACAAAACAAAAATAGAAAATAACCGGTGATTTATTCCTTTGATCAAGATTGAACTTATCCCAACAAGGAGAGTTACAGCGTAGTCACATAATGTGACATGTGTATTCAAATACAACACAAGTTTTCATCCTTTTCTTTTAAATTTCAGTGGCCCTACTTTGCTGAAATTAAATGGCATTTCCTTGATTAACATGCTTTTATCTCCAGTTCTTAGAAATGATAAGTTATTGTACACAGTACGACATTCATTGTGTTTGAAAATGTTCCCTTCCTGTTTTAAGCACGATCTGTACTTTTTAATGAATTACTGCTGTTTATATCTGCACGAACGTGTAAGAAACAATAGTTAAAAATGACCCAGCAGGAAATTTTAACTCCAAGCAACACAGGCCGGGACAAAAGGCGGTCAGCATTTCGTGATCTTAAAAGTTTTCGCCGTCAAGACCAGGACCGAATGATCATATACTGTATACAAACAGTTATTATACTATTTTTATTAAACCCCCCCCCCCCCCCAAAAAAAAAAAAACAACAAAAAACCACCACCACCACCACCAACAACAACAACAAACAACAACAACAAAAAACACCACCAACAACAACAAAAAAAAACACACAAAAAAAAAACAAACAATAAAATTTGTTTCAAACTACATGAAAGCAGATCTCTTTAAGGGAGTCAGACTTTAGATACCCGCCAATACCCTCAAGTCACGATGTGCCAGAATCACCGACCACCCACTAGCAAATGGTATGCAAATTACATTCAAAGCAGGAGTTAATATGGTTCTGTCTATATTTTAATTAAATGGATTTTTCGAGGTTTGTCGGCGTTTTAATATCAGAGGTCAGATAGATTTTAACCCGCCGTTAGATTTTGAAATGTTAGGCACTGGGCGGTAGCGCGACAACGCGAAAACGCAATGCTAAAAAGCGATTTTAAGATCGTACTTTCGTACAATCGCCTTTAGTTTGGAGGGGCGAAAGTGCGAGGATACGATGCGAAAACAGGATGCAAAATCGAATCGTGTTATCGCGCTTTTACATCGTATTTTCGTACCAGCATCGTATTATCACACTGTCGTCATACGTTTTTACAGGGCAAAGGGAAGAGGCAAGGATGGCCCTAACACAACACCGCACTTATCTGCAGCGTTTAACCCTTAGCTTGCTATATTTCTAAAATGGACTGGTCCATCATTCACTTTGGACAGCACTACATATTATTTAAAGGGGTGTTCACTAAAAATTTACTGACTGAATAGCGAACAGTGCAGATCATTAGGTTGAACTTGGTTTGCACTGAGATTTAGTGTCTGTACACCTGCACAGCAAAATATTTGTTGAATTATTGTTTTGGCAAATCGTTTGGCAGATCTATTTTTCCTGTTCAGGTTAACAGGGTACAGTAGCTTTGTACGTTCGCCAAAAACAATATTGATGTGTACTTGGGCACATATTTTTACATTCCTACTTGAAATTTAGCACACACATAGAACTGTCATATCATGAAATAATATGATAAAAGCCCATAAGCATATTCTCAAGGTTTCTTTGAAGGGCAAATGAAATGGAATTCTAAATACACTGGTACTCAACCCTTTTTAAGTATGCAAAGCGATTTTAAACCACTGGGAAAATGAAATATAAGTCAAATGAAATGTGCATTTTACTCTCAGAAGGTGTGTCTTATTAAATTAAAACTTTAAAGCATGACTTTGTTTCCATTTATACATACACTAAATGTCGCATGATAACAATATCAAATAATTTATTCTCAGTGTATTTCTCCTTATTTACAATGCATTTTTTTGCCGAAAATGACAAAATCATGATTATGGGAAAGACAACGTTATTCAATTAAGTTTTGGTAAAACAATTAACTTTTGTGGAAGAATTTTCTTATTGGTCGTGCAGGTAAAAAACTTACAAAAATCAGTTTGTTTCAATGGCAACGAAGTGACAGATTTAAACTATTTACATTTACTTAACTATATTGAAATTATTCAAAAACGTTCACCAATATTTCAGCTGTTATAAGATAGGGCTTTATAAAAGCTGTATCTATTATTAGGTTGTTGGAGGGGCGTGGGGCTAGGTGCCCGAACTCATGATCCCTCCTTTCGTAGTCCGGTATCATACCATTTGACTACTGCATCCATTAGTTAATGACATTCCTTTCCACCGCACATCTGAAAATTTATCATGAGAAAGTTGGTCTTACATTCCACTGATCTTTAGTGGATATGGACAAACTACACCCCGGGACGAAATCCCCCCTCCCGTCAATTTTATCCAAGGCAGACAAAATCCCCACTTTCATATTTTATCATCTGAAAATGTTTTTTTTTATTTTTGTTCAACTACGTTTAATTAAAAAATGTTCCACTAAATCAAAGAGGGGTTGGTTGGGGGATGGGATTTTGTCCTCCATAGTCGATTTTGTCGGGGAAAGGGGAGGGGGTGGGTAAATTTTGTCTAGTAGTCTGCTTTTAGTGTAATCAGGTAAGACTGGATTGTCCTTAAAGAGTCCTTAGTTAACCTAAAAACTACAGCTGCATACCTCGCTTGACCTTATCTTCTTAGCTGCCCGGCGGCGCTATCTGTGATGTAACTCACAGCTCATTATTAGTCGGTAAGCATATACATGTCATGTAAACAACGTACATTGATCATAATTAGGCCAGACTTGTCAGCAATACACCTGCGTTGTCATGGTTACTTGGTATCTAGTGTCAATAGGTATGTGCGTCTCAAAGCCGTTGAACGATTGGTATTGATTTGAAAGTTCTGAATATTTTTTCTTTGAATGTTCATCTTTTTCTCCGCATTCCTCTGATATCTTGTCAGAAGTATTCTTAATTCTTGTTAGTTATGCACTGTCGTCTGCTTTGGAAAATAATGCTGTGGAAGGATTTGATTCCCATTCGTTCTTCAAAAAACAGTAAATGCAAACTTAAACATGTTTTAGTTTAAATAGTTTGAAAGTGAGCATTATTTGACTGACATAATTAACTAATACCCCCACCCCCTCCCCAACTAGCACCATCTTGATAAATATCACCCATTCTCTGGTATATTGAGTCTTGAGCTTTAGAAATAATCAAATCAGTCGTCTGGAAAATTTGAATATTTTTTACCAAATAATTATCTTTTACATTAACACATATTTTACATGGATATTTTATATTTCTTCCGTCGGCTTTTGTCGCCTCCGGAAATATATTTTTTGTGTGTGTAATATTAAGACCAAACCATAGTACCACGGAACATGTATACTTTTGACACTTTTGGAAGAAGCAGTAAACAATCAAATAATTTAAAACATTTAGGTAAAAGCCTCAATGACATGGTAAAGGAAGACCAAAGTTGTATCTCAAGGCATTGTTTTAGGTAGGTGTAGGCCATTGTTAGAACCGTCGACCTTTGCAACAATTAAATACATTTATAAAGATTATACACTACAAAAATAATTATGTATAAATTAGTTGCTATAAATATGGACCTAGTTTCACTGTTGAAATAGTGTCATTACTTTGCTTATTTGGCCTCAAGATATAAACACTCGCTATGGTGACCTTACTAACTAACTCATAATGTACATGACCTCGTTTGAAATGATAGGCAATAAATCAAATGACCACTGGCTCTTCACTGTGTATACATGTGATCACACTTAGAAATACAATTGTAATGCGAACATAGACCCATGGTGACATATTTCTATAATCGCAAAAGAGATAAATGTATAAAAAATTCCATGCATTTATAGAAATCCGCGAGCCTTTACAGTATGATGGAAAATAATCAGAGTCACTCTTGTACTGTAAATCGTACATCAACAATAAGAATTAAGTCTTTGGCAAATACCACACAGTCTTTATATAGGAATTTGCGACCATCAGGATATCCATGGAAGAAAATTCCGTTCCTGTGGAAAAGTGTTTTTACAGCTAGTTTGTCTCTATTTAGGGGTGGTCGTAATGCGGGATTTTACTGTATCAACATGTAAACAAAACTGATTTCTTATTTCAGGTGTGCCATATATTCCAAGTTACATGGATCTTTCAAACGGCCCTGAGCCATGTGTAGTGTGCGGCGATGCTGCTACAGGGTATCATTATCGTTGTATGACATGCGAGGGATGCAAGGTTGGTTCCCAGCTTCGTATTTTTTGTGATATACGTCCCTTAATATTCCAAATTGAATGTTGAATCGTTTTTGATGTGAATATTGAGTAGAGTTATGGTTGTACGTGACCTTAATTCGTACCATTAAACGATTACGCCAAATGACCGACCTTAATTGTATCTCTAAACCCCATAAAACAATTAAAATATTGGTTACCATATCAAATTTTCAGGCTTAATAGTATGTTTTTTTTAAGTAAAATTGTTTCTGAAATTCATATTACAATCATTTATTTTGCAAATGAAAAGAGTTCAAGTTTGAACCGCAGCCCTTGGAAGTTTGTTCATTTTACATAGATTAAAGAAGTTAATTTTTTTAGTGTGTTTATGCCTAAATCATGAGACCACTTCGTGCGGATGTATAGTGCTCATGCAGAAAAGAATGAATTAAAGCAGAGAGCCATGTCTAGGCACATGACGTGTGCTTTATTTCGTTACCATTCGATTTATTATATCATTTATACATTTTCAGGGCTTCTTTCGCCGGACGATACAGAAAAACTTACAGTACCATTGTAAATGGAACAAAACTTGTGTCATAGATAAAACAACCCGAAACCAGTGTCAAGAATGTAGATTTATAAAATGTTTAAACGTTGGCATGGCAACCGATCGTGAGTATTGCCTTTTTTTGTTTGTCAATATATACAATGTATTTATAATATTAACACAGACAGGGATAGTTCAGGGTCCTCTGTGGCCGAGTGGTTAAGGTCACTGATCGCTTCCCCTCCCTGCTATGTGTATGAAATCTCATCGATGATGTAGAAGTCTTTCACGTGAGGAAGCCGTCCGACTGGTTTATGTCCTAGGTGTCTACACGTGCCTGAGATAAAGCTCGGAGGGTCGGCTATGGTCTTCGTACTACAGCCGCTATATGACCTATAATTGGTCGGTGTGACATTAAACCAAACAAAAACATAAAAATCAAACAAAATATATACAAAAACGACAACCCCTCCAACAACCCCCCATGCCCCTTTAGAAAAAAAAAATCAACAACAAGAAAAAGCACAGGACAAACGCATATGTTTACAGTCCATCAATGTAAGCAACCGACCCTTTCCGTTATCCAATTACTTTATAAGGTAAATACTCTTGTATTTATACACATTTATACATATTATTTCTTTTTATTTTGTAATATGTAAACGTACTGTCAGAAATTAGTTTAATCGAGGAAAACACAACCTAAACGGGACGCTCTAAGATTTCTACAGACAATTACATGCATGGACATGTAGCCACCAGTATTTACTGCTTTAAAAAAGTCACCTTTAAGAAGTCGCATGTACAACCAACTTAAAATCATGCTGTGTAAGAATTCTTATTTGTCGAATTCCTTATCGTCAGGCTGCTGGTTCGAATCAAAAGTAGAGCGGAATTTCAAATTTTACCGCGCTCTGTAGCACCCCTACCCAGTAATAAAAGCAGTTATCGAGAATAGTAAAAATGGGTTTAAACTAAACTTCTATTTTTGCGTCTTTGGTATATATATTTAGATGTATATATCAAAATTAAGACGGCCAAAGATCAAACTGTGAACATATTAATTTTATATTCCAGCAACCATGGAAACGGTTTGGACTGGTATGATTCACATGTTGTTAATACAATTATAGATCTTTTACGGTTAGTGTTAGACGTTGATAAACAAGACTGCGGGAGATATCTTTTTTTTCTCATAAATAAATGATGTGAATTCCAAAGTTAATGTAAGTCGCCTCGGTTACATCAACAACATAAGGATTTTCATATCTCTAGCAACAATTGGCTGAACTAAATCTCTTTGATGGCTTATCAGATTCAGGAGTATCCTACTCTGGGTTATCGGCCCTTTATCAAGGTCTTTGTGTTATTTGTCCCATTATCTGGGATAACTCTGGGCTGTTTGTCAATTTCTGTCTAATGTACGGGTGCCAGAAAACTAATTTACAAATATTTACAAATGAGCGGACTTAAAATGATAAATTTTGAGTTGTTTTGTTCAATTCTTTTATCTTAATTTATACTCAAGCGCGTGCCTTTTGCAATTTTGGCACACAGATGCTTTTACGTAACACTGGAGTTAAAATCACTAACGTTGCGATCAGAAATAATAAAATGCGACCCCCTCCCTCCCCTAGATAAAACATTGCTCTCATGAATTTATGATTTTGCCACCTAGGAATTGTTAGATTGGGCCTGATTTCAGGCTTTTGACTTACAGAATTTCCTTATAAAACTCTGTTGAAACAGAGGTTTCCGACTGAAGTCCAGGCCTCAGTTTCACGAAAAATCTTAAGTAATTACTTAGTTAAGTCTGTTATTTTAAAATCATGCTGTTGCTTAAGCTATTGTTATTTAATGTTGATTTTTTCTATACCAATGTATTAAAGCAAAATTAAACTAGGGTTAGTAGTATTTGTCTGCAGTACATATTTCAGTCATGCAAATACGATATTTCTAAATAAGCACGAGATAACAAACTTAAGTATTTACTTAAGTATATTTCTTATTTTTATACTTCATTTTCTGTAAAATTCAGAATTTTTGTGTTTTGATCTGTGAAATAGTCATGTACGGTCTAATATAGGTGAAAAAGTCAACACTGAAGACGCATAAAGGCAAAAACAAGCATTTCAAATAGCAGACTTAGCTAAGCAATTACTTAAGTTTTTTTCGTGAAATTGGGGCCAGGCCTGACTATTGAATTATATAGGCACTATCGTTACAGACATTCCAAAGACTTTAGATGCATTATTCATTGTAAATTTGGATTTCATACAGAAGGTGCAGATATTCACAGGTATTTGTGTATATAAATTTGAAGTATTTTTTTTGGTAATAAGAACACAAAGAATTAAGAATAATCTTGAGAAAAAACACATCTTGTTAAAGTATAGTCTTATTATAACAGAAGTATTATAATTGAGAAAAATCAGCCACAGAAATAAGGAAAAGTTATATTAAGAATAATATTAATTAAAACTATAAGAGATAAAATTTTGCCCTGGTTTACCCCTAGTGTACTGCTGAACAGCCACTAATTAGAGGAGATGATAATTTGTATGAATCGTCTAGGGGGAGATAAATAAATAACATGCTATAATGTAACTGATCTAATCACTGCCGACCTACAAATAGTTTGGCAGATGCTCGCTCATTAATAAAAGTTCCTACTGACCCAGAAAAAATGCGAACTTAGCAAGAACGTTTAGTATTCTAGGTTCAAATCAGTAATTTTCTATGCTGAAATTTGGTTAATACTTTTATTCGGAATTAATTAAGAGATCAGGTTCCTTGTATTTTTAAAAAGAATTCTAAGCTTATATATGGTAATGGCAAAGAAATTAATAGGGAAAAAGGCATATCCATGTGTACTGATCAAGCTGAAATTATGCGTTCAAAGTCTTACTTACTTGTTCATTTACATACATATGTTACATTGAATGTATTACAATCGGCCTTTTTTTATTTATCTTTTTTCATTTTTCTATGACAACATTTTAAGTTGGCTGATGCTATTCTCAGTAAAGCTTAGAAAAGTTTTATGACTTTTTGCCAACGTTTCATAAGACTTTTTACAATGAAGAACAAGACCACCTAGAGCACTTCCTCCACCTATCTCACCTTTTACATTGAGGACATTCACAACCCCCGTCAGTATTCTCGAATCTGCACTTCCTCCGCCTATCTCACCTTTTACATTGAGGACATTCCCAACCCCCGTCAGTATTCTCGAATCTGCACTTCCTCCACCTATCTCACATTTTACATTGAGGACATTCCCAACCCCCGTCAGTATTCTCGAATCTGAAGTAACGATAAATATCTAGCAATGAGAGGAATTAATATAATGTTGTATTTTATGAATTTTCTATTGAAAAACAAAAACTATAACAAAAGAAGAAAAAAAAAACACTGGGAGGAAATTTCTTTAACAACACATGTGACAGTTTTTTTCCACCAGTAATAAAATGATTATCTTGGTTTTCTTTGCTAAAATGAACAAATATTCATTAAAAATAAAATAAAATAAAGACCCCCCTCCCCCCGGTATAAAAAAGACAACACATTTGTACCATCTGAACGTTTTCAAATAAGGTCATTTAGATACATGTCGTAGATAAATTGCAAAACACCGCCTGGTCAAAAGCCAGAGGATACTCAAATGACCCCATTTCGACATTATATGGCTGAAATCTAATTTATCAACGCGATAGTTTTGGTACACAAGATATGTCCCAAGGACACCACGCTGACCACATTTACATTTTATCGTCCACATTTTTAGTAGTCAGTGTCCAAATCAATTTGATCCATTTACATTTCATGGTTCGGTACTCTCTTTGAATGGACACTAACATGCGCCGACTTCAAGTTAATGACTTCAATTCTTCAAAGCTTGGGCCAGTTGACCTAGTTTCATCTTTATTACTGTTGGGCTGCCTTTATTAGCCGCCCTTTCATATGAAAACGGAGCCACTGTCCAGTGGCAGCTGGTTCAGAATAACTCGAGTAGACAGGTGTGCGACAAGGGGATAACAAAGCATCTATCCTGTTTATGTTTTATGTTACTGAAACGTCCGTTGTTGAGGATGTTTTAGAATTGAAACGCATGACGCGGACGTTTTGGTCAAGGAACTGTTGGCAAAAAAGGGAAATGCTAACTTCATAAGAGATTAAAGACAAATTGTGACATATTTTGCTCTTGCTAACTAAATAGAAAAAAAGATAATTGCAAGACCGTTCATACATCACATCCCTATATCCGCCAGCGTTCTGAGAATTAAGTCTTGTCAAATAATTGATAATCAAAGGTTTGTTTAGAGACCATTTAAATCAAACAAATATTTGCATTTACAGAAGCTGCATTTTCCATGCTTATCTGATGAAAATACAGAGAATAGTTATTCCAGATTCACACTTCCAAATGAATACGGACCTTTACACACAGATAAATGATTTAAAGTTAGTCTGTCTACTGACCAGATAATCAGTTTTGAAATGCTTTCTAAATTTCTACTATCCCTCGTAACTCTGATTATCTAAAAAAAGGGGGACAGACTTACTGGAAATTTGAATAGCGTTTAAGAGATATCTCACGTTAACAGAACATAGGATATGAATACAGACTAAGTGAAAGCTACACACAATTTTCAGGAAACATTTCATATGTTTTCACTTGTTCAGTAACGTGTCAGAAACGCAAAATGGTAATAAGTTCTGACTAGCCTTGCCATTAAATAGATAAAACTTTTCAAGAAAAATTTCTGCCCTGCATGACCAGTGACATTGATTTACCGGATTTTCAGGAATCTTGCTGATAAGCCCAGCCATTTCTGTCAAAATTGATAGGTTTCATGAATGACTGATATATTCCTTATCGTACTTGAGAGAATACAGAATTTCAGTCTGTAGGGAGAATTTATACATGTATTCTAAAACTAAACTTTCTAACGTAACGTATTAGAATTTAAAATTTGATTGTAACCATTGATGTTTGTAATTTAAAACATAATTGCATTTTTTAGACTTCCGTAATAATTATTTTGGAAAATAGCTTGGTTGTTCCTTTTGATTACTTTTATGATATATACCCTCAACATTCATGTATTGATCTCACACAAAAATCTATATAACTGAGATGAATAAGGTTACTAAGTTATATTAAGATGAACCGACGGATGTTTTTATACACATAAGCCTCAGAATTAGAAGGGCGCAAGTGGAAAATCATAGTTTTCGGCAAAACGAAAAAAAAAAACAAACTGTCTATGACAGATACGCCCTTCTAATTCTAAGGGCGTAAGTGGACTTTTCTGGTACAACAATCAAGTGCAGATACGCTCTTCTATTACTAGGATTCTGAAAAACTTTTCACTTACGCCCTTTTATTATTGGTGAATTTGGTCAACACAGCAGTTTGTGACAATATTTTTTTACAGAATTATGCCCCTTGGTGTGTAGTTTCAAAAAAATGTATGATTCATAAAAGGGCGTAACTAACACTTACGCCCTTCTAATTCTGGAACGTCGAATTATGCGACTTGTTTTGTATAAATTACTGGGCCTATCCAACATCAAAAATGAAAGAATATGGATAGGAATGAAAATAAAAACAAAAACAGTGTTGAGACCTTTTCAAACAACAACAACAACAACAACAAAACGCTTACAAATTCGCTTTTTAAATATATTCTTAATTCTCTTTCAGTTGTTTTAAATGAGAAACAAAGAACAGCAAAACGAAGACTGATTGAAGAAAACAGAGAAAGAAGAAGGGACGAACAAACGAAAACAAAGACGAAAGAAAATTATCAAGACCAAGATGTTCTCACTGATACAGATAGGGGACTTATTTGTGAAGTGGTCACTGCGTATGAATACACTGCAGGAAAAACTCAAAACTCTAATAAGGTAAACAATGACAAAGATTCAAAAGCAATAGCTACGTTCTATAAACACAACATCTCCAAAAACAAAACTCCACAACAGTATATATAAGATGTTTTACCTTGTTTTGTATTAATTATTTATATGTGTTTTTACCTATCTTTTGAGTGTTCGTGTTTACAAATGTTTTAGACCCTTTCACTTATACACAACTATCAGCCGTAAAATTAAAAGTGATTTTAACTGTATATGTATTGCGAGAGATTATTTGTGCTATATTCGATAATTTACGGTATTCACTTAATTGAGTATTTACGAAAGTGCGATTATTGTTATAAGTAGCTCTAGTATGTTTCAGTAACTGGCTAAATATTACGAAAAGCAAGTCGGAGTACAGAATGTTAAGCCTCTCGAAAATATATTGAGTAAAGCATCCTTCAGTCTCCGGCATGTTGTTCTGTCACAAATCAGAATCCTGGAGTTCAGTTTCTCAAATCCTAAAAGATCCTTTTCTAGTAAAGTTATATAAGGACATTCTGGTAATAAAATGTCCTGAAATAAGGATCAGTAATGAAAAGTTCAAGGCCTGTTAACATACCTATGGTGAGATCTAGAACTCTGCAAAGTTTCATTGAAATCTGAAAAATAAATAAAACCGCAACAAAAATGCTACGCATGCATTGTTATTTTCCCAGAAAACAACCCCTGGCCCCATACAGTTTTGTTTATCACTGGTTGTCTACATGTTAATAGATACCAACGCATTCTCGTTTATTGACATTTTCATATTGTCTAGCATTCAATTAACGTATATTATAAAAGCAGTCAAAGAAGTACCTTGTCTCCCAACATCTTTACTTTTAAAGATTTCAACAACTTGTAGTATGAGAATTGTAAATTAGAAATGATACATCTCTTAGCTTAGCTCTAAAACCCCGTGTCATGAGCCACCCTGAGAGAGAGAGTTTGTATATGTGATAAAGATGATTGGATGGCAGTCTTACTTATTATTTAAACACACCATGAATTATTAGCTGCGATTAAATTTCATTTTCTTTTATTTAGTACCTTCTTTGCATTTAGGGAACATTTGAAATTACAGAATCATCTATGTATATAAATAAGTATGTAGCCCTTTCAGACACATTTTTAACGTAACCTGCGGTATTATAATGTTATTAATTATGTCTTGTTATTTGTCCGAGAAATGTCGTATTGTTCCAAGGCCTTATGCCAATACAAGTACTAGAGGCTGTGAAATCACTTAATGAATCAAAATTTTGCTATTCATCCCTGTATTGGACTACGTAATTTAACAAATCGAAATGCTCGAATCCCATATATATTTTTGACCCGTTTTCTCCTTCTGATCCCGTTTTTACTGGCCCTGATTATATAATATTGGTTCAGTTCAGTTTGTATTGACATACCTGTTTCATACAATATGCACAAGTTATCAAATATGTGTTCTTTATGCATAGGTGAATAATAGTTACTTTTGTATGACAGAGGCCAGATATGAAAAAAAACCCACAAAAATAACAACAACATCAATGAATAACCTGAGCATATACTGTAAAAATGATACATTTTGTGAGGGATTTGTTTTCGCAGTCTGTACTAATTGTCCGTATTCATGAAGATAAATAATCATGTATGTTTCATTATAGCAAAATATCGCGAACCTCCTACCATGAGAACACATTCGAACTTTAAATATAATTTTGACCTCGCGAAAATATATGATTTTCCAGTATTTGTGGAAATTTGATTTTATTGTCAACTTTCAGGGCGAATACGAGGGTGTCAGTGCTGAGATTCAGACTCAGGATCCCGAGTCATGGCATCAACTAGCCGAAGCAATGACCCCATCTATAGTCAAGGTTGTTGAATTCGCTAAAGGTGTTCCCGGTTTTACTGAGGTAATTTGCGATAAACATATATCTAAACCCTAACCCTGCTAAATTTCTATAATGAACTTGCCCATCTTTCAATTTGGACAGTGCCATTAACTGTTAAAAGGGGTACTTATCTAAAAGATACTGACTGAATGGCGAACAGTGCAGATCCTGATCACAGATGTGCAGGCTGATCATGATCTGCACTGGTCGCAAAGGCAGAATCAGTCGTGTACAATATGATAAAGGTTAATACATTGTAATGTTATTCTGAAACAGATAGCATTTATCATTATTCCTATATGTTATGCTATTGTATCATTTCCATACATATTCAAGAAATAGGATTCATAAGATGTAAAATATAATCCGAAAAAGTTTTGAAAATTAGGTTAATTTTGTTGTAAATGATACCTGAAACTTTTTCCGAACATTTTATTATATACCTTTTTATGTCTGAAACACAAGTGAATACAAAACCATGGTTTTGTACTGCACTCCAGCTGGATACGGAAAAGCCCGAGACTGACTAGTTTTTCAGAAATACCGACCATTTTCTTTTGATGAGTACTCTTGAACATAGTAATACTAATAATACTAATAAAAAATGATTACAATAATAATAATTATGAAGATGATGATGATGATGTTGACAATGATAATAATAATAATAATAATAATAATAATAATAATTGTATGATAATGATAAAATATTAATATTGATAATGACAATAATAATATTGTTTTTAATACTGACAATAAATATAATGATAAATTGAGCCGCGCCATGGGAAAACCAACATAGTGCGTTTGCGACCAGCATTGAGCCAGACCAGCCTGCGCATCCGCGAAGTCTGGTCAGGATTCATGCTGTTCGCTTTCAAAGCCTATTGCAATTAGAGAAACTGTTTGCGAACAGCATGGATCCTGACCAGGCTACGCGGATGCGCAGGCTGGTCTGGATCCATGCTGGTCGCAAACGCACTATGTTGGTTTTCTCATGGTGCGGCTCAAATAATAATCTCGATTTGGCTACACTTAAGGTCAAATAAACAAAAGTACATTTCTGAAGGCCCATGCCATTTTGTAGATTTGTTGTGTTCTGCTTTAAGTTGTAATCTATTTTAATTCCTTAATACACCAGATCCAGAATGACCTAAGTTAATAGAAGTTTTTAGTTGCTATACTTTATTCCTGTATTTCTATAAAACCTGAATGGAATTAAGTCATGGCCTTGCCGCAAAGTATTTAGATGACCTTAAATGACTCGATTAAGCCCTCTAAATTCCATTAAAGCCGAGGTATTTCTTCTTCTTCTGTAGTTGCCCAATAATTCATCAAAGGTCACAGTATTTCATGCATGGTACAGAAACTTAGTCCAGATTAAATTCACAAACAGAGTCCAGAACAGTTCTTATTTTTATTAACCGTCAAGATATTTCTAATATCATGAATCATTTATTTCAAAGTTTGATGTCTAAATGTTATAGAATTTTAAAAAGTAGAACTTTTCTAAAAGACACAGAAAGCTGTAACAATGATATCAAATACAAGGTGGTTGTTACAATTTCATATATGTAGCTTTTGAACTTTATATCAACCTAAATACTGAGAATAAGTGTAAATGTTGATTTAATTTAAAATGCAAATAATAGTGAACTTAATTACACTGCCAGTAATATTTGAAAGTTAATGAAATGGCAAATACTGTTAAAATAAAGACAGTAGTGACACTTGCTTACATTTGCTAATTATATCTTATACGTTTCTTAAATGATAAATTACTTAAGTTACAAAAAAGAAATGTAATATAGGCATATATGTTCCGTTGAATGACTCAAAAGCAATCTTTTGACTAAATATGGATTGCTTTTATATCCGTTTTTATTCATTAAATTTATTTCATACCCCCTTTGATGTACTATGTCTCTACATGTGTTTCTGGGATGTCCCGTAATAAATGTCCAGATGTACGTATTTAATAGGTCAGTTGTACACAAATGTTACCAGTAAATAACATGTGATGATACAAAAAATGTACATTTTGTTGACCATATCAACGAAACAAACATACAATTAGACATAACAACATAACAATAAATACTTGATCGAGTGTTATCAGATATCAGCAACATTTGAAAAAATATCCCGCCCTCCCCACACCAAAAAAACAACAAAAAAACAAAACAAAAAAAAAAACAAAAACAAAACAACAACACAGCAACAGTAGCAACAACAAAACATGCACCTTACAAACTCTCAAACATTAAGTCAAGCAAGAGCCAACTGGCAACAACAAAGCAAAAAATAACACAAAACACAACGATTGGAACAACAATGTTCATGTAAAGAAAGCTCTTTATAAATAAACCATATGAAATATATGCAGTAAGGATTAGAAAAACAAAACTAAAACGAACAGTCAGAAAAACATCGATGTAAGAATTAAGCAATTAAAAGAACACAGATGGGGATCGCCAATGAACGTCAAATGGCCAATCACAACTTTGTAGTATATACTTGACACATGACTCGCCTTTAGTTCCAGCCATATTTTTAACATGTCCTGTTTTCAGACTTTTGGATGTCAGTATTGCTATGAAGTTGTGACTACTTCCGTGACATTTCAGGGTTTACATACACGAGTTCTTTAATTCGTAAGTGAATGTTCAGCCTTTATTGTTTTAAATACGCACATTAGACCATTTTGAGTTTAAACTTAAAGCGTTGTACGACATGCTTGGGCATTCTGGCATTTAAAGTTTTTTTTCGAAACAGGCAATCCCAACCGACGTCATATATATTAAATTTACAACAGTCAAAGCTGTGCCTCACTTGTTATTCTTAACATTTATAGTGGTCAATATTGGACTGACGCCAGACAACTTAAACTGACCATTTGGTTTGTGTGTAGATAAATCAATCTGCTATCAAATTCCTGGTGAATATATCATCAATCTACTGCGAGGTCAACTGGTCAATGACTTTATGCTAAGGTCAAGAATTTGTGATAGACTGCCAAGCAATATAGGTCGCTATGCCGGGAATGTATATGAGCCGTGCCATGAGAAAACCAACATAGTGGGTATGCGACCAGCAAGGATCCAGACCAGCCTGCGCATCCGCGCAGTCTGGTCAGGATCCATGCTGTTCGCTTTTAAAGCCTACTGCAATTAGAGAAACCATTAGCGAACAGCATGGATCCTGACCAGACTGCGCGGATGCGCAGGCTGGTCTGGATCCATGCTGGTCGCAAACCCACTATGTTGATTTTCTCATGGCACGGCTCATATATATATAACAATCTTTTCTGCTAAACAAGAAATAAGTGTGTTTTATGTTTTATATCACGAAGCAGTTGAACCAGTTTACATACACATGAACTTTTATAACAAAGGTTGCTCATGGTACTTCAAAATGTTTTTTAAAGACATTAAACAGTTATTGTATGCTATATCTTACAGAGACTAAAACTCGCCATCACAACAAATATAACATAACTCAATAAAATGCCTTGATATATTAATAGATAAAAAATATTTTATTAAAATGCATTGATGCATTAATA
Source organism: Mercenaria mercenaria (assembly GCF_021730395.1). NCBI lineage: Eukaryota > Metazoa > Mollusca > Bivalvia > Venerida > Veneridae > Mercenaria > Mercenaria mercenaria. The sequence goes on from NC_069378.1 coordinate 60,925,828, forward strand.
AATAGAAACGTTTTCATTAAAATGCAATGATACATTGATAAATGTAAACTATTTCCTTAAAATGCCTTGATAAATAAATTGATTAAACTGCCTTGATAAATTAATAATTATGAATTATTTCATTAAAATACCACGATCTAACAACATAGTAAGTGATTTCCTTAAAATGTTTAGAATATAAATTATGTCATTAAAATGCCTTGATACATATGCTTAGTACGAAAACTTGTATTTGTTAAAGATTATTCGCCCACATATTTTCTGACCAGTAGGTTAGGTGACCTTGGTCACAAAAATTGACAAAGTTAAATTGATCGGTCTATGCCTTAAAGCAGTGAAGTTTATATTGAAAGTCTATTTTTATCTTTTGCTCACTATATATTTTATCAGCTGTACTATAATAACTGATGAGACAAAGATACTATAGAAATTCGGTTCTACATTTAAAAGCGAATATGTAATTTTTGAAGTTACACACTTGGTTGGATGTTTCTCTTCACAATCTTGAAATTTAGAAATGGCAAGGTTCCTACATTTAGAGATATCGAGGCTGCATTTTTGGACTGGGTACCCCAATCTCAGTATCATTTAGGCTGAACACCACTAAATCCAGCTGTTCTTTATTTCATATAAAATTCACTCACTTCATAACGGTTTTTCGACATTTTCTAGCATATCAGATTTTCAGAGACTTATATTCCCATAAAGAACTAGATCGCTACTTTAGAAAAACAAAAAGAAAATGGGGTGTTAACTTTTATATAAGAAAACTACAGTTCGTTAAATACAACCCGCTGAATTTACTACTTTTCGCTTCTTTCAATTTCTCTTTTCGTGACATTAAATTCTTACGCCGCCATTTTTATCTAGCATGCAATAGGAACATGCTGATTTCAATAGAATGCAAAGTGATACATACTGAAACGCGGTAGGGTAAAAGTAAGCACGTTGCTGCCGAGAAAATGCACTAGGAAAGGAAAAAAGATTAGTACTATTTATATTTGGACTACTTGTGACTAGACCTGCGGAGGCTTACATTCTATTTGGTAGTGATCAGCCTTTAGAAATGGCAAGGTTGCATTATGGACTGGGTAATCCCAATATCAGTTTCATTTAGAAATGGCAAGGTTGCATTATGGACTGGGTAAACACATCTCAGTTTCATTTAGAGATGGAAAGGTTGCATTTTCTAGGACTTTTAATCCCGAATCTTAGAGTGGGTACAAGAATCCCAGTTTCATAACCCTAGAGCCATATTGTTCAAACAATGAATGGAATTCAATTAAGTTATATAATACCAGTGTCAGGGAATAAGGGATATTGACATACAAGTTTTCATTCACTACCATGCTGATTCTAAATTATTACATTGCGGGTTGTCCTTTCGATTAACTTTTTATAAAAGTTTACAAGCAGAATGGAAATCGGTATCAAATGGTGTGTGAAAATAAAGAATTTCAATTTAAAATCTATATGTGTGGTGATATTAACGACTGATTTCTAAATGTAACAAGATTCGGCTTGTATTGTTATTGTATCGAAGCCATGTTTAATTTGATTTTCAAATTGAATTTCGATACTCATAAATAACATTAAATCAGTCTGTTAGATCAATAGGGTCGTATTTTAATCAATGGAAGTGCGATATCAATCGAATACAGCTGGGCGAAATTCTAGAGTTCTTAACAAATGAAAATGATCGATTTAGAGCCAGCAGGGTAAACAGTAGATAATTTAGTCATGTTATGAAATATTGCTGGAACGATAACAGGAAAAAGGTAAAAATATATTTGCAGCTTTTGTAGACCGTGATAAGGCTTTTGGTTCTTGATTCTGTTAAAGCTTTATTTTAAACCTTTACCCTGATAAATTTCTGAAATGGATTGGTTCATCTTTCAATTCGGGCAGTACCACTTATTATTTCAAGGGGTGTTCACTGAAAATTTACTGACTGAATAGCGAACAGTGCAGATCATGATCAGACTGCACGGATATGCAGGCTGATTTTGGTCTGCACTGGTCATAAAGGCAAAATCACTTGCCGTCAGCAGGCTAAGGGTTAATAGAAAAAATTGAATGGATTTTTCTTGATTAAAAAATATTACTTGTCTAATTTCAATAGAAATGATACATATTTACGATATGTTTAAGACTAACTGGATAAATTGATTCAAGACATTTATTCACCAGTTAACACTTGGAGTTCGAGTCGCGCGAGGAAGCCATACAGCTGTCTTAAAGAGTACCTTGAGTCTTTCTTCATATTGAAGCTTGAAAGCCGTCATATGACATGAACACTGTCGGCTTCACTAAACACCAACACACTAGTTTACCCAGATATGCTTTACAGGTCATAGTATCTACAAAGGTCGTTTCGATATTTAACCAAAAGGGAATAAAACTGGCAAAATTTATCAATGGTTCAAGTACTTTTGGATAGTTTTGATGGTTGGTGATAGGTCATGCACTATTATCATAATATGATGACCTTGATAAAATGTTAATGACCGCTCTTTATGATATACATTTTACCCTTGGGTGTATTTGCTATTTTATAAGGATTGTCATTTTTTAAGCATACTGGTGATTCATCACTTTTCATAAAAAATATTTAATACAAACGTTAAAAAATGTAGCAGTTACATTATGATTTCTTTGATTTTTATCTTTTAATTTTATTAACAAAAATGTCATAATGTCGATTTTATGATTCTTGTAAATGCAGATTATAAAAAAAATGCTGACTGTCTAAATATCGCATATATTGCGTATTGCACATAATCTATCCAACATTTATTTGAAGAATAATTCCGTAAGTGTTAGTGCTGACTATCAAAACAAAGATATACATGTTATATGGTTTGCTTATTAAGGTAAGCACGAGGGCCTCTATTTTTAGGTATTTTTCTTGCATTTAATTAAATGCATAAAATACATGTTACGATTTTTATTGATATCACTCAGTACTAGTGCACCACCTTGGCGGACTGGACAACATACCTTTGCGAGCGGCAAAGTATAGTTTAAAGCAAAATAAAAAATCTTAAAACGAATCGGCGCCTAATCTTACACAGGGTGTTCAATACAGGATTCAAAAGTGACCACGCCCATTTTCAATCAACATGGAGTTAACAAAGGGTGATTCGATTACAATAACACCGATTTTGTTTGGGATATTTATTGACTGATAGCCCGGAAAAAAAGATATCACATTTTTCTCCATGATCATTAAAACAATTTCCATGAAGCATGTTGGGAAGGTTCAAACGCCGCTATGGTAGGCCATTTACCTTATAAGAGGGTTTATAAAGGTCGAATACATGTTAGAAATGATTCGGCTTTTGATTCAGTTGGTCACAGGATAACATGGCTTAAATACGATTAAAAAGAAAACTAACGTTGCGGTAAGGAGCATGAAATTGTTATGTTGCTTACATTGTTGTTTAACATTTAAATGTTCAGGATGATCAGAAAGTGTTTGGATCTAACATTTATGATTGTTTTATAAAGATTTGTTTGACATTTTGGACCTTAAAAACGAAGGTTGTTTCTGTTATACAAAGTAAAATAATATCAATTAATTAAAATGGGCTTTCTGTATTTCAGATTGTCTTTGTCAGTAACAAACTGTAGGTTTAAATATTTTGAAATAAGGCGTTGAAATTGCTTTAAATGGAGTACCACTTATTATGACATCAGTGGTTATATTTTTTCTGTCAACCATTGGTTTAAAAACCTTGTGTATGAAAATAATCTCAATCTTTATAGTTTGACTTCTTTCAAATGCAGTTAGGTTAGAACTGCCATGGTATAAAGAACATATATGCACTTGAATGAAAGTAACAGTTGTCTTTACCCTATACGTGACTCTTTTTAAATAAAACACGCCTTTAAGTTTTAGGGTGACTCGTTTAGCACACGTGTGATGTGCTAATTCCTATCTTTCGTCACAGTTGTCATAATAAGTATTATATTTGAGCAAGGATTCGTATTTAATCAACAATATTATTATTGTTCCCCAAGAAAAATAACATTATAAATAGAAGTAGGAAGTGCCAGACAAAAGGATGATGGTCACGTGATAAGCTGATGGGCTATATTTATTTACATTTTCTTTGGAATAGAATACGATTCATATTTTTCGTGCAAGTATCGTTTTGAATTTTGTTATATACCTAAGCATGGGTGAGAACTCTAAATGATAAACTTAAATTTGTTAAAGTTAGGTTCCACAAACTTAAAATAATGTTATTAAACGGAGCGCCATGGTGTGATGGATATTATTTTCTTGGAAAGATGCGAAGACGTTATGATAATTGATTCAACATGGCACCGACTGGAGGCAAGCTTGACCGGTCATTTTCAGCAAAATGTAAGGATTGTAAAGTGTTAGGATCTCTATCTTTCTTAGAAAAAAAATCACGTTTTTCGTGTTTGTGTTGCCAGATGGCATAGATTCGATGGATTAAAGTGTGAGCAAGTGGATATTTGGGATATCGAATGTGCTTGTATTTCTCTGACCATTCGCTTTACGTCAGGAAAGCTCGGACATTGTGTGTAGTTTGTAAAAAAGCTTTGATTAATTAAATATAGCGATTAAAAATTAATAATAATAATAATAATAATAAAAACAAGTCTTGACAAACGATATTCTGATTACTGTATGTATTATTGCAAATGAAAACCGAACCTTCGGCCTTGATGTTCGTTTACAATTGCAGCCATGTATATTTTCCACATTGAAGTTCCGAAACGACATACATATTTTCATTTTATCTTTCATTGTATCATATAATCTTATTTAGATCACACCATGACAAGTTAAACATGACATATGACATATGCTTATTACTTTTATGTTTGGCTCAATTTTGCATGTGCAGAATGCAAGTAAAAAATAAAATCAGCCAAGAAAAATTAAGATAGTCTGAGAATTTACAGTATAACCTTTTTGAAAAATACAGTAAAAAAATTATTCAATTTAGAATAAAAAAAAATATTACTTATGATTTCGGAGTCAGACATTGTTTATATCACAGACTATACAGATTTATTTCATAAGGAATACTTTTATTAATACCTTTGTTGCTAGGGAATATTTTAACAATCTATTGGTGTAAAAACTGATCTGAATGGAAGGTGTCTCACATTATAATTCTGTTGTCTAAAGTTGTTTTGTATAAACCGTATTTATGACACATATGTCTTCTTTTTTCCGTAATAATCGAGAGTATTGCCAAATGTCTTACGTCTATCAACGTATTCGTGCTTTTATTAAAATATGAAAAATATCAGTTGATTTATTTATTTGAGATTTGCTCTATTTTAAAGGTGTGTATCAGCTTTTTCTACTATATTGACCATATATCATTTTTAAGCTCTATTAAGATGATATGATGGGATAATTTATTTTGTCAGGAATCCCGGTAACAGGCAAGAATTCTTACGCTTTTTGAGAACGAAATGTTTACTATTTCTTTTATAGTGTTATTATTAAAAGTGTAAGAGTTTAAACTATTTTTTTTGTCTCATAACTACAATGCAAACATATTCTTGGTCGATATAAACAGCTTGACTGTCATGTTAAAAGGAATATGCTCATTATTTGTAAATATTTTGAATGTACATGTTACTTCAACAATGAAAGATTTAATACCGGTATGCAGTTGGGGCAAAATATCAAGTTCATCTAAAGTCAACTTAAGTATGATATTTTACTCGCTTTTTATGTAAAATAAATTTTGGATGGTAATATACACGGATACAGCCACGTGACATATAGCGCGCGCATATTTTCCTTGTATGTAGAAAATGTACTATGTTGGCGCCATTTTTATTCATAGGATATATTTAGTTGTATCACTCGTGAAACGTTACAACATGAGCTGACACGGACTAAGCGTGTAACGTAAACAGATTGTGTTTTGTATAAATGTGAAATTTAAGATATGTTAAGCCAAAATTTACTTAAAACAGCTAACATGTTACGCAAATATAAATGAATGATTATCATTTGAATAAAACGTGCTTTTGTTACTATTTTTAGCTCAACGTTGAAGACCAGATACTTCTGCTCAAATCATGTTGTATGGAAATAATGTGTCTGCGAGCAGCTTGCAGATTTGATCCGGATGCAGAAACGCTTACTTTACATAATGGGATGAAGCTGCACAAGTCACAGATCCACCAAGGAGGTGTAGCTGTCCTCATCGAACCCATTTTTGACTTTGCAATGGGACTTTCAAAACTGAAACTGGACAAGGCAGAAATAGCGTTACTTGCAGCCATTTTATTAATGCAGTCAGGTATGTAGCTTACAAAACGATTTCTTGTGAAAATCAAGTAAATTTATTTGTTAGAGATATTCATCACCGAAATATAGCATTCTTTTGCCATGTTACATTCTTATTTATGAGCAATAACGTATGCGTTGACACATATAAATCAGATAAAACAAGATATTTGAAAACTTTGGAAACAGAAATTAATGTATTAAGTACATAAATATGATACTGGATAAATACTTTTAAGTTTGGAATAACTGAAATGTAAATGTGTTGGAATATTAGATTAATACTGTTCTAAGAAATCGAAAATAGATTTAATTTTTTTTCCAAAAAACTGAGATAAAATGTTCAGTTAAAAGAAGCACCTTAAATATATCTGTAACATTGCAAGATTGTTTTAGACATGCATGAAGTATTTGTATCCTTTTCAGATCGTTCTGGACTAAAGGAACCTGAAAATGTTGAGAAACTACAAGATGCCATACTTGGTGCTTTCAAACGTTACATAACTGAAAACAGACCTCATCAACCGGTCCACTGGGCTAAAATTCTTATGAAAGTGACAGATCTTAGAACTATCTCTACACGTCATGCTGAAAGAGTGTTATGTATTCGATTGGATAACTCCGGTGAAATTCCACCTCTTTTACTTGAAGTTTTCAATGAGGGTCATGCATGACCCCAATTGTAACTTAGCGGAATATCTTGAATTGACATATTTTGTGGAAAAAAATTCTAATCTGAGGTCGTTCAGACTCATTTTAATATACTCATGCCAGTAAAAGAAGATATATACTTTTTGTTGTCCGGTGTTATTTCGTGGTGATTTTGGTAAATATCCATGGAAACAGTTGGCCATAATTGTTTTTACAAGTTCTTTCATTAGAAAAATTGGGACACGGGCAATGTGTACAATGTTTAGTGTGTGGTTGAGAACCACTCAAGGACGTATGTTACACGATGCATGATTACTTGGAATCAGAATATGCTTTTTAAAAGCTGTGTTTGTTGAAACTATATCTTGATAATTTGAAGGGACACAATATACTTTACTTGAGATCCATTATAAAGTGTGCTTTTTTCTGATATAATTAGAGTCCCGTTTGAATATGCAGGACATGCTTTAAGGTCGACGTATTAGCTGACAAGAATTGTTTCATTTCTAGTATTATTTTAGTGGTAGAAAATATTATGTATGCATATACGTCTTTTTATCAGATTCGAATTACCAAAGAAATAACAAATGAATCAATGGTCTTCCTTGTAGAATACCAAAAAAATTATCAAAATTTGATATTTGACAATCGCGTTTGTACATCGATGGTAATCAGGGAAAACATATATCAAAAATAGTATTTATGTACGGCTGAATAAGGACTGTTTGTTTTTCATCTGTCATTATAGAGTATCTTGATATTTTTGTCATGTAGGAGACAAACTAATAAATATAAGTACAAAAAAAAACACTAGCATACTGATCAAACGTAAAATAAAACACGTTTAGAATACCATTGGTGATGTTAACTTTGCCATTCATTTGAAACATCAAATAAGGGAATACAATTAATTTTAGTCTCTCTCTTTTTTATTTTATTTTATTTTAGTCTATTTATTCCACAGTAATATTTTTGGACTTAACAATTTAATTGCATTTGTAAATAGTACTTAACCTTTAGCCTGCTGGCGGCAAGTGGTTCTGCCTTTGCGACCAGTGCAGACCAAGATCAGCCTGCACATCCGTGCAGTCTGATCATGGTCTGCACTGTTCGCTATTCAGTCAGTAAATTTTCAGTGAACACCCCCTTGAATGATAAGTGGTAATGCCCAAATTGAATGATGGACCAGTCCATTTTAGAAATTTAGCATGCTAAGGGTTAAAAGGTTTTCATAAATTCATCTGACGTCTCTTACATAACGGATTTCCAGATCTCTTGAGTATGAAAAAGTTGTAGTATCAATTTCTATGGCAGTTAAACTGACCAAATGTATTAGCAAATGAAAGTTGTTAAACAAACAGCTAGACAATGAATAATGCATAATAGTACATAAGAGTAGGACAAAAGAATTTATAATTCAGCTCATATTCATTCAGGTATCTAAAATCAAATCAAAAGTGAGCACAGGTTATCCTGAGTTACACATACTAGTATAAAACATATAATGCTGAAATGGCTTTTTACATATATAGCATTAGTAAATGTAATATATTTTGAATATTATGTACATATAGTATACATTAGATATCATTTTGATTGTTTTTACAATTTACATTTAACACGTGTGTTTTGGGTGTTTTATAGTCGAATAAGGGCGAGTATGTAAGCCACAATTCAGGTAAATATTTAGTTGTTTGACAGTCACATGATGTGAATAAAAATCTAAAAATCTAGTTCAACTGAAATTTCTCAAGTAAAAGCTATACATCCAAAATGTAGGTAAAAAGAATCTAGATTACATAATTTTGACAAAGGTGGTTGGTTCTTAAAATTGTCTCAAATAATAGAGAATAGGTGTCTTTAATAATTTTCTGAATGAGTATTATGATAGATTTAAACTACCTGTATAATGATAACAAAAATGAAGAATATTTCAGCAAAGGAGTATGTTAACACAATCAAAACCCTTTAACTAAAGGTTGTCATATATTCATAGTCATGTTGCTATGGCTTATATTCGTAGTCATGTTGCTATGGCTTATATTCATAGTCATGTTGCTATGGCATATATTCATAGTCATGTTGCTATGGCTTATATTCATAGTCATGTTGCTATGGCTACAAGACTTGTAATCACAAATATAAGGTTTTGTTACAAAAGAACATGACTAATGTTTCCTTCAGGGCTGATGTCAGGTTTTAAGACAATGGATGAATGTGAAATGGAGATATTACAAAAAGAGATCATACAAAACATATATATTTGTATCAGGGAAAGGAGATATTGTGAAAAATAAAAACAATACCATGACAGGAACCAAATGAATCTAACTAGTAGTCTAAGATTTTGTTTTGAGAAAAAAACCAAGCAACCAGAAAGTCTTAAAATGAGTTATTTTAACATTGTTTTGCAAAGGTCTTTGTCAAATACTAATAGCACAAGTTCCACTTCTAATGAATTTCTTTTTCTAGTCTTCTGTTATCTTAATTACTTATCTGTTTAACTATATACATGATCTACCAAAATCAACTTACTGATTATATAATTATATATTGAAAATTATCTTATTTATTATCTGTCAAAATCTTTTTAATGTTCTTGTGGTTTCTTATATAATACTGCCTTACGTGATTACTGGGCTAGAAAGACACAAGTCACCTTGATTGTTGCTATAACTATTCTAATTCTAAAATTCATCAACATACAATTATACTGGCATCAAACAGGTAGTTACTGTAGGCAGGCGGGGCTTAACATGGCAATTGGTAGCCTGCTGACCAATAGTTTCAATACATTACAGGTTTCCTTTTTATTTTTGTTGTATTGATTAATCATTAAATTGGCTAGAATATCCAATTTGCATATTTTCTAATTTCTGAAATAAAGGCATTTTCTCATAATTCATTTGTAAATATTTTTTTAATTAATTAGAAGCATTTTTAAAAGGACTGCTAAGTGTCTTTTAAAGTGCAAGTGCGTGGCATACACTGTTAGATACCAAACATTACATTACATTTGAGAAAGATGACTAAACGTTTTAGAATTCTTAAAAGACTCCTTTTCAACTTAGAACTAAATTCCATTGATGACAGAGCTGATATTTTTCAGTCCTTGTGTGACTTACATACTCGTTCTTTGTTTGACAGTGGGGCAACAAGATTATTGTTATATAGAAAACTATACAAATTCTACCTCAATCTGTATAATATAGTTTTGTTATTTAGATTTTTAGTGATGTGTGATGTTTTTAATTGTCTTATGGAAATTGTATTTTCAATTTGTTTTCTGATAAACAATTCTCTTTGATATTGGCAGTAAGTCGCATATTCCAGTATTTTGTTTTATCTTTTTACAGATTTTGTTATACATTTTTACAGTTTTATTCAGTTGCACTTAGACAATTCACATACATTGTAACATATTTCGTATATATTTGGTATTTCTAAACATTTTATTTCCTGTAAGTGTTAAAGTGTGAACAGTTTTTATGTATATACAAGTCTGTGATTTTTTTCAGGACTGGTCCTGATTTCAGGTTTTGAGTGCAAGAATTTGAAATATATATAACTATTTAAAATGGATATTTCAGCCTTAGAAAGTAGATTTTCAGGCTTTTGATTTTTGACTGAACCTCAGGCCTGACATACCTTAGAAACCATGAAACACATGTTGTCAATGGAGTGTCTGGTCAACTGTGCAAAAACTTAAAGAGAGAAGAGAATATTATGAATGAAAACTATGATAAAGAGATATTGTATAAACTCAGCAGTTGTTTCTCCGAAAATTTCAGGAGAAACTTTTATTAAGATTAAGCATTGTCAACATTGTATTACAAGTTTCTACTTTCTGGACTTTGGACACCAGACCAAATTTAGAAACTTTTTAATTTGACTCATTTCAAGTGTACATAGAATGCTTGTTAAAAATGGGGCATCATGTATCCTTAAACCTTAACAGCATTTATAAGCAGCATGCTAAGTAAGAGCACAGGGAGGGCGTGAGTTTGAATGTCTCAGCAATTAAAGGGAGACAATCGAACAAAGTGAAAATATTTCAAATTTTATATAAATAACATAGTTTTGGTGTCGTTTGAATTAGATTGATAAAAATTGTCAACAAAAGAGTAATAACTAAGTAAGCAGGGAGTTTTGCTGATAGCTTACTTTGTGTTTTACTTTTACTTGGTGTTTGTATCAAAGGAAATGCGACTTATGTCAGTTCTCTTTAGACAATGTTATGAAGATAGAATTTTCACGAGGCAGTTGTAAATCATCGGTGTTAATTGCAATGATTAGTTATATTTATTTTTAGAATTAATTGTATATTGTCACATCTAAGTGTTGTTATTTAAATGTCATGTTTCATTTATGAATGTAAAAGGCCGCTACAAATGACAGATTTTAGCTGTACACTACTGATTAAATATGAAGTAAGCCAGTCTGTACATAACTATTACTTTAGCTCATACAACATACATACACCACCATGAAATATGGAATAGAATATGCTTTATATTCCTGCTTCAAACCCTGAAGATGGGCCATTTGACTTGCTGGATAAAATGGCTTCAAATATTATAATGTTGAAATAAATTTAGGATACATGTGTATGTAAAAATTATTATTTGTAATACCTTAAAATGATGGAGTAATTAGGGATGGCAGTGTGGAGAATGTATTACAGGGATGTTTTACAAAAATGTTGATACATTTTTCATTTATTTGCAAAATTAATATAATAATTGTATATATAAACATAAAACAGTTGAACACTTGTGAGGTAATTAGTGCTGTACACCTAAATTTCATCGTCTGTAGATGCCTAAAAATGATAATTATCGTGTAAAACGCATAAATGTGTTTTGTTTAAATGAACGTACTTGAGAATGAGTTGCGCTTTCTTGCGCATAGAGTCATATTTGTTGTGTAATTGATATATTGTATGTTATTTTACTCGGTTAAATGACTGTGTAAACCTATGTGCTCTCCGATTGATTTTTATGACAAAATTGTCTACATATTTGTGCTGTGTATATGTGATGTGCTTTCGACTGAAATACTAAATTTTACTCAGTGCTGTATTCTTTGTGAACACATTGTAGTTTTCAACAGTGTATTCTTCATGAACACTAACTAAACTCATTTTTCTGCTAGTGCTGAGAACAGGATAGTGTTATAATTGTGTGTTTTGTGCTTGCTTGTTAACATTATTTGTATTAGTGCTGTTTTATGCCCTTTAATATTGCCTGTTTGTCAGCTGATATGAAAAGACGTGTTTGATTGTACATGAGCAAACATTTTTATAGATATTTTAAAACAGAAAGCTAAGAAATAACATTCAAGCAGCTAAATGTGTGTTGGTCATTAGCTAATGAATAACATTCAAGCAGCTAAATGTGTGTTTGTCATTAGCTAATAAATAATATTCAAGCAGCTAAATGTGTGTTTGTCATTAGCTAATAAATAACATTCAAGCAGCTAAATGTGTGTTTGTCATTAGCTAAGAAATAACATTCAAGCAGATAAATGCGCGTTTGTCATTAGCTAAGAAATAACATTCAAACAGCTAAATGTATGTTTGTCGTTAGCTAAGAAATAACATTCAAGCAGCTAAATGCATGTTTGTTATTAGCTAAGAAATAACATTCAAGCAGCTAAATGTATGTTTGTCATTAGCTAAGAAATAACATTCAAACAGCTAATTGTATGTTTGTCATTAGCAAAGAAATAATATTCAAACAGCTTATTGTATATTTGTCATTAGCAAAGAAATAATATTCCAACAGCTAATTGTATGCTTATCATTAGCTAAGAAATAATATTCAAGAAGCTAAGTGTGTGATTGTCATTTTGTTCAGCAGATCAGTGCTTACCAAGTTAGTATAACATTATCTGTAACACGATATTCCACTTAAGGGACATACTGAAGCAAGTTAAACACATGTCATGTAATTTATGTATTTAAGTATGTAAGATAAAGTTTTGACATATGATTAAAACACTTTTTTATGTAATTCATGTTCTATCATTTGAGACAAATGTTCTAATGAGTAATGCGGTATTTAAAACTTTTAAATAATAAATATGCAATTCAAGGTTATTGTCATGAAATTCGAGCAGTTGTTGCAAGCAAGTGCAAGTAGGACACCAGATATTCCTTGTCATAGAATTCGAGCATTTTAGCTTTATTATATGATATCAGCACCTAAAGTAAGACTCAAGACATTCCTTGTCATAGAATTCGAGTGATTGTTTCACGCAAAAGCAAGTAGGACCCAAGACATTCCTTGTCATGGTATTCGAGCATTTTAGCAAAACAGAAACATGGAAACAGGTGATTACTTTTGATAACTTGAACATGAAATATTAATATCATGACTTGACCTATATAGCTTGGAAGTGGATATGGAATCAGAATTTGAACATTTATTATAACTTTAAGTGGATATCCAAAGCAGATAATTGTTTGAAAACTTGGTACACCGGCAACTCTAGTGCTTTTTGAGAATAGTATCCATATATATCAATCCTTCCCCATGACTAACACTTTTAAGGTACTGTATGTCATTGTAGCTCTAAAAAATAACCTCCGCAAGAGAAAATGTATGAACATCATTACATTGTTTAAATAAATTCCTTGGCGGGATTTGAAGGTGAATTTAATCTTTAGATACAAAATTACTATACAGCATGTATTTGCAAAATAACCAGTAATGTTAAATGCAAGATATTTAGGTCACCCCGTAATTACAAATGTTGTATAGATAGTACTTGTCTTCTCTTTTTTGTTAAAGTAGTGGATCGGCAGTTTCCGCCCGATTACAGTTTATTCGTATGTGATTTCGGCATTTTCCGGAACAGAAGTCATGGACTCGTATCAGTTACGTAAACGTCCGAAGAATGCCGAAACGCCATTTGAGAAAACGTTATCATACGGAAATTGCCGAGTGCCACCAAACTCAAACACAGTGTTACCTCCCCTTATCGGTACTGTAAATTGTTTGCCAATATTCCTGCGCGGAGGTTGGATTGCCACAACAAATACGACTTACAAGCATGTACTATTTCTTTGTATCTTTGTCCCTCCCCATTTAAACCTATTATGCATTTATGATTTATTAATTATTGTTTTGACTGAATGATGTGTTATGAATTGTCAGTTTTGTTGTTGTGTATATGTTGAACATGAAATTGTAAGTTCATTTAAATGTGGAAGACTGTGTTTTTAAAAGAGAAATGTGAAATGTGAAATATTCATTAGTCATAGGCCATTAAATAGGTGTGTTTTGGCCGATTTATTTATGAGTAAAAACGGAACAGTTTATATGTTGATTTATAGTTATATGTCTTTAATATATGTTTAAAACTGTGTTATTTTATTTCTATTTTTAGATGAGTGTAAATGTAGTAGCGCTAAATGTATGAGTTATCTCCCCTACTTGAACTCAGTATAGATGTAGTCAAATATAAGAGAAAACAAGTAGCTGTGAGCCTTTTTTGATATCGATTATTACTAAAACTAAATACTGATGTTTCATTTGAAGCAAATATTTTATTTACTTCTATGAACAGTTAACAAGTATGAATGGTTTCATGGCGTATTACTAAGTTTTTGCATACTTTATGGTGAATATTGTAACACAGTATTATTGTATTGAAAATGAAGGTTTATATCGCAATTCAGCATTGTTACAAAAAAGTTCAAATGTATTATTCAGCATTGTATTTAACTTTGCATTTGATCATTGACTTACATAAGTGACAATAAAAATAGAAAAGCATGTGGTTATTTATTGTTGTTTTCATTATGTGACAGCTTCTTGTAGAAAGAATGAAAGCCAAACACCACGGTGTATACCCATATCGGATCCCTCTTTGCGGAAAATGAGAAAACGGATCCCTCTCTGTTCGCGCACATGACAATCTCTGTGCTAAACAATGAACTGCAACGTCAGTCAGCTCGGACAGTCAAATTTTTCGCCCTAAACACATTTTTGTGGAAAAAGCATATGGCTCACGAAATAGCGTAGCTATATACCATTGCTTTTTTATTGTAACATTTGTTTTATCAGTTGACACAAGTCCAAACGAAGATGGAATATAGCCGGAGGTACTGGCTTGGATGAACATCCTGCGATGTTTATGAAACTTATATACAACTTTTCTTTGAATATAGCAAATATCTGGTACCTTAGATGTAAAGCCGTTGATCCTATCTTATTTGTAAAAACACAATATGTGGATATTTTCATCATATTTCGTTATAAACGCTCTACTTTCGATTTCTTTAATGCACGGGATCCCTCTCAGTCGGCTCAATTTTGTCTCACAGGATTCCTCTTGACTCTTTGCACACGGCACGGGAACCCTCTCGGACACAATTAGTTTTCTATCGGCACAGGTGCCCTCTCAATTTAATTTCAATGTTAGAGTTATGAAATGGAGTTCGTTTTTAAAAGCAAAACAATAATTATAGGTTATAATCTATGCACAAGTTTTGCTGCGGAAATAGATAGTACAACTTTAGGAGCGCAATATTGTTCCGCTAAAGAACGATCGAGTTCATATTTACCGATGCAAAGATGATAACCTTTTTATTACATACGCATAGAATGTAATGTATAAAAAACTGCACTATATATATTTTTTTCAATAGTCTGAATAAGATTGACAATACTGAACTAAATAAAAAAAGTTAATGTCACGACACACATTCAATTACGCCACGCATCCGATATGAAAGTCAGGCGTCAGTGTATGTACCGATGTTTTCGGTACAGACTTGTGTGCCCGGGCGAACGCGGGTTTGTTATGATAAGTACAGATGTGTTGCTGAACCTTTTCAGACTAGCTATGCATGAATGGCCCCTCTTTTTATCAAATCAAATTATACAAATTCGCATTTAAAAGTTATTTGTGTATCACTCAGATATCTACTGAAGAGCACTAGTGTTAGTAACTCGAAATTTCGAATTTCGAGTCACTATATATCTTGCCCTTTTATCAGCAAAATTTGAACGTCTGTCCGTCAGTCAAAGGCCAAAAATGTAGTGGACAACTTTTGACTCTTCAAAGTGGAATCATCTATATACACATCCATATATTGTATCCAACATGTAGGGACTTGAACATATACTACAATACATCAATCTATGACCTACTATAGTAACTGTATCCAGGATATATACCCTCATTTACATGTATAATATATTCATGTGTTAGGGGCTCAAAAAAGGTCGAAAACCTTCCTGGCATGGTCAAAATAGTGAAATATTCTAAGTTTGAATACTTCCCGGTCACCTTCTATGACCTCTCCTCAAACTCAAGGTCTGTCAAGGTATCCAATTTTGGTTAAACTCATAATTATAGATACATCAACATTAACACTTGTAGTAAGTAACTCGAAATTTCGACTTTGTAACGCTAACATAGTAACTCGAAATTTCAACTTAATAACTCGAAATTTCGAGATAAGTGACTCGAAATTTCCATTTGATAACTCGAAATTTCGAGTTGGTAACTAGAAAAATTAGTTAATGAATGACATACACCTGGCACTAACTCTCTTCCTTAGGTATCAGTTAATTTGATAATAAAATTTAAATATGAATGCTATGTGAATTTGCTGATTTATTTTCATTTTAAAAGCATATTAAAGGAAGAAAAACACCATGATCTATACCCTTAGAAACAGCTGTTGTTTTCAATAAGAATACCATCTCAAAATTCTAACAATAAAATTGAGGGTGCCGGTGCCGATAGAGAATTTTGTCAAACAGGGTTCCAGTGCCGGGTGCAGAGAGTCAAGAGAGATCCTGTGAGGCAAAATTGCACCGACTGAGAGGGATCCCGTGCATCAACAAAATCGAAAGTAGGGCGTTTTTAAAGAAACATGATGAAAATATCCACATAAAGTGTGTTTACAAGTAAGATGGGATCAACGACTTCACACCTAAGGTACCAGAGAGGGATCCGTTTTCCCATTTTCAACAGTGAGGGGTCCGATATGGGTATACACCGTGAACTCGTTAGTTATAGATAAGATATACCAGTATATCTAAAAGACCCAGAAAATGTTTTTGGTCTATAAATATATATACGTCTCTGTGAGTGCAGTTGTTTCAATCTGTCGGCCTACAGACACAATATCTAAGACATATCCTATGAGATAAACCCTTTATTTTATTGGACAAACTTCTTCGATTTTGGTTGGGTGGCTGTCCATGAGTTCAGTAATTGAGGACTCATTATTTAAACAGGACAGTGTTATTACCCTATGATTAATACCACAGTCACACATACGGCGGGGATAGCTACGTCTAGCCACGGATAGAAACGTAGTAATCCGTATCGATCCGTACCTGAGCCGTACCTTAAAGTAGTAATCCGTATCAATCCGTACCAATCCGTACGGCTCAGGTACGGATCGATACGGATTTCTACGTTTCTATCCGTGGCTGGACGTAGCTATCCGCGCCGTATGTGTGACTGGGGTATAATAACAATGTATAGTATATACAGAACTTGTAACGTAGTGGCCAGTGTACTTGAAGCTTTCTTTAAAACACAAGACTGTTTAACAATTCTAACAGATTTATTTCCTACGAAGGACAATGCACAGTTTCTTATAAATCAAAGATGTGATCAATTTTCAATAAGCCTTTTAAAACAGTTCTATTTCAACTCTCTTAACACAATTCCTTATTTTATAAGTGTATTTTAACATAACTTTTAACAATGATTACTGAGTTTCAGCTCCTGAGAGCTGTCAGTTTCGGTTAAAGTGGAACTCTATTTCACACAATATCTGACAGACACCATGATCCCAACGGACACCACACGAGTCTTAAAGCCAGTGGTAAATAAAATCTGAAAGAAGATGTTTTGGAATCATAGAATGAAACCCAACATGATACACACAGACTCAATGTGACTGTTTATGTTTAATAGAAGCAATATCTTGTGTAACCTTCCTAGCACATATCTTTTACATAAATATTGAATAGACGCCATAATCCAACATAACCAGAAAGCCTACCAATACTGAGTTCAAGTACAACACTTGCCTTGTAATCATTATTTCCTTATATACGCACCTGTAACGTACTAACACATATTAATTAGCGTCTGATGGCTTGGTTTCCGTATAATCAACATTTATTACACGAAAGACATTAAAATTATGTCTTGGTCAGCAGTTCTCAAATACGGAAATATCCAACATCTGACGCATATACTAACACCTTTAGACAACATCAATAGGGTCTTTTGAACGATTTGACGAAGGTCCAAAAATCTTCATATACCCTTGCTACGTTACATGTCCCTTGGGGTTTTGTATTTTGTCCAGGTGCAAATATGTTTTTCCAGTAAGTCCACGATCATGCTTTTTGGTATGATGTCCCTGTGCATGAGCTCTGAATGTAGACAAATTCAAATGCGGCTTTAAGTTTAAAGTGTAGGCTGTGTACTTTAATTCTTCCGGGAAAGGCTGAAGGTTGTCTGACGTCGTTTTCTGATTTGTCAAAAATATACGTATCTCTTGCGAGATTCTATAAAAAAAGTGCCAGGTGTCCTAAGGCTATAGAAAGGACGAATCTTGTTTGTTACATAATTTACACATGTCATTTAACCATTTCAGTTATCTTGGTTTATAGTATCTTTTTTGTAGGAAATAGTCTAGTGAGAGTCTGTTAGAGTCTGTTATCAAGGTATTAAATACACTTACTAAACAGCATAGTTCCATACTTCCCAAGCATTGAGACTGTTTTCCGTAACGGCGCTTTAAAATACGTTACCACTGTTTTTTGTTGTATTTATAAATAAGTAAGAAGATATGGAATCACCGTGATAATTAGAATTCAGCGACTTTAATCTTTCAGCCAGCTTCCCGATAAACCTTTTTTTTTTATTTGAAGTCAGGTTTCAAGAAGAAGTACTATTACAAAAGTTATGGCGTTTGGAAAGCAGTCATTATGTAACAGAAGCACTTCGACATATCGCGAGGCACTAGTTTCCATTTATGAAGAAAATATAATAGCTTGCCTGTATTTTATTCAATTAGACATACAGTGGTTTATATGAAGTGTAACAAAAATAGTATGTTTTGAATAAACATTAAATAACGACTTAATAACGTTAACACAACAATCATGGCAGACATATAAAGATTAAATAACATGTGCTTAGGTAATATTTTTTACTGCAGAGATCATGATGTTTCTGGGAGCAGCTTGCAGACTTGATCCGGATACAGAAACGCTTACATCATACAGCCGTATGGAGCTTTTGAGTCACAAAAGGCGGATTGAGCATATTTGTGACTCTAAAAGAGATTTGGATAAGAAAGAAAAAGTGTTACTTGCAATTATTTTATTAATGCGATCAGGTAGGTTGTGTACAAACTTTTCTTTGATTATATACTTATATACTTTCTATAAAAAATCAGCATGTATTTCACAAGTAAAATTTGCTTTTTTCAGAGCAGCTACACTATAGGGGACCCTAATGAAATTAGGTTGTGATATAACAGTTTCTTTGAAAAGGTACTATTTGAAACTTGTAATCTTTTCAGATCGTTCGAGACCAAATTAATATGTCGTGAAACTTCAAGGCAACATACTGAGTGCTCTCAGGATTTATCTGGAGGAAAAAAGTCATCATTAGGTTCACAGACGAAAGAAGCAGGTCTTAATCATACATATACACCTTAGTTGCTCAAAGTTTGCATGAAGAAAAAACGAACTATATTATGGACTATTTCTTATTGATATTTAATGGAGTAATATGCAAAGATAGGGTTGTTTAGACTCGTTTCGGTACATGTATTCTCATACCAGCAAAAGAGGATGAATACCGGCTTCGTGTTGCCCGGTGTGATTTTGTGGTGAATTTATACACATGGAAACAAACGGTGTGAATAAAGATTCTTTGAAAACTGAAAATATATGCAATGTAAAATACACGATTATTGTTTACATGAAGTCAGAAAAGCTGGCCCAGAATTCACGAAAATACTTAGCGCTTAGCCTTACCTTTTGAGAGAACAAAATCAAATAACACCAAGAGTTGTTTCACATTAAAACTGAATAGCATGTAAAACATGTATACTACTTTACGAAACAAGTGTCAGTATACTTATATAAACATTTAATTCCGGAAAAGGACTACCTAAAGGGGCTCCACTTCTGGACACTAAAAGTTCTTTAAAATCTCACCATTTTCAAATAACTGTTAAATATATTTGTTTTGATGCATTTGCAATAGCGTACGAGTGTTGAAATTTCACATAACTAGGTGGAACACAGTTTTCAGCAATTGTTCATTCTTATTTCTTTACAAATGGCGTTCATTTTCGAATGAAGACAACTTTTTCAGAAAATTTTAAGTATCCGTCGTACGGGACAGTAGGACAGAACATGTTATGGTCAGGTAAAATATTGGTAAAGATGTTGTTTGTTTATCAAATATTTCTGTGTTTTGATGATGAAATACTCCTAAACCTTAAGTTTCTTAATTGATCTAAGTACGTTAATTCTCTTAAGAAAAGTAAAAACTTATTTAAGTCAATTAACAAACTTAAGTATTTTCGTGAAATCGGGGCAAGATGTCTATTTATTTTACTTAAATCTTAAAGGTACTCGATATGAAATATGAGGTTTTTTTCCCGAAGTTTGAATTTAAAGTGTTCGTTCCAGTCCAACTTATAAGATAATATTGTAGAAATAATCAGTAAGACATAAAAAAATTAATGACTGTATACTAAGCTATAAGAATGCTGACCAATTAGATATATGAAATAAGTTATATTACACTTTGTTTATAAATGTAGGATATCAACAAAATGACATAGATTTCGTTAACTATTACAACAGCAGTCTGCGTCTGTAAAATGTCTCTTCGAACTTATCCTCAGAGTCCGTTGGAACGTGGCGTTTTCTTTTAGATATATGATTCACTTAAGTTATAAAGTTGGTTATTTAAGGCCTTCGAGTGGTTTATCGTCTTCAGAGTTCTAGTTTTTTATGTAGCGTGAGGGTGTTGCTCATTTCATTATCACTCGCAAACTAAACAAACCAAACATGTCAATCAGAGACTGCTTTTGTTTTGCTTTTTTGCATTCTATGCTTCCAAAACGGATTTTCCTAGAGCTTTTATCACATGTTTATGGTCATAGTTTGTTAGAGGAAGCGTAAGAATATTGTTTTATTTAAACTATACAATATCTACCTCAATCTGTACAATATAGATTAAATGTAATTAGATTTCAGTTATACTTGACGTTACAATGCTGTATTTTTTGTTATTTTATTTAGCTCATTAACTCACCTGAGCACTTGTGATTAGGTGAGAACGTACGGCGTGGTCGTCCGTCGTCGTCGTCGAGAGTTGTCCGTCGATATTAATATTTTTCATTTCATCTTCTCTTTCCAAACTTTTAGTCTGAATTGCACCAAACATAGACCTCTCTCAACTGCGTTTAAGTACTTTTGTTTGTCTTCTTTTAGCCAGAGATAAAAACTAGGAAATACCTTCAAAGGACTTCTCGCTCGTGAACCGTTTGATAATTCTTCATCACACTTCATCTGTAACATCCTTGTATAGACCTTTCTTATGTATTCAAATGGATTCGTTTGACTGCACTTCGGGGCTTTCATAGCTAAAATAATATATACAAAAAACTTTAGTCTTCTTTTCAGGAACCGCTTCATAAACATTCATTACATTTGGCATGCAACGTTAAAACTCGATAGTTGAGCTTCTTTAGTGTATTTCATTTGATTATGCCTTAAGGAGATAAACAATGTTTAAAATAGAAGAAAAAAAACAAACTATTTTACCACCTCCATTATCGTTCCATTCATCCTCTATATTTGTGTATTTGCATAAGTTTGTGTGTACGACTGTACATTTCCTTGCGGAGTGGTGCTTCACAACTGGTTGTTTTTGTTTGAAGGTGGCAAGTCCTGTAGGAATTTTATCCTTGTTTTATTTCTTATTGTAAACCGCTTGACAGATTTTCATTAAACTTGCTTACTAGCATCCTTTAGTAGACTTTTCTCAATACTGTACAAATGGTTCCGCTTGAATGCTCTTAGGGGCTTTCATAAAACATTTTTTTCTCATAAACTGCTTGTCAGAAGAATCATTGGAGTATGTCTCCATATGGTTCCATATAAGAAGACATTAAATAGAAAGTTATTTTTGATTGGCTTGCACTTGAAGCTGCTTGTTTGATTCCCACCATACTTTGTCAGTGGCCAGGTGTTTCCTTGTATTGACCCGTCTTGTGACTTCGCTCGACTGTACATAGAAGCCGCCATATTTGAAATAGCAAATGAAACCCTTTTCATTAAAGTGTGTGTGGGGCGGGGGGGGGGGGGGGGGGGGGGGGGTGCGCTTTTTGATTTTATTTAAATTTCATTAACAAGTGTTTCTATTACCCGTTTTTTATTTACTTTTATAGATATTTACATTTAAAGTGGGTGGGGGTAATCTGACATATGTCAAGCCAGCAATTTCCATTATTTAAAAAAAAATGGTCCTAACTTTTTACCCGAAACTTTCGCGATGGACATTCACACGACATGTTGCATTTAAAATTGTATTGAATACGTCTTTCATCACAGAGCCACAAAGTGGTCTGGTCAAATTTACTGATTTTTAATGGACGATTACCCCACCCACTTTAAATGTGAATACCTATAAAAGTAAGTCAAAACTGTAACTCTTGTTGATGAAACTTAATATATGTAGGTATATTACCATAAAATATGAATTAAATCAAAAAACAGTTTGCACAGACACCTAACTGGGACCCCCGTCTTTATCAAACATGCTCTTATGCATCTTTGCATGCACCTCTCTAAGACTTATTAAAATAATTCTTCATCGAACGTACATAAAATGTATTATGCAGTATACAAGCTCTAGTCCTGATGATGACTTAAGCCATCTTTGGTTATAATGTTATAATCTTTGGTATTGATAGTCTGTTACATAAACAAGTAAATATTTTTCGATTAATATTGTATTTCACTAGATCTTTGACAATAGGCAGGAAAAGCGACATGTTTCTGTGGTAAAGTCAAATTAAATTTGAAAATGGTAAATGTAAGCCTTAATATTCCTTCTGAAGATATGAAATTCCAAAAACTAATCTAGACTATGGTAAATTTCACCATAGACATTTCTGTGGTCCTGGAATTTCTATTTCAACATAAATCGAAAATTTGTAAGAAACTAACTGCTGTTTATGAAGGGCTATGAAGGGTTTTTACGCCACAAATGTTCTAATATGTGTTATTTTTTTTTAGATAACATGCGATATTAGTTTAATCAAACACGATGATGATGCGCGATTTCCAAAAGAAGTTTCCGCTAACCTGTTTGTCATAAAACCATTTGAGCCGCGCCATAAGAAAACCAACATAGTGGGTTTGCGACCAGCATGACTCCAGACCAGCCTGCGCATCTGCGCAGTCTGGTCAGGATCCATGCTGTTCGCTTTCAAGGTCTATTGCAATTAGAGAAACTGTTAGCGAACAGCATGGACCCTGAACAGACTGCGCGGATGCGTAGGCTGGTCTGGATCCATGCTGGTCGCAAACCCAATATGTTGGTTTTCTCATAGCACGGCTCATTTATAGTTGAAATGCTTAGAAGGAAAACTAATAATAATATAGATATAATATGAATAAGCGTGATACAGATCGAGTTTTCATTGAAAATATTATGCACTATTGTATAAAATATTCATAAGTTCAGCTTTTGCTTTGTTGAATTGGACGTCGCACACTAATTTACCATAAAGACCAAACTGCACACTTATGTACCATAAAGACTAAACTGCACATTTTTATGAGAGAGTGTGTCGCGGCTGTAAAAAAATCTTCATGTACTTGAAATCAGTGTTGTTATATTTCTGTTCCTTTTAGTGCAAGAAATTGGTAAAACAATTGTGCATTTCCTGTGAAAATATGAAACTTGGCATTAGATGGATGTATTATGCTTTATTTAAGCCTGGGAAGCAGGTTGTGAATATTCAAAATGGGCCAAAATTCAAGATAGCCGCCATAATTGACAACTGTATAACAAGTATGCATTGCAAGAAAATTATGAAAATTATCTAAGATCTATATTGAAATAGAAAAGGTCCAGTATGGCGGCCTAAATCCAAGATGGCCACCATAAGTAACATTTTTATAAGAAAATGTTCTAGCAATGTAGATCTGGCTAGAAAAATATGAAAATTAGCATTACAGTTTAAAGTATTATCAAGCTACAAATAAGATCTATATTAAAATATGAAAAAAGTCCAATATGGTGTCTTTAATCCAAGATGGCCACCATAAAATCATTTCCCCCAAAACCGATCTTCAAATGGGCATATCGTATAATAATTATGAAAGGTTGCATAGTAGATCTAGTACATATTGTAACCAAACAATTGTTAAACTGACATTGGTAAAAATTAAATTCTATATGGCCAACAGAATTCAAGATGGCCACCATAAAAACAATCCATGAAAATCTTTCGTTAGTTGGGCATATTGTATGAAACTTGTGAAAAGTTGCATAGTAGTATATATATAACCAATATAGAGCGTTTGCGACCAGCATGGATCCAGACCAGCCTGCGCGGATTCGCATTCTGGTCTGGATCCATGTTGGTAGCAAACACACTATGTTGGTTTTCCCATAGTACGGCTCTTTTGTAAAATATGCTCCTAAAACAATTGTAACAATTACAATAACCTAACTTAGAGGGAACCGGAATAGTTGTAAGAGGTAAAGGTAAAAGGTAAAGGTAAATATTATTTACCATCGCTTTGTGAAACAATTAACATAAGCTCTGTAGAGCTTTTGAGCGATCCTATTTTAAGAACAGTTAAAACCAATTAAGCCTTACCCCCAGCAATTTGCTGGTACCTATTTACAGCTGCGTCGACTGGGGCAGTCGGGATAAAGTGCCTTGCCCGAGGACACACCGCCATGGGAGTAGTTAGGATTCGAACCAGGGGCCTTCACCTCCGTAGGAAAGCGTCTTAGCCCTCTCGACTACTGTGTCCACATTTTGGGGTTAGTCCAATGTAAAGGACCATGATATCTACTGATTCAGCGCAGAAAAGTATAATATGAAAATTACCTCACTAACTGATTGAAATAATACCAATACGGTTCAATATCAGTCCAAATTTCCGAGATATGCTCCAACTTTGTATTTGCGGACAATTAATTGGTACGCTGTTTTGGCTTGGTTAGCGGCTTAAAATATTACACAATTTCTCCATAATGAAGATGCGACTTAGAAGTTAGAAACACCCTGCAACATGATGCATAAGATTACGGTCTATTCAATTTACTTTAAAATCTTTAGGTTGTTGCATTATTTATTGGCTGACACTCGTAAATATATTCGAAGTTTATTACGTTGTAAGTATTTTATATGCTGTTTTCAATTGTACTTGAATGTCCAATTCATACGTATGAGTACAATTTAGGTATACAATTGGAGGTATAATTTGTACCTGCAAGTTAAAATTATTTTGTGCTTGTAGGTTATTATAATACCTACAGGTATAGTTATTATCTGCTGGTAAAGTTAAATACATGCAGGTACATTCTATATAGAATTATACAAAAGCAAACTGGAAGACATTGCCTCCAACTGTAAAGGGACTGAACAACAAACTTGAGCTGTGTTTCAAAACTGAAACGTCCTGTAAAAACGTTTGTCATCCGTACCGTTTTTATTTCTTCACTGTTTCAGTTTTCCCGAGGACCTTGTCAAAATGACAGCTCCGTTTTAAGCTAGCTCAACGAAGGCATGTATTCGCATCGGCAAGTCACTACGTCATAGTTTCAAGATCAAGGCTTCTCAACTAATTTTCGCTCAATAACTGAAACTCAATTCTTGCCACTGAAACTTCAATTCTAGCAATTATTATTATTTTGAGTACAAATATGCATTTCAATCCTTAAATTGTCTCTAATTCGTACGCCTCTATCAAATGAAAACTGTGTATTGCCTCCTCACTCGTTGAGATCCACAGATCGACTGAATTGGGAGACTAAAATACCATAAAGTAACGTGCCATGAATTTAAAATCGAAAAAGTGGAAAACAACAGGTCGCTCCACACGTCAAAAACGAAGTTTGCATGCTCGGTTTGATTGAGCCTGTTCATGGACGGTAGTGGAAATGCAAGCCACCATCCACGCCCTCTAGCCCCGGGTTGAGCAGAACCCATTTACACATGTAATAATTACCAAAATATATATTAGAGTCATCCGCAGATAAATTCTTACGGCCTTCAATGATACACAGAGTGCAATTCCATGAACATCGGCCTAAATAAAGGTGTTGCCCCAACGAGAAAACAATGGGCAGAACTAAGCAAACTGGAATTTAAAGAGGAGATCTGAGGTTATAGAGGCTGCATATCAGAAACTGCCAAAAGAAAAAAATGCAGACACCATATTCAAGTGGCGATTTAACAATACCCAAAGCTATTAAAGGGGGGAGTATTGGAAGCCCCAAGACGAAATGTTCAACAGTATACTAACAGAACATAAATGTCGTGCTGAAGAGAACGACACAATAACAAAAATACACTGTTCTTTCCTATGGCATTTCTCAATTATATATTTTTATGACATCCTCGCACGTGTATGAAAGCAATTTCATAGAATATTCAAGAGAATATTTTTTATAAAGGATAACCGATACATCATTCATGTAAATACAATGATATTACATGTGTTTCAGTGAATTATTGCAAATAAAAATGAAAATATTTCATATTTTCACAGTGAAATACAATATATCTTAATATATCTTATTGGAAAAAAGACCCATAAAATTTCATTAAACCATGAAACAAGAAGTTACTCGTTCACACACTATCTTACATTTAAACTCGTGGCTATTTACACGATGAAAGATATTATTGCTAGATTATTTTGGAATGTGAATATATTAATAGCTACATATGTTTGTATAACTGTGAGAAAAATGTAATAAATGTTCTATGTATTATGACAGATGTTGCCAAAATACTGGGTGGGTTTTGAAGTTGTTCAGTAATAAAAGTAAAATTGTTAAAGAGTAATAAGAAATACCTGGCAAAAATGACCCTTTCGATTTTTCTACACTATCCAGTCCTTGCATTGTCGTTTTAAAAGAAATTGGAAAGTTACACATAATTTAATTTTGATGCTGAAGTTTTATAATTTCAAACACTGTAACCACTATACCATTTGAAGCAAGCCATCGTTCGTTCTAGGCATCCGTAACGGGGTAACAAATATCGTTCTAGGCATCCATAACGCATTAACAAATATCGTTCTAGGCATCCATAACGCATTAATAAAAATCGTTCTAAGCATCCGTAACGGGATAACAAATATCGTTCTAGGCATCCATAACGCATTAACAAATTTCGTTCTAGGCATCCATAACGGGGTAACAAATATCGTTCTAGGCATCCATAACGGGGTAACAAATATCGTTATAGGCATCCATAACGCATTAATAAAAATCGTTCTACGCATCCATAACGGGGTAACAAATATCGTTCTAGGCATCCATAACGCATTAACAAATATCGTTCTAGGCATCCATAACGAGGTAACAAATATCGTTCTAGGCATCCATAACGGGGTAACAAATATCGTTATAGGCATCCATAACGCATTAATAAAAATCGTTCTACGCATCCATAACGGGGTAACAAATATCGTTCTAAGCATCCGTAACAGGATAACAAATATCGTTCTAGGTATCCATAACGCATTAACAAATATCGTTCTAAGCATCCGTAACGGGATAACAAATATCGTTCTAGGCATCCATAAATCATTAACAAATATCGTTCTAGGCATCCATAACGCATTAACAAATATCGTTCTATGCATCCATAACGGGGTAACAAATATCGTTCTAGGCATCCATAACGCATTAACAAATATCGTTCTAGGCATCCATAACGCATTAATAAAAATCGTTCTAAGCATCCGTAACGGGGTAACAAATATCGTTCTAGACATCCATAACGCATTAACAAATATCGTTCTAGGCATCCATAACGGGGTAACAAATATCGTTCTAGGCATCCATATCGGGGTAACAAATATCGTTATCGGCATCCATAACGCATTAATAAAAATCGTTCTACGCATCCATAACGGGGTAACAAATATCGTTCTAAGCATCCGTAACGGGATAACAAATATCGTTCTAGGCACCCATAACGCATTAACAAATATCGTTCTAAGCATCCGTAATGGGATAACAAATATCGTTCTAGGCATCCATAACGCATTAACAAATATCATTCTAGGATTCCATAACGGGGTACCAAATATCGTTATAGGCATCCATAACGCATTAACAAATATCGTTCTAGGCATCCATAACGCATTAACAAATATCGTTCTAGGCATCCATAACGCATTAATAAAAATCGTTCTAGGCATCCATAACGCATTAACAAATATCTTTCTAGGCATCCATAACGGGGTAATAAATATCGTTCTAGGCATCCATAACAGGGTAACAAATATCGTTATAGGCATCCATAACGCATTAATAAAAATCGTTCTACGCATCCATAACGGGGTAACAAATATCGTTCTAAGCATCCGTAACGGGATAACAAATATCGTTCTAGGCACCCATAACGCATTAACAAATATCGTTCTAAGCATCCGTAATGGGATAACAAATATCGTTCTAGGCATCCATAACGCATTAACAAATATCATTCTAGGCATCCATAACGGGGTAACAAATATCGTTCTAAGCATCCATAACGCATTAACAAATATCGTTCTAAGCATCCGTAATGGGATAACAAATATCGTTCTAGGCATCCATAACGCATTAATAAAAATCGTTCTACGCATCCATAACGGGGTAACAAATATCGTACTAGGCATCCGTAACGGGATAACAAATATCGTTCTAGGCATCCGTAACGCATTAACAAATATCGTTCTAGGCATCCATAACGGGGTAACAAAAATCGTTCTAGGCATCTATAACGGGGTAACAAATATCGTTCTAGGCATCCATAAAGGGGTAACAAATATCGTTCTAGGCATCCATAACGGAGTAACAAATATCGTTCTAGGCATCCATAACGCATTAACAAATATCGTTCTAGGCATCCTTAACGCATTAAATAATATCGTTCTAGGCATCCATAACGCATTAACAAATATCGTTCTAGGCATCCATAACGGGGTAACAAATATCGTTCTAGGCATCCATAACGGGGTATCAAATATCATTTTAGGCATCCATAACGGGGTAATAAATATCGTTCTAGGCATCCATAACGGGGTAACAAATATCGTTTTAGGCATCCAAAACAGGGTATCAAATATCGTTCTAGGCATCCATAACGGGGTAACAATTATCGTTCTATGCATCCATAATGGGATAACAAACATCGTTCTAGGCATCCATAACGCAAGAACATATATCGTTCTAGGCATCCATTAAGGGGTAACAAATATCGTTCTAGGCATCCATAACGGAGTAACAAATATCGTTCTAGGCATCCATAACGGGGTAACAAATATCGTTCTAGGCATCCTTAACGCATTAACAAATATCGTTCTAGGCATCAATAACGCATTAATAAATATCGTTCTGTGCATCCATAACGGGGTAACAAATATCGTTTTAGGCATCCATAACAGGGTAACAATTATCGTTCAAGGCATCCATAACGGGGTAACAAACATCGTTTGAGGCATCCATAATGGGGTAACAAATATCGTTTGAGGCATCTATAACGTTGTAACAAATATCGTTCTGTGCATCCATAACGGGGTAACAAATATCGTTCTAGGCATTCATAACGGGGTAATAAATATCGTTCTAGACATCCATAACGGGGTAACAAATATTGTTCTAGGCATCCATAGCGGGGTAATAAATATCGTTCTAGGCATCCATAACGGGATAACAAATATCGTCCATGGCATTCATTTTGGGGTAGCAAAAAATATCGTTCTAGGCATCCATAATGGGGTAACAAATATCGTTCTAGGCATCTATAACGGTGTAACAAATTTCGTTCTAGGCATCCATAGCGGGGTAATAAATATCGTTCTAGGTATCAATAACAGCTTAAAAATATCGTTCTAGGCATCCTTAACGGGGTAACAAGCATCGTTCTAGACATCCATAACGGGGTAACAAATATCATTCTAGGCATCCAGAACTGGGTAACAAATATATTTTCCACGTCTTTGGTGTCGTTAGGGTTGTAGATGTGGAAAGCATCCGGATAGCGGATCCGTAATGACAATCGGGAATTTCAGTGGGATTACGTATCATTGTATGGTATTTCGGCTTCCTTCGGACGATACTGTAGTTCATGCGAGCACCTGACTCTCCGTTTATATCGGAGAATGCCGAAATCGCAAAAAGAGAATACGTATTCGCAGAGAAATTACTGCCATTGCGGGTTGTAACTTACAACATCACTGAAAAAGTCAGTGATTAAAAAACACAACTTCTTTCCATATAGTCAATATTAAGAATAGAACAGAACATTTCTAATTTATTTAGGATTTGAGCATATCTCCTCATCTTCACAATATGACGTATAAAACAAATAATCAACAGTATATCATCAAAGATATCAACATAAGTAACACATCGGTAATACATTACCAACACAATAATTTCACGTTGATAACATTATACTGAAAAAGTACCATACATTATAGAGTTATTTGACTAACAAACCGTAATTAGAAAGTAAATACTAAATTAAAATTATAATCGTTAAGAATAATCTGACTAACACAAAAGTAGTTATTTTATTAGGCTGTAATAGTATTCCTGTATCGTATAGTATGTATCATATAATTTCAACTTCAAGGCACAGTTTTATTACAAAAATCAATTACATGTATTACCTAACGATTATCTGATGACAATTTATACATGATCTCTCATGATAAAATCATTACGTACTTTGTAATTTGTAAAGTAATAAGAGCATGACTATTCAAACAATTTACAAAGTTAATAAAATGATTTTTACATGAATTCTTTGCCATATAAATGTAGGTGTTTACTAAAGTTTGCATATACAATGTATTTTAGCGTTCACTTAAATTAATTAGATTTGAAAATAACAGCTTGAATTGTCTATGAAAAGAGCAAGATATGATTGTATATGTAATTTAGTAATGCAATACATGATGGGAAGTTTAATCTTGATATTATCTTTGCGAATTATGAGAGTACAAACTTGATTAATGTGACAAGTGACCAAATCCTATTCAGTGGAAGAACTCGAGGTATGTGTTTTGATACTAGAAAGTTCCTTACGTGAAACAGAAATGTAGTGTAGGCACCAAATGATAATAATATCGTTGGCAGTCAGCAGTCGTGAATAGTCTGCTGTTCTTATTTTCTTTTATGCCGCCATAATTATAACATCATAACTGTTTCCTGTCGCTTGCCCGTAAAAGATACATGTGGAATTTCGATAACCTACTTCATTCTACAATATGGTATAGGTCTCCATATTTCTAAGTATTTTTCTCACGGCGGCCCATATTCCCACAAAAGCAATGCTGTTTTACCGTTAAACTATAACTTTAAGACATAGCTGTAGTGCTGATTGTTAGCACATTTTCTGTTTT
Source organism: Mercenaria mercenaria (assembly GCF_021730395.1). Taxonomy (NCBI): domain Eukaryota; kingdom Metazoa; phylum Mollusca; class Bivalvia; order Venerida; family Veneridae; genus Mercenaria; species Mercenaria mercenaria. The sequence goes on from NC_069378.1 coordinate 60,957,445, forward strand.
CACTTAATTTGAAATTATGGATTTAAGTTTTCCGGATTTCTTCTGCAAACAAGTTTTTTTTTTCTATACGTCAAACTTTTCCCAGGATTTTGTTTTGTGTTCTTAAAGAAACATTTACTTGGAGCATGCCCTTATTTTTCACATCAAAAACATTCTTATCATCTGTGCTATTTTTCAGGATTTTTTTTGCTTCTGTTTTGGCTTTTTTCTTTTCTGTGAACTTTGTTTACAGTTTTCTGCCATTTTTAACTTTCAATATTTACATTGTTTGTAAGAGCAGTCATCAATCAATATATTCTTTCTTCGCTTTGCTAACAATATCCAAGTGTCGTCCCCAGTCATGCACGTTACTGCACTTTATAACATTGAGATCTTGTTTAAAGACATCTTCAAAAACACTCATAATGCTTTCGACAATAAAACAAATTTAAACATATTAAAAGCAATATTTTCATTGGTTCAGTATTGTACAGAAATCATTAACCTTTAGCCTGCTTGCGGCAAGTGATTCTTCTTTTGCGACCAGTGCAGGCTGATTATGGTCTGCACTGTTCGGTATTCAGTCCGTAAATTGTCAATGAACATCACTTTGAATAGTAAATGGTAATGTCCAAATTTAATATTGGACCAGTCCATTTTAGAACTTTAGCAGGGTAAAGTTTAAGTAATGCTTTCTACATCAGAACACATTACATTTTACAACCACATCCCAAAATATGTACATTATGCTGGGTTTATTGTAAACAATTCAAAAGATGAAACACAGTTTGTTGATGTCATGTTTTTTAGTTGACAGACCTGCTATAAACCATGAACGAACATGTTATTTGCACAATTTCCATAGACAGGTCGTAGACGTTTTAAGATATTTTCGTAGGTAACAAATTACTGCTCTATAGTTTGCAGTTTTCTTATTAAAATAACTGCTCTGGTATGAACATGCGCTTACGGCAATCTTACGAAACTGGAACATACACTAGCGGAGTCCCACGATCAGTCTGAGTTAAAAGTCTGTCATGAGTTTTATCATACAGCAAAGCATTGCCACATTTGAGTTCGAGTTCGATTGCTTTGATAGTGACTGGTTTTGTATCTGGTGTTAGTTTAAACAAAACCGTTCTGGAAAAGTGACCGAATGTATACACTTCTCCTGCTTTGCCTAAACAAACACCGATGGGGATTTTCAGTCCAGGATGTGTGACTGCACTTATGAACTGACCGTTTGGATTAAGAATGACGATTCCTTTATAATTGTCAGCGACAAATATCTTATTCTCGTCCTCGCTCTTCGCCAAAGAAAGTGGTCTGCCAATAACATCTTTGTCTTTGATTTCAAGAAGTTGTTTCCCAAATCCAAAAATACGTGGAGGACCTTCTTCTAATTCAAATCCGCCGCAACAAACAAGCAACTTTCCTCCACAATATGTCATGCCACGGCACCTGTCATTCACCAAAAAATTGTGTTTTAAACTCATTGTACCGCCCACATTCACGAACTGGATATGATTTCTACAAGAAACAGCAAGTACCTCATCTTCAACCTCACAAACATCCCAGAGTTTATCTTTCACAATTATATAATCAACCACTTTATAAGTGTTCTCTATATTGTCTAGTGTTTTTAATTTATTGTTCTCGTAATCAGTGGCTAGTATTCTTCCATCACGGATTTGGCAAAACCCACGAATATCACTTGGGTACACATCTCCGTCTGTACAAAGTGGATGTTTTTCATCAATTAATGTTACTACAAAGTCTTCATCTTCAATCATTGCTTTTGCCAGAGAGTTGAACTTGAAAACTACTGTTTCCTTTCCGGCTCTTTGATTTATTTCTTCCACCACGTCATCATGCTTTTGAATGGCTGATTTCGCGCGGTGCATTTTCAGAAATAATTTCATTTCATTTTCTTTGTCAACTTGTAAGTTCTTTTTTAAAGTACCTTGTGATTCCTTTAATACTTTTATATCTTCCTTTATGGTGTCGATATGAGTCGCAGTTTTATTTTCAATTCTTTTGTTTAGACTATTGACTGATTCCCCAAATGAATGTAATAAATCTTCTGCAACTAAACTTATAACTGACTTTATTTGTTTGCATTCTTTTTCCACTCGAGTTAAATCTTTCAGTCTCTTATTTTCTACTTCCTGGGATAAAGTTATCAGATTGATTGACTTACTTTTTAATCTTTTAGATTCGTCTGTTCTTCTCTTTGCAACTTTTGGTAAGTACTCAACCGAACATGACCTGAAATAAGACGTGAACATAATTCCAAAATCAGTTGATCACATTTTTATGATTAACAGTCTGAGGTCTGGACCTAAAGTGCTGTGTGGCGGCTGTCAAAAGTCCCCGCGCGGTTGAAACGAGAGTTCATATATTTTATCTTATATTATCTGGTCCTTTTGGAATCATTTGGAATAATTTGCTCCAATAATACTTGTTTACTAGAATCCGCTTAGACCGGTGTTAGCTAGGGAGCGTTAGGGGTGTCTTACTTCTCATTACCTCAATAAAAAAGTTTTCTCTCGTCTTGAGTGTATACCATGCTTCTGACAAACCATCTCATATATTCTATTGCATAATATGAGCAAGTTGTGATATTCACAATCATTTCCCGGTACTTTTTGGTAAATGCATGTAATACTAGACAGATTTATTGTCATTTTTATTCCCCCGCCACGAGTTGTGGGTTGGGTTATAGGAATGGTCTCCGTCCGTCCCGTCTGTCCGTCTTCCGTCCTTCCGTCGGTCACTTTGCGACCACTCTGTATCATGTAATCTCAAGGTCAAGATCACAAAACAAGGAAGAATATTTAACAGGGGAAGCCGCGTTCCAAAAACGCAGCCTCCCCAAAGGCACACGTGGTCAACACTCGCACACCACACACACACAAGAACAAAACAAACAAATACAGGAACAAAGTGGGGCACAGCCTTGGAACGGTCAGTGGCAAAACCACCACCTGGGGGTTTAAACCGGTTTGTGGTGCAACGTACCTCACTTTTACCCCTAAAATGTTCCAAAGTCACAAGACAGTGCAAATAAGAGTTATCCCCCCCCAGATGAAACCCTAACAAAGGCTACTCTAGCTCGAAGGTTTGAGCCTTCCATTTTGTGTCCGCCCCTTGAAGCATTTTTATGAAATTTGTATCAAATAATAAACTCATCAAGACGATGTGTAGAATTAACGAATCAGCAATGTTAGCTCATGGTAAAGGTCGCAACTCTCGCTCAAAAGTTTGAACTCTGTATCTCCATAACCCTTTGAAGGATTTTCTTTTTATGAAACTTGGATCAAGTGAGTGAGTCATGTTGACTCAAGGTCAAGGTCACAACTCAATGTCAAATGTTTGAGTCTTCCATTTAGCGTCCGCACTGTATCCCCTAAATCCCTCGAATGATTTTCAAATTCACTATGTCATACGTGGACTATACAATATGCTTAATAACGCCAATGCTCCTACCCAATACCATCAACCCTTTTTGACTGCTTTGTTGAAATGGAAAAAGTTAGACATCAAACTTACAAACATGGTTTAGACTTGAATATTAAGAATACAGACGGATTCAACGTTAATTTCGATTTTCAAACGGATTTCATCCATGGTTAACATCTTATGGCGCCTCATTGAGACCCAGCTATTGTGTGTGTTCAGACAAGTTTGGCAAAGATAATCAAAACAGTTTTCACAAACCGTACTGCCTCAGATTTCTTTCCATCCTTCACACAACGACTGCAATGGAAGTCGAAAATAACGTCGGACCCCTTTTCAAACCGCTTTGCCATTATAATAACTTCAGCTGCTAAGTATTCGTCAGTAAACGAGTAAATCACCCAGCGTATTTAACATGTAAGTGCACTTATGTAAAATATCATTATAACAAACGTTTTCTTATTGACTATTAGATTTTTAGATGGGTAGACCAGAAAAGATTGGTTATCTCGGATATTATCTAAAGGTATTCATCGTTTACGATACGATCCAATTTAAATATATAATAGCAGGGAATGGCAAATAAAAAAACAAGGAAGTATATCCAACAGGGAAAGCCACGTTCAAAACACACAGCCTCCCCGAAGACACACACGAACAACCCTCGCACACAACACAAAAATGAAACATAAAAGGACAAAACAAACAGATACAGGAACACAGAAAACTTTCAGAAACATAGATCTACTCTTATACCTTTGTTTGAATACATCGATTTATGTATGATGGATCACTTATGTTGCATGTGTAGATATCAGTTAAAGGTGTTGAATTTAGAATTATCCCCTATACTTTCAGTACCTTTAAAGATAATAGGCATGTACAAATGTATTTAAGATAAACAATGATAATTGTGTATCACCAGATAATTGGGTTTTAAATGTTATCTTTTTATCATGAGTTGATTAATAAATTCAAATTCAAGCAGTGTTGACATTATTTTTTAACATGTTTTCAGTTGTCGTATGTTTTGTAGCAAGTATAGAGCTTTTACAGTTGCGTACCATATTTTCGTGGATGTTTCATTACAGATTCGTTATCTTTTCCTTTTCTGTATAATTTAACTACTCATGCATTTAAGTAATTTCTAAAGTTTCCAATTCGCGTGCGTACTTTGCAAATCTGTTTTATAATGTAAAGACAGTAATTAAATGATTAAACAAATGATTAACTAGTTAAAAGTAAAGTATACTTTATGAGCACACATGTGAAATCTGTACACAATTTTATAATGCACCAGTTATACGGTAAGTGTTGATTTTAACTAAAGTATATTCATATTGCATTACCTAAAATCTTTTACATTGCCATCTATTGTAAAACTTTTGGAGGTGTGAGTAGCCGAATGTCTGTTTTACATAGTAAAATTTTCAGACCAGACCTTCAGGTTCAACAAGCGATTTGATAAATGATTTCTCAGCGAAATGACATTACATTATTTTTGATAGTATATACAGGCAGTTAGTAACAAGATTATATTTTAACCTATTCATCAGTGTCAATGGGGAAAGGGAGAACGCTCAAAACACTAGAAACGCAGACATGAAAAGTAGCAGTATTCTCTTAAGCAAATATAGTTTGAGAAAACGTTCAACAAAAAATCAGTTTACATGGACAATTATTCTGAATTTCGCAACATATGCAGAAGAGAATTACCAGTGAGTTTATACTCTCACACCCAACTTTAACGAGAATGCGACTGTGGAAGTACCGATTGTTTTACACAATTTGTTTTAGTGAAGTTTTAATATCTCATCAAGCAAACTATTTGTCATAGTCAATTACACATTAATATTACTCAAAATACTAAAAGGAAAAATTACTTTTAACTTTATGTTGTCCCCTTTTCGCATATTTATGTATTATTGGAGTTACAAAATGATTTATAACTTTAAAGATGGCATATTAATGCATGATCACATTCTGTGGTGTTGGAATTGTCAGCAGAAATGAAGTTTTGGATGTGTTTCTTGATCACTTATTGATGAAAATAATGATGGGATACTAAGATTTAAGATGTTTAAAAGATAAACTTAATAGTAAATGTTAATTTGCATGCGTTTGTAATCTGTCATACCTAAAATTCTTCTAGACAAATTGAAGCAAATTCTTTCAGTGGTGTGTTTCAGTATCAGAGTGAGGTGGGGTCTTCACATTTGTTTGGATTTAAATAGTCTCTATGGAATTTATTTTTATTTCATTAAAGGGGTTGATGAGCTACCCAAGAGAAAGGTTACACATTTTACTTGTAATGAATAATACTATGTTTTATAGAATAGATTTTTTGTTTGTTCAAGTTTCTATATGTTAAAGTTATATATTTTTCACAAGTGTTAGATCTCATGGTTAATCTGTAGTAGAATATAGACTTGTATGCTTTGGCGACATGTATATTTTTGAAGATTATACTATTATTCGTTCATGAAATTGACAGAGATAGTAAGATATGTACTTTACAGACAATTGGTTGTTTCTAAATGTCTTTTTGGATCATTGAAACATTAAGTTTGGGTCATGGCAATTTTCCATTTGTATTTAGTAATTAAACGTTTTATGAAAAGAGGTTATGACCCAACTGTTTTGAGACACACCGCATGTTTGGTGTTCAACCCTTTTAAAGTTGGACGCTACGCTTTCCTCTTTGATTGTGTCTGGCGGATCAGGTGGAAGACTCTATGATTAGTAGTTCTTAAATCCCACCAGGAGTGAGCTATTTTGATATTTGTCTTCTGGCCTGTTTCGTCGGGCCCTTAAGGGTGGTTTCCTTGTTGCTCTGTCTTCTGCAAAGGCATGGAGTACATGCGTATTAGGTTCTTAAGGACTGCATTATATAATATTTACAAGGGCATCTTTGTGCTTTACATAACATACTTTCTGTTGCCTTTACGTATGTTAGGATTTCACCTGGCAGGGATTATTTTTATTTACACTGTCTTGTAACTTTGGAACATGGTGGGGGTAAGAGTGAGGTTAGGTGCACCATAAAGCGGTTTAAACTCCCCAGTGGTGGTTTTGCCACTGACCGTTCCAAGGCGGTGCCCCACTGTATTCCTATATTTGTTTGTTTTGTCCTTTGGTGTTTCATTTTATGTGTTGTGTGCGAGGGTTGTTCGTGTGTGTCTTTGGGGAGGCTTTGTGTTTTGAACGTGGCTTTTCCTCTTGGATATTCTTCCTTGTTTTTTTTACTAAAATAAAATTCCGCTAGGGGCAGTAAAGGATGTTCTACCCATGAACAGAATCTATAAAACCAAGTTTGTTATTTCGTTGCTTGGTTGCGTTCTATTCTTTGAACGGATCCTTTCATAGGATTTAATTTATGAACATTTCCTAAAACAGGCATTTCAACGGTGTTTATATAAACGATCGTAAAGTGTTTGATAAGTAAAAGACAGTATACGTTTCATTTACAGGAAAAATTGTTAAGTAAAATTAGGACATACCAGAAAAGATTTTCAAAAAAAATGAAAAGCTGATATCAATGAAACTATATATAGTGATGGTAATTTGGCAATTTACCCCACAGAATTTCTTCATTTTTGTTAAAAAAGCCTTGTAAAATTATTAAATGGCGACCGTACTGAGACCTTACATGATAATATTGAACAAGAATTGGATGAAAATTTAATACCTGAAACTGATGGTAAAATATTTTTCTTTCTGAAATTGAAAATAAAAAAGTTTTTTCGAAGGCCAAATTTTGAGAAAGATATTATTTTGCTAACGTTCCATGTGTTGTCTTTAAAAAGACACTGCAGTGAGATTTTTATGTGTCCTTTAAATGTATGCTATGAAACTGGTATAATATTGTTACGATGTGGCATAAGTATTATTAACCATATTTCGAAAGCTGGTATTACAGATGAATTACCAACGAAAAGGCCCCCACCATGTATAAGTTATGTTTGGCTTAGAAAACCCAAACAAACTGATCGATTAATAGAATGACACCAGGAAGTACTGCTGACCATTTCTTCTAGTATTTTATCTACTCTCGAAACCCGTTTAAGAAAGATAAAGCAAATTTTACTGCTTTCATTGATTTAAGATACCGTAAATTCAAATGGCTAAATCAGGCGTTAATTGTAAACTGTTGAATGTAGTTTTGAATGTCTCTTGACTCAAATGTTAGCTCTTGTTCTAAAGAAAATATATTTTCACCAACTTGGTTTGATGTAAAAAAGGTTTTAGACAGATATGCATTCTGTCACTTGTTCTTTCTAATTGTTGGCTCATCTGATGTTTTGAGAAAGAAAAACGATGAATAATTGTCATCTCCTGACCGGCGTCGGCGTTGGCGTTAGCATCGGCGTTGCCTGGTTAAGTGTTATGTTTATGTCAGCTTTTCTACTAAACTACGAGCAAAACTATTGCTTTAAAACTTGCAACACTTGTTCACCATAAATAGTTGACTCTGTACAGCAAGAAACATTTTGTCCTGCTTTTTGCAAAAATTATGGTCCCTTTTGGACTTAGAAAATATGAGATATCTTGGTTAAGTTTTGCGTTTAGGTCAACATTTCTCCTTAACAGTCAAATATATTGCTTAAAACGTTTGAGCAGTTATTCGCCATTAAAAGCTGACTCTGCACATCATGTACAGCAACTCTAAATTGTTTTTGCAAGAATTATGGCCTCTTTGGTCTAAGAAATTCAAATTTCTTAGTTAAGTTTTGTGTTTAGGTCAACGTTTCTCCTAAACTATGAAAGCTATTGCTTTAAAATTTGCAACACTTATTCACCATCAAAAGCTGACTCTTGACAGCAAGAAACATAACACCATCCTGGTTTTTGCAATAATTATGGCCCCTTTTTGACTAAGAAAATATCATAAAATCACACGGGTAGCACAATATTTCAATTATACAGAGACAAAAAGATCAGATCAGATGAGCGTCTGTACCCGCCAGGCGGTGCTCTTTTTGAACTAGGAATGAAGATAAGATCAGATTTAGGTTTTATTTTGGAATTCGGTAATATTTTATTGTTTGGTGATGATATTGTGCTTCTTACTAACAACGAACAAGATCTTCGGACTATGTTAACAACTTTGCATGATTGGTTTAGTACGAATAGCTAAGAAAGGTAATACCATACACTTAAGAAGCGTTCTGGGCAAGTTTTGCGTTTAATGTTAATGAATGTACTGATGTTTTTGTATTTTATGTCTCTTGTTAGAAGAACACTTAGACCGTGATGTAACAGCTAAGTTTGTGTCATGAGCAGCGGACAGAGCATTAGGATTAGGATTATTGATAGCTATATTTAAGTTTTAAGGTAGTTTAAGTTTTTGCTTCTGTTCAGTAGTATTATGTGACCGGTTACTGGCTATGAGGCAACTATTTGGGGAATAGTATATTTCATATGCTTTACAGTAATGCAAAACATTTACATAGTGACTGGAAGTTATAATCTTTATAAAAAAACTGCTATTGCTGCTGTCAAAGGTTAATAGATCCAGTTTTCATTAAAGAATTAATACATTTTGCGAATACATGTCTTTTCAGAGATAATTCGCGTTTGAATATCATTGTAATTAATATTTAGATCAATAGAATGAGTCTTTGCATGGTATCATTTGCAGCAGTTGAAAGAAGGATGGTTAACTTGAAACATCTCTTAATTTTTAGTTCAGCTTTGAGGCAGGGCCAGATTTTAAATGGTTTTATCATGTAAGCATAGTTCAACTAAATTTAGGTTCGGGCGGTCCATAAACTGGAAACTGGCAGACATTAAGGTTTCAGGGTAGCCAGAAAGTGTGTAAGGTGTGTGTAATAGCTGAAGATGGAAAAATATATTGTTAGTCTATGAGTACTATGATTTAATTAGGAAGAATTTGTCAAATTGATGATCAGTTTCAGAACCTATCACATAATATCACATGATATATCGAATTTCATTATTCCTAGAAGAATTACAATAAATTGACTGCAAAGGCATGTTTTCCTATTCTCAAAACTCGTGCTGATAGTTAATGGAATCTTTATTTGGTAAATATTTTACAGATGATTTAGGTTGGATTGAGTTTTTTTCTCACTTCATTAGAAAAACTTTTTTCTTGTTACATGATTCCTAGGGTATGTGGTAGCGTTTCCTTTTAGGTTTTGCTTTATCTGCTGGGTATATCTACAATTATTCAGCTAGTATTATGTTAGTATCTTAAATAGTTAAGTAAAACCATTTAAACAAAAGTGATTGAGGTCTATGCCAAGACATTTCTGTTTTTCTGATACGTTGTTTTAGAGAGAAGAGGGCGTAAATTGGACACGTGAGTGCTCGCAAAAACTTCTTGTTTACACCACTCACATAAAATGAATGCATCAGTATTACAAAATTCATGTGCAACCTTTATCGGACAAAATAAACTGTAAAGTATCATTAATATCCTGTCTAGATTGTTATCGTTATGTACACAGGTTATCTCAACAATCACCTGCATAATCTGCATTTAGTGGTATAAATTGTGCTTGTTTAAAGTTTGCAAGTATAAAAATTTATTATTCAAGGAATTTAGTTGAGATGAATTTGGCGCACATAATACAAGTTAACTCCGCATATTATTTAATTTCATATAATGTTCGTGTTCATCAGCACCTTATAACGCTACTGTCTACTGAATGCTATCATTTTAAACTTGAAATTTCAAAGAAAGGATGCAACACAGAAGACAAAATCATCAAAGGATAAAGGGATAACATATAATTAACTAAATGAGTGAGAACTTTTGTGAAAAGAAAAACAATTTGGAATTGTATTTGAATGATGTTTATGAAAAGGAATGTTTATTCAAAATAGAACAGGAAGAGGTTGAGTTTATTCAGACAGGGATAGAGACTCTTGTGCAGGATATAGTTGATAAGATACTAGCAAATGACTCCATTAACAAACTAATAGCTGATAGAATCAATAAGATAGCAAAGGCAAAGTGGCTTAAAAGTTCTTTAGTAGAAGTATATTTTCCCATACAGAAAGACAGCTCTCTTCAAAGATATGCAACAGAAGATCAAAAACACGTAAAAACTATCAAGAGCACTATCATAAAGGTTGGTAGCTTTTATGAAGGTACAAAGAATACATTTCCTGATGAGTTTGACTTTATTTTCCTCCTTCTGGGTGTCAGCTATCCTTGGCAATTTCATGGTTTTCATGACTTTTCTGACATTATTTTCGAAACATTGAACAGTACTTTTGAGAATTTTGATCATGAAAACATTTACGAAAGTAACGAGCATTTATATTATACCGGTCCTGGTGAAATTCATCAAAGGAAAAGGAAAATAGAATTCGAAAAAATCCTTGTATACGCAACCACACGCGGTAAAGCATATAATTATAAAGGACGGTTTATTTATAGCAATAGATTTGGAGAACAAAGATATCTACATGTTGATCTTACTCCGGGGGACAGAGTTTTTGACACTCATACGCAAAAATGGTTTATAAAAGTTGTTAAAACGTTTGTAGAGCCAAAAACATTCCGAGAAGAGATCTTGGCAGCAGAAAGCTGCCTCTTTGTAAAGGATGATTTGGCATTTACTGAGATAGAGAAGCATTTTATGCGGAATGTTTTATCAAAGAAACATGTGAAAGTATACCGACTTCTGAAGTTTCTTCTAAATGGAAACGGTGATAATGAGGAACTTGAAGAGGACTTTGAAGATGAAACTAAATTAAAATACCAACATGTAATAGACATCCACTTACCCGACGCCTATTATACTTCATATCGTATAAAAACACTTATGATTTATCATCATGAAGATTGCACGAACACCGACACAGAAGACTTGGGATCTTGTGTTCTACAGGTTTTAGAAGAATTGAGTAAATATGAAAATGCCGCACAGTTTCCTAAGTTTACTGGCACTACAACAACAATAAATTCGTTCAGTATTTTACCGTATCTAAAAAGCACAATTACAACTTTGCGATCAATGAAAACATCAGAAGACATCTATGATTATGACAAACATAAATTAAAGTCGGTTTCAAGGCAGTGTTTAGACCACCGTATAACAGAGGGGCATACTATAGCTATATACAGTAGATCGAATGCAACGTGAGGGATTTTGCACATTTTAACATGAAAATATTTAGTATCATTCATTAACTGACACAATCAAACCAGGGCCCGTATTCATAAAGCTCCTAAGGCAAAATTTTCCCTAAGGGACAAACTTAGAGAAAAGTTCCAGAACATTTTGTGGACAATCGCCGGCACAGTTGGAATGTCTAACAATATTGTCGCATTTAGTCTGGTATAGTAATGTAGATTATCAATAAATCTTAAAAAGTTTACACTTTTTTTTCTGTTTAGGAAATTTTACAAAGTTAAGGATTTTCCTAAGTTTTTTCCTTAGGAGCTTTATGAATACGGGCCCAGGTCTTTTACTATTTTCATTTATGCGCATTCCATACTTCCAAAGGATATTCTTACATATATTAACAATAAATTCACGCCATTGTTTAGAAGTAGAAAAGATCAGATTAAAAAAAATATGTTTTTGAATTATATATACCTTTGTCTTGTTACGCTAGAGCAGGTCACATACAATTCATTCCTTTTAATCAATGTATTAAGGGGAACTATTGATTTGAATATTAATCGCATACTATAAATGCTTACATAAAGGAAATACAATTTTATTTACCGAGTAATTGTGGCCGAAACACAAACCTCAATATAACTTTATATGAAATTGGACCAATTCATCATTTACTGTGTCAATAAAATAAATATGTTGAAAATGATTTAGTACGTATACCAGAGTGGATGTGAAGAGTATTATTTTACTTTTGCAAGCAAAATATTGTGATTGTGTTTATTACAAACTGAGTAAATCATTGTTACTAAGTTTAAGTCTGATCTGTCTTTGATATCTATTTCACAAACTATATGTTTTGCAGAGACACTTCTTCATGTTATGAAATGCGTTTTAAGAACTAATATGAGTACCCTCATTATTACTTAGCGCTGATGGGTCAAGGACTTTCGAAGAAATGTTGGTAAATATTTAGCATTCAGCAAGTTAGATTTTGACACCCACGAAATATGTAGAACATATAGATAAGTTTGTACTGCATTTGTTACGCAGTAAATATTTTCTGTAAAACCGAAGTAAACGTGTTTTCCTCAATAACCCTAATTATTTAGAGAAGCGACTGTCTGCGTTTCTTCATTTGATCAATATGTACATTACGATTCATAGCCTTTTAAGAATGATTCTTTGGAATTCTGTTTGAAATAAATCTGTAAATTAGTCGAATACTTGTACATTTATATTGTTCTTCTGATTGGTCTTTTTCATTATTTTCATTTTTATTTTCGAGCACGGCAGATGCATTTACAAAACTGTTCTTTAAAGAAAGGTGATATAATAAATTTTCAAAGATATTCATTAACAAAACGACAGATGATAATATGGCAAATATCAACAAAGAAAAGACAGACAAACGATTATGACTCATGCATCGATTTCATTTTTTATCAAGTTATACATTTGAGGTATTTGAAACCAGTTTAGCTGAGAAAACTTGACACTTTAGAGATAATCTGAAATTTAACGCTTTAACATACATATGATGTACAAATTTCTCTTTTTCAGAATGTTAACCGCTCTTGTCTTATATTCCAATTATATCTTTATAGTTTTCTTATTGTTTAAAAGTTTGAAAAACTGCGAACTGCAATACTCTTTGAAAACGGCGTCAAACAAAACGAGTTTAAAAAACACATGTTTAGTCCAAATTTTTAGTTATAGTCCAGTAAAATGGTGCAAAAATACTTTAGAAAATGGGAAAAGCACAAAACTTGGTACATAACTACTTTAGGGCAAAACACTAAAAATGAACATGAGACCCACTCAAAAGAATCCAAGATGGCCGAAAAATCCAAGATGGCCGCCATGCATGTATATATTTTCAGAAAAACCTAATATTATCTATAAAACTTCTATAAACACTTACAGTCATCAGTATAATTAGCTAAATTCTAACATATTATATTAACAAAAATACAGCTCTTCCAACAAAAATGAAAAAAGTTGTCTCCCTTAGTTAAAAATTTCTATTAAGCAGCAGCATAGTCAGAATGCATTTATGTGTGTCAAAATTAAGTATATAATGGTAACTGGCATATCAAGAATGTTTAAAATGGCAAAGTCCTGTGTAGAACTTTACAACAGTTGTAAATTATTATAAATACATTCGAACTTCGTTAAACAGGAACCCGTCAGGACCGACAAAACGTGTTCGAGTTATCGGTAGTTTGATTGATTGAAGAATATATTATAAAAAAGAATTTGGTTGGTACCTGATGATAGTTTCAAGTGAAGAATGGTGTTCGAGTTTGAGCGAACGAAGTTTGTCTGTAGTGTGTATTAGGGAATAAATGCCATGTGTTTCACTTTGTCATTAGTTTTCTCGACTCAGAATTTGTTAGTGTTGATGTATTCATTTCAACTTATTTACACTAAGAGAACTAATGACACTTAGTTAAACTATATAATTCATTTACTATGTTAGTGCAATAGACCATGTGAACATCCCTGGCCTGTCAGACCATCATGATTTGTTTGGGAAAAGTCATTGCCGGTTGATCAGCGTAATCGAATTTACATTTGCATGTTACTGTAATATTCTATTTTTGTCAAATTGTAGCACATTGTACCATAATAATAGTTTTATAGTTTAATGTCATAAGCATATAATGTACAGTCACTTATGCCCTGATCACTCTCAGACGAAGACCATGAAGACCACACTGCGTCCTAATAATTTTGACGCGGTGGGGACAGGGGGTCAAACTCGAAAAATGTGCAGTTCTAAAGTTCATACTGCGCCCTTACAACATCCTTGCCAAGTTCCCATGGCGTCTAACATGTTCACACTAATTTTCTTACCACGCGCATTTTCACGTCAAATGCGTTCTAACTGCATTCTTAGTACGACCAGTCAGATTGCACCTCCCGCTTACCATGCTTTAACAATCACCTTCTCACTAAGTTCGTCGGCTACATATAAATACTACGCCATGCACCTCTTTTTTATTCCTTCAGCAAGTTATATTGTGTACGCATCTACACTCAACAACAACAAAATACAATATACGGCAAGCTTCCCCCACACCCCAACCCCCACGAAGAAATCAGAGCAGTCTTATAGAGAGGCCATGGTGTAAAAGGAAAAAGGCATATGAAGGGTATACGAAGGTCCAGAAGTCCACTACAAGCTTCAAATGCTGCTTAGTGAGGCTATGAATATGTGGTAATTCCTGATGATGTGCGATCATACCCATTGCTGGTTGAAAACGAAGTGATTGGGAATTATATCCAGTATTCATACTCAATTCTCAGAATCTGAAACAAATACGATGAGAACCTGCTGCAAACGTACTTACTGCGTCCTGCAAGTTTACCGAGAACGTGGTTGAGTGTGATGGGGATATAAATTAGGAGCAGAATCTATCATTTCTACAAACAAATGTGCTGTAATATCTATTTCTGTACATTTTTACTGCAATAAAAATATATTAACATATTGAATGTGGGTACTTGAGGATGTATCTAATGAGCACATTCGAAACACAATTTTAATACCAATTTACTAATTTTTAAGACAACAAATATTATCTGTTTACCATTTGTAAGGCTATGCCACTACTAGTTAAACAGTGCAATGTAAGAATAACACTGCCTGTCAGACAAAACTAACCAGTACAGCTCGCGCTTACCGGGGATTTAAGCCTTTGGATGTATTTTCTACACCTTCCTTCAAACAAACTGTTTATATAATATTTCTGTGGTATAGATGGAGGCTTTCGCTACTCTTCTTTACAACAAAACATGTCAAGTAGCTGATAAACCATCTGTTCACACAAAGATTAGGACTATAGTGTGCATTCCTGCATCGTCTGCTACACCTCTTGAACATACTAAAAAGGTTGCCCATTAGGTCGGGCACATATGGGGGACAGGTGTTCTATCACTTTCCTAAAAGTCCAAGTCATGATAAATAAGGCTGACCGGAGATATTTTTGGAACCATTCTAGTAGTTTTTGCCTCAAGTACCTGAATCTCGTACCAATAGCTCCTGAAGTGCATTTGCAACCTAGATAAAGAATGTCTAGGAAGATGTAATTTGTCAAAAGTGCTGAAATACTCTTCACTGCCTTATGCAAGTCAGCTAAAGTTATTTACAATCTCGTGCTTGTGTGTACTGACACGAGTATCTGACATGTGCCTTATTTCAGATTTTAGCTCACTGTTCAGAGTGTAATATATTTCAGAATAGTTATCCGTGAAAGCAACTTTTATTTTTTCAGCCTTACTCTTCTTTGTTACACAGTTAGCATTACATAATCTATAATGTGATCAATTTATTATGTAGATATTGTGACTGTGGGTGCATAATGAAGAAGAAGAAGAAGAAGAAAAGCTATAATCTATTCTGGCATTTCGAAGTCCCAAACCGAAAGGGGTAGTTGTCGTACTTAGTGTCATAGGAACTACAATTTTATATAGAAACTAAGTTAATTGACCTTTACATTCTCCATATTCTCCATATTACCTACCATCTATAAACAAGGTTTTATAAAGAAGTCTTTAGAATTTGCACTTTTGAGGTTATTGAAGAATCTGCCATTTGCGAATGACTGACGGACATACAGACGGACAAAATGATGTACAAAAGAAGAAAACAAGGTAACAAGCATGTTTTAAATTTTTCCTCCTATCTATGTAAAATTTCTCAAGAAACAATCTCTTCTAGTTTTGAAGAAATGCAGGATGACACTTTTTGTCATATTCGTGCACTATTTGTTGCCATAGAAACAACATTTGTTGCCATAGGAACAAATTTAAATGACACTGGCATTCTCCACATTGCAATCTATCCATGTACCACGACGTATCATGATAAAATCTGCTGTAGTTTTAAAGGTGTCCCATTTTGCAAGGCTGACGTATTGACATGCATATGGGGGCAACCCATAAGCCCCCTCTGGCTAAACACTGGTAAAAGAATAACAACAATGTTTCAATATGCTGCTGTGGAGGGTATGCAAGTAAAATAATATATAGTAAAACAAAATATCCTTTAAAATATGAAAAACACACAATGGTAAAATTAAACGAAGTTTTAAAGGCTAGATTTTAGCCGTTACTATGGAAACAGAAAGAAACTAGCATCATTTGAATTTTTATTTTTGCATTTGATGCAAATTTAGGATTTATTTTATCATATACATTTATATTTGGTGCATTTTGGAGATGAATGAAATATAATGACCTTTCATTAGAATCTTGGAAGGTGAATATTGAGTTTTGAATATTGAATATTGAGTATCGGCCATTTTGACAGATATCAAATGGGTCCAATGAAAAAAATGTTTTTAATGCTTTAATAAAAAAGCTGTGCCAATTTTGGTGCTTTTCTCATTTTCTGAAGTATTTTGGCATTTTCTGTTACGAATTGATCGGACTTAAGGTCATTGTCTAATAGAATTATGCTAAACGTTCCGTCAGTGTATCAGTCAGTCACTAAACTTACAAAACTGAAAAAAGGTTCTATTTGATACCTGTACTTTGTTTGCGATATGAGCTCGTCAAACACTAGTGGATGACGAAATACGTATAGTATGTTTTCATCTTGACAATCTTAACTGGCTTAAATAAATCTCCAGAACTGCAGCCGAACATATACATTTCTGCCTACACAAATACCTGCGGGGATTGTTACTTTATGATGTGTTATATTATATTCTAGCATAAAACTGATGTTATTGTCACATTTCGGGGGTGTTTTAACAGGAAAGAAAACGTGTGTTAACAGAGAGATTCTCGCGCTCATTTGCTGTTATAACACCTTTTTTATATATGCGAATTCCGTGGCAAAGCGTAAACGTCATTAGGCCCCAAAACGGATAATTCAAAACAAAATGACGTCAACGTAAAAAACAACTCAGACATTCCCGCGCATTTCATGGAAATTTAATGACGTTCAGGTAGGATGTATTCATTTATTAGTATTTTTTTCGCGTTTTATGCTAGAATAGCGTTAGCGCATGTTCATTTCGTGTCATAGTAACTGCAGAATTCCTCGGGATTCTGCTGACGTTATAACACGAAAAAACATGCGTTATCCCTACAAATCAAGCAACCATTTATATTGATAATGACAATTTCGTGATAGTTGTCATGTACAAAAATCTTCTGCTCATCTTAAATTCATTCTATGCGTAAACATGATTTTCAAATTATGCCTTTGTCTTTCATTTTCTGAATATGCTTTTCCGATCTGTCAGTTACCAAAATACCTGGTGATACTTCTCCTAGGTCGAAAACTCTACAACAAACGCTCAAATTGCATCCAGGCTTCCAGAAGATGTCATGCCATGACATGTGTTATTCACTGAAACATCTTTTTATAAAGATTACTTTCACTAAGTTAACAAATTGTATTGTCTTCTCGCAAGAGACAACATTCAGGAAATCTTCGACTTTACAAACACTTGAAGAGGATGCAGTCAGTTTGTGTTATAATATTTCAACTTACCAATAAACCTGTCATCCGTCATCTAGCAAATCCTTTAATATAGCATGCATACAAATCACACCATATTGTTATGCCGTCAAAGAGAGTTGTTGATAATAGGTAAAAAATCTCTTGTCCTGTTCTCTGGCTACTTTTTATGACAGCACGATTCTTCTGCATTTGACATCCTGCAACTACGAGAAAAGTAGCATTTTTTCACCGTCTGGCTTCTTCCTTTGAAGATGATGTCTATTTGATCTGCATACTTAAAGTCAGTCATTTATGTCAATGAAACAGCAGTTTACTGATTTGGTACAATTATGGTATAAGTGTATCACAATTTAAAAAATCAAACTTTAATTTATCACTTTGTTATGTTACTAGTAGTTGGTAAAAGCTCAAAAGATAAAAGGTAAGGATAGATTTCTCGGAAGCACAGAGATATAATTACGTTTTTACTTATCATACGCTTAATCAAATATTGTGCAACACTCGTTTGTATAGCTTATTTGACATTCTCGTGGACAGCTGTACAGAAGAGATCTAGTAAAGGAGATGTGTATTTGTACGATACAAGCTGGACAGGCGAAAGGGCGGGGCTAAAACAAATACTGGTTATATACTGGTCACACAATTAAATGGCCCATGTTACAAGAAGGCACATTAGAAACAACAGTGATATAATCTATAAAATATTGTAATCATATGTTTTCGAAGCTAGCTCGTCCGTGACATTTCGGAATGACATGAAATCTGGCAAGTATTTGGCAAATATTTTTTCTGATTCTGTCATGTTCTAAGTGAATGTCATCTGTCTTGTATTCCTTATTTTCAGAAAGTGTGAACTTTTATATACATGTAAATCGCCCAATTCGCTTCTCAACGTGTAAATAGGGACATGATCAAATGCTTGAGTTTGTAGGAGTAGAATAAAGGCATTATATAACGTTGATGTCGTTTTAAGTATAGAAAGTCTATAAAGGTAAAGAAAGAAGAAATTGGATTTTATTAATGAAGTAAATAAAGTCGTACTGAACAATAAGTTTAATGTAAAAATGAGTTGATTACAAGAACAAGTCAAAGCAAAGTGTACATACTACAAGCTATGTTCATATTATTGTAGAAGTTATGGAAGTCTTTATCCGGCACCAACTCATTGCTTGAAACACCCTAGCGGCCGTCTATAATGAAAGCCTTGTCAAATCATTGTAATTTTACGTATCTTTCCAAACAAATAGTTATAGGATGGACTAAGGAAGGAAGAACAAACATATTACAATAGTTAATCGGAACAATACCAACAACCCGGTGTATTATTTACATTTTTATCTAAAACACAACTAGAAATACATTCTGCATGCCCACGGGTAGTATGTCGAGCCCGCCAGCTATCAAAAAAAATCTATATAATATAAGTCCACACAAAACTCCTTACCAGGTAGAGATAGGTCAAAATACACCTAAAGATAGGATGTAAAAAATTACAATATAAGCTATTCATAGTAACAACAAAGGAAAGTAATTCTAAAAACATAGTTGCCTCATGGTGTTGAACATATGTGCCAAGTTACATCAGACTCCCCTTGTGCATTAGGAAGACATGCTCCGGACAATGTCATTCTTGTATAGGACCTTTGGTCTCTAAGTGTGACCTTTACCTTAGATGTAGGGACCTGGTTCTTGCGCATGACATTCCGTCTCATAAAGGTGAATATTCATGCCAAGTTACATCAAAATCCCACCATGCATGAAGAAGAAATGCTCCAGCCAAGCTTCAGTTGTCATTTGACCTCCGACTGTGACATTGACCTTTGAGATAGGAACATGAGGTTTAAGCATGACACTTCTCATTGAGGGCAACATTCATGCCAAATATAAACAAATTTGGTCCATGCATGTCAAAGTTATGGTCCGGACAAACTTCAATTTAACATTTGACGTCCAACTGTGACCTTGACCTTTGAGATAGGAATATTGGGTTTAAGCATGACGCTTCTTCTCATTGAGGTCAACGTTCATGCCAGATATAAACAAATTTGGTCCATGCATGTCAAAGTTATGTTCCGGAAAATCTTCAATTTAACATTTGACCTCTAACTGTGACCTTGACCTTTGAGATAGGATCATGGGGTTTGCGCATGACACACCTTCCTATTGAGGTAAAGATTCAGGCCAAATATAAACAAGGTTGGTCCATGCATGTCAAAGTTATGGTAGGGACAAAATCACACGGACGCATGCACAAATACCGACCCGCCCGCCAAAAGTGACGACTATATCGAGCTCACTGCAAGCGTAAAAATGAATATTTACATATGAAGCATAAAGGTTGAAACAGAGGGTTGAAAATTCACACACAAAATAAAGAAAAGTCCTAGTTAAAAGTCCTTTCTGCTTTCACTTCCTTGTATAAAATATCTTTTTGACGGGATTTACTGTACATAGCACAGCTAAAATTTACTTTTCTTCTATATTCAAATCCAATTGCCTTGTTCCTTTTCTTGCTCCAAGTAGTATCTGCTTCATAACCATCTTATAGGTTGATTGGCATATAAACATCACGGCAAACGACAGCTCACTGAGATGCACTATACCATCTGTAGGTTCCCATAAAAGTAATGTGCTATACACAAGAGTGTATAGTTTACATATTGTGCTTCTATGACTATACATCACTAAATGTTCTTATATTTTTAAAAATGTCTCATTTTTTATGATTAACCTCCGTAAAAGTAACTGAGAGTTGAAGATATATATAAGTATGAATTATTCCACTATAGCCTATTACATATATTACAGAAATGAAGAATATGACATTACACAAAAATATATATGATATACATAGTAAAACTCTAATCATTTCCTACCAAAAACAAAACGAACAATTTATGGAAAAGGCAGGATTATATAAACAAGAGGGCCATGATGACCCTGGATCGCTCACCAGAGTAATATGAGCTACATGTTTCAAATGTCAAACTGATGCTAATATAACAAGAAAGTAGATCAGTAGGTCACATTTATGGTCACTGAAAGTCAATTTTAAGATCGGCATGCAAAACTGTATACGTCATCCAAAATTCAAAGCTGTATATTAAAAACAACAAGAAAGTAGGTCAGTAGGTCACATTCACGGTCACTGAAAGTCAGTTTTAAGATCGGTGTGCTAACCTGTATATGTAATCCAAATTTCAAGGCTGTATCTTAAAAAACAAGAAAATAGGTCAGTAGGTCAGTAGGTCAAGGTCACAGTCTCGTGATCTCTAATTGCTTGGGGTCATCAGGTACTTATAATTGAACAGTCTAGGAAATATGATCTGATAATTTTTGAAGTATTTTTTCCTATACAACTCATATAACAAGTGACCCCCAGGACGGGGCCTCTTTTTACTCCAGGGGCATGATTTTAACACTCTTGTTAGAGATCCACTAGGCAATGCTACATACAAAATATCAAAGGCCTAGGCTTTGAACTTTAAGACGAGAAGATCTTTATTTTTTTCCTGTATAAGTCTATGTTAAACTTGGTAACCCCAGGGCAGGGCCTCTTTTCACCTTTGGGACATTATTTGAACAAATTTGGTAGAGGACCACAAGGCAATGTTACATACAAAATATCAAAGGCATAAGCCTTGTGGTTTTAGACAAGACGATTTTTAAAGTTTCTCCCTATATAAGTCTATGTAAATCTTGTGATCCCTGGGGCGGGCCTCTTTTCTCCCAATGGGCACAATCAACATTCTTGATAGAGGATCATAAGATGATGTCACTAGCCAAATATCAAGGCTCAAAGCCTTGAGGTTTTGGCCAAGAAGATCTTTAAAGTGTTTCCTTTCGGTTGCCATGGCAACCAGAGCTCTGCATGGAATTCAAGTCTATGAACAATTTTGAAAGAGGGGCACCCAAAAATTATTCCTGTGCAGTTAGGTGTAATTTTGCCTTGTAGTTCTCTAGAAGAAGATTTTGTAAAGAAAATGTTGACGGACGAACGGACATTTAGGGGTAAAAAAAACAACAAACGAACAAACAAACACATAATAATAAAAAACGTTTGAATAATATAAAACAGACATTAGTTTGCAATTGGATTAAAAAATATTTAAAAAAGTTCGAAACTTGAAAATTACGGACTGCAACTGTCGCTATGATGAAAGCAATTATTTTCTGCAATACTAAAAGATATGTAAATTGTCTAACATAGTACAAGTTATAGTGTGTGCACATACAGATTTGTTTTTATAAAATATGTTAGCAAAAACATGTCGAAATTTTATCGTTATTAGCTAGTTGTTCTGTCGGCACGAGGTGTTTACTTTTCTGAATACATTTATAGTTTCTGATAAACATTGCTGTTTAAAAATTTGGTATCCATTACCTTAAATATGCCAAGTACAACGTATGTTTTATATATTATTAAAAGTGGCGGTACATTTGGGACTGTTTCTAGATATAATAATCATGAAAATTATTAAAGTTTTCATGTTAAATGTATATTTCTATTCTTGTAGACAGTGTATTTCTTTAACATACACGTGCTTTGCAGTTTTCCCCTAATAAAAGTACTCTCAGTACTCTACAGTAAAGATCTAATTTGATTTCTATATTCATTTCACTGTGTATATTTTACTTTCACTGATTTATCATCAATCTGGTAAGTGCACTAAACCTATAATTAAACTATCTATACTACAACAATTTGCTAGACTTACAAGACATTAACAAATTCTATAGAAGCCTTGTTATCACTTTGCGATATGATTCTATCACGGGTTCTATCAAACAAAACAATATTTCGGCATTTCAACTTGACATCCAATTTATCTATTTTGACCAGAGCTTTGTGCAGCTCAAGCTTGAATAATTCTCCAGAACTGTAGTCGAACGTATACACTTCTCCTGATTTACCTACGCAAACACCTGCGGCGATCTTCAGTTGAGGATGTCTTATAGCATCAATCAATTGGCCATTTATATTGAGAATGACAATTCCTTTATTGCTGTCAGCTACAAAAATCTTCTGCTCATCTTCACTCTTTGCTAAAGACAATGGTCTTCCAATTATGCCTTTGTGATTGATGTCTTGAATTTGCTCTCCAGATCTATCAAATACCAAAATACGCGATGATCCTTCTCCTAGGTCGAAACCTTCACAACAAACAAACAACTTACCTCCACAATATGTCATACCACGACATTTGTCATTCATTAAAATATCTGATCTAAATTTACTTTTCCTGTGTAAATTAAAAAACTGTATTTTCTTCTCGCAAGAGACAGCAATCTGGCTATCAGCTATTTGACAAACACCCCAAGGGGATGTAGACACTTTTATGCTATCTTTCAACCGATAAAGGCTATCTAATAGCTTCACCTTATTGTTCGTAATATCTGTTGCAATAATTGTACCATCCGTCATCTGGCAAAAATCTTTAATTGTGCTTGCATATAGATCACCATCAGAATAAAGTGGATCTTCTTCATCTTTAAAAACCGCTATATCTTTGTAATGTGTAAGAGATGCTTTGGTAGAAGATTTAAAACGTATGGCAATCGTTTCTTTTCCAGCTCTCTTCTCAATTTCTTGAATTACAGACTGATACTTCGGTACTACTGATTTCGCATCTTGCATGTTCAAGAAAAGCTGCATTTTGTTTTCATCGTCTGATTGTGAGTGATTTGCTAAATATGCTTTTGCTTCCTGTAGTATGGTTATATCTTCATTGATGGTGTCTATGTGACCTGCATTCTTATTGTCTACCTTTTTGCGTAAACTGTCAACTGATTTGTTTAAAGAAAATACCAAGTTTTTCGCAAAATTATCAATTTCAGACTTTGATTTATCACTTTGTTCGTTCAGGCGAGCAATATCTTTAAGTCTCTTATTTTCAACATTCTCACACAACCTTTTGATGGTGTTAGCTTTGAACCTTAAACTTCGAAGTTCTTCGTTGCAGTTCATTGCAACCTTAGGTAAGTACTCAGCAGAGCACGATCTGAAATAAATGTAAATGATATAAACTACCAAACTCCAAAAAAGTTTCATTCTATTTAATATGGTCTGTACTTATGACTGTACTTACATGTGTCTTGCTAATCGTAAAAGATGGCATAGCAAGAGTGTTCCGAAACTGTTTATAACTAGTGTGGACAATACTAAGCTCATAAGTTTTAATGAACGATTTAGTAGTTACCTACTTTTTTATGAAACCGTGGCCATACAATGAATTATTAAATCATCATATGATAGTCTTTGATCTGCATATATGTATTTACATAACATTCAAACATTTGTTTCCTTATTACGTGAAATAATTGTTAAAACTCTTACTCATGAGTTGAAATTTCGCAGCATTCTTTACAGAGAACGGCATCATGTTCAGCACAATAAAGTTCTACACATGTATCGTTGTGAACTGCACAGTTTTTCCGGACAAATGTTGTTGGTTTGTCAATTTTTCCACGAATCTCGTCCATTGTTAACAGTTTATGGCGTCTCAATGCGACCCAACGATTATGTGTGTTCAGACATGTTTGGCAAAGATAATCATAGCACTCTTCACAAAACTTAACTGATTCAGAATTCTTTCCATCCTTAACACATTGACTACAATGGAACTGAAAAATAGTGTCAGATCCTTGTTCAAGTGAATTTCCACCAGACGCCATCTTGATATCTGATTAAATATGTTTTGTTCACTAAACTACACTTAATTGCAATGAGTGTCCCGTATAGCAATGAAAGATAGTGTCAAGATATTTACCCACATATATCAACATGTTATATTAACTAAAGCTACTCGATCACAGAATAAACATCAGTAAAAAAGGTTTAGATTTAAAAGTACACACGTGCCTACTATACGCAATTTCCATATTAGTAATAAGCGTCTGTAAACCATAATGTGAAAGGCATTTTTTTCATTCGCAGACGTATTTGCCATATGCGATTTCGGCATTCTTCGGTCATTATGAAAAAGGCCGAAGGACGCCGATATAGCATACAAGTAAACGTAACCCCACGGAAATTGCCGATGCTATTACTGGTCCGTTACCTGAAGATACTCGTGTCGCAAAGAAAATATTTTATTTCGTGTATGGTTAAGAGGGTATAACCCTCTATCACTGTAAACAGAAGAGTTTCAAATCGATTAGAAGACAAGTTTTAAAATTTTGTGACAAGGTTCCCTCTAGTGCACAGTCAAACTTTTGGGTGAAAGCGGTTATCCATATTTCAAAGTTGTGATAGATTCAATTGTCTTTTACCACCTCGGTGACCTAGTGGTAGAGCGCCGACTTCGAGCGAGGGAGGTCGTGAGTTCGATCTCTTGCCGCGTAACACAAAAAGACGTAAACTGGTAATAGTGGCTTCCTCGCTATACTCATTGCTACAAGCAGACACTGTCGTTTATATGGCTGAAAATTGTTTAAAAAATGCTAATGCTAAACCCGTACTCACACACAAAAACACAAAACTCTTTTCCCGTTAGTGATTAGCACATGTTTGTAGTTATAAGGAATACGATAAGTTTAGTTTTATCTCTTATGTATAGTTGCTGATTTCTGCCAGTGTCGTTCTGTTGTCATGCCAAATGTGAAAATATTTGGGGGCACCAGAACGACAGAACGACACTGGTAGAAATCACCCACCATAGTTATACGATGTATAGGACCTTTTGAATAGCTTTGAATATTTTCTAAATACAAAGAAAAATATAAAACGCTGAAAGTTTATAGAATAAAATGCCGTACTGTAAAGCGATTTACACCAATTTATATAAGTTCATAAAATAAAAGAATACGTATACACGTCGCTTTAAAGCTGACAATAGTTAAAGACAGATATATTTTTGAATGTTAACAAACACAGGTAAAATGATAGTTGATATAGAAATAAGGACAAAAGAAATAGAAAAAGTAATTGCAAATGATATAACAAATACAATGTATCGCTTAAATCTGATCTTTTATAACAAATAATGATACGTTTCAGTTGTAATATCATATTCAATTTAGGAGGAATGAAAGCAAAACAAGCTAGGAAAAGAACTGGTTTTTATTGACATAATTGTATTTGGTTCTGAACAGCTCAGGTGACTTCAGTTAAATAAATGTTTCTCTCATATGGTCTTTCAAATAATTAATCTTTTGAATACTGCATATATAATAACAAAACAAACTTCAAACTGCATAGATATTAGCAAAACAATATTAAAAAACGACAAAACCATGGGTAAAGTACAGCAATTCATTTTCAAGTGCTAAGTTTGTTTTGGACCCTACTCGTTAATGTAAGGTATAAATAAATACGCATGTCGGTTACAAATAAAATATTATACACTTTATATTCATGGGGCCTTTCAAATGAGATAAGTCAGTTTAAATGTAGTTGCTACATGACGTTTTGAAAATTCGTCATTTTAGACCAGTACCTTTGAAATTCATATATTATAAACAAATTTCATGTACTCAGGTCTCTGCTTGTGCAAAAAATTTCAAAACCTTTTTTTGCACGTCCTCTGCACCTTCTTACATGTACAAGTCTTTGTATGTTTATGTATTTTGTTATAATTGTTAACAATTAACATATTGGTTCAAATCTGCTTTTGAAACGACTTCCTTGGGATCAAAACAAACGTTCTGGTTATGTATCATAATTTTGTACGTGATCTTAAAACGCTGCTAGTCAAACCATCAATGAACATATTCCAGACTTACGAAGCAGAAACATCGAGTCTTGTAACCTAAGTACGAATCAACTCTGTCACAGATGTTATCAAACGATAGTTCTAATTGAACTGTTCCTTTTTTCTACTTGGATAGGTTTAGTGTATTTTTCGAATAAATGTTCATAAACGTAAGTGGAAATATACATTTTTTCAACTTTATCTGCACAACTACTTACGGTTATTTTCAATTCAGAGTGTGTTATCAGTCAGTAGACAATATCTGTTGAAAATGAAAACATGTCATTTGCCGTCTCCTGTCAGTCGCTAAAATATCACCTTCCTTGAATGCAAGTTAACTAATAGCAATTAGGTTTCTTGTATTTTCGACTTGACAAACACAACTAGGGGATAAAGACACTTCTGTTTTATCTTTCACATTGTAAGTTTGTAATTTGTTTGATTTGGGTTTCATGCCATTTTTCGACATTCTTTCAGTTATGTAAAGGCTGGAGGTTAGCCTAACCAGTGTTCATTGGTTACAAGTACAAACCTGTACTCCGCGAGTAACTGGCAACTTCCCACATGAATCAGCGGTGGAGGACGAATGATTTCAGACGCAATGTCTTTTAGCAAATCGACACGAAGAACATACGTCACACCCTTTTCCGCGTCCAATGTCTCTTGCTCAGCTCTTCGGTCTATTTCTAAAAGCACACAGTGATAAATGTATTATTCTTCTGTATTGCTAATTTAGTACCTGTATCTTTAAGCGAAGCTTCATTTGTTTGCATAGTCAGATAACAAACGAAGAACCTTAGATCGTTTAGTAAGAAGCCTGCTTGTTCTTTGGACAAATAGTATTATACTATATTCTGATCTTTATGTTTCTACCTGTTGAAAAGGTTGAAAAATATTAATGTGCATTTTTATTTTCAATTTAGGTTCCCTTTTGATGTTCCCAATTATATAATAACACAATACATTAAATAAAGAAATTTACTGAAATTACTAAAATTTGGTAACAGATAATGTTTGCTTTTACATTATCATATTCTTAAAAGATCTTTTAAAGTTATTTTGAAACATCCTGTGTGTTTTTGTTCACTTATGACCTAGTTAAGTTATATTGTCATTTTGGTTAATGTTTTGTACCTTAAAGGAGATATTATTTCAATCTGTAAAAGGCTGTACATTCTCGCCAGGTTGGCTTTAATTTACTCGTATTTCGTGTATTCCTATATATACTGACAAATAAGTTAACAGCAAAATCTGTTTTAAAACAGACAAAGTAGGTTAATTTAATATGAAAACTTATCTCTTACAAATCATTTCAGCGCAAAATATGTACAAGTGTTTCATATAACTATACCCCATCCACTTTTATGCCTTTACATCGTCCTCCTCATCCAAGCTTCACTTGGCAAAGCTTTTAACTAAGACATACTGTGTAGAAAATGTATACACAAGTTCGTGCAAAATGGTTAGTTTAGACAAAGGGGCGGGAATATCACTTTAGGAAAATATTTTTGTATTTTGTTTATACATGTAAGACTGTTTCCAAAAATGATATCTTAGTTATCTAGTTTACAAAACATAAATGCGGATTCTAAAACATAAAACTGACAAAGTCTCTTTGCTTTCTTTCGATGTTCATGTATATAGGGCCAAGGATAAAATAACGTCTACATCTACAGCGTAGGAATTTATACCGCATGCTCCGGAGAAGCATTGTATAAGCTATAGTACATAGCGGCGGTATGTATTCTAAGGAAAATACAAAAACAAGATCAGTTATGATCGGCACATGTACACCTTACGTGTCAACAATTTTATTAATTAATTTCATCTGTAGAAGGGTTTTATAAATTCAAACACGGTTTTCCAATATTTCGTAGATTGATTTTTCAATTCCATATAAAAGTTTCTGGCTCTACTCGGGTGGCACCCGGGTCGTTGTGTCCTAGCAAGTAGTTCTTCCAAATCAGTCTGAAACTATCCCTATTTTATCCGGTTACATTTCAAATGCATTTACAACATGTATTGACATTGTGTAATTTTTTTGTCATTTATTATGTCTTTAACGGTTGTTTTGTCTTACAGGACTACATTTCTGTATGGAAGGAGTGCGAAGTCGGCCATGTATATGAAAATGTGGATAGTGACTGTAATTCAGATTTGCATAACAAATAAGAATGTTGAAGTGGTAATTATTTTTTTGCCTACCAACCACGAAACTCGGATTTGTTTTATTCTGACACTCTGAGATCCAAAAAGAATTGCAAAACACCAACGGATGTGACACAATTTACAACATTCAGATAATATTGTCAAACGAACCCTAGGTCTAGCTTCAAGTATCACAAAAGAAACCATCACACTGGATCAGAGGTAATAAACAACAGAACGTGAGTATCAGTCTAGTTGAATTAAAGTTGCAAGAATAAAATAATTGCCATGTATGGATGAGGCATTTTTAAAGTCATTAGATTATCATTATTATTTAACCAGATTTTTATAGCGCCCTTTTCATGATAAACACGTTCAACGGCGCTTTATATAGCAAACGCAGCCACACAGGGCGAGATAGAGAATAATAGGTTAGTGCCGTAGATGAGAAAGTTTATCTGGCGAGGTGGAGGAGGTTATCGGGTGAGCCTTCGGCTCACCCTATAACGTCCGGAGCCGAGCCAGATAAACTTTCTCCATCTTAGGCACTAACCTGTTATTCTATTTATCTTGTCATTACTTCATTTTCCGATAATTGGCAATTTATTTTACAAAAATAAGTGTGCGGCAACCGTTTTAATGACGTTATACAATGACGTGACAATGACGTTATATAATGACGTCATCACCGACACAGTAATGTGGTTACAATTGAAAAATCGCAATAACTTCTTCGTTTTTGAATAAAAACTCATTATTTGACCACTCATTTTCTTAGTTCGGACATTTCCAACACAATGATGATGGTTTCACTGCAAAATTTTTTATGACAACAATATCGATCATAAGGTCACATGATCAACTGACCGTATATCACTGGTCACGTGTCAACTGACGGTATATCAAGAAAGATATACGGTACCCTGATATCGGGTCGAAAATACTGCAAGTGACAGGATAAAAATTCATCCTCTACTAGTACAGACACAGAGCGACCTGACCAGAGGGACATAGTGAGATAAAGACCCCAGAACAGATAGTGAGAAATCCTTTTTAGATAAAGACCTATCCGGCTAATTTAGCCTTGATCTTTGCATATAGGCAGGCTGGTTCTTTAACGTGCTCGGTGTATAGCATCGATACACACGAAGCCGTCATTTCTGGGAAGAACCAGTACAAGCCTCTTAGTTAGGTGGGAGACACTCACGAGCATCTCAGAAACTTACAGTGCCTGGATCGGGATTCGAAACCCGAACCTCTGAATTGACAGGCAAGCGTGTTACCACTAGACACCGGCCCATCAAGTCCAAGAGTATATATCATTGATGCAAATGACAAAATATAAAACAGCAAACACTGTCGTCATTATTTCACATTTATTCAACAATTGCGAAGTATTAAAGTAAAAAACTCAGCAATGAATGACCAATGAATTTAGAATTCTTAATACATATTATGTGAAATAGATTACAAAAAATCTAAAGTATATCCACATTGTCTTTAAATACCTACTGTATTAATCCATATTTCCTAATGCATCATAAATGTTAGATGAATTCCAGGATTTAACATTCAGCAGCAAAATGACCCTTGTCTAAGAAACATATTTGCCAAATACATATCAGCAATCATCCAAAACATTTATAAACATTAGTATTCTTATAAAAACCTGCAAAACTACATACTTCTTTGTATTGCATATACTGTGTAAAGTATGTGCTGTACGATCGTTTTCGCCTGATTAAGAAATATAAAAACCAATATAAAGAAAAGAAAAAGATTTATGATACAGTATTAACATTTAACCATAACATACTTTTTATCCATCTGTTTCGTGTATCGCAGCTTTATTTTGCAAGATTAAAGTTTAACATACACAGCTGAGAGTGGTAATAGTGTTTATTTTGTCATATTTTCCCATCACAGAAAAATCACAACTTCAAAACAATTTTTAAAATGTTGCTTTTACTAAGTATACTAAGATATGCTAAAGGTTTTATAACAGTCAATTTACAGATATAGTAGAAATTGATTTTTTAAAGCTTTTTGATGTAAAAAATGTAAGGAATCGACAATCAAACCCCATCAAAATTGTTTTTGGCGTTGAATTAAAACTAATCATGATATTTTGAATAAAATAAAAAAAATCCTATTACCGCCCTCGGAGTTCGTTACAGTGGTGTACAACATTCATAGTCTTACTTTACATTTAAAGAGGAATCAGGGAAAAATATTGTTACAGAAAATATTCGTCAAACATTTAATAACCGTATTGAAAAACAACAGCATCTCAATCAACTTGCTTTATCATCTTCACAAGAATACACATTTCCCTTCCACGAGACTATCCGTATCAATAAAATGTCTAATAAATTTTGATGAGTGACATAATGCTATGTAAATTGGGAGTTTAAACAAAAGCTTTCCATATGATGATGATAATAATAATAATAAATAAATAATAATAAAATTTTTATTTAATGAAATAACACACAAAGTTTACTTAACATGAAAATGAAACGTATACAAACATTTACGATTTCAGAAATCATAAAAAGTGAAATTAAAATAAAATCTTCCCATTTATCCATCTAACAGACACTCACATTAATTATTATATGACAAAAAAAAAAAAAAAAGAATAAGAGAAATTAATGGCAGCATATAGTTCGTATAGTCGAGCTAAATGGTATAACGAACACCGTGACATTTATTGCTATTGTAGGGTTAGTGTAGAGCCATTTTAATAGAGATAAACACAAGGAGTACTTCGACGTGTAGACTAGAATCAGAAACATTGTTTCCTATAGTTTCATTAACAACAATATTTATTTACACAATATTTACTTCGCATACCTAGAAATCTAAGCCAATTTGCTGGCATATTGGCAAAAAAGGATTAAAACTGTTCATTGTGGATATGGTTTAAGATCAAAAATAAATAAATAAATAAATAAATAAATAAATAAATCATCACTTCTGTCAGTGCCCAGAACAAAAACTTGTTTAGCAGACCGATCATTTGCGGTGAAAGGACGAAAATGGTGGAATGGGTTACCTGACAAACTTAGACAAAGTAAAGAGGAAGATGAATTTAGACGTTGCCTTAAGACACATTTATTCTCAAAGTTTCACTACACTAAAATTATCATTTAGATTGATGTACATATGATCAGACTTTGTAAAGCGCATTAGAAGTTTATTCTAGGCATATTTTGCGCTATATAAGTGTTATTTGTATTGTATTGTATTTGTAACGGTCAGAAACCTGTGAAAAATGGTATTCTAGCAATTTTCACTGCGAAAAATATGTGCATATACGGGAGTTTACGGTCCCGTATATGTCTAATATACGAATGTCATATAAAAGGTATATTTCCTGAAAGTATGATCAAAACATACTTTTGGACCTTGACAATCCCTAACTTTGAATACTGACATAAACCGTTGAAACGTATTTATGCTAAGTATGAATGAACGGATCCATGTGAGAAAAACATGAATGTCCAATTAAAGAATACGGGATTCCCGTATATGGAATGTTCCATATACGGAAAAATGTTTCCGTATACGCCCGTATATTAGGAGTATACGGAATGCGTACACTCCCGTATACGGAACCATTTTCCGCAGTGTTTTATTATTCTAAAGTACAAATACCAGTATGCACTTCAATTCATAAATTGTCTCTTATTTGTAACTTTGACCCCCGCCGGGCCAATTCGAAACTAACAGCTGAAAACTGATTTTTGTCTCCTCACTCGCTGAGATCTCAGATCGACTACATTGGAAGCCTAAAAATGTCATAATGTAAAGTGTCATGAATTTGATATACATACACTGTTCTCTCCTTTTAACGTTCCCCATTTTGATATTTTCATGATTTCCTCGCAGTGGTATGAAAGCAATTTTATAGAATGTTCGAGTTAAATAAGCTTTTGATAAAGGATAACCGATACACCATACATGTAAATACAGTGATTGGCAGAATAATTCGTTGTTGCGGGGGCCTCCGTGGCCGAGTGGTTAATGTCGCTGACTTCAAATCACTTGCCCCTCATCGATGTGGGTTCGAGCCTCACTCGGGGCTTTGAATTCTTCATGTGAGGATGCCATCCAGCTGGCTTACGGAAGGTCGGTTGTTCTACCCAAGTGCCTGAACAGCAGCTGAAAACAAGTTTATCTATACCCATATTGTACGGCTTGTTAAACCTAGTTGATGAAATAATCACTGCTGTATAGAGAGAGAGAGAGAGAGAGGGAGTGGGCAAAACAATTAGGTGTTGACAGGTACATGGAATTTACACAATTTTATGAGAATTTATCAGTTGATTGACTGACCATGTTATACATGCAGTATTTTTAATGTTGTTTAGTGTCAATTGGTGGCTCGATATTTTTTAAAGGAAAGAGTTGTTTCTTGACTTGGTTGTTGGAGATTGGTAACGTACATTTTATTGTACGTAATTGTTGATTTGCTCGGCGAATATTTTGGTTGTTTGGTTGTTTAACTGTGGTTTTGTTTGAAGCTGATACTTTGGTTGTTGGCGGTTGAAATTGTGGGTTGTTTTGTGAATTTAGTTTATAATTTGGTTGGGTGTTTGAATTTATGTGGTGATGGGTTGTTTTGAGTTTTAGAGGTGTATAAATTGATTTTCTGCAGTTTGGTTGTGTATTGTTTCGAATGTATATTTTGCTCTAAGTTTTGCAGATTGATTGTTTGGTTTTGAATGGTTGTTGGTTAAAGGTTGTGCTGGCCGAGCATTAGTATCGAAATACTTGCGATATTTTGTATATCATATATACCTGCATATATGTGATAAAGCTTGACGAAAAGCGGTGCAAATTTAGTTATGTTTGTGGACATAATGTTTGTGGTGTGTGTTTGATCTAGGTGTAAATAGTACGTCACCATGCTTAAGTATATATTGTATACACAGTGAAAAATATACAAAATAGTACAAAAAATTACACACACAAAAATAAATTAGAAAACAATAAAAGTGCTAGTTTCCAAGATAAAGATTAGCCATAGTCAGGCGGTGCACATTACCTCCCTTACTGTTAGTAACGCCTCGCTTCGACCACCATCAAATCCTGACAGTGATATTACATGTGTTTAAGTGAATTATTGGAAAGTAAATGTGAAAATATTTGATATTTTCACAGAGAGATTCAATAGATACATTTTATTGGAAAAGGCATACATTTTCCCTGGAATATATAACAAGAAGAATGTTTGTTTGATCAAAAATGCTTTCACTCGTTTATACCATATCTGACATTTAAACTCGTGGCTACGCAATTCATGAAATTACTCGTTGAAAAATATTTTTGCGATATTCTATTGGAATATATTATTAACTACGTATTTTGTAAACCTGTGATAAATTGTAATAAATATTCTTGCATTCAAATAATCAGATTCTGTCAGTGAAAGCTTCTAACATAAAGCTTTTGTTATTTAACAGTATTATTTTTCAAAAATACATTGACGCAAAAATGTATGGTAAGTGCAGTTACAATACTTTTCGCACCAAATAATTCATAGTTAATTCAAAGACCTTTGGTGCAAAAGCTCTAGGAAGTGCACTTACAATAGTTTTCGCGCCAACAAATTTTGACAGGCAGTTACGTGTTTATTCTTTTTTAGCCAAAAAAGGTAGTTTTCATCAAAATACAGCTTCCAAATTTTTATGGATAATGAAAGTTGGTATTTATAACCTAAAAGTACCAAAAAGTGATTTTCGCCAAAAGTGTTAGTTACATGACTTTTTGCGCCAATGTGATGATATAGAATGTAACATATAATTTCAACTTCAAGACACAATATCATTACAAAAATTAATTACATGTAGTACCTGACGATTATCTGATGACAATTCATACATGACCTTTTATGGTAAAAACATTACGTACGTTGTAATTGTAACCATATAAAGTAATATGACTATTCAAACAATTTACAAAGTAACTTAAATGATTATAAAAAGAATTATTTGCCATATAACTGTTTGTATTTAGTAAGGTGTTAATTAAAGTTTGCATATGTATTTTAGCGTTAAATTTAGAAGTAATTAGACATGGAGGTAAACAATTGAATGAACTAGAAGGGGTATAAAGCTTGAATTATCTATAAAACGACCTTGATGTGATTGTGTATGTAATGTTGTAATGACATACATATTGAAAATCATCTTTGCGAATTTTGAAAGTACAAAATTGAGTAATGTGATTAGTGACCAAATCCTGTTCAATGAAAGGACTCAATCTTTAAATACTACAAAGTTCCTTATGTAAAACAGAAATATAGTTTAGGCGGCAAAAAGTGATGATATCATAGACCGCCTAATCTGCTGGAACAAAACACTGATCATTATGTACATTGCGACGCAATGCATAGCCTTTTAAAAACGATTCGGTTACATTCTATTTGAAATAAAAATCTGTGAATTAGTCGAATACTTGTACTTTTTTTTTCATCTAATTGGTCTTTCAATAATTTTTTTTTCGAGCACGGCAAATGTATTTACAAAACTGTTTTCAAAGGAAGGTGATATAATAAGTTTTCAAAGGTTAGTTATCCATTAACAAAACTACAGATAAAATAATAGCAAATATTAAGAACGAAAAGACAGACAGTCGAAATCGATTATGAGTCATGCATCGATCCATATTGTATCAGGTTATACATTTAAGGTATTTGAAACCAGTTTAGCAGTTATCAAACGAAATGTTGACACTATAGAGATAACCTAATATGTAACGCTTTAACGTCAATATGATACATAACTTCCTCCTTTCCAAAATGTTAACCGCTTGCCTAATATTACAGTTATATCTTTATAGTTCTCTCATTGTTTAAAAGATTGAAAAACTGAAATACTGCTTGAAAACAGCGCTAAACTAAAACATGTTTAAAAACACATCTTGATTCAAAGTCTTAGTTAAAGGTCATTGTATTTTAGAATTATGCTAAATGTTCCATTACTGTATCCCGCATTTGGTACGTCTTCTTATCCAGCAATTAGTGAGTGAGTGAGTGAGTGAGTGAGTCAGTCAGTCGGTCCGTCACTATACTTTCAAAACAGAAAAAGGTTCTATTTGATTCCTGTACTTTGTTTGCAATATGAGCCCGTCAAACTAAAGTGCATGTCGAAATAGCACATGAAGTATGTTTTTCATCTTGTCAATCTTTACCGGCTTGAATAAATCTCCAGAACTGCAATCGGACGTACATACCTATGCTTACACAAACACCTACGGGGATTGTTAGTTCAGGGTGTGCTATCAATCAAGTGACCATTTATATTGATAATGACAATTTCGTGATAGTTGTCATGTACAAAAATCTTCTGCTCATCTTCATTTTATGCGTAAAAAATGATTTTCAAATGATGCCTTTGTATTTCGTTTCCTGAATATGCCTTTCTGATCTATCAAATACCAAAATACGCGGTCGAAAACTCCACAACAAACGCTCAACTTGCTTCAACAAGATGTCATACCAGGACATGTGTTATTCACTGAAACATCTTTTTATAAAGATTACTTTCACTAAGTTAACAAACTGTATTGTCTTCTCGCAGGAGACAGCATTCAGGAAATCTTCGACTGTACAAACACTTGAAGAGGATGCAGTCAGTTTATGTTATAATATTTCAACTTACCAATAAACCTGTCATCCGTCATCTGGCAAAATGACAGCACGATTCTTCTGCATTTGACATCCTGCAACTACGAGAAAAGTAGCATTTTTTTTCACCGTCTGGCTTCTTCCTTTGAAGATGATGTCTATTTGATCTGCATACTTAAAGTCAGTCATTTATGTCAAGGAAACTGCAGTTTACTGATTTGGTACAATTATGGTATAAGTGTATCACAGCTTAAAAGAACTTACAGACTTCAGACTTCAGACTTTAATTTATCACTTTGTTATGTCACTAGTAGTTGGTAAAACTCAAAAGATAATAGGTAAGGGTAGATTTCCCGGAAGCACAGAGATATAATTACTAAGTTTTTACTTATCATACGCTTAATCAAATATTGTGCAACACTCGTTTGTATAGCTTATTTGACATTCTCGTGGACAGCTGTACAGAAGAGATCTAGTAACGGAGATGTGTATTTGTACCATACAAGCTGGACAGGTGAAGGGACGGGGCTAAAACAAATACGGGTTATATACTGGTCACACAATTAATTGGCCTATGATACAAGAAGGCACATTAGAAACAACAGTGATATAATGTATAAAATATTGTAATCATATGTTTTCGAAGCTAGCTCGTCCGTGACATTTCTGAATGACATGAAATCTAGCAAGTATTTTGCAAATATTTATCTGATTCTTTCATGTTCTAAGTGAATGTCATCTGTCTTGTATTCCTTGTTTTCAGAAAGTGTGAACTTTTATATACATGTAAGTTCGCTTCTCAACTTGTAATTAGGGAAACGATCACATGTTTGACTTTGTAGGAGTGGAATAAAGGCATTATATAACGTTGATGTCGTTTTAAGTATAGAAAGTCTATGAAGGTAAAGAAAGAAGAAATTGGATTTTATTAATGAAGTAAAGAAACTCATACTGAACAATAAGTTTAATGTAAAAATGAGTTGATTACAAGAACAAGTCAAAGCAAATGTGTACATACTACAAGCTATGTTCATATTATTGTAGGAGCTATGGAAGTCTTTATCCGGCACCAACTCATTGTTTGAACCATCCTAGCGGCCGTCTATAATACAAAAAAAAAAACAAAACAAAGACAAATATCAAACAGGGAATGCCACGCACCAAAAACGCAGCCTCCTCAAAACGAAACCCACAGCACGCACACGCGTGCACCACACACACACACACACACACACACACACACAAAGCCAACACATCAGGACAAAACGAACAAACAAAGGAACACAGTGGGGCACCGCCTTGGAACGGTCAGTGGCAAAAACACCACTGGGGAGCTTAAACCGGTTTATGGTGCCAACCTCACTCTTACTCCCACCATGTTCCAAAGACACGGGACAGTGTAAATAAAAGTAATCCCCTCCAGGTGAATCTCTTACACACGTAATGGAAACAAAAAGGCATGGCATGTAAAACACAAAAATGCTCGTGTATAAATATATAAAAAGCAAACCTTAAGAACCAAAAACGTATGTACTCAATGCCTTTTCAGAAGACAGAGCAACAAGAGAAACACCCTTAAGGGCCCGACGAAACAGGTCAGAAGACAAATATCAAAACAGTTCAGTCCTGGTAGGATTTATAAACTGCTTATCATAGAGTCCTTCCCCTCTTCCGTCAGACACAATCAAAGAGGGAAGTGTAGTGTCCAACTGTAAACGGGTTGAACACTAAACATGCAGTATGTCTTAAAACAGTTGGGTCGTAACCTC
Organism: Mercenaria mercenaria; assembly: GCF_021730395.1. Taxonomy (NCBI): domain Eukaryota; kingdom Metazoa; phylum Mollusca; class Bivalvia; order Venerida; family Veneridae; genus Mercenaria; species Mercenaria mercenaria. The sequence continues at coordinate 60,995,709 of NC_069378.1, forward strand.
TTTTAATAAAACATTTGATAATTTTACCAAATACATTTCGAAAATTACCATGACCCAATATCTTACGAAGTTTGTAAACCACATCCCCATAAAAAACGGGTTTAGAAATACCTTCTCGCAGAAGTGTCTTTAAATTACTATTGAATTTTAAAACTAAATCAGAATTACGATAGTAAAATTTAGCAAAGTATTTACGCAATTTGTAATAACGGTAGCCTTGCTGAAGAAGTTTACTTGATATATATTGATTACGTTCTTTGAAATGCTTGACATGACTACACGCTCTGGCAAACCGAATTAATTGAGAAATATATACCCCATAAGATGTAGCCTGAGGTACATCCCCATCCAAATGGGGAAAATTTACAATACTAAAATTAAAATCATCCCTCTTGTCATAAATTTTGGTATGTATAATATTGTCATAAATAGAGAGATGTAAATCTAAAAATGAAGCTCAAATCATTGTAATTTTACGTATCCTTCCAAACAAGTAGTTATAGGATGGACTAAGGAAGGAAGAACAAACATATTACAATAGTTAATCGGAACAATATCAACAACTCGGTGTATTATTTACATGTTTATTTAAAACTCAAAAATGAATATTTACATATGAAACATAAAGGTTGAAACAGAGGGTTGTTAATTCACACAAAAAAGAAAGAAAAGTCCTAGTTGCTATCACTTTCTTGTATAAAATATCTATTTTGACGGGATTTACTGTATATAGCACAGTTAAAATTTACTTTTCTTCTGCATTCAAATCCAAATTGCCTTGTTCCATTTCTTGCTCCAAGTAGTATCTGCTTCATAACAATCTTTGTAGGTTGGTTGGCATATAAACATTACGGCAAAGGACAGATTACTGAGATACACTATACCATCTGTAGGTTCCCATAAATGTAATGTGCTATACACAAGAATGTATAGTTTACACATTGTGCTTCAATGACTATACATCACTAAATGTTCTTATATTTTTAAAAATGTCTCATTTTTTATGATTTACCTTCATAAAAGTAACTGAAACTGGAAGATATATATAAGTATAAATTATTCCACTATAGCCTATTACATATATTACAGAAATGAATAATATGACATTACACAAAAATATATTCGATATACATAGTAAAGTCCTAATTCATTTCCTACCAAAAACAAAACGAACAATTTACGGAAACGGCAGGATTACATAAACAAGAGGGTAATGATAACCCTGGATCGCTCACCAGATTAATATGAGCTACATGTTTCAAATGTCAAACTGATGCTAATATATCAAGAAATAGATCAGTAGGTCACATTTATTGTCACTGAAAGTCAAATATTAAGATCGGCATGCAAAACTGTACATGTCATCCAAAATTCAAAGCTGTATCTTAAACAAACAAGAGAGTATGTCAGTAGGTCACATTCATGGTCACTGAAAGTCAGTTTTAAGATCGGTGTGCTAACCTATATTTGTCATCCAATTTTCAAGGCTGTATCTTAAAAACAAGAAAATAGGTCAGTAGGTCAAGGTCACGGTCTAGTGATCCCTAATTGCTTGGGGTTATCAGGTACGTATAATTGAACTGTCTAGGAAATATGATCTGATAATTTTTGAAGTAATTTTCCTATACAACTCGTATAACAAGTGACCCCAGGACGGGGCCTCTTTTCACTCCAGGGGCATAATTTAAACAATCTAAGATTTCTGACAAGAAGATCTTTTGAAGTTTTTCCTTTCGGTTGCCATGGCCACCAGAGTTCTGCACGGAATTCAATTCTTTGAAAGATTTTGAAAGAGGGGCACCCAAAGATTATTCCTGTGCGGTTAGGTGTAATTCTGCCTTGTGGTTTTCTAGGAGAAGATTTTTTTAAAGAAAATGTTGACGGACGGACGACAGACGACGCACGACGGACATTTAGGGGTCACTAAAGCTCATCATGAAAAAAAAAGAAAGAAAAAAAGAAAGAAAGAAAGAAAGAAACAAACAAACAAATAATAATAAAAGACATTTGAATAATATAAAACAGACATTAGTTTGCAATTGGAATAAAAAATATTTAAAAAAGTTCGAGGCCTGAAAATCACGGACTGCAACTGTCGCTATGATGAAAGCAATTATTTGCTGCAATACTAAAAGATATGTAAATTGTCCAAGCCTTAAACATAGTAAAAGTTACAATGTGTGCGCTTTGTAATATAAACTCTGCAATTTTACAGTGCGAAAAGACATTTGCACGGGAAAGAGTTTAAAGCCCTGCTCCGCGGCTATTCAAATTCTAATGTATGTATGCAACCCATGATTACAATAGGTATCAGTTAACGGCCACGCACCACACTTCAGCACGCAAAACCCACTGGCACCAGACCAGAAAGAAAATGCCTCTGTACATGTTATACCCTACCCCTAGGTATTCTATAAGAACCATGGTCGTGAACGGGAAAATATACTAACCCATTTCAATCGCGCATTTCACAACTAAAACACGCAGTTCGGTAAATGTGTACTATGGATATTAAACACGCGATAATTTATCTTCCATTCTGTACCGGTCACATTTCTTCAATACTTCTTGTCTTAGTAAAACAACGCGTATTTTACAGTTTTTCAACGTTTCATAAAAAACTTGCTTGAACTTCCCTGGTGAAGTTCCACTCTAGATTACAAAACCATTCTGATTGGCTGATGTGAAAATGTATGTCAATCGTCATTTTACTACACGTATATGCTAAAATGTGTATATGCAGGATAAATGTGCAAAATGAATTAAATAAACAGAACAGATGTTTACCAATGTATGATTTCAAATTCAAAATCACATACAAGATGAATTTCATTCATCATTTCGAGTTTTATTGTATAACTGTGAATATTTTGCATTCTGTTTTTGTTTGTTTACATTTCGCCAAACATGTGCACACTGCTGTGACCTCTAGACCGGATGTTCATTAGGGGAGTTCACGCAAGTTTTTTCTGTAACGTTGACGAAAGCATAAAATATGTGGAGCATCTCTGCAACATGTAATATTGAGACAATGTGACTGGTGCACGATGGAAGATAAATCATCGCTTGTTCAATATACTAGGTACGCATTCACCGATCTGCGCGTTTTAAGTGAGCAATATACGATTGAAATGGGAAAGTATATTTTCCCGTTCATGACCATGGTTCTTATAGAATACCTAGGGGTAGGGTATAACATGTACAGAGGCATTTTCTTTCTGCTCTGGTGCCAGTGGCAAAACCACAGCTATTTTATATAGAATTATATATAAAATAGACTCTATTTTGACAGGCGTCACTTTTCATAATCAGGATTTTTACGCTTTTTCAGTGGCAATTTAAGGTTAAAAGGTAGGACTGGAGCAGGTCTTTAATGCAGTAAACAATGCCCTTAGTCTCAAAGTGAAGTCTATCGATTTACTCAATAATACAAGATAATGCAATCATTCAGTTAAAGTGAGGCGCAACACATGACCAGGTTTGGGACACAAAATAGTTCTAGTTTTATTCCTTAAGACATAATTTTGGACGATACAGTTTTTCTTTATGGCCGAGTGGTTAAGGTCGCTGACTTCAAATCACTTGCCCCTCATCGATGTTGGTTCGAGCCTCACTCGGGGCGTTGAATTCTTCATGTGAGGAAGCCACCAAGCTGGCTTACGGAAGGTCGGTGATTCTACCCAGGTGCCCGCTCGAGATGAAATAATGCATGGAGGGGCACCTGGGGTCTTCCTCCACCATCAAAGCTTGAAAGTCGCCATATGATCTAAAATGTGTCGGTGCGACGTTAAACCCAACCAAAAAAAAAAAAAAAATAAAAATAAAATATGTTAGCAAAAACCTTTTATCGTTATTAGCTAGTTGTACTGCCGACATGAGGTGTTTACTTTACTGAACACATTTATAATTTCTGATTAACTTTGCTGTTTAAAAAGTAGGTACCCATTACCTTAAATATGTCAAAGCAACGTATGTTTTACACATTATTAAGAGTGGCGGTACACTTGTATTTGAGCAAGGAGCTGTATATAGATATAATAAACAAAATAATCATTAAATGTTAAATGCTAAGTGTATATTTCTATTCTTGCAAACAGTGTATTTCTTTAACATACACGTGCTTTGCACTTTTCCTCTAATAAAAGTACTCTCACCTTACCAAATACCAGTAATTTCCTCTTCAGTGCTACTACAGTAAAGATCTTAGTTAAGTTTTATATTCATCTCACTGTGTATATTTTACATCCACTGATTTATCATCAATCTGGCAAGTGTACTAAAGCTATAATTAAACTATCTTATACTACAACAATTTGCTAGACTTACAAGACATTAACAAATTCTATCGGGACCTTGTCACCTGTTTGTGATATGATTCTATCACGGGTTCTATCAAACAAAACAACATTTCGGCATTTCAACTTGACTTCCATTTTATCTATCTTGACCGGCTTTGTGTGTGGCACAAGCTTGAATAAATCTTTAGAACTATAGTCGAACGTATACACTTCACCTGATTTACCTACGCAAGTACCTACGGCGATCTTCAGTTCAGGATGTCTTATAGTATCAATCAATTGGCCTTTTATATTGAGAATGACAATTCCTTTATAGTTGTCAGCTACAAAAATCTTCTTCTCATCTTCACTTTTTGCCAAAGAAAACGGTCTTCCAATTATGTCTCTGTCATTTATTTCTTGAATTTGCTTTCCTACCTTATCAAATACCAAAATACGCGGTGATCCGTCTCCTAGATCGAAGCCTCCACAACAAACGAACAACTTGCTTCCACAATATGTCATGCCATGACATCTGTCATTCACTGAAATATCCTTTTCCAGAATTCTTTTACTGCTTAAGTTAACAAACTGGATTTTCTTCTCGCAAGAGACAGCAATCAGATCTTCTTCAACTTGACAAACATCCCAAGGGGATTTAGACACTTCTATACTGTCTTTCATATGATAAGAGCTATCTAATACCTTCAACTTGTTATTCATAAAGTCTGTTGCAATAATCCTACCGTCGGTCATCTGGCAAAACCCTTTCACATGACTTGGATACTTATCACCCTCAGAAAAAAGAGGATCTTCTTCATCTTTAAAAACAGCAATACATCCATCCCGTTGAAGATAGTCAAACCTTGCGGCGACTGTCTCTTGCCCTGTACGCTGGTCTACTTCTTGTATCGTAGAGTTATACTTCTGAACTGCTATTTTCGCATCTTGTATGTTCAAGAAAAGCTGCATTTTGTTTTCATTGTCAGAATGTGTGTGAATTTCTAAAAAGGCTTTTGCTTCCTTTAATAGTTTTATGTCTTTGTTGATGGTGTCTATGTGACCTGCCTTTTTGTTGTCTGCCTTTTTGCGTAAACTGTCAACTGATTTGTTTAAAGAACGTGTCAAGTCTTTTACAACATTATCAAACTCAGACTTTAATATATCACTTTGTTTTTTCAGGCGAGTGATATCTTCAAGCCTCTTATTTTCTACACTCTCACACCACATTTTGATAGCGTTAGTTTTACTATCCAAACGTTTAAGTTCAGCATTGCAGTTTATTGCAGCCTTCGGTAAATACTCAAGAGTACACAATCTGAAATAATTTGCAAGCATTTAGTAACAGTAACAAATACTGATCGCACAATATTTACGATATTTTAAGAAGGAACAAGTTCGTAAATACTGTTACCTAGAAACAAATAGTGATATAAACTACCAAATTTCAAAGTCCCTCTAAATACGGACGTACTAAACACGTTAATCATCATGAAAGTACCAGTAACACTAGAGTATATTGAATTGGTTATAATTGATCTAGACAATACTAAGCGCATTAATTTTTATGAACAATTCATTTTTTGCGATATTGGGGCCAGATGATAATCAATCATTTACTCAGTTCAAGTCGTTGGGTTTCGTGTATTAATTTACGTTATATCTAAAGATCATTTTCTCAATCAGTGAAAGAATTGTTAAAACTCTTACTTATGAGTTGTAGTTTCGCAGCATTCTTTACAGAGAACGGCCTCGTGTTCAGCGCAATAAAGTTCTACAGAAGTACCACTATGAACTGCACAGTTTCTCCGCACAAATGTCGCTGGTATGTGACTTTCACCACGAATCTCCCCAATTGTTAACAACTTATGACGTCTCAATTCGCGCCATTCGCGCCAATCATTGTGTGTGCTCATACATGATGAGCAAAGATAATCATAGCACTCTTCACAAAACTTAACTGCTTCAGAATTCTTTCCATCCTTAACACATTTACTACAATGAAACTGAAAAGTCGTGTCAGATCCTTGTTCAAGTGAATTTCCACCAGACGCCATTTTAATGTCTAACAGGATGTTTATGCTTTCTTAACTACACTTAACTACGTCGAATGTCTCTTATAGCAATGAAACATAGTTATTTTCATGCTATGACGTACCCATCCAACAAGGTATATTAAGTAAAGCTACTCGTTCGCAGAATGAGCCGATATAAAAGTTAAGATTTCAAGGCATGCACGTGAACTAAACTAGTACCTCTTTGATTGGAAATGTTCATATTAGTAACAAGCGTCTACAGAAAATTGTTCTGAGGGTAGCGGAAATTATCGGCAATTTCCGTTCTATTACGTTTTCTCCGTATTCGATTTCGGCATTCTCCGGTAGTTATAAAAAGTAGTTTTCTGTTATGACCGAAAGATGCCGAAACATCATACGTAATCCCACGGAAATTTCCGATTGTCATTACTGGTCCAATACCTTAAGATAATCGTGTCGGAGATTTTTTGAAAAAGGGATTATCTTTTTCGTATGGTTAAAGGGGTGTAAACCTCTGTAAACAGACAGGCACCAAATTAATTTGAAAACAGATATCAAACTTTTGTGACACGGTTTCCTCAAGCAAAGAGCGCAGTATAAAAAGCAGAAAACTTTTGCGTGAAAGCGGTTACCCCTATTTGTAAGTTGTGATGGGTAAAACATTCCACATCCTTTAGTACTTACATCTGTTTGTAGTTATATGGAATATGATTACTTCAGGCTTATCTGTTTAGAGATTTGTAAGATTTGTCCAAAAACGTATAGTCTAAATATAAACAAAATATGCAAACCACTGGGAATAAAATGCCATAAAGCATGCTACGCCAACTTGTTACTTTTGTAAATTCATTAAATAAAAGAATATATAAACACGTCGCTTTAAAAATGATTATATTAAATGCAAATATATATTTGCTGAATATTTGCAGTTGCAAAAGGCGAACAAATGTAAGATGACAGCTGATATAGAAATAACGACAAAAGGTATACAAAAAGTAATTACAATCGATTCAACTATTCTAAGTTGTCTTTATTACAAATAATGAAGCGTTTCAGTCGTAATATAATATTCAATTTAGGCAGAATAAAATCAAAAGAGCTAGAAAATATACCGACATGATTGTATTTCGTTCTGAATAGCACAGGTACTTTGGATTAGATTTTTTTCTCTCCCATGGATTTTAAAATGTTTAATCTTTAGGATACTGCATAGATTATTTACGATAACAAGATTCAAATGACAACAATACACAAGGACAAATAGGTACAGCCACGTCTTAAAATAACGAAGTTCATTTAAAGTGCTAAATTTTGTGCACGTCAGTAACAAATAAAATGTCATACTCGTGACACTTCTTCCAATCAATGTAAATGCAGTTAAAATAATATTTGAAACTAACTTTGATAGGTCTGACAATATATTTTGAAAATTTGTCACTTTAGACCATTATCTTATTTCATCAAATTTAAATGTAAAGAAATTTTGATGTAAAAAATGTATGAACTCTACAATCAAACCCCATTCAAAATTATTTTTGGCGATAAATTAAAACTAATCATGACATTTTGAATATTGAAAGAAATTACTATTACCGCCCTCGGAGTTCGTTACAATGGTGTACAACATTCATTCTCTATTTAAAGAGGAATCAGGGAAAAATATTGTTACAGAAATTATTCATCAAACATTTCATAACCGATTTGAAAAACAATAGCATCTCAATGAACTTGCTTTATCACCTTCACAAGAAACTTCACGTATCAACACATTTTTGTTGAGTGACATAATGCTATGTAAATTGGGAGTTTAAACAACAGGTGTCATTGGAGACAGAGCGCTCCGCTCTTTCAATGCTGGCTTGAGCTGTCACTAACCTTAGTGATTCCAATGAAGACGAATATAATGGACAATAGTTTAAGTGTGTGTCAAATGTATGTAGTAATAACATAGATAAAAGTAAAGTGTATAAAATATTTACTTCGTACGAAAGGGACATAATTCATGGAAAATTTCTGGTAAAGTAATGCACCATGTTTCTTATTATGAATCTAATTATGTGGAACATCTATTTCAAGTTTAATAAAATCTGTAAAAAGATCCCTCGGACGCATAGAATGCAACCAAAAAAAAAAAAAGAAGAAGAATAATAGTAGACTCGGTTTGATTGAGTCTGTTCATGAGAGGTAATAAACTGTGCAACAGCTCTCACGCCCCCTGGCACCGGCTTAAGCGGAACTCTACAACACATCTACTGAATGGACTCCATGATCCTAAGAAATTATAACAACACTGAACTGAAATCTGATGTAGTAGTAACAGAGACATAGTAAAAGTGCATCACAACCTGAACCTGATAATCTAAGAAAAAAGGGTACATGATTTATGAAATATCTGTGTCAGAGTTATGAACCTTTTGTCATATGATACGACCAATGATGTGAAAAACTATATGAGCCGTACCATGAGAAAACCAACATAGTGGGTTTGCGACCAGCATGGATCCAGACCAGCCTGCGCATCCGCGCAGTCTGGTCAGGATCCATGCTGTCCGCTATCAAAGCCTGTTGCGATTAGAGAAACTGTTAGCGAACAGCATGGATCCTGACCAGAGTGCGCGGATGCGCAGGCTGGTCTGGATCCATGCTGGTCGCAAACCTACTATGTTGGTTTTCTCATGGCGCGGCTCATATTAAGTTTCAATTCATTAAGTAATAACAGAGAGTGTTTCTTTGAAATTGCGTACTCGTGCGGTTATATGTGCGAGCGTGCGTGCTTGCGTACGTGTGTGCGTGTGTGTGCGTGTGTGTTGCCCACCCTTTAATTACTCCTTTCCCATTTTTTATTTTGCATATAATTAATATGTACTTGTTGCTGGATTTTTTAAGCAACCCATATGTATACTTCTCGTTGCGCGAGCCTACTTTGCGATACATGGCTCTATGGCAGAGATCTATGCTTCCGGGAAATATACCCTTACCTTTTATTTTTATGATCCTTGTGTCATATGATGTGGGTGATGGTTCGGGACAAAGATCTTAAAGGGAAAGGCAACGTTGTTTTTGCGTTAATTTCTTTAGATGGGATTTCTTAAATCATTTAAAAAAAATGAAAGAATTTTCAAAATCGGAGTAAAAATGAGAAAGTTATGAGCATTTAAATATTTGGTCAATTTGGCGGCCATTTTGTTTCCATGGCAACAAGAAAACAAAATGGCGGATTTATTAAATTTTTAGATACACATTTAAACTGTATTTACTTATTTCTGTAAAATAATTTTCTACCTTTTCCATCTATAATGAAAGAAAATATCATGTTTTACACCATACATGCAAGAAACATATGAAAATTAATCTATTTGAAAGATTTTGCTAAATAAAAATTTAACAGTGTGTAAATGACGTCATAAACACACTAAAATTGCCGCCTCCATGATCAGCCATTTTCTTAAATTTCAAACTGCCATATCGTATTCAATGTTGGTCCGATTTAAAAAAAATATTTCAGGTTTATGAAAGGCTCGAGGAAGGCTTTCATACAGAATTAACTTATTTCCTTACCCTTTAAGTTTGAATCGAATCCATTCGGTAAAAGCAGAGATATAGTGAAAATGCGTCAAAATTAACTTAAAATCTAAGTAAAAACGGGGCATAGTAAGTTAAAATATGGTGTTATGTTCCTTGTGTCATACGATGTAATGGGTGCTGATGTCGTAAAACAATTTTTAGTTTGAATGAAATCAATTTAGTAATAACTGAGTGAAATTGCACCAAAAATTAAATCTGGAATTCTAAGCAAAAGTGGATTATTCATGTAATATTGGTGCAATAAGTATGGCACTTCTGCCATATAATGAGAGGGATGGTTAGGAACAACTATTTTAAGCTTGACGCAAATCTATCGAGTAATTACAAAGATAAGGAGAAAGTGCATCAAAACGTTAACCAAGTTGCGGACGCAAAAAAAACGCCGTTGCAGACGCTGACGCAGTCGCCGACATCGGTTCGAGCTTTCCATATGATGATGATGATGATAAAAAACATAATGATAATAATAATAATAATAATAATAATAATAATAATAATAATGATAAAATCTTTATTTAATGAAGGTAACATACAAAGTGTACATAACATGAAAATGAAACGTATACACACATTGACGATTTCACAAATCATAAAACATTGAAATTGAAATAAAATCTTCCCATTTATCCATCCAACAGACACTCACATGATTATATGAAAGAGATTAAACAAACAAACAAACAAACAAACAAAAAAGAATAAGAAAAATAAATGGCATCATGTAGCTCGTATAGCCGAGCTAAAATGATATAATGAACACCGTGACATTTATTGCTATTGAACCATTTTAATAGAAATAAACATACGGAGTACTTCGACGTGTAGACCGGAATCAGAAAATTTATTTACTACAGTTTCATTATCAACAATATTTATTTACACAATATTTATTTATATGACAGAATCATATAAATAATAACCTTTTTAGAATTAATATATAAGTTGCACTTCTGTAAGTAAAAACAGACAGAATCGGCAATTCATTGAAAGGCAACAATAGTCTATGACAAATTCAGGTATGTCAGCTTCAGTCAGTTTGTCACTGGTGATGTTCTAGGAGAAATAAATGTTTAACTACGTGTACTGGGTGGTACAAAGCTAGTTCGTATTTGACTTATATCAACTTGGCCAAACCGAAACCATTTCTTTTTTTGTCGATCTATTATGTTCTATAAAGGTTTTCTTCAAATCTTGGAAAAAGAGACAACAAAATTTGACAGACATCGACGGATAACTTTTGTCACCAGCATCCCGTCGGATGCAGTTGTCACGTTACTGCAATATGATATTTCGAGTTGAAATGTATTTTAAAGACGTCATTACATGCAGCTTTTTATCATGTCTCAACCAGATTCAAATATTGTATAATGATTTTTGCACCGGATTAATCATCAGTTTGTTTTATTTAGTTTTCATTATAAATTGTACATGGTTATATGTTTCATGAGTAATCTGTTTCACCCAGATGTCACACTCTGGGTTAAAAGCTAAGTTCGAAGACCTGTTTCTATTTTAATAATGTCGACAACTTAACAGTAAAGGGGGGGGGGGGGGGTCCCAGTTAGGTGTCTGCGCAAAATGTTTTTTTGATTTTATTTATACTTTGTGGTAATATACCTACATGTATTAAGTTTCATTAACAAGTGTTACTGTTACCAGTTTTGACTTACTTTTATAGATATTCACATTTAAAGTGGGTGGGGTAATCTGACATGTGACCAGCCAGGAACACAATTTCTGTTATTTTTTTAAAAATGGTTCTAACTTTTTACCTGAAACTTTCATGATAAAATAACTATGCAAAGGACATTCACACAACATGTTGCATTTTAAATTGTACTGAATACTTTTTTCAGCACAGAGCCACGAAGTGGTCAAATCAAATTTACTGATTTTCAATGAACGAACTTCACCAAAAAGCTAAAATATTTTTTATTAGTTGAGATATTAAGGTGTTATTTTCAGCAGATTTTGTAAACTAAATAAACATAAAAATGACAGTATATCAGTATATTCTGATTAATATTGGAAGAGTGGTACACTCTCAAACTGGGTAAAAGTGGGTGGGGTAAATAAATATTCGAAGCAACACTACAAAAATTGTGCAGTTGTTACGAAATGGCCTCAGATTGTCTATTACTATCCTAATTGTACCCCCATGAGTGGTGGGGGCATAAAGATTTGCTCTTGTCCGTGCGTCCGTCCGTCCGTGCGTCCGTCCAAAGTTCGTGACGCGCCTAGCTCAAAAAGTATTCGATATAAATTGATGAAACCTTGCATGAGTCTATATAATGATATGAACTTGCACACCTCCTATTTTTCGTCTGGCTCCGCGCCCTGTTTCTAGAGTTATGGCCCCTGAAATAGTCAAAAATGCACATTTTCACCTTGTGACACGCCTAGCACAAAAAGTATTTGATATAAATTGATGAGTGTTTATTATGATATGAACTTGCGCACCTACTATTTTTTATCTTGGTCTGCCCCCTATTTCTAGAGTTATGGCCCCTGATATAGTAAGAAAATGCACATTTTTACCTAATTATGTGCCTTACTCAGAAGTATTCTCGGTGCCTTACTCAGAAGTATTTAAATGTAAATTCATGAAACCTTGCTTGAGTCTTTATCATATTGTGACCTTTGCACACATGGCATTCTTCTTGAGAATTTTAGCATTCATTACAGAGTTATGGCCCTTGAAATAGCCAAAATAGTGGATTTTTTGTTTGTGATGCTCATAGCTCAAAAAGTATATGGTATAGAATAATGAATCCTTTTCATATTTGTTTGAGGCTATACCCCATTTAGACTGCAAACATTTGAATTATTTCCCCTTATTTGTGACAAATGTACCAGTCCGGGAATTGGGGCACACCATGTGTCCTACAGACACATTCTAGTTTTATTAAATACAGACTTGGTTGATAAATTTTAACAAAAAAAATTCTCTTTAATAAGACTTTATACATGTGTGCCATGGAAAAATCAATGCAGAAAATTTATTGTTAATTTGAACAACAGCTTTCCCCAAAATATACTGCCTCAGGCAAAACCTTTTGTTAAATACTTTGAGCTTTCAGGGTTAATTTGGTTTGTCTACATGTCATGTTCAAGGTCCCTGCTTTTTCCATGACACACATGTATAAAGTGGGATTTTTTTTGTTAATTTATCAATCAATGTTGTATTTAATAAAATTAAGATAGTAATAGACAATCTGAGGCCATTTCGCAACAACTGCACAATTTTTGTAGTGTTGCTTCGAATATTTATTTACCCCACCCACTTTTACCCAGTTTGAGAGTGTACCACTCTTCCAATATTAATCAGAGTGTACTGATATACTGTCATTTTAATGTTTATTTAGTTTACAATATCTGCTGAAAATAACACCTTAATATCTCAACTAATAAAAAATGTTTTAGCTTTTTGGTGAAGTTCGTTCATTGAAAATCAGTAAATTTGATTTGACCACTTCGTGGCTCTGTGCTGAAAAAAGTATTCAGTACAATTTAAAATGCAACATGTTGTGTGAATGTCCTTTGCATAGTTATTTTATCATGAAAGTTTCAGGTAAAAAGTTAGAACCATTTTTAAAAAAATAACAGAAATTGTGTTCCTGGCTGGTCATATGTCAGATTACCCCACCCACTTTAAATGTGAATATCTATAAAAGTAAGTCAAAACTGGTAACAGTAACACTTGTTAATGAAACTTAATACATGTAGGTATATTACCACAAAGTATAAATAAAATCAAAAAACATTTTGCGCAGACACCTAACTGGGACCCCCCCTTTCAGTTCGTGATCTTGTTTCTGCAGAATCTCCATCAGGTTTCTATTGTATATAATGATCCTTATGGTATCAATACAAACTCTATCGCCTCTGTATCGCCTCTGTATCGCAATCTGTCTGTGATATAAGTCTGTTGCGCGTTCTATCAAACAGTAGAGCGTTGCCGCATTCCAATTTGAGTTTCATTTTTTCTATTTTGAAAACATTTCCATTCGGTGTTAGTTTAAACAAACTACCTCCAGAACGGTACCCGCATGTATATACTGCTCCTGCATTGCCTACACAAATCCTGAATGGGATTTGTAATTCTGAATGAGTTACGGTATCTATGAAATGACCAATTCTACTGAGAATAAAAATTCCTTTATAATTGTCAGCTACAAAGATCATTTGCTCGTCTTCGCTCTTAACTATAGAAAGCGGTCTGCCCATAAAATCCTTGTCTTTGATTTCTTGAAGTTGCTTCCCAGATTTATTAATTATTAAAATGCATGGAGGACCATCTTCTAATGCAAAACCTCCGCAACAAACAAAAAAGTTTCCTCCACAGTAAGTTATTGCTCGGCATTTGCCGTTAACAGAGAGTTTTTGCTTAAGGTTCATTTTTCCGCGCACGTTCACGAACTGGATCAGCTGGTCACAAGCAACGGCCACCAAATTATCTTCGACCTCACAAACATCACACGGTTCAGATGCTGGTACTTTTATATAATCAACCACTTTATCATAAGTGCTGTTTAGTGCTTTTATCTTTTCATTCTCCATATCTACAGCAAGGATACTACCGTCTTTCAATTGGCAAAAACCAGTTATCAGACTTGCATACTTATCACCGTTTGAATAAAGTGGATGTTCCTGTTCTAGTAATGTTCCTATATTGTCTTCATTTTTAAGTCGCTTTTGTGTTCTTAGGTTAAACTGGATGCCTATTGCCACCTTGCCCATTCTTCGATCAATTTGTCTTATCACGTCATCATACTTTTGCAGGGCAGATTTTGCTTCATGCATTTCCAGTAATAGCTGCATATCGTTTTCACTATCATAATGCAAATGATCTAAAACAGATTTTGCTTCCCTTGTCACTATTATATCTTTATTTATAGTGTCTCTGTGAGTGGCGTCCGTATTATCAATCTTCTGGTGCAGTCTGTTAGCCGATTCCGTTAAAGAATTGAGTAAGTCTTTTGTAAGATCAGTAAGCTCTGACTTTACTTTCCTGCTTTGTGTAGTAAGTTGAGATAAATCTGTAAGCCTAGTATTCTCTACTTTCACACACAACGTTTTCAGGGTCTTTGTTTTACCTTTTAGATCTTTAAGCTCGGCACTACGTTTCATTGCAAAAATCGGTAAATACTCAGGAGAGCACGATCTGAAATAAAATGTTGCAAACGATGATCATTCATATTTTTATATTCAATATCATTAATATACAGTGCTATAAACTCGACCAAAAGTATTGAATTAATCTGCAATGCCAGGTTGTCGATCATTTATTTCCGCTCCAGAGTCGTTCAGTTCTGTCAACATCTAAGCCCTATTCCGTTCAAGCATCTTGGACAAAATTTAAGATCTTAAAGACGCGGTAAACGTAAGTACTCCTCAAGTAAATTAGACATTGGTTTAGTTCTTTTCGACCTATTATATTTCAAGAAAATATTCATTTTGTGTCAATATATATATATATATTAGGGATGGGAACGAATATTCGAATATTCGAAAATCGGTCGAATATTCGAATATGAAAATCAAATTCGAATATTCGTAAATTATTGTTTTGTTTTGTTTTTAAAATAAGTATCATTGATCTTGTGCAATATGAGCTTGCTAATTCTACAGAATAAAACCATGTCATGTTTGTTTATCGCGTATCAAAAGATGTCCAATTAATAAGAAAATAGCAATGCATACTTGGCAGGGGCCCTCGTTACGGATAGACAGTTTGCAACAGGCGTCAATGTGTCAGATGCATGTCAAAAGATGTCCAATTAACAAGAAAATTGCAATGCAAAATTACCTGTGGTCATCGCTACGGATTCACAGTTTGTATTAGGCGTAAATGTGATATCTTTTTATCTTTTGTTCATTTTTATTGGCGCCTGTTTTATGTAACAAGTTGTAGAAATTTTTTTCGAAAACAATACCAAACTTGTAGATATTGTCGATCTTTTCACAATATTTTGTACGACGTTTCAGACCATCCGCAGAATCGGTTTTCATCCGCAATCGGCCGTATTCGAATTAAATTTTGAAGTACTTTATAATAAAATCAAGAAACAACATATGATTGATGCATAAGTTCATGTTGAAGGAGGTTTAAGTCTGCCTTACTAGCTTTTTACACGACAATTTTTACACGCCGATTGAAAATTTTCAACAATATAACAGTTTACACTTGTTTTCATATCAATTTATATTAATAGCATGAACACAGCAACAATTCCAAAATGACCAGAAGAAACCTTTTTCTCAGTTTAGCGAAAACTTTATTAAGACATTACATGTAAGCAGCAAATTTGGATCATCATTACAGACAATCGTGTCATGATCAGCACCAAACACTTCTTCTAGTGAACTGACATGAACCTCACAGTTTAAGAATGTCGGCGGTACAGATTAACCCAAAACGGCAGATCCATTCTGTTCGATCCTTGGAGGATCTCTAAAACAAGTACCAAAACCTCCGACCTGAAATCTGAATCAAGCCAATTTCCATCCGTCTCCGAGGATTTATACAAACTTGCTAGAAGTAACTCGATCCATTTATAGTGTTTCTCCTTTGTTTTCCTTATCTTTGAGTGACTCACAGGCGGGCTTATTACTTATAGCATTTTTTATATCTAGTTTTCACTGTTTTTTTAACTTAAATATCGGTTAAACAGTGTTATCAATTTATTGTGGAAATATACTTTTACTTCAGATATTACATTTGTATTTTGTGATTCCTATATATTTACCACAGAAATCATTTTTTTTTCTTTTTAAGCCAGGAAACCGGGAAAAATTAGTGACATTTGTTTAAATGAAGATTACCGAATCAAGTATAAATCAGTCCAATGAGATAACAAGTCAAATGGTTTATCGCGGCCAGAAATTTGTACAAACCGGACAGAAGTTGCGAAATTGTCATTTGTGCAGGAAAGAAGCGTTTACCATAATGTCCAGTACTGGACAGGTATAGTGACCATGCACGGACACAGCCAATTTTCTCAGAGGGGGTCCGATCCCCTGTCCCCCACCCTGGAAATTTTGAAATTTAGCACTTCATTTTTTTGCATTCTGGGACAGTTTTATGGACTAACCTGTTAAATTTGGGAAAATGATAAAATCAAGCTGTCTTGAAGGTAAAATTCTTAGTTTCTTTTAGATAAATAATATGAATTATGTCGGGGTCGTATGTAGCAGCAGCCGCATATACTTTACATGCAGTCCTAATGTTGCCTTTTTCGAAAAACAGTTCCTTTCCTCCTTGTCTTCTTTCCTTTTTTAAAGATTTTCCAGACGGGGTCCGGACCCCCGGTCCCCCACCCCCCCCCACACTCTGGATCCGCGTATGGTGACATATCATGCTTTCTGCTTATGCAGGTAAACTTGTGTTTAGTTAAATTTCAACAGAGCACAATTGTCTGAACAGTGTACAAACTCATTACTGTTTTTTCAGGCAAGGGTGGAAAAAACGTGGTAGACAATGAAAGCAGTAACATTTTTATTAAAAAAAAACAACAATGAGACAAACATTTCCAACATCTTTGGACGGTTCAAAAATCCCATGTTACACATACGATAAAGCCCGAAACGCGTGAAAATGTTCCGAATGTAAATCGGGTGAAGTAGGCGCTCTATGTATAGAGTTAGATTATGCGTCTAGATACTATACCAGAGGGATCGGTCAATTGTGGGTTATTGATTAAACTGGGCGAGTCTACTTACTTATTACTTGAGGATGAAAAAACGTGTTTTTAAATATTGCTCTTAAACAAGGGTGGCGGTTGAACTACTAAAAGTACAACAACAGTTAATTCACAACAAATCGTACGGTATGTTTTATAATCAGTAGAAGCTAGTCGTATTTACGCTTATGAGACCTGTTTCACCCATAAGGAAAGAATTCACAGATCCATCATGAAATATTTTCCCCAGCGCGCATATACTTTGCCTATTCAATATGATCCTCGGCCGCGATCAATAACATGCAATCAGCAAGTGTAAGTGCTTGTTTCACAAACAGAATGGGTTTGGATAAACATTCAAAAGTAAAAATTAACTGGCTGAAATTGCAGTCCTTATTTAGAGTAATGGTGATTCACTTGAGTATTGCGGATTGGCATATGCTCTTGAAAAAGCAATTATCTACTAAAATGCTATGTACAGCTCTTTGCAAATGTGGTAGTCATGAGTTATGTATGCAAAATGTTGATTAACTAGATTCACTGGCTATCCTGGATAATAAACATTATTCTATAAATGTACTATACAGGGTATATTTATATCGATTTGATAGTAGCCAAATAAATTCAAATCATTTAAATCAGTGTTCAACGTTGCCTTCAAATTAGTTTGTTGCTGAAACCAGGCTGTGTAAAAATGGTTTGGTGCTTAATTTCGAAAAAAAACTGATAAGGTTAAACCAAAATCACAATTAATTATCATTTGTACGAAAGAGCGATCAGTGAGCTAAGGTCTTATAATTTCAATCTGATCTTAATTTAAGTCCAGAAAGGGTTTTCTAGTGGAACCAGAAACATTCTAGGAGGCAGTGGCGATGCTGCTTTATCCGCCAAGGAGCGTTCTTTTTTTTCATCTATAAAATTGTATATACGAGGAATGATATAAATTTACAAGGGATGAGTTGTCAAGAAATAACCAAATTAGGATCAATATCTTGGCTCCTGTAACAGAAGAAGAGGGTGAAACAAATTAAACTAATTAAATTGTGAGAAAATCCTGTTAACTTGATGCGATTAAGACCAGGCTTTTAAAGAAATGCTTGGATGAGCACTCCTCATTCTTTGCACTCTTTAGGATACATCCATGAATTTTAAGTATATACCAAACGAGTTTAAGAATTCGTTGATAAAATATGTTCCCATGTCCAATCTCCAATTCTTTTCAAAGATTTGGAAATTGTAGCTGATTCCCGGTAAGAGCAGCAGTGTTTATGCTACTAGATACCATTGACCATCAGACACAGCCAGAATCACTGAATGTCGCCATATCTAGGCGAACTACTATTGTCGTGTTTGTTGAAAAACTGTTATCGACATCTGTGTTGATGATGTGATGATGTGCAGCGTTCCTAGGGGTAGGTAATGGGTGCAAAGCGTTACATAATATATACTTAACCCGTGGGTGAAATATGCAGAGGATATAGAATGCTTCATTTACACACCAACGATACACAGTTGTACCTATCCTTAAAGCCAATAGAAGTTAGGTATGGCACCGTACCGAGGGTTGCCCCTCAGAAATCAACTAGCTCCAGCTCTGTGCTGATAAATCAGAAGTAATGTAACATCCAAGCATAATTATTTGCTCATTGTTGGCGTGTCGCGGAAGGCCGTTTACCCTGTGCTCAATTTAGTTATGTATGACAGTTCTAGACTCGAATATATATATCAAGTAACAGTTCATCTCTGTGTGCAGGTCTGAATATCCAGAACTACGCATGCCATGAATATACTACCACTTTAGATTCCCTACAGTTTGTTGGGTAATACGGATGAGTAAAGCCAGTCTACCTACTCGTCTACCTATCGGTCATTCTGACTAAAGTACTCGATCTTCTAAACAAAGATCTGAGAATGACCCATTCACATTCGTCTTCTGTATAATTTGGATTTCCGATATTGCTATTTTCATTTTCGCAAATCTATTTTTATTTTGAACCGATCAGACGACTTGCCTCAACAAGCCTTTGGCTGAACCATCAAAATAGCGTCGAATGTCAAAGGGTGAGAAAAATGTGCAGTCAATCTGGGGCTAGAACCTGGGAACTCTCGCTTACAGGGCGAGTGACCTACCGACTGAGCTAACCGGCTGTCTGACATCTTATGTAACCATGTCCGTACTATGACATATGATTTCTCTCAAAACACGAAGGCGTAGTCGCGATGTGGTCGTCATAAGAATTGTAAATATGAAAAACCCAAGCTAAATATAGATTTTTTAAACTTCTACTTTCACATACAAAATGTTGTAAGTAAGGCTCTGATTGGCTGATTAGCTAAAGGTCGTCAGAACGAGGCTATCAATAGCACATCTTCAGATCCTATGTGCGTAGCGTTAATTGGAGATGTACTTTAGTCAGATTGCCTATCGGTTTCTTTGTTGTCTCTCCGAAATAAAACATCGCTGTAAATACATTTACACTACTGACTAGTGTACAAATCAAAACCCACTAGAGCTAATGCGGCTTTATGTATTATTTTAAAATTAAGTTATTAATCCCCCGCCACG
This sequence comes from Mercenaria mercenaria, assembly GCF_021730395.1. Lineage (NCBI taxonomy): Eukaryota > Metazoa > Mollusca > Bivalvia > Venerida > Veneridae > Mercenaria > Mercenaria mercenaria. The sequence goes on from NC_069378.1 coordinate 61,015,855, forward strand.
AGTGGTGGGGGTTATAGGAATGGTCTCCGTCCGTCCTTCCGTCCTTCCGTGTTCCGCCCTTCGTCCTTCCGTAACATTTTGTGTCCGCTCTGTATCTCCTAAACCACTTGAATGATAATCATTAAAGTTAGGCCAAATGATCACCTCATCAAGACGATGTGCAGAACCCATGAGTCAGCCATGTCGGCTCAAGGTCAAGGTCACAACTCAAGATTAAAAGTTTGAGCCTTTAATTTCGTGTCCACTCTTTATCTCCTAAACCCCTTGAAGGATAATCATGAAACTTGGATCAAATAATCTTCTCATCAAGACGATGTGTAGATCCTATAAGTCAGCCATGTCGGCTCAAGGTCAAGGTCACAACTCAAGGTCAAAGGTTTGAGCCTTCCATTTTGTGTCCGCTCTGTATCTCCTAAACCCCTTGAAGGATTTTCATCAAACTTGGGTCAAATGATCACCTCATCAAGATGATGTGCAGAACTCATAAGTCAGCCATGTTGGCTTAAGGTCAAGATCACAACTTGGGGTCAAATGTTTGAGCCTTCCATTTTGTGTCTGCTCTGTATTTCCTAAACCCCTTGAAGGAATTTCATCAAACTTGGGTCAAATAATCACATATCCAAGACGATGTGCAGAACTTATGAGTCAACCATGCCGGCTCAAGGTCACAACTTGGGGTCTAGGATTTGAGCCTTCCATTTTGTGTCCACTCTGTATCTCCTAAACCCCTTGAAGGAATGGGTCAAATGATCATCTCACCAAGAACTCATGAGTAAGCCATGTCAACTCAAGGTCAAGGTCACAACTCAAGGTCAAAGGTTTGAGCTCTGTATCTCCTAAACCCTTTAAAGGATTTTCATGATACTTGGGTCAAATGATTCATCTCATCAAGGCGATGTGCAGAATACATGGGTCAGCCATGTCAGTTCAAGATCAAGGTCACAGCTCAAGGTCAAAGGTTTACCCTTTCACTATCCATAACAGTGGCGGGGGATTTAGCTGTCTTTCAGACTGCCTTGTTAAGTTTATAATTAATTAGAGGGAGTACAGTTTTTCTTTTGGTTGCCATGTTGTGTACATAAATGTAATATAGAAATATTATAGTCTTTGAACAGAGGCAGTATATTATAACATCACAATAAAAGCTTTTCACGGACATGCAGTTATATCAGATATATTTATATAAAATTTTGTCTTGTCCTTAACACTCATTGTTACAATTCAAGTACTAATCCCCAATGATAACGCGATTCCCGTCGAAACGCGAGGACGAGTCCATTTTATGACAACTAATAAAATAACAATTCATAATGCTTGCACATTATCTGACAAGAAAATATAGTATTTCTTTCATTTAAACTATCTAGTTATTATACTGCAACATAACTCAGTCGGGTAAAATGCAGATAACAACTGGACATAAGCAAATCGTTTTGTGAGTTCGAATCCTGATGAGGATTCTTTTTTTTTTAGATTTTTTTTTCATATTCGTTTTCATTTTTGTTTCCATATTTTCTTTCTTTCTTTTGATGGTTTGTATTTGCATAGTTGTCTTTATATAAGTTATAACATAATATTATGTACATTATTCGTTTAAATGCATGCCTTTAATTAATATCATCTTTGATATGATGCTAAAACTTTCTCATATGCCATATACTAGTAAGCTTTAGATATTTCTCTGTCGTGTTGTCACAGAGCACATGAAGGGATCTAATTTTTTATGCAAAAATAAGATAAAAATTAAATGTCAATGCCAGTTTCGAACCCCCACGGCAAAAGATTTTGTTTAACATGCTTTATCTCTGAGCTACTTTTCAATTGGTACTAAATCTAGAAATATTTAGATTTTAAAATTTTAGAAAAATGCTGAATTCCCAATGTTTCATTTTAATCAATTTATAGTCATGTTTGTAAACATAAGTTATCGTTGGGGCATAGTAATTTCCTGAATAAGTACGTCCGTAAGTACTGACCTGGCCCCAATTTCACGAAAAAACTTAAGTAATTACTTAGCTAAGTCTGTTATTTTATATGCCTGTATTTGCTCTTTATGTGTCTTTAACGTTGATTTTTTCAGCTATAACAGAACCGTATATGACTATTTCATAGATTAAAACACAACAATTCTGAATTTTAAAGAAAACGATGTATAAAAATAAGAAATATACTTAAGAAAATACTTAAGTTCGTTATATTGTGCTTAAGTAGAAATGTGATATTTGCTTGACTGAAATAAGTACTGCAGACAAAAACTACTAACCATAATATAATTTAGCTACAAAAACATTGTTACAGAAAAAATCAACATGAAATAACAATAAATTAAGCAATAGCATAATTTTGAAATAACAGACTTAACTAAGTAATTACTTAAGTTTTTTCGTGAAATCGGGGCCTGGCTCACACTAATCTTCGCCAATATTTTCTGACGTTTTCGTTAATTTACACAATATTTGTATCCTGAAATGCTCTATATGCAGTTAACCAATGACACGGTGGCGTAGTGGGAAGGTGTCTGACTTCCACGCACGTTACCACAGATTCGAAATCGCCTTAGAACATTTATTTTAATGTAATGTTATCTATACCCGTTTTAATTTTTACATTATTTTATGTATCGTATTTCATGAATTTTAATTGTTTTTTTTTATTATATTTATTTTCAGGAACGCTGGTGACAAGTGATTTGTCTTTTTATCTAAGATACTTTAAAAAATATTCCATTTTTTACAACGGGTAAATATGATAATTTTTAAAATGAAACATAAATATCACGATACGTTTGATCAAATAAGTGGTACGTTTGCATATAAACTTTGGGAAAAAATATGGTCAGATGTAGGACTCGAACCCGCAACCCTGATATTGGCAGCAAAACGCTTTGTCCGCACAGCTACCTGCACATGCGACAGCGTACCAATTAAGAATTATATATATGTAATATGCATGTCGCTATTTATAGTAATTTACGGAAATATACGGAATATTCATGAGTGCAGGTCAATACTTACGGACAATATCGATGGTTAAAAATACATAGCCTGTTTATTATCGGTTAATACGTTCAAGCGACAATGATCACACGAGAACTACATGCAGATATAGACTTGCCATAGTACACTTACCAGCGACCACTATTACGGGAAATATTAAGTGGTAGTATGGGACTGGAAATTCATGGCATGGCATAATAAGTACCGCCGGACGCAGATGGCACCTAGCCAGTAATGATACCTCGCGATTAAACTAATATGTAATACGTTGTTTGGTGGTATTTGTAGCCCCGTATTGGGCAAACTACCATAAGTCTCGCAGAATAACTAGGATGTTAATTCCGTCATGAAATCAGATTCGCCCTTATATTGTAGAAGCTCCACTGGTTATCCGTAAAATACAGGGTACACTCCCACATGTCTACGTTCATTCATTTCGCAAGGTGAAAAAGCCGACCCGTCGAAACTCTCATAGTTGATGGGTTGGGCATTTCCCTCGGCTCCTACACCTAGTAATTAGCCTTATAATTTGGCGTATTTATGTGGATGCGTCAGACGTGAGATAGTTTGAAATATCTACACCAAGTTATCTTGTTGAAGTATATTATACAAATCCTAGTCACGTATTATTTTTTAATCTTAGGCCTAAAAAAATCTTTGTTTCTGGTAACATGCTAAAAAAAACAAAACATTTAGGGTCGGGCCAAAAATTTAGGGTAAGTCGGGATGCCGGAAACAAACAATTCTTTACGCCTTATGAGAGGATATACATGTTTCCTTCATATGACATGGGTACAAACCCTTGGAGGGACGGACTTCATATTTCAGTCCAACGACCACCTTTATAATGCTTTAATGTAATTTTGAGGGGTTTTTACCTAAAGTCGCCTACTATTTCCACTGCAGAACTTGTGCTTGTAAACCTAATAACCTATAGTAATTACATCCGAGGTACTGATAAAATGTTTTGTGGGAAGCCGTTTTATATGTCACGAAGAGCGTGCAGGGACCTACCTAAGAAAGGAAAACAGTAACACTAGCTATTTAACAGCATTCCGCCGAAAAGTGAAAAACAATGATATACGTCATTTAATGTATGTAATAATTATTTAGCTGACACTATATTTAGAAGAAAGGAAACTAATTAAAAGCAGTGAATTTAAGACATGTTTGAAGAGGTCTTGACCTGAAGCTTTCTCGAAATACTCTTGCAGATAAAGATACTATTCCTGGCGATATTAATTGTAGGTAGTAGTGCATGTGGTGTCATAGTTTTTAAAAGAAGGTAGGTTTAGTTGTCTGATCGGAGAGACTGGAAAGTAATTAATTAAATTACGTTCTAGAATGTATGTTTTGTCAGATATATTACATTAATTGTCTTTGAGCGATGAAATAGTTTGTGAGTCTTGTTCGGATTTTATTTTATTCGTCTAGTGTCAGTTTTGGGAGCGGCTACAAAATTTATAATGTGTGAAGAGTTTTCGTTTATATACTTTCTTTAAAACAAATTTTGGCTTGGTATACAAAACCCCTCCTTTCTGTGTATCGTAAGCAGGCCCACAAAAAAGGAAATAGCCATATATTAATGGATACACGAGGTAGTTTCGACGGTTTCTCTGTACTGTCTGGAATTCCATGCTGCTGTAGCAGTGTGTATATAATGTATATAATTAGTCTATGATATCGATTGTCCGATTAGCTCAGTTGGTAGAGCATCTGACTTGCAAGCAGAAGGTCGCAGGTTCGAGTCCTGTATCGGGCTGCACATTTTTCCGCTCCTATTACATTGGTGCCGTGAGTGTGGTGGCTAGCCTTGGAATCCTAGAGCTAGGGTGAAGCAATGGCTGGGTTAGTCAAAAGAATCTGAGTTTGTCTTTGAAAAAAGGAGGGAGGAATGTAGCAGTGTGTATATAATGTATATAATTAGTCTATGATATCGATTGTCCGATTAGCTCAGTTGGTAGAGCATCTGACTTGCAAGCAGAAGGTCGCAGGTTCGAGTCCTGTATCGGGCTGCACATTTTTCCGCTCCTATTACACTGCATAATAAAGATTTACCAAATAGCTGTAGTAAGTCGGGGTTACTTCTAGTCTGTTCCACTGATCTGTCTTAGCAGTTAATATGCAGTATAAACTCGTGGAATTCTTAATTCGATACTAAATCAAATATAAATCAATAAAGAAAAACCCTTGACAGTCCGTGATAAAACCGTCACACCGTGACGGGTTTTAGCAAATCTTACCGGAAGTGAAGTAGTTGACAAAAAATAGAAGCGAATTTTTTGTTTACAGTCAAAATGAGTGTAAGCAAGTCTGAGGTGTCATAACATCCTTCATACTAGAAAAAGGTTATTTCATATTGATTTTTGTATCGCAGTTTTGAGGTTGTTATCATTCGCAATGAGCGAAGGTGTGATTTAGTTACCCCACCCACATATTCACACATGATAATTTCAGTTGTTGAAGGTTATTTTGGAACTTAACAACATTTCTATCGTTGATAAAAATGTAGTGGACGGGGGTATTAGTTATACTTTTAGGTATATTACACTGTTGGCAAAGTATCAGCCAGCAGTTTCCAGCGAAGAAACCAATATGGGCCTACTGAGTATGGCATACATGTGATAAGTTCAGAATCCCAAAACTGGAGGTTTGCCATTTTTCAGCTGGAGTTTGGGTCTCAAAACTGGAGGTTTTTTATCGACATAAATTAAGCAGGCGGACACAAAACTTGGAGACAAAATCCAACATTTTAGGCCACAAAATAACGCATAAGTCTACACTAGTCTAAATAATGAGACCTCGGGCAGACCGATTTTACATTTTGATATTTTACGTTGTCTACCTAGAGGTCTCAACCAGAAACAATCAAAACTGTGGTGGAAACTGGTCAATTGAAATTACGATTTATCAGTAGTCACGATTTTTCTTTAGCCTTAACTGCTTACCTGTTGTTTTAAATCATAAATAGTAAATAAAAAACATAAGAACAGGACATATTTATCAAGAATTTCTGTTGTAAAAAATTTAAACCTCTAACGTTTCAATTGTCTTCATGTAATGGCGGTCGGAGGCGTGACCAATGAAAACGCTTCGTGTAGTAATGTGTTTACCGGTGATCGGCCATTTTCCAATATGTAGTACACTCGTGTTAAACCTTGGCATTTTTTTAACTGCCATAGTTTGAATTTTCCTCAAGAAATCTCGGTAATATATACATCATTGAAAGGGAAAAATTACAGGCTTTCTATGTATGTATTTCTTTTTTTTATCCGTTGCATTATTATAACATAATTCCCGCCCAACGGATTCCATTGGGTGTTACTTACGCAAAGAAGAGGACAGTGCTACCACATTCTTTACCTTTTCTGGTTTGTACTCGGAGGCGGATATCGACAAGTCAAAATAATATAACGATATTCAACTCTCGAGTACAATTATTTGGACTAAAGTCTACACCAGAAGAAACAATTGATCCTCATGAATAGCTCTTGATTTGAATTTTGACAGAGTTATGCCACTTTTTAACTTACATTTTTTGGTTAAAGTTTTATATAATGTCCAATATATCTGTTACGTTCAAAGCTATTGACTGTTACGCCCCTTTTACTGGCAAAGCTTTAACTGCCCCTTTTACTGGTTACGTAGCTATTCCAGTCCCTCCGTATCTAGTACAGCCATTGAGACGAACACGTCATATGCACGAACACTCCCTTAGGCAGATCCATACAAACATTAATGTTTTTAAGTTCTCTTTCTTTCCATACACCGTTACCCTATGGAATCAGCTGCCACCCCTGATCGTTAATCAGCCTGATCCTGAACATTTCAGACATGCTGTTAACGCATCCCACTACTATTAAGTGACTACACCCTGTTTTATCCTGATTTTACTCTTGTTAATACAGTTTTATCTTGCACTATCTTCCTTTTGACATCTTACTGTCATTCTTTTAACTTTATTCTGGCACAGACGCGCACCTGCTAGTTATACCCGAAAGGGGCGTCAAGCAGTATACATACATACATACATACATACTGGCAAAGCTTTAATTCAGAGTCAATCACTGAGAAAGGTCGAGCATGCTGTTTTACAGAAGTTAAACAGATTAAATTTGTTGAAACAAAGTCTCAATTTAGGTCTGGAATGGTGGTGAACATGCATTAACATTATTCTACTCGAGGACTGAAGAAAAAAACGAAGCCCTAAATTGGTCTGAACACAACCCATAAATTATGTAAATTCCTTACCCCACCCACTTTTGTATGAAAATACTGATAATGATTTTGACATGAAAAACAGAAAACAGAAATGCATCAACATGTATTTACCCTTACCAAAATAATGTAGATTGAAGTTATCATATAAATGAGTGTGTGTTTTCATCCAATTTTCAATGGAATAAGTCTGACTTATTAGCAAATTAATTTAGTAAACATTGGAAGAAAATGGCGTAACTGCATAAGGGGAAATAACATTCATTTTCTAAAAAAAGTACTGGGTTGGTTTTTCCAACAATTATTTATGTGATTTTATTTTCTTTGATTAATCAAAAATTCATTTCAACTGTGAATTATTTCTTGTGACTTGGAGTTTTTTTTGCTTCACATTGGTAAAAAAATGGAGCCTAATTGGCATTGAGATGGGTCGATATTCGGCCCCATGAGACAGGTGGAAAAGGCCCTGCTTGTCTAATCCTTTATCAAAACTTTTAATCATGTTATCAAAATTCACCTGTGAAAAACAACTCTTTCCTCCAGCTATGTGTCAAACATGTATAATACACAACAGTCAGTGACACTTTGATTTACTGTGTAAACATGTTTGGCACTCCTTGGTAATTATCAACCAAGTCATAATATTGATTGTTTACAAAAAAACATGGACGCTCGGCGTCTGCCCACGAGACCTTAAAACTGAAAGCTTTGTCTTATCAGTTCTTAAAATAGAAAATACAACAGATTTGTATACAAACATGATCTCTCCTATAGCAGGTCAGAGAGATGGCCTGTTTGCACCAGCTGGTTCATTTTAACCAGGCTGGTCCAATTGACCCATAACAAGACATGTACACATGGGCCTAATGAACCATATTTGTCATAAATATCAAATTGTGATGAAAAACTTATAAAATATGCACTTAGAAACATGTTCTCTGTCTTGTTTTGATGTGTACGCTTACTTCTGAGCATGTACTTTGTGCTCAGACAAGCATTTAAGCTGCCTTGACTAGCTTTTTGCCTCAGAACGAAGATAATATGAAATGGATTTAGAACTGTCAGTAAAGCAGGAGTTATTTGCATTGAATTTATGGTATTTTTCAACTTTTATACATTATTTTGCTGTGTTTCATCAGTTCGCCCGGCGAAACTTTGCCGCCATTTTGCAATTTTCCCAGCTGTATTATGATCATGTGACTGAAAGTAGCCATTTGAAGCTGGCGAAACTGAAAATAGTATAAAGGGAGGTAAATGTTGCCATATTTTAGTTACCGATGCAGAGGTATACGAATATACAGTTGCATCTCAAATCAGCGGAATTCAGTGTGTTTTCTTCCTCCTTTATCTCTCGGATTTTACAAAATAACGTACCTGTTTGCAAAGCGTTTTGCAGATTGTTGTAAGTGTCAAATTCATTGAAATTACCGTAAGTTGCTTTGCATAAGTAAAAGTCCAATAAATCATTAAATGTCCATACCATGATGCGAATATCCACACAATGTTTGTTAGTCCTATGCTAAAACCAGAAAAACATGCGTCTCATGAGGCCTATGTATACATGTCTTATTATAGGTCAGTTGAACTAGTCTGGTTCAAACGAACCAGCCTGGTTCAAAAAAGGCCATCTCTCTGACCTGTATAGCGGATTTTAGGGTAGAGAAGATGGGTTGATAAATTTTGTGTTCAGACTTGAATTATTGTATAAATTTTCATATCATTCTTTTACTGGCATGCAAACAGACATTCTGACATACATCTTAAATGTTTGCTTGTGCTATTTTTCATATGTCATCAAATGAAAATCAAGGCTATCATTTACTGACTAAATCAGCGTGTATGTAAAAAATATCAGTGAATGAAAAGTATTTGATAGAAATTTAAAAAGCTGAATGTTTTTGAGAAGTGAATACATTATTATTCTGATTTATAGTAAAAAAAGTTTTGGGAAGTTTGTTTAAATGTGGATTTTAAACTAATAATGGAAAAAATGACCGAAGTTATCCTGTACACCCTAAAACAGCACATATGTAAACAATAGCATGGAGAGAAAAAACATGAATTTCTATTAAATGCTGAATGTTTTGAAAAGAATAGCTGTTTTCTGTCTGATATAAAGAAAAAAAACTATTAAATTTCATTTCTTTGAAATGGTATGCAGGTAAAATTATTTAGCTATCTGCTATACCCAAAAGCACTGTATTCCAACAAATTTGACGGGATCCTAGGAAATATTGAGTTATTTTTCTTATGGGCGATATCTCCACTCCTGTCATACACTCAAAAGACCAAAATAGTGGAGGAAATTTCCGATAACATTGTCATTGCTGCTGATTTTGGTTTAAATGCTGATTTTGTTGCTAATTAATATGAGAAACATTCAAGGCAGTGGCTAGGGGTCCGGTACTTAGAACAGTATTACCAGAGGAGACGACATTTTGTCATCGACAATGGTAGATGAAAATTTTAATAGTTTTGGTCATTTTAAACAATGTTGGCAAAAAGCCGGTCAATATGAGTATTGACCGGGCCGGCGGTCAATACTGGTTAAAACCGGTCAATACTGGTCAATACCGGTCAATACTGGTCGATTCAATACTATGGTCACTATTGGGTGGTCAATACTGGTTTATTCAACACTTTTACATAATGTACATTCACAGATTAGCACAGGCTGTAAAAGTAATGTAAAAATAATAAACTAATTTGAATATGATAAAATTTTGTTCATTAAAAGTATAGTGGTCAATACTGGTCAATTCAATTTCAGTCCTTGGCAATGTGTCCTAAATTTTCAGGTCAGGTTCAATTTTGGACAATATACTTAGAATGGTCAGTGGTCAATACTAGTTTATTCAATGCTTCTATCTTCTTACAGTAGCCTTTATTTTGATTTAATTAAAGATTTTATTGCTGTAAATTACACTCATTGAAATGGACAGTACTGGTCAATTCAAATCTTGGTTCTATGCAATATCCCTGGTCAATACATATAAAAGTGGTCAGTTGAATACTTTGATTGCATAATTTTATTTTTTAAATAAAGTTACCATAATCAAGCATCTCAATAATACAGCGGGATTATTGATTATGACAGCTAATTAGTGACTAGATAGCCAGGCCTACAACATTATAATCTCTTGTGTATTGTATGACATGGTGTCAATTAGGCAATGTGACAGTTGCTACCAAAACACAAAGCACTTCCATGAAAGGGTCCAGGTGTTAACAGCAACTTTTCATTAAATTATTTATACCAGTAAAAATGATAAGATGTATCACTTGTGAATCAAACACTTACTGCTGCAGTTTATGAAATACTTTCTACAAAATTTAATTAAGTTTAGTCAAATTAGCAGTTTTTCCACTTATTGTGACATTTTTGTAGAAAAATAATATATCTTTGTAATCTAATCTAATAGAAAATGTGTGACCAGTATCAACCAGTATTGACCAATCGACCACTTCTGACCAATTTGGGAGTACTGATTTGGTTGCTTTAGCTAAACAGTCATTATTTAACTGTTCATAAACTCTGTAAAATATCTTAACAATCAGTATTGACTAATTGACCAGTATTGACCAATCGACCAGTATTGACCGGTATTGACCAAAAATACTTTGTATTTGACAGGAAACAGAAGTATTTATAATTCATTAATCCTGGGAAAAAAATACAACTCAAATTTGATAAATAATAAATAGCAATTTGAAAGTTGTCTTCTGAAGCTTTTATCGAATTCTTGTTTTTCTTGGGACTGATGAATTGAAATAGTAAACTTAATATGTTTCCTTCATGTGGATTGTATGAATAAAGTTGCAGTTATATATGTTTTTTGTAAATATTTTATTTATAAATAGCTCTCACTTGGGTTGGAGGCATGTTGAATATGAATTTTTAACAGTGATTTCCAGAAGTCATCATTACATACTCCAGTAGTAAATTGAAACCAACAGTTTAAGAGGACAATCCATGTTTGAAATAGGAAAGGAAACATTTTAATTCTTCAGTCTCAAGAAAAACAAGAAATTGATAAAAGCTTCTGATCTTGTTTTTCTCAGGATTAAATAATTATGAATACTTCTGTTTCCTTTCATTTACAACATATCCAAAGATAAATTATAGTCTCCTCTCGGGACCTCTCTTTAATAAATTATATTTAGTCTTCTCTCTGTAAATACCATTCTCAGTATGCATATTGATTACCGGATCTCTAGACAGGCTTACATGGGTTGTCAAGAGGTCCAGTAACTGGACCTCTGGACTGGGTCTAGAAAAACCTTTGACATTTTCTTTTATTTTTTACAGATAAAGTTGTGAAAATGACAACAACAACTAACCAGGCAGAGGTTCTGCGACAGTTCCTGACCAAGGATCCTAAAGGCAGACAGTCTCTGGTGGTTCCGGAGGGACGCTACAAGGGCTGGGTACCAAGATGTCTGTACGAGATGAAGTGCTCCAATGTTTGTCTCCCTTTTCTCAAGTTGCTGTCATTCCCGGTTGGAGGAAGCAGTCTTGGTAACCTGGTTGACATGGAAACCTTCAATGCTGTTGGGAACTATTTGACACGCCTTCCGGACTCATTCGGAAAATGTCAGAATTTGGTCCGGTTAAACTTGAGTTTTAATTATCTAGAAAGAATACCGTCGGCTATTTTCCAGCTGACAAATTTGCTTGAGCTAGACTTGAGTGAAAATGAGCTGTCAGCCATACACCCTTCTGTAGGAAATCTAAAAAGGTTGCGGACATTGAACCTTAGTGGGAACCTGCTAGATGAGTTACCAGAGGAGTTGGCACAGTGTGAGAAAATTGAGAGGTTGGACTTGTCCAGAAAATGGTATCCGAAAGGTGGATTCAAGGTAAAATGTACACTCGGCCACTATTAAAAAACATCTAATCCTTATATGGGAAGTGACTACATTCTTAAACATGTATCCAAATAATTTGATTTTCTCTTCTTGTTTATATGAAAATGATGCAGCAGGGTGGTTTCTTTTGTGATACTTATATTGTATATATGCAAGTACATGTAGATATCAGAATAGTTTCTTAAGTCTTGGAAAGAATTTACAAAGGATGTCTCCCATTACTTTTGGACGAGAATTAATGTGGATCAGTGTATTCATAACTTTCACTATTCAATATACACATATTCATATTCTCTACTTTCACATTTCCATGATAGACAGTCCTGTATCACAAAAAAAAATTGTTCAGTATGTATTCAGTAAATCTTAAAAGAGAATTACCTGTATATTTTAGGTGTTACCAGAAGCAGTGTGTTATCTGACAGAGTTAACATATCTTGACATCAGCTGGCATCAAATATCTACTATAACAGAAGATGTTAAAAACATGACCAAACTTCAGACCTTGCGGATGAAGGGAAACTATCTGAAACACGTGTCACCAGCTATATCAGAATGCCGCAAGCTTCAATATCTTGATCTGACAGGGGCGATGAAGCTGAATTCGTACATCCCGCCAGAGATATTTACTTTACCAGAACTGAGAATTTTAGATCTTACGAACAATTATTTCACAGAAATTTCCACAGAAATCGTTGGCTTGAAAAAATTGAAAAAGATGATTATGAGAAGAAATGCGTTGCTACGGATACCAGACGAAATTTTTCAGATGGAGAGCCTGGAATCATTAGACTTGAGTGAAAATTATTTAGAAGATATACCCCAATGTATAAGTGAATTAAAGACACTGAAGAATCTGTATTTGGCTTGCAATAAGATAAAAGCTCTGCCGCAGGAAATATGCGAGTGTGAAGAGCTCCGGGAACTACAGTTACATTATAATGCACTGGAATCCCTACCTGATGATATTTTTAAATTATATCAACTGGAAGAACTCATGTTAGAAGGTAAATTGTTTAACCTTTAGCCTGATCATGGTCTGCACTGTTCGCTATTCAGTCAGTAAATTTTCAGTGAACACCCCTTTGAATAATAAGTGGTACTGCTCAAATTGAATGATGGACCAGTCCATTTCAGAAATTCAGCAGGGTAAAGGTTAAGAAATCATAGTCATTGGAGTAATTTCATCTGTTAAAATAGTATCGTCCCCAAAGCCCCCTATTCTTGAACTTTAGACTAAATCTATAAAGAAAACTACTTTTTAGTTCAGATCTATGTAAAAAATTTCTAGGTACTGTAAAATCATTAATATTCATGGGAGGCTAATTTTCATGGATTTCTTGGTTGACTGTAGAGCATCAGGCTTCGCTCAAATCTAACATCAGAGTGAAAATAAAGTCTTGTAGATAAATGAATTGATAAAACATTACAGGAAACCAGTTAAAGACACTGCCGTTGATGTTGGACAAGCTGGAGAAGTTGAGGGAAACTAAGAGATTGAGTTTGTACAACAACAACCTGCTGAAACCACCACAAAGTATCTGTGATCAGGGGGTGGAAAGTCTGTATGGATATCTAAAGGTATTGTCAAATTAAGGCCTTATCCTGCCAAAATTTTCTCTTAACTCGAGTTCAGATTCTCATAACCAAAGAAATATATACTCTCCCTATGAGGGGGCAGTAAATATATCTAATCTAATCCTTCTTTCAATTTGAACAGTTCCATTAACTGTAAAGGGGTGCTTAACAAAACGATACTGAGTGAATGGTGAACAGTGCAGAACTTGATCAGACTGCATGGATGTGCAGGCTGATCATGATCTACACTGGTCACAAAGTCGTGTCCAGCATGATAAGGGTTAAGTGATTGACCAGATGGATGTCTTAGCTATTTACCACAGTAAATCTGAAGATACAACTGAAGTTTAATAGTGTAGTGACAAAACAAAAGTTAATGGTACTTTCAAATGTACTAATATGCAAGTCGTCTTTTTGTCCAGTATTTGTCCTTCAAATGAGCCGCACCATGAGAAAACCAACATAGTGGCTTTGCGACCAGCATGGATCCAGACCAGCCTGCGCATTCGCGCAGTCTGGTCAGGATCCATGCTGTTCGCTTTTAAAGCCTTGCAATTAAAGAAACTGTTAGCGAACAGCATGGATCCTGACCAGACTGCGCGGATGTGCAGGCTGGTCTGGATCCATGCTGGTCGCAAATACACTATGTTGGTTTTCTCATGGCGCGGCTCAAATAAAGAAAACCTGTATTTCATGAGTGTCTCATTGTATGTGTAGTCAGTTTTCTGTTTAAATATTTGCATATTCTTTTTAAATAAAATTGCTATTTAAGATTTTAAAACTTGTTTATGTCCCATATGGTTCTGGGACAATTTGTTTATGGAAGAAATTGGAACCGTTATCTTACCCTTGCATGATTGTAAGAGGCAACTTCAATGGTCTAAACACTTGGGTTTACTGTATCTCTGTGATACCAGCAGGTATAGAAGTTCTGATTCCATTCTTCATAGTTTTATTTTGATGTTAGATGTGAAACCAACATTTTTATTCTTGTTTGGAACTGTTTAGCCTTTACTATGTGCGTGTGAAACATAAAACCCAAATCAACAAGTTAATTGTTTATTTACTGTTGTACAGGAGTTGAGGATATGTGAGGCCACACATAGAAAGAAGTTGATCTTGATCGGAGCTTCTCAGGCGGGCAAGTCCAGTCTACGTAATGTACTGATCCTTGGGAAGTCACGACTCACAGAGGAACACGAACGGACGTGGGTCATGGAACAGGTGGATCATTTTCATTCTTGAATTTGAAAACTGAAACTGAAATGATATATAAAAGCTTTTCTCATAATGGAAAAGAAATTAAATTTTTAATATTTCAGATTTAAGGTGGTTGAAACGTAATAACAATGTGAAAGTTACATACTCTCCGTTTGCATTTTTGGCATTTTCCAATTTTTACAGAAAGCCATGTGAGTCATTAGCTATAGTTACATCTAAAGAATGTCAAATTACCTAATGAGAATAAATAATCAAACTGGATTTCCCGAGTGTCCTTATAAATCCACTATCTTAAGTAAAGTAACGGAATAATTTTGGTTACCTGTGTATTATGTTGTTTGCTGAACTTAAAACTACGACCTACAGATTGGTGTTTCATGCTTGAACTCCACTGGCAGTGCCTATTAAAGCTAACAACATTCAAGTCTGGCCATTTGTTTTTTGGACTATTGCTGATGACGTTACTGTCATTGTTTTGTAACACTCTGTTTTTTTAAGCATATCTCGGCATTCAGATGTTAGGTTTTAGATGCCAGCCTATTCAATATGTGTCAGGCATGATGCATGGTTTAAATGTTTTGATAAGCCCTGTATTTGTTTCATATCCTTTTATTATAAAAATTGTATCTATTATTTTACAGCATCTTTGGGAACCTGAGCCGGACCTCAGGGTTCAGATTCTAGATTTTGGAGGCCACCACATCTACTCTGCAGCACACCACATGTTTCTGACCCCCGAGGCCCTTCACGTGTTGGTATTTGACTTGAGTACATATGTACAGGAAAACTACGACCTACAGATTGGTGATTGGTTGGATTCAATAATGGATAGAGCACCAGGTAGGTTGTTAACTATTTACTTTAGTTATAAAGCTAAGTTTAACAACTGGTCTTAGAACTGCAGTTTCTGATTAGTTGATTTTGAACTTAGTCTTGAAATTGACCAGTGGAACGTCAGACAGATACTTAAGAATATCTTAACATTTGCCAGTACATGCCTATATTCATCCTTGAATTATACTGACTTTTGACCCAAATAAATTTGTTTGTAGGAATCTGTATCATTTCTAGCTCGACTATTCGAAGAATAGTCTAGCTATTCTACTCACCCTGGCGTCGGCGTCGGCGTCACACCTTGGTTAAGTTTTTGCATGCAAGTACATACAGCCATCAATTAAAGGCATATAGCTTTGAAACTTATTTTTTCTTTTTCTAGGTCAATTACCAACCTCTCTGGGTCAAGTCCCATAACTCTGACATGTATTTTGAGCAAATTATGCCCCCTTTTGGACTTAGAAAATTTTGGTTAAAGTTTTACATGCAAGTTACTATCTCCAAAACTGATACAGATATTGATTTGAAACTTCACATGTGTCTTCGGGGTTATAAAACTAGTTGATAGCAGCAAGTCCCATAACTCTGACCTTCATTTTGGCCAAATTATGCCCCCTTTTGGACTTAGAAAATTCTGGTTAAAGTTTTGCGTGCAAGTACATACAGCTATTTCTAAAAGGCATATAGATTTGAAACTTATTTTTTCTTTTTCTAGATCAATTACCAACCTCACTGGGTCAAGTCCCATAACTCTGACATGTTTTTGAGCAAATTATGCCCCCTTTTAGACTTAGAAAATTTTGGTTAAAGTTTTACATGCAAGTTATTATCTCCAAAACTGATGCAGATATTGATTTGAAACTTCACATGTGTCTTCGGGGTTATAAAACTAGTTGATAGCAGCAAGTTCCATAACTCTGACCTTCATTTTGGCCAAATTATGTCCCCTTTTGGACTTAGCAAATTCTGGTTAAAGTTTTGCGTGCAAGTACATACAGCTATTACTAAAAGGCATATAGATTTGAAACTTATTTTTTCTTTTTCTAGATCAATTACTTACCTCACTGGATCAAGTCCCATAACTCTGGCATGTATTTTGGGCAAATTATGCCCCCTTTTGGACTTTGAAAATTCTGGTTAAAGTTTTACATGCAAGTTTCTATCTCCAAAACTAATGCAGATATTGAATTGAAACTTCACATGTGCCTTCGGGGTTATAAAACTAGTTGATGGCAGCAAGTCCCATAACTCTGACCTTCATTTTGGTCAAATTATTCCCCCTTTTGAACCTAAAACTCTTTTGATATTTAACCTTTTTGGGTAATATTTTCCTGCTTCTGGGACAATATTTCGAATAGTCGAGCTTGGCTGTCTTACGGACAGCTCTTGTTTCATTGGTGGTTGTTTTAGTTACATGAATGTGTTTATTTTAGTCAGAAAGCCTGCCAGTGTTCTTACTTTTGTGGAAATAACTTACAACTTCCCCACATGAAATGGAGATGCATGTTTGAGCTAGCAAACTAGGTCCTATTTTACAACAGAGAGAAACATTACATTATTAATTTTGTGAAGCATAACTACTCTTAAAATACAAGAAGTATGAATTTTTGATATATACCTGCAGGATAGGATGCAAACATTTTTGTTCATATTTTGCATTTTCTTTTAGTTTTAAGATAGAGTGTTAGTGGTCTAGATGTTAACATTGATATCTTCGTATCACTTGCTCTTCACCTCTGTGCATTCCAGCTCTGCTAGAGCTGTTGTTTGCAAGGAAGCCATCCGGCTGGCTTGAGAAACATTATGGTTCTACACGGGTATTAATGCTCAGAGGTATACTTCCAGCTTTCCTGGAATGTCACCATTTGATGAGCAGATCTATACTAAGTCGGTGTGACTTGAACCCCAACATATATGATTTATACTTCAGGTGCGACAATAATGTTGGTAGGAACACATGCTGACTTGTGTACACCGGAACATATACAGACTGTGACAGATCATGTACTTGACAGAATGCACCAGGAGGAAGATGCGAAAATAAAGGTATTATTTAAATGAAACATGACATTCAAATTTATAGAAACCCCTTGGAACCATTACACCTTCCACTTTTTTAGCTCACCTGTCACAAAGTGACAAGGTGAGCTTTTGTGATCGCGCGGTGTCCGTCGTCCGTCGTCCGTCCGTGCGTCCGTCCGTAAACTTTTGCTTGTGACCACTCTAGAGGTCACATTTTTCATGGGATATTTATGAAAGTTGGTCAGAATGTTCATCTTGATGATATCTAGGTCAGTTTCAAAACTGGGTCACGTGCCATCAAAAACTAGGTCAGTAGGTCTAAAAATAGAAAAACCTTGTGACCTCTCTAGAGGCCATATATTTCACAAGATCTTCATGAAAATTGGTCAGAATGTTCACCTTGATGATATCTAGGTCAAGTTCGAAACTGGGTCGAGTGCCTTCAAAAACTAGGTCAGTAGGTCTAAAAATAGAAAAACCTTGTGACCTCTCTAGAGGCCATATATTTCACAAAATCTTCGTGAAAATTGGTCAGAACATTCACCTTGATGATATCTAGGTCAAGTTCGAAACTGGGTCACGTGCCATCAAAAACTAGGTCAGTAGGTCTAAAAATAGAAAAACCTTGTGACCTCTCTAGAGGCCATATATTTCACAAGATCTTCATGAAAATTGGTCAGAACATTCACCTTGATGATATCTAGGTCAAGTTCGAAACTGGGTCACGTGCCGTCAAAAACTAGGTCAGTAGGTTAAATAATAGAAAAACCTTGTGACCTCTCTGAAGGCCATATTTTTCATGGGATCTGTATGAAAGTTGGTCTGAATGTTCATCTTGATGATATCTAGGTCAAGTTCGAAACTGGGTCACATGCGGTCAAAAACTAGGTCAGTAGGTCTAAAAATAGAAAAACTTTGTGACCTCTCTAGAGGCCATATATTTCATGAGATCTTCATGAAAATTGGTCAGAATGTTCACCTTGATGATATCTAGGTCAAGTTCGAAAGTGGGTCACGTGCCATCAAAAACTAGGTCAGTAGGTCAAATAACTGAAGAACCTTGTGACCTCTCTAGAGGCCATATTTTTCATGGGATCTGTATGAAAGTTGGTCTGAATGTTCGTCTTGATGATATCTAGGTCAAGTTCTAAAGTGGGTCACGTGCCATCAAAAACTAGGTCAGTAGGTCAACTAATGGAAAAACCTTGTGACCTCTCTAAAGGCCATATTTTTCATGGGATCTGTATGAAAATTGGTCTGAATGTTCATCTTGATGGTATCTAGGTCAAGTTCGAAACAGGGTCATGTGCGGTCAAAAACTAGGTCAGTAGGTCTAAAAATAGAAAAACCTTGTGACCTCTCTAGAGGCCATACTTGTGAATGGATCTCCATAAAAATTGGTCAGAATGTTCATCTTGATGATATCTAGGTCAAGTTTGAAACTGGGTCACGTGCCATTAAAAACTAGGTCAGTAGGTCAAATAATAAAAAAAGCTTGTGACCTCTCTAGAGGCCATACTTTTCATGGGATCTGTATGAAAGTTGGTCTGAATGTTCATCTTGATGATATCTAGGTCAAGTTCGAAACTGGGTCAAGTGCCATCAAAAACTAGGTCAGTAGGTCTAAAAATAGAAAATTCTTGTGACCTCTCTAGAGGCCATATATTTCACAAGATCTTCATGAAAATTGGTCAGAATGTTCACCTTGATGATATCTAGGTCAAGTTCGAAAGTGGGTCGAGTGCCTTCAAAAACTAGGTCAGTAGGTCTAAAAATAGAAAAACCTTGTGACCTCTCTAGAGGCCATATATTTCACAAAATCTTCGTGAAAATTGGTCAGAACATTCACCTTGATGATATCTAGGTCAAGTTCGAAACTGGGTCACGTGCCGTCAAAAACTAGGTCAGTAGGTCTAAAAATAGAAAAACCTTGTGACCTCTCTAGAGGCCATATATTTCACAAGATCTTCATGAAAATTGGTCAGAACATTCACCTTGATGATATCTAGGTCAAGTTCGAAACTGGGTCACGTGCCGTCAAAAACTAGGTCAGTAGGTCAAATAATAGAAAAACCTTGTGACCTCTCTAAAGGCCATATTTTTCATGGGATCTGTATGGAAGTTGGTCTGAATGTTCATCTTGATGATATCAGGTCAAGTTCGAAACTGGGTCACGTGCGGTCAAAAACTAGGTCAGTAGGTCTAAAAATAGAAAAACTTTGTGACCTCTCTAGAGGCCATATATTTCATGAGATCTTCATGAAAATTGGTCAGAATGTTCACCTTGATGATATCTAGGTCAAGTTGGAAACTGGGTCACGTGCCGTCAAAAACTAGGTCAGTAGGTCAAATAATAGAAAAACCTTGTGACCTCTCTAGAGGCCATATTTTTCATGGGATCTGTATGAAAGTTGGTCTGAATGTTCGTCTTGATGATATCTAGGTCAAGTTCTAAAGTGGGTCACGTGCCATCAAAAACTAGGTCAGTAGGTCAACTAATGGAAAAACCTTGTGACCTCTCTAAAGGCCATATTTTTCATGGGATCTGTATGAAAATTGGTCTGAATGTTCATCTTGATGGTATCTAGGTCAAGTTCGAAACAGGGTCATGTGCGGTCAAAAACTAGGTCAGTAGGTCTAAAAATAGAAAAACCTTGTGACCTCTCTAGAGGCCATACTTGTGAATGGATCTCCATAAAAATTGGTCAGAATGTTCATCTTGATGATATCTAGGTCAAGTTTGAAACTGGGTCACGTGCCATTAAAAACTAGGTCAGTAGGTCAAATAATAAAAAAAGCTTGTGACCTCTCTAGAGGCCATACTTTTCATGGGATCTGTATGAAAGTTGGTCTGAATGTTCATCTTGATGATATCTAGGTCAAGTTTGAAACTGGGTCAACTGCGGTCAAAAACTAGGTCAGTAGGTCTAAAATTATTAAAATCTTTTGACCTCTCTAGAGGCCATATTTTTCAATGGAGCTTCATGAAAATTGATCTGAATGTTCACCTTGATGATATCTAGGTCAGTTTCGAAACTGGGTGACGTGCGGTCAAAAACTAGGCCAGTAGGTATAAAAATAGAAAAACCTTGTGACCTCTCTAGAGGCCATATTTTTCATGAGATCTTCATGAAAATTGGTGAGAATGTTCACCTTGATGATATCTAGGTAAAGGTCAAAACAGGGTCACGTACCTTCGAAAACTAGGTCAATAGGTCAAATAATAGAAAAACCTTGTGACCTCTCTAGAGACCATATTTTTCAATGGATCTTCATGAAAATTGGTCAGAATGTTTATCTTGATAATATCTAGGTCAAGTTCAAAACTGGGTCACATGAGCTGAAAAGTTAGGTCACTATGTCAAATAATAGAAAAAACGACGTCATACTCAAAACTGGGTCATGTGGGAAGAGGTGAGCGATTCAGGACCATCATGGTCCTCTTGTCATTAAGATTAATTTTTCATGTGATTATTAACATTTACTAATAAACTACCCTAAATATGATTTGAAAGCTGATGAAACATTAAGTGATAAGGTTACATTCTGCGCTTTTTATTTCAGGACTTAGAGATGATGTTGAGGATAGAGCAGCGGAAACTTACTGACGCCCACAAGGAATCTGGACAGAAGTTCCCCGATCTTGTTACCCAGAGATTACAGGAACGTGTCAATAAGATGCAGAAATTACACATAACACGGGTCAAACTCCCACAGGAAATATTTATAGTTAGCTGTGCTGAAACACTTTCAGGTATTATTTTTATATTTCATTTTTCGCCTAAGTTGAGTAGCAGAATGTCGTAGAATTTACTGTGTTGGGTGTTGGCTAGATTTTGTATTGTAAGAGGAATGAAATTTGATTATGGCATGAAATTTGATAATGCACAATACTATCTCGGTATATATATTTTTTGGCGTTTTGCACACAGTTCTATCCGGGTATTAAGTATTTTGGCTTTTTGCACAATTCTATCTAGGTATTCAATTTTGTTTGCATTGTTTCTTCAAAAGTCACATTTTAAGATGATAAATTTATTTTTCAAATAATTTTTGAAAACATGAGTTGAGACATACAAATTTTACACAGGTTTAACACATTGAAGAATAATTACTGAGTAAAAGTAGTGCTTTAAGGGCTATGTAAACTAAGAAGTGCTCTCTAAATTGTTCAGAACGGGAACCTTAGGGTAAAGCTTTTGAAACCTTACCCATAACATTTTCCCTTAAATGCCATATATTTTCAGGGATTTCATTAAGGGCTGGGGATGTTTGGGGTGGGGATTTCCCCCAGCTGTAGCTGTCTGAAGCCCTGGTTACTTATTCCATAGTTCTAAATGGGTGGACCTCCAGCACCCCTATAACTTTCACCTCCTACCTCAGTATTTAATGAAACCCCTGTATTTTGCATTGTTGATATTTCAGGTATTATAAACTTCCATGAGAGGCTTACCGACACCCTGAAAACATCTGAAGGCCAGCCACTGCCCACTTCCTGGTTCAAGTTCCTCACAGCAATACAGGAAAGACCGGACAAGATCCTGAGCTGGTCAGAAACCTTGAAGATATTTGAGTCAGTGATAGCAACATTAAAGCAGTCAATGTATATGTTGCAAGGTTCAGCGGAGAAGAGTTTGGAGATGGTGCTGAGATATCTTCATGTGACAGGTGAGAATTTCCAAAAGAATGACTAGCATTTAAATTGATGGAAGCTTTATTAAGTGATGACAAATTAAAAAAAAAATTCAGATAAAATTTCAGATTGGTATTAAGTTATTATAAATCTAGGTAAACAGAGCAACTGAATAGGAACTTGATTTATTTTATAGAATGAATTAAAATGCTTTATCGTTGTATTTTTACAGGAGAGATTGTATGGTACCATGAAAATCCAAAATTACGCAATATTGTATTCCATCATCCGGAGACACTGGTAGAAATGTTGAGAGCTATATTTAGACACGACTTCAAGGAAGTTGTCACCTATGTAGATACTCTTGGACAGATGGCAGGTTTGTTATCTATATATATTTTATTCTTACATTTCTATACCGACACTGGGGGGCCAAGTGGCTGAGCGGTTAAGGTTGCTGACTGTGGATCACTTGCCCCTCACCTATCTGGATTTGAAACTCGCTTCAGGTGTAGAATTCTTCACATGAGGAAGACATCCAGCTGGCTTACGGAAAGTCTCTGGTTCGACCCAGGGGACCTAACTAATGATGAAATAATGCCTGGAGGGACACCTTGGATTCTCTATCATCAAAAGCTGGATAAGTCGCCATATGAACTTATTAGTGTCAGTGTGACTAAACACAGCAAAAAAAAGAGAAAAAAAGTACTATGTAAATTGATGCTATATAAGCCAAATGATAACATACCTCCAGGTAAGAATTGATTGGCTAGATGGTAAAAGGTCATAGGTTTTACTAAGAGACATGTGAATTCTGACATTTAGCCTGTTATAGAATATGGAGTCTTCCTTCACCATAAAATATATATATATATAGATATACATATATTGCCAGTTGACATAAGTTAAATGGAAAACAAAGGACTTGTAATCTCAAAGTAAAGAATTGCATTGCAGTTGGAACTTTCGTTTGAAGAGAATTTAAACCTTTGAAGAAAACTTTTTACCTTTAAAAATGAAAACAATAACAGAAAAATGTATTTTCAATTCTTTTTGGATTATCTTGTATCAAAAGGTAATTTTATATCAAATTATTTGTGAGATGAAAACATATTTTTGTATCATATACCATGTTTATGATTTTACAGGTCTATCCGAGGGACGATTTGAAAGTTTGAAGGAGGAGTTTTTGCAGCGAGGGTTGATGACAAATGAGTTGTTAAGTTACTGTCTCCAACATTTCAGTCTTAGTTTGGAATCACAGGAAATCTTTATGGACTTGATGCTGAAGTTTGATCTCTGTTATCAGGTATATCTTACACGGTGTCTTTGTTTTCAAGGACCTGCATCAAATTCAAGGACTTCTCATGGTCTGTTTGAACCCAGAAATAACCCAGAACTATCCATCTTCTACTTACATATCTGTCTATAGCATAAACAAATAAGATAGTTATGTAAGTAGGGTATGGATAGTTCTGGCTTACTTTCTGGTATTACCCTGTTCAGGGTTTGCACAAACCTTGAAAAGTCAATGAATTCAGATGCAGGTCCTTGAAAAGTCCTTGAAAATGGATAAACTAGATAAACTTAAAATTTCACCCAAAACTTGAAAGAAAAAAATGACTTATTAGCAGTCTTAAACAGCAATGTATCACAGTTAACACAAAGCACAATTGTGCTTAATACCGTTTTGAAGTATAAAAAATAATTGTTGGAACTAAGTTTTCAAGGTATAGTTTCAAGAAAAATAGTTTTTGAAAGGTGCTTGAATTTGTTCCATATGATGATAAAAATCCCCTGTATATGCCTGGCATCCAGTAACTGTATATGTACTTTAGATTCCATAAATCTGGTCAGTATTATAGTTTGGAATGTCACATGCACTTGACATGCAGAGTAGATGGCCCCTATTGATTTTGGGGGTCACTCAATCAAAGGTCAAGGTTGAAGGAGGGCAGAACATAGAAAACTTGAGAATCACTAGGGCCAGAATGTTGAAACTGAGTGGGATGATTGGACATGCCAAGTAGATGATCCTAATTGCAGCCAACCATCAGTGTCTCTCTGACTTTCGCTCATGTCCCCTTTTGACTTCTTGCCTGTAGCAATTATGCATTGGGGGAGACATGCACTTTTCTACAAAAGCATCTTCTAGTTGTGTAATATTTTCTTTGATTTCTCACAGGTGAAGGATCCTACGAGTGCCCCTGGAACTTTGGGTTCAAAACAAATTCTCCAGTTTCCATGGTTTCTTACATCTACTCCGCCGGAAGATTTTGCCACAAGATGGCCAGAAATGGTAAGAACAGTTTTTAAGTTAAAATTGCCTTGCTGCGGGTAATGAATTTTTTTTCTAACTTAGTCAGAGTGGATTGAAATGCCTACTTCAAGCAACAAGGAAGTCTTAGATCAGCTGAATGAGGATCATGTGATATTGGGCCTCCTTAGCTAAGTGGATTAGGTATTCTACTGTCAATTAATTGTCTGGCACTACGGTGCTTTAGAAACCCCACAAGGGATGTAGAATTTTTTTGATTTAAAAGCTATCCAATTGGCTTAAGAAAGGTTGATTAATATACCAAGGTGTCCGCCTTTGTCCGAAATTATGTCCAATCTATTTATAAGGACATTATTCCAGACAAAAGCAGACACTTTGTCTTCTGCCACCATTAAATAGTGCCATACAACCTATATTTTAAATAAAAGCGAAGAAAATAAGCTCAGTTTGACAAACGAACTGAAAACACACAGTATCAGAGGTATTAGGTATCTTTTTCTTCGAATACATCTGTTTGATTCCAAGAGAACTATTTCTTATGATTCTTTTTTATGTAAGGATGACTGTGTATTTATAACTTTACAAAATAAAATTTCCATGTAAGAATGCCATCGAGCTGGCTTGTGGAGGGTCTGTGGTTCTATCTAGGGTGCCTTTCCATGCCTGAAACAATGATCTGAGGGGGACCCGGGGTCTTCCTCCATCATTAAATGTTGGAAATGCCGCCATATGATCTAAATTGTGTTTATGTTTCTCAAAACCGAACAAAAACAAAGCGAAATTGATAACATCCGAATATATATTTTGTAGGTGCCAATAAACATAATAGAACTGAGGTACCAACTGCAATTCTTAAAGAAAGGGTTACCAAATTTCTTTGAGAAGATGTCGGCACGGTTACAAAGTTACGTAACTCAGCGGGAAGATTGGAAGGACGGTATTCTGGCGAGTCGAAATAAATGCAAGCTTCTGCTGACAAGGAAGAAAACAAGCGGGCTAAGTTGCATAACTCTGTCAGTGAGAGGTGCAGATTTACAAGATTTGTGGTTCCTGATTCTGACTCTTAGGGCTGATATGTTGGCTTTACTGCAGGTAGGTTTTGGGTAATAGAAAAGGGATTTGGGCAGATCAAATAGATGTGTGTATTTGGTTTCCTTCAAAAGAAATTGGAAAATTAAAGCTCTTTGATGCAAATTAAGAGGTAAAGTGTTCTGGTGTTGTTGCAGTAGGATTTTGGTGATTTTAGAATTTTTGGGCATTGAAATGGAGTAAGTATGAATAGGTAAAATAGAGTAATGTCAGGTAATTCGGACAGTCGTCAGTTATCAACACATTAATTGTAAATGTCCATTAATGTAACTGCCACAGTCTTTAACATTTTCTGTGACATTTTTATACGCCTGTCTCTGGAAAAGTGGGGCATATTATATGAACACCTGTGGTGGCGGCAGCAGGCGGCGTCTTAAGCATGCCCGCTCTCTAAGTCAAACAGTTTTCATTGGATCTTCACCAAACTTGCTGACAATGTTTGTGGGCATTATAACTTGGCCAAGTTCGATAACCAGCCAAATTGTCCCATGCACTCTTGGATTATGGCCCTTGAACTACTAAAAAAACTGCGAATTTAGCCTTGTCTGCACTCTTAAGTTTGGGCATAATATCTCAGCCACGTACAATAACCACCCAAATCGCCCCAGGCACTCTTGGCTTATGCCCCTTGAATTAGGCCAAGTTTGATGAAGGGCGTATTTTGTGACAGCCTGGCACTCTTTATTATGACATCACATGTTCTTCCTCAAAGTCTGCGAGTCTAAGCGTAACTTCTGCGGCCTATTGTTTTACATCAAGATATTGTTCTTGATAGGGGGGAAATAGTGAACGAAGGGGCACCTGGGGTCTCCTCCACCATCAAAGCTGGAAAGTCGCCATATGACCTATGATTGTGTCGGTGCAACGTTAAACCCAACAAAATGAATTGTTCTTGATAGGACGTTTTTCCCACTGCAATATTTGCAAGAGTTATCACAAGTCATAAGATGGATGATGTTCTTCACCTTGAAGTTGCTTTTGAAAATACATTTTTTCTTCAAGTTTGTAGCATGGCCACAGATTGGAAAGATGTCCTTAACAGCATTTATGGAGGAAAATATTACCAAAGATGCCAATGATAGAGTACAGAATAGGGCGTCGATATCTGCCAACATAGAAACATAGTGTCAGCAGTTTTCGACCCCAGTAGAAACATACATAGATTGTTTCCCAAACCCGTCTATCTAGAGCTTTAATGCTTTATTTAGAACAGAATATATTGAAAGTTTTAGAGCTTCCCTTATTCATTCCATAAGTGCCAGAGCGCTTGGCCTAGTTTCTTGGAAGAAGTTGCAGGAATTCTATCAGTCTGATTATTAATGCGTCTGTTCATTTGTGAAAACAATTTTTGGTAGCCTATGTTATCAGATCTAGACAAATAATATCTGTTGCTATTTTTAGCAACAGTAGGTTTGTGCTGCGGCTAGTTTTGCATTTGTGTACTAAAACTTAAACGTTTGCTCGAAAAAAAAGCTACAAAACTCGAAAGTAAGGTAAAGGAGCTTGGACACTTCTTACATATTCTCTACGGTTGTATGTTCTAGACATTGAAACTTTTTGTGTTTTGCCCGTCAAATAATTCTACAGTATACAAACCTTGACTAAAAGTTTATTTTGCTTTAGTTAAACTAAGTTTAGAGCTAGGCTAAGTCTACTCGCTTCTTGTTCAAGTTGCATGTGGATAACATCAAGGAAAAAGCATAGGCCTTAAACATATGGCCAGAATATGTAATATAGAGCCAAAATGTTGGAAAGTCTTAGAGAGCTTGCTGCTGTTATCAATATATCTTTAAGCTTTACAACTGACTCTCTTCATCTTGGAGCTTACTATATCTTTTGTCAACATACTTATTTGATTTTTTGTCGCTAAGTCATCCAAATTGCTGTTTGGTGTGTGCGTGTGTGCATCCCGCCATGCTTGCGTGCGTCCGTCCGGATTTGCTTGTCTGAACCCTAATTTTGACATGCTTGGAGCAATCTTGTGTATATTCGGCATGAATGTTAACTTCAGTGAGACAGAGTGTCATGTGCAAATCCCAGGTTCCTATTCCAAAGGTCAAGGTCACAATTAGAGGTCAAAGGTCGAATTCAATAATGACTTTGACTCTCAGTCCTTTTGACAGCTGGCAGGCTTGACATGTTGCCCTTGGGCATCAGTTTTAAACTTTGTAAGGGTGTCCATAACTACCTACACAACTTTTTGTGTGTGTGTTTATCATATATTCCTATTACCTAACTGCTGTTGCTATAGATTATTTGATGATGTAGATGATAATTCATAACGTTGAAAACTGGTTTCAACTAAGATTATCATAAGCAAACAATCAGTTATCTCCTGCCAATGCTTAAGGTGTCAGTAACTGCCAACATTGCTGTAGGGCAGGAGATTGTCACAGTTTGTTATAATGGTTAAAGTTCAAAGCTTCAGTGTAAAAATAAAACTTAATCTATTTAGAGAAAGAAAGCATAGATGGGTTGCCAAAATCTAAATTTGTAAGTTGATGTATGTATATGATGGAGATTTTTTTTTTAAGTTTTGTACAAAGCTTTTGTATTATGCTGCTGTTTGTCTTCTTATTACAGGAATGGCCATTTGTGAAAGTTGATCCCTATATGGTATGTGCACACTGTATAGCTACCAACACGAATCCACCGTATCTATGGAGAGGTGAAATACTAGATGCCAAATGTCCGAAGGGACTGTACGAGACACACTGTCCGAAAACTAGTCACTCTATACCAGCGTGTCTTATTTATCCTATAGACTCTGGTAAGTTGTACCCTTTGATATGAAATTGTCTTCTAGACAGTTTGTAGGTAGTTTAACGTTTAGCATGCTAAATTTCTAAAATGGACTGGTCCATCATTACATTTGGGCAGTTCCATTTATTATTCAATGAATGTTCACTGAAAATTTACTGACTGAATAGCGAACAGTGCAAACCATGATCAGTCTGCTCTGGTTGCAAAGGCAGAATCAATTGCCGCTAGCAGACTAAAGGTTATGGCTAGACCTAAAATGAAAATTGGAAATTTATGTTCAGTATGCTGTTGTGGCATTATTTGGTATGAACAGAAAGCTAGGTGTTTGTACGAGCTGTTTTAACGTCTGAAATGCCAATGTGCCGGACAAGGATACATAATTGCATTGAAATTGCTGATTTCCATTACAGATCCATTACCTCAATTATTCTTGAATATAACTTTGTTGACACCACACAAGATTTACTTAGTAAAGTGAGTTTTAAACAAAATCCTATAAAAAGAAAAAGAAAAATAAGTTTATACTGTTATACATTATCCTTTTAAACTATGTGATTGTTTTGTCAGTGAAGTAAGCACAAACATTTTGCATGATCTAATGGGTGCAATACTGTAGATCAGATACTTTGTACAATTACGTAAATTTTGTTGTTACTATTTTCTCGCAGTGTTGACAGACATGTGAATTCAACGTAAAATGAAGTGGTTTTGACAAATAACCTTCATTTTAACAAATATTTTAACAACCTTTGGCTGCCAATTTGTGATAGCCCTATTGATTGTAACTTGGTTTTAGTTTTTTTTACAAGTTGCAATAGAGAATACTTTGAATGAATATTTAAGAAAATAATGAAAATGTTTGAAGTTTATGTAAATTCTTGCATATTTCTATGATATATTTCAGAATTCCCGTCAGAAGATATGAATCGTCATATAACAACTGTAACAGATTTCCTCAGGAATAACTATGACACTGTCGACAGTGCAGGTATTTTAAAACAGCCTTATTTTAAGTAGATAAACAATACTGTAGTATGTCACGATAAACATTAACCACCTCAGTTTATGACTTTTGAAAAATTAATGTTAGAACCAGTGATATACTGTGATATAGTTT
Source organism: Mercenaria mercenaria (assembly GCF_021730395.1). NCBI lineage: Eukaryota > Metazoa > Mollusca > Bivalvia > Venerida > Veneridae > Mercenaria > Mercenaria mercenaria. The sequence continues at coordinate 61,045,473 of NC_069378.1, forward strand.
ATTTTCATGGGCATACAATTTTATTATTTGGTGAAAATTGCTATTTTATAGACACTTAAATTTTTGGGTTTTTAATTTGGAATTTTTGTGAAGGTATTTGTGAGGCCCAATATCTCGCGAAAATTAATCCTCGGGTAAATATTCACCATTAGTATAATTCAAATTCAAGTAGGATACCATTTTTACAATTTTGCGAATATCAGACCCCTTGAACATACTCAATACTTCAAATTCGCTAAGTTTTGACCCAGTGAAAATAAATGCTTTTTACAGTATTAGGAATTATGTTTGTTGGGATTACATTGCATGGATTGATGCAACCAGGATCTATGAAAATGTGTCCAACAGAAATACTAAAGATTTTACAGTAATTCAGTTGAGAGCTTACAATCGATTTGGTCATCAATTCTTTCTGTCTGAAATAATGCACAGAGGGGCACCTGGGGTCTTCCTCCACCATTAAAGCTGGAAAGTCACCATATGACCTATCATGTGTCGGTGCGACGTTAAATCCAATAAAAAAAAGTTCTTTCTGTACCACTTTTTCATGTGAGGAAGTTGTAAGTTACGGACAGATAGTTACTGTAGGTATTCCTGTAAATTTCATGGTTTTTGCCAAAATTTCTATAAAACTTCTAACATGGATTTGACATATGGGTTTCAACTGTTGAAGGTAGGATAAATGTAGACTTTACATGCTGTGAAATCATTATTATTCATGGGGGATTAATTTTCGTGTAATTGGTGGTTCAGCCCAACCACGAAATTAAGTCCCAATGATCAAATTGTGCCCAAGATAATGTAAATTGTACTCAATGTTGCCAAAAAAGACACCACAGGTGTCCAATCTGGTCCGTAGTTGTGTGCATGTGGCAGTACTGGGTGAGTTAGATCCCCGGGCGATTTGATAAAAAACATTGTGGTTGAGTCAGTCCAAGAAATTTAATCCCAAGGAACAAGTAAAATTCCCATTTATTATGTCTCCCACCACACAGTGGTGTTGGAGTCATATTGATTTACTCCTATCTGTGTGTGTGTCTGTCACAAAGCTTGTCCGCACTCTAAGTCAAACATTTCTCATCCGAACTTCACCGAACTTGAACAAAATGTGTTTTCCAGTAAGTGCTCGGCCTATTTTGATAACTAGCCAAATCGGCCCAGGTACTTCGGAATTATGGCCCTTGAATTACCAAAAAACGCTCAGGTTTCTTGCGCATTTTTGACCTCAAAAGGACCCCTATACTACTTTTAAAAGAAGTAAAGGGATCCTTTTGGTGTCAAAAAAGTGCATGTTCTCTAAGTAAACAGTATATAAAGACTACTTTACTATTTAGATGATTAGGCAGTTGTGGGAGACATGCACTTTTCTCAAAAGCATCTCTGGTTTTATGTTGAAAAGCTGAAATCTACGAATTCATATCTCCAAGAAATTGCCGTTTTGACCAAAACCTCGAAATTTCATACCCACAAAATTTAATAATTTTACAGAATTGTTAATTGCTTCAGTGTCTATTGCAGGATTATTGTCAGACCTTGTAATGGCATGGATTGCAGCTAAGTTAGGGTTTGAGTGGAACAGAGTGGCGTTAGAGCTTGGACTGACCCAGGCTAATATAGAACAAATCCAGATCAGCCATAAATACGAGGGAGCTCACAAAATGATCCTTAGTGCCCTGCTGAAGTAAGTACTGTATAAGAGCCGCGCCATGAGAAAACCAACATAGTGGCTTTGCGACCAGCATGGATCCAGACCAGCCTGCGCATCCGCGCAGTCTGGTCAGGATCCATGCTGTTTGCTTTCAAAGCCTGTTGCAATTAGAAAAACCGTTAGTGAACAGCATGGATCCTGACCAGGCTGTGCAGGCTGGTCTGGATCCGTGCTGGTTGCAAAGCCACTATGTTGTTTTTCTCATGGTGCGACTCATAAAATAAATTTGTAATACTTCATTATTGTAGGTTATCTTTCCATTTTCAAAACAAAACATAGAGGAAAGTCAGAATTTTTATATTCAGAATACTCCCTTAGTTGCCAAGATATCAATATTTTTCAAAGAATTTGCCGTTTTGGAAAAAAAAGAGTTTGATTTCATATACCTGTAAGCTGGTAATCAAAATTTTGATAGCATTTTTCAGTAAGAAAATTAAACTTTTGGTAGAAATACTTTTTTTTTCTTGGGAGGAAGGAATGTAATATTATGTTTAATTTCTTACTTTGCATGTGCAGATGGCGTGATAATAATGCAGGTACAGATGAAGAGAAGATTGAGATTCTGATGCTAGCTATTCGAGATAGCAACCGGAATGATCTGGCTGATGAATTAATGGCACAGTATATAGGTATGCCCCTGAGATATATGATTTGATATGAGAAGAAAGGAATGCATAATGGCATGAGACCTCCGAATTTCAAGGTCAGACTGAGAAATGACAGGCTTACTAGTCCTTTTCCTTTCCCAGACCAAAAATTTTTCATTTATTAGTCAAAATATTCTGAAAATAGTTGGCACTATAATTTTCCAAAACGTGATGATATGCCACTTCCAAGACCAAGGTTCATATCGCCAAGGTCAAGATCACACATAGAGGTTAAAGGATTCATTGATTATGTTTCATTATATGGACCCTAACTTGTATTTTCAAAATACTTTGCATACTTGTTCCACTAAGCATGATGATTTATTTCCTGTTCAGACCATAACTCATGATTCATCAAAGGATTTTGAAAATATTTGACATAATTTTCCATGCTGACGGGACATGTTAGTAACAAGACCTAGGTTCTTAGTCCAAAAATCAAAGTCTGACTTGGAGATAAGGGGCCCATAATGTTCTAGCTTTTGAAGAGATAGTAACTAAACCATTCATCAAGTAATATGTAAATACTTGCACAGATATTCACCAAACAAGACACAGACTTGTAGATTCAAGTTCAAGGTCAGACTTTTATGTTCATATTGATTATTGCCTTTGATGTAGTTTTTTAGATTTATTTCATGCAGACATTCCTTTCGATATTCATTGAGTCTTTTCAAAAGAGAGTTAGAGTCGCAAAATATAGATTTTTGGGTAATATTGGATTTTCCAACAGATAGCATCAATTTTCATATGAAATCTGAATGACAGTCATTCATGAAGATATTTTGTTACTGTTGGACATTTTTAAAATCTTCAGAGTAAGTACAAATATGGTTTTGAGACTGCCTTTTTAGCTCCACTATTTGGAGAATAGGGGTGCTATTCTACTCGCCCCGGTGTCGGCGTGAGCTTCCTTGGTTAAAGTTTTTCGGCAACCTTTGTTTTTCTTTGTTACTATTGCTTATGTATTACTATAACTTCACATAAACATTGTTCAGCATACAAACAAAGTATGTGCAGGGGCTGGGCCATTTATACCCAAGGTCAGGGTCACCAAGGTGTTATACTTGGGTTATTTTTAAGGTTAAAGTTTTTCTGCAACCTTTGTTTTTCTGTCATATCTTTGTTACTATTGTTTATATCTTACTGTAACTTCATACAAACATTGTCCAGCATACAAACAAAGTATATGCAGGGGCTTGACCCATTATACCCAAGGTCAAGGTCAAAAAGTTGTTATACTTGGAATTATTTTCATGTTAAATTTTTTCGAAAGCTACGTTTATAGACATACCTTTGGTACTTTAAAAGATAATGACTTGAATTTAAAAACATTTTTTTATAATCATCATCTGCATATGTGGTTACAATCCCCATAACTCTAATTGTATTTTTGACAGAATTATGCCCCTTTCATACTTAAGATTTTTTGGCAATCTTTTCTGGATATAACTTTTATTTTATACTGTACAATATAAGATAATGACTTGAAACTTAAAATGTGTCTTTATCATCATCATCCGCATGTGTGGTAACAGTCCACATAACTCTGATTTGTATTTTTGACCAAATTATGCCCCTTTCATACTTAAATTTTTTGACAAAGTTCCTTTTCTGGACATAACTTTAACCCCTCTGAGTAGAAGGGTCTTTTTATATCTTGGTGTATCTTCATTTTAAAGTAGAGGTCTCTTATTTAGACATAAATTCATTTTACTGTCAAATCGCCGAATAGTGGAGTGCGCTGTCTTACGGACAGCTCTTGTTTAATTTCAGGGTCGTAGTACAAAATCAAAGGCAGCTTTTGTTGTTGTGATGCTTGATTGTTCTCACTCTACCCAGCACATAGAATATGTTCAGCATGAAATGACCAGGTATTTGCTACAGAAATTAGAAAAATGCCCTATCTGCATCTAACTATATACATTTGTGTATCTAAGATAATCTATAGTTGTTTGCCATGGGCAGCCTGTCTGTGTGACCCCTCCATAAGGACGATAGTGATTTAAGTTGGAGGATAGTGCAAGATATGGAAGAAACCTCTGGAAAATATGCGTGTATCTCAGTTTATCAGTGGCTGCCATGGTTGCCCTTATATGGGATTCCTTCAGAGTTAGTGATTTAAGTTAGAGGATTGTGCAAGAATCAGAAGAAATTACAGTACTAGAAGTGTCTCTGGCTTTAAGCATGCCCGGTGAAAGCACCTGCACTCAGGACTCATCATTTTGTGGTCTCCCATCGACATAAAAGGTGACCTAACTAATGTTGATGAGACTTACAATCTAGCAAAACAAGCAACTACATGGAAGAGAAATTGACAGCAATATTGTATATTTGTTGCTTTTTAGGGGCCTCTGTGGCCAAGTGGTTATGGGTGCTGTCTTTAAATCATTGGTGTATAAACAACAAAAACGCCCAACTTTTGCTTATTTAGGTACATTATGATTAAAAGAGTTGTTACAATTATTTCCACATTGATTGTGAAATGTTTATTTAAAAGTAATGGTATATGTTACTTTAATTTTGTTGAGAAATGCATTGGTACAGCCATGATGACTGTGAAAGCGTTGTTTGTTCTACATGCAGGATACGACTGTTTATATAATGTTTGGTGCATAATATTGTTTGAATGGTAAGATTATGTAAGTGCTGCTTGATACAGAAGGTTATTTCAGAGGAAATTTATAGAAATGTAACCTACTGGGTACATAGAATGTTTGTCTTTTGTAACAGATTGTGGGAAGCAGATATATTTACAACACATTCACTTGTCAGTAAAGATATTTCTTAACTTACCTCTTGTAGTGGCATTAGAATCATGTTATGGTGATGTGTTCGACAACATGTTGAAAATTAAAGTTTATGTGCTAAATGTGCAGTTATGTGCTAAATATTGACCTCAGGTGAGTGATAGTTCAAAGTGCTACTGTTAAGTGATGGTAATATGAATATGATTTAATTTATATATATAGTTTCTTATGCAAATTAGAGCAAGCCAGAAGTAAAATGATGTGATTGAAGCAAACATTGAAACCAAAAAAAATGTGTTATACATGTGCAGCTGGAAGTTTCCACACACCTTGTAGGTTGACCTCGATCGCTTTCAGAAAGTCACAAGTAATCAATTTAGGGTTTGAATATGATGTTTTTTTATTATGAGGAAGCAATGTCATATTGCTGCCAAAAGAATGATATATTCTCGTTAACCCTTATCCAGCTTAATTCTAAAATGGACTGGTTCTATTATTCAATTTAGGTAGCTCCAATTATTATACAAAGGGGTGTTCACTAAAATATTACAAAGGCAAATTCACTTGACGCCAGCAGGCTAAAGGCTTAATATTATTGCATTGCATCATAGTTGGTTCTTCTTTTTAGAGGTTGTGCTGTTCAGTGTTCACATGTATTGTAGATTCATGCATCATTCCTTTTTTGGAAATAATAGTGAAAGTAAAACTATCGTCAGTAATTCCAAATCTATAGTTAAATGGATTTACGAGACCAACCTTGAATTGACAGTGGTTAACTTATCTCTTAGACTATGAACTGTTCCTTCCCCCAACACAGGCTATTTTTGCTAAGAAACAATTAATATACTTACAAGAAGTGTTTTGTGCTGTTGTGGTGCAAATCTTTGAGAGAGTGATGCATGTGTTGTAAAAGTACATGTACTTATTTTTGCAAGTACATATTTGTTAGTGTGGAGAAAATTTGTTAGTGGATTTATATACATGATATGTATGATACGAGCCATGCCATGAGAAAACCAACATAGTGGCTCTGCGACCAGCATGGATCAAGACCAGCCTGCGCATCCGCGCAGTCTGGTCAGGATGCATGCTGTTCGCTAACGGTTTCTCTAATTGCAATAGGCTTTGAAAGCGAACAGCATGGATCCTGACCAGACTGCGCAGATGCGCAGGCTGGTCTGGACCTATGCTGGTAGCAAATGCACTATGTTGGTTTTCTCATGGTGCGGCTCATATGTTTTTCTCCTATTTAATGAAAGTGCACAAGGATTAGTAATGTAATTTGCATGTCTTCAACAGGTATTTAAAAAACACACAAGGGGTCAGATAAGATAAAATAAAATAAGATAAATTTTATTTTTGAGTCTGTAAGATAAGTAACAATACAGCATAAGCACTCCAGGTGCTTGTGAACTGACTGTATTAACAAATTTACAAAGAACAAAACTAAAAAATCTGTAAAAGAAAGACAGTGATTACAAGAACTCCAAGCATTAAGAGATCTAATTTGTAAGTTCTAGCACATAACAGAACATAAGATGACATGGCAGCAACAATTTTAAATGTAAAAATGAGAAATTAAAACCCATGTGATAGCTGCTGTCAAGACCTAAAAACTGCCATAAAAGAGAAATATAAAAAAACTGAACCAGCAAAAAAGCACAAGAAATGCGTAATTTAAAACAAAGCTAAAGGAAGTTATCATCTCAGGATCAGACCTGAGGTGAACTAAACAGCAACTACTACACGACAGCAAAATTCAAGGAAATACAACTACAGGAAAAGAAACAATACAGCAACTCAGGATTACATGCATAAATGAAAAGTACAAAATGAGGATGGAGAAACTGCACGTAGGCATAAATTGAAGGACAAGGCAATAAAAATACATACCGTAATATCATACAGGGTTTTAGTTTAGTGGAAGTTGTTTAAAGGATGAATAACACTACTTGGCATTTAATTGTGATTGCAGTTCTACATGCACAGGAAGTCAATATATTTAGCCAACTTAGTAAGGTAAATACATTTGACGAGGACTTTCTACATTTAAGGAAATTTCTAACGATGAAATATTTAAGTTTGTCTTAAACTTCCTGTTAAACATTCACAATGCAGTAATATTGTCGTATTTGAAGTTTGTATATTTAAGAAATGATTTTTTTTAGCTCATCTGATTTTTTGAAAAAAAAATGATGAGTTATTGTCATCACTTGAGCGGTTGTCGGCGTCGGCGTTGCCTGGTTAAGTTTTATGTTTAGGTCAGCTTTTCTCCTAAACTATCAAAGCTATTGCTTTGAAACTTGGAATACTTGTTCACCATCATAAGCTGACCCTGTACAGCAAGAAACATAACTCCATCTTGCTTTTTGCAAGATTTATGGCCCCTTTTGTACTTAGAAAATATCAGATTTCTTGGTTAAGTTTTATGTTTAGGTCAACTTTTCTCCTAAACTATCAAAGCTATTGCTTTGAAACTTGGAATACTTGTTCACCATCATAAGCAGACCCTGTACATCAAGAAACATAACTCCATCTTGCTTTTTGCAAGAATTATTGCCCCTTATGGACTTAGAAAATCAGTTTTCTTGGTTAAGTTTTATGTTTAGGTCAGCTTTTATCCTAAACTATCAAAGCTATTGCTTTAAAACTTGCAACACTTGTTCACCATCATAAGCTGACCCTGTACAGCAAGAAACATAACTCCATCCTGCTTTTTGCAAGATTTATGGCCCCTTTTGGACTTAGAAAATATCAGATTTCTTGGTTAAGATTTATGTTTAGGTAAACTTTTTCTCTTAAACTATCAAAGCTATTGCTTTGAAACTTGCAACACTTGTTCACCATCATAAGCTGACCCTGTATAGCAAGCAACATAACTCCATCCTGCTTTTTGCAATAATTATTGCCCCTTTTGGACTTAGAAAAATCATTTTCTTGGTTGAATATTATGTTTAAGTCAACTTTTCTCATAAACTATCAAAGCTATTGCTTTAAAACTTGCAACAGTTTTTCACCATCATAAGTGGACACTGTACATCAAGAAACATAACTCTATCCTGCTTTTTGCAAGAATTGTGGCCCTTTTTAGACTTAGAAAATCATGGGTAGGACAATATTTCTATTATACAAAAAAAATCAGATGAGCGTCAGCACCCGCAAGGCGGTGCTCTTGTTTTAGTTCATATGATAAATTGCACACATTTTATTGTATTTAACGTAAAGATCTGCTTCCCAGCCATACTTTTTACCAGACAGAACGACTGCGACATCATCTAAAAAAATGTTCTACCTGACTACACATGAGTGTTCTCAAAACAGTGGCACGTTATCATTAAGCAGCTTTATTGAAACTTTATTGGCGCCTTTCCTTTTGTGATTCAAACAAATTAAACATCATAATTTTCAATAGAATGAATTGGAAGAATGTAAATATATATCGAAGTTAACATTTATCTTAGTGTATGGTCATGATCAGTCTTGGTTTAAACTTCTTTAGTTTCTGTGCCAGTATTGAATAATGTTACCTCTTCTTCTTTTTATGCAAATATTGTTTTTCTTATGTGTGTCATTCATCATTTCTAGAGATTAATAATTTAACAATTACAGTACTAATCAAAGTCTTTAATTCATTTTAAATAGTTATAGTAGTATAATATTGCATTTCCTGCATAGAATTAAAACTTTTTAAAAAAAAAAATGTTTTAAAATGAAACTAGAAAAATTTTTTTTTTACTTATTCACATGTTTGGACTAAAACAAGTCATGCAACCCAAAAAAAGGTTTGTTGCCAACTTAACTATTACTGACATTTTCACTAAAAATCTGAAAGTTTTTGTAAGGAATGAGCTACAAGTCTGCTTCATTCATGAAATGACATTGTCACTCCTGAATGTAGATAATTTTTGGCATTTGAAAAAGACACTTAAAATCTAACTGGCTTTGATATGTGCTATTTTTGTTTTGTATTGGGTGATGAACATACTGAAAATGAGTTTTGTACATATCTTGTACTGTGTAATTGATATACCGTAATGCTCAGAACACTGCGTAAAAAGGGTATATTTATTTTTAGAAGCGTGTAGGTTATTTCTTATTTCATTAGGATTTCGGCTCTGATTAATATACATTAAGTATTTATTATGAAGTGTATATTCTATTTTGCAAGTTTCGTGGCACAGCCATTTGCAATTAAGATGTTTATTGTTGCATTATTGGGGATGTCCCACACTGGATGCCCGCACATGCTTTTGAACTTAAAATTGTGAAGAAATGACAGAATCCATATGTTACTTCACACAATCCATAATTATGTCACTTTACATAATAGAGTGCAATAAATTTGACAATGAATTGGCTTACATATTACTGCAGTGAAACGTCATGACGATTTAAGAATGTATGCTATTCTAACCAGTGATAACTTCTGCACAGGCAGAGATTTAAGTGTACATATTGTCAGGTTTTAAAAGAAATTTAACTGACCTTTTATAGAAAAGTAGTTTGAAGCTCTACGTAGGTAATTACATGGCTAATTTAATGGGAATTTCTGATTAGTTAAACAGTGTGTGGTTAATGTTGAAATTCTACTGAGATAATTGTGTGGTTAAATGTCTGAAAGTTCTATTTAGTTAATTGTATGAACACTCTAATATTAAAGAACTAAATTGTCTTTGATTCTTGCATAAAACCTTTGTTTTTTGCCGATTTCGGGCATGCACAAACAGGGAAAAAACGTGTACAAACAAGGAGATTCTCGTGAGCACGCGCTGTTGGTGAACGTTTTGAATATGCTGTTGCGGGTCCAACGTAAGCAAATTATGGATCCCGAATCAATTTTGGCCGAAGTCGAAAGGTCCGAGATTTATGAAATCTTTTCATCTGCATTTTTATTAAAAAATATCATTTTTCAACCTAACTTTACTTTAACTTGTAATAAGCGCTACCTCTCTTGATACGCGACTGAATTGACGTTCCTTATTATTGTATTATTACGAGTATTTGACTCAAAGTAAGTTTACACGCCGCGATTTAATCCCTGAAAATGATAGGTAAACAACATTTACAAAAATACAATTTCGTTTTCCAAATTAATTTGAGTCGAGAAAGTTGACATGCTAACTTTAAATCTTACACTAAAACTTTAAAAAAATGTTTGTGTCTACTTTACACATCTATGCAGTCTACTGATGTAGTGATGGTGTGTAATGTAAAGCATAAACATGACGAAGCGTAAAGTTTGAAGGAGTTTTCCATAGTTAATGAACATTTGATGAACAGAAGGTATTTATTATATATTTTTCAATTTATTTGTAGATCTCACCAACCATGTTTGAGTTTATAAATCCAATCTAAGTTGATTATATCGATGTTGGAAAAATTCAAATTTTTGTGTTTTTCAAACTTTGATCGCGATGGGGTGGGGTGCAAAGCAAAATGTTTTAGTTATAGGCCTAGAGATTTCATTTTTAACGACATGAAGAATATAGGTATCGATACCAGTTTCTATTAAACGATAATATTTACATCTAAAAAGCGTAAGGGACAGACTATTAATTTAAACCAAGCAGAATTGTGTTCAGTCGGCACCTCACCTGCAAATTGTGTAAAGACAGGATGCCGTGTATGCCCTTTTCTCATAATTCCGAGCCTCTAAAGCTGAAGTTCCTACCGATATATTGGAAAAAGGGGGAGTCATGCTTATTTTACATATATTTAATATTAAAGAAATTACCACAACAAGAATGTCCGTTCGACATGTATAAAATATGCACTGTTTCTGTATGCCCTGGAAATGCATAAATAAAACATGTGTCCATAACAACCTGAAACGGCCGACTTCGATCGGCTAATGTCAGCTGAATAGTCTTGTTTTTTCGATATTTCCAGCACTTTAGTTGTGTTTTATGCAAGAATAGCGATAACACACGTTTGTTTCGTGAAACAACATCTGCAGAATCCCTCGGGCTGTGTTGGTGCACTCGCCCTACGGGCTCGTGCACCAACCAATCCCTTGGGATTCTGCAGTTGTTGTTACACAAAAAAACGTGCGTTAACCCTACATTGGTTAATTGTGTGGTAACTGTGCAGAAGCTCTACTTAGATAATACATATATTTGAGCTTCTAATGCAAATGAAAGTTTATTGTGTTGACATGTCCACTAAAGTGTAGAACCACAAAACACGATCAAAATGAATAAAAATAGTAGCTTGAAATAATATTCAAACTTTTTTAATTATCATGTATATTTCAAAAAGGAAATAAGATGAAACTAACCATAGTTTTTATATGGTTTTATATTGTAATATCATTTTTGTCTGTTGTTATATCTGTAATCATGAATGAAATATTAAGATAATAAAATGTTTAAAACAAGAATGTTAAACTTTTTTGCTTGTTAGTTATCATATGCAGTGCTTTGTGTTGCACTGCAGCGGCCTTCATGTGGTAGAGTGGTTAAAGTTGCCGGCTTCAAATCACTAGCCCCTCACCACCTTGCTTAGTATGTAGAATTCTTTCATGTGAGATAGCCATACAGCTGGTGTAAGGAAGGTCAGTGGTTCTACCCTGGTACCAGTGCTCTGGAGCCTTTCTCCATCGTGAAAAGGTGGAAAGTCGCCATATGTCATACAAATGTGTCGGCTTTGAAGTTGAACGAAACGAAAACAAAATAAAATGTGTAGAAAATTTTACTGTTTGATTCCACTAATCTGTAACTGAGTTTTCCCTTTAAGTTTTAAATTATACTATTGATATATTAATAATTTTAAAGTAATTAGAACGCTTCAATTTTTAAATGTATCTCGAGCGATTTTGAATTTATTGCTGAAAAATATTTTGGTAATAGTATTTTCTTGACTTCCGCCATTTTTGGCTACGGAATTCCAGACACACGTTATACCCCATAATTGTTATTTGATTACATGAAACCTTCAGAATATCGTACAAGCATAAAACAATATATACATGTATAGCACTTTTTCTAAAATTTTGAAAATAATAGGGTCATATTTAATATAGATATTTTACATGAAAAATATAACTGGTTATAAAAATGATCTGCCACAGAAGTATCTTTCTATCTAACATAAATTTTGCATTTGACTTGCAGCATGAATATGATATAATATTTCCATGAGAAAAAAAAAAGTCTCGAAAAATCAGACCGTCTGTTTTCTAATTTCAGCATTTTGTATGCACCCTCGAGGTAAAGCAACGATCATGACATTATTTTAGACTAACGTCATTTGTACTGTACAGTAGAATGCAAAGTTTTTGATACACGAGCAAACAAGCACCTGTTTATATTTCGTGTCGCGACCATGACTTCTCATATGACACCAGTACTGGTTTTTCCAGGAAGCGGACTCGAGAGTGGTTCCAATAAGCTTGAAGCTTTCATCACAATCGAGCTTAAACAAATTAATATGAACTAAACTAACAAGCACCTGTTTGTATTTCGTGACGTCATCTAACACTTACCTCATTTGTACTGTACAGCAATGCTTGATACATGAGCAGAGAAGCACCTGTTTATATTTTGTGACGTCATTTTAGATTTTGTCTTTTGTACTTGTACAGCTTACTCCTCCCAAGTTTCTGATACACGAGCAAACAAGCCCCTGTTTATATTTCGTGACGTCATTTTAGACCGACGTCACTTGTACTGTACAGCTTACTCCTCCCAAGTTTTTGATAGCACCTGTTTATATTTCGTGATGTCATTTTAGACTAACGTCATTTGTACTATACAGCTTACTCTTCCCAAGCTGATGCATGAGCAGACAAACACCTGTTTATATTTCGTGACTTCAATTGAGACTAACGTCATTTGTGCTGTATAGCTTTCTCCTCCCAAGTTTCAGATACATGAGCAAACAAGCACTTGAACATTATTTATATTTCGTGACGTAATTTTAAACTAACATTTGTACTGAACATCCCACATTTCTGGTTACAGATACGTGATTGAATGTTGAACAGTTGCGAAAATATGCGTCTTGTGGATTAATACATAATTCTAGAGGCTTTAAAATGTGCATTCTAATTGAACAAACGTGGAGTTGATATGTCACACCCCTTGCATTACATAGACCATACATGAGAACAAAAATAGCTATAGCCTGCTAATGAATTATTGTATGATGAAGTTCATTTTCTAGACGTAATTCTTTAATAGTTAAAAAGTTGCGATTTCTATGTTGAATCCTTTTGAACCTCCCTCGCAATACTAAAATTATTCGAGACATCTTGCAAAAATTCAAGAAGTTTATTCTACCATAATACAAGAGACGTATAACTCGTATCTATATCTTTCAAAGTATAGCAGAAAGCCCTTTTTCAAATTTGATTGATCAAACAGTAAGGAAAAAGTTAGTCAGAGCTAGTAAGAAATAGAAAACGCTTCAGTATACCTTGATATATCTCGAACATTTTTAGCTCGACTATTCGAAGAATAGTCGAGCTATTCTACTCAGCCTGGCGTCGGCGTCGGTGTCGGCGTCGGCGTCACACCTTGATTAAGTTTTTGCATGCAAGTACATACAGCTATCATACAAAGGAGTAGTATAAGAAATACCGCTTTTGGGACACTTTTTTCAATTTTAATTAGCCGCCCTCTTTTTAGAAATCCAAAGCTGACCAATTAAAAAAACCAGATTTTAACAAATTATTGTTAAAGCATTTAGTAAAATATGATTAAACGTTTATAAATTATTTTTATTGATAAAATGTACAAAGCCTCTGGTCTTTGATCTTATTTTGAATTAGTAAGTATATTATCAGGGTACACATAGTAATTAAAACTTTAATTAAGCTTTTAATTCAAAAGTTTGCTTATATCGGCACGTCCATCCGGTATAGATTCATCCGATATGTAGAATCTAATGTAACTATCCCTCATAAGTGAAAATGTTACTTCTGTAGATGTTGAATCGTTATAAGGATGAATGTCAAACATTGTCCCTTGTGTTAAATAAATTTTAATTTTTTTCTTATACATAGATATTAACTGATCAGTGTCAAAGTCCTCAGCTGCCTCAGCTGCTATATTTATTATATTACTGCTAAATTTACCAAAAAATAGATCATCAATACCGTCCCGAAACCTATCATTCCACCACCTAAATATAAAATGTGATATTGGACTTTTAATCGGTTTATCTGGTTCACCTATGGGCCTGGCCCCCGTTAATAAAATATTAATATCTATTATATAAATTCCAGTTTTTTCGGCTATAAACACACCCTTCAAAGTCACATCTAGTACATCTATTTTATATTCTTGGTTTGTGTTTATAAAATCTTTATAATCTACGATAATTCCAGGTCTTAATTGAAATATATTTAAATAGCCCAGACCGCCCAAATCTTTATATGTTGAATATATCCAGGCACCATGACGGTTAAAATACTTTTTCATTTTTACATAATCATAAACATTTTTATTATAGTATTCAAAGAGAAACACTTCATGTTTTACTTTTTCTAGTTTTTCTTCTATTTTCCTGTTTTTCTTTTTAAGTTTAAGAATTATTTCAGCTAAATCATCAACTCGTTTTGTTGTAGCAACTTCAGAAGCAGATAAATTGTCAACAACACCTTTTGTTCTAGCTAATTGTGTTTCTTGTTTTAAGAAAACATTTTTTACTTTTGTAATTTCTTGGGTATTAGTGGTAATTTCTTCGACATTAGCGGTTATTGCTTTAGTATTAGCAGTAATTACTTGGGTATTAGCAGTGATTGATTCTCCTTGTTTAGCTGATATTTCAACTACAGAGTCCAAATCATTTGTTATTTTTTTAAATTTGATCATTATTATCTTAATTGCTTCTTCTTGTTTAGCTGATATTTCAACTACAGAGTCCAAATCATTGTTATTTTTTTAATTTTATCATTAAATTCATTAATATCTTCTTGTAATTTTTTTGTAATATTACTTAATTCTGCATATTTTAAATTGTGACGGTTGTCAACAATACTAATCCAATTTCGAATTTGTTTTTTAAAGTCATATTTTTAGAATTAATTTCTTTTTTAAGGTTATCTAATGCTGTATCATGTTCATCACCTCTTTGTGAAGCTGCCTTTTCCCAATTCAGATTTATATTCTGCAAATTTATTTGAAAATGTATCGAGTAAATCTTGATTCCCTTTTGCCATTTCAGTATTTAGTTTATTTATTTCTGTTCTGATTTCTAACTGATACATATTTTGTAACTTTTTCTCAGCTTCAATAATCTTGTTTTTTAGTTCCTCATGTTTAATCATACTATCTTTAATTCTTGAACTTGAGTGAATAAAATGTTTAAATTAACTCGAAATACTTTTTTATGTTGTCATCGTCAAATCAGATTTCTCTTCAAGTTCTTTAATAGAATCAGTCATAGCTTTCATTTCTTCTTCAATTTTACCTTGTAATTGATTAATTAATAATGAATTCTTTTTAAAATCTTTTGTTAATTCTTCAATATTCTTTACTTCTACTTCTAGTGTTTGTTTTATACTTTTGATGTCTTCAAGTTTATAGTCATCTATTACACTTTGAATTTTTTTATACACAAACCGTCTTGGAACTGCATCGTTGGGTTTATCTGGATTTCCTAGGTTGATTATTTCATTACCTCCCATATCTAATGCTCTATTCATTGTGTTATCAAGTTCCTTATTTCTGTGAAGATACGATTCCGTTTCCCTTTTAAGCTTTTTGAATTGTTTTTTAGTAGTATAATCACTTAAATCAATATCAAATTTAACTTTACTTATACTGTCAGGTTGATTAATTTGTTTTACATCATTAAAAACTCCCATTATATAATTATTATATATTACCAGTAAAGTTTTTTCTTAAAAACTTCCTTGGTTTGTCAATATATAAGAAATCATATTTTTGATTTGTTGCATTAGCAAAAGTATCACGATCTATATTTTGTTCATCACAAATCCTATTATTTTCCATTTTACCTGGACTTTCAAATAAAATATAATGTGAACAGTTAATCCGAATATCCTTTGGTGTTTTATAGTAAGACTGACTTAAATAAATAACACAACAGTTTTTGTGACGTCCTTGAATAAAGTATTTTGTTATTTCATTTTGAACTTTTTTATCTTCACATACAAAATCATCAAATATTACTACTTTTTGTTTTTCTGATTCAAGATTCTCACAAGGTTCAATTTGGTCGGGATCAGCCGAATATTCAAGTATTTCATTTGGATCTACTTTAATTTTTTTTGCAATTTGATTTAAGTTGTTAATTAAATCCTGATATTTAGATTGTTCTAAGTTTTTAGCATACAAGTATAATTTATCATAATATATAAGAGGTTTTCGAAGTATATGCATTAGTGTATTTGTTTTTCCAGATCCTGACGATCCACATATTAACATTCTAAAACATGAATCTGGCATAAAAGGATAAAATTGTTTAAAGTTATTGGATTTATCATTTTTTTTATCATAATTTGGAATTTCCATTTATATAATAATACATTATTTTACATTATCTTACATTATTTTACATTATCTTACATTATCTTACATTATTTTACATTATCTTACATTATTATATAAATGCAATCAAAACTTAATGAAATGATAATAAGAAAAAAATTAGTCGGGCAAAAGATGAGAGATCTTAGAGAAGAAATAATGAGAGAGAAAATTAAGAAAGCTACAAATCGAGATATGTACACTGAAATTTATAAGCCAATTACTGAAAAAATAGAAAGTCAAAAAGAACAATTATCAAGTCAGTTAAAAGCATTACCTGGAATTAAGGAGCAATTAGCGCTACTTCCAAAAAGTATATCAGAAGATCTGACACAAGGTATTACTGAATTAACTAAAGGAATGCAAGATGAATCTAAAAAGCAACAAGTTTTAAAACAGGTTTCATCGATAGATTGGGGAGATGAATTTCGGGAATTAGAAGATTATGGAAGAAAAAAGATGGGAATAACTGAAACAACTGATGATACAACTGAAGAATCGAAGAATTGGGAGCAAGACCAAAAGAAAAGAAAATACCTACAGTAGATTAGATGCTTTTCTGGATGATAATGTTTTAAATCAATATGGATATTACAAACCGTCTGAAACGTTTGACCTTTTAAATGCAAATATACTTGATCCTAATAAAATAGATAAAAAAGATCTTGAAGGTATAATAAATGGTGTTACTGAAGATACTAAAAAATTAAATGGTCCAATAACTGGCAAATCAAGATCAAAAGATTCAGATAAACAAAAAGAAGCAAAAGAATTAAAATATGAACAAGGCGAATTATTAAAGTACAAAGAACGGTTAAATCATATTCTTGGTATGTCTTCTACATATGGACAAGGAATAAGATATCATAACCCATATAAAGTTTCACCAAATGGACAATATGGTAATTTAAAATTTAACTTTAAAAAAAATTTAGGGCCCAAAATAATTTAAATTGGGCAAAGGGATAGAATAACGGGGAAAAGAAGTAATTAACACTAAAGTAGATGATGTTTTAAATTTAATTTGATTAATAAAAGATATAAAAAATAAAAACCCATTAAAATTCATTCAAAAAAAATTTTTTAAAAAATTTAAACAAAAAGTCGGGATTACCTTTTAAAAAAAGATCTATGAAATTTAAAAAAAAGTAATTAGGGGAAAATTTTTTATGACTTTGTCCATTAACCAAAAAAATTGGTTAATGATTTTAGTTTTTTGGGGGTTCCCAAAAAAAATGCGGGAAAAAAAAAAGAAAAAATAAAAAAAAAAAGGGTTTTAAAGAATTTTAAATGAACTTTTAAAAATGAATTTTTCTTTTACCAAAAAACATAAAATTTTAATATAAAAATTTTTTTTCTTGAAAAAAAAATTTTTAATTAAAGTTTTTTTTTATTTTTAAAAAAAGGGAAACCCAAGAAAATAAAAAATTAAAGTTCTGAACATTTAAGATAATAAAAAAAATTTTTCCCCAAATTTGTTTTTTAACAATCAGTTTTTACCCCGTTCAAAAATTTTTTTAGAAAAAAAATAAAACTTATGTTTTTGGGTTTGGTTTAGTTTTAAACCCCAAGGACCTACTCTTGGCATAATATTATAAAGAATTTGAAAATAAAAGAAATCGTTATCAAAAGGGTAAGGTTTGGGAAAAGTATTATTTTTTAAAATGGTTCTTTACTTTAAAACAAAATTTAAAAATTTTATATTAGGGAAACTTTTAAAATTATTGATATTAAAAAATTTGATAAATCAAAAATTTTCCCCAATAATTTTTGGAATTTAAATTTAATATTTTTTAAGTTTTTTTGTTTTCAATTACAGATAATTTTAAGTTGGATTTGGAAAATTTTCAAATTTTCAAACTTTTTTTGGATTTGAAAAAAAAAAAATAGAAAAAAACGGGAAGGGGGAACAAAAACCCCAAAATTATCTAACTCGGGATACAATTTCCTTCTTTTGATTTTATTGAAAATTTTCCCTTGTTAAATGGTAATTTCGGGAAAATTTTTTTAATGTTTTAAAGTACTGCAGTTTTTAAAAAGACTTACCCAAATTTACAAAAAAACCAAAAAAGAGGGGGATATTTTGAAATTAAAATATTTTTTAAAAAATTTCTTTTAAAATTATATAACTTTTAAATTGGGGTGGGAATAAAAAATTTTTTTAATGAGGTTGAAAAAAATTTTTTCACTAATTTTAAAAAAAATTTTAAATTTAAATTTTAGTTTTTTAAATGTAAAAAAAAGTTTATGACAAAAATAAAGGAATATTTTTTTTTATGTTGATGTTTCACCAGGAAAAAAAAACTACAGGGGAAAAGGTATCTTTGAAAATTTTAACAAAAATTGCTTTCAATTTTCAGCCCCCATTTTCAATTACACGCGGGAAAAAAACGGGGAAAACCCCAGCGGGAAAAAAGCGCCCTTTGAAAGTGGAACAAAAAAGGTTGGAACAGAATTTGGGAAATTTTTGCTGCACTAAAATTTTAAAAAAATTTAAAAAAAACCTGCCCCGGGTTTTTGGGTTTTTTAAATTTGCAAAGGAATTAAAGAAAAAAAATAAAAAAAATAATAAAATAAAAATAATAAAAAAAATTAAGAAAAAGAGGGAGGATTTTCATATAAAAAAAAAAATTTAGAATATTGTCGGGATCTGGGCTTTAGTCGTTTTTGGAATTTCCCCCAAACCCCTCAACAAAACGTATTAACAGATTAATTTTTAAAAAATAAAAAACTAAAATAAAAACTAGAATAAAAAAAAAAAAAATAAATATAAAAAAAACTTTTTTTTAAAACAAAAAATATTGTGAAAAGATATGAATTAACTCCAATTAATTAGATACGTTTTAAAAACCTGTTTTGGGGAAAATTTTAAAGGGAAACAAAAAAAACGGATATCATTTTCCCAATTAATGTTTAGAAGCCATTTTTTGGGGAGGGGGTTTAATGGTTTTTAAAGTAATTTTTAAAAGAAAATTTAAGTTTGCGGATTGGTAATAATTTTGATTTGGGAATCAAATTGCTCTAATTAATAATGCAGCTTCAAAATTTGATCAGTTAGGGGTTTTAAACAAATGGAAAAAATTGTATATGTTGTAATAATTTATACAAAAAAATAAATTTTAAAAAAATTTAGTTAAAACTTTTGAAGATTATCAAAATCAACGGGAACAAATAGTTTTTTATTTAGATAAAAAGAATGTTGAGAGCGGGGGAAGGGTTCAATTAAATATAATTGGGGGTTTGCTTTTAAAAGGGATTTAATCCAAGGTGGAAAAGAGGTAAATCAAAAAAATTCCTTTAAAAAATTTTTTTTTTTTCGGGGTTTAGAAACTAAAAATTTTACCCCAAGTCAAATTCAAAAACACTGAACTGACAGTTTTATGTAAATTAAAATTTTTTAGAAAAAATTTCTGCTGATGCGGGTAAGAAATTTGAAACAAAATTAAATTTTTTTGGGGTTCCACTTTTTTTTTTCAATAAATTTGGGGTTTGGGATCTAATTACTACTGAAAAATTTTAAAAAAGAAAGGGGGTCATCCCTTGGGGAAATATAAAGCAATCAATGTTTACACGACAGACGGACAAAATTTTTTAAAGAATAAACCTGGTTTTAACAAAACCACAACTTTATTTTTTTTATTTCCAACAAACCTAAAAAAAGTAATGCGCAAAGACAGAATCAATTTTTAGATACATTTAAAAGTTATGCACAGTGAAATACTTGTATTTTCTCTTGTCGTTTGAATTTGGTAAGGGAAGTTTTTTTTTCCAAAAACAGAATACACAAGTTTTAAAAAAGGGAATTTTGACGATGAAATTTAAAAATTATTTAAACAAAATAATAAGACTACTGAACCCTCTTAAATAGATAAAATTTTCAAAGTTTTTTTGGATTTATTCATTTTAATTTGGGATATAAAAAGGAATTTAACTACAAAGATCCAAAAAAACATTACATTAACAGCAAAAATTAAAAAGTTGGGCCCCGGGCACCTTTTTCCGGTTTATGCCAAATTGAATTGTATGAGGAAACAGTTGAAATAAATACGGGGGAAATAAAATTTGTTATTTTTTTAAAAAAAAAAAATATAAATTAAAATAAATAAAATTAAAAAAATAAAAAGTATTAAGTCATAAAATTATATTGAAAAAAAAAATTAAACCCTTTAAACGATGGACAAAAAAAAAAATTTAGCCCGACCCTTACACCCAAAAAAATTTCCCACTTTATTTTTTAGTTTAAAACATGAACAATTACAGGGAAAACCCTTTCCCCTTTATTTTAACAAAAACACAAATTAATAAAATTTAAAAAAAGCGGGTTGCAAAAGAAGGGTTTAAAAAATTTATTTTTTCCCAAAAAAAAAAATTTCCCAGTCAAGGTAAAAGGTGGTTTTTTAGGGGGTTTTGGGTGGTTTGTTAGGAAAAAAAAAATTTTTTCCAAATTGCAGCAAAAATAGTTCCAAAAATATTACCCCCTTAAGGCTTTGGGTGTTTGTCGGGGTAGCCATTACGGGGTTAGTAAATTTTAAAAAGGGTATTATTTCGTAGCTAATGAAAAGAGAAATATTTTTTTTCCCCAAAATTCCCCCAAAAAAAAGAAAGCAATAGTGGGATCGGGAGTGAAAAAAATTTAAAACCCCAAAAACAAGACGGGGGGTTTTTTTTAGGTATTTTTGGGCTAGTTGGGAAATTTCCTTTGTTTACATCTTTGTTAAGGGGGAAAAGGATTACAGATTGATTCTAAAACGGAAAACCTTACGGGGACAAATTTCCCTATAGTAAAAAAAAAATAAAATTTAAAAAAAAACCTTTTTCAAATTTTAAAATTTGAAAATGGGAAAAACCCAATTTAAAAAATTAAAAAAATTTTAGGGGTGTTTTGTAGAAAAAAATTTTTAGAAAAATTAAAAAAAAAAGGGTGAATTGAATTAAAAAAATTTGGAAGATTTCTTTGGCCCTGGAACAAAAAGGGGTTTGTTTTTAAATCATATGTTTTTTTGAAAAACCAAGGGGTTTTTTCTGAGAAATGCTTTGTTTTTCAAACCGTTTTGGACTTCCTCCCCCAAAGAAGTAATTAAGTATATCCCAAATTTAAAAAAAAACCCAATTTTTCCCAAATATAAAAGACAAAAACAAGTATGCTTTGGGATATTATTTTTTTATTTTTCAAAAAATGTTAAAAGATAAAGTCCCGTTGAATGATTTATTGTATAAAATACTAAAAATTCAAAATTTCAAAGAGTAAATGAAAAAAACTATTTAAAATTATTTTAATAAAAAAAAAACATTTTTTTAACTAAAATTTTTAACGGGAAAAAATTTAATTTAATGGGAATATTCAATAATATAAAGGGAAAAAGTAAAAAAAATAGAAAAAAAAAATAAAAAAGGCAATTAATAAAAAAACCCTTTCCAATTTTTTTTTAACAATTTATACCCAAGATACTGATGGTTATTTTTTTCAATGGAAAATTTGTAAATGCTAGCCCTGGTTTATTTCCCAAAAAAGGTAAAAATGTAACAATTTTTTTAAAATGCATCTTAATTATTTTTTGTTGATCCCAATTAAATTAGAAAAAAGGAAAGCAAAATTTACAAAAAAAAAAAAAAGAAAGTTAATTTTTCAAAGTTATCATGAAAAAAATAATAAAAAAAAATGAATCTATTTCTTTTAATTTTAACAATAATTTAAAATGGATGTTGTTTTTTATTTTAAAATTCTTTAAACGTTTACGAATTTTTCAGGTTAAAAAAATTTAGGGTTCTTTTAAATTTAAGAGTAAGCTAAGGTATCAATACCATTACCCAAAAAATAATCTTTTATCGTCTTTAACTTTAAAGATGTTTTTTTTTTAAAACAAAAAGGAAAGATTTTGCTTATCAGAACAAAAACTTTAAAGGTGTGATTATTTTGGGGTTTGGGAATTTAAAACCCCCAAAAGTTTCTTTGTATTTTTTAATGAACTATTGTTTTTTAATCAAAAATTTTTAAAAATTCCCTTTTACTTTTTTTAATTTTAACTTCGTTTTTTAATAAATAGAAAACTTTTTACTTCTTAATCCAAAAATTCAACAAGGGGAATTTCCCGGCATTTTCATTTTTAAAATTTTTCCCAATTACTTTTTTATTATTTCGAAAAAAAATTTTGAATTACTATAAAATCACTTTTTTCCCAAAAAAATTTTTTGTCCTTAAAAAAAACCTCATATGCATTTTTGGTTTTTAAAATTTCATAACAAAATTGAATCATGTCAGTAAATAAAAATTTTAAAATTTACCTCGTCCCTTTTCCCAAAAATGAAAATTAAAAAGAAAATCAAACTTTAAAATATTTTGAAAATCTAAAATGCACATTCCAACAAAACCCAATTTTTTTAATAAAAAACCCCCTTTTTTTTAAATTTAATAAATCCCAAAAACAAATTTCCCGGTTTTAAAACCATCGTTGAACAACAAAGGAAGGTTTTGCTATATATTTTAAAAAAATTTTTCATCTTGATTTAAATTTAAATTTTTAAAATCCTCTTGCGTAAATTCTCCATCCCCCAAACCAAAATACAAAATTTTGTTTTTTTAATTTAAAAAAAGCCCTTTTTCAAATAAATTTTTTTTGGCTTTAGTTTTTTTTTGAGTATTAAAATCAATAAAATTTTTTAACCAAGGACTTTCGTCAAAAGTTTTTTTTTTGGGTTTTTTTTGTTACTTTTAAAACCTTTTTTGTGTTATAGTTCAAGTTTTTTTATAATGAACTACATAATTTTGTTTTTTTTAAAGTTGGAACCCAAAAACTTTACATTAAATTTTTCCTATTTTAAATTCTGTTTTAAAATTTTTTCTATAATCAGAAAGCCCTTCGCGGGTTTTAAAATTTTTTCAGGGGGCTTAAAAGGGTACAAAAATGTACAGAAAAAAATTTTTTTGGGGGTATTCAAGATCAAAATTCAAATAAAGTTATTTTAACCCTTTTGGGAATTAATTTCTTTTAAAATTTTTTTTTTCGGATAAAAATTAAAGTTTCCAAAAGGGAAAAGGGTTTAACATAGCCCAACCAAAAAGGGTTTTTGGCTCAAGGAAAATAATGTATTTTTCTTTTTTTCTTTTTTTTTTATAAAATTTCATATAAATTTTTTGTTTGCTTTACTGTTTTCTGTTTTTAAATATAACTTTTTCCCCCTCTCAGTCCCTTTTTCCCCTTTAAAAAAATACATAACAAAAATTTTAGTTTTTTTAAATAAATTTTAAAAACCCTCATTTTTAACATTGCATCCCAGCTAAACCAAGGGGTACTAAAATAATGACAAGGATCTAATTTGGGAAATACTCCAAAAATAGTTTTTTTAAAAATTTTTTGAAAACAACAGCTAAAAGTAATACGCAGTTTTTAAATTTAGATCATGATATTCTCCCCTTGTTTTTTTTTTAATTTTTTCCGATATTTTTTGCATGCCATATTCGTTGTCAATATTTGGTTTTTATTTTTAAAAAAAAATAAAAAATTTTCTTTTTGGAGGAATTTTGTTTCTTTGAAAATTTTTTTAAAGAATCCATGGTAAAATTTTTTGGATAAAAACCTTTTTTTTTTTAATTTAAAATTTAAAGTTTTTACAATAAAATTTTGAAAATTAAAAAATTTAAAAATTTTGGAATATTTTTTTTCTAGGGTTTTCCAAAATTGAAAACATAAACTGGGAATTTAAACAATAAAAACCCGTCCCGAAAACATAAATGCCAATTTTAACTTTTCCCCCAATTTTTTAGAATAACATTAATTTCCCTTTTTTTTTAAATTTTCCCAAATTTTTTGCCTAATAAAATTTAAAGTCAAAAACCCCTTAAAAAAATGAAAAAAAAACAGGAATTTTTTTTTGTTTTGTTTTAAAAATTTAAAATTACTTGGGGAGAGGGACTTCCCCTGAATTTTCCGTTAAAATTTTACAATGATCCCGTACTGGCACTTCACCCTTTTAAAAAAATTTTTTTTCACGATATGACAAAAATTTTTTTTTTTAAATTCGGTTGAATCATTTTAGACTTTTTTAGTTCTTTGTTTAAAAAATTCTTTAAAAATTTCTTTACAATATTCCTCTTTCCCCAAAATTTTTTCAATAAACTTACAAACTGTTTTAAAGGGCCCTTTAGTCGGGGGTTGGGTTTTGTATAAATTTTTCGTCATAACAACAAAAACTTTATAGCCCTAACCACAATCTATATGATTTTGATATGGGAAGTGTAACTTTCCCAAGATTTGGGCTTTGGTCCAGTAAATAAGATTTTAAATTGATTGGTTTTTAAAACAGTTAAAACTTTTTTTTTTTTTGGGTTCAAAAAACAGCAAAATTCAAAAAAGGACGCAAACCTTTAAGATAAATTTTAAAATTTTACTTTTCTTCCTCTTTTGGGATTTTTTTCACCTTGGATACCATTAATTTGCTAAACAATTTGGAATAAGTTTATTTAAATATTTTTCTTGTGAAAAATTTTTGTAAACAAGAATTTAAAAAAAATGTTTTTTTTAAAAGTTGATCTTTGGTTTTTTTTAAAAATTAATCTATTAAAACCTTTTTTCCAAAAATTAAAGTTGGGGCCGGGGGCTTGGTGATTTTCATCGCCGTTTTTTTTAAACATTTTTTAAAAGCAACATGTCAAAAGTGTTCTTGTATTGGGTATTTTTTTATGTACCCAAAGGTAAACTATTTTTTTTTTTCTTTTTTTTTTTATAACCAAATATATTTAAAAGATATTTCATTTAAAAATTCTTTTTTTGGTATTTTTATTTAAAATTAAAAAGGAAAATTTTAAATTTCCCGTATCATTTAAAAATCGTTTTTAGGGTTTTTTTTTAAATTTTAAAAAACCTTTTAAAGCTTTGGGGTTTCAGGAAATTTAAGCTAAAACCCCCCTCTAAAACATTAAATTTTCATCATTTTTTAAAATTTTTTTAATCCCTTTTATTGGATGTTGTAATGGTTTTTTGGGAATTCTAAATAACGAAGGCCAATGGGCTATAATTTTATCTATTTAAATAATAGCCCTCAAAATGACCCATTTTTTTAAGCCCACTTCCTTTTTTGAAATCCCAAAAAAACCCAAATTCCCTTTTTTTTATTTCATCAAAAGCTTGATGTAAATTTTTTTTTTTAAATTTTATTTTTGTTAATAATTTTTTAAAACCTTTGATTAAAAATAAATGATTTTTATATTTTGAAACTTTTTATCCATTTTTGCAAAAAATTTTTTTTAAAACAAAAGTTTTTTTATACCTTTTTTAAAAAAATTTTAAATTCAATTTTTGTATTTCAAAAGTCGTTTATATTTTAAATTTTAGTTGAATTTTTTTTGGGTCTTGTCTATATGTAGTTTTAATTTCAAAAATTTTTTATAAAATTGTTTTGTAGTTTTCTCGATTTCCATCTTTTTAATTTTTATTTAGAAAAAAAAAAACATAAGGAAAAAAGGATTTAAAAAAAAAAAAAAATTTAAAAAAATTTAAAAAATAAATAAAGTTTTTTAAAAAACTTTAAAAAAGAAATTTAAAAATTTTAAAATTTATATCTTTTTCCGCTGGTTTTTGATATTCCCCCTTTTTAAATTGGTTTTTTCCTTTGCAGAAAATTGGGTTTTTAACCCCGAAAATTTAAAATAAGGTCTTTGGATGCTGCAAAAAGTGCTTTTTTTATGTTTTTTTTTTCATTAGTGGGAAAAAATCGGGTTTCAATAACTTTTTTAGGATTGTTTCGAAAAATTATTTGGTCTGGGGCAATCACATAACCTTTTTAAAATTTGAGGTTTTTGTACTTGAGGGGGACAGCAATTTTTTTTCCTCAGTTAATAGACAACCACAGTCCCATTTCAAATAAAATTTTTTTACAAATAAGATCAAAAAACATTTTGTAATTTAAACAAAAGACATGATTTTTATAATTTATGCAACAATTTTTATTAAGTTTTGAAATTTTTTTTAAAATTTCTTCTTTTTTAAGGGAAATTTTTTATTTTAAATTTTTGATGGGTTCATTATTTCTCCCAAAAATGCTAATTTTTTTTGGTATTTTCATTCTATCACCTTTCTATTAAACCCCTCTAAATAATATACTTTTAGAAAAAAATCCCCTAAAAACGGGAACTTAAAAACAAATTTTAATTTTTTGGGAAATTTGTTTATTTTATCTATATCTTATTTAATAAGTTTTTTAAAAACATTTTTTCTAAATTGGGTTTAAAATGTTAAAATTTAAAACCTTCTTTAAACATTCTGTTTAAACCCAAATTCGTGTTTTTTGTGTTTTTTTTTCTAATTTAAACTAAACCAAATTTGTTTTCTTCCCTTTTGTTTCCTTTTTTTAAGTCCTTTTTTAAAAAAATTTTTTCTGGGTGGTTTTTAAAATAAACAAATCCCCAATTGGGTTTTTTCCCTATGGTTTTTATTAAAATGACAGTTTAAAAAGATTGTTTACTGCCCATCGGGGTTTATTTATAACACCATTTGGGAAGTTGGTTTTTTTAAAAAAAGTTAAGTTGTTTTAAAAAACCAACGTTTAAGGGCAGAAAACCCCTCAAACGTTTAAACAGAAGATAACATTTTATTGACTTTTAAAATTTTTTAGCGAAAAGGAAAAAAAATATTTGGAAGGTTTTTGACGCAAGTTCAAAAAAATTAAAAAGAATTTCCGCTTGGATCCATAAATTTTTTCCAAACGTGAATTGGTTCTGGAATTATATTAAAATTTTGGATTATTTCTTTAATAATATCTTTAAAAAAGTTTCTTTTTCCCGGATGCAAAATTTTTCCTTTAAATGGGAAAAATTTTTTTTCTTTTAAAAAAAAATACTTAAAAAAAAAACCTTTTAAATTTAAAATTTAAAATTAATTTCAGCTCTTTTCTTTTTTTCTTTTTTTATCCGTTAAGTTTAAATTCCTTTATGTGCATTTTTAAGAAATGGTTTAAAAATTTTTTTCTTTCTGCATTTTAAAAGTTTTTAAAAATATCCTGAAAAATTTTTTTTCTCTTTTCCTTTTTTTTACTTTTCCGATTGTGCTTTTGTTATAAGGTTTTATTTTTTTGGTTTATGTGAATTTTTTAAAAAAAATTTTTTGTCGTCAGTTTTTGTCCGGGTTTTAAATATGGTTTAAATTTCTGGGGAACAGCGCCAGCAACTGCTTTCAAATTTTTGGGAAAAACTGGGAAAATTTCGCAGGTTAAAACCAAAAAACCCTGCTGTTTTTTTTATAATCCCGGTTTCTTACTCTCCCCAAATTTTTTAACTTTTTTTTGTAAGCCGCCCGCTGTTTAGTTAAGTGAATTAAATTTAAATTTATCTATTGTTTCTATTCCATTATTTTTTAGAAAAAAAGATTTTTTTTAAATCCTTTATATAAAATTTTTGTTTTTTTCTAAAAAAAATTTGTTCAAAATCGCAAAAAGGTACCCAACTATTTAAAATTTTTCCCTTGTTAAACCCTTTTCCCTTTTTCTAAAGCTTGTTTTTTTATAGTCTCGTCTAATAAAAATTTTTTAAAATTTTAAAAACTTCTTGTGTAGTAGGTAAAAGTTCCCGGGCCGTAAAATTTAACCCCAAATATTTTTTTATTTAAATCTTTAATAGAGTATGTTTGGGGTTTTTAATTAATTTTAAAAAATTTAAATATTTCCCCTGTCCAAAATTTTGGTTTTTTATCCTTTTTCCCAAAATTTCCCTTTTAAATTTTCTTTAAAAGAACTCGATCACCAAATTTTTAAATTTTTCCTTTTTTTTTTTGGGATTTTAAATCACCATTTTAAAATTTAAAGGGAAAAAAAAGTTCCTTTATTTAAATTTTTTTTTTTGCTTCGGGTTTGGGGTCATTTTTAAAACTAGAAAGTTTTGTTTTTTTTTATTTATCAACCCCTATCCTGAAATTATCTAATAAAGTATAATTTTATTTGCTGAAAATTTTTCCAAAAATTTTTCTTTTTAAACTTCTATTAAAACTTTCAATTAAAACAGCCTTTCCTCATTAAATTTTAAGGTACATAATTTAATTTTTTTTTTTATTTCCAAAAAAAGATTCAAAATTTTTATAAAAATTCTTTTTCCCTTCTACCCATAAATTTTGTGGGGAAACCCTTTCAGTTTCGGGGACTTTTTCCCTGAATTTTATCTTCAAAAAATTTTTTTTTTTCAAAAGCTTCAGTAACAAATTTTCCATTTTTTTTCTTTAATGGGAAAAAAACCCAAGGGATATTTACTTAATATTCAATAACTTTTAAAAAGTACTTTACTCCTTTAAATTTTATTTTTAAAAAGCTTGTGTCAACAAAACAGCTGACCAATTTTCATCAAAATCATTAATATCCCCTCTTGTTTCCCCAAATTTTCTTTTAATTGGGTTTTTTGGGAATTCTTTTCCCCCCGCTAATTCATCGCTCCAATTTATTTCGGGGGGGTTTTCTCCTTAAACCCCCTTTTTTCCCCTTTTTTTATTTTTTGGGCCCAACCCAAGTTTTTTATTTCGTTTTGATAGCTGGTTTTTACCCAAATAAATTTTTTCCCAAACTTTTTTCCCAAATTTTTTTTGGGTTTAGTTTTTTTTTTAAGTTGGAAAAACATTTTTTTTTTTCACATTCCTTTTTCTTATTCTGAGTCATAGCAAAAATTTATGGTCCATACATACTGCACCCGGGTTTGTTGACAGGAGGTCCATTAAACTAAAGGATTTCTGGGCCCCCCAATAATTAAAAATCCCGGGGTGTTTTAAAAATTTCTTAGGTAATAAAGGTGGGCTTGCTTTTTGAATATCCTTTTAAATTTCCCCCTGTACTTTTAACAAAACTTTGATTTCCCTTTTTTCCCCAAGATGAACAAGTAGCCCTTTTCATTTTTTTTCCCGTTTTTTGTTTTAACAAAATGAGGTTTTTTTTTTAACAGTAAATCTTTTTTTCTTTTTAAACAATATTTTTTATTTTTTAAACTCAACAATCAAAAAAGTATTTTTAAAAATTTTTTAAAGACTTAAAAATGTTTGTTTTTAAATTTAAAATAAGGATCAAAGGGCCAAGCTTTTTACATTTTATCCAAAAAAAATAATTATAAACTTTTAAATTTTTTATTTTACTAAAACTTTTAAAAATAATTTTTTTAAAAATTTGGTTTTTTTTTAAATTTGGGCCCCTTTGGATTTCTAAAAAGAGGGCGGCTAATTAAAATTGAAAAAAGTGTCCCAAAAGCGGTATTTCTTATACTACTCAAAGGCTTATAGCTTTGAAACTTATTTTTTCTTTTTCTATGTCAATTACCAACCTCACTGGGTCAAGTTCCATAACTCTGACATGTATTTTGAGCAAATTATGCCCCCTTTTGGACTTAGAAAATTCTGGTTAAAGTTTTACATGCACGTTACTATCTCGAAAACTAATGCAGATATTGAATTGAAACTTCACCTGTGTCTTCGGGGTTATAAATTTAGTTAATAGCACCAAGTCCCATAACTGTGACCTTCATTTTGGCCAAATTATTCTCCCTTTTTGGACTTAGTTGGTTAGTTTTGCGTGCAAGTACATACAGCTATTACTAAAAGGCATATAGATCTGAAACTTATTTTTTCTTTTTCAAGATCAATTACCAACCTCACTGGGTCAAGTCCCATAACTCTGACATGTATTCAGGGAAAATTATGCCCCTTTTTGGACTTAGAAAATTCTGGTTAAAGTTTTACATGTAAGTTACTATCTCCAAAACTAATGCAGATATTGAATTGAAACTTCACATGTACCTTCGGGGTTATAAAACTAGTTGATAGCAGCAAGTCCCATAACTCTGATATGCAATTTGGTCAAATTATGTCCCCTTTTGAACTTAAAATTCTTTTGATATTTAACCTTTTTGGGTAATATTTTCCTGCTTCTTGGACAATATTTCAAATAGTCGAGCTTGGCTGTCTTACGGTCAGCTCTTGTTTTAGAACTAGCAACTTTGTAAACCCTAAAAAACAAAAAGCTAGATCCTTTAAAAATATATCAAAATTTACAAATTTTGTTTAATCTGATATAATGAAATGCATTCAAACAATCGGGTACTAAGCATTTAAGTAGCGAAAACAAAATGAAACAACAAGCAGTATATCGCATGTCATTGTTACATACAATACAATTCAATTCAAAAGTATATGCTTGAAGTGTGTTATTAGATACAATACCATTAGCAAAAATATAATAACATAAAATCACACAGGAGTGATCAAGCTTTTCAACGAGGTACATTTATGATAAATATTGAAAGTCTCTGACGAAAATCGACATTGTTTCTTATTTGACAACATGTCCAAGAATGTCATATCAATGATCTGTCGTATTCGACGAAATGTCATGCTCCACTGAATCACACACGTTTCTTTACTAGCATACACCATTTGTGATACAATTAAAATGTTTTGAGTCAAAACCCAGAACCCAGAAATGAAAAGGTACATCTATTTGATGGCGAACATCCGTTAGGAGACATATTAAAATACAAATGGAAAATGTTTATTACATGATCAACGTCAATATGACTTTATTCAATTTTTCATTAAAATGTTCTTAAAAATGTAAAAGACATTTCAGTCCCAACTCATTTGCAAGTGCATGTCCGGTAAAGTCTTTTTCTCAGATTTTTCAACACTTTGCGGAAATACGGGTCTAAGGAGACAAATACGATCGGATTTATCACGTGGTTTATGAAATAGAGGCGCAAGAAAAAGAAAAAAGCCGCTTTTTGCCCGTTGCTCATTTCATCCACAATTTTTTCTCTAGATCCAGCAATAAAGAAAAGTAGTCCTAGGTATAAAGCAGCGGTTATGATAAAAGCTATTGTCAAAATCAACATTATAATCGTCATTCTTTGAATCCGAGCGTCAACTTTTCCTCTTTCGCGTTGCACACGCAATTTTGCAACTTCTTCTGTATAGGCACCTTCACGAAATTTGGAGTTTGCAACTGCAACCGACTTACTTTTTACATGGGCGGAGTGATATTTCTTCAATTCGGTTTCTGCGCCATCTATATTGTCACCTGACGTAGCACTACTTGTTCCTGCAAGTATATTTGATTTTGAGGAATTTAGTGCTTGCAGACACGCAACAAGTTCTTTTCGTTTCGTTAGAAGTCTTCTTGCTGTAAAGATATATAGTACAAGCATGGTAATCAGGCAGCATGACATAATTACCTCGACCGCTATTGAATACCTGAGTGGATACACCGTATCTTTGAAGTCCGCATCTTTTCCACAAGTTGTCATAGTTACTGTTCTATTTTTATACCCGTATGGATGAGTACTGGTTCCCCATAGGAATATATACGGCGCAGACATCACGAGCCCGGTACCATAAACTGCGTAGCAAAGATATTTTGCTCTTGTCTGTGTTATTTGCCATGCTAAGGGCTGACAAACTTTCCTATATCGGTCTATAGCAATAACCAGTATACATAAACCTTCTGAACACGCTGTGAACACGTTGAAAAACGATTTCACTTTGCATATTTCTCGTCCTGGATACACATACCAATAAGTCAGATTGATTAGCTCCCCTGGCATCGAAGTTAGACAACTTGTGATGTCTATCACAGCTAAACATAGAACAAAATATCTAAAATTACACTGATGATAACGAAACAAGTACACATATAGAACTAGGAAGTTTCCAACAAATCCTAGAACAATTTCAACGCCTATAAAAATAGTCACTGGTAATAGATCGTTCTTCAATTCATCATTTATTTGTTCCGCTAATTTTTTATAAGAATGTGACTCATTCAGCTCATCCATGACTACTTCACGTTATTTTGTTCTGCTTATTGTTTATCAGAATATGATTTATTCAGTTCATCCATGACTACTTCGCGCTATTTTGATCTGCTATTTTTTTGTCATTTTGTCAGGATATGATTCATATAGCTCATCCATGAATACTTCACGTTATTTTGTTCTGCCTATTGTTTATCGGAATATGATTTATTCAGCTCACCCATGACTACTTCACGCTATTTTGTTCTGCTCATTTTTTTTGGTCATTTTGTCAGGATTTGATTCATTCTGTACTTAATTCATGTCATTAATTCATCATTTGTTACGATTATATATTCGTAGTATTTACTACTATATGTCATTAATTCATAATTTACTTGAACTAATGCTTTCCTTTATATATAATTCACTCTACTTATCCTTGGCTATTGAATATATTTCATTCATAGGTTACTTGTTTTACAAACTGTTTATTAGAATAAAATTAATCCGCATATCCAGTTTTCCGTCTTGTCACATTCAATTTATGTAGATACAATTCCGTCTGCTCGTCTTCATCAATTCAACATAACACGGATTTACCAAACAATCCGACCACCAGAAACCCCATCTGACAAACCGGATCACCTAAATTCATTTATCGTTTATAGAAATGTAGCCTGATTACCTATCAATGGTACCGTCACGAGTATAATTGACCGCATCTAATCCTTGAATACATAGCAAACATATTTTTGCAGTGTTATGTTATCAATTACAGCCATATAGCAGCTATATTTACATATAAATACTTAAAAATATAAATGTCACATATAATTTTCAACCTTGTTAGGCCATGGAAACAAATCGGAGTTTCTGCAACTGCTTCATTGCAACAACAGTTTGCAACGAACAGACGAAACGTTACAACATGTATATTTTTATTCAAACTTCACAAATATTAAATCAATATTAAATCAAAATTTAAAACCACATCATTCATGATTCAAAGCTTCTTTGGATTTAATGTCTTTCTTAGTATTTAATGCATCTCTTTCATTTAAAGTAGAATGCGGTCTACTCATAAAAGAGCTAGAACTGGGCTAAGTTAGATCGGACATGCCTGTAACTAAAAATTCTCTCTTTCTCTCTATTACAGGGCTTCCTCTCTCATTGTCGTTTCAGTAAGACCGCTGAAATAGTACAGGAGCTCACTGAGTGGCTACCTTAATGTATTTGAACATGTTGTTCATGAAATCTGGTGTAATATCTAACAAGAAGTAGTTCGAGTTAACACAAGCTCGGCCTTAAATAAGTGATGATATCTTTAAGATTGTGCATCCTGAATTGTAAGTACTTCACATCCTATACGGTTTACTTATACATGTTCCATCTGAAAAAAAAACAACCCAAAAACATCTGTTTATGAATGAGACATTATTTTTTTAAATGATAATAAAACCTATAGTTTTACAATAATAATAAAACATGATAATGTAGTACATTTTTTCGCGAACCATAAACGGTTTAAGCAAGGCTAGTATTTATCAAGAGACTAGGATTCATCCCTTGCAAGATGAACTTATTATTGTGAATATAAAGTGAATAAATTGTGAATGTAAAGTGAATGAATTGTGAATATAAAGTAAATAAATTGTGAATGTAAAGTGAATGTGAATGAATTGTGAATATAAAGTGAATAAATTGTGAATGTAAAGTGAATGAATTGTGAATATAAAGTACAATATATTGTGAATGTAAAGTGAATAAATTGTGAATATAAAGTGAATAAATTGCGAATGTAAAGTTTATAAATTGTGAATATAAAGTGAATAATTGTTAATGCAAAATGAACTCATTATTGTGAATATAAAGTGAATGAATTGTGAATGTAAAGTGAATGAATTGTGAATATAAAGTGAATAAATTGTGAATGAAAAGTGAATGAATTGTGAATATAAAGTACAATATATTGTGGATGTAAAGTGAATAAATTGTGAAAATAAAGTGAATAAATTGTGAAGGTAAAGTGTATAAATTGTGAATATAAAGTGAATAATTGTGAAGGTAAAGTGTATAAATTGTGAATATAAAGTGAATAATTGTGAAGGTAAAGTGTATAAATTGTGAATATAAAGTGAATAATTGTGAAGGTAAAGTGTATAAATTGTGAATATAAAGTGAATAATTGTGAAGGTAAAGTGAATGAATTGTGAATATAAAGTACAATATATTGTGGATGTAAAGTGAATAAATTGTGAAAATAAAGTGAATAATTGTGAAGGTAAAGTGAATGAATTGTGAATATAAAGTACAATATATTGTGGATGTAAAGTGAATAAATTGTGAAAATAAAGTGAATAAATTGTGAAGGTAAAGTGTATAAATTGTGAATATAAAGTGAATAATTGTGAAGTTAAAGTGTATAAATTGTGAATATAAAGTGAATAATTGTGAATGCAAAATGAACTCGTTATTGTGAATATAAAGTGAATAAATTGTGAATATAAAGTGAATAAATTGTGAATGTAAAGTGAATGAACTGTGAATGTAAAGTGAATAAACTGTGAATATAAAGTGAATATATTGTGAATATAAAGTGAATAAATTGTGAATATAAAGTGAATAAATTGTGAATGTAAAGTGAATAAACTGTGAATGTAAAGTGAATAAATTGTGAATATAAAGTGAATAATAAATTGTGAATATAAAGTGAATAAATTGTGAATATAAAGTGAATAAATTGTGAATATAAAGTGAACAGAGGCTTTGGCAGCTAGCGGTGACTACTTAAGCAAACAAATAATAAGGCATTCACAATGTATTCCCAGGTATTCCCTTATGTCCAAGAATATTCCAAATAAGAATTTTATCGGCAGGCAAACCGTGTATGTCCTTTTGACTGTTCTATCAATTTATTGAAAAATTTGACAGTCGAAGATTCATTTTATGACGTTCTTACGTTTTGGGTTTAATGTCACTGTAACGCAGTTACGTGTATATATCAGGGGGACTTTCCAGCTTTTGAAGGTGGAGGAAGGCACCCGATGCCCCTCTGTGCATTATTTCATCACGAACTGGCACCTGGGTAGAACAACCTACCTTCCGTTAGCTAGCAGCTGAATGGCTTGCTGAGACGAAGAGCGAAGCTCGAACCCACATCAGTGAAGGGCAAGTGATAGGAAGTCCGCGACCTTAACCATTAGGCCACGAATGCCTTTAATTCCTATATTTATGGAAAAGAACCTTATATTTTTGTAGTAAGTCACTATTCAAGGTAGCGCGATTTTTAAATTTTCCGGAAGTCCTAATATAATGACTTTTAATCATTAAATATTTTCCGTAAAATAACTTTTTTTTTTGGAATCGGTAAATATACTATCTCGAACAACAAAGGACAAGGTAACTGACATTTATGAATATTTGTATGCAATTATCCTCTCTGACAAGGACTTTTAATTAGGATTTATTCTAACAAGTTTGGTACATTATTTTACTATGTTCAGCTTTAGCGAAAAATCGCACTGCCATTAATTAATACACATTAAAATAACAAGTCAGATAGTGAACCAGCATATATAACATGAGCCGCGCCATGAGAAAACCAACATAGTTGCTTTGCATCCGCGCAGTCTGGTCAGGATCCATGCTGTTCGCTTTCAAAGCCTATTGGAATTAGAGATACTGTTAGCGAACAGCATGGATCCTGACCAGACTGCGCGGATGCACAGGCTGGTCTGGATCCATGCTGGTCGCAATGCCACTATGTTGTTTTTCACATGGCGCGGCTCATATAATGATTAATCTATTGTTTCATTTTTGGCCTGTTGCTGTTTTTGAATTGATGACTTTTCAAAATTTGTTCTCAACTGATAAAAAGTACCATTATTATAAAATATCTTTTCAGTTGCGAACAGTTTTAAAAAGTCGTAAGAGTTTTAACTTACAGAGATTCAGTTGTCAATCAGCAGCGGTATTCTTTTGTAGATCCCGCCGGATACGTTACCGATCCGTAGGCCGGAACATTTAGAACAAAAAAAAATTTAATCATCT
Organism: Mercenaria mercenaria; assembly: GCF_021730395.1. Taxonomy (NCBI): domain Eukaryota; kingdom Metazoa; phylum Mollusca; class Bivalvia; order Venerida; family Veneridae; genus Mercenaria; species Mercenaria mercenaria. Next base: position 61,081,868 of record NC_069378.1, read on the forward strand.
TCAACTAAAGAACGAACACTTGCATCAGTTTTGGCCGGTCTTGCAACGTACAGGAAGACTATCCGGCAATTCTAATATGCTTTTCTCTGTTAAAACACGTGCGGTGACGTCAATGTTTTTGTTACGACCAAGAAAGAGCGCTACTATATTTTATCTACTGCTTTAGATTAAGGGCGTATTAGAATCGAAATATTTTATAGCAAAATCGTGTTTTAACACTATTTATACACTCGGGCGGTAATACGTCGTACAAATAATATTACTCGGGCTGCGCCCTCGTGAAATCATTACGCCCGGCGTATAACCGCCCATTGTGCATATACTGCCAATTTCAGAATAGCTCGCCGTTTCAGTGTTTGCATCATACACTTGTAGTCACTGACTGATATCGATTTTCTTATCCTGAGTGGCTAATTTTGTAACCGTCATTTACATTAACTCCGCCCAAGTCGCGAGTCAAGTTATGTGGGTTTTTCCCATTAATTTGTCTTAACAACACATAAATTGCCAGTCATACAATGTATTTATGGTTCTAAAACTTGATGATATTACAGTTTAAGTCGTATCTCAGAATCAGTTTCAAATCAAACATTTTTTACAATCTGTGACTGATTACAATTACGTAAAACTGTCCCGATTAGTGTCGCATTATCTAAAAGTACTTAATTTTTCTGTCAGCGATGATAAAAATCATTAATCCATTATAGCCTCACTACAAAATGCAAATTAAGTCAGCGGATAAAGTTTATACATGTAAAATTACACATGTGTTTTTACCACTTGGTCAGAGATCTAAGTTTACAATAGTAAATCATAGCCCGATTGGCATCACTTTTCATGTCAAAAAAGTAAAATATTTAATTTAAACATAAACTCCCTGTTTAAATACGTTACTCAAGCTATAAAGGCAATAAACAGTTCTGTGAGTTTGAAATTCTACCAAATATTGGCTCGAATTAACTGAAATATAGCCGTGGTACATGGGAAGAACCTCTGCAAGAAACGTCCAAATTTCTCAGATAAAGAGATGTGATCGGTAGCAAGGCTCGAACCCGTGCCCTCCCAACCCACCCAATTGACCAAATCAGAGATTACAGTGATTTCAAGTTAGCGACTAACCACTTGACTACGGGGATAGTCACATGATGGATGGATACTACAATTCCTAGTTTAGAAATCACAAGGGCACATTATTGCAATAAAGCAGTTCTAAGTCAGCATTGACTTAGGGCGACGAGTTAGACTAACAGCTTATTTTTACATCTATTTTTTCCGTTTGACTAAAATGTTCATGACATCACATACTACATGGTTTCTGTATGCAGTAATAATTTGACGGATTTCTATGAAAAATTTATAATTTTTGATATGGAAGACTTTTCCAACGAAATTTCAATCGATGACAATCCTTTGTTTTAATATTTTACACATCACGCGTATATATACAGAACTTACGTGTCTCAAAAGGGGACTCGTTTGAGAGAAAATATCGGTAAAAGTATTTTATCTTTAATTTCATTTAAAACTGTGATAGTAGAATTTGAATTGTAAAAGGCGATCTTGCATAGACTTTATTCACCGTTAAATTGCCTGTCACAAGTACTAGAATTTAACGACCGTACCATTTGACAATATGCAGTTAATCAGAGTCACATGAGCTTTTGAAAGTTTAAAATCATAACTATAGTTTTCCTATCATATCTTGTCCAACTTCGACAATTCTGGGCGTCGAACTTTGAAAAATTGAAATACATGTAGCATTTTGACACCAGACCCAGAAAGACGCATAATTATACTAGTAGTGACCTCATCACATTGTATTTTACCGACAATCGGATTACATCTCATCATATGTAGCTTTTTACCATGTAGGAAAGGAAATACGTATCAGTTAAAACATAATTGAGCCGCACCGTGAGAAAACCAAAATAGTGCGTTTGCGACCAGCATGAATCCAGATCAACCTGCGCATCGGTGCACTCTGCTCATGATTCTTACTGTTCGTTAATAGTTACTCTAATTGCAATTGGCGTTGAAAGCGAACAGCATAGATCCTGACCAGACTACAGACGCACTATGTAAATGTTTCCGTTGTCATTTAAACAATGAGATTTAATAATGATAGGTTCTGCATGACATTTAATTTGACGGAGTGTATATATTTCAATATAAATTAACGGATATCTAAGCTTGTGAAATGTAAATATTTATTACTACGTCGTGTGTTTCTGGGAGTGACTGATGAGCCCCGTTAGGCTAGGTTTCGTAATTGTATATTCAAACAGTCTTTTGATTTGCTGGGCCTTTTTGTGTTTTCATCGTTCTCAACAACATGTATTAAAAAAGAACATATTATATTTTTCCAAAATACCTTGCACAAATATGAACTTCCGCTTTAACATGACACTGTTATCTTACGTTCAAATTAATTAGATATTGAAAATTTATCATCTAAACAAACATTATGAGACCTTGGGAAACACTCATTCTACAATTTCGATACTTGAACTGTGCTTATCATTATGTAATACATTTGGAATGAACATTGAAAATGTTGACACATGATTAGATTGAAAGCCACATAGATGTAGTTTTTAACAGACTGAAAACTTTTTACACAAAACTTTGTTTTTTAACGATATAGTGACACTGCTACAGGTATAATTGTAAAGAAATATTGTTAAAGTATAATACACAATACGAGACTGTACCTACTCAATACATCACAGTGTTTGTTGTTACTTCCCCGAATGATTTGGTTTGAAAGAATCGAAGTAAGAAATAATAAGTTTTGTTGTATTTCGTTTAGAGTACATCAGTGTCAATCCTCAGACAGTTCAAATCTTTAATCTAAATAATTTTATGTGTACTGGATATGCTGCGGACGTGTCATGCACAAGTATGTACGCATTATGCAGGATTATCTTGAAATAATTCCCGCAATATTTTACTTTTGTACCTAACCCTTTACATCGTTTTTTGTACATTTTAAACCACTGCGATCGATAGAAATACACTTTTGGGCGGAGCAAACTACACGCGTGATCCTCTCACTGATAACTAGAGTGACAGCTACGTCATTTACTACATGCGTTTGATGTAAACGCCCATTCGGCGAGCTTTTCTGAAATTGGCAGTAAATAGTGTAAAAACACTCTTTTGCTATAAATTATTACATAAGTATTACGTCAACACCGCTGGTGCGGCGGATAGGCACAAGACCACAGTTATTTACCCTTGCTTGATCACAGTACGGAAGTGGTTACGCGGAAAATAGTTCCTCTGTTTGATGGTGAATATTGGTGAATTTTTGAGTGAAAGACCTGCAATAAATTGCATGATTTAATAGAGGAGATATGAAATAGTAGGTACATGTACAATTTGACAGAATGAGAATGTCAGATTATGCATAATATGACTTTTTGATATGGCCCGTTTTGCCTGTTTGCGGCCATCTAGAGAGTATTCTTCATACGCATGTGATTTGGTTCAAAATGGTGGAAAAAAGAGTCGGTCAACCCAATATTTACTGTGGCTGGAATTTTTTCTCTTGAATAGTTCTGTTGAGTTCAGGTATTCTTATGGGGGTTGGAATGCATGCAAAATTGCTATAGTGTCCAGTGCCTATATAGAACATATTGTAAAAATAACTGTGGTCTTAGGCCGGTTTGACTCACCAGTATGCTTTGACAAACTTGGTGATAAAATTTAAATATATTTTTTGTACGTTCCTTCAAGCGGTGACGTCTTTGTATGGTAAACGTAGTGAATTTATATGTATCAGTAATCTTTCTTGCAACTATTGTTAAGGCATTGTCCTGATATACATAAATGTTACATATATGAAAATAAGTGGAGGGGTACTCTAATGATCATGCTTTTTATACAAATGACCAGATGAGTTTAAATATGTAAAAACGGTGTTGATGTTGTTTATGTGTTGGGAGTAGGGTGTGTGTTGGGCAAGGTGGGACAAGGAGCCTTCATTAACCTCTTCCCATCCCGGAAACAATAGCCATGTACAGGTACACTTCCTTGTGGTGTGATGGCTGTATGGATACCCTCCTCATATTGCACCGATTATTCATAGCAAATGTTCAGCAGCATTAAACAAGTATTCGCCGCAAGCATACACCAGATATTTGTCGAGTGTACGCAGCAAACGGCCACCGAAAATTTACAGTAGACATTGACCAAAACATTCGCAGCAAACTTTCACCGAGTATTCGCAGCAAAGGTCCCCTTAGTATTCGCAGCCAACGTTCACCAAATATTCGCAGCAATCGTTCACCCAATATTCACAGCAAACTTTCATCGAGTATTTGCTGCAAACGTTCGCATAGAATTTGCAGCAAACGTTCAATGAGTATTTGCAGCAAACGTTCACCGAATATTTGCGGCAAACGTTCCCTAAATATTGGCAGCAATATTAACGTTCACCAAGTATTTGCTTCAAAAGTTCACCAAGTATTCGCTGCAAACATTCACTGAGTAATCGCAGCAAAGAATCAATGAGTATTCGCAGCAAACGTTCAAACAATATTCGTAACAAACGTTCATCGAGTATTCTCAGCAAACAATCACTGTGTTCGCAGCAAACGTCCGTCGTGTATTCGCAGCAAACGTTCGCCGTGTATTCGCAGCAAACGTCCGCCGTGTATTCGCAGCAAACGTTCGCCGTGTATTCGCAGTAAACGTCCGCCGTGTATTCGCAGCAAACGTCCGCCGTGTATTCGCAGCAAACGTCCGCCGTGTATTCGCAGCAAACGTTCGCCAAGTATTCGCAGTAAACGTTCGCCGTGTATTCGCAGTAAACGTTCGCCAAGTATTCACAGGAAACGTCCGCCGTGTATTCGCAGGAAACGTCCGCCATGTATTCGCAGCAAACGTCCGCCGTGTATTCGCAGCAAACGTTCGCCAAGTATTCGCAGCAAACGTTCGCCGTGTATTCGCAGCAAACGTCCGCCGTGTATTCGCAGCAAACGTCCGCCGTGTATTCGCAGCAAACGTCCGCCGTGTATTCGCAGCAAACGTCCGCCGTGTATTCGCAGCAAACGTCCGCCGTGTATTCGCAGCAAACGTTCGCCGTGTATTCGCAGCAAACGTTCGCCGTGTATTCGCAGTAAACGTTCGCCAAGTATTCGCAGCAAACGTCTGCCGTGTATTCGCAGCAAACGTTCGCCAAGTATTCGCAGCAAACGTTCGCCGTGTATTCGCAGTAAACGTTCGCCAAGTATTTGCAGCAAACGTTCGCCGTGTATGCGCATTTAACGTTCGCCAAGTATTCGCAGCAAACGTTCGCCGTGTATTCGCAGTAAAGGTTCGCCAAGTATTCGCAGTAAACGTAAACGTCCGCCGTGTATTCGCAGGAAACGTCCGCCGTGTATTCGCAGCAAACGTCCGCCGTGTATTCGCAGCAAACGTTCGCCAAGTATTCGCAGCAAACGTTCGCCGTGTATTCGCAGCAAACGTTCGCCGTGTATTCGCAGCAAACGTCCGCCGTGTATTCGCAGCAAACGTTCGCCGTGTATTCGCAGCAAACGTCCGCCGTGTATTCGCAGCAAACGTCCGCCGTGTATTCGCAGCAAACGTCTGCCGTGTATTCGCAGCAAACGTTCGCCAAGTATTCGCACCAAACGTTCGCCGTGTATTCGCAGCAAACGTTCGCCGTGTATTCGCAGCAAACGTTCGCCGTGTATTCGCAGTAAACGTTCGCCAAGTATTCGCAGCAAACGTCCGCCATGTATTCGCAGCAAACGTTCGCCAAGTATTCGCAGTAAACGTTCGCCGTGTATTCGCAGTAAACGTTCGCCAAGTATTCGCAGCAAACGTTCGCCGTGTATGCGCATTTAACGTTCGCCAAGTATTCGCAGCAAACGTTCGCCGTGTATTCGCAGTAAAGGTTCGCCAAGTATTCGCAGCAAACGTTCGCTGTGTATTCGCAGTAAACGTTCGCCAAGTATTCGCAGTAAACGTTCGCCGTGTATTCGCAGCAAACGTTCGCCGTGTATTCGCAGCAAACGTTCGCCGTGTATTCGCAGCAAACGTTCGCCGTGTATTCGCAGCAAACGTTCGCCGTGTATTCGCAGCAAACGTTCGCCGTGTATTCGCAGCAAACGTCCGCTGTGTATTCGCAGCAAACGTTCGCCAAGTATTCGCAGTAAACGTTCGCCGTGTATTCGCAGTAAACGTTCGCCAAGTATTCGCAGCAAACGTTCGCTGTGTATGCGCATTTAACGTTCGCCAAGTATTCGCAGCAAACGTTCGCCGTGTATTCGCAGTAAACGTTCGCCAAGTATTCGCAGTAAACGTTCGCCGTGTATTCGCAGTAAACGTTCGCCAAGTATTCGCAGCAAACGTTCGCCGTGTATTCGCAGCAAACGTTCGCCGTGTATTCGCAGCAAACGTTCGCCAAGTATTCGCAGTAAACGTTCGCCGTGTATTCGCAGTAAACGTTCGCCGTGTATTCGCAGTAAACGTTCGCCAAGTATTCGCAGTAAACGTTCGCCAAGTATTCGCAGTAAACGTTTCCGCAAATTCATTTAAAATGAAACAATATTATTATATTTAATTCATGCACATATCAGTCATTGAATATTAAGTGACCTATTAACTAATGTTTTCCTGTGGTAACACCTTCCAGTTTCAGTTTGTTTATGTTATTTTCTAGAAATCGGCTCCTATGCGGATATTCCTACAGATCATGCATTATGTTATTTGGTACTGGTCTGGACATTTTGTTTTTGTCTTGTATTGCCCAGTAAATAAAGGATCTGAAATTTCTAATATGACAAACAAAGCTTTAACTATCACAACGATATCATGTTTACGTCACGTCGGCGGGATATTTAGCATCATGTACGAATCGAAAAATAGCGCTTTCAAATTTGATCAAATTTTTAATTTAAAATGAAATGTCACGTAGCATTAATGTCTTAATTAATTACACTAACTCACTGACTTTGTTATTCACTGTGCAGTATAATTCGCCATCATTTTCCCTACTGAAACCTATAGCGGACGCAGAGGTCCAGTGGTAACAGTGACTACGAAACCAGGGCTTCTCCAACTAAACATTACTAACACTGGGATAAGAGTCCCGTGTATGGGTGCTTTACACCTGGCACGCTAAAGAACCACAGAGGCTTCTGGAATAGGAGCGTCTTCTTTGCACTATTCTCCGGTTGATATTACTAACAGTCTTCTGGAGGGATCGCCCATACGGGTTACACATTACTACTATAAGTAAGCTTAAATACAAACAAACAAACAAACCTAATGAAACTATTTCGCAAGACGTATTACCATTTCATGTCCAGGCGTGTATAAACAAAGGAGCGTGACGAGCTACTGTTTGGCACCATATATATATGCGCCAATAAACAGTTCTATCATATCTTATCTAATTTTACAATAATCAAAGCAATTTATACCAAAAGCGTGTTTGAACGCTACATACTCGGGCGGTAATACGTCTAACGAAATAATTTCAATCGGACAGCGCCCGCATGAAATTATTACGCCCGACGCTTAACCGCCCATCGTATATAAATAATATTAAAACACGCATTTTTTATTTTATGTTTCGACTAAATTTACCCGTACTGATACTTTTCGCTGTGAAAATACCAGATATGTTTCACTCCAATATTTCGATAATTCACTGAAAAACATGTAATAAGATACTATAATGTTAACAAATGTGATTCTTAATGGCCCTGGATTAAAGGTCTCTTATTATGCGCTAATTGAGCGACTTTTTGATTACGCGACCAGCGGCCATATAAAACCAACCCGGCCACCGTACGTAACATTGTCTTCGAAAGAATATATTATAAGACAATGTACGGAAGTTGCCACAGTCATCTATGCCACGATCAATTATTATAGAGGTTTCAATTATAGGACCCATATAGGCGACTTTCCAGCTTTTCATGTTGAAGGAATTCGCCAGGTGCCCATACGGGTATTACTTGAAGCACGAGCGGTAAAACCATCAACCATTTGTAAGCCAACTGAATGACTTCTTCACATGCAAGAATTAGGTTCCGAACCCAAAGTTATTTAAGACAAGTGAACCTTAACAAACAAATAAACAAGAGATACCATTATTATTATTATTATTATTGATATATGCAAAAATTCGTTATGGTTCTTGACCTACGTACTAATCGAATAATAATAAACATTGGCGCAAAGCTCACATAATATTCAAAAAAGTTGGCATTGACAAGAAAAATAAATTTTGTAAGAACAGAAAGGGCCATAATTCTAACAAAAAATGTCAGAATTATGGCTCTTGGCCTGCATATTCGCCCAATGATGATAAAGGACAGGCAATATGTCCACTGCATAACTTCTGCATATTTCTCGATTCAAATCTAATGGCCTACAAATGTCAACTGAAATGAGTCAAGCTTAGGAACGTTATTCATTTGTTTTTGGGTTTAACGCCGTTTTTGTTTCAGCAGTGTTTCGGATATGTGACGGTGGGCAGTTAACCTTACCAGTGCTCTCGGATTCTATACCAGTCCAAATCTGTTCTCTTCAAGTAGGCCTATCTGCCAGCTTTTAGACACAATGACTTTTATCAACTCGTCACGGAGAACTCGGCCTGGGATCGAACTCATGACCGCGCGATCAGTAAATTTAAGCTCTTCCTACTGAGTTAAGCGGGCAAGCTTTTATGAAAGTAAATACTTTAGAAGTTATTGCTTTAAAATGTTTGATATTTATGATGTATGGCTGGCTTTGATTAACTGACGTCACTAACACGGTGTCGCCAGTTCTTTGGTACATTATCTGGGGAGTTGAAGTGAACTATATGCATTGATAGCTCGTCTCGCAGTGTGTCTGTTTTTGTTGTGTTAGCGTCACACGGACATAAATTATGTCATACACCGACTTTTCGAGCGTCGGAAGTAGGCAAAGGACCCGGAAAATTAGTTTATGCCGATATGACGCCACGTGATAGTTAACGTACTAGTATCGTCCGTGGCAAGTCGTAAGTAGCATACTTGCTCATAAGGGGAAGTTATATACATTGCACAGCATATACCAGAAAGGAAAATTATGCAGAAAGGCAATAAGGCAAACTTTGAGTGACACTTTAAAACAAAAGTGGAAAATCCGTCACAAAAAGTCTCACAATGTGAGAAAAAAGACACATAATTGAGCCGCGCCATGAGAAAACCAAAAGAGTGCGTTTGCGACCAGCATGGATCCAGACCAGCCTGCGCATCCGCGCAGCCTGGTCAGGATCCATGCTGGTCGCTAACGGTTTCTCTAATTGCAATAGGCTGTGAAAGCGAACAGCATGGATTCTCACCAGAATGCGCGGATGCGCAGGCCGGTCTGGATCTATGCTGGTCGCAAACCCACTATGTTGGTTTTCTCATGGCGTTTAAACTAATTCTGAAAAAGAAGTTTACATCATTTTCTACCTATATACAATTATTTTGATGCAGTATACATTGTATATCAATTACGTTGAAAATCCCTTCTCTCGGGGCTGCCGGGCATTTTCAGATTATGTAATCTGTTAAGGAGGTCTCTCTTTATTAGCACATCTCAAGACTATTGTCTAGCAGTCCCTTATGAGAAGGGGCATTTGTCGTATTTACTCTTATAAAAATCTCATATTTTATATTGAAACAAAATTGAAGGACCTTCATACTCTCAATAACCAACCATGTAAAACAAGACATAAAATTTGCACTTTTTTAAGATCAATCTTTTATAATTCACAGACGGACAGACAGACGGAAAAACAGACAGACAAATTGAAAAAAAAAATGATATGTTCATTTTACATATTTCCATCTATCTATCTTACTGTTATGATAGAGAAAATAATGTAACGTGCATTTTTTTTCTATAGATTTTATAGTACCTATTTTATTTTTACTATAATTTTATAGCAGGATCTAACTTTGCCATTTTTTTCTCATATTATAAGACTGTATGTTGCTACAGCAACTGTAATTTTTGCCATGGAAACAAAATTAAGCGTTGTCCGAATGTTTGTGTTTATGAAATCAAGGTTAAATTTGAAACGTCCCTGAGGTCATTAAATTGAATCATAGAAAATTATTGTTAACATATACATGTCATTTTCATGAAACGTTGTCAAACAGTTTATGTATATAAAATTAATGTTTGTGTTGTTACTGGGTCATCTAATGTAGGGTTAGAGACTGTAAAATTAGTTATTTAAAGGCCTGCTCCGCGGCTATTCAAATTCTATTGTGTGTATGCAACCCAGGATTACAATAGGTAACAGTTAATGGCCACGCGCCACACTTTAGCACGAAAACATGTATTTCATATAGAATTTTATATAAAACAAACTCTATTTAGACGGTATCACTGCTCATAGTCGGGATTTTCATGCTTTTTCAGTGACAATTCAAGTTTAAAAGGTAGGACTGGAGCAGGTCTTTAAAAGGTAGGACTGGAGAAGGTCTTTAAATAACATAAAGCCTTGTTCGCATTCTATATGCAACATTTTCTACTTAATACATGTATTCATAGATTATGCGGGAGTGTTTGCCTCTATGAAACTAGCTCAAAACAAGTTCAAAATCCAGGCCATTAGAGAAACCTTGTATATTAACATGTAGGTCAAAAGCTAGGTCACAAGATCAAAGTAAAGAAAAACTTAGCAATTCATACAAAAGTCATCTTTTTTTATCTGTTTACATAAAACATTTTCAAAATGTTTGTCTTCATGAAGTTTCTGTCAAACTGGATACTGAATTGTCCGGGGGTGAATACCAAACCCTTCCTTACCCCCTCCCCCATCTCTTCTCATGTACAATTTTCGCTATAAGGACGACAGCCATAACAAAAGCAAAATAACTTCTAAATCCTTATATATCAACTGTAGATTTATATATTTACAATATACAAGTGAAAATATAACATTTTCATAACAGTAGCATAGTAAATATTTTTGTTTGCCCGTTTATTGAAAGCGAGATATTCATAAAAATGTTTGCAACTTTATAATGAGTAGATGTCGCCAAAAGGACAAAATGTATTATTGCATATCTCGATTTTATTACAGTTTTAAAAAACTTACATTCAATTTTTAAACTTGCTAGAAATTTCATAAATATACTATTTATAATATGGAATACTATATACATATATTGAAAAAGTATCAAGGGGCGTAGGAATTTCGATAAGTTTGTTTTCATATGGAGTTAAAGGTTTTAAATATCATCTATCACTAAGTTTGTCATAAATGTATATCTCATTATAAGCAAAATACTGTCATTAATCAAAAGATGTTTTCAGCAAAGAGTCAGAAGCAGAACGCCATCATTTAATTTTATGATAACCATTTGCAATTCCATTGAAAAGAATACTATGTATCTCTTCCTTTGAAATTGCACCCAAGCGATCAAAAAGCCCCAGTGGCTTGTATTTTCGAATAAGTGGGAAAAATTTATAAAATATTTTATAAACGTTCATTGGTGTTAGTGTATTGTCCCAAACCAGGTATTCCAATTCTGGATGAGCTGCGGTAACACAAACAGCTGACACAAGTAGCTGTTCTACCAAATCTCTAAAACAAATTCTTTGACCGATTTCTTTTGTCGATAAAAACGACATTTCGTTTACCAACGGACATCTTAATAATAACGTGTGACCACAATCAAAATTGATCAGTAAATCAAGTCTTTGTATCAATTTAACTTTTTCTAATTCCGTTATTTTATTTTGCAGCAAATTAACTGAACGGTTTAAATAATTAGGCAGATATTTCCAGTTTATGCATGACTTCAGAAATCTGAGTATTTTCAACAAATTGCAGTCGAAAACGTCCTTCCTGAATCCACTTATTTCGTTATTTTCAAATATCCATAAAATGCAATTTTTCGCTATATACGATGTGATGTTGTCACAAACTGTCTTTAGCTCATGCTTTGCTAGCATTTTCAAAGCTGTATACAGTTTTATCTGTGTGTCATTGAAAGAATGTACAAGTGCTTGTTCTTGTAAAGTCAACGAAATTCTCCATTGTAGTTCCTCGTCTGTACTGCCTTTACACCCTGCAGGTACAACATAGACATCTAATCCCTTCACCTTTTCAATCAGATCTTTATCTGGCCAACTAAACTTCCTTTCACGTTTGTACCATTCGTCTATCACTGAAGGATACTCGCAAGTAAATGCAAGTACACAGTCGGCCGACAAATACATTTCAGAACAAAACGGTATTTCACATTGGTATGTTCTTGCTGGTCCTGTAATGTCATAAAAAACTGACTGTTGCCTGATACACCCTTTGCGGTCATTTCTAAATAAAGCAGTTAATGGCTGATCGTTTCGGAGATATCGTTTTTCGTTCCTTTGAATAAGAGCGTATTTTAAATTTGTTAAAAATACGATGTTGCCCCTCGGCCATGTAATATTTTCCAATATTAAACGTAGTCTTGAATATCCAGGTGGAACGTTTTCGAAATCAAGCTGAAATAAAACAAAATGAGAGTTTTGATTCATTTCCAGTGGCCTTTGAAGGCCATAAAACATTTCACAGTATTCTGGATAAACAGAATGTCAACATCACTCTCACACGAAACGTATATCCCTTCTCCACGACTTCCAACAATAACCGTGTCTATATCTTCATCCTTTCTCCGTTTAGATAACTTAGTTCCGCATAAACCGACAAATCTATACATTGAAATTCTTTTCTCGGCTGATATCTTAGAACATCCAAGTTTCTCTAAGGCATCAAAATTAACATCTGTCCTTGATGGACAATTGCATGTAGTAGTGTTGATATCGCCTGTCGCCATTCCGTTAAATAGTTTGTTTTAAAATACATCTGTTTAGTCTAAAATCCTTTTGTATATTGATGAAACATTCGCCTACGCATTCTTAGCTGTTGTGAGTGTAATTAATTTGGTAAACCGCTAAATTTATTATATACCGTAAACCAGATACTAAAAGACAAACGTAAAATATGGTAAGAAAAAATACTCTTTGAGCCAGCTTGTAAATCTTCCCTATGTCTGTCGGATAACCGGTACATGCCGGTTCCAGATATAATGTTCGAAGTAGCATTTGGGGTCTCCTTCAACCCTTAAAGATGTAAAGTTACCTTCCGATGTGAAATGTGTCAACTAAAAACTTATGTATGGTGACATATTTTGGCTCCATTTGATTTCACCTAGAAGAGCGCGTTGACAATTTTCAAAATTTAGTCAATGACTCAAAGTGCGAAGACTGTTGACAGTTCAAAAGCTTCGAATAAGATTCGAATAGTTTCGACGGAAAATTATTTTTTTATCATTCCCTATTTCCTTACTGAATAACTACTAATAATGTTCCGTGATTACGAAGGAATGATTTAATCATAAAACCACATTCTTATATAAGTGAAACAATTTACAGCGACTAAAAACTCCCTGTTTGATATATCTCGGAATACACAATATTACAGAGCACAGCAATAACATGTAATTACAGAAGGTTATAAACAAACAATATGCCGCGTTTTTTGACAAGATGTTATCATGTATTTTCTCAATACTGTAAAATACTTTTTGTAGAATAATTTGATTACAACTAGCACTAAATTGTTAGTAAATAAAGGTAGTGGGCTCATGACGAAAGTTGGCAATCTCCGAGAAATTGCGTATTCCGGTATGGTATTTGGATGTAATGTAACACGAGCAGACAACATTTTTTCGACAAACCTATGTAAAACAGAAATTAACAAAGATAAACTTTTTAATCGATAAATAAAGATACAAGATAAGACACAAGATACAATATAACAAATTAACATTACCTCATGGGCTATATAAAACAGAAATTAACAAAGATAAAGGATTTAAAAACGAAGACGTTATAAAATCAATGTGTTTAAACATATCGAATATATTTAGATTAAGTAAAAAATAAGCGATTAAGATTGAACTACTAGTACCTAGAACAATGTTAAATTTGTATATAATTTATGTTTGTTTGTTTTGTTGGGTGTAACGTCGCACTACACAGTTTTATCATATGGCGACTTTCCAGCTTTGATGTTGGAGGAAGACAGCAGATGCCCCTCCGTGCATTAATATGGGCCTGGGTAGATACACCGACCTTAAATAAGCCAGCTGAATGGCTTCCTCACATGAAGAATTCAACATCTCGAGTGAAGCACGAGTCCACATCGTTGAGGGGCTAGTAATTTGAATTCAACGACCTTAACCACTCAGCCACGGAGGTCCCGTAAATGATATAGAAATAAATGTGATTTTTATGAAAGCATATGAAATAATACTAAAAATGATAATTATAATAAATAGTTGGGATAAAACCATGCGCACATAAAACGTTGAATTACATGAAATACATATTACTAAGTAGTATTATTTACAGTTAAACATGCTAAAAATATGCTCCTTATGGAAGTAAAAGAAGAAAAAAAACATAATGAAGAAATACTCCAAAGTAATCTGATCACCCGGCTCTTACAGACGTTTGAATCTGTCCGTTGAGTTGCCAACAGACTGGCTTCTCTATGAAAATAAAGAAAGAAAAATAAAGCGCAAAGGGAACAAGTGTCTGACCACCCCGGTGCATACAGACAAGCATACATACAGTTAAGGAAACACCTTTTTTTTAAAGATTATAAAATTGCAGATTGCATAACAGTGTATTTGCATCAGCCTCCCGACAATGAAACTTCAAGTTTACACACTAAAACATAAGATACTGATTTGTATGATTATATGTACAGTTGCAACATGTATAATACATGAATGCTGCCTTTGAAAGCTGCACGGCCTTTCCACACGAGCATCACTCGACCAACATTAACCCTTACCATGCTAAATTTCTATAATAAAGTTGCACAGAGCACACGCACAATTGGGACATGTAGAATATTATAACTCTTTCCTATATTTAAGATTACAACAGGCTGTTATGACATGTAAACGTCTTGGCTACATCTATCAAAAGAAGTCTTATTAATAGCAAAGTCGCCACAATTTCTGAATGGCAACAAGAAATGACTCCTAAATTCTGTCTCCACTTTGGTTAATAATTACATTTTAATGTTAAATAAATCATTTAAATAATTATATTGAATTTCCAGTAAAAGTTTTGACCTTTATATCTTTTCGGTATAATGAAATAAATATTGCATTCTTGAGAGGATGATATGAAAAATGTTCACCCCTCGAAACATGAATATAGACCTCGGCTGTATATCTCGCGGTGAACACTTTTCATATCACCCTCTCAGGAATGCAATATTTAAACAATATGATTACAGGAGATCGTAGCAAAAATTGTATACACCTGACAGGTTTTACACATGTACATGCCACGATTCTCATGGCAAAACAATTCTTCGAAAAGTTAATATGGGGCAAGGTGTTGATAAATATGAACCATTAGAAAGTAAATAAGAGCCAATAGATAAAGCCATGAAAGCGATAAATATGAACCGTTTAATTGATAAATAAGGACCATTAAAAGGTAAAAATAGGCACTGCAAAGATAAATAAGAGCCATTAAAAAAATAAGTCATAAAAAGATCCGTAAGAGCCATCGAAAAAATAAATAAAAACCATTGAAAAGAAACGGCCATTAAAAAGATAAATAAAGGCCTTTCAAATGATAATGTCATTAAAAAGAAATTTAAGAGCCATTAGAAAAGATAAGTAACAACCATTAAAAAGAATGAAGAATCTATTATGGTAGCTAGAATGGTACTTAAAACGAAACTAGTGACATGCTTGTTTATTATGATTATAACACTACGTTACTAAAATATATCTGAAAAAGCTAAATATCTGCACAGTAACAAAGAATAACTATATTAAAGTACAAAGCGAAAATGTTGCAACATTATACAACGGTTAGAGTTTCAGCAATACAATATTGTTTCCTTCCAAAAAAATTTTAATTGCAATAAACAGGTCCTACGTTGGAACAAATTATAAACAATGTTTGTTTTTTTTAATAAAGGGAGGGAAATATACCTTTTATGTCGTATTCAAGTATGCATTAATGATAATTAGCAAGTTTTAGCAAAGTTAAAGTTCAAATTAAAGCAAGTTAGCAAATAATTAAATTTTACAATAGTTTACAAGTGCCTTGAGGCAGCTGTAAAAAGTCTCCTGATCCTTTGACTTAGTGTTTTTTGTTCTCATTTCTGTTTTTGGGATCAAACTGTCCATACAATGTACTAAAGTAAAAGTCCGGTTATGTCAATGCTAGGAATCCGGGCGCGAGGAGTGTTGCACATTGCATTACCTCTCATTAACCGATCCAATTAAACCAATTCGGCTATAATTTTGCTTGGTTGCTTAGTTGGATTTTCTCATAAATCTTATCAATTTCTAATTATCTACGTTTTCAGAAACTTCATCTGCTTAATGATTTTCTATTGTTTAAATATAAAACGGTCATGTGAATATGACGCGTAAGCATACATGTGACATAAAATAAATTAGTGTAAATTATAATAAAATGGTTTTTCATTTGTGTCACACATTGAAATGGCCAGCTATGTATGGTTTTGGAAATATGTACACAGTTTGAACAATATTGCTTTTAATTCCATATAGGTAGGTAACAGATAAAAACTATTCTGGTGGCTCACCAATCGCTCTCTCCAGAAAAAAAAAACACCGCCTCTGACAGGACTCACACCTTCGGCAGTTGACAGTTGAGCAAAAGTCTTATGTGGAGTTTCCGTTTTTTTTCTTATTTTATCTATTGGGTAACTGCATATGCCCAACATCGATTAAAATGACATGACTGTATATAAGCTTTCTAAGAAGTCTATTTAGTCCTTGAATACAAGATTTATCATATGTATATTTGTGCATGCATCCGAACTATGCAATAAATACCTCTCAAAACTATTTTTGAAACATATCCGCAATAAATTCTAGAGAAGCCAATGCTGGTGTAAGTTTTAAACGTAGTAATCTGACGGCAAAACCCTCCCAAATATGTGTTCATTTCAATGCAGTGCATCTACTATATTTGTTAGTTTTGTGCGATGTATCAATTACTGTCTGTTTTCTTTGATTAATCTTAATTTAAAAAATGATGCCGATTATAGATAAAATCTGATGTAGTTGCAAGAAACTGACGTCGTTTCTTACATTTCCACTGTTACCTGTCAATATTATCTTTTTTATTTCACTTATTTATCAGTATCTATAGGCCGGGCATTTTCGTATTGAAAAGTACTTTCTGAAAGTCATCAGATTGATAAAAGTTTTCTTTGGTTCAAGCATCAGAATTATTTCGTTTGAATTATAATTTTGCAGCCTTCATCAAATAAACGTCTTGATATTTTAGAAGAGAAGATGGCGTGATTCCACAATAAACGCATTCATTATTATTTTGATAATGGCAGGGAATATCTAAAGCTTAAATACTCAAAGCCCTACTCTCTTTAGAATTTAGAGCATCTGGTGCTCCGTTATTTGTTTTCGTTACCTAGACACTTTTCATCAATATCAGGTTTCATAACGGGCATATCTCCTGAGCATGAACTTTTGATGTCTTCAGAACAACAAATTCGACACTTAATAAGAACTCGCATGTTACAGATAAAGGAAATAAATATCAAAACACGCTGGAGAGTGTTAAATGTAAGTGCAAAGATAGAAAAAACAGACATTTCAACGAGGCGTCTAGAATTAAAAGTGGTCACGTGACATCTAGAAGTATCGTATCCAGAGTCGTACATAGATAAGGAAATCCCGTCTATCATTCGACCGTTGTAATAAGGAAGTACTGAGTGTCCGTCTGATTGAAAGGAAGATTTTGACGAAAAACAAAATATTCAAAAGAAAAACAAACATGGACACATGAATGATACAATAACAGTCACGTTGTAAGTCAGAAAGCAAGTTGTCTTACCATACCCATATGAATGCCCTTCAGATATGGCTAGGTATGAACCTATTGTTAATAACACAGTAACTGTCGGTGACAAATACCTGTACAGAAGGTATAGCACACTTGTTTTCCTAGTAAATATTGTCAACGTAACAGTGCTTGAGCTAAAAACACGGTACATGTGAAAAGAACAAACATTCATAGCAAAGAATGTAGACAGCCAAAAGAAATGTATTAAAATGCCAAATACTGGACAAAAGGTAGAATCAACTGGTTGCCAAATACCAAGTTTTAGGGTTAACTGGGCACAAAAAAGCGAAATTGTCAGATTCTTATTGTAAATACCAGGAACAGTGTGGAGAGATTGAAACACACAGTAGGTAATGAAAGTGATTAAGAGACAAAATAGTGATAAAATAGTGCACAGATTCTTTGAAGAAGTGGTATAGATACTGTTACTTCTAAATATGTATTGAAATCATCCAGACATATTCTAACTCTACCGCCTCTAATGAAATAATTGTCCACATGTATTTTGTTCTTTACAAGTTGTAACGTTTCAGAAGCATTATCAATAATGTATTCATGTTTTAAAAGCACAATCTGAGGGCATATCAGGAGTTTGTTTACAATAACCAGTTTTGAAATAAACGAAGCAGCAGTTTCATGAGCAAGCCTTACACTACATCGCGGATAAATTGTGTTCCTCCAAAGTAAGTCCAAAGACGTGAGTGTTAATGTGACAATGTAACTTCTTACAATACTAAAAACAAAATATTGTGTCAAAGAATCAACAAAAGTTTTCTCAATTACAGACAACTCTTTCGTAAAATAGACTAAAATAGATAAAAATATTTCTAATTTTGAGCCAACAACTATGTTTGCAATATAATCTCCGGAACAGTCCATGTCTATCTTTACCTCGTATTCTTGAAATGAAAAGGGATTATTCTCGTTAATTTGACCTCGCATGATGCCCTGAATGCCCTCGTATACTTCCTATCATTTTTTGTAAAGGAATGAGACAAGAGTAGTTTCTTGAATTATAGCGTATATTCCCTTCAAAATAGAAACTATCATTAAAGTTGTCGCTATGGAACAATCCACCGACTGTTTCAGCCACGGTCTGTTCGCTTATATTCCTAACATATACCCAAATGGCATAACACTCGTCATTGACGGAGAAAAATGAATCGGGCATAATGTTACACAATTTGCAGAAGACATTTTTATATGGCAAAAAGTATGGCGTCTGTTCTCTCGTCGAGCAGGCATTTTTAATATCTGAATCACTTTCGATCCAATTACATGTATTAATTACAGTTTTCATTTTGTAGTATCTAAATGACAACCCGGGATTGCAGATATAGCAAAACACGTTTTTGTAGTATCTGTATTTCAAAGTGAACCGTCGAGAAGCAAAATCTATATTTGGGTCAAAATGTTCCCAAAGACCTGTCATATTACACTCGTGTACCAGACGTTTGGGTTTTATGAAGATTTTATTGTTGTAGTACTCCTACCACCACTGAAAACAGCTGCACGTGGAACAGTTGCTGCTGTAATACAAAATCTAATTTCGCAGTAGAATAGCTCGATATTTTGAACAAGGTCTTCGAACGTATTAATCTGTACTGGCTCTCCCCATGGTAATGTTTTAAGACAGTAGCAGGTCATATTCCATGCAACAAGTGAGATATCGTCGTCGTTACATTTTGCAAATTGTTTGGTTTGATACGTTAACCCCGTTATGAGAGATGTTACCGGAATTTCTTCTTTACTACTTAGGGACGGTCTACCAGAACCGCTCGCAGAACTTGGACAAGACGCTATCATAGAGTATGATGTAGCATTAAACCAATTAAACCAGTTTTTTTCCTTTTCGTTGAACAACGCTCACACATTTGTAATCCATGTAACCGTAAATAAAGTCAGGACAGCATGTGTTGTTGATGATACAGTCTGGTTGATAACTGCAATTAGGACATTTTCCAAGTCGGTAATCGTCAACATCAAATGGACGAACTTTACTATATTTCTTGGCGAGGTTTTCTAAATTTAAGTGTTCTGTGTCAAGAAGGTTCTTGTAAATATGTGTCAAGTCCTCTTGATCGGTATTTTCACAACATATCAAGAAACTGTTGGCTATAAGAACAATCACTGCCATCTCTAGTTTCAATACTGTCAGCATTTCGTAGGTGAAAACACAATTTCTGCAAGACAAATTATGTTATTATTATTCAGTTCTATCGTGTCAAATGTTTATGTTAAACACAATGGTTATTAGAAAATTCTGACGTGAAGACAGCGCGCTTAGATATCTAAAGCAGTGAATAAATGACAGAGTAACCATTTTTTAGCACACAACATAACACCTACTTGGTTGAAAAGTTGGAGCGATTGACCTGTATCTTGCGCGTTTTATTTTGAGTCAATATGGGAACACTGATTCATTTCAAATTATTGGTACTTGATTGAAAGTGCTGTGTGGCGGCCGTAAAAGTCGCCCCGACTTCATCTCAGTGTTATTATGTTTTCTGGTCCTTCGGGATCATTGATTTTATCTCGTTCAGATTTGAAGATTACATACTGCTTAACCCGGTGCTAGGGGGCGTGAGCAGTGTTGCATTTTCCAATACTACTCATGAACAGACTCTACTTTTCAGAATTTATTGACATTGTGATATTGACCTTTGGTCAATAAATGCTCATATTCACACTTTTGTAAGTGCTTGAAATGATTACTTTTAACCGCTTCTCAAGGAATTGCACTTTGTATATCATTCAAAGTCCATGTGCACCGCTGCGAGCGTCTCTACATTAAATTTTGGTAACATGTGTAAATGTTGAGATCTGCTTAACCCGGGGCTAGAGGGTGCAAACAGGAGCTTGCATTTGCCACTACCAGCCGAGAACAGGTTCATTCAAACCAAGTCTGCAACATTGTCATTTATGTCGTGTTGGATGACCTGTGGTATGTTTCTATGTTGGGCTTTTGGCTAGTATTGCACGCGACAAAAATCTCATTATGCAAAAAATTATGCCAAATTATATTGATATCCCCCGAAAGATGCCGGAGTTATGAAACAGACCCATCTACTCCAAGTGTCACAGTGACATTCAGTTACAGATCATCGTCTTATGGCTAACCTGTGTGTCATGTAATATTCAAATTCATTTAAGGAAAGTAGAATTATGCACGTGAACAGAAATAAAGCCTACCCCATTTTGATCTCAAAATGTGGCCACATGCTTGGGTCCTGAGTACGAAATGTAATTTTGGTATGGGAAGCAGTTTTGCCAAAATATCCCATAATGTCTTGAACAATCACAGATATATAACCCTTTGTGATACAGATATGTGTTTTGTCCGCGACACGGAACCTTGTTACAAGGAAATGTAAGCCAAGAAATACCAGTACCCTGTGATTGTTTCAAAAGTTTTGATCTTTAACCTCTGAGAAGGATCTTTACCTTTGAGAGTCATGTTTGAGTTTCACATCATTTTTAAGAACAATTGTTCCGGGTAATATCTAAATCTTTTGCTGGAGCACTCAGTTCTTCAAGGGTTGGAGCTTTGAAATTTTTCAAACTGACCTGTGAGATAACGAAATACTCGGGCTAGTAGATTAAACTAAAACGTACCAACGTTAACCAACACTATAACGAGAACTGGGCTTAGGAGGTACATGTTCCTCAGTCAAGAAAGGTTGGCTTCCACTGCAATGAAAAGTACAGGATTGCAGTGCTGGCGTTGTCCATTATTTCGGCAGTTGCTCGCCTTCGGTGTTCATATCTTGGGAACCAAAAGTCACGTTGATGTGATAGCTGATACACTTAATCAAAGCTTGTAAAATTCTCAAAGTACTGAACTTTAGTTATAAATAGATGTAATGAATGTTTATGGCTTCTTGCATACGCAGAAAAAACGATCTATTTCAATCATATATCAATGGTCATAGTTGGTTTGAATTACTAGCTCCTTATTATTCCGGTGCAATCTGTCAGATGCTAGAATTATTTGCAGATACGATTTTTATCAATTTTATTCTCGGCAATACCTTTTGTTACTATTAAAGAACAACTGAACAAAATCATGTTTTTAGACTAAAGCCATATTGTAAACATGACCACAAATATTTTTTTTTGCCTGATATGGCAACTTATTATTGAAAGACCATTGCAGCTGTCTCAAACTAACCTAATACAATACAATACAATACAATTCAAAATTTAACACATCCAACTCCGACACACTAAGATTATCAAAAGCTTTTGTAAGGAGTATTTTCATACAAATAATGTAACTAATATAAACAGAGAATTCTTAAGGAGAACTGAAATTCCTATTGCATGTTTACCAATATGGTTCGGGGTTGGTGCTATAGTCATTCCGTTCGTTCGTCCGTCAGTCCCGAAATCTGTGTCTGGATAACATCTACAATTGTTTTCAAGGCATTGCGCCCAGACTTTCAGAGACGTATAACTGAACTCTCGCACATTGCTAAGACATAAATATACATGTACATGTAACATAACAGGTGTACAAGTGTTATGGGCCTTGCAAAATTAAAAAATTACAAAATACAGTAATATACGCTATGTCAGGATACCTACCTCTTCCTACTGTTTTCAAGGCATTTGTCATGACTCACATGAAGTGGACTTGCGCATATCATCAGTAGGTGTATGTTAGAATCTGACCCAGACTTACAGAAAAGTATCGTCATGAAGTGAAATTGAACATATTGTCAGTAATTGGTCTGTTTTAGGAGTTATGGCCTTTTGAAAATTTACAAAATGCAAAATATTACTGAAAGGCTTGTCCTATTACAGTTTGAGGGAGACACGACCAAAATTGACAGAAGTTCATAAATAGGAAGTTAACTTGTGCATATTGTTGGGACATACGTGAATTATGCCGGGTTCAAGAGGTTTGACCTTGAAAAGAAATTTGAACGTATGAAACAAATATTTTGTTACTATGAAGTGAAGATACGGCTATTGTCAGGACATGACTTTCCCTGGTTTAGGAGTCAGCTATAGTTTGAAAGGGATCTACCACAAACATCCGGGCCGGGACATAAGTCAGTCATGCTCGGTTCAAGTGATATGTTCTACGCTTTTGAAATAATAGTGTAAATCTATAATGTAAAATCTTAAAACACCAGTACGGTCAATTTTGTATCGAAATGATACTTATAGCATAGGAAAGGTTTTAAATACTCTCAAATTACTCGTTCGCGTTTTTAGTACTGTCTGCAAAGGAAAGAGTGATAGTTCCGAATGACTCTGAGTTATCCAATGAAATATAAATAGTACAGATTTTCGGGACCAAAGTCCAGAATAAAAAAAAGCATTTTTGGGACTCTATGAACCAAATATAATCGGAAAATATCAAATGCTGTCAAAACTGTCCAAAACTGAATTCTGTTTTGCAGCCATTCGGTAAAAACGACACCCATTAGTTGTACTTTTTCGAGTGTGAAATAATGAAAGAATGGCTACTTTTGTCATACTGAAAATATATTTGATAATTTTTCCCGAAATAATTTTCACTATTATTGATCTACATGATGGTTACACCACTCTTGACAATATTGTATCTACTGTTACAATATCCTTTATGTGTGTATATTATACACATTTAAAAAATAACAGCCGAAATCTCATGGATGACTAACGTGTTGTTTTTAATGGTGCAAAATAGAATTTTAAAATAATCTGTTACGACAGTTAAAAATAAAA
Organism: Mercenaria mercenaria; assembly: GCF_021730395.1. Taxonomy (NCBI): domain Eukaryota; kingdom Metazoa; phylum Mollusca; class Bivalvia; order Venerida; family Veneridae; genus Mercenaria; species Mercenaria mercenaria. Next base: position 61,105,496 of record NC_069378.1, read on the forward strand.
CAACTAATATCACAACCTTTCCAGCATGCTACTAAATAAAGCTAAATAATAGTTAAAGATGTTCACCTACCTGACTATAAGTCAGTATAAAAGGAGACAAAATGTGCAATCTCTATCAATGAAAAGTTGTTATTGTCTCTCGCTCGTGTATAAATGTTTATTCGGCTAAGTTACGCACTGATATATTGGTATTCATAAAGGACAGGCGTGACTCCTAAAACTCCTGAACCAATGAGCTACAACAGTTTGTCGGAACATGCCAGTCATAACGTTGGTAATACGAAATAATATTCATTTTGTTCATTACACTAAAAGCGTTTCAGACTCTTTGCCTGTCACGAAGTATCTACGTTACAAGGATGCTTGGATTTCGCGGTGGATACTTACATTACAGTGTCAGAGTAATGCAATCTATAATTGTACAATTCAGAAGGTACAGGCTTGTTTTTAAAGAACAAATAAACTCATATTTAAGCATCTGATTAAGTATACAATAAGTTACTTATGACAAATTCACTCGGAATTTAAAAGAACCCCTAGTGTTTTCAGCAGGAACCAGAAGCAAAGAACGTAGACTTGTCTGCAAAGTGTTACGTATGCATTCCGTGAGTCTTGAGAATCGGACCCAAAGAAAACACAGAAAATGCAAACATTATACAAAATTAAATGTTATATTCTTCTATAATATATTGTGCCTTTCAATGCCCGGACATATCCTTGAACAATGCCCGGTTGGTTAGTATGACTATAATGCACGATAAATGGAAAAAGATTCCTATGTTCAAAATTCTGACTCCAATTTGAATGTTCAAGATTTAAACTCTTCCAGCTTGTTTTCTTCTAATTTCCTTCATAGCAGACACACTTGGAGTAATGTTTAAATATATTGCGGGGCTTTTAAGGTTCCACATTCTGTCATTTTAATGTTAATTAATGGTATTGTTCAATACAGGGATAATACACGTCTCTTGTGTACAAAGGTCTGCAGAAGCCCGAGGGAGTGTTGGAAAAATCATGTCGCATTTCTTGTAGTTATGAATATGTATAACCAGTGTGTACAAATCAACAACACAGCCAAATACATGTATTCAATGTTTTCAAATTATATATTATTTCTCATTATAACAAAAATAGCATTAACGATAATCTTATTTAAAACTTAAGTAAACAGAGCACAATATGAAAAAGTGATAATAATGTGTACGAGTTGTTTTGCTAACGTAATACAAAATATTCCAATATGCTCTACATACAACAATATATGAAGTATAGTCGTTCGTTTACACAAATACGTGATATTTGTCCGTCACAGTTTAATGGGAGCGATTTATCTGTCCAATATTTGTTGAACGGACTACCGAATTGACCATTAGTTAATTGTTACAGAAATTAAACTGGACCTGTATTTAATTTAGAGGTTAATACACGACAGAGCTGGGCCGGGAGGTGATAATCGGCCCGGAAATTAAATAATGGCCCGAGGGCTGTAGCCCGAGGGACATTATGAATTCCGGGCCGATTATCACCTCCCGGCCCGGCTCTGGCGTGTTTTAATGTCTTTAATACATATGTTTAGTTGCACTAAATTACAACTCATGACGTTAATACTTTCTTGACGGTAAGGAGTGAAATGTACATAAATTCGTATTTATGTATCTATCAAGCTCATTAAATGGTTCGCCTTTCTAATAATTCAATAAAATCATATGTGTCCTTTTCCGACACGCTTATAGCAGCATTCAAGTTTTACAAACGGTTTGCTAACGACCCCAACGTCCACTCGCCCGCCATGTTCAAAACGCACAGACCATGATGACGTTGTAACGTAGCGTGGCCATTCAATACAACAAACATAACATTTTAACCAGTTTTATTTATTATAGCAACAGTCTTTAATATTCAAACATAACATTTTTAGCTAGATATTATTAAGTGAAGGTGACCTTATCAATCTAGCATTTCTAACCCATCTTTCTCTCTAACTCTAAATCTAACTCCCGATAATTATATTTCAGCATATATATTTAATTAAGCATTCTAGCAGCTATGTAAAATTACGCAATTCGTCGTGCCTTTTCCTTAAACATATTTAACTTTGATCCCGGAAGTAAATGGTATAAACATCTAAGTATACCTGTTTAACCCTTGGGCTACATGTTTTGTGACAGGTTTGATAATTCAGCAACTTTCAATATTTTCAAGTATTACAGTTTATCATCTTTCTACGTAGCATATTAAACAATGATTTATAGAATATACAATATTCCGAACCTTTCAAACCTGTTACATTACAAATCCCTTCATTTCTTCCACAAAAAAAAAATAAAAAAAAAAAGATTAATAGTAAATCTAAGCTATAACAAATCCTTAATGTTGATCGTTTAGATTATTGTTGCCGAGGGTTCGCCAGGTATAATTTAGTAAACGTAATTAGCTTTTGAATGCACGACTTAACAGTTGGGTAATTATACACATACATATTAAAAGACAATTTAAAGTACATAATATTACAGATAGATACAATTTCTCAGTATTTAGGCATCAGAATAGTTAGTGCAAGCATAATACAAATATAATTGAGGAATTTCCTAAAACGTGATGATTTCTCTCATGCAAATAAAGTGCATTATATATCTTTTCAAAACATTCGTCTTTAGTTTTACAATATTACATTATACATTGAAATTAAACAGTTTTTCATTTGCGAGTCACATCTGTCTATATTTTCACGATTACATGTATATAATAGAATATAGATATAATATATATAACTCTAAAGTATCACGTTTGTCAGATAAACGTCTGTTTGTTTCGTTTTTCGTTCATTTTGTGGAAATTCCGTCTTTCTGATGCATCTATCAGAGCTTGTCATACATATAAAACATAAGTGGTTCTGAAATTAGAAAGCAAAATTACATATCTGGTTTTTAAATACTACATGTACATGTTTATAGATATCAACAGCCATAAAATCACATCTTCTATAGATACGATATATCTTTTGAAACATGCTAATGTTTTAAAATTAAATACGCGGACTTGTATAAAGTACAGATTAAAGAGCAAGGTATTTATATGCTTTGAACATGTATTTTTTTTAATTGCGCTCATGCTAGAAATGTATACGCCGAAAGCCGGAGAAGTGTATACGCCGAAAGTCGGATATCTAAAGCACACATTTAAAAATACTGAATATTCTTTCAAAAGTATAAATTCTGAAAGACTTGTATCTAGAATATACATTTTATATAGAGTATACATTTTATAAATACATTTGTATGCACCGAAAACATTTATTTATTTATTTATTTATTTTATAAATTTCCTTTCTTTCTTTTAAATATCCAAATGAAATAAACAATAAATGATACAAGTTTTAAACAAATCTGCCTCCAACATCAGCCATTTCTCTGCAGCGTAGAAACATCAGTCGTCGGTCATGTGGCACCAAGTCTGCTGTTTCGGGTTGTTCACATCGGCGTCCCATAGTTCCGTAATAATTCTCTGTTGTTGTTGAATTCTATATGCACACATCTCGTTGCGGAGTAGCGGAACAGGCCGTGGGATCCTGAATTTGCTAATCACTAAAACTGTCTAAAATACTTCCAGTTAGTTTTAATATGTTAATTCTTTACAGTTTTCAGCTAGGGCAAAATATAGTCTTCATATCATCTTGGTAAAATAGTCTTCATAATCAATTTATTTGCAAACTGTGTCGGGTATTTTCAATAAGAATTGCATGGGGAATAAAAGTATAATACTCTGACGAGAATCTGACATCGTGTAAATATATCTGTTGCTAAAATCTTTCTTGTTTGTCTTGTTTCTTTGTTGTTTTCTACACAGAATTTCAGATTATTTCTTTTTTCATTTTAACATTTTTCATAAATTCTGTCTGAACAAAGTTTCTTTAATTGTAGATGGAGAGAAAGACTGATATATCATTATAGATCGAGGTTATTTTTCGTTGATTGTTGTATTATTCATGATTTTATCTTTGTCACTTTGGCGTTCCACCAGGAAGTTGCTGATATAGTTGACTGATAATAAGTCCTTGAGGGCTGTTATTGTTACGCAGTTTCTCATTGGTCAATATCGTGCGTTCAACCGTGAATTTGTCAGTCCCCTTTTGCATATGTGGTAGAACTGTTAGCTAACTGACCATTGTAATTCTTGCGTGTATTGTGTGCAGACGCGTTTTAGAAATCTTGCTTAAAATTTAATTAAAGTTCCACCGTAATACGAGCACTCAGATATAATAAAAGGATATAACAATGGACAGGAGGAATGATTACACGTATTCAAGTTATTATAAGGTAAGTACTTTATATATTTATCTTTTAACTGATATAAATTGTTTTAAATAAAAAAAAATACTCTAACATTTAATTTGCATTTGCAAACAGACTTATATTTTATGAATTGTTTCGCCAAAATTATTCGGGCAAGTGAATTTGATACATAGTAAAACGAATAACAAAATTTTTGTACTGGTTGCCGCATTTTTCTTTTTATTTCACAGCATTTGTGACCATGTTTACTTTATTTAAAGATAGAACAATATAACTTTAAAATGAATACTTTAAGGATATGAACTTTGAAACATATATACTTGATAGGAAAAAATAGAATTAATACGATTACAGTAATTTATTCATTTTGTGGAAATGTATCGCGGTAAATGTGCTTTAACTATAATTGCTAGTAAAATAATGTGCTTGTTCTCACAAAAAAGGTATGAGAACACTAAATCTAAATCAACAAAATCATATATGCAATAAAAGTAATTACGTATTGTAAGCCTTACTTATTCGGCTTATTCTATGATAGATTATTAAATTGTTGTTATGCCTATACATTTTAGTTGTATCTGCATTTTACTATTAAGAAAAAATACGTGTAAAAAATTCAAATATCATTAGATACTGGCAAAGCGTACGTGCTTTAATAAAACATAAATCTCGTATAGAAACTTCAAATGGGGTGAATATAACTATTTCTTTTTTCTTAATCCTAAACTAAAATCTTCAGAAATACGTTTAACAGGTGCTAGGAGATATTTACCACGACACCGGATTTTGTAACAGGTGCGTGTATAAACCTTTCATGACAGCGGTTTCTGAAACAAGTGCGTGGAGAAATCTATCATGACACCGGTTTCTGAAACAGGTGCGTGGAGAAATCTATCATGACACTAGTAAATGTAAACAGGTGCGTGGAGAAACTTATCGTGACACCGGTTTTAATACTCTACAGACTGCAGCTGACATTAAATTGCAGAAACAAAACACAAAATATACATTAAAATGTTAGCCAGGCATTTTTTTTTTTTACTTTATTGTAAACATTAATCAATAACCATTATTGTAAATCTCACATTATGACTGTTTTCATGCGTCTTACAATAAGTATGCTTAAACTAGTGAACCTCACGATATAATTGTTCTCACAGGTCTCAGAACACTAAATGATTTGACATTAAAATATTCTGATAACAATAATTACAAATGTGAATAACAGCATAGGTATTCTGTTCTAAACAGAATTAAAGAAACACGTGTTACTTTGTGATTGTATCTTGTATTTTCTACTAGCCTTTTACTATGCAGAAAATATAACTTTGTGCATTTAGGAACTTAACCAACACCGAACAATTATAATAATAAATGTATGAACAATAACTTTAATTGAAGATATTTACAAAACAATACAGTGTATATGAATATACACCTTGATGAAGTCATTTGGATTTATCAACGTCATCATATAGCGCTACTCTTCTTACCAATCTCTTGTGTATCATTTTATGCTATAAATTAGCAAAGTATTCTCTAAGATAGGACCTTCGTTTAAGCCCTGTAACAATTGTCTAACAGTTAAAGTCTAAAACAATGTCTTTAGCAGACCTTGCATCATTTCATTTTTGCTTTTTTCATTCTCAGCCATGTGACTTAATATCATTTGCAGATATTTTTGTTTGTCATCAGTATCCTGTTTTATTACAGGACTGAGTGTCTTTGTGTGTCTTGTAACATTTTCAATAACCATGTTACTTTGATTATTTTCAGACTCGTTTGACAAAGACTGTGTATCCATGTCATCAGTCTCTATGGACTGATCAGAATGCGAAGCACCTGATTCCATACGGGATTCATTATCAAGGTAATTGTTTTCTTCTGTATTGTTACCTATACTAGCTGAACTTTCGCCAGTATTGCTTGCTTTTTGTTCAGTTTCTGAGTCATTTTGTTCCCTACTCTGTTCTCTTAAATGTTTTCTTAACTGAGCTAAAGGAATGTTATCTTCTGAGGAAGAATTTTCACGTTCTTGACGGACCCTATTTGAGCTTTTAGGCATTTTAACTTTTCTGATTTTGTTTGATATTTCAGCATCAGAAACATCAGATTCATCATTACTGCTTGAGCTAGAATCATCTGGAGGTATTACATAGTTAACCCTTCGTCTTGGATAACCTTTAACAGCTTTGCGTTCGGGCCATTCAGTAATGTCAGCAAGCCTAATCTGATCTGCATGTACTTGAACAACTGTGTTGTCAAGCTGGTTCTTAATAAGGTATGTGACTGGACCTTTTTGTTCAAGAATTCTGTAATGCGATTTCCAGCGATCTTCAAGCTTGTTTTTTCTTTGATAGTTCTTATAATAGACAGGATCATTTATTTCGAACTTAATGTCTTTTGCTTTTTTGTCTACTTGTGCCTTATGTTTTCGTTTCGAGCGTTTTAAATGTCTATAAGCAGTAAGGAAACTTGCATGTTGTTCTTGAAGAACTATCTTGTGAAACTCTTCGCCATGGTATTTAGCTCTAGGCTTTAGCAAATTATCTATAGGTAAAATCGGGTCTCTGTTGTAAACTAAATAGAAAGGTGTGAACTTCGAACTTGAAGAAACATTGTGACGTATGCCTGCTAAAGACATATTAAGATGGAGATCCCATTCTCGTGTATTACCTTGAACTCTTTTTGCTTAAATATCATGCAGAACTCTGTGCATTCGTTCTTGTTTTGCATTACTTTCAGGATGGTAAGCTGTACATGATACATTGTCAATGTTTAATTCTTTCAGAACTTCCCTAAAGGCAGAACTCGTAAATTCTGACCCTCGGTCATGAATTATCTGGAGAGGACATCCATATCTAGGATATATCTCATTCAAAAGTAAGTCTATTACTGTATTTGTACTTTTATCAGGAGCTGCGAAAGCTTCTGGAAAACCACTGAACATGTCAACAAAACAAATGATGTAACGATTGCCACTAAGTGTTTTCTCATAAGGACCACATATGTCTATTGAAACAATAGCAAATGGAAATGGTGCAATATTTGTTTCTCTTAAAGGAGCTTTAACCTTTGTCAAATTTCTAGACTGGCAATCAACACAAGTTGTTACATATCTATGAAATTCTTTAAACATATTTGGCCAGTAGTACTTTGTTTTTATAGTTGCAAACATACGTTGTGTACCAGGGTGACCATTGTTGTGATATTCTGTTATAACTAATGATTTCAAATGACTAGGAACATACAGTCTCATAACTGGTTCTTCATCTGGGTTTGAAATATAGTATAGAATATTGTCTACTTCTAAATACTTCTTCAATTCAGCCTTACTTGGGTCACCATGCTTAAGTTGCATTTTCATCTGAACAATTGCAGGATCTTTATCTTGTTCTAATCTCATATCTAAATCTGCAAATGCTGGGACAGTTTCTACTAAAGAATCTTGTTTTTGATATTCTTTGTTAGCTACTTCTTTCGGGTTTAAATTGTTAGAGTTTATAACATTAATGCTTTTCACTGTATTTTTGTCAGAAATTTTGTAGGTATTGTCATTTATATCTGGTTCAATTTCTTGCTCACTTTCTGTTTGTTTATTTTCAGATTCTGGTGGGCGTGAAAAGAAATCAGCAATAACATTTGCCTTTCCTGGAAGATACTCTATCTTACAGTTGTAACCACTAATAGACAATGCCCATAACTGAATTTTCTTGTTTTGCATTTCACTTTTTAATAAATACTGCAGCGGAGAATGGTCGCATTTGATTGTAAATTCAGCACTGTGTAAAAAGTAATTTAAACGTTGCAAAGAATAAAAGATGGCGTACGCCTCCTTCTCAATAGTGCTGTATTTCTTTTGTGTTTCACTTAGTTTATGAGATAGAAAATATATAGGTCTTTCTTTATTTTCATCTGATTCTGGTGAATTACACGCTTGAGTTAAGCACGCTGCCGCATGATTATCGCTGGCATCGGTATACAGTGTATACGGCTTGTTTGGATCTGGGTAGGATAAGAAAGGAATAGCTGTTAATTGTTCTTTAATTTTCTCAAAACTTTTCTGACATTCTTCTGTCCAAATAAATGGAGACTTTTTCCTTGTAAGGTTTATAAGAGGTTCTGCTATTTCTGAAAATGAGGGGATGAACCGTCTATAGAACGAGGAAGCCCCGATTATTTTTCGAACTTCACGCACATTTTTTGGAACCGGAAGTGACCTAATAGCTTTAACTTTATCAGGATTTGGTCTAATGCCATCTTCATCTATGACAAAACCTAAGTATTCGGTTTTAGGCTGCATGAATTGACACTTTTTCAACTTAAGTTTAAGTTTATGCTCTCTTAACCTTTGAAAAATAATATCTAAGTGGCGTTTATGTTCTTCTAATGTTTTACTGAATATAAGACAGTCATCTAAATATGCCACAGCAAAATCTAATCCCTCTAAGACTTTAGACATTAATTCCTGGAACACCCCCGGGGCAATAACTAATCCGAAGCACATAACGTTAAATTCGAATAGACCTCTGAATGTGGTAAATGCAGTTTTTTCTTTATCTTTTTCATCAATCGGTATTTGCCAAAATCCTGAGCGACAGTCTAGGGTAGTAAAGTATTTTGAATCACCTAAAAGAGCCAATATATCATCGATATGAGGTAGAGGATATGCTGTGGGTCTCACCAGGGCGTTGATCCTCCTAAAGTCTATACAAAATCTGGTACTGTTGTCGTTTTTCTTTTTAACCAGCACAACAGGACTTGCATAAGGGCTTCGAGAAGGTCTTATTACGTTAGCCTTAAGCATTTCATCTATGGCATCACTCGTAATTTTTCTGTCATTTAATGGCACTCTATATGGTCGCTGTTTTATCGGTTCATGTTCTACAGTAGGAATTTTCATTGTAATCGTATCTGTCTGTGACAATTCTGAGTCATTATTCGCAAAACGTCCCTATTTGTTTTAACTAATTTTTCTACATACTGAAAGTGTTCTTTAGGTGCTACTATTTCTTTTGTATTAATACTTGATTTTTCACCCTTATTATGTGATAATTTATTGACATCAGAAACAGAAGCTATATATTTTTCGTCAATTTGTTCAACAGTTGCAACAGCACATCCTTTTCTTAATTTAATTGTTCTATTTGTAGAATTTACTAACATAACAGGAAACTTACGATGTTTTCGTAATTTTATGACTGAATTAGCTACCATTAAACCAGGTTCTGTACTAAGATAACCATCTTCAACACTTTTTAATTCATAGGTTTTAAAATTCTTTAGTTTAGAGTCTCTTCTTAATTGTCCTGAACAAATATGCACTGTCTGAGGTTTAATTACAGTATCTTTTTGCAATCTAACTACTGAAGCAATATGTAAATCTTCTTGTAATGTGACATAACTATTTTTAACTCTCATTGATAAAAGATCAAAATAAATTCTGCATTTGTTCTGAATGAGAAAGTCCCTTCCAAGTATTGCTTTTCTATTCATATTTGAGACCACATAAAATTTATGTTCTATTTTTTCACCACCTATTTGAAAAATAAGATTGGTGTATCCATCTACATGCAGTGAGTTACCGTTTACAGACTGTAATGAAACTTTATGATTTTTAAATAGTTTTGGCTTTCTATTTAATGATTCATACGTCCTCCTATTAATTAATGAGACTTCTGCTCCAGAGTCTACTAATGCCCTAATCTTCTGTTTCCCTATTCTAATTGTACAAGAGTTTGGATTTCCTGCTAGCGCTATAAAATACGTTGATAAATCATTTTTCCTACCATCGACTTCTTTATGACAGGAAGATCTTAGTTTAAAGGCCTAAATATGTTCTTTTTAGGTCTCAATACACTCTTACATTCTCTCATAAAATGTCCTAATTTCCCACAATTCCAGCAATCAATATATTTTTTTCCAATCGTAATTGTTTTGAAATTTACTTTGGCTTAATTTCTGCATATGTCTAGTGGCTTTCTTTCGTAATAATACTGCATGAACATATTTCTGACGTGTCCTACATTGCTTGACATTATGACCTAGCCTTCGGCAATATTGACAACGAATTTGTGGCTGAATGTGATCTAAGTCTTTAGCTTTTTGACAAGTTTCTGAAAAATTTTGCTGGCAAGTGACATTTCCGAATCGTAAATTAAACTGATCTCTTAAATTTTGTTCATTCATAGCTGACGTAACTGCAGCCTGTAAAGTTTCCGGCGAATCACGCATAACTTTCATTTTCAGATAATTTTCTGTTAATCCGTCAATAAAATAACCTATTAACTGTTTCTGAATAATTGCTAAATTAACAGTATGATTTTGACCTTGATCTTGATTTTCATAGGCATCTTCTGCCAGAGTTAATAATCTTTCAGCATAGACATTTACATTTTCATCAGGTTTTTGTTTTATATTTTGCAAAAGAAATAAAGCATGCTGTGAGTCGTGTACCTCAGAAAATCTAGTAAATAAAGCATGTTTTAAAGCAGCCCAAGTACAGTCTTGATTTTCGTTTATAAATCTATGTATAAAATCTGACACTGGCCCTGTTGCAGTCTGATAGCAAATTAATTTCTTTCTTTCATCATTTAAATCATTTAAAATAGAATATTTTTCTACTGATTTTACCCACGACTTAAAATCTTCAGATTTACCATCAAATTTTGAAATCATATGTTGTACGCTCTGAGTTCCTATTGCGGTGGAAACATTTTTTAATTGAATAGCCAAATCTTGAAAAATTTCCTGAATAGAAGCGTTGTCTGCCATTTTAAAATAAATTATTTAACAAGCAAATAGAATAGACAGTTTTCTAACCTTGTTTCTCGGCGTGATCATCTAGTGGTATTGCGTACTTCATCGTAGTGCCCTGACAACATTCCAAAGGTTCATCCTGGTCTGCGGCACCAGAAACGCGCGTTGTAACGTAGCGTGGCCATTCAATACAACAAACATAACATTTTAACCAGTTTTATTTATTATAGCAACAGTCTTTAATATTCAAACATAACATTTTTCGCTAGATATTATTAAGTGAAGGTGACCTTATCAATCTAGCATTTCTAACCCATCTTTCTCTCTAACTCTAAATCTAACTCCCGATAATTATATTTCAGCATATATATTTAATTAAGCAGTCTAGCAGCTATGTAAAATTACGCAATTCGTCGTGCCTTTTCCTTAAACATATTTAACTTTGATCCCGGAAGTAAATGGTATAAACATCTAAGTATACCTGTTTAACCCTTGGGCTATATGTTTTGTGACAGGTTTGATAATTCAGCAACTTTCAATATTTTCAAGTATTACAGTTTATCATCTTTCTACGTAGCATATTAAACAATGATTTATAGAATATACAATATTCCGAACCTTTCAAACCTGTTACATTACAACGTTAAATGTGGCCATTGGTTTCACGCGCATGTGTTCACCGGGCCGATTATGATTATTAGTTTTCGGCCCGGGCCGATAAGTGACAATCAATGCGTGAAAGAAATAATCTACTCAAACACATTCATTTTTGTTACTATATATAGTAACATATGTATTAAAATTATATATCTGTGTACCAAAAAAAAACCTTTTTAAAAGATATTGCACGAACATTAACTCCATCGTATATTGGTGTATTGTAACCTATATAGTGGCATATGTCTGCCCCAGAAAGCTAGATAGTTATCGCGATACTTAAATTATCTTGATAAAGCGAAGTTTTTTGAAAAGAGTATCTCAATAGCCGAAAGTTTCCTGGAAATATTGTGATAACTTTCATTATTATCTCGATATGTTTTGCCTAAGTTGCCCACAGCTGCATTTTATTAGAAAGACAGCTATCACGATACTTTCAGCGATTATCTTGATATTTCAAACTTTTCTGAAAACGTTAACTCAACAGCTTTAAGATTCCTGGTTTAAAGCATATCTTGATATCTAATTGCGTTTATGTTTTCAGAATAATGTAAAACTTTTCTATGATTTGACTTAGCGAGAAGTTATACCAATTTGAAACAATCGTAAGCCCGTAGCCCGTAGACATGTCACAGCTGTCATTTCACAATCCCCGCACGGGCATCGTAAGGAGGCTATGAAATTCATTTTAAGAGGAATTGTTGAATAATTTCTAAAGTTTCAGTTTGTCAAAATTTCATGTGTTCCTTCCTAAATATTGTTGTAAATATTGAAAGTCTTATTTCATTGAAAGGAGCAAAATGAAATTTAACGACCATCAGCGTAGAAAACTCGATTAAGGTAGAACACGACACTTTGCGAACTTTGAGTAGCGTCTTGAAATTTTGCATGTGTAAAGTTGACCATTTTTCAAACAAGATGCAGTTTATTTTATACTAATAGAGCCAGCCAGTTTTTTGTACACGAGACGTCAAAGTTGACCACCAAAGCCTGTTTTTGAAACTGACGTGGCCGTGTATCCTTGGCAACTGTTACCGGTACTGCAGCGGCACCAGCCAACAAATTTTCTTAAATTATACATAATTTGACGAGAAATATTTCTTCCTTTATGGTGATGTAAAAATCATTGTTTTACACAAATATTTGAAAAATGGAAAGAAAATCGCCGTTTTTGACTAAAAATTGACGTTCAGTTTCGCAGCATTTTTCGGCTTTAAATCGGCATATTAAAAAATCCCTGAATTAAACTTTTGATTTTTTTCAATAAACGGTGTCAAAAATGTATACCGTGTCCAAATGACAAACAAAACTGCGGGGTGGGGGTAGGGGGTGGGGGGTCACCCACTTAGTTTTTTCGGTACATGTGATTTTATTCCCCTCCTCCCCGATGCGTATTTTGTACCGTAATTCGACGTCTGCAGATACGTTCGAGGCATCATAATTTGGCAGCTACACCATTTAGTGTTTTACTGGTTCTTAAAGATCTTTATACAAAACAAGAGCAAACATTTTGTTCCATGGCAAGACGTTTATATATTAACAATGATGAAAGCGTATTAATAAGTGAAATCTTAGTACATTTCAATATATTATATAAAGTGCCACTGGTACAAAAAAATATCCGAAGCGTTTGGTATTTTTAAATGCGTCAAGTGGACACAATTTGCTATGATTAAGGTGGAATGCGCCTAAATTCAGAAGTTATTTGGCTCCGTTTCGACATTTTGTTTAATTCAAAATCCAGCATATTCCTCATATAATGTGTATTTTACATTTTTGATATTTCTGTAACTTTTTACTCCGCAAACCTTAGACGTCCATATTTGATGAATCGTTATTTCACATCCGTCGGACTGTGTTTCGTAAATCGTTCTGTTCAGTCAACAAACATCTGCATTTGAAATGGTATATAATTTGTGGTGATCACTTAACCTTAGACTCGATATTTGTCTAATGTAAAACACAAACAATATAATTTGACTAAAAAGTAATATGATGATGAAAACTTTATTTAATCGTAATGAGTATTTGTTTCTGTAATAAATAAATAAATAATAATAATAAATAAATATAATAATAAAATAAATATTCTGTATTACTTAATAACAAACAGCTATCTTACTGTATCTTACTGTTCTAATATTTTATTAATCTTATCTGATGCCTGATCTTTTGTTTAATGTTTACTAAACAGTTTATTCACAATGATATTTATGCCCATTTATATCATATGTCATTTAAAATATGTTATTTTTTGTCGTATTTTTTATGTATTTGTAAAACGCCATTGAATATGTTTTGCGTAAAAATAGGCGTTTAATCAAATAAAACAGTTTCAGTTTCTGTAAATTTTTATTTTAAGATAGACTCTACTTTTAGATCAAAATAGCCTTTAAAACTCTGTTACCGTGGGCGAAATTATTACGCTGAATTACATTACTCCCTACCCCAGATAAAAGATACGTAATTAAACGGGTTCTCGTGTGTCTTGTGATCAATTTTTTACCTATTTTAAGAAGAATTTAGTCAAAAGTGTCCTTTACAACTTTGCAAGGATTTCTTGAAATACCTCTTAATTCATGATTTTACTTGATTGATACACACGACATTGTAAATATTTACAAAAATAACAAGAAAAAATAAAAGCCCTAATATCGGTATGTCATTTTGTTGGAATAAACATCATAAATTTGTTTAACTTCATCATAAATTTTACGTTTTGGAAATATTTCTATTGTTTGGAGAGTAGTTAGACACCCCAATTCCAAATGAAGTGCAGCCACGGGGAAACAGAAATTATACGGTGGCTAATGCTCTGAAAAGGTTAATTTATTAACAACGCTAGATAGAAACACCATCCTTTACAAAGAGGTTTTAGCTCTCCAGGGATGTGTTTCAAGAAAGGTTACCCTTGTGTTCATAGACAAATAATAGAAACATATTCAATATATATTATTTTTCTTAATATTAGAAACCTATCAAACATAACAAGTACAAACATAACAAGTACGAGTAAATACTTTGCTAAAAATGATAAATATTCCATTAAATAAAAAAAGAAAATTGTTTGTTTGTTTTAGGTTTAGCACTGTTTTCTGTTACGAAAGGCGGTTTACCTAACCAGTGTTCCTCAACAAGTAACTTTCAACTTCACTACATAAAATCGAAGTGGATGACGATTGATTTCGTACAGATACCTTCTACCAAATTGTCACGCCCTACCCAGGGATCGAAAAAGCGATTAATAGAACTGAGCTAAGCGGATGGGGTAAAAGAAAGAAACACAGAAAACAGTGGTTGTGATAGAAACTCGCTGTAACGCAACAGCGGTTAAACGTATATATTTCTATGTTGCAATTACATGTATCTATATTAGCGACGACTCAAGAATCGTAACTTTGTACGTAGGACCGACGGCTCAAACTCGCTAGTCCTGGTTTCGTATTTACGAGATACTAGGATTTGTACGAGTATATGTATATGTGAAAGATTTTATTTTTTATTACTTTTTATTTTAATAAGCATCTGAGATGTCAACATTCAGAATGTATCAATATTTAAACAATTTAGCAGTTCACTCATCAGTGTTTTATAAAGCTACGCTTATGCGTTAATGTAACTTTAGAAATTAGGATAGTATTCAAAGCGAAACCTCTTATATGAGCCGAGCCATGGGAAAACCAACATAGTGCATTTGCGACCCGCATCCGCGTAGTCTGGTCAAGATCCATGCTGTTCGCTAAGGGTTTCTCTAATTACAATAGGCTTTAAAAGCGAACAGCACGGATCCTGACCAGACTGCATGGATGTGCAGTCTGGTCTGGATCCATGCTGGTCGCAAACGCACTATGTTAGTTTTCACATGACGCGGCTCACATCATGATTGTCCTGGAACTCATATCTCAAATATTGTCCTTTGCTATAAAATTTCAAAATACTCTGACTAGTAAAACCAAATCCCGCCGTCAAAATATGTGAACATTTGCGTGGAGCGGATAATTAACCGAAAGAGACCATGGAAACTAATCTTATTGTCATGTGTTACTAGCCTGTAGAAGTAAGAAACGAAATAGTAAAAATATTTGACATTTGGATGTGCGGGCGTGCGAGTCTTAGATCTCATTTTGCGTCATTTATTACAGTGCTAAACAATTTATACGACAAAACAGACTCATATTTTTTTCATTAGTATTTCAATTGCAAGCGTTATTAATACATATTGCATTGTTTTGCCGCTTTTACTGTAGTGTACACTGATAGTTATTGCATTTTGCTTGAGATATTGAAAACATGTCTCTGACATGGGCTGGCACAAGTCTGAAAATTTATTAAAAACTTAAATGGTATCTTCATCTATCTTTTACACTGGTGATTTTACGGCTACTCCACATTTTTGGTGAAATTATCCCTTATCACGCTGGATATGATTGATTTTGCCTTTGCGACTAGTGTAGATCATGATCAGACTGCATATTTATGCAGTTTGATTAAGATCTGCTATGTTCGCCATTCAGTCAGTATTGTTTTGTTATGCGCCCCTTTTAATAGCTAATAATACTGTTCAAATTGGATAAGTTCATTATAGAAATTGAGCAGGGTAACGGTTAAAACTGCCTAGTTTTGGTGGAAGATTGACTCTAGTCTTCACGCCGCCATATCGTCATATAAAAAGCATTTTCTGAAATGTTTCCTAAGGACATCTTGCGTTGCGGTGCGACGTTAGAACATTGTAGAGGCAAGCTGACAATATTGCCGTTTTAGAGATCTATCAGTTTAAACAAACCAATACAAAAATGGGAAAATAAAATTAAAATACAAGAAACAAATCACCCTCGGTCTCAAAGCAATTCGAATAGTGCAATGACAATTTAAAAACACCCAAACTTTTCTAAAAATGAAAAGAAGCAGCGCATTTGTATATTGTTGTTGTGTCTAATTGAACATATTGTATTGCAAGTGTAACGTTTTAGTGCCATGTACTGGCATCCACACACAAATCCCGTCGGTGAAAAGCTAGCTCATCACCAATGGTGATTTATCGCTCTTATATACTGTCATCTTACTCCAATGACAACTGACAGGTTTGCAAATTTGCATATTAATGGAATTACTTCCCTTTATGCATTCAGTAATCGTTACATTACTTTCCCCTCCGAGAAATCTCGTCCCGAGATTTGGCCTAGGAAATTCATGGGTAAGGCAACTCCAGCCAGGCAGTTGACTTCATCCCACCGCTGCCACCATTTGTAACGTTTTAGTGCCATGTACTGGCATCCACACACAAATCCCGTCGGTGAAAAGCTAGCTCATCACCAATGGTGATTTATCGCTCTTATATACTGTCATCTTACTCCAATGACAACTGACAGGTTTGCAAATTTGCATATTAATGGAATTACTTCCCTTTATGCATTCAGTAATCGTTACACAAGTATGCTATCATGATGATATGCTGACTTCCAGTCTGTGGAGTAAATATAGATCTAAACTCAATTAATCCTTCGCGAACCTTCCTCTGCTGACAGCATCTGTTATCTTTTAGAAAATGATGTAAAAAAATTTTAATTTGACTGAAAGTATATTTGTCAAGTATGCGCTATCACTCAACCTGAAATTTCGATATATTAGCTCAAAGTTTCGACTTACTAACTTGATATAATTTATTGTGGTGATGCGTTACACGAAATTTCGAAATACTAACTCAAACTGTCGAGAAGTTCGAATACTATCAGCTTCCCCTTTATGACAGCCCTTCAAAATATAAGCTAGCGCAGGTACCCTCGGTCAAAGATGGTAGCCATGACATCTTAAACACGTCGATGTAGAATATGACCGAAGCTTCTTTCCATAATAGCTCATTCGGTTGAAAACCTTACAGAGTTTAATCTGGTATAATAATAAAATATCCCGTTAGGGCAAATTAAAAAAGATAGAAAACCACAGGTCGCCCAACATAACATAAACGAAACGGTTTGACTGATCCTGTTCATGGACAAACTTAAAATCCCAGTTTCGGCCAAGAATTACACAACTAAGTACATGCATGGTAGTAAATCAGACAAAAGTGGAAATTTGAGAAGACAAAATTTCGAGTTACGTATCTTGTAATTTCGACTTACGTATATCGTAATTTTGACATGCTTGTGACAAATATCTCACGATAGTTATAGCAGACCGATATGGTTAATGTATTATATCAATTCGCGATTATTAATTTCTTTGTCATATACATTCAACCACAAAGAACAATAAAGGCATTGTGAAACACCTGTGTGTATATATTGCTATAATAAATGAAATAGGCACTGTAGGTCTTAGACATTTTAAGCCATGAAGAAAAACTTTCAACATACTGTCACATTATCAACATGTTTATTGTTCAATCAAGATTTCATAGCTTTTATTTCACAAATCAGTACAATATGTATTTAACAGAATTGCTTATAGAGTATATTCCTGGTAGACAAGGTTTGAAGTCGTCAGAAAATTCTGATTGTCGTTATGTTGTTCCATACAACAAGTGCAAAACATTCAATTATAGAAGTTTCTGTGTTATCGGTCCAAAACTTTGGAATGGACTGCTGTTAGAACTACCCAAAAGTAAATCACTTGACACATTCAAAAATCTTTAGACACTGTATTTCAGAGATTTTATGGTATCGCTTTAAATTCTTGAGAACTGTTTATTATGCGAAAACAGCAGGTGATAGTTTTTAATTTTTTGTGTAAGGTTTTACATTTCAACATTTATATTTCCAAGGTGTGTTTAATTAAACGCACTTGTTGGCACGGCTGTATGGATAGGGTAGTGTGTAGTATTTCTTTTTTCTTTTTCAAATAGTATATTTTGGCACCATTAACAAAGGGGGATGGGAGGGTGGGGTGAACCTTTATATGCAGCCCATCTGTGCGTACCATGTGATGCTTTAAGCACTGTTATTCGCAACAGGGGTAAATTACCTCAAGGAGGAGGGGTGCGGTCATGACCGTTTGTTGAGATAAGGCTGTTATTATTGTTGTTGTTATTATTATTATTGTCATTATTTATATCATTATGTTTTTAATCATTTATCCCCTATCCATCAATCAGCCGGTACGTCGTCGTATTGCTGTCCTCAGCAGTGTCAACACCAACTTCTTCAAAATCTGTCACCGCTACCCATCTGACTGGTGGTAGGGTGCCTGCAAAATTGATCAATACATTTTTAAAGTTTCCATTACATTAATAAGGGGTGAAGTGACCAGACCTCCTAGTGGTAATGCTCTTTGATGAAACAGAATAATTTGTGCAATCTTCACCCAAGAAATATTTGTGTAAAGTTATTTTAAAATTGGACCTGCTTATATATATATAGGGAAAATGGTCACACTGCCTGGTGGCCATGTTTATGACGAATCAAATAATTTGAAAAATCTTGCAAGAAGGTCACACAAGGACCATTTGTGTGAAACTATTTCAAAATCGAGCCTGCAGTGTCAACCCGGAGCTAGAGGGCGCGGACGGTAGCATGCATTTTCTCTACCGTCCATGAACAGGCTCAGTCAAACCGAGCCTGCAACATTTTCGTTTCTGTCGTGTTGAGCGACCTGTGAAGTTTCCACTTTTTCTATTTCATACAAGAATATTTTTAGTTTCCATTATATGACATATACGTACAGGGAAAAGTGGCCACGCCCTCTGCCAGCCATGTTTTCTGAGGAATCAGAACGATTTGAACAATCTTGGTAGATGATCACACAAGGACCATTTGTATGAAGTTTGTATTTCAAAATCAGGCCAGAAGTTTCATAAAAGAAGTTTTTTAAATGTTCCATTAAATACATTATAGGGAAAGTAGACCACATCCTCTGGCGGCCATGTTTTTTGAGAAATCGAAATAATTTTAGCAATCTTGACAGAAGGTTATATAGGCACCGTTTGTGTGCAATTATTATGATCGGACAAGCGGTTTGAAAGGAGATGTCGTTAGAAGATTTTTCAATTTTAAGCTGCGGCGGTCCCTCTGTGCAACCAAGTGAAACTCTTTGGACAATTTTGAAAGAGGACTATCCAAGGAACATGCAGGCCAAGATTCATCAATTTCCACCAAATGGTTTCAGAGGAAATATTGTTTGAAGGAAAGTGTAGACGTACGGACGGACACCGGACGGTGAGCGATTACAATAGCTCAACTCGAGCACTTCGTGCTCAGGTGAGCTAATAAAAGGATTAATCACAGAAGATAATATCACCTTTCTTGCAATTTGAATCTGTGCTCTATGGAATATATCAGTGTCTCAATTGCCTTTGAGTTATTCTAGTTAAATTCAAATTGAATGTTTTAAATAGATAAAATGCCCAGAAATGAAGATCAACAGTATAGATTAATTAACATTTATTGAATTAATCAAGGTAATGAAAACATTCGTACATTCCTGTACTGTCATTTAGTCTTCTCTCTTATAGTGTTAAAGCTAATTTATTAATAAAAACAGTCAAACAATAAAGTCGATACAACAGGCCAACGTGTGAGCTATAAAAACGAAAATCGCTAAGCTATAGCGAACCGGAATCCAAAAGACAGTTATATAAAGATGTTTAATGCGGTAAATAGACATGCAAATTTACCTTTTTCTCATAACGTGAAACTGATTAAGTTAAACTGTCTCCTTAATGGTTACTCTTAATAAATACTGTAAAACATTATGTCAATATATTTTCAGCATGTTAAGAAGAGCTTTTCAACAGATGTTTGAACCATCCTTCTGTTCTGAGCAAAGGTCAATAAAATGTCAGTGTTTAAATAATCTGCTTGAGTTAATTCAGCTAGTGACAATGAAAAAATAGATATGAGGAAAATGAGAGAGCAAACATAGGGACTGGCACTAGTCTTACGCAAAAGACGTACATTCTTTTGTATTATGTCTTATCTCTAAATGGGGGCCTCCGTGGCCGAGTGGTTAAGGTCGCTGACTTCAAATCACTCGCCCCTCATCGATGTGGGTTCGAGCCTCACTCGGGGCGTTGAATTCTTCATGTGAGGAAGCCATCCAGCTGGCTTACGGAAGGTCGGTGGTTCTACCCAGGTGCCCGCTCGTGATGAAATAATGCACGGAGGGGCACCTGGGGTCTTCCTCCATCATTAAAGCTGGAAAGTCGCCATATGACCTATCATGTGTCGGTGCGACGTAAAATCCAAAAAAAAAAAAAAAAAAAAAATTATCTCTAAATATTTAGATAACACAGATATATAAATGACTGCTCGGCTTTTTATATTTCATTCTCTATCTGCTGCAGTGTAATAGTTCAAGTCTTCCGCAGTACATGCAATTTTAACATGTTGAAAAACGGTGGGATATAAGCCGAATATGCAAGGACGTTTAAAGTATGAGCGTTGCACAGATATTCGGGCCTAGTTTTACAAATTTCCATGTGGAATGTAAACTACGCATCTGTCTAGTTTCCCAAAATATTTCTTTTTTCATTCGCATTACCCATGACCTTTATTAGAAAGTCTTTCTTAAATTTGAGGTGATCATCCGAGGACTGAAATATTACTTTTCATTTGTATTGAATTTATAATTGGACTCTTTTATATATAACAATTGAATTATTACCTGATACAGCTAATTGCCGAAGGACAAAGAACACTGCAACCACGAGCATACACAGTCTCAAAATCGTTTTCTAAAATGGGAGATAAACTTGATTTAAAAAAAAAAAATAGACACATTTTCTTTTCTTTAGCCCTTATCATTCACCGAAGATTATTCACGGACTACTTTGTTAATATTGATTTGATCTTGAAGCAAACAAAAGTGTTACTAATGTTACTTCATTACCCACCTTCCAACCAAGATTGATGTAGCTTTAACTCTCTCGATATTTCGATGCGTAGACCTTTTTACCTTTGTCCCGACGAGGTCGAGATACGAGAGTTGACTGTATATGAAACATTGTAAAGGAAAGAAGGTTTTCCAATACTTCAGACGCTATATGAAATAATACAAATACGAAAAAAGTTATGTAACAAATTAAATTAGATATACATTGTATTAAAGATGTGACCAGGCAAGCCGAAGGAGTTGTATATTGACCTCATTATAGGTTTTCATCAATGTTTTCAGAAAGCGTAATGTGTAATTGACATGGTCATTTTACAACAGGGTTATTGACTTACAAATTCGAAAACACATAATACCGACATTTTGTGTATAATTCAAAGACTGTTTGATTTTATTTCGTGTTACATAAATGTAGTCTAATAACCCTTGAAAATTTATAACATGTCATTGGTAAAAGTGAGATTTAAACATAAAACACGTGTGTGATCATACTGGTGCCCGCACTCCTGTCACTGTACGCAATTTTTGACTGAGTGAAGGGCCATTATTCTAGTCTAGCTATGTGAAATCCAAATTAAAACACCGGGTGAACAACTTCAACTGCTGAATAGCATGTGAAGTTTGATGACTCGATGTAAAATACTTCCTGAGATAGGCACGACACAAATGAAGACGGAAAGACGGATGGATGAACAACGGCAAATCTAAATAACCCTCTTATCCCCCCAAAAAATAAAATAAAAAATAAAAGAGAAAGAAATAGGGGTGGGGTACAGATATAGTTGAAAACAAGCATTAAAATCATACATACCACCATATTAACGTGTTTTAGAGAAATGAATAACAATATGCGACACTCGTTGTGACATTTCACTTGTGCATTGTTTGATAAATGGACACATCTGTTCATAATCAATCAGGGAATTACAATTGTCTAACCCAGTAATATATATGAGAATACACATTGAAAGGATGCAGTCTAAAGAATTTATAAAGGTAGCGATCTGATTTTTTTTTATTCTTAATATGTATGCGACTGAAAACGTGCAAACAAACATAAACATAAACATATTTGACTTTTATAAATTTTACAAACTAAGTAACAAAGCTAATTGCTCACAAGCAGACATTAGTATACATTAGATTTATTAGATTAGATTTAAATCTCGTCTTTAATTTTCACTGTTTGGCTTGTTTCCGGTGCTTCCGAGGGATCTACTTTTCAGAGTTTAGAAACATATCTTAATATATATAAAGCCCCTACATTTCTAATGCTTTTTTTTCTGAATGACGGAAACATTTAGCAGTTTATCTTATGAAATTTAAGCTCTTAATTTTAATATAGACCGTAAAGATTTGAGACGTAAAATAGCTACTACATGCACATAATGCAAACAGTTCCGTAAGTACTCAATATTTGATTACTAAAGGCCAATAGCTGAACGAAAATTTCATTTTTTCCGGAAGAAATCTTTTTTATTGTTAGCGAGGTTAGGAAATTTATAAAGTACTGGCGTTTAAACAATGAATATAACAGAAATCCTGTTAAATTCTTTATCACAATATATTCGATTATATGACAAACAAAGCTTTTCTCTGGATAACTGCTTATAGTTCCGTCTTTCCATAGATTACTTTTAAATGATGGATGCCTTTATTCATTATTTTCATTTGAGTTACGTGCAGGTCAATGTTTCAAACATACATTTCAACATATGTCTTTAAATCATTCTTAGACTCGCATCGTTCAGGGTGTCTTTATTCTTTGAAGACAAATAGAATTCGAAAGAATTTCAAAAGATCAAAAATCTTTGTTTTTTTTATTTTTCAAATTTATCAACATGCGAAATTTACACAGTAGACTGTGTAACCCATTTTCAGTAGTGACTGAAAGTAAAGTTATAAAATACTTGAACAGTTTGACTGCAGTAACAAGTTAAGATGGCATTCACTATAATATTGTTAGAGGTGGGGCTCCCGATAGCTTAATCCGACATGAAAATCTACTGAACCTCCACAAATGAAACGTGTATAAATAAAACTTTGAACAATAAAAACACTTTAGTACGCTATCTTCCTAGATATTTCAATAACAATTTGAGTATTGATCAGACGCTCGCACATTGTTATTATCAGTCAGTAAATAAATCAGACTTTTGTTACGTCAGAGGGTAACAATTTCTTGTTACAGTAAATAAAAGTAACAAAAAGACAAACCAGCAACTATTAACAATAACAAAATTTTATTCATGAGTTTAAGTAACAATTCAAATAACTTCAAAAATGTCAAAGAGTCGTAATATCCAATCTTATATGTAAAAATAGTCCAAATCCTGTCCAGGTCAAATTTAAATCCAATCAGAATAAATTCCACAATATTTCACAACAGTTCAAAAGTAACTTTAGTATTTCCAAAAATTATAATTCCTCTCTTCGAAGATAGCTTTTTAAATCCAAAATTTACAAATAATCCTTCAAAATATTAAATATCCAAATTGGTAATATTTTGTTATTAGAAATACAGGAAAGTTTCATTAATATCTATTATCTAAGTTCTGTCCTAATCCTAAAACATCTCACTATTTATTGTATCATGGAAGATTCCAGAAATCTCATGTTACACTAAGAATAGAAAGAACATTCTGGAAAAACCAAGGACAATCCTTTTAAAAATAAGTGTTTATAAGTATTGTTATAGAACACAAGAGAATGACTTTGTTCTGGTACACAATTTACATGATGTCTTAAAACTAGGTCAACAAACATAGACTAATTAATAAAATAAATTTTAAGGAAGAATGAGGAATGTCACACCAAACACTTTTTAGAAGCATGTATGAAATTATTCACGTTTTCCATCGTTTGCTAACTATTCCCAGGTAGTTATTTTAACCGCGCTTTCTGCATTTCCTTATTTTTTTAGTGCACTGTTGAAGTGATTGTTAACTGATAATGCTTCACTTGAGGTTGAATATCCTTGTTTATTCTCTCCCACCATCGCTAACAGGCATTGATAGTATGTACTTGTAGCAGTACGCGAACATTAAAGGCAGATTTATATGTTGCATTTTACCTGACTGTGATTTAAACATGAGTATTCATCTAGTTCTAGAGAGATTCCTCAGACCAGACACTATATCTCCTTAAAGTTCATACAGAAAAATAAGATCCACAAGTACGTATCTTAAATGTATATCCATATATCTTATGGGTTTTAGGCATATCCAGTTTCTTGATGATTATTACTGCTGAGCTATTGTAACCATATTAGCACATTAAATGCAGATATATATATTTAGCATTTGACTTGGTTGAATTGAATCAGTATGGCGTTATGTGGCGATGAATTTAAAGAAGTCAAAACTGAATTGTTACAATCAGTAAAGTATATGCTATCATTTATTCTGTCTCGTCTCATTAACCTAGTATATGGAGTATGCATGCACATTCAAATTTTACATCTCAGTAGGAGATCAATCTAAAGACGTGCTCCCTTTTGTGATGCATATTTTATCCGAAGGATAGAAAATAGTTGTCATTTCTAATATGCATATTATTAGTTTGGTGAAATTGTCTGATATCATAGCAATATGCTTTTGCGCAGATATCAATTCATCTAGGTTTTCAAAAAACATTTGATGCATCATTTAAAAATTGGTGACACACACAGCAATATTGAATAAAAACACGGAGAAATAATAGATTTAGTGCTATTTCTTCCAACGCGAATGACCGTTAAATTTCATTTTGCCCTTTCATTTAGATAAGACTTACAATCTTTGCAAACAATATTTAGGAAGGAACAGATTAAATTGTATCATTAATATTTAATGTTTCTACATTATTAATAATATGACAAACTGTAACTTAAGAATCATTTAATAATTGCTTTTCATTGATATAACTGAACATATCAGTGAAACAAGATTCCTTAAACCTTCAAAGATCTGTGTACCAAAAGAACAAATAACACAATATGCAGAATGAATGTCAAACTTGAACATATAGCAATTGGGTCGAACATAATTGAGTACGATTCTTATGTCGGCTGTTTCCATAAATGCTTATTGACATATCAAGTATCAAACGCTTCTTCCCAGAAGACTGACTGAACCGGTTACGGGGTTAACAACATAACAACAGCGGGAATTTTCTCACACTTTTGAATTAAACCCGTCAATAATATATCTTTTACGGCTTCTTGTACTGAATAAAATGGAATTTTATACCCACTTTTGAATGTCTCCAGTATAAAATCATTAGCATCAATCTTTTGTAAAAAATCACTACACTGAACCTATCTTTAACAATTATTGCTTTTTGACCCTGTTCATACTCAAAATATTCATGCTTAAAGTTGTCATCGTGTAAATCATAACAATGACATCTAAAAATAGAATACTCAACTGTCAAATCTGATGACTGATTGACTCTGCTTGTTGACTCTGCTTGTTGAAGGAACCTGACCTGTAGGGACAATCTTTCCTGTGGTGCGTGAAGGCTCCGCAGGCGAGGCAAAGGATTTGTTTTAATTTGTCGTGATTATAGTAATCAACTTCGACTATTTTCCACTAACTTTCAATTTTGGCTCAAACAAAACTCATTCAAAAGATAGTTCATGTATATTTTTGGACATTCAGAAGAACGTAAGACGTGATTTTATATATTGTTAAATTTTGTTTTGTGTTTTCGTTTGGTTTGATCCTCAAGACCCACGGAATGCATACGCAGCACTTTGCAGACAAGTCTACATTGTTTGCTTCTCATTCCTGCTGAAAAAATTAGGGATCATCAGACAAATTGCACCGGACTAATAAGGAACTAGTAATTCAAGACAACTATGATCATTGATATATGATTGTAATATATCGGTTTTTTTTCTCCTTCTGCAAGAAACCATAAACATTGCATCTATTTATAAATATTTACATTCACCCTATTCTTTTCCATTGAAACTTTTGACGTTCATTTCGTATGAACAACAAAGGTAAAAGCGCGAAAGCTACGTCATCGCTGCTTAGTGATAACCGACCGCTGTTTTGACGATGTCCGCATATAGTCAGGGAGAACGTTCCTTAGATCACGTCGCAGTTGTTCCGTCTGGTGAACAGAATGGCTGGGAAGCTGATTTTCATGTTTAATGCTACAAATTATATGCCATTCATAATGTTATATAGTTTACAAATGGAAAGGAAATATAATGTAAATATAAGAAATGAAACTATTTTTGTGTTCATTCGAAATGAACGAGAGAATAGGATCGGCAAATTAAACATGAATCGCTAGCGCGATTCGTGGATTTGCCGATCCTCTTTTGCCATTAATTTCGCATGAACACCGAAAAAATCATTTCATTTCTTAACTAAAGTTCAGTACTTCCAGAAATTTAAAAGCTTTGATCAAGTGTATCAGCTATCACATCATTGTTACTTACGGTTACCAAAATGTGATCAACGGAGAGACATTTCCGAAAAAATGGACAAAGCCAACACTACATGTATCTGCATTTCATGGGAAATAATAACCGGACGATTCAATTTACGTTTGTTCTAGTTATTGGTTAAGATATCAATCGGGAAATAAGTGGTCCTCTCAACTATCGTGCCTATTATTGGTATCAGGCTATAAATTATGATTGTTTTTGGTAAGAGGCCAACCTTTCTTGACTGAGGAAGAGGTATCTGTTTAGCCCGGTTCTCGTTATAATGTTGGTTAACATTTGTTGGTACGTTTTAGTTTAATCCACTGGCCCGAGTATTTCGTAACCTCACATAGTAACTTGTCTTGGTAAGAGGGAACATGCTTTTGGGGAAGGGACCTCAAAGGAGAAATTCACTTTGGATAATTTCAAATCTTCAACGACTGAAGAATTCAATCTTCCATCGAAATATTTAAATATTACTCGGAACAAACGTTATTAATAAATATGTGTCGCATGAAGCCAAAATCGGAATTTCAAAGATCAATGTCGCTCTCAGAGGTCAAAGATCACAAGTTTCGAAACAATCAAAGGGTACTGTTATTCCTTGGCATAAATATCCTTGTAAAAAGGTGCCGTGTCGCGGACAAAATACAAGTCTGTATTACAAAGGATCATATGTCTGCGATTGCTCAAGACATTTTAAAGTTTCTTGGCAAAACTGATACTCCTAACAAAATTACATTTCGTACTCAGGATCCAGGCAAGTAGCCACATTCTGAGATCAAATTTGTGTAGGCTTTATTTCCGTTCACCTCCATAATTCTACTTTCCCTAAATAAATTTAAATATTAATTGACACACAGGTTAGCCATAAGACGATGAGTTGTAATTGAATGTCAATGTGACACTAGGAGTCAAAGATTGATATGGCCTGTTTCATAACTCTGGAATCTTTCTAGGGGTATCAATATGATTTGGCATGATTTTTTGCATAACGAGATTTTTGTACTAGTCAAACATCCAACATAGAAAAATACCACAGGCCACTTAACACGACATAAAAGGAAATGTTGCAAGCTTGGTTTGAATGAGCCTGTTCTTGGATGGTAGCGGAAATGCAAGCTACCGTCCGCACCCTCTAGCTCGGGGTTGAGCAGAACTCAACATTTACACATGCTTCAAGTACCAAAATATAATGTAGAGACATCCGCTTATGTATTCACACGGCAGTGCACGTGGAACTTCAATGATACACAAAGTGCAATTCCGTGTAAAATAGTCCTAAGTTAAAAGTAGTCACTGCAAGCACTTACAAAATAAATGCGAATGTGAGCATTTATTGACCAAATGTTAATGTCAAAATGAAAAGTCTTTAAAACTAGTACCACTACCTTGAAATGAATCAGTAATTCCATGTAGAATCAAAATAATACGCGCAATATCCAGGTCAAACACTCCAACTTTTCAACTACGTAGGTCGTATGTTTTGTGCTAAAAGGTGGTTACTCTGTCATTTTTCACTGTTTTCGATAAGCGCACTGTCTTTACTTCAGGAATTTCTAATA
The DNA here is from genome assembly GCF_021730395.1 of Mercenaria mercenaria. Classification (NCBI taxonomy): domain Eukaryota; kingdom Metazoa; phylum Mollusca; class Bivalvia; order Venerida; family Veneridae; genus Mercenaria; species Mercenaria mercenaria. The sequence goes on from NC_069378.1 coordinate 61,134,016, forward strand.
ATCATTGTGTTTAAAGGCAAAGAAAATCTCCTATATAAGTGACCACCACCCCACCCCAAATACCAGACTTTTTAATCCCCAATATACAAGATCCTGTCTGGTCCACTCTGATAAGGGTCCATAAAACCCCGGTAGACTTGACATGTCAGAGAATCATAAATTTTATTGCCTACAGATAAATTGGTTATTTCCTGTGCATTTTATTGATTGAAGTGCTGTTTTTTTTTCAGAATGTACACAAAATCATTTTAATTGATAATATACTAATTTTGATTGCTCAGTCATGTTGAATAATTTCCCGGCCAATTAAATTATAACTCTTATAGCAAAGCAATTCTGACTCCTCAACAATAAAATAATTATTTAAAACTTAATATTTATTTAAAGAGAAATTACAAGTTTGTTTATTCAATAATTATGATCTTTTTATCAAAAGTAACAAAATAAAACCAGAAAAAGATAATTGCTGGATTTTATTAGAAATTATTTAAAGAAGCGTTCAGTTGCATTTTAATAGATAAAAAAGGAATATGGACAGAAGGATTTTATATATTAAAATGCATAATTCCCCTTGTGTTGTCTAAATAATGTTTTTCTTATGTATAATAAATCCAGCAATAAAGATATATCATTGTTCAAAATACACATAATTTATTATTTCTAAAAGCTATGTGCCTGAATGCATTTTTTATATTTTTGATAAAAAACAGCAATGATGAGATGTAATTGTTAGAAAACTTGATTTATTTAAAATATGATAAAAACACTGTTGTATCTTATCACTTTGTTTATTTAGCCCTATTTCAGTCAAGCTTTCTAAACTCGTTATAAAGGTGAGAACTGATTTGCTATAAAGGTGAGAAATGTCACCTGCAATTTATTTACTGCACGGTAGCTATACAGTAGCTTGTTATGATAAACAGAAGCAAGTCTATCAATGGTCCAGGCTTGTGTATTGGCCATTACCACCAATACGCAGACCTTATCATTCCCATAGGCCACATACCAGGCATACCAGAACCAGTGTCTTTAACATTGGAATTTGGCACAATAAAACTGAATGACAATAATATAATTTGTCTTGCAGGAATCGTGTTTTTGCCTCCAAAATGCTGACAGTATTGAAACTAAGATTTCAGTGGTTGTTTTTATAGCCAACAGTTTCTTGATATGTTGTGAAAATATTGATCAAGAGGACTTGACACATATTTACAAAAACCTTCTTGACACTGAACACTTTAATTTAGAAAACCTTACAAAGGAATACAGCAAAGTTTGTCCATTTGACTTTGACGATTTACCTGGATTACAAGTGTGTGAGCGTGGTTCAACGAAAAGGAAAAGGCTGGTTTAATAAAACATTATACTCTATGATAGCGTCTTGTCCAAGTTATTGGAACGGTTCAGGTCGCCTGTTCCTAAATAGTAAGGAAGAAATTCCAGTAACATCTCTCACTACGCGGTTAACGACGAGAGAACAGACGCCATATTATTTACCATATAAAAATGCATTCTGCAAATTGTGTAACATTATACCCGATTCATTTTTCTCCGTCAATGACGAATTGTATAGCACTTGGGTACATGTTAGGAATATAAGCGAACAAACCGTGTATTAATGAAGATCACGTGCTCGAAATTGTTGGAAAATTTTTATTTCTTGACATTCTCTCGCTTCTCGTAGCTGCGCGTGAGTCTAGTTGCTCCATATGGTTTGTTCCCACAGGAATTTGGAGTAATGTTTATTCAGAATTAATTATCGAACGTGATGAATGTTAGGATTTACCATTTATTGATCGAATAACTTGTATGGACGAATTTGGCAAGTATCATTTCGACTCTTACAGAAAACTATTTTCTCTATTGACTAATGACTGGGAAGTTGTACTGCGCTTTGAGAAACGAGTATCAGTAGAGATAACACAATGTGCCGAAACTGTCGCCTCATCAACAAATCAGACGAACGTAAGTCTTGAAACGTATTGCAATTTTTTCCACGTACGTATCAATTTTTAATATTTCGATTATTTTTAAAACTTCAGATTCCCTTTTTTACGTTTCATAGTATTACATACATGTGCTAGTTCAGTGTGATCACTTAAAAATTCAACGAAAAAGTAGTAACGTTAGTACACATTTACATTTTTATATGAATAAATAAATAAAATTCTCGCTTGGAAACCAAAAATGATTTTCTATATGTCTTATTCTATTTCATTATTGTTTCCAGGAATCATGTCGATAAATACTATGCTCAAAAGGTCATGCTTTAGTTAACGATTCATGCATAAACGAATACAATACGTGCGGAAATGTACTGTACGAACTACGTTGCAGAGCTGTTGTCTCGAATATGAAAGAGGAGACTGTTTTATTCGGGAATGGCAGCGTAAGTCAAGCTGATGGAATAACGTTTGCAGGTATCAACATATGTGATGGAATTCAGGGCATCATCCAAGGTCAAATTAACGAGAATAGTTCCTATTCATTTCAAGAATGCGAGGTAAAGATAGACCTGAATTGTTCCGGAGATTATATTGCAGACATCGTTATTGGCTCAACATTAGAAATATCTTTATCTATTTTAATCTATTTTACGAAAGAGTTGCCTGTAATTGAGAAAACTCTTGTTGATTCTTCGACACCATCTTTTGTTTTAAGTATTGTTAGAGGTTCCTTTGTCACATTAACACTCACGACTTTGGACTTAAGTTTAAGGAATACAATTCATCCGCGATGTAGTGTAAGGTTTGCTAATGAAACTGCTGCTTCGTTTATTTCAAAACTGATTATTGTCACCTAACTCCTGATATGCCCTCAGACTGAGCTGTTAAAACATAAATTCATTATTGATAATGCTTCTGATACATTACAACTTGTAAAGAACAAATAAAAGTGGAAAATTATTTCATTAGAGGCGGGAGAGCTGGAACATATCTGGATGATTTCAATACGTATTTAGAAGTAACAGTCTCTATTCAACTTCTTCAAAGAATCTATAAAGTGGTTGACAATGTGTGTACTATTTTATCATTATTTTGTCTCTTAATCACTTTCCTTACCTACTGCATCTTTCAATCTCTCCGCAACATTCCTGGCATTAACAATATGAATCTGACAATTTCGCTTTTTTTTGTGCCCAGTTAACCCTAAAACTTGGTATTTGGCAACCAGTTGATTCTACCTTTTGTCCGGAATTTGGCATTTTAATACATTTCATTTGGCTGTCTACGCTCTTTGCTATGAATGTCACGTGGCCGCTTTTAATTCTAGACGCCTTTTTGGAAATGTCTGTTTTTTTTTCTTTCCTTGCACTTACCTTAAACGCTTTTCAGGGTGTTTTTATATTCATTTCCTTTATCTGTAACAGGCGAGTTCCTACTAAGTGTCGAATGTGTTGTTCTGAAGACATCAACAGTTCACGCTCAAGAGATAGGCCACAGATGAAACCTGATACTAGTATTGATGAAAAGTGTCTAGGTAATGGAAACAAATAACGGAGCATCAGATGCTCAAATTTCGGAAGATAGAAGGGATTTGAGTATACTAGTAATGACAAATATTGTGAAAGTAACGGTATGTATGATACATGTTGCTGGCCTTTCTAAACACTTGTGTATATATTTGAAAAATCCTGCCTCGATAGTAACCATGATGTATCTAAGGGTCACTGTATGTGCACGAAATTTTTTTATATGTTGTTACCTGTATACATTTGAAAGCCTCTTCATTAGATCATTTAGAGAGTTGGGATAGCGCATGTTTTTTCATGTTATAACAACAGCACGTTAAAGCGAGAATCGCTCTGTTTACATACGTTTTCTCTCCTATTAAAACAACCCCAAAAAGTGACAAGAAGAACAGTTTTACGCTAGAATCTGTCATTCTAATCTTGGTTTCTTTATTTAAGTTTTAGATAGTCCCTGTTTTTATCGAAATAATAATGAATAGGTTTATTGTGGAATCTCGACATCGTCTCTTCTAAAATACCAAGACGTTTATTTGATGAAGTCTGCAAAATTATAACTCAGACAAAATGATTTTTGACGCTTAAACCAAAAAATAAAATTTTATAAATCTGATGACTTTCAGAAAAAGAGAAAAAAATCACATTTATTTCTGTATCATTTACGGGGCCTCCCTGGCTGAGTGGTTAAGGTCGTTGACTTCAAATCAATAGCCCCTCAACGATGTGGGTTCAAGCCTAACTCAAAGCGTTTAATTCTTCATTATGAGGAAACTATTCAGCTGGTGTACGGAATGTCGGTTGTTCTACCCTGATGTCTGCCCGTAATGAAATAATGCACGGCTCCTACATCATCGAAGCGAGAAAGTCGCCATATTAATCGTTAAATGTTAAAACCAACAGAACAAACAAACATATACAAATCTAACACTGTCCTAGGTACTAGTAGTGCAATATTAATTGCTTCATTTTTAGTTTTTTTTATGTCTCTGTTTTAAATGCTTCATCTTTGTTAATTTCTGTTTTATATATGTTTGTTGGAAAATAGCTCAGGAGATAATGTTAATTTGTTATATTTTATCTTGTATCTTTTATGAAACTTATTTTTTGAAAAGTTTATCTTTGTTAATTTCTGTTTTATATAGGTTTGTCGAAAAATAGTTCATGAAATAATGCTTATTTGTTGTATTGTATCTTGTATCTTTTATGAAATTTATCCAATTTATCAAATCTGTGAAAAGGTGATGCAACAAAAATATTACCTATGCGACTGCAGCGACTGCAAAAAACATGAAAATACTCTATTCTAAGTATTCTAAAGAGAATGAATGGTAGAGTCCCGCTCTTGATGATTGGTAATCCCCGTTCTGTTATATATCCGCGTTATGTAATTTTAGGTATTGAAATCCGTGTCTACTCGTGTTACATTACATCCAAATAGACCTTTACAACGGACACGGACAATATAGACGTACTAGGTACTATGGTCAAAATCTGGGGGATTTCTCAAAGTATAAAAATTAAAAAACATAACCGCAGAGATGCGTTTTATTTTCTAAGACACCAAATTCAAATGTTTTTGCCTAATTATCAAGACACAGCATATTTTTATAATTCTTGACAGTGTTATACTCTGCTAGGAATAAATATTGCCTGTGTAAGGAGAACACAGACAAACACACATATATCTACATTTTACGAAACATTTACAAGTTCAGTTTAATAACATATCACTTTCCTTTAACATGTTTAATTTTACTTGTTGCCTGCCATTTGATAAAATAGTCTTTTAGTTTTGTAAATTAACGACATTTAACTTGTCAGTCTGACAACAATCAACCCAATCAGTAAAACAAATTTTGAACAGTTGATCTTTTTCATCTTAGCGGCCAAAACTACATTCTTAAGGTGGGTTTTAGCAATACACCAAGTCTTGTGACAATATGTCTCAATCAGAACTAAATTCATTTCCCGGTAGCTGTTTCTCTACGTAATAACCAAGTTTGGTCAAACTAGTTCAATCAAATTATTATAGTAAATCGGAGAAAAAGATTTATCGTTTTAGATACAGCAACCTTGACCCAAGCAACTTGAAATGAATTTTAAGCTGGAGTTTTTATAAGCATGTAATATCCCAAGATTAACCTCAAACGTTTGTCTCTATTTTAAGTATCAAATAAGTTTAAAATTAGCTGCAGCTGCCAATGTATCCAAGCCTTTTATGACTGGAACCAAATACCCGTTTAACTGAAATTATGTTCCATGTTGTTACAAAAAGTAGACTTTCTTTATAACTTAGCGCCACATCGGAAGTATCATTAGCTCTTTCTTCGACTCAACTCACCTCGTTTGCCACCAATAGCAGGTGGAGCCAGTGTTTACAGGCCGTGTTACAGCTCATTTTGTTTCTATTTTTTCCTCCAACACACTGACACTTAGACACTGATCACCAAAACATGAGACATTAAAATAGATAAAATTTTTATTCTTCAAAACACCCAAACCCTAAACCCCTCACCCTCCCACAGCCTCCCACCCCGATACACTTCTACACCGACCCTCAGTTATTCATTGTAATTGCTATTCATATTCCTTTCTTTTTTCAATTATTTGTGTTTCTTTTTTTATTGTTTCAGTACAGCCTACCCTTTCCCACATAATAACAAATAGGTCAAAGATCTGTATTTTTTCTACCGCATTGACTGCTTTCTGTAAGCCTATACAATGTGCTACTTTACTGGGCTAAACCTTTATCTCACTATGCGCTTTTATTTATAATCATATTATATTCTTAATACAAGTTCCAAAAACATGTTTGAGAAAACCCCCCAAATTTTAACGAAGTACAGAGTACGTTTACATTTACATTCCCATGTCCGTGTCCGTGATAAAGGTCTAATACCATACCGGAATACATAAACCCTCGGAAATTGCCAACTTCCATCATGAGCCCACTACTTTTATTTACTAAAAATTTAGTGCGAGTTGTAATCAAAGTATTCTCCAAAAAATATTTTACAGTATTGAGAAAATACATTATTACCTCATGTTATAAATGCGGCACATTGTTTGTAACCTTCTGTAATTATATGTTATTGCTATGCTCTGTTTATGCCTATCAGTAATGTTTTATGAATTAAAGAGGTTTATGTTGTAAAATGGATTTTGTCAATATCTGATTATACAAAAATATGGGGTAAAGTTATTACAGCTTTCCATGATTTTGAAAAAAAGTTAAGAATGAAGGAAATAAGATCGTCATTCATTTAGACAGGAAGTGTCAGACATATTAAAAAAACTATATACAAGTGAAATAAAAGTGTACTATGTAAGTAATCCAGAAATGGCATTGAACATAATAGTGTAACATGAATCATTAGTAAGCAAGAAAGAAGAATGAATAAACCATTAACCCTTATCATGCCAGACACCATTGATTCCGCCTTTGCCACCAATGTAGATTATGCTGCACATCCGGACATTTTGATGAAGATCTGCACTGTTCGAAAGAGAGTATAACTTTTGGTAAGCACCCCTTGAAAAAGTTAATAGTAATGTCCAAATGGAAAGATACACAAAATCATTATAGAATTTCAACAAGGAAAGGTCTATTTGCCTTTATGCTTACATGAATTGACCAGTCACAAACTTACCAATGTAATATTAAAATTATTGTTTAGTTCCAACCTAAAACAATGTGTATTTTATACATACAGGGGCCTCCGTGACCGAGCAGTTAAGGTCGCAGACTTTAAATCACTTGACCCTCACCGATGAGGGTTCGAGCCTCACTCGAAGCATTGAATTCTTCATGTGAGGAAGCCATCCAACTGGCTTACAGAAGGTCGGTGGTTCTACCCAAATTCCCGCCCATGATGAAATAATGTTCGGAGGAGGGGCAGCTTGGGTCTTCGTCCACCACCAAAGCTGGAAAGTCGCCATATGATCTATAAGTATGTCGGTGCGACGTTAAACCCAACAAGAAAAAAAATAAACACACAAACATCTTATACATATCTAAGAATGTACAGACATTTTATAATTTTACGACATTATTAGGGCATTTTTAAGCTTATTCTTGAAAGATATCCATCCATATATATATATTCCTTTCAAGAATGAGCATAAAAATGTCCTAATAATTTACCTTCTATATTTTAATGAAACGTTTCCAATGTTCATCAGTGTATCTTATTTGAAATATCCATACGATTGCTATTAAAGAACATCATTATCAGAAAATGTCGTATTTATTACTCACCAGCAAGGTGGAAAATAAAATCTGTAAAAAGATCCTTTCGAAGCAAAGAATGCAACCAAGAAAAATAGTAACAGACTCGGTTTGCATGAGTCTGTTCATGAGAAGAAATGCAATATGCAACATCTCTCATGCGCCCTAGGACCGGCTTAAGGAGGACTCTGTTACATATATTTTAAATGGACTCCATGGTCCCAAAGGACCAGAAAATATAACAACACTTAATCCAAGTACGGGTAGACTTTTTACGGCCGCCACACGACACTTAAAGATTGCTATTGTGATAGATGATAAAATCTGTAAAAAGATCTTTTGGAAGCAAAGAATGCAACCAAGAAGAGTAATAGCAGACTCGGTTTGGCTGAGTCTGTTCATGAGAAAATAAACGTGCAACATCTCTCACGCCCCGAAGCACCGGTAAAAGCGGAACTCTATTACACTAAAAACAAAAGTTAAATCAGAATCATTATGCTACAGTTTGTTGAAAAGAAATACGAATTTTATTAAATAAGGTAATGTAGTTTTCTAAAAAATAACATTTTACACAGATGAAGAAACGAAAAATGTCTTATTTTTTTTGGGAAAACAATACAGTTTCTTTTCATAATTTTATCATTTGATGGTTTTGCATGAAGTATGAATAGTTGGTTCTAACTGATGTTTGTATCATTTGATATTTTCAGGGTAACGTTATTTGTAAGATTAGATTTTGAGGAAGGCAGATTTTGCAACTGCCACCAGTGGTTCTAAAAAACTACAGACCCTAACAAACATATCTATATGAAAAAGATATCATGGCATTCTATACAAAGATTACACACACCCCTCCCTCCCAAAAAATGCACAACATGATCTTCATGCGGTACGTATTGTACAATAATTGCAACGCATAGATAGTGAAATCACTAAAAGGGGAATATCGCATATCTACATCACAATATAAGGCTGCACGAACACAATAATCTGAAAATAAGACAAGAGAACGGGAGGTTGCATAGGCAACAAAATTTCATAATATAACAACGGTTTGATTCTGATTGATATAAACAATTTACTAAAAATAAAGTACACTTATATTTAAATCAAAGATTCACTATGACAATCTTTCATTAAAAGTATACCATGAAAGTATGCTGAGGGTCCAGGGGTGCAAATGCTACAAAATTTAATAACTTAACAGAATACTGATTCTAATCTATATAAAACAATAAACTTAAAAGGAACAGGATTGTAAATCCAACAAATCAGTAAAAAATGAAAATATGCCGGGGGTACAGAATAGAATAAGTGGAAACTCCACGGGTCGTTCAACACGACAAAAACGAAAATGTTGTAGGCACGGTTTGATTGAGCCTGTTCATGGACAGTAGTGGAAATGCATACTACCGTCTACGCCCTCTAGCCCCAGGTTGAGCAGAACTCAACATTTACACATGCTAAAAGTACAAAACCGCAGATGTATTCATACGGCGGTGCACATGGAACCTTCAATGATACACGTGTTGTGGCGTGTAATTCCATGAAAAGCGGCGTATGGTCCCCAGATACAATAATGGGTTTGCCCCAAACGAGAAAACAATGGGCAGAACTAAACAAACTTGAATTTAGAATGGTGGTCTGAGGTTATGCACCTATCAATATTTCGCCCCAGGAAGTGGGGCGGCGGGCTGACCTAGGAGAATGTGACATTTTTCCTTTTTCGGAGTCTAAATCCCCACCCTGGAGCAATGGCAGTTTGTCAAAATCCCCTCAGTTGGAGTGTTTTGCATATCAAGTGACCCAGGGGATGGACTATAATTAATATCCATGAACTTATATAAGGTTCTTGCATTTCACATACAGTCATTAACAGGCAATAAGTCTGACAGTTTCAATTCATTTTCATTACATTTGTGTATCAAAAAATTCACTCTGCCTGTATATTAGAAATTGCCTCTGCCTCCTCTGCCATTCAAATCTTGATACACCGACCCCCATATAGTTAATTCTGGAATCGCCCTATCATATACATTTAAATAAGAGCATTGCCTAATGGGGGAAGATGCTAACACTCGACATTGTTTGCCCATAAAGGGGTCAACTTTACGTAGATCAATGTGAAGGTCTTTCCCCAAGGGTTATTGTGTCCAAATATCATTCAAATCTTTAAATTTTATATTCAATATGCCTCAAACCTGAGTGAGAGGTTATTATAGAATCTAAATAAAATATTTACAAAAAAACAAACTTTGAAACGGCAACCTTATGACCTTATGACAACTAATCATAGCTTTTAACAGCTATAACCTTATACACTGGTAACACAGTACATTAGGGAGATTCCAGAATTAACTATATGGGGGTCGGGGTGGGGGATGGGGTCGGACAGCAACAAAATTTTGGAAGCATTCGGAAATTCATTTTTTATGAGTGTTTGTTCTCACAATAATCGTCTTTATGGATGTTGGGCTGATTGTAGAAATATAAAAATATGGGTGGGTGGGTGTGTGTGTGTGTTTGATCACCTCTCTTAATTAGTTACGGACATTTTCCTTTCTTTTAACTACAAGTCGTTACTTTACTGACCGCGATACACCGAACGCAATTTTGACATCACCGATCTAAGAAATATGACTTTTTTTCTGTTCATTAAATATTTCATTTTTCTGTCTCATTCTTGATAAATTTGCAGTCAGCGCCCTTAATCGCCGAGAGTATGTCTGTTGACATTTCTTTACATATTAGAATCGTGTCACCGATTATGTACTATATCTCGCATTTGTGAAGAAGTCAATAAAGTCAGTGAAGACCTATTGATACTTCATTTTCCCGAATTTCATTCGCGCTCGTGTCTGATGAAATCGAGACAGGCCGAAACGAAAATATGTGTGAATTGAGTAAAGGTTCTTTGGATGTAGATCCCTTTTCACTAATATTAGTCGAGTTTTTTCCATGCTGCACAATTACTTTAAAGAGGCGTACAGAATCCTCGTGCAATATCACACAAAATGATGTAATCGTAAGTTAATAAATCAATGGTACCGATTTCATTATCCGATGCCGACGTAAATAACATAGCGTCATCATCGATATTAAGGACACAATCTTTGCTAATACGTGGCCTAACATGTATTTGAACTATTTAAACTGTTTGCACACGCGGTTTATCTATTTTTTTCTCGAACTGTTCAGTTAAATCGCTTATGCATCAATGCAAAGTTAAAAAAGTTAAACTGTAAACAAGAGCTGACCGTGAGGCAGGGCGCTCAACTTTTCTCTGTGCTTCACTCTGAATTAAAGCTTTGCCAGTAAAAACTTCATGAAACTTAAACCAAATAATTCTATGTTAAAAAGGGGCATACCTCTGTCAAAATTCAGAGTAATTGGATTGTTTCTCCTGGTGTAGACTTTGATAGTAAATAACTATTTTAAGTTTCAAGTCAAAAGATTTGACAATGACAGAGATATTTGACTTTGTCAAAAACCTTAACGAAAAAAATTTCTAAGTTTAAAAGGGGCATAACTCTGTCAAAATTCAAATCAGATCTATAGGTGATTGTTTCTTCCGATGTAGACTCCGATAGTAAATAACTATTTTAAGTTTCAAGTCAATAGTTTTGATAGTAACAAAGATATTTGACTTTATCAAAAACTTTAACCTGCAAAATCTCTATATTTTCTTCGAAAAGTCGAGCTGCATTTTTGCACTTGAAAGTACTAATGACAAAGCCAGCGTCGTACAAAGAAAACTTTTTCAAAACTTGTTTACGTTGAAGTAAATAATGTGACTTGCGAAATATTTCTTATCTTGCCTAAATGTTCTTCATCTTAATTATTTTCATTACGTCAAAAAGAATGTGGACAAAAAGATCAGAAGTTGTTACTTTTGCGTGTAGCCATTTAAAGACCTCCAGATTTTCGCTCGAAGTTTTTTTCCATGTTTTAAACATTAGATCATGAGATTTTACTCTGTCTTAAAATGCCATATCAAGAAAAAAAAAACAAAGAAAAAAAAAAAAAATGCTCAAGCCGGGAATCAAACCAGAACTGCAATAAAAAAAATCTGCGGTCTGGAGTACTCTGGACCAATACACCACTGAGGAATTTGCGCGTAACGGCCGTTAAAAATATAATCATTATTCCTAAAACGGATGACTAAACTTCTATAAATCCTGTCCAAAGAAATCACAAGTCTTGTTGGCATCAGGGCATGATACATGTACATCTTTTAATAACTCAACATGATTCTTCCGAAACCATATTTTAGTAGAAACTGTGCTTGCTCGATATATACATTTTCGTACACTGTTCGCAATTGGTTGAACAGGCACCTACAGATGTGAACGATGGAAACATGAATAATAAAACGAATGAAAATCCGACTTAAATATGCGTACATATCGGGCCTTCTTGATAGATACGGAAGCAGACGTTTCTCCTTTGTATTTTGGCGGGAAAACTGCACGTGCCTTCCATGACCGCGTGCTTATAGAAAATTACGTATCGGCGTTATACGTTCGCGTCACCAGAAACGTTACTGTGTTGAAACTTTATGTTTAATTGTAAACAAAATGCCCTACAATCAAATGAAAATGCTTGCTTAAGAGCTTGAATTTATATCGTGTATCTGTCCGTCCATCACAGGCTCTTATAATATTGTTTTCTTTCATTCGAGTTCTTAATATTATATTTAGGTTTTCATCACGTGTCTCTCAGGCACGTGACCATGGTTCACTACATTATGGTCAACCCCAAATTTTTGGTATTAGAAAATCGAGACCGGCAAGACAAGGATAGTCTCGCAGAAAGTGAAAGGTTAGAAATGCTAATTTGTTATAAATTGTTTACACAGAAAATAGTAGCGGAGGCATTGAACACCTTCGAACCTAGACGATGTTCTGCGCCATTTTCGACTGTCAAAACACGAAGATAAGCCCAGAATTGGGCAAAATATTCAAAGGTATACACGGATGGTCTTTTATATTTTTAGGGCCGAAACCAATTTATGGCTTATGGTTTTATATTTTGTCATGTATTTTCACTATGTTTCGAGGGAAAAGTTACGAGTTCAGGCCCTATTTCATACATACTAACCTAGTGAACATGTCAAATGATATTTTTTATTTTTCTTCGGATTAGAGATCCTTCAAGGATTAGGCAAAGCTAAACAGATTATTAGATTTCCATCCTCCTAAGAATATTAATCCCCCACTCCTTAAATTTGATTTCAAGAAGAAAGTTGCTAGCATAGGGGTCCGGTAACTGTCCTCTAGACCTGGAGTTTAGAGGTCCCAGGGCCTGGCCAAGAGGGCTTGTGTTCCCCTGCCCTCTCCCTCAGCTGGCTAAAAAGCGACCTATACTCATGAAAGATACACCCTACTACTTTGTCAAAGGAATCATATTTTCTCAAAATTTGACCCAGAAACGCACCAGAGCCCACCATAACGTACCTGTATTAAAACAAATTCCAGGGGAGAGACCCTCCTGAACCCCTCCATTTATATTGGCAGAGGCCCCCTCAAATACCTACCCGCTATCAGCGTTCTAAACTGTTAGAATAGAAAAATGTCTATACCCACACCACTTCATTTATTATAAGTTCATTCGTTAAACTTGTTACTTTACCGCTTCCGACCCAGCACTTCAAGGAGAGAGTCTCGAATACAAGTGAAACAATTGTTATTACATGCCTGTTAGTGTTTAAACGTTAATATCTTTTCTTTTTGAAAGTTGAATACATAAATATTGCGTAGGGAGACATCAGGAAATATCTAAAACAGTTTCGACTCAACTTTTGAAGCATATACGTAGCTTAAAATCATCCGCAGACATTCATCTTCACAATCAAGCATCAATAAAAGTAATACCTGGCATGAAAATGACCAGCACTAGGCGGGAAAATTGCACTATATATTGATATGTACTACATTTGATTGGATCACGGAGGCATATCCGGCGAATTACTACCTTCATGCTTACACGCGTCTGCCATTTCTCTTGTTTCTTTAACAAATGGAATCAGATCGCTGTCGTCTTTCAGCGATCGCAGTTAGTTGCATCCCCTATCATTCCAGCGGTGTCAAATTTCCATCCCCCCGGGATCTAAAATTCGGCCAATGTCTATTTCCCGGGACTCGGCACTATTCTGTCTGTCAAGTTCCCGCCTATTGAGAATTGCCTTCAGTCTAAAGTCCCGTGTATGCCCGCCGCTTCCCGCCCCCCTGGGGAAAAAGATTTATAGGTGCATTATGAAGCCTGCATATCACAGGAACTGTCAAAAGACAAACTATGTCTCAGAAGTCATGTAGGCAACACCATTTCATAACATAGAGTTGTATTCTGATTTATATATAAGAATTAATTAAATCATATAGCACATGATCATATTTTAATCAGACAATTAAAGATACACTATGTCTATCTTTCATTAGTGATTTATGACGAAAAATGTATAAAATTCTAAAACTTTCCGACCCATTCAAAAATGAAATAAAAATAACGTTAGCATGTAGAGCTGTGTTCACAAGAACATACTTTGGCTAGTTACATATTAAAGTAGCATATTATATTAGACACCAATCGTTGCCTATTCTATTTCTGTATGTGCGAGTTCTTTTGCTGTTGGCCGGCATCGCAGTCAAGGAATTATGGTACAAAAGAAAACCTTTCAAAATAGCGGAACAGTGTTGTGTAGTCACAACAAAAACAAAGGGAAGCGGTGGTCTTGTAGACAAGGTGTCGGCCGTTCAATCCAGGGGTCTCGGGTACGAACCTCACTGGGGTTACAATCATAACTTCTCATATGACACCAGTACTGGTTTTTCCAGGAAGCGGACTCGAGAGTGGTTAAGGTAGTTCTGCACGTTTGAGAAACCGTAAGTGATGGCGTAACGTCATTTTCCCGGAAAACGTAGAATAAAGCCTGGATTCGGCGTACGGAAATGAAAATCAGTTTATGAATTAATCGAAACCTGTGAGTAAATTTGTTACAATGGCACTGTTGCTATATTTCTAAAGTCAAAATATGATATTAAAACATGTGGCACGTTAAAAAATTCAAAATAATGTCTTCAAATTAACGTAAAATGCCCGGTTCCCTTTAATCATGGTCAAATATCTCAAAAATAAGCACACGGACCTATACATTTTATTTCACCAAATTATAGGCCATGTGTTTATTTACAACTGTGAGAAGTTTCATCAAAATCTACATTGTAGAAAAAATTCTATCCGCGAAAAGTTATGGAAGTTATGATTTTCCCATAGACTCCCATTATGAAATATTGCGTGAGGTCCAAATTTTTCAAATCAGCCTAGCAAAAAATCAAGCGCACGACCCTAGCTTTTTTATTTGCTGAATTTTCTAGGTATATTCTGAAGTTTTGAAAAATGGGAGTTTAATCAAATTCTACATTGTAGAAAAAGTTTCGACCCAAACGTGCAGAACTACCTTAAATAAGCTTGAAGCAATCGAGCTAAAATAAATTAATATCAACTAACAAAAACAAAAAAAAAGGTAACAACTTCAATGAAAGTGTTTAAGTAGAAAACACTCTTAAGTCTAACAACACGTGGGTTTTAATTTGTCACATACACGTATGCATTAATTATAGATGGAAAACCATTTAGATGTCCTATATAATATCAAACTGCAGCCATAGCAACATGATAAATCTGCTTGAAATCAAGCACCTGCGGCTGAAACAATACGTCACAATGTAACGCCCAGCTATCTTTATTGACACATCGTCCAGTTTTACCCATAAACAATCATCAAACACAAATAGACTTATTATTACTCAATAAAAATTCAGTTTTTAGATCACTATCTACCCGAAAGGCACGCAGCAGTGATTTCCCTCTGTATGTTTTCATTAACAGATACATTTTAATATGAGCCGCACCATGAGAAAATCAAAATAGTGTATTTGTATCCGCGCAGTCTGGTCAGGATCCATGCTGTTCCCTTTCAAGGCCTATTGCGAACAGCATAGATCCTGACCAGACTGCGCAGGCTGGTCTAGATCCATGCTGGTCGCAAATGCACTATGTTGGTTTTCTCATGATGCGGTTCATACGTTCGTCTTTGAAACGCAAAACAGTTTGACAAACTTACACAAAACAGGAAAAGGGTCTGAGATGGGTAGGTTGAAATAAAACAGTTTCTTTCCAGTGCAATTTACAGTAAAATGGACCATACGCTTTGTAACACCCTCCCCGAATTTTTATCCTTAAGCCATTACTTTTGCAGAAAAAAGACAGCAAGTAAGGTAAAAATAACCATTTTATTATAAAGACTTTGCAGGTTTGGTTAGCAAAATACATTAGCGGCCCATTAGTAGCCCACGCTCCAAAGCTTTTACATACCATAATGTATAAAGAACATATACTTGGCGAGACGAATAATAGAACAGGGTATCGGTTGTTTTGAATTTATTGGTATTATGGATGTTCTAATAACTTTGTCCTTGCTTGGTAGATTGTTTCAGACCCACGACATATACATTTTTAGCTTATATTACAAAGCTAACGCTCATACTAGTAAAATTATCAATAAAGCAAACTTCTATGGATTACAAAGAAACAAAAATACACTATAAAGTGTTAAATATCCGTATTTCCCTTCTTCTTTCAATAAAAAAAGTACCTTTGGAGGGTCATGTACTTCAGACCTTAATAAAAATTGTACTTGAAGGGACAAAGATAAACGAAATTGAGATTTTAGCAGTTAAAACATTAAATTATGCGAAATACGAAAAATTTCTGCGGTTCAACTCAATTGAATTTGGTTTTTTACCCTGGTAACAAGGTAACCTACGTCATTAAGAAAAACAACAACATTTGTTTGACACCCTCTATCCTCTACGAAAGAACAAAATCTGAAATATATTTAGAATTATGTTTGTTAATGTTTACTTTAATTATTTTTTCTATCGGTTATGGTGCCTTTGCCCTAGTCAGTAAGGTTTTCATGGCGTGATTTTTCATATGATTATCTAATTTTGTTTCTTCAAGTGTAAAAATTCAATAGTAAACTTTTCTAATAGAAAGACAGAATAACATTTGGAAAATTCTGTATATCAGTTTTCACTGAGATACCAACAGCTGTTCAAGTATGAAACACATTTAACTGATACGTAGCATTATAAATATACGACTTTTTGACAATTTTCTTCTTTTGAAAATTATGTATTATCTATTCATTGTAATAGTATTAATATGCCTAAACAAGTAATTAAAAATATGGCTGATAATTGCAAATGGTTTTGTCATAATCAATTTACAATAACTAATATCTTTGCTTTTAAATAATTCATACGTCTTTGCCAGGATATGTAAACAGGGAGTAGAGAAAAGTATGTAATAAGGCAAGTAGTTAAGGTTGAGGAGTATAGCCTCAAAACACAGAAATATTTGATAAAGGTACAACATCTTTACCAATATTTTACCTGACCATTACATGTTCTGCCGTACTGTCCTGTACGACGGATACTTATAATATTCTGAAAAACTTGTCCCCCTTTGAAAATGAATGCCATTGGTAAAGAAATAAATATAAACAATTGCTGAAAACTGTGTTCCATCTAGTTATGTGAATTTTCAACACTCGTACACCATTGCAAATGCATCAAAACTAACATATGTAACAGTTCTTTGAAAATGGTGAATCTTTAGATGCGTTTGACTGTCCGGAGGTGGGGCCTCTTTAGACAGTCCTTTTCCGGAATTCAATGTTGATATCACTATACTGACACTTGTTTCGTGAAGTAATGTAAATGTTTTACGTGCTGATCAATTTTCAATTGAAACAACTCTTTCTTTCTACGATTTGGTGTGGTTTGATTTTTTTTTCTCAAAACGTAGGGCTAAACGTTAATAACCTCAGTATTGAGAAAGTATTTTCAAGCATAAAACACCGTAAAATAGATTCCAACAATATGCAAGTTCATAAAATAATAGGCAGTAAAAGATGCATAACTCAGTCTGAACTCGACCTCGTCATTCCATTTATAGTTCTCAGTGCACTTTCACTTAGCTTGAATGTGTGTTTTTCTCTTTAAACGATTTTCTTAAAAGTAGGCAAAGTTTGTTTTTTTCACGGCAATGCACTTGTTTCTGAAGAATAACCATTTACAGTTTATACTTGAGCAAACGGGACAAAGCAAAGTGGTGAAATGATCCCAATATTTCAAGCGCATGTATAGGAAGTGTGTACCGAACAGCTTACGTTGGGGTAAACAGGACATACATTAACACGGCGTTGTTAACATATGAAATAACAGATGTAAAAGTCCCTTACCAGCTAATACTAAAGTAAACAGGACGTAGCAATTTAGAGATACACCCTAAAGTTTTCATAGACAGTATAGAAAGTATAAAAACAGAATGTGTTAGAGAAGTGTATTCAAAATATAATCCGGCTCGAGGTTACATGAAGCCGGATATTTAAGTCTGAATGAAATAGTTTCCTTATAGCACTCTTTCTCAAAGTAGCATATGTAAACAAAGCACAGGAAATTAACAGAAATGACATCAGTGAAGTTCCGGCTTAGCTTTGACATTTGTAGCTTTATGTTGAATATTTACATTCATTGTTTTTTATATAATAAAACAAAAAACTAACATCACTGGTGCAACAATACCAAGGGTGGCCCTTTTTTCGCGGGATCTCTTGTCATTCACAATGATGAAAATGATGACGATAAAGAAACATCGTTAAAAACATTTAAAAATTGGAAACCAGAGTTTCAAAAGATCATTAAAATGTACCTAAAACTCATTTTTCTAAACACAGTCGCAATGTGTATGTGATTAATCATTAAGTAATATAAGATTTAAAGCAGGGCATGTACTTTCAAGGAATTAAACGTGGGCGTTATCTAGATGGTGTAAATACTAATATAAGTCTGACCTTCATTTTGATATTTTGATATTCGTGGAAAGAAAACAACTGATATTTGTCGAAAAATAAAAATTTAAGGACTAATTGCAATTATGTGCGTTTAGACGACATGTTTGAACCTAGTCCAACTCGTGACGTAGTTCAGTCTCATATCATGTCAGGCGAGGTAACTAGAGTCACGGATTGGGATTAGTTTAAACCGAATTAGAACTTCTTGAAAAACACCCAAGCCGTGAATCCCTTCGGGTTCCTTTCCACCCTCCCACCCGGCCAAATTTTGCCCCTTAGCTTTTCCTTCTCCTCCATCTATATTTAGCATAAATTAATATGTACTTGTTGGATGTTTGAAGCAACTCGTCTGAAATATTTTTCCATTGCAGCTTCTTTTTGTTGTGGGCCTACTTTGCAAATGCGTGGCTCTGTGGCTGTGTTTTTAGTGCTCTGTGCTTCCGAAAAATCTACCCTAACCTATGATCTTTTGGTTTTGTAAAAAGACCGTATGTAGATTATATCCGTCTTAACACACGAAAATAAAAAAAAACAACATGATAGAGATTAAAAGTTTACCATCATTATGTTTTTGTTTTCATTGAAAGAAAAAACAAACAACTTTAATTTCAATATATTTAAACATTGGTGCAATAATATCAAGAGCAACCGTTGATGTGAAAATGACATCGATCGAAAAAACATATAATGAATGACCTCGTTCAAAAAATCTTTGGAAATCGGTATTCAAAGTATCAATCAATGATAGCACGAAACTTAATTGATGCAACAATGCAATTTTTCCTTTGATTCATGAATATTCCAAATAAGAAATCTATCGACAGGCAAATCGTGCGTGTAATTTTGACTGTTTTTCAATTTATTGAAAAAATCGATAATCGAAAATTCATTGTTGCTGTAACGTTTGGGTTTAATGTCACTGCAACACAGTTACATGTACAAGTATATATCAGGGTAACCCCAGTGACAGGAAGACCCCAGATGTTCCTCTGTGCATCATTTCATCACGGACGGGATAGAACCATCGGCCTTCCGTTAGCCAGCTGGATGGCTTCCTGACATGAGGAATTGGAAAATTCCAGCGAGGCTCAAACCCATTTCACTGAGGGGCAAGTGAAAGGACTATCGCGACAATAACCACTCGGCAGCGAATATAATTACAACGCCCACTTTATGGTATTAAGTGTATTTAATAACAATACAATGACTTATTAAGGAAGAAATGAGTTAAGTGGACATGGAATGAATACAATTGAGTTAGCTATTGTGTTAGGCCACACTTCATTTCACATAATCTTCAATGGTGTAATCGAAAAGGAAAGGTGAGTGATCACAACGGCACGTCGTAAGCACATTGCGCTTACGCGAGCTAAAAGTCTTTTTAACATACTTTATTTATTAAGTCAGGGTCAATCGTCAAAACTAACATTACTACGTCAAAACAA
Organism: Mercenaria mercenaria; assembly: GCF_021730395.1. Taxonomy (NCBI): domain Eukaryota; kingdom Metazoa; phylum Mollusca; class Bivalvia; order Venerida; family Veneridae; genus Mercenaria; species Mercenaria mercenaria. The sequence goes on from NC_069378.1 coordinate 61,154,076, forward strand.
CATCTTTCGGGTTACTAGCTTACTTATTGAATCATAGAAAATTATTATTAACATATACAGGCCATACTTTATATCTGATTTTTATGAAACGTTGTCAGGGGTAAAAACCAAACTCTTCCTCACCCCCACCTCCTCTCACCCATCCCCTCTCCTGTTGAATTTACAAGAGAACGAATTTCGCTATAAGGAAGACAGCCATGACAAAAACATAAAAACTTCTACATCCTTATATATCAATTGTAGATTGATATATTTACAATATTTTCATAACAATAGCCTAGTAAATGTTTTTGTTTTCCGGTTTATTGAAAGCGAGATATTCTTGAAAATGCTTGTAACTTGTAATGAGTTTGGGTCGTCAAAAGAACAAAATGTTTTATTGCATATCTCCATTTTATTGCAGTTTTTAAAACTTACATTTAATTGATAAACTTCCTAGATATTTCATAAATATACTATTTTGTTTGTTTGTTTGTTTGTTTTGGGTTTAACGCCGTTTACTATTGATAACCTGAAATACGATATATATATATATATATATATATATATATATATATATATATATATATATATATATATTGAAAAAAGTATTAAGGGGCGTAGGAATTTCGAAAAGTTTATTTCTTCATATGGAGCTAAAAGTTTTAAATATCATCCATTACTCAGTTTGTCACAAATGTATATCTCACTAAGCAAAATTCTGTCATTAATCAAAAGATGTTTTCCGCAAAGAGTCGGAAGCTGAACGCCTTTATTTAATTTTGTGATAACCATTTGCAATTCCATTGAAAAGAATGCTATGTATCTCTTCATATGAAATTGCATTCAAGCGATCAAAAAGCCCCAGTGAATTGTATTTCCGAATGAGTGGGAATATTTTATCACTTATTTTATAAAAGTTCATTGGTGTTACCGTATCGTCCCTAACCAGGAATTCCAATTCTGGATGAGCTGCGGTAAAACAACCAGCTGACACAAGTAGTTGTTCTACCAAATCTCTAAATAAAATTCTTTGATCGATTTCCTCTGTCGATAAAAACGACATTTCGTTCACCAACGGACATCTTAACAATAACGTGTGACCGCAATCAAAATTGATCAGAAAGTCAAGTCTTTCTATCAGTTTAACCTTCTCTAATTCCGTTATTTTATTTTGCAGCAAATTAAGTGAAGGATTCAAATAATTAGGCAGATATTTCCAGTTTATGCATGACTTCAGAAATCTGAGTATTTTCAACAAATTGCAGTCGAAAACGTCCTCCCTGAAGCCATTTATTTCGTTATTTTCAAATGTCCATAAAATACAATTTTTCGCTATATACGATGTGATGTTATCACAAACTGTCTTTAGCTCATGCTTTGTTAGCATTTTCAAAGCTGTATACAATTTTGTCTGCGTGTCATTGAAAGAATGTACAAGTGCTTGTTCTTGTAAAGTCAACGAAATTCTCCATTGTAGTTCCTCGTCCGTACTCCCTTTACATCCCGCAGGTACAACATAGATATCTAATCCTTTCACCTTCTCGATTAAGTCTTTATTTGGCCAACTAAACTTCCTTTCACGTTTGTACCATTCGTCTATCACTGATGGATACTCGCAAGTAAATGCAAGTACACAGTCTATCGAGAAATACATTTCAGGACAAAAAGGCATTGAACATTGGTATGTTCTTGCTGGTCCCGTAGTGTCATAAAAAAAAACTGACTGTTGCCTGAAAGACTCTTTGCGGTGATTTCTCAATACAGAAATTAATGGCTGATCGTTTCGAAGATATTTGTTTTCGTTCCTTTGAATAAGAGCGTAATTTAAATTTGTTAAAAATACGATGTTGTTCTCCGGCCATTTAAATGATATCAAACGTAGTCTTGAATACCTAGGTGGAACGTTTTCGAAATCAAGCTGAAATAAAACAGAATGTGAGCTTTTATCCATTTCCAGCGGACTTTTAAAATCTTCAAAACATTTCACAGTATTCTGGATAAACAGAATATCAATATCACTCTCAAACGAAACGTATATCCCTTCTCCACGACTTCCAACAATAACCGTGTCCGTATCTTCATGCTCTCTCTGTTTAACTCTCTGTTCCGCTTAAACCGACAAATCTATACATAGAAATTCTTTTCTCGGCTAATATCTTAGAACATCCAAGTTTCTCTAAGGCATCAAAATTAAAATTTGTCCTTGATGAACAGTTGCTTGTAATAGTATTGATATCGCCTGTCGCCATTTCGTTGAATAGGTTTAAAATACGTCTGTTTAGTCTAACATCCTTTTGTATACTGATACAACATTCTCTTACACATTCTTATCTGTTGTGAGTGCAATTGATTAGGTAAATCGGCAAACTTTTTTTATACCGTAAACCGGATACTAGAAGACACATATAAAATAAGGTAAGAAAAATCTCCCTTTATCATCTGGCCTCTGTATATTCGAGCCTGCATGTAAATCATCCTTATGTCTGTCGGATAACCGGTACATGCCGGTTCCAGATATAATGTTCGAAGTAGCATTTGGAGTCTACTTCAACACTTAAAGTTACCTTCTGATGTGAAATGTGTCAAACCAATAAAATAGATCAACAATATGGTGATACATTTGACTCCATTTGATTTTACTTAAAAAAGTGCGTTGCCAGTCTTCCAAATGTTGTCAATGACTCAAAGTGCGGAGACTGCCGAAAATTCAAAAGCTTCTGGTAAGATTCGAATAGTTTCGACGGAAATTTTTTTTATCATTCCCTGTTTCCTTACTGAACAACATCTAATAATGTTCCGTGATTAAGTAGGAATAATGTAATCATAAAAACACATTTTTATATTAGTGAAACAATTTACAGCGATTAAAAACTTCATTTACATAACATAAGTGTACAATTTTGTGTCTCGTTACATGCAGCCTGAAAAGAAATGACATCTCACGGCTCAAATTCAAATGAATAGGCAAATCAGACTAGCCCTAAATTTTGCCTTACCTTAAAGTAAATTCAAAAGTAATGCATCTTGTGATTTGTAATTTAAACCTTTACCCTGCTAAATTTCTATAATGAACTTGTCCATCTTTGAATTTGGATAGTACCATTACCTGTTTAAAGGTGTGTTTACCAAAAAAGATACTGACTGAATGGCGAACAGTGCAGACTATGATCAGACTGCATGGATGTGCAGGCTGATCTTGGTCTGCACTGGTCGCAAAGGCAGAATCACTTGCCGCCAGCAGGCTAAGGGTTAGAACATAACACTTTCTTGACCAACTAAAAGTTGCATGTGGTACTATTAACAACAGCTCTCACGCCCCTTAACACCGGTTTAAACAAAACTCTATTACACATATGTTGTATGAACTCCATGATCCAAAAGGACCAGAAAATATAACAACACTGAAAGATCCAGACATAATTTCTGACAGTTTTTCTTTGAAAATATAAAGAATTTTAGCGAAACCTGTATTAAGGAGGTAGGTTACCTTGTTACCAGGGAAAATTCAAATTAGTTGAACCGCAGTGACTTTTTGTATTCGTGTAATTTAATGTTTTAACTGCTACAATCTCAGTTCCGTTTATCTCTGTCCCTTCAAGTACAATTTTTATCCAGGTTTGAAGTACATGACCCTCTTAAGGTATTTTATATAGAAAGAAGAAGGAAAATACAGATATTTAACACTTTTCAGTGTATTTTGGTTTCATTGTTATCCGTAGAAGTCTGCATAACTAATAGTTTTACTAGTATGCGCATTAGCTTTTTAATAAAAGCTTAAAATGTATATGTCGCGGGGCTCGTGTTTCCATGGTAACGCATTTTCTCTCATTTTTCAACAATTATGTATGAAAACGGGTTTTTCGACGGCTTCAGTGCCATTCTGTTATTGACCAACATGGAATATTTGGGTAATATGATTAGCAAAATACCAAGAACTTTACATAGTACTATGTTTTTCTTAAAGTTTAGAGTAACCATGGCAACAGAGATGTTTAAAATAGCTTATATGTTGCTTTTTATCGTAATTTCTTATAAAAAAATATTTTATAAAATTATCTTACTTCTTAATGTAGCTTTAAAACATCTTATTTCTAACGTTAGTAATATTTTCGTATGAATTGCAGTTAATTTAACAAACTTCACAGCTTAAAATACTTACAGCAGTGCCCGTCGTCTGACATTTTTATTGAAAAACCGTTCTGCATGCTGCTATTATTCTCATGGATATTGTTGAAATGAAACTAAAAAGCTGAAGCTGTGTTCCTTAAATAGACCAGTGTCAACCCTTTTGAATTTTAAAATTAGACATATAGGTCACGGGCCTCGTTTCCATGGTAACATCAATTTAATTCAAGACACCACAATTTTTTGCTGAAATTTGAACAATTTTAGAGCTTAGTTTTAGTATTTAAGTAACAAATTATCAACGGAAACTGGGAAATAGGTATAACAAATCAAACTGCCCAATTTTTATTTGTAAATGACCGTAATAAGTTACCTTTCAGCCAACTATATTCCCAATCACATCAGTTACCATCATCCATTTTCTTACATTCCGCATAACATTTCAATATAATTACATAAAAGAAGCAAAATATTGATCATTTTTTCAGAGCAAAAGACTAATAAAAAATATTTCAGCAAATAATGGCTGTTTAAAAATAGTTCAAATAAAGAAAAAGCACAGAATAACGTACTTTCAAAATAAAAGTTATTAATTTTGCGCGGTAACTGACACGTAACGTCATGACGTCAATGACGTCATTTTAAGGCAACAATGTTTTGAAGCGTTTCTGCGGCAATTCATTCATTATTTCTGCATTATTAAACCATTAAACATAAGATCTGAGGTAGGTTGAAGTTTTATTTCCAGAAGAATGGATATACAAACACATTTAGTTTGTCGTAAACGTCGTCGTAAATCGTCACGTTAGCTTCCGGTTGGACATGCGCACTTACAAATATCAAGGTAACCTACCTCCTTAAGGTAGTTCTGCACGTTTGATAAACCGGAAGTGATGGCATAATGTCATTTATCCGGAAAACGTAGAATAAAGCCTGGATTCGGCGTACGGAAATGAAAATCATTTTATGAATTAATGGCAATCCGTGAGTAATATTTTTTCAATGTCACTGTTACTCTCTTTCTTAAATTAGAATATGATATTAAAACATCTGACACGTTAAATAATTCAAAATAATGTCTTAAAATTACCTTGAAATGTGCGGTTCACTTTAATAATGGTCAAACATCTCAAAAATAAGCACATGGACCTTTACATTTTATATCACCACATTATAGACCATATGTTGATTTACGACTGTGAGAAGTTTCATTAAAATCTACATTATAGAAAAAATTCTATAAGCGAAAATTTTATAAAAGAGATTTTTCCATAGACTCCCATTATGAAAAATTGCGTTAGGTCCAAATTTTTCAAATCAGTCTAGCAAAAAATCTAGCACACATCCCTATCTTTTTTAATTGCTGGATTTTCTAAATATATTCTGAAGTTTTGAAAAATCAGGGTTTAATAAGATTCTACATTGTAGAAAAAATTTCGATCCAAACATGCAGAACTACCTTAACTTAACATACCTCAAGCAAACATTTGCAAAAGTGTGCAAAATGATCCTTGAACATATACACCATTACATAAACAGAAAATATTGTACTAAACAGGTTTTTAATTAATGTAACCTTAATTCCTTTTACGTCTGTAAATAACTCTCCTTTGTATTAAAATACAAATAGATACAATAGATACTATCAGTAGCTAAAATCGACATTTCTTTCTAGGTAAATCTACATATAATATATAAATATAATTTTTCTATTCAAAAAAGGGTTTAATCACCGCACCCGCTCGAAATGCAGAAATAAAACTCATTATATATAATTATTTATTTTTTATTCATATACAGTACAAACATGAAACACTAAAAATTGGAGGAAAGGTAGATAAAGCCAAATATTACTACAGCAGTTATAGATTTTATACGAATGTTTCTCATTGCAGAGTTGGTGCAGCCGTTCTGCGCATGCGCGGAATTATTATTCATTGGAACGCACGGCAAAATTTCTCTTTTTTTTTTGCATGTCCGCACGCATTTATTGTATAAAATGCATAATAAACTGACTAGAAGTTAGGGTTAGCATCACCATGGTTTTAAAATATATACATTTAATCGTTTGTTACTAATACAGGCAAGCCGTTCTGTTTTACTGGCTGTAATGGTTATGCTTTTAAAACTCAGTGTTTACTTAGTAATGCAGAAATAATTTGATCGTTCTGTAACAGTACATAACTGCCGTAAAGAAACTTAAAGACTTATGGCTTTCAAGTCAGTATTCGAAAGTTGTGTAATAATATAGTTATTAATCAAGTGATTTCAGACTGGCCTAGTTGTTTGTCTTCGCACAGTCGTATTGGCCCCCGGGCTTAGGTCATTGCAAAAACTCCCGGGCAAAGAACAAGGCCAAAATGAATATGAAATCACTTGATTGATAGCATTACCATAAGTCGTCTGTTGGTAAGTAGTAAAGGTGTAGCAATAATGCAACTGAATTGTTTTGGTGTTTTAGTTTTTAACCGTCATAGCAATTTAAATGGTTGTAGTCCAATTTCAGAAAAAAAAAATAGTTTATGAACTTCGAATGCTTTTTCTACCAACGTATATGTTACACATGTTTCTTACATTGCTGTCAACATTCAATATGCACTTCGGAATGGATTGCTTTCTTAGTTTAACTGGTGCACTCACAGATTTCCGACCACTTGAAAATTAAACGGAGGTTTGCATTTCGAAGTCAGGCCAGCAATTAATGCTGCTTTCCTTTCTTATCTTTTTCTTCCGACATTTATACAACACGTATGAGTATTGTCATGTTAAGCATAAATTTTCTTTTACCAATTTTACCATCTGATGTATTTTTCCATGCCGTAAATTCCTTTGTTTGTGAAAACCTCTCTTGTTTCCTTTTTCTTTCTTTCTTTTTTTTTTTTTGGTTTCTTTTCTTAGTTTATTCCTTACGATTTAAACTCTTTTTATGTTTATACCCCAGCTACTAATTGTCGTTGTTAGTACAGACAATGAATTATTTTAGATTTGATGACGTACATACATTTTACTGTTGCCAAGCAGCGTAAAAAATGATGTGATTTATGAAACAGTTACATACATTTTCGGTCTTAGACTAATTATTTCCAAAATATTTCTTGTTTTAATGATATCTATAATAATTTTCTAGCTAGAAATAGTAAATGGTAGGAATATCTTTTGTTTGGTCATTTTTGCTTGGCTTTAAGTGTACTTCAGAAAATGGAATAATAAAACGGTTCTACAAGGAATAGGTAATTGCTTTAACGTTAAATTAAAACATGCTATTCTTAGTAAGCTGTGCTTATTACCTTCGTTTCTATTATTTGAACTATACATTTTTACACCTGATTTATAGAATGAGAACACTTGCTAACTACTATGTACGCATTAACAGAATCTTTGTGTTTGAGTTTGGTAAACAATTTTCAAACTCAAATTCAGCTGAGACCTAAAAATGTATGTTTTGTGAACATGATGCCAGTTATTTGCGCTCTAACTATTATCAGAATATTTTTAATGAAGCAAGTTTTCACTTTCGTTTTTGTCGACCAGTAAATTTAATACTGTTTGTTAACATTTTAGTGACCTGTGACAAAGGTTGTTTACATATTTGTGGAGATAGATATATATGTAACAATAAGTGTACCGCATGTGATTACAGGACTAGCCATTGTATTAACACACATAACATTTGACTTGATTGAGGACAATATAATTTTATCAATTTTATTCCGGACCCTTAAAGCCTGCTCTTGGGGAGTGATTTTGCCTTTGCGACCAGTGCAAACCAAAATAAGGTTAGTTTTTTTTTTGAAACAATGCTATAAAGTACAAGTAAAAAGTAAGGCCTTGTTATTGATATATAGAAAACTTCACAAAAAGATTAAAAATTATATTGATAGAGCCAATGACTTGTTTAATCAATAGAACATTATGGGATGCATAGGTAGAGATACAACTTTTGTACACACATTGATGAAGACTTTAGTGTTACAGATTATGTAGTGTAAGTCGGTGCTCCACTAGGTTTTCCTTGTTGTATTTTCGATAACTTCCTAAATTCCAGTTTGTTTAGTTCTGCCCATTGTTTTCTCGCTTGGGGCAAACCCTTTACTTTATCTGGGGACCAAACGCCGCTCTTCATGGAATTACACGCCTCCACACGTGTATCATTGAAGGTTCCATGTTCACCGCCGTTTGAATACATCTGCGGATGTCTCTAAATTGCTTTTTGTACTTTGAGCATGTGTAAATGTTGAGTTGTGCTCAACCCGGGGCTAGAGGGCGTGGACGGTAGCATGCATTTCCACTACCGTCCATGAACAGGCTCAATCAAACCGAGCCTGCAACAGTTTCGTTTTTGTCGTGTTGAGCGACCTGTGAAGTTTCCACTTTTCTTTATTTTTTAAGATACATGAGAGGTGATACATACTTTGTGCACACATTGGCAAAAAGTTTGATGTTACAGGTTATGTAATGTGAGTCGGTGTCCCGCTAGGTTTTCCTTGTAGTATTTTCGATAACCTTATTCAGGTCATGGACTGCTGGTTTGAACTCCTATGTGTTGTTAATTTCATGATCTCCAAATTAGCGATGTTCAAATGTTTTCCTTCTTCATACCAGTTCTTGTACGGTTATTCCTTTTGTGCAGTTCCTTGTGTTTTATTTCTTGATCGCCTGAAGGTAGGATTTCTAAGCTTTAATATTTTCTATTGTTAGATATGCCTATTATGCATGAGCTGGTACGGCGAGTATGTCTGTTAGGAGAGTCGCTCAATATCAGGTGACAGAGGGCCCTGAAACAAGAATTCTGTTATTTGCCGACCGGGTGTGTGGCTAATATGTTTTAATTCTTGCAAGTATTTACCTAAATAATCATGAATTAGTTACAGCGTATGTTTTAATTCTTGAATACATCTGCGGATGTCTCTAAACTGCTTTTTGTACTTTTAGCATGTGTAAATGTTGAATTGTGCTCAACCCGGGGCTAGAGGGCGTGGACGGTAGCATGAATTTCCACTACCGTCAATGAACAGACTCAATCAAACCGAGCCTGCAACATTTTGGTTTTTGTCGTGCTCGGCGACCTGTGAAGTTTCCACTTTTCTCTATTTTACATATATTAACTAAATAAATCTGATTTGATAATACCATATGCTGTAATTCTTGAAAGGTTGAATAAATAATTTGGATTTGGCTCTAACATGTGGCGCTTGTCTGAATAAGGCAGAAGGATGTTTGATGGACATAGGCCCCCCGATCCGGAGATTACTTTGGCGTTAGGTATGTTACTTTGCTAGAGTTACGGTACGTCTCTGTTCTTTTAGTGTTTCTCGATGCTAATCACAGATTGCTGTAATTATAGTAATGGTGCTTCCTAGTTGTTGTCGAAACGTTTGTGTCTATATTTAAGAAATAATTTATAGCAAAAGAGTGCTTTAACACTATTTATGCACTATGGATATTTATACGTTGGGCGCAGTAATTTCACGAGAGCGTAACCCGAGTGAAATTATTTGAACGATGTATGAATTACCACCCGATTGTATAAATAGTGTTAAAGCACGCTTGTGCTATGAATTATTTCGATTTTAATATGCCCTTAATCTCAAACACTAGATGAAATATAGAAGCGCTCTTTCTTGATCGCAACAAAACATTTGACGTCACCGCACGTAAACGTGACGTCATTCTAGCAGAAGAGTGTTTTAACAGAAACAAACATATTAGAATTGTAGGAGGTAACTGGAGCTTTTGAATCAATAGGACATCAGTGCATTATTAGGTTTTATTATGCCTAGCGAGTAAACTGATTTTTTAAAGAAGGCAAATATGGATGTAGGGCCGCATTAGATTGCAGACATGGGCTTCCGGTAAGAGAGTAGCTTTTGGTTTATATTGTTGTGACGGTACATATAAATTTCTCTTGTGCATGCAGCAGATGTCTATAGCTTTTAATTAACTAAATAAATTGAACTGATAATACCATATGAAACGCGATTAGACGATGGTATCGTTGGTTGTTACAGACATTATCACTTTTGTAGCGGTTTGTGTTCTTTGGAAGGGCGGGGTTGTGGGCACCTACTTCTGAAGGAAGGTGTTTAATGGATGCACGCTGTGAACGATGGGACATGAAATTATATGGTGGTGTTTGCTATTTCTTGGTGTCGATATTTTATAGGCTTTGGATCTTGCACGTGGGATATGTTGGAGGCGTTGCTGGTTGTTTAAGCTTGGTTTTGTAGATGGCCTCGGTCCCTGTAATTCATGATTTGGCATCTTCAGTTACGGACCGGTTCATACTTTGGCACCTTTTGATGCAGATCGCTACATATGTGTGTTTTCAGAGAAGATTGATATTTCAATTCCTAAATGTATAGATAAGGACTCTGTGAGCATAGGTAAGAATTGGAGATAGAAGTTTAGCGGCGTTGCCATCGTTTGTCTTATTGAATCATTCAATGGAATATAGTCTTATATGATAGATTTGTTTTCGTTTAAGGTGTTGTCCTATTTTCTAAAGTGCATCACACAGGGCGGTGCCCGGGTGGTTTTCCTTCATTTCGAATAGATAGTCTAAAGAATTTTGATTTGACACGGAATGGAGGAGAAATTTGTATGGTTGGTTTAAGGTAAGTATGTCGCATTGGTCCAAACAAAAATATATGTGGTTCCTATTACATGGCCAACAAAAATAGGGTAGGTAGGTAAGGAATTTTGTTTGGTATTGAAACAATGGTTATCGGCATATACCGGTGCTTTTTATGTAACCTTTGGTTACTAATCACTCCCTGCAGCATGTTAACCTTCTTTTCTCGAAATTTCCTTGTTACTATATTGCTTTCTTCTCGTGATCTGTATATTTATTTCATTCTTTTAATTTTATATCCGCAGTAACATAGCTTGCAAAGTGAATGTTTGACATGTGAAACATATTAACCATCACAGGACCTGGGTATTGAGATTAGAAAAGTACCTATAACACAAGTCAAAGATGCAGAGATGTTATATATTTAGTTTATTTATGCATTCTGAATATTACCATTAGTCCCAAACACAGGCCAGGAAAAAGGTCACTCGGATAAAAAATTTCCGGCACAGGCCTTCATCTAATGTAATTTGTACATTTTGTAATTCACTTGAAAAAAGGTAAATTTTGCATATATTTTATCATCATGGTAAAGTTTAATAGCCTAATATTTTCTTGAAGATTGACTTTATTTCTATGTTTAAATATTTAATAGCTTTAAGTTTGAGGATATATTTTAAGTTATCCAATTTTGCGCATTGTCTAAAAATGGGTGGGGTTTGGTGCCTTTGCATGTTTTTGTTTTCGAAAAATGCTTTTAATATAGAGCTGCTTTTGCAATAGAACAGTTGTCATATTTTTCTTAAATGCAGACTTTTTATTGACTGTTATTCAGATTGCACTAGAAAATCTCGTAAAAATATGACAGAAATCCGAAAATCACGATCGCGAAAAAGGGTGACAAATACGGAAAAGGAAAGCATCAAATTCTTGATAAAATACTTGTTTTCAATTTTATTTCTATTCAATTCTTATGTTTTCTGCTTATTTAAAGCTTTTTTATCGGGCCAAAATGGTTTGCTATAGACCGTAACGGCCGATCGGCTCATTTGACCGTATCAAGCACACAAAATAACGATTTTAATTATGCAATTTGTTGTTCATTATAAAGTCGACAAACCGTAAAACAATATAACATAAGTTGTTGGCAGGGGTCGCGCTGTCGGTCGCCACAAAATGTGACGTTATTTTGGATCAGTTGGCGAAAGTTTCTAGCGACAACTCTGGTCGAGACTTTTTCTTTTTTTTCAATGATTCCCAAGATCATCCTACATAGTCGCTGTAAAGTCGACCACTTCTCCTAATAATCGCCTCCGGGCGAAATCCAAATCGCCGAGTTTTTCAGACTGTTGTATCTGTTTACTGAAAGTTGTAAAAACTTGATTGTAAATTATTGCTGATAACAGTAGGCTATACCGCTAATTAACAAGTGGTACAAACACCATAATTGGCTGCTATCAATAAACTTTTACACATTGATCAATTAACACATTTGAAAATGACGGACATTATTGTACTAAATACAAACCGCGTGTCAGCCGGCGTGATTGACATCTGTCAGTAGCTAATTAATATACGACGCTCCGCCTACTGCCATACTTCCGCTTGTGGCGGCGAACAATATTGGAATTCACCGGGATTTTGATTGACAAGAGGCAGAACTTTCGAACTCGAGACACTTCAAAGAAAATTTAGGCGGGTCAAGTCGACGCACGGGACATTTTCTGTGCGGGTCAAACACAAGTTTTCTCGATTCTTCGCGGGTCAAAACCCGGAATCTCGGGTCAACCAAACCGATTTTTTTTCAGATTTTGTTTTTTGTAATCAATAAAAAAGTTAGGGTCGGTCGGGAAACCGGAACCACACATATTATTTTATTAAGCCTTGTCACGTATTGGAGAGGAATTTTGTTGTAGTCTTTTTTTTTTGGGTTTAACGTCGCACCGACACAATTTTAGGTCATATGGTGACTTTCCAGCTTTTAATGGTGGAGGAAGACCCCAGGTGCCCCTCCGTGCACTATTTCATCACGAGCGGGCACCTGGGTAGAACCACCGACCTTCCGTAAGCCAGCTGGATGGCTTCCTCACGTGAAGAATTCTACGCCCCATATGAGGTTTGAAACCCACATAGATGAGGGGCAAATGGTTTGAAGTCAACGACTCTAACCACTCGGCCACGGAGGCCCCTTGTTGTAGTCTGTGGGCTGGATTAACATTAATATGGGCTTCGGATTTCGAGAGTAGCCCCGCCACCTTTGAGATATTAAGATGTGTGCGCGTTTGGGGAGGCTGCACGTTTAGAACGTGGGTTTCCCTGTTGGATGGTTTTTTTTTTGTTTTTTATTGAGGCTTTAAGATATACATTATTTGTGTTCAAATCCATTACATTTAAATGCCGACGAGTTTGGATAGAAATATGCATGTATAAATTTGGTTACAAACTCTGATTTCTGAATGTTGGCACATGTGTTCTGAGTTTTGAATCTCAAATGCTTTTTTGTCTAAACAAAGTCTATACTATCAGTACACGCTAGAAATCTTAAAATATTTTTCTGAGATTCCAAGCAAACATTCATGCTATGGTATAAAAACTAAAATCTGTAAAAAGATTCTTCGGAAGCAAAGAATGCAACCAAGAAGAATAATAGCAGACTCGGTTTCACCTGGCGGAGATAACTTTTATTTACATTGTCCTGTGACTTTGGAACATGGTGGGGATAAGAGTGAGGTTAGGTGCCCCATAAACCGGTTTAAGCTCCCTAGTGGTGTGTGTGTGTGTGTGTTGTGTGTGTGTGTGTGTGTGGGGGGGGGGGGGGGGTGGTGAGGCTGCGTTTTTAGAAAGTGGTTTTCCCTGTTGGATATTCTTCTTTGATTTTTTGATTGAGTCTATTCATGAGAGGTAATGAAATGTGCAACTACACCTCAAACGCCCCTAGCACCTACTTGTAAGTTACATTTATGCTACAATATATCTGTAGTAAAACAATACAGCATATAGTCCACAATCTAGACCACAATATGGTGTAAGAAATTAATTCAGAACTGCAAAAACAATAATTTGCCATAACATTTTTTTCTTTGTTTTCTTTACATACTACATATTTTGCATTTAAAAGTTTATGTTGGAATTAGTCCAACTCTTTTAGTTTAAATGACCAGCCTAATGTAGGTACTAACGTTGTCAATGATAACTTCGATAAAGTTTGATCATTTCCTTACATATACATATTCATTTGGTTTTGTATATTTTGTGCATAATAGCCATTTGATATACTACCCAAATTATTAAGAAGAAGAAGGAGAAGTTATTTTGATTGTTTTTTTTTTTGTTTTTGTTGGGTTTAAAATCACACTGACATAATATCGGTCAGGTGGCGACTTTCCAGCTTTGATGGTGGAAGAAGACCCCAGGAGCCGTATTCATAAAGCATCTTAAGTACAAGTTTTGACTTAAGTTTAAGATTTTACTTAAGTTTGTGGTGATTTCAACTTAAGTGTAAGTAAAAAGTTAAGTTCTAGTCATAAAACAGCTAAAACTTTAGATACGTAAGAAATGACTTAAGTTAGAAAATAAAATAGCGTGGTGAGTACGATTAAAGTGTTGTTTTCAGATGAAAGCACTTAAAACATAATTGTGCATGTTGTATCTGTCTGAAATTAATGTTTTTTTTTTAATGTTTTCGTCCACAATAAAAAACAAGAATTACTTATTAAGTTGTTTTATGAATAACAAATATACTTAAGTAAAATAAATTTCTAACCTAAGTAATACTTAAGTAAATAATCAATTTCTTATACTTATACTTAAGATGCTTTATAAATACGGCCCAGGTCTTCGATCATTATTTGCGGTCGGGCACCTCGGTAGAACCACCGACCTTCAATAGGCTAGTTAATTTACTTCCTCACATGAAAAATTCAACGCCCATTATGAGGCTCGAACCCACTTCTGTGAGGGGCAAGTGATTTGAATTCAGCGACCTCAACCACTCGGACAAGGAGGACCCTAAAGCTTTTAGTCCTGGCAGAAGACCTTATGTGCTCCTAGCTTGAATTACCAATTTTCTGAAAGCCTGTAGGAGAACTATCTGTTACGAATGAACCTAACTGATTTAATGTGAATTATATAAGCCTGTAGGAGAACTCTCTGGTATTAAAGAACCTAACTGATTTAATGTGAATTATAAAGCAACCTTAACCACTTGGTCATCTTCATACTAAACGAAAAATTGGGCAAAGATTTACAGATATACTGGCAAATTTACGCAAAACAAACTTTAATATTGTCAGCTGTATCAAGGCATCAAAGACGTTTATATTCCTTAAATAAATTAATCATTGTTTGAAGTTGATTGAATTTCCGTTTGGATTTGATATACTGCCTTCATTTTTAATGATGTTTTACATGACAGGCTATAACTGTCGCCTACATAGTTAAAAGATGAAATAATTTGAAATCATGCTTCAAAGAGAATGTAATAATAGATTAGATATTTGATATGTTTGAAAGTTGATAATCAACAACTCTTGCGCATGTTGTTCTGCGCACCTCATTTAGCTTTCCTATCAAAAGCCTTAGGAAAACTTCGGCAGTTGGTGATTCTACTGACATTTTGCTTGTTCCGTATGTTTAAATAAAGTTACTTACGACTTGCTCATCAGGTGGAAATTTTAAAATGTAAGTTAAATTTTGTCTCTGACCTCCTTTAAAACAAGCATTGACGTTATTTCTAAACAATACCTTAATGTCTTATTCCTTGGCACAATAGTGCAATACAGCAACTATTGTTAGTTCCTTTTTAAAATATGATAAAACACTGTTATAATTTGCAAAATATATTGTTTTATTTCTAAATGCAGTTATTTTATTTTGTACACAATAATGTGGACAAAATCACATTGGAAATTTATCAGTCATTTATAACAAAACGCCCAGTTCAACCGTCATCAAATACATTTATAAGGAATCAGCAATCAGTATCTCCTGGCGACAAAATACTGCTGATTGGCGACTCCCTACTTACGGGCATCCACCGGAGGGGTCTGAACCGAAATGTAGACGTAAAAACGATCCATGGCGGACATGTACAGAATGTTCTGTCGTTCGTCCGCACTGCTGATGATATCTCCAAGTACGGAAAGATAATTATTCATGTGGCAGGCAAAGATCATGCAAGGAAGACTCCACTGGACAGTATCAAAGCGCAGTTTAAGTCAGCCATCACGGAAATACATGCACGTAATATCAGTACATATCTTATGTCTTTGTGCCCACGCAACGACTGTGATGTTACTGATGTCAACTTCCTAGTGAACGAGATTTTTCGAGAAGCACCAGTCAACTACATCAGGAACTTCTCGATGTTTATCTTTGGGGGGCGGAATTCCAGTAAGGCAGTACTACCAAAGAGATGGAATACACTTGAACGATGCGGGTACGCGAGTTTTCCTAAATAATGTGAACAAATGTGTGTCCTTAATTCAAAAGACAAATGACAAAGTGCAGTCTCATCCATCCTCGTTTTCGCGGACAGCATAATATTAGATGTATTCGCAAACATCCATACTTCTCCCGATTTCATGGTCAACACTATGGTACAGATATCCAAGGACAGCGGTATGGTAGAGGCTCTCAAGGACTGCAGTATGGATCTCACGGATTTTACTAGGGCTTTACGAGCACCTGTAAATCATTTGCTCACAAAAATCGCTTTGACATTTTAACAGAAATTTGCTGTAAATGTTTACAATTTAGATGTATTTGTTTATATGAAAATCCCCAAGTTTTGTCAGAGTACTTATTTTTGTCAGATTTCTCTCTTAATCTAAGATTTAAAAGTTGTACTTCCAATAATTTTCCCGCTAGACTCTGCGTTAATTGTTTCAATGAAACATGTACCTTTGTTTCTGTTATTCGTGATACTGAAACAGTTTTTCAGAACAATTCTTTTTTTTTTGTTAGATGATAGCTATGATATTTTATCATACGAGACGAATGAATCTACAATTTGTTGTTAATAGAGAGTTTGAGATTTCAGCCTTCGCCTTCCCCTTCAACGTTTCTTGCGAAGTTAACGTACGAAGTTGAAATTCGATTAAAATTCCTTGAGATTTCAAACATTTGAATGAACCTTACTTCTTTTAATCCGCCCATTCATTTTGTCCGTAATTATGATCGTTTTTTTTCGTGCATTTTGATACCAATTGTCCGAAAGGGCAGGAATTTTACAAGAAAAAAATGAAAATTAATTAAAAAAAAAAAAGACAACATTTCAATAAATATAATCACCGCATGGATATTAGAGCGATTTCCAAAACAAAAAAAAAAAAAAAAAAAAAAAAAAAACATAAAACATGTGAACAATGTAAAAACTCGTTAGTGTTGCTCCAAACATTTAGGTTTTATATAAAATTATGTTAGTATAGTCAGTAAACAATGCACGATTGTAAATCATACATGAGAGGAAATAAAAATGATTATTACATACCTAAAATTATTTTCCATTGGGTTTCAATGGACCGCGATCGTGCAATATTTTTCCATATCATGACGTTGAACGCTTTCATATCGGACTAGTCCCAATCCGTGACTCTAGTTACCTCCCCTGACGGTCTGTCCATTGCGGATCTCGTTTCTTTAGATTTTTGTTGCTATTCTGTGTTTGTTTAATTTGTAATTTATGCAACATTTTGTTTACTTTTACACTTTGATTAATCTGACCTATTAGATAATGGCACATAGTTATTTATCAGACTGAAATGAAATGAAATGAAAGTTATAATTATGTCATGAGTTGGACTAATCAAAGAAGTATGAAATACACAGAATGGCAACAGGAGATAATCTCGCGTAAGCTCATGTCACCGCGTTATCCTATTGAAGCGTTTGCTGACTTGATCACTCGTGATCAAATCAACAGACGCTTATTAAAGTATTACACCGGCGATACGGCCGGCACGTAATAAACCGAATCGGGTCCAATTTTCAAACGACAACTGCTGATTTCTCAGACTTCCAATCATAAATTCATTCCTTCCCCATGTAGAAAATACTAGTAACATTAGAACAACACCATTATCATTATAAACAAACGATATGATAGAACATTTTTCACGACACAAATTTTTATCCTTCTGGCGTCTGTTTCATACACCGGTAAAATGAGATCTCATTCAGTTCCCACGTGATATTGGCGAGATTTGCTCTATATGCCTTTCAATTTGCCGATCTATTTATTTTTATAGCTCTTTGGACTAAAATAGGACGTGGAATGTTTTCTTAACGTTGTAATGGAAAGAATCGCGTGACGTCCATGGCGTCCACGCGCACGTTGCGACAACAAGTTGACGTCATTTTTGCGGAAAATATTAATGCGCGTCAGCTTGATTTGTTTATTGCGTTTTCGGAGAATGGTTTCCGTTTTTTTTCCTGTCTTTCGTGACAGAACGATAATTTAGATATAAATTAATCATTTTATAGTGGATATGTAATAAAAAGGTTATCAACTTTGTATGTGGATATATGCACTCGTTCTTTCGCGGACAATATTGCGCTCCTAAAGTCGCGCAATATTACCGCTGCAGAACTCGTGCATATATCCACATACAAAGTTAATAACCTATAATGATCATATCAACGTGATAATGACACTCTGTATGACTCTGTATAATGCCAAACTCTCAGACAGAACAATTAAAAAATATAGCAAAACAATGCTTTATCACTATTTATACACGATAGGTGGTTATACGTCGGGCGTAATAACTTCACGAGGGCGCAGCCCGAGTGAAATAATTTCGGACGACGTCTTACCGCCCGATTGTATGAATAGTAATAAAGCACTGTTTGTTATAAATTATTTCGATTCTAATATGTTCTTTATGGTAAAATTTATATCAAATATGATGGAACTGTTTCTTCGCGAAATCATGGCGCCAATAGTAGATATTTCTTAAAACACGCCAGAACCGGAAACGGTAATACATCTTGCGGCAGAATTCAGTTCGAGCGAAAATTATTGCGAATTATTCTGCAAAGCGAATAACTAATTCAGCATGATTATAAATCAATCAAAATTTTTGTGCAATGTGAAATTTCGTTTAAAACATGTTATTAAGTAAAATATTTCATGAAATTTTAAAGCGCTATTTCTTGATGCGTGTATGGCGCTAAATACCACATTGACGTGACGTCAACATAATATCGTTGTGATGTTTAAAGCATTGTTAGCTATATTAGAATATGGTTTTAATATACTGTTTTATAAATAAAGCATCTGCGGATCCAGAAAGTTTGGTTAGAGGGGCACCAACATTAAAGAGGGGATCACCCATTTCAAGGGGGGCGGGGGGGGGGGTATGGATAGGGTAGGGTCACGCCGAGTTTCTAGACCGACTTTCTTTGTAAAATGTAAGAATCAAAGGGTGAATTAACCAACAATGTCCCTCTGCCAGGCTCTGGTTCCGTGCTTTTAAAGAATGGAGTTATCCCATACGGCTAACAGGAAACATCTCTCATCATGATATCATAGATCTGAAATTGTCTGATACTTCAGAAGAATTTTCCGTCTTACTAGTACCATTTTATATTTATAATTAAAACGCAATTGTCGTATTAAGTGTCCGACAGAAACAGATTGATTTTATTTGGATGTGAAAATAAAATGTTCCACCAAATGATAATCGCGCGTAATTATCTATTTTTTCAAGTAAAATGACTGTCATGCCATGTGCCTCCAGCCAGATTTCAGTCTTTGATGCAGAGTATGTGGAAAGAGTAGATGTAAAAAGAATGAAGTTTCGACTTTCGTGATATCACATCTTCGGACGTTCAAAACTTCACTTCATACGACAAAAAGGCCCATCTGGTATAATCGATACCGCCTGGGGACACAAATCTGCCGTAGAAGTTAAAGTTTGAACAAAATCTCAAAGTTTCTCAAAATCAGTTGATAACTTCATAATTCCAGGTTCAATTCAATGTATTTAGTTAAAATCATTAGCCATAAACAACTTCATTATTCTTATACCTATTGATAGTGTTTCGCATCAATTTTAGTCTAATAATATATATCGATAATCAAATAACTTAATAAGCAGAAATCCTGAAACTTAGCTTTTTATTTCGCATAGTAATAAAGAGAAGTCTTAGGCTTACGTGGTATTACATGGAAAACGTGTGATATAAATAAAATACACGCATATCGGTGACGTTCTACCCTAAATATATATGAGAGACGTTGAAGGGGAAGGCGAAGTTTGAAATCTCAAACTCTCTATTGTCTGAACCGTACATGTACTTGCAATATTATAAATAACAGTATAGATTGGATTTTACAAGAGGAAGTACATTTGTCACAGAATCTAAATAACAGTTGCAACTAATTTTCTAAAGAAGATATTTTGAATGACGTTTGCATTGACTGTTTCAATACTACTTGTACTTGTGAGAAGGTATTTTCTGAAAATGAATTTGATTTAAAGAACGATTCCTCCTCACCTTACATGTTAATTGCTAGCTATCATAGTTCCTTGACTCAAGATACGTTTACCTCTGATATTAGAAACAGAAGGAAAGAGGAATATTCAGAGAATGATGTCTTTAATACAAAAACGCTTTCGTCCGATGAAAAGTTTGGAAATTAATTGCCTATTAAATATAACTCCTTTAATCTAAATGGTAAAGGCTTAAAGATTGCCTGGTTAAATGTACAGCATTTAATGCCAAAATATGATGAAATTAACTGTATTCTGCAAGTTAATAATGTCATAGATATTTTTGGAATATTCTTATCTGAAAAGGTTGCTGAACATGAATTATTTATTAATGGCTATAATATTGTTCGCCGGGATAGGATAGATAAATCTGGCGGTGGCTTGTTGGTCTATGTTAATAATAACATACATTTATTACGAAGAAATGATATTGAATCTCATAACATAGAATGTATTTGGTAGGAAATATGTTTTCAAAACACTAAGCCGTTTCTAATCGTCTTTACTTACAGGCCACCAAATTCAACGCAGTCTTGGATTGATATATTTGAAAAGCAATACTGTTACTATTCAAATACTTGTGGATTTGAAAATAAGAAGTGGGAATTTTTGGTTTTAAAGTATGGGCTTTCTCAGTTGATTACTTTGCCAACAAGAGTTACTAAAACTAGTACAAGAACTATTGATCATATTTATTCTTCACATATGGAAAATGTTATTCAGTTCAATGTCTCAGAATTAAGTTTAAGTGAACATTATCCGGTAAGTTTTATACGTAATGTCAGTAAACACATTAAAATTGTAAAGCATAAAACCATCACTTATAGATCGTTTAGTAAATTTTCCGAAGAAAACTACCTAAATGACTTAGCCTTGTGCGGTATAGATGATGCTGAAACTGTAGCAGATCCTAATAAATGTCTAGATATAATTTACTATAAATTAAATGGCGTCTTAAACAAACACGCACCACTCAAACTTAAAAGCGTTAAGCGTCTTAAACAACCAGAATGGTATACAGATTCTATAAAGGAACCACGTAGAATGAGAGATAAGTTCCATCAAATGAAAGACTGGGATTCCTACAAAAAAGGCGTAATATTACAAAAAGTAAAAAGCAGTTCTTAATAATGCCATTAAGTCTAAGATGGATTCTAAGCATCTATGGTCTACTCTTAAAACTCTTTCTGGCCAGTCTTCAGCTTCAGTGAAATTCTCTTTAGTTCTCAAAATCAATAATGAAGTCATAGAAGGCAATATGAATTTGCAAATGCGATGAATATTCACTTTGTAAATATCGCGAATATTATCGGTAGAGTTCCTTTTAATGAAGATAATTTCTCTGATCCTAAATCATTTTGCGATGTGAAATTGAATAATGTGACTTTTAACATTGAACACATAACAGTCCATGAAGTTAAAAATCTTATTAACACTTTAAACACAACTAAAGCAACTGATGTTGAATGGTATAAGACCTCTTATTATAAAAATGTCCTCTGACTACTTAATAAATTGTATGACTAGTTTAATAAATAATATATTGACCAGAGTGTTTTTTCCAGAAAAACTTAAATAAGCCTGTGTACTACCTTTACATAAAACTGGTCCTCTAGACGACCCGAATAATTATACACCAATTTCTATTTTACCGACTTTATCAAAAATATTTGAAAGGCATGTTGCTTTACAATTACAAAACTTTTTCAGTCAACTAATATTTTGCATGCAGCACAGTCAGGTTTCAGAGAAAAAAAAAACACTCGTGTCACACTGCCTTAATTCACCTTGTAAATAAATGGTTGAGAGAAATAGATTCGGGTAATGTAGTCGGCAGTCTTTTTTTTTTTTTTTTGACTTCCGTAAAGCATTTGATTTGGTCGTTCACGAAATTTTGCTTCAAAAATTGAAATTGTACCATTTTTCTCCCTCCTCTGTTGGCTTGTTTGATCTTATCTTTCAAATAGAACGCAGTCTGTTAAATTAAACACTAGTGTTTCTAATGAATCATTCATAAAAATCAGGAGTGCCTCAAGGTTCAATCTTATGTCCTTTATTGATTCTCTTATACGTTAACGATTTGCCTTTACATCTGAAAAATTCTAACCTTGACATGTATGCTGATGATTCAACTTTATATTGGCTGGTCAGTCTCTCTTATTGAGATCAATTTACAGTCTGACTTACATATCATAGATAAATGGTCCATTGCAAACAATATGGTACTTAATCCTGTAAAAACTACTTCAATGTTGATAGGTTCCCAGTATAAAATAAGACATTCTGCCTCTCTGAATCTAACAGTAAATAACTCGTATAAATTTTGCCACAAATCAAAAGGTTTTAGGTGTACATATCGATCAGCATTTAAAGTGGAATATTCACATAGAAAATGTCTGTAAAAATTATCTAACAAATTTACGCTTCTACGAAAGATCTCAAAATTTCTTACACTAGAAATGAAACGGATGTTTTTTAATGCCTACATCATTCAGATTATTGACTACGGTGCGATAATTTGGTTGTTAACTTCTTCTGTTGCTATGTTTAAAGAACTGAAATGGCTTTCTGTCGAAAACAGACATAAATTACATACTGTATAGCTGTAATGACATTTAAAGCTCTACATGGTTCCACCCCGGAATATATTGCATGTACACAGTTGATAACTGTTTCCGACAACAAATCCACCAACCTAAGATCAAACTCCCAAGGTTTAATTACTCATTTCACACTCAGTTTAGATTATATGAAACAGTATTTTAAATTTTTATCAATGAAAGTGTGGAATTCTATACCAGTTGTTATCAGAAATGCAGCGAATGTGAATTCTTTCAGATACAGTTACAAAAAAAAAAACGTTTATTTGATGAAGTCTGCACTGCATAATAATAATGCTACAGGTGCTCAGATCAAATGCGTTTTCGCCTTTTTTATATTGTATTGTTTTAATATGCATTTTTTAAAATTAATGTGTACCTTGTTGAAGGCCTCATTGTAAATATGTGATTTCATTTGTATCTGCTTATGTGATTGCATAATGAGTTTACCTTCGTAAATTAAAGAAATTATCATTATTATTATTATTATTAAAAAGCGAGTTTTTGTCTTTCAGAATGAATATGGGCAGAAGAAGGCGTTTACTTACTTTTCTATATTTTATGCTTATTTCGCATTCAGAGGGGAGCACGTCGAGAAGAAATGTCAGCGAACTTCCTGAAAATCTTTTAACGTTATGTCCCTACACTACCTTTTGCGACAAAAACGCTTCTAAAAGTTTCCAAGCAACAACAGGAGAAATACCTTGTTGTCAACCTTGTTCTTGTGATTCAACGTGTGGACTGTATAACACCTGTTGTTATAACCATTTAGATATTTACAAGATAGAGGAAACATATCAAATGGTTTGTATGTCACGTATCGCAATTGGAAAGCCCCCAAGATCATTTACAGGACATTACAGAATGATCAACAAATGTCTAAAGCCAAAATTACCAATCACAGTATCAGCGCAGATTGACATATTTGACTACTATCCGGTGTATTCACGAACGACTGGCTTTATATACTTTAATGAAGCCATAGCGAATTGTAACCAGGTATTTGACACTATTCCTTTACGAAAAGCAATTACATGTTCATCGGTAAGTAATTATCTGTTTGATGCAGCCCGTTTAATTCGTGGAGAAGAGCCAGAAACGGATTGTTTTCTACAGTATCTATGGCCAAGTGGTGTAGATTTGAAATCGGAGTTCTGCAAACCCAACGTCATACGCAAATGCAACGTCACTGGGATTTTTAACAAATCTGAGCCCTTCTGGACATTTTGTGAATCTTTCAATGCAACATTTATATATCAAAAATATTTGACACCAAATTGGTATGGTAACATGTACTGTTTTCTGTGCAATGTAAATGTACGAAATAATATATATCCTGAAAAATGCAACGCAATTGATGATATGTTAGGAAAATTTGTAAAGCTGTCCATGATGGCGATTGTAGACAACACAAGAATTCAGCTTGAGGAAACCTCAACAAAGATAATTACTTCAGGTGAAAATGGCTGTCCAGTCAACATGGTGATGATCAAGTCTTTATCGGTAATTCTATCTTCTTTACTGACTTCATTATAATTTTCAATAATTTTCAATCTCAGTGTTGTTATATTTTCTGGTCCATCGTGATCATTGATTTCAACTTATTTAGATTTAAAGATTGAAAATTGCTTAAGCCAGTGCTAGGGAGGATGGGCATTGTTTCATTTTCCATTACTGCTCATGAACAGACTCAATCAAACCGAGTCTGCAATTTCCACTGTTTGCACTGTTCTTAGTGCTTCCGAGTGATCTACATTCCAGAATTTAAAACTAAATTTAGATTGAAATATTAATATACCCAAGTAATATATTTTGAAATACTTAGGAAAGTCCAACACCTCTTAATAGACAAAGATGTCCAAGAAGCTAAAACTTAATAAATAAAATTTATTGGTTTAATTTTATGCCACATCTTAAACAAAGCATTTTTATTATTTGCCATGGAAACTAAAGGAAATAAAATAAGCAATAGACGTTGCTATATATCAGTACAGTTAAATAAAATCTGTAAAAAGATGTCTTGGAAGCAGTCTCGGTTTGATTGAGTCTGTTCACGAGAGGTAATGAAATGTGCAATACCTCTCACGCCCCCCCCCCCTCCCCCAGCACTGGCTTAAACGAAACTCTATTACGCAGATGTTCAATGGACTCGATAATCACAAAGGACTAGATAATATAACAACACTGAATCCAAGTAGTAAGTCTAATAGTGTTTGTTACAATTATTTTATTGCGTAAGACAATACTGCCCGCTGAACCATGCAATATAGTTATCCATTATACGAATTCTTATTATTACTATTTTCTTTACTATACAAGATTTAAATTTATCATTTGTCATACATATACAACTTGGATCATCACATTAAGGGTGTAAAATTTGTTATTTGGTTCAATTTAGGTAACAAAAACCAAATAAGTTTGAGTGGCCAAAAGACCATACCAGAAAAGTTTTTTTTTTACTAAACATTGACAAATTTTCTCATATGATAACTGTATCGTTTTTGTTATTCTTTTGTGAATGCTGAAGTACGGAATTCGTTCCGAAATATTATAGGGGTCTATTTACACAAATGTATGAACTTGTACTTCTGATTTACATATTCTGTATAAACGCTAGTGTTGTACTATTAAATACCTCAAGCTGAAGCTTAAACACACATCAAAATATTTTTACTTTAAAATGGAACCAAAAATTGTAGTTTGCATTTGTCCTAAGTTCCTATGATACAGAGCAATTATTTCATATCAAGCATAGTCCAACCACCCTATGTTATGTACTCTTGGAAAGTGTCCTTGAGAACTATTTATGCCATTATACGACTACTATTTTAGCGGTATTATTTGACTTTTTAGTTTTATCTATTTCGCATTGATTTTTGGTCCTTCCCAGTTTTAATATAAAAATCTGCATAGAGAATCATTTCCATTCCACGTAGCAAGGAAAACTAAAGAGAAAACCGTTATAATTTAATAAGAAATTCGATCCATATAATTAAGCATACTTTTCCATGGATGTGGCTTGCATTTAGCGAAAAAGGAAAGAAAATGCGTGTTAACCTGTGTATATGTCCACAAGTATATAAAACATGTATAGCTCATCATTAATAGTATGAATTTTACAAGTAATTAATATAGAATTTATGAAATTTAAAAAAGGTAATTTCTTTTGTTAATATAATGGAAATTAATTTCATTGTTTTGCAGACTCAATGCCGTCAAGTGCAATGTCCATTAGGACAAATTCGCGTGGATAGCAAGTGTGATTATCACAGTGAAGAGTGGGTCGGTGGACCTTTTGTGGTACTATTTAGACTGTCACCAGTACAAGAGGATGTAAAAATTCCCATGTCTGTATTTAAAGAAATGTCCGAAAAAGATAGAAATGACAGGCAGGCCAAATGGTTAAAACGAAATACTATGAGGAACTGGAAATTTCTATCTTTGTACCACTCATCCACTGATAATTTCACAGTTGACTTTATAGTCTGCAAGGCGATTTATCCATCATTTTCGGTCAACCCAAATGCTATTGAAAAAATGGTAAAGACAGCTCTTAAGGATTCCTGGCAAATTAGTCACGAAGGTAAAAACATTTACCTGAAAATTGGCCTGAATGACTACATTTCATATAGTCCTCGTTTGGGAGAAAATGGCATGATTTCCGATGCTGACTTTGCATATATTCCTATTGTGTTATATCCAAGAGAATACCATCATGAAATCTTATATCAGATATCGAAATTTCCTATGAAGAAATTAAATGAAGGCATATTTCTCACAAAACTGTTTTTCTGTGATCAGGTTGATCTTCTCGCAGAAGAATTCGATGATCACATTGAAACTATATTCTTCAAAGTAAAAAATATTACACTCTCTTCTTCGAGTTTTAGAAGAGTAGAAGTCAAAACCAATATTTCAGAGAAACAAGAATCAGTAAGGGTATGTCTAAACGAATTTCAACCTGAGGGTATTCTCAGCTCCTTTGAGAAAACTAAGTTGTGTAAGTTTTGCGCGTTGTTTGTCATATTACACAGCTTAAATGGATTTAGTTGAGAAATCCTTTTGACAGTTCTATATCTATTTTCATGAAGCTATTGTCATTTTGCAGAATAATATTGTGTCGAAAGGAAAATACTGTATACATATCCTGTTTGTTGTTTTGTTTGTATATATACACAATGACATGTGACCTTTGAACATATTGAGGGCTTAAAATTAGGTTTTGTTGACAAGGTTACCAAAGATAATAGGTAAGGGTAGATTTCTCGGAAGCACAGAGCACCAAAAACACAGCCCCCACCCCCGCCCCCGCCCGACCCCCCGAGCCACGTATTTACATCGCAGGCCCACCACAAAAAGAATCTGTAATGGAAAAATATTTCAGACTGGTTGCTTCAAACATCCAACAAGTACATACTTAATTATGCTAAATATTGATGGAGGGGAAGGAAACGGCAAGGGGCGAACTGGGGTCGGGGTGGGTGAGGGTAGGGAGGGAATAAACACAGATAAATACACAATTACGATCAACTAAATAACATAGAAAAACGGAAAAGCAACACATAAGAAAACAGTAGGGCACTGTTATTGACTCACAAGCATACAAACGCACCCACACACGTAGGAAAAACAATTAAGTACCGTCTTGGAATTTGGCTGCCAAGTTTAACTCCCAGAAGCCCGGGGAGGTGCTTGGACACTGACCGTTAAGTTAACGTGTTTGGTCTGTTCTGGTTGTCTTATTCTTTTATTTTGATTATAAATGTTGTGTAAATGTATTTTCACTCTATAAATTAACTGAGGAAGTGTATTGTTTTGAGGAGGTTTTTGGAGCATTGCTCTCCCATTAAATTCTTTATCCTTGATTATGTTCTCCGACAACAACGGGACACTATTTGTCAGATGAGCCGATTGCTATAACTGTTTCTCCGTTTACTACATCCGCTTGCCCCTCACATATGTGGGTAACAGCCTCGCTCGGCGTGTTGAATTCATCACGGAAGCCATACGGCTGGCTGATTGGAGGCCGATAGTACTACCCTAGTGTCCACTCCTGATGAAATAATGGGCGGAGAGGCTTTACTGATCTTCCTCTAACATCAAAAGCATGAAAGTCGCCATATGACCTATAATTGTGCTGGTGTGACGTTAAACCTCCGTACCAATAGAAAAAAAAAACAACTGCATCTTAGTTAGGCACCCTACTCTTTTGGATCCCTAAACTTCACAAAACTCCAGATAAAACTCGATTTGTTGCAAATTCAACCTTATGCACTACAGAAACATTTCTCTACTTTTGACTGCTTGTCTTACTGCAATTAAAGACCACGTATAGAGGTATTGCTCCAAGGTATATGAAACTCTGGTGTTAATCTGTTTTAGTCCATCAAGAACTCAGGAGATGTTACCGAAAAGCTAAAAAAGCAAACACTTCAAACGTTCGAATATAAGTACTTAAGAGATATTACCTATGGAGCTGTGATTAGGTTTGTGAAGCTCTAAGGTTTCTACTAGATAACATATTTATCAAATTTGGCAGTAAAACATACAGACAAGTAGTTGATATCCCGATGGGAACCAACTGCGCCCCACTCATCGCTGATTTATACTTATACTGTTATGGTCGAGATTTCACGCTTAGCTTATCCACTGAGACACAATTTGAAATTATTGAAGCTTTTAATGGAACTTCAAGGTATCTTGACGATATTTGGACAACCAATATTTTTCAGAAATGGTGAAACATATTTACCCAAAAGAGTTACCGATTAACAAGACTAACTCTTCAGATTTAGAAGCGTCATTTTTGGATTTAAATTAAACAATTGTAAATAATAATCTAAAAAAGAAAATATATGAGAAAAGGGACGATTTTAATTTTGAAATTGTCAACTTCCCTAACCTTGATGGAGATGTCCCTCGAGCAATATCATACGGAGTCTATATTTCACAATTTGTTCGTTTTGCAAGAGCTGGCTCAAAGATAGATGATTTTAATGACAGAAATCTTCATATCACCAAGAAATTGGTACAACAGGGTTACCGTTATCATAAGCTAAGGAAAGCTTTCAGTAAATTTTACTACAGATCGTCGGAACTGTTAAAAAAATACAATACGAATTTAAAAACACTTTTAAAACTTGGATTTACACACCCGGAATATTATAGACATGTAGGTTATGAAATTCGGAAAATAAATCTAGTCCTTATTTTGATCAAATATTTGTAAAATGGATTAAAACGTTGATTAAAAGAGGATACGATGCAAAAATCACAGTTCATGTTTAGTGATTAACCCCTCTACAGTTAATCGCTACGCTTTCCTATTTAATGGTGCGATGACTAATAAAGTGTAAGACTCCGTGATGCTTTTCTCCTAAATCCTACATACAATAGACGGAGGGAGTTGATTTTTGTCTTGCAGTTTTTTTAGTCGTGCCCTTAAAAGTTAGGCTCTTGGTGCTTTGTCTTCAGACGAGTTGTCGAGTACATTTGTGTAATTATACCTTAGATTTACTTTAAGTTTGTGTTTTACTTTTAAATTATTAATTTGTTATATTTGCGCTTCTGTTAAAGCCTTATTCAGCGGGGATTTTATATACATTGTGTTGTCTAACTTGTTGAAAATAGGGTAAGTGCTACTTTCCAGATTTTATTTATGGGGATGTGGTTTACAAACTTCGTAAGATTTTGGGTCATGGCAATTTTCAAATTGTATTTAGTAAAGTAATCAAACGTTTTATGAAAAGAGGTTACGACTCAACTGTTTTGAGACAAACCGCATGTTTGGTGTTCACCCCTTTTACAGTTGGACGCTACGTTTTCCTCTTTGATTGTGTCTGACGGATCAGGTGGAGGACTCTATGATAAGTAGTTCTTAAATCCCACCAGGACTGAGCTATTTTGATCTCCGTCTTCTGGTCTGTTCCGTCGGGCCCTTAAGGGTGTCTCCCTTGTTTCTCTGTCTTCTGCAAAGGCATTAAGTACATGCGTTTTAGGTTCTTAAGGATTGCATTTTATATTATATCTACAAGGGCATCTTTGTGTTTTACATAAAATACCTTCTGTTACCTTTACGTATGTTAGGGTTTCACCTGGCGGGGATTACTTTTATTTACACTGTCTTGTGACTTTGGAACAAGGTGGGGGTAAGAGTGAGGTTAGGTGCACCATAAACCCGTTTAAATTCCCCAGTGGTGGTTTTGCCACTGACCGTTCCAAGACGGTGCCCCACTGTATTCCTTTATTTTTTGTTTTGTCCTTTTGTGTTTCATTTTTGTGTGTTGTGTGCGAGAGTTGTTTACGTGTGTCTTTGGGGAGGCTGCGTGTTTTGAACGTGGCTTTCCCTGTTGGATATACTTCCTTGTTTTTGTTTTGACATGCCCTAAACGCGTTTTAACTGGTTTTCTTTCTGTCTTGTATTGTCTGTTGCGTATCTTTTCTTGTTGGTTGTATGCGTTTTCCTCCTCCTTGCCCACTCATCTCCCCTTGCATTTGCGCTACGTTTTTGCATCCCCGCCTTTACTTTGGGGTTAGTTTTCATGGCTCCCCTTTATTCAGGAAACCTAAGGAAGCACACAATTGTTTTTTCCCTGTTTATATGGATGCGTTTGTGTAATTGTGAGTCTAAGACGGTGCACTACTGTTTTCGATGTTATTTAGTTGGGTATGTTTGTGTGTTTGATTGTGGTACACGGGTGACTGCGCTCACGTTGTAGTGTGATTGATATTAAGGAACGTAGCATTACCTTTGTATTTTCATCCTTGTTCTTCTTTCCTCTTCAAATCCCCCCCCCCCCCCGACCACTCTATTTTACCACTTACTCACCCTCTATCTATATTTCACATAAAGTAATATGTATTTGTTGGATGTTTGAAGCAACCCGTCTGTAATATTTTTTCATTAGAGCTTCTTTTTGATGTGTGCCTTCTTTGCTAATGCGTGGCTCTGAGGCTGTGTTTTAGGTGCTCTGTGCTTCCGAGAAATCTACCCTTACCTATTATCTTTTATTGGTCAAATTACACCGGTTTATATTTAGCTAGCGGCACTATGTACGTATTCAATATATCAGTGTCTCTATAACAGCATATCCTATTTTTGTCGGCGTATCAAATGTATTTTTATTGGAACGCTTTACCAGTATTTGCTTTATTGGCGGGACTAACATGATTTGGTTTCTAAATTACAATCTTATGATACATTTATATACCTGTATTCACAACAGTGACATCTTTATGTTTTGGTTTAATTGTTGATTTCAACACGTGTATTTCTATAATTTGTATACAGTCTAGATAAAAGAAGTGCTGCAATCAGCCATCTTGCTCAGCGTTTATATATCGATTCTTGTTGAAATTAGATCTCTTGTCTAGCTCATACCGATGTAACAATTGCGATTTCAGTTAAAGAATCTCGTTAGGACACGCATTACTATGGTTACATTACAATAAGATTGAACAATGACGACGTGTATTCGGAACCAACGCTTACATCGTCCGCATGTACTTTGAAAAGCAAACATTTGATGTGCGGTCATGACATTTATTTAAAGTCTAGGTGGAAATGTGCAACTGTTACAAAACAATTAGTTTGACAAGCATACAATAGCTATGGTATTCCGATGTTTAAGGTTAGAGTTCCGGTCTGAATTCGCATTGTGCTCTCCTCTTGGTATTTTATCTTTTCAGACTTTATTTTCAGGGAGACATATCCTACTGGGAATTAATAATTCGTAACATTATTATGGTGGCATATTTCTGCATACGATAACTAGATAAGTTTCGCGAAAATGTATCGATTTTTCACGAAAAACAGAAAATTTTTCGCGAAAACATAAAAGCTTTTCACGAAAAGAACTGCAAATATTAAACGGAAAAAGATTACGTTAGTGCCCACTACTGCATAGAAAAACCAGATAAGTTTCGCGAAAAATGGACTAAACTTTCATGAAAAACGGTATAGTTTTCGTGAAAATAAAGTTTTCGCGAAAATATTATTTTATTTTCACGAAAACGTTACCGTTTTTCATGAAAATTTGGTCCATTTTCGCGAAACTCATCTGGTTTTCTTATGCAGAAGTTGGCAATAACACAGATTTATCCACTTAATATTTGCAGTTCTTTTCGAGAAAAGCTTTTATGTTTTCGCGAAAAGTTTATAAGTTTTCGAGATTTTTTCAATGTTTTTCTTGAAAACTCGATACATTTTCGCGAAACTTATCTGGTTATCGTATGCAGAAATATGCCACCATACATTATCTTGTTTTTGTTTGTCACATAACAGCTTGCATTTAATTTCAAAAAGAACAAAAATTCGAGTCATTATACATTTTTTTCACATAAACAACAGCAGCGAACAAATCTCTTTTTGACAAGATACATGTCCTTGTCCAAACTCGCGTGCCCTGTTTTTTCCCCTTATGTTTCACATAATTATCAATACATAGTAATTCTTAGAACAATTTTCCGCAAAGTAATATAGAGCTATGTACATTCTAACATGACTCGCATTGATTGCTAAATGAATCTTCGATAAAATATAGTAAAAAACAAAGAAAAATATCGAACAGGGAATGCCACGCACCAAAAACGTAGCCTCCTCAAAACGAAACCGTAAGCCGATTTTTACCTCTAGGATTGTAACATAAGAGATTCTACTTCTGTTCCTTACATACAATTTATTCCAGGGCCAAACGGATGTAAACAACATTTCAAAAACGTAATTGTGATAAAACCTCGTGTTGTCATATTATTTACAGGGCCGTTAAACTAGTTTTTTATCTCTATGAGCGAATAAGCTCAGATTTTATGCAGCAGTGATGTCATAAAATTATGACATATATTGCCGTGTGGCGGCCGTTAAATGTCTCCCGGTACATTCAATCAGGGCTGTTATATTTCGATCTTCTCAGTTCCTTCAGCACGACTTTTATGTCGTGATATTGGTACTGTTTAGTTTCTCAGCATGACCATTTCGGCCTGGGTGGTTCCAGTCCTCCCGCTTTCATAGCCTTGGCTATTGTTTAAACACACCTTGGATATGGTGCCTGCTTTTTGATTTTGTCTTTTGACAGTTCCTGTGATACGGAGGCTCCATAACCTCAGATCCCCTTTCTAAATTCCAGTTTGTTTAGTTCTGCCCATTGTTTTCTCGTTTGGGGCAAACCCTTTACTTTATCTGGGGACCAAACGCCGCTCTTCATGGAATTGCTACCGTTATTACAAATTGCGTAAATATTTTACTAAATTTTATTATCGTAATTCTGATTTAGTTTTAAAATTCAATAGTAATTTAAAGACACTTCTGCGAGAAGGTATTTCTAAACCCGTTTTTATGGGGATGTGGTTTACAAACTTCGTAAGATCTAGGGTCATGGTAATTTTCCAAATGTATTTGAAAAGATTATCAAACGTTTTATTAAAAGAGGTTACGACCCAACTGTTTTGAGACATACCGCATGTTTAGTGTTCAACCCGTTTACAGTTGGACACTACGCTTCCCTCTTTGATTGCGTCTGACGGAAGAGGGGGAGGACTCTATGATGAGCAGTTTTTAAATCCTACCAGGACTGAACTGTTTTGATATTTGTCTTCTGACCTGTTTCGTCGGGCCCTTAAGGGTGTTTCTCTTGTTGCTCTGTCTTCTGAAAAGGCATTGAGTACATACGTTTTTGGTTCTTAAGGTTTGCTTTTTATATATTTATACACGAGCATTTTTGTGTTTTACATGCCATGCCTTTTTGTTTCCATTACGTGTGTTAGAGATTCACCTGGAGGGGATTACTTTTATTTACACTGTCCCATGTCTTTGGAACATGGTGGGGGTAAGAGTGAGGTTGGGTGCGCACCATAATCCGGTTTAAGCTCCCCAGTGGTGTTTTTGCCACTGACCGTTCCAAGGCGGTGCCCCACTGTGTTCCTTTGTTTGTTCGTTTTGTCCTTGTGTGTTGACTTTGTGTGCGCGCGTGTGTGTATGCTTATTGTTCGTCTTGTCCTTATGTGTTGGCTTTGGGTGTGTGTGTGTGTGTGTGTGTGTGTGTGTGTGTTCGTTTTGTCCTGATGTGTAAGCTTTGAGTGTGTGTGTGGTGCACGCGTTTGCGTGCTGGGGGTTCGTTTTGAGGAGGCTGCGCTTTTGGTGCGTGGCACTCCCTGTTTGATATTTTTCTTTGTTTTTATTACACGCCTGAATGTTCCATGTTCATCGCCGTTTGAATACATCTGCGGATGTCTCTAAATTGCTTTTTGTACTTTTAGCATGTGTAAATGTTGAGTTCTGCTCAACCCGGGGCTAGAGGGCGTGGACGGTGGCATGCATTTCCACTACCGTCTATGAACAGGCTCAATCAAACCTAGCCTGCAACATTTTCGTTTTTGTCGTATTGAGCGACCTGTGAAATTTCCATTTTTCTCTATATTATAGTATGACATCACAATGATTTTACGTCATACAAAATTAAAGCTTGTCAGACTGGGTCAAATAGCAAAAAAAAGATGATTCTGTTTAAAAAAGTTTGCGAGCTGTAAGATTACTAGTTTATAAATACTTCTAAAAACTCTAAAAAAAAGAACGCAAAATCTAAAAGTTCAGTTGGCTATGCAACACCTTTTAACCATGGGTGAAACTGTAGTAGAATATGACATGTTACGCTGAAAATGTAGTGCGTAAAATGCAAGTAATTTCCAGTGTTGGAATCGAAATAATAAACGTGTTTCAATAATGTTTTATCAGTTATTCTAACACGACCCGAATTGTTTTCCTGTTAAACAAAGAAGGCTGAAAAATTGTGTATTACTATACAATTCATTTTTCTGATGTGACAGGTATTTCGCCATAGCGTCAAACGTCATAGCAGCCACAGGCACGGGTCCAGTGTATATTTGTTTTTGTTTGATATGATTTTTTTCACACAAATATACTTCAAATATGTTAGTCAAATGAAAAAAAAATCGATGACAAAAAATCCGGTCACAATATCATATACATGGAAAAGGTGAACTATGCGAGCGTAACGCTATGGGAAGCTACTCGGCAGACTTGTGGAACATTTTAAAATCGAAGTTTATACAGTTGCAGCCGCTACCTGCATGATTGCACCTTCGAAACATTTAAAAAACAAAGAAAATTATCAAACAGGGAATGCCACACACCAAAAACGTAGCCTCCTCAAAACGAAACCCCCAGCACGCAGACGCGTGCACCACACACACCCAAAGCCAACACATAAGGACAAAGCGAACAACACACACGCACACAAAGCCAACACATAAGACGAAACGAACAAACAAAGGAACACAGTGGGGCACCGCCTTGGAACGGTCAGTGGCAAAAACACCACTGGGGAGCTTAAACCGGTTTATGGTGCACCTAACCTCACTCTTACCCCCACCATGTTCCAAAGACATGGGACAGTGTAAATAAAAGTAATCCCCTCCAGGTGAATCTCTTACACACGTAATGGAAACAAAAAGGCATGACATGTAAAACACAAAAATGCTCGTGTATAAATATATAAAAAACAAACCTTAAGAACCAAAAACGTATGTACTCAATGCCTTTTCAGAAGACAGAGCAACAAGAGAAACACCCTTTAGGGCCCGACGAAACAGGCCAGAAGACAAATATCAAAACAGTTCAGTCCTGTTAGGATTTAAAAACTGCTTATCATAGAGTCCTCCCCCTCTTCCGTCAGACGCAATCAAAGAGGGAAGCGTAGTGTCCAACTGTAAACGGGTTGAACACTAAACATGCGGTATGTCTAAAAAAACAGTTGGGTCGTAACCTCTTTTAATAAAACGTTTGATAATCTTTCCAAAAACATTTGGAAAATTACCGTGACCCAAGATCTTACGAAGTTTGTAAACCACATCCCCATAAAAAACGGGTTTAGAAATACCTTCTCGCAGAAGTGTCTTTAAATTACTATTGAATTTTAAAACTAAATCAGAATTACGATAATAAAATTTAGCAAAATATTTACGCAATTTGTAATAACGGTAGCCTTGCTGAAGAAGTTTACCTGTAATATATTGATTACGTTCATTGAAATGCTTGACATGACTACACGCTCTGGCAAACCGAATTAATTGAGAAATATATACCCCATAAGATGTAGCCTGAGGTACATCCCCATCCAAATGGGGAAAATTTACAATACTAAAATTAAAATCATCCCTCTTGTCATAAATTTTGGTATGTATAAAATTGTCATAAATAGAGAGATGTAAATCTAAAAATGAAGCATCAGTATCCGAATTGTTAGTTTTAATTAACTAAAGCCTTCCATAAATACTAAACTGATCCCATAAATTGCTTTGAAATACACAGTACAAGTCCCTAGGAGCGAAATATTTCAAATATCCCCGGTGATTTCAGCTGCCAAACGAAGTGATAAAAACCAGGAACACGTCCGCTATCCGGAATGAAATCACCGGGGATCACCTTCAACGACGGTCGTGAAACCTTTTTTCTTTATCTTGACGTCACACAAAGCGCGCGCTCTGACTCTATCTTTGAAGTAACACCGTACTTGCATAGATTGTAAAGTGCAATAAGGTGATAATAGATATGTTTTAAAATTAGAAGATAGAATATTTCAACTATGTTCAAATGAAAACAGCATTTTTTGTTTGTTATGACCAATGTTATCGACGAAATTTCCAACCACGCAAGGTATACAAGGTTTTATAGAAAAGGTATCCTTGAACCTTGAAGCTACGTAACATTTGTAGATATAATTGTCATATCAATAAAAACTGATTTATTTGATATTCAAACTTTTGCAGAGTCTTCCGTAGCTTAACTATCGCGAATCTAGCTCCATTATAGATCTAGATTTTAATTTTATTTTTGGTGGGATTTACGTTTGTTTGTTTGTTTTGGGTTTAACGCCGTTTTTCAACAGTATTTCAGTCATGTAACGGCGGACAGTTAACCTAACCAGTGTTCCTGGATTCTGTACCAGTACAAACCTGTTCTCCGCAAGTAACTACCAACTTCCCCACATGAATCAGAGGTGGAGGACTAATGATTTCAGACACAATGTCGTTTATCAAATAGTCACGGAGAACATACGCCCCGCTCGAGGATCGAACTCGCGACCCCGCGATCCGTAGACCGACGCTCTACCTACTGAGCTAAGCGGGCGGGTGTATACTGTAGGCCTACATGTAAGTGAATTTATCAATTGATAAGCCTTGTCTTCATTCATGGAATGAACCAGTTATAGACTCATATAAGTCAAAATAATTCGATGTTTAGTTTGTTTTATATTTGTGACAGCCACTCCAAAAGGACCAAAATAATTGAGGATAAATAACAGCACACCGGCATGTAAAGTTATTGGTTTTATTGCTTGCTATGTGTTACGTTAATTTATCGCATACTCACAAGAAAATCAGCATTTAAACCCAAATCTGGCGATGACAATTTCTTTCGAGTGGAGAAAATAACTCGTAACTGTTTTCTAGGATCGCGTCAAACTAGACTAAGACGCGACTTTTTTCAACTAAAGAGACATGGTCGGTTCCGAGATTTGAACTCATGCCTTCAATCAATGATGAGCGAATCCAACAACTCGAGTCTGGCACGTTTTGTAATTATTGTGAAAACTTCTCACAAGATATATTATTTAAAAGAAGTCTGCAGCAAAAGGTACTGAAATTTAGGTTGAAAAAGGCCTGTAATGTGTAAGAGGAGGGTGTTCTTTTTTCACATCCACGCTACCTAAACGTAGTGTGCATTCTGGCAGGATTAATTTAAATTCTAAATGATGATTAGATCTGGTGCATCTGTTACAATCCGGTTAAACATTCGTTCCAACAGTATTTATGAGTATTTAAATCATCATTTCTCAGTGATACAGCCTAAGTAAACAAGTTCATTCAGTATTTGTACTCGTATCGGAAAGGCGGAGTTACCTGTATAGACCAGATCCAAAAATAGCTTCAGCATCGCTGCGTTTGTGACGTAAAGGTACAAAAAAAAACAAAGAAAAATATCAAACAGGGAATGCCACGCACCAAAAACGTAGCCTCCTCAAAACGAAACCCCCAGCACGCAGACGCGTGCACCACACACACACACACACACACACACACA
Organism: Mercenaria mercenaria; assembly: GCF_021730395.1. NCBI lineage: Eukaryota > Metazoa > Mollusca > Bivalvia > Venerida > Veneridae > Mercenaria > Mercenaria mercenaria. The sequence continues at coordinate 61,191,951 of NC_069378.1, forward strand.
CACACACCCAAAGCCAACACATAAGGACAAAACGAACAACACACACGCACACAAAGCCAACACATAAGACGAAACGAACAAACAAAGGAACACAGTGGGGCACCGCCTTGGAACGGTCAGTGGCAAAAATACCACTGGGGAGCTTAAACCGGTTTATGGTGCACCTAACCTCACTCAAGTCTCTCGATTTAAGAAAAGGCGAAAGGGCAATTTGATCTGCAAACAGTAGTATAAGGACCTCAATAGTATCCTTTTGAAAGTTTTTTATTCGAAGCATGTCATATGGTGTAATTTGCTTTTTTATTTCTCTACTGAAAAAAAACAAAGAAAAATATCAAACAGGGAATGCCACGCACCAAAAACGTAGCCTCCTCAAAACGAAACTCCCAGCACGCAGACGCGTGCACCACACACACACACACACACACACGCAAACACACACAAAGCCAACACATAAGGACAAAACAAACAACACACACGCACACAAAGCCAACACATAAGACGAAACGAACAAACAAAGGAACACAGTGGGGCACCGCCTTGGAACGGTCAGTGGCAAAAACACCACTGGGGAGCTTAAACCGGTTTATGGTGCACCTAACCTCACTCTTACCCCCACCATGTTCCAAAGACATGGGACAGTGTAAATAAAAGTAATCCCCTCCAGGTGAATCTCTTACACACGTAATGGAAACAAAAAGGCATGGCATGTAAAACACAAAAATGCTCGTGTATAAATATATAAAAAACAAACCTTAAGAACCAAAAACGTATGTACTCAATGCCTTTTCAGAAGACAGAGCAACAAGAGAAACACCCTTTAGGGCCCGACGAAAAAGGCCAGAAGACAAATATCAAAACAGTTCAGTCCTGGTAGGATTTAAAAACTGCTTATCATAGAGTCCTCCCCCTCTTCCGTCAGACGCAATCAAAGATGGAAGCGTAGTGTCCAACTGTAAACGGGTTGAACACTAAACATGCGGTATGTCTCAAAACAGTTGGGTCGTAACCTCTTTTAATAAAACGTTTGATAATCTTTCCAAAAACATTTGGAAAATTACCGTGACCCAAGATCTTACGAAGTTTGTAAACCACATCCCCATAAAAAACGGGTTTAGAAATACCTTCTTACATTTGAAGCTTACATTCCTTCTATTTCAGTAAATTCTCCATCTTTTTTGTCTCTCTCTCTCTCTCTCTCTCTCTCTCTCTCTCATAGAAATGATATAGATCAAGCTAAATCTTGAATAAAATCATTGTCATTTTGATGCATATTATTATATCAATCGGGCGCATTCCTAAGCATCTAATCTCCAAACAATGAAATTATATAACGACAAAACCACTGTTTGGGACGGTTTTATTTCTTAGATAGAATATACCATAGGGTAGTCTTTTGGATTCGAATAATTAAATCATTCGTGCTACGTACGGGCTTTAATTATTACGCATCCTAAGCCCTGTCCTTATAATATTAACTGATAAAATATTGGAACATATTTATTATTTCTTAATTGAAATGTTTATTATATTCATCTTGGCATGTGTTACCTTTAACATTGCAAGTTAATTCCGCTCAATGAGAAAACCTGTATTAGTGACATTATATAATTATTGTAGAATAGAATACTTGAAAATCAGTTGCAGCCCGTCTGAACGTACCATGTAAGGCTTTTTAGCACTGTTATTCGGCAATAGGGCATGACAACCTCTGGGGTTTACTGTTTCCATTTTCCATGTCTCTTACCATAACCATCCACAATATAATAACTTTGGTGTATACTGTTCATTTGTCCAATTCAAGAGTTCTTAGACATTGTATGTTCCAAACATTGCCATTTTGTCTACGTTATAAATAATATATTCATTAATTTCTACAGATTTTCTTTCGCTTGTTTCTAAATTGTACATAACGGCATTGCTTTCGTTTTATTCTTGTCTTATCTGTTTATTTGTGTATAATTCATGTATTTACAATTCTGTCAAAACATATTTTTATCTTTATTTTTTTTTATCTTTATATCTTATCAGACTAAGTGTAATAGGCTTGCAGTATTCACATTTTAAATATTGTGCTATTTTAGTTTCTTAAGTCTTTTTCCGTTATTACCTGTGTTTAATTTCATGCAGACAACATTACTTCTTTTTAAATGTAATCAAACGCTCTCACATAAGAGTTTTTACGGATTTGGTTGTTTAACCACTTGTATATATAATTTTATCATCTGTAATTGTCTAGATTTTAAACCCTTTTCGTTGTTCTAAATACTGTTTATGTCACTAAGGATTAATTTGTTCAAAATACATTATGTTTACTTACTGCAGAGATATCCCTTTTCCGCCTTCGAAATACTTCGGATATACAAATAGTGCTCAATTACAGTGTTTAAGGGTGAAAACCAAAAAAGAAAAAAAAGCAAGTATGAGCAGTTCAAGAAGTCGCCAGACTGCACCATTTTCTCTAGCCATAAGCAAAGTTTCCCCGTTCAAGGGAGGGGAATATCTCTCCCTAAACCCATACCCTCCTCCGCGCAAATGCTCCAATCGTCCCTATGCCCCTGTCTTTTGACAAGATCAGACTGTGTGCGACTATTGTCAAAAATTCGATTTATACCTAAATCACAACAGAAGTAAGACATTTTTAAACCTGGAAAATTAATATTTCGTATGCTTTTCTGAACAGTTTCTGTCTTATTATCCATAACAATTGTCAATATTAAAAATCGTATGTCCAACAAATATCAAAAAGTGGTCATTTTTGCGATATACACATATTTAATAAAAGTGTTTTAAAACCTATTTTGCCGAGACATGCACCACACGACATCCTTATCCTTAGTGTTATACGACATCCTTATCCTTAGTGTTATACGACATCCTTATCCTTAGTGTTATACGACATCCTTATCCTTAATGTTATACGACATCCTTATCCTTAGTGTTATACGACATCCTTATCCTTAGTGTTATACGACATCCTTATCCTTAATGTTATACGACATCCTTGTCCTTAGTGTTATACGACATCCTTGTCCTTAGTGTTATACGACATCCTTATCCTTAGTGTTATACGACATCCTTATCTTTAGTGTTATACGACATCCTTATCCTTAGTGTTATACGACATCCTTATCCTTAGTGTTATACAACATCCTTATACTTAGTGTTATACGACATCCTTGTACTTAGTGTTATACGACATCCTTATCCTTAATGTTATACGACATCCTTGTACTTAGTGTTATACGACATCCTTATCCTTAATATTATACGACATCCTTATCCTTATTGTTATACGACATCCTTATACTTAGTGTTATACGACATCCCTATCCTTAATGTTATACGACATCCTTGTCCTTAGTGTTATACGACATCCTTATCCTTAATGTTATACGACATCCTTATCCTTAGTGTTATACGACATCCTTATCCTTAGTGTTATACGACATCCTTATACTTAGTGTTATACGACATCCTTATACTTAGTGTTATACGACATCCTTATACTTAGTGTTATACGACATCCTTATCCTTAGTGTTATACGACATCCTTACATCCTTATACTTAGTGTTATACGACATCCTTATACTTACTGTTATACGACATCCTTGTACTTAGTGTTATACGACATCCTTATACTTAGTGTGATACGACATCCTTATCGTTAGTGTTATACGACATCCTTATACTTAGTGTTATACGACATCCTTATACTTAGTGTTATACGACATCCTTATACTTAGTGTTATACGACATCCTTATCCTTAGTGTTATACGACATCCTTGTCCTTAATGTTAAACGACATCCTTATCCTTAGTGTTATACGACATCCTTGTCCTTAGTGTTATACGACATCCTTATACTTAGTGTTATACGACATCCTTGTCCTAAGTGTTATACGACATCCTTATCCTTAATGTTATACGACATCCTTGTCCTTAGTGTTATACGACATCCCTATCCTTAATGTTATACGACATCCTTGTCCTTAGTGTTATACGACATCCCTATCCTTAATGTTATACGACATCCTTGTCCTTAGTGTTATACGACATCCTTATCCTTAATGTTATACGACATCCTTGTCCTTAGTGTTTATCCGACTATCCCTATCCTTAATGTTATACGACATCCTTGTCCTTAGTGTTACGAATTACTTAGTTAACGACATCCTATCCTTAGTGTTATACGACATCCTTATCCTTAGTGTTATACGACATCCTTATCCTTAGTGTTATACAATCTTACTTTGTACAATCCTTATCCTTAGTGTTATACGACATCCTTTACCTTAGTGTTATACGACATCCTTATCCTTAGTGTTATACGACATCCTTATCCTTAGTGTTATACGACATCCTTATCCTTATGTTATACGACATCCTTATCCTTAGTGTTATACGACATCCTTATCCTTAGTGTTATACGACATCCTTATCCTTAGTGTTATACGACATCCTTATCCTTAGTGTTATACGACATCCTTATCCTTAGTGTTATACGACATCCTTATCCTTAGTGTTATACGACATCCTTATCCTTAGTGTTATACGACATCCTTATCCTTAGTGTTATACGACATCCTATCCTTAGTGTTATACGAATCCTATCCACTCTTTTCCTTAGTGTTATACAACATCCTTATCCTTAGTGTTATACGACATCCTTATCCTTAGTGTTATACGACATCCTTATCCTTAGTGTTATACGACATCCCTATCCTTAATGTTATACGACATCCTTATCCTTAGTGTTATACGACATCCTTATCCTTAGTGTTATACGACATCCCTATCCTTAGTGTTATACGACATCCTTATCCTTAGTGTTATACGACATCCTATCCTTAGTGTTATACGACATCCTTATCCTTAGTGTTATACACATCCTTATCCTTAGTGTTATACGACATCCTTATCCTTAGTGTTATACGACATCCTTATCCTTAGTGTTATACGACATCCTTATCCTTATGTTATACGACATCCTTATCCTTAGTGTTATACGACATCCTATCCTTAGTGTTATACGACATCCTTATCCTTAGTGTTATACGACATCCTTATCCTTAGTGTTATACGACATCCTTATCCTTAGTGTTATACGACATCCTTATCCTTAGTGTTATACGACATCCTTATCCTTAGTGTTATACGACATCCTTCTCCTTAGTGTTATACGACATCCTTATCCTTAGTGTTATACGACATCCTTATCCTTAGTGTTATACGACATCCTTATCCTTAGTGTTATACGACATCCTTATACTTATTGTTATACGACATCCTTATCCTTAATGTTATACGACATCCTTATCCTTAGTGTTATACGACATCCTTATATTTAGTATTATACGACATCCTTATCCTTAGTGTTATACGACATCCTTATACTTAGTGTTATACGACATCCTTATCCTTAGTGTTATACGACATCCTTGTCCTTAGTGTTATACGACATCCTTATACTTAGTGTTATACGACATCCTTATCCTTAGTGTTATACGACATCCTTGTCCTTAGTGTTATACGACATCCTTATACTTAGTGTTATACGACATCCTTATTTAGTGTTATACGACATCCCTATCCTTAATGTTATACGACATCCTTATCCTTTAAGTTAGTTTATACTAATTTGATTTAGCTCGATTGTGATGAAAGCTTTAAACTTTTATACCTTAACGTGTAATACTCCGCTGAACCGTTTAAAAGATACACCGCATTTATACTATAACTAGTTTTTGAAATAGCTGCTTTACCTGAATAAAGGGATTTAAGAATATTTTTGTACCACAAGTGGATCGGAAAAGAAACAAACATGAGGTGTCATCGACAAAAGAATTTTTTAGCTTCAGTTTTCCTGTTTTATCTGTCAACATTAACATGAACAAAGATTCAAAGTTCATTTGTTTCATTTCAACGTATATCAGGATCACGTTATACGTCAGAGCTTGGTACGTTACAAGTCACGTTCGAAGCACAATGCGTTCATTCCTGTTCCATCACACTAAACTGCTCTTCTGTAAGCTTTATTTGGGAACATAATAAATGCGAGCTGGGATCTGCATGGATGGTTGATGAGTTGATAGTTGTAAGCCAAGATTGGGAGCTGTTCTACAGGGAAAGTATGTAAGCATTTTACTAGCCACAAACGTGTTATAAACCGAAAGTATCATATATGATGCGTTCTTTATTTGCAAATATGAAAGGAAAATATATAAGTCATGATTGTTTCAAAACATCTACCTTAGAAAATAAAAAGCATAGATTGATTGATTTGATTTGAAATTCATTTACTTTTTCCATTTACTCATTTACGTTTTCCATTTACACTTGAAACACCTTGGGCAGCATTTGTGTACGCTAACCGATCGAAAAATTGTCTAAAATAGCCAAAATAAATATACATATTTCTATCATTATTTATATTACTTCAATCTAATACTGTAACAGTTTTGGAACTTTAATTTTAAGGCTTTGTTTTTGTTTCACCATCTAACGAAAGCAGTTACCGTGTTATCATTTCAGATTTACCGGTATGCAGATCGGGTTCATGCTTTGAACTGAATATTGCAAAACTGACATGGAATGAAGCTATTGTAAGTTAACCATTCTAAATATGTAGATGCTTTAAAGTTTCGTACTTTTACAAAACGAATAGATTTCATTCTTCATTTACAAAAGCCGTAAAAACACAAAACATTACAGTTTAAATAACCACAGTAAACTCATAACCCAAACTTTGCTGTTAATAAAAGATTGTAATGTCAGGAGAACGGACGTTCTGGGCTCGTTAAAATATCAAGCGAGAGCAAAAGGTTAGTAGTTAAAATAAAATGGCGGAAATTAGCGGAAGTGAAAGTACGTAAATACACATTTTACTACTTTATCTCAAGTTTGCTATTATAACACAATTTAGTTAAATACGAAACATTTTGTAAAATGCATTATTCGTAAAAAAAATTAATACCCTATAACTAATAATAATAATTATGTCCTTAAGAATTATCTAGAATTGATATTCCTGACGTTGGTGGTTTATTTAAAAAAAATGGAGTTTCTATTTCAGTTGTGAACCCGTACTAAATATCGGCATTTTCTGTTAGTGTAATTAATCCTCGAGACAGGTTTCGGTATTCTCTGGTTGTAAGGAGAAAAAAAGTATTTCTGTTATGGCAGGATAATGCCATATTTGCAAACGATAATATAGAATCACCCGGAAATCGCGGATTGTAATTACGCACCCAATATAATTCAACGACAATAAGTAAGGCAGGACTTATCCGTTATTCTCTGCGTTTACCGCAGTATTCTTATGAGCTAAAAATGCAGACACACCTCGATGCATATCGTTGATCAATATCTATAAATATCTTTCAGGATTATTGTAAAGCACAACATGCTCATATTAAAACTGAGAGTGACCAGGTACTCCTGAATAGTGTAATTGCAGGCGATGGTACGTATCTTAATATTTACCGCTTTTGATAAACATTCATACTGCTTAAATCTTTACCTCGGGCGTTTCCATACCATTTCCGTTATGTCATTTTGAATTTTGCTGGAACTAAAATAAATATTTTGTGATATCCTAGCAAATTTATATAAGTTGAATTGGTTTGTAAATTCTTCTCACCAAAAACAAATCAAACATTATGTCTTACAAACTGTATTATTTATTTTCTACTTTATAACGAAATGTTTATTTTTAGTTTGGATTGGATCCCGAGATATTGAGACTGAAGGTGTCTTCCTTTGGACTGATGGCACCCTTATATCTGAAGGTTATAACAATTGGGGTACGGGACAGCCCGACAATTACAACGGTGTCGAAGATTGCGTTATGGCGTACCGAGACCTTAAATGGAACGATGAATTTTGCGGTGGTTTATTGATGAGTGTTTGCCAGTATCCAGTATCAACATGATTTGCTTCAATAAAGACTTAACCCATCAACAAAATTTCTTCAAAAAAGGAACAGAATTTTATTTTTTTTTATATAAGACGTTTGAAAGGTTCTTTTTTCAGGTAAAATCATCGTGATTTGTTTTAACTACGATTATATGTAGCATGTGGATTTAAAAAAAGCAAAAAGTATTCACAGAAAACATACAATCATTAACAGAAAATGATTACAAAATAAATGTCATGCGCATCAAAAGAGTTACTATTATAAGTAAACTTTAATTTCATCTGACAATAAAGGTGGTTTCAATTCATTTATGGTTTTCTGGCTTAACATTATCATACCTGAGTTGTATGGCGTCCTCCTATGTTCAACGCGTTCAAAGGCAAATTATAAACAAAGGCATTCGCTTAAAGTCCAAAATTAATTCAATATATGTATAGACATGGCGATCTGACCATAGGGATAGGGAAAGCTCCGAGAGCGCGCGCGCGCGCGCGCGAGAGAGAGAGAGAGAGAGAGAGAGAGAGAAAGAGCGTGATGACTGGGTCATACATTGTTGTTAGAATATACGATGGAATGCTGTATAATTTTGAGAAAGCAGTTTAGTTTTAGCGAGAATAAATACAATCTGTAAAAAGATCACGTGGAAGTACAGCATGCAACCAAAATAAAGCAGGCGGGAGCTTCTGAAATGTGTTACATCCATCATGCCCTCCTAGCACGGACTTTATCGACACTCTTTTACACATCCATTGAATGAACTCCATGATCCAAAAGGGCATACGATAAAATATAGAGTGGATTCTTGGAGTTGGGTCTGGAGTGATATACTCGAGTGACTTTAGAGTCTAATTTTAGACTCAGATTTTGGAGTCAAACTGAATATGGTCTTTTATTTAAAGTCTTAAAAGTTATTACGAATAAAAGCAGTGGTTCTATTGATATATTGGTAAAATATCAGAAGAAGAAGTACAGTTATGATAATATATGTTGCTGTTGCGGTTGCAAGCTATACTAAGAATGGTGAGTGTTCGTACGAAGGAAAAAAAAAGTCCCAATATCAATCATCGCCATTATTATTAACAACAGTACAAACACCTATAGTCATCATCACCAATAATAACAACAACAAACCATATCTTCCAACCATATCTATTTTTCATCTTGTTCATCAGCGAAAACATCAGTAGAACTAGCGATGATGATGATGTTATGTCAAATGATTATGATTATGATGATAATATTGATAACAGTGGTGATGATAACAATTGTGATTTCGATGATGATGTTAATGATGACTACGATGGTAATGATTACGATGATTGTGTGGTCTTGTTGTTGTTGATGATGATGATGATGATAGTGATGGTGGCCATGATGACGATAATGTGAGAATGTTGATGATGATGGTGGAGATGATGATGATGATGCTGGTGATGATAGTGTTTGTAATGATGATAATTGTCGTTATGGTTGTAATGATAATTGTGATGTTGATGATAGTGGTGGTGATGGTGATAAAATGTAGGTGATGATGATTGTTGTGGTTATGATGATAGTGGTGTTGGTGATTATAATAATCATGATGATTATGATGGTGTTGATGATGCCATGAACTAAAGTAATGTTTTTCAATTTTCAAAGCATAAAGAAGCATATAATGAGTGGATCTTATAAGGCACACACTATGCAAGTGTAACAATTGTTATGAAACCTGCGGGAAATGACAAAACAATTGACCTTAAAACCTTCTAATGGCCCTTTTGCCATAGCAAGAGCAACTTTTATTTATAATTATCTGTTATCTTTCAAGAAGTGTTCTTATCAGAAGACCTGGTAATTAGATTGGTGATAAAGAAGTACCCATACATGCAACAGTGGAATAATGTTATGACTTGCACTGATAAGCCCAGTGTATTTCATGTATAAAATAAACAAGGCTAATGTCTTCATGCCTCCAAATTGGCAAGATTCTTTTTTTGTGGTTGAGAATATCAAATCATAAATTACAATAATTTAATAATTATGAGCTTGGTAAAAGTACCATGAGGATCTTCCTGATACTGTTGTAAATGATAACGATGATTTAGAAACTAAAATCTAATATACAGTTATTGCCTTTTAATTGAAGTATTACTTATAAACAAATATACTTTCATCATCACAAACACCAATAATTATCATCAATAACAACAATATAAATCATCATCATTGTCAAATACATGTCATTCTTATTTCATTGACAACATTGTAATGGATATATCTACATCACTGTTAACATCATCATCAAAGACATCCTGTCATAAAAGTAATCGTCGTCATTATCATCATCTTTATCATCATTATCATCATCGACAGCAGCAACAGCGATAACATCTCAAAACAAAATCATCATAAAGAAGCGGCATAATAACATGTCATTCTTTTCTTTCCCTTCCTCTATAAAAATAGCAACATCACCATCGTCAATGCTATCAACATCATCAGCTGCATTTTCGTTATCACCATTACAAAAACATTGACAAAGGTAATATCAGCATGCTTCGCATAAACATCATCATCAAAAATCGCTACAAATAACTACGATAATCATTATCATCATCATCATCATCATCATCAGAATGTTTGCCATTTCCAACAACGTTCTTATTCCACCGTTTCTCTTCTTTATGACCTTCATCATGTAATCAATTTATCTGATATAAAATCAAAGGCCTGAAGGGCCTGACAGTCGGCTAATGATTGATATACTGGTAGTATAGTCTACCAGTTTCAGTTTGTTTTTAGTTTTTTCCCAACAGAACAGATTTTGTTACAATAGATGAAATGGACATTGAATCGATGCCTAGTAAAACTTTGATTGACATTATACAAGTATTTAAACCCAATATATTTCTCTAAAATTGAAGAGTGGTTCGCAAAAATAAAAATGTTGAAAGTACAAACTACAATTTGACAGCTGACATTAAGATACTGCCCACGACTATATATATTTTTCCAGTAAACATTTGCCTACGGCATTACTAAAAGAGGTAATTATCAGCTGGGATATATTCGCACATGATACAATTTATATATTGAAATTTTATAGTGCGGATTGCCATATACAATTTGTAACGGATGGACGAAAGAACTGCTCAGAAGTTTTACAGCTAACGGGCCTGGCGATAACCGTGTCATACATTAGGTATTGTTCAATCATAAGTGATGTGAATTTAAAATACACTTACTTTTGCGTTTAAAGATATATAAATGTTGCTGAGTGTCAATATATAGTGTCATGAATGTTTTCACTGACAGGAAAATTGCGCATTCGTAACTAAGGGAAGTTACACGGACTAGCTACCAATATCGGAAAAGAAAACCTGTATTAATAAATGCAGTTCTTTTTAGTTAAAACCATCATTAATTCTATTTCAGACCTGTTAACCCCTTCAAAACCATGTCAGTAGTCCCCAAGTCCATGCACTTTCAATTATCCATTTTGATTCATGTAGACAGATATGCCCAGACTGGGCTGAGCCATTTTTACATGGTCGGTAGCAGGGTGGGTGTGGGGAGGGGTGTTCCTTTAAATTGCAGTCAGATTTTGAAATGGGCATTGTGGCAGGTGGTAAAAGCGCAAATGTATCAAACTGCAACGTGGCAATATGGGGGGAGGGTGTGGGAGGATACCCCTTCCTGCAATTATGGTTTTGGGTATCACCAAAAGAAATTTTTTTGAAGATGTACACCCTTGATAAAGCCTTTGGTGCAATCTGTAAGTAAACATTTTATGTTTCAATTTCTAAATATTACCTACCGGGTAGATTCATTTTAGTATTACAATATCCAAAGTATGAATGACTGTCACTTCATATTTTTACTTTAAGGTCATGCCTCAGGACTAGAATATAAGTTTGTCTAAATAATGAGACCTCGGGTAGACCGATTTTACATTTTGATATTTTACGTTGTCTACCTAGAGAGGCGGATATCGACAAGTCAAAATAATATAACGATATTCAACTCTTGAGTACAATTATTTGGACTAGAATATAAGTCTGATATAGATTCTATGTATGTGTTATAAAAATAAATTCTAGAATCATTTCTGTTATAATAATATCTATCATGTCTGTTAGTTGAATGTTAAAATTTCATAACACAGCTCGATATTTACCCAAAATATTATATCCGGATACGATTACACTTTTCTTAATACCGCCAAAAGCTCCAGTCTCAAGAATATGTTTTACAAATTGTGATGATACGAAGACAGTTTAGCAGCAATTGGCAGTATCTGACCTTGAAGTTTACGGTGAAATTATCTCTTATATGTATTTAAATCATTTCTTAAAAAAGTTGTTTCCTTTCGTCAATGCAGCCTAACATAGACGATCTACTTTCGATTTCAAAAACTACAAGAAAATACAATTTAATGTTTCGCCGATTGTTTATTTCTCGAAGAATAAGAAATAAAATCATTTTTCAAATCGGTAGCAATTAAACAAACCAGTAAGAGCTTCTTCTCCCGATAATTTATCCGCTTACTGACTGCATAATTCAACCCATGTGTCATCATGAATGGGTGACAGTTTCATTTTTTGCGACCTGAATCGTAAGCAAATTATCTGAACCGGTCAAAATTCCAGGAAGGTTAAGATTTAGAATGAAGTTGTATGTAGACGTTTGCATTTTCGCCACTCGCGATTTTGCATCATTTTTATCTGGCCAATCTTCGTAGTATTTTTTCGGTAAACCGAAGTCCGTTTTTTTCAAACGCAAAGTCGTAGAAGCGTTGTTATAAACAGTCACGTGTGTTCGCCGACAAGTGCCCAGAATGTAGTTAGAATTCATTCGCAAAGTCTCGCGGAAGAATTAACATACTGCACATATCTTATTCGGGTCATTTAAAATGAAGCTGTCATAATTTAATTTCATCGATGTGGTAAACTCTTTGATAAGAGACATTCCAATGCTTTCAGAGGTACCAGACTCAATAAAATACTAGCAGTATGTTCTAGAACTGAAGTATATTTTGTCTTTCGCTGGATGTTATGCAAGCTTGGTAAGCCTGCGCAGTTCAGGAAATGCACGGACAGCGCAATAAATTTGTTATTTGCGCAATGATTTTAAAGATTATTTTTTCTATTTGAATGGTTCTTGGTTATAGCTTGTTCTGGTCGAGCATAAGTATTGAAACACTTGCGATATTTTGTTCATCATATATATACCTAAGTCTTTGCGATAAAGTTCGACAAAACGCGGTGCAAATTTAGTTATGTTTATGGACAGAAAGTGTTTTGTGTGTGTTTGATTAAGGTGTAAATAGTACATTTCCATGCTTAAATATTTATTGTATGTACAGCGAAAAAACAATATACAAAAAACTAAAAACATATACACAGACAAAAATGAATAAGAAAACAAATAAAGTGCTAGTTTCCATGGTAAAGAAAATTCATAGTTAGGCGGCGCAAACTACCTCCCTAACAGTTGGTAACGCCTCGCACCGACCTAAATCCTGACAAAGAAAATGCTCCCTTTTCATACTTTTCTTCTTTTTTATAAACAGCAGGTAATTGCAAAATTTTATTTTAAAAAAGTACTGGAAGATATTTTTTTGCTAATAGAGATTTAACTCTAACTAATGCGTCTCCTTCCTGAGATAAAGCTCGGACAGAACATATGAAATTTAAACTGAAAAAGTGCGTCCATTTGTTGTTGCTATTACGGTCTGTTCTTCTGGAGTTGCAAATGAAAAAAACATTTTAAACATGTCGTTTGTATTGTAGTATATTGGGGCAATATGGAGTTTAGCACCTTTTGCGTTCATTGTAGAAATTAGTGTATTGTGATCTGCTATAATTATACAATACATACGTTTTAAAAATATATGGATTGTGAACAGGCTACACTTAACACACGCAATCGCAATTTTCAGATGTCATCTAAATACTCACATTTTACTTGCATTTAGCATGTTCTTCAAATTGCCGTATGCTTCAACATTTTATTTGGATATCGAGACACTTCTGGCGCGACTCGAACGACACGACATGTAAAGTTTCGAACCCACGGTAGTACGATAACACTTCACCTTAATATGTTCATGCATTAAATAAGTACAACTTGAAACATGGATTTGAAGATAACGGCGATTCCTATAAAAACTGATAGGTTTTAATATATGTTCGTCCATACGATTCCTAGACTTGTTCTTCCTAGAAACAAGATAAGAGAAAATGAGTGCAAAATATTATTGTGAAAAGTATAATTATACATTCTGAATAAAATGAACGTCCGTTTAATTTTGTGGTATAGTATAAATACTGTTCTGGTGGACTTCTGTACGGAAAAAGCCGTTGCTATTCATTAATTTTGATAATTGTAATATGTTCCATAAACCAGAAGTTTTAATGAAATATCTTGAATGATCTCGTTAAACATTTTGTCTTATCATACATGAAGTTCCCGTACGTGTTCCTTTCATCCCCGTCGAAACGAGATCTGACACATTACCATAATTAAGCGACAACATCCTGAATTAGTTATGCATCAGCATGATTGAAAATAATAATAAAAGAATAGCCACTTCGTATTAACATAATCTGATATTAGATTTTGAAAAAAAAAATGATCAAGACAGGCTCGATCTTGATGACTGATGTCACGCAAAGACTGAATTCCTGGGCTTCAGTTTTCAAAACCTTTTGTTTTTTCTTTTTGTTTGTTTGTTTTGGATTTAACGCCGTTAATCAACAGTATTTCAGTTATGTAACGATGGGCAGTTGTCTGTTATCCGCAAGGTCCTACCAACTGCCCCACATCAAAGGTGGAAAATGAATAATTTCAGACACAATGTATTCTATCAAATCGTCACGGAGAATATACGGCAAGCCTCGCTCCTTCCAGGACCATATCTAGCCTCGTCTGATCATGGAGTGAGCCATTTAGTGTGTTTATGACGTTATTTACACACTACTGAATTCTTTATTTAGCAAATAACCCTTTATATAGATTAATTTTTATATGTTTTTTTTGAGTGTATGATGTAAAACATGGTAATTTCTTTCATCATAGTTTGAAATGGTATAGATATAGTTTTACAGAAATAAGTAAATACAGTTCAGATATGTATCTAGAAATTGAATAAATCTGCCATTTTATTTTTTGTTGCTATGGAAACAAAATGGCCGCCATTTTGATCAAATATTTAAATGATCATAATTTTCTCATTTTAATCCGATTTCGAAAATTCTTTTAATTCTTTAAATAATTCAAGAAATTTTAGCAGTTGGAATTAACACCAAACCAACATTACCATTCCCTTATGTACCGTAACAACTACCAGTCAAAATTTCAATATAAAACCAGGAAAGTATTGTTCTGTTAACACAATGCATGTAAAACGTCCAAGGTCAAAATTCCAATCATATTCCAAAATTGTTTTTTAGCCAGTACAGGCATAGAATTGTCAACGAAATCATATTTTTGAATTTGAATCAACTCCAACGAACCCATTTGGTCATTTAATAAAACCAGCTTAGTAGTCGAGGTTATCATTATTGGCAAAGCCTTTTCAGTCAATTACGTGTAGATATTCTGCTTCCGGGAGCTTAAACAAAGACTTAAACTCATGAATACTCAAAGTTTATATTGGTTGAAAAAATAATAGTGTAGCCATAATGTACATCACAATAAGGTGACCGGGAAAATTGAATGAATTCAGTACCGTATAAAACTGAACTTGTAGGGTTTGCAATAGTTAATAATGTATTATACCACGTGCGACATTTTTACCGCGGTGCATTAAAGTGTCACGCATAGTATCATGCATAATTAAAATTGGGTGCAATTGAGTGCAATAATACGAAACTCCATGTTTCCATATACACTATATACATTCTTTGATACCAAATATTCAATTATTATAATAAGTAATAACTTTCAACATAATCATTATTTTGCTGTAATCCCCTAAGCATAGGGGTCGCCTGAACTAAAACAGTTGAACCTTTTGCAGCGCAGGGAAAATGTTCAAATCCTAGGTTATAGGCTATGTTGATGGTCGAATCGATAGCCGTTCACTACTAGCGAAAACTGGCCACGAAATTGTCAGCCATCATATAAATAAGTTGCAATACTTCAAATAATAAAGGACAAACTTGCGATAATCCTCTAGCTTCTTGTTCATAAATACGTAGTCGAAAGATTTTAAAAGATACATTAATCAAAAACCGATATATAAGGTAGAAAAAAAAATGCTCCCGCGCTGTTAACGTTTAGATCCAGGCCTTTTGAATGAAAACTGAATGTGACCAAATTACACACAGAAACAATTGTTTTCTTAAAAATTTATACAGTATATAAATGTATTATAATACTTTGCAAAAAAAGCGTCAAAACACATCCACTCTGTTGATTTTGTATAAAAGGGTCCTAAGAAGGGGCTACATTTCTGGACAGTTCAGCATGATGAATATCTTACCATGTTGGAAGAAATGATAAACATCTTAATTTTGAAGCATTTGAAATATAGTGCGAGCGGTTAAATTACATAAATCGACGTCTATCATAGATTTCAGAAAATTTCACGTTCGTTGATTTTTCTCATGGAGGCTGCCATGTTTTCAAGGGCAGAGAACTCAGGTTTGCATATAATATGCTTTTTTAACTTAAAAGAAATCGAAGAAAGATCTGTGTTAGAAGTCAACTTTAATGGAATAAGAAATAAATACTCTTTCGTTTCTTGAAAACCTATGTATAAATAGAATTTTTAACTATGATAAAATGGGATCTATCCGAAACCGTATTTAACCTGTTACTATTCAACTTCAAAATCATATTAATACGCAAAATTAAAGCACGCTTTACAACTTTCATTATATGGTCATATTACTAATTTACACATTTAGTAATTATCAATGTAAGAAATAAATATGAAAATATATGTAAAATAAAATAACGCTTTTGTAATTCTAGAACTATTTATAGCGCATTCGTTTCCTGTTGCAGATGTCCTTCGGTCAAATCATAACACGAAAATGTTAACGAGAATAATTGAGGAGTAAATGCTGTCATTTGTCGTGGATTGCCTGATAACATTCCGGAAATTGACGTCCTACGTGTATAGTCTTACATGCTTTGTACGATCAGGTAAGAACTTTTATGAAAAGCCGCTCAATATTCATTGTTTTGATTCTGCTGGTAAGTATGTCATGCACGATTTTAAATGGCGTTGTAAACAATACATAAAGTATGGTGGTCAAAATCTGACACGTAGATAAATGTTTTGAATTTATCAATTTAGACTGTTTATTAGTAAAATATGAACAGTATAAAGTACAGAAAGTTTGGTTTGGCCTCAGGAAGGCACACTGTTGTAAGAAAAAATAAACATGGTTGTAAGAAAAGTCTAGCTGTAAAGGTTTCTAAAGGCCAGAATATATGCGTTAAAATATACAGGAAAAAAGCCCTTTCCCGTGCAGTGAAGGTAGTGTTGGCTCAAAACGATTGCTTGAAAGACACTTATAGAATGTGCCGGAAAAAAGAGTTAACATTTATTATTTCTAAAGTAAAACATACCACAAGTAATGGGTATCGACTAATGGACATGCATTGCCTAAATGAGTATAATACAAACGTGTCAACACATATTGGTGTTTGTACAAAGGCCCAGACATTGGCAGCTAAAGGGTTACGAGCACTGACACCCTTAACAGAAACGAACAGGTTGGGCCTGGCAACGGTATTGAAATGCAAATGTGAAGGCTGCAGTCAAGTATTTTCGCTTAGCACAAGTTCAAAGTTACCTATCGATGGTACAAATCACTATGACGTCAATGTCAGAGCTGTATGGGGTTCAATGGCATGTGGAATTGGCTGTGCAAATCTGAATGAATTAATGGCAACATTAGATGCACCAGGTATGAATAATAAAACTTTTTCAAAAATTGAATGTGAAGTCGGAAACTGGTGGCATTCAGTTCTTGAAACCGACATGCTGTTGGCTGGTGAGGAAGAGAGAAAATTGGCAATTGAGTGCAACAGCTTTCATCATGGAGTACCTGCCATAACAGTTATTGTAGATGGTGGATGGTCTAAAAGAACACATAAACACTCCTATAATGCCCCAGGAGGTGTTGGCATTATAATTGGACAAAAGACTGGTAAAATACTTCATATAGGGGTAAGAAATAAATATTGTGCTATTTGTAGACAAGCCCAAACCAAAAATGTGCAACCAAAAGAGCATGAATGCTTCAAAAACTGGAGTGAATCAAGCCAGTCCATGGAAAAAGATATTATTCTGGAAGGTTTTCTAAATGCAGAAAAAAATCATGGGCTGAGATATATGAAAGTAATTGCTGACGGTGATTCATCTGTATTTGCAAACATTCAAGAACATGTGCCAATTTGGGGGAAATATGTAGAAAAAGTAGAATGCAGCAATCATGTGTGCAAGTGTTTGAGGTCCTCCTTAGAAAAACTTGTGACAGACAATGCAAACTATAGAGGAAAACACAAACTTACTAAACTGGTTAGAATAAAACTTGTCAGCTCTGTTAGATGTGCAATCAGACTAAGGTCAAGCATCTCTGATAAAAAACAAGCAGCAAGGTTACTTAAACATGACATTATGAACTCAGTTCATCATATTTTTGGCAACCATGCTAAGTGTTCTGATTTTTGTAAGGCAAATAAAGGTGCACCTGAAAAGGTTATTTCAGATGCTGAGGATGCTGTAAATGATGATGAAGTTGGAAACGTTCTTGACAAACAGGTTTCATTTTGGACTGATGGAACTGCATTGCAGCAGCAGGAAGATGCTAGAAAAGCTTCAGACTTGGAATACACAGATCTAACAAAACATATGCTAGCAGATGTTTCAGTATTGCTTAGCAGAGTGGCAGATAAAAGTGACCGCCTGCTAGAAAATACTACAACAAATCTCGCTGAATGCTGGATGCATGTTAGAAGTAAATTTGATGGGGGAAAAGTAACAAACAGAACACAAAGGGGATCTTGGCATGCACGATGCTATGGAGCAGCTGTTCGCCAAATTAATGGGCCCCAGTGGGCACCCAAATTATGGACCCAAGTGACAGGGTCTCCTGCTGGAAATAACTTCATTAACATGTATAAAATTAGAGAACAGCAACTTAAAACTACGAAAATGTACATGAAAACACAGCAGCAGCAAAAAAACAGGTATAAAAGAAAAATGTCAACAACTAGTGCCAGCAAAGCAAAGAAAGGAAAAATGGACTATGGTCCACATGCTACTGATGTTGTGGATGATGTAACAACTCGGGAGTTAGAGGCATTGAAAATTAATTACAAACACAAACATATTGATATTAATGAAGAAAAAATTAAAATCATTGAAAACTCAACAAAAACACAGTCTCACTCAGGTTTGTGGTTCAGTGAAAGGAAAAAACGAATAACTGCTTCAAATTTTGGAAAAATTGTGAAAAGAAACAGCAAATTAAAAGTTGAACCTCTTGTTAGAGAATTACTCTACTCGAAATTCACTGGAAATAGGTATACATTGAAAGGTTTGCAAGAGGAGAGAACCACTATTCAAGAGTATATATTACAAAAGGCAACCGTTGGTCACAGTGTCACAGTACAGCCCGTTGGATTGTGCATTTCCAGAGAAGAAAAATTCTTGGCAGCAAGCCCAGATGGTTTAATTAAGGAAAAGGATAAAACAGGAATTCTGGAAATAAAAAACTTACTCCACACCAAATCTGTCAGTTTGAATACTGCAGCTAAAGAAGACAAAAACTTCTGTTTACATATTACAGATGGTAACCTTTCCTTGAAAAAATCACACCCATACTACTTTCAGTGTCAGGGTCAAATGGGAGTTACTGGACTCGCCTGGTGTGATTTTGTTGTACGAACAACAAATCCTTACCAGATTCATATTGAGAGAATAGAATTTGATGAAAATTTATGGCACAATTATATGGTTCCAAAAATGAATAAATTCTACATCCTAGCTCTGCTGCCAGAACTGGCATGCCAGCGATATGGAAAATATCCTGGAATCAGAGAGCCAGGAAATTGGGTATGTCAATGTAGGGTTAACCTTTTAATAAATTGTTCCACAAAAAAGGTGTTACTTTGTACTAAATGTTATGAGTACTTTTAAATATTAATTTTTTTATTTTACACTTATCAATATATACCATCAGCTCAATAAGCTTTCAGTAAATATTTTCTTTCCATGCAAATTTAAATGTCAGGTAAAATGATATTTCTTCCAAATGTTATTATATATTGACCTACCAGGTGTTTACTTTTTCTTTAGATACACCTTCAGCACTGGTGCATACTTTGAATTGTTCCATGCTACACATGTTTCTTTATATGAGACGTGTGCGCATTTATGTGCCATTTGCACATAATTAATTTGGATAAAATCATGTTATTTACAATTCTAACATGACTCAGTTTGATGTCCAGTTAAACAAAGAAGGAATTCAAGCTCTGTATATTCTGCGATAAATAACGGTTGAAGCGCGGACCGGTAAGACAGCATTATGACGTCAATTTACGTCAAATTCCCCCGCATGACGTTCGAACTTTACCCCTGGTAAAGAAGTCCAGCATAATTTTTTCAAATAAAAATGGCATTCAAATAAAAACAATCAAGCCTTCTTTGATTTTCCTAATTTACCCGGTTCAGTTAGAGTTTCAGTATTTAACCCACTCGGGCAAACCCCCCTTTTGGGCTTTCTATGCATCGAACTCTGAACCGTGTAAATCAACGAAAAACCATCGAAGGCCTTGTTTATTTGTTAAATAATTGAGTTTAATGCAATAACCTTTTCCCAATTTTTCATAAAGTTCTAATTATATATTTGCTCTAAACTTATTTCAGTTTTGAAGCCCCCGTTTGGGGGAGGACGATCCTGTTAAATCTACACTACATTACATAAAAGGTTTTGTATTAAATTTCAGGAAATACAATTGGTTTTTGGTTTCATTGTAAATTAACCAAACTTAAGGGTTTTAACTTCCAACGGATCTGTTTTTTTTTCTTCTTAATGACAAATAATTCTATGTTATTTTTATAGATATTATAGCATTAATTCATATCAAATGACTGTTTTTACTAGTAGTTTCTGTAAAAACATAAAATTTCATAGTATTTATACAGCTTACCCCTTTTAGACATAATTCCCTTTAAGTAAATACCTGCCTAGATGTAAAGTTTTTAAAAGTATGGAAGTAAAACTGAATTAGCCGAGGTGAAAGTTCTTCCCCGGGTGTCTGCATGTCAGAAATTTAATGCCAAAAGGCCGTCTCAATGCAACCTTGAATTTACAGTAGATCTGTGAAATTTGTCATGTTGACTGTAAACATAAAAAAATAATGTACATTATGAACTTTCCATAATTTATTAATATGTTTTAAAATAATAAATTTTTTTTCATTCAAAATTTTTAAAATTTTAGAAAAAAAAACCCAATACGCTTGTTTTTCAAACCCCCCCAGAATGATTCTCTTTTTGAAGTAAATAAAAAAGGTTCTGTTCCCGGGGAACATGACACAACACAAAATATTTTTTTTTTTTAAAGTCATAATACTTTACCTCCACACAGGTTTTTAGTTTTGGGTCAGGTCATACAGTATTTCTAAAAGGGAAAATTTGAAACTTAAATTTTTTTTTTCACATAAATGACCATGTCACAAAGTCAATCTCTAACTCGACATTTTTAAAATTTTGGGAAATGTTCCCCCCTCTGGACTTTTGGATTAAAAACCCGGTTAAAGTTTTCATTCAATTTACTATCTCAAACAATGCAGAATTGAAATTTAAACCCTTTACATGTTGTTGAGTAATAAAATGTGGTAAACTCAGAGCCCCTAACTCTCACATGCACTTTTAACAAATGATGCCCCTTTTGGGCGAGCAAATCTGTTTAAGTTTTTATTAAATACATAACCCGTAGCAAAACTTAAAGGGATAGAGGTTGTAAGTTTTTTTTTCTTTTCAAGTCAATTAGTAACCCCTGGTCGTCCTATAACGTGACATTATTTTTAAAATTTTGCCTCCTTTTGGGACTTAGAAAATTTATTAAAATTTTACATGAAGTTTTTTTCTCCAAAAAAATGCCGAAAAATTTAATTGAAATTTTACGTACTTTTGGATTTTAAATTTGGGGCATCAATGCAGTAAAAGCATTTTGGACAAAATTTTGTCCCCTGCGAAGTTAAAATTGGATTTAAGTTTTGTTTGCAATTTTAAACCCCAGAAACAATCAAAATGCTAAATTTAAAAAGTATACATGCTATTATAAACTGTACTTAAGAGTTTTAGTCCTGCTTCGGGACACAGTTTGAATTTTGAACATTTTGGGTTTACAGACAGCTTTCTTAACTAAACATTCAGGGTTTGATTGACACACATTGTCAATTTTCTTTTTTTTTTAATAGTAGCTGTTTTTTATATAACTGTTTTTGAAAGCATACATTTTTTTCCCCTTTGAAGAAACACAAACCCTAAAAAAATATCAATCAAGGCACATCAGACGTAAGTTTACCTGGAAACAATAAACCTCAGAAAAAACAGAAAAGAAAACACCAATTTGGGATGGATGTAAAAATCCTTTTTAACTTTATAACTTACACTTAAGAGAAGCCCGCCCGCTTAGCTCAGTAGGTAAGAGCGTTGGTCTACGGATCTGGGGGTCGCGAGTTCGATCCTCGGGCGGGGCGTATGTTCTCCGTGACTATTTGATAAACGACATTGTGTCTGAAATCATTAGTCCTCCACCTCTGATTCATGTGGGGAAGTTGGCAGTTACTTGCGGAGAACAGGTTTGTACTGGTACAGAATCCAGGAATACTGGTTAGGTTAACTGCCCGCCGTTACATGACTGAAATACTGTTGAAAAACGGCGTTAAACCCAAAACAAACAAACAAAATACACTTAAGAGAACATCCTACAGTAATGAAGTGGCCATCTAAGTATGCGGTATTGCCTGAAAATGTGTTATGTATTACAAATTAAACATAAACAGTACGGTAGCCGCCATTTCATGACTCCTTCCATTCAATGGTATATCATCCTGGGCTAAATTTGGTAATCGAGGAATAAAATTTTTAAATTTATTTATTATATTTTGTAACAAATTATTATGTAATTGTTTCCCAGTGAGGAGTGAAATGTGTGGCAGTTCATTTCGGCTATTTAATGACGAGCAGTAGGATCTCATGCAAATACTTTAAAGTATTTAAGTCATTCTGTGTATTTTTGGCTTTGGCTTCCTCCAGTGTCAATGTAACACTTATTGGTCAAAGGTCATGCCTTAGAACATATAATATATTGTTTGTAAGTGCGGTGCCCTTGTTTGTTTTATCCTCTGAAATAATTTGTTAAAACTTTAAAAAACAGCTTTGACAATTTACTATAAAAACATAAGTGTATAATAGATGTAAGCAATAATACTTTAATTGAAAATATGCATATATGGCCTATGGGTATTTAATATTTTTTTATATACATTGATTTGCATCACAATCAATAAAGTTGTTTAAAAATTAGCAATAATGCACTTTACGCATTTCTTTCTGTTACCAAACATACAGAATATCAATCATAATTCTGTTATGCTCTGCAAACAGTCAGCAGAAATGTTCCATTCCCTCACCCCTAAATCACCCGCCCAACCCATCAAAACACATACAAATTCAGTGCAAAAAATGTGCTGTCAATACAATAATCAGTATAATCAGTATGTTTAAATTAAATTTAGCATATTTCTATTTATCAATATCTTTTTCTACACATTGATTTATAAACGTTTATTTTTAGAAAAAAGACAAGGACTATAACAGACATTAATAACAATGAAACAGGAAAAGTAAAACAGAAAAAAAAATAAGAGAAACAAAGTCAAACAGGAGGATTTTGGGTTTGGTGTGTTTTCAGTTTCCCTTGGGGTTTAAAGTGAGAAGGTAAAGTTTTGTGACCGCTTGATGCCATCGTCGTGAACAATTTTTAAAACTTTCTACTTCAGAACTATTGGGACATTTCCCCAAACTTCATTGAACGATAGTGGGGCCCCCCTTTTCAAAATTCCCAAAAAAAATTTCATTTCCATGCAGAAATCTGGTTCCCATGGCAAACCGAAAGAAAAATTTTAAAAAATTTCTTTTTAAAAAAACTGTTATGGATTTAAAAATTTGGTAGAAATTTTGTCTGATGTTTTTTACAAATTTATAAGTCTTCTTTTCCCGGTGAAACATTGGCGGTCGGGGACGGGGTTATTTCCTCTATATGGTATTTTGGGAAATTTAAAACCCCCCCCCTCCTTAAAAACCAGGGGCCAGATTTACAGTAAACTTCACAAAAAATGATTTTGGATGCCCACCACCCCCCCCCCCTTTAAAATTTTTCCCCACCTGATTTGTCGACCCCGTTTGCGGAAACGAAGACATAGTTTTTCCAAAGGGTTTTCAGTGATGTGGTCGGCGCCCGTCCGTCGGTTTTTTTTGGCCCGGCCCTAACTTTGCATGCTGGATAAACTTGTTTATATTTGGATGAATCAAAACCTCAGTGACACGGAGAGTCTGCGCAAACCCAGGTTTTCCCTTTAAAGGTCAATGTACATTACAGGAAAAAGGTAAAATTCAATAATGACTTTTTTGGGAATTTTCTTCTTGTGATGGAGGGATTTTATGTAATTTTCCCAAAATTGTGCACATCATGAGACAGGTCCGCGCCAAAATAGGTTCCGTGGGGAAGGTCACATTTAGAGGTCAAAGCATACAAGAATGAAAAACTTTGTCGGAGCATTTTTTCTTTTTGCATGGGGGATTTTGATGCAATTTTGGCACAAATGTTCCTACCTGAGACGGGAGCATGCCCCAAAAACCCAGGTCCTTGGAAAAAGTAAATTTCGGGGGCCCCAGTTTTAAGTAAAATTTTAAAGGGAAAAAAATTAAAAAAATCTTGTCTGAAAATAAAAGGGCCCCTAGGCTTTTGATTTTGGTAGTTGCTTTGCCAGGAACCCTTGAAAGATTTTAAATTATGCCCCTAAGGTGAAACGGGCCCCTTCCCCAGGGGGTCCAAGTTTTACAAGACTTTATGGGAAGAAAAAATTTATAAATCTTTTTGTCTGAAAGACAACACCTGGCCTTTTGGATTTGGAGGTGATTCCCTTTTGGTCCTCTTTGAAGATTTTTAAAATTTTGTGCCCCAGGGGTGGAAAAAATTATAAATATATTCTGTGGGCCCCATTTCAAAACCGGGTCAAAATTGGAAGGCTATGTTTTTGAATTTGTGGTTGCTTTCCCTTGTGGTCCTCTACCAAAATTTGTTCAAATTTTTGCCCTGGGGGGGGGGGGGTGGGGAAAGAGGCCCGTCCTGGGGGTCCAATTTTAACTTTATAAGGAAAAAAAATAAAAATTTTTTAGGAAAGTTCAGGCCCCTAGGGCCCCATGATATTTGGTAGATTTTCCCTGGGGCCCGTAACAGGTTTGTTTAAATTATCCCCAAAAGGGGTAAAAGAGGCCCCACGGTGGTATTGTTATTGAGTTATATGAAAAAAAAAAATTTAAAAAAATTATCAATTTTTTTTCCTTACTGTTAATTTTTTTACCTCATGTATTAAGTGTTACTGTCACCTTACTGTGACCTGCCCTACTTCCCTATTTTCTTTTTTTGAGATACACCCTTGAAATTTGGATGAATGTACATTTTTTGCAAAATGATCTTAAAAGAACTTTCATTTCCCTTGAATGTCCCCTACGCCCCATTTTCAATTTTTTAGCATCATTTGCCATTTTAAAATGGGCTCATATTACTCAGGTGACGATTAGGGCCCAATGCCCGTTTCTTTAAATTTTTTCATTTTTTATTTGAAGAATCTTTAAAATGGTATTCTCTTATTTTCTTTCTTTTTGAAGATTTGCAAAGAAATTTTTTAACCAAGCAATAAACCCAAGGGAGCGATAAAAAGGCCATCAGGGCCCCTTTTGTTCAACTACAGCCTGAAATTTTGTGTGACATGTACATACCTAAATTTTAATTTTATTTGAATTTGCCCGTTAAATGACCAACAAATTTATGAATTTTAGACTTAAAACGTTAAAAAGAACTGAAAGGGGTTTAGCAAAGAAGGGGGGAAATTCCAAAACATACGAAAAAAATTTAAACAGAATTAAAAACGAGTTTACAAAAAGAAAATGTAGATTTTTAAATTTTTTTTTTAAATATACTTTTTGCTCACTTGTGAAAACATAATTATCGAGTCTATACTAACACCAATGGGGCGGCTGAAAGTTTCTATAAAATTAAAATATATTGTTCCCGTTTTGGCATAGGGTTTTTAAATTGTTTCCATCATAGTATCATCCCCTGAAACCCCAAAAAAAACATCTCGAAAAAAAACCCACCTTTTCACAAATTGTTCTCTCAAAAAGTGCCCCCAATAAGCAAAAAAACATTACTCCGCCCCTGTTTTTTGAAAGAATTGGGGCCTTTTTTGGATTTAAAAAATCAGGGTGGAAAATATTATATTATACAGAGAAAAAAACTCAGATGAGCATTTTTCCCGTTTTTTTTTGTTTTAGAATAGTTAAAGACTTTGTTGGACCCATGAAAAAATACCCAAAATCCCAAACCCTGCACATAGCGTTTTACTTCACTGTAATTTAAAAAAAATTAAACAGAATGGGGTTTGTTTTCAGTTTGCCTAAGTAACATTCATTGGGGTGTTTTGTTTGTTGGGTCAACTAATTTTTTTGCTCACTGTCAAAAAGTAAAAAGGTGAGCTTTTGGACGCGCGGTGTCCGTCGCCGGCCCGTGGTGCGTGCGTCCGTCCGAAAACTTTTGCTTGTGACCCTTGGGTCACTTTTTCGGGGATCTTTATAAAAATTGGTCAAAATGTTCATTTGATGATATTGGTCAAGTTGAACGGGTAGTCCTTCAAAAACTAGGCGTACAAAAATAGAAAACTTGTGCCCTTCTAGGGGCCCATATATTTACAAGATCTTCATGAAAATTGGTCAGAAGTTCCCCTTTGATGTATAAGGTAAAGTTCGAAAGGGTAACGTGCCTCAAAAACTGGGTTCATAGGTTTAAAAAAAAAAAAAAACCTTGTGACCTCTTAGGGCCATATATTTCATAAGATCTTCTGAAAATTGGTCAGAATGTTATCTTGATGATATCTAGTCAAGTTCAAAAACGGGTCACGTCCCTTTAAAAAACTAGGTCAGTAGGTAAAAAATGAAAAACTTGTGCCCTCTCAAAGGGCCACTTTTTTCATGGGATCTGATGAAGTTGATCTGAATGTTTTCTTGATGATATTAGGTTAGTTCAAAAAGGGTCACGTGCAATAAAAAAACTAGGTCAGTAGGTCTAAAAATAAAAAAAACCTTGTGCCTCTTGGGGCCCATTATATTTCATGAGATTTTCATGAAAATTGGTCAAAATGTAACCCTGATGAACGGGTTTTTCAAATTTCCCGGGAAAAAGGTGGGTAAAAAAAAAACCCGTTTTGGGGCCTTTTCAAAAACTAAGGTGGGGTTTTAAAGGGGTTTTAAAAAAGGTCAAAAAAAAAGAAAAACCTTGTGACCTCCTAAAGGCCATTTTTTCAGGGGATCTGTATGAAAGTTGGTTGAATGTTTCTTGTGATATCTAGGTCAAGTTCGAAACGGGGGTCTGTGGGTAAAAAAATAGGCAGTGGTTAAAAAAGAAAAACCTTGTGCCCTTCAGAGGCCTTTTTGTAAATGGTCCCCTTTTAAAAATTGGTCAAAATGGTCCCTTGTGATTTTCGGGTCTTTTGAACGGGTCACGACTTAAAAAACTAGGTCAGGGGGTAAAATTAAAAAAAAACTTTGTGACCTCTCTAGAGGATATTTCATGGGATCTGTAAAAAGTTGGTCTGAATGTTCATCTTGATGATTCTAGGCCAATTTTGAAACTGGGTCAACTGCGGCCCCAAAAACTAGGTCGTAGGTCTAAAATTAGAAAATTTTTGCCTCTTGAGGCCTATTTTTCAATGGATTTCATAAAAATTGATTGAAGTTCACCTTGTGATATCTGGGTCAGTTTCGAAACTGGTCACGTGCGGTAAAAAAACTAGGCCAGTGGGGATAAAAATAGAAAAACCTTGTGCCCTTCTAGGGGCCCTATTTTTCATGGATCTTCATGAAAATTAGTGAGAAGTACACCTTGAGATATCTAGGAAAAATTAAAAACAGGGTCACGTCCCTTGAAAATAGGTCAATTTAGGTCAAAAAATAAAAAAAACCTTGTGACCTTTAGAGACCTTTTTTTCAATGGATCTTTTTGAAAATTGGTCAGAATTTTTATTTGATAATTTTAGGTCATGTTCAAAATGGGCCCAATGAGTCAAAAATTTGGCACATGTCAAATAATAAAAAAAAATGATTCATACTCAAAATGGTCATGTGGGGAGGGTGAGCGATTCGGGACATCAGGTCCTTTTAAATGGTTAATATTGTTAGATTACTTATTTTCAAAAGAAATTGTTAATATAAAAATTTGCTATCTTTTCTTAAGGTAGTCAATATAAGAAAGATCTTGATTAAGAAATCAACATAGCACCCTTTATTATTAAAGTAGAAAATTTTTTAATATTTTTATAATTTAAATTTTTGTAGGTTTAAAAAACATTGTGAGAGACCAATGGATTCAGCAAATCTAAGTTTTTTTAGGAAAGTTCTATTCCCCAAAAACTGGTTGTTTGAAAAGTTTTTTAAATTTTTTAAACACTTCTTAAAAAGGGGGCATTTTTATGTAAACCCCCATGGTGTGTGTGTGGGGGGGGGGTGGTAAAAATCATGGTGCTCTCTAAGTAAAACAGTTTTATCTCATCTCACCAAAAAGTTGAAATATGGCCATAAAAATAGGCAAGTTTGATAACTGCCAAAACCCGCGGGATCTTTCTTTTTGGCCCCTTTTTATGTAAAAAAACTGTAATTTTTCTTTCCCCCCTCTAGTCTACTACTTTTCATTGATTTCCCCCAACCCTTTTTACAATTTTAATTGCATAATTTTTTGCCCAGTCTGAAACAGTAAATCTTATATGTATCTTCCTTTTGGCCCTTTAGTTAGCCAAGTCGAGTCTGGTATTTTGTGAAGTCTGCATATTGTTAAAATCATAGCATCGTGATTACTCATATATTATTTTTCCGTTTTAATGCATTTAAGGTTTGCATTAAATTTTTAAAACACTTTTGGTGCGATAAAATTTTATTGGGATTAAGCAGACAGATGTGGGATTTACTAAATTGTATGGGGTTAAATTGATTGTTTATTTACTTCACGGCAATTTTTTTTGCAGTGGCCATATTTTTTTACCTTTTTATTTGAAAAATAAAACTTTTATGTTGTTTTTTGGTTGATTTGACAAACTTTTACAGTTGTTTCAGGGTTACTGCATGTTCCCCTTATCTGCACAAAATGAACGCCAGATAAATGGTATTTTAGGGGGGTAATGTTTTTTTGATAAAAACTCCTTGTACTTATATTTTTTTTAATTTTAATTTTTTTTACTACTAAAAAGTTAATTATTGTTTTTTAAACCCGAAGAAAAATTTTTTATGATGGTGCAAGCTGGACAATCAGACACGTGTTGATATAATTTTAAAATTATGAAACATGTAAAATCTATGTGATTAAAAGTGTAACGTTTTTGGAACCCAATGAATTTTTGCTTATAATTTTTAAAAGATTCATTTTTTTTGTTATTTTTGTACAATCAGAAGAAAAAGTGAGAAGAAAGTTTTTGGGGAAAAAACTGTAAACACAAGTGGGGAAAAACGTAAAAGGGAAAGACAAATGGTACGAGGGTTGTGCAGGCTTGTTATGGAGAAAACGGTGAACGTCAGCCAAATATATTTTTAGATATAGCAATTTTTTTTTGTATTGAAGTTTAAGGTCTTTTTGAAGATTATGACAGGGGTGCGAAAATTTTTGGGGTTATAGGTTTTATTGAATTTATGATTTTTGGTCATTTTGACCATTTTGTAAACAAATTCTGTGAAAAAATTCTAAAGTTTACTCGTCAGAATGATCCATGGTTGAGTTGAGTATTTTTGTGGGTCATCGAGATTTATTTACGGTTTCTTTTGTTTTAGAGTTACAAATGGTACCGAACTAAATATTGGATTCCCCCAATGAAAATGTCAGATTCATATTTTGAAGGGGTTAAATCCCCGATTTAGCTCTGAAAAAGCCGAATTTTTTATTTTTATATGTGAACACGACCAAAATGACAATTTATATTTGATTTTAACCACGTTCACAAACTTTAAAATCACAATAAAACTTGGTTTTTAGTCACCCGTCAAAAAATAAGAATTTCGGTATGTGTGGTAAAAATTATGTATGCTAAAAAGCTTGTTTTTCATCAAGAGGCCATATATTTGGGCATCGTATTGAAATTTGGGAAAATATTTGTGTCAGAAATCATAGTAAAAAAATATTATCTTTTAATGGGGTGTTACCAGTGAGCATGCTAGGGCCATCTTGATCTTTGTTTTTCGTTAAGATAATTCCCCTTTGGGCCAAAGGTGCTTTCTTTGGAGTACCTGCCCGTGACATGGCCTTTGGTCGTGACGAAATTTCCGTTTTTACATGCTTTGGCAAAGTTATTGCCCATGAGCATTTGTCAAGAGTAAGTAGTTGAAACATTTGATCACAATAGGGGGGGTCAAATTTTCAAAAAATGCAATTTCTATTGATTGGGGGTAAGTTAGCCCTTTATGGAGATGTTATAAAATTAATTTGACAAAAGTTTGCTACAATAACTTTTTTAGCTGCCAGATGAATCATAAACTTACCCTTTTTTATGATGACGGGTGGTACCATAAACATTTCTCCTTTTTTACAGCTTGGGGTTGACTGTTGCCGGTGCATGTAGATTTCTTCAAAGTAGAACCCTCTTTTCCATCAAAGTGAAAACAAAATTTTTAAAATTATTTTTGTCGAAGGGTTTTTTTCCATTTTAAATTTTCTGTATTGAAATTTTCCCACCTTTAAAATACAAAGATTCTTCAGGTTTTTTGAAATTTCTGATAAACATGGCCGCTAAAGACCTTTTCATTTATCCATAATGTTTTTAATGTTTAACTGTTATAAGTGTAGGTGGTTGT
Organism: Mercenaria mercenaria; assembly: GCF_021730395.1. Classification (NCBI taxonomy): domain Eukaryota; kingdom Metazoa; phylum Mollusca; class Bivalvia; order Venerida; family Veneridae; genus Mercenaria; species Mercenaria mercenaria. The sequence goes on from NC_069378.1 coordinate 61,223,001, forward strand.
TTTATCTGAATATGTCTAACAAGGGTCCCCGATTAATTTTAAAGAAAGTTTTTTATCCCCCCCGTGGCGGGGGGATTTTAGGAAAGGTCTCGTCCGTCCCCGTCTTGTCCCTCTTCCGTCCGTACAAACGTGTCCCGGGCCATACTCCTAAACCCTTGAAGGATTTTCATGAAATTTGGGGCAAATGATCACCCCATCAAAGACGTGTTTAGAAAACCCTGAGTCAGCCATGCGGCTAAAGGGCAAGGTCACAATCAGGTCAAAAGGTTTTAGCTGCCATTTTTTGTCCGTTTTATATCTATTAAACCCCCTTTAAGGGAATTTTTTAAAAATTGGGGTCAAATGATCACCTCACAAGACGATGGCACAAACAGAGTCAGTCATGTGGCTCCCCCGTCAAGGTCACAACTTAGGGTCAAAAGGTTTTTTAAACCCTTTCCCTTTGTGTCCCCTCTTTATCTCCTAAAAACCCTTAAAGGATTTTCATAAAAATGGGTCAAAGATCACCCCATCAAGGGAGGGCGAACTTATGGTCAGTCATGTTGCTCAAGGTCAGGGGACAACTGAAGATCAAAGGTTTGAGCCTTCATTTCGTTTGTCTATATCTCCTAAAAACCCGAAGGAATTTTTATAAAAATTTGGGGCAAATGATTACCCATCAGAACGATGTGCAGAAAAAATGAGTCAACCCTGCCAGCTCAAGGCACGGTACAATAAGGGGCGAAAGGGTTGAGCTTCCATTTGGGGGTGCACTCTGTATCCCTAACCCCCGAAGGATTTTATCAAACTTGGGTCAAATGATTACCCCACAAGAATCATGAGTCACCAATCAACTAAGGGGCAAGGTCACAATGAAAGGTCAAAGGTTTCGCTTTTATTCTAAACCCTGAAAGGGTTTTATGAAACTTTGGTTCAAATGTCACCCCTCAAAACGGTGCAGAATTTTTTGAGCAGCCATGTGTTCAAGGTCAAGATCACAGTAAAATCAAAGGTTTTACCCTTTTATATCCCTAGCAGTGGGGGGATTTTCGTCTTTTGATGCCTTTTAAACATCTAATGCCAAAACTTTTTTTTGTTTTGGGAAATTGGGACAAAAGTTTATATTGTGATTTTTTGGGGAGGGCAAACACGGTTATTTGGCCCCGAAAAACAAAAGTCATATCAGATAAAAAATAAAACGGTTCTAACTGACAGGCCCATTTTACCCTTCTTTAGAAAATTTCTAAGGGGCTGTTTAAATTTAGGATTGCAAGGGCAGTTTTTTCAGTTAGCGATAAGGGTCATATGACATTATTTTTTTCACTGAAATGTAATAATTTTAAAATCATTGAGAAATTATTTTTTTAGTACTTTAAAATTTATGGTATTTTTAAAATTTGGTGAGTATGTTTTTTTTAAAAACAAGATGAAATTTTAAAATTTACACAGCTCATTGAAGAATTTCGTTCTAGGGAAAAAAGAAAAAGGGTTTGGGTTTGCTGGTCAATTGATTTCATTTTGTTCCACTGATCCAGTGACTGGTACAGGGTGTTGTTTTTTTCGATTTTAAATAGAAAAAATGATTAAAAATTGAAATTTATTTTTAAAAAACACTATTTCATGTTTGAAGGTTTTGTTTAGGCCATTGTCTGTATAATTTTTTATCACCCCATTTTTTTGTATATTTTTTTTTTTCAGGTCATTGTCTGTATATTTTTTTTTATGGTGATTTTTTGTATATTTTTTTTATCATGTGATATGTGTATAGTTTGGGTTTCGGCCATTTTTTGGTAAAATTTTTTTATCAGGCCCCTTTTTTGTTTTTATATTTTTTCGGCCTTTTTTTTTATATTTTTTTTATAGGCCATTTGTTTTTTTTTATTTTTTAACCCGGGCCTTTTGTCCCCTGGGTTTGGGACAATCTGTGTTGAAAAGAAATGGAACCTTGTTTACCCTTTTATGTCGTAAAAGGGGGGGCTAAAAGGGTTTAAATTGTTTTTGGTAACTGTGATTCCCGAGGTATGAAATTTTTGGTTCCAAGTAGTTTTTATTTTTTTTTTAAAGAAATGTGAAAACAAAAAATTTTTTTTTTGGCGCCCTATAACCCTTTCTGTGTTGGTTGCCCTAAAAACCCAAAAAAAATTTTTCGGCCCTTTGTTGAAAATTTTTTTGTCTGTATATTTTTTTATCAGGTCATTGTCTGTATTTTTTTTTTGCTATGCAGTTAAAAGTTTGATTTTAAAATCAAAAAAAAAAATGATTTTTATAGGTTTTATTTATTTTCAATTTTTATTTTTTTTTTTTTTGTAAAAAAATGACCGAGGGTGGTTGGGACTGCGCCATATTGCCGGCCGCAGGGCCCATATGGTAACCGCGTAAAAATCCATTTATCACACAGCAGACAATTTCATTGTTAGACATTGAGATTAAGCGGTCAAAAAGTTCTCGCTGGTTGTATTTAATAAGAGGAAATACTTCCTCTAAAACTGTTTCATCGTTGTTGCTGTGATCAAAATATATTAAACGTAGTTTTGAATACCCGGGTGGAACATTTTCAAATTCAAGCTGAAATAACACAAGATTTCTCCTTTCTTCACAGTTTAACTGTATTGAGCAATTTTCAAAACACTTTACACTCTTCTGGATAAACAAAATATCCACATCACTTTTTATTGACTCATTAGTACCTTCCCCACGACTTCCAGCAACAATTATGTCTATATCTTCAAGTTGCTTCTTTCTAATGAGCTTTGATCCGTAAAAAGAAGCACGTTCATAAATCTGACTTCTTTTTTCCGAACACTTTTTACCATATCCATGTTTGTCTAAAGCTTCAAAGTCAAAGTATTTATCTGATCTGTAACTTAATCTGTTATATAAACTTGTAACAGTAGTTTCGTTTTTATAATTTCTCTCACCGTCCATTGTGTTTAGAGATGGCCGGTTTGACTGTGCACACGATGTTATGATTTTTATAATATTCTAATAGAACGGGCATACACGAATGTATTTTATATATATATATATATATATATATTATATAACTATATATAATTATATATATCATAATAAAGAAAAAATAACAACATTTACATGAGTAACCTTAAAGTTGCCTACCGGTTCTTTTCTACCCCATCAGGGCAATATTAACAATATGCGTCAATAAATGTATTGTGTTATTGTGATGAGTATAAACGAAACCGGTAGGCAAATATAATGTTACTCATGTAATGTTGTTTATTTTTTCTTTATAATATACTTGATCCGGTACAAACTTTTACATTTATATATATATATATATATATATATATATATGTATATAATCCGTCTCGGTAGCCTAGTGATAGAGCGTCCGCTTCGAGTGTGGGAGGTCGTGGGTTCGATCCACGGCCGCGTCATACCAAAGACACGAAAAAAATAGTACCAGTAGCTCCCTTGCTTGGTGCTCTGCGTTAAAAGAGAAACTGGCCTCTTCTCTTCTCTCCTACCCACGTGGCGATGGATTCCATCACGAATGAGGTGCCGAGAGTGATTAATATAAGTTGTAGAACAATGAAACAAAGTATGTATTGCCACACAAAAAATGTCTCAATCTCAATATCAGTGTCATACTAAGGGATCAAAGGTGCCGTAACTTTGACATGTATAAAGCTTTTATTTTCATAAGCTGAAATGTTCAGTCATTGGGACAGTGTGTCAATAAAGAACGAGTTCGTCATTATTGCCTTTAGGTGATCAGCATTCTAGTCATTTTGGGATACTGCCTCGCAATACCTTTTCAGTTTCAAAAAATGAAAACATGCAAGCTTGCTTATTTTAAATGCACACTAGCAAATCATTGTCTGAAAAAGGAAGATGCTAGGACAAGGTTTTCTTCAAATAATTTTACTAAGAACGGTCAGAACAGATTCTGCCCATTTAGAAATATTATTCAGCATTTATTGAATTGACACAATAACCAAACAAGATCGCAAATAAAACCAATACTGAGTAAAAGCTTGCGTAAACATGATATGGTTGCCACATAAAGAATGCTGTTGTGATGTTAATAAAATCTTTACGACGATGCTCTATACTTGTGCATGCCTATTTACTTGTTGTTTTTTGTTTGTTTGTTTGTTTGTTTGTGTTTTGTTTTGTTTTTGTTTTTTTCTTTTGCCATTAGGAACGTTGAAGAAAGTTGCAGTGAAGTTAAAACTAAGGACAGCAAGATACATGCAACATCATTACAAACCTTTGCCGCCTGGCTAAACATAAAATTATTCAAACAATACGTGCTTCAAAAACATAGCAAATTCACTTATGACAACATTAGTATTCATTAATTTTAGTTTAACACGACAAAAATGAAAATGTTGCAGGCTCGGTTTGATTGGTGCGGTTCATGGATGGTACTGGAAATACACACTACCGTCCACGTTCTCTAACCACATGTTGAGTACAGCTCAACATTAACACATGCTACAAATACTAAAAATAATTTAGAGACATTTGAAGATATGCTGGAATTAATGTGTACAGGGCCACTCGTAAAATAATGACAATCGTGCGCTTCCATAGAAGTTGAAGTTGAACAGGCAAGAAACTCGTGAAACTCGTGCTATACATGGATGATACATGTATGACTCCCTTATAATTCTGCAAAATGTTATTGAAAACTATCGTACCGTGTCGGAGATACTGTGAAATCATTGATATTCGTGGGGGACTAATTTTCGTGGATTTCGTGGTTTAGTCCATCCACGAAATTTAATCCCAACGAACAAGTAAAATTCCCATTCATTTTATGTTCAAAAGTTGAAATCCGCGAATTCATATCCCCACGAAATTGCCGTTTTGACCAAAACCACGAAATTTCATGCCCGCGAAATTAAATGATTTTACAGTATTAAGTTTTGTATCAGTTGTAGTCGTATGTACTAAGCAAATATTAAATATAGCTTTGAAAAGCGAACAAAACTCTGAAAATATAGCGATCATTAAAGTATGCTGCTCTTTCGAAATATCTGCAAGGCAGATACTTAATGAATTGCAGATATCATATGGGAAAATGGCGTCACTCCATCCTGACAGGGCCAATAAACGTTTATAATGTCCGCCTCTGGATATAGTGCCAACTTCCTGTAATTTGGCCTGGGTTACAGGATTTTGCAAAAAGCAGTTTTGTTTCTATTTATAGTAAAATATATAAAAATTTAAATAATTTTACATCATCTGACGAGTGATTGCTATGGCACGGCCTAAAACTAGGAAATAAGGAAGGGCAATATTTCAGCAAGTGTGATTAATGTATTGACATGATTTCATTTCAAAACATTTAAGGTAATCATCTTATAAAATTGAAATTGAGCATATACTTTCACAAAGATCCTGTACATATTTGTCATGTTTGTATGTTATTATATGTAACAAGAAACGTTTATATGTTTAACGTAACTAATAACAAATTTCAATTTGTATTATGTTATTGATCTGTCATATTTACATGTAGTCCTCGGGCTCAGCCTTGGAATTGAATATACGTACTGACGTTTAGATACTTAAAGGACATTATGAAAACTTGTATGTGATTATTGGGAACATCATATTTCACGCAGCCCTGGTCCAGCCAGCCTGGCATGCGACTGGACGGGTTTGATACATTCGGCAATTACAATATGGCTATTAAAAACAACAAATGGGCTGACCAGATGCAGCAGCTGCGCAGCTCCGGGTCTGGTCAGCTCCATGCTGTTGGTCCGCATACTACCAACTCATGGGTGGTTTATCTCGCATGGCACGGCTCATATATGTTTCTCAACATAATATTAGTGGGTCGGGCGATACAAGAAAATTTATTGCCCTGGTCTATGCAGTATTGCTAAATAATGCACCTGCTACAAAAACAAAAATAAATATAAAAAAAACACATTTATTGAAATAACCATATTGCCTCTTTATAATAATTATATAACATATTCTATTATGATAGGTAGCTGTCTATGTATTACATCAAAAGAAGTATATTTTAATTTTCATTTCCAATCAAGTTATACCTTTTTGTATCAGTTATTCAAAACCTACGATTGGCTTGCTAATTCCGACAATTCACATTAATCTATGTGAGTAATTAATGTGCCATTATAATACTTCTATAGACTGAAAATGTCTGTAGTGAATGTGCCGCTTGAAAGCAAGGTTTAACAGGGAAAATATAAACACTGCAAACTAATTTAAATATCTACCTGTTAAATAAGTTAATTAGCATTCATTGCAATAATTGTACGTGAACTGAATATTAAATTGTGCAATTTTTAATAAATGACAAGTAATCAGGACATAAAATCGTTTCAACTGAAGGGTATTCCCCGCCATCTCGAAACATGTACAGTCAGAAAGAGCTTTCTGAAATATAAACAAAAGTGAAACATAATTATGAAAATCGTAAAATCAATGTTTGAAATACATGTGCATTTATATTAAAATAGGAAAGTAAGTTTTTAGGTGAGCACCATAAACCGATCTAAGCTCCCCAGTGGTGTTTTGCCACTAACAGTTCCAAGGCGGGGCCCCACTGTCTTCCTTTCTTTGTTTGTTGTGTCCTTGTGTGTTTGCTTTGTATGCGTGTGTGTGTGTATGTGTGTGTTAGAAGTGTGCACATCTGCATGCTGTGAGTTTCGTTTTGAGGAGGCTGCGTTTTTGGAACGTGGCATTCCCTGTTTGATATTTATCCTTGGGTTTTAGAGGACAGCAAAGTTCTAATGTCAAATTATTTCAAACAATCCTTTAATCAGTCTATGGATCGCGGGGTCGCGAGTTCGATCCTTGGGCGGGACGTATGTTCTCCGTGACTATTTGATAAACGACATTGTGTCTGAAATCATTAGTCCTCCACCTCTGATTCATGTGGGGAAGTTGGCAGTTAATTGCAGGGAACAGTTTTGTACTGGTACAGAATCCAGGAACACTGGTTAGGTTAACTGCCCGCCGTTACATGACTGAAATACTGTTGAAAAACGGCGTTAAACCCAAAACAAACAAACAAAAAAACTTAAAAGTCCACCTTGTATTATTATATTATTGTAGATAGTTTAAAAGAGCATATGAGCCGCGCCATGGGAAAACCAACAGAGTATTTGTGACCAGCATGGATCGAGATCAGCCTGCGCATCAGCCCAGTTTGGTCAGGATCCATGCTATTCGCTTTCAAAGCCTATTGCAATAAGAGAAAGCGCAGGCTGGTCTGGATCCATGCTGGTAAAATAATCTGTTCTGAAAAAACACCACCTTCTGAAAATGCTCCCATGAAAAGAGCCGTTTAGCAATTACGCGTATGTAAACATTTTCTCAATTAATAAAACTAAAACCTGAAAATTCACACTGAAAATTTAAATGAGCTAGATCGTATTTCAATACAATCAGCAATAAAACCAAGCCAAACATATAATGGCCACATCCTGATATGATTCATTATACCAGATTTTATCAACAGCATGGATCTACTTTTTAAACTTCTCCATTGAGCAACACTGAGTAGTCACTTCCTGTTTGGTGTAATCAGTCCAGAAACAAAACTCAAAATATACATTAAAAAATGTCAGCTAGTCAATACGGGACAGTGACAGTCAAAAGCCTATTATTTGGACTAAGCCCATACACACTGGTACTTGCGTTTTGATAGTTTAAAATTACAAGGCATGCTTAGGACAAGAACACGGGACGGATGAACGAAATATATGGCTAGGACGGACAGAATAGATGGCAACCATATGCTAAGTCCTCATTTCCTGAGGAGTCCGGAAAATGAAAAAGGTGAACTTTAAACGGGTGTCCTTAATTTTGACCGAGTTTCGGCTAAACATAGCTACCCGATAGTCTTGTTTTTGCATACTTATAATTCAGTTTTTCCCCCCTGTATTATGTTAATGTGTTTATACAGCATCATATTGCGTGAGAACTAGGTCGATTATCTGGGTGTTACTTTGATATGTTAATTGAAGAATAAATTGCGTACTTTAGAAGGTTATTTATATTTAGTCATAGTATTATAGATTTGAGCCGCGCCATGAGAAAACCAACATAGTGCATTTGCGACCAGCATGGATTCAGACCAGACTGCCCATTCGGATCCATGCTGTTCGCTTTCAAAGCCTATTGCAATTAGAGAAACCGTTAGTGAACAATATTGATCCTGACCAGACTGAGCGGATACAGTCTGTTCTGAATATATGCTGGTCGCAAATGCACTATGCTACAAAAGCTATAAACGACTTATTATTAAAAGAACAGTGCATGCGTGCGTGCGTTAATATGATATTTGCGCGAAAAAAAATACATGGGCACAGTAAAACAGTGAAACAGCAAGGACAGAATAAACAGAGATAATGTAATATAGTGGTGCACCGTCTTTAGTGGCTAACACGACTAGGAAGAGAGTTTAAACCGGTTCGCACCAAATCTCACTTTTACCAATTATTAATCCCCAACATGTTTTAAGTCAGGTTTGTAACATAAAACTGCATTTTCTTCATTTTTACCACCAGGTATTTAGTAACATTCATACTTACTCTCATACTTACTTTGCTTCAGAGTCGTGATTTTTATGAAAGAAGTCCTTTTGTAAGTGAGCCAAAGGATTTCTTACTTCCTTAATATAAATAACAAATCCATATCAAATTGTAATGGAATGTTCTTATAATATAGCTAAAATATATTTTAAACACAAATATATGTGTGTAAGTGACTTTTTTTCTAATAAGTCTAAACTGTCTTGATCACGTTTTTTCACACACTCTAAAAGTATTCAAGAAAAATCAAAGACTATATCTGGGCTAGCGTTCAATATTTAGTCTTCAGCTTTTAGGAAAGTGGTATCACTTTTACAGGTTTGCAACATTTTTCATACATAGCAACCTTAAACAGCTACAGAAACAAATGTTTCTTAACGAGAATTTTTTTACTTAAATTTATTATTTTGAAAAAGGCGGTAGTTTCTGTCAAATCCTTCAGTTTCATAAACTTCTTGGGGATAACTATCATTAAAGATAACGTTTATGTTTATAAGTAAGTGATATTTAAATGTTGGGCCAAACATCCTGAAATGTATACTTCTGTTCGCTTTTTAATGTCCGAAAATCAAAACGCATGGCCCGATTTTCTTTGCTATTGTTTTCAGAAACATTTTTCAGGACCAAAACATTTTTGAATATCGGGTATAGAACCATATACCACTAGCAAGAAAGTACCCACTCATGCCTCAGAAATCACATGGTCAGTCCGCTTTCAGAAAATTTGGAAAAAAAGAAGCATATCTAAAAACATTGCTTGATGGAACGTATTTTAAACTGATTTTTATTGATAATATACATAACATGTAAAAAGGAAATGTCAAAATAAAACTTTCGGTTTAACATTGGCATTTCTGGGAGTAAACAAGAGTTGTTTCCATTGTCGGCTTTCTTACATTTTCTATTGAAAACTTAGTCAGGTTTGAAAAGAAATAAGTTTTTTTTTTGCAGTTCCTATCATATTCTTGATAGATACTTAGCGATCACGTTAATCAAAGCCATTATTTTAATCTAGTAATCAAATATTCAAAAAAGATTGATCTCACGATTACATTTCTTTCGTTCTCTAATGATCCAATCTTTTAACGCTTTTTGAAATCACCTTTTAAACAGTTCAAAATTTACAATACTTTATTTGTGAATACTGGAAAATATAAACTACTTGAAAGGTTTCCGACCTTGTTTTTTATTAAAGCAAATACTGCCTTGACCTAGAAGAAAATAAAACTATTTACGAAATACTCTCATATGATCCTGAGTCATCTTAAAATCGTTCAAAATGTATGACAATCGATTTGAAATGGTTCACTAATTTCCACCTAAGTACGAAGGTTCAGAAACCGAAACATTGTATTAAAAAAGGAAAAACTACTTTTCTTTCAAATGTGTGTTTATCCTCTACGCAATGTTATACGACAACACCTTAAAAAAAAGCTTTATTTAGTTTAAGGTATATGGTCCACAAATAGGTAACATTTTTATGCTTGCTGACCCCGTGTTTTTGTATCTTTTAAAAGAGGTATGTCAGCTGAACAAGAATTTGTAAATAACATGAACAGAAATGATATACACGAATCGCTACAGTCATGATTTTGACTTCGAAATGATATAATTTACACTGTAATAACTTGCTTTCTGTTGAAATATCATTGAAAACAGTAAATAAAAACATTTAAAAATATATTTGTCATATTTCATTTTTCGAAAGACAATACACTTTCAAACGAGAGTATACCAGGCATCAATGTTTTGATATATATAAATAGCACTGTTATATAGAACTTGCTTATTTGTGGAGTGGATACCTTAAGTAATCGACTCGTAACGACACTCGGCGTATTCCGTATCATCCGGACACGATTCCGGTATTCTACGTTTTTCTGTTTTTGTTTTTGTTTTTTTATGGAAAGTCATGATGTACGCAGTGTAACGATAGTACGTAATTACAGGGGAATTACTGATCGGGTTTCTATATTAGCCTGTTTTCTGCAATTAACTTTCTTCGAAATTATATCAGTTATATACGACAGCCAATCAACAGAGCTGATTCTGAAATCCTCTCCGCTCCGGAATTAATTTCATTTCCACAGGTAACCTGCAACTTTCTCATAAGAGTCGAAGGTGGAGGATGCAACCAAGCAAAACGATAGCAGACTCAGCTGACTGAACCTGCTCTAAAGATGCAGTGAAACTTGCAGCACCCATCACACTCCAGCACCGTCGTAAGCGGAATTTTATATTACATAATGAATAAATGGATTCCATGTTCCGAATACTAGTAACAGCACAGGCCATGATTTTTTTTAAAGGGATACACCTTCAAATAGTTGTATTTTCAATCTAGCAAGAATGCTCACTTGTAAGTTGTTTATATAAGAAACAAACTTAAGTTCTAGGAAGTATCAAAATGAAAAAATATATTGTCAACCGAATAATATACTAGAAATAGAGCTACATCATTTGTCACACAGTCATATTTAGGTTGAAGGTAAAACAATAGTTACTGCACTTTTCATTTACTGCAAAGTATTTCTCTTATTACGCTTGCCTGACGGGAAGGGTAGCTTCAATCTTATTTCACAAGGGCATAATTAAACTCTTGCACATAACTCATAAACATTAAAACTTTTAAGGGACGAAGAGCAAAATGTTTAAGTTTTAATGTTTTTCGCATGAAAATCAAATTTATGAAAAATGTAACAAATTGTATACAACAAATATTTATTTATCTTCTGTCATCGAACATTCGAACAATGAAATCATCCCCAAATACGCCTAATTTTGAGTAATCACCATTTCCTGAAACTGAAACTGAAAAAACTGAGGCTGAATAATTTGATTAAACGCCTATTTTCATACAATGATATATTCATTGGCGTTGTACATAATAATAATAATAATAATAATAATAATAATAGTAATAGTTATTATTACAATATTAATAATGACAATAATGATAATAGCAGCCTTATTGTAATAAAGAGCCATGACCGCACCCCTCCCCTTGAGGTCATTTTACCCCTATTGCCAATACCAGTGCTTAAAACATCTGGTACGCCCAGACGGGCTGCATATAGAGGTTCAAACCCCCGGTTAATGGTGCCATCATATACCATTTAAGAAAGAAATACTAAACACTACCCTACCCACAGAGCCTTACTAATAAGTGCGCTTATTTAACAAACCTTGGAGATATAAATGTTGAAATGTAAAACCTTTTATAAAGAATTAAGAACTACCACTTGCTGTTTTCGCCTAATAAACAGTTGTCAAAAATTTTAAAAAATGCCGCGAAATCTTTGAAATACAGTGTCTTTAGATCATTTTTTAATGTGTCAAGTGATTTATTTTTGCGTAGTTCTATCGCCAGTTCATTCCAAAGTTTTGGACCAGTAGTACAGAAACTTCTATCATTGAATGCTTTGCACTTGTTGTATGGAACAACATAACAACATGACGATCTCAAACCTTGTCCTCTAGGAATATACTCTCTAAGCAATTCTGTTAAATACAGAGGTGCTCTGCCAGTGTGACAGCTATACATGAAAGAAAGTAGTAAACTCAATTCTTGCTTTCACCGGCAACCAGTATAAGTGGAACAATGCTTGTTTAGAACTGTCAAATTTTCTCCTGTTAAGGACAAGTTTTGCGCACATGTTTTGAATACGTTGCATCATACGCACCACACAGTTACTCACAGTTAGCTACACCATATAGTATGACATTTCAATAATCCAGATGTGAAATAACTAGAGACAAAACTAACATTTCAGTGGCTGCTTTTGTTAAGTATTTTCGGATGTTCTTGATTCGTAGGTAGTTCAACAAGACTGTACGACATTTGTGATTTACATGATCTTTAAGGTTCAAGGTTTCGTCAAGAAATGCACCGAGATTACTAATTGTGCTTTCACGTTTGACACCATACCAGCAATGTTAATGGACTTTGTAAAACATTTGTTCAATTGAGGTCTGCTATCAAACATTATAAATTCAGTTTTGGAAGTGTTCATTTTCAGTTTGTTTCTATTCATTCACTCATTGATTATAACTGCGCACCTTTCAAGGTCTCCGATCGCTTGTGATTCTACGGAAACAGATGTAGGACGAATGTTTTTATTTGCTATATGATCATCAGCAAAACCGTAGACTGATATGGATTTTGGGACGACAAAAAAAAGAGTTCCAGAATAGGTGAGATGCAGCAAAGGACCAAGGCAACTGCCCTGGGGCACACTGCATTCAAGATGACGGTCTGATGATATACATTGTTGATAGTAATCTTACAAGTACGAGGCCTTAAGTAGGAGTCTACCCATTGACGAGCTGCATCACAGACACCGTACTGTGCTTTTAGGACATCTAAAAGAATGTCGTGGTCGACAGTGTCAATGCCGCACTTAGGTCAGTCGCAATAAGGGCCGTGACTTCCTTTTTCTCCATACCACTTAGAAGATCATTGACTAACAGAAGTAACGCAGATTCACAGGAAATGTATTTGGAAATGTATTTCCTGTATGCAGACTGGTTCTTAGGCAAAACACTATTCTGATTTACATGTCTGTTTAATCTGTAAAGAACAGCTTTCTCAATAAGTTTTGATAAAAATGATAGATTACTCACAGTGAGTTACTTAAAATCTTCTGTGTTTTATATTTGTTGGGCTTAACATTTCACCGACACAACTGCAGGTCTGTTATATTTAATTTGTTTAAGATGCATTGTTCTCGGTTACTGTGGTATATTAACACATACAACATGACTCAACCTATTCATTACCGTTTCGTGGGAATTTTCTCCATCTCAAATACGTACAATTGATTACAAACATAAATATATTTACATACTGATACTAACTTTATACTTCTAGAGATACTCTCCATTTTGTTAAAAAAAGAAAAGAAAAACAAAAACAAAAAAAACCTTGTGTCTTTTATTTGTCTTTTCTTTTATTTTCTTGTTGAGACTGTCTTCCGAGGACTGTGTCTATGTTTATTGCAGCTTCGTTCGTGTTTCCAGCTGAAATTGAAAAAGAAAATATTGCTCTTTAAAAATACATTGAACTCGCTATCGCTATCGGCCGTGCCAAACGGAAATAAAATGAGCCGCGCCGTGAGAAAACCAACATAAGTAGTATAAGAAAGGATGGTGCGAGGACATATCTGACCCCACTTGACATATGACCCTTGGTCCGGACTGACCAATGCGGACAATTAAAAAAAGAAAAAAAGATTTTAACAAATTATTGTTAAAACCTATAGTAAAATATGATTAAACACTTCCACCAAATATTTGCCAAAATCCTGCCAAGTGGCAGCAATGTGACAATGTCTGCCAACTTGGCAAACTTTTGGCAAAACTTTGGCAAACACAAATTCAACCAATCAAAAACCTGCCATTTTTCTGCCAAGTGGCAGCAATGCGACAATGTCTGCCAACTTGGCAAACTTTTGGCAGAATGTTGGCAAAGTTATTTAATGTACTTAAATTTGATAAAACATATATATTTAAATTTCTGCCAAATTTCTGCCACGGAGACAACAATGTGGCAGTGTCTGCCAACTTGACAAACTTTTGGCAAACTTTTGGCAGATTATTTTTATTGATAAAATGTAAAGGTATTTAAACTTATTTTGAATTAATAACTACATTATTAGTCTTTAAATAATTTTAAATACATATGATATAGATGAGTTTACAGAATAAAATATATTGTTTGAAAGAAAGAAGATTAACTGATAATATAAATCCTCATTATGTTATAACAAAAAACGGGAGAAAATGATAAAGGCTACTTGTTCATCTTGTGGAAAAATGAAATCAAAGTTTGTTAAAAGTACAGGGGGTAATTTAGATATTCACAAAGCAATGTTACCTTTATTACCTAAGAAAGGTTTAACACTTCCAGGATATAATTATTGTGGGCCAGGAAATCCCCTAGATAATGGACCCCCTGTCAATGAACTGGATGCAGTATGTATGGACCATGACTTTTGCTATGACAGTGGTGTAAAAAAGGGTACATGTGATAAGCAAATGCTTTCCAATTTAAATAAAACTAAATCAAAAACATTTGGAGAAAAGATTGCAAAACATTTAGTTGTGAAACCTATAATTAAAACGAAATACACACTTGGGTTGGGACAAAAACAAAAGTCAAAAAACGGGAAAAGGGGGTAGAGTATACCCCCGGAATCACATGGAGCGATGAATTAGCAGAAGAATTACACAAACCAATTAAAAGAAAATTTAAGAAACGAAGAGTGATTGTTAATGATATTGATGATACTTGGTCAGCTGATTTAGTTGACATGCAAGCTTTTTCAAAATATAATAAAGGGAGAAAAGTACTTGTTAACCTTTTATTGATATATTTAGTAAATATGCTTGGGTTATTCCATTAAAGAATAAAACGGAGAATCTGTTACTGAAGCATTTGAAAAAATATATTAGAAGGACGATTACCAGTAAATTTATGGGTAGATAAAGGGAAAAAGAATTTTATAATAAAAGTTTGAACATTTTTGAATAAAAATAAGATTAATATGTACCATACTTTTAATAAAGGGAAAGGCTTTTAGTAATAGAAAAAATTTAATAGAAGTTTAAAAAGAATAATGTGGAAATATTTTACAGCAAATAATACTTATACTTATTTAGAAAATTTTGCAGGATATGGTTGATAAATATAACAAAACAAAACATTCTAGTATAAAAATGACACCAACCGAAGCTAGTAAAACTTAAAAAAAAGGTACTGTTTACTTTAATTTATATGGTGTTTTAAAAATACCAAAAGTAAAAACTTTTTTAAAAATTGGTGACGAGTTCTTTTAAAGCAAACTTAAAAGACATTTTGAAAAAGGATTACACCAAACTGGACAGAGGAAATATTTAAAATTTTAAAATTAATAATACAAATCCCAGAACGTACACTATTAAAGATTTAAATAATGAAATAATTCAAGGTTCATTTTATGAAAAAGAACTTTTACCTACTACACAAGAAGTTTTTAGAATAGAAAAAGTTATTAGACGGGGACTATAAGAAAAAACAAGCTTTAGTAAAATGAAAGGTTACAATGAAAAATTTAATAGTTGGGTTACCATTAGTGAATTAAAAGAATTTAATTTAAATATATATTATATAAATGGTCCATAAAAATTTAATTTCTAATAATGGAATAGAAACATTAGATCAGTTAATCATTCCCTTAACTAAACTAGCTGCTGTTACAGAAAAAGTTATAAATTTTGTGGGAGAGTAAGTACGGATTATATATTACAGCGGGTGTTTTTGGTTGTTCAGCTGCATTAGCACTTGTTCCAGCTATTCCTATATTTGTAGCAGTTGCTGGCCTGTTCCATCAGTAATTCCATATTTACAAACCCAGACTAAACTTGCGACAAGAAATTTATTTTAAAAACACATCATCACAAATAAAACAACTAATAACAAAAGCAGGGATTGGAAAGTAAATAAAGAAAAAGAGAAACAAGTTTTTCAGGATATTTTTACAATACTATTAGAAATGCAGGAAGAAAAAAAATATTCAATGCCTTTTGAAACGTATATGAAGGAATTTAAACTTAACGGATATAAAAGTAAAAAAAGAAGAGCTGTATTAAATTTTAGTGTGTTTTTAGAGATTTTTTTCTATAAGTATATTATATATGTGGTTAATAGAAAGGAGATAGAATGATTATGTCAAAATTATCTAGCACTTTAGGAGAAATAATGAACCCAGATAAAAATTCATATAAAAAGTTCTTAAAAGAAGAAATGTTATTAAATCAAAACTTGATCAATAGTTAGCGATGAATATAAAAACCATGTATTGATAAATTAAAAAAATGTTATAGATCCTTATCTTCGTAAAAGAATTTTATTTGAATGGGACTGTGGTTGTCTATTAACTGAAGAAGAAAATGCTGTCCCCTCGAGTACTAAAACCTCTAGTTTTAAAAGTTATGTGATTGTCCCAGACCAAATAAATATTAGAACAACCCTAAAAAATTATTGAAAACCGACTGTGAATACTAATGAAAAAAAAAACATATAAAAGCAATTATGCAGCTTCTAAAGCCCTTTGGGTATTAATTCTGGGTTAATAAAAATGGGCTGCAAAGGAGAAAACCGAGTAAAATGTGGAATATAAAAAGGGTTAAGGGAAAAAGATATAAATTTAATATTTTATTCTTCTTAAAGATAATTTAAAACTTTATTTATTTTATTATTTTTTTAATCCTTTTTTGCTTAACGAATTTTATTTTTAAATATAATATATAGATGGAAATTGAGAGATCTACAAAAACAATTATTATAAGAAATTTGAAATTAAAATTACATATAGACAAGATCCAAAGAATCAATTATATTTAACTATAAAACGCTCTTATGAAATACTTAAATTGAACTTAAAATTTTAAAAAGGTATAAAAATAAACGTTGTTTTAAAATAACTTTTGCAAAAATGGATAAAAAACAATATATAAATCAGCTTATTTTCAATCAAAGGCTTTAGAAATTATTAACACAAACGAAATAAAAAAAACTTTACGTCAAGCTTTTGATGAAATAATAAAATAGAATTGGTAATTGGATTTCTGAAGGAAGTGGCTGGAGAATAGAGTCAGTTGATGCTTATTATATAAATAGATATAAGTAAAAGTCCATTGCTGCTTCAAGTTATTTAGAATACCAAAACCATTACAAAATTCAATGAAAGGATTAATAAATATAAAGAATGATGATAACGATTTTTTTTAGGTGGTGCCATTTAGCTTACAAATTTCCTGTAACAAAACATTCTGAAAGGTTTCAAATTATAAAAAAAATATAAACGATTCGATTATTACTGGAATAAAGTTTCCTGTTACATTAAATCAAATACCTAAAATTGAAGTTTTAAATGAAATATCATTTAATATATTTGGTTATGAAGAAAATAGTATTTATCCATTGTACATATCAAAATATCAATACGAAGAACACTGTGACATGTTGCAATTACTAATGATAAAAATAAATGTAAAATAAATGATAAAATAACTGATGATGACTGTAGCCCTCAAGAACTGTAGTCCAACATTATGTTTGGATAAAAGACTTTAATAAATTAATGTTTAACAAAACAAAACATGCAAATAAAAAACACTTCTGTAAAAGCTGTCTGCAACATTTTTCTCAAGAAAGAATATTAAATGAACACATACCAAATTTTTTAGCTATTAATGGTATCCAAGGTGTTTAAAATGCCAAAAGAGGAAGTAAAGTACAATTTAAAAATTATCAAAAAGGTTTAGCAGTACCTTTTGTAATTTATGCTGATTTTGAATCAATAACTAAGAAAGTTTTAACTGCTTACCATCAACTGAATCTTCATTTACTGAACCATATCAAAATCATATAGATTGTGGTTACGGCTAAAAAGTTGTTTGTTGTTATGACGATAAATATACTAAACCAAACCCCAGATTTATAGAGGCCCTAATGCAGTTTATAAGTTTATTAAAAAAAAGCTTGAGGAAGAGGAATATTGTAAAGAAATATTTAAAGAGCACTTTAACAAAGAACTAAGAATGTCTAAAAAAGATGAAAGTAAATTTTAAAAAAAACAAAAGTTTTGTCATATTTGTGAAAAAGAATATATAGAAGATTAATCAAAGTACGTGACCATTGTCATATAACGGGAAAA
Organism: Mercenaria mercenaria; assembly: GCF_021730395.1. NCBI lineage: Eukaryota > Metazoa > Mollusca > Bivalvia > Venerida > Veneridae > Mercenaria > Mercenaria mercenaria. The sequence goes on from NC_069378.1 coordinate 61,241,224, forward strand.
ATTCAGGGGAAAAGTGCTCACTCAGAATGTAATTTAATTTTAAACTAACACATAAAATTCCTGTTATTTTTCATAATTTAAGAGGTTATGACGGTCATTTTATTATGCAACAAATAGGAAAATCCAAAAAGAAATTAATGTTATTCCTAACAATATGGAAAGATATATGGCATTTATGTTTTCCCGGGACTTGGTCTTATTGATTCATTTCAATTTATGTCTCAATCATTGGATAACTTAGTAAAAAATATTCCAGAATTTAAATACTTATCTCAAGAATTTGATTATATTAATTTTTAAAAACAAAAGGTGTTTACCCCAATGATTACATGGATTCATTTAAAAAATTTAAAGAAACAGAATTACCTTCTAAAGAAGATTTTTATTCAATTTTAAATGAAACACACATATCTGATAATGAATACGAACATGCTAAAAATATCTGGAAAAATTTAAAATTAAAACAATGAAAGAATATCATGATCTATATTTAAAACTGACGTATTACTTTTAGCTGATGTATTTGAAAATTTTAAAAAAACTATGTTGGAGTACTACAAATTAGATCCTTGTCATTATTTTAGTAGTCCGGTTTAGCTTGGGATGCAATTTTAAAAATGACTGGAATTAAGTTAGATTTAATAACTGATTTGATATGTATCTTTTTATGAAAAGGGACTAGAGAAGGAAATAAGTTATTTTTAAAAACAGATACAGTAAAGCAAACAATAAATATATGAAAGATATAATTCAAAAGAAGAAAGCAAATACATTATGTACCTTGACGCCAATAACCTTTAGGGTTTGGGCTATGTGTCAACCTTTACCCCTGGAAACTTTAAATTTAATCCGAAAAACAATTCAAGAAATTAATTGCAAAAGGTAAAACTAATTTTATAGTTGAATGTGATCTTGAATATCCAAAAGAATTCCCATAAAACCCACAACGATTACCCTTTTAGCTCCTGAAAAAATTATTATCCCAGATCAATGGCTTTTGATTATAGTAAAATATTAAAACAGAATTTGAAATAGGAAAAAGTAATGTAAAAAATTAGTTCCAACTTTAATGAAAAAACAAAATATGTATGCATTTTAAAAATTTTGAACTATATACCCCAATTAGGGTTAAAAGTAACAAAAATACATAAAATTTAATTTTTAAAGAAAGTCCTTGGTTAAAAAAGTATATTGATTTTAATACTCAAAAAAGATCTAAAGAAAAAAAATTCATTTGAAAAGGGACTTTTTTAAGTTAATGAACAATTCTGTATTCGGAAAGACGATGGAGAATTTACGCAAAAAGGGTTAATATTAAATTAACACATGATGAAAATATTTTATTAAAATACATAGCCAAACCTTCATTTGTTAGTTCAACGATTTTTAAACAAGAATTTGTTTGGTATCTAGAAAAAGAAAGTTTGTTATTAAACAGACCTTGTTATGTTGGAATGTGCATTCTAGATTTATCAAAATATTTAATGTATGATTTTCATTATAATTACATTAAAGAAAAGTACGAGGGTAATTGTAAATTACTATTCACTGACACTGATTCATTATGTTATGAAATAAAAACCAAAGATGCTATGAGGATTTTTATAAGGACAAAGATTTATTTGATAATAGTGATTACGTAGAAATTCAAATTTTTATTTTGATAATAATAAAAAAGTAATTGGAAAATTTAAAGATGAAGCTGTTGGCATTCCCATTTTTGAATTTGTTGGATTAAGAAGTAAAAGTATTCATATTTATTAGAAAATGAAGTTAATGTTAAAAAATGTAAAGGAATTAAAAAACTTGTTGTTAAGAAAACCTAGTTCATAAAAATTACAAAGATACTTTGTTTAATTCAACCCAAACTAATCACACCTTTAAAGTTATCGTTCTGATAAACAAAATTTTTTCCCAGTTATGTTATAAATAAAACATCTTTATCATGTTATGACGATAAAAGATATATTCTTGTAATGGTATTGATACATTAGCTTATTCTTTAAACTTAAAAACTTAAATTAAAACTTAAATTAAAACTTAAATTATAGAACCCATAAATTGTTAACTGAATATTCATAACATTTAAAGAATTAATATAAATAACATCATTTATTTTAAATTCATTTGCATAATTAATAAAAAATTTAGATTCATTTTTTCTATTATTTTTTACATGATAACTTTGAAGAATTACATTTTCTTTATTTTTTATTTGTAATTTAGCTTCTCCTTTATCTAATTTAATTGCATCAACAAGAATAATTAAGATGGAATTTTGTTTAATTGTTACATTATTCCATTTTGAACTAAGCAGGACTAGCATTTACAGTTTTCATTGAAAAAATCCACCATCGGTATCTTGGGTATAAATTTTAAAAAAACAATGGAGGTTTTCTTATTAATTGTCTTTCTATTTTATTTACTTTTCATTTATATTTTTAAATATTCCATTATATTAATTATTCCAGTTAAATTTACATGTCCTTTTTGGTTAAAATAATTTATAATAGTTTGTTCATTTTGTTTTACATTTTTAAATTTTTTAGTATTTTATACAATAAATCATACAACGGTACTTTATCTTGTAACATTTTAATGAAAATAAACAATAGTATCCACAAAGTGTACTTGTTTTGTCTTGATATTGAACATTGTTGTAATTTTACATTTGGTATATACTTAATTACTTCTTTCGGCGGAGGAAGCCCAAATAGATCGAAATACATATTATTTAAGTAACAAACCCAAGTGTTCCAGGACCAACAGGTCGTCCAAATTTATAATTCCACATTAAACCTTTTCTTTTAATTTTAATAAATTATTTCTACTAAATACACCCTAAAGTTTTTAATTTTAATTTTTTTTCCCCATTGTTCAATTTCAAAGTTAGAAATAGGTTTGTTTTATAAATTTTTATTTTCTTTTTACTAAATTTTATTTTTTTTTACTATAAGAATTCGTCTGTACGGTCTCCCGTTGAAAATCAATCTGTAATCCTTTCCCACTTAACCCAAAGATGTAATCAAGGTATTCCTAGATAGCAGCCAACATACCTAAAAACCCACCGTCTTGTTTTTGTTTTTGTGTTAATTTAATCACTCCAGATCCTATAGTTGCTTTCTTTGATTGGTGTAAGATATGGTGATATCATATTTCTCTTATCATTAGCTACTGAAATCAAAACCATTTCCAAGTATTTTACTAACACCAGTACTGGCTACCCCAGACAAAGCACCAATGCCTAGAGGGGCTAATATTTTTGGAGCTATTTTTGCTGCCATTGGAAAATTGTTTTTCCTAGCAAACCAGCCAAAGCTCCTAAAAATCCACCATTTTGGACCTTGACTGGACATTTGGCTTTTTGAAATTGTAATTTCTAATCCCTTATTATTTGCAACAGCTTTTTTAATTTGATTAATTTGTGTTTTTGTTAAAAGTAAAGGAAAGTTTCCATGTAATTGTTCATGTTTTAATCTAAAAGTATGTGGAATTTTGTTGTTGTAGGCTCGGGCTAAATTTTTCTTTTGTCATCTGTAGGTTAACTTTATATTCAATATAATTGATTGCCCATTATATATTAATTTTATTTAAAAATTTATTTAATTTATATTTATTTTATTTAAACAATGAAAGTTCTTTTAAAAACAATGACAAGTTCATTTCCAATAGTATTTATTTCAACTGTTTCCTCATATAATACAATTGCGTAAATACGAATATTAGCTGCTGGTGGAATATTTAATTTAGCGTTAATGTAATATGCTTAGGATCTTCTGTTATTGCTTCCTTTTATTTTCCCAAAGTTAAAATGAATAAATCCAAACAAACTTTGAAAATTAAATCTATTTAAGAGACTTCCAGTGTCTTATTATTTTGTTTAAAATAATAATTAATTACATCGTCATATATTCTTGATATACTTGTGTTTTTCTGTTTCTGGATAAAAACACCATTACCAACTTCAAGACGACAGGAGCTCAAAGTGCAATTATTATTTGCTGCATTAATTTTAATTTTATCTAATAAATGTGGGTTATGTTGTTGTGAATTACTTTTGTCAGGTCGTTGTAATAAACAAATACATGTTGTGGTTTTTTTTACACCAGCTGTTATTCTAAAGGTTATTTATTTTGTTGTGTATCAGTTGATTGTGTCACCATTTTCCCCAAGGTATGACCATCTTGCTTTTTTAAATCTTTCAGTAGCAATTAGATCAAACCCAAAATTCATTAAAAATTAAACGTGGAACCCATAGAATTAATTTTGTTACAATTACTCTCCAGGATCAGCAGCATTAGCTCTAAAAATTAATTCATCATCATCTGTTTAGCTGCAGTGTTATTTGAATTGACTTGGAGGTATAATATTAGTTTCTAAACCCCGAAAAAATGAATAATTATTTAAAGGAATTTTTGCATTTACCTCTTTTTACCCTTGATTATTCATTTCTAAATTTAAAACCTGAATTATCAGCAAAAAACAGCAGTAGTATCTAAATAAATATTTCGTTTTTCCCGTTGATTCTGCATAATCATTAGATAGTTCAACTAAATTTTTTACATTTATTACTTTGATAAATTATTACAATCATAAACAAATTTTTTCCCTTTTTGTTTAACCACTAACTGATCAATTAATGAAGCTGCATTATTAATTAGAGCAATTTGGGCTCCATCTCCGTACCAGCATACTCAGCACCATTAGCAAACTTATTTACTTTAAAACTTACTTCAAAATACCATTAAAACCAATCAAAAATGAACTTCTATCATTAATTGTAAAGTGATAAACCCTTTTTTTGTTGCTTAACATTATTTCCCAGGACAGATATTAAAGCTGTATCTAATTGAATAGGAGTTAATTCATACTTTCGCAATATGTTTCGTTCTAAACATGTATAATTATTATTATTTTTATTTTTTATTTTAGTTTTTATTAAAGTTAAAACTTTAGTTTTTATTAAAGTTAAAACTTTAGTTTTTATTGAAGTTAAACTTTAGTTTTTATAAATTAATCTGTTAATACGTTTAGGTCCCCGATCCTGACAATAATCTATTTTTAAACTTATATTAATATCCTCCTCATTATCATTATTTTTACTGTTATTCTTTTCTTGTAATTCCTTAGCAATTAAATTACCAACTGCCGGAGCAGGTTTCTTTTTAAATTTTTCAACAATTTTATTAGTATCTCCCGTGAAGCTTCCAATAAGCTTTGCTGCAGCAAATTCCAACTTCTGTTCCAACCTTTTTTGTTCCACTTTCAAGTGCTGCTTTTCCTGCTGTTTCCAAAGCTTTTTTCCAGCTGTGCTAATTGAAGATGCAACTCCGCTTGAAAACAATTTCGTTAAAGTGTCAAAGATACCTGTTCCATGTATGATTTCTTTTCCTGTGTGAGCATCAACATAAAAAAAATTTTTCCTTTATTTTTGTCATAAACTTTTTTGTACATTATATAAAACTAAAATTTATAATTTCATAATTAAAGTTTTAAAACTTTAGTTTTAATTAATTTCTTTTAAAATTAGTGTAAAACTTGTTTCAACTCATTTAAAAATTAATTATTTTTACCAAATACATCTGTAATATATATTCTAATTGAATTTATAATATATTTATTAATTTCAGAATATCCACTCTTTGTGGTTCTTTTGTAAATGGATAAGCTCTTGTTAAAACTGCAGTACTTAAAGCATAGATAATATCACTGAAATTACCACCCAAAAAGTGAATTATCAATAAAATCACAATGAATGTAAATTGTATCCACAGGTTAGTTATATTTGGTGTTGTAGTTCCCCATTCATATTTCTCAATGCTTTTTTCTCAAATCCAAGCAATGTATGAAAATTTGGGCATTCTTAAATCCAACATAAAATTATCTGTAATTGAAATCAAAATCTTAAAACTACTTAAATCAAATTCCAAACTTATTGGAGCAATTTCGATTTATTAAATTCAAAATCACATTACTTATTAAAGTTTCCCCAATATAATTATTAATATCTGTGTAAAATGTAAGAACCATTTTTAATATAATATCTTTCCATCTTTTACCATTATTGTACGGGAAATTTTTTTATTGTCATATTCATCACTGATATTATGCCAAGAGAAGGTCATAGTGTTAATATATCCAAACCAACAACATAAGTTTTATTTTTATCTAAAAATTTAAAAAACGAAATAAATCTGATTGTAAAATCACTCGGTTTATTTTTATTATCTTTAACTGTTTCAGAACTTTAATTTTTCTATTTTTTGTTCCATTTATATAATTATTAAACATATCTTTTTAATTAAAAACTAAAGTTTTAAAACTTTTAAAAAAAGTGTAAATTCAAGAAAAATAAAATTTTTTTATAACATTTCATGTTGTTCTGGTAACAATGTTTTCATTTTTAATAGTTCATCAATTATGTTAATACCTTTATTTTTTAGTTCTTCATTATTATTTCCAGCATCAATTGAACCAAAAATTAACTCCAAGTCATTAACCAATTCTTTTGGATTACATGGACAAACGTCATAACCTTGTCCCCTAATTACTTTTTTAAATTTCATAGATCTTTTATTGATAGGTAATCCTGACTTTTGTTAATTCTTTAAAATATTTTTCCTGAATTAATTGAATATTTTTTATTATTGTTATATCTTTTATTAATCAAATCAATCAAATCATTATCTACTTCAGTATTAATTACTTCTTTTCCAGTTATTCTATCCTTAGCAACCAATTTGTTTTGACCATAAAGTTTATTTAAGTTAATAATTAAATTACCATATTGTCCATTTGGTGAAACTTTATATGGGTTATGATGTTTTATTCCTTGTCCACTAAATATAAGAGATAAATTAAAAGTATTTATCAACCGTTTTTTGTACTTTATCAGTTCGTCTTGTTCATGTTTTAATTCTTTTGCTTCTTCTTTCTTATTTGGATCTTCTGATCTTGATTTGCTAGCTATTGGACCATTTAACTTCACGATATTCCGTAGTAACATTACCTATTGTTATTTTGGACTGTGTCTTCATATATTTTATCAGGATTAGTTCATCTGCAGTAAATAATTTAAAATTTTAGACGGTTTTGGAATATCCATATTCTTCTAAAAATCAGTATCCAAATCAACATCTAAATCTATTGTATGTATTTTTTTTTCTTTCGGCCTTGCTCCCATTTCTTCTTCTGATTCTTCAGTTGTATCATGCTCACCTTCTTTTAATGGTTGTAATGGTTGATGTAGTCCCGGAGGTGGTTGTTTTTCCATTAACTCTGACAACATTTTTATATTTTCTATTTCATGTATCTTATCAGCAAACTGTTCTGGAAGTAACGCTAATTGCTCCTTAATTCCAGGTAATGCTTTTAACTGACTTGATAATTGTTCTTTTTGACTTTCTATTTTTTCAGTAATTGGCTTATAAAATTTTAGTATACATATCCCGATTTGTAGCTTTCTTTTAAATTTTTTTTCTCATTATTTCTTCTCTAAGATCTCTCATCTTTTGCCCAACTAATTTTTTTCTTATTATCATTTCATTAAGTTTCGATTGCATTTATATAATAGTGTAAGATAATGTAAGATATTGTAAAATAATGTAAAATAATGTAAGATAATGTAAGATATTGTAAAATAATGTAAAATAATGTAATATTTATAAATGGAAATTCCAAATTATGATACAAAAAGTGATAAATCCAATAACTTAAACAATTTTATCCTTTTATGCCAGATTATGTTTTAGAATGTTAATATGTGGATCTTCTGGATCTGGAAAAACAAATACATTAATGCATATACTTCGAAAACCTCTTTATTTATGATAAATTATACTTGTATGCTAAAACTTAGAACAATCTAAATATCAAGATTTAATTAACAACTTAAGTCAAATTGCAAAAAAAAATTAAAGTAGATCCAAATGAAAAACTTTAATATTCAGTGATCCCAACCAAATTGAACCTTGTGAGAATCTTGAATCAGAAAAAAAAAAGTAGTAATATTGATGATTTTGTATGTGAAGATAAAAAAGTTCAAAATGAAATAACAAAAATACTTTATTCAAGGACGTCACAAAAACTGTTGTGTTATTTATTTAAGTCAGTCTTCATAAAACACCAAAAGATTTTCGAATTAACTGTTCACATTAATATTTTATTTGAAAGTCAGGTAAAATGAAAATGATAGATTTGTAATGAACAAAATATAGATCGTGATACTTTTGCTAATGCAACAAACAAAAATTTTGATTTCTTATTTATTGACAAACCAAGGAAGTTTTTAAGAAAAAACTTTACTGGTTATATATAATGGGAGTTTTTAATGATACAAAAAAATAAGTGAAACTGAAAGTGTAAGTAAAGTTAAATTTGATATTGATTTAAGTGATTATGCTACTAAAAACAATATAAAAAGCTTAGAAAAGGGCATGGAATCATATCTTCACAGAAATAAGGAACTTGATAATACAATGAACAGAGCATTAGATATGGGAGGTAATAAAAATTTAAACACCTAGGAAATCCAGATAAATCAACCGATGTAGTTTCAAGACGGTTTGTGTTTTAAAAAGTTCAAAGTGTAATAGATAACTATAATCTTGAAGATGTCAAAAGTATAAAACAGAATTAGAAGCAGAAGTAAAGAATATGAAGAATTAACAAAAGATTTTAAAAAAGAATTCATTATTAATAGTTGAATTACAAGGTAAAATTGAAAAAGAAATGAAAACTATGACTGATTCTATTAAAGAACTTGAAGAGAAATCTGAATTTGACAGATGACAATATAAAAAAAGTATTAGAACCAATTTTGAAAAGTTATACACTCAAGTTCAAGAATTAAAAGATAGTATGATTAAACATGAAGAACTAAAAGACAAGATTATTGAAGCTGAAAAAAAGTTACAAAATATGTATCAGTTAGAAATTAGAACAGAAATAAAAAACTAAATACTGAAACTGAAAAAAAGCATAAAGATTTATTAGAATTAATTTCAAATAAACTGGGAGAATATAAATCTGAATTGGAAAAGGCAGCTTCACAAGAGGGGGATGATCATGACACAGCATTAGAGGATTTTAAAGAAGAAATTAATTCTAAAAAAGATGACTTTAAAAAACAATTTCGAAAAATTTGGGTTAGTATTGTTGACAACCGTCATAATTTAAAGTATGCAGACTTTTAAATAATATTACAAAAAATTACAAGAAGATATGACGCAGCTTAATGCTAAAGTTGAAGAACAAAATGAACTGGACTTTTTTAGTTTAAAAATCATTTTAAAAAAGGAGAATCAATCACTACTAATACTGAAGCAATTAAAACAGTTAATAATCAGATAGAAAATTTGAAGAAACAACTTGTAGACTTGATTAATAATGTTGATGCACGTCACAATATAAAGTATGAAGAGTTAAGTAAACTTACAGGTTTATTACAAAAAGATATTAATGAATTTAATGATAAATTTAATGATAAAATTAAAAAAATAATAAATGATTTGGACTCTGTAGTTGAAATATCAGCTAAAACAAGAAGAATCAATCACTGCTAATACCCCAAATAATTACTGCTAATACTAAAGCAATAACCGCTAATGTCGAAGAAAATTTCTACTAATGAGAAAAAATTTCTAATAATTGGGAAAAAATTATAGAAGTAAAAGATGCTTTCTTAAAACAAGAAACACAATTAGCTAGAACAAAGAATACTGTTGGACAATCTATCTGCTTCTGAATTGCCACAAAAAAAAAAGACTTGATGATTTAGCTGAAATAATTCTTAAACTTAAAAAGAAAGACAGGAAAATAGAAAAAAGGCTAGAGGAAGTGGGGCATGAAGTGTTTCTTATTGAATAAAAACAGTTTTTATCATATGTTAAAAAAGAAAAAGTATTTTAACCGTCTTGGTGCTTGGATACATTCAACATATGAAGGTTTTGGATGATCTGAAAATATTTAAATGGAATGGATTTAAGATTTGGAATTTTCGTAGATTATAAAGATTTTATACACCTAAACCAACATATAATTGCTGTACCAAATGTGGTTTTGAATGGTGGTTTGCGGCCAGAAAAACTGGAATGTATATAATAGATATTAAATTTTTATTAACGGGGGCCAGGCCCCTAGGTGAACCGGGTAAACGATTAAAGCCCAATATCGCAGTTTTTTATTTAGGCGGTGGATGATGATGATGATCTAATTCTTTGGGATATTTGGCAGTAATATAATAAATATAGTAGCTGAGGACTTTGACACTGATCGGTTAATATCTATTTATAAGAAAAGAATTAAAGTTTATCTAACACAAGGAACAATGTTTGATATTCATCCTTATAACGATTCAGAATCTACAGAAGTAACATTTACGCTTTTGCCGGGTAGTTACATCAGATTATACATATCGGATGAACCCGCATCGAATACTGTATCGGATGAACCTATACGGATGAATCTGTATCGGGTGAATCTATACTGGATGAACATGTATAACCTGTATCGAAAGAACATGCATATTGAAAAAAAGATCAAATATGTTGTATAAACAACTGAATCATTCGACGATGCATGGTTGAACAATATATGAAAGTGACATGCGTTTACATTGTAAACGTTACTATAAAAAAAAGTATAGACATAAGAAATTCCACTAAAGTTAAAAATAAACTTGAACGGAAGTGACATGCGTTTACATTGTAAACGTTACTATTTAAAAAAAACACAACATTGTGCACGGTATTTCAAATATAAAGATAAGCGTTTACATTGTAAACGTTACTAAAAATAGGCGTTTACAATGTAAACGTTACTAAAAATAGACGTTTACATTGTAAACGTTACTAAAAATAAATGTTACTAAAAATAAGCGTTTACATTGCAAACGTTACTAAAAATAGGCGTTTACATTGTAAACGTTACTAAAAATAGATTTACTTTATTTTACTATAGGTTTTAACAATAATTTGTTAAAATCTTTTTTTCTTTTTTTAATTGTCCGCATTGGTCAGTCCGGACCAAGGGTCATATGTCAAGTGGGGTCAGATATGTCCTCGCACCATCCTTTCTTATACTACTAACATAGTGGCTTTGCGACCAGCATGGATCCAGACCATGCTTGCGCATCCGCGCAGTCTGGTCAGGATCCATGCTGTTCGCTAATGGTTTCTATAATTGCAATAGACTTTGAAAGCGAACAGCACGGATCCTGACCAGACTGCGCAAAGCCACTATGTTGGTTTTCTCATGGCACGGCGCAAATGTTTTTATTCAAGCGCGCTCGGTCGAAACAGGACAGCAATTGAATACCATACATCAAATAAACCTGACCTAGTATGGGTACAAAATACGATCACATGACAGTTATTTAACACAAAATAGTTCAATAATTAGAACAAAATTGTTGAAAACTGTTATCAAGTTCCATCTTCTATATCTATTGTATTTATAATGGTTCAGAAATGAGCTTACAGATCTTGCAAAACATTCCTTGAAAAAATTCATTTTTTTTTTCACGCAGTGACTTCTTTCTTGTTTCACGACAGACTGAGTTTGTTCATAATAAGTTTATAAGCAGACCTGTGTATTATTCATAAACATTAAATGAATTAAACGATCCCAAACGACTTGAAAATATCACAACAAGAGCCATTATTTTGTAAAAGGGGCACACCTTCAACTGACAGTTATTTTGAAATCTTTTAAGAATATTCACTCGTAAATAATTTATATAAAACATAAAAGCAGCTTAAATTTCTACAAAGTATAAAATATCTATTTTTTTTTTTTTTTTTTTTTTTTTTTTTTTTTTTACAAAACCACTGTTGACTGAAAGATATTTTGAAAATTCGTATTTGCGTAAATCATGCAGACCATTATGGCTGACGGTAGATAAAATGTAAATGTACTTTATTTTAGCTAAAGGCAACTATATCAACTTAACAGTTTAAACAACAAAGATAGGACTTCGTTTTTTTAAGAAAAAAATGTAAGGTCACCTTTTTTTCTTTTTTTTTCATTTTGCCACATGCTTAACACAGTTATTGTTTATCTGTCATGTTGAACTTAGATTGTATGCTAATGATTTTTTCATGTTCTACCTACTGTAACTTACAACAAGCCCCTTTAAACGACTGTTAACGTTTTCCCTACAAAGGATTTTTTTTTCAAATACGTATGTTTTGAACTTCGCTCTTATTATTTTATTCCTTTACCTACAGATCTTTGCGAAGTGTCCCCAATACAATACAATGCAATGCAATGCAATGCAATGCAATGCAATGTATTGCAATGCAATACAATACACAATACACAACACACAACACACAACGCAACGCAACGCAACGCAACGCAACACAACACAATACAATACAATACAATACAATACAATACAATACAATAGGGTTATTATAACAGCAGCTTGATCTGGGATGCAGTATTCGGCTCGAGTGGATTTTTCCAGATCGGATCTCACGAGGCGCGCAAGCGCCGAGTGTGATCCGACCTGGCAAAATCCACGAGAGCCGAATACAAAGTCCCAGATCAAGCTACTGTTATAATGACCCTTTTATTATATACCTTTACCATTTTGATTCTTGTTTTGTTCTTGAACGAAATCTTTATTGTTTATCATATTAAATGGAGCTTACTGAAGTTTTTATGTGCGCTATTTATAGAAATGTGTCGGGTCATGCATATTAATGAAAATAGTCCGGCAGCATACAATACGGAATTTAAAAGGTTCAATACGGAATTTTTGCCTGTCTGTTCATATTTAATTGTGAAATACAAGCCGATTTTTTACAGAATTTATATAGGTATATAATAAAATACAATATTTCATTATTCCATTAAGGTTACATAACAGTATCTACAGACAATATAATAAATATAACAGATTTAGCATTAATTTGAAAATTAAAAATATGATGAAAAATCATCAGTTTTATGACGCTTTATATATTTTATCATTATTATCTGTATTTGAACTTTGATTATTGTTTTACTTATGGTTTTATTATATAAGCCTTTGCTAATTTACAGAAAAACTTCTACATATTTGTGAAAATATTATTTCTAGAGATTCAAGACATTTTGTCAGATAAAAACAGTATATTCATTGCCAATCACTAGACAGTAGACATCATTACAGCATAGCATCTAAAATGCACCTTAACAAGTCTTTTCCAATGTAAAATACATGTAATAGCTCAATACACCAATTTGCCAAATATGTTTTTCTTTGTATTCTTCAAAACAGAAACATTTGTTTGTAAATTTCACCTGTATATCTAGTATCAACATAAAAAATAAAACATCCCATTTTCCGGTTGAAGGTTGCCCGTATTCATCATAGTTCTTATTAAGTTATCACAATCGTAGATTACCTGACCCAAATGACCCGCTATGTCCGCTAAGGCCATTCCGTAAATTATAGTTAGTTACTTCAACCGCTGACTATAGCAAGTTTTCTTATTTTCTGAGAATAGTGTACCATTGGAACCAACTTCTCCCCAATGTCGCCCATCTCCCTACCCTAGAGCAGTTCAGTGCTGCAGTTTTCAGTCAAGTTTTAATCTTTTTATATTACCAAATTTATTTTTAGTTTCTTCCACTGTTAATTTTTTTAACACTATATTCTTTCTCTTCTTGATTTTGACGCGCAAAACTTCTACGTTCCCGCAAGGGGTTTTACGTGTTAAATCTGTTACTGCTATTATATGTAAATGTTTTATGCTAGTGAGAATTCGGTAATCGTTCTGTAATTATAGGCAAAGTAGCCTAAATGCCATAGTAAGTAAACAGAAATACAGCGCTTTAAAAACAAACTTATGAATGCAAATCCTACCTTCTTTTAACGTATAATTATTTCAAAACTTTATCCCCCAGTTCAAATTGTATGACATTCATTTTTTATTCGAGCTTTCTCATCCGAGACGTACTTATACCCTGATCTACCTGATATTTTCTATTCAAAGCGCGATATCTGCAAAGCGGCATAAGATCGAAAAAATATCACGGAGTTAATACAAACATGGCTAATTTCATGTAAGTAAATTATCTATCTTAACAACAATAGTTTATGTGTGATATTATAATATTATTTGTCTCACACCATGTGAGTTAAATTTCTCAAATTTTGATTTATAAATTGTCAAACGTACGTTTAAACAACAGCACATACCTTTGCTTAAATGTTAGTATATGTCGAACATCGGACAATAATATCATTACATTAACAAATACTAAATTTTATTTTATGCTAACTAATTAAATACTGTATTCTATCAGTTAAATATTTTCATATCGCATCACTCACAATGTGAAAATATGAAATCTATATTTTCACACTGTGAGAGATATAGCTCCGATCTACTTGTACATTGTGTATGAATTTTAAATTATTTGCTTAAAACAGGATGAAAATTGTAGCCGCACTTTGTTCATTATAGTATATTTCTCGATTCAAATTATTTTACTTAATGAGAATTTCATAACGTTATGCAGCAAAAAATAAAATAAAATGTAACTTTATTTTGTGTGCGTCTTTCTAACGTCACAACACGTCTGACGTCATGTCTGTTTACGCGCGCCTGTTTCCCACGCTCAGATTAAAATTTGTTGCAAAATGCACACCTCAACGCAATTAAGCATAAAATAAAAAGAAAATTTGTTTCTTTTTTGTGAATATGGAATATATCTCAGCTTGAAAAGAGAAAATTTTCACATTTTCACTCGCGCTACGCGCTCTGAAAATATTTGAAATTTTCTCAGTGAAATATATTCCATATTCATTCAAAACAAACAAATATCCCCTATATTTCATACTTTAAACGACGAGCGTGCATTACTAAATTAGTATTTCCCATTTGTTTTGAAATTAAGTAGGTATATGCATGCAATGTTATATTTTTTTACATTAAAGGTGATAAAGAATTATATTTCATTTTGTATTTTCTTTTTATATATGATGCAGCTTAGCATCATTATAAGTTTATTTTATTTTTCACATGTAAGTGTTGTTTTTTTTTCTAATTAAAGCCATGTCCTATTTTTCTTGGCATGTTATCAGTGATTTTTTTTATTTATAATTGAGCCGTGCCATGAGAAAACCAACATAGTGGGTTTGCGACCAGCATGGATCCAGACCAGCCTGCGCATCCGCGCAGTCTGGTCAGGATCCATGCTGTTCGCTTTTAAAGCCTATTGGAATTAGAGAAACTGTTAGCGAACAGCATGGATCCTTACCAGACGGCGCGGCTGGTCTGGATCCATGCTGGTCGCAAAGCCACTATGTTGGTTTTCTCATGGCGCGGCTCATATGTTCATTTAAATGAGCAGAAAAAAATACAAGGCAGACAGATGTTTCAAGAAAGATAGTAACAAACTATTTGTACACTTTAATAACGTTTTTAGATGACAATGTAAAATTTAATAGCGCAATTCGGTTGTTAAAGAACATTGATCAATTCTCTATTCATGCCGCATGAAACTTAAAAGAGTCCATATTCTGACAGTGCATAAGTTAACTGGTGCAAATATTACGTTTTTTTTTTGGTCGTTTTTATTTTTCTCAAGATAGCATCTATGGTTATTTATGGAATAATCCTGGCGCCAGCAGGGAGATTTGTAGGAACTCGTACGTATGACTAACTAATTAACCGTTCATACGTACGACTTACCAACATATGGGTATGACCAACTAACTCATACACGTGACTTGCTAACTCATAGGAGTTACTATATCATGGACTTACTACAAATTTCTCTGCTGGCACTGAGTGGGAAAGCACAAATGAACTAAGGCACATCTCGAAATAGTCATGAAGGTGAACTTCTAGAGTACTGAAAATTTTATACAATTACTTTTAAGCTGTTCACAGTCTGATATGTTCAGTACATATATGCTATCATTTGCCAATGCTTCAACCTTTATTTATTCTGCTAGGTAGAAGGGTTTTGCTAGACCATGTTTTATTCACAAAATAATTAAGTGGAATGTTTATCGGTGCAGCAGTAACAAATTGCTTTTGGCAATAGTTTTCACGCTCCTTTGACGTTTTTTTTTGACGCAATTTTTAGCACAATCTTTACTACTGCGACGCCCCAGGTTCAATTCCCAACTCGGACATGCGTTTTCTAGATTTGGCATTTTTAAGATATTTCAGAAACAAAAATTAATGTTCTTACTTTCATACCATGACAAAAGTACAATTTTAAAGAACCTTCATTTTTCGCCAAAATCTGGAGATAAGTGCCTTATTTTTTCTTTTTTTCCCCCTAGATGTTTTCACCTCTAATAGAGTTTATAGTGCCAAATTGTCAGTCTTGTCAAACTTTGCGTCATATATCAGGCCTGAATAACACTTGGCGATTTCTCGAGATATTCATGTTTATATCATGTTAATTGTAGCTAGAGTTAGCTCTGCATAGCGGATCTACTGTTGTTTTTCTCTAGATAATTAACAATGTCTTAATTTTATTTCAGTTTGAGTGTGGTCTGTACAGTGGTTCTGCTGCAACTGGTGCAAAGTTATCGGGATTTCCAAAGCAATATTCCAAATGGTGTCAAAGTCCCCAATCCTTGTAGCCCAACCGAATTTTGGGAGGGGGTCGGGCATCTAGTAAAGGGTGGTGGAGGACCTAGAAACCCATTCGGAGTCCTCTTTAAGGAGCAAGGATACGTAAGTACTGTTCTTTTAAACAGTTATTAAAACAAGGACTCATATGCTTTAAAGTAAAATTAACGATTTAGACTAAAAAATTTAAATGCTCTGAGAAACATTTATTTCTGTTGACGTAGTCAAACAAATTAAAGGCAATATTTCAGTGATATAATTGGAGATTTCCGCACTTTTTTTTGTTTAGCATGTTAAACTTACAGTGTCTTACTCATCATAAATCATAGGTCAATGCGAACCTCTAGGGGCGGTCCCGTGTCTCTAAAGGCTTGACTGCATTTTATATAATATTCCATGCTTTATTGAAAATAATTTTGACATATGTCTTCAAAATAATTTTCACAGCCAGGGAGAAATATCCCTCAACCGCACATAAATGTCGCGCAATTGAATCAAATCATAAAGAAAATATCTGTTAAAAATTTTCTTCTGAAAGGGAAATAGCATAAACTTTAAAGTAAATAGATGTACCCGAAACTGTTAGGCTTTGTTACATGATGGGTAGTAAGACAATGGCTTAAACCGAGTCTGCAATTTTCACTGTTTGCCTTGTTCCTGGTGCTTCCGAGGGATCTACTTTTCAGATTTTATTAACTTCTCAACAGCGGGTGTTAAGAGCTGTGTGGCGGCCGTAAAAAGCCGGCCCGACTTCATCTAAGTGTTGGTATATATCCAGGTCCTTCGGGGTCATTGATTTCAACTCATTTAGATTTGAAGATTGAAAACTGCTTAAGCCGGTGCTGTGGCGGCGGGGGTGGGGGGGGGGGGGGGTGTGCGTGAGCAGTCTTGTATTTTCCATTTCTTCTCATGAACATACTCAATCAAGCCGAGTCTGCAATTTTCACTGTTTGCCTTGTTCTCTGTGCTTCCGAGGGATCTACTTTTCAAATTTTATTTCATTTATACCAATATCACGTGTTTTATGCCTCCAAAAATAATAGATACGTATAATTATTTGTACTGATATCTGTTGCCTGATGGATTCGGCAATAGTCGGGTGAAGTCGTTATTTTCCGTAACGTGATCGGAACTTTCAGTCTATGGACGGCATGATACATAGATTAAAAAAAAAATGATATAAAGGGTCTGGCAAAAATTCTTTCAGGATCCTTCTACGTTAAAAGTAATATTTTGTTTATTTATGCACAATACTCTAAACATTACAGACGTGGACAAAGACGGTTTGTAATGCAGACTCGGACATGGACGGCAGAACAAATGGTGAGGAACTTGGGGACCCTAACTGCGACTGGAAAAAAGGGGAAACTCCTGAATATAGCACCGGGCTGTCACACCCAGGTAAGTGTATCTGAATATAGCACTGGACTGTCACACCCAGGCAAGTGTCTGTTCACAGTGGATTTATAAGAAAAGTGTTCGGCACTCTAAAACGTTTATTTTAATTCTTCTTTGTGATGCTTAAAATTCAGTTTTTAGCTCGACTATTCGACGAATAGGGGAGCTATCCTACTCGCGTCGGCGTTAGCGTGAGCGTCACACAAATGTTAAAGTTTGCGTACCACCCCAAATATTTTCAAATTCCATGAGATATTGCTTTCATATTTTGCATACTTGTTAACCATCATGACCTCAGTCTGTAAAAAGGAGGAGGCAACTCTATCAAGCATTTTGACTGAATTATGCCCCCTTTTCGACTTAGAATATGCTTATTGTAATGTTAAAGTTTGCGTACCAACCCAGATAATTTCAAAGTCCATTGAGATATTGCTTATTACACTCTTTTTCCGTCGAGCTAAAATAAAGAATACATGTACGCTAAACATGTGTGCCCTATATGATCAGACTTATCATTGCAATCTGACTTAAGTACTTGATCTTCTAAACGAAGATCTGAGAACGACCCATTCACATACGTCTTCTGTATATTTTGGATTTCCAGTATTGCTATTTTTATTTTAACCAATCAGACGACTTGTTCGAATGTCAAAGAGTCGGAAACATGGCCTACCGACTGAGCTAACCGGTTATCTGACATATTACGACAAAAGAATTATAAATATCAAAAGTCAAGGCTACAGGTAGATTTGCAAAATGTTGTAAGGTAATCTCTGATTGGCTAGCGAAAGGGTCATCAGAACGAGGCTATGAATAAGTCGTTCTCAGATCCTATGCGTAGCGTAATAGGAGATGTACTTTAGTCAGATTGACTATCACTGTGAACCTGTAGATTAAAGTATTTCATTTTTGCTATCAGGTATCTGTGAACCTTATGATTCGGAGGATTGCAAGGACGTCAACTCCTTCCTAGATTGTTCGGAATTCAAATGTGATTCTATTGACGAAGGTGAGAATACTGTAGATTTAACGAAGACAGTAAATGAGCCGCACCATGAGAAAACCAACATAGTGCATTTGCGACCAGCATGGATCCAGACAACCCTGCGCATCCGCGCAGTCTTGTCAGGATCCATGCTGTTCGCTAGAAGTTTCTCTAATTGCAATAGGCTTTGAAAGCGAACAGCATGGATCCTGATCCGCACAGTCTGGTCTGGATCCATGCTGATCGCAAAGCCACACTGTTGGTTTTCTCATGACGCGGCTCAAATTACTTACAATACAAAGACAAGAAAAGCATACATTTGAAGCAAGCACAATGTTCATATAATATATTATGACGAGACTTCCATAAACCTGTTTTCATTTTCGACTAAAGTTTGACATTTTGTCCGTCTATGTGTGCAGGATGTAGGTTCAAGGAAATAGAATGCAAATCTATGACTTCCGGTGTCACAAACCTGTATTAAATCCTTATCAAATCAGTATCATAAAGTTCATTCAGATGTTCATTTCTAACTTAACATCCTGTATACATGTTTTTATTTGGCGTGTAAACCGAACTGTATATTGTGTATCAATTAAATACTTTTATTACACACTAACACCTAGTCTAGTATTTATTTTAGTAAACACAACATGAAAATGTCACACTACTACTAATAAACTTTGATAATGTGGCAGTTGAGTCCAATAAGTCCAGGGATGTTCAAAGATAATCCGTCATAGATCTATTGTAAAGCAAATATTGGATTTACCTGTATTGGAAAATAAACAGTGTCGATTGGATTTAGGTCAACTGCCACATTATCAAAGTTTATTAGTAAAACGCTTGAAGTTTATTTAACAAATGTTTCGTCACTTTTTATGTTGACCTAAGCCCTTAGACTGCAATTAAATTATATATATATATATTTTGCGAAGTCATATGTATCTTTGATGAGGTATTAAATTAATATCTAATGGTGAAGTAGTTTAGTGAAAGAATAACATAGTACATCTTAATATAGCCACCCATTCTGTATTTTCGGTTTTCTATTACTGTTTGCTACAGATACATTTTCCTATGACGTCCGCCTTACAACTTCCTCTGTTCCGGCCGAGAAGACGACGTACATATGCCAGGTGTTAGACCTTCCGTCAGACGGGGATTACCACTTAGTAGCCACCACACCTTTTATTGACAACAAGAATGTTATGCATCATGCAATTGTCTACGGTTGCTCTGACAGTGGTAAGAAACAAATTCGTAATAGTTTATGCATATGATGTTAAGATATGATATGACTATTTATCTATATTCTTTTATAAACCGCCAATCAACAGTTGTTCTGCCTGCCCCGTCAATAGCCAAGATACAGTCAATAGTTTAGAAATTGCTATGACACACTTAATGTTGAACTAAAGCCCAGTAAATATCATCATCTATGGACCAGGTAATAATATTCTACGGCCCTGTACTTCATTTTATTGGTGGGGAAAAATAACATAGTATGTTTTAAGTAAATGGTAAATCAGATAAGGTTATGCATGGAAACTTGTGAATATGTTTCCTGATAAAGCTGAGGAGCAGCATTATGTGTGCAAGTACATGTACCTGATTTTTCATCCGACAACATGTGTATTTTTCAAGTCTTAATGGTCCCTTTATGAGCATTGTCGATTTTTTTTAAAAACTTGTTTGTTCTCAGAATGCTACTTTTATACAAAGACAATGTTCCCTGTCATTGTTTTAAATGCGTCAAGCATTTTCTCAAGGTGACAAGTTAATCGAGCTCCTTTTACAAGTAACTAAATCTTACAGCACTTTATAGTAGTCTGCAAGCCAGATAATCTTGCCTTAGATCACGCATATTGTCGTTATCAAGAGGTGCCTTTACAAGAGAGAAAAACCTGTGCTATTAAAAATTTATTTGACCTGTCAAAAAATGGACCCGGCTTTCATTATATTCTGTTCGAGCCTATATAAGATTAAGGGAACATGTTTTGACAGGTCAATTAAATTGTACAATAGCAATGAAATTACTTGTTTTATATATCTATGCTCAGGGCTGGACGTTAACGCTTGCATCATTAAAAAGTCTAAATTAAACGAACACTTTTTTACACGTTTTATGCCTGAATATTATGAACACACGTGTGTTTCCTGTTATAGCATGTACAGAATCTCTCGTGATACTTTGATGACAAACCAATCTATCTGGAATTTGCGGGTGCTATAGCATGAAAAAATAAGCTCTTTATTTAACGTGTTCTTTCATTCAAATTCATTTTGAAACTTTCGCACAAAACATAAAGAAACAAAAGATACGTACATGAACTTTTTTCGTAACATCGTATGCACATCATGCATAGGGCATGATTTTCAAGGGAACTTTTTGAGCCTTCAGACTGTTTATTTTCTTCCAGCAAACATCGAGCCACGTCACCTTTCGGCGTCTCAGTGCTTTATGAGCAGGATCGATGGCTGTGATGATATTATAGCTATCTGGGCAATAGGGGGCACTGGAGTCTGCTACCATAAGAACGCTGGGTTTAGGGTTGGAAAAAATGGCTATAAGAGAGCAGTGTTAGAGGTATTGAAACTTTTTGTTTGACAACCGTTTGCATTATTAATTGCAATATATTAATTAATATGAGTCAATGATTATAAAAAAGCAGTGTTAGAGGTATTTAAACTTAATTGTTTGACAACTGTTTGCATGAAATATTGCAATACATTAATAAAGCTGTGACTGTAATTTTGGGGTCAAATTTGAATGTATTGTCTAAAATCTATCTTCATTACAAAGTGCATGCAAACGATTATGTAACACTTACCTGCAACAGAACACTTGAAAAGGGCAATAAGAATGAAATGTTACAGGTATTAGAAACCTTTTGCATCATAGATTGCAATACATTAACATCTATCACAGTTTAATCTTAAGTTAAGAAGGCATATTTTTATAACTTTGCACAACAAATAATGTTACGTTAACTCTAAAAGCATTATTGCTTGTCTGTTTAAGGCATAATTAAAGAATCATATTTTATGCAGTATTAACCAAATTCAGTTGGTATAAAAAAATTAATCTGTGTATTATAGTTTACTTAAGGATTGGATTTTTTGGATGGTTTGACGGGTAGAAAACTTACTGTGCCTTTTTGCAAATCCACGAATCTCGCTAGTGATTCGTGGATGATTTTCAAGAAGTCCCAATCTGGTTAAATAAACAGCATTAATATCTTACATTTCCATTTGCAAATGTTTGCTACAATAAAATAAGTTTTATTCTTTCCTTGAGTACCAAAAAATCAAAATAAATGTCAAGCCATCGATGTTTTCAACATCTAAATAGGACCGTCAAAAATGCCTGTCCACGTTAAATCGTAATTCGAAAAAAAATCTACAGTTCCAGATTTTTATTCAAATGCTTTGAAATGCAGTAAAAATCACAAAGTCACGTTGATTCAGTTTTTATCTTTTCCGTTACTTAAATAAATGTGTCTGATATTGAAAGATTTTTATCGAAAGTTGACATTTTGATCATTATTTATTGTGTGTGAATGGCGTCTAATGGCGCGGTGCAGTCTTAATAATGCACTATTGCTTTAAATAACTAAGATAAAGTGTAACAGAAGTAGTATAGTAATTGTTTGTGCGAGCTCAATTCTGACCCCCCTGACCCCTTGACCCTATTCTATAAGCAGACTTTAATCTTGCCCTAAACTTAGAATACTAACTTGCTACCCTTGATACCTGAAAATCTTTTAAATCTTTAGTTAAACCGAATGAAAACCTTTGGTTTAACCAAAAAAAGATTTAGTCTTTGGTCCGGACTGACCCCTTGACCCTATTCTAAAAAATCCAATGCCGGACAATTTAAAACCAAAAAATAAACAACTTTTCATAGTACTTTATGAAAACCTATAGTAAAATATGATTAAAGATAATTTTAAACACTTCCACCAAATATTTGCCAAAATCCTGCCAAGTGGCAGCAATGTGGCAGTCGCTGCCAACTTGGCAAACTTTTGGCAGATTATTTTTATTGATAAAATGTAAAGGTATTTGATTTTATTTTCAATTAGTAAGTATATTATTAGGGTACACATAGTAATTAAAACTTTAATTAAAACTTTAATTAAGCTTTTAATTAACCCTTTAATCCAAAAGTCTGCTTCTACCAGAGGATATAGGTTCATCCGATATGTAGAATCTAATGTAACTACCTATCAAAAGCATAAATGTTAATTCTGTAGATGCTGAATCGTCATACGGGTGAATATCAAACATTGTTCCTTGTTTTAGATAAATTTTAATTTTTTTCTTATACATAGATATTAACTTATCAGTGTCAAAGTCCTCAGCTGCCTCAGCTGTTATATTTACATTATCAAATATATCAAATAAAACATCATCCTGAGGCCTATCATTCCGCCACCTAAATATAAAATGTGATATTGGGCTTTTAGTCGGTTTATACGGTTCACCCGGAGAGCTCGCACCCTTTAATAAAATCTTAATATCTATTATATAAGTTCCGGTTTTTCCGACTATAAACACACCACTCAAAAGCATATCTAGTACATCTATTTTATATTGTTGGTTTATGCTTATAAAATCTTTATAATCTAAGATAATTCCAGGTCTTATTTCAAATATATTTAAATAGTTCAGATCGGCCATATTTTTATATGTTGAATGTATCCAGGCACCACGACGGTCAAAATACTTTTTCATTTGTATGTAATCAAAAGTATGATTATAATAGTATTCAAAGAGAAACACTTCATGTTTTACTTCCTCTACCCTTTTTTCTATTTTTCTGTCTTTCTTTTTAAGTTTAAGAATTATTTCAGCTAAATCATCAACTCGTTTTGTTGTAGCAACTTCAGAAGCAGATAAATTGTCAACAACGCCTTTTGTTCTAGCTAATTGTGTTTGTTGTTTTCAGAAAACATTTTTTACTTTTGTAATTTCTTGGGTATTAGTGGTAATTTCTTCGACATTAGCGGTTATTGCTTTAGTATTAGCAGTAATTACTTGGGTATTAGCAGTGATTGATTCTCCTTGTTTATCTGATATTTTAACTACAGAGTCCAAATCATTTATTATTTTTTTAATTTTATCATTAATTTTATCATTAATTATCTTAATTGCTTCTTCTTGTTTAGCTGATATTTCAACTACAGAGTCCAAATCATTTGTTATTTTTTTAATTTGATCATTAAATTCTTTAATATCTTCTTGTAATTTTTTTGTAATATTACTTAATTCTGCATATTTTAAATTATGACGGTTGTCAACAATACTAATCCAATTTCGAATTTGTTTTTTAAAGTCATCTATTTTAGAATTAATTTCTTTTTTAAGGTTATCTAATGCTGTATCATGATCATCACCTCTTTGTGAAGCTGCCTTTTCCAATTCAGATTTATATTCTGCAAATTTATTTGAAAATGTATCGAGTAAATCTTGATTTCCTTTTGTCATTTCAGTATTTAGTTTATTTATTTCTGTTCTGATTTCTAACTGATACATATTTTGTAACTTTTTCTCAGCTTCAATAATCTTGTCTTTTAGTTCTTCATGTTTAATCATACTATCTTTTAATTCTTGAACTTGAGTGAATAAAATGTTTAAATTAACTCGAAATACTTCTTTTATGTTGTCATCTGTCAAATCAGATTTCTCTTCAAGTTCTTTAATAGAATCAACCATAGCTTTCATTTCTTCTTCAATTTTACCTTGTAATTGATTAATTAATAATGAATTCTTTTTAAAATCTTTTGTTAATTCTTCAATATTCTTTACTTCTACTTCTAGTGTTTGTTTTATACTTTTGATGTCTTCAAGTTTATAGTCATCTATTACACTTTGAATTTTTTTATACACAAACCGTCTTGGAACTGCATCGTTGGGTTTATCTGGATTTCCTAGGTTGATTATTTCATTACCTCCCATATCTAATGCTCTGTTCATTGTGTTATCAAGTTCCTTATATTCTGTGAAGATACGATTCCGTTTCCTTTTAAGCTTTTTGAATTGCTTTTTAGTAGCATAATCACTTAAATCAATATCAAATTTAACTTTACTTATACTGTCAGGTTGATTAATTTGTTTTACATCATTAAAAACTCCCATTATATAATTATTATATATTACCAGTAAAGTTTTTTCTAAAAACTTCCTTGGTTGTCAATATATAAGAAATTATATTTTTGATTTGTTGCATTAGCAAAAGTATCACGATCTATATTTTGTTCATCACAAATCCTATTATTTTCCATTTTACCTGGACTTTCAAATAAAATATAATGTGAACAGTTAATTCGAATATCTTTTGGTGTTTTATAGTAAGACTGACTTAAATAAATAACACAACAGTTTTTGTGACGTCCTTGAATAAAGTATTTTGTTATTTCATTTTGAACTTTTTTATCTTCACATACAAAATCATCAAATATTACTACTTTTTGTTTTTCTGATTCAAGATTTTCACAAGGTTCAATTTGGTTGGGATCAGCTGAATATTCAAGTATTTCATTTGGATCTACTTTAATTTTTTTTGCAATTTGGTTTAAATTGTTAATTAAATCCTGATATTTAGATTGTTCTAAGTTTTTAGCATACAAGTATAATTTATCATAATATATAAGAGGTTTTCGAAGTATATGCATTAATGTATTTGTTTTTCCAGATCCAGAAGATCCACATATTAACATTCTAAAACATGAATCTGGCATAAAAGGATAAAATTGTTTAAAGTTATTGGATTTATCATTTTTTGTATCATAATTTGGAATTTCCATTTATATAATATTACATTATTTTACATTATTTTACAATATCTTACATTATCTTACATTATTTTACATTATTTTACATTATCGTACATTATTATATAAATGCAATCAAAACTTAATGAAATGATAATAAGAAAAAAATTAGTCGGGCAAAAGATGAGAGATCTTAGAGAAGAAATAATGAGAGAAAAAATAAGAAAAGCTACAAATCGGGATATGTATACTGAAATTTATAAGCCAATTACTGAAAAAATAGAAAGTCAAAAAGAACAATTATCAAGTCAGTTAAAAGCATTACCTGGAATAAAACAACAATTAGCGTTACTAGGTGATGAAATGAAAGACATACAAACATACCAGGGTGTACCACAACTATTCCAAGAACCGTCAATTACATGGTCTCCTGAAGATGTGGCGAGGGAATATAAAAAATACAGGGAAATAAACAAAGAACCTACTGAAAAAGAAATTAAAAAAGTACTGAAAGATTATGAAAGAGAACAAGCTTTAAAATCGGCTTCACCAATAGATTGGGGAGATGAATCTGTTGGACGGGTTTCTCAAGATGAACTTAAAAGATTAGAAGATTATGGAAGAAAAAAGATGGGAATAACTGAAACAACTGATGATACAACTAAAGATACAATTGAAGAATCAGAAGAATTGGGAGCAAGACCAAAAGAATTTACAGTTAATTTTAATAAATATATTGATTTAGGTCTTTTAGATGAAAAACAATATAACACACCACAAGAAGTGTTTGATTTTTTTCACACTGAATCTGAAAATCCTGATGAAAAAATGACTAGAAAAGAAGTAGAGGATATCATAGAAAATGTATCAGAGGATATAAAAAAATTGGGTAATGAATCTGGTGCAATAACTAGAAAGAAAAACAAAACAAATTTAGATCTGAAGCGAAAGGAAGCAATTATAGCTAAGTCGGATAATTTAAGAAAATACAGAGACGTAATCAACTATATTCTAGAAACAAAAAAATATACAGGAAAAGGAATAAGATATCATAACCCATATAAAGTTTCACCGAATGGACAATATGGTAATTTAATTATTAACTTAAATAAACTTTATGGTCAAAACAAATTAATTGCTAAGGATAGAATAACTGGAAAAGAAGTAATTAACACTAAAGTAGATGATGATTTAATTGATTTGATTAATAAAAGATATAACAATAATAAAAAGCATTCAATTCATTCAAGAAAAATATTCAAAGAATTAACAGAAAAATCAGGATTACCTATCAATAAAAGATCTATGAAATTTAAAAAAGTAATTAGGGGACAAGGTTATGACGTTTGTCCGTGTAATCCAAAAGAATTGGTTAATGACTTAGAGTTAATTTGTGGTTCAATTAATGCTGGAAATAATAATGAAGAACTAAAAAATGAAGGTATTAGAATAATTGATGAACTATTAAAAATGAATTCTCTTTTACCAGAACAACATGAAATGTTATATAAAAATTATTTTTCTTGAATATATAAATGGAACAAAAAATAGTATTAAGTTCTGAAACAGTTAAAGATAATAACAAAAATACTCCGAGTGATTTTACAATCAGATTTAGTCGTTCTTTAATTTAGATAAAAAAAAACTTATGTTGTTGGTTTGGATAGTATTAACACTATGACCTACTCTTGGCATAATATTAGTGATGAATATGACAATAAAAGAATTCGTTATCATAATGTAAGGATTGGAAAGATATTATATTTACAAATGGTTCTTACAGTTACACAGATATTAATAATTATATTAGGGAAACATTAATAAGTAATGGTGATTTTGAATTTAATAAATCAGAAATTGCTCCAATAAGTTTGGAATTTGATTTAAGTAGTTTTAAGATTTTGATTTCAATTACAGATAATTTTAAGTTGGATTTGGAAATATCAAATTTTCATACATTGCTTGGATTTGAGAAAAAAAAATTAGACAAAAATGAATGGGGAACTAAAACACCAAATATAACTAACTCTGTGGATACAATTTATATTCATTGTGATCTTATTGATAATTCACTTGTTGATGGTAATTTCAGTGATATTATCTATGCTTTAAGTACTGCAGATTTAACAAGAGCTTATCCATTTACAAAAGAACCACAAAGAGTTGGATATTCTGAAATTAATAAATATATTATAAATTCAATTAGAATATATATTACAGATGTATTTGGTAGAATAATTAATTTTAATGAGGTTGAAACAAGTTTTACATTAATATTAAAAGAAATTAATTAAAACTAAAGTTTTAAAACTTTTATTATGAAATTATAAATTTTAGTTTTATATAATGTACAAAAAAGTTTATGACAAAAATAAAGGAATATTTATTTATGTTGATGCTCACACGGGAGAAGAAAATATACGCGGAACAGGTATCTTTGACACTTTAACGAAATTGCTTTCAAGCGGAGTTGCATCTTCAATTAGCACAGCTGGAAAAAAAGCTTTGGAAACAGCAGGAAAAGCAGCACTTGAAAGTGGAACAAAAAAGGTTGGCACAGAAGTTGGAAATTTAGCTGCAGCAAAGCTTGTTGAAAAACTTAAAAAGAAACCTGCTCCAGCAGTTGGTAATTTAATTGCCAAGGAATTACAAGAAAAGAATAACAGTAAAAATAATAAGGAGGAAAATATTAATATAAGATTAAATAGATTATTGTCAGGATCTGGGACTTTAGCTCGTGCTGGAACTTCAGCTCAACAAAAACGTATTAACAGATTAATTTATAAAAACTAAAGTTTTAACTTTAATAAAAAATAAAATAAAAAACTAAAATAAAAACTACAATAAAAAAAATAAAATAATATATAATACATGTTTAGAACAAAAGAATATTGTGAAAGATATGAATTAACTCCTATTCAATTAGATACAGCTTTAATATCTGTTTTGGGAAATAATGTTAAGCAACAAAAAAACGGATATCACTTTACAATTAATGATAGAAGTTCATATTTTGATTGGTTTAATGGTTATTTTGAAGTAAGTTTTAAAGTAAATAAGCTTGCTAATGGTAATAATTATGCTGATGGAGATCAAATTGCTCTAATTAATAATGCAGCTTCATTAATTGATCAATTAGTGGTTAAACAAAATGGAAAAATTGTTTATGATTGTAATAATTTATACAAAGTAATAAATGTAAAGAATCTGGTTGAATTGTCTGAGGATTATGCAAAATCAACTGGAACAAATGAGTTTATTTATTTAGATACTACTGATACTGCTGCTGTTGCTGATAATTCAGGTTTTAAATTTAGAAAGGAATTAATCGAAGGTGGTAATGAGGTAAATGCTAAGATTCCATTAAATAATTATTCATTTTTTCAGGGTTTAGAAACTAATATTTTACCTCCAAGTCAAATTCAAATAACACTGCAGCTGACAGATGATGATGAATTAATTTTTAGAGCTAATGCTGCTGATCCTGGTAGAGTAATTGTAACAAAATTAATTCTATGGGTTCCACGTTTGGTTTTTAATGAATTTGGGTTTGATCTAATTGCTACTGAAAGATTTAAAAAAGCAAGATGGTCATACCTTCGGGAAATGATAACACAATCAACTGATACACGACAGACGAACATAACTTTTAGAATAAACAGCGTGTAACAAAACCACAACATGTATTTGTTTATTTACAACGACCTGACAAAAGTAATGCACAAAGACAGAATCCACATTTATTAGATACATTTAAAGTTGATGCAGCAGATGATAATGTTTGTACTTTGAGCTCTTGTCGTCTTGAAGTTGGTAATGGTGTTTTTTATCCAGAAACAGAATACACAAGTATATCAAGAATATATGATGATGTAATTAATTATTATTATAAACAAAATAATAAGACTACTGGAAGTCTCTTAAATAGATTTAATTTTCAAAGTTTGTTTGGATTTGTTCATTTTAACTTGGAATATAAAAAGGAAGTAACTACAGAAGATCCTAAGCATATTACATTAACAGCTAAATTAAATGTTCGGCCGGCAGCACATGTCCGTGTTTATGCAATTGTATTGTATGAGGAAACAGTTGAAATAAATACTATTGGAAATGAACTTGTTATTGTTTAAA
The DNA here is from genome assembly GCF_021730395.1 of Mercenaria mercenaria. Classification (NCBI taxonomy): domain Eukaryota; kingdom Metazoa; phylum Mollusca; class Bivalvia; order Venerida; family Veneridae; genus Mercenaria; species Mercenaria mercenaria. Next base: position 61,271,103 of record NC_069378.1, read on the forward strand.
TAAAATAGATTTTAAATATATAATGTTATCAAATTATATTGAATATAAAGTTAACCTTACAGATGGACAAAAGAAAAATTTAGCACAAGCTTATAATAATAAAATTCCACATACTTTTAGATTAAAACATGAACAATTACGTGGAAACTTCCCTTTACTTTTAACAAAACACAAATTAATCAAATTAAAAAAGCTGTTGCAAATAATAAGGGATTAGAAATTACAATTTCAAAAAAACAAATGTCCAGTCAAGGTCAAAATGGTGGATTTTTAGGAGCTTTGGCTGGCTTGTTAGGAAAAACAATTCTTCCAATGGCAGCAAAAATAGCTCCAAAAATATTAGCCCCTCTAGGCATTGGCGCTTTGTCTGGGCTAGCCAGTACTGGTGTTAGTAAAATACTTGGAAATGGTATGATTTCAGTACCTAATGATAAGAGAAATATGATATCACCATATCTTACACCTAATCAAAGAAAGCAATTAGTAGGATCTGGAGTGATTAAATTAACACAAAAACAAAAACAAGACGGTGGGTTTTTAGGTATGTTGGCTGCTAGTCTAGGAATACCTTTGATTACATCTTTGTTAAGTGGTAAGGGATTACAGATTGATTCACAACGAAGACCTTACAGACGAATTCCTATAGTAAAAAAAAAAATAAAATTTATAAACAAACCAATATCTAACTTTGAAATAGAACAATGGGTAAAACAATTAAAAATTAAAAACTTTAGGGGTGTATTTAGTAGAAATAATTTACTAAAATTAAAAGAAAAGGACGAGTGTGGAATTATAAATTTGGACGACTCTACTGGTCCTGGAACACATTGGGTTTGTTACTTAAATAATATGTATTTCGATCCATTTGGACTTCCTCCACCAAAAGAAGTAATTCAGTATATACCAAATGTAAAATACAACAATGTTCAATATCAAGACAAAACAAGTATGCTTTGTGGATATTATTGTTTATTTTTCATTAAAATGTTACAAGATAAAGTACCGTTGTATGATTTATTGTATAAAACACTAAAAATTCATAATCAAAGAGTAAATGAACAAACTATCATAAATTATTTTAACTAATAAGGACATTTATTTAACTGAAATTTAACTGGAATAATTAATATAATGGGAATATTCAATAATATAAATGAAAAAGTAAATAAAATAGAAAGGCAATTAATAAGAAAACCTCCATTGTTTTTAACAAGTTATACCCAAGATACCGATGGTGGATTATTTCAATGGAAAACTGTAAATGCTAGTCCTGGTTTAGTTCAAAAAGGTAATAATGTAAGAATTAATTTTAATTGCATTTTAATTATTCTTGTTGATGCAATTAAATTAGATAAAGGAGAAGCTAAATTACAATTAAAAAATAAAGAAAATGTAATTCTTCAAAGTTACGATGTAAAAAATAACAGAAAAAATGAATCTATTTCTATTAATTATGCAAATGAATTTAAAGTAAATGATGTTATTTCTATTAATTCTTTAAACGTTAAAAATATTCAGTTAACAATTTATGGTTCTATAATTTAATAAAAACTTTAATAAAAACTTTAATAAAAACTTTAATTAATTTAAGAATAAGCTAATGTATCAATACCATTATCAAGAATATATCTTTTATCATCATAACATGATAAAGATGTTTTATTTATAACATAACTGGAAAGATTGTGTTTATTAGAACGAATAACTTTAAAGGTGTGATTACTTTGGGTTGAATTAAACAAAGTATCTTTATAATTTTTATGAACTATTGTTTTCTTAACAACAAGTTTTTTAATTCCTTTACATTTTTTAACGTTAACTTCATTTTCTAATAAATAAGAATACATTTTACTTCTTAATCCGACAAATTCAACAATTACTACACCGGCAGCTTCATCTTTAAATTTTCCAATTACTTTTTTATTATTATCGAAATAAAATTTTGAGTTGTTATCGTAATCACTGTTATCAAATAAATCTTTGTCCTTATAAAAGTCTTTATAGATTAGATTAGATCATTTATTATAGTCTCATCCATTTACATTTTATACAAACATACAAATATAAAATAACACATATCATACAGGTAGATGGCCATTCTATATAGAATTACAAGAGACTACATATGTCTCATACCATACAATGTTACACACGTTCTATGTTTAAATAAAAGTATTGATAAATCACAGTAAAACTACTATAAAAAAAACCTTTGGCAAATAATATATTTTTATGATGTAAGACTGAGAGTGTTTCATGTCCCTGTACGTGTGTTTGTGTGTGCATGTATGTTGTATAAGTGTGGTATGGTGTGATGTATTGTGGTGTGGTATGGTGTGTGTGTGTTGTGGATGTAGTGTGGTGTGATGCGATGTATTGTGGTGTGGTGTGGTGGTGGTGGTGGTGGTGGTGGTGGTGTGTGTGTGTGTGGTATGGTGTGTGTGTGTTGTGGATGTAGTATAGTATAGTGTTATGTATTGCGGTGTGATGTATTGTGGAGTAGTGTGGTGTGTGTGCGGTATGGTGTGTGTGTTGTGGATTTAGTGTAGCATGGTATGATGTATTGTGGTGGTGTTGTGATATAGTGTGGGTGTATGCATAGTATATACGTACAATAAAGTATTATCTCTGAAATGAATGAGGTAAAGTAATATTTAAAATGCTAAAATACATTTTCGTCACTAACCCTTATCTTATTAACAGCATTAACCATATACTTCTGTTAATCCAAGGTTAAAACCTCTGACTACAACTCATTTAAACTTGGAATCAATAAAAGAGAACATAAGAACCATATAAAACCAAAGTTAGAGACACTAAGATACTTAACTCCCCCTAAACTAATGAAAAAAAGATTAACATTTATCTTTTTTTGGTGTAGTTATGACAGGGTAACTAAAAAGAAGTATATAATACATTACTTAAAAATAAAAAAGTTTCTGCGTTGCAGTATATTAAAACAGGTTTTGGCAGAATACCTAACCATATTAACATTAGATAAAATAACAATCATTTTGTCTTCAGCCGAAAGAGTATCAAAGGTGCTAACAACCTCCCTAGCTTTATTAAATAGCTCAAAATGCAAGTCCTCATATAGTTTACAACTTGTTAATACATGAACCTCATTCTCAACCTCGTTGCAAAATGGGCACAAACGGTCATTCACTGGGATATTTTCATATCGGCCTGTTTCAATCCGCAAAGGTGCCACACCACATCTAAATTTACTGAACGCAGCTCTATGTTGTAAAGGGAGAATTAATTTACAGTACTCTTCTGTTTGAAATTCTCTTTTAAACGAACAGTAGGTTCGAAGCTTATTCCTGCCATTACGGGACGGACCAATATTGCTGTTCAGTTTAGTTCTCCATTCTCCCTTATAACTATTAAATAAACCCGTCTGTATGTCTGACACAAACTGCTTTGAGATTGGTTGAGTAATACCACCAGAAAAACTAGGAATCACTTTTCTGTATTGGTTACAAACAGTATAAAACCAATTTTTACATGAGGAACTTGCCTTAGATTCAGCCCACAGTGCTATACGCTTATTTAACCTGGACTCATTAGTTGTTGAAAGTCTGACATAGAAATTACTAGTACAACTTATTTGTCGAACATAAACCGGTTTCCAGCCCATTTCACCCATCAAGGCTGTATTTGGGGTGTATTTACCTACACCAAGGAAAAATCTCATAGCCCTATTCTGGACAGCCTCGATGCATGAAAATGGCTTGAAACCCCAAATACTAGCCCCGTAACTAATTACCGGCCAGACTAGTGTGTCAAATAGTTTTGTATACACATCATATGGAAAGCCTCCGGCTACTTTACATTTAGCAATAAGTAATCCTAGGGCCCTACTGGCACTTTTTGCTACTGCCTTAACCGTGACATCATAATCTAGATGTTCATTTAACAACAGTCCAAGATAACAGTACTTATCCGTAACATGTATCATTTCCTCTCCACAATGAAATAAAACATCTGTTTTTTGAGAACAAGGTCTCCTAAAGTGTACAACACTACTTTTACTTGCATTAATTTTTATGTCCGATGTATAACACCAGTCATTAACTGCTTGTAATAAAATTTGCAGATCATTTTCATTTTCTGTGATAAGAACAATGTCATCAGCATACATTAATATACACACTTTTTCATTATCACAGTTAATTCCAATTTCAAAAGACTTCAAATACACGACAAGATCATTTATATATAAATTAAACAATAGGGGGGAAAGAATACATCCCTGTCTCAAACCGCAGTTAACATTAAACCAATCGGTATGCAAATTGTAGACACGGACACAAGAAGACACGGAAGAATAAAGCGATTTAATTGCTGTCAGCAGTTTACCATTAACCCCTAACTGACTCAATTTAGTCCATAATTTTGCCCTATTGACACTGTCGTACGCCTTTCGGAAGTCAATAAATGCACAAAATGTAGACAGTTTCTGTTTCTTTCTGGTTTCGATTATATTAGTTAAAGAAGCGATTTGATCAATAGTGCTTCTTTTCTTTCTAAAACCGTTTTGCTCTTCCGCAATCTTATCATTATCCTCTGCCCATTTGGACAGTCTATGATTAATTATAAAGCAGTACATTTTATACATAGCTGGTGCCAGTGCAATGCCCCTGTAAGATAACGGATCTCTAGGATCATTGCTGGATGACTTAGGTATTGGTTTGATAATACATTTTCCCCAAATAGTTGGCGTAATACCTTTGCTAAAACAAACATTAAAAATAGCATGAAGAAATATGGTAGTTGCATCATTCTTAAGAACTTCAGCAGGTATTCCATCGAAACCTACAGCTTTTCCACTTTTGGCACTATCAATGGCCTGTTTAACTTCATGAATAGAGATTTCTTCATTAGAAGAATTTGCATACAAAACTGACTCTTCATTATCTACCCCTATACTTTCATCATTATCCCGGTCGGAATTAACATTAAAAAGGTTACTAAAATCAGCCTTCCACCTATTTAGGACCAATGTAGTATCAGAAGTGGTCGAACCATCAGTGTTTACAACTTCCATTGGAATACAATTTGAGTTATTGTTATTAACTCCGATTTTACCTATGGACTTCCAGAATCTTGACTGGTCGATATTACATTCTTCGATCAATTCTTTTGTGCCAAAAACCAATACCTTCTTTTGGCCTTCTGTACATTTTTATCAAAAACCTTCCGTGCATTTACATAAGATACCTTTAGCCTATTTTTCTCACTTACTAAGTTACATTTTAAATAATTTCTTTCAGCAATACATAACTGAGACCATAACTCAGAGAGGTAAGGAGTCCACCATGCTTTCCCTGGTCTGCGCCTTTTATTATTTACCCCAGTAGGAATTTTCTTAAAAGGTAACTTTTCATACATAGAGCCTTTAACAATATTACACCACTCATCATATATGCAATCAATATCTTTCTGGCTTTGTAATCCTTGTTCTAACTTGTGTATGACATTATTTAACTTATCAACACTCACATCATCTGATAAAAACTGCTCTGGCACCTTTTGTAGATCAAATCTATCATAATAATCAATAGTATCACCTTCAACCTTAGTGGTTATACATTTTACATAACAACTGTAATCAATATCCCATACCAAAATAGAATGATCTGGTATCCCAGCAGCAGTGAACTTACATGTATCCCCACAATTACTTATTGCTTCCAATGTACGAATAACTTTAAAATTTCTAAACATAGACAAATAGTTATGCCCTACAACACAGTAATCCACGACAGACATACCTTTCGTGGAAATGGAAGTGAAGTCGTTATAATCACTCCTACCATTAAGCATACACAAATTGGTATTTATCAAAAATTCTATGAATAATTCACCATAAAAATTTGTTTTGAAGTCTTTTACATCTCTTTTACTAATATTATCGACACCTACTATAAAATCGTCCTGATCTCCGCACCTACTATTAAAATCTCCACAGAAGTAAACAAGACCTAAATTCTGGTACTAATAGAAATGTGCTAACAAATTATCAAAAAAGACATTCACATCCAAAAAGCGTGAAGAATTTTCCGGCGGCAAATAACAAACGCATGGTAGCACAGAAAAATTATCAAATTTATGACTTAATTTCAACCATAAAATGCCTTCACAATCATCATTTAAAACCATAACATCAAATTCATCTAAAACACAATTTTTAATAAGAAATCCAATTCCCCCAGAACCAGTCTTTGCTTTTCTATGAATGTTTTTCCTATTTTGACCAAACCACTTGTATCCTTGAAGTTCAATTGAAGCACCATTTTGGAGATGAGTTTCGGCTATACCAATGATATCAAAATCATAATTTAAAACACAATTAGCCCTCAAATTATAATTATCAGTCTGTTTATTACTACTCCATCCTCTTACATTCCAAAACCCGGATGTCAATTATCTGCGATTGCGCGCTGAATGCCGATATCCGTTTCTGGACGGCTTGTTATAATGCCACGAGTTGTTTTTGGAATCACTCCTTGTATTTTGCGGTTGAGATTCAGAACGCCGGTCATTATTGTTTCTATTTCGAGATCGAGAATCCTCACTATTAGAGTCTCCCTGTTGAAACGATGAATCCCTAGATGTACCCCTACTTTGCTGGTCAAGTCGTACAACTCTACCACCTTGTAGGGTTATATTTGAGTTTTTATGTTTAATTGCTTCCAGAACAGCACGAAAGTTGTTCTCCATTAATCTGTCACTTTTGGATTTATCATTGTTTATATACACTGACGAGTATTGCCTACTGTCTTTCAACTTTTTCTTAGCTAACATAATCTTTTTTTTTGTCTTCCAACGATTTCAAAGAAGCCACAACAACTCCAGGCTTATTATTCAAACTTGATTTACGCTCCGCCCCTACCACTGAAATGTTCCTTAAGTTAAGACCGTCCTTAAACAGCTTTTCTACTTTTTTGGTAGTATCCTCATTCTCTGATTGTGACAGATTACGGACTACTATATTTAACTCAATGTCTTGTTGATAATGAGTGTTAACACTTGGTAAAGACGACAGTTTACTGTTAACCTCCTCCATTTCAGCAGTGAACTCAGCTTTCATCGCCTCTTTAAAATCATCCATCCTTGCATCAATGTCTTTGCGTATTCGACTAAGTTCAGTGTTTACCCTCTTGTCTAAAATTTGTGAAACTTTACTTGCAATTTTCTGTTCGAGTCCAGACTCCATTTTATCAATGCGTTCACTAAGCGCCGCATACATCATGTGGACGTCCGAAGACAATTTCATTATCATATGTTCAATGGATGGGTTTGCATCAACATGCCCATCTGCTTGGGATACTATAATGTTTTTCGGGGCTGAGGATTGCCCATCCATATTCAGAACCCTCCTTGCATTTACTGAATTCCCTTCACCTTCACCGTCTGACTCACAATCCCCGTTTTTAGCCTTTTTAACATTAGCTTCACTAGACAAGGGTAATGACAGGTGTCGCTTACGCCCACTCCTTGCCGGAGTGTTCACTTGTATAATTCTTTGGGACCCCATTATTGATTCCACATATTCCTCAGCTTCAGCAGAATTTCCATCTTCAGATCCAGATCTCATCATTACAATCTGATAATATAGACCATACAAGAGTTAATATGATTTGACACTTTTCACACACAATGGTAGCCGCTAACACCTTTGCTTTGATTTGCGGATAATTTACCAGAGAGAATTGAAAGTCACCACCGCCCACGCGGCCACTCAAATCAGCCACTGTTAATAGCACAGTTCACTAAATGTCATATAAATGTCCGACGTAATACGTATCTTCCACTGTTATATCACCCTCATGCACAATCTGCACACCGAAAAACGCCCTTAAAGCCTTCAATTTTGCGAAAAAATTTCTTCGACTGTCCGCTAATTAAATTTTCGGTGTTCCGTGCAAACTACACGTTGCGTATATGCATCTTTGGTTTTTATTTCATAACATAATGAATCAGTGTCAGTAAACAATGATTTACAATTACCCTCATACTTTTCCTTAATGTAATTATAATGAAAACCATACATTAAATATTTTGATAAATCTAGAATGCACATTCCAACATAACAAGGTCTGTTTAATAACAAACTTTCTTTTATTCTATGAATACCAAAAAGGTTAGAGTTAAACATCGTTGAACTAACAAATGAAGGTTTGGCTATGTATTTTAATAAAATATTTTCATCATGTGTTAATTTAATATTAACCCTCTTACGTAAATTCTCCATCGTCTTACCGAATACAGAATTGTTCATTAACTTAAAAAAGTCCTTTTCAAATGAATTTTTTGCTTTAGATCTTTTTTGAGTATTAAAATCAATATACTTTTTTAACCAAGGACTTTCGTCAAAAGTTAATATTTTATGTATTTTTGTTACTTTTAACCCTAATTGTGTATATAGTTCAAGATTTTTATAATGAACTACATAATTTTGTTTTTTCATTAAAGTTGGAACCAACTTCTTTACATTACTTTTCCCTATTTCAAATTCTGTTTTAATATTTTTACTATAATCAGAAAGCCATTGATCTGGTATTTTAATTTTTTCAGGAGCTAAAGGATAATCATTATGGGTTTTATGTAATTCTTTTGGATATTCAAGATCACATTCAACTATAAAGTTAGTTTTACCTTTTGCAATTAATTTCTTAAATTATTTTTCGGATATAAATTTAAAGTTTCCAGAGGGTAAAGGTTGACACATAGCCCAACCGTAAAGATTATTGGCGTCAAGGTACATAATGTATTTGCTTTCTTCTTTTGAATTATAATCTTTCATATATTTATTGTTTGCTTTACTGTATCTGTTTGAAATATAACTTATTCCTCCTCTCAGTCCCTTTTCAATAAAAAGATACATATCAATATCAGTTATTAAATCTAACTTAATTCCAGTCATTTTTAACATTGCATCCCAAGCTAAACCAGGACTACTAAAATAATGACAAGGATCTAATTTGTAGTACTCCAAACATAATTTTCTAAAATTTTCAAATACATCAGCTAAAAGTAATACGTCAGTTTTTAAATATAGATCATGATATTCTCCCATTGTTTTAATTTTAAATTTATTCCAAATATTTTTAGCATGTTCATATTCGTTGTCAGATATATGTGTTTCATTTAAAATTGAATAAAACTCTTCTTTAGAAGGTAATTCTGTTTCTTTAAATTTTTTAAATGAATCCATGTAATCATATGGATAAACACCTTTTGTCTTTAATAATTCTATATTTTTATCAAATTCTTGAGATAAATATTTAAATTCTGGAATATTTTTTACTAGGTTATCCAATGATTGAGACATAAACTGGAATGAATCAATAAAGACCAAGTCAGAAATCATAAATGCCATATATCTTTCCATATTGTTAGGAATAACATTAATTTCTTTTTTAAATTTCCCTATTTGTTGCATAATAAAATGACCGTCATAACCTCTTAAATTATGAAAAATAACAGGAATTTTATGTGTTAGTTTAAAATTAATATTACATTCTGAGTGAGCACTTCCTCTGAATTTTCCTGTTATATGACAGTGATCACGTACTGGCACTTCACCTTCTATATATTCTTTTTCACAGATATGACAAAACTTTTGTTTTTTAAATTCGGTTGAATCATTTTTAGACATTCTTAGTTCTTTGTTAAAATGTTCTTTAAATATTTCTTTACAATATTCCTCTTCCTCAAGCATTTTTTCAATAAACTTATAAACTGCATTAGGACCTCTATAAATCTGGGTTGGTTTAGTATATTTATCGTCATAACAACAAACAACTTTATAGCCGTAACCACAATCTATATGATTTTGATATGGTTCAGTAAATGAAGATTCAGTTGATGGTAAAGCAGTTAAAACTTTTTTAGTTATTGATTCAAAATCAGCATAAATTACAAAAGGTACTGCTAAACCTTTATGATAATTTTTAAATTGTACTTTACTTCCCTCTTTTGGCATTTTTACACCTTGGATACCATTAATAGCTAAACAATTTGGAATATGTTCATTTAATATTCTTTCTTGAGTAAAGTGTTGCAGACAAGATCTACAAAAATGTTTCTTGTTTGTATTTTTTGTTTTGTTATTCATTAATCTATTAAAGTCTTTTATCCAAACATAATGTTGGACTACAGTTCTTGAGGGTTTACAGTCATCATCAGTTATTTTATCATTTATTTTATCATTAGTAATTAGCAACATGTCACAGTGTTCTTCGTATTTATATTTTGATATGTACAATGGATAAATACTATTTTCTTCATAACCAAATATATTAAATGATATTTCATTTAAAACTTCTATTTTAGGTATTTGATTTAATGTAACAGGAAATTTGATTCCAGTATAATCAAGATCGTTTATATGTTTTTTATAATTTGAAACTCTTTCAGAATTTTTTGTTACAGGAAATTTATAAGCTAAATGACACCATCTAAAACATTCGTTATCATCATTCTTTATATTTATTAATCCTTTCATTGAATTTTGTAATGGTTTTGGTAATTCTAAATAACTTGAAGCAGCCAATGGACTATACTTATATCTATTTATATAATGAGCATCAACTGACTCTATTCTCCAGCCGCTTCCTTCAGAAATCCAATTACCAATTCTATTTATTATTTCATCAAAAGCTTGATGTAAAGTTTTTTTTATTTCGTTTGTGTTAATAATTTCTAAAGCCTTTGATTGAAAATAAGCTGATTTATATATTGTATCAGTTTTATCCATTTTTGCAAAAGTTATTTTTAAAACAACGTTTATTTTTATACCTTTTAAAGTTTTAAGTTCAGATTTAAGTATTTCATAAGAGTCGTTTATAGTTAAATATAATTGATTCTTTGGGTCTTGTCTATATGTAATTTTAATTTCAAATTTCTTATAATATTGTTTTGAAGATCTCTCGATTTCCATCTATATATTATATTTAGAAAAAAAATCTTCAAGCAAAAAAGGATTAAAAAATAATTAAAAAAATAATAAAATAAATAAAGTTTTAAATTATCTTTAAGAAGAAATAAAATATTTAAATTTATATCTTTTTCCATTAACTTTTGATATTCCACATTTTACTCGGTTTGTCCCTTCACAACACATTTTTATTAACCCAGCATTAATACCAAATTCTTTAGATGCTTTGTAAGTGCTTCTGTATATTTTTTCTTCATTAGTATCACAGTCGGTTACAATTACTTTTTTAGGATTGTTTCGATAATTATTTGGTCTGGGACAATCACATAATCTTTCATCATTTTCTTCTTCAGTTAATAGACAACCACAGTCCCATTCAAATAAAGTTCTTTTACGAAGATAAGGATCTATAACATTTTGTAATTTATCAATGACATGATTTTTATATTCATCGCTAACTATTTGATCAAGTTTTGATTTAATAACATTTCTTCTTTTAAGAACTTTCTTATATGAATTTTCATCTGGATTCATTATTTCTCCTAAAGTGCTAGATAATTTTGGCATAATCATTCTATCTACCTTTCTATTAACCATCTATATATAATATACTTATAGAAAAAAATCTTTAAAAAACACACGTAAAATTTAATACAGCTCTTCTTCTTTTTTACTTTTATATCCGTTAAGTTTAAATTCCTTCATATGCATTTCAAGAGGTGTTGAATAATTTTTTTCTTTCTGCATTTCTAATAGTATTGTAAAAATATCCTGAATAACTTTATTTGGATCTTCTTTATTTACTTTTCCAATCCGTGCTTTTGTTATAAGTTGTTTTATTTTGTGGTGATGTGATTTTAAAAAAAAATTCTTGTCGTCAAGTTTTAGTCTGTTAGTAAATATGGTAATTACTGATGGAACAGCACCAGCAACTGCTACAAATATAGGAATAGTTGGAACAAGTGCTAATGCAGCTGAACAACCAAAGACACCTGCTGTAATATATAATCCGGTACTTACTCTCCCACAAAATTTATAACTTTTTCTGTAAGCAGCAGCTAGTTTAGTTAAGTGAATAATTAATTGATCTATTGTTTCTATTCCATTATTATTAGAAATTAGATTTTTATTGCTCATTTATATAATTAAACTTTTTATTTCTAAATTAAATTTGTTCAAGATCGCTAAACGGAACCCAACTATTAAATTTTTCATTGTAACCTTTCCATTTTACTAAAGCTTGTTTTTTCTTATAGTCTCGTCTAATAACTTTTTCTATTCTAAAAACTTCTTGTGTAGTAGGTAAAAGTTCTTGTTCATAAAATGAACCTTGAATTATTTCATCATTTAAATCTTTAATAGTGTATGTTCTGGGATTTGTATTATTAATTTTATAAATTATAAATATTTCCTCTGTCCAGTTTGGTGTATATCCTTTTTCAAAATGTCTTTTAAGTTTGCTTAAACGAACTCGATCACCAATTTTAAATTTTGCTTTGCTCTTTGATATCTTTAAATCACCATATAAATTAAAGTAAACAGTACCTTTATTTAAGTTTTTACTGGCTTCGGTTGGTGTCATTTTTATACTAGAATGTTTTGTTTTGTTATATTTATCAACCATATCCTGCAAATTATTTAAATAAGTATAAGTATTATTTGCTGAAAAATATTTCCAGATTATTCTTTTTAAACTTCTATTAAATCTTTCTATTACTACAGCCTTTCCTTCATTAAATGTATGGTACATATTAATCTTATTTTTATTCAAAAATGATTCAAACTTTTTATTATAAAATTCTTTTCCTTCATCTACCCATAAATTTACTGGTAATCGTCCTTCAGAAATTATTTTTTCAAATGCTTCAGTAACAAATTTTCCGGTTTTATTCTTTAATGGAATAACCCAAGCATATTTACTAAATATATCAATAACAGTTAACAAGTACTTTACTCCTTTATTATATTTTGAAAAAGCTTGCATGTCAACTAAATCAGCTGACCAAGTATCATCAATATCATTAACTATCACTCTTCGTTTCCTAAATTTTCTTTTAATTGGTTTGTGTAATTCTTCTGCTAATTCATCGCTCCATGTGATTCCGGGGGTATACTCTACCCCCTTTTCCCGTTTTTTGACTTTTGTCCCAGACCAAGTTTGTATTTTGTTTTAATTATAGGTTTCACAACTAAATGTTTTGCAATCTTTTCTCCAAATGTTTTTGATTTAGTTTTATTTAAATTGGAAAGCATTTGCTTATCACATGTACCCTTTTTTACATCACTATCATAACAATAATCATGATTCATACATACTGCATCCAGTTCATTGATAGGGGGTCCATTATCTAGGGGATTTCCTGGCCCACAATAATTATATCCTGGAAGTGTTAAACCTTTCTTAGGTAATAAAGGTAACATTGCTTTGTGAATATCTAAATTACCCCCTGTACTTTTAACAAACTTTGATTTCATCTTTCCACAAGATGAACAGGTAGCTTTTATCATTTTTCTCCCATTTTTTGTTATAACATAATGGGGGTTTATATTATCAGTAAATCTTCTTTCTTTCAAACAATATATTTTATTTTGTAAACTCATCTATATCATATGTATTTAAATTTAACTTTAAAACTTTTAGTCTGTTTAAAACCTGTGGATTTTAAATTGTCCGGCATTGGATTTTTTAGAATAGGGACAAGGGGTTAGTCCGGACCAAAGACTAAATCTTTTTTTGGTTAAACCAAAGGTTTTCATTCGGTTTAACTAAAGATTTAAAAGATTTTCAGGTATCAAGGGTAGCAAGTTAGTATTCTAAGTTTAGGGTAAGATTAAAGTCTGCTTATAGAATAGGGTCAAGGGGTCAGGGGGGTCAGAATTGAGCTCGCACAAACAATTACTATACTACTAACAGATCAATTTCCCAACAAGGACTTACGTAACTAATGTTTTATTGCGTATAAATGTATCTGTTTAAGTTATATTAAAGTTTGATTATCATGACGACCTACATTATCTATTATGTTTCATGTTTGTTTAAGTTACACTGGAATAACCTAATGGAGACGGAGGGTTATACCGATGGGTCTGGAATAACCCTTCACTTAACACCAAATCTAAAGCCATACGACGCTGGTATGATGTTGATTGGACAGATGTTACTAGGAATACCACCCAGGACACCACATCACACTGAAAACTCTACATGTAGCTCAGAATGCACTAAAAGAAAAATGACAGGCAATATAAACGTCGTTGGAGCGTTAAATCATATGCATTACCTAGGTATGTTACTATTAACCCTTACCCTGCTAAATTTTTATAATGAACTGGTCCATCTTTCAATTTGGACAGTACCATTAACTGTCAAAAGGGGTGCTTACTAAAAAGATACTGACTGAATGGCGAACAGTGCAGATCATGATCAGAACGGCAACTGTCTGTTAGACATTCTTTCTCAATCACGTCGTAGTTAACGTGCACACTAGAATTTGGGCAATTGAAGATGTTTGGCAGACGTTTTGCGCCAAGGAGAGCACTCGTTTTTTCTGTAGTTCAAAGCAAAAACGTTACATGAATCAAGTGATTTCCCACAGGTGTACGATAGCGAAAAGCGATCCTGATAAAGGCAAAGTGTATATAAACATAAACATTTTATTGTATTAGTCTTGTATATAAATCTTTGCTAACGGGAATGCAATTTTATAACCCTTGACCGACTTCCAACTTGTCAAATAGTCAAACAAGCTATCTTATGGACAGATCTTGTCAAAAATACAGTCATTAACATCAGAACTATAAACACTAGTTAGTTTTGTTTAGTGGTATTGTATCTCTATGTTTTTAAGGTTCCTCCGTCACGTCTCAGATGGTATCAGAGGACGGAGATGTGACAATATTATCTCACGAAAAGGATTTCAGCTTTGATTCTCCTAAATTTGTTAGGTAAGTATCTTGATATAATTCTTTAGTTATTTTAAGGTAATGGTGCCAGCAATTTCCATGCCAATAAGCATTCAGTATTGTAATTTTGCAACCTTCGGCCGTAGCAAAAAATTGTTTTTATTGAAAAATACTGAAATCGCATTTACGGAGTGTACGTCATAGAACAAGAAATACCAATTACCTCTTCGGGTCCATTACCTTAATCGATGTTAATAATTTGCATAAATCACACTTTCCCCGGAATGACGAAAATATATATAAAATTGTCAGCGTTAGAACAGTACATTGTAATTTGTAAAGATACAATTCTTGTGAAGTCAGAAATGTTCTACATTTGCAGTTATTTACCGGTAAACATACAAAACCAAAACTTACACTGGTCTGTAGAATCATATATCTATATTTAATTTTGTAAGTTGTCCATTGTATATGTTTGATCTTAAGTTGTAAATATACACACGTTCATGTTAGATGGAAATTTACACTAACAGGAGTAAACGCACTATATTTTGTTACAAATCAGCGAAACTTTATGCATAAAATGTCCCAAAACATGTGTTGTATAGCTGCTACACAGAAAAGAGCATATATCAGATGTATCAATGAACATTGTTGGGGTCAGTGGCACAGTGGTTCGACTACAATGTCAGGGATTGGGCTTCGATTCTAGGTTGCAGCTTATTTCTCAACTAATATTCAGGGCTGAGGATTTACATAAATTGGTATTGTTCAGCAGTATCGGAAATAAGTGGTTTCATCCTTTCCATATGGGAACTGACACTCATCGTATACCTACGCTCAACGGAAACTTTTTTTTTTATTTAACGTCGCACCGACACATGATAGGTCATATGGCGACTTTCCAGCTTTAATGGTGAAGGAAGATCCCAGGTGCCCCGCCGTGCATTATTTCATCACGAGCGGGCACCTGGGTAGAACCACCGACCTTCCGTAAGCCAGCTGGATGGCTTCCTCACATGAAGAATTCAACGCCCCGAGTGAGGCTCGAACCCACATCGATGAGGAGCAACGGAGGCCCCTACGGAAACATTTTGACCGCCGCCTATTACAACAGTGTGAGCGCAAATCTACGGATTGTTGTTGTTATTTCGATCCACGGACGTTGCGTATGTTATCCAAGGCGATTTGAGAGAAGGCATTGTGTCTGAAATCATTCGTCCACTAGTTTTGATTCATATGAAGTACTGGTGGTTACTTGCGTCAAGCTGCCGCTAGTACTGGTACAGAATCCAGGAACGGTGGTGAGGTTAACTGCCCGCCGTAGCATAACTGAAATACTATTGAAAACGGCACTAAACACAATAACAATCGCCCGCTACAGATGCCGTATAAGCTGCCAGAGAAAAAACATCTTTGAAGAAAATAATAAAAAAAGTCTGAACCCACAATAGTGTACTGCAGTATTGGGTCTAATTAAAATCTTATTGTTTTCAGTTTTGAAGAGCCGCTAATCATGGATCCAGGGTACAAACTGCAGCTTGCGTGTCACTATGATTCAACAGGTCGCGATTCTACAACGTTTTATGGAGAGGGCGCTTTTGAAGAGATGTGCTTTGCATTTATTATGTATTACCCCAAAGAAAACTTCAATGGAAGTATGTTTGAATTCATATTTTATATATGTAGTCAGTTTTCTATAGACAGATGTATAAACATCCAATCATTTGCAATATTGATAGACATAGGCTGGATATTGAAACAGTAGCATTAGGGCGGATATGTTATGCAAAACATGAGATTACGGACCGTTCTAGAATTACTGCCCTGCGCATTGTAAGAATTCCAATAATGTCCGACAATAACGCTCAGATCAATTCAAGAATAGTCCATGCGCATTTAAAGAATTTAGACAAAGTGAGAATCGCCTCTGATACAGTGAGATATGATAACTATGTTGACAAGACATTTCGACCGTAGCTTGTTTTTAATGGTAGATATACCGGTAAAATTAGCAGATTAAGACAAAATATGCAATCAGCAGATTTATGCTAGGTATTCAAAGAACAGCTTGAGGTTGAATGTATAATCAGAAGATCTAGACTGGGTATTCAATTCAAAGCCTTAAGTTGAATACTTGAGGCTCGATATACCGGTTAAATCAGCGTTCCTTAATCACAGTTACCCTACAACGTAAAAAATAGCAGCACAGACACCCATGTACAAAAGCCAAACACACACACACATACGTAACTAACTTACATAGCTAAACAAACAGACAAACAGACAAGTAAAATATAACAACACTGTAGGGCATCACCCAATACAAACAGACGCACAAGCACACACACGCACACCTATTTATTAAGCAGATTTAGATTTTGGCAGTAAATAGGTCAAGGTAAAGGTCTTGTTTATTATAGTGTCGTCCCTATTGAAAGGGCCAGCCAAGTTTGCTTACAATACACCTTTGTTGTGCGTACCATTCAGTACTGATTACACTTGGCACAATTAAATACTATCTAATAAATAATTTTGTTAAAATATACCTTCCAGTTTTTCACTGCCAACACATACTGTGTTTGCGTAATGTGTTGTATTTTATAATATACATTTTAGTAGTTGTTCAGATAGGAAATTAAGGTTTGACAAATCTTTAAACATTGGAATTAAGCTAGATATTCAACCGACAGGTTAGGCTGGGCTTTAGGTTGAATATTGTATCAACAGCTTACGACCGGACATTTAAACATCAGATTTAAGCACTAGATATTCCGATAGCAGCATTAAACTTGATAGTTAACATCAACTTTAGGTTAGATACAGAATTAGCAGATGTATGCCGGATATTCAATCAGCAGTTCTGGGCTGAATAATTTAACATTATGTTTAAGCAAGATATTTAAAAAGCGGCTTTAGGCCGGTCATTTTGACAGCAGCTTTATGTTACACATCAATCACCATCAATAGGTTGTTTTAAATAACCACGTACCTGTTTCAGGTTGTGTGTCAAGAGGGACATATGATGAATGTGGAGTTTCTACGATGGGAAAGGATGATTGTGATTTGGAGGCACTCGGCAATAATTCGTATGTTTTATGTTTTGTTATATTCTTATTTGATGTTGCTCACTACAGACCTGGAGCGGTCGTTTTGCGCATGTTACAAAATCGTTATCATCGGAGCGCACAACTAAAATACGTAAATTATTGCATGTCCGCACGCATTCAGTGTAAAACATGTATAATATGCAGTTATATATACATCTGGTCATTCCAGTCGCTTGAATCCGGTAATTACCGGAGTCTGTAATATATCACACGCGCTCTAGGTCTGATTGTTGTCACAGTCATTCTTTATTTAAGTATTGTTACTGTAACAAAGGAGTCTAACATTTAAAAGATAATGGAGTCGAGTAGATAGTGCTGTCCACATATGCAATAGTTCAAACATATTTCATTGATATATTTTAGATATTAAATGAATAGATAAAAGTAACAGTTTACTGATGTTTACGATCTACATGGTTTAAACAAGGCTTAAACTGAGCGTTTTGTAAAAGCCAGCCAGCGGCCCGTTTGTTATGCTCATGATCAAATACAGCTGAGACTGAAAGATCTATGAAGTATATATACCAGTATACGAGCTGTGACGTAAAAAAAGGGATCAGCTTTCATTTAGAAAGAGTCTCTTTGGAATATTTATTGCAAAAGCTGGTTCTGAGCTCTCAAGACCGATTGCAATGCTTGAGTAAACGGACTGAAATGCTTTGATTCAACCCACTTCAATGTTTGAGTAAACCGGCTTGAACTGTTGAGTAAACCGACTGCAGTGCTTGATCAAACTGGCCGTAATGCTTGATTAAATCGCCGTAATGCTTTGATAAAACCGTCTGAAATGCTTGATTAAACCAATTGCAATTGTTTTAATGCTTTATTAAACTACTTAAAAGACTGCAATATTAGGTTAAACCGACTGAAATGCTTGATCTAACCGACTGTAGCTAAAACTGACCGTAATGCTTGATAAAACTGACTGCAATACTTAATTAAACCGACTGAAATGCTTGATTAAAACGTCTGCAATGCTTGATAAAACTGACCGTAATAGTTGATTAAACTGACAGAAATGGTTGATTAAACCGACTGCAATGCTTGATAAAACTGACCGTAATAGTTGATTAAACTGACAGAAATGGTTGATTAAACCGACTGCAATGCTTGATAAAATTGACCGTAATAGTTGATTTAACTGACTGAAATGCTTGATTAAACCGACAGCGATGCTTGATAAAACTGACCGTAATAGTTGATTAAACTGACAGAAATACTGAATTAAACTGAAGGCAATGCTTTATCATATAACCAACTTCAATGCTTAATTAAACTGACTGCAGTGCTTGATTAAAGCGCTATGACGCTATTTAATTATTGGTGAATTTACAAGGGTATAATCAGATAAAACGTTTAATGTAGTAAATGAATTACAAAAAAATAGAAGGATAAGAAAGCTTTTTTAATGTCATGCATTTGTTTCCTGCTTCACAGAGATCCTGTAAATGCAGCAAGGAATGCACGACTCTATGGTAACTGTATACCAGGCATTTGCCAAGAGGGATGTTTGGATGTTGTACGCGAAATATTCAAGGAGCCATGCTTTCAGGAGAAATATCAGAAAGATATAAAGGCCTCAATGGGGTACGGTGATGACGCCACAAAATTGGCCATCATGGACTATTTCTACCGAATGGATTCATGCAACGCTGAACTAGCAAAAGAGCAGTGTGGTTCAACATGGCCAACGACACCAACAACAGCTAGCGCTGTTAGTACAAACATGGCGTCGTCTGCTTTTATTGTCTTTTTTGCTGTCGTCATTTCTTACATGTAATCTCATTTCAACAGACTTTAATATCCAGCTTTGAAGATTTTTTTTCTATGGCAGTGTCAGTGCCTTCTAAAACTCTGTTGGACATATTTTGAACCAGCTTTCCTGGAAGTGTTTATGTGTTTACTTTGATAATCTTACCTGCAAACGAACTACACATTTTTACTGTTTGACATATAGCAATACACTAAGTAGCTGATCCTATGCTATGTGAAATTGCATTGATGTATTTCATTACTTAATTTATCAAAACAGTTAAAAAACTTACTAAATCGGGGAGGAACTTTCTGTGGACACAGGACACACCAGCGACATCTTCCTAAGTCGGTAAATTATATTTTCTTGAACAACATTGTCAATGCTAAAAAGGAAACCATGACATTTTTAAAGTGCGAATATTTCATGATGAAGAACCATCAGATTGTCAAGCAAAGACCTACAGCGTGATTTCAGAAAGATATTGCAATGAAGTTGAGGACAAAGTGCTCTACAATGTAAAAACCTCTTAAAAAAACTCTCCGAATCCGCTATTATTTCATTTGGCAATGTAAGTCTTATTAATAGCATATCTCAGCTTTCAAAAGCATCCAGGAAATGAACTATACCAGTATTTGCATTGTTAATTT
Organism: Mercenaria mercenaria; assembly: GCF_021730395.1. Taxonomy (NCBI): domain Eukaryota; kingdom Metazoa; phylum Mollusca; class Bivalvia; order Venerida; family Veneridae; genus Mercenaria; species Mercenaria mercenaria. Next base: position 61,291,467 of record NC_069378.1, read on the forward strand.
GTATTTTGTAAACGATTTAGCTCTCCCTGGTAGAGAAAAGTAGAAAACCTACCATTTCGGTCACTCGATTAACGTAGTAAGCCTTGCATAAAAGACATTTATTTGAAGCAAATTTTAAAGGGCAAATCAAACACATGTGAATATATCCAAACTGATTTTGTTATGCAAAAAGGTATGATATTGTGTCACAAACCGTTTATCAGTTCTACGAAACAACACCCACTGGTCCTATGAAATTTGCTGTTTATTAATAACGCGTATGTAGATTTTTTCTCAATGAATAAAACTAAAACCTGCAAATAAATGATGAAAGTGGTTTAGATCTTTTCTCCTTTTCTCAATACAGTTAACAATATCAGATTCAAAACAACATTTTGATGCAAGGCGTCAAAGACATCGTATTTTTGTTAAATAATAATGTTTTGTTTTAGATATTTTGTTGAAATATATAAATATAACTATTTTTCGTTAAAATGGTTATATATTTGCTCAGGAAATTTTAAAGCGTCATAATACTTTTTTTCACAATGTGGTTGCCATATTTTCACAATGTGGTTGTCATATTTTCATAATGTAGTTGACATTTTGTTCATAATGTGGTTGCCATTTGTTGTTACAGACATAAAATATTCAATATTTTTCTCAAATCTTAGTTTTCAGTGAATGTTTTCTCATCTATTTCTGAAATGCTTTAATACTGACTAATAAAGAAGACAGAATTATCGAATATATTGTTTTTATTTTCTCCTTTCACAAATCTAAATGAGCCGCACCATTAGAAAACCAACATAGTGCGTTCACGACCAATATAGATCCAGACCAGCCCGGCTGCACATCCGCTGTTCGCTAATGGTTTTTCTAATTGCAGTAAGCTTTGAAAACGAACAGCATGGATCCCGGCCAGACTGCGCGGATGCGCAGGCTGATCTGGATCCATGCTGGTCGCAAACGCACTATGTTGGTTTTCTCATGGTGCGGTTCAAATGTGTGAGTTCATACGGAGTACTGAATCTAGTCATGTAATTATGCAAACAGTTAATCGCACAGCTGCTTAATAATATTGATATAAAATGAAAAGCTTTATTGAACTTTAAACAAAACGAATTGTTAAGGAAATAAAGTATGTAAGCAAGATAGACATATTTAGCCAGAAGTTATGTTTATAGGCATCTGGCGAAATACTTAACGTTATGCAAGGTGTGGTGTAAAGTATGGTGTCCAACAATATTTAAAATCATTCTAGCAGTGTCAAAAATCCATTGTGCAAATTGTAATACATGTTCTCAATCGACTTGAAAATAAATAATTTCAGCAGTATCAGTGATAGCTGTTTATAAATTTAAAAATGTATAGGCAGTCCTGAAAGACATGGGTCTCCCCCTTAAATCAACAGTGACGTCAAAGAACATTGCTGCCGTAAGACGTCAGATAAAGACGCCAGGTCACCGTGTCTGAGATAGCCTCTTTTTGGTATACGAATTGTTCGGCAGAAAGCGTGATAAATACAGATTACTCTCTATAAAATTCGAGAGTAAATTAATTATTCTCTAAACTTTCATAACAGTAAGAAAGAAAACAAACACAGAAAGTAGGAATAAGGCTAATATTTTGGCAGTAAGTATCGATTTACAAGATATATCAACACAATGCACGTTTAATTAAGGTAGTTCTGCACGTTTGATAAACCGGAAGTGATGGCGTAACGCCATTTTTCCGGAAAACGTAGAATAAAGATTGGATCTGGCGTACGGAACAGAAAATCATTTTATGAATTAATTGCAACCTGTGAGTAAATTTATTACAATGGCACTGTTGCTATATCTTAAAGTCAAAATTTTTTATATTAAAACATATCACTTGTTAAATAATTCAAAATAACGTCTTAAAATTAGTGTGAAATGTCCGGTTTACTTTAATCATGGTCAAATATCTAAAAAATAAGCACACGGACCTATATATTTTATTTCATCAAATTATATGCCATATCTTTATTTACAACTGTGAGAAGTTTCATCTAAATCTACATTGTAGAAAAATTTCTATTCGCGAAAATGAAAGTTATGATTTTCCCATAGACTCCCATCATGAAATATTGCGTGAGGTCCCTATTTTTAAAATCAGTCTAGCAAAAAATCAAGCACACGATCCTATCTTTTTTATTTGCTTATTTTTCTAGGTATATTCTGAAGTTTTAAAAAATCAGTGTTTAATCAAATTCTACATTGTAGAAATAATTCCGATCCAAACGTGCAGAACTACCTTAAGTGTTCATCTGTTCCGAATGTCGTAGTGGTGTTCCGGTTGTGGTGATCCGGTTGTCGAAGTGTCGTTGGAATGGAATGGAAAACTGAAACGCAGCTAACTTAGAATTGAACAAAATGTCAAATTAAACTAAAAGAAAAGTAACATGAAGCCTTGCTCTGCTTTAACTGAAAAAGAACTATTTTTAGAGACAATTAAATGTAAAACCATCGGCGTCATATCCTCCTGAGTAACTCCGCCTGTGAAATAACAGTATGTGAAAATAAAAAGAAAATTCAATAATACTTGAATAAGAATATTTTCTTTCTCGCTTAGTGTCCATAAATATGCAGACAACAATAAAATCTTTTATAAAAATCTGAACTATTATAGATCGATTGATAAGAATGCTTCAGACCGCTTAAGCATATGGGGAGGGTGGGTAGGGCATTCACTATTTTAAACCTCACTGCCAAAGATTTAACCTCGAGATGAATCAAAGTTACGTTGTAAAGGTATATATATATACCCAATACACAAATGCACGATAAGCACGAGACTATTCCCGCCAACCTGAATTACTGTAGAGACTGTTAAATTAGCGATACTGTAAAGACTGTTATTATCGTACCGAGAATAATTTCATTTGTAAAACAATCAAAACACGAGATTTTCGTGTTAGAAATAGATCAGTAAAGTACATGTATGTCCATTAAATACAGTCAATATCAATTTAGTTAACTAAAAATATTTTCCTTGAATAAAACAATAACTTTTAGCCCGCTTGTGGCTGGTGAGTGTGCCTCTGCGACCAGTGCAGACGTCGGTGCAGGCTGATCATGATCTGCACTGTTCGCTATTCAGTCTGTAAATTTTCAGTGAACACCCCTTTGAATAATAAGTGATACTGCCCAAACTGATGTCTTTCAAAATCCCGAAACTTTACATCTATCAAAACGAACTTTACTCATTTAATCCCCGCCTGTGTCACTGCATGCAAACTCAAGAGGATTATTAGAAAATTGCAATCTAATTCTACATTTGTTTGAATCAAACGCTATCTTGATATATGTTAAAGATGTAAATAATGATATAATTGAGCCTTGCCATGAGAAAACCAACATAGTCTGGTTAGGATCCCTGCTGTTCGCTAACAGTTTCTCTTTGTAATAGACTTTGAAAGCGAACAGCATGGATCCTGACCAGACTGCGCGGATGCGCATGCTGGTCTGGATCCATGCTGGTCGCAAACCCACTATGTTTATTTTCTCATGGTGCGGCTCATATCTTTCTCTAATTCCATCGCATTTGCACATTTTACTTTGACTTTCCATGTAATACAGTCAGGCTCTTTGTTACTTTTTTTTTTCGCAGTTTTCATTCTTGTAAATTAGCCTCGATTCAAGTGCCAGTGAAAGGCCCAATCTTTTCTCTACACAGTCCAACCGTTATAACTATCCAGTCATGTTTCTACCATGAAATATGATTCTTCAAGTGTCTTTGGATACGGGTAATGTTAACATACGTATGACCAACATACCCATACTGTGCCCCTGGGAAGCAATTACATAAATAGATGCATGCTTGATCGCACGTGCATCTTTCACGGCCTAAGTTAATGCAAAGTTATTGTTCCGAAGGGTTTAGAGAATATTTGTTTGTTTTGGGGGAAGATCTAATTTTATTTCACGAGTGAGCAATTAGTCTAATAATTTACTGAAATAAAATATAAAGTATGGTCTTCACGAGAGGTTAAGCTTAAAACAAGACTATTGTCCAGCAATTATGTTTGCTATCGGTTGTGACATAAATATATAATTAATACTGTAGCTCCAATTTGTTCTATGAAACTCTGTGACAGGCTATGGGACGTACGGGTTCAAGTGTTCCTCTTAAACTCCAGTAAGAAATATTGTTTAATAATGTAAAACAGAAAAAGTTCATGATTGGAATATGACTAAATACGCACGTGTATCCAGATACCTGATACTTTCAGCATTTCAAACTGTTAGAACCTAGAAATCAGGAATAGATTAAGTACTAGTATTCAACACGATTTTATCAGCTTCCTACAAATTATTCATGGACATAATCAATTGATAAAAATTTAGTGAATGAGCCGCTTTTAGTTTCAGTGTTAGAACAATATCCATTTGTAAAGTTTAAAAGGATTTTATCAGCTTTTCATGATTGTTTTTCATCAATATATGTTTTTCTTATTACTCTAGGGGGTTATAATAATTTGTCACTAGTTGCAGATGTAGATGAGAATATTGGTTCGAAGGTAATTGTTTTGGCGGTAAAGAGGTTCTGCCGAGTTGTCTCAAAAACAGCTACCCGCGAGCCGGATGTTCTCAAGTGCATCTACAACCAATGGTAGATTGTGTTCCTTGACTACAATATTTTACAAATTACAGAATTAAACGAGCACAATGAGATACTTTCTTTGTACCACTATTTTTTATAGTAACAAATTTAAACAAAGCAAAGGAAAAATGTCCGTAAACGAAAATGACGGCATGCCGTTTTTCGAAGTTCTGACTTAGTTTTATCAATATGTTTTTCCGTACAATAACTTTTATTAATTAAAAACATACTATACAGGGAACAAAGTGTACCAATCAAGACATTTGATTTTGATCAAGTTTTACCTTTTCAACATATTACAAATGCTGAAATCGTTAGTTGTAATTAACGGCACGAGAACATCTTGTAAGGGGCAAAATGGGTTTTGCTGGCATAGGTGAAGTCACCGGAAACGCCAGTCTAGTGTGTAAAAATATTTTTAACTTTTCCAGATAAATACTGGCTATTATATATACAAATTAACCTTTTTGAACAAAGCTAGTCAGGGTCCCGTTTATTATGCTGATGGTCAAGATAACTGAGACTGAAAGACCTGTTCATTATGATACTATCTCGATCTGGGATGCTGTATTCGGCTCGAGTGGATTTTGCCAGATAGGATCTCACGAGGCGCGCAAGCGCCAAGTGTGATCCGTCCTTGCAAAATCGACGAGAGCCAAATACAAAATCCCAGACCCAGCTACTGTTGTAAAGCCCAGTTTATTATATACCTCCACCTTTTTTATTTTTGTTTTGATATCGAACGAACTCTTCATTATTTGTCTTTGTCAAAATAGAAATGAGTGAAGTTTTTGTGTGTGCTATTTATAAAACTGCGTCAGGCCATGCACATTAAATGAATAGTACGGCAACATACAATACAAAAGGTACAATACAGAGTTTTTTCTGCCTGTTCATTTACTTGTGGAATACAAGCAGTATTTACAACAGAATTTATATAGGTATCTAACAAACTGGTATACCATCCAGCAGCAGAAGGAAGCAATTTTAATTTAGAAAGTGTCTCTCGGCGATATATGACAATTTTGTGTCGATTCGCCGTAAAACCCAACTCACTCACTCACTATAGGTTAATATATTGCAATAGCTGACAGCCTGCTAATGCATTGGCAATTGCTTACACAGGAAGCAAGATAAAAAAGCTTCCATCGGATTTGAAAGCTTTGTTGTTTTACTTTGTTTTTAAAGAAAAAAAAATCTTAATACCGAACCGTCGAGACGTACCGAAATAACTTGATCAGCATGACAGAAAGATAAGTAATGAAGAAATCTCAAAGTTCGTTAGTTATCATTAAAATAACTTATAGTCAGGCACATTTCTAACTTACCAGCGTGTCTCGGTTGCTAAGTGTAATGTATGGTCCAAATTAGTTTTGTTTCCATTATATTTATCATAGTAACAATTTGTTGGAAACACATTATGAAATTCAAGACTGAGTCATATTCGATTTCTTTGTTTGTAGACAGAATATTTTTTATTTATTGATGCGTTTATATAGCACTTTTTATTCGTGATACAATATTCAGAATTCAGTTATGTCGTGAAAGATTTTCCTACTGGTTTTTAAGGCGAACACTTTTGAATCCATCGCCTGCTATAGTATTTCATAAAACAAATGGGTCAACCTGAAATTATACCGCATTCACAATTAAGTTTCAACTGATTTGTAGAAAACATCATGGTACTTTTGAAATTGTTTAGTCCTTGTACAAACCTAAATACAGTAGCATTGGAAAACAATAAACAAATAACAAATGCTCACCAATGTTGTTTCACAGAATGACGGTAACGAACAGATCGGGTATTTCTTTCACAGAAGTTTTCATAGCAAAACGATCAGAAAGAAATGTGTATGTAAAGAAGCTTCATACAAATAATACCACAGTTTGTCCATTGCAAGAGACATGTGATGTTGATATTGACAACTGATTTTCCTTTAATCCGAGGAAAATTCCATTTTCAAGTTGATTCAGTATTGATCTTTACCGTGGGGAAAAGGAGTTAAGTTGTCGTTGAATGTTCTTTTTGAAATTTTAATATCCGATTTTCAAAGTTTTCTTTTTTGAAAGACGCCAACTTGTTTATAATTTGTTCAGATCACACGTTCAATGTCGGGGAAAAGGTCACCCTTGAAATTATTACACCAATGTTGTCTACAGGAAATTCTAACACGATCCTATTCATTTTCCTATTAAACAAAGAAGGCTGAAACAGTGGATTTTTATACAACATTTCACTGTTCTACCGTCACAATTATGACGTCATAGCGTCAAACGGCATAGCGGCGCGCTGGAAAAGAAGCCGACTGAAAACGGGCAACTATTTAATGAATGCCGTCAAGGATGTACTTTAAAGTCCTTGGTAACGTGTTAGAATCGAAATAATATATCTCATTTAAAGATTTGCTCTTGAATAAAACCATTGTTTGTCGTTCAAATGCTGCGCCCTCGTGATATAATTCCTTCGCATCTGAACTCCAAACAATGATTTATTCAACGACAAATCACTAAATGAGATATATCATATAAATGCTATTTATTTCACTCGGAATTTAAGGTGAATTCCCGTCCTTTTCTAGCTGCATCAAATAATTACTGAAACGTGATTTAAAGATATCTTTAAGCGACAATTTTGTACTTTAACTCTCACGGTATCATAACAACAAGTTCAAATTGTATGACATATATTTTTTTTTATCCCAGCGCGCTCATCCGAGGCCTGAATTTGCCTATACCCTTATTAATCCACGGGTTATCATTCCAAAGCGTTTATTTACGCGGCCTAGAATACGGACTTTATACAAACATGGCTTATTCTATTATGTTAACAACGTAAGTTGCTTAAATTTTTAATTTTGTTTTTCATATTTGTCATAAGCCACTGAAAAAAAAATTCACTTCTTCATATCCTACCTACCGACTGTTTTGTTGAAAGCTCTTGTTTTGTTTGTTTTGGGGTTTAACGCCGTTTTTCAACAGTATTTCAGTCATCATAACGGCAGGCAGTTAACCTAACCAGTGTTCCTGGATTCTGTACCAGTACAAACCTGTTCTCCGCATGTAACTGCCAACTTCCCCACATGAATTACCAGTGGTGGAGGACGAATGATGTCAGACACAATGTCTTTTATCAAATCGTCACGGAGAACATGCGCCCCGCCCGGGGATTGAACTCGCGACCCCGCGATCCGTAGACAAACGCTCTCCCTACTGAGCTAAGCGGGCGGAGAAAATTACTTAAAGACCGCTTTAGAGGTCTGTAATAGCTTACAGGTCACAGATCTGTCCTACTTCTGTTATTCACAAACATCTAAGTTTTTCGTCAACAGTTAATTAAATATTAGTAAATCATACAAAAATACATTCGTTGCTAAAAGTATTTGTAGATATACATATTTTAAATAATCTACAGAACATGTAGCGATTTCACAAATAAAACGAACTCATTTTTCTAATCACTTTGCCCATATTATTATAAAATTATAACCCCACCCCACCCCTACTTTCACCCTTTGAAGAAGAGAGGTATGGGTACGCTAAATGATACAGCCTCGCAACCTGCGCTTAATAATATAAAACGAGACTTCCTAAATATGATATAAAATTAAATCTTAATCATACAACCTTTAAAGGCTCCCAAAATTTTAAACGCCGACGTTAAAAGATACAGAAGTCGTTTATGGAGGAACTTGACCTTTACGAACCGTACTGAGGAGCTTTACAGAATTAGTAGTTGTTCCTTTCTGATATCAGTAGATTTTTGTCATCTTATTTTATTTATTTATTTTTTTTTTTTTTGATTTTCAAAGTTAACATACAATACTGTTCAGACAACTTCTCAGTTTCTCTTCATAGGTTTTTAAAACACAGCATGTGTCCATGTAAAGTTTTATCCACCCTCGCGTAAGTTTTATAAACCCTCGCGTATGAAAGAGATTCTGTGTCCAATTAATCTATATCTCGGCCTTATATTTTTTTTTGAGATATAGTTTGATGTAAGTTTGATATAAGCGTTCGTGTATACAGGGTCATGAGTTCAATTCAAGGACAGTCACTTCTTCCGTGACAAATCATATTTCGTCTTTCACTCCTGTTTCAAGAGCAAAATACGACATAGGCTGGTTAGTTTACTGACCGCTCGTACATAATTACATGCACTGTTGACAAAATGGAGTAAAATAATAAAAAAAAACGTTTGTGAGAACACTTGCACCTTAATATGCTATGACTAGTATGTTGCATGTTAACAGAATGCTCTACGTACACAGCTTGCCCTGAAGATAGTTTGTCATAAACTTGATAATGTCATAACAGCGGGTCTGTCATACACATGATTTTTTATTTAGTTTGAGTTTGGTCTTCACTGTGGGTCAGTCATACACTTCATAATGTTCTTTTTTAATTTTGAGTCTTCCCTGCAAAGCGGATCTGCCTTGCATTCGAAGTTGTTGTTTTAGTTTAAATTTGGTCTTCACAGCGGGTCTGTCATACCCTTGATAATGAATTTGCTCTTCACAGCGGGTCTGTCATACCCTTGATAATGAATTTGCTTTAGTTTCAAGTTTGTCCGGCACAGCGGGTCTGTTGCACACTTGACGATCTCTTGCGATGAGCAACAAAGCGTAAGACTCCGTGATGCTCACAAAATACGGACGGAGGGATTGGAATTTTGTCTTGCAACTTGCTTAGTCGGGCCCTGAACAGTTAGGTTCTTAGTGGTTTGACTCCACATAAGTTGTTGAGTACTTGGTGTACTTAAACCTTAGACTTACCCTTTTTAATATTATATGTTTTACATACATTTATGTTTTATATATACACACAATCTGGTATTATCTCCCTAATCTTAGAGCCTTTCTCAGCGGGGAGTTACTTTATTTATTTATATATTTACAGGTGCTCCTATTTTCAAATTGCTTTTTGTCCGTTTCGTATTGTCTGTTATGTAAGATATCTTGTCTTATATCTTGGTGGTGCTACTTTTCTACTCCCCCCCCCCCCCCCCCACCAACCCCACCTCAACATTTACACCCCCTCTTTTTACTATGAGTGAGGTTAAACACTAAAACATATGCTGGCTGGAGCTCTCAACTGGTGATTTTGCCTCCGGCAGTACCAGAGTGGTGCTTGTCTGACTACTTGTCTGGTTCCTTTGCTTTATCTGTGTGTGTATTGCTTGCATATGTATGTGTTTGTGCGTGCGTGCGTGCGAGCGTAGGTGCATGCGTTGGTAGGTGTGCTGGTCTTCTACGCATCCGTGCTTACACTGCTGTGGTTTGTAGTCTTTGGAGGTTGCGTTTTTAGAACGTGGACTTCCCTTTTAAATAGTCCCTGTTTTATGCCCTTCCCCTAACACCCTTACACTTTCTGTACCCATCCCCAACTTAGTATCTTGCACATAACTAAAATATACATGTCGGATTTTTTATGCAGCCCATCTGATATATTTTACACTACAGCTTCCATTTTTTGCGGGCCTACTTTGCGATGTTTGGCGCTGGCGGTGTATGATGTCCTCTTGCTCCCAGGAAATCAACCCTAACCACTTACATTTTTTGTTTAGTTTGTGTTTGCTGTGTACAGCAAGTCTGTTATATACTTGATAATGTCATTTTTAGTTTTGAGTTTGCTTTGTCCAGCTGGTCTGTCATACCCTGGTCAGTGCCATTTTAGGCTGAGTTTGCTTTGTCCAGCGAATCTGTCAAACACTTGATATTTTTTGTTTTAGTTTCAGTTTGCTCTGCACAGTAAGTCTGCTGAACCTGGTGCATAGCTTTGCAATCTTCCGGGAGCATATTCCAAATGGTGAGATCTTCCGGGAGCATATTCCAAATGGTGAGAAAGTCCTTGCAACCCCAACCATATATTGCAAGGGGTCGGACATCAAGTTAAAGGTGGTGGAGGACCGAGAAATCCCTTTGGTTTACTCTTCGCGGAGCAGGGTTTTGTAAGATTCTTTTATTTTTTTAGATAATTTAAAGGATACTTTTTCAGGGTCATGTGTGTGTGTGTGTGTATGTGCGTGTGTGTGCGTGCGTGCTTGCGTGCGTGTGTGTTTCTGTGTTCTCTGGCAAGACAAAATCGTGCTCCCAGACAAGTTATCTATAGATACGTATTTAATTATATGTGTATATAAATTTGCCCGAGTTTGGATTATTTCATAAATAAACGCATAAAAGTACAAATTAGAAACTGCTCATCAAATGGTTCACTGAAACTAATAAGGAAAGATGAGAGAGGCTGTCCATCTATCAATTTAGTAGGGGGTCAAACAAAGAAATGGATCCGTACTTCGTTTGAAATAAAAAAAATATGACAAATTTCTTAAATTCAGATTTAAACTAGGCCTAGAAGAATGTATCAGAAATAGATTAACACTGAACTTCTGAAAAGATGATATAAAAATATTAAACTTAGAAATAAGAGTTTCAACCGAGGCGCCAGAAACGCAGCATCGACGTTCTCATTTTCTGTAAAAATTCAATGGTTCTTGAAACCGTTTTTAAATGTTAAATTTCAAAGTGGCTTTAGTGCAGATTTACAGGTGTGTATAAAATAAAGATTAAATATGACACGTGTTTTAAAAGTAATAAAGCCAAGCAAACTGTTATAATACGAATATGTTAAAAAGTTTAAAGATTATTCCATGTTAATATTATAGATTTGGACGGACAGTTTGTAGGGCGGACTCAGATGAAGACGGTCAAACTAACGGTGAAGAACTGGGTGATCCAAACTGCACTTGAAGCATGGGGTTAACACCTGAAAGAAGCATTGGAATTTCGCATCCAGGTAGGCTATCGGTCACAACCACTTAACTGAAGCTAACAAATCTGAAATTATTGTTGCCGATTGTGCTTTGTGAGATTGAATTTGTCAATCAGAATTTACTTTTATATCTTTATGAACGTTCTCCTAACGTTAAGTACTTCGTAAAACAGATGTGTAACTATGATAGTGTCCATATTTAGTGACACTGAATAGCAAAGAAACATATGGTACGCCATAATTGTCTTCTGATACTGATACAGCACTAGAATTATATGTTGTACCTATATCAGTATATGAAGTGCCTCTACCATATCAGCAGTTCATGTACATGTATATAATGCGCTTAAATACTCTAAACGAGGTGCTTTTATCAGTATGTGCGGTGGTTTTAACTTTATATGCGGTTCTTTCAAATGTATATGCGGTGGTTCAATTGATTGTGCGGTATATTTAACTTTATATGCAGTCGTTTAAACGGTTTGTACGGTGCTTTCAACTTTATGTGCGTAGCATGCTGTACTTTTAACTTTGTATACTATGTTTTTAACTTTATTCGGATATGACTGTATCCGGAGTGCTTTTATCTATATATACGGCAATTTTAACTTTAAATGTTGTACTTCTAAATTTTCATGCGATACTTTAAACTACGTGTACCGTTCTTTTAACCTCATATGATACGCTTTCTACTGTATACGTTGACTCCAGTGTGATTTAAATAAGCCCCGAGCTTTCGTAACAGTCGAGCTCAAATAAGCTTCATTCTATAAATAGTAACATGTATTGCCATACTATTACAGTTTGTCATTTCTATCGTCAGGTATCTGCGAACCATACGATAGCCCGGAGTGTTTGGAGATGAACGCTTTCCTAAATTGTTCTGCAACGGTGTTTCAATGCAATGCCCTTGACAACAATGATACAGGTGAGATTAAATGAGTCAATCTCTTCAAAAGGAACACAACGAACGACAATTAAATGAAAAGCACTTATGAAAATCTGAAAGTGTACCGTAAAGGAAGAAAAGACTTAGTTTTCGCTGTAAAGAAAAACAAAAAAACAAAAAACCTATGGAGGCATATTTCTGCATACGATAATTTTTATGAGAATTTTATGAACTTTCGAGAAAAAAAAAACAATATTTATTTATTTGAATTTAGAAGAACGTTTTCGTGAAAGTATTTTCTGGTTATCGAGACTTTATATCAAGTACGTGCCCAGTACTGCATAAAGATAACTCTGTAAAGACAACTTCTGTACTCATGAAACGAAAACCTTTTCATGATTTTCGTGAAAACAACGTTTTGTTGCCATATTTCTGTAAACACTTTAGCAGATAATTTTCGAGTAAAGTTTTACGGTTTTCCTGAAAATAAACAATCTTTCATGTAATCTTTTTAAATTTTTCGCGATATTCTTTTTCTTTCTTCAAAGTTTATAAGACTTTCGTGATATTTTCAAGATTGTACGCAGAAAAAAAAACTTGTTTTCAAAATGATTCATTTTTCAGGAAAACCGGCATGGTTTCAAAAAATATCTTAATCATTTATTTATTATTGCATGCAGGAGTTGGCACAATCGTGATTTTTTTACTTAGAACAAGAGTTTCTTTTCATGAAAGGTTTTTAAATTTTCACGAAAACTATACGAATTTTCACGAAAACTATCTGCTTAAGAGGATGCAGAAATATGTCACCATAAACCCCTCCCCAAATTCTGAAGATACTTCAAAGCTTTTATATTCAGTTTTTCGGCGACGCCGTCTAAATTCGGTTTCGTTACCTATGCCACGTGAATTCAGTTTGCAAATCAAACTACTTGATAACGCATTATAGATAATTTATCAAAATGGAAGATTTATGCAACACTCTGCCTGATTGGACGAGAGTGTCAATTTCTTTCACTCTGTTAATTGCGCTACGCTGAGTGAAATGTAGACAAAGCGTTTATCCTAAACGACGCTGTTCACAATTTTAAAGCTAACTTTGGCTCAGTATATTTAGCAAGAAAATTGATATATCTCAAAATGATAAGTAAGTTTAATAAATATGATAAAAACCTGTTCAAATACCAACATATATCAAATTAAAGAAAGAGCTGAATACGGTCTGCGTATCACATGAATAAGGGTGTGATAAGAGTCTTTTATGTAGAGAAGTGCTTTTTAAAAGATTTTCCTTGTTACAATTGTCGTCTGTATATGAAAAGGTTTCTTGCTTTTGTGACTTATTAAGATTGAATATTAAAATGAGTACTTGTTTGCTTTGATATATTTGTTATAAATTATTTAACTGATTTATTATATATGAATATTTTTCTTTAGTATGGTATGCAAATATTGAACTCAGTTGAAATCTGTTTTATTATATATATGCTATATAATGACTGTATCTCATTACAGTTTATCTATGTGATATGGCTACGGTCAAACTTTGCTTATGAAACAGAAATATTGAAATAATTACAATTGTATGTTTTGCTTGACCTTCACTTTTTTATAGGTGTGACGTCATTGTCCAAAGATTCATGAATAGCGAATATGCTATTTGTTAAAGCTGGATCAGTTGGCCTATTTTAGAAATAAATAAAAATAATAAATAAAAAAATCCTTTAATTGATTTTTTCTCATGTATTCTAATCAAACTTGATTTGTAGTATCTTTATTAGGCCCGAGTAGTTAGAAACATGATGTTTTTGAGCCCTATTTAACCTAATTTAACGTTCAATCCTCGGTCCGAACCAACTAATGTCGGACAATTTAAAATCCACAGGTTTCAACCCAGTAAAAACCAACTAAAAAGTTTTAAAGTTAAATTTAAACACATATAATATAAATGAGTTTAATGAGTTTACAAAATAAAATATATTGTTTGAAAGAAAGAAAATTTACTGATAATATAAATCCTCACTATGTTACAGCAAAAAACGGGAAAAGAATGATAATGGCCACCTGTTCGTCTTGTGGAAAAATGAAATCAAAGTTTGTTAAAAGTACTATCACAGCAGGTAATTTAGATATTCATAAAGCAATGTTACCTTTATTACCTAAGAAAGGTTTAACACTCCCAGGATATAATTATTGTGGACCAGGAAATCCTTTAGATAACGGACCTCCTGTCAACGAACTGGATGCAGTATGTATGGACCATGACTTTTGCTATGATAGTGGTGTAAAAAAGGGTACATGCGACAAAAAAATGCTTTCCAACTTAAATAAAACTAAATCAAAAACATTTGGAGAAAAGATTGCAAAACATTTAGTTGTAAAACCTGTAATTAAAACGAAATACAAACTTGGGTTGGGACAAAAATCAAAAAACGGGAAAAGGGGGTAGAGCAAACTTTTACTACCCTCGAAATAAATTGGAGCGATGAATTAGCAGAAGAATTACACAAACCAATTAAAAGAAAATTTAGGAAACGAAGAGTGATAGTTAATGATATTGATGATACTTGGTCAGCTGATTTAGTTGACATGCAAGCCTTTTAAAAATACCATAAAGGAGTAAAGTACTTGTTAACCGTTATTGATATATTTAGTAAATATGCTTGGGTTATTCCATTAAAGAATAAAACTGGAGAATCTGTTACAGAAGCATTTGAAAAAATAGTTTCAGAAGATAAAATTCAGGGACGAAAGTCCCCGAAGACTGCAAGGATTCCAACAAATTTATGGGTGGATGAAGGAAAAGAATTTTATAATAAAAAGTTTGAATCATTTTTGAATAAAAATAAAATTAACATGTACCATACATTTAATGAAGGCAAAGCTGTAGTAATTGAAAGATTCAATAGAACTTTAAAAAGAATAATGTGGAAATATTTTACAGCAAATAATACTTATACTTTTTTAGATAATTTGCAGGATATGGTTGATAAATATAACAAAACAAAACATTCTAGTATAAAAATGACACCAACCGAAGCCAGTAAAAACTTAAATAAAGGTACGGTTTACTTTAATTTATACGGGGGATTAAAGACACCAAAAGAAAAAAGAAAAATTTAAAAATTTGGGCGATCGGTTCGTTTTAAGAAAAACTTAAAAAAAATTTAAAAAAGGATAACACCAAACGGGACAGGGGAAATATTTAAATTAAATAAAATTAAAAATACAAATCCCAGAACTTACACATTAAAGTTTTAAAATAAAGGAAAAAATTAAAGGGTTCTTTTTATGAAAAAGAATTTTTTTCCCTACTACACAAGGTTTTAAAATAAAAAGTTTTTAAGACGAGACATAAAAAAAACAAGCTTTAGAAAAAAGGAAAGGTTAAATGAAAAATTTAATGGGGGGGTTTTCCCGTTGGGTAAATTTGGAAAAAAATTTAAAGGGTTGAAAAATATTAATTTTTAATTTAAATATAAATGAGTAAAAAAAAATTTTTTTTCCCAAATAAGGGAAATGGGAAAAAATAGACCCAAAAAATTTACCCTTTAAAACAAAAACTAGCTGCGCTACAGAAAAAGTTATAAATTTTGTGGAAAATTTAAGGGGACCGGATTTTATATTACAGCGGGTTTGTTTTGGTTTTTTCAGCCTGCATTAGCACTTGTTCCAGCTTTTCCAAAAATTCAAGCATTTGCGGGTTTGCGGTTCCATCGGGAATTACCATTTACAAACCAGACAAAAATTTGACGACAAAAATTATTTTAAAAAAAACATCACCCACAAAATAAAACAACTTAAAACCCAAAGAAAGGATTGAATTTGGGTTTAAAGGCCCCCTAAGATCCGGGAAAAAAAATAAAAAAAAAAAAAAGGGTTTTATTCAAGATATTTTCAATTTTAAATTAAAATCAGGAAAAAAAAAAAAACCTATTCAACACCTTTTTAAAAATGCATATGAAGGAATTTAAACTTAAGGGAAATAAAAAAGAAAAAAAAGAAAAAGGGATTTGTTTTAAATTTAATTTAAATTTTAAAGTTTTTTTCTAAAAGAAATTTTAAAAAAATGAGAAAAATTTTTCATTTTAAAGGGAAATATTGTTTAAGGAAAAAAATTTACTTTTTTTTAATTATTAAAGAATAAATCCAATTTTTTAATAAAATTTCCCCAAACCCAAATTCACAAAATGGCAAATGTTATGGATCCACGTAAACCCCAAAGGTTCCGGTTCGCAAGTTATAATTCTTTTAAAACCCTTTTTGGAATTTTGCTGCTCAAAAACCCTTTCCAAATTTTTATTTCCTTTTCACTAATAATTTTAAACGCATAAAAAAAATGTTATTTCTGCAAAACGTTTGATGGTATTTCTGTCCTTAAACGTTTTATTTAACAACATTTAACGTTTTAAACAAAACAACTAAGGGCAAGGGTGTTAAAAGACCCCGAGGGGGGGCGGGGTTTTTACAATCTTTTTTTAAACTGATCATATTATAAAACCATAGGGAAAAAAACCCCAAAATTGATGGATTTTTTTTATGTTAAAAACCGCCCCCAAAAATATTTTTTTTAAAAACTTCAAAAAAAAAAACGAAGGAAGAAAAAAAAGGGGTTTTTTAAAGTTTAAATTAAAAAACTACACAAATTACCGAAAAAAGGGTTTAAACAGAATGTCTCAAGAAGGTAAAAAAAATTTTTAAACAGTTGATAACAATTAAAAAAAAGGGACAAAAAATCTTATTCAAAAATAAGATAATAAAAACCAAATTCTAAAACCAATAAAATTTTTGGGGTGCTTTTTTAAAAAAAGTTTTTTTTTTCTTAAGTATATTATATATAGAGGGGTTAAATAAAAAGGGAAGATAAAAATGTATGCCAAAATTATCTACCCACTTTGGGAAAGAAAAATGAATCCAGACAAAAATTCATATAAAAAATTCAAAAAAGAAAAAAAGGTTTTTAAAATCAAAACTTAATAAATATTTTGGTGAATATAAAATCCATTCTTTTGATAAATTCCCAAAAATTTAGATCCTTATCTTTTAAAAAATAATTTTTTTTGAATGGGCCCGGGGTTTTGGTCTATTAACTGAAAAAAAAAAAAATCCCTGAAAGATTATGTATTGCCCAACCAAATAATATTCAAAAACAACCAAAAAAAGGGGAAAATGGAACCGACTGTGTTACAATGAAAAAAAAAACATATAAAAGCAATTATGCAGCGTCTAAAGACCTTGGTATTTTTTGGGGTTAAAACAATTTTCCGAAAAGGGGGAAAACCCGATTAAAAAATTGGGGAAAATTTTCAAAAACTAAGGGAAAAAAGAAAAAAAATTTAAATTTTTTTGTTCTTCTTAAAGAAAATTTAAAAAATTATTTATTTTATTTTTTTTTTTTAATTTATTTTTAATTTTTTTTTTTGTTAACAAATTTTTATTTTCTAAATAAATATATAATGGAAATTGAGAGATCTAAAAAAACAAAAATTATAAAAATTTGAATTAAAATTACATATAAAACAAGATCCAAAGAACCCAATTATTTTTAAACTATAAACGCCCTTTTATGAAATACAAAATTCTGAATTTAAAAAATTTTAAAAAAATTTATAAAAAAAAACTTTTGTTTTAAAAATAATTTTGAAAAAATGGAAAAAAAATAAATTAGATATAAAAATCACTTTTTTTTCCAATAAAAAGGTTTTAGAAATTTTTAAAATACAAATGAAATAAAAAACTTTTTTTACGTCAACTTTTGATGAAATAAATAAATAAATTGGAAATTTGGATTTCTGAAGGAATGGCGGGAGAATAGATTTCATTTGATCCCTTATATAAATAGATATAAAAATAGTTTTTGGTGCTTAAAGGGGTTTTTAAAAAATTTCCCAAAAACCCATTACAAACCAAATAAAGGTTTAATAAAAAAAAAATTTGATTTTAAGGGGGGGTTTTGGGGGGGTTTGCATTTGGGCCTTTTAAATTTTTCCGGAAACAAAAAACTTTCTGAAGATTTTCAAATTATAAAAAAAAAAAATAAAAAACGATCTTGATTATACTGGAAAAATTTTTCCCCGGGACTTTAAAAAAATTTTACCAAAAATTGAATTTTAAATGATATATCTTTTAATATTTTTGGGGGTTTATAAAAACCCTACGGGAATTTATCCATTTTTACATACAAAATATCGATACGAAAAACAGTGACATTTTGCAAATTTATAATGATAAAATAACTGATGATACTGAAAAGGGGGGTTTAAACCCCACTTAGCCCCTTTTTTTGTTTGGAAAAAAGACTTTAAAGTTTAATTTGTTAAACAAAAAAAAAACAGGCAAATAAAAAACACTTCTGAAAAAGCGTCTCAACTTTTTAAACTAAGAAAGAAAAATTAAAAATAACTTTTCCCAAAAATTTTTTAACTATAAGGGGACCCAATTTTGTAAAAATCCAAAAGGGAAGTAAAGAAAATTTTAAAAATTATCAAAAAGGGTTTTTGGCAAAATTTTTGTTTTTATGCTGATTTTAAAAATAACTAAAAAATTTTTTAACTGCTTTCCCAAATAAACTGAACCCTCTTTTTTAACTGAACCATATCAAAACATATAATTGTGGTTAGGGTTTTAAAAATTTTGTTTGTTGTTTGTAACATTACCCAAAACCCAAACCCAGATTTATAGGGGTCCAACGCAGTTTATAATTTTTATTAAAAAATTTGTTTGAGGAAGAGGAAATTGTAAAGTTTTTATTTAAAAAAAATTTTTAAAACAAAGTTTTGAAAAAGCCCTAAAAAAGATAAAGGGTGAATTTAAAAAAAAAAAAAAGTTTTGTAGTCTGTAAAAAAGGAATATATAGAAGGTAAAGGGGCCAGACGGAAAAAAACAAATTTTTCCAAAAGGACCAAAGGCCGGGAAATCTTTGTAATAAAACGGGAAAAATTTCCAAAAGGAAAGGTGCCCTCAAATTTAAATTTTAAATTTTGACTAACACGAAAAATTTCCGGTTATTTTTCAAAATTTTAAGGGGTTATGACAGTAAATTTTTATTAGGGCAGCAAATGGGAAAAATTCAAAAAAAAATTTAAATGTTATTCCAAACCAATAAAAAGATATATGGCTTTATGATTTCCGACTTGGTCTTTATTGATTTTTTTCCCGTTTATTTTCTCAATCTTTTGGATAACCTAAAAAAAAATATTCCAGAATTTAAGTCCTTTCAACTAAATTTTAAATTTGTAAAAGTTTTGGGAATTATTAAAGAAAAAAGGGTTTTTACCCTTTGGTTTTCCCATGGATTCTTTTAAAAAAATTAAAGAAAAAAAATTTTCCCTTCTAAAGAAGATTTTTATTAAATTTTAAAAATGAAACACACATATCTGACAATGAATAAAAACATGCAAAAAAATATTTGGAAAAAATTTTAAAATTAAAAAAAAAGGGAGAATATCATATCTATTTTTAAAAACTGACGGGGTTATTTTAGCTGTTGTACAAAAATTTTTAAAAAAACCTATTTTTGGGAGTACTACAAATTAGATCCTGTCTTTTTTTTAATAGCCCGGGTTCCCCGGGGGATGAAATTTTAAAAATTATTTGGTTTAAAAAATTTTTTTAAAATTAAGGGAATGTATCTTTTTTTAAAAAAGGCTGAAGGAGAAAAAATTTATTTTTTCAAACGAACAGTAAAGAAAAACAAAAAATTTTATGGAAAATTATGATCCAAAAAAAAAAAAATACTTTAGGTACCGGGACACCAAAAACCCGGGTTAGGGTTGGGTCATGGGTAAACCCCTTTTACCCTCTGGAAACTTTAAATTTATAGCCGAAAAAAAATTAAAATTTTTAAAATTGAAAAAAGGAAAACTAATTTTATAGTTAAGGGATCGGGAAATCCAAAAAGAATTACAAAAAACAACCCAAAAACGATTTCCTTTTAGCTCCCTAAAAAAAATTTAAAAACCCCAACGAATGGCTTGGGGGGACATAGAAAAAAATATTAAAAAAATTTGAAAAGAAAAAAGAAATTTAAAAAAAATTTTCCCCAAATTTAATGAAAAAAAAAAATTATGTGGGGTTCATTAAAAAATCAAAACAATATAAAAAATTAGGGGAAAAATAAAAAAAAAACCCACAAAATTTATCTTTGACGAAGGCCCTTTGGGTTTAAAAAAGTATATTGTTTTAATACCAAAAAAGATCTAAAGCAAAAAAGCATTTGAAAAGGACTTTTTTAAGTTAATGCCCAAACTCTGTATTCGGAAAAACCCGGGGAAAGGGGGGGGAAATTACGCAAGAGGGTTAATATTAAAAAAATCATGTTGAAAACCTTTTTAAAATATGGGCCAAAACCCTTTTCTTTTGTTAGCCAACAATTTAACAAAATTTGTTTGGTATTCATAAAATTAAAAGGGAAATTTTGTTTTTTAAAAAACCCTTTTGGTTTTTGGGGGAATTGCTTTCTGATTTATCAAAAATTTTAATGTAGTTTTTGGATTATAATTTTTTATGAAAAAGTACGGGGAATTTTTAAAGTTTTTCCATGCAGGGGATTCTTTAGGTATAAAATTTAAAACCCCAAAGAGAAATAGGAATTAGGAAAAAAGTTTTTTTTGATATAATGTTTAGAAAACCCAACTAAAAATTTTTTATTTCGACAAAAAAAAAAATAATAAAAAATTTTAAAAGATAAGTCCCGGGCTTTTCCCAAATTGGGAATTTGGGGGATTAAGAATAAAATGTATTCATATTTTTAAAAAATAAAAAGAAAATTTGTTAAAAAAGGGAAAAGGGAATTAAAAACTTGTTTTTAAAAAAACCAAATTTCAAAAAATTACAAAGATATTTTGGGTTTTAAATTTTTAAACCCCAACTAATCACCCCTTTTTAAAGTTTTTCGTTCTGATAAACACAATGTTTCCAGTAGGGTTAAAAATAAAACATTTTTTTATCATTTTATACAAAAAAAGATATATTTTTGGGAAGGGGGGTTTTTGAAAATTAAAGGCCTATTTAAAAAAATTTTAAAATTAAATTTTCTTAAAAAAACTCTTAAATTAATTTTAAAATTTATAGAACCAAAAAAATGTTAATAAAATTTTCAAAAACTTTTTTAAAGAATTATATAAAAAAAACATCATTTTTTTAAAATTTTAAATTGGGCTTAATTAAAAAAAATAGTTCTTTTTTTCTTTTTTTTTTACATTTAACTTTAAAGAATTACTTTTTCTTTTTTTTTTATTTGTAATTTATTTCCCCTTTTCCTTTTTTCAAATTTTAATTGCATCAACAAGAAAATTAAATGAAATTTAAATTTAAAAATTTTTAAAATTTTACCTTTTTGGAACTAAACCAGGACTAGCATTTAGTTTTCCATTGAAAAACCCACTCCCGGTTTCTTGAGTAAAAAACATGTTAAAAAAAACCAATTTAGGTTTTTTTCCCCTTTTAAATTTGCGGAGCTTCCAGCTCTCGGGAGGACGTCCACTTTCTATTTTTTTTTTTTGTATTTTTTTTTCTTTTTTATTTACTTTTTCAAAAGTTTATTAAAATACCCATTTAAAATTTAAACCAGTTAAAAAATAAAAAACAGAATTTAAATTTTAAATTTTTAACAAAAAATTTGTTTTCATCAAAAAAAGTGCTAGTCACCCCAAATATGTAGAATCTGATGTAATTTTCCGCAAAAGGAAAATTTTACTTTGAAGATGTGAAAATCGTCATAAGGATGAATTTTCAAACTTGCCCCTTGATAGTAAATTTTATTTTTTTTTTTAACATAGTTTAGGGGTTTTGCCCCAAATCCAATGTCAAAGGCCTGGGCTATTTAAAATTTTATTAAAAGGTAAATACACTAAGAAAAGAATCAAAACCAGCATTCCCCCATCTAAATTTTAAAATGTATATGGGCTTTTAAAAAATTAAACCAAAAAAAACCCCGACCCCCGAAAAAAATCTTAATTTTAAAATTATTAAATTCCGGTTTTTTTTCGACTAAAAACAAATTTTTTAAAAATATTTTGGGTACAGCTATTTTTTTTTTTGGTTTTTTCGTTTAAAATTTTTAAAAACAACGATTTTTCCCAGATCCTAACTAAAAATGCATTTAAATAGTTCAACCGTTATTTTCATAGGTTAAAGGGACCGGGCCCCAAGGGCAAAATACTTTTCATTTTATGTATTCTGTGACTTTTTTTTAAACCGGGATCTTTTTTCAAAAAAAACTGTTATATTAAAAAAGAAAACTTCATGTTTATTTTTTTCTATTTTTTTTTCCAATTCTTCTTTTTTTTTTTTATTTTTCTTTTTAATTTGAAAAATTTATTTCACTAAATCATAAAGTGGGTTTTTTTTGTAGCATCTTAAAAGAAATAAAACTACAACAACCCCCTTTGTTCTAGCTTTTGGGTTTTTCTTTTTTTGGAAAACCCTTTCTTATTTTTGGAATTTTCCCTTGGGGGTTTAATAGTAAAAATTTTTTGAGTTTGGGCAGAATTTTTCTCCTTTTAGTGATTTCAACACA
Organism: Mercenaria mercenaria; assembly: GCF_021730395.1. NCBI lineage: Eukaryota > Metazoa > Mollusca > Bivalvia > Venerida > Veneridae > Mercenaria > Mercenaria mercenaria. Next base: position 61,314,251 of record NC_069378.1, read on the forward strand.
GAGTAAAGATAAATTTTTATTTTTTTTTTAATTATTTTATATTCGCTGATTATTTTTCTAACATTTCTGTAATTTGTACTTAATTCCGCGTTTTTAAATTTGGGGCCCGGGGTTTCAACAACTAATCAATTCCAAAGGGTTGTTTCCCTTAAAAAATTTTTAGCTATCATTAAGGGGGTTTAAATTGGTTCAGAAAAAGTAGTAATTAACTCTCCTTTTTTAACTGATTTTTAAACTACAAAGTCCAGTTCATTTTAAATTTTTTTAAAACTTTAGCTTTAAAAATTAAATTAAATTATCCTGAAATTTTTTTTTGTAATATTACTTAAGTCTGCTTTTACTTTAAATTATGAGGGGTGTAAAACATACTAACCCAAAACTCGAATTTTTTTTAAAAAGGCATTATTTTAGAATTGAGCTCTTTTTTAAGGTTATCAAATTTTCGTGTCAGGTTATCACCTCTTGGTGAAACTGCCTTTTTTCCAAATTTAGAAATTTTTAAACTGCAAGGGTTTTTTGGGAAATTTTTTTCTAAAAAAATCTGTTGCTTATTTTAAAATTTCAGTATTTTTTTATTTTTTCTGCTTTGATTTTTAACTGATACCTATTTTGGGGGCTTTTTTTCACTTCATAATCGTCTCTTTTTGTTTTTTCATGTTTAACATACTGCCCTTTTGTTCTTTTAGTTGAAACCAAAGAACTAAACAATTTTTTGCTTTTAAAAAACTTTTTTTTATTTGCTCCTCTTTGTGCAGATTTCCTCTAAGTTTTTTTTAAGGGGGTTAAATTAAAATTTCCATTTCTTTTTCAATTTTTTGGGGGGAAATTTTACTTTGTTTTTTCTTTTTAAAAAATTTTTTTTAATTCTTCAATATTTTTTTCTTGTGCTTTAGTGTCCCCCTTTTAAAACTTTTAAATCTTCAGATTATAGTCTTTTATTAACTTTTAAATTTTTTAAAAAATAAATCGTTTCTTTAAAAGCATCGTTTGGGGTTTTTGGATCTCCTAGGTTTTTAAGGTTATTACCTCCCAATCAAAGCTCTTTTCATTGGGATTATTCAAGTTTTTTATTTTTGTGAAGATACGATTTTCCCTTTCCTTTTTTAATTTTTTGAATTGGGTTTTTTTAGCAAATCACTTAAACAATATCAAATTTTAAATTTACTTTTTACTGTCAGGTTCACTTTTTTGTTCTATATTTTTAAAAACCCCCCTTATATTTACCAGTAAAGTTTTTTTTAAAAAACCCCTTTCCCTTTGGGGGGTCAAATATAAAAAAATCAATTTTTGATTTGTTTAAAAGCAAAAGAATTTGGGTTAAAAATTTTTTTCTTTACAAATATATCATTTTTCGTTTTTCCTGGACTTTTCAAATAAAAAATTAAAGGAAAAAGTTTTTAAAGGGTATCTTTTGGTGGGGGTTTTTTTAGAAGAATGACTTATAGTGTTTTATAGTAAAACTGACTTAAAAAACAACAACAGTTTTTTTTGACGTCCTTGGGGGGGAAAATTTTTGTTATTTCATTTTGAACTTTTTTTCTTCCCCTACAAAATCATCAAAAATTTCTACTTTTTGTTTTTTGGGGTTCAAATTTTCACAAAGGGGGAATTTGGGTTTTTAATCAGCCGAAATATTCCCAAGGGATTTCATTGGATTTTTTTTATTTTTTTTTTGCAATTCCATTTAAAAGTTTAAAAATTAAAAAAAAACTTAATTTTTTTAATGTTCAAGTTTTAGCATAAGGTAAATTTTCAAATATTTTAAGAGGGTTTTTGAAGTATTGCATTAAAGATTTGTTTTTCCGTTTCCAAAAATCCAAATTTAAAATTCTAAAAAAATGAATTTTGGCAAAAAAGGTTAAAAAATTTAAAAGTTTTTCGATTTTCACTTTTTGTATCCCAAAAAATTTTCCCTTTATAAATTTTTAAAACCCTTTCTTACAATATCTTACATTTTTACATTTCTTCCTATTTTTCATTATCTTAGGTTTTTATATAAATGCAATCAAAAATTTAATTTAAAAAAGAAAAGAAAAAACTTAGTTTGGGCCAAAAGTGAAGCTCTTAGGGGAAAAATAATGAAGGAAAAAAAATTTAAAAAAGCTACAAAACGGGACTTTTATCTGAAAATTTTTTAAACCCAAAACGAAGGAATAGAAAGTCAAAAAGAACTTTAAATTTTCAATCAGTTTAAAAACTTACCCCGCAAAAAAACAACAAATTTGAGTAAATAGGTGATGAAATTAAAGTTAATTAAAAAACAAAAAATATTTAAGGTTTTCCACAGCATTTAAAAAACCAATTACATGGGCTCCCCGAAAACGGTGGGTTTTTTATATGGATAAGGACCCATGGGGGGTGAGACAAGAAATTCCAAAAATTTCCTGAAGAATCAGAAGAAAATCAAACAAAAATTTTCATTTGATCCGAGATATTAAATAAAAAAAAAAAAGATTTAGTAAATTTTTGGGTAAAAAAAAATAAAAACCCCCCAAGAAGGTTTGAATTTTTTTTACAGCAAACAAAGATCCAAAAGAAAAAAAGACTAGGGGAAGAAAAAGAAAATATCAAGAAAAAGGCATCAGAGGGATATAAAAAAAAATTGGGGTAATGATTCGGTTTTTAAAACTAGAAAGAAAAAACCAAAAAAAGGTTTTGATCGGGAAACCAAAAAAAATTTAAATTTTAGCCAAATCGGAAAAATTTTTTAAAAAAAAAAAGAAAAATACTCAAAGATACTCTTACTCAAGGGAAAAATTGGGAAAAGGGAAAAAATATTATAACCCCAAAAAAGTTTTTACCAAATGGAAATATGGTAATATAAAAAATTAACTTTTTTAAAAACTTTATGGGCAAAACAAATTTTAAATTTTAAAAGGAAACAAAGAAAACCCGGGAAAAAAAAATTAATACTGAAGTAGAGAATGATTTTTTTGATTTTTTTAAAAAAAATAACAATAAAAAAAAAACATTCAATTAATTCCCAAAAAAAATTTAAAAAGTTTAAAAGAAAAGTCAGGGTTTTCCTATCAATAAAAGTCTATGAATTTAAAAAAATAATTAAGGGGGCAAAGGTTTTGGGAAAGTTTGTCCGGTTTAAACCAAAAGAATTGGGGAATGAGTTGGAGTTAATTTGTTGGGTTTAATTAAGGGTTTAAATAATAATGAAAAAACTAAAAAATAAGGATTACATAATTGATAAACTATTTTAAAAAAGAATTCATCTTACCAAAAGAAAAATGAAAAGTTTTATAAAAATTATTTTTCTTTAATTTAGATTTTAATTTTTAAAAATTTAAAAATTTTGTTTTTTTAAAAAATAAATGGAACCCAAAAAAAAGTATTAAAATTTTTGAAACATTTAAAAATAATAACAAAAATTTCCCGAGTGATTTTTAAAAATCCCAAATTTTTGTTCTTTAATTTTAGTAAAAAAAAACTTATTTGTTTGGGGGGGTAGTATTTAAAACTATGACCACTTGGCATAAAATTTTGTGATGAAATTATAATTTAAAAAAATTCGTTTTTTAATAATGGTAAGGGTTTGGGAAAAAGACATATTTACAAATTGGGTTTTTAAGTTACACAGATATTAATAATTAAATTTTGGAAAAAATTTTAATTTAATAATGGGGGTTATGAATTTGAATTTAAATCAGACCTTTTTTGCCGCAGGGGACAGGGGGGCCAGGGCCACTCCCAAAAGTTTGGAATTTGATTTAAGAGTTTTTTAAGTTTGATTTCAATTAAAATAATTTTTTTTGGGTTTAGAAAAATCCAAAATTTTTATACTTTTCTTTGGGTTTGGGGGAGAAAAAATTTTTAAAAAAAAACGAATGGGGAAACTACAAAACCAAATATAAAATAATCCGGGAAACAAATTTTCATTTTAGGGGGGATTTTTTGTAATTCACTTTTTATGGGAAAATTTTTGTGATATATTTAACTGTTTAAATAAATGCAGATTTTAAAAAGAGCTTATTCCCTTTAAAAAAAAAAACCCCAAGAGTTGGGTTTTGGTTTAAATATTAAAAAATTCAATTAGAATATAATTTAAAATTTTTTGGTAGAATAAGGAATATTAAAGAGGGGTTTAAACAATTTTAAAATAATTTTAAAAGGGAAAATTTAATTTAAAAGGGAAAAAAAAACTTTTTTAAAAAAAATTTTAAAAAAAATAAATTTTTTTTTGATTAAAGTACAAAAAAGTTTTTGATAAAAATAAAGGAATAATTTATTTTGGTTTTGCTCACCAGGAAAAAAAATCATACAAAGGAAAGGGATCTTTTAAAACCCTTAAAAAAAAGAAATTGCTTTCAAATTCAGTCCCTCTTCAATTAGCACAGCTGGAAAAAAAAACTCTGGAAAAAAGCGGAAAAAAACCGCACTAGAAAGTGGGGAAAAAAAAAGGTTGGGAAAAAATTTAAAAAATTTTGCGTAAATTTAAAAAAAATTTTAAAAATTTTAAAAAAAAACCCCGCCCCCCGGCAAATTGGTAATTTTTTTGCAAGGGGAATTTCAAGAAAAGAAAAAACAGTAAAAATAATAATAAAAAAAATAAGGAGGAGGAGGATTTTTCTATGAGAATAAATAGGAAAATTTTCCAAACTGGGGCACGGAAATAAATTTAAAAGATTGATTTTAAAAATAAAGTTTTAAAATTTTAAAAAAAACTAAAAATTTTTAAATTTTTTAAAAAAAACAAATTTTTACTTAATAAAATAAAATAATAATAATTAAAATACATGTTTAGAAAAAAAACAAAAAAGGGGAAACTTTTAAAATATGAATTTTTAAATCCTTTCAATTTTAAAACAGATTTAAACGTCCCTTTGGGAAATAAATTTTTGCAACAAAAAAAAAAAGGATATTTTATTTCAAAATGATTTGGAACTCAATTTATTTGGGTTTTAAAGCTTATTTTGAAGGAAGTTTTAAAGTAAATAAGCTTTTCTAAAGGGAAAATTAGGGTGGGGGAGATCAAATTTCTTTAATTAAAATCAGCCTTTTGGTCTATTTAGTGGGAAAAAAAAATGAAAAAAAAGTTTTTATGATTTTTAAAAATTTTTAAGGGGTTTTTAAGTAAAGAGTTTTGGGTTTAATTTTTTGGGGGCTTTTTAAAAAAAACTGGAAAAAATGAATTTATCTATTTTGAACTACTGGGTTTTGAGAGCCGTTTTTTGGTCAAGCTGGATTTTAATTTTGGGGGTTGGGTTTTTAAAAGAAAGGTATTAACGAAGGTGGGAATGAGGGAAAAAGCTTTAAATTTCCTTAAATAACATTCATTTTTTCAGGGTTAGAAAATAAAAATTTTTCCTCCAATTCCCTTTTAAATAACAGCCAAAAACTTTTTAAAGGATGAGATAATTAATTTTTTTGAGCTGGGGGGAGACCCAGGTAGGGTAATTGGGAAAAAAATTAATTTTATGGGGTTTCCCCGTTTTTTTTTTTAATAATTTTGGGCTTAATTTTATTTTTGAAAGAATACAAAAGCAAAATGGCAAAAACCTTTGGAACTGTGAGCAAAACAACGATAACAACAGATTAAAAAAAAACTTTTAGAAAAACCCGGGTGGTTTTAAAAAAAAAACCCCCCAAAATGTATTTGTTTTTTTTTACAACGACCTTAAAAGTTTAATTTCACAAAAAAGAATCCCATTTTTTAGATAAATTTTAAAATTGATTTCAGCAGATATAGTCTTGCTTTTAGGCTCTTTCGTCTTGAATTTGGTAATGGTGGTTTTTTTATCCAAAAAAACCGAAAACACAAGTAACAAGAATAATGATGATGTAATAAAATTTTTTATTAAACAAAATAATAAACTAATGGGAATCTTTTTAAAAAAAATCAAACCCTTTAAAAGTTTATTTGGGTTTGTTCATTTTTCTTTTTAAAATAAAAAGGGAAATAACCACAGGGGGGAAACCCCCAAGCAATTACATTTAAAAATTAAATTAATACACTTCCCGCTTTAAAAAATCGTATTTACGCCCAAATTTTATTATATGAGGAAAAAGTTTTAAAAAAAACTATTGGAAATGAAATTTTTATTTTTTAAATAAAATTAAAAAATAAAAAAATATAAAATGACATCAAATTTTTTAATATAAAATTTTTAAACCCAAAAAGATACAAAAAAAAAAATTTTGCACAAGCTTATTAAAAAAATTCCACAACTTTTAGATTAAAAAAAATGAAAAATTACATGGAAACTTCCCTTTACCATTAACAAAAACACAAATTAATCAAATTTAAAAAAACGGGGTTTCAAATAAGAGGATTTGAAATTAAAAATTTCCAAAAACAAAATGAATGTCCGCAAGGTCAAAATGGTGGATTTTTAGGACTTTGGCTTTTTTTTTTGGAAAAACCCCTTTTTCCAAGGCCCGCGAAAATAGGTTCCAAAAATATTAGCCCTCTAGGCTTTGGACCCTTCCGGGGCTAGCCAGTACTGGGGTTTGAAAATACTTGGAAATGGATGAAATTTTAGTAGCTAATGATAAGAGAAAAAATGATTTCACCATAAACTACACCAATCAAAAAAAGCAACTAGTAGGGGGTCTGGAGTGATTAATTAACCCCAAAAAAAAAAAAAACAGAGGGGGTTTCCCCGGGGAGCGGCTGGGTTTGTCAGGAATACCTTTGATTAATCTTTGGGTTTAAATGGTAAAGGGGGCATTTGGGCAGGGTTTGGGAAATTTTAAAAATTCCCCCGGGGAAACCCAAAAGGGTTTGGGGTACAGATTGATTCTAAAAGAAGACCCCTTTCAGACGAAATTTCCCATAGGGAAAAAAAAAAAATAAAAATTATAACCCCAAAAATTCTAAATTTTTAAAATTTAACAATGGTAAAACAATTAAAAATTAAAAATTTAGGGGTGTTTTTTGTAGAAATAATTTATTAAAATTTTTTAAAATCAGAAGCAAAGGCGGGTGGGGAAAATCAATTTAAAATGGGCTCTGTTGGGGCGGGGAAACATTGGGTTTTTTACTTAAATAATATGTACTTTGTTTTTATTTTGGGCTTCCTCCGCCGAAAAAAAGTAATTAAAAAACCCGGGGGGTTTAAATATAACAGCATCAATATCAAAACAAAACAAGTAACCCCTTGTGGTTTATTGTTTAAATTTTCATTAAAAAAGTTACAAGATAAAATACCGTTTTATGATTTATTTTATAAAATTCTAAAAAAAATTAACAAACAAAGGAAAAAAATTTAACAAAAATTTTAAATTTTTTTAATAAAATGAGTTAAAAAAATTTTAAAATTATTAAAATTTTTTTTAAAAAAAAAAAAGCGTAATATTTTTTAAAAATAACAAAAATTTTCATACACGTTATATTCCCATACTACTCCCCCAAAAGCGTATACGGAATGACGTGCGTTACCCTGTAACGGGTTTCATAAATAAAGAAGATATTAAAAAAAAAAAAAGAACCCGGAATGAGTGCGTTTACAGTGTTTAAAATTACTATAAATAAAAGTGAACATTGTACATGGAAGTTCCACTAATTTAAAAATAATTGAAAAGGAAGTGATGGCGGTTAAAAGTGTAAACGTTACTTTTAGATTTAAAAGGAAAAATTTTTTCTTGGAAAAACCTTTTAAAAGATTTCTACTGTTGGGAAAGGGTGTTTTTTTACCCCAAATTTAACTTGTAAATTTTTCCCTTTGATTAAAATTTTTATTTTTGATTAAAATTTCCCGGGTTTAAAGCCAAATTCAAAAAATTCCCTTTTGTTTTTCAATTAATTTATAAAATAAGCCCGGTTTCGAAAAGGAAAGGGAAACTGTGTAATGTAAATCTCTGGATGAAAAAAAAAGTCCCAAAATTACAACCCTTTGGGGAAACTTTATCTTAAATTTTTAATAATAAAACCAATCGATGTGTACAAAAACAATATTTTCCCTTTTTTTTTTAAAAACGCTTGTCTAAATTTTTTAAGGGGGGGGGGGGTTTCATAAATTTGTCTTTGCTTGAAATATCCCCATTAAAAATTTTTTAAAACCTCCTCTTGTCCGAAGATTTGTAATTCTTCTTTTTGCTTTCTTTTAAAGTTTCTCCTTTTTTTGTCGCTTTGGGTTGGGTTACAGGGTTTTAACCAATTTTTGGAATCCTTTTTAAATGAATGTTTTTATCCATTCGTGGGATACAAAATCTTCTTTTTAATTATCTTTTACATGGGTTTTTTTTTTTCCCTCAAAAACTTTTAACCCGGGTTTCCGTTGTATTTTTTTCCCTAAAAAGAAACACAATCTAAGAATTACATAATATAAGCAGGTAAAAATAAATTAAGAAACCAAAAAAAAATTTTAAAATTAGTGAATGAGATCCCTCAAAGATCCGCTTTAAAACTTGAAAAATATGGCGAAATGGTTTTTTAAAAGTCCCTTTTAAATTTTAAACGTTTTCCCCTTTTTTGTTCACGTTGTATGTATTATAAGTCAGCAAAAAAAAATGGTTTTGGTGGGTTTAATTTGATTTGGTTTGGTTGCAAAATACGACCATTTTTCAGAAAATATCACGTAAATCCACACATAAATCCCCACATAAATCCCATATAACATTTTCAGATAATACGATAAAACGAAAGTGAAGGAAATATGTCAGTTATTTATAAGCTTTATAAAGGTCCGAAAATAATAAAAAAGTAAAGTAAATATATCAGTTATTTATAGCCGGGTTTTCCGAAAATACGTGAAAACGAAAGTAAAGTTAAAACCTGCGGATTTTAAATTGTCCGGCGTTAGTTGGTTCGGACCGGGGATTGAACGTTAAATTAGGTTAAATAGGGCTCAAAAACATCATGTTTCTAACTACTGGCCCGCAGCCAACTTTGTTCAGCTGGGACATTTGACCCCTTTGCTGTAATTATTCGTCTAAGGATAAACGAAACAAAATTGCAACCCTACGAAACCTTTGTGAAAAATTAAAAGAGAACCATTTAAATTAATAAAGTGCGGTGTTTAGTTTTGCAATTTGAAAAATGTTACATGAAAGATGAATGTTAGATGAAAAATTCATAAACTTCTTTCCTTATTACAATTCGCCGACCATCATTTTTAAAGATATTTCTTGTTAAATATATTTTTGTATAAACTATTCTGTGTGTATATAACATTCAAGATTCCCTAGTGCTCTGTACTGCCATCCATTTTCAATAATAATCAAACATTCACATTTAAAAGCAAATATGGTTACCACTCTTACGCTAAATGTTCTTTAATAAAAGTAAAGAATCGTCAAATTTTTAACGACTTAAAAATATAAGTGACACGCTATAACTGAAATTAAGTAAACATGGCAAATGTAAACAAAGAAATCCGGATTTATATTGCAAAGAAAGTAGGGGAGCACTGCCGCTGTTGTACTACAATGTATTTGTTTTGGGTTATCAGTTCACAATAATGCCGTTCATTCAGTTTTCATTCATTTATAAATTTTAGCTCTTTTTTTCTTGAATAAAATAATCAGTATACTACAACTATTTTTTACAACGTCTTTTATCATTTAATTGTCGTATATTAAGATTAATATCCTTGTTCGAACGAAAGGATTCTACAATGCATAATTGGATTTGATTAAACTCTCTTTCTTTTCAACACTATTACATAACAGTTCGACCTTGTGTTTGGTTGTTTTAAACAAGCGGACCTTATGCCACCCACCCGGTGTCGAAGTCCCGGGAAGAATATAATGTTTGAACTGTCTGCCTATCAGTCCGTCCGTCCGTCACACTTTCCGTGTACTCAGCTTCTCCTACAGTTCCCATCCAATTAAAATAAAACTTGGCATACATCATCATCTTGAAGGGATCATGAGCATATTTTTGGGACACATATATCTGGTTATTATTTTTGGAGATACGGCCCTGTTTTGTACTTTGAATACTACAACTGCAACAGAGCATTTCATATACTCAACGTCTACAAACTACATCCAAATGAAATGGAACTTGGTATACAACATCAGTACAAAATGGGCATGCTCATATTATAGAGACTTCCATTTCGGATTATTTTTTCTGGCATAAAGTCACCGTTAGAATAGCAGACTTAACTAAGTAATAACTTAAGTTTTTTCGTGAAATTTGGGCCAGGTTCTTTACTCAGTAAATATTTACGCAAGAACTCTGATAACGATGTGAATTCTAAATTTGTATTGATTCTTCCTACTGTCATACGATTCATGAAATAAGGGTAAAAATCGTAAAACAAATGTCCTGAAAGAAAGAGAAAAGACTATATAAAGACAGAAGAAAGTGAAAAACATATATTACAACGCAAAAACCATAAAACAATAAAAATATCTCTCACTTATAGTAAGTGGAGTAACATATCTTTTATGACCCGCCTTGAAACAACACTGGCCGGATATTGTTTACCCCTAAGCAATACAAATGTATTGTAATACACAATAAAAGTCAAAGGGTAATTTTAAGATATTTGTTACAATATAGTCAAATAATAGATATCGCAAGTTTTTAAAACGAATGATTAAACAATGTACCAAAACAAAAACATGCATTAATTTAAGAATACAGAATAATATAAACAAAGAAGGTTCGGAAAGAAGCAGAATTATCAGTTCATCAAGGCTATCTTTCAAATTAAAGTTTGGTCATATTATGAATAATAGAAAATGATTTTTCTTTTCTTTTTTTTTTGTTTTTTTTTTTCTTTTTTTTTTTTCTTTTTTTTTTTGTTTTTTTTTTGTTTAAAAATTATTAAAAAATCCCATATGAAGAAAAAAAGATGACCGCGTCGGAGATCGGACCCGGACCGCCACGGCAATAAAAAAGTCTCCAGATCGCAAAAAATAATTCTGGAAAGTAATAAATTATTCATCGTTATATTTCTTAAGAATGTGTTGAAACTCAATTACTGACAGACTATATTTTACGGAAACACATGAGAATTAGTTGCTTTAAGTACATTTTGAGATGAAAATTAAAAGCATTTGTATATTTAATTGCGAATTGAAGACTAAATCCTCCATAGCGTTATTTTAAACGACAGCGGATCTAAGTTTCGGCGTTTCTGAGTTCAACAATTAATTTGTTTTAGATCTAAATTCTCTAATTACGATCTTTTTTGTCAGTGTGAAGTTGCCTACAATTTATAGGCTTTGAGCTATAACAATTTATACCGCCAAAGTCAGACTGGCAGACGACAATATTTTCCGTAACAGCTCCCGAGTACTTACGGATAACGGCGGAAAATGCCGAATTTTTTAAGAAATGTTCACTGTACACACTAAAATGCAAAAAGGACCAAACAAACCATTATAAAATTCAAAACAAATTACACAAAACGAAAATTGGATAATTTTACTACATTTTTAGGGGTATCAAATTTTTGATTTTTTTGCGGAAATTATCTCATTTTATCTGTTATATTTGAAAAAGTCAGTTTTTTGATCCGTTTCCTACAGAGTCTATATGAACTGAGGTGGGTCTATTTAAAGTCAAAAAGGACCAACCAAATATTAAAATATTTTTATAAAAAAATATTCACAATATCCGGAACAAATTAAACTTTAATTTGTGGGGTATCGAATTTTTGATTTCCAAATAGAACTTTTTCTATTGAAGTTTAAGTATTTTTTTCCTTCTTTGTTTATATAGGCAAATTTATCGATTTTCCAAAAGACCGATGTTACTAAAAGTTGGTAATGATGATTGTGGACTTCTTTTATTATTCTATCAAGCATTTCCAGGAGACATGTGTCATAAACTGGATGGCATCTCTCTTGCTAAGATTAGAGTCTACGAGAAAATAAATGCTTTAAATCATTTAACATACCTGTTGTCATTTTTCCGGATCCAGTTTTTTTCAGGTTATCGGGAAAAATGACGTAACCACATGACTTCCGGTTTAAAATATACATATGTGGCGGCCTTAATAATTCTCAGAAACTAGAAGTTAAAAAAATTCAACAAGATTTGCGTTATCTGTCCGCATTATAGTTCCTCTCTTCTATTATGCTTTTTGATTTCAGATACATTTCCCTTCAACGTAAGCCTTACAACATCCTCTGTTCCGGTTGAAGAGATGACGTACATGTGCCAGGTTTTAGACCTTCCATCTGACAAGGACTATCATTTAGTAGCCAGCGAACCTTTAATTGACAATATTAATGTTATGCATCATGCACTTATCTACGGTTGTTCTGACTATGGTATGAAAAATGTATTTTTCCTGATTCCGTATTGAAACATCTGGACTATTGTTTTTATGGCATGACTGATCGATATGCCCAAGCCATAGTGTCACGTTTTGGCCGCGCCGCTGTGCCCCGTTTCTGACAACCACGTTTAGAAAATTTCAACTGGGTGCCGCGATGTGCCAAGTTGTCGCCACGCGCTAGCCATGTGATAGCCACGCTGTTGCCTCGTCGTTCCGTTGTGACACGATTGAGAATATCAAAGTTGGGTTATGCCTTGCTGCCACCACGCATTCGCCTCGTTGTCGCCACGTTGTTCTACGCTGTGTTTCGTTATGCCTCGCTGCCGCCACGCAGCAACACCACGTGCAGCTAAAACTCGTCTCGCATTGGCTGGCTGACTGACCTAAATTATAAATGTAGCTGTACTGGCGGCCATAACGTGACACTATTACCGAAGCAATATCAACCGTCTGGACGCGCTATGTTCACATTCTGTTACGTTTTTATTACGTTGTACCCAGTTTTCGCCAGGTTGTTGCCGAGTTGAAGGCAGCGAAGTTTGAACATGTCCGAAGTTAAAATTTCCAGTTCATGTTTTGTTACGTTTTATCATGTTTCAGCCAAGTTGGTCTACGTTGGCTCACGTTGTAACCACGTTTCCCAACGTAGCTATACGTGGCGGCCAAAACGTAACACTATGACTGGGCATTAGTAACGTTGCTAGTCAATAGTCTGCACATCAACCTGCGGCTCAATAATCTTTTTTTCGGACAAATAACCAGGCGACAAATCATTTCGTTTTAAAGTGGGTTCTGTGTTTGACTTTTGGGCAATATGAAGTGTACAATGTATACTTCTATACAATTTCACACCTGCGACACGTGCAGTGTTTTCGAGTCTTATTGGCGTCGCATTATTGCATGTCGTTTTCGACATTGTTATTTTTTCTTGTCATTATTCTCAAAGTGTTATAATGCGTAGAATGTCATTGCATTCTTCTCATAATGTCACTGTTTAACAAAATTGGCTAGCCTGCTGGCCGAAAATTTACAGTAAATAGCAAACTATCACACAAGAGAAGAGATGCATGGAACTTTATGCAATTTATGTGTGCAGTCTCAACTGTATCACATTACATGTGCTGCTTGTTTTAGGCTGAACACCACTAAATCCAGCTCTTCTTTATTTCATATAAAATCCACTTACTTCATAACGGTTTTTCGACATTTTCTAGCATATCAGATTTTCAGAGACTTATATTCCCATAAAGAACTAGATCGCTACTTTACAGAAACAAAAAAGAAAAGGGGGTGTTTACTTTTATATAAGAAAACTACAGTTCGGTAAATACAACCCGCTGAATTTACTACTTTTCGCTTCTTTCAATTTCTCTTTTTCGATACATTAAATTCTTACGCCGCCATTTTTACCCAGCAAGCGATAGGAACATGCCGATTTCAATAGAAAGCAAAGTGATACATACTGAAAACACGGTAGGGTAAAAGTAAGCACGTTGCTGTCGAGAAAATGCACTATGAAAGGAAAAAAGATTAGTACTATTTATATTTGGACTACTTGTGACTAGACCAGCGGAGGCTTACATTCTATTTGATAGTGATCAGCCTTTTATTCAGAAGAACATTGTTAGCCTTTAAATAAATTGATTTTTCTTTCAGCAAAGATCGAGCCAAGTCACCTTTCGCCGTATCAGTGCTTTATGAACACGATTAATGGTTGTAATGAGCTAATAGCTATCTGGACAGTAGGGTCCATGGGAATATGCTACCATGAAAACGCTGGGTTTAGAATTGGAAAGACCGGGTACAAGAAGGCAGTGATAGAGGTAATGCATGCAACGTATTGTCGACTAACAGTTTTCATAATGAATTGCATTCTTATATATCTTACTATAAAAAGTGACAGACTTGCATAAAATAGAATCCTGTAACCCGGGCCAACAACCGAAAACGTGCAATAACCGGTTATTGGACCGCTGTAATAAGTGACGTCATATTTGGCGTCATTTTCATTGTGTCGATCATTAACGCCGAGGTGTTAAATGATCAAATGAATTAAATAACAAGCATTTATGTTTGTAATGAACAACCAAGTAAACGACAATGACGTATCTTACGTGGGTTTTAGCCCAAGCCTGTTTTGGCACTTGGGCTATCTAGGTTAAGTATCGCTCATAACCAGAAAAGGAACATGACTGCCGTTTAATAACTGTATAGTATATCAACAGTTGCGGCTTTTAGAATGCAATGTTTGGAGTGTGGTTTAAGTGCGGTTTATATAATAAATTGCAAAGCGTAAAAACCTGTCAACAGCCACCAGAAGGCAATGTTTGAGATGTAAGAGGTTTTTTTTCTACTGGAAACTGTTTGCTTACTTGTCATCGATTCGGCAATATAAGGGATACTGAAAATTATTGTCTAACAATCATTTACACAAACACCGCCGGACTGTCCAGTGAAGCATTTAGCTAACAATTGTTGCCTTTTAGATTTGGTCAATGTAAGGGTTTATCGACCTGGGCAACTTGTTATCGACCTCATTTCTTAAAAGACAACAATAGTATAGTATTGACTGGTCATTAAGTTATATTGAAACAGTCTACTTACCACATTATTGACAAATTCAGCATCTCTTTAAGTAAAAATCCTTCAGACAAAATGTCTTTTGTTAAATCACCATGGAGAACATTCACCTTGCGCGGTGATCGAACTTACAACCCCTAGTTTCATAGTCTTAAAAAAATTGAAAGGCGAGTTTCAGCGAGCCTATCAGTTGATTTCGTCACGGAGCTACTAACGAAGTAAAGCCATCTACTGGATAATTATTATGTTTTATTGTGTATTTTAGACATTTGAATGCGCTTACCAATAGTCAAACGAAGCGCGGGAAATTTAACCCCTGTTAACCGAAAACATAGAGTTTCTGTTTAGTTTAATCATATAATATAGCGTAACGTTATGTAATTTTAGTCAATTAATTTTCCTAAAATATATTATAAGGAACAAATCACAAGCATCAAGGTATTTGATTGTATCCAGTTTTACGTAGAAAGTAAAAAATATTATTACATGAATAAACTAGCCTTACACAAAGCTTGGAAATTATTATGCTACGTTGCTCTAGTGTATTGATGCTGTAGCCGTAATAGTTACAGAACAATATAATTGAGCCGCACCATGAGAAAACCAACATAGTGGGTTTGCGATCAGCATGGATCCAGACCAGCCTGCGCATCCGCGCAGGCTGGTCTGGATCCATGCTGGTCGCAAACCCACTATGTTGGTTTTCTCATGGCACGGCTCATTATATGTTTTTCATATCTAGATCTTTTTAAGGTATATTTAAAGTATATTTAAAAAAACAACACAATATTATCGTGCACTTTTGACCAGTATCAGCCATACAGTTATTGCTTATCTGTTTTAAGTTACACTGGAATAACCCAATGAAGACAAACACCTATACTGATGGATCAGGACTAACTATTTACCTGATGCCCAATCTCAGAACTTACGATGCTGGGATGTTTGCGATTGGACAAATGCAGCTAGAAATTCCCCCTGGAAAAATGCGGCACACCGAAAACTCCACATGTAGCTCAAAATGCACTATACAGAGCATGACAGGCAATATAAACATAGTTGGAGCACTCAATCATATGCATTACCTAGGTATATGTTATAAAATCGTTCACTGGTTGTAGGTTAAAATGGGAATATCCGAGTATAGGGTAACTGTTTATGCTTTGCCAAGTTATCATCAAAATGTTACGCGAGAGCCGAAAAATCTTATCCACACCTACACCCAGTAATATAATCATTTTTTGGCACCCCATATTCAACAAATGTACGTGAAAAAGAAAATAAGTGTACGATTGTCGCGTAATCTGGAGATTCCCAGTACCAGTAATAACACAAGAAACTTCTGCTCAGAATGCAAGGACCATGTTTTCTAAAGGTCGTGGATGTAACCATTAGTTGCCACACAGAGCCATGTTTTACTTTCTCAAGTTGAAATTTACCCTGAATAGATACAGACTGTTTCGAACTGAAGGGTATTTTGGAATATATTAACAATCTTATATGGCACATAAACTTGTTAATGTTTGTTTACATACACTATATGAAGCAATTGTTCATTTTTTTTTAATTATGAAATTTAGATCTGATATACCTTTAATATCTGTTAGCAACACCTCTGAAGAGGAAATACAAACCTCAAAATGAAGGAGAATATGAGGGCCTTACATGACTGCATGCGAAGCACCAAGGTTTTCCAACTCCAGGGACAGCCGGGAATGAGAAACCGTTTCCTATCCACATTTTCACGAGGGTCGGAAAAAATAAATCTCAAAGATATTGTAAATTATAAAATGGCGCATGTATTTTATAACTTCAAAATTATGAGATCATAATGCGCACGTGTTACTTGTCTTCTCTCTAGTTTAAAAATAAGGTGCTCTAATACCGGGATATCCTTGTCTTTTTTCCCGCTAGGCAGGTATGAACGTATCTTTTCAACTAGAATAGTTTCTTACCAAATCAAAGAATTAATAAATACGTGTAATTATTCATCCTTTGACTTAATTAACCTCATTTTTGTGAAAGCCATGTACAGGAATTAGAATTCAGTCTACCCTGTGACGTTGCTTTAGCAATGTTGCACAGTACATAATAAATTAAATGAGCCGCACCATGAGAAAACCAACATAGTGAATTTGTGACCAGTATGGATGCATGCTGCTCGCTTTCAAAGCTGATAAACCGTTAGCGAACAACATGGATCCTTACCAGACTGCGTGGATGTAGTATGGTCGCAAATTCACTATTGGTTTTCTCATGGTGCGGCTCAATATTATATTTCAGGTTCAGCCGCCACGTCTCAGATGGTGTCAGAAGATGGGGAAGTGATCATTTTATCTCGTGAAGAAGTCTACAACTACGATTCCCCAAAATTTGTTGTGTAAGTATTAATATTCTCTGTTATTCGAAACGAACTTTTAGGTTACTTTAATGATGATTAAATAATTAGAATAATTCGCCACCCCGCGGAATATACCAATACTCACCGCGGTATAACAGTACGGGTTAACCTGTGTACGACGGCTTTTCAAAAATAACGTAGTACTTAGGTTAAACGTGCTTTACGTCCACCTCCAACGTATGAATGACGTCATATTCTTGGTAAAGGTAGCGTTTACTTGTTGCCGATTTTTGCGAAATTTCTGATATACACGTGATAAGTTAGAAATTAGCAATCTGAATTAATTTTCAATAGAATAAAGCGACGTCGCCGGTGTTACATAGCTGAGGTAAGTAAACGTCCCGTGCCAGTCAGCGAAAACGAAATTATAAAAAATAAACAAAAAAAAAATCCACACATTTTCAAGTCAGACGAAGGATTTCAAGTTACAATGATAAAGTGTGCAATTTAATAAGCACAATAGATGGTTTATGAATGCAGACGTCTACATTTTTTTTAAAAATTTATAACATAACATAAAAAAATATACTTTTTCAGTTTTGACGATCCGCTGGTCATGGAGCCTGGGTATAAATTGCAGCTTAAGTGTCACTATAGATCAACGTTACAGAGCGAGACGACGTACTACGGGCAGGGTACCTAAGACTAAATGTGTTTTGCTTTGATTATGTATTACCCAAAAACTAACTGGACTGCTCAGGGTATGTTTCATATTTACCATGTATGTACACGATTTTGTCTCTATAACTACCGTATATTTTCGTTTATTAGACGCATTCGCTTATAAGACGCACCCCGACATCGGACATTAGATCTTGGGTTTTCTTTTTCGCTTAATTTCCTTGTAATACACCTTATAAGATGAACTGGAAACATTACTCCTAATATTGCGTCTTATAAGCGGAAAATATACGGTATCGAAAGGGAGGAACTTTAGACTCATGTATGGGTGATGCGGGGAACAGAAAAAAAATCATATAAATTATCAAACCGGTTCTCATTTTTTAAGTATGTGAATAGATGGAGAATATTTGTTTAATTCAGTGTGTAAGACTGAAATTTATTTCATACTCTTCAGTTCAATACTGAAATTTATCAGCGAAATAAAAATTAATATTTTCACTGTTTGAATCATTGGAAATATCATTTTTGTTTTTCACTGGTACGGAACTATACTTGAATGCGAAAGAATATGAATAATAAATAATGGAAAATTTCTTTTCAAAATGTATTTCAATAAAGTTCAGTACAAAATCCTAGCCTACATCTAAAAGGTTCTACATGATCACTCCCAAGTCAAAAGCTGGGACATGATAGAAATGTTAAGGCCAATTAGGTCCTGAGGAACCTAAGATTTTGCCAAATACTAGAACCTTGTTGTGCAGAAAGCGGAGCTGTAAGTACTCTGCTCCTAGACTATTGAACTGACAAGACAAGATATTTCTACACTGCTTACAATACTTTTATAAACCATTTGAGCCGTGTCATGAGAAAACCAACATAGTGGCAGTCTACTCAGGATCCATGCTGTTTGCTTTCAAAGCCTGTTGCAATCAGAGAAACCGTTAGCGGACAGCATGGATCCTGACCAGACTGCGCGGATGCTGGTCGGAAACCCACTATGTTGGTTTTTTCATGACACGGCTCATTTCTGTTAACTCTTTGGAAGCTGATATTTTTCACATTTTATATGATATCTCTATCCGTTTGTCTTATTTTGTTTTATACAATGTATCTTTATTTTGATGTTACTTAATTCAGAAAGCAATTATTGTTTTTTCTTGAATTTGTAATCTCTCGTATTTTTCAAATGTACTTGCATTCTGTAAACCATAAAAAGACAACTGTGTAAATGTGGTATAATAATTATAATAATAATAATAATAATAATAATAATAATAAAAAGTGACCACAGTTTTAGCTTTTATATGAAAAAAGAATAGCTGTAAGCTGTATATTCAATCTGTAGTTTTAACTCTATACATAATCAACATCTTAAAGCTAGATATGTAGTCAGCAGTTCTAGAATTAATATTCAATCGTCAGGTTTAGACGGAATATTCAATCAGCAATTTTAGACTAGATATTGAATCTGCAACTTTAGGCTAGATAGATAGCCAGCAGCTGAAAAACATTCAGGTGGATATTCAGTCAGAAATTCAGTAAGCAGCTTTAGAGTGGATATTCAGTTAGCAACTTTGACAGCTTTAGACTAGATTTTCAAACAATAGCATTATGCCGGATATTCAAACAACAGCTTAAGGCCATTCATTAAATCAACTACTTAAGGTTGGATGTTCGATCACATTCTATAGGTTACTTCAGTTGTTACCATGGTTATTTCAGGCTGTACGTCAAATGGGGTGTTTGACTCTTGTGGTGTTGCTACGACAGGACAGGGCAACTGTGATGTTGATGAACTCGGCAATGCTACGTATGTACTACATTTGAGCTGCGCCATAAGAAAACCAACATAGTGGCTTTGCGACCAGCATGGATTCGCGCAGTCTGGTCAGGATCCATTTTGTTCCATGCTGGACGCAAACCCACTATGTTGGTTTTCTCATGGCGCGGCTTGTTTTATAACATTCTGGTTCATAATGAGATTACATGTAATTATCACTACAGAGTCTTAATTACTCTTTTTGAAAGAGTCGAGCTGGTAGTGCGAATGCTTTTAAGTTGTTGTGTACCGTCTCAAACTTTCAGACGAAAGTATTTAGGGCGAAAACAGGACTCCATAGTCTAAACAAATCGTTCACATATATTTGGTAAAACTCGCTTGTCTCAAAATATGTTCAAAATTGTATTTGTTGGAAGTGACCTTGGGTATGAAAACTACGACAAATATCCAGCAAAAAGAGCCATGTTCCAAGGATGCAATCGCTCAAATAAAAACCTCTAAACAATGTTTGTGTGGATGTATGATTGCTCTGTGGACAAAAATAGATTCACAATATACATATACACAACGTAGACGAAATATGTACTAGTTCTGCAACAGAGATATTGCGCGATATTAGGAACGCAATATTATTCCGCAAAAGAACGAGTGCATATGTCTTGACTGTTTTACAGATCTAATAATGTCTTTATTCCGTATGCATTCAAAAGTGTTATATAAATTATATTACTTTGTTCTGAAACCTGAGTAGAATTAAAAATATCGCCGCAAATGAGCATATAAACACGACGAATTACAATTTAATGACGTCACAAATGACCTCACGCGCTCGATATTAGATTTGAACGTCAATACGAAAGAGTATTGACGTCTCAAGTTTTACTGTGAAAACATGGAGATTGGAAATACGTGTGATATAAAATGAAAGCAGTGATCGAGGCGCCGCCATGAAACGGTCTCTTAAAGCACTTTATGTTAAATTTGTACGTTACTTTGCAAATTTCAAATTATGCATGAATACCGTAAAAGAAAGTTATCAAGCATTATAATTCAAGTTGAACATATAAAACACAACACAGCAAACAATGACTACAATCATACCTCGGCACGGTACGGTACATAACGGCTGATACAGTGGGACGCCATATAGTTTAGACTCTTCAAAAAGTTCCAAAAGTTTATTGGCCCTTATGAGCATCTGACATAAACATAACATATCATACAACAACATGGCATTTTAAACTAGATGTAATTATTGTCAACAATGTACGAGGAGGATGAGAAATGTGATTCCATATCCTAAAAGCAAATTTTACGACTGTTACGCCTCACCATTTTGAAAACAAAAACCGCTCCTGATTGGATGTTTGCAGACAGCGTGTCCAAGTTACCCTTACGAAATGGTCAAAAAGCTGCGAACTTGTCGCGAACATGCTGCGAACGTGCCGCGAACATACCTATTCGCAGGAAGTATTCGCGGGATATTCGCTGCTACCGCGATCGTGCCGCGATTGGTTTGATACTAGTTCGCGGGATATTCGCAGGAAGAGCAATGCTCGCGGCATGTTCGCAAGAAGAACTTAGAAGATTATAATCTTTTGGTAAACTGTTACTGAAGAGCTTTTATAAGGGCAGGTAATTGTAGATCAATTAATTTGTAACATTATTTGTAAGGTTACAGTATGAGTCTGATAAGTTAATTACAACCAGATATTCTGGACATGTTTAGAAGGAAATCTGTGTGCATTACAAACAGTTTTCATAAGTGATTCTTACAGGCTGATAGGAATATATACTTTTTTGTGGTAAGTCAGAAAATTTATGTTTAATATCTGTATTCATATATCTCAGTAAACATAAGGAATTTTGAAAATGAAATAGATATGCTTAACCTTTTGCAGAGCTGTATCAGATTATCTAAAAAGAAATATAAAACTAGCTTATTTTGGCAATTTTTAAGCTTCTTACGTCTGACAATTAAAATGTAAAACTATGACAGATTTGTAGTGATACATATAACTTATAAGCAGTGTGAAGAAAAACAATGGGATGAAATGAATACATGCATTCAGACACTTTTATTGAAATGACAAGTAACAGTTAAAATTCAAACATATAATATCATTAAAACTTTGTTTAAAATGCTCCAAATATGATATGAAAAAGTTCAGACATTGACAATTTGAATTTGTTACAACCTCAGTGTTCAAGTTTATTCAGTAAATTTATATTCCTGATTCCTACTAATTCATTTGTTTTTGCACTTTTTCTGTACATGCTTTTTTGTACACAATTTCTGTAGAGATGGTTTTCAGCTAGTTCGCGGCATGTTCGCAGCAACTTGTTCGCGGGATGTTCGCAGCAACTAGTTCGCGGAATGTTCGCAGCAACTAGTTCGCGGGATGATCGCAGCAACTTGTTCCCGGGAAGTTCACAGCTATTTGTTCGCGGGAAGTTCGCGGCAACTTGTTCGCGGCAAAACTAATTTGCATGTGAAAAGTGAACACCAAACGAACTTCCCGCGAACAATTATACCAATTGTATCAAAAGTGTTTGCGGCATGTTCGCCGGATATTCGCAGTAATAATCGCAGCAAGTGTTCGCGGCAAACTATAATATTTCCATAAGGGCAAACATTTTCAGCAGTACCATGGCCACGAGCGAAAATATTTATACATAGATCTGACGGACGAAACAGTTTCAGATCGCTACCGAATGAGATTAGATTTTTATCGCACCTAATGACCGATTAGCAAAATCTGGGAGAAGTCAGTACTGTTTATAGCATAGTGCGACAAGGGAGTTACAGGTGCATGCAGAGTTGTGTGCCAACATGTTTAGGTATACAGACAATAAACTGCCAAATGGCACCAAACTGGTTTTCGCATTTTTGCAGATTTAAAGAGTTCTGATTATCTTTAGAACAGTTTCCCTATCTTCATTGCATTTTCCTGCATCGTGAAATAATTGTACTATGTACTTAGGACATGTACCACAACAACAACTTGCGGTCTGATTTTTACCTTACTGTACAGTTTATTTATTTTACTGAAAATAGTTTTTCTTTCATCAAACGTGACTCTATTTACATTCACTGTGTTCATGCATTGCCTTTAGAAATTTAGCTTCCAGGAACGTTTTAATTATTTATTTATTTATTGTAATTTTTGGGCCTGAAGCACTCATTTTTGGTAATAATGTCCACAAAATAACATAGCCAGGCAGATATGATGTCTTGAAAGTAGAAAGCTGGTATCTATTTTCTAGATCGAGGGGTGCTTTGGCTGTGCAGCTGACAAGTAATTGTGTCCGCTTGATTTGTGCATGAATACACGGTCGGCAACACTGATTTACGTTATACGCAAAAGTCAAACTGTAAGGCTAGTCATAGTCATTTACTGTAAACCAAAGCGATATCTATCCAGATGTTAACGTCACATGTCTTGCTTCAATCAGTAAAAAGCAACGTTGCAAAATGAGCTGGAATTAAAAATGTTTTGTTTCGAACCGGCGGCTACAAATGAGCCGTGCCATGAGAAAACCAACATAGTGGCTTTGCGACCAGCAAGGATCCAGACCAGCCTGTGCATCCGCGCAGTCTAGTCAGGCTCCATGCTGTTCGCTTTTAAAGCCTATTGGAATTAGAGAAACGGTCATCGAACAGCATGGATCCTGACCAGACTGCGCGTATGCGCAGGCTGGTCTGGATCCATGCTGGTCGCAAAGCCACTATGTTGGTTTTCTCATGGCGCGGCTCAAATATCAGTTTTAAATTCGGTATCTCCTATTCTGTTCAATGAATTTGAACAAAACAAAGGTTAGAAACATTTCAACATTTTTATTACGTTTTCAGTCACCCTGTAACAGCGAGAAGAAATGAGCGTCTCTATGGTAACTGTGAACCGGGTATTTGCAAAGAAGGATGCTTGGATGTAGTACGCGACATTTTCAAGGAACCGTGTTTTCAGGGACAGACTCTTATAGCTATTAAGGAGTTCATGAATTCTGATGATGTCGGAACAAGATTGGGCATCATGGACTATTTCTATCGTATAGATTCATGCAACGCTGAACTTGCAAGAGAGCAATGTAGCAAATGGCCGCCGAAACCTCCTGTAGGTGGCGCTGTTAGTGAAAATATGACGTCATCCGCTTTACTTGTATTTTTCGCAATTTTCCTTTCTTACATGTAACCCCAACATAGCAGATATTAGCTTATTTCACATTTAAATAGAGATATGTGATGTTTTTATTTTTTATTTTTTTTTACATTTTGATCAGTTAGTTTAAAACATTGAAGAATATTACAGTATTTAATCGGAAAAAAATGTGCTACAAACCCTGTTATCTAGCCGAAATACAAAACAATCATCACGCGTGTTGTTTTAGTAAGGACCAGTGTTATAATACGCCCCTATGTAAAATATCAAATTATAAAACATTTTACTGTTTGAAGATGCAGATAGAAATATCTGGCTCGAGAGTAACTGTTAAGGCGGTAATGAGGCTTTGCCGAGTTCCCTCAAAACAGTTACCTGTAAGCCAGGTATGTCCATCCGCACCTTTCCCGGTAACATACTTTTTTCTTGCATACAGTATTCTCCATTATAAACCATTTTACTGTTTGAAGATGCAGATAGAAATATCTGACTCGAGAGTAACTGTTAAGGCGGTAATGAGGCTTTGCCGAGTTCCCTCAAAACAGTTACCTGTAAGCCATGTATGTCCATCCGCACCTTTCCCCGGTAACATACTTTTTCCTTGCATACATTATTCTCTATTAATTAAGTTATTAAATGAATGATTTTTATTTAAGCACTATTTTATAACTGTAGCGTATGAATTTACGGACTCATTTATAAATTACATCACGAGAGTAAAACAAAAACCTGAAAAATCTTGTTTGGGATACAAGAAATGATATTGCTTAACCAAATATGTGTGGTATATGATCTGTATGTTCCTAACACGTAGAAATAGTAGCATTTAGTATTTGATTCGCTATTTTTGTAACACAGATTTTCAAATTACTTCTTTTCATATTTCAGAAAGCACATATGAATTATACATCACTCTAAAGGTCTCGAGTGATCGTTGTAGAAGTTTCTGTATTTTGAAGATATCTCTGATTGTTTAAATACTATAAGAAAAATATAATTTCCGTACGAAATGGGTTTTAAAGTCAAGCCTTCAAGTTTCAAAAAAATCATCTTTTGAATGAGACCTGCCCCCCAAAATAGTTAAAAGTGGACGTTTTTATAAATTTTCTACAGTGAAAAGGATAATAAAGCATACAAACGATAATTTCCAAGCTTTAGATTTTTTCTTTATGGTAAGTTAAAGTCCTCAGTTTAGTTAAAGAACTGTAAAAAGATCCTCTGGAAGCATAGACTGCAACCAAAAAAGAATAATAGCAGGCTCGGTTTGAATGAGTCTGTTAATAAGAGGTAATGAAATGTGCAACACTTCTGTCGCCCCCAAAGCCCCGGTTTAAGCACAACTCTATTGCAAATCTACTGAATGGACTCCATGATCCTAAAGGGCCAGAAAAAATATAATAACAATGAATCCAAGTACGGGGAGACTTTTTACAGCCACCATACGGCACATAAAAATTGCTGTTGATTTTAAAAAAAGTACATAGCGTCATGCGGCAAATAGTATTCTAAACCGGAAGTCAGTTCGAAACGCCATGACGTCCCTTTGTTTACAGACGTAAATTTTCAGGCCTTTATTTAGTGATTTGCTCTTGAATAAAGCCATTGTTTGTTTCTCCCTGTCTGTTCTGGGGGCTTTATCTCACCCTGTCCCTCTGGTCAGATCGCTTTGTGTTTGTACTAGTAGAGGATGAATTACGCTTCCTGTATGGCTGTGGTTGCTTTATATAAAGCACCTTTGAACGTGTTTATCAGGAAAAGGGCGCCATATAGATCTGGTATAATAATAATAATAACTTGTTATACACAAATGATTTGTTTTCGTGAGTTATAAAAATAAACACGTATTGTATGCAATAATTCATATTTAGACGGCGTCGTTAGTCATGAATTAAGAGAGTGATCAAGATTTTTGCAGTCAACAATTCTTCTAAATGATTTATCAACACTTACTGATAAAATAATTGGAACATATTAATTATTTTTATTCTAACCGTGTGCACATACTTTGCATTTTGCAGTACTTCGTTTGAGATCGATACTTTATTCGGCGAATTATACGCGGTAAAAATCAATCACCTACTTGGAAAGCGTTGCCATTGGTGCTTTTTAATTTATAAAATGGACTGGTCTATCATTCAATTTGGACAGCATCGCTTATTATTTAAAGGGGTGTTCATTGAAATTTTACTTAGTGAATAACTAACATCCATGCAGGCTGATCATGGTCTGCACTGGTCGCAAAGGCAAACTCACTTGCCACTAGCAGGCTAAAGGTTTAAGTATAAACCAGGAACAATTGTGAAAATGTTGTTTTCAATAACATCTTAGGTTTGATATTAAAGAAATCAGAAGACAGTATTTATTCAAAGTTTATGAAATGTGGTATTCAAAGTTTATGAAATGTGTGAAGTTTCTACACATAGTAAACGACAGCAAGGCGACACTCGATCATCAATACACACCAGGACATTTCGTTTATATAGCAATTGCTGCGGATCGTGTTAGATATGGAATACATTATGCCACCTACTGGAATAGGTGATGTCACATAAGTGCATTATATTATGAACATACATACTATAGTATTCTTCCCAAGAATACATAATAACACCTATTCGTCGAAGATATTGTTATCTTATTTGAATAGCTGATTGTTTTTGATATCCCCAATATGAATAAATAAATGAATAAGTTGGGTTTTACGGCGAATCGACACGAAAAGGTCATATATCGCCGACCAACATGAATAGCTGATATCACAAAATTGTATACAACAGTTGAACTATAACATGCTAGACACGATTGGTTCTGCCTTTGCGACCAGTGTACAACATGATCAGCCTGCACATCCGTGCAGTCTGATCACGATCTGCACTGTTCGCTATTTAGTCAGTATCATTTTGGTAAGTATCCCTTTTAACAGTAACTGGTACTCCAAATTGGAAGATGGAAAAGTTCATAATAGAAATTTTAGTGGTAAGGGTTAAACGACACCCCACATAATTGTATCAGCAAACACGATCAATCACGATCCATTTAATCTAAAACTATCCCCTTTCAACAATACATTCAGCAACTATTTGTTATTGAGATTATCAAGATCAGATAATTATTTATTTTTCTCATAACGGACAGATTAATACAATTTACAATTCAATACCTGTACTTAAATATATTTCCCCTATGACTGTACCTGGGTATTGTCATTTTCATCAGCGAACGATAATCGCAAAATCATTTGATTATTATGCACGCCTATCAGAAAACTGTTCATTCGGTGAGATTGAGTTCATTTATTCCACATTCAAATATTTTTTTTTCTAATTTATTAAAGTCGCAATTATGCGCTCTAACATAATGATATAAGAGTTGTTATCATCATTGCAAAGTCTTTATTCTATTTTGCTGAAATATGAAACGATAATGATCCTTTCTATCTTATTCAGTTTAATTTTCTGTACTCCAGAAACAGACGATGTAATAAGGATTTCAGTTAAAACTTTTATTACCTTCACAGAACTTTTGATAAGAACATTATGTATGACATACATTACAGGGGTTTGGTTAAACATAGTGGATTCTTACAGTTCAGCACCACATAATTGAAATGATTTTGAAGAATTTCCCTATCCAAAAGCACGTCCCAAAGAACACCAAATGCATCATCTTCAAATACTTTGACAATTTAGAGTTGTGGTTTGTAGTTCGCAATCAGATATCATATTCAGAGACTAGGGAAAGGCGAAATTACATGTTGTAAAATTACTTACTAATTTCTGATTTTACTAATTAAATCTTACGGCTACAAATTTAATATTCCACCAAACAGAGGCAACATGGCTGACCTAACTATCATATTAAAGCATACAAACAAACACAGATTGCGTTCATGTACATTCTGGGCTAGCTAAGAAAATACAGAAGCTACAATGCAAAAAAAAGATTCTGTCCGAAAACAAGTTCACTCCATGGCGATTTCACTTAGAAATTTAATTCGTAAGCCGTTTACAATCGTTAGCATGCGGGATAATAGCCGGTTAGCTTATTCGAGCACATAGACATGTTGCTAAGTCATAGCACAAGGGTTCCTTTTAATTAAAAAAAAAGATCGACCGTTACTGCAGAAAAGATATAATTACCAATTACTGAATAAAATGTTTTCTTTTAAATATCATAAAGAAATAAAGCTTATTTGCATAATACTTATTCATTTCTCCATGACCTTAAAGCCAATTGTTATTTATCTTCTGCCCAGGTTCGTTAGGCCTTTAATAGTTTCCTCATGCTGATTCATATATATATATATATATACTTTGACAGGTGAAGTTGTTGCAAGCAGTCTATTATTATTTCATCTTATACAGGCTAAACATGTAATTATTTAGATTATGATATTGATAACAGTAATTGTTAAATTACCCATGCACATAATAAATTATATGAAATGCTCTTAATTCTGGTGCCAACATATGGTTTTTAAAAATTGGCGATTGTGTTAAATATGTTTTCTAAACATTTCTTCAACAGACGAAGTCGTAACAAAAAAGATCATTCTACTTTTTTACATATTCGTACGCCTGTTGTCACCTTTAAGTATGTAAAATGTATGTTTATGGTTTACAAAATTAAGACCAGAAATGTTTGTTCAATGTATTAGTGAATTAATGACTGCTCCCTGTATACTAATTTTACTTTCAGCTTCACCGTACCTTGTAATAATGATTTACACGTCACTGTGTTCTTCCATGCCTACTTTAAAGAATTGTAAATCACTACATTTATTAAACATCAAATGAGATAATAAAATATGTACAAACAAAAAAGGTGAACAGTCCATAGTCCGCTAAAATAGATATATTAATGCTTTGAAAATAATATAAATAAATATGAAATTAACAACTACTTTTGAAAACATTCACCAAAGCAGGTGAGTTAACAAGCCATTAACAATTAAATATATTCAAGACATATTTACTTGTCTTTTGAATATTCCGCCCACATCGTCCACATTGATACAAATCTCAGTTATATGAAACATATTACGTTATATATACAGCCTATATAAATGTTAATTTGTTTCTGCACATTTTGCTCTGTAGTTTCCAGGACTACTTTTAGTATTTTTAGTACCGCTTGTATCTGTGCTGACTGTTTGTCGTCCTATTTTCTGTGATATTATTGAAACAAAGATTGAGGCAACTCTACGATTTAGAACGAAGGAGACAAAAATGAAAACACCTTGTAAAGCATTCACACCAGCAACAATGAAAGAAAACCAAGTAATTCCCAAAGAACTGTCAATGATGAGTAAAGGCCAAGCAATGCCAACTATTGTACAGAGACGGAGACAAATATAAAAATGGTTACGATCTCGTGTACCGTGCACATTTGGAGTGGATCTGATTATGTGAAATGCCAGTGAGAAAAACACGATATTGGAAACAAAAAGCAAGCATGCTGGTGTGATGAATGTGAAAATAAAGATATAGAAATCCGAAATGAAACAATAATATTTTCCATATCCAATATCTGAAGCATCTGATTTCAATAGACTTGCAAAAATAGTTATCAAAACCAAAAAGATTGGAAAGCAAATTATGTAAAGTGAATATTTAAGAAACAAATAGTTATCAGATTGGTTTTGGGCAGGCCGATTGTAATAAAAAACCTTAAATGTATGAAATGAACAGATATTCATAGCACAAAATGAAACAAGCCAAGACAAGTGTACTGATATCCCGATTGCTACACACAATGCTGCATTCTGCGTGGCATTTATACCAAACTGCAGCAATGCTTGTGAAAAGAAAAGAGAAATACATAAAACCATTACATTTTTTCCTGCAATAGTGCGAAGGGATGGAATAAAACAATACGTGATAAATGTAAGAAAAAGACATACCAGTGAAATGATTGTGCAAACAAAAGAGAAAACGATGAAAACTGACTTGATAAGTTCGGTTCGAATAACCAAAATTACACCAGGTTTGATAAATGTTCTCGTATTATAAACCTCTGCACATATAATGATGATGTTATTAACACTTTTATATTCCCAATCTGAAAATGAAGCATTCGTGTTTTTCAGACTAATGTTATTTGACTCTATGTCTAAACACACTTCGCTTGCATTCAGTTTTACCTGTCCACAGGTAAGGAATGAGTCAACAGTGTAATGGCTGAATTGCTGTGATTCTATGTCTGAATTTCCGTTCACCTGAGAACGGACACATCCATTTATATCTAGTCTATCACTCATCTTCGTAATATCCGGAGTTGAGCGAATAAGAATCGTGTGTGGTAGTCCATCAATGTCTTGAATATCCGAAATATAGAATTGTCCATTCAGAGAATTTAGAAGAACTGTATGGACAATGCTTAGCGTCTCGGTTTTCATTATCAGTACAGTCAACTGGATTCGAAATATGTTCATCCGAACGAGATCTATAAATTGCTCGGAAACGTCATATTTTTCGAATGACATACAAGGTGAGGCTGCACATTCCAAATATGTTACAACGTGCTCCGTCCTTTCTCCAAAGGAATTCGTAATGTTGTTTACAACTTTTGCACAAAGTGTTTCAAAACTGACGATAAGTGTCATGTTACTTTTAGTACTGTTAAACAATGTTTGTGTCTCTTCCGCTGAATAGTGAATATTAAATGAAAGACTGTATTCATGTCGTACCGCAGATTGTAGAACCGGTTTACAAGTAGAATTAAACAGTTGAAATCCGTCATTACAGCTTAGCTGTCGGCATCTTTTCTGAAAGAAGCAAATTTAAATTGAAGTATATTCATAGGGTGTTTCGGTTAAAAATTCAAGGACAAGGAATGCCTGACAATAAGTTAATTTTATATGAATGTCATCCTCAACCTTTTCATAACGCTGAAATAATTTTTAAGATCAGACCGCCACTATTGAAAAAGATACGGCAGTTTGAAATTTAAGAACGTGGCTGATCACGGAAGTAGCCATTTTAGTGTGTTTATGACGTCATTTTCACATTTACTGTTGAATTCTTCATTTAGCAAATAAGCTTCTAGGTGGATTATTTTCATATGTCTTGGGTGTAAGATGTAAAATATGATAATTTCTTTCAATATAGCTGGAAAAAGCAGAGAAATTATTTTGCAGAAATAAATAAATACATCGCAAATATATATTTAGAAATTTAATACATCTACCAATTTTGGTTTCATGGAAACAAAATGGCCGCCAATTTGATCAAATGTTGAAATGCTTTCTCATTTTAAAGACGATTTTGGAAATTCTTTCACTTGTTAAAATGATTTAAGAAAGCGTGGCAGATGGAATTAACACAAGAATCACATCGCCTTTCTCTTTAACTAATATTCTAACGCAACGCTTGATGTTTGCCAATGTCTATGAAATGTATAAAGTAGTTCCTTGGATTGCTTATGCTTACGCAAGAAACATTGCACCTGTCAAGTAAAAGTTCGGATGGAACCAAAATTACCTGTTACATTTTTTTATTCTTTTAAACTATTGCAAGACTTTTAACATTATCAAATATGATTTAAGTATCTTTTTGTACTGTCGTTATCAACAACGTTTCATAAATTTCACTCGCAAAATTATTTTGATACATTCATAATTAGATTTGTAATGTAATGTGGTCAGCTGGTCATAAGAAAATCATTTCATAAGTCAAATGTATTGCAAATGTAAAATTATTTAAGCACTTACAACACATTTAAGTGTAGAACAAGGGTTGTGTTAAACATTAGCGAAGTCTGTTTTTGTTTATGTATATGAGATGCATATACATGTATATCAAAATTGCCAAAATTCAATTGGTTTTGGTTTTTAAAAAGGCCAATGTACAGAAGAAGACATTTACAGGTAATAGTTTAAGGAACATTGTTGTAAGTTCAACATTTTCAGCAAGTCTATCATGATATTCTAATTTTAATTCAATAAATTAAAGTTTAACGTTTTAAAGCATTAAATATTTGATTTTGCAGATCTACGGATCGCGGGGGCGTGAATTCAATCCCTATGGCGATGTAATAACAGACATTGTGTTTCAAATTATTCGTCATTCACCTCGGATTCATTATTGGAAGTTGACAGTTACTTGTGGAGAACAGGTTTTTTCTGATACAGAATCCAGGAACACTGGATAGGTTAATTGCCAGCCGTTACATAACTGAAATACTATTGAAAAATGGGGTTAACCGACCCCGCCTCTCCCCCTCCACCCCCCACCCCCCAGACACACACCTCAAACAAAAAGACAACAACAAACATTTCATTTTGAATACAAGTGCCATTTTCATATATTCATCATTTACCAAAGCATAATCGTATGTTCCACTTGTGCAATCCGGGATAGCTTCTGTCTCGATTACCTCATCTAGGTGTTCAAAGTCAGCCGGTGAAAGGGAGAATATATATTTGTACCCAGCAGCTGGCAGCACCATGGACGATAATACAATTACATCAAGCTAAATATAAATATATTAGGATAGACGTTTAATTTGAATTAGGCAGAGTTACATTTTTCTAGTATTTCTTTAAATCTTTGTTCTCCAAACATAACTCTTGATACGGTATGACAGTGTTTTATTAAATACTGAAATTAAGCCAAACAAAAAACCCCTATAAGTGATACACAAATAATTCTTTTCTCACAAACCGTTTATCTGTTAACTTTAATCTTATTAACATTGGTTTCTTAATTTTCGGTTGTTATAAACGACAGATCGGTTTTAAAATAATAAAGATAAATGTGTTTTAGTGAATACTATTGACTGCATGGAACCATTTAATATAAGGATTGTAAGTTTAACACTTAGACTCACCAGCTGCCATGGCGGAAGATTGCATTCGGCGCAGTACATATTTTTGTAAGGGTACCATCTGTGGTGAAATTCTGTCCCATTGCACAAATCTTCCAGAGTTTCGTTAGGTACATACCATTCCACAGAGGTGTTTGATAAACAACGTGACGTAACGTTATCAGACTCCATTGCAGGTAAGTCATGTTCCGGATTACAAAGAAAACAAGCAAAGTTTTTATACAACTTGTTGTCTATTCGATACTCGGGAAGTAACAATATGTTTACATCATCGGTTTCGCATATATTTTTAACAACATCATTTCTCAAATTCCGATACTTCCCGGTTTTGTTACATTTGTCAAAGACGTTTCTCACAGGTTTTCCGTAAACGGTACTATTTATCTCCATGTATCTTCTTACTGTAAAATTAAACTGAGATGGGTGAAGTTCTCTACGAACAAATTTCTCTCCACTTCTGAGCGAAGCTTTCTCCGAATCATATGAAGTAGGGCATAATTTGTTTTTAACTGGAACAAATGATATCTCATCACAATAAAGTTTGATAGCCTTAAGTAGTCGGTCTGCGTTTGTAAATAATTTATGTTCCAAATAAAATTTACATAAGACTTGGAATTTTAAAGTAATTGTAGATTTATTGTTGTTGCATTCATAGCAGTATACATTTTTGTAAGTATTCCCTTCTGTGCTGACAGGAATTCTAGATAAACGATCCGATGTGTCAGTCTGATTAGAGCATTTTTCTTTCTTACTTGATGAAATATCTTCGTTTATACATTTGTCTATAGTCTGGTACAAATGTGTTGTGAAATTACCATATCTAATGTCTTTAGTCGCTTTTAATTTTTCACTTTTATAAAATGATGAAAACATCATAGGGCTATAGCAAGAATATGGTTGTCTAGTTAATAAAATATCAGGACAACAACTTCCACTTTCCACACAAATGCTGTCACAGATACAGGTCTTACAGACAGGGTTGCCGTAAACCTTATCGGTGTTGTTTCTGTCCATCTTATAATTACAAAGCGTTCTTGTTCCACATACAGCTTTGTAATCGTCTACAATGTCGTTAAAGTCTGTAGTATAGTGATTCAGTTGAGTTGCTTTATTTGGAGTGGTGTTTTCATGGCTTACCCTGAAATCTGTGGCAAGAAAATCGTCTACAAATGTTTTAAAATAATTTAGATTGAGTTCTCCAGAAAACAATATAGTTATATTGAGCCGTGTTTCTAAGCCTAAAGTGTTTTCTTCTCCTATGTGTTGTAAAGAGTATTCATTGTCTTCAAACAATAGTGTATCTCCTTGACTACACACAAAGCAATAAATATTTTTAAAAGGCGCCAGTCGATCGGTTACCGGGAACGATTCACATGCCTGATTGATTTCTGACCCAAAATTGTTATTTGCCGGAATACATTTATCAATCAAAGGAACAGCTTGCATGTTGGCGTGACTGGGATTACATATATAACAGAACATATTTTTGAAATGTTTGTAGGGGGTAATAAAATTTGCGCAAGCCCAATCTATATCTTCATCGTATGTCTCCCAAAATCCGGAAACATTACACTTTCCGACACGTACTTTACTCAGATAATCATATTTTGGATCACTGCATGGATAACCAAGATTATTACCAGGAGGTCGGAATTTAATTCTACATTTGTTTGTATCAAGCGCATGCTTCATATCTGTTATCGATGAAAATGATTTCATTTTATGCTCAAAATCGTCTGCATTTTCACATTCTACATTTATGTTCCAAGAGATGCAGTCGAGCTCTTTATTACATTTCCCGCAGTATTTGTTCTTGTAAATCACTGAAGATTCCGTGCCAGTGCATGGCTCAACCGTTTCATCACACAGTACTATGACAGTTGTGTTTTCCTTATAACTATCAGGACATGTACCAACCATATAATAAGACTCTTCTTCAGCACTCTTTGGGTACACGTGCGTATTAATACAGCTGTAATCAGCATATCCGTAATGTGCTCCCGGGCAGCAGTTACCATAATAAACGCAAGACTGATCGCACCAGCATCGATCACACCCTGAAATATATAATAACTCAAAATTGCTCATCTAAACGATTTGTTATTACTGGTATTAGTGATGAGATGTAGACGCAATCATTATGATAGAATACTATTTCTATAAGCAACTTACCACAATATGCCGTGTATGTGGCGTGCCCGCCGTGAGCGCGACGTATAAGTTGGATACGGTGTTATTTGCCTGTGATATGTCTTCCTATGTCATACCCTATTATATGCCAAGGACCACAATGGAAATAAGGGATTCTTCTATCTCTTTTTTGTGTCATCCTTTGCTATATAATGTTGATGTCATGGTTGTGTCTAACATACATTTTGTTCATTGTTGTTTGTATATTTTATATGATGCCATGAAATTGTACATTGTATGCAGAAATCAATCAATCAATCAATCAATCAATCAATCAGTATCACAGCATTTATCGGGTAAAGAGCATAGACGTGCGTCGATTTGGTGTTAATATAAGGTTTTAAAACATTAGGGTAGCAAAATCCGTCCCTAAACTGTTTCTAAAAGGTTTCATAAGGGTGAGTGAACATTTACAACAAATATTCAATTTTCAAAAATCATAGGCATACAGTTTTATCAATCGAAATTAAAACGTCTTTTACATCTGTTAGTATTTGTGCTGATGTGCAACCATAACTGTTAAGTGTGTGCTAACTTAAGCTTGCCCT
Source organism: Mercenaria mercenaria (assembly GCF_021730395.1). NCBI lineage: Eukaryota > Metazoa > Mollusca > Bivalvia > Venerida > Veneridae > Mercenaria > Mercenaria mercenaria. The sequence goes on from NC_069378.1 coordinate 61,349,551, forward strand.
TAGTTATCTGGATTCACACTTTTCTTTTTAGTTACCTGCAACGATGCCATTTTATAGCTGAACGGTGTGCATACGTTATACTGATATTGCTTTGTTTCAGTAAAAATATGTTTTTGTTTCTTTGATAAATTTCACTGAAGTAAGATAGAAATGATTTTGATTTTGTTTTGGCAGCCGGAATCCTAAGACAGCACACGATTGTTTTTTTCTACTTGTGTGGGTGCGTTTGTATGCTTGTGAGTCTATAACGGTGCCCTACTGTTTTCTTATGTGTTGCTTGTTCGTTTTCCTATGTTATTCAGTTAGTCGTGGTTGTATGTTTATCTTTGGTACACGAGTGTTTGCGCTACTGTGGTTTACGTTGTAGTGTGACTGTTATTACGGAAGGTGGCATTACCTTTGTATATTCGTCCTTGTTCAGCTTTCCCCTACGGGTTCCTTCCCCCTTCCCCTCACCCCCGGCCCAATTTTGCCACTTACTATTCCCTTCCCCTCTATCTATATTTAGCATAAATTAATATGTACTTGTTGGATGTTTGAAGCAACCCGTCTGAAATTATTTTCCATTACAGCTTCTTTTTGTTGTGGGCCTACTATGCAAATTGGTAGCTCTGTGGTGTGCTTTTCGTGCTCTGTGCTTCCGAGAAATCTACCCTTACCTATTGTCTTTTGAAAATAAATTGAAAAAATACTGTTCTTTACGTTATCTAAATAGAACAAAACGGTTAAGCCCTCATATTCAATCGTAAAGCGTTATTTACTGATGTTGTAGTGCAAGGAATTAAAATAATCATTAATACAGTATTTCCTTATGACTTAAAAACTAAAGTTTTTAAAGTTAGAATTCCCTATGTATGATGCAATCATTTAGGAAATAAATGTTCCTATGTATGATGCAATCATTAAGAAAGGAAATATTTCTATTTATGAGGCAATCATTTAAGAAAGGAAATATTCTTATGTATGATGCAATAATTTAAGAAAGGAAATATGCCTATGTATGATGCAATAATTTAAGAAAGGAAATATTCCTATGTATGATGCAATTTTTTCAGAAAGAAAATATTAAGCAATCATAGTATTTATTTTTGTAAAGATAATAGGTAAGGGTAGATTTCTCGGAAGCACAGAGCACCAAAAACACAGCCCAGAGCCACGCATTTACATAGTAGGCCCAGACCAAAAAGAAGCTGTAATGGAAAACATATTTCAGACGGGTTGCTTCAAACATCCAACAAGTACATATTAATATAAGCTAAATATTGATAAAAGGGAAATAATTGGTAAGCGGCGAAATGGGGTCAGGGCGGGGGAGGAATCCGAAGGGGAAAGTTGAAAAAGGACGAATATACAAGGGGGAATGCCATGTTCTTTAAAAACAGTCGCACTACAACGTAAACCACAGTAGCACAGATACTCATGTACCAAAGATAAACACACAACGACGATCAACTGAATAACAGAAAAACGTACAAGCAACACATACGAAAACTGTAGGGCACCGTTATAGACTCACAAGCTTACAAACGCACCCACGCAAGTAGGAAAAAACAATCAAGTACCGTCTTGGGATTCAGCTGCCAAAACAAAGAGGAGCCACGAAAACTTACTAAAAGTAAAGGTGGAGGGGATGCAAAAAGTAGCTTAAATGCAAGGGAAAGGAGAGGGTAAAAGGGGCAGTGGGGCGGAGGAAAAACGCTTACAACAAAGAAGAAAACATACGCAACACACAATACAAGACAGACAAAACAACCTGTTGAAAATAGTGGCACCGCCTTCGAACGATCGAACACTTATTAAATACAGAAATCACACAATTCGACACTAAATACATGTACCGCTAAAACATACCTGTGAGACTTGGAAAGATTTCACCAGAAAATAAAAACCTGTTGTCAATATCAACACCACATGTCTCTTGCAATGGACAAATTGTGGAGTACTTTATAAGAAGCTTCTTTACATCCACGTGTCTTCCTGCTCGTTTCGCTATGAAATCTTCTGTGAAAGAAACCACAGTTTTGTTCATGTCTGTGATATCTAATGATGTCATTGTCGTGGGGCAACATTGGTTAGCATCTGGCGTATCTTTGTTTGTCTCTGCGGCAACCGTATTCGTCTGTTCAAGAATGAGACAGGTAACCATGGTAAGCAGTATGAAATATCCAAAAAATGAGTTAAAACTTAATTGTGGATGATGTACGATACCTTGAAGGCCCATATTTTAAATGAAATTCTATGATACACTTTGGGCAGAGATGTTATTGCTATATTCCAATAGACAACATGTTAAATAGTTCACATATTATATATATTAGAAATATTTTATTCCTGGAATATTGCTATGAGCGTATGTCTTTACACTGAGTGTTCCGATGCCTGAAACTGAATCTTTAAACTATTATTGTGACATATGTTACACCCCTAATGACCAGTGATTTACTGACAGATATTATTTAATATCAATTACAGATTGTTCCGTGGGGGAATTTCACGGATTTGAATTAATTATTTATAAAGATGATCGTGTGATATCAATCAGTTGTATTTGCTAATGTACACACACACCTTAATCTGTTAATAGAATATTCTAGTGTTATTCCAAGCTCAAGTTTGATAAAATATGGTTTTGAGGAATAGCATCTATCTCCTAACCCGAAGTCAAAGGACCCAGCATGAACGTTCGATGTCAAAGTACCGGAATAGGAGGTAGGACAAGCAGAAATTCGGATTATTTTCTTATATGCATAGCACTCTATGTACCGGTTACCGTTGCCCAGCGGTTAAGGCGTCCACCTCGGGATCGGGAGGTCAAAGGTTCGAGCCCTATGGGGAGCGTTCGTCCTGGGAATGTTTGCCATGGGACTTGTTCCGAAAAGGCCGGTTCGTGATCCGCGAGCTAGTTAAATGAATAGTTACCGACTTCTACCTGCATGGCGCCTGGCATTGAGGGTAATTGGTACGCACAATAAAGGTGGCTGGCCCTTTCAATAGAAGTGACACTATAATAAACAAGACCTTTACCATTACCTTTTATTTATATTCACATGATAAATATAAACAGGCAAAAATACAAAGATTAAGAAAAACACATAAACAACGGGGACAATACGAAGAAATAAAGGAACAGTCTGGGAACTAAACAAATTAATTGTGAACAAATCCTCACTCCCCCCCCCCCCCCCCCCCCCCCCCAAAAAAAAAAAAAAAATATGGGACAATGTAAATAAAAGATATCCCCACCTGGTACATTCCTTACATATGCAATGGTAACAAAAAGCACGGTATGTAAAATGAAATTATGCTCGTGTAATTATAAAAAGAACCATACACGTATGTACTTAATGCAATTAAAGACGACAGGGAAACGAAACAAGAGAAATACTATTTAAGGGTCGACAAGGCAGACGACAATATCAAAGGAGCTTAGAATTGCCACATGGAGTTTTCAACCTTTCCCATCGCGCACAAGCAATGAGGAAAGAATATATCCAACTTCAAAAGGGCTGAAAATCAAACATGCGATATTTCTTAAAAGGGTTGGGACATATTTTATCTTATTTAATTTTAAACTTGTCATGATCCAGAATCTCATGAAGTTTGTAAAAAACATCCGCATAAATAAAAGGTAAGATATACTAAAGTCGTAGAAGTTTCTTTAAAAACTATTAAATTATAAATCCGAATTTGAATTACGATAGTACAATTCAGTGAATTTCTACTATTTATCCTAGGGAGCTTCAGTTAATTAAAACTAACAATTCGGATACTGATGCTTCATTTTTAGATTTGCATCTCTCTATTTATTTGTTTGTTTGCAGTGTGATATCGAAATATATCTTCACCGATAAGGGAGACAATTGAATATTTTCACGAAGGCGGAGCTTGGGTGAAAATATCAGAATTGTCTCCCTTATCGGTGAAGATATATTTCGATATCACTCTGCAAACAAACAATTTTATTTTTATTTTATGCTAATTGGTGAATACCAACGAATTTTCTGTTTATTACATGCTTACATGTTCAAATAAGACCAATACTTCATGATGATATTAGGATTTATTTAGGCTACCGTGTTACATATGATGCATCCGCTAATTTACCATGGACACTCAGGCACATTAATATCGAATATTGGTGATTAGGTCCGTTAAATCAACACGACGCCATTTTGTTTTTGAAAACAAAAACTAAATTTAAAATATTTTGTTAAAAATGCACAATCCGCGGCCAACAGACAGAAGTTAAGTACCGGTAAGCAACTTTTCGGTCAATGCCGTCAGTTCGTTGAATAACCGGAAGCTTGCTTTGTTTACAAACGCTGAACGTCAGATTAAAGAACAAATTAAAACAACTCGAAAAACGTAAACAACTGGGGAATACCCGAAAGTCCTTGGAAAATCAAGCTGCAGAGTTAAATATCATTATGGATTTAATGGAAATATTGGTCTAGGAGCTGTATAGCATAACGAATAGGGGTGGAATTTGGAACACAACTGGCTGGGTGGGGAAGAATTTCGACGAAAATGCTGGCATATTACGTAAGGTTGAGCTGATGTCTTGTGATAATAAACTAAGACAACAACCAACTAAATGTGCTGTCGCCAGTAAAATCTACCGTACGATAGTGAGGAACCGACGTAAAGTGGAGGAAAGACGTATCAATAGCTACATAATTTAACGGCAAGGCCAAGCAACCAAGGTAACATTTCTAGAGCATTACTACTGTTATTTCTTTTGTAAAGTTTATTATAGCCAGCTTGCCCTATATAGGACTATCTAGCTGTACATGTTTCCTGTATGGCTTGAATGTTATGATAATAATAGGATACCAGCAATTATAAAGGCAACAAAGGGAGTTAATTATAGAATATATTTCAAGGGAGATAATTTTATCTGAGAAAAAAGAATGTCGGCACTGTGAGTGATATAGAGAAATATCTCACTGATATGTTTCAGTATTTCACTAGTAAGCATAAAATAAAATATTATACATACCACAATTTATGACAAGAGGGATGATTTTAATTTTAGTATTGTAAATTTGGATGGGGATGTACCCCAGACTACATCTTATGGGGTATATATTTCTCAATTAATTCGGTTTGCCTGAGCGTGTTTGTCAAAATGAAATGTCAAGCATTTCAATGAACGTAATCAATATATTACAGGTAAACTTCTTCAGCAAGGCTACTGTTATTACAAATTGCGTAAATATTTTGCTAAATTCTACTATCGTAATTCTGATTTAGTTTTAAAATTCAATAGTTTTTAAAGACACTTCTGCGAGAAGGTATTACTAATTTTTGTGTTTTACATGCCATGCCTTTTTGTTTCCATTACGTGTGTTAGAGATTCACCTGGAGAGGATTACTTTTATTTACACTGTCCCGTGTCTTTGGAACATGGTGGGGGTAAGAGTGAGGTTGGGTGCGCAACATAAACAGGCTTAAGCTCCCCAGTGGTGTTTTTGCCACTGACCGTTCCAAGGCGGTGCCCCACTGTGTTCCTTTGTTTGTTCGTTTTGTCCTCATGTGTTGGCTTTGTGTGTGTGTGTGCGCGCGTGTATGTTTGTGGTGTGCACGTCTGCGAACTGTGGACTTTGTTTTGGGGAGGCTGCGTTTTTGGTACGTGGCGTTCCCTGTTTGATATTTGTCTTTGTTTTTCATATATATTTTACTATAGCCCGTCAACGTAACACATCATAAACTACAACATATGAAGAACACTGTAAGACTTGTCTTTCGTTCTAATCCTTTCCGCCAACTGCTCTTGTAATGTAAGTATATAAATATAATTGTGTATATTGTTGGGAATAAGTATGTTTAAAACAAACTACAATAAATATTTGCTCTTATCTAGGTAATTTGAAATGTTTTTTTACATCTTTATAAGACTATAATCACGTCAAATACAAACAAGCAAACGTTTTTTTTTCCAGCTGTCATTCACTATAATTTAAAACAAATGAACAGATTTTCCATTGCTGAACTTTTATATTGTTATAAGACATTTTTCCATTTGTGACTTTCCAGTACCTCTGATTGATAGACTTACCATGAACTCATGCGCAGTTCATGGATTTCCTCATCATACCGGTATTCTGTCGTACGATATATATGTAAACTTATGGTATTTTGTATAACAATGTACATAGAGTAATTTCGAAATCTTAATCTTTTTCCAGTTTTAACAGTAGTTTCTGGGACCGCTTTCAGTACATGTTTTGTCTGTATATAGTGATTGTTTCTCTTTTCATTTCTTAAAACATGGTGAAACAAATACTGAAGCAACTCTGAGATTCAGAATGAATGAGATACAATTTTAAATCATCATTTACACCAATAGAAAAGAAAAACGAGTTGTCACTGAAAAGTAAAGGTCACGCATTTCCCACAATTGTACAAATTCGAAGCCAAATAAACATGGTCACGGTCTCGTCAGCATGGCACATGTGGTCTTTGGGGGACCTTATACAAATAAAAGGTCAATATACCACTATAAATACACACAATAATATCAATATTCAAGCACAAACAAAAAACATATTTTAACACAATATGAGCAGAGGATGACCTATCCCGTCCTTCTACATATAAAAATCAATGAATTTGTTACATAATGTAGATAAAGGAATCTTTATTTGATATGTCAAAATTAATGGACTTTGTGTGATATTACAACGTCATAATGACATTGGGCCGCTTAAAATGTAGTTACGTTACCACAGAGACAATAACTGAGTAATATGCATATTTAAACATTCCGTTTACTACGTTCTCATCCATTATCCATTCAAATTTTAGCAAACAAGGACTAGAAAAAAAGATACTAGTTGGAGCACTTTTCCTACAATACTTCATTAATACTAGTACATGTATTTCATTTTTAAGATGCATGAATAAGCATGTGGCTATTTATTGATCATTTTATGGTCTGGATTTTACAATCCAACAAATTTCAACATACTTGGTTTCTTCCAATAATATTAAGGAGAATATTCTTGCCTGATTGCATTATACTTAGAGCATATTATCACAAACTGGTATTTGTCTTCATTGTCTCAATGTCTTCTTAGAACCTAAAGTGCACTAAAACGTATATCAATGTGTGTCGATGCACTTCAGTTTCTCTATAGTTCTAGTTAAATCATAATTCGCAAAGAGCAATTTGAACAAATTAATAGTAAAACCAATACGTGACTTTCCTCAAATTTAAACACGATGTGCTCAGCAAAATCTGTTCATATCGATAAACAATGTTCACTTTGTTATGACCTGTATAAAAGTAAGTTCTCTCAATTTGATAAGATGTAGAAACAAGGTAGTGTTTCTTTTTAAATCTTTTACATCCATTACTTAATAACGATTTGGTAAAACATACATTATGCTTTGTGTCAAGTTGAATTGTTCCCTCGTCTCATCTTCTTCTTACTTAAATGTTTTGTAGAATAAAGTTATGAATGTTTCATACACAATCGTGAATATAATAATAAGTCATTTACCTGTGATATTCGGAAATATTTCGATATGAAATAAATACCAGTTATCACTTTCATCACCATGTTTCTTGCAATGAACATATTGAGTAATAGTTTTAAGAAGCGTTTGTTATATTCACGTTTCTTTCTATTTGTTTCATTATAACATTTGTTACACTGTTTACACTAATTTTAGGAGCATCCGTGGCTGAATGGCGCTTACTTCAAATCACTTGCCCTTCATCGATGTGGGTTCGAGTCTCACATGGGGCGCCTAATTCTTCATGTGAGGAAGCCATCCAGCTGGCTTAGGGAAGGTCGATGGTTCTTCCCAGCTACTCGCACGTGATGAAATAATGCACAGACGGGCATCTAGGGTCTACATCCACAATCAAAGCTGAAAAGTCGCCACCATATGACCTATTGTGTCGGTGCGACATTAACTGACATTAATCAACAAAAACAAACATTAATTTCACTAAATGTCCATTAGTGAAATTTCTAGACTCTGCGCGTTTTTCATAAATTATTCATTATTGTAATTATCTGATAAAGATAAATTGCGAATAAAATGATTCCAAAGTGTACATTGTTATTATTGTTTCTATTTGTTTCTACATCATTATCATAACTATCAGTTAAAGTTGCCTAAAGGTTTATAGAATTGTAGAGAGAATACTAGTATATGGGAAAGTAGTTTTCCGAATGTTGCCCATAACGAAAAATTAAACGTTTGCTGATTAGAAGCCGTATTTAAATTTCTTTCTCTTTTTTTATCCTTTTAAACTTTTGTGACAGTGGACTAATGAAAACAACGAATTAAGACAATGCTAAAATTTTGGTCTTCACACATATGGAAAGTTTTAACTACACACTCTTTCATTTCGGCATTGAATTTTTGCGATATTCCAAAGTCTTGATTCATTTCTTAATAGATGCTTTATCAATATCATATATTTTAATGAACTGACACGTGCTCCCTACTTTTTCCTCAACCATTATATATAACCAAACCATGGCCTTAGCAGTTGCTCATAATCTATTTATTATTTTGGAAATTTAGACACAATTTAAGGGGGTATAACATTTAAAAACATTACAATAACAATAAATACTCCAGCCAAGACCCAGACATGTTCCAAAACTAACACCCGGGCCTTGAATTAAGGCCCCTATTTAATTATATCATATGAATTTAATTCTTTGGAATCGATCCAGGCGCCGACCTGTATCTGGCAACGGGTCTCAAAATTCAAATCTCGCTGGGCCTACGATTGATTAGTTAGACTGGAAACAGTCATAACTACGCAGCGCAGCGTAAACAAATAAAAATGAATAAAACAAAACAATTAGCAGTTGCTTTGTATGTGAGTGTTTGCATTTATGGTCGGTCCGAATACTTATTAATGTAGACACATACATAACATCACACATTTTTTTGATATCATAATCCGTGGACCCTAATAACAACCCAATGATAAATCGTCACCGTAGCTCTTGAAAACAGTGGATAACTCTACTGTCAGTGAGCAGTTGTCGATTTCTTGCGCAGAGATGATGGAATTTTAAATCAGATATTGTGTAGTGTGAATAAATCTAAAACTATTCACTTTTGAATATAAATAAAGCAGTATGTGGTTACTGAAATACAAATTTCAGATATTAATTCATTTACTCTTATATTATCGTAGTGTACAAATAAATCATGAAAATACTCTCCGCTTTTTTTTATTGTCCTGTTACATTAATTTTAAGTTTGTGGGCATTCCATATTTATACTTAATGGGAAATAAGTACCTGCATGTGATCTATTACATCTAATCAAACCGCAGGTTACTTCTTGGTAAAGTTTCAAAACCTAGTTCTATCATTTATGTTTTATGAAAAAACATGTATATATTTTTGGATGCTTTTATGATATGATGCCATTTTTATTTACTTTCCACAACAATAATTATTTAATCTGCGAAGCTTTATTTTGTCATCGTCATCACAGCAACGAATAATTATACCATCTAATTAGTCGGAGGTTCTTATAACGCAAAACAAAGGTAATGAAATAAAAAAACGAACAGATTCATACAATTATCAGTACAATAACTGAGCTAAATTATATTTCCGCTTCCCTCCTCATGTTTTTTATCATGGGTTTTGTCAATTTTGATAAACTTAAAGTCTTTCTAATTAGGTTTATTTGTTCAGTTTCGTTCAGAGGGAACAACTTGAGTTAATTCATTCCAAGTCGAAATATTTTTCGAATATCGAAATGTGTTTTTGAAAACATTTTTAGTTTGATTTTGCCAAACACAACTAGGATAGCAATAAGTAATTTTGCTGCGAAAGCTTCTTATTGTTTTACTTCTAAGCTAAGCGTATCTAAATGTTAGTATCAAACTTACCAGTGCAATAGCATACAAATAACCCTTCAGACACAGGTCGGAAAGAAATATTCCAACAGAAACTACATGAGAAACAAATTTAACCTAGACTGTTTTACATTCTGTAACATGAGAGAAATGTTTTGTCATATTCGTGCTAGAGGATGACTACCACTTTATTACTGACTGATTCATTTGTACTTATTTTACATGGAGGTAAAGTATAATGATTGTCATCATGCTGTTAATTTTCGTAGATAGAGGAAATGTGTTGCAGTTCATTTGTGGATATGTGATATATTTCAAACTACAAGGTGAGATGTATTTCATATTCAAGAAAATCAAACAACATTTCTCTTTATTTTGTAACTGAAGGGAAGCAAGCAAAGAATTAAACATACAAAATGTACAATATATAATTTCCTGAATGAGTAATTTCAGTCATAAAACATAGCATTTCATCAATTTGTATCAAGACCTTATCACTCAATTTTTATACATTAAAATATTCATACCTGTAGGACAAAGACAATTAATTAATCAAAGTACTGAAAGTACAGAAAGGCTGGCTACCACAAAACACTGAATGAAAACTGTGCAGGAAAGATGCTTGCAAAATCTTAGAAATTATGGGCTTTCTATATTAAACTAAAGCGAGCATAGGGTATTGTTGTGATGAACCATCTTGATTAACTTGTGCATCCAAGTTAAAGTTCAATCGAGAAACCTAGTTTATCGGACGTAAACCTGGGTCTAAGAGAGTAAACTATAGTTTAAGCCCGTTATACCGTGTGTTCGCTCGAAAATTTATGTTAGTATTCGATAATCCTAGTGTTTTGACAAGAATTTAACATTGGATAATTTGATTGCCGAGAACCATTGTTTACGGACGTGAACCTATTTTTACGACCATGAACCTGTTTCTCGAACAAAACTATGATTTTTTTGGTCATTATCTTATTTTCACCAGCGCGAACCTATGTTTACGGTCGTAAACCTAAGTTCTCGATCGTTAACATACGTTCACGTTCGTAAGATATGGTTTACACTAGTGAACCCTGGTTTACTCCCGTAAACATAGGTTCACGCTCGTGAACTTAGATTCTAACATGACTCGGTTTTATTTCCAGTTAAACAAAGAAGGAAATAAACCGTTGTATATTCTGCGAGAAACAACGGTTGACGCACAAACCGGTAAGACAGCATAATAACGTCAATGATAACGTCAAATTGCCACATGACGTCCGATACATAACTCCTCGGGTAAATAAAGTCCAGCATAATATTTCTTAAAATATGTCAATGTGCATGTCAGAATGAAAACAATCAAGGCCTTCTTGTGATTTATCGTCTAATTTACCACGGTTCATCATTCATATGCTTCAGTATTTAACCACTCGGGCTAACGCCCTCGAGGTTCAATTCCTACACATCTGAAATCTGAACCGTGGTAAATCAGACGATAAACCACTTGAAGAACTTGATTATTTCTTAAATAACGGCCGAAATTCAAAGTTCAATTAAAAAACCTAGTAGAAACCTAGTTTCACGGGGGTGTTTTCGTTCGAAAATATGGATAAGTATTAGAAAAACCTGGTTTTACGTTCGAAAACCCTTGTTTATCTGTAATTGTTAATTCTAGTTTTCTTACCGTAAACCTGGGTTCACGTTATTATTGGACAATTGGCGTGCCGCAATCGTTTACCGGTATATGTTTCTAAGAAGCGATAATAAACATTGAGGGTCATAATATCAGATAAAATATAAAGTTAACAAGCACAACATCCATATTTCGATATGCAATCACCCACACACACATCATGTGTGAATGTATGAACATTGATCAGATGGAGCGATTTTCTTGTTGGTATGAGGGAAATTTTGAGCTCGAACTCCGCTGTAAACCGGACTGTTAATGATTTTCTTTCCCTAATACGATGGTTAGGAAAATTGAAGTACCCGTAATAATGTACTCCTTTTTTGGAGAGTATTCAGTTCCTACCATGAGATTACTTTAACTAATTTTCAGTAGGGCGTACGTTCGAGCTCCACTAGGACCAAACTTTTTCCATTATACCCCTATTTTTCGAGTAAGATAAACTGTTGTTTTTTTAAAAGACTTATCATTGATCTGTCATACAAAAGCGGAAATGTTTTATTTGATTAGACATTTCTTGCTGTTTCAAATTAATTTTACCTGAAGGGTGAATGTTTAGACAGCTTTGAAAATACTTAGTAACGTTTGTAAAAGTTCTTGATTTTGCATTTATTCTTTAGTTTACAAAATTTGGAATAAATGAAGGTAGGTACGTTTTACTTCTGCCCTATGGTTCTTCATGACTGCATAGAGTAAGACCATACTTTTCAATGAGTTGGAGCTTAATTTCCGTCCGATTAAATCCTTTTACTCGAGGTTCCCCAGAAATATTGTTATCGACAGTTTTAGTTTGTGTTTTATAATTGCTACGCAATATTTTGAGGTTTCGTAACCTGAAAAAAGTTGAAAACGTGTGTTTAAACAAAACTCGCTTACATCTACACCCCCACCCTTAAAGCAAATTGGTGACAAAGCGCTTTTTACATTATATCTTTCAGTATTCGTCAAAAGGTTTAAAACGAATTTACCAGACTAAGTATAAAAATAGCCAAAAAGAAAAAAAAAACAACAAAAAAAAAAAGAACAGGTATAATGTGGTAATTTGTTTCTTGTCACGTTACTGTGGCAATTCCACGCAGCGATTACGTCCCTACGTAGCTATAGCAAATGATCTGAAAGAATTGATTCTTAAAACTTAAGCCCTAAATGTAAGACCTGACATAACTCATATCACTATAAGTTCATTTTAATAGATATTTCATATTTCTTATTTTCCACGTTATGTCAGGTTGTTGAATAATGCGCAGTATAATTCATTAGGGAACTAGCGTTTGTTTCCTTAGCTGCTTACAGACCGAGGTCATAATCTAAAACGAAGCGGTCAACGTTGAGTTACGAAAAAGTTCCATTCATACGGACATTCCATTCATAGAGGTGAATTAATTTACTATCATTATGTTATATTTTCTAATGTTATCTTTCAAGTATTTACCGTTGGAAAAATAAAACATTATTATAACATATTTGAGCAACTAGATCTATTGAAACAATCTTTATACAACTCTATGGCAAAACTGATAAACGTGGCGGACTATTTAATTGCGCATGAAATTATTTTTGTGTTGTCAGTCTCACCACCTGTTGAACATTGCAGAAACTCGATACATGGTTATAATAGTCTGGCGAATATAGCCAGCCTAAAAATAAAAACATAACTTTAAATATGATAAACAATCACAGTAGGAAAATGTAAAATATTCATGAAGCAAAAACCTTCACTATTTCCTGAACATATGAACAAACAAGAACAAAATATATCAAAAAGCTTGGTAGCAGTAGTAAAAAAGCGTGGAAGTCTTCCATTACTCAAACCTTAATTGAAGGATACTTACAAGAAATCTCTGTCGAAGGTCAGAACGAAACCAAACAAACTCATAGCAGACTCAGCTGGATTTAATTTGTTCAAGACAGGTAATTAATGCGCAACACCTCTTCCAACCTTGCCAAACTGCACTTTATTGTAACGCACACATATATAAATAGAAGACTCCAGGATCCCAAAGGAAAATACAATATTTAAACATGAAGCCTTCCAAATCCTTACGTAGTTTCAGCAATCTTTACTCTATAGCATCTAAGACTACTTTTAGTGCCAGTCGTATCTGTGCTTGTATTTTCAGATCCTGTCATAGTTGAAAGAAACATCAAAGCAACTCTTCGATTAACAACGAAAGAGACAAAAATGAAAACACCTTGTAAAGCATTCACACCAGCAGCGATGAAAGAAAACCAAGTAATCCCGAAAGAATTGTCAATGATGAGTAAAGGCCAAGCAATGCCAACAATTGTACAAAGACGGAGACAAATATAAAAATTGTTGCGATCTTGAGTGTGTTGTACGCTCGGTGTGGATCGTATTTGGTGGAAAGCCATTGAAAAAAATATGATATTTGATAACAATATAAAGCTAGCTGGAGTAATGAATGTAAAAATAAAGATATAAAAGTCAGAAATGAAGCAATAGTACTCTCCATAGCCAATGTCAGAAGCATCTGATTTAATAAGACTTGCAGAAATATTTGCCAACACCAGAAATAATGGGAGACAAATCATGTAAAGTGAATATTTGAGAAATAAAGATGTGTCGGATTTGTTATTAGCAGGTCGATTTTCGAAGTTATTGAAACAAAAAACCTTAAATGTATGAAATGAGCAGATGTTCATCGCGCAAAACGAAGCTAGCCAAGACAAATGCATTGATATCCCTATAGCTACACATACTGCTGCTATCTGAGTGGCATTTATACCAAACTGCAGCAAAGCTTGCGAAAAGAAAAGAGAAATACATAAAGACATGATATTTTTTCCCGCAACTGTGCGAAGGGTTGAAAGAAAGGAATATGTGAGAAATGTAAGAAAAAGACATAACAGTGAAACTATTGTACAAACAAAAGAGAAAATAATGATAACAGATTTGACATGATCTGTTAAAACGAGCATAACTACAGCTGGTTCAATATAGGTCCTCGTGTTATAAACATCTGCACAAATTATGACAGTTTTTTTGGTGACCTTATATTCCCAAATTGAAAATGTAGCATTCATATTTTTCAAACTTATGTTATTTGAATCTTTGTCTAAATACACTTCACTCATATTTAAGGTTATCTGTCCACAAATAAAGAATGGGTCAATAGTATATTCGTTGAATTGCAGCGAATCTAACTCAGGATAAAAGAAGGCTTGGAAGAGAGGGCATGGTCTAAAATCAGGTATATCTCTTGTATTCTTCACTTTTGGCTTTGAGTGGACAATAATAGTTTTCTGTAGTCCATCAATACTTTGGATGTCCGAAATGACGAATTGTCTATTTTGTGCATTTACAAGTGTTGTATGGACCATGCTTAATGTTTCCGTTTTTATAATAAGAAATATTAACTCAATATTGAATGTGTTCGTTTGATCGAGGTCAACGTAAAAATCTTGGTTGATTGACTCACATGGTGAGATTAAGAATCCCTTTGACTTGATAAAATATTCTGTCGTTTCTCCGAACGAAGTCGTAATGATGTCTTCAATTTTTGTAAAAAGAGTTTCTAAATAGACAATAACAGTCCCGTTAGTTTCATTATTGCCATACATGTTTATATTGTCTTCAGATGAATAGTGAAGATCAAATGAAACGGTGTACTGGTGTTGTATTGCCGATTCTAAAATGGGTTTACACGTAGTATTGAATAGATGAAATCCGTCATTACAGCTCAAAGACCGACACCGTTTCTGAAAGCAAATAAATGTTTGTTTAAAACTTCTCATCCACAGTTTGGATATATAAATATTTTAGGAAAATGGCGGCCATTTAGTTTCCATGGCAACATGTAAATTTCCAACAAGTTTAGCATAGAATATATATATGATATTGAAAGATGAGAAAATTGGTGAAAATAAAAGTAAAATATTTATAAAAATACAAGAAGGATGTTCATCTTCTACATTAGTTTGAAAGTATTGCAATGTTTACTTATTATCCATAAATATCACTTCATTTATTTCATATCAAAATTATCTGCTTGGAAATTATACATGTATTTGCTTTCTGAAAGTACGCGTAAACCTTTTGCAAATAACCATTTATAGATCATTAAATAATAGCGTAATATTCTGAAGCAATTAAGCCCTTTATACTGCTGTACCCTAGTATTTAATTCAGATATCGAAGTCATTTTGATGATATACACTGTCAAAATATTGAGCTATTACCAAAGTATAATCGTATGTTCCTCGTATACACTCCGGAATAGACTCTCTCTCCGTGACCATGTCTAGGTGTTCAAAGTCGGCCGATGACAGGGAGAATATATACTTGTACCCGACAGGCGGCCGCGATCCATCGGTTATTAACACATTCACAACCACCTTGAGATAACCACAAAAGATTTACCGTTTGTTTTATTTCAGATTTTAGATATAGAGAATAAGTGATTGTTTTTTAAAGCAAGCTGTAAGTTTTATTTAGGCAGTATATTGAAAACAAATAAAACCTTCATTTTAAAAAAGAGTAAATGAATCTTATTTTCTTTCCAATTTGATGTGAAAATTATTTAAATAACCCTAAATATCATCTATTTACAATTTCTCACAAAATCTGTCAATTTCTAAATTTTCAATCAAATTTTGGTTCAAGAGTTTTAAGATTTAGGAAATGCATATTGATTATACAAAGATAGGAGATATTTTACTCACCAGCTGCCACGGTGGAAGATTGCATTCAGCGCAATACATATTTTTGTAAGGATACCATCTTGGGTGAAATTCTGTCTCATTGCATAACTCTTCCAGAGTTTCGTCAGGTACATACCAGTCTACAGAATTATTAGATAAGCAACGTGACGTTACTTTATCAGAATCATCGGCGGATACATCATGTTCCGGATTGCAAAGAAAACAAGCAAAGTTTTTATACACATTGTTGTCTATTCGATTTTCGAGGAGTGCCATGAGGTTTTCATCTTCCGTTTCGCATATATTTCTTATCAAATCACTTTTCCCATACCTGTACATGCCTGTTTTGTTACACTTATCAAAAACATTTCTCACTGGCTTTAACGCGGTGGTACTATTGAAGGTTACATCTGTTTCTACTTTAAATTCAAACTGAGATGGATGACGTTCTTTTCGAATAAACTTCTCTCCTTCTAGGAGTGAAGCTTTTTCAGAATCAAATGTTTTCAGGCATTGTTTATTTTTTAATGGAACAAATGTCAGTTTATCACAATAATATTTAATAACATTTAGCAGCCTGCCTATAGTTGTAAATAATTTGTGTTCAATGTATCTTTTACAAAATACCTGGAATTTTAAGGTCATTGCAGATTTATTGTTATTACAAGCAAAGCAGTAGATGTTTTTGTAAGTCATGCCGTTGTTTGTGCTAACAGGAATTCGAGAAAAACGATCAGCTGTATCACAAACAACTGAGCACTTGTTGTTACTTGGTGTATCATTGTCGTTTAAGCATCTATCTATGGTCAAGTAGAAGTCAGTCTTAGAGATATTAGAACTGATGTTTAGAACGTATTTAGATCCTTCATCCTGACCTTTATGAAACGAAGAAAACATTCCGTGGCTATAGCAGGAATATGGCACTCTGGTCAATAATATATCAGGACAACAGCTTCTATTTTCTGCACAAAAACTGTCACAGTCACAGCTCTTACACACCGGATTTCCGTAAGCCTTGTCTATGTTGTTTCTGGTTATATCTGTATTGCAAAGGGTTTCTGTTCCACAAATAGATTTGTACCCGTTGACAGCTTCTTTGATGTCTGAATACTCGTTGATTAATTGTTTAGATTTACATTGCTCGTTGCCGTCTTCTTTTACCTCGAACGTTTCAGAAAGTACATTCTCAACAAATATTTTAAAATCATTTAATTTTTGTTCTCCAGCAAACTTAATAGCTATATCAAGTCTTGTTTGTAAGTTTATAGTGTTAAATTCGTTTGCATATTGCAGAGAATATTCATTGTCATCGAACAACATATCATAACCTTGACTACACACATAGCAGTAGATATTCTTAAAAGGTGCCAATCTATCAGCTACTGAAAATGTTTCACAAGCTTTATTCACTTCTGTCTCCAAACGATTCCTTGCAGGTCTACATTTGTCAATTAAAGACTCCGCTTGCACTTTACTGTGACTAGGGTTACATATGTAGCAGAAAATATTTTTGAAGTTCCTATAAGGGGTAATGAAGTTAGAGCATGCCCAATCTATATCTTCATCGTATATTTCCCAAGATCCCGAAACATTACATCTATCGACAGTAGCTCTCTTCAGGTACTCTACCTTTGAAGTTTTGCAGTGAAGCGTCGGGTCATCATTAGGAAGTTGAAATCTAATTCTACAGTTGTTTGAATCAAGCGCTTTCTTCATATCTAAGAGCGAAGAAAATGAAGGCATCACTTCCTTGAACGTCATTGCATCTGCACATTCTACCTCTATTTTCAAAGATATGCAGCCAATCTCTTTGTTACATTCTCCGCAGTATTTGTTCTTATAAATAAGGCTAGACTCTGTCCCAGTACATGGTTCAAACTTTTCTCTACACAGTTCAATAACTGTTTTGTTTTCGTTATAATTATCGATACACGTTCCTACCATGTAAGACGCCTCTTCAGTTGTTTGTGGATAAAGGTTTATATTGAAACAACTATAATCAAAATATCCATAGTGTGTTCCTGGGCAACAGTTGCCACTATAGATACAGCTCGGGTTGCAAGTACATCGGTTACATCCTGCAATTTTACAAAACATATATTATATAGCTATGTTTGCTTCAGCGGAAGATCGAAATTTATGTCACACTATACAATAAATTGAAATAAAATACGATGTGTAGTATCAAAGATAAAAACAATCAAAATTAAGTGAAAATTACTTAAATGCCAGTATTAAAGTCCGAAAATTATGGTGGCATATTTCTGCCACCACATGTCCATTTCTTGATGTACACAGTTTGCAAATATCACAATTATTATCTGGAAAGTGGCAGAAATGCATGCAATCCAGATAAAAATGTTAACAGGACAAAATGCCCACTACTAGGTTCCATCCACATACATAATTAAGTGAATTTTGTGAAACCTTTCTTGAGATGATACGTGTGGTATGAATAGCATTATAGAAAAAAAGCCTGAATGATTTGATTGGAAACATAGAAGTAGGTTTTGTTGCAGTTTTCATCATAAATGATCAAATATAGACCAAAATTATCCATGAAATACTAAATAAGTGTGTATTTATAAGCAATAACAAGCAGTGAAAATGCATTAATTTTGAAAGATAATTCAAAATCTGAATGTTAAGCAAATAGTATTTTTATCCTGCTTAACAGTATTTTTTTACTCCAGTATTTTCAAAATGATTAGCAGAAACCATCAGTGATTTAAACGCGGGCTATGCTGTCCAGGACGACCGAACAGTGCTGTTTTTTCACTATCGTTATCATAACTGAATAACTGACAAAACAATACTAAATTAACGTTAATGAATATGTTGATGGCAGTTACAGGCAGTATTGTCCTGTGAGATATTTCGGTGGATAACACGCAGTCTTGTCAACAAACTCGCCAGATAATTAATGAATAAGTTATATTTTTACGTAAACTTTCAATATCAATAAGCGGGTAAGTGTTTGGCAGCAGAAATATGCCAACATAGAAAATAGATAGAACATAGATTTATAGTCAATGATACATATACCGGTGGCGCACAGGAAGCATTCCTTAGAATTGTGACATCTATCTGCAAATTCTGTGCCAAATTTACGAAATGCCAATATTTTAGTACCCAAAAGGGTCATAATACCTTACATATTGCAGTGAAATTTTCAAGTCTGTACTGTTCCAAAGACGTTTTTGACACATGATTATTTTTTTTCTAAGTACACATGTACACAGAGGGTCATAATTCTAACAGAATGCAAATGAGAGTTATGTTTCTTGGCTAACATACTCATCTTATAATGAAACATGTCTGCAAAGTGACAAATTACAATATTCAAGTAAAGAAGACCTAAAGAAATTTCAACCAAGATATAAAAAATTTTCAGAAAATGTTTGTGAGAGTTACTGTTCTTTGCCTATTTACTCACATCGTGATTATAAGGAAGTTATTGTAAGCAAGTATGGAAAGCACTTTTGAGAATATTGAATGACGCCGGTGCAGACGCTGGCGGTCATGTGACGACACGGCTCCTAGATATTTTTCTTAAATCAGAGGAGCTTAAAAACTTTGTTGGAATTTAGTCTATATTAATTATCAAAGATCTATTTCAGCCGTATCTTTATCAACTTATCTTTTTAGTATTCATAAGTTAAGAAAACACTGTCACTGAAGGCATTTCTATCAAACTATTGGATCTTTATTAAAAGTAATACACATGTACGGAATTCTTGTCTTATATTTTCATTAGGTCAGCCAATATCGCAGTAAACACCAAAATTTTCTAACAAATATAGAAAATGAATCCACAATTTACTTACCTGTAATACTCGGAAATAGTTCTTCAGAAAATAAAAATCTATTCTCATAATCAACACCACACGTCTCCTCCAATGGACATATTGTGGAAAAGGTAAATAGAAGTTTCTTGAAATCCACGTATTTTCCTGTTCGCCTTGCTATAAACTCTTCTGTAAAGGAAAACACAGTTTTGTTCATATCCGAGTCAGTTTTTGCAGGGCCTTTATTGCTCTCTGTTGTTACCGCATACGTTTGAACAAAGATTAAGCAAGAAATTAGTAAGAAGTATCCTACCAATAAGTTGAAAGTCAATTGTGAATGCGGTATGATTCCTGAAAACCCCATTTGTCTTGGGGAATGCTATGACAGGCTATGAATTCAAAGTGTTCTTCTTGAAATCCAAGAAATGTTGATAATTATTTACAGAATAGAAATATTCTTTCCTTTGAATATATCTCAAAGCTCGTGTGTAATTCAACGCTAATTCTACTGGTTCCTGCTGCCCTCTTCCTTTTTAACCTATCACTGTGGCTAATGTATACCCTAGTGACCACCATTACAGAGATTGTTACAGCCAAATCACCTGAATCTGAGTGTTTTGTTTTAAACAAACCTTAGTTGTAATTTAGATAAAGTGAATGATACAATTCATTTACATGGATATGATCAACCTCTGCGCAGGAATATTGTCAAACAATCAACAATCAAGTCACGATGGTAAAACAATGGCGACACGCTTGGCAACGCCTGGTAAATCAAATGTTTGCCATAATCTTCAGGCAAATTGACCTTTATGGCACAGCCTAAAGAACACACAATATAGGTATGTATTCAATATATCTATATTTTGCAGTGTGCGATTAGACAAATGCTCTGCATATTCTTTGTTTACATTTCAGCATGTGTACGTCCCACACACCAGTAAAAGAAATAATTTTATTATTAATCTGTATCTGTATCTGTATTGATACTCGACATTATCTCGCAAAATTATCGAGGGTGTGTGCGCTTGATGTAAGATGTTAATCGCGCGATCTATAGTCCAAGAGAGCACGTTTGAATATATCGTTTTTGGTACAAGTAACAACTGAGTCTGGTAATGAGTTCCAATCGCGGATGGTTTGAGGCACAAATGAGTTTTTTATATGTCTGTATTACATGTCACTTGTTTGATTGATTTAGAATTTATCTTCATTGTTGCCGTGGGTTGTATTCCAGGAAATCATCAGCGGGGAAGGCAACCAGGTCGTAGACGATCTTATGTAGGCATGCCAGGCGCTGGTCTCGTCGTCGCTCCTTTAAGGGTTTCCACTTCAGGTCACGCATCATGTTAGAAACACTACTTTTGCGCCTACAATCGTTAGAAATGAAATGCGCTGCGCGCCTTTGTACACCCTCAAGCTTGTCTATGTCTTTCTGGAGGTGGGGGACCCAGACAACACTTGCGTAATCTAACACAGATCGAACTAGGGAAATAATGCGTTATTGTTTAGTGTATTTGCTCTTTTCACAAGCAAAATATGTCATATTCAACTACTGAGAAACAAACTTGGTGAAATAAAATATATTTAAAAAAGCAAAAGAAAATATAACTATATCTGGGCTGAAATTCAGTAAAATTGTGATTTCTTTTGGATTTGCTATGGTCCTAATCCCTTCTAGTTCTTGTTGTAGAAGAGATTTTTTCTGTTTTTCTTGGGGAAGGGGGTTCTGATGTTTTTTATTTTTGTTTTTTTTTATTGTTGTTGTCGTTGCAGACCCCATTTAAGTGTTTGAAGTTAAGAAATCAAAACGTTTGAAATACTTTTTTGTAGACCCATTATATTCTCTAATATCAAAGGTTTGTGTTATTCCCCACCAAAGGCAGGTGGTGATGATAATAGTAGATCTTATTTTATTCTTCCACCTGGTCCTACATAACAAGCTTGCGTGCTTATTTTTTATTGACATTTCTTTATGGGTTTGCTTTTCAGAAGCATTGATTTGAAAAGTTACTGCTTCTGATGCTAGCATTTTAAAGCGGATATGAAGATGAATGTTCAAAAGAATTCCTTTGGCGAACAGCATCAAGGTGCTAGTGGATAATCTACTTTTTTGTTTAAAATGATTTAACATGCTAAAAATATAGGGTAGGTAGGTCGGAAAATTTTCCTTTTTTTATTTTTATATCAAACAAGAATTTCCGGAAATTATTTTTGTGTCAAGATACGAACAAGGGAGATATGCCTTTAGAGCATCAGTAAGTTGATTTCTAACATCACTGACCCTGTTTAAAGCAATAGAAGTGCAGTTTTGCAACCTTTTGTTAAAAAGTTAAAAAAAAAAACTCTCCAAGGCCATAAAACATTTAGAGTCGGGCCAAACATTTAGCGTAGGTCACGCCTTAAGAAGATATATATTATAATAATACACAATATGTCTGTAAATCTTCCAAAAGGAAGTATAGTACAAATCTGTGTTGATATTTTACTCTTTATTTCGAATTTTCGGACACTTGTCATTTTTCAAGAATATGGAAATATTTTTCTGACTAAGTAATATCCATGTTAAGACGACGTCACGTTATTTCCTGTGTAAGACGTGACGTTTCACGAAAAAAAGGCAAGGTGTCAACATCATACATAACCAGAGAGCAAAACACAATACAAAGTGCTGCAAGATATTCAAAAACTATAAAACATCGGCAAAATAACTGTCCAATTCATTTTAAACCCTAAAATTTAAAATATGCAGGATCTATATTCACAGTCAGTACGGAAACACTAGAAATGCATGCATTGGCATTTAAGTGAAGGGACCCTTCATAGTTACTTAAATTACACAAAATAAGTTGAAGAATCCAAGGGTCACTACTGATGACGATAATGACCGAGATAAGTGACCTGACTGAATGCATTTAAATATTAAGTTTTACGTTACATCCCTGGGATGTCTTCGTGCCTAGCTTCTTTATCCATTCCTCCTCCACCATCTGTCTGTAAATGCGTCCTTCGTTAAACACATTTTGAAGTACTACAACCTTTACATCTGCTGCTGTATGACCCTTGAAATGTCTCATAACTGGTTTACCTACTTGTTGACGGACATCTCTAAGTGTGGAAGGGGAGAGGCACAAATTAAGAAAAGTAAAGAGTTTGCGTTTTAATGATGTAAAGATTATAATATAGTTAAAATTACTGTTGAAAACCTTCCCCAAACGGCAAAAAGCCAAATAAAACAATAAGTTCAAGATTCTGATTCCTCCAAGATTGTTGAAAGAAAGACTGCAGCAACTCTACGAATGAGACATATCACGCATTTTCCACAATTGTACAAGTTGGAGCATAAATATAAACATTATTACTGCCTCGTGTGCCTAGCACATTTGGTCATTTAGTGTTGACCTTATGCAAACAAAACGTTAACAGTTATGTCAATTTATTATATGTTTTCGAATGAATTGTCGAAATATTAGAGTGAAGTATATCTGGTATTTTTACAATGAAAAGTATCAAATTATATATTTTTCCCTGGTAAGAAACTATAAAATGGATAAATTTAGTCAAAACATGAAATAAGAAGAACATGTATTTGTTTCACATGTAATATCAAAATACATTTATCTCAGGAACACCATATCTTACATTTTCACTATTAGCTATGCCACTCGATAAATATTTCAATCTTACACTGAAGCAAACAAATATCTTCTGTAAAATATAAACAATAGTACCAATATTAAAGCACAAACAACAAAAATATACATTTATCAAATATAGACATAAGGTAATCAATTCCGTCTGCTAAATTACAACGATAAATATATCAATACAAGCATTTTATAAATGTATGAAATGCATAAATGTGGCCATATTTTAAGGGCACCTGGGTAGAACCTCCGACCTTCCGTAAGCCAGCTGGATGGCTTCCTCACATGAAAAATTCAACGCCCCGAATGAGGCTCGAACCGACGTCGATGAGGGGCAAGTGATTTGAAGTCAGCGACCTAAACCACTCGGCCACGGAGCCCCCCCCCCCCCCACTCCACCCCGAAATATTCGTAGACCAAAATATTCGTAGAGCAAAGACTATTTAATACATTAAAAATAAAAACATAACTTCTGATATGATTAACAATCACAGTAGGAAAATGTAATTAAAATCTATGAAGCAAAAATCTTCACTATTTCCTGAACATGATGAATAATTAAGAATAAAAAAAATCACAACATCGAGATATATTTTTATTTGTCATCTATAAAAGCTTTGTAACATATCTTCCATTACACAAACTTTAACTGAATGATACTTGCATGAAATGCGGAGAGCACAACCATAATAGCAGACTCAGCTGGATAAAATTTGTTCAAGAGAGTTAATTAAATGTGAAGCACATCTCTCTCCCTTACCAAAGTGAACTCTGTCATATGGAACAAATATATGCACAGTGGACTCCATGGTTTCAATGAAAAGGACAATATTTCATCATGGAGTCTACTAAATCCTTACCTAGTTTCAGCAATCTTTACTCTACAGTTTCTAGGACTACTTTTAGTACCAGTCGTATCTGTGCTTAAGTTCTCTTTTCCTATTTTCTCTATCATAGTTGAAAGAAAAATCAAAGCAACTCTTCGATTAAGAACGAATGAGACAAAAATGAAAACGCCTTGTGAAGCATTCACACCAGCAACAATGAAAGAAAACCAAGTTATCCCTATAGAGCTGTCAATGATGAGTAACGGCCAAGCAATGCCAACAATTGTACACAGACGGAGACAAATATGAACATTATTACGATCTTGCGTACGTTGCACATTAGGTGCGGACCTTATCTTGTGAAAGGCCATTGAGAAAAATACGATGTTTGATAAAAATATTAAGCTTGCTGGAGTAATGAATGTAAAAATAAAGATATAAAAGTCAGAAATGAAGCAATAGTATTCTCCATAGCCAATGTCAGAAGCATCTGATTTAATAAGACTTGCAGAAATATTTGCCAACACCAGAATTAATGGGAGACAAATCATGTAAAGTGAATATTTGAGAAATAAAGATGTATCGGATTTGTTGTAAGCAGATCGATAATTAAGGTTATTGACATTAAATACCTTAAATGTATGAAATGAACAAATGTTCATTGCGCAAAACGAAACTAGCCAAGAGAAGTGCAATGTTATACCTACTGCTACACACAATGCTGCTATATGCGTCACATTTATACCAAACTGCAACAAAGCTTGTGAAAAGAAAAGAGAAATACATAAAGACATGATATTTCTTCCTGCAACTGTGCGAAGGTTTGAAAGAAATGAATATGTGAGAAATGTAAGGAAAAGACATAACAGTGAAACTATTGTACAAACAAAAGAAAAAATGATGATAACAGATTTGACATGATCTGTTAAAACGTAAATATTCACAGCTGGTTCAATATAGGTCCTCGTATCATAAACATCTGCACAAATGATGACATGTTTGTCGATAATTTTATATTCCCAAATTGAAAATGTAGCATTCGTATTTTTCAAACTGATATTATTTGAATCTATGTCTAAATATACTTCGCTCGTATATAGTTTTACCTGTCCGCAAGAAAAGAATTGGTCAATAGTATATTCGCTGAATTGCAGTGACACTATTCCTGGATATATGAACCTTCTGACGTGAGGACATGCCCTAAAATCAAGGTTATGACTTGTCTCCTTCATTCTTGGCTTTGAGCGGATCAGAATCGTTTTCTGTAGTCCATTAATACCTTTGATGCCCGAAATGTAGAATTGTCTATTTTGTGCATTAACTAGTGCTGTATGGACCATGCTTATTGTCTCAGTTTTTATAATCAATACAGTTAACTCATAACTGACTTTGAACGTTGAGCAAAGATCAACATAGTACCCTTTGGTGATTGATAAACATGGTGAGATTACATATTTCTTGTGTTCGATCAAATATTCTGTCGTTTCTCCAAACGAATTTGTAATATTGTCTTCAATTTTTGAAAAAAGAGTTTCAAATTCGACAATAACGGTTCCGTTAGTTTCATTGTTGACACATCTGTTTATTTTGTTATCAGGTGAATAGTGAAGATCAAATGAAACGATGTACTTATGCCGTATTGCCGATTCTAAAATGGGTTTACACGTGATATTGAATAGCTGAAATCCGACATTACAGCTCAGAGATCGACACTGTTTCTGAAATTAGATAAATGTATGTTTAAAGTAAAATGTTTTTCTTAAGGTATATTATTTCATGAACATTGATTTTTTTTTATTTGATATTATATTTTTGCATGGAAAATTATACATATATTTGTTTTCTGAATGCACACGAAAATGATTAAACCTTTTAAACATCATTAAAGAATAATGGTAAAATTTAGAGGCAAATTTTTGATACAGGTGATTAGGGAACCTAACGTTACTAGGTAATGAAATCACTCTGATTAAATACACTGTCAAAATGATGAGCCATTACCAATGCATAATCGTATGTTCCGCGTACACAAACCGGAATAGACTCTCTCTTCATGACCTCGTCTAGATGTTCAAAGTCTGCCGATGATAAGGAGAATATGTACGTGTATCCGGCTGCCGGTGAAATCTTGGTTATGAACACATTTACAACCACCTTTAGAATAATCATAACAGATTTGCCGTTTGTTTATTTTAAATTATGAAATACTGTAAAAGCAGAAATTGTTCGAAGGGATCAATTTTCGCTATATTTGCGAGGACATACATCTCGTGAAAATGAATCCTTTAAACAAACGTCCCCATTAGTATAATTCAAATTCAAGTAGGGTACCATTTTTTCAATTTTGCGAATATTAAACCTCGCGGACATACTCAAAAGTTCAAATTTGCGAAATTTTAACCCCGCAAAAATATGTGCTTTTACAGTATTGAAAATTAGCGAATGTTTTTAAAAGTAAAATGTAAGTTTTATTTAGGTATGGCACTGTAAAACCAAAACACCTTCATTTGAAAATAACATATTCCTCCATCCTAAATGAAACTTCATTTGAAAATAGGGTATTATCTACCATTTATTTACTATTTTCACCTTTGTAGTGGAAATTATTTTCAAATAAATTCATAATATTACCTATTTACAGTTTCTCGTAATATCTTAAAATACAATTAAATTCTGGTTTGCAAGTAAATAGAAATTACAAAAAACGGGCATTTCCGCAAATGATATAAATGCGTCATTTGGACTTACCAGCTGCCACGGCGGAAGGTTACATTCAGCGCAGTACATATTTTTGTAAGGATACCATCTTGGGTGAAATTCTGTCTCATTGCATAATGCTAGAAGCGTTTCATCAGGTACATACCATGCTACAGAGTTATTAGATAAGCAACGTGACATTACTTTATCAGAATCTACGGTGGATAAATCATGTTCCGGATTGCAAAGAAAACAAGCAAAGTTTTTATACACATTGTTGTCTATTCGATATTCGAGGAGTGACATGAGATTTTCATCATCCGTTTCGCATATATTTCTTATCAAATCACTTTTCCCATACCTGTACATGCCGGTTTTGTTACACTTGTCAAAAACATTTCTCACTGGCTTTAACGCGGTGGTACTATTGAAAGTTACATCTGTTTCTACTTTAAATTCAAACTGAGATGGATGAAGTTCTCTTCGAATAAACTTCTCTCCTTGTATGTCCGAAGCTTTTTCAGAATCAAATGTTTTCAGGCATATTTTATTTTTTAATGGAACAAATGATATTTTGTCACAATAGTGTTTAATAACATTCAAAAGTACGTCTGTAGTTGTAAATAACTTGTGTTCAATATATGTTTTACATAGTGCTTGGAATTTTAGTGTTACTGCAGATTTATTATTATTACAAGCATAGCAGTAGATATTTTTGTAAGTCATACCGTTGTCCGTGCTAACAGGAATTCGAGATAAACGATCAGCTGTGTCACAAATAACTGAGCATTTATTGTTACTGTATGTATTATCGTCGTTTAAGCATCTATCTATGGTCAAGAAGGAATCAGTTTTTAAGATATCCGAGCTGATGTTTAAGACGTATTTTGAACCTTCATCCTGATATTTATAAAACGAAGAAAACATTCCGTGGCTATAGCAGGAATATGGCTCTCTGGTCAATAATATATCAGGACAACAAGTTCTATTTTCTGCACAAAAACTATCACATTCACAGGTCTTGCAGACTGGATTTCCGTAAACCTTGTCTGTGCTGTTTCTGACTTTATTCGTGGTGCAAAGCGATTCTCTTCCACAAACGGATTTATACTCATTTACAAATTCGATGATGTCTGAAGAATTATAAGTCAGTTGTTTAGACATACATCGGTTGTTGCCATCTATTTTTTCCTCTAATTTTTCAGAAAGTAAATCCTCAATCAGATATTTAAAATCTTTAAAATTGTGTTCTCCAGAAAAAGTTATAGCTATATCAAGTCGTGTTTGTAAGTTTACAGCGTTATCTTCTTTCACATGTTGCAAAGAGTATTCATTGTCATCAAACAACATGCCGTAACCTTGACTACACACATAGCAGTATATATTTTTAAAAGGTGTCAATCTATCAGCAGCTGGAAATGTTTCACAAGCTTTCTTCACTTCTGTCTCCAAACGATTCCTTGCCGGTCTACATTTGTCAATCAAAGATACAGCTTGCATTCGGGCTTGACTAGGGTTACATATATAGCAGAAAACATTTTTGAAGTTTTTGTAAGGGGTAATGAAATTAGAACATGCCCAATCTATATCTTTATCGTATATTTCCCAAAATCCCGAAACATTACACCTATTGACACTAATTCTTTTCAGATAATCTACCTTTGAAGCTCTGCATGAAATCGGTTTAGGAAGTTGAAAACTAATTCTGCATTTGTTTGAATCAAGCGCTTTCTTCATATCTAAGAGCGATGAAAATGAAGGAATCATCTCCTCGAATGAAACTGCATTTGCACATTCTACCTTTATTTTCAAAGATATGCAGCTAATCTCTTTGTTACATTCTCCGCAGTATTTGTTCTTGTAAATAAGGCTAGACTCTATCCCGGAACATGGTTCAAACTTTTCTCTACACTGTTCAATAACTGTTTTGTTTACCTTATAATTACTAAGACACGTTCCTACCATGTAAGACAGATGTTCAGGTGTCTTTGGATAAAGGTTTATATTTAAACAACTATATTCAACAAATCCATAGTATGTACCTGGGCAACAGTTGCCTCTCTTGATACAGCTCGGATCGCACGTGCATCGGTTACAGCCTGAAATTATACAAAACACATGGAACATAGATATACTTGCTTCAGTGGAAGATCGAAATTTATGTCGCCTTATACAATAATTCAAAATGAAATGTAACGTGTTGTATCAAAGAAATATTCTATAAAAGCTATAAACTTTAGTGAAGATTACTAAAGCCACCATAAAAGCCCGAAACATATTTAGTCATGCATAAACAGGTCATGTACAATTATACATATCCCGAGGCCAAACTCACATTTTTGCTAACAGGTCGGATGTTCGGAATGTTTCATGTCCGAAATGAGTATGTCCCTAACCCTAACCAATCATAATCCGAATTCGTTACAAATCCTTACAACCCATTAGGACAATACATTTAACATTTCACATGTAAATATCATTTAAATACCATAACAGTACTTTAACTTTCTGGCAGTTTTCTTTTATATATAAATGCGAAAAACAATACAAAACTATTTAACTTTATATCTCCTATATGCAATTTCCAAGAACGTTCATGGTCAGTTTGCTGACATATTTTATATTGTATGTTTCGCTCGATTTTGTGTCACAGAGACAGTATGACTAGACAAGAGGGCCATGACTGCTTTACATCACCCAACTGTGTTTAGATGCTTACTTGAACATATAAAAGTTTCTACTAAATAAACATGTAAACTTTTTGGACACAGTTGATAATGATTCACGGCAGGATTGCTACTGACTAAGTTTGGTGTAATTCTAATCAGACTATTCGAGATAAGTATTGAAATCTTTATGAAAATTTATACATATGGCTCAAATTTCTTTGTTTAAGCTTCATAAACAAAACGGTAGGTGAGTA
This sequence comes from Mercenaria mercenaria, assembly GCF_021730395.1. Lineage (NCBI taxonomy): Eukaryota > Metazoa > Mollusca > Bivalvia > Venerida > Veneridae > Mercenaria > Mercenaria mercenaria. The sequence goes on from NC_069378.1 coordinate 61,379,611, forward strand.
GGTCACGGTAAAGATAATTGATGATAATACTGAAATCTGTATAAAAATATATAGCTGGTTCAAATTATTTCTTTGCTGACGATTCAAAAACATAAATGTAGGTCAGTATGTCAGGGTTAAGAATATTCAAGATGTGTTAGAAATTATACAAGTGGTCCAAATTACTTTGCTTTACATTAAAAACAAGAAAGTAAGTCAGTAAGTCAAGTTTAAGACTTTTCAAGTTGAATATTTAAACCTGTATCATAAATTATACACATGGTCTAAATCTATTTTCCGCAGCTTCAAAAAACAAGGACGTTGGTCAGTGGGTCAGGATTAAGAATATTAATGATTACATGTAGTTTTGAAATCTGCATAAACAGGTATACACTTTGTCCTAATATTTATGCTGTACCTTCAAAAAGAATGTAGGTCAATATGTCATGATTAAGACTATTCAAGAAAAGTTTTGAAAACGTCATCAACAATTATACATGTGGTCTTAATTGATATGATGTAACTTCAAACACGGGAAAGTAGGTAAAGATTAAGACAATTCAAGATGAATATTGAAATCTGTATCGAAACTTGTGGTCTTTATTTCCTTGTCAGAGCTTCAAAAACAAATATGACCATGTAAAACAAGGGTCGTGATTTGAACAATCTTTTCTGAAAACTACTAGAGCATATCATTCATATCAAATATCTAATGTCTGGGACTTATGGTTTCATACAATTTTGACAAACTGGATAACTGATACCTAGACAGTACTAAATAACAAATATCTAAGATTTTAGCTTTATGGTTTTCGACAAGAAGATTTTTAAAGATTTTGCCAATATAAGTATGTAAAACAAGGGACACCCCAGGCGTGGCATAATATTGACCCAGTGTCATGAATTGAAAAATACTGGTAGAAAACCATTAGAGTATGCCACATACTAAATATCTAAGTTCTTGGACTTATGGTTTAAGACAATTTTGAAGGCGTTTTACTGTACAAGTCTATTTAAACTATGTGCCCCAGCCTCCAGAGGGGGGTGAGGGAGGCGCAAAGCCACTTTAAACAGACTCAGTCAAACAGACACTGCTATTATTCATTTTGGTTGCATTCTATGCTTCTAAGGGGTCTTTTTAAGATCTTGGTAAAGGACTACTATATGATGCTACATATAAAAGCCCTAGGCCGTGTGGTTTTGTACAAGAAGATTCTCAAATTTTCCTTATATAAGACTATATAACATGTGACCCCAGTAAGTTTTTACGTCTTTCAAGACTTATTATGGATGTATTGTACAAAAGTTGAAAATGTTCATTTTATAAGCGTTTTTAGCTGTTCAAAGTGAATTTTCTTCTGAATCAGGAGGGGTAGAGTTAGACATCTTTAAAAATACTGAGTTATATGCGGTAAAAGTTCTCCATTTTGCCTTCATTCTTTAGATTACATATTGTGGAAGAAATGAAGGTAGGTTTTACTTCTGTTCCAATGTTATTTTTGAATGAAGTGAGCGAAATTTAAAATAGACCCATAGGATTCGACCTGAATTTTTCAATGTTGGAGTTAGAATTCTGTCTCATTAAATTTGTTTACTTGAGGCACCCTAGAAAAAATAATATTTACAGTTTTATTTTGTGTTTTATAATTGTTTAACAATAGTTTGATATTTCTTTTATCAAAATTAATGCCGTAATGAATTCTCTGCATACGGTTTAGATAGGTCATCACATTGAAATTTGTCTCTACTTGAGCTTGAGGAAATACCATAAATTATACAAAATTTACAAAAAACGGCACGGTAAAAGTTGTTTAAAATTTGCAACACAGTGCGAAACATGGTCAACTTTAAGAATATACCAAGCAACTGCCATTTTTTAAACATTACTATAAGGGGTCCATTATCTTAAACAAAAGTTTCGAACAAGACAATACAATTTTCTAAGTAAAAAAGGGCCATAATTTTCAAAATATGCATATGAGAATTATGGTTCTTTGCCTACTTGCAAACATTATGATGATTGACAAGTGATGGTAAGCAAGTATGCAAAAGTTCAGAGCACTTATAGGTTTTGAGAAAATGTTGAACTAAACAAAAATTTTAACCAGCGCTGCCGAGTGATGATATAGCTCTTTGATTCTTTTTCCAAAATAAGACGAGCTTAAAAACTTATCTAATATTGATTATGAAGGATTAATTTCAACCGTATCTTTACCATCTTATGTTTTTAGTATTCACAAGTTTAGAAAACGCTGTCAATGAATGCTTTTCTATTAAACTATTGAATCTTTATTAAAACTAAAATACATGTACGGAATTGTTGTCCAATATTTTATCAAGTCAATGCCGCAGTATACACCAAAGTTTTCTAAGAAGTATAGATGAAATAATTCTACAATTTACTTACCTGTGATATTCGGAAGTAGTTCTTCAGGAAATAAAACTCTATTCTCTATATCAACACCACATGTTTCCTGTAATGGACATATTGTGGAAAAGGTTCTTAGAAGTTTTTTGAAATCCACGTGTTTTCCTGTCCGTCTGGCAATAAACTCTTCTGTAAAAGAAAACACAGTTTTGTCACTGTCCGAGTCAGCATTTGCAGAGGCTTCATTGCTCTCTGTTGTTACCACATTAGTTTGAACGAAGATTAAGCAAGAATTTAGTACGATGTATCCTACAAATAAGTTGAGAGTCAATTGTGAATGCGGTATGATTCCTGAAAAACCCATTTGTTTAAAGGAATGCTATGACGGGCTATGGATTCAAAGTATTCTTTTTGAAATACAAGAAATGTTGATAACTATTAACAGAATAGAAATATTCTTTCTTTTGAATATAGCACAAAGCTCGTGTGTATTTCAACGCTAATTCTATTCGTTCCTGTTTCCCTCTTCCTTTTTAAACTATCACTGTGGCATATGTTACACCCAAGTGACCAGAGAGTTTTTGCATGTTTACACTAATCATTCAAATGTCCATTACAGAGATTGCTACAGGCAAATCTCCTGAATCTGAGTGATTTCATTATAATCATCTCCAGTAATCGCCTCACTCTAGAAGAGTATACTTTAGATTTATTTTAAGTTATTCCTTGTTGTATTAAGATAAAGCGAACGATATTATTCAAACACTTAGTTATGATGGGTTCTACTTGATTTCATATGGTATGGTCCTAATCCCTAAACGCTCATGTTGCCGAGACTGTGCGTGTATGTGTACGTGTGCGTGTGTGTGGTTACAGATCCCCATTTAAGTTTCTGAAATTTGCCATGTTGCTGGAGCTTTGGCCCATTTATATTTGTTTGTAGATCACAGTTAAAATTTGGATGCACTTCCTTTCAAATTTGTATTTACTCAGTAGAATGTCCTTAAACTGCCAATATATTGCAGATTTATGCTTGTTTCCATTTTGAAATAAATACATTGTAGAATCTCATTATGGAAACTTATATATAACCATAGCAGTAAACATTTAACTTATATTAAGTGCTAATACAAATAAAAGAGCCATACTGTGAAAAACAAACAACATAGTGGCTTTGCGACCAGCAAGAATCTAGACCAGCCTGTGCATCTGCGCAGTCTGGTCAGGATCCATGCTGTTCGCTAACAGTTTCTCCAATTCCAATAGCCTTTAAAAGCGAACAGTATGGATCCTGACCAGACTGCGCGGATGCGCAGCCTGGTCTTGATCCATGCTGGTCGCAAACCTACTATATTGGTTTTCTCATGGCATGGCCCAAATGTTAATTATCAGATGTTAAAGTTTCGATCAAATCAGTTACTTGGCCAAAGTAATTGTACTATTTCTTTATATATTTGATTTATATTATGCAAATGTGTAAATGTAGTTATTATCATCATTATATTTTAAAAGAAATGGAACAGAAGTATAATACTTATTGATTGTTGGCTAAACACTCTACGAGTGAAAATGTAACGTGTGGCGGCTGTAAAATGCCTTCTGGAAGTGTTGTTGTATTTTCTGGTCCTTTCGGATGATTAAATACATTCACTTTTATATAATAGAATTCCGCTGAAGCTTGTGTTAGGGAAGTGAGTGGTGTTGCAAATTTCATTACTTCTCATGAACAGTCTTAATCTTTGTCTTCTTTTGTATTGTTCAGTTGCATTCTATGCTTCTAAAGGATATTTGTCAAAGATTTTATTGTAAATGTATTAAAGTTTCATACAGCCTTTAGTTTTATGTAATGCTGCTGTCTTAAAAGTTCCTACTCAAAACTGAATACATGTACAAGTAGGTAGAAAAACGCTACTTTCAATATTAATATTACACATGAAATTATGAAGTCAGTGTAATAAACGAAAGATAACCGAAACAGTGCATTCTATTGTGCTTTTATTATGGATCTGGATATTTCATGTTCATAACAAAAAATGTGACAGTCACATAAATAAATCAAAGGCATGCTGACACTTTAAGTGCTACAATATTATTGGTCAGGGAATAAAGTTTCGAACAAATCAGTTACTTGACCAACCTTTAATAAAATCTGTAAAAATACCCGTTGGAAGCATAGATTGCAGCCAAACAAAATAATAGTAGACTCGGTTTGATCGAGTCTGTTCGTACGAGGCAATGAAATGTGCAACATCTCTCACGCCCACTAGCGCCAGCTTAAGAGGAACTCTATTACACAATACTACCGCTTAGCTCAGTAGGTAAGAGCGTTGGTCTACGGATCGCGGGGTCGTGAGTTCGATCCTCGGGCGGGGCGTATGTTCTCCATGACTATTTGATAAATGGCATTGTGTCTGAAATCATTAGTCCTCCACCTCAGATTCATGTGGGGAAGTTGGCAGTTACTTGCGGAGAACAGGTTTGTACTGGTACAGAATCCAGGAAAACTGGTTAGGTTAACTGCCCGCCGTTACATGACTGAAATACTGTTGATATTCTGTTTCAGTTAAAAAGAAATTCCCGTCAGAATTTACAGTGATAAGGTCAATTTCATTATTAGTTATTATGCTGTATCACACTCTGTACTATGTCTACCCGTACCCAGTGTTTGGCATGTCTCCCTCAGACGACAGAGCATTGTACTGAGTGTACCGTACTTGTGTCTCGACTAAATGTCTCTCTTCCAAACGGTGTCATAGACTGGAAATACAGTTAATGTTATGTCTTTGTTTGTTTGTTTTGGGGTAAACGTCGTTTTTCAACAGTATTTCAGTCATGTAACGGCGGGCAGTTAACCTAACCAGTGTTCCTGGATTCTGTACCAGTACAAACCTGTTCTCCGCAAGTAACTGCAAACTTCCCCACATGAATTATCAGAGGTGGAGGACGAATGATTTCAGACACAATGTCTTTCATCAAATCGTCACGGAGAACATACGCCCCGCCCGAGGATCGAACTCGCGACCCCGCGATCTATAGACTAACGCTCTCCCTACTGAGCTAAGCGGGCGGGCTCTAATGTTATGTCGGAAGGGCCTTTCGATCCTAACGTGGTGCGTCATATGCAGGTAACCAGTACGTGAAAGATTGACTTTTGAACGATGGAGTCATGAATTGGACCGCCCATGAACCTTGGAGGCAATAGTGCTTAGTGATAACGTGTCACAGTTTTGGCATTTGACGACACTTGCGTGTAGTCAGTGAGAACGTTCCTTAGATGAAGTTCCTTTATACTAGCGGAAGGAAATACCGGCTAGCAGCCTTTAATCTTAAACATAAAAAATATGTGTAATTTATCAAAAACAACTTTTCTGGTCCTTTAGGATCATGGAGTCCATTTAACATATGTGTAATAGAGTTCCGTTTAAGCCGGTGCTAGGGGGCGTGAGAGGTGTTGCACATTTCATTACCTCTCATGAACAGACTCAATCAAACCGAATCTGCTATTATTCTTCTTGGTTGCATTCTTTGCTTCCAAAGGATCTTTTTACAGATTTTATTGTTAAAAGATGGAAAGGAAATATGGTTTAAATATAAGAAATAAAATTATTCCGGTGTTCATGCGAAGTGAATGACAGAAAATAATCAGCTAATTAACAATGAACCACTTGCGTAGTTCATTGGGTTACGATCATATTCTGTTGTCTATTTGGCATGAACTTCGAAGGAATAATTTTATTCCTTTCGGGGAAGGGGTGGGTGGCTAGGGGCGAATGTGTGGGAGGGGATGGGGCGAAAATTAAGAAAAGTAAAGAGGTTGCTTTTTAATGACGTGCAGGTTATGATATAGTTAACAATTACTGTTACAAATCTTTCCAAAACGGGTAGAAAAGCAAACAAAAATACAATTCATTAGTTCGAGATACATTTATTTGTCATCTAAAAAGGTTTCATTCACCTACTCCATAATACAATCCTTAATTCTAAGGTACATATGGTATTTTGTAGAACTCTGATTTGAAATCTTAATTTCCAGGCTTTACTCTGTAGTTGACAGGACCGCTTTAAGTACTTGTTGTGTCTGTACTGATCATATTCCCTCCTGATTTCCTCAAGATTGTTGAGGCAAAGATTGAAGCAACTCTACGAATGAGATGTAAAAGGAAAAACAAACATCTTAAGCCTTCACAAAGCAGCAATAAAGTGTTCAAGTCATCCTTTAAGAGCTGTCAATGATGAGTTAACGTCACGCATTTTCCACAATTGTACAAAGCCGGAGCCTAAATATAACTGGTTTCGGCCTCGTGTGTCTTGCACGTTTGGTCTTTTGCTGTGGAACTTATGCAAACAAAACGTTAATGATAATGTCAGTTTATTACATGTTTTCAAATGATTAGAGTGAAATATATCTGGTATTATCACAGTAAAAATATCGAATGTTTAATTTATTTTTCACTGGTAAGAAACTATAAAATGGACAAACTTAGTCAAACTATGAAATAAAAAGACTGTCTGTTTTACATGTAAGATCAAAATATATTTCTTTCATGAACACCATATCTTATATTTTTACTCGTGGCTATGCGACTCGATAGGTATTTCTATCTTACACTGAAACAAACAAATATTTTCTATATGAAATAGAGAAAAGTGGAAACTTAACAGGTCGCTCAACACGACAAAAACGAAAATACAAACAATATCATTATTAAAGCACAAACAACAAATATATACATTTATACAAATACAAGCAGATAATAATTTTTTCTGTCTACTAAATTACAACGATAATTATACCTATACAAGCATTTTATATATGAAATGCAGGGATGAGGCTATTTTATTATTATTTAATCCTTTTATTGTTCAAATTTTACATTTCTTCAAATGTCTACATACTCGGTTTCTTCCAGTAATACTAAGGAAAATATTCTTGTCTGATCGCATTGTTTTAGAGCAAATTATCACGAAATGGTTTCCGTCTTCAATGTATAAACGGTCTCCGTTTCCAACCTATTTCTCCTTTACTGTACCGTTATTGTGTTTCAATGTCTATAAATCTTGTGAAATGCTAATTCGCAGCGTAATTCGTACATTTTAATAGTAAAATCAATGCGTGACTTTTTTCAACTTTAAACACGAATCAGGGCTGTTATATTTCGATCTTCTCAGATCGTTCAGCACGACTTTTATGTCGTGTTATAGGTACTGTTTAGTTTCTCAACATGACCATTTCGGCCTGGGTGGTTCCAATACTCCCGCTTTCATAGCCTTGGGCATTGCATAATCACCCCATGGATATGGTGCCTGCTTTTTAATTTTGTCTTTTGACAGTTCCTGTGATACGCAGGCTCCATAACCTCAGATCCCCTTCCTAAACTCCAGTTTGTTTAGTTCTGCCCATTGTTTTCTCGTTTTGGGCAAACACATTATTTTATCTGGGGACCATACGCCGCTCTTCATGGAATTACACGCCTCAGCACGTGTATCATTGAAGGTTCCATGTTCACCGGCGTTTGAATAATCTGCGGATGTCTCTAAATTGCCTTTTGTACTTTTAAATGTAAATGTAAATGTTGATTTCTGCTCAAGACGGTAGCATGCATTTCCACTACCGTCCATGAACAGGCTCAATCAAATCGAGCCTGCAACATTTTCGTTCCTGTCGTGTTGAGCGACCTGTGAAGTTTCCACTTTTCTCTATTTTTGTTCAGTAAAACTTTTTTGATCAGCATGATAAAATCGGTGAAATTCACTGAATTGGGCGAAATTACGTTGAATCTACGGAATTGGGTGTAATTACGTTGAATTCACGGAATTGGGTGTAATTACGTGAAATTCGCTGAATTGTGTGTACTTACGTGAAATTCACTGAATGGGGTTTAATTACGTGAAATTCACTGAATTGGGTGAGATAACGTGAAATTCTATGAATGGGGTTTAATTACGTGGAATTTACTGAATTGGGTAAAATTGCGTGAAAGTCACTGAATTGGGTGTCATTACGTGAAATTCAATGAATTGGGCGACATTACAGAAAAAGTGAATATTTACGTATTCATTTCCTCCCTGTTATTACCGAATTATCAATCATAAATTTAAAAGTACATTATGGGTTTTATTAAGTTTTTATCAATATTGAACGATTCATACATAATCGCGAAAAAAAATGAATGATATATGAATTCATCTGACTTCTCCTGAAGTTAAAAAAAATAATCTAGAATATCTCGTTTATTCTTTACGCTAGAGACAAGCTTTTCCCGTATCCTTACCTAACTGCTTTATTTCATAAGCTTAGAATGTTATGACATGAAGGTATTGCTGAAAAATTTAAATATTACGTAGTAAGTGATCGTGTCCAGTATCAAATAGTTTCTTACAAAAACGCAGAATTTGTTTGTTTGTTTTGGGTTTAACGCCGTTTTTCAACAGCATTTCAGTCATGTAACGGCGGGCAGCTAACCTAACCAGTGTTCCTGGATTCTGTACCAGTACAAACTTGTTCTCCGCAAGTAAATGCCAACTTCCCCACATGAATCAGAGGTGGGGGACTTATGATTTTAGACACAATGTCGTTTATCATATAGTCACGGAGAACATACGCCCCGCCCGAGGATCGAACTCGCGACCCCACGATCCGTAGACCGACGCTCTACCTACTGAGCTAAGAGGGCGGGTTAAAACGCAGAATACTCTGAATACTATATACATAGTACATTTGGAAATATTTCAATAGGTGCCAGTTTCAACACCATATTTCTCTTGCAATGAAAATATTGAGGAATAATTTGTAAAAAGCTTCTTTACATTCACGTTAATTTCTGTTTATTTTGTTTCAACAATTGTAACATCCCAGTGTTTACATTAAATTTACTTAATGTCCATTAGTGAAATACCAGATTCTAAGCGTATTTCATAAATTATTCATTAATATATTTATCTGATAAAGATAAAGTGAATGATGTGATTCAATGGCATTGTCAATATTGTTTCCATTTGCTTCTACATGATTATCATCACTTACAATTTGTCCAGCATTTTAAAGAACTGTAAAGTGGACATGAGAGAGCAGTTTTCCGACCGTTGCCTATGACGCAAAATGGAACGTATGTCGCTTAAGTGCCGTATATGTTTGAAGTCCTTTTAAACGTACTAGTATGCGTCGCTGGGACAATGAAAACAAACTATTGAGAAAGATAAAATCAAAATTTAAGTTTTCACACATATCAAAAGTTTTACCTACACACTCCTTTTGTGTCATTGTATTGCTTGCAATTTTTTTTTATTTATTTCTAAATAGATGCGTGATTAAGTAGCTTATATTTTAATGAACTGATAATGGGCATTTGAGTGATCAAGTAGCTTATATTTTAATGAACTGACAATGGGAGTTTGCGTGATTAAGTAGCTTATATTTTAATGAACTTACAATGGGAGTTAAAGCCGCCATATGACCTAAGTTTGTGTCGGTGCGACGTTAAACCCAACCAACCAACAACAATGAGAGTTTGTGTGATCACGTAGCTTATATTTTAATGAACTGACGACGGAAGTTTGCGTGACCAAGTAGCTTATATTTTAATGAGCTGACAATTGGAGTTTGTGTGACAAAGTAGCTTATATTTTTGATGAACAGACAACGTACTCCCGAATTTGAATAGCTCTTTTCTCAAGCATTATACAAATTAGCAAACCAATGTCTTTGCTGTTGGACCGTAAGCTGGTTTTGCATTGCCTCTCGGTGCGTTTGCTTTTTAATGTTGACATAAACGAGTACACATCATCATACATTTTCTTGATATTAAAACCACTGGCCTCTAAACACAGCTCGGTGATATAATTATCATCACCTAAGCGCTAAAAGTGGATAACTCTACTGACATCAACAAGCCGTTATATGCTTTCTTCGCTCAGATTATCGTATGACAAATCAAATACTGAATAGTGTGAACAAATACAATCATTTACAATCCATTAAATCTAAAACTATTCACTTTAGAATATAGATAAAGCAGTATGTTGTTACTGAAATGTAGCTTTCAGATAGTAGTTCATTTTCTCATACATTGTCGTAGTGTACGAATAAATCCTGAAAATACTCCGTTTGTTTGTTATTGTCCAGTTACAGTAAGTTTTGACAGTATGGGCCTTCAATATTGATGCTTTTTCTACTTAACGAGAAATAACTGGAATACCTGCATGTGATCAATTACATCCAATTACTGCACTGGTAACTTGGTCAGTTTTCAAAATAGAAAAAAGTGGAAGCCTCACAGGCCGCCCAACACGACAAAAACGAAAATGTTACAGGCCCGGTTTGATTGAGCCTGTTCATGGACGGTAGAGGAAATGCATGCTACCGTCCACGCACTCTAGCCCAGGGTTGAGTAGAACTCAACATTTACACATGCTAAAGGTAAAAATATCAATTTAGAGACATCCGCAGATGTATTCAAACAGAGGTGAACATGGAACCTTCAATGATACACGCGTTGAGGCGTGTAATTCCATGAAGAGCGGCGTTTGGTCCCCAGATAAAGTAAAGGGTTTGCCCCAAACGAGAAAACAATGGGCAGAACAAAAAAAACTGGAATTTTGAATGCGGATCTGAGGTTATGGAGCCTGCGTATCACAGAAACTGTCAAAAGTCAAAAAGCAGGCACCATATCCAAGGGGTGATTATACAATACCCAAGGCTATGAAAGAGGGAGTATTGGAACCACCCATGCCGAAATGGTCATGTTGAGAAACTAAACAGTACCAATAACATGACATAAAAGTCGTGCTGAACGATCTGAGAAGATCGAAATATAACAGCCCTGATTGAATGTACGAGGAGACATTTTACGGCCGCCACACGGCACAAACAACGCTGCTGTGATAATAAAATAGAGAAAAGTGGATGCTTCACAGGTCGCCCAACACGACAAAAACGAAAATGTTGCAGGCTCGGTTTGATTGAACATGTATCTTTATTTAACGAATGCCGACATTTATCTTTTGTGCCAATGTATATTTTTGGATTAGAAAATAGTATAAACTGTCCAGAATGATGCCATTTTGATGATGCTTTTATGATATGATTTCATGATTATTTAATTTCCATGATGCTATTGGACACAACAAGGATAGAAGTTAGTAATTTTATTGTGATAGCTTCCTACTGTTCTACTCCAGCTACGCATAGCTTACTGTCAATGGTTTAAATTTCACAAAGCAGATAGTTCATGGTTGAACTAGCAGTCACATGAATCAGTGCGAATACCACTTTATTACTGACTAATTCATTTATACCCAATTTACAAGTAGGTAGTGTATAACGGTTGTCATCTTCTATCGGGGTTTATTTGTGAATATGGAATATATCTAAAGCTACAAGGTAAGAAAGAAAATCAAACAATTTTTTCCTTTATTTTATGCAAACGAAATGGAAGCAAGCAAAATTATGTATATATACAAAATGTACAAAAAAAATATTTTCCAAGATGAGTAATATGGAATATACTTCACTGACAAAACAAAGTATTTCATCAATCTGTATAAAGTTATGACCTAAATCTAACACTAAATCTATCATATATTAATATATTCGTAGGACAAAGACGACTTAATGCATTAATAATAAAAACGTAGCTTTTAGTATTATTAACAATCGTATTAGAGAAATGTAATTAATATTTATGAAGCAAAAACCTTCACTATTTCCTTAACAGATGAACAAACAAGAACAAAAAATATTACCCAACTTCAAGATATTTTAATTTGTCATATAAAACCAGTTTTGTACCACGTTGTTGATTATGCAAACCTGAAGTGAAGGATACATGCAGGAAATCTATGTCGAAGCGCAGCACACAACCAAACAAAATCATAACAAACTCAGCTGTATTAAATTTGTTCAAGACAGGTTATTAAAAATGCAACGCCTTTCAATCACATGCCGAACTGAACTCACTCTGTTATAAAGCACAAATATATACATAGTGGATTCAATGATTCCAAAGGAAAAGACAATACTCAAACATGGAGCCTACAAAATCCTTACATAGTTTCCTCGATCTTTACTCTATACTTTCCCGGACTACATGTAGTACCAGTCATATCCAAGCCAATGTTTTCTTTTCCTATTTTCGTTATCATGGTTGAACGCAAAATCATAGCAACCCTTTGATTTAGAACGAATGAGACAAAAATAAAAACGCCTTGTAACGCATTCACACCAGCAGCGATGAAAGAAAACCAAGTAATCCCGAAAGAATTGTCAATGATGAGTAAAGGCCAAGCAATGCCAACAATTGTACAAAGGCGGACACAAATATAAAAATGGTTGTTATCTAGTGTGCCTTGTACACTCGGTGTGGACCTTATTTTATGAAAGGCCATTGAGAAAATTATGATATTTGATAAAAATATTAAGCTAGCTGGAGTAACGAATGTAAAAATAAAGATATAAAAGTCAGAAATGAAGCAATAGTACTCTCCATAGCCAATTTCAGAAGCATCTGATTTGATGAGACTTGCAGAAATACTTGCAAACACAAGAAAGACTGGGAGACAAATCATGTAAAGTGAATATTGTAGAAATAAAGATGCATCGGATCTGTTGCATGCAGGCCGATTTTCAAAGTTATTGAAATTTAAAACCTTAAATGTATGAAATGAACAGATGTTCATTGCGCAAAACGAAACTAGCCAAGACATATGCATTGATATCCCGATAGCTACACACAATGCTGCTATCTGCGTTGCATTTATTCCAAACTGTAGCAAAGCTTGTGAAAAGAAAAGAGAAATACATAAAGACATGATATTCTTTCCCGCAACTGTGCGAAGGGGTGACAAAAAGGAATATGTGAGAAAAGTAAGAAAAAGACATAACAGCGAAACTATTGTACAAACAAAAGAGAAAACAATAAAGACGGATTTGACATGATCTGTTAAAACGTAAATAATCACAGTTGGTTCAGTATAGGTCCTCGTATTATAAACATCTGCACAAATTATGACATGTTTGTTGATTATTTTATATTCCCAATTCGAAAAGGTAGCATTCATATTTTTTTAACTTATATTATTTGAATCTATGTCTAAATAAACTTCGCTCATATTTAGGTTTACCTGTCCGCAAGTAAAGAATTGGTCAATAGTAAACTTGCTGAATGGCAGCGACTCTATTTCAGGATATGCGAAGGCTTGGAAGTGATGACATTCTCTTAAATCAGGTATATCACTTGTCTTCTTCATTTTTGGATTTGAGTAGATGATAATCGTTGTCGCTAGTCCATCACTACCTTGGATGTCCGAAACGACGAATTGTCTATTTTGTGCATTAACAAGTGCTGTATGCACCATGCTTATTGTCTCAGTTTTTATTATCAAAATAGTTAACTGAATGCTGAATGTGAATGTCTGAACGAGATCAACGAAGTAAGCGTTGTTGAATGCCACACATGGTGAGGCTACGGATCCCTTTGACTTGATCAAATATTCTGTCGTTTCTCCAAACGAATTCGTAATGATGTCTTCAATTTTTGAACAAAGAGTTTCAAAATGGACAATAACGGTTCTAACAGGTCCAGTAGTTTCATTGTTGTCATAAATGTTTATATTGTCGTCGGGCGAATAGTAAAGATCAAGTGAAAGAGTGTACTGATGCCGTATTGCCGATTCTAAAATCGGTTTACACGTGGTATTAAATAGATGAAATCCGACATTACAGCACAGAGATCGACACTGTTTCTGAAATTAAACAGATGTTTGTTTAAAGCCTCTTGCTAACAACTTGGGTCTATATTTTCTGAATTATTTCAAAAGCGTTGCAACGCGTTACTACCCTCTGCACAACAGTTTTTGTTATTTATAAGAATATCTTGCAAAATCGAATGCCAATTAGTTTGTACCACTAGTCACTTTCAGAGTACTAACTTTTTATGGATTTTTTAGATAAATCATTTTTTCGCCTAAAATATGTGGGTAAGTCCCTTTAAAGTAAAATGCGTGTCATAATGTATATTATATTTCATCAACATCAATTCATTTATTTCATATCATAAATCATCTGCTAGGAAAATTATACATCTAGTTGCTTCCTGAAAGAGCAGGACAACGTTTTTGCGTACTGTAAACCTAGAAATGTTTTCGCGCTTTTTAAACTAGCGCCTTTCGCGGGTGGTATATAACGGTGAAATTAAATAGCCGCGAAAAACTCTGATCTAACAAAAACGCGAAAGATTCTAGCTTCAGCTTAAATAGATCGCTACAAAACGGTCCTGAATTATTGTGATAGAATTGGTTTATCTGGAGTCTTTGTCAGCTGTTTTTTGTATGATAATTTTATGGACCTTACAGTGCTTTCATTCATCGGCTTCTCAAGTTTTAGTCTTTTACTAAAATGTCTCACAGCACTCGCGTTTCCATGAAGGGTCTCATATTCGCAGATCTCATCTCGTGTTTCATCATCGTAATGAATGTAATTCCCTCTTTTTCTTTTGGCAGTTTTCTTAATAACATCCTTCCCATTTTCATTCGCAATTTGCACAGATTCCTCACTCGTGCTACATGAAGGTAAGATATTTTCCAAAGGATCACTAGGTCTTTCAGATTTTTCAGGTGTAAAAAAGCTACGTATGGACATTATGCCAGCAAAATTAGTAATGATTCAACGTGGGAAATAAAATATCAATTGCTCCGTTGAATATGACCAATTGGAAGAAGTACGTGTTCACGAAACTTTTCATGCATACATGATTTGCCTTTAAGGCTTTGGGTGGAATAATAATTAAGGGGTACAATAAAACTGTATGTTTTCGATAATACTATAAATGCAATAATGCCGTGATACTTACCTTAGTATACTAAATATATGCATTTGCGACTTCATTTTCGCGGGATTCGCGATGGATTTGATTCCGCGAATATTTGTATCCGCGAAATTGTCTACGTTTTGCAAAACGCGAAATATAGTACCCGCGAACATTTCTAGGTTTACAGTATTACCTTTTATAGAAAAATCAAGAATTTATATAAGCGTAATATTTAGAAGCAAAGCCTTTTATATCGGTATATTATGCAGAAACGATACGTAATTACATCACGAAATCATTTTGATGTTATACACTGTCAAAATATTAAACCATTACCAAAGCATAATCGTATGTTCCACGTATACAATCTGGAATAGGTTCTCCCTTCGTGACCTCGTCTAGGTGTTCAAAGTCTGCCGATGATAGGGAGAAAATGTACTGGTACACGGCTGCCGGCAACATTTCGGTGATAAACACGTTCACAAGAACCTAAGGATAAACATAATAGATTTGCCGTTTATCTTATTTTAATTTAGGAAATAGAGAGAATTAGCGAGTATTTTTGAAAGTAAGATGAAGTTTTATTTAGGTTGGATACTGTAAAACCAAAACAAACAAAAAAGACTTTAAAAAAATAGAGTAAATGAACCTTTTCTCCTTTCAATATTGATGTGAATATTATTATTATCATCTATTTACAGTTTCTTCCTCCACCTCTGATTTATGTGGGGAAGTTGGCAGTTACTTGCGGAGAACAGGTTTGTACTGGTAGAGAATCCAGGAACACTGGTTAGGTTAACTGCCCGTCGTTACATGACTGAAATAATGTTGAAAAACGGCGTTAAACCAAAAACAAAACAAAAATTTACAATTTCTCTCAAAATCTGGCAAATTCTAATTATTCAATCAAATTTTGTTCAGCGAGTTTTAAGATTTAGGAAATGCATATTGGTTATACAAAGATAGGAGATATTTTACTCACCAGCTGCCACGGTGGAAGATTGCATTCAGCGCAATACATATTTTTGTAAGGATACCATCTTGGGTGAAATTCTGTCTCATTGCATAATTCTTCCAGAATTTCGTCAGGTATATACCAGTCTACAGAGTTATTAGATAAACAACGTGAAGTAACGGTATTAGAATCTATGGTAGATAAATCATTTTCCGGATTGCAAAGAAAACAAGCAAAGTTTTTATATACATTGTTTTCCACTCGATATTCGAGGAGTGACATGAGATTTTCATTGTCTGTTTCGCATATATTTGTAATTAGATCACTTTTCCCATGCTTGTACATGCCTGTTTTGTTACACTTGTCAAAAACATTTCTCACTGGCTTTAAATCGCTGGGACTATAGATAGTTTCAATTGTTTCTACTTCAAACTGAGATGGATGAAGTTCTCTTCGAACAAACTTCTCTCCTTGTGGGTCTGAAGCTTTCTCGGAATTAAATGTTTTCAGGCATATTTTATTTTTTATTGGAACAAATGACAATTCATCACAATAATGTTTAATAACATTCAGTAGTCTGACTGTAGATGTAAATAATTTGTGTTCAATATATGTTTTACATAGTGCTTGGAATTTTAGTGTTACTGCAGATTTATTGTTATTACAAGCATAGCAGTAGATATTTTTGTAAGTCATACCGTTGTTCGTGCTAACAGGAATTCGAGATAAACGATCAGCTGTATCACAAACAACTGAGCATTTGTTGTAACTGGATGTATTATCGTTGTTTAAGCATCTATCTATAGTCAAGTAGGTATCAGGTTTTAAAATATCAGAGCTGATGTTTAGTACGTATTTTGATACTTCATCATGATATTTATAAAACGAAGAAAACATTCTTGGGCTGTAGCAGGAATATGGCTCTTTGGTTAATAATATATCAAGACAACAAGTTCTATTTTCTGCACAACAACTGTTACATTCACAGCTCTTGCACACTGGATTTCCATAACCCTTCTCTTTGTTGTTTCTGGCAATATTTACATTGCAAAGCGTTTCTGCTCCACAAACAGATGTGTACTCATTTACAATTTCGATGATGTCTGAAGACTTGTAAGTCAGTTGTTGTGACTTACATCGCGCGTTGCCGTCTTCTTTTCCATCGAATGTTTCAGAAAGTATATTCTCAACAAATGTTTTAAAATCTTTTAACTTGTGTTCTCCAGCAAACCTAATAGCTATATCAAGTCGGGTTTGTAAGTTTACAGAGTTAAATTCTTTAACATTTTGCAGAAAGTATTAATTTTTATCAAACAGCATGTTATATCCTTCACTACACATAAAGCAGTATATATTTTTAAAAGGTGCCAATCTGTCAGCTATTGGGAATGTTTCACAAGCTTTATTCACTTCTGCCTCCAAACGATTCCTTGCCGGTCTACATTTGTCAATCAAAGATACATCTTGCATTCGGGCATGACTAGGGTTACATATGTAGCAAAAAATATTTTTGAAGTTCCTGTAAGGGGTAATGAAATTAGTGCATGCCCAGTCTATATCTTCATCGTACATTTCCCAAAATCCCGAAACATTACACCTATCGACACTAATTCTTTTAAATTTATCTACCTTTGAAGCGTTGCATGCAATCCACTGATTAGGAAGTTGAAAACTAATTCTACAGTTGTTTGAATCAAGCGCTTTCTTCATATCTAAGATCGATGAAAATGAAGGCATCATCTCCTTGAAAGCCATTGCACTTGCACATTCTACCTTTATTTTAAAAGATATGCAGCCAATCTCTTTGTTACATTCTCCGCAGTAATTGTTTTTATAAATAAGGCTAGACTCTGTCCCAGAGCATGGTTCAACCCTTTCTCTACAAAGTTCAATAACTGTTTTGTTTTCATTATAATTATCGACACGTTCCTACCATATAAGACGCTTGCTCAGTTGTGTTTGGATAAAGGTTTATATTTATACAACTATAATCAACATATCCATAGTGTGTTCCTGGGCAACAGTTGCCACTATAGAAACAGCTCGGGTTACATGTGCACCGGTTACAGCCTGCAAGTATGCAAAACATACAGAGCATGGAAGATCGAAATTTATGTCACCCTATACAATAATTTAAAATAAAATATTACCCGGGGTATCAAAGAAATATGTTTATGAAAGCAATAAAATAAAGTGGAAGATTACATGAAATCCACCATAAAAGTAGGTGGTAAAAATGAATGTTCCTCACAGGACTGATGTTTGGAACGTGTCATGTCCGAAATCAATATGTCCCGTCCCATCATAACCCGCATTTCTTACAAATCCTTACAACCCATTAGTAATCGTTTAATATACTTAAGATTTTACTCACATGTGAATATCATTCAAGTATCATATTACAGTACTGTCGTAACTTTTTGGCATTTTTCTTTCATAGACAAATGCTAAAGGTTAAATGAAAAAAAAATGTTGAACATTATGTTGTCCAAAGTTTTTATTTAGTCAACTGCGCAGTATGCACTAACGTTTTCTAACTCGTGTAGGGAAAATGATTATACAATTTACTTACCTGTAATAGGCGGAAGTAGTTCATTAGAAAATAAAAATATATTCTCAATATCAACACCACATGTTTCCTGCAATGGACATATTGTGGAAAAGGTTGTTAGAAGTTTCTTGATATCCACGTGTTTTCCTGTTCGTCTTTCTATAAACTTTTCTGTAAAGGAAAATATAGTTTTGTTCATATCCGAGTCAGCATTTGCAGTGACCTTATTGCTCTCTGTTGTTACCGCATACGTATGAGCAAATATTAAGCAATAAGATGTTAAGATGTATTCTACAAACAAGTTGAAAGTCAATCGTGAATGCGGTATGATTCCCGAAAACCCCATTTGTTTTAAGAAATTCTATGACAGACTATAGATTCAAAATGTTCTTCTTGAAATCCAAGAAGAATTTTTGATAACTATTTAAAGAATAAAAATATTCTTTTCTTTGAATATAGCATAAAGCTCGCGGTGTGTATTCTACTGGGGCCTGCAGCCCTCTTCCTTTTTAAACTATTACTGTGGCGTATGTTACACTTATGTGAAAAGAGCGTTTACATTAATTATTCTTATGCCCATTACAGAGATTGCTACAGGTAAATCTGCTGAATCTAAATATTTTCATTTTTATCATCCTCAGTAAGCGCCACACTATATTATACTCGAGATTTGTTTAAATTACTCCTTGCTGTATTCAATTCATAGAGATAAAGAGAACAATATGATACAATTACTTAGTTCTGATGAGTTCTACTTGATTTCATATGTTATGTTCCTAATTCCTAAAAGGTCATATTTCCGAGTTTATCGGGGTTTCTTTTGGTCACAGATCCCATTTAAGTATTTGAAGTTCAGATGTCAAAACAGGCATCTGAACGCATTTCTTCTTATCTAAGATTGAAACCAAAAATTTCAAGATAGCTTCTTTGTAGACCCATTACATTCTGTACTACCAAGCGTTTGCTATTCCCCATCAAAGGCAGATGCTTTTGATAATGGTAGATCTCATTCTTCCACCTGGTCCTACGTTAGAGACTTGTGTGCTTATTTTCTGATAATATTTCTTTATGGATTTTACTTTAACTTTTTCCGATGCAAAGTTACTGCTTCTGATGCTAGCATTTTAAAGTGGATATGATATTGAATGTTCAAAAGATTTCCTTTAGTATTTTCTCTGGTGAGCAACATCAAGAACCCAGTGGATAATCTTTGTTTTATTTGAATAATTTGATCTAACTTTAAACTAGCCATTTTGCTGGAGTTTTTTGCCCATTTATATTTGTTTAGTATACCGTTAAAGTTTGGAGGCACTTCCCTTCAAATTTGTAATTACTCAGTAAAGTTTCTTTAAAGTGCCAATATCTTGCAGATTTATGCTTGACTACTACGAAGAATCTCATCGTGGAAACTTAGGTCATACACCACCATAACAATTTCATACCTCAATTTCTAACACTTACACTAATTTTCATTAAAAAATCGTTAAATACTACGTCTGTAATGATGATATAATAATTTTCCTTGATAAATATGTAACCGAATATACACACAAAAAATTGAAAGCTGTGAGAACATGATGCTTAAATGTAACTGATTACGTTTGGAATTGTGTTGTTATTATACGATATATAAAATATGTTAAAGAGGGAAAATAGTATGTCATCGTAGATTTTATTTAATATATATCTTCTTAGTGTAATCTTAATAAGATCAAACGAGATGACAGTTGTTCAGGTTGTTTCTGTTTTCCATTATAAGCATTTTGAAATTTTAGGTAAGTTTATGGAATATTAATGCAATCATTTTATGACACAATAGCTCTTATGACATCCAGGACACAGAACTCTAATTCTGAAAAAAACAACAAAAAAAAACAACAACAACAACACAACGAGTGAAAATTTAACTTGTATTAAGTGCTAAGGGAATACAAATAAGTGTTAATGATCAGATGCTAAAGTTCCGATCAAATCAGTTACTTGACCAAACTTTAATAAGTTATAATTGTACTATTTCTTTACATATTTGATTTATATCATGCAAATGTGTAAATATAGTTACTTTCATCATTATATTTTGGAAGAAATAGAACAGAAATCTAGGACGTATTTGTTATTTGCTTTGTACCGAGAAATACCCACAAGTTATACAGACGAGTTAATGTGCGACTTTAGCAACATACTATTGTTCCGCAAAAGAGCAAATGTATATCTCTCTCAATTGAGAGCAAATAGTTTTTATTACTTAAGCACCTACTGTTACTGATATTATATAAATGATGTATATATGTGTTCTTTGTCACAGTATATACCGAACCCCCAGCATCATCCCTTTTTTTATTGTTAAACGGTCGCTTTTGCTGTACGATTTCTTTTGTTCAAAAGTGATCAAACACACTTTCTATAGTGTAGATCAAATTTACCTACATTAAATGTACAATAATAAAAATACAAACTTTGTTCATCGCCATCATTTCCGCGGGAACTTCAGGATTCAGTGTGTTTTTACCTTTGGGTCATCACTGTCCGTCAGCTCGACATACGATTGGCTGACGCGAGAACACCGTGTAATAGCACGAAATTACAATGCGAAGGCATGATAATTCGATTTGAGGGCATTATATTCATATTACGTTTTCACAGTATGTTTTCTGTGCCATCGCTCCTTCGAACTAAAGGGAAATGGGATATTATGATATGGGTTGAACACCCAATGCGATTGGTAAGATGTATGCGAAAGTATAATATTACATGTATATCGCACCTGATATGGTGCATTATATATTGATATTATCGTGCATTCTCGACTTCCATTATGACCTTTAAACTGCACCGCAGAAAATACAAAACTGAGGACCATTTCGTTGTTATCTAGGGATGATGCCTTTAACAAAATGTTAATTTCTATCTAGAACTATTTCAGTATACAAAATCCAAAACACTTATGATGTGTGAGACAAGTACACAAATGGTACACTAGCATAAACCTCCTTTAAACATTTGAAAATAAATATTTTCATCACATTCTTTTGTGGAGTTGTAGTGATTTCTACATATTTCTGGCATACAAATGGCTCCAGTCAAGTAAAAATAAACATTTTGAACTTAGTTATATATTTTTTCTTTATAAATTTGAAAGCATAATTTATTATTCTGAGAACAGTCTGTCGGAAATACTTCCTGAATATTTCTTTCATAACATGGAAAATATTTTATCTGTTTATTTGATATCGAAAGTGTACAGACATGGTGAATCGTTTTTTGGTTGTTTTCATTTTAAGGATTATTTGGGTATATAGAAAGTTTCCAGGTATGTTGTTTTCCTTTTGTGAAGATTTGTTTTTATATTCTTATGAAAGATTTTTTGTTGAGCCTTTCTCAAGATACGCAGGTAGACAATATTAGTGCATATAATAATTCATCACGCTTCTTGATATGGATAATCCGTTTTTTCTCCATTGGTAGATACAGCAAGCTTATACGGGGCCCATTTTGGCTGTACCTTGGTAAATGTACCATATGAGACCCATATTGTTAAGTATTTGCCCACATTGGACACATGTCTCAGCGATATGATACACAATCGTATTGATTTTAATCTTATATAAGTATTGTCACTGGTATAAAAAATAGTCATTGTACGTTTTGTTTAAATTTTAGTACTGTATATTTCTTTGGTCTCAAAAAAAAATCGCAGAAGGGTCCCATATGGGTCACATATTTGCTATCGTGACTGTTGGGACAGTGTATGTTCATGTATCCAGCAATTGTTTTTAATCATTTATAATCGTTCAAAAATAAAGTAATGATATGACAATCATATCTGAACTTGTTACACCATACACTGAATTTAACAAAACTAACAAATTTTCGAAAAAAAAATATCTCGCGAGATTATTTGATTTGGGCGTGATTTAAGTAGGATAGCAACCGCATGGGAATATAGCTATGTTTTGGATATACTTATCATTTCTGCAAGAATTGCTTCTGATGAGGATCGAACTCCCGACCTTTGGTTTTCAACGCGAACTCGCTAACCACTGCACCATGTGGAAGTATGACGTCACCATTACAAATATAAGTATACATACTAAATTTCAGTTATCATGGTTATGGTAGCGTGACGAAAATCGTTTCCCATTGAAAATATTGTATTTTATAATTTTTCTCTTCGTAGAAAATGTATTTAGCACTAAATTCTTATTATCAGACGCTCATTTACATTTTTATTCAACGTTCAAAGCAGTAAGCGAAACGCTTTTGTCAACCGTAAACAGCAAGCGTCTACTGACGTCTTACTGATTAATTACTATGAGCATTGTGTACTGGAAGAAACCCGAACAACACCGATTCCAAGAAAGTACCACGAATTTTCAACTCGATAGTAATTCTATACACAGTTTTATTCATTTTCTTTTTCACACGTTTAACCGTAATGCGACGCTGTCGGCGCCGCTTTGCGGCGCCGGTAGCTCTGCTATTAGCAAAAGTAGTTGTGTAAATTATTATTCTTGGATCAGTTAATTACAAGTAAAATTTTGATGCAGAGCGTCAAGTCGCCGGAGAGCTGTCGGCTAATATTTTGAAGATTGGATTGGAAAAAAAGGCTAATAAAGCTATAACTGCTGTTGCGGTGCACTGCATGCCGTTGGAAGGCTGAAAAACGTCGCATCCTTGATGACAGTTACCCAAAAACTGTTACCCTCTTGCCATCTTAATTTTCATTCTTTGTTTACAAAACCCACGCTAAGCCTCGTTCTGAAACCCACGCGCCAGCATCCTCACGAATAAGAACGGAAATCTAAGACGGCATTTTTTTCCCCACATTTTCAAACAATGAATGCATTTTTTAGATTTCTTGTAACCGAAACATTTCAACAAATTATATGATTATATATCTTCTAATGAAAGGACATAGTTTGACAATAAAGTAAAAAGAAATCGAGAAATTTATAGACTGTTTTTACAGGTTAAAGGTCAGTAATTTTGTCTCGTATAAAAAACGACAACTGTCAGGTCATCTTTACGTATCTTTATAGAACATCACTTTTTCCTACACCTATTTCTCATGAAAGTGTTCTATCATAAATTAACAACAAAAATGAAAAGAAAATAGGTGGCTGAATAGTTCCTAGTGAAATGCCAGTCAATTTTGGTCTGGTACCCTAAAAATGGCGCATATTTGCTCTTGTCCGCACAATAAACCCCTACTTTTGGTTTCGATCTGCAAAGCTTGCCATGTGGGGTGTATAAACATGAAAACAGTCTCATTTCATGCAACATGCATTCTAGCAGTGAAAAAAGTGTAATTAAAGCACTCGTTCTACACGAATTTGCGCTTTTCTAGATATGGGAAAATTAGGATCTATTTACTATGGACTTCATTCGACTACACCACGGAAGCACATTTTCGGCCGAATTACTGACCTTATTCCTACAGACAAGAGACAGTCAGAAATTATGCCCTAAGACTGTGTTACTTCCCTTGTCTTACATGCGCTCATGTAGATTTGTTTTTCGTCTGCAGTAGTATATTCTAAATATACGCAGCGTGACGTAGACAGATAAAGACTCAGCCAATCATTGCTCGCTGGAAATCTCTAGCAGACATTCATTTATTTATAGGGATAAGTTCTTTCATTTTTCCTATTTTCCTAAAAATATTTTGAAATAATAAAAATCTTATGCAGTTTTCAGTTCCTAATTCCTTTATGTAAGCATTTCAATAACTGCCTTATATTTCTGTTATTTACAATATCATTTTTTCATTGTCACATTTTAATAACTTCTCTTTCAGCGGCAAAATCCTAAAGTGTAATTTTGAGTGTAGACACGTATGTAATATAATGGTTATTAGATTTGCATCGATCGAGAAACATGCACTCGTTCTTTTGCGGAATGATACTGCGCATGCGCTCCTTAAGTCGCGCAATATTTCCGCTGCAGAGCTCATGCATAATTATTTCTAGATACAAATCTAATAACCTATAAATATCACATTAGTATACTTGTCGCAGTTATAAAGAAAATACTTTCAGGAAATAATCTAAAATCTCATATGACATTTTACTCGCTGTTCTCTCAATGAATATTACAGCATTTTAAAAGATGTACTGACTACTGCCTCTTTGCAATAAAAATGTTATAATCTGGCAACAAGTAATTAAAGAATATCCTAGATAATTAAACAAAACATTCGTTCGCTTCGCTCCTAATAACTATAAGTATTATGTTTTGTTCCATATTCTTCACATTAAGTATGAAAGACAGTATTGTTATAATTTGGCCTTTATTCCAACAAAGATATCCACATATCCTTTGCGCACCGGTAACGTAGTGAAACAGGTAAAATTTTTGAGTCCTCAAAAACGGGCCAATATTTACAGTGAATGCCTCTAACGTTTCTAAACGGGGTAAATTTTTCTATGCTCAAAACCTGACCCCATTTTAGCGTAGGAACCCTGAAACTTTTATTTTTTAATTCCTGAAATTGAAACGTTTATTATTTATGCTTCTAAAATCGATCATTACTGATTATTTTTACAATACGCATTTGAACATTGTGGGCATGTTGGCAAAAGTTAGGACTCTTCATCCGGTAACGTTCTCAACCGTATTTATTACGTCTATCGACGTTCAAATTGTTGCTAAAACACAGCAGAAATGACAATATTTGTTTGAACGTGAATACGCAATATATAATAGGATGGTTCACATACATGTTTTATAATACTGCCTACTTTATTTATACTATATAATCATAATAAATAATACATGGATTGCTTGTAGCCTATATAAGTGGGTTCTATGTTAACAGTTTTTGCAATACCCGAA
This sequence comes from Mercenaria mercenaria, assembly GCF_021730395.1. NCBI lineage: Eukaryota > Metazoa > Mollusca > Bivalvia > Venerida > Veneridae > Mercenaria > Mercenaria mercenaria. Next base: position 61,405,101 of record NC_069378.1, read on the forward strand.
AGCACTGTATCGTTGAAGAACGTATATTTGGTTCTTACCCGAAAGAGCACTGTATCGTTGAAGAACGTATATATGGTTATTTTATACGGTAAATGAAGTCATTATAATGAAAATCTGCTCTTGAGCTGAAGAAACAGCTACAACCGTATTCGGGTTCATTTCAACGTTGATAAACGTACCCTTTTTTGAAAAAACGTCAAATCTCGCGTCCGGATTTAAACCTTCAAAAAAGGCACCTGTCTCAAAACGCTGCAGGCAATCGCTGTAAAGACTGGCCCGGTTTTGAGGCAAGGAATTTTTTTACCAGTTTCAATACGCTACAGGCAATCGCTGTAAAAATTGGCCAGGTGCGCAAAGAATATAGGGAAAACATAAAATCTTCTTTTCTTAATGTTTAAGGCCTAGGCCTTTGATATTTGGTATGTAGCGTTGCCTAGTGGATCTCTAGCAAGATTGTTCAAATTATGCCTCTGGGGTTAAAAGAGGCCCCGTCCTGGGGGTCACTTGTTATATTAGTTATATAGGAATAAATACTAAAAATTATCAGATTATATTTTCTAGACTGTTTAATTATAATTACCTGATGACCCTAAGTAATTAGGAGTCACTTGACCTTGACCTACTGACCTACTTTCTTGTTTTTTAAGATACAGCCTTGAAATTTGGATGACATGTACAGTTTTGCACACCAATCTAAAAACTGACTTTCAGTGACCATGAATTTGACCTACTGACCTACTTTCTAACATTTTTGCATCAGTTTGCCATTTGAAACATGTGGCTCATATTACTCAGGTGAGCGATTCAGGGTCATCATGACCCTCTTGTTAAAGCTTTAGCAAAGAAATTTGTTCTAGCAAACAACTCTACTCAGGTGAGCAATACAGGGATATCATGGCCTTCTTGTTACATTAAAAGCCTGTAAAGCAGCAAAATTTCATGTGGACATTTTGGACGTAATTTATTGTGTTAAAATACACATAAAATACACAGTTGTTGCACTTTTGAGCAGGTGCAGATACAGAACACAATTAAAAGGACAAACAGTTCCAGTTGCTCACCCAGATATGGATCAGTCATCTGTCATATTTGTTTGCTTTGTCGGGCTTAACAGACAATTCTAGCAGTAATTTTCATTAATGTACGACAGTCAGTTTAGCCAAAAAGTGCACCTTAATTCACTACTGGTATTGGCCTATCCTCTGCAAGTAACGGACAACTTACGTACATAATTAAGGTTAAGAACAAACCATAGACTTATCTTTAACCCTTATCATGCTGGACACTATTGATTCTGCCTCTGCGACCGTGTATATCATGATCAGCCTGCACATCCATGCAGTCTGATCAAGATCTGCACTGTTCGTCATTTAGTCTGTATCTTTGTGGCAAGCACCCCTTTTAATAATTAATGGTGACTGCCCAAACTGAATGATGAACAAGTTCATTATATAAATTTAGTAGGGTAAGGGTTAAGTGAAGTGAAAACAAACAAATTTGATGAAATGGTATCCCCCGCCGAAAAGGGTTTGTGGTGAGGAATGGCAAAGAAATATATCCGGCATAAAGTTAAGGATGTTACTTAGAAGCAAATAATTTCATTTGTCAAGAACAATTTAACAGAAAACAAATGTTTTAAGTGTACATAATAAATGTATGTTATGTTGATCCTGACTTATGTGTAACAAGCTTAGCTTGTAAAATTATATGGAGTTATTTAAAATGTGAGCTTGAAGTTTTACTAGAACGAAATATTGTATTCTAGTAGTTTGGCACCAAGTCTGGCAGTTTAACATGTACATTTGAACTTAAAAGAACAGATCTCCTTAAGAGAACACAATCAAGTAAGAAATCGGAACGTGGGGGTAAGGTAACAACTTCGCATGTAGATAAACATAGAAGGTTTGAAAAATTTAAATAAAAAAGGAATGGAAAAATTGTGTGTGTGTTGGGGGGGGATGGATGGAGTGGGTGTGAGTCATGGAAAAAAATGAAAAAATGAAAGAAGTTTAATGAAATTCTACCAATTTGTTAGTTTGTTATGAACAATTATGTGGATTTTAAACAAAGGGCAATAACTCTGAAGTTACAAAAGAGATCCTGACGAAATTGTGTGTGCACTATCACATTTTGGTGATCTAAATTCAAATTAATTTCATAGTTAAGGTCAAATATTTCACAAGTTATGACGGACGGATGGACAACGCCAAAACTATATCCCCCGTAACAAAGATCTGGGTAGGGATTCGTAAACCAGCTGTTATGGAGAAACCATCTAAACACTTGATAAACGGATATCAGATGATGTTTTCGTGCATGTCCGATAAGACTTTCTGGTGTTTACGCTGATGCTACACCCTGACATATAAGATGACACTTGTGTTGTAATTTTGAAAGAACATGTAAACTGATATCATTATGCTATTATAATAAAAAGATAATAAAACAGTGCTTGAAATGAAAGCATATTTTATTTTATGTCTTCTTTTATTTTAAAGAATACAGAATGCAAGAAAAAGTATCTATCACTGGCTGCAGGTGTGTGGAAGCATTGGGCTTTTGGGTAAATGTTTTTGCTGTAGCTTGCAGTCTTGTTACCACCTAAACAATTACCATTGTGCCAGATATTTCCATCAGCACCTTAAACCAGTGAAAGACTCTGATGTCTGCTGATTTCTGTTGCACATGATAGTAGGAAATGGTTAAATTTCACCACTTGTGCAGGATTGATAAAATAGCCTCTCCCCCCCACCCCCACCAAAAAAAAAAGCAAAGAAAAAAAGTCAAAAGATGAAAAGTATACAGCTAATTAGATATTCTTAAGACATTGTACCATAAATGGAGCTGACAGTCAAGGCGTGCGTCGTGCTTCGTGCGTCATCTGTCAATATTTGTGAACACTTTACAGGCTACATTTGTGACCCAATCTTTATAAAACTTGGTCAGAATGTTAGTCTTGAAGATCTCTAGGTCAAGTTCGAAACTGGGTCATGTTGGGTCAAAAACTAGGTCAGTAGGCCAGAACAAAGGAAAAGCTTGTGAGGCCACATTTATGATCCAATCTTTATGAAACTTGGACAGAATGTTAGTCTTGATGATTTCTAGGTCAAGTTCGAAACTGGGTAATGTTGGGTGAAAAACTAGAGATGCTTTTGAGAAAAGAGCATGTCTCCCACAACTGCCTAATCATCTAAATAATAAGTCAGTCTTTATATACTGTTTACTGAATCCACATGTGCATGCGCTTTCTTGACACCAAAAGGACCCCTATACTACTAGACGTATAGGGGTCGGTTTGGAGGTAAAACTACGCAAGAAATCTGAGTGATTTTGGTAATTCAAGGGCCATAATTCCGAAGTGCCTAGGCCGATTTGGCTAGTTATCGAACTTGGCCGAGCACTTATTTGCAGACACATTTAGTTGGAGTTTGGTGAATATCGGATGAGAAATGTTCGACTTAGAGTGCGGACAAACTTTGTGACAGACAGACAGACACACAGACAGACTGGAGTAAATCAATATGTCTCCCACACCACTGTGTGGTGGGAGACATAACTAGGTCAGTAGGCCTGATCAAAGTAAAAGCTTGTGAACACTCTGGAGGCCACATTTGTGACCCAATCTTTATGAAACTTGGTCAGAATGTTAGTCTTGATGATCTCTAGGTCAAGTTCGAAACTGGGTCATGTTGGATCAAAAATTAGGTTAGTAGGCCAGATCAAAGGAAAAGCTTGTGAACATTCTAGAGGCAACATTTGTGATCAAATCTTTAAGAAACTTGGTAAGAATGTTTGTCTTGATGATCCTTAGGTCAAGTTTTAATCTGGGTCATTTGGGGTCAAAAACTAAGTCACATAGTCAAATCAAGGGAAAAGTTTGTGAATACTTTAAAGGCAACAGTTGTGACTCAATTTTTATGAAACTTGGTCAGAATGTTTGTCTTGATGATCTTTGGGTCATGTGGGGTCAAAACCTAGGTCAGTAGGCCAGATCAACTCTGGTGAGCGATAAGGGCCACAATAACCCTCTTGTTTCAAATAATTTCCAGTAAAATGTAATAATCCCCTAATAAAATTTCTAATTAGTTGTCTAATCCTATAAAAGCATTAAAAAGCAATTAACAGTGCATAATTAGACAAAAACGTCAGAATAAATTTCCCAAAGTATCAAACTTGCGTATGAAAAACAAAGAAAAATAATTAATTGCATACAGGCAGACAAACTGGATGATTACTATATCAAATTTGAAAGCGATTTGGTTAATATGAACCATACAGAAATATATATATAATATGAAAAAAATGTAAATCACAGGAGTAGAGATCAATCGAGTTGCACTATAGGAAAAGAACATTGAGCATCAGATTCTGTTAAAAAATTAAAAAAAATATATGATGAAAGCAGACAAAAAACATATTTTCAATATGCACAAGAACTGAACAGAAATTAAAAGACAAAACAATAAAACCACAGTCAAGACCTGGGTCAGATTTCACCTCCACAACAAGTCTGAAATCAGATTGCTTTTCTGAAAATATTTTGATGAAACTTTGCATGCATACAACTCCTATATAGCCACAAACTGGTCCGCAAAATTTCAAGCAAAACTGTTGCAAACTAAATATTAAGCATGCTTACATCTGACTTTATTTCAGATTCAAAATGTTGACCCCTGGTCCTGAGATTGTTAACCTGAGTTTGGAAACCAGTCTGTAATCTCTAACAGCTGATTGGTTGGTTTTTAACACAATCTCAAACTGATCAATAGCAAGCTTGCAATCTCAGACTGGTTTCCAAACTCAAAGTTTTATGAGCACATACTTAAGTTTTGAGTACCAAGATAAAAATACACTCAACAATGTTAGGGTGATCATTTATGTAAATAATACAACTCACGAAAATTAATAACAAAAGATATATCACAGACTTTCACAGTCCACCTTAGTGTTAACAAATTAAATGCCAACTTGGCACCTAAACTATATAAAATTAGACATACATGTTTCTAGCTGAGGTAAAGAATTGAGATTGTAGGTGTACACAGAATGAAAATAGATTTTTGTTCAACAAGAAAAACAAGCAAAAAATTTAATATTCTGAAGAAACAATGTAAAGCAGTATCATAAAAGATTATACAGAATATACACTGTCTTACAATAGCCCGTTTTTTCATAAAAAAAAGTCATGCTCTTTTGGCCTACCTTTAAACTTGGCCTTTATTGTCTTAGTTAAGGTACCATGCTTTGGCTTACAATACATGTAAGAGTTTTTATTCATTTTCCTATGTGCCTGAGTTGCAAAAGCTGAACAATGAAATAAAGTTTCAAATATACATGTACATTAATAATGGTCTTGTAAAAATATTCATTGTACATTTATATGTACTGAGACGTTGAGTTGGGACCTCAATGGCCAACTGGTTAAGGTCGCTAACTTTGAATCACTTGCCCATCACCTCTGTGGGTTCAGAACTTCTCTTTAGGTGTAGTATTTCTTTCATGTGAAGAAGCCCATCCAGCAGCCTTGTGGAAGGTCGGTGGTTCTATCCAAGTGCCGGCCTGTACCTTAAACAATGCTCAGAGAGGAACTTGAGGTCTTCCGTCGTCATGTAAAGCTGAAAAGTTGCCATATGACCTATAACAGAGTCGGCAACAAAACCCAAATCCAAGAAACATTCAATTAATTTTTTGCAGATACTAATTAACATGAATTGCGGTTTTCCCCTTGTATGCTACACTGCATTTGTCTAATAGTATTTATTTAATATATAACCGGTTCAACTTCTGAACAATGAACAGGATGTAACCATCTGACTGTATCAATTACAAATTTTATCAATGTACCATTTATCTGAGTCTGTAGACCAGACTCAACAACCCAGCAGCCTATTGGTTGTTTCAGCTAAGAGGTGCATTGACACTTAGACTCTACCTACTTTATTTATTCTTTCTAATAATTACATCACTTAATTTTTTGACTACTATTTTCCAAACATTATTAATTTAAAACTATGAGATAGTTAACTTGGCAGCCTCTGTTTCAATATTTGAAATTAAATACAATATAACCTCTGACAAGAAACACTGGAGTAAGGTAAACTTTAAGGATCTTATATTACCGGTACTATAAATAGAACATACAGCAGTTATACCATAATGCAATGCGCGAATTGCGGACAAGGGAGTGTTTTTATATAGGTATAATGAATCATCAACTATCTCAGTAAACTTCGAAGGGAATCAAAAAATGTAGCATGCCACCTGTATAAAATTGTCACACCTGCTAACAAAATAAATAAAAGAGATGAAACAATCACTAAGTAAAGAAAAATATTGGAATGAATGCAAGGAATATATACAAAATATACAGACATATTATTTTAACAAGACGATTCAAAACGGGCCGACTAAGCAAATAAAGAGCATTGTTTTAAAAGCATGTTGCATGCATATTACCCCATATTCTGCAATATTAACTGTTAAAATTTTAATAAATTACAATTATATTTTCGAATGCGACACACTGACGAGCACTTGTGGTTAAAACTTTTAATGCTAAATCATTTTGATTTGTGTCGTTCAAAGAATGCATAAGCACAATTAAAACTAGAAAATGCTTTTGTAAAAAAGCGCATGTCTCCCCAAATGCAAAGTCCTATAGGCAAGAAGTCAATAGGGGTCAGGAGCGAAAGTCAAAGAGACACTGATGGTTGGCTGCAATAGGGATCATCTACTTGGCATGTCTAGTCATCCCGCTAAATTTCAACACTCTGGGCCTAGTGGTTCTCAAGTCACTGTTCAGGCTCCTGTGACCCTGACCTTTGATCAAGTGACCTCAAAATAAATAGGGGTCATCTACTCTGAATGTCCAATCATCCTATTAAGTTTCAACATTGTAGGTCAAGTGGTTCTCAAGTTATTTCCAAAAAATGATTTTACATGAACAGGCCACTGTGACCTTGACCTTTAATTGACTATTAAATCAATAGGGGTCATCTACTTTGCATGTTCAACCATCCTATGAAGTTTCAACATTCTGGGTCAAGTGGTCCTCAAGTTATTGATCGGAACTGGTTATCAATGTTCAGGCCCCTGTGACCTTGACCTTTAACGGAGTGACCCCAAAAACAATAGGGGTCATTTACTCTGTATGAACAAACATCCTACGAAGTTTCAACATTCTGGGTTGAGAGGTTCTCAAGTTATTGATTGGAAATGGTTTTCCATGTTCAGGCCCCTGTGACCTTGACCTTTAATAGAGTGACCCCAAAATCGTTAGGGGTCATCTACTCTGCATGACCAATCATCTTATTAAGTTTCAACATTCTAGGTCAAGTGGTTCTCAAGTTACTGACCGGAAATGGTTTTCAATGTTCAGGCCCCTGTGACCTTGACCTTTAATGGAGTGACCCCAAAATCGAAAAGGGTCATCAACTTTGCATGTACAATCTTCCTATGAAGTTTCAACATTCTTGGTGAAGTGGTTCTCCAGTTATTGATCGGAAATGGTTTTCAATGTTCAGGCCACTGTGACCTTGACCTTTGACGGAGTGACCCCAAAATCAATAGGGGTCATCTACTCTTCATGACCAATCATCCTATGAAGTTTCAACATTCTGGGTCAAGTGGTTCTCTAGTTATTGATCGGAAATGGTTTTCAATGTTCAGGCCCCTGTGACCTTGACCTTTGACGGAGTGACCCCAAAATCAATAGGGGTCATCAACTCTTCATGACCAATCATCCTATGAAGTTTCAACATTCTGGGTCAAGTGGTTCTCTAGTTATTGATCGGAAATGGTTTTCAATGTTCAGGCCCCTGTGACCTTGATCTTTGACGGAGTGACCCCAAAATCAATAGGGGTCATCTACTCTTCATGACCAATCATCCTATGAAGTTTCAACACTCTGGGTCAAGTGGTTCTCTAGTTATTGATCGGAAATGGTTTTCAATGTTCAGGCCCCTGTGACCTTGACCTTTGACGGAGTGACCCCAAAATCAATAGGGGTCATCTACTCTTCATGACCAATCATCCTATGAAGTTTCAACATTCTGGGTCAAGTGGTTCTCTAGTTATTGATCGGAAATGGTTTTCAATGTTCAGGCCCCTGTGACCTTGACCTTTGATGGAGTGACCCCAAAAACAATAGGGGTCGTCTACTCCAGCAGCCCTACAACCCTATAAAGTTTGAAGGTTCTAGGTCAAATGGTTCTCCAGTTATTGCTCGGAAATGAAGTGTGACGTACGGACGGACGGACGGACAGGGCAAAAACAATATGTCTCCTGGGGGAGACATAATCATAATTACAATACCTACACGCATTTCATTTAAACAAGTAATTCACACAACACAAGACGCAAACTTGATGATGATCCCCAATGAGGTGGTTGAGATGTCAGCTGTGGTCGGTGTCCGTCAAACATTTCCTTATCAAAAATATATATTTATGCATGATTTGGTAGAAAAACAAGAGCTGTCGGAGGACAGCAAAGCTCGACTATTCAACAGCCTTGTCAACTGAATGAATACAAAAGTCGAAAAATGGGCATAATATAGTAAACAGGAGGGTCATGATGACCCTGAATCGCTCACCTGAGTAATAGGAGTCACATGTTTCAAATGGCAAACTGATGCTAAAATATTAGAAAGAAGATCAGTAGGTCAAATTCATGGTCACAAAAAGATCGGTATGCAAAACTGTACATGTCATCCAAATGTCAAGGCTGTATCTTAAAAAACAAGAAAGTAGGTCAGTAGGTCAAGGTCAGAGTAAGGTGACCCGTAATCACTTGGGTACATCAGGTAAATATGATTAAACACTCTAGGAAATATGATCTGAAATTTTTTATTAATTCTTTTCCTACATAACTCGTATAACAAGTGAGCCCCAGGGCGGGGCCTCTTTTTATCCCAGGAGCATAATTTGAACAATTCTGTTAGAGGTCCACTTGGCAATGCTACATACCAAATATCATCAAAATCCTAGGCCTTTTAGTTTCAGACAAGATTATTAAAGTTTTCTCCTATATAAGTCTATATAAAACTTGGGATCCCCGGAGTGGGGCCGGGCATAATTTGAACAATCTTAATAGAGGACCACAAGGCAAAGCTACATACAAAATATCAAAGGCCTAGGTCTTGTAGTTTCAGACAAGAAGACGTTTAAACTTTTTTTCCTATATAAGTCTATGTAAAACTTGGGAGCCCCGGGGCGGGGCCTCTTTTTATCCCAGGGGCACAATTTGAATCATCTTTATTGAGGACTATTAGATGATGTCACTTGCCAAATATCAAGGCTCTATGCCTTAGAGTTTTGGACAAGAAGATTTGTACAGAGTTCTGCATGGAATGAAATTCTTTTAACAATTTAGAAAAGGGACATTCAAGGGTCATTCCTGTGAAGTTCGGTGTACTTCTGCCCAGTGGTTTTCAAGAAGATTTTTTTAGAAAATGTTGATGGACATACGACGGACGACTGACACCGCACGACGGACATTGACCGGTCACAAAAGCTCACCATAAACCTTTGCTTCTGGTGAGCTAAAAAGCAAAACGGTGTTATGGAACCTACATAGAGCTTATCAGCTCATGACAGTGGACAGGTGTGTGAAGTTTCAATCCATTTTCATTAGTGGGTACCGAGATACCAACTAACATATAAGAATTTAACCAAACATTTCTAAGTTGAAAAAGGTGCATAATTTTGTAAAATGCGAATAGAGTTATTGATCCTTTACACTGCATGTCATATCATGACAGTGAACAAGTGTTTGAAGTTTCAATCCTTTCCCATTAGTGGATACCCAGATACCAGCTTACATACAAAAACTTAACCAAAAACTGCTAAGTCGAAAAAGGGGCATAATTTTGAAAACTAAAAGGAATAGAGTTATGGGACCTGCTTTGTGCATGTCAGATCATGACAGTGAACAAGTGTGTGAAGTTTCAACCGATTCCCATTTGTGAGTACTGAAATACCAGCTTACATACAAAACCTTAACCAAAAATTTCTAAGTCGAAAAAGGGGAATAATTCTGTAAAAAAGCAAAATAGGGTTATGGAACTGTTCAATGTAAGTCAGTTTATCACAGTGAATAAGTGTGTAAAGTTTCAGTCTATTCCCTTTAGTGAGAACTGAGATACCAGCTTACATACAAAACCTTAACCAAAAGTTTCTATGTCAAAAACGGGACATAATTTTGTAAAAAAAAAAAAGCAAAACAGAGTTATGGAACCTGCGCAATGAAAGTCAGTTTATCACAGTGAATAAGTGTGTAAAGTTTCAATCCATTCCCATTAGTGAGTACTGAGATACCAGCTTACATACAAAACCTCAACCAAAAGTTTCTAAGTCAAAAACGGGACATAATTTTGTAAAAAAACATAACAAAGTTATGGAACTTTTGCAATGTAAGTCAGTTTATCACAGTGAATAAATGTGTGAAGTTTCAATCCATTCCCACAAGTGGTTACTGCGATACCAGCTTACATACAAAACCTTAACCAAATCGGGACGCGGACGCGGACGCATGGGCGAGTCCAATAGCTCTTCTATTCTATGAATAGCCTAGCTAAGAATGGTGTTGCATTAGATTAGCAACATGTTTTATCAGATAACATCTAAATATTACTACCAAAAGTCAAATATCTATATGTCACATTAAAGGGTCATTTGTAATTAAACACAAAATATATGTATATCACAGAGGTGTTAATTGTTTCAACGAAGAAATGAATATGTGGCCGAAAATAATAATATGTGTGACAGTTTACTTTATAATTTATATGTTGTTCATCCCATTTCGAAATTTCAATAAATCTAAATCATGCGATCGTAAGATTTCTTTTTACATTCACAAGTACAATGTATCTAATTCATAAACATTTACGGAAGAATGTATTTTTTTTACAAAAATATAATGTTAATATACGACGGTAACTAAAAAGAACAATGTCGATTTTTTTATTGTTCTGTGAATACATTTTTGTTTTAATTAACGCTTTCCATTTGGTATCAATACATTTTTTTCCGAGTGATTCTATTTTTTCTAAATATTCTTTTTAATACTGGATGTGTCACAAAATGAACAGAAAAATATAGTAACATCATCCATTCATACATATAATTATATTGATGAAAAAGCGGTATGTTATTTATAACATGGATATAAAATTAAGAGTTTCTCGGCTAGTTTATTGAAATTAAAAGTGAAGAAAAAACATTTGTTTGCGATGAACAGGCCAGAGACCTGAACAAAAATAACGAAATAAATCTATGGTTTACTTATGCTATTGTACAATGAATGCACTGATTGTTTGTCCGCAAATTCAGTCCTGTGCTATATTTAGATAGCAGACCTTATAGATGACGTCACAGATCCTTACATACAGGAGTGTGCTATTAAAAAAGATGATTTTATTCTTCTTTCTGTTTCGATTTTCACACTAAACAGAAAGTAAATCTACCTAAACCCGCAACTACCAGACGTCTCAAGGCTTTGATTTATTTATCCACACTGTTCTGCGGGTTGGAAAACACCTGACTTTCTTGCCTACAATTAGTAACATTTTCAAAGATACTGTAAATTTAAATAGCTGATACACGTAATGATGTCATAATATGCACATTTAACTCATTTTCCATAGGAAAAGTAAGGTATTCTACAGATATCTGTCTTTTCTCAAGTAGCAAGAAAGTGAGATTTTGGTGTTACGTTTCCAGTGATTGTTACGGCGAATTGACACAAAATAGTCATATATTGCCAAGAAGTCATACTGCAAACGCCAACTGTAAAGCATAAACATTGATGTAAAAAAGTAAAGCGTAACAAAAAACATCTATGTAATAATGTATAGAACACTATGAATAATGTAAAACATATCTAAAAACATCAATGTAAAAATGTAAAGCATATATAAAATCAGTTATGTAAAAATGTATATACGTGTGTGTTAACATATCAGCTGCAAACATAATAATATTGTCTCCCAAACTTTGCTGTTTTATATCGGTAGCTATACAGTCAAACCTGTATGTAAAGACCGCCCTTGAGGAATGGAACAGACTTTCTTGACAGGTGGTCTCTCCAGTACAGGTAATGTTACACTGTTAATGGTTAAACAGAAAGAAAAAATATAGTGGCTTTTATGTGGTTTTATAGGCGCGACCTTTTTCTGAGGTCGTCTTTATCACAGGTTCAACTGTATTCAAAAGGAATACCTCCAGGTGAACATAAAAATTTCAAAATACTCAAAAACAGGAAGTAACATCTCTTAAATATCAGACATCATTATCAACACTATTCAGGTTGATAATTTTTTAGTATGAAACAAACTTCTATCCAGTACTTTACATCACACTCCTATTTATATAATAAATTATACATTGCATAACTCTTTTTGGGTACTTTTCTACATATTTTACAACCCTTCTGTTTCAGATTAATGCCTTGAACTCACTGAATCGTTACCTTTTCTAAAATGTACTATTACAACTATTGAAAGCAATTTTTATATTTTGCAAAAAAAAATATTATGAACCTGGAGACGTGGTCTTTTAAGTTTACATGAGAGAACAAGACCGACTGTTAGACTCTTGCTTGACATTTTGACCGCTAAAAGCCAAAACAACTGCTTGTGCCTGTGGGGTCAAGGTCACTGCTTTTGTATTTCCTGCCATTACATTGCGCAGTGATTGGTTCGGTTTTAAAATGGCGACGTTTGAAATACCCTCTGGGACATATGCGACTGTTCCGATTTTCGGGGACATATCTACGGCATTAATCTGGCAATTTGTCGGGAATGTTGCAATCGACACGACTCTCTCAAAGTCCCATAACACTAGTTGTTTATCCCTGGAAACAGTTAGGATAAATTTTCCTGACACATCAAACTTTATGCTGTTAACGAAATCCATGTGCCTCGTCAGCTTGAACCTGAAAAGAAGAAAGACTCTGTTTACTTTGCATACTTCTCTGAAATTTAGTATAAAAGTACAACATATACAATGTGCACTACAAGTTAACAGTTACAGTTGTGTAAGAAATGACACATGAAAAACTAATTTTATGTCAAAGTGTCTTTAAGGACACGTCACGGCTGAGATATTTTAGCATTATTGCAATACACAGTTGGTATTAAAATTGTGTTTCCAATACAAGTGCTCATTAGATAAATCCTCAATATCTATGTGAAAATAAGTGGTGTGTTTTGTATGACTTCAACGCTGTGAGTTGCTCTTATTAGTGACAAATGACTGAAACAATAGGAATTCTTACGTGATTTGGATAGACAAAACGACAGTAATTAAGGTAACAATATATTCTTTTAGTTTTTTAATTTATGATTTGTAAGCTACAATATAGAAGAGCCATTTTAAGAGAATCAAACTGGAAGATAGAAATAACAGCAAACTTTTAATTACGTCATGCGTCATCATACACCTGTCAAAATTTGTCATTAGTTTTCCTGATCTGTCAAAATTATTTTTATCTCTCCATTCTTCATATGCATTTTTCTTTGTAAGTATTTTGGTAGGACACTGTAGTGTGTAACTTACTTAACATTCCTATAAATATCTGTGCTGGAAATTGCTTGGTTGAGCTCACTGAAGTCACGTAAGAATTTCTATTGTTTTAGTTTATTGTCTGTAATATATGCACATGCCATTAAAAGGGCCATGAAATTGGCCTTAATTTTTTCAAACGTTTTTAACAGAGTTTTAACAGGTCATCATTAAAATTCACCCATTACTTCTTACTATTTAATGAGATTTTCATGACCATAGTTTTAATGCCATATATTAAAAAGCCATGAAATAAGTATATTAAAACCCTGGTAAAATATACCTTGTTAAAATGGCTTTGATGGCTATGAAAAGCTGCTTAAAATAAACCATTAAAATAAGTTAAATGGCTGCTTAAAACTCCTTGAAAATTTTAATTGGCATGAAATTAATGTGTCATTAAAAAGTACCCCTTAATTCCACATTAATAAGTTAATACTAATTGGGCCATTAATATTTTTAATACTCTGTTAATGGCCATTAATTATTAAAATTGATCAATGGTCTCATTTAATATGTATGATTCAATTTTAATGAGTTCGTTATATTTTAATGGCATATCAAATTAAGGGCCATGAAAATTTGCCATCAGAATTAGACATCTTAAGATAATCAACTTCATATTGATATTTGCCGGATTTATTTAAACTACGTATTACTACACACGTAATAGTATCTATACATATGTACTGTTTTGTAAAACGCTAGAAGAATAACAGCCTCGTACAAACATTTGTCATATTGTATCCTCATTCTGTCATATGGTCATATGAAATGAGAAAATACATGTAAATGGATATTATTTTGTATTGTGTTGTACTGAGAAGGGTTTACAGGTACCGGTTTAATAGATCAAGTGGCCATGTGAGTAGTTTTAACTATTGAACATTTTTATATTGACAAACATTCCGATCATGTTTTTATTGGTGCAGACATTAGCCGTCAGGTGTATTCAAGAAGCAACGGTTGATGATAATGTCAGCGCTCAATGGGCGATCACAATTTAGCTCTCCTTCAGTACTTTGTGCTTAGGTGCATGCACTTGAACAACTAAGAGCAAATGTTTGAGGGAATGCATCACAAGTAGCTCCCCCTAATCAAGCGTACCACACTCTTTGAGTCATTGAAACGAAGAAGCCATTGATCTGCCCATGCCCCAAATGAATTTAAATCAGACTGTAAATCTTCAAAATTATTTGTACTGTTCGCTTCTCTATAATCCTTAGTTTCTACTCAAGGAAAATTTGGAAATCTAAACTGGTCTGAACACATATTATAATGTATATTCCTTACCCCACCCACTTTCTTATATAAATGCTGATTATTTGGACAGGAAAAACAAAACAAAAAACCAGAAAAAGTGGCATGCATCAATACGTATTTACCCTTACCAAAATAATGTAGGTTGATCTTACCAAATAAATGAATATGTTTTCATCCGACTTTCATTGAAATAAATCCGATTTTTTGTAGGAACACAATTTGGCAAACATTTGAAAAAATGGCGTAACTGCATCAAGGGGAAATAACTTTAATGCAACTAAATATAACATCATGATATGTTATAGACGATGTGTGCGTAGTATGAATTTATTGTGATTAAAGTCCATTTTAGAACAATATGGAACTGGAATTTAAGCATTCAATGGGACGAGTGCAAGCCAAAAACAAACAAAATAATAGTTTTTGTGCTTCTGAAAGTATACGAATCACATTTTACAGAATGTAGGATTTAATGGGCATCAAATTGCTGTTAAGGGCCATTAAGTTTACTCTTAAATGAAATCGTACAGAACCTGGACATTTAATGGGCACTAAATCAAATCTAAGGGTCATGAATAATCCTGTTAAATTCAAAATATACAGAATTTCACTATTTTTTCAAAGCCATTAACTTTTTTATCTACCAAACTAAATTTTCAACGGCATGATTCATGGTAAACAAGAGCTGTCGGATGACAGCGCACTCGACTATTAGAAGAATTGATTGAAGAATGGGGTCAAAATATTTCCACAGATTTTCAGAAAAAAGAAAAAAAATGGATTAAACAAAAATGTTCCTGTATTTGTGGATTTCGATTAGTCTTGCACTAAATGGCAATGTGTGACTATGGTGGCAAATATCTTAAGTTATATGTCCACAAAGGGCCATAATTCAGCCAAAATAGTTGTCAGAGTTATGTACCCTTGCCTACAGATTGATATCATAATGATAAACAAGTGTTTAAAGTTTAAAAGCCATATGTCAAATAGTCTTCACAAAACATGGACATATACGAAAACAGAACCAATTTCCACGATTAAAAAGGGCCATAATGCAGCCAGAAAAGATGACAGAGTTATGTACTCTTGCCTATTGATAGAGACTATAATACTGAACAAGATATAAAAGTTTCAAAGCCATATGTCGAACACTTTACACAAAATATAAACTGATACGAAAAACTTAACCAAGATTTCTAAGTCAGAAGGGGCCATAATTCAGCCAAAATGTTTGATGAAGTAATGTACCCTTGCCTTCAACTGGACATGGTGGTGGTAAACAAGTGTTGAAAGTTTCAAAGCTTTATCTCAAAAGACTTTGTCAAAATGTAGAATGGTACGAAAAACTTAACCAAGATTTCTAAGTCAAAAAGGGGCAATACTTCAACCAAAATGCTTGATGGAGTAATGTACTCTTGCCTACAACTGGACATGGTGATGGTAAACAAGTGTTGAAAGTTTCAAAGCTTTATCTCAAAAGACTTTGTCAAAATATGAACTGGTACGAAAAACTTAACCAAGATTTCTAAGTCAAAAGGGGCCATAATTTAGTCAAAATGCTTGACAGAGTTATGCACTCTTGCCTATAACTGGCCATGGTGATGGTAAACAAGTGTTGAAAGTTTCAAAGCTTTATCTCAAAATACTTTGTCAAAATGTGGACTGGTACGAAAAACTTAACCAGGGTGTGACGCCGACGCCGACACCGACGCCGTGGTGAGTAGGATAGCTCTACTTATTCTTCAAATAGTCGAGCTAAAATGGGTGTTTTAATGGTATTTTAACATGCAACCCATTAATATTGTGAAACCTGTTAAATAAAGTGATGCAATAATTAATGGGGTTAATTAACGGTTTTTCCTATTTTAATGGATATTTTACAGGGTTTTAAACCATGTTTAATGGTATGTGCATCCAGTAGCGAATAAAGGTACCAAAATATTGAAAAGTGAAAACTTCACAGGTCGCTCAACACGACAAAAACGAAAATGTTGCAGGCTCGGGTTGATTGAGCCTGTTCATGGACGGTAGTGGAAACCTCATTATTAAGATAAAGAATCGTTCCTTTCTTATGAGAAAAGGAAACTATTTGGTTGAATTATTTTATTACTCAAAATAAAAACCAAATATCTAATACAATACTCTTTTATTATCAAGGATATGCACTGATACTGATAACGATAGTTAAACATACATATGATAATTATTGAATTAAATTAGATAAAGGTATGTTATTGACAATTTGGGAGTTGATCGACCGCCCATGACTGCATCTAGTTTCTCTGTCAACATTGTCTTAAGGATCATACTGCTGAATATTTCTGTTGAGAGGATTCCTCCGAAGTATCAGTTCCCGCCTTCGAGCATTGTGATAATAATTCAAACGTGTAAATAGTTCTGACATTACCGACGGTGTAGCTAGCCAAATGTGCGAGAACTGCACGAGATAATTGGTATTTATATTATATCGAATGGGTACTAGTATCAATAGGAACCAGTTCAGATCAGCCAAGCGTAGCAATATCGACGACTCGTTATCTAGCAATAGCAGGCGACATTTTCCCATACTAGCAGACGGTAATTTAACAGGCGACAATTTGAGAAAAAATAAATTAAATTATTTTAATTCTAAAATAATTTCAATTATTACATAACGATTTTTGGAAAGTACTGAATATTCTGTTTTTCTGTCATTTAGAAGAAATTGAAAACGTGATACCATCTTAAAAGATGTTTAAATGATTCAGCTATAAACTGATAATTTTAACTCTTTTTTTTTTATTAAAATCTCATAACAGCCAAACCAGTGCTTTTCATAATGGCCTAAATTCACGTTGCTTAACGATGCATGGTCAGAATTTAAAATCGTAACTAACAGGCGCGTGCAACAGCCTTTAACTCAAGGTACTGTAATTTTGGTAACAATCGCGTTGGTATTTTTCCTAATATTTCAAAATAATAACGCAAATCGTGAACACAATAATATCAATGAATATTTTTTCTACACAATGTCATAAAACACCATAGATGAGGTTGCTAACCATGAAATTGCTAGATAAGGCCTACGCAAAAATTTTCCAATAAACACTAAGTGAATATGAATGTCAAGGTTGATGCTGAACGGTCAAGCAAATATAGATAGATTTTATAAACGGTTAAGTTTGAAGGCCTACAGCATGCTATTCATACAGAATATAATCTATAACATCTTCATGAAATATGTTAAAGGTCCGAACAGGAAAGTTTCCTAAATATACAAATGCAGTGGCAAATCGACCTTTTGGAATGAGGTCAAGGTCATTGTATACCAGTCTAAAAGAACGAGGTTATGATTATTTCTAAGCACATACTTGCAGGAACCATCCTTCAAGGACCAGACATACATGGATCGGTAACCAGCCGACAAAACAGTTGTATTATCTGGTGAAAAAACCAGTGCGACAGCTGCTGACTTTTGTTGAAGTCGAAAAACACAGTTTCCTTTCATGGTGATCACATGAACAGCTCCATTGCTCGAACCCATTGCTGCAAATTTATCATTTGGGCTTATTTCGCAGCATCTAGCTACACTCATCATTCTATCCATTTTTTCATATTCTACTGCAGGAATGTTTCCTGGGTCGACTAAGTCAACAACGAGCGGAAAATCAGACAAACTTGAAACAATCTATAACAGAAAAACAGAATTATCTTAAAATTCTAGAATTATATCGTTACCATTATACAAGAATCAAATAATAATGAAAAACTCATTGTCAGATTTGCTGCCCAAATTTATTTCTGTTTGATGAAAAAAAGTAATTAAATTTGTCAAAACAATTAAAGTGATGCATTAACAGTTCTAATGAGAAAAGTAACAAGAGCTGTCACAAGAGGCAGCGCACTCGACTATTTCGATGCTGGATAATGAAACTGGGCACATCTGAGGAAACTGGAGCTGTCGCTGGAGTGTTTAATGACTCCAATGGCGGATGAAGATATTGCACAATAGCTTCAGTCTTTGTCAAAAATATTAAGTAATAAGAGAGGTAAAGATAAAGTGTATCAAAACACTATATAAGTATAATTCTAAGCAAAAGGGGGCATAGTTCCGAAAATATTGGTGCAAGAGTTATACACCTTGTGTCATATGATGTGGGTGATGATGTGGCACAACTGCTTCAAGTTTGAATCAAATCCATTGTGTAATAACTGAGATTTAGTAAAAATGCATCAAAATTAACCTTAAATTCTAGTTATGCACCTTGTATCATATGATGTGAGGGATGATGTTGAACAATTTTTTTAAGTTTGAATAAAATAAATTCAGTAATAACAGAGATAGAATGAAAGTGCATCAAAACTTAAGCAAAAAGGGGGAATAATTCATAAACAACAGCTGTCACAGGAGACAGCGCGCTCGACTATTTCGATGCTGGATAGTGAAACTGGGCATATCTGATGACACTGGAGCTGTCACTGGAGAGTTTAATGACTCTAATGGTGGGTGAAGATATTGCACAATAGCTTGAGTCTGTGTCAAAAATATCAAGTAATAAGAGAGGTAAATATAAAGTGTATCAAAACACTACATAACTTTAACTACAGATGCTTTAGAGAAAAGCGCATGTGTCCCAGAACTGCCCCTATGAAAAATATCTAGTTTCTCTAGATGGTTTAGACGAGTGGATCCAATCAGTAATTCAAGGGCCATAATTCAAAAGTGCCTGGGCAGATTTATCGAGTTAACGAACTTGGCTGAGGTCTTATGGCCAAACACATTCTATTCAAGTTTGGTGAAGATCGGATGGGAAACGTTTGACTTGGAGTGCGGACAAGAGTGAAAAGGCCGATTTTACGGTAATTCAAGGGCCGTAACTCCAAAATGCCTAAACCGATTTGGCGAGTTATCAAACCTGGCCGAGGTCTCATGGTCAAACACATTTTGTTCAAAAGTTTGGTGAAGATCGGATGACAAATGTTCGATTTAGAGTGCGGACAAGAGCGGCCGGTTTTTGGTAATTCAAAGGCCATCACTCCAATACGCCTAGACCGATTTAGATAGTTATCGAACCTATCTGAGGTCTCATGGTCAAACACATTATGTTTAAGTTTGGTGAAAATCGGATTAGGAATGTTCGACTTAGAGTGCGGACAAGCTTTGTGACAGACAGACAGGCAGACACACAGACAGACAGACTGGAGTAAATCAATATGTCTCCCACACCACTGTGTGGTGGGAGACATAATTCTAAGCAAACAAGAGGGCCAAGATGACCCTAGGTCGCTCAACTGAGTAACACACCATAACAGTGTAAACATGTTTTACCTAGTGATTACATGGAGACCAAGATTGGACCAAAAAACGTGACATTTTGAGATTAAACAAGCATTTTCTTTTATTTGACCTAATGACCTAATTTTTTACCCCACATGACCCAGATACGAATTTGTCCAAGACTTCATGAATACAAACCCTCTGACCAAAATTTATGAAGATAAAAACAAAAATGTGCCCCCTAGGGTGTAAACAAGCTTATTCTTTGATTTGACCCGATGACCTAGTTTTTGACCCCACATGGCCCAATTAAAAATTCATAAGATATTTCATACAGACAAACATTCTGACCAAGTTTCATGCACATGAAATGAACCAGAGTGTTAACGCGTTTTTCCTTCGATTTGACTGGGTGACCTAGCTTCTGACCACATATGACCCAAAACTTGGCCTAGGAACCATAAAGATAAACATTCTGACCAAGTTGCATGAATATAGGGTCATAAATAGGACCTCTAGGCTGTTTACAAGCTTTTCCTTTGATCTGACCTGATGTCCTAGTTTTTGACCCGACATGACCTAGTTTCGATCCAGGGCTAGAGCTCATCAAGATAATCATTCTGTGCATGTTTGTGTCAAACCAAAGCATAAATGAAACCTCTATATGGCTGAAAAGGCCAAAATAGAAAATTTTGCCCCTTTCAGAGACAGTAACTCTAGAACCCATGATGGAATCTAGCCGGTTTTTGAAAGGAACCGAGATCTGATTGTGACTTAAGTTGTGTGTAAGTGTGGTTAAATTCAAATATAAAATGTCACTTCTATCATGTTCACAAGGTAAATATCAGCACATTTTGGCTCTTTTAGGTGTCACTAAGGGGCTGTAGCTATGTAATCTATGATTGGATTTGACGGATTCATCATGGAGTCCAAGATTTATTGTTGAAGATATTCTGCAAGTTTGTATCAAATCAAACCAGAAATGAAGTCTCGACTCTCTACATGGCTGCAAAAGCCAAAATAGCAAATTTTGGACCTTTATTGGGCCATAACTCTGGAACCCATGACAGGATCTGGCCAGTTTTCAAAAGGCCATTATTATGCCAATACAAGTTATGTGCAAGTTTGATTAAAGTTGATTGCAAAATGTGGTCTCTATCGTGTTCACAAACCAAAAATAGCAAATTCAGACCCATTAACAGGCTGGTAACATTGCCCGATCGGGCTTACGACATAAAAAGTGATATTTCTTGAAAAATAATAAAGATATTTCTTCCAAACTTGGTTCATTTATTAAGCATAACATATGATGCATATCAGATAGAAGTAACTTTTGTTGCCTTCAGTTTTGTTAGAATACTTCCCATTTTCAGATTTTATGATGCATAATTTTTGAAGTCCAAAATAGTTATGTTTTTAATGCAATGTTTAAAACAGAAAAGGTTCAATGGCTTTCTATTGCTCCAAACTTGTGCGCCAATACCCTTTTTCTATAATATTAGGATTAATACTTCGTTTCTAGTGCAGATGTATGAGCATTTTTTTAAACTATTAACATTTCTCTATGATGTAAGTGAAAGCAGAGTAAAATGTAAAAATTCATGTATTAGCGCAATAATTTAGGGTATTAGAAAGCCATTGAACCCTTTTTTTTTGTTTTAAACTTAGCATTAGAACATATTATTTGGACTTCAAAGATTATGCGTCATAAAAATCTGAAAAGGGGAAATAATTCTACCAAAAGTGAAGGCAACCAAGTTATTTTTATTCTAATTTGTATAATTTGTTATGCTTAATAAATGGACCAAGTTTGAAAAAAATAGCATCATTAGTTTTCATGAAATATTACTTTTTATGCCTTAAGCCCGATCGGGCAATGTTACCAGCCTGATTAAGGTGCCATAACTCTAAAACCCATGATGGGATCTGGCCAGTTTTTAAAAGGAACCGAGATATTATGCCAATACAAGTCGTGTGCAAGTTTGATTAACGTTGATCGCAAAATGTGGTCTCTATCGTGTTCACAAGCCAAAAATAGCAAATTATGGCCCTTTAAGGGGCCATAAGTCTGGAACCCATGATGGGATCTGGCCAGTTTTCGAACTGATCCGAGATATTATGCCTATACAAGTTGTCTGCAAGTTTGATTAAAGTTGGTTGCAAAATGTGGTCTCTATCGTGTTCACAGGCCAAAACTAGTTAAGGGGCAATAACTCTAGAACCCATGATGGGATCTGGCCAGTGTTAGAAAGAAATCGAGATATTATGCCAATACAAGTTGTGTGCAAGTTTGATTAAAATTGATTGCAACCTGTTGTCTCTATCGTGTTCACAAGATATTGTGAACGGAAGACAGACGGACGACGGACAAAGGGCGATCACAAAAGCTTATCTTGTCACTATGTGACAGGTGAGTTTAAAAGGGGCATAATTCATAACATATTGGCGCAGGAGTTATGCACCTTGTGTCATATGAAGAGGGTGATGATGTGGAACAACTACTTCCAGTTTGTATCAAATGCACTTCTGATAATTGAGATATAGTGAAAATGCATTAAAATTAACCTTAAATTCTAAGTAAAAGGGAGCATAATTCATGAAATATATATTGCTGTGAGTTATGCACCTTGTGTTATATGATGTGGGGGATGATGTCGAACAACTACTTCAAGTATGAATCAAATCCATTCAGTAATAACAGAGATAGAGTAAACTTCAAGTATGAATCAAATCCATTCAGTAATAACAGAGATAGAGTAAAAGTGCATCAAAACTTTAACCTGAAATTCTAAGTAAAAAGGGTGAATTTCATGAAAACTTTGTGCCAGATTTATGCACCTTGTGTCATATGATGTGAGTGATGAAGTTGAACAATTATTCTAAGTTTGAATCAAATTCATTTAGTAATAACAGATGCGCAGGCTGGTCTGGATCCATGCTGGTCGCAAAGCCACTATGTTGGTTTTCCCATGGCACGGCTCATATCCCTTTTTCTTCAAAGCAGGGCATAAATGTCACATTGCTTTCAATGGAACAGCAAAATTTGAACCTTCTGGCAAAATTTAATATTGTCAACCAAAGTAGTGTTGAACAAAATGTGTGGTTATAGGACACATGTGTCCCCATTTCCTGTCACTGTGCATCGTTTTGTAACTCTAGGTGATCTTTTAAGATATATACAACACAAACTTTAAAGTACTTTATGTTTATTTTAAGTCAAGGGCCTTAACTCTGGTCTAGCTCTAGTGAAATCCCAAACAGCAAACAACTTCACATGCTAAATAAACAATCCCCTAATATTTTATGACTCATCAAGTGATTAAGTCAAATACTTTTTGAGATGCATGTGAAACAAACTTGCATACCCTTTATGCATATTTTTTACTTAATAAAGGGCATTAACTCTGGTCTAACCAACAGAAATCCCAAACAAAACCCCAGGTGCACAACTTCACATGCTGAATGATATTCTTATATGTATGTTTCATAACCCTATATTATACAACTTTTATTAAGATACATGTGACACAAGCTTTAATGCTTTTTAGGCATATCTTTAGCAAGATGGATTGACATAACTCTGGTCAGGCTTAAAGTTATAATACTGTTAAAAATCACCGTTAAAATAAAGCAAATAACTTTGTAGATTTGTAGAAAACAGTCTAGTGAACAAATTCGCCCGTTAGTTAGACTTGGATGACCAAATATTGTTGAGATACGATTGGATATAAAACCATGAAATATTTAATGACCAGCTGGTCACTAATTCACTCGCCAGGCTTCGCCGAATTCCGTAAACAAACGAAGATGTGCTAGATTGTTGATTTGTTTCTTAAAATAGATTAGCGTGGCTCTTTGTACGGTCCCGTACGAACAATCATTTAGCGTGGCTCGTATTACGGTCCTGTACGTTTCACAATCAATTTGTCTACATCTGCACAGTAGTCCCTAGCTAAACGTTCAGCTCAGAGATGTTTATATAATATGCTGTTACGGATCTCTGAGCTAGAATGAATCCCGTACTGACATCTAACCAGGAATCGTTCCAGAAGTCTCTCAGGCTATAATTTTATCAAACGCAATGTACTCACCTTTTACTATACAATATTTCTAATCGCATTTCTTTTTGATCTGGCAGAAATAATCCATGCAACATAATTTGAACACAAGTTTCCAATTGGTACCCTGTTTGCAATATTTTGTCCGTCATTGCAGTTGTCACCTGATCAGGGTACTCTTCATTTTGAAAAACCAATAGGCAGTAGAGAATCGTTCTTTATTGACAATTTCTGAGAAAATGTATGTTGTTTTATAGATTTTATGTGATTAAATTAAATTCATAAATAGGTAAAATTTTGAAACTGATTTTCAAGAATAACCACGTGCTCTGAACTGTTGCATGACATGAGTTTCTCACGAGAGATTTGCGAGATGTTGCGGTTTGATACTGATTAGTTAAACAAATGGGGTTTCGCCATAACTAAATGAATGCGACCATCAGAAAATAAAACCAGTGTCAGTTAGGTTATGATAGCCAGAACTAGATAGTCCCCATTGTCAATGACTTACTGTGACAGATAGGCAACTGTCTGGTCGACACTTTGAGATTAAGCCTTTATTGAAAACACAAATTAGTGTGCAATATTAAAATCAGCACTATTATATTACAAGTTACAGGTTAAAAGATGATAAAACATATATTTCAGGTTTGAACAATAATCTTGGCCACTCCTGAACTCATTAAGAGTAGCACTAGATTTAACATGATGTGATAGGTTGTTTCAGAATCTAATGGTTCTTGGGGGAAAATTGCGTTCTTGTGATAATGGGTGGGTGCGAGGAGGGAATATAAAAATGAAGGTCCTGAGAGTCTAGCCGGTACTGGTGATCTACAAAAAACAACAACAATAGAATGACGGATTTTATATAAAAGAATCAGGGATGTAAGGATGTGAAATTTCTCCTTGTTTCCAACGTTTGCCAATACAGTTAACATTTCTGTGATGCTTCATCTACAGACATACTTGATTTGAACACATCTGGAGGTAGCCTTTCGTACTCTTTCAATTCCATATGTTAGAGATTGTTGAATGCCAAACAGTTGAGCAATATTCCAATTATGATTGCTCATGTTTTATACGGAGTTTCTTAAATTTGTACATTTATCATTTGTTTGATCATTTCTTTTCATGTAATTTAGGGTCTTGTTTGTCTTTTTTGTGATCTAACACTGCTGGTTCGCCTAAATGTTAAGCATTTTTATAGTTTTAAATTCATGGATATGTAGCTTATAGCGAAAAGCAATGTTGTTTTTTTAAATTTCTTTTTATATATCCTAATCACTCCGCATTATCTGAATTCAAATCCTTTGACCGGGTCTTTTTCCAAAGCTCTAATTTATGGATGTACTGCTAGAGAGTCTCACAATCATGCATGATATTTATAGAGATAAACTACTGTATCATCAAAACGAGTCTTACGGTGCTTGTAAGTGATCCTGGCAGGTGACTGACATGTTAAGAAAAGGCAAGGCCTAAGGACATACCCTTGCGGTACCCCTGATACCAAATGTGGTATATCACATTGAAGACCTTTTGTGTTCGTATTTAAAGGAAATATTTAATCCACATGGATGTTTTTCCATATATACCTAATTGAAATAGCTTGTAGACCAGACGATTGTGATCGACCTTGTCAAACGATTTGATAAAGTCCATTACTATTAGGTCTATCTATTTACTAGCTTCAAGGTAATCAAAAAATCTTGACTAAAATTCAATAATTGAGATTCACAACTGTGCTTTGAGCGGAAGCCATGTTGGAAGGAATTAAGCATTTTTTATTATCTAGATGATTAATTATATTTGATTCTAAAACATGCCCCATCAGTTGGAAGCAATTTCAAGTAAGAGAATAGGTTTGTGATTGCTGGCTTTGCTTCGTGGACCCTTTATGTATACAGAGACAACGATAGCCGTCCTCCAATCTTGTGAAACACTGCCTGTACCAAGTGTAGACATGTAAATGTTAGTCTCATTTTTATAGAGTAGGAGTGTTTAAGCTGTGGGCGGACATTGTGTTGTAAGCTGTTTCTTTTACTTTCCTGTGTTTTTGTTTTGTTTTTGTTTTTGTTTCTTTCCCTTTTAATGATTCTAAGTGAATTCTGTGCTTTTGATGTGATGTTATCAACATATTCTGACCAAATGAGGTACATGTATTTACTTAGTGTGACGCTCAGATATTTAGCAGCGTCTCTAGTATTCAGTGTGTGTGTGTGGGAGAGAGAGAGAGAGAGAGAGAGAGGACTTATTATTGTCAATAATTAGTTCCAGTCTTACCAACCGAAATATGAAAGAAAAAGTAAGCATATTACATCATATTCAAACGATGATTGTGAACTTCTATAGATGACATTTTTATTATTCACACTTATTGCACATGTGTCATACGATGACAACAATACTGCATGCAGACATAAAATTAGCCTTTTTCTATATTCGAAATCATTTCATGTTTATGTGCGACTGAAAATTAAAGAAAACTAAAGAAATCGGTTGAAAACATATCAGCTGAATGACTTCAGTACAATGTTATACAAAACTGCCGTACGAATAACCACCTGCGGTTTATTCCACTATTCATACTGGACCGTACGATTAGCCACTTCCTTTATCGTAGTCACGGATGTATCCGAGTGATGGCGGTTGTGTCACTGAAACCGAAAGTAACATTTTTGATATCCGTCTCCATCGGTGGAATCTATCAATTTACAAGTAAATTTATCCAGCCAATGTATTCGTGAACGGATGACTTATGCGTTGCTGTAGAAAAATGACCTTTCTATTACTTTCGCTACGTAATCTTATCTGGCCAGTATTATAACTTTAATGAAATCCCTAACAAAATTATTCCAGGTGCACAACTTCACATGCTGGATAATATACCTGTAGTGTTTCATAGTCCTGGGTCAAATACTTTTTGCGATACATACAACACAAACGTTTAGGCCCATTTCATGTATATTTTCACTAAGTCAAGGACCGTAACTCTGCTCTGGCTGTGAGAGATCTCTTTTAAACATCTGATGCACAACTTCACATGCTGAATAACAATCCAGCGAGGTGTGATGACTCTGGGCCAAATACCTTTTGAGATGTGCAGGACACAAATTTGGACGGATGGACAGACGATGTACTAGTATGGAAGATGGACTGCCTATATGAAGAGATTTTGTCCTGCCTATGCCCAAAAGAAGGTTGTTTTCTGTTTGCCTATGTCAAAATGAAGGAATTTTGTCATGCTTCTGTCCAAATGAATGAGGATTTTTTCCTGTCTAAGTCCAAAAGAGGGGATTTTGTTTTGCCTATGTCAAAATGAAGGATTTTTGTCCTGCCTATATAAAAATGAAAGGATTTTGTCATTCGTATGTCCAAATGAAGGGATGATTTTGTCCTGCCAATGTCCAAATGAAGAGATTTTGTCATGCTTATGTCCAAATGAAGCGATTTTGTCCTGCCTACGCCAAAAGAAGTGATTTTGTTTTGCCTATGTCAAAATGAAGGGTGTTTGTCCTGCCTATGTTGAAATGAAGGGTGTTTGTCCTGCCTATGAACAACTGAAGGGGCTTTTCCTGCCTATGTCCAAAAGAAGGGATTTTATACTGCCTATTTCCAAAAGAAGGGATTCTGTCCTGCCTATGTCCAAATGAAAAGATTTGTCCTGCATATGTATAAAAAAGGGGATTTTGTCCTGCCTACATGTAAATGATTTTGTCATTCAATAATTAAACTAATGGCTTCAAACATGTATCTAAATGCCTTACCTGTGTTCCCTTGCTGTTTATAGCCACACAGTAGAAAGAATACATCAAATTAAAGTCATTCATAACCTCCCCTATAAAAGATAAATCCAATAAAAACAAGAGAGCAATGATGATCCTATATCGCTCACCTGAGTTTCTTTGCTAAAGCTTTAAAAACAAACAAGGGGGTCATTGACCCTAAAGCGCTATAGGGAAAAGTGACCACGCCCTCTGGCGGCCATGTTTTTTTGACAAATGAAAATAATTTGAACAATCTTGGTAGAGGGTCACACAAGGACCACTTGTGTAAAATTATTCTAAAATCGGGCTAGCAGTTTCACAAAAGAAGATTTTTAAAGTTTCCACTATTTACATATAGGGAAAAGTGACCACGCCCTCTGGCTGCCATGTTTTTTTAATGAATCAAAATGATTTGAACAATCTTGGTACAGGGTTACAGAAGGACCATTTGTGTAACATTATTCTAAAATCAGGCCAGTCAGTTTCCAATGAAGTGTTTTAACGTTAGTGACCTCAAATCACTTGCCCCTCATCGATGTGGGTTCGAGCCTCACTCGGGGCGTTGAATTCTTCATGTGAGGAAGCCATCCAGCTGGCTTACGGAAGGTCGGTGTTTCTATCCAGGTGCCCGCTCGTGATGAAATAATGCACGGAGGGGCACCTGGGGTCTTCCTCCACCATTAAAGCTGGAAAGTCGCGATATGACCTATCATGTGTCGGTGCGACGTTAAATCCAACCAAAAAAAAAAAATATTCTAAAATCAGGCCAGCAGTTTCACACATGAAGATTTTTTAACTTTCCATTATAAATATATAGGGAAAAGTGACCACGCTCTCTGGCAGCCACGTCTTTTGACGAATCAAAATAATGTGAACAATCTTGGTAGAGGGTCACACAAGGGCCATTTGTGAAAAATTATTCTAAAATCGGGCAAGCAGTTTCATACAAGATTTTTTTTAAAGTTTTCACGAATGAAAATAATGTGAACAATCTTGGTAGAGGGTCACACAAGGGCCATTTGTGAAAAATTATTCTAAAATCGGGCAAGCAGTTTCACACAAGAAGATTTTTTAAAGTTTTCACTATATACATATAGGGAAAAGTGACCACGTCCTCTGGCGGCCATGTTTTTTTGACAAATCAAAATAATCTGTACACTCTTAGTAGAGGGTCACACAAGGATCATTTGTGTAAAATTAACCTAAATTCGGGCAAGCAGTTCCATACAAGAAATTTAAAGTTTCCACTATAATATTACACATATAGAGAAAAGTGACACTGCCCTCCAGCAGTCATGTTTTTTGATGAATTGGTATAATCTGAACAATCTTGGTACAGGTTGACATAAGAACCATTTGTGTGAAATTATTTCAAAATCGGACCGGTTGAGATGTCGTTTGAAGTTTTTTTTTCTATTTTTAACTCTGACAGTCGCTATGTGACACCAATATGAACCGTTTGAACAATGTTTTGGTAGAGGACCACACAAGGAACATTATAGCCGTGTTTCATCAAAATCCATTCATTGGTTTTGGAGGAGATTTCGTTTAAACACAAATGCTAACGACGGACGACTAGACGGACGGACGGACGCCAGACACAGCGTGATCTCAGGTGAGCTAAAAAACCCATCTATTTAAGCCTCAGTTATGAAATCTGACATATGCACATTCATTATGGATGTAAAGGATGCAAATATTAGCACAATTACAGAAATTTGATGTAACAATTATGTTAACAGCAGCACATTTCTTTTAAATTGATGGGTGCTGCAATTTAAGAAAATAGCAATAATCAAAAACTAATACTAACCATAAACATTTCTATCAAACAAAAAAGTTTGAAATACCTGTTTCTATATTCCAAACACGTCCTTTTGCCGCCATACCCGCTGATCCTGCTACAAGTATATTATTACTCTCTGCCATGCACGATATTCCCCCTCTTGCCTCTAAAACCGACTGATTTTGAGCTAAAAATTAATTTCAGTCCTAGTTATATTCTAAGAAAGAAAAACACTTATCTGTATGATATTTAGAAGTCAACATCATCAGTCTAAATACTGTAAAAGCATAATTTTTTCGCGAGACTGTTATTTTTCGCGAAATTTCGCAAATGAACCTTCCCGCGAATTCATCTGTCTAAATAAATGTCTGTCTAAATATTGGCGGAGAAGGCCAATGTTGCAAATCGCGAATTGAAAAAACTCGCGAAAAATCAGAATTCGCAAAACACGTGAAATATAAGACTTTTACAGTACTCAAAATGTGAAAATATGCTGTATCCAATATCTGCCCCAACTGTTAAATGACATCAGGACATTGTCCCAAAGTGCATCTCCATACACTGTAAAAGCAGAAATTTTCGCCAGGGTTTAATTTTCGCTATATTCGCGAAGCCGTGCATCTCATAAAAAATTAATCCTCGTATAAATATTTACCGTACCATTAGTATAATTCAAATTAAAGTAGGATACCATTTTAACAATTTCGCAAATATTAAACATCGCAAACATACTCAAATTTCAAATCTGAAATTTGACCCAGCAAGAATAGTGATTTTACAGTGACACATGCAGACATCCATATACTTCTTTTGTACCCTAATGTTCATTTCCAACAGCAATCAAAATGATTCGATTTGCGCGGGTATAAATTTTATGGATGTCATAGTTGTATCATTCCACTCTTTTTATAATAAATATACAATTCAGCTGTGAAAAGTGGAACTGCATCATTAGAAGATGTTTCAGCAGGATATGATACTACAGCCTGTGTTTACACTGAAAAGAAAATAGTGTCTAAACTTCAGAATGCCACTTATCATGTTACTTACACAACAGGTCCTCTATATGTATTTTCTTCTTGCTTCCGGCCACCAACATGTATCTACCATTTTTGGAGAGCTGTATCAACTGAACACAACCTACATCAAGATCTGAGGTAATCTTGAGCTCGGCTGTGTCGACATCGTACAGTTGCAGCTTGCCATTATCAGTACCAACATACACGCTGTCACAAAACCTATAATATTTGTTTTAGTACCATTTAACAGGGTATGAGCAAAGGTGGATGTGATGTGCTGTTGGCTACCCTGACCGGTTTCATTAAGATCATACATCGTGAACAAGAGAAACAAAAATCTGTAACAGAGTTACCAACATCCCCCGCCTAGGAACATTTTTCACAAAACATATTGCATGCCAATACAACATATTCTAAGTAACAGGGCAACATATGAACAATGTACGTAAGTCATAACTATATAACATATAATTCATAAAGACATTATGAAGTTTGAAAATGTATGGAAATCTACAATTGGTGAATGCTTTCAAATGCAATATGTATTTAAATGATTTAATGTGATTCTATTTTAAAGTGGTAAAGAAAACTAAACAGGAGGGCCAAGATGGCCCTATATCGCTCACCTGAGTGATATTTGTGTCGAAGGAACTATATGATGCAACATACATATTTTTTTTGAGGGGGGGGGGGGGGGATAGAGGCGAGTAAAATAGCTCAGAGTAGTGTTTAAACAGTTCAGTTAAACACACAGAAGTTGCATTAATCTAAAAAGAATTCAAGTAAATATATTTTTGAAGAGTACAAGTAAACAATTCTATTATTCTATGGATAAGATGTAACATAAGATACTATGACAACACAGGCCACAGGTTCATATTGTAATCTAAAACAGTTATATTATTATCAAAGCATGTATTTGAACAAAACAAGACAAATATATTTTTAAGTTGAGCTTATAACAAATGTATTTTTAAGCTGAGCTAATAATGAAGTAAGTTTTGAAAAATTATCAAATCTGCAAAAAACCCAACTTTTCTTTGCGATGAATAAACGTGAATAGAATGACTTCTCTTTTAAAATTTGCAGTGCATAAAAGACACAATGTACAGTAGCACTAAATATATACCTGATATAAAAAAGCACAGTAATGCCGAGCAATATATGCCTGAAGGTACGACCTTAGATATCTAAGTGTGACATTAATTTTCTGGCTAGCCATGTAGAACATGCAATTTACACACCGTCTGGAAGTGGTGAATATTTGTGTCAAGTTTCTTTGAAATCTTTCAAGGTGTTAAACAGTTAGAAAGGAATGATCTTTGACCCTAAGTGTGATCTTACGTCGAAGCAAGTGATCCAGAACATGAGTTACACACATTGTATTGACGTGGTGAACATTAGTGTCAGGTTTTTAAAAGATTTCTAGCAGTTTAATAGCCACAAAGTGGAAATGAAATACATTAATGTGACGTTTGACCTGCAAGTGTGACCTCGGCTTTGAAGTGAGCTATGAAAAACATGTGTTTGCATGTTATTCGATGTGGTTAACATTTGTGTCAAGTTTCTTTCAAATCCATCAACGGGTTCAAAAGTTATGAGGAAATATGAAACTGCTAACGGAGAGTCAGACATACACCTAGGACTAACATAATATGTCCATTTGGGTGTATAGAAATGGTGCAATGTTGTGAGGTCGTAATAAATCAAAGATACTACATGCTTTTGCCATTACAATGCTGGCAACATGTAAACTAAGATTTTGACATGAGAAAACCCTTCATACTTAAATTCAAAGTTTTTAAATTTAAAACAACAAAAAATTCATAAAGCAAATTTAAAATTGGGACCCCGGGGCGAGGCCTCTTTTCAACCTAGGGTAATAATTTGAACTATCTTGGTAAAGGATCACCAGGCAATACTACATACCAAATATCAAAGTCCTAGGTCTTGTGGTTTAAGACAAGAAGATTTTTATAGTTTTTTTCCTATACAAGTCTATGTAAAACTTGTGACCTCCGCGGCAGGGCCTCTTTTCACCACAGAGGCATAATTTGAACAATCTTGGTAGAGAGCCACTAGATGATGTCACATACCAAATATCAAAACCCTAGGTCCTGTGTTTTTTGACAAGAAAATTTTCAAAGTGTTTTTACTCTACAAGTCTATATAAACCATTTGACTTCCGGGGCGGGTACATATTTGACCCTAGGGGGATAATTTAAACAATCTTGGTAGAGGACCACTAGATGATGTTACATATCAAATATCAAAGCCCTAGGCCTTGTTGTTTTGGACAAAAAGAGTTTCAAAGGTTTTCCCAATATGAATCTATGTAAACCATATGACCCCCAGGGCGGGGCCATATTTTATCCTAGGGGGATAATTTGAACAAACTCTGTAAAGGACCAATAGATGATGCTACATACCAAATATCAAAGCCCTAGGCCCTGCGTTTCTGACGAAGATTTTCAAAGGTTTTCCCTAAATAAATTTTTGTAAACCATATGACCCACACCCCACAGGACGGGGTCATATTTGACCTAGGGGTCAACAAACTTGGTAAAGGACCATTAGATGATGCCACATACCAAATATCAAAACCATAGCTACTGTGGTTTTGGACAAGAAGATTTTTTAAGTTTTTCCTTTCGTTCGCCATGGCAACCAGAGCATTTCTGTGACTAATTTTTAATGAGGATCATGCAAGGAACATTCTTGTAAAGTTTCATCAAAATTGGACTAGTGGTTTAGGCTGGGAGGTGTTGACGGACAACGGACAATCACTGACCACAAAATTTCACCCTCAGGTGAGCTATTAAAAATGTAGTGAAGTATTTTGTCATATTACAGGGAGGTAATTAATTTACAACGCATGACATTTATAAGATACTAAAATAACAATTAGTCAATTACACACCAGAAAAAGTTTATTCTACTGTTGATACAGTGCTGCATTACATATCAACCTAAAGTGTTGTAACCATAGTAATGCTGCATTTACCTATATAAACCATTAACTTATACTTGTGCTTGGGTTTGCATTCTACAAGTTTACAATTGTTTACTGCTTTTATATATCTATCAATACCAATCATCTTACTTAAAACATAATTTCATGTTAAAAACAGTGGGAAAACTGATATAAAATCAAATGTACTGTACTTTATCATATAAAAGAGAAGTAACTCATACAAAACAAGAGGGTCATTGACCCTAAAGCGTTCACAGGTCTGTGTACAAGGCTTCAAGTGTGTCTGTAAAAGTACAGAGTTAGGTTTCTTCTATGTTAGCCTATATTATATGTATATACATATCACTGATATGTATATACATATAAATTATCACAACACATGTTTTAGGTGATTTGCAGTAAATGTAAATCCCACAGTTTTTGCACTTTCTGAGGTCCGTAAGAAATGTTTATCTACACAAAATTTTAAGTTACTTTCTTTTAAAGTTCCAAGTCTTAATACTACCGATTTCTTTAAATTTAATTGCAATCCTGATATTTTCCGAAATTCTGTAACTACAGTAACAAGATTTTCAAAATATTCTTTTTAAACATCAACATTATTAACATACGTTGCATCATCGGCGCAGAGTTTGTTTCATTTCTGAACTATTTACAATGATTCCTTTAATACTATCATCATTTCAGATTTAATTTGATAATATTTCCATATAGAGAATAAATAATGTAGTAGAAAGGATACATCCTTGTCGTACACCTCTCTTAAGGTATTGGACCCCTAATAGTAATGTTTACAAACTGGCATTTGCTTGGTATATTCTTAAAGTTGACCATGTTTCGCACTGTGTTGCAAATTTTAAACATCTTTTACCGTGCCATTTTGTAAATTTTGTATAATTTATGGTATTTCCTCAAGCTCAAGAAGAGACAAATTTCAATGTGATGGCCACTATCTAAAACGTTTGTAGAGAATTCATTACAGCATTAATTTTGATAAAAGAAACCTCAAACTATTGTTAAACAATTATAAAACACAAAATAAAACTGTAAATATCATTTTTTCTAGGGTGCCTGTGGGTATGTTTTGAATTTTGCTCACTTCATTCAAAAATAACTTTGAGGCAGAAGTAAGACATACCTGCATTTCTACCACAATATGTAATCTAAAGAATGAAGGCAAAATAGAGAACTTTTACCGCATGTAACTCGGTATTTTTAAAGATGTCTAACTCTACCCCTCCTGATTCAGAGGTAAATTCTCTTTGAACCGCAAAAAATCGCTTATAAAATTAAAATTTTCCACTTTTGTACAAAACATCCGTAAAAGGTTTCAATCCATCTCACTAAGCTATCCCCAAAATTAAAATGTTTAAGACACGGTATTAAAAAATAATGATTTAAAGTATCGAAAGCCTTTTCATAATCAGAAAATAATAATAAACCCTTTCAAATTGTTGTTTTGAATGTAATCGATAACTCTAAAAATTAGCCTAACATTTTCTTCAATGTATCGTCTTTTCATAAACCAGTTTGATCTGGGTTTATTAGTTTTGCAAGTATTTTCTTTAACCTATTGGCTATAGCCTTTATTAATAATTTTCTTGTGTTCTCTTAAATTTGTGTAGTGAATATCCACCACTACAGGGTATCAAACTCAAGACCTCTGGACTGGTAAACAAGAGCATCTGAAACTACAACCTAGGGCCGCCGAGTCAAAACTTAAATATCCAATCCACAAATAAGCAAGTTCTATTATAACAGTGCTATTAAAATATATCAAATATTGATGCCTGGTAAAATTAAGCTCATATAACTGGTATCATTTGAAAGTGTATTTTCTACTGAAAAAGAATATATATATATATACATAAAAATGTTACAGACTTTACTTTTTTCCTTTATAACCAGTAATCTTCAATGATACTTTAACTGAAATCCAGTTACTATAGTGTAAGATTTATCATTTCGCCATCAAAAAAACAACAACAAAAACATGACAATAATGATTCATGCATATTATTTATGGCCATCTTATTCACTTATTTTTGTTCAGTAGACACAACTCTTTCAAATAATACCAAAACAACATGGGGTCACCAGGCATTGAAATGTTACTTATTTGTGGACCAGATATCTTAAAAGTGAACATACTTAATTTGTCTAAGCTTTGAAATAAAGTTTTAGCACTATTCAGGACATTCCGAGTTTTCCTTGGAAATTAATTTTGTTGTTTTAATGAAATCCATGAAATTTAGTCCTTTACATGTTAGTGTTACACACTCTATACAGTATTCACAAAATTCACATACCTTGAAACTTGGCATTTTTTGGTTTTGGTCAATTTTTTTGGGAATATATATCTTTTCAAGGTTAAATGAATAGGGATTTAACTTGTTCATAAGATTTGATTTCGTGAATTGACCAAACAACAAAATCCATTAAAACAAGTCTCCCATGAATATTTACATATACCTTTAGCCTAATAAATTTCTAAAATGAATGGTTCATCATTAAATTTGGACATAACCATTAATTAATCGAAGGGGTGTTTACTGAAAATTTACTGACTGAAGAGTGAACAGTGTAGACCACGAGCAGCCTGGACAGAGGTGCAGACTGATCTTGGTCTGTGCAGGTCGCAAAGGCAGAATCATTTGCCACCAGCAGGCTAATGGTTAATGATTTCACAGACTGAAGTTAATATTAAAGAAAATACCTGTTAAATGCGAGCCTTGTAGTCTCTAGTCGGGCTCCAGTATCTGCAGGTTTAAAATGTGTCACTATATCCGAGAGGTTAAATGTTTGCTGATCATCACCAACATGGCTCTGACCATATATAGGCGAGTTGTTCTTTGCCATCTGCAGCTCTATCGCAGACAACTCCGAGTGAAAATGTCCTAATATGGTCTTTAAGTCCCATACCTGCAAAATTTAAAACAGTTACTAAACAAGAGGGCCATGATGGCCATATACCGCTCATCTGAGTAGAGTTGTTTGCTTGAACAATTATATAGCTAAAGCTTCAAAAACAAGAAAATTAGGAGAGTGGGTCAAGGTTAAGATTATGTAAGATTACTTTTGAAATCTGTAAAAAATATTACAGGTGGACTAAATCCTTTTGCTGTAGCTTAGAAAACAAGAAAGTAGGTCAGTAGGTCAGAGTGATGATCAGAGAAAGTCTGTTTAAAGATCGACATGCAAAAATATACATGCCATCCAAATTTCAACGCAGTATCTTAAAAATCAAGAAAATAGGTCAGTAGGTCACATTCAAGGTTACTAAAAATCAGTTTTAAGATCGGTGTGCAAAATTGTACATGTCATCCAAATTTCAAGGCTGTATCTTAAAAAACAAGAAAGTAGGCCAGTAGGTCAAATTCAAGGTTACTGAAAATCAGTCTTAAGATCGGTGTGCCAAACTGTACATGTCATCCAAATTTCACCCCTGTATCTTAAAAAAATAAGAAAGAAGGTCAGTAGGTCAAGGTTGCTATTCAGCTTCAGTAATGCAGAAGACCCAAAGTGCATCTCTTAACTCTATTTCAGGTAGAGGGGGGAGGTACCTTGGTACAATGGCAGAAAGATGGCTTCCTGACGTATAAGAAGTTCACAATCCATTATACAGCCTTTCACGTAATAACACGTTGACAAAACATGATTTTTCCCCGATTATACATCAACAGAACCCTTTATACAATCATAGCACAGATTTTCGGATTTGTTGCAATGACATGTTTTGTCTAACCTGTAGAACACCAACAAGATGAAGAAGCATTGGCGTAACTTTCAAAATCCTGTACCTTGATTGTATTATCCAGTGAGACCGTAAGTAGCATGTCCAAACTGGTGGGAACAACAAACTCTGTGACAGGCCGATTGTGACCAGTCAAAACGTGTATAACAACAGCTTCATCAAGAGGGTTGCTCACTTGACCTAAAATATTTGTTTCTTAGAAATGAACACACTAAAAAACTTTTGACATTACGCAATCACATTTCTTTGAAAGGTACATACAATTGTAACTCTATATCTAAATTTCCAAGGTGCCATGTATTTTACATGTACTTTGAGATAACCAAACTTCTGTCTTATACCTGATGCTGGTGGGGTTTTTTGCTTAAAGAGCTGACATAGTCCCCCATACATAAATACAAATGCATGTCCATGTTAACAAGAGAAACACATTTTCTGTATAATCTGAGAGTACATAGCTGTTTGGAACACATTTCGTTCATAGATCTCATATATTGTATATTTGTTACACATAATCACGCCTTTAATCATGTAAAAATCTTGACACATTAAGGCAATTACATACAATCAGAAGCTATATTACATCTTTCATGAAGACAATATAACCATTTAACAGCAATATTGAAAACAAATATACCTGCAAAAAGGACAGAAACTTCACTGCTATTCCAGTGGCAAATAGTGTAGTACAAACTGTCTGATCCAAAAACCTGTCCACCCGAGTATGGTCCTTTGAACTCTTCTGGACATTTGCCGAACCTTTTACCGGAACTGATATTAACAAGCTCTGCATATTGACTGTTGATTCCATTACTGATTCTGTCTTGGTAGTATATAAAAACAAACTCTTCTGATGAATGAAACTGCAACTTTTCTAACTTGTATGTTTCATTCACGACCACTTCCTGTATGACTTTCCCATCTGCTAGGTCACAGACAATTATGGTCCCTTTATTTTTGTGACCTGACATTCTTGTAACCAGAAGATTTTTTCGACTGACCAAACTCCATCTATTTACATCTATCGTTGTAGCAATGTCATGTATTTTCTTCTTAGCTTTTAAATCATACACACAAGTTGTTCTAGTGTATTTTTGTTTTTTTACCACAGATATGGTGACAAATTTTTTCTCAAAAATAGTTTTCTCCATATCTGTGGTAACCAGAAGAGTTTCATCTGGGGAGATAATAAGGGCAGTCACATCATGCTCATGTACCTTAGCTTTGAAAAATGACTGAGGTCTGGAATGCTTATCTTTCTTGTACAGCATTACCACATTTCCTGAAATGAAGCATTAAGCTGAAAATAATAAAAATGCCACTGTCTAAACAAAAGGAAAAGGGAAATAAATAAAGAATAGGGACTGTAAGTTGTCAGAACAGTGATATATGATGCAAAAGACTTGTACACGTAAGCCAGTGTTACTTTACTTGCCCTGAGGTCAACTGATGATGCCAAAGACTTGTGTAGAGTTTGGAAACATTCTATCCAGCAATTTGTGAGAAAACTGCTTACATGCAAAATATTCACAACAATACCTAATAAAAAGTGCATAATTTGAAGAAAATGTAAGCTAGGTTTCTGCAACTTGTCATGTGAGGTTATCTCATTATACAAATGAAAAGATTTGGTCCAGTAGTTTCTGAGGAACAAAAATTTATGTAAAACGTTCACCAAAATTTCTAAGTTTAAAAGGAACATAATTTTGACAAATGTAAGCTAGAATAATGTAACCTGGCTTGTTGTTTTTAAAGATGCAAAGACTTTTGCAGACTTTGAAAGCATCCAGTCCCGTTGTTTATGAGAAACCTACTTACATGTGAACCTTCTCTGTTGAAAAGACAAAATGTTTTGGGCCAGGAGATGTGTCACATTATACAGACACTGGGCTGAGCAGTCCTAGCACTATCCTCTTAATGCTAAGCACCAAGCGAGGAAGCTACTATTACCATTTTTAGCTCGACTATACAAAGTATAGAGAGCTATCTTACTCTTCCCAGCGTCGGCGTCCTTCCGCGTCCGCACTTTGGTTAAAGTTTTGATGCACATTCTCTTTATCTTTGTTATAACTTGATGGATTTGCTTCAAACTTAAAATAGTTATTCCTCATCATCACCCACATCATATGGCACAAGAGTCATAACTCTGGTCCAAATATTTCATGAATTATCCCCCCGTTTTACTTAAAATTTCAGATTAAAGTTTTGGTGCATTTTGCTTTATCTCAATTAGTACTAAATGGATTTGATTCAAACTTAAAATAGTTGTTCCACATCATCACCCACATCATATGACACAAGGTCCATAACTCTAGCACCAGTTTTTCATGAATTTTGCCCCCTTTTTACTTAGAATTTTATGTTGATTTTGGTGCATTTTCACTATATCTGTTAATTCACAAGGGATTTGATTCAAACTTAAAATAGTTGTTCATCATCACCACCTACATCATCAGAATCACTTGCCACAAGCAGGCTAAAGGTTGAATGATTTCATTGTATATGTTACCTGTCGAACATGCAATGATCCTGCCAGTAGAAGAGACTGCTATATGGTTTGGTTTCGGGTCAAAGGTAACAGGTGAGGAAGTAGAAGATTCATACAATCTTTCCTCTGACTCTGGATCATACTGATCGTTTTTCGTGTAGACATCTAGCAGCATATATCTGAGAAAAAAATATACATCAAACAAAATGTAAAACATTGTAGGTTCAAGCCTAAAATTTCATATAAAACAATGGAAGTCAAAATCTGTTAAAATTTCAAGTGTTAAAGAACGTTTGTCAAAATTTAAAGTCTAAAACAACAGTAGTTGAAATTAAAATTTTTAACATCAGAAGTGGAAATTTCAAGTCTAACACAAAGGAAAAAGAAATTTCAAGACACTTTTTTTATGCAGAGATTCATATGAAATGTATATGTGACGCTAAAAAGTAAACAAGAGATCACAGAGTGATCTTTGCGCCCACCACTGAGCCATTTTTGAATGTTCCAAATTTCAATGTCAAAATCAAGGTCAAAGTTCATTTCGGTACACAAAACTGTGAATGTGATCCATGCATGTGGTCCAAATTTGAAAGCTGTAGTTGAGAAATGTGAAAGTAGGTCACTAGAATAATTTCAAGGTTAAAGTTCATTTCAGTACACAAAACTATGCATGTGTTTCAAATTTAAAGTCTGCAGCTTGAGAAATGTGAAAGTAGGTCACTAGGTAAAAATCAGTCAAATTTCATTTCGGAACACAAAACTATGCATGTGGTCCAAATTCGAAGCCTGTACCTTCGAAAATGTGAAAGTAGGTCACTAGGTCAATGTGTGTGTGTGTGTTCGGGTTTAACGTCTTTTTCAACAATTTTTCAGTCATATAAACGACGGTGTCTACTTGTAGCACTGAGCACAGTGCCCAACTTTATAGTGCTGCCTCACTGGAATATCATGCCGTAGACACGTGGCATGATATCCCACCTAGTCTCATTATACTGACACCGGGCTGACCAGTCCTAGCACTATCCCCTTAATGCAGAGCGCCAAGCGAGGAAGCTACTAGTACCATTTTTTACGTCTTTGGTATAACGCGGCCGGGGATCGAACCCATGACCTCCCGCACTCGAAGCGGACGCTCTACCACTAGGCTACCGAGGCGGTTCACTAGGTCAATGTCAAGGTCAAAGTTTATTTCGGTACACAATCCAATGCATGTGGTTCAAATTTGAAGTATGCAGCTACAGAAATTTGAAAGTAGGTCGCTAGATCAATGTAAAGGTCAAAGATCATTTCGGTACACAAAACTATGCATGTGCATCAAATTTGAAGACTGTAGCTCGAGAAATGTGAAAGTAGGTCACTAGATCAAAATCAAGGTCAAATTTCATTTCGGAACACAAAATAACATGTGGTCCAAATTTGAAGCCTGTAACTTCAAAATGTGAAAGTAGGTCAATGTCAAGGTAAAAGTTTATTTCGGTACACAAACCTATGCATGTGGTCCATATTTGAAGGTTGTAGCTGCAGAATTGCGAAAGTAGGTCACTAGGTCAAGATCAAGGTCAATTCATGTCAAGGTTCATCTTGCCACTCAAAACTATACGTGGTCCAAATTTAAATTTGAATGGACAAGAAGATTTTTAAAGTTTTTCCTTATATAAGTCTATATAAACCATGTGACCCCCGGGTGGGTCCATATTTGACTCTATGGGGATAATTTGAACAAACTTGATAGAGAACCACTTGATGATGTTACATTACAAATATCAAAGCCATAGGCTTTGTGGTTTTGCACAAGATGATTTTCAAAGTTTTTCCCTATATCAGTCAATGTAATAAAATCTGTAAAAAGATCCTTTGGAAGCAAAGAATGCAACCAAGCAGAATAATAGCAGTCTCGGTTTGATTAAGTCTGTTCATGAGAGGTAATGAAATATGCAACACCTCTCACGCCCTCTAGCACCGGCTTAAGCGGAACTCTATTACACATTATTTGAATGGACTCCATGATCCCAAAGGACCAGAAAATATAACAACACTGAATCTATGTGAACCATTGGACCCCCAGGGCAGAGCCATATTTGACCCTAGGGGAATAATTTGAACAATCTTAGTAGAGGACCACTAGATGATGTCACACACAAAATATCAAAGCACTAGGCTCTGTGGTTTTGAACAAAAAGGTTTTTTTTATAAGTCTATATAAACCATGTGACCCCCGGGACTGGGCTATATTTGACCCTAGGGAGATAATTTGAAAAATCTTGGTAGAGGACCACTAGATGATGCACCATATTAAATATCAAAGCCCTAGGCCCTGCGGTTTTGGACAAGAAGATTTTTCCCTATATAAATCTATGTAAATTATAAAAATAAACAAAGGGCCATAATTCACTCAAAATTTGTTGAACCACTCTGGTTTTCAGGAGGACACAACTAGGGTACCAATACATCATTCTGACAAAGTTTGGTCAAAATCTCCCCAGTAGTTTCTGAGGAGATGCGATAACGAGAAATTGTTAACGGAAAGAAGGACGGACGTAAGGACGACGGACCACGGACGCAGAGTGATTTGAACAGTCCACCATCTGATGATGGTGGGCGAACAAGCGGTGTTCCGTATTTAACAAAACTTGAAAATCTATTTCTGATCTCATGTAATAAACTATTTATGGATTGGTTGCATTCAGACCTCGAGCAAAACTGACATGCCCCGAGTTATTCAGTAGATGTATGCCACCGGCCGGCATGGCATTATATGAAAATCCAAAATTACGTTCTTTTTCAAAATATACTTGTAAAATAGTATCAACTATGGACTGGCGATGTATATAATTAACATTTGTGTATTTTACATCAGTGTATGCATAAGAAATGCTTTATATCATCTATGCTGTACTCTTCAAACATTATAAATAATAAATCCTTAAACAGACACAATACACTTTGCTTTACCGTGGCTATTAAAACTACGCAAATGTCTACAGATAAAGGTACTAAATCCAAGGCTTACGTCTGTCCAAATTTTCACTCACTGAGACATTGCTGAGCTAGTACCGATTGCTTTTGTCAGATTACAATGAGTAACGAGCCTGATATTACTTCTTAGACCATTTATCAAACTAAAATCACAAAAGACATGCCCTGTCTCGCAACACAAATAATTTTGAATAGTGCAATGTTGCCACACTTTCCTTCGACAATGTCATGTTTGAAAGTCTATAACTCGTTGAATATTGCGTT
Source organism: Mercenaria mercenaria (assembly GCF_021730395.1). Taxonomy (NCBI): domain Eukaryota; kingdom Metazoa; phylum Mollusca; class Bivalvia; order Venerida; family Veneridae; genus Mercenaria; species Mercenaria mercenaria. The sequence goes on from NC_069378.1 coordinate 61,448,269, forward strand.
TTGTCAATTAAAAGTTGGACAATATTCAGAGTAAACATTATTTTAAAGGTTGGCGTTAATACTATAGCCTTTAGTTAAAAAGTGATTAAAATATAACCCCATAAACTTTCGTTTTTGCATTTTTTGAACAAAAACACACTTTTAACTCGCCATAACTTACTGAATATACATTACTTTTATGAAAAACACCCAACATGTTCTTTGTTCATGCTCCTTTTTATAGAAATAAAGATATTTAACATATTTTGCATCAAACAATTCTTGGATGGAAAATACTTTCCCCAATATAGATGCCGGAAAAAAATATCGGAGAACTGTTTTGTTCACCACTTACTGTTTTGCTCGCAACCGGCTAACGGATTTGAATAAGGGCCATACTTTGAATTATATTCAACCAAGATTTATCTACCTTGGTTATAAATGGATGAAAAGTTTCAATCCAATATGTGTACTTGTTACTGAGATACAGCATGATCGCTGCATGCAAAAATTTAACTGGATTTTCTATGTTGAAAAAAAATCCCAAATTAATATGGTCAAATTTTGTCATCATTTATATCAAAGGCATATAAACCTATAAACACTATTATCTGTCCGAGCAATCAGTTAAAACTTCATAAACATCTTGCCTTTAACAAAACATGGTATTAACATTTTACCTGTTATCACCAACAAATTTAATGCTTCTAACATATACACCAACATCCTCTTTCGTAATACATGATCCATGGTCATGTAGATCCAGAATGCAAATCTGGTCGTGCCGAGCGCTCTGCTGACGCACTACATACAACTGCATTGTGTCCTCGCATAGGTATGTCCTACTGCTCTGCTTATCTCTCTTCTCTGTAAGGATTTACATATTTTTTCCATTGCTATCCACTTTTCATGTTTTATATCTACAGTACAACCTCTCCAGAGCAGCCCTCTCTTAAGCAAAAGTCTCTCTATAACAACATCATCAAAATTTCCCTAAGCTGAAATATACTATCAAATTTATCTTTCCAAAATTACAACCTCTACATAACAGAAAATATTTGTATTTCCCAAAGGGTGTTGCTCTACAGAGGTTGCACTGTATATCAAACTGCTGTATTGTTTTTCATAAATCATTATCATGGAAACATTGTAATTCTAACAAAGCATTTGTCTAGAAATGGAGCGAGTTTACCTCAAACTAAAGTATCATCTAAATGTCCTGAAACCATATTAAACTGAGTGAATTCAAAAATAAGTCCTTCAGTGATTTTGAGATTCCATACTCAATTTCCATATATAATGCTAATTTCCATTTTGCTTTTATTTCACCATTTGATCGTTTAAACTAAATTTTTGTTATTACATATTCACACTGCATAGCCGATTATATTTTGAAAAGTAAATGAAGAGAATATCTATGACTAATTTTCCATAAAGTTTGCTAGTTGCCCGGGTGTACATATTCCAGAGTAACTGTGAAAAAATTGCGGACAAATGCAAAACTTCCATGGAAAGTAGGTACTTTCCATGGAATAGTCCAGAAAAGTCACCTGTTATATAACATGTCCAGAGTGATTGCAAATGTTTTCCACGGACATCTCTGGAAATTACTCTGGACATCTATCAAAATGTTCATGGAATATTCACCGACATTGTGGAAATGTAGCACTTTGAAAAAATTCTGGTCATTTAACTCTGGAAAATAACTCTGTCATTTTCTAAGGGATTTTAAACACATCAGAAAACAATTAGCATCAGACTGGGAATACCATGTCATCAAGCTCAGCCAGTTAGATCAACTGATCTTACAGAGGAATTTTCAAAATGTGTAACTGGAAGTCTGATGTAATCAAGTTGTGTAAAAATTAGTGAAACTTTATTATATGAAGTAATTCAGTTCAAAGTTAATATTGAGGATTATAGAAATTGCTGAAGTAAGTTTGTTTACATAATTGACCAATGAAACAATACATACATTTTTAATTATGCTAATTAACACATGCATGTATATTTGTACATCAGTCATTATATAGCATAAAACAATGAATGCTAAAGTATAAACAAAGGCTTCACAAAGATTTTATAAATAATATGCATATATGAAAACAGATATCTTTAGGTACTTTCTTCGAGTGCTTTCATTATTATTTAAAGGTGGTCAATCACATTTAAACAACATTTAATGACATTTTTTACTTTTTGTATATTCTGGTAGAGAATTATTTAAGGAACAAAAAGACCTTTTACATAGAGTTAGATTCCTATTTGAAATGTATATTTTATTATTTTTATAAAATTTTATAATTACTCCCCTTTAATATGAAAGTATATAAAAAGCTGGGTATTTCTTTTTATTTCGATATAATGTCTAGTTTTACATTTGCATTTGATAGACATATCAACTATTGAACAATCTGAACCAAAATGCAAGTTTAAAAGCTGTGTGTAGCTTCTGAATTCATTTATTTCCAATCTATCTTGGTTGCGCAACCAAGATAGGCAAAGGGAGGTAATAAAAAATTTTCAAACTTGCGTGTCTAATGAATTCCATCTAAACACATAATTTTTAATGCAAATATTTTACAAATATATTACAATATGTCTAATATTTATACATTTCCTTAGGCAAAGTATGTTTATCAAATTTATACTTATGATAAAATAACTCTATCTTGGTTGGGCAACCAGGATAGGAAAATGAATTTTAAAAATACCTCCAGTGAAAATCTAATTTGTATTAAGTGTTAAGTAAACATAAATGAGTGTAAATGATCAGATGCTACAGTTTCGAACAAATCCGTTACATGGCCAAAATCTGATTATCCACCTTTAAGTGTAACTAATCTTTGTATATGCTTAAAAAATATTCTGATCAGTCACTTTTAACTGGCAAAGATTCATTTTCCTTGTTCATATATATCATATAGTGTTTGAAACTGCAAAAGTGATCACATGCAATAAAATCATATTGCTTGTACTGAAGTGTTATTGCTCACTGTACATGTACTGCAAAAAAAGTCTATAAATCACATTTATTGCTATTGTATAATACTGTCAACAGAACTTCCTGGACGACTGCGGAATAACTCCGGAAAATTGTTCACGGACGGCAGTGGAATCACTCCGGAAAATTGTCCATGGAAAGTTCTTCGGAAATCCCTGGACATTTTTCCGCAGTATTCCATATCAAGCTCCGGAAAGTTTGTCCGAATACTCCAGAGTCCGGACTTCCATGAAAATTCGAAGACATTCCATGGAAACTTCTGGAATTTTGACAGCCGGGTGTACTGCTTGCAAGTAACAGTGAAATAAAAACAACAATCAATATTTATGTCTATAGTACATTTTAGAATATAAAATACCTATAGCAACATCAACATTTAATGTGTAGAGCAGATTTCCTTCAGGCCTGGCCATACACTCCCTGGCTGGCACGAGTAATGGGATATCGGAGTCCTCGCACCATTTTTCACATCGTTGCACGAGTTTCTCAATATAAACACTCCCTCTGTAGTTAGGTCCCAACTGAGACAACAGCTGTTAATATTGCAACAATGTATATGTAACTATTTCAATCATAACTGGATAAAATATGATAACAATTTTTTTGATATGTATGGTCTGTACATGAATTTCAGAACTCATAATATGCACGCTGTACCTTAGACACTTACGCAAATGTGAACCCAACAGGTTTCAATCTATGACCTATTGGCAGAGCTACTGCAAACTACCGTATAGCGGGTTAATTCTGGGGGCAAAAAATTCTACTGTTTTGTCCTAAAATGGGCCTAGTTTATTTCTGCGTTTTTTATTCCTGCGACCCTCGAGAAAAGCAGGAATTATTTTTTACGGTTTTCATAAACCAGAAGTAAATTCTGTGCATGGGAAATAGCTACCGTATTTACAGCGTCATAATTAACGACTCAAATGCATATTGTTCACGTTAGTTATGTCTTGGTGGCATGATCTAGGTCGGAATCTAGGACAGTGAATTTGGCGCAGCTGATTTATGTTTAAATCTGATTTCTTTTCATTACCGTGCATGATCAAAAATCAGAGTTAAAAATAAATACTGTAGGTCTAGTACTGGTAATTCATTTTGAAAGACATTTTCATAAAATGTAACACTGCTGGTAGAAAAATTACAATTTATTTACAAATATATACAAATGCAAAATCTAGTACATAGTCCATTCATAGCCCATTCAGTTACAACAGTTACAACACACATTAATTAATGAGTTTGTTTAACTTTTCATAAACCTGGAGTGTTTTGTGATATACACTTGTAAAGATTACACGCCCGAAACGGTAACCATTCATTCCTGGACAATAGATTGATATAATAACAAAAGCAATTAACCACAATTGATACGGTGTGAATAACTTGACAGCAGACGAAAACCTTGTGAGATAAAGATAACGGGTCATTAATATTAAGCGAAATATCAAAGTCTATTTCTGCATCAAAAAAAATTCTGCTGATAGTTTAAATGTGCGGAATTTATTTCTGCGTGACAGCCTTAACCCGCAGATTTAGCAGAAATAAAAACCTGCAGAGTTAACCCGCTATACGGTATTCACTACATCACCACAAAATGGTTTACCAAGAGCGTTAACAAGAGATCACAGTGTGATCTTGGCGCCCACCAATGTGCCATTTTTGAGTGTTCCAAATTTCAAGACTTACTGACTAGCTCAAGGTCAAATTTCATTTCCGTACACAACACGAAAGCTGTAGCTTGAAAAATGTGAAAGTAGGTCACTAGATCAATTTCAAGGACAAAGTTCTTTGTACACAAAACTATGCATGTGCATCAAGTTTGAAGGCTGCAGTTTGAGAAATTTGAAAGAAGGTCACTAGGTCAATCTTAAGGTCAAAGTTTATTTCGGTACACAAAACTATGCAAGTGGTCCAAATTTGAAGGCTGTAGCTTGAAAACTGTGGAAGTAGGTCACTAGGTCAATGTCAAGGTCAAAGTTTGTTTCGGTACACGTGCAAGTGGTCTAAATTTGAAGCCTGTAGCTACAGAAATGTGAAAGTAGGTCACTAGGTCAATCTTAAGGTCAAAGTTCATTTCGGTACACAAAACTATGCAAGTGGTCCAAATTTGAAGGCTGTAGCTCAAGAAGCGGGGCCTCCGTGGCCGAGTGGTTAGAGTCGTTGACTTCAAACCATTTGCCCCTCATCGATGTGGGTTCGAAACCTCATTTGGGGCGTAGAATTCTTCACGTGAGGAAGCCATCCAGCTGGCTTACGGAAGGTCGGTGGTTCTACCCAGGTGCCCGCTCGTGATGAAATTGTGCACGGTGGGGCACCTGGGGTCTTCCTCCACCATTAAAGCTGGAAAGTCGCCATATGACCTAAAATTGTGTCGGTGCGACAATAAACCCAACAAAATAAAGTAGCTCAAGAAATGTGAAAGTAGGTCACTAGGTCAAAAACAAGGTCAAATTTTATTTCAGAACACAGAACTATGTATGTGGTCCAAATTTGAAGCCTGTACCTTCAAAAATGTGAAAGTAGGTCACTAGGTCAATGTAAAGGTTAAAGTTTGTTTCGGTACACAAAACTAGGCAGGTGGTCCAAATTTGAAGGCTGTAGCTTGAGAAATGTGAAAGTAGGTCACTAGGTCAAAATCAAGGTCAAATTTCATTTCGGAACAAGAAACTATGCATGTGGTCCAAATCTGTAGCCTATACCTTCAAAAATGTGAAAGTAGATCACTAGGTCAATGTCAAGGTCAAAGTTCTTTTCAGTGCACAAAACTATGCATGTGGTCCAAATTTGAAGGCTGTAGCTACAGAAATGTGAAAGTAGGTCACTAGGTCAAAATCAAAGTCAACTCATGTCAAGGTTCATCTTGCCACTCAAAACCATACAAATTTGTATGTTGTAGGTTATTGACAAGAAGATTTTAAAAGCTTTTCCCTATATAAGTCTATATGAACCATGTGACCCCCAGGGCGGGGCCATATTTGACCCTAGGGGGATAATTTGAACAAAAGTGGTAGAGAACCAATAGATGATGCTACAATACAAATGCCAAAGCCCTAGGCTTTGTGGTTTGGACAAGAAGATTTTCAAAGTTTTTCCCTATATAAGTCTATGTAAACCATGTGACCCCCGGGGCGGGGCCATATTTGACCCTAGGGGGATAATTTGAACAATCTTAGTAGAAGACCACTAGATGATGTCACATACAAAATATCAAAGCCCTAGGCCCTGTGGTTTTGAACAAGACGTTTTTCGAAGTTTTTCCCTATATAAGTCTATATAAACCAAGTGACCCCCAGGGCGGGGCCATATTAGACCCCAGGGAAATAATTTGAATCATCTTGGTAGAGGACCACTAGATGATGCTTCATACCAAATATCAAAGCCCTAGGCTCTGTGGTTTTGGACAAGAAGATTTTCAAAGTTTTTCCCTATATAAATCTATATAAATTATAGAAATAAACAAAGGGCCATAACTCACTAAAAAATTGTTGAACCAGTCTGATTTTCAGGGGGACACAACTACGGTACCAATACATCATTCTGACAAAGTTTGGTCAAAATCCCCCAGGTAGTTTCTGAGGAGATGCGATAACGAGAAATTGTTAACGGACGGAAGGACGGACGGACTGACGGACGGAAGGACGACGGACCACGGACGCAGAGTGATTTGAATAGCCCACCATCTGATGGGCTAATAAAATACCATTAATGTGCTTTTCAAAAGTCAAGGTTAAAGAATATTTTAAATTCTACTCTTTGCAATGTATTAAACAGCAAACTGGATATCTCCAAAAATATTAATATAGCACAACTTGCATCAAGGAAAATGTGATGGAATGAAACAGAAAAACTATATCAGTGACTATTTGATACAACAAATTCAGTACGTTATCATTTACCATAAGTGGCAAGTTGACTGGATCCTTTCGTGTGTTATCAGCAGCTAATAGGACCATCCTTGTAACAAATTTTATCGCTTGGAACACCTCTTCATCAATTTTTAACCTTGCAGCATTAATGGGCTCCACTTTCTTCCCTTCTTTCTGAACTGCCAACAATTCCGCTCTTTTCCTGTCTATATTTTCTACACATTTCCTTTCTGCTAGTCTCAAATCTTCCATGAGGGAGGTCAAGGTCATAGTACAACATTTGGCAAACAGCCAATCAGGATTGCTGAAAAGGTCTGCCAGTGCTCTCTGCAACTGATCACTGTGTATAAGTTGGTACGGCAACTCACTGAGTTTACGAGTGTTGTACATGTTCGGGCCAAATTTGATTGGCTGAGCTGGAACCTGTCTCATAGCGGCTGGGTAACTGCCCTTCTTTCCCTTTGTCAGCTGCAGTGGTTTACAACTATCACTCCAAATACCCTGTAGATAAGAGAAAATTACATCATTATTCTCAGTATTTATACACTAATCTTACCTTGTCCATCTACATAGCTCAATCCTCTATTTCATGTGAGCAAGTTAGCAGTTACTTGCTGAGAACAGGTTAGCACTGGTACAGATTAGCTCAATAGGTAAGAGCGTTGGTCTACGGATCTCGGGGTCGCTAGTTCGATCCTCGGGCGGGGCGTATGTTCTCCGTGACTATTTGATGAACGACATTGTGTCTGATATCATTAGTCCTCCACCTCTGATTCATGTGGGGAAGTTGGCAGTTACTTGTGGAGAACAGGTTTGTACTGGTACAGAATCCAGGAACACTGGTTAGGTTAACTGCCCGCCGTTACATGACTGAAATACTGTTGAAAAACGGCGTTAAACCCAAAACAAACAAACAAACACTAATCTTACCTTGTCCACCTACATAGTCTCAATCCTCTATTTCATGTGAGCAAGTTAGCAGTTACTTGCTGAGAACAGGTTAGCACTGGTACAGATTCGAAGAACACTAGTTAGGTTAACTGAACCAATGTACTTTTTGGGGTCAAGTTTAATGGCACACCAGTACAAAAATAGGTCATTATGGTAGTTTTCCACAGCTTTTCATGGTGGAGGAAGACATTAGGTGCTCTCCCAAGCATTATTTCATGTACAGATGGCCACCTGGATAGGACCACCAACCTTCAATTAGCCAGCGGCTTAAGCAATGAAAAACTTCTACAATCCAAGTAAGGTTTCGAACCCACAGTGGTGAGGCAAAAGTGATTGGCAATCAGCACCATCGGCTACAGAGACCAGAAAGGACAAAGATGATCTCTGGTGTGCAAAAATGAGTTAAAACATAATCCCTTAAACGTAACTTTACTGTTACAATGAAGTTCAGTTTAATCAAGATTCTATGTACTCAAGTTACATTTCCACTTATGTTCTTAATAAAAACCCTTTTCATCTGTAGGAAATAGCAACACAAGAGCTGTCACAGGAGACAGCGCGCTCGACTATTTCGATGCTGGATAGTGAATATGAGCACATCTGAGGAGGCTGGAGCAGTCACTGGAGTGTTTAATGACTCCAATGTGGATTGAAGTATTGGACAATAACTTATGTTTGTGTCAAAAGATGTAAGTAATAAAAGAGATAAAGATAAAGTTATCAAAACATCAAATAAGTATAACTCTAAGCAACAAGAGCTGTCCATAAGACAGCGCGCTCAACTTTTCTGAATTAGAGCTTTGCCAGAAAAATGCCAAGTTAAAAAGGAACATAACTATGTAAAAATTCAAAACAGAGTTATAGGAATTGTGTCTCCTGGTGAAGACTTTGATAGAAAATAAACATTTTGAGTTTCAAGTCAAAAGCTTTAATAGTAACAGAGATAATTGACTTTATCAAAACTTTTAACAAAAAATTCTAAGTTAAAAAGGGGCATAATTATGTCAAAATCCAATCAGAGTTATGGGGATTGTTTATCCTGGTGTAGACTTTGATAGTAAATAACTATTTTAAATTTCAAGTCAAAAGCTTTGATAGTAAAAGAGATATTTGACTTTATCAAAAACTTTAACCAACGGCAATACCGATGCCGACACCGACACTGGTACGAGTGCAATAGCTCTACTTTTTCTTCGAAAAGTCGAGCTAAAAAGTGGGCATAGTTCATGAAATATTGGTACAAGAGTGAGAGTTGAAGTGCACCAAAACTTTAACATGAAATTCCAAGTCAAAAGAGGAGATAATTGATGAAAAACTGGTGCTGGAGTTATGGTCCTTGTGTTATATGATGTGAATGATGATGCTGAACAGCTATTTTAAGTTTGAAACAAAAAATCCTCTCTGTAATAAGAGAGATATACTGAAAGTGCATCAAAATTAATCTTAAATTCTAAGTAAAAGGGGGCATTATTCATGAAAAATTGGAGGCAAAGTTATGGACCTTGTGTCATATGATGTAAGTGATGATGTGACACAACTATTATAAGTTTGAATAAAATCCATATAGTAATCACAGAGATAGAGTGAAAGTGCACCAAAACTTTACCCTGAAATTCTAAGTCAAAAGGGGGCATAATTCAAGGAAAATTAAGTCTAGAGTTATGGACCTTGTGTCATATGATATGAGTGATGGTGTGGAACAAATATTTTAAGTTTGAATAAAATCCATTTAGTAATAACAGAGATAGAGTGAAAGTGCACCAAAACTTTAACCTGAAATTATAAGTAACAAGAGCTGTCGGAAGACAGCAACGCAGCAACGCTCGACTATTCAACAGCCTTGTCAATTGAATGTATACAAAAGTCGAAAAAAGGGCATAATTTTGTTTTAAAAAAATGGAACTTGTGTGATGTTTCAATCCTTTCCCGTAAGTGGATACTGAAATACCAGCTTACATACAAAAACTTAACCAAAAACTGCAAAGTCGAAAAAGGGGGATAATTTAAAAAAAAAATGCAAAGTAGAGTTATGGGACCTACACAGTGCATGTCAGATCATGACAGTGAACAAGTGTGTGAAGCTTCAATCCATTCCCATCAGTGGGTACTGAGATACCAGCTTACATACAAAACCTTTACCAGGAATTTCTAAGTCGAAAAAGGGGCATTATTTTGTAAAAAAAAAGCAAAACAAAGTTATGAAACCTGTGTAATGTAGGTCAGTTCATCACAGTGAATAAGTGTGTAAAGTTTCAATCCATTCCCACCAGCGGTTACTGAGATACCAGCTAACATACAAAACCTTAACCAAGAATTTCTGAGTCGAAAAAGGGGCATAATTTTGTAAAAAAAGCAAAATAGAGTTATGAAACCTGTGCAATTAGGTCAGTTTATCACAGTGAATAAGTGTGTGAAGTTTCAATCCATTCCCACAAGTGGTTACTGAGATACCAGCTTACATACAAAACCTAAACCTACTATTCTTTGAATAGTCGAGCTAAAAAGGGGGCATAATTCAAGGAAAATTGATTCCAGAGTTATGGACCTTGTGTCATATAATGTGGGTAATGATGTGAAACAACTATTTCAAATCTGAATCAAATCCAGTTAGTAATACCTGAGATTATAAGAGTGAAAGTGCGCCAAAACTTTAACCTGAAATTCTAACTCAAAGGGGGGACATGAAATATTGGTGCAAGAGTTATGGCCTTTGTGCCATTTGATGTGGGTGATGATGAGGAATAACTGTTTTAAGTTTGAAACAAACTGATCAAGTAATTACAGAGATAAAGAGAAAGTGCATCAAAACTTTAACCAAAGTGTAGAAGCGGAAGGACACCGACGCCAGGTCGAGTAGTACAATTCTCCATACTTCGTAAAGTCAAGCTAATGACTCTTTTAGAACATCTCTATCTTCAAAAAGAATTAAATAATATAGTTGAACCTGCATTAACCCAAAGAAGTATAAAATACACAGAATGGCAACTGGCTGTAATCTCGCGTGATCTCGTGTCAGAGCGTGAATCGGCGTTATCTTAGTCACAACAAACATCGGCGAGCATGGAGTTACACTTTGTACCTTTAAAACTATATTTAAAATATATGTTAACTTCTAAAACAACCTTAGTTTAATGTGAAATAATCTTAAGACACAAAATAAACGTTTTATTACCATAAAAAAAGCGTAGTCATACGGTGATAATTAATTTGCCAATGAATAATTGACTGTGCATACAAAATGGCGCGTGTAGAACGCATCGCTTCCGGTAAACGAGATCCCATTCAGTTGTCACGGGATGTTAGCGAGATTTGATCTATATGCCTTTCAAGTTAACGACCTATTTATTTTTATAGCTCTTTGATTAACCCTTATCATGCTGGACACAACAGATACTGCCTTTGCGACAAGTGTAGATCATTATCAACCTGCATATCCATGCATTCTGATCATGATCTGCACTGTTCACCATTCAGCCAGTATCATTTTGGTGAGCACCCCTTATAACAGTTAATGGTACTGTCAAATTGAAAGATAGACAAGTTCATTATAGAAATTTAGCAGGGTACTTGTTAGGCAGCAGCCAGCCAATCTGGCTGTTTAAGACAAGTTGAATTTAGAGTTTAAAGCCAATTTTGAAAGTAAGCAGACTGGCTGCTAAAGACATAGGATTTTTAAATAAAGGCGGCCTTCTATGGCAGATTCAACTGTACGCCGTAATTAAGTCATGTACCTGGAAGTATTCTGCAATCACTTGATGAAACTGTTTCCTCACACCTTCTGTTAAATATCTCTCAGAGGTTGCCTCGTAAAACTGCCGATGATACCATGTGACCACCTTTTTTCCACCCGATTGACGCTCAACAACATACTCACTGATGTCGTACTCTACACGTTTCCATAGCAACGGTGGAAGACGGATGACTTCAGGATCAGGGGGTAAATGGTAGATGTATGTATCTTGCAGCACCTGGGGTGAGGAAAATGATTTCTTTCTTTTAATGAACAACTATGCAGTATGTTCTAAATATGACGAAAAAAGTTAAGAGGATATTGTTTAATTTGTAATTCCTAAGTCAGAAATTATATATTAATTATAAGTACTTTCTAAATTTTATAAAGCTGGGGATTGTCCCTTTATAAGAGCTGTCACAGGAGACAGCGCCCTCGACTTTCGATGCTAGATAGCGACATTGGGTACATCTGAAGAAGCTGGAGCTGTCACTGGAGTGTTTAATGACTCAAATGAGGATGAAGATATTGGACAATAGCTTAAGTCTCAAAAAATTAAATCAGTATAAATGGAACAAAATTCATGGAAAACTTCTGTAAAAGTAATGCACCATGTGTCATATCATGTGGCTAATAATTCAGGTTTTAATCAAATCTATTTAGTAATACTGGAGATACAGCAAAAGTGCATCGCAACTTGAACTGGAAATTCTATTAGTAAAAAGAGGGCATAACTCAGAATGTACTGTTGCCGGCATTATTAACCTTGCGTTGTATGATGTGACTGATGATGTGGAACAACCATTTTAAGTTTGATTAAATTCATTTAGTAAGATTTTTCTAGAAAATGTTGACGGACACGCAACACACGACGCACGACGGACATTGAGCGATCACAAAGCTCAACATGAGCCTTTGGCTCAGGTGAGCTAAAAATGGAGATAAATTTTGTATTCCTAAACGAAACATGTCTGAGTACCCTTTTCTTAAGTTAGATCATCACGGTTTTAATTCAAAATTATATAAAAAGTTGTTTTCAAAAAAATTTTGTGCAGCGCGCAAAATGACTGAAAACTTAGAAATATGTGCAGAAACATGTTTACTTGGGATTTTAAGGACTAAATAAGAAACACAGTACCTCATCATCCAAGGAGAGAAGATCTTCCATTTCTGCCTCAGTCAACCCTTCCTTTGCTGCACACAGATAACCTAACATATACATAATTAATCTTATTGAAACAATCATATTACAATCACCTAAAACCCTTTCAAGTAATATTTTGCCTATATGTTGCTACAACATGCCACAGTTCTCAAGCATGATATTCTTATCAAAATATGTTTTAATAATAAAGTAATACTTGCAATCAGAGATAGCTCAATAAGCCATGTTAAGGTAGTTCTGCAAGTTTGATAAACTGAAAGTAGTGGCAAAATGTCACTTGTCTGGATAACGTATAATAAAGCCTTGACTCGGTATATGAAACTTTAAATAATTTCATGACTAAATGTTAAACAGTTTTACGTATGAAACATTAAATAATTCCAAATACTGTCGTAACATCAGTTTTTAGTATGCGGATCTCTTTTATCATTGCATATTATATCTCAAAAACAAGCATACAGACCTATACATTTCGTTTCACCATATCAGAGATCACATATCTATTTACGACACTGGGAATTTAATTAAAACCTACATAGCAGAAACATTTATATCTGCGAAAAAGTCATCAAAATTGTGATTTTCCCATAGACACTCATTATGAAAACTTTTGTGAGGTAAAAATTTTTCAAATCAGTTTAGCAAATATCAAGCAATTATCTAATGATTTCACAGTAGTTGTGTTTGCAAGAATGTTTTGTTTGTACATATTGAATATGTAAATGTTAATACTTTTGAAATAAATGCTGCTTGAAAATTATTCAGTGTGTTGATTTCACAGTTGACTTTGTCCCCACTCGTAAAACCATTGTGGATATTTAAGAAATAATTTATAGCAAAACAGTGCTTTACCACTATTTATACACAATGGGCGGTTATACGTTGGTCGTAATAATTTCCCCCGAGGGCGCAGCCCGAGTGAAAATATTTCGGACGACGTATAACAGCCCGAGAAATACTTTATAGCAAAACAGTGATTCATCACTATTTATACACGATGGGCGGTTATACGTTGGGTCTAATAATTCGGACCACGTATAACAGCCCGAGTGTATAAATAGTGATAAAGCACTGTTTTGCTATATATTATTTCGATTCTAATGTTTTTTATTGTAAAATTTATATCAAATATGATGGAACTGTTTCTTCGTGCAAGCATGGCGCCAATAGTAGGTATTTGTTAAAACACGCCAGGACCGGAAACGGTAATACGTCTTGCGGAAGAATTCAGTTCGAGCGAAAATTATTGCGAATTATTCAGCAATGCGAATAACTAATTCAGTATGTGTATAAATTAATCAAAACATTTGTGCAATGTGACATTTCGTTTAAAACATGTTATAAAGTAAAATATTTCATGAAATTTGAAAGGGCTATTTCTTGATGCGTACATGGTGCTAAATATCACGTTGACGTGACGTCAACATAACATCGTTGTGATGATTAAAGCATTGTTAGCCATATTAGAATACTACATCTACAGTGTAATGATAAACAATGATACTTCACCGATGCTTTTTTTCACAATCTCTTCACCATGATTCTTTTCAAGGTTGTCAAACAGATGGTTAATTGCCTCCTTCACTGTAATACCTAGAGCACTTTCATCAACTTGTGAGTAGGATTTCCAGGAAAATGACATATCTACCAACAATTTCAGATACAGGGGCTGGCTATTCTTTGAGAAATGATCCAAAATAAGATTTTTCTGTTTCTTTGATATATGGCGCTGCATATTTTTACAAAGAGCATTAATAATTTCTGTTGCTGCTTCAGTTTCAAGCTGATCAATTTCCACATACTGACCAACATCGGAAAACAGCAGACGGACATTATTGAGACAATCGAGTCTGTCGCTAACGACCGAAATCATCATGTAAACACCAGGTGGCAGCTTGTGAGGTAGCCAGTTAAACATGTGAGCATGGTCTGCTTGACTCAGCTGGTCTACAGAATCCAAAATGATCACAAGATTTTTTTCCCTGGTGTCAATTTTCCACAAAAGCGTGGCAAAGTATTGGACGAGAAACAGGTAATCTGTTTCAATGTCTATCCCGGTTTCTTTCTGTATCTTGTACACTTCACTAACCTGTAAGCAAAGACTTACTAAAACCTCTCTTATTGTGGTTGACATAGTCGATGTTCCAAGAAAACGTATCATCAAAACCGAATTAGGAAACCAAATTTTTGACATTTCGGCTGCTTTTGCCATAAGAGCTGTTTTTCCACAACCTGACTTCCCATACACTATCAAAGGCTTGGTGTATTCCATAATTTCCGGCAGCCTGGTCAACCTGTCCTGCAGGTTGAAATTTGGATCAGATTCCAAGTCGTTAAACTCATCACCAATGGTTAATGTTAAACCGAGCTTCTTTAATCTTGCTTGCATCTGTTTCCTTTTCTCTGATGCAGCCTTCTGATTTTCTCTAATAACTTCCTCAGCATCAGCTTTATTTGCAATCTCTTCTGTTTCATTTTCATTTTTCCCATTATCAACTTTGTGTAAAGTTTTAAGTTTCATTTGAATTTCTGCCAGCATATTTTCTCTGCCACAAAAAGACTTGCATTTGGTCTGGCAGAAATGAAGATGATGTAGAACTTCATCAAATAATGGAGATCTGTAGCCAGATGAAGTTTCGTCACAAGAAGCAGCTGTTATCATTTTCTGTATGCTTCTTATGAAGTCACTACCAAACTGCTTGATGTAACTGAAAAAACATAAACAGCAAGACAGCATTAATAAGTGGAACTATCACAGTGATTAAGGCTCCAAGACGCTGCTTCGATACAGGGAAAATAAAATGCTGCAATCATGGCCATTGGTCCCCAAATGAGACCTTGTTATTTGACTTAGTTGCCTTCATCATGCACGATTCTCTAAAAATGATGGAGTTGGTAATTTTATGTGTAGTTATTAGAAAATCTATTAAAAAGTTTGTAATTAAATTATTACCTCCCAATATCCTTGACCTTGGAAATAGTGACCTTGGTTGTGCACTAGGCACAACATCTTGAAATTTTAAAGGTTAACAATTGATGTTAGTCTTATGAAAATTCTTAAAAAGGTTTAGAAGGCACAGAGCAGACACAAATTAATGCTTTTTGATGAGTGCTTCCATAGATTATAAACTTCCTAAACATATGGAATCACTTTAAAATTTAACCTTGAATCACTTTAAAATAGCCACATATTGTGTTTTCATTGGGATTTTATTTCAAGAATTAATGCTAACAAGAAATCCACAAAAACTGATCCCCCAAAGAAAAATACTGATTCCAAAGTGAAAAATAGTGACAACTTCCTCAAGTTTGAAACAGTTCATATATTATAACACCAATGGATTATTAGTTTAATAATAGTTTGACAGAAAGAATACCTGATATGTTCTTGATTCTTGAAGATGTTGACACCAATTTTATCCCACTGTAAGTTATATTTGAATAAACCAGCAGACGTCATTTTGGTCGGAATTTTCATCATGCGTAGATTTTCTCTTAACTTGTCTGTCTCTGTATCTCTGGCACCCTCTATCATGTCTGTGAACCTTCCTAATACAAGTGAAGAACAGACACATTTTTTGTGTGTATCAAATACGATGAAGTACAGTCAAACCCCTTCTACAATGAGCCCTTGAAAAGCAGACAGCCCTCTAAATGAACAGTTGCCTTTGTCCAGAATAAGTTCTATCAAAATTAACAAAGTTTACATAATTTATCATACTGACCCCACATATTTCCATGGAGGGTCACTAACAAACCCAATAACTGATCTGTTTCATTGACAACTGAACCATGCCATGAGAAAACCAACATAGTGACTTTGCCACCAGCATGGATCCAGACCAGCCTGCGCATCCGCGGAGTCTGGTCAGGATCCATGCTGTTCGCTAACAGTTTCTCTAATTCCAATAGGCTTTGAAAGCGAACAGCATGGATCCTGACCAGACTGCGTGGATGCGCATGCTGGTCTGGATCCATACTGGTCGCAAAGCCATTATGTTGGTTTTCTCATGGCATGGCTCAACTTATTTTTTAGCCTAGAACAACATGAAAATCTACTGACCCTCCACAGAAATATAGCAGGTCACCATGTGACCACTTTTTAACCAATGAAAACGCTAGAATCTAATGGGCAGTAAAACAATTGAGCCACACCATGATAAAACCAAAATAGTGCATTTGCGACCAGCATGGATCCAGGCTAGCCTGTGCATCTGCGCAGTCTGGTCAGGATCCAACCATACTGTTTGCATTCAAATCCTATTGCAATTAGAGAAACCAATAGCAAAACAGCATGGATCCTGACCAGACTTCGCAGATGCACAGGCTGGTCTGGATCTATGTTGGTCGTGAATGCACTATATGCATGTTGGTTTTCTCATGGTGCGGCTCAATTGGAGATGGGGACTTCACAAAGTCTGGGAGGTGAGAAAAACACAAGGGGCCTCTGTGGACAGTACATGTACCACAGTCACAGATAAGCAACTGAGGTTAACCTTCAACCATCTGCTGGCCAGCTTCATGGAAAAATTTAAGTAAAGTACAATGAGTCATTAATTTCTACCCTACCTGCCAGAGTGTCTTGTAAGTTGATGTCAATAAGTGTTCTTTCAAAACAAAGCACCTTGTCAGTAATGTCATCTGCTGACAATATTCCAGCATTCACCTCATTTTCTGTCACTGTAAATTAAATTGACAAAGACTTTCTGCTTGGTTTCTCGATGTATGGTGTAACAATTTATGTTAACATCTTAAGTTTTCAGTGTAACGTTTTTGTTGCTGTAAAATATATTGACAACTGAAGTTCAGGTGCTTCTTTTAACCCTTAGCCTGCTTCTAAAATGGACTGGTCCATCATTCAATTTGGGCAATATCATTTATTATTCCAAGGGGTGTTCACTGAAAATTTGCTGACTGAATAGCAAACAGTGCAGACCATGATCAGACTGCACGGATGTGCAGGCTGATCTTGGTCTGCACTGGTCGCAAAGGCAGAATAACTTGCCGCCAGCAGGCTAAGGGTTAATATTTAAAATCATCATGTGTGGCAGATACAAAGATTATCCAAGAGGATATTTGCGACCTCCATAATCTGTTTCCATAACGCATATAATAATAGGCACCTCAAGAACATTATAATTTATATGCGCTCTAAAGCTAAAAATGCAGATGTGCAAGGAACAACAGAAAGACAGACAGCAAATGCAAAACACAATATGTCTCCAATGGAATGGGAAGCCATAATAAAGCTTAACCCTTTGAACAGGAAAGAAATTTAATCAAGAAAGTTCTGGAAAGAAATTTAATCAAGAAATTTAATCAAGAAAGTTCTGGAAAGAAATTTAATCAAGAAAGTTCTGGAAAGAAATTTAATCAAGAAATTTAATCAAGAAAGTTCTGGAAAGAAATTTAATCATGAAAGTTCTGGAAAGAAATTTAATCAAGAAAGTTCTGGAAAGAAATTTAATCAAGAAAGTTCTGGAAATAAAATTTAATCAAGAAAGTTCTGGAAAGAAATTTAATCTAGAAAAAATTCTTTCCAGTAAAAATACAGTTTACATATCATAAGGAATCCAGAAAAGTGAGAGAAATTTATATCCAAAGTACCGTTGAAAACATTAACAGAAGTTAAACAAAATTCATCATTTAAACCTGTAGTCCAAGCAACTGAAATTAAGGACATAGTGATAACTTTTCTAATGGCCTAATCCTTACCCCTTATCATGCTGGACATGATTGATTCTGCCTTTGCAACCAGTGTAAATCATGATCAGCCTGCACATACGTGCAGTCTGATCATGATCTGCACTGTTTGCTGTTCAGTCAGTATCTTTTTGGTAGGCACCCCCTTTAACAGTTAATGGTACTGTCCAAATTGAAAGATGGGCAAGTTCATTATCAAAATTTAGCATGGTGAGGGTTAAAGACAAGGGTATAAAATATCAGACCGTAAAATAAAATCACCCAAATAAATCAAATGAATAAGACTAGTCCACCAAATTTTATTTAGGACAGCCTACAAAAGACATTGTTTTGAATATTCAATAATTAGAGTTCTTGGATTCTTCAATGGAGTACAAAGAATGCGTTTTTTACATCATCGGTCGCGTGACTTACCAGACTGATAATATTTGTGTTTATCCTCCTCTGACATCTTACCCTCCTTACAGAGATAATCAGCTGATTCTCTCAGCAGTGTTGTTAATTTTTCCACTACACCCCACCACTCTCTCTGTGCCTTTAAAACAAAACATATATACACCGATTATTTATACATGTTGTTGTGTTACATTTATAATACCACAAACAGTTTGTCATATAAAGTTTAAAGGCAACAATGGTTTCCTGTCAATAACATAAATGATGGACAGATTGATTTTTTTGCTTGACATGCATACAGGTTTCTTCTATTAGAGAAAAATTAATTTTTTGTAAACACTATTTCAAGAGTGAAACAAGAAAAAATGGAGCCTGCCCACTTAGCTCAGTAGGGATAGCGTTGGTCTACGGATCGCGTGGACGCGAGTTTGATCCCCGGGTGGGGCGTATGTTCTCCATGACGATTTGATAAAAGACATTGCATCTGAAATCACTCGTCCTCCACCTCTGATAATTCATGTGGGGAAGTTGGCAGTTACTTGCGGAGAACAGGTTTGTACTGGTACAGAATCCAGGAACACTGGTTAGGTTAACTGCCCGCCGAAAAAATGGCAATGCCATAAAACTTGATCAAGCACTGCAGTTCTGTTTTCACTTCTATTCTAATTTCACTGTAAGTGGCAACTGCAATTTCATGAAAACCATTATGTTAATGAACACTATGTTAACTGAATGTAGCTTGTACTGCCTCTCATACTGATTTGTACAAATAGCATTTATTAAGCAAGAGTAAGGCAAGCCAAACTTTTCTGTTTTTAGCAGCACTGACCTCTACACTCTACAGCCCCAAATACAGTCCAAATCTAGCTATCTATTTAAATTTAGCTGTACAAAATTGAAAACTTCATTAAAAATCAGTCCAAAAATAAATGTCCATCTTACCATGACAACATTTTCTGAAAAATGCAAAAATGAAGGGATTTATAAGAGTTCAAACATCTTAACTTTTAAACCCCCTTTTATGATATGGAACACAATATTTGAGCTGTGCCATGACAAAACCAACATAGTGGCTTTGCAACCAGCATGGATCCAGACCAGCCTGCGCATCTGTGCATCTGCGTAGTCTGGTCAGGATCCATGCTGTTTGTTTTCAAAGCCTATTGCAATTAGAGAAACCGTTAGCGAACAGCATGGATCCTGACCAGACTGCGCAGGCTGGTCTGGATCCATGCCGGTCGCAAAGCCACTATGTTGATTTTGTCATGGTGTGGCTCATTTATGGGGTCAAGGAATGAATTTGTGTGATTATGTGAACATTATATTACACAACAGTCAAACATTTACAAATTACTAAATTAATGTCTGTGTTACGATAGATACTGTGAAATCATTAATATCCATGGGGGACGTATTTTCGTGGATTTCGTGGTTGAGTCATTCCATGAAATTTAATCCCAACGAACAGGTAAAATTCCCATTCATTTTATGTTCAAAAGTTGATATCCACCAATTCATATCCCCACGAAATGGCCGTTTTGACCAAAACAACGAAATTTCATGCCCACGAAATTAAATGATTTTACAGTATATAAATTAGAATCACAACACCAGTCAAGCACCACTAAAGATTATATTACCCAGCAGGTCCCAGTCTTCCTAAAAATTCTGACCTGAACTCACAATTGCTGTGGCTGAAAACATGTGAAATAATATCATCACACCCCATCACACGTCTGGATGCATGTTTTTCTATCAATTATCTTGAATTTAATTTCAAAATCAACAAATTTTATGTTATAAGTGGCAATTAATATTTAATATTTGTCAATCTATCAATTAAACTTATCTATCAATTAAACTTCTACAACTTTCCAGTAACTGTCATAGTTTATAAAAGTATCAATTTTCCTTACAAATGCCTTATTAAGAGTAAGAAATATTAATTAAATCGCATTATCTTGAACTTAATTTCAAAATCAACAAAATTTATGTTCTAAGTAGCAGGTGAATGCCAAGAAGAAGAAGAAGCAAATTAACATTAAATTTTAAGGTCAATCTACCAATAACTTCTACAACTTTCCAGTAACTGTCAAAACTAATAACAAGAAAGTTCACCTGTGTACAAGGCTTCAAGTGTGTTTGTGCAACGTAATGTTACAAGTATAAAGTTAGGTTTCTTCTATGTTAGCCTATATAATATACATTGTCACACACATTTTTGAACTTAGGGCAATAATTTGAATAATTTTGGTAGACAGTATAACTCTCATATCACATGCCAAATATCAAGGCTGTAGCTTTTATTTATTCAGAGAGGAAGATTTTTGAAGTTTCTTATATATAGGCTTCAAGTAATGGCCATTTTTGACCTTAGGGCAATAATTTGGTCAATTATGGTAGAGAGTCACACCTTTTTATTACATGCCAAATATCAAAGCTCTAGAGAAAAAGACTTTTAAAGTCTGATAGAACTAGCTGAAAACTTATTTCTTACCAAAAAAGATCCATATGTTCAATGAACTGGAACCATTTGAACAACTGTGAAAGAGTGCTACCCAGAGATCATTTGTGTAAAGTTTTATCAAAATCCATTCAGCCGTTTTGAACGAAATGTTGTTTAAAGAAATTGTTGATGAAAACAGACCACGCCCTCTGGCAGCCATGTTTATTAAGGAATCAAAAAAAAAGAAGAACAATATTTGAGCCGCGCCATGAGAAAACCAACATAGTGGGTTTGCGACCAGCATGGATCCAGACCAGCCTGCGCATCCGCGCAGTCTGGTCAGGATCCATGCTGTTCGCTTTCAAAGCCTAAAGTAATTAGAGGAACAGTTAGCGAACAGCATGGATCCTGACCAGACTGCGCAGATGCGCAGGCTGGTCTGGATCCATGCTGGTCGCAAACCCACTATGCTGGTTTTCTCATGGCGAGGCTCATTTGTAGAAGGTCACATAAGGACCATTTGTGTGATATTATTTTAAAATTGGGCTACCAGTTTTATACAAGAAGATTTTCTAGGTTTCTACTATATGCATATATGGAAAAGTGACCATGCCACCTGGCAGCCATGTTCTTTGATGAATCAGAATAATCTGAACAATCTTGGTAAAGGGTCACACAAGGACCACTGTGTAAAATTAGTTTTAAATCGGGCTAGCAGTTTCACACAAGAAGATTTTTTAAGTTTCCACTATTTACATAATGGGCACACTCTCTGGCAGCCATGTTTTTTGACAAATCCGTATAATTTGAACAATCTTGGTAAAGGATCACACATGGACCATTTTAGACTTACAAAGCCTGCTGAGATCAATTTAATAATCTGTAATAATGTTAATTTCTTTCTTCAAACTGACACTGATATTTTCTCAGAAAACCATTTTCTCTCTAGGCTCATCTCAGACAGAGGCAAGAGATACTGTAATTTTTTTCAGAAAGTGCTATCAGAAAAGATTGATTTTATGGCCAGGTGCTTTACATTTAATGACTCTAACGACTGATGCCAGTCACAAGGACCATTTGTGTAAAATTATTTTAAAACCTGGCTTGCAGTTTTACACAAGAAGATTTTTAAAGATTCCACTATATACATATAGGGAAAAGTGACCATGCCTCCTGGCGGCCATGTTTTTTGACCAATCAGTATAATGTGAACAATATCTTGGTATAGGGTGACATAAGGACCATTTGTGAAATTATTTCAAAATCGGACCAACGGTTTAGGAGGAGATGTAGTTTAAAGATTTTTCTATTTTTAGCTCTGGCGGCCTCTATGTGCAACCAAGCAGAACGGTTTGAACAACTTTTGTAGAGGACCATTCAAGGAACATCCAAGCCAAGTTTTATCAAAATCCATTTAGTGGTTTTGGAGGAGAGGTCGTTTAAACATAGTTGTTAATGACGGATGGCTTGACGCATGCACGACAGATGACGGACACAGCATGATCACAATAGCTCACCATGAGCACTTTGTGCTCAGGGTAGCGAAAAATATCAATTTTCCCTACAAATGCCTAATTTAAAACAAATATATTTATTTTAATGTGTGTTTTCAAAACTGGATACCAAGTAATTGGAACCATAATGGCAGTTGGTAATTTGTGACTATGCATTCTGATGTGTGCTTTCAGTATTCTTCTGACAATCATGTAGCTCAAACAAGTACCTGACTTCCCTTTTATACCAGAGAAGGCCGAAATCACTTACAGAGAATATGTAACTGAACGAAGGTTTCCTGGGTTCACTGCTTATATTAAATATCAAATTACTTCTTTATGTTAACACAACACAAAACAGGTAATGGTAGGTGTTCTAAAATATAGCTCACAGATTAGTCATTTATGAACTTTCCAGTCTAAGTATATTCAGGTCTTATCTTACTATAAAGGTTTAACATTGGTATAAAGGTATCTGTTAGTCAACATGTGAATTAAAAAAAAAATGTAATACTAGAATTGTGTCCATAGGACATGGATGCCCCCACATACTGTGTCATCCTCTATTTAGCAAAAACTATCAAAGGGCCATAACTGCAGTAAAAATAGTAGCAGAAAAAATTCCTTCTTTTATGGTCATCTGCACATCAACTTGTTCATCTGTGAAAGGTTGAAGGAAATCAGGCTAATTAAGTAGGAGTTGGACACACAAGATTTTTCTCTATATTCTATATAGCAAAACTATCAAAGGGCCATAACTGTGGTAAAAATAGTCACAGAAAAAATTCCTTCCTTTATGATCATCTACACATCTAGAGCTATCAATTCAATCAGAAGTTATTTAACTTGGTTATTTCAGTAAGTCTGATGTTTTGTACAAAGTTTCAATCCAGTACATGCAATGGTTACTGACATACTGTAATGTCTATTTTTCATGAGGCTTTTATTTTCGTGAAATTTTGCAAATGAACCTTAATATCTTAATATTGGCCGAAAAGACCAATGTCGCAAATCGCAAATTCAAAAACTCCCAAAATATTGGGAATCGGAAAATCGTGAAAAAAAACAACCTGCAAAATACAAGACTTTTACAGTACATGACTTTGCAAAACCTGAACCGAGTAGTGACACAAATGCAGATGCCCTCAACCGGGTGACTAGAATGTGTTTTTTTTTGTTCAGTCAGTTCTTTGAATAGTCATGCTAAAAATTTGTCCATTAATAGTGGTAAGTATCTTACAAGTGGCATCTCCAAAAAAAAAAGTGGAATGTTACTTGATAACTATTTTCAGGTTATTTTGTATTTTGTCATGGTTAAAATTTTGCATGTATATCCAGTCTATTTGTCTTTATTTTGCCAATAAAACCTGAAAAATTAGGTTAATGCGAAATTTAATGTCTCTTAAATAATAAACATTTGAAGGGAGAAACCATGCCATGAGAAAACCAACAAAGTGGGTTTGCGACCAGCATGGATCCTGACCAGCCTGCGCATTTGCGCAGTCTGGTCAGGATCCACATTGTTCGCTAACAGTTTCTCTAATTGCAATCGGATCTGAAAGCAAACAGCATGGATCCTGACCAGACTGCGTGGATGCGCAGGCTGGTCTGAATCCATGCTGGTTGCAAACCCACTATGTTGGTTTTCTCATGCGCAGCTCACATTATTTTTGAACAACCTTCTGAAATTTGAAACCAGAAATTTCAGCCCGTTACTTGACTGAAATCTCTTCTTAAAATTTTATGATTTCATTACCTGCTGTCGGGAACCAGCATTTGCTGGCGTCATATCAAAATACTGTGGATACTGTGAGCTGATTGGCTGTAGTGTGTACATGGTTGGTTCCCGATTAAAATCACACAGATACCAGGTAAGCAGCAGGGAAATATCATGACCCAATTTTATGGCTGTATTTTTCAGCAGTTTGAACTCTGAAACTTCTATTTCTGATGGTATAGGTCTAAATCCATACTTGTCACCAAGAAATGCCTAAAAATACACAAATCTTAGACTGTCAAACCTAGTGTTAATAAGGATGCTTTCAGGTAATAATTAGCAGGTAGAAATATCAAAAACATACTACTTTAGATTGGTAGTGGAGCAGGATGTTGCAAAAATACTTCAGTTGATGATACAAGCATCAAATTTACAGGACAGTAACTACCTGGCATGCGCTTTAACATAAGATCAAGGGCCACTTGAAATAATGTTGTTTTCAAGATGGCCGCCGCAAAAACAAAATGGCCGCCATTTTGTATTTACTTTTCAGTACTTTATTTCAAGCAAGCATAAAATACATTAAAACGATAGCATTTTTATGCCCCCAGCATCTACTGATGTGGGAGGCATATAGTTATTGTCCTGTCCGTCCGTCCGTTCGTTCGTTCGTCCGTCCGTCCGTCCATACGAGGTTAAACAAATGGGACCGTTTCGTCTTGCATCAATACCACTCACTAGAATGACTTGATACTAATGCAGATGTAACCTGTGACCATTCCTCATCTTCAGACATCACCTGACCTCAGTTTGATCTTGACCTTGACCTCATTTTGGACTTAGGTTGCTTTATATGGGCCATCTCTTGGTTAACCAAATGGGACCGTTTCGTCTAGCATCAATACCCCTTACAAGAATGGATTGATACTAATACAGATGTAAACTGTGACCATTCCTCATCTTCAAACATCACCTGATCTCAGTTTGACCTTGAACTAGTTTTGGACTTAGGTGCAAAATCTATCGACAAGGATGCCACTGGGGACATCAAGCGTTTATTGAACGCAGCTCCTTGTTTTTATTTATACACTTTCGTTTCAGTTTAGAACAGAATACCAATCTTGAGTATTCATATACTTTTAATTTGTAATTAATTTTGTATGACTAAGCTCATGGCTTTAGACATCTCAACACTTAAGTTTTTATAACTTGCAGTTTTGTTTTCGAACAATGATAAAATCTGAAGCACACCAACCAATATATGTTTTATATACATGACACTCAGATTACATTCAATGCAATAAATTAACATCGTTAGAAAATGCGCCTTATAAACCACGAGGGGATAAAGAAATAGGACAGCGTGAGCACTTGCACAGTCAAGAGCAACATTTTCTTATAATGCAAACCTTAAGAAATTATCTCTGTTGTTATACTATACCCATGAAACTATACACATCGGAAATCGTGTTCTAACCGAAACAAAATAAAATATGCATATACTTCATTTAGTCATTTTCTTAACAGCTGCAACATCAAATTGCTGTGCATAACAGACCTAAGCGGTGGCACTTGCAATTTCCAGTACATGAAGTCCTTTTGCAGCCACACTTTTGAAGGACCTGGAAGCATTCAGCTATAACCGACAATTCCATCCGATAAGGGATCCACACATTGCTCTGCTTCAGCCATCCCCAGTTTGACGGAGGCGGCAGTTGCTGCATGGTAACAGCTGCTTTACCCCAGACATGACCTGCCTGAAAAAATGCTCATTTGATGAATTGTTTCAGAGCACCTTTTGTTGGTGGAATCGCATTATACGCTTTTTGTTTCCGGGCAAACAAATCAAGACGAGCTTCATTCATCTTGCATGTCGTGCTTGATCGAGCATACAATATAACTGAAACAATTTTCTAATGTATCCATTTTCTACTCAGTTATTGTGTATTTGGCAACACTGAGACTATGAAATACTTTGAACTGTAGCTGTTTCATAAACATTCCATTCCTACCATGCAGATTTCCTGCCCTTGCCAACAAATGCAGAAACAGCGTCGCAACCGGTAAAAGCAAGAAACAATTCGATGGGTCAGTGCAACATGGTCGTAACTTGATTTTTTTACCAAATACACTTTTTTACATAATTTGCCTTATTTAACAGAAATACATCACTTGTTAAAATATCTAAATCACATTCTTAAAATTAAAGTGAAAAAAGTAAAATTGTCAAAAGGTTGTATCTCAGGAAGACACTTTCAGTCAGTGCAACATGGTCGTAACTCAACATACGTCTTTGTTGCACAGAGTTAGTATGCTATTTCACTTTGAAATTTCTGTGCAACATGGTTGTAACTCACAAAGAGTAACATATTACAATAGTTAAATGATAAATAAGGATGATTTTAGTTTTTAAACAACTTAGAAATGGTATTTATACTACAAAATTAATATTATTACCATATTTCATATTTTATCAATGCAAAGTGGTGTTAAGAATTTATTGACCAACATGTTTAGGATTTTACCAAAACATTAAAAAGTCTTGCTCTGTTAAAAAAATACTCTGTTAACTATTTCTCAGCAAAACCTCTTCCAAATTCAGTAGTTTTTAGCATCAGAAGCCCTATTCATAATGTCTTGACTTAATTTTAAGAGGAAAAAATGCACCTTTTTCAAACCTGTCAAGACACACGCATTTCGGCCCTAGATCACGCTCACATGCCTTCTATTCAAGGTCACACGCATTTTAAAGAAATAAAGAAATCAATTGTTTTTTTTTCGTAGAAAATTTATAATAATACTGAATCAAACATGCGAGGAGACATTGACACGGTGTTTCCATACCGTATAATACAGCTTTTACATTCACCAGTGCAACGTGTTATTTCTACCTCATGAATAAACGTCACAAAAAGTAAACACGGAAGGAGACTATTCAAAACTAGATATATTTTGTGTTAAAAATCTATATTTTCCGTGTGAGGGCGTTTCCGGCTTTTAGGGATTATCGCCCTCTAGACCCCCATGAGGGAAAACCTTCCCTTTGAACCCCGATCACACTCGTGGCCTTTGTGGAGCCTTGACAGCTATGCTTTTTATACTTGTAATTTTTAAATAAACTTTCCTTTATGCAAGTTTCATGTAAAACTGTGAAAGGATAACAATGAACATTTTTCCTTTTGTATGCATATTTCCATGAATTGTGCAAAATACAAAATGGTATTATTAAAGGTGGAAATTTTTCTGTGCTATAAGTGAAGCATGACTTCTGCTTGTAAAGCTCGTATTCTGATAAGTTTTATTTGGATATACAGAAGATTTTGTTAGGTATATCGAATATTTGTATAAGTTGTTAAACCACTAAAACATAAATGATCAGCATTAATAATTTTACATTTAAATTTAATGAATGATTTACTTGATTTTTATGTTGCAAAACACCAACATAAAGGCCTGGCTGATCAAGGGCCATGGCCAAGAGAGCCCATGCTCCCCTATATCCCCCACCCCACACTGACTTAAACTCATCGAAGTTGCATGCAAACAAAATAATATTTTTTCAATATATAGACCCAAAACTGCACCAGAGGCCACCATTTCATGCCTGCATTTCAAAATTTCCAGGAGGGGAGATGCTCCCGAGCCCATAACAGGAGGGAAGTATCCCCTCTATACCTAAACATATAGACCGATGCAAATGCACTAGAGGCCATTATTATGTCTCCCACACCACTGTGTGGTGGGAGACATATTGATTAACTCCTGTCTGTCCATCCATCCGTCTATCACAGATCTTGTCCACACTCTTTAAGTCGAACAGTTCTCATCCAATTTTCCCCAAACTTGAAAAAATGTGTTTGCCAATAAGTCCTCATCCAAGTTTGATAACTAGCCAAATCAACCCAGGCACTTTGGAAGTATGGCCCTTGAAACATTGGTTTTTGATAAACAAAGCACTGAAAGTCTGATTGCATTGTATTTGATAATCAAAGTTCTGGAAGTCTGATTAGGTTGTATCAAAGCTCTGAAAGTCTGATTGGGTTGTTTTTGATAATCAAAGAACTGGAAGTCTGATTGGGAATTAAGAATATATAGGGAGAAAGGTTTACGCTTGAACATTTCTCGTCCGATCTCATACTACTATTCTGGTGACTTGGCAGCTGTGGGAGACATGTGCTTTTCTCAAAAGCAGCTCTAGTTTCATACCTAATTTTCAAAAACTTCCAGAGGAGACACATTCCCCCTCCCCAAATAGGAAGGAGGTATTATACCAAACAGGAAGGCGTTATCCCCTCCTGTACTTCGAAATTTAGGCCCAGAAATGCACAAGAGGCAACCATTTCATACCTAAATTACAGAAATTTCCAGGGGAGAGCCCTTCCCCTCTCTCCTCACTTTAGTCTTACTAACAGTAGGGAGGGCTAACCTCTTGTACCTCAAAATTCAGACCCAAAAATGCACAAGAAGCCAGTATTTCATAACTATGTTTAAAATATTTCTAGGGGGGAAACCCTCTGAACCCCTTCTATACCTTTACATTTAAACCCAATTGCACCTGAGGCCACCATTTCATACCTATGTTAAAAAAGAAAATCCAGGGAGAGAACCACCTGACCCCCTTAACAGGAGGGAGGTATCCCATCATGTACCTCAAAGTTGTGACCCAAAAAGGCACTAGAGGCTTCTATTTTATACCTATATTCCAGAGGGAGACCCCGCTGACCAACCTAATAGGAAGAGGGGACCCTCTTAATACCTGAAAATTTACACAGAAAATATGCATCAGAGGCTGCCACTTCATACATATATTACAAAATTTTCCAGGAACAGACCATACTGACTTTCAAATTTTACATCAGGTGTATGGCATCATTTTTGATGTTAGTTTCATGTGACTGTGTTGTTGTGTTTATCATGTTCTTTAATTATAACATTTTCAGTTTTACTCAAGCTAAAGAACAAATTTATACCATTGATAATTGTTTAAGTGTAGATTTTTATGTAATAAAAAGACATTTAGACTTGTATCAAGAAGCATGCACATGTTTATTTGCAGAATAGTATTTTGCTCCTGGGGCATGCGTTATTCATGCTGCAGAACCAGTGCATATTTCTTGTTGAAAATCTAATAACTAAACACAGACATATTCAAATACCTTAGACCTTAAAGGCTCATAATGCCTATATTCTGTAAAATATGCAAATATCTTGTACTTTAAAGACACTCAGTGTCTACATACTGTAAAATATTCAAGTACCTTGGACCAGTCAAGCACTTTTTGTCCATTTACTGTAAAATACTGAAATAACTTTGACCATAAAAGCTCTCAGAGCCTATATTCATTAAAATATGTAAATATTTTGGACCAGTCAAGCTTCTATTGTCCATTTACTGTAAAATAATGAAATAAGTTTGACCATAAAGGCTCCCAGTGCCTATATTCAGTAAAATATTCAAGTACCTTTGATCAGTCAAGCTCTTATATTATGTCCATTTACTGTAAAATACTGAAATAACTTTGAATATTAAAACTCTCAGAGCCTACATTCAGTAAAATATGCAAATATCTTGGACCAAGTCAAGCTCTTATTGTCTTTTTACTGTAAAATACTTTAAATAATTTAAAATGTGTTTTTGTAGTAGTACATTTTTATTTCTACATATTATATGATTTTTTTTTGACATTTTTGCGAGTAAAACAAGTCAATGAAAGTACAGAAAAAGATAAATGGATATGCTTAAAAATATTGAATTAATAGACTTTTGAATAAACATCTCTGTTATGAATTATCTCCAATAAATTATTTGTTATCATTTAGTTACGACCTTGTTGCACTAAGTTTTTGACAAAATTTCCACACATTTCAGCGCAACATGGTCGTAACTGAAAAACTTTCAAATAACTCCTCAGTGAACATTTTTTTGACATTTTTTCCCACAGTATTGTAGTTATTATTGTTATTTGATAAAAATAATATGGATTGTATTGTTTTTCATTACATCATTTGAATACAAAAATGTTTTTTGCTTCTCCTGTAAAGTTTTCAAAAAATGAGTTACGACCGTGTTGCACTGACCCATCGAATTGCAATGCCTTTGAGTGAAGACCAACTAAGCAAGCCACAAAACATCAGTACACTGCCATAGCAAGAACTATTTAATAATTGTAATTGTTCGGTTTCCTGTCAATGAGGCATGCTTTGCATGAACAAATATACGATTATCGGCTTCTTCGTGATTACATGGAGCAAGCGCATTTCTGTTTAGATCTAAATTGCAAACAATATCGGTACCTTTTGTTGTTATGATCATTTTATTGGATTGCACAGTTATCATTATCCCCCGAGATATCTAGGGGCTATTCTGGATTCCGGTCCGTCCGTCTGTATACGGAATTTGTCTGCGCTATTTCTCAGCAATTATTTGCCAGTTTTCAATACAACCTTGTAATTATTATCAGTACAAAGCCAAGTTGCGCATGTGCGAAGCGGGTTCTATTTGGATGATTTTTCACTTAGTTATGGCCCTTTATTTTTCTTTCTTTATATGTATATGGAAAACTTTTGTCCGCGCTATTTCTCGATCATCATATGCGAGACTTTTATCAAACCTTGCAGTTATCATTGGTACTAAGTCAAGTTGTACATGTGCAAAGCGTGTTCCAATGTTCCATTTGAATTGATTTTTTACATAGTTATAGCCCTTTATTATTTTTTTTCTATATATGTATACGGAAAAAATGTCCGTGCTACTTATCAGTCATTGTATGCCAGACTTTTATCACACCTTGTTATTACTATTATCATTGGTACCAATTGTAGTTATGCATGTACGAAACACGTTCCATTTGAATGGTTTTTGACAAACTTGTGGCCCTTTATTTGTCTCAAATACGAACAGAGTTACATTGGATTTTTTAACATACTTTATATGTGTAGTATAATTAGTTGTGACCCTTGGTGGTTAAATAAATAAAAAAGTGGAAACCCACAGGTCTCCAAACACGACATTAACGAAAATGTTGCAGGCTTGATTTGATTTGTGGTTATGGAGCCTGCATATCACAGAAACTGCCAAAAGACAAGATTAAAAAGCAGATTACATGGTCCCTTGACCTTTACCTTGACCTACAGACTTAATTTCTTCCTTTTTTAAGATATTACTATAAAATTCGAACCACTTGTGCAGTTTTGAACAAACATTTCAAAACTGACTTTCAGTGACCTTGATCTTGACCTACTTTCTTTTTTTTAAGGTACAGCAGTGAAGTTTGGAGATCTTATACAGTTTTGCACAACATTCTTTGTGCGTCTTTGTACATTTTCTCTCTGAACAATATACAAAGCAATGCATCATATTTTCAATAACCCTGTTCCTCTGACAATAAGCTGATGTCAGGGGGTATTCATCACCATTAGTGATACGTCTTGTTTTATCCGCACGAAAACTATATCGTTTAGTTTTATTTTCAACGCATCTAAGAAAGCTATTCCATAGTTTATAAGGTCTTCTATTAAACTTTTTTCGACATTATCAAGAGTTTGAAACAGAACATAAACAAAAGCACAGATGCTTAAATTTACAATGATATATTCAAATTTGGTATCTGTTAATACTAAGTATGTACTCGTATTATTTGAAGGCCAAGGGACTATCCTTTTACCGCTTTCAATATATATTTTAACATTTTGCTGTATGGGATACGATTTGTTTTGATTTTTTTTTTGATGTTATTCCTACACCTAGAACGATTGTTCATCAAGTGACATGTAACTTCTGTGCGATCTGTATACCATCTGGAGAACTGAAGCACCGTTCTCCTTGGCTCGGCTTTCCCGAGAGGCACATTCCGTCTATTCGGAAACCACTCTTCAACCATCATGAGGACGGATCAAAGAATATTTGGTAGACTTCATACACGTATTGAAGTTATCACTGAACCCCATGCTGAGTCACATGACATTATGAACTTTATCAGTGCGCCCTTGTAGTGTTTGTAGTTCATTCTATAGAATCATTACACATATCATTTAATTAAAGATTTTGTTTCAGCTGATAAGCAATGGTTCTGTATAGCCATGATTTTGAGACTGTTTCTCAATAAAACGAAGCAAGAAATGAAGTATAGAACAGAGAACAGATTAAAAAGAAGAGACGTCAATATAAACCATATTAGCTTCTGTCAGGCCAATATCATAATAAAATGCTTTCATGTTTATCTGGGACCAGGATCTAATCAATAGTCGATGGTTATAGCACTGAAAGTAGAAAACTCAAACTTGGCCGTGATAAGAACGTTATCTAAAAGTCTGGCGGTCATTTTAAAGATGGCGACCTTCTTAAATGGGTTGATATTTGGAAAAGGCAACATTAAAAATAAAGCTATCAGCTTATGGGAACAAATTGATAGGGGAAAACATGTTATATCCCAAGAAATAGGATATTTTAGACACTTACAGATCCTGATTATATGAAAAACGTCTTAATTCTGGCAGCCATTTTGAAATTTGGAGGCCATCTTGAAAATGGATGATTTTTAGGTGGCCCTCGATCATTTTTGAATCTGGGCAATATGATGAACATTTAGTGTAAATTTCATACTTGTATCATCAAGCGAAGTATTTCCTTAGATTTTCTCACTTAGCTGCTCCACTATGGGTTATAATCACGAGGGTTTAATTTTTGCTAATACTTGCAATCAGACAACAAATTTCTTGTAAAATATTAACAAGTATTATCTCCTAAAGTAGAAACAACTTAACAAATTCATAACAATACAAATGTCTGTCAAACTGTGAAATAAAAGAGATGTGAACGTTAACAAATTCAAGAAAGGGCACAGTGAAAAACACTTATTCAAAATTTGTGTTAAATCGGCAAGTAGAGCACAGAGATCTATCCCCTGTGTGAGTTGAATATTCTCCCAAGACCAAGGAAAACAATACATTGTTTATCTGAAGTCATTCCTCCTTTACTGGCAATTCATGAAGGGATAATTTCTCATTTTGTTGCTCAGGCATGGAATCTGGGAACACCAGTTAGGTTAAATGACATCTGTTGAGATTGAACTTTTGTTGATTGATGCAACCCAAAAAATCCATAAAAAATAATCCCCATAAATGATAATGTTTTCACAGTAAGATTCATCTTTACATCTAAAAAAATCATATGAAAGATTATAATAACTTTAATTTCAATAACTACTGAAACACTTTTACAATATTCATTTACCACAAAGTTTGGTCCCCTTGATAGCTTCTGGCAATTTTTTATTTCGTGTAGACATAGTTCTGTTGTTTTGTGATCATCAGTCGCATCTTCACGCACACCCCAACGCATATCAGCTATCTGATAAATAAAACAAACTTAATCAAGCATAACAAAATTAATATAGAAAACTTACAGATGTACGGTAAAACTTTTATTAACCTTTAGCCTGCTGGTGGCAAGTGATTCTGCCTTTGCGACCACTGTGCAGACCAAGATCATCATAGTCTGCAAAGTTCACTATTCAGTCAGTAAATTTTCAGTGAACACCCCTTTGAATAATAAGTAGTATGGCCTAAACTGAATGATGGACCAGTCCATTTTAGAAATTTAGCAGACTAAGGGTAAACACATCTCTACATATATAGGCAAAGACTTGTTTTTCCCATCTGACAAAAACTTCTACACCCTCCCCAACCAGTAAACCCCTCCCCAACCAGTAAACCCCTCCCCCCTCCCTTCAGCCATTTCTCCACCTAACTAACATTTCATCATGTTTCTCGTCTTTTTAAAGGTGTTTATTCTAGCGAGATTGCACTGTAATCTATATACTGCCTGTGATCTGTAATAAAGTCTTAGAAAGGTATGCTCAAAAAATTATATAATATCACAGTAAATAAGCTCTGTATAGTTTTTATTTTTTTCTCTGTTGACCATGCTATTCTTTGCCCTTTTTTCACTCTGTGACAAGCTGCCATCAATGTTTTTATAAAATTGCTCAGGCTGAACATCAAACCAGGGACGGCAAATTCAAATGTCCGTATTGCCCAGGTTGTCCCAAAGCTTGTCCAGACAAGTGAAATTTGACCAGAATTTACTATATAACTATCATACGGACAAGTACAAAATAGCAATTGACAAAAACGGACAAGCAAGTCAAAATCAGATTTTGCCGCCGCTGCAAACTGACATCATGAAAAAATTTCGGTAGTGTCAGAACTGTTACTGTTACAAAATTGAATTCTAGATCACAAGATCAGAATTCTCCCAGTTCTATTGTTTAGAATTTCCAATCAAGCTCACACAATGTAAGCACGCTGGAAAGTCGTATTCTTACTTGAAAGTCAAGACCTCTTTGTTGGCAAAACTGTCTCAGTTGTGGAAAAGCATTCTTCATTAACCAGTTTCTCTCAGCCTGCATATCTGAATTACAAATACATATTTCCCTGGTTACATGATTAATGATGAAATGTTGTATTAATTCTGGAGCAGAGTCAAAAGCATGTTTTGCCCTGTTTTAACTCTTCACAAACAACTTACTAGGGTACAAGTCAATGATGTCATAACAATCTGACATCTTGATATTGTGATTACTACAGATAACTCTACCAACCTCTACAAAATGACTTCAAAGATAACATATGGAATATTTGTCTTATTAATAAAACAAGAAGATTTTTAAAGTTTTTCCTTTCAATTACCATGGCAACCAGAGTTCTGTATGGAATTCAATTCTTTGAACAAGTTTTAAAGAAGAGCTTCCAAGGAACATCCCTGTGAAGTTTCATCAAAATTAGCCTGATGTTTAGGAGGAGATGTTGTTTAATGGAAGTGTGGACGGCTGGATGCTGGATGGCCGCCTTACGGTGAGTGATCACAACAACTCACTCCGAGCACTATGTGCTCAGGTGATCTAACAACTGTTGCCTTTTAGGCTTAGTGGATATCAGAATTTATTGACCTGGGAAAAGTGATATCAACCTTGGGTTAAACCCTCCCTCAATATCATTTTCCATAGGTTGATAAAATGAGATTTATTTGTTTTGAGCAAATATGGAATGTATCTCACAAAGAACTAGCACAATTTTTACATTATTTTCACAAGCATGAAATGTAAGTGAAAATGTAAAAACTGTCTCACTTCAAGGTGAGATATATATTCCAAATTCCCCCCCCCCCCCCAAAAAAATTTACTTATCTATGCTTTAAGGCGTAAAAAAAAAATTTGTTTGTTTCCGGTATCCCGACCTACCCTAAATTTTTGGCCCGACCCTAAATGTTTTTATTGCCTTGGAGAAAAAAAATTTCAACTTTTTCACAAAAAGTTGCAAAACTGCACTTTTTCTGCTTTAAACATGGCCAGTGATGTTAGGAATCAACTTACTGGTGCTCTAAAGGCATAACCCCCTTATTTGTAATCATTTTTTGACACAAAAATAATTTCCAACAAGAAACGCGGCAAATGCCACGAAACCAGGTTTTCAACACTTTTCATAAGAATAAAAAAGTATACTGAATCACAGTGCACCACTTTAAAGCACAACTCTAACCCTAACCTAACCCTAACTTTAAAGCACAACCCTAACCCTAACCC
This sequence comes from Mercenaria mercenaria, assembly GCF_021730395.1. Taxonomy (NCBI): domain Eukaryota; kingdom Metazoa; phylum Mollusca; class Bivalvia; order Venerida; family Veneridae; genus Mercenaria; species Mercenaria mercenaria. Next base: position 61,484,304 of record NC_069378.1, read on the forward strand.
TAACCCTAACCTAACCCTAAACCTATTTTTAGTAACAATGACCTTGACCTTGATCCCAGAAACCCAAAATCAATCCCAAGCTACAACATAAGAATAAAAATGTATACTGAATCACAGTGCACCACTTTAAAGCACAACCCTAACCCTAACCAAACCCTAACCCTAACCCTATTTTTAGTAACAATGACCTTGACCTTGATCCCAGAAACCCCAAAATCAATCCCAAGCTACAACTTTATGTAAGTTTTCTATACACCAAGTTTCATCATGATAGCTCACTCCTAAGTTAAGTTATTGACCGGAAACCCTTTTTCTATTTTAAGTAACAGTGACCTTGACCTTGACCTTGACCCCAGAAACCCCAAAATCAATCCCAGCCTTTGTCTTGATTTACGCTACATACGTACCAAGTTTTATTCAAATATATTTACCGAAACAAAAGTTATTGACCGGAAACACCAGTTTGACGCCGCCGCCCGCCCATCCGCCCGCTCGCCCAACGACATACCCCAATCTAATAACTCAGGTTTTCGTTGAAAACCTGGTTAAAAAGTCTCCCTTAATATAAAAAAATTCAAAAAAAATATATTTTTCCATCCTACCTACCCTAATTTATTTGAGCATGTTATTGGAAACAAAGAATTTTTTTGGGGCCTAATTTAGATTGAAATATACACTTCGCAACAAATGTTATTCTCATTATTCTTATTTCCCCTAATCAAATACGACATCAGAATATCTTGTGATGTTACAAAGATGCAAACAACAAAAAAGTTCCTTTTCATTTCATTATTTGCAGCGTAACATTATGTTATTCTTTTGAGTAGCATTATATGAATTTGGGAAAAAATTATAAAGTGCAATTATTATATATATAAATTTTCATCCTGTTTCATGCAAAACATAATGAAATTAATGCATAATGTACATGCAAGTAGACCCGTCGCATTGTGACTGACAAAACCCATCACAATTTGACTGACAAAACCAATCACATTGTGACTGACAAAACCCTTCACATTGTGACTGACATGGCTTACTAGAAGTATATCTCAATGATAATTCAAGAGTGTTTCCAGGACTTTTTTATCATCTTGGGAATGCCACCAACACCTGTGGAATTGGGAAAATGTGCTCGGAAATTGTCTTAATTGGGAGAATTTGCAAATTACCAAAATCTATGACTGTAAAGATATTTTTTTTTTGGTGTAAAATATTAAAGGATTGCACTTCAGTAATTGTTCCACAATATAACTGTTGTTTTACTAACCAATATAAACATATAAATTAGCAAAACTATTTTAAAACAGCAAAAACCCTAAAAGTAAACACTCATTTGAAAATTTTATAGTCAGAATTGGGAAAAAACATACTTTTTTACTTTCCTCATTATTTTATATTTACCAGTAAATGTTGAGCTGAGAAATATTCGCACCACTGAAGATTCTTTATCTGGCAAGTTGCAAAAAGATCCGGACAGCACTGCCTCCATGGTATCGCTACCCACTGGTCTGTTAGAAACAAGATCGTCATTCTTCCGAGACATCCTGTAGCTGTTATACGGATATTTCTTTCGTTACACACTATTTCAGCTGTTACACGCTATTTCAGCCATTACACACTATTATCAGTTTCATTATCAAGCTCCGTACAGACTTTCATCATCATTCTAAAAATACAGCATTCTGTAGGTGAGAAAAATGTACAGCCTACCAGCATAACCAATACTCCAACTTCAGACCTCAGATTCTAATATGTGACATAACAGAGATTTGAGTATATATGCAAATGTTGAACCAGTGCAAATGTGCACAAGTAACTTCGGGTGTGTATTTAAAGCAGCATCGACTAATTTTATTGGGTTAGTGGACTTGCTGTGGAATATGCATGCTCGTTTGAACTGCTAGGCACTTCGCCATATAGGTCTGGTCTGTTGTGTGGTGATTGGTTCTCTCTGCTTATAATATATATAAATACATTCCCATCAAGATTATTTTGCAATTTGACAGACAACAGGCATTTTCAGCACAGCAAAGAATTTACAATTTAAAATTTGGAGATATGTCTGCCTACTTTGCACACTGTTTTGTCTGCCAGTTTTAGCAAAAATGAACTTGTCGCAAAATTTATCCTAGCTTCTGGGCCTGGCACTAATTAACACATTCAAGTTCTCCTCCAAATTGGGAAACTGCTCTTGTACAGTGACAGGACCCTCTACTAAAATGAAATCTTTATACTGACACTCGGGAAAGAGAAACATTATGTAAATTGTATAACTTCATGAACCATAAACAGTCACTGTCTTTCCACACAAAGGGTGGCAAATGAGTAAGAAAAGGGAAAGAACAGACCAGGTATAAAACCTGTGGCTTCAAAATGTCACTTTAAAGCTCTATACTGACTTAGTGCTCTACTAATCTTAAAACAAGTTTATAAACCTCCTAGACACTTGTGTATTCACTACACTGGGTTCAATCTGGGACAAGTTAAAAAGTGGGCTCAACTGTGTACCAAGTATTCACCCACAGCCAGTATATGTTTCACCTGATTTGTACTCAATTCACTTGTCTTGGGCTATAGTTGCACATGCATCAATTTGGCACATATATGCATATAGATTGGTATATTGTTGTATGAACTGAGACCATGGAACCTACACTTAGTTCTATACTGGAGTAAGCAGTTAGTCCAAATAATAATATCTAGTTTGAGTTTAGCTAGGGCATAGTCTTAACAAGTGAATGAAGTATTGCCATGCAATACAAAGTCCCCTACTGGAAGGCACCTAATTTTCTCTACTGCAGTATAACATAACGAACTGATATCTGTTAATGATGTATAAACAATATTGTACTACATATACAATATGTTATAACAACACACTTGGATTAAAATGTGCATATATAAAAACCCACAGTTGTTTTCATATTGAATTTTTTTGGCTGATTATAAAAATGTTATCATGTAAGTTATTTATAGTAACAACAAAGGGAAATTAATCTTTAAAAAAAAAAAAAAAAAAAAAAAAAAAATCTATATAATATAAGTCCACAAGAAATTCTTTGCCAGGTAGAGATAGGTCAAAATACACCTAAAAATTGGATGTAACATGCATGCTGTACCACAGAAAAGTGGTCTCGATTTTTCTCTACCGCCAGTAATAAAAAAGTTACAATAAAATCTATTTATAGTAAAAACAAAGGGACGTAATTCTAAAAACAAGGATGCCTCATGGTGGTGAACATTTGGTCCAAGTTACATCAAAATCCCTCCATGCATGAAGAAGAAATGTTCTGTACAGTCATTCTTGAATTTGACCTTTGACCTCTAAATATGACCTTGACCTTAGACCTAGGGACCTGGTTCTTGCGCATGACATGTTGTCTCATCCAGGGGAATATTTGTGCCAACTGATATCTAAATCCTGCTTTGCATGAAAAGTTATAGACCGGACAGGAAAAAAATCCTCTTGACCTTTGATCTCAAAGTGTGACCTTGACCTTTAAGCTAGGGTACTGGGTGTTGCGCATGACACATCGTCTCATCATGGGGAACATTTATGCCAAGTAATATTGTAATCCCTTGATGGATGACAGAGTTCTGGACCGGACAGGGAAAAAACCTTTTTGACCTTTGACCTCCAATTGTGACCTTGACCTTTGAGCTATGGGTCTGGGCTTTGCGCATGACATGTTGTCTCATCATGGGGAACATTTGTGCCAAGTAATATTAAAATCCCTTCATGGATGGCAGAGTTATGGACGGGACAGGAAAAAAACTCTGTTGACCTTTGACACCCAATTGTGACCTTGACCTCTGAGCTAGGGGTCCGGGATTTGCGCACGACACGTCGTCTCATCATGGGGAACACTTGTGCTAAGTGATATTAAAATCCCTTAATGAATGTCAGAGTTATGGACCGGACACGAAACAGACCCTGTTCATGCTATGTTAACATTTGACTGCTAAGTGTGACCTTGACCTTTGAGCTAGGGGTCTGAAAGTTGTGCATGACACATCGTCTTATTATGAGGTACATTTGTGTCAAGTAATATTAAAATCCCTTCATCGATGGGAGAGTTATGGACCGGACAGGAAAAAAGCCTTGTTGACCTTTGACCTCCAATTGTGACCTTGACCTTTAAGCTAGGGGTCCAGGTTTTGCGCATGACACGTCGTCTCCTCATGGGAAACATTTGTGCCAAGTAATATTAAAATCTCTTCATGGATGGGAGAGTTATGGACTGGACAGGAAAAAAGCCCCGCTGACCTTTGACCTCCAATTGTGACCTTGACCTTTGAGCTAGGGGTCCGGGATTTGCGCATGACACGTCATCTCATCATGGGGAACATTTGTACCAAGTAATACTAAAATCCCTTCAAGGATGGGAGAGTTATGGACCGGACAGGAAAAAAGCCCTGTTGACCTTTGACCTCCAATTGTGACCTTGACCTTTGAGCTAGGGGTCCGGGTTTTGCGCATGACATGTCGTCTCATCATGGGGAACATTTGTGCCAAGTAATATTAAAATCCCTTCATGGATGACAAAGTTATGGACCGGACACGAAATTGCGGACGGACAGACGGACGGACGGACAGACGGATGGACAGACGGACGGACGGAATGACGGAAAAGTGCATTCCTATAGTCCCCGAAACTGGTTTTCAACCAGTAGGGGACTAATAATGAGACCTCGGGTTGACCGATTTTACATTTTGATATTTTACGTTGTCTACCTAAAGGTCTCAACCAGAAACAATCAAAACTGTGGTGGAAACTGTGGTCGACAAGTCCAAAAAATATATGATATAAGGTAAGATAATAAACCAAAGATCTGGACTTGCATTTGTACAAAACTGCACATAAACTTGTTAAGTGGTCGAAAACTGGTTGTGCCGGGCACTGGCGCCAGATCAGAAAGAAAATGCCTCTGTACATGTTATACCCTACCCCTAGGTATTCTATAAGAACCATGGTCATGAACGGGAAAATATACAAACCCATTTCAATCGCGTATTTCATACCTAAAACACGCAGTTCAGTAAATGTGTACTACTGATATTAAACAAGCGATAATTTATCTTCCACCGTGCACCAGTCACATTGTCTTAAAATTCCATATTGCAGAGATGCTCCATATATAGTATGCTTTTGTAAACGTTACAGAAAAAACTTGCGTGAACTCCCCTAATGAACATCCGGTCTAGAGGTCACAGCAGTGTGCACATGTTAGGCGAAATGTAAACAAACAAAAACAGAATGCAAAATATTCACAGTTATACAATAAAACTCGAAATGATGAATAAAATTCATCTTGTATGTGATTTTGAATTTTAAATCATACATTGGTAAACATCTGTTCTGTTTATTTATTTCATTTTGAACATTTATCCTGCATATACACATTTTAGCATACACGTGTCGTAAAATGACGATTGACATACATTTTCACATCAGCCAATCAGAATGGTTTTGTAATCTAGAACGGAACTTCACCAGGGAAGTTCAAGCAAGTTTTTTGTGTAACGTTGAAAAACTGTAAACTACGCGTTGTTTTTCTAAGACAAGAAGTATTGTAGAAATGTGACCGGTACACAATGGAAGATAAATTATCGCGTGTTTAATATCCATATTACACATTTACCGAACTGCGTGTTTTAGTTATGAAATACGCGATTGAAATGGGTTAGTATATTTTCCCGTTCACGACCATGGTTCTTATAGAATACCTACGGGTAGGGTATAACATGTACAGAGGCATTTTCTTTCTGATCTGGCGCCAGTGGTGCCGGGATACTGATTATCTGTATTCAACTCTCAAGTACAATTATTTTGCACTAAGCTAGGGCACAGCCCATTTGACATGCTTAAAAATGCTTCAGAATTTACGCAGTAGAGCCAAAAAGGCATTATCAGGCATTGTCAGCACGGTACAGTACTAGAATCATCAGATTACAAAAAAATAAATCAGTTGGATTTGTTTACCTTGGATTTGGATCACAAGCTACACACAAGCGCTTGCTAGCATTAAAAGGAAGCGTCTTAGCGACCAAGATCATTTTGAGGGACGGCGGACGGGAATGAACAAATTACTACCATTTTTAGTCTTTTGATTGGTCTTTATCTTCATTATTCCAGTACGTCAGCTCTAACTTTTTTCTTTAACGTTCTTGATTTCTTTGACTTGCCAGTGTATGGCAGATTGCAGCGGAAAAATAAAAATCATATGTTTTCGCGATGTAGAAATTGCGAGCTGGCACTGCTATTGGTTGACTCCCAATAGCATTGACTCTCTTACATATCCAGATATTTTAAGGTGATAATTTAAATGTGATTCATTTAATAAAATAGCATGCAAGTCACTAAAAAAATAATTTTACGTAAGTTTTTAGGTTGAAACTGCGAAGCAGTTAAGACCTATAATTACCGTATTCTGGAGCTTGCAAAAATATTATACTGACATTCACTGAAAGGCAAATTAATCCCCTGTAAGGCAGTGGTTGGGAAGGAGGGCGCAATGCACGATTTCACACATTCAGTCAAAAAATAACCCATTGAAATTCCAATAAAATGCGTGAAAATCCCGGAAGAAAAAGAACTATAGAAATTGCAAAAAGGAAGTGTCTAGGGGTACGGATCCGTACCTCTAGAATCTGATTCTAGGGGTACGGATCCGTACCTCTAGACAAGACTGTTAATGGTTTTCTAGGGGTTGGACCTCCGTTTTTCTAGAAATTAGGGGTCATTTATATTTCAAATTTTATTGAAAATGAAAAATAAAAAAAAAAAACAAGTAAGACTTCATCAGTATTCACCTTAAACTTGGATCTAAGAGGTTTACAGATAACAACTTCATCCGATATGTTACATTTTCCTTCGAAACGTAAATAACCGAGGAACACCAAATACATCACAAGGATTCAAACTGGCAGAAAAAAAAAGATAAATAAAGATTTTTTTAAAAAAAGAATGTTAGATATGTTGTGAAAAAACTATATTTAATGATCATTAACTCTTAGGGTATTTATGTTTTTCACACATTTGGTAGCCGTTACGAGATACAAGGAACGTTTTCACAAACAGTTTCTTTTACTTAATGTTATTGATTATAAAACAGTCAGTTCCGTGCCAATTATCATTATATCTTGTTAAATAACAAAATAAAACAAACAAAAAAATAGGTATTTTTTTCTGCTGAATTTCATATATAATTTATTCAGCGGTTAGATTCACTAATTAATTTGTTATCAACAGTTTGTTTTACAATAAACTAATCGACACGGAACAGTGTATTCATTTAGAGTTCCGCGGTTATTTAGGTTTTGGAAGACAAGGTAAACAATCGGGCGAACGCTTATCTGTACATCATTTAAATCCAAGTTTTAAGTGAACACTGGTTAAGTCTTATTTGTTATTTTATTTACAACAAAAGTTAAGATGTAAGTAACCCTAAATCACTGGAAAAAGGAGGTCCGTACCCCTAGAAAACCCCCTAACAGGATTGTCTAGAGGTACGGATCCGTACCTCTAGAATCAGATTCTAGAGGTACGGATCCGTACCCCTAGACACTTCCTTGCAAAAATCTGTAGAAATACCACATGACGACTTTACAATAGACAAGGGGACTGCAATGGACTATTAATAGTACCGAATCGAGACCAAGTCATTAATGCGTTGTAGCGGTACTTTCCAGGGATACCTAGCTATGCTATTTAAATCACGTTCCGAGGTGTTTCCAATTATGAATGGGTGCAGCGATCCAATCAAAATGTTTGTTAGAAAAATTGCTACATCACAGGTTGGCCTTTCTGTGTTCTGTAGTTACTGAGAAATTATAAAAATAAGAAATGTGTTGACGATTTCCACCAGTAAAAAATGTGAATTTTATTTTTGGCTTGGTATCGTAAGAAATGTATATTTATTAGTACTACCATGAGGAGTTTTTCTTTGATTTGCATTTGAAATGAAGAGCAAAGCATGATGAAAAAGATCACTATTGGATGACTTACCAGATTTTTTTTAGAAAGTGTACATGCTTTAGATATGCATCAGATTTTGTTAATATTATATAACTACAATTGTCATTATTGTATGCTGTACTGTCACGTGTGGATTTTACAGGCCACCATGCTGTCTCTTTTCATAGCCAAATATATTTTAGTAATTCATATTTTTTTCTATTTTCTAGTCAATACTTTTCATTGAAATTAAAAAGCCCCATGGAGTTTGAAAATGCCCCATTGATTTCAGGGCCAATGGGGGATTTTTCACATTGCAAAAATTTCTTTCCCAACCACTGCCTGTAAGGATTTAACCCATTTTTCAAGGCTAATCGACAGATATTTTTATTGATAATATGAACTTAGATGCTACCTTGAAGGCAGAGCTCCCTTGAAAAATCACCAGTGCCCCTTAAATTTAAAGGAGTGCTGCTGGAATTATCCGGAATTATGGATCTGTTTTAAGAAGATTATGTTCTTTAAGATCTATTAAAATTTCAAGAATTGTTGATAATTCATGATTTCTGAATGAATGTCTTAGAATGCATTAAAATTAAATCTTGACATGCGAAAACTCTACAAATATGCTATATATACGAACTAAAGAAAGTTATGGTTCTTTTTAGAAGGAAGAATGTGTCCAACTTCAAGGCACAAATACTGCTAAGACAAACGTCTGGTATGGGGTAATGAAATTCATAAAAAATTTACATTTACAAAGCTTGTTTAAAACCCAAAAGTCTAGCCATCTTTAAAAGTTAGTGTTGAGAATTTTACCTAGAGAAAATCACAGTTTGCCAAAATTCTCGAAAACTCCTGTTTTATTTACTGAACTGCTAAGTTAACAGTCCATGACATTTTTATGGTTAATCTTTTAGCACTACTGGTATAGAATAGGAATTGTAGTTGGGGCCTTTTTGATGTTTATTGATAATTCATAGCCAATAGTTTTTTTTTCCTAGTAATAAACTCTGGTCAGTGATTTTTAATCTTGTGGATGAAATATATGTGAATGGAGAGAAGAGCATTATGTGCTTTTCACAGTTCAATGCCTGTATGTTTTGTTCCCAAAACTTTTTTTAAAAAATAAGTTTTATCTATAGACAGTACATTGGAACCTGACATCACTAACAAAACACTTGTTAAATTTCACATAAACGACTTTATTTTTTACAATGTTTTCAAACTCATAAAAACAAAAAAAAAAGGTCCAATTTTTAGCCCACCAGAGCCAAAGGCTCATGGTGAGCTACAAGGATCACTCACCGTCCGGCGTCAAGCATCCGTAAACTTTTACTTTAAACGACATCTCATAAACCGCTAGGCCAATTTCATCCAAACTTCACAGGAATGTTCCTTGGGTGAAGCTCTACAAAATTTGTTCAAAGAATTGAATTCCATGCAGAACTCTGGTTGCCACGGCAACCAAAAGGAAAAACTTTAAAAATCTTCTCAAAAACCAGAAGCCCTAGAGCTCAGATATTTGGTGTGAAGCATTGCCTAGTGGACCTCTAACAAGTTTGTTAAAATCATGACCCTGGGGTCAAAATTGACCCCGCCCCAGGGGTCACTTGATTTTACATAGGAAAATCTTAAAAAATCTTCTCAAAAACCAGAAGCCCTAGAGCTTAGATATTTGACATGTAGCATTGCCTAGTGGACCTCTATTAAAGTTGTTCAAATCATGACCCCTGGGTCACAATTGACCCCCCCCCCCCCCCCCGGCAAGAGGTCACTTGATTTTACATAGGAAAATCTTAAAAAATCTTCTGCTCAAAAACCAGAAGCCCTAGAGCTTAGATATTTGACATGTAGCATTGCCTAGTGGACCTCTACTAAAGTTGTTCAAATGATGACCCTGCCCCAGGGGTCACTTGATTTTACATAGATTTCTATAGGAAAATCTTCAAAAATTTAAAAAAAAAAATAAACCAGAAGGCCTGGAGCTTAGATATTTGACATGTAGCATTGCCTAGTGGACCTCTACAAAATTTGTTCAAACATGACCCCGCCCCAGGGGACACTTGATTTTACATAGGAAAATCTTCAGAAATTTTCTAAAAATAAACCAGAAGGCCTACAGCTTAGATATTTCACGTGTAGCATTGCCTAGTGGACCTCTACAAAATTTATTCAAACATGACCCACGGGGTCAAATTGACCCCCTCCCCATGGAGTTACTTGATTGTACATAGAAAAATCTTCAAAATTTTCTAAAAATAAACCAGAAGGCCTACAGCTTAGATATTTCACGTGTAGCATTGCCTAGTGGACCTCTACAAAATTTATTCAAACATGACCCACGGGGTCAAATTGACCCCCTCCCCATGGAGTTACTTGATTGTACATAGAAAAATCTTCAAGATTTTCTAAAAATAAACCAGAAGCCCTAGAGCTTAGATATTTGACATGTAGCATTGCCTAGTGGATCTGTACAAAATTTGTTAAAATCATGACCCTGCCCCAGGGGTCACTTGATTTTACATAGGAAAATCTTTAAAAAATTTCTAAAAATAAACCAGACGGCCTAGATCTTAGATATTTGACATGTAGCATTGCCTAGTAGACTTCTACAAAATTTGTTAAAATCATGACCCCTGGGGTAAAATTGGCCCCGTCCCAGGGGTTACTTGATTTTACATAGAAAAATCTTCAAAAAATTTCTAAAAATAAACCAGAAGGCCTAGCGCTTAGGTATTTCACATGTAGCATTGCCTAGTGGACCTCTACAAAATTTGTTCAAATCTTGACCCCCGGGGTCAAATTGTCCCCGCCCCATGGGGTTACTTGATTGTACATAGAAAAATCTTCAAAATTTTCTAAAAATAAACCAAAGGCCTAGAGCTCTACAAAATTTGTTCAGATCATGACCCCCAGGGTCAGAATTTACCCCGTCCCAGGGGTCACTTGATTTTACATAGGAAAATCTTTAAAAAAAATCTAAAAATAAAGTAGAAGGCCTAGAGCTTAGATACTTGACATGTAGCATTACCTAGTGGACCTCTACAAAATTTGTTCAAATCATGACCCCCGGGGTTAGAATTGACCCCACACCAGGGGTCACTTGATTTTTCATAGGAAAATCTTCAAAATTGTTCTAAAAATAAACCAGAAGACCTAGATCTTAGATATTTGACATGTAGCATTGCCTAGAAGACTTCTACAAAATTTGTTCAAATCATGACCCCCGGGGTCAAATTGACCTCGCCCTATGGGGTTACTTGACGGGTGTGGAATTCCTATGTCCGACTTGTCCGACGCGGGACTTTTTGACAGCGGACAAGTGGGTTTTTGCATTCCGTTTGTCCGTGGACAGGCATAAATTTTCTGGTTTGAAATGAAAAAAGGAAAGAATGATTTAGAAATGCTGAACAGTGCTCCAAGTTTATGGAGTTTATAAAAGAATTTGACGTACGAAACGGATGTTTTATCGGCCAAAGACCTCTTGATTTTTCCAGTTTGGGAAAACCGTAATGTGACTAAATTTAGCATCTCTTTCTCTGCGTTCTGATTGGTTCCCTGTCACGATCTCGCGTGATTTTTGCACACGATAACTCAGCTAATAGAAACCGGAAACATAAACATTATCACAAAGTTTTGGACAAATTTGTTGTTACAAATGCATGCAACTTTGTCTACCAACAAAAGTGGAAGTTAACACTCAAAGCACAAAGAGCTCACTAGTACGTGTCAGGAAGTTTCATGTTTTCTAACAGTCAGAAAGTTTCGTGCTTTCTCACATTGCTTCACATGGCATGATGGGCAGTCTTTTAGGTATTTCTTTTAAATGTTTGACGGCCTCGCGGACGAACACAAGCTAAAGTATCAAAAGCTTAGTTTTTGAAACAGCTACAGTATTACACTTTATTATGTTTGCTTTTGTTACTACTTGTAGATTATTGTCCAAAATAAAGAATTATTTGCATGCTTAAATGTTGAAAATCCAGGCAAGTAAGTTTTTACTGCGGACAAGTAGATTTTTAAGTTTCATTTGTCTGTGGACAAGTGAAAAATATTGGCATTTCCACACCCCTGCTTGATTGTACATAGAAAAATCTTCAAAATTTTCTTAAAATAAACCAGAAGGCCTAGAGCTTAGATATTTGACATGTAGCATTGCCTACATGCCTAGTGAACCTCTACAAAATTTGTTCAAATCTTGACCCCCCAGGGTCAAATTGACCCAGCCCCAGGGGTTACTTGATTGTACATAGGGAAAACTTCATAAATTTGCTAAAAATAAACCAGAAGGCCTAGATTTTAGATATTTGATATGTAACATTGCCTAGTAGACTTCCTCAAACTTTGTTCAAATCATGACCCCCGGGGTAAAATTGGCCCCGCCCCAGGGGTTACTTGATTGTATATCGGAAAATCTTCCAAAAAAATTCTAAAAATCATCAGTTTGACATTTGAAACCACTCGTTATGACACCATGCAAATTGTCAACAGTCCGGGTAGCAGTAATTAGTGGGTGCGGAAATCAAGGAAAATCGGACAACTTGCATTTCACTTTGAGGTTAGATTTGAGCGAAGTTTGAAGTTCCAGAGCACCTATTTCACTCGAGTCGCCCACTCGCAAGAGCCCTGCTTTACTCTCCCTTCATATTAATGATTCAAGTTTCCTAAGATTATTTAGATATGCTCGATTTCAACTTCTAACATTGAATTCAAGTGCATTTTTGTCTCCTGCAAAAATCTTGTTATCGTTACATTTTCTCGTTACAGGTTCTCTTTGTAGAAAAATGGAGTGGACTTTTGATACTACATTTTAAAAAAATCTTCAAAGGTCAGTTTTTAGTGAACAACTTTTCCAGACATAAGGCAGATTTGATAATTCGAAGTGATGGAAGATAACGAGGATATTCAAAACATGCAGAAACTGTATGAAAATGAACATGAATCACAAGATGACCAAGCGAATGAAAAAGCTTGTACTGTAGAGGAAGAAGATGAGGCTGTCAATATGACTCAGGACAACACTATTTATAATGTAAAGGAAGATAATCGTAATGAAAATATTGAAAACAATTATTACATAGGCAAATTGGAATGTGGGATTTCACATTCTAGAGACTGTCTGTTTAAGTGTACATATTGTCAAAAAAGTTTTACAAATAAAACAATGTTCTCATTACACATGAAAATATTACATAATGTGATATTGGAGGATTTGAATAATAGCGTAGAGATAGTAAAGATGAAACAGGATTTAGTAACAAGGAAAGAATGTGAAGGAAAAAGTCAGGGGAATTGTTTGACTGATGGTGGTACCAAACAGGAAATTGAACTTTTTAAAGGAACAGATAAGAAGAACCTTACTGTGGAAAGGAAGGGTTATCATAGGGCAATAAAAACTACTTCTGTTAAACAAAAAGATAGTCAAAAGGGAAATGTTAATCAAGAAGATAGCCAAAAGGAAAATGTTAATAAAAAAGATAGCCTAAAGGAAAATGTTAGTCAAAAAGAGTGCCAAAAGGAAAAAGAAAATAAAAAAGATAGCCAAAAGGAGAATGTTGATCAAATAGGTAGCCAAAAGGAAAATCTTAGTCAAAAAGATAGCCAAAAGGAGGATGTTAATGAAAAAGATAGCCAAAAGGAAAATGCTGAAAAAGATAGCCTAAAGGAACATGTTAGTCAAAAAGATAGCCAAAAGGAAAATGTTGATCAAAAAGATAGCCAAAAGGAGAATGATAAAAATGACAGCCTAAAGGAAAATCTTAGTCAGAAAGAATGCCAAAAGGAAAATGAAAATATAAAAGATAGCCAGGAGGAGAATGTTGATCAAATAGATAGCCAAAAGAAAAATGTTAGTCAAAAAGATAGCCAACAGGAGGATGTTAATGAAAAAGATAGCCAGAAGGAGAATGTTGATCAAATAGATCGCCTAAAGGAAAATGTTAGTCGAAAAGAAACTGTTAATCAAAAAGATAGCAAAAAAGAAAAAGTGCAGAATGTGTGTAATATTTGTGGGCAACAATATTGTAGCCCGATAGTTTTGAAGTATCATATGAGACAAATGCATCGTAAGATCAATGCCTTTCGTTATTTCTGTGGCATTTGTCATAAGCCTTTCACTAATATGTTCTATTTAAAAATGCATGTACTTGAGCACAAAAACATGCGTTTAGATTGCAAGATATGTGGTAGAAGTTGTCTTAGTAAGAAGACTTTGTTATATCATGAGAAATCTCACAAAGGTGTGAATCACAATGAGACTGGCCGTAGGAATAATCATACTGCATTTAGAAATGAATCAGAACATGTAATGGACGATGTATCGGGTAAAAAGGTAGAATCGAATTTTACAGAAGATGATGCAGAAGCATTTTCTTCGAAAGTTGAAGAGCTGTACACATGTTTTGATTGCAGACAAACATTTAAAAATAAGCAGCGAATAGAGCAGCATATAAGGTTGCATTTCGGTATCAAAATATACAAGTGTCAAATTTGCAAAGAGACATTATCGTCCTCCCGAAACCTAAAACAACATAGTCGCACTCATTTAGGAGATGCAGGGTATGCATGCAATAAATGTGGCAAATCATTTCCTTTTCACAAGTTCTTAAAAGAACACATTATAGATGTTCACGGAGAAATGGCTGTGACATGCAAGTTTTGTAGGAAAGTGTTCACAGAGGAGGCATTGAAAGATCATATGAAGATGCACAGCAAGGAAGACATTACGTGTAAAATCTGCAGTAAATCATTCATTAGGCTTGACAAATTATATAACCATATGGCTATCCATTCCGATGAAAGGCCTCACAAATGTGACATGTGTAGCAAAACGTATAAGTGTTACACCGATTTAAGAGACCACAAAAAGGTGCATACAAATCAGAGAAAATACAGACAGTGTGATGTTTGTGGAAAATCAGTTGCATCTAATAGTTTAAGACAGCACATGAAAAGTCACACTGATGTGAAAACATTTCAGTGTGAAGTATGTTCCAAGTTTTTTAAGATGAAGCATCAGTTGAAAAGTCATTTGTTATCCCATGACGATTCAGTAGAGCATATATGTGAGATATGTGGATTCAGATATAAATGGGCACATAATCTGAGAAACCATTTAAAAAGAGTACATGAAGGGAACAAGCCTCCTTGTAGGTCAAAAGTCAAGTTTACATTTTCCAAGAAGAGTAGAAAATGTTTGAAAAAAACTAAAGAGATTGCTTTGGTTTAAGAACATATTTGATCATGAGGTCACTAATGACTTACAATTATTGATTTGAGATCAGTACTTCAAACGTCCAGTGTACAGTGACGGGTCAGATATTTTTTGTTCCTTGTGCAGTTACTGAATGCGTCATTGGGGCATTTCATGTTCTAAAAGCCCTTGTTGAATTATCTCCCTTTTTTAAAACCATGTTGTGGGGCGTAACTTGAAAAATATGTGAGATATTGACTTAATACTTCGCATATTGATTGATGTCCGTGAGAGGGTGTGCAGTGACAAGTAACACTAAATAATGAATCTACCATTTTTAGCTCACCTGAGCACAAAGTGCTCAAGGTGAGCTTTTGTGATTGCCCTGTGTCCGTTGTCGTACGTCGTCAGTCGTCCATCGTCGTCAACAATTTGACTGTTAACACTCAAGATTTCACAATTTTGGCCAAATCTTAACGAAACTTGGTCAGAATGTTACCCTTGATAAAATCTTGGACGAGTTCGATATTGGGTCATCTGGGGTCAAAAGCTAGGTCACCAGGTCAAATCAAAGGAAAAGCTTGTTAACACTCTAGAGGTCACAGTTTTGGCCTAATCCCAATGAAACTTGGTCAGAAAGATACCCTCAGTAAAATCATGGATGAGTTTATATTTGGTCATTGGGGGTCATATTTTAATGAAACATGGTCAGAATGTTAATCTTGATGATTTTTAGGTCAATAGGTCAGGTGAGCAATACAGGGCCTTCATGACACTCTTGTTGAGTTAACTCCCTTTTTAGCTCACCTGTCATGTAGTGTTTAGTCGCCATATGACCTATCATGTGTCGGTGCGACGTCCAACAAAACAAAACTGTCATGTAGTGAGATTTTGCGATCAACTGTCGTCCGTCCGTCGTTTGTCCACAATTTCTTGTGAACATGATAGAGACCACATTTTGAAATTGATTTTTAGCTCACCTGTCACATAGTGACAAGGTGAGCTTTTGTGATCACGCAGCGTCCATCGTCCATGCGTGCGTGCGTTCGTCCGTCCGTCCGTAAACTTTTGCTTGTGACCACTCTAGAGGTCACATTTTTTGTGGGATCTTTATAAAAGTTGGTCAGAATGTTCATCTTGATGATATCTAGATCAAGTTCGAAACTGGGTCACGTGCCATCAAAAACTAGGTCAGTAGGTCTAAAAATAGAAAAACCTTGTGACCTCTCTAGAGGCCATATATTAACCAAGAGCTTCATGAAAATTGGTCAGAATGTTTACCTTGATAATATCTAGGTCAAGTTCGAAACTGGGTCACATGCCTTCAAAAACTAGGTCAGTAGGTCTAAAAATAGAAAAACCTTGTGACCTCTCTAGAGGCCATATATTTCACAAGATCTTCATGAAAATTGGTCAGAACGTTCACCTTGATGATATCTAGATCAAGTTCGAATCTGGGTCACGTGCCATCAAAACTAGGTCAGTAGGTCAAATAATAGAAAAACCTTGTGACCTCTCTAGAGGCCATATTTTTCATGGGATCTGTATGAAAGTCAGTCTGAATGTTCATCTTGATGATATCTAGTTCAAATTCGAAACTGGGTCACATGCGGTCAAAAACTAGGTCAGTAGATCTAAAAATAGAAAAACTTTGTGACCTCTTTAAAGGCCATATATTTCATGAGATCTTCGTGAAAATTGGTCAGAATGTTCACCTTGATGATATCTAGGTCAAGTTCGCAAGTGGGTCACGTGCCATCAAAATCTAGGTCAGTAGGTCAAATAATAGAAAAACCTTGTGACCTCTCTAGAGGCCATATTTTTCATGGGATCTGTATGAAAATTGGTCTGAATGTTCATCTTGATGATATCTAGGTCAAGTTCGAAAGTGGGTCACGTGCCATCAAAAACTAGGTCAATAGGTCAAATAATAGAAAAACCTTGTGACCTCTCTAAAGGCCATATTTTTCATGGGATCTGTATGAAAGTTGGTCTGAATGTTCATCTTGATGATATCTAGGTCAAGTTCGAAACAGGGTCATGTGCGGTCAAAAACTAGGTCAGTAGATCTAAAAATAGAAAAACCTTAGAGGCCATACTTTTCAATGGATCTTCATAAAAATTGGTCAGAATGTTCATCTTGATGATATCTAGGTCAAGTTCGAAAGTGGGTCACATGCCGTCAAAAAGTAGGTCAGTAGGTCAAATAATGAAAAAACATTGTGACCTCTCTAGAGGCCATATTTTTCATGGGATCTGTATGAAAGTTGGTCTGAATGTTTATCTTGATGATATATAGGTCAAATTTGAACTGGGTCAACTGCGATCAAAAACTAGGTCAGTAGGTCTTGAAATAGAAAAACCTTGTGACCTCTCTAGAGGCCATACCCTTGAATGGATCTTCATGAAAATTGGTCAGAATGTTAACCTTGATGATATCTAGGTCAAGTTTGAAACTGGGTCACGTGCCTTAAAAAACTAGGTCAGTAGGTCAAATAATAAAAAAACCTTGTGACCTCTCTAGAGGCCATACTTTTCATGGGATCTGTATGAAAGTTTGTCTGAATGTTCATCTTGATGATATCTAGGTCAAGTTTTAAACTGGGTCAACTGCTTCAAAAATTAGGTCAGTAGGTCTAAAATTATTAAAATCTTTTGACCTCTCTAGAGGCCATATTTTTCAATGGATCTTCATGAAAATTGATCTGAATGTTCACCTTGATGATATCTAGGTCAGTTTCAAAACTGGGTCACGTGCGGTCAAAATATAGGCCAGTAGGTATAAAAATAGAAAAACCTTGTGACCTCTCTAGAGACCATATTTTTCATGAGATCTTCTTGAAAATTAGTGAGAATGTTCACCTTGATGATATCTAGGTAAAGTTCAAAACAGGGTCACGTACCTTCGAAAACTAGGTCAATAGGTCAAATAATAGAAAAACCTTGTGACCTCTCTAGAGACCATATTTTTCAATGGATCTTCATGAAAATTGGTCAGAATTTTTATCTTGATAATATCTAGGGCAGGTTCAAAACTGGGTCACATGAGCTCAAAAACTAGGTCACTATGTCAAATAATAGAAAAAACAATGTCATACTCAAAACTGGGTCATGTGGGAAGAGGTGAGCGATTCAGGACCATCATGGTCCTCTTGTTATCTAACTTGCACACAACCTGTATTGGCATGATATCTTGGTTCGTTTTGAAAACTAGCCAGATCTCAACACAGGTTCCAGAGTAACAGCCCCTTATAAGGACAAAAATTGTTATTTTTGGCTTGCGGACACTATGGAGACCAATTCTTGCAATCAGTTTTTACAGTACTTGCACACAACTTTTATTTGTATATTATCTTGTTTCCTTTAGAGAAATGGCTAGATTCCATCATGGGTTCCATAGTTATGGCTGTTTTAACTTACCTGTCACGAAGTGACAAGGTGAGCTATTGTGACCACTTGATGTCCGTCGTCCATCGTCTGACAACAATTTCTAAAAAAAAATCTTCTTGAAAACCACTAGGCAGAATTACACCAAACTTCATAGGAATGATCCTTGGGTGGCCCCCTTTCAAAATTATTCAAAAAATTTAATTCCATGCAGAACTCTGGTTGCCATGGCAACCGTAAGGAAAAACTTCAAAAATCTTGTCCAAAACCACAGGGCCTAGGGCTTTGATGTCTGGTATGTAGCATCATCTAGTGGTCCTCTACCAAAGTTACTCAAATTATCCCCACAGGGTCAAATATGGCCTCGCCCCGGGAGTCGCATTGTTAATATAGACTTATATAGGGAAAACTTTGAAAATCTTCTTGTACAAAACCACATGGCCTAGGGCTTTGATATTTGGTATGTAGCATCATCTAGTGGTCCTCTACCAAGATTGTTCAAATTATCCCCCTAGGGTCAAATATGGCCCTGCCCCTTGGGTCACACGTTTTACATAGACTAATATAGAAAAAAAGTTTAAAAATCTTCTTGTCTGAAACCACAACACTTAGACCTTTGCTATTTGGTTTGTAGCATTATCTTATGGTCCTCAACCAAAATTGTTCAAATTGTACCACTTGGGTGAAAAGAGGCCCTGCCCTGGGGGTCCCAAGTTTTATATAGACTTATATAGGAAAAAGCTTTAAAAATCAATCGTCTTGTCTGAAACCAATTTTTTACGACCTAGGCTTTTGATATTTGGTATGATGCATTGTCTAGTAGTCCTCCACCAAAATTGTTCAAATTATGCCCCTGGGGTTAAAAGAGGCCCTGCCCTGAGGTTACTTAGTTATTATGTGAGTTATATAGGAAAAATATTTAAAAAATCATCTGATCCTATTTCCAAGACAGTTTGATTATAATTACCTGATGACCCCAAGTAATATGATGTCACTTGACTGTGACCTTGACTTACTTTCTTGCTTTTAGTGACAAGGTGAGCTTTTGTGATCACGCTTCGTCCGTAGTGCGTCCGTGCGTCAACAATTTCTTGTCTGCACGATAGTGGTTTCATTTATGATTTTATTTTAACCAAACTTGCACACAACTTGTATCACCATAAGATCACGATTCCTTTCTTGAACTGGCCATTATGGGTTCCAGAGTTATGGCCCCTGAAAGGGCCAAAATTAGCTGTTTTGACCTTGTCTGCACAATAGCAGCTTCATTTATGATTTTATTTTAACCAAACTTGCACACAACTTGTATCACCATAAGATCTCAGTTCCTTTCTTGAACTAGCCCAATCCCATTATGGGTTTCAAGAGTTATGGCCCTTGAAAGGGCCAAAATGAGCTATTTTGACCTTGTCTGCACAATAGCAACTTCATTTATGATTTGATTTTAACCAAACTTGCACACAACTTGTGTCACCACAAGGTCTTGCTTCCTTTCTTCAACTGGCCAGATTCCTTTATGGGTTCCAGAGTTATGGCCCCTTAAAGGTCCAAAATTGGCTATTTTGGCTTTTGCAGCCATATAGAGACTTCATTTATGGTTTTATTTAATACAAACTTCTAAAATATCTTCAACAACAATAAATCTTGGATTCCATGACAAATCAGAGCCAATCATAGGTTCCAGAGTTATTTTATATCTGATTACCTCCCCTGATTTTAATCAAAATGGATTTATATCAGTAAGTATTTACAGGACTTATTTGAAATTTCATTATTGTTATTAGTTGGACTGAGATGATCAGGGTAGATAACTATGGACTGATTTATGTCAAATAACCTCCCTTTATTTCAAATTAAAATTGTTATATCTCCATAACTAATGAAGATACTGATCTGAAATTTCATTTATGTCAACAGATTTATTTGGCAGATCCTTCTTTTATCCACTTACAATTTTTTTTTATTACTTCCTTTTACGTTACTATAAATAGCTTTTTTTTACCGTATTTTGGTGCGTATAGGTCGCACTTTTCCTACCCATTTTGCTGCCTGAAAAAGTTCCTGCGACCTATACGACAGAACATTGCCAGCAGAATTTGTTTCGGGCCAATTTTCTGACCGTAGCTCTCGCAAAATTACGTGCATTTGTTACAAACGAACAAAATGGATAAAATATATCAATATCGGCGGCTTTTCAACCAATAGCGGTTATTTTCAATAAAATATATCGTAAATAACCCATATAGACTATTAAAATTACGAATGACTTTAATTCAATGATGTTTTTGCAGTTTGAATTACGTTAGTTTCTACTTCCATTTTACTGGACGCCATGACAGGTACATGTACTCCGGGTTGGATAAAATCTGGACAGATCGTCCTCCGTTCCAAACATTGTTTATACTAATTTTTAGCGTAATTTTTTAAAAAACTTGAAAGATATTTTTTTTTTACTTTTAATTTTTAAATAATAAAAAAAACTCCAAAAAGAGATATTTTGTTAATCTTTTTACTCAGAATCAGAAGAACGCGGTTAATTACATGATGCGGAAAGGTGTTATAATTGCTGTGCAAACAATTCACACTTTAACTTGCATAATTGCAGAATGTAAACACAAACTGACTGCTGCCAATTAGTGTCAAAAAGCCGTATTTCTTTGATTTGAGGTGCAGTCTGTTACCAATACTACCGTTGGTACGAAACGGTTGGGATCGAAAATAACACTGTGCGATTTCCACCAATCAGGTTCTGATAATGATTCAGTCCGCGGCAGCAATATGGCCGCCTCCATAACTTTTTTGCCGGTAAAAATCTGAAATTTAACTGCGACTAATACACTTCAATTTTCCGCCCATTTCTAGGGCAAAAATTAGATGCGTACTATACATTACCGCGACCTATACACACCAAAATATGGTAGTAACTTTTTCATTATTGGCCGTAGGAAAATTATAGGGAAAACACGAGACCAGTTTTCTGTGGTACAACATGGATGGTACCTTCAATTTTTAGGTGTATTTTAACATATCTATACCTTGTAAGATTTTTTTTTCTTTTTGGTTAAATTTCTTCCCTTTGTTGTTCCTGTCCTTTGGACTTAGATATTTTTTCTGAGGACCTTCTTGTCCTCAGGTGCAATGATAACAGGTGAGCGATATAGGGCCATCATGGCCCTCTTGTTTAAGATACAGCCTTGAAATTTTGATGACATACACAATTTTGCACACAAATTATAATACTGAATTTCATTGACCATAAATGTGACCTACTGACTTTCTTAATATTTTATCATCAGTTTGACATTTGATACATGTAGCTTATATTACTCAGGTGAGTGATCCAGGGTCATCATAATCCTCTTGTAAGCTTGTGAATACGATAAACATCACCTTTTGCAATCAGTTGTAAATGAATTTGCACAGAACTTAAATTGCAATAATATCTCGGTTCCCTTCAAAAATTGGCCGAAATCCCTCATGGATTCAAGAATTATGGACCAGTTAAGGTCTAAAATTTGCTATTCTTGGCTCAGGAACACGATAAAGACCACAGTTTGTAATCAATTTTTATCAAACTTGCACCCAGCTTGTATTAGCATAATACCTCCTTTCCTATCGATATGGGTTCGAGCCTCACTCGGGGCGTTGAATTCTTCATGTGAGGAAGTCATCCAGCTGGCTTACGGAAGGTCGGTGGTTCTACCCAGGTGCCTGCTGGTGATGAATAATGCACGGAGGGGCACCTGGGGTCTTCCTCCACCATCAAAGCTGGAAAGTCGCCATATGACCTAAAAATGTGTCGGTGCGACGTTAAACCCAACCAATCAATCATTTCCTTTGGAAAACTGGCCATATCCTATGAAAGGGCCACAATTGCTATTTTGGCTTTTGCAGCCATTTAGAGACTTAATTTATGGCTTGACACAAACTTGCAAAAATCTTAAACAACAATAAAATTTTGGATTCCATGATGAATCCGTTGGATTCAGTCATGGGTTGGGGAGTCAACTGCCCCTAATTGACCCTTGAAATAAACAGAATCTGTTAATTTTTAGCTCGACTATTCATAGAATAGTAGAGCTATTGGACTCGCCCATGCGTCGGCGTCCGCGTTGGCGTCCGCATCCGCATCCGCGTCCCGATTTGGTTAAGTTTTTGTATGTAAGCTGGTATCTCAGCAACCACTTGTGGGAATGGATTGAAACTTCACACACTTATTCACTGTGATAAACTGACCTACATTGCACAGGTTCCATAACTCTATTATGCTTTTTTACAAAATTATGCCCCTTTTTCGACTTAGAAAATTTTGGTTAAGGTTTTGTATGTAAGCTGGTATCTCAGTAACCACTTGTGGGAATGGATTGAAACTTCACAAACTTATTTACTGTGATAAACTGACTTACATTGCACAGGTTCCGTAACTCTATTTTGCTTTTTTACAAAATTATGCCCCTTTTTCGACTTAGAATTTTTTGGTTAAGGTTTTGTATGTAAGCTGGTATCTCAGTACTCACTAATTGGAATGGATTGAAACTTCACACACTTGTTCACTGTCATGATCTGACATGCACAAAGCAGGTCCCATAACTTTATTTTGCTTTTTTTTCAAAATTATGCCCCTTTTTCAACATAGAAATTTTTGGTTAAGTTTTTGTATGTAAGCTGGTATCTCAGTATCCACTAATAGGAAAGGATTGAAATTGCACACACTTGTTCACTGTCATGATATGACATGCAATGCAAAGGGTCAATAACTCAACTTCGCATTTTACAAAATTATGCCCCTTTTTCGACTTAGGAGTTTTTGGTTAAATTCCTATTATGTAAGCTGGTATCTTAGTACCCACTAATGGGAATGGATTGAAACTTCACACACTTGTCCACTGTCCTCAGCTGATAAGCACTATGCAGGTTCCATAACCCTGTTTTGCTTTTTTACTAAATTATGTCCCTTTTTCGACTCGTATTCATTCAATCGACAAGGCTGTTGAATAGTCGAGCGTTGCTGTCCTCCGACAGCTCTTGTTTACCTTGTGAGCACGATAGAATTCACATTTTGCATTTGATTTTAACCACATTTACACACAACTTGAGTCATGAAAGATCTCGGTTCCCTTTGATCCATCATGGGTTCTAGAGTTACTGTCCCTGAAAGACGCAAAATTTTCTATTTCTGCCCTCTTCAGCCATATAGAGGTTCCAATGATGTATTGATTTGATACAAACTTTCACAGAACGTTTATCTTGATGATCTCTAGGACAAGATCTAAACCAGGTATTGTGGGACCAAAAACATGGTCATTATGCAAATCGAAAGATAAACATTTTAACACTTTAGAGAACACATTTATGCCCATTTCTTCATTAAACTTGCTCAGAATGTTTATCTTGATGATCTCTACGCCAAGTTTGAAACTGGGTCACGTGGGGTCAAAAGTTAGATCACCAGGTCAAATCAAAGGAAAAGCTTGTTAACACCCTAGAGGCCACATGATCCTATCGTCATGAATCTTGGTCAGTATATTTATCTTGATGATTCCTAGGCTAAGTTCAAAACTGGGTCATGTGGGGACAAAAACTAGGTCACCATGCAAATCTTAGGAAAAGCTTCTTGACACTGTAGAGACCACATTTATGACCCTATCTTCATGAAACTTGGCCAGAATTCTTAGATTCTTAGACCAAGTTTAACAGGTGAATGATATAGGGATGTCCCTCTTGTATGTTTAAGCAACTGATGTATTTCTGTAACTTTATTTCATTAGCATTTATGAAATTAAAATTTTAGGAGATGAAGATCATTTGATTTCATCATGTCAGATGTTTTCAGATATGTTTACTACAGTATGTTAGTAAAAGAAAGTGCAGAGTTGATATTTTAATAACTTTTAATATAAAACATTTCAGTGCTTGCGAACACCCACATTTCTGTTATTGAAAAGTTGTATTAATCCCTAATTATAAATGATGATTTTGACAAATTTATATTATTAATGTATATTAGCAAGTGGCTATATATAATACAAAGTATAAATTAAATGTGAAAAATATGGCTTGTCTTGCACAAATAAATACAACCTACCAGAAAATTCAAAATCAGTATTGCACTAGTCTAGTGGAAATTCACTTTGCCTGGACTACTTTCATTAATATTAATGCACGATAAGTGAAATGTTTTTTGAACTGTATTTAAGTGTATGTTTTTTATCGATTTTGATTGATAACTGTCTCGTATTGATGTGTTTCAAAGGTCTTGTATATGCCTATGAGTCATACATCTCAGGGATTTTACTTTTTTAGCTCACCTGTCACATAGTGACAAGGTGAGCTTTTGTGATCACCCTTCGTCCGTCGTCAGTCCGTGCGTCCGTCAACAATTTTTTGTCTGCACGATAGTGGTTTCATTTATGATTTTATTTTAACCAAACTTGCACGAAACTTGTATCACCATAAGATCACGGTTCTTTTCTTGAACTGGCTAGATCCCATTATGGGTTCCAGAGTTATGGCCCCTGAAAGGGCCAAAATTAGCTATTTTGACCTTGTCTGCACAATAGCAGCTTTATTTATGATTTGATTTTTACCAAACTTGCACACAACTTGTATCACCATAAGATCTCGGTTCCTTTCTTGAACTGGCCAGATCCCATTATGGGTTCCAGAGTTATGGCCCCTGATAGGGTCAGAATTAGCTATTTTGACCTTGTCTGCACAATAGCAGCTTCATTTGTGATTTGAATTTAATCAAACTTGCACAAAACTTGTGTCACCATAAGATCTCGGTTCCTTTCTTGAACCGGCCAGATCCCTTAATGGTTTCCAGAGTAACGGCCCCTGAAAGGGCCAAAATTAGCTATTTTGACCTTGTCTGCACAATAGCAGCTTCATTTATGATTTGATTTTAACCAAACTTACACACAACTTGTATCACCACAAGATCTTGCTTCCTTTCTTCAACTGGCCAGATTCCATCATGGGTTCCAGAGTTATGGCCCCTTAAAGGTCCAAAATTGGCTATTTTGGCTTTTGCAGCCATATAGAGACTTCATTTATGGTTTTATTTGATACAAACTTCCAGAATATCTTCAACAACAATAAATCTTGGATTCCATGACAAATCAGATCCAGTCATAGGTTCCAGTTATTTTATATCTGATTACCTCCCCTGATTGTAATCAAAATGGATTTTAATTATGATTTAATATATCAGTAAGTACTTACAGGACTTATTTGAAATTTCATTATTGTTATTAGTTGGACTGAGACAATCAGGGTAGATAACTGTGGACTGATTTTATGTAAAATTACCTCCCTTTATTTCAAATTAAAATTATTATATCTCCATAACTAATGAAGACACTGATCTGAAATTTCATTTATGTCAACAGATTTATTTGGTAGATCCTTCTTTTATCCACTTACAATATTTTTTTCTTTTTATTACTTCCCTTTTACGTTACTATAAATAACTTATTTTTAGTAACTTTTTTATTATTGGCCGTAGGGAAAACTCGAGACCAGTTGTCTGTGGTACAACATGGATGGTACCGCCAATTTTTAGGTGTATTTTAACATATCTATACCTTGTAAGATTTTTTTTTTTTTTTTGTTTAAATTTCTTCCCTTTGTTGTTCCTGTCCTTTGGACTTAGATATTTTTTCTGAGGACCTTCTTGTCCACAAGTGCAATGATAACAGGTGAGCGATATAGGGCCATCATAGCCCTCTTGTTTATTGAATATGTTTAAAAAAATATATGTTTAGAATATTTTTTACACAAAATTCCTTGATATTCACCAGAGATTAAATTTACACTTTGTATAGATATTTTACTACACATTTTTATGCCCCCGGCATCTACTGATGCAGGAGGCATATAGTGATTGACCTGTCCGTCCGTCCCTTCATTACGAGGTTAACCAAATGGGACCGTTTCGTCTAGCACCAATACCCCTTACTAGAATGACTTGATACTAATACAGATGTAACCTGTGACCATTCCTCATCTTCAGACATCACCTGACCTCAGTTTGACCTTGACCTCATTTTGGACTTAGGTTGCTTTATATATGCCATCTCTTGGTTAACCAAATGGGACCGTTTCGTCTAGCATCAATACCCCTAACTAGAATGACTTGATACTAATGCAGATGTATCTTGTGACCATTCCTCATCTTCAGACATCACCTGACCTCAGTTTGACCTTGACCTCATTTTGGACATGGGTTGCTTTATATGGGCCATCATTCTCTTGGTTAGCCAAATGGGACCTTTTCGTCTAGCATCAATATCCCTTACTAGAATGACTTGATACTAATGCAGATGTAACATGTGACCATTCCTCATCTTCAGAAATCACCTGACCTCAGTTTGACCTTGACCTTGACCTCATTTTTGACTTAGGTTGCTTTATATGGGCCATCTCTTGGTTAACCAAATGGGACTGTTTCGTCTAGCATCATCAATACCCCTTACTCGAATGACTTGATACTAATGCAGATGTAACCTGTGACCATTCCTCATCTTCAGTCGTCACCTGACCTCAGTTTGACCTTGAACTTTACCTCGTTTTGGACTTGTGTTGCTGTGTATTGACAAGGATGCCACCGGGGGCATCAAGCGTTTATTGAACGCAGCTTCTTGTTTTTGAAATTTTAATTATATCCCCACAAAACGAAGTTTGGGGGGTTGGGGGTTAGAAGAGTGAGCTTGTCAGCTGTCTTTCGGTTGGTTGGTTTCATGGTTTCCGGATGATAACTCTAAAAAAGGCTTCACTGAAATATTTTTTGAATCACTGGTGTAACATTAAAAAATACAGGTCAAGTTCGACTTTGGGGTCAGTAGGTCAAAGGTCAAGGTCACAGTGACTCACAACAGCTAAAATGGTTTCGATGAAAACCTTTGAAAGACTTGACCAAATTTTAATAAAATTGTGTACACAGGGGTAACACATAAAACAGTAAAGTTCGGGCTTTGGGGTCGTAAGGGCAAAGCAAGGGCCAGTACTCGCAGCAGCGGAACGGTTTTTCCAGGTATGACTTGAGAAAGCTTGGGCCCAAAGGGCATGAAAATTGATAGGGGTTGGCTAGACCACAGATGATCTCAATGTTTTTTGATCACAGGGCATTGGTAAAGGTCACGTGACCCCCGGGAAAATTAATGGTTTTCGGAAGTAACTTCACAGCGCTCGGGATAGGTCATGAATTTGTTGTCATGACCAGAGAAAGATCAATAATTATATTTGGGGTTCCAAAGGTCAAGGTCATTTAAACTTTTCCAGACAATAAAATTGGGAAGGGGTTTTGGGCCGGAAATGAAACTTCATAGGAATTGATCATGACCACCAGATTGCCCAATGGATTTTAAGGTCATTTTCAAGATCAAGCAAGTTCACTTTGGCATTGGCTTTGTTCTTTGACAAGCTATATTGTGGGGGGTTTAAACTCCTTTTTTGACAAATCTAGTTTTTCCGAAGCAGCGATGGTTTTTGTAACAGAGGCTTAGAATTTTTGTTTCAGGAGTTTTTACATAATAAAATTCAAAGTTCAGATTGTTTTTTCTTTGTTTTGCAACTGTCATTTATGAGGGGCTATGGGTGGGGGCAAATAGCATGGCTGCGTCATTTTGTACGACCCGAAATTTGTGTGTTTTTAACCCTCCTGCACTATAAGCCTGATTTGCTTCGCCTTTTCCCAGATGAATAAATTTATGCAGGTGATATATGACCATTTTGTGTTGATTCGCCGTAAAACCAAAACTCTTAATTATGCAGATGCCCATAAAGAAAGGCTTTTATTGGCCCCAACTGCATGAATTTTGGCCTTTACTAGCTTTTTCAAGGATGCTAAGAGCCTGATTTTCTTTAAAGTCGGGGTCTCCTCAATTTAAATAAAGTTTCTGATAAAGCAGTAGGGCTTTGGGTTTTTTTAAAAGTATCTTAATTAAGAATAATTTATAGCAAAACAGTCAGTACAATGTTTTTAAAACGATGGGGGGGTTATAGTTGGGGGGTAATTGGCCAGCCCCCCGAAAATTTATTCCCGGGCGAGTTTTTAAATGCCATAGTGTATAAAAGGGAAAGGGACTGTTTTGCATAAATTATTTTTAATTTATATTTTCTTTATGTAAAAATTTTTATTTAAAATTAGAACTGTTTCCTCTTTATTTTAAAAAGGGTTTGGAAAAGGTAATTACTTGCAACAGAGTTCTATTCGGGGGGAAAAAAAAAATGGATTTTTTCACAAAAGAATAACAACTCAGTATGTAGTAAATTTAAACAAGACATTTGTGCATTGTACACTTCGTTTTAAAACTGTTAATTTAAAAAATTTTAATGAAGTTTGAAAGCGCTATTTTTTTATGCGTACAGGGGGCTAAATACCCACGTAGTTTTGAGTCACAAATACGCTGTGATGATTAAAGCATTGTTAGTCATATTAGTATTCTACTAAGGTTCTAATAAAGCAGCTGTATAGAACACTGTTCTACCTAAGGTTCTACAAAGACAGCTGCTTAGAATACTTTTCTCCGAATTCTACTAAGGGGCCGGGTTAGAAACTTTTCCCCCTAAGTTTTTAGAAAAACAGGGCTTGATACTTTTTTTCCCAAAAGGGCTACAAAGGCAGCTGTTAGAATACCTTCTACCTAAGGTTCTACTAAGGCACGCTTAGAAACTTTCCACCAAGATTTTTTCTAAGGCCTGCTTGAATACCTTCCCCCCTAAGGGTTTTAGAAAGACAGCTGCTTAGAATACTTTTCCACCTAAATTTTCAAAGGGACGCTTAAATACTTTTCCACCTAAATTTCTACTAAGGCAGCTGTTAAATACTTTCCACCTAAGGGGTTTTACTAAGGCAGTGCTTAGAAACTTTCCACTAAGGTTCTACTAAAGGGGGTTAGAAAACTTTTTCCCCCTAAGGGTTTTAATAGGCAACTGATTAGAGTATTTTCTACCTAAGTTTGTAAAAAGCGCTTAGAATATTTTTTACCTAAGGTTTTACAAGGCGCTGCTTAGAAAAACTTTTTTACCAAGGTTTTACTGGAGCTCTTTAAAAACCTTTCCACCTAAGGTCTAGAAAAAGCTCAAAATATTTTTTTTAAACCCAAGGGCACAAAGGCCGCTGCTTAGAAACCTTTCTACTAAGGGTTTTACAAGGCCTGCTTAGAATACCCTTTTCCCCCTAAGATTTACTAAGGGAGGCTTTGAATACCTTTTTCCCCCTAAGTTCTGAAAGACCTGCTAAGAATACTTTTCCACCTAAGGTTTACTAAGGCAGCTGCTTAAAATACCTTCCACCCAAGTTTTTTCTAAGGGGCTGCTTTTAAAACCTTTCCACCCAAGGGTTTTAGAAAGAAGCTGCTTTGAATACTTTTCCCCCCACGATTTACAAAGGCGCTGCTTAGAATACTTTTCCACCTAAGGTTCTACTAAGGCAGCTGCTTAGAATACCTTTCCACCTAAGGTTCTACTAAGGCAGCTGCTTAGAATACTTTTCCACCTAAGGTTCTACTAAGGCAGCTGCTTAGAATACTTTTCCACCTAAGGTTCTAATAAGGCAACGATTAAGACTTTTCTACCTAAGGTTCTGCAAGCACTGCTTTGAATACTTTTCTCCAAGGTTCTACTAAGGCGCTGCTTTTAAACCTTTTTACCCAAGGGTTTTAATAAGGCAGCTCTGTACCTTTCCACCTAAGGCTAATAAGGCAGCGCTTAAATACTTTTCCCCCCAAGGTTCTACAAAAGGCAGCTGCTTAGAATCTTTTCCACCTAAGGTTAAAAAGGCAGCCTAGAGTACTTTTTTACCTAAGGGTTTTACTAAGGCACTGCTTTAAAAACCTTTCCACCTAAGGGCTGAAAACAGCTGCTTTAAATACCTTTTTACCTAAAAAGGGGCTACAAGGCAGCTCTTAGAATCCTTTTAAACCCAAGGTTCTACTAAGGCAGCTGCTTAGAATACCTTTCCACCTAAGATTTTACTAAGGCAGCTGCTTAGAATACCTTTCCACCTAAGGTTCTAGAAAGAAGCTGCTTAAATACTTTTCCCCCCTAAATTCTACAAAGGGAGCTGCTTTAGAAAACTTTTCCACCTAAGGTTTACTAAGGGAATGCTTAGAATACTTTTTTACCCAAGGCACTAAGGGAGGCCCTTGAAACCTTTTCCACCTAAGGTTCTAAAGGCAGCTGCTTAAAAACCTTTCCTCCCAAGTTC
Source organism: Mercenaria mercenaria (assembly GCF_021730395.1). Taxonomy (NCBI): domain Eukaryota; kingdom Metazoa; phylum Mollusca; class Bivalvia; order Venerida; family Veneridae; genus Mercenaria; species Mercenaria mercenaria. Next base: position 61,515,058 of record NC_069378.1, read on the forward strand.
TACTAAGGCACTCTTGAATACCTTTCCACCTAGGTTCTACTAAAGGGACTGCTTAGAAAACCTTTTACCTAAGGTTCTAATAAGGCAGCGCAAAAAACTTTCCACCGAAGTTTCTAATAAAGGGGTGCTTTGACTACTTTCCCCCAAGGCCTTATAAGGGAGGCTCTTTTGGATTTTCTACCTAAAAGGGTTTTTCTAAGGCAGCTGCTTTAGAATATTCCACCTAAGGTTTCTACAAAAGGGAGCTGCTTTAGAATACTTTTCCCCCTAAGGTTTTTACTAAGGCGTGCTTAGAAAAACCTTTCCCCCTAAGGTTTACTAAGGGGCTGCTTAAATACCCCTTTCCCCCTAAGGGGTTTAATAAGGCACCCGCTTAGAAAACTTTTCTACCTAAGGTTTTAATAAGGCAGCTGCTTAGAATACCTTTCTACCTAAGGTTCTACTAAGGCAGCTGCTTAGAATACCTTTCCACCTAAGGTTCTAGAAAGACAGCTGCTTAATACTTTTTTTCCCAAAGGGGTTTCAAAGGCAGCGCTAGAATACCCTTTCTACCTAGGTTCTACTAAGGCAGTGCTTAGAATACCTTTCCCCCAAGATTTTTAAAGCGTGCTTAAATCTTTTCCACCTAAGGGGCAGAAAGACAGCTGCTTTGAATACTTTTCCACATAAGATTCTACAAAGGGAGCTGCTTTAAAAACTTTTCCCCCTAAGGTTCTCTAAGGCATCTTAGAAAACTTTTCTACCAAGGTTTACTAAGGCACGCTTAGAAAACCTTTCCCCCCTAAGGTTCTAATAAGGCAGCTCTTAAAAATTTTCCCCCAAGGTTTACAACAGCTGCTTTGAATACCTTTCCCCTAAGGTTCTATAAGCAGCTGCTTAGAATACCTTTTTCCCTAAAGTTCTAAAAAGGCACTGTTAGAATACTTTTTTACCGAAGGTTCTAATAAGGCAGTGCTTAGAGTACTTTTCACCTAAGGTTCACTAAGGCAGTGCTTAGAATACCCTTTTCCCCTAAGGTTTACTAAGCAGCTGCTTAGATACTTTTCCACCCAAAGGGTTTACTAAAAACAGCGCTTTGAATACTTTTCCCCCTAAGGTTTCTAAGGCAGCTGCTTTGAATACTTTCTACCCGGTTTTTATAAGGGACTGCTTAAATACCTTTCCACCTAAGGTTCTAATAAGGCACTGCTTAGAAACCTTTCCAGAAGGTTAATAAGGGAGTGCTTGAATACTTTTCCACCCAAATTTTAATAAGGGAGCTGCTTAAATACTTTTTTTACCTGTCAAAAGCGTGTTTAAAAACTTTTTCCCCCTAAGTTTAGAAAGCAGGTTTTGAATTTTCTCCCCAAGGGTTTTACTAAGGCGCTGTTGAAACTTTTTTTATCTAAGGGTTTACTAAGGCACTCTTAGAATACTTTTCACCCAAGGGTTCCCTAAGGACTGCTTAGAATACTTTCCACTAAGGTTCTAGAAAGACATGCTTAGAAAACCTTTCCACCCAAGTTTTTATAAGGGAAGGGGTTGAATATTTTCCACCTAAATTTTCTAGAAAACAGCTGCTTAAAATTTCCACCCAAAGGTCACTAAGGGGAGTGCTAGAATACTTTTCCCACCTAAGGTTCACTAAGGCAGCGCTTTGAATCTTTTTTTACCTAAGGTTCTACAAGGGAAACTGCTTTGAATACCTTTTCCCCCTAAGGGGTTTCAAGGGCCGCTTTAAAAACCTTTTCCACCTGAGGTTTACTAAGTCAGTGCTTAAAAAATTTTCCACCTAAGTTTCTGAAAAGAGAGCTGTTAGTATCTTTTCCCCCCTAAGATTCTACAGGGAGTGCTTAGAAAATTTCCCTAAGTTTTAATAAGGAGCTGCTTAGAATTTTTTTTCTACCCAAGGGTTTTAATAAAGGGAGCTGCTTAGAGACTTTTTACCTAAGGTTTCTAAAGCAGTGCTTAAAAACTTTTTCCCTAAGTTTCTAGAAAAACAGCTATTATATACCTTTCCCCCTAAGGTTCTAAAGGCAGCTGCTTAAATACTTTTCTACCTAAGGTTTATAAGGCAGTTTAGAATATTTTTTTACCTAAGGTTGACTAAGGGAAAAGCTTAAAAATTTCTACCCAAAGGGTTTTTTAAGGCGCAGCTTAGAATACTTTTCTCCTAAGGTTCTAATAAGCAGTGCTTAAATACCTTTCCACCCAAGGGTTTTACTAAGGCAGCTGCTTAAAACTTTTCACCTAAGTTTCTAGAAAGACAGCTGCTTAGTATACTTTTCCACCTAAGATTCTACTAAGGCAGCTGCTTAGAATACTTTTCTACCTAAGGTTCTACTAAGGGTGCTGCTAGAAAAATTTTCACCTAAGGTTCTACAAGGCAGCTGTAGAAAACCTTTCCACCAAGGTTTCTAAAGGCACTGCTTAAATACTTTTCACCTAAGGGGCTACTAAGCAGCTGCTTAAAAATTCTTTTTCCCCAAGTTTCTAGAAAACACTGCTTGATACTTTTTTACTAAGATTTACTAAGGCAGTGCCCTTTGAAACTTTTTCTACCTAAGGTTTACTAAGGCAGCTGCTTAGAAAATTTTCCCCCCTAAGGTTCTACAAGGCAGTGCTTTGAATACTTTCCTACCCAGGTTTACTAACAGTCTTAAAAAACTTTTTTCCCCTAAGTTTCTAGAAAGACACTACAGTTCCTTTTCCCCAAGGGTTTTACTAAAGGGAGCGCTTAGAATACTTTTTACCAAGGTTCTAATAAAAGGGGTGCTTAGAATACTTTTTTTACCTAAGGTTCGACTAAGGAAAAACTTTTGAATACTTTTCTACCCAAGGTTCTTTAACAGCAGCTTTAAATACTTTTTTACCTGGTTCTAATAAGGGGCCCGTTAGATCCTTTCCACCTAAGGTTTACTAAGGGAGCGCTTTGAATACTTTTTTCCCCCTAATTTTTTAGAAAGACACTGCTTATATCTTTTAAACCCCAAAAATTCTACAAGCGCTGTTGAATCTTTTTTTATTAAGGTTCTTAAGGGTGTGCTTAAAACTTTTTACCCAAGGTTCTACAAGGCAGTCTTAGAAAACCTTTCCACCTAAGGTTTTACAAAGGGACGCTTAGAATACCTTTCCACCTAAGGGTTTACTAAGTCAGCTGCTTAAAAACTTTCCACCTAAGTTTTGAAAAACGCTGTTAGTTATTTTTCCCCTAAGATTCATAAGGCAGCGCTTAGAAAATTTCTACCTAAGGTTTAATAAGGCATGTTAGAAAACCTTTTCCCCCCGGTTCTACAAAGGGAGCGCTTAGATTACCCTTTTTACCCAAAATTTAGAAAAACGCTGTTAGAAAACTTTTCCTAAGCTTTACTAAGGCAGCTGCTTAGAATCTTTTCTACCCAAGGTTTTAGAAAAAAAAGCTGCTTAGAATACTTTTTTACCTAAAGGGTTTTGCTAAAGGCAGCTGCTTAGAATACTTTTCTACCTAAGGTTCTAATAAGGGAGCTGCTTAGAATAATTTTCTACCTAAGGTTCTAATAAGGCAGCTGCTTAGAATAGTTTTTCTACCTAAGGTTCTATTAAGGGACTGCTTTGAATACTTTCCCCACTTAAGTTCCTTAAGCACAGTTTGAATACCTTTTCCCCCTAATTCTACTAAGGGACTGCTTAAAAACTTTTTTGCCTAAGGTTTAATAAGGGGCTGCTTAGAATATTTTCTGCCTAAAGGGTTTGACTAGGCAACAGCTTAGAATACTTTTTACCCAAAATTCTACAAGCAGCGCTTAGAATCTTTTCTACCCAAAGGTTTTTTAATAAGGGACCTTAGAAATTTTCCCCCTAAGTTTTTTAGAAAGACAGCTGCTTAGTATACTTTTCCACCTAAGATTCTACTAAGGCAGCTGCTTAGAATACTTTTCTACCTAAGGTTCTAATAAGGCAGCTGCTTAGAGTACTTTTCTACCTAAGGTTCTACTAAAGCAGCTGCTTAGAATACTTTCTACCTAAGGTTCTACTAAGGCAGCAGCTTTAAAAAACTTTCACCAAGATTTACTAAGGAAATGCTTTGAATTACCTTTGCACCCAAGGTTCTACTAAGGGAGCTGCTTAGAAAACTTTTTCCCCCCCAAATTTTTTTTGAAAGGGCGCTGCTTAGTATATTTTCCACCTAAATTCACTAAGGGAGCTGCTTAGAATACTTTTCTACCTAAGGTTCTACTAAGGCAGCTGCTTAGAATACTTTTCCACCTAAGGTTCTAGAAAGACAGCTGCTTAGAATACTTTTCTACCCAAGTTCTACAAGGAGCGCTTGAATACTTTTCTACCCAAGGTTCTAGAAAAACAGCGCTTAGAAACTTTTCTACCTAAGGTTCTACTAAGGCAGCTGCTTAGAATACTTTTCTACCTAAGGTTCTAATAAGGCAGCTGCTTAGAATACTTTTCTACCTAAGGTTCTACTAAGGCAGCTGCTTAGAATACTTTTCTACCTAAGGTTCTACTAAGGCAGCTGCTTAGAATACTTTTCTACCTAAGGTTCTACTAAGGCAGCAGCTTAGAATACCTTTCCACCTAAGGTTCTACTAAGGCAGCTGCTTAGAATACTTTTCTACCTAAGGTTCTAATAAGGCAGCTGCTTAGAATACTTTTCTACCTAAGGTTCTACTAAGGCAACAGCTTAGAATACTTTTCTACCTAAGGTTCTACTAAGGCAGCTGCTTAGAAACTTTTTTTACCCAAAGGTTCTAATAAAGGGACTGCTTTAGAATAACTTTCCACCTAAGTTTTTCTAGAAAAGACAGCTGCTTAGTATACTTTTCCACCTAAGATTCTACTAAGGCAGCTGCTTAGAATACTTTTCTACCCAAGGTTCTAATAAGGCAGCTGCTTAGGTACTTTTTACCTAAGGTTCTACTAAGCACTGTTTGAATACTTTCTACCTAAGGGTTTACTAAGGCAGCAGCTTAGAAAACGTTTTTCTAAATAAGATTTACTAAGGGAACTGCTTTGAATACCTTTTCACCTAAGGTTCTACTAAAGGGAGCTGTTAGAATACTTTTCCACCTAAATTTTTAGAAAGACAGGGCTTAGTATACTTTTTCCCCTAAGATTCTCAAGCACTGCTTAGAATACTTTTCTACCCAAGGTTCTAATAAAAGGCAGCTGCTTGAAAACCTTTCCCCTAAGGTTCTACAAAGGCACTGTAGATTCCCCCTTTTACCTAAGGGGCTGAAAACAGCTGCTTGAATACTTTTCTACCCAACTTTTTACTAAGCAAACTGCTTAGAAAACTTTTTACCCAAGGTTCAGAAAAACAGCTGCTTAGAATACTTTTCTACCTAAGGTTCTGCTAAAGCAGCTGCTTAGAATACTTTTCTAGCGTATATGAACCTTATCATCAGAAGGATATAGGTAAACTAGAAAACTTTCAAAGACAAGCGCAAATTTGTAACAAATAATTACTTTCCAGACACCCGGGGTCTGCCATGATATCTTAAAAGATTAAAAATTTAAAGTTGGAAGACAAAATTATGGGATTGTAAATCATTTTATTTTACAAAACGTTTTTTAAAAAATCAATCCCCCTGTATTGTGATCCAAACAGTACGTTTGTTTCAACGTAAAACACAAGACGTCCCGACACTACAGTCATTTGGCAAATTTAGATTTCCCTCTGCTACAGCGATTATTAAAAAATGTATTTTCCCCCAAAAAAAAAGGTTTTTAGTGAAACACTTTCTATTTCTATATTATTTTTCCCTCTTTAAACGTCTTGGGGTTTAATCACACTATAATTCGAGTGAAGAGACTTAAAGTTAAAGGGTTTTTTTTTATGCAACTTTAGTCCTGAAGCACAAGGTGGATTGAGTAGCCTAGGAAACATGGCAGTCTTTTACTTTCTCTACCCACCCACACACTCGCGTAGCCGAAGAAGAAGAGGTGTTACATTTATAAATTTTAGTCATTTAAGTAAGTATACAGAAGAAAACTCCTAAGAATCTAAGAATAATTTATACGTGGTAGATTTGTTTTTCCTTCTGAAGAGTTTATTTACTGTAAAATATCCAGTTCTGAATTTAGAAAATCATATATTTGATGGTAATTGTTTAATATGCGAATGATATAAGCGCCTTTCAGGCCTTTTTGAAAAGGACTTTACAGATCTATATTAGATTTACAATTATACCAATTAGTTGTTAAACAGACAAAACAGCATTGGACATATTTCTTATCAAAGCTAAATCCAACGTCTAGATGTCTGAATCTGATCAATGTCTGTTGGACACCGTGGATAATATGATATTGGTTAGATGTTTAATTTAGATCGCCCGCTTCGCAGACGAAGTCATACGTTTACTGAGTAAGCACTTTTATGTAAAGTAATACACTCAATTAATTCAAGTGTGGTCTAAGTTAGAAGATCAGATCAATGGTTCGTCTAGGTAAAGAGACTTCTCTTCTCACTCGATGTCTGTTTATTTCGTTATCTGCTTTAAAATAGATATATAAGTCTGATTAAATGATGTTCAGCGTAGAAGATGACTGTGAATAATACGTTCGTATCAACTTTACCCACAACCTAAGATGGCGGCAAACACCAACGCGAGGAAAGTTTGAAATCAAAGATTTTCTATCGTTTTTAACATATGCAAGACAAGCATTTTGTTTGACTCTTCGCTAGAGGTAAATAAAATAACCAGTAAGGGTTTTTACTTAATCGGTAGTACAGATGTATATCTAGTCTCGATTTTCCGACTGTTAGGCAGACCGATTCCACAGACTGACATTTACCTGTACGTCTCAAGTTATTAGGATCAAAACTGTCTCGATTCTTGAACGTCATGATTTATAGTTTAACATGTATACACATTTCACTGGTGTGGTTATTGTTCACTAGGAAAACATAAACAGTCGTTTAAAAACACCAAAAGAAATGGCCTGTTAACGTCTTGTATACATACTGAATAATGAAGTGTAACAAATAAACTGCTTGGAGCGTATAACAGGGTTTAAAAATAAACCGATCGATATACACACAAGATATAAATTTAACGGTGTAAGAGGAAAACACGCTGACATACATCAGGAAGGTCTAATATCAGTTGTTCCAGCGTATACATGGACTTTAAAGACCCACCACGACCTAGTGACCTACGTTTTTCGCCCACAAAAACTTCATGAAAATCATTCTTATATTAGATCTATATCGGTAATATACAGCTTTTCAGGTGGACAATTTAGGACCTACCTGAATAAATGTGTTTTCACAACTTTATCTGCGAACTTATTCAGTCAGTCTTTTTTCAGTATTCACTCGGGGCGTTGAATTCTTCATGTGAGGAAGCCATCCAGCTGGCTTACGGAAGGTCGGTGGTTCTACCCAGGTGCCCGCTCGTGATGAAATAATGCACGGAGGGGCACCTGGGGTCTTCCTCCACCATTAAAGCTGGAAAGTCGCCATATGACCTATCATGTGTCGGTGCGACGTTAAATCCAACTAAAAAAAAAAAAAAAAAAAAAAATTTTTTCAGTATATTTTTAGAAATATAGATAAATAGGCCTAACTGTCTTACACTGTAGAAACAAAATGTGAATGAAATTTAACTAAATACACTGATTTATGTACATATTACTACATTATTTCAATACAATTTTAAGACATTAAACACATTGTCTTGGCTTAATATATCTCGCTGTCAATATGAAACTAAATTCTTGCATGTCTCGTATTTTTCATGCAACTCGTATATAATTGCCATAATTGAAACACAAAAGAATATTGTAATTTTGTGGTGCCTCTTAAAAAGCATTTTACCTACCTCTTAAAAAGCATTTTACCTACAAAACGGAAGATTTCACTTTAGTTAGAACATATATTGATTGCATTTGGAATGGGCTTTCCTGACATGTAATTCTAAGTGTGAAAGATTGAGTTCAGATATGCCGGGGATCATTTTAGTTAAAGATTACCACACAATGTTTGCGAAAACAGCTAACTTAAGTAATGAAGGTCAAAACAGCTGTATACTATTATGAACGGTTTACTGTTTTAATTACGTATGCTACAAACAAGCATGTCGTTAAAAGTGTCCTGTAATAGGCGCTAATTTGTCCGATCTTCGACACACACATACACAAGTTGCAAGACGTTTTCTAAATTAATTGATCCGCCGACCGCACATACATACCCAAAAGAATCTGACACATTAGTTTCTCCAACTCGCATAATTTATTGCCTAATTCTCAAAATTGCGACATTGGTGATCGACAGCCTATGCCCAGCTTCTAAGACATATCCCCCTTATGCACGTGCGGACAAACTGAATCAAACTTTCATTTCTTTTTCGAAATGTCTTTCTTCATAATCTACAAAATTATGAGATTGATCTTAACATAGTGCTCTTTAGAAACCCATCTCTTTCCGACCAGGATGTCCAATACTATAATATTCGTGCATGTTCGGAATTACATATCTGAGAGTAAAAGATTCCTTTTTCTTACGGAGACAGTATTCCCCTTTACCTTTCTCTGGTTTCTCTGTTCTTCCTCTTTCTAATTACCTTACTCTTTATAACTAAATGCTTTTCATCATTCTTTTTAAATTACCCATAAGTTTAACTCGAATAATATATCATATTCTCCAGTGATTTTATATCTGATGCGCAAAACCGTTATTTTCAATACCTGCGCATGCGGTATAATCCATTATTTCATATCACATGCGCAACAGCTAGTGCTATTTCGTTTTTCTACTTATGTGATATTATTTTTTCATATCTTCCGTTGAGGGATTGATACTTTCGCATTGATTAAGAAACTAAGCCGATATATTCTGATTATTCTCAGACGAGGTGCTTATGATTAAATTACCTATTCTGGTGTTCATGCATGTGCTTGATTGGGTTTTCTTTTTTTAATGATTTGGTCTACCTGTCAGAAAATTCGTAAACAACTTTTTATCAAAGACAACTGTTGAATCGAAACTTTCTATTTGGATATATTTCATTTAACGTTCAGCAGTAACATGGATTGGGATTGCTGAATAATGATCCATTATATTGTTCACTAAAAGTATAGAACATCTGGAACAGTTTGATGACCTACAGATGCATGCTGCAACATGATACAATAATTAAAATGTAACCGGGACTCGAACCCATGACCCCTCACACATTTTACCAATTCGCTATAACAGCAGTAGATATTGCTGGGCAGTCTAAGTATATCCGTATTTGTACCCAACTAAATTACATGAGCTGGAACAATTTTGCGAAGGATCTTTTTTATTTTCATTCTAACATTTCCATTCAAACAAGATATAAAAATTAAGTTGAAGATTTTGTGTTTGGTAATGAACAGGGTGTCAGATTGCAACATATCATAAATGATGTCATAATCTTGTTTATCGCAGATTCTTAAGTGACTAATCATCACAACGTTATTGTGTTCACATTATGTTGAAATGTGATAACTTGTCAAAAGTCATATCTTTGGGCGTGTATTGCTCCATATTGCGGTGCTCTTGTTATCTTGTTTTTTCATTACAGGTTCTCTATCTGCAGTCTTTGAAAAAGAAGTTGATGCACATTCCTATTATGAGGTACTTAAACAGTGTCTTCAGAAAAGGGAACTGAGATGCGAAAGCTGTAGAACCTCTGCGGGATTCAGACATTTTCAGAAAATTCCAGAAAAGATTTGAAACCGATGTAAGATTGAAAATACATACGATATTACATTTTAAAATTTTCTCTATAACTCCTGTTTATTTGAAGTGGTCAAGTTTCCAAACAGAAGGCAGATTTGATAATTCACATTAAAATGTTGGAGGATAACGGGGATATCCAAAAGAATCAGAAATTGTATGAAAATGAACGTAAAACGCAAGAAGATGAGCATGATATTGAAGAAGCTCATACAGCAAAGGAACATGATGACACTTTCAATACAAATCAGGACAACACAGTCATGACAGTTGCACTTGGATTTGATAATGTAAAGGAAGTTAACAGTAATGGCGATATTGAAAGCAATTTTCAGGAAGGCAATTCAGAACATACGATTTCACATTCATTCTAACTGTATATATTGTCATAAAAGTTTAAGAAATAAGAAAACGTTCATAGAACACATGAAAAAGTTACATTATATGATATTGGAGAATATAAATAATACCATAAAGAAAGAGAATATCATAAGGTCTTAACAACAAGGAAAGAAGGTGAAGGAAAAAGTCAGGGAAATTGTTTGAGTGGCCGTGGTAGCCAACAAGAAGTTGAACTTTTTAAAGGAACAGATATGAAGAACCTTACTGTGGATAGGAATGGTCTTAATAGGAAGAGAACAACTTACACTAATCAAAGAGATAGTAGAAAAAAAAAAGTGCAGTACTTGTGTAATATATGTGGGCAACAATATTGTAGCAGGCAAGTTTTGAGATATCATATGAGAAAAATGCATCGTAAGATTGAAAATAGCCTGTATTTCTGTGGCATTTGTCATAAGGCTTTCGTTAAAGGTTCCTATTTAAAAAAACATTTACGCATGCATAAAAGAAACGGGCGTTTTGATTGCAAGACATGTGGTAGGAGCTGCCTTAATAAGAGTTCTTTAGTAAATCATGAGAGATCTCATAAAAGCGTGGACGATGATAAGACAGGTCATAAGATTAAGCATGTCACAACAAGAAATGACATGGATCACTTTGTGGAAGATGCATTAAATGAAAAGGTAGAAACGACTTTAACAGAAGATAACTTAGAAGCATTTCCTTTGAAAGTTGAAGAGCTGTACACGTGTTTTGATTGCAGACAAACGTTTAAATCTAAGCAGCAAATAGCGTATCATATAAGGTTACATTTTGATATCAAAATGTACAAGTGTCAGATTTGCAAAGAGGCATTAGCAGACGCCAGTGGACTAAAAGTACACGGTCGCATCCATTTAGGAGATTCAGTGTTTACATGCAATAAATGTGGCGAGTCATTTCCATTTCACAAATTCTTAAAAGAACACGTTGTAAATGTTCACGGAGAAATAGCTATGACATGCAGATTTTGTAGGAAAGTGTTCACGAAGGAGGCACTGAAAGATCATATGAAGATGCACAGGAGGGAAGACATTACGTGTAAAATCTGCAGTAAATCATTCCCTAAGCTTGCCTACCTGTATCGCCATATGGCCAGCCATTCCGATGAAAGACCATACAAATGCGACATGTGTAGCAAAACGTTCAAAACTTATATATTGTTAAGAGCCCATAAAAGGGGCAATAAAAGACAGAGGGACTACAAGCAGTGTGATGTTTGTGGAAAATCAGTTCCATCTAAAAATTTATCTATGCACATGAAAAGTCACTCAGATGTGAAAACATTTCAATGTGAAGTATGTTCAAAGTTTTTCAAACTGAAGCATCAATTGAAAAGTCATTTGCTAACCCATGAAGATTTAAGAAAACATGAATGCAAGATATGTGGTTTCAAATTTAAATGGGCACACCATTTAAGAAGCCATTTAAAAACAATACATGAAGGCAACCAAACTGACTGCATTTGAGCAGAATAAGCTTTAAAACTCACCTGAACAATAGATTCAAGATGCAGTATTGGTAAAGGCGTTTGGTCTGGCATCAATATTTGAACAGTGGAGAAACTTGCCAGAATTTTACCATACTTGCTGTGTTTCGTCTACTAGGGCCTACCTGCGTATAATTTGTTAAAATGTTTCCACTTAAACATTTTAGAGGCATCCAACCCACTTGCTTTTTACGTAAATCGTCTTCATCATACGTTTTTTGTTTTTTTTTTAATGTGTTACAAATATGTATGTACTATGTACTGCATGTTCTAGATTAGCAATAAAACATGATTAAATCAAAGTTTAAAATGAAAAAGAAAGCTTTAGAAAACTGGTCATTGACCACAAGTTAACTTTAATCACTTCATAGTCCTTTTTCAATTTTGTAAACACTGGTTAGCTTGGATACAGAGCAGCCAGAGCTAAGAAAGAAAACCTTAATGAACGGTGTCATATTCGCCAAGAAGATTCTTTACATGATTGCATCCATGAAGCACTATTATGCTCTCCTAAGAGGGATATGGTATCCACTAAGTCAGTCTGTCACACTTCTTGTCTGGAGATTATCTCAAAACGAATTGAATATACCAAGTAGTAACATTATACTTTTATAACTCTAGATGGTCCCATTTTATGCCCCCCCCCCCCAACCCCCTCCCCTCTTCGAAGAAGGAGGAGTATATTGTTTTGCAGATGCCGGTCGAACGGTCCGTAGATCAATCAGTTTTCGGATGATAACTCAAGATTTCTTGTGCATAGGATCACGAAATGTGATAGGAAGGTTCATTATAACCAGCAGATGACATCTATTGATTTTGTCTGTAGGTCAAAGATCCAGGTCACAGTGACCCGGACATTAACTCAAGAGGGCTTGGAGCAAAAAAACCTATTAATTTGTGTAAGTTGGTAGGTCAAAGGTCAAGGTCACAGTGACCTAGAACAGTTTAACAGTTTCCAGATGACAACTTAAAAATGCTTAGATCTAGGATCATGAAGTTGATATCGAGGTTTGTCATCACCAGCAGGTGTCTTATGGAGGCCTCCGAAGCCGATTGGTTAAGGTCGCTGATTTCAAATCACTTGATCCTTTCGAACCTCACTCGGGGCGTTCAATTCTCCATGTGAGGAAGCCATCCAGCTGACTTACGAAAGGTCTGTGGTTCTGCCAAGATGCCCGCTTCTGATGGAATAACGCATGAAGGGGTACCTGGGGTCTTCATCCACCATCAAAGCTGGAAAGTCGCCATATGACAAATAATTGTGTCGGCCCGAACAAAGATGAACAAACTGATGTTTAGATTAGTAAGTCGAAGGTCAAGGTCACAGTGACCTGGATCATTTAAATGGTTTCAAGAAGATAACATAAGAACGCTTGGGCCTAGCATCATGAAAATTGATAGGGAGGTTTGTCATGACCAGCAGATAATCCCGATTGATAAACAGGGTCAAAGGTCAAAATCACGATAATCCGGAACAATAAAACAGTTTCCGAATGACATCGCGATCGTTTGGGCCGAGGATCATGAAAGTTGATAGAGATGTTAATAATGACAAGGTTTGTCATGACCAGATGCCCCCTGTTTATTTTGAAGTCAGTAGATCCAGGTCACAGGGACCCGGAACAGTTAAACGGTTTCCAGACAATAACTGAAAATTATTGAGCCTTTGATCACGCAACTTATTACGTAGGTTGGTAATGACCAGCAGATGAACCCTATTGATTTTGAAGTCAGTAGGTCAAAGGTAAAGGTCTCTATGTCTAAGAACGGCAGAACATTTTTGGCCAGATATCGAGAGAATGCCTTGATCTAAGAACATATTTGATACGGAGGTCACTTATCACTGGTGAATGACGTATAATTATTAATTTGAGGTCAGTTCGTCAAACGACAAATGCACAATGAACAAATAACTTCTGTTCCTCGTCTTCTACGTGCTCTTGTTGATTTATTTCCCTTTGTTTGAAAACCTTGTTTGGGGCATACCTTGAATTCTACATATTGACCACTTCATTATTGAGTTGATACTTTACATATTGATTGAGGTTCATGAGAGGGGGTGCAGTGACTAGGAAACATAGATTAAAGATGTCCCATTTTTTAGTTGTCTCCCTTTTTTGAAACCTTGTCTGTGGCATAACTTGAATACTATGTAAGGTTTAAACCGGATACTTTACATAACCATAGAGATCAGTGAGAGAAAGTACATTGTTAAAGAACCACACCTCTTGCTGACCACATTTTTCCTTAACACGACCTCCGTAGCTGAAACCCCTTATGTTCTAGTGATTTCGGGGAGTATCCAGGGGTGTTACCGATCGCCTTGTGTAATTAGTTCTGTTCGATTTAACTGCCAGAGCTTAAATACAAAACTAAACACCTGTTTATGAGCACTTAAATGAATTTCTCTTAATGTGAATTAGCTAAGGACTCCTGGGGAAGGGAGGAAAGTGTAGAATTCTAAAAGGCTTTGTTTTATGAATTTTTTATGGTTATTCTTAATGCTGTATTTTTGCCACTTTATGGTGTTTATTCTTGACTTAACCAAAATAACTCGCAGCTGTCTCAAAATTGTTTTGCAATAGCTCAGACAAATAGCTTAAGAGAAGTCGTTCGAAAATCCCGAAAAATAACATGGTGGTTTTCAGGAGAGAGAGAAAAAAACACTAATTTTTAGTGTTTCCGCCTTTTCTAGTTCAAACAAAATATACCGAATATTGATTTTTTTAGATCAATTTCTGAAAAAATGTAAACAACACAGAACATCCATACTTGCAATGCTAATTGGTATTTGGTTGTGCTACATGTTTGACTAATAAAAAGGCCCTCGTAACTTCAGAAAACATTGAAAAACACTATTCGGCTTTTTTTTAATCAAGGAATTCATTCGGCGCGGGAAAATACTAAACATTATTCGGCAAAGAAAAAAATAGGCATTTTCATTATTCGGGATTTTCGACCGACACCGTCGATATGCTAAAGGAAGTGCCCAGTGACTGGGTTAAGGCCAGAGTATAAACAATACTTTGTTCTCTTCCTTAAAAATATGTTTAATTTAATATCCCAGAATTGACATTGGAACACATTATTACATTTAAATGTAAAGCATGTTAAATAACATATCAAAACTTAATTTTCATGAAATATGTTTATCTAAGTTCTGACGCCTTAAATGTTTCACTGTTTTCGCTAGGCAGATAGATCCCTTTTAGTTTGAAATGTGATGTTGTGGCAAAACATCAAATTTTATGAGCTGGTAGTAATTATGTTTATGCTGGTGCAAAGTCAGAGTTAAAACACTATTATATCGCTAGTGGGCATGTCTTTCTCATGCTTATATACTTTCGTAACTTCTGTATTTATAAAATCCAAATTTTAGGAGATGAAGATAATCGAATTTCAAATGTTTTCAAATATGTGTTAATGAGTGTGTTTGTAAATGAAAGAGCAGGGTTGATGATATTTTAGTGCTTCGTTGGCATAGTAGAATACCTATATTTATCAATTAAGTGCAAACATATACGTTGCTGTTATTGAAAAGTAGTATGTGTCCCTAATTATAAATCATAATTTGGCAAACTTAATAATGGTTATGAATGTCTACTTAGCGTGTGACTGTTTATATAAGTGTGAATTGTTTCGTTGAACTGTATATAATACGTGTGTATGTTTTGTACACATTCTGTTTCATAACTATCTTACTTATAAATATTGATGTGGTTCAAATGCCTTGTATATAGGTCAAGACCATACATCTCCGGGATTTTACATTTTTTATCAAATATCATATTTATTTTGATAACATGTGCTCAAGGTAACCACGGTGTTATCAAGGGTTGCATTGATAACAGCCTAGAGATCACACATCTTTTCTGAACTCTAGTTAAAATTCTACAGGATCAATTGAGGTCAATACCTATTATTTCGTCAATTCAGTACAGTTATTCTCTTTCTACTAAAGGCCACATTTAATACCTAATTTTTATGAACTTTTTTTCAGGTCGGTAGCATCCAAGCCTGGCCCTCTAAGTTTATGCAAACGGTTTACCAAAAAATAAAAAAAAAAACCTTAAAGAACCTTCTTCTCATGAACCGCTTGATGGATCTTCATCAAATTTTGACAGCATTTTAGTTGATTTGTGCTGCTTATTCATTATATCTCTGTTATAACAAAATGGATATAATTCAAACTTACTATAATTTTTCCACATCACTAACCACATCATTTTGCACAAGGGCAAATATTTGGCGCCAATACCTTATAATAAGTTTACCCCTTTTTTACCTAAATTTTCATGCTAATTTTTAATGTAATTTAACTTTCTCTATTTTATTACCGGATCTGATTCAAACTAAAAGTAGTTGTTCAACATCATCACTCGAATCATATGACACAAAGTTCATAACTCTTGCTCCAATATTCCATGAATTATGTCCCCATTTTACTAAGAATTTAAAGTTTTTGCGCACTTTCCATTTTATATATCTCAGTAATTACTAAATTTATGGATGTTATGCAAACTTAAAGATGTATCAACTGCTAGCCTGGTTTTAAAATTATTTTACACAAATGGTCTTGTGTTACCCTCCACCAAGATTGTTCAAATTATCCCAATGCCTCAAATAACATGGCTCACGAAGGCATGGTCACTTTTCCCTATATGTATGCAGTAGAGACTTAGACAATCTGCTTGTATAAAACTGTAAGCTCGATTTTGATATAAGTTCACACAAATTGTCCTTGTGTGACCGTCTACAAATATTGTTATTTTTTTCTGACTCAAAATACATGACCACCAGAACCAAAAACAGTTTCTTTAAATAATATTTCCTTCAAAACCACTGAATGGATTTTGATGAAACAAATTATCTCTGGGTGCACTTTACCCGCCTAGTAAAGGTCATTTTCATCCCAGATATAAGCTTTATTGATGATTGATTATTAAGAGATATATCTTTGTAGATGATTCTAAGCAAAGAAGTATAAAATACACAGAATGGCAACTAGCTGTAATCTCGCGTGATCTCGTGTCACAGTGAGTGTGAATTGGCGTTATCTTAATGAAAACAAACATCGGGGAGCATGGAGTTACAATTTGTACCTTTAAAACTACATTTGAAATACATGTTACCTTCTAAAAAGACATTAGTTTAATGTGAAATAGTCTTAAGACACAAAGAATACGTTTCTTACCAGCAAAAGAAGCGTGCTCATACGGTGGTAATTAATTTACCGATGAATAATTGCTTTCACATACAAAATGGCGCGTGGAGAACGCGTCACTTCCGATAAACGAGATCTCATTCAGTTGTCACGTTTTTTGTTGTTGTTTTTTTATTTTGTTTTTTTTTGGGGGGGGGGGGGGGGGGGGGGGGGGGGCGATATTTGCTCTATATGTCTTTCAAGTTGCCGATCTATTTATTTTTATAGCTCTTTGTTCTAAGCTACCTTACATGCTTCAAAAGTTGAGTCGAAGCTGTTTTGAAAAATGAAAGTGAAAGTAGGTCTTCCTTGCATCTGCCTACGCAATATTGGCGTTTGCATCACGTGTCTCAGTCAACCTCATATTTTTGGTACTTTTGATTGCCTCAAGACAGACATTCAAGACAAGGATAATCTCGCAAGAAGTGAAAGCCTAGCAATGCTGATAAAATATGTTATAAATTGTTATTTTTACATAGAAAAATGATGGAGGAATTTAATACCTTCTAACCGTATACATGAAATACCTCTGTTGATCAGCCCAGACATACATTGTATACACTCACTATGGCATGATATAGCTGATCCGATCAAGAGATTACCGCGTTTCAGTATGTATCACTTTGCATTCTATCGAAATCGGCATGTTCCTAACGCATTCTATGCAAAAATGGCGGCGTAAGAATCTAATGTTTTGATTAGAGAAATTGAAAGAAGCGAAAAGGAGTAAATTTAGCGGGTTGCATTTAGCGAACTGTACTTTTCTTATATTAAAGTTAACCCCCCCCCCCCCCCCCCCTCCTTTTCTTTTTGTTTTTCTAAAGTAGCGATATAGTTCTTTATGGGAATATAAGTCTCTGAAAATCTGATATGTTAGAAAATGTTGAAAACCTGTTTTAAAGTGAGTGAAATTTATGTAAGATAAAGAACAGCCGGATTTAGTGGTGTTCAGCCTTAACGCAGGCCGGCAGTCCGGTTACCGGATGGCTAGACACGTCAATTCATACATTCTATGCGATAACTGTTTATTTTGGGATTAAGTCATTTTATTAAAAAATTGGGTTGTGACAGTATTTTAAGCTAAGTAATTTGATACATTAATTTTGAGGTGCGGCAGTCCGGATTTTAACGGATTAGTATCGGAGACGTTTTGTTTTGTTTTGTTGTTTTTTGAATGGATAATAGGTCAAATATTTTACAGTTTTAAAAATGCTTTAATGTCATTGCTTTAGGCTTTTCAAAGATACCTGGTCATTGCGGTCAGATTTATGTTACTGAACACACGTATTAGTCTCTTTTTATATTCTTCAATCTAGAATAATTGGATTAATATTGGATTATAATACAGGTTTGTTGATTTCATTCATTACATTTTGTAATTATCATTTCAAAGGTCTCATAATAATGATGTTATCTTTTCTGTTTAAACAAGTTTGTTAATGATTTGAGTAAAGTATATTTTTCTTATATCACTGCATGCCTCATTCTCTATTTGCACTGTAAACCGTTTAAAATAATCATTTACAGAACTCTTACCAAATCAAGGTGTTTAAATGTTATTACACTGGGGTGCCTTTAGGTCCACAACCTGGTAAGCATAATTTGTATTTTTAACCCGTAATTAATTGCATTACTATGACATGCAAGTTACGTACTACCTGAAGTATATGTATTTAAATTTAGCTACTTTTTTAAATATATCAGATTGAATGAGACTATCGAATTTAAGGTCTATTTCGGGGCCATACGGTTAACCTAACTACATATATTATTACACACTATCGGCTGTCCGCTAAAAAGTTAAATAAGGACACGCACTGATGACATTCTACAAACGTGTGTATTCGTATTAAATAAAGAGGTTTACACAAATGACTGGATATCTGAATAGCAGATAATGATTAAAAGATAGTTAGGGATACAATTGAATAGCAAAAGAGCGGAAAAGAGAGCGGACCTTTCATTTATAAATGGTCAGAGTAATGACGATCGTTACCGCGTCGCCCCTATTTATGAAACGCCTAGACGGTCTTATGTTTAGAATGACTCTTATGCTATAATATAGCTAAAACTAAAATAATGATATTAGAACAAGGAAGACATTCTACTCATATTTTCACATTTAATAATCAAATTTTAGAAGTTGTTAAAACCTTCAAGTATCTAGGTATTTATCTATTTAAAAACGGGAACTGGTATCGAACCCAGCAGCATCTTGCTCAGCATTCCCTGCATGCATTACATAATTTATTCACAGTATTCAATCAATTAGATCTAAAGACACATGATAGATGTAAATTATTCGATACCTTGGTAGGATCTATTTTACATTATGGTGCTGAAGTTTTTGGCTACAACGAAGGTAGAAGTATTGAATTAGTACACTGTAAATTTCTTAGAAAGATACTCTGCGTGAGAAAATCAACTAACTTAGATGCATTATATGGAGAGCTAGGACGATATCCAATGGCAATACACCGTAAAATAATAATGATCAGATATTGGTTTAAAATACTAAAATTAAATAATAACTGCATACTTAAACAAGAAATATCTTTAAAAATGATGGTCGGCGAATTGTAATAAGGAAAGAAGTTTATGAATTTTTCATCTAACATTCATCTTTCATCTAACATTTTTCAAATTGCAAAACTAAACACCGCACTTTAACAATTTAAATGGTTCTCTTAATTTTTCGCAAAGGTTTCGTAGGGTTGCAATTTTGTTTCGTTTATCCTTAGACGAATAATTACAGCAGTAGTTTGATGAAGATTCATGAAGCGGTTCATGAGAAGAGGTCATTAAACGTGTTTATATTTTAGCTAAATTGGTCCCTATCCTCATTTGTAACAAAATAGCAGGAGACCTTACGATATTGTTACACATCGAGTTTGATAAAAATCCATTACATTTTAGTGGTTAATGCGAAGAAAGGCATATCTACTTTTAGCTATAGTGGTCCCTAATAGGGCCCAAGTTCCTATATAAATAAATTTGGAAGAGGACCTTATAATGATGCTCCAGACCAAGTATGACAAAGATCCACCAAGCTGTTCATGAGACGCTGTATAAAGGCATTTCTAGTTTTAGCTCTAGCAGCCCCTAAAAGGGGTTAAATGTCCCAGCTGAACAAAGTTGGCTGCGGGCCTAATAAAGATGCTACAAATCAAGTTTGATTAGAATACATGAGAAAAAATCAATTAAAGGATTTTTTTATTTATTATTTTTATTTATTTCTAAAATAGGCCAACTGATCCCGCTTTAACAAATGCATATTCGCTATTCATGAATCTTTGGACAATGACGTCACACCTATAAAAAGTGAAGGTCAAGCAAAACATACAATTGTAATTATTTCAATATTTCTGTTTCATAAGCAAAGTTTGACCGTAGTCATATCACATAGATAAACTGTATACAGCGTACCTTCATTTCAGTGTAATGATATTCATTCATTATATAGTATATATATAATAAAACAGATTTCAACTGAGTTCAGTATTTGCATACCATACTAAAGAAAAATATTCATATATAATAAACCAGTTAAATAATTTATAACAAATATATCAAAGCAAACAAGTACTCATTTTAATATGCAATCTGAATAAGTCACAAAAGCAAGAAAACTTATCATATACAGACGACAATTGTTACAAGGAAAATCTTTTAAAAAGCACTTCTGTACATAAAAGACTCTTATCACACCCTTATTCATGTGATACGCAGACCGTATTCAGCTCTTTCTTTAATTTGATATATGTTGGTATTTGAACAGGTTTTTATCATATTTATTAAACTTACTTATCATTTTGAGATATATCAATATTCTTGCTAAATATACTGAGCCAAAGTTAGCTTTAAAACTGTGAACAGCGTCGTTTAGGATAAACGCTTTGTCTACATTTCACTCAGCGTAGCACAATAAACAGAGTGAAAGAAATTGACACTCTCGTCCAATCAGGCAGAGTGTTGCATAAATCTTCCATTTTGATAAATTATCTATAATGCGTTATCAAGTAGTTTGATTTGCAAACTGAAGTCACGTGGCATAGGTAACGAAAACGAATTTAGACGGCGTCGCCGAAAAATCAATTAAAGGATTTTTTTATTTATTATTTTTATTTATTTCTAAAATAGGCCAACTGATCCCGCTTTAACAAATGCATATTCGCTATTCATGAATCTTTGGACAATGACGTCACACCTATAAAAAAGTGAAGGTCAAGCAAAACATACAATTGTAATTATTTCAATATTTTTGTTTCATAAGGAAAGTTTGACCGTAGTCATATCACACAGATAAACTGTATGCAGCGTACCTTCATTTCAGTGTAATGAGATTCAGTCATTATATAGCATATATATAATAAAACAGATTTCAACTGAGTTCAATATTTGCATACCATACTAAAGAAAAATATTCATATATGATAAATCAGTTAAATAATTTATAACAAATATATCAAAGCAAACAAGTACTCATTTTAATATGCAATCTGAATAAGTCACAAAAGCAAGAAACCTTTTCGTATACAGACGACGATTGTAACAAGGAAAATCTTTTAAAAAGCACTTCTCTACATAAAAGACTCTTATCACACCCTTATTCATGTGATACGCAGACTGTATTCAGCTATTTCTTTAATTTGATATATGTTGGTATTTGAACAGGTTTTTATCATATTTATTAAACTTACTTATCATTTTGAGATATATCAATATTCTTGCTAAATATACTGAGCCAAAGTTAGCTTTAAAACTGTGAACAGCGTCGTTTAGGATAAACGCTTTGTCTACATTTCACTCAGCGTAGCACAATCAACAGAGTGAAAGAAATTGACACTCTCGTCCAATTAGGCAGAGTGTTACATAAATCTTCCATTTTGATAAATTATCTATAATGCGTTATCAAGTAATTTGATTTGCAAACTGAAGTCACGTGGCATAGGAAACGAAAACGAATTTAGACGGCGTTCGCCTAAAAAACATATAACATGCTTAAAGAAGATGCAGATAATAACATGTCATATAATGGAAAAAACTGGGCTTTTCACATAAAAACTTTGTTAAATGAAATAGGTATGTCAAATATTTGGTTACAGCAAGATAGACTTGATATTAATTTACAAATAATTAAACTTAGAAAACTAGATACTTATAAACAAAGCTGGTACGCAAACATAAATAATTCCAATAGACTTTCATCTTATAGCATTCACAAACACACATTTGAACTAGAAAAATATCTTAACGTAATAAACAATAACAAACATAGAATCGCTTTAACTAAATTTAGAACATCAGCTCATAATTTAGAAATAGAAAGGGGTCGACATGTAAATATCCCCAGAGAAAATAGGAAATGTCGAAATTGTCCTTTAAATTTGATAGAGACAGAGTATCACTTTTTACTAGTATGTCCGAAATACTATGAACTGCGAAGGAAATTTTTCAAACCATATTTTTGTAGATGGCCTACAATACAGAAGTTTGAATCACTTATGTCAAGTACAAATGTTAAGCTATTTAATAATTTGTTTGTTTGTTTTGGGTTTAACGCCGTTTTTCAACAGTATTCCAGTCATGTAACGGCGGGCAGTTAACCTAACCAGTGTTACTGGATTCTGTACCAGTACAAACCTGTTCTCCGCAAGTAACTGCCAACTTCCCCACATGAATCAGAGGTGGAGGACTAATGATTTCAGACACAATGTCGTTTATCAAATAGTCACGGAGAACATACGCCCCGCCCGAGGATCGAACTCGCGACCCCGCGATCCGTAGACCAACGCTCTTACCTACTGAGCTAAGCGGGCGGGCTTAAGCTATTAAATAACCTGGCAGCTTACTTATATCATGCTTTCAACGAACGAACTTAGATTATATTTTTACTCATTTTACTTCGACTAAACGATAGATGCTTTCAGTGTTTGCTAGTTTGTGTATCTACAGGGATTGTGTTCTGTGGCGACCTCTGAGCCAAATGATTGCATACATTGTGTTTGTAAATACGAATACCTTACATAAATACAATGGTATTCTATGTATATGATATACGTCATCATCCGAGAACGTTATTAATACAATAGTTGAACAAATTCCGCAGGTAGTAGATTTAATCTTACATAGACCAACGAACTGGTCTTTTATTTTTGGTTTTCGGAAAGGCCAACCGAGGTTTGGTCCATAGACATAAATCATATCCGAAAATATTTACAACATCGTCCACACCTTGACTTTTGGACATATCTGTCAAGCTAGCTTTTATATATCGTAGCTAAATCTCTGATTAATGCTTCATCGTAAATCTATTTGCGGATGTTCTCGTATTAAAAATTTCGTTTCATAACGTCATTGAGTTTAGAGGATGAAACAAGAAATAATGTGATTTCGATACCGATGTATATATGTAATGGCGATTCATGGCTTATTTTATTTATGTAGTGATTAATTTCAAACAATGAGCCGTTGATACTCCTTAGCGTCACTTTCTCAATGCAAGGTCCAATAATACCCGTTATATCCACAAATTAGTTAAACAATGCAAGGGAAATAACCTCTGCAAGTTGTCATATAATTACAATCAAAAGTTACTTGTCCTTATCCTGCTCTTAGTTGTGTAGATAAGAGTAAATTATGATCAGGTTCTTTTTCATACCCGTTTGTTGTCGGGAGTTATGATATAGAAGTGTACATGTAATAGGTGTTAATCTACTGAACTTCTCAGTTAAATGTTTGGAAACTACAGGCATGTGTTATGCTTTACAAAATTGTGCTGTTTGTATTGACTATAAATTGTATGTTTGCAATTTTATGTCGAATAAAGAATATGTTATGTTATGTTATGTTATGTTATGTTATGCCTGTTTAAATGTCGGTCTGTTGAGTCCGAGATCCCAATGTGTCCAGTTATTGAAGTGTTATGATGTGTGCTGATTATATTTTCTTCGGTTAAGTCAATGTATTGTTGCGTGCTATAGTCGTTATGTTCAGTTCTTGAAGGAAACAGGCATGTGGTAACAAAATTATTTTCAGTTAAAAAAAGATGTACTGTAGGGTGTTACAGTTATAATGATATCCTGTTTTGTGCTAAACACATTATGATTATGTTCATCCATGAAAATAAACACTTCATTTTGTTTTTTTTTTGTTTTTTTTTTTTTTTTTTTTTTTTTTTTTAAATTAAAATAGCTAAGACACCGTCACTGTAATCACAATAAATATCGAAATATCGACACATGAAACAACGTACTGTTCACACATCGTCTATAATATACCATGATACTTATTTTTAGTTGCATTAAAATTATTTCCCCTGTTATGCATTTACGCCATATATAATTTTCGAATGACTTTACCACAAAAGTGAATTGTTACAAATGTCAGGTTTATTTCATTGACAAAAAGTGGATTTAGAAACATACAGTACTAATTTATTTGATAACGTCAATCTACATTACTTTGGTAAAGTCAAGCTTAAAAGGCTAGCTTTTATTTTCAAAGTAGTGAGTATCGATATTCGATCAAGTCACATCTACTATCTAGTTCTATAAACAATCTGACTTAAGTACTTGATCTTCTAAACGAAGATCTGAGAACGACCCATTCACATACGTCTTCTGTATATCTTGGATTTCCAGTATTGCTATTTTTATTTTAACCAACAGACGACTTGTTCGAACGTCAAAGAGTAAGAAAAATGTGCAGTCATTCCAGGACTCGAACCCGGGACCCCTCGCTTACAAAGCAAGTGGCCTACCGACTGAGCTAACTTACTATCTGACACATATCGACATAAGTATATATCAAAAGTCAAGGCTACAGGTAGATTTGCAAAATGTTGTAAGTTAAACTCTGATTGGCTAGCGAAAGGGTCGTCAGAACGAGGCTATGAATAGGTCGTTCTCAGATCCTATGCGTAGCGTAATAGGAGATGTACTTTAGTCAGATTGGTTCTATAAATAAACGTCGGACTTCAATATTTTACGATTTTGACATTTCATATAGTCCGAAGTTTTATAGAAGTTATGAATTTCCCGGTAGAGCTTCCTGCAAAATGTCTTGCGGAAGGTTTTACAAGTTACGTTGGAAGTGACTGAAAAGCGATATAACTAAATACCAAAACTTAGTTCATATCAAAGCAGTTTGAAAGGCTAGTCCACACGGCGGTACCCATGCGTTAAATAATGCCCGCAGATTTTTCACTAGTGCCATAGGCTAAATGTATTATTTTTCGTCTAAGCATGTATAATTGATTTTATATGTCTATGTTATACTGCTTATCAATTGTTATCTATTATAACTAGCAAGAGCGTTGTCAGGGATAGCTGTTAAAAATAATAATAAGAATACAGAGATTATGTGCATCTCAAAGGCTTTTCAATACATCATAACATGATCTTTTATTTAAAACATTTCATCAAAATCTATTATTGAGAAAAAAATTACGAAACTGTAGCGAGCGTCCTTAACAAAACCTATAGTTTACGAGTGTACGGTACGGGTACGGTACTGGATTAGAAACAGCTGCGACTCAATGCAGAGTTTGAGCGCTGGTATAAATAACAGACTCCAGTATATGTCGGATTGAAGCAGTTTGAACTAAAAGTACTTTAAATGTATATATTTTGTAACCATGGTGATACTTACCCTAACCATTAGTCAGTGGGCGCGTTCGGCATACATACTCGAGTTAACCCGAGTCACCCTGGGTATTACTCCAGTATAACTCGTGTAACACGGGCGATGGTAGTTGTGTCACCCGAATTCTACCCACCTCCTGAAGCTGGGAAAGGCGGGTGATCGTATCCGAATGCATTAACACTTTAAACACGGCGTCGATCGTTGATAACTGGTAAAGTTTTGGGTGCAATTACTATCAAGGTTTTATCTCAATAACCGCAGATGATATTGAATTAAAACTTCAAACAAGCCCCACTGTGTTCCTTTGATTATTTGTTTTGTCCTTGTGTGTTTGCTTTGTGTGTGTGGTGTCCTGTGTTGATCATGTGTGCGTTTGGGGAGGCTGCGTTTTTAGCACGCGGCTTTCCCTGTTGGATACTCTTCCTTGTTTTTTTTCAACTCACTAGACCTATCAAAATAACCAAGTTAGACATCTCTTGACCGAATCATATGTAAATTATGGGTCTCGTTTATATACATATTGCTTTGAAACCTAATTTTACTTTTTTAAGGTCATTAACTAACCGCAGATGATCAAGTCCCATTACTCTGACATGTATTTTGACAAAATTATGCCCCTTTTGGACTTAGAAAATGCAGTTTTTAGTTTTACATGCAAGTAAGTATAACCAAACTAATGCAGATGTTTGGTTAAAACTTCACACATCTGTTCTGGTCTGTAAAATAAGGTCATATCAACATATCACAAGCCTCATTACTCTTACTTGAGACAGACCCCTTTTTGGGGTTAAAGTTTTGCATGCAAGTTATATTTTTTTAAACTAATACTGGGTTGAAACTTCACACAGGTCGTCCATGTTGTAAAGGACATAGCATCAACTTCCTTAACCCGTACTTGAACTTTGGCCAGGTTATGCCCCACTGTTTAAACTTTGAAAAACCTGGTTAAAGTTTTGCATGCAAGTTACTATCTCGGAAACTAATGCAGACATTGGATTGAAACTTCCATACATGTCGCCAGTGTTGTAAAGGAAGGTCGCAGCATCAATTCCCATAACCTTAATTTTGGACATGTTATGCCCTCTTTCTTGTGCATAGATATTGTTGGGTTTGCATGCAAGTTGCTATTTCCAAAACTAATGGGGGCATTGGGTTGAAATTACTCACATGTCTTCAGGGTTGTAAAGCAAGGTAAAAGCATCAAGTCCCATAACATTTGCTTTAACTTTAGCAAAGTTATGTCCCTTTTTTTTAGTCAAGTTGCTCTTGCCAAAACTAAGGGCGATACTGGGTTGAAAACTTCTTATATCTATTCAGAGTATACAGCTAGATCATAGAATCAAGTCAAATAATCCTTGAATCATTATTTCAATTCTAGAACCGAAAATCATTTATATTGACTATTGCCTTCGAATAGTGGAGCGTGCTGTCATTGATCTTTTAAAACCTTTTACTTTCTTCTAAATGCAGAGTAACTTTGAAATGCTCTTTTGGCATTCATGCCCCTCTCTGTAAATACTGCTGAATAGGACAGAGGTTGAGAAATCTGCTTGTTACAGCAACATCTATGTCAAGCATATTTCGAGGGTTCTCGATCTGATTCTTAAAGCTTGTAAGTTTTCTTTCTAGGCTTAAGAGCACATAATGGGTGATAAGAACAAATAATCCACAAAAGAAGCCACACACTGATGTTGAAGTTATAAGTAAAAAATTCAACCTCCCTACTTGTCGACAAACCTTCTTTCCACAGACATATATAGTACTGTTGTCTAGTTATCTCAGTAGTTGATGCATTGTACTGCCAGTTAAAGGGTCACGGGTTTGATCCAGTTAGCGAAAAAATGCCTTCCATGGCCATTTGCAGGCTACCTCAGTTCATGCGAATGTAGAGTTGTCAGTTCCATATGAAAATGCTCTTAGGTTGCTAAGTTTGCCAGGGAGAGTGAACATTTGTTACCATTAGAGACTGTCAGTCATATGTATGGCAATAAGATTGTTGGAAATGGTGTTGAACCCAATTGAACAACATCAAGAACTGGTGCTTGGTCTTTTAAGAGTCATACTAGCATTTAGCACATTTCATGTTTGTACTACGTACAAAGTTTGAAAAAAGCATAATGTTTGTTATGTGCTATTTGTGAGCATGGTGGATTCAGTTATGTCATTTTAAACAAAGACATTTTCATTAAAAAAAAAAAGAAATTCATTAGCATGGGGGAATAGAGACAGCAGAGTTGAGCTTATTCATTTTCGTAACATATTTCTTCAATGGACATGGCTAAGTGATAGATCAACGTCCCTGGCTAAAGGTTGCGGATTCGATCACCTGTCAAGATATACAAAAGTAGTTGAAAATGGTAAATGTATCAGCAACTGTCCCTGGCATTTAGCTGAAATGTGGAAAGTGGATTCTCTCGCCGTGACCTGCGTGGCAATGGATTATTATGCCCAGTGTCCTATACATGGGTCTTGGCAAACATTGCAGACTAAGATGAACACCACATACATGTAGACCACTAATTCAACACAATTTCTGATACGAGGGATACTGTTTCGTCTGATCAGCTGTTAATTTTGGAAAAAGAAGTCATTAAGTGTCAAAAGTAGCAACCATTCTTCATTCTTGTTACAGCTCAGAAGCTTTTGAACTGTTAGCATATAGATAACATTCTCCATCATTTTCAGTTACTCGATAAAGCGTTCGGACTACAATTGTTACACGTGTCACTCAGGTGAACTCGGGTGATCTAGTCAGAGTTACACGAGTTTGTATGCCGAATGTGCCCAGTATATTATACATTTTGTACATTAAATGCATGCGAACATACAATAATTTGCGAATTATTGCCGTACGCTACATTAGATAATCACTTCTGGGCATGCGCAGAAGACCGCACCAAGTCTGCAGTGAGCTACATCGATTAGTAACACAACCAAATTGGCACGGTGTTGGGGTAAATATCGACCCGTCCGGAAAAACTGTAGCGAGTGCCTTTAAAAGGCGCCCTGTGCAAGTTTCATGTTATTGAACTAATCTAGTAGATATATCATCGATTTTGTGTACAAGATTTATATCTTATTCCTTTAAGGTCTTAATGAAATTTTGTCTGAATGTTAGCCTCAATAAAGTCTTGGACGAGTTCGATATCGGGTCATCTGGGGTCAAAAACTAGGTCACCAGGTCAAATCAAAGGAAAAGATTGTTAACACTCTAGAGGTCACAATTTTGGCCCAATCTTAATGAAACTTGGTCTGAATGTTACCCTCAATAAAATCTTGGATGAGTTCGATATTGGGTCATCTTGGGTCAAAATCTAGGTCACCAGGTCAAATCCAATGAAAAGCTTGTTAACACTCTAGAAGTCACAGTTTTGGCCCAATCTTAATGAAACTTGGTCAGAATGTTACCCTTAATAAACTCTTGGACGAGTTCGATATTGGGTCATCTGGGGTCAAAAACTAGGTCACCAGGTCAAATCAAAGAAAAAGCTTGTTAACACTCTAGAGGTCACAATTTTGGCCCAATCATAATGAAACATGATCATAGTGTTATCCTCAGTCTTGGACGAGTCACCAGGTCAGATCAAAGGAAAAAGCTTGTTAACACCGCATTTATGACTGTATCTTCATGAAACTTGGTCAGAATTGTTAATATTGATGATTTTAAGGTCCAATTTGAATCTGGGTCATGTAGGATCAAAAACTAGGTCACCCGGTCAAATCAAAGGAAAAGCTGGAGGACACTGTAGAGGCCACGTTTACGACAATATATTAATAAAACTTGGTCAAAATGTTGATCTTGATGATGTATAGCTCCTGTTTAAATCTGGGTTAGGTGGGGTTAAAAACTAGGTCACCAGGTCAAATCAAAGGAAAAGCTTGTTAACACTCTAGAGGCCATGTTTATGACTGTATCTTCTTGAAACTTAGTCCAAATGTTAAACATGATGATCTTTAAGAAAAATTTGAATCTGGGTCATGTCGGATCAAAAACTAGGTCACCAGGTCAAATCAAAGGAAAAGCTAGTTAACACTTTAGAGGCCACATTTATGACCATATCTTAATGAAATTTGGTCAGAATGTTAATCTTGATGATTTTTAGCTCAAGTTTAAATCTGAATCAGGTGGGATCAAAAACTAGGTCACTAGTTCATATCAAAGGAAAAGCTTGTTAACACTCTATAGGCCACATTTATGACTGTGTCTTCATGAAACTTAGTCAGAATGTTAAACGTGATGATCTTTAGGTCAAGTTTGAATCTGGGTTATGTGGGATCAAAAACTAGGTCACCGGGTCAAATCAAAGGAATAGCTAGTTAACACTTTAGAGGCCACTTCATGACCATATCTTAATGAAACTTGGTCTGAATGTTACCCTCAATAAAATCTTGGATGAGTTCGATATTGGGTCATCTGTGGTCAAAATCTAGGTCACCAGGTCAAATCCAATGAAAAGCTTGTTAACACTCTAGAGGTCACAGTTTTGGCCCAATCTTAATGAAACTTGGTCAGAATGTTACCCTTAATAAACTCTTGGACGAGTTCGATATTGGATCATCTGGGGTCAAAAACTAGGTCACCAGGTCAAATCAAAGAAAAAGCTTGTTAACACTCTAGAGGTCACAATTTGGGCCCTATCTTAATGAAACATGATCAGAGTGTTATCCTCAAAGTCTTGGACGAGTCACCAGGTCAGATCAAAGGAAAAGCTTGTTAACACCGCATTTATGACTGTATCTTCATGAAACTTGGTCAGAATTGTTAATATTGATGATTTTAAGGTCCAATTTGAATCTGGGTCATGTAAGATCAAAAACTAGGTCACCCGGTCAAATCAAAGGAAAAGCTGGAGGACACTGTAGAGGCCACGTTTACGAAAATGTATTAATAAAACTTGGTCAAAATGTTGATCTTGATGATGTATAGCTCATGTTTAAATCTGGGTTAGGTGGGATTAAAAACTAGGTCACCAGGTCAAATCAAAGGAAAAGCTTGTTAACACTCTAGAGGCCATGTTTATGACTGTATCTTCTTGAAACTTAGTCAAAATGTTAAACATGATGATCTTTAAGAAAAATTCGAATCTGGGTCATGTCGGGTCAAAAACTAGGTCACCAGGTCAAATCAAAGGAAAAGCTAGTTAACACTTTAGAGGCCACATATATGATCATATCTTAATGAAATTTGGTCAGAATGTTAATCTTGATGATTTTTAGCTCAAGTTTAAATCTGGATCAGGTGGGGTCAAAAACTAGGTCACTAGTTCATATCAAAGGAAAAGCTTGTTAACACTCTATAGGCCACATGTATGACTGTGTCTTCATGAAACTTAGTCAGAATGTTAAACGTGGTGATCTTGAGGTAAAGTTTGAATCTGGGTTATGTGGGGTCAAAACCTAGGTCACCGGGTCAAATCAAAGGAATAGCTAGTTAACACTTTAGAGGCCACTTTATGACCATATCTTAATGAAACTTGGTCAGAATGTTAATCTTGATGATCGTTAGGTCAATAGGTCAGGTGAGCGATACAGGGCCTTCATGGCCCTCTTGTTTTCAAATGTTAGCATGGAACATTGTAATTGTCAAAAAAGGTTTCCTTTGCAATTAATGTTTTTATTAAATGCACTTTTTTATTTACAGATTCTCATTGAACGCCCTTTTAATGAGCATTAGTTCTACCAAGTGAAAGTTGAAAATCTACGTTGGAATGGAGACCAAGAAGGCGACTGATGATGAGAAAGTGGTCAAGTGTCAAGTAGGCATGCGCATCTGCAGACTGTGCAGGAAAAAATTTGAAACAGTAATAAAGTTAAGAATGCATATGTTTTCGCATTCTGCAAAATTTCGTAAAAAGTGTATTTATTGTCGGCACAATTTTAAAGAATGGAGAGATTTGGTAAGACATATGGAAACGATACACCATATGACGTTGGAGGATATAGTAGATTGCATAGAGAAACGGAACGAACATAAAACAAGAGAAGATGAAACAGAAAATGATGAAAACAGTATGCAATACTTGTGTAATTTATGTGGGCAAAGATTCTGTAGCAGGAAGGTTTTAATGGATCACATGAGAAAAACACATCCCCAGAAGCAACAATATTTCTGTGGCATTTGCCAGAAAGGATTTATTCGTTCCTGGCCTTTGAAATTGCATTTGAACTCTCATAATAATAGCCGTTATGACTGCAAGATATGTGGTAGAAGTTTTGTTCAGGAGAGATCCTTGCGGAATCATATGAAATATCACACAATTACGGAAAACATTGCCACTACTGGTAGTAGAATGGATACAACAGTAGGAAAACGATTTGACCTTGTGGAGGAAGAGAACAACTGCAATGAAAACATAGCAAAGAAGCAATATGTTGCCTGTGAAATTTGTAGTAGAGTCTTTGCTAATTCTGATTTTTTGAAAAAGCATATAAGTTCATATGGAAAATGTCACTATAATTGCAAGATATGTGGTAAAAGTTTTCATCATGAACGAACCTTGTATAGTCATAAGGAGTCTCACAAATCAAAGGAACATGATGGTTCTGCCGAAAAGAATAAAGCATCAGAAGTAGGAATCCCACCTGATCATGTAAAGAAAGATAACTGCAATGAAAAAGTTGTAAAGAGTATTGAAGAAGATAATGTAGATTTGTCATCTGTGAAAAGTAAAGAATGTGATGAGAAAGCCTGTAAAACCGAAAGCACTACAACAGGTACGGTACTTGATCAAGTAAACAAAGATTACGGCAATGAAAACGTTGAAAGGAATATTGAAGAAGATAATTTAGATTTGCTTTCTGTGAAAAGTAAAGAATCAAATGGTACAGTCCATAAAATTGAGGACACGGCAGTAGAAATCCCTCTTGATAATATAGCTGAAGATGATTGTAATGAAAAGATTGAAAGGCATTTTGAAGAAGATAATTTAGATTCATTTTCTTTGAAAAGTAGAGAACCAAATGACACGGCCCATGTAGGTAAGAGGGATGACACCACCATACGCATCCCACCCGATCATGTAAAAAAAGATGATTGCAATGAAAGGAATTGTGAAGAAGATGATTTTGATTTGTTTTTCACGAAGGTTAAACAACTGTACACATGTTTCGATTGCAACCAGGTGTATAGTGCATTCTGGAAATTAGAGAATCATATAAAAATTCATTGGGATTTCAAACCTTACAAATGCCAGATTTGTGGAACTACGTTCGGAATTTCAAACGAGTTTAAAAGGCACACGCGCACTCATTTAGGAGGTTTTTATACATGTGATAAATGTGGCGAGTCGTTTCAATTCCACAAATTATTGAAGGAACATATAATATTTAATCATGTTGAAAAAGCTGTGAGATGCAAGCGTTGTAGGAAAGTATGCACAGAGGACAAATTAGCAGATCATATGAAGATACACAAGTCAGGAGGCATTAAGTGTAAGATATGTGGCAAGTCATTTCATAAACTTGACTACCTGTATCGACATGTGGCAAGTCATTCTGACGATCGACCTTACAAATGTGACATGTGTATTAAATCATACAAGTATTATGAAATGTTATGAAAACACAAACTTGTGCATGAAAATCAGAGGAATTACAAGCAGTGTGATGTTTGTGGAAAATCAGTGTTATCTAAATGTTTATATCAACACATGAAAAGTCACACTGATGTGAAAACATTTCAGTGTGAAGTATGCTCCAAGTTTTTCAAGATGAAGCATCAGTTGAAAAGCCATTTGTTAATGCATGACGATGCCAGACAGCATATATGTGAGATATGTGGATACAAATTTAAATGGGCGCATCATCTGAGAAACCATCTGAAAGCAATACACAAACGTAAAGGGAGCAAGGATGACTGTAAAGCAGTTACAAGTGAAAATTGAACAACTGCATTTGATTTGTAGTAGAAACTAATTAATGTTTTAACTATTCCACCACCTGGCGGATGATATTGGCAAAATTCTGAAAGTGCCATTGTGCATAGTTTCAACGAAGCCATCCCCCTGTATTATGGGTTAGGTGTAAAAATATTAGTGAGGCACGATACTATTCACTATTTAATGAATTTAAGACATGACTTGTCTGTGTGATGAAGTTTTGATTCTTGCAAAGACTAGAGAAGAAGTGGTAAAATACCCTCCCTGAGGCAGAGAGGGTAGCATTGTTTTGTTCATGGTCTCCCTATATTTGTTCATGGTCTGCCGATCTGCCAATAGTCCGTTCCGTTTCAAATCAATAACTTTAACTTGCTTGGTTCAAAAAAATGTTCAAACTAAAATTGTCAGAAGTCAGTAGAAAACAGGTTAGTACTTGAGCAGAACACTAATTAGATTAACTGTCCACTGTTGCATAACTGAAATACAGCTAAATCCAAAATAAGTCAAGATAGTTTGCTTGTTTTGGGTTTAACGCCGTTTTGCAACAGTATTTCAGTCATGTAACGGCGGGCAGTTAACCTAACCAGTGTTACTGGATTCTGTACCAGTACAAACCTGTTCTCCGCAAGTAACTGCCAACTTATCCACATGAATTGATCACGCTTAAAGAACAAGCATTTAAAGGTCATTTTTGGTTGCGGGTTTATCCCGCTACCAAAGTAAAGTGTATTTCTGACTATCGTATAGTATCTTAATTCGATTCCAAATTACATCCAAAGATTTTCATGTGCTACACAAAGTAGTCCCATTCATCAACAATGCGGATGAATTATCGGTGATAATGCAGTTCTTTTTCAACATCTATCCATTCACACTGACCATTTATATTATATAAGATCTATCAAAGATAAGGTATTCCAGCTCATTGTTACATCACTGACTTCCAGCTGTCAATTTAGATAAGTTCACATAAGGTCAGGCAGAGTGAATCTTAGACATTAGGCACATTTGTATTTGATTCTTATACATGTATATTTTGTCTTCTTTGTAACATTTTGATGCATGCATGAATGTTCAATAATTTGATACAAATATTCACCAAAACAAATCGTCTTGTTCCATATAAGACCTATACGCCTACCTTAAAGGTCAAGGGGCCTCCGTGGCCGAGTGGTTAAGGTCGCTGACTTCAAATCACTTGCCCCTCATCGATGTGGGTTCGAGCCTCACTCGGGGCGTTGAATTCTTCATGTGAGGAAGCCATCCAGCTGGCTTACGGAAGGTCGGTGGTTCTACCTAGGTGCCCGCTCGTGATGAAATAATGCACGGAGGGGCATCTGGGGTCTTCCTCCACCATTAAAGCTGGAAAGTCGCCATATGACCTATCATGTGTCGGTGCGACGTTAAATCCAAAAAAAAAAAAAAAAGAAAAAATTAAAGGTCAAAGTCATACATACAATAAAATCTGGAAAGTAGATCCCTCGGAAGCACCGAAAACAAGGCAAAGTCTGTTCATGAGCAGTAATGGAAAGTGCAACACTGCCCACGCCCCCTAGCACCGGCTTAAGCGGTATTCAATCTTCAAATCTAAATGAGTTGAAATCAATGATCCCGAAGGACCAGAAAATATAACAACACTGAGATGACGTCGGGGCGACTTTTTACGGCCGCCACACAGCACTTAAAACCCGCTGTTGTGAAGTAAATAAAATCAAGTCAAAATATAAACTCATTTTCCTGTCTAAATTTTGCATGTACATGTGGATATTCATATAACTTGACACACTTATTTATCAAAACTAAACAACATGCCACGTTCAAGCCGCGTGCTCCTACCTTTTGGGTCAAGGTCACACGAAGTCAAAGTGTTTTTTTTACATAATTTTTTCATGCCCAGTCTTGGTGAATTGATGGTTGTGTTGTATTTGAGACTTGTTTTTTTTTTTTTTGGTTGGATTTAACGTCGCCACGACATGATAGATCATATGGCGACTTTCCAGTTTTAAATGGTGGAGGAAGACCCCAGGTGCCCCTCCGTGCATTATTTCATCACGAACGGGCACCAGGGTAGAACCATCGACCTTCCGTAAGCCAACTGGATGGCTTCCTCACATGAAGAATTCAAGGCCCCGAGTGAGGCTCGAACCCACATCGATGAGGGGCAGGTGATTTGAAGTCAGCGACCTTATCCACTCGGCCACGGAGGCCCCTATTTGAGACTTGTGCCCCAAGCCTAAAGGTCAAGGACATCCTAAGAGGTCATTACTTCATTTTTCTTGCCCATCTACAACTTGTTATTATAGATGAATATTCAGCTAACTGATGCAGACTTTCACAAAAATATTTTTTTTTTGTAAGATTTAACACATGGACTTTTAGATCAAAGGTCAAGGTCACATTTAAAGGGATGCTTTGTCAATTTTTGTCATATAGCGTAGCGTAGCCTAAATTTGCCATTTATTTGTGATATAGTGTAGCAGTGCCTCAAACTTTTATACACACAGAATGATATAAAAGTAATGTAATGTTAGTAATGAAATAAATATGTACATCTTTTTCGGTTCGTAGTTCAGTATACTGATCTCTTGTCAAAGTGCTTTTACAGGACTCAAACTACTGTTTACATGTTCTGCATTAAGTTTGAATGTTTGCAGATTATTTTTTTATATATTACCACTCCAATATATTCAATACCAAATGTACGTACGTCCTGGTGTCAGCACGCTCGCCTAGCTCAGTAGGTAAATCGTCCATCTACGGATCGTGGGGTCGTGAGTTCTCCGTGACTATTTGATAAACGACATTGTGTCTGAAATCATTAGTCCTCCTCCTCTGATTCATAGTGGTCAAAGGTCCAATTCAAGAATGACTTTGTCCGGAGTATATCTTCTTCATGCAAGCATGGAGGGATTTTGATGAAACTTGGCACAATTGTTCACCATCATAAGACGGAGTGTCATGCGCAAGAACCAGGTCCCTAAGTCTAAGGTCAAGGTCACACTTAGAGGTCAAAGGATATTAGAATGAAAACTTTGTCCGGAGCATTTCTTCTTCATTCCTGGAGAGATTTTGATATAACTTGGCACAAATGTTCACCACCACGAGACGGAGTGTCGTGCGCAAGAACCAGGTCCCTAGGTCTAAGGTCAAGGTCGAACTTAGAGACTAAAGGTCAGATACAAGAATGACTTTGTCCGGAGCATTTCTTCTTCATGCATGGGGGGATTTTGATGTAACTTGGCACATTTGTACACCATCATGAGACGAAGTATCCTGCGCAGGTCCCTTCTTCAGAATTACTTCACTTTGTTGTTACTGTAAATAGCTTATATTGTAACTGTTTCATTACTAGTCGTAGGGAAAAATCGAGACCACTTTTCTGTAGTACAACATGCATATTACATCCAATTTTGAGGAATATTTTGACCAATCTCTACCTGGTAGAAGGATTTTTGTGTGGACTTACAAATTTTGTTTTGGATTATTTTAAGATTAACTTCCCTTAATTGTTACTATAAATAACTTATATTGTAACTTTTTTATAATTGACCGTAGGGAAAAACCAAGACCACTTTTCTGTGGTACAACATAGATGTTACTTCCAAATTTTAGGTATATTTTAAGGTATCTCTACCTGGTAAGGAGTTTTATGTGGATTTAGAAAAACAAAAGAATTACAATAATTACTGAACAACCACAAAATTAAAATTCCGCTGTAAATGAGATGTGGAACCAAAATCTGTAGTCCTGTTTGGCGAAATATAACCTGTACTGTGTTGGTGCGCCGTAAAACCCAAATAAATAAATAAGCAAAATTCCATTTGCAAATACAGGTGCTAGAGTAAAGAAATTTGCTGTGACGGGCGTATATTGTGACATTCTGGCATATGATTTTCCAATTTTTAAACCCGATTTCTCAATAACTAGTAGGTATTTACTAAGAACTTGAAACTCATCTAGATATATTTGTTCATTGTTATGACAAAATAAGGTCATTCTTTCAAGGATTTTGATAGAGTAAGAGCCCCTTTTTAACATAGAATTATTGCTTTATGTCTTCTTTCTCAGTATCTGCTAGAGGTATTGACTTGAAATTCAAAATACCTGATCACAGTGATTTCTCCATTCTGTTGACAAGAGGGTGTAACTATCAAGGATTTTCATGGAGTTG